>NW_026535784.1:26557500-35837500 GCF_028551555.1 Melozone crissalis | reverse complement strand
TCAAACCTATCTCTACTTTTGTACAGTTGAGTTCATAAGTATGTGTACAGAGAGAGAAGAGTATTGATAAAAGCTGATAAATGGCAAGCAGTAAAAAGTGTTAAGTATTTTTTTTAAAGAATGAAAAAAAAAGAGAGTTTTCAAATTGTTTCTCTAAGGAAGCAGTTTTCAAACTGTTAAAAGGTAATTCTAAGCAGTAGCTAGTGAAGTTTTTGTGAAAAGAAAAACCCAAAACCTTGGCAATGTCTTTTTGAATTAAGATTGATAACTCGAATTAGATGCAGTCTGTACTGATGAAAACTTTCCTGAATCTTAATCATTATGAGTATTCTTTGCTAGCTGAAGTTACCATAGTTTTTAATTGTGTGTATTTAAAAAACAATAACTACTTAAAAAGCAAAAAGGAATACTAGGAGGGGTGCAATAATATTAATTTAAATGCTAATGCAAATCAAAGTTACATCATGTTTCTCTAGCTTTCCCTGTAGAAAAAATTCTGTACATTTGGTTGAAAAGCTTACATTTTTCTGCATTGTCGATACATTGCCTCATGCAGTATCGGTAAATCTCTTTAATTTTGGAATTAAATAAAAATTTAAATATGACTTGCAGTTTTAGTTGGAATCCATTTCTTAGACTCAAGTATAATGTTCACTGAGCATTGGAGAAGGCAGAGCATTGATCAGAAACTTGAAGTCCCTTCTCGTGGTACAAACTCTGAGCCTGTTTCTGCAAGCATGTGAACACAGTGTATACTCTCAGTGTGGCCAGCAAAAGAGGTGTATACAGTGTTTTCAATGTCTGTCTTACCAATACTTCCCCCCAACTGAACTAAATCATTTCTTGGCACATCTGTAATTCATAGGTGTCCTGTGCATTACTCCTCATCAGGAATGTTGGGGAATGCATTCGGATTTTTAATGTTCAATGCTAGAATGACCAAACTAAAATAATATTCATATGGTAATTTTTTTTTTTTCAAAAAAGTAGAAATGCATTTCTGTATACAGTGGAAAGCTATTTATTGTACCTCTGGGCTCATTCCTCTAAAATTCATAGCATTAAAAAAATCTTTGTCAAGCCTGAACTGATGTATATAACTGAAATAATGTAAAGTTATATTTTCATGTTTTTATACTTAACAACATGATGGGAATACATAATGTATGAGTATTTCAATTCAGATAATATTGATTGGATAATACACATCTCAGTTAAAAAAACAGTAATAGTAGTTTAATATCCATGTTAAGAGTACATCAGTATATTGCTATATAAAGTATGTCTGTGTGCATTTAAGTGAAAAGTAGTCAAGAGTGATGAAAGCTGTCCAAGGGTTTTTTATTCCTTTTTTTATGAAAACTGTTATGGAGCAACCAAAATGTTTATGAACTCAAACTTGTGTAAATTTCAAAATGTCCTTTTACTGTAGCTTTTTGTTTACAGTACAGTATCTTATTTTCTGCTTTGTTAAATGAGTAACGGTACAGAGCTGGACATACACTTTCTAAGACATTAACGTTCTCGTTTTTTCATGTATACTTATATGACAGAAAATGCTTCTGATTTTATTTTTCAATCTAACACATGGCTTTTCTGGAGTGTTGTATAAACTTCAATCATACATAAAAAATCTTCTTAAAAAAGGTAAAAGACCTTTAATGTCTGCTTAGTATTATTGAAATCTGGTTTCTTATTTATTATCAATGTATTTTTCTAAGATTTTACATAGGGCAAACCTGTTTGTCCCCACAGACATGGAATTTCCTTGAAGAGTTTAGGAAGTTTCTTCTTTTCTTGAATGAAGTGTCAATGAAGAGTATAAATCTTCTCCCAGATCATCTTGTCACTCAAGGATAGATTTACTGTAGTTTTCCTTATTGTTAAATGAAATAATGAAACTTTTTTCCCAACAATAGGATTGTACCTCTGGACTGTAACCTTCCTGATCATAGTTACAATGACAGTGTGATAGGTTTATAAAGACAAGGGGTTAAGTATCAATTCAGTAACACTACCTAAAAAATTTTGAGTTTAAACCAGTACATTTTTAATTGAACTGATTGTTGATGTGTCCAAAGCAGAGAAAGAACCTGAAAAATGGCAAGTACTTCAGGTGTCACTGGAAGAGGTGTAGTACAGCACAGAGTTTACTGAAATGGCAAAGAGAGTGAAGAGATTCACCATGTGAAAGGTTCAACATTTTCATGTAACCATGTATTTCACCTGTTAACAGAGTGTTTCTGCAGTGTCAGCCTCCTCTTTGGCTGATTGATGTAGACAATATCTTTACATGAAACCTTGCACAAATAATTGTATTTTAAAATTCAAATAGATAGTTTCAGCTAACCTTTGGTGCAGAGTTACAAGAACACAGGAGTCACCAGCAAAATAGAATCAGCAGCATCTGTTGTGCATGATATTCCTGGGGGCTACTCAGATCTGTTTTCAAAGCTTACTATTTATTATATATTTTCATTTAAGCTGTCCAGGGATCACAAAAATTTGCTGTGAGCGATCCATCAGGTCTCAATTATCTCAGAAATGTATATTAAGCACTTAGAATGAAATTAAGCAAGTGACTTACATGTGGACTTAATTTGGAACATTTTGCCTTGCATCAATTTCTGGAGGTGGTAGAGAATACTATACACCTGTGTGAGACACAACAGATAATTCAATAAAATATTTCTTTTTGTAAACAAGTGACAGAAAATGGAACAAAGTTAGTTAAAATATAAAAAATCTGAGACTTATAGCTCTAACTGCCCTGCAGCTTTCATGTGTCATGTGGCCAGTCCCCAATCTTGCTAAGGCATATTGCATTATGCTTTTTCTTTTCTTTTCTTTTCTTTTCTTTTCTTTTCTTTTCTTTTCTTTTCTTTTCTTTTCTTTTCTTTTCTTTTCTTTTCTTTTCTTTTCTTTTCTTTTCTTTTCTTTTCTTTTCTTTCTTTTTTTTTCTTTCTTTCTTTCTTTCTTTCTTTCTTTCTTTTCTTTCTTTTCTTTCTTTCTTTCTTTCTCTCTCTCTCTCTCTCTCTCTCTCTTTCCTCTTTTTCCTCTTGCCCCACTACATGCAGTCAGTCTAATGCATACTTTTTTAGCTTGGTAGGCTGATAGGAAATCTAATTACTGTATATAATTGATTTGGTAGTCATTAAAATGTTTATTATAGGTCATGCCATAAATCTCTGTATTACAGCAGCAGTGATGCTAAAGATAGGAAAGGTTATCTAAGCTAAATCCTTTATCCAAGTGGCATCCACTGAACTTGTTCTTTTGTCAGTCTCCTTTATACATCTCTTACTACTAATGAAAATTTAGCTACCTCTGTAAACAGTTCATTTCTTTACTTACCTCACTGATAAGGAAATTCTTTATACATAGAAGAAAAGCACTTAATTTCATGAAGTTGTCCAGTGAATGACTTTGTAGCATTTGCCCAAAGTTCTTCCTCCCTTTACACTTGCAACTCCCTCCCAACAAGAAAGGACCACTATTTCATGCTGGGCATAGAGATACTGTTTACAAGTAATTTGTCATCATTTTTAACAAATGCTAACTTTTTAAGGCTGACTCATCTGTGTTAAAAATAGCATTTAATCCTACCAGTCTTCCAACTGCAGAATGAGATTTAAAATATGTGTTTAAATTGTGTTTTGTTTATTTGCTTTAAATATCCCAAACCTGATTTTGAAAATGTTTCCTATTATAGAGTAGGAAAGGGCTGCTAAACTAGTGCCTAGACCAACCCATTGGAATTTTCTTCATCTAGTCCCTATCTGGAGGTGTGGGAAGCACAAATAAAGGGGTTCCAGTGGATCCCATGAGCAGTGCAGGACCATTCTGATTCCTTTGCCTCTTTCAATGCACAGAAGGCAAGCAGGTGGAAAAAGCTGAAATAGGACTTGGAGAGGTAGTTTTATGCATTCTTCTATCCCCCCACAATCCTTTAAGGTGAAGGTCTCTTCAGAAGAGACGCTGGAGAGGATTTATACCTGTTTTGTAAGGATAGAAAATAACAAGTAGATTTTTTTTTCTAAGAACTCATTGTTTGTGCAGTTCTGAAATGATAATGTCATGTTTCAGTTTATGGTAAACATCTTGAAATTGGAGAGTAAAATCTCCTTCAGAGCCTTTACTGTTGTTAATCACAGAATCATAGAACACTGTGGGTTGGAAGGACCTGAAAGATTACCTTAAAATTCCAACACCCCTGTTAAGGGCAGGGACACCTTCCCCCAGGCCAGGTTTCAAGATTCTTAGAAGGAGACAGCCCAGAGTACTTCTGGCATGTTGATGCTTTACTGAAGCATCAAGACCATCTTGTTAAAAATGTACTGGAGTGCGGGCTATTGCATAACATCTTTTAACCCAATTTTCAAGTTATGTTGTTACTGCCTACCCTTCAGCACCATATTCTGTGAGTTTAGAGAAAAATGTAATTAGAGAGGTTGAGCTATAGTTCTTTCAACTAATAGTATGCTTTACAAATACCATAGTATTTCTCAGTAGTTGCTTTCCTTGTGAGTTTCACTATGAAAGGCAAACACATTTTGTTACCACATACTCATAAAGAGCAGAATATTCGGTGAATTTTTTTTTTCCTGGTTTTCAGTGAGAAAATTTTTTTATATTGTCACAATGACTAAAGACACAATGATACAAATAACGTGATTTTTACCTAACTGTTTCCCTTTGTGTTCCTTACTGTTGTTTTTAATGATTTCACAAGATTGTTAGATGAATATTTTTGTAAATTTGGAACTAAGTGTCTTGGCAACTTATCTAAGTTACCTGTAGGTGGAATTCTTAATTCAGCTTCAGCTACTTTGTGTGAATAGATAGGCAGAGATGCTAATATATGGAAATTAGGATGGTGGGTGTTCCAGTGTATGTGTATGTATACATATCCCTACACAATGCAGTAGTAAAACTAGTGCTGGTTTTGATAAGGCCATAGTCAAGAGCAATGATAACCACAGCAATAATTCCTATTAGGGCCAGTAGCAACAGGAAGGTTCATAAGCAAGTGCCTTACCACCTCTTGTTTGAATAAATACGGAATTTTGCATTTCCATAGAACAACATGAGTCCCCATGGGACTCAATCGACAGCAAATCCTATGACTTCAAAATCTGGGATAACTCCTGCAATCCATCTCACTGATGGGATTGAGTTCCACTGAACTCCTGTGAGATAAACAGGCTCTTCCTCACTGCCTTTGGCCTACACAGAAAGGCTATTGCCTGCGTCATTGCCTCTCACTTCAGCAGCGAGCTTGATGGGTTTGTGTACATGCATGTTGATGCTGAGTTTCTCAAACTGCAGTCTTTGCCATTTAAAAATCCAAATGGTTGATCCAAGAGGCTCAGGTTTAGTTAAATCTAACATTACATGCACAAGCAAAACAGTGCTCTTTGCAGCTGTTACTTGATTTTCTAAACCAAAACCTCTATAAGACCTAATGCCTCAAAACCAAAATGCTGGGCATTGACAGGGCTGGACTACACTACCTACTTTGAACATTGTGCAATAAAATATACTGCTATGGTGCTGGGGCAGCATTCTGTCCACCTTTTATATTGTTTTGTTGGGTTTTTTTTCTTTTTACTTACATAGACAAATGAGCAGTAAAAGCTGTAGGAAATAACTCTCATGATGTAGGCTTGACAGACAATTTATAGGCAATTTCTGTCGATTGGTTTTATCTGCGGCATTACCACAATTTTTAAATCTGCACCTTCTGAATATATTAGAAAAATGTGATAAACTGTTTTTATAAAGCCATAATTCTCAATGAAAGCAGGATTCTGCTTGACATGTTTTCTTTATCCTGATGGGTATACTTGCCTAAGGTACTTGTTTATTCTAGGAGACTTAAAAATATATAAGTTTTTTTAATCATTATGGATCCAAAATTATACTGGCACATGTTCATCACTTCTGCTTAATCCACCTTATAAGCTGCTTTCTATACGAGATCATTGTCCTTTTGTGCTTGTAATTTACTTTTTGATCTTTTGTCATTGGAGAGATTTTAGCACATTGAGGAAAAAAAGTAGCATTTCCTACCCTGCTTGCTGATGTAAGATGCTGCCCAAGTCCTTCAAAGTGATTCAGCTGATAAGTACATCCCGTGACTCACACCTCTTCAAGCATCTTTCTCAAGCAGCAGGGACAAAGACAGCTCTGAGGAGGCCAAAGCCATTAATGTGCTTCAGTCAGACCCTGCCCTTGCTGGAGTCCAGGGAATCTGGGGTGTCAGGACCAAGCCTGAGCCTCCCACCTGTCAGTGTGCAGTCACACAGTGATGTCCCCAGGCATCACCACCCTTGGCAGTCATGCTGGCAAACCAGAATTGTCAGCATGGTCATGGTGCAAAAACTACTTCTGTGCTCTCAACATGATGCCAGAGTGGGGAGGAGAGAACTGTCCCCCTCCTTCCCCTCTCTGAAAAGCTTTGTTCCTTCCCTGAACTACAGCCATCCATATTTAGCAAATTCAGAATGTAACTTTAGAAAAAAAAAATGCTTTAATATGAAATAATTATGTGCTTTTTAGCATAGAGGAAACTTGGCATTTACCCTCAAGGGAAATAAGCACAGCCATCTTGGCTGGCTAAACAATTTCATGGAGATTTTTCTCACAGGGAGAAAATTCATTGCTTTATGAATTGTGACATCATAAATTGTCATAAAATGTGAGCTTCCCAATAGACAGGATCATGAGATTGTGGATTTTTTTTTTCTTTTTTTTGTAAGATGCTAGTTAAGATTATATTATGTGGACAACCTTTCTTATGCATGTTGTAATATACTGTGTAAATATGGGTCTACCAAGTAGCTTTTCTGTGGTGTCATAATGTGTGTGTGTGTATATATATATATATATATGCACTCATACAAATAGTAAAATTAAAGGGGTATTTTTACTTTTTTAAAGGATATCCTTTCATCACTTACACAAACCTAAGTTAGGAGCAATACAAATTATTGCAGGGTGAAACCAAATTGCTCAATGTGACAATATTACCTGACCTATACTACATTTCTTTTTCTCTTTATAATATATCTGCAGGAAAAAAAAACAAAACAAAAGTGTCTTCCTAGAAGGAATAGGCAATAAAAGAGATGGTAAGAGAATGCAAACCAAGCCTCCATGTGACTATGAGGTGGGATTTTGAAGCCGTGATTTAAAACTACAATGCTGAATTAGAAGTTAAATTCTAATTTAAGTTAGAAGATTATAAGTTCAGTAGATTTTTGTGGTGTAGTTGAACCAGGAATGTCTTGTAAGGAGTGTAGACACTGGATATAGCCTTTGGCATTTAAAGCTTAGACCTACCCAGCTTCCAGGTATTCTCTATTTTAGGCTACTTTGTGAAATTTTTACAGGCAGACCTACTGCTTAGCTAAATCTAGATCCCATTCTGGCTACTGGCATAAATTCAGTTTTTGGGGTATCAGATCTGAGTGTTAACTATTTTCTTTCCAAATGAGCTGTCTGTATCAATTTTCAATTGCCTTTATGTTTTAGTGGCAATATTTCAACAGCTAATTATTTTTCTTTACTTTTCCTGTTGGCAATACTATCAGGGTTTGGGGGTTTTTTAAAGCTTTTAACTAAAACTGGTTTAAAAAGTGTTGGGAAGTGTTGCCTTCCCTTACACTAAAGCAAAATGTGATTTACCAGTCAAGCCAGTATTTTTTTGAGACACTGGCTAATTTATACTGAAATTACATATAAGACTTCAGGTAGAAAAATACAAGAATTGTTGCTAGAGGATTTAGGTGAGATTTCATTTATTCTAGTTTTTCTGGGAAAAAAAAATCTATTTGCTTGTTTTCCTTCACTACAGATTTGTGAAAAAAAAAAAAAAAAAAAAAAAAAAAGAAGAAAACTAGTTTTCTCTATAACTTCCTTCAGCTATTACATGCTCTGATGACATTCCCTGGCAACCTGGGTACCTTGAAAAATATTCCCATGTTCATGTAGGTAGATGGTAGCACTGCCCAATGTAGTAATAGATGTCTTCTGTCTGACTTCATTTCATTGTGGATGTGATTGTTCACTTGTTTTGTTCAGTTCTGGTTTTGGTGCAGCTACAGATACAGAGATCAGTAGATTAAAAAAAAGTAAATACAAAAATACTCTTCTTAAAAGAATAGTGCAGAATGGCAGAGCACTGCTGAAGACTCTGCAGAAAGATGTCTGAGAAAAAGGAGTTATTTTTTAAAAAACTGACTTGCTTCTAAGCATCCCTTAATGAGGGAGAAAAATAAGTGGTTTCTGTGTCCTGCAACTGTATTCCCGTGAGGAGAAAATCCTATTCTAAAGGTCAAGAGTGTACACAGGTATTTTTCAGAATCATCTCTAAGTGACTGAATTCTATTTAAAAATATTATTGAGAACGCAATGAAATGCACAAAGGATAATTTTTCTTTAAAGTGACTGTCATGAATTTTTTCCTTTCAGTTACATCATCAAACCTAGCACTGTCAGGGGTTTTTTTTTGGATCAGTACAAAATGCACATGAGTTAAAGCACCGTGTCCTCCTCCTGCAGAATTCCATCACCATTACATGCCCTTTGCAATTTCTAGTATGAACAGATCATCTACAGTAGATGTCCTCATCAAAGGCCTCACCTTAAAGAGCTTAACTCATGTTTTATGTCAGACTCTGAAGAATTAATCATGTACACAAGTGCTGTCATTGAAGTGCCTGCAAAAATTTGGTTTTGATAACAGCCTATGAGATAGACTATGACACTTCTCATCACAAAGAAGTGTCACCAAATCATGTAGAGTCCTTTCCCTGCCTGGTCACTGGAAATAGTATGCTGCTACTGCTTTATTTTAATGTGACTTTTCATCCATTATTGTCTTTCTGTCTGAAACATCCTCCATGCTGTTTTTCTCCCTCTTAGGAACAAAATGGTGATGAATAGGATACCCCAGATATCCCTCTGCAGATACTGTCATGTTTATTTATATGTGCTTGGCTGTTTTTCATCTTAAGTCCTCTGAGATCTTTATGACTGATAATATTTGAATCTTCAAGATTTTGTCTATATGTCTTTTTGTTGGAAACCTGTTTTATAACCTTCAAGCATTTCCTCAGTTGTCCTTAACTACTGATTTAATGATGTCATTTAGGTACAACATTTAATTTATATAAAACCTTGAGGCATATACAGTGTTTTACAAATAATTTCATGTTTATGGTACTCTAAAGTGAAGAATTAAGCATGCAAATTAGGATGCTGAAGATAAGAGACGATAAATTAAGAAATGTATAGGAGAAATAAAGTGTGAGACATGGCAGGCCAGTTGTGTTGATGTGAACATATATTCTGCTTTGTGTTTAAGACTAAGGCTTTAATATTTTATTCTAATTTGTCTTAGTGAAAAATGGAGTGAGGTATAGAAAAACATACACATATTGTGACTTCCATCTGGAGATCCTTATTCCAACTGAATGAGTTTTAACTCTAATTGTTATAACTGAGGAAAAGAAAGCCTTTTCCTCTGAGCATCTCATGCTACTGATTTTATTTAGCATAGCATTGCTACTGCTTGGAATATTTCCTTCATTTCTTTTTGGAAGCTCATCCTTCAGAGACACATGCAGCTGCAAACATAAAATGCTTATTTTGCAAGTGCCTGGAACTTGCTGAATCATTCTGTCCTTTCCAAATAAGAAATTTTTTATGTTTCTACTCTGAACTTGAGGAGGTAGTACATCCTGATAGCGTTTGAGTTCTGAAATCAAGCTATGATACCTAGATGCATGAAAATTAACTCTTAAATTAGTTTCTTGCCATGACAGCTTAGAAGCTTCTATGTTGTCTGCAATATGGATTGCCCTTTGTGTTGTTTTACGTGTTAGTGATTGTTATAAATGATAGTAGGAACCACAAAATTTAAACTTTATGTGTTAACAAACCTTTCCAGTTCCATTTGTCTGTGTGCTCATGTTCAATCAGCCATGTGACGTGTCTTATTTCAGATACATTCAATTGTAGTCAGGCCTGTAATTTCCATGCTTATTTGGAGACTTTATTGAATAAATAATGTAGCATTCACTAAACATGGAGTTAATCTTTCTGTTGTTCTTTCAAGTTGATTCAGACTTGAAACCTGCTTTAATCATGGTATTCTTTAGAGGAGTTGTTGATAGAAGTTATGGATAATGTACTGCCATTCTTCTTGGATGGCAGCCATTTAGCTGTCTAGCTAACCTAAATGTGACTTCAGGGAAAAATAAGTTAAGCTGACATAAGCTAAAAGGTGTTGTACAAACTCAAAAACTTGTGTATCTACTGCTTCATAATCTGCATCACATTCACCTCAAAACTACTTCTAACCCAATCTCTAATAAAATAATAATCATTGTGTTAGGAAGAATAATTTCTATCTATGGGTTTCAGTATGTAGAGCTGCAGAAAAGGCCTATTGTTCTTTACTTAAAATGCCTGCATTCCCAGTTTGGGTGGAAATGTAATGTACTTTTGCACAAGTAAGCCATATGTAATAGTGCAGGGCTGGATGACTGTCACTTTTTATATAAAGGACCTCAATGAACATAAGTCCTTTTTGAAATGGAAAATGTCCTGGCACAGAATTCAAGAAATTTCCTGCTTCCAGACACAGATTTAAAGGCAGAGTAATCCATGTCTGAAATAATAGATTATAAAAAAAGTACGAAGACTAGGGCTGGGCCATTACTTTTCCCAAAGTGTAAACACTCATATGTAGGAGTGATAACAGTGAGACATTGGAAATTGTAGCTTTTTGTGTACCCTCCTATCTATCAATTTCTCCATTTCACTCTTTTCCAGAAAAAAAATAAAAATAGAAAAGAAAATCATCCATTTGATGATTGATTTCCTTGCTGGAAAAAAAAATAAGAAAAAAACACCTTCTCACTTCAGACCCCAGACATGGCCTATAAAAGCAGATCAAGTTGGTGAAAGCATTCTGCAAAGTTTTTGCAATGCATGGTCTTATTTTTTGATTGATTGTTTGATGTCCCTAGTATTAAATGGGGAAAATCTCTTATGGACCATTTATCAGATTTTTACTCCACATGCCTTTGTCAATTAAGATTTCCCTGGTGATTTCCAAGTCTCTTCAAAAGATTTTTACAAAGGAAAAAGTTAAACTGGCATAAAGATGTTTAAGATATCCTACTTACAGGACTATCTATACCACTAATGACTGGCAGCATAGCAGCCTTCTGGGACATCTGCCGAGTTTATTTTTCACAGCCATTGTGAAACGAGACAGGAGGAGACTGAAGAACAAGGCTTCAAATGCACAAAGGATAAAATATGTCTAGAATACAAAGTGTTATCCTAGAAAAAAAAAAAAAAAAAAAAAAAAGAAAGGCCAGATTAACATTAAAACACCTTAAACCCCTGGGGCATTTCCAGGATCACTGGGTCACTCTTAGATGATGATTGCTGTGCAAAGATTTCTGTGATGAAAGCTCTGAAGGTGACCTTGTACTGGATGATGATGTTTTGATTATAATTTTAGAGTAAGAATAAACACAAGTAGCCTTATAGTTAGAGGTCTCTCTTTCAAACTGTGGCACAGCAAGGCTGGCTCCACACTCATCCATAGCCAGCAGTGCCTGGCGTGTTCCCAAGCACCAGACTCATCATCTATCCCATTAAGCTGCTACAGCCATCCCTGGTGTGCTGTTGGCTGATGCTAACCAAGGATGCTCCCAGGCAGTTCCCAGGGACAGTTCAGGGATGTCCCAGTGATGATTCCCAGCATCTGGCATTTTGTGAGTTGTCACAACATTTTGGTGTCTAGGAAACCTCGCTGCCATAAGCAGGGAATATTGCGTGCTCTTTAGCTTGAGTACACAGGAATATGTGGGGGCATTTTGTTACAATGTGGATGTCACCTGTGGGAACTAATTAGAGTTGCAGGAGTGAAGGCCTGGATTTGGAGAAGATCACAAGATGTCTTTGGGTAAATAATTTATATCTGGCAGAGATTTTTATTAAAAGTCTTTGCTTCAGCCCCCACTGCTGGAATACTCACACTAGGAAAGGCATCTGAAATTAGTGAAGAGATAGCCAGAAGCCCATGAAGTAATGAGACTGCTTATCTGAGGAAGTTTCAAGAGAGGTCAGAAAGAGAACATATGAGCAGTTTAAGAAAAATAAACCTACAGTAGATTTTCTAAAAGATACTAAAGATCATTTTTTTTCAGGTATAAGTACCTAAATACCAAACACAAAGATGTGGGATTGTTCATTAATGTCGGTTTAATTTTTGTTTTTAGTTTGACTCATGAAGTCAATGCATAGTTTAGTTCTGCTTTGACAAGAAGTTGGGTGAATAAATTACAGATGGTTTCCTCTGTAAAGCAAAGGAGTTGTTTGGTAAGCAGGAATTTGGATAAAGGACAAGGCATTACCTAAGGAAATTTTACACTGCAAGAGTAAGCCCAAAACTGCATTGTTCAGTGATCACTATTAGGGTGAGTTCTATTTTTATAGACAAATAATGACCCTGACACAAGGAGTGGAAAATGCCTGGTGAAATTAACTTGATGATTTGAGGTTAAGGTAAAAATGAGACAGTGAAAGAACAGGATGTGCTGGTGGATTGGGAATAAGTCTGAACAGCATAAAAGGAAAGGCAGCTGGAAAAAAGTTTAGGACAGCAGCAGAAAAACAAAAGCCATTGTTTTTCTTCCAACACTGTCCAATAGCGAATGTCCTGCAAAGCCTGAAGTTTGCATCTACAGTGGGTTTTGCTGGAGTGGTGCTGTGGCCTCCAGCAGTTTGTGGATCAGGAACTCCCTCAGACAAGGATGATATATTTGCATTTCATATCCTTTCCAGCAATTTCTCTAATCACTTTGAACTCATCTCAACTTTGGCAGCCATAATATCCTGTGGCAGGAATTGTCGTGGCTGAACTCAATACTGTGTTAAGAATCACCTTTTTTTTTTTTTGCCTTAAGCCTGTTATCTCTTAAGTTCCTTTGCTGTCTCTTCATTCTTATACTATGAAACGTAGTTAGAACTTGCTCATTAATTCCTTTTTCTGAACTGAAAGGCTCATGATCTATCATGTGGGAGAAAACTTTAAAAAAACCTCCATGCTTCTTTCATGCAACAAAGTGAAAGTTGATGTTGCATGTGACTGCTCTTACTAAATGCAAGTGGAAGAAGAGCTCCTTCTCAAGGAGAAAAGCTACTTATAAAAAAAAAGGCTGGCAGCAGAGCAAGTTGAGAAAATTGGCAAGGCATAAATTTAGGGTGAATTTTGAACCTTTATACCTTCAGAGCAGCAGATCCTTTTGGCAGTCAGGTCAGAAGGATGCACCTTGCACAGACATTGCCTTGGTCAGAGTGGTTGTGGAACAGCAATTTTTACAGGAAACAACCCCTCAGAAGACCGTTAGCTCCACATTTAGAGATGATCACCTAAAACAAGTGTTCAAGCATTCAGAAAAATGCCTTTACATCACTCTCTTAGCAAAGCCAGAAAATGCATTTTCATGTGTGAAAGGCAATGACTGGGAGTCAGCAGTCCAGGAGGTCCCTTTGCACTGAACATTCCTACATGGTCTGGCTGCAGAGATGCACTTTGTTCTCATCCAGATTCATAGTCCTGTGTGATCTCCTGCATTTAGGTGTCTGTATAAGCCTTTTTGCAAAAAGATAAAAACGCATATGGTGCCCTTTTATCCCTTAGGTCAATGATTGGAAGTGATTTAATCAAAACAAATTAAAACAAACAAACAAAAAGTAATAGCAACAACAACCAAACAAAATCTCTTGTCCAAACTAGTTTTTTTTGTGAAAAATCCCTTTTCCACCCTGCAGGTGAAACTTTCATCACTAGTGTTTACTGTTTGGTTTCAGAAATTAAATGTCTCCTGGAAAACCAGGTCTGTTTTGCAAGAAACAGCTGAACAGCTGCTGGGTAAGTGCAGGAGAGCTGGTGACTAAAACTGAAACAAAGATAGACTCACTCCCATTCCAGTGGCTCTAAGAGGACAGAAGAGTCTCATGTAGTCAGCAGAAGAAGAACTGGATTCCAAGTCTGCTCCTCTCCTTTTGTTACCTTGTAGAGTCAGGCTTCAGCTTTTCCCTCCAGAGAGTTGAGTCCATGGGAACTGGAGCAGCTGCATTAGGGGCACATATCCTGTTGATTTGGATTATTCTCTAGTTAGCTCTGGAGCTCTGATTGTCTCATTGCCCAACCCCTACACACATTTCTGATTTTTGTCTACAAGCCAAAGAGCTCCCTCTGAAACAAAACTAGGCTTTGTTCAGAAGATCTTGGACACACAGTTCCTTCCTGACAGACAGTAGAGATGCAGCATTGACCAGACTTTCCTTTGTGTACATATTTAGGCAGCTCTGGAAGGTGGTGGCTTTGAAGAGTTTAAATGTGGATCAGGCCTTGATTTCTAACACAAGTGGCCAGGAGGGGATAGGTGTGCACCAAAGTGCCATAGTCATGCAGCAGGCATAATCTAAGAAAGGGTTCCCCATGGGAGACAGGACCGTGATTCAGCTCTCCCACTATCTGCACAAGGGGGCAAAACCACACTGCTGCTGCCAATGTTTCTTAAGTGGCTGGATTTGGTGATGGTACTCTGAGAAAGGTACTTGGACTCACACTGAGAAGATGTAAATGATTACAGACAGATTCAAGCTGGCCATTTGGAAGCTTAGGTTAATTCAGGTTTACATGCTTTGTGCTGTGTCCATGCCAGATGTTGAAGCTGCCTGTGAAAGATGTTTCACAAACCTGGACAGCTCCTAGGAATGGGTGATAGTGAGTGCTAAGTGCTGAAAGGTGCTGAAGCATTTTTTCTTTATCTACCTTTCACAGATCTAGCTGAGAGATTTTCTTGATAAGTTCTTTCGAATTAACTTGGGTTGAGTGGATAAGTTACAAATGAGGTGTGAGTAACCTCTGCCTTAGTACTGATGTCCATGAGGATAAACTTGGTAGGGAGTTACAGTCTGGTTTTCTAATTCTCTCCAAAGTCAATGCACTTGACGTGGTGAAGTATTAAACTTGCAGAATAGGAAGGTCTAAGGGAAATTATCTTAAGTGACCTGTGCCAAGACATGTGAGCTGGCACTGCAGAAATTTTTAAGGTCTCTGATCATTAGCTGCTGATTTATTTTTTTAATAGGAAGAGAGGAAAAGTGTAAAAGCCCAAGCTGCTCAACCTTGATTACTGGTATTTTGTGCTAAATGTGGTTGTTCCTGCCAAAAATATTAAGCTGGCAAAGAGAAGCTTGGATGTCTCATTATACTATTGCCAAGAAAGACATGATTTTGAAAGCTCTGCAGGGTGGACCCAGAGGCCCTTGCTGCCAATCTGTTCTGCTATTCACTGCAGAATGAGCAGAATCAGTGCTTTTTTGAAGAAACAATGCTTCAGGCTACTCTGGATGTGCACTGAATAGATTTTAACAATGATGTTTTTTACGTAATAACTCTGGAGTTTCCTTTTGCTTTATGGTGCAGACTGGATTAAATTTTAAACAAACCAATAGAGTTTAGGACATGGGTTGGTCTCTAAAAGTAAGAAAAATTGTTAAGTAGTGCTTCTAGTCCATGAAGTAAAAAATGAAGACTTGAAATCCTGTAGTACTCTACAAGAAGTTGCACTAGTTTTTTCTAGAGGAATAAGCCAATTATTTTAGATTTAATAATCATCTTTGTCCAGAGGGCATGTTTAGTGAGAGGCATAAAATGATCTCAAATACTTTGGCAAAAATTATACCCAGTACATGTGTTTAATTTTGTGATTCATAATCAAGTCAGAAAAGTATAGAAATAGACCACTGAATGTCAAATTACTGACATTTAACAAATTAATATTTATTTTAAGTTTCTGCCATAGTGGACTATGTCAAGAGTGAGAGAAAGTAGACAAAGTTCTAATGTCAGGGCATTTACTCAACCAACCAAACAGGAATGGGCTTACCATTCCTGGAAACAGAAATGAAAAAAAAAGAAACAAAGCAAACCAATAAAAACACCCAACTAAAATCCACCCACCCACCCCCAAACAAGGAAATTGAAGTGCTTGTTGAGATAAACAATGTTTCATCCACATTTCCCGGTATTCCTCATGAGATATATTTTTAAAGAGAGGTTAGATTTGGTGTTGGAGTCCAAAACCAGAAAGAAACTGTCTTCTATACTTGTTCTAGAAAGGTATATCTCTCAGTCCAGAAGGATGGTGGATCACAAGATCACAGATCTCAAGTGAAAAGGAACTTTTGATTACTTACTCTTGACCTGAATGCCTGGAAACCATCTTTGGAGGTTTCCATATTGGGCCAACTCAGCAGAAATTGAGCACATTCCCTCATAATCTATTCTGGCAGTTTGTTAACTTCATTTCAAAAACATAATCTTAAAAAATGCAATGTAATCCTTACCCAAGCACCCAAAAGTCTCTTGGGTTGCCCAAATTGGCTAGATTGAAAGGTCTGCTGAAGTGAGATATATGGAACAAATGGATCATGACTCAGTTGCCTCTTAAATCTCTTCACTTGAGGCGCCTTAGTCTTTTAGTTAGTCTTTCACTGGACAGAACAAGGTCATTTTCAAGGTCAGTCTTGCACTTCTATTGTACATTACATACAATATACATTATTTTGTCACCATTGTTTTCAAAGCAGTGTCAGATTTTTACAGAGATGATGCCATTTCTCCTTTTTTGATTGATAATAATAAATCAGCCTCATTTCTTAGATCTTCTTAGGTCTTCTTCAGTTGATGAAACTCCAGCGAACAAACTTAATACCTGTGGGACACCTCATATTTCTCCATATTTTTACATGGATGCAAAAAAAAGCAAAGAAAAGCAAAGGAACCTCTGTCTTCCATTTTCCCATCTCTTTCAATATCATTTCACTAAAGGTTTGCTGAAGACAGCGAGGTTGCCTGGGTTCACCAGGAGCTTCCATGTTCCGGTTCTGCCGTTTGGAGACAGCACCTTTGGTAGGCCTTATACATGTAGGTTCTGTGGAAAAGGCAAATGTGTGCACAAATTGCAGCTGTAGTTACTTTGTTGAATGTTCATTGCACACTGTCAGAGTAAACTCTGAGAGGAATATTTTATATCAGGAGAAGGACCCTGCAGGAGCTGTGCATACCGAGCAGATTGCTGATAAACAATGGGGGAACAGTGCACAGTGGAACTTCTAGCTATGATAAAGTCTGATTTCTAGGTCACAAAATAAACGTTTTTTACTCACTCTTAAGGACTTGGGATGGGAAGGTGACACATCTGCTGGCTGTTGTGTTGGAAGCTGTAGGAGAGAATAATTTGGGTGCGGTTCTTAAAGCAATATATTTTTCTGTGCAGCGCTGAACTCGTAGCTCTTTGATGACAAACTACTGGGAAGTTACATGAGCCCTACCTGGCCTTTCCAATTTGCATTTTCCTCTCTGATAGTTCAGATCTGAATTCCCAGGGTTGGGACACTACACTGACCACTGAGAGGAACAAATAACTCAAACTGGGGAGCATGTCAAAGTGAGGAGTCCTTAAAATGCCTTAGTTCATCTATTTGCCACTGACGTCATCTCAGCCCTTAATAAAAGTGCTGCTCTAAATCCTCCTCTGCAATATTGCGGAGAAAACTCTGCCTTTCAGAAGTGTGAATGTCATCTGAAAAAGAGGAGTCTTGTTTTCCTTGAGAACCGCTTTTGGCTTTGCAAGACTGGTAGCTCTTTGCAAATGCACTATGCATGTGACAATTGTCAAAGCCAGCAAAATTTGATTCTACCACTGTGTACTCACAGTGGGGCAGCCAAAGCTGAGATACTTTGTCAGTTTAAATATCAGCCAGCTAAAGTCTACTAAGCAGCCAACTACACATCTCTTTAGGAGTATTCTAATTCATGTACTGTAATTAGGCTTGAATACAAAATATTGATTTAGTAGTAATTACATTTGTGCAAGCATTAAGATAATGTTTCGGGAAATCTGCCTAGGTTCAGCATGAGGTTCCAGATAATGAAATATTCAGTCTATTGCTGTGTAAAAGAGCTTTTAAATAAAACTTAGTCTATACTCCATCTAATATAAATTTATTAGATCCCATCCTCTGACGTTTTTGGCATGAGACTCTCCAACAAAAATTGAAATATCTTCCAGTGGCTGATTCTAGCTAATTAGAGTATATCAGCTTTTTGAATGTGTTTTGAGATGATTCAGGGAAAAGATGTATGAGACCTCCTAGAAATAAGGCAGCATTTAAAGAACACTGATTTATACACGTGAATTTAATTTGTTGTAATGCTAAATATACTACAGATTTGTAACTACTCTGTTAGCCTTAAATATTCCACAAGCAACACATTCACTCTGATATGGCATGAAATCTTGTGATTCCTGGGTACCAACTTCTTTTCCTCTTTCACTCTTCTTACAGTATTTTTAGAGTTTTTCATCTCAAGATGTACATAAACACATGTTTTATGCATTTACATATATACACACTAAGAGGCAGACTTATTTATGGCATCTAAAAATATATACAAGTGTAAGTTCTGGCCATTAACAAACACTTAGTCCTAACTTGTTTTTAATCTAAATGGCTGCTCAATAAACTTTACTCCAAAGATCCCTTACTGTAGAAAAGGGGAACCAGTGAGGAAATGGCAGATATCCAGAGCAATGCTTAGTGAAGGATCACTATAGCAATGAAATCACTCAGGACTGAAGTAACAACTATATAAATTGGGATTTCAGCAGGAATTCTTGTATTACCAGTCCAGGTGGTCTGCATGCAATTAGTACCTTGATATATGTTTCATATCAAGGTAGATATTCTGTCTCTTCTAGGGAGAAAAAGGATCTTCTTAGATTTTTAATTTGAAACATGGCATTTGAACACTCATTTCAAATCAGGAACAGCTACTCAGCAGATCCCCTATTCTCTGCTTGTTATACTCCAGGGGAAGAGGGGAATTCAGGAGGAGAAACATGGATGGAGATAGATTAGATAGATAGATAGATAGATAGATAGATAGATAGACACACAAAGGTGCATATATATGTATATATATATATGAATCTATCTATGTTGATGTAGATAGATATACAGATATAGATACAAATATATAAAATAAGTCTGGCTTATATAAACCCCACTTGCATTCAAGGTAAAAAAGAAGATCTGAAACCCAGACTATGTCTTATCTGCTTCTTTCTCAGACAGGAAATATCCCAAGAACAAGGGAATTTGTTTGATCTGAGCTTTGTAAAATATAGAGATGGTTCATGCTCCTGCTCTCTGTGCCCCTTCACATAAGAGAACAGCTACAGCCAACTGATTATGAGAATCCAGGCCTGGCTCTACTCTGACATAAGTTGAGAGAGATGGAGAAATGGTGCAAATGTGCAGGTGAAGCCAATAACTCAACTCACCTGGGAAACTCCTCTAGCAGGTTTCTATTTTAATTATGCTTTTCAAGGCAGGATCAAATTGAGGAACTATTAACCTCTGGCTGGTGCCACAGCTCTCTTACTCACACAGTAATATAGAATCTGCTGTGCCTCATCATATCTAACATCCAGCAATGAGTCTCCAGTGTTGGATGGTGGTCAGGTCTAGAGCTCTCAGAGGAGAAAATGAATTCCTGTAGTTGGCATGCTTAAGCTGACCTGCCCAGTCCCTGTAAAGAGTTTCATTTTCATGGCTATCTGTTAGCATAATTCTTAATATCTGAAGCATCAGGTAAATATTACTCTAAAATAAGAGCTACAGATGCACACAATATCTGTGAATTGCCTTGAAATATAGAAAATATTTTTTACTGAGATAAATATTAAATGTGCTAGGCATATTTCCAGAAATAGCATTGAGCTAGGAAACCACATATTCAAATAAATATCTCTTTGGAGATTCATTGTGAGTAATACCAGTTATGTGAGCAATACACTGAACTAGATGACTTCATCACAATAGGGAATATGTATTTTAAAGGTGCTTCTACATTCAAAAAGGGTCTAATAGCCCTGGTGAGAAACACATTTATGGCTCTACATTATGTCCCCATGTGAAACTTTGCTTTGTCATGAATACCATCTAGATCCTCCTGAACAGCAATAACAAAGAAGGTAGATTAAACTTCCTAAAATTCAGTTTGAGAAACCCCAAAGAGCCTACTTGTGTGCATATCTCTGTGTACCAGATTCTACTGTCACTGCCCTCCTTTGCCTTCACAGTCCTGCTACATTAAGAGTGGGCATTTTGATTTTTTCACAGTGAGACATCATTAATTCTTCCACAGAAAAAAGCCTTGGCTGGAATACCTCTTGCAATATGCCAGATTTGTTTTACAAATGTTGGTGCTTAGAGGATTTCTCACTGTTGTCATTAATCTCAAAACACTGATTATCCCTACTTTGGGGTAAGGCTCTGGTGAGGTGCATGAGAGCTCTACATGCACTTCCTCTGAACAGGCTATTCAGAAAATGAGAGAGGATGAGGGGAGAATATTTTTTTTTTTTTGTAAAGAAAAGATTGTATCCTCATTTGAAAGTAGCTGAAGAAAACACTTCTAAAATACAATTAACCCCATAACATTTTCAGAACATACTGAGTTTCAGCACCATGCTATTACAGCAACAGTATTGCAATGTAGCAGCTGGTAAAATGTAGTGGGAGAGGTAAGTGTTAAAATGCCTGGCGGGGGATTGTCGGACACTTTTCTAGCTGGGAAGAACAAATGAAATATCCTTCCCAGAGTGTCAGTGCCACAAACAGAGGCAATCGTCAGTTAAAATCAGGTTTGGGACCTTGAGCGTCCCATGGGAGCAATCCTCTGATGTGCTGAACATATCTGGATTTGATCAAGCCCTCCCTCAGCTGCTAGAAAGGAAGGGGGCTCTTGTCTTTGTCTGCTGGCCTGTGTGGAGCACAGCAGCTGTGTGGGGGCAGACCCTGACAGGGTACTGTCCCTCGTGCATCCCTTGAGCTGTCCCAGGCAGCCCAGCTGTGGCTACGAGAGGGAATGAAGTTCCCTTGGTGTCAGCTTGGCCTGTCCCATGCAGCTCTCTGTGCCTGGAGAGACACAAAACCAGCAGCTGCCACTTGCTTTGATGTTGAACTGTAGTGCAGGAGAGCACCAAAGCTGTCAGTGTACCCTAAGGAGCTGGTCTGGCCCCCTTGGCAACTGAGAAAGGAAGAATTTGATTTCCCCAAGTAAAGGGAAGAAACGCCCCATTTCCCCAACACCTTCATGGCATTAACTCCACAGAAAATTGTCCTTGCACATATCTCCTGCATGGGGTGGGGGTTTTCCCTGCTGAGCTTTGAGCTGGGGCCAGGCACAGATGCCACCTGAGTGTGGCTGTGCCCATGCCAGGCAGCTTCTGCCCTGCAGTGAGAGGGGGTGTTGGGATGAGTGCTCTTCTTGGGGCTGGTGGCTCCCCCTGAAGGAGCACAGCACTGCATGGCTGAACCTGAGCCCCTGCAACATCCCTAACTGCAGCCTCCGCACAGCAGGATGAAGCACCTAAAATTGTATCTCCTCCAGTGAGTCCCTTAGGCTCACTTTAAGACAGAATTGCTAATATCTGTCTTGTTGTTCCTACCTTATTAGCCCCCCTCCCCAGCACTGGGGAGCAGCAAAGCTCAAAAGCCTCCATAATTTTCTATTGGCTTAACCTAGGAATCAGCATCCTCAGGTCACTGGGCCTGTATATGCATCCACCAGCACTCTCGTGCTTTGCAGGTGGTATCTAGGGGAGCCCAATCCTCGTACTGACAGGCTGCAGTTTGCATCAAGCAGAGAGAGCCAGAGGCAGCTGTTTGGGAAGAATGAGCCTGAGGCTTCATTTACAGAAGGATTATGCACCAGCACATTTTGTCAGAGGGTATGGTTTTTTCCCTTTTCTATGCAAAGACATAAATGCACTCCCTCAGGTGTACACAGCCATATCAGTATGTCGTATGGCACTTATATCCTTATAGTTTGCATCTTGCTGTAATTAAGGTAGCAGAGTTTATGTTCCTTAATTAGGAGGAGAATTTCCCCAGCTCTCGAGCCAACTATAAGAAAGTGCACACATTGCTGGCCCAGCTTCTTGTAGCTGACCCACGAGATTTTCAGCATCTTTTCAGTGGTGATTAGGGAGCAGAGACAATGAGGAAGGACTGTTTCTCATCATTTTCATGAACAGCCTAGGCATTCCAAAGCAAGCCACAAACAAATAGCAAATCACACAATAAAATATAAATGAGGCCTGGCTGAGAGTAAGCTGGTGCTTGGTAAAACCAGGAGGGAGCTCAGACTGTGGACAGGGGGATAAAGAAGGAGCTGCAGGCAGTGCTCAGCCCTCTAGCTGGGAGGTTGCTGGAGAAAGAGCCAGTCAGACAGAAAGAGCAATGGGGTGAAATGCAGTGGGAAGTAGACTTAGTTAAACTGACCCACATAGACTACTTTCCTTTGACAGCAACAGTAGGCTATCTATGGTGACACTCAAGACTCCCTTTTTTTAAAATTATGACCCAAAATCCACCTCGGAGTCATTGAGAAGCAGAAGGGAATTGTGTGTTTACCCTCTGCTGTGCTGACAGCTCTTCACACCCAGGCAATTCTCAACAGCATCTCTTTAATAGACAAGTAGCCACTGCTCAGAACCAGCAGAGGTAAAGGTAGGAGCACAGTTAACGCAGGATGATTAACATGGCTTCAGTTTCTGAACTAGAAGAACTGAAAAAATATGGGATTTTCACCCTTCTAAGTTTGACCTTTTTTGAGACTCATTTTCCTTCTACACTATGAACTTTTTATCTTGAAACTTAAGATGTAACTGCACGGGGAATAATAATGTTATGCATTTACTGTGATATGAGTACCTATCACAGAGCTTTCTATACTGTTGAGAAAACCAGAAGAAAATGTCATTAAGGGGATGGTAGCATAATTTATGCCCCCCATCATGCAACAAGCTTAATTCTTGCAGCAAGCATTATGCATGAGACAAATTAAAAGTGTTGGGCTCTTTGCCTCATGACTGACCAAATAAAGCACAATGACCTGGCTAGGAGCAGTGGCAGACTGAGGCACTTTGTAACCTTATTCAGGGCAAAGAGAGCACTGGGCTGCTCCTGAAACTGCACCCTTGTTGCTACTGGGATAGCCCGGTGTGCCTCCCCACTCAGAGCCTCAGTGTGCAAACTGCTCATGAACTTGAACTGGGGCTGGGATGTCCCTTGGCTTGCAAGGGAAGCATTTAAAAATTTCCAGTTGCGTATTTTCCATTGCACACTCATTTTTAGAGAAAGATGTCTCCCCTTAAAGGGTACGTTGTTACAGAAACCTCTGCCAAGTGGAATTTACACAGCCTGCTACCAGGACATTTAATCTGTTTTGAAGATAAAATAAAGCAAATAAAAAGGCAACAACATATGTTACTTAGAAAACTGTGTGTGATCTGGTTTCATAAATTTCATGTTTGTCAATAGGTTCTTTAAAATCTTTTCCATCCCATTTAGACCCAAAGTCAGGGAAAATTGTTTTGTGCTTTCCAGGTAGATAAAATGAAATTACCTTCTTCCATCTCATCTGAACAAGGAAACATAAACAGATTCAGATTACAGATTTTTACACAATAAACCAAATTGCCAAAACATTGATAGCAGATTAGTATTATGACATTAATTGCCAGTACATAGACTAAATTGTTAGGGTTTTTTCCTGGAACAGTAAAATTTTCCAGGACGTTTTTTTTCAGGAGGTAGGACATTTTGTCTCTCATTTTACAAATGTGGTGTGAAACGAAAAGAGGAAAAACACTCCCTCCTCCCTCCTCCCCCAGCTCTCAGAGGAGGAGACTCATCATGGCACATACAAGAAAAAACAGCCACCCACACACTGGAGCCCTTCAAGCAGAAAGCACCTGACGGGAATTTAAAAGTAGGTTTTCAATGGTGAAGTTGGCAGAAATCTACATAAAAGCAGTTCTTCAAGGGAGGGTATTATGTGATATGAATTAGATGAATGTATTGAGTTCCTCCTTTTATATTTTTTTTTATTTTAAGCTGTGAAGTCTAAAATTAAGTTATTGTTATCCTGATCAAATATTTTCTCAGCAAGAGCTCATGCCTGAAGAAAAGGAATAAAAATAAAGAAAATATAAGGGAGTATAATATATTTTAATGAATGAAAGTTTTCCTATCACTCAAAATCCTGAATTTCTATTTTTAGAAATCTGAGTGCTAGCTGCTTGAGTCTTCAAAACCCCCACTACACAGAACCCAGCACTTAAAAATGAAATATATCAAAAGAAACAGAAAGAAAATATGGACATGCCATGTAATTGATTTTATTTTAAGATTTTTTCATAAGACACTGAAGTGTTTGTATTTTTTCTTTTAGCAACAAAGCCTAATACAATTTTTATGAGGATTATACCTGCCTTTCCACAAGATTTTCGGAGTCTTCATATGGGCCTTTTTAGGGCATTGCGCTTCTTGTCCTGAGAGAGTATATGGCTACATTAAATACATTTCACTTCTGAATCAGTTCCTTCCTCTGTAATGAAGGGGGAAGAAAAGAGCTGATGCTGTTTAAGACCTCACTTAAATTTTCATTGCCTATGCATGTTTTATATAAACTGAATTTAAGTAGCTTTCTCAGTTTTATTTTTTCTGCCTATTTATTTTCAAGCTGGAGCCAAACAATTGGAGTTTTTATATCTAGCTTATTTTCTCTGCAGTGCAATGAAATTTTTAAATGGCTTACTGATTTGCAGGTTATTGATAACTCAGTCTGACAGGTAATTTCAGAGCAGCGTCATTGCTGGACATGGTCTGGATCTTCCATACACCAAGGACATAACCATATCTGCCCTTCTTGATGTGAGTTTCCTCTGATTTACACCATTTGAAGTAACAATGTAGGAAAATTGCCCCACCCGGTGTGAAAGCCTTCATCGCAGCAGCAGCTCAGCTCATCTTTCCTGTGAAGTACTTAAGGACAATGGAGATTTCTCTAATTTCTACCACCATGTATTAATTGTCCCATACATCACTGGTGATAACTCTGGAATGTGAATTTCTATGCACATCTCCTGGGCCTAGACTTTCTGGCATGCTGTAACTGGCTGGTGATAAGTGCAGGTGTACTTAGTGTGATGTGACTTCTTAACTATTAACAAGGAAATCATAGATTGCTCATTTACATGAACAATAACAACCCAATAACGTCCTCTTCCTGGTATCCATGGAAAGCCATTCTTTTTAACTACCATGTCCCTTTTATTTCTACTCTGTGACTTTCACAGGTGAGGAGCACAGTAACAAATGCATGCATTTCCTGCTAAGGAAAACTGCATGTCCAGTCCTTAGTGATGCCTTTGGTGTCACCACTGTGCAGAAACCTCTGCCTCTATCTGCAGCAAGGCCCCTGATGGCTTTGCAGATGAGGAACCCTCATCATGTGTGGCTTGACTGTCTGGAAGTTCTCTCAGCAGCATGGTCATTAAATTTTCACCTGCAGGTGAGTGGAAAGAATGTATGCACAAGTCAAAGGCTTATTCTGGACCACTCTGTGCCAAACAACAGCTCCTGCCTTTTCATGTGCCACTGTGCTGCTGGAATGAGTCTGGGGGAAGGCCATGAGGATGATCAGAAGGTTTGAGCATCTCTCCAATGAGCACAGGATGAGAGTTGGGCTGTTCAACACTGAGAAGAAAAAGCTTTGGGGAGCCCTTGTAGTTGCCAGGGGCTTACAAGAGCTGGAGAGACACTTTTTATCTGGACAGATAGTGACAGGACACAAAGAATAAGTTTAAACTGAAAGAACGGGGTTTTGAGTTAGATATTGTGTAGAAATTCTTTACTGTGATGGTGGTGAGGCGCTGGAACAGGTCACCCAGAGAAATTGTTGATGCTCCATCCCTAGAAATGATCAAGGACAGGCTGGATGGGACTTTAAGCAACCTGGTCTGGTGGAAAGCATCTGTTCATGATGAGGTAGTTGGAACTAGATGGCTTTTAAGTTCCCTTTCAATCCAAATGTAATTCCATGGTTCTAATTCTGTAATCATGGATCTGTAACCCAGATAAATGTGGAAAGCTTGGGATTTTCTAGGGTGTTTTTTCCTCTGTGATTGGCTGGTATTTGTAACCATGTGGGAGCATCCAGGGTACTCTGACTCATCTCTTTAGTCCTGATGGAGGCTGGGATTCAGGCTTTTTATTAATAAAAAGAAGAGAAGGTTATGGTGGCGGGGGAAGATCATATGCTATGTCTTATCTGCAAATCCAAGTTCCTGCTGTCCCACAAATAAATTTTAAAAGTTCCTTCCTGTATCAACTGCAAACATCAACATGCACTCTGTTTCAAGGGAGAATTCAGTGGCCCTTCTGTTACCACAGCACTGTGCAGCAGGATACCAACTGATTCAATTAAATTTCTCTTCTTAGTTGCAAACCTTGAGAGTGTGTGTATTACCTTGTCTTCTCTTCTCTTTCAAATTTTTCTGTGATTCCCAAGCTGCAATTGGACCTCAGTGTCAAATGGAGTCTTACTGTGTTCCAGACACAGGCACACCAGCCAGGTGCTGTTGGTCTGTATCCAACGCTCCTCTCCTGCTGAACAGGGTTAAAAAGAGATTGAAGACCTCATTTGTAGAATTTGTAATAATGATCTCCCCTGGATTTCATACACACAACTGCCACTTTTTGAAGATCCTAAAAATTAATCTGTTGCAGCTCTGTCCTCATGGATTTACTGCAAAAGGGTCAGGGTAACTATAAAGAAAATCTATTCCTGCAAGTGGCAGGCCATTTGCTTTGAGAGGTTCCTCTTAAAAGCACAGAAAATCAATTAGCCATCCTTGTATTTCTGGCTTATGTCTTTTTATGTCATTGAGCACCAGATTAATGCCACCCTTGAAATCAGTCCCACTCTAGCGCAGTGCTGCCCCACTAGCAGGCATTTATTTTGTCAATAAAATCACAACTCTTGTTTCTTGAAAGTATGGCATTTTTCATTTACAATAAATACTACTTCTGCCTGGTGGAGAAGATTTTTGGAGGAAGCATTAAAGAATTATTTGAAATAAAATGCAAAATAAGAGAATTACTCTAAATAACTATTTTAAGTGATGGCTTCTGGGCATTCTAAATGTCATCTCTGATGAATGACTTGGAAACTTAAATAGCAGTTAGAATATGTGCAATTTAAATTTCTAGTCTCATAAAACTAGGAAAGTTTGTACTAAGCTACAGACTTTTGCTCCTTCTCATTTTAAGCCTGTTCCAGAAGTGAATTGTGGATCACACTGCAGCACATTAGCTGTCACAGTGAAATTTGGCTACCCTGCCAGAGTACCCACAGCCTGTTTTATGGCCTCATAAAATGCCCTATAAACAAACACCACAAATATATAACTGATATCAGAAGTCTTGCCCCATAAAGGAATTACAATATAGCCACAGAACAAGTCCCAGAGTATGTGATTTCCTGTGGAAGGGTATGAGGCAACTGGTGTTGGTTGGGTACAAGGTAAATTGCCAGAGGAGGGTTTGTCATTTTGGATTTTAAATATCTGCCTGCCATTATTCATTGTGACAGGATGCAAATTTCCAACACATTATAAACTTCATGCCTGTGTTTGGGCATTTGGTATTTTCACATCATGGCAATTTAAGTGATGTATTGATTTTGAGGTTACTTCACTTTTTCCCTATTTTTAGAATGCCTATTAACCAGAAGAAGATAGGGCCTTAAATTTTCATAATCAGCCTTACTGGAGATCTGAATATGACATGGACACTACAAAGGTATCTCTGATGGATGTTATGCAACGTGAGATTATTCATTTTCTTTCACTTGCACCATGCTCTGATACTGGTGAGATAAGGTAGCTATGACACTTGGCAGAGGGAATTTGGTACTTCACAAGGGCATTCAGCTCATTTGAGAAGATTCCACTTGTGATGTGGTCACTCTTTTTTTAAATCCATGTAACTCTGTAATGGGAACTAAAAACAGTGTTTCAGGTCTCATCTCATCAGGAATGAACTGCAAATCCTGAATGGCCAGGAAATAAGATCTCAGGTGAAAATATCCTTACTTAAAATAAGTTGAAGTTTCTTTAGAGTAAATTATGTATCTTAATGCCCAAGAAATGGAGAAAACACAGAAAATAAGAGGAAATGGTTTTTTAGGGGAGAGGATAAATTCATAAGTGACACTTCCACCCCTCAGTAACAAAGTTCTTTGGAGAAGACGAGATTGAAAAGCAGCTATAAAACTTGGCTAAGCTTTTGTCAAGAAAAAAAAAAAAAAGATATAATTTTATGAGTCTGTTTCCAAGAGTCTGTTAGCAAACTTTTAAGAGAGAAACTCAAACAAATATTTAATTAATTCAGCAAGACAAATTTTGTGGAATATTTCCCTGTGTATGTGTACATACATGGAGATTTTAAATTTATCTTAGGCTTTACAAACAAAAAACCATGACATTAACAAAAGCATAAAACTGAAATAAG
This sequence comes from Melozone crissalis, assembly GCF_028551555.1. Lineage (NCBI taxonomy): Eukaryota > Metazoa > Chordata > Aves > Passeriformes > Passerellidae > Melozone > Melozone crissalis. The sequence continues at coordinate 35,808,964 of NW_026535784.1, read as the reverse complement.
CATGATAAAGCATGGTGTCTGAAAGAACTAATGTGAAAATAAATTTAAACAGACCCAAGACTGCCAGAGGTCTGCACAGTTGAGAGAGTCAGCATTAGTGTAAGTCTGACTTCCTGAACACAGTAAATCTGAGCACAGGCTGAAGAGGTGATGACTGCTATTTTTAGCAGCATTTCCCTCCATCATGGCCATTCTCCCTCCACCAGAAACAGTGGGAAGGGAATTCTACCATGCATGCCCTGGATCCATGGATCTGGCCATGGATTCAGTGCATCTACATATCTATGTCTGGAGGAGCAAATTGTAACAATAGCAGTAAATTCAGAGAACACCCCAAACAAAAGAAATAAAAGAAAGAAAATTATCCTTGTGCACATGGAGAGGAAAATCATAGAAATGCTATGAGTTTTAATATCTAAATCTAACTGCAGTCATTTGTTGTTAAGCTCTCTGCCTATAAGAATGATATTGGATAGATAATATTAGGCCATTTGGCTTGTAATTGCTGCTTCTTACCCTAATCTCATTAATTTGAAAACTGGCAAAAAAACAGGCTTGCTTGTCCCTATTTAGCCCTGTTATTTTGCTTCCCTGTTGCCTTTCTCTTTTGGTTTTTTGGGGTTTTTTTCTTATTCCACTTGGAAAGCTTCATTTAATACTGCGCACATGCAAAATTAAGATAGGATCTCTGCTGAAGTTGGAATAGTTGGGTTGGGGAAAGCTGGTACCAATTCAGTCCTCTGCTCCCAGCTGTTGCTTGTTCTGTTTCTGCATCATCTCCAGGGTCCTCCCGGCACCAGACACCCATCACCAGTCTGATGGCTCCTCAGGAGCTCTCAGCCTTTCCTTGTATATTCATTATGTTTACTTCTCTTCATCTTTCTGCTTCTCTTGCCTTCTCCATTGGTATCTCTTGATTTCAGGGTTTCCTAACTCAAGGAACATCTGTCTTGAAATTCTCATGCTGACTTCTCCTGGTTCACAGGTATCAATGCAGGCTTCACGTTCACCACATTGCCAGCTGAACTTCTCTGTGTTAGTTGTAGTCATGTTTAAAATAGAGCTTGCTGTTGAACTGTTCAAAATGCCTGGCATGTGTAAGAGTTCTGCATCCTCTTCAGCCAGCAATGTCTTCATCCTTACTTCCTTGGCCTTCTGCTGCTTTTCTTCCTATAAGCAATCATTCCTTCAGAATGTAATACAGCAGTTGCCCTCTAGCTGTTTTGTGGGCTGTCACTAGGTTCTGTCCTGGACCTATTTTTTCTTTGTAAAATATATTTCTCATCCACTGTCCATCTCAACTATTTCCTCTAGGAGCATGAATCACACATCTGCCACTCCCATCTCATAACTTCACCATCAACTCAAATTCACCCCGGAGGTCTGAATTTTTTTGACCAAATCTCTCCGTATTACCACCTTCCTCACTCATTATTTGTGAGCCAAGACTGCAGACAATTTGGCACTTTCCTATGCATTCTCACATGTAAATCACATATGAATTCTACAGTAGTCTCCCTAGAGAAGTATTCTTGTTTCCAGTTAAACCTATCCAGGCCATTTTGATTTTTAGCAACCTCCTTTTCCCTTGCCTTCCATAAATAAAGTTTTGTGCTGCTCATGCTTATTCAGAATTTGTAGAAAAAAAAACTTGATTACTTTAAATGTAAGAAACTTGTATTCTTATTCGAGACACCTGAATGATCTGTTCTCTCTAGTTAGGGATCTATTACCTTTCCTCAAAGAACTAGAACATTTTAAATTGTTCACTTTTTAAAACTCTGTGATATTTTCATACCTGTCCTAGGCTGTACCTCCCATGTGAGGGGAAAAAAAGCACCTTGTTACCATTCATCAGATTACTATTGCTCAAGCATGGTTGAGTTTCTGGATGTAAAGTGAAAAATAACTCATTAGTTATTTAACTGACACGTTGAGTTCACAGCCCCTTGCAATTGCCCCAGGTGCATTCTATGCATTGTGTCTCCCCTTCTACCTACATGAGAAGTTGATTAAAAGGAGTACCAGTGTATTTCTGGTTTTGATGAAGGATCTTGGTCCACACCTAGAGTCTTTGGAGTATACAAATTAAAGAGCTGCCAAATAAAAGTGATCGTTCAGAGGTTTTTGTCTGTCATTCCCAGTGGTCTAGCTCTTAGTGAAGGATTAAAATTAGTTTGTCCTTCAAGACAAACTGCAGGAGTGTGCTGTTTTGATCCATGGCATAAGGTATTCCACTGCATTCTTCATCCTCCTGAAGCATCTCAGAGCTTCCAACTCAAAAAATGCATATAACACAGAAATCTGTTACCATAAAATTTTAATTAAATGTTCCTGGTTTGCAAGTAAATTTGGATTTATAGCAGGATGAATATATAATTTACTGAATTAAAAAATACACAGTATCAATTAATTACTCCTAGCATACAATAATAATCAGTTGATTTCCAGCTGACATGGCACTTTCTCTGCATTATTAAGGTTTACATCAATTTTCACTCTATTATCTATTGTCTTCCTCAGATACATCATGCAATCTACTTACCTATTATTAAACATGACCTCAAATTCTTTCCAGTATTGTTTTATTCATGGGTGACTCTTGAAAATCCTTATAGATGACTAAGATCAGACATTTTAGGAAAAAAACATTTTTATAAAGATTGCAAGGACTTTTTTGCTTCCATTTGAAAGAGCTACTTAAGTAATGTTTCTTCCTTTTTTAACTAATATGGTCTTTCTGAACCCATTCAATGATTTGTCTCACTTTAAAAATCTGCACATTAACATACCCCACTAAATTTCAATTGGGTCATTTGAAAAGTGCATAGGAAGTAAGTTGTTTTACTTTAAAACCTTGGACAGAAGAAAACATAAAAATGCAATGAAGTCATTAAAAAAGCTAAAGGTTCTTTTAAAAATTTAAGTTCATGGATTCCTATCAGTTCACAGGAAGGGAAAATAGATATTCTAACCAGTATAAAATGTGCTAGGGAATAATAATTTTTTTAAAAAATCTTTACAGTGAAAATGAGATAATCTGAAAATAATTACAAAAATTAACAAATTGCTTTGTAAATTAGCCAGGATTTTCAACCCCATAAAAATATTAATAGTGTTTTTTCTCATTATCTCATTAACTTACTTTAAAATGTAAAATTATACTAAAAGATGATTGAGATAGAGTTCTTACAGAGAAGACAGAAGCCATAATGAATTTTAATTTACAAAGAAAAAAAGTGAGCCAGAAAAACCTACAATAACTATTTTTCAAAGTATTGGAAGCAACTAAAGAGTACCTCTTCAGGTTGAATTCTTTATTGGTTTAGTTAGTGTTTGGCTATTCCTGATCTCACTCTTCTAATATCCTGAAGCATTTTGGACACTGTGTATTATTACTTCTCCAATTCTCCCTACTACTAGCGATTGAAATGCCAGCTTTGACTTTTATCCTATTAAATTTGTCAGCACTTACTGAAATACCAGATGTAATTCTTTTTTGTTGCATTATTTTCAACACTAAAAAGTCTTCTCAAGTATTTTGAGTCTCTAAAACTGTAATGGATGATGAACACATAGGAACTCACAAAACTTTTGCTGTGTTTTTTGGAAATATTTCTGAAGAAATTCTGAGACTTTTTTTCCTAAGGATTAGTATAGATATGGGTTTTGGGTTTTTTTCCTCATGATTTTGTATGAACTTGGAAACAAGTTTTAGCTGGTAAATTCCTTACATGTGGACTGAAAAATACTCTGATAAGTATATTCTGTGATGGTTTGTTTCTTTTAACCTCACTTCAAAAGGAGTTCTAATTTTGGAAACTTGATTAGTGCAGGTTAATATTATGACATTTTTCCAAAGAACTTGAAGGAATGTCCTACTACAGGAGGTAGCAATTAGATCAAACTAAATGGGACACTCATTCAGGTAACTTATGGGACCATTACATTTCAGAAATAACAGCATCTGGTAATATAAATGGACATCATTCACCATGAACAATAGGTTTTCTAGATGATTTTCACTCAAGATTTTCACTCTAAATAGTCAGCATAGGATTTTTTTCTCATTAAATATTTGTACCAATACATTTTTTCATTTCAATGTTTCCTACATGTAGGATGCCCCCCCCCAAATAAAAATAAAAAATCAACATTTTATCCATTTCATTTTTTATACTCCATTTGCTCTCATATTTTTTTTTACAAATACATTCCTATTCTTATATTGATGTGCAGATAAAACACTGTAATTCTAGGAATTAGGCTTCTAGGAAGGGAAATTAGAAAATGAAGGATGTGACCTCAGAATAAAGAAATAAATATTGAAATGTTTGCTATGCCTTTCTAGATGAAAGACTGAAACAACAAAAATTCATATGCAAAAGACTTGCTATAACTATTCTGAGAAAAATTAAAATAAAAAATAAACAAAAAGAGGGGAAAAGAGGGGATGATCTTGAAGGTCTCTTCCAACCTAGTGATTCTGTGACCTTGCAAATGGATTGATATCAAGCTCATTGATCTAAGTTCACCTTCATAATACTGCGCCTTGGTTCTGTTTCAGGGAGAACTCAGTATATGAAGTGAGGATCCTGCCTTGTACATTTTTGTTTCTTTTTGGTGTTGTGCTTTTCATTTTCCAGCTGGAAATTATAGTTCTGGAGTAATGAGTCAGGCACAATGGTGGGCTTAACTGCTTCTCTTGTATCTGAAGACACATTAATTACATTCTCCATTCAGTTGGGCTTAGACTTGAATGGGGGAAAAATAAATCTTATACACAGCTTAGGAGGCTGGGCACATGTCAGTGGAGGAGAAACTACAGGTTACCCCTCCTGTAGTGCACTCCCAAGAGAAATGAAAATCACAATATTCTGAGCCTGCTGATAATTCTCATTTTGCAGCCTCAGATATCCTAAATATAGTAAACTCTTTGAAATGTTCTGCTCATGACCAGTGGGGACTTACACACTATATTTATTTGATGTGAGTTTAATTATTGGGGTTTTTACTGAGGAAGATAATGAGAAATGGAATTTTACTGAGCGGGTTTTTTGCACGTTATTTTTCCAGGATTTATTCTTAATGACTGTGGAACTAAAGGAATTTTTAATCTTGGGAAATGACTTTTACATAGTTTTGGATTTGAAATAATTTTCTGTCCCTTCTATTCTTTGTTGAGATGACAGGAAGACACTTATTATTGGAATCTTGGGTTCAGAAGTAAGTGGATATTTTATTTTTGTTGTATACCTACATCTGTGTGTATTGTGTAAATTTCTACTAGGAGATGGCCAACATCACAGGATGACTTGATGCTTTTTGAACTCCATAAAAAATTAACAACCTTAAAATAGTTGAGGTTTTTTCTAAATACAATATAAAATTTTAGAAGCAAATATCATATTAAGAAAGAACTTAAAACTTTGCCTTGAATGACTTGAATTTTATTTAGTGTAGTATTAGACAGTAGTTTAAAATGGAAGGATGAGTGATAAAAGTTCTTAATATAATTCCTTCTGGTATTCTAAAGCCTATGTTTGGTTTTACCCTCTCATCTGTACAAGGATAATTAATACATGTTTCTAATCACTCATTCCTTCTGTTCCAAAGGAATAAAAGAGGTAGCACTTAAATAGGTGTTGAGCTGCATGAAAGAAGTATTTTTGGTGATTAGAAACGGTAGAGAAAAAAGAATCTAATGACAAAAAATGAACATTAGCAGATTGACATTTTCAAGTGTCTGAATAACACAAAGAACAAGAGCACCATTATACAAACTTGTTTCCTAGAACAGAAAATGGATTGAAGAAAATTGCTTAGAATGAATTGCTATCAAGTTGAGTTACAGGGGAAAATTAAAAGAGGCTTTACAGAGCAGTCACTGAATGAGGTAGTACATCAAGACTCCAGAGTAACCATTTATCTTAGGGTTAGTATGTTATGATGGGTCATTTACTAATGAATGATATGTATACATTTACCTAACGGTGGTAAACATAATTAAACAGATTTTTTCCTTGAATCATCTCCTGAAGGTAGTTTGCTATATCCTGCAGAAAAACTGCTGGCAGAAAGATCAGCTCTGTACATGAGAAGCAGCTCTGTTCCCTTGGGATTCTTTCCCCAGCTGTAATGTCAACTCTGCAGACCTGCTCTGTGTCTACATCTTTTGCCAGAGTAGCTACATGACTGACCAAAATGAGAAATTTGGTCAGCTAAAAGTTGACAAAAGATAAATGTATTTCCAATAAAGTCTCTGTTGTGGCATGATTTCCTATACTTGGACATATGACTAAGGTACAAAGATAATTATTCCTTATTTCTAGTAGGAGAGTCAGTAATCAATGTGGCTGGAACAAGATCAAGCTGAGGTTGCTGCACCGATGCAATGGTGTATCATGAACATTTGACCTCATTAATAATGAAATTTAACAATTCCTCTATGTCTATTTTAATTGCAGAAAAAAATTAGAATTTATTTTTATCCTTAGTATTCCAAAAATGATGTCATTAATATATTCTGAAGTGATAGGTAGAACTGCAAGTTTTTTGAAGCAGATTCCAAATGCAGAGGAAGTTAGAGAAAGAGGGAAAACCAGCAGCTCTTTCAGTTAAATTAATAATAGAGCTGGCTGCTGGCAGATTCTTTTCTATTTAACCAAGTGCCTTCATTTCATAATAGGAGACATCTGGAAGTAGAGTCCCAGTGCTACAGCAAGGTCCCCCCAGTATCTAAGATTAGTAAAATCCAGCAATAAAATAATATAAAAATGATAGGACACTGCATGTTATACTAAAGAACATTATGACCTGAAGTCTAGGAGCTGGGATATTCACTAGATGGATGTTTTGTAACAGAAAATAAGGAGTTCCTTATTTGAGCATTCAGTGGCACATGAAGAAATAATTACAGAAACTGTCATTTGTTTTACCAGGACAAATGTTTGTTGTTTTAAAATGTGTGTTCTGTAAAAGGCATCACGCAATTAAATGCTCCCCCACTCATGTTCAGGGATCAAAAGCATGAAAAGGCTCTCCCCATGCAAACAACAACAATAGCTACCACATTGTGTGCATTTATTTTCAGATGAAAAACGCTCTTGTCTCTCCAGTTAATAATCTCTGCCAATTTGGCCTGATGGATTTACTGCACATCATTTACTGCTGCTGTCCAAATAATCTCTATTCATGCCAATAAAAGACAGTGTCAACAACTGTAATAATAGCGCACTTGTTTTTTCACCACTCCAAAAAGAAGAGACATCCTGAGTTCAGAGGGATTCTGAAAGAAATAGTGTTAATGAATAGCCTTCCCAGCTGTATGCACTATGGCAAGGGAAAAACCTCCCCAAGTATTGCATAACCCAGTACTGACATCACAGCCTTCCCCAGCAGGCACCTTGCTTGGTCTTGTTAGCATCAGTGCAATGGCACAGAATACAGGTTAGCACGGAACTGGCCTCAATATCTCTACTGAAGCCAAAGGGTTTTATCCCTGCAGATCAACTGATGTTGAAGAAACAAGATAATTTCCATCCACTTCAGCTCTAGTTCATCTAACCCAATGGGAGTAAGTAGTTACACAAACTTTGAGAAACAAGAGCAAAGAGAAAATTAACTGCTGTAACCCTTCACAGACGTTTTTATGCTCCAGACTAGAATAGACACTCTCTTCCTGAAAAAAAAAAAAAAAAATTCTGTGTCCTTCTCAAGGGCGTTCTACATTTTCAGAGAAGACCAAATTTTCTTTCATGCTTTCCTCAGTCCTGGACCTCGTGCAACAGAGTCTGATTTGGCAACGTCCTCTGGTAGGCCACCCACACCATCTGGAGAAGAGACTTTCTGCAGAGTGAATGAAGCAGCTGTAAGAGTGTTTTTAGGGAGGCAGATGAATAATGTGGCAATAGAGGATTTGCAGGCATTAGAGATGTTCTCCCAGTACCAGGGCACTGATTTCACTCCCTATTGAGCTGAGGCAACTCTGCTCACTACACAGACTGCTTTTTATACCATAGGGTGCTGGGATCACTGGACTTTTCAACTACTGCCAGAGGCTTTTGCCACTATATTTCCATGGTTTTGTAAGATCTGTAAAGTATTATCGTTTAAAGCCTCCTTCACAATGGAGACCCCAATCAAGATACGAGCACTGCTTAGTTATATCATGGCTTGCATCATTTATCTGGAACAACAGATATTGAAGGAAGCAAAGATGAGCTTTTTCCAAAAGCATTGTAGACAAAGGAATCTTTTCCAATTAATTGGAGATTTAAAGATAAAAAAATATCCCCTAACTGTTTCTTAGCTTTTATTATGAAGAAACAAAAAGTACCATTTTTGGTGCTCAGAAAACAAATTATGAATTTCAAGATTTTGATTAAACTCCTAATATTTCACTGAAGTAAAAATCCCTGCTCCAATTGCTCTAGAGGTGAAACAAAAACATATAGATTGAGAGAAATCTTGATTTGCAGATCTTATGGCTGCAAATAGAAAACAATTTTCATTTGCTAAATATTAGATTATTCCCAAGTTCTGAAGATAACTAACTTCTTTCAATTGCTTTGCTACTTTCGTTCAGGAGCAGTTTGTCCTTAGGAGCAGCCTTTATTTTTCAGTTATTTTATATTTTACTTTCCAACATGCATTTTTCTTTTTATTCCTTTCCTTTCTGATAGGAAAATTAAAACAAATAATCAGCATGGCTACATACCTGCTTTCTATTGCAACCATATTGTTTTAAAATAAACCCTACATTAATATATTTACAAACACCATTCAGTGTCATTTCACTCTAATCCACTCAGATCCCAAGAGATCTATTAACAAAAATCTGGGTTACCTTTCCCTTCAGGAACAGGTGATAACACCTCTTGGTAACACTGTGTGATGGCCTCTGTACAAAAACATATAAAAATGTCATGCTGAAAGTAAGGCAACATAACAAATTGCATATGTAGAGTTAGCTGTAACAGCTATTTTCCTCATGTTTTGTGTATAAAGTATGTTTTTCTCACATGCTCATTTTAAATGTATGCCTCATCTGCTGCATTGCTTTTTCATTTAAAATGTTCAGTTGAAAAAACAAATGCAAGTGTTTGGAAGAGAAACTTATTCTTAGCAATATAGGATCATGAGAGATTTTTTTCTTAGTCAAAATGAGCAAGGACACATGAATTAACAACAATGTATGACAATTATCTGTAGCAATTTTTTTTACTGTTCTTAGAACCTGTTTTGAATGAGTGATTCCTTCAGAGATAATTTGCACAAAACAATATCTCAGCATCATAGTCTTTTTAGAAAAGGTAAACTGAATGTACTCTTGTAATGCACAAATTTACCAGAGAAGTGATGATTTTGGGATTTAATGGTAAAATTCCATGAAAGCTGGGGGGGAGGTATAAATAAAAACCTAAAGGTTTAGTGACATTTATTATAGCTACAATATGTTTTCAGATACACAAGTTTGATCTTTTTTCAATGCACTAAGAATGATATGAAATTCTTTTCTGGCAATTCTGACTTGCCCAACACCAAGAACCTGATTTTCACACTTACTTTTAAAATTCCTTTTATAAAAAAAAGTTTTAAAAAGTCACTTCTAATGTCCCCAAAAGAGTGCTAAGTTATTTCTTTGCCCAGATTGAAATTCTTGGCTAATAAATAGGGTGTATGGTTTGGGGTTTTTTTGGGGTTTTCCTTGTTTTTCTGATTAAATATGACCTCTGTTCAATATAACCCTTTACTGAACAAGAAAAATTAAAGTCAAAGTATAAAAACAATCATATTTGGGGGAAAAATAAATACTGTTAAATTCCTTTACGATTCACGATTGAAGAGGATAGACAATAAATCACTTGTAAATTTCACAGAATCCTCCAGTTTAATTACATGCTGGCTTTGAGTGGAAATCTTTGATGGCCTCCACCTTCATCATAATGTGCTTTTTTAGTAATTGAACTGTGCCCTTATATTAAGAGAAAACTTAAATACTGCACACTGGCAATAATTCAAGCTGGCTTTGTACTCTCCTTTTTTTATGTTTCATCCCACAGGTATCACTGTAAAGCAACAGAGTCATTCATTCTTTGTGTCCTATAAATTGTGGTCTTTCCTCATTACACTGGCCATAACACCCTGGTCCTGTTGAGTTATGTTGTTTATATGATGCTGACAGTAGGAACTTGCTTGAAAGCAAGACATTTGTCTTTTATGGGGTTGCACTGCTTCTTTTGAAAGGAACCTATGGATTTTCAGGACTGTTTCCCTTTGAAGTTAGTTTTATTTCTAGATGAAAGCTCAAAAATATTAGGGAAAGAGTCCTCTGTTACTCTACTCTCTGACTGTATTAAAAAAAAGATACACTATATGATAATGATATATGATACATTGATCCATCTTACTACAAATAAGCATAAATTATATATATATTTTTTATGCATATATATGTAAATATATATGTGGAATTTTGTCTTTCTTTCATGTGGCCACAAACACCCACTGAACATCTGGCAATCAGGCAACCATAAAAACTTTGGGGAATTGAACACAAAATCCATTTAGTAATATGCTGGTTTCTAACTGGTATCAAGCTGGGAGATTTCTGCCTGTGTCTGCTTCTAGCTATAGCTTTCTGAATATAATTTAGGATGGGATTGTTTTCTCATTTTGGTTTTTTTTTTTTGTTTTTACCCTAGAGCAGTCCTAAATGCATTCAAAGTTTGAGCACGCAGTTATCCCTGATTTAATTAATATTTCCTCCACAGCAGCTCACTTCCCTAATTTAATGTGACAAGTGATTTGGTCCAAATAAAGTAGCTTTTTCATTTTCATGCATTCACTCAAGCCAGTCAAAGACAGTTGACAAACAAGTAAGAATTGATTGAGAACTAGGAGTATTTAATAAAATTATGTAGAAATAAAAGATAACTTTTTAATTAAATTGATGACTGTGGCACATACTCATGCATGTCATCTACCCTGCTTTTTATTCATGTAAGGCTACCAATGCATAGGTAAATTCTTGATTTAAAGTGTAAGAAATTCACAAAATCAGATCATATCAAGCTATGATGTGCTGATAGGCTACCAAGCCGTAGTTATTTTTTCTTCACGTTAATAAAAGTGCATATCTAATCCATTAACAGAAAGGGAAGGGAAAGAAAAAAAGTAAAAAAATAAGATACTAATTGAAAACGATTCCTGTCTTTCTGCTTCAGCCAAGGCTATTCAATCTTGTCAGAAGGACTATGTGCAGATCAGTATCTTCATACCATTGCTTTCCCTACTGCAAAGTGCTTTGCACATTATCTGGACAAAATACAGGATGTTGTCAAAACAGAAGGACGCGGAGAAGAGCAGAATGTATTGGGTTTGGTTCTCCAAACAGCATATCAAAGGCAACACTGAACAGAAAATCTTGGCCTTATTTGACAATTTTTTTGGGACCAGAGCCCATTGCTGAATGGGAAAATACCAAACACCCCCTTTTTACATTTTTCACAAGAAAAGCTAGCATCTTCACTCAGGAGCAGGATCATTTTAGTTTTATGTTTCCTAACTGGTCAGTCCTCAAGCTCGCACCTTATCTTGCCCAAGAGTTTCCATATGTATTTGTTAGAAGACTAGAAGGCAGACTCATTTCTCAGTGTAAAAAAGTGGTAAGAGAGTAAGTGCTGAAGTGCTGCATTTCCTTTGACAGAGAATTGTGGGATGTGAATACTTTGGAAAGCCTATTATTCATCTCACCCTAGCACAGGTAACAGCAGTTCAAGTTAGAAATGCTCCTGAGTCCATTTTCTCATCAAAGTGAAACTTATACAGTGTTTGCTCCTATTAATAGTATTGGATTCATACAAGTCTCCAAAAGGCCTCCTGTTCATAATAGTGTGGAGAGACACAGACCATTATCATCTGCTTTTTACCCTCAATCATTGTGCAAAGCTGGTCATGTGGTACTGAAGGTGCATTCAAATGTCTTAAATATATAAATCTCGAGTGTATGAAAGAGGAAAATTTTCAAACCACATTGCTTTTCTCACAGTAACAGCTTGCCCCACAAAGACCTACTTAGAATGTATATCAGCTTGTGTTTTGAGACATCATAAGAGAGGATAATATTAGTTAACTGTAATACTGCTATAAAATTCTTCTCCTGCATAGATTCCAAACAGTTGGGGTTTTGTTTTTGTTTTTTGTATTTATTCCATAGTAGACATTCAGCTTTAGGAGCAGTACTTTTAGTTTGACACTTTCAGTATTTACTATACCTGATTATGCTTACTCTTGTTGCTACCATGGTGACTATTCTCCATGTCCCCTGATGCATATTTTTCCTAGGTCAGCTTTTACCTGGGACAAGATTCGCATAATAATGTAGCCCTAGAGTGCCAGTTAGGATTATATCTCCCTAATAATTTGTTGCCTCACATAAGAATTAAGCAGAAAGTGTGGGAATAGTCTTCTGTGAACTTGGTGTCCAGTGTAGTATATCACGTCCTGTCTGTAGTTTAAATTGTACATTAACTTGTGGTTCAGACAGTATATCCAAAGTCCTGACTATTTTAATTTTAATCTTATCAATACTATATTATAGTAAGGCTGTTTTATTGATTGCAACATAAAAAGCACATATCTAGTTCCTGACTGAACCGGGTAGCATGAATTCCAAAGAGTTATCTCATTTTAGAGAAACTTTAGGTAACTTGAGGATCATTGTTGAATCAAATATATACCAGCCTGAATATGCAGTTCTTTGTCACAGTGACAAAGGCAGCCAGTTGAAAAACACAGATCAGAGTTTCCTGCAAAATACATTTTTCTACTGAAAAACCAAACCCAGTAATGAGTATGGGTGCTTGTACTGTCATAGGCACATGTATGGAGACAGGCATGAGAAGTCTAGGATCCTTATTTATATCAGCATCCACTTTGAACTTGACTGTATGGATTCTTTGATTTCCAGGGGACTTTTATCAATACAGACAAGGGCAGAGTTAGCTCTCTACTACAGTCAAATACTCTGCTTCAAGTAATATTAGTCTTAATTTTTCCCTTGCCAGCACTAGTGTTTTCAGGAAGCCCCAGTTTGGGCATTCAAAGACACAACTGATTCCCACATCATGAGTTAATCACATCCTGTGTACAAGGGCATCCTTGCAAAACATTCTATCCTCTGCTTTTATTGTGTACTTAAAAAATTAATAATGTCTTAGAAAATGTTATATATAGTTCATGAAGGCCTGTGTGATAGGTGATTAAAACCTTCGTCAATATTCTCAAAAAAAAGTCAGGACCATGGTTTGAATTCTATCTGACGTTATTGTTTTCACTTAGTACGCCTAGGATTGCCATCACCATGATGCTTTTGTTTCTGTTAGTGTGAACATGATGGTGCCGTAAGCAGATGCTGTTTATTACATACTAAATTATATGATATTTCACAGAATCACAGAATATGCTTTGTTGGAAGGGACCCACAAGGAGTCCAATACATTGCCCTGCACAGGACGGCCTCAAGAATCACACCATGAGCCTGAGAGCTTTGTCCAAATGCTTCTTGAGCTCTGTCAGGCAGGTGCTGTGACCACTTTCCTGGGAAGCTTGTTCTAGTGCATGATCATCATCTGGGTGAGGAATCTAATCCAGATATCCAGCCTAAAACTCCCCTAACAGAACTTCAGATCATTCCCTCAGGTCCTGTCCCTGGTTGCCAGAGAGAAGAGATCAGTGTCTGTCTCTCCCCTTCCCCTCACGAGGAAGTTGTAACTGCAATGAGGTCTCCCCACACTCTCTTCCAGGTTGAACAGATTGAGTGACCCCAGTCACTACTCACATGGCTTCTCCTCAAGGCCCTTCACCATCTTCATTGCTCTCCTTTGGACACTCTCTAATAATTCAATGTCTCTCTCACATTGTGGCACCCAAAACTGCCCCAGCACTCTGTGAGTGCTGGCCTCCACAGCACAGAGAAGAGAGGGACAATCCCCTCCCTGGCCCAGCTGGTGATGGTGGGCCTGGTGCACCCCAGGACAGGGCTGGCCCTCCTGGCTGCCAGGGCACCATGGCTCAAGTTCAACTTGCCATTGACCAGGTCCCTTTCCACAGCACTGCTCTCCAGCTTCTCATTCCCCAGCCTGTCTGTACATCCAGGGTTGCCTTGTTTCAGGTGCAGAATCCATCACTTTCCTTGTAGAACTTCTTATGGTTGGTGACTTCCCAGCCAAATTTATTCAGGTTTCTCTGCAAGGCCTCTCTTCCTTCAAGCAAGTCAAGAGCTCCTCCCAGTTTTGTGTAATTGACAAACTTAGTATCCCATCCAGTCTGGTGTCCAAGTCACTTCTGAAGACATTGAAGTGCAGGCCCCCTACAATGGGGTCCTGTGGAACTCCAGTAGTGCAGGTCACCAGTCTGATGTCACCCCATCCACCATAAACCTTTCTGCCTGATCCATGAGCCAGTTGCTCATCCATCATGTTACTCAGTTATCCACCTGAGTGCTGGACATTTTTTCCAGAAAGATACTGTGAGAGACAGCATCAAAACCTTTCCTGAAATCCGAAATGAAACAAAAATCCTGCGCCTGGAAATTTAGGCTAGATCAAATCAAGTTAGAAATCAAGTGGGAGTTCTGACTTTGAAGCTAATTGACTTTGGAACCACTTGTGAAATAGTGCAGCAGGTTCTACAGAATTGTTAATACTGTAAGCCAAGACTGGGTTGTCATTGTTATTAAGTTTTAATTAAACAGGATTTGCTTAAAGAAAAATCCAACGGCTGGTGTTAGGCACAATATATAGCAATTCTTTCTGGCTCCAGAACTTCTGAAATGCATGCTGTAAAATAAGGTTTATTTTCAAATCTATTCACATAGCAGTATTTGTTTGCTCTTTCTTGCTGTTACTCTTCTGTGCTTTCAGAAAATTCATAGGAGACAGTCTAACACCATTTTAGTCACAAAGCAATTTCCCTCCTGGTGGAAGGAAGTTTCTTTCTTCTCTGAAACACAATAGAGACATAAAGGAAAGGAAACCATTCCCTCATATTTATCTTTTTTTTTCTTGTATTGTATTATTAACCAGTTCACCAAGCTCAAGCCATTCCATATAGTTTTCATGGAGTATTATAGGGATGGAAGCTAAAAGAATGAAGATATAGTCATATGCCTGAAAGCAGAGGACAAAATTCTGCTCTCACTTTACACCAAGACAAACCCAGAGTTACTACTTCAGAATACATAGATTTTCCATATATTTCTTTCTGAAGGCTGAAGGCAGGGAATAGACCATCATTAAAAAAAATGTTTTAAACATAATCTTCAGGAATTATTTTACATGTGTTCTTATTCCACAGCACCTTGACCTTCCTAAATTTCCCAATGTAAACACTTGTAAATTTACAGAATCCTGAAGCTCTATTGTGCCATGCAGGTGTTTTTGTCTCATATTGCAGTGTCAGGTAACTTGAAATGTCAAAAGAAACCCATCTCTTTGCAGTGTCACTTACAGCTCTCTTCATAATTTCTTTTTTTCTGGTGGTATTTATTTCTTTATCAAGAACTGCCAACAGTTCTAGAGGAAATGTTCTGCAGACTTTGAAAACCTGTTCCTAACAGCAGGTTGCTGTGTTTCTTACATTACACACAACTGAAACGATGGTGGACTTCTAAATGGTCAATTTTTAAAGACTTCTGTGCCCAGATTAATCTATTGTGAAAGTTCAAACCACCAAGTAAGGCTGGAAGGTGCAATAAACATAATGCACTGCAGCTGTGGGTCAATAGTCATCTGCATCATGGGATCTGTGAAGGTTTCACTGTATTCACTGATTGATTTATGTAACCTCTTTCCACTATTTAATCAAGTGCTGTAGTAGAGGAAATATGTATTAGTTGCTGCAAACCAATATCTATTTCTGCAAAATTTTATTTTTCACTCTTCCATTTTTTATTTAACCCATAGCTGTATGCAGAATTCAAATTATTGCTGTTAGATTATGATATCTATCTTTCAATAACCATATGCAGATGACACTCTAGAGTATAGTATATCATTTCAAATTCAATCTTTCAATTTTTCAAGGCAGCTGCTTCTGAATGTTCTGTTACCTTAAACCTCATGACTGACTGACACAGAGGGGCCGCAGATCAGGGTGCAAAAGTTAGTTTCTTTGTCAGCTTAGCTATTAATCCAACTTTTTACTGAACATTATGTACTACATACAAGTCATTACAGTAGTGATAACCAAATAATTGGACTTCTAAGAGCAGGGGTTTTTTTTCCATTGATTTGTTCTTTGGAAAATTTAAATAGATTAGCATAAACTTTCCCCTTTATATGGAGTTTGACTTTCTTGGGTTTGATTTTAGAATTTTGAAGGGTTTTTTGCATTTCTTCCTGCACAATCAATCCATTGTCACCATGGAAAAAACTAAGGATGTTCCATCCTCTGCCACCAGACTTCCATTTGTGACTCTTAGGGTTTCCTCTGACATCTGAAGTGGGTTCGGCCACGCAAGCTTCTCAGACACATCTGTTTAATTGTCCCTCTGTTATGAGATAGATCCATAATAAAAACCCAGAAAGAAGATTCAGTTGAACAACACAATATCAATACTGCACATTTATTAAGGTCTACCAAAATTCTCTTTGGACTTCTATCTGTCAGAAAAACAGCATCACATCAGAAGCCTTGCAGTTGCCTAAAATTAGCAGTTGCCTAAAATTAGATTGGGAGGGAGTGGAAGGGAGAGGGGAAAGCAAATAAAAACCCAACCAATTGAGAACTGATTTTAATGAAAAGCTTGACATATGATGAAGACACTACTCTGAGGATTAAAGAAGATGGGAATGTTGTGTGGGAATAAAAAACATTTATTATGTGATTTGGCATTGTAGTGAACTGTGTAGTCTGGGGTGTGATTTGACTTGTACCCCAAGTTAAAGCATGAATGGACCCAAATGTTGCCTGTTCTGGGGCTACTCTGATTTGAGAATTATTTGGAACCTGCAAACACTGGAAGATGTGGGATGATGAACACAGCACTGGAGTTTTACAACTTGGATATTAAGTGGGCAACAAATCTTCCTTGTCACTGGTTCCCAGGATGGTCATGGCAGATGCATTATATGGTGTAAGATACCCATCCACCCAGGTTAAGGGAACAAACATTTCTGTCAAGGCCACCCTAGCTCTAACCTTTTTCTTTTTTCATACCATCAAAGATGGAGAGACAAAGGAAGTTGTTGCCTTCTTCTTCCTGCATAACAAGTGCAGATATCTCAGTCAATGTCCTCTACTCAGCAATAAATATTAGATATGATCCTGAGAACACTGGGTTTGAGAAAGGTGCTTGGCAAGACAAAATATCTCAAAATTCTTACTAACACAGACCCTACAAGAGAAAGGGTGCCTGCCTGTTCTCAAGAGTCCTACACTTAGTCCTGCATCCATACAGTAAAAAATTTTGTCTCTGCATTATTATTATATTATGACCCACCTCTCACGCCAGCTACCATGGTTCTGTGGCATTCTTTTACCTGCATGCATAAATTGATTTTCACTGCATGCTTTACACAGGTTTTAATCCACATGTTGCTATAAAGGCAAACAGCATAGAAAAAATGTTCATCTATTACATAAAATGCTTCCTGCCTATGGTCCATCTTTACAGACATTTTTCATTTATCTCCAGGAAAAACATAGCAACTATTGCAGGTGCTTATTAAAAAAAATGTGATGAGTCATGAAAATGCTCCTGTTGCTCATTCTGCTCTTGAGAGGGCAAGTGCAAAGCTCTTGGAAATATTTCCTCAATGACTGATTCAACAGGCAATATCACTGAAATTAAAATGTGTACCAAAATCAAACTACAAGTCCCAAGAGAAAAAAGAGTTGTGTAAAAGTATGAAAGCTTCATTGGTTTTTGTTGATGTTGGATCATTTTATTTTACAACATACTTTACTGAATATATGATACTTATAAATTTTTGGAGCAATACTAAATTTTGCTTTGTTTATTCCTCTTTCATAAATCTTTTGTGGTTTTGTAACTTTTCTCTGTCACATAGCAGAACTTTAATTTCTAAATGTGTTTCCATTGGTGCATATGTAATATCCATATCTTTTATACTTTAGACGCTTCATTGAATAGAGAGTATATTACAGAATGGGTTTTATGAAAGTAAATGTAGTGTTTGAATGCCATTGGTATCTGATAGTTGATATTCTTGTATCTCCTGCAACAGTTCATTAAGCAGAAGTATAGGAGGGGGATTATAACAGCAAATCCCAATGTCTGCTAAAATTCAGTTGAGACCAGAGAGATCTACACTTTCCAAGGGCTTTTCTTCTATACCATGTGTTGAAGCATTTGCAAATCCTCTTAATTCTCTTCCTGATAAAACACCAGACAGAATGAAAAATAAGCTCAGGCTTCACAGCTGCATTTTAAAATGTGTAAATTATGGGTTATTGCCTTCTCTATTAATGATGTCATTAATAAGACTTTCAGCAAACAACATAGTAGGACTCTTCTTTTTACTCTGCAACATTTTAACAGTTGGCCTACTTGGTAGGGACATTAGGCTATCAAGGAGCCTTCACTGCCATTCAGAAAATATTTAAAATTTTGCAAAGTGTATACAAAAATAGTACTTACCTTGTAGCTGTTCTGTGTTACATATAAACAAGTATTCTGACTAGGGCTGAGTATGCTTCCTTCATAAAACTAACTATAAGTATGGTGTAATCTGAAGGAAACAGAATGTGGGTGCCCTGGCAGGTAAATATCAGCACGTGTCTTCTTGTCTTGTCACTTTTTTAGAGGTTGGGCTTCTCATTTACCCATCTGTAGCTTGCCAGTATTCTGGGCAGCAACTTTTCTGTTTGGAAAGAATCCAAAGTGCTTTGGAGAGAAAATAATTAATACCATTAGCATTGTCTTCTCATTCATTTCAGATGATGTTGCAGAAGTGATTATCAGTTTTCAGAAGAAACAGTTATTAAAGTAATGTTTTAAAAGTCCAATAAAATGCAGCATAATCTAAGCTAATTTAGCAAGTGTTTTCCCTTGCAGTTGAAAAACAGAAAGTAACTGGGTTAATTAAGAGAAAAGATTTTATTCCTTGCATATGGAGGCTATAAAGGCACAACTGTAGTTAGTTTGTTTTAAAAGTGGCTGTGTTTACAGCCATCTTAATTGCACAACAAATTGTGTGAAGCCCTAGAAGTTAGTGAGCAATCTTCTCTCAAACAAGAAAAGATCCATTTCAGGGCTGCCTGGAGTGATCCTATCTGCTTTCTAGCAGCATTGACTAGACTAGCTGTGACAATTTGGGGATGCTGAAGTCACATGTAGCCTGTTTACCTTGCAGACGAGGGAGCAATACCCTTCTCCATGGCTCAGCACCTGGCAATTTCAGTTCTCAAAGAACTAGTTGCAGTTTGTATGTCCCAGTAATTGGCTCTCAGGCTTTTGTCAATGAGGGACTACCATGTGCCAGTTCTGTGATACACTTTCTTCTGCTGCATTTCCCAGTGTGGTTCTTCCACTGGCTTCTTCTGCCTGGCTCCCCACTGACTGTTCTGGCTGAACTTCTTGAAGAGGCCTTTCCCCAAACATTCCGTTTACATCTGAATCTTCAGAATACATCCCTTCATCTGACAAGACTTTGCACTCAGTGTTCCTCTTTATTTTGTCCCAGAAGTTCTTCAGAACATTTAATTCTTTCTGTAAATGATTGGTTTTTTTCTAAATTCAATGCGCTCATAAAGTTTCCTCCCGTTTCTATTGTGTTGCAAATGCTGTTCATTCTTTGAGCTACAGGCAGTCTTCTATTGCTTGTTGTTACATATTTTTGTTGAGGGTTTTTTGGCCCATTTTACTTTCTTCTCTTTTCTTTTTCAAATCCAAACTGCATCATAAAAGAACTAACAACTTAATTTCTCTGTGTCAAGCTTGGTAACATATAAAACTGAAATAACAAACAGACATTGACTTCTGTCAATGTGCATAATAAAGCATCATCCAGAGAGATTGAATATGGAACAAAACAAAGCTGGTATTTACTGAAACATGAAGCCATTGTTACAGTCCCCATTATAGCCCTGTATTAAGAAAAATTACTGTAAATTAACATTTTTAAGAGAAGGAATTAGAGACTGAGGAAATGCAGTTTGTGTTTTATCAGGAAGCAAATCTTTTAGTTATGTATGAATTAGGCACCCTACAAAAACTGTGCTTTTTTTCCTCTAGTCCACCAAAACCACCTGCAACATGCTGAGGTTAGTGTTGTCCTGACCTATACCTAGGAAGGTTGCTCGAAATAGAACCAGGGTCATATGTGATTTGAAGCATGTATTTCCCTCAAACACTGAAGATGAAAGTCTGGGACACAGCTTTTTGTTCTGTTCTGGTCCCAGTCCTGCGCTCCATCCTCCCTGCTCAAACCATTGCATACCCAGCATACAACAGTTCAAAACAACTTAAAATTTTTGCCTCTGTTGGATGAATGTTTCCTACCTTGGTGTTTCATAAAATGTTTACTTTTTGAACAGCCACTTTGCCACTTACAAATGGAAAGTTGCTGCATTTTTATTAGGACAATGATGTGTTGTTGGGCCTGAAGAAAAAAGCAGCTCACATCCGTGATTGTTCATAAGACTGACAGCTCACAAATCCTAAACAAAAAAAAATCTTCTGCTCTGGAAGCTTGTGGTCCAGCAGTTATATCTAATATTGTGATGAAGATGACAGGGGTTGCAAGATCATGTCTGTTTATTTACAACTAAGAAGCTTAAACCCAAACATTGTTTACAGTGATGCATAAGCTTAGTAAACCCATTTTGTCTCTCATCAGTTGTGTTTGTTCTGTAGATTGTTTTTGAAGATCCTGTCACAGAATCTAACCTTTACAACTGACTATGTGGTGGTGTAAGGTATTTCTGTCTTTCCCTAATTTAGATTTCTTTAGTCCATAGACTAAAATAAAAATTAAAAAAAAAAAAAATTCAAGCACATATCTTCAGCCACTTCTCATTAAGTTTGTGGCTTTTGTAGCTTTGCACACTCTCTGAAGACATAAATGTTACAAAGTACCCTTTTGGGATTTGAATATGTAAGCACCAATGAAAACATAGGGCATTATGGTGTGTAGCTGGTTGAATGCACAACATTTCTTTCTAGTAGTTTATGACAGTAATTTATCATTTGTAGTAGTCTTGAACTCATTTCCAATAAATACAGGGGGGAAAAGCCTCCACAATCAAAGTTGCTCCAGCTTCTTGATAGTATAGGAAAATATGGCTAAAATAGTACTTTTTATGAGAGCCGTATAACTTCAATTTTAGCTATTTCCTTTATGCTTTAACATGTTTTCATATGAATTAACAAGCTCCTAGCAAACTAAATGCAGAGCTTACTAAAAGACATAAATTGGGAATTTATTCCAAAATCTGGTCTGAGAGTCCGGTTTTGAACTTTAAGGCATGCCTTGAGCCTCTATGCAGTGTATTTTTCTCAAAAATGAGAAATTAAAGGGATTAACTTTTACGTTCTTCCTGTAAAATCTTATCAGCTAATTAAATTAATACTTTTTGAAATTTTTAATTTCTTTTCAAATTGCTACACAAATTTTACAATAGACATAGGTTTTTATTAATATCAAATAAGTTTTGACTAAAGGGAGACAGTCTAAGTAAGAAGAGAAATTTGGGGCTTTATCTCTTAATTATTGGTACAGAAACAAAAGCCTCTGATCTCTCATCTCACTGAATATATGATAATGAACATGCATAATTAGTATATTGCCATTTCTCACTCAAGTTACTGAGTTTTGGCAAAGTAAAATAAAAAAACCAGACCTGGATATTTGATGCCTGATTGAATACACAGTGTTAAGAACCTAGGCCAAATTTCTAGAGGACTGGAAAACAAAGACTTGCAAACCATCTGCATTCAAAAAACTGGGAAGCCAGAGTCCTGCAATGTGTACATTTAGTTGTGTTGGGAGTACACTGTGGGGAGATCCAGCTGAAAATAGAGGTGGGCATCAAATCTGCATGTTCAGGTCTCCTATGCACAGCCTTCAGCTACACTGGCATGTAACTTGCTATCATAGTGGCACTTTCTTAACAGAAGCTGGGTCCAGATCAGGAAAATATAATCAATTGTTTTTGCTTTAGGTGGTAAGTGAATGTTAAAGAACATACAGTATTTTATTTGTCCTTATCCTAGATATTCATATGTTGAGTGTGAAGCTGATTGTGATTTAAACAAAATTCTTTAAAATAGCTTTATTTATAGTATTATTGAACTGGAAGAGAGGTGATAAAAATCATAACTTAAAAAAAGCTTAAGTAAATTTAAATATGAGGTGAAAATACAGCCTTAGAACAACACAACTTTATAAAAAGCTTTTATTGAAAAGTTACTCAAAACATCTTAAAGGAGATGAATGTGAAAGAGTGGCACAACACAGGTGAAGGGAAAAAATAGATTAAACTATGAATATAGAAAAAGTTTACATTAGGGGAAGTTAATAAGCTGGCAATTGTCCTAATCTCAAAAGTACCAATAATGTTCCCTCCTTTAGCAATCATAAGCAATCAGCTATTTTACTAAATAATATGTTAGTGTGCAAGGAGGAAGCAATACATTTATGATTTATATAATGAGACAATTTAACTTTATAAAATGAGACACAATGTCTACTAAAGTCAAAAGTGTAAATATTACATTTGTTCCTTATTACAGGGGAATAAATCTGATGAATCCTAAAAACTATTGTAGATTTCCTTCAGAGACAGACCAACACCAAAGAGATTTGGTTCTACTGATAATGTTCATTTTATTTCAGTAGAGGCAATATACTTTTGTTTATCTTTTTAAACTTCAATTACTAAATTACCTGCTTTCTCTAACACAGGAAATTGTAACATACAAATTCCACCCAGACTGAAATTCAATAAATATAGTATTTCTTTTTCTTCTAAGAAAAAAAGAAAAAAATCAAGTTAAGGAAAAAGCCAGACAAGCAAAAAACCTGCATAAACAAGAGGCTTCAGTAAAGAGGGCTTATATATAAATAATGTGTGTTTTTATGTGCCTCATCCAATATACAAAGATATATTTTCCATGGAGATAAAAATGAACAAAGGTATCCTCAGAGAAATATCAGCAAAATAAACTGTTCAGGGAGTTTTTTCTATCATGCCTATTTGTCTCAGGGTTTTTGAAAGCTGTTGTGTTAGATGAAATTCTTTCCACTCAGTTTGCTCTGCAAGGCTGCTTTAGTGGAGGTGAAGTGGCCGTTGCTGAGGGATAGGCCTTTGAGGGCCCTTTGGCATCTGCCCTAAAAGCAGCTGTATAATTAAATCCATTACATCCCCACATTCCTCCTCCCACAGATGGCACCAGCTTGATCCATTTCCCCCAGGCCAACCTGGATATTGGGGATATTTCAGCAAGGTTCTTCCCGTGCTCCCTCTGAGGCCCCAGCTGAGGTGAGCATGTACCACACGCAGCCTGTGGCTGCACCGCATGGCCCAGGTTCTATGGATCTGCCCACCTCACATAATTCCTTCTCACAGCCCTAGAGCACAAGGTTGTGTGAAGGGAGAAAATCACTGCTCTTATCTCTGGTGGCCTTCAGGTTCTCCAGACTCTTCCTTTGAGGTGTACTGGATCACCCACAAGTCGCTTGCACAGGGGTGTCCTGCAGGCATTAAAAGTGAAGGCTTTACGTGGGACAGGAGCTAAGCACAACCACTCATGAGTGTGAGGAAGAAGGCTCAGCCACAAGGGTGTGTGCCTGTTTCTAGCAAAAGTCCATTTTGTCCAGTTTTTCTTGAGCAATACTCATGTCTGTAAGGAATAACAGTCTGAGCTAGAGCAGCTTCAGGATGTGCCTGAGGTGTCATGGGCACATCTGCTGGCAGTGGCTGCTGAGGAAAAGGTGCAGCTCCTCCTGAATCAGCTGCTGGTCATCCAAGCACATGGCAATTGGCTGATGTGACCTCAAGTTTCAACACTAGTTCAACCATGCAAGCTCTAGTCAAGTGGAAACCCCAGAATCAGTATTTGCCTGGAAATGCTGAATCAGAGGTCCAGGCAGGAGAGTTCACTATGTGTGATGATTCACATGCTGAGTTACTCAAGGCAGAAGACCATAATCTCTAAGATGTTTCTTTCCTGTTGCTGTGTTTACATCTGAAACCTTTGGTGCACATCCCACTGACATTTCTTTCTATTTTTTGTTTTTACTTGTACATCAAACTCACTCAAAGTTTGTTAACCTGTATTGATTGCTTGTATTAAATAATTTTGAGCAATTTAAAGATTGAAAAATGTCAACTTCCTTAAATTTTATGGTCCCACATGATTTCTGAAAATATGCTACATGAAGGGGAAGTTTTAATTCAATGAGAATGGTTAGAACATACCCTCTAATTGCTCCTTGGATAGCCATGATGAAATAATTCAAAGTTCAAAGGACTGTATCATTCAAAGGTTGTATGTTGTTAAAATACAAGTTTGCTGCACCTCACATAGGTCAAACTAACTAGGCAGTGCAAATCACAGCTTTCTACTGAATCAAAATCGCTGTCTTACTTTCTCTGAATATCCCCAGAATGGACTAGTTGTTAAAAGAAATGTAGTGTTCACCTTGCAGTGCAAGCAGTTGTGGTTAGAATGTGTGAGAACCCTGAGTTTTTACTGCAATATTTCTGCCTGAATCTTAGTCTCTTGCTCTTCCATTCTGTAAGGTGGAAGTGATATTCAACCCACATTTACTCTCTGTAAGTGTTGTGATAGAAACTAAAAATATGTGAGGTGTTTGCTAATTTTATTACTACTTAAGCACTGTTATGCATTATTTCCATATGATTCATTAATCCTCTAATAGATAACTTGCTTCCCACTTGCCCCCTCTGTAGCCTACTTTCAGGATGTATCATGACCAGATGGAAATTAATTTTTAAAGCTTTATCTTGGGTGTTAAACCAAATTATTTCTTGTAGATATATTGTGTGAGTCACTAACTCTCCTGGAAACCTTTCTAGTTCAACTGGGGCTCTGAAACAAAACTTCATTCATGTCATTGAATCAGACAAAAAAAAACTCCAACTCAAAACTAAATGAAATTATCTCTAAATTCTCAAAAGACTTCTCATTTAACTTTAAACAACCATTACTTTTCTTTAAAAGCATTTTAGCTACCCAGTATATAAAGACAATGACTTATGACTCTGATTTTCATTTTGCAAAAACCCTTATCAAGCTCAAAGACCTTTACCAAAAATGTGAAGAGATAGCTGTAGACACTGACTCTCAGGGATCTCTCAAAGATAAATTTTAAAAACTAAGAACTTGAGAGTTCAAATGCTTTACATTTTTACTACAGTTTCTTGATGTACTTAAGAAGGATGCAATAGCAGGAAACTAGCATGAATAGTATAGATGTGAAAAAGCCATTCAGCTGAGTATCAACTTCATATACACATTAAAAGCTGTATTGATCATAATCTAATTCAAGTTATTTTCCCTTTTGATTTTTACCCTTTGATGCATGTCACATTTTTCTGCTGTCAGTCTGATTTGCAGGTCACCCTGGGTAGTGCTGAGGACACTGAACGGTCAGTGTAGTCAGGGCCTGTGTTTGTCCTGCAGGACCAAGCCTTGCAATATCAATGCCGCAATTACCTGATTTTAAAATAGATAAATATTCATGCACACCAGCCCTTGAAAAAACTTGCCCTCAGCCTCTACACATCGTCACAGTCCTAAATGGTTGCCAGGTGCAAAAGTTATCTTGTTCAGGAAACCCCTCCAAACTTTAACCTGTTTAGCAGAAACATCATGATGTTTATCCTGACCTCATTAATTAGGACAAATATACATCCAAGCTAACATAATATGGGACCCTCCTTAGCAAGCATACCCAGTAGATCTATAAACTTTGTTCTGTTCTATTCTTTCCTTCCTTTCTGGGTCAAATTATGCATAAAAGCCAGAAACATACCCTTTGAAAGTTCTGTTGAGAAGTCAACACATATTTTACTACAGGAAAAGCAAACAAACTGATGGCTGATTTCATCAGAATGTCCTTAATATTTGACTCCTGATCTAAAATGCATGCAGATGAGAAGAATTTTGGGGAAGAGAAATTATGTATAAATGTGAAATACGTCTGTTCCTCTTAAACAGTGAGATGATCAAGGCTCCAGGTTAGTGAAACATCAGTGAAAATAAATCATGCAACACTGTGGCTAATATTTCAGACCTTCAGTGAAAAATTTAAATCTCAGGGGGAAAAAAAAAAGCTCGTTGTTGGTGCAGGCTGGCATGAAATTGTTCCTTTTCACTGCTAAAAGCATTTGCATCTCAGTGCACACTAACTATTTTCTTTTTCAATGCCCTCTAGTGCTAATTGAAGATTTTATTGCTAACTGAATATGCAGGAAATGCCTACCAAGGCCCAGAGCTCTTGAAAAGACTGAAGTTTCTTGTTAACTTGTTACTTGGGCAAGCACTTGGGCTTCATTAATAAGCACATGTCCTCCTCAAGGAAGCTGAAATTAATACTACTTAGGTTTAAAGATGACTCAGAAAGAGTGGGTGTAATTCCACATGTTCAGATCAAAAACATATTGATGGAGCAAAATTGCGTGCTGTAGATACAAATCCATAGGAAAGATTTTGCAAAGACATGAAAATTAATATCATCAACACCAAATTTTCTTTGCCAGTTTCTTATTATTATCTTTTCTGGCAATCTTTTTTTTTAATTGTCTTATTATAGTTAACAAAAAAAAAGCTATCTATTGGAAGCACTTATATTAGTGAAGCAACATAGCTGTAAAAATAGGGAAAAAAAGCATCTAACTTATGCAACATTTGTAGATCAGCAGTACAGATTTTACCTCTTTAATAGTTGCTACTCAAAAAAATGACATCTAGAAAACCAAATTAATTCATTCTCATATTAGACTTAAAACCACATGTGTTCTCCTATCAACAAGAACAAACTCATCAGATCATATATTTTAAAGCCAAATACACAACACGGGGAACTAGGAAAATATGGAACTCATTTTCTTTTTTAAGTTAAAAAATAAAAATTCAAATTAGAATGCCTCTTTGGGTTTGCAGTTTCAAAACATTTCTGAAATGTGGAGAGTGAGTCAAAAGCAGGAAATGCATCCGTGAAGAAAGGTAGGCAAAACAATCTGAGGAAATTTATGGATTGAGGATAAAAGAATCTCTGTAGGGGTGGGTAAAAAACCTAGGTGTGCTATTTCACTAAACACAGGGGTGCATGGAGAGGATTTTTTCAAAACTGCTGCTGAAAACTGCGGCAGCAGACTGAAGAATGAAGTGGGATTAAGTAGCACTTTGCATTTTATATAATATTTCTAAGTTTTCAAACTACATGCAGTTATTAATGAATAATCCTCACAACCATGTTCTTGTAAGTAGTGTTATCCCCTTTGTATGCAGGAGGGAAGAAAAAAGTGGAAAATTAAATTATTTGAGTCATTGGGTCTACGGCAATATAAGTGGGAAATAATATAAGTGTCTTACCTCAGCTTTGCGGGCAAAGGATAGGAGTGACATGTTTCCACATGTTAACAGCTAGAAGTAGTCTTTACTATTTAAATTACTCTCTGAAAGATGTTTTAAAAGACTGAATAGAAATAGATATCTCTTAGCTATTGCTATGATTTTACTACATTGATGTCAATGAGCTAATGCAAATAACACTGTCAAACTGATAGCAGTTTGTGGCTGTGCCCATTCTGTACCTGGGCAATTAAACCAGGGAGGGTTTTGTTCATTTAAATACTGCTGGTTTTCAGAAACTCCCCAGTGAGAGACAGAGGCTGCCAAACTGGGATTTCTGCTGGCACCATACAGCAGTATTTGATTGTTCAGAGTACCTGAGTGAGCAAGGTGCTATCATGATTCATCAAGACAGAAGTCCTTTGAAAAAAGCTCAATATGTTTCTGGGTTGTTAAATCACTGCATTTTGCCATGCTGTTTGGTATAGGTGTGAGTTATGCACATGACAATTTAGGTCACTTGAATAAGTCACTTGCTTCACTAAGCACAAGACTCTGCTGTGTCCAGATTGCAATGTCATTTTTGTTCAAGAAATCCATTCTGACTTCTCAGTTCCATCCCTTATTACTAAAAGCAAAAGATTACTGCTACCATGATCTCTGTTTCACTGCTGAAAGTTATATGCATTGGTGGGAAATTGGGCTGATCAATGCCATAACAGAGATTTTGAAGTTTTCTAAAAGATTTCAAAAAATCTTTTAAATTGTCTGTGCCCAAGTGTTTAAGTAAGTCTTCCCATGCCAAAATACCAAAGCATTACCAAAGTACCAAATAGACTGTACCCATTTACTTTGAACTTCTTTCACTCTGTTGCTTCTATGTGTTGCTTCAGTCTGCTGGCATGGAAGAGTGAAATGATTTTACTCTTCCAGAGAAATAGTCTAAAATAGTGGCAGTCATCAAGCTTATTACATAAAGGCTTTTCAGACGTTATTAATTTAAATTCATATTAGAGGCCTTCAGGGCATGTTCAGTAGTTGTTTTTTTCAATAGCTTTTGCATTGTGTTTATTTCCCCTGAAAAATTTCCCCAGGCAGGGCTGTGTTCCTGACACATTTCAGATTTCAACTCTCCGGTTTTGGCCTGTCTTCCTCTATATATCCTGTTAGCTTTGCTGTTCTCTGTCACCTTGTGTGTAAGCCAGACTGAACATAGCAAAGACCCAAATAAATCCTTGGCTCTGGGCTTTGAAGGGAGGAGGAGACAGGTGCTGATGTGCAGGAATAAGGAAATAAGATGGTTTCAGCTGGCTCACTCTTTTGTGGAGAGTCCAGAGTAGCTTTTGAAAGTGCTTCCTTAAGTGGAATATCACTTTTTCAGCATGGCTTACTAAGTATTTGAACCAAATAGGACCAGATCTCTTGTACACAGAGCTGCAGCTAAATAGGATTTAGCTGGAGGTGAAAATGAAGAAAGAGGAGATGTCATCTTGTGAAAGATAGTAATCAAGGTTACAATGAGAAAAAGTGTAATTTGTATTGTATGGAAATTTCTTCGAACCTCTGAACAGGAAATGATCAGACCTTTTCTATGTCAGTAAATCATCTTTAGGAAAATAAGAAGCATGGGCATTCTGGTAGAACAGTTGACTATTTTAAACTGCAATTGAAAATGGAGTCACATAGAAAACATTTCTGTTTGAAGCCCTAATATGCGTGAAGGTAACAGAGCATTAAAGAGATGTTCGTCTCCAGACATCTTGTGAATAGAAGTCGTGTATCTGGTTTGCAAATCCATTATATTGATTACTAAAATATTTTATCATGGCAGCCTAGTACCCTGACTAAACAACACTGATTTCATTCTGAAGCCATAATACAGTGACTTTTAAAAATTTCCTTGCAATTTTTTTTCCCATTTGGTATTTATGCTATTGTGAATATCTATTATGACTTCTTCCTCATGTAGTGCTGAAAAGTGAAGCACAAACTTATTCTCCATGGCTGATATATATTATTTATAAAGTCTAGTTTAGTGTGTATTCTGAATTTGAGGATGAAGCTATTTCTCTGCCTCTAAATCTGTTGTTTATGGGCTACTGACCTTCAAAATATAATGTCTTAAAAGACAACAGAGTGTTTTATGTAAGTTGATAGACAGACAAATAGATGGGTTTCTATTAATAGGCTGATTGCTGTGACTGAAAAATTTAGTTATGCAAATGAACAATCTTTTTCTCTCAGCTGAATTAATTATTAAGGAAGTAGAACAGAGACTGAGAAATGAATTTTCAGCAGAAGTATAACTCAATGTTTTCTGAGCTTTGGTAAGACTGTGCCTGTCCTCCTGGAGCCATGACCACCCCAGCCTGTGGCTGTGAGATGCTCTGGATGGCCCGTGCCCAGATCTGGAATACAGAGGAGTTTCAGTCCCACTCCTTACTTCCAAAAGGGAGGCTTGATATCATGGAAATTCTTCTGTAGGATTTCTTTGAAATGAAGCACCACAAGTTCTAGCCACTGTACATTTTGGTCAACTGAATGGAGGCAAAGACCCACCTGCAAACAGGAAAGAATATTCCAGGCATTTCATCCCTCCAGACTGACTGAGAAAGTATTGGAAGTTGATGCTGAAAAATAATTTGTCAGCCCAGGTTAGTTAGGGGTTAAATGAATCAAAGTCAAGCCCAGCTTGCTGGGCTGCTGCTAGGCAACAAGTAACTCTGCATTCAGAAATTCCCCACTAATTGATTCTTGACACCGTTCCCCCTTGGTTTGTATAAATATAGAGCTATTGCTGGGGGGTGGAGAGGAAAAGCTGGGCTGTGGTGAGCACCTGGCCCTGGCAAATCCTGGCAGGTGAGATGTACATGCTGAGTCATTTCCCATCGGCTCTAAGGGATGGCAACCCCTTAGGATTAGTATTTCATAGAGCAATACTGAATTTATGGAGCACAGAAATCTCCATGAGCCACAGGACATATTGCAGTGTGCCACACTTTAATGCACATCCACAGAACACACAGCTTTTGCATCCATTTGCTCTTTGCTTTTCTGTGAGCGACCAACAAAGGAAAGGGAGTCAGCCTCCCTTACGTGGCTAACATTTGGCATATCTGGTGTAGTGTCAGTAGGATATCCTCCATGTGGAAGCTTCAAAGCACACAGGAGGGGGGGAGCTGGAGCAGGGATTTATGTGGGTTAGAGATACTGAAGAGTCAGGCTAACGAAGGAAAGGGGAAGTTTGCCTGAAGGAGAAAAGCAAGCCCAGCAAGTGTCTGAGTCTTAAAATCCTCTTTTATTGATGGCTCACTTCTGGAGTCTTTATTATATTGGCTCTATGCCTAACCCTGATAAGGTTTTACCCTCACCACCAGCTGCAAGGCTCAGGCATTTTAAAGATTGCTTCATGAATTAAGCTATTGTTCCTTATAAATAAACCCTAATTCCTTTTTTTTTCCTTTCTCATACATTATTTATTTCCTAGCTCTTTCTTTAGCTGCAGAGAAATGAAAGACAGAGAAGGAGGAGTACAGAAGGAAAGAGAATGAAAATGGGATGTTTCAAAGATGACAGAAAGAACATGATTGTTTTTTGACAATGGTAAAAATTCCCTTTCATGATATGTGGGTTATTGGCAGATGTCACATGTCTATATCCATCATTCACATACTCAAATATGTGGTATTCTCACTCTATTTCTTTTCTGACATGACAGAAAAACATGCACTATTATGTTTTTTTCTATACATTTCCATATTTTGTTGCAAAGTTTGGGGGATATTTCCTTTTCTTTGACATGCTCTGTGAAGTGCTGTGCTTGTGCTGCTCAGGTGATGCATCACCCTAAGCAGCTGGGGCTGGGGGTGGAAGGATGCAGCTTTTCAGACGCATATCAGTTCTCAAGCATATTGGGTGATAACAGAGATTACTTGGGATTTTGTCGTTCCCTTCACTTAGCCAATACCATCAAACAGGGTTTCATTTTTATGTTCAGGGAGTTGTATTTAATTGCTAATGACCACATTCATCCCCCTGCTGGATGGAATATAACTACTGCCAGTGAGAATTACACCATATTTTTGACAGTTTCATTTATAAATCAGTAGCTATTCCACACATATTTACACTGGAAAGACTGCATTAGTATATTTTTGGCATGCTTTCTAAATATGTTGCTTCTGCTTTTTATTCTATATCTAATTACCTCTCACGACCTTTATTTTTTTTCATTAACAGTGAGAAAACCCATTTAAATTTGCTTTTTTTATTAGGATTGCAGGCTGTCTGTGTAAGGTACAATACAGAAGAAACAGGAGACTAGTCTAATATACATTCATTTATAAGCAAGACCATTCTGGTACACTTACCCTTTTTGAAATAGAAAAGCATTTTGAAAGTATTTAGGCAAATTTAAATCCTGACCTCTGTTGTTTGCTATTCCTCGAGAAACAGCAAAAGTGAAATGCATTACCCAAGAGAGCAATATGGAGCCAAGGGAAAAATCAGTCACATATTTATTCCTCTTTCTTTTAAAATTACATCTAGTTCTCTCTTGATGCAAAACAATTGTGCTTCCCTTTCATACAGGCTCACAAGAACAGCTGAATAAGCTCTATCAAAACCACTTCCTTTTTCCAGATTGAGACCTAGTTTGTCTCCAAATTTACATAGCAATATATATTGCACATAATCTAATTTACACCACCTAGTTATTCAGAAATCTACCAGTTGCATCAGAGCTCTTAAACTAACCTATTGCTCATGTCAGCACTGCTAGATTGGCCCTGAGCTTCTCATTATTTCTAAATAGTTAGGATTCAATGTATTGTACATGCTTATCTGGATAGCAATGCAAATTACCTTTTGCAGAGGCAGGCCATGTGACAAAAAGCCAGTGGGCTGCTGCCTCCCTCCTGGGGAGCCTGAGAAACCCTTCAGGGAGATCCAGAGATTCATCTCCAGCGTAATTACAGGGATGCCTTAGAGAGTTCACATGTAAGACCAATTAGTCACAGAGTGTGCATTCCCAATGCAATATTTTTCTGCCTCATCTCTAACACTCTTTGCCACTTTTTGCAGTATCTTAGAAACAAGTCTACAAACAGCACGGAGATGAAATCAACATTAGGTAAAAGTAGTTAAAGCCTACACAGAAGAACATAAATAACTCCATCACTCATGAAGAGCCAGAGCATGTCTGCACATGCTTTAAAAAAAGATTCTAATCTTGGACAATTTTTGGAAAGGCTAGCTAAAGAGGATAAAGCCACTGTTAACAGTGTTGTCTTGTCTATTTACCTTGTGTTATGTAAGGAAACACAATTGCTCTGTCAATTTTCTCTAATCATTTTTATTGTAAAATACTGTTTCTGTTAAAGTCATAACTATTCAATTCATTGCTGTTATTATTAAAATATTGGTGCACAACAATAAAAAGTTCAGTGATGATTTAAATGCACCAGAGAAGTCATTACTTCTCCTTGTATAACAAATCTTAAATAGAAATTAATTGCAGTGGTGGCTTCGAGTAACCTCAGCTTAATAAAGGAATTGTGATTGTCTGCATTTGGAATTCTTACAAGGCAATCATATAATCGATAACAATATCTGCTGGCTTCTAGCATCTCTGCAGAAGCTTTATTTATGACTGCTTGCTGGCAAAGCACTTACTCCATTTTCCAAGCCAAGTTTCAGTGAACAATTTTGGCAGACATTAAAGATGAGCTTCCAAATATATGTATGTGAAATAAATAAGATTTCAGTCCTTTAGACATTACCAACAAGAAAAGGTAAATAAAGTCTCATACTGTGACTTCAATTAATCTCTTTATCCTGTCACTTTCTCTTTAGGATTTTGCCACTAAGGTAAAGAAAGTAAGGTGTTAATATATAAACAACTCTCTCTGTTTAGATTAGGATAGTCTAAGGTAATCACATTTTCCATTTCTACTACTTCTCATTTCATTGCTGCTGAAGAGGATTTTAAAAAATATGTAATTCTAAAATCTATATATTTTATAGATACTTTTTGATATATATATATATATAGATAGATAATGTAGATATAAATAGTATATAATATAGATATAGAAAATCTATATCTAGATTATCTAGATACAGATTTATTATCTTTTTTTTTAATCTATATATTTTGTGAGGGATCTATATATTGATCCCTCACAAATTTGCTGAAGGAGAGCAAGGACTTTGCTTTCAAATTCAGCCTTAACCCAGTGCTATCAGTTTCTGAAGTATCCTCAGGAGCATCCTCAGGCACCTTCACCTCATGCCTTGTGCTACACATAAGTTTTACTTATGACCTGGAACTGCCTAGAGAAGTGACCAGGAAACCATCAGAACAGGTGTATCTGGCCCAGCTGCTTCCAAAAGAGCCCTCATGAGGATCTGACAACTGGATAGGCAATATGGACTCTTTATTGGTGAGAGGAACAGCCAAGATGTGATGTCAGACCCGTCTTTGTGCTCCGCTTAGCTTGTGTCCAGAAGAATAAGGGGACATGCACTACACTGGGTGTGCTAATGCCTGCAGAATCACTTGTGTCAACCATGTGAGCCCTATGGGCTGCCAGGTTTGCCCCCATCTCCTTCCTTCAGTTTCCCTCATGCTCTCAAGCACTTGGATACAGCATCTGTTAAAGAAACCCCTGCCAAAGAGAATATCATCCTGCCCAGAATCCTCACAGCTACACAGATGAAACTGAGCACAGTAAAGAAGGACTAGATTAATATTTCATGCTTGCTGCAATGTGATTTTTTAGCTAACACAGTTTCAAAAGTAAGAGAAGGATGAATCAGCAACTGATTTTATTATCAATTTTTTGAGATTTTGCAGAACTGTCTGTTATTGACATAAGAGTATGATCATTTCAGTCTCATATCCAGCATAGTAAGAAGATATTTGGGACAGAGTCCCTGGGTGTTTTAGAAATACCAGGACAGGCAGAAGGATTCACACAGCATCAGATGACTAAAGATTCCTGGAAATCAGGTGCACATGAAGTAAAGAAGAAAAAGACGTGTTGCCAAAACAGTTGCCTATAATGGGAGTGACACTTTGTGCAAGCCCAACCAAATTCCCCATGAGCAGCAAGCTCAGGTCTTTCAATCTGTCCACCATTTTCTCAACTCTCATAGTTTTCCTTGTCTGCTAAATAAGAAAGAACAATAAATCCTTCAAGGAGTAATGTTGGTGGTTACTACAGAAAGCACATCAAGAAAAACAGGGTCTTAGAATAGATGGAGCTGTGCAACATTAAAGGTGCTCAAGGTAGGATAAACAAGGAAATGGGAGAAAAGTAAGCAGACACTGTTTTGCTTCTTGAAAGTTTAAAAATGGAGTGTCACTGCACATAAAATGTTGATTGGCTAGTTTGGGATGGCAGAGGGTTTTTTTTAAATGAGAACTTCCATGTTTGCAAGAGAATTTCCAGGCTATTAAGAAGTACTTATTGGTTGTGTTTACTGACTCAGTAGAATTGTAAGATGTTATCAATCAAAATGCATGGGAGATGAGATATCTTTGGTGAATATATCCCTAACTGAAAAAAAAAAATTGCTATTGCCTTTGCCTTGTCCACTAATCATCTGCCAAAAAGTAGTTTGCATTGGAAACTTTCTGTTTTTATGTTAATGCTACTTGACAGTAACAGGATTTCAGCACTGGGACCTACATAAGCACCTCAGGAGAAATTCAGAATTGTCTGCCTTAGAGCTGGGAGAATGTACAAAATACTATTTTTAAGGAAAAGGGATATGCAATGGCTATTTTTTACAGAGAACTAAAACCACCCACACACTATATAAAATTATCTAAAAGTACATGTTATGCAGGAGATAAAATTGAACCTTAGGGCCTTAGCTCATTTCTGTTACGTCTAATGAAGTCTGTAGAACTACAATAATATATAAAAAGTCTGAAAGAATAATTACTATTGTATTAAGAAGTAAACAAAAGTAAGAGTTTAGAAACAAATAAATTGCTCTAGTGAAAAATAACTAAATTATTTTTTGCATACCATTAGGATGTAGAAAATATAGTTGACAGACAAAATATGCTGTAAGAATAAGAAAAATAGATCATCTTCTGTACTGTTTGCATTTTAGAAAAAAAAACCAAAAATGTCTTGGTAAGGCAGGTCAAAAAGCAAAGGAAAAGTTCTTTACATTCCTTTGAAAAATTTCCTCTGCCTTTTCATATTTCAGATGTTCGAAGTTAGGAATGTCAAAATGACAAGTGGACATACATCAGTAGTGAATCAGAACAAATGCACATCTAACACAACATCTTGTCTCTAACACTGGCCATGGTGATGCCTAAGGACAAATACAAAAATGGCAAGATGTACAGTGTGATGCTTCACAAGCATGAAAGGGCTTCAGTGCTTAGGGATCAGAATATGCAAAAGCTATATTTTACTCTATGAGTAATATTGTTTAAGAAAACAGGTACCTTTATAGCTATACATGAAAATTTACTATAATTCACAGATTGTCATTGACATTATCTCTTATTTCCATTGAAGTAAAAAGCAAGCTCCAGTAAATATCTTTGTAATAATAATGATATCAATGTCACAGTTATCTGCTTTCCATAAATCTTGTTTGATTTTAATATAAATCAAAGGATAATTGTTTTTACTGAACCAAAGCAAGGAGTACTTTGTGAAATGCTCTGCTGCTACTAAGATGATTTTTCTCTTTTTAGCCTGCTCTGCTCAAGGCGCATCAGCTCCACTGGACTTTGTATCCAGATAATATTCCCGCTGTTGGCCTGGCACCCAGAGAGGCTTGTGTGGAGAGCATGTGCACAGGGAAAAAATCTTCAAACT
Source organism: Melozone crissalis (assembly GCF_028551555.1). NCBI lineage: Eukaryota > Metazoa > Chordata > Aves > Passeriformes > Passerellidae > Melozone > Melozone crissalis. The sequence goes on along the minus strand of NW_026535784.1, from coordinate 35,772,541 downwards.
GTTCAGGCAGTGATGGATCAAAAAGAGCCTCCCTGTATGGACAAGCACATCCCTATTTCATATTCATATCACATCATGTGCTCAGCTGGATCTTTTTTGGGACTTGGAGAGATTTTAATAGGTCTCTCACCTTGTTTTCTGACTATGGTGATATTAGACCCAATTTAATATGTATTCATAGTTCTTGTCTGCCTTTGCTCAGCAAGGCTTCATCAATCTGCTAAGCCTTTTTCCCTCTAATTTCAGTGTTTATCAAGTTTAGAAGAAAATCACTGCCCATCTTGCAGGACACTATGCCACCAGGTCCACCTGCACCCTACATTAACACCCATTGGGGAAAGATTGGAGAGGAGGTGTACAAATGGAAAGAATTATATTGAACAACCAGCAAGCACTTTGTGTACTGTGCTGATATTGAATTAAGAGAGCTTGGAGCTGGAAAATAAAGCAGCTGAATAGTGGTGCTAATTTACTGATAGGCATCCCCTAGAGCTGATGGAAGCAGAATAACGCCTGCAAGTTTTGATAAATGTTACTCCCCTCAATAAGAAAATAGCACTTTTCTTCATTTTCTACAGTTCTTTCTTCTAGACATTCTTATAATCTTCTTTTCTGTTAATTCAGGACAGGAAGAGGCAAAATTATTATTTGTCCAGTAGTGGCAAGAATTTGAGTGTGTGAAACAAGAATGAAGAACAAAAAACTATGCAACAAGTGGGTTATAGCTGTCAAATCAATCACTTTGTCATCACAACATGCTATTTACTAATTTCATGAGGTTTTTTTTTTTTTAAAGATGGCTGCCCAAATTATTATTAATGATTGCTATATTGCTATATCTATGTATGGGGTTAAATCTTAATGTTAGCGTCCATCCCGATTTTATGATAACGTTTCAAGTTGTTCTGAAAAGACAATGAACTGTAGAGTCAGAGTAGCCCAATTGCTACTTTGAAAATAACCAATCTTCTTGGAAAAAATTTCTTCAAGGAGCATTGGCAATGCTGAAGTAAGAAGAAAATATAATATAAGGTTTCCAAACCTAGGCTACATTGTAAAGCTAATAAATTATTGTGAAAATATAAAGTTATTGTGAAAATATTCTGTTCTATATCCACTACAACAATAATAATTCTAAAACATGCAAAATATGCAAAGAAATATTCCTTTTCTAATTATCTGAAGGCATAGTGTCATTGAAATGCAGACACATCATGACACAAAGTGTTATGTACCTCCACAGATTTCATATAATAATAATATTTTGCTTTATATAAGTGGAGAAAAGAATGATCTCACTTTTAGGAATTACTTTCATGACAGATGCTGTTCTTTAGTAATTTTACAAACATCTGTACTTTCTCTATTTAAGTAGCTACAGGATGTCCTAACATTTTAGTGGTTTAGTAGTATCCTAAAGGATTTCTGAGATTTGTGAGCATATCACAATTGACCTGAATATTAAAACCTGCCAAAGAACTATATGCTCTGTGCACAACAAGTTTTTACTGAGATTGGCTTTGAGCAAAAAAAGAAAATTGAGATGTTTTCATAGTAAATCAGTCTGGATTAAAAACATGTTTGAGGGACACTTATATGGTGTAGAGGAGATGGTGGGTAGAAATAATGACTTTGGCAAAGCTGATGCAAAGAAGTGCCAAATAGCACAGATTAATTCCCACCCTAAACAAATATAAAAAACCCTAAATCTGATTTTTTTCCCCCCCATGGTCTTATTTTCAGGATTCATTTATTCTGCAGAAGCCCCTTGCTTCTGCTGATTCTCTCCTGTTAAGATGCAGGGTAGTTGCAAATGATCTTGAGCCAGGGTGCATCTGTTCGTTATAGGAGTGATCTCATGTTGGTTGAAGAGTTGATTTAAGGGGCATATTTTCTTGGCAGAAAATTTTTCACTCACTGGTCTTCCCAAAATGTAATGATTACTCCATATTAAAAGTGTGTCCTCAGTTATTACCACTGAACTAAGCTCTCCTGAAGCAATTACCAATAATTTCATTTCTCACCTGAGAGACTGGTAGTTTCCCAAGACACTGTGATGCTTGACTGTGTTCCTGTATAAAAAATTCTGCAGGTACTCTAAATGCATACAGCTATAAACTCATGTTTTAGCTCAGGGCATCCTGACTTACACAGAAAATCTTTTCTATTTCTGAGAGGGGAACATTTATTAATAAGGTCCCTTCATTTCTCTTTCCTACCTTCTTTGTCTGTCTTGTCTAGGGATCTTTTTGTCCCATTCTTTCACCCCTTCCCACCTTCCCTGTTATTATTATTATTATCCTTCTCTTCTCTTCTCTTCTCTTCTCTTCTCTTCTCTTCTCTTCTCTTCTCTTCTCTTCTCTTCTCTTCTCTTCTCTTCTCTTCTCTTCTCTCTTCATCTCTACCTTCCATTCCTCCCTTTTCTCTCATACTTCTTCCTTACATTTCTACATTTGTTTCCTTTTACCCCTTATTTTCTCTCTATTTTTCTTCTTTTCTTGCCCTTTTTCTTTCTCTTTGCCCTTATTTTTTTTTCTCTTCTGTACTCTTTTTTTCTGTCTTGCTCTTCCTGACTTTGTGTGATTTTCTTCGCTGCTTTCCATAGAGGAAAGCAGAACCTATGTGTCTCAGATAATGCAGCTGAGTAATCCTCATTACTCTTGGTGTTATTTTCTTGGCAAAAGAAAGACTGCATCATTGTGGTCAGAGATCCTCAGTCATTTTAATACTTGTGTAACTAGGAGATCATGTCTGGCATGATACCTTTTCAGATATTTGTTAAGGAAGAAAATGGAGTCTCTGGATTGAAAAGAAAGTTCTCTTCTCCTTCATGCTTGTACCTAAGAGACAGACAACTAAGGTCTGTAGCAGTTCATGCACCTTTTTTAGTGGCTTTGCAGCCTGTCCATATTCCAAAGACAGTTTCAGTCTTGCCATATGAAGTTCTCCCAGTAGCTCATGCCACCTCTGTCTTCCTGGTGCCACTCTCTAACGAGCTGTGCAGAGGGATCAAAAACCCCAAAGCTTTAATAGAAGGTGACTGGGCAGCAGGAAACTAGAGTAAAACCATAGCTAACAAAGTGTAAACCAGTTTCTGGATAGGTTTTCTAGGTCAGTTTTTGTGCCACAGTATGGTAAAGCCGAAGATAAATGTTGTTGTGCCTATACCAAGGAAAAATATAGAGGTTTATATATATATATATATATGTATGTATGTATGTATGTATGTATGTATGTTTATATCATGGATATCCCATATAGATAAATCTTGTGCTATGACCAATTATATGGTTATCCAACTAATTAAAGGATGACCTAAATTCATTGCTTTGATTCTTTTCCAGATCTAATGTAATAAAAAGAGTGAGTATTTTTCTTTTTAAAATACTGCAGTTAGTGAATGAAAAAAAATCCAGATTAAAACTTGCATTCATGCAACCAGTTTTTGTAAATACCCAGCTTGCTGAAAAGGTAGATGCAACTATTTCATAGTAGTGCTTAGATCAATGCATCCTTTAAAATTCAGGTGTTAATGAAACAGTGTCATCCATATATCCAAGTAAGATTGTGAAGTAATTCCAAATGAGTCAATGAACCACCTATATTAACTACCAGGGGAGTAGTCTACAGGTGAAATACTTATAAAAGCTTTTGAACTATCTAATCTTCCTAGTGCCACCTATGAGCATAAAGGAAATGTCATATTTTTCCCCCTGACTGCAAAATTATTCTAAATATAGGAATTAATTTATTATAGCACATGAGTTTAACATTATAAAGTTGTATTTTATTCCTTCAGATGTAGGAAACCTGTATTAAATCGTATTCCTGCAATAGATATTCTGAATTTGATGTGATGTAACCTGATTGTAGAAGACAGGAGACATGGTATTTGCTTATTTATTTTGTTTTATAATTTGTAGGTCATTTACAGTCCAAATTAAAATAACAAATCCAGTTCAAATACTCAGTTCAACCCAGCTTCAGTTCAAATACTTTGAAATAGCTTTTAAACACATCATATTTCTCCCTCTGTTTAGGCATTACCAAATACTGTATCTTGACTGGACTTCCAGGCAGCCCTGTGGTCCTTCCCCCATGCCCCAAAGCAGGAGCAAGCTATACCTTGTGTCATTCCTGACAGATGTTTGTCTCTTGCTCTTAAAAACCTCGAGTGACAGTGACTCTACAACAGCCCCAGGCACTCTGCTCTCATGTTATTCTATATTTGTCTGTGGAATTTTTCCTGAATGTCTAATCCAAGTGTCCCTTGCCACAGTTTAAAATTGTTATTTCTTATCCTACCCTCTCTGGAGATAGAGAATAGCTTAATAACTCTTTTTTTCCTTTCAATTGTCCTTTAGATATCTAATGTTAGTTATCTCCTCTGCTGTCTTCATTGTATTGCTATTTAGCATCATTGCAAAATGAGGAAGCAATATTTTCTGGTAATATTTATGTAATTATTCTCAAGGGAACAGTTTTTCTACTGCATCATTCATCAGTGGTATTTGCAACGGGATTATGTTAGGAGAAATGATAAAAATGTTTATTTTTGTAATTCAGGGGGGAGAAAATAAAATAAATAAAATGGTCTAATGGGAACAATTTCAAGAAGGGGCATCCTTCAATTAATTTTTTGGGCTGCAGCTCACTGAGAGTTTCTCTTTCAGTCAAACAGTACTCCTTGTGTTACCCTGACTGCTGCTTGTTTGACAGGATGGGAAGGGGTCAAAACAAAATGTAAGGGCAGAGTTTTACATGTGAGTGTGTGGGACCATGTGCATGTGCAGCAGAGGATGTTCTGGAAATGCTTCTGAAGATATTTATGGCCCCCTGTTCACGAGTCCTGTCAGGTCCTTTTGTTACTGGGAAACAGTATCTACAAGGACAATATTGGTTTCTACTGATTCTTTGGTAACTGAAGCAACTTCTTAGCTTTATCATAGTGAAACTTCCACTCCTTTTAGCTGTCCTGCACCTCCTTTGGTGTTCTTTTGGCTTACATTTTAGCTGCCATTTGGAATCTAAGGCCCTTCCTTTAGGCTAGCGCTGTCAGCAGTAGGCTTAGGTACTTGCACATATTTGCCCCCATTCTGTGCTGCCATCAGAAGAATCTTTTTGTCCCACCATGTTACGGCTTTGACTACAATGCAGAACTCCAAGGTGAAGCCAGAAAAAACTTTGTATCACAATTTCCTTACTTTTCCTCCCACTGTATTTTTTTGGAGGAGTCCATTATGGTCACATCACATGTACATCTCTGATGCTGGGTGTGGGATGTCAAAAGATCTCTTTCTGGTAAAGAAAGGGACTGTTATGAAGCATCTGGGAATTCATGTTGTCTACAAATATAAAATCTTTCCTTAACTTCTATGTTTATATTTCTAAGATGTTTCGCAAGTTCCTCTCAGGATCTCTCTTGATATTGATATTTTTGAGCTCATTCTTCACATTTCTTGAAATTTAGAGCCAGTTAAAGAGCCAGCTTCTCTGTAAGTTGAGTCAATGTGCCATAACAGCCTTACCTTATTTAATTTAGAATTGTTATTACTTAATGATCTTGAAAGCAGTAAAATTAAAATGATAAAAAAGTAAACAGCATCCAGAAATTAAATTCACATGCTCAGTAAAGGGTTTTGGTAACTTTACAGTAGAGATTATAATTGGTTTGTATAATTCTTTCTGATATACAAGTACCACAGCAGCAGCACTTGGCATTTAAAACAATTTTTAAAAGAAATTCTGCATACAGCTAATTTTGCAGAGAGAAGGCCAAACCTAATTTAAAAGTGGGACATGGATTGCTGAGATTTTGGAGACATAAAATGGAATTTTAAAATAGAATAGTACTTCAGACACCACTTTCCCCCTCTACTTTAAGAGGAATACATAAGCCATTATTAAGTCTACATGATAATTATGGGCCTCAAAGAAGAATTCTTTGTAAAGAGCAGCTACCTGCAAGAAATGTTGTGAGAAATGCAGCCCTTCATGGCCTCTGACACTTCAGCCATCAACACCTACAGATATTTCAGCAATAGCTGAGCTTTCTCAGAAGAGCACAAGACAAATCATGAGACATAAAGAATTTGAACCCATACAGGGAGACCTGGACAGGCTTGAGAGGCAAACCTGTGCAGAGCTCATGAAGTTTAACAAGGCCAAGTGCAAGGGTTGAGGCAGTCCAGAGCACAAGTGCAGGTTGGGAACATCATGGACTGAGGGAAGTCCTAAAGAGAAACTTTTGTGCTTGTTGGTGGATGAGCAGCTCAATGTCCTGGCAAAGTGCATTCACAACCACGGCCTGGGCTGCATCCAAAACAGCTCAAGGGAGGGGATTCTGCCCCTCTGCTCTGTCTTCATGAACCTCACCTGGAAGTTCTGCATCCATCTCTGGGGACCCTGACACAAGAAAGTCATGGGCCTCTTGGAGCAAGTCCATAAAGAGCAATAAGGATGGTAAGAGGGCTGAAACACCTCCTGTGAAGACACTGAGAGTTAAGGTTGCTCTGCCTTAAAAAAGGAAGGGTCTGGGGGGGAATTATAGCATTCTTCTAATACATAAAGGAAGCCGACAGGAAGGATGGAGAGAGAGGTTTTACAAGGGCAAGCAGTGATAGGACAAGAGGGAATGGCTGTAAGCTAAAAGAGGGCAGCTTTAGATCAGATATTAGGAAGAAATTATTTACTGTGAGAGTGGTGAGGCACTGCAACAGGTTTCCCAGAGAAACTGTGGGTATGCCATCCCTGGAAGTGCTACAGTCCAGGATTGGAGCAACCTGGTCCAGTGGAAGTTTCCCTGTCCGTGGCAGGGGGGGTGGAACTATTTGATCTCTATGGTCTCTTCCAACAACAACCATTCTATGATTCTTGTGTATTAACTTCTTATCCAAGCAAGTTTTTGCATTTGCCCTTTTTTCCTCTTGGAAAGATGTTGCAGCAGCCACAGTGGCCACCGGAGTGACAAAAAAAAAGCATTAATCTGTACAACAATGTATTCTCTTAATTCTCAGTTTGCTGCATTAGTTAGTTGGTTTAAAGTCACCTGCCATGGAGAGCTCTGTATTGGTGCCTGTGTTCCAGAGCAATGTGAAACTCAGGAAGCATTGCATTTCCATAACTCTGCATGGTTCTTGGAGACCACCCCATGTTCTTAATATGTAAATATCAGATGAAAATTATTTTCACCCACCTTCCACCTATTGCTCAGAATGCAAGTGGTTATGGAAAGTAGATTTCCATAAAGTCCCTGAAAACTGCTTTTGATTGTGTTGATTTCTGTAAGAGTACAAAATAGTATCCTAACAAGATTTTATGGCTAATCTTGCATGGTAATTATAAAATTTATTTACATCAGTACAGTATGTTTGAAATTGTATTTAGAGATTCATGTGGTGTTTATTCAGTTCCAGTAACAATTTAGTTTTCTACACAGCAGCAAGCCACACTCATAAAAATAAGACTCATTTTAAAGTATTGCCAGTGCACCAAATAAAATTTACAAACTTGGAGCTGTGTTTATAGTCTGAATGTTTCTTTTTTCTCTTAACGTAACCAAATGAAAAACACTTTCAGTAATATATATGTAGTACTCTGTTTAAAAAATATCTTAAAGAAGATAAAGACCCTTCTTGAGACTCCTCTGTTTTGATAAGGACCAAAAGAAATAATGGCTTATCACCAGATTTTCATTTGATTGTCTTTGTAAGAGGCAAATATTTGACATAGGAAAGTCAAAGTTTTAGTTCTCTTATTTGGCACTCTAGGTTGGCACTCATTTAGACATAAATTTTGTGTCCTCATTATCAGCTAGTGTATTTTTCTTCCAGAAGTGTTGTATTTTATGGCAGCTGCCTAGGAAAAGCAAGTAGTTCATTAGCCTACACTAAAATTGAAGGTCAGTGCTATCAGACTTTGAGATTCATTTGAGGTCAGCTGAAGTTCAAACATATATCTGAAACACAGTAGTAAAAGCAAACTGTTGCAGTGGCCTATAAAAACCCATTACTCAGAACTTCCTCTTCTCAGGTCTTTGGCTACAATATTTTGGATATTGAAGTCAGAAACTAAAGAGTGAGTGTAGCTTACAAAAGACAGCTGCTTTCTGCCTTAAGGAATGAAATTAGGAAATAACTGCATATACATAAAAAGTTTTGGGTTATTTTTCTTGAATTTAGAGGTCTAAATTGATAATGCAGAGGTCTAAATTAACAAATAGAAAGAAAAAAGGAGCACGTTATATTTAGCTATGCTGTTAGCTGACTTAAAGAATCTCAGTCCCACGTTTCCTTGGAATAAAGCAGAATCTACGGGTCCAATCTCTGAGAGCATATCCAGAACTTTATTTTACATATTTATGCACTTATTTATGTATTGGGCATATTTGCTACTTATGTATATTGCCTGTTAACCAGCCAGAATTTTTTTTTTCTGTGATGAACCACATCATTGTTGCGCAATGAAAATCACATTTGATTAAAATATCTTTTCTGGAGCATGCAGCATCTGTTACTTCTGCTCTCTGTCTCAAAATTCCCATGGAGTCTGCTGTAATTGTTCATTAGACCTCCCAAAGCTACATTTAATGTAAAACAGCTCCATTAAATATCACTCATCTATTGGAAATGAATCTAATATACAATCCATGTGCAATGCATGGCTGAGTCTAAAATAATAACTCCTTCCATGCACAACAATAAGCCTAACTGTAATTTGTTTCTTTATACAATACACTGAATTTAACATCATATTACACTCATGCAACTCATATTCATGCTAGCAGTAAAAACATCCAGACCTGAATTCATGTAGATAATGCTCACTGTACAGGGCAGATGCCTGAAAATTAGAAGAGTCAGATTTCATTTCAAGTCAGTCTCTGAATTTTTTATAGTCTTAGGCTAATCATTAATATCTATGCTGTAATTTTGTAATATGTAAAAGAGGGATAAGGATGTCTGATGGCTCTGTGAGAATTACTTTTGTTTTTATTTTACTGGAAATACTATTGCTGCTGCTCTTCAAGCAGTCAACCTATCCCATGGGACTCCCTTATGGAGGAGTTTCAAAGAACATAGAACACGAATGAAAAATTTTAAGAGTCCAGGGCAGAAGGTAAATTAAATCTTCAAAGCTTTCAATCTTGGGACATATCAGGCATGAGCATTGAAAACCCAAAATGCCCTTCTCTATGGCCACAAAAGACATAGGTTGATGGGATATAGATATCTCCTCACAAAGATCTGTAAATGAAGAGGACAGTACAGCATTTTGAATGTTTGATCATATCTACAGGGTTTTATTGTTACTTGGCTCTTGAGTTTCACTGACTTCAAGCGAGGTACCACTTACTGTAGATAACAGGTACCATCCCCTGTGCAAGAATCCTATACAGAAAAAAAAATAAATATCCAGATGACTCCTACCACTCATATTAAAAAAAAAAAAAAAAGAAAAGAAAAATAACAGGAAGGAAAACAAAAATAAAATTACATGAAAAATAGAATAATGAAATTTCAAATATTATTATGTGAAAGTTTAAATGAAGTTGGGCAACTCAGCAACATGCTTCAGCACCGGACCTCCAGCAACATATCTGGGACATGAAGAATCTGAGCAAAATTAATTACTAGTAACAATGGTGGCTTTAGACTTCTTTTCATTCACTTTTCTACTTACGTCTACAAAAAGTGAAAGGAAATAAAGAACTGTGCCTCAAAATTATATTTCTTCTCACTAATCACTAGGCTTCTATCCAGTATGCCTACAAACCCTAGAGAAATTAAGGGAGAGGAGTGCAGTGCCATAAGGGATGGAGCCTCTTTACTGCACCTGTCAAAGACTGAATAGTCAAACTATAAAGAGACTAAAAAGAGACCCCAAAAGTCTTTATTTACAAAAAGAATATTTTTTTTTTAGGTTTGTATCTGATACTGGACCTGCCAAGGGAATGACAGTTACCTTTAAGAGTTTCATGTCATTCCTTCACTTGTAATTTTTAAGATGCTGTGTAGTGACATGTTTATCCATAGGAGAAAATATTTGAGGGTTGTATTTAGTAAAGAATATGGGCAATAAATGTTGTGTTAAATTTTTGTTGTGTTAAATATTTTTGGTAAGCAAAAGGATAGACTTTCCAAGAACCATACAAGACAATTAATAACAACAACAAAAAAAAATTACCAGTTCTGTAGATATGACTAAACTTAATTTTTATTTTCTGCTGAGAAACTGTGCAAAGTCATACTCTGCCAGCCAGGATCATGGGGCAACTAATTCCAAATATTAGCAATTCAAATAACAGAGGGGATTTTTATTAATTTTTAAGTTTCCAACTTTCCTGAGAAAATTGCAGAATTTCCTATCCTATACCAGCTATGTAAAACAATACTGTGTAGAAAAAGCATGAAGTCATTCAGCCTTTCAAATCTTTGTTTCGTTTTCCCCGCCATTTTGAGAAACATCTATATTACTGGCAGTAAAAACATAGTTTTATAATATTGTCTCTTTATTCTGTTTCTACATACTTAATAATATCAAAATCAAGGGAATTGTAGAAAATATCTTTAGCCTTAAGGCTGGAGCACTGATAAAAGTGATGTGTATGAAAACCTTTGAGACTCTTGTCATTTATTTCAGCAGACTCTGTTTAAAGCACTGTATCCACAAGGATCTGTGTATCTCTGAGTGACAATCCTTGTCACAACAAGGTTACAGCAGATAACTGCCTGCAATTCTCATTTGCAATGAGTAAGAGAGGGAAGAATTGTCTTTTGGACTTTTTCTATCCATCTTGTACTAATAGCAAGAAGGATTATCATGAACACACAAAACTCCCATACATTGCTGCAGCTGCACAAATTAATATCTGTATTAAATTCCCTTACATTTCCACTCTGAGATAATCAGTCTCAATAAAAATAATCTTCATGTAGCTACATTGTAGGAAAGGACATTTTTTCAATAGTTAATTGAAATTTAATTCTTAATTGTGATGAGAATGTTTTGTAATTAATTTCATGGAAAACAAGCTGGTTTTGAGTGGGGGAACTAATGGAGTTGCATTAAAGTTACAGATTTGTAACTTTCCTCTCATTTAAAGGAAATAAATATCTCAGGTCACCTTCTGATGCTTGTTGTCACCTTTTCTCAGCTTCATACCAGGATCCTCTGCTTCCTCTCCTGTTCCTTATTTATCTTTCCCTGAGCTGTGCTGAGATTGGGTTAGAATTATTCACAGTGGGTAGGCAGGAGGCTCTTAATCAACTGACTGATATCTGAATGAAAAGAACTTTCTTTTCTTATTTTCTGTCTCTCAGAGATCATGAACAGAATCCCAATGAAACCTCACCCCTTTTGTCAGATTTGATTGAAATTGGCTAATATATACAGAAAGATATTATGAAAGGAAAGGCAGAAGGTGAAACAGAATTGTCACCATCACCCTTTCCACCCCAAACCCAGAGAAGGGACGCCAATCACAAAACTCCTCTCTGTGCTGGCTCACAGTAACTGAGGGACAAACACTGTGACTGAGGGACAGTGGGACAAACACTGTGCTAGTCAAACAGGCTGCAGAGCTGCTGCAGAGTTAATGCCCTCCAGCACAGCAATATTTTAGCTGGCATGTATGACAGTTGCATTCACACTGCTGCATCTCCAAAGATAAGCTTGGGAAATTTGATTTGGACTGGAACATGGGGAGTATTTTTTCTTTGAAGCTGGACTCTATAAAGGACAATGTAGAGTTATTATGGTGCACAGCACCACCAGCATTGCCATCAAATACAGGACTCCACCTACGACCCAGGCAACTGAGCAAGGGCTGATCCCCCTCCAGCAGGGTCTTCCTCACAGTTTTCTGTATGCGTCTCTTACCAAGAGTTTACTGGTACAAAGTAAGTCCTAGAAATTTCCAGTTTCCTCTTATTTTCTTTAATAAAGGAAATACCAAACTATCACTCTCCTCCTTTTCTGTTCACTGTGCTTTGGTGATCATGGGAAAGGCACACATGCTACAGGCAAGCTGCATTTTTTCATGCAGTGTAGATTAAAAGTTCAGGCAGTGAAATGTTAACCATCTTCTCAAAAATGTTTAGAAAGGGATAATTTTGGTTTCTCTTGGTATATATTCCTATATTTGGCAATCCTCCTTTTTTAATAGGGTAGTCTTGAATGTAGGGCAGTAATCAAGATGACCTTTTGGTAAAGGGTACGGAAAGCATTACCATCTGAACTTCAGACACATGAATACATTGCTTTACAGTTTTGAAGCTCACCTATGAATCTCCCAAGACAGAAAATTAAGAAGCCCATCATAAATATCACAGATAATTTTAAGTCAAACCTAAAGAGCTGTAGCTCCAATCAAACAGCAAATGAAGCATTATGACTCAGACTGGTTTTCTCACAGCAATAAATAATAAAAAAATCCCAATGTAAAAGGCAAAAGATCCATTTTTGAGGATCTTGATCTACTGCTTGGGAAGTGAAATGGTCATGTTCCTTCCCTGCCACATTTATATCCCCTCCCTGTCACAGACATTCTGTAGGACCTTATATGGATAATAAACCAATCTGAATGTATCTTTAGTATTTCTTTGTTGTAAATGAATTCTGCAAGTGTAAGTCTATCAAAAATTATTGGTGTGCCTATAGACCAGGAGCAAGAAGGTTTAGTCCTGTGCTGAGACAGACTAATGAGAAAGAAATTAACTTTGTGCCTTTCTTGAGTCTCACTGGTCAATGGTGACTGTCCCTTGGATGCCATCAGTTTTGGTGGAAGTCTACTGACAGGTAAACAAGGTGACATATTCAGGTAGGCAGCTAGAAAAGGTAATCTACCTGAGAGGTAAAAGTGTCTGGCCTAATGTGTTACTGCAGATTCTAAAAATAATTTTGGCAATTATTTCCTTTTTTTACTGGAGGTGGGAGGAAAGCTCAGGACAAACAAGCAGGGTAAAGGACCAATCTTCCCACTACTGCTGGCAAGCACCAAGGTTCCATATTTGCACTGAGCAGTCTCACCTGGAATCCCTGCCCACTGCCTATAGGCCGTGGGAATCATTTAAGCTCAGGACTGCTACACCTTCCCTTCCTGAGACAAGGTCAAGGTGTGCCTGGCTTTAGCTCTGCCTCTTTCCTGGATAGACTTTGGGCCTGCCCTCTTTTTCCTTTGGGCCTGCCATGTACCTTTGTCCTTGGTGCTGCTCCTGGCCTGAGGCTGTCAATGGACCTGTCTTTCGGCACCCGGCCTGGATGCTGCATGCCCTGGCAAGTGGAAGTCCAGCCTGTGCCAAGGTTGACCTCAGTGCTGAGGTCTTCTGCTCCCAGCCCTGTGGACCAGCCCTGGTCCCCGGCACAAAAGCCCTGGTCCCTGAAACACTCCTGTGTATGCTGAACAGGTGTTTCACAGGATGTAGAGAGTATGAGCTTTGTTAAGGAAGATTTTACCATCACTGCTTTAAAGGAGTCCTTGTAGAAAATCTTCTCTGACTTTTTGTAAGAATCAAATTCTTTAATTTCAAGGCACTAATTTCCTAGTAGGTTATTTTGGTAGTTGTGGTGGGTTTTTTGTTTGTTTTGGGTTTTCTGTTGTTGTTGTTATTGTTTGTTTTGTTTTGTGTATTTTTCTTTTGGAAAGCTTAAATGATGACTGTATACAGTGCTAAAGTAGCAACCGTAAAAATATGTGAGGAACTCTTCACTTCCAAATACGTTAAAGAACTTTACAAGCCCTGATAATTATAATTTTATGTAAATGACTCTCCTGCAACTTTCAAACTGCCAGGGTAGTCATCCAAGATAGCTGCTTAAAATAAGTGTAATGGCAACTTTTCCGGTGGCACCTAGGCTTTTTAATGCCTATTTTACAGCTGTCAGTAACTTGTGTCAGTCGCATTTTCGTCAGTAATGTAACAAATCAAAGTTTTCGGGGAATGGCTTGTAGAGTAAGCCAAATAAATATTTATTTTCTTTATGTCTCTCGGATTTAAGAAACTTCCTTGCTATCCTCGAAAGAGTAATACAATCTAAAAATTGAGAAATATTTTCATGCATCATCATATTGAGAAGAAGCATTGTACTCTCTTACAGCAGTCAAGCCTTCTATAGAACTAATTTATTGACCTGTCTACAAATCAACATGTTTTTCTGTCTCATGGCCTATAAAAACATTAAAGGATCCAACTGCAGAGCAGGCAACAACTTCACAGATCTCGATTTGACTCATTCAAATAGATGGTGTTCCCCAAGGCGTGGTATTGGGGCCAGTCCTGTTTAATATCTTTATTGACAATTGGAATGAGGGGACTGAGGGCCCCATCAGTCAGTTTGCAAGTGACAAGTTGAGTAGGAGTGTTGATCTGCTGGAGGGCAGGAAGGCTCCACAGAGGGATTTGGACAGGCCGGATTGAGGGGCCCAGGCCAATTTTATGAGCTTCCATCAAGTGAAATTCCATGTCCTGCACTTGGGTCACAGCAACCACTCCAGGCTTGGGCAGAGTGGCTGGAAAGATGCAGGGAAGAAAAGGACCAGGTGCTGGGCATGCTGGTCAACAGCAGCTGAACATGAGCCAGGCTGTGCCCAGGTGGCCAAGAAGGCCAATGGATCCTGGCCTGGATCAGCAATGGTGTGGCCAGCAGGACCAGGCAGTGATTGTCCCTGTGTACTCAGCACTGGTGAGATCACACCTTGAACCCTGCATCCAGTTCTGGGCTCCTCAATAAAAGGAAGACATTGAGGAGCTGGAGTGTGCCCGCAGAAGGGCAACAGAGCTAGGGAAGGGTCTGGAGCACAAATCTTATGAGAAGGAGATGAAGAACCTTGGGAGTATTTAGACATTTCCTGAAGTTTAGAACAGGAGGAAGCCCAGGAAGACAGAAAGGCAGGCTCCACGCTGGCTCATGTCATCCCCAGTAGTTAGAAGATCCTTGTGTCCCTGGCTAAGTTGATGAAAAGCTTTACCCACATCCTCACAAATGAGGCCTTGAAATGTTCTCCAGAAAATGACTTGATTTGTTTTTCCCCTCTGAGGCTTCAAATTACAAAATCTTGAAATTTAATCCTTTAAAAAGATTAATTTGAACAAAACCATAGAGCTTTAGATGGGGATGGATGGATTTTTCTCCCCAGGCAATTACAGTGCAAACAAGAGGCAGAACTTTTCCAACTTGCCTGTGAGAAAATCCTCTTTGAGTTGAGATCAAGCTGAGAATAACTTTGGAGACAGCAAAGGACAAACTGAAACCACAGGTTATACTGAGAAATTATTTTATTTAGCACATTTTGTTACATGATGTGTGCTGTTGGAGACACTGATATAGAAATTGTCAGTGTTTGAGACACTTGGGAGGTGCAAATGGAGAGGAACAATTCACAAAGGCCATAAATCACATTTTTCATCGTATTTTGCTCATGTATTTTATTATCTAGATATACCCATGCGTAGCAGGGTGAGGTAAATTTAAAAATTCCAATTTTATGCCAAAATAGCCATCCATAGCTATCCACTGGTGAATCCATACTAGTAATTGTAGTAGAATTGAGAGTGTAATTGTGTGCAGAGTTTTTGATATTTAAAAGGATGGATAGGCACAATTTAACTACCTACATGACACAAGAGACATTCTGCTTCAAATAAATCATGAAAATAGTAACAAGATTTTTATATTGTGCATTGCTTTGCACTGAAAAGTATTGAAGAAAATTTTCTAAAGAAATGTTTGATATGTGTCCAGGCGTATGTGTCCAAGGGACAGAGCTAAACAAATTAATTCGTCAGACTACCATGCAGGTATTAATTCTTAAAAAATATTAAGAAAGGTACCTAGATCATGACTTCAAATTAGTCTGAAATTCAGGGAAAAGTCCTGATTGTTTAAGGGGTAGCAAACATCATATTAACCAAAACTAGACAAATTTGCTACTGTGGGTGTAGCAGAAAATGTAGGAGATACTGCAAATCCTGTTAGAGAACTGGTTAAACCTCCCCAGCTCTGACTCAACCGGGCAGCAATTAGGATGTGTAGCAAAGAGGATATGTAAATTGTGCACTCTTGCCTGCTGAAGCGGTAATCATGTTCCAGCCGGGTGCAGATGAAGTGCAGAGTCATGTTTCAAGTTCCAAGGGAAAAATAATAGTTTAAACCACTTCCTTATTTTCCTTTTAGCATTTGCTTTTGTCATAGCTTTCTGCTAGCCTTGTGTATCTCGTTCTTAGCTGGTCCATGCATTATATATGAAGCCTGGGTGTTTACCAGGAGGCCTTGAATCCCAGAGGGCAATAGTGCCTAAATGTGAAGTGAATGCTTTAGGCTACTTTTTTTAATGGTGCACTCTCTTGAGGACTCTGTCAAGATAAGACTTAACCTCTACTATGCCCTATGAAATTTACTCCAAAGGACATATATTCTCTGAAGAATTCAGCCCAAAACCACAGCAAGAATTATTTAAGTTTCAGCTGCATCTACTAAGAAATGTCTCCCTGGCATATCTGTAAAAAAGTTTCATAGATTTTGGCTTAGGATCAAGTTTAAATTTCAGAATAGGTTGGCATATATTTTCCATGTAGTGTTCAACTCTGATATTTGCTAAGTTTTGCATTAGCTTGGATCAATGAAATATATGTTTTGGGCAGCAGCATACTGGAGGTGCAGGCATTTGCCTGGAAGGTGGCCAATCTACAAAAGAAGACCTTTATCCTTCTACATTTTCACTGGTGGGTGCTGTTGCAGCATTTTGTGTGAGCAGCCTACACATTACTTTTCCTCTTGGTTCTGGGAAGTGTCTAATAATGAAGCCCACATGAGGTCTGTCTCATAATTATAGCCGTCACCACCGTCTTCCCTATTCCCTGGATATTTTAGATCATAATCTGCAGAGCCAAAAGTATCTTAAAGGCTCAAAGCTACTGAAGCAAAAGTACTCAGTATTTACCAAATACCAGGCTTTCGAAGTTAAAAAAAAGCTAATTTCTGGGTAAAGGCTACAAAATAACTGAATCGTGGAAGAGCACGACACCATATTTCTCTGGTTGAGCACTAACAAAAGTGTTATAGACAGCAGATACCTCCAGCTAATAATAATTTTTAAAAAATCATATATCTTAGTAAATGAAACTCTTTTATGTAGGAGGAGTCTTGGCAATTTTGAGTCAGAAATTTTTGACTCGGATATTTTATAAATTCTTAGTAGAAATAGAGTTATGTTTCAGATGAAAATAGTTTGTCAATCATTACTGTTAGCTGTTTTATGTGGGTAGTGAGACAAATATATAGCAAATAAAAATTAAAAATATCTGCCCCAGAGATTAGTCCTGACTGACAACAGAAATGTGGATAAACACAGGTTTTTGGAAAGAGTTTTCTACAATGCAATTTGGGGTTTTTAGTAGATATGATATTCTTGTTTACTACCCATTTATATCAAAGTATAAATAATCTTTGTATTTATATCAAGAAAATGTCCCCTTTGCAGCGGCTTTTACCTGAGTGTCTTTGCTAAATCAGGTCAGTCTGAACATTGCTCCCTGTGACTTTTATCCTCTTCTCTTGCCTAACCTGCTCTGAACAAAGTCACTTAGAGCTGTATAGATGATTTATGTGCACCTTCGTATTGTTCTGATATGTAGCATATTTTTATCAGACAAGCCCTCCTTCTGTAGCCACAGACTTTGGAGCTAAATGCAGGTCAGTGCCTCCTGGCCGGGGGAGGTACATGCTTGTCAGAAGCCTTGGGAGCATGAGCTGGGGTGATGGGGGATGAAGCTGTGCCAGGAGAATGCACTTGCCCTGGGAGCATGGGAAGCTGTGAGCTGGTTGGTGGGAGCTTGGCAGGGCATCACTGGTATTTTGGGGGCTTCAAAGGCTGATGCTCTTCTGTGCTGGGTAGGAGCATGAAATGCAAACCTTATCTAGGTGCAAACCTTCTATGCCATCTGGGCTTAGGCAAGTTTCAGTGAACCCCTGCTAGCCCTACAATTTCCACATGAATGTAGGCCAGAATGTTTAGGTATTGATAGATAAGGAAAGTTATGTGCTTAGAATAGATACTGCAATAAATGTGTGGAAACATCTTCTGGACATTTAATTAATTATCCAGTATCTAGAAAGAGTTAGAGTATCCTATGATTAAAAGACGAAAGGGAGGTGAGGTTGGTAATAAAATACAATAACATTTAGCAGCTTCATCTTCTATTCTCTGAAGCTAATGACCAAGCTTCTATATTGTGTACAGGGTTAGAGTTTTTTTAAGTAAAAGAAAACAGCAGAAATGTTCTTCAGATATTTTCGTTATTGTCAGCCCTCTTGTAAGGCAAATGTGTAGTAGCCAACAGATATAATTTTGCCATTTTAAAGGGATGCAGGATTCCTTTAATTGTTAATAATAATTTCTATAATTTTTAGGTTCTGTTTTTTTTCTTTTTAAGCATTGCTAGAAGTATTTTATAATTGTAGTCTTAACTACTTCAGGCTCACCACATCATTTAATCTAATCCTTCTTTCTCATTTGATTCACCATTTTTGTGTGTTTTTTAAAGAAAACATATTGTGATTTGAGTATACAAATCCTTTAATATATGTAAAAATTGTAGACCAGGAAGATTTTAATGTTTTAGCTCAATTCAGTGTTCATTTAAAAAGTGGATTTCAGGAAGCTAGGAAGCTCCAAACACTTTAATGAAACCTGATCATGTTGGATTAGCATTTTTCTTGGTGAGTATATATTGATATGAGAAATATTACCATCATAAAAATCAATTGATGTGCACACATTTCATTACTAACAGGAAAATATTGATGCAGTTATTTAAATTTGGGATAATAAAATAGATTTCTTGAAGAAACTAAGGCAAGCTGTGGCTTGGGATTTGTGTTAGTTATATTTCTGCAATTCACTCCCAGAATCTATTCATACAAACAATTACAAAAGGAGGGAAATATGAGCTGAATAGGCATACTTAAGATGATTGTGGAACAAAAGCACAAATACAGAAGTCACTTCTGTCTATGGTTCCTTATGAGCAAGATATCACTTTTGTTTTGTAGTGTTCTTGAACAAATCATGCTTTCATTCCTTCTTTTTCCTTTTGCTGAATTTAAAATAATTCTTATTAATATAAGCTAAATCAAAAATATTTTAAGTAATGAAATTAATAAACATCATTCAGGGGTTACCTGAAAAAAAAACAAACCCAAAATAAGAAACTGTTGTCTCCAATGCAGGAAAAACCCTAATGAGAGGTGTGGCTAAACATTCTTCATTATTGTGCCACCAAATCTGCACTACAAAATTTGTAAAAGTACTTTCAGCTATAATACAGTTACCAATGTTGGAACTGGGATTTGGACTGCACTTTCCTTGTCTAACATTACTAGATGAGGCATTTCATATTTTGTTTCACTTGGCTGCTAAGCTTCCCCTAATGAAGAGTAGGCTTCCCAAAGTTCAACACTTAAGAAGTATATTTAAAAAAAAACCTTTCTGGTCTTGTGGAAATTGTAAAAAAGTCAATTAATTTCTTATTCCTTTGAAGACACAGTCATATTCTTCACAAGTACACAAACTAATTTGTCTAAAATGCTGGACAATATTAATTATTGCTTTAATATTGACCTGAGGAAGAACATGACCGAGCACCTGTGAAAAAGGAGGCAGTGGTGCAGAGTAGGTTTGGCTGCAGGGGTTCTTTTGGGTTTAAACCAACAGTTTTTGGGAAATATTCCTCCAATATCTGAGGAAAAATCAGCATAGATCACATTGAACTGTAATATACAGTATATGCAAGAAATAATAGCAAGGACTAAGAGGACATTGACTATGGTAAAATTTTTTCCTTCAGATCACAGGCGTGAATTTGATAGGACTGGCTTGCAAAGTGTTGTGTTTTCCCAGATTTTAGAGAACAGATGTGTGCAGCATTAAGCATTCATATTTGACAACCTTCAAAGCTAAAGGAGTAAATGTGCATGAAAAAGGAACCACCTTTTTCCATTTCTTCCCACTTAGACACAGATCTTCCAGTCTGATACACAGAAGGAGATAAGAAAGGTGACATCTGCAATGTAGCTGCTTGCACAGCTGGATTCTGTGGAGATCTCTTCACAGCTGCCAATCCTGTCTTTCTTAACAACTACTTTTCTCTGAAAATACTTTTTATGTTTTGTTTGGTTGGTTGGTTTGTTTTGTGGGGTTTTGTTTGGGTTTTTGTTGTTGTTGTTTTTATTTTGTGGGGGGGTGTGTGGTTTTTTGTTTTGTTTTGTTTTTTTTTTTTTAATAGGGAAGCAAGTAAGTGGAGCTTTAAGGAGAGCAAAGAGTAAGAAGAAAATAAAGGGTCAGGAATCTGCTCTTTAAACACCTTCCAGCCTGGTTCAAGGCTTTAACAGAAGGGCTGAGGAAGCCCATCAAATATATCAAAGTATCTGTGTTTTGACATGAATTTGCACATAAGAAAAGTTACCAGAAGAAAGCAACCAGCAGTTTAAGTTGAGGCATGGCTAAGGCATCCTCAGGAGGACATTTCTGAGGGGTGTGACTGAAAGCAGGCAATCACAGTGGTGATGGCAGCTTGGTTTTGCCATGGACCATTTCAAACCACTACTGCCTGGCATTTTTAGCAAAATACGTGTTTAACTGTGTAAGTACCGAAGTTCAAATACATGAATAAGAATAAGAAAATGGTGTGTGTGTGTGGCTCAGGATGTGGTAGGAAATTATGCTGCTATTAGCAGTCAAAAAACTCCATTTAACTTTTAATCTGTCATAGCCAAGTAAAGAAGCCACATTTGGAAAGATGTGTGATAAAGGGCTTTTTCTTAAATTGGACAGATAAGGGGGTGCTTTGGTGAGAGATCAAAGGACTTTTCTCTCCTTTTGCTTTAATACAGGAGAAATATATCAAAAATAAAGGAGTGTGGCTGGGAGCATATGAAAAACAATCTCAAAATAAACCACCCATGAGGGGCAACAGTGTAGTAATCTTTGTCAACATCCAGAGAGGTTTCAGATACCATCACTCATGAAAAGGTGTGTCTACCTTCCCAGATTAGAGATGGGGAAAAAAAAAGTAGGTGAACCCAGAGTAGCCATTTTTTTTGTAGCCAGTTTAGTGTGGTTAAGTGTGCTCGGTTGGTGTGAACCCTGCAGAATACCTCATATGAAATAATGCATTTGTTCAGGTTTTTTGAAATGACGGTTAAATGTAAGTCAAAGTATGTCCTAGCAAAGGAACATGATTTTTATTCATTATCTTATTTTGTATATATTTAAACTCTCTCCAGATTGCAAAATGCATGCTAATAATTTAATTAGTGAAGGGAAGAAAAAATCTCTCAGTAATCAAGCAAATAAAAATTCTAGGCTTTTACTTTCTTAATATTAAGATATTAAAACATAACCAGTACACAATAAATTAGTGTTTAGGGAAGCCCAAACACTACAGTTCTGAACTGGTTTTAGCCTGTTACATAAAAGAAGGCAATAAAGAGCACTCTTGCAAAACTAAAAAATCAGATATAGATCTGAAATTTCTGTGATTGACTACAAATTTCCCTCAAACTTTCACTGAGATCTCCTAAAAGTTTCACAACATTTCTTATGAACTATGTACTATTTGACATACTAGGGCTTATTGTTTTATTGAAGATAACTAGTCAGGTTACCTTTAGAGCAGTCTAAGATACATATGCTAAATTAAATAATTTTTCAAGTCAAAATTGTAACATCAAATACATACACAACAAATGTGTAACATCTCTTGATGACAACTGAACATGTTTAAGGAGCGTAGGCAAAGTCAGATTTGACTGAACAGATTTACATGCTTGCTTTGGGAAGAAGATAGCAAGTCAAACCTTACCTTAAAACAAGTAAAAAAAAATCTTCAGTGAAATCATCACCAATTTTTACAGATGCAGGCCTAATTTCTGTGTCCTTAACAGTCTCAAGTCCTCAGTATTCTTAAATGCTTCTGTAGAATTACTGCACATTTGTATCTGCTTCAGCTGAAGAATATCTGGCTTATTTTCCATACATAATGACCGTAGCACGTGACCCTGATGCATCTGAAGCAATAAATAAAGCTTACATTGAATTGGTATCATAGCAAATGTAGGGTGGGGTGGACATTTACTGCTGAAGTGCGTTGAATGTGCATCTCTGTGAACAACACAAAGCCCCAGCTGCAGCCACTGATTACATTATTGAAGAAAGTCTCCTTCCATTCACTAATTCATTTAAACAAGATTTTTGCTGTGTAGATCAAAGGAATCTTTCCTGCTTAAATTATTTCTGATAAATATTTTTACAGACATATTTAGTCTGGTTTTTTGTTCATTGATTAATTTGTAATAATTTATCCTTGGTGCATATAAATTATTTTAGATAATTCAAACAGTTGTTTATGAAATGCATATTGCCCTATATTCTCTGCCATCCCAATTTGATTCTATGGCTTCTTATTTGGCACACTGGCTGAACACAATTTGATTTTAACTGGTAGTTTCATTTCTATGCTGTTCTCCACTTCCTCATCTTCTGAGAGCTTTAAAGCTGAACAGACAGGCTTTTCAGGGTAAATTCTATTCCTCTCTTCCTGCTACAAAATAAAAAACATTTTCGTGGAAGCACTTGTTGGAGAAATTATTTGTTTATGTTGCAGTGCCACTGTTGGCTTTCTTTTTGTTTCTCTAAAAGTTTTATCTAATTTTGTAGAAGAATAATAGAATTTTGTACTTCTATTGTTCTGTAGCTATGTTTCCCAGACCTGTGCATTTTGTATTTAGGTGGTGGTTTGATGAACTCATGATTTCCATTCAATTACAAGAGACAGTCAGTTTTAGGCTTTCTTCAAAAGAAAAGAAGTGAAAAATAACTCTGCCACTTCAAAAGAACAGGAGTTTACTCAGAATGTGTGAGATTTACTTAATACATTGTTCAGCAGATTTTGCTATCTTTCTTTGTAGAGATTATTTTAAATTAATTTCTGTTAATAAAAAAATAAATTGCAGGGCTGGAAAAGATGACATGTACAGTTTTATTAAAACATTATGTGTGACTGAATAACTTAGGAGATTTTGAGGCTGAAGAACCTTAACTCTCATACATGTAGAAGGCGAGATATGAGAGAGACTCAAGTAACACTTCACTTGAAATCCCAAGTGCCTCCTTAAGCTCTGAATAGTAACATATATATATATACACACATATAACACCTATGTTTTCCAACTAGTGAATCCTACTTTTACAGCTTAATCTCTCATTTTTAATCCCCCTTATTTTTTTTCTAAGTGCTATTGTTAAATTCCTGACATAATGAACTTTATCTTTAAGAACAAATGTGAGATTTCATCCATTTTATCTCTGTCTTATAAATTTATTTTTGCATGGTAAATTCAAGAAAAAAAAATAATTTCCAGTATAATTTCCTCATATACACAATGTGTATCTCCCTACTCTATGAGAACTGGACATGCTCTGTCTAAATCAAAACACCTGAGTGGTACCCAGAATATAACCTGGGAGATGAAGTCAAACCTGTCCTTGCAGAAGATCTGTTCCTCACTTCTGATTAAAATTTGGGCATTGACCAGTTGTTTGGGGTTTTATATTTTTGTTAAATTATAATAACACCTTTGATGAGACCTTACAGTGTGTTAATTTTTAAAGAGTAGATCTGTAACTTCTGATGAATTCCTAAATGTGTATGAATGCGTATACTGTGGTCCAAGTCAAAGAAGTGCATTCATTATCCAACATCACAGAATTCCTGTCAAAAATTTTAGAGTGAATCAGACTGTGAGTGTACTGGTCCCTTCAATGGAAGATGTGAAGCCCATTTGGCAATACTCATTATCTGATACTTAAAAACCAAGGGATCATCATAATGAGGGTTCAGGTCAGCCAGCGTTCCTTGCAGATATACTCTGAACATGAATTTCTCTGCCTGATTTTAAACACAATTAGTAGTCACTTGGATGTTACTGACACTTGACACTGGAAAGGGCAGGACAGAATTTTGAATAAAGAAATAAAGCTTACTATCATTTTTTAGTAGAAGGAAGCTATTAAGTGTACAGGGGAAAAACATCATTTCATCCTGTAATGAACATCTAGACAAGAACTACTCAGGATGTTGGATATAGAGCAGGAACCCAGAGCTAGGAATGTAGGCTCCCCACAAGGAAAAAAATAAACTGTGATTTTTATCCATGGGAAATGCAGGGAATAGGGGTGTGTTGGTGCTGAGATGCTGCAGTCAGGATGTTCAGGATTCAGGGCACAGGGGTATTCCTGGCTCCACAGCCACTCCAATGAGAGGATGTTTATCTTCCATGTTAGAAATGACAGCCCTTACTTCTGTGTTTGTGTTGCAAATTCAAAACCTGGAATGCTATGTTTAATTTCATTATGTGGGTGGCTTTTTTAACCTCTGTTACCTACCCTTTTCACCAAACTTTATTGGCTTTCTGTCTGCATCCCTTTCAGGAGAGCATGCCAGTCAGTAGCAATTGTTCCAGGGCGGCTCTCTGCTTGCCTTTCATCTGCCTGGTGAAATGCATTCATTCTTCCAGTGCAGTAGTACACCTTTGATGGGAGAGGGCACTAAACATCTCCGTGGCTCAATCTGCAGGTTGTTCTGGCTCTTGATGTTAATTGCTAATGCTAATTCTTCTGATAGCTGCAGCATAGAGACCAGGATGATTGCTTGCATTTGGTTTCACTGTACTGTTAAATAAACATTTGCTTGCATTGACTGTGCCTGTAAAATAATCTACTGACACAAAAACTTTCTGGAAGGGTCTGAATTACTAATTCAAATTAGAATTTGAAATATTCAGATTAGAATTTGAAAAATGTTCTTTTCCCCACCTAGATAGTTGATTTATCTTAAACCTTTTTTCTCACCTCATTCTAAAATGAACAAGCTCTTGTTCTGTCCAACTTATGAAAACTGTACATTTGAGCACTATAGACAGATTTAACATATACATACTCCAAGATAACTGTAACAATGTAATTCTACCTAAATACTTAATCTTGTCCTTTAGGAATACTAAAGGAAAAAGCTTACTGCAATCCCCAATATCTTAGCAGATACTTTTTATTTTATTTTTCATATAATAGGCATTAAAAATTTAATTATTTGGCAGTGTGCTTAAAATGTTTTTCTCTTTTTTCTTCTTTGTAATCAAAGTTTTTATCTTGCTTTAGTGATTAGAAGGGTACTATGCAAATGGAAATTACCTCAATTTGTAATATTTATAGTAAAGTACCTGGATGACTATGCAGGGCAACATAAGGTGACTTAGTATACAATCCCCAGTAAAAAAACATAAAGGAGTATTCATTGTTTTAAGATCCAGGCCTAACAAAAGCTACATAAAAAAGACAATGACAATACCTGGTCCAACATCCACTGGAATTAATGAGTTTTATATCAACCTTAGCAATGAATGAGATATGTTTACCCAATTTTGGAAAATAACTACCTTCCTAGGATCACTGAGCTCCATTCCTTTCCTCTGCATCCCACTCTGGCATTGACAAAAGAGGACACTGAGGTGTAACTCACCTTAAAGGCAGTAAATGATTGACTGCAGTGTTCCCTACAAAGTTCACTCTCTCCCTCAAGGAGAGACAAATCCATTGAATTCCATAAAATTTGGACCAATTAAGACTCAGCTCTAGTTCCACTAAAACCAAATTGTGCCTCTAGCTTAAATGTGAGCTGATCCAGAGCTTAGAAGTATAAACTGTAAATGTTGTTCTCTGCATGTGATTGCTTCCAACTGTTTCTTTTAACTAGCTCATGTCATAGTCAACAATTAGCAGTGAAGTTAGTTTAATAGGCTGATTTCCACTTTCAAAATGAGGATTGGTGCATCTTGTTCAGCATTTTGGTTTTATAGGCAGTTTTAGCAAAGTGATCTTACAAGTTTGTTTCATTAATCTGGCTAGGGATGGGTATAGAAAAAGTAAAGGAGGATAAAGTTGTGCTGTAGTTGGAAGACATAGTGAATAGTCTTGGAGTCAGACCCAAACCCATTTCCTCTGTTGCTTGGTTAGAAAACTGTAGGACCATTTTCCACAATATTTTCCATGTTCCATTAACAGTTAAGCTCTTTTCTGTGTAAATCTTATTCATATAAGTGAGAGAGTCACTTATGAGGATGAACCATCATTCAAAATGAGATATGTGCTGGCTGGAGATGCTGATATTTATTATAGAGAATTACCAGATGCATATGTAACTTCAAGGCATCCCTAAGTTTAAGTTTGTATTTTTAAACAGACCTGTGATTTTTTTTATTTGCTTTTTTGTTTTAACAAATAAACTTTGAGTGTTCTTAAGTGAATTTACATTATATTTGGCTGATGCAAAAGTGAAATACGGCTCCTCTGGAAGATTCAATGACAGCAAGTAGTAGGACATACGGATACCAGGGAAATAGAGCATTCACTAGTCAGATGCTTGGTTGACTTGTATAATAAATTGCTCACTGAACATACCATTTTTATAATGAAAAATGATTAATCTTATGGAACTATTAAGAAAAATTCCTAATCTATTCATGTCAATAATAAACCTTACATCAAATTTGTCAATGTCTCCCAGACTATTACAAAATTCATTTCCATGTAAGCCACTTTGCAGGTCTTGATGCACAATTGGAAATCAATGACTGCTTCAATGAAGTTCTGTCTGTGTATATAAGAAAAAAATTTCAAGTATTCATAGGATTAAAGCACAAATAATGAATTTAAAAGTACAGTTATCTACACTTGTTTGGATTTGGAAGTGCTCAGATATAACATAGACCTAAAAAATCTCATAAGAATTCAACAGTTCCTCTTAACCTTGTCGTAAGCTCTCTTTTTTCCTTTTCCCCAAAAATCTCTAGTTTACAGAAAATATAATTAGTTTATATCTGTATATTTTGCCATTAGAAAAAAAGAAGTAGATTTTCCATTTTTTTCTAAGGAATTTCTTATAGTTTTCAAGTTACATACCTGCAAGGTTTTTTTCATTGTAAAAAATTATCTTGTGATTACATTTCTAACTCTATGTGCTATATAAATAATATATATAAAAATAATTTATACTATAATATAAATAAGTTTCCTATGAAATGCATAAAAAAGGGGTGACATATTCAAACATACTTATTAGTAGTAAAGCCAGTATGAAAAATATGGGTTTTTTTAATGTCTATTTCCTTCTCATTTGTAATCTTTAATCTTACCTCATAGAAAGATAGTCTTTAATGGCTAAAACAATTGAGACAGGTTATGTTTTTCAAAGAACCTATTAGGAAATCTAAACTGCTACATAGGCCCTTCAATCAAATTCAGAGTTTTTGAAACATCCCACCAGGGTATATAGATGAAATTGCTATGATGATTTATATTTGCAACTAATGTAAGATTTCCATTAAAGCTTTCATTTAAATAGAGATTGAACTAAGAACATATTCATCCAGAAAACCCCCGTGTACTGAGTAGTTATAAAAAACAAAGGAATATCAATTTCCCCTGTAATGTTTTGTTACCTATAGCTATTGCTATCAAAGAATGTCTGGTGAGCAATAAGGGACATAATATTTTATATCTGAATAGGAACATCCATCCTAAATTCTTCTCTAAAAGAGAAGAACTACGGACTTTAGTAACCATATCTTTAGAGAGAGTTCACCCCCAAAATATGATAATTCAGCAACTGGAAGTTAGAAGCTGCGATGGAGAAAGTTTGCAGCTCAACAGCAAACAGACAACAAGGAACTTCTAGAGTTTTGTTCCAAAACAAAATCCTCAATACCAAAATTCATCGGAACAATTTTCTTTCCAAATGCATTACACCTTGGCAAAGATTTCTTAAAAAATTCTTTCTTGAGTCTGAGGGGGAGGTTGGTTGCACTTGTTGCAGAAATGATATACTAAAAGGCTATGTCTGATTCCACAAAAAAAACCCCAAACTAACAAATAAACAAACAAACAAAAAACAAATACAAAAAAAACCCAAAACAAAAAACATCCCAGTCTCTTATCTCAGAGACCAGCTATAACAATGGCTGTGTACCCTGGAGCCACTGGTAGCCCCACAGGTGGGGCAGAGGATGGGGCTGAGTATTTGGCAGCTTGATCTTTAGACCTGATTTTTCTCTTTATATCTTCCTATGGAAAGAACTAGATTTGATGCCAAAGATCCGTGTTTCCAAGAGAGCAGAGCTTCCTTTGCTCCATTCCTCCAAAACATGCCTCCTTTATATGGCTGAATTGGTCAGTCACATCATCAGGTAGCAGAGACCACCAAAAAGTGGACATATTTTTGGCACTAAATAGCCCTGGGTCCTCTGTTGAAGCCAAAAAAGCCCAATTGTGTCGATCCCAGAAAAAGCGGTTTAACAAACATAACCTATCAGGCTGAAGAAGGGAGCCAAGCTCATGTCACAACAATAATCCTTCTCAGGTACTGCTGGTTAAACTACCAGGCATTCTGATTTTGCTGACATTTTCTCAGCATTTCAGCTGAAATTGCTTTTTCAGTCCATGCCATTCATTGCCCCGTTAAAACTTGAATGCTATTATCAAGAAAAAGCAACCTCTCCTTTTCTGTGAGGTGAAGCTTGTTTCTCTTCATATTGCTGATTATCAGCACAGGTTTCACAGACAATTTTGTAGGGCCCTCATCATTAATTTCAAAGCCATGCATTAAAAAACATCAACAATTCTAAGTCATATTTGGATGCTCTGAGTACATTTTCTGAACCATACTTAAGTCATCATAAAGGACTAAAAGGATTTTCATGAGCTAAAAGAAGTTTGTCTTTTCCTAGTGTTGCCAAGTTTATATTCCCGTGGAAAAAGAGGTTCTGATGTTGAAGCTAGCATGGTAATGGGGTTTTTCTCCTAGTTGCCTCAGACAAAAGCTGTAGTGTATTAATTAGTTTAGAGATGTTATTTGGCAGAAAAGCTTCCAAAAGCTGTTGAAACCACAGGAAGAAAAGGAGTGAATGATAACTTCTGGTTTTCCAGTAATTCCCTGCTAACAGACATTCTTCAGAATCTCAGGTGAGTGCTGGCAAGATCCATTTATATCTCTTCACTTCCATGTCTTTAGGAAGTAATATGTAGATGTTAATCTAAAACCATTAGTGATGTATCTTGGCCCATATGTACCAGGCAGTATGTATGTATGTATATGTTGCTAATCCCCTGTTAGTGTTGTTTTTCTTACTTTCCAGCCAAAATGGCTACTTGACACTGAATTTTATAAAAATGCAGTCTAAAAACTTGAAATATTCCTTCACCTAGTCCTACTGCACAAAACAGCTATTTTATAACAATACATAGTTTTAAAAGAGAAGATTTTCTAGTGCAGTGAGGTTAGCTGTTACAAATAAATTAGAAAATAAAAATTAAAATTTGGAGCATAGAACACACCTGTAAAGATTCTGCCCCGGATATCCCCCACTAATAAATAAAAAAAGGAAAAAGTTACATTATTTTCCATCCAGCACAGATCAAAGTCCATTGCTTTCTCTCTGCATCCACTGGTGCTTTGATTTTTTATCATTACCATAGTCAAATGCCTCCCTCTTATCCCATTACTCATCTCTCCTGTCATTAGTGAATGGCATGCTGTGGAGCTTCACCACAAGCAAGGAGAAAGATGTTGAGTGAGAAAATCTCTCTTTCACTTCACACATCTACACACTTTGCTTAATTGCAAAGCACACTTTGCCTAATTTTTATTTTTAGATAATCAGATTTTAGTCCACTTTTTGGCTGCTGAATAAGTGTAAATTAATACTTCTGTTCTTTGATCCTGAATCTGGAAACATACCTGTGTCTCATGCAGTGCAAAACCACATCAGGAAAAAAACATACATGAAGTATTTGAGATCTAGATACTTATTTTCCAGCAGTAATTTTTCC
The DNA here is from genome assembly GCF_028551555.1 of Melozone crissalis. Classification (NCBI taxonomy): domain Eukaryota; kingdom Metazoa; phylum Chordata; class Aves; order Passeriformes; family Passerellidae; genus Melozone; species Melozone crissalis. The sequence goes on along the minus strand of NW_026535784.1, from coordinate 35,742,603 downwards.
TGTCTGAGTGAATCACTTCTCATTACTCTTGTGACAGTGTTTCATTACAATCTGGTATGAGAAAAGAAAAAGTAATGCAATTTCCATATGTCTTGTACATTTGTGTGTTTCTGGCATTTGTATGCTCCAATACATTAATGCACTACTGTTTGTAGTCAAAATTATCAGATGACTTTTGAAACATGAGGTTCTCTCACTAAGTGATGCTGTCTTAAAGCAGATGTAATTAATGGCAAGAATATGGAGATTAGAGGGTTATTCTAATGGGTCAGGTGAGCTAACCCATTTCATATGAGATTAACAGAGGAAAAAACGGAAAATACATGCAATACTGATATGAAGATGCTAAAAATATAAATACTCATATTTCTTTTTTTAAATTCTAGATCTTCTGATGCTTTAACATGCAGAACCACGTATTGGGTGACAAGGGTGACACCCTGGTTTAGGGTGATTTACCTATTGGTAGCAGGGAGCTACAGGGCTGGCTCCTGTGAGAAGCTGCCAGAAGCTGTCCCCATGTCTGATGGAGATGGAACTAAATCCAGCTCGTGCCATGACTGACCTGCCACTGGCCAAGGCTGAACTCAGCAGTGACAGTGGTAGCACCACTGGGATAACACAGTTAAGGAGAAAAAGAAATAAAAGATGGCTTTAGCCAAAAAGAGGAGTGAGAACACATGACAGGAGCAGCCCAGCAGACACCAAGGTCAGTGCAGAAGGAGGGGCAGGAGGTGCTCCAGGTGCCCCAGCAGAGATTCCTGCAGCCCATGATTCAGACCATGGTGAGGCAGCTGTGCCCCTGCAGCCCATGGAGGTCCCCAGGAGCACAGAGATCACCTGCAGCCCTTGCAGCAGGTGGGTGCCCAAAGGAGGCGGGAATGCCATGGGAAGTCCTTGCTGGAACAGGCTCCTGCCACTCGTGGACCCACGGAGAGAGGAGACCTGAAGCAGGTTTGCTGGTGGGACCATGGTAAAGGGACTCTTGCTGAAGCAGTTCTGAAGAGCTGCATCTCACATTGGAGATGCTCCTGGAGGGCTGCCTCCTGAGGGAGGGACCTTAGGCAGCAGCAGGGGAAGAGCGTGTGGAGTTCTGATGCTCATGGTGTCTCAGAGAGGATGGAGCTCACTGGTTTTTGGGCCAGCTGCCTCTGACTTCAGGGATCTTACCTGCTCACTGCAAAATCAGCATAGATAAATCCACACTGAGAATTTTGATACCACCCTCCCATTTCTCTGGTGTTTTCCTACAATATAAGCAGCATTCATGTCAGAGGCTAGCCACACTTCCATGAGGTGGATGTGTTCTCACTATGAAAAAAAAAATGGCTATATAATGGCAATTGAATATTTACTATTCTGACAATTACCAGCACCAAGCATTTACAGCAAAATAGTGAAATTACTCACTGTCGCAAACATCTTTTCATGAAAATCCTTTCCTTAGGATTTTTCCTCCTGAGGAACTGAGAGGCCTCAGGAACAAAATGTAAACAATGGTTATCTGCTGCTGTGGAATGCAACAGGTGGATCTTTGATTGGCCCATCTTGGATGTTTATAATTAATGGCAAATCACAGCCCTGCTGGCTCAGATGGAGAGCCCAGGACAGCTGCCTTTGTTATCATTCTTTCCTTTCTATTCTTAGCTTAGTTAGCCTTCTGATGAAACCTTTTCTTCTATTCTTTTAGTATAGTTTTAATGTAATATAGATCATAAAATAATAAATCAAGCTTTCTGTAACATGGAGTCAGATCTCCGTCTCTTCCCTCATCCGAAAACCCCTGTGAACACCTTCGCAACTCTCATCAGTGTTGAAACATGAGCTACTTTTTGTTTTCCTCCTCATCTTCAGCAACCCTGCAGAAGGAGCTAAAAGGGTTAAAACTGACATCTCATTCCCTTTGTGCAACAGAGAAACAATTTAGCTAAAGAAAATTACAACCAGTAATGCTTTGCACTTTCCAAATTACCTGCAAATGCATTTTGCAGCAGAGCTTGTCAAAAATCTCAAGGATTTCAATAGCCAGAGGCTGGGCAGGCAAGAGGAGGGTGGTGTGGTAGGAGGAGGCTGCACGGTAGCCCAGCAGAGCACAATGTATTACACTGCACTCTGCTGATGCTGCTCTGGGAAGAGGGTTGGGTATTACTCACTGCAGGTCTCAGACTAGTGGATGCTATAATTTTTTGGAAGGGCAGATTAAAAATCAGAGAACTTTTCTTTTTTCTGTCAGCTTGATGAGAGGGTTTTTTTTTTTTTTATGTTTATCATGTCTGTTTGAAACTCCTCTGTCAGGCATTTTTGGATGTTAAAATAAGGTGTGAGGAGGTGGGCTAGTGGTGAAAGAACAAATAGTAAAAAGATGAGCATGAGAAAGACAAATGGAGATCTTTGTCACATATCACAAAAAGTGGAATAAAAAAAGGTGTAAAATTGGGTTTTAAAAAGTCTGCTAATTTTAAATGTTCTTCTGCTTTTGGTGGATTTTTCCAATAACAAAAATATTTTTTTAAAAATTAATTCTTTCATAATTGTACATATTTTAAGTGGATCCAGTATATTTTTTCAAGCTTTCCCCTAAAAATGTTTATTCATATATAATAAGTATAAGAATTCTTTACAAACTGAAAAAAAATGATGAGACATTTTTAACAATATTTTAGTACTTTCCAGAAATTACAAACAGGGAATCAGAAGTAGAAAGCCCTATGATGTCCATGAGTTTCTTGATATAAATTGGACATTAGACAGTATTATTTATTGTCTCTATCATAGTTTAGTCCCTCGCAATACTAGAAGAAATTTAATTTATTACTGACTCACTCAAGCTTTTAGGCTGTTCTTTTGTGTTCTATAGAAAAAAGATGCTACTGAGTACTCTTAAATCAAATTACTGTGCATTCTTTTAGAGATCTTTAATTTTTTTCAAACCCAGAAAATAAGTTTATAGAAATACTCTATGCTATTTCCTACCTACATAATGCAACTGCATCACAGATCTCATCTTTATTATTGACAAAAGCATTTAGTGCTTCAGCATTCAAACTTTAATATTGAAAAAGCTTGCAAAAAATTCCATTTCTGTAGAAGGGTGAAGGGGCATAAGTGCTTTCCTTTGTCTGTTAGTACTGTGATGCAGGAGGTGAGTGGTTAGATTGCTAAGGTTTATGCCTAACATATATTTAGCCTAATTAGCAAATGAGGTCAGCAATTAGAGAGCTGAAGGGAATCAGTGCATGATCCTAGCTATGTTGTAAAGGTTATAAGAAAAAAAAGCACAAGCTAAAATCTTTGCATTAGCCTTGAATTGCAGTGATAAATTGCCAGGAAAAAAAAAGCTGCTACAAAATTTCCTCACAGAGGACAGAAAAGCCATTTGATCACCGGCTTTGATCATTGCAGTGGCTGATCAGCAGGGTAATGACATGGGAAATTGCATATTCATTGAACACATCCCACACATCATCTGCTAAACTGGCCTCCATCTGGCAGGTGGGGTTGGCAGGAAAGTGGGGGTGCTCTGCTCTCTGGGGGAGTCACCACAGGCTCCTCCCAGGTGCCAGCAGATCCTGCGCAAGCAAACAGCGCAGACCTGATCCCCACCACTGCTTGGGGTTTTAATCCTCATTTTGCATGCTAGGGTACAACTTCTCTGGCTCCTCCATCACCTGCAAGCTAAGCAGGATAGATGGTCTAAACCCCTTGAGCCGCCCATGAGCCATCATCTTCAGTATCCTGGAAATACTTCAGAGTGTTCTATAATCCAGTTTCTGGACACGAATCACAGAGGGAGGAACATAATATAAAGGGATAAAAGAGAAGCTGTCTTTAATGAGCACATGGCTCTCTGTCATAACAAATTACCCTGTGATGCTCATGATTAATTGTGCTGCCACTTGTTGTATGGCAGCACAGTAATGCAAGCCAAATAGGCACAATGCAAGTCTGTCTGCAAAATTAGTAGGCTTTTTAAACGTTATATTTATCACTGTCTGCCAGATGTGACAATCCTTTGACATGTATGTGGTCTTGCCTGAGATGTCCTGAAATAAAATGGATCATAAAAAGCACTGGTTCAGTGCAGGGCCAATGAACCTATGCAAGCTGATGAGCCAGAAGGTGCTACAAATTAAAATGAATTTTTGCCAATCTCTCTTGAGCTATTTGTGATATTATTGTGTTCCACTCTGCCTCTTTTTAAGATATTCTGTCACCATGCTTCTCCATGTGCGTCATCTTCTTTTATTCTTCGCATACATTTCCTTGCAATTGCGATATATTTTTCTTTCTTGTACCCAGTGCTTATATTTTGCACCTGTTTCCAGATTACTAATATGGTGCTATTAAAACTGAGTCACAGTAGCACCACAGAAATCCCAGTCCAAATAGTCCAAATTCTTTGTTGAAATCAAAGTATTGGTTAAGTGTGAAGATTGCAGATCAGCCCCAGGTATCCTGCTTCCTGGGCTGGCAGCATGATCACTCTGCATCAGGTAATAAGCTATTGAGACACACATTAAGAAAAGCATATAGTCTGAACAAAAAATTTCTAAACTACCACACCATGCTGCCTATAAATAGCTCATCACCTGCTGTCTTCGATTATGTTTCTTTACATTATTTTTCAAGGGAAATTTCTCAAATTTTTCAGAGGTAAATCAAAAATTAGGTCCATGATTGCAAGTTATGTTTCTGGAACGTTATTAGGAATCCAGATAGCCTTTGAAGATTTGGGCTTTGATATTTACTGAGCTTTGATCTCCCTAGGGTCCTACCACAGAAAGGACAATCCATACAAACTGTGCTTTTGAAAAATACTCTTTCTAATATTAAGGGAGGCTATAACCTCAGGTTCTGGAGTAGACAGAAACATTTTTGCTCCCCAGCCTGCCTAACTGCACAACCACTGAACACTTTTTCCACTCCCTGGAAGAGCAGGTCAGTAACAGTTATTGGCTTTGTCTCAGTGCTGTAGGCACTGTGCAGCTATGCTGAAAGTCACACCATCTGCTTTTACACAACTGTGTCTGCAGACCAAGGAGGGCAAGGCTTTTAATGGTCTACTCAGCAGAAGAATATGGTGTTCTCAATGAGTAAACTGTGAAAAACCAGGGCAAAGTGGTTTGCAGAGTTGTATAGCCTAGCAAAGTAGGACTGGCTTACATGGACCAAAGACACCATGGTCTATCTAAAAGATATTCAACTTGTAATTCTTCTGCCAGTAAAAATGAAATTAATGACTATGTTTTTCTGCTCAAATATTTTAAAAAAATCTATGAGGTTTAGAATAATTATTGCAGCTCAGAAGTTTATCTGAGATGAAAGAGATGGGTTTTCAGAAGAAACACTGAAGCTCTGTTTCTGGAAGGAAATGCATTATTTAGCTTATTTATGGAGGGTGAAAAAGCACCAAGCAGTAAAGAGAAAATTTAGGACAAAGAGTTGTAAAAATAGTGACCCAAGTTTTTTCCTAGATCTCTTTCATTTTATTTTTTTTTTAGTAGTGCAGTAGGAAAATGTTCAGCACTGACAGATGGAGACATGAAAGGATTCATCAGAATTATCTGTGACATCACTTAACTTTTTTAGTACTTGAAAAAAGCAAATGCCTTCTTTCTGGAAGTCTTAATTTTACTCCTTTTTCTGATTTTTTTTCCATAATGAATTCTTGAATTATTTGGTTCATAGATGTCTGATTTACATATGGACTACAATATTTTTATCTGTGGAAATGCACCAAGGCTGACTCCAGTTCATATTAATTTTTCTCCAGCTAAGAGCTGTGAAATAAAAAATTATTAATTCTGAATACATTATATATTGTGTAAGGAAAAAAATCTACCAATGCCAGTGTTCCACTACTAAGGGAAACAATGAAATGTGTGTTTAATAAATCCAAGTCCATTTCTGAGCTTTAGCATTTGACCTGCTCCATATTACTCCCAAAGCAAGAAAGTAACAGCTCAGTGTTATGAATATAGCAGCACATCTTTCATTTAATAAAAACCAAATAGTAATTCTGTCTTTCTAATGCATGATGAAGAAGTAAGCAACAATTTTATAAAAGGATTCATTAGCCAGGGCACAGCTTTCAACCCAGAACCAGGACATTCAGATTCACTTGTCTTAAGAGAGTTTATGCGCATGTCTGTCTTCTTGGAAAGCTGTCTTACCCCTTGGCAAAGGGCTGCTCTGGGATTTGAGGAGTACTGCTTTCCTCACCTGCTGAAAATCTAACACTGCAAAGACTTCAGGTCACTCTGGGCTTAAAAAATGCATCAGACTGTTGACTTAATATTCATTTTAAAGAATAGGAGAGTTGGGCTTCAGGAGCTCTCCTATTTAAAAGAATAAGAGAGTTGGGCTCTATCATTCATTTTATGCAACTTACTCTTGAATATTAAATACTGAAGCAGTGCTTCAGAACAAAGTCTGTATGTAGGACCCAGAAAAAGCTGCAGGCTGCCGTTCTGCTGTGTCTCTATTTCTCTGCTAACTCTGGCTTCTGTCCATACTGAGGGGAAGAGAAAAAGTTTCACAGCTGTGTCAAAACTGAAATGCCTTTGGGTGTCCAGGGGAGGGGGCTGAAAGTGCACATTGGGAACAAGAGGTATCTCTGGAGGCTGTGTTGCAGGGATAGTTTGTAGTTGACTGGGAAGATTCTCAATGTGTGACCAAATCTTGTATAAGGTTCATAAGCCTTATCTTGGATGTGTATGAGTTACATATGACTTAATTTTAACCTGGTCATGATTTTAAAATGCTTTTTAGACAAAGTAAGAGACCTTGCAAATAGATAGGACATAATTCAGAAAGTATTTTTAATATTTTTTTTAACTCCATTGAATAATGTCTTACCTGGAGCTCTCTAGTAAAGTATTGAAGCACTTGCCCAAAACCAGTAATATTCATTTACCCTTAAACATCCTTATTCCAAGATTAGCCAGATCCCAGGATGCAAATGACCACACTTCACTGAAACATTTTATGTTGTCCCACACAACTCCTACACACATTTTCATAAAATTGGTTTGCATCACTCTTGGGCTAACTTCAAGGATCAAATCCTGTCACTTTTGCTCAGGTTCGTGATGCCTCACTTTGCAAAAAAATCACATTAATTTTGAGAGCTTCCTCTTCTCACGCCTCTCCTGAGCTACAAAATCACAGAGTCTTCCAGCAACATACTTGATTCTGACAGCAATTAAATCTGGAAGTTCTGCCAATAATCCTTCATTCCTCCAAGTGTGCTGACTTCACTGTGAGGTGGGATGTGCTGCCAGGCTGTGCACAGCCCAGAGCAGGAGACAGCCTGTCTGGCAGCCCTCCAGCTCCTCCATACCTCAGGTTGAGTTACTGCTTCCTTATCTTGCGTGTGAAAATTAGTTTTTTCCTGTGATATACCATGTTCAGACACTGCAGTGATGAACACCAGGGAAATGCACCATGGAAAAAATGTGTGTGTGAGTGGAACAGCAGCTGTTGCCACACCTTCCCTCTGTGTCTGGGTTTTGCTGCTACTGGAGGGAAGCAATGCAGAAGGTCCCGTTATGCCATGCAGAGCCTCAGGTTATGTAAATCAGATGCAGTAAAACTTGACACCAAGCAAAGCATAACTTTGACCCTGTTCCAAATAGATTATTAAGCACCACAGTAATTTTCCCTATAGCACCGAAGTCTGAATCAATCTTAATACGGACATCATTTACCCTTGTGTGACTCCATTGATTTAACACAGTTTTGCATCAATGGGGGCAGAAAAGGGTCAGAAAATCAGCTGTAGGTGTCTTAGTAGTGTATAATCCACTCTTAAACACCAAGTATAAATGACCAATTTCATATTGGCTAAGCAACCTTGACTTCATTTTTGAAATAAAAAATTGTAGTGGTATTTAGTATGTTTCAAAAGAAGGTTGTTCTTCACTGAGATGCCCAGAAATGGCTTCAATTTGCAGTGATTATGGCTAATACATCTAATCCTGTTAGAGAAACGAGGGGCTCACTGGAGCTCATTAGCATGAGAAACTGAATGCTATCTAATGCCACACTATAAATGTACCCCATTTGGAACAGCCCCTAAGATACAGTTTTATTGTGCACTCATCTGATTCATACCTAATCTGAAGCAAGAAAAATATAAGGATGAGCCCTGACATTTTCTGCTTCTTTATAATTATCCCCTTTCAAATTCCTTGTGATTATATTGATTAAGGTTTTCTTTCAGTTTTTCTGTAGCTGAAACACATTTCTCAATTATAGAAGTTGGCTTTATTCTGTCATTTCCTTCTGTTGTAAGCATATATTTAATGTTTATTTATAAGGATGAAAGTGAATTTTATTACAATGCAATCACTGATAGAGCTATTAAAAACTGCATTTTCTCTCAGCATTTTCTTGACATTGCTGAATCTGTGTTGTCTGAACATGAGATAAACCTTTACTTGTGAGTAAATTTTTCACATTTCTTTTAACAAACAAGAATGCACAGATGCACATATATATACAATTTCTATAAATTTAAAAAGTCACATCCCAAAATTTAAAATATTTTTAATAGATAACAGGCAGAAGGTATAGACAGTCATGAGCTACCTTTATCATAAGACTTGGGTTAAAAATCAAATCTGTAAGTACTGAGATCTTAAAATATAGGCAGAGAGAACAGAGAAAGAATAGAAATTACTTTCCCAGGTGAAAAGCAGCAATATCTTGGCAGCTTTTACAATGAAGCACAAAAAGATGTTAGATTCCTGGCTCTCCTTCTCCACAGATCTTGAGACTGCGATACCAGCTATGGCTGTAACATGACTAAACCCTCAGTAAGTATGGTCTGAGAGGAGGACAGCAAACCAAATGCAGAAAATGGGGAGAAAACACCACATTCCCCTCAAAACCCACCATTGACTCCTTCACTAAACACTTGAGCACGTTCCTTCTGTTTCAGGCTGACGGATTCGTGTACCCAACCAAGCCCAAGCTCCAGCCATGCCCCAGAGGGGATGTGTGGAAGCACTGCAGGGGTTTCCAGCACAGTTTTTCCTGCAGAAGCTGTGGCCCCATGGCCCTGTTCTCCCACACATGCAGGGCTGCTCTGCCTGGCACAGCCCAGTGCCAGGGCAAACTCTCCATTTGCTCTGCCTGTTTGGTGCTCTGCCCATTTGGATTGAGCCTCTTTGCTTTGCCTTTCATAAGGATTGGGTTAATGCATTAAATACCAGCCATGCTAATAAACATCTGGGAACCAGGCAGTTCTGTGAAACCAAAGGGTTGCTGTCCCATTTGACTGAGACATGAGCTGCAGTGTGAGTGTGATCCTTCTGACTGAGCAGGCTCTGCAGCTCCGCTCACGATTCCCAGGATGAATTGCTGTAGACACCTCCTGCCCATTGACGAGGGGAACAGAAGGGATCCCATAAATTCTGCATGCAAACCCTGACTGCCAAATCTCTTTTAAGGCTTCCTTGATCAGTCTGTGGATTCTTCAACAGACTCTGTCTAAAATGATCATTAAGAAATGGTAAAAATGTAATGATCATTAAGAAAGGTAAAAAAATTATTATTTTAAACAATTTCTGCTTTAATTCACGGTATTCTTTAAAACTGAAAACTAAAAACATAGAGTATATGAATAAAACCATTATAAGTTTTGTTGTTCTGTCCTTCAACACCTTTCCTGCAAATAGTGAGGACAGGAAATAAATTTTCTTCATTTCATAAACCTGTACTTGCAAGAAGTTACAGTCTCTGTGGGTTTTTTTTGCCAAATTAAAGTTCATTTCTTGAATTCACTATGCCAACACATATTCATTTTGCAGCTTTCTAATATTTTAAAATCAAAAATTGCATTGTTAGGTGCATATTTGCATTTTAATTCTGAGACCTACAAAAGTAATTTATTTTGTTTACAAGTCAGCAGTTCTGATATTACATTTCCACACATCGTGTTGTCTATTAAAATTATGGCATTGCCATCAGTAAGCCAACATACATATATATTTCACATACAGAATATCTTTATCTCTCAGGTAATCTATATTTTTCATTACTGAAAGGGATCTGTATTTTTTCCTAAATATAGGTTAGCCTTTCTGTTTTACCTAACATTGTCTAATTATGCATAGTGAAAAACTGCATATAACAAGCATTTTTCTAACTTGTGACTTAATTGAGTTTACTTTTAACAAATAAATCAATTCCCAAGGCTATTCTAGGTCCACATCAGATTTCTGTTTCTCATGGAAAGAAGGAGGGTGAGCAAGGTAGAAAGTTTTTCCCTCGCTTCCTAAGTTCCATGTATTTTATTTCTGAAAAAAACTTTGAGGAAGCAGTTACAAAGAAAGGGAAGCTTTGAAACTTTGAATCACAGAGCAAAGAGAAGAAAGGTCTAGGGTCTTTCTACAATTGCCTGAGCTCTTCCTATGAGAAGTCAAGGCTAAAGGTCTGCTGGATGAATGTCAGTGTCCTACCCCTGCCTCCCCTAAGGATGTTGCTGTTGTCAATAATATGTGAGAAGAAAATTATATAAGGACCTTTACTTTCTCTTGTCAGTTCCTTTCATGGGAATTTCCTCAAAAAATAGAAAAAAACTTAATTCCTTGAAAACTGAATTCAGAGCTGAAGTCATGTATTATTCAGGTTCATGTTTCTTTCCTCATTCTCTGAAAGCAAATTAAAGCAAGAAACGGGGAACGGGCTGAAATTATCAATTGGGAGGGCCATAAGTGGATTTTGGACTGGAAAAAAATGCTCAGACACTGGCAATCCTTAACAATACATCAAGAAATTTGATCATGAGCTGAGCTGCCAAAATACCATCATCACTTAATGCTTTTGCTTCTTCATCATACTCTGCCATTTGAATAACTATTCTTGAAATTCCAGTCCTTCTCCTGCCTAGATCATTGATGTATATTGCACTTCCTATTTCAACTTTGCTAATCAAGATAACTTCACAACTCTCCAAACCCTCCTACACTACTGAGCCCATTTCCATCCCCTGATTTTTTTTTCTGCCTCACTTTCCCAATGCAAGTCAGATAAATTAGTTCTTAAACTTTGGAGATACATTTCTGATGGGTGGAATTTTTAAGGTTCTAACTATTCCTTTTATTTTCCAAGACTATCACTTGTGATTTTCTCCACGTGGTGCTACTTTGGCAGTGGGAATGCTGTATGTAATTGTGTTTTTCCTGTACTTTTCCATATGCATTTAGTGCTTAAAGATTGATTAAAGAAAGTAATGAACTTGCCAACTTGAGTGGTTAAAACCACTTGTGAGTCCAGTCTAAGAAAGGAAGGTTATTCACTCAAAGGCAAAATACTGCATTACCAAGCTCAGAGAGAAAACCATTGCTTTAAATATTGCTTGGTAAGGAAAGAAAGAAGAATGTTCAGGTGTGCTAATACACTTCAGTTGAATAATGTTAACAAATATGCATATTCCACAAGTCCTCCCTAATATAATACAGAAATAGTCCCTAAACCTACAATTAATCCAGGAGGAATAAGTAATATTAATACTTAATTCTGTTTTTAGTAAAATTTAGCAACTGTTCATAGTTAGTATCAAATTCTATCAATAAAAATCACACTCTTGATCAAAATATTTTAACTAGTATGTAAATTAGCTCTAAAACTTGTTCAGTTAATCCTGCCAATAAAAGAAGACATCTTTAGCAGTGTCTGGGGTTTGGGGTTTTTGTTGTCTTGTTGCTTTTTTAAATCAAGAAGTCATGTTATAGGGACAACCAAAATGTTGTTTTTGCAGTCTGAATGTGGGTTTAGCTTCATAAAACAGCTTGAACTAATTGAGGGATGAAAGGTAACTCCTTGCCACCTCCACTGCACAGGCACTATTGTATGACTATAGATGGCAAAAAGAAATGTCTTCAATTGAATAAGTTCTCTCACCTTTGAGATTTACACAGGCCACCCTCCTAATATAGCAGACTAAACTGTGAAATTATAGTTATTGTTAAAAAACTGCAACAATGCTTGAAAATTTAATCTGTATTTGTCCAGTTAGAGTCTGATTTTCAGGGGTTTTTTATGGTTTATCATCATCTTAGGTTCACAGGTTCTTGGTGTACAAAAATTTAATACATGCAGTTCAATTTTATATTAATGTATTATATTGCTCTTAAAATGCTCACTAAGACTGTTCCTTAGCTATTATTTCAGATAGATGTTATACAGGGTTTTTTCCTAAGCTCCACAGAGGTTCACACTGAAAGGGTGTTCTGAGTTTTCATATGGTTAAATCACATTTAGAAGACAACACAAGTATCAATCTTAAAAAGAGGGCAACATTCTGCGTTGTTCGGGTCAGCTGCCTCAGTTAATACTTTTTTGGCAAGGCTTGGAAATTTTTATGGTTTTTATTGATCTCCCTTCTGCTCTGAGTTGCAGTTCAATAGCTGAATTACTAACCTACTTATTTCATTGTAAAAAGTGATAAATGATGCTGCTTTTAGATCTACCATGCCTTATTTCAGATTCTGGGTTTCTAACACAAATTCAGATACTGGTTCAAGCTAAAGGCTATTCCTTTTTTTGTGAAGGCTATATCAGTCCCTTTGAAAGTAGATTCACAGAATGGACATATATGCTGTTTGTGTTTGCCAACAAAGGTCAGAAGGCAAGTATTAGCATTCAAGAACATTCAGTAATTTGGAAGTTGCCTGGAGGATATGTCTAGCAACTTAAGGCTCAAAATCCTGCCTCCATCTGTCTACTGCCAAAGCACAGTAAAATATGCCTGTGCTCCTTATGCTACCACTCAGAAATGTCAAGATAGTCACCTTTCAGCATGAATCAGAAAGAAGCACTTCTGAAAACAAGCAGCATAATCTTCTGGTTTTCTTCTGTGATCAGAGGTCTGTACCATAAGGATAACATGCAAATTTCATAAATCTAGTCACCTAAAAGAGCTGCTAGAAACTGCTTAAATGTCAGGTGGAGATGTCCTATTGACAACATCCTTCCCAGTCATGATGCAGCTATGCCATTGCTTGAGCACAGACCCTAGTGTCTTAGAGCTGACAACATTATCAATGTACCTAATTCTTCTCATGCACCGTTGTTTTCTCAGTCAACATATGCAGGACTCGATTCTGCTTTTTACTCTGAACAGCTCTAGATTCCTGTAAGTGCTGCAGCAATTTGTGTAATTTGCCTCACCTCTTCCTGGCTATGTAAAATCAGAAGAGGAAAGAATTTAACAGAATGAATGAAGGCATCTCTTAAACAAAATAAAAGTGAATCTAAAGGTAGTGAAAGGGCTCTTGGGCACATCCACTCAGTGCTATGGCAATGATACAACATTGACCAGTAATGACCTCTCCTCTGCCACTATTAACATCATCAGTTTGTAATCATAAGTACTGAAAAGAATATCAAAAGTCCTCTCAAGTCAGTTAGGTAAGTGAGAAAAAAAAAAAAAAATCAAGCCCTTTATCAGAGTTTTATGCAGTCATAAAAGCCTCTATCCCTACAGGACACAGATACTTGCAGACCAAGCTACTCACATTTTGTTTTCAAATGAAGAGCTCAATAGAACTGGCTAGTTCTTCTGTAACTTCTTTGCTCAGCAAAATAATTTATTCAGCAGTTAGGTATACATACAACTGAAGGGTGTCATTGACCCTCTTATTACCAGGACCCCCAGCCTGGTAATAAGTTATATATATTCTATGTATTTATAGAAGGTTGATGAATTTTGTTATTAAGAAACCTATTGCTTTTATAGACAGCTACAATATAGGTGGAACTAATTGGTCCTCTAATCAAAACACCATAATCACTGGCTAAGTAAGAAACTACTCTTTGGTAAAAAAATCTCCATAACACATTTTGCATGTTCACAATATTAAGTGTAGTAAGATAAGAATTTTTTCTCATCCTTTTCTCTGATCTCCTCAGAGACTTTCTCCAGAAGGATGCCTGGGAAAGTTGTGTTTCTCTCTGTGGCCAGAGAGCTGCTGCTGCAGAAAGGTATCCTACTTTCCTGACCAGGGCGTCAACCAGTGACAGAAGTCTACTTTTCATTGTTTTCTTATCTCCCTGCCACTTCTAAACCATACCCTGAACCATGAACTGTTTTTACTTAGTTTTTAACGATTATCTGTGGCATATTTTTTAAACAAAGATGGGAACGGAATAATTTTTTTCTGACCTAGAAAGATCATGGGAGACAATAAACATTCAGTTCACAAATGCAATCTTTTTAACAGCACAATTCACCACTTGCATCATTTAAAAATAAATTTAGTTGCCACAGACCCACATATGAGAATCAGAGTGAAATATCCAGATGGAACCACATATGCTGACGTTTTCCTGCATCATCATCAAATCATTCTTGGTTAAGCATGCAAAACAAAGAACATTATCTTCAACAAGGATCATGTTGTACTTATTGTTTACAAACATGAAAAAAATTGATTACCTGTCAAGTACACTGAGCTCCTGCAACCTCTTTTTTAAAGTAAAATCAGAGCAAACAAGACTTAATACCTCAGTCAGAATATGTGTCTATTATTCTGCACTTTTGATTGGCTGCTTGTTCCTTTGTGAGGCCTTCAATTAAAGGGCTGTAGGTCCTGTATTCTCCCTATATTTGTAACAGAATTACTCAACCCTTTTGACACCCTCTGTTCTCTGTGTGTTTCTGTGGAATAGAAAGTTTCTCTCCACTGCAGATCATATTCAAAGAATACTTTTTCTTAACTTTCTGTTAGGGTTGATCCACAGTATAGCTGCAGTATAGCTGCAAATGTAGCACAGAGTTACTCGAGTAAACTTTCAAGAATGAGAACTTTGAGCCACATTTTGGTTGCCTTTATTTTGCCTGCTGCTTGGACCACAGCTAGCATGAATTTGTCAACACTGCAGTCTGCTGTGGAGGACAGAAAGAGCCAATACAACGAGCAAATTAAATTAGTTTAGGATTTGACAAAGCTGTTAGACTGCAAATGCCATTATGTCTATCTATTCTGTATTGGAACAGAAATCTTCTTATTGGCCATTCCAGAATCATCCATCCTTTCAGCAGCCACCAAAACCTGTGGCTGAGAATGTCAGCACGTGCTGGACAACTGAGGAAAGGGAAGGGCTTCAACTGGAAGAACCCATCCCATTTGTAATATTGCATTTTTCCCAGTGGCCCTGCTGCCTTGCCGTGTTGCACAGCTACAGGTCTGTGAGTCCTTCACGTGTCCTTGGAGTCTCACCCAGCATTGTGGCAGCACCTGTCAAAGCTTGAGCTGTTTCTGTGCCGTGAAGTTGGTCACCTTCTCATGCAGCCATTGTGGCCCCACACGTGTCCTGAGGCAATATTTACCTGGATTTAAAATCACAATCAGTCCGCACCAAATTAGCCACAGAGGAAGCAGGTTATTTCTTCTGGCACAGCTATGGTCAGATTTTCTTCTGCAAGGCCATTTCCCTTTGGATTGGCATGACAGTGGATAGTGAAAAAGTGAAGAACATCTCATTACTCAACCCTGTTGGCCACCCACACACTGAGGAAAGTCTCATATAATGCTGTACATAACATTCAACATATAAAGTGAAACAATTTAGATTGTAATACCTTTTCCTTTTTCCACATAAGTAATTTACCTGGATGGAACCAGGTAATCAGTTTGAAAGGCGATACAAATGCAGCTTGATGAATAGCTAGGAATGGAAATGGTGTTTTTTTCTGAAACCATTCTGTTTCTAACACTGCTCAGATTGTTTCAAACTCCTAAGGTTTTGATTGAAATAAATCACATGTGTATTTAAAGTATGTCCTTTACTGCCACAGCAATCATTGGACTTTCAAGCTTTCAGCATAAGAAATTAGGCATGCAGCAAAGGACTTAGCTTGAATTTGAGAAGAAATGTTGTATTTCCACCAGACAATTTTCCTCTGTGCATTCTCCAAACTGATTTTGTCTTTTCAGGAAACAATATCTTAATGCTTAATTAGCATTTGTTACTTTGAATTAGTATTAAGGACTGCAACTGAGTAATGTATTTCTGAAGTCTCTGGAAGCCCACCTCTTCACTTTTAATAAATAGCACAAGAAAATACAACAACATATGGTTGCTTGCACATCAGTATCTCCCTGAATCAGCATGCCCCTGTCCAGAAGAGTTACTGATCAGAAAACATGCATTGGCATGTGTCTTAGCCAGTTCTTTATCTGGCTTCATATCCATATAATCTGTGAACTGTAAAATCCTAAACACCCAGCTAGCTGCAGATGAAGATTATTTACCACTTCATTGTAGTGCACCAAAATAAAATAAAATCAGTCCCAAGGAAGGAAAATGGATTGTGATAGGGAGATGTAACTATTCACTGCTCTGAGAAGTACTCAGAGGCCATTTCCCAAGTGTTACATAAAGGAGGAAGAATTAAATTCACACATCAGTAGAGCCTTGAAAAGAAAGTTACATATCTGAGAAGGAATGCTGCAATTTCATATCCTCTCTGATAAGAACATTCACCAAATTTACCTCTGCATTTGACAGTTATCATTTTCTTCTTCCCTTTTCAGTATTTAATGTCTGTTCTTGGTATTGGGAGACTGTTCTCTCTAGACTAATCCAGAGAAAAGGAGGAAAAAAGTAATGAGAGAGAGACTCATTGCCCAAAAGCTGAATGTGAACATTTTTATGTACAACAGCTTCTGGCAATATAGACCTGCTTGTCAGTTCTCCCACGCCTGCCTTTGTCTGAGATCGCAGATCTCTAAACATTAAAGAGGCCTTTGATTGACAAAACTATTTACAGAGAGCATTCTACCCCATGCCTACAGATTGTCTTGCCATTTCAACACATCCTCTTCTACACAGGTTCTACAGAGGTTTTATCATTGCAACAGCAAACTACAAATGGAAATTCCCAGAAGGTAGAAAATAATTGAAATTGAAATGAAAATAATTGCATTTTGAAATCTATGCAGAGACAGAAGAAAACAAAAAAAATATCAAAGTAATAACATAACTGGTGATAAAGTTAAAAGTTTCAAAAGCATGACTTGTCTCCAGCTCCTTGGAGGAAAATGGGGCTGCCAGAATTGATACCAACATTCAGATGAATTAACCACTCAAAAATACATCCAAACTAATATAAATCAAATTATCCTATGGTCATGACCCTTCCTCCTCTAGAAAAACCTATAAAGTGAATAAAAGAGGTAATGATAAGGCTGCAGACACATCATCAGAAAACATGCCTTGAAATCTATTTGCAAAGTTCAGAATCAATTACAGTAACAGAATGAAAAAGGTAAGTATTAATCATATTAAACTGAATAAACTAAAGCTCTTCATTTGAACACATACCTGAAGCTACTACAGAGAATACAAAATAAGGCAATACTTACAAAAAAACATCTTGCAATGTATTGTAAGGAAAATAAATTTGTACTAGGGAGTTATTTTATTTTCTGTGAAAACATTTAGGGGCCAATGCACAATTCTAAAGAAAGAAAATTATCTTTACAGAATTCAGAGACAAAGAAATAAACTATTTATTCAGCTTTACTGCATACAGAACTAAAGATCAACTGAATGTATTGGTCAATCCTAAATGTCCAGTGAATCTAGTTACTATAACAGCCATGTGTGTTGGCTGTTAGCCACACTGAGAAACAAAACACATCAATAGAAATCCCTGTAGCTTCATTTTTTTTTTTCATTTTGGTTGTATATTTCAGTGGTAGAAGGATAAGGGTAATAGTAAATAGATGTATGGCACAGGGGATTGCTTCTTAGCTTTCTGCCACCAAAATTATTCCCCTTGCATTAATCCAGCTCTGGTTGATGTTCAGAAATCATTGCTTAACTTAGGGTAAGAAAGTTCACAAGTTAATAATAGCTCTCCATTTGCATTTTGTCTTTCATTGTTAGACTAAAAGAGAATATTCCAATGCTCCAGCGATTCTCTCTTTTACCATTTAACTGGGACCTGAAAGATGAAGTTATGAAATAACATCTGGGCTTATTTCTAACACTTGTAGCAGAAGAGTAGTATTTAATCTACTTAACCATCAGTAATTATTATTTAATGGTAAATGCATATCAACAGAAACTCTTGTACCTGAGCTCTTTCCAGCTGAATGAATACCTGCCTAATTTTTGCTTAGTGACATTTCAGTATTTTATGCCCTAAAATCTATCTATCCATTTTCCTTTAATTTAAAAATCTTTATTTAAGGAGATCAAGGGGAGAAAAAAAAAAAGGCAAATTGCATATGGATGTTCCAAAAGTACATTTTTAAAAAATAAAACTACTGTACTAAAACAGAATTGGAAAAGATCTCTACTTGAAAGAGACTTAAAGATACCTATAGTTTCTCAGAAGCTCTGTAAAAGCTACTGTGTCAGGTTTATACCAGGCTAATGTAGATTGTGTTGCTAATGTACCTAATGGAATGAGAAATATGAATATTGTTCTAAGATATTAAAAACTTTTAGGTTTTTATGAATTACTTATCAATTAATGGGATGTGATGTGATGGTAGGGTTTTTTAATAAATATGATAAATAAATAGATAAATATGGCTCTAAATTAATGGGGGTTTCTTCTCCTACTATTTTATATGCAGTTTTAGTTATTCATAATAATAGGGTATCTCTAAAAATCATTTATTTCATCTGAGTGAAAACGTATTAGAATCATGATCAAACTAGTGGTAGAAATGTACTCCTAAAATATATATATATGACAACATATTAATTTTAATTGCTTGTTAGCTTTATAGCTAGAGAGTTAATAAGAGCTCAGTAGTAGATACTTTTGTGGTGCTGAATAAAAAATGGTACAGCCTAGATAACTGTTCACATAAATTAATGGGAGAAAATGATGAATATTTAACAGAGTAGTTGAAATTAAAATTGTTGGGAAAAGACATGACTGTGAGACCAAAAAAAACATACTATTGGATGCCTGGCCTCCTTAATTTTTGCCCATTTCAGTATGTTTCTGCTACTTCTGCTATATGACACTGTGACTGAAATTCCAGCACAAATATTCTAATGTTTCAGAAGTCAACAACATCAAATTATTCAGAGTTTATTAAATTCTACTACTCATTTATACTACAGTGCAAGCATTACCTTTGTGATCATGCACTAAGTAAGTACAGAACAAGCATGACATTGCAATTAAGAACTTAACCACCTACTTCATCCACAGATGATGAGAGGCAGGCAATTTATTCTCAAAATGATTTTCTCTTGAAGAGGAGGAGTGAAAGAATATCCAAGCCTGGTGAATAATGGCAGTTGCACTCTAAAAGTAGCAGTAGGAGATTCTTGGAGGAAATTAACTAAAAGGAAGGAAAGGCAGACAGAGGAGTAAAGACACTGAAAAGGAGCAAATATCAGAAGGACCAGCGTAAAATAAAGATGAAGTCAGCAGAAACCACAGTGAAGAACTATGTTGTTACTAAAAGGACATCACCACAGGCAAAAGCAATACATTCAAGGGTAAGTTTCCCAAAGTCTAGGTAAATAATTTAT
This sequence comes from Melozone crissalis, assembly GCF_028551555.1. Taxonomy (NCBI): domain Eukaryota; kingdom Metazoa; phylum Chordata; class Aves; order Passeriformes; family Passerellidae; genus Melozone; species Melozone crissalis. The sequence goes on along the minus strand of NW_026535784.1, from coordinate 35,723,085 downwards.
TTGTTTCTCTCTGACTAACTCCACAGTCCTGCAGTCTTCTAGAGAGACTACAGAAAAGATGGATGGATATACCAAATGGATCCCATTTTTCTCACAGCATCTCAATTTGATTTTTAAATTTCACTAGAAATTATCAATTTATGAGGAAATTAATGTGTCTGCTCTCATCTATTTGTTCATTCATGCTTGGTTGGCTGGCACAAATATCTGATTGATATGCACCATTAATTATTCTTACAACTTGAAGGACTCCATATGTGACTGTTTTGGCTTCACTTGAAAAGTAAGGTACTGTATCAAATGGAAGCAATGACTTCCTCATCATATAGAATGAGAGCTAAAATTTATTTTAAATTAAAATATAATATTATGAGACAAACTAACCTAAGGAACCATTTGAAAATGGAAAAAGACAGACTGAAAGCTCTGTTCTCAGGTCAGCATTCTTTATGATGCAGGTGTTGTCCTGGACATGCTGCTGCAAAGTAGCCAGCAAGACATAGCAAGATCAAAGCTGCACAACAAACAGGTTTCAGAGGGAAGACCCAAGCCCACTTGTCTAAAATTCTGAATTCCTGGGGCATCCATCAGACTGTCCAGCCCCCTAGAACGAGTTACATTGCTCTCGTTCTTTCCTTGAAATCAGTTACTTCAAAATTTGACAAATTCTTATAAGAGGAAACACATTAAGAGAAAGTAGCCCTGGATTTGGAGTTTTTGTTGGAAATGTAACTTTTGGCTACAAATTTCCAATGTGAATCACATCACTATTCTATAAATCTGATGCCTTAATTGCTAAAACCACTAATCCCATTTCCCTGACAGCATCTGAGGCCTTACAAGTGATCTGGTACTGCTTTAGCCACCACCTCCAGTAAGTAATAAATTATCTGTGACAGGGGAGATCTCAGAATCTCTTATTTTTCAGCCTCCAGCACATTCCTAGGCCAAAAATAGCATGTTGTAGACTCCCAGAAGAGCTGGTTGATTTTTCTGTTGCTTTCTTCTAATGGTACCCTTTTAAACAAGCTCAGTTTCATAAATCAACCATAAAGCCGTTGTGCCTGACTGGAAGACAACCTGAGTGCCTGATAGTTCTGCATCAAGTACATACAGTTCATAACCAACACATGCAGCCAGTGCACACATCATAGGCAAAACACTAAACTCAGGAGAAATTTGTTGAGCATGCAGGTACCCCATGGCCCACTGGAAAAAGGAGGAATTCAAACTCTTAATCAAATTTTAAGTTATTTGTACAAGAACACACTTAGCATCATGCCTCACCAAAGATTTTACTAATGAAACAAATGGGCATTTCAAAATGATATTTGCATTTATGCTTTAAGAGGAGACTCCTTTAAATACACTCTTTGTGTCTTTGCAAAGAAATAGAACACTGCAAATGTCACAAAACAAGTATAAACAGCCACATAAAAGGACAAATTTCAGAGTATACTAAAAATGACTAGGTACAGCAGAATTGTTTAGCAGCATTCTTCAGTGTTCCAAATACCAAACAGGGACTGTAAACACCTCTTTTGTTGTCTCTTTGAAAATATGCTGGTGTACATCAGTCTTGCTATTAACCTTCATGAGCTGCCTTGGGACTTAATTCAAAGTTTCATCACAAAATATCCTATACAAAGTTATGAGTGTTTGAAAAGAAATATGTATCATGGAAATTCCTTTTCAGCCTCACAGAATTTCCCACTAGAGTCTTACCATTCCAAACATATGGAGTTTAAGGGTGAACACAACCTGCAACTTAGACTATAAAAACAAAAATAATGGCATACAGAATTCCTTCATTCTTGAAGGCAGTAGTGATATCAGAGTAACATTGACCCACAAAGTGCACCTAACCCTCTTCATTTTTCTCAGCTTTCAATATATAAAAATTCTCTTTCAGTATTCAACTGAATAGAAGAAGAAAAAAGAATTAATGTCCCTGTCCTGTTCAACACATTATATTCTTGATAGTTACGAGCTATAGAGGATGCACTTCAGTGCTTACTAGGAATTAATCATGCTCACTGCTAAAAGCAGCTTGTAAACAACTTCAAAATGCATTGGTTATATATTACTAATTTCAAGTTTGAAGGCACCATTTCAGAATTTACATCAGCCTCTTTCCTTGATCTGTCAGAAAGCTCTGATTACTGGATACCTGATTGTCCTTCCTCGGAAAACACCCTAGGGTGAATACACTACAGCTTCAGGAATAACAACAAATTCAGGTACCATTAATAAAATACCTTTAATCTCTAATTCATTGCTCTATTTCATTTCCCAGCGTAAGATTGATGATTCAGAGCAGATCTGCTGCAACATGGATTAGAAAAAAGCAGTCTGCCTGTCTAGGTGAAAGAAATATTTTATTTCCAGAAAAAATAGCTATCCAGCAATTATGCATCAAAAGTTCCTGTCATATGTCCTTAGTATTACAGTCTCCCACCCATTTCTTACTTCTTCTTTTATTCAATTCATAGATGGATGAAGAGTCCTGTAAAGCACATTTTGCGTCTAGACTTCTGTTGGAAGATTTCTCTCTGACACCTTTGAAAGAAGGGTCTGTGACAAACTATCATGGCGATTGCTGAACATACATTAATTTTTTGAAAAAAACCCCAACATCTTAAGTGTTGTCAAAGTGTAAGTTTATCAAATTAGTGCTTTCAATATCAATTTTGTACTTTTAAGACTCATTCATGTAATTATGTTTTCAGTTTTTATATGTGAGAAAGGCAAAGTTTCTAATCACACAAAAACTTTGAACTGCTTTTGCTTGAGCTTTTTAACTTAACAAGCAGGACTATTTCTGACCCTTTGGATGTAGGAACAGCTCAGTGAGACCACTGCAGAGACTGCAAAAAATGCTAAGGGGCTCATTGTATTCTATCTGACAGTGCTCTTACACTCAGTGCCTCCACTCCTCGTGGTGCAGCACGTGGGCATCTCACCCTTCTCCCTCTCAGGTAGAGTTGTGATGTGGCAGAGGTTTATCATCACCAAATGCATTAATAAAAATAGATTTACTCAGAATATAGGTGAAACCTCTTATTCAATGTACATATTCATATTCAATGTATATGTAACATATTCAATATTCAATGCTATCATGGCTACTTGGTTGCATATTAATTCATGAGAAAAGAATGTAGAAATTTTTTTTGAAAAAACACGAAAAAAAACCCTGCAAAGTAAGGAGTAAAAGAAGCTACAGAAATATTCAAGTGTATTTAAAGTTCCAAAAATAAAAATGGTGTACATTTCAGAAATTAGAAAGCTAAAGACTTACAAGTCCTATAAAGATAATTTCTGATGTGCGTAGCCATATTATTGCCTCTAAAAAAATCCACATGGCTCCACCATGAATTTTCAGTGTTTAGCAAAACCTGACCTCCATCAGCTGAGACTAAGTGTCCAAAACACATGAAGATAGAACACTGCATGATTTCATCTCCATTAAAGTGCATTCAGATACGTTTATATCCATGTATGAATATAAACAGTACTTCAGAAGTAAATAGGAATGCAAAAGCAAACGCATTAAAAAATTGCAGAATAAGGATATTTTGGTACATGAAAATGGTTTAACTAAATACAAGATTATGCATGACAGGTATTCATTTTATAGCTGGCTGCTTTTTTAAAATGTCCTTTAACTTGCTCTCCCTATGAATCCAGTAAAATCATTCCATTAACTAAACACATAAAGGTATTGTTGGTACTATTGTTATTACTATTGAGTTCTGAGTACTTTTACTTAATAGATATGATCTAAAAGAGTTTTGTGTATCGCATGACTGCATTAGTAGATATTTTAGGTGGCTGAAGCACATAAGAAGGCAGAAAAGTAAACATCCAGATCAATAAAGATTTTAGTTAGTATTTAAAGAAACTTCTCGCAGATCCAGTAAACAAAAACTGTATTGCAGTTACTAGCACCTTCTCTCAGGAATCATTTCAGTGGCATAAATGATACCTAATTGTACATGCCCAGTGTACTTAATACATCAGCTCCAATGATAGCCCAGAACGAGAGTCTGCAGCTCTGACAGCTGGTGTCCTAGCCTGACCTCATCCCTGTGAACCCTCTGTTGATCAGCAGGTTCCAGACCTTATCCCTGTGAACCCTCTGTTGATCATCAGGTTCCATCTGACTCGGGGCTTCCCACTGGGTCTGATCCTGACCAGTGGATTGATTTCCTAGACCTAGGACCCTCTTCAGCGCAGGCTGGCCAGATGCCCTGGGCTGGGGCTGGTGCCCCGTGTGTTGCTGCCCTTCACTGCCCCTTTCTGCACCAGGACATTTCCAGGGCCCTCAGACACCTCCTCACACCCAGATGAAGAGGCTCAGCCTGCCCAACCTGACTGACAGCCGTGACAATCGTGCACTGGCCCCGTAGCCGCTGCAAAGCGCATCTTCCCAGCCTCCATCCCAGCAGGATTGCTTTCCTGCCAGCCTGATTGACAGCCAGGGAGATCGGATGGGCCATGTAGCCAAAGATAGAGCATAGGGCTGACAGCTCTGAAATGGCTCCATTTGACGATACAGCAACTTGGACATGTTTGTCAGTAACTCTGAATGCAAGCAGAAAGGGCAAAAATTCCTCAAAGCAATATTTGAAGAAATTTTAAAAAAATGTCCTGTTCTGCAAGATGCTTTGGTAAAAATTGCATCTCCTTAAAAATAAAAAAAAATCGAAAAACAAACAAACCTGTCTCTATGCATATTCTGAATATACTGAGTCTGGAAATAAAAATAGCTGTTTGATGTTTTGTGATCTCATTTGCCCTGCAACAGCATCACAGCTAGAAGACTCAACTAAATTTTTGTACTCTTCAAGAGGATTTTTTTCTACACCTAATCATTTACATCTGCTATCAGGGAATGGATGAATAACAGAGAGTTTGTTGCACAGCTGTCACTAATGCTCTAATTTGGCTTCTGGTAATGGTGAGGATGAACAAGATGGAAAGGAGTCAGCTTGGTTCCTAGAGCTCACACTGGGTCACTAGAAAAAATTGGAGGAAGAAAATTATGTAAACTACCTTTGATCCAATAAAGAGCTTAGCTTCATGGTCAACATTAAATGCATGTAGAAGTTCTCTGCCTTTTAACTTTGCATGTTTTATACATCAAATTGAGAAGGAAGAAAAATCTACAGTGGATACCCATTTTCTGTATAAAAGTATTTAAAATAAATGTACACTTAGGAAATGCAAAGAAGTTAAACTGCACATAAATGCAGTTTCCTGTTGGTTCGGAATTATCTTATTGACTACACATCAGCTCTGAAAAATTTCCATTTTTTCTATATAGAAGGGACATCAAAGAAATTCAACCCTCCAGATAGGTCTACTCTGGGTTTAATGTTTTGAATTCAGCTCAGAAACAGTATATGGTTCCTCAAAGTTTACGTCAAACACTAGATTGTATTTTTGGTTTTCAAACCATTGATCTCTTATTTTGAGAGTCTAAAAATTATAAGGCCAGGTAAAATGGCATCTTCTCAATTATTGTATAAACTGCTCCCTGCCAGTGATGCTAATTTAGTATCAACCAAATACTGGTTGGAATTTAAAACACCTTTTCCTTACACAGCTGGGATTTTTTCAAAGCCATTACATAAGAAATCCAAATACTCCTCAGGACCAACCAGGAGGGAAAATGAGGACAATAGCCAAGATGCTGACTATGGTTACAGCACCTTTCTGACAACCATCTCCCACACAGCTTCACCTGGGTATACCAAAAAAACAGGTGACATCAGCAAAAATATTTAACATTGAATGAAATAATTGAGACATATCCCAGGCTTTAAGAGATAATGTGGATACTCTTGGAATGTAGTAGAAATAAATCAGTACTTGCAGCTGCAAAGAAAACCCATTTCTGTAGGTAATTTTTTATTTCTTCTGTAATTAGCTAAGATCACAGACTAAGCATCTAGTTGAGTATTTTCCTTCTCAAAATTCTTGACATGGAATGGGAAAGATGAGTGGGATGGAAATACAGGACTCAGGGAGCTGGTCCAGCATCACATTATCAGAAGCTTTGTTAGTTAATAGACTATTTTATGTCCTAGTTCTATGCAGTAATTCTGTGTTAATCACAGAAATCTTCCTGTGCTATGTCTAGCGATTCCACTGCCTGAGTCTGGAGCTCCAGAGTACTGCAGAAGGGCTGAGAGCGTTATGTTGGAGGTATAGGCTGATAAAATCTCACTTAAATTTGTCTGCCCTGGTTTCAAAGGAGCCTTACAGTAGCTGGGAAAAATCTGCAGTAATTTAAGAACCTTCTCTTGAGCATTCTCTTCAACAGTCTGAAATCTAGGATGTCACTTTTCACACCCTTTAGACAATCCCTTCCATTTCATAGCATGACCCAGCTGCTCTTTGTACAGCCTTCTTTCAATGCAAATACAATATCTTTAATATGCTGTTCAACTATTGTTTGGAAAAGTAGAAATATTTAGGTAATGAGAAAAAAAAATCAGCAAAATCCCTACTGTAACTAGAAAGTGCCTAAGAAGCCACTGCAAGGAAATCTAAGTGATTCAACAAATGTTTTAAATGGAAAAATTAACATTAAGAGTAAAATTCCTATTGGGAGGCCTTCCTAAAGTCTTGCTTTATGAATTTTAGTGGGATACTATCAGTAGTTGTAAGAAACATTAACCATTAGGAACCTCATCATTAGGAGAAGAACTTGAGTGCTGGGTTTTTCAGTTATTCAAATTAAAAACTGATTACTCCCAAAGTTTCTGAGCAATTTACTCTAATATTAAGGACATTTGCATAATACTCAAATTTAAAAAAGATTCAATGTGTTTCAAGATGTAACTTCCCCATCTACAAATTCCAACTCTGCTCCTGGAGTGGGCACATTGTTTCATCTTAGCAGAAATGCCATGAAAAATGTACTGAGATAAAACTTTTCTGATAGAGAGGAGAGCAAAAAGAAATTGTTTGGATATACTTATATTTTTGTCAAATAAAAGTGTCACAGAGAAACTGTATGAGGAATGCTGATTAATTCTTTTAAACCACAGTTGAAATGACAGTTTAAATCATTTTAGTTGTCAAGATAAACTTAAAAAAAAGACAATACTAATTCTTAATTTTTTTCTATGGACAACAATAAGAAAAGAAGCTGAGGAAATTGATTTTACTGGAGCATTATATTTGGAAGCAATCATATAGTTATAAACCATCATTTCCCAACCAACAGAGGTCAGGAAAAAAATCTCTTATGACAAGGAACACCAGTTAATTTAAGAAAAAGTGTTATTCTCCCATTGCAAGATTTCTTTCATGTTCAAATGACATATATAGTCTAGAAATGCATTTCCAACAGACAGAATAGAAAACTTATTACACAGATGTTAAAAGAATCATTACTACTGATACGACTAAAACCTATATAAAAAAAAAAAGATTTAAGATTTTTAGCAGCTCCACTCACTCTCCTACCTTCAGTTCAGTCTTCTGCCAACATCCAGATCCTAAATAACTGAGGATTGGTCGGAGCTGGTCAGAAGGTATGTACATTTATTAGGGCAGATTTGGAAAACTGTATTAAAAGAAACACTTTTAAAAATTTCTCATGCTTCTCCTTGAAGAAAATTTAATTATATATTTCTACTACAGTCCCAACTCCTTTTGCAAACAATGTAGTACTAAGGTTATTACTTGAATCAATGGATTATTACTAATACTAGAAATTTACAAGAAATTGCTTAATTTTTAGCAAACCCCAAAGTGTCTTATTATTCTCATTCAAGAGGATTTAGGAGCACACATTTAGAATCAGTTTATTTGCTTCTTTAAGGTTTTCTCCATCTTCTACTTTGTTTTCCATTCCACATGTGGTTCAAGAACAGAATATTTCATAAATAATCAGTTTTAAATGGGTCCCCTGGTTTTAAAAGGAATTTTTGCTCTAGCTCAGTTAATTATTCTACATGCTTAATGTTTTGCTAGGAACATTTAACAAAATTCCTTAAGCATAAATGACATAATATGTAAATGAGTATACTTTAATGCAAATTTAGTTTGTGTATGCAAGAAGATTAACATCTATACCATTGTTTGTTAAACAATAAAATTTCTCTGATGTGTACTCATTTTTATTCCAGTAACCTTTGAAAGTATAGGCAAATCTCCATATTTTTGCAGCTTAATTAAATGTAGAGTATGCTCATAATAATGAAATCTAAAGTTCCCCTCTTAGCTTTGATTTGAATTTTATGATTAATTTAGACCAAAGCAGTGCAAGTTTCCTTCCCACAGAAGGAAATACTGACAGTGTGTACTAAGTCCCTTCCACTGAACTAACTACACACAAGTCAGCTTTTAGGGTAAGAAATACCTGGTAGCAACATTTTTATAGAGCCATTTGGAGTACCCTCACTGCAAGGAGAGGTGCATTTTTGCTAGGTATAAATAAAAGTTTGAATTAAATGTAAAGTGAAATGTAAATCTGTATCAATGTGTTGGGATGCAATGGGACATGTAGGCTAATATATTTCACAGCATCAAACTGAATAAATCAATGCATGCACCTTTCTTAAGAGCTTTGGTTTTCGTGTTTGTCATCATTTTTCTCTAGTTACTGTATAATAGCTGCTTCATATATCAGAAAGGTAAGTGGCCTCAATATGCTGATTTAAATGCCCTGTTTCTCAAGTTTATTACATAAAGCCATTTCCCCCCCTTTTCTGAAGATCAAAAAGAAATTCAGGTTGTATCGCATCAAAAGGGACTGATGAAGGAATGAAGTGAATTTGGAGTTTTCCTCTAATTACAAAGTATACAAGCTGTAATTTTATTAAATAATTCATGTCTAAGAGTGATAATCACAACGTGAAATGACCTAATACCTATTATTCACAATCCTGATTTTTCTTCATAAGCATTGTTTGCTTACTGAAAACTTGCTTATTTATTTATTGAAGAAAATCTTAAATATAATCTGTGTGAAGGTTTTATTTTTGGTAAAACCGTATTTTTCATCTATATGTGTCAGCTCCCACAGACTTTCTAGACCTTACTAGGTCTTTTGAATCATATGCATATGCATTATTCCCATACAGGAAATAGTATTGGAAGTGCCCCAGACCATTCTGGAACATTTCAATGTTGGAGCAGCAAGTCAAGCCTAATTTTAGCCAAAAAAAAAAAAAGCCCCAACAAACCAAACAATAGAAATTACAGTAAAACCTGCATTTTTGAGACAGACAGGACTGGATGGCTTCTGTCCTTCCATTGGACACTCTTCTGTCCAAACCCTTCATTGCAGTGTTTGTACAGAAGAGTTGTAGGGCAGACCAACTCAGTGTGTTCTTGAAGACAAGATGGGCACTACCCTGGGCAAAGACCTTAAAATCCATGAAAGTCTTGTTTTGAAGGAATTAGCTAAAGAAAATTAGGCTTCTTCAAATGCAGGAATTTTCTCATCCATTCAAAAGTTTTGTTGAATGGAGAAAAAAATTGTGTGTAGGAGATTTCATTAGAAAGATGCTCATGTGATGCATTTGTGCTGGCACTAAGATGTTGCTGCCAGAGAATGTTTTTGCTACTGAAAGTAGTTTTTGGAAATTATATGTATTAATATAGCTTTTAAGTATACTCAACATTTCCTTAGGACTGTGAAACATCCCCCAAACTCTTTCAGTAAGTCATAGGTTGCAAAATGTTATTCCAAAGGAATAAAAGGGCAGAAATAGGTAAATGTAAAACTAATTAAAATAAGCTCACCTATCCTTAAATTTATGGGGGTATAGGGAGACGGTGGTCTTTTGTATTGCAATTTAAAATTTAAAAGATTATGGTCATGGTTACATTCAGACAGCAACACAATATGGATGCAAATCTTCCACAGCGTACTTGTCAGCACACTTATTACATGTGTAGCAAATTCCAGAAACAATGATCACCCATGGTCTCTTCACTGTGCAAAGCTTTCTCATTCCTTTTGTGAGCACATTTTTAAACAGACTGCAGTAATGGGAGGTGCTCAGCATCCTTCTCCTTTTTCTCTGAATTCATGCTAGGCGCCCACCAACATCCTTTGCATTTAAATAACACAACTGCAGGTCTCACTCACTCCTGACTGAACACTCAACATAATTTCCTTTGCCTTTTCAGCAGTTCACTGCACTGGCAGCATGAAAGAAAATCAGAAATTTGAAAGACTATTTTGTGTCTTCATCCAGATCATTGCTGTTTACTCAGCATAGTCAATGTTCTGCAGTTCATGCGGATGGATAAACAGGAATGGCCCATGGCAACATATGAGAGCTACAAATAGGATCAAGACATATTTTTATGATTGCTGGGCTCATATCATTTTCACGGTACAGATTTGAGAGGCTGTTTTATCTGCATAGTACTGCAGGCCCTGGACATTGATTTTTACATTGAGGCATTTGGAAATGCAGTTTAAGCAGCCTTTGGGCATTTATCATTGACAACAGCTTGTGTGAGAGGCAATTTTTTGATCTGTTAATTGAACAATTATTGCCTCATCTTTATCACATGTGTCCTGATAGAACCACTGTTACTCTGTGACCCCAATCCTGTTTTGAAGCTCTCAGAATTTGCAAAGAAAACAAGAATCCCACCAAAAAAAAAAAAAAAAAGAAAAAAAAGAAAAGAAAAAAACTATGTAGAAATGCATGAATACTCTTCAACAGAAGCTTTATATATTACATAAACTGACCTAGAAACACATGCTTTAAGTATGAAATTCCTGCTGTATGAAGAGTCATCAAAAGGACGTAAATGATGGTGAAACTTCCTTCCTGACCTTTTCTATAGGGGTGAGTTTCACTTCAGGGCCAGTGCAGTGACATTCCATACACCTGTGGAAGAGCACTTTGACAACAAGACTTAAAAATTATCACCAGTTTTGGCTTTATGCTGGTATTGGTAACCTACATGTCTTGTTATTTCTCTCAAAGGTCTGAAAGGTTTTTTCTATCTGAATTGTTTGTTTGGATTGTGGAAGAATAGCCGACCTTTTCATTTTGCTCCTTATCTTTTCTCTTTTGCTCTGCCTTCCTCTCTAGTGAACTATTTCCTTTACTCCTTCCCTTAAAATATGAGGACAAGATTGTGTCTGCTTGTGATCTCTTACTAAAAAACTGGGAGGATCACCACCAACCTCTGACACCTCACTTCTTCCCTACCTGAGCAATGAGCAACTGATTTTGACTGTTAGCTGAAGGTAATAGAAAACTTTATAATAACTTAATCACTTTCAAAATCTTCTGAACTGAAAATGCCAATGTAATGCATAATTCATGCCAATGAACTTCCAGATTCTCTGATTTTTAAACTGTAATTCAGTTCTGGCAGAGCTAGAGGTTTTAAACACTTTCAGAAATTCTACTTCCCTCCTCTCACTATTTTCTTCTGCTTAAAATATTAAAATGTGAAGAGAGAGCTGATACTAAAATGAAGAGTCGTATTGGGTTCAAAGCAGACAAATCAAAAAGAAATATCTGTATGTGTGCACATTTTAGACAAGTTCTCAGTTTGGATGAAAGTCAGCTTAGTTCCATAAATTAATACTAGGACATGGAGGTAGGTTATACAAGGCAATGGACCTCTCTCTCCATCTATAATCTCTGTTATTACAGGTACATTAAAAATTTTCATGAAGTGAAGAATTTTAGAATTTTTAATCAGCAGTTAAATGTCACCAGATGATACCAAAAAGTACAATCCTTCTGACCATATAGACAGATGTAGTCAGTCAGTTTTGGAGAAGGGAGTATTACTAAAGAAGTAAGGCAGTATGACCAGGAACTTTCCCTCTGTGTTCCATTTCCATTTGGAGCAAATTCAAGAAAAGGGGCAGATCTGTGTGAATTGATCATTGTTGTCCAGCTGAACACCTAGAAGGATGAAATTTCTGTGTGCCATTCTGAGTACATGCAGTCTAGGATAGGGAGACATAAAACAAGGCTGCTACTCAGTGAATAAAACTTCCCAGATGCATCAGAGTTAGGATGAAACACGTTTCTCTTCAGTTTTCCATTTTGTGGTGCTGTAACCAGGAAGTTCTCCCTAGTCACAGTGACAACTGTGGAATATATCCCTCTCTGAGTCTGTCTTTGGAGAGGCACCTCTTTTTCATTTGTGTGATGCCTGGAGGTCAGGGTCCTCAGTCTGTTCCTTACTGAAGGACTTTATGTTAAGCAAAGCAATATACATTCCTCTGCATGCATAAGTGAAAATAAGACTGGATTTTAAATGAACTATTCATCTGACTATCTAAGAGTCACACTGATTTCAGCGAGATGAGATTAGACTCTAGATAGGCATGACTTGGGGGGGAAAAAGTGATACGAGAAAACATGGTTATGTTTCTATTACAAAACCATTACAGAATACCTATTAAACTGAGAACATTTGCTTATTAAAATTGGGTAGATTAAATCCAGTAAAAGAGAAATGGATTAATTTATTAAGCATACTAACAAAAGAAAACAGTGATATGAGTCTTATATAGTATCAGTATAAAAAAGTTTTTTTTCTAAAAATCTAAATGAAGACATTTTATATTCAGAACTAAAGTCTTAGACAACCCTGTTTATCTTTTTAAAACTGGGGTGAATATATGGTCTGTGAGATGAGGTTATTTACATTGTAAGTGTTCAAATGCTCCCATGTCAATACAGAGAGAATTGAATCTACAGACTTCCACTAGCACTGAAATACTGACATTGTCATTCATTATGACATTGAAAATTATAACTACGGGTTGTTGTTCAGGAAGCTCAGATTTCAGTCCATGAACAAATGCTACAGACTTCTCAGATAACTGGGATCAAACTGAAAATGAAGTCAGTAAAAGAGCTTCAATTCTTTAACTGAAAATGAAGTCAGTAAAAGAGATTCAGTTCCTTTTATTGTAGGGGGAAGTGGGAAATTCAAGCTCCACAGAAAACTGCAAAAATGAGTCACTCCAGATGGAGTATATTACATTCCTAATTAAAGAGCACATACAGTACTTCGTGATTTTAGTGCTCTTAAACAATCTCACTGGCCATAAACATTATGCTAATGTGTGTTGTGGGGAAAACCACTTCTGACAGTGACAGTATGTGTTTGGGTGGATAGCAACAGCATCACTTTATGAAATCGTTTTCTTTTCATATACATAGTGCTCCTATTTCTTTGGTTTCCAGAGAAATCCAAAGCATCTGCTGAGATGCTGCTAGATATGAATCAAGATGGGAAACCATATCATGCACATTAAAGTCATTCACCTATTATGAGGTGAACTTGAAAGGAACAAAGACTGTGAATTTGATTCACTTTGATTTGATCACTTCCTTTGATTTCATTGCTTAAAAGCAGAACTAGGTGATGCTTAGAGGACCCAAGGAAGAATAGCATAGAACATATAAAAGTATCTCTTTAAAATGCATTTCCACGGTGATAGATGCTACTTTGAATTTTATCTTCTTAATAGAGACAATATCTCAGCAAAAATTTGCCATTCACCTGATATCTTTTAAATGCACAATGATATGAATCAGCAGTAACAATAAAATTGATTGGCTTGCTTAACCCAATTCAGGATCCGTACAGTGATGAATATTCTTTCTGGCCTGGTTTCAGTTCTAGTTTACATCTTTTGTCAAATGGTAAAATGTATCACATTTAATGATAAATTTTGTGAGTAAAATGAATTTACACTTACCTGTCATGCTATCACTTCTCCAGTAAAAAACTCTTGCATGTCCCGTTGTGCAGGAGAATTCACTCTATAATGTGTTCTGCTGTACACAAGGACTTAAAGCCATCATTTAATATCAAGAATTTCAATCAATTTCAATTGAAACACAATCTGTATAGTTCAAAATGTAAGAATACTAAAAGATATTATGATTTTTAATTATGGTTAACAAATATTATGCTGGTTTAATTATGGTTAAATAGGCTTTTAAAATCAAATACATTAACTCATTTTCTTAAAAGGACAAACTGCAGGAAGTATGCACTACTGTTGGAAACATTTTGGCATTACTAAGTGCTAAGAACTCAGGCAACCACCAAAAGGAGCAGGCTGAAAGAGCATTTGCATTATTTAATAATCTGGAATTGTTTCATTTAAGAAAATTTCTCCCTGACCAGAGTGTAAGCTAACTTTGCCTTGAGAGCACTAGACTAGGGTTCTAAAGGACAGCATGCGCAGTGCAGTAGGTGTGGGGAAAGCATAAGAAGACTGGACCAAAGAGAGGCAAACCATCAGAGAACAGCCTAAACCAGATCTGCAAAGAATAAAGGCTGCAAATATTTGGAGTTGGGAGGTTGGCCATAATACTGGGCCAGAGAAAAAGGTCCTTGATGGAACAGTGGGCTGATGTAAGAGTCTGAGCCAAGAAACCAGCTTAGAAGGAGAAGTGACAGAAGAGTTGGCAGCTATTACTCCATGTTTTTCTCCAGAATTTGGAAGTAGATCCAAGACTCCTCAGCCTTACCATTCTTTTGGCATTGCTAAACTCTTTGTCAAATCCAGGGGCAAAACATTTGTTCACTAACAATGATCTCAGCTCAAGCATTTTGCCTCTTGCCTTCTCTTCATGGATCAAGTATCACCAGGGACATTCAGCATTGCAGACAGGCAAGGTCAGGGAGAAGGACACCCCAGCCCCACCGCCAGTTCCTAGAAAATAACATGTTCTGTCCCAGAAGATTATTCTTAAATTTGAAAAGTCAAGATATCAGAAGTAGGGTGGTTCATGCAGCCCTAATTTAGCCAATGAAAAGTCATTAACTGCAAGATCTATTTTATCCACACTATTTTTATAAAACATCTTAATAAGGGCAGAAAGTAGACCTGCTCTAAGGATGAATCAAAGATGCATGCTGAAGGAGCCTGCTTGCTCCTTTCACTTGTTCCAGAGTTTGGAAAGAAAGAATTACATAGGAATACAAAGATGGTCTCATACTTTAGACAGCAAACTTACTCAGGGGAACTGGATCCTACTTTTGTTTTCTCTGAGTATTCCCAGTCACCCATACAGGTCAGTTCCATAGAAGTTTCCAGCAGGTCAGTGGTTCTGAAGTTAGCAGATTGGTCTTCAAGACAATCTTCAGGAAGCTTTTGCACTGCACTTGCAGATAGATCCAGTCTGATGCCTCAGGACTTGCATCTGTATCACACAATTAATATAATCCCTGTCTCCATACACAACATTCCACAGTGAATTAGCTGCACCACTAAAGTAATACAGGAGAACATCTGAATAAATTTCCAATTCTCCCTTCAGAGAGTGTTTGAACAACATGTAGTCAACAAGGAATGGCACCACACATTGTACGACATGCACAAAATATTGAATTAAGGTTGTAAGTGCAACATTTATTGTGACATTTCCTACATTGTTCTGCTCTCTGTAATCTAAATGTTCTTTTAATACTGTTTCTCACTATAATGCTTTTATAAAAATGAAACCAAAGTACCCATCCATATAATAACATTTTATTACTTTGTCAATGTCAAAGGGAAAAGAAATATTGGGATTTCTGAAGCATATAGCTAGTAGTTTTTAAAGTGAAATATACATTGCTCTCTTGAGTATCTTTAAAAAAGCAAGAAACTCCATGTTCATATAAAATTTCATTAACATGGAAACATCTATGATTAGAGATTGGAATTAAAAAAGAAGACTATCACTTATATCACCCTCAGATTTTAGAAATATGATTATTTATTCTATTATACATAGGTGTTATAACTTTATCATTCATCCTATGATGTTCTCTTTATCTGCAGTAGGCTCAAATATTAATTATTTGAGCCTACTGTTACTCTCATAATGCATTTAAACAAAGTTTAAAATATTTACATACATCTCTAGTAGAAAATTTTACTTGTAGTCTTGTCTCAAAACAGCTATGCCAGTGATGACAGTTTAAAAATGAAGGGATGACACAGCTTTTGCATTTCTTGCAGTACCATTAACATACCGGAAAAGTAATAACTTTCAAGGACTCTGGCTGGTTCATCAACAGCTGCACTTAATTTGCCATTCTGCTAATTTGCAGTGCTTAAAACCCTATCAAATGACACTTCTAATTCACAGCGTACTCTGTGATTATAAACTGATTAAACTCTATGATCTCTCACTGCCTTGTAAATACTTCTGTCACCTTTTCCAACAAAATTAGTCAGAATTATTTCCTACGCATGTGCACTGTGTTGTTTTCTTGAGATAAGTTTCAACTCATAAAGTCAGCTCTAATTGTTACTTTATTGTCATCTAGGCAGTGCAGGAGTTATTTTTGTTAATGTTTCTGTAGTTAATAAAGCAGATAGTATGGATGAGGCTGGCCTAAGAAAAGCAAATAGACGTGCCTATTTTGTTAGCAAATGCTTCTTGAAGTTCTGAACCAGTGTAATAGTACTCTAGGCTTCCAGTTGACTGTTCTCTGAACCTGAGGGAAGCTATCACAAGTGAAAGCATCTGCAAACATTTCTCTAAAACCCAGCTGGAACAGAGTGTTTTCAGACAGTCATTAGAATGCCAGACTCATTTGGATGACCTGTACCTTACCCAGAGGTGATTAACTCTGGCCCCTCGGTGACCTTTGCCAACGAGTATCATGGAATGGTTGAGTTTGGGAGACCTCTGGAGACCATCGAGTTCAACCCCTGCTCAGACTGAGATTGGCTGGAGTCCACTCAGACTTTTAATGTCTCCAAGGAGGGAGACTCCTTGTGCCAGTGCTCACGGCAAAAAAGCTTTACTTACGTTTAAGTGGAATTTCAAATGGATCTCAATGGAGTGTAATGGGTCTCAATACTTTGGAGAGCAAAAAATGCCTCAGGCCACTTGTCTGTTGCTTAGACTCAGGAAACCATAAAGCCACATCCTTTGCTTTAAACATATTGGGGGTTTTATTAATGGAAATTTAACAGAAGGTGGGCTTTTCAAAAATCTCAATAGATGCTTATCCCCATTTTTATGTATATAGCATATTGAAAGGAATCCAGCTCCTACCAACTTTTAAAACAGAACCATCTGCCTCTATGGTGTGCAGTGTAACTTTCACATTCATGTTCATTTGTTGCAGGTTGATTTAGTATGTAGCTGGATGATGTATAAGTATGCATCACCTTAATAAATGGAATTCAAGCATTCAAATGAAGAAGACATATTCAAGAAAAAATGCTCATTTCTGAACACAGTTTTTGGGATGTCACTTTTGTAATGCAAATATGCGAGTGAGCAGATTCAAGGTCAGGTTCTGAATGTAATTATGGTCACTATAAATAAATCATAAAGAATATCAATTTGAAGAAAAGGATGCTAATTTCGGATCTTATTTTAATATCTCCTATTGGCCATATTATATAAAATTTTTCTTTCATTTCATAATATGCATCAAAAAAACCACTTTGTAAAAATAATTTTGAAAATAGATGTTTTGGGGTTTCTCTTTTGCTGCTGTGCCTCTGTTTCTGCAATTACTTTTCCTTATCCATTTGTGCTTTCCCACAATATGAAAGGTGTTCCTGTTTAGGTAACACAATCCAACAAGGAAACATAAACAGTACTTGTTTACTCAAAACTAATGTCAGCTTGTAAAACATTTCAAATCACTAAAGTTGTAGTGAACTTTCAGGCAGTACATGGGTAAAGTTCTTTATAACTACTGTAAAATGCTAAGAAACTGTAATCTGTACTGCAAAAACTACTGCAGAAGGAAAGATAGAACACACAGATAATATATCTTACTTAATTTTACTTTATTATTCTTACTCTTACTTATCTTACAATATCTCTTACTTAATTTTGGATTTGTGTGTACCCTTTCTTTCTACACAACTGCTATCAACATAGAGGTCACATATATTTGCATCGTAAAGCCGTTTGAGAAGTGGCATTGAAACTGAAAACATTTTGAGACTGACAAAATACAGAAAAACTGGAACAAGGCCTTCTATATCCCAGCCCTACACCTCTGCCTTCCCTTTTCACTCTCTCAGGGGTCCATCTGGACTGAGATGACTGATTACTGTGTGCTATTTATTTGGTTATTCATTGGGCCTACAAACATTCATTCCCTCTGCCCTCCACCATAAGTCTGTTCTGCAGTTATAGAAAGAAATATTTCACTTTCTGTGTTAATACTTGTGAGTTTGAAGTTTTTCTCTCTAGTTAAAACTGTCTTTTAAGGGCTGTTTTTGCAGTAATCCTGCCCAAAATCACACAATAAGACTGTACAGATTATTACAGTTCTTGTGGAAATATTGCTTTTCTTAAGTTATCAGTAGAAATGCTTCTTCAGTTTGACATATCTTTACTCTTATAGTATCTCTTATAAAACCTCAATTTTTCAGGATTCTCTAGTACCTGAAGCAACATTAAAAATCCAGAATTTCTGTTCTCATGTTTTAATTCTTTTGGATATCCTAGCTTTATGACAGTCTTTATCTTATGCCAGCTTTCTGACAGTCACTTGGCACAGCAGTAAACTCTCATTGGTTTCTGAATAAAACATGTACCTATCCTGTAGCTCTCAAGCACTCCACATTATGTCAAGTACTTCAAATTTAATGGAGAATGTTAACTACACTCTGCCTGTTTGCCAAGGCTTCCGCTAGTTAAGATTTTAATTTAAAAGTTAGGATCAATTTATTTATTTATTTACATTCCAGTGGAAGTGACCCTTTAGAAATACCCTTTCCTGAAAACAGCATTATTTAGAGTCTGTATGGGGCTGGGGTAAATAGGGTGACTGCCTTGTAATAACACAACGCAGGAAAAACCAGCACCCAAGGCTGAATGGGAAGAATAATCAGAAAGATGGGAAAGAGAAATGGGGACAGGAATAAAAGAAAACTTGATTTTCTTTTTCAGACTGTGCCCATAGATACCAGGTCTGTAGCCAAATATTCTAGATTTACAATTAACAGCTTAACTATAAAACAAGATTTTTTTTTAACTGAAACTCACAATGATTTTATTATAACTGCAAAGCAGAATGTCCCTCAAGGTCTCTTGACCTTTGACAGTGCTTCAGAAATCCAATTCTTCATAGCAAGAGTTACTGGACATGGCTAATGGAATTATGAAAGCACATGAAGTGATCTGACATGAATGCAAATGTCTGAGTCAAAGAATGGGAGAGACAAGATTTAGGATGTTTAATTTGTTTTTACAGACTCCTTAGGTTTTTTAAACCCTTGTAGAGTAAACTCTAAACTCCTCACAAAGGTGTATGAAACAGGATGTGGTTTGTGTTAGTTTGTTGGATTTCTTTGAAGGATGAAGTGCAGGTGGAGAGGGACAGAGCGAATGGCCCTTGCTGGGACGAAGAGAAGGGTACTTGACTGATGGCAGAAGTAGGATGCAGAGAACAGAAATTGTTCAATTTGCTTGGGGTGAAGACAGTGAAATTGGGGGCCATATAAGTTGACAGCATCTTTCTTCAGATCACCAAGCAGGTATCTCAGGTAAAGGAAATATCTGAACCCTTAAACTCTCAGTGGCTCACAGCAATGCAATACAACTTCATTAAATGATCAAACGGCAGCAAAAAAGATTAAAAGCTAACCAAGGACATGATATTCAAAAGTTTTTTTTGTTTACTTCATAAAAAATTAGACACATATATAATCATGTAAACAGAGTGTAGGACTTAAGGAGATGTCTTTAGAGAGGAGCTAATTTCTCCATTCTGCAAGCTGGAAGGTTATTGCATAGATTGCTCTCCTTCTCTGAAGTTTCTTTTATCCCTTAACATGCACAATCATGTTCAGACTTTTTCAGACTGTTTTCAAATCCTCTTCCATAGGAATCTCTTTGGTGGGACTCTGAAGGGTCAGTTTCTTCTCCAGTTCTGTGTTTACCTTGTGCAACATCACTATGATCCAAGAGTATCAGATAACTTGGACAAGGCCCCTTATTCCCTACATTACTTACTCTCCATCTAGGCTGAAAGATCCTCTCAGATATACAGAAGGCTTAGCCAAAGATAATGGAAAAGAGTTAATACAAGGAAATAAATGCTCCAGGATTCAGTAAATCATTAAATTAATCAGTTCCATTGTGCAGAGGGAATTAGATTACTTACACTGCTATGTATTAACAGTAACCTAACTATGAATTAAGCCTATTTTACTACTGATCTTAAATAAAGTATAAAAACACATTTCCTTAGCTCATATATCACTGCTAGTCCTGGACAGAATAAAATATTTTCTTGTTATGGATCATTTTAATGCTGAATGTTTTCTCTCTGTTTCAATAAAAGGTTGTAATTTCATATGACTTTGATTCTCATCTGTCATTTCCTACTAATGAAAACATGAAAAACAGAATGAAAAACACCCATATAGACAAAAATAACTACGTTTTCTAGACTAGGACACATCCTGGACTTTGAAACACTAACCCAAAAGGAAGAAGAGTGTGTTTCATTTAATTGCTCTGAATAAAGCAAGGCCCCAGACCCAAGCCTCAGGCCTCAGTATGATAGAAACCATTAGGAGCTATTTACTTCTCTGTCAAGTCTCCTCCTCCATCTGTTCTTACCTTATTTTACTGAAGTGCCTTCCTTTATCTGGGACATGGTCCTAAGGGGAAGATTTTCAGTTAATGATTTTATCACTGGTTTAGGTTAAATTGAAGCAAAATTAAACCCAAGAAAAAGCCTCATTTTGTTCCTGGTCCTGTTACATTACTATTAGCAACTAAAAAACAAGCCTGCACATTCAAGTCCCCATAGAGATAAAGATACTCTTCTACAGATAGAGATCAAAACAGATTTCTCCCTGCTTGAAGTGTGTGGAGCCAGGCAAGGAGTTGTAACTCAGTCATAATTCCCTTCCTGACCTACTCCCTGGGTATTAGAGTAGTGCATAACCCACTTTCAGGCCATATAAATTCACCACATCATTGTTAATAATTGCTGTGGGCCTTTGTGGTTTCTTCTGTCATTTTATAAATACGAGCAAACCCACAGCTCTGAGAACTGAATCAGCATTTATGACTTTGATGCTATTTCCAGTATAGTGTGTACCATGGCCTCTTGGTACTGCTTCGATCCTACAAAGTGCAGCACTATTTCTTTTTCCTTATTGTGCATGTATAAAATACTGGAGACTTGGCTTTTAGCAAAAATTAAGGTTATTCAGACACTGAAAGGCACTTTCTGAAAGAAGGTTATTTGTAACATTCTTTATTGTGAAGAGTCATATAAATAAAATGAGTATTTTTAGTAAATTTCAAGAGATGCAAAGCTAAAGTTATGTCCTTGAATATTTTCAGCTTCACAAAAAATTCACCTCCAGGATCTATTAGGAAGTAACACTTCCTAATTTTGCAGATTTCTTCAATAAGTATTTGGATTTCAAACGGCAGCAAAATAAATGTTTTCTAATAGAAAGGTGTCACTAAATTACTAGAGGGGCCATTGGCTGCTACTTCTTTTGTAAGTGCTCCTTGTTTTACAGTGATTAGAAAATTATATCAATAGATTTCTATTTAATTTTGTAGATGACTCTGGAAAATAAGAAAGTGGTTTTGTTTGAATGCCATGATCCAAACAGATATATCCTATTACAGTTAAATATGTGATAATATATGTGAGAAATTAACAATTCAACTATTTTTAATAGAATGAATGCCCCAAAAAACAGTCCCTCACAAATGACTTTCTGGTCATTGTAAAGTTATTTGCCTCAGTGTCAACTCTTCCTACAGTGTCTTTCTAGCTAAGAGAGTAAATTCTTTACAGTGTTATGAAAAGAAAAGGTGACAAATAAAAGTAGGAAAGGATTTGCATCTCTGTACACATCACTAGTAAAGATCAGTGCTAGAATGCATTTTTGGAATGGCCCCAGGAAAATTTGTAAACATTGAGAAAAAACAGAAGATAAGTCTGTAATTATTAAGAGATTATAAAATAAAACTATTATATCAGACTGATCAGGCTTAACTATTTTGTTTGTTTAATAGCCAAAACATGGCTCAAACACAGTACATAGTTATTTGCACATAAAAAAGCCATTAAAGGAAAGACTTACTGAGACTCCATGGCTACAGAAAGAATTAGAGAAATCCAGCCCAGAAATAAAGCTGAAGTGTGTATATAAGCAAGTTTTAAACCAAACTATTGCAAAGGCTGTTCAACTCACTTGTATGACTCCTCTCAGACAAGATTTTGTATCTTATTAAAGGATGTGCTCAGTAAGCTTTCACAGTACTCTCCAAATCTGAAATAGTTTACTACATGAGGATCTGTAACCTTACCATTTAAAGAATTTTTATTTTTCACAGACTTTCAATTTTTCATTTCCTTTAAGTAAAAAGGATCTATAAAAATATGAACATAATTTGTCTAACATTGTTTTTTCCTCCTTTTGAGATTTCTTGTTAAAATCTCTGATGAATAAGAACCCTAAGCAGTGCAGTATACTTTTCTACTTAGACAGAAGACAAACTATATGAAAAAAATATTAATTAAACAGTAGAAATAGAATTTTTTTTATATTGACTAGAGGGTTGGCCATGTTATTATTGTTCATCTGCTCTTCAGTGTACAATCTGCTCTATCTCCCAGCAGCAGCATTTTTCAAAGAAAGTTTCTGCTTAAATAGTGATCTGAACCTCTTGACAACAGTGATTACTATTTCCTCTCCAACCACATATTATTTCAGATCCCTCACATTGTTCTTTAAAGGAAAATTCTAAATTGCATTATGACTCAAAAAATTCATTATTCCTTCCCCAAGATCTTACTGGATGCTTTTGCTAGCGCTGAGGTTTCCCCAGCTGAGGGGCTTCAGGTTTTCCTCTGTCCTGGACCTGGCAACTCCCCTCACTTGTTAAACTTAAGTCCTTTTGGAGTCAATAAAAAATAATTCTTTCCTTCCCTCAATTTTTGAAGGCATTTCTCAGAGCATAGCTAACAGACAGAGACGCAATCCGAGTGGAGGTTGATAGAACTCAGGTAGGAGATGTGGGTTTAGGCTCTGCCTCCAGACAAAGGGACCTGGTGTCTAGGAGCAGGTTGGGTAAGAGGAACATCTTCTGTCATTGAAGCTGCTTCTGTACTGAGGTGTTTTAGTTGCAGAGTTATTTTAATTTGGGCAGGGAATCAGGGAATACCTATTTTGACTACAGAGTTTTTGGCAGACTGGCTTATTACTTGCAGTCTGACACAAGAATTTGATTTTTTTTTTTACACGAACCAATTGAAAGTGGTAGGGCAAATATGAAAAGAGGTGTCAAATGAACAACTGTTTTAAAACTGTCAGAGGCTCATAAATTATGGAGCAAGGTATCACTGAGGACCTGAATAGTAACATCTCAAGTTGTATTATTGATTCTGCACTTCCCCAGATTGGGAAAAAAAAAACCTAGAACAAGTAGCAGCTGCCATGGCTAGGTTTGTCTGCACACACAGTCTCCCTAACTAAGTTCCCAACGGCATGTTAAAATTAATGCAGGTTGTCTTGATTGATATTCAAGTACTTCTGCCTATAAGAATGTATAATGGTTTTGAAGTCAGATTTGACAATAAACAGTCATGACATGCTATACAAATATTGTCAAGCCTACTTCCACTGACTGCAGTGGAAAAGCCTGAACTTGAAACTGTTTATACTAAACTTCTCTGCTGAACAAAAGCCAAACATGCAAGAAATAAATGTTCCTGTGAAAGGTGAACTGACAGAAAAGAAGTTTTAAGTAACATCTGTCAATAACAAAAGGACACACAAAAAGAAACAAATAGAGCTCTGGATATAAACAGGGTTAAAAAAAAATAAGGTAACAAAACAGACCTGTGTTGATGAAATGAGTAATTACTGACTATGACTCAGATGCTAATGATAGAGAATGTCTCTAAGGCACAGGAACACATCTTGGCCAAAATAACTTTCTGCTTCCTCTTATCACACCACACTAGCAGTAAGAGACATTCCTTAGTGATCCTTCAGCAGAAAGTAGAAAATAAGAATCTGAGGGAGAAGAGCAATTTTGGGTGAAAATAAAATGTTTCACAAGGACTACAGAAATTGTTCTGAAGAATATGTGGATTGGATCAGACTGTAAAATTTTCTTTTGTTGTTTTAAATCAATGTCTTAAAGAATATTCTGAATATTGCAAAAATAAATTCATATTATTTGGCCAGGATAATTTTATTTTTTATATATGGGCAGGAAAGAAATCCAAAAAACTAAGATCATGTTATATAGGCCAACATCTTAAAGCCTGATTGAGTACTAAACAAGAATTAAAAATTAACTGAAGAAGTTATACAAGTGGACAGATACTTGTGATTATAAACAGAGCTAGGTTTTTTTTTGTCTTATTTATACAATGACCAAGACTGTGAGTCTATAAAAATAACTTTAACATTCTGTGTGACAGAAGCTTAAAAGCATCTCTGCCCATGAGGCATGGCAAGAGTATTCAAACACGTATGATTGTGTTTGAGAACAATGTTTAGTGAGAAACCCTGCAAGTGCTTTTAGATAGTCCAAGATAAACACCTGATTCACTGTAAAGTATAAAGATAATTTGAGCTATATATTTTATTTGGTTTGTTTTCAAGTACTGTTCCATTTTTCCTCAGTTTTTCTTGCCCTAAGGGAAGAATAGAAACTTGGTTATACTTGGGTTTTCATTGTGATTTTAAAGACTGCTGTTTCCCGAAGCAGTGAGCCACAATTGCTACTGTAAGAGTTACTGTGTTAAAGCACAAGATGTTTCTTCTTTGTGGAACCTGTCATGACATTGTGATACTCTTCACCCTTTAGAAAAGGAAGGCGTGAGTCTCTTACAGTTCTATAATCCATTATCAAAATCAATGATACCTGGACCCCCAGAGCACACATAACTGGCACTATCCATGTCAATAACTTGCCACTCATTACATTTCTCTACATAATTAGGATGAGCACCAAAACTGCCCAATCAGTGCAATCAGTCAATTGCCTTTCCCAAATGAGGAATTATCTCACTGTAAATTTTTAAGAATGGAAGAGCTGCTGCAAAATGGAAGAGCCCTGTGAGTTATTTTAGTATTGGCCATCCTTTTCTATCATGACTGCTGACATAGAAAAGCATTCAAAGGCCAAATTCTGAAACTCGGAAATATGAATCAGAACTTCAGCAGAGTTTTATACACATACCATATAATTTACTTAGCCAACTGACTGTAAAATGGCAGTGCAGTTTTAAGGCCTGAAGGCTTGACTGCTTTTCCTAGATTGCAGCCACCCAAGGCTTCCTTCAGCGTGTCTGTGTGTGAGGCATTCGAGTTTCAGAGCCTTGCAAGCCTTTCAGAGGGCCCAGCGTGGCACGGCTTGGTGATGAGATGGAGCTGTGTCTTAGCCCTGAAATGAAAGCCTCACTGCAGCAGTGCTGTGCACCAGCAGCAATCACCACAGGCGTCACTGAGCTGTCTTTGGTCCCAGAGTGACACCGCTTGTCACCTGGGCACCTGTGGTGGCTCTGCTTGTCCAGCCTGGGCAGGGATGTGAAAAGTGCTTTGTGTTATACAGCGCACTGTAAGGAAGAAATCAATAACCACTGAACTGCTGGTTTATCTGCCTCCTGTAAACTCAGTAGATAGCATCACTGTAACATTCCTCATTTTCTATGGCACCCTAAATATGGGTGTATCACTGTCTAGATAATATAGATGGAGATAAAACACACACAGTTATGACAACCAATACAAAAAAAGGGTAGAAAATTGCTGATCAAAAGCCCTTCATGAAATATAACAGCTTTGAATGTCTGTTCAGGTAGCACATACACAATAAGGGAAAATCATGAGTTTTAGGCTTAGATTTTAATGAGATCTAAATTAATGAGTTCAATATTCTATTACAATTACTGTTGCAAGGATTCCTTTATGGCACATTTTTCCAGGAAAATTAGAGCTTAACCAGTCATATTGCAGAAGACAGGCATTTTATGGAATTTCTTCTTTAACAGATTTTAAAAATAATTTTAATTGATGCTAATAGCTGTAAGACCTGATGCTTTTTTTTCCCCCCATGGCCTCTTTCTATATTGTTAATTTCTAAATGTACTATGTAAAAATAAGATTAAGAGAAGCAAAATAATACACTACAAACTTATATGGGATAAGGCTAATTTTGACTTAATTAAATTGGGGCAGAGGGGAGAAAATCACATCTTCATGAAATTTCATGTGAGAACAGATTTGCATGAAAGAATTATAATCTGATAATTAAGGGCTAAGTATAGGACACTTTAGCTTTATACTGCCTCTCTAGGACATGTTACCACAAATAATAAATATTTATGACAAAATATCTTTTTTTCCTGACTGGCTGAAAACACAAGGTTTAGTAGTGGCTTTAATAGAAACGGTAGTTCAAGGTCAAAAGCTTCTGTTTCAAGCTTGCAATCAACTGAGACTTAACAAAATGCATAGATTAAACCACCTCACCAGGAAAATCCTCAATGCAGTTTTTTAAACTTACCATTAATCTATTTTCTAGAGGGATTTTGAATTGTAGCTATAGTTCATGTCAAACTAAATTTGGATTTTACCACCTAAATGTCAATAGAGCTTTAAGAGATATTTGTTTTTCCTTATATTAAGTGGTATTTTGTGGGATATCTCCAGACAAAGAGTATGCTGTGAGTTTTTACAGGTGGGGGCTATTTTCCTTCTTGTCATGAGTGAGCTTGTCCTATGACCAAGAACACTGGCTGCACTTCTAGGAAGATGCTTTCAGCCAAGCATCTCAAAATATCTCAAAGTAGAGGCAGAGGCTCTATTTTGTTGTGTGCTTTGGTGCAGCTGAGAAATCCAGAAAAAGATATTCCATTTGAAACCAGCAGGAACAAGAACATGAAAGGCATCCAAACACATTTGTATGGTTGTGTTGCCAGGGCTCAGTCCATGTCTCTTTTTATTGTCTTCCTGTTAGGCTTCAAGTAACTGGGGAGCCAGATTATTTATGAGTGAATAATGAGGGCCTTTATGAACCTCTCATGGCTCAGACTCAGGCCACAATATCCTGAATGGTTCCTTGGTGACTGAAATTGTGTGAAGGGCAGTGTGGTGGTACCAGTCCCACCATGCTGGCTGTCATGGATGGCTTTAATTGATCCCTTCATATACTATCAAAATTGTCATCAAATTACTGTCTTGTTATCAGCCTTAAAGCAGACGTGAGACCCAAACAATTCCTGTACAGAATCAGAATCTGTACATTGAGATGAGGCAAAACAAGGAAAATCTGTAACCCGTCTTTTGTGTCACTGAAGGCTTTTACCATGGCTTGGTTCCTGCAGCAGCAAACTTAGCTTTTTCAAAAGCACTCAGTCCACTCTTGAAATGATGAGAGAGAGCTATTTGCTTTTTTATTTATTTATTTCTGGTTTGAAAAGGAAGTTGCTCCTGGCCCAAAACATTACACACCAAGGTTCAGCTCAAAACATATTTTATGGTTGAGTTATTGCAAACCATTTAAATTAGGGATTTATAATGGAAATGCTGACACAACCTAAACTCTAGCTGTTTGAATGGCATCACTATAATTATATGAGAATTTAATGATTTCAGCTGCAGCTGAACTGACAAGCAGCATAACCAAATAAACACCAGCATTTATACAGGCCATGAGTGAGAAAAAACATAGTAGCAGACCTGGGTAAACACTCATAGGAATCTGATGGAAATTTTCATGGGAAAAAAATCAGGAATATTCCAGGCTATAAATAAATACCACCTTAATTTCCTTTAGAGTGAAAAAGAATAGAGTCACGATGCAATTACAGAATCCTCCTCTCCCTTTATATAAAAAGCATGTGAGACCATCCGGAGAAACACAGGATGTGTTAAACTACAGACTGACGGGTGACTCATCAATACGATAAAAATAGATTTAAACGGAGGAACAAGCTGAGAGAAATGGGCTTAGCAGTGAGTAGCAGGCAAGGAAAAAGGGAAAGATTAAGAAAGCTAAAGAAAGAATTGGGAAGTACTATTCCAGAACATGCATTTCATTTCTAGCATCCTTTTCTATATCATATCTAAACTAGAGTTTAAAAAAAATTGCTTAGTGAATATTGTGCACTCTTCTTGCAAACGCAAAGTTCATACACAGACTTGTGTCCAACAAAACTTAACCTTTTATGCTATGACCAAATTATTAATATCAGTACTTCTGTACTCTCAGATAAAGATACTTCTAATAAAAAGCAAGTTTATGATGCTGGGTATTTCCATTTCATTTATATAATTTTTAATTTGACAGGTACTTCTATTGTAATATATTCCTCTGCAAATTCACAGTCCCACTTCACACCTTCTGGGTAATATTGAGTATGTGTAACAGTTTCTAAAGCAAACTTTGCAGGACTCTGCTCATATATCAACACATATTTGAACACAGTACATCTATTCATGTTTCATTAAGCAATCATCTTTCCTCCTTTTCACATTTTTGAAATTTTAATTCTCTCCAAAGAGCTTCTGACCCTGTCAAGAACTTGTGTGTTATCATACCAGGTTTTCATCAGATATCCTGATCCTTATAGATCAATGAGAATTTATACATTTATTAATGATATCCCAGAGACTTACAGGATTTTCTTGAACCCTTCATATGAAAGATCTGTATCATTGATTTCAGTGATCGTAGCATTAAATCCATATATTTTTTTATTGACACTATATTGAACATGGAGAGAAAAAAGGAATAGAGAATAGAGAATTAACAGACAACAAACTAAGAGGAAACCCTACTCCTATTTGACCCTGAATAAGAAAAATCTTATTTGTCACCACCATTTAAGAAGAAATTATTATTTTAATGGTCATATCCAGACTAATTTAAGAGACTAAAGCAGGAACATAAGTTAAACCTACATACTAGGGCAGAAAAGTCTGCACGCTAAAAATATCTATGCAAGCTGTCACCTAATTCTTGAAATCCCTAAATTCTATATTTTTTAATTAAAGCACATCAAATCTATCTTTTTTTAGGTTTTTCTTTTTGGTATATACTATAAAATCAGTGTACTGACTGTGTTGACTGGGTTAACATCAGCCTGATGTCTAAATTTAATCGGAGTCCTGAAATTAGGTTTCTCTGCTGCCTTCATTGGATCTATTGTGAGGGTATTTGTTATACTTTGCTAGCGAAATACAGAATAATATATAGAAAAAAAATCCCAGAATGGGTCTGGGAAGTAGGATTTCATTACCAGTCTGATGGATTTAAACTTTCAGCCCATGGAGGCTACTTTTGATTCAGCTCACTGGTGCAGTGTATCTTGAATTCTACTCTACTCAGTGGCTCTGGGCTCAACAAATGTGACTGACACAAGTGTAGAAATTTCTGATAATTTATCTCCTTCTTGCTTAAGCCAATCTAAATCTGAATATCTAACTAAAAACTAGGTCTGATACAGTGAAACTACTGTGGTTTTTTACAGTGAAGACTGTTGAATACTAAATTCCTGGCAGTACAAACATCACTCAGAAATTGTACTGGGGATAAAGGATTTAAAAGGGTAAAGGGTTAACTGTTGTCATTTGGTTAAACATGCAGATAATTAATGGATTAGTATCATCACTCCAAAATTAAAAGATAATGGAATTTTTATCAGGACTTCTCTGGCAGGGATCCAACAGTAGGATAAATAGAAGATAACCAGAGAAAATTAATTACTGATTATGATGAAAAAGTGCAGTACTCCTCCTTTTATTTCACTCTTAGGCAGAAAGGAAGCTCCTCAAAAATAGAAAGATCAACATTAATTCATATATGCTCTTTTGAGCATGCCAATGAATTTTCTCATCTCTGTTTTTTTTTAATGCTTCTGACATAATGGCAACCTTGTTTAACAAATTAAGAATAGAAATCCACCAAACTATTTTAGTGAGTCAAATGACAACCAACATTAGTATCTGATTTTAGTCAGAGTGTGCTTGCTATTGTTGTGCACTTTGACTTCATAGCCATCCTAATGGGACTTTTAACCAGATCAGCCCTGCAGGAGAGTCAATGTGAAAATCACATGGGTAATATCTAAGTCAAAATTTGCCTTGAATACTAATCTTAATACAGTTTCCTAAGAAATTTAATTTCCTAATAGTCTTTATCAATTTTTCAAAATATAAAAATTCATATACAAACAGATCAGGGACGAAAAATTGGAGACATAAGTACTTCAAATTCTGTCTTTCTGTAAATTGAATATAAACAGGGAAATCAAACAACTTTGAGTGCACTTTCCATTTATTTCCAAATATAGGATTATATAGCTTTTTACTTATTAAGCATTTTCTCTCTCCACTTCCATAATAATTGTGTGAAACAAATCTAGAAGTACCAATACTAATTGATGCATATTTATGGATTTGGATTTGTTGATCCTGATGAGTCCCTTCAAATTCAGCATATTCTATGATTGTTTTATTATCATGAAAATGAACAAAAACTCATCTCATTTGATAAAGAGTAGATGACATATATTGCAATAATTTGATAGCATAGAGCAGACTTGCTTTTCTTGATATCCTTCTAAATTATACTTTCTTTATATAAAAGAAGTTTTCCTGAGTTTAGTCTGTTTTAATAAAACTATGTATTCTTTGTCATCACAAGATTGTTATGTATTATATCTAATATCTTAGATATAAGTTAAGATAAATATATCTCAAATACTGTGCTAATCTATTGTAGGAAAAAAATAATAGCAGTAGGACTTCAAGTTGTTCAAATCTATTTTCATTAAAAGAAAATAAAATTGCTTCTCAAATCATAGAATATATTTCAGATAAATTTTTAAATTAAAATGATACTATTTACAATACCCTATGCTAAATATTTCATATACTAAATATTTATAAATATTTAATGTTTAATATTGACCTAGTACTTAATATTTAATTAGATTATTTTTGGATCAAGTCTGCTGAATATGCAGAAATTCCTGTAATTTTTTTTTTTTTAACTGGGGTAAATATTTAATTTGGTTTCTTTTCTTACTTTCTTGGATACTAAGTCTTAAAATGGAAAATAGGCACCTCTATGGAAATCATAAACTCAGAAATTTAAGTCATCTCTTTTTTACAGTTAATTTAATTATAGGACTGTAAGCAGAAAGTACTGGCTATCTATATTTTCACCAGAAATGCTTATTTTATAGCTAGAATTCTGCTACAAAGAATGCCTAGCATTGCTCAAGTTTAAATAGATAGGCTCTTCAACTCCCTTTAGTTGCTTTCAGTGACTCAATTCTGCTGGTTTTTGTCCTTTATAGACCAGATACACCAAAGTGTATCCTGAGCACACCTATTCCATCAGGTTTAATGTGATGGACTAGCTCAATGTGAAGAGGAGTCTCCTTTGCTTTATGGCTAGCACAGTCATTTGGGATGCTTGCTAGGAGTGTCCAGGCTCTGGCTGATAACAATCCACAAAACAGACTCAAACGGTCTCATGGCCACAGTGCTCGTGCTGGGGCACAGATCCCCTCCCAGCCCCTGGCACAGGGAATAACTAACGTAAATTATTGCAGTACTGGCTGAAGTGACTACTGGAAACGAGATCTTGTGGTGTTTGTGAGGTCCCCAGGATGAGGTGAGAGATGAGAATTTGACTCCAAGTTCTCAGAAGGCTGTTTTATTATTATATTATATTATATTATATTATATTATATTAATTATACTATATTGTGTTATGTTATGTTATGTTATATTTTATTATGTTATATTTTATTATATTTATTATATTATATTTATTATATTTATTATGCTATACTAAAACTATACACAAGATAGGATACATCAGAAGGCTTCACAAGAATAATTAATAAAAACTCGTGACTGACTCAGAGAGTCCAACACAGCTGGCTGTGATTGATTATTAATTAAAAACAGTTCACATAGAACCAATCAAACATTCACCTGTTGGTAAACAATGTCCAAGTCACATTCCAAAGCAGCAAACACAGGAGCAGCAATCAGATAATTATTTTTTTCATTCCTCTCTGAGGCTTCTCAGCTTACCAGGAGAAAATCCTGGGCAAAGAAGATTTTTCAGAAAATATCATGGTGACAAGGTCTGATCTCAGATGAGTGCCTGAAACCCTTTGCTATGGATTCTCTCTGGCCCAAGGAATTGAATTATTCTGTTCAAAGCTGAGCATGATGTACAAAGGGTTCCCTGTGCAAAACATGGCTGGAATTTGCTCTTTGCTACACCCTGCAATCTGAGTGTTCCCATCCCTTCAAGCACACATGTGATCGTATTGTTGTTATTCTCCATTCTCTAAGCTTCTCCTTATGTGGAAATCCTGGGTCATTAATTCTGTTCTTCAGATGCTGAAGGGGATATTCTTGCTGTATTTTGAAACCACTGACTTTTTACTTAGATTTATCTCCAGTGTTTTAAACCACCTTTGCTCTTTACACACTTGAGGTTCCTTTATTTTCCATGGCCTGCAGGGAGGTGTAGTTTAACATACCAATTCCATATCAAGTATGATTTTAAAGAGAAGAGGAGAAAGAAGAGAGAAGATGAAAGTAATAGTAATAAGATCACAAAGCTGCATAAACCAGCTATATGTGCTGCTAATGTGTTCTGTTCTATTATTTTTATCACTTCAGATTCCCAGGACGTCCATCTGCTTTTGTTGACTGGTTTCTGTTGCATTTCCTGGAAACTGTTTGTTCTGAGAAGCCTGGTGTGAATGACAGTCTCATATATTAATTCAAGGAAATTAGGATAAGTGAGTACAATACAGGGTCTCAAGTGTGTTGGCTAAGCGATGCCAAAGAACAGATTTTAAATGTAGTGCAGTTTACAGTTCTCATGATGCACAGTAGCAAAGAACTCATTAGAATTCTAGCAATTTTCTGCTTATTTTCAAGAAGTATGTAAGCTGTAAAATGAACGACAGATAAGCTTTGCATCTTGGGAAATGTGTGATTAAATTACAGCAATTTAAGATAAAACACATGAAGAGTTATCATTTTGACATTCTATTTGCTAAAAACATCCTCTCCTATTTACTCTACAATGTTTAGTCTGAAATATATGCCTATGTCCTTTATCCAAAAAAATGTGATTTCTGTTGGAGAACATGGTACCATTATTCCCTACTTCACTTGCTTTTCAACATCTCCTTTGCAAAACTGCATCAATTGCCTTTTACAATGACATAAGACTTAATCAGAGGGTTTGTCATTCAGAAGGGTGGAGCTTCTGAAAGCATGAACATAATGACAAAAGCATAACACAAACATCTTTAAGGTGGTTCCAAGAACAGTGGGCCTTTCCAGTGAGGATTCTCTACTGTCCAAAACCACCCCTGAGCTCATGCTACTGCCTCCCATTACTGTGGCACAGACCTTCTCAGGTTTGCTGTCTATGTTCTCAAAGCTTGTAGGAATTACAAAACCCCTTAACTGTACTTAGCAACTTTGAAGGTAACAAAGTGGATAAAAATTAAAAATTTGCAAATGGGAGGGATACCATTGCTGAAGCCTTGTTTTCTCAGGCAATTAGCTTAAAAAAAAAGGAAAAAAAAAAAACCAGTGATGTGGAATCACAGCTTACTTACAAAGAACATAATAAATGTGAGACTTTGTGGATCTGTTATTTCAGAAAGAATTTCAGTGAATACGTGTCCTTGTACAAACTCCATGCAATTGAAATTATAGCCATATTGGTTAACCCCAATTTCACAGATAGAAGCTTGTTGAGCTGGTCTGCAGCATTCATTAATAGACAGTTAACTCTGTTTTCTTTCCACATTTTTGTGTGTATCCTTTTATCTCTCCCTCTTAGTTTCTTTTTCCCCAGTTGTTTAAATATAAAATCCAGAGACTAGTGCTGCATTTATTTCTGGTCTGATTTTCAGCTGCTGGTTCTTTTACACCTCCTGCTTCCTTCCTGTCTCCATGTAGGAGCATGAAGAAGTGATAGACAGAGAAGACATTTACTGTTTATGCTGCAAATAAACTCTTAGTGATCAAGAGGAAAATAATTTTCTAATGCTATGACTCTGACAGGAAGGCAAAAAGAATCGCCTTGTTCAGAAACTACCCAAATCTAAATGTCAGACTTGCAGATGACTAAAACACATAAAGAATAATGAATGGTCATCTTCTGGTTTTAGATAAAACATAAACTTCCACTACAGCAGAGAATTTTATATAGCTCTCTGGTGGAATCAGATTTAACTTCTGTGAACTTCTATAAGTCGTTCCATTTAGTAATTTCTTGGAATGTCTGTTATTTAGTCTATCTCTAGTGCTGGAATTCTCTCACCCACTGCTGAAACAGTGCACCCTTTCTAAGTAACTTTTGGGATCATAATTGCTTCATAACAGATCCATCCTAGATGTAGAAGTTCTAGAATAAAAAATAATACATCATCTCAATAAAAGAAGATCTCATCCCTACTTAAATATTTCCATACATTGCAGAAATAGAAAAATCTCCTGCTGGCACTGCAACTGGTATCTTGACTCTTGCATAAAGCCTAAGTAATCAGGCAAAGTTTTCTTCTCAAAATTAGTTCAGTGATGAGAGAAGTACATATAGTATATGTTTCAATAAGTTGGTCAATACTTTAATTTTACTTTTTACTGATAGAATCAGACTTTAATGATTTGAGCAAGATCAAAATGGGTTCTTGAACAGTACAGGCATTTCTGCAATTGTGGTGAGGATTCCCTTACTCCCTATCTCAGAATGACACATTTCATGCCCTCAGGCCTCATTTCACTTTCCTCTCAGTGACAATTGTACAGTGTTAGAATGTGAACATGACGTACCTTTGCTTATTTTGTTTATTTGTTTTTTAAAAATTTAGGAAGTCCAATTTAACTTTTCTTTAATAATTGCATCCAAAACCAAACCATGGTGTGCCACTGTCCAGGACAGATGGTCTATATAAGACATTACAGACCAGGCTGTGGGTAACAGGAATGTCTTCTCAAAGGAGACAGCACAGTTCAAACCTCTCTTCATGAAGGAGATCATCCCGAAGTAAAAGTGGCATAGGTGAAAATGTAAAATATGTCTCTTTTCTCACCCACACCCATCCCTGTCCTCCCCTGCTTTTCCCTGAAAAGCTGTTTACATATTCTGCTAGCAAAACAGGGAACCAAGAAGAGAAAACTACTGGACATTTAATGCTCATGTTGTAACATCTGTTCAATTAGAGTTATTTTTTATACTTTTTTTGCACTAAATATCCAGTTAAGTAATGCGTTGTTTCAGTCCGAAACCAAATTGAGGATACTTTCTAATATATCATCCTTCCAGTGTGTCTAAAATCTGTTAGTGACATCAAGGTAAAATGTTTTAATTAAGACATTATCTTAACAGTGGAAGTAATGAATGCCTCATAAAACATTTATGGAAAACCAATTTAGAGCTTCTGTGCTATAATAATTACAAATTTTCAAAAGTCCCTAAATGCTTATTTATATTATAGAATATAATGGCTCTCAAGTGGTCATTTATATCTACCTCATAAATACCATCCGTGTTTAGAAGCTCTTTATAGCATGCTTTTGTCTGGATGTCCCAGTATGCATGTGAGAACTTTAATTTATGATGTCATTTATGATGTCAGCATTTAATTTGGTTGTTTATTTGAGTGTTTCCTTAATTTTCTCATTTCTGAACAGAATCACAGCAGTTATTTTACTTTCTAGCTTTACCTTTTGCACAGGTACTCCAGACACTTGTTAGGACCTGTAAAACTTAGAAGACAGTGTGGATTATATGGGAATAATATAGACCTGACCTGATATGGTATGTCAGAAGCAGCTTCAGTTTTTTTGTGAGACAGTTATGAAAAATATAAAACAAAAACTTTTTAAACAAATCCTTCTTAGTAAAATATAATTTCAGAGAGATCAGATAATGCTGAGCATTTTTGTGCAGAATTTCTTATGAAATAAGATGGCAAGGACATTTGTTTAGAAGCCTAACAAGGGGATGAAGTAGACTAGAATTTTGACCTATCTGAAGATAGGCATCAAATTCAGTCTGTACTTGAGTAAGAAGTTCCATACAGGAGAAGACAGGACCTTAGATACTTAGCCTGCACACATACAACTTATGCTAAATATTTAATCATACATATGAGAATAAAGGTCCAAGTTCCTCTCAAAAATCCTTTGAAAATACTGAAGACCGCAATATTATTTGCTGTCAGGACAGTTTTGCATAGCAGATTGTATTCATTTTTCATAAATGGTTAATATTCCTATATTATAAATCAAAAGACTGAGTCATCATTGTATACCTCCAGTTAGGATTTCCTTTATCATCTTCTTCATCTTCCCTATATTGAGTATAAGATTGTTTAGTGGTCTAGTCCCCCAAAGCCATGATAATTTACTAAAATGTAGCTAAAGAATGTAACTACACAGAGAAAATGACCACAAAAATCTTAAGTTGAGGGTGCTATCTTGAAAAGAATATCAGCACTTGCTCAGAACTGTGCTTTGAGTCAGAAGCTCCATTCAGCAGCAGATGACCTGTATTTCTTTGGCTAGTAATTGCTTAAATAGCTGGTATCAGTATACAAAGATCTCACGGGCTACAGCTGGACTGAGCGTTTGCAAAACATAGTAAGGCACTGAAAAGCTTTTTAATCTTGCTGTGATATGAGTGACATTCTAAGAAACATCAGAGAGAGATAAAAGCTAGAAGCTGAACACCTAACCTTTCTGCAGGGAAATCATGCCCATGATGCAGATCAACACTTAAAACACCAATATCTATTTAACAAAATATAAAAGTGAGGTAATTTCTCATTTATAGTCATGTTATATGACAAATAGAAGGAGCCTCATTAGAATGATTTGTTGTCAGCTTCTGGCTTCAGAACTCCATTCAATCACAGTTGAAAGTGTCATCTACAAGAGTCTACACTGAACAAATTGGTAGAAAGAATACAGTAATTACTTTGAAGGACCGAACAGCAATACCAGGATTTATGACTATTTCAAGGAGGCTCGTCATGCCTAAGCTCGTGAGTTGCTATCTAAAACAAATGCAATAAGCTTTTTTTGCATCCTGAATCTGTTACTGATTACACCTTCTAAAGCTGTGCTCCCGGCACCTCTGTAATGCAGAGGTTCTGTGTACCAAAGTGAGAGAGATCTAATTGCACATGGAATAATATTCTTTTCTGAACATCAAAGGAAAAAAAGATCCTACCAAGCCTGACTGAACCAGGAAGATTACCAAGTGCTATTTACCATATCCTGACTCAGAGCATTAAAAAGTTAGACTCACTAAGCCATGGATATGGATTCTTCTGTACTTTGACTCAATTGATTTCACAAAAATCACATCAGGAAATGTAGTTTTCTATTAGGTTTTCTTTGTCTGGATCAGTAAAATATTATTACCCAGATGGGAAAAGATTGAAAGTATTGGGAAAATGCAAAATACTGCAAGAAAGCATGCAGTGCCTTTCAAAATATTATATAACATCTTCAATACAATAAGGAAGTTTAGACAGATTAATAGAGAATACTGAAAGGTAAACAGTGCTGGCAAAAAACAGAGATCTGAAATAAGCAGAAAATTATAGTGAAAGTTACTGAAGAGCTCACTTGTTTTAACACACATTGTTTTAAAACAAAACACTAAGGAGACCTGTAGCTAAATGCATGTTTAACTACCATAAAAGTGCCTATATATTTAAATTTAATCAGTGTATGAGAAAGTTCATATATATGAAAGAAATATCCGGCCATCCCTTTCAGAGACATATAATAATTTTCTCAAAACTAACAAGCACTTTTCCTGTGCTAGAAATATAACACATGTGAAAATAATAAATTATCATTGAAAAATTCAAAGTATTAACAATCAAAAATTTCAAGTTGCTGTAATATTTATCTGTGTTTTCAAATCAAGTTATTTTTTTCTAAATTCTGTCCCTACCCAGTACAACAGATATTTCTGTTGTAGTGGGTAGGAACAGAATTTAAAATAATTCTATAGTGCCAGCAAAATGATGCAATTCCTATCACAGATCACTTTTTCTGGTTGCAGAAATGGATTTCAAAATGCTGTAAACTAAGTGCTGTCAACAA
Organism: Melozone crissalis; assembly: GCF_028551555.1. Taxonomy (NCBI): domain Eukaryota; kingdom Metazoa; phylum Chordata; class Aves; order Passeriformes; family Passerellidae; genus Melozone; species Melozone crissalis. The sequence goes on along the minus strand of NW_026535784.1, from coordinate 35,684,963 downwards.
CTTGCCGGAAAAAATAAAGCAGTTGTATCAAAAATAAAGTTGTATCAAAAAAAAAAATAAAGCAGACATTGTATCAATAAATGGTTACAGATTTTGAAGACTTAAAAATTAACTATAGTTCATGGACATTATTTATTGTAAGCTTTTAATTGCCATATGTTTCCACCAGCAGATTTCACTTTGAAAATAGATTTCTTCATTACATTGATTTCATAGTTACAATCAACAGTGTTGAACATTTTAATATATTCAACCACTCATACTGTAAATATCTACAATCATTAAAATCGAATTTCATGTTTGTGAGCAATAAAATTCATACTCAGTCTCTTTTTCCAGTTCAGGAACTGATCCTGATTTCAGACATCATATTCTGCATTTCCTTAGTAGTTTTAAATGCAACTTGATCCCAAATATGATAGTCCCTTTAAATTGCCTGATAGCAATCTATTCCTCTTACTCTGCACAGAAAGAAGAACAAGACAGTATGCTTAACACAAAAGCTCTCTGGAAGATAAATATTCCATTTTGTGGCAAGTTTTGAGATTTCCCCTTTGCTTTTGATCTGCATTAATGCAAGGAAACAACATTTAATAGAGTATCAAATTTGTGCTAAAATGTCCATAAACAAGTGAGCTATCAAATTTGTCTTTACTTTTCCCCCTTTTTCTTTTCTCTCCACCCTTTTTCCTTTTTTTCAAACACATAAAGCTACCAGAAGGTTCGGGATTTTAAAAATTCCTTTGTGTAAATTTTAACAAAGTCATATTTCTCTGAAATATCACATTCAATAAACCCACTTTTCAAAACAATTTCACCTAAACAGAAGGATGCCAGTTATCTACTCTTATTATTATGCATGCCAACACACAGAAAAGCATTATGGCTTATTGCAGAGAGCATTGTGGCAAAAATGTGGGGTGCACAAAAATTCCAGAGTAAAGAGCTCTCCATTAGTACGTTTGCTCCAATGCCTTTCACGATGCTGTACACAGCACCATGTGCAGCTCTGCAGGGACAAAAACGTCTGAGTCATCATTCAGCTGCTATCTAGAAACTTTTGCAAAATAGCATCTGTGTTTACACAGGCAGGCGTTCCCAATGCATCTGCAGATCCGGCACGTGGCAGAGATGTCTCTGCAGCCGGGTCCTCCTCTCTGCCAGCACTGCATCTGCCAGACCAAGTGCATATCAAAATAAGTCATGTTTGGCTGCAGATACCTTCTGAACTTTCAAAACACTGCTAACTCTCTAACATGATCTTCAGACGGCAAATGTTGACAAAACTCTTCTCTCAGACATGATATTCCCGGCTCCAAACCAAGGATATTCATAGTTTTCCCTGAGCCAACATAGCTTCCCAAGTCACTACAAGCAACCCAAACACTGCCTGTTAAAAAGTTATTAGAAATTAATACGCACATTATCCACCTTATGCACAAAATGGAACCCATATATTCAAAATTATACATTATCTAACAGCATAACGCAATGTAGATCTTCTTCTTGAACCACACAACACAGACACATAAATGCTTTACACTGTCACTTGCTCTGTTAAACATGATGTTGAACAAAAATAAACATCTCTGGACTAAAATAATTAATTCAAGTCCTGTTAACTTGTCAGCATTTTGAGAACCAGACTTAAGCTTTTCTGAATCCATAGATGTCTTCTGTCCTTTTAATTTTGAAACTGACTCATAATTTGCAGACCTGACTTTGTTCAATGTTCCAGATGGTCTTTTCTTCAGTCACCTTTCTTCCTTTAGCCTATAATCTTACCTCTAGACATGGTAGGAACAGATAACACTAAACTACTGCCTTTTGCTCTAATTATTGGCTGCTATCTGATCTTCCTTTTGATTTTCATATTTACTTTCTCTGTTGGTCTTGATGTTTGCTCATTTATACTGCAAGAACAGCTTCTGTCATGATATGGAGCATCGTGCACACCTCATTTCTGAGCCTGATCATGCACCTCTCTCATTCCTAATTTGGTCATAAAACTGGTAAAAGAACAGAAATTATTCCTTTGCACTACTATATTATTCTAAGTAATCGTTCTCCCTAATTATTGAGACTTTATGGTGGTAAACAATTAAATGCTTCCATTTTCCTCCTTAAATAGGATCATCTATTCTTTGAAGATCTCAAAATAAAAGCTATGACTACAAATTGGCTCGGAGATTTCAGCGCTAGGTATTTGATTTCTCTTAATACTCAGACTGCATTATGTTATTTCAATGCTTACAACAAGGGATGTATATTACATTCATCTTTCTCCTTCTGCACTAAAAATCATGCTCTGTCTCATGGCTACCAGTTTAAAAGTTAGACTGCAAAATTCTTTTTATTTTCCAGCGAAACATATATTTAAATATTGCAGGAACCTGGCCTCTTCCCAGGAGATATTTTATTAAAGCCAGCTGTGAAGTAATTATTGAACATGCTAAAAATGGCTTTTGAAATTAGAACAATGTGAGTTTTGTCCAATTTTGATTCACACACTGAGCTTTGACTAAATACTGCATTCCAAGAACTCACTCTCTTATGAAATGTAGTCTGAACAACTTTAGAAACATAATTTCTGAGAAATGTGAGAATCTAGGTCAAGGACTGATTGTAGTAGAATTTTTTAACATAAAGGAGTATGTTTTTCCTAAATAAAAAATGTACTTTCAAGCACCAATGAAGACAAAATAATGATGCAAGAACACAGAAAACAATTAGAGAATAAAAACTTTCCATGTAAAATTCAAGCTGTTTTCCATATATAGTTTCTTTTTACAGAAATAAAGGGCTTTGTTTCATTGGGATTTGTAATCCAGAAACATTCTGACAGATATATTGCAGATCTCTGATGAATTTCCCAACATTTGTATTTTTTGGGCACATTTGGATGTATATTTTTATACCATATTAACTTCTCACATCATATTCACCTCTATGAATATGAGGTGGGGTTTTTTAAGCATAAATGATAAATAATTGTCTTCAGGAGGAGCATGGCCTAATTTTGAGTTCTTTATGATTACTCATATATTTTCTAAAAAATAAAATTCATACCTCTAGCAATAAATTCTAATTGGTTCTGCATTTGCATACCAATGGATAAAAGTATTTAAAATCCTACAGATATCTACTGCTTGCTACATGCAACCCAAACACTGCCTGTCAAAACTGATTAGAAATTAATATAACTATCCTATGTATTCACAGCTTGACATCTGTAATATGCAAAGAATGATCATTCTTAAAGGGGCCATGCTTGTGAATGCTGTGTTTAATTAACGCCCTAGGGAAAGAGAAAAAAAGGAGGAGGAAAAGTACTGTAGCCAAATTTATTCTGAATTTGTAGTGATGTTAAACATTGCATGCCAGGTTTAATGGCATGTATTCATCCAGCTAACACAGTGTCTTCCTGAGAACAAATGGTGGTGTCTGCCTTCAGGAGATGAGGATTTTGAAGTGAATTTGGGAATGCACAGTAGATTTCTATTTTATTTTTGCTATTAATATGTGCTAGGCACAAGCACCCAAGCTGCTCCTTGTATGCAGGACAGCTTCTCATGTAGGATCCAGAGAATTCTTGTTTGTCTGTGTTGGAATCCATAAAGTTAGAGGGTTTTTAGGAAGTGGTTAAAAAAGTATAGGCCTCAGACTGAAGTTTTGTTAGCATTGCAGATACAGCAGAAAAGTTTCCCAAGCAGTAGAGCATACCTGACAAATAACAATAGGCCTCTGTAGAATTGGCTTAAGGATGGCAACAAGGTTATTTAATGTATATCTTTAGAAGGTTAGCATTAATAGAGCTCTGTTCTTTGTCTCTTATGAACCAGTCTTTGTTTTAACTACCATTACGTATGTTTTATAAGATTGGATAGAATGCTTGTCAATATGTGTTGTTCTATGTATGATTGGCTGAAATCTAGGCTGAGATGGTTTTATGCTATGCTGTAATACTCCACCTCCTTGGCATTCCCTGTGGATCAGCGAGCTGTTAACATCCTGTCTCCATTGTCTAACAATGTCTTGAGACTGATGTGCAAATAATAAAAAAGGCTCTTCACTAGTCTGGTTTGTCCAGTGTTGTCCATATTTGGACGTTTTGCCGCGGCAAGTGGGTTCCTTTCTTAAGACATGGGTTCCTGACACAATTGGACAAATTTCCTCCCTTATATACCTGAACCCTACAGTCTGTAGTGATGTCTTTAGGTTTGTGAGGGAAGCATTCCATGCAGCAGCAATCTGTGCAAGCCATACCAATAAGTTATATTGAGACTGACACTTCCCTTTTTACTCCTAACTACTACTGGTATGTGTGAGAGTACAAAATTATTTTTGGTATGAAGACATTACATGCAACAGTTACATTTAGAAAAAGCAAATACCTGAGCAAATTAAAGTCAAAGATTGAAATATCCCAAACAAAAAATCTTGTATTGTAGGAGGAGAATTGAACATCACTACAGAAGTTAAAAAATAACAAAAAAAGAAAATGGTACTCTACCATGAAACTGCATCAGTACAGCAGAAAACACCTTCTTACACATGCCACAAGAATATTACCCACTGCAACACTCCTGGGTCAGGCTCTGCTTGGAGTGAAAGTTGTAGCTGAAGGAACACAAGATCAGGACAAGAACAGGATTAGATCCTACCTGCCCAGCTGTGGCTGCTGTTCAGTAAACCAACAGAGAAGAAGCTCCAGGTAAGATTGCCAGACCAGTCCTAAAGCAGTAGGCACTTTAGGAGAAACAGTCTAGATGAATGTCAATAAAATAAACCCAAGAGATCAGGAAAAACAGTGTCCCTTACAGCTGCTTCTGTCCTTAGCACAAAGGAAAAGGCTACGAAGGCTGGACTTCTTTTCTTGTTATTTTTTCAAAGCTCAACTGCCAATTAAGACTTGAAGAGAACATGAATAACAAAGGCCTTATTGCCTGAGTGGGAGCTTATTTCATTGAAACAGAAATCTGGGAAGACATAAAATATATATTTGTGTTTGCATCATTGAAAATTTCTGTGCTGTCAGTACAGTGATATTATCTCAATCTGCACATACAAAAAGAGTAGCATACACTAAATGTCAGACTGAAGTACTACGTTATTGAATCTTTGTCATTAAACTGTGAACAATGTAAACACATAAATACCTGCAGAGGGGAAAGAACCAGGGGCAAAACAATGTGAGGGGATGAGCACAACCCAGGGAGATCCCACCTGACTTGGATCAGGGCACAAAGGTGCCGAGGCTTGTCCAGCTCTGCCCGGCACCTCAGCCATGGCGCCAGACACAGGGCAGGGCTCTGCCCTTCCCACCTAAATTGTTACTACAGTTTTCCCATCTGCAGACCCAGAGAGCAGCAAGTCCCTGGCCCTACACAGCCCCAGGCTGGGTCCTGTGCTGCCAGGTCTGGTTCTGCCAGAGCACTGACTGTGCTGTCCCTGCAGCCACCCAGGGGAGGGTCATGAACTTCCCAGCAGGGCAGCCTGGGGCAGGCACAGCTCCAGGGGAGCAGCCAGAGTCCATGGAGGGCTGGGCAGTGCGGACAGGGATGGCCCAGGGCCAAAGGCAAGGGGGCGGTCCTGGGGATGGCTTGTGCCTCACCCCGTGGCCATCAGCAGGATGCCACAGGGCTCCAGGCCTGGAGAGGAGGGACAACATGGTACAATACAAATGGCAGCGCTGTGGACACCAAGGTGTGAGGTGGGGAGCCCTTCAAGCACCTTGAAAGAGATGTCCTTCCTCAGCTGACATCCTCCACATGGACATCTGGGCCAAAACACCCACTTAGGCACGCAGCAGGGCAGTGGGCACCTCTGAAGGATGCACTTTGTTCTGATGTCCAGACCTTCCTGTCAGTCTGGGGGCAGCTCTAGCAGCTCAGCATGGAGAAAGCCTCAGTGCCTTGAATGAGGTGTGTGGCTTTTCCCCAGCTGCAGTGGCTGATCTTACTTTCAGGTTGCCTTCTAAATTGATGGTTTTAGGCAGCACTTCATGGCATCCCATGCCTTTTGATGGCTTTCACTTTTGTGAAGATTTTTTTTTTCAGGATCTATGCCATCACTCTCAGAACCTCCCCTCAAAGTTCTTCCTCCTTGATTTTTTTAACCTGCTTTTGCAGCATCTGTGAGGTTCGTTTTGGAGTGTTTTGTCCTTTGCACTGCACCTCATTTCTTCCCAGATCATTTTCTTGTAGTCACTAAATTTCCCAATTTTCTGGGTTTTTTGTTTTTTTTTCAATTGCATTTCATTTGATCCTATATCTTTTCCAGAGTGTTTGTATGCCTTTCTTTCCTGTTTCGCAAGATTTCGTTTCCCTTTGGGAAGTGAAACAAATCTTGCAATTTCTATGGGGATCCCTGACAAGCAGACTTGTTTTTTATCTGTAGTTTATAAATGGTTGCATCTGAGCACCATTTAGTCTTAAGAAATGCTGCAGTGTTGGTCTTGGTCCTCCTCTCTGTTTATGTTCTCACACATTACAACAATTGTAGGTAGGTTTGTTTTCCATCTTGACATTGTGTTTACACAACTTAAGGAAGTTCACTCCTTCTGATTCTTCCAAACTAGTTTCAGATTTCTGCTGCAGGGGCAACACAAGGATAGCATGTGGTAACACTCAGCTTCAGGCAAATTATCTGAGTCAGAGCTGCAGATAAAATACCTGCGTGCATCTTCAGCAGAGCTCCCTCCCTCCCTCCCTCCCCCGGGCTGCACTGAGCTCCCTGCGCCTGCAGATTCGCTCCTTGTCTCCATAAGCTGCACTCGTATCTCCGCTGCTGTACAAAAATATCCTCCCAGTCTGCTTTCAGAAACCATCTGCTTCCTGCAGTGGAGAAGTAATACTTGGGGCCAGGATCCTTGAGAGCAGCTATTTTCACTCTGTGATGACTACTTCAGTTAACAGGCTGCTGTAGCCATCTTGCCCTTATCAAAAAATGGTATTCTTTTTTGTCCAGTTTCTCATTCGCTGAGAAGGCCTACCCACAGACCCTGACATCTGTGGTGTGGCAGAGTTGTGTGACTCATTCAAACTCTAGAGCTGATGGTCACCCGAAAGAATCAAAGAATGCTCTTTGTGGCAGGAGGCAAAGGATTCCAGACCATGTCACTTCAAGATATTTGAAGCCTGAATAATCTTAGGGTTTATCAACTGACAATTAACTCTGATATAATGAATTTATACTGGCCACCTAGATCTGGCAGTTTCCCTCACATATCAATAACAAAACAATGTCTCTGTAGCACCTGAAGAAAGGGAGACTTATCACTGTAAGCAGGAAAAAATATTTTGACAGACACTTAGAAAACAGATATTTACAGATAGAGCAGATATTTGCATTTAATTTCTGAAAGTCTCAGCTGTGATGTCACCTTCAAACTTTTCTAACAGTAGCAAGTATAAAGTACAATCAAACCTTTTCTATAATCAAATTAAATACTGTCTGAATTAAATATTGTTCTGTGTTAGAAATTAACACTTTTCAGCATCTTTTTTTTTGAGGAAGGTTTCCTCCTTTACTCACCAGGATACATGCTACCTCGCATAGAGATACTGCATCGGGAAATGGCAAATCCTCACTAAAGTCCTGCTTTTTCTTTTTCTGTAAGGCTTAATAGAAAAGAAAAGAAAGGAAAAGAACATAATATACACCATATATATTTATATATAAATATTTATATATTTGTAGCAGAAAGAAAAAGAACATAATAGAAACAGTATATATTTTTTATGCGGAGCCTGCAAAAAGGAATGTAATGCTTGAAATCCATAGATTTTTTTTAAACTCTTAATAAAAAAGCATTAGGACATCTGTGATATTGTACATAGTCTAAGAAAATTACGAATGCATTTCTTAAGAGGCCATTTTATTTCTAAGAGTTTTTCTACATTTCCTAATGCAGCACTGACTGACCATTCATGAGAGGAAGGAAACCACTCCAAATCTGCAGAATCTGTCTTTTTCCCTTTGCAAACACTGTGTTCTCCAGGCTAAAAAAGAAATAGGAAAAGCAACTATACCACTGAGACTCAGAGTCAGGCTCTCTGACTCAAAATCCTTGTTAGGAAGCACAGGCTAAGAGCACTTCCCAGAGACCTTGTCAGGTGAGCTAGGATTCGTACAACAGCTGGGTATTAGTAATGGACCCTATTCACCCTCTGTCATACCAACCAGTGCCTCAAAAGAGCAATATTGTGATTGTGGGTTATATGTGTAGCCTTTTAAATGCTACATTTTTTGCTTTCCTGTATTCTTCTAAGGCATAAACATCACTTTCTTGATGCTTCATTGACTTTCATGTCCAAAAATACAGTAATCTGAGATGGCATAACACAAGTGTGGTACAACAGAGACCCATGCTAAAAAACTCTGGTTTTTGAGATAAAAACAGTTTAATACTTGAACTATTTTTCTTAACAGTTCCAAGGGAAAACAATTCATTTTCAGCACATAAAAATCTTCTTTACATTAAAAAATTATTATAAAAAATTGGACAAGTAATTAACTTTTGAAGGATGAAATAGATTTAGCTTTGACCACCTAATAATAAAGTTCATAAAAAGGGCAGATAATGATTTAATGGATTGATTTAAGTTCTACTGCCATTTTTAAAGTCTTCTTCTTTATAAACAGAGAGGTTATAAGTATGTATTGTTGTCAATGAGAGGTTTTGTGAATGTGCAACTTCTTTCTTACATGCATTAGCATCTTACTAACCTGTCAAGGGAAAGCATATCTTGAACAGATGAGAGAATTTCTGAGAATTCTAGGATAAAATACAGGATCCAGTGTTTGCAATCTTGTTATAAAGAAGCATTTTGAGAGACTCTCCTGAAACAAAATCACTCAGAAAGGAAACATACAGGGCAGAAATTATTTTTTATTAACTTCTATGCTTTTCCTTTTTTCACTGTTTCTGCTGGAAGAATGTCGATGTAGTTGATTTCTGGAAAAGGGACAATTTGACTGATTAAACCAGGATGCTGCACTTAAAATATTCAGCTGGTTACCATGGCAACAGTTTTACTTTGACACACAGCTTATCTTGTTTTAAGGAGTGCAGCCTGTTGTTATGGCAATTTGGAACACCACTATTTTTTCCCCCACACAGAAAATAAAACAGAAGTTAAAATGGGTTCGATAATTAAAAATCTAAGCCTAAGTCAGTATCTTGTAGAATGCTGTAGTTTATCAAATTTAGCAAATGAAACTTGACTGAACCGAGAAAGAAAGAAGCAAAGTTCATGAAGATATAAAGATAAAGGATTATAATTTTTACCCCTAAAAGGAAAAGTAGGTTGTAGAGGTATTTTTAATGATGAAAATTCACTGTTTTCTGTTTTCATGAAGAAACACATTATTTTGTCTTGCTGATTCCTTCAGAAGCAAAATCTAAATAAACAGATACAGAAGAACCAATACAAATTATTCCCTAAAGCTCTTAGCATTGCAACAGAATGAATATTTTCTACCTGAAATTTCATAAACAGTAATACTAAATGATAAAAGTTCTGACCTAAACTAAACATCTTTCAAAAAAATAAACATTTTTTAAGAACCTAAATTTAAACACCACTCCCCACTGATACACGTATTTTACATTACATGCTGAGCATCATGCACATGCTTGCATATTTTAAATAAAAATGAAATCTATATGCCTTTTGCTTTTGCTACAGGCATATTGAATGAGTCCCTTCTCTTTAATCTTCAGAAAAACTCAGTTCATGTTTAATCAAAAATTGGGATGGTCCTGTGAGTAGAGGAGAGAGCTGAAGGGGCATCCAGCAACCTGAAAAAAAAAAGATCAGGAAGAAACTTTGATCAGGTTGTCCAGTCTCTAAAGAGGTAATAGAAAAGGTCTTTGCATTAAGCAAGTTTAGTTAGGATCTACCTGATGCACTTAAAGATTGAAAGTGCAGTGAGGTTTTCTTTAGTCTTTTTTAAGTTATAATACATATCAATATTTCAATATTTACAGGATTTGTACTGGGGTAGTTCCTGGAGGTTCCCAACATCCCTATCACTATTTCATTTTTTTACTATGAAAAAGAACTGACTTAGTATATAAGATCAATCAAATTAATTTTGAGTTTCCTCTTCTATCCTGTCTATAAATAAGCAAACAAACTTCCATAGGTGTGATGTCTCCAAAGATTTTTACAAACAATATTCTACACAAAAAGAAAAATAGAAATTATGTACATTATAAATTCACTTCCTGAATATCTGTTTTGGGAAAGAAGCATGAAAAGAGGGATTTTAGATAAAATCTGAATGTTGTGCTTCAGGTCTCTCTCTTTGTGCAATGGCATCAAAGTTGCTCTTAGTTTTCATTTAGTTTCTTTAAAACACTGTTACTGTCTTGCTGTATTGTCTTCTCTCCTTTCTTCTATGCCTTTTTTTCCCCTCTGATAATTACCAGCTTTAACAACTATTAGACCCAGTCTTGTCCACCTTCCTGGAGTCTATGAATTTAATTTCATTCAGAGCTTGTATCTTTCAGAGCTTCATTCCCTCCAGCATTTTGCCTCCCTACTGCTGTTTCTCAGTTTTTTCAATCTTGCTCATGAGGACAGATGTAATTTCAGACATTCTTTTCTCTTCCTTTAAGAGAATCCTACTGCTGGTTTTGTTATGGAGACCACAGATTTGAAAGGTCTTTTCCTGTGCTTCATATATCCACAGAAAGGATGGGGGAAAAAACAATGTGAAGCCGTAAAACATTTAGCTGGATGCAGCTTAAAAAAATACTTATGACTGGCAATGAGAAAGGTAGCAGAGCTAAATGTCTTTTGACTCTTATTTTCTGGGTGACTGCATGAGGGGCAGATGTTTTCCATTTTGCCTAACAGAACACAAATCTGTGAGCTGGCGGTGAATTCGTACATGGAGGAATAAAACAGTGACCAGCTCATGCAAGATACCAGCTCTAAGTATTTGGTGGCTCTTAGCAATGTCCAGTTTTAGCTACTGGTCCCTTCTACAGGCCTGTGAAGGGGAGGGTTGCTGTGTGCCGCTCAGGTGAGGCAGACAGAAGCAGCCCAGACTCGGTGGTGGGGCAGCTCCAGATTCCTTTGAGCAGCTGGACTGGGATTGCCCAGGGCCCTGCAGAGGAGCAGGGCAAAGGGTGGGACTGGCAGCCAGGAGTGCCCACCCCCAGGTGACAAGCTCTTCTAGAGGTGGTTTTCCTGCCCCTCCTGTCAGTGGAAATTCAACGTTAAAGAGCTGGCTTGAATTATAGGCATGCAGCGCTTTCCAATGGTTATGTGAGCAGATGGGAATGCAGTTTATATTGAACATCTGAGAAAATCATCTTACTGTTAAATGTATTAAACAGCAGCTTCCCAGTTTCAGATTATTTCTTTAAGCTACTTGGATGTCAGCCTCGCGCATTCCTAATTGGGAGATTTCAGCAATATGATTATTCTCTCTGAAATTAGATTTGCTTATTGCTTATGTTTCTTGATTGCTATCAGTGCCTTTCCACTTTTGTTTCCCAGCTATTTAATACTGTTCTTTTCTCTTTTCATGCCCTGTCTTTTCTGTATTTCTTTGATTTTCATTTTTTCTTAAAAAAAGTAATAATGGCAATTTAATAGTGAGATAAGATTATTAAAATCCCATTTAGTAAAATAGTAATAGGAGATTAACATGTGATAACAGAGAAGAAATTAATCTTTCTCACTGGTTCAATAAACAGTCAATTTCTGCTAAATTTGAGAATAATCTCTACCCAGCCTTTATACGATTTCTCTGTACGCCCATTATTTGTATGATGAAATCAGCAGATTTAATTTATATCTTCAAAATTTTTCTCATTTATCTTTTACAAGGAGATAGAGTCAAATAGTATGTGTGCTGTTTGCTCAAACTGAGCAAAAAGAAAAAAAACAAACAGCAGAAGGTTTCCAACAGAAAAAACAATTCTTTAGCTCTGAGTCTTTCTAATGCCCACATCTTTAGATTGCTGCAACTGACTACAGCTTTCCATTTATAGATTATTGTTACCATTATCACATTCTCTAACACTGTCACAAATGCTTAACTTGCTATTACATCTGGATGCCCCCAGCAATTTCACTGAATAAAATCCAATTGCAGAAGGAATGCTGGTGAACATGATAGAGAGATACAGCAAACTGAAATGGCATTTCTAAATTTTTCTAGATCCTTTCTACTCAGGCCAGTCCAATTACTCAGCTTGTTCTTATTACCTTCTTTGATATAGTATTTGATGGTTTTCTGCTGTGCACATTATCACATATGGAGCTAGCAGCAGTTTGCAGTTGGTTTATGAAGAATCATTTCCAGAAGGAGGGGAAAAAGCAACGCTGTGCATACTTAAGTTGGACACCATAGGGGTTTGGTCCTAAGTCCCACTTTTGTATTTTACTGTGTGGGCATGGAAAAGTAAATTTGACAAAACCCTGGAACTGTCAAGTTTCTTTTTCAAGGACAGGAGGACGTCATTGCTGTTACTCACCCTGAGTCAGCAATAATTGCAGTGAGACTTGGGATCAATCTAGAAATACTTTTCCAATAGTAATTTCACTTGTTTATTGAGCAGACTATTTTTTTTAAATAGCAGGACATTAGAGATTGTTCAGCTTGCAAACAGTATGTGGGCCAGAACTAGTGAAGTAAGCAGGAACAGCTTTTGACTACATCAGAAACCTGCAACATCAGCTGAACACAGGGCAGAAATCTTTGGAAGTGTGCAATGTGCCTGCAGCTTCATCTGTACCTATACTGTACAACAGAGTGATTCTCTGGGGCCACTTGACTTCTGTGTCTCTGGTGCTAGCATAATGTTTCTTCTTATTGATTTCTACTCTCTTCCTTCCCAGCATTCCTAATATCCTCCAAAGGATGCTAATATCTTAAATCAGGCATTCTCAGTTTCCTTCATGCTTCATAATCATCTGCAGGATGTGGTAGGAAAGGTTGCAGAGCTGCTAGTCTATAGGATTCTGTGTGAATGTAGACTCAAAGGGATGCCAAAGTACCAAAAAAACGCCATGAAATTGAGAGTCCTCCTTCCCCTGAAGAAATCAATGTTTGGACATTTTGTAGCCTGGAACGAGTTACCCAAAACTAGCTTGGTAAGGTTTGTAGATGTGGTTCAGAAAGGAGAAAATAAAAGATGAAAATAACTATGAAATTGTTGTTTCCTTTTATTGAATTTGATATGTTAGCATTCAGAGTTTTATCAAAAATAAACACTTGCTTATCTATTGTTAGAGGAACTGGCTTCACTAGAAAGCCCTCCTTGAAAAAACTAGTCAGCTGCCAGCGGGAATCTTGACGGCATTGATAGTAATGAAAATTCATGGAAAAACAAAGAGGACAAACTCAAGAGCAGAAGAGATATTCTATCCTGTTACTGGCTGACAGCGACTATGCATGTCCTCCATTCTGCCTCTGTTTATCTGAACATGATAAACAATTTGGGGTTTGGGGGTTGCCTGACACTTTTTCCTTCCCCATTAGAGACAAAATGGAAGAGATCTGATGAAAGCAGCTGGTCTTTTGCAAAGTATCATGGAGGTGGTGCAGTTAGATGTAATTTGTACACTTGAAGGTTTAACAGAGCTAGGAAATGAGAATGCAAAACCATCTAATATTTTGCTTACATAACCTCAGTTTACATTTTTCTTTGTCAGCAAAGTTTGAGGTAGAAAAGAGACTGATAAAATTCAACTCAATCCTATGAGCAAGTGGAGAGAATTTACTCTGTTCAAGGACAAGAAAGTTTGGGAAGGCAAAGACAAGACACCAGTGCCTGGCATGTTAAAGTTGTAGCCTTTGGCCTCAAAGTTTCTCTGCCTTTGCCATCTGCATGTGTTTCAATGCACAAAACTGCAGCCCATTTAAACTCAGTATTGTCCACCTCTGAAAAGACTACTGGGTTTGCATGGCCTGGTTTTTGTGGGGGGGGGGCACAGAGGTGGCCTCAGTAAGAAGCTCCCAGAAGCTTCCCCCATGTCCAACAGAGCCAATCCCTGGAGGCTCCAGGACAGACCTGCCACTGCCCAAGGCTGGGCCAGTTAGAAATAGTAGTTATATGTCTGTGATAACATATTTAAGAAGGCAAAAACCAGATGTAACTGCAGCTAGAGAAGAGTGAGAATATGGGAGAGGAGGAACTCTGCAGACACCAGGTTAGTGAAGAAAGATGGGGAGGCAGTGCTCCAGGTTCTGGAGCTGAGAAGGAGGGAGGGGTGGGGGGAAGGTGTTTTTAAGGCTCTCATTGTCATTCTCTGATTTTTTTTAGTGATAAATTAAATTAATACCTGCAATTTGATTTTTGCCCATGACAGTATTTGGCAAGTGATCTCTCCCCTGTCCAGCTGAGGAGGGGAGTGATAGAGTGGCTTTGGTGGGTGTCTGGCTTCCAGCCAGGGTCAGCCCATTGCAATACCACTGTCCAAGGAGTTTAATATATGTAATAGTTGTGAGAATACTGAATTTAACTCATTAAATACAAAGGAAAGCTAGACAAAGCAAGCTTGAAGCACAAGGAAAAATTAGTGGCTGAAATATATAGATTATGCTGAAATTCTTTCCAGTTTGCAGAGAAAACACCAGAGAGGAACATGAGCCCACAAAAAAATTAAAACAAAAACAAAAACAAAAGAACCAACCAACAAAAATTAACTGTTTCTCTTTCCATGTATAAATTATTTGTCAGGCTTCAAAGTTTATCAGCACACAAAAATAGAAATAATCTTTATTATAAAATCAGATGGGGAAAGGAAGAAAGAGAAATCTCTTGATGTTTCTGAAGTGCAAGCTCCAGATTAAACATTTACAGTCACTGACATTTATTCCCTTAGTATCTTCAGTCTTTTAAAGCTGTTACTACCCTCCTTTCCCATCCTTATTCTACCCTTGTCTCTGCCAGAGCTTACCTCCACAGGAGTGGTGCAGAATACTTTTTAACTCCTCACCAACACCTCTCAAATTCAATGGCTTCGCTCTACATCGCAGAAAGAGCAAACTCCAAGAGAGGTGCAAGGCTCCAATCTTCAGGAGCCAAGAAACGGTGCTTAATTTTGCAAATTCTACTGTGGAAAGAGTAACACTGAATAAAACGTAAAAATGGGGCAGGTGTGTTTGAGAACTTACGCTGGTTTAGATTCATTAGAATATGCCTTCCAGTGCCCTATTTTCTCATTTTCCAGCTGCACATGACTAGTAACAGACCTTGTTTTAGCCAGTCAGGTCGTTAGCAAAATTTTCACAAAACCTAGCAGAAGAAAAATTATGCCATTACTTCATTTAAGGACAAGTTTGTATAAAAATAATACTTCCTTTCATGTTTGAGCTACTCTTTACCACCTACATCTTTTAGTGAATTTATCCTTTAATGAATACAATGCAATTTAGTCATATATTGTAAGATAATTCCTTTGAAGGGTTATTGACATTAGGCTTTTTGCACAACCAGTAAGGAAACACTGAATGGCATGTTACTCTCCTGCTGCTCCATCTCTGCCACTCTTATTATGGGAAATTGCACTGCAGTCTGAGCTCTGAAGGCTTTGGTTACGTCTGCTTTCATGTTGGTATTGTCAGATTGTGGTTTGACACCTCAATTAATATTTGCAAAAGTAATTATATATTTTCAGGGTGGATTTTTTTCTTATATATTGCAGGCTGAATTTGCTCATGACACCATTTTGAGAAAGTACATTCAAATAGGAGACTCACAGGTGTTATTTTTATATCATGTTTTCTTTCTCCAGCATTACAAAGTGTCTGAACCTATTTTGTCCAAAACACGAACAAAAGAGCCATTCTATACCAGAAATTACACTGTGCTAAAGCTTTTTCCATGGTCACTTTTGATAATTCAACATGGAATTTTTAGACTGATCTCTCTCCTTCAGAACTGTGCTTTACACAGTGTGGTGCTGCCTCAAGGCACATAAATTAGCACAGAATGAGTTAGCACAGACATGAGAACTAATGTATGATAAATTACACTGGGTTTCATTTTGAGGAAACATAGCAATAATGCTTAGGATACTTAAGCCACCAGGGATGCAGCCCATGACACAGCATTCTGATATATGGATACCCGTTTAGTTTCTTCAGATTAGATTCCCAGCCTTAGGGAAATAAATGAATGTTGTTAAAAGGATTAAAAATACTGCAAATAGTCTTTGTTTTCTCAACGCTGTCTCAATCATGCTTTGAAATGAATGAAAGAAATTTAATAAAGTAGAGTTGATACAAGTTGAAGTACGATATACCTGGGAGTTCCTAAATGGTTATTGGTTCCAAGCAATGTAGGTATCTCTTTTAGCAAATATGAAGCTGCACATAATGAGTTAGTCAAAATCAGGGCTAAGAGAGCACAAAGGGGATATCTCTACGTTTTGTCAGATTTGTGTTCTCTTGCAATATTTATAATTGTTCCGGTGGGAGTAGAGCAAGGAAAATGCTCTGCTCCTGAGAGTTTCTCTTGGACATACCCTTAGTCAGAATGCATGATGGACATCTCATTGCATTCCACATTCCAGCATTAGCATGCACAAATACAAATGAATTTAAATTGATTCATATTGCTTTCAGAAAGAATGGAAGCACAGCTACAACATATATAGGCTTCTGTCTGTCCATTACCTGACTCAATGTGATAATTGAAGTATATCAGCCCTCTAAAGTTGTCCTGACTGGATTAGTTCTTTTGGAAGAAAAAAAAATCAGAGTTAGAATGAAAAATACAGTTCTCTGATAACCAGAACATTAGCATTAAAAATCAGAAACTCTGGTCACTGGATCAAATATGTGATTTATCCTAGCCATAATATAAATGAAACACATTAGAACAAATATGGCAACTGAAGTTGCTGTGCTATGCTTAGTTCACACACTTTTGTGCCTATAATTTTGGATTAGTAAAGGGTTTCTGAAAGAATAAAGTGGTAATGACAGTAATTAAAAAATTATTTCCAACTCAAGATAAGATATTCATTACTTTCTATTAGTTTAAAAAATGGAGATACCTTTTTCTGCTGTTTTTCAAACATATTTCAGAATTTTTCTCAAAAAAAATTTTTAGCATTTTTCATCACATTTCAAATATGTGTGTACACTAATGACATCTGTTTACCATGAGAATAGATTTATTAAATTTGCATATGTAAAACAACTGGAAAGAGTAAATATCCTAATCTAATGTGTTCATCTTTTATTGAAACTTGATTTCTTAAAAATCTTCTTCAGGAAGTCAGCTAACACTGAGATTTTTCTTCTAAATCACCAGCAAGGCATTCCAGCAAAGGAGAATTCAGATGTTCAAATAAAGGTAAATAAGAAAGAGACATGGCTGTCAAAGTCTTTGGGGATAGTCTCAAATGTCTCAAATGGTAGCTCACCTACTGCCCTTTTGGTTAGACTTCTTCCAGCCGTAGAAAATAGTATTTAAAGTATTTTTTTTTTCATTTAAAACCCGCTTCCAGTGGACTGCATTTTATCTTTTCACTAGTCTCTATGAGTGCAATATATTTGTCATGTATTTTTATGTTTTGTTTTTAAAGCTAGGTTTAATTCATTCTCATCTCCTTGGAAAAAAAATTGTACAGTGTATACTGAGGTTGCTACTTTAAATATCCTGGAGGGTATAAGCATGCCCTTTTCTTCAGAGTGTCTGTATAGTGTTAATCATAGTTAATTCACTTAACAGTAACAAGAATAGTCAAGTGTGTTTCTTCTTCAAAAATTCTACCATAGTCCCATTATTAATTAATGCAGCATTATCTTGTAATAGTTACCACCTCCTTGACTGTACATCACATTACCCGGGATTAGAATAACACAGTAATCTGTAATGAGAGTCATATCTGACAAAAAGAAAATGTGCTTGGCTTTTTTTTTTTCATATTCAGACTATTTTGAAGAATCCTTTGCCAACATATGATCTTTGAAAGAATTCAGAAAGTTTTTTGTTCAGAGAGTCAGAGAGTCTTTTGTTCCACAACAAAATTTATCTGCTGGTTCTAATTCCTCTGGATTTTTGTGGTTTCAGCTTCTCTTCCTTTTTGAACCTCAGGCAGTAACATCACTTGCTGCATCCCCTTCAATCATGGGCACTTATCACTAGCTGCACTGTCAGAAGTTTAATAACCAAGCTAGAGAAAGTCTTACAATAAAGAGCTTCTAGGTAACTCAGCAGAGAACAACCACAGCTGTAATTACAGCTAGAGAGAAATCACAAAAGGGTAAGGTGGCCTCCTGCAGCCATTGACACATGTCAAATTATAAACAGATGCTATGCTATTCCTTCAAATTTTTTTCATGTTCACACAAATATTCCATCCATTTTGCAAGCAATATTTTTCCCCCAGTGGAGAGAGTAGTCTTCTAAAGAATTCAGTTTCTTCCAAAGTTAATGCCCCATTTCACCACTCCAATTCAGACTGGACTGAGCAGTCAAAAATATACAAAGGCAGAATAATTGCTGGCACTATTATAAAGATAGTGTTGAATAAACTAAAGATAAAACAAGATAAAACCCAAACATTCCCACACAATCAGTCTGACTGTGCTTGACCTCTATTTCCCCATCCTAAGCCAACTAGCATCTCTTGTGAGATAAAAGGAACACTGGGAACGGAATGGGATAACAGGAACATTGGCAGAAGCCTGGTGTTGATTGCAGACAGCAGCTGGAGGAAGAAGCCTGCCTAACATCTTTTTCTCCTTCTCTGAATCCCCAGACAAACCTTCTGGAGCCAGACTGTGGCCTGGGGCTGTGAGGATCAGGAACAAGCTGTCCTCTTCCTGAGAGTGGAAAAGGTGAACTGCTCAGCTTGTTGTGGGGGAAATAGCAAAGTCTTGCTCTTGACATTAACTTTGATGAATTCTTTTGTATAACAGCATTTGAATTTTAAAAAGTTTTCTAATTTGTACCTAAGCTCTGCACCGTGCATTACATGCAATGCTTGTTAGAGTGTGATGGGGTTCTTGACACTTTATGCAGCTGAGATGTCCCACTGACCCTTTGAAGGGAGCTAAATGAACCAACAGATTTGGCGAAGATAAAGGGCAAAGAGGCTCAGCAGATGTCATAAGGACAGAGATGTATATGCTTTCAAAATTCAAAATTCATTTCAAAATTAATTTCAAAATTCATTTCCACATAAATATGATCTAACAGATGCAAGAGCAGACTCTACAACACAGTTCTGCTCTCAAAGTAACCATCTCTGCCAGTGCGCTAAAACTGGTCCTGCTGTGCATTGTGAATTACGTCAGCTCACGTTGGTGAAAAGTTCTGTACTCTACAGCCTTGGCAAAACCAACACAATTAAGCCTGAATGAGCTGCTGTACCATTCCCTACCCTATATCAGTGGAGGTGTTTAATCTACTTAAGCATGTCTGTGCCAAATTCACTAAGGTAATTGCATTGTGGCCCTAACAAAAGGGCATCATTTCACTTGTAGCATTTTTGTGACAAGTGATAATGTGCAACATGGAAAGAAGCCAAGAGGTTCTCATATCCAGGACTGAGTTTGCTGAGCTGCATTTACTGGGGGGGATCTGCAGTTCTAAACATTATTATCTTGTGTGACAAAAGAAATGCATACTTTAAATGTAGTTGGCTTTACTGAGGTTTTCATTGTGTTGACAATAGGAGTAGGATGTAAAACTAGCAGAAGTGATAAGAGCCTCTCAATAAGCACAATTTAAAAGTTAAATACAATCTTCAGTTTGCCTCAAAGAGGTTTGAATGGAGTCCCTTGGAGGGCTGAAGACAAGCCATTGTGCTGGTCACCAGGATTTGTCAGTGATAGAGGAGAGCTCTACCCTGCTACATAAGAAAAGGCGCTGCCTCCTCTGGTCCTGACTGAGGGTGGCATGCTAAGGAATGGGATGAGGGGCAACCCAAAGCCTTAACCACTCACTGGACCCCAGAAATCTGCTGCATTGGCAGATCACTGACTCCCTCAGTAAAGCAGGCAATGTGCCAATCTGAAATTGTGCTGTCTCTGCACCAAGTTCTGCTTGTAACTCCACAAAACTGAAGAATAAATATAGAATTGGCTTTTAGCATGGAAATTCAACAGCCAAGCAGCTGATACCATTATTTATTGGGAGCAAAACCCCCAGTACTTATCTCCTTAAGTTTCTGCCAGGGAATTTAATGCCACATTCAAAAAAAGTAATGTTTTAGCTTTGCTAATTCTGGCCAGAGCTACTTGTCACTACAGAGAGATAGCTCATTCTATCAGTTTTGTGAAATCTGTCAAAGCTCAAAGTGAGATGCAGAATTTATGATCTGACTACTTCAAGGTCCAGCAGAGGCATTTCTGTATTCCAGAGAGCCTTTTAAATTGTCAGATTCAACACAAGGAAAAAGAAATTCATTAAAAGTTGGTTGCTCTCCCCAACTTATCCCAAGTCTTTCACTGCCATATTAAGGTAATATGAATCAGTGTTTCATATTTGCAACATATCAGGAAAGTTTCACTTGACAGGATGAAAGATAACATCTGCTACAATCACATACTTCATTCCGCAGTAGTCAAAGGGTTAGTTAGAATACACAACTACTAAATTGTTTCTTTAGTGTTCTAATGTGTTCTATTAACTTGCTATTGAGAACTTTTCCAAGGGTCCGCTGAAAATGAGACTCTCTGTTAGTTTCTAGAGACTGAACAATTTTTTAACATCTGGTAATACAAACTATTTTATAAACCTCTGTTGGGACTTCCCTTTTCCATTTCTTGTGGAAATAAAGGATCAGCTACTCCTCAGAGCACCTACCATATCTGTCAGGCAGCTGTGGAATTCAGATCCCTGAAGGGAAATGTTTTAGCTGACCTAAATCTCTAGGGTTGAACACTTATAGTACACAAACCACCAGCAGACCTCTTCCATACTGCATGTGTTCCCCTTCACTTATAATACTTACTTACAAACTGTGACTATTACAATTTTATTGTATGCCCTTGCTGCTATGGTAATGTTATTGGGTGGATGCCAGAAGCCCATTCTGGTTACTTGTATTTTACTTGTTGAGAGCATCTGATGCTTTGGGAGGGTATTTTTTATGAAGGTATGATCACTTTATGTAAATGTATAGCTAGTTACACAATACATGGTGTCAGGTAAAGAGTAGCACCAAGAGAAAGAAACAAGAATAGTTACTGTTATACAATGCCTGTCTGCTCCAGTTGACATCTGGGCAATTAAAAAGGAATTATTTTCTCCATAGGCAATAGCACTTTTACCCTTGATAATGTAATCTCCAGAGGCTAGGGATAAGGTTAACCCAACTCTACATGTAACAACCAGGAGACCAGAAGTAACTCTGAAGAAGGCCCTAAGCTTAAATTTTAGGGGCTTTTTTAACTTTACAGAAAATGAGGCTGTACCCCAAAGGACACAAAATATGCTATAGGACACAATAATGAGAAAATGTGCCGAGAGTCACACACACAGATTTCTAATGTGAAATTCTTGAACACAAAGTTCAACCTTCTGGAAAGAGGAGAATTAAATTTACGACTTCATGCAAGAAATTTTTCTTTAGTTCTTTTCTGAAAAGATCCTTTAATTAGCTAGCCTGTTTGTACTTGTACTACCATGGTTAATGGAGCTTTAAGCTCACTTTTCTTCTGATCATTTAGCTTTTACTAAATTGTTTCAGTTTTTATATGCTGATTGGGGAAGGAGGACAGGAGAAACGAAAAACAAAAGTACAAATGTAAAGACAGAAATTTGCAAGAAGATGCCTGCATGATGCAGCACCACCATGGCTTTCTGCAGTCATGTGTGTTACAGAGATAACTGTGTGGATCAGAAATCCTTCGAAGACTTGTATACCCTTCAGATTTTGAAAGCTGATAATGGCAATGTTGCATGATCTTTAGAAAAAAATAAAATGCTTTCTAGAACTGACAGAAAACCTTTTATTATTTTAGAGTTATTTTATTGTGTTGTATCTGAACTAAACAAAAACCTATGAACAAAAGCCACACACCCACATACAGAATTTTGATTCCAGGATTGCCATCGAGATTAAATTCCACGAGGCAATAGCTGTCTACTCAAAACACAGCTTCTAGTCCTGGAAAATCTTCAAGATGAAAGCGTTTCAAATAAAGTCAATTTACCTGTCAAGCATACTGTACACAACACTCATGTAAGCAATAGAATTTTTGTGTTCATTGGAAGTTTCAAAAAATTATTGCAGGCAAATAAAATCAAATATTTCTAGATAGGGTGAAAGCTCATCTAAGTTTCGTTTGACTAAAACATGGTGGGTTTTGACTCTTTTTGAGTAAAAAAAAATCAAAATATATATGGAAATAAAATTTCTGTGAA
This sequence comes from Melozone crissalis, assembly GCF_028551555.1. NCBI lineage: Eukaryota > Metazoa > Chordata > Aves > Passeriformes > Passerellidae > Melozone > Melozone crissalis. The sequence continues at coordinate 35,662,606 of NW_026535784.1, read as the reverse complement.
GAAAGGGTTTTAGTGTTGATGACTAAGATTGTCTATTTAGCAGCTTAAATACATTTAAAGGGAGATGTACTTAAGATCCATGGAAACCCATCTACTACCACAGAAAAGCACTTATGCAATCAGCCAGAACATGTAAACAAAAAACTGACCTGGCAAACCCAGTTACTTGTTTCTAACATAGTGTGTTTGAACCCCCAAAACTGTTCTTTTCTGTCACTCATAAATTTTATGCAAATATCATAGAATGTTTAAATAAAATATTCAAAGGGACTTTATAACAGAAACACTCCTCTGAAAACTTATTCCACCATCCACCGTACAGGGCAGCAAGAAGGAAAGAAAGTTGAAACTGAAAAACTATTCAGTTTTTACCCATTGGAGGTAAGGGGATAAATGAAGGTGCAAACATTTACAGTACCCTGCTCCTAGCCTGATATGTCAGAACTCTGGTCAGGAGCAATATTTGGAATAAAGTCACAGAAGCCATTAGGCAGCCTCACAAATCCTAGCTGGGATGCTAGGGCAGCTGGAAGAAATCTCTGCCAAGAATGTTGAATTTTTTTTAACTTCTTGCAGTATTTTTTCCTACTATGCAAACCTATATTGTAAACACCATTTTATTTTAAATCAAATACAATTCTTCTAGACTTGAAGTCGCTGATCTAATTCAACAAAGCCATTTTTATGTTAGAAGTAGACTGAAAAAATATATTATTTGAGCAGGATTCCAGAGAGCTACAGAGTAAGTCTCTGCTGAAACTGCATAAGATGATGTGAGAGCTGATAGTCAGAAGTTCAGGAAAATGTGGGCTCTCAATGGTCAGGAAAATCCCTGGCATCATGACAAGGCAGAAAGTCCTCATGGATTTCATAGCTAAGATGATTGGGCAGGCCTGCAGCTGATGCAAATATTGCTTTAATAAAATGAGCTAAGATGGTCTGCCACTGAAGACTCTGTGCCAACTTCTTCAAAATCTTAAATTCATACACTACTTTTTTTGGCATAAGCACAAAAATGGGCAAAGAAAAAAGAAAAATTGCTAAATGTTTTTTAAAAAATCTACTAGTACCCCTCAAATTAAAAATCATAATTGATCTGAGAAAAATATATGTAACTCCAGACATCCCCAAAGGACGTCAACTTTCTGAGAGATTAAAGATGAGACCCTTGCTCAAAATGTAAACCAGTTGTAAAATTATTTTTGAATGGACATATTCTGTTATACAGAGTTTCATTTCTAATAAATACTCTCAGATTGACATCCAGAGTTACTTACACATAGTTAGGGATATGTACTCACCACTACTACAGGAATTTTATGTAACTGTTTTTTTTCCTCTTGTCCATTCAAAGACCACCTACTTGAACAAACAGATATAAATACTCATGAATTTTTCAGAGGTCTCATTTTCTGAGATGGGCCCTTAGCTGCCAACAAGGTCACTCAGCTTTCTTGACTATTACTGGTTAATTTGTTATCTTCAATATGGTCTCTTATTAACCAATCTATTAATCTAGCTGTCCTTTTCAGATAATGTAATACCTTCATACCCATTTCCCTTATCAGCTAAATTAATTTTGTTCCATTGAAGCAACCACATAAATCTTACAGTGCAATGTGAGATAAGATATAAAAATGCAGCCATGAAAATTTAGGTAGGAACTCATTTTTGATAATGTGACACATGATTTTGAGGAAATCTGGGAGGCATGACTGCATCAGTGTGGTAGGTCTGCAGCACAAAGTAGCTGGTGCTGGCAATCTGACATCAACTCTGCATCTATAACCCTGAACTTAATGCATGTTGGTGTCAGAGTGCATCCTTTCAGTTTCTATTCAAAATAATTCCACAAAGTGGAAAAAAAATTAGGGGAGATTAGGACATTCCCTTCTCTCTTATTTTCGTACACTGGTGTAGATGCATCCTGACTTGCTGGAACATTACAGAGTTCTCTCAATTGTTTACCTGAAATTACCATTTCAGTGTTACCAGAAGAACAACAGTTCTGTTTGGCCTCACAGGTGGAAGGGAAATTGCCAGTGGTGCTCTGGAGCAATGGAATAATGGGGTGATTATATTGGTAGTGGAAGCAAAGATTTTGCAGAAGGTGCAAAGACAAGAGACCACATGAGTTCAGTAGATCTCTGTGTACTTGCAAGTTAGCTGCCAAGAGATGACAAAGAGAGAGCTTTATATTTGAAAAACAAAGTATTCAGAAAGTGACATTGACGTTTGTTGGCTGCAGCACTAATGCTGGAGCTACCTGCAAGCTAATCACCACATGGGATAATAGATCACTGTAAAGCTGAGCTGTTCATACTTTTAAATGACCTCAGAAACTGAGATTCACTTTCTTGCAGTTACAACACACAGCACAAAGACTATTAGACTAAAGCAGTTTTTCTGTCTCCTTGTGGAATCATGATTATTTGATAGACTGGTTTATTTGACATGAGTGGTTTTCAATTAAAAGAAACAATCACATTGACTGACATTAATTGCACTTATGTTCTTCAGCTAATAATCTTCACATCCCACAGCAGCATTTCTGATTGTTTTGCTTGACCTTGATATCACACTGAGATCCTACAGCTCCTCAGGTCATTCTTTTGCATTCTTAGCCACCATTGCAACTTTTCTAACTTCTTAATAGCAATTTTGTTATATTACAAAGGATATCAAATTGTGACTTCAGCAGTTCAGAGGGCTCACTATCAAGCCGGTGTAATATTTTTCACCAGTGACTTTCCTATAGGCAAGCAGTGCTGAATATTCAGAATCAACTGCTTATATGAAGTCTGGAACATGCAGTGGAAAAGGAAAAGGTGACCAGGTTAGTCCCCAAAAACTTAGGTTGAGGCAGACAGGAGAATAATACCTGCTTTTACAGATTTTCACTTCTCTTTCTGAGCATGCTGGAAAACTGAACTCAACAAGGCTTTCAAATACTTTGACAAATACTTTGGCAAATCTGTTTTTGAAAGCTGCAATATTTATCTGCACATTATATAAATATCCATTCTGGTCCACTATTACTCTCTGAATTAATACAAGCAGGAAAAGTCCTAAATCTTCTTCATCAGTCTAAGTGGAAAGATTTTCTAATGGACTATGTGCAATACAAATTTCCCTTCTTAAACTTTTAACATACACTCTTTGGCTACTTTAGTGACATTTTTACACAGACAAAGATTTTAAAGAGCTTAAAAATTGCTTTCTAGCAGAAATAAAAAATGCCACTACATGTGGCTTTATTTAAGAGAAAGCAAGGGTTTCTTAGCGTCTTATGGAGGCATTTCAAAGTTATTTTCCAAATATGCAAAGGAGATACTCATGTGTAAATTGTTAGCAGTGTAAGACACATTGCTACAACAGCAGGGATACTTGATACTATGAAATTCACACATCACAGTTACTCACAAATGTAGGAAGAAAGTGGAGCTTTGAAATTCTGAGGGCTAAGGCCCTTTACTTGCCATTTTAAAAGCCTTGTTTTTGGAAGAGGAACATTCCATAAATGCTGATAAAAACTGAGAAGGCTTCTATACCAGGACAGTATGCACAGTAAAGCTAAATCTCAAGCATTCTTTTAAAATGCATGTACCTTTTTGTCGTGTATTTCTCCTCTTACATTGACAGCCGCACACAGAGACTCAAGGCTGATTTACCTCAAAGTACAGATTCTGAAAATTTGTGAGGAAAACTCAATGAGAATCCCCAATCACTGTTTCTCATAATCCATCCACTGTATACTTTCAGATGTTTTTTTTATTTTGCAGAAGAATGAGCACCCTGAAGTTCCTTTTCCAAGCAGCTGATCAGAGCCAAGCACTCAGCCTAGACCAGCAGGTGAGCAGAGGGTGAAGGATGTTGAACACAGAGCTAGTTTGCCTGTCCTTTTGCTACTGCTCTGGGACCTAAAGAGCCATCGCTGTCACAAAAGCATCTGCACAGGACCTTTATGCAAGGATGAATTTTATTTGATCCTAAATAGACTTTAAAGGCAGTGAAATGCATGTCACTGATCTGCACCCTGGGAATCTGGCCAGTAAAAACAGGCTGCCTATTTATTAGGCACTGATTATGTGTCACACACATAGTCACCCAACCTTCAATTATATCAAATAACCTAAAAACAGAGTCTAGTAGGGTACATCCAACTTAGCCTAGGAAGACAAGGATACAAAAGCTTGAATCACATATAGCCACTCCTTTCAGGAAAATGGAGCACATGCTGTAAGAATATTTAAGTATCATGCTCACGGAGCTACTTGTCTGGCAAAAACAGCTTCTGAATGAGAAGGATTGCTTTTCTCTTTATGCTGGTCAGAGTAATGGTTTTATATTATGCCTTTTATTAATACAGATTTTCACACATTTTTACTACAAATTTTTAAAGGCTCCAAAAAGAAATCTAGGTGACAATAATTCCTCTCTCTTCAAAAAGAGTCAAAATGCAAGTTCTTTCCCCATTGCCTTCTCACCTTCCTAAGGCAGGTGTTGTCCACTGTCACAGGGCAGAGTTCCCAAATTCACTTTAATTTGAAAATTTCCTCAATTTTCCCCCCCAAAAAGTATGTTTCCAGCCCTCACCTAAAGATGAGGTTGATTCAGTGTCATGTCCTGCAATTGTCACTTCATCCAACTACTTTCAGTGCTGCAAAAACCAAAACTGTTTCCAGTGTAGCTTGTGAAAATTCCTACCTGGGGCATGGCAATCATACTTTTCAGAAAGGATTAGACATATTTATGGATTATTGTTGTGTTTCAAATGAAATCACAAGTGGTTGGGGGTTTTTTTCTTGCACTGGAATAGCGTACCTTGTGCTACGCTAACTGGTATTAACAGCTAAACTGTGTCCACTTGTCCATATAAAAAGAAATAAAGTCTGAGCACTTGGCTGTTCTGTGTCATTTGAACAGCACTTTCTGCCTTGTGATTACAGACAAAAACATTACAATGACTCTTTCAATGTAGTAACAATAAAACCCTTTCCACTAGCAGAATGAATCAGAAGGCCCTGTTTCCAGCAGACACCAGTTCTTAGTGGTGGCATGAAGTGACAGGATGAGGTCCATGATAGGCATGCACACACACGTCTTCTGTCAATATTAATTGATGTCATGGGGCAAAATGCCTGAAGAGCATAATTAAAATTTTCCTTTGAGTGTAGTTCAAATAATGCTTGAGAAGACTTGATATTGCAGCCACCTGAAACCACTTCAGCTTCAGTACTTTTTCTTTCAAGGTTGTTTTGGGGTGCTCAGCACATATCAGAGATAATTCATGCCATTCCAGTTTGCACTCTTAAAAGTCCATTTCTTTTTCCTTTGATAATTTTTCTTGCGCACATAGGAAAACTGTAGGAACTGTGTTAGAGTATTACTCCTACAAAATGTCTGGCACAGAAAGGATAATTTGGAATGGATCAGAATTCAGGTCTAGTAAATTTTGCTTTAATTTAATAGTACTTTAAACAACTGCAAACACATTCTAGCGAGGAACTCTCATAACTACCCCAAAATGTGATTCCAATACAAAGTTCCAATATATCTTGATTCTGGACCTATGCAAGAGTCACTGGTGGTAAACGTGTTGCTGTAAAGAAATTTTTGTTAATTCACTGCTGTTTCTTCAGTAATTTTGCAGTCTTGGACTATCATTGTTTTATCTTAGGTATGGATTATGTTTGAACAACTGCCAGCTGCTCTTCAACATCTAACCTATTGTAGCTGCTGCAGAGGTTTCTACTGCTCATGCAGAGGTCAGAAAGCACCTCAAAGGCACCTGAGACCTCACCTGCGCGATTCTTGCCAGGTTATTCCTTCATGTCTCACTTGGGCCCAAGTGAAAATCATTGTCAATTAACCTTGTCCCTCAAAGTGGAGCAAAGTAAAACAGCAGTAGAGAGTTTGAAGAAGGGGTAAGATTGCTGAAGGGTTTTTCACAAAAAACAGCAATAGAATACATTTTCTACCTTGGGTTTTTCACCAAAATTGCCATGATTTTTATCAGCTATGCTGTTTTCACAAAGGAAACCACAGGCTAGGGCTGTATTGCTAAAAATCATTATTGGACATTCATATTCTAACTGTTGTTTTTTTAATTCCCACTCATGAAAATTGGTTAAGACTCTGCAGGCATCGGATGCCAAGAATGGAAAACCTGGAGGTTTGATATACAATATTTATCCAGACATATTACTTTCTTACTTAGACTGTGTAATTTTTTTTTTTTTTCTGAAAACATCTCATGGCTTCGTGAAATGAGCTGAAGAGAATGAGAAATCCATGGAAATGTTTTAATTCAGAGTCATACTGTCCATACAAGGACTCACACAGATGCATCAGGTGATGTTCCTGATACAGACTGACTTTACTCAAATTGAAGCACATTTCCAAGATTGGCTTATAAAATAACGGTCACCCGAGAATTAAAAGGCAGATGGATTTATTAATTTAATACTTTCCTTAGCTTCATCTGTCACCTGATCTTTGACCTGAGTAAATGTGTTTTCAACCAAATGTCACAAAAATATGTCAGTTCTTTCACTGGGGTTAAGTAAGCATGGAATGTGCTAGCAGATACTTTAATGATCTTTAGGAAAACAAAACCATTTAATTCAGAACACCCACTTACCATATTTTACATGATTTTCAGCCAAGATGTCACTGGGACTGCCTTTAAGTCAAACCAAGCTAATGAGAGGAGAGGAAGTAACAGAAGGCATTCAGCAATTATCACCCTTTTAACAGTCATGAGGAATCAAGACCATAAGTTCTGTACACTGCAAAAATATCACACTGTGCTGTGCAGTTCCTTCTTAAAAAATTCCCAAGCTGTATCAGACCTTATTTTTCAAAAGGATAATTATATTTCTTAGAAAACATAGTAATACACTTCTGACACTCTCATCACAGATGGCCAGTGCTTCCTTTGATCAGCAGCTCCAGTGGAAGAAGTGCTGAGGAGGAGTGGGCTCCATGTCAGGAATATTTATGTAGGACATTTAAGAATTGCACAGCCCTTCTACTGCAAGCTTGTCTGGCAGTGTTCCAGCATTAATCAACAGTATTTATAGCAGAATGGAAAATGCAAAAGTAAAATGCCCTATTAAATACAAATCATCAAACAGAAAAAAAAAAGAAGAAGAAAACAAAAACACTACAAAGAAATAAAGATCTTCAGAAAGAAAAAGGAGAGTGAAGGTTGTCATTTTCATTCCACTGAAATTATACCATAACTGATGGCAAAATTAGATTAGATGGACCTCAGTCCATCCTTATGAGAAAAATAATAGTCCACATAAAGCACAACATATTTTGACTGCTCAGCACAGTATTTTTTAAAAAGAACCACAAATACAGAGTTTATTGATGCTATTGCACATAGATATGTAAAATTATCTTCATATTATGAAAGCAATACCAATCCTAAAGACTTCTTCTTTCTTGTTTACTTAAAGAAAACCAGAACTGCACTCAAAATTATTTGCCTGCAGAGTCCAAAACAATGTAGCATATTTAACTGCTGACATGAGCAAAAATTTTTGATACAAACATAAAGAAAGAGCAACCATTTAGCTTAGAAGCTGGTATTATTAATTAGCTCTTGAGAAATCGGCAAAAGGATAGAAGTGCTCTGAGCAGAATAGAGATGATTTTATGACACATTATCTGTACTCCATGACCACCTTCATCCTCTGGAACTTGGTCTGGTGTGTAAAGAAGATGCAAAATTTTCTGCATTCCAAGGAAAACTGCTCCCGTCATAGCGGACACTATGGGACCAAATAATTTCAGTGCCCTGTATCTTGGCTACAATCTGGGGAGGGTTTAGGGTACAGATCTCAAGTAGACAGAAACTCCTCCCTTGCACTTTGGTTTCTGACACCCAAGCTACAGGAATTGCACATGATTGTCATGTTTCTGCTCATTTCCCAGTGGTTAGCTCTCACTTCAGCCACCAGGCCTGTGGTGGTGACTATGTGCATTGCAAGCTGCAGCTTGTTTAAAGGCAGGCTTAAATTAGGATAAGCATGTGGCTAAATTAAGGCATGTTTTATAGGCTTCTGTCTGATAATACAAAAGGGATTGCATTGATCTGCTTGAAATGCAGCTGCTACACAGTGTCATGGAAATAAGTGTTAAAAGTTTTTTAACACTTTCTTAAACTTTCAAGACCTACAACAAATAGGTTCACCATGGGACAAGCTTCTCAAACATAATGCTGTTCTGGAAACTATGGTTGCAACTGCTTCCAAGTAGAAGCTTGCAGAAGTCCCCAGTTGCTAAAAGCTTTGAATAGACTGAGACCATCAACTGGTTCCATGTGTTCCTCCCAGACATATCAGCTTTTACAAAGACTTTTCCCCAAATGGAAAAAATCTTCTTTTGGAAAGGGCTGATAGGTAACTAGATTTTTCGACAACTGCCTGAATTTCAGTTCCAGATTGGCTGAAATCATAAACTATTTGGATTATTTCATTGCTAACTATTTCAGTGATGATACATTCTGGTTCAGCTGCAGTTGGCTTCAGCTGAATACACTGAGGTTGGAAAATTGATCTAACCATTAAAAGCCATTCACACTTCAATATGACATATATAATACTCTTCTGCTGGTGAGACTTCCAAACAGTTTAATGATTAACAAAAATTAACAAAGTGAAATATTAAAAAAAAATTATACAGGCAATGATAATGTGCTGGTTTGAAAGTAATGGGAAATTGCCTCCAGGGATATGTTCACATTATTTTTTTCTCTTTTCTCTTTCCAACACTGACCTAGAAAACTGAGGTTCTTGTGCAATTACAGTTTCAGGAGGTGAGGCTTTTGAGAAAACTCAAAATTTTGCAACACTAGTTATGCTGAGGTAAAGACCTACTTGACTCCAGATAAGTATCGTTGCTCCTGAGTACAAAGTAGAATATGAAACAGCAACTTTTTCCAACCAAACCCTTAGCTTCCATTATTTAAAATGTTGCCTGCAATATCATCCAGTGGAGCTTGCAGAAAGACTCAATATTTTTTTAAGGTGAGACTTATCACTTGCATTTCTGATACAGAAATGGTGGTAATCTGTGGGATTTCTGGGCTGTTCAGATGGTCTGGGGAAAAGCCCAAAGATGGCCTTGGGCCCCCGGGTTCGAAAGGACGAGAGGAAGCTTCAGATTTGTTCTTGGTCTTGGTGTTTATTAATTGCTTATCTAAAAGATTTTCTCTTGGCCTGACAGAGTTCTGCTCAGCAGTCAGCCATGGGCACACACACTGAAAGCCCCTGGGGCGGTCACCTATCTTTATACCCGGAGTTACGTATACAATATTTATCATTTTTCTCCAATACCCTCTACCCTTATTAACCAGTGTTCCCCTAGTAAGGTCCAATCCCGGAGTGCCAACATCACCACAGAAGATGGAGGTCTAGAGGAAGAAGAAGAAGGAGAAGGGCACGCCCCAATTCCTCCATCTTACTTCTCTAGACCCCCCTGTACAGAAATCTTAAGCCCTGTATCTCACACCCCAATTAACTTGTCCCTTCACCATTCACCCCAGTGAAATCCTCCCGTCCTCATACTGATGTCATCTCCCATGTGGGATCAAAGTCCAGCCACCAGACATCTCTGGCAGCATTCCAGGACTCCCGAGCCCCCCAGGGGGGGTCTGGTTCACCCTGCACCCCAGTTCTGAGAGACTGAGATCCCACATCTCCCCCTTCTGTTTGCACCAAAAGACTTTTTTTGCTTTTATGTGAAAACCCCCCAAAGTCCTTAGTTTCTTTTCATTTCTCTTCTGGGTCGTTTTTCGCAGCCCGAGTCTCGACTTCTGTCTGAGTACTCGTCTCTCTGCTTCTTGGATCAGCATTCTCGTGTTCTCGCGTTCGGAATGGTTTCACGTGCCGCGCTGACACCCACTTCAGACCTCGATCTGTGGAGATACAAGCAAAACCCTTTCCCCAAGTGATTAGTCTGAAAGGACCCTCTATTTGTCCGGTCTCTGGGTTCCTGATCAAAACTAAAGGATTTTCCCTTAGCTTTGCCTGTGTGTTGTTTAGAAAATGTCTCACGATCGGTGGATCAGGTTCCGAGGATGAGCTATTTAGGAAATTCAGCACATACAATGCCTTATTTAATTTCATGTGAGGTGTTGCCTCTGGCTCACCCCTTCTCTGTCTGTCCAGAAGGGATTTTAGGGTGTGATGTGTTCTCTCAATGATTGCCTGACCTGTGGGTGAATGCGGAATACCAAACGTGTGTCTGACACCCCATCTTTTCAGGAATCTGTCAAGCACCCTGCCTGTGTATGTTGGACCATTATCTGTTTTTATCTCCTGAGGCACACCTAATGCTGCAAATGCCTGCAGAAAGTGTCGGCAAGCATGGTCTGCTGTTTCCCCAGCATGTGCTGAAGCAAAGACTGCACCTGAGAATGTATCTACAGAAACGTGAACATTTTTGAGCTTCCCAAAAGATGGGTATTTTGTGACATCAGCTTGCCACAACTGAAGACTTTGCAGCCCCCGCGGATTGATGGCCCCGGTAGAAGAAGGTGGCTGCACAAGCTGACAGTCTGGACAAGCACTAATGATCTCCCTCGCCTGACTCTTTGTGAGACAAAAGGACTCCATCAGTGCTTGCGCATTCTGATGAAAGAACGCATGACTTAACCTTGCCTGCTCAAAAATGTCCGGCAGCGTTTGCAAAATGGGCATTGTCAACCTGTCCGCCCGAGCATTCCCTTCCGCTAAAAACCCTGGAAGTGTTGTGTGCGCTCTAATGTGTGTGATAAAATACTCCCTTTCCCTGCTCTCTAGCAGTGTTTTCAAGCTTGTCAGGTATGAGTATAAAACCTCATTACTGACTTCTTTCAAGAGCGAACCCTCCAATCTCTTAACCACACCCGCAACATATGCGGAATCTGTCACCAGATTGAGAGGCTGTTTGAACAACTGAAATGCTCGGACAACGGCTGCCAACTCCACAATTTGTGGAGAGCCCTGAACCATCCTCACGTCTGATTCCCAATCCCCTGTCGTTGAGTCTCTCCACGTGATCACTGACTTGTGTGTCTTCCCCGAGCCATCCGTGAACACGGTGATCCCGTCCAAAGGTTCTTCACTTATCTGTGGTTTTGCTCTATAGCATATTTGCGATTGCAGTATTCTGTGTTGGGGAAAGTGGATTGTGCAAGCTCCTGGGAACGCTAACAATGCGATTAACAGGTCTTTCGATTGTTGCATTGCCCAATCGAAATAGTCTCGTTTCAGAGGTAACCTGATGACTGAGAATTCTCTTCCTGCCATTGTCAGCAGCCTTGTTCTCGCCTTTATGATGATTTGTGCCGCCATCTCCAGATCTGTGAGAATCGTTTTCGCGGGCCTGTGCGGTAGGAAAATCCACTCTATGATTATCAAAGAGTCCTTTTGTGATTCATCCCATTGGAAGATCAAACCATGGAACTGCGTTTTCTTCCCCAGCACTGCCAACTGAAAAGGCAACGATGGAACAAATCGATGTGCCTGCCTTTTCTGTATCGCATCCGAGATTTTCTCCAACTCTTTTCTTGCTTCTGGTGTGAGTGTCCTGGGAGAACGAATGTCTGTGTCTCCTCTCAAGAGATCAAGCAGTGCTGGAATGTCACTATTTGTGATTCCCAAAACTGGTCTCATCCAGTTGATTTCTCCCAAAAGCTGTTGCAAATCATGCAAATTGTTGACCTTTGTGCTGATCTCCACCTTTTGAGGCTTTATTGTTTTTTCTGAGATTTTCCACCCTAGATATTTCCAAGGTGCAACCTCTTGAATCTTTGAAATGCTGATTTCCAGACCTGCCTTTTGCACCTCTGCGATCACACAGTCACGAGCTTCTTGCAGCTCCTGTCGTGTTAACATTGTTTTCTTCGAGGTGCTTTTCTTTTTATATATTGTTGGAAAAAATTGCTGCATTGTTGCAGTCTCGCCACGAGATGGCGCTGTGGCTCCGCCGAGCCGACCCGGCATGTCGTGCACTTCTGCCCTCCTGCCACTAGGTGGCGCTGTCACCGGCCCCCCTGGCTCGGATGACGGTGCAATCTCGACTACCCTACTTCCTCTTCCGGCTCGGCGTCTCCCGTGAGGGGAAGGAACTGAAACTCCGAGGCTCGAGACTAAAGGCACCAGATCTGGAGACGGTGTGGAGCCGCGGGACGTAGAATCCCTAACACGGCCCCTCCTCACCCGCGACGTCACAGGGGACCGGGCTCGGGCCCGCCCGCGTCTTACTCTCTGCGCGTGCGTGCTCTCTGAGCTACTTCCGGTGTCCCCCAAGGTGACGTCATCATCGTCTCCCCCCTGTTTCACCTCCGAGGTTCCCGCCCCTCGGTCTGTCCCAGAATCCGACCCCTCCTCCTCTGATGTTGTGTTCGCCTCCCCCGCCGGCACCCCGGCTCTACCCGCGATTCGAGCTGATCGTCGCACCGGCTCTGACGTTACACCCGCGCGCCTCCTGCGTCCCGCCGCGGCGGCCCTCCGGGGCTGCGCGTTTTCCCTCAGCCCGCCTTGCGCGCTCGCCGCCCCCGCGCTGGTATGTGAGTCTATCCCCCGGTTTTTGCGAGTTTCGCCCTCCGCGGGCGTGTCCTCATCCTCACCGGCGCTGCTCGCGCCCGCCGCCGCCGCCGCGTCGCCGCTTTCGCCGCGAGCAGGCCCCCCCCCCGATCCCTTATCTTCCTGCTCCCCCCCTTCTGCTCCTGACTCCTCCACACTCTCTGGAGTTTCAGGACGCCCTTGGGGTTTGTTGCATTTTTTGATCGGGGGTTTTAATATTTTTTCCTGCTCTCTTTTTTCGAGAGCCCTTTCCCCCTGGCCTTTTAAAGCCAGAGCTAATTTTTTCCCGGAGCTCTGCCGCTCCGCCCCCTGCTCTGAGGGTGCCGCAGCTTCTCGCTGCTTCTCCAGTTTTTTAGACTGGACTGCAATACCTTGTAACATGATTCTTGCCGGCGAGAGTAGCTTTAACGCTGTCTCATCTTTTTTTGTTGCTAAAATATATAAATGCCTATTAATCTCTTGCCAAAACCCGACTTCGAACAAAAGATATGTCTCTGCAAGTGGGTAATTGAGCCTTGCCCATAATAACAGCTGTTTTAATTCTTTCTTTGGGATCCCTTCTGTATATAATTCTGCTACACTTTGTAAGGTGGATAAGATTTCCCGTTGTTCTTGGGAGAGTGTTGCCCCCATAATATTATTTTGGCCTTCTTACCGAATCTGTCGCCAGCGTGGTCTGGAGGCCCTTGTTCTCCGTCCAGCAGATTACGAGGGATGGATCAGAGGCGCCTTTCTGGTCCCAGTCCAGGCCGCTCTGCTACGAGCTGTCTTCAGCAGAAGCTGAGAGATGGGATTTCTCAGTGACTGCTGATTTTTGCAGCTTCTCCCGGCCGGTTTTTTCTTTTTCTTCTTTCTTTCTTCAGGCTTCCCTCCTCTGGAGTTATCAGTGCTGTTCTCTTGGCTCTTCAGCTCTTCAGGGCTTTCCCCCCCCCGAAAGGTTTGGTGGGAGATAGCCCGCACAGCGGACGCCAGTTGTGGGATTTCTGGGCTGTTCAGATGGTCTGGGGAAAAGCCCAAAGATGGCCTTGGGCCCCCGGGTTCGAAAGGACGAGAGGAAGCTTCAGATTTGTTCTTGGTCTTGGTGTTTATTAATTGCTTATCTAAAAGATTTTCTCTTGGCCTGACAGAGTTCTGCTCAGCAGTCAGCCATGGGCACACACACTGAAAGCCCCTGGGGCGGTCACCTATCTTTATACCCGGAGTTACGTATACAATATTTATCATTTTTCTCCAATACCCTCTACCCTTATTAACCAGTGTTCCCCTAGTAAGGTCCAATCCCGGAGTGCCAACATCACCACAGAAGATGGAGGTCTAGAGGAAGAAGAAGAAGGAGAAGGGCACGCCCCAATTCCTCCATCTTACTTCTCTAGACCCCCCTGTACAGAAATCTTAAGCCCTGTATCTCACACCCCAATTAACTTGTCCCTTCACCATTCACCCCAGTGAAATCCTCCCGTCCTCATACTGATGTCATCTCCCATGTGGGATCAAAGTCCAGCCACCAGACATCTCTGGCAGCATTCCAGGACTCCCGAGCCCCCCAGGGGGGGTCTGGTTCACCCTGCACCCCAGTTCTGAGAGACTGAGATCCCACAGTAATCTATGGTATCCTGAAGGGAAGAGAGGACTTCACTTGTGCAATTTTCTAGTTGTATGAAAATGTTCAGCTCGTGTTAGTCCTCCAGAATCTCACATTAAAATTTCCTTTTTAGCCAGAATAAACAATATCCTTTTATACAGTCTGGTAAGATTCTTTAGTTTGAAAGCTGCTCTGGAAATTTGCCCCATTCAAGGGTCAAAGAGAGTGGGAAAATCCATGTGAGTGTCACAGCCCCGGTTTTTAGCTCAGGTGGGTGCAGAGGCTGACAAGACTGACCTGACTGTGCGCTATCACTCAAGTGCACTTCCTTTGGCAGGGGCACGAGTTGGAGTCACTGCACTGCGCATTTTGGCTTCACAACCAACCCCAAGTTAGCTTGGGATCATCTCCACCCATCTCATGAAACAAAATTCTTGCTGAGCAGAGCCATCAAGTGAGAGGCAAAGAGTAAAAACATATTGAAAAATAAAATAAATCCTTTGCATGTTGCCAGCTTAGCCTTTAATAAGATAACTTTTAAACAGTTGTCTAAAGCTTAGATACCATGTCAATATTTTGGCATAAGTATCAAATAATTTTAAATAGAAAAGCTATTTTAAAGCTCTTCTCACCAAGTGTCAGCCTAGAAGATCTGTATAGTGAATTTTTAATAGAAGCTAGATTTGAGTTAACTGGTTTTAGTCGGTAAGTATGAATGCTGCCACGTGGGGAAACAGCTCCAACAATTATCATGATGCACACAGCAATGTCAGACTGCTTGCTATTTGCCTCATAGTTTCACAACATCATGTAAGGCCACAGAAAAAAAATTAATTCATCTTATTCAACATGTACTCCATAGGTCATGGTATTTCATTGAAACCATTTTTGCTAATTTCCTTTAAACTACTACTTTTCAATCCTCCAAAGATTTTAAATCACAGACGAAATGAAGCAAAACTCAGTGTTTCATGAACATAGCTTGACTCAGAAGAAAACCAGGCCAGCTCAAAGCACAACTTATTGACCACTGACAATCCACTATTACTTTTGATTAAGCCCTACTTTTTGAGAGAAAGGTAAAGAGCATTTAGGTAATTGCACATCATCCTGCATGACCCAGGCAGGCAACCCACTGCAGCACAAGTCTTCCATGCCATCACAGGCAGCAGCAATTTGTGCAAGTGTCTTTTGATAGAGCTCCTAAAGCTTTAGTGAGGTAATGTCAGTTAAAGACAAAATACGGAAAAGCAAGTTGGGGAAAGAATCCTAGAAGCCGTATAAATTCCTGATCAAAAATATGACATTAAAGGATAGAAAATAAAATAATAGATATCTCTGGACATACCCTGACATCAAGTTTATTTTTGCACACTTTGCTCAATTGAGAAAGAAATAAACTCCATATTTTTTTCATATTGGTCAAACTTCACAATTGCAACCAGGTCATGCTGCAGAGAAACAAACCTGATCTTTTTCTGGCAGCTAGTGACAATTTCCTTCTGTGCTGTGGACTGGAGAAGTTTGAGTGTTGCTGAGCATCAGATGGGAGCTGCATTTCTTCAGGGCTGTTTCTAAGCTAAGAGGACAGCTCTCCCTTGCTTACCATTATGCCACAGAGAATGTGGGAGAAGGTTTCTGGTTTTCAGAATTCAAAGTGAAAGGATGGCTGTAGAGAGTGAGACAAAGATCAGGATCAGCAAGAAGGGCTCCTTGTAGCTGTCACTGTGCTCTGCAGAAAGAAACCACATTGTCATTTTCCTGCTGGTTTGTTGCATATTCTAACTTTATACTGTTTTCATTGTACAAAAAATTTTGGTCTGTTTTCATTGTATTTTCTCTCATTTTTCTCTGAATATACATAATGTAGTTGAAAATATAGCAGCAGCCTTTAAGTTTTCCTTTTGTCAGAAAAAACTTACTTATTAGCAACTTTTACTTCCTAATGATTTTTTAAAAATTAAAAAAAAAAAGACCTGATATGGAGGAGAACCCCACTAATACTAAATGGTTTTAAATTACTAGTCTGTTTTAAAGGTTATGCAATTATTAGAATGCTGCTTCATTCTCTTGAACTAGATTGGGGAAGATATTTTAATAGATAAAATTCTGGCAAATTCAGCCCAGTAAGTTGCTGCTGTATGATTCAATAATTTATGAAATATAAGGAGTGCAAAGAAGTGTTGCCAGGCTGCCCAAATTTTTTCAGTCTGCATTCTGTGTTATGCTATACAAATTGCAGTCTATCCAATTTCTGATGAGGATAATTTGCTATTATTCCCTATACCCATGGATAGAACATTTTTAGAATGAATAACTAGTAGTTTGCTTACATATATCACTTTCTTCATCAGTTTAAGGACTTTTTCCTTTCCCCCCACCCCTGGAACAGGCTGAGGCAAAAATCCATTGCCTCAGATAAGCAATTTCCCTGTTCACAGTTCTAGAGCATAGTCATGCCATTGCAACGACTTTAATGTGGCCATTACAGGGCATTTCAGTAGCAGGGCACAAAACCTTATTTTTGTACAAGTGTCAACAGTGCTGAAAAATATATCAGTCTTTTCTTTTTAGTAAGCATGAGATGCCACAAACCTTTGCAAGATCTTGCCTGAATCATAGATTTTCATAAGTCATTCTATCATCAGAGGAGTGGTTAAGCAACCCTGGCAACACAAAACTTGTTTACTTGCATAAGAAAATAGATAAATAAAAGCTAAATGAAATGTAATCTCTTCTAAAAATGCAGTTTAGCTGCCTTAATAGCTGTCAAAAATTCCACTTGAAAAACATGAGCCCTTTGAATAGCCTTTTGAAGCCTATCCTGCCTGCATCTCTACTGCTGGTGGTGCATGCACAAGATAGATTGTGTGCCCCATTAGCAGCAACTTTACATCTCAGATTCAGACACCAATCTTGCCAAATCAGCTGCAGCTTCCTCTTCCTAAGAATGAGCAGTGTATGCTATATCCCAAGATGTTCTTAGTGCTGTTTCCATGGCTGAGCAAATATCATAAAATGTAATGTCTCTTGAAAAATTAAACAAATAAAGCTATGTTTATATATATTCTGAAACAATTATATTTTTTCTCTCTTAATCTTTAATATATTTTGCTATGCATCAAGTACTGTGGCTAGTCCTAGGCCCCCCACTTCAGGAAGGACGTTGAGGTGCTGGAGCACGTCCTGGGAGAGGCAGAGGGGCTGGTGAATCGTCTAGACAGTAAATATTTTGAGAAGCTGCTGAAGCTTGGAGAAAAGGAGGCTTAGGGGAGACCTTATCAATCTCCACAACTGCCTGAAATGAGGTCATATCCAGGTGTGGCTAGCTTCCTCTCTCAGGGAACAAGGGAGAGGATGAGAGGACACAGCCTCAAGCTGCACCAAAGGAAGTTTAGGTTGGACACCAGGAAGAAGTTCTTCACTAAAGGGGTGGTTAGGCATTGGAATGGGCTCTACGAGCAAATGGTGGGGTCATCATCCCTGGAAACATTCAGGAAACAATTGGACATGGCTCTGATTAGTGCTCTGATTTAGTTGAAATTATAGTGTTGAGTCAAAAGCTGGACTCAATGACCTTGGAGGTCTTTTCCAACCTTAATGATTCTGCGTTTCTATGAAATATCTCAATTCATCATTGTACCTCAAAAAAAGTGTGTCACATTATAGTCGCCCCCACATGTTTTGGCAGTCCTCATGTAAAGCTCTTGCATGGTTAAATATGACATTTCAGCTCACTTCACAGAGTGAAGTCTGTCTTATGCCTAGCTCACAAGAGTTCATTTTAGCTCTGCTGACAATACACTGTGGAAATGCACAAGGTTGCACTACCTAAACCACTTACCACATCAAACCATACAGGTTGTGGTTAGCCAGAGAAATGTTCAATTTGTTTTTAAAAACATTTCTTGTAAGACAATTTCCATTTACTGCGTTTCTACAGAAAACAGTTCTGTTTGATGTCCACAAGAGAAAGTTTACAATAACATCTAATGGTACAAAACTT
The DNA here is from genome assembly GCF_028551555.1 of Melozone crissalis. Classification (NCBI taxonomy): domain Eukaryota; kingdom Metazoa; phylum Chordata; class Aves; order Passeriformes; family Passerellidae; genus Melozone; species Melozone crissalis. The sequence goes on along the minus strand of NW_026535784.1, from coordinate 35,644,434 downwards.
GTCCTTTGGGCAAGGCAGAATATGTGCAGCAGTTCCCAAATTCCCAAAACACATCTCAGGGCCCAGAAATATCCAAACAGAACACTTTTGCTTGACTTTGAAGCCCTGAGGTAGTACATACCTCTAGTAAATCCATTTTCATTTGGCTGCATCTGAAACCTGACAGGCTTAAATGCTCCTTCCTTCAGCTAAGTACAGGGTTCCTGAGGACAAGATTGCAAAACAGAAAAATAAGACAATCAAATTAAATTCTAGACATTACTTACAAGAATTAATTAACCTTTTTGATTTTCTATGCTTCCCAGTCATCTGCTACTTCAATGGCTGACAAATCTGCCACCTCCTTTTTCCTTTAAGTTTCTCTCCGTGTCCCTTCAATACTTTGCATAGAAGTTCTCTTTGTCATATTGTGGCATTTTCAAGGCTGTTACAATATTTTGCAGGTCATCCATCAAAAGAAGCACATTTCTAAAGTGTTTATACACTTTAGGAATGTTGCAGCCTATTAGCACACTTTTAGTTCCCATCCGGGAGGCCTCGTGTGACAGCTGAACTGCACAGATGGAGATATGTCACAGTCCTTTGTTTAAATCACCTCTCCTCCTCTCGACCCGGTTGTGTCTCATGCTTTCCCACTAAAAACTGTGGCTTTTTGACAGCAAAGATGTTGTGAATCACTAGCACAAGGCAGTGGAAAAAAATGGGACAAGCTACAGCCCAGAGCTCTACTCTGTCGTAGCCTAGAGCAACAACATCAGCATACCGAAAATAGGAGGGTGTCTCTCTTACAGAACAGGTTGGCATCTCCAGTGAGACATCAGACTGAGCAGCAGAACTGTCTAGGGAGCACAGGCAAGGTACCTAACCTGATGAGGTTGACTGCCTCCAGAAACTACAGCCCAAGCATCTTCTGGAGTTAAAAATTCAATTAACTGCTTGCTGTCCTCACCCTTGTGTACCTATGTAACCATTATCTGATCTGTGCACTTGGTCTTATTGAGCAGGGGCAGAGTGGAATTGATACCATAAAACAGTCTGCTTTCAATAAGACACTTCTGTTGTTGTAATGCCAAGGTCTATTCCAATATTTGCAAGTGCATTGCAAAGCTAAGTTCAGAAAAACAGCAGGGAGGGAAAAAAAAAAAAAAAAACCAAAAACAAGAAAAAAAAGAATTGAGCCTCACAATTGTTTATTTTAAAATCAGGCAAGGTACAAAAGAATCAATGTTACCTTTTTTATCTGAAGTTGTGTTTAAATTTATCCATGTATTGTGCTGTTACATAATACCAATAGCTGTAAAACTTAAAAATAAAAATAAAAAAAATTAGGATCTTTAGTTTTGTCCAAGTTTTTGGTTAGAGATTCAGACTTTGTCCTACTTATAAAGCCACTTCAGATAAGGGTAGCCTACTTGCATCTTATTACTTTTCCAAAATAGCACGAAGCAAAAAAAAAATCTTAAAACAAAATGGACTGAGTGGGAAAAGGAATCTCTTTCCTAGAAAATTATTCCAGATGCAGCCAACAAAAAAAATTACACAAACTAGGAATAAAAGTTTTCACTAAAATAATTATGGAATCTTATCTGGATTCTAGGGTCTCTGCAGGTCCTCCATTTCTTCTCTCAGTCCAATTTATCTGTTTATCTGTGCTAGGCCTAGGGAAACAAAACAAAACAAAACAATCTGGTAAAACATTGTTAAAACTGAAACTTCAGAAATTGTAAGTTCACATACCTGAAAGCTGACAGTCTGAAATTGTTTCAAACTGCACTGAACATCTGCTGCAAATAGGATTTGTTTTCTCTTGCTTCAAGAAGACCATAGGAATAGCCAAAGTTGTCTTCTTCCACTTCTTCAACACTTTCAATTACTGAAAGAACTCCTAGGAAATATATGTTGGGTTTAGTGCACTAAATCTCATTATCTTTTCTCAGTGATCTGCTGATATTTTCAGTCCAAAGATAGGGTGTGTTGCAGGATGACCAGTGGATGCAACAAGAATGTGGATTGTAGAGAACAGAGGGTCTGAGACTATAATGACTAAATGTTTCAGGGTGTCAAAAAATTCCCAGCTCACATTCACTCACAACTAAAGGCATTTTCCTTCTTTATCCAGGCTAAATGTTTCCCTCCATGTGTATAAGGCCTATTAATTGTTTTGTGTTTGATCAAAACCTGATTAAATTTATTATTTTACTCTTCTTCATCAAGAAAACAGTCCCTCTCTTAAAAGCTCAACTGAAAACAAAAGAAACTTAAATTTCAGTAGCAGGAGAGGAGGTTTTATGTTTTTTTCTTATTTTGTAACTTAAGAAAATGAGATTTACCTTAAAGCAAGTGAGAAGTTACTTTTTAAAAGAAATTGTAAACTAAGGTTCAGTGAAAGAATTTATGATGTAAAATTTCTGTATTTTCTGTAATAAGTGGCTTAGAAAGTAATAAATTTCCAATCATGCAATCACACTGAGATCAACAGAAAATTTACAACTCAATTCTTATAAATACACTTTAAAATTCTCCTCTTTGGTAACGTTTCTATCATAGCTAAACATTCATATATATGTTAACATGAAAAAAAAGATTAAAAAATTCTCAAGGACTCACTCATCATGGAAGCTGAGATTCTTTGGTGACATTCAACCATACTTAACAGCTGATACATTAATTTCCTTCCCAAATATTTCATCGCAGACTATATTTTAATACCATAAAAATACCATAATAAATGCAATGTATTTATATATATAAGTGCAATGCAGATTCCACACAGAGTTCCCAAAGATTCCATGTAGGTTTTCCCCAGGGCATTTCCCCCCACTAACAGGCATCAGACCTGCATAAGGGGGAATGGGTGAGGAGAATGTGTATCTATGGAAACATCCCTGTTCATTTCCAGGAGGTGCTATTAGTCACTGCAGCAAAAACAACCAGAGGAATCAAGGCCTGATGTTACGACAGTTAAGATGAAAATCATCTCCAAAAATCACTAATCCAAACTCTTCAAGCACCAAAGGTGCTTGAAGTGATTAGTGGAAAAGGAATCTCTAAGAAACTTTAATCTGGGTGAGTCTGGAAGGTCCCAGCACCTTCCAGTGCTCCTCAGCTTGCATCTGCAGCTTCCCTCAACACCTGTGGCACTGAGTGGCACCAGCTTTCCACTGCTGTGCACAGAAGGGATGAGGCCCCATAGAATAACTCACAGTGCAGAGCAAACTCTCTGGAGCCACCTAGGCTGCACTGACAGGGTTTAAGCAGAGCAGGGTGAGGAGCCTGTGGTGGAGGAGCAGTATTGGATAATTCAGGACCCCCAATGCAGGGAAGAATGATGCATCTGACTCGATGAGATCAGAAGGTTAATTAATTTCTTTATTATACTATATTATTCTATGCTATATTACGCTACATCTAAACGGAAACTGCACAAGCACTCAACAAAATCTCGTGACTGTCTCTTGACTGAAAGTCTGGACATGTGCTTGGCCCTGATGGGCCAAGGAAACAAAACACCATCACTGTGGGTAAACAATCTCCGTATTGCATTCTATTTTGGCACAACACAGGAGCAGCAAATGAGATAAGAATTGCTTTGATCATTCCTTTCTCTGCTTCTCTCAGGTTCAGAGAATGTGATTCCCACAGAGCAGCCCTTCACTCCCACCCCAGCTGGCTCAGGTGACGGTGTCTGTGCATCTCCTTGCAGAAGGTGACCTGAGCAGCAGCTGTGCCCACTGTAGCTGGAGGGCAGCACTGGGAGATACACCAGCAGACACACTGCTGGACCCCTCCCCTGGCAGAGGAGGGGGATGCCAGCAATTACCTGGGCACCATGGGCTGAGACAAGCTCCGTATCTCCAGAAGCCAAGAAGGGTCAGGCTGCTGAGCTCAGAACTGAGTAATGGGCCATGACCAGCCACAATTCAGAGGCTGCTGGGTGTTTGTGGGACCCTCTCAAGGATGCACAGCCTCACTGTTCCTTCCTTGTGAGCTGGAAGGCATTAACAGGTTCCCTGCATTAGATATTACCTACATATTTTGCCTCTTTCCTCTTACTCACTGTGTCTGAATTAGATGAGTAAATCTCTGTCCTCTGTTATAGCAGGATAAAATAAAGGAACTCCTGAGAAGATGAGAAGTTACTCCAGGTGGTATTTGAGGGTTAATGGAGTAAAATTTGCTTCTGTGCCTGCAGCTACTGCCATTCCTCTGCTTGAGTAATAGAGCCTTAAACATTTAAGTGATGGATGTTAGTGCATGCCAGCTGCAAACCAACAGAGCAGGCTGTAAACACATTTTACCCGTTTCTCTCTTTGTTTTTTAATGTGCTCCTTTTTTCAGCAGTGCTGCTCTGCCTCTCCAGCCCTGATTCACACTGACATGGGCGAGCCCAGCCAGCCAGGGCAGGGCAGGTACAGCCTCATATGACTCACAGTGTTCAGCAAGATTTGGTCACCAGGCTTACAGGAGCACTATATTAGCACCCCGCCTGCAGCATTTCACCACTGTAAATTTTCTACCCTCTTCCTCCAGCTTGTATATCTGCAGGATTTTTTCATTAAGGTGGCCGATATGTACAAACATATGTACCTTTACATACCTCCCAGTAGCAATTTCAAGAGAATCATTTTTCTACATCCATTAGATCTGAGGCAGAAGCTGTCACATTTGTGTAATATCTTGTGGAGATGCAGATACTTGTTTTTCACAGGACAGGACTTGACCTATTGTGTGAAAAATCTATTTTCTGCCCCATATTTGATGGGGGCATATTCCATAAATGAGACACTGCTCCCTAAGCCATGGGGCCCATGTGCTTGCCTCCAGCTCTGCCTCCTGTCTGGGCTGCAGGCATGTGCTGCTGGGACCTTGTGGACTTGCCTCTGATCCATCTTCTGCAGCTCCCAGCTGCAGCCTGGGCATGCCCCACTCCTTCTCTCCCCTGAGGCTGTCATTGTGCTGCAACCCATGGCTCTGCTGCCATATCCAGACCTGTGGGACAGGGCTGTGGGTGAGAGAGCTCACTGGGTCCCTGCTCCTAAGGGGGCAGAGGCAAAGCTGGTGAAGGACCCTGGGGACATGAGATAAAGTGCTGTAAGGTGCTGATAAGGCAAGTTTACTTTGTATTTGTAGCACTGCCATCGCTTGTCAAGCCTCCAAAATGAGCTGTGTGAGGCTTGTTGGAGGCAAGGCTTCTTTTTTTGGGTAGCCACATTGCTAAACAAGGGGTGCCCCAGGACAGATCTGTGTCGAGCTGAAACAGTGAAAATAAAGTGCAAATAAGACCCAATTTCATTAGGCTAGATGAACTGGGTGTGTATTAACAGTGAATTTATAACCTACTCTATAAGTGCATCTTCCTGTTCTTATATACATTCTTGGTGACTTATTTTTCAACTGCTGGATTCTAAAATCAAAAATCTGTCTTAAATTTGACAGCCAACCTAACTTCTGTGCAGTGCCAGTGGTTTCTTTCCCTGTTGCTCTCCCTGCTTGCAGTGTGATGGGTTAGTTAAGTGCTGAGGTGTTTGCTCCCTGCATGTTCCCTCCCTGGGCCCCCACAGTAAAACACACACTAAAATGAATTCTAATGCATCATCAGTGCCAGTTATTATTTCCTCTTCTTACATCTGCTCTTGAAGCTTTTCAGCTCTCTCTGCCCTGGAAGGTTCTGACTATCTGTAAATAAGGCTGGTAGCCTAGCAACATTGAGTGAATGCACTTCCCTTGCTGAATAACACTGGGCATAATCAAATCAGCTTCTTACGCTATCTGCAGCATTAACACCAGGAGCTGAAAACAATTACAAATATTTCATGGGCATTTTTACATTATTTTGGAAACATTTTTCAGATCCTTCAAAAGGAGTTTGTATTGACAAAGTGAAAAAGAAATGTTCAGTTAAATGGCGAATAAACCATCTCCAGAAACAGGTACGATAATAAGACTGAAAAGACTGATTAACCTGACCCCTGAAGGAGACTAAAGAGAGGCAAACAGCCTATCTGAGCATTTGTACTCACCTGCACAGACAACCAGACAATCTGGAGCTACCTTAGGTACCTGACAGAGGGAGAGCTGCCTTGTGGTACAGACATGACATTCTCCCAGGCAGGAAATGAGCCCATGTCATAAAAATTGAGCAGCTACCTACAAAAAAACAGTTGGTAGCACCATCTATAATCCTTAGGTCTATCTTGCTCTAAAGGGGAAACTTGCACTGTCAAATTGCATTTAGCACAGCCTATTTCAGGGGTGGATGGATGCAAGGCACAGCCTTCTCCCTCTCCTGTCATGCTTACATGCATGTGAGGAGCAGCACCACCATAGAAGGACAGATCTCCTGCTCTTTCCATCCATTGCAGCATTAGGTTATTCTCCCTACTACAAAGAAGGTGGCGTAGGTCTTTTTTAACAGAACAATTAAACAAGTTTTGCATGAAAAGCTGCTTAATTTTATATCAAAATTATGTCAGAAAAAATTCTGCAGTTCGTAGTGCAATGCAGAGACTTGCCATCTTCTAAGAAGCTGTATTTTGTGTGAGCAGAACTTTCTATCTTCCAGCTGCTACATCTCTTCACTTCAGAATAAGGAAATCGTTATTCTGCACTTTTAATTGACCTTTTTAATCTAAACAAGTTTGACTGGGCAATGAGTGAATGAATGGTTCCAGGATAATGTTATCACAAGGCAGAATTGGTGATGCCAAGCACAAAAACAGCTCTGGCTTTTCCTCCTGTTTCTCTTCTCTCATCCTTGATTAGCGCAGATATTAGTAGACAGCAAGAAATCTGTTTTAACTTTGATTTATAAGCTTGGATGCATTTTTTTATTACGACTGGCTGCAAAGATACCTAATTCTATCATAAAATTAAACAACTATAAGAAACAGAGATACTAAACTCTGTTAGGATTAGGTTCAAAGAGAGAATTCCTGCTGATATTTTTGAAAGCTTTATTTATACTGATAAATAACTTTACGCAGCTTAAAATGCAAATTTTTTAATTCACATTGCTATAAATATAACTGGATCAAAATAGCCATTTCACTTTCTTTTCATGTTCAGTTGTGCCTAACCAGCTTATGCTGCTGAAACTTGGCACAGAAGGGGATTTATAGCCAGAAAAAGAGCTTGGTTTGGTCTTTTTCACCAGCTTAAAGCACACCTAACTCTGCTTTCTTAACTTGGTACATAGTCCAGCACGGATAGGAGTAAAGATCACAGGCTTGTAAGACAACTGCATTTCCTGGTATCTAATTCCAGGCTCTGGAATCTAACACTGTCTGCTCCAAGTAATTGTATTTGCCATCCTTTTATGCTCACAAGGTGGCAATACATTCTTCTCAGTAAAATCATTGCCTGCCACCCTGAGACAGAGAGCCAGGAATCTGCGATGTGCATGCCCTGAGGTTGTTGCAGCCTGGGAATTAAGAACTGATCCTGCTACTTTGGATGAAATTGGAGTTTGGGAGCAATTTCACAGAAACCCTGGGAGATCTATCTGCCTGTTTTGCACCACAGCCTAACTCCTCTCACAATGATTACTTCTCTTGCTGTCAACCTTCCCTTCCTTATGAACTGATGAGAGAGCTCAGCTGAGTTATTAAGGAAGGGACCACAGCCAGGCATCTCCCAAACCAACAGGAAGAAGGTTCTGACCTTGAGGAAACCTATGGCAAAGAGGAAAGCGTGTCTGAGAGGCGGGGGTGATCAAAGATTAAACTAAACAAATTGGCTTGAGATGTCCCTGACGGATGAGGAACGGAAGGTGAGACACAGAAACAGGCAAGCAAAAGGATCAGGAGGTCTTCCAACAAAATGGAGGATGAGAGGACAGAACTGTAGTGTGAGATAATTAAGATGCTACCAAGACTTACAGACCCAGTTACACAATGTCAATATATCAAAATGATGGAATGGAAGATAATTGTCAGCTGGAGCTGAGAAGGAGTGTAATGCTGAGAGTGGGAGGAAAAGCAAAACAGTAAGGAGCTGCATTTTGATACATGCTCTGACTGAACTCATCACACCTGTGCACTGTGCATCTAATTTGAGCTTTTGAGATCCAGGGGAAGAATTTCTCCTTAAAAATCTGAAATATGCCCTTAAGCAACCCTTTTCCTACTACAGAGAATATTTTTTGTTTTCTATTTCTTTGCTGGCTTTCTTAAATAGGAAAGAACGATCACCTCCTAAAGAGATTCTCTCCCTCCCCTAAATGCAGAGAGTTGGAGCTGCTCATAAAGAGCTAAAAGATTATCTGGAGAAGCAATAAAAATGGAGTGTGGCACCTGATCCTGGACTTTAGGAAAACATTTCCAAGCTAATCAAATAATGACCTAATTGAGGTTTATATAGTGGACAGAGTGATTAACACACTGAAAGTGCAAAACTGAGAACCCTGTTCTTGTCTGCCTGGCTCTGTACTTTGGGCGGGCAGAGTTAACTGTGCATTTTGTTCACTAACGTCTCAAACTCTCTGCAATACATTTTAAAAATCAATTCAAGTACTGAGGGAAAATGGGCATACTTAAAAAGGGAACATTAGGCACAGAGCTGAGTCTACAGAGGCTGCCTGTGTAGAGGTTTGCCCAGCCCTTTGCAGGGCTATATAAAGTTGTAACACTTTCAGCTGAAAGGAAACTGAGCGTGCCAGATTGGTAATGAATGATTGGTGCTCTGCTGCCTTCAGATCCCCCCAGCCCCTCCTCATTTCTGCAAACAGTCATTATTTTCTGGGATGTCGTGTTGAAGCACATTTCTTGCTCAGTGCTGCAGTGCCCTCCAGTGCTCAGAGAACACATTTTGGCTTCCATTATCAGGAAGCCAAAATACAGACACCATTTTATATCTAATTGTAAGGCTGAACGCTTCACCGTATTTCAGATGACTCTTTTGTTTGGTTTCCAAATTGTACAGGCAGTAGCTATCCCAGTGCTCTCTGTCACCCTGTTACTATCCGAAAGCTGCCTCCGGGCTGGAAGCCTGCACCAGAGATGGATCTGGGTATCCACCTGCACCACAGCCACAAGAGCGGGCTGGGGCTGTCTCTGACCCTGGGCTTGTGGCTGCTGCAGGGCTGTGACCTCCAGCTTGTCATGGATTTTCTTCTCCAGAGTACCTCTTTTGCTGCTTGAAACACTTTTCACAATAAACAAGACGCTTGAGGTGAATGATTATCACCTCAGTGATTCCTATTCTTAAATGGGTTAGAATGCTCCTCTCAACAGAAGCGCTGGCAGGTGCTTACTGGCTGTTGTTCAAGAATTATTTTTGAAGCAGTAAAGTTTTCCCAAACACTGAATGTTGCAGGTTATTTTTATGAAATAGCCTGGTTTAAGGCATAAAGTGACTTGAAGTTGGTTTTTTTTCCTGTGGGAATTACAATTTTGCCATCGTCTATCTCCAGTGCAGAGGTTTAAGAAATTACTCCAAGTGCTTTCCTAAAAATAAATGAGAAAATATGCACAACCAGAACAGCCTAAAACAAACACCTGGTTAGGGTGGTATTTTCAGCAGACTAAAGTAATTTGGTTTCGGGCTTCCAGCAAATCACAGTAAGAATTGATAACCAAAAAAAAAAAATTATATATATTCTGATAACTTGTGTTTAATGGGGAGAATCATCCCAGCATTCTCTCCTCTATGCATTTTTCAGGCAAGAAGGCATTTTTGTGGAGAAGTTGCCAGGGGAACTAAGAGTTGTATAAATAGCACAGAAAGAGAAATGTCCCTCCCACATTTTTTTCACTCTCTTCCAGATGGGAAGTGACCTGAGTGACCACTGCAAAGCTGACAAGCCTCTGGTTAATTCCAACACTTGTGGCTCAAATGTGCAGCAATCTGGTAAATGAGACCAATCAAATAAGGAAAAAGGGTTGGGGGTGGGTTGTGTACAGAGAAAGAGGTATACACAAAAACAGAAGAAGGAGGTCAGACATGGAAATAAATGCTTGTTCTCATGGGAATGATAGAAAGGCTAAAGGAGCCCCTCAAAGGCCTTGCATTTTCACATTATGATCTTCAATCTCCCTCTACTTTTTGGATTAACAATTTTGTAGTATTATGACCAACTAATGTAACAGCATAGCATTTCAGAGAAAGATTTTAAAATTACTTTTCTCCCTGCAATGTTCTACCACAGAAATTGAAAGCAAAAATATGAAGTTGGGTATTGTTAGCAAATAGTGGTGGGTTTTGGAATTGGGAGACATTTTTTCCCAGCCTTTAAGTGTCAGTCTTGTCCTAGGAAGAAGTTCTTGTGCTTTCACAGACCTTTTTTCAGACTTTCTAAACACACTAGCAGAGATCCTAACAAAAAGGGCCACGTTGGTGTTTATAACTGATTGGGAGCAGATGCTTGAGAATCAGAATGTACAGTATTTATATAGTAGTTACACTAGAAAGACTCTCAAAACTTGTGCTTCATCTTTTCCTTGTTTATACATCAAGAAAAGCTGTAGAATCTGACCTTTAACAGGACCATCTGGATCTGCTTACTTTCCCCAAAATATTACCCTCTCTCTAAAGGTGTGTCCTCACCATGACGACTCTGTGTACAGCGATGCCTAAGCTTGACAGACTTGACAGAAGGTGCCAGGATCTGCTCTGGCTATGGTTTTGAAGTTCTGTTATCATTCACATGCCTTTATCTGCACATACTCTGTGAAGCAGCAAGGTTCCTGACCAGCTTAAAGCAAAGCCTACTCTAATCCAAATCTACAAGGATAAGTTTAGACATATATAGCACTCCAGGCCCTCACTCAAAACTGTTGCTGATGCACAAATAGAAGTTGTACAGATCTAAGCAGGAAAGGCTGACCCAAAAATGTAATATTATTCCAAATGTTTCAAATGAGCTTGAATAGAAGCACAAATAAAGGGTATACTCATTCTGTCAGTGGCATATTTTGTTAAGAAAAAATCCATAGGCTACCAGGGCTGGCCCAGTGCAAGGGTATTCTCTCAAAATTTTGAGGTTAAATTGAGAAGCTAAAACATTTCCCAAAGTCATGGGCAATAAAGCTTCAGAAGCATACATGAGGCACGTGCAAGCTTGAGAAATGTTTCTTGAAGGGAAATTAGGCTACAACTACATTTGTGAATATTGCTCTCAATAGTCAATGACCTTAACCAAAACATAAAATTTGTGCATAAATTATTATCTGATCAGTTACCTGATCAGTGGAAGCACACAGAAAAGGACTACCAGTTAAAAAACCTTTATCGCTGGCAAATGAATGCCAATTAATGTGATTTGTATTTCTGCATGTGTCATTACTCTAGAACAGCTTTGACTTACAAAAATAGAAATCCATAATATGACCAATTAATCTCTAATTTTAAATCCAGATTAACATGCACTAAGTAATAACAGACACTAATTGCATGAATAATGCAATGTAACAGCGATCATCTGAGTTAGGACAAATGACTCCTATTCAGCAAGATTGCTTTTATTACCCAGTTTACCCCAGCAATATGAGTCTAATACAGTCAACAGAATTGTTTTCATGGTTCTTCTGTATAAAATACTATGACTGCTCACCTTATTACCCCATCAAAGAAAACTTGTTTCATGACTCATTTCATGACCCCATCACAGCAAAGTTATTTCATGACTGGTCTCAGTGGAAGAACTCTGCTGAAGTAGTAGTACCTATTAACCATAGCCCTCTAGGGTTCATGTGCACCCTCCTGTGTCACAAATAGACACCTGGGGATTGTTATTTTCCTCTTGCAAACACTCTTCTTGAATACCATCCTTTTCAAGTACTTTATGTCCCAGACTGATCTGTGAAGGCTTGATTTCTTATGTTTATGGTAATTGCACACATACTCGGGCACCACGTTAGACACACATTCTTGTGCTCACTTCATAAACAGCCAATATAAAAAGAGATAATTTCAGTTATTCTTCAGAAAACCTCCCTGCCTTGTATTATCAATCATTCTATTAGATGCTAAAAATTATTACAGACAGATTCCTAAGCCAAGTATTTTACAGCTTTGCACTGTTGATAGTGATAACATGTATTGCTATATTTACAAGTGTCTGAAGTGTTTTCAGATTAGATTTGAGAGTTGCCATAGTAAGACTTTTAAATAAAAAACTTCAAGACTTTGAAAGTAATTAGGAATTCTAATTTACTTTAAAAAAAAAAAAGTTGAAATATAAATTATTATAGATTCTGATCTTATGGCATAACCGGAGACCTGTTACTGAATTTTTACTGTTACAGTAACTGTAAAATAATATTCACTGGACTCATATATGCAAAGACAGCCTAATACTCCTAAAAATAAGGCCAGATGTACTTCTTTCACCTAACAAAACCAGTGGTTTTGTGTCATTTCACTAAATGTCTCAACTGCATCCTCTGAAGTAGGGACCCAAGACAAATATATGTCCAGAGTTTGAAAGTGTTCTCTTCCACACACTTGAGTGTTTTCACTCTCCAGAAATGTGCTACATTTGATACATGTTCAGAAAAGACTTTGTAGCTGCCAAATACTGAACCAGGGGAACACAGGGAAAACTGTTTATGACCAAAATAACAATTCAGCTGATAGGCAGTGGTTTAAAGTGTTTGTTTATAGGAGGTGTTTTTTTCCCCCATAACCATACTAAAAATTGAAATTGAACCATAAGTTCTAATATCCCTTTCCAGTGCACATAAAATTATAGTTCTTGTTACTGTACTGAAATAAACCAAGACTCATTAACAGGGCCTTGCTGTTACCACTTCAAACGACCTTCCATTCTGATTGTACACCAAGCAAGCCCTGAATTATGGAAATCAGCACTTAGTTTGTGTTTCTCTGCAGTGGCAGCCAAAGAATAGTGTATTGATACCCACTTTATCCTCTAAAGTTTTATGTGAACTATGACAGCCATTTTTCCAGGGGCTGGAAACAGAAATAAAGGCACTAGATGGCAGCAAACATCTTAAAACCACTTTCTCTCTGAAGTCTGGCTGGAACCAAACAGCTGTAGGTAGCCTTCCAGAAGTGAAATGCCTTTTGGAACTTCTTCCCTGGTTCAGCTGTTAAAAAAGACTGTCCTGCCAAAGAGTCTGAGTTTTTCTCAAGCTTCTGAAATAAAATTTAAAGTGAGGGTTTTGTGGGTGTTGCTTTCTGGATGAAAATCAGAAAATGGCAATTTTTCAGCATCCCACCCCTTCTCCCCCATGCTACCTGTACTTAATTATGATTTAATTATATATAATTACATATGGCTGAGTTTGGATGTTGCCTATGCAAAGGCTTAACTGTAAGCAGAGGAGGTAACTTGGGCTATATGTTGTGTTGGATTTTAGCTGTACTGTACTCAGTATCAGCTCACTTATTTAACTCAGTGTCATCACCCTTATTTAACACCCTATTTTCCCATCTGCAGCAGCTTTAGGCCCACTGAGTAAACATGTCCATTTTTCATGAGTGTCTTATCTGCCAATACAATTTCCCTGAGCAGGATGATGTCTACTGCTTTATTAAAATACTGCTATTCAAGCTAACAAATACCTCTTATGCTGCTGTAGAGGGAGTTAACCATAGACTTCCTACAGATTCTGGGAAGCCAGATGTTTCCTAAAGATTTGTTTTTCCTTTATTAGGAAAAAACGGAAAATAAAGGTTTTGTATGCCCCTTTGTAAGGTGTTCGTTCACTGAACCCATTATTAGGCAAACTTTTCAAGGGTTATTTTTACATCATGTGGCTGTAAACTAAGGACATGTAAGGTATAGGACTGAGCATTTGAAGACCTTGAGATGTTTGAGAATTCTGTGAATTCTGTGAATTTAGGAACTTTCTATTTGCTTCACAAGGATGGATTCTGTGTGGTAGCGTACTAGCAGATGTTGAAGCAACACTGAAAGATCATGCAAACTTCTAATTTCCACAGGAATCTTTCAAATCCATACAGAGTGACTTCAGGTGTAGAACACACACCCTCTGCAGCCTACAGCAGCGCTACACTGCCCAAGATATACCCAGGAGAGGACTCAGGCCAGATTTGACAATGATGACATGTAAATCTAAGGAAGTACCAGCTTTCTACAGGCTTCTGTGTCTGGCTGATTCTTATTTCATCTCAGTCACTTGTCTTATGTCTTCTTTTCATGAAAAAATGGACACAATTTAGCTGACTTAGAAAGTGTGAAGATATTGCATGCCTGCACAGGAGGAAAGGGTGTACAGCAAGAATAACATTGAGGCAGGAGGTGAGGTGTGAGCCCAATGGAGTATTTTCTTGCCTCACAGGAATATCACAGTCCATGTCTCTGACAGCTGAGACTTTATCTTTAATTAATGTTCAGAACTCTTTCTCCTAAATTTATTTTCCAGCCTTCCAATCATATTTTTTTAATTTGTTTTCAGTTTCTCTTAGCACTGCTACCTTGGGTTAATCTCCCTCTGCCTCTGTTTGTTTGACCTGCTGCTTCTCTTAAAACACGAACCATTTTCCATCATTTTTCTTTCCTCTTCACTGGAATTTTATCCATCTCTAAAATCTTCCCTTTGCCATAAAAAGAGGAGTTATGAAAAGGGGAAGGCTGTTTTAAAAGAAGTCTAGCTAAATTCTTTTTTGCTCAAGTAACATTACTGAAAATCCTAACCTACCAACAAACTAGATGATGCTTCAAGTTATGTTCTGGCTTTCTCCTGGGCCTTGGGCATAGCTCCTGCAAGGAGTATAATGTCAAGCATTTAACAAATGCTTCAACAGTTACTTGGGATCTAAATTCAGAGGCAGTATCCATCAACGTAGTATAAAATTTTTCAGCTCTTTCCTACAAGGCCATTTCTGGAATTGCTGGAAGCAATAGCAGTCAGCTGCAGTGAATTTAATAAATATTTTGTCAGACGATGCAATTAAGCCTGGTGTTTATTATCCTGTAAACATTTATAGAGCAGCACCCAGCAGCAGACTCTATGCTTTCTCTTATCATTGAAACTCTGCCTTACACTGTACTAATGCAGCTTCAGGAAGCATTTTATTAGGAGGCCTTGAAGTAATTGTTAGCTTTAAATATGTAACTATTTATATAAATTAAGAAATAACTCTTGACATGGCTTGTTTATTAACCATTAGACATGAACTTTTCAGATTTGTGAAAGGAAGAATCTCCTTGGTGTTCAGTATTACCAGACACAGAATGACATTTATTTCTCCCTCCCTAATCCTTAAGACAACCCTGATTTTATCTGAAAATGCAGTGAAAGGTTGGAAACTGTTTGCCAAGTTAGAGCTTTTTCCCTTACAAGGAAATGCAGTTTTGGGAACAAATAGCATTCCAGTCTTTTCCCCAGTGGGCATTATGCCATTGTACTTGCAGACATTGTGTCATGGAAATGTGCAAGAAGGCCTCAAACAGCTAAGAAATGCATTGCCTAGTTATATATTTATTTTCTACTATTTTAAAGCTACTGTCTACTCCAATTGGATAACAGAGAATGACACAAGCTGAGGCTTATTGACGACAATGTTTTCTGCTCTACAGACTTAATGAAAACCCAAACTTTACATGAATTTGAAATAGTTAATAAAATGTATTCCTTTTGAAATATTTTGATATTGGTAACAGCACTTTTAAGCAAGCATTTCTGTAGGTGATTCCCATGCTGGCCAGAGCCAAACTTTTCAGTGTGAACAAGTAACATATTCAAAATTCAAAACAAAGCCTTTTTCCTTTTTATTTAAATGAAAATATTATTCTTTAGAAAGAATTTTAAAGAGATTTCTCCTTTAGCACTGCCTGCTTTCACAACAGCTTTTAAAATATACACGAGAAAATTTATATCAGATGGCCATCTTTCTGATTTTCAAGGTAACTGTCTTATTAAAGGGGTATTTTATAATTAGAAGGGGGTTTCAGTTATTAGTATTCTTAAATAAATCTTTCTTGGGAAGTTCCATTTATTATCAAAAGTGTGATTTCTGCTTGGAGACCTTTTTATTGTTTGATACTATCCAGTAAAAGCATGGTTTAAATCTACATGAGCATTTTGACAATCTATTGTTTTCTTGGGCACCACAGTTTTTAGTGAAACACAAGCTCCTTTATAGTTCTCCAACTTTCATCATTCAGCATAAAACATCAGTTCAGCTTTAGATGTTAAAAATTCTTTTTTATGACCCAATTCATATTAATTCTCTGCAACGCACTTGTGCTTTCTCCAGCCTATTGGTGTTTGCTTAGTGGGAACCACACACACAACACATTTCCATCTAAGTGGGATATTCCTAATCTCAGTATCCTTCTGCTCTCTTGCTGACAACAAAGTATATTTGAGATAAGGCCAAAGGATGAATGAAAACCTGAACTGGCTCACAGATAACTTCCATAACACTCATTTCCTCATGTCCCTTCAGTGTTATCCCTGTTTTCCAAGACCTGACAGCCTACATCAGAAAGAAAATACACTTTCAAGTGCCCTGGAAATTTCAGGTTCATTCACTGGCAACAATGGGGTACCAATAATTTTTAGCACAGTAATATTTGGAGAATAAAGAGAATAGTTTGGTGAATTGTAGGCTACAATTTGCTCCCAGGGCAGCTGTAAGAACACATCCAGTGAAGGAGCTCCCAGCGACATGCTTGAGAACACCCTGGGGCTGTTTGTAGTTTTGCTGCCCCAAGAAAGGATGATCTGAGAAGTTCTTTTGACCATTAAATTCCTGTGGATCACATCACCTATTCCTTTAAAGCTTCACTTCCTTATCTCTGGATTCTGTACAGGGAATAGATACTGCAATGCATGATGATAGAAATGTGCACGTACAACACTTTAGCAAGTGTTTAACCCTTTTCAAACAGGACTTCATACTGGCTATTGGAAAATATTAAAGCACCAGCAGGAAGTCCCTGTACCTTTGCCCCTCCAAAATAAGCAAAAACAAGGGTATTTTACTGATAAGATGCACTTTAATTAATTCCAAATTATGCTATCAACATCACTGCACATTTTTCCTATTTACCCACAGTTAAATGCAGATATAAGTTAACCTTTCTTTAAAGCTTTGCCAAGAGCAGAACAAGAATAGATGAAAGCTCACAAAATCCCATGGTTGTAGTTTACATTTTCAGTGCCCTGCTTTATGTGGCATTCAGATCCTTTGTGTGCTCAAGGGAAAAAGTGACACTGGTGTCCACTTCCATTGTTGGTACTATTTTGGGCTTGACTCTAGTGTGAGCTGCAATTATAGCACAGCTTCCTCAGGAGGGATATGGATGATGAATATGGTTTCCTTGTCCTTAAGCTGAGTATTCTCTTCAGTGTCATGGTATTTTTGTATATGTTAAGGACACTATATTTTTAGTTATTAGAGAAGTTCAGCATTTTCCTCTTTAGCCCACAGACAACTCCATGAAATAAAATGGCTCTCTAAGTGTCACCAGAGGTGACAGGAATAAAGTCTTTGCTTTCTTAATAATTACTATTTGTTGGCTAAGTGGATTTGCCCACAGTTTTATATGACAAGCTGATTTCTATTCCTGCGTACTACCTTGTCAAGTAAAAATTAAAATTGAATCCATGCTGCTCAAATTCCATACAACAGTTTCAAAATTAAATCCTCAGTGATAATAAATACAGCACAAGTTATCCAAGTAACAACTGCTAAAGATATCCTGCAACACACATATGAAAAAATATTTTTCATCTTTTTCAGCAACATTCATGTCTGTCCTGAAGCCTGGCTTTCAATAGCCAAATTAATCTGATAAATATGGATAACAAAATCATCAAATATCTTAATCCATTTTTCTAAGAAAAATATATTTTATAATTTCTTAGTCTCGGGCTGTATTCACAGTAAAAAATCACAATAGAGCTCATGCAGCCCTCCTGCTTACTAGGAGATGGGTCTCTTATTCTGCTAATTTACACTCACCAGAAACCAAAATTCTCTACATGCAAAATTTTTAACCAAAATGTTTATTTTAAAAAAGAAATAAAACCAAACCATCTGAAGTTCTTTTATGTGCTAGCAAGAAAATTTTTATTAAAAACTGAAACTGATTGAAAATTCCCTTGCCCTCAGAGGAAATTAATGCAAATTGATGGATTGCCACCAGAAATACAAATTAAACTAATTTAGATTGAATGACAACCCTATTACAAATCCAGCACATCTCTTCAGATGGCTGATCAGTGATTATTAACAATTTCTGTACAAACACACACAGTATGAACAGTAAAGGACAGAAGCATTTATCAAGCCGCTACACCAATCTAGGAATTACCATAGTAGGTTTGTAAATAGCCTGCCATATGTGACAGTTTGTGTCTTGTCATTCTGGCCACCACTGAGTACAATGAAAGATTAAATTGCCACCACCACACCAGAATACCTTCTTTAGAAGCTGATTCTGTGTCTCCACAAGTAAATTTTTATTTCCAAATTTGCCTTCCCAGTCATCGCTCACAGTCAATGATTAAGTTGTGTGACAACAACAATGAATCAGCAACTAAGCCTAGATAGTCTTGGGATCTTGCAAAACTAAATCTTCTCTCCCTTTTGCATGCCCAAAGGGTTACATCAGCCCACAGAGCTGAGATATGAAATCTGTGCTCTGTATTAAGGCTGTGCCACACCCTGGGAACTGGCTGACAGAAATATAGCAAACTGTTGGCAGCTGTATAAATTTATGTGTCTCTGGGAGGCAGGGTCATGGATTCAGCTCAACAGGGCACATATGCTCATATGCTAGATTTAAAATAAAAAAGCTTTCTTGTTCCATTCATTTTTAGCATTTCATTCTTGGTATAGTTTTTTCCCAGAGCAGGACTCTATCAAAATAGTTTTTCCCTTTTGGCAAAGTCATTGCTTTTGTGAATTCCTTGGATGAGAAGGTTAGCCATCAGAATGCAAACACTGCAAAATCCAGGATCTTTCAGCCTCATGATTTCCCATTGCTTCAAGAAAGCAGAGCATTCAGGAGGAACACAACAGGTAATTTCTCTGGGCAAATGCTCACCTTGCCCCTGTGAATACCTGGAATTGATCCCTAGCAGTGATCACACAGCATCACAGTTTCCCCATTCCTCTCCTCAAGGGTGCCTTAGCAGGTGTTGAAGAGGCCTCTAAAGGCATTTGTAATATAATTTGTAAATATCAATAATATTCCACATTTACTAACAATTTGTATGCAAGTTCAACATATGTAAATGCCTATATGATTTTCCTCATTATTGTTTGTCAGGCAGTGTTCTGACCTGACAAGGCACTATTATGAAACCTTCCTAAGCACACTGATGGAACAAGACACTGTTTTCAAATGCAGGTAAGCTTTAAATATAAAATTCATAAGATGGGGTTATTTTTACTTATTAATTTTCATTAGTTATATGTCAAAATTGGTTCATGTTATAGATGCTCAATTCAGTATCTAGTAGTTTCTGTTCTTTTGCTTTTTCTTCTCTGGTCAATCCATCAGTAGTGCTTTCTATTAGTCAAAAGATAAATTACATCAAATGAGAAAAATAGTTGCTCAGCAACTCAGACTCCCACTGAGCCTGACAATGGTAAATGGAGGAAATGTCTTGAAGCTCTTATGTGCAAGGTGAAGGGAAAAGAACATTTATATTATTTTGAATACTCCTGTCATGAGTGGCTATAAATAACAATGAGACAAAAATACACCTTTTGTTTGTCTGTGTACTTTTTCCTAAAGAAAACTCATCTTTTTAAAAATTCTTCTTCCCAAAATGGGTAAAATCTTAAGCAGTTCTGTTATGTGGATGGCAGTGAAGGGAACAGAGCAGTGAATGTTCGATTTCATATTAAATTTCTATATTGTCTTTCACAGGTGTCTATTTCTATAGTCTGAACTGCTTTCATAGTGTTTTCCCAGGGTCTCTTAAATGACTAGTGATCATGGAACAGTCATAATGAAATGGAAAAGTCAGAATGTGTGTTCATGTGTGGCTCTGATTTTTTTATGGATGTTTGTACTGGATATTCATACCATGCCTCCTTCCTCTTCCTCACCTTGCCAGCCACACACAACTAGGAAATGCTGCAGTGGCACTCATAATTAGGGCAGTAGTTACCAACCAGAAGTGGTCCAAATTAATTTACTAACTGTTTGGATATGCCTCAAAAAAAAAAAAAAATCCTTGCAAGTTGTGATTAATTATTGCTTTTGTAACATTATCTCCCTGCTCACTTTCCAAGCAGACCTACTGGTCTAGAACTGACAGAGTTTTGCTCTGCAGTAACAGCGCTTTGATCAAAGGCCTGATTAAAATCAGACCTGACACTGACCACGTGCCTGATTTCTGCCAGTTCCCAGACACTGCTGAGGAATGTAACCTCACTAAATTCCTATGAAGAGATATGATAAAGCTGCCTTCTTATCTATTTTGCAAACACTGCAGAACATAAATTTAAGATTAATGGCCCTTTCACTCTAATAATGGAAACCACATGGCTTGTATTTTATTAAAGTTAATAGTAATCTCTGTATTCTTATGTTCAAGATCTAGAAAATCTTTTTTCTATCATGATCAAAATATCAAAAATCAGTTGGCTCTTTCTAAGTACAGTTTTCACAAGAATGATTTTTGATGCAAAAATCTGTAATGGGAAGAAGTCTACAAATACTCAGTATCTGAGTTCAAATTTAATACAATCACAGTGCCAGCATTCTGTGTCTCTTTGAGATGGAAAATTTAGTTCATATTCCTTAATATCTTATTGTTGTATTACTCAACATGGGAAATTCAAAGTTCAGCTCATTATTAGGGACAGGCAGTCATTTTAATTTTTCATTCATTTTTAAAATAATTGGTGTCCAAGAGCTCTCACTTGAAAATTCAAACAATGTGTTGTAGTTCTCTGCCTAAATTTATCAAATGCTGCTACCGTACCTTCACTGCTGTCTTCAGAATAATAGATGTTTCCATTCTCTGTTGTGCACTCAGGAAGCTGAAAAACATTTTGATACATCTTTGATTAGAGGCACCTGTTCCTACAGAGCAAAACACCTTTAGCTGCCAATTTTTGTTTCTTCAGCTGAGGTAAACTTGCACATTATTGGCATTACATAAATCTCAGTCTGAAACAAGATGTATCAAGTCATTTAAGGAGTTTTGGGAAACAAAAGCATGTACTTCAAAATTTCTTTTATATTATCTGTAGACAACACTGGTATGCTTTGATTATTTCTTTAGAGGCCACCTTGCAATTTTCTGTATTTTCACATTTCTCCAAAAAGAGTGCACAAAAAAGTTTTATTTTGAAGCTGTTGTAAAGTATTTTGCAATGGTTACATCTTTTGAATGGTGTTCAGTGTTGACAGTTTACTGTCAGCAGCTAGAGAACTTCTACTGTCACCAAGCTCTGAGACTTTCTTTTTCCAAATCTCTTGACAGCCCTGATGGGACCAACAAGACTTTTAGGTCTCATGAGACTGGAGTCCTGCACAGCATATGAGCAGTTGAGCCTGGATAAATGCATCCAGGTAATATCTCTACCTTGATGTTTCAATGCCTAAAAAATCATGATTGCTAGCAACTTTTGAAGCCTAATCTGTGGGATGTATGCATAGAATTGTTACAATAAAATGTACCAATATCTCTTAGGCCAGTATTTGATGCAATGAACTTTTCCAACTCTTTCCCTCTTTGTCCGTTGTTTCTTTAAACGAGCTACATACAAAAAGAAAAGATCAATTCATGTTTAGAAACCCGTTTCAGCAAGGAATCCCATCCAGGATTTTTATTTCAGTAACATTTCATAACATCCATAATATCTCAGGATAAACAGACTCTTACAAGGTAGCGTTATTGTTTTTTAATTCTACAGCATGTCATAATTTAACCAAAAATGTCATGGCTTTATTCTTCTGCCCAATTATGGGATGAGTGAATGAAGTGCAGTTCTTTTAGAAAGAGATGGATGATTTCTCTAACACTTATTGAATGAATTATTGAAAAAGCAGGAAGACAAAATTCCCATTTTTGGATAAGCTTTTTTTCACTAAATGGACACACGACTTGTGAGGCCCCAGAAGTGCTGTCAGCAGCCTGAATGGATATACTGCCCAATGCCCTGCAGAAAGGCCAGAGCTTTTTCACAGGCCAGGCCTGTGAAATATTTTGCAGAATATCTCAAAGCAAAAGCAAGAAGTGGAAATTTTGTATAACCTCTGTGGCCCTCGCCATTTGTCTGACTTGTCCAACTCCTGTTGACAGGCTTTTTGTTGAAAATTTTTTTCCACTTCTTAAAAATAAAAGGTATAAGAAAATGACAGCCAGAAACACTCTCCTATGTCAATTCTGTAATATTTTGTCTCATTATCATCCGTCCCTCTTGTTCAAATTTTTCTATCAATTTCAAATATCAAGAGTTACACAGAGATTTGACAGCCACAAACACCACACAACACTGTACATGTTTGTATGTATCAATGCAGCAATAAAGACATAGAATTTTGAAAATTTATATCATTAACTAAATGCTAAGAGAGTAAATGCATTTTCTGAGAGAACTGAGAATGTTCAGGGTTTTTTTCCCATCTTCAATGATTTATGAAGCCTCTTATTCATAACAGATGTGTCCAGCCACACAGAGAAGTTTGACTTGTGAAACACATTTGCATTTTGAACTTTACTTAATGCTCCATACTTTTACACGCAGAATGTGACCTGTGCATGAAGAGTTGTTCATATTTTTCTTTTAAGTGCAGTTTTGACTGGAGTCGTCAACACCACAAGCCATTATACATTTTGGTAGAACACAAAACACCAAAAGAATTCCTAGATTCGATGCAGACATTTGAAAGGGGAAAATGTCTATCTGGAGAGGGTACTCAGGGGTTACAAGTTACAAGTCACAAGTTTTGCATTGTTTTCTGTTCTGCCCTGTTGGCTCTCTGCCCTGCTGACTGGGTTGCTGCCTTCCCCCTTTGACATTTATGAAATCATTGCTAAACTAGCTCAATATCTCAGAGGTTCCCAATTTGGCATCTTCCTATAGACATCCACTTCAGGAACATCACTCAAAGCTGAACTTATTCACCAACTGGAACCTTAATGTGTTAGATTAGGAAACTAATAAAACTTTTCTGTCTGATGTTTGCTCTGATGACAAGCCTTGCATTTGTATGCTTGACTCAACCCTGAGTGAAGGAATTAAGTTTGTACCTGTAGGTTTGAACCTGAAAAAGTCTTACACATAATCCCTGACAGTGTAGAAAATAAAAGTTCTGTTAATATACACATCAGAAAAGACCAAGATGTAACGAGCCTAAGGCAGCCCTCTAGCAAGATTATTCAGCATGGCTGCAATGAATTTTCAGTCCCAAAACGTTATCTGCAATAACAGTGTCAGGGTCAGAGATGTGCAGATATTTTATATGATATTTTTAACACCTTTTCAGAATTATTCAATATACTGAGTACTTACCCTAGTCTGACCCTGGTACGATTAGCAGCACACATAGCAGTTATTTTCAAATGCTGTAGATTTCTATGTTTTTCCTTAAATCAGCAATTTGGATGTAGAAATATAGAGGGCAAGAAATGGCTACCAAACCTTAATAAATGTTGAAAAATAAGCTGAAAGCTGAAGTCACAAATGCCTTAATCTTGTGGTGAGGATGGTGGCACACAGCAGTGACTAGACCAGAGTCTTACACTGCATGAGACCTGAATTCCAGAGTGTTTAATACAGGAGGAATTCTTCCAGCTCTCATAGGGTGTCTGCAGCTGTACATGGATCCAGGGACCACCAGAAAAGAATCTCCAATGCTCAGCAGCTTTCCTGGAGAAGAAAAGGAACATTATGGAGCAGGGACAAGTCACTGGTGTGGAAGGTGAATACCTAAGAAATGACAGAGGCAACAAGAGCAAAAGGGATTCTACTCAAAACTTTTCATGCCTGTGACTGAACCACACAGTTTTAGTAGCAAGATGCACTGTGGCCCATAATGGTACACTTAGGGTAGTGGATAAGGGATTGTTTTCAGCCCACAATGAAACAGTTTCATACTTCCAATAGTGAATATGAATACTGGCCACCATTTTTTATTTTAAATGACATTATACCACCCTATACCACTTATTCTTTAGATACAGGGTCCCAGATAATCAAATGGAGGGAGCACAAATAAAGCAGAAACATGTTTCCATCTTTCCATGTTTTCATCTTCTCTTGGCAGGAGTTCTGAAGCTTTCTTGTTAGTGCAATGAAAACAGATCAGAGAATTTAGCACCTATTCAAGCAAATATTAAACTAATAAAAAAATCAAAACCAAGGAGATAATCTGATGGGCTCATTCACGAGAAAAGTGGCAATGAAAGGAGAGCAGAGCTGAGCAATAATATTTGTCTCTGATCTGTATTTTCAAGGTGAATTTTTGATAGATATTTGAAAAAATTCATTTTCGTGCAACACAAATCTGAAAATGACATTAATATTAATCTGCTCAAATTATTTTTCTGGTGATTATTTTTTCCTACACAGGAATTGTCTTTTCTATCCTTCTATTTTGGCACATTCTTATGTGACTATCAGGGAAAAAGGCCCACTCCTTATATTTACCGCTGTCAAAGAGGGGAGTTTTAAACCAAAACAAATCCTATTCCAAATTTTCGACTTCTACAGAATCTGAAACATTATGTAAATGACATAACTACAACTAATTAAACAAAATTATTTCTAATTTTTATATCAGAGATAATAATTCAATGCCTTGAATTTTCTGGGTTTTTTCTGACTTGGTCTATCTTTAATTATGGAAATTTAAGCAAAATTTAAGCCAAAAAAAAAAAAAAAAAGAAAAAAAGAAAGTAATCCAACCTTAGTATGTGTTCTGGTTGTTAGGGAAGTCTAGATATTCCTTGTTTAGGTGGAAGTGATCTTCAAAATCATTATGGTAAATTTAGCAATGTAGGACATGTAGCAAATGAAATGCACAAACAAGGGAATAAAAACAAAAAAAAAGAGCTTTATTTAGCCAGTTATCTGCAGCTGAGTACTGTACTTGCATGATGGGGAGAGAGAAGGATGAGAAATGGTCGGCTCATTCACTTCCAGGCTCACTTGAACAGATGTCAAATTGCCTTACCCAACTCAATTTGGATTTAACTTACTAGGCAAATTCCTACTCCTCTCTCCATCTTCATTTTCTCATAGATATAATTGATACTCTGAAGTGTGCTTTGTGCACTGATCATTCCTTTCACATGCTGCAACCAGTGCAATGATAAAGCCTGATAAAGGCCAATGAAGGATGACATTCAGTTGCCCTCTGTGAGCATTAAACATTTTTATCTCATACACTGAATTCTTTGTTATGGTCAAAACCTAGGAAACAAAAGATTTTTTTTTTCAACTTTAAATTGGTACTCTTAAGCCATTCCTCAAAAATGCCATTATTTTGCTGTTCCTCCTGCAGATTACCTGGAGGTTACATCAGGAAGACAACAGAAAGTCTAAGTGGGTTTTAGAAAGCAAGTAAGAAAAATAGGAAACATACTGCAAGAAGTGGATCTAGATAAGAAACCACTAAAAAAATGTTTATAAAGTCACTGGATCCTCACTTGACCTGCTCTAAAAATATTTACTAATATTATATGCTATTTCCACTTTTGTTAGCTCAGGCTAACAAAAATAACCTGCTATTCATAGGAGCAGAGCAGGGGAAGTAGCTACTTTGCTCTTTGCTCTCAGTTATATGAAGAACTGGATGGGGGAGAAATGTTATCTCATAACAAAGGCAAGGGGTACTAATTGCCCTAATGTTTTGGAAAACCCTGTCAAACTGAGGAAATGGGGGAAAACAGAGCTTTCTCCACAGGTGGTTATAGATTTTAAGGTTATAGGTGGTTCTTCTCACCTTGTCCTAGGACTTCTCTGCCTAGGGCTGTTCCCACTGTACCCAGAGCAGTCTGCCAGACAGAACCCCATC
Organism: Melozone crissalis; assembly: GCF_028551555.1. Taxonomy (NCBI): domain Eukaryota; kingdom Metazoa; phylum Chordata; class Aves; order Passeriformes; family Passerellidae; genus Melozone; species Melozone crissalis. The sequence goes on along the minus strand of NW_026535784.1, from coordinate 35,618,510 downwards.
TCCAGCATCTACCACCCAGTGCCACAGCAGATCCTTTGACTGATCTCACTTTACAATTTTTCTTATTCAGATGCAAGATTTTTATACCATTCAATACAGTTACATTTCAAAATGCCTTCTCTAGAGCATGATAACACTTGGCTCACTTGAAAAGGCTACCTTTGTTTACAGCAGCAAAATTAAAAATAAGTATTTAGAAAGTGGAATTCTTATTTGTAGTTAGCTGAGGAATTCAGCAAGTACTAGCATTTTCCATGGAAGGATCTAGAATTGAAAGGGAAGTTGACATACTGACATAATAGTCTCATTTCTGTGTATGCCAGAAGACTGCAGCGAGCTTTTAGTTAACAGCTTTGAAAAAGACTGCTAAACACAAATGCTTCAATTGTAATACTCCAACTATTTTAATTACAGCAACTAACAAAGGTTTTATGTTTTCTGTGCAGCCACCCAGTTCATAGTTTGAGCAGAAGACATTTCAATTCTGAAAAAGTTCACTTGATACCGTGACTTTTGAAAAAGTTCTGAAGTTATGAAGATTCCTTATGACTTCTGCACATTTCCAGCATATACTAGGAAATCCTGTGCCTTCATAGTTGTAAAGGATTAAGAGTATATGAACACTTGATATCAAAAAATTATAAATTCCTCTCAATATAGTTTCAAATGCTCTGTAATAATTAGTATATAATGTTTTCCTCTGGGTGTGGATATGAAGTTGAGCCAGCCTTCCTCTTTTGTTAGTATTTAATGACCAGTTATGACTGAACTCATAACTCTATATTTAGTACTCTAATTTAAGAAGTCATATTTTTGAAGCATTGAAGAACAGAGGAACTTTTAAATTCCAGGGAAAAAATAAAAGAGGGTCAGTGAGGGCTGTAGAGTCCTTTGGTAAAAGGAGACAGAAGCCATGGAGCTAGGTGTCTGAAAACCATTTAGGATGCTAATTTAGGCCCCTCTATTTTTTGAAGTTTATTTTAAGCTCCTCCTTTTTCAAAAAAAGTTTGTATCCACAGCTAGCCAAAAAAAAAAAAAACTTGCAAAATATTTCCCAAACATCCAGTCTTACAACAAGAATATAATTCATTAAGTGATTTCTATTTTGAAGTTATCTTTTTAATCTTCATTCAATGTTGATAAGTGATAATTATTGCTTTTTTGAGCTTGTCATTGTTGCTTTAAGTGACTATTTTATGATACATTTCCATCAGTCATTTCACTTCTAAGGCAATGGACTAAACTATGTAACAACCGTTGCAGGAGGTTATGAAAACCTACCTAATAAGAAAACTGAACTAGACCAAGGTCTTGAGCATTTAGCAAAATAAATCATGAGCAAGTACATTCCAGCTCTTTTCTTTGTGACAATTTTTCTCTTAATGATTGGGAGTTATTTGAGGTATGTGGTATTCAGAACTTAGGGACTTATAAATCCAAGTATCTTAAAAACTGCAGTGACAGAAAAAGCATTGAGATCTTTTCTCTACAGACAGTAAACAAACCCCACATTTTTAACTCTGCAGCTTCCTGTTATCCCAAGACACCTTTTCTTCATTAGCACTGACATTCATTTTCCAGCAGCTGTGGAAGGATAGGTAAAATGGACATTTATCTTCAAAACCTCATTGCTGCTGTTCTCCTGAAGCCTTCTCTGACAGCCACTTGTTTGAACACCTAGTAAATGATTGGTCATGGCAAATAAGTCTTTAATCAAAGCAAATGATAACAGTGACAACACTTGGCTCTTGTGTGTCACTTCTGCCTCTTCCACCTCGTCCTGCAGTTACTGGTGTTCCTGTGGTTTTCTTTGGCATGTGCAACAGACACTTCATTATTTTCTGTTCTTTAGTCCTCAGCTCTCATTTGCATTGCACGGGTACAAAACACATGATGAACAGGCAGGTATCACCAGCAACCACCTACATCTATGGGTTGAAATTTATACATCTATATGAATTATACAATTGTCCTTACAGACAAGAAAAGGTTTTTATTCCAATTTCTCAGAGCACCTTGCAATGAATCACAAAAAAAATGCTTTCATCAGATAAATGGGAAGTTGCTACAATTCCACGTATCACATTTAATACAAAGCCAATTTATTCAATGAAAGGGAGATAATTCATATCAGAGAATGTGAAAAAATATTTATCAGCCATAAACAACACATGCAAAATGTGAAACAGATTTCTGAGCTGAGATTATATAGAAATATAGTATATGTCTGCCAAACTCAGTCCTATCATGATAATTCTTTACAAACTTCTTTAGAATATAGTTATGTTTTTCAACCAAGCATCCTAAGCAATTAGAGGTAGTTGCTACCATTTTCAGAATGGTAAAAGAATTTTTATAAAATTGTAATTAAAATTTAATTAAATTATTTTAAATGTGTTCCCTTTAAAACTACCTTAAAATATATCCACCTAATGCAATCTTGTAAGTTTACTTGCCTGTACTTGATACTTATGGGAAAAGATAGAAACCAGTTGTATCTAAAACGATCTTGTGTACCCTTCTGTTTTCCCAACACCAGTGATTTACAGGCTCCTTGAAGCAGAGGCCACATCCACACCACAGTTTCCCAAAGAGCCCACCCTATACAAGTGCACCAAACCCTTCAGCCGCTTGTCTGGACCAGCAGGGCACTGAAAGGAGGCAGAGGACACTGGAGGGGAAGGGGAGTGCATCAAAGGGTTGTTTCACAGCGAGACACAGCTGAACCTGGCAGGAGCTGCTGGAGCACTTCTCTGATGTGAGAATTGGGAGCTACACAAAGTCTCATCAGCCTTCAGTCCCTGCCAGCTTGACTTCACAGCTGGTGTGTATCTCCTGCACATGTGTGGTGTGTGGCAGCCAGAGGGGAGCTATCAAAGGCTCTGAATCAAGGGTTATGCTGCTATAAACACAAAACCAGCAGGATTTAGGGCTCCCTGCTGAGCTGCATTCAGGCCAGATGGAAGCAGGCAGGAAAAAAAATCGTAAAGGAAGAGGATGCGGGTGCTGGTTGATCATCAAACCCTCAGATTACATTTTATCAGCAGATTCTGACCCATTACTTGTCATTTTCAGGGCTGTGGCATCTTCTAAGACAGTCTCATTTTCAGCCTCATAAACCTATAAAAATTCAGACCTTTCCAGTGTCACAAGTAAGCCCAGTCAGTGAATAATAGCACTGTTGTATCTGAGTCAACTGATCTAATTATTTCTCATGGCTTAGAAGGGATTTCAGACATTCACAGCTGCTTACACAAAGCATCACCTTTTTAGTATGAGAAAACATGGTACTAAAATTTCACATGATTATTTCAGCTCAGGCTGAAATGCTGCTGGTTTAAGATTGGTCACATATTTGCAATTCACTTAACTTGTGTGTTCCTGTCCTCCTCATCCTAACCACTGCTTGTGTAATTTGTGTTGGTGCTCTCCCTAGGACACAAAACACATAGCCAGTACATCTCTTGGATATCTCTGATAACAACCAGCTTTTCTTTTACTACCAAACTTGAGGTAATCTTTTAACATTAAATAATGACAAACATTGACGTGTAAAATCCTGAATGTTGATATTATACAATCACAGTAGTTAGAGGTAAATATATACATAGTTCATCTATCATCTCTGTAACAGATTTAGATCTTTTTTATGAAAATTTAGGGTTTGCCTTTTGTTTACACGATCTACAGCTGTTGCCAGAAATGGTGTCCACAGCTGCAGGAGCATCTAAGCCCCTTCTGACTCTGTGCCTAACCACAGCATTGTGCAGGAAGGAAAATGGTGTCTATTTCCTCCTCCTCTGCTGCACAATCTAGAGATAGGATCCAATACTGAAATATGTAATAAGAATTCACCCATTGCAGTCACATCTCCATGTCCTTCTCTACCAAAATTCTTGCTGTAAACACAAGTTTCCTGCCCAAGGACCCCGTGCTGGAAGAAGGCAGGGGGTTGGCATTGGGCATGTGTGCCGTGGGAGCTGCCTGCCTCCAGCTAGACATGCACCAAAAGCCAGGTCTGATGGAGCCTGGAAATACTGTGAATTAGCTGCCAGCCAGAGCTTTGGTGCTTGGAGAGGCCAGTGCTGGCTCCTGCCTCAGCTTGGGTTAGGTGGTGACAGAAAGTGGGACCAGGGACGAGTTTCTGTCACATACCAAGCTAATGTGGTAAGTGTGCCATGGCCCAAGAAGCTCTGACTTCCAGTGTCAGGGGTTTTTTTGTTATTTTCTTCACAGGCCACCGTTGGTGCCATCCTGTTCACCCCAGTTACATTCTTAGGTGCATATAGTTTCAGTGCCTCCCAGACATCACAGCCTGACACCACTTATTTTGTTCTCATTATAACTAAGGAATGCTGCTCTGGGCTTGTTTTACTTATCTTTTCTTTCTCTTACTCCACACCCTAGCTCTCCACTCAGTTTCTCTGCTTTTTTTCTGAAGCCTTTCCAGCTTATCAATGCCTCCCCTAGAACGTAGTGCGCTGAACTTCCACAAAGTTGGGTGGAATTAAATCAACATGAAGAAACACAGGCCCCATCTTGTTTTATCAGCTGTAATTCTGGTATAAACACCTCAAAAAAGATTTGCAACTATATTTTGTAGCAGCCAGAGTGTTCTTCAAACTCAGCTGAATTTTAGTGTTCTCCCTCAGATTTAGGGTTTTTTCCTCCACTTACCATTAATCTAATTTTTTCCTTTCTATTTGTACAGACAAAATCCTTACAGAACTCCCTTTTCCTCCAGAGATTTGATTTTTAAAATTCATAACTTTCAGAAATATATCAGCCTAATTCTTTGCCACATGGTATCATTGTTTACTGTTGATGCTTTTTAGTCTTAGATTCTCTATGCATCTTCATTGCTGTTTTCATTGCTTCCAATACTAATTTACATTTTAATTAATTAGTTTTATTTTATGTCTTAATTTAGATCCCTCATTAAAAATCCATTACATTTGAGAAGTAACATTAAATTAATAGAATGGAATAGGAACATCTGGGAAGAATATAAAGCACATATAAATTATCTTCTCAATTGCCTGACAGTTTTCAAACGGAAAAAACTGATGGAGAAATTCTCAGAACAAGACTTTGAAGAACAGGATTACCCTTCACTCTAAATGTATTATCTCTGATTTTTTTCTTGAGATATTTAGGATCTGTGAAAAAAAAATCCTAAACTTTAAACAACAGAATTATCACTCTTTTCCTATGCCCTTAGTAGCAACTGATGAGCTGTATTTTAGGATAGTAACAACCCTTACTCTAAACCCATTGCAGAAAAGGGAAGTGAATGTTCCAGATGAGCAACTAGAAGGAGAATGAGATTCAGAAAGAGAGACGTTTTTTATCTTGGGAGAAGCACTGCTCCCTATAAGTATGGGCAGAAGGAAATAAGGAGTTGAGTAAAATGAAAAAAAAAATATATATATGTATGTGTGTGTGTGTGTGTGTGAAAATATATATATATATTCCCTGACTTAAAAATCTCACATTCAGAGATTGGGAACTGATTCTGGGATATCAGAACCCCACCACTTGCATTAGAAAAATTAATTTTTCTGTTGAAGCCAACACATTGTGAACAACTGTAGGTCACTAAAGGTCACTGCTAGCATTTATAACTGCTAACACATTTTATTTAGAAAACAGCTAATAGGCTTCTTATTCAAGCAGAATCTATAGATGTGGAAAAGTTACAATAAAAGTTTTAGTCTGGAACTATGTGGGAAAGTCTTTCCAGTACACGACTTTATGTTAAAAAATAAAGGCAGGAAAACCATGTGGCTTGTGGCTTTAACTGCTGTGTTTTGCTTTGGCTTACCCTATGTCAGTCCAAGAGGAGTTTTAGTATGCACAGCTGTGCACCTTGGCTCCAGGGCCAGTTCTGCTGGTATCACTGACTGAGTCTCTCTTGCAGGCAAGCCCCTGGTTTTCCGAGGTCTGGTGCATGGGGAACAGCCATGGCTTCAGGAACATCCTGAAACATTCACCCCAACAGATCTTGCCTGAGCAGCAGTTCAAAATATCTGCTGGGACACATTAAACTGCCATTTGAATGATGCACTGTGATCACCCCAATCAAACCCAACTAAAGCAATTAAGTGAATAGCATTGGTCTGACAGCCTTCCAATTTCGCATTCTCACCCCTCTTACAGGCACCAAAAAGATTGTGCCTGCCTGGATGAGCAGTGACAGAGAAAAGGCTTCTCTCCAATGCCTCTTTGTACTCATCTTTTGCTTGTGATATACATCCTTCAGCTCATCCAGGCTTTCCAATGTATCACACATATTTCTTATAAAAGCCCCTGCTCTACTGCTTCTAAAACTTCAGAATAAAGAAAACATTAATCATCAATCTTAACTTTCTTGTATTTTTTTTTCTTCCCTGTGAGCAAGTCATTACAGTATGTCTGATTATTAGGAACAAGGAATAAACATTTCCCCTCTGTGAAGAACAGGAAACAATGTTTGGAGAACAATCAAGTCTATTCTCCATGGAAAAAAATGTAGCAATGGGGGAGAGAGGCTTGACCTTTTTCCAAATTAAAAAGAAAAAGAATTCCACTTTCATCTGAAGAAAAAGAAATTAACTTATGTATTCACCCAGCCTGACCTCTTTTCTAAACATGTATTTCATTGTAAAGTACACTTAAATATCAAGTATAACTAGGAAAAGAAACCAAAACACTAGGATTTTTGGACTTTGTATTTTGCTTTCATCTTGTGAAATTCTTGTTTATATCTGTCTGCCATTGTAAATTATGTTTTCAGCTGAACATGAAAAAAATGCACAAGATTCAAAGAGAGGCCATTCCCCTCCATGAAGCACACATGAACATGCACTGCCACCTGCTCACAGCTGTGGTTTACATGGGAAAGTCAGCCTGGGAAATAATACCAGCAAAAAGCAAAGCAACTGCTCCCTGACCACAGTCCAGCCAAGGTCTTGTGAACATCAACAGAGCTCTGTGGTTTTCATTTTGTTCTGCACTTTTTCCAATTTTTATTAAGTATAAAAGAAAAAAAAAAAGAAAAAGAAAAAAATTAAAAGACACAAATGAGTCTGGCAGCACTATGTGCAGTGATACATCCATTTCTAAATCAAACTTAGTTCAAAGCCATCTCCTGTGTGTCTCCTGTCACCTGTCCCATCCCATTGCATTTGCTACTACACATTTCTGTTGTGTTTCACAGTCCTTCCCTTTGTACTAATAACAAATTCCTCAGTGTGGGGCAATATGTAATTTTGTTGCCAGAGCACCTAAGGAGTCACAATATGGTTCCCAGTCTGGCCCAAAGGGAGGAAGTAACAGATGCCAATTTTTAACTGATGAACAATGCTTCCCTGTGTGTCAGCTCAGACATGTGGTTTGTGCATCTGGGAGCTCCACACGAGGTTCAGATGTTCCCACTCTCACCCCACACAGCAGAAATCCCATGGAAATGTTTCTCCTCACCGTGCAGTCCAGCAGCTGCTCTCAGTGTTCCAACATCGCCATTAAACCCCCGGGCTGGTGCTCCCCCTCTGGCCCCACATCAAGAGCCATGAGAGCACTGCCACCTCCGTACACTGCATTTCAGAACAAAAAACAAATCTCCCAGTCATATGCAGCAATGATGTTGCTGAAACCGATGGTTTTAGTATTAATTTTTCCCTTTTGGGAAGTATTTCTTAACCTGCAGCACCAGAATGTCAGGGAAGGGACACACCTTTATTTCTCTTTTTGAAGCATATTTCTAGATCTTTCAGTTAGGGGGAAAGAAATGTCTTGGGAAAAAATGAAACATACACAATTGTTGGGGCACAGAAGGCAGGGGGCCACAGCAAAGAAGCTAATTTCTAATTTTCATATTTTAAAATTCATCATTTTACCTGTGAACTCATTTTTACAGATGAAATCTTGGGGTTCAGACACCTGAGTTATGGAAACTGTAAAGAGTGCCTGCAGCCCCTCAGCATGTTTAAAGTGTCACATTTCCATCTCTGAGCTCCCAGCCTTCATTGCTGCTTAGCAGGATCAGTGTAGATGGTCTGATCTTACCTTGACCAAAACCAGGATGACAAGAAAGGGCAGCAAGAAGATCTGAACTGTTTACTCAAAGAGGTGAAAAACATGTTGCAAAGGAAAATACGATGAGTGATGTCTGTCAGGTACAAATTCCTGCTTGGACCTTCCAGGAGACATGAAGTATTGTTCTTTAAAAGGCTTCACACTTTAAAATTGCCATGAACTGTAACCCTGAAACTCATTGCCATTACACTACAAAGCTTAAAAAACATCAAGAAGATTGATGCATATGGGAAAATTCAAACACTAACATGCATTTGAATTTGAGCTAGCGAGCAGGAAATGTATGACGCAGTACCTGCAGCATGTAAAGATTACTGGGGTTTTATCCCAGAAAATAATACTCCATTGGTGCTTGCCAAAGCACTCAGCCTCCATCTGACATCAGACTGAGAGCTTGTTGATTAATATGTACAGGATAACCTTTCTGGCACATTTCTTTAAAATTACTGGTTGCACTGTAGCTGCGTTTCAGATTTTACTCCCTCCAGAACCAGACAGTCTGTTAAATGCACTCAGCAAATAATATGTTTACTGAATTTCATGTTGTACTAAAAAGCTATTATTCAAAGGAATGTTCTCAATGGTTCATTCAGCTCTGGGCAAGGCTCTGCCATATGGGCTGTTGTTGACTGAATTTGCAAATCCTCCTACACACGCAGCAAAATACCAAGGCATCCCAAGAACAAGTTAACTTTACAAATCTCAGTCACCTTTTCCCTTTGCTTGAAACAATGCTGCTATTTGATTATTTCAAAATTCCACTTGGGATATAATGATCTTTAGTCCCAACATATCACTGCACTGCCACATATTGACTTTCACTTAAGCAATTAATCTTGCAAACTCAAAACATTTTCTCTTTTTGTCTAAGAAATGCCATGTCTGGGGGCTACTTTAAAAATATAAGGAGCAAATCTGCCAGTAGTTGTCTCAACACTGAGTACAGAGCAAAAGGCTGATAACCATTTCAAGATTTAGTTGAACATTTATCATAAACTATGGGAATATTCTAGCAAGTTATACTTAGCATTCATTAATCACAAAAATTGATTAGTTTATATTTTGACTTTCCATGCAGGTTTTAATGCATATTATGGACTGGATTCCACCTTCCTTGTGGGTATTTTCTATTTTAATTCAGTTTTTAGACTGGCTTGTTTGTTTTGACAGGCCTCTGCTTGATACCACCTCATTTGTAGAGTTAGAGTTAAAAAAGCAACCAAACCAGAAGCTGGCAGTTGTACACTCCTTCATATCTTTTTAATCATCCTAAAGAAATTACATATTATCCAAAAAAGTTTACTTTCCATTTGTATTTTTGAACAATACAAAATTAGGGCTCTCTATGGGCCTGTATAAGAGGCCATCCTCTGGGAAAACAATGGCACAGTGGTAGTGACACCATTTCTACTCTGGCAATGCACAGTTCAGAGCCTGTTGGTTTTGGCAACAGCATAGGAAGGGTTTGCCATAGAGACATGCCATAAAGTTATTGAAAGGAAAGACAATGTTGGCAGCTGGGGTGTTTGGGAATTGAAAGCTACCAGAAAGAGAGCTCCTGTGGTCTTTGCTAGTTTCATAGAATCATAGAATACCCTGCACTAGAAGGGATCATCGAGTGCAGCTCCTGGCCCTGCACAGGACAGCCCCAAAAACACACTGGGATGTGATGCCTGACAGCATTGTCCAAACGCTTCCTGAACCCTGTCAGGCTTGGGGCTGTGACTACTTCCCTGAGGAGTCTATTCCAGAGCCCAGCCACCCTCTGGGTAAGGAATCTTGTTGCAGCATCTAACCTAAACCCTCCTGACACAGCTTTATGCCATTCCCTCAGGTCCCATGGTTGGGCATGACAGAGATGAGTGCCTGCTCTTGAGGAAGCTGTAGGCTGCAGTGAGGTGTCCCCTCAACCTCTTGCAGGCTGAACAGACCAAGTGACCTCAGCCACTCCTCATAAGGCTTCCCCTCTTCCCCCATGTTCCCACCTCTCTTTTGAACACTCACTGATAGCTTCATATCTTTTTTTCAATTGTGGTGCCCAGAACTGCCCCCAGCACTTGAGGTGAGCCCAGCCCAGTGCAGATCACAGCAGGACAATCCCCTCCCTTGCTTGGCTGGCCATGATGTTCCTGATGCCTCCCAGGAAAGGGCTGGCCCTCCTGGCTGCTAGGGCACCATGACTCACGTTCAACTTTCCATCAGCCAGGACTCCCAAGCCCCTTTCCTTGGCACTGCTCTCCATTCCCTTGTTCCCCAGCCTGTCCCCACACCCAGGGTTGCCCCATCCCCACAGTGATAATATGAAGGGCTGCATGCATGGCAAAATTGCAACCAGCAAGCACAGCCCAGATTCCAGGCATGACTCCAGCTGTGACACTGGAGCTTGTGTGGAACGGCCAGCTGTGTGGGTGCAAGGGAGAAGGCTGTGCCCTCGAGAAACTGCACAGAACTTCAAAGCTGAATCTGACGGTGGAGTTGCAGGTCTGAGTGAGAAGCTGGCTGCTGATGCTGTCCCCAGGGACAGGGGACATGTCTGCAAGGATTTGAGGAAAAAGATTCATACCTTCCTTAGACTTTAGCAGCTGGCAAGAATCCCGTAAGATGATATCAGGCAGAGGCCAGTCAAAACAAGCTGGAGGTTTGATATTTCAAGTCAGTTTTAAAAATACAGACAATGAGGAACTGTTTAAAACAATGGTGAGCTTTCAAGCTGCTTTTAAAGTTTGTCTTGAATTTTTCCCAAAAGAACGCTATCTTATCTTGGTGTGAAAAATGGCGTGCCAGAAGGAAAAAATTTCCTACAAATTTCCTGCATTTCTGCATTTTCAAATAAAGGAAAATGATACAGAATTAATATATATTTGGTGCAAACTTCTCTCCACTCCTCCTAAGTGATCCTTAGCAGCTGTCCATTTCACTGTCATCTCCCAACAGAAAGTTTTGTATTTTCATGTTCTGCCTTCCACTGGAGAAAATCTGACCTTGTCTGAGCTTATACTGTATAAGTACATAATGCATACACGCTGTGCCCGGCCACATGGACTTGCCTGTGGTCACCACACTGTTGGCTTGGTTTCACAGGACCCATTCTGTCCCTCTGGCTAGGGAGGGGTGACAGCACTTGTCCCTGCCAGCCTCATCTGCCAATCTGCTTCCACTCCCATTGGTACCTGAGATAAAAGCATGGGGTCATCTTCCAGTGTTCTCTGTGCTCCCACCACTCCTAGAAATGCAATTCTTTCCCTGTGGCTAGTGCTGGGAACCTGCCTTTCAAGGCAAGGCTTTCAGCTGAATAGTGCTGAGATATGCTTACTCTTGCTCATCTTCTCAGCTTGGTTCCATTTTTGAGCTAACTATATGACAAATAGCCCAGCCTAGATAAACAATCCCATTCCTCAACCTAAAATTGTTTCCCAATTCCTATGTGGCTGGAAGATGTCAACATCTTTCTGCATGAAGATGTTGGCTCTGGCATTGTCCGTTTCACAACTGAACGCTCCCTTGCCCCACAACATCTCCTTCATTAACACTAAGTGGTTCAGAGGATTTGCCAAGTCGTGCATTCACTTCCCAGAAGAGCAACAGGCTCAGGAGAAACTTCCCTGACACTTCTACCAAAGTGGGCAAAAGTTTTCAAGGAGATGCTTTATGGTATTCATTTTCCAGTGGCTGACTTGACTTGCCATGCTCCATTAAGACAGCCTTGTGTACTAAGCATGCCTCAAAAATTGAAAATTGTATCTTACGGTAAATTAGACACCATCCTCCCCCAAAACAAGATTAATTCCTATAGGACACGTTCTGGCACAGTTTCAAGCAGCTGGGTTTGCACAAAGCAGCCTTTTTTTCTTTAATAGATTCTGGTGAAGTTTTCTCCCTGTTTGTAAAAATTGCCTGTATTATCCTGAAAATAGAAGCAATTCAGCTTTCCCTGACCTGATCTGGAGGAAACATTAAAAAAAGTTCATTTAGTTATGAAACCAATTGAAATTATGCTCTCAAAGTTCATCACAAAAACTTTGTTGAGAATTGTTTGGGAAAGCAAGAAGTGCCTCCAACATGCTGTTAATTACCATCCATTTTGTGGCTGTCACCCATTCTGATTCCGGGGCAGTGCTCTAGAAGCTTTTTGTGTGCAGCAGTATCCAAACCAGACACAGGATTTCCTAATATACTCCAGTTTCATGCTGGAGAACTACTAAAAACATCTCTTTGTGTGGCTTTCTGGGATGCAAGGTCAGGTCCCCAGCATCATCATATTGCTTTTACAAATGCTAGAACACAAGCACAGCTGTGCCCTAAACAGAGATCCTCATCCTGCGTGAAGGTTTTATTCTACAACAAGGAATACCTTTCAATCACACTGTGTTGAGTAGTCAAAAGACATTTAAGGATTTATTCAATTTTTAATTAATGCTTTCATCCTGGTTTTTATTTTCAGTCAGGTCAGCTCTAAAATGTTTATAAAGAAAGATTGGAGAGCTCAAACAGTGAGTTCTCTATGCCTTAATTATACAAAAATAATTCTAACACCAAAATTATCTAGATGTCCTATTGGATTTTTCATTTTCTATTGTATTTTGTTGTCTGGGATTCTTTTTTCCTTTTTTAAATTCTGTCTTCAAAGTATTGCTCTGTTTTGGATCTTACCTCTTGCTTTTAAACAACTGAATTTCAAATATGTCTATAAAACATATGATTTTTAACAGCATCACTAATTTTATTCTCAAAACTACATGTATTTCCACCCCTCACCAGATCTCTATTTGTTGAAAGTGCAATCAAGCCTGGATTAAGGAATTGAGGCTGAGGAAACCTTCAACTTGATGGTAGAAAGAAGTCTATGTATGCAATGTATGCCTCCCTTTATTGTATTAGGCATCTTCCTCTTTGAGCAAAGCAATTTAAAGAAATAGGTGATATTTTTTGAGGCATTATTTGATACACTTTGAAAAAATAGGCAAATTTTCAGATGCAGAACCCTAATCAATTGTAATTCAATGATAGCTCTGTTTCAAATTCTAATGTAGTTACTATCACAGGTCAGTACACCAGGCAAGAATCACCATTTTCCCAAGTGAATCAAAGTGCTATCCAAATTATATTCAATTAGAGACTTAACACACAAACCTGTGCTCTAGCTCTTTGCAGACAGTCATGCAGGGCATCTGAAGGGCAAGAGAACTGACAACTTGTACCTGAACTGGACACCCATTCCCACACAATATAATTAGGTCTTTCTGCCAGTGCTTTTTATATGCAATTCACTTTTTAACTACTTGCATTCTACTTTCAGGCAGAAAGAAAATGACACAGAACAATAACTGTGTTAAAACCTGAAGCTAGATCTCAGACAAAATCTGCATACAAACTGAATCTGAATTTGAGTCCTTCCAAGTTAACAAGTGCTTCCAAGACTCAAATGAAAACCATCTGAATGCATGTAATTTTTAGAGTGCTCTGCCTTTTTCAACCCATCATGTTTCCTAAATGCTCTTTTATACGCAACTGAAATTTGAAGTTCTGAACTATATCCAAGCTCCAGGAAACAGGCCCATTTAACAGGAGGTAGATCTGTGTAGGTGCAGATAAACTACTTGACAGACAAAATGCCTACAGCTCTGATGCTAGGCTCTAACACTGATATTGCTAACTAGTGAAACACACTTTTGTCTGCTCTCAGGGCTACAACAAAAAATTATCACTACAAGAAAGCAGCTGCCTGTGGAGATACAGAAGAAACCCACAGAAAAGTAGGAGATGAAAAGGAAATATGTGTTAACAAGAGCCAGTAGAAGCACACAGGGCTTCATTAAGAGCCTTCTGGTCCCTTGGGGGCTTTGCTTCACAGCCCAACATGCCCCATCTGAGCCAAGCAGCTGGCAAGTGTCACCCCTTCCGGGATTTGGCTCCAAATCAGAATGGCCTAATTAAAGATTAATGCTCTCTGACAAAAATTAGTAACTCCTTCCCATGCTTCAGAGAATTCATAAAAATGTTTTCATACACTTTCAAGAAAACCAAAGCTACCTAATTAGATGGCGGCTTTGGGAACTGCAGGTATTCACCTGGACATAATCTTGCAATAGTTTCAAGGCTGATTTGAAGCTGTATTGTCACGCATCGTAAATCACTCAATTGACTGGCTTCCAAAGCTGCTATCAGGTCCTAAGTCAGCTGTAACTCACAGCATTTTAGGAAATATTTTTCAATAGAAACATCACATTCATGTGAAATTTTCTAATTAGAGTTTACAATCACCCATCACATAATCAAAGTGAAAACTGAAAGGGAAGCCAACTGTCTCAGTGTGCCATACTTTTACTAGAGTATATCTAAAATGATATGTAATGAACATCCTTTTCAAGAACTGTTTGATTGCATAATTCTGTAACTAATTAATTAATTTGATGTGGTATCTAATACTACATATTTAATGAAAAACAAAACAACCAATTATATTAATAAGCCCAGAAAAAAGTATTGTGAGCAGGCAGTATCAGAATCAATGCACAGTCCTATCCTTTGATAGCTTTTCCTCTGTGGTGTCAGGCAGAAATGACTCCCACCCAGTGATTAAAAGAAGTTGTCCTCTCAGAATGCATTGTGATGTGCACTTTGTCAGCAGAGATTCTGTAACAAGCAGGAGGGTAGTTTTTCATATGGCTACACTGGAAAATGTCAAATGTTTAAAGTTTTCCAGCATCTGTGTATTGTAAGAGAACTCACCCACACAACACAGAGCTTTCTCCAAGAAAACTTCCTTGGTTTTAAGCCTGTTTCATTTATTCATCTTTTCCATCATATTTAGACTTATTTTGCTGCTTTATTTTTCTTTTTTGGGTTTTGATTTTGATTGTCTCCTTGGAGCAAAGTTCTTGATGATCTTCTGTTTTGGAAATCATAGATCTAACACACCATGCTGGGAAGACAGATTAACCTGACTCTCAACTGACTGTGTACCATCATTATCAGAAGCCTGAGCCAATGGTAATCATTTTCCCTGGGACTGCTGCCATTAGATCTTCAGGGAATGTTCCACCAGATTTTAAATGAGGAATAACCTCCAGATAAAATGGCTGCATCCAGTTTAGACATCCTGTTGTAGCTGGAAATGCATGTTGATCTGAAATTACCTTAAGATTTCTTTTCTGATGTAAATATTCTGCTATAATTGATCCATACTAATTTGCAATTTGAAACTGCAGCATTATGTAAAATTTAGCACCCAGGTTAGTAGCTTTTGAACTGATCATGAAACCTGAGCAAGAAGAGAACTTTAATGGACAAATTTCATGATACTACACATTTGTATTAATTCAAAGGTGAAAGATGTTTTAGAAAGCACTAATGTCCTTCCTTGTGAACCACATCTGCAATTTCTAATTTATCACATCCTTCTACATCGGAGGCTGCAAATTGGTTTAAATGAAAAATTATTCTGAACTGTATTTGCAAAATGTGTAGAAGAACGCTTGGATTCACAGACCCATAGAACGACTTGGTTGAAAGATCATCTAGTTCCAGCCCTCCTGCTATTGGCAGGGACACTTTGCTCCAGACCAACTTGATCAAAGCCCCATCCAACCTGGCCTTGAATGCTTCTATGGGTGGGGCATCTACATTTCCTCTGGGCAACCTGTTCCAGTACCTCACCACTCTCACAGTGAATAATTTCTTCCTAGTTTCTAATCTAAATCTACTCTTTTTCAGTTTGAAGGCTTTTGCCATTGTTTTATCACTACATGCTTTTTGTAAGAAATCCCTCACTGGTGAAAACTTCCTATGTGGATAAAAATATATTCATTTTTCATGTGTTTTTTTGAGACCCTTGGAGAGCATTCGCAGGATATCTCTGTGACACATCTTTCCATTAACTCCAGATACAAGATTTTGTATCTGCAGTTAATGGAAAGATATGTCACACCACACCTAAGCTAGCAGTGGAATGTTATCTACTGTGCTTCTCAAAAGCTGATACTTATTTTAGCAAGTATAGAATATATTTGGGGCTCATTTAACATGCTGAAGCACCTTACACTAAATTCACTGCACAGAATTCTCTGTTATATAACTGCCAGCATAAATAAGAATCAGAACCTACATTAGGAACACATAAAGAACTTATGTGGACAATTTGAAGTCTCCATTTTTTGTGAAATCATGCCCAGGGGTATATTTAAACATTGCTAATGTTTAGGGAGGAGCTGGGTAAATTAAGAGAGAATCTAGATTCAATCCACCATTACCTAATCTTCCATTAGCTATCTTCTTTCCAAACTATCTTGCTAGCCCCTTTATTGCCTGTGACTCATGATGTGAGAGACACACCACAAAACACAACTCCAACTGGGCAATCTCCTAATTTAGCCAGACGAATATGGTGAAAGCTGGATGTCAACATGTAGGCTGGAGGAAATCACCTATTTTCATTGGGAATTAACAGCTGCAAACTTGGCCAAAAGGGTCCTTTTCTGGAGAATCCTAGTGTTTTTTCTCCACTGAAAAAATATGAAAATTGCATAATCCATATTGAGTTCACTCCAGAATGCTTGAATGGATCTTGGTGACATCTGTTTGCCAAGCAAGAAACAGGAAACAATTGCAGAAGTTTCCCTGAACTGGAGGCTCAGAGGTGAGTCTTAAAGAATGCAGCCTTTGCTTTCACTAATGCAAGTAAGGACTTAATTACGAGTAAGGAACTGAAACATATACATGAGAAGGAAGGAATCTAGCAAAGTTGACCATACACTGTGTTGTAACACAAGCCTATTGTGGCTCCAAGAGGTTGTAAGAATGGCCCCCAGGGATGGGGGCTGAGGAAAGCAGATTACAGACAGCTACGTGAGAAATTATGGCCTCCCTTTATCTGGATCCCACAGCAAAAGTCATCCAAAGTGCAGGACTTTTCCAGGCTTCACTCAACATATAGTGACAGGGAGGGTGGCAGTTTATAAAAAAAAATTGGTCAAAGAGATTCTCGTAATTTTCTTAAACATTCATCCAGTCCTTAAAAAGTGGAATAGCTGCAATATTCAGCTCCAGAAGTTATTTTTGCAAAACTGAATGAGTATCAAATCACATTTTCAGACCTACACTTCTGAAGCATGCTTTTTTCTGATGATCTGCAGTCCCTTCTTATGATGCATATTTACACAGTTTTTGGCAGGACTTATCCCCAAACCAAGAAAAAAAATTACTTATTTTTGTTTGCTAATTATACCATTACCTATGCCTAAAATCAAGGAAAGCAAATAGGTAGAAAATTTGACCCTAAACTATATGTGGGAGGCAGGTTGCCAAGAAGTACTGAAACACATGTAAGTTTTGTTTTCTTAGCAGGAAAGAGAGCAATTGTGAAAGCCCGGGGATATCTACACTGGGTGGTAAAGCTAACAGCAGAAAATCAAAGAAATCTTAGCACTAAGCCAACAGTGTAGCAAAAAATAGGAGTCAGCTCTTCGTGGCCATGCAGATTATCACTCTGATAAGACTGTGATAGAGGGTAAGAATTCTTTCCCAGTATGGTGTTGACACTGCATAAGCTTTAATCTGTTGCTCTTTGGCTTTGGGATCTCTTGCTTCGCAACACAAACACTAACAAATTGACAAAAGCTGTGTTTGCACATTAGAGCTACTTGCAAACTAGCATTTCAAGTTCAAGTTTGGACATACAAGCACACAAGGCAAAATGAAGTGGAAAGCTGTGATTTTAATGGGGATTTAATCTCTTTTGTTCTTTGACCTTTGGCGGCTCTCAGAATACATCAACGCTTCTGTCGCATGAGTTGCCTTACTGGCTTTGCTCATGCTGATACAGCCAAGCAAGCATTCAAGTGTGACTGCAGGGTTGGGTTTGATGGTGTATTGCACTCTTTCTAGCAGCAACTACAAGAGTCTTATCAGCACTACCCAGTGGGGTACAAATCCCGGGAATCAGCCCAGGCCCAGCTGCGATCCCAAGTGCAGCGACTCCTGCAGCTGCACAGAAAGAGCCACAGAGCTCAGTCAGAAAGTCACTTCAGAAGGAATGGCTCAGGCAGCTGGCAGTGCACTGAGTCTGGGGGAAACACCAAGCCAGCTGAGTATCTGTCCTGCAGAAGGTCAGAGAAAGGCAGAACAGCACTGAAACAGGACTGCAACACAATTCCATCAAGTCTGATTATTAACAAAACAGGATACTAAATTTAATGTATATAATAGGGGAGGTTTATTTCCCCTTCCCTTTTAAGCCACAAAGTCTTCTCATCTAAAAACCCTGTAATGGAAGTCTCCCAATCAAAAGTGCAGCAGGAACTGAGTGACTACAAAGGAAACCCACAGGAGAAAAAGAACCCACAGCAGGAGAAATGAGGGCCACAATAGTGACCAGTCAAGATGGACCCAGCAATTCTTTGTGGATTACCTGTGTTATAACAGGTCTAACATTCTTCCACCAAACTATTAAAGAGAAGAAGAAAACCCAATGACCAGGCTTCTGACATTTCTCATTACAATCCATCTCTTACCTGAACCCACCTTTCAAAAATTCAGCTGGGTACACTCTAATAAGGACACAAAAGAAATTCATTGGGAGGCTCTTCCCAGCATTTTTCCATCCAAGCTGCAACTGAAATTCTGGATAGTAGCAGTGATATCTGCAATAACAGGAACATTATATGGAAGAAAAAGATCTGGTAAGGGAAAAAGATGTCACATTTGTAGTTGAAATCTGAGAAATTATTGATATCAATGCTTAACATTGTTGGAGATCACCAAGAGAAAAATTCCTGGTTAATGATCAGCTGCAAAAGAGATCTGTATTTTGTAAGGATTAGATGTAACATAAAAAGCGCAGGTGTAGTGTTCAGTTTTTCATGTAAGTGATTCAGTCCCAGAGGGAGAAAAAGTTAAGCCTATTACATTGAAAGAATCAACAAAATTTAGGTATATACTGGGTATTCTAACATATTCCAATTCAATTTCTATCTAATTTCAAAAACCTTCATGTTATAAGCCAGTGAATTGTGATGGAAGAATTGTTCATGTGATCATGAAAAGCAGTAGTAGAATGAGTGAATGGGAGTTTGGGGAGTGAGCTGCTACAGTCATTACAGTCATGTCTCAGATCAAAAGCCTCAGATATCCCTGGGGGAATATCCCTCACATAATGAGGGTTTCTAGAGTTAAGTCTTGTCATATATAGCAGGAGGAATCCTTTCATCTTCCTTCAGGATGATGTTTTTATAAGTCAGGTCTAGCTTTCGTTTGGGTTTCACTGCTTTACCGCAACTATGCCACAGATGTATTCAGAGTATGCTTCAGCCAGTTCTCACTTTTACTTTTTGACTTCATATTTCTATTTTGGGAGACCTGAGGTAGGGAAAAAAAATGCCAGATGACCAGAAAGACCCTGTCTAAAGCATGAGATATGTCCACTTACATCTGAAAATTAAGTTGTGTGACCTGCAGCTGTTTCAGAATTCCCAGAGCATAGGAGCACATTGGACTGCCAGCTTGTACCATCTGTCAGGCATAATCCTCACACTTCAGAAGGCTGGACTTCATACAGTTAATAAATTCCATCCAAATCTCAAAGTGTTTCTCATAGCCAGCTGAAGAATACCTCTGATAAGGCGTGCTTGTACAGCTTAACAGACCTCCATGGAATGCCATGCCAGCTTTTCCATGGAAGGAAACAGAGAAAATGTTCCTGAACAGTGAATAGTGAAACAAAATAATTTAGTAAGAATTAAATGTACTGCAGAAGACTAAAAAGGAAATAACTACTGAAACTGAACTAATTTTTAGAGAAAGCCACTTATTTCAGTCACATAATGGTACTGATACACCCAGTGCCAAATAGTGCCAAATATAGAAAGGACAATGCATCACAGTAAGGAAAAAAAAAGTTTCTGCATTTTTGTTCATTTTGTTTTTTCCAAAAGAACAAAATCCATGGAAATGCTTTTGGAAAATTATCTTTAGGCATTAGAAGTTTGCCCTCTGTTTTCCTTCTCTTCTTTCATCAAAGACAAAGCAGATTCACAACACCCCAAGATTCATATGCCCCTACTTGCACACAAAGATAATTCTATATATTCTTATTTATAAGAGGAAGCCTGAAGAACTTACAATATTGCATCTGGCTGAAGAGCCTTCAAATGCAAAAATATGTGGAATTTCCTGCTTGGTGCCACTCAGCCCAATAGTACAGCTCAGACTGTGAGCTGAGAACATGAGCGTGGGCCACTGTCTGTGGCCCTTTCCCTTATATTCTCCAGCACCCAGAATTGTTGTATCAGGAATGTTAGAGGATAAAACCTTACCTAATTCTTACAAAGTCCATATACAAATTTGTTGTCCTTGAATTTGTCTAATCCTCTTTGAATGTCCTCACACACAGAAATACAGGTGGAACAGGCTGAAAGTCTTCAAAGAACACTTGTGGATCCTTCTTGGATCCCACAGATACTGCTTAGAGTACCTAAATTCTAATCTATATTCATGCTACATTTCAGGAAACTCTCCTTATTAATATGTCACTCTCCCAAGGCCTCACTTTGACCTGAGGGTTCAGTTCTCCAACCTCAGAGAATACAGATTAACCTAACTGACTTAAATTGTTTTATCTGGAAATGGGATAATTCAGTGAAATTGAAATTAATTCACACAAATGTATCTGACAGAATTTTGCCTGAAGCATGCAGTAATGTGCAAAAATAAATATTTTTAATAAAACAAACTACTTTTTGTGGGAAAGAGAATGTTTTAAATGTTTCCACATCTTTGTGTTTCCCATTAGTCTCTCTTGGATTATGACAAAAACTAAAAACTTCAGAAGCCAAAAGTTTTTAGGCTACTTTAACTCTGTGTGAGTCTCTGTACCCCATGGAGTCCAGTGTCTCTCTGCTGTTCCTGTGATTGCTCATGGCATGTTGGGAAGTTTACGAGTCATTGACCAATGCTTCTGTCCTGGCATTATAAACAAGCATGGCCTTTTCTGCTCAGTGTTTGTGTAAGTAGCTATTGTCAGGATGGCTAAAGAAGGTAGCAAATACCCATGCTGTAGCAACCAGAAGATTCACAGCTACACTGAACCAGCTTAGTGAGAAAGAGCTGCAAGTCTCATGAGTAAATAGCTAGAAAATATTTCCACAGAAAAATTCCTATGATCTGATTTGGATTGTTTCTATGAAGAAGCAGTTTCAAGGCCATAGTTCTTTATAAACAGTAACTAATGCTCCACATATTACAATAATATGTATTAGGGGTTTTTTTATTGGAACTTAAAGATCTGAACTGAAAATCTGATACAGATATTTCTTTATTTTGGATATGTCTACATATTACAGGACAAAAGCAGCTGAGATTCAAATGAGTCATTACCTGTGAAAATACTGTTACTGTTACTAATTAAAGTACAAATAGACTTTAAAAATTCACAAATTCCAAAATAAAATGGAAATTCAATATCTAGTATAAAACATTGTTAAAAATCTGAGTTGATATCACTCTGGAAGTTTAGCACAGATACATACTGCTGTTTTACTCTACAACTGTCAGTAAAAAACTTTTAAGATAATATAAATGTGTTAGCAAAGGAAGAGTTAATCCTTTGAGGACAAAAGTTTCATCTATTATTTTGTTTAAACTTCAACTTGTGTATACCAAAAATTGGACTTAGGCTCACAAATACAATTCTTCATGTAAACAGTAAATTATATAAACAGCTCACTCTTTATTAGCCAAATTGACCATTTTATAGAAAAAGCCAAAGTATAAATACATGTACAAGTATTTTTGTGTCTGCATACACACATATGCATGAAAGTGTTCCCAGGTTTGCTGTGGGAGCCTCGTCCCTTAATGTACCCTGAATCTGCATTTGTAAGCTTGAAACCACATAATTAATCTGGTTTTTTATTTATTTTAGTGTGGTGTTATATAGAATACCCGCACAAAAAAGAAAGAAACTGCTCTCACAGTGCTCCACAGTTTTCATGTCCTCAGCTTCTGGAACATTTAAAACTTTTAACTTGCTGGCAGGCTTCCAAGGAATTTTAAGGCATCTGTGCCTGTGCTACTTATTTTAAGCTCTGTCTTCCAGTGTTATGAAATCTCAAACTCTTTTGAGAGCAAACTCTTCTGACTTTCTTAGTAATTCCATTTCATGTGGTTCTGGCTTTCAGGCAGATTCAAGAATGACATAATCGCCTTTTCCCACCCACAGGTTTGCACTGTTGCTGTTGGTTACACCCTTCCATGCAACGTGCAACACCAATCCTTGTCTGATCCCAAATGCCCAGAAATGGAAGAGAGCCCAGCAAAGAGGACTAAAGCACAGTTTCTCGGCTTTCTATCAATCATCATAGGTTGAATAAGGCTTCTTCTGGATTTTTCCTCTGAGTTGATATTACTTTAGCTACAGTGCAGTTCTTGTCAGTCCAAAGTCATGATACTTCCAAAGGATGTGAACCAATTTTCCAATAAACTTTATCCCTGTTCCTGAAGCAGGTATCTTAAATGTAGTAGCAGAGAATAAACAAACTTAAGGTGCTCCTTTTGTATTTTTTACTATATCATTTATGCAAATGCACACAAAAAATACAGAATTCTTCATTTTTATTTTAAAAAATGCTAGAACTTGGCTAGTATGCATTCATAAGAGCTATTGCAATTATATTTTGTATTATTAACATTACTGAATTACGTACCAAGCTCCACAGAAGCAAGATGAAAAGCACTTTCTGGAGTTTGTTACCAACATGAGAGAACTAGAAGTAATCTGCAATCCTGTCTCACTGTCCAATTTCACCAAGAGTCTCCTGGCTTACCTGAAGGCTACAAGAGTGTTTGTACATGAAATATGGCATGCTAACACAGCATAGGGAGTATTCCTTTCCCCTTGGAAAGTCTCCAGAAATTTTGCTTTTTACAGTTACACTTTTCATACTTGGTCAGATTTTTAAGTAATGCACAGCATTGTGACTACTCAGTTCTCTTGAGTCCAGGACTACTGAAAGGCATTGGTTCAGGTCAGCTTCAGGGCAATTTCACAGGCAATTATATTGCTGCTTTAAGAGCTGGCACTGAGCTGCCAGGCAAATAAAAAAGCATTTATCATGCTCAAGGAAACACTAGTCCATGTCCAGAAGAAATGGAGAAGAATGCATCAAGTTATGAGCATAAAAAATAAATCATCCAGCCTGGAAAGATAATGGATTTCCTTGTCTTCTTCAGCAATGAGCCAATTCTGGAAAAAAATTACAACTGGGCAATGACTCAGCATCAGGATGTGCAGTCTAAAGATAGAAGACAGAGTTCTCATGGGACCTTGTCATAATCAGCTACATTCACAACTCTGCTGGGCCCTCTCCTAAGCTCAGCTGAGAGTCATGCCTTACTCTCACTCCCAGCAGTGAGGGATTATAAATTTGATTGCTAGAACAGGTATCTAGCAGGAAGAAACCTGTGAGACAGGCTAGAAAATGAGATAAACTGATTGTGATGACCACCACAGAGTGAAATCCACTGCAACAGGAATTCCATGTGAAATGTATTCTGATGATTATTTATTTCTCTAGACTCTGCTCACAGTGCAAGTCAAAGCAATATTTTTGTTTCTGTGATGAAAATTATCTGGCTAATAAGTTACAACACTTTAAAGAAAGGGATGAATTGAAAATCCTGTAAAATTCTGCCTTGGTGTTAAAAAGTCTAAGGCACTCTAAAACACATTCTCTTGAGGCAATAGTTAAGTTCTAGGAAGTTTTAATAAATTGAACTGTCCTTTGCTGACAAAATAAAATAAAAGATTATTTAGCTGACTAAGGTCTTAAAATTTTACTAAGTCTTTTTAACACTGCCTATAATGAGATCTATTTCTTCTAGAAATGCAATTATTGCTAATGGGTTTTCTGATACTAAGAAAGAAAACTGATTTTAGCTTCAGTGGAATTGTAGTTATTTAAAACATTAAATTCATCCATCCACACTAACAGCGACATGAGACATTTTAGTTTGTCATTAATAACATTATACAAGCACTTTCAATATTCTTTCACACCCTATATATTTTTACAACACATAAAGACAAGAGTAGCTATGAAAGCATCCAACTTCTACCATTACCTCATGGCAAAAAGATGATATTTCTCTAGAAAGATGGTAAGAGTTTTTCTAAACAGTCAGGTAGAAGATGGATGGGATGATAGGCTGTGTCAATTGATATTTACTTTCTGGAGCATTTCAAGGGTAAAAATCTCAAGCACTTATCCAACCTTCCCTAACAACCACACTTGTGAGAACACTTGGGGCAAGTTCTCAGTTACAATCATCACCCCATAGTGGTCAATCTTAATGGAAACCCAAGCCTGAATTGCTGGCTAGAGCTGAGCACACAGAATACACATTTCCTCTGCTGGGTTTAACAACAGTCTCGTTAGGAGTTCTGCTTTTTGATAATATTCTCAAAAACTACTGTCAAGGATTTTGCAAAAACAAAACATGTACTTATTTAGCAGCATATTCACACAAAGATAAAGCTTTTTTTTCTTTTAAATACACAGTTAATCATTAAACAGAAAATATCAGATCATCCACCCCCACATCAGAACAAATTGCATTGAAAAAAATACATTGCAATGAGTGACTCATGATGCATTGTACTCCATAATGGACAAGTAAAAACTGTATTTGTCAAAATAATTATTACTGCTAAAGCCATGTTCTCCTCACTCTGTTTTAAAATTCCCTCATGTCCAGTGCAAACACTCCTGCATCTAAAAGAGCTGAATTTAGTTCTCGTATTCCAAAAGATCAAAATGAAATAAAGTAAAAGCCCTCGGAAATGTTGGCATTTTAGAGTACTTAATAAAAGAACAAATTCCTGTACTATACATGTTTCAGCTAGTGTCATCAATGTAACAAGTGCTTACACATCTCTTTTCCCATTTAAACTTGCAATAAAATTTACTGACTTCAATGAGGGAAGTAAGAGCAATCCAGCCTAATGTACTGAAAATCCTGCTGCTAATTTCCAAACACTTCAATAGAAAGAGTGTTCATGGTACCTCCATATTACTGCATATTATCATTTGCTTATTTTCATTTCACTGGTGACATAGAAGAGATTACACTGTGTTGAGGTGCAGCTGACACTTAAATGTTGCTTTTAAACCATGTAAAATTTCTTATTTAAAAGTAAACTTGAAAGTTTAGGAAAAAAATAATGCTATGAATTAAATAAATTTTACTGTCAGTTTCTGCCCCATAAAACATTTTTTAAAGACTTTCTTTCAGATGGAAACAAGACTGTTTCATTCATTCATTCATGGGCAATACTTTGGCTCCATGTGCATTTATATAAGTAAGAAGAATTTTGGACCTCCTTTCTATTACATCAATAAGCTTTTCAATTCCTTTTCTGCCTCCTTGGCTCTCCCAGTATATTTTGTCAAGGAACAAAGACTGGAGTAACTTCTCACGTAAACGCTGGCTCCTCAGCACTGAAACTGCAGATGCAGGGAATCTGGAAAAGCACAAAGAAATTCATCAGGTTTTGCCATTACTCTGAATTGCAATATTTATGTTGTGGTTTAGCAATCAATTCTAAGAATATAGGCTGCAACTCAGCAAAGGAAGTCCATGCATGCCTAATCATATGTATGTTAATTGTATCTTTTACAGCTGAGGGATTACTCATACATTTTTAGATGCATCCTGACAATGTCTTGGGCCAATGATATCTATTCCAGTAGCTTAGTGTTTCAAACTCAAACAAGAAATTATTAATCCTTTTACAAAATTAATAATTTAAAACTTACTCATTGATTCCTTGTAGTATTTTGAAGTCAAGGTTGTCCTCATTTCTGTCAAAGAAACCCTTATTGTCTATAAAGGCCAAGTGCCTTTGGTCATGCCTTCTCTGAACGATGTGTGTCAGGTCAACAGCATCCTGATCATTGCATTTCAGCTTCAGTCCTTGCTGCATGCAGGAATCCTCCTTGAGAGGTTTGAACCCACAACAATTTCTGTCTAGTCGATTATAGATCTAAAACAAAGCGGAGCAGAGTGCCAAGTGAAAACAATACCAAAGTACTTGGGGCAAAGTGTCACTGCAAGACATTGCTCTCTAACCCAGCTGACAGGAAAGCAAGCTCAGGACATGTGTAATTAAAAACAGTGAAACAGCATTGAAGACCTGGTCCTCACACCTCAGGTACTGCTAAAAGCAATTTCTCAATTCTATCCATTTTACAGCCATGATCTATTATGTCAGTAGAAATTCTTTGAAAATAATGGAACAATACCACTGTGTAACTGGAATAACAAGATGGTGAATACAATTCTATTTTCTTTGTCAGAAGCTTTCTCTTTTTTTTCACATTTTCTGTGCTGGAGACAATAGAAATAGCACAGTCTGACACACATAGAGGATCTTCATTTTGTGGGATCTATTAGGCTAACAGTAAGCAAAATAAGTGAAAAGACCAGTGAGGGGCACAAAAAACCATCAAAAGCTATAAAATTGGTCTTATACTGTAAGAACAGTGTATTTATAACCACAGAGCAGCCTCCCTGTGGTATATACTTTTATGACATGGTGGTCTACAGTATTTTTTCCCATGCAAAACCTCAACTATTCATCACACAGCACTTAGCTGGAAAGAATACATAAATCTGGACTAATTTTGTTGCTGTAAATGTTAGGCATCTCTTTTGACTTGGTCATTTCTGTTCCCTTTCATAAACAGTGACAAGAACAAGGCACATTCAGAGCAATGGATGCCATTTTAGGATAGCCATTGAATACAGGAAGGATAAATCACTCCTTGAAAGTGCTGCTACCCCTTAAGAGTAGATGAGAGTAAATATTCAACATTGCTACAGCCCTGATCACACAAATAGGCCTGGATTGCCCTTAGAAGTCTTCACCTTGGACTTTGCCCCTGGGCACAGGAGCCCCCTTAAGCTCAGGCAGCTCAGCCCCCCTCTGAGTCCCTTGGAGGAGGGGGTGTGGGGGTGTTTTGTGCTGCTTGTTCCTAGGTTGTTGGTTGAGATTCCTGCCTGTCAGTCTTGGAGCTGTCTTGCCATGCCTGATGCTCACAGGGCTACAAATAGGGCCTGTGGCTTTCACCATCCTTCCTGCTGGCCTGCCTCTCCTGCTGCTGACCCTGCCTGCCCTAGAGCTGCCTTTGGCTCCAGCTCATCTCCCCAGACAGCAGACCTGCTCCTGCTAACAGGGGTTTAGAGAGTGCACTGGTCTGTGCACAGTGCACTTCGATGCACTGGTCTGGTGCATAAAAGACTTGATGAGTGGCTCATCAAAAGTCAATCATTTTTTCTGTCCTTTGTTATTTACTGTTACCTCTTCAAACTGCTCTAAGCATAAAAGCATTACTGTTCACATAAGCCTTCTAAAATCACAATTTTATTGTTGTAACTTCCCAGCAAAATTAGGACCCCATCTTATGCAGAATTTTGCTGCATGTTGAAATAAAAAGGTCACCTCTTTAATCAAATGAAAGTCTGAGAATTGTGTTTGCTTTGATTTTGAGATTTTTTTATACGTAGTTCTATTTCTAGTTGTATTGTTGACAGTGTTTGTTTCCAAACATCAAAATCCTGAGTAAAGGAACAGACTTCTCTTCCTCTTTCTCCTTTCATGAGCAGCAATTATTATCTGAAGGCTGTAGAGCCCCTCTTGCTTCTCTCTCCTGAGATGTCTTATTCAGTCCACCCGAAGGTAAAAAAGTAAAGCAGAATCCTTCCAGAAAGACTCCTTTGATGCATAGACTCCATTCCTTTGCACTTCTCTGCATGCACTAAATAGACAAGGAAATCTTGTTCTTACAGACAGCTCTTCACAATATCTTGCACATTTCAGTACTAAGACATAATGATGGAACACTCAGGAACTGATGCCTATAGTTTGGCAGAATCTTCTATCATACATTTATGTACAGAAGAGGTCCAAACCCCCAAAATTAAAGAATCCATTTTGCTTGAATTCTTGCAAGAGGCAAGTAAAGGTCAACTATAAGCATTTTATATCCTGCTCCTATGTTTTACAGCATTTTACAGAGATTAGGAAGATCTATTAGAAGTGCCAAACCTATTCTTCTGAATAAATTATGCTTAACAGAGAATACTTTTCACCATTATTCTTTATTTCTGAATGATTCATGAAGCACAGCTATTATTTTTTTAATATTGAATCGTTTCTTGGCTTTTTTTTGCTTTCAAATTTTCATATTCTGCTGCTGATAAACTTTTGACAGCACACAGATAAAACTGTAGTCTTTAAGACCTATGAGAGTCACTTTCACTCACTTTCTGGAATGCATGTTCTTGTCTGGTAGGCAACCAGAGATATAAATCCCTCTGGTACCAGCTATTAGTACAAGAGTAATTTGTCTCCTGTCATGTGAAGTGCAATCCTGCTGTATCTTATTTTAACCAACCCCTCCTTCTGAATAATAGAACAGCAGATTTATCATTCACCAGTCACTGCTCTACTCCTTTTTTGCTAAGTCACTGTCTAGGTTGGTTTTTTTTTAAAAAGGAAAAATTATCCACTACAACTGTTACCTTGCTCCAGATTGCAGCTCACCAAAACCACTTCAGTCACCTCTTGGGGCTGGGGAGGTGCAGGAAGGACCACAGAGTAAACAGAGATTTACAGTTGTGAACACAGTCAAGATCTCTGTTTGGAGAAACAAGGAGTGAAGGAGAAACAGTATGCCTGACTCAATATGAAATAAATCAAGGCAAAAAGCCTTTGCATCCTCTTTAAAAAGAAATGAGTCAGTTAGGTTTCCTGCCTAATTGTAAGCTGCATTTTGGATATTTTAATCACAAGAAATGACCAGAAATAATTTCAAACTATGAAAATACCTCTCTTTCCCATTAAAAAAAAAATGAAACACACTAAAATTACTATTTCTCAAAATCCTATGTTTGATCATGTGACTTATGAGGCAAATAGTTGTGTTCAGTAAACATTTTACCTGCAACAGAAAATCAAAGAGTGCCATCTTGGACCATTCATGATGATGAATTTCAGTACAGCCCCACTCAGCTTTGGGAACTTTACCATTCTGCCAGCATTTCTTCTTCAATAGCTGCTGATATTGTCCCCATGTTAACCTCACTGAAGAATGGGTACTATTATCTGTTGGACTCAGTGAGGAATCCCAGAGAATAACAGGACAGGCC
The DNA here is from genome assembly GCF_028551555.1 of Melozone crissalis. NCBI lineage: Eukaryota > Metazoa > Chordata > Aves > Passeriformes > Passerellidae > Melozone > Melozone crissalis. Next base: position 35,589,233 of record NW_026535784.1, on the reverse strand, counting down.
TGACCACCTGAAAAAAGGGAAACAAAATACCATTATTATAAGTGCAGTACTATCGGTTTTATTTGATTCTTCTTTAGACATTGCCTAAACATTAGTAAATGTACCACTTTACAGACCTGGAAGGAGAACCAGCCAGGGACTAATATCTTAACATTCTTTGGTCAATGTGGTCTTATCCTACATCCATAACCAGCCACCACAGGACTGGAAACATAGGCATAAATGTCTTCAATGTATGGAAGACTGTCTTTGTTTGAAGCAAGAGACTAATGTACAAAATCATATACTAAACCAAACTATTAAAAAGTTTCTAGGTAGGTTAAAAGCCTCCAATGCCAGTGTGAATGTAATTTCCTTCTGATTGCAGTGAACTGCTGATTTTCAAGAGCTGGAAACTTATGTCAAAGGGGGTTTTCCTTGCATAATGGACATAGAGACACCACAAATCCTATACTCAAAGTGGATTTATTTTGTTATTTTTAGTATTTTAAACCTATAATTTATTACTCCACAGCTCTGAAAGGATATATGAGAACCCTAGAGAATGCGAGCATAGCATGAATAAACAACTTGACAAGTTTGGGGCTTTTTACCTAGATATGAGATCTGTTTTGTATAGCAGATATTTTAACCAAATTCTTTAGTTCTTTTGTGTAAAGAATATTCTTCTCTTCCCTGAAACAAACACAGAAGACTTCTCTTTGTTGAATTCTAGCGTTCAGCTTCACCGTGAGAATAAACCTCATCAAAGAATTTAAAATTAGCTTCTCCAGTATAAAAACTGAAATTTATTTCACACGGCATCAAGGAACAGAGATATCTATTTTATTACAAAATTCTCCTTTTATTCCTGATGCAATGCTACTGCTGCTTAAACTGCTAAGGACCCTGGACTGACCGTGGCTTGTACATATTAAAACAAAGAAATCCTTTATATTTTAGGGTTTGTAGACAGAAGATCAAAATATGTCTTAGTACAGAGAGGAAGAACCATTTAACTGCAAAGCCTAAGTGCTGTTTACTAAAAAGTGTTGGAACACATATAAAGCTTTAAAAATTATTCATATTCATCTTGAAGTTCATTGAACTCAGTCTACACTATTGCACAATTTATTGCATAGTTAAGTACAGCCTAAATTGTCTCTTTGTCTTCCACATGCCCAGGGAGACAGAGACGGATCTGCAAAAAAGCTTTTAGAAACACATGAAGGCAAGAGGTCCAGGCCACCTTCTTCAGAAGCAACCCAGACAGAAAATAGCCCGTGGAAAACAGGTATCAGTGCCAACAGCAGGGTAAAAGCTGCCAATGTCAATGCTCCATTTGTAAGCAGCCAGGAGTGTGAAAAACAATCTCCACACAGCTGAATCAAAAAGCAGCTTGTTCAAAGGATGCTGACTGTTGTAAAACAACAGATAAGAAATGATCTTTGCCTGTACCTAGCTCTGAAACATGCTCAAAGTTCCATCTCCCATTCACCAAACAAGCACGGCAGACCAGCCCTGCATGCAATTCAGCCCAAGAGAAAATCCAGCTCCTTCCCAAACCAGAATGTGCCTGATCCTCTCTCTGCCATGGCTTGCACATACAAGGTAGTCCTTCCAAAGCCAAGCCAACCCAAACACCACTTCTTTAACTTCTGTCCCAGTTGCCCAGTGTCCTTAGAAACACACAATGTCTTTCCATCAGGAACATCAAACACTCTTTATTTATGATCAGTATTACCTTTATCAGCACCATGTTCCACACTCTCCTCCACTGAAAAAATGAGGTGAGCACTCCTGAAAATCAGGCTTCTCCTCTACTGAGGTGCCTGAAGAAGCATTTAGGTAACTTATTTGGGAAACCGTACCCATTTCTCCATCCCTCTCACTCTGGCTCTATCATCTACATTGTAGATGACTTTATACAAGTTAGATCAGCTATTAGTTAGATTTCTTTTCCAAGAAAGTTTGGAGAATGTCTATGTAATCATTGGGAATTCTCACACACAAAAAAAAAAAGACAGCTTTTATAAGGACCAAATCTTATCTATTATTTTTATATCTCCAGTAGCAATTTATGTAACTATTCATTAATTCTTCCACAAATCAAATACATAAACAGTTTTCTAAGAAAACAAACATCTCCTGTCTACCCAAAAAGGACATGATAAACAATAGTAATATAAATACTTGAAAACTATGAATAATATCATGCCAGTTTCCATTAAGATACAAAAACATTTTTGAAAGACTAAGGTTAAATACAGGAAATGTTTGCATTTCAAAGGAAATGGGAGCAGAAAAGATGATCCAAAAAAAAATCTTTCAACTCTGTAATATAAATTGGATTACAGGAATATGAAACAGCAGCTTCAGTTAAGAGCTGTGACTCAAATTTTTGACACAGGAAAAACATGAAGATGCTGAATTAAAGCAGATAAGGGGTCTGATTCACAGCTGCATTAATTGACACGACCCCAATCAAATCAGTGGAGTTTTTCTGATTCAAACCTCATTAGGATTGGGCTGAAGTTGCCTCAACAGTGAAGAGACCTACAGCCACAACTGGAAAGGTGAAGCACATTTCAGAAAAAGTCCAGTGTATGTGCTTCTTTCTTAGTCAGCTTTACATATTAACACAGAGGGGTATTGCTTTTCTGTTGCTGCAGCTGCATTGCACTGAATCTCACCCAGAGCTGATTGGGTTCATTTTACTTTTACCTGCCATTTTAGATCTATATACCTACTTAACTGTTCAAAGGTAATCTTCAAAATTTTATGGGAAAGATTTTTCAAAACTCATGCTGAAACCATCTTCTAAGTAATTCATACACATTTTTAAACATTTCTAAACATTTTGAACATTTCTAAAAATGTCTTATCTAAGTTGAATAAGCTAGCACAGATGAAATCTCAGGCTGCTGAGACTAGACCACCTCAAGGTACTCTTAACTGCTTCATGTGCCGCTCACTGACATATCACTGCATGGCTTCCTCAACACAGGCATCACCCTGGATTTCCACACCCCACATCACTTTGAAAATAAACTGCATGCTTCTGAACTTCATGTGGTGAGGAACCACATTGTGCTCTTGCAAACATTTCTCTCCTCTTGTGCTCTGACTTACAGCTACAGCACTTTTTCTAACTTCCTCAAAAGAAAATATTTTCAAACATGCCCAGAAGATCAACACTAAAACCAGAAAATCTTTCATGAGGTAGTTCAAGCCCTTTCTCAAACTCACCACTGTTCACTGTAAGGCAGCACATCTCACCACTGCCACATTTGCAAGAAGAGTGCAGTTGTCCATGTATTAGCAAGAAAGGAGAATTTAGTGCGGAAAATGAGAGGGACCAGCATACGGAGAACAATTTTGAGAGTTTTGAGTTTTTAGGGGAAATATAAGGAACAGAAGCAGACAGCAGAGAGAAGTTCGGCCATTTATTTTTCTTTCTTCCCTATGCATCTCACTGCAATGTTCTGTCCTGTGCTCATATGGATGTCAGTATTAAGGAATGCATGAAATGTGCATTAGTTGCTCTCTAGACTATGGACTGCATTATTGCTTGTACATTAACTTCTCTACCCAGCAGAATACTGGAAATATGCCTCTCATACCCCTTTGAGAGCTACAGCACTATGTGAAAGTATTTTAGAGCACTCTGAATGCATGAAGCAGTGTTAGGTTTTTATTCTTTGCCCTGACATTGGTAATTAATATTGCATAATTTTTGATGGGATGGCAAGAGCAGGCTGATAGCACAGGATATAACACAGAAAAAACTGGGACCCCTTTTATAGTCATGCAGAGGCCAGTAAAGCAAAACAACAAGTGCAACCAGTGGAGCTATCATCTCATTCATCTATTTGCACTAAACCAACCATGAAAGGTGTTACTCAAAGGAAGAGTTTCTTGCAAGTTTGGGGGGAAAAAAGGAGGTTCTGGGCAAACAGTGGATTGAGTACACCAGTGCTTATTATTCTCAGTTTAGTCAGACTCAGGATATCAGAAAACCAGAGGGGAGGAGAAGCAGCCATCAGCACACAGTAGTTCAGTCCCTCAGCAAGAGGTGCAAAAAAACTGCATAGCAGCAGCTGTTGTACCAAAAGCCACCAAAGCCTCACTGCTACTACCCAAGGAGCCAGAGCACTATCCTTACAGCTGTCAGCTGAGACAGAGAAGCCAGCCTGCCCCAGCCCACAAACTCCAGCTGTAGCTCCAGCCTAAAAAATACTGCCACTGTCCCAGCCTGCAAATGCAGTTGCTGAGCTGGAGGCCATACATACATGCATTTAACTTAGCTCCTGTGCAAAGGCCATTGAGGTAGGGCTGCAAGGAAGGTCACTTATGTCTCATATTCCTCAGGTTAAGGTTATGAAATAATGAAATACCTTAATGCTGTAGTATTAAAGTGACCATCCCAAAACTCAGATACATAAGGGTCAGCCTTCATTAATTCCACAATAGACAAAATTTTATTATTATTTCTTGGTGTTTTACAGGATTGTCCTTCTTTTTAATAGGAGATATTTTTCACATCTTGTAGGTAGCAATGGAAGTAATGAATGACTGCTTGTGTATGCACAAAATCATGCTCTTTTAGACTTCTATGCCCAGCTCAGATACCTATACTACTCAGGCTTTTTATATTCAGTCAATTCATTGTAAAAGTATGAGGGAGTTACCATACCTGCTTTTTCCATCGAGGATGGATGATGGAAAAATTGGACAAGCCACAAAAAAATTCAGTTAACACTTAAAAGGGTTTACAGTTAACAAGGGAAGGTGAGGGCAGCAGACAGGGACCTTGAATACAGTATTTTGCTAGACTTTAAAAAAAGTCAGTGTCAGATCTGTGGGAATAAGGGAAATAGAAACTGTACAGGGATTTACTAAGCAGTTCTTTGAAACTGCTTTTGACAAAATGAATGACAGTTTTGAAAAGCCCATTTTTTAAGATTTTAATGCTACATCAAACATGTCTTGTTGGATCACATCACAACTGAGGCAAGCTAAAGGGATGTGTCGGGGAGAGAGATATGTCAGCCCAGAACTAGTGTACATTCATACACACATGCAGTCTCTAATCCTGCATTGCTTGCTTTCCCATGTGAATAACTGATTCACACAAGCCAGTCTGTAAAAAACTTTACAGAGCTCACCTATCTTAACATATCTAGATCATTTCAGTGAGCTAATTACTAACATTATTTTAAGAATTATATTTTTGCTCATTTTCCTACCACAAATATTTTCACATTATGCCAGACACAAGCACATAAATAGTAAAGAGCTTAAGTAGTTATAAGGCATCTGAGTTCCAGCATATTTCCAGGCTAAAGAAATCATAAGAGACAAGGTGCAGTCACTGTTCCAAATGCTCTGTTCAGCCTTTAGCTGGAAAAAATGAAGTGAGACCAAAATAGTGTTATTTCTCTTCTCATCACCTAGCAACACTCCTCTTGCAATAGGAACTTAGCCAGTTATGAGGAAAAGAAAATTAGAGGGCAGAATGACACACTCTGTCCCAGACAGTCCAAAACATACTGTAAGGTGACAGACACTGAGCAGCACAATGCACAATTAGCCTAATAGCAGTTTTCTGAGGTTTGCAGTCTGTCATCTCTGCAGCCACACTGTGCAGAGTTCCCCCATCTGAACTGCCTTAATGCCTTATGACAGCTCTATAGCAATAGATCTTGGTCCTAAAAATAAAATGGGCCTAATGTATCTTCCATGCTCTGCAAGTATGAATAATATTCAGAAGCCTCCAAACTGTTGTTCCTAGAGATTCATTCCCATTGTTGTACAGGCTGCCAAAGGGAAGGTTTACAAAGAAGGAAGACATTGGAAATCACGAGGTTGTCTTCCTGCTGTCAGATTTCAGAAAATCTTTCTAGCATTACTTTTCTTTTTAAGAAATGCAGACTGATCTAAAACTATTTGGTATCAACTGATTTCAAAGCAAGAAATGAACAGTAAAAACATAGCTAGCTACTTTTGCAATGATTCACTAAAATGCAACATAGTCCTTTTCAATTTGAACTGTATAAAAATAGGACTTATGCTGAAGACATAAGAAGGTAGCAATTTTAAAGTAGACTTCTAGCTCACATTACGTGTCTGAATTCTACCTTTAATTGCACTAAAGGCTAAAAATCAACTTTTTAATTGGAAACTCTATACTAATCATGTAATATGCATACTGAGGTATTTACTATGTGTGTTTCTTTAGATAATATATATCTATATATATGTGGGTACTGAACCTCCAAAGGTACAGCTGAATTTACTGAAATGTAGTTTGTTTGGGTTTTAACTGAAGAAAGGGAAGCACTTTTTAAAAATTTTCAGTCCCCAAGGGGATTAGTGCCCTGACAGAAGATTCAAGCTTCTGCAGGCAGGTTCCCTACCTTTCTGAGTAGGTTAACTAGACCCCATTCCTACCACCTGAAAGATGAACTTCTGTGAAAAGTTCCAACAGTATTTTATTAAAGTCTATTCTAAAAGATGAGAAGTTTATTTTTAAAAATAAGAAATACCCATTGAATCACAGAGATTCTGGAATCTCACCAGTTTCACTTCAGACAGTCTGTACAATGTCATGCAATCTACTGATTGCTCTTTCTCTTTTTTCTTGTTCCAGACACATGTTAGGAAACTCTTGCTGCCCCCAGCAACTCTATCATATTTGAAGCAAACTCTGGGGTATTCATCCTCTGGACAGAATGATTGCACTGCAGAAGTTACACACAAACACTGGCTTTATTTCCCTGTAACAATGGGGTTAGTGCTCAGGCTCACAGGAGTTAAAGGGGGTGGCTGCTGCTGCCCCATGGAAACCTCTGCGCCCCACCTGCAGACACTGAAAACCACACGAATGTGTTACCTTGGAAGAACTCTGATCTCCTGCTTACAGAAGGTAAGCTCCTGTTTAGCCCCAAGATCCTGTCCAAATGAAAGGCAAACACCTCACTCATGTCCAGAGGTCTTTTGACAATTCCACAGTGTCCTTGATTACAAGCAGCTCCCGTAGTGCTGGGACCTCTTGCAAATACTGCCAGGACTGCTTTTTGTGAAGGAACTTCTTGAATGCTCTCTATGGGAGAGTCTGCCAGCATGCGCATGTTTAGGATGTCATCTTTGCTCATCCATGAGGGAGGGCTCTCGCTATAAATCCTGATATTGCTTTCCTCAGGCTGGAGCTGTGCCTTTACAGCTCCAGAAATCCTCCCAGGTCTCTGGTGACCTCTCTCCCTGATAGCCATTCCTTTATGCCCGTGTTCATCCAGCTGGTACTTTCTTGCCTCCAGAGCAATCGCTGCTCCCTTGGTGCCGGCAGCACTTGTGGCCCGCCCTGGCTGTTGGGCAAAGGCCTCTTCCCAGCCCACAAGAGTGGCTTTTGGAAACTGCTCCCCGTAGGACACAGGGATTGCATTTTTCTTCCTGCGCTTTGGCTTCACAGTGCCTCTGATGTTGGCAGGCTTGCTGCGCTTGGACCGCAGGGTGATATAAACTACATTGGGTGGCAGCAAGGTCCCATTGCTACCAAGCTGGGGTTCCTGGAAATTGGGTGGTGACAGGGTGCCATCCAGTGGGATGCCCAGAAAAGGAGTTTGAGCTGCATCTTGGAGACTCCTGGAGCTGATCTTTCGATGTCCTCCTTTGTGCTGTGGTAAAACATGACCCACTTGGCTGACAAGGAATCCCAGGTAGATCACACAGGCAGTGCCCACGAGCAGATTCCTCCTTGTCCTCGGGCGTCTGCAAATCCAGAGCCTCAGCAGCCGTGAGGGCCACAGGCAGCAAATAAACAAGTTTTTGATTTTACTTGGCTGATCAAAAGGGGTCATTTCTCTAGTGAATCCACATGATGAAAACAGCATAAAGTCTTCTGTACATTCCAGCCAGGATGATGATGCATTATTTCTCTTCCCCAATTTCTATTTCTCCTTTTCCAAGTAGCTTCCAGCATGGGTGATGGACAGAGGCTACTGATATGCCTGGGAAAGTGGTCAGCACTAAGGATGCTGACACTCCACCTTCTCAAATTGTTAAATTCTTATCAGCCACCACAGAGGAAGTGATTGGCTTCAGAGAATGAATGGAGCCAGCTGCGTAAGCAAAGTTTACTGACTTGTAGTCTAAAAGATCTATGTATCTTCTCTGCAAACTGCAAAAAGAAAATAGTAGCATTTCCTTTCATTACTCACACATGGCATCTGTGGCTCTATATTTTTCAGAGAAAAGAAGTTCTAGATGAGAGAGTATGCATGTAGGAATTTGTCAGAATAAATCTTTTACTTTCTCATTACAGTATAAATCAAACACCAAAACCATTAAATACAGGCTCAATTTTCAATCTCAGCCAGATGTATTCCAGCATTAGAAGAAATTCCTTTCAAATCCAGATCATTATCTTTTTCTTACAAGTCTTCACTAAGCCTCATGTTATGGAAATGCTGTAAACGATCCAATTATGAACCAGTGACTAGTAGTTAAATATGCACATATTCACTAACATAAAAATATATTAGCAGTGCCAAATTTCCCTTGTTGACTATGAATATAGTTCCCATAATTCATAAACACACATTAAAATTGAAAGATGGTTAATTCTCTTCATTCTTGTGAAGCCATAAAACGAATCTAGCTAAAGTTTTTAAAATAAAATGACAGTGGCTTATATATCCTTTCCAAGAAACAAAGAATAGGTGCACATTACATACAGATTGCTATAAAAATAAAATTTCTTACCTATTCAGCTTGACACATCCTTTGTTCTGGTAAACTCCTTAGGTTAATAAAAGTAACTGAGTAAAAGCTGGCATCTAGAACATATTTCACTTTTAAGTATGGTTCACATTTAGGTATTTCATTGCAAGCTAAGAACTGTTGAGAAGCTAACTTTACTGAGAAGTGGTTGCATATGAACTGCTGTAAACTTACATGAACCTCACGTTATAAAAAAAAAAAAAAAAACCAAACCAAACAACCCCACACACAAAACCACAGCAACTTCTATTTTAAATTCTGTAATGAAAAGTCCTGTGAAGTATGTGTCTTTCCAAAGTGCATTCCATCTATTTCTAACTCCTGAGAGCCCTCTAGTGCACTGCATGCAAATGTACTAAAGAAACTCCCTTTACTGCATTTAGTTTTTTGGGGGTTTTTTGAGTGTGAAATACCACCCACTCCCTGGATTTTAAAACTTTTGAGGACCATATATTGTTGTGGTGAGAAGTGAAAAAACAGATAGACACTTATAAAATGTTATTAATCTGCCACTAAACAGCTCAAGAGTGTCTCCTAATTGCGCTTTCCGGAGCAAGGCACAGCAGAGTCCCTGTACAGCTGGAAAAGTTGGGGCAGACAGAAGTTAAGGGCAAACCTCTGACATCTCACTCCTTTCCTAGTCTAAGTATAAAATAATAAAATGTATATGTTCACTGTAATTCAAAGAGTGGAGATATTCTCTTCTCCATAGCTACTACTAAAGGAGAATAGTTAAGACATTCGTCTATGTTTCATATTGGTCCAATATTAATTTACAAAAATTTATGACTGCATTTTTTTCCACATGCCATCACTTATCCTTACTTTCTGTCTAAATATGTACTGCCAAGTTAAAACTGCAGTATCCATGCCCATTAACAGTAAAAGAGCCTCCCTGTTACTTATTTTTTCCAAATCTGAGTTTTTGGAGGAATTGGGATTGTAAGAAATCTCTTCATCCACTTCAGTTCTTCTTTCTTGTTTTAGTTCAGATTTGACTGATGGGGCATATCCCAAACAAACAGAATTGATTCCAAACTCTCCAGACAAGTTGCTTGAGTTGGAAATGCATCACACTGCAACAGTTGTTTCCAAATACCCAGTTCCTGCAAGCACACAGCACCTGTCTGTTAGAACCAAGCAGCACCAAAGCACTCTACATTCCAGTCACTAGCAGGACTCCTCTGCTGTAACAATTCTCTGAAATTGTCTGTAATCTAAGTAATCTTTCTACTGCTACTCTTTAAATACTATCTGGAGGAAATTATAAAATGATATGGAGAGTCATTCTTCAGTTCTCATTTCATTTGTAACCTTGAAATCGTAATGTGGTGTACATACTGATGTACAGTGTTGACTGTTGGGGTTTTTTTGAGGCTTTCTAAATGTGATAATAGCAATTGTATTTCCTTTTTTTCTTATGTTCAGAAGAGAGAACTCAGGTGCTGGTATGTTCTTTGGAATGGATGGTGGCAGAAAATCAACTAGACAGAATACAGTATATCTTGTTAGTTTAATAGATGTTTGCCTCTAATTTTAGATTCTTAAACGGCAAAATATCAAGTGATTTTTATTTTTTTTTCAGCCCCTGTGGTCTACATCTTTAGTGCCCTAGCAGATACCATAAAATAAGGAAGGCTGAAATGACTATGGAGTTGTCTGGAAAAAAACCATTTCATCGTGTTTCACAAGAAACAAAGAAAATGTTTTTTGTTCAAGTGGGTACTGTACTTCTCTCTGGAATCATTCTCACCCAAAGCTACAGCAAAGCACTAAAGGGTACTGCCAAGCTGAAACAGTACTTCCTCTGTGGTGATCAAATATTTAAGACAAACTTTCAGAACAGCAGCTACTGTCTGACCAAATTCTGGCCTCCATTATTTCACTTTGCTACATACAGCTAGCCTGTAGTATGTGTCAGATTTTGTATTTGTTCCTTCCTCTAAACTATAACTGTGATATTGCCATCTGCATCCACTAAATTCAGCTTTTCATGTAATGTCTTCATATACTCATATTTCATGGTTAGTGTAGTATCTTCCTAAGGAATAAAAGCATATAAAAACTAATATAGGAAAATAGCAAACAATGGAAGAGGGGAATTAAAGAAGTATTTTCTAGTCCTTCACAGATCTAGGTATACTTTTTTCATGTGAATGAATAGCTGGATTAACTGTTTACAATTATTTTCTTCGGGTTTTTTCCCTCTTCGTTTTGTTCTGTTTTGTTTTTTGTTTAACTTTGAAATTCACCTCCACCTGTATTTAAAGAGGTTTTCTGCTGGTGCTGGACAAGCTGCAGAATCTGAAGCAGCTGGTGGCCTGCACTGCTCCAAGCAGGAGGCCTCTGGCCAATTTGCAGAGACAGGTGGAGTGTGCCAATGCCCAGCAGCCACAAGGTCCTGCATGTTGACTTTATCCCTGGGCACCTGAAAGGATGTGGCTACAGACTAGGCTCCTTGATGTGTGTGCTCTTGCCTTCTATGTGCAGGCACTTCAATAGAATAGGTTAACATTTTTCCCACCACTTCTTTTCAGAATAAAATAACAGAACACATATACTTGCACTGCCTTTAGAATTCTTTTTTCTGCGTGCTACCTTTGTGATTATGATATTATTTCTCTTAGATGCACTATAGCCATATTGTTTCCATAGAGGTGTTCTGCTATTCATCTCTAAATGACACATGGACAGACATTTAGGTTAAAATGATTGATAAATGGTGCATGCCTAGCTTTACTGAATCCATACGACTGACAACTTATTCTCCAGAGAAACAAAGGAAGCCCTTATTATGGATAATGCAGATTTAATTTGCAGAATATGAATCATTACTTTAGAAGGCTCGTGCTGTGTTTGTAAGGAGATCAATTTAGGCTGCCATCTGGAAACTGTACTTCAAGAGTGCAGAGAGAAATGTTTGCTTCGTGACTAAACATGCTGACTAATAGTCTGTGCTTTAACTGGTCTGGATCAAATCCTTACAGGGAAATCTGCAAAGACCTCTTCTTGACATCATGTAAAAGATTTTTTTCCTACTTGATTTTGCTTGCCAAACAACACAGGGTCTTCCAGACCAGCAGCTGGTAATTTTTGTGCTTAAGAAAAATAAAAACCTGGATGCCCTGACCAGGCTTGGTGGTTTCCTTGCCTTGCTGCACACCACAGTGTAGGGGGATACAATATAAGAAAATAAAGGTAGTATAGAAAGTAATCTTACCCCCTAAAGAGCTGCAGCTGGGTTAATTAGTAAGATTAGGAGCAGGCCTGATGTTAACAGGCTGCAGCTGTAGCCAATGAGAGGAGTGCTATAAAAGAGTGGATTGGTTGAGGGGGACTGGAGTCAGTGGGCTGCTGTGAGGACAAGGAAGAGTCAGTGCCTAGAGGAGTTGCCTACAGAAAACATCTAGGAGGTATGAAACTCTAGCAATATGGAACCATTGCAATGTAATGGCAATAGAACTCTTGCACTATAGTGACAACACCACAGGGCCAGCAGCTGTTGCGTGGCCTTGAAATGTCCCTGCCTTCCCTGAGATGCCTGTCCCCTCTGCAGGTGCCTGCAGCCCCCAGCCCCATGACAGCCTCTAGCAGCCAGGGAGACCTCGGGAGCGAGAGGAGCTGCGAGGAGGCCGTGCTGTCCCCTCGGGAGCGAGAGGAGCTGCGAGGAGGCCGTGCTGTCCCCTCGGGAGCGAGAGGAGCTGCGAGGAGGCCGTGCTGTCCCCTCGGGAGTGAGAGGAGCTGCGAGGAGGCTGTGCTGTCCCCTCGGGAGCGAGAGGAGCTGCGAGGAGGCCGTGCTGTCCCCTCGGGAGCGAGAGGAACTGCAAGGAGGCCTCGCTGTCCCCTCAGGAGCAAGAGGAGCTGTGAGGAGGCCATACTGTCCCCTCGGAAGTGAGAGGAGCTGTGAGGAGGCCGTGCTGTCGCCTCTGCAAGCAACCCCATCCCGGAACCACGTCTGTGTTCCTGGGCAAATGCTGCCAAAACTCGGGTGCCTTTTCTGGAACACGAGTCCTGTGAGGACCAATTGAGGGAACAGAGAGGGTGTTTAGCCTGGAGAAAAGGAGGCTCAGGAGAGACCCTACTGCTCTCTGCAACCACCTGAATGGATGCACCAGGTAGCCAGCAACAGTATGAGTGGGCATAGCCTCAGGCTCAGCTTGGGGAGGTTTAGGCTGGACATTAGGAAGAATTTCTTCACAGAAAACATTGCAATATAGTGCCTAGGGAGGTGTTGAAGACTGGATGTGACACACAGAGCATGTGATTAAACACTGGAATTAACACAGGGAGATGGTGGAGTCACTGTTCCTGGAGGTGCTTAAGACAGGATGTGGCACTTAGGACACTCCAGGGTCTAGCTGGCATGGTGGTCTTGGGTCACGGGTTGGACTCCATGTTCTCCAGACGCTTTTCCCAACCTGATTGACTCTGTGACTCTTCAGTTACGGTCACAGCACCTCCGGCCTGTGGAGTCCACAGCTGCACTTCCACTCGGGAGGGAACTGTCTCATCCGCGCCCTTACTGCAGGGAGGACCAAAGGCGCTTTTATCACGACGTGGGTGCATTAATTTAAATTTTCTCTTAGCCATCCTTCCCCGCCAGACGGGAAGCCGCCATGGCAGCGAGACAAAGGCAGTCGAAATTACCCACCCCCGACTCGCCTCCGCCCCGCTCCCGGACGGGGAAGAGCCCAGTGGGCAGAAGCGGATGGAGGCGGGCGGGGCCGAGGCGCGGGGCGGTGCCGGCGCGGGCGGGCGGTCGCGGTGCGCGGCGCTGGGGCTGCGCGGCTCCAGGCGGGCGGCGGAGCCGTGGCCGCACGGAGGGACGGAACCGGAGATCTGTCGGTATGGGCCCGACCCGGCCGCCTTCCACCCCGGAGCGGAGCGCCCTAAAACCCGCCACGGCGCTGAGCACAGGGCGCTGGGGGGAGGAAGGAAGGCGTCCGGCTGGGGGTCTCGGGTATCCCCTCGGGGTGCGGGGCCGAGCGGTCGGGACCGAGGGCTGGGCCGGGCCCCGCCTGCAGCCCGGGCCTGCCCCGCCGCAAACCCGGCGCGGTGGCGTCAGTGAAGCCACGGCGGCCCGGGTGGAGCTCTCAGCTGAGCGTTTTCCTTGTTCCGTGGTAGCACTTAGTCCAAACAGTGCCCGAAGAACGTCTTTTAAAAGAGTTCATCCCAGGGAAGCAAAGATACATTGCTAGAGCAAGGGTTATGGTGTCGCTTTGGCACGTTGATCTGAGCCAACTCAGAACTCATAGGAGTGTCCTAAGTTAAGGGTGAAAGTATCCACCCTTAATGGTAAATGGATAATAGGAGAAATATGCAAATAAACAGTCAGTACAACATGCAACGTTTAAAAAAAACCACTTAATTAGTAAAGAGGTTCTTCGGAATCTTACCAACAATTTGGTTCACCATTGGGGTGAAGGCTCTGAAAGACAGGGCCTCTTGATTTTGTCCCTCTCTGCAGAGATTGTAGCAATGTGTTGCTGTTGCAGTAAGTGAGCATCGTGGTTTGTTGTGTCATATTTCTGAGGGAATTGTGGAAATGCAGAGCACAGCACTCCAGTGGGGTGAACCAGTGAACTTAGGAAAAGAGCAATGTGTGCCAACAAAATTCAAACATCCAGCAGCAAAATGGTATTTTTTCTGCTGCTGGGAATCCTAAGGGCAACTTAGTGGGAAAAAAGCCTTCAATAACAGTATCAATTGCAGTTGCCTTTGCTTGAGTTCCAGATACAACCACTATGCTTTTAAGAGCATAGCAGCTTCAGCATTTGTTCTGGTTTTGGCATTTGTTGCCTCTTGAGTCTTTGGAGGGACATATGCAAGTCCATCTGGCAATAACATGGGATTGAAGAGAAAAGGCTTTTAGTGAACTCTCAGAAGCTCTCTGATGTTGAAAGTATGTAGAAAAAATACAGCTTAATGCTGTGTGACAATTTATTATTTGTGCTTGACATTTGATCATACAATATTAGAATTATTTAGCATGGGAGGGATCTCTGTAGATCATTGGTTCAATTCCCTACTTTAAGCAGTGCTGATATCAAAGTTAGAGCAGGTTGCTGTAGGCCTTCTGTGATTAAGCTTTCTCTTGAAGGATTTGAAATGGAGTTGAGAGTTGGGTGTGAAATTTAGCCATATTTGGAACAAAGTGTCCCAAGTTTTGGAATGTACACAAAGTTCACATTATTATGGTGGTTCTCAGAGACACCTTTTCTGTCAAAGTGATACTCCATATCAAAAGTGCATGTGTGGCTCATCTGTTGAGTGCAACCTCAAGATGACTCACTTTAAAAAAAATCAGATATTCTGGGATTAAAACAATCTTTGCCTTTCTTACTGTACTTACATGGAATGAACGAGGAAATTTTAGAGGCAGCTTCTCCCTTTGCTCCCCACAGAAAAATGAACCTTTACTCATATTTAGTATCAGTTAGAGCAATCCCTGTGGTTCCCTTATGATTCCATACTGATCTCACTCTGGCATCTATAGAATCTCTGCACCCATTCCTGACTTCTTGACAATGGGTCTGCTGTAAATGCTTCTGCCAGCTGCACCCCATTTGACTACATGAATAAGGAATATTCTGATAGCATCTCACTAAAGCATCAGTGCTTCCCATAGCCCTCACAGATTCATAACCTCTCTACATTCTTGTCTTCAGATAAAACATACAATATTGTGGGCTTTTTTGTTTAACTGTTAAGTCACTTTATTAATGCTTTATGTCTGGTTTTTGTGGGGTTCTACATGAACCTTTCCTGCATTAACCTCTTTGCAGTTCATAGCAGCTTTGAGAGACTGATAAGTAAGGTCCTTTAAGTTTCAGATTTCTAAACCAGGTTGGTATTAATTAATAGTCCACATACTTAATTCTACTCTTTGATTCCAGATTCTGTCCGGACCTGCAGCAAAACAACTCCACAAAAAAAAAACCCCTTCAGAGCAAAGATGAATATCGGGAAAGCTTACAGTGCTGCCAACATCAGCAATGGAACAGATCTAGCTATTGGCTTTGCCTCTTCCACAGTAGCTGTCCTTCTATTTGGGACAAACTTTGTGCCTGTCAAGAAATTTGATACTGGTGATGGTAAACTTGATTATGTTGTTTTCTTTGGCTATTTTTTCTTAAAAGAATAATATTTTACCAGCAAATTACTAGAGGCCATCATCACAGCCTTAATCCAGAGAGTATGTTTAATTTTTTCTGCTGTTGCTAGGGTATAAAGCAAAAAATACTGCTTCAGGATGTGGCACATCTTGAGAAGGGCCTTTTCATAAGTTGTAAGCTTTGACAGTGATGTACATTTCATGAGAATTTCACAATGGAAGGTGAAATGTTCTTTGTTCTACCCTTGTGGGGATTCTCAGATACATAAAATGTTATTTATAAATGAGGTAAATGTTATTGGACTTTGGAGCATTGCCTTTCAATTGTGCACCTAACATAAAAACAAAACCTGAGTTTAGTAATCTTATTTGCTGACTTGTTCAGAGGAAATTTTCATGTTTATATGAAGCATAGCCAATTATCAGATCTGTAAATGAGTTAATTTCCCATTGTGTTATTGTAATATGGTACCTGCATTGCAGGCTGGGTATAGCCTCTGCTCTTTAAGCCAAATGTGACCCTAACAAGACAAGCTTGGGCATAAAGTTAACTGTCTGCCTAACTGACCCTTCAAGAATATACAGAGGTAGAGGAGATCTGTCACTGACCATTCTCAGTGTCTGGGATTACCAGAAAAGCTTGAGCTTTGAAAAAGTCTCATCCTGTGCAGTCCTCTGTGTTAGCAGCTACTGGAGTGGTGGGAAAAGTTGACAGCAACTGCATATCACCTTTGTCAGAAGTCCATCAAAAGTTTTATGTGTTTAAGAATTAGGGCTTGTGTGAACTTTGGCCAGCAAAGTGTCTTTTGAAACTCTGTAGGAGGAATTTGTGATAAGGAAAAGGTTAACCAAATTATAACCCACCCTAAAAATGCATCCCTTGAATAAATTATAACAAGGCTCCCAGCATTCACAAAGGCAGTGGCCACCTTTTTGATCTTTGTTATCTACTAGTGTATCAAAGATAAACGTAAACTGTTGAGATATTCACACATGCAGTATTCTACAAATTCCCTAGTGTGTGTATTTGATTTTTCCACAGGCATGTTCTTCCAGTGGATTCTCTGTGCCTCCATATGGATAGTTTCTTTGGTGGTCAATTTGATCCAGAATTGCCCCCGCTTTTGGCCCCTGGCTATGGTTGGAGGTTTTGTGTGGGCTACAGGTGAGGATAAAGAGATTCCAATTCTTGAAGCTTTTCCATATATAAGATATTAGTTATTTAATAGTTATTCAGGCAAATTCACACCAAAAATAACATTTAAAACTATATGGAGGAAAAGTCTATGTACAGTGTGATTATTTTTGAAAACATTGTTTCTTACTGCCTTGTAGCTTCCTAAATTTTTTTTGCCTTTCGACCAAGCACAGAACCAAAAGCAAACACATACAAGATCACGTTCTGTTTTTTACTGATTTCAGTTTTGGTTTTTGTATTTCAGGCAATGTTACAGTTGTCCCTATTGTTAAAACTATTGGCTTAGCTCTTGGCCTCTTGATATGGGCTTCTTTTAATTTGCTGACAGGCTGGGCAAGTTCAAGGTAAGTATGTTTTAAATCTTAAGTCATTAATTAACTAATGACATCATTAATGTTGCCAGGTCTTCATTGATAAGTGAAAACTCACCTGTAGTATCACAGAGTCATTCAGGTTGGAAAAGACCTTTAAGATTATCAACTCCAGCCATTAATGTAGCACTGCCAAGTCTACCACTATCCTATGTATTAAAACTTTTTCCTTTTTAGTGGAAAGTACTCAAGTTAACTGTTTTAGCTTTTTGTATTTCCTCTGTCTTAATAGAGAGAAGAATGCCCAGTGATGTGATTGAGTCAATAAATAATTAATTTCTTAATACATATTTGTGGGTTTTTTTCTTCTGCAATCTGGTCTGATAAAATAACTTCAGTTCTTAAATATGCATATATTTTTAAAATGCATGTTAAATTAAAGGTAGTTTTTGTAAAGTAGATGTTTTTTGCAAGCCAACTGAAGCACTGATCTAATACTGAAAATACTTAGGCAGAATTATTTACATTAGTCAAGACTTTAAGTACTAGGTTTTATAATTTAACTATTTGTATAAAGTCAGTGTGCCTAAGTGAAACTGGTTAAATGTTCCAGGTTTGGTTGGTTTGGAATTGACCCAGAAGAGGTATCAAGACCAATCTTAAATTATATTGGAGCTGGACTTTCACTTATAAGGTAGAAATTGATTCTTATAATTAATATGTTATGTCAAATACATATTTAATAAGCAACCACCAGGATGATTTCACAAGAGAAAAAATATATTGAATGATCTTTGGCAAATCCATATGCTTCCAAATTTGTGAGCCATCCATACCTAGTTGGTCAGTGTTCATGTAGAAACAGACATGTTTTCCTGTCTGTAATAGCTCTGTGTCACGTAAGTCTTAAGCCGCGCTTCCAAATCCCACGCATTGTCTTCCGTCAGGATCTTTGGAAGGACTTTATTCTCTCTTTTTGCTTGTTTGCTCTTTGTATGAATGCATACCTTTTGGTCCAAACACAGAGGGAAGAGGATCTTTGTTACGTAGCAGTGTTCTTGCTTTCCAGCTGGATGTCTGGGAAATATGGCCCTGAATCCTAAGGGCTTACTGTAAGCATGCTGGCAGAAGGTTAACAGAATGCCTTTCAGAAAAGGAGGGCATTAAGAACATGGAAATAAGCCATTTCTGACTAGTAGGACAGAGCTTCTGCCTTAGATTCATGATTTTGGCTTCCACTTTTCTTCTTTTCTAAGAGTCTGCAGCTTTATATCCATTCCTGTTACATGTGGCACATGATTTTGGGAGGTACTGAGAAAATAGCAGCAGCACTGCTATTCCTGCCTGATGGATTCATGCAGATCACCACCTGCTTCCTGTTTGAGATATCATGGAGGAGTGACCAGCAGGGAGAGGGATTGTGAGCAAACGTGTTTCCCTGGCAAACTGCACAAAGCCTGTGCATGTTGCTCTGTGGATCTCAGGAGCAGGCTCTTCATTTTAGCTTCCTGTGTGGAATCTGTATGTTTCCTCTGGAGGAAACTGACATCCTTGTATAACTATGCTTATTCCATCAGTAACAAATGAATCCTTCTTCAAATGGAAATATTCCATTTACAGCTAGGAGAAGAAATTCCTAGAGCATTAAAATGTTTTTTCATAAAAGAAAGAACAGATCCTTGCAGTTCTGATTGCAGGTATTTACCTGGTCTCCTGGAGGCAGAGTTAAGAGTAGTAATATTATCCTTTCTTCTCCATTTTATTCACTTAATACACTGAGCAATATCCCTTTTCCTTCTGTATGCTCACAAGGCCCTGTATCCCATTCCTCACGTATGATGGAAGACTAAACATTGGTATTTTTTCATGAACATAGAGGCAATTCTGTGGAGGCTTAAGCTGTTCCATATAGAATTTTCAAGCATGTGTTCCATTTGTGTAGGGTTTGGTACAAAAGGGCACTGTTAGCTAATGCACCTGTTCTTAATATGGTTGTAACTACCATATTAATATGGTTGTAACTACCAACTATGGTTGTTAAAAGATGATGTTTCAATCGCATCGCGTAAGAAGATAGATCTATAAAGTGAACAAAAACTGATTTATTTACTTACTTTCACTTAGGTTATCTTTTAGCTAAGTTAAATTAATAACTTAAAATTATTACATTTGCATATTTTATGTATATAGAATCATAGTAAGTTATGACTTTAAAGCAATTGCATTTTTAAATATACTGCAGTGACTCTAGGGTAATAATGAAAACAAAGGAATATGCCTCAAAATGAAACTCTTGTCTCTGGACACTAAATGTTTTTATAACTGACATGGTAATTATTGGTGTATTTTTCTCTTCTGAGTGCTGTCATATTTCTTTTTATAAAAACTGAAGTCCAGAGTTCTTCAACTTCATTAGAAAGCACACCTTTACTGAGAGAAAGTGTAAGTACTCTACAGTTGTTATTTTACAGCAGTGAAAATACATCTCCATTTTAAAACAAAAAAATGTGTTTGTTAGTCATGTTTGCTAAGCTTTATGGCAGACTACGTAAAACACAAATATGTACTGATTGTATCTTAATCTGTGGATCTTGGACATCATGTTTGATATTAGAAAGAGAAAAGATATTCTCAATTGTTCTTTCTTGTTTGCCAGCTTTAGATGGCTTAGAAAGTCCCTCTTCATTACAATGGAGATTACATAGAAGAGTGTATTACTTTCTTACCTGAAAAGAGGAAGCAATTTCAATTAAACATTAGCTGCAAAGCTGTGAGGGTGCTTAGGTGGAAGGCCAGGTTTTTGCCCTGTTGCAGAGCCAGGAGGCTGCCAAGAGTTGCTGACTGTCATCAGGCAGGCTGGAGGCCAGTGGCACAGGCTGGAGGCCAGTGAGGGGTACCAGATTGGCTGTCACTCCTTAGGGAGCACAGAGTATGCAAGGAGAGCTGGAGAAACCACAGGCTCCTCCTACCATTGTACCTTCCTGCTGGAGCTCACTGCTCAGTGGCTGCCTGGACAGAGAGCCCTGAGTTTTCTAGCTGTGCTCAGTGCTCACTAGAGGTTCCAGTCTACCAGACTGAATCATAGAAAACTCTTTTAAAAAATTACACATCTTAAGAAGTGAAACTAAACTAAATTTGCATTGAAACTCTTGGTTTTTTGCAGTCTATAAATGTTTCTGAAGAGATCACTGAGGACTCATGGGTGAACAAACTTTCTCCAGCAAAAAGGAGACTCCTGTAAGTTGCTCACAGTTCTTTGGCTGATGCATAGAAAGTAGCCAGAGAAAGTAGTTAAACACAGTGTAAGAGCAGAATTTGTGATTTCCTAGCAAAGTCCCACAATAAATGACAGGTTTTTACATACAAGTGTAGTGTGCAAATCTATATATGAATAGTTGCACAGCTATTTAGATTATTCCATTGGCCCTGTTGCGTGTGTCTAACCTTACCAATCAAGTATTAGGTACTACTGTGAAAAGTATCATTTGGCAAAGGAAATAACAATATCAACTCAGTAATTTCAGAGCTGGGTTTTAGCACCTAGTTGATTAGCACTCTAGTGTAGAAGAAGCCTGTGCTAATGACATGCTTCCAGGTGTGGTTTCCAAGTGAATACAGCTGGAGAAGACATGGCAGTATGGTAAGGAGACAGTAAAAGTGCTTCAAAGTGGAAGCAAGCTAAAAAGAAGCCTTGTGTGGGGAGTGGAGACTGCCAAGAGTGCAGCAATCTGGAGATGGAGAAGCAGACTGAAGAGTCAATGAACCTGGGAAATTAGAATATATAGATGGCAACAACAAAGGTGAGGGTGGGAGCATTTTTAACTGAATTTTTGTTTGTTGTCCCCTAGCTCTGCTTTTAGGAAATCCTAGTTATTTAATTTCCTGTATCATTAATCTAGATTGCTGGCTTTTACAGCAGGCATTGTTTGTCTTGTTTGGCTACAAAGTAGGAGGAAACTACGTGAACCATTTCTCTACCAGAAAAGAAAAATGTGCTAAAATGTTTTGGTTTTGTGGCTAGCAATTTTTATATGATGCACGGTTTTTACGTGTGCTACTGGACTTACATGTGTTGTCCACTTCCTTAACTCATGCAAGGCTATTTTCTCCTATTTTTGCTCTTTTAAAGAGGCTGTAGCCTGGCTGTAGTGGCTGGAATACTCTATGGTTCCAGTTTTGTACCAGTACTTTACATCAAGGACCATGGAAGAAGAAATGAAACTGTATACACAGGAGCAAGTCAGTTTGGTAAAGGCTTCTGGATCACTTCTACTTCATTTCATCATTGTGTTCTCCTTTTTTTTGAAGGCATAGGGTGAAGTTCTTGATATACCTAAAAATATACCATGACAATTTATCTGTTCTGCACTACTTTAGATGTTGTCATAATCATAGCCCTAGCACTCCCTTTTTCTCAGAGGTTAATTACACAATAAAAAACACTGAGAAGCAGCCCAAAGACTACCATACTTAACTCACAGGTATGTTTCTGAAGGCATTAAATACTAGCATTCTCAAAGTACAGAGTTTATATGAGTGAAGAATGAGGACACGAGCTTGCCAATTGCCAACAGCAATAAAGGAGGAGATTGATCATAACAGATGAGGAGAGCAGACATGTAATAACATAAGTAATTAAAACCATGTTGGTTTTTTAAATTGAAACCATTTAACATAAGCCTAATTGCCATTTTCAAACAACATCCCCCCAGAAACGTTTTCCTTAAGGTTATACTCTTATCAGGTAATGCCTGAAGCACCTTAAGAGCAAAGTACTGTTGAGAACACATAATGTCACCATTGTTGTATACAAATTCTCTTGAATACTGCAATGTATGTATTCCCCAGCCAGGCAAAACAGATGTTGTCATTACCATAACTGCCTTTCCTGTTGAAAATTTATAGCTCCAAGGAGAACAGGATCACCTTGCTACATGCTTCTGCTTCACCATGTTGGAAATACTCTCTTAGCATGTACAAAATCCATAAAGGATTTGTTATTGTTCATGATTATAGTGATCAAAATTGTGATACATCCTTCAAGATTAAAAAAGAACAAAACTGAGCTATGTATAACTTACATAGTCCGTGCAGTTGTCTTGCCCTTAAATGTACAGAACAAAACAAGGATACAGGAACATAATTACAGCTTCTCTTGACCGTTTACAATTATGTAAAATCCCCACCCCAGTTTTGTAGCCTCACCTGTGGATTTTCTCAAGGTTAAATTAAGTTAATTCAGGAATATGTGGTAGAGTTCTGAAAATAACAGCTCATAGAAATGTTTAGAAGCCTGTAATAAGTCAACACAGCATTTAGTTCATGTTTAATAGGTGTCACTGATTGTATGCATCCACAGACTGGCAGCTGTGTTCAGCACAATGAGATTTGAATTTGAATTCTTAGGAGTAGCACCTTTATGCATTTTTGTCTACATAAATGTTATTGGTGAGTATAATTTTGTTAAAATTGATAGCTGGTGTTTTTACTAACATTTTGTAATTTCTCTTTCAGATTTAGATTATGTTTTTGCACACTTCAGTGGAATATTTCTTACAAGTACCATCTACTTTTTGATCTATTGTGCAGTCAGGAAGAATAAACCTTATGTTTATCCACAAGCCATATTGCCAGGTATGACTGTTTTTAAATCAGCATTTCCTTTCAGCTACTTTTTTGGACCATTTTGCAGTGATTAGTTCAAGTTGTGTTCACCTTTCAAGTAACTTCATTTGACTTCTTGTCTCTTGAAAGAGCACTATTAGGTTACTTAAGGGTAGGAGACAGTGGTAACTTTTGTTCTAATCTGAAAAGAGAACGAAGTGACATTGCAGGTTTTGAAAAACTGATTGCCAGAGTGGAGAGCACATTGCCCAAAAAATAATAAACTTAAATTGATTTGCTACTTCAGTTGGAGTAGCTCATTTTCATCCTTCAAGCTTTGGTTTAGTTTGTCAGAGCCAGCTTGTTAAAGTAATTAATGTACTAAGCTACTTCTATACAATTGCTGTATTATGCTACAAGTATAAAACTTCCACAAATTGCTGCCCATACCTTGCTATGCGTGTTTTTGATTGGGATTTATTTTTCTAGGGTTTGTTTCTGGTGTGCTTTGGGCAATAGCCAATTGCTGCTGGTTCCTGGCCAATCACTATCTCAGTGCTGTTGTCAGCTTTCCAATAATTACTGCAGTAAGTATATAAAAAATAAAATCTCTAACTGGAATTAAAAGTGAATGGATTTTTTACCCTTCTGTTTTTGGAATTCAGTTGAAATTGATGGGTCTAGAGCATTGTTAGTCAAAATTATGCAGTGCCTACTCTGCCTGTCTGCACTAGTCTTTGGATTTTTAGGAGCATGAATGATTGTGACAAGCACCATCTTTGTCAATGTCAAGCATAAGAAAAACCAGACTAATTGAGAGTGTGAGTCTTCAGGTTATGTAAAAGCCAAAGCTTTGTAAACAGAATTATATCAATATTAACTACTTAATTGAAGTCATTATAAGAATAATTTTGTATGCTTCCATCCCAGGAAGTACATTTTGGTCTGGATGTTTTTGAATTTGTAAATTTTGTCCCCTAGTAGTCGTTTTGCTTGCTTAAGTAATTTTTTCTTTTTACAGTTCTTGAACAAACAGAACAGATTATGTAGTATTGAAAATAATGTTCTTATGCAAATGTTTGGAAAGTAGTTTAGCCTGTTCTGTCTCTGTTTGATTCCTGTTTATGATGTACCTTTAAAGCATAAATTCCAATTACTAGGTAAAAGTAAACTTTGCATTTATTCTCTTGACACTGCACTAGTTGGTAATACAAAGGTGGCAAATGAGAGTTAATAAATATTAAGGCCAAAGTTTTGCTTAACAGCTGTGTTTTGGAAGCAAACTAATGAAACAGCTTTAATAGGGATTGAGCTTTGCCTCAAGATGCAGTAAGTCAAAATAAACTCTGCAGTGTGCAATGAAAAAAAAAAACCTTTGGATCATTCTAATTAGAAATTGAAGGATTAATGGGAAGCAGTTTTTGTAATTTAGTTATCAGTATGCCTAAAGGAGAAGGATGTAAAATCACAAAATGAAAAAGAAAAGGAAGCACTGATGAGAAACTGCCTATCTGGACCACAGGTTCAGAACTGCTGCTTTACTTCACTCTGGAGAAAAGTTTTAGAGAGGTATTCATCACATCCCTTTAATACTTTGTTCCATTTTTTAAAAGTGCATTCCTCTCACAGCGCACATTATCTATGACGTGAAATAACCCCTCAAATAATAGTTGGCAAAGTCACTAGGAAACAGCACCCACACATATATTCAGCATGAGACACTGTTTGCTGCTTATATCTGTGTCCCATCAGCTGCATTGAGGATGAAGAGAGGAAGGTCACTGGCCAAACATCTGTCAAGTGTTTCTCAGAACAGCTCTAATGCAAAGCATTAACAGAGCCAGTTTTGCTTCATGTTCAGATATTTTCTCATCAGAGATGAAAATTCAGATCCTTTCTCCCTCAGGGGAAAAACTCTATAACCCAGAGTGCCTGGAAGTTGCTGTTGTGTATCAGTGTTTGCTGATAGCCAGGAAACCTGGCTACAACAACATCACAGAAAACCAAGAGTTTCCCTGACCTGTCTCCCTGGCTGGCTTTGTGCTTTGTCCAGATGCCAGCTATACAGGAAATACATCTGTGTTTCAGTCTCTTGATAACCTACTGAGTGATAAAATCAAGCTTTGTCCAGTAGTTAGTCATGCTAATAAAGGAAATGTTAGGAAACAGTGTGGACTCTTCATTTGGGCTAAAGTGAGACATGTTATTTGGAGTCCACTGAAAGAACATGTAACAGCTGGAGCAGACTCTGCAGTGTAATGTAGAAAGCAGTTGTGCCTACTGGAAAAAAAAAAAAAAAAAAAAAACCAACAGTTTCTTGACTCTTTAGCCCTTCCTGAAGATTTTATTGTATCTTACTTAGTAAATATTTCAGTGATGTTTATGCTTTTGTCATAAGTGCTTTATTTATACACAGAATGGAAGGACTTAAATGTGTTATGCAGACAAATTCAACCACCCTGAGAGCAGTAATGAGACAGAGTAAATTTTAATGAAGTGCTGTAATGTACAAATTAATCTTATTCTTTAGGGTCCTGGCCTTGTTGCTGCAATGTGGGGAGTCCTTGTGTTTAAGGAAATCAAGGTAATGTAATTAGGTCTCTGACCTAATAACTCTTGCTTGCCTCTACCTGTAGAGACAGCATGACTTGGTATCCTGCTCCTTACAAGTATTACACTATGAAACTGAAAGTGATATCGTGCCATTTTCCAAGAAACCTGAAGAACTGTGGATAATTTTTACAGGAATGAGGATTTTAGTTCCATGGCTGTATGAGGAGCAGTGGATGTAAATGAAGACTGTAGCACAGCCAGGAGCAGGATGCCAGCCACTGCCTGAAGACAGTTTTCATTTGAGCCAGTTCTTTCAGTGGAGCAGGGGAATGAGCAGTTGTCCCAATAATGCATCAGCAAGTACATTACATTTTTAGGGTCAGGTTCAACAAAAGATGTAAAAATGCAGCAGGTATTGTAATTACAGTTGTTATTACATTGTAATATTATTATTATTAGAGATGTTATTGTTGTAAAGACCTTTGTAATTGCAGTGTAATGTAAAGATTCTAAATTGATACAGCAGTGGTTGTCTACAATAAGCTAATTTACTTGATTTTAACATATAGGGCAGAAGTTAGTTTTCTAGTGGAATCTGAAGCACTGAATGGTAGCAGTGTAACACCAGATTCTTTTTGCCAATCTACCCAGGATCCATGGGTACCTAACTTGGATCTAGAACTAGAAGTTCTGTCTCCCACTGCAGATTAGTGTTGTACTACTGTAGAAGGTCATAATGTTCATTACCCAAATCTTTATAACTCTCTAAGCCTTTCATTCTTTTCATATAATCTCTGCCTAAATGAAGCTTAGTACTTTGTTCTACTTTTTTTTTTTCAAATGGTATCAATAATGACAAGATATTTTCCTTTTTCTCTTTTACCTTTTCAGGGATTGAAAAACTATGTGCTACTATCAGTATCATTTTGCATCATTTTGGCTGGATCACTTTCCACAGCTTTTTCTAAAGTTTGAAAGGACCTTCTGGACCAGTAGATGGTGCTAGCGTTTAACACAAGTACAAAGACCATGTTGGTAGATCTCAATACATAATAATTTTCAAAATGCATGTCCAAAATTTACACTAACTTCAGCCAAGAGGAAGATGAAAACATTTGGCATGAAAGAAAATCTGGAAATATTTGTTCCTGTTTTTCTTGTAATAGTAAGAAAATCAAAGGACTTTATTAATCAAAGCTAAATGATTTTATTGTTACTAATTTTTTGGTTTTTCATTCAGGTGCTAAACTTCATGTCATCATAAATTTTGGATAAATTGTTGTGATAGTGGATAGTGATTTTAATGTTATTTATAATACTGTATATGTTTGCAAGCTGATTTGTTTTATTAAAACATTTTTCTTACTGACTTAAATATAAGATACATCTTGAAATTTTCCCTATGAAACTGATATCCATAAAAATAATAAACTTTTTCTTTTATTTAGAAGCATTATTCTTTAAACTCATGAGTGTATGTGAAAATGTTATCTTGCAGTCACTTCAGATTTGCAAAGGAAATTGAGTAAAAAGGGTGCTGCAAAATAAATTACTTTTGTTTCATTTTTCCATAACCACCACTAACAGTGACAGCTGTTTATTTTCTTACTTGTGGCAGCTAACCTTCATATATGCAGAGCATGTTCTTTGCATCTCCCCTTAGCCTTTTCTTCAGTACATTAGACACCCCCAGCTCCTTCAGTCTTCTCTTGCCTGTAACTTGCTTGCAATTTCTGTGTCTTTCCTGACAATAGAATGGTTTTGCTGGAAGGGACTTCAAAATCATCTAGGTCCAAACCCTCTGTTAAGGGCAGGGATGCAATTCACTAGACCAGGTTGCTGAGGGCCCCATCCAACCAGACCTTGAACACTTCCAGAGCAAGACAGAAGCAGCTTCTCTGGACAGCCTATTCAAGTCTTTCACCACTACTGGAGTAAGGAATTTCATGCTAACATCCAATCTAAACCTAACCTCTTTCAGTGTAAAACCATTGCCCCTTGTCTTGTCACTGTCTGCCCATATAAAAAGTCCCTCTCCCTCCTTTTTGTACACCACCTTAAGCTTCTGGAAGGCTGCAGTGAGGTTTCCCTGAAGCTTTCTCCATGCTGATCTCTCACTAAGTGGACTGGGTCTGTGTAGAATACCAAAACATAGCAGTCAGGCTACATCTTGTAGCCAAAAGCTAGGAAGAGCAGCAGTAAGACTATGGGTGTTTTTCCCCATCCCATTTGCAAGCTCTGTTCATAGTTAGACATCACAACTTTTTGCTATCATGACTTGATATTGTTAGCATGTTTAGATTGCAATCATAATTTCTCCTTTCTCCCTTCCACCTTTCTTTGTCTGCTCTGCAACAGATTTGATTTTATAACTGTTACTTAACCTGCTTTTTCCTGTCTTGTCTTGTTTATTCCTACCTAGGTGTCAGAACTTGATGTCTGACAGTTTTTTCCCCCTTTAGGCATTTCTCTAATGTTAAACTTGTTCTCCAACAAGGTGGCAGCATTTTTCAGCCGGGTGTCATCTGCAAATTTAATAAATGTACTCTCTAATTGCTATAAATAATTAATGAAAATGCTGCATGTTACTGGCATTTACTTACATTTTGGTATCTAATACTTCTTTTTACTTTTCAGGGAACAATTGATTAACCTTTGAGTACAATTTTCCTGTCTTGCAGTGCTTTTGTTTAGACTGTGTTCTCAGAGCTTTTACATAACATCAGGTAGAAAAACCATCGCACATGATGTTTTCTACTAATACCTGATATTGAACTGAAAAGTGGTATTTTTTTTTCTGTCCAGTACCTGGGTCAGGCACAATTTCTCCTTGACAGACATCGACTGTTACTTACCTAGCCATTATTCTATTGACTCAGACAAGGACAAGTAATATATTCATTGTGGTTTTGAAATAACTTGAATTAAACAGGACATTTATTCATTTCCTTGGTTCTGTTTAATTTCTTAAAGTTCACAGTCTTAAGGATTCCCTTCTTAAATATTCCAGGAATTTATTCCATGCCAGAAAGTTGCTGATCAACAAAGAATTGGAAAAATGAAAACACAATATCCTTAGGCTCCTCAGGTTTATACATAGGCTTTAGGATAGGACTTTAAAACTGGCCTTTAGTATGTCAGTGAGGTGCATATACTTCACTGGTTTACATATAGTAAATTATTAGTGCCTCAGTCCTGCTCCCTAGGAGGGGCAAGGCAGCAGCAGGACAAGCTGCCTTGGGCAAGCAGGTGACAGCAGCAGGGGCAGAGGGGCAGGTGCCTGCCCTGCACAGCCCCTGTTTCCCCCCCCAGACCCTCTCCCCTTTCTCCCCTCTTCCAGGGGGAAGCTGTGCTCTCAGTGAGCAGTGAACTCTGCAGGAAATGTCCCTCCTGCTTCAGGCAGGAGCTCTGGGCTGTTCCAGTGCCCCTGCATGGAGGATGGCCAGAGGGTGCTGGTTTTCCAGCCATGCTTCCAACAAGACTGTGCCTGCTCCACCTCAGGAGCAACTCAAATGCAGGCATGCTATTGGAGTTTTGAAACTCAAGGGCTTTGTGGTGTCTAGAATTATAATCACTTTAGGTAAAGACATGTCACTTTTAGATGAAGAAAAGAAACTTGGATGCAGTATTCCATGCTGAACTGTACAGGAAATGTTACAAACTGTACATTCTGTTCATCATCTCCGTAACAACTATGACTTTAAAGGCTTGGGACATTATATTTACTACAGGAAAAAATCCCAACCTAACTAGTAACCAGGGGGGTTTTCTTCACAAATAGGCATAGATCTAGTTCAGCTATGGAGAAGATACATGCTCCTGTGGCTGCTGCTATTTCCATGACGATGAGAGACAGAACTTCCACCCTTTCTGCTTTCCCCCATCCTCTATACATTCCCTGGGATAGATGATCTTACAGCCTCTGCTGTCTCTCTTGGGGGATGCTGTTAAATTAACTTGAAATACAGGCACAGCATTCATCTACTGGATATGATTACAGGAAACAGCTAAGTGTTCCAGGGCAGGAGCACCTTTGCATTTCCTAGATTTTGTACAAGATCATTGATTTTTATTGGGGGGGGAGGGAACAAACAAACAAACACAGAAAAAAAATAAAAAAAAACCAAAAAAAACCACCTGAGCTCCTGTCCATAGCAATTGCCATGTAAATAAATGTTTGTAGTCTGATGCAGTTCTCCAGTCTATGTTGTAAGGCTATCAGATCTGCAGGCTTAATTGCTGACTGCTAGGATGTTAATTAAAAATCTTCCTTATGACAGCTCAAGTATGACCTTTATTAAAATTTTTTTACAAGCTGTCCTATTAGATTTGACTTGTTGACTGCAAGAAAAAAATCCCACCACTTCCAGCACTTTTCTGTGAAAAGTCCCCTGTGGCATTCCAAAATAATTTTTGTGATGTTCACTTGGAATATGTTGTATAAATATTCCACTCATTTCTGAGATTTTTCTTGGTCTTGACATTTCCAGTTAGAAATAACACTGTTACTTCTTTCATGTGAGGATGCTGGATTAACAGCATGTTTACAGAGTTATTTGTACAAAATGGTCTGGAGTTAGAAATAACACTGTTACTTCTTTCATGTGAGGATGCTGGATTAACAGCATGTTTACAGAGTTATTTGTACAAAATGGTCTGGAAGTAACTGAGTTTAGTAAGAGAAAAATCTACAGCTAATATAAATTGCCATGGTTCTGTTTATATCAACTTGTTTTTGTATAAATGGAAGAATCACATCTCTTGGAGAAAACTAAGCTTTCAAATATTTGTTTATGCCTGTTCAGCAACTTTTAAGAACATATTTTAGCTTGCTTTAAGAATTTTTCTCTGGTAATACTTAGAGGCAAAGTAGCCTTTAAAATATAGGTAAACTGGGAGTTTTTGAAGATTTTTGTGCAGTCTTGTGAGCTGGGGAGCTCGGTGTCATCTTTTTTTAGATTTCTTTTACCTCTTTATTCCTTTACCTATGTTAATTATCAATGGATAATTTGAGGCTCACTGCCCTTCCAGATTTTTATTCCTTCATATTCTTAGTAAAAATTATTGTACGTGGAAAAATAATTTAAATACAATTGCTCCTAAAACTGGTGCTTTTTTAATCCTAGATAAATTTTGTATTTTCTTTGCATCATAATTTTCTTTTTCAACTGATATTCAAGGTTGATTAAATACTATTTCAACTGTCTGACCTGATCTTGAGCTTTCTTGCAGCTGGCCTAAAAATAAAATGAAAATTAAGATGATGCATGCTGGCAATTACTGGTTTTTTTCTTTTCATTTTGACCTTGTTTTCAAATATAAAACTGATGTTTAATGCCCTATTCCATAATTACTGAATTACTAATGGATTATACTTTCCTTTAGCTATATGTAATGCTGATAGATAGTGACTATGAGGTATATTATGTTAATTGCTGAAGAATTACATTCTTCATGCTTACCATAAAATAGTTTTAAAATCTAAAATATATTTAATTTTTAATATAAATACCAAACAGTTCTTGTGTCTCTTGCTGCTGTAAAGGGCCTGTTTGAAAGTCTAACCTGAGAGAGGAAATAAAGGAAACAGGACCTGCATTAGTCCTGCTGCTATCAGTGGTTCAGGCAGTCCTTGGGCAAGTAACTTGGCATGACCTCAGGTTTTGGTATTCATATAGGGACCAATTCACTGGTACTGACATAAACCATACCTAGAGATACTAAAGTTATTGCCCATGTCTTAGCATTTTTCATGTTGTAGATCTTCTAAAAACATTTCCTGCAGAACTGGGAAACAAACCACACATCTTCCCGGGCCAAAGCAGGGAAGAGGTGCAGAGGGAGAGGTTTTTCACCTTACTTAATAAAATGAGAGAACTGGTGGCTGCAATTTTTCTGTGCCCCTTGGTTTGCTGCAGTGAGGAAGCTGTCACATCTCTCTGAGCTAGTCTCACTGAGCCTGTAGGCAAACCTCAAAGGATATTGTTCATTGACACCGTTCAGGGATCAGAATAAAAATGTTGCTGTTTGTGCATAGAGGCTGGGGAAGAGGAGCACTTGTTCAGGAGTTGCAGAGTGATAACTGCTCCCCACCTGTATTTGTACACCTGGGCTTTGATCCCAGCCAAGGAAGAGCCCTGGGAATACAAAGGCCAGATACTCTTTGCAGATCCATCTTAGAAGAAGGACTGATCTAGTCCTTAACTGGATGGCAATATTTCACATCAGGTGGTGCTCTGACTCTGTAGGTTATTTTCCAGTTGATTTTGTGTGCAATTGAAAGGTTGGAACTTGTATAAAAGCATATCATGGCTTGTGTTCCTTGAAGCATTCTGTGCTTGTCAAGTTCAAAGGAAATGGTTTAGACTGTTGGCTTGTCTTACTTCCAGATGTACTTGCAGTGAGCATGCATGACCTCATCATCAATTTCTGCTTCAGATGTTTGTGTCTAGCATTTTCAAGTGAAGTAGTTGAAATTTAGTGCATAAATCCAAAAACTAGCATTTCTATCTAACTAAAGCTCTATGAGAATAAAAAATAGCCTTGTTTGGATGTTTCTAGAAGTTGGCAGCATAACACATTACGTTATGTGAACAACGAGATATTTATTACAAATAGGTTAAGCACTTGTAGCTTGTGAGTTGTAGCATCCATTTTGTTTCCTTGACTTTCAAGAGGTAGTTACCACATTCTGCTTATACTCTTCTAGCTTTGCAGACATTGAAGTAAAATGCTTGTCTTTTTTTCTTCCTTGGTTACATTGATTATAGTTTAGATAGATTTTTTTTCTTAACTTAGTGGGCAATAGTCGATTCAATAAAGCAATAGTGAATTTCACAGAAAGGGGGAAAAGCTGAACTATGTAGACATGTTCCAAGGGTTGGTGATATCTTGCCATGCTATTCTTTAGCTGATCACACCTTTCATACTTTTCTTTGGTAGTTGTCATGTCCCCAGCATTTCCTTTTTTTACAGGAAATTGTGATAATTCAGTTAGACTGATCCAATTAATAGACTTCTGCTATTGAATCTGGATTTCACTCATTGTTCTCTTTACATGGGTCAAGTTGATTAAAGATTATGCCACTACCCAGCTGTTTGCTACTAACAGACACCTTGCAGTGAAACCAATGGATAGGATTGTGAGGAAGGTTGTGAACTTCTTGGCAAAAAAACAGCTACATAAATTTTCTTCACTGTGACGAGGTCACCCGAGGAAATTCTGGGGGTGTGGAATAGCACTTTAGCCTAGCTCATTAAGAGCATGTCCCTGCTACTTTTCATCTGATTCTTGGGATAGAACTGCTCTTTCCTAAAACCTTTTGTTTTCCCCTTTGTTTTACTTCAGTGAGAAGATTCAGCTTTTTTTTTTTTTTTTTTACCTGAAGCTAAGAACTTTGCAAACATCTGTGAATTTATTGTGCCCTGTGAGGCTTGCAAATTTGTTTGCTGCTTATCCTATTTGGTATCATTTCCATGCCTTACAGATAACATCTTGATTTTGCTAGAAATTCAGAATCCTGGCTGCTCTAAACACCGTTTTTAATATCATGTTATTTATTAGCTATGCCTTACACATTGTATCTTAAATATTGTCTGCTGTTGATGGCTGGGGCTGTTTAAGGATGAGTGTGCGAAGTTTCAAAGTCTCTTTCAGTTTTAGGTCTTCATTAAGTGTCATTTTGATAACTGCAACTAAAAACACAGGAAAGTATCTTCTTTACTGGATCTCCATGAAATATGCCCTGACCAATATTTGGAGAGCTCTTGCATTTGTTTCATGAGGAAGATCCAAAAGAGTGTGGTTAGACTCCAGCACATGGATTTCTGAGTGGCTAGAAGGCCCAAAGAGCTGCCATGCAATGAAATTGCTTCTGAAAATTTAAAAGAATAAAGCACCTCAGCAAAACTGTTCCACTCTGTCTTACATTAGTTTGTTATGTCTATGTATCTGTTGCTAGAAATGTTACCTTTCACATTAGTGGCAACTTGCTGATGGAAGATTAGTCAGAATATCGCATTTTAGGGCTACCATCAAAACATTTCAAAGAACATCACTGTTTCAAATGACCAAGTTATGTATATCTGCAAATACATAAGCTGTAAATATCAATATATGTGTGTAGACATGTAGAGATGCACTCTAAATCAGGTCCTTTTAGTTAAAGAAAGATCTGGGAGTTTTTGCAACTAGCTGCCTGAGAATGTAAATTCAGTGACATTCACAGGTTAACAGCAGTTGAAAAATGCTAGCATGTTTGAAATTATTAAACAGTAAGTGGGGAAATATCACTATGCCAATGTGTAGTTTCAATTCACTGATCACTGAAATACATATTTAATGGATTTTTAAAAGTCATGCAGAAACAATAGATCTTCCCTTTTAAAGAATAATTCCTACTTTAAGTAGCACAAGACCCAGCCTGAATGTGATAACATTATCAAAATGTGATAACATGTCCATACATTGACAAGAGGAAACATGTTAATAGGGATTGATTAGTCACTGTGGGTTATGCAGGAAAAACTGAACACAGTAAAGTTATTAGAAATGGGTTTTGAAAGACAATAGTGACTTTTTCAAAGAAATCATAATCAGTGTTTTGAAACTTATTCTCAGAAGATTTAGTACCCATTAGTATTAAAAATGGGTTCTGAGGCAATTAGTGAAAGATGAGGCCATTTCTGACTATCAGTCACTACTGCTGATCTGAATGGAACCTCTGGCTCAAGCCTTTAAGCCACTTGATTTCCAGAAAGAGCTATTTCACGAGAGAAATAGCTTTTGGTTCCAGACATAATCATTCAAAGTCCAATATTTGCAGACTTCTACATATAGACAACATACAATATAATTTCATTAAAATGGTGATATAAATTCCATGGCAAGGTTAAGCACAAAGCACCTTTTAGGTGTAATTTTTCAACAACTCTCATTGTTCCCAAACACTGCAAATGTTTTGGGTAATACTGACATCCGATGCTTAAATTAGGACCTAAACTTTATAATTTAAAATCTGTTTATGTTGACCAAGACTATTAGATTAAAATTCACAACTTCAATAAAAACTTTGAAATATTCCTTCTAATGCAGAACTTTGCACAAAGCAGAGGCTGTTTCTGGCAGGTATCATTCACCCTAGCAGCTGTGTGAAAGGTTACACTGTTAGTTTGGTTTCTATCTGCTGTGGCTTCTGTCCTGCTGCTCACTGCCCAGCAAAGAAATTTCTCCATGGAATCACCGTGTGATCATTGGTATGGGTGGGGACTACTTTTGATTAGTGGTGATTGTATTTTTTCTTCAACTTCTGTCTAAATTTGTCACCATGGTTTGTGCTAATTGTGATGACAAGCACAAGGAAGTCAAAAGGCAAAACTCCAGGAGATAGTAAAACAGAAAATGTTAAAGAGAGATAATTGAGAAAAGCAGAAGGAGCAAGCTAGTAGAAATTAATGTGATGAGAAATATAAGCAGAACATTGATGTAGGACTTCCACTAGAAGGACAATGAGCTTTTAATTAAGATGTGGCAGACAGGCAGAAATTCAAGAAGTACAGATGACAGATCAAACCAAGATGAAGCTGATTGTCTTTCCACTGCAGTAATAAAATTAAGAAGCAATGAAGTTACAATAACAGTTTCTGATTATCTGAATTAAAGGGACTTTCAACAACTCTGACATATTGAACTGATTATGCTTCTAATTTAGGGACTGTGGTATGTTTTAGCATAACTTTGCTCAGATAAAAACTTGGAATCTGTCTCTTCCAGCCTTACACAGTGAACTAAAGGAGGCTAAAAAGAGCAGTCTTTGTACAATTTTATCAGGGAATGCTTTCAGTATTTCTCCCCAACCATTGCAATGTGTCAGCAGCATAACTTATTTTCCTAGTTACTTGAGTAATAATTTCATTATTTCTCTGTGTGTTTGTTCTCAAAATAAACATGACTTGGCAAAAGTTTCCATTGTGTCTTCATTTTGAAGCCTGTAGGCAGTAAAGCTGGCTAATAATATTTGAACCTATTAGAGAAAGGACATAATAGAAAAGAAAAATAGTGGTTTAGTCCTCTTGTGGCTTCTTAAATGACTATTAGAAGCAAATTCATTTAGAAAAAGTGTCCTTGTATGTAACTAAAAATATGAATCATAATTAGGCCATATTTCTGTCAGTTTCATAAGGGAAATAAATGCTCTAGTACCAGGAAAATAATCTTTCAATTTAAAGTATAGCTCTTAACAAATAGTCTTGAACTGAACATCATGCTGTCATGTTATTGATAAGACAGTGTCTCAGTTCTCCTAATCTGACCATTCTAAAAAAAATACCTTTGGGGAGGAAAATGTTTCTGCTGGTTTTGTGATGTCAACTGAGCTGTTTTTCATATTTTTTAAATATTTAAGCCTAGGCCCAGAGTCAGTGCCTGGAAACAGGAAGTATGCATCTGTATACCATATTGATGCCAGTTTGAAGGGATTATTTCATTTTCCGTTGTCTTGTCTTCCACTTTAAAATGAGATTTGAGAGCATGTCCTTCAGCTGGAGAAGTTTCACAAGAGGCTCTGGATGAGCTGCGTAACGAGCTCAGCCGTGGATGGAATTGCAGCTGTCCAATGGTGTGCCCACAGAGACTTTAATAAGGGTAGCTAAGATGTGCCAGCCTTGACAGGAGAGTGAGTCAGGTGGACAAAATGTGTGTGCCCAACCTGTTCCTTGTGAAATGAAGTGCAAGGGGAAGAAAAATAATTTCTTAGGAAAGCATATTCTCAAACACATCTTCACTGGCAAGAAGCAAGGGCAGGTAATTTTAAGGAGTAACAATGTACTTTGGTCATTAAGTGATAAAAAATATCTCTTAGTAGCCAGGATGCTTTGAACATTTCAGTAAAACATTCTTATTTTGGCCATACTGGTGTCTGTAAACATCATCAGCCGCAGGGCAGAAAGGGTGGGTGATCTGTCTCTGTAACCACACCCTTATGCAGCAATGACTTGTACAGAAGAGAGGGAAGAAAATCTTAGCTACTCCTAGAATCACTGCCTGTTTCTGGGATAAATTTAAAGAGTTTTTTTTTTAATCATATTGCAGCAGGTATCAGAATAAACCAGTTTTTCCCTTTTAAACATAGATAGGAAAAAAACCTATTGATTACATAGCAATATCATTGTCATTGCCTTTTTATACTCCCCTAATTCTTCTATACTTCTACATTTTGCAAGATCAAGTAAATGTAATTATCTCCTGCAACACTTACTCTATATTTTTAGTATAAAAATTTTCCTATCAATTTCAAATGCTGAAGATTCAGAGAAATTGTCAGCACCTGAGGTGAGCTGTCAAATTGTTTAATAAGAATGATTCAAAACATCAGCATGGGTTTTTCTGGTTTGGTATTTTTTGCATTTTTTTACATTTTCCATTTTTATTTATCTATGGAAAATCTTTTTATGGAATAAGATCTGAGAAAAAATATAGATGTTTATGTAGACTTAAAGCATAAATATGCATATATAAAGAATACAAACTTATTTTGTTACATTAAAATTCACAGCAGTGAAAATATGCATAGCAGCATTACAAATCCAGGACTGTCAGTTGTCTTGAGCAGAGATTTCTAATGCAATTTTCTCAAAAATAAAAGCAAAATCAAAGATGCTTTATGGCAAACAACCATTGCGGATTGACATTCCGGGTTGCCTTATCACACTGAGGAAGAAAAATTATTCTGGCTTTGCTAGTGAGATAGAAAACCAAACTAAAGAAGTTATGCTTGGACTGTTCAGTACTAGGAAGAGAAAAACTT
Organism: Melozone crissalis; assembly: GCF_028551555.1. Lineage (NCBI taxonomy): Eukaryota > Metazoa > Chordata > Aves > Passeriformes > Passerellidae > Melozone > Melozone crissalis. The sequence continues at coordinate 35,551,889 of NW_026535784.1, read as the reverse complement.
TGTATGTAGGGATGCATTTTTAAAATGCTTCTGCAGAAGAGTTTTGTGTACCCCACGAGAAGATCTGTTTAATCTTAACTTTCTCCTCTTCAGCAGTGTGGTCAATAAGCAAGCCAAACAAATAGAGAAAGGAGTGTTGCTCATGGATGGCTTTGCTTTTCAGTCAGATTGAATCAAGGCATCCCTGCCCTGTAATGCGTTCATGACATCTGAAAAATATTGGGAAAGAAATAAAACATGCTTTGAAACTTCAATTTGAAAACAGTAATAAGGGTTTAGGTTGGAGGATTTTGCATTTGATATCATGGGGAGGTGGGGCTGTGTGTATGAATAAAACCTCTTCTAACCCATAAAGGAACCTCCAATTTAAGCTACTTATGTTAGGTTAGGGTGGTTTTTTTTGTTTTTTGGGTTTTGGTTTTTGTTTTGGTTTTGGTTGTTTTTTGTTTATCTCCTTACAGCAAAGAATCAAAATGAAGGAAGAAGTAGGGAGGAAACTCACAATGCTACAAAGATTTTGTAAAACACCTAAAATACCTAAACTTCAATGCAAATATAGAGAGTTGTTTTCATTATATCTCCAAAAAAAAAGGTTTATTGAGATAAAAAAATTTTTGTGCTTAACTTATTCCAAAATACTGCTGCAACTAGGAAAGTGTCATGGTGATAGGAGAAAAAATGTTACTGTAGCACAGAGGATTCAAATATTATTCTTACATCAAAGCATAACAGAGGCTGTAGATGAGTACAATATTTCCATATTTATAAATAATATGTATTTGTTATTTTAGGTATGTAGGACTCCCACCACTGGCTGCTTCTGCTTCTTGGAGGTTTTTCCTGAAGGAGAACTGGTTCACAGCAGTGCAAAAGGGTCAAGTGTCAGAACACACAGGAATAGGTCTGACATTATGAAAGCTGAGCAATATACCGTGATGTACTTCAGGTAAATCTTGACAAGACTTAGTGGGGAAAAAAGAACTCTGAAGAACTGTGAATTGCCATTCACCTTGGAATCTAGGACATCCACAGTGCTGTCCTGGTAAGGTGTTTATCCTTTCTGCCTGGACAAAACTGAGAGTGTATCTTAAGATTTTGACTGATTTTCCTTCTAGGAAACACAAGGGGAAGAAGAAGGAAAGAAAAGGGAAAAAACCCACCTTCCTAAATTTTTTAAACAGAATATATTCAAAATCAATAGAAAAAATTATTGTTGTTGCTGCTATTGGTTAACTAAGAAACTGAAACAAATGAAAGCTAACACATGTAAGAGAACACTGTTTACTTTTTTTTTTTGAAAAGAGAAGCACCTGCAAAAGAAAAGGCATTCCCAGGTGAAATATGAGCTAAATTCAAATGCCATCAGAAGAAAGACGTCTAACTATTAAGTTTTAATGTGCCCTTTCTCACCCAAAAACATCTCGAGAAATATATACGTTAAGCTGCTGGCTCTTGCTTCTAAACTTTTTCAAGTCACAGACTCCCAGGTGTGTTCCTCTGCAGGATTTTCCAGTTCAATAGCTTTCAAATTGTTTAGTTCCATATAAAACATGAATTTTAAATATGTGTAAATTAAAAGTGCTCTTACAGTGAAAAACATTGACTTCAGCAGATTCTCATGAATGGAACATGAGCAATTATCAGAACAACAGCATTCTTGCTGAGAGTCTGCCTTAAACATCCCTATTTCTGATTTTCTCCTCCATTCGTCTTTGCCCAAAATTCACTTATCTCATGAGCTAATCTTTTTGTTTGCTTGGTTTTGTTTCTAGGCATGGAGTTTGGATTAAGATAATTTAGGAAGATGTAGGCATTCTGGAGGACAAAAAAATGGTGTTTATTTGACTTAGGTGCAAATAGGGTTTTTAAAACACAGTGTTGTTTGTTGAGCTTCTACCTAATTGTTTGATAGGAAAGCATTGAAAAACCATCTGTTGAGGAAACAGCATTTTAAAGATGAAAGCTCATAATGCAAGTCTTAACAAAGAGGGAAATGTGTGAAATAAGCCTTCTTATATGATTCAAGAGAAAGGAGACATTTCCTGGGGAAATTTAAAATGTTGCAGGCCAAAGCAATTCGGGGTGCAATCTTTGAGAAGTGACTTTCCTCTCCTCTCATGGTTTAAATCAATTCAATGAAGGGATATAAAATGAATAACTTTCAAAGACTTCAAATAAATCATCCTGTTAGATGATTACTAACTTTACTCCTTCAAATTCTATTTTACCTCTGGCCCTACCTCACTTTCTCACTTACCCAGTACATCAAGTTCCATTTTTAGACTATCATAGAAGACATATATAAACACTCAAAATTCAAAAGTTTCTTATGGCCTTATACTTTTCAGATGTTTCTTACATGAAAAGTTCCTTTATTGCAAAATATATGAATACTTGTGTCTTTATGGCAAGAGAATAAAGATCAGTATCCCTAATATTATTTGCTTAGAATAATTTATCTAATGATTATTACAAAGAAAAGTACGTTATATGTCTCACTCTTTTCTTTTTAAAGGAATGACTGAATTTTTGACTGTGGTATAGAATAGCTGTGCTATAAGGCTTGAAAAAAGTATAGAATTACATATATAGATTAAAGATTCTAAATTTCTGCAAATCAGGGACAAGTCCTCTAAGAATCAGGCTTCCTATCTAATTCTTCTCTTATTTAATTAATAAAATCAAATCAGTAAATCTAAACAACAAGTTCAAAATTCAGCTCTAGGTGTATAACTCTATGTATTAGCAAATAATGGTAAAAGTGGTAACATTCAAGTAAAAGAAAAGGGAGGACAACTTAGTGAACCTTTAAAAGAATCTTCTCTCTGTTGATGGCTGAGCATCATGTCCTTAAACATGGTGACGAGGGCACACTGAGGAATATTCAGTGATTTTGCTGTCACTGAAACTACCAATACAAAGTAAATCAGACATCATCTGCAATATAAAACAACAACTAATTAAAGATTTGCTCTTGGCGCACATTTTAGTCTTATTCAAGATCTAATATAATATTTTTAATTTTACCACCCAGCACCCCTCTAAACTAAACAGTCTCAACTCCTCTGAGGTAAATAGAATTCACAATTGAACTCTAATATTTTTATATTAATGCAAATCTACCTTACCTCTGGGCCAGAAAGATAGAAGTGACACAGAAATCCAGGCAGCCAGGTATTTTATTGCTTTTATGCAATTTCATAATTTCAAAGTGTTTATTTTGAAGGGCTGAATAATTCCAAAACCTTTTGTACAGGTTATTTATTAAGGTGAAATTATGGGGGGAGGATTACTTATACCCAACATAAAGAGGAAATTCCTAGTACATCACATTCTTTTCTAATGTGACATTTAACAACGTTTGATTGCTGTGCTTAAATGGCTAAAGTTATTTATATAGCTAGATATTATTATTGCCTTTGGCTTCAAATTTAAAAATTAATTCATAGGCATCATTACTGCATAGTCCTTTGAATATACTGTAAGGTCTTCCAGCTGCATGAGCACCCTAGCACCCATCACAATGCATCAGTCTCACAGCTGCACTTTATTTAGACATTCATTTCAGAAATTGTTTCCATGAATTTTTGTTTGTAGCTGTTTGCATTCAGCTCACAATCTGGGATTCTGTTACACCTTGTGCTCAGGCAAATTAACATCTGAACAATATTTGTTTGTTGATCTACAGAGTGATTCATTACAAGCTCTGAATCACAGTTACTTCTGGGAAGGCTCCATATTGTTAAAGTGTGCCTTGCAGTGAGTAGAACTGCTGAGATAATTACAATTTGAAACTTGAAACTTTAAGTTTACTTCAGTACAAACACAAGGAGCTGAGGTTTGGAGGCATTTATGTGAATCCATGAATAATTAGAAATGCTCATATGATTATGCAATTGAATTTATTAAGAAAAAGAGGCTTAATATCATCAGGAAGGTAACTGGGAAATAATTTTGTCTCCATTATGCTAGGTAAGTAATGAACCAATAATCTTGTACTCCCAGACCATTATATGTGTCTGTCTCACAACATCTTTGCACCTCTTTTACAATATTGTTCTGAATATACCTTGGATCAGCAGAAAATTGAAAAAGAAAAAAAACAAAATAGAGATTTCCTAAGTTGGAAGACGGTATACCTATTACTAGATTAGATTTTTTTACTTCAGTAAAAAACAAAATTTTTTTTCCTGCTTCATAAATACAGTAGAATTGTCTTAATTGGTTTTGAGAGTTTTAGAAAATTCCCTTTCTCATAGATGGAATTTCTTAGATTTTAGTCTTCTATAGAAAGATATTCTGATAAAATTGTTAGATGCTAAGTTGAAGTTATATTAAGAAATTCATAAACTGGTGTTATACAAATGCCTTTCTGTTTTTTCCCCAGGTCTCTAAAATAATTTCTAATGAAAAAAATAGGGCAGCTATAATAAAGGAAAAAAAATTATTTACAAAACTAATAGTTCAAAAAATAATTCAAGCCTAGGTTTTTAATTGTAAATTTCAAGTCTGATTCCTATCTGTTTAAATTCCATATTGTGTCACACAAACTGATTTGCGGACAAGGTTATTTGTGGTGCTGCATCAGGATGTACAAAGAGGAGTGTGATGGGCTCTGAGCTCTTCCATCTCTGGGGCAGGTTTGCAAGGGGGTCCTGTGGCTCATCTGGCAGGAGCCAGCAATGGGGAAAACCCTCTCAGGAGATTATTTCATCCTTTCTGGAGAACTTTCTTTCTTCAGCATGTTACTGACTTGCTTATTTCTACTAGCAAAACCTAGGCCTGTAAATGGTTTTTCACTGGGTGAATATTCTAGGTTGTTCTAAAAGTTGTTCTCTCTAAATAACTACAAATTTTATGTGCAGGAAGTGATAGTGAGTCCTCTCAAAATAATTCTTCTTTCGCCCTCTTGGATGTGTCCATCCACAAAGAATCTCATATTGAAATGATGAGGAACAGAGCCCAGATTGCCATTGTAGGTAATTCCTAAATTGCTGCCTTGGGGATCTCTTTTTCCACTACATAGCCACGTGGTGCATTTTCAGGAGACTGAATTGACACATCCTACCCTTTCAAACATAAAAAAGAGGAGATTTTCCACTATTTTTATAAATATGTTGCATGTTTAGGAAGCATGTATGATTTAGTTTCAAATGCTGCTGGTAGAATTGGCAGTTTAAATAAAATGTTTGTTAAACTTACTAGACTAGAGGACACAGTATTTAATTTCACTCTGTGAGACAGAAAAATGCTTTATTTAATCATTGCACCAAAAAGTGGAGCCTGCTGGGAAGGTAAACTTGGAAGAGATATTAAAGACTTTACTGCAGTTCTGTGAAAATATAATGCTTCAGTCTTAAGATAGAGATTGTAGCTTTTTCAGGGAAAACTTTGTATAAATTCTGTATGTTGATTATGAGTCTATTCATTACTAATTTATTTCTATAAATTAATGCACTATGGATAAACAAAACAGGATCAGAAGCTCTGGTTCTATCTAGCAGACATTTTGGGACTATACAGGAGAAGAGGAAAAAACCAGTGATACTGAACAGAGACCTTTAATGTGGACATAAAGTACTAAACAAGCTGAATAAATCTAAATATTACAGAGGGATGACGAGAAGATCCTAAACAAACAGGTGATTTAGATTGAATTTATGCTCCAATGTTCTTCAATTATCAGTTCATTGATCTTGCAAACTAAGGCCTTCTCAGAGAGAAGGAGGATTACCACATATCTTTGTAACAGCAGATTATTTTATTTGTGATCATATCTTCAGTTCTTAAAAATGGGAATTAACAAAAATGTGTTAGCATTAAATTCAGAAATAGTTAATACCATTAGCAGACTACTGCATTTTGGCAGGTGTAGGAAAATCTGCATATTCATGGATTTTTTTTCTTCTCAAATTAAAATGAAATGTTTTGGCAACTTGGCCAACCCTGTTTCTAGTTTCTTTCTTGTCATAAATCCTCCATTCTTCTGAAACCATTCTCCTGATTTTCCTCTTGTAAACTAAATTCCTTATGCAATTTCCTTATGTTACCACATATTTTTAACCCTCTAAATCCAACCTAGATTAACCTAAATGTTCCTCAGTGAGCTTTCTGCTGCAGTCACCAGGAAAATGAGAGTATAGAACTGTCACGAATGCAGAATTTGGATTTGCTCAGTTTGGCCAAAATGCAGTAGAACAATGCACATGTGCAGGAGTGTTTGACAACAAGGATAAAATGAAGCCATTGACACACTTTGCTTGTAGGGTTGATTGGCTGAAATATCTTAGAGGTTTTCAAAATGAAAGATATAAGTTCAAGTACAGGGGAAACCATGTGCAGAGTTCTGGATGCAGGTGTTGGAATGCCAAGGTAAGCCCTGGCCAGCCCTTGTACCACCCAGTGCTACCAGACATTCCTGTGTGAGAGATCTGGGGCCTCCAAAACCTTTTATGTTCACTCTCTGCAAGGAATGTGCAACCTATGTTCAATGTTCAATCTATGCAAGGAATTTAAAAAAAGGCAGATAAATGCAAAAGAAACATATCAGAAGCCTGTCTTTGCAGGTCTCACATTATTTAATTAGGATAAGGTTATTTCTGTGGAAGGGGACAGAGAGACTGGTCTGGAATGGGCAGCTGTGAACACTTCCCAGAGAATCCCATTGAGAAAGGGTCAAGCCTCAGTGGGCCCTGTGTTTCCTGATGGTTGGTTTCAGTGTTTTTCTGTGGTTACCACAGTTACATCATTGTTTTGTTGTGGTTTACTAGGGAAAGTGACTTGTTCTTGATCCCTTGCAATGCAATGATTCACATTGCATTAGTTTCTGTTTCCTCTTTCCTTTATTTGTTTAAAATTAAATTGAAGAAATAAATATTTCATGAACGTTTTAATTTAATTGTGCAAGGGAATACAGAAAGCAAGAACCAAAAACAAAATGTATACCAAACAACAATTTTGGATTACTTTTCCAGAATATGAGGGAAATTCAAAACTCAGAATTATAATGTGTCCATTTGCAGATATTTTTTAATGGAAAATAGAGGTAAAAAACAAATGTTGGCAGGAGTGCTTGTCCAAGCCACTGCAACCTGCATCAGTTTAATAGTTTCTCCTTTACTGACAGCTAAGTTAATACAGCAGCATGAGACTACTTTGGGGTTCAAAATGTTGTGGTGCTTGCTCAATTGAATTATATCAGCAGAAATCCTTAAAATTGAGAAGCTGTACCAGTAAAACTGCATTTTTCTCAGTAGAGCTCACTTAACTAATTTACCACATTGGTACAGTGTGATCTTTTTAATATACCCTCATTTATACCAAGAATGTTTTGCTTCTTCCATACTTGACTCTGATGGCATGGTAAAGCACAACTGAATTGAAAACATTTAAGAATACAAATGAACACTATTTCTCAACCTTAAAAACCCCTGTGCAGAATAATATGTTCCATCATGAGTAATTTAAGAAGAGGCATGTTTCCCCATAGATTTTTTCTATTTGCTATCCTCAGCTTAGCTTACAATTTTATTTTTTTTCTGATAGTTCCCTTCCAGCATTATTATCATTGGTTTTGTTGATATTTATATTTTTGAAGACAAATTTGTTTCTCTAAAGGAGATGCCTGTGAAAGAGATTTTATCAACAGAAGGATAAGGACAGAAGGAATGCTTCTTTTTCTTGGTCCTTTGAAAGAAAGCTGGCTTTGAAAATTCTTATCACTGTACTAAAGATAATGTTCCAGACTGTTAAATCACAATTTGATTCCTCAGAGAAAGTTAATTAACCTTCAAATGCATTTAGTCACACATCCTATGCATTTCAGCATAGCTCAAGCATTAAGTACTGAGACATTACTTTTCAAGAAAAGGTGAAATATACATAGAACTTTTGAAAAGTAGGAATTTTAATCAAAACTACATTTAAAGGATATAATTTGGCATCCACAATGCTGAACCTCCAGATGACTGGGTTTGTTTCAGATCAGTGTTGCTGAGCATTATTTTTACTTGACAGCTGCTCTGCATCAGCTGCACTGAGCAACTGGTTACAGCTCACACCCAGCTGGCAAGGCCCTGGGTAGTAATTGCCACTACCTGGTGGTAGTAATTAGCACTAATTGGTGGTAGTAATTACCACCAAGTGCCACAAGTGCCCAGTTTACCTGGGCAGTGGGGCACAGGGCAAAGATCTAACTACTAGCAGAGGGGCAGGACACACAGGTCGGATAATGTGTGCTGCTTTTCCTTGGGATGCATTTTCAGAGCTACAAACTCTGAATTTTTTTGAAAATTTGCACAGCAACCTTTTCAAGGAACTTTGAACATTTCAAGGTAGAGATCTCTATTCAATTCCTCTTAGCAAAGTACATTCAATTTGGTGTCCATTACAGATAGACCCATTAACTAAATTCATTTGCTTTAAACAGGGACATTTCTACTAATGCTTGTTCTTTTCTTGCTTCTTATGATCTTTCAACTATTTTAAAGAGATGCTGTCAGTATATTTTTTTTAAAAAAAGCAATTTCTGAACTCTGAATTTGGTTAAGACAATGTCACTGTTTTAAAATGTCACTTACGAAGTACTTTCCTTCCCTCTACCATTTTTTTTCCAGTAACGATTTTCTCTGGCACTTTTAACTCAATAACATGAATTTTCAACTTTGAGGTTGGTGACCTCCTCCTTTATAAAATGTCAGCTTTAAACTGCTCTGCATTTTAGTGAAATAACCTCATAACATTTTCCATAGCAAGAGGGTATGATGTAATTGCTGTTGAATTATGATCACTGCGAGATACTATGAATAAGAAAAACCTAACAAGCAAAGTGAAGTAATAGCTAAGCATTTTTTTTAAATATTAATAGTCTATTGCAAAATTTTTCTGTGTGGAACTTTTTTTTAATAGACCTTGTATTACAAATGTATGATGGTAGAAGATATGCTCATTCTGAGGAGACATGGGCTATTTAAATGGATTATTTCTCAACACAGCTGTTTCTTTAACATATGGAAAAAAAGCTTTGTCTCCATTGTCAGCTGGAACACAGTCAATTAGATTCTCATCATTGTCATATGTAACAACAATTAGGGTAAGAGCTATAAATAAGGCACCTGACAGATATGAGGATTCTCCTCACCTGTGCCCTGCCAAGACATTTTTTGTAGACTAGTGCTGTACTTAGGTTGTTCTTCACAAATACCCCTTCGGACATGTTGTTCAGCTTCAGCTCTTGGAGGTTTCATGAGCCACCTGATGATTGGTGCATATTATTTAGAGTGTCCTATCAATGACTTGGGTTATAGTGTACTGTTGTTTTTCCTTAATTGGAAGACTGAGGTATTTCAGTTGTAACATCATGCCTAAAATTTAGCTAGAAATCTCCTATATTTTACATACATAGTGCCAAGAATTTGAAAACTGTTTCATATTCACCTACAATAAACAAAAAAAAATTAATGTCATTATTGGCTTTCTACTGTTCCTTCAAGAAAAAAATCAGATATTTCAGGATACAAGCTGAGAATGCTTTTAGTATGAAAGCTACTTAAGTTGGGAAATGAAGTGCTATTAGACAGATATGATGTTTCATTAAGACCAGAAACAAAACAAATGAAAAACCACCTATACTCTAGTTAAAGAGAATTCAGCTAATAATCATTAAATATAAAGCTACTCTAAATCTTGATTTTTATGATTCTGCTGAACTTACATCCTGAGAAAGATATAGTGGGGGAAAAAAATGCATCTCAAAGAGGACAGTCTTTGAGAAGAACGAATTAAGCAGAAGTCATCAGAGATGCTTTCCATTTGTGCTGCTTGTCATGCAACATCTTTTTTTTCCAGACTGCTCTTTCATAGTTTTAAAGAAGTGGGGAATGCTAATCCTGTTTGATTGCTAACAGGGCTAACATCAGGCTGGTGGGTGGTCACCAGTGAGGTTGCTCAGGGCTCCATGGTGAAGGCCTTGAGGAGAAGCCATATGAGGAGTGGCTGAGGTCACTTGGTCTGTTCAGCCTGGAGGAGACTGAGGGGAGACCTCACTGCAGTTACAGCTTCCTCATGAGGGGCACAGGAGGGGCAGGCACTGATCTCGCTCTGTGGTCACCAGTGGCAGGACCTGAGGGAATGGCCTGATGCTGTGTCAGGGGAGGTTTAGGTTGGATATCAGGAAAAGGTTCCTCACCCAGGGGCTGGTTGAACACTGAAACAGCTCCCCAAGGAAGCGATCACAGCACCAGCCTGGCAGAGTTCCAGATGTGTTTAGACAATACTCTCAGCACATGGTCTGGTTTTTGGGGCTGTCCTGTTCAGGACCAAGAGTTGGACTTAGTGATCCTTGTGTGAGTTCCTCCAAACTCAGGGTCTTCTATGATTCTGATGTTTTCATTATTTGCAACAGTGCTGGACTGGTCCAGCTCACCCCATAGTAAAAAATCTAAAATTCATGGGTGGGTTGAGAGTAAGCTTTGGCTCTTGTTGGGCCAGAGTTTTCCAGAATATGCCTTCTAAGACTTCTTTAAACAACTTTTGATATGTACCATTTAATGAAAGGGAAACACAGTTATTGTCTTAGACTGAGATTCTTAGGACACGTTATGCCTAATGAGTCAAGGAGGAGAAAGCATCAAAATTAGAGGAAATCCTTCTGCAAGGGTTTTTTATTGCTTTTTAATTTGTTCAGAATTGTGAAATAAATTGTGCTGGGCTTTGATTAGCAAATTCTGTGGATGTCAACAAAAAGTCATGCAGCATTATTGATTTCAAGGTCTTGGTTGCAGAGGACAACTTATTTTTTGCAAACACAACAGTAAAATCCATATCTCCTGAAGGAAGCCTGGCAGTACCTAGAAAATAGCATGATGTTTGGGGTTTTTTTGTGGGACTACATAGTTTTCTTCTTTGCAAGTGAATTTTAATTTTTGGTGGATAAATAGCCTCTTGTCAGATTCACACAGGAGAGAAATTACAGATTTTATTTTCTTTGGTATAAGGGCTGGCTTAAGGCTGCTCTGATCCCATTCCAGTTACTTCATTCAATGACAAGCTTCAGAAAGGCTGCTCTGAAAGTGAGGACAGCTACAATTCTGTGATACAGTCACATCAGAGGGTCTCCACAAGGCAACACTGAAAGACCAAGGCATAGCACTGACAGTGCTGATTGCCACCTTCTTTAGTAGTCTTCTAAACCATGGAAAAACTCAGCAAACAGAATAAAAATCCTCTGGTTTCCACCTGCCAGTATATAAAGAATTCATTTTAGGAGGAAAAAAAATTGTGTTTTGTGATCTGAAATCACAATATGATGTGGAGAAAAGCTTTCAGTATAAAGACTACTTCAAAGACAAATTTGAAAGGTAACTGCATGACAGTAAGTTTAAATTTGCTGTCCTTTACTTAAAACTTCATTAGTTAGCATTCCACAAATCAAGAACTGTTGAATGCTTCCATAGAAAGATTTTGTGATGGGGGCAATCTATAGAAAATGTTTCAGTCCTCAATTAAAACAGTAGTGCTTTGAAGCATGTGATTTGGGCATAGTTCTGCAAACAAATATTCTTTTGAACAGCTATGGCAAAACAGTTTGAAAAAAAAAAAAGTAGTCTAAAAGTTTGACATTATTGCAAATATTCATCTCTCAAGAAATAAGGCAAGAAAAAAGGAATAAAGCAATGAGAAATAGTTTTTTTTAGGTTATTTTTTATTTATTCTCTTCCTTCTAAGCAGAAGGAAACAATTTATTCTCTAGAGCTCTGAAAGGTTAATCATTTGCAGGAAAATAAGGGTGTGAATAATATCTAAGTAATAAGAGCTAAAAATGTCAGATGCCTGGGGATAAAGCAAATATTTCTGTGTTTTTTCAAATCACTAGCTATTGTGACTTTTTTAACAAAAGGAAGGATATTATTTTAAATAAAACATTACCTCCTGCTTAAGGGGAATTATCAAGGGATGCAAAGAAAAAAATCAATTTGGAAGTGGTGAAAATCTGTGACCAGTATTCAGCTTTTTAGTGAATCAGTACAGCAGGCAAGGAACTGCTCTGCTGTTGGAAAGCACATTCCTATGCACACCCAGCAACAGGCAGGCACCAGCTGAATTCTCTTCAGAGCTGCCAAGCTGTGAGCCTGGCTTCCATAGGAAAAGACACTCAGAAAGTTAATGGTAGAGTGTATTCAAAGGGTGTTATACCATCCCTTTCCTAATTATCTTAATAAGCAGGAAAAAAACCTGCATCATTGCACATAGAAATTGGTTTTCAAAAAAATCTTGGTTTTTCTCCATAGCAGGTTTTTTTAGGTTTTTCTCAAGACATTAAAAGGAGTGGTTTTAAAAACTTGCTCAGAAATCCCTATTTCTGAGGGGAGTTTGCATCTGAACACTGCAAGTGTATCAGCTAGAAACATTTAAAATATAATATTTCACCTTTAACTTAGTGACAAGGGGCAAATGAAGAGTTTTTCAAGGTTATAAAATTTCTGATATATAATCTCTCATTTCCCTTTCAGTAGATCACTGTAGTTGCTCAAGCTTGTCCTAGTGCTGAAGTCAGAGAATCAGTACATAGGTTAGTGTCAAGCCTCCTGATTTGCAATAAGTGCTTTTGGTATTGAAAGTCTGGAGATTTTTATTTTTTTCATCTTGCTTCCTAACTATTTTCTTTTCGCTAATTTGTTTTGTGTTGCTCTCTGTCTTCATGACTCCTGTGCCCAAAAATGAATACAAATTTGTAGAAGCTGGTTTGCGGAATTGTAAATTTGTCCTAACTTCTATCACTTTATAATCCACAATTAAGTGATTGGAAGAGATTGCCTTGGTAGTAAACACAATTTCAATGAAACACCTTCTAAATCATGTTCTGAGTGTACACTCCAATCTTTTGGAGTTTTGGAAGGCATTTCCTGCTCCAGATTGTAGCCTGCTTTCATTCCCTGGCTCCCTGCAGACAAGCTAAGGGTGTTCCTGCCATCCGAGGCAGTCCCGAAGCAGACAGAAAGGGAATGGGGCTTTGGCTGCTCACTTCTCTTTGGCTGGCAGTGAAGGCATTCAAACAGAACATTTTTCACATAGTGCACTTTGTGATTGAAACACATCTATTGCTTAAATGACCTTTTTCACGGTTGGGCACAATTTGGTTAAGTTTGTGAAGGATTGTATCTCCCAGGGCACCGTGTTCTGTGGATACATTAAATGATCTGTCCTACATTTTCGATGTATCAGAGCCAGAGTTAATTAAAATACATACATGCTGTGTAATGTAACAACAGCAGTGAGGCCAATCCTGGCTCCCAAGGAAATTATCTATGCTAACCAAAAGTTATTTTCTCTCTGCACTGTGTAGCTGTTTCTTTTATTTAACATATTAAAACCATTTTAAGCTTTGAAGTTCTGTGGCTTACTTTGGCTGGTGTTTTCATCAGATGTTATTCATCCTCCTAAGGCACATGTTCTGCTTTTAGAGCAGATATGGGCGCTTCTCAGTAATTTATTCCTGTTAAAGATTAAAATGTATTTAAAATGTTTCATATTGGCAGAGCTGGAGATGATAGTCTTCTTTACTTATCCATGCAGCAGAAAGTGTATAAACTGTAATAGTGTCAATTTTTCTTTGTTAACTTAAGCTAGCACCTGTGAAATGATGGTTTGCTCATTATATTCCTAAATATGTATATGTGTGTGTATATATATAATGTCCTCCTTGTACCTTTCTTATCTAGAGTAGCATCTTCTCCTCTTACCATCAGTTTTAATGAAATGTTGCTATGAATTTGCTTATACCTATTCTGGCTGTGAAAGTTTATCAGACAACTTTGTTTCTGTACAGATAAGAAACTAGTCACGGAGATGCTTCCTTTCATTTTCCTATGGGCAAGTAAAATGGATTCTAGGGAACTGACTTCAAATAAATTGGTCAAGAAATTTGAGGCAAGGGTTCTACAATGAAGACCATGAGAATTTTGAAGCAGCACAAATACAGTCTTCAATGAAAAGTGCCTGATTAAATCATACTGAAAGAGCCATGTCCTTGAATTTGAAGGCCTTATAAAGGTCTTAAATGAAGAAAAATCTCCATTTAAGATGCATAATAATCTTATGAAGAATATCCAAATAGCTTTCATTTTAAACTAGCAAATGCTACTTCTGGGAGATATGCATAATGTTTCTAAATTTTATTGTGAGGATAATGTTACAAATATCCAAATACGCATAAATTTAATAATTTCTTTGGACCAAAGGGCACAATCTTTTTGGTGCAAGAATTCAAATGTGCTGCTGAGGTTTATGATGGATAAAATAACTTGGATCCAGTTTGTCAGAGATGCAGAGGGTGTCCCCATTTTTAGAGCATTGAATACTTTTTGGGTATGGTTTGTGGGATGCACTTCACAAGAGACTCCATTTCTCTTTTAAGCACTGTTGGTATTAAGCAGCGTTGGAGGTTTGGACTGGCATTTTCCACTGTCCTTTTGTCACATGCAATAATGCCATATTAGTACATCCAGAGAAGTAACAAGTACATCTTACATCTTGACCATAATTAGTTTTCTCGTCCCTGCCATTTCTAAAAGATAGAGGGTTCCACTCCTGTGGCATTCACATTCTCTGAAAAATCCCTTCACCCAGGATTGTTCTCCTGGGAAGCTGAGAAGCCTCAGAGAAAAGAAAACAATTTTTACCTCATTTGCTTCTCCTCTGTTTTGCTCATGTGGAATGTGTTTGGAGATTGTTTACCCACAGGTAAAAAATTGGATTCTGGTGTGAATTGTTTTGACAATCTGGCCAATCAGAGCTAAGCTGTGTCAAGACTCTGGAAAGGGTCACAAGTTTTCATTATTATCTTTTTGGCATTTAGCTTTATTATCATTTAGCATTTACAGTAAGTATCCTTTCTGTATTCTTTAGTTAGTATAGTATAGTATTCTTTAATATAATATAGTATTATAAAATAATAAATTAGCCTTCTGAGAACATGGACTCAGATCCATCATTCCTGCCTTCATTGGGACATTCCCTGCAATTACAATACACTTGTTTTTCCCATCATGGTAAAATATTTGTTCATTTATTCTCAAGGCAATCCTGTTTTATAGCTCTTTCCCTTCATTAGTGTTTACTCCAGCAGCTATACCTAGAGGAATTAAGTTTAGTCCCTTGGCCTTCATTTTTTCCGTGCTGAATTTTTCTACTTTCTTTTCTTTCCTATCATAAAAACAAACTGCGGATCCCTCCTGACAGGTGTCATAGCAGCAGCCCTTCCCACTTACAACAGACATTGCTTTAAAAACTATTTCATTGGAAGAGAGATGGAGTTTTCTGGTTAATATTTTTGTTTTGTGTTCATGATGTAAGTGAATTTTTGAGGGCATGTGTGAACTGAGAAGTGGATGGCAAAGAAGGAGCAATCCTAAACCAGAGAGGGGTTGGGGAGGGGGCAGAGCAGCTGTCTAGAAGCTGAGTAAGGAAAAAAAAAGGTGTCGTTTCAAAGCACTTTGCTTTTCTAAGGCTTAAGTGAACAAGGGCAATCGAGCTTTCTCCTAAATTGTGATCCTGGAAAAAAACGACACATCTCAGAGGATGCCTGGTGGGAAAGAGAACTTGAACTGAATGTAAATAATTGCTTGGTCATCTCTTTTAAGAAGCCAAAGTACGTTGCAAATACTTTCCCTAAGAATAATTCTGAAAAGAATGCCACAAAGCATTTGTAGTAGAAACAACTAGCTCTCATAATTGTCAGAGCTGCTGCTTGTAAACTGAATCTAGACTGCTTCAAATGAGATCTGGAGTTCTAACAGACACAAAATCCAGCTTTGTGTACTTGTGTTTTTATTCAGCCTAATAGGAGACAGAGTTCTTATAAGTCTTGATATAAAAAGAAGAAAAACTGGCTGTACTGACCTGAATCCATAATTAACAACTCTCCATTCATGGAAATTATACTGAACTTTCTTGGCCTTTTATAAGGCAACTAGCATAGTTGGGCCTTCATCTTAATTTAGCTCTTCTTAGTGACTCTAGGCAAGTTTTGTTACCTGGAGCAAAAAAAGAATTGTAATCTAAAAGGACTTCATGGAGACAAATTTTTAATCCTCACAAGAGATAATAAATGAACAGAAATTGGGTCAAGTATCAGGAAATGAGCTTATCAGTGCCTCTTTCTCTCCTCCAGCCACTTCTCCCACCTCTGGGAGGAGATCTTCAGATTCAGAATTTCCTGGCACCACAATTGAAGGTGCAGCTTGGGGTTCTGCAAAGGCATTCTGGATAGATATTTTGTGACATTAGTTACATGCAGTTTGAGAGCAAATTACAGCAGTGTAATGTCTCTGTAAGGCTGGAAAGAAACAGGATGAAAGTGTAGCTCAGGCCTTGTGTTGGCTGAGTTCTGGCAGCTGCTGGACCTGCCCCTGAGCCATGCAGGCATCTGTGGAATGCTGGCTCCTCCTCTCTGACAGCATTGGATGCAGTGTCTGCCTGACAGTCTCAGCTCCAGCTGCTATAAAAGTAGGAAAGACCAAACCACCAAGTAAAAATCTGCTCCAGTCTGTTCATACTGAGTGTTGCTGTGGAGTAGGCATCAGGCATTATTTTCTGATGCTTACCTTTGGGATCGTGCTGGCTGCTGATTCTTCTCTGCCCACACTGCTGTTTGAGGTCTGAGAACACTAACAGCTCTAATATTTTGACCTTTTCTGCTTTTCATTTCTGAAGAGCTAACAACAAATGCTTCTTCTCTCATCTAAATACTTCTTTTCCAAGAATCTGTCTTCTTTTTTTCCAAAGAAAATAAACTGACTTCTTACATTATAAACCTCTCATCATTCTCACTCTTTTTCTTCTGGACTCACTATTGGCCATTTCCTTTGAGACCAGGTTTCAAACACACCCAGTTTTTTGGCCCAGTGAGATCCCACCAGTATCAACTGGAATAAAGGAATAACCCCTTCCTCATACGCTTATTAATATGCATCAGTGTCACATTGAGATTTGGGGAACTTTTGCAACAATCTATAATAACAATCCATAATCTGCTTTGAAGTTTTTTGTTCATTATAACACCAGAATTTGTCCTAGATGTCAACACCATGTTGAACATCTTTGAGGCTACTTCACAAACCTTGCCAGCTTGCTCTCGATATGTTCATCTCTTTCATTATATAAAACATTAAATAATGGTACACATGTGAACCTGTCTTGCTCCCATGGGACATCTTAGGGATGTTTGTTTGCTTTCCTTTAGGATGAGACACATCCAGTGACTTCGGGCAAATCTTTCTACTTGTTTATACAATTCTCCATGACATTGTTATAAAGTCTCTCCACACACAGAGTATAGTGAAGTTGCACATCTGATCATTCTGAGTTTGAGGTAGATCCTTTTAAGGAGGAGGTATGAGATTTCATTAACACATAAAAATTACCAAAACAAAAATAAATTCTGGTAGCAGTTAACCAGAGGCACAATGCAGGGTGTATCAATATTCAATCAAACTTTATCTTGGCTTTTTTTTGTTGTGGCTTTTTTTTAAGAGTTAGGATATGTGATGCTTCAAGTAATGAAAAAATCATGAAAGAAAATCAGATTATTGTGGATAAATTACTCTTTACAACTCTCCATGCAAACCTGTAAGTACTTCAATATTAAATATCTCCTGTTTTTTCTAGATTTGCCAGTAAAGTCTGTGACTAATGATATTGCATAAGGACATGTTTGCAGCAGAGAGGTTTCAAAAAGCAATGCTTCTTGTTCTCTGTACGGGAATCACTTTTCAAGGAATTTCTGGACATTACACTTATTTCCTGGTTAGACATGTAAAAAGCAATTCTACAGTGCTTTACTGAGAATTCTTATCTGAACAGATTCCTGCTACTTTGGGATATTAGTAATTGAGGGGACCTTACTGAGTTTATAATGGAGTCCTCAGCTGTGTATCTAAGGCTGTTTTGTTGTGATCCCTCAATAATTGGCATTAACAATATTCACTGCAGTGATTAATGGGCTTAAGATAACCTTCTGTAAGGTTCCTATCTATGCAATTTTTTATTACTTTTCTATGGGAGTTTGTACTGGATCAATTTCTGAGATTCTAATTGAGGGGAAAATGTAGTTTTGATTCTATATTTCTGGAGTGATTGTGACTGAAATCAAAAACTAAAACTTGCATTTCACCAAAGTGAGGATTATAATGTTAAATTTTTTTTGGCATAGAAAACTGGAGTTACTCAAGTAATTCCAAATACTTGCTCTCGACTGCTCAAAGTCCTTCAAACAAAAACTGGTGTAATTTTTACATGGTCTAGTTTTTATTGAAAAAGGAAGAAAACTAGCTCACATATTTTACTTATCCATTTCTACTTTAGGGTTAATGATATTTCCATCTTTCTGGAAATTGTATTCCTCCCTCAGCTGAACTAATAAGCAGGAGTTTTTAGTTTAACTTGTTTGCTAATCATCAGTCATGTACAAGTAATCTTTTTCTCAAGATCCTTAATTGTAAGTTTTGCACTCAATATGCTGAATCTGATAATTAATTATATTCAAGCAATTTAATGTTCTTTATCAATTCTGCATTGTTGGGGATTTAAAAACTAAAATAGCCCCATCAGAATTCTTGTACTTAATGTCCTAGCTTGAAAACTTTCCATTTTTTATGGACTAATAGGGCTGTGTGTTTTCTTGTACTTTGTCAAACATCTCAGAGCAACACCACTACAATTTCAAGAATCTTAAACCATGAAAGTGCTGTCATCTGCTTTGTATCAACATCATTTTATGGGGTTTTAGAACAGAGGACAGTTTCCTGGGGAAATGAATATGCAGTTTTAGCCTGTGAATGTCAAAGTCTAGTTTGGCCTACATTATGGCTAATGGTGATGGTTTTCTATTACCTCTGACAGAAACTTGATCCCACTCTTGTGAATGATATTCAGAATTTTACTGCACTTCTATATATTCCATAGCTCACTTGTTCAAGATGGAGAATGTAGTTCTTGAATCCCTTGCCTATCCTGTTTCATGAAATAAAACAATGAATTTCATTCCACTGAATTTCATTCCAAAATTTTTGTTTATTTCGGTAATTATTCAAGGATATTAGAGAGTTTGCTGGGAAAAAAAAAAATCTTCTGAAGGATTTACTCTTCCCAGCAAATCACACTCTGCCCAGTTTGTTTTGTCATGCCTTTGGGTAAACAACTGAACGAGGATGTTGTTAGAAGATGAAAAACTTCTCAAGCAATTCCTCACCACATGGTATGGCTCAAGGAGACAGCTTGATCCCAAGCTGTACAGGAGGTCAGTGTCTTACTGTAAAAACTAATAAAATAACTTTTTTTGACATAGATTTCAGATTAATTTGAAGGTCACAACTCTGAATATAATTGTGCTAATTTTTATTTTTTTTTTACCTGCTAGCCAATTTTTCCATATTGTGAGGTAAGAGTTCCCAAAGAATTTTTTTTGGGGAAGGGGAGAATCTCCTCTAAAATATCATGTGTTGTGCAGAGAATTATCTCAAGAAAAATACACTCTAGCTTCCTTGCAATTATGAGGTTCCACAAGTTGTTCTCTTCTTTGGAAGACACGAGCCTATTTCTCTCAGTGCTGTTTGCTTTCTCTGTAGGTTGCCATGAAGGAACTACAGCCATCATCCTGCTTCATTCTTATTTGTGACTGAAATTCGTTTTTCTTTTACATGTCTATCACAAGAATAAGCTGTTTGCCCCTCTTTTCAGTTTCAATCTGTCTTAAAACATACACTACCAAAGCTCAAATCTTTTATGTTCCATAAAAGTTTTTCTGTCTCAGCCATTCTGTCACTGCAATTGTTTTCAACTAAGGGACATCAACTCTTTTGTTGATAACTTTTATTGACTGTCTTGCTTTTTACTGTGAACCTTGCAAGCCTTGAGTGAGAAGTATGAAATATAAAGTGAGGATGATTTTAGATAACAGAAACTAAAAATTAAACAAAAGAAAAATCAGGCCACACTTCAAGGCCAGTTTGCCACTGGCTTTAAAAATAAGTAATAGCATTGCTGCAAATCTAAGTTGCATTCCCTTCACCATGACTTTTTTTTTATTTAGACACATTCACAACATAAATTTCCTTCTATTTCTGGACTTTACTGCTTCCCAAAACTGTGGTTTAGTTACCCTGCTCCTGTACATCCTAAGGGTCACTGCTGACAGTATCACGAGTGCAGCATTTTTCACTGCTACCACCTTATGGTCACTTGGGGTTCACAAATCAGTTCTACAGGACAAATCAGGTGAAGCAAATAATTCGAGGTTTTAAGAATAATTCTTTTTTTTATTATTTCTGAGAATTATATGATTAAATCTCTAAATAAACATGTCTCACGCAAAAGGAAAAATGCCAGAAGAAATGCAAAGTATCTGTATATGGTCCCCATGTAATTTCCCTTATCTGTTCTGATCATTTCAGACAGGTCAGTCATCTTCCCTCCTCTCACCTCTGTGAGCTCACAGAAACTCCTGTCTCTTTCTGCAGGTGTGTCACAGTCTGGTTTTACAGACTTCTATTATGAAACTTGCACCTCACTCTCTCATTCTCTCTCCAAGCACTAGCGACACCTTCCCAACTGTCTCAAAACTTGAGAGCCTTGAAATAAGAATTCTTGAAGTCTTGATTTGGCAGGTGTCCCCTTCGTTCTCCTTCCAAGGAAATACCACAATTTTCTAGAACTGGAGTAGGCTGGACAGTTTCCCCTAATCCCTACCATTCCATTGCTCATGTAAATCCTTTTGACAAGTGCCAGAGTTTTGGTGAGCTTTCTCTTTGCCTGGTTTCCAATGGTGAAAGAGATGTGACAACCATGGCTTTGCTTGATTGCATTAATAAATAATGTACTCAAAAATTTAGCAGTTTAATATCCTCCACTAGAGCTAATAAATTGCACACAGGTGATTCTTTTTTAGCTGACAACCCCAGTATGTTACCTTTTCAGTTTTTTAAATAGTATTTTGTTATTGTGAGGAAAAGAAAAAATGTGTAATTTGATTTTTTTCCATGTTTTACCTGATTTTACAGTGAGTTATCTTAGAAGAGACAATCAGCAATTCTAATTCCCTGCAGAAAAAACCAAAAAAAAGATACTAAAATCATGTCTGCAGTCTTTAATGGGTAGATATAAATGTGCTAATCAGTCTAGCTCCAAATCCATCAAAGCAAAAGCACATCAAGTAGCAGAGGTTCACAAGGTCTAGATAAAAATCCCTTTCAAATATTCTGTTAGTCTATGTATATGAATTTACATTCATTAATAGGCTTAAATATGCACAAGGAAAATGGATTCAGCTCTGGGCTATTATCATGAAATATTGTGGCACATCTATTAGTAGAGAGTAATTTCAATATCTCACTATCTAAATTCAGTACCTGAATAACTCAGCTTCAGCACAAGACTCTTAACAGTGTTAGCAGCATGATTTGGTGGTTGTGGAGAGATTCTCTGTTTCTCTTTACATCTAGGGGCACTTTTGCAACATACAGGTGACTACTGGACCTGGAAAAGAGAAGAAAAAGCACCCTTTGTTTCCATATGCCCATCCAGGAAAGCATGTTTGGAATATCTTTTGTTAGAACTTGATGCAATAAAGGATTTATGATCTTGATTATATCTGAATATTCAGGTCACACATTAAAAATATATAAAAGAGACCCCTCTGTGACACTCACCTCAACTTTTCAAACTCAGTTTGTTCTGGGATGTCACAAAGATGCTAACTGACCTGAATCGTTCAGAATTCCTTCTAAGACTAGACCTGCAGCATCCTGGCAATCCTACAAATACATCTGCATTGCAGTAATGTGAAAAATCATTCTTTGCACCTAAGTGCTACTTCAGAAAAATGAGGTCATCTATACCTGAGACACATGCTATAGAAAAGCTGAGAATAAAAAAATCACCCATTTATCACAAGTCCCTGTGAAGAACTTTGATGTAATAATTGACTAGTAGCTTATTGTTCTGTCCCCAAGACTCTGCCTTCTGTTTTGTCATATTCAATGCCTTTTCATTTTGCCATCAGAGGCCAAATGGTTTGTCTCCTCTTCCAGTCAGAATAGTATTTTCCTGCTCTGAAGGGACCAGCTCCCAGGGAGTTCACAGCTACAGAATTATTAGCTAATGCCTATTTCAACAGTGTCTGGAAAGATGCAGCTATTTAGACACTGAGTTACCTGGGCAGCATCCCTTTCACTTTAAGGTGTTGGTGAAATTTCAGGAAAAGATTCTTGGTCAAATCCTTTAGTTCATAGATAGGGAATCTGAAAAAAAAATTTAATTTGTCAGCCTCTGTACATGACCTCAAAATCTCATGACACTCAGAAGGAGTATCATGGAATTATAGAATGGTTCAATTTGGAAAGGACATTAAGAATCAACCCCTTCCACTGAGACACTGAAGGAGAAAAAGAATCTTGTTTGCAGTTAAAGATCAACTTTCAAAAAATCATTTGTTTTTTATAATATTTTAAATATTATTCTATTGTATTTCTTCTGACAATAGTAAGAAGCAGCCTGTTCTACTTAATGTGGCTATTGCCAAGTGAGTTCTGCTCCTGCATTCCTTTTTATAATGTTGTTTGCATCTGCATACCATTTCTCTCTATTAACCACTCCATTATATATTTTCATCCTCTATAAGCAATCAAAAGAGGGCACTGTTAAGTAGTAGCAACCAAAAAAATTAACTGCACAAAATTCCATGTCCCCTCAAGCCTTATGTCTTGTATAAGGTAGTGGTTTTTCACTAATTTTCCTTTGAAAAACTGCTATGATACTGCAGATCAGAAGAAAACCTAGGAGGAAGGGCCTGAAAAAAAAATGGCAGCAGAGATCTGAAGATGATGGGAGCCACTCTCTGCTGTAATTTGTTTTTCTACAAAGCCTTGGTACAAAATAAGTTAGCTGTGCTATTCAAAAAAAAATCTACTGATGCTATGTAATGTTGTTTTCTGACAGAAGAGCCTTTTATAAAAGTAACATAAAACCTGGGAGTTTCACAGTGGAAATGGGAACTACTAATTTGTTCAGTATTAAATTTGTAGCTGATTTTCTTTTAAGACTCAAAGTTAAGGTTTCTTTCAAGAACTTTCAGATATTTTATTTACTTCTTTACTTTTTATACTCTCATCTTCATCTTAAAATCACATTATAATTTAACATACAGCTTTTATCCACTTATAAATTGGCTATCCACCTCCTATAACTCTGGGGATATGTCTCAGAGAAGGGGAGAGCACAGGTCCTGAAGCTTTCTGGAATGGAAAGCTCAAAGGCCAAGAGCTTGCAGACCTGTGGAGGGCTCTGGCAGCTTTGTTTTCTGCATGGTAATACAAGCCCCTCCACAAAGAGTAAAAGGAAACAAGAGGGAAAAGTATAAGAAAGGCAGGGGCATAAAAGCAAGATAGCATGGGAAAAGGGGCAACAGAGGAGAATGTTTAGGCACTGGTAAAAATCTGGGGGAAAGAGAAAAATGGTTTAAAATGTAAGGAAGTAGAATAAGAAAAAGAGCAAATGGAATGGAAAAAGGTCTCAATGGTAGAGTGTACCACTGCTATAAATTTTCTGAGAACTGTAAGAGAGGTAAGAAGAACAGTCTGTGATCTGGTGTTCAGGAGTCAGAGCTGAATAAAGGGAAAATTAATCATTCATGAGAAACAAATACTTTATTCAAAGCATAGAATTGTAATAAATAATCACATTGGTCACTAGATAGCTTGTGCATTTAGGGCTGGCACAAGTCTTTATGTAGAAACCATTTTGTTAAGCTGTTATTAACTTTTGACTGTTGGGCTCTGAGAGGTAATATTGAGAAGGGAATAGGAGACCAGCCTCATGTACGTGTCGGTGCCAATGGGCTGTGCAAAGCTCAGCTGCTGACATTATAAATTGCAAGCTGGCCAAATGGCAACTATGCCTGCTCTTTTTGCTTTCTCCCTCCCTTCTCCCCATGCTTTTTAAGGTTAGAAATTGCACAGCAAGTAGGCACAGCAGAAGGATTTATTAACGGAGACCACAGTTTCATACCTCCTCATTAGTTTCCATTCCTTCTGAGAATATTCAGTAGGTGCTGCAGAAGGTCAATGTCTTCTGAGAATAATTCAATAATATTCTGGCCCCTCTGCTAAGTGTCCTGTACCCTTAGACATCCAACAAACAGCAAGACAGTTTGTTAGAAAGGGCTTTTTGTTTCACCTCGAGACTTAGGATGTGTTTTGGAGTGAATATTTGAACAGGCATAAATTCCACATTTAACATTCCATATGTGGGAGGGCAGGGGTGTCAAAAAGTATAGACTCTTAATTAATTTATTCTCACTGTACTAATGTTACATCATATTTCAAAACATTGTATTAACATGCAGCTGCTGAGCTACACAGTTTTTAATGCTAAGCTTTTTTTTTTTGTATTTCAAGGGGGTCAAGAGAAAGGGAAGAGAAAATTAAATAGTTATCTTCAAAGCCCACCTTGCATAGAGCCAATATGTGACCTGAAGCCTGCTTTGGGGAAGTTGGTGAGTAAAAAGGATGAGAGTTGCTTATATTATTTTTTATGGTAAAGTTAAATGAATTACTAAATTAAATATATGCAAATAAAGAATATTATAGTATCATTGGTATGTAGGTAGATGGTGCAATAAGTGCATTTTCATAACATCGTTGTATGATCTCAAAGCACAGAATTATGCGCAGCTTTGTATACTGGGTTATATGTCTGGCTTGAAACATGTGGACGGCTCTATATTGTTTGAAGAACTCAGGACACAAGGAACCAAGTAAACATTAGAATATGAATTATGTAAGAATATTTTCAGATAAATGTTTGTTGCAACTCTTCATCTTTGTTAGCAGAGACATGCTGTTAAGTGCAGTCAGACTAGATTCAGACTCTGAAAGAAATTGAATACTAGGAGAGAAAAATGTTCTATCTTTTATGTCGTAACCATAGGATAGCGATCAGTGAGGTTATAATTTAATTCTACAAAATATGATTCTACATTTTCCCTGGAGTCAGATCAGTTCGTTCAGATGAGTCTTTCATTCTAAGAATGCCTTGAGTGTGCCTGAATATTTCTACCTGAGGTTCTTGCTATTCTGTTCACTCTTGCACCAAAATAAAGCATAAATCACAACTATCTGCATATACCAGAAGTCTTCATCACCTACATCCACTACCTCCATTTTCTTTCAAAATGAAAGAGCTGTAATTGCTAAATGGCATTCAAATTATTATCAACACACCTTGCAGAGACAATAGGATGAATGTCACACTAAAATATCTTTATTCACTTCACAGACTTATACAGACACCTGACCATCATTATAGTAAATTACCAAAGCTGAGAGTCTTTGTCATTTTAATGCACAAGCCTTTTCTTAATGCATTTTTTTGCCTTTTTCAGTCCCAGGACTATGAACTGCATCATACAACCTTTGGAGTACTTTTTTTTTTCTCTCTATGAACAAAGGAGAAGGGGAAATAAGGTTTGGAAATGTAAAGATTTTGAGGCTTAGTGTAGATAGAAAGCATTCTTGCCTGAAATGGCTGGTGTGGTAGACAGAGAGATCACTGAAATCAGGGATGAGTCCTGCTCAGCTAAGGACTGGCAATATGGTACTCCACTTGTGCAGGTGACAAGGAACCAGAAAACAAGTCTGTCATAAGCTGAAGTACTATGGAAAGGTGGAACAAGCTGCAAAAAAATTTTAAAAGGTGTCTGTGTATGCTAATCTTATTAGGTATGCTTATAGTAATTGAGTAATTGAGAGAGGTTTCATCATCTAAGGGAAAGCTTGAGGTAATTAAAAGATGTTAATATGCAGTGAATATGATGGTGTGTCCCAGAAGGAAACAAGAGAAGACTTAAGAGCATTTTCAGTGCATATTAACATCTTCTAATTACCTCAAACTTTCCCTTAGACAATGAAACCCCTTTCTCAATTAAATGAGGCTTCTGAGTGCAATAAACTTTTAGCAGGTAGCTAGAAATTCAGAGGAAAATGAAAAGAACAAGGTTTTTATCTTGTCTGATTTCAGTCCCTTGACTTAGTTGGAAAAATTTCAGAGACTTTAAACAGAATTTCTTGGATGAGCAAGGGAAAGAGCGTTATTGCTCCTGGCAAAAGTTCACATTAATTATAAGATAAACTTTGGTGATTGCAAATCAGTCAATGGTTTAGTGGAAAGGTTATGATGAGAAGGAAATAGAAAAGCAGTTCAAGAAGAGCTTTTCAAGTCTGACTTATCAAATTGTTGAAGTATATTTTTTTCCCTTAGCTTTTAATGATGTATTGACACATTCTGTAGTGCTGTGTATCAGTATATTTCCCATACACTACTTCAATGAAGGGATTTAAGGGAGAAGCTGAAATTAAAATTCCTGTGTAAATCACAACCTTCACCTCCTATTCCTTTATATAAGTGAAATTGTAAGTGAAATCTGGCAAGCCTAGCATGGCTAACACAGAGATGGGTAGTTCACATATCCAAACCAGAATTCTTTCTGTTCATCAGTTATGATAACAAGTTTTGATCATATACTCTCTATATGCGTACTTGCCCATGCCTGAGTGAGAATATAGGAAATCAATCTCCTTTTCTTCTTTCCCTTTGAAGCCATGTTCAGGTACTGAGTTATGAGCCCTTTCCACTAACCAAGATGCTACTAAGTGGATTACAAACAAAACTTACCAGTCTACACACATAAAACATACATATTCCTGCCATACAAATAACTAATTTGGGATAATTCTGACCATTCTTTCAAAAGGTAAAGATGTCATTTTTCTGGAAGAGATAGTCATCTTTGCTATTCACCAGTAAACTGAAGTAAACTGCAGCACCTCAGCTAAATGAAGTAATAAATGTGGATTTGATTGCTACTTCTGGGACTATCACAAACATCTGTTTGTACTATTGTGTAGGTGTGTGTGAAAATTTATTCCTCTGGAAAATGTCTGCTACTTTTATTTTTTTATTTTAAATATTGGCAAAGAAACTGTACTACATTATTAGGCACTTTTTATACCCAGAGGCACTTAAGTTCTACCCTATCTAAATTTGTGCAGCAAAATGTGAATTTATGAGTAACTTTGAATAGGATTTTTACACAGAGCTTGAATTTCTCTTTCCCTAAGCAGATGGCAGAAAAACAGTTGCTGTGGCCATCAACCACAAGCACAAGGCTTTAGGCTGATTTTTTTTTTTCTCTGATCCCAGTGGCTGTTCTGCAGAATGCATGTTTAGCTCCTGTTGTCCCTCTGTGCAGGTCATGCAAGGCTTTAGGGAGTAGGGTGGGAGATTGATCATCTTAACTTCATCAGAAATAGCTGCTGCTTTCCACCAGGAGAGCAACAAACACAGTTTTATTAAGGACTCATGTCAGTATTCCCCATTTTTCAGCCTAATGTGGATGAGTAATGTTACAGGAACAGACTGCTTGGGAAAGTGCTTGTATTGCTCCCTAAAATGTTGGGTGATATCAAAAGCTGTCTGCTACAGGTGAAATAAAACACTCTTCAAAGCAACAGCCTTTATTTGCATATCAGTCAAAGGAAAGTTAATTAAAAGTAACATAACTACTTTAGGTTTAACAATATTCAGACAAAGTGTGCAATTATCAGATGCTCAATATTCCTGGTTCATGATCTTTCATTTTAATTATCTCCATTACTGGAAGTTACTCTGTTTAAAGTGCATTCTGATGTCAGACACTGTGCATTAAACAGTTATTAGAGATCTGGAACTGCAGGATAGCCACTATATGATATGAACTGTCAGTGACTTGAAGCAGCAATTGTCCAGAAAATACAAGGGAAATCTTGATCAGAAAATGGTTTCCTTCAGACCTTTTTCTGTAAGAGTTGCAAATATAATTATTCTTCTCCAATGGCTTTACATGTTAATGTACTCAAAAGTTTTGCAAGAAGTTGTTTTAGAAAGCTTTGCTTTTTCATGGCTCTCCAACTTTGAACTGATGACCCACATGGATTTGGATTTTGTACCCTTTGTTTCATGTTTCCTCTGTGGTCTGAGATAATTTAATCACTTGCATGTCAAGTTGGTGCTATTTAGATTTCAGTTTTAACTAAGCACAAGAAAACAGTTTTTATTTTAGATCTGGGTAATAGTAAATATATGTAAACAATTCTTAATGAAGGTGTCTTCTTTCCAGGTGTTACCTCACTGCCCAAACTAAAGAAATGTTAAGTTTGGGTAATGACATGCACTATTACTCAAAATTACAATAAAAATAAGAGAGTTTTAAATAACCATTCTACCTTGCCACAAGTATTGAAAATTTTAGAATGTAGAAGGAATAGGATTATCTGTGAGATTCGAGTAAAGCTAAACAAAAAATGGTTTTGTATTCATTTGGAACATAAATTGCAGTAAATTATATTTTCCTCAAAGTATTTGTTAATTAGTGTGAGAGAGATATTTATATCTGGTGTCCTGTGAAAATTAAATTGCTTACATTTTAAAAGTTATTAGTATTCAGCATGGATGCTGAATCTTTTTGCTGATAGCAATTCAGTATAGTTTTTCTTAAACCACATTGTCAGCAGTTTTGCTGTAATAACAGGCTGAGACACATTGTATTCTGCATTTATGAAACAATGAAATGTTTTGTGATTCTCTATTAAAAACAGCATGAGTACAGGAAGATTTTAGCAGACAAATGCTAAAATGCTGAAACAGTCTTAAAGTGCTTTCTTTTTTTCTCTTCTTACTTCTGTTGAGGTGAACAGAGTAGTCATGGGGTCCAGTTGAAGCTGCAACCACTAAACACAGCAGCTGGATCATAGTAAAGGATTTTAACCAAAGACATCAAGATTGAGTCGTGGTGAGTTCATTTTTGATCACTAAGAAAACCTATAGAATTTGTTAAGGCAAGAAAAGAAGATTTTGTGGAAAAGACGTGCAAATAACAATAAAAGAGAAAAAAAGAGTAACAGCACTACCTCTTCCTTGAGATGGTAATGAAATTAGAGTAGTGTGGGCACCATTTTCACTTAGTCTTGTACATCAGGACAACATACTTGGTATCTTTCTGTTGAAATAATGCAATAAAAATCAATGTTCCCTGAGTCCATAAAGCTGATCTCTGAAATTCCTGTAGCAAGGAGCCTTTTATGCTTCCTTAGGATAATTTATATTATGTCATATTTAAAAGAATAATAAACAAAAGTAAATTCCATTAACTCCTTGTAATATTGGAAGGGTATATTCTGGAAAGGAAGCAAAAAAAAGTATTTCACACCTCTGCCAGAACCAAAATACATTTAGCCATTTGAATCTTGATCCATTAAATCTGGAAGAGTGATCAGTAAACCCTGATGGTCCATCTCTAGCAGTGCTGACTATCCAGCACAGTGAAAGACAGAACACATAGGGATTTTTCTCGATGGTTTTTCTTTAGTCTTAGGATAAATTGGCTGATGAAAATGTCTGTGCAGGAGAGTGCTGTGCTGTTTAAAGAGGAGTCCAAAACAAATCTATTTTCCTCTTCTACTGTTTTGTATTGTTGTCCATCTGTGTGCTAGCTAGAATTTCATGCTGTCAAATCTGATTGTAGAGTCAAAGTCATAATTGTATAACCTTCCCCAGAGGAGAAGTATTGCACAAGATGTAATCTTCTTCATTCATCGATCCCTTGTACTGCAGTGGCGTGTTCTGCAAAAGTATGAAAATTTTTTTAAAAAAATCAAATCTCCAGGAAACTCACTGAAACTCAAAAATTTCTTCAGCTAAGTCAGAACAGCTCATGGCATTTTTCACTTGCAGATCCCAATATAATTTCAAGAAAACCCTAATACTGTTGCTATATCTTTAGGGAAGCAATTGCTACCTAAGAATCATTCCTTTTTTCCTTACTCTTAATTTTCACAGAGGGACCAACAAGGAACTGAACAACAAACTAGCATAAGACACCTGCTCCTGGTCCAAATGCCCCCAGAAACCAATTATTCTTAAAAAGAAAATATCAACTACTGCACTGTTATTCTTACATTCTTTTATTACTTGCATTAAAATAATTATGTGCACCCAAATATTTTAAAACCTAAACTTCAATAAATTCTATTACTCAAAATGTATTTTAAAAGAACTTCAAAGTTAACTCAATTGATCTTTTTTAAGCAATCTACTTGATTTAAATGTAATTCTGGGGAAGAACTTGTATGGTTTCCAACACAGAGACTGCAATGCTTGCTAAACAGCAATTCTGTCTCTAGGAAAATACATGTGGCATGTAATAAAGGAGGCCATAAGTGGAGAAAAGCAAAAAGAAGAAACATCACAGGAATGCTGAGACGGCTGTTTTCATCAAACAGATTATCTCAAGCCAAATTGAAAGCAATCTGGCAGACTTAAAACAGGATGCTAGCAAGAATATTTGGTGACTATGAGTAAAAATGTAAACATCAGTCTTCAGCAGCCTCCAGCATTTTATAATGGCTATTCAGAACTTCTGGTAGTGCATCTATAGAAGCTAACTCCAAGTACCCTATCACAGCTCCCTCTTGTCAGTAGAGCTTTTCAATAGAATGGTGAAATTTAGAATAATCCTCGTAAGTTTCACTGGAAACATAGGAATATGTGTTTCCTATTACAGACATCTAGATTAGGTGCCTAAATGTAGAATATATGAAGTAGGTTTTTCTATTTCATTAATTAGCCCTTTTTTGAGAGAGAGAGAGAGAAGGAGCTGGTGATACAAGGCAGTACAAAGAAGCAATCTTCTCATTGTTTCTATACATGAGTAAGCAGGGACATTAGGAACCCTCCTACCCACATTTTTTTTGGCTCAGCTGTGTTTGTTTTCTAATCAAATTGCCTGGATGAAACATCTAAATTGATCCAGTACCTTTACTCCCTAAAAAAGAAAAAGCATTTATAGGCCAGTGAGGATTATGTGACTCAGTTTCACCTCTAGTCTTGCACAAGTGATAGGAACCCCTCTAAGTGTTGCTCTCTCAATCATTACAGAGCAAATGAGCATCCCTTGATGGCCTTAGTGAAGAAGCTATGGGAGGGTCACATGTGAGCTTCAGAGGCATTGCTGGTGTGCAGAGTCTTTATGACAAAGCCTGAGATCTCTTCAGAAGTGTCACGTGAGAGCAGCCCAGCTTTTTGAGCCTGTTGTTTGGGGAATTTACCAACCAAATAGATGGCAAGGATGCTGACATTAAACATACAAAGGAATACTGAGAGTGGGGATTTCTACTTTAATTCCATGTTCTTTGTTAAGGCAAGCCTAATGGCTGCCCTATCATCTCACAGATCAGAAATTCTCACCCTCTGTAGCCCACAAGATAAACCCAATTAGGGTTTATTAGGAAACCACACCAGGCTTAGCAGCCTCAGAATTGTGCACAGATCAGTTTTTCTGCTGCAAGCAAATACAAAACCTGGATTTATTCCCCTGCTGGGGGGGATGGCCTGACTCTGTTTGAGGTGGCACGCATCAGCTGACTAAACAATCCCACTAACAGGACCAACAAACACATTTGGGAACAGCTTCATGCACATGCCATGGAGAGTCCATGAGCTTTCATGGAAATCACTGGACAGCACACAACAGCAGGAGCGTGAGGAAACAAAGCACATGAGAAATGGCAAATGTTTTCTCCGTGCCTGTGGCGTGCTGCCTCTCCCAGTGTCCTTGTTCCAGCCACAAGGGAGTCTCAGGGTGGCAGAGGAAATGGGATATGCAGCACATAATCACTGGCCACACCACATGGGGAGATGTTGAATGATCAGCTCCTATGTCACGTGCAATTTTCCCAATCTGGAAATATGGCAGAGTACATTGTTCTAACACACTTTGGAGCTTTCAAAGTGCCTGCTGATTGTATTTTATTGTGCCCCTACAGAGAGGGAACTGCCAATCTGCATGGGGCATATTGTACCCAGTTAATTTTATAGGACACGTGGAAGAGGGGCACGTGTCCTTGCTGAATAAAATTTCAACTTAAATGCAACTCTCTGCTTGTTGTCTAGAGATGTGGAGTCACATTTAATTGGCTTGCATTGATCGTTTGAAACTGCTTATTAGTGTTAATGCAGTGTTTTGGCAAAACTGTAGCCTTCACTTAAATGGAAAAAGAGGTTGCTACTGGCAATTGTATTCAAATTTTCCATTTACCAATATATCAATTTATGAAAAACACATCTATAATCTCAAAGATTTGCTGGGTTTTTTAACTATGCACAAAAGTGGAATCTCAATGAAATTAAAAGTTGGAGACTGACAGAAAAGCATTACTGTTTCTTCTATATGTAGCTCTTAATCTGTCTCCCAAGGAAATACAAATGGTCTTGAACAGGGGTAGGAGTAGTGCAGCACTACTGGAATGGAAGTCTGCAATATCCCTTACAGGTAGTTAAGCATTTACAAAGGTACTTTACAGCATCAAAGACAAATAAATTAGTTGCTCTATTTGCATAAAGGTTTTTCAAACCTGCTGACCATTGTTAGTGCGGTGCTCAAGTAAAAATTGCCTTGCCAGTTTATGAAGGAATTAAAGATTTTGCAAATAGCACCTGTCAAAGTGGGGTGAAAAAAATCCCAAGCATAAAACAAATGAAATAAATACTGCTTGACTTGGACTTCCTTTGGTTTCAATCTCAAAACTTTGGATGAAGAGGAGAAACAAAACCTGACTGATCTGACTATTGCTGCTGGTTTATCTTAGCAAAAGCTGCAATACACAGCTGAAATAAACAGGGTTTGTTGACTGTTTCCAAGGGACGGAACCACTCCCATGAAGGCACAAGCTTTGCTAGTGTTCAGTAACTCCTTCATCATGTTGCACAGCAAAACCTTTATATTTAAGTCTTTGAGGTATATACAAGGGAAAAAAGACTTCTTTCTGCCTCAGTGGTCTGGTTAATAGGCATTATCAGAGCTCTTATAATGGTAAACTCTGCTTCGAAGTAAACTCTCAATAGGTCTATTTTGACTTGATTAAATCTGTTCTATTTTTACAGCAGCCTTGCCTGCTGGTTCCAAATATATTGCACATTCACACCTGAAGATACCCTTATCTTTTCTTGATCTCTTGTTCACACTTTTAATTGACAGCTTTTGAACTATTGAGTAGCAATACCCACGAAGTTGCCAGGTGGGCTGTGCTAAACTTTAGCTTGCAGTTTCGTGTACTGATTGGACTTTTGCTGAAAAGGACTTTTAAATTCCACACTGTAAAAGACCATGATTTTTGGGGGGAGTATTATGATGTTTTCAGTCTTTAAAATAAAGGAGCAGAGTTTTCCCAAATTCTCTGTGGCATCTATGCAGCACCTGTGAATGGATACAATTCTGCATTTCAGTGTTTGCTGTGCCACTAACGATACATGTTTACATGAAAAATGACATTTCTGGCTTTTATAAACTCGTTCTAATCAAAAAGGTTTGCATGTCTTAGCTGTAAAGCATTCAAATTCTGATCAGGCAATAAGTAATAAATATATAGTCTCTGTTCTGAGATGTAGCCTAGGGCTTCTGTGTGCCATCATGCTTCCAAATGGAAGGTGTATTATGTCATTTTTGGCCATGTGGATAAATGAGAAGAATTTTCTGAGTTTAGGTCTTCAAACAATAGCTGAAGGGAAAGGGAAGGAATATAGCACACATAATTCTACAGATATTTCCCCTGAATGAGCCCAAACTGTTTATGGGTAAAGCATAGTGTACATAGTGTTTCCTCTGGTCATTTATTCTACTGACTAACTATCCCCATTATTAGAAAGTCATGCATTATTTCTTGTTTGTGCTTATCTGGCTTTCAGCTCCTCATTGCTGCTTCATATTACATCTCTCTCTGCTATATTAAATATCCCATCAGTACCCAGCAGAAGTGACTCTGCAGGAGAGTGCTTATAACCTATAATCAAATTACCTTTTGAACTCTATTTTGGGAAAGGAGAGCAAGCAACTCACTAAAGATATTGTGGTTTTTTTTAGCATGTTCTCAGCATTTTTTCCTAGTTTTTAACTTCCCTTTTCACTAATTTAAATTTATAGAAACTGTCAGCAAAGTAGGTCAACTATTTATGAACCTGACTGTGTGCAAAGATAATCATTAAACCCTGTAATTGACTTAGCCAGAGGTTTGAGGCACTCTAGGGTGAAGCTCATTGGGCCAAAGCAGAAGAAAGATGTTGGACTTGTTTACATGTATCCCAAAATGTTATTTACCTGCTTGCCTCTGTTTGTTGCTCTTGTGTTGGCCAGCTGATCATCCTGAAGTTTTGAGTGAAAACATCCTTATAAAGAGCATTAAAAACTCTTAAATGCTATTACATACAGAGCCTTCACAGGACACTTAAAGCCCAATTTTGTCCTTTCTTTTAAATTATGTGTCCAGCAATTTCTTGTTCCTCTTGATGTCCCTTGCTAAGGGACAACTTGGTTTTGCACCTTGGTTTTGTCCTTTGGTGATTTGATTTTGGCCAGCATGCCTGATCTATACCTTTGAAAGTATAGATCATTTTCAGCTATCTGATTTCATTTGACTTTCCAGTATGGCTCTTTCCTGCACTACAGAATTAAAAATATCTGGTTGAACCTATCTGATTTTTTCACTACTCTGCCTTTCTTTCCCCAAGAATAGTATTGTTTACACTTCAGTTCTAAATACTGCATTGCTAGGGAACTGCCAGATTTCCTCAGGAGCTTTTTTTAGATCAGCATCCCAGAAGACTTCACCTATGAAACCTCTGATTTATGAGGTCTGCTTTTTGAAGCCTGCTATTTTTAATTTTTTGTACTGCACCAACTTTTCAAGCCAAAGCTTTCCCACAGCTGTATTTTGTCCAAATATGTCACAAGTTTCAGACCATTTGAGGGTTCGTTGAACCACATCCAGGTGCTATAAAGAAGAAATAAAAATTATGTACATGCAATAAGCATGCAGGGAATAATGACTGCCTAAAGGTGGCAGCTTGTCAAAGGATTTTGTGCTACTTTTTATTTCATCTCATGAGGGAAGCTTTCCCCAAAGGAAAAACAGGAGAGGAAAGGTTTCCCCAAAGGAAAAATTTATGCATCATTGCAGCTAAGATGCAACTTTTTTAAAACGCATGCAGTAACACACAGCTAAAACCATATGACCAAAATGGAAATCTTATGCCAAAAGAAACACCCAAACTGACTTAAAGCAAAACAAAATAATTATTTCAAAAATGTTTGGAGAATTGCCTGTCTCACCTTGATTTTCCATGGCTTCTATGATCCAGCCATGAAGAAAACGTCTGAGAAAAATCTTGTGACTTGGTTACTTTTAAAACTTACCCAGACTTTTATCTTGCTTGATGGTGAGATGCCCTAGGAAGGAAGGATTTGACCAGTGAAAGGGATTCCACAGAAAGAGAACAAGCACATAGCTCAAAGTGTGACTGTTGTTGGTTGCAGCAGTATTAAAATCTGGCTATCTGATTTTAAAACCAGGTAGATGTTACAAGGATTCCCACCATGGGTTTAGGTTGCAGGTTACAAATGCTTCTTTAAAAAGGTGCGGATTTCCCACCTTGTTCTGTAAGGACCCCAGAGTACCTCCAGCTGTGCTCAGTGTGGATGGGATTATTGGAATGCAACTATTTAAGCTAAAATGAATTCAGCACACAGTTATTGATTCATCTTTTATAATAGAAAATTCAAAGGCTTTATATATTTATAGAGAAATAGAGACCTAGAGGAAGACAACAATACTAGGCATTTGAATGATGCCTGCATAAGGCATGAGAAATGTAATAATTGTTGCTTCTCAGAATTCTGCCCATCAGTTCCTATTTATTTGTTTTAACATTTTGGGCAATTATAAAGTCAGAAAAGTAATAATTATTAAATATTATTTTGTTATTAATAATAATTATTATTATTTATTATATCTGGTTTTCCTCAGAGACCTGATGATTAAAGCTGATGGCTAGAAATGTAGATAATCAAAACACATACATTAAATTGTGTGAGATCAAGACCTTTAGAACATAGACCACATCTTTTAAGCAAGCAATAAAGGCTAAAAACTGTATCAGCTTTTTGAAATCCCAGAGCATTTATACAAGTAAAATTCATTGCTAAATTGCTGCTTTCAGGCCACTGGAGATACAGTTAATTATCTGCAAGTTTTATTTCATTTTACTTCAACAGAATGCAGAAGCTAGGTATTCATCAGCCTGAGCCCTCTGAAGACAATTTCAGAGCCCACCTGTAGGACAAAATGAACTCAAACTCCATACAGAACATAATGATGGCCCCTGCTGTTTGCCCTAATATGACCGTGTGTCAGCACCAAGCAGAAGTGATTGTGTTGCCTCCTTTCATGCAGAGCCCAGCATTTAAGGCTTTTGAGCCAGGTGAGAAAAATTTCATTCAATGCTCTCATGTCTGAGAGGAGTACACAAGGGAGCAAGGGTAGCAGAATGAGCTGTTTCTTTTAACGAATCTACTTTCCTGAACAAAAAATAATCCCAGACTCAGCCAGAAAGAGAGCACAAAACACAGTGTGCCACTAAAATTCTAGATGCTCAAGCAGTTGTCTAGAATTTTTGTTATATTATCCCTATTACAAAAATATTCCCTATAATTAGCATAGAAATCATCCTGGGATAAAATAAAAAGCCAAGCTAAATGCATTCTTTGATGTTATCTTACTCTTCATTAAATTATACTTTATATTCTCAAAGATATTAGAAAATTCAGGAATATTGGAAATAAATACCATCAACGGGAAAACAATTATTTTTATAGTGTTAGTCAGCCAGACACTTGGCAAAAACATCAAATATATTTACTTGTAATATAAAACTGTTACTTAGTCTTGCAAACCTGTAAACTTCTGCTATGTTTCAAAACAAAATAAGGAAAAAAGAACCTGGACCATAGGTCATAGCTTCCTATGGTTTAACCATACATTCTGCATGGTTACATTGAAAAGGTTTTCTCTACTTGTAATATCCCAGGGCTTTAGAACTGTATGCTTAATATTGAAATCAATTCTCATTCTAGTTCAAGCTGCTCACAGAAATATTGATTTTTTTTTCATGCACAATTTATTTGAAGGAAAGGAAGCAAAGCTCACCTAAATAAAAAATCTGCTAATTTAAGCTCCTTCATGGCAGGGTATCAGCTGTTCCCAAGCCAGACATCTTTGCAAGCTCTTTCAAGGAATTTTCATTTCATGCTTCTCAAAAGCTGCAATATTAGATACAGATAAATGTTATACTTATTCCCTGATTGCATCCAATGTGTATCTGTGTAAAAGAACAATCTAAATAGTACCCCAAAGAACGAACTCAAAGCCCCAGTGAATTTAGGTCCTAAATATTTACCAGCATTAGGAGAATGTTATGATACTGATCACTTGCAATTACCTAACAATGACTGTGGGATTTCTGAATTTCACAGCTCCTTATGCTGTCTCTGTTGGTTTGTTTGTTTGTTTGTTTGGGGGGTTTTGTTTTTTGGTTTTTTTCAGGCTGTTTCAGAAATACAAAACTAGAATTGTAAATTAAGGCATTATATAAAGGCACTGGATTGGAAACCATACCTACTTCCCAAAATATGGGTTCGTGTTAGAGAATTTATTTTCTTCACAACAGTGCAGTGGTGAGCTGTGGATATGGATAGTCTTACATTTAATATCTCAAATTCATTCTTCATTTCAGGGACTCCAACTTTTGTTAGTGTCTTCTTACATTACATATTTGCCCTCTAATAAGCCCTGCTTCTTCATACTGTAACTTTCATCCTCTTCCTCCTCACTTCTTTTGCATTTTGGGAGATGTTATTGAGGGTTTTTTTGGGTATGGGTGTTTGGTTTTTTTTGGAGAGGGGAGAGCAGGGTGTTCACCTTTTTTGGGGGGGGAGGGGAGTGTTCACTTCAACATATGTTTGTCCCACGTGTCTAGTTGTTCCTTCTCTTTATCTTAGGTTAAATATTTCCTCAATTCAGTTATTTCCTTACAGGGAGCATTGTGGATTCACATGTAAAGGCATTGATGAGTAAGCAAAGTGTAAACAGTTCAGAAGGCTCCTGGTGTCCTCTGAGGACAATTTCTTAATCTGGGAGATAGCCCAAATGTACTGCCATTCTGCTACCACATATCAATGTCTCTCTGACTTCAAAGTTGACTTTGGTAATTCTCTAAAACAAAGGTTTCATAGCTGAGTTACTGAAAGACCTTCGGTTCTCAAAACTTAATGTGCTATATCTCTTTAGAGTACATTTTATCAAAGTGGGACTTAATTGTCAATGTTTATGTCTGGTACCATCTCGTGTTCAAATGTATAAATAAATTCCCAGTGAACATTTTGTGAACTTTGCAATTTTGATATTCAGCTATTCATACCTGAGAGGTCTGCCTTTTCTTCTAGAATCTTAAGTCCTGTAAAGCAAAAATTGCACTGCCTCAAATATGAAGGACAGAGGTAACTTGGAAAGAGTCATATTGAAAAATCAAGATACATCTCGATTTTTAATCTTCCATCTTTCAGTCATAGGCAGTTACTATAATGTTCCCAAATGGTATAATGATTTACCAAAGTCTTTAACATCATACCTGTAATCATGCAGTCATAAAAATACTGTTGCAATCTTTAATCAGTCAAAAGACTGGAAATGGCTGGTTAGGAAGAGTATCATTAGCAAAGTTTATATGTTTGATTGCTTTTAGAAATGTACTTTCAACATTTCAGTTGCAGCTTTGAGTCAGGCATTTGATTTAGTCAAAACACCCAGTTGGAAGGAACAGCTGGAGGAAACTGGGGAATGAGGGAGGGAATGAGCAAGTTTGCTCGGACTGTGGCCTTCTTGCACAGCAGCTGTAGCAGGACAGCTGGGCGGGGCCCAGTGGCTGAGGGTACTTTTGTAGAAGAGAGGAAAGTGTTTCAGTGAGCTCAGAGCTAAATTACTGCTGCTTGTACGTCTAAATTACTGCTGCCTGTGCACCACTCTCTTCAGGCAATACACTGTCCCATCCACAAAGAAAAGATAGGTAAGGCTGTCTTAGAAAAAGAAAAAACAGTCATCCAGTAATGTCTCCTCTTCTGTCTGCCTGTTTCTTGTGGAAAACTGAAACTCATTGTCTGTGTTGCCCTCTGTAGCTGCAGCCTGAGACCTAGCAAGGGAGTTATGATCAGCCTGCAGCTAGGAGCTGCCACTAGAGGCAAATTTTGTACAATATCTTAAGCTTAAGATAACTTGGCAGAACTGATTTCTGGGTTAAGGCTTTTGGTGGATATACATTTCCACTGAAGAAAAAGCCTTCCAGGTGAGAATATCTAGCTCAGTTTTTCCAAGAGAGGAATATCTCTCCCCTTTCTCCAATGCAATGTCAGTAATCCCAGCTTAGCTGCAGCTGTGCTGATAAACAGGGTCTGGAGAAGGAAGTGAGAAGTGAGGAGGTCCTGCAGCAGAGGTGCCTGCACAGTTAGCTTGGCCCATTAGGTCAGGTGTCCCAGGCTCTTCAGGTTTTGAGAGATAGACCCTATTAAATCTCTGTAATTGTGAAATGGGAAGAGTAATCTTTACAAAAAAAGTAGTCCATTTTTACAGCACTGCTTGAGGCACAAGTGTATGAGATAGAGAGGTAGATAAAGATACTGTGGTGCAGCTTAATGTTTGGAAAGAGCTGCTATAAATGAGGTCTTTTCTATCTCTCTGAGCTTAGACATTCTTGTGCTTCTCTTAAGAGGTCCTTTAGTTTGCTTTGCTCTGAACTCAGGGAACCTGGATGTGGGTGTTAAATGAGGAATAAATCCTCTGAAGGTAAGAGTTGCCCTGTAAAATACAAATGTCTTATTCTCAGTTGTACTGTCTGCAAAGTACACTGACAGAGCTTTGAATGCAGTGAAAATTAAATATAATTAAGCCAATTATGTTCATTTTCACAGCTAAGTCTTTTGGATTGTGGGATTGATGGACATAATGAAGGATTTAGATTTTAAATGCTGTGTTCTGGAGCCTTATCTCTCCATTAGTTATTCACATAACTATAATACAAACCCTAGATTTTGGTCATCAAATGGCTGAGGAAACAAGAGGGTCATTTCTGGGGCTGTCATTTTTACGTATGAACTGCTGTAATACATAATCTTCATGATGCAGGTGGCAACATGGGCCCTGTTTTACTTTCAGTGCTTCATCCTGTACTGTTTTGTGTTTCACTAGGAACACAGCAAAACAGCTGACAGGTTAATCAGCATTTTCAGCTGAAAATTTGCTTTGCCTAATGAGCATCTCTTAGTAATAAATCCACCATTGGCATAGCAATTGTCTGGTGGGGCTTTGATTTGATGCGTGACATAAAGCATCTTTGAAAGCACTCCTAACTAAACCAAGGAAAATACCAGCATTAGGAAAGAGCAGAAGTGTATCCATACAGTGAGATCCATACTACTCACTACTTGGAGAAGAATGGCATCAGGCAGACTTTGGCTGAATCCATTTCCCTCATTTAGGCCAAAACTTAGAGATACAACTTTTCTCCTACCTGTAACCTTCAAAGGAGTAGCTGCAGCCTGCAAATAAGTAAACCTTTTTTCCTCAAGCTGAAAAGGAATTCTAACTTCTTTCCTTTGTAGCAGATTTACAGCTTAGTGCATTTTTTTTTAAATAATGAAAATTACAATGATGATGCATGCAGCTATCATTTCTTTACTTTTGTGTAGTTCCTTCTACCTAGCACCTAAGGTGAACAATAGAAAAAAGACTACAAGGGGCTGGAACTTCACTAGTAACTTGTTTGAAAGTGTCTAATAATTGCAGTTATTTAACTCTTAGTTCAAAATTTGATTATGAACACTTTGGATTTAGTGAAACATTAATGTGTTCTGATAATTTGTGGTTTGGTGGTACAATGTTTGTTGAATGTTTGGGGGGGGGGGGGTGTCCCCCACAGATATGACAATTAAGTTCCTGCAGTTTAGATACTCTTTGGACTGAATTTCAATTTTAGAACTCCTGTAAGTAGAAATAAAAGCAAATACTGACCATCCCAATGAAGTCCAATGTCTTCTCAAAGCTGTTTGAAAACATGCAATTCTGATGATTTATTTCTTTGCTGTGTAACGAATTAGTCTATCAAGACTATTGTTTTCTTGGAAAGAGTTCTTAAATGCCAACATACCATAACTTTTTACATTAAGTCAAGAGGGAAACACTTATTGACCTTCTAATACACAGAAATGTTTCTTCTAATAAGAAGCAAAAATGCATTCCACTAAGGTAGGCCAAAAGTACTTCTCAAAAGCTGGTCTCTCCTCCTTTTCCTGCCTGCATTCCACAGTTCAGCAATGTGTGAGTTTGTAACTCTAGCTTCTTGATTTAAATATAATTATACTGAGAATGGGCTGGAAATTGCTGCTGCTTCTGTTTGTGATATCATGAATGTGTAAGAAGTTTAGAAGAGGGAAGATCTCAGTGGGTTTTCCATAGAGCAAGTGTTTATTTGCAGCAAAATTAACTTTAATGAGTATCCTCGCTTACTCAGGATACTCATCCTAAGGTCATCCTAAGGTCCTTAAAAAAGAGGAAGGCTGAAAAGTGACAACTCCCACTGGGGCTGAGCTTCAGAAAATGTGTGTGAGTGGTATGTACCACATTTGGGGGTTTTCCCTGTTTGCTCTGACGTAGAATATCTTCAACTTTTGTGGTGGGTCAGACTGCTTTTTAAAAAAGCAGTTTGCTTGATTTATTATGTTATCAGGTGAAAGGATCTATTCCAAACACATGTATGGTTCTTACACTTCTCAAGTAATTATGACTAGATCAGGAGCAGAAAGCTACAGAGGAATCTATACAAGAAAGAGAATTCTTTCTTTATAATGTGAGTTCTCTCTCACCCTGCACTGAAGAGGTAAAGCTTTTATTTTACTTTTCATTGAAAGAGTATTTCACTTTTCATTACTTTCTTGGTTCAGTTTCTTCTTCTATTTTATCACCTTAGAAGAGTTTTCAGCTGAGACATTAGCCCTAGAGTATGTAGGAGTTAGATTAACTCTTAAACAGCTGTTTGAAGCAAGTGTGATCTTAACTGATATGCTCAAAAGCTAGTCCCTACCTTACAAAAGAATCATTTTATGTCTAGTCCTTTTGATCCATTTTTGCCTGTACATTGCCTATTACTGGGTCTGTTTGTTACAGTAGATGTCAAAGTATTTCTTGAGGTTTCCATAGACAACAACCTTTCTGTAAAGCCCTCTCTGTTCTGTATTCTTTTATACCAGAAATCAAGAGGCTGGCAGTTCATAATGCCTATTTTGTAGACAACTTTGCCATAGCAACAATGTGGGCTTAGATTTTGACTGTGATAAAGGTTTTTCTAATTTTCTAAATTCACCATTTTGTGGATGTGTTCTTATATGCACGTTTCCTTAGTCAGAGAAGCTCGTTTCCTTCAGTACCTGACATAACTGCCCACGGGTTACCAGTGCTCTCTGATTCATTGGTATCCTGACAAGCTGGTTTTTTTGAAAAAAAAGAAAAAAAACTTAAAAGTCTGAAATTCTTTGAGTCCACATAAAATTTAACTCCTCGCTCAAGTTCATCTCAACTGCCCAACTTGTTTTGAAGCATGTCTTGCTGTGCTGCTAAATGTTAGCCTTCACATCATAAAACAGATTTTAACTTGTGACTGTAATGGGGAATACCATGATCTACCGGTGACAGTAAAATCAGGGGCCAGATAGGAATGTCTCAAAGTGTTCAAGTAAGACAAAAATCTGTGAAAAAACTTTTCCTCATAAAGAATATGTTTTTGAACACTCCTCTTTGTTCTTTCAGATTGCTTTCCTTAGCATTAGTCATGAAGAGTGGTTAGTGTGTAAAAGTAGTGACATGCTGATATTGGAAATAAATTACATTGTGCATTTTTCTATATTTCACTGAGTATCTGGATTGCTACAAAGGGACTGTATTTATAAATTTCACTTCCCCTTAGTTGAAAAACCTCCAGTTTTTATCTAAACTACAGAAAACATTTGGTTTCAAACAGATTAGACTAAATAAAACTGTGTTTCTCAGACCTCTTGCAGGATTGAAATTTTAGGAAGAGAAAAAAAAAGAGAAGGAAGAATGATTGGGCTATTGATGACAGCTCTGGGGACCTGGCTGTGTTTTGTGCAGCAGCAGCAGCAGCTTTGCTCGGGGCAGAGCCGTGTCCATGCACACAGCCCAGCCTTTGCCTGCCACAGAGCACATCCCAGCCTGCAAGGCAGAGCTGAGTGTGATCCTGGAAACTTTCATGTGCCTGTGTGCCAGAGAGGGGGGAGAGGGAGAGCCAGGGTGAGTAGGGAGGAAGGCAGGGAGAGCAGGAGCTCTCCTGACACACTGCTCAGGGCTCTCAGAGGCAGGCTGTGCGTGCAGCTCTCCGGCTGGAGTGCGCTTCGAAGGACAGCACTCCCTGACTTTATCCACTGAATCCCTGAAGGACAGATATGACACCCAACTGCTGCTTCTACATGCTCTTGCTTATTGGTACCAAGGGTAAGTGCCCCTGGCTTCCTTTCTTGTTTTGAACATTGCAAAGCAGAGAGCTGATAAACTTCAGGAGCGGATTTCTTTTAAAAACCGTGGTTTCTCGTGGTATCTCATGTTATTTTACATTTCTTCATGTCAATTGTTTTTCAGTAGAATCGAAGTGCAATGCAGTCTCTCAAGGTTACTAGCTACATGTCAGGATCAGATGTTTTTTGCACTTAATGCCTTGAGTGTTACTATTAATAGTTATGAGCTGAAATTTTAAAATGAGAGAGAGCTTAAACATTGCATAAATACTTGCTGTAAATATTTATTGAAGGTACCTGCAGAATGGACTTTACTCAGATGCCATGAAATCCGCATTTTAGACTCAGTTCAGTAGTTTGAAGTGAGACTGCAAGTGCTACTAGAATAGATAGTTCTCAGAGAGCAGAATGTGTTCAGGTAATGGGAATTTTTAGCATGATAGGCTGTATAACATGCAAGAGGGAGACTGAATTCAATTTTAGTTTTCCTTCAGATGCAAATCACTTCAGTGTGATGAGAGTTACACAAGACACACTGCTTACTTTAGCTGTGTTTTCTTCATTTCATTTGAGCACCCTGGTTTGTTAGTGCTTCTCAGGACTTGGTAAAGCTGTCCCTGTGAAGCTGCTGGTGCTGATCTATATGCTGAAAGTTCCTAATTATTATAATTTTCTTTAGTTGTAATTATTATTAATTGCTTTCTATTGCACAACGCCAATATTAAAATAGTGTTTCATTAATTGTGTACATGAAAATAGCTACTCTTTATAACATGAACAATTTTGTTAAAATAATAGGAGCAAAAGGTCGAATTCTGTAATCTTCTTTTGTATTGTGCAACAGCTTGTTCTCTTTCCTGTTTTTAAATGAAATAATTTTGGGTCCATGTGTTCATAGGATGCTGCTTAAGATAACATTTGTAAGGGGTTTTGCCCCCACTAGGAGTTTGGGAAATAGAGCTCCATACACAGCTATTTTTCCAGTTGCAAAATTCAGTTAAATCAGTGGAAAAACTCTAAGCAATTCCTGTATGGTTTAGAGGAATACATAATTGCAAGCTGCATGCATGAAAAAACCAGTGATATTAATGTATT
The DNA here is from genome assembly GCF_028551555.1 of Melozone crissalis. Classification (NCBI taxonomy): domain Eukaryota; kingdom Metazoa; phylum Chordata; class Aves; order Passeriformes; family Passerellidae; genus Melozone; species Melozone crissalis. Next base: position 35,507,251 of record NW_026535784.1, on the reverse strand, counting down.
TGGAATTAAGAAAGCAACAATAATGATGTAGTATCATACCTATGAGCAAGGTCTGGTTTCATATGCACCTGCATTTTCCGTGAGCTATAATTCAATATTTAAAGTAGTACTTCCAGTTATGCAGAATAAAGGCTAAGTGTTTTCATCAAATTAAGCCTTTCGCATTACTGTTTTCTATGCCAAAACATAAAAACATAAAATATGTGCCAATTGTTGCTATAATTTCTGCTGTTAAATTCATCTCTGCTATGGAGTTTATTAAACATATTGGAATATATTAAAGCATACTGCAAAATAGGATAGCAAGTGAGGACTGTAAATGACTACAAGCCTACTAATTATGATGGCCATTACCTTTTTAGGTATATACACATCATATATAGTGTATTACAATAAAACCACATGGCTCATCTAGATTTGTTAAAGTGAGGAGTGAATTCATAGATTAAAGCACATCCATGCCCAGAGTCTCTGGCACCTGTTAGTGCTCTGTGTTGCACCAAAATTAGCTCCTGTTTCTGTCACATCTCCTCACCTTGCTCAGTGCACAGTTCACAGCTTCACTGCCTTTCAGAGTTTTAGTCAACAATGCTAATTATAACCACACCTACAAGCTGACTGATTTCATCTGTTCAATAGGCATCAGCTCTGCTCAAGCCTTTAGGGTAGCTGGTATTAAACATTCCTGGAGTAAGGATAGCTGTCCTTAGAAATTTGAAATTTTTTTTCTTTCTTTTTCGGTGGATGGCTGCAAGTTCAGCTGTGTTTTGTTGTGGAGGTTTTTATGTTTGGTGCTGGTATTTTTTTTTAATTTCTACAAAGTTACATATCCTTCTAATTCTCTTGAAAGTAAAATAAGGAGTATATATTGTACAAAAGCTACTAGTTTCATTTACCTGGATCCATCCAAGCTGTGTCCCTTTAGTTTTCCATTCAACAGCTGAAATTCAATCACTGTTTTTACTCTCCTCCTTGAGAGTCCTCATTAAAGTTTTTATTTTATGTATGAAAAACCTTTCCCTCCAAAATCTAAATAATCAAATTAATTCAAGCAATCAAGCTTTGTGCGTACTGGCAAGCACCTGAGTATGTTCCCAAGTGGAATACACAGTCCCAGGTAGAGCTTTCTATGAAAACAAAGCAGCATCTGCATCATAGTTTTTGTCCACACAACAGTAGTGAATATAACATGGAGATAAATAAATTCAGACTCCAGCTGTGGAACTGGTGGCTCTGGATGTGTAGCCAGGATGAACTTCTGCCTGGGTGGGTCACCACCTCCCTTGCAAAGCTGGCAGGTCACTTCAGATGTGTGGCTGGCATTGCTCTGGCAGCTGCTGCATCTTTTCTCTTAGCAAAATACTCAGCTGGAGCTGCTGCAACCTCTGTAGTGCACTGCTGTGCCCCCAGAGTGCCTTTGATTTACTTTCTGGGGACAAAAGCTATTTTATCCTCCTGGACCTTGGCTAAGTGACAGGATCTCAAACAATTCATTTATCAATCATTAAGCAAAACAGGGGAGCATTAGTATTGAAAAGTATTCAAAGTGAGTTCCAAAAGGGTTTTGGCAGGCTCCTTATGAAAAACAATTACAACTCTTACAATTTTAACTCTTTATGCTCTGTACCTCTACCTGATGCTTCCAATCCTATTTCTGTTTGTACCTCCAGCTCCTTTAGGCTCCTCCTTCTGTTCTTCCCTCATGTTTTTTCCATCCTTTACCCTCATTTTAAAGTGCCAAGGACAACTTTTTAAACCATCTGAATCTCATTACTTGTTCTGGTACTTCATGCAGGTGACAGCTGTTTTCAAGGCCAAGATCTTTTATACCAAATGCTTTCTGTTAAATGTGGGAAAGAGACAATCCTGAATCCTTCAGAAAATTGCAAGTTTATGATTGTGCTCCTGTTTACATAGTTTGTAACATATTTTAAGATTCCTTCCAGATTTGTAAATAGGAAAGTGAAATTACTTCAGCCTTTGCCCAAGCTCAAATAATCATTGTGTAATAATAATATTTGGTTATTTCTTTCATTTAATTTGGTCATTAATCTCTTTGGCTTTCCTGTAGTTAGAAGAACAACGTGCTTCTTGTGAATCTACGTGTGTATAATATGAAAATCAGTATATTTAGAGAAAATCAGGGATTCAAGCTAGATTTCCTGAGGAAAATTTACTCTAGTATCAGTTAGAGGGTAGTTAAAATCTACAAAATGGTAAAATGAAGTTTTGAAAGTTAGATCTTAGATCCTGCAGCTGCTGCTTGGGCAAGAATGTTTTCACGTCTTTGTTAACAGCCCCAGGAGCTACCCAAGTTGAAAACTTGAGTGTTTATAGCGACTCTACCAGACTTGAACCATTTGCTCTGAAATTTTATGTGCAATCTGTGGACCTTGAGCAAGAAGACAAGCGAAACTTTTCCAAAATTTTTTCTGAATATGAGGAATTGATACTTTGCCTACATTGATCAATTTGGATAATCTTGTATTAAGCAAAGCATTTTCTTAAACAGCTCTTTTGAAGTATCTCTCTAAAATATCACTGTGCTGAGAGACAATCCTCTGACAGGCCATCCCACTAGAGCTGATGACGCGGCTCAAGCCTGGCTGCAGTAAAGCAAAAATAACCTTTTCTCATAGATGTTACTTGCTGCTAGAGACCACTGTGACACTCAGAGGATCTGTCACCAGCCATCTCAGCATGAGTTTTCTCTTGAGTGCCATGACTTTGAAGCCATCAAATCAGACTTTAAAATGGCTGGTGCAAGGCTGGGAGGTACAGGGAGCTGAGAGGATCAGGAACTCATAATTGTTGTGTCTGAAAGACAGAGGAGGTGACAATGTATTGGGAAGGACTGGAAAAGGACAACAAAAGCAGGGACAAAAGGGACAGGTAGATGGGACAATGGAACAGAGAGTTGAGGGGAAAGACTAATGCTACTTAGAAAGGGAAAATGGAAATCAGGACGATTATTAGTCCAGGAGAGTAGAGACTGAGGAAAGGGATGTGAGAGAGGGAGCCAGCAGGGAACAGAAAGTTAATTAAAGGAGAAGGACAGGGAGTTCTGAGAGAAGGGAGTGAGCATCTGAAGAATGAAGTCAGAGGATGGTGAGATCAGAGCTAGGATTCTGTACAGAAAGAAGGGGATGAGATGATGGGAAGCAGACAAAAAAGGATGGGAGTGAAGCAGCTGGGTTGAGCCTGAGCAGAAAAAGAAGCTGTGCTTGGTAGGGTGAGCTCTGTATTACAAAGCCAGAATGAAGCCCAAAATTGTCCTGTGACTTATTGACTTCTTTCAAAATGTCTCCCCCTGAGTAGCACCTCTGCCCAGAGGCTGGTAATCAGCGCTGCCAGATCACTCTACCCTCCCAAAAAACAAAGGTCTGGAGAGCTAAAGGATCTGAACTAGTGATGCAGCATGCTGTCCTGTTATAAAATGCTGGAGGGGAACTGATTTCCTCTTCTAATAGTAAATGTTACCTAAGTCAGAGAAAGTTATTAATTTTGTAAACTCAGTGTTTAGGAATTTAGGCAAGAGACAGAATCTTAATTTGTGCTATGTGCCCATACTGAATTTTCTTCATGTTATAACTGCACAAAAACACATGCTTTGTGTCCTGCATGAAAAGGATGAATCAAAAATTATGGTAAATTATGCTGGCTGTATGATCCCTCCTTCATTTGCTGTAGAAGATTAAGATAAAATGTGGATGAGGCTGGGGATTACAAATTAAAGGCCATTTCATGAAAGCAACTGAACTCCGCTGTGGAAAACTTTTCCTGTTTTTTGCTCTAAAAGCCTTACAATTGGATAATAATTATATAGCAGATTTTCTGGCATTTTTGGTTTGATCATCCTGATGTGGCAGCGTTCATTGCATGGCTGCCACTGACATCTGTAGAAGCTGTGCTCTAAGTACTCTGTGAAACTGACTGATTCAGAAAGTAAAAACTTCAAATTAGCAGAAACCCTTGCCATACATATGTTAATGTCTCAGCTCCCCATCTGAGCAATAATTTCATATTCTAAACTGTAATCTAAGTAATCTCTGAAGACTTAAAAATGGGAAGTCTAATTATTGTAGCAGTATAAGGAACTAATTATGAATTTAATATTATAGCTTCTAAGTGGTTAAACTGTAGACTAAAGAGCATGATGCCAGTAATACACGAGAAAACCAATCAAAGATAAAATGCCTTTAGTAATATGTGGAGGAGTGTTATCAGAAATGTATGAAATATAAAGGTCTTGAGTTTGAATTCAGGTGTGGATTATATGTTGCTAATAACGGATGTTGCACATAAAGTGGCTGTGGATAAGCAAAGAAGTCTTGCAGAGTCTTGTGCACACTCCCTGCTGTGTCTCCCCAGTGCTCTTGAGGGATCCAGCATGCAGCTGACTGGTGTGACAGGGCAAGACAAATACAGCAGGAAGAGAGACTGATGGAAAAACAAGGGATTGAATGAGTCTAAGGTGGCCTGATGGGCACACCCAGCCCTGGGAGCACAGGTTGCATTCATGTCCTGGTGTGAGGGTGAGCTGGCACTGGGACGAAGAGCCCAGAGCAGTGACCCTGACCCTGGGGGATCTGTGCATGTGAGATGACTTAGCAGAGCTTATCCAGAGAGGATGTTAAATCACCCATCCCCTGTAGCACAGCTCGTTGTGTTCCACCCAGCTGTTCTGTATCAATCCCAAGGCTTTATTTGGTCCCAAGGGCTTGTCTCAGTCAAGTCAGTGCTGCCTCCAGAGAAAAGAAAGTGTCAGTATGGCCCTGGGAGTGGGAGAGACTGTGCAGTCACTGAGGCTCAAAGGCATGCACAAGTCTGTCAAAGCAGGTGAACATCACCTCTTTCTCCTCTGTTCTGCAAAAGAAATAACTGGCTTGACCTGGGAGAAGAGACTTTCCCATCACAGACCTGATTGTCAATGTTATGCTCAATGTAGGGAAAAAGGCATAGTGCTTGGGAGGGTAGAAGTGGTATTTTTGAACTTAGAAATATATTTTTGCCCTGGTTTTTTAGTTTTGTTTTGTTTTTAATAGATAGGAAGAGATCAGCCCTTCTTTGGAGTAGGCTAAGAGCAGAATCCATTAATGAAACTGCCCACATCATAGTTAAGCCAAAATTTGTGTGTATGGGGAAGAAAATGATTAAATTATTGAATTTAAAAGCCACATGATTGAATACCTTGATTAGTCTGGAGTACTTAATAGCAATACAGTTGACAAAGATAATCTACATTTTTAGAAGTTTAATTTAAGAAGGCCCATCTGCCATAAAAATAGGCTTCTTGACCTCATTTTTTGGACTCCAATTCCATGTAAAACATGTGAATCAACTGCTATGTAGTCTTAACTAGAAATTATAGACACTGGTTTTCAGACAGGAATTCTTTTCTAGTAATCGAGTAATGCTGCAAACATGCATCCATAAATCCTGCTTTTTCTTCAGTATGGATTTCAGCACCATCCAAGAGAGTACAGTCATTTTCTACTTTTTCCAAAAACATATCAGAAACAGGTGTTAAATAGCTGGTTTTTCTGCACCCCTAAGATTTAAATGTCACATGATGTCTTTCTTTTTCTTAAATTGGTTTAGCAAAAATAAAACATCTTTTACATCATTCTGTTCTATCGCTATTTGGCTAAATTTTCATTTTTTCTTATAAAATCTTTCATTATCATATGCACTGCTTTCACACTATCATTTAACTACATTGGTTTCTAGATTGGCTCCACAGGGCACAGAGCACTCCACTGCTGGCAATGAGAAAACAGTGTCAGGGCAGACACCATCCTCTTTTAGGTTAGATGAAGTGGCATGAAATGAAGAGAAGTAGGAACAGGAACAATTCTATGTGATTTAACCTTCACATAGAATAGACTATGTGAAGGTTAAATCCACAGCAATCCACACAAAAATATTGCTTAGCCAAAGTGCATTCAAAACTGAGCCACACTTCTGAATGCTGTTTCTTGTTATATTTTCTAATTTGGATATACAAACTTCTAAATATGTGCTGCTAATGTGACATTTCTTTATGTACATTAATAAAATCTACAAGATATATTTTAAAGATCTATTGCCCTTAATCTGCATGCACATTTTGATACAACCTGCAGAAGAAGAAATAAGTCAGATGTCTGTGGTCATGGGGTCCAACAGCTGGATGCCATGATCTCAGAGGCTTTTTCCAGCCTAAATGAGTCCCCAGTTCTGTGGTTTAACCAGCTCACATTATTCGCTTCATGAAGGTCAGAAATCCTATTAACTTGAGATAATTTCTGTTTTATGCACTTAACTGGAGTGTCACAACTTTTAGTGGTGAGTTATGTGTACTCATAGTGGAATACAGCAGAGATTGGAAAACTTGTCATGTTTAAATCGAAGCAAAGATTAATGAGTCAGAATCCAACAATAATGCATTTATTTAAGCACATTCTGCAAATTGATTTTTCTGCAAATTGAAAATAGCTCTGTGAGGTCTTAGAAACAGATTTTCTAAAATACTTAACTTCAAAACAGAACAACAAAGGGTTCCATATTTTATAATACTTAAGGAGGGTGGAATCTCATAGGGCACAGGGCAGAGCCACTTCCCAAATCTGAACTTGTAGTTCTATATTCTATTTAAATTCTTAATAGTTATAAATGGTTCTTAGTAACAAAGGTATGTGAATTAATAAAATATATCAGACAGTCCTGTCTCCGGCTGACCAAGAAATAATGTATTTTCATTGTTACAAGATTAATCTTGAGCATGCTTCAGAGCTTCACTTCAAATTATGCTGGCTTAGTTCCATTGTAAGAACTATTATTGCAATCCTTTTAGTCTTTACTAAAGCCACAATAAAGGGAGAAAAAAGAAAAAGATAAAAAAAACCCAGATTATGTTTCATGTTTCAAATACAGCATTAGGGCTCCCCAAACACTTTTTCTCTGTCTGGAGTCTTAGAAAAACCATAACTGAGATTATTTTTTAAAGACTTATTTGGGATTGTGTTACTTGGGAGAAGAGGAAAAATAGTGGAATCTGAAATAGTGGCTGATGTCCAGCTTGCTTAGCTCTAGTGCCTCTGTAGAAAAATAAGAGACTAGAGAGGAAAAGAAGACAAAGATAATAGAATCTCCCACTGCCACCCTTCAGGTTCTTTTCCTCAGACTGTTTGGGCTGGCTGTTCTCAAAGCCATTTTTCTATTATCAGCACTGCAAGACACTCATTCTACCATGTTGTTGGGGTTTTGTGGGGGTTTTTTTCCCCATCACAAGAACATACCAAAGTTGGAATAAATTGCATAACTTAGCTATAACCTCTGTTTTGGGGTGGGGGTGAGTGTATAAATACTTCACAGGAAAAAAATGAAAGGCAGGTTTGCCCCTCTTGACAGAAGAAAAGTTAGGCAATTGTTTATGATCTTTTAGGTGGTTTCTGCATTGAGGACAAGTTAATGATACCCAGGTAATTCTTTTCTGTTCTGTTCTTTCGCAAAATAATGTGTTCCTACAATTTGAATATCAGCAAGTAATTTCATGTTCATTGCCTTTCTAGTTTCATTCCCCTTTCTCATTGCAGCTCTCTCTTAAGGCTTTGCTGCAAGTACTTTCTGTCTGATCTGCTGGATTTCTTTTTGCTTCCATGCATGAATGCACATGTACACAAACTTCCTCCTGTATATGACATTGTGTCATGAAGTCACTTAAATCTGCCTTTTGTTTATGGAAACTTAAGAGAAATATTACAAATGTCTGTTGTTTGTAATTTAAATAATTTAGTTTTCACTAGTCAGTGTTTCACTTTTGCTTACTTTACGCATGGCTGACTGGATTAACTCGCTGAAAGCAGCAAGTCAGAAATTAATTTCCTTATAGTAATCTCTAACTACTGTCCTTACATACTGAAATTCAGAGTTATCTAGATGAGGTGAATGATTGTTGCTTGAGGGACACTCATTTATTGATAAACATCTGTCCTTAATTTTTTTGGCTAAAGTATATTTTGGATTATTAGATTGCTCAGATTTTAAAATATAAAGAACAGTCATTAGCATACTACTGTGTTATAACATACAAAAATAATTTTAAGTTACCTGGCAAATACTGCAGTAGAAGAAATCTTTTACCCTAGGATTACAAAACTTCAGAAATGCCATTCCAGGTATGAAACTTCAGAGGTCTTTTTTAATTTTTTTTTTATTACATGTGTTTAAATTGTTACCTCATAAATGCTGCTTTTCAAATGAGAGGGAAAAAATTACTTACAACAAAAATATTTTCTCTTTGGCGCTCAAAGAACCAGGCCAAATACACTCAATAGTGGTTGTGAGAAAGAATTAACTCCTGGGAGAGCAGTTTCCTTTATTTTGATGGCTAACCTTTCCCTTTCCTGGCTTTCCAGGTGGGATGCTACTGACAAGTACAGTGTATTTAACACATTTGGATTGGTGCCTTCATTTCTACGCAATACCTGGCACCATTTGAACAAAACCCCAGTGTTTCCATGGCCAGCTTTCAACCTGATATTGCCCTGCTGTGAAAGACAAATTAGTGAAATTGAGGAGTAACACTGAGGCAAAAATCACAGGGGCAAAGGAAAGCTTACCTTGATGTATTTTCTTCTGGAAAATCATGTCCGAATATGGAGCTAGAACTTTTTTCTAAACAGAAATAATAGTCAGATATTGTTTAAATTCTGTTTATTTGGGGAGAGAAAGAAGAGGGGAAGTGGAGCAATAAAAAGGTTTGGCCCTGTTCATTAATTTGTGTCTTTGTTAGGTATTATACTGAACTCTCATCCTTTGGGAAAGCCCTAAAAATTTTGAGAGTTTGGATTGAACTTATTTTACTTCATATTGAGGCATTTAGAGGTATTAACTCTTTCAGTTCTTTATGCACTTATTCTAAATTCTGTGCAATCAGAGCAAAACAACAAATTACTAAAAGGTATAAAAGCCAACTGCTGTGGCAATGTGCCATGTCACCAGTCTGAGTTGTTCTACTGGCAGTTTCCAGCCCTGGAGTGGGTTTATCTGGCAGTTAGACAGCAAGGATCCTCCAACCCTATAACTGCCTTAATTAGACTGAATTTTCTGTGACATAACTGATAACTAGTGATGTTGTTGTGAGATTGGAGGTGATGTTTTCAAAAAAGATAGCAGAAATTTTCTGGTTTGGAAAATGCTTCTGAAATTAAAGCATTGTGTAATCCACAGCAAGGTATGAAGGTACTTTATGAAATTAAAATCCAGGATAATTACCAGATTGGTGTGCAAGAGTCATTATATATGCATCATTTTTGCTAAAATCCATTTCACTATATTGTGTTTAATGGAAGCAAATGTAAATTTAGTTGTGTAGTTCAAGTACTACACATTCCTAGAGTGACATCTAATGTAGTTTGCTAAAGATAAATGAAATACAATAAAACTGAAAGTGTATTTCTGGTTGCAAAGGTAATAACTAAATATTCAAAACAATTTGGAGTGTTTTAGAAATGAATCCGTCATACTGATAATAAATGACACTCTGTCACTTGTACCCAATCAAACCTGGAATTAAAAACACAATGCATTTACAATATATACATACATTTAGAAAATGTTATGGACTTCAGGGCTGGAAAACTACCAAAGGAGAGGCACAAATTACAGAAAAGGCAGTGCAGTGATAGCAGTTTGATTACACTTCTCTGAGTGCCCTGTACATATATTTAAATCCTTTAAGCCACAGACACTTTGTCTCAAGGATTAATGCCAAAGAATCTATTGCCACTAGACCAAGGTCTATTTTGGTACACAAATTTTGCCCAGGGTGTTACCCCAAGTGTGTGTACATTAACAGCACTAAAGTACAAGTGTATAAACTCTGTTTTGTTCTTGTATGAATCTGGAATCTATTTTCAATATGGTATTTATGGAAAGTTTAAATTTTAGTTTTATTGACATTTAATAATATGAGAATCCTGTTACATTTTCCCAGATATCACTAGAAAGCTTTTCCTAAAAGAAAATTTTAGGAGAGTCTTTATAAAATTACTTGATGAAAAAAAAAGCACTCTCACCGGTAAATTCATAATATGATAAATGAAATTATGCAGAAGTTAATTTTTATTTCTATCCTTAAACATGATGGACTAACTTCATCCTTGTCTCGGTCATATATTACTCAAAAATCCCATATTTAGTGGGAAAAAAGCTGAAAATTCTGAACAAAACCAGGAAAATTAATCTAAGAATTAACTCCATCTCTTCATTCACTTCTACATATTGTTGTAATGGTCAAATTCAGACAACAAATTTTTTTTTTTAAATATCTTTTTAAGTTGTATCTTCTTTTTTGTCATTTGGTAATTCAGATACATCTGATCAAAGCTGATCAGTCACTAGTCGCTTCTATTCTTTCTTAATAATTAATTAAACATCTTGTAAGGTTAAATAATTCATAGTTGTAAACCTTTATAACCTTGTTCTGATGATTCATCTTTACAAATGAAGGTAATAGGCCTATGAGACCTGTTCTATGTTATGTTAAAGGTTTTTCAAAACCATTTCACATGCCCTTAATATACCATTCAGCAGAACAGGATATTTTTTAATTAACTGTCAGCTTGAAGTATTCAAGCTAGCACAAAAATTACAAGTGAAATTGATTTTAACTTCAATATTTTCTGAGTTGATTCTGTTTTATTAGAACAAAACATTCTGTCTCAAAGCAAGAATATTTTCAGTCTTCTGTTTCTCCAGCCCATCTCCCACTGTTTCTAGAAGTACAGCAACTAAAAAATGTTATGTAAGAGTGAAAAAGTGCCACTGGTTTTGCATGAGTGCATTTGAAGAGCTTGGGCTTTTGTAGGTAAAATAATTTTCCATCAGAAAAATGGAAAAATACAGGGTGGATTCTTCAGTACCACAATCACTCCTCAGTTCTTGGCATCTAAGGAGCCTTTTTAAAAAGCAATTGGATTTCCTCAACCCTTTTGAAGGGCTAACTCAAAGTGAGGAAAAGCAAGTTAGCTTATTTGGCTGATGGAACTCATGAGTCATTTTGGATTCATGACACTGGACTTCATGCTATTCAAATTCTTGAAAACACAAAAATATTTTCCTGGTTTTATGATATGCCTTTATTTGAAGCTATATGTGGCACAGTTGAGACTGGTGTGACTAGGGGGTATCAAGCAATGAGTAATGCCTTTGGATGGTTTCAGTGCTCATGGCTCAGTCCCACCAGCCCAGAGCTGTTCTCTTTATGGAGTCATCCTCGCTTCTTTTACGGAACCTCCAAGTGTTAAGTCTGTGTTCTTATAGTGCGCGTGTGCCTTATTTGGTTTCTCAAACAGCACTTGTGACCCAATCCCTGTATTTCAAAGAATGCACAAAACTAGCAAGCCTAATTAATCAATTCAGTTGGAAGCCAAGCCATGTTGTCCTGGGAACATCTTGTTCTTGGCTTTCCCAAATGCGTTCCTTCTTTCGATTTCATTTTATGACTGTTTAAAGAGGGGCTGTCATGTTCTCTCCCCAGTGATTCTGCATCCATGCTACAGAGTAAAAAGCCTTATTGTATTTACTAGATGACAACCCAACTCATGCTTATTCCTTTAGCAAAGGAAAGCAGAGTTAACTCAGGTATTTAAAGACAAGCAGGGAAAATTATCCACCTTCTTCTTCACCACACACATCTTATAGCAATAAGCATCTCAAAGCAGCCAGTCTGGACCAGCTTAAAAAGTGCACAACAGAAATTCTTCTTCTATTTTTGAAAATTTGAGATTAATCTGGGGGATTTCAGGGGACCCTAAATACACAATAGTCAGAAATATTTATTTGCAGTATCATGAACATGCTGCTAGAAAAGTAGAACATTTTTTTGTACTGAGACAAGAGTCAGAAAGAAGTTCTTTGCCATTGTGCTGTCTGTACTGATACCAGCTCACCTATTTCTTTTCTCTTTTTCTTAAAACATTGCAAATATTTTAATATTTATGCTTAATGTTATGAGAAGAAATTTTCTGGAGCAGAATAGCTGAAGTGTCTGCAATTATCTCTATGTCACAGGAAGCGGGAGATGATTTTCTCTACGAGGTATATAAAGAAGAGGCTCTTTTACTTGGTATCTGTAAAAGCAAACCTGATAAGCAAGTCTGTCACGGGTTTATCACTTTTCATCTTCTTTCAGCTGCTAAAAAAAAAGAAAAAACATGATACAAGAAGAGTGGTTCAATTTTTTCATAGTGGAAAATCAATCAAATGTAGAAAAGCCAACAACTTTAATACCACATCACAAAGATGGTGTGATAGATCATAATCTTGTCATGGTGAACTCCAATGTCAGTAAAGTCTGTATTTGCAAAACAATAACCATAATTTTTAATTGCTGTTGTTGCACTGCTATCTTTATTTTCCTCACATCAAAGACCGAAGTTTAATTTCCTCAATCTGAAAGATAATTGTTTGAATATTATCTAGCATTTTACAACAATTTTTACTGTCTTATCTTCTGTCTACCTTTCTCAGCTTTACTAAATATTTCCCCAGAGAACTGGGGGCTTTTCCAGACATAAATCACATAAATCTCCTGCAATCAGCAGAGTCCAAACTTCTGTCTTTTTTTGCATAAACAAAGTGATGTTAACAAGTTAGTGGACAAAGACCAGTGCTTTCACTGATTTTATAACTGGGATGAAGTTGTTGAGTTTTGAAGCTGTGTTGTCTCCTTTCCCAGGCAGATATTTACATGCCAGGGTAATCCAACATAGCACAAATGAATAATGCAGAGATTCAGAATAGATATCATCGAGGCTATAAATGTACTGAGAATTCAAAACATTGAACATCATGAGGGACTTATTCTTTGTGGCAAAGTACAGATTTCTAAAATGCAGCAGCAAATTCATTATTAGTTCAGGGATTAATATTATTTGAATAATTAATAATTTTTGGAACATGCTGTGAAATTCCATTGAATGCTAGTGTGAGAAGAGAAATGCTTTCATTTGAAATTTAAATTGCATGGAGATCAGCTCCTTTAAGCACAAGGTTTAGAGCAGTCTAAATATGTCTCTAGCATGTAGGATAAAAAGCTTGACAAAATGTGAGAGGTTTTTTGATGGTCTGTTTGGGATGTTTTCATTTATGGTGGTTTTTTCCATACAGATGTCTCTTACCAATGGTTTGGTGGGTACCCAGATTGTAACAGGTAATTATTGCTCTTAAGGGAGCCTCAGTTGCCTGCTCAGCTTTGTGCTAAGAAAGAGACTCAAGACACTAAGTAGTACATATACACTGTTTGCTTAACAGTATGCCTACATAAGCTTTTCTTGCCACTTCTCTTTGGGTGGAACCAGTTAATCATAATGTTCTGAATACGAGCACAGAGCAGCAGAGAAATTTATGAGCAATATGCAAGTGTGAATTCACCCTGTGACTAGGATGTAGCTTCATTTTTGGTACCCATACATAAAAGCCTTAAGGAGCTGATGATCTTTGAGTAATTGCATGGGTTATATACTTGTGAATAAAAGCAAATCAACTTTTCTCAATCATTCAGTGGTGGTTAGCTGGAATATAAGAATTTCTATGCAGGATGCTGACAGCAAGGATAATTCTGTACATATAGAGGATACTTATCTCCATTTTCTGCAGCTACAGCTCTTACATTCCAATTTTTCAGAGTTTTTAACATTGTCAAAGGCTTAACTGGAAGGAAGTTCTTCCAGAAGGGATTTTTTTATGAATCTGAAGTAATTGATTGAATTTTAGGTGATTTCTCTTAGTCCAAGAGAAAAATGAGTGCAAAAAATCAGACATTTTCCAAGAAGATTCCTTGTTAATCTGGGAAAGTTGTGTGAAAGATTTATATTTTGTCTTTGAAAATAGCTTGGAAAAATAGTTGCATGTTTCAGAATTAGCAGTTTACTATCTGAACAAGCATCACATCACAGTTAATAAAGTTTTTAGAGAGTATCTGAAGTGCTCTAAGATCGCAATGAAATTTAAAATAAAATCTGTATTTGATTTTTGGAGTTTTTTGTAACTGTATGCATTAAGTCAAATGGTAGCTGTAAGAAAAAGGGATACTCCCTTTTGAAAGTACTTCAAAAATTAAACTAGCAGAGCCTTGCAGAAAGGTACTAGGTAGGTTTAGGGAAGCTTTGGAAGTGAAGAACACTGGAAAGTGTTCTGTCCTGATGATGCTTTTCTCCATTTTCAACGTATTGTGGGCTGAACAAATTTAATTCTAGTGTAATTTTAAACCCTCTCCATAGTATGCTCTTGGGAAGAAATTGGTCTTGTACAAGAAGAAATCTGACTTGGCATCCTGCAATCCATTACAGATGCAGTAGTTAAGTCACTCTTTTTTGGAAAAAAATGGTGATGGCAGAATTTGTCCCTCAGGTGCACTGGTGGGACTGGTAAGGCATCGTGCATCTGCAGATGTGGGTGATTGCAGCTGCTGCAGCACAGGGAACTGAATCACAGAGGGCAGGCAGAGTCCTCCAGGCACTCTGACTGTCTCTCATCAGCATCTCTCTACCTTTCCCCTAAGCACCACTTGAATGAAGTCCTGTGTTCTCTGAAATTCTTTCCTACAGAGCACAGGCTCAGCAGAACAGCACCTGTGTGTCTAAACTTCACACTGATATATTCTGACCAATATCTCCACAGTTTTTGGATCAGACTGACAGTTCTTCTGAAGGATTCATAACTGGCCCCTTCATGATGTCTTACTAAATTTTCAGCAAAACTGTGCCACAGATGACACAGATTTCATCTTAATTGCCTTGTTTTTTGATCCTTGATCCATTTACACCTAGTCGTTTCTTTAAAATTGGAATATAATCAAACATATATTGATCTAACTTTGTATAGAGGGTCTTATCTATCTGAATCTAAAATTTCAGCACAAATGAATGTCATAGAATGGTTTGGGTTGGAAAGGACCCTAAAGATCATTTAACTCCAACCACCTTCCATAGGCAGGAATACCTATAGCTTATCTTGTATATCATTATAATAAATACTGAAAAAATTCTTTAAAATGGTAGCCTTAGTTCAATTGTCTTGTATAATTAACATTTTGAGCTTATTCTGAGGAAGAATAGGGAGGAATCACCTGTTTGAGAATTACCTGTTTGCTTTATATCAAATGAAATTTTAATTAGCTAACAATATAAAATATTTTTGCCAAGTTTAACAAGTACTTCATATACTGTTTTTAATTTCATTTTTGTTGCTTTATATTCACATTCAAATGTAAATGAGTACTTACAAAGGCGTAATATCAAATACCTTTAAACACACCACAAAATAAACGTATTTTTTCTGTTCCTATTTAGTCATCTGTGACTCTTTGGAAGACCATGTTTCTGGAGCTGGCACCAGGTGCCCCCTGGGCTACTTTCCATGTGGCAATATCACAAAGTGTTTGCCCCAGCAGCTGCACTGTAATGGTGAGGATGACTGCGGGAATCGGGCTGACGAAGACAACTGCGGTGAGTGGCTGTGGCTTTGCCTTGTGTCCAGCACCTGTAGTCACTGAAACCCAGGCAGTGCTCACACCCAACAGGAGGCTGTGGAGTGCCAGCAGTAGGAAAGTTACACGCTTTGCAGAGGGTGCAGCAGGTCTGCAATAGCTGATAAAGCCACTCTCCTTCTCTAGCAAACCATTTGCTAGGGAAAGAAGAGTGAGCCACATTTTTCTTTGTATATGTTATCAGTTATCAGTATCCAATTTTTTCCCTGCTTTGAGCTTCTATGTACATGTCATTTTGATGTCTACAAATGGATGTATATGATCTCTCAAAGACTGTTGCTGAGGAGAGTTAGATGTGTGCTCAAAGAATTTATGAAAAGCTTAATGTGGCTTAATGTGGGAAATATAATTTAGAAGAATTTTCAAGGTTTTCCAGGAAAAAATTCCCTAATTTGGGAGAAAGATGTGCTTCTGTAAGTGTACTGTGTACACTGCACTACCAGCAGGCTTTGGTAGTTGGGAATGTGAAAATCCCAGGGTGTACACATAGTCAGGTCACTTGTGCTTGCTGTTTTGATCCTTGTCACTCCTAGCCCCTCTGGATGGTAGCTGTGATCTTGCCTTGGCTTGCGGGCTCTGGCTTTACCTCTACTGCAAACCAGGAAGGGCTTTGCATGGTCACTTACCTGTCCATGCTGCTTCTTTGTGGGCATGGCCCTGGCATAGCTCTTGTCCATGCTGAGCAGCATCTCCCATGAAGTGTTTGGACACAGGTCAGAGGTGGCACAGCCCTGGGATAGTCTGGAAAGGGGCCTCTGTGTTCTGTGAGGAGAGAACTTCACCATTTGGTTGTGAGCTAAGACCACAGGGAGAGAAAATGGACCCTAGCACATTTTATTTACTGTTATTGCCACCTTACTTATAGCCTGGATATTTCAGAGGTGCTCTCCGGAGCTGCTGAACCATGGCAGATGGGGAAAGTAGGCTTCCTACTCCCTGGTAGTTTTCCTGTAGCCATGGAGGACAGGCAGGTGCACCATGCCCTGCCCCACACTCTGCCTCCAGCCCCCAGAGCCAAGCAGCTGAACTGTTTGTCTGTCCCAGACAGGCACGTCTGGCATCCAGGCCATTGGATCTGGGAGGGAGGACTGCAAAGAATTAAAATATTAAGTGAAAATTCCATGCTATCTATACTGAAAGAAATTTTGTGAAAGAAATTTCAAACAAAATATGGTAAAGATATTTTTCACCAGCACTCTCAGTAAAGTCAATGAGGTTTTGAAAGTAGTTGTTCTCATTGCATGTGCAGCTGATTTGTGTACCTATGTGAAGTACCTTATCATTATACCTATGCAATTTTAGGGTCTTACTCCATATGAAAGTGATTTTAAATTCTAATCCCATATAATGAACCTGCACCATTTTGTGGTTTTATACAATTTGTTGCTGCTGTATACTTAGTTTCTGTTGTAAATAATCAAAATCCTGAACAAAAATTGCTTGCTCTGTTTTTTCTGTAGTCATCTTGACCTACAGCAGCAGGAATTGCCAATGATGATGGCCTATCATGTTCAAGAAGTCCAAGGACAATAAACAGTAGCTTTATCCATATTTCATTTCTGTATAATACCACAAAGTCTATCGTACAAGGACTTGCTGAAAGAAACAGCTTAGTATGATAATAATTAGGATATACACAGTTTTGTAATGGGAGTTACAAGACAGTATAGGATCATAGAATTTTTTAGGTAGGAAAAGAAATTTAAGATCATTGAGACCATTAATCAAAGAGCTCTTTGCATCTCATCTTATTACTAACACAGAACTGAGGTATTCTTGGATTATGAATAACCAATTTCAAAAATTCAATTAGAAGGAACATGGGTTGTCAGTGAGCAGGGAGAGTGCTGCAAGAAGTGATTTAATGCTGAACCCTGAAGCAATGAATGAAAAAGTCCTTAGTAATACCTTGGTGTTCTTCTATAGAAATGAACATACAAAACAATTCAGCTGTGATATTGAATCCTCTTCTGTGTATTGTAATTCAAGAATGAGCTAGCCTTGATTTTTGAAAACCTAAATTACAAAAGATGAAGAGTCATTGTATGGATCTACAGGGAAAAACTATGCTGCTCATGTTTTTCTCATATCTTGACCTCCTCTTCTCATTTAGAAATGCTTTAGTGAAATATACAGCAGCAATGTTTTCTCAGAAATTGATATTGCAGTCATACTTTGTTGTACAGTTAAAGAGTCACCTCCTTGTCTGAGTATAGGGAATGTTCTGAGGAGATTTTCTGCAGACTCCACACATAGGAAGTGGGGAGATCTTTGTGGGGTAACTCTGGTTTTGATTATTCATCTTGTTTAAAATACAAGAAAAGAGGCCTCAATGTTCCTGAGACAGAGAAACCAGATGTCTTTTCTTCTTCCCCTGCCATTCCTAGGATCTCTTCAGGATGCCTGCCTCATGGCAGCAGTTATATCTGGCTCGTCTCCCCAATTTTTTTTTAATTTACAACTAGTTTTCAGTTAAAGTCATTGCTCTTGGTTACAGAAAATAAATTAAAAATTAAATTATGCCAGTGTAGTAATTGTTTCATTCAGTGCCATAGAAATTTTAATCTTATGTATGAGTTATTCTAATTAAATAACTCAGCTTCTCAATTCCTGAGCACTTTTGCATCAATGTGAGGAACTTTGAGGTGATCAGTCTACAGGATTCAACCCAACAAGTGTGGGAGGCAAAAAAAATCTATGAAGACCCTCAAAGCAGTTCAAAAATACCCCCCTTTTTTGCTTTTTTAGTACATATATTTCAAACAAAGCTAGGTAAACCAAGTGTTTCCATTACTACAACCAAGTGTACCATTACTAACAGTAATGGTAAAACACTATCTTAAGTCTATAGTAAAAGCAGCTATATAGCATGGAAACACAACGCAAAATATGTCCTTAGATGTTTCACTCCAACTATCTTGTAGTGGTTCCTTTCTTCTTTTAGTCAACAAATTTGTCTTATTCCCATTTTATTTCTATAAGGAAATTATAGTTGTAATCTTTGTAAGATTATATTTGTAAGAAATTATTGTTGTAAGAAATTGTTGCTGTAGTCTCTGAGATTATTTGCAGTATTAATCTCATTTCAGGCACTGTGTGCCTGGTAACAGCAAAACCTGATTATGAATATTTCAAACCAAACCAAATCCACACTGAGACGTGTTTTCAAATGTGCTGTGATCACTGCTCATTATCCAGTTTAGGCACACAAAGATTGGCTTTGTGGTGCCCTTTTCAATTCTGCTTCCTCTTTCACTTCCACCCTCCTTTCCACTTCCAAGTAGTAAACATAAAAATAAGGTCCAGAGTACTGAAAATCTTAAATTAGGATCAAAGGTAGAGTTGGGAACAGACTCAGAGTGCTGTGTTAGTGCTTAACCTCAGGGTGTGGATATCCTAGCTCTTCTTCAGCATTTCTTCCACTTCTGGAAAGGAATGAATTATAGCTGATATTTCACACTAGAGTGAAGCCACTCATCTTTGAAAATTCATGCCTTTGCCACTTAGCATGCTTTCCAAAATCAATAAAATACTGTGTGCTATACCCTAATGGGGAAGAGCTTGAGGCAATGTAGTAAACTGCAATAAGAGGAGGCAGCTGGCAATTTATCCCTGCAGTGACGGGAGGCTCTGCTTGAACTATGGCTGGATAACCTTAAATGTGCATGGAAAATGTAATCTCACCTTTTGAACTCAAAAGCATAGTCCACCAAGAGGAAGCAAGCATCTCAGCAGATCTGTCATAAAAATAGTATTTTTAAATAAAAATAGTTTAAAGTTTTGTAATTTGTCATAAAGCTTATGGTTTTGAGGAATTTCCTTTTATAGGCTCAAGAGAGCAGTAAATTTTACTCTGCTGTCCTGTTCCATGCTCATCCTTGCTGAAGTACTGAGTTCTTAATTAGGCTGAGGGCATTGTGAGGCAATTTAGCCTCTATCATGTTTCACTTGGAGTTATTTTTGCATCTATTTGCAAAATTCAAAATGTGTAGGGAAAAAAGAGATAGCAATTTCAGCATCCTTCTGCACCCAAGCTTGTTTAAAGATGAAGTTGGCAAAGCAGAGCAGATATTGTTTAGACCTAGTATCTTTGATTTCAAACATAATGGCTTCAGCCTGATTTTACAGGGAAGAGCTTTTCCCATTTATTTACAGCTGGGAGGTTTGAATCTGTAGCTACTTGGCATTTATAGATGGGGGTTAGAAGTTCTGTTGACTGCATTGCTTTTTAAACCTGAGCAAGGATAAATAGGCATAATCGCAAATTCTGCTCACATCATGCCATGGCAGTGTTGACATGGAAATTGTTCCTAAAATAAGTAACAAATATTTCTCACACTGAAGACACTACTGCTGCAATATGACTGTTAATGCAGTCTAAACAATCTCTAGGCAAACTCTGTGATGTCCAGGGGCATTTTAAACATGCTAGGTATGTATTCCCAAATACAAATTCATGGAAAGAAGAGTTTTGAGATCTCTGCCTTCACAGTGGTGTTTAATGATGAAACAAAAACAAAGCTAACAATAGATAAAAGTAACAGTTGATTAATGCAAAGCAAAAATAACAGAACAACCATACTTACGATGCAGATTTGCAGTGAGCCTATGTGTTTTTTCTCATTACAAGATGTGTGTTTCTTTTGATGAACAATCTTGACACACAACATATTGGGAAAAAAAAGAAAAGTTGATCATACATAGATGTACTCCATGCATTTGGAAGAAGACAGCTAACACTGCCAGTAATGATCCATGGATATTTCTGTTTTCAAAATATCTAGAATAGCTTTAGACACAAAAAAGTTCTTTCATATGCTCCTAATTAAATATTTAAATTTTAAATCTTACACTTTTTTCTTTTTTTTTTTTTAATTCTCTGATGTTTTTTTCCTAGATAAGAGTCAGCTTTCCCTGACTAAAATTGTCCTACTATTGACTTCAGTGATAAAAGAGCAAAGTTCTCAATCAAACAACTTTTGTGTAATTATCTCTGCTGGATACAACACTGGGTCAGTTGCTATTTTGTAGTCATAACATACTAATTAAAAATTAGTATGCAAAAATTCTAAATGCAGGTAAATTTTGAACCAATGAAAGACTGAATAGATGTTTTTCCTGCCTGATTTTCTAAGAAATTTGTTGCAATATTTTTTCTCATATTCCATATATTCTGCTTGGTGATCAGCACAATTTGATCATCAGAACGGTAAATTAGCTGTGCTGGTAATATGATGTCAGTTTGGGGGGAGAAGCCTCCCAGTAAATTGCAGTAAACGTTACCTCCAGTTTCTTGTTTCAAAACTACCCATGAACTGTCAAATTTAGTTTGGGGAAAATATAGAAACAAAATCAGAGTTCAAAAGGTACTGGGCTTTCCTCTGGACTTTACATCCTACCTGGTCAATTTGAAAACATATTTTATATGTCTGGAAGATTGAGATTAATCCCTATTGCTCTGTCACCAATATAACCAATACTGTGTGTCAGCATCCCGTAGCTACAGGTTCTGAAAATCCCTTGTATGTAAAGTAAGGCTGGACTCATTCCTTTATAAATAATCCTACTTTCAGTTTTAAAAGTTTTTTTCCTAGCTTCCATTAGGGTTTGGTAGCACACAAACATGCAGTTTAAATCTATACAGTTATTTGATTTGTTATGTTCTGTTCTAATTTAAGATGCAAACAGTATGACTGATGTGATATCTTCAGTCACAACACCTGGCCGATAAAGCAAAGCCAAGCCCAGGGAGAACAGGCCTGGACTGCCTCCACTAAAATCAACAGAGAGATTCCCACTGTCTTCAGTGAGCAAAGAATCATAACTTACCTAAATTAGGAAACTAATAAAATGCTCATATGTATGGAAAACCCAGTCTTTGTTACTCATATACAAGCCTTCCTCAATACATCTGGGAAAGATTGGAAGCACTGTGCTAGCAGTGGGGTTTTTTCCTTTAGATGAAGAAATCTAGGTTGTGCAACCTGTCACAGAAATAATATAGGTATATTATTATATGCCTTTATATATTATTATACATATATATCATTATTATAATATAGATTATAATCTGTATTATTATAATATAGATTATTATATTATACAGGTATAATATACAGTCTCTTCCCATGCAGGCTGTGATATATAGATTCCATGAATAAAGGCCTCAATCCTTTTTATCTCAAAATTAATTGATTGAGGAAGTACAGTTTATTCTTCTTTTAAAATTAGTGTTACTGTCCTACACACTAGTGCATAGCTCTTATGCTTCGTCTCAGAACTGGTTGTTAATACAGGCTCTTCATTTATTATTAGTAAATCTCTAGAGGAAGTCCTTATGTGCAAGTAATACAGGTATAAGTCCTACTTAGAGTAAAAAGTATTTTGATGTAAGAATTTTAAAAAATGCAAGCACCAGCATTCTTATTATTTTCAAAATAAAAATCACACATATTGGCCCTAATCCCTTGCCCCTCTGCAAACCAGACTGTTCTGCCATGAATGGGGCATTATAAAACAGCAATTATTATTACACATTTGGCTACTCTTTACATAAAAGCAATAATAAAAGGGAGAATGGAAGAAAAAAATGCACTAGTGTTTAATTCTATCCTTTTTGTGAGCAGTATCTTTAATTATGTAGAGCAGTTAATGGAACAAAGTAGCCTGAGTTATTTTGAGAGCACAAATTTCCTCAGTGGTTAAAAATTTGGCTTCTGGACAATTTTGCTGATAGTTCTGTAAAACTGTGTTTTTGGCAGCTAGGCAATGGTTGCAGTGTGTCTGCATTTGTTTTTTAATCACAGTGTCATAGCCACGTTTTTCCAGTCTAGTGAAGCAAGAATAGGCATGCAGATTTAATTTGTTTCTGACTCCAGAGGAGTTTTTTGCTGGCTAAATGTATTTACTATTGTGTTGCTCTCAGCCCCAAGAGTTCCCTGAACAAAGGACTGCGTTCCGCTCCCCAGCTGTAAATTCACTTTTAGACGTTCATCACACACAGAGGTTTCCTAAAGAACTGGGGCAGGGAGTGGCTGTTTGAAGTCTTGCACCTATTTGCCTCTAAAAACACAGACCTCATCTGTTACTGTGTGCCACACAGTCACCAGGTGACTGGCTTGCCTGAAGAAATAAGTTACTACAGAGCAGCTCTTTTTTTAAAAGGGACCAATAAAAACTCAAAAGGATAAACATACTAACAACCTGTATAGTGTAATGCTGATTTGTATGTGCTTCTTTGAAGGTCTGTAATTGTACACAGAATTATTCCAGTTCTGTAGGTTCAATTAATCATCATCTAGATTTCCATTGCAGAAATCTAAATTTCTATGGGGTATTTCAAAACATCTATACAAAAGATATATGTTTTAATATTACAAGATTGCCCATAAGGGATGAGAAATTTCATTTTTGTCTCAGCACATGGCAGAAGACCTTGATGTTTTTATATCTCAAATTAATACTAGTAATGAATAATGTTATAGTTGTTCTGGTGTTTTCCTGGCATGGCATTTTCCCCATCATACTTAAAATACCAGGACTTGAATGTATGAGGTACTACTCAGTTTTGAGCCTAGATAATAAATTCTGTTTGTGAAGCATAAAGGAAATATTTGACAGTCAATAGTATACTCAAAATGTATCAAATACCTGGGAAAACATGGAATTTTCAAGCTTCACATGGAAATTTTTTGTAATGGCCAAATTTTATTATCATTGCCATCCATCCACGGTATATGGCACCAAAACAATAAGTTTTACTCTGATGTGCAAGTATCAGCACACGGAATAGCTTTGCTGAAATTTTGAGGGTTTTTAATCAGTTTTGCTACTGTGATTTTCAAATATTGTTGGTAATTAAGAGGAACTTGCATTTCATTAGACTTATGTCTCTCCTGGTCTCCACTGTAGTGGCTTACTGTCAAAGGAACTTTTAAGCAACTAAAAGTTCTATAGATGTATTCATGCTGTTACATTATTTTAATTTCAAAAATGTAATACAGTTCAAGAAAAAAGGAATATAAAATCATAAAAATTTATATAGATTAAAAGTATTGTTATAAAACTAGAAAACTATGCACATGTTTCACAGGAATAAAGATTAAACATTGAGAAGATTTTCATCTTCTGGAAATTTTAACCTGCCTGTTTTCCTAAAAGTTGCACTAGCTTAATTAAGTTGCCCTAAAATCATAAAAAAACTTTTTATTATTAAGTATGTAATCTAGTTCATCCAGAGAACTGTAAACCTTATGCAAATTAATGTGTTTACTGTCTGGTTTACTATGGTTGCATTGTCACATATAAGCAGACAAGCTAAATGTGATTTCAGTCAATCAGCAGGTAGAGGACACAGTATGTGTGCAGGGACATGCAGATTGCTCTGGGGTAATTTACCTTTGAATTGACTCATAAGGTGTCCAGCTCTAAGCTCTTAATTTTTTCTGCTTGGATACTTAAACTGAGACAGTGAAATTCCATCCCAGCTTTGCCCTCCCTTCAGGCACCACAGCTCTTGATTTTGTGAAATCTCTGTGTGGTTTTGGTCTTGCTGTAAGTTATGAGGCTGTATCAGGATGACTCAACACTGTGGGAAAGGGCAATTATATTCCTTAATTGGTAAATATTTTTAAAGGAAATGCTTTTTGTCTGAAGGGCATGGGTCTTCCTTGTACCAAAAGATACTTTTGTGAAAATCCTGAAATAGTTCTTTGCAGCGAGAAAAAGTTTATTTGAACAACTGACAAAAAGAAATATGTCCAAAGGTTATGACCACCAACAGCAAACTCAAAGGGTGACACAGTGTCTCTTTAGAGTGTTTATGCTTTTAGCTGATAGCATTTCTCTGTATAATACCCATGATGACATGGCTGAGAGAAGGGGGAAGTCATATAGATAGCATCCTCATCATAAACTCCATACTAAGTAAGAGATATGTCTTTAATTGAGAAAAGATGATACTTTCTTGGATCTGACACTGAAATGATTACTCAAATCTGTAGTTTGTCAGGATTAACATGCTCTTTCTCATTCCCATCAGAAGTGGTAATTGGAAACTTTCAGTAAGAAAGAGCATATTAATCTCCAGTCAGATAAATCCAGTTTGCCACCACTAATTTCAGATATCCCATGTAGAGAAAGATTTGATTATGCTTTATTTTCTCAGATCTCTCTTTTTTTTAACAGAACCACAGCCAACATAATGTATTTTAGAACTGGCTCAGGGTAAAAGTAATTTCTCATCTGAGCTGTGCTGCCTCAGATGATAGATTTGGGATTTCAAGACCAGTACTATTACCAGTCATTTCTTCAAGTGTTTGGAGAATCTCACCTCGAAAGAGGTAAAAACAGGCCACAAACCTTCATCTAAACTCTAAAGGACCAAAAAGTGATTTACAGTTCTGCCACTAAGTGTTTCACCAAATGGTCATACTAAACATAGTTATTTGCACAATACATTCTTTCAGGATTTGACAAAACAACTTGAATAAAATAGAGATTTTCTCATGTTTGGGCACAAAGTTTGGCCCAAAGCATATATTTCTGAAGGTCAAGGGATGTTTAGTAACTTGTTTTATTATATTCAGATATGTCTTTTTATTTCTAGTAGAATGCGTGCCATAAGAAAAGCCCATCATTTAAAATGAACTCACTGGAAACACCAAACAGATGGAATGATTCTAGTACAAAATAATCCATCTTCTCTGTGAGTCTTTCCCCTTCTTTTTTATGTCCACCCAAAAATACACAGCTGCCTCTAGACTTCCTCAAAAATGCTGAGGAACTTCCCTTTTGTAGCAATCTGCTCCATCATTCCTGTTAGTGTGGGAGGCACTTCTCATCCTTTTTCTCTGCAGATGTGAAATGCAGTGATGGTCACCTCTTGTCACATAACAAGGCATTTTAAAAGTACAAAAATGTGGAATAAAATCTCATATATCCACTTTCTATGAACATAATAATGAATTAGAAAATCCAAGAGTACTTTCATACTATATCCCTGATTGCAAAGCATTCATTTGGTATAATTTATACTTCAAGAATAATCTCATTTTTAAACGTTTTTCCCAAAAAAAAATCCTACTTTCTCTGTGTAAGTTGAATTCTCACATATTGCTGAGTCCAGTCATACAAATGAAAGTCAATGGATGTGCTCCAGTTAAATATTCAGGAACAGTGGTAGAGAAAACCTCGTTATGGTTCCATCTACAGGGCAGTAGGTTTTGATGCACTTGCCACTTGACAAAGGATCTATTCTCATCACTTCATCAATGAATGCAGGCAGTCCTAAAACTGATCTTCTTTTGAGCATTTAAAGCAGGCAGGAGCAGGTTGGCCAATACCTTTCATTTTGTCCAAAATGCATTAGGCTGCTTCTGAATATTAGCTTAATGATCTAGAATGGCAAAACTGCTAATGGATGCAAGGCGCTCTTGAGGAAGTTAATAAAATGTTCTTAAATGTCTTATCAGGTCTGTCTTTTCTCTCACTGGAGCAATTCCTGAGGACAGGCACTTATGTTTGCTTTGAATCTTTCATCTTTTTAATTTATGTGTAACAAACAAATAACTAGATGAAAGCTATTTTGCCTGAAGTTACTAAATGTTGCATATTATCATTAATCAGTACCTATAGCACACCTTTTCAGCCTAGACAGCAAAGAGGTAAGCATCTCTCAAAACCAGCTTCATCTGTAGGCAGGTGTCAGGAGATGCTTTCAAGGTCGTTTCCCTGCCTGTCTGAGAAAACAACAACTGAGTTGTAATGTGGCATGAAAAATGAGAAGCCATTTCAGAGTGGGAAAATTTGCAAGGAAGTAAATATTTTTTATTTCTCCCTGCCTATTTTGAAGCCTATATATATTATAATAATGCTTAGTTAAATATAAAGATTTATAGAGAAATGTCCATGAGGAATTGTATTTAAGTATAACTAAACTATTAACCTGTGAAATTGCAGGGGTAAAGACAATTACCAATACATCATAAAGGTGAATCTAAGACTCTAATTACTAGCAAAGCAGAGCCATCCTAAGTGTTCTCATAGAAATGTTGTTTTGCAGTAGATACCCTTAAAGTGTGCTGCTTTCAATTGTCATGGATGCTTTGGCTCACCAGCTAGTGAGTGCCATCCCAAGGAGCATTTCTGCTACTGCTGTGTGTTCATCAAAGGAGATGCTTTAAAAGCTGAAGAGAAGACAGACTCAAATTAAGAAAACTAAAGTCAGACTCAAAGTAAGAAAACTAAAATCCAATCACAGCTTTTAAAGGCAAGTTCCCTTTCCAGCCTGTTTGGAAAGTAGCTACCTGATCAGTCAATTTACAGGTCTCAGATACACAGTAGATTTCCAAGAAACAAGTAACTAACAGATCTGTAGCTATTTCTAGCACCACTATATCTTGAAATGCCCATTCTTTGAAAGGAACTAAAAGGTTTGCTCCTAAATTTTTCTCTTACAGCCATAAACTACTCAGTTCCAGTACACCTGTGCACAGTGACCAAAGGGGTAATATGGAATCATGCTTTGTTTAAGATGCATATTAAGCCTAACATGAACATTCTGACTTGAATGTGTTACACCAAGTCCCTCCTTCTCCTGAAAAGCAGTGCTCCTTTGGCCTTCTTCTAGATTTTCAGGAAAGAAATTATAGGCTGTGATAGTGCAGAAGCCTTTCTGTACAAACTAGTCAGGGTCATAGTAATCATTTCAACTTTCCTGGACAAAGTGGCAAACCTGCATGTTTAAGGAAGTATGAAAATATTGTTCTCTCTCATTTTTAGGCTCCTACATAAATAAATATTTCTGAAGTCACAACTATGTTTTTTCAGTGTGACTGTCACAGCAAATGTTATTGAAGGTATAATAAGCTGTTACTTCTATACAGCTCATATCATTTGACATGTAAGATTAAGCAGCTGTATAAAGTTATCTAATGGTGTGTGAAACTCTCTGGAATTAAGACCTGTATTAATTAGACAAAAATTGATGCAATTACATTAAGTGAAGACATTTCTACCTTCCATTTATATTTTGATATCTTCTGTTTGTGGTCTGTTTATGGTGTGTTTCTTTGTTTGTTTTTTTTATTAGAGGACAACAATGGATGGTCTCTGCAATTTGATAAACATTATACAAAGGACAAATACAATAAACTGAAGTCTCTGTATGCATTTCAGACAAAGACACCTGAGTGCTGTAAGTAAATTACAGATATTATTTTATTACTGATGATTCCTAGAAAGAAATACAGAGCAAATATATTCTTAGCAGGAAAATTAGTGCTGTTTCATTTTTAGTTAAACAGCATAATATCTCAAATGAACAAATGCTAATTTGAAGCTAATTGCAGTTCCATTAAGGATGATTCATTTTCTGCAAGAAAAGTGTCAAACATATTTTAATTAACATATGCCAATTAGGAGGACAATATAAATGTTTATCTAAATATGCTGATACTGCTGGAGAGACCATAGAACTGGCAGATATATTTCAGAGTGAAATGAAGGCAACATTGCTCCCAGTTCATTTCTTTGTACATCAAGTGAAATTTGCAAATCTCCTCCATTTACACAGCTCTTTGCACAGACTTTTTGATTCTTCTGTCTACTATGATGAGCAAACACTTCCTGACCCATTTTTGGTCTATTTTCACCCATGGAAATTGTGTTCCTTCTAGCAATAAGATTGCTGAATAATTTAAAGAATTGTTGAAAAAATTGTATTCCAGATTCCTGTATATCATGCCTAAGGTTCAAGAGCTTTTACAAGCTCGTTCACACAGTAATATATTTTTTGTGTCCCTTTATATTTATTGTTAGATTCCTCCAAAGTCTAAATCAATTTTGTAAAAAACACGTGCCTTAATTGTGTTTAAAAGAGCCTGCTATGTCTGTCTTTGTGTTTGTTGTTCTTTGTACCATATTTCTTTTCTCCACATGCCATCACATCTCACATGCCACCCTTTGCCCTGACCATGTTCTTGCTCTCCTGCAGTGGCTGGAGATGTGCCAGCAGAGTGCACCTGCCAGGGCCTGGAGGTTTTCTGTGATGCTGCCAAACTACGTGCTGTCCCATCCGTCTCTGCAAACATAACTATATTGTAAGTAGGGAAGTCACTTGTTCTCTTGCTCTGTTCAGGTTTGACTGTCAATCCTACAACTTTTTCACAACTACAGCCTCATAATTATCATCAGCTGATGCTTGGGAAGCACTGTGCCTCTCTGTTGACAAGTACCTTAATATTTTAAGTACAGATTTTCTTTAAACAAAAGGGGAGAAAAGAAACTAAGGAACCAAAAAACTCTGTGAACTGATCATTTCATGTTTGCAACAGTGACTTCAACTACAAACAATTTCAGGATAAAGGAAAATCTACAAAAGAAATGCTTCCTTTTAAGACAAAATGCTTAGAACCCGTTTCTTTTTCTATGATCATGCCAATATTCCTAGTCTGTGTTCCTGTCAATAAAGTCAATAACCTTGAACTTGGTGGAACTCCCTGCTGGAGCAAATCTATTTAGATCTCATTTGATGTTTCTGAATATGCTGTTATTTAAAAGGATTTAATTGGTCTGACTCATCATGCAGATATGTATGTCTAAGCCAAACTCTTTTATAAGAGATCAGAATACAGCTGATGTGCCCTTGATTTGCACATTGCTGTTTGAGAAGCAGTTTAGGTGTGGTGAGCAGGGAGCAGCATCCCATGTCCTTACCTGAGGAGCTCCCCCACGGATCCAGGTCACGGATCTTTCCTTTTGGTACCAGCCTATGTTCAAGTTCTCCTTGTCAGGTCCACCTTCAAACACTGCAACCATTCATAACAAAAACTGATGTGGAATGTCAAACATCTATTTAAACTGGCTTCTGGCTCAGGGTCGAAAAAGAGTTCAAAAATACTGACCCAGTTCTGGCTGTAGAAACAGCAGAGTTCAGCTGGCTTTCAGGCTAAATTCCCTTCTAATCAAACCACATTCTATAGGAATTTTGTTCTTGACAGGACACTTGAGTGTCTCCAGTGGAGATGGGACATAGGGATATATGAACTGGGAAATACACTCTGTATACACTTGAGGTTTGAAATAAATCTGTTGTTTGTATTCAAATCTTTTTCATTCTTAGATTTAACTATTATTTTGCCAGTTTTTCCTGGGGACATGGATTTTTTTGTTATTATTATAATGTATTTTTCTTACTGTTTTAAATAGATACAAGCATACAGAAAAACATAAGTAGCATGTTCAGATGGTTTCATGTTGCTTTTGTTGTTTGGCAGAGTGAGAGCTGCCCTTATTAAATAACAAAAGTGCTGTAGGAACCTGGGACAACAGTTTTACTGTATGCATTCATTCCTACAGGTCTCTTCAGAGGAATCTGCTGAGGAAACTTTCTGCTGATGTTTTCAAGAAATACCAAGATCTCAAAAATCTGTAAGGGAGTGCTATAACATAAAATACCTATCTAGTGTCTTAAACATTCATCCTTTTCTTCCTCCATACGTACACACATGGACCTTAACATTTAAGCACCAAAAGTCTGGTTTGTCTTACCCTTTGGTACCTCATGTGTACCCTGTTTGGCTCAAGTACCTTGATTTGACATCTCCCTTTTTGTAAGGCCACAATTTCTGCCTATTCAATGGTTTATGTTTATAGACTGGTTTATACCAGAAAAATAGTGAATTTTAATTTTGTCAGAAGGATGCTACATTTATAATAAATATGCCAAATCGAATTAAAGTAAGTTGATTGATTTATTCTGGCAAAAAATTTGGAAACTCAAACTTCCCATTATCATGGAAAGTTCATTCCCATGGCACATGGTTTCACTCCTAATTATGTCTGGTATTGATTTGATAATGCCCAAAAAGTCAAATTATTATGGCAATATAATACTGTGTTATGTTTTCCAGTGTGTAACATACATACCGTTCAAAAATCATAGCCTTCAAAAAGTTTCCTTTATATAGAAATAGTGAAATCAAAAATAAATGCAGAAGTCTGGAGTAGGGCTTCCATGTAACCTATTCGAAGTGTTCTTTCATGGGAACTGTGCTACACTGCAGCACCATCTTGTGTTCTGAAAGTTAAGTCCCATTATGTCCCTTAAATTCCTGAAAGGTAAGTTTTCACTAAAATAAATAAATCCATACCTACCTATATATGCATAAAAAATTTGATTCTAATATCAACTTCACACCCTTCTGATTGATAATTTTACATTTTTCAGTAGATCTTGAGCAGTGTTTGGCAGAAACCCATTTTGTAAAACCAATGTCCAATTTCTTACTGCTTTCCAGCAGGAATGCATCTACATGCTTCATTAGGTGGAATTTGATTTAAAGGACCTACATTTAAATATTATTCAGAGAATAATGTTATAATGCCTTTAAATTATTTGAAAAAAATTGGCATTTGCAGTTGATATTTTTCAATTCATTACTTCATCAAAATAGATAATGAAATACAGAATTTTTTTAATAGTATCTTTAGTTTACAGGAGATCAATAAATTTTGCTGGATATTTTTAAATATATTATCTTACTAACACAATATTTTGAGAATTCTCTAATACCACAAAAAATTCAAAAAAATCTTTTTTTTACATTTGCTGTGCAAAATTTTGGTTTCAGCAGAGATCTTGATAACTACAGAGATCACACAGGTGAGCCCTGCAAGGCTAGAACCTAACCAAGCAGATTTCAAAACACCACGACACTGTTCATTTTAGCAAAGCAAGCATCCATTGGAATGGTTTTTGTAATTTTGCTCTTTGTGTGAATTTCTTTAAAAACAACCTTGCAATCTTTCCAGCTATAGCTGTGAAATGGTCCTTGTCAAATTCAAGGTGTAACAAATATAACAGCTTCTTTTCAATTATCAAATGTGCATTCAGTTTAGCTGATAGATTTTAATTGGTCACTTATGTTCGCTTTAACTTCACTTGTTTAGAGAATAAATTGTTTTGGGTTTGCATCTTCTTAGGTATCTTCAGAATAATAAAATCAGAGCCATATCTGAACGTGCTTTCAAAGGCTTATACAACTTGACAAAACTGTAAGTATTGCTTTTAGAATACTGAAGTAAAAAGTGGCAGGCAGAGTTCTGAGAATCTCTCTCTCCCTGATTACATATTAGGAGCTTGCAAAGTGGTCCAAAACTTTAATCCAATGATTGAATTGAGAAAGCAAAGACAGATAAGGAGGTCACTGTACAAGTTTATCTGGCAGGACAGTATTTTGAAAAGAAAAGCTGGCTCCATAATTTGATTCTATTCCCCAAATCCTCAGGATGGAAGAAGGAGACAGTATGGTAGTTACACTGCAGAAAGCCAAAGAGAATGGAGAAAGAGTAAAATGAAAGTGAGAGCTTGTGATGGGTGAAAATTCTTTAACACAGTGTTTTGGTTTACAAATGCAATTCAAAGTAACCAGTATAGGTGATGAAAGAAACACTTTTTTTCTTTATTTTGCAACAACTTGTTGAAAGGCGTTTCTAACTTTTAAGGGAAATGCTCAGTGAAAGATACAACACATAAATTGCACTGTTTGGTTCAGAACTTTTACTGCCATGTTTTCAGAAGGAAAGTTTTACAAAGCTGTACCTCTTATTGTTTCCATCACACAAGTGAGGCTAAATGTCTGTTATTACAGCTGCTGTTATTATCTTCCCAAACCATTTATAGTACCCCTCCCCATTCATTTTCAGCTTTTCTTTTTCCATTATTCTGGTATCTACATTTATGACTAATATCCTTAGCAAAGACTGAATGGGATCCTGGAAACTTTCATGGAACAAATCACTCCACAGAAGGAAACTGGAAAGGGTCTAAAATCTGACACAGTGAAAATATTTAGCTGGCTGTACTTTCTTATAGATAAGACAAAGTTCTGTACATAGTTGCTCTTAAAATCCTCACTAGAGAGAGTCCTGCCTTGCTCTCAAACAATGGCATGAAAATTACCAAAGTTAAAAAAAAATATATTAACAAAAGAGGAGTATTCTGGCAAATTATCAAGGAAAAATAATCTTAAAACTCATTTTCATGTGTTTACTGCTAAATAATCATTACATTCTTTCATCTTTGGTTGGTCTTGTTTTAGATATCTGAGCAACAACAAGATAACGAATTTGGAGCCTTTTGTCTTTGCAGACCTCCACAGACTTGAATGGCTGTATGTTGTTTTTCTATTTGTATATTTATTTACTCAATAATTAATTAATTTTTTTATATAACTAAATATTTTGATTGCTTTCATTTTTGTGCATAGCATTACTTTGGACTAGCTAATAACTAAGGAACTCCTGTTACACTGTGCAAGGTAAAAATGCAATTGGCTTAGGTGAGAGCAGAAAATAGCTCTTGAGCCTTAATGATTTCAATGACTGATAACTTTCAACAATGGTAAAAAATGTTTATTAGTAATTGCTCATTACAAAAGAATGTAGTAAGTAACCTAGGTACTATAAAACAGTAGACAGATATTTTTTGGGCAGGTCTTTTCCTGTAAATAGTGCTTAAAATGTCCACGCAAAATTACTGTCATAACCTGAAATATTGGCTCATTACTGCTTTTCAGAGAGATTTTGAATAATTTATTAAAAATAAGCAAATACTGTCTTACATTCTCCTGCCTGTTTGGGACTGTTGGATTGCCACAGAGTAATGTTAAGCTGGGCTGCTTTGTTTTTACAGAGAATCCTATCAAAGTGTCTTGATCAAAGGATTTAAAAGCCTCAAAAGAAAACACTTTTTTCTAAGTTGAAAGAAATTATTTTCCCTAAGTTACTTTTTTTTATTAATTTTTTCTGAAAGGAAATTAAACCATCAAGGAATAGTGTGTTCATTTTTATAAGTAGTTTGACTGGACTTTTGAAGAAATTCACTACAAAGCTTGTTAACTTTTATTATCTCTTCAATTTAAGACTGCAGTCAATTATCAATCTGATACATATTTTGCTGTCATTTATAGGATAATTGAAAACAACAGGATAAATCGGATCTACCCATTAACATTCTATGGACTCAAATCCCTTATTCTTCTGTAAGTATGAAACAAGAGAAAAAAGGCGCTACTTAAAAGAACAGAATAAGAAGGACATACAGATATGAAAACCTTTTTAGACCAACTATGCTTGCTCACCCCGGAGTGCCAGCAGTACCCCTGCAGCTTTCCCTTACCCCAGGCAAAATGTGCTAGAGTGGGAGGATTTTGGCAGCAGTGGACACGGAATGTCTGGAAAAGTATAGGGAGAAGGGTTGGGAAAGTGACGAAAGGTGTCACTGAGAGGGCAGGGCCAAGGCAGCTGCAGCACTGGGCTCCAGGTGTCCTCCACAGCCATGGTGGGACAGGAGGAATCCCACAGTCCCTGCCCCTGGTGGCAGCCTGACCCCCCTCCCCAGGACCCTGTCTGTGATCTGCCACTGCCCTCTCCAGCCTGAAAGATGAGGGAAACCTCCCCCAATATCCCACTTCCTCCATCACCCACAGAACTTATATGTTCTGACTGAATAGTAGATTTGTATTGGATTTCTGCACTTCATTTCAATAGCAGTGAAGTGGAGAGAGCATCTTTTCTTTACCTAGACATTAGCAAGCTAAGGATAAAATATTGCTGCACAGAATGCCACAGAGAAAATAAGCGAATGTTGAAGAAAATAATACCACTTCCAAAACTATTCAAGATTGGAATGATTTTTTTTCAGAAGTGCATAAGAGACATGCATTTTTCTATGATGTAACTGTGCAAATATAACCAGCTGTACTAATTCTCTTTTTTTTTTTTTCAGAGAGATGATGAATAATTCCCTTGCTCGTTTGCCCGACAAACCTCTGTGCCAATATATGCCAAAATTAAACTGGCTGTAAGTCTACCTTATTTCACTGAGAAAATATTATTTTTTTGTCTTTGTAAGGCAGTTCCACACCACTTTTTCTTATGGGGAGCTGGATCTTGCAGAGTGCCTGCTGGGTCACTGCAGGGCTGATGGCCTGAAGTCATCAGTTGAGTGTGCAGAAATGTTCCATGTCTGCCTCCCACTCTCTTCTGTGTAGTCAAATTCTGGTAGTAGTTTTCCTCAATTACCTTAGAATAAATGCCTGAGTTTATTTTCAATGACTGATGGGGTTCTTTTATATCCCAGAGACCTTGAAGGCAACCATATCCATCACGTGAAAAATGCCACTTTCATGTCCTGCAGCACTCTAACTGTCCTGTAAGTAATTGCATATTCTGGCTAGCCAGAGTGAGATGTGCTTATGCTGAACAGTCAAGTGATTCATTACAACTAATAGAAAAGCTTCCTGAGTATGGTGGTTATTCCTCTCTTGAGGATATTAAATTAAAATGTTTGGTTTGAAGTAAGCACCACACAGAATATCCACTGTTTATATTTTACAGCAAAGTTCAGCATTGAAATATATAAAAAGATTTCATTGAAGAGACTTTAGGTGATACTAAGATTCAGAAATTTTCATTATATCCTTTGTATTGGAGTCAAAGATCTCATAATGAGAACTAGCAAACAGAAAAAATACATAGCTTGTTGCTTATTTTGATTGGCTGGTGGGTTGACTGCCTCGTCAATTTTAGGATTTTCTCCAAAGTTTCCTCAGTGATGATGTAACCATCTTCAGAAAATCCCTTCTACTTGTTGGTACATCAGTAGGCTCCATGGTGTCACTTTCAATTCTTAGCTCTTCTCCAGTACCCATGTTCTTGGCTTTCTAAGCTCAGTGGCAGATGAAATAAGGGTGAATGAAAAATTGCACAACCGTGTACCTGTGTCTGAGACAGGATTAAGTCACAAGTCTTTCAGCCCACTTAATCTTCCTCCTGCCCTCAGGCAATTTGCATCAGCCTTCCATGGATGCACATGTGTATGTGTGCATATATATATATGTAGAAGTACATGCATGTATAGGCAAAAAAAAAAAAAGTTATTTACCAAATGATAAAATGGCAAACTTCTAGATGCAATTAGCTTGTTAAGTGAATTGAACAAATATTTGAAGATGCAGAGAACAGAGAACTTTTAAAGTTTATAAAATCTTATATTCAAAATTAAATAGACACCAAGAAGAAGAAACATAAGTTTGTTTTATTCTTTCAGGGTGATGAGACGAAATAAAATCAGTTCCCTAAATGAAAACAGCTTTTCTTCTCTCCAGATGTTAGATGAATTGTGAGTAGATTTCTTCTCTTTTTTATAAAAGCACACAGTTTTGCGATTTATATGAGAAATAGCATTCATCATAAATTCTATTTCATATAACATACTCTGGAAATGGCATCCTTCCTTAGGGTATTTTTTAAAGATATATTTAACAGGAAATAAATAATCACTAAAATACATCATCGGTATCAATCATACTGGGGCTTTTCTCACATTATGTTCCCTGAATATAATAATATTAATTATCCTTTTATCATTACAATCTAGGTGCATGTGTGCTTTCAGTGTCTTTTAGGCCAGTTTGACAGTTTTGGTTGGACTGAGACCTTTATTCCTCTTTTATTAGGATTTCTGCACAGTGAAAGTAAGATGAAAGGTAGAAATAAATGCAGTTTAGCCCATTTGGATACATTCCCATCATGAAACAATATGTTTAATTAATTTGTAAGCTTCTGCAAGCCAAATTAATGGTATTTTACTTTCTTTTCAATGGAAATAAAATAACAATAAATTATGCATCTAACAGTATATCTGAACTAATGAGACAAAGCAAGATCTGATAGCTCTAGCTTCCCACCTTGTTTTAACATCATTCTTTTATAGTCCAGATTTCAGATAACCTATAGAATAAATTATATCTTATTTGACAAATAAAATTGTGTATATTGAAACTGCAAAACTATTCAGTAAAATTACTGTGTGTAGTAAGAACTTACTGAGATCTGTGTGTTTCTGCAGAGATTTGGGTAGCAACAAGATTGAATCACTTCCTCCATATATATTTAAGGAACTAAAGGAGCTTTCACAACTGTAAGGATTCTTGTTTATTATTATGCATAATTGTACATTCCTCATTTGATATGATGTTTTCAGTCATATGTGTCAAAAAAGAGTACATTTGTTTGTATGCATCATTTAAGCTCTGCCTAAAAAACACACCAAAAGCAATTTTATATAGCATTTTGTCCAGAATAATTTTGTCAAAGATGTGCATTTTCATGTCCCAAAAGACAGCATGTTCAAATTCTACCTTTTTCTAGCTCTTGTTAGTCCATACAAGATGAGCTATGCTAGCTACATCATAAGAAATTAATAATTTCATGGAAACACTTAACATGATATCAGAATTTAAAAGTAGATTGACTTTATTTTTAGAACAAGCTGTAAGGAATGTGGCCAAAGTTATTTTTGTTGTGTTTACAGGAACCTTTCTTACAACCCCATCAAGAAAATACAAATAGACCAGTTTGATTTTCTAATTAAACTCAAATCCCTGTAAGTATCAAATTTTTATATTTTAGCTATATTTTCTTTGTGATTTGCACATCTCCCTCAGTCAAACATGATCCAGAATATGTTTCGTAAGATATTGCCCCTGAAGAGTTTAGGGGGATTTTTGCAGGTGCACTAACACAATATCTCTAACTTGAATTCTGCCAGCAGAGCTCTTCCTAAAACTCTGAGATAGTGCAGCAACAGTCTTGCAACTCTGAAATGATGCTGCAGTAGATTTAAGTACCTCTTCACTGGTCACTTCAGCTCTGAAGTAACCAGCTTGGTATGTGGCACAGCATTGGTTCTTGTCAGACATCACTTCAAAATCATAGAAAAGTTTGTTCTGGGAGTGACCCTTAAATGTCCTCTAGTTCAACTCCCCTGCAATGAGCAGGGACATCTTCAACTAGGTCAGGTTGCTCAGAGCTCTGTCCGGCCTGACCAGGAATGTTCCCAGGTATGTGCTATCTACCACCTTTCTAGACCACCTACTCCAGTGTTTCACCACCTATTCATAAAGAATTTTTTCCTAATATCTAGTCTAAATCGACCTTTTTTAATTTAAAACCATTACTCCTGGTCCTATTGCAACAGGCCTTACTAGAAATGGTTGTGGAGATTAAAAACCAGAGGTTTTCTTGGACAGCAGTGCAGTAGGAGTTTATGGTTTGGCCTGATGTGATTATGTGTGAGCTGTAGCCAGCAGTACACACACCTTTGTTGATCAAACCAGCTTCCTCACAGTGACTGGAATCCCCTGGCCAAATTCAACTAAATTTGGTAAAAGGCTAATGAACTGAAAATACTAAATCTATAAGTGTTATGAAAATAATGAGCTGAGCACAGCACATAACCAATTACCTCCTTAGCAGTCAAGCTACAGCATGATTTTATCATTTTATCTATTATTTAGCACCAAAGAACTCATACAAATCAGTGATCATGGCCTTCATCCTGTTTTAGTTTAAAAAAAACTATTAAATCTTGAGATAGATCAACAGACAACTGTGTTTTGGCAGTTTATAGGACACCAGTTCCTTCTTTATCTGTTTGAAATAGTGGAAATAGTTGGGGAAAGCAATCCCTAGGATTCATTGCAGCACTTAAATAAAAGCGGCACAATTCCATGTTGGGGCTTTCTCACATCTGCCAGCAAAACTGCCCACCAACACACATCAACTAACCAGTTCTCCATTTTTGCCCAGATGAATTCAGAACTCACAGGAATATTACATTCAAATCTTTGAACAATAAGTCCAAATAAGGCTCCCCACAAGAACAAAAGACCCTTGATCAGTTGCACATCTAACCAGAGAATAGGAGGGACTGGAAGGATACAGAACCTGAAGTTCTAAAAGAACATCTTACAGAGTTAAATTTTATTGATCTAGCACTGCAGGGGAAAAATATTATTGCTTTCATATATATAGGTATAAAATTTAAAATAAGGAGTCCCACCTGTGTGTCACAAAAAAGCCAACATTTTTTCTTACATGCTGTGTTCTGTGTCCCAGCTTCCTGCTGGTTTTGACAAAAAGAAGAGACTGAGTTCTTGGGTTGGTTTGTTTGTCTAGTAAAGCACTCCCTGGGACAAAAGAGAGAAGAGATGTGTAAAAATATTACTAGAACAAATTTTTATTTCCCCAGAGATGATGAAAGAACATCAACAGAATAGTACTTTGAAAGGGTGACATATTAATCAGACATTCATTAATTCTCATGACTGGGAGCAATACTAAGAGTTTTCTTCATGAATCCGGAAGAACAGTGAGTTTATTAAAATTATTTGCAATTCCTTTTGTTTCACTCCAGATTTTACAATGACTTTTTGGTCAGGTTACAAAGGGTTGACAGATTAGATGGAGTAAAATTCTTCTTTAGTTTCCTATTATCATAAAATCACAACTCAATGCTCATAAAGTTTGGGGTTTTGCCACCGAGTTTCTATGGCCTTTTACTGAGAATGTATTTTTACAGCAGCTTGGAGGGCATTGAAATTGCAAACATCCAGAGGAGAATGTTCAGTCCCTTGAGAAACCTTTCCCACATGTAAGTAGATTATTTTAGAAAGTTTGCTTTCTTTGGCCTGAATTTTACAATTATGGAATACTGGATAATTGAAAACATATTTTCAAAAGATGTTTGAAAAGCAGCATGTTAGCAGTTTTCAAATTTTGACCATTTTTTATTTACTTTTCTTCTTTCAGAATATGTTTTCTGAGTAGTTACTAGATAATTTTGATATTCTGACAACCAATCTAGAATGATCTCTCATCTCATCTGTTTCTCACAACCAGATATTTTAAGAAATTCCAGTACTGTGGGTATGCTCCTCACGTGCGCAGCTGCAAGCCCAACACTGATGGCATTTCCTCCCTCGAGAATCTTTTAGCCAGCATCATACAGAGAGTATTTGTCTGGGTTGTATCTGCCATTACCTGCTTTGGGAACATTTTTGTTATCTGCATGAGGCCTTACATCAGATCAGAGAACAAGCTGCATGCCATCTCCATCATGTCTCTCTGCTGTGAGTACTCCATATCTACAATATCTTTTTAGTCTGCTTGTAGCGTGTATGATATTTGTTATTATGGTATAGTGATGTATTTCCAGCATTGGATTAACTCTGCTTTCGTGACCCTGCAAATGAAAACACAAAATGCTGTGGTTTATATACCAAGAGGTCTCATGAAATGCTGCCTTTGGCAGCTGGGACATTCCAAAGGTTTCATGTTTGATTTTCATGTCGTGGGAATTCTGTCAAATTCCCACTTTTTTCAGCAAGAAAAATAAAATTCCAATATTTCGAATGCCCAAACGCCTATATTTTACTATGCATTTCTCAGTAAGTAGTGATTTCTGCATGTAATTACTGTGTTCAAATATTCTATTCTTTGCACAAACAAAAGGTTGTTTATGCAAATATAGAAAATTAATTTGTCCTAACTCCCCAATATTAGGAATTGGGGTGATTATTTTTTTAATTTTAATCCTGAAAGCACAACAAGTTTATGGATTAAGTACTTGGCAATACAATCACTACAATCCTGAGTCTTTCAATATAGGAGAGTCGATAAGTATTGCACAAATGCAATTAGATGCATTTTGAGAGGTAGCTGTCAACATTGTCTAGAATTATCGCAACATTTCTAAATACAGCCTGTCAATGATTTTGAAACTTTGTTTTTCCCATAAGATAATCTGAATACTATGCAAAATTTTTAGCAAAATACCCATGAAGCCTTCAGTTCTGTGTTGACAGGTCATCTCCCCTTACTAGTCTTAGAAGACTATGCACATGAGTTTTGAACTAGCAAAATGTGGAAAAAATAAACTTCGAATCTAGCAGAGATGGCAAACTCAAAGAAAATTATCTCTTAAGCCAAATGTTAATATAGAAATAAATAAAGAAATAACACCTAATAAAAAAGGGTTGCAAGAATATTTCTATAAATAAAGCTGTATATTTTTCTATCTGCAAAACAATTTTACCAGAGCTTTAAAAAATGGAAACAAGTATGAAACATGAACTGTCAGACCAAATGACAAGGAAAACAAAAAAAGGAAAAAGTAACATAATTACTTAATTACTAAGTAATTACTCTAATTAAGTAATTATAATTACTTAATTGTAATTCATTACATAATTGTAATTCATAGTACTATTCCAGACGTAATATTGATTTGATATCTATGTAATATTGATTTTATATCTATTTTATATCTATATCTATGTAGTAGCTTACTTGTAAGTAGATACTTATGTATTTATTTATGTGTGTATGTGTGTGTCTGTTTTCCAAGATACATGTACAGAGAGAATGGGAAATTCAGATGTGTAAATAATGATGTTAAGCAATGTGCCCACAGGTGCTGACTGTCTGATGGGGATATATTTATTTGTGATTGGAGCTTTTGATCTTAAATATCGTGGAGAATACAACAAGCACGCTCAGTTGTGGATGGACAGTATCCACTGTCAATTGGTTGGATCGCTGGCTATTCTGTCTACAGAGGTGTCAGTCTTACTGTTGACTTATCTGACTTTGGAAAAATACATCTGCATAGTTTATCCTTTTAGGTGTTTGAAGCCCAGAAAATGCAGGACAATTTCCATTTTGGTTCTTATCTGGATAATCGGGTTTGCTGTTGCTTTTATCCCACTGAGCAATAAGGAATTTTTCAGGAACTACTATGGCACCAATGGCGTCTGTTTTCCTCTTCACTCAGAACAATCAGAAAGTTCAGGAAGTCAGATTTATTCTGTTGTGATTTTCTTAGGTAAGTTGCTTTTCTTCTTTATGTATTACTAGAGCTGCAAAGGAACCAAGTTTTCAAACAATTAAGATAGCTGTGATGTTCACACCTCCTTGGATTTAGATGCTTCAGCAAGCATTTAAAGACTATTTCCAATATAAATACTTTACTGTGTTAGATGTGTGCCTACTTATCTTAAAATGCATGAAGGGATGAGAAAGTAGAAAGAAATTATTGATCATTATGTTCTTGAATTAATAGACTATGTTAGGGAAGTAGAGCAATGGTAAGGCTAGAGAAGAACTATTTAGTTTTAATCAGATGGCAATCTTTTGCCAGTTATCAGTGAATAAAATGAATACCTGAGTAGAGACAAAAATTTACTCTTCAGGATGAGAACAGACTCAGACTTTCTGGCCACTTAATTCCACGGGACTAGCAGTTTAGATGAAATATTCTTCTTTATTATCCAGAATGCAAATAGGTGATGTAGAATTGCAATTATTCTTTTAAGGTATAATTAATTTTAACTTTTAAACAGGTGTAAACTTGGCAGCTTTTGTCATCATTGTGTTTTCCTATGGGAGTATGTTCTACAGTGTTCACCAGACAGCTATTATGGCTACTGAAATTCGGAATCATATTAAAAAAGAGATGATCCTTGCTAAACGTTTTTTCTTCATTGTATTTACTGATGCACTATGTTGGATACCTATTTTTATTTTGAAACTCCTTTCTTTACTTCGAGTAGAAATACCAGGTAGGTCTTTTCTTTTATGACACTGTTTCAACAGTGCCTGCATGAAATGTTCCTTCTACTTCAGAAGAAAAATAATTTAATGAAATGAGCTATGTTGCTGAAATTAACTTAATGTTCTCTATCTATATATATATATATATATTTACACACAATATAATGAACAATATAGTTTTGCTATTTGATTAAACTCTATTACTATAATAATGAAAGATTAGTCACCTTTGAGTTACATAAAAATCTCCAAAATTCAAATCATTCAAGTCTATCTGCATATAATATCTATAAAGTGTACAAATATATTTGAAAATCAAGGCTGAGTTCCACTGGCTTTTCTCATCTTAGGACTTTTGCTGTTTCTGTTGCCTAAATGTCTTAGGACAATATAGTGTTTTCTATCTTGATTTAATAATGTAACTTATTCTGAAAAAATTATTTTATTTTACAAGCTAGTATTTATAGCTCAAATCATCAAGTCATATAAAGATCTGCTTATCTTCTTCATGCTGTGAATATATTCCCATGTAAAAATAGTGTAACCTAAAAGACTAAAATTGCACTTTAATTTTTTCCTTCTCTTTGCAATACCAGTAGATGCCAGAAAAAAGCCTCTTCGTGTGGGGCTTGTTAACCCTGTTAGAAAGGACATGTGAGCATGAACAGAACAATCAGCAACAGCGGATTCAGATGTATGTCACAATATTACATTGGCAAGAAAATGTTTTAGCTCAGATGATTTTGCCTTATGTGCTGACCAGGAGGGTTGGGAGTTGAAATTTTCAAAGTTTGGGCTTGCATCTCAAATGTCTGGAAGTTACGCTGATTATGTTAAATATTCAGTTATTTCAAATATTTTTAAATGGTTCTTCAAGAAGCTCTCAAACCACCTATGATATTTGAAAGAAAATATTGTGAAAAGTAGAAGCAGGTGTACTACAAGTCAAGAAACCTTGAAGAAATCTTGCTGAATCACAGGGCTATCTTGGGTTCAGCAAATTGGTGTCCTGTGATAGATGAACCTGATCAGAGAGTAATTAGTCAATTTGTGAAACTAAAGACGTGACAGCTAGCTGTTCAAATTGACACAAATTGTAAACCTCCTTCGATAGCATTTGCTTTGTGTTGGTGATACAATGTGACAGTTTTAGAACTAAGCACCTGCTTGTGTCCAAAACTGTAGCCAATGTGATGGGTGTCAACAGGAATGTCTTGATATTGCAACAAAGTTGTAAAAGTGGAGAGGGGCATGGAGAGGAGTCGGGGAAGGAGAGAGTCAATTAAGGTTTTTATGCCTCTTGGAACAGTTCTGTAACAATTTTATAAGTCAAACAACCACAACGGAGGGCACTCACTGACATCTTCCAGCACTTTAATCCTGTCCCTTCTCCACCTGCTCCTCAGGTAACTAATCTCCCAAACACTAAAGGACGACAAAGGGATGTTGTAAAGATGCACAGACTGACATAGGCAGACAGTGAACACAGAAACTCTTACCAACAGGAAAAGAAGGAAATTAGGAAGATGTATACAATGCTCTTTTCCAGGAAGAGGAATGGAGAAGTCCTGGTGCAGAAGAGAAAACCAGGCTCTGTGGGGATACAG
Organism: Melozone crissalis; assembly: GCF_028551555.1. Classification (NCBI taxonomy): domain Eukaryota; kingdom Metazoa; phylum Chordata; class Aves; order Passeriformes; family Passerellidae; genus Melozone; species Melozone crissalis. Next base: position 35,463,649 of record NW_026535784.1, on the reverse strand, counting down.
GAAATGGAGGATAGTTTTGCAGGGCAGAATGTCAGGGGCATGATTAGGACTGCATGTCATCAGTCCTGGGAAGAGGATGGGGAATGAAGATCACAGGAAGGGATAAGGAGCAAAGCAGAGACAAAAGGTTTTGGGGCAAAAAAGGGGCTCAGCCAGAACAAGAAGTCTGTCAGGGCAGATAGGGAGCTGTGGCATAGAAAAGAGGGATAAATGGAACTACTGGGAGAATAATAAATGTCAGCTTTCGCAGGGAGTACTGAAAACAGAGGGAGATAAGAAGCAGTGCAAGTGTAACAGAAAGAAGAAAAAGAAAAGCACCTGTTGTGCCAGGAGCTGAGCCTAAGAGCACATGATCTCCCCCTCTCACCAGCCAGCTGTGCTGCATTGGCATCAAGTGCTTATGCTAACTAAAGAATGCAAACACTGGGGTGCATATTACAGCTGCCTCTCTTTTTCCCTCCCTAAGGTACCATAACTTCTTGGGTGGTGATTTTTATACTGCCAATTAATAGTGCTCTGAATCCTCTTCTCTACACTTTGACTACACGACCTTTCAAAGAAATGATTCATCAGGTTTGGTACAACTACAGACAGAGAAGATCCAAAAGAGGTAAAGGCAGCCAGAAACCATACGGTCCATCATTCATTTGGGTAGAGATGTGGCCGATGCATGAAATCACGCCAAAGGTTACGAAGCCTGTGCTTTGTACAGACTCTTCTGATGCTTCAGTGACTACACAGTCAACAAGACTGAATTCCTACACGTAATGACTGTTTGAGTCCTCACGGTGACATCGGCATTGTTAGTGTCACATCCGTGGGCTTGCTGCTTTACAGCCACGAGGAAAATGGGGAGGTGTGACAGCAGGGCTCACCCGAACCACTGCGGGAAGGAGAGGGAGCCGGGTGTCTGTTTGCAGGTAGAACTGGCATTTCACCATCTCACAGCTGCACCTGACATTTTGACAGTTCATCCTAGATCAGAATGAGAAATCAGATATTTGGGGATTTTTTCTTCCAGAAGCCAAGAGTGCGGAAAAAGCATGAATTGTCATTTGAAACATCTCACCCTGAAAGCAGATTGTTTGAAAATCATCTATTTATGGGGAAGTGTGTGTGTGTGTGTGTGTGTGTGTGTGTGTGTCTGTATTTTCTTTTTTTCTTTTTGTAAGTTCCCATTTCAACAGGTGATTTTTTTTAAGAGGTAAAGGTTTCCTCATTAAGAAATGTATTTTCTTCTCAAAGTTTCTGACTGGCTCTATTTAGGCTGCATCATCTCTTAAAAGCTTTAAGGAGCAATAGCTGTAAGAAAAACATTCACATTTCATAATTAGGTCAGTTAACTATATTTGTCAAAGCCAAACAAGTGAAAATTATATTCCTTTTATAAATTTACAGACTATTTAACTCACGTAAAGGCAATAGTGAAGTGGTAATGATAGTTCTAATGCAGTTGCCAGGTTGGACAAGGCCTTGATCAGCCTGGTCTACTGGGAGGTGTCCCTGCCCATGGCAGGGAGAGGCTGGGACTAGATGATCTTTAAGATTCTAATTCAGGCAGAACCAGAACTGTGGTGAAGAAAAAAATAAAAATAAGGGGTTTGGTTTGTTCGGTTGGTTTTTTTTCCCCCAAGTGAGTGTCCCCCAGCTTTAACTAGTGGCAGTTTCTCCCTTCTTACTCTGGAAAGACTGGACTGAGTATCCCAGCACCTTGCTGCTGCTCTTTCCCTCACTTTTCTTAACAGGCTACCAAAAGTAGCTCACCACAGCTTGCAGACTTCAACAAATACCAGTCTTTAGATGTCTCTCTATGTACAAGGGAGATGGTCAAATAGAAAATTATCAGTCTTAATAGGTGTCATGACATCTACATTTTAATCACTTTGTACATGACTGGATGCATTACAGTTAAAGTAATTTAAAGACCACAGCCATTCAGCACTTTTTGAAGCATTATTTTACTTCCCAGAATTATAGGGTAAAATAAAAAATATCCCATCTGAATCAATCCCCTAGAGGCAGTTCCTTCACACATTCTTAATGAAGAGAATGTTTTCTATTATGAATTATTACAACTTCCCTTCTTGTTTCAGTACCGTATTCAGTCTGATGGCCTAGAAGCCCAAAAAGGTAAAAACAGCTTCTTTTTTGTATTGATTTGAAACTATTTAAAATTAAGTTAAAAGATACTTCCAATGTTTGCACTTAACTTCTTAGCAGTATAAGAAGTAAAATTTTGAACAAGTGTGGCTCACACTTCAACTGTTTACAGAACTTTGGATTATCTTTTGATTTGAAACTGAAGATTGTTAAGCATCTTGTTTCCACTACTGTATGTTCTACTGAAATAAAATATTATCTGCTAAACAAAATGACTTCTTTTCCAAGCTGTTCAGCAAAATTTCGGGTTGTTGGGGTTAAAAACACCTGAGCAAAATCCTGCCACATGGATTGTCTTTAACTAGGACAATTACAACTCAATTCAATGGAAGTTCCTTACTCATGGGCCAAGCTCTCTCAAGGGCTGCAACTGCCTTTGGTGAGATGTGCAAGGATGCCTGGCCTTGCCACTACTCGTTTTTCACTACACATGATTATGGTTATATTCACTGTCACCTTTGTTTCTATCAATAACACAATAACAGTCAATACTTCATAATTTTTGCAACTTCTTTATTGTTTTGGTAAGCAAGCTACAGTGGGTCTTTCTCAAAGTCCTATAAGTAAAAATAAGGCCTGCTAATAAGTCATGGCAGAGTCTCATTCTCCTGCAGCCTGTCCTTGCACCTCAGCATTCCTTTTTTCCACAGTGCCTGGTTAAGGTACAGGAGTGTCAGGACAGCTATTTATTACAGATCAGCCATCCTTCAGACCAAAAGGTTCTATTAACAGTAAGCTCTAGACTATCAAACTAGCCACTGCTTAAGGCAAAGATAAAAAACCAAACACTGAAAAAGCTCTGAGGTGCTTCCCCAGGGACGGGAGAATAAATGTCACAGATTGTATTCTAACTAATAGAAGCTTTTACTAACAGTTCAAAATAATCCATCCTATCAGCAAACAATGCTGCTAAATGTCTACCCTACAGAGATACAGGGTTCATCATAAGGCACTTTATTACAACAAAAGATTGGGTAAAATTGTTTGCAGTAATAAAACATCTTGCAAAAAATAATCTGCAGCTTTATAGACATACATTGCGATACTGCTAAAAATAGTAAGGTTTGGGATATAGAGTTTTTCTACAGTTCATAAATAAGCCACAACTTGTAGCATTATCCCATACTTAACATGAAAAAAAAAAAAAAGTGTGTAACAAAAAACTGAAGTTGAAGTTTCTCTGGGGTTGGCAGGGTTTCTGCTGGTGACGGGTCTTAAAGAGGAGGGCTGACAATTCTAGGGCTGACAATTCTTTATCATAGGACACACTACCAGTAAGGAGTTCTGAACGTAGCACACATACTAACTTTGTATCTACCACGCTAGCACAAAAGAGAGAGGAAAAAATAGTGGAGTCAGAGATCGCTTGAGCTTCAAAGAAGAATCTAAAAGTCAACTATACAAAGTTTTTTTATTCGGGTAGGCTACCATAAAACATCCATGCGAGAGCCCTCAGGTATTTGTGTAAGACCTCTGGGGGAAAACAAAGCTCCACGTGAGGTCCCTGAGGCGGCGGGCGAGGAGAGCCCCGCCGCAGCGCGGGCCGGGCGGGCAGGGCCGGCCTCACCCGCTGGGCTTCAGCGACTCATAGCCCTCCCTCAGCAGGTCCCGCCACGTCCTGAGGAACCGGGCGTTCTCCGAGCACTTGGTGGCCAGCTCCTCCACCTGGACCGACACGGCCGACGTCGCCTCCAGGATCTTCGCCAGCGAGAAGGCGGCCTGGAGGGACGGCAGAGAGGTTGGGGGTCGCCGGCCCCCGGCAGCGTCCCCGAGGGGGCCCCGGAGCCCGCCCGGGGGCAGCGCGCCGCACTCACGTCGCCGATCTGCATCTCCACCTCCTCCAGCAGCTCCCGCGTGTCGCCGCCGGGCAGCTCCGCCGACCCCGACCCCTCGCTCCCGCCGCGGACTCTCCGGGGCTGGGCGCCGGGCGATCCCTCGGACACCGCGGCGGGCGGCAGCGGCCCCACCTCGGCCATGTCCCGCTCGGCTCTCCCGCGCCGGGAGCTCCTCCCGCCCGAGCGCCGCCCACGGCCCGCCCAGGCCCCGCTCCCGCCGAGCACCGCCCACGGCCCGCCCAGGCCCCGCTTCCGCCGAGCACCGCCCACGGCCCGCCCAGGCCCCGCTCCCGCCGAGCACCGCCCCGGCCGCGGATGGGCGGCCCTGGGAGCTGTAGTCCTGCCGCCCGCACGAGGCGGGGCCGTGGCCGGGCGCGCAGGCGCGGCGGGGCGAGGCCGGCGGGGTGAGCGCGGGGCGGTCGCGGGAAGCGGACGGTGCCGGGCCCGCTGCGATGCTGTTCCACCGCTGCCCGGCCGCCGGCCGAGGTAACGCGCCCGGCCCGGCGGGAGCGCCCGGGGCCTCGGCCCGGGCTGGGGCGGGCTGGGCGCGGCGCGGCGGGTGGGGTCGGCGGCTGGCGTGGCGCCGAGGCGGAGCAAAGGTCGCGGCTGGGTCGCGCCAGTGTCCGGGCGGGCGCGGGGCCGGAGCGGGGCCGGCGGGCGGGAACCCGGGGTTCGCCCTGTCCGGGGTTCGCCCTGTCCGGGGCACGCCCTGCCCAGGGCTCCCCCTGCCCAGGGCCTCTGTGCGCCCGAGGGCTGGAGGACAGCGCTGTGCGTGAGCGGTGCCCGCGGCCCGGCTCCGTGATATTGACGTAGGTTATTCACCTGCAGCGGGGTGCCTAAAAACATGAGCGGGACGCTAGGTGTCACCTGCTTTAAAGGGTGAAATAAAGCAGCTACTTGGGAATTAGTTGTGGAGACAGCATCCCGACAGCTGTTACTGATGAGCTGCCGCAAAGTTTCTCCTTGGGGATTGCCTGGGTCGTGCAGGCGTTTCCCATCGCATTCCGAGTCCCTGAGCTCGCAATAGTCGTGGCCCAGGCCCTGTGCACTCGCTGGGCAAGAACCTGCCCTCTGTTATTATCAGAGGTGTTCGGAGCAGAGTTTCACTTCTTTTGCATATGTGCAAATGAATTGGTTTTGTTTGTTTTGGTTTTTTTTATATGCTGTGTGATTCTTAGTACCATCACTTGTGGTCAAATAAAAAAAAATCCTAAAAGTTAAGTTAAAGTTTCATTACATATATATATATTTTTAATATATATATATATTTTTTTTAATATATATATATATTTATATATATATGTATATATATATGTGTATATATATCCTTATAGAGTACTTGTTCTCAGATCCTGCCTGGTTGCAAGTAAAGGATAACTAAGAATCATGAAGTGCTATGATAATACCACCTTTTATGTTATGTTGCTTAGGTACAGAATTCCTGTTGAGGAACCAACATGGATAATGCTTGCTACCTTGCATGTAGCGACCTCTGGCCTAATTGTCACTGGGCAGGGTTGTGACTCAGGATGCTTGTGCTGGCCTTGCCAATTGCCATTCTCAACTAAACATTCCAGTCAAAGCACAATGGTGATTTTATTGATATAATTTTGCAGAAATACTCCACTTTACATATGGTATTCTTCATCCCTGAATAAAGCAAATTCTTTAAGGAAGGAGTATTATTAAGGAAGGCAAATTACTTCACAGACCTTTTAACTAACCCACTTTCATACTAATGATACTAAGTTTTTTTAATACAAATCACACACATTTATTACTTTTTCCTAAAAGAGGGAAAATATGACATGTAATAGCTCTCTGAAAAGAGTCCTGATAGGTTTGATAATTTGAAACTTTATTTTCTGTCCATTTGCTTGTGCAGAAATTCTAATTTGTTTTCACAACAATTACTGTATCTGCAGCAAAGGTAATGGTTACCTGTATCTACTGTTTCTAGCTTTGGCTAAGCACACTTGGGTTCAGGTCTGTGCTTTTACTGCAGACCATGACATGTACTTTAGGTGAACTGCCTTGTGTTAGTAGCCTCAAGCTCTGTGTCTCAACACGTGTTGAGATGGCAGAGCTAAACTTGCATGTCCCGTTTCTACCATTGTTTGGTCACTTTTAATGCAGTTTGAAATAAATCTTTTGAAGTTCAAAATTAAATCAGAACTTAGTGTGTTTGACACCTGTGTATATTTAATTTCCTATGTCAGCTATGCCTGTGTACTGAGTAAAGAATGCTTAAAGGGGAAGCTGCTAATAAAAAAATTACACAGTATCCTCCTTACTTGAAAATTTTAAAATCTGTGCTTATGGTTTCTCATCTTCACATCACCGGGTAGCCTTTGGGAGGGGGAAGCTGTCATATTTGTTGTGCTTCTTGCATCTCTGAAACTTTGAAAAATTTGAAAAACTACAGATTTGATGAAGTTGTTTCTGGTTTTTGCAGCATGTCAGTGCTTTCATGCTCTGAAGTTGATGAAGAAGGATTGCCTTCAGTCGCTGCGTGTCTCACGATGTGCCTCCACTGCCGCTGTGCCTCGCATAACCACACACTACACAATTCATCCTCGGGACAAAGACAAACGATGGCAAGGTACAAACACTGCCTTCTTTAAAAGCTGCTTTATTGTTGTTATCATTGTTATTACAATTGTCATTGCTGAGTCTTAAAGACATTAAAATGTGTTGTTGGTTTTTTCTCATTATGGAAATTCTCTGTGCTTAAATACAGTACTAATATTTCAAATGAAATTTTTGCTTGCTATCTCACAATGAGTGTCTTTAGTGCTATAATATAATATCAGAGGAAACTTTATGCTTGTTTTAATAAAGAAAATATACAAGCAGCTTTTGGTTTAGTGATTATCACAACAAGATTTAGTTCTGTTCAGTATGTATCTGCTTGATTTTTTCAGTTGTTCTTACCATGAGGGTTTGGTTTTAGTGAGAGAGAGGCTGGAAGAAATTGGAGATTGGCTTATGTTATTATCATTTTTTTCTATTGAAGGGGTAAACATGGAAAGATTTGCAGAGGAAGCTGATGTGGTCGTTGTTGGAGCAGGCCCTGCAGGCCTTTCTGCAGCCATTCGACTCAAGCAGTTGGCTGCTGAGCACAGCAGGGAAGTGCGTGTGTGTCTGGTGGAAAAGGCTTCTCAGATTGGTGCACACACTTTGTCTGGTGCTTGTGTCGAGCCAAGAGCCTTAGAAGAACTCTTTCCAGACTGGAAAGAGCGAGGGGTATGTATGAGCTTGTAAACGCCCAAAGTTCATTGCTAGAGTGTAATGAACTTCATATCTGACTCATTCTGGTATGAGTTAGTCCCTGGTACCATTGGTAATAAGCACCATTTTAAAATACATTGATGGAACAAAACAAAAATGGGCACCTTCTTTTTCATCTGTTTCCTGTAGTTCAACAATGCTGGATGTTTTCTGTTTACACAGATATGCTGTGGCCCTTGCTCTTTTCTGCAGTAGTCCTACTGCACATACACAATATGTCTGCTGCAGCCTGGGGTGCCCTGCACTTGCTGCCTGTGTGCAAAGTCCAGGTCCTGTGAACAAACAGGAAGATGTTTGGTCCTTACCAATGACATATGTGCTGGATCTGTACAATTGCTCTTCCTGGAGATGACTGATACTGACTTCTGTGCAGACACCCTGGTGTAGCAAAGGCTTAAGATGATTTTAGGAGAGAGGTCCCAGAACAGCTGTCTGACTTGCAGTCAGCTGCCTGCTATCACCTGAGAGCTGCAAGAAGTCAGCTGTCAACTCTTTAGTTTGCCTTATGGTGATAAATCTGCAGGCTGAGCTGCCTTCTTTAAAAAGGTCTAGACTATTGATGTAGTACAGGCCTGTGTACAATAGATGTTATTTGCAAATTTGTTTTTTTTTTAACCTCAGTAGTTGTATTGATTCTTGCCTCATGACTGCCTCATAAAGTATTTTATCTTCTCTCTTGTGGTGCCTTCCTAAAGAAGTGCTATACTAAACCTGTAGTTTGTTTGATTTTGATTGTGTTGTTGTTTCTGTTGGATTGGCTGAGAAAACATAACCTCTACTTCTATTTAATTTTTTGTAGGCTCCACTTAATACTCCTGTAACTGAAGACAAGTTTGGAATTTTAACAAAGACATCTAGAATTCCAGTGCCAATCCTTCCAGGTAAAGTTTAGTGAGGGAGAAGAGAGTCAGCTTCCTCTGTGTCTTTTTGAACTTCTCCATGAATCAAAAGAAGTTTGAGTTGGTGTAGTGCAGCAAATGTATGTAGACTATAATAGGTTACAGTGATACACTCTGTGTAGGTGATGGCTCTGATAACACATGAGACTAGCTTGAAGGTAGTAGCTGTAGAGGTGACAGCTTTGGTTATTTTGCTTACTGGCCCATGTGTTATTTGTGTGTGTGTCTTTTTCTGCCTAGGGCTCCCGATGGTTAATCATGGAAATTACATAGTGCGTCTGGGCCACCTTGTGAGCTGGCTAGGTGAACAAGCAGAAGCTTTGGGTGTTGAGATATATCCAGGCTATGCAGCAGCTGAGGTACTAATGACATCAGTGTGTGTTTATGAAGAGTGGCTTTGGAACCCCCTGCAGTGCAGTCATGATCATTTGTATATGTGCAACATTCCTTTTAACTGATATGTATTGTGAAAATTGTATTTCTCTATCTCAATTCCCTGCCTCAGATCCAGCAAAGTGCACACAATACACGAATAAATACATAATCTTCATGTTTGACCATTTAAGTCATAGTGTTTCGAAGTTCTGCTTTAGAACTTTTAATTAATAGATTCAGAGTACAGTTTCATTACAATGTTTTTTATTTGTTTGTTTAAATATTTCCAAAGGTACTTTTTCATGAAGATGGTAGCGTGAAAGGGATAGCAACTAATGATGTAGGCATTCAGAAGGATGGAGCACCTAAAGTGAGTATCTATCTTCCCCATAACTAGGGGTCTGATTATGAAAATTATGGTACATCTGCTTCTACTGCCATCACTAGTCTTGCTGCAGCATAAGAAAAGTTGTAAAATTCAGTACCTGTCTTCCCTCTCTATTTAATTTGATTGATTGTGTTCTCATCTCAGAACACTGTAAAATTCTTCTGAGATTAGTAGAAAAAGCCTTTTCATAAAAGTTGTCTTGAAGATGATTATGTAAGGGTGTTTTGGCATATGTGAAATCTGGAAACAACACAAAGAACTCCAGGAACTCCTGGAAAAAAGGTCCAAATGTGAAATAGAAAGTTTTAGTCCATCTGGTAACTAGCAACATGTAAGAGAGTGTGCTTCTGGCTGGTTTGGTTTCCTTGATATTTACAGCCACAGTTGCACTTGCTGACAATCTGTCTACCTTGTTGGGGCAAGATACACACTAAATCTTTATGCCTCTATGCTGGTTGGTCATGTTTCTGCATCCAAAAGGATGCAGTAATCTGCCCTAGGTGTCAGACTTGGATTTTTGTTTTGTTCAGTGGAATCCAGAACCTGCCCTAAGTCTGCTGTTTCCCTGTAAAATATGTTGGGAAAATGTGGCACCTCAGATTTGCTTGGAGCAACCTTCACACAGAATTATATGACTACATAAATTAGGAGTACAAGTTTTTCCTTAACATTTACTTTCCTTTTTTATAAAGTTTTATCCTGGTTTCCTAGAGTTTCAAAGAGGTATTGACTTGCACATAAAGTGTGGGCTATTTTTCCCCATTTAAGGCAGGGAGTGAGAAGAAAAGACTCTTTCTTTTTTTGAGAGAATAAAGCCAGTGGAGGAATAATCTATTTTTCCAGTGTAATTTTTTTTATCTGTTGTAGGGGACAGACACACAGACAGCTCTCATTTTCCAGTGCATGCTTTGTCCAGAAGGTGGCACAAGTAACGTGTGCAGCTTCATTGGGAGTTTGGGTTTATTTTAAGACAGGAAGGAGCATTTTAGATGTATTTCTTAACATCCTCAAAACATAGATTCATTTTTTTTCTCCATTTGTTCTGGGAGAATGCATCTCTTAACTTCTTTCATGTACATATGAGTGTGCCTCTACTGCAGCTTTTTTTACTGGACTGTCACTCAATTCAAGTTTTTTAGCTGTCAGTTTTGTCAATTGCTACTACCTCCAGTGCATAAAGGCTCAGGTAAATTGGTGTAGTTTGTATAAGCTCCAAGGCAAGAGTATCTTCAACATGTTTATACAGAGCCTAATCAAATAGACTGTGGTTAATGAATAGATACTCACCTTGCAGTCAGCACCAACCAAATAAAAATGTCAGTGGTAAAAAAACATTGTAGTAAGTTGCATGTTAATTCTTGTGTAGATACTGGAGAAGGTTGTTAAATGTGAAATACAGCTGTGTCACATTAGTGAAATGTTTCAAATTAATGGATTTCTAATATTTACAATGTGGAGTTGTAGTTTGTTTGTTTTATATAAAGCTGTAGTTTGTTTTATATAAAGCTTTGACTTTTCAAAACGGACACTATGTATTCAAGAGGTAACTCTTGTTTAGAATTTTGTAAAATTAATTCAAGTTCACATTGACAATCAGAAATTCAAAGAGTACAAGAATTTCACAAAATCCTGTGACTCCTCTTTAAATGTAATTCTCAACTAGAGGGAACATTTTCATTTGTAAGTTACAAGCAGATTCCACCTGAGAGACAATTAAAAACCAAAGCAGTAAACTTCTTTTAAACCTATTCTGGCTTACCTTGAGATGGTTTAATTGAGTACTGTTGATGAGTCAATCCAAAACTGTTGTCCTTGTCTTTTTCAACATCAAACTTTCTGACTGAAATCAAGGTTTTTTTCATTATGAAAAATTTGTAAACATAATCTATATTCTTGTCCAGTGTGCTCACCTATGCAGGTGATGTACTCATACAGCAGTATGCCAATTCTCCTTACCTGGTTCTCAATCCTTCTTTGGAATTTTTGATGAGAATTTTTTTATAGTTGTATTTTATCTAGTTTAATTTTATTGTATGTTTTAACATGCCAGATTGGGATAATGTCATGTGGTAGGTCCTTTTGGGAGCAGGGGTGATTCGGGTTTTTCAGATATGGTAGCTCTGTCTAGCCTATGACATTTGTGTTGGGGCACAAAACATTACAATGTAATGTGACTTCATGAGCAAAAATTAAAGTGTGATGTTACAGGTAAAGATTCTTTGTCAGAGTTCCTTTGCACCTTGTGAAGGAGCAGATTTGCTATAAGTATTCTCTGACCTGGAAAGATTCTCTTTTTCAGGGATGAATAGTGGTTCACTGTGGGGCTGCTCCACTGGAATCCCCTTCCAAGACTTGCCAGGGGTGCATCCTGGTTGGGTGGAAAAGACAACTGAACTAGAGCCATAATTTGCAATGGTCTGTAGTGTCTGAGCTGTGTCACCAAGTAGTGTAAAATCACTTTATTGCTCTCCATTTTCTTGCTGTGAGTTTGGTGTGGCACAGACCTAACTGCTGATGAAATGCTGTACTTTTGCAGGCTACCTTTGAAAGAGGCCTGGAACTCCATGCTAAAGTCACAGTCTTTGCTGAAGGTTGTCATGGACATCTAGCCAAACAGCTGTACAAAAGATACAATCTAAGGGAGAATTGTCAACCCCAGAGCTATGGCATTGGATTGAAAGAGGTACCACTTGCATCATTTTAACAATTAAAGAAAATAGCATGAGACTTAAAGGTGGATTCCGTTTGCTTTCTAGCTAATTTTTGTAGGACATAAGAATTAAAGAATTTGAGTTACACTTCGAAAATTCAGAATCTTTGCTGTTCTGAGGCTGATCAGAGCAGATCCTCTCTGAATGTTGTGACTGTTCCACTTCAGCTGCTGCTTCTCTTGTATCTGTTATAACTAGAGGTACCTGTGAATCTGCTCTGTAACATTTTCAAATTACAGTCATTTGTGATATCTGTTTTCCATATATCTGCTAAACAAGGAAGGAATTTGTGCTGCCTAATTTTGGGGGGGCTTTAGTACATGAGGAAGGAAGAAAATGCTTGCTGTGGGCTTTCTGTATGTTAGTAAAAGGGAGAGAGGAGAGCTGTTTCAGATGATGAGTCGTGGTCTCTGAAGCACCTTCTGGATGAGCCTTTCTTTTAAAAAAAACTTCCTTCATTGGGCATAGAAAATTGGGATAGGAATGAGGTTTCCTGTTTAAAATATTCTATACTCAGGAAATATCACTCATGAAAAAGAGCTGTATTATTTTAGAATATATTCAGAGTTTTGACTGTAACAGAATTACTTAAATATTTTAAATAAAGCACGTACTAGTTAAATGATGAGTTTACACTCTGTAGAGAATAATCATTCTGTAAATATGACATAATCTTAGCTACAGTCTCTAATACTGAAATTGTCATTAAAGAGGGGTTTTCCTGTAGAGTTCCCTTACTTCCAGATGAGACTGCCTGCTTTAGCAAATAGTGCAGTCCAGTAGGAATGGATCTGAAGTAGTTGGTGCTGAGGAGCTGTTGTCCATACTATGCACGCCTCAGGTTTATTTTTACTTTGGACTAGCTGTCATCTGGTCCCATAGACTGAGTGCCCTTGCATGACTGGAATGTTTTAGATGGACTTTTAGGACCCTGCCTTTGAGTTTCACATTGAAGGAATCCAGTTCATGCTTTGGCTGCTGTATGATGTGAGTCAAAACACAGTAAGTGGGAGGAATCAGAAGTCCCACTCAAAAATGTGCTCCTTAATCTAAACTGGAACATTATTGTAGGTGTGCCCTCAATGCTTGGGCTGATCTGTGGTGCTCAACTGCCCTCCTGCCATTAGACTGTGCCTAGCATGTACCTCCATGGTGCAAAGATGTTTTGTGAAATGAGCAGAAAATTGACTCAATCTTGAACACATGAAAATGCTTCTCTGAGTTCACCATGGGTCAGTGGAGCACTGAAAATGTGTAGAAGACAGCAGAGATGGGACAATTTGTTTGGCAGAAAATATTTAGATCAACTCAGGCATATTGCTTTGTCCTGACCTTGAAAAACTCACAAGATAATTCATAGAATCGTATGAAAAAACAATACTTTCAAAGAAAGAAGTCACCATAAGCATTGCATTCTGTGGCAGAGGGATCTGTCAAAGTCACTAATATTAGGAATTTTGGAATGAAAATTTTGGGTGTAGTACTGGAGTCTCAGTCACATTTTCTGATACACAGCATTTTAAGAGAGGTATTGGGAAAACCTCAAATAGTAATCCAAAAAACTTTACTGAACAGTTGGTATTTTGCTGTCTGAATTTTTGCATTGCTCATAGGAGTAAATTAAGTTTCTCCTATATGTAATTGTGTGTTTGTCTCTTAATATATTATTGAAAAGCCATTGCTTTGCAATGTGAAGTAATTTTTTGGTCATCCTCATTTCAGTTATGGACTATTGATAAAACAAAATGGAAACCAGGAAGAGTGGAACATACTGTAGGCTGGCCATTAGACAGACATACGTATGGAGGATCCTTTCTTTATCACTTAAATGAGCCTGAGCCTTTAGTTGCTCTTGGATTTGTGGTAAGTGAAGTTAGTTTTTTTAATTCTTAGATGTTGTTTGATCTTCCTTTTATGCAGTTTCTTTTCTCTGTTTTAATGAGAAAATGTAAATACAAGAATAGGAATTGACCAAATTTTATCCTTTCTCGATCTTAAGTGTGGTTATGCCCATACTAGGGAAGGCTAATTTGTCATATTAATCTGTCTTTAATCCAATGTCTTTTATTGAGACCAACTAGAAAACTTCCTCATAATTTCTTTGCAAACAAAGCAAATTTTGGTAATGGCAAAACCAAATGACTAATCAAAACTGTGCTCAAAACTTTCTTGTAAGTTAGGAAATCTAAATCACATGCACTTTTTACAGTTCCATTTCCTAATCCATGTGTCAAACCTGTGTGTAACTCAACTATTTGGGAGAAGTGTCTAAAGTGGAAGCAATGCAATGCTACTAGCAATGTCCCTTTCATTTCTGAGCTCTTCACTTTGGTTTTGGTATTCTCCACCCCTGTTGGGATTGCCCTCTTTAGCAACTGCCTTTCTGAATTGGGCAGGCAGCTTCTTCCTGCTTATTGCCACTTATCAGAAGTGTGAGATCTCCAGAGATAGTCTGGTGTCATTCTGGCAGCCAGGTGATGCAAGGAGGAGCAGGGATTGGAAATACTCTCTGTCACCTGCAGTTCAAAATGAAAAATTCACTATTTACCCTGTGCACATGCTTCAACACAGATGTTGTAAGAGTCAAGAATACAAATGGGACTTTCAGCAGCATGGGACTGAGCTGACACTTCTGTCTCCTAGATTTCAGAAGGATTACAGAGTGTGTGGAAAAATTCTATTTTTGTCTAACTCTTTTGTAAGAAGCATTGAAAAAAATTCATTGGCTTTCTCAGACACGCATACTTGTCCTGTAAAGATTTCCAATATTGGAATTAATAAGTACATACAGTAGATACTCAATTTCTGTTTGATTTTAGAAGGGCTGAGAGCTCTGATTCTTGCAGAGAATGGTAGGTAATCAGTAACATTCATATTCTCTCCAGAGAGGAAAAAATCAACTTCTGTGTGAACACACAATCACTTTTTTGTCTTTGAACTTTATACCTATTTCAGTCTGAGATGATTCTTGTAGTAGGGTTATTTTACCCTTATTTTGGAACTTGTTCATTAATTTTGTCTTGTCAGCAGCTCAGATGCAAGCACTGCTCTAAAAGCAGTGAGCTGCCACAGATACCAAAGTCTTGATTGCTGCTGACTCATGATGTATTTTGTTACTTATCTCCAATAAAGCTCACAGGAACCAGAAATAATCCCTTTCTCAAAAGAGGAAAATTCAGCAAGAGAATTCTTTTTAAGAATATCTTAAAGATGGGAAGTGCAGAGTATATATTTGGTCATATTCTCAAATGTATAAGAATCCTGAGCATCCAGCCCACTGGCAATCTATTTTACCCTATTTTCTGCTTTCATCATTGCTCCCCTGTGCTTTATTACAATGGCACCTAATTGGAAATTATAATTGAGTACTAAACAATTTGAAGAACTGTTTAAAGTATGAGAGCTCAAGGACGTAACAATCAAAAAATAATTGTTTACCTCTTTTTTCAGCTTTTTTTGGGCAGAGGTATGAAATGCAGATTTAAAACAAGTTTTGCTGCTTATCCCACCCATTAAGTCATGCTTAATTTAATCCTTTTTATGCCAAAGACAGCTGAAAGGAGGTTACAATGCAATTAAATATTTTCCATATTTCAGGTGGGGACAAGAGCAGACTTGAAGCAGCAGATTTTTAGATTTGCTCCTGCTGTACCATTAATAAAATATATTTTTGGCAGTAGATTAAGTAGAACGATCCTGAGGTTGCTTTAGAATAAAATACATTTAAAGACTTGATGTGGTAATATGCAATTGCTTTGATTTCAATTTTTTGTTGAAATTTCATACCTTGTTTTTATTGATGTGCACTTTTTTCCTTTTTTAAGGTTGGTTTAGATTATCAAAATCCCTATTTGAATCCATTTAGAGAATTTCAGAGGTGGAAGCATCATCCTAGTGTACAGCCTACTTTGGAGGGTGGAACAAGGATAGCCTATGGTGCCAGAGCGTTAAATGAAGGTGGTATCCAGGTAATTTTTTTCACAAAGCTTTGATCTTTGAGTTTTCTATAGCCATATATTTAGTGCTGTAGATTTGGTTTGCATGCTATACCAAATGTTTTGCTGGACAGAAAAAGCTTCTTGTCTTGCTGGGTACTGGCTGCTGAGATTAGCTAGTCTTAGGCTCTGTCGTACTGAAAATCTTCTGACATCCTCACTTTACTTTCTAAATGAAATACAGAATCATAGAAACATTTAGATTGGAAAAGACCATTTACATCATTTAGTCCAATAACTAGTTCACCACTGCCAAGTCCACCACTAAACCATGTCCCCAAGTGCCACATCTATATGCCTTATCCAGGCATGGCAACTCAACCACTTCACTAGGCAGCTTGTGCAAGTGCTTGACAGCCCTTCCTACGAAGATATTTTTCCTAACATCCAATCTAAACCTCCTCTGGCACAACTTGAGCCCTTTCCTCCCTTCCTGCCACTTGTGAGAAGAGACTGGTCCTCACCTCAGTGCACGCTCCATTCAGGTGGTTGTAGAGAGCAGTAAGGTCCCCCCTGAGTCTCCTTTTCTCCAGGTTAAACACCCCCAGCTCCCTCAGCTGCTCCTCATAAGACCTGAGCTCCAGGCTCTTCATAAATTCCATTGCCCTTCCCTGGACACACTCCAGCATTTCAGTGTCTTGTGAGGGGCCCGGAACTGGGCAAAGGATTCAAGATACAACATCACCAGTGCTGACTACAGGGAAATAATCGCTGCCCTGGTCCTGCTGGCCACACTATTTGTGATCCAAGCTAGGATGCCATTGGCCTTCTTGGCCACCTGGGCACATACTGGCTCATGTTCAGCTGGCAGGACTCCCCATGTCCTTTTTGCTGGGCAGTTTTCCAGTCACTCTGCCCCTGGCCTAAGGCACTGCATGGAGCTGTTGTAACCCAAGGACAGCACGCAGCACTTTGCCTAACTGATGTCAGTATAATCAGCCTTGGTCCATAGAACCATCCTGTCCACATCCCTCTGCAGCAGATCAGCATTCCCACCCATCTTTGTGCTGCCTGCAGACTGACTGAGGGTTCACTCAATCCCCTTGTCCAGGTCATTGATAAAGATATTAGCCAGGTCTGGCCCCAGTACTGAGCCCTGCAGAATCCTACTAGTGGCTGGCTGCCAACTGGATGTAACTGCACTCACCAACATTCTCTGAGCCCAGACATCCAGAGTTTTTACCCAGCAGAGTGTTTGTCCAAGCTATGAGCACCCAGTGAAGTGGAATTTATATTGCAGTCAAGAATGTTCTGCAGCAAAGATGCCATCTATCTTTTGTTTTGCGTGGAATCTTGGGGAAGACGGGGTAGTACCACTGATCTGTTCTTTTGGGGTCTTCCAAATTACTTATTTATCCCAGCAAAAAGAACTCCTTTTCAGTGCTTGAGCCTTAAGTCACTGATGGTGCTGAAACTGTAATGTAATTTGGTAGGTAAATCTTTACCTCTTCAAGTACGAATACCTTGAGTTTCTTTCATGCTCGACTTTGAGTTTCTGCTTTCTTGGGAGGTGGAATGCTTTGTTCATTTTGTTAACTTAAGTAGTGCAAAAGGTAAAATTTTGAATATGTATTGTTTAAGACTGTCTGATTGATACATTTCCTTTCAAATACTGACCTTTCTGACTAAGGTCAGCTGAAAGGGCTGGAAAAGCTTGCAAAAAAATGGTCTGGAGTTTATATTTAACAGTTTTAAAGTACATTCAACCTGTTAGCTTCTCATCTTGAAACACAGGGTGTGGCAGTATGTTCTGTACTCCCAGATCCATCTTCCAGATGCTCCTTTCAGTTTGGACCTTAAAACTAGCTTCAGTGTCCATGATCTGCAGCCTGTCTGTGGGGCCATGCCACTCCGCCCTCTGACTACTTTGCCTTTCCTTTTTGAACCTCTTCTCAGTATAAACGTGGCTTCACGAGGTTCTTGCAATACAAGCAGAATTTCATCACAGCTTCACTCTTGTCACAGTCATGTGGAGTTAGGCTTTGACCCCAGTGTGCATTCCTGCCAGTGAGTCATGTGAGTTTGGGAAGCAGCTTCTTGATTACACCCATGCTGCACATCTAATCAATCTGAGCGTTGATTTTGTCCACTCTGTAGTGGAAATATGTCATATCACATTGTAACACAGCTGTGTTACTGGCTTATTTCAAAAACCATTGCCACTCCACTGTTAGCACAGACACCATGAAAAATACCAAGATGTTCTAATCTGGACTTCTATGCAAGAGGGGCTTCTTTTTCCACCCTGTGCCCTGGTTTCTCACATAGTCATTGAATTTCTGGCTTTGGTGAAGTAGCCAGAGTGTGACTAGTTGCACCCTCCTTATACTCAAAACCTATAGCTGAAAGAATACAGTATTTTTAAGTCACTTACAGACATTGTGCTAAGTTACATAGTAGAACTACAGACCTCGCACATCTCTGCCTCATCTTTGAACATCTTTGTTGGATTTAAACCAATATGTCCCTTACTTTCCATTGTTCCTAATATAAAAGCATGTTTTGCTTCATTGGTTTTTTGGTGGGGTTTTTTAATTTCCTGTAAATAGATTTGATTAGGTGATCATGAAGTCACTCTTCTAAAAGACTTTTTTTAATACATGGCTTCAGTAAAAAAAAGCTTTATTGATGATTCACTTAGGAAGAGTTTTAAGATTAGCTCTTCTTTTGCATGTGTTGCTTTGATTAATAACTGTAGCAGTCTGACTCATTTGTATCACTGTAGTCCGGGAATATTTTCTTATGTAAGTCATTCCATAGCTCCAGTTTTTGATTTTGGTAACAGAATTGCATCAAATAGGTGTATAGAGTTACCACCAACTTCAGCTTTTTTGTTATAGATACCCTAATGACCATGATCTTCAATCTTTAGCACAGAGTGAAGAGGGAGAGAGAGTGCATGTGTTTTTTAATGTCTGTGGAAGGAAAGATAAGAGTTTAGTAACTTAATCTCTGTAGCTACTATTTATAATATTTATTAAAACTACAAAACAAAGCACCTAAATTCCCATGCACCCTCTATTTGGTCTCTATTTTATCAAAATCTTTTGAAAGGTTTAAGAATTTTGTGGAGAAAAAGGTGTTGCAGTTATTGAGCAGTGTATGCTGTGAATATCGGGGGGGAAAACCTGACAACCCATTTAAGTGTCAAACATTAGACTCACTTAACAGATTGTAAGCCCTGGTCTGGACCTAAGGGGAGGAAGAACATGAGGTTTCCTGTCTGCCAGCAGGAAAGACTCTGCAGGGAGCAGGTGTCTCTCCTTCTCTAAAGCAGTCTTGTTTTGTTTCTGTATCTCAGAGGCATGATGTGTTTCTTCCACTGACTATGAAAGCAGGCTCCAAGTGCCATAGTACTAATAATGAGAATTACTACCACAGCTGCAGTATGTGCTACCTTTTGTGTTACATGACTCATCTTTAATCTCATTTATTCTTTAGCAGTATGGTGGGTCACTGTGCATATTACATGAAACAGTGTTTGCAGAAGAAAAATACTTGATCACCATCTTCCTATGCAATTCAGAATCAGTCAAGAAGTCTTTCTATGCTTATGTCAGTGCTGCACCATTGAATCCTAATAGATAACATAGGATGGCTGTTTTCTGAGAAAAGAGAGAACATCCCACATACTTAATCTCTTTGAAATAGTGTTATGTAGCTGAACTTGAAACTTCTTTTCCCAGAAAAGTAAGTTGTCGTTGTGCTTTCAGCCTGAATTACCTTTTATGTGAACCAAATCACTAGGTCTCTGATTAAACAAACTGCACAAAACACAGAGGAAATGCTGTGTAATTTAACTTTTAAGTGATTGCTATATGACTATACAAAAGTAAGCAGTCCTGAGTGACTAGTAAAGAGGTAACAATTGAACAAGCAGAAGAAACAAAACTATTGATTTGGGTTACCCTAAATTCCAAGGGATACATTTTTTGACATTTTTCATGAAATTCAACTACTTGTTTAGTATTTAGGTTACTGAAAAATTAATTCTTTCAGACAGTTTTAATAAAAGCAGGATGCTAGATTAAGATGTGCTGCTCAGCACTAAAGACTTTAGGAGGAAGGGTATGTTCAAAACTTCAGCAATTTGTGACTTAGGCTTTGATCAGGCCTTTCTGCTCAAAGTTCTGCAGTCAATCTGCACTTCGAAGCTGTTTCCAGTGTAAAATCTTAATCACCTTGGTAGCTGAGGTATTCCTCAGTCAATATAGGTGTATAACGTAGTATATTAATACTATTGACCTGACCAAATCATCTTGGCTGTGTTAGGTTTGTGAGTTGACCATACTCTATGACATTATGCTTACAGAATGGGAGTAAGATGGTGATTTTGCACCAAAATATATTTGCTGACTGTGAGCAACTTCTAAAATAAGGAGGAGGGGGGCAGGTATGATAGCAGTGTGCAGTTTCACAGAAAAAAATTTGTGGAAAAAAGCACTGTGAGGTGAGATGACTACAACTTACTGTGTGGAAATCAGGGAAACAAATGGGAGTTTGGGTTTTTTATTTTAAAACATTTACTTGAGCTTGAAGGAGAAACACCATATTGGTGGGTGACTACTGGAGTTTTGCTGCAGATAAGGCAGGTGTGGAGAGGATATACGGAAAATATCACTTTTATACTCCGCACAAGTAAAGTGTCTGTATTCCTATGTGCATACTGTGCTCAAATTCCATGAGTAAGTGGAGTAACTGGTGCATGTTTAGAGAGTACATGTGCCAGGTCTGAAAATGCAAAGGACACTCAAGCCTTATGCCAGTTTAATTTCAGAATGTTATTTTCACTTCAACAAACAAGACCAAACAAGAACAAAACCTTTCATTCTGTTTTCCCTTCAGTCAATACCCAAACTCACCTTCCCAGGTGGATTATTAATTGGTTGCAGTCCTGGACTCTTGAATGTTCCCAAGATCAAAGGAACACATACTGCAATGAAAAGTGGCATGTTGGCTTCAGAAGCCATTTTTAGTCGATTAACCAATGAAAATCTCCAATCAAAGACAATAGGTAAGATCATTTTACTTTGATTTGTAATTACCTTGTGTGCAATTGGAACCACCACCAGCAGTAATTAATCAGGCTGAAACAATTAGTTGGAAATGGGAATAAATCATGAAATGGGTGTGTTTAAAATATATTTTATTATTTACTATTGATAATGTCAAATTATTTATTAAAGAAATTAATATTTGCTGTTATTCATAAGTATTGATCCTACTGCTAGAAGCTCTAATGACCATCTGAAAAGTAAGCTTATGCTTCCTGTGTAAGTAAACAAGAATAGTTTTGTTCCTACAAACACAATAAAAAGTAGTGCTTTATGATTCAGAAGGTGTTACTGAAAGCCTGCTGAAACAAGAAAAAAAAAGGGAATAGATTAGATGAAGCAAAGCAGCACGAGATTTTTCAAATTTGCTCTTACTGTTGTTAGGATCCTGTTTTCATCCAGTCCTTTTTTCTGTCTTTTAATCTTTTAGTTGTCTCAGTTTGAGACTATGTGTATTTTATTTTATACATAATACAAGCACATTGTAGTAATCACCTGGTCCTGACCACCTTGTAGTGATTTGTTTAAGCCTTGGTTGTCCCCCTAAATCTGTTGATAAAATCTGTAGGGAGAGAAAGAGAACTAGAGTTTTGGTCACTCTGGAGCTAAGACTATACCCAGGTGCCACATGATTATTTTAGAAATCTTCTGTCTGTACTGGTGGATTGAGGCCTAATGAGCTCTCATTCAGCTGAAACACACCATACACAGAAGGTGTGCTGAACAATTAAAACTTCAGCTAGACATGCTAAAATGCTCAGAATCCATCTGAAGCTATAAACACTGTTGGTGGGTAGTGTGCCACTCCTGTTTGATTATGGACAGGTTTTATATGCTGTTTTCCAGTCTTGTCAGGGCTGGACTGCTACAGCCCACTTCCTTCTCTTTGCAGAGATAATGGACTTTATGGCAAATATGGACTGAAGCATGCTTTTCATATGTAGACAGGGCTTAAAACTCATTATTTAGAACATTTATTCCTCCACAGTAGTAATGGAGAGTGGTGAAGAGAAAGCTCTCAAATAATCTTCATTTGAAGAAAGATTATTTTTAAATATAATTACTTGGCTTTAACTACACTGTGGTAGATGTATCAAGTGTGAAATGTCTAGTATTTGTAAAGAATACAAAGAGTTTAAATCAAAAGTCTGCAGTCAAATACATCTCATGAATGTGCTAATTACAAAGGGAGAAATTATCTAGTATTGGCATTATCTGTTGGACCATAGCTATAGTTACTGAAATGGGACTTTGGTTGCAAAACTTCTCTGGAAAAAGCTTTAGAACTTGACATTAGAATTGCAAACCTGGCTTTGGATCACAGGTGGACTGTCCTGGTCAGCACTCAGATTCTGTGAGTGAGTAGCTGCTTTCCCACAGAGGTGCCATGGAGCCACCTGTCTGATTATATTTTGCTGAGTTTTGAGACAATGTAATGCTGCTTGTGGCTCATTTAATAGAGGCTACAAAGGAATTGTACATATCTGCCAACAAAACACATCTCTTGATTCGAGAGGCTGAAACATGTTGTCTAGTATATTCTTAGCTTACAGTTCTGAAATTCTCATTTTGCTGATTTCATTGCTAGCAGTTGCTTTTATTCAGCATTTATTCTTTTATTTCAAGGATAGTCTTGATGCACTGTAGGTACCTAACAAGTAATGTACTGCCTTAGGACTTGATGTGCAAGAATATGAAGAGAACCTGAAGAAGTCCTGGGTGTGGAAAGAGCTGTATGCGGTGAGAAACATCCGACCATCCTGCCATACTGCACTTGGTGTGTATGGAGGAATGATATATACAGGCATATTTTATTGGATACTGAGAGGAATGGAACCATGGACATTAAAACATCCAGGTAATTTCATTATCTCCTGAAGAAGATTATAAATTTCTATGTCAATCTTTTCTGGTCTGTTTCTGCTAGTGCACATCTGGTCCAGTCATGAGGCCTTAAAGTGTACAAAAGAAATGGATGATAAAATTGAAGCAGACCTTCGTATCAGCTACCATACAATGTAAATTAAGACATTAAAACATTGCTTAGTATAACTTGGTATAGATATTTGTCTCGTGAAAAAGGCTGTCTTCTATGAAGTACTTCATTCTGATGACAAGGGAAGTTAAAAGAGTTTAGTTCAATTGTTCTTGAGTAACTGCAAATTACAATAATTCTACACTGAAATTTATTTAAAATGTATTTAGGACCAGATTATGCTCAGCTCAAGCCAGCCAAAGACTGCACCCCTATTGAATACCCAAAGCCCGATGGAAAAATCAGTTTTGATCTCCTGTCATCTGTGGCTTTAAGTGGTACAAACCATGAAGATGACCAGCCCCCTCACTTAACTCTCAAAGATGACAGCGTCCCTGTGAGCAGGAACCTGGCTGTATTCGATGGACCGGAGCAAAGGTTTTGTCCTGCAGGTAGGTAACAAAAATGTGTGGGTTAGCTGTTTCTGCAACAGGAAAGACTAAGTACTTCAGGAAGGGTCCACCTGACCTCCTACGTACTTCAAGCATTCCATCCCAATTTTCCTCCAAGAAGGGGGTTCAGTTGAAGGTCTTAAAACATGTTAGCAGTACTTTTGTGATGAAATAACTGTTAAATGTTTTAGAAGGGAATTAAGTCACATTAGTAATATTCTTCCCTTGTTACACTTGCTAGTAAGTAGAATATACATGCAGAGGGGAAGCTGTTCAGCAAAGTGATAGCTCCCTTCTTGTCTTTGCAGGAGTCTATGAGTATGTTCCTCTGGAATCAGGAGAAGGATCAAGGCTGCAAATAAATGCTCAGAACTGTGTCCACTGCAAAACATGTGATATTAAAGACCCAAGTCAGAACATTAACTGGGTAGTACCTGAAGGTGGAGGAGGACCAGCTTATAATGGAATGTAAACTAAGAGATCAATTCAGTGACTTCTGATCACCAACAAATATGTTGGAGTATTTTATGCTGCAGCGTAATTAATGTACAGCACTGACTTGAATGTTAAGAGTTTGAGACTAATTCTGAATTTTACATTTGACTGTTGCATTAAATACAAAGTTGGTGCCTTCTGGTTAAACCCTAGCCTTATTTAATAGCACTTCTTTACAGGAGCTGTATGGCAGGCAAAAGTTCTTATCAGGACTGAGAAAGGAGCTTTGGATCTTGGATGTACTGCTGAAGTTCAGTGACAGCAGGAGCCATACCCGGAACTGTGCGTATTGTGGTGGAATAATTTAGTACCCACCTTTAAAAAAGTATTTTCTCTCTCTAGATGGAGTGATTTACATGTAATCATACCTGGCAGTCAGGGAAATAAATCAGTCTAGAAAACTGTCACTGTTTTAAAGTGTTACATTTTACATCAAATTTTCAGTTTGGGGTGCGGTTTTGGGGTTTTTTTTTCTGATGATGATAATAGGGAATACCTCTTGTAAAGTGGTTCTAAAAAAAAATAAATCTGCATCTTCATTCTATGTAAGGAATAAAAATGCTGGTGGACAAGAAATCAGGCCTGCTCTAATGGGAACTGTGAAAATGCCTACATTCTCTTCATGTGAAACCAAGCTGCTCAGGAAGCACTATTAAGCTGTGAAAACCACCATTGCTTTATACATCAGAAAAATACCTGAGTTGCAAAACACAAGTTCCTACAGCTTAAAAAAGAGAAAACCACATCAACTTTGAACAGTTTGTCTTTATTATTAGACTTTTGTGTTGTAAACACTGAAAACTGCAGCAGAGGGCAAATGAAAGAAGCAACTCCATTTATCCTTTTGCATGAATTAGTGCATAGATTGAAATGTTTAGGGAAAAAAGAAATCAAGCAAACATTTTAGCATAAGCTGCTTTCTCTTTCTCCCTTTGGGCCTTTATCTTCTGCTTGATTTTGAGTGTTTCCGTCTGGATAGCTGCTCAAAAAGAAAATGACAGAGTTACAGTAATCTCTTTACATGAGGTCTCCTCATAGGTTAACACCAGGTCACTGCTAGAACTTACCTATGTTATATTTCATAAAACTGCATTTAATCTTTGATTAGGTCAGATACTAGCAGCAAAAGCCTTGTCCCTTGCTTTGTGTCAACTAGTAAGGCAACCACATCAAGGAGCATGCAGCAAGCATGGTGTGGGTGCCAATACAGAACTTAGGAGATAAAAATCTCACCCAATGAGAGGAGGAAATTAAGCTAGTAAGAGCCCTGTGAGATACAGACACAGTTCAAGAGGAATGCTGCTGACCTACATAAGGAGGTTTTCCAGTGCA
This sequence comes from Melozone crissalis, assembly GCF_028551555.1. Lineage (NCBI taxonomy): Eukaryota > Metazoa > Chordata > Aves > Passeriformes > Passerellidae > Melozone > Melozone crissalis. The sequence goes on along the minus strand of NW_026535784.1, from coordinate 35,438,687 downwards.
ACAGAAGCATCACTGCTGTATAAAATCAGGTTTTCCACCTCAGTGGGTTCTGTGCTTAGAGAATGTCAGTGTTTAAGAAGCTAGCATTTTAGGCATCACACTGGTATTAATTCCAACTGAATACTACCCTGGATACTTTGCTAAATTCTTATGGGAATTTTTAAAGAAACAGTTTATTTTACCTTTGTCTTCAGGGGCTATTTCATGAGCCTTTTTAAGATCAGCCTTAAATAAAAGAAAAATATAAATTAATGATCTGACAGAACTTTAAATTTAAAAAGACAAAAAGAAGTGATCATTACCAGTGCTTGATCAAGATCTTTTATTCCCTGCCATCCTTGAGCCCGTCTGTAGAGAGCTTTAGTATTTGCTGGATCTATTTTAAGAGCCTGTAAATTTAATAAAATTGTCACATTAACATTTCTTATACTTCACAGCCTCCCATCTCCACAAATGGCACAATTCACACCAGCAGACAATCTTCACAGTTGGTTTGAGGGTAAGCTGTCAAAACATTAACTGTGTAAAAAGGAATGCTATAATGCAGCACAGTGAATAGCAAGTAATCAGCTTCAGTATCGCTGCAGCAAAAGTGGTCTTTTGTGAAGGATGAGCACACACGAGGCCCAAATGGAACAGCTGCTGTGTGTGTGTATATATAGAGAGCTGTCAGGGCTGAGGAGTTGCTGCAGTTCAAATTATCCTAACCTCGAGTCTCACAGGGCATCTCTCTATTACAGCTCCTTCCTTCGCACCAAACCTCCTCAAATGGCATCATAAATAAAGAGATTTCCTGTAAAGATTTTTTTCACTGTGCGCTAGAAAAATACATGCAAGCAATCCATCTCATCATGCTTCAGGAACTTTGCCAAGTTCCAGTCATTACGCCTTTTTTGAGCTGAATGTTTTCAATAATGTGTATATGCCAGCTCTATTATGACAATATCAAAATAGGAAATACAATGGCTGGGCAAAAAGATTGTTCCACTATTTGATTACTTTGATCATTTTTTCAGAATACCTCAGATAATTTGGTCAGCTAGCTGTTACCTTATCTTGCCTGTGAAGATCACATTTTTACTGCAGTTAGCTCTATTGTGTCTTTAATTTAAAGAATGTAGCTTCTCAGTGTTTAGAGGAAATGTCTTCACAGCAATGTGTTGCTTTAATAATTTTATTTACTAACCTTAAGTCATTAATAGACAACACATCCATATTTTTTAAATCACTTGGGTATTGGCTGTTAATAGAAAGGAAGTGTTACTGTGGGTGCTCCTATTGATCTACCTACTATAAAGCCTTCAGCCTCTTCTGTGCTAAGAATTAGTCTGGATTGTATACACAGAAGTAGCATTCTTTGGTTTTACTTTGACCATTGTGCTTACAGCTATTTCAATGCAAGGTTTGTTTGAACAGGTTCAGCTGTTCATAATTCATTATTTACACCAAACAATGCATGTATTCCAGGCTGTTAATTTAAATTGCTTTTGGCCTTGTGAAATCATAAAAGTAAAAGTGTACAGTTTCTCATTAACAATTACCTAGAACTTTACTAGCTAATTTTAGGAAACTGGTGTTCTGATTAAAGCACTGACACAGTTATTAGACATAAGCTAAATGACTTACAGAAATCTATTACAGCTGTGGAGTTGCCCTCATCTAACAATTGTTTACTCTTAACAAAAGGAAGTGTGATTTTCTTCCCACAATGGCAAGTACTATTAGTTATAGTAATTTCTACCTGTAACACTTTTGTTTCAGTTTTTACCACTTTCTAGGTGACAGGTATCACATTACACAATATTTTTACTATTTTCTTCTTTCCTCCTTCCCCATTTGTCCGTTCTAAATATAGGTTTATGAAGGTTTTCCAGCATCAGCAAGCTAGAAAGCAAGGCAGCATTCTAATGACCTCACAGATAAGGTGAGACTCCTGCTTTCAGCACAAGGCCCTAGGAGATGCTGCTCAGGATCCTTTGCTAACAGATAAGAGCATTCTTTCCTCTGTTCTGTTCATATTATTGGAGTTTTACTGAATTATTTAAAGTTTCCTCAAATTTACTAAATTTTCACTATGCCAATGTCATGGTTCCTTTTTTTTTCCTTTAAATCTACTGGTTTTCTTTTTTCCAGATTTATCACTACCTTGTTTCTTTCTTGCTATTCAGTCATTTTATTTCACAATTAAGCCTGCCTGGAAGGTTAGTTATTTAGTTAAAGTCCCTGCCATGAATAAAATACAAGGCCATCAAATCTAGGGGCAAGTAAAACATTTTGCTCATATTTGTCTTCCAGAGGAAAGTATTCCTCTTTCACTGAAAACAGTTTAACTCTTTGTAATGTAAGAAGTAGCTCTACAATCCAAACTGACAATGATGTGCTTTTTTCCTGGCAGTAAGCAACAGCCCTCTTTTGTTTGTTTCTAATTATTCATTTCAATTTCAGAATCATTTTAAAAAGCCACATATTGGAAAGTTAGTACTAAGTTCACCATGAGCTTCTACTTGTTTACTTTCAAATCATAAGCTTGTCCGAAGACTTTAAAAAAGCTTTGTGGTCTTGTGTCTACACAGGCCAATTCTTGACCAAGATACTGAACATTACATTTACCTCTGAACAGCTGTCAATGGCTCCCTGCCAATCTGACAGTTTTAGTTTGCAAGCACCAATGTTTAGAACACAGGTCAAAGCAACAGTCTTTAACTTGGGCTTGTCTGCCTCCTCTGCCACTTCTTCAGAAGCTTCTACATACCTGCAGAAAAACAGATTCATACACAACATGGGTTAGTGTTGCAACTTCCATATTGTCCTCCCCTTAGCTATCTCTCCACAGATATGTGTGAACCAACCTATCCACACTACTTCTAAAGCAGCTTCAACTGTTACAAATCCTTATTAAACTAAACACATAAACTGCACCCTAAAAAACCAATCAACTCTCACTAAGGAATGTCTTCCTGTAACTCTTAGTCCTCCACTGTATTAGCACACTTTTTCTTAGACAAATGCACTATTCTACTGCAGGAAAACATCAGAATTTATCTCAAGTTCACTCTCAAAAAACACATTGCTCATCAGTGCTAGAAAATCAACACCACCACTGCCCTTCCACGTTCACGAGAAGCTTTATCTCTTCTTGAGTTCCCTCAATAACCTTTTAATTAGCTTAGGCATTTGTAGCTAAAATCTGAAGCTAACTTTACTTTGTAAAGGAGTGTGGTTTATGAGCATTAGTAACAACACCTTCTTCCCACTGTCCTCCTTCATGACTCTTCCTGAACTTCAAAACTGACACTGGTTCAGAAGGAGCCACAGCAGTTACTACATCTCTGTTTTGAAAGCACATTTCTTAACTTACAATGTGCTAATGCCGTCTGGTTTTTATTTCCAGTGGCAAAGGTCTGCTGTGGATACAAAAGTTTTAACTCCTTAATGGTCTATTTGATAGAACTTCTCTGAGTTTTATTTAAAAAACAAAAATTGTGCTTACATACATTCACATTTTAAGCATGCTATGAATTAATGTAGTCTTTGCAGATCAGGGCCTATGGAAGTTCACTTTTTGCATGCCCTGTCCTTTTTGTTTTTCATATATAACCTTTGTATCACAAAAATTAGCAATACTTAAAAAGTAAATTAGAAGCTTTGTGCTTCTAAATTAGATGCAGTCCCAGTGCTTGTTCCACTTGCTGAAGATGAGAACAAGAAGAAAGAGCAAACATGTAAAAGGTAAGGGGAGTTATAACACAAATCTGTATTATGTTCAAAACAAATGGAACACATGTATAATATTTATCAATCACACCAAAACATTAAAGACTGCAACCATTCTGGACATAAGGTTAGAGCTTCCAAGTTAAAGAAATCAGTGGAGTAAGTATCAAGGGAGATAACAGGAAGTAATACTTTCTTTTTGTTTAAAAAAAAAAAAGGTGTCAATTCTAACATGTAAAATGTATTTTTTAAAAAATGCTAAGAAGCAATAAAGCAAGAAAAAGAACATAAGATTGGAATGGTTACTGTAGGTGAAAAGAAAAAAGCATTTTCAGATGGTGTGCCAGGTAGATTGTACCTAAGCCATGGGATACCCTGGCAAGAGCTATTCTTTTCCTGTAAGTTCTAGGGAAGTGCCAGCTAAAGGTCACCATCCTACATAAAGTATCAGATTCTAAGGTACAGTTACAGGGCATGTCCATAAAAGTATGGCCTATAAAGAAAAGCTGGAAAGATCAGATTCATTTAGTCTAGAAAATTACTATGATTTCCACCTACAAGGACAAATAAGCACCAAAGCAGCTCAGACAGGAAAAGCTTTCACTGGGTGTGCTTAAAAGTGAGCAAGACACCTAACTGGAAGGGATGGTGTAATTATATCTGGCATTTACTTAAGAATGGGGAGAGAAAATGGACAGATACAACAAAGATCCATTCCAGCCTTTTTAATGTACAGTTTCCAAAAGGTTTGCATAGAAATCCTTTTTACTTTGGGGTTTCTGTTTCTATGATGGGCTTTTTAAGGGCAGGTTGAGACACTGCATCTTGGGTTAATATCTGCAATAAAAGGATTCATTTTATGGTTCAGAAAGGTGACATTTATTTGAAAGCTAGTCTGATAAAATCTCAGCTGAAGCATTTAATATGCCTGATTTTTTTTCTTACATTTTTGTAACTGTTGCTTAACCAGTGATCATTAAGAAGGTTGAGATAAAGGTCAGTTAAGTATAACTTTATTTTTAAGAGATGTTCACATACTTAAAACAAAAAGCATGAAAATATGAAAGGAACAGTATGGAAGCAAAAGCAGAAAGACTATGATTTTGAAGGCAAGTCTGAATTATTCATGAAGTCAGGATGATGGTATGGGCCCACAGAAAAAAAAAAACAATAATGAATGAGTAAGGGCCACATTGGTCTTTTGAACTTATCAATTTCCTAAATCTACTGCTTTTTATAAATCATAGAAAATCATTTCCCTTCCTTGCTGTCCATTAACTACCCTGGATACTCCTATACTTTTCTTCCCAGATATGTACCTGCACAGTGGCAGTATTATAAAGAGTATTTAGGCAGTTCTCAGGAATACTTCTTACCTAGCAAAGAGTGGAAGACTTAATTGATTATGTAGCTAAAAATCAACCAGATGTTTTCAAGATTCAGAAGGATCTTTGTTTAAAAAAGAAAAGAGCACTGCACCAGGCACCTTTTAAAGGCACAAATCACTGCTTAATAGTGGGATTCGTTTGGGTTACAGGAACTGCACCTGATTGAGGGATGAGAGCCTTACCGTAAACTTTTACTATACTTTTTAGCTGCCATTGCCCAATTTTGCGATTTGAAGAAAGTATTTCCTATATTCTTTGTGTCTTCTGCTATGGCCACAATCTTGTCAACCTAATAAAATAGATGGGAAATATAAAGGATGAATGTATTTATGAAAGAAGTCATGAATTAACTAATGTTTAACAGTACGATCCCAGGCCCATCCTCTTTCAAGCTTTATAAGATCTCAGAATAGAAATACTCCAATTTCAAACAAAATACTACTTTCAAACCACTTCTGTAATATCCTCTACTTTATGTAACACAAAGATCTGAAAGATGAAATTCCTAGTGGCTTTTCTACAGTATAAATGGTGAGAAAATACTAGAGAAGACAGATTAGTCCAACTCTTTTCCCTAAATGCTGCTACCCACATAGAGCTATATATAAAGGTGTTGACCATTATTCAAAGAAAAGAAGATGAATTTACAAGCAAAGTATTCAACCAAGACTGTCTTATTCCTGACAAAACGTTGTCTTCTGCTTCTCAAAACAGTATCACTCACGTGAACCCTGCACATGCTCAAAGTGGAAGTCATGTCAACACAATTCTCCTTCTCTCTGAACACTTAACATATCAATGGAAGGAGAAAAGAACTGCCTATCTTTATCAAGTCCATAATTTCTATTTCCACAACTGTATACACTTCAAGTTACTTCTCTAGTGGTAATTATAAATAGTTTATCGTTACAGCTGTCTATTTTACCCTACTACAATCAGTAACCTTGGCAAAAACTGATCAGTGTGAGACCAATGTCACCATGGTTTCTGTAGTTGGTTTATATGAACAAGTTTTAAGTTAAAGGGCACAGGCACTTGCCAACTTCAATTCTACACCACATCAAAGGCTATCCAAAAGCATTTTCATAAGTTGAAGTGCCTCTCAACAGCCAAGGAGATTGTTTTGTAGCTCAAATGGATTTTTACTATTCTTATTCTCTATTTGGAATCTACTCATGCAGCCCCCTTTTCTTCCCCATCTCACAAATCAATGTTTGACTTGCACAGTTTGTCTAGTTCCCCTACATGAGAAATTAAAACCCTGCAGAAGAGCTGCTTTCACCAGTCTGCTCCCTGACTTCCAACAACAGATCTTCTGCAGGTTTGAACAATCTAAAAAGTAAACAACTACTGGGAAGAATGAACAACTACCTCTGATGTAGTAAAAACCTTTTAAAAAGGCCAATCCTTTATTTCTAATAAGTGGGGCAGAGTCTGTTAAACAGTGAGTATTTTTAAAAGTGTGTAGATAACAACATTAAGTTAGATGTCTGCAGGATGGAGTTCTAGTAATTGCAACCTGACATTACAGCACAAACAGAAATAAAAAGAAATCAAGAACAGAAATTAAGTATGACAATTTTAAGTTACTGGGGGGAAAAAACGGGCTGAAATTAGCACTGAAAAAAAGAGGTAACAATCTCTTCCCACACAGCCTTCTCTTTCTTAAAATGGAATGTCACCATTTAACCAGGACCTCGATCCATTCTTAAGAAAAAAAGCTTAATGAACATCATCACAGATACCATGTAACTCAGATCACCTACAAGTCTTGCAATCTGCAAAATACCCAAGAAGAAAAATACTTACATCTTTCAAGTCTATATCTGAATCTTCAGGAAAATCTGGATGAGCATCTCCAGATCCATCCTGGGGAGTAATTCCCCAGTCATCTCCTTCCTTTAGCTCTCCACATTCGGCGATGACACACAACTGAAAAAATGAAGTGTAAATAGTAGTATTGCTTATTAAGACAATTTTTAAAAAAGCAGTAACTTCCAAGTGCTCTTTGAAATTTTTGAAAGTCCATAAAAAGGCTTTTTCATCTGTTGTTTGGGTGCATTTATTTCAGAAACCCATCACATCATTAGCCTATCCTCATCAAAAGGCTTTTATCACACCAAGTGTTGTGTTCAGAGGATCAGCATTCCTAAAACACCATACCCACGCTTCATGGGGAGGCTGCAAGAGGAACTGGCAGCAAGCTGAAGTGCAGCAAAAAACAAGACATGGAAATTCTACTACATTAGAGAAGATGCTTCTTTCTTCAACTGCCAAGACTTTTAAAGTTAGAGGTATTAATTCATCCAACACCCACAAGCTGCTATGACCTACACACCAACTGCATTTTCAGAAACATGACTTCTGACATAAAAATTATAAGAATTACGTATCATTTAAGTGGGATTGTGAATTCCACCTTTTCATTTCATCGCCCATCCTACACTTCTGGCAAAGGCTTCCACCCTCACAGCTGTGTTGAACAATAAATGGTTTGTGCAAGGAAAATGTACAGTGCAAGAACAAAAGCCTCTTAACAAGGACAGTAAAATGGAAATTACCAGTTAGTAAAAATAACTAACATTTAATAGTTCTAAATATTACACCAAGAATTTAGAAGAAATTATTATACATCATGTAATGAAATAATAAACATCATCCCTCAGTGCTTTGTATTTTGCTTACCTTAGCAGGATTTTCTCCTTTAACTTCAACATTTTCTAGTATTTTAACTACACCCATTCCTTTGATCACTTGGCCAAACACCACATGTTTCCCATCCAGGTGAGGAGTAGGCACCGTTGTAATAAAGAACTGAGAGCCATTAGTACCAGGTCCTGCATTTGCCATGCTCAGCAGACCTGGTTTGTCATGCTGCATTGGGGGGGAAAAAAATCACCATCAGCATTTAAAATATGTTATAAAATCATATGGAAGGTTCTGTAAGGCTGATCATAAACATAGCCAGGACAGCCATAGCAACTCGGTAAACCAATTACATACAGGTGCCAACTAATTTTAACCACCCTGACTGAAGAGGGCAAATGCTCAGCTCAGGGTCTTTACCTGCCCCCTACCAATGCAGCAAGCACAGCCACATGTGACTTAATGCTGTAACACCTGTCTCCTGCTTCTACAATCCACCCCCTACACAGCTGATGAGTTTAGGCAGATCACCTGAGAAAGGAGTGAAGTTCCTCACTGAATTATTTAAGACCACTGGCCTTAAGAAATGAGGCTACACACCACTGAAACCAACTTTAATGTTGAGCTGCTAAGATGGGTATGTAATGTGAATTTTAAAAGGATTATGCACACAAAATATGGTGTAGAACTACGGAATTTAGAGGACTGTGGTCTTTGAAATTCATGATTTGGTCATTTTGTTTGGGGATTTTTAATCTCCTTCCCTTTCCTAGAGACATAGTTTTTAGTCTGTTGGGATTTTTAACCATATAATTGTTTTGCCACTTAGGCCACCAGGCCTTAAACTAAAAGAAAATTGTTAAACAGCCTAATGTAAGAAGATACTGTTTATCCTGTTTCTTGCAAGAACTTTTTCCTTTTTTGAACTAAGACTTTTCTTGTCCCAGCACACAGATTATTCTGCACTGCAAAAATGTATTTTTTATTACATGTTGTGAATGTCTTGTTTAAGTGGCACAACCCAGCCATGAAGTTGTTACTCTCCCCAAGTTGGTCTGGTTATTAAGTGCAAGGAACTCCATTTAATCTAAGTGAGGATGTTATACCTAGACACTGGTACACATCTAAAGCATTCATGCTGTGGTACTGTTAAGAAACTTAATACTGTGGGAAGGAGAGGAGGAGCAAAAAGTGATGATAGCACAGAGGACATAGAAACAGATTTCAGAGCTCAATGAGAGTTTGATTAGTTTGAGATAACAGTCTGAGCCTGGTGTATTTAAGCATCTGCTCTTTCCCTACATTCTCTACCAGTTTCAAGAACCTGTTCTTTTGAAAACTGTTTTCCCACATAGTGTTTGGATTTCCATAGTGGTAGGTAGGGAGACCTCCTTGCCTGAACTGTTTACCTGGTCCTAAGGCACAGTAAGTCTGAATCTTTTCAGTCAGGATTTGGCTTAGGAACTCTGGGAAAAGGTTCCACAGCTGAGAGCCAGAATCACACCCAGCCAACAGAAAGCTACTGGAATCTTGGCTTTATCTGTTCTAACCTTGAAACTTGCCCTGGGAGTCAGAGATGGCAAATGACAGAGGAGCCTGTGTCCCAGAGCAAGAGAAGGCAGCTGGTAGGATTGCAGCCTCCAAAACAAATATCTGATACTTTGCATTGTAGTTGCTGGCAAACAAGTTAAACAGAAGGGTTGCCCCACAGCAGATTTCTGCAAATACCATTTGAGGCTGGTCACTGCTTCACTGCCTAAGCCCTGTAAATCTTAGCTTTTCCTCCCCCTCTCCCCAGTTACAGCTAGTGCTAGACAGCAATAGCTTGTAAACAAAAAAAACAAGTAACAGTAAGTTCTGGTGTTGCCTTAAACCTGCAGGTTTACCTTTTGTCTATAAAGATGTGGGAGGACAAGTTGGAAATTATAGAGAGCAGTCTGGTGCCTTCAATCTCCTCACTTATACCCAACCCCATTTTGTCTGGAATCAACTATCAATTTTAGTCCCAAATTACGAGAGTCTCTATACAGAAAACTCTTGTCACTCATGAATTTTCTTGCTGTGTTTTGAAAACCACTGCAGACAGATGGAGTGTCTTTCTCATTATGATTTCTGTGGTCATTCTGTAAGCTTATAAAGCAAGCAAAAAAATCTGGACAAAATCAGATTCTGTGACAGATCCAAGGCTTGCAAAACTATGCCATAGTAACAGCGCTTGGGGTTGTGTAAGTTGGGTGTTCCCCAACAGCAGAGCCATTAGCTGGAGAAGTGGCATCAAGAAAAGCCTAGTGGGACTGATCTGAGATGATAAGCTGACTACTGACAAAAGTTTTGCAGTTTACTGCAATTTGCAACAGTTCATGCAACCAGCACAAGAACAAACAGTTCCAGTGTCCTCAAATATCAACAAAAACAACTCTTTGTTTTCTGAGATAGTGGGTGAGAACACTGCAGGGCTGCTGGATTAAGTGCAAGAGCTAGTGAATTTCCACCTAACAGAGACATTTAAATTCCCAGTAAAATCCTAACATACTTGGCAAACAGATAACAGGAATCAAGCTCTTAAGAGTCTGTACAGGATCCAAATGGGTTCTTCAACATATCTCTGGCACTCTGACAACATTTGTTAGAGCTGAGAAGTACAGAAACGGGAATCATTTGTATCATGTTCACAACTACTTCTGGATCTCAAAGAACAACCAAAAACATGACACAAAGTCATCTTCAGGAATGTGATCCTGTGACAGTACCAACAGACAGACACTGTTAGCAGCAGTGCCGTGGGCACCACCAGAGTGTCAGACTTCAGAGAACACAACTGGAATTATCTTTATGATGAACACTGGAGTCACATTTCCAGTTATTGCTCCAAACTTAAGTCCTTTCAGTCTTGTGAGGAGTGGCTGAGGGAGCTGAGGTTTTTGAGAAAAGAATGTTCAAGGGTGACCTTATCACTCCCTACAACTACCTGAAAGCAAGGTGGGGGGTCAGTCTGTTCTCCCAGGCAATCAGCAACAGGATAGGAGGAAATGGCCTCAAGTTGCACCAGGAGAGGTTAAGGTTGGACATTGTGAGGAATTTCTTGACAGAAGGAGATGGGCTGCCCAGGGACGTGGTGGAGTCATCATCCCTGGAGGTGTTCAAGACCTGTCTATATATGGCATTTAGTGCTATACTCCACTTGACAAGGTGCTGTTTGGTCAAGGCTTGGACTCGTTGATGCTACAAGTATTTTCTAACCTAACAGACTCTGTGATTTTGTCAATCTGATACAGGATTTTGTTATCTGATTAGTGGAGGATTGCTCTATTTTCTTCTCCTACAATACTGGGGGCAAGTACAACTGCATTCAGGGCTTTGCTTTAACCATGGGACAGTGATATGTGTAAGGTTTTAGTCATTGTTGTTTAGAGTCTGTCATGTGCTACCACATACAACATGACATGAAAATGGTTAGTGCCCATGCTGACAATTGTTATTACTGCAGCAGGAGTAACATCACTGAAACACAACAACTGAATACAATCAGTGTTTTTAACAGAGTACCTGATAATGAAAGTTTTCATCTTCAAATTTTTCACCATATATACTTTCTCCACCTGTGCCATTTTGGTTTGAGAAATCTCCACCTTGAACCATAAATTCCTTAATAACTGTAAAAGAAAATAGTTATGAAATGTCTCAGCAAGGCACAAGGAAAAAACCCAAAAAGCTAAACAACTCTAAGATGAAAAGCAATCCTTGTCGCCAGCACCTAAATGGAACCAAAATCCGTCTTTTATTTACCAAGTCACCTAAGTACTCCTTTTCAGTTATGTGGTTATCACTTGATATTTAAACCTTTACCTGAAATTCATTTCAACCTCTTTACGACTCAGAGTAAACTAGTTTTGCAAAATTCCTACTAAATCTATAATTTACTATTGTCAGTGCATGGTAAGAACACATGATCATTCGGAGGATCAAAAAGTGAAAAACTTTCCTTCAGTAAAGTTGTTTCTTTAACAAGTACTTAAAATATTTTTTAATATTATTTCAATGGTAGACAACTTTTATTACCAATAGGAAAACAGAGGATTTCCCAGAACTTACTCCTGTGGAAAGGACATCCTTTATAATGGAGAGGTTTTCCAGTGGTAGGTCCTGTTCCTTTTTCTCCTGTACACAGCGCACGGAAATTCTCAGCAGTTTTAGGTACAACGTCAGCAAATAATTCAAAGACAATGCGTCCAACTGAAATGACAAAGAGAGAATAAGAGATTTTTAAGTCTTGTCCTAGGCATGGTGACGTGTTGAGCATTGTATGTCAAAAGAAATTAATGTTTCAAGCTTTATTATTATTATTATTATTTCAATTACTATTCAATTTCCATCTTGGAGTTGTTCTGTGGCAATTGCTCGCAGAGTTACATTGGGTTTTTAGCAATGTTATTACCAACAATGAATTCCCCTCTCAAGAATAATGTAGCAGGAATAAAGGCAGATTCTGCCAAAAACTAATGAAAATGCCAAACGCATTTTCTGCCAAAAAAAAGGGTGTGTGGGAAATCACACATACATATATTAAAGCCAAATTATGAATTTTAATATGCACACTTATGTCAATAATTTTCGTATATATGTAGCTTGTTCAATTAAAAGTAGATGCAATACAATGACTGTTTTGTGGAGACTTTTAATCCATAAAGAAGCTCATGCTAAACACATCCCTTACCCCTCACTCTCTTAAACCTGAATTTTACTAAGACACAGTGATACACTTTATATGCATATGAATAATGGCTATTTACAATTGGAGACACCACAAGCAATTGTTTAACAATTGCTGTACATGTTTTAACTGAATGGAATTAAACTTGAGTAGCAAACAGATCCTGTAATTGCTGATAAATGGATTCTGTGCTGAATTGTCATTCCTTCACTAACTGGCTTCTCACAGAGCTATTTCTCACTCCTAGCAGCCTCCATCAGTTGACGCTCCTGTTTTCTCATCAGCCTCACAGTCAATTAATTAACATAACTTCACTCTACCGGTAGCTAAATGTAAATATATTGATTCTAATTAATACAGGAATGAAAACAAATTAGACAACTGAAAGGCAATAAAAGGCAAATCATCTCATAGACTTTCTTCTTCTATTCTTCTGAGTAACAGAATGAATAAGAGAAAAACAGTATACTGACATGATTTAGGCAGTCCCTATCTTTTTCCATGTAAAATTTTTAAACCTTTCACGTAGTACCCCAGCTAACTTGCTGTTGTTTCCTTCTTTCGATTTTGACCGTTTGCCCAGATTTTTGAGTGACCTCTGGCAGCACTGGCGCCGCCAAGAGAACTAGGGCTGCGCTTTCCCCGAGCTTTCCCCGCGCAGCCCCCGCTGCCGGCCCGGCCGCCATGCCAGGCTAGCCGTGCTGGGGCAGCTCGGCGGGGCCCAGCCACGGCGGCCGGGGGCGGCTCCGGGCGAGGCCGCGCTCGGCACGGCGCAGCACGTGGAGAGCGGCGCGGGAGCGGCCGCACACGTGGGCAGCGCCGGGAGCCGAGGCCGGGCAGCGCCGGCTGCCATGGGAACGCCGTGCCCGACCCCCGGCATCGCCACGGGCCGGGCCCTGTGCTGCCATGTTGCCTTTATCGCCATGTTCCTCGGGCCTGTTCGCTCTGGCGGGGAGGCCCGTTCGCGACGGGACGTTCTCCTCCTCCTCCTCCCGCTGCCGGGGCTGTGCGCTCGCAGCCCGCAGGGCACGCCCGGCCCGGCCCAGGGTCCCCCCACGTCCTGAGCGCTGCGGCCCGGCCCGGCCCGGAGCCGCTCCTGCAGCCGGGCCCGGGCCCCGCGCGGCCCGCACTGCGCCCCGGCCCGGGGCGCTCGCCCGGGCTCCGTCGCGCCCCCTCCCCACCTCGCTCGCCCCCGATGTCCACATCGAAGAAGGCGCGGGGGTTGCTGGCCTTGCCGGGCCGGGCGACAGGGGACGGGTGCGACATGCCGCAGCTGCCCGCTGGCGCGGTGGCTCCGCCCGCTCGGCCGCCCGCGATCCCGGCCGCCCGCGAGTCGGGGCCGCTCGGCGCTCCGCCCACCGGCGGGGGCGGGCGGGCGGCCAAGCCCCGGGAGCCGGGAGCCCGCGGTGGCTGCAGCACTGGCCCGCCCCTGGGCCTGCCTCTCGGCGGCCTTAAGTGACTCGGGGATAATCCGCAGAGAAGGAGCATTGCTTTCTCGAGGTTATACACACGCACAAGGCCTGGAAATAGGGGGAAGGAGAAAGATTGTAGGTTTTGCCTGGGTTTGTATTTTATGAGCGAAATGGCAGGCTGCGTGGAAAGTCGTGATCCGTGGTAAAATTGGCAAATTGTCCGAAGTGACTATTATCCCATAAAGATTTAGAGATCCAGAATAGCTCCAGCCTTCCTAAGGTCTGAAAACAAAATATGTTTCATCCCAAAGGATGAATGTCACAATAATTGCCCCAAGGCAAACAATCTCTTTCGGACATTTGTGTTGAGTAATGGACGTACTATCAATACACTTGGTTTGAGCTCCTCAGGGTGTTCCTTGATTCCCAAGCAGATGAATGGTGCAACATGGCCATGTCCTGTACTCAAAGGCATCATGGAGGCAAGGTACCTGTGGCAAAAACAGAAGGGGCAGGAGAGTTCTGGGGTCTGACTTCTGCAAAATTATAGTACTTTTGCGAATGCTGCTGATCAAAATGGGTCTCTTTATTTCTTGGACTCCTCAAATCCATTCCAGAAACCTCTCATTCTTTGATTTGTTGTGTTCTCTGAAGGCTTTCTCCTGTAATTCATGTCTATATGTCTGGACTTGAGCTTCATCAAGCTGGTTTTCATCTCTCTCTCAGCATGTTCTCAATATTGGATGTGTCAGAGGGCAGTTGTAATTCCCAGATTGAAAGAAAATATAAAGTAGCATTTATATTAATCACTGCAGTCCATATACTGCATTGTAATCATTCCCACTCATCTGTACAGATGTCGGGTAGGAGAGGTGATCGGCACAGAGTGCTGTTACACATTGCATCTGGGAACCCTTAACAGAAGGAAAAGCCATCTGCTGCCATCTGGGAACACTTAGTGAGAAATCAGTGGAACCACACTGAGGCATTCCTCTCTCTGAGCCAGGTCATGCAGCTGTGTCAGGGATTTCACATGCTCCACGATGTCAGAGGCCACCAAAGCTTTGAGTCATCTGTAATTCACGAGGCATTTGGCCACGGTCACTGGCTGAGATATTTTTATCATTATGCTTAGCCTAGATGAGGTGCAGTGGTGTGGTCTCACACCAGCTACGTGCACTTGCCACCCTGTAAGCCAACCATATCCTGGGCTACATTAAAAGCAGTGTGGCCAGCAGGGCCAGGGAGACTGTTCTGCTCTTCTGCTCTGCCCTCGTGAGACCCCACCTGCAGTGCTGCACCCACCTCTGGGGTCCCCAGCACAGAAAGGATGACAGCCTGTTAGACAGAGTCCAGAGGAAGGACACCAAGATCATGTAAAGGATGAAGGGATGATTACAGGACCTCTTCTATGAGGAAGGGATGAGGGAGCTGGGATTGTTCAGCCTGGAGAAGAGAAGGCTCTGGGGGAGAACTTAATGGAGCAGCACTTCAGGGAGCCTATAAGAAAGACAGGGACAAACTTTTTAGTAGGGCCTGTTGTGATATGGCAGGGGCTAATGGTTTTAAACAGAGGAAGGGTCAATTTAGATTAGATAAAAGAAAGAAAGGTGTTACAATGAGGATGGTGAAAGACTGGAACAGGTTGCCCCAAGAAGTGGCAGATACATCATCCCTGGAAACATTCAAGGCCAGGATGGGCCTTGAATAGGTCTGCACTACCTAGACTAATTGAAGATGTCCTTGCTCATTGCAGGGGAGTTAGACTAGAAGACCTTTAAAAGTCCCTCCCAACCTAAAATATTCTATGATCTCAGTGAGTCGGTTGCTAGCCAAGTGAGTAGAGTCTATAAGAGATTTCTGTATCAGACAGCAGAGTAAAGTGTGTGTTGTTGGTGTGTGTCCCCCGCAAGAGCTGTTGGCAGCTTCCTCTCAGGAAGAAGCAATGATTCATTCTTCCAGGAGTAGACTTATTCAGTCCCTGCTGGGTTTTTTGCTGGTGAAGTTGGAATAGTCTAGATTCTAGATGAGTAATTCTTTTTACACTAGTTGCTTGGAAGTCCCTATGAAACATCCTTTAGCGGTACAAAGAAAGACGCATCTCATGATAATTTGGAGATGTGAGCTGAACAAGAGAGAAATCAAGTGATTTTTCTCAGTGTCAGTAGGAGATTCTGGAAACTATGTGAGCTGAATTAATATCTCCCAAGCACTACAGTAGCACAATTAGTTTCACATTAATTTATAGTCATTGACAGATTGTAAAAAACAAGCATAATGTGACTTCTGTCAAGAACTTACTGAGTGATTTCATGTTCAAATTCATATATTAAATTATACATTGAATTTATATACAAATAACTTCTTACAAAGTCAGACTTCCATTATGAAGTCCTCTAAAATCTGTTTTCAAGCAGTAAAATCTCCCGTGATCCTCTAATCCTTTGTGATCTTGTAATTTAAAAATATTTCCTATCACCAAAATACCTCTTTTCTTTTGACACTTCCAATAGTTTATGTAGTAAATGCATGTAAAACAGTACATTGAAAATACTCACTATAACTGAACTGTCCGTTAATTTTTTAATTCGCATATTTATTTTTCCACACATACAGGTTTGGCTACCCAGTAAAGTAGTTTGAGTATTATCAATAGATAAATGAGCTGTGAGCCCTAAAATCCTGAAGCAAATGGCTTCAAGTACAGGTCCCCCTTCTACCAAGTACATCATACTTGCTGGAGTACGACCCTCCACCCTAATTAAACTCAAAGATCAGCCTGTTATAAAATCTCTGGTTTTACCTCTTCATCCTTCACTGACTGAATAACCAAGCAATCATTGATAAATGCAGAGAAATACATATGTAATTCTAAAACTGGGACTCTGATGGAATACACAATAAGTGGATTTATTTCATAATTATTATAGCCTGTCAATTTGCATTCACGAAAGAATAAACTGCAAAATAAAGATTATTTATAGTTGCTGCAGATTGTGTTAAGATGGGCAAATGTGCACACATACAGACTAGGATTTTTTTTCTTTTTGTTTTTCTTGCTTTTTTTCACCTTTAAATCTGTATTTGACACTGTAAAGAAAATAGAGGTTTAAATATGGTAATTCCACTGGAAAGTGAGTGTTTTGGCTCAGTGCAGGACTCACTTGTCTAAGGATATTAAAAGCCGTTTTGCTTTGTACAGAAGTAATCATATGTGAGGTTCTCATTGGACTGAACCGCAGCCTCAGAATATGGTGCAGTACTGATGGGATCCATCTGACAAGCAATTCAAACACATAGCTCAACAGCTTTTCAGAACAGCTATCAAGAAACTCCCAACATGCAAACATTCTTGGAAAGGATGCTTTCACTGCTGGCTGTGAAAGAGCAGCCACTCAGCCTTCCCTGTGCCCTGTGACACACAGGGTGCATCATGTGCTATTCCCATGTGACCTGGCACATCAAGCATGTCACCTTCATGAGAGACACACGAGACAGGAAAAATAAATCTGTTTTTTCACCATCAGGTTTATTGTTTCCCACCTGCACCAAGTCTTTTTCTGCATAAAATTGAATAAAGAGGGCCCAGATTAAACTGATTCTGAGCAGTTACTAAATAGTGCAGATGCCTCTAAACTGAGTTAAAATGCAGTGTTCAACAATGAAAGAACTACATGTTCTTGTCTGAGGATGTTTTAAAAAGAAAATTTTCCACACAGAGATGACATGACAGAAACTGAAAATAAAGTCATGCATTCACTTGTCACTAACTTTCAGAGATGCTGATCCCTGAAGAAATGTTAAGATCCAAGCAAGAATAAGCAGACTTTTTTGCTATATATTTTCGGTCTGCTTAAAATATGTTTTAGACACAAATATTCAGATTAGTGCTTAGGAACTTAGGATGTGAGGAGGCATGGAAGAGGGTGCCTGTGACTTCTTGATAACAGTGGAAGCCATGACTTTCAAGGAAAGGCCCATGGTGTCAGCTAGCTGCTGGTCACTGCTGCAGCATTGCAGGCTATCAGTTTTGCTGCTACATTTCTGTCCTCAGTTTTGATACAAATGTATGTCCTGATATAATTGCAATTTCATGTAAATGCCTGTTTATCACCGTTACCACCAAAAGGTACTGAATTATCAATTATAATGACTGCAGTCTTTCTTATGTAGAAAATGGTTTTGGTCTGCATCTAATGTGGGTAGGATGGAGTTCCAGGTGAACTACATCTGCGTGGAGTTAAAGACAAGAGTGCAGCCAACAAACAGGAAGGCCCATGGCAGATTTCACCATTGAAAATCAAGGATATGAGGATTTCCAGCTAGACTCGGGATGGAGTCCTGGGCAGGAGACTTACAAATACAATTTACCAATGCTAAGAGCTTCATTGAAAAGAGGAACCAAACCAGTTTCTAAACAAGTGTTTGAACATTCACAGGTATGTACATTTTTAGGCTCTTCTGGGAGGAAAAGTAGTGTACCCTTGCTTTAGGAAATTTGACAAGATACTTATGTACAGTAGTGATTCCAGAGGACTGTACTTATCACCTTCACACAAGCCAATTCTCTCCATATTACTTGATATTTATATTTTGGTGATTAAAAGAAGACATTCCTCATCTGGCCATTCTCTTTGCTTTTAACACCAAAGACTATTGCAAATTACATGTTTCATAACACACATCAATATTTTCCAGAAACTTTGAAACAATTAAATTAATATTTCCCTACAAACTCTCTTTTGTTTCTAACTGAATATGGGTTCCATGTAAAAAGGCAGTGAAACTGCTTATCTGTATTATGGCAGCACCTTTGTGGCTTTGTTCAGGGGCTGGGGAAAGTTGCTGCAGCAACAGCTCAAGTTATGTAATGCTTCAGTGAAGGATGAGTAAGCTGGTTTGCAGGGGGCTGCAAGCCCAAGATTTCCTTTTCTGTCAGTTTCTGTCTGTGCATGTGAAGTGAAATCCATTTTACAATAGGTTTTTAAATCCTCTATGGAGAGTAATTTAGATTTTATGTGCTAAATAGTAATAATAACAATATGGAGAGAGAATAATTCTGGGTACTTCTTAATATCACATTTTACTTGGCATGTTTGAATAGGCATTAAAAACTGGATTTTATTTATTTTACAGACTCAAAAATGTTGCTGATGCATTGCAAAGTGTAGCAAGACTTACCTGTGTTCATGTAACCTAAACAGCACGAATTACTGCACTAAGCAGTAAATCATAAACAAACATCTCAGTTTACCAAACATTTTGTTAAAACTTCAGAGTTTACCTGTTCTGGCCTCCCACTTCTCTTTGCAGTAACTCTAAAGGCTAGTTCTGACAACAGAGGTTTAGGAGCATTTTGGAATTGTGCATTCAGGACTGAGCAGAGTGGAATGAAAGCATCCATAAAGGAACTCAACATTTCATGCAGGTACAAGTGATGGGGAAGCAAAGTGTGACTCAGGAGACTTGGCTTTTAATCCTGCCTGTCCTGGCTATTAAACCTGGCTACATTTTCAGGAAAGAATCTTAAAAGAGATTTATGCAATATGAAACATTGATATGCTTTCCCAAGTATTCAGCGATGCTGGATTTGAATGATCCTTTTTATGTATTGTCAGTTTCCTAACAAGGTCTCATCTATTTCTGCATTGAGAATCTGGCTCCTTTTCTGACTGAAATTTAAACAACTAAATTTTCTTTCTCTGCACATAAAGAGTCTGACTGTCAGGCAGAATATCAGTTTTTGATTGTTAAATGCCATTTTTATTTCCTGTATTTCCTAGAAGAGTGAGGGCTGTAGACACACTATCTTGCTGTAAATGATCTTTGCTTGACAGTGATATGGCTATTTTCTTTACATCTGCTCCTGTTTTGGACTCTGAGGTTAGTGAAAAATCAGAGTGCAAAATCAATCACTGGTATTGGCTTTGCCAGGGGTTTTTTATAGCCCAAGTCTCTTTGGGGTGTGACAGTGCATTCTGATTGTGAAAATTATTTTGCAGTCCTTTGCTGATTGTGCTGCTTTCCTTTTTTTTTTATTTTTTCAGAAATGGCCTTCAGAACACTAGTGTCTTAATGTGTTGTTATCAATTTCAGTAGTGATAGTCACACACATTAACAGAACACACTGAGAACTAATTTTGCACTGAGCATCAGCCAACATGTAGGGTGCATTTACACTGCTATTTGTGAAGAGAGTAACCCAATTGTCTTCACTGACTTCATTTTTCTTCACATTTTGGAGTGGCATCCAGGCATATAAAGTGGATCATTTTCAGATGAAACTAAACCACATATTTTTCAGAAATGCATTCAATGCTCTTCAACCACTGACATGCATTCTGCTGACAGGACCAGACTGCAATCAGTCCAAAATAAATGGACTGGTAAAATGTTTGTGTAAAATGTAAAATGTTTGTGGTGTGGACACTAGGAGATGACTGTTTGTTAGCCTCTGATTCTGTCCCCACTGGTCAGCACTCCTTGCTAACACTGATACACCTTAGAGGTGAAGCCAGAGTATTTGCAACTTTAAAGTTTCTCAGGACTGTTCCTTGAGAAATCAGTCCAGTGATTATTTCTGGAGCTGGATGCCTAGATTCTCATCTGTGTTGATTACCGTGTCAACCGTGATGTCTTTCATCTTGTCCAGCCCCACCCTGCTATTCACCTTTCTGCGTGCTATCATCATCACACCCTCTCTCTTCTGTCCTTCAGCTTTGTTTGAGTCGATTGACTCTAGTAACTGGGGGCAGTAACAACATCCAGGCTGAAAGATTCACACTGGGTATTCAGTCTCACAGAGGAAGTGGTGAAAGCCCTCCTGAGAATGGACCTTCATTCAGGATCAGTTGAGCCTTACAAAATTCAGTTGGGTGTTACCAAGGGTGCAGCTGATTAGATTATCAGGTCAGTAGACAATCACCTCTTATTTCAAAGAGAAATCAGCTTCTCCAGACAGTGAAAGGCTGACTCTGAAATACATTCACCACGTCTTCTACCACTACTGGATGCTGAGTTTGCAGACAACTATTGTAATGATTCTTTACAACCATTATAATAACCACTATTCCCCATGTCTCATCTTCCAGTTTCCTAAAAAGAGCAGGAAGTAATTGTGATTCTGCTTTTCTTGGGGTTTTGGGGGGATTTTGTTGGTTGGTTTTTGTTCCACCATGGTATGCAATGACTTAGCTGATTGAAAAAGAGCATTTGAAGTCATGTTCTCTTGCTAGGTACATCGAGGTGTCATCCTCCTGCTGGGCAAAGCCACACAAACAATCCTTTCCCTCAAATTAAACAAACATAAAGCTCCAAACGATACCTAAATACTGTAGCCTCATCTAATTATTTATGAATAGAATAGGTCTGTGTGAAAATAGGCACCATTGCAGCAGACCTACCTTCCTGCAAAAATATTGCTGCTTGCCTGGTCAAAGACTAAAGTAAAAGCTCAGACTCTCCAAGGGAATCACAGTACTTCTACAACTGTATGCTAGGGATTTCTCTATTACAGATATTCTAGTCCTGACTAGGGAGAAAATCCCATGAAAATCTTCCTGGACAAGTGACAGATTTGCTCCAGTATGGAGCAAAATGCGGGATATGAACTTTCTGAAACCCAATGGATTTGTGTCAGTCTGTGGGTTTGGCTGGTGTGAGAAGGATGGGAGGACACTTGGACACCACATTCTGCTGTCAGCCCAGGCAGGGAGCCCTTTCTGATGCAGGCAGTGCTTTGTTCTTGCTTCACTGCAGAAATACAGTGTTGTAAATCACAAGCACATCATTTGCATGTGTGCACACATGTGTATGCAAACAGCTGTAGAGAAATGTATTGTAAAAGGCACATTATCCATGTGTGGATGTGGATGAAAAACTCAACATACGCTGGCAATGTGTGCTTGCAGGCGAGAAAGCCAGTCAAATCCTGGACTACATCAAAGGCAGAGCGGCCTGCAGGTCGAGGGAGGTGATTTTCACACTCTGCTCTGCTCTTGTGAGACCACACCTGCCGAAGTGCATGCAGTTCTGGTGTCCCCAGCATAAGGAGCTGTAACCGTTGGAGCAAGCCCAGAGGAGAACCACAAGTTTAAGAGGGTTGGAGCACCTCCCATAGGGAGACAGGATGAGAGAGTTGGGGCCGTTCAGCCTGGAGAAGAGAAGGTTGTGTGGAGAGCTCTTTGCAGCCTTCCAGTTTCTGAAGGGGACTACATGGAAGCCAGAGAGGGACTGTCAGGAATTGTAGCCATGGGACAAGAAATTATGGGTTCAAACTGAAACAGGGGAAGTTTAGGTTCGATATTACAAGAAATCTTTTATTGTGAGAGTGGTGAGGAGCTGGAACAGATTCACGGAGGTTCACGGAGGTTGTGGATGCCCCAGCCCTGGAGATATTCAAAGCCAGACTGGATAAGCCCTTGAGAAATTTGGCCTAGTGGGAAGTGTCCCTGTCCAGGGGAGTGCAGTCTGTGACTAGATGACCTTTAAGGCCCCTTCCAGCCCCTTCACACGGATTCCCCGGTCGGATGTATGGGCGCACGCCGCTCCCCGCGGGCCGTTCCCCGGCACAGGCGGCGCGGCCCGGCCGGGCGCTGTCCCTTTAAGGCCGCCTCCGCGCCCTACCACGTGCTGGGGCTGGGCGGGGGCGCCGCGCAGCCAATGGGGACGGCCCGAGGGGCGCGGCGCCACCGCAGCCCCGGCCCCGTCTCCGTCTGCCGGCGGCGCGGGGAGCGCTGCCTCGCTCTGCCCTGCCCGGTGCCCGGTGCGCGGCCGGTGCCAGCGCCGCCGCCGGGAGCGCCCGGCCCCTCGCTCAGGTGACGGCTGGCCGCCGGCAGCGGCGCGGCTGAGCGGCCCGGCGCTCCTTTCGCCTCCTCTCGCCTCTCCTCGCCTCCGCGGAATGCTGGGCGGCTCCGCAGCGGCTCCGGGGATGCTGCCGCGGCCGCCGCCGCTCGCCGCTCGCTGAGCCGCTGCGAGGGGCGCGGCGGGGCCGCCGCCGGGCGGGAGGGCGGCATGGCTCCCACCCTGCTCCAGAAGCTCTTCAACAAAAGGGGCGGCGGCGCGGCGGCCCCCCACGGCCGGGCTCCGGGGGAGGGGCCCGCCTTCAGGTAAGCCGGGGCGGGCAGCAGCGGGCGGGCCCCGGGGGCTGCCCCGGCGAGGCGGCAGGGAGGCCGGCGTGGGGCGCAGGTGTGCCGCAGCCCCGCGGGGTCCCTCGCCGCAGAGTTTCCAGGGGAACGGCCGGGGAAAGGGGGTGCGGCGGGAGGCACGGCCGCGCCGGGGTGGCTCCTCTCCCGCCGTTCCCTCCCGTTGGATCTCTCAGCCATTTTCTGCTCGAGTTGGCGGTGGCACGCCCGGGAGCCTGGGGCGCTCGTCCCCGGTAGGGGTGGGGGAGAGGCACCGGGCCCCCTGTCTGGCGTTTGTGCGCGGTTGATGGGATAGCTCGTGCCCGGGTCTCATCAGCACAGGAAAATTAAGAAACGGCTTAATTGTTGTGACCTAAATACACGTGCGCAGTCTGGTGACCCGCTAAGCATTGGGCACCTTCCACTGCCCCCTTCTTTTGATACCGTGCGTGCTGAAACGTGAGGCTCAGTAGCTATGGATGCTTCGGGGTTTATGTGTATAACCTCTATATAATATCGATTCTCTGTGTAATATTGAACTTTTAATGTTTTCTGAACCTTCGGGGGCAGCATTTTGCTCAGGCTGGTGCTTTGGAGCTTTGTTCGTGTGACATCTGCGCTGCTCACAAGACCGAGCGGCCCGGTGAGCGCAGTGACAATCACATGCGTGCCCCGTAACCTCTGTGCCTGTTTTGCTGGGCGGCATGAGTTGGCCGGTCTTGTGATCAGATGGTGCACGGGGCTCAACTGGAATCTGGGCTTTAAACGCTGAAACTACTGAGGATGGTCAGGGAGAGCAGTGGGCAATATTTTGATCCACAAAATGCCGTCGTGCTAAGTATGAAAGACCACAGTTGTGGAACCATTGTAATTCCAAAGATGGTCTGTGCGGGATATTGCCATTTGTGTGGCTAAAGTTACAAGATCATGGAGAACAATAGTGTAAGATGAAAATGACAATATATTTGGGTTACAAGGTGTTTCCTCTGAAAATGATTGGACACAGTCTTGGAGCTGCATTCATATTAGAGAACAAATCTGGTGAATTTTGTGAAGCTGCAGAGTCGATATGTTGCACTTGCAACTGCAGATTATTTTTCTCTAACTGCTACTTCTTTTAACACTTATCCACCTTATGAGTTAAATATGTCCTTTAATGTGGAAAAAAACAGTTTTCCACATCGAAACTGACAGTTCCAAACTAACTCTATTATTTTGCATATTCTGTGTCAGAGACCAGTGTTGTGAGTTCTGGATTATTGGATTGTTATTGGATTATCAAGTGTCTCCATGAAGGCAGATTCCTTGCACAGTGTGTTTCCCCCTAAAATCAGTAAGATTATTCTGCCTGGAGTATTTAGTGAAGTTAGGGATTGTACTTTCTCCTTCTTTCTGTTTTTTGGGTAGGATATTCCACACTTGGTTTTCAGTTTAAGTAACATTTAAGTTATGTGATGCTTTGCATAAAAGCTATTATAACGAAAATACTTCTGTAGGTACCCTTCATCTTTTTATCCCCTGTTTTTCCTCATTCCCTTTCTATCTGGCTTTTTTTGACGCACCTAAGGTTAATAAAATTTTTGAAGTATTTTACATGTGAATGGAGGGGTTTTTTGCTTGTTAATGTTAAGCTTCTTCCTTACAACTTTTAAGTATGCTGTAATGCTTTTTCTTTCTTTCCAGTGATCTGTTCATGATCTGCAAGAGCATGCTTACATGGGCTGAGAAGCTTTGCTGCAATGCTTTTAATAGACTTTCTGTTCAACAGTAATCTCTGTTGGAGTGGAGAGATGTGATTTCATCTAAGTAAAGTAGGAAACATAATCCTTTGGTAGCTCTGTATTAAGCACATACTGCTGGTCAATGTTGGATGCAAAGTGGCAGAATCATTTTCTAATGACAAGGCTGCCTTTTTAGGGATCTTTAGTTGGTTTAATTCCTTCCAGGTTTTGGTTAGTGAGGTCCCTCCATGCTCAATATGTCTGACAGTGTGAAGCTCAGTTAAGGGGTCCTGTGAGACCAATAACAATCTGTATCCTTGGACTTTCAATTGTTATGAATGCCTTGAAAGCTTTAAGTGTATTCACACACCCTCCTTATCCTGAAAAAGAGAGGAATCACGAAAAATCTCTTTTGTAGATAATGCCTCCTCAAATTAATGTGATTTGACAACTTTTTCCAACTATGTTGTTGGAAAAAGTTGTTTTCTAGTCTTCCCAGGAACACCAGAAAAAGTTCTGTTGCAGAGGGCTATCAACCAGGCTTGCATTTTGCCTGTAACAAGCACTGCATGTGCTCATGGTGTTGCACTCTCTCCTTTAATGGGAGCTACATCTTGGCCAGAGGTCTACGCTCCTTCTGCTCTGAAGGAAGTATCAAGCTTCAAGGTCTGTGCTGCTTACCAAGATGAGCTGGCAAGCCTCAAAGAGCAAGAGACATGGTGCCTACGGATGAATGTGGAGCCACAGGAAATTATTTCTTGGGTGCATGAATATGAACATATTAATTTGGCTCAGGAGTTCTCTTGTAAAGAAAACCTCTAAATTGTCCCACTAACTGCACTTTGGCTCACAAAGCCAAGTGGCTTTGGTGCATAAACTGGATTCCTGTTGGAATGAATGAAATTAGAATGTGTGTTCCAACCACTAATGGGCATTCAATCCCCGGGACCATACTACAGCTGGTCAAAAGTACAACTCCAGAGCACATGTACTGTGGGTGTCAGGTCCTTAGCAGCAATTAATGCACTCTGTGGAGCTAGTCTGAGCTCCATGACATGCTCACATGAGCACAACCTTTACCTGCAGGGTGAGGAGAGTGTAAACATAAGGTGCAGATGCTAATATAGAGCTATTGGGATAGCAGGACTTTCTACTGGCCCAGGCCTCCCTTCAAGATAATGGAAGTATGAAGTGCTAGAAGGGTAGTAGTTAGAATTATAGAATAGCTTAATTCCTTTTTTACAAAAATTATAAACCAGCTGGAATAGACGTGTATTAGTGAGATATTACATTTGTTCTAAGCAGTTTTGTGTACAAACTCGAGCTTCTCCTTTTTTACAGCTGCTTCTTGCTTCCCTTAACTAAAAGTATATATATCTATGTGTGTAATACATATGTAAAGATGGATGTGTGTGTATACACACATCCCCTTCAACAGAGGCACTTGAGTGACTGTAATTGAATATATTTCTTCTTAGCCTCTGAGGCTCTGGGAAAACCCTAATTACTTTGTGTGTAAGCAGTGTGTATTTATGTGGCTAAATTCCCCTAAAACTTCTTATTTCCTTATCAAATGTTGCTTCCCATATGAAATTGGTTTAGCATAGTTTGTACAATATTTTGGAGTGCTACCAGAGTCATGTATTCAGCAGAATCATAGATCAGCTTGTGTTGGAAGAGACCTTAGAGATCCTCTAGTTCCATCCACTGCTGCCTTAGACAGGGATACCTTCCACTAGACCACACTGATCAGAGCCCCATCCAACCTGGCCTTCAACATTTACAGGGATGGGGCATCCACTACTTTTCTGGGCAGACTCTTCCAGTGTTTTACCACCCTCACAGTAAAGAATTTTTCCTAATATCTCATCTACACCTATTCTCCTCGTTTGAAGCCATTGCATGTGTTTTTAAATTTCTCTCTCCATAATTTTGTAGGCTCCCTTCAGGTAATGGAAAGCAGCAATGAAGTTGTCCTAAAGGCTTCTCTTTTCCAGTTTGAACAGCCTCAGTTCTCTCAGTCTTTCATCACAGGAGAGATGCTCCATCCCTCTAATCATGTGTCTCTCCTCTGGACTTGCTCCAACAGGTCAATGTCCTTCCTCTGGTGGGGACCCCCAGAGCTGGATGCAGCACTGCAGGTGGGGTCTCACAAGGGCAGGGCAGAAGGGCAGAACAGTCTCCCTGGTCCTGCTGGCCACGCTGCTTTTAATGTAGCCCAGGACATGTTTGGCTTCCTGGATTGCAAGTGCACATGGCTGGGTCATGTCCAGCCTCTCACCCACCAGCACCCCCAAGTCCTTCTGGGCAGGGCTGCTCTGAATCTGTCCATCCCCAGCCTGTGCTGATACCAGGGTTTGTTCTGACCCAGGTGCAGCACCTCACATTTGGTCTTGTTAAACCTCATGAGATTGCCATGGGCCTACTTCTTGAGCTTGTCTAGGTCCCTTGGGCTGGCATCCCATCCTTCAAGTGTGCAGGCAAGCACAGCTTGGTGTCATCTGCAGATTTGCTGAGGGTGCACACAATTTCATTACTGATATTCCCCAAGGGATGCCGTTTGTCACTGATGTCCATCAGGACTCTGAGCCGTTGACCAGTGCCCTCCAACCAGTTCCTTGCCCACTGAACAACCCATGAAGTTTTAGGGATTGCATAGAGTATAAGCACATAGTATCTCCAGGGTAGAGTGTCTCAAGAGCTAAGCACATATTTGAGTAAGGTATTGGGGGATGGCCTTAAGGAAATTGATATGGGTTGCAGATAGTTTGATTTTACTTAAACTGATGGCAGTTTTTCTGTCATTGTGTTTACCTGATTCTAGAAGAAATTTCACATCTCTGCTTTTCTGGACTTTTCAACATAAAGTCTGAGGTTTTCCTTAAGCTGTGGATACAGACTTCACCTTAATTTCAGTCTTTTATAGTTTTGTTTGGTTTTGAGTTTTTTAAATGAAAATAAATGTATTGGAGTTTTTGGAAGACTGCTTTCCCTGCTGAATATATAATTTATGCATTGCAACCTGTGATTAAATTTCTGTGATATTGGTATGTGTAGTGAAGGACTGTTGTAAAGTAGGGAATAACTTCATTTCAAGTGGTTTTTTTTTTTTTTTTTTTAAAGGTTGTGTTATTTCAGCTGTGTCTGAAACTTGCATGCAGTCTATTTCTTCAGCTTTAAGTATCAACTGCTCCTTCTGGTGTATATAATGGAGCGGATGTCATGTTGTAGCTGCAGGATATCTATCTGGTAACAGTTTGTTAGCTTTGGTACATGAGATCATTTGTTTGGCAGCTGGTACTAGTGATTCCTTTGGTCATAGTACTGAAATGCTTGGTGAGCTCCTACTTGCTAAGCATTATTTCACAGCATTTATTACCAGCCTGGCAATGTTCCACCTTCTGAAAAAGGAAAGAAAGCAGCAGTGAGCTTGGAGTCTGCTTGTATGTCAGTTTGTTCAAATGAAACACTCCTCAGAATGTTCTTGTGACCTAATATGGGTTTTTTCTTGAGCTTCTTGCAGTTTTGTAGAGATCCACACACCAGTTACCCTACTGAGCACACATGTACATCTTCATACGTGGAAATACCCATAAACATCTGGCTGTAAACCTTTTTAAAAGTATTTGAAAAAAATTCAGTGTTTTACATGCTGTAAAAGGGCAATCCAGCCCAAGGCCAGACCTGAGCATGGGGGCAGGACAGGTCAAAGAGCAGATCTAAACTGTACACCATTTCACAGACAGCTGAAGGTGAGCCTCAGGCTGCAGTATTACACCTTTGCACTGGTGTTAGTCTTTCATCCCTAAAGTGAGCTAAAGAATAAGTTCTGCAGAAAGAGCTTTACTAGAGTCTCACTCAAAAAACCAGCTTAGACAGGAAGTAATTGAAAGTATGGTCTTTTGACATGGAAACCACACTTCCAGCCTGGGGCTTTTTTGGAGGAAAACAAGCCCCAAGTCCTCTGGTTTTGAGCTTAGCAGGAGCTAATGCCATTTCTGCATTAGTTGTTTGAATTTCCCCTCCCCTAAACACTGCTGTCATTGACAAACCCTTGGTTTGCTCTAGCTTTGTTCTGAGTCTAGCTCCATCTCTCTTAACATTGCAAGAAGACACCGTTTTTTGTTTTGGTTTTTGTCTTTGTCACAAATGGCAAAAAATGTGTGGAAATGCACAAACTACTGACATTCTGAGAGGGATGGCTGTACCTTGATTATTCCATGAAAAGATGCATTATTGCCTGGCAGTCAAATGAGTTTTGCCTGTGGATTATCTTGTTTCTGATTTACAAGTAACTTATCCATGCAGTTCCATGTGTTTATTCTAAAATTGGTGTGCAGTTGGATAGTAGATGCTTGATTCCTTATTCTTAGGGCGCTTCTGTTGACATGTCCAAAACTAGGTGAGAGCTGTGCCACATACTGTGCTCAGTGGAAAGTGATTTAGGGAATAGTGGCAGCAGAAAGCCTTGAGGTATCTTTCCTTGGTGGCACAACTTAAAGCAGGAAACACTGCAATTTAACACAGTGATGCTAATGCTGTAGGGGAATAGCTGTAAATGGCTTGAAGTGAATGAGAAAATAAAGCTGCTTGAGGCTGAAAAATGTGGACAAGCATTCATAAAAGCTGAATTTGTGGAGAAACGTTTTAAAAACTGATGGAGGCCTTTGTTGCCAGTAGCGGGTGCCTTCATGTAAAGTTACATAAACTTTGTAACTTTTCTTATGTAAACTAAGTTCAAGTTGCAAAATAGCTTTATTAAATTTCGGGGGAAGGAAGATGGTAGAGTTTTCACAAAAATGTTTTAGTCATTAGTCATCATATCATCCCACTTTGACGTTGTGGGATGTAGGTGTTTCCAGTGCATGGTGGGGGCCCTCAGATGTTGCTTTGGTCTGAACAGTGAGTAACAGCAGACCAAACGCCCTGAGATAGTAGATGAGACAAAGGAGTTGGGGTTGAGGGGACAGAAAATGGAGTAATTTTTCTCATACAGATAATCCCTTGTGAGAACATTCTCACATTTTGGTATTATTGAAGATGCTGAGGACTTCCTTTGCAAAGAAAATTCTTTAGATTAATACTCACTATATGTGCTATAAACCGTGGTGATGTACCTGTTCCTTTAAGAATTCCTTCTGACACTAACAATCATGTACTTTCATCGTGTACTTTGCATCTTAGTGATGTTCGTGGATAGCTTCTGAAGAGTAAATTCAGATTTGGAGTCATGTGTTGTGTTTTATATTTGTCAAGTGTTACTGCTAAGTGCACCCTTGATTAAGAGCACACTGTTGTCTTGTATGCAGCTTAGATGAAGCGTTGTAAGAAGAATGTTCTTAGGCTGTCCTAATTACCAGCATTTGCTGTGTGAAGGTTTCCATGGGTACATTTCTTAGGCAAAAGATGAGGAATGCAGTTCTGTGGGGTGGTGGTGAACAGGCTTGCTAGAGAGAATAAGCAGGAAAAGGAGGACTTTGAATGGGGTACTCATGTGAAGACAGCAAATATCTGTCTGCACTTTTTCAGTGTGCTTCCTGTGATAGTGTCAGATTACTGCTGATCTGACTAACAGGCATGGACAGGGCAGTTCACCTTTGCCTGT
This sequence comes from Melozone crissalis, assembly GCF_028551555.1. Lineage (NCBI taxonomy): Eukaryota > Metazoa > Chordata > Aves > Passeriformes > Passerellidae > Melozone > Melozone crissalis. The sequence goes on along the minus strand of NW_026535784.1, from coordinate 35,408,368 downwards.
CATGAATCAGCTCCTCTGTGTGTGCTCCACCTATGCTGCTTCTTAATCTTCATGCTCAGGTTCTTCTCTGTTCTGCTCTCTCCCCACTGTAAGTGCCCTTCTCAAGTCACCCCATTTGCCCGGTTTGTCACTTGAATACCTCAGTAATGTCATGTTTTAATGTGCAAGGCTGAGGTCACAAGACAAGCTCCTGTGCAGGCTACAAGACAAAGTGTTCTGAGACACTCACTGAGCAAACGAGCTTAGGAGTTGTGGCAACAGTGCTCGTGTCTTCACCACATCCACAGGGCAAGTGCAGATGCATTTACCTGACCAGCAGCTGAAATGTCTGTGGTCAGCCAGCACACTTCTCATAGGGGCGAGATTCTTAGAATTGTACTGATAAACGGGCACGAGGGCTTTACATCACACTAGCTGCTGTTAGAACTGAGTCATGATTCTGCTTCCATAGCCTTTGCTGAAGTGAAACTTGAGCTGTAATGTAATTACTGAATCAGTGTGGAGCTTTCTCTGCAGGATGCTCTCACTTCAGTGCAATACAGCTCAGCTTTTCTCCTCCAAGGTGCTCAGTGAAATTTTAGATGTACTAATGAAATCAGCTGTATTAAGTAAACAATTGACAATATTTATTCATTTTGCTAATAAAGGTGCTAGCAGTCTGAATTTGGTATTAGCACTTTCAAATTAGAAATCTGAACACAGTAGTACTTAATTTTTTATAATGGAATCGGGAAGTTTCTTACAATAACTCAACTTTTGTTTTCACTGAGTTTACTGACTTTTATGAAAGAAAACAGGCTTGAATGAACTCAGTGCTCTGAATTTCTGTGCAGAGTATTTGTACTGAATTCTGAATCTGGATGTTATCCAACACCTGAAATTGCTCAACTCATGGGGTTGGGTTTGTAACGCACAGCTCCAGGAGTACAGAAAATCTGAGCAGAGTACATGAGATAAAATTTTTGAAGGAAACTCCAGAGAGAAGGCTGTACAAACTGTTGAATACATAGTCCTTAGCAAGTTATTATTTAGTTATTATCATTTCATTGAATGTGGATGATTTTACAGAATGTAATGTTATAATGTTAAAACCCGCTGTGGTCTGGAAAAGATAGTTACTGCAACTTTTTGAAATCTGCAATTCACAGAAATTATTTTATGTTCAGACAAATTTTTTTTTGTATCTTCTGTTTTTTTATGTGGGCACATGAGTTTGTCCAGCTATTGCTGAGCATTTGAGTGCTTGTGTCTGCCACATTTGCTTGCCTTTCCTTCACATTCCCCCAAAATGACCTTTTAAAATCTTCACATTTAACGCCCTGCTCTCTAACTTGCGCCCTAAAATGGATTGTACTTTTTAGGACAGGTCATTCTATAGGAAATGTCATGAGCCTTTTGTTTCTGAAGTGTCCTGTCTTGTTTAACAGCTTGGGTTGAACAAGGTGGGTGGAGACCTGTGAGGCGCTGGGAAGGAAGGTACAGGAGCAAGGAAGAAGAAATTTGGTGCAGAAACCACTTTGCTCAGCTGTGGAGCAGCATGGTTAGTCCATGCATATGAAGGCTTGGTCTTGGTGAATGGCTTCAATGTTATAAGATGCTACTGGAGTCTCCTGTTCTGTGCTGGAATTGGGCATTGCCTGAACATTGGTCACGTCCACAGTAGCGCTGATAGAGCAGTGTTGAGATGCTCTCAGTGGTGTCTGTGTAGAGGTCAGGGATAGAACCAGCTCTTCTTACAGTAGTGTGTGTGAAGCTGTCACACCACGTAGGAATGGTTATGGAGGGCTAATCCTCAGCCGTGTTGAGAAGGCTGGAATAAAGAAGAGGGATTTAGTGGCCACTTCAGTTCACTTAGCAGACAACCATAGTGACATGCACCTTAGCTCCTACTTGTCTTGGCTTTTAGCCTTGAGGAAGGTTGCTCTCCCGTGTTAGCCGCTTCAGGAGTGCAACCTCTGCCCTCCCAACTGTTAAAAGCATTTCTAGATCACATCAAGTTAAAGAGTTGGAAAAATTAACCCTCTCTCCTTATAAAGGTAATTATGAGATTTGCCTGTGCATATAAATCGTGCTTACAGAGCCCTAAAATGATTTCAGACACAATTCTAACTTAGGGAGTGGATGAGTAATGCCTAATGACTTTGGTGCTTGGGAGGCTTGGGGATAGATGTCAGTCACCTGCTCTGGACTAGGTCACAGTACAGTTGAGTTCAAAAAAGTTCAGGTACTAAATTTCTTGTGCTCAGAAGTTCCTGGAAGCAGTCTTACAAACAGGGATATATTTGGGAATGCTTTTGAATGGAACTAGGGAAATAACATCTATTTGAAAATAGCTATTTCTGTTTGTCACTTTATCATAGCACTTGGTGCATATGTACAGCTGGACTGGATAATGGGTGCAGGGATAGGTGTGCAAAGAAGATGAAAATGCAAACAGAACAATGTATTTTGTAGTGAATGTGGGTTTTTTGAAACAGTCAACTCAATGAACCCATGTGCACATTGATAATGTATCTGTCCAATTTCTTTATTTTTAAGCAAAACACATCTGTGTAGAGTGCCAAAGATGACTTGAACCTCTGATTAAAGAAATAATTCTGTATTTGGATTGAAATGTGTTAGTGTGTGAACTAGAAATTTGATTGAAATTTGATTTGATTTTGGCTTTTTGTTCACATTACTGAAGCACTAAAAGGTGACTGTAGTCTTCATCAGAGTTGTATCCTTGGTCCCTGTTTTGACAGAAAGTGAAAAGAAAGTGAGTTTTGTTTGTATTTAAATGAAGTTATCCTGAATCTGTAGTTGTTAGGATGGCTTCTAGAGAGTCTGCTCTGATAGACTTCATCTCAGGAGTAAATCAGGTCTGTTATAAAGGATTTTCTTGTACACTGTTTTTTTTGGGGAACACTAAAGGAGCTTGACCAGGTTTTACCTTCTTGTGAGGAGGAAGGTTTCTAATTTGTCTAATAATTGCTACATAAGCTTGCTGACTGAAATTTGTTTGCATCTATCAATGTGCAAATCATTCTTATTGCAGGACAAGAATGCAACTGAATTTTCTGTGTGATTTTTATTTTTTTTTCCTCAAACATTTCAGGATTGATGGACTGATACTTGGCAGCCAAATGCTAGCTGGGTGCGGTCAGCTGTAATTACAAGCAAACCTGACTGGATAAACTTCTAAGTCTTCTGTAATACCAGTGTTTTTGAGAAAATGTTTGAGATCCTATGTGAGTAGTTTAGAGTGGTTGGCCTGCTTTAAGGAGGGGAGACTGTTTCATAACTTAATGACTATTTATACATTCAAAGTCCTACGCAATTGGTGGTAAACAGAATGTAAGTCTTTAGCATAGTGGCTTGCAGCAAGGGTAGGTTTGCCCATGCCAGTCAGCTGCAGGACTGTGGTTTGTTTGGTTGGTTTTGTGTGTGTTTTTTTCATTGAGAAGGTATATGGTATGAGTGATTTAATTGCCATGATCTTCTGCACATGGTCCCAAGGTGTTTCTCCTTCTCTTTCCAGTGAAACTTGAAAATAAATCTATGTAAGCCTTCAAGATTCAGTTCTAGTTACTAGAAAGCTACTCTGTGTGTTGTCTACAAGAGAGAGTTAAGGAAAGTGTTTTGGATGGAATGGACAAATTATCATAACAAAAACAAGAGGAGCAAAACGTATTTTTGGCCATGACTAGTGAAAAATGCCAGAGCTGACGTTATATCCGTCCATATTATCACTTCATTCAATCTAAATCAGGATTTCCTGGCATTCATCTAGACCAAAGCAATGGACTTTGCTGTTCATGCTGCAGCAACTTTGGGTGATCAAGCATGGCTACTTGTGTATGTGTTCTTTCCCATATTCTTGCCAGTTGGGTAAATCAGTACTTTCTCATAAATATTCAACTTAGTTTGTCTTCCTTCCCTTCCTGGTTATTGCAGACTAACTTTTCAGCTACAATCTCTGCTTTAGAAGGATCAAAACACATCTTGTTCTTACAACAGTTTAACATAATAATTTACAGAGGTCTTACCAATATTGTGTTAGCTGGTCAAAAAAACTGGGCTGCTTTAGCTCTCAGCACTGTTAGAGAGCCACATGTGATATCTTTTCATAGAATAGGAATTCAGGAGGTAAATATTAATTAATTTAAATATTAATTCACTTCACTTTGTAAGTGAAGTGATACTGCTGAGTTTGTGCTTTTGGGTTAGATGAAACTGACCCCTTCTGAAGCAATTTCCCTTGGAAGAGGGCCATGGGGTCCTTGGATAGCACTTGCCTCTAGCCCTCCTTGAGTGTGTTCTTTTGTACTGTGGGAGTGCGTGTTCAGAACCATGATGAGAAATGGGAATTTGCAATCTTTCTGTGCCCCTGGAGAGAGTACCCTCAACTTCTGTCTGTAAAGCTTGAGAAAGTGCCACATCCTCTGCAGTTCACAAAGGCCTCTTGTGAATGCAGCCTTTTCATAGCAGAAGTGAAGGAAATTTCTAAAGAAATGGTTGCTGTTAACATGCGGGTGTTTTTAGCTGCTTGGAGTGAAGGTGTTCGTGTGTGTTACAGCAGAAAAAATTCATTTAGCTAGAAAAAATTGGGGGGAATGCTCAACACCTGGCATTGTTTATCTCTCTGTATCTATGTATTTACATATGTCCAATAAATAACATTTTTTCTTAGTAATTTTTTTCATATTCTGAAAATAATCCTTTGAACAAAGGTTTAAAAGCTGTATACAGAATCTTCCTTAAATAAAAAGAATAGAATATAGGGCTCTGTAGAGGAGGGAGAAGGAACAGGAAGGAACAGGCAACCAAACCCATGCCTCAGGATACCAACCCTAAGGTGTGGTGATGTGTGACTTGGCTTGCTCACTTATGTAGGAGATACTAAGGTCTGAGATCTGTCAGGACTTTTATACAGTATTGCAATGGAGTAAGAGCTAGTGCAGTGCTATAAATACCAGATTCTGCCTTGCACTGCTGCTCAGAATTCTCCTTCAGACAGATGTACAATGTGTAGTTCTTCCTTGCATTCAAGAGAAGGTGGGGAAAGGCAGAGGCAGGATAAAGGATTTCTCTTAATATCATTTTCTGGCAGAGGCAGTTCCCAGACGTGCCTTGGCAGTGTCTGTATTTAGTAGCTGTGTTCCTGGCCGCTGGCCCAGTCACATGGCGCCGCTGGAGCAAGTGCCACGGGAATGATGCATTAGCTGGGAGCCAGCGCTGCGTGCTGCAGGAGCTGGGGTGGCCTGGCCGGGCAGCGCAGGCGCCGCACCCAGCGCTGCCTGCTCCCGGATGGAGCTGCTCTTTGGCTCCAGTCAAAGCTGGAAGCTGGTTATTGCAGGTGCCTTGAAAAAATAAACAGGGAAAGGAGCGCTGTCAAATCCTGGAGAGTGTCAGGTTACAAGCAAATTGTCAGTTCTTTGTAATAATAAAGATCATCGCTCTGAAACAGCTTCTGCAAAATGCTTGACTTACTTTGGGTCAACTGAGCTCTCCTGACTGTTGGAAGCTATGGCAATGACGGCAGAAACTGGGATGCAAAGGAGAAAGTTGATAAAAGTAAGCACAGCTTTCTGTGTGGATGAAAGAGCTAGGTGGTGGACCTAGGGTCCACCTAGTTTAGTTAAAGACCTAGTTTAACAAAAACCACACTTTTCTTCATTGAGAAAGAAGAAAACCATTGTAAAACACAATTAAATGCATGCCTTTTTTTCATGCAACTACAAGTCTTCTCTTTGGTAATGAAAAATTCCACTTCTGGAGCTCGCAACTGAGAGTGCTGTCTCTGTGCTATTTGTGGTCCTGCATCAAACAATGTACTTGCTGGGTGTTTTCTTTGATTAGGGTTTTGTTGTGGGTTTTATTTTTTTATTTCTGCATTATTACTGAGATGCTCTATGAAAGCTAGCTCCCAAACTTCAGACTTGTAGATAAGCCAGTGAGCAGTGATGCCTGATAACACAGAGAAGTTGAGTTCTGACGCACTGGTTTAATGGGCTGCTCTTGATGTTTGTGGAAAGCTGATGTCTGCACTTCATGGTAACTCCAGCTTGCGTAGATCTGTTTGTTAACCTCTATCAGCAGTGTGTGTGTCTTGTCATTTTTTTGTGCATGTCTGTGATGATACTGCTTTGTAGCAACAAAGATGATGAAAAGATGCTTCCAGCCTTACAAAAATCCAGCATATTGTTCTTTCCTAAGCAGGGAATCTGTGGAATTCCAGCTTTGCAAGGAACAAATATATCCAATATTGTTTTGGATTTCGTAGAACATACAGAATTAACCTAAAAAAAGTAACCCTTCTGTACAATGATTTCATACCTAGAACTTTATTTTTCTCCACCTGAACTCTTCCTTCAGGAAAATCTGTCTTGAGAGAGAGAGAGCAGTGCTCCAAATAATACCTTCCTTCACTTGTTGCGTGACTAATCTGCAATGTATCCCGCCTAACTTGTGTGAAACTTATAACTATGTATCATGCTTGAACAAGGTAGTTCATCTGAGGTTAATAGAGCTTTGCCATATTAGGACTACTTTAAGTCATTGTGGAAAAGGAATGTGGTGTGGCATCAGCACAACTCTTCCATATCTGAGGTTTCAGAAAGAGAAGAAACAATGCAGGGTAAATGAGGCAAATTAGGAGGGAGGATAGAAACCTGTGTTCCCCGTAAGCTATTCAATGAACTAAAAGAGGGAAAATCCTTATTAAGCAATTCAAAAGATATTCCACTTCTTCCCAAAATGTGTTTTGGCACTAATCCTGAATGTCTGGGTCTAGGCATTTTATGTGTATCAATCCTGCTTAAGTGTATGCTTTGCAAAAAGAAATCCTCATTGAAACAGCACGTATGATTCAAACTTTGTTTCCTTAAGCTTCTCTAGCCGCTTCTAAAAGCTGTTTGGAAAATAAAGCCTTGCATGGGTCTCAGAAAATATTCTCTTATATTGAAAACAGTGCTTAAGTTTTAGTGGACAGCTGTAACTTATACAGAAAACTATTCTGAACTACATCACATACATTTATTTCTCTTCCCCCACCCCAAATTTTCTTGCTAAAGTGTTACCTTGAGTCAAAATAGTTTAGGTAATTGTCTTGTAGTGAAGATGGACAGGAAATGACCTACAAACAGAGCAGGTGACATACTGTCACATAGCCTAGAAAAAGAGTGATTAAATTTTGCTTCAGAGAGGATTATATCTGCAGAGCAGGACACTTTCTTCCATTTTCTGTGTTATCTACTTTATGGACTGTGTGTGTTTTCCATGTGTGGATTTATGTAGTATTTTGTTGTTGTTTAGAAACTGTTCTGTGGATTTGCCATGTTAATTCCCCAGGTACTTTAGGATTTGTATTATTCTACAGATGATTGCATTTACAGATGAAGTAGTGTTGTGAAGCTATTTAGTGAGCTTACAGGAGTTCCTTGTTCTAATGCCTGATGGGAATTTGATAGTTTGATGATTGTTCCAGAATTTTGGTTTGTTTGGGGAAAGGGTAGTACAGGAGAGAAAGCTATAATTTCCTGATCTTAGTCTAAGTGTACTATTTCACTTATTTCACTCACACTTCAAAGATTACTGATAACACTGGTGTTTAAAGTAGTCTTCCTCAATGAGGTGAGGTCTAGAGTTGTCTTCTCCTGGATCATTTAAGTCACTTGAGAACAGGCTGAAGATTTCATTTGTTTGCCATACGTAGGAGGAGGAGTAATTGTGATCCAGTACTTGTCACTTCTCTTGAAGGGATTGAAGTGGAGTTGGTTTTTTTATTGCTATAGGTTTCCCTCAGCAACAGAGCAAGTTGTTCAACCTAACCTTGCTCTAGTTTTTTGCTTCGCTTCTGTCCAGATTTTGGAGGTTGGGGTTAACTGTGATTACAAAATCATTTTAAGGGTGCTGTACTATTTAGCAGGTAGCACGTAGCACTGGGTTTTGAAATCGTGCTTCTAACTCTACTGCTTGTCTGGTTGACCATTAACGAAGTGATTTTCCCTTTTTAACCTGGAAGGGAAATTGCAGTACAGCTGTTATCTTATAAAATGTTTAAAATTTTACTGATGGGGAGAAAGCCCATCATAATTCATGAGAGATGTGAATTATGAGCAGATATGTCTGGATAACTTTTTAGTGCAAAGATGGGGAAGAGGACTTTGTTCTGCAGTAGAATTACCAGAGCCTAGGAGAACATCCTGTGTGCAGCTTTGGTCACTGCAATACGAAAAATGATATTTAAGCTGTCAGAGTCCCCAGAGGAGGGCAACAAAAATGATGGGGAGAAGGCCTTGGGGAGAAGCCATATGAGGAATGGCTGAGGCCACTCAGTTTGTTGAGGCTGAGAGGAGGACTCATTGCAGTTACAACTTCATCAGGAGGGGAAGAGGAGGGGCGGGCACTGATCTCTTGTCTGTGGTGACCAGTGGCAGGGCCCAAGATGGCCTGAAGTTGGGCCAGGGAGGCTTAGGCTGCATATTAGAAAAAAGTTACTCACCTAGAGGGTGTTTGGGCACTCAAACAGGCTCACCAGGGAAGTGGTCACAGCATCAATCCTGACAGAGTTCAAGAAGCGTTTGACAACACTTTGGGGCAGAAGTGTGACTCTTGGGGATGCTCCTGTGTGGGCCCAGGAGTTGGCCTCGATGATATTCTGTCTTCTGTGGTCTGATTCCTTTGTTCTGTTCAAAAACTTAAATTTACTTGGTCAGGAGTATTTTATTAGATATTTTTGCCATCAGTACTGTTATTGAATTATTTTAAGAGGCACATGACTATAAATTCTCATCAAGCAACTTGAAGTCTGCAACCTTTTCTCATTGTTTTCTTTCATACTTTTTCAAAAAAACTTTTCAAAGTACTAGTGCCAAGTTCTTGTCCAAGTATAAGTAGTTCTTGTCCTTAGAAATAAAAGCATTACAGTGCAGAATATCTAGCATGTTTCTTGGTGTTGGTAGTTGGGTTTTTTGAACTGATAACCATATGGCAATGATGACAGAGTCTTACTTGCTCCTAAGCTATACCGGGTTGCTAGGGGTTGTCAGATGACACTTGCTCACATGAGAGCCATTAACAGGGTGTTGTAGCCAGTGTTAGAACAACCTTGCAACTAAGGGCGAGTCACTGCAGAAGCAACTATGCTTTTTTTTTTTTTTTTTTTTAAAGAGGCCATATGGTTCAGTCTTGTGACTACATAATTGCCAGCTACCTAAATCACATACCAGGAAACAAACATAGCTAGAGTCAATATTAGCTGTTGTATCTGCTACAGCTTTGCACCAGGCTTAGTAGGAAAACCTCTGACAGCAGCAAGAGCAAGTCCGCGATGGCTTCTGAAACCTGAAAGTCATGTCTGTTCTGTCTGGAATAATTGCAGAAGTACATTAGCTACAGCTGTCCTTTTGTATTAATGGCTTATAGAATATATGAAGATCGTTTTGCCTTTTTTTCCCCCAGCTGGAAATTCGGCAGACTGTGTTCCTTTATAGGGAAGAAAGCTGATGGTAAATTACCATTGTTAATGGTTGATCGATAGTGAAGAAACTTGCTTGAGGCTGTTTCTCTTCAGCAGGTATTTAGTTTCTTTGAGGGAGCTTTACAAGAGTATTTGTGGCTTAGAAAATGTGTGGGGGTACACCAAAAACTGCAAATGGCACTGGGGGACGAATAGAAAGAACAAGAAACAACAGTGATGTACCACTTGGAAATAATCTCTCTTGTACCAAATTGGATGAAAGAATTAGAAAGTCTTTGAGAGATGAAAGTGTCAGCTGTGCCAACAAAGTGACTAGACTGCTGCAAAACAGGTATGCATGTAACTTTTTTGATGTGTATGATTTTTGATGAAGGATGTTTTTATGTAACGCTAGATTTATAATCATGTGCTGAAAGGCTATTTTGTAAATAATTGAAAAAGTTCTGTTAGAAACTTATTCTTGATGATAATAAAGACTGAAACTCCAGAAAGTCTTTCCTTTTTGAAACTGAACCGACATACTTGACTCTGATCAAGAGTCAGATTTATGTATATGCAAACTGAGGCATAAAGGGTAATTGCCTTTCTTTTCAATTAAGGTTAAATAATCTTACCTTCTCTTTCTAGTTTCCTAATTAGTTTCCCCTCTTTTACTTTTTTTCCCACCTCCTGTGTTAGTGGGTCAAGTACTAACAGTGTGTGGAGCTGACAGGAGAGAATGCTGTGAAGTGGGGGAAGAACAGAGAGGGGAACCCTCTGCTTTACTTGTGAATTACCTCAAATTTGAGCATTACATCAGAGTAATCTGAAGGGGGAATAGTATTTATTTAACTTTTGTACTGTCCTTTTCAGACATGTGCCAGCACGTCTCCAGTGTCTGACTCTTTATAGCTATGTAGCTGTGTTAAAAATATGGTTCAGGGTGGCTTTTTCCAAATTCTAGCACCCAAGGGTCTTTGAATTAGTATTCTACATTCAGGATTGTTGGCCTAAGAAGCAGAAAAATATAGATAAATATACATAGCTATTTCAGTCTGTTTGGTTTTCTGGCCTGTAGATGTTGCACTGGAGGAGTAAGGGGTTAGTCACTTTCAAACACAGTTTAAGGTCAGCTGAAGTAGTTTTTGAATATAATTGAATAGGTCACTCTTCAGTTATTGCATGCATGCTGATAATTATAAAGGGGAAGCAAAAGCTTTCTTTGTAAACATTAGAGCTTGGAGATCTATATGAGAAAAAGCAAGCTTAAGCTTCTCTGGGGAGGGACAAAACTTTTTAGGATATCAGTAAGCTGTTCCAAACTTGTGGCTTCCTTTCAAAAATTAAAAAAATCAGTAGCATTTTAGTATCTGTAGTAGACCTGGTTCTACTGTCATAGGAGCACAGCTTGATTTGGTTTATTTATTTTGACTTGAAGATAGTGTTTTTAGTTCTGGTGTCTTCCACCTGTGGTAAAGGTCCAATCTGAAGGTGAGGCTGGGTAATCTGTGCTGCTCAAACAGACTGATGGTGTTGAAGGAGCCACTTCTTCCTTTGATTTTTGGCATCATGCTCTTATCCTTTTTCCCCGTGTTCTGGCCTTGGCCTTTTAAGTCCTTTTGGAACTGGCTCCTATTAGGGAGTCAGCTCACTAAGCCGACAGGGAACTGACTTGGGAACAAGAAAACTCAATTAAAATCCCAGCTAGCCTCAATACTTACTTGGAATGGATCAGGAGCATTTTCTGTGTGCCCTTTCCTAAAGGTATATAATTCTATGGACAAAGTGAGTTAGTGTAAGTCATGCTGCCACCAAGAGGTGCAGGTTCTTCTTCCTTTCTACTTTCCTTCTTTCAGGTGCCTTCTACTTCTTCCTTTCTCCAACCATGTTTCTGGTCCACTTTCATGTGCTTGGACAGGCTTCTGTTGCTGCAGAGAATTCAGTTTATGGGAGGGTCCAACAATTACCAGAGGAGACACAAGAAACAGAAAGGGTCACATAGTTACAAAAAGGGGTGAAAAGACATGTGGGGCTCTTACTTCTGTGGTCAAATTAGAAATCATGTTTAGTCAGAACAGCCACATTTAACCTGAAATGCGAACATATACACAAGATCACGTTAATTCAGCTGATTTTTAAGAATATGCAGGACCTGGCATTGCTAAATAAGCAATAAGCTGATACAGAGGTAAGGAAGTAACATTTTGGGGTTTTGGTTTTTATGCATGTGAACACAGAGCTGACCAATGAATCTCCATACTGTCTGTATTCTTCAACATTCTGCTTTTAGGAGATGACTGAATACTCCTGCTGTCCCTGTTTTGGGGGAACTGTTACTTAACCTTGCTTAAACAATAAAGGGTGGAAGTACTGTAAGCAGTGCTCATCAGCTTTTGTGATGGGCATAAACATCCCAGTCATCTGGCTGGTCTTGGGCCTGCTGCTGGATTCCATGTGGAAGTAATGAGGCTACATGGACTTGTATGCCTGTATAAATTGCCTATAGATGTGCTTGATGTTGTCAAATGAGGATCTCTTCTGTAATGGGTAGGTCTGCTGCAGGAGTGCATCTGTAAGCAATGGCATCATTAAAACATAAGTTTGATATTTGGTTAGAACTACAAGAAGCATTGTCTGAAATTACTTCCTTAGATTTGGTTTGCTGGTCACATAAAGCTCTGTATGATAGACTTTGTGTAATTTCTTAGCTTGTTGCTGTCTGGTATTAAAGAATCTGTTTGTAGTTTTGGCAGATTGCAGCAATCTTTAGTTCTAGCATGTTGTGTGGAAAAGGCTGTTAAGTTGGCTTCTACTTGAATAAAATCCAGTTCATGTCTTATACAGAAGTCAGCACTGCATGAACAGCGTGAGGTTTGCTTTAGTGTGTAATGAGGGAGAGTTTATTTATTCATGAGGAAACCTGAATTCATGCAACCCAGCCTGCATGAACCCTGCATCAGTGGGAAGATGCAGGTCTAAATTGGTTCAATCTGTGTCTGAAATGAATCTTTCTCAGTTTAGGCTTTTGCAAGCCTGTGGTCTGAAATATGGATGCTGCTGTGCCAGTAATGGAGATAAGTAAGGCTTTACTCTTGCATAGAATTTAAGCTAAAGCCATAGAGATGTAACTTTTCTTTGTTGTTAAAAAAAGGAATGACCTGCAGACTTTTTAATGAAACAGCATAGTTACTTCAGGTTGTCTGTTGCAGCAAGTAAGTAAATAGATAGCTGTGTAACTGAAGAGATATTGGGGTATCTGGTACTGAAGAGTATCAGATTCGTGTGGCAGACTAGGATGAAGTGTATTGATGGCTCTGACTTCTCTTGCATTCAGTATAACTGGATTTTGTAATACCATTGCATAGGCAGTGGGCTGACAAACTAGTCACAGACTTCTTACACAGATGGTGTAGTTGCAGCTCTCTGTGTAAGCAAGGTGTGTAGGAAATTTGTTGGGCAACTATCGACAATGGTATCAGGTCTGGTCTCATGGAGGTTAACGTGATGCTGTGACTGCCTTTGTAAGGGAAGGCTTGAAAAGAAATCTGCCTGGCACTCTCACCAGTTCTGGAGGCATCATGTTACATACAGGTCAAGAAGCTTCTTCACTGTGGATGGCAAAACAGCCTTTAGCATCATTCCATGATGGGAAACCTTGTATGTTGTGTACATACAGCATACTTGTATTAGAGTAACTTACAGTGGAGATAGGTATCTGGCTTATTCTGCCCCGAGATGTTTAAAAATAGACCTCCAGATAGAGTTCTTTCAGGTTTGAAAAATGTCTATTTAGGCTTTTTTTTTCTTAGTTACATAGAAATAGCACTAAGAAGAAATTAAGCTGGCTTTACTTAAAATTATTTTAAAGTCTGCAAGTGTACTTCTAAAGCAGTTATTCTGACTAGCAGGATTTGATAGTGTTTACCTCACTGTTGATTTATGGATGTTGACAGAGCATGGAATAAAAGAAATAGCTTCCTAAATTCTAGTCTTTTGTCTGTATAGGGGTTTTATGCTCTTCTCTCAATTATCTACCTTCAGTTTCTGTAAAGCAAAGTTTGGGGAAATTCCTAAATGAAACCTCCTTTTGGGTGGAAGATCAGTGTGGCCTTGACTGAAGTCTGTAATGCAGTTTGTTAAGCCAACAACTATTAATAACAGTTGTACTCTCACCCCTCAGGTCTAGTCCATCCAGGTCAGGGCTGGGGCAGTGAGGCTGAGCATCAGTGCTCTGTGGCACTCCTTCATGCAGTAGTAGGTTTTTTCTGTGGATTTCAGCTTGTCAGCCCATAACCTGGAAGTGTTTTCTGTAGCTAAAGCTGAGGCCAAGCAAATCTCCATGCTCTGATGTGTAGACTGACTCCTTTTTGAATAAGAAAATGAGGTTTCTTGTTATTGCCACAATAATCTCTTTGGCTTCTCAGCCTCTGTGGTAGTGCAGCGAGCAGGTCGTGTGCCATGTTGCATCTTTGCAGAATGGACAGATTCTGGCTTGAGAGAATTGTTTTGCTTCAGATTCAAGTTCGAGTATCTTGGTTTCATGTATTAAATTATTTTCATTGTAGCTGGACATTGTCTCAGTAATCAATGGCTGCTCTGTAATCCCTGAAATGTCTCCAAAAAGGGGGAAGAAGAATGGAACAACATAAACCTTGTCTATCCATTGCAAGGCTTAAACTTTGGGAAAATCTTAACTTGCATTGTCAAAAGGAATTAAGTTTGTATTGTTTAGAGAAGGAAGAGAGAGGATGTAAGCCTTGTGCCTTTGAAAGACTGCAGTAGACAGGATGGCAATCCACTGTGTTTTGTTGCCACTCGGAGTATTGCATAAAATAGTACACTTACCTTATAATAAGGATGATCCAGGCTGTGTACAGAGAAGAGAACAATTGTAGTTAGGCCTGGAGCAGATTGTTGAGACTAAGTTTTGTGTTCTCTTTCTGGAAAATTTTGCAAGAAGATTGGATGAAAATTGGTCTGGCTGTGCCTGCCTCTGTCAGTGACACTGAGCTTAGACCCTCCTTTGGAGTTCCTTTTTTCTTGGAGCTATGTGATTTGCAACCTGGATTCTGTAAATGCTAAGTGAAGCATATATTTGCCTAATACCCATTTCTTCACTTAAATGAACCTGCAAAGTAAACACACTATTTTAATATCTCCTGTTTCTAATCCCTAGCTGGTCCTCTTCGGAGTTGGACTTGAATGAAATCCGCCTGATAGTTTACCAAGACTGTGAGAGGAGAGGCAGACAGGTCTTGTTTGATTCCAAAGCAGTCTGCAAAATTGATGAAGCTGTGGTTCAGGTATGAAATTTTCATTTTGCTGTTGTCTTACTGCTCTTTTGTTTTCCTTTCCAAAGGTAGTTCTTTTAATAGGACAGTATTAACTTATTAATCTTGTGGTCTTTCAGTGTGATAACAACAAGCATCATTCCAGCAAGCCCATGAACATGTCTGATATTTGGTATTTATAATATAAATATGGTATTCAAATGTAACAATCCAGATTTTCTTTCAGGCAGAGAAATCTATTTACCTTAAATTGAGATTTCTTCAGCCTTTCTAATGTTGACTGTTTGCTTTTTATTGCTAGCCCTGGCTGTGCAATCTGTTTCAGTGATGTACACCATGTGTCTAAAGGTGCTTTTTTTCCTTTGGTGTTTGCAGTAGTAAAGCTGTTGTCTTTATGTGAATTAAAACAACTTCACTGGCTAACCACGTAAGCATGACACATGGTGGTTTATATGGCCGTGTAAGTTTTGGTGACACATAGAAGCAAGAGCAGATGCCGTCAAGATGCAAGTTTTTTCTTCTCTCCAAGCACACTAATTGTGGAGTAAAGCTTTCAGCAAACTTAGGTCATTTTAAGATCAGGAAACCAACAGTGTTTTCTGTTTTGTGGTCGTTTTGCTTGTTTTTTTCCCACTGCCTCTGTTTCTCTTCTACATTAAAATATTTCTAATTTTTGTTTGTTTTGAAGTTTTTTTTAGAACCAGCAGCTTCAGCTTGTTAGACTAACATGGTTTGTTGCAGAGCTATATATATATACACACCTGTATAAGCCATAGAAGAAGAGTCACAACTTGTAGGATTTACTTATGAAGATGCTTTAAAAGCACCAGTCTGTATTTCGGTTACACTGTAAATATGCCATTGTGCTGAATCAGTAAGACTGATGAGCATCATCAGCTGATGTCTGATCATCTACTTAAGAGTATAAATGGGTCAGACTGCTTGTTAATCTTGCTTCCCCTCTTCCCCCACCCCCTGCCCAAAATCAAGGTCATTACTAAGTATCTTAAAGTTGTTTTAAAACCAATAGCATCTTAGCAAAAAATGCATTTCTGGCTTCATTTAAATACTCAAATTATTCCACTTGCTTGAATACCTTAGCTAAAAGTTAACTACAAAATGTTCTACCAGAAACTCTCTATGCAACACTGACATAAAACAGATTATAACCTCCCTCATAACACATGATACAGGCTATAATCTGTTTTCTAGCCAGACACTCACTAATCTAAGTACCCTTTTAAAGCAGCCATAGTACTTTGAATGCCATGCAAACACATGGATGTTAAAAATAATTTTGAGTATTTGGTTGTTGTTAAACACCAAAACTAAAACTTAATTCATTTAAAATAAAGACAGAACTACTTTCAAACTCGGTCCTGTTTAAATTGAAGTCAAGGGAGTGTATGTGTGTTTACTGTCTGTTTTTCTGAAATACACTAAAGCTTATTCACATTGAGTATTCAAATACATTGCTTCTCTTTAACCTGCTAATTCTGCCAAATAATGGATTATCTATCCCTTGTTTTTGCTGGCTGTTCTTCTGTTTTAGAAATGTGTTAATCATTTGGGGAGCAAAAGTTATATGCAATTTGAGTAATTAGTTGTGCAGATGATCACAGGAATTAGTTTGTAAGAAACCCTTAAACTGAGATTTTGTTTGCCTAAATTTTGGCAAATATTGCAATGAGTAATTCATAACAATTAGAAATGATCTTCCTGTGAAACTGAGTAATCTGATTATATGTGATACTATGAAAACCTATCTGACAGTGTGAATGTGAGAGCAGTTCTCCACTTGCTCTGATGCTGGCATTTAAAAAAATATTTTAAAACTGATACATACTTTTTGAGACAAATAATATTATTCCTTATTTCTATTGCTTTCCTGTAGTTTTAAGGAGATTCTTGCCATGATATGTTTAGAATGGGAGTTCTCAGATTTACTTTTTATCGCATTGTTCTGTTTTAACATAGAAAATGGCAGATGAGGCTTCTGTAAAGACTTCTGCCAAGAACGGCCAAGCAAGCAATGGGAACAACAGTGTTTCTTCCCATAGTCCCTCTGTAAGCTGTATGCAAAATATCAAAGAACAGATACCGAAGTATCAGGTAATATTTGTTACTTTGTTGCTTTTGTTTTTCCATTATACTGAAGGAGTTACTTTATTAAAGCCTCTGCTTAGATGCATTGAACGACTTTGGCTTCTATTACATTACAGCTTAATCTGAACCTTGAGGTCTGCTCTATCCTCAAAGTGTTGTAGAATAAAAATATGTGTGGGTGCATCTTAACCTTTTAGTCTATCTTGGTCTTACCTTTCAAGGAGTTGTGAAATATATCTAATAGCATTTTCTCATAAGAAGGTTGTAAGAAGCACTATACTGTTCTCTGTTCATGTGTGCTTGTGGTTCTGGTCAGTTCTGAAGAGGCTGTTGAACATAGTTTATTAAGAATCCCTTTAGTCTGTCTTACTATAACATTAAACTTTAAGTACTCTGTCTCTTTCTTAGTAAAAGCATTAGCATTTCACCTAGAAAAATGAAGCTTGAAGGATGCATAGGTTAAGGTGGGAAAAGAAAATTATGATATTTAACTGAAAGGTTATTTTCTTCAGCATTAACAAACTTCTCCTTGTATTTGCTATTGATGATCAGTCTTTGAAACAAAATAAGCAACTGATCTGAAGACTGCATTTCTAAGTGCAATCACAAATAATTTTTCAATAAAAAATGTTTCCAAGAAGTTTTCTACAAAGACAGGGAAGTTGAATTTATTCATTTGGATAAGGAAGGCAGTTTATTTTTTGGGGATCCAGACCACAGAATCCAAGTCCTGTGAGCATTTATAGCTTTTATCAAACACTCTGTTATATGGGAATGTTGATGGACACAGCTATTTCTTTAGAAATGCAGAAGATCTTTTTTTCTGTCTTGTCTTTGGGGGGTCTGCCCAGAAAAAGGATAGCACTGCTCATCTAGTAAGCAAAATGCAGGTTTTCTTCCTGCTGAACTTGGTAAATCCAGTGTTAAACCCACCCTGAGTGCACACTGATCTTGCTTTGCCTGCAAAAGATGAACTTCTTTGTTCTTCATTCCCAGTGCATCACTGTGGCACTATGGTAAGTTGAAATAGTGTGCCAAGTTATTTTTGACTTTGCTGTTCCCGTCTTCTTGTCTGTGTAGTACACCAGACCAGCCTCCGATGTCAATATGCTGGGAGAAATGATGTTTGGCTCAGTGGCAATGAGTTACAAAGGCTCCACCTTGAAAATTCACTACATACGGTGAGTGTCCTTTTCTGTGATGCACTGTCTTTTCAGGCACTTGGAATTGATGACTCAGTGAAATAAATGACTGTTTATCCTTTCAGCTCTCCCCCACAGCTGATGATAAGTAAAGTCTTCTCAGCCAGGGTAGGAAGCTTCAGTGGAAGCAACAATAAGTAAGAACATCTTTCTTTATATATAATTCCTTTCCTTTCCCAGCCAGTGCAGTTGTCTGTCTTTCTCCTTTTGTAATTCTGGTAGAAAATCAAGAAGGCAGCTGTAGAGAAGAATTCCCTTAATAGATCCTAGTTAGGCCAGCCAAGTTTTTAATTAAGAAAAAAAAATCTCCAAGTTTCTGCTTCCTAATTTGTCCTGGACATGCAATAAAGTTCCTAAACCACCTAAATGCAGAGGTTAGGTGCTTTGGACAATCAAAATGTCCATCTCTTACTGCTGTCAGAAGGGTGAGGAAGGGATAGGCTGAGAATGCTTTGACCCTGTATCCCACTTCTGTTTCCTTCAGCAAATACACTGTTCTGTTGTACCTCCTCCCCAAAATGGGCAAATATGAATAAATTGAATCCCAAGTGTCCTAGAAAGAAGTTTCCAATAATTTAAATGTAAAAAATAAATGAATGCCTGCTTCCTTCCCATTTCAGAAACGTACTTGTCCTTCAGTTTGGTTTTAAAGTTAATGTTCAGCCTTCTTTTTTTATAAAATGAACCTAATTCTTAATCTAATATTAATGCCTATTGATCATATTCTGAAGGAATACTGGCTTCTCCCCTTGTTTTAGCTTGCAAGATAGCTTTGAATGCATCAACCAGGATCCTAGTCTGGGAAAGCTGAGCTCCAATCAGAATGGTTTGGGAACCTGTCGCAGTGGAAGTAATTTAGGTAAATATTTCCAGGTTCTGTGTCTTTCTGACAACACGAGGCCATCTGTTCATTCAGTTTGGGCTTTTTTTTTTTTTCCCAGTACATCACCTCCTTGGGTTTTTTTACCTTTTATTTGGCTTGGTTTTTTTGGGTTTTTTTTTTTTTTTTTCATTTTTTCCATTTTCTCTACGTTGCTTTTGTTTCCTAGGTGTGTTACAGCTGTGTAGCAGCAAACTGCTGCAGGGTGTGTCTGAAGGAGGTCCCCTCCGGCTCATCCGCAGTGCTTCTTTCTTTGCAGGTTTGTGTGGAATGCCAGCCACAGTGTGACCCATCCATATGCACACACAAATCCAGCTCCTTCTGAATCTTTGCAGGACATGCATAATTAGTCTCTAGAAACAGAGGGCTGAAATAGTGACAACAGGTGTATCTGGTATATACTTCAAAATATGTGTTCTGAAAAGATGGCTATGCTAAATTACTGTGTTTTGTTTTAAAGATATTTTATGCAGTCTTTTAAAGATGAATTAGCCCTTATGTTTCTTAGAGAACTTATGTTTCCTGGCTTGGTGCTGGTTTCTTGCTAACATGCAGGTGTCTTGCTGGTGTACAGCTTTTTCTTCTCTGATCTCTTGCTACTTTTTAATTTGGTGGCAGACGTTCAAAATTTTTGAGCTAAATTTGGGAAGCTTTAAAGGTTTTTTTCCTTAATAAATATTAATTTCTTTAATTCTCAAAACTTTAGACTGCATAAAGTCTCTTTTTACAGGCAGAATGATGATCCATGCAGGTGGGTAGATCTCAGGCCTAATTACTTTTGTTAATTGCAAAAATGTGAACTGAAATACCAATGCAGTTTCTTCACAGCCTTTGCAAATCTTGCATGCTCTACAATTTGAGTTACTCTGCACTACTAACACTTCGATGTAATCTGACAAAGACTGAGTATTTCTTATTGTGAGGCTTTGTGGACAGTAAATCTCAGCTCAGCAAGTGAAACAGAAGCTTTTAATGGACCTTGTGCTAGACTATTTCATTCTGATCTTAAGCTGTGTCAAAGGACAATCTTGCATACTCAGGGTTTATCAAGAGTGATGAGGATACCACCAGCCCTCACTTTCAAAGTATATCTGATTTCTGATAATGCAGACTGCATTCATATTCTTAAGCTCCTTAGAAATGTTTTCACTTTTGGGCAAATAACCTTCCTGGGATAACATGATACTCAGCACAGGCTACTGTTTGCTGCCACCTCTCTTCACACCATACTGATTTGAGCAACAGTACGGGATGTAATTTTTTTGGTGAATGACCTTTAAACTTAAACTTTTTTTTAAATGCTGACAAATAGTATGATGAATTATGTAATATTTTCTATTGATCTGCTCTGTTTGTTTTAGCGCACAGCACACCTGTTGATATGCCTAGCAGAGGACAAAACGAGGACAGAGACAGCGGCATTGCTCGGTCAGGTATCTGCTGTCTATCTTGTTTGCCTGCTTTTGTAATTGTTACAATTCTTGACTGCAGTGATTCACCTGAAATATAGACACCTCATGACCTGTAAATCCATAATTGTTTTTATCTGCTAGGTGGTTTGCCTTCTGCATTTGCCCCAAGCCTTTATGCAAAAATATTTGCAATTATATTCTTTGTTTACAGCCACCATGTTCTGGGCTCTTAACCAGTTTATAATTTGGAGGAAGAACTGGTTGGAGCCTTTACTAGAGCAAATGAAGAGAAATGGCTTTTTACACTGAATAGGAAAATGAAGACCAGAAGTCATCCTGTCTATTGTAATGGAAGTGCAACAACTGGTGGGAGAGAACACTTTTAATGAGAATAAGATACATTTTAGTATGTTTAAGTAAGGACGATCTCCTACTTTATAACAAATGAATGTTCTCAAGCAGCAAGATTTAAAATAAATAATTGTCTCTCCTGTTGCAAGTGAGTTGTGTGAAAAAGACCAGAAAGCAAGAGCAATATTTGTGAAAAATTATTGTTAGAGTATGAAGAAAAATATTTAACCAGCACTCTTTGTGATTCATTGTATGTGGGGTTTCTTGCTTTCCTCGTAGCATCTCTGAGCAGTCTACTGGTTACTCCTTTACCATCTCCAAGCTCTTCATCGTCATCTTCTAGCAGCTATCAACGTCGCTGGCTCCGAAGTCAGACAACCAGTTTAGAGAATGGAATTGTTCCAAGATGGTGAGTGTAGTACCTTTCTTCTTACAACAAGTGTTTGAGAGCTTAAGCCTCCCTTCTTTAAAAGCACAAACCCTGTTATTAAATGTTCTCGACTCAGTCTATCTTCTGTGCGTGTTACATAAGATTGCCAATATAAAAAAAGATGAAGTTTTGGCTGAACGTGAACTTCAAAGCCCAATTTGGAATATAATTGTTTTTATTGAATACATAGGCTGTGTATTAATAAGGTGTGAATTTATAGGCTGTGTATGAAACCATATTCTGAAAAATAAATTAAATTGTTTCTGAAGGAGCAGAGCATCCTGTTGAGATGAAAGGGACTGTAACAGCACTGCTGCCATAATGGCTTTATACTATGATGAAGTCTGACCAGTGAGCAGTTAGAGAAATTTTGGAGTAATAGCCCATGACGACTCTCTTGGCTGGTACAGGATGTTCCTGATGTGACTTCTGCCAAAACAGGAAGAAAAAAAAGCTGTGATCAAAAAGCTTGGCTTCTGTTTTGGAATTTTATTAGCTTTTGTAGCTCAGTGGCATAACAAAGCGTGGAATGCAGCAGACTTTTCATAGCTAATAAGCAAATTCTTCCCTTGTCATTTGCAAAATAGCAAATGGTTCTTGATTATCCTCTCTCTGTACTCATCCACCTGTACCCAGAGACAGAGTGGAATTAGTGGAGACCTACAAGAAATTCATACTATTTGGCCTCTCTCCCTTTTCAGTTAAGAGAAGCATAAAAGCTGCCAGTTAAAATATGTAGTCAGTAAAAAATAAAAATTAAACCTCATTTGAAAAGCTTTCCCTAGTGTAAATCAACACTTGCAGCATTTTTTCTAGATATTCTTAGTGAATAATTTTTAACATGAAGAATTGTGCCATGGTACTAAAGTAGCAGTTGTGCTGTCTAAATCACACTTGCAGTTCAGAGTAAACTGGTTGCTTTAAGTAAACTGGAGTACTTTTTACTAAAGAAAAAATGCTGAGAGCAGCCCATGTAAAAAAGGTTAAAACATCTAGGGTAAGATCATTTCAGCCCAGCTTAAGAAGCAGCCAAATTTTCACAAATATAAGTTTCTGCCAAGTGTTCTGAAAGCTACAAATTGTCTAGAGGAAAAATCCTCTTTGGGCTGTTTATTTGCTGTCCAGAGCAGGGTTGTTGGTTTTTTCCCCCACTGGAGAACCAGTGCTGGGGAAAGATACTGGAAACAGCACATAATTATTTTTACTGTCTAGAATTATTCTTGAACTGAGATTCTTTCTAAGCCAAAAGGCCTCTTCAGATACTTGTTTTCTGGTTATTTGCTAGAGAAACAGTAGGCTTCTGGTTGAATGCTTCAGTGCCACAGAGTTTGCACCCCAGGTTGTTACAGCCAAGATTCTACAGTCTCTTTGACTGATGTTTTAGGCCAATAGCTCAAAGAAATTGAGATGTCTAGTTGGAACTCCACAAAGTCGATTGGCAAGCAAGCTAGATTAGCAGTTTTGTTGAAAAGGCTTCTCTCTGAGACCTAAATTCCTCAATTTCTGTTCCTGGGAAGCTGTACAAAAGCTTGTGATGTTTCTTAGATGCTGACTGACCATCCTTTCCTGACTTCCTTGGGAATTTCTGTCTCTGTATGCAAGTTCCCGAAGTTCAGATGAGGTTATGTTTATGTCTGGAACTCTGTTTTCCCACAAGCTGTTTTTTTGCTGTTGTTTAATTGTCTGTTTTATCCTGTGTTCATGGACTCATACCTCTGTGATGAGAATTTTTTGTATATTTAACTTTGTCAAACCAATTAAACTGTAAACTAAGTATTTTTAGAACGGACTAAGAATGAATGCTTAGCCCTGAGTCTTTCCTTTTGTTAATTGCTTCATAGTGTTCTATAAATACTACAGATTCCATTTCAAGATACTTCTGATATGAAAAGACTTCAAACTTTTAATTACCATTCACTGGTATTTCAGTCTTAACTTAAAAGAAACTCTAAAACCAAGCTATTTCCAGATCAGTGCTGCTCAGAATGTCTCTATGGCTTTTTTGTATTTTTACCCTTTTCTCCTATAATTTCTCAGTAGATTAACACCCATTATTCAGTTGAAATTTCTTACAACAGACATTTTTTCCATACTATTTTACTTATTTATGTATACACATTATATTTATATATATATATGGTGTTCTTTTCAGTTAAATTGATCAAGATCTTTAAGCAAGAAAAAATAATAATTTTTTAAGTCAGCAGTATCAATATCTAGTGCTGCAAGGCTAGTATTTATAGAAGAACATGGTGAGGGATTTGTCACCCTTTTGTATAATCACAGTAAAAATTATGCTGGGCTGAGACTTGTGGGTATCATCCAAATCAGTTGCCTGTGCCAAGCAGTAGCTTGGAATTTACATCAGGTGTCTGTGGAACTTGACTCTTGAGTAAGTCTTGAAAAACTCCAAGGATAGAGATTCCACAGCCTTTCTGGACACTGCCATCCCCTTGACTGACCATTTTCCCCCCATTTGACATTAACTGCAAACTCACTAAAGGTGTGTTTTGGTCCACAGGCCAGGCTCATAATCAAAACATTGAGCAGTATTGATCCTAGTAGCAACCCATGTGTAATATTGAGAAGAGACAATTGTTGAAAGAAATGTGGCAGCACTCTCAAGGAAACAAGCAGAACATGGGGAAATAATAATGGTTGTAAAATAGCCACTGGATGGGTATTTTTTTTTCTTTCTGGTATTATTTTATAGTTTTAAGCAGAAAACAAATCTTTCTAAGCTAAAGTCTACACAATTTTGAGCTGGGCAAACATGTGTTTGTAGGCATTAAGTTTGTGTTTTTACAGTAATTACTGGATGGTGACATTTTGTCTTCAGTTAAAATAGAAAGTTTTATTTTGTATGCAAACATCCACCTTAAGATGCCAGAACAATATAAATAGTATAGGTTATATGTTTCCCAACTTCCCTCATGAGCAACAGTCCAGATTCAAGAGCATCATAGATATGCAGCTGAGCACCCAGAGAGGAGCTCAAGTGCTGGATGCAGTTCACAGCTCCAAAGTTACCTTTAAGCTTTTCTGGTTGTGATTTTGTGTGATGTATCTCTGGTCCCTTTTCTTCGTCTCCCTCAAAGTTAAATCTAGGAGGGAATCTATTAGTTCTGTTTCACAGGAAAGTGTTCACACCAGGCCTCTCTGGGGATTGTCTTCTTCCTATTTGAACAAGCACAGGACTTATCCATCAAAATGTCAGGCATCCTCTGTTCAGAAACATGTGACAGCAAAGCCTTATGTAGTCAGTCAAAGGAGTTCTACAAATGAGTTACCTTCTACTAAATAGAGAGCTATGGATAGAAGCTGAATTCTCTCTCAGTACACAGGTAACTTTCCTAACAAATCTGTCTTACAGGTCCACTGAAGAAATGTTTAGTATGGCTGATGAAAGCTGCAGCTCCAATCCTGCAATGGTTCGGAGGAAAAAAATTGCAATCAGCATCATCTTTTCTCTGCCTGAAAAAGAAGAAGCTCAGAGAAACTTCCAGGATTTCTTTTTCTCTCACTTTCCTCTTTTTGAGTCTCACATGAACAAGCTGAAATATGCGATAGAAAAGGTACAGAATACTAATTTGGCATAATGTGGAAAAATGTCAATCAGAATGAAGTATTCTAGAATCTGATAGATGAAGAGTGGGAGAAGGTGCGTGGTTTCAAGCTTGCCTCCCTCCTTACACATGCAGTCTTGAGCTTGAGCCCAGAGTAGGAACTCAGCATTTGCTGAAAGAGGTGCAGTTTCTTTTCTAGACAGAATTAGAATGGAGAGTTTTATGCTATGGGTGGTTTTTCCTTCGTTCTTGCCATATTTCACTCTGAGGTTTTCTTGACTCCCTAGAGACTGTGGAAATGATGGAACTCTGTCCTTTCATGCAGTGTCTGAAAGAGAGACACAAAATATTTGTGTCTTGCTGTTGTCTTCTCAGAAATGTTCTCTCCCCTTGTCCAGTACTAGGGCTTGGTCTCCTATGAGCTGGAGGGAGGTTGGCATTTGTTGCTATCCTGAGTGGCTGTATAGGACTGGGGCTAGATCTTAGTTATTTTGACATGTTAATGAAGTTTAAAAAGATGAAGAATGTGAATCCTTTAAGCAGCTGTTTTGTGTCTTTAACTCTTAATCAAGGCCATGATCTCATGTAGAAAAATAGCAGAATCCAGCCAGAGAGTGCAGGTTTATATCAGCCGTGTCATGGATGCCCTGGGAGAATTCAGGTGAGTTGATGGAATTCCAAATTACAAGGAGAGCACTTTTCATGCCCCATGAAAGATATTTGTCACTTCTAGTTATAAGCAACTGAATGTAAGGTCTTGTATTTTAGATAGTCTTGCAGTTAGTGTGAATGAATTTTCTGCATTGGTTGTTGGGGAAATGTTTTCAGAAAACTTTAGCAAACCAGCTCAGCCATTTTCCAAATGAGAATGAAAGTAGTTCTGTTGCACTCATGTGTTCCTGGGATTGTCAGTTAAAGTCTAAACATGTCATCAAGAGCTGGCTTCTGCTGATGACTGTACAGTTGGGTGGATTGATGTACTCAGACAGATAGATGTGTCTACTCCTGGTCATGGATGTTGAACAATGTAACTGGCAAGAAAGTTGCAGTCAAATGCTCTCTTTTCTGTACTTGAGAAATGAAGGAATGGTCAAAGGCTAAGAAAGTCAGCCCAGGAGAGAGAGAAGGCTTTAATGGAATGGAGGTTCTGTAATATCTGGAATGTGGAATCAAATCTGTGTAATGAATATAATGGGTTCTTCTTCCCCTCAAATTTATTTCTGAATGGTTTCACTGAATAAAATTCACATGGGAATGCAAAAAAGGGAAGCCAAATATGTAATTCATACGAACATACTGGGTTACTGATAATATAAATTGAACAGACCAGTGTTCTGAACACTAGTAATTACTGGAAGAGTAAAAACTCTTCCAGTTTGTTTAGTCTCCTAGATCTTACCAAAAAAAGCAGCGAATTATAATCTGGACAACAGAAGAGGAAAGGGGCTACTTATGTTTATTTGCAGCATTGAGATGTGCGCGTTAACACTGACTTTTTGGGACTTTTGTTTGGGCAGAGTTACCATCTGGAACCTATATTCTGTTCCAAGGATTGCAGAGCCTGTGTGGCTTAATATGATGTCCAGCACCCTGGAAAAGAATCAGCTATGCCAGCGTTTTCTTAAAGAATTTACCTTTCTGATAGAACAGATCAACAAAAATCAGTAAGCTTCCCCCACTCCCTTTTTTTTTTTAAGAAAAAGCTTTTGTGCTTCCCAGTGCGAAGGACTTAATGGGGTGTTTTTTTGCTGGTGTTACTTTGGACATACTTTTTTAAACTTTTTTTCCCTCCTAGGTTCTTTGCTGCTTTGCTGACCGCAGTGCTGACGTATCACCTGGCGTGGGTCCCCACAGTGATGCCCGTTGACCATCCTCCCATCAAGGCCTTCTCTGAGAAGCGCACATCCCAGTCTGTCAACATGCTGGCAAAATCCCACCCATATAACCCTCTCTGGGCACAGCTGGGTCAGTATGATTTGGAAAGCTTCAGATTTTTCTATGACAAGCACCTTTGTGCATCCACCCCTTTTAGATAAGGGCTGCTTGTAGTCCAGGTCATGTTTCCTCCTACTAACAGGTGTCTTTTGCCTGATTAATCAGAGAATTTGGAGGCCTATTTGCATATCCTGCTTTTTATTCTTGTTCCTTGTTGACATCCTCTGTTACACTGTCTGGTTAACTTGTTATAGAGGTATTAAGATGGTGCTCTGAATGGTCTGAGCAGTTTGGGAAAAAACAAGACGAAATAGACTGGATTGAGAGGAGTTACCTGGGCCTTGGAGGCCCTTTGTAGTTGAAATTGGCTACCTCCCTTTGTCTCTTTCTCACATAGCTAGAATAGAGAGCAGGGCAATAGATTAGAAGTCTGGCAACTGGCAGTAGCTCCATTCACTTCCTGTTACATGAATGGGCTTGGGGCAAGATTTTTTTCTAGGCTCTGTGCCTCAGGCTGGTCTCTGACAAATTTTATAGCTTGTAAATTATCTTGATACAAGGGACTAGATAACTGATGTCAAGTGAGTAGGTGAATGAAAGCTCAGAAAGTAATTCTGTCAGTGGTAAATATTTGAAAATTCCTCCCCTTCTTGGCAGCAGATGAAAATCTGACGTCAGACAGCCCTTCACTTTAGCTGATGTACTCTATTGCCATGTAAAATAACACACGTGCACACTGAGGCAATGATGTGACTTAACTCTGTGATGCTGGTGCTGTCTCTTCCTGATTGTCTCAGGCTTCTTTTTCTCAGTAACCTCTATGAAAGATTTGCTCCTTTGGCCATGTAGTTGTCATGAATTGTTTCCTGGTTTAAGATGTCATTTAAACATTGTGCAGAGGTTAGACTGAAGAGGAAATTAGAAGTGTGTTCATGGTGTTGAGGACGGAGCCAGGCCTGGAGTTACAAGAACCAGCTGGACTGGAGGCGTAAGCTCAGTAGTAGCTCTTGTGGTCGCTCCCAGGAGTCACCACTGGTGACTAGTCAAGAGTCTGTTTCTCTTTTTGTCCTGCCAAGTTCTCAGTGCCTGAACTCAAAATGCTCTCTGATTTTGTTTCATTCTTATAAAGCCCAAAAAGCTGTTACTGTTGTGGTTGCAAAAGCTGATTGTGAAAGGGAGATGTTGCCCTCTGCTGGCCCTCTTCTTTAGGAAGAGGGAAGAAAAACAAAAAATCAAGTCTTGGTGCTTAAAAATGGAAATGACAGGATTTTGATGTACCTGTCTTCTCACCTTTAGACCTGTATTTTCATTACATATTAAATATCAACTGCAATTATGTACTAATACAATTGTAAGTCCCTCTGTCATGAGGACATACTGTCTCTTAAACACCAGCTTCAATCTAATGGTATTAACAAGTATTAGGGCTTTTTTGAGATCATGATTTTGACTTGTACTGTCTTATTAGTATTTATATAAAAGCCAATTGTGCAAATGAACATGAAGCCTGAATCTGATTTCCATAGCAACTCTGCTCAACTCAGAAGTAAAACAATATATTCCAGTTTCATTTCAATATTGCTTGTCCTTGTGACCTACCAGCCTTTTAGATTAATTGAGGCGTCTGAAGGACTGAATGAATTTGCTGGCTTGTTAGGATCTGGGCTTGGTTGCAAGGGTGTCCCTAACTGAAGGAGAAAAGCACCACTGATGTTACCTACCACCCAGGAGCCTCTCCAGTGCATCACTGGCATCATGAGAAATGGCAGGTCTTAGCAGGGGAGACAGTAAGAGCCATGGAATTATGGTCTCATTGATCCTTGTTTTTAGGAATGGAGTTGGGAGCCTTATTCCTTTTATGTTCTGTGTAATGAGGAGGAGGCTGGACATAAATGTGCTCTTGGGGTTTTTTTTTTTTTTTGCTGTGTTAGTGTCGAAACCAGAGCCCCCCTTGCCCTTGGAAGAAGCCTTTCTGAAGCTCTGTTTGTAACTCTTAATGTAGTGTTGCTTCTTGAGGTCTAGTACAAAATCCTGATGGCAAGCTCTGTCCAGAACAAGATTTGAGCAGCCCAGAGGAAGGATTTAGCACCTGAAAGCAGTTTGATAGATTAGCAGGTAGCTGATGAAGCCTCAAGGTAGAGAAGCCTACTTTGCACACTTCAGGTAGCTGCAGAAAATTGAGCATTTGCTGGCTGTCTCCCATGACATAGATTGGTTAACCAAAGACAGCTTTGTGAGTGTGCTCTGTTGGGTGTCATGTGAAGACAACTAGGTTAACTCATCCTAGAAATAGACACTTGTTTGAGTTGGCTGATCTTTTACCAATAGGGCATGTGAGCATTCCCTTATTGGCTATCTATGTTTACTTCTCCCAGAACTCTGGAGTAGGAGCCCTTTGGCTGATAGATGATTATAAGCAGCTGGAAGATAATTGCCACTCTCCCAAAGAAGTATGTTGAGAGTAGGATATGTCCAACCTTAGTTCTGTTAAAAAAGCAGTTATTCAGGATAAATAGCAAATAAATCATTCTTAGGAAGACTCAGATGATGATGAAGATGTAGTAGTGCCTACCTTTCGTATTGCAATTGTATTTTGATTTTCTGCTTCTTCACTCCCCCTGCCAAAGTTAAATGCTCATGTGAGTGAGGTTGGCTCCCACATACACAGCACGTGCCTTGCTCAATAAGGTAGTTATGTGCTTCTTTTTTCTGAACCTCATTTATTGAGCTAATATTTATTTATTTTTTTCTTTTTTGATATCTTAGTCCTGAAAAACATAATTAAGATTTTATTTGTGTAAAAATGCCTGTGTTTAATAGAAAGTCACTGGACTAACACAGAAAAATTTTCATGTGAAAGAAAATTAGTAGAAAAATAGAAAATAATATAGCTGGCTTCAGAGTTTTGCTGGACATACATTCTTCTTTGCCCCCTCTTGTGTCAGTTTCCAGGTGACAATGTCTTGTAAGCAGAGTGTAAATTAAATCTTAGTGCCTCTTAACAGAAAGAAAATGAGCAATAGCAGCTGATTCCTCACAAAAGCCCTTCTGGACAAAAGCCAGGCCTAAGAAGCATTAGGTGACTTCCTTTGTTACTCTTTGTTTTAAGACTTTTATGAAATCACTGTGGAAGAAATTAACTGTCTAATTGTGTCCATAGTAAGTACTGTTTCAAACTGTGTTTAACTTGAACAGTATAAGTTATATCACAATGCAACATAAACCTGTGAAATTTTTGCTTTCCTGTGCAGGTGATCTCTACGGTGCCATAGGCTCTCCAGTTAGACTGACTCGGACTGTGATTGTTGGGAAGCGCAAGGAGCTGGTGCAGCGCTTGCTCTATGTTCTAACTTACTTCATCCGGTGCTCTGAGCTGCAGGAAAATCAGCTGACCTGGAGTGAGAAGGCCGGGGAAGGAGAGCAGGTGCTAAATGGAAGCAAGATCACAACTGCGCTAGAAAAGGGAGAGGTAGAGGAATCTGATTATGTGGTTGTCACTGTTAAAAATGACCCTGCTCTTGTGCCTCCAATCCTACCTCCAAAGAATGATGGAAGTAAGAACAACAGTACCGCAGAGTGGGTGCATGAACCAGAAAGCACTCAGGCAGTCCCAGTCTCTTCAAAAGAAAAGAGGGAAGCAATAGAAAAGGCAAGTCAGACGTCTGAAACATCTGTTGACTGTCTAACTGGCAGTTTCTGTAGAGGAGCAGCTGATGGTAGGAAAAGAACTGTCACTGATACAGGAATCATATCCCACCACTCTGAAGCATCATCTAAATTAGAGGATGTAATGGATACAAAGAAGAACAAGAACCAGAATGAGAGAAAAGTGGAGAAGCAGTTTTCTAGTAGGTCATGTGCTGTACCTTGTCCTGAAAGGTCTGGCCACAGGACTTCACACTTGGAAAAGGTCACATTCCAGATTGGAAGTTCAGCATCACCAGAGTCAGACTTAGAAACTCATAGAAGAGAAATGGAAGAAAATCTGAAGACGTTAATTAAACATCCTGAGGTGATACATTGTGCCTCAAGTTCCACAAGTCTGACTGTGGATGCTTCTCAGAATCAAGACAGTTGTGAAGCTGCCTTTATCAGTAAACATAATGTTTGTTATGCACAAATCCCACCGTGTGAGGAGAAGGAAAGTATACTTAACCAACATATGGAAAGTAAAGGAACTGAAGTGAATTTAATTAATTCAATATCTAGTGAAGTGCTTTTGCCCACAGATAACATAGAAACTGTAAAATTGCCAAACATGAAAGAAAATAGAACTTTATGCTCTGGCAATCTGGAGAACTATTCTTCTGACTGTGTAGAAGCAGATTCTGCTGTCAAACAGGATTCCTCTAAAGTAGGTGCTAAAGATGTCCCCTATGGGGATTCTGGAAGGAAAACCTCCTTCAGAGTTGAAGGGGACATTCCAAGGAATGAGAGTTCAGACAGTGCTCTTGGAGCTAGTGATGAAGAAGGTGATTGTTGTATCCCTGATGAAATGCATCATGATAACATCAGCAAACGGCTTGAGGAATTTGCAGAAGTGGAACTTCCTTTGCCAAGGTAAAGAAGTCTCATTAATTTAGAACTAAATGGAGTCAAAAGCTGTAGCTACTTTAGAGTTGTTTAAAGTTTCAAGTCTGAAGTCTTCTGGGAGCCTGACTAAGTTCCTTGCAAACAAATCAGTAGCAGACAGTGATGTAGTTAGAATTCTTGTAAGCAGATTTGGCAGAAAGGAAACATAGCAGATTTAATAAAGTTTTATAGCAAAGGTATATTTCAAATGCCTAAAAAAGGTGATCAAACTTTATATGTAAGCTGACTGAAACATTTAGTGTAGACATGTAGATAGAACATCTGAGGACAAGCAAAACTTTACTTAAAAAGATAACTGTTTAGATTTGACATAATTCTTAAATGAAGTACAAATTTGGAATAAACATGGGCACGCTGTTTGAAAATTTTTGAGCATTCCAGGTGCATATGGAGTTTGATGGTGCTTAAGGTCAGTTTCTAGACTTACCTTCAGCAAGAGAATTGAAGAAAACTCGAATTTAGCAAAACTGTAAGCTGCACAACATGGAGCCCATATATCCCACAAACTCCAGTGCATATAAATTTTCTTATGTGCAAGTTTGAGGAAATCCATACACGGTTAAATTTTAGCTTTTAAAATTCTTGTTTCAAGGAGCAGCAGTGGATGTTTACTTTTGTGGACATTTATGTATACTTGTAGTACAACTGTTGATTAATATTTGCAGTAGAAAGAGAGACTTTGCATTCATGTAAAATCTGAATGCAGGTTGTCAAGCAAAATCTTACCTGCTTTGTATTTCTGTATTTCAGGTCAAATACCATCAGCAGTCAATGTGTGAAAAACTTTGGAAGATCACTTCTGGGTGGTTACTGTCATACATATATACCTGATCTAGTGCTGCATGGAATAAATAATGATGAAAAACTCAAGCAGTGTCTACTAGCAGATCTACTTCATGCAATGCACGTGAGTTGAAGTGCTGAGTCAGGGTTGTGATATTACTGAAATCTACAGAAGTAGGTTATTTCAGTAGGTGACTTTTTTTATTTACCTGTTCTGAACAGCCACAACTGCCATGTCTGCCTTTTTGAAAGATGTAAGCCCTTCATTTACTATATGCAATGCTTGTTTATGCAAAAATCATGTGCTTTCCTTATTACTTTTAAGGCTTCTCTTCCAAGATTAACACAAGGAAGATTGTTTGCAACTTCAAGTTACAAACAAGGAAAAGAACCCTTGAGCTGCTTCTCTTTTCCATCACAATAGCAGACAAAATTACCTGCATTTCAGAAAAGTTATATGCAAGTTGAAACATCTTATTTTGCTACTTAGTGGCATGTGTTGCAGGTGAGGTAAAGTCATGTTGAGGCCTGCGTGATGCTAGTCTGTAGCAGAAATTACTGACTACAGAAGATAGTTGTATATAGATAAGAAATTTGCTGTGTTCTTTTTCCACTGTAAGTACTCCTACATTATAAAATTTATAACTAAGCTTTCACTGGAATAACTGTGTGACCTCAGTGTGCAATTTAAAATGCTTATCTAGTGATTGTCAGCAGCTTCTCTCTGTAGCAAGGATGATTCTGCTGGCATGACTGCATGTACTATCCAGAGCAGTGATGTGTGTGTCTGTCTGTTCCTTAAGGAACACCAGATTGGTCTGGTGTGATAGTGGGGCTCTTCTTTGGTGGATGACAAGTGGGCCATGAGCTTGCACAGCTCTTGCTGCCAGGAGAGCCAGTGCTCTCCTGGTGTGCCTAGCAAGAGCGTTCTAGCTGGTCAGGGGAGGTGAACCTGCCCCTCTACTCACCTCTAGTGAGGTCACATCTGGAGTGCTGTGTCCACTCCTGGGCTCCACAGGTCAAGAAGGATGAGGAGCTACTGGAGAGAGTCCAGTGGAGAGCCTCAAAGATCATTGGGGATCTAGAACATCTCTCTTCTCAGAGGAGACTAGACTGAGAGGGGATCTCATTGATGCATATTAATATCCTAAAGGCAGGTGTCACGAGAGTGGTGCTCAGCAACAGGACAAGGAGCAATGGCCATAAACTAAAGCACAAGAAGTTCCACCTGAGCAAGTTCCACCTTCTGAGGAAGAACTTTATGTTGAGGGTGGCAGAGCACTGGAGCCAGCTGCTCAGGGAGGTCATGGAATCTTCCTCTCTAGAGACATTCAAAACCTGCCTGGCCTTGTTCCTGTGTCACCTGCTCTGGGGGACACTGCCTTGGCAAGGAGTTGGATTAGAGGATCTCCAGAAGGTCCCCTCCTCCTCACTTTTCTGTTATACCCTTCTTGGTTGTGCATAGTAAAATCCCTCACATATCTCTGAAACGTTGAATGTACTTTCACCATACTGGATCAGTGTAATTATTACACTCTTCATTTTGAAAGAAACTAATCTCTCCAGGGTAGGGGGAATACATGAAGAAAAATAAAATTGAGTAGTGACTTTCAGGCACTAATGAAAATGAAATGTCTCAATCAAATTGGCAGATGCAGTGCTGCTGAATGCTGAATGTAAATCTTGTCACTGTCTTGTCATTTTTTGAGATGCCTTTGGTCCCCTAATGGACAAAAAAATGCATTGAATCACTTCCTTATTTGCTACATCAGTGTGTAAAAGTAGAATATCAAACTGAGCTGTGGAAATGTATATGAAAGTATCACATAATTGTATTTTGTTTCTGTTGCAGCATCCAGTGCTAGATGAGCCCATAGCAGAAGCTGTCTGCATTATTGCAGACACAGATAAATGGAATGTACAAGTAGCTACAAGCCAGAGGAAGATGATGGACAGTGTGAAGTTAGGCAAGGATGTTCTGGTTTCAAGTCAAGTATCCAGTCTGTTGCAGTCTATTTTACAGCTTTACAAACTGAACGTCCCAGCTGACTTTGTAAGTATTTCTTTATTGAAGGCTGAAGCTAATGGAAATTGCTTAGCTCAGATAGCAAGCATAGAGTTCTGTAACTGTGTTGCAATATCAATGGACTAAAGCCTGATATAGTGCAGAGCTGTTACAACATGTTGAAAAGAATCCATGCTGCAGTCCAGTAATGGATACCAATGGGAACCAAGTTGGTTCTGGCAAACAACTTCCTATTTTTGGAGTTTCTATTCAACTCTGTCATGTTGCATACTCCCTATGCCACAGCATCCTTTCCTGTCCTCATTTGTAGTGGAGTTCATCAGAGCAAATCAGTAATGCTGGTTTTGCTGATTACAACGAAATTACCCCCAAGTCTGACTGCAATAACTGTAGTTCAATTTTTAGCACATGATTATTGGTGAGGGGAGATGGAGGGGTTTTTCAGTAGTCACCCCTTTTCTAATTAACAGAATTGATTTGTCCTTCAGCAGATAGTTTTGAGAAATTCTCTAGGAGTCTTGTGTAATGACTGTGCCAGCAGATGGAAGAGGAAGATAGAGCTAAACACTAACAGCTCTAAATAGTATTAGTTGGCACTGTTTTGGGTTAAATTGGTGGTATTGATTACACCAAGTTCTTCAAGTCAAATACTAGGTAAAATATGTGGGTACATTTTTGAGTGTTTTCTCTGGATTCTTCTGGGCATTGAAAAATACACGACTGTGGTTGAAATTGTATCTTAACACTTGCACAGTCACACCTTAAATCCTGGCATTTTTAAACTGAGTAGTTGATTTTGCAACTGAAGTGTTCTTTTCAGTGTTTCCTTAGGATTTGTATATGCAGTTTCTATAAGCCTTGTGTGGTTTGGGAGGTGTCTGGAGGCAGAATGATTTTCGGGGGTTTTTATTTCCTTTTTCTTACAAAAAGGAACTGTGCAGTGACAGTGCTTGTTGTTTGTAAATTTTTTATCGTTTGTGTTAGAAATACTTTGATCCTACTGTCAGGAGATTTTGCAACTCTGCTAAAACAACATCAGTGCATGGAAGCCAAGTGTTCCTAAACTCCAGGAGAAGTATGACATTTTCATAGTAGTATTTCTATTGATTTAAATTTGGATAGAAACATATGCATTGATGTACTCATATCAATCAGAAATGACCACAGTGCAGTATGTTTGAAGCTTCCTTTAGGAGTGCAAATCTCTTTACATGCAGTTACTGTTCAGATGAGTAAGTATTTTTGCAGTTTTGTGGTACCAACAAAAAACAACCCAGTTTGAGACCAGATGAAAAGCAAGTGGTAATATCTTTATTTTACCACTTCAGACTGATAGTTGTGCTGCAGAAAGCTTTGCAGTATGCCCTGGTGAGAGGAAAGTGCTGGTTGCAACTGCTGCATTTTAGCAAAAGTTTTACCTGCATCTTTAAGCTCACTTTAAGCTACTCTTCTATTTTTACAAGTTACTTGACTTTTTGTCCATTTGGTCGATGAGTAAAACTGCAGAGGATGCTAATATATAAGAAAAAAACCAAAACTTGTGGACACTGAACAACATGGGTTAATGTACCGAGCCTGTGGGCAGAAACATCTTTTGATTCTTTGCTGGTGTTCAGAAGGAGCAGATCATATGATGTAAACAACCCTTCTTTTAAAATAATGTGGGATTCTTCCTCACTTGCTTCCTCATAACTTCAAAAAAAAAAAAATCCATAATCCTTAACACAAATACTGGAATTGAAACAGATTGAACTGCTACTTTGTGAATCATCTGCATGCCCCCCATAACCACTGAGAAAGTGCTCATAGGCTTTTTGCATGAGGGTCACCTGTAATGGAAAAGATAAGAGTGCTTGCTTCCCTTTTGGCCAGAATCAGAAGTGTTACGATTATAATGATTTGAATAAAAATTTGCTTGAAGCAAATTGATCAAGCTATTGTCAAAAACCTTCTGCCTTTCCTCCATTGGTGGCAGTGGTTTTACTCTACTACCATGAAAGCACATTTTTTAAAATGCCTCTTTATTTTCCATTATTAAGACTTGATATTAGCTCATTGAAAGAATAATTAAACATCTTCATCGTGCTTCAGATGATCAGAAAAATGCATCTTAGGCTGCCTACAAGCCTGAGTCTTTTTTTTCTCATTAGTTTTTTAATTAACAAAACTGGTCTCACTTCTAATACTTAGGGTTTTCATTCAGCTCCAGCACATGGGATGATGGCCTGAAGCTATTTGCTGCTACTGTTTCTAATTGCTGTCTGTGCCTGCTGGATGATTATATGTTTGATAATGTGGGGTTCTGTATTGCTTCCTGCTTTCATCTCCTGATTTCAGAGAGCTGACCTAATTTAACTTTTTTGAAGTGGTCATCCCTGTGAAAAGAAGGAATATATCAAATTGAATGTACCTTTGTCCTACAACAAAATACCTGATAAGACTTCCTACCTACTCAGCTTGTGAAGACATGCTGCCTGCTGACCTTGTCTTGCCAGAATAACCCCTCTCTCTCCTTGAAGCCAAGGTTCATCTGCTCTCTTGTAGTTGGTATATGAGAAATTGCCATGAATCACATGACTGTATTTAAAAATAATATGCATTTCTAGCATTCCACTACTGGAATGGAATGATTAAACTGATGTTTCAACTTGAACTATTACCTTTTGGCAATCAGCATCAAATGTTTAAGCAATTTTAAACTAGAAGTACTTAGGAATTATGAAAACAAATGCCTAAAATGGATTTGTAACTTAGTTGCTATAGAAAAGCAGTCAGCAAAAGAGTTATAATTCTGTTACCAGTAAGGTACCGGTGTCTTCCACATCTTGAGTCTTAGTTTCTTGAATGGCACTAGAGCCTTAGAGCTAGAATGATCATTTTAGAAACTGTTGTTTAAACGAAGTCTTTCAGAAAAATAGTACTAACTTACAACAAAGGCATCTTGATCCAAGAATACTACCTTAATTCTTAGTAAGATATCTTGAGTTGTTTTGAACCTCATTAAAACTGTTTAAGTTGGCAGAAATGCAGTGGTGTGAGTGGAAATAGAAGTGCAGTTTATGCAACAAAATTGCTGCCCAGGAGAGCTGGAATGCCCCATTTCTATGAGGGGTTTCCTCTTTGTGGAGTAGTGTAACTTTTTTTAAGTTTATAGCACAATTGTAATAAATCCAATTGCATCTTCTAGATTTTGGAGTGGAGGCTTAGTTTATCTTCTGAGGTAGAAGGTAAAGCGATGTGCTTAGATTTCTGTAATATTTGCATGTGGTTGCAAAAGGTGTTCTGAGCTTTGTGGTCTGTGTTTGCAGTGCATAATGCATCTTGAGGATAGACTGCAAGAGATGTATCTCAAAAGCAAAATGCTTTCAGAATATCTGCGAGGACATACAAGAGTGCATGTAAAAGAACTAGGAATTGTATTGGGGTGAGTATTGCAGGTATCAGTCTTAAGCAATGGCAAAAGCTGGGGCAATTATTTTTCCTTTTCTTTTGAGTGTTGACAGCTTGTTCTCATGAGAATTTGCTTCATATTTAACACTTCTCTTTCATGGGCCTAATAAGTTGCAAAAATGGCTCTACTGAGCTATCTCAAAATCAGGAGAAGACATTTATACAGCAACAACAAAATACTTGTCATTTTTAAATCTTCAGAATTAAGAGAGTTTGGATTTTGGTCATTAGTGAGTTATCCAAGCATTTGTACACACTCTTCTGTTGTGATCTCCTTAATGAGAACTTCATCCCAACAAATACTTTGGAATGAAAAATTCCATTCCAATTTTTGGAATGAAAAGGGTGCATTTGTACTTAAGTGACGAGGGTCTCAAAGATCAGGTGTAGATAAATAAACAGGTGTCCTGTTCAGCAGCTGTCTTCTAATAATAGTACTGGATTGGCATATAACCTTTAGGGAGCTGCCTGCTGACAGCAGAAAAGGGGGAAGTAGTAAATACACTTTCTCAAGATGTTTTTTGACACTGTAGCTTAAATCTAACTTATCTTTTTCCAGACTGTTTGAGATTTCATACTCAGAAATGCAGCTGTAAATAGTGAAACAGTGAAATAAGTACTTTTCTCTGTGTGCGTGTATGTGTCAAATATATATAAATATGTACACACATCCTGGCCTCTGAGCAGCTTCACATTTGGAAGTAGTTGGAAACTGACCATTGCACTTGAGAGACATTCCTTGAACTGTTATTGCATAATATTAAATTCAAATTTTGGTCTTTTTTTTTGGCAAGAAAGTGCTACTATGTAGGAAACTGAGTTATATTCAAAACCTGAAATGCATAATCTTCCATAAGCTGATACTTAGTACTTTGTTAAACTGGGTTTATTGGAGCCTACTCACTGGTAAGGCTACAAGCTGAGGCTTAGGGTTTAGTAAATACATAAAAGATCTTTTATTTAAACCAGAAAAGATTATATAGCACAGAATGTAATGCTGCTTGCTGTCTTTTGATTTAAGTGCTAATCTACTTCTTGGTTTTAAACATTATTTACTTACCTTTACTGGTAGTACATGATTATTGACAGTAAATAATAATTAAACTATGAACTTAGTAATGGCAAGACACTTCCAGTTTCTTTAAAGTGGATGAAAAGTATCATCTTGTATTTCTCTTGTGAAAAATGACTGTATATTATTTTAAAGGCTGTCTTTTTTTTTTTAATTTCTAGGATTGAATCCAATGACTTGCCTTTGTTGGCTGCTATAGCAAGTACTCATTCCCCATATGTTGCTCAAATACTCTTATAAATTAAATTCTCAGGATAGTCATTCCCTAAAAGTACAGTTATGAAAATGGGAATGTTGAATGAAGAACAGAGGTGCCAAACACTGGTAAAGGGGAGCACTGATGAAAGCAGGTGATGACTGTACGTTCTGCCACCTTCCGATCCTGATTTCAGCCGGATGCTTTATCGGAGGACTTCAGTTTACATAACACAAAAGGCATTCAGGTTTTTCTTACAATCTCACTTCTGACTTAAATCAAGAGACTGCATCCTTGCATTTTATTTTTATTCAAAGGACAAAAGTTAACACTATGTGGCAGACCGGGTGCTGCCATCCAAAACGCTGCTCAAAACCATGAAGTACCAGTTAAAAGAACAAGTGGGTTAGAATGGATTTTGTAATACTATGCTTGTGAGTGTGGTGTGGTGTATGTCTCTTTGCTGGGGAGGAGGAGGAGGAGTAGCTGTTAACTCTGTATATAGCATTCCTATACAAAAGTGTATTTGGTGGGACATGATTTTCTTGCAGAACATACGTGTGGTTTTGTATAGTAGAAGTGATGGGCTCAAAACAAGGAACTTGGATTCAGCAGCCAGATGTCATGTGGGAATGGAGGTGTGTGTGAGCTTGATGTGACTTTTCCATTTAAGGACAAGAGGTTGAGAGCTGTGGCTTGCTTCTGTTTTAATGAGGAGGCATTCTAATGGGCCCATGGCTGCAAGTGGAATGGAATGGACATCCGAGAGAGGGATTTTGTGGGAAAGCCTTATGGAACTTCTGCTACAAGTTTACATTTGTTGCTGATGCAACTTCAGTAACTGTTGATTTGCTGTATGACTGTGGTCCTGGGAACTAAACTTGTCTTGGTGTCATCAAGTATTGCTATCTCCAAGGAGTATGAATTTGGAAAACTTGTGAACGATGCCAGTGCTATGAGCATGTGTCCGTGTGCACATACACCAAACAATTGGCACAAACTGAAGACAATCGTATTGGGGAAATACAAGATATCAAACAACCCCCACCAAACCTTTAGTCAAAAGTATTACTTTTTTCCAGCTATGAGTTGTCACTCTGAGTAGGAATAGAACAGGAACGTTGTTTGAAGTAAAATGAAATGTGGGGGCAAACCCCAATATTTGATATTACTCTGAATGTTTGCAATTACCCTTTTTGATTCTACAGAAATCTTGAACTATCATCCAGGTGCCTTTCCTTACTAGATTATCTACTCTGACACCAGAAACTACTTCTCCACTAGTTGATACTGGCCTTTGGTGTTTCTAGAAAGCAAAATAAAATTTTGTACTTCACTGTTTTCACGTGGTTGATTAAAATGAATGTAAAAAATACCTTTTTTTGCATAAAGCACTGTTAAGCTGGATATGAAAATATGGACCAGACTGAGGAGAGAACAAAGGATCAAAACATGCTCAAATGGAAAACTCAATGTTGGACTGTTCCGTTGTGAGCCACTGTGAATACGGTGTCTGAAACTGTCATCTTGCAAGCAAATTTCTGGCAACACAATTGCTTGAAAATAGTGAATTCTAAAAAGAAACTCCTGGTCACCAGTTGTGAGTTCTCCTTGTTGGTGGTTACAGATTTTTAACACTGAAGGGACACACTTTTATTAAAAGTGTTTTTATTTCCTACTACCTTGATGTTTGGACTTTTCTACAGTAAACTTTCAATTATTTGAAATAATGAAATGTGCTTATTGTGAATTGTTTAAATGTGATGGGGTTTTATTAACCTTGTGTTGCTTTTTGAGGGAAATAGGTAGACTGGCCTACTGTGAAAAGAGGTTGTTTCCACGTGGAGGGATACTTAATATTCTGATACAACACTTCTTAAGCTGTTCCTTCTATGCTGGTTTTCTGACCTGACATTCCAAATATTTCTTTTATTGCTTTTCATATTTCTCCCTAGTGTTCTGCCTAAAAAGGCTAAAATCTTTCTATGGTTCAGGTTTTTTTCTGCTGCTTTATAGCTAAGCAAACTTTTCATATCTTTGGTCTGTGAATCCTATCTGCTGGAAAGTAAATTTACCTCTGCATATGGCTTTTAGCAGATACCACTTTCTGTTTCACAAGGTTAAAACAAGGAGCGAACCATAGAGCAAGTCATGTATTCCTAAACTGCCCTCTTGGTGGAGAATGTGTGTGTGCATGTGTAAGACTATGAAACTGCTTCTCTGAGTGTATATAGAAATCCTCTTGTACTTTCTCTATTTCATGTCACTCTTAAATAGTAGCTGACATCATTTAAAGTCAGTCCAGTTCTTTTAAAGTGGGGGTTTTATCTGAACAGACTCTGACAGTTCTACAAAGAAATATATGCTAACTTAAAGATGTGCTTTTGTTGTCACAGGGTTTACTAAAGAGGACAGAGATCTGCAGGCATTCAGTGAATTCAAGATTAATACCATAATCAATAATAGACCTGATTTTACCACATGAAATGTTAAAAAGAAAATAAATCTGCAAGACATCAGTTAACTTTATAGTGGCATGTGAGCTGATGGTCAAAAGCACTTGAATTTTCTTCAGCCCAGGCTAAAACTTTATAGTTCTTGCTGCTTTCTCTAACATTTTGCTGCTCTTCAGAAATTACACGTTGAACTATTTTATTCTCAGTTTTAGTTTTGGGGGAAAGAAAATTCAAAATGAAAGCCCTTTATTACCTTTAAAAGGCTTTAGACTAATGAAAGCTAATTACATATTTCCCCTCCACCAAATGTACTACCTCAGTTGACAGGATTCCACTTTCTAGGGCTTTTTTTTGACTCGAAGTCTTTAACTTGTTTTTGGTAGCATCTTGATGTTCATGTAAATTGGTGTGGCATGACAGGGCAGTAAGTATTTACAGATGTGTTTTTTAGACATTTTTAGGGCATGTTTCTGGTTTTACTTTAATAGGATGAAAAGTGATATGAATGTACAGCTGTGTTGAAAATTGATAATGTAGCTTAATTTTCAAATATTCCAAAGTTGTTTTTATCAGTATTATGTAGGTTTTTGTAAACTGAAAAACATACTTTCTTGGTTAGGTGGGAGTGCACAGTCTTTCCAAAATCCCACATAAATGCAGTTTACACACTGAAATTTAAAGAATGTATGCTGTTTTCAGGCAAGACTAAACATAGGGGAGGAATGAACAGCTAAATTGTAGAATTTAATTGAAATGAATTCTTGAACCCCAAACAATACCAAGATTGGAAC
The DNA here is from genome assembly GCF_028551555.1 of Melozone crissalis. Classification (NCBI taxonomy): domain Eukaryota; kingdom Metazoa; phylum Chordata; class Aves; order Passeriformes; family Passerellidae; genus Melozone; species Melozone crissalis. The sequence continues at coordinate 35,366,386 of NW_026535784.1, read as the reverse complement.
ATTTTAATTTAAGTGAGGTACCCTCTGAACTAGTCTATACAACTTTCTTTTGCTCCCAAAAAACTAATAGACACTGATTCTGTAATTCGCATTTCTGATGGCATCTTCCAGAATTTTAGATTGATTTTCCCCACTCCATATTATAAGCATCTTTGCTCTTAAAGTCAAAGCCTCTTTTCAGATGCATCAAATTCTTGTATATAAGGTTTATGCAAAATGATCACTTACCCTTCAAGGAACTTCTACTTCAATTAAAAGGACCCAAATAAAAATCAAGTCTGAACTACTGAATTTAGTCTAGACAATTTCCTTATTTTCTTTTTCTTTTTTTTTTTTTTTTTTTTTTTTTGGGGGGGCGGGGGGGCGGGGAGGGTGGGGGATTTGAGGTCAAATGAGGTAATTTGACATACATGGCAAGTTTTCCATAGTAGAAAAATGTGTGTTGCTATTGCATGTTTGGAGAACATAGGCTTTTTTAGGAATGACTGAACACCAATGTCAAACTACATGTTTTTTTCTTATAGTTGTTTATGTACACTATCTTTTTGGTCAATTTCTTTGCGGCATTTGGTGCAATAAACTTTCTGAAATCAACGTAAGTGGTATTTGGTATCTTCCTTTTTAAAGCTTCTGAAATAGCTGTTGTTGTTGTAGCTGAGGTCTAACAGCACATGGACTTTTAGATAACCCTTCAGCAAAGTAAGTAACTCTTATAAGAGGTGTCTAACAGGAAGGCTGCACAAAATTTGGAACTTGGTTTGTTATCCTTGGAAATTTTACCCCACTTACATGAAAACAGGAGGTCTTATGGAGTGAAAAATATGGGCAAAAAAGAGTGGAAAATGAAGACAGTGACTGTTGGAATAGGTGGTGCAGAGGTTTCACAGGTGTGTTCTCTTTAGTTCTTTCCAGAAGCATTTGAGCTAGCTGAAAAATGTGTTGCTATTAGATAATAAATTCAGTTTCTAAAATTGCTCAGCTGAACAGGAGTGAGTGACCCCTCATGTCTACTAGATTATGAAATGGTTAGTGCATTTGGTCTGATTTAGTTTCAAATACAGAGGTTTTTGATTTCTCTTAGATCTTCCATGACCTGACTTTCTATTTAGTATTCTGAAGCTTATTGGAAAATCCTTATTTAGAAATAAAAGCAGAAAGGAGATGAGATGATCAACTGTATTTGTGCTTCTTTGAGCAGGTCTGAATTAGGCTGATTTGTAGGATCTAAGCATTTCTTACTTATAGACTGAAATGCTTGCTTGTGGGTCAGGCTACCAAGGATTGGAGGTAAGAAAAAAGCCAAGGAGTTTTGGCATCAAGGACTTGATAGTGAGGAGAAAATCCAGTAAAGTGAATGCTCCACTCCCTGATCTCTTTGATACTTATGAGCCATTGGACTGTCTAAGTGATTTGTGCAGTTCACCAACCTGTTTTTCCATCCAGGTCTTGTAAGACTCTATGAAACTCCTCTGCTCTGATTTCACTACTTTAAAAAAAATTGTAGTTAAGCTGTTGCTCATACCAGCTGGTTGAATTTCTTTTTAAAGGGCACTTAGCCAGTTTCTCAGAATCCAAATGTTCAGGATGGTGGCAGATTAAGAAGAGGGAGGTGCAGAGGCCGGCAGACAGTAAATAGCCAAGCGCTGGGAAGGGGTGGAGTCCTGAATTAATGAATGCTTACAAGATATGGCTGAGAGGGTGGCCAAAGAGCTTTTAGAGCTGAGCTGCAAAGGGGAAAATAATACCTAGATTTGAAAAATCCTCAAACTCTGAAGTCAGATTCTGTGATTTGTTCCGAAGACGTGACTAGAAATAATACGAATGTTTATAGTGAACAAGCAACTGAACTGTTTTCCTGCTTATGTAAGTGGCAAGGAAGATCACAGATCTGATGGAGGAGTTCTCATATGTAAAAATGGTTTCAAGGCTACAGCAGTAAACATGAACTATATTCCAAAGTAACTAAGTCTTGTGCCAAAATTCTGACAGTCTTTCTCCCTACTTTTCTCTCTTTTTGAAAAAGTTATATAGCAAAGCTTTCTGCTGATCATCTGTGCACCATATCCTTTGGTTTTCTATACTTACATCTTTGAAGAGGTCAATCATGACTAAACATACAAAACAGGTTTTTGGATATAAAGGACACGAAGCCAAGTGACAAACCACGAGACTGTGACTTGTGTAAGGCTTCTGATCCCATATAAAATTAGCTTAAGTGGACACATGCTAGTAATCCACATGCTGGAAAATTACTCTTATAATAGTTGCAGTCAGTTGTCTGTCTGGCACAATCCCAAAGCTAAAACAGTTTAAGCAGTGCAAGTAGAGTAGCACTTTGTCTTGAAATCCTAAGGTCAACACATGGCTGAAGGGCTTAGGAGTGACAGTCAAGTACTCAAATATAATCTTATAAACTGGATTTTTTTTCCATTTGGAGCTACAAAAGAGATTCCACTGTGATCTGACAAAATGATGTTTGAGAGAGAGAAGAGTTCCATTAGGAATGAGTTTCTCACCAAGGAATAAAGCTCCCTCTCCAATGGACAGGGAAATGGTCACATTTGTGGAAATACAAAGTGATGCTTAGGTCTGCTTGGGATCTTCCCAGAGTGGGTTTGTGTGTTCTGATAAGAGTGCCATAGTGTCAGGGGCTGGGGTATTTGGCTCACAAAAACGTTTTGCCTTCTGTTGGATTGAATTCCAACCCTGCATATAACAAAATTGTTTCAAGTATGTTTGTAATGTTACCATTTTAGCTCTCTTTTGCTACCTCATCTCTTTTTCCCTAGGCAAAAGGAGACTGAGGAGTTATTCTTTTCTGTGTGCCATGTGGATGTTATAATTTTTCATTTTCTACAGTATTACATCACTTTGTTTTTTTAAGATCTGCAGAAGTCCTGTTAGCCTCAAAATGGACAAATCTAAAACTGTTCACTTTAGCTTTGAAAAATACAGGGGAATGTATTTTGTTGAATTAGTTGTGTCATTCTGTACAACATGTAACTTTTTTGACCATGAAACACAACTGATCTGAAAGCAGTGTGACATGAAAAATCATGATTCGAAACCATTCCATCAGCTCCTCCTGCCCATTTTAAGGCACTGATTCATATAAGGACACTGCAGTCAGAGTGCAAGTGCTTTAATTCTGTAGTAAAGGTTTGCATTTAATTCGGAAATTATGCCTTAACTTTTGATTTAGGGAGCAGAACTTCCTGGGCTGCTTGCATCATTGCAGCCTGTTCACTATGTGGGTGAAGAGAAGCCTAGTTCTGCATTGTGGTCCTGTTGGTCAGGAATGTTGGGAGCAGGCTGCCTGATGGGGGGGGTGGATAAAACAAAAATGGAATTAGCTCTGAGAGAAAGCTAACTTTTTTCCTTTGCCCTTTTGTTACTGCAATTACGCTTCTGGCAGTCTCCTGTCGCAGTCTGATGTCCCTAGTGTGGAAAGGGTCACTGAACCCCAAGGCTGGTTGAGCAGGGTTCCCTGGATGCTGAGCTGCTGTCATTGCCAGAGCCATGGAGTGAGCTGTGCCAGGACAGCTGGGACGCAACCACCAGAGTTCCAGGTGAGTTTGTCAGGCCTCTGGTATTCAAACCATTTGTGTTACACGGAGCCACGGCTGCACCCCAAAGACAGACAGCTGCCTCTGATTTGCTGTGTGCCATTTTCTTCCCACAAGAATGCAGTAGCCTCTCCTGTTGCTCAGGAGTGGGTAAACACCACAAGCAAAAGATGCAAAGCCCATTTGTAATGTTGCTAAATAAATTCTGAGTCTCTCAGGTAATTTGTTGGCTGCTGGGAGTGGCTGAAGGAGTAGCAGTGCATTATTACATGTTTGAATTAAATAAGATCTGGTGGCTTCCCAAGTGCAAGTGCTGATGCTCTTGATATGAAGGCAAGCTGGTAATTAGAGAATGCTGTTCTTGTCTTCACAAGGCTTCCTGTCCTGAGCCTTGTGATGTTTAGACTGTATTGCTGCAAAGGATCTAATTAACTAGTTCATCCCTGGGATTGTCCCTTTACAGGGGAGCTGGCTTTCTTCCACCCTGCCTTGCTTCACTTCAAATTAGTATTCTCTCTTTCTTCTAAATATACAAACCTTTTTTGGCATGTCTATTTTTGTGGCCAGCAAATGCTATGCCATCCCTAAAAAGAGCTGGTATGGACTTTGTGATGAGTGCTGAGATTTTAGATCTTGGTTTAGTTGGAGACTAAGAGCTGAATGGTCCCACCCAGGAGGAAAAGCTCTTGAAGGAGAGCTCCATGGGAATTGCTGTCCCACTGAATCCAAGCAGCAATCTGCACCTGCAGTTATCTCACTGCCTGTTGCTGAGTGTTGCTAAGTGCCATTCTTTTCTTAACAATTGGGGACTGTGCTAAAAAAACCCAAAGATGTTAATGGTCTGGGGTGAAGTCACTGCAGCACCAGCCTGCCCTTTGCCCTGTGACAATTCCAATAGTTTGATGATGGTTGGCTGCCACAGTGCACACTGCTGCCCTTCTTTGAGCTGTGATGCAGAGCTGGGTTGCATTGTAGCTGAGGTTGAAACATGACTGTGAACTTTACAGCCTGCTGGACTTGCTCAAGTTAAATGCAGTTTTATGTAGTCTGTGATGTTGTATAGCACAGAGCATCCTGATAGCACAGCTTGTCAGTGTAGCACAGGGCTTTGCAGTAGTAGTGAGATCATCTCTGGATGTGCTAAACATGTTTCTGCTCACCCTGTAACACATCTTTATCTCATGCTGGGTTAACCACACTGATTAACCATTCCTAATTCTTGACTAAGCTTGACTGGTGGCAGGTTGGGAATTTTCACCCTGTGTCTGTGGCTCATCATTAAATCAGCTCCTGCTTGTTTTCTCAGCATTCTGGTAATTACCACTGTTCATTACAGAAGGATGGAGCAATTGGCCAAAGGTATGCAGGGATACTGTGTCAAAGGTTAGTATCTGATTTTCTGAGTCCTCAAATAATGACTTCATCATCAAACAGTCCTGCTGGCCAAGCAGGGCTGGGGGCATGCATACACCTCCCTTTTCCCTTCCTGGCAATTGCTTTCGAGAGTCATAGACACCATGACTGGCATTTAGACAAATCTTTTGTGAAATTTAAAAAGAGAAAATGTGTGCTCGTTCTTATACACTGTGTGCAATTACAATTCTGCCTGTAAGGCTAGTTTAGCTAAAATATCTGCCACGTGGATGCTGCCAAATAAGTGTATTTTCCTTTTCTGAACACCTGCTTCTTTGCTGTAATGCATCTTTATTTTTTGCTTTAGATGCATGACTTATGTGGGAAAAAGTAACTCATGACAAGCAGCTGAGCAACACGTAAGGAGACATAGCAGGAGTCAGTAATCAGCCAAGGGAAGCACTAGTTTTTAGAAAAATAAAAGCAGAAGTGAAAGATCAAAGTCTCTTGAGCGAATTCCTAGTTTGAGGCAGTGGGAAGGTGTTACAGGCAAGCCTGTGGATCATGCAAGATGTTAACTTACTGCTTCACAGAAACAGCTAGTTTTTACACATTGGCATGAAGGTATCTGTGATGATGCTGTGCTGTGGCAATGCAGCAGGTTTATATCTCCCCATTTTAATATAGAGAACAGTGATACAATGCAGTTTTTCTTGGAATTAGCTATATGGGCTGAAATATTGCTGCCAGTGTTACAGCTTTTAGCTATGTGAAAGAACAGGGGCAGGAGGCAGCATAAAATTAAGCAAAAAAGTAAAAAATATGGTACCGAGTAATGCATGCCATTTGACTCTGTGCCACTGTCTGAGTTCCTGATACAGTCTTGGTGCTGTTTGTTTTAACCTATGTGGTGGAAATCCAAAGATAAAAAGCACCCATGACCAGACAAGATGTGACTGTCATTCTCTAAGGGGATATATTGCCATGGCAATCCTGGCTGTTGCTGTTGGGAGATGGCTGATTTTGGCCACCTGCTGGGTAGCTGGAGATGGTGAATCCCCTTGGGGATAAGGTGCCTTTTGGATAATTAGACAAGCGTGCAAACTGCCTCAAAACAAAGGACGTTAAATTATTTCTTCCTGCTGCTTGAGATGAAGTAATGGCTCTGGTAAAAGTGAATGCCTGAGAGGCAGCACCAGTTTCTGAAGGATAACAAATGCCAAACCCAGTTGGAGCCTCAATTTTTCCCCCGTGTCAAGGGGAAGGAATGCAAGGTTTGACAGCAAAAGAAGGCTGGGTGCTTGCTATAAGAATAGTATTTATAGAATCCCAGAATAGTTTGGGTTGGAAGGGCCTGTAAAAGGTCTTGTAGCTCAGTCCCTCCTTGCAATGGCCAGAGATATCTTCAGCTAGATCAGGTTGCTCAGAGCCTCACCCAGCCAAGGAACAGTATTTGATCTTTGTGCTCATGGTGAGGATGAGGTTGGGCACTCAGCTGTCACCCAGTGCAGGTGCTCCTGCCAGCACAAGGGAAGTGGCTGCAGCAGGGAAGACAACAACTGGTCTGCCCCTTTCATTGAGGTCTGCTTAAAGCATTGAGGAAATGGGAATGTGGGGCAGTGAGTTTCACCTCAGTTAAGCCAGTCTGCCGCTGATCCCTTGTGTTTGCTGGTGGAAATATGCCCTTAACCACCTGCTTGCAGTAGGGGTCAGATGAGAGCTGCTACTGTGATGCCTTGAGAATCCATAGCCAGGTGTAAGGATGAGAAGGAGAAGCACGAGTCCCCTTTCCAGCATCGCCTCCCCATTGCTTCAGCGTAGCTGTAGCAGGAAAACTGCCCCCCGAAGGGCTGGTGAGCTGCCGGAGCTGCAGCTGGCTGTAATAGCACAACGTCTGCTTGGTGGGACCGCTGCCAATCGTGCTCCTTTTCCCCAGCTGCAGTTAGTGTAAAAGCTGGTTTCAGGTTGCTTGCCTAGCTCTAGATTGGCATCAAATAGCTCAGCTTTGCAAACCCTATTTGCTGCTCATGATGTGTTTATTGGACCTGATTGTTATTCTGCCAGAGACTAAGGTAACCTAGGGAAATACATCCTCATTTCTCCCTTCCTCACCACAGAAGCACCCTGTGAGGGTAGCCGTCATTATTTCTGACCTTAATACCTTGCTAAGAAGAGGAGTAACTCCTGGAAAATTGCAGGATGTATTCGTTCTGTTTCCATTGTTTTCCCTTTGCTCCATGGCCATGACACATCATTGTCAGGGATGTGGGGCTGGCAGTGGGCATCAGCAGGAGCAGGAACCACTTCATCCAAGTATCTCCCACAGCTGTGAAAGCTGCAGAAAGGCATTGTGGAGCTCTTGTTTCCTTCCAGAGTGGAGTCCCTGTTCTGTGTGAATTATGAGCACAATTGTCAGTGCTCCCAGCACCGGCAAGGGAAGCTGCTGATAAATGAGGTGCAGTAGCAGCAGCTGCAAAATTGCTGTCCTGCTGGCTGGGGAAAGGCAAAGTCATCAGAGAATTAAGATGAACTGCTAAGCATATTTTGCGCTCAGAAGGCAGTTCCATAGGAATTAAAAGGAAAACACTGCCATATAGGAGTTTTTCTAACTTCTGCTGGTGTTACAGCTGTTGCTCTTCAGGCCTAGTATTCCTTCATGCAATGAACTGCCCCCACACAGCTTCTTCAAATAGGATCAAAAGGGTCAGCTGGAAAAATCTATAAAGAGGTGGAACAATTCAAAGAAGAATGCAGAGGCACAGAGCAATGACTGCTTGGAAATCAAGGTCAAATCGTGCATTAATAGCTGAGTACACCCAGGACTTCAGACATCTTAAATCAGACCCTAATGACCATGGCTGGGTAGAAGACAAGAATCCACGTCTTTTTAAAGTGCTGTCTTGTGCATGGAAACGTGGCTTTATGCCACCAACAGAGAGTAAGAAAATGCTGTCTTCCTCTTTCAAAGCTTTTTTTGCTCTCATGAGATTGAGATTTTACACTAGCCATCCTATAAAAAAGAAGTCAGTAGGGAACACTAAAGTAGTAGCAAGCAGCCACTTGAGCTGTGCTGTGTTTGGCACATTGGAGTGCCACTGGTACTTCGTCATCTTGTCAATGTAGGAAAAAATTATATTAACAATATCAACCTCAAGTTTGTTCTTCAAACTTCTACTTCAGTGTGACGTGGTCTCAGTTATTTTGGTCACATTTCTACAGTTGGAGACTTGGAACTGTTTATACCTTTTGCACTGTATTATTTCAGTTATACGTGAAATGTAGCAAATCTTTAGTTTCTATGATTGAGTTTGCAGCTAGCTTCCCTCACCCAAGGAAACTGGAAGCTACTAAAACCATTCCTTTTAACCAGCACAAGGAATAGAGCTGCCTTCTGCCTTTCACTTCTGCACATCCTTTCTGGTGCAGTAAAAATTCACTTTGAAATTACTTGTAGACCAGCTATACAGATGAACTTTGAAACACTACAGCTTTGAATTAAAAGCATTTTTTACCCTAGATCTGACGCTGTGCCATCCTCAGAAATGGCATAAAGAACCTGGCAGAAGGCTGTTTTGCTGAGCAGCTTCTATCTGGTCAACATAAAGTAGACTTCAGTAGAGCTTTAAGGCTAATTTTCTGTGCATTTCTCACTTGAGGTCATGAACAGAATGTGAACCCTCAGGCACTGAAATCAAGAGATGGGTCTCTTCTAAACCAGCCCTTCTGAGGAGCCAGCCACAGCCCCTGTGTCAGGTAGGACATGGTTTTCTTCCATGAGTTGTGTTGGTGTCTGCAGGGCTGCAGCAGAGCTCTAGGCTAAGGCTTGATCTTTCTGTCTTAGATCTAATTCCTGGCCTGCAGCATCTTCTCTTCCCCCCAGATAAATCCCCCTTTCTTGCATGGGCAGCAGTGCTGTCTCTTGGCACCGGGAAAAGCAGCCCAAGTGCAGGCCAGCGGGTGGTGGCTGCCAGGGACACGTGAGCAGAGCAGAGATTTACTCCTTTCACTTGACAGGTGTAGGCTCTTTCACCATCTCTGTCTGCCCAGGGATTGTGAAACCTCTTAGCACGCTGCAAAATGCCTCAACCTCATAGTAATTTCTCTTCCCCAAAGGTATAATGAGGTGAAAAGCTGGCCCCTCAGCCAGTGGCTCAGTACAGGGCAGGGTAAGGGCAGGGTACGTGGCTGATTCATTTCTCTTTCACAAGACTGCCCGTGCTGTGGAACAGAACAGGGTTATTCCCAGGAGCTGGGCTTGCTGAGGTTAAATATGTGCCTTCCTTTATCAAACTGTTTTCTGCCATTTCTGCACGTTTCACAAGAGGGTTGAGTTACTGCTGAGTAAATTTACAACCAGAAACCTCAGGCCCTTCAGAAAACCAAAGGAGAGTCGGAAGGAATTACATGTGTTCCAAAAATTAATATTTAGGTGTGCTGACATGCATGTGTAACCAATGATGATGACAGTGACTGTTTTTTTTTTTTTAAATAAACTCTTTGCAGCTGAGAAATGTGATCATTCCAACAAAACAAGAAAGCTTAACCTGCAGAAAAGCTTAACCTGCAGCCAGCAGTTCCATAAACTCCCTAGGCTAACAGGCTGTATTTGTGCTGTCTTCCTCTGTGACAAATGTGCTTGGTGCCACAGTGGTGTCACAAGCCTGAGCCAATGGTGCTTATGGCTTCCAGCTGGGCTGCTGAGTGCTGGGAATACCACAAGCCAAGCAGATCCCGGGTTTGGTGGAAGCAGTGTCCAAAACCTACCTCATTTCTAATGCCTCCTGTCCCAAATCCATTATTAGTCAGGGAAATGTTGACCTTGCCTGCTGTAGCTCAAGCACAGCAGCCTTCTGGTCATTTTTCTGAGCTGACTGCTGCAGTTGGCTCACCTCAGGAAGACTTTCTTTAGGGACTCAGATAATAGTTGGTGTTCACTATTGCAGTTGAAGTCTGTGTTACTGGAGAAGGTCTGATGTGACGCTGTGACGCTGTGGCTAGGAGACAGGGGCCAAATTCAGGAAGAATTCTTGTTCTGATGAGAGGAGAAACCCCAGGGAGATGTTTAATCACTGCAGATTGAGTGATACTAATGGTGAAGTTTTTTATCCTTTGTGTTAACAGTGACATGTTGTGCTGTGCAAAGTGCACTGATCAAGCTGCTCTGTTGCCTTACTGGCCAGAATTCTTTCTTTGCTAGCCCTCCTCTGTCTGTGGTATTTTTTCCCCTCATGTTCACTTTGGCATATCTGATATTACACGGCCAGCTTTCCCAGGCAGGTACCTGGCCATGCTTGTCAAGTTTTTGGAAGGCCACAAACAGATTAGTTACCTCTTTCCATTTACCCTCTCACAAGGGAAACTGCTGAGACAAGATCTTTCAGGAATGTAGATGACTCCCTTTGTCTATGCTACAAATGAAGAAACATAGATAAATGTCACCCCTGGGAGGCTCCTTTGGAGACTTTTCATGTCCAGCACTATTACTTTGGTTCATGTATTCCAAGCCAACAACGTTTTCATACCTGAATTAGGAAAGTATGGATTTATCTGATGAATACATGCGTGTATTTCATGTATTTTCAACAAATCACGTGTGTGTTAGAGGTTCATCTGCAGTGCAAGGTTTGGGGGTCACTGGAGTGCTTCTCCCTGGAAGGCAGCAGAAGACTGACAGTAAAACCTCGTTTTTCAGGCTGCTTGATGTGAGGAGGGCAGCGTGCCCTGTGACCTGGCTGCGACAGGGGAGCAGAGCTCAGCGTGTGTGTTTGCACGCACAAGTTTACAGGAATTCTGGCTCTTCCCTGGGGGAGAATGCTCTTCACTCACCTTTTTCACTTCGGAGGGAATAATTACCAATGTTTGTGGGTTTTTTTTTTCATTTGAGGTAGGTAATATGCAAACCACGGTGGCACATCCAGGCTGCAGTTTCAGAAAAATTTGCTTGAATTTAATGTTGATGAAAATCTAATGTTCCAACTTCGAGTCAATGCGTCATGTGTCAGGCTTTCAGCAGCATTAAGTTGCCAATACCTATAATAAAATCCTTATCCATCTGGCTATCCTTAGCCTTAAAAAACAACAGAAAAATCTCAGCTACCATCCAACTCTAAACCTGTTTTCTTACTGAACCAATCTGGTTGTATCATATGCCATTTAAAAGCTCATATCAATAACAGGGAATTAATCACTGCTTTTGTTTGAGTATTTTGCCTCTTAGTGCAGTACTTCTCTCCCAAAATTTGCCTTGAGAAAGAGAGCCCCTATTATTATTTTTTCCCAAGTTGCATGGATAATTGATGTTTAACATGTTCATAAGAAAAAAAAAGGCCTGCGTGTAACTGATAGGACAAAGATTTTATATCCACACAGCAGTTGTTTTGTAAGGGGACCAGAATTTCTAGGTTGTCAACTCTGTTGATTATCTTTGCCCAGCACTCAAATTTGATTGTCTTTTAATGGTGCTACAGTAAAGATTTTTTTATTACATTGAAAACAAAATTAAATTAAAAATTAGGTTTGAGAAAGCAGCATTTAAAGGCAGAATATGAGGGGAATGAGAAAAAATATTTTTCCTTGTTGGATTTTGTAGCTGTTAGCTATACAGAAGAGGCATGTTGAGGCTCAAAAAGATGTCTCTTCACTGCCAAATTCTGAAACAAAGTGTGAGAGAGGACTGATTAAAAACCTCTTCAGTTCTCTTCTCTACCTCTCCAGCTTCTGCCTTGCAGCCTTTTTCTCCATCCTCTGCTCCTGCTTTTGGTTTTGGGCTCTTCCACTCATCTTTTTCCATGATGGTCACCTTCTCTCACTCAGTATTGTTTTCACACCTTCTCATCCTTCGACCTGTTCTGTCTTTTGCCTGTTCAAAGGATGTGCAGCACATGCAGAACTGGGCATATTCACTGAACCTAGGTGACAAATTCTAATTCAAATATAGATTGCTTCTGAGAATGGTGAACCACGTGTCCCAAGCTGTAGGGCTTGGTCAGGTGGAAACTCAAAAAGCACAACCTGCTCATGATGGCACACTCGAGGAATTTCAGGTGTCCTTAATGGAATTACTAGGTGTGACAGCTAGCAAAACCCATTCCTTCTACTTGTTTTTTGTAATACAGAGAAGGAAACATACTTTTATATGCCCCAGTTACTGAGATAAAAGTGATCCATTAAAGGTGAATCTTTAAAAAAGGAGACTACCCATGCATCAAATTTAATGGAGTGGTTTCTTAGGAAAACATATACATTAAAAAAAAAAATAGTTCCTTAAAAAGTAATCATTCTTAGTGTAATATTGAAATACAGGAATCTGCCTTCTTTTAAATATCATACAGGACAAAAAAAAGAGAAGAATTAATATCACAGGCGGTACTATATTTCTCCCCATCTACCTGGACTGATGAGAATTCATTTTTTGCTTGGACAACATTTTAAAAAGACAAAAAATTCAGCCAATACAATCAGCAAAATTCTTCTCCTTCATTAACTAAGTGCCCAAGAGACAAATGGATGAAAATGTAGGTTCCTGTATTCAAGAGGAGGTTGCAGATTAAATGATGCAATAAATTTACCCCTGAGCTAAAAGCAAATTTTCTTCTAACGTAAAAGTCACCTTTCAGGTACGTTGCAATCTTTACAGGGTGCCGGCTAAAATGATGGGGAATAGCTCTTGGGAGCTATGGGCGAGATCATGCAGAAGTGGTGTGTGTATCTATGGTGATGTTCTTCTCTCTGTCACTGGGAACAGGCTGCAGGGGCTGCAGGCATTCAGGTGGGGAGGAGAAACTCCCTGAAATGCTGGGTTGTGTTTAAGTATTTGAAGTTTATTATGGACTAGGTAGTTTCCAGCTAAATGTCGTGGAATGTTGTGCACAATTAGGTAAACTGCTAAAAGTCGTAATTGTGATGATTATTGTTTTTCCCAAGGAGACTCCTAACAGTACATTTCCCATATGTTGTCCACTTTATGGGACTGTATGTCTTATTTTGCATGTGCCTCATTTTAAATATTCAGTACTATGTATTTTTAACTTATAGCCAAATATCTCAGCATCTGAGAAGCCAGGTAAATATGTTTGCCTCATTTTTGTAGGCAAGGCAGCTAGGGAACAAAGAAGTCAAAGGTTTGTTATGTGATATATTGGCATTTAAGCAAATGACTAGCAGTCTCCTGAAAACTGAAAGCATGACCTTTTGTGAAATGGCATTCTTTTATTGAACAAATGTGTTTTTAATGTATTCTGTTATAGCTGCTTGCTGTTGTGATTATACGAAATTGAACTGCCTTTTGCAACAGCAAAAACTACAGTGACAACAAAGGGACTGACCTGATTTTGACTCTTCATTCTCTTCTGCAAATCTGCAAATGCATTTGTTGAAGCCTGTGCAAATCATTTGCTGCAAATATTAAATCTCAACCTCTATGGTTTTGCTGTGGGGCAGCCTCTAAGTCATGAGTTAGTGACAGGAAAAATGAGAGAAACTTGACCTGCAATGTTTTTAATGATTTTTTTTTTTAAGTAGAAGCATTTAGTTAAGTCAAGTAAATCCCTACTCATTTACTTGCAATTTTAACTCAAATGACAAACTTGCAGTTGCTGAGAACAGGTTATGTGGGTTCCTTGCGAAACCCCTTCATGAGAGAGACAACATCCTCTTTCCCTCAGCTGAAGGCTGGGAAAACAGCAGGTCAAATTTCTGCTTGTACCAAAGCCCCAATTCTTGGTAGTCCTGCAGCAAGCACAGTGTCAGCAATTGTAATTCCTGACATTTCTAACTTGGAGGAGGAGACTGAGAAGGGTAAATGGAATCTGTTTACTTTAGACAAAAATGGAAGTTATGTTCTTTGCTGAGAATGTATCCACAGAGGGCACAGGCAAGGAAATAATTTTGGTAGTTCATTGCTTAAAACACAAATATATTCCAGATCTTGAGCAGAAAACCTTGAAGCTTTGAATGAGTGTGCAGCTGAGAGTGTGGAGATAGGAAAACTTAACTTCTTTGGACACAACACTATGTACAGTGAGACATGACAGTTTGAGCTGGAGCTGCCACCTTCGTCTCTGAAGGTGTCCTTGTTCTGAGCCATTTTGCTGCTGCTGTCTTGAATAGATAAAGCTGAGTACACAGCCAGAGCCCAGAAGAATATCCCCCTAACCTTATCACTAGCCTTGCTTACATCTTTGGAAAGAGAATTTGCTGAGAAAGTACATGGCCTCTTCATTACAAAGTGTGAGATGTTAATTATTGAGAAATTCATTATTCCTTTTTGTCTTAAAGGAAAATGCCAGGGAAAAAAATGCATTAAAATTGAAAAGGGAAAGGCTGTCATTAGTCATTTCTGGATTAAAAATTTGGGATAGGCTATTCTAATAATACACATGGAGGGAAATAGGCAGCCAGATAGATCCAGCAGGGGGTCCCCAAAGCGTTTGTGACCTTGAGATCCATTTAGTGCATGCTTGGGTTAGTGGTTCCTGGGTCTGTTTATAAGGATGTTTCTTCACAACATGTCCGGCTTTGACAGATCCTTCCTCTTCCAGAATAACTCACACTCCATTCAGGGAGTATCTCTGTTGTGTGCAATTGTAAATGACCTCTGCATGGGGATTTAACTCCCAGCCTTTCCTACAGCAACCATGTGATGGCTGGATGCAGTTTGGCAGCTTTGTGCGTCTGATCCATGGTGGTTCTGAAACTGAACTTCACTTGTTTTGTTGCCTTCTTATGTTTGTGTCTAAATTAAACACTAAGGAGTGATGAAGAAGGGTGGTCTAGTGGTTAAATGTATTCAAGTGTCAATATAGAACAAGGAATCTTCTGTCTTCACCACATCTATGGCCAAGGACAAATTATTTGAGATGTCTGGGTCTCAGAGTTTTCCCAACCGTAAGATCAGGATGAAAGGTTTCTCTGGGTTACTGAATCACCTGAATGCTTCGATTCCCAACAGAAAGAGGGAAAATTTTTAAAAGTATTCCTAAATTGATTCTAAAAATAAATAGCCCCTAATTTTTCTGCCACTGGCTCCTCTCCACTTTGATAGAGCAGTTCTGGCTCTCAGTGGAAAGAGGAAGCCCTGCAAATCACACAAGATAAACAGAGTCAAACAAGAGTCAATCTCCAGCTTTCTCTGACTAGTCCAGTGAGCATTACAGTGTTAATGGTGAACAGCAGGGAAATGGCATATTTATTCATTCTGATTTCACTTGCTGTAATGGGAAATAATTCTCCTGAAGTCAATGGGATTGCAGTGGTGTAAGAGCTGTATGAATTTCTCTGCCCTCAGGCTGATGACAAAAATTGTTTATGGCCATACCATAGCAAACACATATAGAAAAGGCCTCAGAGCAGGGTAAGATTCTGTAAATGAAATAAAAGCAATGTATTTAGCAGATGAATGTTTTAGAAGTCAGAGCCTGAGGAAGTCTTGCTGTTTGGCTGATGTACAGAGCTCTCCCCAGTATTTTCCCTTTCCACCCCAGCACAGAGCTTCAGCTCTTCTAGAATCAAGCTTCCCTCACTAGCCACTGTCTACTGGCCAAAAAGGTTCACATTAAAGCAAAAATGTTCAATCCCCATAAAAGATAGCTGCATAGGAGAGGTACTTGGAAAAGGGCAGCTGTTGTCTTTCTGGCTGCTCCAGCTTAGCATTGGAAAGCAGAACAAAAGGAAAAAGATGAAGGAGGCTGAGGAATTGAGGGGACACAGCCTGTTGCTGTAGCAGAGGGTAACACCCTTGTATGGCAAACTCCAAGCAGGAGGTCCAGCCTTGGCCTGTGACATTCCTCTCCCTGCATGGTGACATCCCACTGTGCATCCTTGCTCTGCTGCTGGCCCTGGTGCCTCAGAGGCTGGAGGTCATTGAGCAGTAGATAGGGAGTCAAAAAGGGAGGGTGAATGGGAGCTAGGAGACCAAAGAGCAGTTCAGCAACATAACAGTACATATTAAGAATGAAATGGGGAAAATAGTGTTGCTTTTTGGCTTCAAGAAAGTGATATATTGACCATTATTCCTTAAGAAAGAAAACAGGCAATTAATCTGGCCTTGGGATAATGTCAAGCCAGTTATCCAGGGAAAGTGGGATGGGAGGGTGCAGAAGCCACAGGTCACTGGGGGCTGCCAGGACAATGCTGGTGTCAGGCAAGTGGTGAAGGGCAAGGAGGGCAGAGGAGAAGAGAGGATATCATGAAGAATGTGGCAGGTGCAGGACAAACCAGGAGATCAGGCCCAGACAGCATGGATCCATGAAATGCAGGTCCTAATTGACCAGTCTGATCTTCTTCTGAGGCAAGGTAACCCATCTAGTGGATAAGGGGAAGGCTGTGGATGTAGTCTACCTGGACTTTGACACAGTTTCCACAGCATTTTACTGGAGAAACTGGCTGCTCATGGCTTGTATGGGTGCACTCTTAGTTAGGTAAGAAACTGGATATCCATCTGGCTGGGTGGCCTGGTCCAGAGAGTGGTGGTGAGTGGAGTTCCATCCAGCTGGCAGCTGTCACCAGTGGTGCTCCGCAGGGCTCAGGGACCAGCCCTGTGTAATGTCTTTATTGATGACCTGGACAAGGGGATTGAGAGCACCCCCAGTCAGTTCACAGGTGACACCATGTTGGGTGGGAGTGTTCATCTGCTGGAGGGTTGGAAGGCTCTGTAAAGGGATCTGGACAGGCTGGATTGGCCAAGGCCAACTGTGTGAGGTTCAACACGGTGAAGGGCTGGGTTTTGCCCTTGTCACAACAACCGTGTGCAGGGCTACAGACTGGGGAAGAACAGCTGGAAACCTGCATGGCAAGCGAAGGACCTGGGGATGCTGGCTGGCAGGGGCTGAACATGAAACAGGAGTGTGCCCATGTGCCCAAGAAGGCCAATTGATCATGGCCTGTGTCAGCAATGGTGTGGCCAGCAGGACCAGGGCAGGGATTGTCCCCTGTACTCAGCACTGGTGAGGCCGCACCTCCAGTCCTGTGTCAGTTCTGGGTCCCTCACTACAGGAAGGACATTGAGGTGCTGGAGCGTGTCCAGAGAAGGGAAATGGAAGACGACTACATCAAGGTCGGGGCTGGTGTCTGCTCCCAGGCAACAAGTGACAGGAGAAGAGGAAACGGCCTCAACTTGCACCAGGTGAGGTTTAGATTGCATATTAGGAAACATTTCTTCACAGGGAGGAATCTTAAGCACTGGAACAGGCTGTCCAGGGAAATGACTGAGTCACCAAAATTGAGGTATTTAAAAGACATGTAGATGTGGCACTTGAGGACATGTTTTACTGGTGGGCTGGGCAGTGCTGGGTTAATTGTTGTACATGGTGATCTTAAATGCCTTTTCCAACTTTAAAAATACTATGATTCTTCAGTTCTGTCCCTACTTCAGAGCAATAGGATCTGCCTTGGGTCTGAAGGTGGGGGAGGCTCAAAAGAGAAAGGAAGACAGACTTCACACCTCCCTTTCTTTGCAGCTGTTCAGTCTCTTTTTGTCTTACAATAGAGGATTTGGGTACATTCTACATACAACTCACCTGATTAGCTGAAAGGGATTATATTAAAGCAACTTTGAGTGTAGGAAGTCTTAAATCAGCTTTAGTTTTACAGGAACATATTAACTGCAGTTCTTTTTAATTTTTTTCTATTTAAATGACACAAGCATGTCCTTGGAGAAGGTCACAGAAGTTTGACTGCAACAGCTGAAACTTTTGTGAGCTTTGTGAAGGAAACTTCCTTTTGCTGGTTTCACACCCTTGTCATAAAAATCCCTTCTCACTTCTGAAGTCAAGCCCAGAGACATCCACTCAGTAAACTACAGTAAGAAACGGGTTATTCCTTGGGAGGAGCGGACAGCTTGCTCCGGGGAGTTGAGGCTGGAAGTTCCTCATTGGAAAGCTACCAGGAAAAGTATCAGTGCTGGGCAGGGAGAGGGTGACTGGCATGGGGGAAGCATTTTTAAGGTATGCAGGGAATAAGTAGAGCAAGCCCAGGGAAGTGGTTGGACTTGGGGGATGATCTTGCTGATGGATGCTTAAACAGCTACATCACCAGTCCAAAACATCTCAGTTACTAGAGGCTGCCTACAACTTAGTTATTTTCTTTTTCCAACAAGGAAAATATTATGTCTTGTGGGAAGTCATGAGGATGACATAGCCAAGAACATTGCATATTTGATCACTAATCATATAAAGTAAACATCTTCTAAATATTTCCAGCAACATCTGTCCTAGTTTAACTACTGGTTTTTGTTGCATTCCTTTATGGAATAATATCCCATAAAGCAGAGTGAGTGTCACTGCCATCCATTACAGGAATTAAACTTGTGGGATTTTCCTGCTTATTGAAGCTGAATACCCTTCATCCTTTAGAAAATGCTTTCTTCTCATTTTATGCCATTGCATAATCCTGATTGTCCAAAAATTTCAGTGTTTGCCTATGATTTTACATACTTAATATTTGGCTTGGATGAAAAGGGAGCACAGTGAGATAGTGATTTCGCTGACAGTGAGGGGGAGAATGCAGGAAAAAAAAAACCAACCTGCATCAATATAACAGGAATACAACCTTAATTTCCTGGGGGTAAAAAATTAAAACCAAATACAAAAACCCAAAAAAACCTGACTAGCCATCTTTGAGCCAGTGGAAGAGATTGGCCTCATACTCCAAAGGAGAAAAAAAAAATCAATAAATGACTTAAAACTGAAAAGAACAAACAGTAGCAAAGAAGAATGTGGACAGAACTCCCCCTATAGATGATGCCACTGAGACAAGACACATTTGTCCTGTACTACGATATATATATTATATGTGCTATAATAGGGAGTAACGTATTAAGCAGGTATATGTGTTGACATTTTGGAGGAAAATATTTCATTTTTACTGACAGCACTGCCTTCTTGGTAGATTTACCAAAAGACTAACTTTTTTACAGCAGAATTTACAATGCATCACAATTTTGAGCAGAAGTGTGGGTATATGTCACGACTGAGGTAATGCCTTTCTGTAATTGAAGAGAAAACCTTTTTTTTTAGAGTAAGAAAAAGAGAAACCTTTGGTGTTACTAGAGTAGTAGAATTTCAGCAGTTCTAAAAAGTTCTGGATGTGAATTCTCTGTAAGGTTGAATTACACAGAAAAGTTTTTTGAGACCATGAAATACCAACACATATTGGTCCTTGAACTACTCCGCAAAGTCCAAATTTTTCACTCCCAAGAAAGAGCAACCCCAAAAAATGCAAGCACCGTATAGCTCTGACAGTTCTACAAAGAAACAGAGGTGTGTGAAATCCCAGTTCTCCTATAGGGGAGTTTACCCCTCCTGTATCATCCCAGAAATGTCTCTGGTCCAAGTTTGGATATACTCTACGATGAGAGTAGCTGAAGTTGGGCAGAAGAAGAAAGGTTGTGAGGTTGAGAAAAGCTCCATAATTTCATAGTAAGGCAGAAGTTCCAACATAAGATAAGGCCGGTCTGTTTTACTGCCAGCTCAGTCGCCCCTGTGGCAGAAGTTCTCTTTGTCCATGCATGTGGTAAATCCTCCCACTATTGATCTAAGGGTTGGAAAAGAGCTGTTCGGCATTTCAGATCATCAGTGAGCATTTTGACTCACTCACCCAAGCAAGAGAGAAACAAGGAGAGGGAGAGGAGAGCTGTGTGAGGCTGGTTTTCTTTATGGGGATTTTTAGTCCTGGACGAGGTCAACCTGTTTGCTGATGGTCCTGTGTTGATTGTCTGTATTATCAATGTAAATCCTCCCACTTCTCATCAACATGGAAGCCAGTAACCTAGCATTGCATTGCTAATATCACAATTCCTCTTTCCTGTAAAGGATGTTGGACTCAGGAGTGAAGCAAAGGGTAATGGGTGGTGGGACTGAAACAGCAAATACAACTATGTTGTTTTGCTTGGGTTTTTTTGTTTTTTTTTTTAAAGCTGAGTTGTGGACTCTGCTAATCAGAGATAGCAAGACTCACCTAAAGATACAGAGTTAGTTTCCATAGCAATGAAACCTATGAGTTCTCAAAATAGTCAAGTCTCTATTAGGCTAGAAGCAGATAAAAATAATTTGCTTACATAAGAGCAAGCCAGATCTCATGCTGCAAAGAATTCGGTTTTAAGCACATGGAGATAATGGGTCTCCATATGTACCTGAGTCTTTTATTTGCCTGGGAAAGAAGCACTCTTGGTGTGAAAAAGAAAAGTGCCTTTATGTCCCTGGCTGACTCTTTTTCAACCTTGGCCCCCTTGCCCAGGAGCTTCGCCTGCGCTTTCTGCTGCTGTGCTACCTTTAATGCAGGATTTGGGCTTTCCCATGGGACAGATGGGTTCCATTTCCCTGAAACAAGAGGCAGCACTGAGCTGCTTCCTGCAGACTCCCCTCTAGCTTGGCTGGGGGTGCTTAGGACCCTCCACTCATGGTATGGGTGAGATCACTTACACTGACAAAGAGGAAGGAGCACACTCTGAAAATAGGTGAGCTTAATTAGGTAGGTACTTGCAGGAAATATCCTCATCCCTTCTTCCCATCTCTCCAGCAAGGTCCAGGTGGAGTTACAGAGAGGTGACCACTCATGCACTGCATTTCCTAACCACAGACCCTGCAGCATTCCAGCTGGAATGGTGTGGAGGCAATGGAGTGAGACACGCAGAGCTCTGGTGTGCTGCACCTACGAGGTGTGGCTGCACTCTGGTGCTGTCCCAGCAATGCCACACTGGTGTTAATTATCCCAGTATAAGCTGGATATAGTTCATTGGGAATGACATTGCAAAGGCAGAACTGCAAATTTAAAATGCTTCTATCCCCTATTTTCTGTTGCTTTGCTGTAAAAAGGCAAAGAAAGCCACCAGTAAACACGCTTGAGATGAGACCTTTTGTAAGCAGTGGGACTAACTCATATAATAGCTTGTGAAGCTGATCTCTCAGGACATCATGTTCCTTTAGAAAAATCTGAAATATGTTCCATGTACTCATGAATTACACCAAAGTCATTTAACTTAAGAAGGCTTTTCACAAATTAGCACTGTTTCCAAGACTAAGAATCTGAAGAGAATCAGGACTGAAAGGTATGTCAGGGAAAGCAAAAAGCCAATGGTGAAAAATAATCCCCTGAATATTTCAGCCAGTTTCTAAAAAAAAAAAAAAGTGTTAATGACTCTCAGCATATTGGGAAGATCTAATTTAATTTTCTAATAGTGCAACCTTTTGTGAGACACTCCATTAACTAATTGAATGCATTTCGTTTATTTGTTTCCAGCTTGGGTGACTTTGTTTTCCTATCCACCTTCCTGTGGTGAAAAGCAAATAAAATATTCCCCAACAGAAAATTGCTGTTCCTTTGTTCATCCATCAATTTAAACAAGGATTACTTTCCAAGCACTTAATAAGGTACATGTCTTATGAGTGCTTTATAAAAATGACAGAGCTGCAACACTGCCTGGTGGTGCTGGCTGCCTTCCAGGGATGGACTGAAGACACCATGGAATCCCATACTTTATGGAAGGAATTTTTATGTTGTAGCTTGTCACCAGGCTACAAGAGTCTCAGCAATGCACTACTATAATAACCAAAATAAGCAGTAAGTTGACAATGGCTCCCTGCTCCCAGCACATGAGGAAGCAGGGCCATGCCCCAGCTTAGAGAGCTTTTGGAGACCAGCTGGCCCATCTGTTCCTGGTGCTGCTGCTACCACCAGCAAGGTGGAGTTGAGCTTGGAGGAGCTGCTCAGGCTTTTTCTTGGGCCTGTCTCTCCTGCCCAGTTGAGCTTCTGGCACCACCTCTGCTGTTCCAGGTGTTCAAACAGGCAATGGGGGAAAAATAAACTGCTTACAACACTGTGAGAGCTCCTCGTGCTGTGGATCACGGTGAAGGGAAGCCCAGTCCTGAGCAGCAGCAGCTCCTGTTTGCAGCATCCACAGGTGAGTGCAAAGGGGAGGGAGAAAGAGGCTGAGCAGAGCTGTGTCTGTGTGTCTGTCTGCATGGCTTTGTCCTCTCCTGCAGCACACCTGGGGCAATGCAGGGACGTGGTCGCATCTGCTGAGCAAGAACTGGGCCTTTCCACAGTGCTGGGAGCAGCTGGGCATGCCTGGACACCTGCTTGGCTGTGATGCACTTCAGTCATCACCTGCTGCTTCCCAGGAAAGTTCTGGGAAATTTGGGCATCTCTCATTTTTCAGTGGAGGTCACTGTCTTGCATACATTAACATGCTGTGTTTCTCAGTGGTTGTTTTTTGAGGAAGGTGGGAAGATACAATGAAACTCCTTGGGCAGTCCTCCTTTATAAATGCTCCTAGGTTGTTTCACAGCTCTGTGTTTTACCTAGATTATTTCCTGACTTCAAGGAACATTGAACATTCAATACCTCAGCAGTCAAAGCTTCTGGTTTTGGTAAACCTCTTGCACTCACATACTGCTGGGGTGTTGTAAGTTCTTTGCACGTGCATGGTTTGGTGGAAGGATTCTGCCATTCTCAAAAGTCCTTTTTCTACTGCCACTCTTCAATTTCTGTAATGAATTCCTAGCTGTAGATGATTATTAGTTTATAAACATGAGATTTCTTTCAAGATGTGTTAATCAAAATAACTGGCAAAATTAATTCTCATTGAAAAAGGAAATGGGGTTCTGTGAAAGAGTGCTCTCTCATCAAAAGGGATTAAATATTCTCTAGAGAGCTCTTCTAGCTGCTTAAAATGTATTGTAGTTTAACTCTGGAATACTTCTATGGATTTATGACAAAATATCAGCTCAATACTTTATTCTCAGCAGTTTTCTGCAGCAGTGTGTGCCAGTGGTAGGATTTCATTAGATCTGTTGAACTTCAAAGTCAAGTATGCCAATAATTTGCCTATTCCAGGGATTTTCAGAGTAGCTCTTTGTAGGGCACTGATCAGAGCAAATGTTAAAAAATTAATGAGTGGTTACCATGGACTTTGGTACCAATGTGTTGCTTCATCTTCAGCAGCCTGTCAAAGCAGTATGCTCTGCCAAAGAGAAACAGAAATGTGGTACAAGGTTAACCTTAACACATCTGTGACACCCTCAGACAGCACTGGGAAAGAAGACTAGATCCATTTCCACCTGGGGGATTCAGGCAGAGAGGTGACTATGAAACCAGAGAATGTGAAAAATGACAATCGCTAGTTGCTTCTACACCGTGCAAGGGCTGCAGAGGCAGTGGGCTTGGCAGAGATTACTCCTTTAAAATTTCTCAAGAAAATTATCTGAAGAGGTAATAAAGCATCAGGCAGAGAAATGTCATCCTGCAGACTTTTTAAGCAGAGGAGCAGTAGCTGAAAAAATAAATGCCTCTAAAGGTCACAAAAGGAAATCAGAAAAGGGATAAGATCCAAAGTCCATGACAGACTGTACCTCTGAGGTCATGGGACACAAATACAGCCAGAACAGCAAATATCACTGTAAGTAAGTCAAGGTTCAATTTTCAGTAATAAGCGGTATTTTAAACTTAACTTGCTTGAGTGAGATAACCACATGTATTACATTTATCTTGGGAAGAGGAGCAGCAGTGCAATGTATGTGTTTGTCAGCAACACTTTGAGTAGTCTTTATTTGAATTCCTGTCGTGCTTATCTGCAGGCAGGACTTGGACCATGAGTTGGTAAAAGAATTGCTACAAATAGCTGAATCAGGGGCTCAACAGAACAGGGTGCCTTAATTGTTCTCCCTGAGTTCTCTGCTTTTCCTCTTACTTGCTCAGTGAAATTGTTCAGGTCCTGTGCAATCAAACAGCACATCAGACATAGATTAAGATGTGACAATTGCTCAGGCAATTTCTTTTTCCTTCTCCCTCAGAACTCAAATTGCTTCTGATTTGCCCAGGCTGTACATAAAGGAGTGTCTGGACAAAGCCTTCAGACTGACCTATGTCCTCCAGTTTGTCTACCCATTCACAGCTGTTCTTCCCTTCATCCCCACTGCTCCTCCTTCTCTATATTTTCCTTAGGATGGTACTAAAACAATTGTATGTGTCTGGTGGCCTATTTCAACTGCTGAAGAATTTAGACATGCACTTACAAAAATAAGCATCCCTGTTCCCAGCTAAAATCTGAACCAAGATCCATTTGTGGATCACTGCAGGACTAGCAAGTCTGAGCATCAGGGATGCTTCTGCTGCAAGGGAAAATTGGATTTCTCTCCTGCAGGTGTCATAGCCCAGTTAGAAACATTGTGAGGAGACAGCTGGGTAGGCATTGGTGCTTGGATTCAGGCACACAGATGGAGATGCTCATTCAAATGGAGAAGGACTTGCCAGCACTTCTGTGCCTGTCACAGCAACCCACAGCACAGAAGGGACCCAGCTCCTTTTTCCTGTGCTGGGCACTCAAGGCTGGGTCCCCCACAGCTGCCCCCTGAGCTGGCTCAGCTGACAGAGCTGGGGACAGCAGGGCAGCCTGCACTCGGTGATGCTCAGCACAGCAATCATAGGGTGACTTTTTTGGCAAGTGTTTTTTTGTGGGCTTTTTTTTTTTACCCTGATAAAACATTTTGAGATAAGGAGAGCTTATAGCAACTCTGTTTCTCAGACATGTCAGAGGAAATAAACCAAGTTTTTCTGTGTTTTTTTTTTTCTGTGTTTTTTTTTTTCCTCTGACAAACATGAACAATTCACTGTACAAACTCTAGTAAAAGGAAAAAGAGCAAATAACTCTTAAAATTTTGATTGGGTTTGATTCCACTGTGCCATTTGCACTAAAGGGAGATGATTTCTGATTGGGGGGGTGGGGGTGGTTTAAGCTCCCAGATCACTTCTGCCTGTGCAGCTCAAAATGGAGCTCCAGTGATCTTACCTACCCCTCTGGGCTGGCTGGATGAGTTCAGGCTCAAGTTCACAGAGTCAAGTGCCTCAAATCAGCTGAATCCATATTGCCTTCAGGGTCAAAAGCTCAAGTCCTGACCCCACCTCCCTCATGCTTGCCTTTCCTTGTCTGGACAGGCAGGCTGACTGTTTCTAGAAAATGCCATCAGCCCCAAGGGCTGGGGGATTTGGGCTGAGCGTGAGGTCAGAGCTGACATGACAGAGCAATTAGATAATCAGCTTCTGGAATCAGTGGCTATGAAACATCTGCAGCCCAGACAGCATGGTGAGGGGCATGGAGCAGTGCTGAGGGTCTGTTAGCTGAGCCAGCAGCTCCTTCCTCCAAAGGCAGGCAGCATTTGGGAAGAGCAGATTATCTGCCTTCAACTCCTCTGCCCCACCATGGCCAGCAGGTGTGGCAGGGCTGGCAGGTTGTCCTCTGGGTTGGATTTGGACCATGGGTCACAGTGCAGAGCTTCCTGTGTCAGGACAGGGCTGATCTCTGTGAATGCATTTAGATTGCTATAATTTGATAACAGCTTAATCAAATTGGCATTTTAAGGGGTTTTGGTTTTATGGCCCTAGCTGTCATGGAAACAAGCTCATTCAACAAAGAATGAACTAGAGTAAAAGCCAGAAAAAGAGGCAAAAGACCCATTTTAATCAGTAGCTTAAGGAGCTCTGCTCCTTGGGTCCAGGGCTGGGTTTGTGAGGAGCCAGGCTGGGGAAGACAGTTGCAATTGCACATTAACCCCCCATGCATTGCTGGGCAATCTCACTGTGCATCCTGTTCAGGCTTAGCTACGCTCAGTCTGGGCACCAAACTTTGTGTTGAAGTCTGTTATTGTTTTAAAATTAAGACAAAGTGTGACTTCTGCCACCATCTATTGTTTTCTTTGCTCTCTGTGAGCCCTTGTGCAGCCCTACAAATGTGGATGGCACTTCGCTGAGCAGGGAAGTTGCTTCCTGCACCAATTGCTCAGTGTGGGGGTGGTGGAGAGTGAGGGCAAGGGCTCCTTGTGGTGGGATTGCAAGGCATGAAAGCTTTGGAGGTGGGAGTGCATAGCCCTTTTGCACTGCATTGATTTTCACTCTGGCTATTTTGGAATAGGGCTGAGTGATTATTTTTTGTATTTTTTTTAAATTTACTGAAAGACAGCTCATGCAATTTATGAATTTGAATCGGATTTTGCAGAACTTTCAAGTGGGAGAAAAAAAGAAATATGTTGTAGAAACACTTTTAAATTTTTTTTCTTTTTTTTTTTTCCTGTTTTGAAGGAAACATGAGTGGTTTTGGTTTTCCAATCCAAGAAAAATATTTTTGGTTTAGTTTATACAAAATATTTTCTCTCCTGTGTTTTCAAATCAACTGGCCAAATACAAATAACAGGTTCTTTCATCCTTGTTTGTGCAGACAAAGAGACTGTCCTGTCTCTCTGTGTTTTAACAAAGGAATTTTCTTTGCATTTATTCAAACTGATTCTTGTCTGTCTCCTATCAGAAGAGCTACTGTATTCTTTGTTGTGTAAATTTCACTGCACTACAAAATAATATTTATGTCTCTACAAAGACATTATTTAAAGCATCATCTAGAGAAATGATGCTCAAGAAACCAAAAGCATTTGTCTGCAGAGAGAGTGCATTTGTTTGGTGCAATCAAGGAGACAAATAAGGGTTGCAAAGTGTCATCTCTATGGTGATATCATTAAAGCTCTGTTCAGCATGCAGTCTGCTTTCACTTTCAAAAATTTGGGGTTGTTAACACTGGCAGGAGCCCTGTGAGCCAAGAATTACCCTTTTGTACAATATGTTTGAAAGCATTATTCTAATAAGTGGGTGTCTGGGTGTCTTAAATACAACTTGGTTAGAATATCTCCACAGTGTATCTGTGTTGTAAATATAAGCACTGTGTTTTATCTTAAAATTCATTAAAGATCATATGGTAAACCATGAACTAGAAATTTTATTTTCCTAATAAATTGTTCTAAAAGCCATTTAACTTCACTAAGCAGCTTAAATTGTTTTTATTTTAATCTCTGTTGAGAGCAATAGCTGCTGATCAAAAATGAGAGCAGTGAAATTTGTTGGTGCTTAGATATTTAAGAGAGAGACCTGGATCTATGTCTGCTATTGATTTTACATGTAGAAAATGGTTCAGATCCATTTTAGTCCTGGAAAAAGCCCACTTGGAAGTACAAAGTAGGCCATAAAATCTATAGACTGTAAAAAAGAAAGACCATTGAATACTGAGGGTTCATTTATGAGTGGATAGCTGATAATGGAAAAACCTCTGTACCAGTATGCTAAATTGAACTTCTGTTGCTGCATAGCGGGCAGGGGGTGAGGCAGGAGGGCTTCTGGTCATCTGTGCAGAGTTCAGCTGTTGCTGACCTCTCTCATGGCCAGAGCTGCAGCATTTCAGGCATTTTATGCAGCAGCTTCTCCTGTAATTGAGAGACACCTTACATCCCCCTGCCCTGCTGCTGGAATCCAGGCTGTGTGCTGGCACACGGCAGTGCCCCGGGATGTACCCACTCACACTGGACAGGTGTTTCCCTAAAGACTGCTGCCTCCCACGTAAGTACCCACAGCTCTGCACAAGGGTGCAAATTGCCCCTTAGCACTCTGCATTGCTGCTGCTTTGGTAAGAACAGAAAGGATTCAGGTGCATGCTGTGAAATTCCCAGAAGCACTATCACAAACAGAGTGTATGGGTATAGCACACACACACCTCCTCAGGGAGGTTATTCACACGTGCAAGACATACATGTGAACTCTTATTTGTGTTTTCCTAGTTTGGACTCGCACCAGACTCGTTTCAGCAGGAAATGTTTTTTGAGTAATGGCAGGAGATGTTAGTCAATGCAGCATGGACAGTGCACACCTTCCCTGTACAGATTTTGCAGGGAAACTGTCAATGAAGATCTAGAGTTTGATCTACAAATGTGGTGTACAGCAGGAATGCAAAATGGATGTACTGAGGATCAAAGGAGGCTTCAGGGGGTCTGAATGATGCTGACTTGTGTCTCCCTGCATCACTTTACGTCACAAAGGATCAGCCCCTAGAAATTAATTATTTATCCGTTTTGTGCCAGATATCAGTTCCTTTCAGAGAGGTCTGGTACAGTTAGGTTTCTTATTTTCAATGGATAATTAGCTCAGTCAATTAGCTCCATCAGCTTATTACACTTCTACCTGCAGCTCTTTCCTATCCTGTTAGTGAATATATTCCTTGGCTTGTGAGTAGTTGGGAGTAGGAGGAAAGCAAACAGGAAGAGTTTCTTCTCTTTCTCTTCTCTGTGTCCAGTGGAAGGATCAAATAGGAAAGTCTATCCCTCTGTTTTGCTCTTCTTCCCCTGGGAAAGGTAGGGGGAGGAGATAATCTCTTGTGTGTTTGGGAAGACAACACCAGATGCCCATGAGGACCAAAAAGGGGCAGCTGTTTAAAGCTGATCACCCTGTGGCTGTGGTCTTTTCTATTTGAGGGGGCTCCTGGTCGGATACAAATTCAATTTACCCCTACAACTTTCCTTCAAAGGTCTTCAGGAAGCATGAAAAAGCCCTTAAGCTCAAAAGCTGAGTTTTGTATGAGCAGATATAAATAGAGGGAAATTTTGTAACTGCAGAAAACTGAGGCTGAAACTCTGAAAAGTTTGTAAACACACTTAACCCTGTTTACTTGGTCCGTGGGGCATGGGTCCTCACTTCCAAATTCACTTCTGCTCTTCCACCAACTTCCTGGGTTACAGCAAATGTTGTACAATATCCTTTAGCTCCCCAAAATTATTTTTCTTTCCTTTACTTCAGGAACCTGTGGCTCTGCTGTTCCATCCATTTTTCTAATCCAAATTATACCACAGTTTTCCATTTCCTGAGATTTCTTATTTCTGCTTGCTTTTCCTAGCATCTTGCTCTCTCCTTGGGAGGCCTTCTCCCTGCCCAGCACGGTCATTTGCTCCCAGGAAAAACCAATTTCCCTTCTCCTCATTGTGTCCACTTAATGAATTATGTCTGTTTTCAACATGGGGTATAACAGGCTAAACCCATGAATAACTTAAGTACTTCCTCTATTTTTGGTGCTTTAAGAAGAGTATACTTGGAAGGATGTAGAGTGTTCAATGTAGACATGCTGCAGCATGTTGTGAGAGCACCTTAACTATTGAAAAAGCTTGTTTAAGAAAAAGAAAATGTAGCATATTTTAGCCCTAAATAAATCAAAATTCTAGCCTGTTCTGGGCTTGTAAAACTACTATGCTGTAAAGGTAACAATGTTAAATATAGCCATATCATCACATGTGAATTTGCTTGCATATGTCTAAGAAAAAATGTGGTATATGTCATATCCACATATATACATTTAAATTATTTCAGAAATCAAGCCATATTTATTGTAACCTATTGCAAGTATGTATTCAGCTGTAACTAGATGTATAAGAGGTTCAAAATAAAGACTAGGACAAGTGGAAGGGGGAAAAATTTAGGGTGTCTGAAGCCTGTTATCTGCCTCTGCACCCCATGTTCTGCAAGAGGCTGACTAATGTGCATGTTTGCATAATTACCAGGGTCTGTAAGCATCTGTGAGCACACAAACCCCGTGGGATTCTGGTCACACAGAGGCTGCAAACCTGATGCTTTGTGTGTCTCTGCAGTGTTTGGGAATCATCCAGGCGGGATCACTTCATGGCTCATGTCACATTAGAGCTCGCTTCCTCAAGCAGCTCCTGCTGCATCCCTGTCTGCTCTAGTCAAGTGGGAAAATGCAGCCCACAGCCACTCAGCCCCCTGAAAGCAGACCTTGCATGATCCCATGCAGCTTGCTTCAGTTTCTAATCTATCTGCTCTATTCTCTCTTGTTCCTTCCTTAGCCCGTGATTAATCCTGGCCATGAGGAGGATTCAGAATGAAACTGCAAAGCAGAGCAAAACCTTTTTTCTGCCTCCTTCGACTCAGGTAATTTCATAGACAAAGTCTTTCTCACCTTAATCTGTGCTCCACTCTACAAATGCTGGTGAAATTGCTGACTTTCCTCACATATCACCCAATTTTGCCAGGGTAGTGATGTTTGTGAGGTGGCACATACGAAGGATGGGGGCTGGGCACCACAAATAGTTGGCATTGCTGGTGCTGCCTATCATTGGAGATGTCTTTCCTGTGGAAGGAGTGTGTTCAGGCTTCCTTGTTCTGTAATCATGTATAGCATCTGGGCCTAAAGACAGAGAAGTCAGAGAAACTCCCTATTTAAGTTATTTTTGCTATTAGCCTGTTCTAGTAGGCTTTGTTTTCATTTATCTTACTTATAAAACAACAACTTTATATAGCTGTTCCACTTTGCAAGGACATTGTACTTGTTATACTTTTTGTTAGAGTGCATCTCCAGAAGTGGGGGTCACATAATCCTTTTTCCTGCTCTAAAAATCTGGCCATTGAAAAAACAGTGTGCTATGAAACAAAATTAGTTTCTTGGTAAAAAGCAACTTTTTGTCATTTTTGATTGGGTGCCTACCTGTTAAAATGGTGCTTTCAGTTTTATTTACATAAACATGTTCAGGAAATCAATATGTATTGGCCAAATATATGAATTTAAAGTACCTTTAGTTTACTAAATTACATCACATGGTTTTATTCTAATCTACAATTAAAGTGGCTTGAATTTAATTTAATTTATCTCAATGTTAATTTAAAATATAGAATACAAAGTAATTCTGAATAACAAAACCCTGGGATTTTAAAAGACTTTTCACGTCATCCATAGATGCAGTTACAAGGAATTTTAGTGCAGAGTGATGAAGATGTCTGGATTTCTGGAATGAGATGCAGTTTGGGCTGATCAGGTGCACAGCCAGAAGGCACAGTGTAGGAAAAGCAGAATGAAGCTGTACTCTCCATTGCTGGTGGGACAGTTGGCTGGAAAACCTCACAAATCCCACCCAGCCTGAGCACCTGAGCTTTCTCTGGTAGCAAGAGAGGAGGCTGGAGGGTGAGGCATAGGCCTCAGTTTCACTCCTGCTCAGGTTCACTAGCAGCCTCTGCAGCTTCATGGTCAGTGCAGCACAAGCAGTGGCATCTTTACAAGAGCCCTGTGCTCACAAGGGTCTGGAATGACTAAATATAAATTAATAAAGGTCTTTTTTTTAGCAGCACAGAAAGCTTAACCTCAAGGCTGGTGATTGTGAGCTGTGTCTCTGCCCTGCTCTGACAGGATGAGTGTCTTATGGGAACTCATAAATCACCAAAGTCTCTGTAGCATCAATTTACAGCCTGAGATTAGTATTGATATTTTTACTGCCAAAACTGAGGGCTGTTGCAGCCTGACAGCACACAAAGGCAGATTTTTGCCTTAATGGTTATTACAAAGCACTTGGATAATAGCTTCAAAAGAGATATCCCAAATTTACTGCGACCAAGTTGTTGAGATTATGATTCTCTGAGAGGCACAATCTTGTTATCATTCCCATCATCACTTCTATAACTAGGAATTTATAATGATTCAGCTTTTGAATATAATTTAGCCAGACAAACTCCACACAGATTTCCAGCTGAGGAGGAAATATTTGTGACAAAAATGTAAAGTTCTAGAAATATTGCATCGCTATAGTGGAGCACAGGTCTTTCTTTGGACAGCAACCAGAGTTCCTTCTGCACTGCCCTAAAGCTTTGTCACACAGAGAGAATGTAAAACACAGTGTGGATTCAGGCCTCTGAAAAAGCCACAAGCCACATTTTTAGCTAAAAGGAAAAACATTAGAAGTGTGCTGAAATAGTCTCCTACTAGAGCAGCAGCTGATGATGCCAGATGACTTCATTGCTGCTATAGATTTAAATCAATTCCCTTCTGGTTTACTGGTATTTATGCTATTGCTTTAGGTAGTAGAACTCTATTGATCCAGAGGCTGGAAAAAAAAAAAATCATCCTCCAAACTATCATAGTTATCACAAAATAAAAACAAAAGTGCAAAACAGGAGGGTGAGATTTCACCTGGAGCTGCTCTTGAGTATGGGTGAAGCAAAACAGAAACAGATAGGAACTTTTTTTGTGAAGCATTTTAGAACCAGAATAGTCTCTAAATTTGTCAGTTAATCATACTGGATAATATTTGACTCCTATTCTTAGGCAAGGGCTTAATTTCCAAGCAATGTGTTTCTTCATGATGCATATTAACTGAAAATACATCACTTTGTGCAAAGGCAATTAAGACAAAGATCACTCTAATACAGTTCAGAGTTGGACCAGCCTCTCAGTAAAGGTCAGCAATTTTGCTTTGACTGTGTTGCATTAACAGGGAAGGATTTAAACTGGATTCAGTCCTATTCAGCAGGGGGCTAAAATTTCAGTAGGGATAGTCCATGCAATGCTTCCCTTAACATCATATCCATTTTTCCAGCATCCTGTAATCAGCAGCTGAGCTCTGAGGAGTAGGTACTACCTGAGTGCACTCCTCTGAGTTAATAGCTGATGCACAGCTTGGTTCCAAGGCCTCTTCATTAAAGGGTCTTGCTAATGTATAGCATTTTCAGTGCTATTTAGAGATTGTGGGGAAATCTTCCTAAAATTGTTTCACTAATCCAGTTTATAGCACAGCCTCAAAACAATCACATTAGCACAAGTGCAGAGGCACAGTGCACTTGTGATTATGTGCCATAGGTGCAATAATAGAAAGCAGGAATCTCCAAAACCAACTTTGCTGCCAGAGAAAATACAGCTTGATTTCCATCAGGTTATTATTTTCCACCTCTGTTGTGTGAACTGTCCTGTAACTACATTCACCTTTTCAGAGAAGAATCCACACTAATTACATGTGTTATTTTTCTGTCTGGGTTTCAGAAGAAACAATGAATTTCAATAATTGGTAGAAATGGAACTGTATTTTAATAGAAAGCCATGCTCAGTGCTTCCCACTGTGTGATTAACATTCTGTAAGGAATTCCCTCATGTTTGTCATACAGAAAGCAAAGTTTAGACTTTTGTTCTTCCTTGCAAAAGGAAGGGAAAGCATAAACAAAGAAAACCAATTATAAATGTTCCATTAATAAGGATGAAGATGGAATATATCTGTCACTGGGAAAAACCCTGGCTTGATTCCCAAGGGGCTGACTGCTTCCCAACAGTTTTGGCTCAGCAAAGGCGTTTGAGATTGGGCTATTCTTGGTCAGATAAAGAGAGGCAGAGCTGGCAGCTCACTCACTGTGCAGGCTGGAAATCTCTGCAGTGCCTCCCTAGCTGGGTCCAGATGCACTAATTCTCCAGGCACAGTGAAGGACATATTTATTTGATCAAGCTTTTGGAGAAAGCTGTGGGTATATTCCTAGAATGATGAATGGAAGAGATGACAGTGAGAATGACAATTAATTTCATTAATGCTGAGGCTTGTTTTCCTTTTGTTCCACTGCTACTCCTGAAATATTAATTATAAGCTAGGACATTCAATTGTATTTACATTAATGTAAATAAATAATCATATGAATCCGAGCAGTCTTATTCCCCAGTAAGCACATATGCTAGGAGGGCATATTAAAAAGCACAGAACCAAATCATTGCTAAATACAGAGCCACTGCTTAAATTTACAACACCCTTTAGGGAATCTCCTACTCCCTCAACAACAACAAAAATAGTTCATTCTACTGGCCAAACAGTAACTTCCAGATGGCATTAATATGACCAGCTGAAGCTGGTGGTAGGGATGGCTACTCGTGGTGAATATAGTTGTGCATATTTTGTGTAAAGTTTCAGAGAATAAAGGCCAAATTTGGCCTTGTCACCCTGAGATGAACATCTTTGACCTAACTTAAAAAATATAAATACATAGCAAATACCATGGGTTGTGCTTGGTATTTCTCTGATTAGCTCTTTTCAAATTAATTCCATGTGTGGACTTTCTTTTTCTGTAGTTCCTGGTTCCAGTTTAACTGAAACATCCCAATTGCTTTCCAGGATAAAATGGCCACAGCTGGTGTTATCTAGCAATAGCTTATTTCATGATGGCTTAATGAAAAGCATAAGCAGGCCCTAGACATGTGTTTACAACAGAACCTATTAATTTCCACACAAGCTGAAGGTACTCTGTGATTTTGCAGGAAGAGTGAGCTGCTCAGAAAACAGAGCCCCGGGACTTGTGATTCTAAATCACTGATGAGAAGGTTTTATGTTATGTTTTAAGATTGCTAAGTCAAGCCAGACAAAGTGCTAAATATTAGTTTTTGAACAAAAAAATTAAAGAAATAAAGAAAAGCTGTTCTTCCCTGACAGACTATAATTTCATTGCTCCAAATACAAATATGTCTCTCCACTCAGCAGGGACAGCATAGCATCAACAGTTCCTGCATCTCTCTGCTGTTTTCCCCCTTTGTTTGTTGCCTATCTTTACAGAAAAAGATACCTAGGGTATCTCAGCCTCCTGAATACCCCCTTGGCATAGGAATCCACCCTCTGAGAGCTGCCCCAAGGCCCCAGTGCTGGATGGGATGCCAGGTGCCATTTCCTGCAGCAGTGCCAGCTCCAGCCCCTCCACCTGCCTACCTGGGGTGCCAAGGGCACTGAAACAACTGCTTCTCAACCACCTGGTAAAATGGTTTTGGGGTTTTTTTCCTGGTCTATTTTTAACACAGACCAGCTCACTGATCTCATTTTCCGCGTGGCCTCAGGGGGTGCCTTGGGAAGAAGCAGTTGTGCCAAAGCAAACAGCGTGAGATGGGAGCAAGCGGCTGAAGGTCAGGAGCGCTGAGCTGGCGCTGTCCCGAGGAGCCAGAGCACTGCTCCACCTGGCATGCCCACAGCTGAATGCAGCCTCTGGGCCCCCAGGGGCACTGGGTGCAAACCAGGGGCTACAGCAGTCAGCAGATGAAGGCTGCTGCAGAAGGATGATTTGCTCTTACACTATAACCCTTCTGGAGGCTCTGACATCACAAATAATGCATCAGTTGGGGCACTTGCACGGAACAGGGTAGCTCAGACTCATGTATAGTCATGGTTCTCCTTTAGCACTTTCCTTTTTTACATATATGTTATGAAGACAGAAATAATGAGGCTCTTAAACCCCAAGTGTTCTTTTAATACCCCAGTTAGATATCTTCAGGAGGTAACTGCGCTGTGTCACCTGCACTGTACTTCAAGCACTATTTAACTCTGCTTTTTTAGCTTATCATTATTTTCCTAATTTCCATTACGAGTCTGAGGCTGGAAAAGTGCACAAGAAATAAAAACAAGCTCTACCTTCCTGTCAGCTGCTAACAGTCTTGCAAGCAGGTAATAATGAGAATAACAGAAATGATATAGTGAATAAGTCCAGCTTGATCAGGTTTATTACTTAGTTTACCATCTTTTCTTCCTTCAGAAGATGGTTTTTGAGGCTGTATGAGAAGGTCAAGCCCCTTTTGACCTTAGGTTGTGAGATGGATCAGGAGATCAGTAGAAATCCTAGGACACAGCTGGAGAGGTATGTGAGTGCATTATTTTTTTTGAAAAAAGAGATCATGACTAGGAAGTACTATATTTTGTTGAAACCAGAACCAGGAAGCTTACAGATACCATTGCGTAAATAAATCCCATTTTATTTTTAAGGAATTATTTAAGGGATTTAAAAAAATAATCTTCTTATCTTTAAACCACTGGAAATGGAACAGTAAGCATAAACCTATCTGGAATATTAGGAACTTTGAGCATAGATATTTGGTTCTTTATCTAAAGAGTCCTATGCTGCATATGAATAATATGCTAATTATGAACCACTTGCGAACTTGTAAATCTGCAATAACACACTTGCTTCACTATGTGCAACAGAACTCTATAAATAATCAGGTGAATTTTACTTTTCCTTTTACAAGGTATCAGTGTCACTAATAGCAAGCTGTGCATTCTCCATTAGCGATTATGCTGCCGAGATGAAGTTACTTCTGCTGCTTTAAAAATAACCTTGACTGTTCCTCTTGTCTCAGAATTGCCTGGCACAAATCTTCCACAGGAGTGATGCCCGTGTCACACAATGCTGCAGCGACATTATTGGATTAAAGACAGTCAGCAAGAAGGGTCCAAAGCACTTCCCAAGATAAGTTTCTCAGGAAAAGTGCTTTCTACAGAAAACCTATGCCCCTAAGAGAGTGTAATCCACCATCTACTGAGAATAACAGCAGCCTTACCATGATATTAGATAGAAAGCAGGGTAGAAAAGCTCTTTGGCAGAAAAACCTCTTAGGACAGCATGTAGCACAGTAGTTGGATTGAAATAAGGTTATCCAACTTGACATTTTCCTGAAACTTGCTCAGTTTTTTTAATGGTATTAACAATGCAGCAGAAGAGTTGAGTAGGTAAACTGACAGGCTGTTTTCATCTCTGGGTACTACTTATACAACTTACACCATGCAATTTCACCACTGTGTGCTCCTTCTGACAAGGAGTGGGGACAGAATCATGTTGGCTTTTAGTAAGCAGACAATTCAGTATAACCTCCAGATATTATGCCACTGAATATATTGGTGCTGCACCTATACCTTGATTATCTTGTGCAGTTCTGACTCCCCACTCTTCTCAATCTCATGAAATGATCTGCTAAAAGGAGAAAAGATATAGAAAGGGGTTGATGTGGATATACTTATCTACCTATGCTATTCTGTTAATCTTAAAAACTGTAAACTAATGGTAATCTGGAATCAAAGTCAATGTATTTGACTTATTTCTCTTCAGGAAGTTGATAAAAATATCCTGTTCTCTCTCAGAAATGACTGAAAAGGGTGTGGTAGAGAGCTCTTAAATAATGACCTTTCTGAAGATAAATAGGGAGCAGTTGCAACATTTCATAAGCCAAAATCTAGAATTAAATTCCTAGAAACATGTTTAAATATCAAAAGGAATTATTTTTTTCACACAGCTCATAGCTAAATCGAATCACCTTTTGGCTCAAAGGAGTTGCAAGGCAAAAACCTGTGAATGAGATTTCAGAGCAGTTCTGGCCAGGATATTAGATATATAAGTTCTTATATATCTAATATAAGAATATAATATATATATAGATATATAAATTCTTAATCAGATCCCAAACTACTGATTTTATGTTCCTGGACTTTTACCTCAATAGTAGAAGCTGTGTATAGCTTGAAGAGCACATGCTTGTATGTTCAGTGCTACTGGAGCACATATACTGTATTGCAACTCAATTTATAGTATATATAAATATATATATACACACATATACAGAAATATATATATGGTATTTATGTATATATATATTTATATATATACACACATATATATATTCTTTATATATTCTTAAATATATGAGAAGAAAGAAATAGACTATTGAAATACAAGTTGTGCAATCCTTGTTTAATTATTACAAGATGTAAGTACACTGAAATATATCAGTCTCTAAATAAAATAATTGTTAAGCATGAGTCTGTACACACACCATTACTATAATATGAAAGCATTTTCCAAAACACAAATTCTTTTAATAAAGATACATATTTCTGTTAGCCCGTCAATTATATTCTGGGTTCTGCTCGTTTACACTTGTACATTTGAAATTCAAATGGAACTGTAGTAGGATAACACCTCTGAAGCTGCTTTAACTAGAAAGCCTGAGAAATCCTTGCTGATGCCCAGCAGGAGGTTTTCATTCAGCCCCTGGAGCAGAACCTCATTTTCTCCCTGAACACTGCCAGGGATTTTTCTTGAATATGGAGGTGCAGGGCATGCTTCTAAGTAATGAATGAGAACTGCTGGGCAAGGCATAAAAGCTTCCACATTGAAAAAACATCCAGTTCATGTTACTGTCCCTAGGTGTGCATGTCTTTATGTGCCTAGCACACAATAAATAATCCCGCATGGCTGAAAAATACCCAGATACTTAATATGAAAAATGAGAACATCAAAGTTATGTTTTTTTTTTTTTTAAGGCATCAGACTGTCATCAAACAGAGATTGTGGTGCCCTTTAACATACATTTCATGTCACTGCCTAATCTTTCTTTGCTGTGCTGCCTGTGCTTTAATCCCCGCTGTGTCATGTTTGCCCCACTGCTCAGACCCTGGCAGTGCAGGTACACAGTGATGCTGCCATTGCCCTGCGTCCCTCTGTCCCTATGTCCTTGGCACCTGCAGGGACACAGGGAGAGTCCTGCAGTCCTGCTCCAGGCTGGAGCAGCTTCCCTGCTGTGCAAAGGGCTCCAGACCCCAGCACCATCCCCTACTCCCTGTGTGTCACCCCGTGATGCTCCATGGTGTTATGGTGGCCTGTGTGGCCTCTCCTTGCCTGGGGGATCCAGCCCCACTGCACTGGGTGTGTGTCCATCACCACAGCGGCTGCCTGCCCTTCCTCTGGTGACATATCAGTCCCTTGCCAGCACCACATGTCCCTGGTGCTGGCCTAGCCTGGTCCCCACACTGTGGAAGGGTGGCAGCCCCTGCAGTGTTCCTGGAGAGCTGGCTGCAAGGGAGGCCCACGTCTGTTTCCCTGCATTTCATAAATGTGCTGGAGACTGTCCACTGACAATTTAATTATTTATCTTCAGGAAACTGGAGTTGTAGAGAGCCTGACTTCCTGGGTTTTAGCTGCTATTTGCTGCCTTAGGGGGTCCTTGTCTGAAAAGGTGGATCCTGGGCAACACCTGTAGCTCTTCCAGTGCATGAAATTGATCTGAGTGAGGACACTCAGGTCTTTTTCTAGAGTTGCTTTTTCTATGGTTCACCAAGTAATTTTGTTGAGATTTGGTTTTTTTGGTGCTGGCAAAAGATATGGAACAAAGGAGCCCCAAACAAAAATCTGTCTGGCATGCCTGTCAGAGATGCCTTGATTTCCGCCAATCCTCCAGCTGCTGGTTCCATCTGTTGTCTCCTGATTTTTTTTCACTTGTAACCACCTTAGGGCACAAGCCACTTCTGTGTGTGTGAGTCTAAAGGGACTGGTATGACACAATGGAAGTTCTCAATGCTTCAATGCAATGCTACATTAAAATGCTCAGCAAGAGATTTCCAGTATATTTCCAACCACATCTGAAATAAACTTCTCATTAATGAATAATCAAGAATACACCCTTGTTAAACATTTGTGGCAGCTCGGATTTCTGTCCTGAAGCATTTTTATTGTCATTTTAATAGTTTTCTTTCCCCCAGACATCCCTACAGGGCACTTTCAGAGCACTTGACTGGCAGTGCCTGCCTGTGCATGCCCACTGGCACATGCTGATCTTCTGAGTAAGAGCTGAGCTGGAGGACACTGGCTTTGAATCACCAAGGGTTCCTTGTTCATCAACATTTTGCTGCTGTCTTCTCCTGACCCTTCAGCTGCTCCTCCCAGTATGACTTGCCTCAGTCTCTCTTCCTCTTTCCAAATAGGAAGTCTCTCTTCCTCTTCCTCTCAAATGGGAGTCTGCTCTCCCATTTTCACTCCTCCTCCCTTTACTTTCCCACAAGCCACATTTTTTCATGGTCTGTCATGCAGGGCTGGGAGTGCACCCAGCCTCTGCCAGGCATGTCCAGGGGCTGGTCACAGCCTCCTGCTGTCACTGCAATGCTGTGCTGGGCTGCCTTGCACACAGCACACACAGCTAGGCTCCAAGGCTGCCTTCATCCTCAAGCCCTTGAAAAAGCCATGAAAAGGTGTAGCCATTGAAAATAGCAGTGCACTTGAAGTGTTATACTTACACAAGAGATGCCATGCTTGCTAGATGTGCTTAAGTTGCTGCTGATTTGCACACAAGAAGGGGAGTAACCTTTGTTTTTTTTGTCTGTATTTATGCTAGGCAAACTTCTTCCACAACTGATGGTGGTCCACAATTCTCAAAGTAAAAAGATCACCCTTTTAGTTGGCATGCTTGTATTTTGTGTAAAAAAAGCCTAATAAATCACAGAAAGAGAGAAGATGGGAAAATACAGCTGCTGTGTCATTGTACTGCAGATTGAATCACATGATTTCAAAATTTTCAGCAGCAGCAAGAAGAGCAAAGTCAGTAAAACACATTGCAGAAGTACATGCAGTTTTGAGGCAGCCACATAGTGGACATGAGGGCTTCCTCAGGCCTAACAAATAACCTGTCTGGTTGGAGAGGTCTGTTTCAGAGATGGAGGGAGATATGAGGCAGCTCATGGTCTGCTTTTTCTGTCTGTGTAGGCTTGGTTGCTCATTTTATTTTAAAAGAGTTTCAAAATGAACAACATATATCCCCCACCTAGGTGAATAATTTTGTTTCAGTCCATAATGTGGCACCTAAATTTCAGCTGCAAAGACGCTGTCTCAGGGTGCCAGGCCCTGTACTAGAGCAGCAGAGATGGGGACATGTGCTCCTCTGCCATCCCTGCTGTGGAGAGGGGGAGGTCAGGAAATCAAATGTTGGGATTAGTAACACAATACACCACAGTAGGCAAATTCACCAGGGCTCATCTGTTGGAGCCTGAACATTTCTGAGAGCATATTTAAAGCCTTTTGCTTTGGTGTGGGGTTTGGGGTTTTTTAAAATTGGTTTTGTTCCTTGGCTTTTTTATTTCTTTTCTCAGTGGACTGAGCTCCTCTATGGATTTCACTCCAGGGAGCTGTGGAAGAGCTGGCCTGTTCTCATGGAGCAACCTGCAGGAAGACATAACAAAGACTAACAGAACTCTGAGGTAGATGGCCTGCAGCCACATTAATTATTGATCATGTTAGCAGTTGATGAGTTGTGCTAAATTGATCTGTGGCAAGGTAATGTGAATTAAAAGCTGCTTAAATATTTCGTTTTGGGTTCTTTCTATATGGCAGGAATTTGAATTAAAGGCTACACAGAAGTCATGACTGGAATCAACTTTTCAGTAAAGACAAGCTGTCAGAATAAAAGGTGCTATCTAAATGTAAATCAGGATTTCTCAGAGGAGGAATCTCTTGCAGGTAAATATTTTAATGGAGGACTGGAAATCTTTCCTCACAAAATTCTCTAAAGGTAGGATGATAGATTAAGATTTTCTTGTCATTAGTTTAATTCCTCCATATTTTACTTTAATTAAATGCTGCTGCATCTGAGGTAGGGCACAAAGCATTGCAGGGAAAAAGAGAGACTAAAAGCCTGTAGGAAGTGAAGGAAGACTATTGGCTGAAACTCCATATGTTTGTTGCAGCACTGCAATGCTGTGCAGCTGGAGCACAGCTTGAGTGAAATGAATCTGTAGATGACTGGTGAGAGGAAGTAAGGGGGCTAATTCTGACATTGGATACATATATGTGTGTGTGTGTATATATATATATCAGGCAAAAGAATTTACTGATGACTCTGCACGGGGGCTTGTAACGGAAGGGAGCCAGTGCTCTCAGCTAAAGTGCCTTTGCCAGTGAGACAAGTCCCACTGAAGAAAAATCACTCCCACTGAAGAGTGGCTCAGATCCCCTCAGCATACTCAGGTCCTGCTGCATTGCCCCACAAACTATTTTGAATGACTTTATGATGTCATTAATAGAGTTTTGAAGGCTGACATGCATTCTGGGTTGGTTTAGGTGCTGCAGCTCCAAATAAATCATTCCCTGGCTTCTCCCAGCCTCTCTCCAAGGTAACATCCTTAATGTAAACCAGTCTTGGTCCTTAAGTGGAAATGTGTTTTATCTCACCAGTTTAGTGCAAACAGGCTTGAGTTATCTTTAGTGAGAAGAGAAGGCTCCTGCTTCTCCTACTGTGGTTTCTTCCTTACAGTTTGTCTCACTTCATTCCTTCATGTACCAGCGAGCACTTTGGTATTCAAGGGTATTTGTCTTGTTTTTTCTCACCCTTCACAAAAGCTGTCCTCTGCTTAACATGCATATTTTTTCCTTCAGAGCCATTTTCCTCTGTAGGCTCTGTGAGCTGGCCAGCTGCCAAACAGTAGGGTGAGCTGCATGAAAAAGCCTTGATCATTGACAGGCTGTCTTACAATTTCTTTCTTGTATTCAAGATGCAGATGGATGTTATTAGAAAGGTTTTTACTTCGAATGTGCGCGGCTTGTCCACATGGCTGAGATTAGTGCTCAATACTCATATAATGCTTTTCATCCTCAAAAGGACTTTACAAGCTCCAGCCCTCAAAACACCCCCACAAGGTAGGTGCCCGAGTTTTGTTATGTGTGTTATAACAAGGAGGGACACATGTTAGTAACTTGTTCAAAGATGTATAGCACAGTGAGCATTGTAAAAGAAGGAATTATTTACACTTTCCTAATGTTCTTCTGTGATGTGTTCCTAGGAAAATAATAAGTTAAAAGACTTCACCATGGCAACATGTGTTCCCCCATGAAAGAAGCGATTAGTGACATCAAAAATTAAAATGTATCTCAGGTTATAGTACTACTAGATAAAAATGCAGCATTTCTAAAATTTATGAGGCCAAATATGCTACTGTACTAAGCTTCAATTAATACAGCAGAACTGGAGCCTACAGGGATCGTCAAAGAGACTCAAATTTGATAGAAGATTTGGAGCACTTGCCTCAAACCATACTTCAAAACAGAGGGAAATGATTATAGGAAGAATGATGAAAAATGCCTTCTCAGTTGAAAGGACAGTGCAGGATTATTTTTTTCCTCTGCTTTGACTGCATGATTATAATTAAAACAGCTCCAGTAACCTGAACAGTCCCAGTATGAACTCCTTTCCACAGAAAGTTCTTGTAATATTGTACCTCATCTTAGTGAGGAGGCTGAAATAAGCTGTAGCAGTAAAAGATATCTTTATAATTATGTATTTGCACTGAGCTTCTACTGGCATGGGTGTGCTGACATGCTTTACCTTGCACAGACATGCCAGTGGAAGTTCCCAGTGTTGACCAGCACACGTAACCTGGTCAGGACCACTCTGGGATGTGGTTTCTAAACTAGGTGGGCAAGACCTCATTGGCTGTCTGATAATCATCATTTAAGGTCTTTGTAACCAGAGTGGGCCTGAGGGCCTGCAGAGGTAGCTGGAATATTGTCTTGGGAAACAGCAGCCAGCCTGGTGCCATGAGGAGCAGTTGATAGGGCTGTGAGATGGTGAGGCTCCTCTGCATAAACCAGCAGGGGCTGGCTGGGGGAGCCCACAGGCACAAGGGTTTGCCCCACAGGCATACACCCACCTTGTGCTTTCTGGATAAACAGGCTGCAAACAGTGTGTCTAGCCCAAGCCCTGCAGAGGGTAAAGCTTGATGGGCTAAAGCAAGTGGATATTTTAATTCTGTTCCCTCTTCCCTATTTTTTGGGAAGAGTTACTTTCTTTCAGATTATTGGGTTTTTTTCACAGAGTGAATACTTGCATAGCTGTGTCAATGGAATGAAGGACTCTGCAGCATCTCAGGAAAGATGCTGAGTGTGGCTGAACTCTCTGGTGTGTCATGTAGGACTGCATGGTTGGTGCTGCTACAGTGGGGTGAAGGGTTGGAATGGTATAAACTAGTCATGCTTTCTTAGCCCCAAAAAAGTTTCTTTTTTTTTTTTTTTTTCCCAGAATACTTTGATATTCCATCTTATCTCCCTCTTGTTTCCCTGAGAAAGGTATCTGGCCCCATAAAGTACTCTGGAGAAAAGGGAAAAGTGAATAATTTTCTGGTTTTATGACTACTAAGCAGTGTTTCAGGTAAATTCAGGGAAATGATGGGCACATAAATTAGTGAAATTTTTCTTAAGGGAAATTACAAGTGGAACAAGTTATCACATTTTTATGGTTCCTACATCCTTAGCCTTTAATGCCAGCTACCTGATTTCACTTTATAATTGTGCAAGTGAGCGCATCTAGGCCAATTAAGTCTTTTCAGTTGCTTTCAAAAGAGTTGCAAATGCCTGCTAGAAGATGGAGATACCTTATGATTTAACCTTAATCATTTGGGTTGCAATTGAGAGATGCTTTTTCAGGGCCATGATTTACCTGTATAGTAAAAAAGACATACATGTGCTCATACTGTGAGGTATTTTAGTGAATAACTCAAAGCTATGCATTGCTTTGGATATCTTCAGTACTTTTATTTCTCTTTAAAATTTACTGAAACAAAGATCTGCAAGCACTGCAGAATGGGTTCAGGCCACCGTAGTCCAGTTTTTCTCAAATGCCATCACATCTTCATCCACCTATAAATTCCTTTCTTATTTTTCACAAGATTAGCCTTGGAACCTTCAGGTTTGAGGCTCCCACAAAGTGAAGTGCAACTTAATTCTGGCATGCACAAATCTTTTAAGATCTAACCACAGTAGGAAAATACTTCCCCTAACTTCAGTATTGGTCTCCACATTCAAATGAACTAAATAGCTGTAGCATTATTGATGGTTTAAAAAAAAAATATATATTTTTGCTTGAAAGGCCCCTCTTTGCACTTTGAAGGTCTGCTATACGTGGTTTTAATCAATTGCATTTATATTGAGCAGCAGTAACAACCCACTATCAGGGTCAGAGATTTACATATAAGGTGAGAGGGAGACCCTCACTGGGAGTGTATTAGTGATGAGTGTGGGTTAAGGATTACACGTACTTCAAATAAAACTTCAGAAAGTCTCTTTGAAAATAAACAAAGTATCCAGGTAAATACTTGACTTCTGGAACATTGAGAATATTTTTGTAACACAAGAGACCCAGACAGATTAATTAAAGCTGAAATTTTCTCCTGTGCTTCAACTCCTCTGCTCCCTAGCAAGAGGAATCTAAGCTCATACCTGAATGCAGTAGTAATGCAAAGGCTCGAGGCAACATTGTTAGCTACTCACATCAACGGAATGAAGTTGCACAGCTCCCTTCCACCTGAGAGAAGAGCTGTTTGAGCAGTTCGTGCGTCGCTAACGAGGCACAGATGTCGCCACTGGGCAAACAGGGGCAGGATTGTTGTGTTGTTCGTCATGCAGCTCTTCCCAGGGCACAGCTGAGCGCACCTTGGAGAGGTGGCTCTCTCTGGGGGCTCCAAGCAGTGC
This sequence comes from Melozone crissalis, assembly GCF_028551555.1. Lineage (NCBI taxonomy): Eukaryota > Metazoa > Chordata > Aves > Passeriformes > Passerellidae > Melozone > Melozone crissalis. The sequence continues at coordinate 35,321,828 of NW_026535784.1, read as the reverse complement.
ATTGTTTTTCTTAGCTGGAGACCATCCTCTGCTGCAGCACTGTGAGAACTCCCTAAAAGCCCAGCAGGGATTACAGACATGGAGAAGGTGCTGAGCTGTTTTAAACTAGCAGGATTTTGTTAGTCTCGTTGAAAGACAGGGGCTTTGATCAGATGAGGACCTGGGCTGTAAAACAAAGATACACTGAGCAGGAGAATGATCCAGCCCAGCTCTTCTCCCACCCAAGAATCTGCTTCCTCGTGTGAATGCTGCTCACGCACAAGCTAGAGCATGTGGATGCCAATCTCCACCCTCCAGTTTATTTGCAGGAGGGTACTTGTGAAGTATTTCAAGACTTCCTTATCCCAAAGACTAAATACACAGGACTGTCTCCATTCCAGTTAGCGCCAGTTGAAGGAAGAGAGATAAAATTTAAATATGGATAGCAGGAGTGTGGCTACAGTGGCAGTGCACAGGGCTCTCGTCATGCCAGACGGGTGCCAGCACATGTCAGTAGTCTTATAAGTGGCTACTAAAAATATTAAAACAAAAAAAAGAAAAGGAAAATTCTTGGCAAATAGCTTCCTCCAACAAAATCTTTGAGAGTTCCTGTACTTTTCATAAGTTGCATCTTCCAGAAAGTCATCTATTTGCCACAAAGCGTTAATCTCAACTACCTCTTTCTGTCCAATTACTTCCCACAAGTCAGTTTCTCTTCCTGACCTAGAAAACTTATTTACAAGATGTACTTGGTTGGCTACAGATCTTCATCTGCAACTTCCCTCTGCTACTTGCCCTGCAAAGCACAGCAATAAAGACACAAGCTTTATCTTCTTCTTTAAATTTTTTTTCTAGAAAGGAAAAGTGAAACAGGCAGTGTGTTCCCGTGTTCTTCTGCACGAGAAGGCAATGGTGCATGTTCTCAGCACAAATCAGTTGTTGCAGGAGTAGGAAGATAGTGTTTATCACAGCTAGCTGCTGAATGTTTAAGGAGTATTATGAGTATCTGTTACATAAATGAAACAAATAACAAAATTAACATAAAAACCCTGAGGGAAAGTGATAAGTTCTTGTTGTCTGTCTTAGATACAAGAAATACAAGGAATACATTGTGTAAACTTCTACCTCAGAGCTAGTGACTGCTTAAGAGTGCAGTACTGCTTGTTTCTGTCTGGTCCTTCATGTCTCTGTTTTTGCGTTACTGGAGGATTTCTTGTGTTACTAGAGGACAACTGAATTTTATCCTTGAATTTATCATTATGCTTTTGTACAGAAGCTGAAGGTTGCAGTGGAAATAAGGATCTCTTTGTGTCAAGTTCATTACAAAAGGAAAGGAATAGAAAGTCTTAATTTTCACTGCTGACATTAACAGACACTGTAGAATGTGTGAAACGCATTTGGTCATAATAGTGTTTTGAACCTGAAGAGTGTAATTTTTTTATGATCTGCCCATTAAGAATATTCTTTGAATACAAGTTCAGTGAGGAGCCCTGCACACAGAAGGTCAGGCAAATTGTCATTAACCTGTCCAGAATTATCAAAACAATTTCATTGCAAGCTTAGATCACCTTGGTAGCTTAACTCAGTGTCCATTACCTGGAATACGCTTTCTTTGGACAGAGTAAAACTGGATTTTAAAACTCTTTTATTCCAGTTACTGGACGGTTTCTTCCTGGAAGAATGGATGGAACACAAATCGATGGAGTATGGTATTGCTAATTTGTAAGTAACAAAAATACCAACTTTTATAGAACTCACTGAACTTAAAGCTGATTCTATCCATTTAAATTGGTACCTAGTACTTGTCACAGTATGATATAGGTGTGAATATGCTTTGCCAGGATATGTATGCACAGCAGAGAAACATTCACTTAAGTACACGCCCACACATCCCCATATGCTTTGAACAGATCTAAATGGTGACTGAAGGATGAAGGAGGCTGAGCCACATAAACATTATCCACAATGACTATTAATTTCAAGGCAAAGCAATAATTCATAAAGGTTGTTAGGAAGCAATGTAAATGCAAATGCTCTTCTAATAAGTGCTGGCAGTATTATGTTGGAACGTGTTTGTGATTCACCACAGTGTGTTAAGCAGGGAGGAGCGTGGATGATTTCTGTGGAAGATGGTGACAAGAGTAAAGAGGTGAAAACTGACAGGAATGTGGCGTTTGGGGACTCGGTCCAAGGAACATCTCTAGCATGGGCTGACTTAGCAATGCAGTAAGTGCTTGGTGCTGGAGTGAGGATGGGCAATATCTGGAATAATTAATCAATAATTCATTATGGAAAAATGCTACCAGCTGTAAAATTAATTTGTAGAATAATGCCCTCCAGTAATGCCATAAGTTATAAATATATTCATATTTTTTTAAACAGCTAGCACAAGCTGAAGACAAATGCTTCAATAATATATAATATATAATATATAATATATAATATATAATATATAATATATAATATATAATATATAATATATAATATATAGTAATATATAATATATCTAACTTTAGAAAAATGAAAAGGTTTCTGATGGCAGCCAGTGAAAATTAGGCAATTAGTATAGAACCCTAGTACTGAAAACAGAGCACTGAGAGAAAAAGGTCTTAATAACAATGTCAACAACATTTTTTTTTCTCATATAAATATTTTATACCCTGGTGCAGGAATAAAGTTCCTATGTTTTTCATTTTCCTAGCAGAGCTTTACATGTTTTATTTATCATTCTGCCTGATCTATTAGGTAACTTTATCATCGAGTGTTTTATGAAAAGCAGTATTGTTGGATAATAATGATCATCTGGCTATCTATCATTAATATGTATGAATGAAATTATTTTAAAGACTTGATCAGCTTTGAATAAATAGTAATCCCATCTATATTTGACTTTTAGACAATTTCTACTTTTGATACTTCCACACAATCATGTAATATTTGGGTTGTAGAAACTTCTAAAGATTATTTTAAATAATGCAATTATAGTTATTTCAGAAAGAGTAAGCTTGTGCTTTCTCTTGGGAAATATATTGGCCTAGTGTAAAATAATGAAATATAAGTTTGGGCTTTAATTTGTTCACTAATTTAAATTTCAAAGGCAATGAGTAAGAAGGAAATATTTTTTTCCGTATTTGAAATGTCATTTACTGAAATACATTGTTTGAAATATACGTGACACCAAATATATAGATCATGAAGCTGTTATGATATACATTCAACAGCTGAAATGGTTCCTATGTATATCCTGCCTATGTTAGTTGATGGATGACTATTTGGAAAGGAATGGAGTGCATTTTTTAACCTATACATTATTCAGAAAGTGTCATCTATCTAAAACAACACTGGCTTTAGTCTCTCTGATACTTTTGCCACTGTGCAGCAGGTGCAATTTGAGACTCACACAGAGCACCTCTCCACGCTGGCAGCCTGTGGCAGAGCACACCAGGACTGAAGCACTCACTTACTGCTGTGTGCTTCGTACTGTCCCACTGAACCGACCTCTTCCACCCCACATCCTCACGTGCAAAAGATGCAATCTCACTGCTTCTCTCTGTGCTTCATTTTCTGTTTAAATAAACAACTCAAAATGCTGCTGCTACTGGTACTAGAAACAGCACTTTGCTGTGCTTCTTTACATCTCAGAACACCTAAGAAGTTTAGTTGCCAGTTTTGTGTCTCTTTTCACAGAAGGAGAAGCTGGGGCAGATGTTGACATGAGATCTGGAGCACACTTTCCCGGTGGGGGTACCAGGACAGAAGACTTCCCACCACCACTTTTACTCTGAGGGATGAGGAGCAGACCTGTACCGTGGTCACAAGCACAGAGGAGGTTTGTGTAGATGTTCCAGAGCTTCAGAAACACACGCTTGACCTTCAAGAGTTGCTGCTGATTTGTTCACAGAGTGAACACACAGTGTGCAGCACAGGCCTCCTGGGTGCTGCTGCAGCACAGCCACCTTTCCTTTTGTTTGGGCACCTTTATCAGTACAGCTAAAGGGAACACTGTGTGGACTGTGTATTCCTCTCCAAGATCATGTAAATACTTGGACAGTACATGCTGTTTCTCTAGTATTAATCTAACTAATTAAAGCTGGTTTGCATACATCTGCAGCTACAGCAGAAGTTTAATGATAAATATTCCCAAATGTAGCTATGCAAATAGTCACAAATTCTGAATAAATATGTGAAATGCATTATGGTAGTCAAAAATTCTTCAGTTTTTCCTTCAAGAAAAAAACAAAGAATGATTTTCCTTTATGGTACAGGCCACGTTCTCTTCCATAACCTTCAGAATTTCATACATCTTATGAGTATAAAAGGATCATAAAACCTGCAGTAAACATTCAAGGATTATTTTACTATGGTCTGTGTTAGCTTTCTATCTATCAGAGGTGCAGAGTGGTTGTTCCATATTGTGCCTATACATAAGTGATTACTGTATGACAAATATCCACAATGACAGAGGATGTTATGTAAAAAATTAACAGACAAAACCACCCAAACAAACAGACAAACAAACATGCAAACAAGCAAACTCACATGCCCTTCATCACAATGCAAAAGGTACTAAAAACTGGAATTGCAAGTGGTAGTAATCCCAGCCATGCATAAATCCCAAAAGGTGAGAGTCATTCTTGGAAATGGTGCCACCCTAAAGAGGGAGCATAGAGGCTAATCATATTTGAAGGATAAGATCACCTCCCTTTTGTAGTGGCCTTACTTGTATGTAAAATAATTAATCTTTGACTTAAAATCCAACAAAATTGGCTTCTGCCCAGTCCAGAGGGGATGGCTGCTGTTGTCAAGGGCAGCTCTGGAGGGTTTCACCAGGCCAATACCTCTGTTCCCCTATAACTCTCTATCTCCATGAATAGTTATGGAAGTATCTTTTTATGGTTGCCAAGAAGGTGCCAGGAGAGATCTGGGAAGGAGAGGGGCAATCCTGAGGGCTGGAGTTTAACTGCATGAATCTGCTGCAGCTGCCATACCATCTCCAGGAGGTAGATGGAAACGAGTACCTACCCAAAAAATGGGAGAAAGGAGCATTCCTGGGCTTATAACCGTATAGACTGTACATAACTTGCTCAACTCCCTCAAAATGGCAATGTTTTATTTTTTACCAAGACAGACTGGTGCATCCCAAGCAAACCAAGCATTTAACTGTGGGTGACTAACTACAGGTGTAATGAATTGAAAGCCATGTGGCTAAGCCAAGTGCAAGCTTTTAGAAGTGTATCTTCTTAAAAATGAGGTTTAGCAAATGAACAAAATGCTCCCAGAACTGCTGAATTTGTTTCCTTAGCATTTTAGTAGCTGCTTGACCTGACCATTTCAAATTACCTCTTGAAAGAAATGGACATATTCAGGAGGGGAGATACCCTGTATTTCTGAGGCAAAATGCTTCTATAAAATAATATAGCTATTACTTATAGCTATCTAAAAAGATATTATGCTGAGCTGTCATATTTTGTGTTGCAGCCTTTTCATACTGTTGAAATATCAACATCATATGTGCTGTGTGTGTACAGTTAACTCTTGGTCTCCTGGTGTAAGATGAGTAGGAAACCTGTGTAATGTATTAACATGACCAGAAAAACACCCCTCTCAAAAAAACTCACTCCATTGTAAATTAGGGTAAGACTAGATAACACCTGAAGAGTATTATCTAGCCTGAAGAGTAACCAATAAGCAAAATGAATGGCATGTCCTGGTTTATATGTGTATTTTAAATCATACTGATTTTTTGTTGAAGCTGGAAAACAGGAAGAGGGTGAGACTAAGAGAAAATGTAAGTTGCAAAAACATTTGATACCATAAATTATGGTTTGTTGAATATTTGTAGTGAAAAATGGGGGTTTCTGGAGATAATTGCATGTTTTCTCAAGTAATAACTGTCCTTACTCCGAATCTTGATGATTATTTACTGATTTATTGTTGGGATTTTTTTTTTCTATTCAGAAATAACTAGACTGATTTCAGCAAGAGAAAAAGCCCAGCATAAAGGACATGCTAGTATCTGCCATGGAGGATATGAATAATCAGAAATATTTGCATTATACAAATATGTTGCTTACAGACACTACAAAAGGTGTTAACACAACACATCCTTTAATATTATCGAGACATTGTTGAGTATATTTGTACATAGCTCTCTATGTACAATTCTCTTCTTTCATTCATTCCCATTTATAACAATTCACATAGAGTGTGATAGGCCTTTGACACAGATCTATAACCATTGAGATTTGTGACGCTGATCAGAATACAATGAGAGCCCTGAAATCCCATTCTCTGACGTGAAACATCCCTATGAATCACAGGTATTGTGCTACCAGACAGCACAGCAAAAAATTAACCAGAGCAAAACACTCGACTTGGTGCTGTTACAGCTAATAGGTCTGAAATGAAAGATAATTGCATATTAAAATAGAGTGGGTAGCTCTGTTTTGATGTAGAGATATAAAGACGTCAGGCAAGCTAGGCTGCAGCAGCAGGGAATGGGTGCCCTGAAGTGATTGAGGAGTGAAGCCCAAGAGAGCATTCCTCACATTCCTGTGGCACTCCTCCTATACATATGCCCCCAAAAAAAGGGAATTCCAGCACTCCGGATTGGTAAACTGAGCTTCAGAAAAGCTGGCACTTTTCTATAGCTGCAGGCTTGATTCATTTGAAGGAATTATTATCATCTCTGGATGATGAACACGAGGCATATTTAAACTGTTATTTTTTAGGGCAAAGGGCATGACATTTCCAATCTGTTACTAAAAAAAAAAAAAAAAAAAAAAAAAAAAAAAAAAAAATTAAAAATCCCCCATAAGGACTTCTAGTAAGCACCAATAAACAAGATGTAGAGAATGTGGAGCACTCCCTAGTATTTTCCCATGATATGCCCAGAATAATTGGTATTACTGCAAAAATATTTCGCTGACACATCTGAGTGGGATTAGCCCAAAGAGCTATCCTTGTTAATGAGCCATATCTAGAAATTGAGTAGGTTTAGTAGATTACTGTCTGAAGACACAGCATTTTTGAGAGCCACTTATGTCTAAAAGTGTAACATATTTTCTCCTGGGACTAGCAGTGTATGTTTTGTAAGGAAAAGATGGTTATCCCTGGGAAATTTCACAAATGAAAAAATCAAATAAAGATGACGCTACCTTACTTGGAATTGAAATGTGACTTCTGGTGACTGGGAATTAAACAGATTTATTAGTGTTGACATTATTTACATTGCGTGATCCGTATCAGCGAAGGGTACACATCACTTGTGAAAGCAAATACATTAATAGTATTACCCTGCCGCTAATGGCACGCTAATAATACTCCCATGCTCCGCGTTTGTCAGGCTGCTGCTGAGACGTGCTCGGTGTCCTGGTAAACAAAGAAAATCAGCCATGTTGCGAGACCCTTTATTCTTAAAAAACTTAAGTTCACGTGAGGAGCATCCGCCGCTAGATAACCCCAGAACAGCGATAAATCAACGATTTCACACCCCTCCCTTCCTCGTTTTTACCCCATAGCAATGACAGAGGGGACAGCCGGCTGATACGGATTACTTTGGAGAAGCGTGACAACAGGTGGCCTCCCCGAAGTCACTAGTCTGGGGAGATCAAATCTTTATTTTATTTATTTATTTTTTTGGCGTCCAGCTTGCCCATCAGCGGTATCGGTGACCAGGGAGCACCGCCGGAGCTGCGATGATGCGCGTCCCTCGGGACCATGGCGGCGGCCGCTCGGACTTCTTTTTGGTGGTTAAACCGGGCAAGGCCGCGTTCCCGGGGGAGGACGCTGGGGTACCGCCGCCGGAGGGAACCCCGCGGGCCGCGACCCCCGGCGACCCGCCCTGCTCCTTCCCTCCCTCCTTCCTCGGTCCCGCCTCGGCCCGCCCCCCGCCGCTCCGCCTCCCCGAGCCGGCAACTTCCCCGTCGCCGAGGCGGGCGCTGAGCCCCCCATCAGCCCGGATGGGAGGAGGAGGAAGAGGAGGGAGGAGGCGACGCCGACGCTGCTGCCCGAGGGGATGCGGCGAGGCGGGCCGGCGGGAGGCGTAGAGCCGGCTCGAGAGGGAGCGCCGAGCCCTTGTCGCCGCCGCCGCTGCCACCGGCGGGGCTCGGCCGCCGCCTGCAGCCGCTCCGGGCGGCGGCGCTGCTGAGCCCGCGCTGCCTGCGCGCCGCCGCCGCCTCGCCGCTCGCCCCGCGCTCCGGCCGCGCAGCGCCAGGCCGCGGCCGCCCTCCCCCTGCGCCTCCCGGGCGGCGGCGGGAGGCAGCCGGGAGCGATGGCGTCCTACGTGGATAACAGCTTCCGCCAGGCGGTGATGAAGAACCCGGCGGAGCGGAGCCCCCAGGTGAGCGCCCCTCGCCCCGGAGCCCACTGCCCCCGCCCGCCCCGCGCAGCCCCGGCCGGGCAGCCCCGAGCCCCGCGGGCAGCGCTGAGCCCCGCCAGCCCCGCCGAACTCCCAGCGCTGAGTGCCCGGCCGGCGGCTCCCGGGAAGGGAGGGCGCGCATTAACGCGACAACTTTCCTCCTGCTCCCTGATTTTGGGGGAAGGAGAGGGAGAAACGCCAGCTGGGTTTGTTTTGGAGGTTGCTTCCGGTAAAAAGCAAATGAACTTAGAGTATAATTTTTTTGGTGGTGTGTTTTTTCTTTTTTCTCTTTATTTCTTTTTTTCTTTTTTTTTTCTTTTTTTTTTTTTTTTTATCCCTCCCTCTGTGTGTGTGTTTTGTTATTGCCCCGGAGTACGGGTGGCTCAGGATTTGAATTCAGTCCCTACTTTTACATAGCTGGCTGGAGCTGGCAGCGCTGTTTCATAATGTAGGGGCTGAGGTCAGTGGTATTCTTGGCAAGTCCTTGCTCTCCAAAGTAGGGTGAAATCCTTACACAATGGCACCCGGCAGGAATTTTTTAGATACCTGCGCCGTGCTCCTGGAGCCCTCTTTATCAGAGGATTGTGTGAGTCGAAGCTGTTGGTAAGCGCAGTTGCGCTTGGAGAGGCTGAGGAAGGTTAAGCTGGGGACTGGAGTGCGTACAGAAACATTTTGACTTAACATGACCTGAAAAACAACCAAACTGAATGAGTTCCTTCTGCTCCCGAGCGGTTGCTGCAGTGGCTGTTGCTGCCAACTGTCTAAAGACTAATAAGCTTTACACTGATCCCCACATCAAGCCGCGGTTCAATAGCTAATGATACAAGGAGTTACTTTGCTTGGAGTTGTAATGCCATCTGTCCTATTTTCTAAAGGCTTGTCCTACTCTCTGAGCAGTCCCTGTATTCGGGTTTTGGGGAAGAGATGCTGTTTCTGATTGTTTTGGCAGGCGTCTGACTGGCTGGTGATGATTTTAAATTGGGGCAAAGAGGAAACCTTGACTTTTGCTCAGCACCCATAAGTCATTCCTCCTACTATAGATACGTCATTGTGGTAATGTTATTTTTATCCCCATGTTCATGGAATATGTGTCAGAAAAAACTTCTCATGGAAAAACATACTGGCTGCATAGGCATCGTATGTGGCATGCTTTTTTGGCAACTGTATTTTTTTTTCTTTTATATAAAAAAGCTGCTTCTGGAACATGTTTTTGTGGTGCTAAACTTGTTTCTCTGTCCTTGTTTGACCTTTTCCAAATGTCTGTTTGCCTTCAGTGCTGGATCCAGCCCTTCAGTGTGTTGTGAAAGCTGAAGGAGGCTGAGTGCTCTGTCCTGGAGAAGACACTCTCTGTAAACTTGCAGCGAGGTCACTTGGATTGGTAGAGGCACAGATTCCAGCTGGGGCTGCCTACCAGCCGTGTCCAGCCTTGGGACGTGGTGATGGAAGCATGGTGGGGTGCTCAGCAGGAGAGATGCAGGCAGATGCTCAGGAAACACTCGGTCAGGCTGTGGGGCCACCAGGCTGGGCTTGGGGCACGATGCTTTCCCTGTGGTATGGGCTGTGCCATGTGAACTGGTAAACTTTCCCCTGTCCTTGCCAGTTGGCCTTGCTGTCCAGAAGGGATAATCAGGAAGCACAGAAAGGCAGAAAATAAGAAATGACGCAGTGAAGAATCCAGCCTGTGTGCAGGGATAAAGCCCAGTGAAGGGCACGGAGCAGAGAGCTAAATTGGGAACACCAGGGCTGCGTTAGTGCTGTGAAACTTCCCGAATCAGCACGCTGGCAGCCTGCTGTGGCAGTCACCACAGGAAAAGAAACCCACCCTTAAATCCATGAAATTGACACTGGCCCAAAATAACCCACAAACAAGACCAAGTATGTGGGAAATCTAATGTGTTTTTAGCACTGGAAATACTTGAAACTGGTGGTGCTCTCCTGTTGCTGCTGGGGAGACTGGGCTTGCAGCAGAAAACTTGGTTGGTGTTTTTGTAAGTGGTCCATGTTGAATTTTGTGTGTTAGTTTTCTGCTGTTGGTTCTCTGTTTGATTTTATTTTACAACAGTATTGGAATTTGAAAGAAATATGCTTATGCACATCATCTTTCATCATTACGTAAAAAGGAAAAAAATACATAGAGAGGTACAAAGACCTTGTTTTTCCTTCTTCCCTTAAAGTAACTTATTGTTTCTTTACTTGTATTTTCCTGTCCTTGCTATGCTATCTCTAAAAGATAGCTACTTAATTTTGACTTTTGGGAAGTCATGAGGCTTTTTTAAAGTCAAGGGAGGGTTGAAAAGAGAAAATAGATTATCATATTTGTGTCAGTGCAAGAGAAGTATGCTATTAGCATATTTTCTTCTTACTTATGTTAACAAGCTCTTTGGGGCTCAGCTTCTCCCAAACCATGATGAAGTAAATATCTGTTTGACATTACTATTCGCCCTGGACTGTCAGGGTGCAAATTTGGCACCATGCCTTCACTGCAGGCTCAGAGGACAGGAGTGACAGAATGATATGTACAGCCAGTATGTACAACTTTGAGAAGTAGGTCTGATAAACATTGTTGGGAAAGGCAAACTTGACTTGGCTTGAACTTTTGTAGTGCAAAAATATCTTGGTAATTTTGGATTGAACTGATTTTTTTTTTCTTTGAGGTAAACAGTATATTCTGCAATTGCTTTTGTAAATTTATAACTTTATATCTCTTTGGTATATCCTCCTTTACACAGTGTTTCTGAATCACAACTCAATATTCTGTTGGCTAAAGAAAGTGAAAAATAAAAGAAAAGAAGATATATTTGTGGCCTATACTTCAGCATGCCTGTTGTGTAACTCTTCTCTTTAATTGATGTATTAAACTATTCATTTTCTCTTTGAAGACGTGAACTAGGAAGTTAATTTAACTACTTTGGGGAATCTAACTTTTAAATGTTCATAAATTACAAATGGTTTTATGCCCTTGAGCTGTGAGTAATCGAGATCTGGTTTTTTTCTCTCCTAATGTACTCTTGCATGGACTGTTATAGCTTTAAGTCTTTACAAAACAAATTCTTTGTGGCATCATAGGCCATTTCAGAAAGCATGCAGTTTTATACTGGTGTAGCTTGGTTGAAAAAATAGGGCTGCTTTTGTTTTCAAACAAGAGAAGCTGAACCCTCATCTTTCTTTATCCTGACAACTCATTTGCATGGCATGGTATGTGAATAGCTGGTTGCTTCAGAAACTCTGCATACTGTTCACTGTTTTCATGCCATGTGGTGACGTCTGCAGGAAGAAATTTTTTGAATGTGTGCCTTATATATGTTAGATGCCTAAGGTTGGCTTCTGGAAGCTGCTGGTATGGTACATGAAGGCAGTTCAGCACAGCAGTAACGAGGAGCAGAGATGTGACAGCATCGCACCAGCTCTTCAGGGCGGAGGGGAGAACTGGACAGTAGCCCTTAGTTTGATACTAATGAGTCATTTAATGTCAGAAGACATCTAAACAGGATGCTCTTGTAGAGCAGATACTCCCTTCTTGAACACTTGAGAGGAAAAATGGTTTAATTATAGGATGTACCTATGCTTTTTCCAAATAAACTTTCAGCTTGTTCCTCAATTGTGTTATTTTTATACTTGTAACCAGTGATAGCATGATTGTGTGCAATCTTCAGATAAGCCAGAAATGAACATTTCCTTCTTGCTACAGTGATCTCTTAAAAAAAATACAAGGCTGTGTATTTTAATGGGATCAGGGGAACTAAGCATTTTATATGTGAGTCTAGCAAAAGAATATTTAGTCTTTAAATTCAGGCTGATTATGTGTCTGTATATCAAATACACTAGAAGACTAAAATGATCTTTTTCAAAAGAGCTTATTTGGGATTTCTTTCCTTTGAAAAACAAAAATGTTTTGGAGCTTGAGTTGTGCTTTCAGATTTTCTTCACTGTCAGCATGCTACTGTGTTGCCATCTTTTTGAGGTGAGCATTAAGGAGGAGGGTAACCCCTGTTATCAGGCTGCTAACAGCAGTACAATGCTGGGAACTGATTCTGTTGCTAAACTCCCCTGCTGGCTCTTGGTAGCCCAGAGAAGTGAAGGGCTGTGGCAGCTGATGCCTGGTGTTTGGCTGTATTGCATCGGTATAGTGGCCTTTCCATAATGCATCTCAGGGCTTTGTTATGTGGTTATTCAGGAGCAGCCTTACTTTGCAAGGTTGGACGTTCTGTTTCTTTCTGGGGAGCACATTTGGCCAACAAAATTAGATTCCTGACTATGCTTTCCCGTGGTGGTGGTCAGGCTTTCTGCTGACTGCAGTGACTAATTCTGAAGTGGGCTCATGAGCCTGTTATGTTTTGTGTTAGCATTGGACCATTGTTAGTAATGCAGCTTAATGAAGAAAGGTTGTTGCTGGTTCTTGCTCTGGGCTCCTTTCTTGCTCAGCAGTGGGCTTCAAGTAGAATTGCTTGAATACATCAAAATACATCATAAAGTCAGCTGTAAGGGTAGCTGGTCTGAACTAAAAAAAACCCAACAAACCTCTAGATGCTGTAGGGTTTTGGAAACTTGTTCAAAATAGTTAACATACCCTGAATGTGTCTGAAAAACTGCAGGTTAAGTGATATCTTGTGGTGGCTCTTGGGCTGTAAGTAGGGGAGGTGAATACAGATGAAACAAGTTACTATAGGCTCATGTATGTAGAGACCTTTAACCATGGGGATTTTTCCTGCTGTGTTTCAGCACTTAACTGGCAGCATAAAAATGAAAACTGCTATTGGGAAAAAGTGAGACTTTTACCTGACAAAGCAAACAATGTATTTGTTTAGTACAGAAATAATGCATTTTAGAAGTAAGTGTACTTTTTTTTTCCCTCTTAATGTTTTTCTCAAGCTAGTATTACTATACAGCATTATTTCATGCCCAACAAACTTACTTGTATGAATATATCTTTTTATGGCTGATAAGTAAAGCTGAAAATCCTTGCATAGCTCAGATTTTCTTGTGAACTCTTTAATCTCAGTCTGTTGAAACAGCCCTGGAATGTTAGTTTGATTCTGAACTTGCAGCATCAATTTTCATGTAATTTTCAAAACCAAGAGTATGTACTGCAATGGGCTGCTTAGTATCCTGTTTGTTTTAAAAGACTATGCTCATTTCCCAGTCTTTCTAATGGGGTGTGTGTGTATTTTCCCATAGCCATTCATATCTTCATGGCCAAAAGCTTTGAGAATGGCAAGAGTATTGACTTTTTAATTTCTTTTGCAGTAGTTCTGCCCTGTCACAGGGCTAGTACTTTGTGCATGAATAGATTTCCGTATCTGTTAATGATACAAGTTTTGCCAACACTTGCAAAGAGCTTGGTATGATCAGGAAGCCTTCAGCTATAGCACAGAAATATGAGTGGAAGCCTTATCCTACCCACTTGTGCGCTTTCTCATTGCATCAGGAGATTGCAGCTCGGTTGGCTGTCCGTATCCGAGCCGGTTTGAAACTGGGAAAGTGAGGGTTTAACTGCAGCGCCGATAAGCTCTGTGTAATTTCCTACTTGATTAATTATCTGTTTGGTAGAGTTTGCTTTTGATTTCTGCCCTGCAGTGGCTGAAGAAGTGTTTGCCCTGGGTTTGGGCTGAGTATCTTCCTGTGACCGTGTTTTTCTCAGCCTTTGTGGACACAGTCTCTTTCCTGCACTTAAAAACTGGGAGCTTTTCCGTGGCATTCTTGCCTAGGAAATGTACTGAAGTGAGCAGTGCTGGGCCAAAAGCCCAGGAATCTTCTACTCAGTCCAAGCTTGTTTTGTCCACTTGCTTACTGAGGTGCTGTTCAGGCATCAGAGCACGTGTCTGTGCCCTCTGTGATGCCAAAGGACTGGGATGCTCCCACCCATCCTCACCCACCCTGCTGGTGTGGGGTGTAGCCAGTGGTGCTGCAGGAAAAGCTTTGGTGGAGGAGGATTATGGTAAAGCAAGACTGCCTGCTGTGGATAGGCTTGCTCTTCTGCCAAAGCTGGTAACGAGCAAAATCGTCTGCTGGGCTTCTGAGACCAAAAGGACTGAAAACTCTTTCATGTCTTGGGTGTAAAAGTGTAGGTCAGCAAAAGTAAAGGACATACAAGCATTTTCCCAAGATCATGTTTTTCTTTAGTAGGAGGTTGGAGTCTCCTGTGGATTATCTGTTTATTCATGGAGAACCCTTGGTACCTGAGGGGAAAAAAAAAAAGATGATTTAAGTGTAACCTCTAAAGATGATTCATTTATTTTACACTTATTACAATATCCCTTAGCTAAGGTTTTTTTGATAAATAATTGTTTCTTGACATCCATTGTTTTAAAAAGCCTGTATGTGCAAAAGTTTTTAAAAGTCTATGCTTATGCAAATTACTGAGTAGTAACTACTAGCAGCAGCTATTCATTCTGTTGAACTACTGATCTGATTTTAATATTTTTTTTCTCTAAATTAGAATGTTGCTACTTAATCTGTTAGCATGTTTCAAGAACGACTATATGTACACTGAACAGTCATTGTAAGAACTTTGACTTCCTCATTGAGGGTTTTTTGTATCCTCATGAGAAAATATATTTTGGCTTGTGTTTTGGGAACTTTCCCACAGTAGGAGATCTAATTTTTGCGAGGTATTGTTTGGGAATTCAAAAGGAGCACTGGCAGAAAGATAGCTCTACAAAGATGCTTTGTGAGGGGCAGCTGAGCCTGTGCGCCTTGTTTGCTGCAGCCAGTGTGGAGATTTAATTTGCTGGGTATATTCTGCATGAAGGGGTGTATTTGAATTAGTCTCAAAATGGAAGTGGTGCTCTGCTTCCCTTTTTCTCAAGTTGGTGAAGTTGACCACTTTTCTTGAAAAGGGAGAGAGAGGAGCCCTACTGCAGTACTTTTCTTACAGCTTTGTTTGCAGTTAAAATTAGCTGTTTGTTCTCTCTGGGTATCTCTGTTACGCCCATAGAGCTGTAGATGTGTTTCTTTGTGTGTGTCTGTCTTGTCTGACCTGAGTAAGAGTGATTAAATATTTGATTTAGAGCAGTTCTAAGGAATTCTAGTCAACAGTAAAGGTCAGCATGTATATCATTACCTGAGCAAAACACTAAAGGAATAAAAAAATTGAAATATTTAAATGCTTTTAGCGGGAGGAAAAAAGGCATCAGTGGGCTTTTCAGCACTGATAAAAATTAAAGTAATATTCTGATATTAATATTTCTGTGGACAGCATGATTTTCCTATTTTTCTCTTATTTGTGTGTATTCTGATAAACATGAACAACACAATGAAACAGCATCTGGTTTCAGTGTAAATTACCTGGGAATGTGTATTAAGTTTCATGGAAGACACATTTGTGGAGCATGTCTGTTGTTGACTGTCTTTACTGGGCTGTTTGTTTCTGTTTGCTTGCTTTTTGTATGTCTTAAAGTTAAAATAAACTTTGCTTAATAAAAGTATTTATTATGTAGTAGTTTTGGGTTTCTAAACGGCAGGGTGTTTCCTGTTACCCGTGAATTGTTTGCTTAGTAGTTTGTTGTTTTGTTTTTTAGTTTATATTTGCAGTTCTTTATTGTTAGGAATACTGGTCTCCCATCTTTATTTTGCTTTTACTGTAGTTGGGAAAAATTATTGGTATAGCCTTCTCTATCTGAAATTAGTCATTCACACTTTTTGCCCTGTTACACAAAAAATAACTCAAAACTTAGAGAGGTGAGAAAGAATGTTACACAAATGTGGTTTGTAAGCAGTTGATGGGAAAGCAAGGCCGTACCACCAATATCTGCTTGAGGTTTGACTTGCTGAAACCAAAGGCTGAACCTTTTGTGGTTCGTTGTATTCCTTTAGCAGCAGAGCTAGTTGCAGTGGGTTGGTGCTGGCGGGATGCCAGGCACCCACCAAAGCTGCTCACTCACTGTGTTTTCCGTGCTGATGTTCTCTGCTGCCTCATTCCTGCCCGTCCAGCTGTTTGTGAGGCGGCAAAAATCACAGGATAAGTGATACAGTCTTGTTAGCTGAACAGAAGAAAAGAACCTTACTTTTGAGAGATTGTGTAGTAGGGTTTTTACTTTCTAAAATTTAAGTGACTAGTCTGGTTTAGATTGTGGCTTCAAATGTTTGTGTTGGTGCAGCTGAAGGTGTGAAGACCTATGATACAAGAGATTGAAAATAAATGCTTATGGTTGTGTGTAGGAACCTCTGAAATACCTAAACCTCTCCCAGAGAGTATATGGTGCTCCATTTTCAAACACTGTTTATAAGTATAAAAAAATTAAACTGGATGTAATGTTATGACATTATTTATTCTTGATGAATTTCCTAAAATGAGAATTTTTTTAGTTTAAGAGGCATCTTTGTATTCACTTAATTGGATGAGGGAGATGCTAAGGCTCGGGGCTTGGGTTTTTTTTGGATTGTTATACTGAATCTTGTCTGTATTTACAGCATATATATACAGTATAGTGTATATACTGAATCTTATCTGTATTGGTTTGTTGTATAGTATTTGAAAATTGGGTGCTCCTGGGCTCTCTTCCTGGGGGCAAAACAAAGAAGCGACACTTAATTTTGTTGGCATGCAAGTTAAAAGGCGTACACATTTTTCCATTTGGTATGTGAAATCTATTGGGACGTACCTAAAATATGTACCCTCCATTGTTTTTGTTTTGACTTTGAGGTAAGTGCTTCATCTTGTCAGGAAACCATTCCCTTGCCCGCCCAGAACGTTTCCTCAAAATACATGACCTTGCAGAAATCAGTCACACATTGCATTATGTGAGTAGCCAGCACTCGTTTGAATGGTTCTGCAGAGTTTTGCTGTTTGTCAAAAGATGTGTCTGAATACACAGCATACATGGTAGTAAATATTTAGATGCATTTTGAACTGAGAGAGAGAGGCTTGTCTGTGCAGTATTACAGACTTCTTTTGTGCCTTGCCAGTGGTGCTGTGGGTGTTCAAAGTGAATTCTCTCACCAGTGCTGTAGGACAGGCAGGCGCTGCCAGAACACAGCATCCCATTGCTGACTTCTATTTGTGCAGTAGCTCAGGCAGTTTTTGAAGGTGCCATAGCTATAGTAACAAAAAAAGAAGGACTTTGGTTTAAATAGTTACATCAATATTTCAAAGTTCTGGCATTTTATTGTGTTCTTGTATGATGGTGCTTTATGTTGAAATAGCTTTGAACTTTATCTATTAACTGCAAAATTAAAATGTATTTGTTCTTATATCTGTTCTTATGCTGTTGTAGTTGTTCTTATATCTGGATCTCAACCCGTGGTCTTTACCTTTTGTGCCTCTAATTCCCCTTTCCATCCTGCTGCAGGGAAGGGAAGGGGAAAGTGAGCAAGCACCATGTGCTTTGGAATGTTTCCGTAAGAGCACTAAATTGAGGAATACTGTTCCTAAACCACAGCGGGAGTTCTCCCTGTGGAATTCTTCTTCACCTCTGGAGGAACCACAGTCTCCAAAAAGAGTCAAAAACTGGAAATAAAAAGCAGGTTCTGGATGCTGCTGAAGCAGAATGTGTGCAAAGGTGTGTAGCATGGTTGGGCTCTTATCCCAGTTGCTAAATTCATAACAAGATGCCGAAAGCTGAAGTGCTGTAGTTGATCATGACACATTTGTTGATTTCCTGTTGAGGGTGGCTAATAACCAGCAGTTTCACCAGCGAAGGCAGTAAGCGACCCATCAATTGAAATTATATTGTCTTAAGAAAAACAATAAATGGGGGTGTAGTTCATAGATGATACTCTATCTGAGTATGAAACAAGAAAATAAGATTTTGCACTGGTTCATGATGTTCAGGTGGTATCTCTCTATAGATTTGATTAGTGCAGTTATAAGTAGCTTGCATGTATTCAGTGCTGAGGAGCTGGTGAGCAGATGGTAAACACTCCCAGTGAGAAAGTTTTCGCTCCAAATTACAGGAAAGTAGTTGTGAGGGTCTCAGTCTGAGCTGCATTTGGTGTTCTCCGTTGATCCTGTGGTACACATGGCTGCATAGTGCACCACATTTGTTGGGGGTCTTCAGTGGATTTGTTACAAATTTGTACAAAGCAGAAAAGGTCAGATCTCTGTGTGAATGGCCCGCAGTGGTGTGATCTGGAGACTGAAGCATTTCACGTGTGCCATGGATATGGAAACACGAGGGGCTCCGCCAGCTACATGCTGACCAGGAGCTGGCGCTTGCTGGAACGAGGGTAATTGAGTTTCTGTCCTTGCCATGGCTTCTCCCTTAGTGCTGAAAGCTGCTAATTAGCACCAATGCCTTGTTTTAATTCAAGATGACTTCGTTGGAAGATGCCAGCTCCTTGGTCGTAGGCCACTGAACAACTATCAGATGGCAGCACAATTCCAGCTCAGCTGTTAAAAATGGCTTGAGGTAACAGTGCCAAGGGAAGGGTGAGAGTTTTTTAGCTCTGTTGTAGGTGTTTGCCAAGGTGGAAGAGAGTAGGATATTCCATATCTGCTGTATTTTAGACAGCCATTTATTTTGGTGCTATTGGCTTGTATTTTACCAGGCTGAGTATTGATAGATAGCTGGTCTCCACTAGTCCTAAATCGTCTTTAAGAGTCTTGTTCAACTCTTTAATTTAAGATGACTTTTAGGGGAATATCACTTTCATAGTTGAAAAACTTCTAGACTACAGGATATTGCTGGAAAATGTGATTGATGCAATGCATGGCACAAAGGGGTAGAAATGCTCTGTTAGCTTTGAAAAACAGTTCTAAGAACCCAAAACAAAGGAAATTGAGTTTTGGGATAGGATACTTCATTTTGAAGTAGGTTTCTGAATGCCCAGGCAAATTATGAGTCCTTCTCCCTTCTTGTAGTCATTCTTTGTATCTAGCCTTGTGCTATGGTTTAACCTCTGGCTTATTAATTTGATGTCGTGTAGTTTCTCCCTTTCTAAACCCCTATTGTAGTGCTTTTGAATTTTGTGCCTTAGTCATTACTTCAGGTATTTTTCTTACTAGGTGAGCACTTAGAATGGAGTGATTTGGCTAATAATTTATTTCACGTTTATTTATTTCTGAGTGGGAAAGAAACTCTCCTTTATAAATTGCAATACAGTGTACCTTATACAGGTTATTTTTCACTTCTGAAACGAAATATACAAATACTTTGAGTTTGTCATCATTGGAATTGTCATTTGTCAGATTTCTACCTTTACCAGGTTTGATAAGCAAACATTGCTGTTTAACGTCTAATGTTCTTATGTGAATGAATATTTTATGTGAATTTAAAAGTGAAGAGAAAATAATGGCACTTTCTTACAATCCATCTTGGCTTTGATAGTGAACGAACATTTAGCCATGACGAAGGTAACGTGGTTTATGGTGACACAACGTGCATAAATCCAGTTGGATTTGCTGTTGACATTGGCCCACGTTCCAGCAGGCGAGTTGCCTTACATTTCTTTTGAACAAAGGAGGTCTGTCTGAAACAGGTGCTCTAATGGTTACCCTGGCCTTCATAAATAGCTTCTAGGTGAAGTATTACTTCTGTTAACCATGAGTAACTTCACAAGGCACCTTGGTTTGCTGCATGAGGTTTCCATTTTATATTAAAAAAAAAACCCCACAGCCACAGCTCCGTGGTGTTTGGTGCCTCATAAGTCGCTGTTTATTTTTAGAGCATGCTTATCACAATTTGTCAGCCAAATATTGGCCTGTCCCCTCTGCTATTAGATAGCTGCTGAAATGCCATTCTCAAGATAATTTTACCTACCCTGGTTGTTCCAGGGTAATCTTAGTTTCTGAAAGAAATAATCTAAAACTTGCCAACTCTGCAGAACACATAAAATAATAGAAGACGGGCTTATTAAGTTTTGCAACCATATCATAATGTGTTAAATTTAATGTGACAAAATGATTTTGAGAGTTCTGTGGTAAGTTGCCTGAGTGTGTTGAAAAGTCTGAATCTTACTTATGAACACTAGTGAAAAATATTTCTAAATTGGTTGTAAAATGAGCCAGGAGATAATGAAGAAGTAGCTGGGCCAGTCTCCAGGCTGGTAAGACATGGCTACTTGCACACTGTGCATTGCTTTAGGAAAACTGTGTCACAGTTTCTTTTAAGGAGAAAGGAAAGTTCTGCTTTAAACAAATGACATTTGATATCTTACTTGATTTCTTTTCCTGTTTCTTCTATTTATAGATGTCTTCAGTTTGGGATTTATCTGAAAGCTAAGGTCAGGAAGTGCCTTCCTCCAAAAATGCTACTTGTTGTGGTTTTCTGGAATGTCCTGTCCCCTCTCCTTCCCAAAAGGAACTGTACAGAAAGTATTTTTCCACAATGAAACACATATCTTCAGCTCTGCAGTATCATGCTGTGACTCTGGCATATACTGGTTCACCTCCAGAACTGAAACTTTAAAAATCATCTCTTGGTGTCCACAAGACTTACACGACTGATTAAAACACAGAATACAGTAACCACTTCAGTTTCAATTATTTCTCATTTTAATAGAGCCTCCTATATGGAGGCAGAGAAACATAGGCTGTATCCTATTTGGTAGGACTCATTTCCCATTTAGATTTTCAGATGACCTTACTGACTTTGTTTACATAGGGATACATTTAGAGGAGATGCTCACCCACTCCATGCTTCTACCAAGTATGTAAGGTCTTGGAGGATCTAAATTAGAAAGTTTCTCCCACCTTGGAGGTCATGAAAATAACAAGCGAATGATCATTAAACATGTACATGTACTTTTTGGTGAGTTCTGAAAGCGGTTCTCCCCAGTTTACTAACAAAAGGCCTAGCCACTTAAACTAGTCCTCTGAGAGAGTACAGCAATCCTGAGGGCAGCAAAGATGTGGGAGTGCAGTGAAAGCTTTTGACTAAACTGTCTTTTTCATAGTCAGGGTCCAGTGCAAGGTTTTGAATTCAGGATTGATTTCTTACAAACAGCTTTATTTAGTCATCCAGGTTTGCACTATGGTTTATGCAGCAGTACAACTGAACTTGTATGCTTGTGGTATGACCACGTAGCAAGAATGCACTGTAAAGCACATCTGAAGAATAAATAAGGAATTTAAAATTAAGTTATATTTGAAG
The DNA here is from genome assembly GCF_028551555.1 of Melozone crissalis. NCBI lineage: Eukaryota > Metazoa > Chordata > Aves > Passeriformes > Passerellidae > Melozone > Melozone crissalis. The sequence continues at coordinate 35,300,462 of NW_026535784.1, read as the reverse complement.
GCTTGGTTAAAGTCTTGAACTAAACAAGCGTCATGCACCTGAGTCTTCTTGTGATGTTCTCTTGTAAAATTTATTTAAACCTATGTTACTTATTGAAACCTCTGATGGCAAGTAACTCCTTTATGGAATATGGGTTTGACAGTATGTTATATACTCTATAATGACTATTTTGTAATCTCACTTTATTTTCGTATTGTTTTGTATTTCCATGTGCAGTAAACTAGATTTAGAATTAGGACCATCAACAGTAGTTGAACATTTTGTTTAACTTCATATTTGTGTGTCTGACTTTTGTGTAACTTTTCATAATGGGCCTGATTAGTGTTTTGTACTTTGCATTTGCTTCAGGAGCCTTTGCAAGGCATTGTGGTGAGCAGGTTTCAGGAAAACCAGCGGTGAGTTTAATTGTCACTGTTAAACTGTCTCATCCCCAGTGTGCAGTGCCACTTGAAAGAGGTTTCTGAAGCCAGCTCTGTATGTCTGAAAGTCTTCGTAGGTGTTGAAGTTCAAAGTACTGAACAGAATGTTCTAAATTTATTTGAAAAAGTAGTGTGGCATTTCTTAGGAAACAATCACAAAGAAAATATTTTTCTGTATTGATACTGTTTTGACCTTTCTGGTGCCCTGAAAACTGGGATATGAGTTTTTAATTCTGTATTTAACTAACAGAAGAGATAAAACCCCAAGTGTCATATGAATTCCAGTAATCAGAGGTTTTGTGAACTAGTGGACCTGTTCCTTTTTATAGTCCAAAATATTCTATAGACTTTGCAAACAGAGAGTAACTTTTTGTTTTTATGGCTTTTTTTTTTTTGCTTTCAAGTAGTCACCATAATAATTAGGCTGCTTTCATGTTTTTCTTGTATTCCTAATGCTAACTGTTTGAAATAACAGGGACCTACAGTTATGACAAAAAACCCATTTTACATCTGCCTAAATTCTGTCTTGTCTTGCAGCTGTAAATTATTGAGGGATGGCAGGCATCTTTTCACGTGTTTTGCTGTCTGCTGAAAGTTGGCCTTGAAACCACTGGAACTTAGTTGCATGTTAAAATGTGTGATTTTGTACTCCATTTAATGAGTGGATTTTGCAGCTTTAAAGTAAGACAAGAGGCTACATGTTGTGTGCAGAAGATGGTCCTTTTTTCATCTGCTGCTGGGTGTCTTAGTTTAGTATCTGCTGTCTAAAACATCAGAATGAACATCTGTCTTTTGTGATGAATGTGTGGGTTTGTATTTTTTATCCCCCAGAAGAAAAAGACAAAATGGTGTCTGTAAGGAGTGAAAAATGACAAAGTAGTGTCTGCAGATGATCTATGACTGCCTCCAGTGACAGACATCAGGTGTGGTGGTCTGCAGGCAGCACCAGGGTGTTCAGGAGCAGCTCCTTGGCTTTGAGTCATTTCAGCAAATTCCAGCTCTAAGGACAGCATGGCCCTGCAATGCCTGCATTGCAGCTTCTCTGGAAGGATAACCTGCTCAGAGTGCGCTTACAGAACTTGGAGATGCTGCAATCATGAGTCATTTAGAAAATTTTAGTTAGGAGCCTGCTGTTCAGGGACAAACACTCACATGCAGTAGCTTTTCGAATACATTCCAACTTAATTAATTTATAAATTCTTTACTTTGACAATATTAAAAGGAAATTATTCCTGGGGGATTAATTTACCATTTTAATTAATCTTCTCAGGAGAAGATGATCTTCTGTGAATATCTTGCTAAACGTTTTTCCTGTAATTAAAAAGCTTGAAACTAACCAACCACAAACAAACAAAAAAGGGAAAAGAAGAAAAACCACAAAAGGGATCTCTGTCTGTAAATACGTGATGTGTGAGACCACCTGCTAACCAGAAAATTGTCTTTTGATCTGAGACAGATAAAGAAAATAGTGAGAATCTTCCAGGTAGGTGTGAGATAGTGACCTGATAAGAAGCCAGATATAGTAAAAATGTTGCACTAGTTAAATACAGCATCCCTCTCACAGCGGGTCAGCTTTTGTGTGTTTCAGCTTGCATATTATACCACCATCACCCAATTCTTTTTCTTTGATGAACAGAAGGCTTTTTTCCTTTCTCCAGCTGAGAATCTCCCAGCTATTATCAACTGCAACTTTAAATCTTTTTTTCCCCTCATTTATTCTTCTCATTCTACTGTTTTATTCTCTCTGCTCTTCTTATTCCCTTCATAGTTGCAGGGTTTCTGTGTGTGTAACTCTATTTCTGATTGGTTTATGCTGCTAGGACTCAGTTTCTAAAATTGCAACATTATTCACTTTGGTAATGAACAATGCAAGAAAAATGCTTTAAGGGGTAAAAGGAATTCAGCCTGTCATAAGCACTAAAGCGTACTTGCTGCTTATGGACTGATTCCTCCTTCAGCCTAAAAGCTATATGGGATTTATAAATCCCATGTAGTGTCAAAATCTGAAGGGTGGTTTAGCAATTGCCCTGACATGTCTTAGTATGCTGAGATTAAAGAAAAAAAAGAGAACCCCTTCTTATTTTTTTTCTTAGCTTGTTACTTATGAGACTGCTATTTAATCAATAGTTTGTAGTTTACATTTGCTTTTTATTAAAAAAAATAAAGTTCCCAGTAACAACACGACTGAAATTACATACTTTAGAAATGATCTCTGATTGTGTTTATGTTAAAAAACCCATTCTATTCAAACATCTGTTTGCACTTGGATGAAATAAAGAAAATGACCTTTCTGTCCTGTGGGGTGTGTGTGGTTTCTTTGGTTTTGTTTTATTTTGCGTTATGAATAAATGTGCTGGGGCAACTGGGACTAACACAGCGACACTGAAATGGTACTGCTTGGCAGCATGGAATGTTTGAAACAGCAGGAATATGCTCTATATGTTCAGGGTTTTTTGTTATTCTGTCCTCACAATGCTGTCTTCAGTTAGCGTGAGCTATAGTGACTATTCATTCGGATCTAACATTGCATAATCATGCTCAGTTTGAACAAATAGAGGATGTCTTTAAGAAAGGAAACAAAACTTCTCCACTTTGTGTAGGAGGACTGTAAAATACCTTAAATGACTGTAAGAATGAGGATGTACTTTCCAAATCATTATTTCATATTTGGAATTGTGGGTAGCAGTTTGTCAGTCTTTCCCTATGTCTGTTAAAGATGTGATCTGGAAAATCAGCTGGCACATAAATTATTCAAATGCCATATTCCAGCTTTAAAAGTACAGGTGGCATCCAGAATCAAGTCTTATTCATTTTTAGTGGACCCTGGAGGTATTTAGTTGGATTTCCAAATAGTTTTGAGAAATAAAGCTTCATCTCTTGGATTTTCGGTGAGCTGCTGCTTGTTTGACAAAGTAGAGGAGGGAGAAATTGTGGATTTATTTACTAAGAAATGCTTTAATAGTCAGTGTAAACTTACAGTGGAAGGTAAAGATATATTTTTTCATGTGTAAACCAATACTTTTATGCCAGGCTGCTTTGCTGTCTACTGCCATTAGAGCTGGGACATCAATCCAAGGGCTTAAGTGCTCTCTTTTCCAGGTAATTTGACTTCTTAAAAAGAAACTCTGCCATGGATTTTTGTGCCCAGCTCCTTTGAGCATCTCTGGAAATTACAATACTTCCAATGATAGCAACGTAGAGGAAAAAAAACCTTTTGGTGTTTCTGCACTATGACTTGTGGATTTGCTGCCTTGTGGACAGCTGAAAGATGTTGCCTGTTTCAGAAGGCAGATGTTAAGGCTCTGCGGTGGTAGGCTGCTGTTTGGAGGGACCTTATGGCCCTTTGAATTAGCTGAGTCATTTAAAAATTAATTTTAAAATACCACAATAGCTTTATGAAACCCTGTCTGTCTGCCACCATGTGCACTTATTTTGAGGAGAAACACACCCAGGAGAAAATGATTATGTATATCTTCCAGGTCCTGCAGTTTGACTTGGTAGGTGAAGGTGTAAGAATCACAGTCTTGGGTAGCTAATTCAGTTGCAACCTATGTTTATGTTGGTTGTTAGTTCTCTGTGGTTAGTCTGTAAAAATAAACAAAATTGGGAGAGTGAGATAAAAACTTTCACCAGTCAATCTTGATAGTGACAAAAAATGATTATTAGTGAAACTATCTTTGCAGTCAGGGAGACTTGAGCAGGCTTTTGTCAGGGAACCTGCTACAGTTTCAGGTAACTCTGACCCTTTTTTTCTAGCTATACAGAGGAAAAGTGTTTTGTTATAGTTATGCTGGTTGAGTTGAGGTGTGCATGTAGATGTGGTTGCTACAAATGGATGTTTTTCTCTTGCCTAGATGAGGTGCTGTGCATCAACCTGAGCATCACTGTGCTGCTGTCTGTGGAAGGCTTTTATTGAAATAACCATCTGGAATTCTTTTCCCCCCCTCAGAATGAACAGAATCCTGTAACTCTGTAGAATGCATTCTGCATACAATTAGTGTTTTTCCCTGTTAATGTGACCTTTTCTTCCTAAAGGAGTATTCTCCATTATCCAAACCCAAGAAAGGTAATTTGGTATCAATATTTTGTCCTGTTTCTCTTAAGAGGAATTTAAGTGTGGCTTATTTAAGGGGAAAAAGTGTTTGTATGCAAAATAAATGTAAAGTCCAGCTTGTAAATATATGTTGGACTATATCATCTGACCAAATGCTAATATTTAGCAATAATGAGGACAATAATTACTCTCTTAGACAACTTGGAAATATTAGCTGCAGGCATTTTAAAATGTTAATAACCTTCAGTCCACTAGTCTGGACAGTTTCTGAATGCTGAGGAAGTTGTTAAATAATGAAGTGCGGTGATGTTCGCCAGCAGCAGCCTAGCAGCCAACAGAGCAGGTACTACTGTGTGTGACATTTCACATGTAGGGGATGAATATTAACCACTTCACCAGAACAATGTCATTTTTAGAGGCTGGTGGTTTTTAAAGGCTAAGCCCCAGATGAGAAGCACAGGAAAAGGAGTGAAGTGGAAGAGGACAGGAGGTCAGAGTACGTGGTGCAGGTTTCCAGGTAGCTTCTTTTCCTGCCTCTGTTAACTGTCGCCTCCAGCACTTGGCACCTGAGCTGTGGTTTTTTAGAAAGACATATTGTTTCATTTACTGTAGTGGCAGAAGAAACTAACTTTCAGAGAGAGGTTATGTACGGAGAAAGAAGTAGACTTCAATTCATAGCGATTCATCCCATGGTTTTGCTGAAATTCAATTGAGATAAGTTTTAAGATAAACTTATTAATTTTTACTTGCAGAAGGAAGTATGTGAATATCTTTTATTGCCAAAAATTGTGTGAACAGCTTTTTCAGTATTATCAGGTTTTCAGCTTATTTCTTCTTTTTTTTTTTTCTCTCCACTATTTGTTGTTTTCATTCAGATTCAGGTAGAAATATGCTTTAAATGTAATTGGATTTGAGCATCTCCATGATTTAAATTAACTGTAGTGGCAAAGCTGTTCATGTGCTGATTTAATAGGCTGTAATGTCATAGATAAATTGCCTGCAGTAGGTTGTGGGAGTTTCTCATGTCTGGACTGAGATGCTCAGAAGGAAGAGGAATGTCAGTGATGCTCTCCTGTATAATGGCACCAGTCTAGCTTATGCTCTGATCAGTTTTCCCACGAGTAAAAAATTCTTCAGATCATGTCATATCACCAAATACTCATTTTGTTCTGAGAAGAGACGTAGCTGTGCTGGCAAAGCAGCTTTTGCAAATGTCTCCACTTGTGTCAGGTTTGTCTGCTTTGCAGGCTGTTACTTTTATAGACCTGCCTGGAGAGAGAGTGTAGGTGTGATAATAACAGCTTTCATTTTAATAAAATGTAGTGGAGTGTTTGTAGTCTCCTTGCTCTCTTTCTGTACAAGTATTACTTCACCAATTTATTAAGGACTGTTAAGCTAATTAATGGCTAATTAAATGACTTAGCTAATTAAGCTAATTTTTGGATGTCTATGGTGTCAATAGGTATGTCTCATCTCACTATGCTGCTATTCATGTGGGAAACAGTCTTATAACTTTCCAATAGATTACAAAAACATGGTGCAACTCACTACAAACCATGTTTGGAGGACAGAAAGGGTGAGGGAAGAATGCTAAGGTGGTAAATATTGCTGTATGAAACCATTAGGCAGGCTGACTTCAAAGTAGGGCTTGGAACACTGAGTGTATTTCAGGAGGATGAGCGGGAGCATGGGTTGACTGGGCCTGTTGTGGTATTATTTCTGATTTTACTGGTCTGGCATGTCTTTCAAAAAGAAGTGCTGTTTTTGTAAGGGGATTGTATGGTTTGAGGAGGAGGATAAAATTTTCCTGTGGGGAGAACAGACATAGTTTAGTGAATTAATAAGAGAAACAACCTTTCTATACATTTATGCTTGGCTACCAAACAGTGCTTGTAGAGAGAAAATGGAGAGCTAGTTAATGTTTTTGTCCCACTTACATTGAAAATATAGGACCTGCAAATACAAGTTTAAAGGATTTAAATACATTTTTTGTTGCTTAAAAACTGCCAATTTTTCCAAATTGAAGTTGAAATTAACATTGCTAATGTCAATTAAAACAAGCAAGAACTTCCAATTTCAATGAAATGTCCTTACATGGAATAATTACTTTTTTAATTCTTTACTTAAAACCAGGCAAACTAAAAGAAAACAGAAGGAAATTATTGGTGCTGGCATTGGATACACTGCTAGCACTGCTTCAAAACATGAGCAACATTAAAAATTAATACATTCAATAAAACTTGAAAGTATGAAGAAAATAAATAACACTTGAAGATGCCCATTATCTCCAATTTGTTCTTTTACAGGAAAGCTTATAGGCTATCTTATTTCTGTTCAGGAACATATTCTAAAACCTGACGAAGACTCAACCTTTGGTTGCTATTGGAAATGAAATGTATTTAGTCCTTGGTATCTTAAGACAGCCAAGCATTTATTTGGCTTTAAATGTTCTGGAAGTGTTAGGAGTAGCATCTGTATTTGTGTTTGGGATGCTCTCGTTCTCTGCAAGGCTGTATTGCATGCAAGGGATTGAAAGAAAAATCATGGCATAAAGTTCTTGAATGCACAAATCTCTTAAGTAAAGTTTTTCCTAATTCTTGGTTCCAGACTGTACTCGAGAGAGAAGTTTTATTTTGGTAATCTGAAAACAGATCTTTTTCCATCATGGCTAAACAGTAATTTTAAAGACAATGCTACTTGTGTAAACTGTGGAGGCAAAAAATAGACTTCCAGTAGTTGCAAGAGCTTGTTTTTCATGGCTGTGTTGTTGCTCATAGGAAGGTTTGCAATTTGTTTAATTACAGCTTCCTCTGTAGGCAGCGGAAAAAGTTACAACTTTTTTGTACCTGATGGTTCTTTTTATATACTTTGAAAGCTGACATGCCAAATTTGGCGGGAAAAATATTTGTTTGTTTTCTCCACCTGCAGTTAAGAGGCAACTTCTTCAAGTAGTCACTATCTAGATTTACCACATTTAAAAGTGAATCATTTTAGCACTTTTGACAGCATGCATTTTACAGCACGTGTTGAGTGTAGCAAAGAGGGAGCAGCAAGTAGATGGAGCAGTCCATCAGCAGCTGCCAAAACTGTACATTGGATTTAAGCCATAGCTATTAATCATTTCTTCTGCAAAAAGGAAAAAAATGCATCAAAAGCCTTTAGGGCGTTGGGAGGGGAAATTCCTTCCCTCTGCTAAGCAGAGAAATATACTTTATTTAGTCATACAGCAGCCTCTTAAGTTGTCTGAACTAGTGGAGTTTGCTTATGAGATGTTTCGCTTTTACAAATTTCATTTGCTGCAAACATACTACCAAAAGGTTTTTCTAAAAATGCAACTGAGGCCATCAGGATTAATTTATTGTGGCTTAAACAGAGCTGCAAAAAAATTTATCTACTAAATTCTCTTTGTGTTTCCACAGAATAGAAAGGGAGGACATGAACCAAAATTGCTTCTGTTGCTTCTTTGAGGTGTTGCAAGTTCACTTTCTCTCTATTACCATCTGAAAGTTATTTATGTATTTATTTGTTTCTTTATTTATTTTTGAAGCCCCAAAAAAACATGTAATAGTTTGGGTTGGAGGGGACCTTTAGAGGTCATCTGGCCCAGCCAGGCTAAGAGCGAGGCCATTTTCAGCTAGGTGAGGTTGGCCAACCTGACCTGGAATGTGTCCAGGGAAGGGGCATCTACCACTCCTTTGGACAACCTGTGCCAGTCATTCACTGGCCTCATCATAGAAAAAAAATTAAAAGTTCTTCCTTATGTCTAGAAGATAACTCTATAGTGTTTCTAAATCAGGGTTTTTAGTATTTCTAGGTTTTTTGTATTTCTGAATTTTTGCGACACTTAAAATTACTCAGACAACATCCTTTGCTTGTGTGCTATTACTATCAGAGCATGAGTTGTGCTGGGTTGAAAATAGAGCTCTAGAAATGGGCGTGTTGGTGGAACCCATAGAAAATGCTTTTCTTCAGATTTATATAAGCTACCCAGACCGCCTGACTTGCTCAGATTTAAAGGGATGTCTTGCAAAACCCCTGCAGTGAGTCATGAACATTTTTATCTCAGGAAAATTTGAATTTCCATTTCAGGAAGTGGAATATAAATAACCTTCAGTAAGAAGACCAGAAATTCTTTGGATAACATAACATTTTAACAGTAAATAGTAAATGGCTGGTATTTTCAAGGTTGAGAATTAGTCAGGTGCAAGTCAATGATATTTATAAAATTTTCAAAATATATTTTTTAAAATGTTAAATGCTTTTCTAGATCATGGATACTAAAATAGTTGTAAAGCCTGGAGTTGGATATAGCTATAGAGAATCTCTGCTTTTATTTCCTTCTTTGAAATTTTGAATTGGGGATTTGGAACAGGCGTTTGAGTTATTAAAAAAACATAATAAATGGCTTAGTATGCACCAGTATTTCTTCTTTACGTTTGCATTGGTACAAGCTGGACTTCCAGTCAGCATAAACTGAAAAGAAAAGGTACATTTGGGTCCTGTAAGAAATGACTGCCTCCCAGTAGTCAAAAATGTCACTTTTGTTGCATCATGATTTGCAGAAATCTGTGCAGATCATGACTTCAGAAAGTTCCTCTCTGCTGTGTAGCTGTTAAAGAACTTCCATGGATTTAAATATTCACTCGAGTGCTATGAGGGATGGTATTATTGCACATGAGACAGACACCTTAGAATTTTTCTAATAAATTTTGCGAATAGAATACTAAATTGGCAGCAGGGCAATGAGAAGAAAGATGTCATTTATTCAGTGAGATGTAGTTTTGTTAGGCATTCAGAGAGGAAAACTTGCTTGTATGCTCAGGCTGAGAGAGGGGAGTGTGGACCAGGTGAGAAGATAGAAAATGGGATCTTGGAGCTGTTGGTAAAGACAAACCAGCTCCTCAAAGATGAGGCATCTATTGGTGAATGATGCTGCTGCTTGTTTGAAATGAGTAGGAGCGCTGCAACCAAAACTTATTTGGCACTGCTGGCTTTAAAGGCCTTCTCAACCTTCCTCTATGGACTCCTTGTTTTGCTCTAATGGTGGCTGGAAAGGAATCTTGATGAAGCAGAATCCTCAATTAGTACTAAAGCGTGCAAGGAGGAATGTTGCTGGTATCTCTTTTGGTCCCAGCCCTCCTCATGTTTTTCACGTTCTCTTCAGCAATTATGCTGTCAGGGATGGTAGCTGATTGACAGCCATGCTTTGCATATTGGACAAGTGAGTGACAGAAGAAAAGCAGTCTTTGTGGCTTCGGGAGAGGCCTGGCTTGTGCTGGGTGGAATATATGCAATTTTATGCTGTCATTTAAAATGCAGGATTTAATTGCAAGAAGTAATGCCAGCTCACTCGTGTAGCAAATAGGAAGGAAGTAAACACTGTAAAATAAGTATGCAAATATATTCTTGTGCTCTGGGCTTATTAACTGGATATAATATCTTTATGGTACTGCCTAGTAATGGTAAAGTTATCAATCCTAGCAATCTCTTTGAGATGGATTTTTTTGTAATACTTTCATTGCCTCAACTCGTAAAGAAGCTAGACAGTGATATTGTGGGAGAAAAATTAGTAGATGTTTAATATTAGAGTGTAATTAAATAACGGGTTAACAAGTCTCAGTGGCAGACAAAGAATTCTTAACCTGCAATAGTGAAAGACTTAGCTCTGTCCTTGTTGATACTGACCTGATAAAAAAGGCCTTTCTTGTGGCACCTTCCCTATGTTTAATATTTTAGGAGCCTCAGCTGAAATTTTTATAGTTGAAAAATATATTTTTTCAACTGAAATATTTTGTTGTATGTGTTTCCTTCTTCTGTCATTTTCCCAGGTGTAGCACCTTCTAAGCAGAACCATCCTGGTAAACAGAACTCTTGAAGTGCCAGTGTCTTTCTCCACTGGAAAGGCTATGCTGCATCCTATAAGTATATTTTTGGTGTTACAACCTCGATACTCCTTGTGTGCATGTTTGGAAATATTTAAAATACATTGTAGTGTATAAACTCCCTTGCGATTTCTCTGTAGACAAGCTTCAGGTTGATTGAAAACCTTTACTGGCTAATTAATTTGAAAAAATAAACAAGAATTTTTGCTAAGTACTTGTACTAAGGCTTCCTGAGCCATGTGGTGTGATTATGCTGCTGCATTAAACACAAGATTGTTAGGAAAAAGGGTGTGTACAGTTTTTGTTGGATAATTAAATGAGGCATAAAAAGATAGCTCTCTTTGTTCTGACCTTGTGAATACATTTAGCTTGCAGTTCTGTTATTTTAGTTGAGATGTTGTAATGCTTGAACTTGGTGATAGGAGCTATATACCTTTCTCTGATGCTTTCCAACGCTATAGAGGTTCTTGAATAGATAATAGATATAGACAATATATAAATTTTATGCATATTTGTTGGCATCTGCCATCTGTCCCCTTAACCTCTGAGCTTCTCTTTTCCCAAAACCTGTCCCTTAAGGAGTATTTTTTCCCCTCTGCTTCCATAGTCCATCGTGGCTACTGTGGGCAATGACCTGCAAGGGTTTATCATAAGGTGTGTCAAGTCTGTAGCTTGATTTCATGGACTTGTTTTATACAAAATGTTGCAAAAATAAATACATGATTTTTTACTGAGAGAGAAAGTGAGATATTTTGCCCCCCAAAAAATAACATATGTAATGCACGCTGTCCAAGGGGACTTAAGAGTTTATTAAAGGTCATTAGTCAGATATCTCAACTTCTTGGCTTTTGTTGTCATGAAAATATTTCCATGTTGCTGTGTCATGTCTAAAAATAGTGACTACATCCCCATATTTTTGTGCAGTTCCAAATAAAAATGCATCCTGTTGATCATATAAAAAATACCCAGTGGATATCTACGTTTTAAAAAAATCAGTTTTGTTTTCTTGAAGATTTAGAGGAGGTTCGCCAAGCAGGAAGAGACATATTTGCAGATGGGAACTCTTCCATTTTTTAGCAGGAAAGACCTATCTTTCAAGAAGAATGGGTCTTTTAGTCTGTCCTTTAAGCCTCAGAATGCTATACAATCTAAATGCCAGATGGAGAATAATTTAATGGAAGACATTTTCTTATAGTGTTTTCTCCCTGAAAACAAGTGAAAATGATGCATGTGTGTCCTGTCATGGGTCACATCAACCCATATGTTGGGTTTTTGTGGGAAAAACCCAACAGTCAGGGACTTCTGTGTGCTCAGACAAAATGCAGCTCGTTACAGAAGTATGGATATTCTAGAAGCTATAACTTATTTTAGGGTATGTTTATGTCCAGTCTTATGGCTTCATCTTTGCTCAAATTGTGTAATTTTTTCAAACAACAAAACTTTGCTTTTCCCCCAAAAATAGACAGTCCAAATAATTACCGAAGAAGATTACTAAATTAATTACCAAAGAGGATTACCCAATAGCCATCATGATTGAGGAAGACTGGGGTGATATGAGTGCTGGCAAAAGATGTAAACCGGAAACTGAAAAGCTGACTGTAGTGTTGGGATGGGCACAGGTTTGTTATGAGGTATTAGGATGGCCCTGGAATCCCAGAGTGTTGGAAAATTGTTGGTTTGTGTTGTTGTGTAGTAAGAGGAAAGGTGAAACAAACACTTGTAACAATACATGGCACTGTATCAAATGTATCTTTTACACTGTGTGAGTTTCTGGCAGGGCTGTTGGAAGAGCATGGATGAAGGAAAATTAATTTCTACAGAGTAAACCAAAAATGACCACTAATTCCCTTCTCCCTTGAACGAGTTCCTGCCAAAGATAGTTGCGCTGCTCTATAACCCTTCCTGAAGGCAGCCTTCAAGGGCTTGTCTAGCTCCTATTCAGTCTCACTTAGAACTGTTTTCCTTCTCACCTTCTCCTTGTAACCCTTTGCTTGCCTTCACCCTCTAAATTTCAATGGTTGCTGTAATCTAGCTGATGGTCCTGGTAAGGTGTCCCTAAACATCCTCATCCTGAGTTTGAAATTAAAGGAGGTGGAGTGAGGATTGACTTTAGTGGATGCTTATCTGTTGTATTTGCATTGTTTAATAGAGGGAAGGAAAGAAGGGAAAGGTGGTTGTGATGTCTTGTGAGTTTTCTGGCCTGGAATTTGGAAAACCCTAGAGAGGGGAGTGGTGGACGAAGAAAGGCTTATAGAACTAATGAAAAAGGGGAAGGAGATGGATGGAATCAGAATGTTCAGAGGCTGTGTTTCTAACGAGATTGCTGCACAGAGAGGAGAGTTTGCTGCAGAGGACATGGCAAAGCAGGTGACTCACCAGCTGCTGGTGGCACGAGGTGGCCAGGGCTGTGCTGCAGAGGCAGCCGCTGTGCATGTGCTTGTGGAGGATGTGCCAGCTGATGCTGTGGGCAAGCTTTTTGGGGCTTGAGTTCTCTGATTCACTTTTACAGCACAGCTGCTGTGTGGGACCAGCTCCTGGGTGCAACTGTTGCTATATTTATGAAGTGCAAATGCATAGGATTCATCTTTGGCTGTGGCAAAGGAAGGTTATAGATAATAAATGGCAATTGTTTGATAATGAGAGAGGTGTCGCTTCCCAAATCAGCTTAAGCTATGCTTTCCATAAAGCAATTGTAGTCTTTTGTTTGCTACACCAAATCACAACTTTTACACAACAGACAAAGATGATGTATAGAAATTGTCCTAACACCAAATCAGTATGTTCAAGTATGATCTCATTCAGTTCCCTAAGTAGATTCTGTCCCTAAGTCTAAAGCAGCAGCTGGTGGAGCTGGGGAGTTGACACCACCAAACAGTAGCCTCCCAGAAAGTGCAACAGCACAGGTTTCTCCCTTAGAGCTTTTGCCTGTAGCAGGAGTTATTTTTAAATGAACTGAACAAAAACATTTTGGATTTTTCCAATCATAGTGAAACCTGGGGAAAAAGGGGTAATATTTTTCTTTTAGAAGTACTAATTCCAGGTGATGGGACTCATCACTCAGTAGCTATGCAAGGGATAAGCACTATGTTCTTAATCTCAATATTTTTGGAGCTGGGTTCACTATGTGTGCTATTTAATGCTGAAAAATGAGTTTAATACAGGAAATCCTGTTTGGGTGTTGCTGGGATGATGGCAAAAGAATGTATATCAGAAACAAATTCCGTCAGCAAAACCAAAAGCTGTTTCTTAGCCTCATTTGACAGATGTAGATAGCTCTGTCAGGCTTTGGTTTTGGTTTTTTGGTTCTCTAGTTAAAAAAAAAATTCTTAAGCTAGTAATATCTCTGTATTTGTCAGGATCAGCTGGTGTCTGGACTTAGTGAATGAGTCTGAATTGTATTTGTTCTACATTTCTCACTTTGGATCTATGGACTCTGCTTATAACAGAGCTTTTATTAACAACTTAGTATTTAAAATATAACTTTATTTTTATTAGCTGTTCCTAGTTTGTAATTGTTTGCCTAGTCTCATTTGTGGGCACTGAACTTGGAATTTACAGATCCATCGCTCCTTCCTTCTTTCAAAGGAACCTATTTGTAGCTCAACAGAACAAATATCTTAGCAGTTTTTCAAACTGTATAACTGCTGTGGAGCATGAGAACTAGAGAGCTGAGGAAATAAAATTGCTATTTTCCTAACTGTAATTGATTTTCCCCTTCACTCATTTCTTATAAATAAGAGGACATTAAAAGATTAATTGACAGCAAATAAATTCAATAGGAAAAAAGTTAAAGGATAAATTGGGGAAGTAGTTCTTTCATCTTCAAAGAAAATGTTGAAGATTTTCCTGTCTTGTTGATTGTGATGGGCTTATTGAGTGCTGAATGGTGCTGGAGTTACTGTGAGGCAACCCTGCTTCTCTGTGGTCTCAGGTGTTTATCAAAAGGCATACAAGTATATTAAGTTGGTTTTCTGGTAGTTGAACAAATGTTTCTAAGTAATATTTTAACTCAGGTTTATGAACAAATTGATATTTCTTTGACTTGTTCAGAAGGTTGTTATGTGGGCAGCCTATTTTTTTCTCAGTATTGGAACCTGTATAGATACTTCTCCTGATCCATTCCTCTCTCATCTTTTTAATGTAGCTTAATGCTTAATACACTGAAGATGCTAAGCTAGGAAACATGAGTTTAACACAACTGCCACCATTCTAAATTCTTCTGAGTCATTTTGAATAGCCCAGAGCTGGTGGGAGGAGGAGGGAAAGTGGGAGAAACAATACTTTGTGCCACCCAAATTGAGCAATAAGTTATTGCTGCATGGGGTTTCTGAGAAATCCAAAATTGTTGCTCTCCAGAAGATGAAGCTTTAATTACACCCTCTGAAATGTTGCTTGCCCTTATTTATTTTCTCAAAATTCTGGTCAAAGTTTTTGTCCAATTTAATTCCAACTTTTAAACTGCTTTCACAAATGTGAGTGGCCTTTTATATTAAATGTCTTGCAGAACTGGTGTCAGTTCAGAGTTGCAAGAGGAGAAAAATATGCTTGGCACACAGAATGAATTTTGACACAGGCAACTGATGAACAGTGGGGGAAAAAAGGGCATTTTAAACCTAAAATATGCTTGTGAGAAAAATCTTGTAATAGAAATTAAGTGGAAGTGGAAAAACCCCACTTACATTAGGTTCAATGTTGATTGCTCTACTGCACACAGTGAAGTTTTTGCTTCTGTTTTCAGCTGTTTTAATTCCGTAGTCGCTGCAGTGTGTGCAGCTCTGTTCTTGCTGACAACATGAGGTAGGCATGTTTATTATGGTGGGGTGTTTTGAAAGCTTTAATGGCAAGAAGGGTTCATTCACCTATTTGTAACTCATGGCATTCAGGGTGTGGGTGCAGGCTGAAAAAGGACTCTGTCTTAGAGGTATGCAAGAGCTACAATTTCTGTTTCACCTCATGGAAGAAAATGATCTATGGTTAATCATGTCACCTTCCTCCTCCTCGTTATGGTGCCGAAAGGTAGGAAGGATAATAGGGGAGGATGTGTGCCAGAGCTGAGATGGCAGAGATAGATCCAAGGGAACTCAACTTACTGGTTTGAGAATCCTGAAACCAATTACCCTGCCTGGGCTGGTACTGAAGAATGAGGAACAGGGGATACCTCTCTCCTTAGTAGTATTGACTTCATAATTGTCAGATTGACACCTGAGTGTAATCCCCGGTGTCTGTTACTCGCTCATCTACATGCCCTGTTTCTGAAGCTGAAAACAAGCAGCTTAGCTTGGGACAGACACGGGGCAGGGCTGGAGAGGAGTGAGTGATAGCACTGAGCAGCAGAAGCATTACCCTCGGTGAGTTGTGCAAACTTCCTACCTGGTCTCTTAAACCATGTTGCTATTCCAAACAGTAAAGTATGCAGTATAAACCTTTACCTATTAAACTCCCCTGAGCAAGGCAGGGCACCATTCTGCCTGCTAATAGTACTAATAGCAGGAAATGAATGACTTAATTTCCCTCTATTCTGCTGACAAATTGCTCTTCTAAAGTAGGCGGGGAAGTTGAGTTGGAATGGAAAAAAAACCTTGCTAGTATTTCAGTCATAGTTTTTTTTGTGATTTTATTTTTTTCTTTTCCCTTTTTGTTCTTTAAACAAATCTTCCCAATACTACAAATAGTTGAATACACTGTGCTTACTGCTCTTTGACTTGGTAGAATGCTTGTGCTTGGTCACATGCTCTCTTTGTTCCTTTTTATTTTATGGCAAGGATAACCATAATCTTAAAAGCCAGCCATTCTAATTATTGAGGTAATAAATAGTTAAAGTAGCTGTAGCCCAATGATGCAAGCCATTGTACCATCCCCTACAGGTGTTTTCTCATAAAGAGCAGATGGCTGGTACGTTACTGATTCCTCATGGACAACAAATTAGGAGAAGGCAGATATATTTACTACTTCTAGAAAACAAATTTAACTCCATGCAATTTCATTCTTTTAAAAGTTTCTCCTTGTTTCTGTCCTTGAGAGAAAGGTTTATGTAACCTTTATTAAAAGCAGAATGAAGAATATATACAGAATTTTGATCTTGTTGCTGAAGTTACAAGTATTTAGGAATTGTGTATGTAGGTGAGCATGTATAAATGATAATGGTTTGTATATAGAATTTGAAGTATAAATATTACCAAATCTAAGCAATCAAAAATCATGTGGTGGGCTTCAACTAATACACTGGTTTATTAATAAAATGAGAAAAAAATTTTTTTGTTTTTCTACATGATACACTTGAGCTTTTTTTAGGACTGAAATAAAAGAGGCCACTGGGTGACTGAATCCATCTTTTGCTGTGTCAGACTGCTGTGCAGCAGAGTATTTCCTAAACTGTTTGTATTCCTTTCCAAATTCCCATTGCAGTGGTGCTTGTGTTACTGGGTCAGCTTTGTCTTTTAATAGCCTTGTGTATATTCTAGTTAACTTTATTTCTAGAGAGCTGCAATTGCCTGTTACCTCTCCTGTGTTTTACCATAGCTGGTGTTTTGGGAATACTCTGTTGCAGAGCAGACTCTTTTCTGCAGCTCTCCTGGTTTTGAATTAATGTGAAGGAAATGGCTAGATTACATCTTGAGAGCAATTTGTAGAAAGGCTCAAGTGGTTTTGCTGTTATCATAGTATTTAGTTCTCTCATGGCTACATTATGTGCTCTCAAAACTGTCATGTTATCAAATAGTAAGCAAGTTTTTTTTTTAATTAGTTCATAAATGCTTTTTCATCATGTATGACTGGTTTTTGAAATGCTTTCATTTGTCATAGGCATAATTTGGAAAAAAGTTTTATAATGGAAAGATTACAGTGATACCTTTCTGTACTACTTTGCTGTATTCCCTTTTAACTAAATATTTGGTTTCTGTGTTTCTTTGTTATGTTCTCCATATTTACAAGTATTCCATGTGGCACTACAGTGGTAATGGTGTTCTGTGTGGTGTTTGTCAGAACCATCTGTCTTTCTGGATCCTGTCTAAAAAAGCAACAAAACCCCATAACCAAGCGTAACTAAAAATGTGAGTTTGGGTATATTGTTGCCTATGTGTTGTAGTGACTTTTATTTTCTCTGTGACCTCTACATTTAGTGAAAACCCCTATATTGTTGTATATTATAATAATAGTTGACAAGGCTGTTTCCTTATGTGCCATGTGTCAGTGAAGCTACTGCAGGGGCTCTGTGCCCTGTGTGTATGTGCCCATCACTTGACAGACCCACTGGAAGCCCCAGGCATGGGTGAACTTGGGCTTGATCAGCCCCCCAGATTTAGAACATCGGCCTTTGTCCCTTGTGTCTTTTGCATCTGGTTGTTTACCCTTCCATATCTTTTTTTTTCCCTCCTAGTGGCTGTTGTTTTACCTCTCATATCATCCAGTGCGGTGTTTTGTTCATGGCTATTAGTAAAGATATAAATAAGATGATATCTTATCTCCCATTAAACATTTTGGAACAGCCCTGCTGCACCCTCAGCAGATTTGCAGATGACACTGAGCTGAGTGATGCACTTGGCACACCTGAAGGATGGGATGCCATCCAGAGGGACCTGGATCAGCTCAAGAAGTGGGCCCATGGGAACACTGTGAGGTTTAACAAGACAAAGGTGCTGCATCTGGGTTGGGGAAATCCCCAGTATCATCAGGCTGGGGATGGACAGGTCAGGAACAGCCCTGCCCAGAAGGACTTGGGGGTGCTGGTGGCTGAGGGGCTGGGCATGAGCCAGCCATGTGAACTCACAGCCCAGAAAGCCACACGTGTCCTGGGCTGCATCCAAAACAGCCTGGGCAGCAGGGGAGGGAGGGATTCTGCCCCTCTGCTCTGGCAAGACCCCACCTGGAACCCTGCATCCAGCTCTGGGGGCCCAGCGCAGGAAGGACATGGAACTGTTGGAGTGGGTCCAGATGAGGCCACCAAGTTGATCAGAGGGATGGTGCTCCTCTTCTGTGAGGAAGGGCTGAGAAAATTGAGCCTGTTCAGCTTGGAAAAGAGGACTTCAGGTGACCTGGTTGCTGCCTTCCAGTACTTGAAGAGAGCCTACCAAAAAAATCGGAGAGGACTTGCAAGAGCATGTAGTGACAAGACAAGGGGGAATGACTTCAAACTGAGAGTAGGTTTAGATATTAGGAAAAAATACTTTACTCCAAGGGTGGTGAGGCACTGAAACAGGTTGCCAGAGAAGTTATGGGTGCCCCATCCCTGGAAGTGTTGGAACTAGATATTAAGGTCTCTTTCATCTGCAAACCATTCTATGGTTCTTTCTTTACTGTCTACTAAGGTGCTTGAAGAAGCTTTGGATGTTTAGTTTGCTTTGCAATTTTCAGCTCCATTTGATATATGATGATACTAGTTTCTGTCACATCCAGGTGACGAACTGGCTGCTGTTATGGTGCTGCTTATGCAAAGAAAGAGAGGAGATGAGTTCTTGGGAGTGTGGGAAGGTAGTAAAGATTTGTCATCACTCTTTTAAGACACCGGTGTAGCAGAATGAGTTCTGAAACTGCATTGGTAATGTCTGAGCACTGAAACGCCTGCAAATGGATGTAAACCCGTGATGGCTGAAAGTAAAGAGGTTTTGCCAAAATAGGGATGTGAAAGCCACGTGTCTCATTTTGTTCTTGGTCTCCAGTATATGCCTTCCTTTCTTCTGAGGGATAAATAAATGATCAATTTGGATCTGTGTATGCCTTGGGTGTTTGTAAATCAAATTTTTGAGCAGGCTGCCTTGATTCTGTCAGTGTTTTTTTCAAAACTATTGTTACCTGGAACATACAAAGAAGCTGTCATATAGCTGTCATAGCCAAAGCAAATGCTGTAGGCTAAGTATTGGTGATGCCAGATAAGGAGAGAAGTGTAGACTTGTTCACACAAGTATTCAATTTTGTGTAAAATGGCTTAGTAACTTTTTTCCCAATTCATCTGGTAATTATAAAAAGAACAACAATATAAGAGTGGCTTGATAAAATTATGGTTATTCTTAAAGAAATTGAAGAATGTTCAAGCACTTAATAGTGAAGATAATGAAACTAATTTCATTTAGTAAAATGAATGTAGTGTCTCTGATCTTGGGATTCTAGGTTGAGTGCAAAACCTTGAATTAGTTGAGCAAGAAGATTTCCTTTTTATGGAGGATATTAAACACCTCTGTCAAACCAATTCTCAGAGTGTGCCCCCCTGCAAAATAACAGTAAGCCTTAAATCCCAACATTTTGCACTTGCAAGTCTGTCTTGTAGAAGATGAGTGGGAAAATTTAAATTTCAAGGTCTACAAAAGTCCCTTCAGAAGATAATGCCTATTCAGCTCAAAGAAAAAAAAAATTAAAAATTCATAGACAAGAAAAGAAATATGCATTGTTTTGTTCTCATTCTGGAATAGCAAGTTTTCATTTTCATCTTAAGAGATGATAACTATTCAATGTGCAGCATGATAACTGTACACAAAATATAGAAATTGCAATTGCTTATTCATTGAGCACAAATCCAGTGAAAGGTTGTAGGGCTGGTAATAATCTGTATAGTCTGCACCATTTCAGCATTCAAATCCCAAATACAAGCACAAAGTGAATTTGACCTTAAATGTTTGTGCCATTTGTGAGACAATGAAGTAGTATGGGACTTTTTCTAAAGCAGAATCAATCAAAATATATAAATGCAAAAGGCTATGTAAACATTTGTGTAGCAAGTCCATGGGGGTTGGGAGCTGTGCAGAGGAGAGGAGGAAGGAATTGCTCCTTTAATTTGCTGGTACTGTGATACCTTTGGGAAATAAAAAGGCAGGGAGAACAGTATAGTTCATGATCTTTCATAATCCTGTCTTTCCTGTGGTGGAAGTGCTCAGAGGGCTTGTACTGCCGTAGCTGTTCTTGCACAGAGCTTGTTTTGCTGGGAAGGAGGTGATATTTCCTTATGCAGTAAGGAAGGTGCTTCCTTTTACCCCCGTGCCTTTGTGTTTGTGCTGCAGCTGACTTGCTCCAATTATGCTCTCTATTTTAAGTGGCTATTACAGCTCTGCTTTCTTTTGGCAGCAGCTCATACATAACAAAGCAACCTCAGCGTACACGATATATGGCTTTGCCTATTTTATGCTTGTAGTGGTTGGAGTAGGGAAAAAACCAAAATTGGAGGAGGAGGAGTTGCTTTATACTGGAACACAAGAAATGCCTACGTTAAAATCTGCCCAGAAGTCACCTGGCAGCTATAAATTTGGACAGCCTGAAATATTTCTTTCTAATGAGAATGTTGCATGGCCTTTTTACAGGGAGCAGTCTTACAAAAGGACTTGTAGATACTCAGTTCAGTCATGCTGTACCTAATTCAGATTATGAATTTGGTGCTGCAATACCTTCTCTGGTATTCGGTTAAAGTGGACCCACCATACTATTGCTGTGCTTTGAGCATATGCTAAAGCAATAATATTTTTTTCCTTTGGTCTAATACAACTTCTGTCAATTTAGTCTGAAACCAGAAATATACCTCTTTATTATTTTATGGTGGATGATGCTTCATGAGTGTTGTAGTGTTCTTTGTTGACCATAGCATCTTTTTAAAATGGTGAAATGTGTGCCGTGGGCAGTTGGAAAACAAGCAAACAACATTATTTAAAAGCGCACTTGTGAAACCTTGTCCAGGGTGTTTTCCAAAAATAAGAATACTTTTTTCAGGAAAAATATTAGTGGCAAGTAAATATTATGTCAAGATAACTTTATGATGTAAAGACTCTTAATACCTTGTTGTAAAAGTTAATGTTTGACAACAAGCTGTCCAGCTGATGAGCTTGTATAGCTTCTGTATACTACTGATGTATATGCAAGCTATGAAAATTGATACTCCAATGTTATTTTTTCCAAGAAGAATTGGAAAATTATACTCCTTTCTGAAAAATGATGTGAGAACTTAAATAATTGAGTTGTATGATGTGCATAGAGTTTGCCCTTAAAAGCCAGTGAGTGACTTAAAAGCCAGTGAGTGACCTATTTTCAAATGGTACCTTTTTTTATGATAGCTCCAGACGTTTGTAGATTGTGTGATTCAGCACTAAAAGGATTTTCCAAAGGGTTTTAGACATGACTAAAAGGGCAGTAGATCATCAGTAATCTGTGGCTGTGTGAATTGGTTCAGACTTCAGTTTTGAGTCTGGGCTTGTTCCTTTCTGTGAACTTCTGTCGGAGGTGTGAGTGTGTGTGCAGGCAGCACAACTTGCTGTCAGCAGCCCTTAATGCTTTTCTTTAATAAAAAAAAGCAAGTCAGTTATCTGAAGAATAGTGTAAAGCACTCAGGGAATACCGATGTCACTTTGTTACTGTTGATGGAAATCACATTTTTCTGCTAAACACAGTCACTAATTAATGCTGGAGGCTTCTGGAACTTTTGAATGTAAAAATAGGGGTTTCCTACTAGCAAGCACAAAAGAGAAAGTTTCTTACAACCTAAGACATGTAAACTTTAGAGATTAAAAAGCAAAACAGAATTGTGCTCAGAGTTGTTTTTCCTATATTTATGATGAATTCACTAAATTTTGAGCACATTCTGGGTCTGTTGGATTGTGCTTTTTACTCAGAATTGCTTAGTTTTCATTCTGACTGCAACACTTGTTTCTGCCTCAAGTGCTTTTGAAAATTCTTCTCCCTAACCCTATATTTAGTTAATTTTTTTTCCTGCTGCCCCCACCATGTTTCTGAAGGCTTGCCTGTCATTCAAGTCCATGAAGAAAACCCAAAACTTAATTCAAATTTGCCACAGTGGTATGAAGCTTAGTACAGAAAAACCACCAAAGGTTGTGTACAGCTTGTGAGGAATATCTGTATTTATCTGTCTTCCTTATATACATAAAGGAAGATACATCATGTATATCTTAAATTGAGGCTGTGTGGGAAGGTGCAGCATTTTTCAGCTCAGGTGTCCCTGAATTTGGAGCCAGATTGGAATTTGCCTGTGAGTGTGTGTTCTAGAAGCATTATGAAAGATGGAAATGTTTTTGTCTGAGGGGTGAGGTTTCTCTGGAGGTTTGGGGCACACCCCTCCTGTAGGAGCTGCTGGGAAGAGGGAGCTAGAAGACATCTTGGTAAGGTGAACAAGCTTTTTAAGGAGTGTTGCTGTTCTTCCAAAGCAGAACTGTCTTCTGTCACCAACAGCTTCAGGGTAACCCATGGAGCAGCCAAATCCCAGTGGTGAGTGTGCTATAGCCAGTGCAGCGCTGGTACTTTAATGCACTTTTGTCAGGAAAAGCTTGTATTGTACTTTTGTAAAGTAAAGGTACTGATGAAATGTCTGAGTATTTCTAATGCAGTTTAATTTACGATAGTGCTAATTTGGATTAGGGGGTGGTATGGCTTAATATAATTGGTGTCATTGCAAGAAAAAGGTACATCAGAGAGGAAATCTTTGGGAATGGATCAGTGAAGTTCTATTATCTGATAAGGGTAGGAAGTGTTTCTTTCTTTTTTCCCCTTCTTACTTTGTGAATCTTCTACTGTTCATGACCCTGGGATCCATGCTTCTCTTCCTGAGACGCAGTTTCA
Organism: Melozone crissalis; assembly: GCF_028551555.1. Classification (NCBI taxonomy): domain Eukaryota; kingdom Metazoa; phylum Chordata; class Aves; order Passeriformes; family Passerellidae; genus Melozone; species Melozone crissalis. The sequence goes on along the minus strand of NW_026535784.1, from coordinate 35,277,564 downwards.
CAAAGCAGTATTGAAAGCATTTGTATTTTCTTGTGCTTCCCCATTTTTGTCTCCTCTGTTCTTTTCATCACTCACGAGTGAGCTTAAAGTACTGGGTACCCATGGATTGGATTGGGGTGTGATATATGTTAAACCCATCCTAAACTCATGTTCCTAAGCTGCCATCTCAGTTAATGAGTAATACAAGCTTTTGTTCTATGCTTCTTCTTGAAAATCTGAGGTATGATTTAAATACAAGTCAATACGTACAGACAGGCCATTAACTACAAAAATCTTAAGGAAAGCTCAGATCTGCATTTTCCCACAGGTGTTTTTAAAGTATCAGTGGATGTGCAGTATGTGACAGCTCTGTAATCACATAAATTATTATTAAAATACAAAACTAGTTCCACTGTTCAGTGTTTTCTGTCGTTACAGCTCAGGTTTGTCTTATGCCAAGAACCTGGAAAATATGAGACTTGTATAAGCTATTGCATTTCTCTTCTGTTCACCTTTTTGGGTTGGGTGGTTTTTTTTCATGTCTTTTGTTTTCCTTTTTTTTTTTTTCTTTTGAGATAGTGGTCCTGTCAATTCAAAGAAAGGAAAAAATACACCTTGACCCTTACTTCTAATCTTCTTATGTAACCAATGGACTGCTGAAACAATAGCAGTCACATCTGATACAACAACATCTTATTTATAGGTGGAAGCAGCTGCATCCTCTGTCTTTGCATGCAAGACGACCTATTGTTTTTATGTCTCCTGGTTAATTAGACTGTGAGAAAATGAAGGCCTACTGTAAAAGCACTATTAAAAATAATTGTTTAACACCAAAAGAAATGGAAGATGTGGCTTGTGCAGCTGGTTCTTGAGCTAGGTGTAAATGGAGAAGTTATCAGTGCTTACAGTCGTAGGATAGCCTTGAGTTTGCTCATGGATTCTTATATCGTATTTAGCATTTGGCTCATTAAAAATACCAATTTCCACAGGCCTACAATTTCTGATGACTGGGGTCTGAGCATTGAATAAGTTCAGTTTGTAGGGAAAATTCCAGGGGTGCTGACATCAGGTGCCTCTGTCCAGTCCTCACCAGGTCATTGGGGCAGGCAGTTGACAAGATGACAGTGGGGAGTGGGTGGCACTGTCTGGTGGTAGTTTTCAGCTAGGAAATGCTCCTCTGGGACCAGCTGGCTGACCTCTCAATGTGCAGCATGGAATTTGGGAGCTGGAATGGATTGTTAAACCTTCTGTCTCATCATCATTTTTCCCCTCTGTTGGATGCCCTAGATGGAAGGAATGATTTCTGTCTTTATGGGAGAGCTCTCCCAGGCTGAGGAAGGTGTCTGAGCTTCATTGCAGGTCCCTGGCAGTCTGTGGGTGAGCAGCAGGGGATCTTTTTCTGTCCCGTTTCAGTCAGGTGTTGAGCGGTGCCAGCGCAGCCTGTGCAGCACAGAATGCAGCTCAGTGCAGTGTGTTCCCCTCGTGCAGCACAGGCTCTTAGGAGCTGAAAGGTGATTCTCATCCAGTTCATGCTGTGCAAATTAAAAAAATATAAATTGGTAAATGTAGCTATAGGATGATAGGAGCATTCGAAGTGAGCATTTATTTCTTTAGTGCAAACTCAAGTGGCAACAGTTCTAGGTTGGTTTAAGGTCTTTTTTCTGAAATGCTCTTTTTTTAGAGCACATACCTTTAAAATCTGTGCAGGTGGAAGTCTCTGACTAAATAATTAAGTATGGAAAGATCAACCAACATACAGGAACTCCGGTGTCTTCTACAGCATACATGTAGCTGACAGCCAGTTTGTCTTTTGAAAGTCATCTGTCCTGGTGTAAGCGATAAAATTTTGCTGAGTTCTTTCATCAGATGGCTGAATGTTTTTAAACAATCTACCTAACAAAAACTCCAGTAGCCCTTGAAATTTCCAGTTTGAAATGTCTTGTTCCAGGTTCTGGGTTATGGAATTTCACTGTACCACCTTTCATTGAACAGGGATTTGGAAGCCTGATATGTGATGCTTGCTTGCAGGCAATCATCCAGTCTGGGTACCTCAGAGCCTTCTCTTGGTCCAGCTGACTTGATCAGCCTATTAAAAAAAATTAATGTTACCTTAATTTTATTTTTATGTATTTATATGTTTTTTAAGCTTGGTAAATTTGTGTTCTAGGTCTAGCACTGGTTGTTTTTCTTTCCTTATAAAGCAGTTACAAATGCTTTTGGAAGGGAATCTCATGTCTGAATTGTGGAATATATTGAATAGATAATTTTTAAAAAAGAAAATATTATTTTGCTGATTGGTTACGCTGTTTAGTGTGGTTATGCTGTTCCAACACAGAGGGATTTTTTTTTTATGGGTAGGAGGGTGGCAGTTGGGTAAGGCCTTTTTTTAAATTTTTTTTTTTTGCCTTTGGCATCCATTCTTGTACTTTAAAGGTAATTAAAAACAAAGGACTTATTTCACTGGTCAGCTTGTTACTTGACCTACATTGTAATGTCTTTATAGTAATTTTGGCTCTTGATTTAATTAATCTAGAGCATTTTGCTTGTTGAGTTAGACATATTAAATGGAAGTTATCAAGGTAATATCTTTTTCTTCTGGAATGTATTTTTAGTTCTATAAGAAGTCATTATTAGGGAGATGTTTTGCAGTGTTTAGGTCTCTTGACCCTTATCTTGTTGAAAATCTAGCTTCAGTAATCTTAGTATTAGACTGCTTTGTTGCACAGATTCTTTGGTAAATAGATTAATCTCTGAGTCTTGTGACTATTAATCTTGCTCTGCTGCTTAGGTTTGTTGAGGGATTTTCAGTAATTAGGACATCTTTGTGCTTGGTCTCAAAACAGTTACTGTTTTTTTTCTGGTGTTGAAACGGTGAAGTAGGAAACAACCAGATGTATTATTTGGTTACATTTGCTTTTCACGTTGCATAAAAAGCTTATAAATATCTAAGTGTTTTTTTTCAAGATGCTGACCTGGGGCAGAACCTTCTAAAACCATATTAACTGTGGGATTTGGTGTTGAAATGTTCATGTAGGAGATATTAAAAGAAAAAAATGTAGACTTCTTTCGAAAAGTGCAGGCACTGCACTGCATCTTCTGACACGTCACTCTGGTTGCTTGTAAACTGTGAGCCACGGCGAGGCTAAATCAGGAACTGTAATAATGTCAGAATGTGTTTCTGCAGCAACGTGATCCTTGCTGAACGGTGCCTGGGAGTTCAGACAATCACATGGTCTCTTCCTTCTGAGAGCTTATACTTACCAAAAGGGCTTTATTGATTTGCCTCTTCGTGCCCTTTATTAATACAGTGTTCTGGAGAAAAGTGTTGATACCGGGGCAGTAGGATACTTCTTGTTTGGAAATCTTGTGTATGTTTTGTTGCAAGACTATTGCTTCCAATTATTGAATTTTCAGCATTTTACAATTGCTTCAGACTAATTTAGGGTGCTTTTTAGTATCAACTGAATAGAGACTAGAAGAAAAGTGTTGTGTGCTGCAGCTTGGTCAGGGTTATTGTGTTCATTGTGTAAATGGTGCGGCCGTAACCCTTTTTCCATATGTGTTGCCTGTTGTTGTTTTCAATAAAGCACGCACTCACAACAAAGCACTTTCTGGGAGTGAAGCTGGACTTATGTGAGCCATCTCAGTGTTGTGAGGGAATTCTGAGACTTTCTTCTGCTGGCTTGAGGTCTGAAATAAAACTTATTTTTGGTAATAGTAGTATTAAGGATTCAAACGGCAGGCTGTTCAAGTGAATGAAATACTGTTAACCAGAAGGGCAATGAGAACATTTTTTGTTCTTTTAATTTGCTTAAGAGAATGAGATTACAGCCAGAAAATTGTCTTGTCAGACAGCCAGATACTGACTTCCTGGTCTTCCATTGCCAACCGCTCCAGCTTCTCCAGCTTCTCCCTGCCTGAGCCCTCTGCCAGCTTGCCATGAGCGCCAACAGTGAGAGCTTGGGCTAGTCCTTTCCTTTTTGTTGGGCAAAATGTTACCTATCACAGATCTAAGCGTGGCTTTTAAATAAGATCTGAAAATTTTGATAAGCTGTGTTTACTTCAAAATTAGCAAAGCTTCATTTTTCTTGAGGTCACCTTTTATTTGTAACATACAGAAGTATAATCATAGCTTGAAAGCAAGTAGGATGCTCTGATTTGCTAACATAGAACTCACTTTCAGTTACTGGACCAAGGAAAACTCTGTATTAAATATTAACTTTAATTTAGAAAGCCTGGAAAAGCTGATCTTTTGTTTCAGGTCATTTGTGTTGGTATGAAGTACTTTACAGGTTTGGGTTTATTAATATTTAAAGAGTTAGTCTGTGAGTTTAAGAATCTGTGTAAATATTTTGTTTTCAAGTATTTGATGTTCCCAACTTGTGCCTTCCTTGTGATTCTCATCCTCTAAGGTTGTTCCTTCCAGTTTATTTGAATTTCTTCATTTTTTCTCTCTATTGTAAATTTTCCATGCTGTCAAAAAAAGTTTGAAACTAGCTAGTGGATTCATAAGTCCAAAAGACAAAAACTGAGATATATGCAGGGTGTGTACAAAAGTCTTCTTTTCTTCAATCAAAAGAATAAATATCTTGTAATGAAAGATTCACTTAATTCACTTTTTTGATATGTACCTTTGAAGGACTGGTTTGCTAGGAGCTTCAGCTCTTATTATCTCATTTCTCTGAATTATGTTCTGACTTTTTTGGATCAGGTTTGCAGGTTTCATCAGTTCCTGTAAGGCTGTTAGCATAGTACTCAATTTTTTTTTCTTGACAGCATTTAAAATTAAGCTTAAGCTCAGGTTTTATTTGCTGATAAACCTTTATAATTTCAGTCAAGTTTCTTCTGCAAAAGTTTTTTTTTTTTTTTTCCCAAGACTTCGTAGACATAAGTGAATGAAGAAGACAATTATAAAAGGCTTCTGAAAAGTTTCTGAAATCAGATGTGCTGCAACTCCATTAGTTATTACTGTGCCTTGTGCTTATTTCTTTGGTTATGTCTCTGGATCAACATTGAATGCAGTATTTGTTTCTCTTCCTCTGTCCCTTGGAAATTCTAAATCACTTACAGCACAATTTATCTAAGACCAGTTGGCCTTAGATGCATTCCCAGTTACCAAGTGAGACCATACCAATGCCACAAGGTGATCAGCTATTGCCAAAGCTTCAGAAGGAGAAATGCCTGAGCATCTATTGTACAACCCTGCTTCTCAGAAAGTCCTTTGTTCCACTGTTTAAAACATCAAAATGACGTAGTTAATTCCCCAAACACTTAATATCCTTGAAGTAACTCCAGAAAATTAATTCCAGAAAGCACAAAATGAGGAAAGCTGTAGGCTTTCTTACAGTGGCATTGTCCTGTCCTGTGCCCTCACAGTTGTGACCGTTCCCCCAAATGCTGAGCACCTTCAGCAGCCCCATGATACAGTAAAGGATATCATGTTGAGCCTGAACTGGCTGGAATCATCAGCTGGTTCCCTAAAGGGCACATGGGCTTTTCACACACTTCTGTGGCTAACTGTGCTCCATACGTGCCCTGTGTGTGACTGTAACCCTAACCTAGTAAATAGCTAACCTCAAATAGCCACCCTCTTACTTCTTACTCAGCTGGTGCCTTCTGTAAGCTCACAGCGCAAGTTAATAATTTCAGAGAGTATGTGTTCTTGCATTAAAGCTTGAGCCTAGAGTCTTGTCATGTGCCGTGGGAAAGAAAATCAAAATATCCTTGGAAGGAAACTGCTCTGTAATTTAAGCTTAGAAATCTATGGCTTCTTCATATACTAAAATGAAAATGTACTATTTCAATAATTAACCCCCTCCCCAAAAAACCCCCAAAAAACAAACCAAGCCATTTGCTGTTCTTGACTTGTAAGTTAACTCTTAAAAACAGGGAAAAAAGAAGCAGAAAGAGAATGCAAGTCAATGGTAAAAAAAGTGCAGACCTTGACCCCTGGGTTAGACAACTGTGCAGAGGCAGCTAAATCATGACTGTAACTCTGGGGAATCTCCTCTGGCAAAACTTGCTGTTGAAACTAGAGGAACAACTGTGTCTGTCTGTCAGCGTGGTCTTTCATCTGTACAGTACCCACCCGAGCAGAGCTGGCACAGACAGCACTTAGTACATGTGCTGGATCAGTACATAGCTTGCAATCATCAGGCAGTCTCTGGGAGGTTGCAAAAAGGTCTTCCCAATCCTTCAGGGCAGAATTTTAATTTAGCGGGGCATTCATGAGTGCAGGCTCCCCCAATCTGCGTGCAAGGCAGGTTTTGTGCCACTGTGTGCAGTAAATCTAAGGGAGCAAATAGTATTTGGCCAAAGTGGAGTCAAACCGCAGGTAGCTTAAATTTATTACTTGTGACAGGGATCCACAGCCGAATCTTGTCTTATTTTCAGTCCATTCAGCTGTGGGAAGATAAATATAAAGCATAAGCACTGCAGTCTTGGTGCACTCAAAGTACAGAACGGAAGGAATCACAGAATATTGGAGTTGGAAGGGACTCACAAGGATCGCTGAGTCCAGCTCTTAAGTGAACGGCCCAAATGGGGATCAAACTCATAACCTTGGCATTATTAGCACCATGCTCTAACCAGCTGAGCTGCCTGAAGCTGCAGGGTCCCCTATTTGAGAACAGATATAAAGTATTTACAAAATTTACAAGAAAATGATTGCATTGCTGGTTGTCCTCATGGACACATCCAGCTTCTGCGCTCGCTCTAGGAGCTCCTGGCTGCTCCTCATACCTTCACAAGTGCCAAAAAGCTTTAGTTAAAAGTACAGCTGGAAACTCTGTAGAACTTTTACCAGATTTTGCAGGATTTGGCTTGCCATTAAATGTGTGGGGTCTTGGAGCTGCTGCTGGATTCATTCAGACTTTTTCTAGTATCTGAGACTGCCAAGAGAGGTGACAAGTTCTTTCCTCCCCTGGTAGATTCTTTAGGGCTGTTTTGCCTCTAGCAGCTGTTTTGAGACCTCTAATTCATTTCTGTGCTGACCATCAACTAACTGTGTTTGCCTATTAGGGCTGAATGCTAGTATTACTGAAACTACAGAAGGGAACACACTGGAAATATAGGAAATTAATTTCTTTGACTTAATGATGAGGAAAAAGCAAATGTTAGATGTATTTGCCAGTCTTCAGCAATTGATAGTTTCACAAAGGAGCCAAAAGCCTCACGTGTTTCTGAAAAAATCAAACTTTTGAAATGGGTTAAGAATGCTGATGAAGGTGATAAGGCAGAGGGGCTAATGTGACAAGGTAAAACCTTATTTTGTCAGAAGCTCTCAGCTGTAGTGCATGGTTCTTGTGCGTAGAAACAATGACTTTATAGCCTGAAAACACTTGTTTGTATTGTGTTGTGGATGAAAAGTTTGCAGTCTGACTACTGTTTCTTAAACTAGATAATTTGTCTGACTGCTGACCACTTGCAGATTAAATAGATAAAATCTGACAGACAAGCCACTCCTTGATGTGTGACACTAGAAAAAATAATCACAATCTGTGTTAACTGAGAATGTTGTCTTCAAAGGAAGAAGTCTTAACACTTACAGGCTTCCCTGTCAGTTTACAGGTGCTGTTATGATTTTTGAAAGAGAGGGCAGGTCCTGCAGGATGCTTTAGTTGGGAGGCAGCAGGCACACTGAGAAAAACTTGTGATGATGTAGGGATGGTGTAATTACTGGGCTTTATTTTTGGACTTGGGGGTAGTGAACAGGATGCAGAAAGCACCTTGGATTTCCACAGAGCTAGTTTTGATCCAGTTCTGTTGCTCCTGAGCTGACTCCCTGTGGATCTGCCTTCTGCATCTCACTCCCCCGGGTTTCTGTGGCTTGTTTCTCCAGCAGAGAAGTGCTGCCTAAATGTAGTGGAGGCTGTTGTGGGTATTGCCTGACTCCTGACTAAATGAGCCCTTCCAAGTGGGGCTGGGGAGCAGAGAGCAGAAACAGTAATTAGCTCTATTGGTACCAGCAGCCAGCCATGGAGGGCGGAGCTAATAACAAACCTGCCTGGATCTCAGCTCCCCGTGCTGAACACCGCAGGTGTGGTGTCCTTGTGCCTCGCCCTGCCACCCCTCTGCAGCCAGTCACCTCAGACACCTGGCCAGCCCTTGGAGGAGCCTCTGCTCTTAGTCACGGCACTAATCATCCCTCTTGCTCTTAGCCTAAGCTCAGGGTCACTGCTGAGCGTGGTGCACCCACACTTCCCAGCAGATGCTCCTGGAGTGAGGCTCCTGGCTGCCACCTGGCTCCCGGAGGACATGGCAGTGTTTCTGCATGGTCTCCCATTTTTTTTGTCATCAGCATCATCATAGGCCGTTGTATCTTTAGGTAAGGTGAGCTGCTGTTTGAAATTGTGTTTGTCACTCCTGTGTTCTGGTGGCAAACTCGGGGAAAAAAACGTGGAAAGGTGTTTGTTTCTTCCATGTTTTAGGGCATTCTAGGGCTGTGCAAGCAGCTAGGTAGCTTTGGTCATGTTTATTAGTACAGTCTTAGGAATGCTTAGATAGTGGTGTGGTGCTCAAACCTGCTTAGAGTTGGGTTCCTAATTGCAAGGGCTTCTTGCCACTGAATGTGGTGTTCCTATGGCAGAGATTGCACCTATTGTCCAGCTGAGTGCTTTTGGGAGGGGTGTGATATTTCACTGCCATGCCTTGCCTGAGCTCTCTTTGGAGTTAATGTTAAGAGTGAGTTGTTAGACTCTGGAGATAAGCAGTAATCTCTGATGAGGAATGTGCATACCTTTAATGTCTGATTTTGGAGACAACACATGATTTTAAGCTGCTGTGAAGTTATGCACTTGGTTTAAGAACAAATGTCCTTTGCTCAAGAGTTGATAAGCAGTATCTTGTTAAGATGCGGTAAATGGATGGCTGTCATATGCTCAGTCTAAATTAGTTTGCAAATCAGCTGATAAGTTTTATATATCAAGAACTGGTTATAAAGTGTATAAAAAATGATGCTCAAGAACTAGGCCAAAATACTCTGTTATGAAACCAAGGGGGTGTGTTTTATTATACAAGAGGAATTCCATGTTATATCTCTAACACGTGTTTAACTTGCACTGAGCAAAGCATGTGACATATGGTCCTACTCTGGAAAGACTTTGGAAAAACCTTTAATATGGGTTGGATTAAGATTCAGAGAGGCTGCCTGCTGTTGTCCTGTGGACAGGGTTTTCGTGTGTCGCTGGGTTTGGTTTCCCAATTCCACAGCACTTGCTGCTGGTCCTTTGGAGGCTGCACCGCCTGCTGTGCAGGTGCAGTGTAAATGTCCCTCTTTGTTGGGGCTTCTGGGGAGACAAACGAGTGCAGCATATGGAGGGGCGGTTTTGAGCTTCGGTAAAAAAATAAAAATCATCTGTGGCGTGACAGCCGCATAGCTTACTAGCAGCTCGTAGAAATCAAACTCTAGTGCAGTAGGTGGTTTGTAGGCCAGCCTAGAGCACTCAGTGATGCCTTGTGTTCTTAACTGGTCACAAACAAATATCTGGCAATATCTCTGTCTCTTTATGGTTGTTGGTAGAGTTATTGAAAAACACATAAGGAACCAGCCAAGTCGGGAAAGAGAGTATGTGGCAGATCAGCTTAATTCACAGCTTCCAGCCTTTTCGGAATCTCCTCTGTGTGTGATAGTGACAATCGTGTCTGTGTGAGCAGCTCTGTGCTCTGTGGTACAAATGCAGTGTTTAAGGCATGGAGCTGGCTGTTTGACAAAGGGTATAGGTGTTAAGTCTTGGTGTTGAGCTGTCTGATGCATGGAAGTGGATTTGGATCTGATGGATGCCTTCAGCAGGTGTGATGAGCTGAAAAGGATTTCAAAGAGCTGAGCAAGAGCTATCTAGAGCTGCTAATGGGGGATATTTGAGAAGGGTGGTTCCAGATTCTCTCCTGTGGTTTAACAGTACAGCCAAACCAGCCGAATGATTTGTTCCCTCCAGAAGGGATTTTTTTAGGGGCTGGCAGAATGAAGTTTAACCGTGTGATTTCTCTTGTATTCTTTAAACTTGGTGTGTTTCCGATGGTTTTCCCTTGTGGCTGCTGAGCCAGGTAAGAGTGAACCAAGACCCTCAAGTCCTTCCTTCCCTCCAAGGGCAGTGATGAGTGACTCGGGCTGCAGCTGCCTCTGTGCCCTTCCCCTTGGCAGGCAGAGCAGATGGGCTGAACCCAGCTCATCCCCAGCCAGGCTGGTCCTGGTGCCCTGGCACAGTGTCGTGGGGGCTGTCTGTGGGTGCCTGCATGGCTTCTCCTTGTTGGACTTGGCCACTAAAGGGTCACAGCATAGCCCCAGACAGAGAGGGGGCAGCTGTGCCAAGCGGGGTTTGCTCACTGCGGTGTCAGACGGAGCCAGTGCCCGAGAGAGCATCTTCATCTCATCCTGCCGGGGCTGGCATCGCTCCTCGGTGTAAAGGAGGCAAACAAACAACTAAATTGCTTCCTACAGGATAAACATCGAACCTGAATTGATGAAAGTCCAACCCATTCAGCAGTGGAAGGGGTACTAGGTTGTGTTTTCCATGTGGTTTCATGGTACTTGGAGCTGCATTTACATTGCAGGGGGCCTGAGAGGGCTGTGCTTCACCACCACCATGATCCTACAGACCTCCGTGGGTGTTTGTCCATTTGGAGTGCAGATTTCTTGGGTGATTGGTGCTCTGCTCTAAGAGTGAAAGTGTGTGCTGAAGTCAGATCAAAGTAGTGTCCCCAGTAAGCCCATCTGAAATATGGAAATAGATGCAACCCCAAGTAATACTTAAAAAAACAACAACAAACAAACCTGGAGCTTACTTCCCTCTCAGAATTCTACCGTTGCTTGTAGGAAGAGAAAAAAAAAATCCCAAAAGATAATAATTTGGAGTTATTAAATGCAGTCTCTGTTTCAGAAAATAGGAATTAAATTCAGGCTTGATGTGTATTCTGTGGAAAGTACTTTAGAACTTTAGTTAGTTGTCTGTTTGCCTCCTTTACACAGAGGAGTAATGCCAGCTCTGGAAGGATGTGACCACCAGTAGCTTTTGAGTTTAATTTTTGGGTGAAGAATGATTTGACATGCAAATATGTACTTCAGTATGATCATTTGCCTGATAGCCTGGGAATAATTTTCATGTGACCTACTGTTGATGCTTTGAGTAAGATTTATATCTCTTGGAAGCAATGCTCTGAAATATGTTGCAAATGTATCTGCTAACAAAGAAAAAGAACACGACTCTTGGCTATCTTGTGTGTGTAACTTCTGGGAAAATTTTATCTGTCTAAATGAATTTTAATGCTTTCTTTAAAAGCATGAATGTAAAGGATGTGTATTGGGATATAAACTTTCAAATTTTTGGTGCAATATTTTCTCCCTCTTCCTTACGATTTTATTGTATCTGCTTTTTTTTTTTTTTAAACTCATAAATATGAAGAAACTGAGCAACATTATTTCCCATTAATAAAACCCTGAAAGCAAAAAGAAATAGTGCAATTTTCCTTCAGCAAATACTCGCTGTTGCCTTTGTGGTTGGAAAGGGGAGTTTATTTTTGTTTTGTTTGTTTTGTGTTTTTGCTTTGGTTGGTTGTAAGCCAGCAGTATAAAACGATTGTAAGCCAGCCATAGAAAACAAGTCACTGCATTTTCTGTTGATTATAGTACTACTGAGATATTTTCGTAGTAAGTTCTGGCAGAGCAGAGCTCTCCACGCGTGCGGGTTCCCTTTGTTTCTGGATGGGGGTTGTCATGGCAATGAGCGGGAGCTGCCGCCCGGAGCTCCTCGTTGCTTAAACCCAGCTCAGTGGTGGTGGTTTGTGGCAAGTCACCTCCGGAGGAGTGGTCAGGGTCTCCCCTGGCATCTTGGGCTTCTAGAAACTCCAGTTCACAAAGCGGAGGTGGCCCTGATGCTCTGGGTAGTTGTGCAGGAGTGTATTGCTGGCTGGGCCGGGATTGAATTGTGCCTGGGAACTGATTTTTCGTGACGAGGGTGGAGCTTGTGTTTCTGGGTGGTTTTGGGGTTTCTTTGGTTTTGGTTGGCAAGGGAGGAAATGCACAAACCAGAGGGTGGAGTGTGATGACATTCAGCACTCGGGACAGTGCTGAAACCCCCATTTCATTGCTGGGCTGCTCCTTCCCAACAGCACAAGAAGGTTTGTTCCAAGGTTTGTTTTAAAAGCACGACATTGCGTTTTATAATGCAGTTATGTCTGAGAAGTTGGATAGTTGGATGAACATAGGCATTTGGGACTGCTACAGCTTCAGATGCAGAGAGATGATCACTGGTGGTTGTGCAGAGGTGGCTTACCGTGTTACCCCTTCATCAGCTCAGGCACATTTCTGCCTTATCCTGGTGCTGCATTTACAGTTTGTTCACAAGGGAAAGCTTAAAGTACTCACAGGGGCAATTACCACATATCAGTTGATGAAAGGCACCTCTTCTATGTCCCTGTGACATTTTTGCTCATGATTTCCAGTACCTGCCCCATTTAACACATCTGGTCCACCATGTGTTCATCCACCATAAATACCAGTATGCTATGAATTATACATTGTTGGGATTTATGATCACAACACTTTTAATGATGCATTTGAAGAAGGAATACTGTGCAGCTGTGGCTGTGATGTTAAGTACCAGGACCATGCTTTACAGAAACTTATTTTTTTTCAGGAAATAGATTGCACTTGCTCACTGTAAGGGAGTTTGTATGATGGTTTTGTCTAGGTCAAGTTTGTAGCGATGTGCTTTCTTCATGGCAAGTTGTTTGCCTGGCTTAGTTATTTCTAGGTTGTGTGAGCCACAGTCCTTGTGAGTATCCTGGTTCCATGGATAGTAACCTGCTTGCTTTGAAACCTGTAGACTAATTAAGCACTATTAAAAAGCCCCCCAAACCCACCACTAAAAGTATCTGAGAACTGTCATATCTTAATCTTGCTCTCACAGCTCTTAGGGAATCCTCTAAGCACAGCTTAGCACTGACCCTGTTTTTGGAAGGCAGCCTTGGGTGATACACCATGGTCTTTTCCTGGCCACCTTAGTTGTGATGTTGATCTCTAGGCTGATGTCCTTTAAAGTGCTTCTGCCATCACAACTTGATGTCAGCTAGGAGTTATTTTTTGACTATTAACTCCAGGACATTTGTGTTTCAATTAATTTTTCCCTTTTCAGTTCCTGATTTTTTTAAAATATTTTTTTTTAATTGAAAGCTGCTAATCATTATAGTACTGTATATCTGAATAAACTTACATAAAATTGGTCTCTGCTACAAGTAGTTGTTTAAAAATAAGTACCACCATGTTTGGTAACTGATCTATTTGTTAGTGCAAGATTGATTTTTGTTAATAGTAGACTGGGTGTCATTTCATGTAGCTAGTGAAAAATATGAGATAAATAACCCTATCTCAAGAAAATTTGAAACTCTCCTTAGCATTAAAAATCCCCTCTGCAACAAAAGATCTGAATATTTTTGCAGTGAATGTGAAAATGGATTTAACAGCCTTAATACAAACCTCCAACTACTGGTAATAAATACATATGTCTATATAATGATGAATAACTCAAGTGCCTTTTATAATTATGGACTATGCTGTCAGTAGGAAGGATCTTTTGTGGTGGAACTGCTTTTCTGGGATTTGGACATGTGATCAACCTTTGGATTTCTGACTGCAGAACCTGGGCTTTTGTGTTAAGCATTTAATTGTCTGACTTCTGAGAGTCCGGAAGGCAGAACAGAAATGCACTGCACTACCCTGTAATTTCCTACACTCATTACTTTGCTCATGGACTTCTGTGCCATGGCAGGCTCTAATTTCCCATCTACCCTTTCCATGTTCATCCCCCCATCTTAAAGGATGATTATAATAATGAATGTCTTAATTTTTTTTTTTTTGCTTTATTCTGCTGGTCATATTATGACCAGCAGGATATGTTGAATCAATTGCACTGCTCTTGAGACAGTGTTAAAAGTCTGTTAGTGTGGGTGGGTTCTCAAACCTTCCAACTCATTTTTGTCCACTTTCAATTAGAAAAAAAATTTCTAAAATGCAAAAATTAGCATGTAATGAAATTGTCTTTGAGGGGAAACTGTTTAGAAAGAAAATAATTCACAAAAGAAATGAAGTATCTTTGAAAGACAGGAACGCCAATTTCAGTACCCTGCTGAAACAACATATTTCTCTGCAGTTGTTTTACTGTGATCCTATGGTGTTTCTCCAGCATCTGACATTGAAGCAGTAATTCAGTTATGTCTTTGGAAAAGCTTGTTTTTGTTCTGTACTGAGACTACTCCCAGGAAAATGGGATTTCTCCTTTTTCTTTATGGGGTTTTGGAGTTGCTCCTGATTGACTTCATGCATGGGTGCTTCAGTTCCAGATTAAAATTGCCTGTTCCTCCAGTTTAAAAATTCCACCCAGAACAAATATCCCCACCCTCCCCATGGTGGAGTTAAATATAGCAATTTTTGTGTGTCAACAACTCCTAACAAGATCAACACAATATCTATCTTTTCCACTGCCTAGAGGAAGTGGAGGCTTGGGTTGGCTGGATGGCCTGTAAGCTCCCTTCTGGTGAGGGCTGATTCCCCAGCTTACCCATGCCTGGTTGCTGTGGAGTGATGTTTTGTTAGGAATTTCCCAGAATTATAATGCATATTAGTTGAGATAAATGCATACAGGTTAATATGGTAAGATTTTCCAGAACTTTCAGGTAAATTTACAAAACGTATGTTCTTCCTTAAAACATGGCCCATGGAATTTCAGTCATGTATGAATGAAATGAGGGCCATTAAACATATGTAATTTCACTTAAATATTTAATTTTGTGTTGTATAGCTGCCAATTCAGCATCAATAAATTATTCCAAATAACTTAGGCTTTAGTTTATTTTAAGCCACAGATCTTTATGTACTAATCTAAGAATGACTTGCAGAAAAATGTTGCAGCTTACAGTAAAATTAAAAAGAAAAATGAAATTGGTAGTATGATAGGTTGGATACTGGCAGGCTTTCCATGTGGCAGTGCCCCCACCTGAATTTGAAGGTCCTGGTGTAAGAAAAAGAATGTTAAAAATTTGCAGACAAATACTTCTTTTTAATCTCTTTATGGCTCAGTGATAAGTGGGTACATACCTGGGCATGTTCCTGCACAGCAGTTATGAGTGTGTTTGGGTTTTTTCCCACTGCTGGCACACTGAAGATGAAATATTCATCTTCATGTGTGCATGGCAGTGATTTTGGTACCAGCAATACTGGATTTTTCTGTCACTGTGGAAGTCAGTTTTTGTGGTTTGCTCCTGTGTTTTGCAGGTCAGTATTTGCGAGATGTGAGCTCACCCTTAGGTGAGTGTTTGGTCCCCCTCAGGCTTTGCCTGCAGAGGGAGGTTTGGCTGGGGTAGCTCATGTGCTCCCCCAATCCCTGCCCTGCCTGCCCACCTTGCTGTCCCTGGAGGATGACTTGTGTCATCTCCTGAGCTGCTCTGGCATTTCAGTGTGCCAGATGGGAGCAAACCTACGTGGGAATGGCCACAACTCTTCTGTGCACATGGAAGATTTTATGTAGGCTGGATGGGATTGGTGTTGCTGTGGTCCGGCCTCTTTCTCTTGGTGATGCTGGCACTGCTTTGGCCTCAGCGAGCCAATACAGGCAGTCAGACAGGCCAGTGCTCAATCAATAGTAGAGGGGAAAAACAAAGGAATATAAGTGCTTGGTATAGGTACTTTAGTGGCTGAGAGTCATATGATTTCAGGTGTTGGGTGTGTGAAGAAAAGGGAAAAAGAGAGGATCGTACAACTACAAGGAAAGAGAGGCAGGACTTCAACAACCTGGGTTTGGGCTGTGGCTTCGTTGCTCAATACGAAGAAGAAACTTGGCATTGCTGCTCTCGTTAGTACATCACAATTTGGGAAGGTCCCAGTCTGAGCTAAAATAACTGTTCAGTCAGCCATATAGAAATGCCTCTCTTCCTGCCAGCAGTTTCATGGTCTGTTGAAACCCATCAAAGACTTGGAGGTCCCACCTCCTCCGGGCTGCAGGAGGGTTGGTTCCATGGCCTGACACTGGAGCTTATGAGTGTGATGCTGCCAAGAGAGCAGCTCAGAGTTGGGTCCCCTAGAGCAGGTGCTCACCCTGGGGCCAGGGAGATGGAGGGACCAGGTGGGACCTCCTGGCTTCAGACCAGTGAAACTTGGGCTTGGGGTGGGGTCTGGAGGGGCCACATGTGATGGGGAATGATTGTGTCCCCTCCCTTTGGAGCCTGGTTCTCCTGGTGGTTGGCTGAGTGTGAAATAGATAAAGATAGGTTATTTTTAAGATATCAGCCTTTCAAAATACATTGCACTCTCAGCATGCAGATCTTTTTGAGCCTCAGGTGAATACTAGGTGCTTTGAAAAGTTGCTTTTTTTTCTATCCTTCAAGACTGTGAATCAAGAAGTTAGCTTGTTTTCTATTTTTCTTTTGTTTTGAAAGAAACCAAATTATTACAAGATGAAAGCTGCTCTCTGCTTGTTTGCCACATCACAGAAATGAGTGAATTTCTTGCTTGGAGAGCAATGAATTTCTCAGGATTTTGTTTAACTATGGCAAGGATAAATAGTTGACTTTGGCCTGTAGTTTCACATCTTAATGCAAACCAGGAATGAAACCAGTGTAAGCTTGCAATTTTTAGAGAGGTTTAAGTTTTTCAGTCCAAAATAGCAAATTTTCACATCTCTATCATCTTAATAAAGAAAAAATGTCTTCATTAAGCTATTATGAATTTGGGGCAGCATTCTGGTTTGAGTTTCTCTGGTTTGTGTAACTGGCAAATATGTTTGAAGCACAAATCGAATGGATAGAAAGTCTGGGCATAAACATAGACAGATTTTTATTAGAATGGAGAGCAGAGGTAAGGTTGCAGACCAGTATGTTTCTGCAGATCTAACTGAAGTTGAGCTGTGTTAAAACTTGAGTGTCTCTGTTTTGTTTCAAAGTACAGTCAGAACTTTAAAGTGATCCATCTCACACCAAGGAAACAAGTAAATTAAGAAATAACACTGAATTAAACAAATTTTGTGCAACTTCCCACACAGCAACC
Source organism: Melozone crissalis (assembly GCF_028551555.1). Classification (NCBI taxonomy): domain Eukaryota; kingdom Metazoa; phylum Chordata; class Aves; order Passeriformes; family Passerellidae; genus Melozone; species Melozone crissalis. Next base: position 35,260,553 of record NW_026535784.1, on the reverse strand, counting down.
CAAGCATATGACTTTGGCTGCAGTACAGATTTAAGTGTAGATTAGATTTCAGTCTTTTAGCTTTCATTTAAATAAAAACATGCTTTAAAAACTGCACTAATTTGTGCTTTGCTTTTAATTTTTGGGTTTGGAGATGTTTTTTCAAGCTGTTGCCACAACCTTTGTGTGTAGCAAGATCAGCTGAGGCTTTGCATGGCTTTTACCTTTTCTTCTTTATTTTAAATTCTGCCGGTTGGATGAAGCTAGGAAGCAGAAAGCTGGTGGTTCCTCTGCGCTTTTGGGAAAGGAGTCCTTCCTGTAGCAGAATATTGAACCAGTTGTGGTGGTGATGATTTAGCTTTGCTCCTCTTGGCGCGTTCAAAGTGTGACAAAGTTATATCCGAAACAATGAAGGGAGAAGCTGGAGAGAAAGGCGTTCTCTGGAGTTTCGGTGGCTCGGGCTGCCCTCCGGTGGTTATTTGGGAGCACGCCTTGTGAAAGCAGCATCCAGGGAAGCGTCTGTGCTGTTGTCACTTGCCAATTCTGCATCTCCTGGGCATCAGCTGGTAGGCGGCTCTCAGGGACGCTGTGAACCGGCAGAAATGTTTGTGTAAGTCACAACGAGCTTACGTTTAGCTGCTGCTTTAAGGGTTTTGCTTAACTAGTCGGCATAAATCATCTAGGCATGTCATGTCCTTTAAAGACAGAGTTCTTTTCCTGAAAAATCGAGACGTTTAGTTTTGTCATGGGTCTTGAATATCAAAATCAAAAACTTTCCTATGTTACATGCCTAAGTTTATGTGTATGTATGTTATTTTTGTGATAAGGTTTCATTTCAGGCACTTGGAATCTGCTTAGGATATTGCCATACTTGGCACAGATGTTTCCGAAGGACTCTTGCATTCTGTCAATTCACTTTGAATTAAGAAGTTGAAACAGCTATTTGTGTTCAATAAAGAGTATTTTTGCCGAGTAAGCACAGTGCATTTTTTCCTGAGATAAATGGAAAACTGATGTGACCTAACAACAATAACTTGACATTCAGATTTTATTTTTTTTAAATTGCCTTCCCCCTCTTTAATGCTGCAGGCTGACTGGAAGTGTGCAGAACCTACTGACCACACATGAATATATATTTGCTTTTTTGACTCTACTGTAGTTTTTTGTACTTTGCAGTATTGTGGAGAAGTTGATTGAAAGGAGTGTTGCTGGATTTTTGTTACTTCAATTTCAATGCCAAACTTTTGGTGCTAGAGGGAGCTGTTCCCTGCCAGATGCCTCTGGAAAGATACTGCCTAAGGAATGGGCAGCAGCTCACTTTAGCACTTGTCAGAAATATCCAGTGCATGGCGGCTGAGATGTTAGAATGTTTTCTTGCTTTTTCTTGCTGCCTTTTTTATTTTCTTTGGTTTTTTTTTTTGTGTGTTTTGGTTTTTTGTTTTTTATTTCCAAACTGGAAAAAGCCCCTCACCTTAGTTCTCTCAGGATGAGATATCTTTAGCCAGCAACTATGATGGAAGCACAAGTAAAGACTTCATTAACTGTGGTTTTTTCCCTCACCTCTCCCTTTTATTAGAGTTTGTTAGATTTTTTTTAAAAAATCTTTTAAGTATTTTATTCTTTTATTCCTTTTTTTTTTTTTTTTTTTGTCAAGGACCTCCACATTCTGCAGTTCCTCATGTGGGGACCTATGGGATGTTCTATTTGCAAATATTTGAGAAGTATACTTGTATTTAGAGAGGGAATTACTTACTTGAAAAAAAGCGTTCACTAAACATACCTTGTTGCTTGTGAAATTGGTCAGAATGACTTAAGGCTGGGTTGGGTGAGGCTTTGAACCACCTTATGTAGTGAAAGGAGACCCTGCCCATGGCAGGGGTGTTGGAATTATGATCTTTAACATCCCATTTGACCCAAACTGCTCTATGGTTCTGTGACTCCCTTCCCTGATTTAATGCATTCCCCCTGCACTGAGTCACTTCAGCTGCATTCCTCTCGGAACACAACCTGTGTTCATCACTCCTTTGTAACATCTGTAGGGTTGGTCACTAGGTTTGTGTCACCCATCACTTTTGGAAACCACATACCCATGGGTCCACTCCTGGGTCTGTAAGCTAGCACATCCTTACTGGTTCTCTGTTTATTCTTCTGTGAATACTTTACAGCAGATAGTCTCTGCCACTCCAGAGATAGATGGTGGCAGAAAGTAGCTCTCCTTTTTTCTCTGCTTGTTGTTAGAGAGACTTGCTGGAGCTGGGTTAGAGCAGCGCTTTCTGGCCAGGCTCTTTTCCATGTAAGATGCTGCTGCTGATGCTCAGCGGTCCCTCCCAGCTTCCCACGGCAGCTGCTGCCTGGTGCCGGAGTGCGGCGCGTCCGGACGAGCGCAGCGGTGCCACCGGGACTGTCTGGCTGCCATCTCACCCTGCTGCCAGCTCAGGGCTCCTGGGAGCCCCTGCTCCAGCCTGGCTGGCCATGAGCAGGTTGCTGACTATAGCAGACATGTCTTTTCACACACCTTTGTTTGTAGGGAAAAAAGCAAAAAGGCGAGCCACTGCTGTGTTTTCTCTTCAGAGCCCTGTATGTGCAGAGTCCCTCCATCCCAATTACTTTTGTCTTTGATGTGCCCTCTGCTGTTCCCAGGACCAAAGCCTCTACTCGAGGGCAAGGTAACAGAAGGGCCGAAACTGAAGTGAAATTGCAGCACTTTGGCTTGTGTGTTTCTTCTGCTTTTTCAAACGGAACATTTGCCTTTTCTGCTGTGAGAAAAAGACATTCTTTTTGTAACAGAATGAGAGACATCTATCTTGCCTTAGCCACTGAGTGTAACTCCTGGTATTTTTTCTGGTCTGTGCCATGGTTTTAACAAGTACAGCACGTTTCTACACTTAATGTATTTCAAGGGATTTTCTTTTTCTTTCTTAAGTTCAGGTTCACTCTGCGACATCAATTCTTTGTCTTTGCCCAAAGAACATTCTTTCATTGTGTCTGAAAAAGTATTTCTGTATTTTTAGGCAGTTTTAAATTCACAGATATTTCACAGTGATCAAATCTTGCATAAATTTCTAGCTTTGATATATTCCATTCCTTGAAAAACATCTTCTCACAGTAAGTTACGAGAGTTGTGTTGGTGTTAGTTTATTCTCAAGTTTGTCTGCCTCAGTTAGTGGTTGAGGACTGTTGCTCGGATTTTTAATGAATTATGGATCATACTTTGTCTCTCAACTAGCAAGTCTTAAAATAAGAAAAAGCGTGATGAAACAGCATGAAATCCATGAGCCAAAGATAAATCACTCTAAATAGACGTTGTTGGCTTCACTGAAACTTTCTTTTAAATGCTGTAGTTATTTTAAGTATAACTTGAGCAAAGCCTCTAGCCTGGTATTAGTATTTCCACAGTTGCATTTTAGGGTGTTTTAGTCTTGGGTGTTGTTTTCATATCTTTATTAATGTTTTGTCAGCTGGATATTGGCGGTCCACAATGGTTGAATATAAAACTTCACCATATTATAATTAAGATCATATTTGGTTTTTGTTATTATGTCAATTTTCTGTTCATGACAGCATTTTTTTCTCTCTTTAGATTGTAGATTATCTTCTGTTTCAAGAGGATAAATATCTCTGTATAATGGAGTATTTTGTTAGACTCTGTTGTACTTTTTTTCTTTTCCCCTGAACATGAAAAAAAATGATTTCTTATGACCTTGTTTTACAAAGTAAATGAAAGTTTTGGGGATGTTGGCCTTGGAAAGAAGGACTGTGATGGTTGCAAAATAGTTCACTGTGGTTCTGAACTAGGCCTGTTTCCTAGACATAGAGTAATGACAGCAAAAGCAGAAAGATTTCTGTATTTGATGTGGACATGCTATCATTCTTCCTCGTGTGAGGTTACAGGGTATAATCAAAGGTGTTCTTGCAGTTTGCCTTTAACCTCCTGAAGTGTCCCTACTACCCCTGTTAAAAGAGCTTTGGATGCTTTAGAAACCATTATTTTAACAGCTTGTATCAAACTGAGAATACTAAAAATGTTTTCCTTATTTTTGTAGGACTTGGAGATTGTGTATTCATATTTACATGGAATGGAAGCATTGTCTAATCTGAGAGAGCATCAGCTAAGGTATGATATTGTATCATTAAAAACTATATATGTTACTGCACTAACAAGGCAAAGGAACAGTAATTTTGATAACCATATACTACTCTTGTATATTGTACCTCAAACTGCCTATCAATGCATTCTTTTCTTCCCTTCTTTATTTTTCTGCTGATTCCTCCTTGTATGTCTGCACAGTGTATCTATTTGTTCCATCCTATTTCTGTCTATTATGGATGCATTTGTTTTCTTTTCAAACTTTTGGACTAGAAATAAATGCTTTACATACAGCATACAAGCCCATATATTGATGAAATAATTTATGTAATATAGTAGTCATGAGAGCAGGGTCTGTTTGTCACCTTCTGTTTCAGTTTGTGCTTGCTTTTGTGTGGAAATTTTAGACTCGTTATGTACAACACATGCAAACAATACTTAGTAAAGATATTTGATAAATGTCATCCACACTTTTAATTAAAATGCTTCATGAAGCAAATTAATTCAAGTCAAAACTTTCCTGAGAGCTTCCTATTTTTTTTGTAAAGACTTTTGTTTGTTTGATTTTTAGGTAATTGTTGCACTTGTCCTCCCACAAGCATTTTACAGCAGAGGTTTCTAAGGGTATTTGGGAATCAGTGTGAGGCTGGCAGCTACAGAAGGAGGCCAGCACATCTCCTGTATGCCCTGTGGGTAGAGAGGGTGAATTACTGCTGTTTTATGTTCTCAGCTTTGCCAACATTTGCCACATCTGAAGATGCTGAAGCAACTTTGAGTTGATTAATGCCAGTTTAAGTTCTAATTTCTGGCCTCTTGCTTGGCCATTCTGTGGGAGTCCACATTCCCAAGCCAATTTTCTGTAATTCAGAGAAAATAAAAGGGGGGGGTTTTCTTTCTTCCAAAGTGCTCAAGACACATTTTGCAATGTGAATGTTAACTTCAAAGAAGTCTCTGTAATTACTTTTACTTTGGAAGGAGGTCATGGTTACATTCAGTTGAAGTGTTTTGTGTTATGCTGTTGTATGCAATACTTTGAGCACGTGAAGTTTTGCATGGCTGGGGTTAAACTGATGTTAACTTGTTTACAGAGATCAAAGTGTGCACATATGGTTGTGTGGTATGTTGATGTGTGCTTCTTGGCTTCCTGTGCAGCGTGAGGTTCTTGCTGAGGAATGTGTGGAACTCGCTCTCCCAGCATAGCGAATTCCTCAAAGAGAGCTTCTGTTTACAGTACCATACATGGAAAAGGCCGGGCTCCTGGCAGATGTTGGACTGACTGAAAGCTTTTATAGTATCCTTTAGGATACAGCTCTTCTTGTGGCAGTGGAATGCCACAAAAACCTCTGAGATTCATTAGAACTGAATGTATTCAGTGTAGCCCCTAGTAGTGAATAACTTACCATATGGCTTGCTGGTGATCTCATCTGTAATTTATTACATTTATTGAGGAAGCAGATAAAGATCACGTTTGAGTGATTGAGCAAAAACTGGACACCAGTATTGATCAGAACTAATTCAATTTTTCAAAGAGGAAGCAATCTAGTTTGTACAACTTGGTCACTGTAATTTCTAACTGTGCCACTGTAACACAAAAATTGAAACGCTTGGCTACCTTCTGTAAGAGGCAATTTCTCCCCTATTGCTGTCCTAATAAAGGGACCAAAATGCTGTAAAACTCAGTGCCAGTGGTGAACTTGCGTGACTTTATCAAGAATGTGCTTCCTTCTATCCCAATTCAGAGGGGAACAAAACTTGCTTGTTGAAGTGATTCTGTTTCCTGTGACTCCTGCTCTTACGTGGCACATTGCCCAGGCGTCATCGTTCCAGACCAGTAGGGCACAGACTATCTTTGAGCAGTATTTAAATTTTTAAATCGCACTCCTAGCAATGACTTCTCTTCTGGTTTCCTCTCACCAGTGACTTCATGTCTGTGCCCCCCTTCCCTCTCAAAACAGCATCAGAGAGGGAGGATGAAAACCCAGGAGGTAGAAGCAGACAGTAGCTTTTCAGTGTCTGTAAAAGATTTTGGCAAGACCCAGTTTTATGGTGGAGATGAGTGTCTGAAAAAAGATGATTTTGTGATTCAAAGTTTTTTGCTGTGCCAGAATGGAAAATGATTGAAATTGATATGCAATACGTAATGCTTAATTTCATACAACAGGGACATTTTTTTCAGTGAGAAAAGTTCTGAAAGATGGTCCAAAGCATAGATCTAAACTACCAGGGTGTGGGAAAGGCTGTGGTAGTAAAACTTGATTCTTAATTTTTATATCTATCTATCTGCAAACAGAATTAAGATCTCAATTTTCTGTTAATGATTTATGAATAGTCATGATACCACAATAAGCCTGCCACTTCTGAACAGAAGTAGCATTATTTTTTAGTGGGCTCAAGAAATAAGTACAATCCTGTGAGAGATGAATGCTAAGGTGACTTTTGTAGCCGTCTGTTGACTATTGAAATGAATGATCTCGGAAATGGCAATTGATTGTTATGTCAAACCCAGACCAACTCTTACAGGTCTCAAATCAACTTTTTGGAGACTTTTTGCCTGAGTAGCAATTCTTGACTGCTTTTGCCTGCTTATGATATTATTGCTGGCAGCTGGTCATTGATACACCGAGATTCTGATGATGGATTATGTGAGGAAAGAGAATTTATTTCCAGAATTTAAATATAGTTCCTTATTTGAATGTTCTCATGAGCCTCTTAGGTAAATCTCTGTCTGGCTGTCAAATAGCCTTGGGGTTTGCAGTCTGCTTCAGAGCTATGGAAAGGCCAGGGAGGCAGTGGGATTTGTTTTGTCCCTATCCCCCCCAGTAATTCAGAGGGCTGTTTCCTTGAGGCAGTAGACAGAAATGGCATTGTGATTTTTCTACATCAAGTTAATGTTGCATTTCCTAGTATGTGGTAAGTTCTATTCTAGTTGCTTTCTATTATGCCACATTTGTCAGGCAGACAGTGAATACGAAAGCACTTTAATCCTCCCCTCTAGACAGAGGATTTTCCTGCAGGAAATTCTCTCCACTTTGAGCCCTCTGGGATTTTAGCATTAAAATCTCATGGTAATTTTCAAGTTGCTGAATTTTAGCAAAATGAGAAGCATTGATTTACCAGCCAACACAGTTTCTTGTTTTACCTATTGGGCCTGACTTGAAAAAGAGAGCAGTTTTTATATTGTATCTCTGATTAGTGTTGCACATAGTACATTTACAGCCATTTCTAAAATTCAGAACTGTTTTTATGAAGCTACTTGCTTTTATCACATCACTATGGAAAATTAGATCAATATAATTTTTCCTTATTTTTATAAATTTTTTTTTTTGGAAACAGCTACATCTAGTGTCCTAAATAAATACTGATCTTGGATGAACAAATAACTTAAATGCTTAGATTTTACAATTTATTCTCTTGAATTATGAATCAGCTTGGATTTGAATTGGTGGGTGACTTCAGTAAGTGCTGGAGTTACCTGTGGAAATGCTGAGTAACTTTAGAAAGTGAAGTCTTTGTGACACTGATAGGAATCATAACTAAAATTTATTTCTTCTCTTTCAGACTGATGTGTGAAACTGTTAGATATGAAAGACATGAAGCAAATGAAGTTCTGTACTAGTAAGTATTTCTACTTCCTCTTATATGGTTGAAAGAATAAATGTATATTAAAGTGAGTTGAGGACTGTTCAATGCCAAAATTCCTTGCCTAGTGTGCACAGTCTGTAAATGTAAATGCTCCACTTCATTTTCATCATCAAACACCAGAGAAATTTGCTGCTGCCAGGGAGAGAGCTAACAGTGGCTCTTGCTTGGTGATGCATGTTGTATTAAATTTATATAAAATTAATATATGGATGTGGGATTGTCATTTAGTCTTACTTCAGTTTTGTGAAAGTAGTAGTGATCAGCTTTTCGTGCCAGTGGTGCCAAATTGACAAATCTAACATGGTTTATAATTAGCAGGGATGTGCTGTAATGTCAACTCAGATTTACAGTAGAGAGCTGAGAATTGTAATTGCTTCATTTATGGAACCAATTTATTGAAACAAAATGTTTCTCAGATTCTTACTTCCTGCCCCTAACCCAGACCCTAAATGCATATTTTTTCCAAGTTATCTGGCATTATTTGAACATTTAAGCATACAAAGAATGCACTTCTATGCCTTCTTTTAGAATTTTTCCTATATGGAGCATCAGGAGGAAGATGAGATTGAGTAAACTCACATGCTGGACCTTGACCATTCAGCAAAGTTAAATTAAGGTCTAATGAAATCCAGTAATGTTATGTATGGGAAATACATAAGGTCAAAATCTATAGGTGGATAGATAAAATCTATAGGTGGATAGATAATTTTAATTAGACCAATACAATCTTTATTTATTTTACACTAATTTGCAAGGGACCATTGTGCTCGTGATTTGTCCTTCTCTAGGCAGTTGGTTCATGTCTCCTTTGTAACAGAGTTTTTGTTTAGACTCAGTATTTTGGTCATTCTAAGCACTGACTTAAATTTGAACTATATGCTGAAAGAATTCATGCTGCTAGCTAACCATATACTCAATGCAGGCAAAAATTACAGGAAATATGTGCCTGAGAAAATACAATTCACAAACAGGAGATTGTGAAATCTGGGTTAACTGGAAGTGCATTTTGCAGTTCTTCTGCACTGATTTCCTTTGTCACTCCTTTCATGTGACTTCATCTTCACTTTGGTTGTTTGCCTGTCATTCCTATTTAGTTGCTTCTTGACATTTTCCCCCATGATTTATTCAAAAGATTTAATGGGCAGTTTGGCAGTTTCTGGATATAGATGCTCATGCAAAACGTGCTTGCTCTAGCATTTCACATCTCTGATGTAATGTTTAATGGGCTAAACCTGAAAGTTAACAATTACTATTTTTTATTAAAAAAAGAAAAAATCCATATTTTGAAACTAAAAATATATGTTCTGTTACTCTGAGCTGTAGCTTAACATTTTTTTAGTGAATATTTTGAGATCTACTTAGTAAGAAAATCCCATGAAACCTGCAGTCTAATTTCAGTGTTTTATTTTTAGGCTAATGAACTTGGAGGGATCGTTATTTTTGTTTCACAAATTCAGCCTATGTGTTGAAGATGTACTCTTCTAAAAAACATTATTTCAGTTCTCCTATGTACAGGTTTGGAAAAATTCTTTGAGTATTACAGGAGAGAAAGTGATAGCCAGGCTGGGATTGATCCACTCAGTTATGAGCTGTGGGAAATCAGCTTGGAACATGCAACCTGGTTACTTTTTAATGAACTTACCAGAGTTATCACTTGGTGCTCTTATTTTCATCACGAAGGCTAAGGTATTAAAAGATCATCAGATTTTAACATTTTAGATTGTTTTTTAACTTAGAGCTTCTTCCCTCTGCCTCCTGATGGTATATTTGCATTGAAATCTGAAATTGGGTGCTATATCTATTAAAGTAGCTGCAACTGTTGGAGCTGTTAATTGACCTGTGTGTTTGACCTCCCTGAGGCAAAACTTAATGTCTCAGGGCAGAAAAGCTAAATCTTTATCCCTAAATGCTAATGGGTAGACTAATGCAGTTGCTCTGTTTATTTGATCAAAAATTTTTTTCATTGTGAAAACTGTGTGTCTGTCTGCTTTGTCAGTGGTATCTATAAAAAAGTAAATTTCTGTTGTGCATATGCATGCAATGCTGAAAATAATTATGTGCATTATTATTATTATGTGCAGTTATTTTATCCTACATTAAAAAAAACAAAAAATAATAAGTTGTTAATTTTCATAGTAGCTCTATAGATTTTTTTCCTATGACCAAAGGGATAAAAAGGAGCATGTTGCTTAAAATTGGCTCATCTCATCTGCATTTACTTTACTATCAGCGGGTCTACGGCCATCTCACTGCTTAAATGGAAACTGGGTTATTGGAAGTGGCAGTTCAGCTTGAGTTATTCTTCATTTGCCAGTCATTCTACTCCTTTCATTTGATGGGAAGTTAATGACAAAAGGGTTTAAAACCTGCAAAGCGAAACTTCAGAACTGAGATGTGTATTTGTTTTGTTTTTTTTTTTAACTTGCTCCTTTTCTTCAAATCTACTTAGAGATCTCGTTAAAAATATATTTATTTTGGTCACTTAATATATGTTTTATCAGTAGTCCAAAGAAAGAAATGTTCTATTTTCATATCATGAAATGTATTTGCATGCGTGATAGTAATTATTGATGTCTTCAACAGTGAGCTTCCAATTAGCATTTTCTTTAGAAAACAAAGTTCTAGCAGACTTGTAGATGGTGTTTATATCTCTTTACAGTTGAACAAAATTTTTCAGATCAAAATTGAATTTTGTGCTATCATGGCAGAGGATTCTTTGGCAATAAATGCTTTGGATGTAAGCAAATGAGTATGTATCTAATAAACAAGCACCTCTTTTTCCTCCTCATTACTCATGTGAGGGCTGTATGTGTTTTTCAGCCATGCTGTTTGATATTTCTGTGTGTATGCATCAGTGGTGTTTGGTTTACTCTTTCTGTAAGGAAGTGTTGTATATTTTTAAGCTTCCCTTATTTTTTCACTAAGAATATTGGATTAGCAGAAAATATGTTAAGGTTTGCTGATCTGCAGTCTAAAGTCATTCAGTAATAAAGCCTGAATTGCCAGGCTGTAGCACAACACAGTTTTGTGATTACATTGCCTGTAGTTTGAGCAATTTAAGCCGGCACTTAGTTACTGCTTGTATTGTTTTTAAAAATTTGAAGGAAACCTCAGTCCAGGTTCTTGTGAAGTATACTTTTCTTTAGAGATCCTTCAAATGAAGTCCTGATAGGATATATGCTCCTACCTCCCACATGTCCCTGCTGGAAAGATTTCATTTTTGATTAAAGTTCTTAAGAGCAGACTGCTTAGTAGACTGCTGGTTGCGATGGTAGTGGTTCTTAAAAAAGGACAAGTGTTTTAAAAAGAGTAGTTATCTCTTGAACATCTTGAACTGAATTTTAGTGTAATGTCTGGCTGGAAAAAGCTCTTGTCTAATGTCAAAATATTTGTGTGTTTTTACGTAATTCAGCTTGCAACCTTTAATAAAATTCAGCACAGAGAAAGACAAGTAGAAGTTGTATATATAAACTGGAGATTGGAGGGAAAAAATGTTGCATGTAAAATGCAGTTATTACTACAGAGAATGTTCACAGCTGAAATGAGAAATAGCTGATTAGTTTCTAAGTTATTGACTGTGGTAGGCAGGTGTGAGACAAAAAACTTTAGTTACGTTGTGTCTTGATTTTTTTCCTCATTCCCAATTTGTCATGCAGTCTGTGATGAAAAACATCTACTTGTATTAAGACTGTAGTGCTTGTATGGTGGTAGAATGGGGAGGGAAAAGGGGATGAGAAGTGGAGAAGGCTGTAAAAAAGAGATGTAATTTCAGCTGATTATTTTTGAAATTTCCATGATTAGAACTAAATTCTCAAGCCTATTAGCAGTAATATTGCCATCCAGCCTTAGCCAAGTTTAATGAATTATATGTCCATGGCAAGTCACAAGACCCAAACACACTGGTGTTGGGCTAGTCTAATGCAGCCTTCTCCAGGACTGGCTTGGCCCAGCCATCAAATCCTGAAACAAAGGAAGTCTGGAAAGGGAATAAAGGAGCACAACTTCTTGGTAGCTACTCAAACATTGATGTTTTCTTAGATAAAAATGTTAGTGTGTTTCATGAGGTACAGCAGAATGTCTCAAAAATGCTGCAGGGCAGTAGTTCTGTGCAAAGACAGGTGAGAAATAGATCTGTGAGTAGTCTTTGTAAGAGTGGCGATCCAAGAGTCACGCTTTTGTGTCCTACAATAAAAGTGACATTTATTGAATTCATGGTTCTTTCATGGTAACATATTGCCCTGAAGACCCTCAGGAGGACAGAAGCAGTGCATGTAAACCAACAAAAAATTATGTCAAAGTTGCTGTACATTTCTGCATTGCCTGACTTGAAAGTGTGACAAAAATGAGCTGAAACTGTCTTCTTTAGCTATTCACACAAACACACTCAGAGAATATTCTGAGTTGGAAAGGTCTCACAAGGATTGCCATATCCATCTTTTAGGTGAATGTCCCATACAGGGATCAAAACCACAACCTTGACATCATCAGCACTCTGCTCTGGCCAACTGAACTAATCTCAGGGTCTCGTCATTTTTAAACTGAACAGCACTGCTGAGACCACCTTACTGAAATTGTGTTAAGAGGGAGTGCTTTTATAGATGCAATGTATGTGGTCTATAGCTGTCTATGTTTGTATCTTACAGATAACTTAAGAAAACTTAAGTCCTAAAAGAGTACAAAAAGGAATTGCTATGGAATCTCCCAAATAAAAAGTGATAGATAAGAATAACTTGCCTCAAGTTGTGCTGGGGAGGTTTAGATTGGATATCAGAAAAGATTTCTTTACAGAAATGGTTGTCAAGCAGTGACACAGTCTGCCCAGGGAAGTGGTTGGGTTACCATCTCTGGGGGTGTTTAAAACACAGAGATGTGGTGCTTGGGGACATGGCTTTAATGGTGAACATGGCAGTGGTGGGTTAATGGTTGGACTTCATGATTGTAAAGGTCTTTTCCAGCCTAAATGATTGTATGATCTCTGGGTCAGTATCAGAATTTTCAGGTAGATCTCTGCAGGCTATAGATGTATTCATTTGTGCTTCTTCCATATCCATAGGTTTCTGTGGAAGTTCTGCAGCAGTACATTTAATAATGCAAAGAAGTTCTGCAGCAGGGCTGGCCTCTTCTGTTTTGTCCTGAAAATATTCCTAAAGGTGTATTGTGCCTTCTGATAGTTGGGCAGTTGCCAAAATATCATTGGGATGCTGCCAGTTCTGCACTGCAGTGAATCAGGAACCTGATTCGTATGTTGTGTTGTGGATACATTTTTTGTGGGGAATTTTTTAGACAATGTCTATCATTAAAATAAACACATTCAAGGACTTGGCAGTTGTCTCTGTATGAACAGACACTGAATCAAGGCTTCTTAATAGTGTCAGTGATCAATGTTACAGTCTGTTGGCTTTGCACAGCCAGTTCCAAATTTGTGTTATTGTTTGACCTGATTTTGAGACTTCCTTGAAGGATGACTGAAGTAATGGTTTTGCACCTTCTTTACTGTAAATGCTTCACTGAAAGCTCTCATATTTTTGTTGTAATTCTGAGAACTTTGAGGGACTCAAAGCTTTGGTTTTGGAGATGCATAAGAAAGTTGTAAGATGTAAGAACAGATCTGTCTGTCTTGCCTTAAGAGTGTTTTGGGTGCAAGATCATTGTATTTTGCTGCTTCTGTAATAGTTTAGGAGACTGCAATTTTTGTTCTGAATTTTTCTTCTGATACAAAGGACTAATTCACTGTACAAGTTTAATATCAAGACTTCAATGACAATAGGTCAATTAGCTTGTGTGCATATATTTGTATAATGTATTTATTAATTGCCTGTTTAATCCACTGTCTTAGACTGACAGGCATTACTGACACTCTGTAATAATCTCTAATTTGACCAAAATTCTTGTGTTATTTCATTGATTTTATTTCAGAAGTGAAAAAAATTATAAATAACTTAAATACTATTAAGAAAAATATTCTTCTGATTATTTTTTTCATTAAAACTGAGGAATTGTTTACTATGGTTCATTTTTCTACATTTCCCATTGTTGCAACCAGGAGTCAAGACACAAGTTTTCATCTTGTGTCCATCTGTAATATATAATCATGGACACGAGTTGAAATATGCACACTGTTGAGTGAAAATCAGAAGTTCAAAATTCTGAGTTACCAGTTTTGTTACTGAATATATTTTAACTCTGTCTTAAATTTATTCTTATTTCTAATCTTCACTCTAAATATAACTTCAATGTGTTCATATAAGAAGAAAATATTTGAAAATTGTGTGTGGGTAATGCATCAAGTACCAATCTCTTCTACTTCTGTGTTTGGGAGATACCTCTTATTGTGATCAAGAGCATCTGAAATGCTCTGGCAGGTGTCAGGTAACTGCTTAACTAGCTTAATAAGGAGGATTAGAGGCACTGGTGACAGTGTAAGTAAGCAGTTTTCTGGTTACTCTGTGTTTGAACACTACAGTGCTAGTGGGCAGGATCTTCAGGCAATGAGAGAATTGTTCAGCTTGGACATGTTTGACATCTGAAGGCTAATGTCTAATTCTGGCAGTGATTATTCAGTTAAAACAATAAACTACCTATAGCTGTCAGCATAGAGAGGATAACCAAAATGAGCAGAGAGAAACAGACAGATTAATCTGCTGGAACAAGATCCTATGGAGCATGAGCTTGCAGAGCAATGTTCTTTGGGATTTCTTCTTGTGTAGTGCTTAAATGTCTTAAAGAGCTCCCAGTTCTGACATGTCAAATTTCCATTGTTTCTGCTTCTCTCACTTGGAGACCTGGGACCATGAGCAATGTCTTTGGAATTAGTCTGCTTACTTTCTGGAGTTTATTCTACTTTGGACAACACTGAGTATGATTACATGAAAATGTAATAGGTGCACCTTGGTTTGTAGGTTATCAAAACAATTACAAGTGTTACAGATTGTAGGATGATGGTATTATATATAGTTAATGTAAATCTTGAATGAATCCTTTAGTGGTTGGAATTTTAAAGACTTACTCTTTCCACAAATTAAACTAGCTTTTTCACTACCAAGAAATTGTTCTTGTTGAATTCATGACCTTTTTATGGCATAGTTTGAAAATAGCTCTGAATGGAAGGCAATTCTGGATGTTGAGGATGACTAAATTTAGGGGTCCTGCCACCATCTGGAGTTGCTGTAAGTCCAGTGTTGGAGAGACAATGACACCTCTGTTGCTTAGGTCTCAGGATAGACCCAAGTGCAAAAGGAGTATAAAGCAGTAATTATATGGAGGAAATTTCCATGCTTGTTTCCACTGAGACCTGCATGCTACTTAGCTTTTTTCATGTGCTGTTTTAAAGGAGTTGGCTGAGAAGCCAATGACCAGAAGGTGGGCAGTAGAGGAAAGACTTTTGTTTAGCACGTGCTTTCAAGTCCAGGTACTGAATTTTGCACTGAAGTGATGTCTTATTTGACAGAATTAAAGCATGTTTGACAGCAGTAATCACAAAGACCTGCAAATTCTTGCCACTGTGCATACTTATGATGTTCATTATCTCAGTTGAACCTGAGTGAGTAAGCTTGTGCTTAATCTGATTGGTTATTCCAGAGGTTTTAGTAGTGCTGTGTCTCATTTTGATGGAGAATGAGAATGAAATGGACTGCTCTTTTAAAAATCTAGCTATTTCTAAAGAAGTGTTAAAGAAAAGTGATATATCAGGACCTGTTAGGATAGAGGAAGACACTACAGATGGTATAGATATTTGAGATTTATTCAGCCTTTCAACAGGCTGATTGAAATCTTTATTGTAGCTTAATATTTTGGAGGGTTTTTCAGCACCTTAAGTAATCAGGAAATCTGAAAGCTAAAATTGGAACACCTGTGCTACTGTAGACAGATGCATTACAGAATTGATTTGTGTGCTGGACATGTTTTCTTGTGAAGAATTTCTTTGATATGCCGTTAATATATAATTCAGATATATAGTTACAAATGTGTAGTTGCAAGCATGCAAGTGCTGCTGATTGCTTTATATAGAAATAAAATATTTGTAATTAGAAAATAAAGCTTTAGTTTTAAGTAGTGTATATGTAACTACTTGCTGGTCTGGGAATAAGAAGCTGCTCCTTCTCAGGGCATAAATAGATCATAGCATGAAGTGCTGGAGACTGTGAGAAAGACTGCAAACTTCTTGGATTTTGTCAGTCTGGAGATTTATAAGCGCTTCTTGATTTTTGAACTTTGAGTGCCTCTGAGGTTTCAGAGAAAACAGTCATATGCTAGAAAATGTGAAAGCCTCAGTCTGAAAATACTGTCTAAACTCATCAGGGCTGACAACCCAGTGATGTCATAGGCCATTGCATAATGACATAATTGAAGTTTCCAGACAGAACAGTTAGTGTCAGCTATGAACTTTCTTTGAATAGTTCTGTCCTCAGTTTTTTGTGTGATTTTCAAAGCAGAAAGGTGTCCTGTCTGGCTGCAGGTTGTAGTTGTGTTAAAGGACTACGTCAAGGGAGCTGGGCAGGGACGCACTATGGGAAGGCATGGCAATCCAATTTATGACTTTCCATTTCTAGCTCCTGAATTCCTGTAAGTCAAGTTCTCTGGCATTCTGGGAAATTATATATAGATTCCCCAGGAAATCCTCTGCTCTAGACAGTGTTTTAATACAAAAGTTAAGATTTCAAGGAAATTTATTCAAATTTTGTTCAACTAAAGTTCAGGTTATAATAAAACCTGCACATTGGTGGCTATTTTGGTATTGGCTTTCAGTTTTGCACCACAGTAAGGTTACTGCTAAAACTGAACATTCTGAAAATTTATCAGTAGGTAACTCTATCATAGTAGTTAACAAAAGAAGAACATTAAATCTTGGTACTCGAGCCTTTTGTTGTTGTTTCTGCAGAACACAAATCTTATTTTCAGGACAGAATGAGTGTGTATTGATTTTGTTGTTCTTACTGCCCCTAATGAGTGACTTTGGGGTTGACTTCATTCTGATTCTCTGCAGGATAAATTGCTTGTGTCATCTAACTTTCTTGGCAATAAATCTTGTTTTCTGTAACTAGGGAAAGTGGATATCTTTGCTGCTTTTGGTAGGCTGTATAACTTTTAACAGTCCTACGTTTCATCCAGATAAACACCCAGGACAGGAGCTGAGCTGAAGAAAGCTCCCAAAACAAACAACAACTTTCCCTCGGTCTTATGTACTTGAGGCAATGTATTCTGTCACTTAAGGCTAACATGTAGGGTAAAGTCTTGCTTGAAAAGGTCTTTGTATGCCTGCTTGGAAATGTACATATGTCAGTAGTTCCTGATTTAAATTGTTCCTACTCCCACTGTTCATATGGCCCTGCAGGAGTGAGGGAGGGAGCAGAGAGGAATTCAAAACTAGAAAGGAAGTGCTGTTTGCTGGGTTAGGTGAGCTTTGCTTTCAGCCAGATGTGAATCATGGAATCATTAAGGTTGGAAAAGACCTCTAAGATCATTTGAGTCCAACCATTAGCCCAGCACTGCGAGGTCTGCCACTAAACCCTCTTCCTAAGCAGATCTACACATTTTTAAAATACTTCCAGGGATGGTGACTCAAGCATTTGCCTGGGCAGCCTGTTCCAGTGTTTGGCCACACTTTCAACATCCAATCTAAGCCTCCCCTGGGGCAGCTTGAGGCTAACTCTTGTGCTGTTGTTTGTTGCCTGGGAGAAGAGCTGGCCACAGCCTCCCTTCAGGCACTTGTAGAGAGTGATAAGGCCTCCCCTGAGCCCCTTTTTGTCCAGGCTAAACACTCCCAGCTCTCTCAGCTGTTCCTCACAGGACTTTGCTCCAGACCTTTGAGCAGCTCCATTGCTTTGTGGAGCTTTCAGTGCACTCCCAGTCTCCTTGTGTGTGATAGCTGCTGCTTCAGTGGTCGTGGTGATGCTGGCCAGCAGTGGCATCCTTACTAAACCAGTAATAGGAAAGATCTTACCTCAGCAGATGTCTTTCCTTTTTACATCAGCTTGACTGACAGGTGCTATGGACCTTCCCCTTCACTCTTGAAAAACCCCTTGTCTCTTGAAGGATGCCTTTGTGGAAAGGTCATCAGCATCAATCCTGCTTTGGCTAATTCCTGATGAAGTGCTTATGTGGACTTAATGCCCTCCTGCAGACCCAGTCAGGGAAGTGTCCTGTCTGCAATACAGCCTTTTAAGAACAATTTACTGTTGTCTCTTTGGCAGAAGAAATATCTTTAGGACAAATAAAGTTTCTAGGTTCTTCTGTGGGCTGCTGGGGTAGGCACTATTCTAGCAGTGAAAGAAAACTTTACCATTAGGCTTATTGTCTAGAATTCAGTTTTAATGTTTAAAATCAAATGTAAAATGTGAATGCAAAGAAAACCTTTCAAATATGAGTCTTCTCTGTTGGGTAAAATGGGTATTTGCATGAGTCCTCAGGTGGCCTGGAGAAGTACTTTTGCAGTTCAGCATCTGCTTCTTCTATAGTTTCTTCTGTCTTTCATGACAGGCACAAAAGTTCTGAAGAATGCAAATGCATTGTTGATGAACAAATGTCAAGCATAGTACAGAAAACATGGAAGCTTGACTGAAAGCCACATGATGTTTGAATAGGATTGTGGAAAGCCCAGAATCCTTAAAATGGAAAGAATTGCACGTGTTTCTTGTGACAGTATTGTCTAGCAAAAGCTGGCTGCCAAATGGCTGCTTTGAGGCTTAATTCTAATCAACTGGGAGTTTAACAAGTGTTAAAAGTGCAGGAGTTAAATATATTTTCATATGAAAGGAATAGATCAGTGTTTCATTTGCCTTTTTTTTTTTTTTTCTTCTGAGAGAAGCCTGTGGGTTCTGGAGAAAGAAATGTGTTTGCTATACTTTTGGGATTTTTTCAGATGTTTAGCTCAAGACTATATTAAGACACTACTAGTTGTAAAAAATGAAGAGTATTAATACCCTACCTATATTCTTTGCTCTTGAAGACTTGGAAATATTTATGATGTTTTGGCTGACAGTAAAAATTTTAGAAGAATACAAAGTGTATTTCAGGGAAGATACCTTGAATGCAGACACATTCTCTAGTAATATTCCACTACTGTGACACAGCTATACTGAAGTTTTTTTTTTTATTTAGATAATTAAAGTGTTGAGTTCAGTAGATATGCATGATTCAAATAGCTTAGAGCTTAGAAATTCTCAAATGTAACTGTAAAAATAAAACCAGTTAAGTACACATAAAGCAAAGGGAAAACAAATTCTATTACATGGTATTCCTCAAGTTTGATTTATTTTTTTAATCAGTTCATTTAGCTGTCAAATGAGCAGATGCTTAATTTGATTATTTACAAATTGGATAAAGTATGGTGTTCATGACAGATAAGTGAGAAGTACTAACAACTTTTGAAGAGCCAACTTGCAGAGAAAGAGAATAAACCTGTGAATTGGCAAAAAGAAGAGATGGACGATTAACTGAGTCAAGATTCATGCTATGTGTGATTAAATAAGAAGAAATCAAACCATTGCAGTTGAATGCATAATCATTCTAGGTGTTTGTTAAATGATTCCAAGTTAGAGTCAAAGGTAGTCTTAAGCATTTGCATATTGAATATACTGACTGTATATATTACATATACTGACTGGTGCTTGTGAAAGCCAATAGCTGCTTTTCTCTTTGAAGTTAAAAGATGTCCAATGAGAAAAGACAACTGGAGCTCCTTACAAATAGGTGGTCTGAGAGAGGATTTCAAAAAGTTAATCAGGTCTTCAAACGAAGAAGATAAGAGCTTGGATGTTAGTAGATTTGCAAAAGTTAAAATACTTGCTATTGGCTTAATTTTTTTCTGCTTCAATTATTTTATCATTGGAAATGCCTTTCTTGAAGCATGGGAAGATCTTCTAGATTACTTGTGCTTTAGAATGATAAAATCTGTGACCCCATGTTCTGTTCTATCAGACTACACTTTAATACTTGGTCAAACTGCCAGATTTTAGGAAAAGGAAAGGCATAAACCAGCCCCAAAACCACAAAACTTATTATGTGATAATATAATGTGCTGTAATCCACATGGAAAAATTATTATTCACATTCTAGTAGAGTTACTTCCCAGGTATTTGGGAAATAACTTTGTCTGTATCCATTGCTGAAAATTTATATTTCAAAAACTTTCAACTGTGATAATTAGTCCAGATTATTTGTATGTAGAATGGCAGGTATTAAAGAACATAATAAAAACCCTAACACACTTCCAGTTCAGCAGCAGTGCTGTTGTGTGACTGTCAGCATAGGATTTGAGGGGAAAGAAGGAAAGTCTGAAGATGCTTAACTTTACTGAGGTGCATGTTCATGTTTTTCAGAATGATATTTTTGTTGCAAGTGCTGTTTTTCTTGTGTTTAACCTGGTTCTCTGCACTTATGCACAGTGCTGATTTTTCTAGACGAAAAAGTTTGAGGGTGATACAGACCCATGTGAGAAGCAAGTGAGGCACATTTCAGAATAGGCAGCTTAGAACACTTCAAATATGTGAATCAAAATGCTGTTGTTTTAACAGTGGGACTGTGTTATTCCTTTGTTCTCTATGGTCTATCAGTATAAAGAAGTATTCCTAAAATCTTGATTTTGAAGATGCTGTAACTTCTGGTGTGTGTGGCTGACCAGCCTCACTTCACTGGTCAGGACATTGGCTGCTAGAAAAGAAATACAATCTCCATCTTTTTGTTCAGTTCCTCTGTTCTTGGCCATAGATTGTGTTCCCTCAATTTCCTCTGCTAATTTTCTATGTTCCTCTCCTTTCTCTCTCATGCTTGTATAATACAGTGGAAAATTAAAATAGAACATGTTTTTAGATTGGATGGCTTGCTCTCAGCTCTTTTAGACTAGCACATTTGTTTTGAGGGCCTCTGTATGTACTTCTTAAATTGCAGTTCTTCAAATGAAAAATACACTGCTAACTTGTACATTGCCTACTAAGATTTAAGATTAGGTTTTAATACTATGCTGTCATAATTGTTAAAAGATGTGGGCTGTTCTTACTTGAAGTAGACCTAGTTGTTGCTAAAGACTCGAGACATATAATTTAAAAAATGAAGGTGCTACAAATTCATTAAGTAATCTGCATCTCTTAGTGTCACTAGGGATGTGGTTTTCCATAAGAAAGCTCATGCAGTTCATAACAGTGAACTCCATTAGTCGTGAATTCAATTAGTCAGTTTCTCTGGAGGAAGCAGGAGTGGTAGAAACTGAAGTACAGCGGAGAGATTCTCAGCACTGACTGTCAGCATGGAATGAAACTTCTACTGCACCTATTTCTGGTAGCCTTGGTCTATTTTATTTTCCTGTCCAAACATTATTTGAACTCATTTATCCAAAAAGAGTCTAATATGAAAAGGATTTTGTATTACTCAAGGAGCAACATCTGAATCTACAGTAGAATGAACGGTGCCTGGATGACAAAGTCTTCCTCATCCAGCTCCTCTACAGGTTGAAGAGAGGGGAAGAGAAAGTTTTTGCCCCTTCTGTTGGGAATTTATTCTGGTGCCAGGAGGAGATGTGAAAGGGGCAGTGCTCAGCGGCAGCAGATAATGGTGACTGGCAAATCTGATGTAGGTTTGCTATCTGCAAATGTCTCTTACCTTGTAGAAAGGCATGCTGATGCAGAGAGGAAAATTTCTGTCTTGAAGAAAGGCTTGAGAAGAAGATGGCTAGTATTGGGAAAAGATGCCTTTATTTATAGAGGGAATGATGCTACAGCTCTCTTCAGCAAGAACTGAGGACCTGTCATTCTTCTTCAATGTATTTGATAGAATACAGTACAGTATATTTACTGTAGCTTGGCTTCCTTTAATCACTTACAGTTATATTTAATTTGAATTGGGCTGTTATCAAATGAATAGATAGATGCTTTTAAGAAAGTCAAGTAAATTAAACTGAGCATTCTAATAATGTATATGTTTGCATGGAATAGTTTCATGGAATTATTTTTTAAATAATTGAATTGTGTCTTCCTTCCATAGTTTGGAGTGTTTTGCCTCTTTGATGTCCTTTGTAGTGCAAATTTGGTGCTGCTGTGAGTAATTAAAATCAAGTGTTTTAAACTATGTTATTTTTTTTTTTTATTTTATTCCAGCCCTGATGATATTGGCACCTGTTGGTATATCCTGCTGTCTGGTTCAGTCTTCATTAAAGAATCCATGTTTCTTCCAAGGAGCAGGTATGTCAGCTATGAATGTACTGCATTCTGTATTTTAAACATAAATCATGAGATGCAGAGAAATTTTAGGATTAAAGGCAGTGTTTTATATTTAATGAATCACAGAAGAACAAATCTAAACACACATCTCCTGCCTTTAGTAGCTCTGGTAACTGTTTCATGCCCATAGCTAGAATTGAAAGCCCATCTTTGCGGACAGTGTATAACTGTCCAAAGTGTCATGCAGATGTTGTTGATTTAAAAGAAAAACACCTGAAAACCTGACAAATGGGGTGAAGTGCTGAGTAGTTTCTTCCTGTGAGTAATCATTCTTCAAATTATAGAATTTGGATGTAGATGTTTTCCTTTACTTACTGTGCACAAGTCTTTGGTGTATGTTTTAGTATATTCTTAGATCATGTTACTGCAGGTTTTGCTGTTTCTGTATAACACCATGCAAATGGATTTTAAATTAAGAGCAGTTTCTTAGATGGAAAAAAAAAATTGGGTGTGAGGTGCTCAACATTTATATTGCTCCAGTAAAAAAAAAAATTACTTATTTTGAGCTATGATAAAAAAATGCAAGTGATTGCAAGGATTTTAGACTGAAGTGACCAAGCTTGATCATTTTAATGGAAGCAGAGCAAAATTATTTTAAAATATGCTGGTTATATGCATATTCATTCAGACTACCATTAAAGGCTGCTTTGAAGTGTATGGCATGTAATAAAATTTGTGAAAGGCAGAATGAAAGAATGACCCATCTCTGTATAGTATCATGATAGGGAAAGAACTGGAATTTTTTAAACAACTTTAAAAGGTGGGAAGCCACTTCATGGCTAGTGTTGGTTGGCATATTAGACATTAGAGCTTCAAATCTGCCTTCCAGTGGGAAATGCAGGTCTTGGGACTTCCATTTGATGATGGGGGCATGTTCTTGGTGAAACCAAGTGTCTTGTGTCTGTCAGGCACTGCTGATAAAAAGGTTTATTAGATGTGCCATCGAATAATTAATGCTGAAGGTGCAAAACTGATTATTGGAAAAAGTAGCACAACAAGGGATTATAGGAGCCCTACTTCTGGCAGAGTGGAAATTGTCCCATATGTCATCCATAAGCAGGCAGTGCCAGGACAAAAGCTGACAGAAAGTGCTACTTTAAGATATTAGGAGAAGAGATATTATATATCTGAATTAATGTAGGGTGGCTGTGTATAGTCCATGGCAATATCTTCTGTTTCTCTGAAATACAGCAATGCTTGTGCCTCACTCCCTTGGGCACCTTGAAGAGAGGTCAGATTTAGTAAGATAAACAATGAGCTTGAGACTCTTCCTGGTAGAATGAACAGAAAATTACAGATCCTGTGGCAGTAAGCAGAGCATTAAGTGCTGTTCATGTGGAGAAATGTGTAAAATGACATCTGGGACAGTGTGTAATACCTTAGTGAAATACAGGCATGGAATTTGTGATACAAATAGGTTTTACAGTTGTAGGTGAAGCCAAGTAGATGTCAAAGCTACTGTGTTGGGAAGCAAAGGCAACAGAGACAATTTGTTAATTGAAAAAGATAATTTAAAACCATGAGAGCAAAATTAAGAAACTTTAATTATATGAGATAGAAAGTCTTTCAGGAGAGCAAAACCAGAGCCTTTCTAGTGAGGGGCTTTGTGCTTAGAAGCTGTAGTCATTGAATGGTAGGTGAGTGCCTTATTAAAATTTAGGATGAGGTCAATCAGGTTTTTTTCTTTCTAAATGAGTAAGTTGCAATTGGGCTTTGAGCTCATCCATGAATAAAAATCTTGGCAAAAGTGAGAGGGCACCCAGGTGAAAATTCTGATCTGGAATATTGGCGGCTAATAAATGATTTATTGATTGATTGACTTATTTAGTGAGAAAATGGCCTGATAAGAAAATTAAATTTTCCAGTTTTACTTATGCTGCCAGTAAACTGCTGGGAGAGAAATAGCAAACTGCTCAGTTATACAAGCCAGGCAGAAGAGAATGAGTGGCAGAAATACCAAAGTAAGAATTTAGGGTGCTCAGAAAAAAGAGAGTGAGACCTAATGAAAAGGCTGCTGTCCAGAAAGAACTGATAAGGTGGTATTCTGGAATCTAAGCAGTAGTGTCAAAAGTGGACAGAAGATGGTTACTGGATAAGTGTTTGCTGAAACTGACTATTTGCATATACAGGGAGTAAAAACTTCAAGGGCCTTTTTCAGCATTGCATAATTTGTGCATCTTGATGTCCTATTACTGCTGAAATGAGCTGGCTGTGGTTTAGCAAAAGGAGCCCATCCTCATGCATCACTGACATCAAGGGATAGGGAGAGACCTAAACATTGCAAAGTAATTGATTTTGTTTGTCATTTGAGTAAACTAAATTTGCAGTAGTAAATTAATATTTACACTATTTTAATGTGGGCTTTTTTCAGGTTAATCCATTTTATCTTTGCCCTCTAAAAAGCCACTAGGATATTATTTTGCAACACGTCTAACTTGTGATTAAGAGAGCCAAGAAGTCTGTGTAGGAGCAATCAGATATGTAGAAAGCAAGAAGTATGCTCCTTTCTCCAAATACAATTGACTTAGAAAATTCTCATTTCCCTAACTTTTTTTTCCCCAGAGCCAAATGTAATTCACCCCTAAGCGTCTCACCATCCAAACCTCCTCATTTTTCTCCCCCACTTTAAAGCTATTCTCTCTTTTTTTGTCAACCTGCCCCATGCACCTGCAGTAAATCCCTTTGGATGGTTCTCTGGGCTGCTGGTCCTTGCTCAGGCTGAGGGCTTCCCCATGCCTGTCCTCCTGACCTCCTCAAGCTCACCTTCACTGAATGATGACTGGGCAGTAGCTGACCAAATTTAAAATAAAACAAGTGTTGTCATCCCACTAATTCCACCCCCACCCCAACCCCTGAATTTCAAGAGCATTTGCTATTTTTCTGGATTTCACTCCTTTAAAATGAATGTATTTACATGCCAGAGCAAAAGTCATATGTCAGAGTAACTTAGACAGACCTAGTGGACAAATCTGCCTACAGCTTTGGAGGTTTGTTCTCAGTCCTGTGCAGAATTTGCCCTTACTCTTAAAACTTCATGGCAGTTGGCATGTGAGTTAGCAAAGAACAGGATAGAGGGCTCTCACTAGATTTGAGCTGAGACTTGCAAGTACCTTAGTGCATTTGACTGCCTATGCTGAGCATATTATTTGCATTTGGGTCCTCTGTTAGCTGATCTGCTTGCATTAGTTTTGGATACAGCATCCTCAGACTGGTTGGTGAGTAACACTGGAAATGCTCTTTTGTTGTATATGTCATGTCAGGTAAACTTACTGTATTTCTTTCTTCCAAATCCTTGTGTCCCTGGCTTTCATTTCTAGTGTTAAGGTACCATTTAAAACTCTTTCATTAGAGACACTAGATTTGGCAGATAGTTAATATATAGTTGGAGAATAAGAATGTTTTTAAAAATACCCCCTTCCCCCACTACAAAGATATCTAAAAGCATAAGAAATGACCACCCCCCTGCTTTTACACTGCTGTGGCTTAGGAGCAGCACACCCTAATTTAGTGCCCTCCACCCAGTGAGAGTCTCCCAAACCAGACACCTCTCACTCCCCTCCCTCTGCTGGGAGACACAAAGGCAGAGATCATGAGTTGGGATAAGAACAATTTACTGGGAGCAGCAATGAGATAAAATGGACAGGAACAGCAGCAATACTACTAAAACCCATGCAAATAAAAAATGGTACAGCAGTCCAAAATGAACCAGCTTTGTAGGATATGAGATATGGGAAAATAGTTACCTCTTGAAACAGTTCAAAATGAGTGTCAAAGCTGCCAATTTTTGCCAAAGTTTTATAATGCACTGGGTGACTTGTAAAATTACTTGTAACTAGCTACTAGGCAAGTCTTTAATTCCAAATTTTAAAAAAATAAGTTGTTCAAGATGGGATATTGGAATACATGAAGTCCTAAATTGAGTATTTAGCTTTAGAAACTTTAACATCTAAACTGTGTCTGAATTTTTTTTTGAAAATAGCATGAGTTTAATTTTATTTCCCTTTTGTAATACAGTTTAGCTTGTATTTGTTCAAATTCCGAGCCATCAGCTAGCAAATAGTGTTCATAAGATAAGGCAGGATTTTATTGTCTTTAATTTATTATTTTGGGATAATATACAGTCCATGATTTTAAAGAATTGTGCTCTGAACAATTAAAACTGCCAGTTTATTTGGTGACATGAGGTAAAGCTTTATCTTGTTCTCCTGTTTAATTTCTGTGAATTACAACAGTGAAATTTGACAGTTTAGTATGAGGAAGACCATCCCTCTTCCTTTCTACCTCTTTCCCTCCATTTTTCCCATTAATATCTACAAACTTCTTCATTTACTTTAACATATCAGGCATATATTATGTTAAACTAAACATCCCTAATTCTTCCCTCCCACCATGACCATCAAACTAGCACAAATTAACACTCAGTGCCCTCATCATTTCCCCTGGGCATCTGTACCCTGAAGCAGTTCACATGGTAGAATGAGGTTTATGTATGAACTCCAGAAAATAAATGAGCAGAAAATGCAATTCCCTGAGGGCTGTCCTGGCTCTCCTGTGTTTTCACGTGGCCACTGACAGCAACTGTGTGACGGTCCCTCTGAATGTCTTTTGGAATGGCCTCCAGCTTGCCTTGGCCTGCTGCATGCTCTCACCACGTTTGGTCATTTGCTTGGAGTTCCTGTGTGGTTTTTCTACCAGAGCTTTGCTTCTAGTGTAGACTCCACTGGGTTCTTTTGTGTTCCTTAAATGGGAGCTCCAACACCAGAAGGGTCTCCTGATCTCCCACAGCTCTCCTTGTGCCTGCTCTTGGCCTCCAGAGGATGCAGCCATCTCTTAGCAGAATACAAAATACAGAATTGCTGGGCAGTTTTTCTCAGACTGTTGGCTCTGGTACTTGGGGATTTCTGCTTTTCTCCTGGATGCTTCCCAGCCTGTCTGGTAGTGCGTGCTGTGCTGCTCGGGCATCCCGCTGTGCTGATTGCACCCACAAACCAGGCTTTAGTTTGCACTGGTTGCTCATCTGCTGCTTCCATCCTGCAGCCTCCTTTCCTTCCCTGCTGCTGCCTCCAACCAGTCCTCCTCTCACTGCCTCATATGGCAGTGGAGAGCTGCTTTCCCTTTGGCAAGTTCACAGATTTTACATACGGGAGTAATTATTTAAGCTTTTTCCTCTAATTAAAAGATTTAGGTTTTGAAAGTGAAAGAACATCTATTTTTCACGATTTTCAAAATTAAGAGGGATGTATGTGTTTAAATATTGATGGTTTAGCCCTCTGGTGTTTCCCATACTAAAACAACTTAAAAAATGGAATGGAATATCTAATCATAGATTATAGATAATAGAGAGTCATTGAACAAATTAAGGACTTCTTTTGAATGGGTGTAAAGCAATAGAAAAACTCAGTTTATGCAGAATGTTTTGTCCTCATCCAAGTGCATCCTCATTAACTTATGAAAGTAATCTTTCAGGATAAAATTTGTTAGGGATTTTGGCAGACTTTTTTATTTTGACAGGTAATGAAAGTGAGTGTAATGGTGCTGGAGCAAAGCCCTTGGCTATCTACATGCATTTATAGAGCTTTATGTATCTGAAACATACTTCCTAATTTTTGTGATGTCTGAATCATGCTGTTTTGTGTGATTTACATATATCTAACTGGTGGTGTATTTATATTCTGAATACGGAATTGCCTTTGATTTTTTGAGTCAGTAAAATTATGCTGATAGCTCTAATCACAATGATAAAATCCTTCTCTCACTATGACTCATATATTTGCAACTTAGAATTTATTAATATTGGCTATTACTGGCTGACACCTATGAGATAACAGAATGAAAGTGGGATTTTAACTGGGAGTGATCAGTATACACAAATATTTAAACCATGATAAAATCCCCTAAAAAGGGATTTTTTATTTTTTTTTTTCCCCTGAGCAGGAAACAGAATTTTAGAACAATGAACTTGTGGAAAGCTCAGTTGTACTTTTGAGAACTGCTGGTTTAGTTGTTTAAGCTGCAGAGGGATTTGATCAAGAGCTGTGTGGAGCTTATTTAGCTTTCTCCAGGTTCTGAGTTGCTTATGGCTAAGGATTTGCAGCATTGTGATGGAAACATTGAGACCATACACTGGACATTCACAGAGACAAATAACTTCCCCGGTTATAGTTTCAGAGAACATCTGTAAAGTCTGTTTAAGAAGTTACTTGGAAGTGCATTGGGTTTAGTTTGCCCTTGAAACTCTCTGTCTTGAATAGAAAACTTCACTATTTTTGCTGCTGTTGGATTTTCCTGTGATCTGTTTGTTGTATTGGTGTCTGTATCAAGCTGGTGGTGTTCCGGAGCCGTGCTCATGATTGTCTCTGAGGGCTGGTGGGAGAAGGCAGGGAGTGTGGTATTGTTGTGGGCTGACCCCCCTGCTGCCTTGTCCTCTGGTTTGAATGCCTTGGTTCAGCATTTCAGTCCCATCAACTGAAACTGAGGCATGCAGGAGTGTGATCTTAGGGTTTAATCTAGGAAAGATTGAGCTCATGAGCTGAAGGAGGAAGCTGGAAGGAGTAATGATGTCAGTCCATTTATGACTGTGGCTATCATGAATTACTCACAATGAATTTTAAGTAGACATTGAGAAATAAACACTAATTGCTTTGTACTGTCTGCATTTACCCAAAAGACTGCATTTGTCCTTTTGGATGGAGATGTTTACTGTTACCTGCAAGCAGAAAATTGGGTGTATCACAGCACAGTGTGACTGATTACTTATTGAGACTCAAACTCCTAGAGAAAATAAAATCTTGCTTACAAGAGGTAGCATTTTACTGGGAGTGCCTGATCTGGCCATCTACCTTGAATTTGCTCATCTGTTGGTGTGATGGTCAGTGCTGTCACTGAAATCCAGCACTTGCTCGTGAGGGTCACTGCAGCCTTCCCTGTGAGGTTCTGGAGGAGCTGGAGCTGGCCTGGGGCTGTGGCTGAGCCCAGCCCCCTGAGGGCAGGCAGGGCATGTGGGGAGGGTTTCAAGTGAGTCTGACTTCATCACTTCTGACACAGCCAGCTCTGGCTGAGCTGAATTAGCTGAGCCATAAATTGATGGGCCTTGTGATGTCGCCTGCTATTTCAGCAAAATTTGTGATTCAGAGCACAGGCTACATGTCACCCAAAAGTGTTCCTAGAGTTTGCAAAAATGGTGTACAGGTTTCTTAAAATATGAATACTTAAAATTATTTTTACAGCTAATTTATCCTTTATCCTATCCATCTTCTGTTCTGCTGAGTAATTGAAGAGTTTACTGAGGTCTGAGACTGATCATGACAATATCTGAGGTGTTGGAAAATAGAAGAGGAGACAGTTCCTAAATGATGAGATTGGCTGGTGTCTGGTGTGGTTCCTGTCATATTTCAGTGCTACTGGAATTTTGTTTTTGTGGAGCTGATAAAATGTTAAGGGACTTAATCTATTACACTGGCATCTTCTGAAAACAAAAATAGAAATTCAGCGTTGTGTGTCTGG
Organism: Melozone crissalis; assembly: GCF_028551555.1. Lineage (NCBI taxonomy): Eukaryota > Metazoa > Chordata > Aves > Passeriformes > Passerellidae > Melozone > Melozone crissalis. The sequence continues at coordinate 35,231,132 of NW_026535784.1, read as the reverse complement.
TGCTACCAGGCTTTCTGCCAAGTTTGTAATGACAAGATAACAATGAAGCTGAAAGTATCAAATGACCTGGATATGTTTTCAGTGAGCCTGAGTTGTTTTGATTCCTCTTCAGGAGAGGGAGGCTTTCAGGGATGGAAATGCCCATGGTAGGAGAAAAGCAAACTTCAGGAGCTCTCACAAATGCAAACCTTATACCAGTTTCTAGCTGTATAAACTTAGAGCTGCAGACTTCTGCCTCTTTCTATACAAAAGACCTGACGATGGGCTTGAGAAGGTCTGGATCACCTGCTGGTGCTCAGAGGCATTTGTGGAATGTTCACAATAATTTCTTATGCTTTCCATAGGGGAGACACCATTAATTGGTGGTGCAGAGCTTGCAGATTCAAGAGATCCTTGGGTTTGCTGTTTCATAGTTTCATGCATGGTGATTGTAAGCTGGGTCAAGATGACAATTCCTGCCACTTCTAAATGCCACTGTCAGTGCATTTAAATAAGTAAAGTAGTTAGGCTTTTCTTACATTCTGCTTTATTCACTTCAGTGCTGTTTATCTTCCTCATTGAAACTGCAGCTCTATGAAAATACTTAAAAATGAAGAGTATCTACTCTAATGAAAAAATGGCACTTGTGATACAGAGCATAGAAACAAAGTACTCAGCACTATAAATCCAGACTACTGCTTTTTGGAGAGTTTTGCCTGTGAACCAATTTAGGTTATTTTTTTGCATTTACTTTACAGATTAGGTATAATGAAGATTTTTCAGTGGGATATTGCCAATGCCAATGAAAAACAAAATCTAAGATAACACAGGCAGTAGATTTTATCTTGTAAGCATGAATGTATTTTAACAGCTCAAAGTAACTGAAAAGGACCATAAGGAAAAAATAAAAATAAGCAGAAGAGTTTAAGAACCTAGATTCATGGGGCATAATTTTGAGCAGAAAGGCAGGAGAGGAAAAGAGAATCCTTTAAGGTAGCTGATAGAGGCAATGTAATCTTTGATGACTCTGACTGATACCAACTCTCAGATCCCATTTCTTGAAATCTTAGAAAATTTGGGTTAAAATTTTGACTAATTTTTGAAAAAAATATGCTGGAATAATGGTGGGGGTTTTTTTTGGACTTTTTTTGTTATTATCTTCCCCCACCCATCCATCTGGGTGCAGAAAACTGGAAACACTCACCTTTTTCCTGATGACATTTTATTCTTGTTCAAAAATTTTGGTGCTGTTTAGCTGATTGCCTGGCTTCCAAAATCTGCTGCTGTAAAAGCTGGCCTTAAAACAGTATGGTTTCATTACTGACTCTTCTTTTTAGCTTATTTTGTGTCTCATTGGCTAGAAGCACCTTCCTAAACTCAGCATTAGGGTCTCTAATGGAGCATGTCACAATTTGAAATCATTAGGAGCAACATCTAAACAATCTTGGAAACATTGTTCATCTTGGTTTTTGCTTTTACTACTTTTCTGTACATTATAATTATATATTATATATTTTATTTCAACAGTACTCGCACTTTGAAATTTTCTTTCTAAAATGTCAGTTTTGGTTTTCATATAAAAAAACTGTTTTCTGAAATTGTAATAAATTGCTTGCATACAAATGGGGATGTGGAAAAAATACAGAACTCTTTTTGAGAAATTACGTAGGAGAAAATTCTCTGTATAATAAAGTAAATGGTTATTTAAAAGTTAAATGTGAGACCCATTACATCAGGGTATCTGCTACTGCTTGCATTGTTAATTATAAGTATCTGTCTGAAGAAAATAGTTGCCTTTTCACAGTGGATATTATGTCCTATTATGTAATCTCTTCCTTCTGATTTAAGATTTCCTCTGATTCAATTTAATAGTACTTAAGGTTTTGAGTTGTAGTACAGACCTGCAAAACATCAAAGCCCCCCTCAGTTCCTTGGGAAAACAGCATTATAGGATTCTTGCTGAGGTCCAAAGAAGACCCTGTTTGTTTTATGTGTTCTCAGGATCTCTGGACAAGTTTTAGAAGTGTAATGAACTGAAGTAATCTGGTTTTTGCTTACCTCAAAATTAAAACAAAAGGAACTGTGTGCAAAAATAGCACAAAGAATACCAAAATGAGAAGTTATACCCAGGCAGAGAGAGGGGACAGAGGACACTGCCTTTTCTGTGCCTCATGTGAACCTCTCAGGATCTAAACTTTCATAAACTTAATTTTAACTTAATCTAGATAAGCTGAAGTAATGATGATGTTTACTTGTGTATTTGGAGGACTGTAGAATAACTGAAAGGAATTAGAATTATTGTCTTGATTTTTAGCGTGATTCCACTACTGTAATTTTTCCACAAATTGTCTTTTTAACAAAGTTGCTCCATATTGTAGCAGATTTGAAAATGTCTGAGAGTTTTCTTGCAGTTGATACTAAAATTTCCAAATGTTTCTGAAAAACAAATCTAGGGGTACAAGACATGGTATACCATTTCAAGTGAGGAATAATTTATTTTCAAATTATGATATAAATAACTAAAACGAAATTGTCACTACTATTCCACTGGTTTACTTTGTTCATTCATTCACAAATATACCTATGTATCTTGAATACATCAGTTCTGTGCACTAATTTATGGAAACTTGTTGTTGAAGGAAAGTGTTTAGCTTTCCATGTGAATGAATTAGTTGTATTGAATGAGTTAAGTGTGTAAGTGTGTGTGGAAAGTGTCAATATACATGGTCTTGTTTTACTTCTAAAAACCTAGAGGATGTATCAAGTTATTTTAGTAATTCAAAAAAACATGAGAATTTATAATACCTTAACTATGAAAGTCTAGGGGGACATAAAAATGCTTATTATGTATTTTTCAATATAAAAAGTCTTCATTTAGAAACTAGCATCTAAAGTCTTTGTGTGACATTGGAAAAATACTCCTCTGTTTTAATGAATTTCATGAATGTTAATAAGCCAAGCTGTGTTTAGACAAGGTCTTGCCTCTTAAGTAATGTTTTCCAACAACTTCTCATTCTTTGAGACCATTATGTAGATCTTGTGATGTCACAGCAGTCTCCGTGGCAACACAGACGTCATTGACATGAAGCATAAGCAAAGCTGTCTTTATTCAAACCATTTATTCATTTATTTATTTGAAAGAATAAGATAAAAAGTAGGTTAGGAAAAAACTTTCATCTTTGAATGTTTTCTGAGATAAAATAATACGAGAACTTCTAATTTAAAACTAAAATAAGGGTAATTTTTCCCAAAGAAGGATCTATTCCCAGGTGTGCTGATGAGGTACCTGCCTCCGAGCATTCTCTTCTAGATAGGTTGCAAAGCTGAGGTGCTGCAACAAGCTAAATTTGTTGTTGCCTCTACTAGCAGGTTCCAATTTTGTTTGTTTATATAATTGTATGTTTATTCTGTGAACATATATGTTGAATTCAACAGAAGAATGCCATCAAAATGTTTCTTTAGTGTGATATATGTAAAAGGGCTGTAAAGGAACACTAAGTGGTATTCTCCTCTGAAAAGTATTCAGGATTACCTGCTGCTATAAAGACCCTGAGAGTCTACCCTTTCTACAGTAAATTCGCAAAACATTTGTTATTTTTAAAAGCACGTTTTCATATGGGATTTTAAACCATTTTTCACCTTATTGTTTTAGTTTTGATGTTACATTATGAAAAGTAACAAATGTGAAACTTTATACAATTACTTAATTTGTCTACCTAAACTAGTCAAACTTGCTACCATATTCACTCTTGTAACCAGGTGAAATTTTAAAATTAACCTCACTTTTCGAAACAGTAATCTGCTATTAAAAAAAACAACTGTGTGAAGATCATAAATCACATGTTTTAGGGGTGACTGAGAGGACTTTCTAGGGAAACAAACCTCTAGAATCTAGCTAATTTCAAATTATTCAGTGTGTTTTCAGGAATTTCTTTTGAAGTGTTTTCAGTAGTCAGCTATAAATTAGCAGATTAATGCAACCTCTGATCTGGGTTGCATTTGCATAAGAATTAAATCCCTATGAGTATTACATAGATAAAGCACTATAGTCTGTCATCTGTAAGGATGCTAACTAAAAGTGTTCAAAACACTGAAGAGGTTCACTAAAGTTTCCAGCTGGAGTTTAGCTTCTACACATTTTTAGCAGGAATTATTTAAGGCGTTAATTTCCTATAAATGTGCTTATTCTGTAGTTTTAATATGGCCTGGTTAGTCATCCAGCATTCTCTCTGTCTGTTTGCTGGGTTATTATCCTTGGCACCATGATTCCTCTTCCCCCACAGGCAGCAGGGGGTTTGGGTCCCTGGTCAAGCAGGGAGCTGCAGGGATGTCTCAGGCCCTTTTCTCTTGTGAAACCCTCCTCCCAGGTATTATTAAGTGGCGTGTACTTAGCTGTGATATCGCAAGTGAGTCCCTTCCCTGACACATGAGCTGTTGTATCTGGGACTGTAAACACCTAAGCTATCCTATGACATTGGATAAGCCTAATCATCCTTATCCATGGTATGCAGTGAGCTCATGTCTCCAGGATTTGCAAGTAGTGACAGTTCTGCAAATGCCTCTTCAACTTGCCAGCATCTCAATTTTCCTTTCAACTGGAAAGCATTTCTGTAAAGCAGCGACTTGCTTTTGCTGAAAAGAGTGCTATAAATAGAATAACGTTGTAGGAATTAAATAAGTTGAAGGAAAAAAAAAACCCTGATCTACTTATTATTTTGATATGCAGATGACCACTACATTTTTGTAAATATTACAAGCCAAAAGCAGCTTGGGCTTCCCTTGCATCTTTACTTGCCTTTCCTAAAAGACAGGCACTAATTCAAATGAGAATCAAAGTCAGCCTATATTATCAGATAATTTGATGTTCTGTATAAAGATGCCCTGTCTTTCAGCTGCCAAACTCTTTCTTTCACAGTTTGCAGTGTGCAGCTCTAAGTGTGGGGAAGCTCTGCTGCCTTCCCTCCCTCCCTTGCCTCATCCCAGTGGAGCGCTGTTCGCGTTAGAGTGGCTCTGCATGCATGACGGGCTCTGCCTTTTTTCTGAGGGGTCAGAAAATGGCCACGCCAAATTTAGTTTTCATCAGAGCACTTATGCCTTCCCCTGGGAATGGCTTGTGCATGTACATGAGCTTCTTAATTGTAACTTTCTTTTTTGCCTTGGCAAGGATGAGTTGGACGGAGGTCTGGGTTTCAGAGCACACTGATGTGAAACCCGGCTAAACCTAGCTTAAATAAAGAAACCTAGCTAGAATAAACCACGTAGAGGGGCGGATGCTTTTCATTCTGATCTGCACACACCAAAATGAAATATGGTAGTTCTTAATGGAAAAGATTCAGTCAAGTTTCTCCTCCTGCATCCCTTCTTATCTCTCTAAATAAGAGCTAAAAAATAGTCCCCATTGTGTTTCCCTTCTAGATGTCTACTTACTACTGCTCTATATTTCATCAAGGAATTCAGCGTGACTGGTTGGCTTTACAACTAAATCTAACTAACATTTTGATGTTGTTGCTAGTTGAATGTTGATTATTAGGTCAAGATTTGATTTTAGGGTTTTTTGGAGAGCAGACATTCTGCTCATGTTTGTTTCTGTATCATCAGATAATAATTGATGCAGTGATTGAAAGCAGGTGCCTGCCATGACCTCCTCAGTCGTGGCACTGCTGTGAGGAAGTGGAGTGTGCAGGTGGGACATGCAGTTCATGATCCATCCAGTGGGATGGGGACTCTTCTCTGCTCTGATATTGAGAACCAGATGATAGAAGGAAGATTGGAAATAAAGTGGATAGCACTTGAATGTAAATGGTGATGGTAATAATAGCATTTTCATAGTGAGGGCTACCTAAGAGCAAATGAAGACACTTTGGCTTACATAACTTCAAATTCTAAATATGCTTCATGCAATACCTCTGTATTTCGTTTTGGTAGTTTTCTGTGCTTCTTCTAAATGTAGGTGTCAATTGAAGCAATGTAATTTTCACAAAAAGTACTTTGAAGTATTGGGTTTATGTAACTTGAGATCCATTTTTATCATGAGTATGTTAAAAGCTTGAGAAACTGAACTGAACTGTGCATAGCCTTGTGCTTATGGATTTATTCATATACAGTCTTGCACAGATAAAGAGATTGGTTGCAATGAAGGTGGGGAAGGATAATGTTTTCTTTAATCTCCATGTTTATTTAGATGTTCTGCATTGGCAAATACTGCACATCAGTGATATTAAGCCTATTGTACCTACCATTTGAAAACTTCAGAACAAAGCAAATTTTTTAATATCTTGATTTCTGGAGTTTTGGAATAAAATATTTCAATAATCATCCATTACATTTCTACTTTCATTATATTGTAATTTTTTATTAAAAAAAGGCAGCAAAATCTGTATGGAACTAATTTCCTTGCTTACATACCTTATAAGATTCTAAGAACTTGAGAAACAAGAAAATTTGCTACTTGTATTTTTCCTTCCATTACAACTTGTCTAAATAGAAAATTCTTTTTGATTCAGAGCAAGTGTCAATTACCTAGATTTTATTCTCAACCAGCAGCTTTATTCAAAATATTGCAATTACATGTACATAAAGCTATAACAGCATTATTATTATTTGCAGAAGAATGTGCACCGCAGAGATGACCATACTTTATGGAGCTATCTTTGTGAGACTTAGAAATAGTTTTACTAAAACCTTAAGCTAATGTAATATAGGGAATATCAAAATAAATACAGTTAAGATTACATTGTAGAGGAAACCCTAAATTTTTCTGTCCCTTTTGCAAAATTGTCATAAGTGAAATTGAATTTTCTATGTGAGTGATCTCTGGTTTTTAAGAGGGAAAAAGAACAGGGCTTAACACTGAAAACTCTTTTCTTGGTGCTGTGAGGTTTCCTTCACATTCTGCATCACTTTTGATGAATGCATTTACATTCCAGTGCTGAGAAATAACTTTCCATTTGGGAGCTGGGTTGACGTGAAAACAGGAATGTGGAGGCCCAGGGTGAGGGGACAGGGCTGAATGCTGATAGAGAAACATTCCCTCTTCAGTAGCTGCTGCCTCTCCTGCGAGCTTTGAGAGAGCATCTGTGTGAGCGTGTGTGGGGATGTCTGGGGACCTGGGGAAATGGATGGGTCATATCTGCAGAAAACTGCCTTGTCCTCCAATGTCACAATGATAAGAGAAAGAATAGAACAAGTCACCTCAATACCTGCAAGTTTTTGGCTGTCTCTGTGTGTAAGTGCTTATAAAAATGCATGTGGCTTTAGATGTTTCATTTAATTGAAGTACTTTGTTGTTTTGTTTTATTAGCAAATCTATTCAATTTGAAGGGGAATAAATGCAGGCAGTGGTCCTAAATTATTGTGTTGTTGTTTGCTAGCCATAGGCACATTTAAACTACTGTAGTTTCATAATTGTAAAGAGTTTTTCTAATGAAAAATGAGAATATAAACTTGGCAAACATCAAACCCCTTAATTTTAATTTAAAACTTGTCTTCTGTTAACAAGCATGAAACCTGAAAACTGAAACCTCTGTTCTTTAGCCAGCTACGTATGTTTTCAGTATAACAAGTTGTAAGCTGAGAAATGTGTGTAGTAAGATACACTTTTGGATAGGGGAACTGTCATCTCTGATCAGTGTAAATTCAATTTAAGAATGCATTAAAATGCAAATGAAATTGTAAACTACTTACATGGGTTAAAATACCTGCTTTTAATACATAGCGAGAAAAAACAGGGTTTTTTAATACTAGTGACTTTATTGGGAAATAATGTTTTTGAGTAGTCAAATGGGAAATTAGACTTTTGTCAGTTCTTTAAAGGAAAAGTATAGTTAGGGAGAAATTGCTTGGGGAAAATACCTGGCTGTCCACTATAAAGTGGATTCCTGTAAATAATATTTTTATATATCTTTACATAGTTGTTTGGGTTAGGGCTTTTTGTTTGTTTTGTTCTTTTTTTTGGGGAGGGGGTAGTTGATGTTGTTTTTTTTTTTTTTTTTTAAATTAAAGTAGGTTTATATTCACATCATGCATTCAATATCCCTATGTGAATACAAGTACTGTGATAGAAAAGGACTCCAGAAGTGAAATGATCTCTAGGACAGGTACTGAGGAAAGCATCTGTGAAGCTTAATACTTGGGGAATGTCAAGTCAGAGCTTGTGTTGGTAGTAGGGAAGAAAAGTGTTGGAAAAGCTGCTGCCAAACAAGGTTTTCTGGGGAATTTAGGTGAGGCAGCAATATCCTAACCAGGCAGCCCTTCTGGCTTTCTAAATTACTGTTATAACTTCTGCATCCCATATTGACAGCTACAATTGCAAAGATACCGTTAAACTGCCTCATCTTCCTTTGGTGAAATTCTCTTATGCTCATCACCGATTTAGAGAAAATAGTTGCAAACCTGTGATTCTTTCAGATGTACCATTGCCTTAATAGTTGCAAACAAACTATATTTAGGAGTCAAAATTAATAAGGCTTGATAAGACATTGATTTAAATGGAATGGTATGATACAACCACATGTGAAGTGTATATAATGTAAAATTCTCTACTGCATTTTAAAAACAAAAATGGGGTTTAAGCTTATGCTCTCTGTATGCATAGGCTTATCTCACCCTATGGTAAAGGAAGAAGTAAATTTGTCAAATCCCTGACCTATTGAAACCTGCTAATAAAGGCTCTCTACATTGTACTTTAGCTAGCCAGTACTTTTGATGACTATTTTGTGAGAAATCTCGGTAGTGAAACTCACTTTCTGTGGAAAGTCTGGCATCAGAATTTTGTAAAGAATATTGTTTAGTCAAAGTTATTGGAGTAGAGGTGATATTAAGAAGATAATCAGCCCTTCCATTGAAGCTTTTTTCGTTTGGTACTGTTTCTGTGTGGTACCTAACATCCCACAAGCCAGTTCACATGCCTGTTTGTGGTTCCTTGTATGAAGTTGTTCTGCTGCTGTTTCAGAGAGTGGCTTGGGTTGAAAAGGACCTGAAAGATCCTCTCTAAATCCCCTGCCGTGGGCAGAGATACCTTTCACTGGACCAGGTTGTTCAAGAGCCCCATGCAGCCTGGTCTTGAACAATTTGAGGGATGGAACATCCACAACTTCTCTGGGCAGCTGTTCCAGTGCCTCACATTCTTATAGTAAAGAATTTTATACAAGGTTTTACCTTTTGGACTTTATCAACTCAGTAAACAGACTGTATCATGTATTGGATATTTGCTGCTTCTTATTGCATGCTAATGTTTCAAATAATGTTTTCAATTAAATAGAGTTTTTTTGATGGCCTCCTCTACTGCGTGGCTGGTTGCTGCAGCTAGGTGTTTTGGAGAAGACTGTCACTGAAGTACTTTTTTGTTGGTGTTTTATTTTTGCTCCTGTGGGAAACTCTGGTAAATTAATTCAGATACAACTTACTGGCTTTGATGTCAGTCTTATGAATTGCAACAGCAGGATTAACAGTACCCTAAGATGCCAGTTGTTTCTCAGAGCTGCAGGTCAACAAAAAACCTGTGTTCAAGTGTGGCTCTGTAGGAGAGGGTATGCACTGTTGTGATGGATGTTCTACCACAGTCAGAGATGGACAATTCTGATGTGCCCAGGTGTAGTGGATAGTGCCAAGAAAGTTCCATAATTTTCACTGATTATGTGAATTCCGCACTGGTGATGAATTTTCACCAGAGATTGGAAGTCAGGAGGTTTAGCTGGTGTGGCCATCTGAGAACTGCGGCGCTTGAAAGGTCATTTGACTTTCTTGTGCCTTGATTTACTTTTCTTCTTTCTTACAGCACTTCACAAAGTTTAGAGAGTTTGTTTACAGCCTGAAGTGCCTTGTGATCTTTGGTCAAAGATAATATATACATGTGATGCACTGTCTGCTCTGATAAATTTAGTGCTGTCATAGGCGTCTGAATAGTCCAGGAGTGGCGTAGTTATTTGCTGTGAAAGCCAGTGTGTTATTTGGGGGCAGAAATTGAGAATTTTCTTTATAGTAACTGAATTCATGCCTTCTGTCTTAATATGTTGACTACTTCCGGTGCTCAAAGGTGAAACATAAACAAGTTATTGAAGAATAGAAAAGCACATCCAAAAAGCACAACTTTTTATTTTTACTCTGTTTGCTAAAGCTTGAAACTTTGGCATGTCAGCAGCAATTAGCAACAGACAGAAGTTCAAGCTGATACTTACAGACAGCAATAGAGGAGGAAGAAAGGTGGAGTTGAAAAGTGTACATGCATTTTTTTGTTGAAATGAGTGCTTTCTCTGAGGTGTCCTGGTCCAAGGCTACAAAAATGGGTTGACAAAAATACAGCAATATGTGTTTTCTAAGTGGGAAGAGAATATTTCTGTGTGCTTCCAACTAGAGTATCAAATAAGTTGACTTATTGATCACCATTTTTTGCATTTTCATTTTTCAATCATTGAGTTGATTTACTTTCTCTGTTCTTTACTTCTCCTTTCTGTTTGTAAGGAAAAACTGTGGTATGAATCAGACTATTGGCTGAGAAAAGAAGTTTTGACACTTGTGCAACAGTTTAACGAATCAGTATACTGGCTTCATTTTCTGCTGTCTTTAAGAATAGTTGAAATTGCATAAAATTCAAGAGTCATTATCATAGAGTAAAGAACTCTGTGTTTTGTTGCTGGACTGTAGGATGAAGCATGTGTTTGCCTCCAGGAAAATAAGCATTTTGTTCAGAGACCTCTTTATTGAATATTTCTTTTCAAGAGGCCTAGTATTCTGGAAAATTTTTTCTATTGTAAAAGTCTCATGTACCATTAAATGCGATTATTATTTTGATGAATAAGCACAGCTGGCATTTCTTTTCAATATGTGACTGCCTTCTTTTTGAGCCTATAAATGTGCTGTTGTCAAGAGATTAGCCTTTGGGGTAGCAGTTAAATTGTTCATTTCTACGGACCGCCAGGCGGGACAGGAGCATAGATATGAACTGCCTAGATAGACTGCTCTGAATGATGTGTGAACTGCAGGTTGTGAGTTAGGAAATAAAGCTTAAAACAGTTATCTTTCACAAACTCTGTAGCTTCAGTGTGTTGCCACATGCCAGCATTGGTTAAAATTCGGATGTTGCAGTTTTGTTGAGTTCTGTTTGTTTCTCAAGGTATTGCCCTGGGGGCTTCAGAGAGGAAGGGCTCCCAAGTCTGTTGCACAGTGCCAAGTGGAAGAAAGGGAAAGGCCAAATAGTTATATTGGCTTTCAGCTATTTTAGGGTGGATTGGTTACAGCAAACCTGGAGAGATCCTGAAGTTGCAGGCATTTTAGTGTCTGTCCTGCCCTCCGGTCTGCAATGGGGAAGGTCTGGCATTGACCTGGCATTTGTACCCAGAGGAAGAATCACACATCCCTGACATAAAACTTTAGCTGCATGCCTTTCTTCCACTCTGATGGTGTATGATTGAGAATCTTAAGTGTAGAGGTCCTGGATTTCTCTGAATCATGTACTGGTTCTCTGCTCTCCACCTCTACATCTGCACTTTGAGGATTCTTTGCAGTGAACCCTGTGGGTGCACAGATATATCTAACATGGGCAGAGCACTCCAAAAACCAAACCAAAAAAACCTTTCTGCTTTTTCTCACAGGGAACAAAATATTATGCTTAATTATTCCACTATGATGAGAATGTCTTTGAAAGGCCAGAACAACCTTTTGTCCTCGTCTATTTAATTTGGGAATACATTCATCTTCCTTATTTTATTAATTCATTTAAAGCAGAAAAGAGCTAACTGAAGTTGGTCAGCCTTTTAATTCTTTCTTTGGTGTGCTAGTTAGCTTTTGTTAAAGAAATGCAGATAGCTTAGGTAACTTAATACTGTAATGCCAGAAGATACTCGATCAAACTCTCTAGTGCAGCTCAGAATCAACTGTGCCTCTTCAGTAGATAGCTCTTGATTGACACTTGTTTTGGTGCTAATAAACTTATTTAGCAAATACTCTTAGAGAACTATGTAAGTACAAAATAGACAGCTCTCAGTGTCCTTGGGTCTCAGTTAAATGTCAAAGGACATATGCATGAAATTTGTATTGTGCACAGGTATGTATGCTTTTTCTCTGCTTTACAAGATCTGGCTAAGATGTAAATATGCTTTTAAATTCTGTTATAGCTCTGATTTCTTTTCTAACTGAAATATTTTTGTTTTCCAGTTTTGGCAAGCGTTCTGCTGGCAGCTTCAGACGTGGATGTGAATGCATTGTTTTAGAGCCTTCTGAAATGATTGTGGTAAGAATATTTTCAGTCAGTTGCTTTCAAATTTTACAGACCAGCTTTGGTAACACTTCAGCTTTCAATAAGACTTATGATTTTTTGGGTTCTACATGATCTTTTAATAAATATGAGATGTCATACCTATAATTTATATTGTTCTTACATTTACATTTTCAGATTTCTTGTAAAACTAAAGTTTTCTTGTGGTGGTAGAATAGTTTGTGGGTTTTTTTTGTTTTTTTTTTTTTTTTTTTGAAACAGCTTCATTATTATTATTGGTAAACCTAGATGCTTTAAAGTATTAATTTCAGGTTAGTTTAAGTAATTAATGTTTGAATTACATTTAATTTCAACTGTCTCAGGTTTTTAAGAATAAATTTGAATGTTTTTAAATTTTGTCAACCTTTCTGGGTGCAAGTGAGGCTATTTTGTTAGCAGCATCTGCTGTAGTCCAGTGGCAGAACATTGCCTCTGAGGGTTCACAGGCTTAAAAGTTTTATTTGACATCTCAGGGCACATCATCTGAACAAATGCAGAATTGATGGGCTAGGTTTTTTTTCTCTCTGTCACAGAGATACAGATCAGTTCATCACAGAGGCATGACAATTATCTAAGCCATATAGGTAGCTTAAATATAGACTGTGACACTAACCATTTTTTTTCCTAAAAAGTAGCAGTTTCTGTAAAACTTGTGGAAGCTCAGGAAAATGTGGTATTACTTTAGGATTGTTTATTTCCAGTTTGTGTAGCTTGCAACAGACCATTTAGGAAACAGTTTGTTTGTCCCAGTTCTGTTTTCTGGAAGTATACAATTTCACTGGTTGTAGCTGTGTGAACATCTGTCTGTTTCACATACATTCTCTTTTTAAGTTATAAGGAAGAGTGGTATAAAGATAGGTATTGGGAAAGGAGATGACTGAACAACGGGAAATTTTTTTGACTGATGGATAATGTTAGGTCAGAGGCAAGTGTTTGCCAAAAAATGTAACTGCTACACTTCTGGAAAGATGAAATTGAATGCTTCACTCAGGCTCTCAAATGGATAATTGTACTTTGAATAGAAAGAATCCTATCCCAGAGTTGTTTGGGCACACAAGAGGTGTAGCAGGGTGTGAGTGTGAAGGTGTCAGACGTGAAACAGATCCTGCCTGCAGAGGGGGTAGACACTGCCTGCTCTTCTGGTGAACCAGGGGCTGTGCTCATCCATTTGCGTTAGTGCACTGAAGGCTGTGCTTTGTCACTTGGGCTGACTGATGTGTGACACTTCTGACATGGATAAGCTGCAGATTCATAGGAGTATTTTGTCTAACATTTCCTTGTTGAAAAATGTGCAGGAACCTTGCGAGGTGCCTCATCTCTCATCCTGAGGGATGGAATTGAGTAACAGGAATTAACTGAATCCCCCTATATAGTCAATGCTGGAAGCTGTGATTTTTTTCTTCATTTCCTTGTTAGTCTCAAATAACTCGAGTAAGGTTTCTATTAGTAGGGTAAACACAGAAGAGATGTTGATTTTCAGCCAAATTACTGCAAAAAGATCATTCTGTTCTGGGAAAACCAGAATTATTAGTTCAGATATTTTCATGTCAGCATACTGTTGTGTAGTAAAGTAGTCTTCAAACTCTGTAGACAGTGAAACTGAGCAGACTAATTTTATATTAGGATATACCCAATTGGTATTTTTTATTCTCCCTGTTGTTGTTTTGAAGTGTTTTTTTAATGCACAAATTCAGTCTATTAGAAATCCTTTTATGCCTTCAAAATATTTGAAATAATAAAACCAGTCCTGCCTGAAGAGCAAAGCTTTTGCCATGGATCAGTTAGGGAAGATGCTGAATAGATGTCAATGAGGAAACAGGCAAGTGTTCTCTTGTACCAGTTTTCTTTCTGTAATGTATTGATTTTTCTTCTGCTGTTTTTGAAAAGTGATCATATTCTGTGATCCTTTCCATACTAATGTTGTTCTATTTCTTTTTTAGCAGCTATTTCACACTTAGTGCTGAAAATGCAGCAAACTCAAAGCTGGCTGCTGCTTTTTGAAAATAGGATTTCTTCTGTTTCAAACAAAGAGGGAAACATTTTTCTCTCGTGTGGGATAAGACACACTCTCTTGCATCTGTTGTAGGTTGATTACATGGAAGAAAATGAGGAATATTTCCAGCGCCAAGCATCTCACAGGCAATCTCGAAGGAGGTTTAGGAAAATCAACCAGAAAGGGGAGCGACAAACCATTATTGACACTGTTGACCCTTATCCTGTGGGGAAGCCACCTCTACCTAGAGGCTACCATACGGTAAGCTGTCTCTATTTATGGTTCACAACAAGTCATAGATAGGAAAACTACTGAAAATAACACGGTTAAAATGACTAAACTTGCTGTTATCTTTCAAGTGTGCTTCTGTGGGGAGGTTTCCCTTCAAAATAACTGTGAATGTGGCTCCATCAGTGCGTGAACGTGTGTGCAGCGTGCATCTCAGTTCAGAGTTGAAAGTACGTTTCTTATGACTGTGAATGTCGTGTATTATTTTTTAATGTTCCAGTCATTATGGGAAATTGTTAAGGAAATTCTGCTCTCATTTCCTTTTCTATTAAGCTACAGTAGAATTAGTTCAGTGTACTGTGTTAAAAGGTCAGTTAGTGAAGCACTCATTCACATATGTGATAACAGGTGTTGCCTGAAAAGGACTGTGCTGCATGGCAGTACACCAAATTGGATTAAATCTGTCATTTCTTTTTGGAATCGAGAACTGAAATGTAAAATTGAAATGAACTTCTGATGGTATTCGCCCTTTATACTTGGATTTTAGCGAGCTATGTAGTTGGCCTATCATGGAGGAAATAATTTGGTCATTTTACTTGATTGCTTTTGGTGATGAGGGAGGGAATGTACATATGTTTCCAGACTTTCTCTTGAGATGAAAATAAACTAATAATTAAAACTTTTTCCATGAAATAATTTATATGGCTTTTAAACTGAGAAAAGCTCTATTAGATTAATATGTTTGTTTTGTATTGATTACAACTGTGAGCAAAATACATGAAAAGCTGTTTGTCTTTGGCTCTCATTTATTTGTTTAAGCCCTAAATCTGGTAGAACTATAAAGGCATGGGCATAAATGACTTTGTGCATATTTAATCTCATTGAGTTCCACGGGCTGAATTTTGTACAATGTAAGCCATATACACATAAATTTGCAGGATGAGAGCTTTAGTGATTTTAAAATGCCATCTTTGATACAATGCAGTTGTTAGCTTTTTCAGTTTTTCTTTCCTTACCCTTTATTCCTTGACTTGTTTGCCAGTTCACTGTATATTCAATGTGTGTCTATAAGTGTGTAGATGTTTGATTACATCTGTTAATTATACAGGCTTTTCCTCATGACTCGAATAATTACATTTTATGCCAACAATTTGGTTTTGTTTATACAACAGCTTTTAATGGTTTAATTTTCAGTGCAGTTTTAATTGCCTCTAGATTTAAGGTGATTTGAGCCAGTTGGTTTGAAAATAAAACATTTTACTGGCCTGTATTGGGGAGGGAAAAAAAAAGTGGTATTGTACTTTGTAGGAATTTCAGAAATAATTACATGTTGTTCATATTATTTAGATGTGTGTGTTGTGCTTAGCAAACAGTGGTAGTGTGATTTGTACCTAACTCTAGAAGGGCAATATTTAGATTACACAGTGCCATTTGCATTTGTAGGTCCTTGCCTGTTGTATAAATTTCACTTCAGATGTGCCTGATGAGTTTTTGTAAGCTTAACTGGTACTAAAAAGCAAAAGTCCATCCTGTGCTATTTTGTTGTGCAAGTTCATAATGGTTTTGTTTATGTGCTGGGAAATCCATTGCAAGCGAGATTTCATATTAAAGTGGAAGAGATTGCCAAATAAACTGTAAAATTTACAATAATTACAGTAAAATGTTGCTTTTTCAAGTGTAATATAATACTTATGTCTGAGTTTATTATTTTTATCAAGGCAAATAGAGTCAAATAAGCTCAAATGAATTTTACAATGTATTAACTACATTTTAGTGACTTTTCATGCTGGTCCATTTCCTCCTATTTTTACAGTATTTGGTGATCTTGTAGACATTATTCCCTCATTCATTTCCACTAGCAATGTTACTTCTATTGCTTTAACCATACGTGTTACAAGCTGCATTGTCTTCTAGCCCTTCCTATTTTATGTCCTTTGACCTCATTTTATTGGTCTTAATTTCTTGAAAAATTGAAAAAAGCAGGATTTTTTTGGAAATACATAGGAATTTAAGGCATATTATAGCACATATCTTGTGGACTTGTTGCCCATCCATTCTTTGGTCAGTATCTGTCAGGGTGTCATTTTAGTTTCTAATTTTTAAATTTTTGATTAAAAAAGATGAAAGCATTAAATTAAATTGAAAAAGGATTAATAGGATATAATTTTTTCAAGTTTGCTCTTCCCTGTGCATGTGTACTAGTTTAGATGTTACATATAGAAGACTCAAAGTAACAAAGCTGCTTTCATATTATCCTCAAAATCTTCACAATGTGTAATTTTCCTATAGTTTGTTTTACCCTAAATCCACAGAGTTAGCATGTAGAATTATTGTCTTGGTTGTTGATAAATAATTATTTTTTATTTGCAGTAGGCTCTGAATGCTTTTCTTCAGAAGGTTCAAACAGTGTTTTCTGAAGAAAGTTTTCTGTAGCATAAAAGCAGATATGAAATGCAGATGCATGGTGTGCTTTTCAAGAATTAAAAATTAAATGCAGTGCTCTCAGTTGCAGCATGGCTTTCTGCAGTAGAGCCAACTTATATGGGATGGTGGACCCTCATTAACATGATTTTAACATTATCTTCATAGTGGTGGAATGTACTATGGCATGTCTGATAATGTTCATCTTTTCCTTTCCTCCTATATGGCATTCATTTCATTTTGGCTCACAGGAATGCACTAAACCTCAGGTATTGTAACTTACTGTGTATGGTCCACTAACAATTTACTCGTGGGTTTGCGGTGCGGTGCCATAATACTGACGCGACATTATGACTAAAATTGCCTTGTAGCCTTTGCTTTGATAGTTCAGCAATCTCATTGTGATGTAAAAATACCTGTGTAATGGTGAAATTTACTGACAGCACCATGCCTCTTATGCAGCTTGATTGACCTTCCTTGCTTTGGCATCCTGTGATGTTTAGGAAATTAGAACTATAAACAAATATCAAATATTTAGTGTTTGGCAGGTGCTTTACTCAAGTATCTCCTTCATGGCTCAGAGGACCTAATCTTTGATTTTGACTTAAAAAATTGGCCCCCTGTCACTGTTTAGTACCTGTATGTCAGTAAAATGGGGAAGTGGAGTGTGACAGGATGAGCAGTAAGGAAACTAAAAAGGCTTTGCCATGGTGTTTCTTGCTGGACTTCCATTCTGATGGTTTCTACTGACTCAGTATAAAGAGGCTGGATTTTCTAGGCAAAGTATGTCTGAATGGCCATTATCTGAAACACAGGTTTGCCAAGCTAGGGAGAAGAAGGTGCCCAAATGAGTCAAGTATCTTAGAATGGTACCAAACCAAACAAAATATGTACATTTTTCCTGATATCTGATATCCTCAAATGCTCTCAAAGTGATCTGAAGATCTGAGTGGCATCTTTTAAACTTAAGGGGCATTTGCAGTTGTGCCTGTCAATGCCAAAATAAATTCTGAACATCCATCAGATACAATGTTTGATAAGAAAGTGTATTATTAAACTGTCAAATGTCCCCACTTTAATGCTTAAGAAATCTCTTGTGATAGAGCTGAAAACAAATTGAAGCTTGTGGGATCTCAGTCTCTCAGAACTGGGGTGCAGGGTGAACAAGACCCCCCCTGGGGGGCTCGGGAGTCCTGGAATGCTGCCAGAAATGTCTGGTGGCTGGACTTTGATCCCACATGGGAGATGACATCAGTATGAGGACGGGAGGATTTCACTGGGGTGAATGGTGAAGGGACAAGTTATTTGGAGTGTGAGATACAGGGTTTAAGATCCCTGTACAGGGGGGTCTAGAGAGGCAAGATGGAGAGATTGGGGCGTGCCCTTCTCCTTCTTCTTCTTCCTCTAGGCCTCCATCTTCTGTGGTGGAGTTGGCACTCCAGGATTGGACCTTACTAGGGGAACACTGGTTAATAAGGATAGAGGGTATTGGAGAAAAATGATAAATATTGTATACGTAACTCCGGGTATAAAGATAGGTGACCGCCCCAGGGGCTTTCAGTGTGTGCCCATGGCTGACTGCTGAGCAGAACTCTGTCAGGCCAAGAGAAAATCTTTTAGATAAGCAATTAATAAACACCGAGACCGAGAACAAATCTGAAGCTTCCTCTCGTCCTTTCGAACCCGGGGGCCCAAGGCCATCTTTGGGCTTTTTCCCCAGACCATCTAAACAGCCGAGAAATCCAACAGAAGCTATTTAATTTTTTTTAGGTTAAAAATTCTCCCTTTCTTCAAACATTGCTTTTGTCAATTTTCCTGCTATTTTTTGATCAGGAAATGTGTTTATTTTAAAAGTTCCTTCTGTGTCACATTGTTAAATTCATTTATCTAAAACACTTAGAGAGTTCAGATTTCAGTATATTTCCAGTATCATAGACAAGTGATTTCTGGGCTGAATTGTTCTCTTCCTTCAAAATGTATAGTACACTTCTTTTGGGAACCCAGTTCCTTACCTTCAGATCAGTGCTCCCCAGTTTTTCAGTGGCCTGATTCTGAGTAGCCTATGGTTACTAAAACACTATGTTTAAGGATGATAATATACTTCTCAAATTATGGTAGGAATTTGAAAGAGTCTGTAGTATTTTATAACTTACCCTAATGTTTGAAAGGTCATTTGATGTGAAATCTAATGTTGAGTATTGGTACTCAGGCATATTACTTTTAGAACAAGTGTTGGTGGTTTCTAGGGTAAGGAAATTAGAAACTTCATTGCAAATGGGAATAAAATGAATGTGTTTTACCACACAGGTAAAATTACATCCTTTTTTTTTTACCACCTTTATAGTTTGGTAAATTTGATCAGTTCCTTTTTGCAAAGGAAAAATTAAAGCCGATAAGTTTGAGCTGTTCTCAAATAAATCTAGAAGATGTTTGCTTGTGCTTCTCACGTGTCAGAAACATCTTTAACTAGGTTAGTGGTAATGCCTCCTTACTTAATAGCAGAAATAGGATTTTAACTCCTGAATGTAGATTTTCATTCTGTGCGTATGTATACTTAAGGCTACATAATATTTTCAGTGCAAAGCCTTTGTTTAGAATGATTTGACTGAAACAAGTGTGAACCCATTCTCCTGAGAACCTGCGTGGCTTTACTTCTGCTTTAGACTGTTGTTTGTTGTGTTGGGTCTTTTTAATATACTTTAAAGTGAATAGTCACATGTGGAATGATTTTAATAAAGGATAGACTTTCTTGTAATATCTTACTGCCAGTAAACTTTGTGGCTACTTCAATGCATCTGTGAAGAATAAGTCATGTTCGGTCTGAGTGTTGCTGAGCTGGCTATTCTGTATGTTAATGTATGGAATATTTGGCATAAATTGACACAAGCTCATAAAGGAAAAATCACTTTGTCCAAAATAAGGTGCTGTTCTTTAGTGACATAGAGATTACAAGCAGTGATTTGTAACTCCCTGGTTTGTGATAGTGTGTGTCTCTCTAGACTTGATATGTAAACTGAGATGTGGGTTTTTACTAGTCTTTACTGTAGTCTTTACTTTGCTAAAGGCAAAGTATCAAATCTTACTGGGGTGTATTTAAAGAGATGCAGGTAGGCCTGTAAGAATAATACTGAAGCACCTGTGGATAGGCCTGGACAGAAAGAGGGTGTGAGGTGTTTTACTCTGTGTGCATCTCTCTAGATTTGAATTAGTTAACAGGCTTATGAAATTTGCTGCTAGTGCATTGTCAGCCAGCTGCTGAAATCACTGCAAAAGGGCTCTCTGCCTTTAGTAGCCTTCTTTATCCCATTCAGCTTGAGATTCACGGGGGTGACAATCCCTTTATCCGATGTTGGAAAGAAAAGAGTGGTGGGCACAGAGCCATCGATAACCCCGGCTTCCACCCCAGTTACAGGCAGTAACAATTTCATCCTCACACACTGCTGTGGATGGAGCACTGTCAGATGTGTTCAGGGCAGACAAGTATTCCTTCTGGATTTTATTTGAAGGAGTTGACTGAAAATGTGAATGAGAGGAGGGCTGGAAATTATACCATGTCTAATGTTGCTGAGTCAAATCTGATCTGCAGCCATGACTCCCTGAAAAAATAAGCATGAGAGTTTTTTTTTTTTCAAGCTTTTTTGTTTTTTGTGTGTGTGTGCTATTTTTAGAAAAGGATAAGAGCCTACTCATTTAGTGGCAAAAACTGTAGAAAACTTTCTTCCTGCTCCTATCTTCTTTTAAAACTAAGAGTGTAAAGCATTGGCAAAGTAGCCTTTTTTTCTGGAAAGGTTTGGATTCCCATTGTCTGCCAAGAATCTAAAATACCTGGATTGAAAATTTATGTTCAGATTGTTTTATGAAAGTAATTTGCCTTTACCTTTCTTTTGTCTTTAAAATGATATTATAAAACTGTTGTATTTCATATTGCTACATTTAGGAAAGATTTAAAAAAAAATTTTTTTCCTGCCTGAATTAGATGCAAAACCCTGGTTTTCCTTTATTCAGTGTGTGGCTACTGAAGCAATATGGAAGTTTATAAGATGACAAGCAGTGTTTTCTGGTTGTTAACATAGATGACAATTTCAAGGAGTTGATTCAATTTTTTGCACTTTGTTGGAGAAGTCCAGTATAACTTGGGATGAGGTTTAATCTTCAAAACCATCAATATACCATTGCTTCTCTGCATGTTTTCTTATATTGTAAAATACATGTTGCAGCATGTCTTCCCATGGACCACACATATGATCATGAAGTAGCTCACATGTGCTTGCTTTTCAACAGTGTGGACTTTGCAGTAGCTTGATAAACTGTGTTCATGTTAGTGCATTGTATTTTCTGTAGTCAAATTATTCCAGTGTCACAGCATACTTAGTTGTCTTGTGGAATTTCACTTGTTCTAAATTAGTTTGAGTCAGTAGAAGTGGTTGCCAGATACCCAGTCTACAAGAAATCTGTTTAAAGGAACACTGTCAATCTTTCAAGCCTGTAAATAGCTGCAGCTTTTAATGCTTCTGATGATTTTTAGAAATATGTAGAACTTCCATTCTAATACAAGATCACTTACTAAAACAAAATACAAACAGCAGATTTGGTCATGAGTATGCACATTAGCAATAAGAAAAGCTGGCTTTTAGGGAGAAAGAACCATGTCTAAGAAAATTAATTGATGGGACAGTGGGCAAGAAAGTGTGATAGACACATTGAAAGCTTGACTTTGTGAAAAGGTGCAAAGGATGTGGAGAGGTTGGAGGAAAAAAGAATTTTTTTAAGCATCTTTGACCTTAGAAGTGTTGCAAGTATATTTACAAAGGAAAACAGTGCCCAGAGAAACAAGTGGGGACAGATAGACTCTGTTGTCAGAAATGTTTGGAGTGCAGGATGTTCAAAGGTTTTGGCTTTAGAGGCTTGTATGAGTTATGGTACCTGGACTTATTTAAATGGATTAGATTTTGGAACTTGCTGGTAGCTGATTTTCTCCAAACAGAAGAAAAATGTGAAGAGGAAGGAAACTGAGAAGGTTCTCCTCTGTGGCTTAGGCAAAATGAAAGCAAGAAGATTGCCTTTATTTTTAAATAGAAGTTGAACTGAACTCACTCTGTTCCTGGTTATGACACAAATTAACTTAAGTAATGTCAGCAGAAAAGCATAATTGGGTACACACCTAAATTTACAGAGTATTGCTCATGAGAAGTAGCGTGCTCTGCAGTTTTAAACATGTTAGCATAGATAATGCATGCTTGTTTGCCCATACAAACTTGTCTCTATTAATAACAAAATGGTATAAAATAATTCATTTAACATTTCTAGTGTTCATGTTGAAAGTAAAATACACTGTATTGATTGTTCCATTAATAAAAGGGCTAGTTCTGAATGCTGCCAAGTGCAAGTGTCCTTTTACCAGGAAGGATATTTGCTAAGTTGCTTTTCTTCATCTACAAAATCCAGTGTGTAATTTCAAGAGCAACTGCTTTTATTATTCCATGATGGTGATGGTCTGCTCATGATTGCAGTTGAGCTTGGTATGCACATCATAATGGGAAGTAAAACAAAATACTAAATAGATAGACATAGTCTGTATGTTTGAACACATCTAGTAGCATTAATTCCTGAACAGTGTGACTGTGTTATACATGTTAGGTGCATTTTGAAGTGCATATCCCACAAAAATGGTGGGATAGTTTTACCTGAAATGTGAAATGCTTGAGATGATTTGGCCAGCTCATGGTAACCATGTTTTTTATGGAAGTTGGATGTTTCTTCATGGGAGCATCCACTGGTAATGTTATAATGGCAATAAGTAACTCCCATCCCCGTGTTCTGGCAAAACACCACCTTTTTAGCCTCACAGCTTCCTTTCTTCTTCACCACTGTTGTAAGGGATTGTTACTGTTTCAAGTTATGTGTTAAGTTTTGTATTATTATTAATAAAGGAGCAATGCTATCGTTTTATTTTGTGTAGTACCCAAAGCAAAGCAAAATTGTTAGTTCATCATCCTTTTAGTAATTACTACTGGCAAGCTAATGCAAAATTAATGACATGCAGTGTTATTTACTCAACTTGCAGCTTCTGTCAGAGGTTGTCTATTTTTATAAATTACATCATCCTTACTGCAGAACTCTCATATCCATTGGGATTTACTATTCTTCCATTCCCTTTGGAAGGGCTCACATTGATGTCATAACTGGATTTGTAATTGTGATTACAAGTGGAAACTGAGAGAAACATTGAAGCCATGCAGTATTTTCTGCAACCGAAGTGTCAGTAATATTTCTGAGGGGTTTTTTTTGACATATAATGCACTGGGTCCTGTCTACAGCTTGCAGAGTTGACAATGACCACGCATATGTAAAACTTTGGTTAATGACAGCCTAGATTTTCTAGAGTAGCACAGTTTTATTGCTGATACTGACTTGTGATGTGCTCTTTAATACTGTTAAAAGATTGTTTTTCTGAGATGTAGGGTGTAAAATTAAATGTGAGGTATGTCATCAAAGCATAAAATTGTTCATGCAGCAGAAAAATGGATTTTTCATTACTCTTTTCTAAATTGATCATTGCACAATGTAACTATATACAAATATTTTATTTCTAGCAATTGGACTCTATGATCCTTGTTGAGTCCCTTCCAACTCAGCAGATTCTGTGATTAGAGCTGAGAAAAATTAAAAAAGCAAATATATACAAGTGTAAAAGGATATCCTCATTAGTATGAGGTTGTTCAGTTAGAAACACTGTTTGTCTATAAAGTACATATGGGGAAATGGGATCTGTCATATTAAATTTGTAGAATGCCAATACAGATCCTTTCAATGCTGGCGTTTCTGTACAGACCAGTATCATGAGTAATGGTAGTAGTGCAGGATGGAAAGAAGCTCTCAGTTCATTTTTTTTCCTCAAGCATCTGAGCCACTGTTATGTGACCTGAGCTTGACATAGTGACTTAAAGATGAAATTATTAGTATTATTAGGTATTTCTGAGTACTTTTAATAAAGCCTTGTATTTGACTTGACTAGTTTCAAATTACCATTTTGCTGAGTGAATTTCAAAGCTCTGAAAAAATTAACAAATTTAGTAGTTAAAATATTCTAAGCACAATAGAATTGAAACACGGGAAAAAGTAATGATCCAGGTTCCAAGAAGGCAAATGGCATTTTTGCCTGGATCAGCAGTGATTGTTACCTTGTACTCGGAACTGGTGAGGCCCCTCCTGGAATCCTCTGTTCAGTTTGGGTCTCTCACTACAAAAAGGACATTGAGGTGCTGGAGTGTGTCTAATCTGTGGTGAGTAAACCACATTTTCAACTTTATTGGGTAGATGTGTGTATTACAGGGTCCAGGCTAGATCCTGCTGAGTGTAAATGCCATTATCCATCCTTCATTCAGTAGCAGCTCATTTCGGGAGAGCTAAGTAAAGCAAGGTAGTTACCTTGAATTTACCACAAGGTTTGTCTGTGAATTCTTTCCCTGTCCTTCACCACCCTATTGTGTAGACGTACGTTTTATGCACTTTTTAAATTCCTTGTATTCACACATTTCTGATATAAAAATTTTTAAACTTTTTTTTTTCCTTTAGAAACCCTTTTTTTGAATGTAAGGTCTAGTTAAAGTGTTAGTGTTCTGTTGTATGTGTGATGGGTATTAGGAGCTGGGCTTTAGGTTTGAGTGGTTAGTGTTAATTATATTTGAATTTTCAGACAGTAAAGTTTTAACATGCAGCTGGAACAGCTGGCAGGTGTTATGTGTGTTGTTGATGAGCCTGGCAGAAAACCTACACATGTTGTGTTCTCACACTTCTTCATTATTTTATATGCAAGTGTGTATGTCCTACAATGTAAAATATTTTACTTCTCCTTCCTTTTACTTCTAAATCATGTATTACTCTTGAACACTAATTGGTGAATGAAAGGCCTGCAACTAACTGGTTTTCAAGTTTTAGAATGATCTGTGGTGCACAAAAGACCACTTTAAAAGTAAGAATTCTGACACCAGTCTTGGAATACAAAACAGTGTAGAACCAAATTACAAGGGAAAATCAGTCTGGCAGCTGCACTTCTACCTATTTTTATTTAACACTTCTGTATCTCGGTAGCTGATCTTGTAATTGCAAGGGAAAAAATATAGTGTTACATTTGCAAAATGGGGCATCCATCAAGTGATGTTAGTTGGCTTCCTGATTTATTTGATTAGGGAAGAGGAAAGGGAAAGGGTATTTCTTAGACTTTTATATTAAGTTTTCTTTATCTGAAGGATATGGTGTCGTGGTTTGGCTTTTTTCCTATATAAAACCAATTTAGCTCATTTTGCTTGATAATTATTTTTAAAGTAAAGGACATGTGAAATTGCATGGGTTTGTTGCTGATAAAGAGATCTGTATAAATTATTTCTGTTCAGTTGCTAGAGGCAGGGCACAAAGCTCTCAAGATGTGTTAGTGCATGGTGCATTACACAAGAGAGGATATGCAAGGGCACAAGGCGGGAGTTCTCCCCAAAGAAAATGATCTTACACTAGTAAACTCTTCAGTGCTGATTTTAATTGGGAACCCCTGGAGTAGGCTCTTCAGAGAGTCTCCTGGCATGAGATTATGGCTGGAGACAAAAACCAGTTATTTCCTTCCAACAGACAGCTGAAGTGAGTGAAAATTCTCTCTAACAGCAACCAGCTCTTTCAAAGTTAAACTTCCTCAAACCACCAGAGATAAGTAGTAAGCTACTCTGGGAGATGTCCAAGTCCACATTAAAAAAGATGAACAGGCAGTCTGGTGGCTTTCTGCTGGTCCCATCTACATCTGCATCTTGAACAGAATTTCAGATTCTCCCTTAAAATTTCTAAGTAAGAAACTTTTAGAATCACACACACACAGAATCACAGAATTACTAGGTTGGAAGTGACCTTCAAGATCATCAAGTCCAGCCCATGCATTAACACTAATTCAACTAAACCATGGCACCGAGTGTCACATCTATTTTTTTTTTTTAAACACATCCAGGTATGGCAACTCCACCACCTTCCCAGGCAGACAATTCCAGTACTTTTTCACCCTTTCTGTAAAAAACTTTTTCCTAATATCCTACCTGTATTTCCCTTGGCCTAGCTTGAGACTGTATCCTCTTGTTCTGTCAGTTGCTGCCTGGAGAAAGAGACCGACCCCACCTACAGAGACTGCACCCACCTTTCTGGGAGCTGTAGAGAGTGATAAGGTCACCCCTGAGTCTCCTTTTCTCCAGGCCAAACAAGCCCAGCTCCCTCAGTTGTTCCTCATGGGGCTTGTGTTCCAAGCTCCTCACCAGCCTTGTTGCTCTCAGAAAAGCATTTTGTATAAGCTTAGAACAAAACTACTGCCCCTTCACTACTGCTGAAGTCACCCAATGAATAAATAAACAACAAGAAATGACAGAATACCAGCTAGCATTTACAGGAGACTGAAAATTGTGGGGTTTGTTTGTTTTTAATCCATTAATATTTCATATTGAGACATTAAATAATTGTTCCCCTGCCTTGGTTGGTCTCAGATACATTCAGTTCTGTGCCACAACAATGATCCTTGCAATGCAAATATGTCAGCGTATTTCAGGGAACAGGTTTCAATGGAACTACTAATGACCGTAACAATATAGAATGTGGACAGTTGATTGGCCTCAGAAAAATATCTGAGTTTTATTTTTACATTTTAACAGTGAAGCAGTAGGATACACATGGACGAGTTATGCAGTCATCCACCTTCTTTAAAGTTTTTCTGCATTGTTCTACAACAAAGAATGTGAAATTTTAGGGTTGCCTCACATAAGTGAAGGACTTGTGTCCCCTGGATTCCTGCTGTGAAATTGGTATGGACATGATGATATGTGAGAGTTTTTGTGGATATTTTGTTAGTTTGTTTTTCCTCCAAGACAGTGGACTGATTTGTATCTCAGTAGTGAACCTTGTCCCCAGCAGGTATGGATGTCAAAGTGCTGTTTAGATCTGGTAAAGACAACTTACTTCTCCTGTATGCTTGACATCATGATTCTTGACCTTAAAAGTGTGTCTGCTGCTTTGCTTTGATGCTTTTCTCCCCAGTTAAAGAACAGAAAACACATTCTCACCTTCTCTGATGTAATTAATATGCCATTGTTAAATGTAGTCATTACACCAATGTGAGAAAATTTTGTAAACATTGGGAAAAACTTCCATCTATCCTGACATAATACATTTTTTCCACTTCTGAAGTACTGAAACAATTAAAGAAATGAAACTAATATGTGACCATTCTGCCAACTGAAGTCATTAATACTGCAAATTTTGTGCCTGATTTTTAACTTTTAATAATGATAATGTATAGTTTTAAAGCCATGCATTCAACTTTATGCTTGTGTAAGAATGAGCGCTTTGTTTTGTGTAAAAATCACAGGTAAATCAGTTAAACATGACATAAAGTGGCATCACAAACATGCATATAAATATATATGTATGTACTATATGATTTTGACGGATATTCTGGAAATAGGACATTTTGTCGCATTTTGGATAAGTGACCATCCACAGGTTTTCCTCGTATCTGTTCTAACACGGTTGTCAAACATAAGAGGATTCAATGGCAAGTGTTCTAGATGAATACTATAAGTTGTTCCCATTTTAAGATGGACAGCATGCAAATAAACCCTCTGCTGTGCTGTGCACAGAAGGTGACAAATGAGTCTGCTGTCAGAGGGAAGATTGGCACATCCACCCAGCTGAGGCACCAGCCTGACTGCTCTGGGCTTTTCATTATTTTAAAGATCTGGATTATGGATTCATCTGCAGCAGCAGTTCAACAGAAGGGCATTTGTTCAAATGGTCTGTAACATTAGTAAATATGTTATCAAAACAGCACACACCAGTGCATTGTAAGTCTTGCTTTGGTGTTACCAGTTGTGCAGTGGACGTTGTTGCAGTGGTGGCAGTGCCACTGCCTTAGGAATTAAAAAAAATAACATGGTGAATACTGTTACTTTATCTGTGTGTTATTTTAGTACCTTGGAGAACCTATTTGGTAATTTTCTTTTATCCAACAATTTTATTTAAAGTTCTCAAAGTTCTTGAGAAAATACTTATGGGGTCGGTATGCCTAGACCATCCCATGTCTGCTTTATGCTGATAAATAGGAGCTCACTTGCATGAAGTCAGGTCATACGGCCACAGATTTAAATTGTTGGCAGTAAATTTGTCTGAACACTTTAGAAAAAGATTTATGTATTGTATGGGACATATAAGTGTATCGTCGCATTTTGAGTGAATTATTGTTCTGGGTTTTAGTGGTTTCAGTTGGTGTTTTTAAATCTGATGGGAGCAACAGATTGTTACGCAGTAATCTCTCTGGTAAGGTTAGTGGGAGGCAGAGAACACCAGCATGATAAAATTCAGAAGCATGCTCCTGGGAGCTTTAGCAGTTTTGTGTCCAATAGCCCTGAGCTTAAATTTAAGTTTTAAACTTCCTTCCAAGTGAGGAGGATGGGAGAAAAAGAAGATAGGTCTGCCTTATTTCCCCTAAAATGATGTACTCCATTTTTGCACTCTTCAATTTAGCTGTCTGTTATTCCACCTACACAGCTGTGTAATATCTGTGTAATTGTCCCTTCACTGTGAATGTTTTTTTCTAGCTACTGGAGTCATGCAGTGGCAGTAAATTCGGCGACCTTAGAGTGTTCTGTTGGTTTTTGACTAGGTATTTGACCATGAAGGAAATGATACTGTGCATTGTGTTTAAAGGGAAGGGGAAAATGTGCTGATAATTTCTGATTTTGAGGTACTTCAGGAAAAAAAATTGTCTCTGTGTATGTAATCTGTATAAAAATTTAAGTACTTCTGTAAATAGTTGTGAGTTCAGGTAAATGCTTGAAATTGAGGAATTGAGGTAATCTGTTGTTGCAGCATTTATCATTAACCTAAAAAGATTTAATACTTCAGGCATTGTTGGCACTGCTTAGGAGAATGATATCGATGTGAGATGATGTTCTAGAATGTAAAATAGTTGAGAGACATTGCAGTCAGATGATACATGCTGCTGAGATCTTTACTAATTTCTACCTAGAATTCAGTTTTGCTTGTGAATCCCTAATCCTATGGGGTATTCCTAGGATGTCCATACATTTGTAGTTGCTTTTGAAATGGCTTTTTAATATTCTTTTCTGTGACTCATAAAGGGACATTAGATTTTTAAAAAATAAATACAGTATTTTGAATGCAGTCAGAGATAGCTCATCATGTGCAATTATTACATGTCAGGTGTATTAACATTTCATTTTAATAGCCTAAAAACATTTGCAAAACTGTCTTGCCTTCCCCCCCCAACTTTGAAGTCTAAGCAAGGAGTTCTTACATGGGTTTTGAAAAACCCATGAACAGAAAGTTGCAGGTTGGTTTTCTGTGATGTATTTATACTTGTTTATGATAGAAACTTTCCCCAGTATATTGTTCTTGTGTTTTACACTGATTTAAATTCCAATCATTTTTCACTGTAAACTGTAACAATGCACTGGACTTCTACTTTATTTTTTTTTTTGAAAATAAATTATATGAGAGTATTTTCTGTACTGAAAATGGACAGTATGTTCACTCACACCATACCTGGAAATTATGACAGTTGAGGAGGAAGGAGTAGGGAAATGGAATCAACCATTTATTCTCAAAGATGTTTTGACTCACAAATTGCCTGTGAGTGGTGTTGTCTTCACCTAATTTCATAAATGTCACTTTTCACATTTTGAGGCTTATTTTTCTGTTTTGGAAATCACAAAGTTTTTGTCAGTCTGATGCGTGTAAACATCAAGTAAACTTCCTTAGGTTAATAATTTTTGCCATCATGGACAAACTACTGGCTTTATTTACTAACAGATGAGTAGAGGTAGATAGTGGTGACCAGCATAAGTAATAAGAAAGTTTTTCATGGCAATGTAATATGAAAGTTTTGTGTTTTACTACTATTTTGATGGGTTTAATCATGTTTCCATGTTACTCATGAAGGCTTATGGCACAGAAACCTATGCTGGATTTTAGCTGGAAATATCAAGTGATGCAGAGAGGGTGCATGTTGACAGTTGTGTGTGTGATGGAGTTCAGAAAGTGGTGTGCTGCCTTCCTGCTCTGGGGAGATGTTTCTGTTTTGGCAGAGCTTCATTTTCTTCTTAACATGAGCATAAAATACTCATATTCTGCTCATAGTGTTAACCACAAGGCCACCCAATCAGACTGAAGAGGATTTCAATTACTTTGTCAACAAGTAGTATTTTTAAATTTTGTACTAGAGAGGGTTTGCCTTAGCTTCCTAGAATTCATAACTTCTGCTACTTCTAATCAGCACTTCATCAGAAAATTGATTGTGTTCAGCATTAAACTGTTTTACAAGGCTTAAGCATAATTTAATGTTCTAAAATCATCTGTTAGTTGCACTGGCACATGACAAAGACTTTCAAAATTCTAAACTAATTGTTGTATTGAATAATTTAAAGAAGAACTTTTCTTTTAGAATATATTGAAGACCAAGGGCAAAATGTCATTAAAGTCACATAAATGTAAATACATTCAGTTTAAAAAATGGTGCATATGAAACTGTGTCCATTGAAGAATTTTGCAAAAATAGACTGGATTATTTCAGGATCTTCTCCACCATTACTAGAATTCATTTCCACTAATTTTTATAGCCTCATTTGCTAGCAATCATTGCCAGAAGTGAATGAAATCAGTGTGTAGCAAACTAAGCTCATTATCAGTGTTCATGTTAATTTGGGGGAAGGCAGCTGCAGATTGTATGACATAGCATTCTGTAGTATCCAGTTTTTTTCCTGTGTATTTTGCCTCTGTAATAACTGTTCAGTCTTTTTTTCTATTGTCCTTGTTGGGGAAAAAAATACTTTGAAGTTATTGTAAAGCCAGATGGTCTCTGATTTTAAAGAATGTGTTGTGAAGATGTTACAGAGAACTGTATAAAGTTGAAGCCTAATGGAAGTGGGTCATGTGCCTGGCTTGGTCACTCCTGTGTCAAGTGTTACAAACCTGTGGCACTCCAGAGATGCATTGTATGGGGCTGACAATTTATTGCTTGAGCACATCCCTGTTGCATTTCAGCTCCTCTGCAGCATGATTTTACCAATACACCATGAGAAGGGGTGTCGCGTAAATGGGAGTGACTGGGGACATTTCTGAGTTTAAGATGCAATTACATTCTGAGGGGAGAATTATAAATGCCATATTTATGTCAATCTCATCCCTGTGTGTTTTTAGTGGAATTTGTGTGTTCAGTGTGCAAGGGGAAGCAGCAGTTCCATTCAGAAAGGCTTGAAATGGTATGTTAAAGGTGCCTGGACATGTACCTCCCACACCCTTGTGGGTGGATGTCTCTGGCTTGTGAAAGGGCGAAGCTGCTGAAAATCTGAGCGAGCTCATCAAGTGCACTGTTTGTAAATACGTGATGAAAATGTTTACAGCTCTGCAGCAGCTCTCTTTTGGGTGGAGAGGTGGGGTGGGGAAGGGAGGTGATGTCTCTCCTTTAGCATTATCTTCTTGAAAAGTCGTGCTCACTTCAGGATTTGGCGAGGTAAACGTGGCTCCTCATTCCCACCCTGACTTCAGGGATATTCTTAGGAGCCAGCAGCGAACGGATCCCTCCCCTCTGGGGATGCCTTGATCTTCCGAGGCTGATACGAGACACAGGCAGGAGCTTGCTGTTTTATCTGCATTGTCCATCTCTACCTTAATGAGTGAAACAGTTAAGTATCAGAGGGGGCGAGCCTCTAGGAATGTGTCTTCCATTTGACTGGAATATTTCGGTGGATAAAGGGAGAGGGAGGGAGAGGAGAGAGAAATCCACTTACATCACTCGAACTGCATTGAGTGTGTGCCTGTGTGCAGGTTAAGAGACAGACTTCAGTGTCTTTGCTTTCTGCAGGAAGCAGCAATGCCGTTTGTATCCTAAGAGGAATTTTTTATTTAGAAAAGGAAGCATTCTTTCTACCCAGGAAATGGCTTTCCTTGTGCGTTGCTATGCCAACTGCCTGCAGCCATGGTCTTCCAAAGTAAGCACAATAACGTAATTATATTGGCGTATTGCATTCAGACTCATGATTCTCTGGGTTTTTGTGTGTGTAACTGTTGTATTTTTGTTGCTGACTCTTTGGGCGGTAGAAGTGCTTGTCTCGATTGTGAGGAACAGGCATCATAAAATTAAATGCCCATCAATGTCACGCTGCTGAGATTAATTGTGCAAACTTGGTTAGCTGAGTGGAACAGAGATCACTGGTCACTACTCTGTCAGCATCATTAGCAGCCAGGGGAGGAGGTCCCTCTTCGTGTGCGCTGCTGCTGCTGCTGCCCTGATTTTGGGGGAGTGCAGGCTGGTGGTGGCGGGAGGGGGAGGCTGCATTTGTGACTCTGTGATTGCAAATGAAACAGGAGTATTAACAATGCTTGGCTGAGTGCTGGAGGCTGGTTCCTGCACCCTGACCAATATAATACCCTATTAAGCCTTTTTGAGGGAGTCTCTGTGCAGTCAGCCATTTTAGCTTTTTTTTTTCGTCCTTTTTTTTCCCCCCTCCTCCCTTTCCCATTCCTCAGGCTCAGGGAATGGTTTTGTTCCCTTGAATGGATGCTGGATATGTAGGGTTTCATCAGGCTCTGTGCGTCCTGACACGCTTCGACTTTGAGTGTGGCAAAAATGGAGACGAACGGCGTCGTTGGGATTGCTGCTCCGCACTGCAAGTGCGAGGGGGGTTTTGAGCTTACCACTAGTGACACTTTTAGCTCCAGCCTGCTTTCACCCCCTCCGCCTCTTTTTAATTTAATGCTGTAGAGGGTGACTTGCCATCCATAAGAAATTGGTACATGATGTGTAAATTCAGTTCAGCTTATGTTTCTTCATTATGAAACCACTTGCAATCCCAGCTAACCATGGAGTTATGGGCCAGCAGGAGAAACACTCAGTAAGTATTGCAAATTCTGTTTGTTCTATCAATAACCTGTCACGGGCAAACTGCATGGAGATTGAAGCTGCTTGTCGCCCTGCTCTCGCTGCCTTTCCTGCTTGTGGATTTCATAGCGGGTTTGGAGGGAAAGCTGCACCTGAGGTGGCATTAATATCGGTGGCTGTATTTGAAATTGCTTTTAGCTTAAAAAAGGCAACTCTCTAGGTTCTTTTTGAATGTTAAAAATTTACTGAAAAAATGCTGACATGCTGTGGTTGGGCAGGAAGCTTTGAGCACTCAGTTAAAATCATTATGCATTTGTTAAAACTTTAAAGCAATATGTAAGCTGTATAACAAGTGATATAATTGTAGGTGATGATAATAATAGATTTATTCTGTCTAGTGTGTGGCACTAGTGTAGTTTTGCCTTGTAGCATGGCGTTGAACGTCTGTGATACACTTATGCTGAAATGCAGAAACTGTTAGTAAAACATGGAATGAACAAAAGGCATAAGTACTGATGCTTTCTAATTGATCCCATGAGTCAGCTACACCTTTGTCATGCTTTAATCCCATAGGCTGCCTGTGTTTATTGTTTGGGAAAAATGCATTCATAAGCAGAAGAGCAAACATTATTTAACAAGGCCTCAGGTGTCAGGAATTAGAAATTTAGGTTTTGCATGACAAAAGGGTTCTGTAAGTTCTATAAAAATGTATAGAACCTTATTGCTCAGTTAAAATGTTTAAAACTTCATGCTAGATTTTATATGATTCAATATAGTTTGCAATCTTAAAATTTGTTTGTTGGGAAGATATTTATGAATGTGTGTTCTGTGACTGCTGTGTCTTAGAATGTACATGGGAACGTGAACTGTATGTTCAGCAGATACATTTAAAGAATCATAAATAGTGGGAGGAGGTGATAGCAGGAACTTTCTGAAGGAAGAACATTTTTTTGGCAAGAATTCAGCATTGATTGTGAAGAAATACAGAAAGTAATCTAGAAATGTTTTAGAATGTGTCCAGTGAATTTTTCCTACATGTGTAGCAACATATCACAGTTTCTTATTGTAGATTGTTTTGTTCCTTTCCCTTGTTAATTACATTCTATGTATAAGGGAGTTCATGTAACCAAACCATTCGGTGTTCATGAAATATTTAGAACTTAATCTAAAAAAAACCCAAACATAACCCACCTTTTTTCCTCCTGAAACTCAAGCACTGAAGAAGCTGAAATAGAATAGGATACTTTGAATTTGCAATTAGGAATAAAATACAAAAGCTGCATATGTATTGCATATGTTTTCCTGCTCTTTCTCCTCTCCAAAGAATGTCAAGGAAAAGTTCTAGATTTACTCCGGTAGCACAACAAGTTTAACTGATTTTAAATAAGTGCTTATAGATAAAGGGAAAAAAATAAACTAGCTTTTTAAAAACTCTATATTACAAACTCTGTCATATTCTAGTTGTATAACTTTGAGATATTTAAATCACAGAGATGAATTTCACTCTCCAAAATGGAGACTGGACTAAACTGTAGGAATAGTAAAAGGAAAAAGGTCAAGGTATTGCTTTATAAATGTCCCCATATATGCAAGAGAAAGAAATCATACTATCTGACGTGCAGCTGCAGATTTTGCATGAAAAAAAGACTTAGTTTAAGGACTATGTAGAACTTTAAACTGTTAGGACACAGACTAGCTCAGCAAAAACCACTGCATCAACAATGAAACTTTTCATGCCTGTCCACCAGGTAGACATTATTTTCCTTGGAAGGTAAGACTGAAAGATGTAAATTTTTCATGGAGAGGGAAGGGAAGTTTGGAGTTCCAAGGCATAAGACTTTATCTTACTTTGCCTAAGAGGGAAAACTTCTTGAATTAATCATTTCTGGTAATGAGTTATTTTTATGTTAGTATGTTCCCAGAATTCTAAATATTTTATTGATATCTGACTTGAACTTATTTCAAGGAGAGAGGCTTAATTACTTCTGTGACATCCCCACCCAGAGTCTCACAGCTTGATTTGCTGGAGCTGAATGCAAAATTCAGTTCCAATCTGGAACTGAATGCAAAAATCTCCTGTGCAAGGTTTCACAAATTTCTGTGAATTAATTTTACTTAATGCTGTTAAATCTTAATTTCACACTACTTTAGTTAGGGAATGAGGGATAAGGTTTAAATCTTTTGTTCTGTGAAAGTGGTATGCAAACTGGCCATTGTCTTAATCATGGTGAAAATGGAGAGAGGAAGAGTAAAAATGCTGTTGTGTTTCCTAGATTTTTTAATATAAAAAATAAAGTCAGCAGCATCAATCAAGTGTATTGATCTTGCATGCCTCATATTTCATAAATTGGAGAAGTTTGAATCAGTGCTACAAGCACATATCTGAAAGTGATGTTCCTTGATACACAACTACTGTCATCTGTTTAACAGGGAGTAAAATTATGCTGTGGGTGAAAGATGGCAGAGAAATTAAAGTAGGGCTTTTGTAAAAATACTTCTGCTGAGTTCTTGTATTTGATGTACTTTACCAGATTTTGTGTAATTAAAGGAATCTTAGAATAGTTTGAGTTGGAAGAGTCATTAAAGACCATCTGCTTCCAACCCCTCTGGTATGGACAGTGACACCTTCTACTAGGCCAGGTTGCTCAAAGCCCCATCCAGCCTGGCCTTGAGCACTTCCAGGGATGGGGCATCTTCAGTAGGTTCATTATGTTTGGCTGTGTCCTTGCTGGTTATAGGAGTCCTCTCCTTTGTAGGGCTTACATTATAATTTTCTTAATCTTAAATTTTAGGAAGATGAATAGTGCTGCAAAAAATATTATTTTGTGGATGTTCAAATAATCTCCTGAAAAGCTTCACACATTGCATCTTACACCTGGTTTATTATGTAGAAAAAATCACATGGAGGTCTAGTGCATGAAGGTTCCCATTGTAGGCTTGGGCCTTGTAAGGTGCTAGCTTTTGACCTGATTTCTGTTTTTCCTTTGTATCTGTTGTTTGTAGGAGCTTTACTCAAGGTCAACTAAAAAAAAACAAACCAAAATGAAAAAATTGACAGGTATAATGACTTGTAAAAATGGGACTTGAGATGCATAGTTCTTATATGACTGTGTACTGATTAACTCATGAATTGCACAATACATTGGAGTGGCTTATTGACAGCCTGTAAGAAAGTATATTTTTACTTCAGGTGTAATTGAAATAAAGTCTCTGAAAAAGGACAAGTTTTGCTGCTGGCACAGTGACACTTCTTTAGTGATCATGGGTGCTGCAGTCTTTGATGTGCTCAACCTGTCTTGAATTACTAAAAAATACTGGAAGCAGTAATTCAAATTTTTGGGTTGTTCTTACCCTGTTTTAATTCATAAAGATTTGTGGCCATGTGCCAGGGGTCCCTTCCCTCCCGGAAAGAGAAGGAAGTGAGTGATATTTTGAGGAAAAGTCTTGAATGGGGATTGTTCAGATATGGTTACTTTCGTTTGATGTGTAGTAAAGGTGCCTGTTGGCATGCTTGCCTACGAAATCTAGAACTATTCTAGAAATAATTTTCTTTTACTGGAAGAGATCATCAGTATTTTTCCTTGACTCATATAATAAATGTAGTGTGATACAGATATTTGTCCTTTGAGTGAGTATCACACTGCACTACTAAGTTGTGGAAAAGAGGTGTGGTGCTGTGATCAGATAGCTGCAGTTGCGAAGCTCCTTTCTATATCTGTATCTGGAACAAAAAATAGATGTATGAAAAGCTCTGTCTAGGCAGTAGTGACCCGTTGGCTGCTGCAGCTGCTGATGGTTATGATTTTGTTCATCTTGATGAATTACATTTCTCTGGGACTTGATACAGATTATCATCTTCAGTTGTTTGGCACCTTTATTTTTGGCGCTTATTGAATCCAGATTTCTGGTTTGGCCTCTTCCGATTATTCCTTTCCTTTTAATTTGCATAGTTTTTAAAAAAATGTCCTCCCTGGAGGCCGGTAAAGGGGTTGTGGATTTTTCATGTGATTAGAAATAGTGTTTCACCTCTTTATAAGTGCATTATGATGGAGTCTTTAATTGCACGACCGTGTATCTTCTGCAAGATTTATCTTGAGGTGGATGGCTTTGTAATGAGCAGCTGTTTGATGTTTTGGGCTAGCTTCAGTGCTCAAAAGGCCAGGTTGTGTTTATGGTGTACTGTTCAAGTCTTACTCAGAAGAGAAAAGCACAAATATTATTCTCTTCTGTGGCTTTTCAAGATGCTTGTAACTGCAGTGCTCAGGCAAATAATTAAGGTATTGCGGGAGCGGCATTATCTTCATTTTTCAGTAAGGTCTGCTGAAGCAAATCTTTGGCAAAACATAAGGGCAGAATTTTGAGAGCCTAAGGTGGTCATTCCACAGCACAGGAAGGTCTAAATAAGCATTCAAAGGATGGATTTTGTTGCATGTGTTTTCTATATTGGCCCACTTCAGGCACTCAGAGCCTAATGATCATACAAAAGGTTGATACTAGGTGACTTGCCTGGCATCCTTCCAGAGGTCTGTGGTAGACTCTGGCTAAATTCCTGTTCTGCAGGACAGCATTTAACTGCAGATTTCCCCAAAAGCTTATAAATGGCAAAATTTGGGTCATTTCAGAGGAATGGCTGTGAGTGCATTTAGTGACCTGTAGAGATGGCAATGAGAGCATCCTTGGCACATAGAAGATGTCCTGCTATCTTTCTGTTATGGTTTCAATGCCTGGGGATTGCACAGCATATTTCAAAGTGAGAGAAGAAGAGGGGTGGAAAAAAAAAAGGGAAACCCTCAAAACCATACCAGAAAGGCTACCATCCATATGTAATGAAGTAACTAAATTTTTTTCAGGTCAACATGGGTAGTTGATGTAGAAGATTGCACAGTAGGGCATTTTTTACCCAGTTTATGAAGTAAGAGAGTTTCAGGTCTCACAACATATTCAGTATTATGGCTCTGGTTTATATTCTAAAGTGGCCAAATGTAGTGGTGCTGTTGGAGTGTTTGCAGAGTGATGTTTTTGATGCTGCATACTGGAATGTGGCATTTATAGTCACAATGCAGATGTGAACCTGAAAAGGAAAGTCAGCTTCTTGCAAAATGCTATTTTGAGACTGCGAGACTAAAGCTATTTATTATTACTGAGTTGTTGGCACTCCTGCCTGATCATCAGATGTGCTGAAAATCTAGCTGCATTTGAGAGCTGCTGGTACCCAACAATTAAAAAAACCAAAAACTGTCTGAGCAACCAAAAATCCCAAACATCAAAAGAAGTAAAAAATGCTAAATCCCTTAATATAGTGTTGACTTGCTCCTGATTCTATGAGTTAATAAAGGTATAGGAAGAGGAAAAACTCTAAAAAGCTGAGATAATGTGTCATGTTAAGTAGCCTAAGTTAAAAATAAGTTAAATATGGAATTCACAATATGCACAATGAGTAGAATGAAGTTCATTGTAACTAGAAGCAAGCACTAAGAAAACCAAGGAAATCCTGTGCCTCAGTATCTCAAGTTCATTATTCCACCTGCAAAATAATTGCAGTCCCTTGCTGTATACTGGCTCAAGGGTTTTAATCAGTGATACTTAATGCTGGTACTTCATTTCCAAGTGATGTAAACTCAACAGTTTAGCGAACAAAATGGTAAAAATATTCCAGTGAGAGGAATTAAGTTAGATTTTTTTGGAAATTTAATTTTTAATTATCTAAGGCAGGGGATCTCAGTGATATGTAAAGAAACATATAGCTTCTAAGAGGATTAGAAAATGCTGTGAGTTGTGCTGCTTTTTTCTGCAGTCGTGACTGCTGCTGGTACTGCTCCAGCAGCAAAACAAGGGAAGAATGTCTCATGTTCTGTATTCTGCTGCTAACATGAACTGAAGCTTATCTGCAAAATACTTCTGTACTTGATAACTTTACAGGTTGTCTGCAAAATCAATGAAATATCAAGAGATGGCAGGAATGATTTAAGAATATGAGCATTAGGAAGTGTGATTTCTAAATTCTAAACTAGAATTGCATAAACATTTAGGCTATGTTCAGATCATCAGCACTCTGGGATCATGATATTGGTGCTGGAAACTCTGAAGTGTAATTTTTTTCAAGCTTATTTGAAGTTTTTCTTCAATTGTCTTGTATATTTTTTATTCCTTGTTGTATTCTAGGCTTTAAATTGCTACAAATTGCCCCTTAACAGCATCCTTGATGTTTGAAAAACTGAGCTAATTTTACTAATCCCTCATTGAATACACATGGGTGTGATTTTTGCTTGACTGAAATAAAGACAATAGTTTCAGGATTTTTAGGGTTATTTTATTAAAATCTGATTTTTATTTTTGACACTTTATTTGCAACAGCAGATATATGACCAGACTACTAATTCTTTGAAAATTTGAAATTAATAGAAGTAATACTACTAGAAAGAAGAAAAAAAAAACCCACTTGACAGGGTATTTCAGGACTTCTGCAAGTGAAGTCCTGGAAGTACTGAACCAGTGTACCCAGTGTTTGAGAAATATGGTTAATATTAAGGATTTGAGAAACATGAAATATGAATGTCTTGAGATTTACCCTTGACCAAAGAATCATGTACCCACCACATTTCATTGCCAATATTGTATTTAAGAATGTGGTAGCTGTAGAGCAAGAGAAGCGTGGCATGACTCCAGCAGTTCTGCAGAGTTTTTAGGATTCTAACCTCTGCATGCTTAATCCATCAGTCTGTTACAGAAATGTCACTGGCACTCACATGGTATCCCAGAATTGGGTAGTTGGGGGTTATTCCAGTTTTGTGAGCTTGCCAGTAGTCTTTTTGCTGTTCATTTTGAGATGGTGATGATTCAGCTGAGAACCAGGAGAAGAATAAACTGTGCTGAAGGGGTCTCTGCTCAGTGGGTTACTTGTGAAAGCTGATCCTGTGCCCAGAAGCTGAAATTTATTGGAGTGTTGATCATTCCTTCCAATCCCCCTGTTCTGTATGAGGGTAGTAGAAGGACAGATGAAGGACAAGAGATTGCATTGCTGTTATGTGGGTGATGTTGAAGGTAAATAGCTTTACATTAGGATAGTACCTGACACAAGCAGTGCTGCTGCTTGGTCCCTAATAAGTCTGAGGTGTAGGGATGGAGGTCAGCTATTGGCTAAATTTAGTTGATTTTATTTGTCACTTGTGAAAGATGAAGGTTCACAACATTTGGTGAAATAACTGAAATATAGGAAATCCCATGTGTGTGTTTGTAATTGACTCTTGTGGTGCTGGACTTGGTTACTATACTGCAAGATTCTATTAATTACATTAGCAAGAGTGTTGGTCCTTTGGGCAAAAGGCTGTATTTGTCTTTTTGGGTTGCTCTCACTGCAAATATGAAGCTTGCTGCCGTGAACCAGTTGGTTCATGGTGTTCAGCTAACCTGGCATTCTATACCTGGCCTAAACATTAAGCTGCCCAAAAAGCTAAAAATAAGACCTTAGGTCCTTTTGCAATCTCTGGTCTCCATTGCAGATGTTGGAGCACAAAATCCTGGCATGTTTAGTCCCCTTTTCATGAAAAGTGAAAGAGGATTTTCCTAAAAGGGAAGTAGCTTGCTAAACCTCACAGCTTGGACTGAGTAGTTTTCTAGCATTTCCCAAGTCCTGAGTTATAGGCAGTCAAGTTGATGTCTCCAGTAATATGGTGTTCCTTCCAAACCCTGTCCAGAACACCTTAAAAAGGTATAAAATTATTTGATCTGCTACAATTTCAATAATGCCTGTTCTTTGTGGTGTATAGAATGTGACTACCCTTCCTTTAATTCAAATGGATTTGCTGATTTTTCCTTACATGTCTTTTGAATTTGTTTAGTGATTTCTGTAAACAGCAGAAAGCTCTGAACCATTTGACAAAATGTCAAAAGGATTTTGCTTTGAATGTGAAAGCAGTTGTGACTCTCAAATGTGACTCACTCAAATGTGTGCATACCTCCATGGCACTTCCAGCT
Source organism: Melozone crissalis (assembly GCF_028551555.1). Classification (NCBI taxonomy): domain Eukaryota; kingdom Metazoa; phylum Chordata; class Aves; order Passeriformes; family Passerellidae; genus Melozone; species Melozone crissalis. The sequence goes on along the minus strand of NW_026535784.1, from coordinate 35,190,368 downwards.
CTTAGATACAGATGGAGATGGCAGTTTTCCTTTGGACTGGGAATATGCAAACTGGTTTAACACCAGCCTTCTCTTTCAGTTCCAGCTTCCCAACATGGATCAAGAGCCAGCTGCTTTTCAAAATAGAGGAAAAGCAGGCTTATGAGTTAGAATGTGGAGAAGAGCAAAGTATTACATTTTATGTGCATTTAGGATCTGTTAATAACCTAGCAAATGCCATAAAATGTTTGCTCCATGTAGCCCTTGTAGCTTTCTACCTGTATATAACTTATTTCAAGTGTCCCAGGCTTGGCTGGTGACCATATGGCAGCATTTGGTGGCGGTAATGCGTCCTCTTGCTAACTGCAGTTACCTGATCTTCAGAGACATGGGGACAGCCAGGAACCAACCATGCTGCAAACCCAGGCAATAACCCAATGGTCAAATAGCTCTGCCTGGGATTTCTTTCCCTCAGTCTATAAATACTCAGTCTATAAATAAAAATGCCTCCTTTTACCTGCAGCCTGTCAGTCCCTTGCAAGCGCAGGTGCTGTGTGCTGGGTCCTTTGGACAAGCACTACAGGTAGGATTCATTAGTTGATGGCTTGACTCCAAACTGTGACCTTGCAAGTCAGAAGAGCTGGTTTAAAGCTTTCTTCTTTTATTCCTCCTCCGAAGAATGATTTCATAAAGGTGACGTTGTTCTATTTTGTGGGTCTCCTTTTGTGTGTGTGCTCCTGTTTCATTGTTAAAAATAGGCTCGTTCTGTTCCGTGCTGCTGTTCTTCCTGCAGAGCCAGAAGAATGGGAGCTGGGCTGTGCTCTTAGGCCTCCATCCATGGCATTGTTTCCTAAATGCCTGTCTGCTGCTGTGTGCCTGCCAGCCTGCCAAATGCTGGAGGGGTTGCATGAATGTCAGGAAGGTCTAATGCAGGGTGATTTGAAAGAGCACGGGGAAGCCTGGGAAAGAGAACATGGGTACAGAACTGGGCCGTACATTTGCTCTTGGTAGTGGGATTGATGGCTTGAAAATGGGGTGGTGAAGGACATTGTACTTGAATGTGTTTGGTCATGGTTGTAAAAAAACCCCACATTCTAAATTTTGTGAAATTTAAACTGAATTTTGGGAATTATTTCCTAGTTAGCTGTATCTAGGTTTACTGAACCATCAGCCCGGTTCTCATTTTAGTCCAAGTAAGTTCTTTGTGCTCTTCATTTGTTCAGGGGTTTTTTGGTGGATTTTTTATTTGTTGGTTGGTTTGATTTGTTTTTTGTCGTTAATTTGTTGGGGTTTTTTTGTGGGTTTTTTTTTTGTTTGTTTGTTTTGTTTTCTTTTGTTTTTTTTTTTTTTTTTAACATGTAAGGTTTTTTCCTTACATGTAAGGAGCTAAATAAAGGCTCTTCAAAACAAGAACTCTTTGCCCGTGCTGTTTCACCAATCAAGGTACGGCTTGACCTCTAAATCTTAATGTACTTCTGATAACAAACTAGGGGAAAAGGAACCTGTATTTTCCAAATTCTTGGCAGGCAGTAGCTCTTTTCTCTGCTAGGTTGCTCAGGAAAGAGTCAGATGTCAGACTGGGATGTGTCTCACTCACCTTTTCAGTCTTGACCTGCTGTAAATCCTGCTTGACCAGTGGATATTCAGCTTGGTTTTTTGGCCTTTGAATAAGTAACTAACGATAGAGGGTTTTTTTTCTTTTGAAATACACATAAATAATGTAGAATATTCTTTTTTTTCTGTTGTCCTCACTTTTAAGGAACCAGGAGGAAAAGGAAAATGCATGAATTTATGGATTTTGGTGCCTTAGTAAAATGTACTACTTAAATAATTAACTCTATGTTTGGAAATTGTTGTTCACTGGATTTTTTTTTTAAAGCAGCAGAGAAGACTCATATTTTATTTTAAAACTGAGGTTGTTCGCAGCTGTAGGAGCAGACTGAAAATCAAAGTAAAATGAGAACAGTGTTAGTTTCTTTTGAAAGCTATGGAAGCCTGTATTTAGGTGTACCTCTCCTTGCCTGTTGGTGTATGACTTCTGCAAATATTTTCTGTGATCTGACTCTGGGAATTTCTGTCCTATTCAGTCTTGCTCATTTTCAAATCAATAGGTTCTCAATAGTTGATAATATTGTTGTTGTTTTTTGGGAGATCTGTTGGTTGGTTGTTTTTTTTTTTAATTGTGTTGTTTGTTTTTGTTGTTTGTTTGTTGGTTTTTTAAAATTTTGTTCTTGGGGTGGTGTTTTTTGTGTCTTGTTAGAGACTTCTTGCATTTCAGGGCAAAGGATTTTTAGCAATTTCCATTTAGCAGATATTTTCAAGGTCCCTGAAAAATACAGCTGCTTTTCCTAAATAAATGATTACTCAAGTGGAGTTTCCCAAACAGTGGTGTGCATGTCAGCAGTAGGATATAGAAAATCTAGTTATCTACTTATTTCCTGTTGAAGGAAGAGGTTGTTTAGGCAGTTAAATGTCACTCCTACACCTGCAACTTCCATTAGTATTGTACATTAGTATTCCTTCTGTGATGATGGTACCCAGGGAAAACTAAACTTAGGAATTCCTGAGTTAGAGTAGCATGATTATTTTTAGATTTTTTTTTTTTTAAAGTGGATGTTCAGTGTTCCAACTGGGGTTTTATTCAGTTAAGCATCCAGAGATAACATGCTTAGTGTAAAATGTCTACCACTTTTAGGAAAGTAACTTTCTAAATCTCTTGCACCATGTGTTACAGGACACAGCTGCTACCATTTCAGTGCTGTTGTAAATGAGCAGTTGGTTTGGCTCTCAAATTGTCTGCTCATTGCAAGGTGACCTAATGCAGTAGTTCAGGTAAATGCACACACCTTGACCATGTAAATGTGCACACTATTCCAGGGTTTAACTTCTGGTAGATGGGAGAAAAAAGATGAATGTCACTTGACTGTGTTTGTAGAATGGGCTGCAGTTACTGGTCTTGGTATTTCAACCTGATTTCTGTACTGCTTATTTTTCTGCAGCTTGGCAATCTGTGATGTAGAAATCTCTTCCTAAATAAACACCACTGAAGCATTTCATGGTGTCAGTAGAGTATGTAAGTTTTTACATGGGTTGTGTTTTTAGGATGCTGTTGACGCAAGGCAGGAGCATAAGGGATGATTTGAACTCTGTGGGCACACCTGCACAGATGCAAATAGATGAATTTCTAAAAGTCACACATGAATGTCAGCATTTTAAGCAGAATAACATGGTGCTTCAATTGACCATGTCTGCTCACTCCAAAGCAGCCTTGATTATAATAGGCTCCATTTGGTGCCTTGTTGTTTTGTTTATCTCATAATGTAGTTGTGGATGTTTGTAAAAGTTAGGTAATTAAAAAAAAAAAAAAAAAACCAAGGTGGGAGGCTAATGAAATTTAGGGTTACATATTACAGTTGTGAGTAAGTGTCACTTGGACTACAAAGAAAAGCTCTGCAGGTTGTTTCAAAATTTATTGGAGATATTATTACTGTAAGAGATGTTTCTGTGCTGATATATGTAAATAATTTTAAATGGGTTTGCACAGTTGCTGCTGCACTGTGCTCCAGAATTTAGGGAGCACTATAGTGCTTCCTAAAGACTCCTTGATGAAAAGAAGAAAAATGATCCTTTTGTCTTTCCCTTCCTATGATCACAGTGAGCACACACTACTAAGTTTTTTGCCCAAAGTAGTTAATAATTGAGTTGTTCATAGAAGTTGGAATCTTGCTCTGTGTGACAGAATACAAACTTTGGAGGTATTAGGAATGCATGATGGCATGATAGCACATGCAGTTTTGAAAACTTGTGTCAGAGTAAAATATTTTCATTAATTTTCTTTGACTACCATCTGAGGAAAAGTGTAAAGTAGGAAGCAAAGCTTGGGGTGTTACAGCAACATTCACCGCTGTTGTGTAGCCATGGCATGAGAACATTTGCACTTGCAAAACTCATAAAATACGTAATAAAGCTGTTTGACTAGTACTCATGTTAGTATAGCATTAAAAATTATGCTAAAATCATAGTATTTGAAGATTTTGAAATGTTAGTCATGTATAAAGGGAAATGTTTGTCATTAAAAAACATTTTATCTTGTTACTGTGCTGTTTCTTCATTAGCCAGAAAATTAGGAAGACTACCTATACTATCTGTAATGCAAATATGAAACTTTTTTACTTTTTGCATTGGTCTGAGAAGTATTATCTACAGACCTTTAAGATTTTTTAAGCAGTCTTTCTTTTGAAATTCACCTTTGAAAATAACATCATTCCCATTTTCAATCAAAATTAATTGCCTTGTAGATGTTCAACTTTTAAAAACAATTGTAACATTGTTTTAAATGATCAATATTGTGCAATTAGCAAGCTAAGACTAGTGATTATGGCAATATGCATTTTTCTTTATATTAAAAAATGCTACAATCAGGATATTTGGAAAAACAAACTCTAGCAAGGGCTTTCATGTCCACTTGTGTGTCATTTGTAATATTGCAATTCTTTGTGTTCTTTTTTTTATTTGAGCTGAAGCAGAAGTGTGCAGCTTCCATTGTCAGTCAAGGAAAATAGTGGAAACTTCCACCCACTTCTCTCCTAAACTATTCCTTGATGTTCTAAAGCAAAGATAATCCTTTACTTAACACTCCAAGGGTGGCATTGACATGGCTGCAGCCGTCAGACTTCAAACAAAATTTCCATTTAATTGCTTGTGAATTAGTCATGTCTCTCTTTAAATTTTCATCAAATTTCATTCAATTAATATGGTATTTTATGGAGACAGGGCTCAGTTTTTGCATCTATGCACAGGAGCTCCCTAAATATTTGTATCTTTAAAAAAAATTCTTTGGAATTTACACAGTACTTAGGTGTTTACTAAGAAGCTACCAATAAGAACATCTAAAATGTTTTTTTGTTAGTCGTGTTGGCTTTTGTCTCTTTTCTTCCTCTGTTGGTTAGTGTGCTTCTGAACACAAAGTGTATCAAACAACAGGCTCACTTCAGATTTTTCTGCTTGGATGAGTGACATGGATCTGGAAAGAATTTTCTGGGTCGCTGCCATTACACACTTGTGCAGCACACTCATAACTTTGCCTGGCTTCAGTTTGAAAGCCTTCTCTACCACGGCTCCTGTGGAGTCTGGCTTGGTTCTCTCTGTGGTTCATTGGACAGCAGCCTTCTTTCAGCTTCCTGCTCATTAGGCTTTACACCTGCATTGCCTTGTACTGAAAATATTTCTTTTTCCTCCTTTCTATTTTTGCATAGTGATCTTTCTCTCAGTGTGGGCTGGAAAAGCTGTGTTCTTCCTGCACTTTGTCAAGTATTAGTTTTTCTTCTCATAATCCTGATAGTTTTTTTCTGACTCTATGTATGTGTATGGCTTTAAGCCATCTTTATTTAAAACACACAGCTGGGAATGTGTGCAAAATTTCCAAATAAGGTCTCTGCTGGGGTTGTGGAGAAGAGCCCAGAACTGTATTTCTGGGGGATGCATGCTGTGATCATACTGGGTTCTCCTTCTGCTGCATCACCTGAACAATTCAGTCACCTTCTGATCAGCTGATGCATGGAAACTTTTTCACAGTCATTTCTGACAGGGAATTTCCCAGGCTGCTGGTTTTTGTTTTAAAGTGTGTGATTTCACATCTCTTCCTACTGCTCATCTCTTGTTGTCAACAGTGTCTTTTTGCACAGTGATGCCAAGAGGTTTTCTTCCTCCACTTGGAAAGTGTGGAGTTCTAAGATATTTTGTATCTCCATTTTTCATATCTAATCTTTAAGAAAATAACTGAAGTAACTCTTAATTTCTTTGTTCTAGTATCAGTTAACATATCTTTTACTTTGAGCTACTTGTACTTGTAAGTTAGCTCAGTGCAGTAAAATTCAGTGATGTAGTTCAATATTGAAGGGCAGCAGTTCAGGTTGAACGGCTTCAGTTCAAAACTGAGCTATCACTTCATGAATGTTTGAAAAACTTCACTAAGCTTTGTTAGAGTGGCTAGAATGCTGTAATTGTGAAGATCAGGTATAAAAAACCTCACTACCAACATATGATGTGGTGTAAGAACAGCCTATTGATGGGGAGGCTTCAGTGCTTGGAGCTGTAGGCATTTCACAGGTCTTTGCTTTAACCATTTAATATGTGCCCAGGATATATGTTTTCACCTTTGGGCTAAACTCTTTACTTTTCTGTTGTGCTTTTCAATTCTGAGCAGTGCTTTAAAGCTGAAAATAAAGTCTGGATTTGGGTGCCATCATTTTTACCCCTGCTGGTGTGATTGCTTTTTAGCATCCTCCACGTCCACTTGTGAGACCGCTCTGTAAGTAATCCAAAGTGAGTCTGTATATGAGATATACACAAGTGTTCTATTATTTATTTAAAATATTCTGCAGGATTCAAAGCATCTTCCTTGAAAATGTTTGAATTAACATTTCCTGTAAACATATGTGCCCACATAAAGTGTTCTTGAACTAAAGTGTTCTTGAACTGTTTTTTGCTTTTATTTCCCTAGGCATGAATCTTTTGTCTGGTTTCCTGTGGAAACAAAGTTTGTGATCAGGTTCTCTGTTCCTTCCTCTCCCACAGTTACTTGTAATAGGCCAAAGAGTTCAAAATTTAACCTTACAAGCCTCCAGAAGCCCTGAAAGTGGGCCATTTACTTTCCAACCCAGCAGTAGTTCTCAGTGTATTAAGCACCCAAACAGCCACAAAAGGAAGTATTTAGAAGTACTTACTGTGGGAAAAACATCAACTGGAACATGCATTTTCTTAGTATGAAAATCAGTCATTCCCAAGAGATCTCTGCAAAGCCAAGCTTTATTATTTTCTCGTCCATGTATATCAAATAATGGGGAGCCTTTGCAGAAGTTCACTGATTGAACTCGGTTTTCCACTCTCTTTCCCTAGAGATATTTCAGAAGTCAATTGAAATGCCTCAGAACAGTTTTTCCTTCAACTTAGAAAGCAGTCATCAGTGAGTGCCTGTCCCTGCTTGTTGGTTTTCATTATGTAGATTTCCACAAGATGAATTCCCTTCCCAATTTTATTCAGTGTTATTGGGAAGCTGTTAGTTTGTGGGAGGGGGTGGCTGTGCAGCCTCTGTCAGGACACTTAAATGCAAGTTCTTGGTGGGACAGCAGGGTGCAACCAAGAGTGATAGGCTGTGTCCCTATGGAATAGGGACTCTTTTAATGTAGGGACATAATGCACTAAAACACAGATTCTGCTACTCACAGGAGTTCAAAGAGACTTAGAATAGGATTGGACCTAAATGGAATCACTTCATGGAGTAAAGCAATCAAATAATGTAAAAATACCAGACACGTAACAAAAAAAAACCAAAACAAAACAAAAAAATTAAACCAACCAACCAAAAAAATACCCCCAAAACCCCCTAAAAACCAATAAAAAAGAAAAAAAGAGATTTTGAAATTTGAAAATCCTACATAACTCCCTTCTGGAAGATTTCACTTCCATTGCACTGTATGGAACAAAAACTATGAGACCATGTAGAAACATGTGGTTAAGGATGTCAGAGAGTTCTTGATACTTAAATGTATATGCACAGTCAAAACAGTTGTAGAACAGTCTTTTTACCTTGATGCCTGTGGCAGAACTGCTGTAACTTTAAAACCATATTTTAAAAGTAAAATCATCCTTTGAATTATGCTTTGAATTACCATTTGTTGACCAGTGAAGAAGCTACACTTTAACCAGATATTTTTGAGATAGGCTTCTGAGTAAATGCTGAATAAAAGTATTTTGATCTTGCATGTTTATATTGTTCATTCTAAACATATAACATCATTTATATGTTTTAAATGTTTTGAGTTTGGATTTTCAGAAATCTGAGGAAAACTTCAGAAAATTGTTTAACATTACTTAGTTTAGTTTAGCATGATTTGAACGCAAATCCATCCTGCTGGCTTTTGTTTTGTATTTGGGGTTCACTGGTGCTGTAAACACCTGTATAAAACAGTTTTTCTTTTTTTACCCCCTGACTTCATTTGAGCTGTTGCCAATAAGTTGACATTTGTGTTTCCTGAAGGAATAGTGTTTATGCCAGGTTTTCTGAAGAAGATACTTTTTAATAGGAAATGCTGCATTGAACCTTTGATTCAAATAGTTCCAAAAGGAAGAACAAATGCTGACACATTCAGACATACAACGGAGAAGGTGGTTAAAATAAATATAAATGGATGTGTTTCAGTGATGTATTTCTTACTTTTCCTTTAAAAAGAGTTACTTCCGAGAGGTTTTTCTTCATTCCCCAGACACCCATTTAAATTTTACCACCCCTGTCTCTCTGCAGAAGTCAATAATCCTTCAAGCACAGGATTCGATGCATGAAGTGCTCATAGGATTAGCTGAGAGGGCTGTGAGATGTGCAGTCAGTGGGTGTTTTCTAAGGGAAGCAGAATGAAGTTCCTGTGCATTCACTCTCTCTCTCCCTGAGACCAGCAGCTCCCATTGCAATAGCTTGAACCTCTGAATAGTTTTTCTGGGAGGCTAGCTATAGCAAAATATCGGTGGAGGAAAGAATTAAGAGCTTGGGAAAGGTCCTTATAATACTTTTCATTCTTTTTATTTTTGGTTTGGTTTGTTTTTTTGTTAGAGATGTTCTGCTGTGGGCTTTGTATGCAAACAGCTGCTGAACAGCAATAGTATCTACATGCAATATTTTCAGAACACAGGTTGTGTCCTTTGCTGTATTCAAGATCTTAAGATTAGGTGTCTGTGAAGTTTCACAGTTTCACAGAAGGATGTCTATTCGAGGGAACTCTGGAGATGAAAAATACATGAGATATTGTTGTGTAAAGTAAATGATTGTACAGAAGACATAGTTCAAGTCAGGAGGTTTTTATTTAAGTCTTGCAGAAGTTGAAGCTTCTCAATCTTTTCCACCCCTAGGTTCAAGGAAATCCTGCTTCCCTGGGAATTGCATCCTAATTTTAATTGTATATAGTTTACACTTTTAGTTTAAATTTAACTCTGCATGGACATGTCAGCCTGCATCAGGTCTGTAGACAGAATTGATAGAAATTACCTTATTATTCTGTAATTACTTACATTTACTGCTGTGTTTAAAATCACTCAACCATAAAAATGTTTTCCTTGATGTCTCTCTTGGTTAGTGAAAGAATTATGTTGAAATAGCAAGTTGATGAATGCCCAGCATTATTACAAATATTTCTTCCTTATCTTATTAAATACCATAAATGTGGGCATAGCATTAAAATACAAAATACAACAGATGTACAAACCCTTAATATAAAAAATGTTTATATAAAATATTGAAATTAACTGTTAATAATTTTATAGGATACTGAAGAATACTGCCTTTGTGATCTACACTTCTGTAGTGCAATAAAAATTTCAGGATTTCTATCTTGGGTGGGGGAAAAAAATAATAAGGAGGACAAAGGCACAGTATTGCTTTTATTTGCCTGCTGTTGTTCTCTCTTCATGAAAAAATCCCCAGAATCCCAAAATAAGTTCATTGTAGTTTACTTACTTAGGTTTGTAGGACTAAGTGTGTCATCTGTAAAAGGAATAAAAATCTTTAAAAAATATTCATTATGGTGGCTTTTATTGTCTAGTAGCTTTTATTATTTTATTAGTAAAGAACTGCTATAGAATAAGTGTTCAGATGCAGGTGTTTGGAGGTTGAAGAATCAGTGCTTTTTTGTATTTCTTTAATTTCAGAAAGTGGAAGTAGAGGCTTTAAAGGTGATAGTTTGTGTTGTTTTATGTCTGCTTGCTCTGTCTCAGTGGCACTTATTTACATATAAAATCATTCATTGGGAATTGCATAACAGAATGTTACACCTTTGCTCTCTTTAATCCCATCTTTTTTGCAAATGTGCTTCAGTCACTTTGCAGGCTTTATAAATCTTTCATAAAGTGCTGAGCAGCCTTCAGTAGAAGACTTTGTTTATATGCTTTGTTTCTTTGTTTGCCTTAAAATGAGTGGTATATTGAAGCTTTCTAACTAGAATTCATCTGGTAATTTAAAATGACATTCTTGTGTTTGTCTTTCACGTTGTTGCATTTATACTTGTTTTCACATGTAACTGCATTTAAAAAATAAAATTCAAAATTTTATTTAATATTTTTTTTTAAATACTGTATTTGTAGATAAGCAATTGCTTGAGTAGAAGATGCCTTTTGTTATAATGAAAGGCATCCTGTAGGGTAGGAGAAAATAGTAATGTTCTTAAAATAGGAGGAACATATTCAGAGCAAAGTAATTGTTAGTTTTGCATGCATAACATGGTGATTCACTTGGAGGGTGGAAGTAATAAAATGATGCTTTTAAGATGGGAGGATGTGATAGGATTTATGGTATTGTACAGTTCTAAATGGATATATATCTTTTCCCTTAAGATAGTTTCATGTAATTGTTTAAGTTTTCTTTTGATTTTAGGGTTTTCAAGAAGTAAAAATTGGGAGTTCCCAGATGTATTATTTTAACTCTGGTTTCTATCCATGCATGCAATCTGTATAAATGGGTGTACTTATGTAGGTATACTTGTGTATTAATGGCTACATTATAAATATAAAATACTGTTTTCACCTCTGTCAAATTAAGACTAGGGCTTAGATCATGACTATTTTGCCAGGTCATGTTTTATGCTAGAAACTTTTGTCCATGTTACACGTGATTAGAGCTATGCATATATTACCTTAATGTTTGTCACTTACAAAGATTGTGCTTGAGACTAGGTTGTCAGGACAATTTCTGACCTTCTCAATGATTGTAAATTGTTTAAACTAGTGTACATATACTGTGTTTTGAAACTATGTTTACTTAAGAACAAATCATGCATTAATTTTTCTAAATTACCCTGCTATGTTTTTACTCTGTGCCAGTTCCTTCTGATGGTGTGACTGAAGTTGTTCAGTAATGAAGTTAAGAAATACTGTAGGTATTAGCTTCAGCAAAGCTGTACTTAAGTGTGGTGCTTGCTATGTAAAATATACAAGCTGCTTTCGATCCTTATTACTTTAAATGACTTCTTAAAACTAGGCATCATTTAATGAAAATGATGTAAAACAAGATAAAAGGGAGAATTCAGTTCTGACACCATTTGTGGTGGCGTCAGTCTGTGAGGGGTGATGTTTCTGAGGCAGGGGTAGGTCCTTAGGCTTTCTTATCCTCCTTGTGGTCTGGAAGATACAGCATGTGCTAGATCTAGCTGTGTAAATTTAACAAGAAGACTTTTTTTTTACTGTTATACTAAATAGTAAAGTCAGTACTAAACTATAGAATGGAACAATAGCTGAATACATGCACAGAATGCTTAATAATTTAATAATAATGTGATACTCAGTAGCACGGCAAACATACCTATTGCCATGAAGTTAACTGCCTGAAGATGGTTCCTAGGAAATTTTTTCAGAGTTATAATAGCATGATTTCATGATGTTCTCTAATCTTGTTCCAAATCCAAGTAAGAAATTGGATGTAAATATCCTGGTTTGGGGTAGACCAGCTTTTTGCTTCTTGTTGAATGTTGTGTTCTGCTTACCCAAAAAACCTTCACCAAGCGTGTTAACAAGAGTAAAGGGTTTGCCTGGTATTGGGTTTGTGTGGCTGGATTTTGGTAGTGTGGGGCCACAGGGCCAACCCTTCTTCCTTGAGAAGCTGCCAGAAGCTGCCCCATGTCTGATGGAGCCAAACCCAGCTGGTGCCAAGACAGACCTGCCGCTGGCCAAGGTTGAACTCATCAGTGATAGTGACAGCACCTCAGGTATAAGAAAGGGACAGGGGGAACAAAAACTGCAATTGCAGCCACAGAAGAGAGGAGTGAGAATGTGACAGGAGCAGCCCTGCAGACACCAAGGTCAGAGAGAAGAAGGGGCAGGAGGTGCTCCAGGTGCCCCAGCAGAGATTTACCCAGCCTGTGGTGCAGGTCATGGTGAGGCAGCTGTGCCCCTCTGAGGCAGCCTATGTTGATCCACAGGGAAGTAGAATTCCACCTGCAGCCCCTGGAGGACACCCACACCAGAGCAGGTGGATGCCTGTGGAAGGCCCACATTGGAGCAAGCTCCTGGTGGGATTTGTGACCCTGTGGAGAGAGGAGCCCACGCTGGAACAGGTTTACTGGCAGGAGTTATGACCCCAGAGGGGCCCCACACCAGAGCAATTTGTGAGGAACTGCAGCCCATGGGAAGGGCTCACTTTGAAGGTGATGATGGAGAATTGCCTCCTTTGGAAGGAGAAGAGTGTGAGAGTCCTCCACCCGAGGAGGGAGGAGCAGTAGAAGCCATGTGAGATGAACTGACTACAGCTCCCATTCCTTGCCCCTCCACAGCACTGCAAGGGAAGAGGTTGAGAATTTGTGAGTGAAGTTGAGCCTAGGAAGAAAGGAAGGGTGGGAGGAAGTCATTAAGATTTGAGTTTATTTCTCATTATCCTATTGATAATAAATTCAGTTAATTTGTCCCCAAATTGGGTCTGTTTTGCCCATGACAGTGAGTGATCTCTCTTTGTCCTTAACCATGAGCCTTTCCTTGTATTTGCTCTCCCCTGTCCAGCTAAGGAAAGTGACAGAGTGGCTTTGGTGGGCATCTGGTGTCAAGCCCACCACACTTCCATATCAGACTTAAGCAGATGTGGGTTTTCATTGTCATCAGTACTTCATTTTTTTTCTCCATTGTGTACAATGCAAATATGAAGTATTTTAAACAGCAGAACATGACTAAAATAGAAATGTACGCATTTCTCACGCACATTTTTCATTGACTTTACAGTTTAAATGCTTCAACTTATTTAATTTTTGTATTTCAGTTTTTTCTTCATGCAGTCTCTCACCTTAACTTTGGGGGTAGGGCAGTTGAAGTGGATGCTGCTCTCGGGCATGTAGCACAGAGATGTAGTGTTCTGCAAAGATATGAGCATGTGCTTTCTGCTTGTAAATAGTCCTATTTGATTAGGATCAAAGTGACTAGTTGGGTTGCCTAAAGAAAAATGCCTGCTTCTGATCTTCTGTCACCACTTGGCAAGTCCAGCTCAGGCAGCGTGGCTTTGACTTGAGGAGTTACTCTGAAACCAGTAATCACCAAGCATTCAGCTGATTGTCTACAGCCAAAAAGATTCAGAAGGCTTGCTTTTATTTGCAGTGTATTCCATCAGTTATTGTGGAATCCTCTGACTCTTCCTTTTGCCTTATGTGCAGTAGTGACACACAAATCCTTGCTGTTCATTTAAAACACTGAGTGCAATCATTATATTAAATATAGCTCAATTTAACTTTTTAACATACTAACTGGATTTGCTTTGATGAAACGTTCTTTAAAATTTTTAATGTATTGATAAAAAATAAATGCTGTTGTTAATGACATGGAGATATTTGCAGGGCACTATAAAATTGAACGTGTTTGGCTGGGTGCCACACTGGGTTCATATACAGTTCCCTGTGGAGTTAATATTTATTTGGGATTGCAATACTTAGTGCTTTATAAAAGGTAAAACCCTCAAAATATATCTGTGTAAGTTATCATTAAATGTGTGAATCTTAGACAATTTGTGCTTGTATCTTAAAATAATGTGTAGGATTTCTACTTTGAAATAAACGTGGGCTGCTTCAATTGTGGAAGACTGTACTTTGAGTAGTCAGCAACACATTGCAAAAGCTGTGGCAGTTCATTTCCCTTGCATTCTACCTATGGAATATATACTTACTTGCAGAATGGCTCAAAAAGGATTAAAAAAAAACTGTATAGTGGCCTGAATATCAGCATATATGGTTCAATTATGTGATAATTCAAACTTACAGATTGAAAAGAAAAGCAGCGAAGACCCCAGATACTATAATGCAGTCCCTAATGCTGCATTTTCTCCTTCTGATACTTTGAGCATAACTAGGTTTTTCTGGAGGCAGCATTCATGGCTGTGTGTATTAGAGTATTGCTTTTCTTAATTGCCTTTTCTTTGTTGATGAAGATCAAATCTAGCTCTGGGCTTACTGTAGCTTTTTAGGATTTTTAGTATTTGGTTGCTGGTTTTAGCTGCTCTTTCCAGTAAGATACTAGGAAAGAATTATTTAAAATGCAGCCATTTTTGCTATCACTGATGCAGTCATTCTGTGATAATGAAGAAATCCTTTTCAGATGTATTAGAATAGGAAATGCCAGTCAGTCAAAATAAGACTAAGGTTTGCAGTTGTCTGTAATTTCACTGCAAATCCTAAAGCCAAAGTTCTTTCAGGGCATGTTCCATAAACAGAACTAAACAAGGCAAACAGCAGTAAAATCATTCAGTATCTTTAGCTGTATAGAGCTAATAATTTTTTCTAGCATGTTCTCTTGTGACTTTTTTCCCTCACCTTTTATACTGATTGGCTTATTCTCTCTTAATGCTGAATGAGGTTTTATTTCCATTTCCATCCAGGGAGAGCAAGCACCAAGGTAGCATTCATAATTGACATGGATGGACACACTGCATGTGACATTTTTCATACAAACACAACTCCTTAGAGATGAGAGAATCTGCCTTGTCTTGGTTGAAACAAAATTAATGAACAAAGATTTTTGGTTTTAATTACTGAAGAATTTATTGCACACCAAAATTAATACATTAACATACTTTTATTAACTAGCTGTGGGATACAGGCTTCTTGGGGAGGAGAGTAATTTGCCCCTGAAATAGCATTTCAATCTTTCTTCAGACAGCAAATATTTTGCTTTGTCAAAATTCACTTTCTGCAGTCTAGAAATGTTTACAGTTCTTAAAGATTTTCATAGAAGCTGTGGGCATAAAGCAATAGTAGAAATATATATCACAAATCTTGGTGAATGTTTGTTAAATGATCAAATATACTGTCTCAATTCATTCTTCAGCACTGCATGTGAGCAAACTAATTTCAAGATTATAGCTTTTTGTAATTGTGTCAATCTTCCCACATTTCCTATTTGCTGTCACATAATTTGGCTCAAAGTATAATGGATAGCTCAGTGGCTTGGATTTTCCTTGTCTCTAATGTATTTTGTCAACTTGAGAAACAAGAGTTTACCAAATCCAGAGCAGTGCTGGCTGATTTTTTTAAAGAAGTATGTGACTTAACTCCCATCCTGTAGGAAACCATTGATTTTGGAAGTAGCCCAATATTCATATACATTTTTATTCTATCCAAACCCCACAGCAAGCTGCTGAAGAGTTTTGGCATATTGCTTCACTAATGTTTGTCCTCAGATACATGTTTTTCCTGAATCTCTTATATTTGCAATAATTTGGTGGTATTTTGCTGACTTCTGCATGAGTTAAAAAAGCTGCATAACTAAATTTTTATGCTGCATTCTCAAGCCCCAGTGGTTTTCTTAAATAGTTGGTACTGGCAGAGAGTAAAGTATGACATATATGATTTGAATTAATTTTGCTGTGTATCTCCCTCAAATTGTAATGATGCTTTTTCTGCTCCACCTATAGCTTCCTGCAGATTTCACAAAGCTGCACCTTACTGACAGTCTCCACCCACAGGTGACCCACGTTTCATCTAGTCACTCAGGATGTAGCATCACTAGTGATTCAGGAAGCAGCAGCCTTTCTGATATCTACCAGGTAAGACTGGAAGGGATGCTGATGGGAGGTGCAGTTGCCAGCAGTTTTGCACTTAGTAGCTGAATGTCCTTGCTATTGTCACTTTTGAGTACTTGAAGAAGTGCTCAATAGACTTCAAAAAATACTTTTTGTTTGAATTGTAATGATTTCAGGCTTTAGGTGTGTTGGGTTCATAATGTAGAGCCTATTCAGTGGTGGGAAGAAACAAATATGGAGTGGGCAGCCCGTGCTTGAGGGGCATATTTCTATTTCCCCACGCTGTAGAAACGTGATGCCAACCTCTTAGCAGTGCTTCCTCTCCTGGCCATTCTCAGAAAGGTGGGCAGGTTGAAGTGGTGGTGCTTCTTAAAGTTGTACTTCTGAGTGGCTTCTTCTTGTAAAGCTCTGTGCTAGTAATTGGGCGCAACTTGAGTTTAGAGAGACTCTGAAACTGATCCAGAGTTTAAATATAAATTGGAAAAAAGTCTAAAGTGAAATAAAATGAGGAATTATGCATTTTTCACTTGATGTTTATGGTTCTTGCAATGTTGGAGGAGGAGCTGCCCTGACAGGGAAGTGTACCAATTTGTTACTCTGAAAGGAAGGAATCAAATCCAATTAAAATATATTTCTATCGAAATAATCATAAAGTAGTGAGACCACTTCAACATGAAGTTCTGTTAACTAGAAGAGGATAGTGTTTTTTTGAGATGCTTCTGAAATTGCAAATGTAGTCATTTAAATAACAGAAAAAGCATATCTATAAATACGTGAAAGTTCAGCTGTGGTCATAGTTGAAGAATATAGTCTCTTTCAGGTGAATAAACTTATAGGCTTCTTTTTGTGAAAGAAGATAGGCTATAGAAAGATCACAGTTCAATTTAGACAGTAATTACAATAATGCAAAGGTTTATTTTTGCAAAACTATCAAATTAGCTGAACACTTAAAGCATAGCATGTTTCAGTCAAGTAGGTTTGTCAGAATTTCTTCTGAAGACAGGATAACTTTGAGATATGATTTAGGTTTATATTGTGAGACTAAAGAAGAAGTAAAATCAGTTTTGTTCTTCTAGTGTTCTACAGATTTTAATTCTTTTCATTACAAAGATTTCCACTCTAACAGAAAAATAACAAGTACCTCCAGAGGCACAGCTGTAGGTGGCATGTAGTTACAGTCATACAGTTATTCTTGAGATAAGTTGGAAGCAATTTCTTGCAAACTATCAGCAAAACACTCTTAACTGTGAAAAAGATAATTGAATTTCTGTGCAATTAAAAAAACCCAACCAAACAACATAGAAGAACTAAAGAAACCTCAGAAAAATACTTCTCTATGTACTTGCCAACCTGGTCTATGACTCCTACTGGTTTCATTTGCAGTGTTGGGATCAACATACTGGCTGGTGTTTGGAGAGAGTTAATGGTATACTGAAGTATTTACACAGATAAAATTTACTCTTTAAGTATTCTTTTAAACTGAATTTACAAACATAATGCATAATCCATTCTTAAAAATATTATCTAGTTTCTTCACTTAATCTGCAATTAATACCACATTTAAAGGTGACTTGGCACAGTTTTATCAAGAACTGTGTAATTACACAATGTCAAAGTATGAGTAACCTATGTTCATATCTACATCCAGAAATATGACCATGTACTGTAGAATGCAACCTCATCTTTTTGTCTTAATACAAATACTTGAAGGAATGTTTATTAATGAAATGGTAAATTCAGGTGTGGAAACTGATAAGATTCTTAAATTCTTAAATTTAACTTAATGGTACGAAGTATTGTTTACTTTGATTTCTCAAATTCTGACAAATCATTAATTTCTGGCCTCAGTTTCAGTCATAAAGGAATGTAATGTAGCAGTGTTAGGCTAGGTTCAAGTACTGCCAAAAAAAACCCCCAAACCAAACCAAAATAAAATGGCTGTAATTTGACTCCTCTAGGGCCAAGTAAAGGATTTAAGAGAAATATTTTTTTTTAAGAGAGAGTGAATCAGTCATTCTCTCTCAATTGTTTGCCTTGCAATTCTCTCCTAAGTGTTTTTTCAAAACTAGTAAACCATAATCAAGTCATCAATATGTTACTTTTTTTTCCTTCAAATTTGATAAGTCTTAGATAAAGCTCATGATCATTATCCCTTTGATTCTTTGATTTTATGTATATAATGGCATTTTTCTGTTTAGTAGGGTGGACTTGGATTCATTATGGCTAAGTAGAAAGCAATGATTTAGAAAGATCATCATCTAGTCTTGCAGTTGATAGAAAAAAATAGTTTAAAAAATGATATTGTTATTTAGATCATTACTGCTGAAATCTGAGGTGATATGTCATGTACTGCATCCCATAAGTATTAGTTCTGTAGCCTTAAGAGCAGCTGCTTCCAGTGAAAATATGTTCATGGCCTTTTAAGATTTTTTTAAATAAATCATGAAGCTGACTCTTCAGATGCTTTCAGCATTGAACTGAGAATACTTCCTTTTAAATATTAATGCGGTCTCTAAATTTGTTTGTCAAACGTTGCACATGAAAGAACTTCTTTTAGGATAAGAAATACTTACCAAAATAAAATCAACCCTTGTGTTTACCCCACCCAAGTTACAAAAACATATCAGGTGCTAATTAGTAAGGTCCTTAAATACTGTTATTTTTATTTTAGGAAATAAGTTCAAGTGACGAACACTGTAGGGTGACTTGAGAGGAAGGGGCTGCTGAATGTCAGTAGTGTGTGTTGGCTTGTATTTGGCAAGAACAATTCCTTACTTCTGTCTTTTTTTGACATCTCATGTGTGGCTGCTTACTCTTGATTGCTAGACTTAGTTAATGATTCTTAAATGAACACATATACCTGTTCCTATATGCTCCTAGGTGCTTCCTGCTATACCTGCTAAATGTATTACCAGATGATTGGAGAGTGAGGAGATGTAAGCTCATGGCTGTGTATGATTGCCCCTCCCTGTTTTGGGAAGCATTGTTGTGTTGGCTCAGCTCTTTGCCAGCCTTTCTTTGCCTTATCCTGTGCTCAGACTGGTGGCTTCCTGCCACACTGACATGCCCTCAGTGCCTGCCCAGATACCACTGTCGGCACAGGAAACTAGGAACATCCTTTCTGAGACCCTCCCAGGATGTGCCTATTGCTTGGAAATTTTCAAGGTGTCAGCTTTGTTTTCTCATGGTCCTGATATGGTAGCTCCGAGGAGAAAGGTCCACCCTTCAGCAGCTCTTCCTGAGTGAGACCAGTCTTTTGTGTCTCAAACCAGAGAGTCCGTGCAGCCTGCCCTTTAGTCACTGTATGCAAAATAAAGACATTTTACCTTAAGATAAAGCCACTCTTTCTGACTGTATCAGCTGCTGAAGTGCAGGGCTCTGGCTGGTGCCAGAGTGGCTGGAACAGCTCAGGTAAATTGTCCTGTGGACTGCCACCCCTGCTTTTTCAACGAAGCCCAATGCAGTTCCTTATCACTCCTGTAAATTCAGGGCCTCTTAATCTACTCTGTGACTTCCAGAGTCCATGTTCTGTATGTGTGTGCTCCTGGCAGACATTGCTCCATTCTGAGAAGGAGGCAATCATTGGCAATGAGGGGGGATGCTGTTCCTGGTGGGTTTTCTGCATTGCTGCACATTTCCATCTTCAGTGAGGAAAACTGCTCAGACTGACTTCTGTGACTCATGTGGGCTGCTGTGTTGTAGATTTTGGGGCAGATAATGAAAGAAAAAATATGGAGAGAACTGTGAAAATCTTGGACTGAAGGAGTTTTAAGGTATTTCATGGACATTTGCACTCGTGTCAGTGTAGCACAGAAAAATAATGTTATTACCTTAGATTGTGTATGATTTCTGTACATGTAATAATTATAGTTGATTGTAGTACATGTGGTAACTACTTAATAAACAAATACATATTATAGTTGCATGGATTGAATTTCATCTTAATTTATTGATATTGTAAACTTTTGTTTAGTCATCTGAAAGCTAATTTAAAACAAAACTCCAGACATGATTTCTCTCTCTGTGGAGACACTGAATCCAATGTGACTATATGACATGAGGGAATATTTCAAGCTAATGTGACTTCTGCAAGTCATTTAATGAGACAGGCAGAGCCAGTGTTCTTGGTGTTTTTATTGGTATCAGCTTAAAAATTAGAAAGTAAAAATGAGTAGTTTGGGTAATAGACATTCTTATTTTCATTTTTTAGTTCATTTTTTAGCCCTTAAGTGACAGTAGTTGAAAAGTAATGTGGAGATGGTGTTTTTGAACTGAGCATGGCTTCTTTCTTTGTTAGCTTTGAAGGAATTGAAGGAGTGCACCAGGCAATGAACATATTTCTGGTTTGGGCAAGGAGTTTCTTCTATTATTTTTTCTCTTTGTCCCTTTTTTTTTTAATCTTGCATGTTTAGAGATCTTGGATTGTTGATTTTAGGTGGTAACAATAGTTACAAGGGGAGTTTAGTCTTCAAAATTATACAATGTTTCCTGGAGAAAGTAATTAAATTTCTAGTAAAGTTAAGGTTACAATAGTCTGTTTAAAATAAAAAGAGATCAATAGTTAGTGCAGTTATTTTAAAAGTTGTCTATTTTTTCTCTTTATGTTACTGTCAGTTGGAAGTTTTTCCCAAGCCAGTATAGAAAGAAAACCATGAAGGGCACTTAAAACAGAGCCAGTCATATAAGCAGCTCTCCAAGTCTTCCCGCTTTCTTTCCCCTAGTAAGGGTGGGGAGTGTGTGATGAAGTAGTTTCACTGGAGTGAAAGTTACTTGGTTGAGTAGGGGTCGAGATTGCCCTTAACGTCTTCTAATCTGTTTTCTCAAGGAACTCAAAAATTCAGTGGAGGAGGAAAGCAGACAGTAAATGAAATCATCTTCTTCAGCTGCTCATGTAGTCCACCACCTCTCTCATTATGGTCATTGTCATGTTGCATCTAAAAAGTCAAAGACCAGTAGAGTTGGCATTCACTGGTTTCCTCTCCTGCCAATCTGAAGTGACCAGAAGGGTCTCCACCATTTCCCCAGTCTGACCTAGGGAGAATGAATGCTATTCTTCTTCTCTTAATCCTCCTCTTCTTCTTCATGTCAATCAAGGAACCAAAGGCTAACCAAGAGCTTAGACAAGGCTTCTTTTAGTTTACATCTTTACCCTGGTTATTTCACAGTATTTGTTTAATTATCACTCAAATCTGGAAGTGTGTTTGGACTTCAAGATCCTCCTCAGTTGAAGCAACTAGTTTTTTATTGGGGCAGTATTAAACTTCATAGCCACTGCTTAAAACTGGTCAGATTCTCCTTACGTGTCAAATATGAAATACTACTGCAACTCAGGCTTGAAAACGTCTGTCTTAGTCTCTTAACTGTCATGTTGGTGATGTGACAAATAAAATATTAGGATGTCACTATTATGAGATTGGGGAAAATTTTTGAAGCTTCAAAGCACAGAAAATGGAAAGATGACAGGAGAAATTTGCTATCACAGTTGGTATGGAGAGACATTGTTTTGTACTTCAGGCTGCAACCAACATTTTTCTTGCATTTTTGTTGCATGCAATCTTTTCAGATTTATTTAAGTGAAACTAATTTCTCTTATTGCCCAAGAAGCAAAGTACAACATGCACCTAAGAATGGCAGTTCTGAGGTGTATTTCATCCTTGGTTACATGCCCTGAGAAGATGTAAGCCTCATGATTGACTGTAGTACAAATTCTGTTGGATATTCATCATTTGGGTTTTTGGTGGCTGAGGTTCATAAGGAATCCCCTATGCCCAAAGGAGCTCATGGGGGCTTCCTCTTTGGTCCTAGACAGATGCAAGGCTATTGCTTAGTAACCAAGGGTTCCTGTGCAGACATGCTGGGTTTTTCTCACAGAGGAGGGGGTACAAAAGCACTCAGAGTAGTTGGGTCATGAAGTTTAATGTCTCAGCAAGAGGACCTTGAGTACGTGACATCGTACATGCTGCTACTAAACCTAAAAAAGCTATTTGCGGTGTATAAACACAAGGAGCCCTTGAGGTTTTCTTAGTTTTCTGGTTTGGTTTTTTTGATTGGTTTTTTTTTGTTTGTTTGTGGATTTGGGGTGGGGGGCCATGGATTTGTTTGGTTTGGTTTTTGTTTTGTTTTGTCATGCAGAAAGGCTACATTTGTCTTTCTTTTCTATCTTTTGTGTGATCATAGAGATTTCAGAAAGTTGTTTGGAAACATGTATTTTTTTTCTTCTAAAGGTGTTTTTAAAGGTGCCCTAAATTAACAAACTTTCTTATTTCATTGTAGATTGTTGCATTCAATGCTGAGCTTCTTTGTTGCAGTGGTTTGGGGTTTTGGCAGGAAATTAGAAGTAGTTGCTTTTCATGCACCAATAACTTCACTTGTCAAAAAAAAAAAAAAGAAACAACAAGTGCAAATAGTGATCATCTTTGGGAAATCTTGTAGCCTTTAGTAGTATTTGTAAAGTGTTTTCTGAGTCCAAAGTTACATTTAATTCCGTGTGAGAATTTGTTTTAAATATCATGGACTCTTCTTGATAATAGAGTTTCAAGAGTTTTCCAGTTTTGTTTAATTGCTTTAACACAGTAAAATAACTTATCTTTTAAATCAGATGTTGTACAATAGGTGGAAGTTTCTTGTCTGTTAGCATTGTGTGACAAAATTGAGGTCTGCATTAATTTTGGTATTGTGCTTTTGAGAGAGCTTAATCTGGGCAGGGAGGAGGGGCATTTGTTAGTGATGGGAAGGTTTGCAAAATTGACTGTGAATCAGTCCCACTGTCACTGGAATTGTCACTGCTGGAAACTTCAGATTCTGACAGATTGGTGTCATAAGCTGTGTGTCTACTGACTCATCACCGCTAATTTTTCCACCAGTCGCTTTTGATGAAGGCTATTTTGAAAGAGTAGTTACAGCAGCTGTTTCAAATGTATCACAGGGAATGGGCATGTTAAGCACAGGAAGACTGCTCACAAAATACTGCTATCTGTGCTATGTTTTGGGATTTGTTTCTATGCCAGTAACATCTTTCCTTATCCTGGTTAAAAAATGAGCAGCATTTTTTCTTGACAAAAGCAAAACCAAAAAAGCCACTAAACCCCCAAAATGAACAACAACAACAACAACAAAAAAAAACCCAACCCAAAACCACAAAGTGAGAATATTTTGAATATTGGATAAATGCTGTTATCGTGCTTTTTTTTATATTATCAAGGCCCAGTTACAAAGCTTGTGTTGTGCTGTAGAAGCATTTAAGACTCTCACTGGCTGCCCCTGATCCATCTCCAGCCATATGCTGCTGTTCATGAGGTGGCTGTGTATCGTGGCATTAAAGTGACAGATGTCGGCCACAGATAGGGAGGCAGGAATAGGGGAGATGATTCTACAAAATTACCAATGCAATTTCTCTTACCTTCCCTGTGTTCAGAGAGTGACCTAGTTTTGTGGGTTGTCTTTTTCACCAGTCTGAGATAGATTGATGAAACAAGCTTTAGTAGGTGTGTTTGTCCCATGTTAGTATTTTTCAAGTAGACGTGAATGCATTGTGTGCTCCCAGAGTCTCAGAAACAAACCATCCCTTTAAGGCCTGTGAAACTGGATTTCTCAAGCCATGGCTTAAAACTTGCTCATTAGAAGCTTGCATTTCCTTAAAAATTGTCATAGCTAAGCCTTGGCAGCTGCTGTGGTATTAAATCAGGTTGTGAGAAAAGGCAGCCATATCAACCATGGCAGACAAATGTTTGTGGGATGTATTAAAGTGTTCAGTCTTCAAACTCAATCATTTTTGAAATATTTAAATATCAAATTAGAATATATTTACCTTTAGGTGCTATACTAATGACCTTAGTCTGGACTATGTTTTCATTCATTTTAATACAATTTGAGGGAGGTTAATTTGACAGATATTCCGGGTAGTCCATCTGTGGTGTTTAAGCAATGACTTTGCTTTTTTCTGCATCTGTAAATTCTTAGGCAATTTATCAGCAAATGAAAGCCATACCATATTTAACCATGTTCAACTGTAATTGTAAAACAAAAGTACAGTCCTAGGTGACTGACAAATAGCAAAATTCCTGTAGCATTCTGATGCTGTTTTTATTTCCCCAAACTGTCTGTTTAAAATTATGTTGCTTTCCTAAGTGTCTGTAAATTTGGAGTGAGCACAGAAATTGTCAAATGAAAACCGTTTATTGAAAAAAATGATATTTGGCTAACAGTTCAAGACATTGCTGCTTGAAATGTAAGAGCCTTCAATCCCCCCAAGACCCACAGATTAAGTAATGTCTGTTGAACCCTTTGTTTATGTGACTGATTGAAACAAATGTTAAAAGTCATATTTAAACACAGTGGGTTTGGACTGATAAATTGTTAGTTGTTTTAAAAAGATATAAAAAGAAAAAAGCAATATAAAAATATAGAATAAATTTGGGTCATCTGCTAGATGATAGAATTCATCTCTGTACATTTAACCAGAAAACTGCAGCAGTAAATAACATATTTGAATGTTTTCTAATTGTTTATGCACTAATTAGGCTACAGAAAGTGAGGCTGGTGATATGGATCTCAGTGGATTGCCAGAGACAGCTGTGGATTCTGAGGATGATGATGATGAAGAAGACATTGAAAGGGCATCAGATCCTTTGATGAGTAGGGATATTGTAAGAGACTGCTTGGAGAAAGACCCAATAGACAGGACAGATGACGACATTGGTAAGTATTGCAATGTAGTAAAATGTTGTCAAATATGTTCTTCTTCACCCCCAAAAACTCAATTTTTGAGCTTGCAGTTTTATTTTAATCATTGGCCTTTGTAATTGATAAGGTTAGTGCTTACTGTTATTGTTTTTTGTATAAGTATATATATAATGTGAACAATTAAAGAAAATGCATATAATGTGAGTGAAACCTATTACTTGCTGGCCTTTTTGATCTCAAGCTTCAGCTTCTAATTGATATCAGAGCAGGTTTATGAAGGAGATGTCATTGAAAACTGGAGAACAGAACCTTGGCAAGGGTGACATTAATGTCAGCACTGCTTCTCACAGTATATTTTTAATTGTCAGTTGTGACATTGTGACTTGACATTTTTTGCAAACATTGGAGCCTTTAAAACCTTAACATAAATGTGCATCTAATCAAACTAATTTGCTATGTTAACATACGAGTAAACACATTGAAAGCAAAGCAGAACTAGAATCCAAATTTTAATCTAATCTCTTTCGCTGGGGGAGATATTTTTATTTTATTGAAGTATGACTAAATGATGATTAAGGTTGATTATCAGATGATTAAGGGACTAGAGCATCTCTTATGCAAGGAAGGTCTGAGAGCTGGGGCTGTTCAGCCTGGAGGAAGCTCAGGGGATCTCATTAATGTATAGAAATACCCTGGGTTGAGGGTGTGAAGATGATGGAGCCAGGGTCTTCTCAGTAGTGCCCAGTGAGAGGACAAAGGGCACAAACTAAAACACGGGAGGCTCCATCAGAGCACTAGGAAATGCTTTTTTTCTGCTGAGACTGAGGACTGGGAGAGGTTATCCAGAGCAGTGTTAGTATTCCTCCTTGAAGATATTCAAAAGGTGTTTGGATGTGTTCCTGGGAAACTGACTCTAGCATGGCTCTGCTTGAGCAGGAAGATTTGACCAGATGACTTCTGGAAGTCCCTTTTAACCACAAACTTTCTGTAATTCAGAGTAAATTAAAAAATACAGAAAATATGGGGTCCTATTGAACTCTTTCAGTAGACATTTTAGATCAAACTGGATGCAAAAATGATTTTGGGGCATATAATCACTTGGCAGGACTGCTAAATTTAAGTTCTGTAGTTATGAACAGCATAAAAAATGAAAATACAGGAAGCTCACTGTTGAGTACAAGTGTAACTCAAGTGCAGGTAGAAGACAGAGCAGCAGCAGTCACCTTTAAGACAGTAATCCTGTCTGGTCCATCTGAGAGGAACTTTCTGGTGAAACCACCAGACAATGATCAAGTACAATTTACTGTTAAGCCTGGACTAGGAGGTGTTGGCTTTACCAAACAAATTACTCAGTTTTGTGACATTTGTCTTGCTGTGTTTTATATAGTCCTAGTCACAATGAAATTATTGCCCTGACGGGGGTATTAAAAATATCATTGGTTGTATTCAGAGCTCTTGGTTACATTACAATCCTTCCATTATGCTGACTTTTACTTTGCAGGGTTTCTATTGATGATATGACCAGCCAGTCTGTGTCTACAAAATACCCAGTAATTAAAACAGGCCACTGTACATGATTTATTAGTATACAGAAACGATTGTGCAGCATTTTAGCTTAAGCAGCCTCAGGCATCTTGCTGAAGAGCTGTCTTTACTGTGCTTTGTTGTTTTGACATGCACGACTCAGTGGGCTTTTTCTCCTTCAGAACAACTACTGGAATTCATGCATCAATTGCCTGCTTTTGCCAACATGACAATGTCAGTGAGGAGAGAACTCTGTGCTGTGATGGTGTTTGCAGTTGTGGAGAGAGCAGGAACTATTGTACTAAACGATGGGGAAGAGGTCAGTAGAAGTTGCTTTTGACTCTCCTATTATACCAAACATCCCAGATTCCACACGGTTAAGATCCTCTTTTGTTACTTAACAAAAAAAAGACAGAAAAAAAAAAGAGAAAAAAAGCAACATTCAGGTAAATCAGAACTCTTTTTGTTCTGGATTTTCTGAAAGCTTTTGTTTAGGCGCTCACGCATTTCTTAAGCAATAAAACCAGAAAGCATTCTCTGTATTGTACTGAATGCTTCCTGCCTATTTGAGCTCATCTGAGGACTTTATTTCAGTGTTCAAGTGCTGTTTTAAAACTTCCTCTATTTTTTTTTCCAGAGTCTTTCATTACCTCTTAACAGTAAAGATGAGCTTAAGATCCCAGTTTTCTTGAGCTGGAAATAGCTGTACATTTAAGGAAAATTAGCTTATTAAATTGTTAATAGGTGCTAGAAAATAAATTTTGCCTTAGAACAATTGTGAGAGTTGTATTTATATAGTATGGTATTAAAATGTTAAGTAATTTGATATTCATGTATCCTGCAATATTTGATTTGTAGCTGGATTCCTGGTCAGTCATTTTGAACGGCTCTGTGGAGGTGACATACCCTGATGGAAGAACAGAGATATTGTGCATGGGGAACAGTTTTGGTGTTTCCCCCACCATGGAAAAGGAATATATGAAAGGAGTGATGAGAACCAAAGTGGATGACTGCCAGGTAGAGTGTCTGTGGTACAAGCAAATTCACACCCATACAGGTGTAGTGCAATTCAGTAATGAGACCCAGTTTTATTATAAACTGAATACATCTAAAATATGCAGTGGGTAACCCCAGACAGTAGTTGGGCAATATGGTTTCTGCATACCCACAGTCTGGGAAATGGAGTTATCTTTATCGGGGTAAAGGATCATTTTGCATGAAGATGTTTGTCTCCATACTTTTTCCAGAAGGCGAGGGCCACCAGCCTCTTCCATGCATCCATTGCTTCCAGTGTTCCTTGGTAGGATCTCAAGGTCCATTAGCCATGACAGGCTCCTTCCCTTCTGCAGCTAATAGCCATTCTTCCTCACTCAGCTCAGCTTCTGAATATCAGAGTAATACAAATTTTATATCCCATGGTTTGAGTGAAAGATCTAATTTTGGCTAATCTGACCTTTCAAGGGAAAAGCTTTGATGTTTGCTGTAATACAAGCAGTCAGATGTAAAGAATGCTTTTCATAGCATAAAACTACTGGCTGAATCTGGTTATGTGGTTGCTATTTGCTTATTCCCATCCAGAAAATTATAG
This sequence comes from Melozone crissalis, assembly GCF_028551555.1. Lineage (NCBI taxonomy): Eukaryota > Metazoa > Chordata > Aves > Passeriformes > Passerellidae > Melozone > Melozone crissalis. The sequence continues at coordinate 35,163,066 of NW_026535784.1, read as the reverse complement.
CATAGCCGTGGGTGAATTAAGCATTTTGCTTGGTCCTGATGGCTAATTAGCTTCAAGTAGATGACCTTTGAAAGGGGTGAAAATGTGTGTTCATAGAGTCACCTGGTTTAGCTTGCCCATCTAACTCCCAAAATGTGCATAAATGGTTTCTCATTAGAATAATGTTTTCAGCAAATCCAAACTGTGGAACTTCTGTTTCAGCTGCTACTAGCTGCTGGAAAAATGAAATGGTGTGTAAATGAATTTAAAGAGAAAATACTGTCTCTGATTCTTGGGCCATTGTCCTAAGTATGTACAGAAGGATTTAACAGCTTTTCAACCACAAGTAACACTGTTCCTTTCAGTTAAATACCCAGATTCATATAATAAGGTAGTTTAATCTTGCCCCCCAAAAGAGACAAGCATATAACAATTTGTGTACAATGTAGTTTTTTTCCAATTTGTTATGGTTGGTCTTAATTATATTTGCATAGTGTGGGTATTAGGAACATTCCTAAGATATTTATTCTTGCACTTATTCTTGACTGAACTGATGATTGTAGAAAATAATTTTCCTGTTGTATGCTTTAAGCCAAGAAATAATTTCTTTCTTCGTGCCTGCACTAATTAATTGAATAAATACTAATTGACTTCATTAAAATAGCTATTAAAAAACAAGGTTATTTACCAAAACAATAGCCACAAAAAATAAAAGCTGGGTTTTCACTTAACTCTTCTAAATACCACAAAAGAGCTGGGTTTTCATCTCCAGCAGTGGGGAGGTCAGAGCAGCTGAACAAGAATGTCTGGGAATACTAAATCATATTGCTCTGATGGATCTTGGTCTCCTCAACTGCAGGATTGTAGTGGCAGTGCTGTGCCTGTCTGTTCATCTGCTTGGTAAGGCTGAACTGTTGGAAAGACAAAAACTATTGGAAAGGCTCACTGCAGGTTGAGGAGCTACTTTATTTTGTCTGTTGATTGAGTACTTGCACCTTAAGTCTAAATGCTCCTCTGAAGATTTAACATTTAACGCTGGTGTGTGATGATTTTTCCAGTTTGTTTGCATAGCCCAGCAAGATTATTGCCGCATCCTCAATCAAGTGGAAAAGAACATGCAGAAGGTGGAGGAGGAAGGGGAGATTGTAATGGTGAAGGAGCACAGGGAGCTGGACCGCACTGGAACGAGGAAAGGCCACATTGTCATCAAGGTAAAACAAAAAGAGAGTGTCTCTTGAAAAAGTCTGTGTTCTGCAAACCTCATAACTTGGCAAGTTAGGGCCAGGATCAGTTGAGATGTATATTGTACAAGTAAATATTTGAAAATGGACTGTTAATATTTCTTGATTTTTTAAAATAATTATGCATGTTGACAACTAAGTGATTTCTATAGAGCTTAATTACATAAATTTTTTCGCATTTCTTAACACAGTGGTCAAGCTGTTATGTTTGCTTAGCACATCAGTTAATGGATGGCAGTATTTCTAGTGTGATGAATCTTCAGTCTGTTACAAGAAAAGAAATTTGCATGTGTTGAAAATGTGTTAATAAGTATGATTTTTCAATTTTTTGCTATCAATAGGGAACAGCTGAAAGGTTAACAATGCATTTGGTGGAAGAGCACTCTGTGGTAGACCCAACATTTATAGAAGACTTCCTGTTGACGTATAGGACCTTTCTTTCCAGCCCAATGGAAGTGGGCAAGAAGTTGTTGGAGTGGTTCAATGACCCCAGCCTCAGGGATAAGGTAAAAATCTCCTGAATCATGTATTGCTACCATTCACATTGAAATACAAGAAATAAGAATAAAATATGCTTTAGAGAGAATGACTAAATTGAATGAGATACAAATAGCTGGTGACATATTTTAATGGCAGAATATATGGATAAAACTAAGAACATTTTTTTTTTCTTATTGTATTTAAATATTACAGTGTTCATGCAAGGTAAATTGCCCATGCTTTACCTTGCTGTGTTTTTACAACTTAATTGTTTACAGGTATACAGCAATCTTTTTTTCCAATTGTATTTTTGTTTAATGTAATTCAGTAGAATTCTATTGTGTCTCCAAGTTTGAGCATATGAGAAGTTTTGTGTTTTCTGTACATATTGCTAGTTAATTCAATGTGGCAAACATGATTTTTTTTAAAAGGAGAATAGAACATTCATGCATTGTTAAGAATCTGTTGTGCTTTATGTAGCATTAAAAAAAAGCCACCAAGCGCAACCCAAACACAAGAAAGCAATCAGATATCTTCTTCCCTAAACAAAATTTCCATGATGGAAGAATAAGGCACATCCAGTTTTGGCACACTGGCCATTGAGGCTTTATCATCCTTCAAAATCTATTGCTTTATTTTCTCTTGTATGCAACTTTTTCCTATGCTAAAAAAATTCTAAAAATTTCCAGATGCCCTTTTTTTTTTTATAAATTTGAAACCATGGGAATGATATTAGTACAATGAAAGAGACATTTGGTTTTCAGCTTTTATTTAAATCTGTGTATTTCTTCCAGAAATGTTAGTATAGCTGTGCCTTGAAGGAAGGATCTTATATATGACAGAGGGTAGGCTTTGCAGGTGATACTGCTCAGAGTTATGGTATTGGAGCTCATCTTTAAAGTTATGTTGCTTGTTCTCCAATGGACAATCCCCTCAACCTCTAAAAGCATGAGCCAGCATGATACAAGCCTCAGCTGCTTGTATCAGTCTGAACGCAGGACAGCTCTTTGTTCTGCTGCCTCAATAACCAACCTTTTCTGACCTCCAGCAGCACAGAAAGGCAGGAGGCAGAGAAGAGCTTGGGACAAGTGGAGATAAGCAAGTAGGGAATGAGGAATCTGGAAGATTTTGGCTGTTTTGTACTGGGTGCTGATGGGCAGTAAGGGGAGTGAAAGGGGTGAGTAAACCTTCCTGGGGATGATGAGTAGTCAGGAGCATTCAGAGTGGGACACTGGACATCCAGCCTTAGCAATGATTTTGCCCTGCAGCAAGTTATTTGATTTTACAGCTTTAATCCTCTTCTAATGCTGTTCCTGATTTGTGACACAAGTAATGGCATTCCTCTGGAAGTCAGAATTCAACTCCTCCCAGCTCAGTGTCCTCTGGGTGTAGATGAGTAAGTCCCAACTCCAAAAGCAGCATTGACAGTGAAGCTGTCGCTGCAGTAGTTTAAAATACATTGCGTGGTACAGCTTGCAACTTCCCAGACAATTTGAATAATCTGCAATTACCCTAAATTTAACCAGACATTGTCTGGATCTTCCAGTGTCATCCACAGTAATGAAAAATATCAAAACTGTTTAACAGGAATGAAGTTCATCTTCAATTTCAAAGGTGCAGAAATCTCAAGTATTTTCCTGTGGCTGGGAGCTGCACATGTAGAGCTGGCTAGTTGCCTTCAGTTGAAATCTGAACTTGAGGAGTTCTGAAGTACTTGGTTAGTTTGGTCATTAATTTCAGCACTTCTGAATTAATTTCCTTTCTGGGGTAAAAGGAAAACTACTTAGAAACTTTGAGGGTGGCAAGGATTGGTTTTGCATGCCTGGTGTCAGACCTGTGGCACATGGGGCTGCAGAGGTTTGGATTTTGTGCAGACATGAAGAATGGACGGGGGTTAGCACTAATTAAAATTAGTATGAGACTTTTAAATTGTGTGAGGCTTTGTTCTTAAGCGTTAGGTTTTGAAATGTTTAGAGATTTATCCCTACTGATTTACTTTCCCAGCATAAAAGAAGAAATGCAGCTGTATTTTTAGAGGTAGCATTGAGTGGCACAACTGCTTTGGATTCAGCAACTTTTTAAAAATAGCATGAATCAATATTAATTCAAGACACCAAAACACTTTTGTTTTGTCAGGACAACTGCTGCTGATATTCCAGGTCAAATCACATACTAAAAGAAGAATATTAGGGTAAAAGCATATAGTTTTAAAAAATGCCGCTCTTATTTTGTGGCTTTGCCTTCATTACTATTAATTAATAGTATTTCTTCAGATTTTTTCCTAAGAAATTGTAAAATACCAGTTAAGATTCTTCTCAACTCTATCATCATTATTGCTTGGGGGAGTAGCTGGTGGAGGGAAAAAAGGAGGAGTAAATGGAAAGATTGGCTCTAAGGAAAGGAATTGCTGTTTTTGCTGTTAAAACATCTTTCCTGCTTCTTGCAATATCTTGTTTTCCCTGCCTCTCTAAACATAGAGGAGCTCTTTTACAGAGCTAAATGCCAAATGAAGTTAATGGTGGCACATCTAAAGATTTAGGAGATTCAAGGGCCAATATTAGGCTGTATTGTAAGCTTTGTGATCCTGTGCTTGGAGAACTAAGCAGATTTGGAAATGTACATGAACAGGAAATTGTTGTAAGTCAGAAATGGATCTACCTTGTTGCCTTCTACCTGTGTGCACTATTCCTTACTTAATAAAATTCGATACAGCCAGTGTTTTCTGACTTGCAGCATTCATTACAAAATATAGCATACAATTGCTTATACGAGTGAAAGCAATTATGATACTTAATTTTTTCTTTTCTCCTGATACATAATTGCATATTAGTGAAGTTTGATTTGGATGTGTATATATATATATATATGTATTATTTAAGATTTCAGTGAAAATTTACAGGGCCCTTAATGACCAGTATTTTTAAAGGACTTGGCAGTAGTGTTGTTCTGAGTATTCCAGCAGAATTTATAACTTGTAATATTGATGAATTTTCAGGTTACACGGGTAGTATTGTTGTGGGTGAACAATCACTTCAATGATTTTGAAGGAGATCCTGCTATGACTCGATTTCTGGAAGAATTTGAGAACAATTTGGAGAGGGAGGTAAGAGTGAGGGGTTTTTTTCTGACAACGTGGGATAACAGGGAATAGCCAGGCTGTTGTTATATGTAACTTACTGTGCTTTTCTCTTATAGAAAATGGGTGGACATTTGAGGCTGTTAAATATTGCTTGTGCTGCTAAAGCTAAACGAAGATTGATAACATTAACAAAGCCATCTCGAGAAGCCCCTTTGCCTTTTATCTTGCTGGGAGGGTCAGAAAAGGGATTTGGAATCTTTGTTGACAGTGTAGATTTTGGTAGCAAAGCTACAGAAGCAGGCTTGAAACGTGGAGACCAGGTATGTAATTTTAAAATGTGTTCCTCCATTGCCTCTCCCCTGTTTTTTTTTTTTTTTGCTTCCTTTCTTTTCACTACATGAAAATTTTTCAAATTTGTTTGAATTTTAGATATTGGAAGTGAATGGTCAAAACTTTGAAAACATTCAGTTGACAAAAGCCATGGAGATCCTTAGAAATAACACTCATCTGTCTATCACTGTGAAAACCAATTTATTTGGTAAGTTTGTCTGCATTGTTCATTCTAGTTTTGATAGAGATCTAAATTTTTTGTAATAGTTTAAAATAGTTTTGTTTGAAACTCTTTTGTACTGGAGAGAATAGAAAAAGCAAACATGAAGGTCCTAGAATATCTTTGTTCATAATGGCAAAGAAAAATTTATGAGTAGAGATTTACATGAAGGCACTTCCCTCTCACAAGTGTATGTCTCTGGATTAAGAGGAACTATTGTGACCATGTAGCTCGAACTTTAAAAACTTGCTTGTATAGAAAATGTTTAGTTTTCTCTCAAGAAAGAAGCCTCTTCAGGCATTCCAGCTGAACAGTGGCCTTATTCTGTCTGCTGAATTTAATTGTAGTTTTTCAGCCCACTCTAAGTGTAACAAGCTCAAGACTATTACAGCCTTTCCTGCCAGCTAGGTGAAAAGATTCTTGCTGTATTTGTTCTCTACATATTTCCCTCCAACAAGTACTAAAGTACACATGAAAGAGTTTTCGAGCAGCTTCAGGAGCTCAATTAGCATCACAAGTAATGAATATATTGGGGATTTGGTTTGATTTTTTTACCACTGGGTACTTGGATTACATACACAATTTAGTGATGTGTTCCTTGAGTATCTCTTTCAGGATCAGGTTCTTCATCACAAGTAAGTAGGGCAGAATATCACCACAGCACATCACTGCACTATTGAAGATTTAAGTTTGCCTAGGTTATCTCCAGAAGTCATTGGTCAAAAAGTCTTAAAAGTCATTGGTCAAATCTGTTTCCTTTTTTTGGTTTTTTTTTTTTTTTTTGCTTTGCAGTAAAGATTCTAATATTTCAGTTGTTTCTAATAATTAGAGACATTTCTTAATGTATCTGGATATGCTTTTTTAGCTGGATGTTCTTGTTTCTCTATGTGTAAGTTCTGTAATTGTCCTCCTCACACTGGGTTTTGAATCTCATGTGTTGCTTTGCTCTGTTAAAGATTGAACTTGATTTCTTCCTTTCTTCAGAAGTGTTTTTCTAATTTTTTTCTATCTTGTGGCTCCAGTGCAAATACTAAAATCAATTACAGTACAGTCCCAGAGCAGTTACTTTCTGTATATTGCATGCAGAATTTCTTCTCCAAAAATCCCAAAAGGAGTTTCCTTTTTTCAACAGCATCTTCTTGTCTTTACCTAATTTCTGTCTCCAGCATCTAAGTCCTATTCATTAGTACAGTTATTGGCTGGGTTTACTCTCCTCCACTTTAGTGTCTTATTTGAAGCTTTTGAAGTCTCTTGGTAATTTGTTGTACCTCTAGATATTAGAGAATATTAAGGACAAAATTAATGAATAACAGTAATACATAGCCCCCTAATACTCATCCTTAGTTAGTTGCCGTTGTTCGTATGTTTTTCTACAATTCCTTAGTTTTAATTATCACTTTTTATTTATTATTACAAATCAAGTCATCAGAGGATTTTTCCATTTTTGTATGGAGAGTTCCTCTTTAACACTCAGAATACATGACTTGCTCTCCAGTTCAGTTTTGTATGATTTATTTAAATGTGTCGGGGGTTTTTTGAGGCTCAAAGTTGCAGTAGAAGAACTAATTTACAAATTTATCAGATATTTCTGCCTCAGAGATGACTCTTTGCTAGGGAGCTGAGGGAGAATGAGAGGTTTTTTGGTATTTCTGGCAGATGGATACAACAGCCCTGTCAAACATCCAAGGTGTCTCAGTAGTCTCCTGCTTTATTTTCCTTATGGCTTTGTTGCTGTTTTCCTTTTTTTGATGCTGTTGCTAATAATTTCTTGTCCATCTGAAAGCTTGTGTTGCTGCCTCTCTGTTTAAAACTTCCTTCTCATTTTTATTTTTCTATCTCACTTTTGTCTAATGTGCTCTTTTTAAACATGCTGCTATTCTTCAGAAGCCTTTGTCCTTAGACTAAGAAGTCAAATTCCTTCTGTTGATACCATCCGTGTAACCATGTGGGCACCTGTGTATTTCTCTTCTAGCCTGGGCCAATTAACTGTTTTTCTGATTGATACTACAGAAAATGAATGTTATTTTTAAAAGCAAAAATGTTTTTGAAGTCTTATACCTAAATTAATTTAATGCTGAAATGGACAGAATAGCCTAATCTTTTTTTTTAATGATTAATGTTGAACTGGTCTGGTGCACAGAGCTTTCTTTTACATTTTTGTCCTTTTTCTTACCTCTCTTTTTCTGTCTTGTGCAGTTTTTAAAGAACTCTTAACAAGGTTGTCAGAGGAAAAAAGAAATGGTGCTCCCCACCTGCCTAAAATCGGTGATATTAAAAAGGCGAGTCGTTACTCCATCCCTGACCTTGCTGTTGATGTGGAGCAGGTAATAGGATTAGAAAAAGTAAATAAGAAGAGTAAAGCCAACACAGTTGGGGGAAGAAATAAGTTAAAGAAGATACTTGACAAGACTCGAATCAGCATTCTGCCTCAGAAACCATACAAGTGAGTTTATTTCCTCCTAAATATTTCCTTTGCATTAAATTATAAGAATTCCTAATGAACTTATAATTTGTGATTAAACTTTTTTATTTATTAATACAAATCATATTTATGTCTGAAAAAAATACCAGAAAAAACCATTCTGAATATTTGAACAAGCATAGGCTGCTAACAGTGCATCCTCTGACATCAATTTGGATGTATTTTGTTTCTTATAGATCAAGTAATGGCCAAATACTTCTTTATGTCATTTTCCTTTTTCTTTTAAGATTAAGAAATTATTTCAGAATAATTCTGCAAGCAGGTTACTTGCTAAGGGTTGATATGAGCTAAGATTTCAGTGTGTCCACATTCCAGTGGTGTATAAGAATTTTTATGTACTGCTGTAAGGAGTGTGAGGTTAAAATTTTAACTTGGGTTCTTTGATAGAATTGTGTGTGGTTTTTTATTTTATTTTTTTTAATGAAAGCAAAATATGCTGATAGCTTTTATTCTATGAACACATTTTAGAAATAGAGTTCTGAAAATTGCTGGCAACAATAGAAAGAGTGAATTTTATATGATATTATGGGAACTTGGTTCTTGGCCAAGGCAAATGGTAGTGATGGGGGGAAAACAAATGGTAGAGGGTAGCTGTGTGATCAGTTTTCTCTTGCATTTTTCTTTCCTGTGTCCCACTAGGGAATAAACTATTCCATGTAAATTAAAAAAAAGACACTTGTGCTGAAAATTCAGGGCTTTTTTCCCTGCCATTACTTAAAAAGTTTGCTTAACTGATGTTAGATATTGCCTACTAAATGAAAACTGTTCTGAAAATTATATATAGAATTTTAGTAATAGATTTATTAAATTAATATAGACTATTATACACAAATAATGGCTGTTTCTTGAATTGATGGCAGTACCTTTCCAATAGAGGAGAATCTGTAAATCCTCTGTTTGTGTTGTTTGTCTTTAGCATGTTTTCCTTTATTGAACTGGTCTTGCATATTTGTTTCTCTGATGAGCTGTGCATACTTAGGTCTTTCTGCATTGGTCACTATGGTTCATACCATTTGCATAAAATTTTCATGTTGATTTTTTTTTTTTTCTTTATGTTCTTTCATTTTTATACTTTTTCTGTGCAGGGACCTCTTTGGGTAAGATTCAGAAAAACTCGACCCATTTTATTTTCTTCTGCTAGCGCTGCTTTATGTGTTATATATAGCAGTTTGTCTGCAAAGCCTGTTGACATTCAGTTGTTTTTGTCTGCACAGTTTCTGCATAGAGATCTGTAGCTATAGACTTTAGTGTTTGTGCTTTTCTTTCCCCTATTGTGTAAAAGCATCCATCTCATTCTTCCTTTTAATTACTGACGTTGAATATATTAAGGGACTTTACCTAGTTTCACGATTTTGCATGTAAGAAAATCAAGAGGGGTGGAAAAGCTGATTTACTCTTTAGTTAAAGTAGGCATTTTAAGACTTCATGACTCAGCTGGCTTAGGAGGTGAAACTGTTCACTGTTTTTTGAGTTTGAAGATTGCAGAAGGCTCCAGTGCCTTGAGGATGTACCCAGACAAACCCAATCTTTAAACCAGAATGAGGTTGCTCTTTCTTTAAACCAGAATGAGGTTGCTCTTAGAGGAGGCTTGTCTGCTTCGTGAGACATTAAATCAGTACCAAAGATGAATCAGTTTGAGCAGGAGATAATGCCTTCCTTCAGTCCTGCTGTTTAGTTCAATAAGGTTAAATAACTTCCCAAACTGAGCAAACAGCACCATTTCCTCTGCACCTACAGGGAACTCTTCTCTTCAGTGTCTGTGAGACATCTCTTGGGTTCCAGGTACAATCTGCACTGGAGCGCTTTGTTTACTTTTCTGACACAGAGTGATTTTGTGGTCTGTAGGGTCAATTGGTCCAAAAAAGGAATAAACACAATTCCCACCTCCCTGTCTGGTAAAGTTCTGCCTGGTCCATAGAGCAGCATCCCAGACAAAGCAGCAGCCCCTGTCTCTCTCCTCTCTGCAGCCCTGCAGTGGGGTGCACAGGATTTTGTGTTCTGAGGGAAGCAGCATTCAGATAGTTCTGTCATTTCATTATCCCTTCTACCCTGTTTGTCATTCAATAGGAAAGTTATTTCTTAGTTAATGTTAGTGTATCCCTGCATGGCAGATGCCTACAGAAAGCAATATAAATGCTGCTTCCTTAAAACCACAGTTTTCTTTCATTGGCATAATAAAAATATTTTACCTAACAGTAGATCTTCATGGGACCTGGATTTTTTAGTGTTGCTCTTTTTATCTGATATTTCTAGATTTCATTACTTGTTTGCATAGGTTAGAACTCAGATTCTAATTTAAGTTTTAAAAATAGAGTACACTGAGTGTAAAGTAAATGATTTCCAATTTCTTATATGAAGACTTAAACTCAAGCACAATTTTAAACACTTTTTTTGCTTTTAAACCTAACATTTTCAGAGTTAATCCACTTTACTGAAGCTGCCTCAGTCATAACATACAGGATAGGTATAAGATTATATAAACTGGCAAACTGCAAAAGGAATGCATAATGCAAGTGAAACTACTAATATAAGATTCACACTGTCTTAATTTGATTTGAATTTAGAGAAAATACTGTTGTTTGCAGTATTTATGAAATCTGGTATATAGTAGTTTAGAACCACCAGAAAACATTTTGAGGTACTAGGGCTGCAGGGTTTTTTGTTTACTTTCTTTTTTTTAAATGGGGAGTGGTTCCTGCTTGAAGGACCTGATATTGATCGCTGGCAACTCTTTTGTGGTGAAAGATTTATTTGCTTTTGGTTTAGCAGGAAGGTGCTGTGTACTGACTAGGTAAACAGTGTTGTACCTACCTCATCACTGCTTATCACGGTATTTTGTGCCTGATGTGGAAGTAGGAAAATACAAATGTTCAGATTCACATTAACTTCTGATTAAGAGAGAATCCTATATCTGTTTCCAGTGGACTTGAGTGTTTCTGTCACTCTCATGGCTTGAGGTTACAATTCATAAAAGTGTTCTGGTAATACAGAGTTATCTGTTTTTTAGAAGCAAAACAGTGAGAAAACCCAAACACAGCGCGGAGACATACCATGCATTGCCTTCTCAAAAGCAGTTGTGTCCTTGTCATTAAATATGTGTCTTTAGTGCTCAGACACTGTTCTAGCTTTCCAGACTACTGTTCAATTCATAGCACTTAAAGAAGTGGTACAAGAGTGCACAGTGTAGAGTTATTCATCAGGAAGCACAATGGGATATTGCTGCTGTAACAGCTATCAGGGTAATTATCTGGCTTTTATTACTTCTGTTTAGGTTTTCCAAGAGTGGATAGAGACAAAGGCTTAAGTGCCCAACATTAGGGTACAAGTGGTCATTTGTGTTGCATCATTTAATTTACTAGACTGGCTTAGTTGTAATGTAGTTGTAATGTTTGCAATGAAGTCTGAATTCTGGTTTATGCTTTATTTAAATGTGTAGATACAGATTTAGATGTGCTTGGCTTTTAGAGAGGCCTTGCCTATACTTGCTACATTTTTAATGCTTTTCACTTTCTATAATGACTGCTATTCAACATTTTACACCCTCTGAGTATTTTATTAAGGGTTTTGATCTGTATATTTAGAGAAAAGTTCAATGGCTGTCTCCAGCTCTATGTCTTGTGGCTGGTGTTCTGCTTCACTTTATTATGAACTCAAAAGCAATAAGCAAATTAGTGCCTACTATAACATGATGATAGCTCTGAGATCCATCTAGCACTGTTGATCTCCTGTGGGACTCTGTACACAATTTAATGGATAAAACATTTCACCTTTATCAGAGAATACTTTATTTACAGCTGCCAGGTACTTTGCAGTGGATACTTCTAGCACCCAAGTGTGGATGTTTAGCTTAGCCTTACCTGGTGTCATTTCAGTCACACAGAGTGAAGAGAAACTCAGAGAAGCGATACAGGGTGGCAAAAACAAATTATCTCAGATTTTCCTCTCTCATCCGTCTGTTGTAAGATCTTATATAGCATGGCCACAATATATCACAAATATAGTTGCAAATCCTGTCTCTGATGGAGTAAAAAAATCTATGAAGTCTGGGCTTGAAAACAGCCCCGAGGGGACAGCTGTATTAGTCAAAGTTTGGGTGATAGGATGGTGAGGTGTATACCACCTTTTGAGTGAACATATTGGCCAAAATAATTTAAAAAATGAGCCTAGCAACTCCTCAGTGCTTAGTGGTGAGCATTTTCTGGCAGTATGAGCAGGCAAATCAAGTCACTCTGAGTGGACTGTTCACAAAGCAAGTCCCGTTTTCTGGATAAGTTTGACTTCTAAATAGCAATTTCTGTATAAACAATTGAAAGTATAAAAATGCAGCAGTAGAGACATCACTGCCATCCCTCTAGTATAGCCAGTCTCTGAATGTCTGTAAGTCCTGGTTTTATTTCTTTCTGGATGCAGTGACATTGGAATTGGCCAGTCTCAGGATGACAGCATTGTGGGACTGAGGCAGTCAAAGCACATTCCTCCTGCTTTACCTGTCAGTGGAACCCTGTCATCCAGTAATCCTGACCTGCTGCAGTCTCATCACCGCATCTTAGACTTTAACACTACTCCAGGTAAGGATCCTTTTCTTATTGTAGTTCCTAACCTTTCAGTTTCCTCTCATAGTTCAGTTTTTTGGGGTTTTTTTTTTGTTGTTTGTGGATTTGTAGAGTCTGAAGAAGCATGTGAGTTTTTATTAATTGTTTGCTGTCATACACAAATTAGCCACGTATTCATGCATGAGGATTTATTCCATCTGCTACAATATACTTTACCCACATATAATAGATGTCTGTTTTTCATGCATGCTGTATACAGAGTGCTTCTTACTGACTGAATATTCCTGGTCAGTAAAAACCTGTTTTGCTTGGTATTTTATAATTTGCCTTGGTGGATCATTGTTTTCAAGACTGCAATATTTCCAAATGGCATAGCAGATCATTAGCTCATAGTAAAGGGAAAGGATATTGGGCTGGGACACAAAATTTGTATTTCAGTCTTTTTCTGAACAGACTTATATAATTTGTACTACATTTGTAAGGGACAGTTTTAAAGTTTCTTGTTAGTCACCCTGCCCTACAGCTGTATGCCAAATTCTTTGAATATAAAATCCCTTTCTGAAATAGATAAAAACTGAACACATTTCGAGAGGATCAAAGCACAGGAGTGAATGAGGGAGAAATAGGGGGAGACTATGAGATACTTGAGAGCCTTATCTTATAAAAATGGTTTAGCTGGTGCTCCTGGCAGGGTTGGGATTTGGGCTCTTATCTGGCTGCAGGAAGGTTCTTAGTGGGAAACCTTTCCTGAGTTAAGTATCCAAGTCTTTGGTATTAAAATATAGCTTCTGGAGCAGGATATAGTGATGGTAGCTCAGCAGACACTTGGTTATTTTGGCCTGATCTTTAGAGAATTACTCAAAAGTAGAAAATTCAGTGCCCTCCTAAGACTGAGGTGTTTCAAAAATTACCTAAAGGATTAGCTAAAGGAATGCTGCTGAAATATCAGCCTACACACTGACTAAGTTGATGCAACCATAGTGCTTGAAACTGTGATATTGAACATTACTTCATGTCAGGTGATTTAGGGCTAGAGGAGATTGCAAGGAGGTGGTTTGTGCTTTTTCCCCCAATGCCTAAGATTGATCCTGAGAGACTTGGAAGGTGGATAGTTTTTTTGTATTTTCTCCAGTGACTAGTGTCCAACACCTTGAAGCTATTCTTTATCAGTAAGAGCGTGGTTTTTCATCAGGACCTTTACTGTAAATGGGAAATGGATGAAAATTCCTTTCTCTAGCTTGCCACTTACCTAGACCAGACAGTTCTAGGTAATTAAAGTGCTCATGCTAACTGCAGCAAGTGGCCAAATTCCAGAGCTATGGGCATTGCTGACTCAAGCAGCTCAAACAAATTTCCATGAGAAGGAAAGCCATTGCAGGCCTAAAGACCTTTCATTTACAGATGGAGTTCAGAGAAGCTTAATAAATGAATAAGGTTAAACTGTTTGCATTTTGTGTCGAGGGAAGGAGCTCAGTATGATGTAATGCCATCACTCCAATGCTTTAACAATTTTTCTGTATCTATGTAGAAAATGTATTTCTTCCTCATTAAAAAAAATTGTTGTTTTTGTTTGGGTCGGTTTTGTTTGGGTTTTTTTTTTTTTTGGTTAAAATTTACCTGAATGTCCACACGCTGAATATTTTGACAGTAATTCTGAGGCAATTTTTATTTTCCTGAGTGGAAAGGAAGGAAAAGGGGGCTTGAAATGAAAATCATAAACCTTAAGGACTTTGGAGATGGCTGCATTGTATATAGAAGTGTTGAATTATATCTCTATATTTTTCAAGACTTGAAAAAATTAAAGCCTGCAGTTTAAATTCCTTTTACTACCTTGGTCTAAATTAAAGATGGAAATGGAGGCAGCTTGCAAGAAATTGAATGCACTGGAGGAGAAAGAGAAATGGGTAGAGCAGCTGTCCTTTGAGGCTTTGAGAAATATCCCTCAGGATAAAAAATAAAACAACTTGCTCCTTTTAGAAGAGTAGTCTTTGAGGAGAAAGTGTGAACAGCTTGAAATCTGCAAGGAGTCATTTTAGTTTCCCTTCTGATTGGATCAGGCTGTCTCAAATATACTTTTAAAGGTTTATTTTTAAAAGTTCAATAGAACTTTGATTTCTCTTTTCTTGTGCTGCCTTTGCTGTTTGATTGGAAGTCAAAATAATAGAGTAATGATGAACTGCCAGTCACTGGTATTTTTTCTTTCCCCTCACAATCTTTCTAAGGGAATAGATTCCTATCACACAGCATTGCCTTCTTCAGCCTGCCACTCCAGTTTCCCTTTTTGAAAACCAGTGAAGGGGGGTGATTACGATTCTCTTCAAGTGTTTTATTTAAAAATTAGTGGGCTGAATTACTTGCTACCCTTGCTATAGCTGCAGTCATTTCACTTGCCAGCAGACGTCTATGTGTTCTGTGTAGAGCTTTTCCTCACAGCTCTGACTGGTAGGCAGCCTGAGAAATTGGGTGCTAAAATGCAGTGCAAAGATGGGACTCCTCTATTTGCTGTCCTCTGCATTTCTTCATATTGATTTCAGTGACCCAGCAGAGCAGGTTATTTTCTTGTTGAACAAAACACTTTATTTCTAGGGACTGTTAAACAATTTCTCACCTTGGTATTGTTTACAGTAGCTTCTCAACTTCACAGCATTTCTTTGGGAAATATTTCTGTAACAGCAAGAGGCAGCAAGATCTGGAGAAGGGTCTGGTTTTTAACAACATCTCCAAAAGCTTGTGTCTTTGGCATCTGTCTTCCTCCAGATATCAAAAAATGTAGAAAAAATATCAGAAGATATTCTGCTCTGTATCCTTCTCCAACTAATTACTGAAGGAAGATGGGTCAGTGTAGAGTTGGTGATAAAAGGCAAAATTGGCTTGCTAGTTGTGAAATATTTGTGCATTTGACTCAAATGCTTAGGAAGGGCTAAAAGCTGGCCTGTAATGATATCCTTTATGTGTAACTGATGATATAATCAGACAGCATTAGTGTGTTCTAGTATTAGTGCTTCTCAAGCTGCAAAGAACCAATGTGAGTTTCAAAGTTACAGGCTTAGTTGCATGAAATTTGAAAAATAATATAGTTAAGCCTAAAAAGCCTTTGTAGCATGTAAATGAACTCATATCAGAGAGATTCATCTTAATGCTTTCCAAATTATTATTTTGGAAACATGCAAGAGCAGTGGGGAGGTGTTCAGTTCTGTTCTTTTGTCACCAGATTTCTGCTGCTGAATAGATCTTTCTGTAGTAACTTGAATACATGTTATGCACATTCAGGTCTTGTCAAAAAATCCTCTAGTTGTACTAAAGTGAATGTTTTCACTTGGCAGGTTTTTTTCCACTATTTTTTCATTATAGTAATTTCAGAAGCCTTCATTTAGATGACTTCTTGTTATTATATACTTTCTTGCTTGTATGACTGCTTTAATCTAAAAAAAAATAATTATTTTTATGAAGAAACATATTAAAGAAAAATGAGTAGATGTCATGCCTCACAAAACTAGAAAAGCTTATTTCTGTCAGAGGGAAGAAATTAAATTATTTGAAATACTTGTCAGTTAAAAATACCTGAGGTTAAAAACCCAGTGATGAATACTGGTATAATTCCATTTATCTTTTTTTTTTTTTCCCTAATAATGCACTGATAACTACCAAAATTCAGTGAATCAATGGGGTTTGGATTTCAATATATTCATGCTCATTAGTTTGTCTGTCCAAACTTTGAAAATATGATAATATTTTCTATTATTTATAGCCTAACTAGCTTCTTTTCCTGGATGTTTATAGAACTAGTTTTTACTGAAGATATTCCTTATCAGTAAGAGGCTAGCTTTTCATCAGGACTTTTACTGAAGTAAAAACTGATAACACTAATAATTAAACTCAATGTGACTTGCTCATTCTTATACCATTGAGTTTTTATTTTTCTTTGCTTACTAAATTGCATGACTTGCTTGTAATTTTTTTCCAGACTTGCCAGACCAAGTCCTGCGGGTTTTCAAGGCGGACCAGCAAAGTCGCTACATAATGATCAGCAAGGACACCACAGCGAAGGAAGTGGTCGTCCAGGCCATCAGGGAGTTTGCTCTGACTGCAACCCCTGATGCCTATTCACTGTGCGAGGTCTCTGTCACACCTGAGGGTGTCATCAAGCAAAGGAGGCTCCCTGATCAGCTCTCCAAGCTTGCAGACAGGATACAGCTGAGTGGCAGGTAAGATGTAGACTGAGCTAAAGCTGATGATGCCAATTTTTTAAGTTAAAATCTTGTTAAAGAATGTTACTTAATTATTTCATGTTCTCTATCTTTGCAACACATTGCTGTTTATGCAATGTCTCATTAATACCTAGGCCTGGTGAAGTTCATTTTATTCTCAGATTCCAACTGGATCATTGCTGTAACTCTCAGCACTAATCTGAGTATACTATATCTATATTATATCTTTTTCTGAATTTTGTTTTTACAGGTATTACCTGAAGAACAACATGGAAACAGAAACTCTTTGTTCAGATGAAGATGCCCAAGAGTTATTAAGGGAAAGCCAAATTTCCCTACTACAGCTCAGTACTGTTGAGGTGGCTACCCAACTCTCCATGAGGAACTTCGAGCTCTTCCGTAATATCGAACCCACGGAGTACATAGATGACTTGTTTAAACTCAAATCAAAAACAGGTTGCACTAATCTAAAAAGGTTTGAAGAGGTGATAAATCAAGAAACCTTCTGGGTGGCTTCTGAGATTCTGAGAGAAACCAACCAGCTGAAAAGGATGAAGATCATTAAGCATTTCATTAAGATAGCACTGCACTGCAGAGAATGCAAGAACTTCAACTCGATGTTTGCCATCATTAGGTACTGCCCTCTAATAATTGTACTTCTAAGTAAAAAGCAAAGTCTTACTTTAGTCTTAAAAAAAAGTACTTAATAGAGTAAACCAGTTTATACTGCTAACATCAACAATCTGCTTGGCAGTTTGCTAAGGAGGACATTTTCTGTAATTTGAAGTGTTTGCTGAAATATTGTTTGAAATGCTACTGTTACGTAATTACTGCTCATGATAGTGTGGCAAGGTGAACATGGCACTAGAGAAACTAATGCATTTATTTAAGGACAAATACCAAAAGAAACAACAGGAAAACCACACAATTGTTGCAAATGAATGGGCTAATTTCCCCAAAGCAACTCATTTTTGTCTTACTGCCCAATATCTTAAATTCATTCAGCCATGATAGGTTGCATTTTGTTTTCTTTGTATCAGCAGTTTCTTTCATGGAACTCCGAAAATATCAATGACAGACTGTAATGCCCTAATATAGTCTGTAAATAAAGATCTTGTAATAAGAATTTTAAAATGTACTGAAAATCTCAGAAAACCTTTCTTAGTTTTGGAATGAGAAGGGAGGGAGGGAGGGAGAAAACCCTAATGTCTATGTTTATACACTTTCTTTGAAACCCAAACAAAAGCAAACAATCCCCCTATATTGTTTCTCATGAAAAAGCTCAAGTAAGTTGAGGTAAACTGGCAGTGTTATCACTGTCTTTGACACAAGGTCTTGTCATCATCTTGACATTCAGTCAACAGATTGAATGTGACACTTTTACCATGAGTAGGAAAAAAAATGAGTAGGTTTGAATACTATTCAGCAAATGAGGCAAGTTCCAAAGTCAAGAATCCATGCTGATGATCAGTCAGCATCTCTGAGACATCAAAATATTGAGATTTTGTTCAGCTATTTCAGCCAATCTCAAGGAGAAATAAAAGCACCTCTCTTCTAGGAAAAACTTGAGTGAAGGAAAGATTCTAGGTGTCAGACTTTCCCACCAGGTAGAAATAAACAGCAAGACAGTCAATGTCATTACAGTGGAAAAAGGGGGTTTACACCAGCTACAGCTTGAGAATAACCTCAGGTATAGAGAGTGTTACAAAATTTCATCCTGAAAGAGCAAAGTCAGAAGGATTATTGCAGAAAGAAGGTGGGTCAGTGTGCTGTCACCACCTGAACATCATCATGCAGGTGGAAGATGGTTTTTCTGCCAGTTTGTTAAACTGGAAGTAAGTGATCAGCCTGAGGTACTTAGATTATGATAGTCTTAACTCAAACTCAGACACTCATTTATTCTTAAGTAACAAATACATATCCTCTTTAAGGTTTAATTACTCATCGAAGTGTAACTTTTTTCTGTTTATGGTTGCATCATGAAGATATCTCCAGTTTTTATAGCTTTTACAAAAAATGATCTTCTGTAATAGATGCTGGCAAAAAGAATTATTTAAATTTCTGTTATTTTATTGATACTGCCATGCTTATGTATTCTGGCTATGTTGTATTTCTACCATAGAAAATTTAAAATTTTCTAGGATTTTTTGTTTCTTTCTCTTGTTCTTCTAACTTCTTTACACTTCTTTTGTTTCAAGTGGCCTGAATTTGGCACCAGTTGCAAGGCTCCGAACTACTTGGGAAAAGCTTCCAAGCAAGTATGAAAAACTATTTCAAGATCTACAGGACTTGTTTGATCCATCTAGGAATATGGCAAAATATCGTAATGTCCTTAACAGCCAAAACCTACAGCCCCCTATTATCCCCCTGTTTCCTGTCATCAAAAAAGACCTTACATTCCTTCATGAAGGTAAAGGCAGAAGTATATCACCTTTTACTAGCTAAGGAGAAGTAACTTTCCTGCCTGATCACTGATGTTGTTGGTTGTAGGAAACGATTCCAAAGTGGAGGGCCTGGTGAATTTTGAGAAGCTGCGGATGATTGCGAAGGAGATACGCCATGTGGGCCGCATGGCGTCTGTGAACATGGATCCTGCTCTCATGTTTAGAACAAGGTAAGTGTGTTGTACCAGGCAGAGCTTTCCCCAGCTGGGAGAAGGCTGGGTGGCAGCAAGAGGGACTTTTATGTGCCCCTTCTGTTGGAGCAGTATGAATTTTTTGTGTTAGCAATTGACCAGCATGATGTGGTGGTCTAAAACTGGAGAAACCATTACATTTTGTGGTTACTGATACATTCTAAAATGTTTCTTACTATTCTGTAGTTGATGGTCACGTCATAAAAATGAGATTCTATCTGTGGGAGGGAGAGAAACTGTCTTGAAAACATATCTATTAGTCCAGTTGAAATATCAATGGGTGTCAGCCTTATAATTTGGATTTAGTAGAAATGGTCATGTATCTGTATCTACTTGTGTTAGAAAACATGGAGTGAATGCTCTTTGGCTTCATATTTGACAAGCTTATTGCATACTCTTTTTTCTTAATTTAAGCTAGAAGAGTTTGTAATACCTGATTGTATGCCCAAGTCAAGGCTCTTTTTAATGTTTGTGGGCTTCCAGAACTGCTTGTCCTGAGGTCTGGTCTTTTTCTTTCTGAGCTTGTGATCTTTCTCTGTCTCTTCTTAAACCCATGCTTTATTCTTCCTGGCTCTCACTTACAGGAAGAAGAAATGGAGGAGTTTGGGGTAAGTGGTTGGAGACAACACACACCGACATTCATTCTTCCTTTACCATTTGCATTTTTTCCTACTTGCTATCTTCAATTTTCTGGTGCTTTGACATTTTTTTCTTTTGTAACCCTTTTTTACTGACAATAAATTTGATTTGAGATTAAAACACAGAGGCCAGAGGCTGTAAATTATTTTTAAGTGGTCATAG
Source organism: Melozone crissalis (assembly GCF_028551555.1). Classification (NCBI taxonomy): domain Eukaryota; kingdom Metazoa; phylum Chordata; class Aves; order Passeriformes; family Passerellidae; genus Melozone; species Melozone crissalis. The sequence continues at coordinate 35,143,058 of NW_026535784.1, read as the reverse complement.
GTAGAAGTGGAGTGTCCTTTCCCACCTCTAGTTCAAATTGCTGAAGGAAGAGACTTTTGGTCAAAATGAAATTACAAAATGACAAGGTTGCAACAGCTGAAAATAGCTGTTAATTTCCTTATACCTATTAAACAATTATCACAATCAAATTCAAAAGTTGAAACTTACAGTATCTGCTTCACTAACTTACTTTCATATTACAATTAGCCATCATTTTTACCTTAATAATTCAGAATCAATGCATAGTGTTCATGTAGATATACATACATTGAAATGTGCATGACATTTATTTCATCATGAACTAGCCGATCATTTGATTTCACAAAATTCTCTTCAGTCTTGCAAGCTACCCAAAAGTTCCATTCTGTAAAACTGAGCTGTACATTTTGTATACAGTCTGATTTAAAACACAGAGGGCTTTCAAAATGCCTCCTTTTTATGTATTTGAATTTAAACCTCACCTATAGTCTTCTGTCAGCACTGCCTTACTGCATGAGCTTTTCCTAATGCTCCAGTCTTCTCAGTAGATGGCTTTTGTGAGAGAGCTACCTTGAATGCTTTTCTGGACGTGTGAAGTGTTATTGCCTAGCTGGAGCAAAATAGGTTAAAATATCTGTGCCATTAAAATAGTGCCTGTAACCAAGTAAAAAGATTTCCTGGCCCTCATCTTTCTATCTGTTACAGCTGTTTGACTTACTGGAATGAGGCATGTGAGCTTTGACATAGACTGACATTCATGCAATCTCTTGCACGTTTCACGTTTATCGGGCGATACCATGTTGGACTAAGTCACACCTTTGCTCTCTTTCTTCCCCCTCCTGCCCCCCTCTCTCCAGGTCTCTCAGCCAGGGCAGTGCCAACGCAGCTGTGCTGGATGTTGCACAAGCAGGGGGGCATAAAAAGCGGGTCCGTCGCAGCTCCTTTCTTAATGCTAAAAAGCTCTATGAAGATGCTCAGATGGCACGGAAAGTGAAGCAGTATCTCTCAAACTTGGATCTGGAAATGGATGAAGAGAGCCTTCAGACACTCTCTCTGCAGTGTGAGCCAGCCACAAACACATGTGAGCATTGTCATTTGTTGGGGATTTCAAGAAAGCTGTTCAATATAACTCTGTTTCTAGTCCAGTGAATCAATTGGGAACAGTAACTAGACAATAAAGTTGAAAATTATTTATCTAGTCATTTTCAAGTGCTGAACATCTATGAATCCTAAGGAAATAATCTTGTGGATTAACAGGATAGACATAGTATATATACAGGTGATAAGGCTTTAAGATGATGTCACAGTGAAGTGCACAATGGCTTTTTAGATTTGTATGTACAGAGGGTACAGAAGAGTCAAAAGTTCTTCTATATTTCTGATATACTGAGGCTACTAGTGTGAATAACAATATGGTTATTCTGAGGAAGTAGGGGATTTTCTTATGTCCAGGTGTTTCAGAGATACCTGGAGGGCTATACCTGGGGCAACAGAGGGGAAACTTATCTTGGATATCCATTTCGTTTTTATTTTAAGATATGTTGTATGTTGTGCCCTTCCTGTCTGCAGGGTAGCAAAAAAAAAGTAATTACATGTCTGCTCTGAATCAGTTGTAGTCCTTATGGTAGCCCAGTGTAACTTCTGTTCATGTTTTTTGTAACAGTGGTCATTTATCAGAGCTTTATTTTGAGAAAGAAAACATTCATTGATAATTGATAATGTACATCTTTTAAATGGAGTTATATATCCCTCTCTTTTCCTCTTCATCTTTTCTGTCTAAAGATGATATGCTGTATTAATTGGACAAGTATTTCAGCATCTTTTAATTGTTAATCAGAGGGCTTTGCACAGCTCAGACTAAAACACCACTGCGTCCTTGGCTAGCAGTCATTCAGAGTTTTGTCCCCTTTCTTGCAAAGTGCCGAAGAACACGGGAGACAAGCGATCTGGGAAATCTGAAACGTCACCAGTGGCTCCCCGGGCAGGCATCCAGCAGAAGGTGCAGCAGCAGCACAAAGTAAACCAAGCCCTGCAGGTCCCAGCCGTGTCTCTCTACCCCTCTCGCAAGAAGGTGCCAGTCAAAGACCTGCCACCATTTGGTAGGTGGAACAAGGGAGAATTCGGTTTAATTTTCTGAAGTTTGTTTGCCTATGTTGGGAAGACATTTTTAATCAAATAAGGCTCTGACTTCCATTTCTGGTAGTATGATATGCAGGTTATATCTGTTCATGCAGTGTCTGGTGGGCATAGTTCTCTAGAAATGGAAAGAAAGAAATCTAGGGATAGCATCCAGTCAATTTAATCAGTGTAAGTATTTACCCATTGCTAGCAGCTGGAAAGAGTAAATGTTTATCACTGTTTGCCTTGGGATCTTGCATTAACTTTTCTAGAGGAAGTAGGGACCTGGACTTCTTGAGATGCCTCAGAAGTTTTGGTGTCTCTTCACAAGTTAGATTTTTAAGGTGCAATTGAAGCCTGCTCAAATTGGCAGTACTATTAGAAATGTGGGTCTGAGCTTTCACATTGACAATTGTCCCTTTGGCTTCTACTCCCTTCTGCTTTTTTATTGTTATTACACAGTTGTTGCTGCCTCCATATTCTACAGAAAGGCACCAGACTGTAGGAACTTATTCTGATTTCCAAATCTGTGTCCCAACATGTGTACAGAACATATATGCACTATTAATGAACTTTTTAAATCACAAGTATGGTAATACTGTTCCCATAATCCCTAGGAAGTATATGTAGCATAACTGGCCTTTACTTTTTCATGATGGTTATTGCACAAGAGCTTAATTCTTATTTCACTCTTTATTGGTTTTCCTCATGCACTGCTTAGGCTGCAAGAAAGCATCAGAAGCAGCAAAATGAGCAAGAAACAATTCAATATTCATCTAGATCTTGTTGATTTTACCATTAAATTTTAATCTTGAAAGGACTTTGAAGCTTCATAGACTGCAATTTTTTGCTCATAGTGGCAAAGTTTCTGAAAACTGACTAGGTTAGGATGATCAGGCAGCTGTGAATTATTGATAGCAGGATTGTGATCCAACAGATCAAAGATAAAAGTCCATGAATGCTTGGAAATAACCTATACCACAAACATTGGCAAAACTGTCAGAGAAACTCTGTCTTCACTTATAAGGCTGTCCCAGGGTGGATCTTTGAGGGGAGGCGAAGAGAAAGATGAATAAATGTGGTCTGGGAAAAGCTATTCCTGATGTCCTAGATCTTTACATCATCTTCAGGATGTTTTTACTCTGTAGTTTCCCAAAATAAGCTGCTGCAGAGATAGTTCTCAAAAATGAGAGAGAGAAAGGCAGCTGCAGGATGGCCTTGTTTCATAAGCCTAATCCTTATTAATTTTCTTTCCTGCTTCCTTTGACCTCCTAGGCTACTCTGAATAGAAAAGAAACAGGAGAGCAGTTTGAATTCTTACTATATAAATCTTCACTAACCAGTGAGATGGGTGGGTGTCTGTATTTAAGCTAATTTTAGTTCAAGTTTCTCAGTAACCATTCCTATGCATATCCTCAGTTATATGTGGAGGTAGTATTCTGCAAGATCAAATCTTCATGTTTTCTATGGCAAAGTATTTATCTTAAAGAGTGGCCAGAATGAAAGATATCTGTGCTAATATGCAGAAATAAAGCACTATATTTTAAACAGGAATATGTTTTAACATTTTGCTTCATTTAAGCTGGTGTCAGGAACTCAGAAATATACAGGAAAAATATGTAGCTTTTTCTTCCTGTGGTGTGTCTGCTCTGTAAATGCATTGTGAAATATAACTATGTATTTATACTGGACTTAACATCTGCCTACTTTAATTCTTACCTAAAGGCATTAACTCCCCACAAGCTTTAAAGAAAATCCTTTCATTATCAGAAGAAGGAAGTTTGGATCGTCACAAGAAACAATCTGAAGACGCTGTCTCAAGTGCATCTTCACAGCTCTCTTCTCCTCCTACTTCACCACAGAGCTCTCCAAGGAAAGGTAGTAGATGTTCCATATTTTTTATCCTGTTTCTTGAAGCTCATGGACTTTGGAAGCTTCTGAGAGAGAATTTGGACATACAATTCTGCTGCTCCTATTTATGTCACGTACGGTCAGCAAGAGGGCAGAAAATGTAGTGCAGAGTGGGTATGTGTGAAAGGTACCTGTGAACCTGATTTCAAGGGTACCTGAAAGCCCTCTGATGAGCAAAAGCCAGAATAGATAACCTGGTATGATACAGGATTTGATGCTGCAGGTCACTCTGACTGCAGCTGCTTCTGACAAAAAAATATTCCAGTGATGAATGTTTCCTGCCTTCAGTGGAGGGATGTGCAGGTTAAAACTTAAAATCTTTGTACAGCACTGACCACACTGGTCTATCAGAGGAATTATTTGCTCTGTCATGCATCTGAATGGGATGTGATCTACATATGATAGAAAGGCTTAAGGTATTTAGGATTCAAATTAGAATATTTAATATTGTAATTTATATTTTATACTACAGAATATTTTAATAGCAGCCTGGTTATTTAAACCATGTAGATGAATTTTTGAGGAATGGTATTGTACATTGGAGCTATCTTGACCAAGATCTTTTAAAGTAGTTTCACAGAGTTATTTTTTAAAGTGAATTTAGGACTTTAAAGAGATTTTTTTAAAAAAAAACTATTTTCTTGTTTGTTTTCGTGGTAGCTGTAGTTCTGGCTATGAATTGACAAAATACAGGAGGCATTGTCCTGTAATTTAAGTATACTTCCATTCTTTGAAAATATAATAGGCTAGAGGTATTGCATGTAACTTTTAAGTGGTTCTCTTTTCAGGATAGCATAAAAGTTCAGTTTACAGCTACATAATAGAGCATTATGGTAAAATATACATTGGGACTGAAGTGACTTCTATTGAAGTGTTATTTACTAAGGTCAGATGGAGGAAGATAATATGTAGAGGATATATCATCTTGAGTCCTTGTAAGCTGTCATCATTATTTCTCCCAAATACTACATTAGCAAAGAGTGAACTTTTATAAATATGGTCAGGTCTATGCATTTTTTGAAAAAGGAATTGGAATTCTGTACTTGACTCACAGTGTGAACAGCACTTTATTTCTTCAAAAAGCAAATCATGAACATGATTTAAAAACATATCCTTGGTTTGATGGTTACATGAAGCTAATGATATGATCTTTCAGATAAAAATGACAGCATTAATTCCCTGCATTAGTTCTCAGCAAGTGAATTGGGGTAGATCAGTTGAAGTAATTCTGCCACTTAGGATTAGAGTGAAAGCAAAATATGAAAACTGTGGTGACTTGTGGATGTGTTTAATGATCTTTAACTTAGCTGGCAAGAACATTCAGCACAATTTGTTTAATACTGAAAAAAAAAGCTGAATTTGCTGAATTTGCTTCTATGATGGGATTTGCAGATTTTGTCTTGGTCAGGCTATCTTAGTGCTACCTACCTCCAAATTTCACCATAATTCCGGCAGTATGGAATTTGGAATTAATTAGTGAGTCAAGTATCACAAAAAAACCTTGAAAACCTGCCCCTCTCTCAGCTAATATATGTAATAAGCAGTCAGCCCAGACATCTGGTCTTCATGTATCGGTTCATCTCTGTAGTGTAGCTTTGCAGAATAAAAAGACTGTATGGGAGAGTCTCTGGGATTACTTTAAGCAGTAATCTCAACCAGAGATTTCTTTCCTTCCAGTCTTGGAGACAGTGTCTATGCACAGTCAGATTTTGAGATTTTTGAAGTAATATTTCATAATGTGAGGATATGATGATGAATTTGAAAAGAATTTAGAAGAGCAGAGCATTTGGTTTGTAAATGAGTAGTACATGTTCCCACAATCCTGTATCTGATTAAGATACCAAAGACAGTGTCAGTTTTGCTCTTTATCTTTTGCAGTGCTGTGTAAGTGTAATGGTAGCTTTGTTTTAGTGCCAGTTTTTCTTTGGCATTATTGCCAGTGGCCTGACAAGAACTGAGCAGGAGAGTCTGATTAACACCATGTTCCCTTTGCAGGCTACACTTTGGCTCCAAGCAGCACTGTGGATAACTTCTCCGATTCTGGTCACAGTGAAATTTCTTCCAGATCTAGTATTGTCAGCAATTCCTCTTTTGACTCTATGCCAGTCCCCCTGCATGATGAGAGGAGACAAAGGCATTCTGTCAGCATTGTGGAGACAAATCTTGGTGTGGGAAGGATTGATAGAAGAATCATGATTGAACCAGATCAATACAGCTTAGGGTAAGAATTTTACTTGTGCTTACTTACATTATACTTTCATATAGTGTGTATGTGGAGTGTATATTTGTCCATATAAGTTTCCCTGTATCTCTCTAATATTTTTTCTCCTCTGCTCTTAAAAAATCACTACTTCAGTGCTTCATTTTGTGATAATGCTCCTTTGCTGCCAAGAAAAGGTTTTGTACTCCTGAGTGAGTGATGAGGTCTAAGCAGCAAGACTTCACCTCAGTAGATGTTACCATCTGAGCATTTCAGTGGTGCTGTAGATTATCCACTTTGTGGCAGGATAGTATCCTAGCCTGCTTTCTCCAAGGGGAATTAACTGAATTAGATGAGATATTCAAACAATTATTCAGAGATAAACTGAGAACAGAAATAGCTAGCAATTTTCCAGTCTGCTTCATGGAAAAATGCATATCTGTCTAACTCCAAAATATTTTACTCCAAATATCTCTGCTAGTCAACAATAATTGGAAGCTAAAATTCACATTACGCTGCTGGTTTTCTAGTAATTTTCTAGGTAATTAACTTCTGTAATGGTGGGGAAGCTAGTGCTGTGTGGAGTTCTCTAAATCTCTAGCAGTGAGCCTTGGTGTGAAAATAATTGGAGCTCTGGCTTCTGTTTAGTCTCCACTTACTTTTTTTTTTGGAGCTGTTATTTGGATGCTTCAGTCCTCTGAATGGTTTCTGGGGTTTTAATCCTGTAGGGTCTTTGAATGGCAGACCTGTTCCAAAACTGCTGTAGTTCAGCTTTGGGAATCTCAGGCTATGCAAACTCTTTATTCAGATGTCCTAAATATTTGGAAGAAGAGGGTCCTAGTATGCACAGGAAGGTGCCCTGGAAGAGCAAGTCCCAGGAGCCTGGATATCTGCTAAGCAAAAGTGACACTTTGTTGGTTTTATCTGCTGCTGTGTAAGGGATCATGTCAGGCTCACTTAATCACTGAAAGGCTACAGAAAACATACTTGCTCTATGAAGTAGCATGTGTTTCCAAAAATAAGGTTGAAATACATTTCCATTTGCAGAAAATGTTGAAAAGTTAGCTCTCACAGTTTCCTAAGCAGAAAAAAAAATTTGAAATCTCAACCTGAATATCAGTCAGCTGCTGCTAAATTCTGTTTTTAGCTTTTGAACCATTTGCTCAGCATGACTGGAAAAGCAGTAGAACAACTCTGTGTCTCTGTATGTGTGTCTGTGAGGTTTGCGTGTCTTAAAGGGCTGTTGTGAAGTTAAGATTTTACCTTTTGAAATTACACCGCTGAAGTGTAAGGCTTCAGGAAGTTATCTGTCCAATTTTGTTTGTTTGTGTTTGTTTTTGTTTTATTGAAAGAAAAGTGTTATATCCTCAAAATTGAATTAGCCATTCATGCAAACAATAAGTACTGTCAACCGCATCAAAATCTTCCATCACAGAATCATAGAATGGCTTGGGTGGAAGGGACCTTTAAAATGTCATGAAGGTCACCTAGTCCAACCCCACACCGTGTTTTGTTTTTCTTTGTTTGTTTCTTTGTGCGTCCTGTTCATGATTCCCAATTCCAACACTGGATTTTTTGTCCCCCTCATCAATGTGTATCCAGCTCATACGCACCGCTGTCAGAGACCAGAGGCCTGTATGCTGGAGCAACTGTACTTTCTTCTCCTAGTACAGAAGAGCTGTCACAGGACCAGGGGGACAGAGCTTCGCTCGACGCAGCTGACAGCGGCCGTGGGAGCTGGACTTCCTGCTCGAGTGGCTCCCATGACAACATCCAGACAATCCAGCACCAGAGGAGCTGGGAGACGCTGCCTTTCGGACACGCTCATTTTGATAGTTCAGGAGATGGGGCGGGACTGTGGGCCTCAGGCGGCCACATGGACCAGCTGATGTTCCCTGACCATGGCACAAAGTATGGCAGGCAAAGTCAAGGTAGGGAGGGCCTTGATCAAGCACAGTCCAGAGCGAGCTGGGCATCTTCCACAGGATACTGGGGAGAGGACTCCGAGGGTGACACAGGTACCATAAAGCGGAGGGGTGGGAAGGATGTTTCGATTGAAGCTGAAACCAGTAGCATAACATCTGTACCAGCAGAGGAGACAAAGCCAGCTCCTGTCCCTGCCCACACAGCAGCAGCATCAAGTAGTACCAAGGGACTTGTTGGTAAGTTAAGTTTCATTTGCCATGAAGTATTTTAATTCATTTGCTTAAGTTTTCTCATATTGTTCTGCATTTCTTTTGTCCGTTTTTATTTTCTTTTTTTAAATTTTTTTTAATTTTTAAAGCAAAACTGAACATTTTCTAGTCTCTTTTAATTTTTTCCCTTTAACTAAGCATTTATTGCTAGGGAAAATAAAATATCATTTATTGTTGATTCTCAGTTCTGGCAGTGCCTTTGTGTTTCAAGAGAGCCTGCCATACATCAAAAAACTAGCTCAACTGCTGGGCAGTATTTTGAAAGGTTGATGTATTTAGATGTCCATTCTGAAATTTGAATTTCTCATCACAGTAAGGCTCCATAAGGCTATATTTAGAAGTCTTAGTAAATGTGGCCTGATTTAAGTGTTTTACTTTATACCTTTGTATGACTTGTCTGATAATTGTGAATATTCCTTACTTCTGAAATGGGATCCCTTTGTGCTTAAATACCAACTGAAATGTTTCTTTATACTGCTGAAACTGAAGAGGTTTCAAAGAAGTTAGAGCTGAAATACTTTTCTCTGCATTTAATAATGGAAAGATCAGATAATGTATAAATTAGTATGAAGGTGTCTTTGGCAGAGCTTAACATTTTTATCATATTGTTCCTTCTATGCATCCTAATCTGTGGGCCATCCAATACCTCTGATTTTTTGCCTCTTTTCTTCCTTTCATTCCCCCTCACTTTGCCTTTTGTCAGGTTAGCATGAAGAACTATCTAAAAGCCATTTTTTGCTGACACAGCTGAATGTCTGCCAGATTGAGGTCATGCTGAGACCACTGTGATAAACAGTTTTTCCATTTTCTGCCTGAGCATATTGCTTAGCAGTGGCCTTTTGCCTCAAAGCTTGGGTGCAGGTCTAAATCCCTGGGCTATCAAGAGGAAGAAGGTGAATGGATTCATGCCAATCTCCAATTTTACTCTTTGATACCCTTGGTTTCCTCCAGAATGTGTAACAGGTGTGCTTCCAAACTTGCCTCTCAAGGCAATGATTGCCAATACATTTTTATAGACTTGAAAGAACATTAAAGACACCTGAAAATTCAAACCAACACAATTCCATGCCCTTCAGTACTATTAACTAACTGTCCTGCAAATGTAACTCTGTGTATCACTGTCCCAGATGGGACTGTGTGTACACAGTTCTTTTGTACTTAATTGATGTCTTGCAGTATTTCAATAGAATTTTTCTACAATAGAGTTTTTCTGAAGAACTTCTTATTTTCAGAAATCTTTGAATGAAGTTTCTCAGAAACTTCTTCATGCTGCTTTGCTCAGTTAAACAGTCTATTTCTTTGTCCAAGAAATAGACTTAGACTCTATTGGAAAATGTTTGGTTTTGTCATAATACCAAGGATTTATTTTTAGTCTATAAAAATTTGCATCCAAGTAGCACCAGTGCATTTTAAGCTTGTACTGCCCTTTCAGTCAAATCATCCTGCCTGATTCAGGGTGGTGTTTTCATCAGCACTTGTGCGAGAATATACAATGTTTGACAAGATGTGCAAAGTAAATTGGCTGTGTCAGTGGTTTTTCCTGCTGTATTTGTAAGGCTTGTCACTGAAGTGGTCATGTACTAAAAGGCTGGGCCCACAATAAGTGTTCAGTATCAAAGTCCCAGCTGACTTCTCTAAGTACTTAACTCTGAAACAGAGACTTTTGCCTATCTGCTGTGTGTCCCAGCAGATGCTTAGGATTCTTGACTGATATTTTTTCCTTTCTCTGAGAGGGCTTCTCAGTATGCCCTGAGTTAAGCCTTGTTCAGGTAAAAAGTTACATCTCAGTGAGATCCCCAGGCTAGGTGGTGATCTTTCCATCTCCTAGATAAAATCATACTCAGTCATTGTTCTTATGGGAATGCTTTCAATTTTGATTTTGCAGAGATTACAACCATAGGGCCTGCAGGCAGCAGTGCATGCAAATAGTACAATGATGAAGCCCACTTCTCTTCCTGACCTCTTGGAGTTGTAGCTTATGCCTCATTAAGTAGTAAGATTTGTAGGAAGAAAATAATGTATCAGATGTATTTCTTGTTTCCCCTCCAAGATGCTAAAAACAAAAGAGATGAGCTCTTGGATGCAAGTTTTTATAGACTAAAAATTTCATTCATCTCCAGAATTAAGGTAATCATGTACGTGGAGAGATGCCAGAATTCCTGATGTTTATTATTTCTGTGGACTCCTAAGTCTTCCGTGTTGCTTTGATCATTGTACATTTTATTGTATATAATTGATGGAACAGCTTCAGTTGGGAAGTTTGAACAAATTCCCCGTGAAATTTGATGATTTTTGTTAGACTAATGCTTCACTGCTGGAAGAATAGCTATATCCTGTGTATGTTGTATATTCTGTATTTTCTTGCGTGATTTATTTTTCACAAGTCTTTGTCTATCATATGATAGTTAACCTTTGTCATTCAGAGTTTCTGTTCCTGGGCTGTTGAGTTGGTTGATATGTATTTAGCTTTTACCTGTCTGTTTTCCTTTGAGCACGTTCCTCATGCTGTCTCTAACAATCACCTGTTGTTTTTCCTGCAGCAAGAAAAGAGGGTCGATACCGGGAACCACCTCCAACTCCTCCTGGTTATGTAGGAATACCTATTGCTGAGTTTGCAGAAGGTGGCTCCCATCCAACCAGGAAGCCTCCAGACTACAATGTGGCCCTTCAGAGGTCTAGAATGGTGGCACGGACATGTGAGACTCATGGGACAGCAACTCCACAGCAGCAGCCGCACGGCCACTCAACTGGCAGGCCTGTGAACAAACCTCAGTGGCATAAACCAAATGAGTCAGACCCACGTCTTGCTCACTATCCATCTCAAGGGTTTTCCACAGAGGAAGATGGTAAATTTCTACTTGTTAGATTTTGAGTGTGCTGCATGCAAAATGGGTCAGTGCTTTCATAGACACAAAGCAAATTACACAAATCTTGCCATAATTTGAACTTTAGTTCATTTCAAAACTTGCTATTTGTTAACTTTTTTGGAAGGGAAGGAATTCTGTTCATCCTAAATGCAATTTAAAATTTGGAACATAGGTCCACTTGAATCTTGAACAACCAAGCAGTTGGCTTCTCTGGAGATGCCTATGTTCACCTTGTACAGCCCTGCCTGCCATGATTTTCCACATTAAGCATGTATTTAATGATCAGAAAAGTATCCTGGTCTACAGAATACTTGACCATCCACCCTGCAGAGCACCTGTTGCTCAGGTTTATGTGGATAGTTGCTCACATTCTGCCTGAAGCTCTTTACACTGTGAACACTGAGTCTGCCATTCCATTTCACATGATGAGCCCACTGCTGCCTCGCTACCTTGCTGCTCCTACAAATGTGTCTGCATCTTTATGCTTTAGCTCAACTGTGATGGTTTTCCATGGAGAGCAAGTGTAGCGGGATTGCAGCTTTAGGTCCTCATAATTTAGGCAGGGTGGTGCCAATATCACTCACGTGAATGCTTTGTTTTGCTTAATGATAGACTAACATTCCCCTTCTCCCTCTAACTGCTTAGTTACTAAGGTTTTAGGTGCAGGATGAACTTTGCAGTTGAACATGATGGGAAAAAAATGAAGTCTACCTTAACTGAATTGCCACAAACTTTGAGAGTTACCATGACAGAGAATTTTAATTGTTTCTACTCATGATGACTGAATTGAAGATATAATTAGGGGAAAAAGCCAGATGCCTTTCTGAAGCTGTTAGATATCTAGGAGTATCTGTTGTGTTCCTTGGGATGAATAACTGCATCTGGCTTAGTTTAAGCATGTCCTTTTTTCTTCAAGATCAAAATTCCAAAGGAATACGTCTCATGAGACCTGAAATGTACTGAAATTTAGATTGTTTTAAAGTATATATACCTACACAATGAAATTGAGAACACATGAGCACCATACACACAGTTGTTGTTGCATGCACAGCTTGTTTCATTCAGTAGCAGTCTTGTTCTTTATAAACTAAACTCTATTTTCCCTTATCCTCTTATGTTTGCAGAAGATGAACAAGTCTCTGCTGTCTAAGACTTGGACTTTTCTGGATCCAGAGTGAGCCACCTTAAAGGAGAGCACAAGAAGACATCCCTAGAATAGGAGCCTTGGAACTATGATTAAAGGATGGTGGACCTATTTGCCTCCTTCCCTGCCTTAAAAGCAGCATGGGGCTTCTTCCTCTGCCCCTCCCCCTTCGGTCCCCTCTCCCCTTGCATGTGAAATACTGTGAAGAAATCGCCCTGGCACTTTTCAAACTGTGTTGCTTGAAATGCACAGTGCAGCAATCTCCAAGCTACCACTGTCGCTGTCTGCCACATCACACAGTATCATTCCAAATTCCAAGATCATCACATCAGGATGATTAACTCTGGCTGCACTTCCCAATGCCTGGAAGGGTTTTTTTAAATCTTCCTTTTAGATTTTAATCACAATCCTAGCACTTAGTCTCATTGGGATAATGAGATAAGTTAGTTGTCAAATTACATTTGGCCTTTAACCTACAAAGAGAAAATTGCTTTGAGATCCTTTAAGGAGGCAGTGCTTATTTGCTTGTTTACAATGCCTTTGTTACAATTTTGTATGTTTGTGTTTGGGAGATCAAATAGTGCATCTGAATAGTAATTACAGTATTATTTCACACCTGTAAGTAGGGTTGCCAGCCTGAGCTCCTGGAAGAATATTGCTATCACATGGCTGAGCAGGGCAGAAGGGAAGGCAGAGGTTGCAGGATGCAGCCTTTCCTTGACTACCTGGCTTTCCTCTTAATGTGCCCCACCCTGGAATCTTCACAAGTTTGTAAATGTTAGTGTTAACAGCATCCTCATCTGGGTCTGGTGTAAATGCAGAAACACAACTGGTCAGTGATCAAGAGGACACAGTGTGTCTCATACCTGTGCTTTGTGGAATACAGGATGGCATGCTAAAAAAAATAGTGTCCCATTGTAATAAGACAGATGGCAACCCCACTGTTAAGTTATATGCTTTTTATTTTTAAACTATATAGTAGTTATATTAAAATAAAAGTTAACTGGATAACACTGCAGTGAAGGCAAGTTGGGATGGCACAGCTCATGTCAGCTGTTAACACTGATCTAATAACCTCCATCTATTGACTTCCACGTTAGGGGATAATCGAGCCTTTAAGTAAAAAAAAAAAAAGATAACACAGTTAGATTTGCCAGCCTTTGCAATGCAGAAATAGTCACAACTGTTAATGGCTTCATGGAACACTGCATGTGTAGAGAAGGCCAATGTGTAGCAACCACCTGCTCACAGCTGCTATTAACCCTATAATGACTGAAATGACCCTCCCCTCTATTTTTGTGTTGTTTTTGCACAGACTCCGGAGAAGTGAAGGCTGCCAATCCGAGTAGTACTCAAATGTGAGGAACTGCTGGTCTTGGATATTTTTTTTTTCCATTGAACTCAGCTGATCATATTGATCAGTAGATAAACGTAAATAGCTTCAACTTTTAAAGATCAAATTGCAGTGTTTTTTCACTGTATCAAACAAATGTCAGTGCTTTATTTAATTCTCTCTCCAGTAATCATAGCTTTTGTCTATTTGCTTATATATAACATTGTCAATTATGCATTTGTAATTTTACATGTAATATGCATTATTTGCCAGTTTTATTCTCAAGGCTATGGACCTCATGTGCATATAGAAATACAAAATCCTAGCTCTATCACAAGTTGCACAAATGTTATATAAGCATTAAGTAATTGTAGACCATAGGACTGCTAATCTCAGTTCGCTCTGTGATGTCAAGTGCAGAATGTACAATTAACTGGTGATTTCCTCATACTTTTGATACTACTTGTACCTGTATGTCTTTTAGAAAGACATTGGTGGAGTCTGTATCCTTTTGTATTTTTAATACAATAATTGTACATATTGGTTATATTTTTGTTGAAAATGGTAGAAATGTACTATGTTTATGCTTCTACATCCAGTTTGTATGAAGCTGGAAAATAAATAAATATAACATTAATGAAGTCCATATTGATTCTTATGCATTTTACATGTTCCACATACTTGAACAAATTTATGAAAAAATTTTACTTCTCTGTGTATTAATATTAAAGGGAAATTGCCAAGTGATGTGGGCAAACCACTGGTGTGGAGTTTTTCTTGATATACAGTTGTGCTGCTGATAATTTTGGAAACTTTGGTGTGTGTACTGCTGAATGAGAATGACTGATACTGTGAGCATCCCTAGCAGAAACATTTGAGATGCCAAAAAAGGTATGGACTTAGGTATATGTGGAATGTAAACAGCTTTAAAGGTAAGATTGTGTTGATTTTATATTCTGAGTAGTGTAAAAGTATCTGTTTTAACATTTGGGTAGGGAGAAATACGCAAGGTGCTCCATTTGAGTTTTTACTGAATAAGTTATGTCAAATAATAAATATCACCCAATAGCATCCCCAGTATTAAAAGCTGATGTTAATTCAATGTTAAATCTGTAGATTTTATTTTTTCCCAGAGGCTAGATTCTTTATTTCCAATGGTGTGCAGAAGACTGGTATAAAATGCTACTGCTAAAGCCATACACAGCCGTATCCCATCGAGCTTTGAAATGCCTGGCAGGTGGCGTTTCCAAGTCTAAAATTAGTTCAATGCAAAGGGAAGCAATAAAATGCTGTTTAGAAATAAGTCTTCCTGACATAGCTCTAGAAATGATCCACACTTGGAATCATAAGAACGCTAAAAATCACTGAAAATATAGGACTTGTAAACATTGTGTTTTTATTACTGTAATCTCTAGCACTATAAGGAACGAAATTATGGATATTTAGATTTGTGTGGTGTAGTGGAACTACTCTTTGTGAATCTGTGGCTAATACTTGTTGGGTACATTTAAACAAGCTAAAGATTAAAATTTGTTTTTACATTAGTAGAATAAAAATGCATTTTTACATATTTTACTTACAAGATTGTCCTCCATTAGTACTAAAGGCACAGTGATAGGGAAATAATTCCTCTTACCAACTTTTGAGGTGTTTGCACACTTGTCAATTTTTTCTCCGTGCTTGATATATTATTGAATTAGGCAGTGCTCCCTATCCTCCTGTTTATGCCTCCTTACTGTAATTACTATTTTTAGATCACATTATATAGAGACATCCTCAACATAGCATCCAATATAAATAGCTTAATTTGTTATGCACTGAATGATAAAAAAAACATCACACAGCAACTGATTCAATAGAAATAAAGGCCTTAGTGTGACATCTGAAACACGTTTCATATTTGTAATATGAATTTTGTACTTACTGAGTGGATCCCGCAAAATGCAGACAAGTAAATACCAATTGCTGGGATTTAGTGTTGCCTTCACCAAAATGGAACTGAAATCTAAGAATTTTTTTGTGTGTTTGAAGAAATGACATTTAATTATCTGTGTTATTTTATGGCTTTTTTCCCCTGAAACTTACTGAGGTAGAGGCTACTCCTTTATGCAGTATATTGCACATTGGAGTCAGCATGAATCTGTAAAAGCTGAAGTATTGAGGGTACTGCTTCAATGGATTAATCTTGGTCATTTGGAGAAGCATGCATGTTTTACATCTGTAAATCTGAGACTCAAATATTTGGTCAAACTAAGGTGAGGAAATGGTTTTGTTTTAAAAAAGAAACAAAACTAAAAGCCCTCTATTTTCTTCAAGACTGGTAGGAAATGCAATAAGTTTCCAGGCTGTCTCATATGGATTGTTGCATAGTTGAAACAAAATCAGCTCTAGAGAATTCAAGTAATGATTTAATTGCAAGTATTAATATTTATGTATTCCTTGCTATGGAATGAGACATTAAAAATACTTCTGTGAATAAAGCCTATGTAGCAGCAACAGCCTCTCTAACATAAATTAAATAACACAGATCCATTGAAGAAAATATGAACATTGTTAAAATTACTCTGAAGATTGACCCCCTCAGGAGACAGCAGCCATGTGAGATGATTAATATAATTTTGTTCCCCTATCTCTAGATTGTTCTTTAAATAAGTTTTACAGTCTTGTCTCTAAAAATTGCATGCTTTGAGAGAAGACTGGGAGTGAAAGTAGGTTTATTGCTGATGTAAGGTGGAATCTGTTACTTTCTGTTTTCCACTGAAAATATGGTAAATGAAAATTTAGAGTTTTTACTAGAATATTAAAACCTTTAAAGTTCTCTCTTGCTTATATGTGGTGAGTATGTAGGAATTAGTTTAAGATATTCAACTACTAGCAACCATCAACAGCATAATCTTAAACCATTCACATTTGGTTTTCCTGGGATTAAATTTATACAGTGACACTCTACACACCAACACACAGACTGCAGTCTCTGTAGAGAAATGAGTCTTGGCTCTCTGTGTCAAAACTCAAGTTGGTGTTAAGTAGAAGTGCTGGCTTCTCCTCAAGTGTAGACTCATAGCTCCCTCAGCTTTTTACCCGGTGGCTTGACATGCTCAGTCTTCTCTTTCAGTTTTGAGAATTAATTTGGATTTGCTTTCTTTATTAGGTTGATCCTTAAAGGTGTAGTTTTGGCCTCGATAATTTAATGTGTGAAAGGAGGACTATTTTCTTTGCAGCACTGTTGCCCTTGCTGACAATGAAATCCTTTGTGTATGTATATAAAAACATTATATATATAAAACCCCATTTTATATATGTGTATGTATAGAAAAAACCCCATTGTATACTATTGCAGCATCCACTTTTTTACCTAGAATATCTGCACTGGAAAATAAGCCAGTGCAGCATTATTTAAACTAATTTTGTTCAGTGAAACTTACATTGGAGTAGTGATGTTTAAAATGCTTTCTCAGTAACTACCAAACTGTTTTGATATGAAGTTGTTCTGATACAGTTCCAAGAAAATTTTGCCACTTGTGCCAGGGTCAATAGGTGCAGCAGAGGTAAATCGCCTAGGTGCTGTATGCAATATGATTTGAGGCTTTTCTCATAACTAAAGAAATATGAATACTTTTAAACTAGTTTTATTGAGCTTTGTGTAACAAGTAAGATGCTCTGAACTGTGGCTTTCTAAGAGAAGGTAGGCCGTGAGGCCCATGATGGCTTTTCTACCTTGGTGTCTTTGGTCAGAGTCCAAGTAAAACACAGGAAATTGCATTGATAAAAAGCAACCTTCCACATGGAGGCCCTACTTCCAGCTTCAGCGTAGAACTGGATTTGTTCTGGTTTGGCAGTCCTGGGAACCCTCATGTGGCCTTGATACGTGTTTTACTCTTAAGGAGAAAAAGTGCTGTTGCTGCATTTCTTACTTGGGAGGCTGATCCATTCCTCCGGTTGTCAAAAGATATTGAGTCTCCATGTGCTGGTTTATATGTGGATATAGTTTTTGCATTATACATTCTTTGGGCTGAGCAGCTCTCTTCCCCTCTCCTTTCTTGTATCTACACCTTACAGTGGCCAGATGTTCTTCCTATCTGTCCTGCCAGAATAAGTCAAACTTAAGCGGGACAGGTAGAGTGGAAACTTCTGTATACACTCTGCATCTTGTGCAGTTTGTTTGTGGAGTTTTGTTGTGTTTATTTTGTTGTTTGTTTTTCTTTTAATGTCAATGTCTAAAAATGCTGCTTAAAATGAAGCATGATCTGCGTATTGATCTGAATTTTATTCTAGTTTTGTCACTGTGATTGTCACGGTATCACATTCTCCTCTTGCAATGTTCTGATCTGTTCTCAATCCCTTCCAACACTGTACTCTCAGCCATTTGTGCTATGATTATTGTTCATTATTAAGGTAATCTGATCATCAATAACTCCAGCAGTAGTCCCTCTCCAAACTGATACTTCCATGTCTTACAGCACATAGTTTATTCCCTCTGGTGCAGGTAGGTGGTTTATTTTACTTGATATTGCCCCTCCCTTGCATTTTATTCCCTTCTGTATTTTCTCCAGGATCTAGAAACAATCTTCTATTTTGATACTAGGTCAGACTGATGACTTGTTTGTCCCCACATTTCTCATGTTTTTAATGCTTCAGTCCCCTGTTGTAACTCCTCATGTGACAGCTTCACCAGGTCTTGTTATTTGGTTTGTGGTATCAAATACTAGCTCTTTCAAAACTAGAAGCTATAGTACAAAGCTGTAGATGGATTATTCCTGAGCTCTCTTCTTTCTTGGCCAATTAGTTACACTGCAGACTCATTTTGGTTTCAAGATATTTATTCAGTTGAAGACTCTTTGGCTTTTTGTGTCAATAAAATGCCTAATTCAGATGGAGTTCTGTCCATTTTGATTTTTTTTTCTCTATCCTCCAATAGACTTATTTGTCAATTATTGTTTTGTTTGCTTATTTTGGTTTGGGTTAGAGGATAGGTTTTCCTGGGTACTCAAAAAAATTGTTTTTGTTTTATTTCTTACCCTGGCTGATGACACATTCTGTTCAGCCTTTTTGTCTTGGGTAACCTTTGAAATAAGTGAATATTTCACTGTAAGTAACGTCAGCAGAGAACTTGGCTGAAGAGTTTTATTCAAGTTCTGGTATTGTCCTTTGAGAAAGTCTGTGCCTTCTTAGTAGAGGAGATAAAACCTGTGAAATGCAACTTCCAAGGAAACCTGGGGTCCTGTTTCCTGTAGCTCCCTGAGAGGAGGTAGTGGCACAGTGGAATGTTTAGACTGAACAGCCCTGAAACTGGTAGAAGTCTTTCTGTCATTAAGGCTGAACATAAAAGTTTCAAATGAATGTTGAATTTTATGTTCAATTAATGTTGGCAAAATTGCTGAGCTTCCTGAGGTTTTGCATGCTATGCCTTGGTCCATGTGAAGTTCATTTGGCAAATCAGTCATTGTATTTATGAAAGGTCATAGCAGAGATTTTACCGAAATTCATATTCATATGACTTAAGTATTTATTGCTCTTGAATATGATCCAACAAGCCATTCATGTTTTAAGTGCTTTGTTGACTATGAAAGGGTGCACTTTGCTGCTTCTCCTCTTCCCAGCACATATGTGCTTTTCCTCTTTCTCATGCCTCCCTTGTTGTTCTTTAGATGCCTAATTCTTCCTCCCTGTTAACTTCTTCCTGTGGCTTATATTAGCAGCTTTTCTCACACAGCTTCTCTTTGCTCCTTTGTAGAACACAGCACCACCCATTTCCTTCCTCCCAAAGTGTGTTTTGTGTGTAGTCCTCAGAAACAATGGAAGGAGGCAGCACTTTAGTGCTCAGAAAGCTTGAAAGGAGTGTACCCAGACAGGACAAATTCAGACTCCAATTCTTTGTCTGCATGTATATAGCCCTTTTCTCAATTGCTGCCTGAAAGCTGGATTGTTCATGTTTCTGTGTAGTGCCCATCATATATTAATAGCATAACTCTTGCTTTGTTATGATCTGATGAATACCAAGTTTTTTTGGTTTTGTGGTTTTGGTTTTGTGCTGAAGTCTTTGTCAGATAGAAATGGAGTGTGGCTCAGGACCAGTGAAGGGAGTTGGGGAGGAGGAGAACTGAGGGAGCAGCTGTGGTTCTGGCCAGATTTCTCAAATGCAAACAGTAATCTTACAAGGCAGAGGGGTCTGTTGTATAATTGAAAGGGTCTATTTAGTCTATTACATTTTGTAATTAACATTTTTGCTGCTTTTCATGCTTAACCAGCATGCATTCTCTATAAAAACATGCTTCTTGGCAAAATACTGTTGAAGACCTGTACAGGACTGAACTATCTCCAGGTTGTGTATTACAGGCTTACCAGGGAAGTGGGCACAGCACCAGCCTGCCAGAGTTCAAGTGTTTGGGCAATGCTCTCAGGCACATGGTGTGCCTCTGAGGGCTGTCCTGTGCAGGGTCAGGAGTTGAACTTCAAAGATCATAGTTGTTCCATTCCAGCTCAGAATATTCTGTGATTACAACATTTGTTTGGCTGTTATGTCTCCATCCTGGTGCTTGCTCTTCAAGCACTTGGCTTTCCAGAGTGGTGGGCATAGGCATTCTTTTTTGGCGTAGCTTTTTTGGTGTAGCTTTATGTTTTGCTCTTTAAATACTTTTTATGAAAACTGGCATGTCACACATTTAATGTCTCTGAAATCCTGTGGGTCTTCTGTATTTCGCTGAAGATTGTATCCAGTTCTTGGTTGCTTATACTGTAGAGCTACCTTGGTTAAGGAGTCCATTGGATACACCCTGTTTCTTTTCATGTGGCATGTAAGTGGGCTGTAACACTGCCATTTCAGCTAGAATGCAGCAGTTTGCAAATTCTGATGGTTTCTGAGTATCTGCAGTAATGTCTTTAGGCAGTTAACATCACACTTTCCGAGGAGGGGGTTGGACTAAGGCTTGCAGAGGTCAGTAAGTGTCCTGTAGGTACTATTGCCAGTTTTAATTACACTTTTCCAGATATTTCTGGCAGGTATTTCAAGGTTATGGTTTTACCTTCCTTCATGTTATCTTTGCACTAGGGACAGAAATGTTGTCACTTGTGGGCCAAGCTCCCTTAAGGGCCCATTTGAATATCTGGGAGTCACTGTGCACAAGTATTAATTTAAACATGTCAGTCCTCTTGCAGTGAGCAAGTTACTCTATTCAGACAAGTGATACAGTCTATAACTATCACTAAGAGTATGAGGTGATTGTTTGTTTAAATCACCTGGATCTGATGCAGATATTATTATGGTGTCTTTGCAACTACTAGTGTTTAGGTTTCTAATTTCAGCCTTTGTTTTGCAGAGTTTGTTTTTAATTGTGAATGCAATGAGTTCTCCCTGAAGTAAATGTGGCATACGCTGCATCTTTTTAAATCTTGCTGACCTCTAAGCTGCTAGGATGTCACACTGCATTGTTTGCTCTTAGTACATTTTTTGCTTTGTTTTTTATTAACCTAAGTGCTGTTTGAATTTTTCATGTCAGGTTTTAGGGTTGTTGAGGCTTCTGAATTTGTGTTTTAACTGAAATCAGGAATTCAGTGATGTTTATGCAGCATCAGCAGCGGCAGCCTTTATTCCTTTCATGCTTGTAAGCTTGTCCTTGGTTTCAGTGTTGTCCTGATGATTGTGTCCTCATAATTTTAATAGCTTTGGCTGAATTTTCATTTTCAACTTCTGTATACTGCTAAAGAAATCTTTGCAGCTGAATGTATTTGCTGCCTCCTGATGTGCTGATGCTATTCCTCTTTGCATCTCCTGCTAGTCTGAGTGTCACAAACAATTTCTTCTCCTTGTGTTGAAGAGCACTAATGCTGCATGCACAAGCTTCCCTTGACACTTAAGATGGACTTTTCTTGGGCATAGTTCCATTTGCAGTTGGTGTCTTTGGACAACAAGAAGAAATTTTCTCTTGAGGATATATCTCAGTATCAGACAAATGGCTGTGAAAGAAAATGTTGATCCTGTCCTATCTTGTACTGTTAGAATTCTTAATTCTTCTCATGGCAGCTGGTACTGCAAAGTTAACTTCCTGATTATTTTCTTAAAACAGTCTTTCATACTGTGTACTTGTATGTCCTGATAGGATGTTCCTAAAGGAATCATTTTTGCGGCTGGGACATGGAGTAGCCCAGATTTGCAACTGTTTCTGCTGCAGATACTTGATAGGCCTTCCTTAGTCCAATTGGCAAAGACAAAGTAAGAAGTGCATAATTATCTAGGGTGTGTCGTTGGCATTCTCAACACTTCATACTGTGAAGTGAATAAACTTGCTTATTTCTAAACAGTGGAAGACCAATAATACTATGGATTTTTAAACAAGATTTCTAAAAGCAAAAGTTACACTCCTTTTTATTAGGATAATCTACCTTAATTCTCTGCTCACGCTCCCTGATATTGCAACTATATTATCCAGTGTTTTAGTTCTAACACTGATTATGATGTATCATATGGTTCTAGTGAGACATAATTTCATCACAGCAGAAATCTCAACTCAGTTCATTTTGGTGTGCCTGGAGCTCTGAGCTGAGGGGATTCTGCCCAAATTTAAAACAGTTGCCATTTGGTGTGGGTCACACCAAAAAGGCATTGTGGTTGAAGCAGGAGCTTCTTCATATTTATGATGCTCTGAAAGTGTGCGTAAGTGAAAGGCGCACATGAATAAATGGGAAGAATGCAAATTGCTGACCTGCTGAAAGCAGTCATGTCCCCCCTTCATCCAAATGAGCTGCTTGACAGTAGTTCAGGCTCCTGTGCCCTGCTGGGCTGAAGGCTCTCTTGTGGGCTGTCCCACTTCCCATGCCTTGCTGGATCCCTGCCTGCCTTGTGTCCTTGTGGAGACAAGGGCATGAAGCTGACTTAGCTAGTGATCAGTGGTGTTCTTTTGATTATTCACCTAGGATAGTCAAGTAAATTGCTGTTGCTGCTGTTTGGAGTTTCAGGGTTGCAGGTTAATGTTTTATACATTATTTTACTGCTTTTCTTCTGTCTTCAGCTATATATCTTGTAGTCTTTGTCAATTTAGCCTATACCAGTATTTGTTCCATATATAATCTTTCACTGCACTGTACCAGCACAATCTGTCCTTCATTTCAGTCCCTCCTCACTGTTTACCTTCATTTACTACATCCAATTTGTATGCTTAATTTAGACTGGAGACCCTGTAAGAAAGGCAGTATGCATTTATAAAATAATATCAGTGCATAATTCTTGGCTTTTTTCTTTCTCAAAGCATGCTCTGCATTACCAAGGTTACAAAAAACAAAGGCAAAAAAAAAAAAAAAGCCCAGTTCTCTGCAGATTTCTTGAATTATAGATGCACACTTAAATAGCTTAAAATACACTGCTTGCACTGTGAAGGTCACCTTTTTTCTGAAATATTATTTTATAAATGAAATGTGCTGGGATTTTAGAAACATGGAATTGGCCAGATGTACCCAATCAATACATTTCGCAAAACTGCTAAAAATATGTACTTGCAGAATACTGCATGTTGATGACATAGCATTTATTCCTATTAGAATAAATTGGATTTTTCAAACATGAGAGTTCAGTTAAAGTTATTGACCTCTTCATACATACTTAAGAAAGAAAAATAGTGATAGATTGACTAAGACTGATATTGGTATAATGGTCTGGAGAATTTGAACAAGTGGAATGCTAACTTCAATCCTCAACTTTTGCCCAGCACAAAAAAACCCCACCAGAAACAACTTAGCACTTCCAGTTTTTTTGTTAGAAAATGGCATATTTCATTCCAAGGAGAAAAATGTACAAGGAAGAGTATTGTTCCTAACCACAGAACAGGCATCATGCTAATCTGGCCTTCACTCAGTAATCTTTAGGTATACTCACATTCTGGCCAAATAAAAAGCATGCAAAACATGTGTAATACACACAAATAAAGGCTTGAAAGCAGTAGGTTTTGCAAGATAAGATGAGAACAATTTTTCCCTAACCATTAGGGCTAGAAACAGCAGTCAGGTGAGATTAGATTTTTTAGCTTACATGTCTCATTTCTTGTCATAAATGGGTGATAAATTTAATTCAAACTAATATGAAGAGCAAAATACAATTCAGAAAATAAGGCATAAAATAAAATGAGAAAATTACTACTTAAAATTATGTCATAAGAATTAATACCCAAAGAAAACAGTTTTGGAATCTTGTTATTTAAAATCAAATTGCCTGTATTCATAATGATAAATTATATTTTTAAGTTGACAGGCTGAATCTGCCAGCTGATCATTACTTTGAGCTGGTTTTGGGTCTCCCTTTCATCTCAGATGTGGTAAGTCACAAGCCATCTACACATATTTACAGACGGGTGGGGGGCTGGGGCAAACAAGGCTTGAGGCAAACACAGTGTGCTTGGCATGTTTATGGTCTCCTTTGACTGCAGTGTACAGTGCAGCTGTTGCCAAGGCCTATTCCCCTGGGATCCAGGTTAAGGACATCACCAGGAACCTTCCCAGCCTTGGGCTGCTACCTATTATTGCTGTTCTGTGTGGGTGATGATGGAGCTGCAATGTGTAGTCCAAGTGCAATCAAGAGAGACTTCAGGGCCCTTGGCATGGTTGGCAATGGAATCTGGAGGACAGGTGGTTCTTTCCTCTATTTTTTTAGTTCCAGGTAGCTACATGGGATGAAACAAATGAGACCATACCGTTAAAACATGCTCCGTGACTGGTGGTACTAACAGTTTTGGATTTTTCAATAATGGGATGGGCTACACAGCACCAGACATCCTGGTGTCAGATGGGATTCCCATTTCTCAAAGGGGGAAGAGAGGTCTTTCCTCATGAGCTGGTGGGGCTCAGTGACAGAGCTTTAAACTAGACTTGGCGAGGGAGAGGGATAATAGCAGGACTGCATGTGACAAGCTGTGGGATGACACACCAAGGTTAGAAGGACAGGGTGCTGGTGAGAGCCCTCAGCCTGTTGCTCTGAGATATGCTGGCTACAGTGAAGCACCTGGAGCTCTACAAAGATGAGCCATATATAGGTAGCCAGCCAGAAAAAGAAGATAAAGAAGGCGTCCTGCCCATGATGAGCAAAGCTGGCAAATGGATGAGAAGGGACAAGGGGAAGGCTGATTTACTCAACAAGATCATGGAACAGATGCTCCTGCAAGCTGTGTTAAGGCGTAGAGGACAGGGAGGTGATTTGAGACAGCCCCCATGGCTTCAACAAAGGCAAGTCCTGCCTGACCCACCCAGTGGCCACATCAAATGATTCTGTTCCTTTACTCCACTCTGGTGCAGTTCTGGCTTCAGTTTTGGACCCCTTAGCACAGGAAATACATGGACGTATTGGAGCAGGTCCAGAGGAGGGCCACAAAAAATAGTAATAAGCATGGGACACCTCTGCTGTGATGGAAGACTGAAGGAATTGGAGTTGTTCAACATGGAGAAGACTCTGGGGGGACCTTGCTGTGGCCTTTCAGGGGTGAAAATTTAACAGGACTTGTAGTGGTAGGAGTGAAGAAGTGTGGAAGATGAGACAGCTACAGAAGCTGAGCTGGGTAGTGCTGCCTACCTCTTGCCCCTGGTACAGTGTAAACCGTGGGAGAGATAAACTCAAGGCAAGAACAAAAGTGAAGACATCATGTCTGGGCACTCTGATGAGAGAAGATGGAACAAGGGCATTGTTGGCACAAAAGAAGTAACAGGGACTTGATAACCAAAAAGATTGTGTTGCTATGTTAACAGGGGCAAAGGGGTCTGAGTAGCAAATTTTGCATGGAATTTAGAGAACTATAAATACCGGTGATTAGTGTAATAAACTGGCTTTGCTTGCATAGCATGGTTCCAGCAAAGGAGTAATGATTTTAGACTAAAAAGGATAGATTCAGACTAGATATAAGGAAGAAATGTCCACCACAATGAGAATGGTGGAACACTGGAACATTTAAGACCTGCCCAGAGAGGTGGTAGATGCCCCATTTGTGGAAACATGCAAGGTCAGGTTGAACAGAGCTCTGAGCAACATGGTCTGGTTGAAAATATCCCTGCTCACTACAGGGGAGGGTTGGACTAGAAGATTTTTAAAGGTCCCTTTGAACCCAAACTGACCTATGATAATCCACATGTTGACAAAATATCAGGTTCTTACCTGTACCCAAAATATTTGCTACCTTCTTAAGAAACCTAGAAAACATCTGGAGAATAATATGGATGGGATAAAAAGGCATTGAGATATTGTGTTTAAAAAAGTGACAGAGAGAAATAGGGAAATCAAGGCTGTGCTCCTGATATTCCTGATACCAGTTTGTGCCCAAGTATTGCAATGTGCTCCAAAAGGATGTGAATCTTACAGGTAGATGGTATAATTGCATATAGTCAGAGCAGAAATGAGGGAAGGGAAAGGCAGGATGAAGAGGAAGGACTATAGTTGCTGAAACTCCAGCAATGAGAACTGGACTGCTCTGAGGGTGTGCCTGTGTGCCTGCAGCTGATGGCAGCAATGCCTCCCCCGTCTGTTTTGTCTGTTCTGCAAGATTTGCAACTTAAGTGCTTCACACCGCTTATGTGGGCCGAGCTGTTCCAGGGAGAGGTAAGCTAACCTGGAAATGCTTTATGAGCATTCTGTATAAATGCATTATGTATTATTCCTCTTTATGCATGAGGAAAGGCTGAGGGATGAGTGTCAGAGTGTGCTGGAGACCTCCTGTGCTGGCTCTGCAGAACTGCATTTCTTCTGGGAAGGCCTGAAGTTTATTTGGGTTTCTCTGTTAGTTACAGTGCTGCATGTCTCTGCCTAAAAAACCCTAACATGATTACTTAGTTATGGAGGAGGTATTTTGCCTGAAGATAGTGCTGTACAATTCTTCAATTTGAAGTAACAGTTTTGTAAAGAAAATTAAAAAGAGACCCTTCTCTTAAGGTAGGAACAAGACTTAAAAAAATAGCTGAATTTTAGAAAATTGTATGGTATGCACACATGGTAACTACTTGTGTATTAAAGAGCTGTGTTTACTATAGAGTAAACTTTAGATATGCTGAAATAGCAGGAGGGTTTTTTGCCTCTCTTCTCTTTTTTTTTGGCCTCTTTGATCATGAGGCAGCCCTGAGTTCCTGGCAATGGTTAGCATGTCCAAGGAGAATGGAAGAGTTGAGAATGTGATGTTCTTACCTGTCTAATCCTACTTAGACTATTACAAATAACACAGCTTCAATGTCTTTATTACTCCGTTTTGAGTAGTGTGCTTCAAGCCCAAGTTCTGGGAGCACATGTATCCCGTTTATATTTGGAGATTGTTACTCTGAAGATAAAACCTGTGATGTGAGGTGAGTGGATGAAATCATTCTTTTCAGTACTTTCAGGAACCTCTGTGTATGTGTCCAAACCTTATTGCATCAAAAATGTGCTTTTATCACAGGGAAACATCGTCACTAGCCAATAAGTAATCTCCAGAGCTGAGGTCTCTTTTCTGGAATGAAATATTTGTCTCTGTAAACTTATTTCAATTCTATTAACTTTCCAATATAAGTTCATGGATGCCACTTCTGATTGTTTGAATGTTAGAAATTTTTGGTTACAGTAGGTGTCTATGTCAGGTGCTGTTCTGCACCAGTATCAAAAGACAACCTAAAAATGAGATGGCAACTGCAAAGTGAGAAAGAAAATACTGAATTATTTTTATTTTTTTTAAGTCTTGCTTCCTGCATAGATTTTCTGATATTTCAAGCCAAATAAGCTTTTCCATGCAGTTTCCTATACATCAACAGAATACTGAAATTAATCCCAGGTGTGCTGTCTCATTTCAAAGAGATGAGAGTTGTATATGAGTACAATATAGTGTAGTAAATTTTGCTTGTTCAAGAATAGACATTAATATCTTAAATCATTAAAATGATCAACATTTATGGATTTTCTTCAAAAATTACTAAATCCTTGGGAAAGCAGTTGCCTTCTGCAAAACATGCTATTAAGAAGCCTGTTTCAAGCTGCTTTATTATAATATCAGTAATGGGAAGCAAAAATCTGGGCACTGGAGTTTTTTTGGAAAAAACATGCACCAAATGCTGTGAGCCTTGTTTAGAAAAACAACATCATGCAAGCTGACAGCAGGTGGCTCTTTTCAACTTGAACTATCAGCAACAAGTGTGTGACTGAATTTTCTTGGCGCTCAGCAGGCCATCTTGGATGGGGACTGATATGCAGACACTTGGCAAACAGGCCAATTATTCCCACTAGCTTTGCTTCCAAACTGATGTTCCACTTGACTACTTGGTCATTGCCTTTAGATGAAAAAAACGAAATCTGCAAATATACTTTAGTAGTGGAAGACACATAGGAACAGTGATGTATTAGGAGTTGACCATAGCAAGACAAAAAATCTTCGCTCTGGAAGGTAACAAGAGCTGTGGTAAACTTTAAAATCTGTCATAAACTAGAATAGCTCTAAAGATCTCAAAATCAAGGTAAATGCTGCTCAGCAGAATGGTTTTTGGAAAGTCTACAAAAGAAAAAAACTCAGTTCATAAAAGATTGAAACAAAAATTTTCCTTTTCAAATAATGCAAACTGTTTTCATTTTTACTCATTGCTGAACACAGATCTGCCTTTAAGCTACTTGACATTTGGAATGGTTTTCTGTGTCTCTGCTTGCCAACTCCTTGTGCATGATGTTTAGCTGTGCCTGCGTACATGTTCTTGCCTGCTAAAAGCATGTAACATTTGCAAGGCATAGCACGTGTAAGTTTTCACAGGATCACAGGTTGAGGTTGGAAGGGACTTGTGGAGGTCATCTGGTTAAACTCATCTGTTTAAGCATGATCACCTACAGCCAGTTGCCCAAGGCCATGGCCAGATGGCTTTTGAATGTCTCCCAAGGAGGAAGACTATATCTCTCTATGCAACCTCTGCTGGTGCTCAGTCATCCTCACAGTAAAAAAGAACTTTGTGTTTAGAGGGTCTCTTTTGTTCCAGTTTGTGCCCATTCTCTCTGGTTTTCTCACTGGGCATCACTGAAAAGGGCCTGGTTCTGTGACCTTTACACCCTCCCTCCAGATGTATGTGCACATATATGTGATCCACCTTGAAACTTCCCTTCTCCAGGCCAAACATAGAATCATAGAAAAAACAGCCGCTCTCAACCCTTCCTAAGAGGAAAAATGTGCCATTCCCTTAATTATCTTAGTGATCCATCACTGGAGTTTCTCTAACATGTCCATGTCTCTCTTGCACTGGGGGTGCCAGTAGTCCAGGCATTACCTCACAAGTGCTGAGAAGAGGGGAAGTACCAACTGCCTCAACCTGCTGTCAACACGCCTAATGCAGTCCAGGAATCCTCTATCCTTTACTGCAAGTACACATTGCTGGTTCATGGTCAACTTGGTATCCATGGGGACCCCCAGGTCCTTTTCCTCAAAGCTGCTTCTCACCTGAGTAACCATCAACACACAATGGTGCATAGAGTTGTTCTTCCCCAGACCCAGGACTTTGCACTTACCCTTATTGAACTTCATGAGGTTCCTGGCAGCCCATTTCTCCAGACTGTCTGAGTCCTTCTGGATGGCAGTGCAACCCTCCATCGTATCCTCCACACCTTCCAGCTCAGTGTCACCAGCAAATCTGCTGAGGGTCCACTCTTCCCCATCATCCAAACCATTATTGAAAATCTTTACAGGAGTGTTGACCTAAAGATGTACTGCTTATTTATTGCTCTTCAGCTAGATTTCAATCAATTTCCATTCCCTGGGCCAGGATGTTCAGCCAGTTTTCAGTCCATCTCATTGCTTGTTCAGTTTTCTCTACGAGGTTCTTGTACGAGACAATGTCAAAAATTCTATTGTTGTCCAGCTAAATAATATCTACTGCTCTCCTTCCATCTATCTGACCAGTCATTTTAGAAGTTTATCTCCTTGGTATTGAACATTACTTCCTCTGAGTGATGCTGATGACTCCTTTAAAACTCTTGTCTTTGATAGGACTGGAAACAGTTTCTGGGAATTGTTACTCCATCACATTGCCAGGACTGAGGTGAGGCTGACTGGACCCAGAGTCCTCATTCTTGGAGACAGGAGGGATATTTACTTTTTATCAGTCCTTGAGTATTTCTCCTAATTGTCATGATCAAAGAATATCAAAAGTGGCATTGTGATGATAACTACCTGCTCTCTCAGCACTTATAGGTTGTCATGGACTTGTAGGACATCAGGACCCATAGACTTCTGTAAATCCAGGTTGCCCAAGTAGTTCTTGACTTCATCACCTCCTACCAAGGATACAGCTTCCTTGCTACAGATTTTCCCCATGATCTCTGGCAGCTGGGGGTCCTGAAGGCCAGACTTTCTTGAATAGGCTGTGGTGAAGGCAGCATTTGGTACATCAGCCTTTTCCAATGTCCTCTGTCACCAAGGACTCTGCTTCATTCAGCAGTGGGCCCACATTTGCATATAAGTGCATGTGTAATAAAGCTCCTAAAATATTAATGGGCAATATTTTTGGTGAATTCACCTTTTAAGTAATTTACTGTATTACCATAAAGGCCTTGCTAGAAGCATTGTGTACTACCAGAACTCTCTTCTGTTACTGAATTAACATAAGGGCCTTTTAATAAGTGAAACCATCTCTTCTGTTTCACAATCTGTTACATTATAATCATGCTTTACATACTGTTATTGCTGTTGGGGATAGATCCAGCTGGTACTTATTATCTCAACAGATTCATTGTATAATATGAAACACCATGTACTTGTATCAGTTGACTATAGCCTATTTTAGGTATAGAAAAAATATAGCCTATTTTAATTGGAAGATTAAAAAAAATGTTTTGAGAAAACGAGGTGAGCTTTTTAGGTTTCTTCTTTTTTTTTTTTTTTTTTTTTTTCCCTTATTGGTATTTCTAGGATTTATTCAGGAATTTTTATCTTTTTTCCTGTGGAATAACATCAGCCAAATTTCAAGTGCCTTCAGTACATTATACGTCTCTGTGTGCGCAGCTTGCGATGTATACTTGGAAGCTGAGAATGTTTGCAGCTGCAAAACTGTCACATGCAGGTTTTAAAAATGCTGTAGTTATGTTTCAAAGTAATATTTATTAGCAGATTCATTCACAAGCCTGACAAAAAGCTTCTGCCTTCAAACAATGTACTTCTTACAGTCATCATCCTAATGTTGGAGAGTCTAATAATAAGTTTTCAATCCTAAAATATGAGGGTATAATTGAATAGAAATAGGTCTATTTTAAGAAGAAATTACTTCTCCGATGACAAGTTTCACACATCCAAAATAGGACGTAAACCAGTGCATCCTTTGTGCAGAATTATTAGACATTTTGATGAAAAATATTTGAGTTTGGATTTCTTTTTATTAGCAAAATTAGCTTTTTTCTGCTTTTCCTTTCTGTGTGTCCCTTCCTACCCCACAATATGCAATTTCCCAGAGTTACTTAAATCAATCTAAGCCCCATTTTGGGAAAGCTGTTCTCACTTTGTCTTAGCACAGACATTTGATATGCCAGATACAGAAACTGATATGACTAGAAGCAGCCTCAGGGAAAAAGAGTGTAGCTGGATCAGTTTCCCAGAGCAGGGGTAACACAGCTGAAGAAAAAGTAATCTGTGGCCAGGGAGGGTGTGGTGCAGAGCAAAACGATCCCATTTTGGCAACTGCAGCCTTCACTGATGTTATCATTCTTTATCTCTCCGGGTTCGGCCATCTTTGCACGGGGACTGGCTGACTCACTGATCTATGGAAATACCCAGCACAGCACTTGACTGGTCCTGCCACTCGTGCAGCCTCCTGCCCTGTCCCCAGGCCAGGCAGGCGGTGCAGCCAGGTGCGCACAGGAGTGCAGGGTTCTGCCTGTGTTGCATGCAGAGTCTGCTTGCTCCCCGGTCTTGTACAGTGCTGGGTCAGATGATGCCATACTCACACTGCAGCCAAGCTGTTTGTTACAATAGCTTTTTCTGGAAATGATGTGACACTGCAAGTGGATCTTCAAAGAAGAATAAGAAGGGAGAAACTGGTACTGGATTAAACATGAGGTTTACTTTCTCCATTTAGACATTAGATGCAAATGCAGGTGATATACTCTAATATTAGTCTAGGTACTTTCCTTGTATTTCATCTGTGCTCTTTCTTGTCTTTTCTTAAGCTGCCTGTGTGTACATATGACAACATATTTGTACTCTCTGTATGTATTTAGCAAGTTAGCCCAGTGAATTTTTGATTTCATCTATGGTGTTTTCTTCTCGGCATAAACTGAAGTTATGTTTTTAGTGCAAAGGCAAAAGGTTCATCTTGCTTTCAGCAGAGAGGAACTCCTGATTGCAGTTACATAAAAAATCTAAAGGCAGTAAGTAAAGAGTTCATAAAAGTGACTCTCAACTCATTAAAGTAAGACAAAATTCCAACATAGATTGTGTAATGAAAATAATGCTAAATTTAATAAACTCCCTTAACTCACTCCCAAAAAAACTGCCCAAACCCACCACCACAAAAAAAAAAGAAAAAAAAAAAACCCAAAAAACCCAATAAAACCCCCCCAAAAACCAAACAAAAACTAAACAAAAATTTAGTTCTCAGTTTTAGGTAGCTGAATTCAAATCGGTTAACTTCAGTTTGCTTTCTCAGAAGTTAAGAGCTAAACTTAGGTATCCAACAAGGTAGAGGAATTCAGTCAATCATAATGTTTAATATCACATCAAAACCCCAAGACTTTGTCAGTAAAGTGTTATGAGGAAATGCAAGGATATATATTTTAAGGGAATGGGTGTCTGTGAAGAACATGAGACTATCTTTGATGAAAACCCTCAAATGTGAAAGAGAGAGGACACTGCCATTCAAACTCATTCACTACTCTATGACAGACTTTGTGAAATTCTTGGTACTGCAAGAAGTTAACTCAGATGAAATTACATTTATTGCCATACAGGGCACATTAACCTAATATGTCAGTGCTATTTATCTTACAGAATAGTTTACAGAGAGGGCCCACTTAGGGTCTGCAGCTTGATTTTGACCATAACTTAGAAGGCCTGCTCAGGGGCAGAGTTAACCAATAATGTTGTGCTGGTACCTGGCAACTGGGCTGACAGGGTCCTTGTGGTGCCTGGCTGAAAGTGAATATTTCTTGGGATAATTTTAAAAGCAGTATGCTTCTCCTGAGATCATACCTTTTTGTGTGGTTGTGGGTGTGCTGTAGAAGGTATTATTGACATTTGTGTCAGCAGGTAGAATACTGTTGAAATAGTTCCTGGTGCCCACAAAGAACTCCAGCAACAGCAGCCACCTGTGCACCTGCAACTCCCAGGCTGAGGATCTGTGTTTTCTTTTGTTGGTTCTAAAAAGATTCAGCTGAAGGATGTTGTTGCAATCATGAAAGAGAGAGGTAGATGATTACTAGACTTAACATAGTGGCTGTTTAAACTAGGAGAGATGAAGAAGCATTTAACACTTTTGACCTGGGTTTGTCTGCAAATTTATTTATTTAAATTTATTCTTCTTCTCTAGGGTCTTTGAGCTTTCAGAAGGTAAAGTAATAATCACTTCTTTTGGTCTCTGTGTATGTACATATGGGTGTGTGAGTTCTGAGTTTGATCTTAATTAACACATCTCTTCTAATGCTGCAGGTAATTCCATTCAGCCCTAAGATGCTCGGGATTTCTCTCTTTATATATGTATATCTGTCCTAGGCAGAATGAATATTTTTTACTGCAACACAGATGAACCCAACACACGAAGTAACTTTTAAGACCAGGTAATCTAGTGTTGGCAATTCTTCTTGGAAAATGAAGCTTAGTACTGTTTGTAGAATAAACATAGAGCTAGAATTCAGGCCTGAAAATAATTTTATTTGGAAAGAGTTCCGGCTCATTGTTTTCTATTGGTTTGGATTATCGCAAGGTGGGGGAGAGTGGGAGAGGATGACTTTAAATTTGAAGCACCCGTTGCAGCAATGTGACGCTGATTTAGAGAGCCGGTTTATTTCTGTTTCGGTTTCTCCGAGACGTTTGGAATTTTCCTCCCTGCGGCCGCTCGCAGCCGCGGTGCGCGGGCGCCGCGCAGCGGTGACTGGCGGAACTGCAGAGCAACGCCTCCCCCGGGCCGGGGAACGCGCGGGAAGTTCGCAGCCAGAGGACGCTGCAATCCAAGGGGAGTTTAAGGATATGTATCTAAACAGGGAGCTGTTCTGTAGATTACCACTTCTGCAATCTAAACATCACCTCTTTCTGTAAGCCTTCAAACGTAAAATCTGTAGGTAAGTTACATGTTAAAAGGCTTACAGCTGCCAACTGCTCCACATAACATGGAGCATATGGTGCACTGGTTAGTACCTTCCCTAATTATTTTTGCACTTAATTAAAAAAAAAAAAAAAACAAAACAACAACAACAACAAAAAAACCCCACAAAAACCAAAACCCCAAACTAGGACCTCTTACCATTTTGAACTATCTGGGTAATATAATGTTTCAGGCTCATAGGCTTGCATCCTGCACAGAGTTGCTTTCCTTCTATGTCCTCTGCAGTTTTAGAGCAAAATACTGATATAACTAAACTCCAAATAGTGAGCCAGGGAGATTAGATGAATAAGTGTTAACATCAATTTTTATCAAGTAATGTCTGTGTCTGCTCTCCATTCAGACTGTTGAACTAAGTCCCTGTTTTCTTTGATATAAGGTTAGGGGGCTTTTAGATACCTACATTCAGGATCTCTGTCTGAAAGGGCTCTCACTCTTGGAGCTAAGTTCAACTGTGCCTGCATCAGTATTTATTGGAGGTGCCACAGGGAATCCCATCTGGTCTATGGAAGGTGTCTGGCATTGCAGTGAGCCTGTGTATACTATACTTGGACGCAAGCTAGGGGCAATTAAACTGAGTCCTAAATTTTTTTCCACCCAAAATAGCTACGGCAAATACCAGCTGTTCTGTGGCATGAACCCGTTTCTTTCTTTTTCTAGTCTTTTCTTAAAGCCATTATATCAGCCAAGAAATATTTGCTGACTGATTCTTTGTTATGTCTGATATTCTAAATCAAGTTTTGATTTTAGCCTACCAAAATACTGAATGCTACAGTAGCTATGCTTTGTTGCTATAAAATTGCCACACTACAAGTTCCATTGT
The DNA here is from genome assembly GCF_028551555.1 of Melozone crissalis. Classification (NCBI taxonomy): domain Eukaryota; kingdom Metazoa; phylum Chordata; class Aves; order Passeriformes; family Passerellidae; genus Melozone; species Melozone crissalis. The sequence continues at coordinate 35,108,226 of NW_026535784.1, read as the reverse complement.
TTCCACAAGCTTTACTGCTTAAACGTGTCCAAAGTGACCTAGAAACTTCTGATAACTGAGCTGTATAACTGATTTGAACAGCCCAGGCCTTGCTGTGTTGGAAGGAATGACTGCAAGGATCCTGTTTCTGCAGGGAGATACTGAGTTGACTGCATATGTAGACTATCAATATAGGGATATATTACCTTGAGTTATGCAAACATAATGTTCTGTTGAAAGATGTATTTACAAAGAAAATGGTGTAAGTATCCTTACACTGCCATGAATCAGCATTGAGTGCAAGTGATTTAACTTAAATTTCCCTTTTGGAAAAGGGTCTCTGGTGTGAAACAGCTACACGTTTGCTACCTTGTATTTATTGTGTGGCAGCACTCAAGAGATCCAACTCAGAACGGACTCCTTTGTAGCTTGAATGGTTATAAAAATATACATGTAAAAAGACAATGCCTGACTGAAAAGGAATCTAATATTAAGGTCTGGATTTAATCAAAAGTTACTGGTCAGAAGCATCTGAGTAGGAGGGATTTTGATGTTCAAGGACTGAGCTGATGTCAGTGTGCCAGTGCATACTGGTGTGTTCTTTTTAGATCAATCTGCTGACTATTCCTACCTACTGTACTTTGCTTTGCATCCTGGAGCAGTCTCAAAGTGAGTGAAATGGATTCCTCTTGGGTGAAATACTGACAGAAGTGCTCCAGGAACCATTCAATGTTCTCCAGACACAGATGGGTGTTCTGTTAGTGAGGAAAAGTCTGAAATGAATAAACAGACAAACCCTAACCATGTCTGGTGTGGATGTCAGGTTGTCAGGACCAAGTAGTTTTCATGAAAAAAATTTCCTCCTATTTTTCCACAGTGTCTCCTGGTAGTCTACAGTGTCATGCTGCCACATGCTGTCATGCTTCATTGGTAAGTTGTGACTTCAAAAAAGGTTGTCTTGGCTGACAGAGAATTAAAGCAGTTCTTGGCAAGATGTGAACTTATGTGAAACTAGTTTTGGGTAAGTAGCCTGAAAATTGAAGTTAGAGTGAAGAAGCAGGGAGGTATAGTGAGTGGGAGAGGGGACCCCTTTCAAATACTCTTTTCTAATTCACCTAAGCCTCCCTGTCCCAAATGAAAGCATTGTCATGGATTCAAACTAGTGTATACAAGTGGACAGAACTTCTCTCTCAGGAGCCCATGTCAGATAAAAGAAATTTAAAACAGAGCCTACAAGAAAAGGAAAGATGTCTTTATCCTAAGATAGAGCAATTTATTTTCAAGTATATGTCTTCAGTTAATCACGTTCTGCTCTTTCCACAAACAAATTAGACATTGATTTTTGGGAGAAAGATCTTGTGTATATGTTCCTCATTAAATTACTGATGTTTCAATCGTAAATGTTTTTTTACTGGATTCAAGCAAATTGATTTGCACATGAATGATGATCTGTGACACAATAGCAATGTATTAATAGTATCTTCTATGTTACTAGCAGTGATATTATTCGTGTAATAGGATATTGTAGTTAGGACTGAAGGAATACATCTACTATGAGTTTACTTATCATATGAAGAAGGAACATCTGAGAGATCTTACATTCCTTTTATTAAAGTTTAATCTTGTATCAAAAAATGACTTATATCACAAGAGTCTTTGTAGTCTTGCATTATAAGTTTTCTGCTCATGAGACAATTAGTGAAAGGAAGATGACTATTTTTTTTTTAATAGTCTCTAATGACATAAAATAACAATGTTAAAGGCACTTGTCTCTACAGTGTGGTAAAGTTTTCTACACTGTTTCAGTGTAGTCTATAATACTTACTTCCACAGGTGCCTAAAATGGAGGACCACCACGCTGCAATTCTAGAAGAACAAGAATTAAAGTTTACAAGAGTGGTTGCTGTTGGATTCTGTTATAATAGAGAAAATGAGATCAGGTGTTAGATATCTGTATTTGCTATGAAATCTAGCTCTCAGACCTTAGAGATGATGCAGTAGCAGTACTTGGTTGGTATGTGGGTAGGCAGGTGAATGATTCTTCACTGTACCCAAATGTTGCTGCCACTCTGGTCTCTGGACCTACCCGAAACACACAGAGTCATTCTCAAACTTTTTGTGCTTCCTAAATCAGGAGAGATCATCCATGTGCATTTGGGTTCTCCCACTGAATATGAAAATATGGTAATGGTAGGGCCTGTTCCCTGTGTGTGTCATCAGTAAGGCTGGAGTGTGGAGCAGTCTGTACTTTAGAGACATGTCCATAAGGAATTCTTTTAAGTATCCAGTAGCATCACCTCAAGACTCTTTCATCTGTGATTCTTGTTCCACCATCAAGTTCCACAATTCCCCTCCTCTTCAGTTTCCTTAGTGCTGAAGTGAAGGGTGTCTCACCACTACCAGTTGTTGAGAGCTAAATTCACCAGCTAGCAACACTAACAACTCCAGAAACTCCATAGATCAGCTACATTGAGTGTTTAATTTAGATAACATGAACTATTTTCTGTGCTGACAATGGTGCATTCAAGTTAATTATTTCAGGTAAATACTAATTAATTTTGTATTTTTGTATAGATTTTTTTTTTTCTTTATTTCCAGTAGCTCCCTCCCCTACATGGAAAGGTTGTTTCTCTAGCCTCACCAGAGAAAGCTGATCTCCACTGAGCACTGGGTGATACTGGAACACGAAAGGAACAAACATGCAAACTCCAAAGATGGGAAAATGTGGCAACAAGAACTTCTATTTTGTTGAGATTCGCTCAAATCTCACCAGATTTCACCAGAAGGATGAGCTGTAAATAGTTGCAGACAATTTTTTTCCTGTTACAGGGCATGACTTTTACAGGGAACATGAGCTCTAGAGAAAATAGGTGGTTGTAAGGAGTTAACAAATGGCCACTGGAACATTCAGAACTACACTAGCTACCTACAAATCTGACAAGAAAACTTGGCATTGGAAAATGTAATTGAGAGAACAGAATTATATTAGCATCTAGATAATTATGGCATTGCAAAAATTCTTCGGACTTTCACAAAAGCCAAAAATACATGTTAAATTGAACAATATACCTCATGTTTTCTGCTAAAGGAAAAAAAAATGTGACCAGCAATATGGTATACAGAGGATCTTTTTTCTTGCACTGAAGAGAAAAAAGACCACAAATAAGTTACTTGTTGTGATATTGTGTTTATTTCCTTGTGATAAACTCACCAGATACTCTTACAACTAAATAAGTCATCATGCTTAGCAAATTTTTTTTGCCATATATTTCCTGTTTTCCAGATGCTGCAATCTTTGACAATAGGACAAAGTTTGCTGAAAATAAATGCAGTAAATTGGTGGAAAAGTGAAGACTTGGACATGAAGTTGCTAGAGCCAATCATCTCCAATATAACAGTGTGTCCTGGTTCCAGCTAGGGTAGAGTTAATTTCTTCTCAGTAGCTGTTACAGTGCTATGTTTTGGATTCACAATGAGAATGGTGTTGATAACACACTGGTGTTTTGGTTTTTTGCTAAGTCCAGTTTATTCTAAGTCAAGGACATTTTTTCCCTGTCTCATGCTCTGAATGCAAAAAAACAAACAGGGTGGGAGCATATCTGGAACTCGAACTGATCAAAGGAATATCCCACATCATAATGTCATGTCTGGTATATAAACAGGAGGGCGTTACCTGAAAATGGGGATAGGGTTTGGCTTCAGGAAGAGAGGTCTGACATCGGTCAGCAGGTGCTGAACAACTGTATTGTGCATCAGTTGGTGTTTTTTCCCCCTTTTCATTATCATTGTTATTATTACTTAGCCTTACTATTGTATTCTTTATTTTCAATTATTAATCTATTCTTATCTCAACATAGAAGTTTTACTTCTCCTCCTGATTCCACTGGGATGAGGGGGGAAGAGAGGAGGGGTTGAGTGAGTGGCTGTGTGGTGTTTCATCTCCAGCTGGGCTTAAATCCATGACACAGACTATTGGGAAATGATATCAGAATAATTAAGGTCATGCTAGCTAGAAGGAACATGAAAATCACTCTGATCCACATTTAATATTGGTAAATTGCAGAGTAATGCTAATGAAGCATAAGTTATATACTAATAATTTGGTTGCTGCTTAGAAAGATGTCTGTTGGGACATGGAGGCATATGAAGACCCAGATAAGGAAATCATCCCCAAACACCCCTACCTAACAAAGCTTGTCTTGATTTAATGTGCAGGGAGTTCTCCCTATTTCATGAAAATAATGATGGGAATGAATCTACACTGTGCAATGAAGCACTGTGCAATTACCAAGACAGTTGTAGAGAAGCAACTTCCTATGAAAGTTTTCATCCTCTAGAAATATGCAGTGCATTTACTGACCCTTACAGAAAGAGATTAAGAATAAAAGGCTATGAGTATTCCGTTTATCTGAGAAAGAAACAATTACTGTTCCTTCTTCCTGTTACTTCTAATGCTGTCTTGGAATAGCTGCATATATCCATCCATTTGTATATTCTTCTGTATACGGACATACAATTATTTCAACCTTATTCATATACTTGACTCTCCCTTTCTGGGGCATATTTTTAAAGGAATGTATAGTGGTACTGAAATGTGAGAGAGCATGATAAAGATAAACCCCCAAATGTGGCCTGCAATAGATCCATGTCTGGTATGAAATAACTTTCTCTACAGTTGGAAGAGATGACTTTCTGTATGCACAGTTTTGGGGCAGAGCCACAGCTGTAATTTGAAGGTATTTTATTCTTAGCTGAGTGCCACACTTTCTAAAAATGTATTGGAGAAAGATCAATAGAGCCACTGTGCTATTTCAAAGAGAGGTTCTTTTTAAAATGCATTTTGGAGGAGACACTGAAATAAATATTTGCAATGCAGCTTGACAATTCTAAGCTCACTGTGTTGCTCAACAAAATGCTCAGTTGTGTAAGGGTTCTGTAACAGAGAACTTGCTTGTGTGCTATTGAAGGTTGTTTATAGAGCAAACAATAGCTAGTGTCAGTGTACAGTACTGCACACTAAATCAGTGAGGGGTGCCTTTGACTTCAGGTTTGCTCAGGTTCACAAAAGAGTTTGCTCACTTCAGTCTCAGCAGTCAGATGTGAGATGTTAGCCTCCTGGTGAATGTATTCACATTTCTTTATTCTAGGACCTGTAGGTGACTTTCTAGATAAAGGACAGAGGATGTAATTGATTAAAATAGAGGATGTAATTGATTAAAATAACTGCTTTTTGTTTTTTTCTCTTCCTTTTTTTTTTTTCTTTCTTTTTTTTTTCTTTTTTTTTTCCCTGTCATGCATTGCAGGTGTAAATGACTGAACTGATGTCCTCATTGAAAAACTTTAAACAACTTCAGTCTGGTTTATGAGGAAATACAGTTGGTTCCACATAGTACATCCTGTTCCTTTATCTAATATTCTGTTATAATGGAAAAGCACACTATTACTGATGAAAATAGTTGTTTGGCACTGAAAACTTGTAGCACTTTTTAACAGTATAAAGTTAAGTTACCTTGGGCAGTATCAAATTTGGTACTGATGCCCCTAAAAGTCCTCCCTTCTTAAAACGTGGTAGTGTGAAATGTGGGAAAAACCCCTAAGCCTTGCAAGATATAAGATATGTAATTTGGAAAGCAAAGCTCCATACTTTTTGCCTAGGAAATGCATGAAGAAAATATTCCTAATCCCACCTCAAAGACATTTAAAAAATATCCTTGAATGGGCCTCTGTCTTGCTTGTGTGCTCACATGCAAAAATGACCACAAAGGATGGTTAAAAGAGTTTAATAATTATTTCATCTTGAAATAATATTTGAAATTATTCTCTACCTGCTGAGCTCCCACTCATTCCTTCAGCCCTCCTTCTCAACATGTGAGTGGTTTTATACCACCCCAGCTGTGTCTATCTATTGGAGACACCCAGGATGCAAACACCAAAACTCCTTCCCTTCCACCCTGCAGATGGGAGCGAGACGGGTGCGGCTCCACAGCCACATCCTGACACCGGCTTGTTGCAGCAGGGAATTACTGCCTGGTGTTGGGACAGGCGGCCACCACCAGACCCATGCAGGGTCTGGCACTCCGAGCCGCACAGCGAAGAAACCAAGAAAGTAATCCAAGGAACTTTGAATTACTGAGCTTTTTCCACGACAGTGGCTGCCCACAAATTACCTTACAGCAAGGCCTGTTCACTGGGTTTTGGTAAAAAAGGGAGGCTGGTGCCACCATCTCACCCACGTGAGATGGTTCAGGGCACTGACATGTAGGAACAGACTCACCCGGGGACACATCAGTCCCCCAGGAGGACGGAGGGGCAGCGAGGAGCTGGGTGCTGCCAAGTGCTGGGCAAACACCCGAGGGACAAGGGCGCTGCCAGGGCCTGCCCTCTGCGGGGGCTGCCCAGGCCGGGCACGGGGCTGGGCCGGCGGGGCGGGCGCAGGGCCGCTGCCGCCCTGCCCGTACAGGGTTCCAGCAGCAGGGCCGGCTCGGTGTGCTCGGAGGGCTGATTTAACCCGGCTCCGCGGCTCTGCTGGGCGGCTCTAGGTGCCGCTGCTAGGTGGCGATGTACCCTCAGGAACGGCGCCTCAGCGCTGCCGCCCCCGCCGCCCTGCGGGCCCGCCGGCGTGACAGCCCCGCTGGTCGTGCGGGGCTGCTGGGCGGCTTCTGCGTCAAAGCATGCACGCAGATAGATAAAAATACATACTGGTATATAGTTATGATTATTTAAACTGCTCGCATTAAATGACGGGAGGTTTAGAATAGATTATTAGGAGGAAGCTCTCTGCTGTGAGGGTGGTGAGGCACTGAAACTGGTTGCCCAGATAAGCTGTAAATGTCCCATCCCTGGAGGTGTTCAAGGCCAGTTTGGATGGGGCTGTGAGCAACCTGGTCTAGTAAAGGGTGTCCCTGCCCATGGCAGGGGCATTGGAAGTAGATGATCTATCACTAAGGTTCCTTTGGGTCCAACCCAAACCTCCCTACGGTTCTGTGAAACCCTGTTTTGTTATATACCTAATTGATGCGGTGAGGGGAACAGAACCCAAATCCCTACTCTGCCTTAATTAGCACACAGGTTGTATTACGGGTGTGGGTGCCTCTGGAGCCAGGGTGCTGCCAAGCCACCCCATCCAGCCCCTCTGTGCCACACATGAGGGTGCTTGGGAGCCAGCAGGAAGGGGCTGTGAGCTAACTCTAACATAAAGCAACTTAAAGCAACTACTGGCAGGGATAGGCTACTACTTGAGAGGCTGGTGTGTTTAGATTCCTGGGCTTTGTGTGGGGGTTTTTTGTTGTTGTTTTTGGGTTTTGTTTGTTTTGTTTTGGGTTTGTATTTGTTTGGTTTTCTAAAATGAAATACTTTCATTTAATAATGAAAATGCTGCAAGATGTAAACCAAGGATCTCTCCATATCTGCCTGCAACCTTTGCATGTTAACAAGCGTGTTACCTTCAAAATGCCTTTCAGTCTGGCTCTCCTCTTTGTGAGAAAACCTTATGTTAACTTGGCTGAACTCAAATTACCCTGTGCTAATTGATGTGCTGGAGGTAGCTTTCCTTCAAGAAAGAGACAGAGTTCTGGGTTGAGAAAGCTTTGCTCTGTATAAACAAGTGGCGTTTGTTATAGATGGTAACATGTGTTCCAACTTTTTGTTCTGAGCAAGATATGCCAAGGAAACATCCAGTATTTTTTTTTTTATGCTGGTAATTGGGGGTGGAGAGGAAAATTCTTTTCATCTATCTGATCCTGATTGTTATTTACTCAGAAATTACAATTATTTTAAAGAGAATTAATTAGGAGCCAGTCACAGAACTCTAGTTCAGTGCAGCTGGCTGGCGATGACTGATTGAAAAGGAGAATAATTATTACAGGTTTGAGAAGAGAGCTGAAATGATCCATATGGTTAGTCTGATTAAATTGATCCAAAAGTCATCAGAAGTAGTGCTAATTCTCTGTTTCTATTGGGTGCAGCAGTGCATTAATACCTGTGGTATCAGGGGACAGGTGCTAGTGAATCAGCTTGAGGTGACAGAGTTGCATCATAGCCATCCTGCTGTCAGCCAACTCAATAGACTTTTGAAGCACAGAGGCCCTGATGGTGAAAAGCTGAGAGGTTAAAACACAGAAACTGAATGAAATTGACTCCCTCTGCGAATCTGTGGCTAAGTGATTATTGGTTCATACAATAATCCATAAAGGGAGAAAACAACCTAAAAAAAAAAATAATCTGAGAAGAAGAATCTGAGCAAGAAGAGACCCATTCAGAGTTTGAGCTCTCTGGAAAATAATCAGGACATGGTTTAAGTAGTGGTTTGTTTTCTAGCATGTCTATAAGCATTATATTACAACAAACACAAAGATTATTTGGTATTAGTCTTCTGTGTCACTAGTTTCTGAGAACTTCATGTGCTCTGGCAGTGCTACCTGTACTGTTAATGGAACCTGCTTCTCCATGATAAAAAGAAACATGTGACAGAAGTTTTTTTAAAAAGTTAGGAAAAATCAAAAAATGTGTTTATGTGAAAATGGACTTGTGACTGCTAAATCTGGTAATGCTGAGGTTGAATTTTTTTTTTTTTCAAATAAATTGAGCCACTCATAGGAAAGAGCTGTAGTAGTATTAGAGAATGCACTAGTCAAGAATCTATGAAGTTGCAGTGAAGTAGTGGTGTAGCATGTAAAGTCTATGAATTTATACATAATAATTTGGAGGAAAAGGACATCAAAATATTTGACTGCTTACTAAAGGAGTATGTAGGTTCAGCCTGTGATCCCCTCTTAACTCTGCTAAATTACAGGATGGGGACAGTGAAGTGTGATATATCATCTGTGACATTTGTTCAAATAGAAATTGAAAACAAAAAATGGCTTCATAATAAAAAAAAAAACAAACAAAAAATGTCTGGGTGAGCAAGGAATCATAGGTATAGATTGAGGCAATAAATGCAAATCAAACTAAACCTTGGTATTTTTTGGGATCTTGGTCACTACCCTTAATCGATAGAAATGAGTCTAGAAGTACCTGCAACAGAAAAGAAAGGCTATGAACAGCAGGGGTGTCTTGAGATGTGGCCATTGCATTGAGTGAGGTTGTCATTCCAGACAGTCCCATGTTCAAAAGTAGCAGTTTCTGCTGCCTCCAGAAGGAAAAAAATACAGGAGATACGAATTAGCTGGCCTGACCGAGGAATAAGGCAACAGACAGAGCAGTGTTAATTTGTGGAATTAATTACCTTGGTATCACCTGATAACTATGATGCCCTTATGACAGGGAAATCACAAGAATGAAATGATCCACAAAGACAAGTTCACATTCCTTTTAAGCTAACATACATATATGTATATTTCTGGCATTAAGAGAAATACCTGGCATATCCTGGTAGTTATTTCTTGTTACATTTGCATGGAGAGGTAAGACAAAGCCAACTGTCCCCCTCGGAGTTTCTGGAACAGGCTGCTGATGGTTGTGTGCCTACTTGTGTTGAACAGAGCTGTGTTAAAAGCCTGACACCAAATGTAGCAGATCTTTCCTTGAATTAGTTTTTTAAGTTCTACAGTGTGCACAAGACAGACACATATGTGACTGATGTAGGTATCATACCAGTCTGTCTTTTATCAGGAAGACTAAATTCCGAAATAGTAATACCTTTTTATAAAAGTTTAATGTGAATTAGATGAGAATGTCCAGTAAATGGCAATATACTTATATTTCAAACAATTATATTGGATAGCCTTTCTTCAAATATGCTATGTCATTCTTGTCCTCTATATTCATTGCTTTAGAGCTTAGAAAATCAGCAATTGCTCTATGCTGTTAATCCCATCCATTTGTTTCTCTATATACTTTACACTATAAATATTTAAAAAGTGTAATTACCTGAAAAGTCAAAATGAACAGATCTTGGTTGACAGGCTGTCAACCATAATGACTTAAATTATCTTCTTGTCCATAACACTATCCTTGAAATGAAAGCAGTTAAAAAAGCATAATTTTGCCTAACTACTGTACAAATATTTTAGAAAATAAGGTCTTTACCCCTAAAAACATCTGTTAAACACATACTTTTCTGGCAATGACACCAAATCAAATGGAAGCGATAGGGAAGGCTGTTAAGAGGAAGGATTAAGTTATTCATCTCTGAATGGCGTTTCCATTACTGTGAAACTACTTGGAATAAAATGGGCAAATAGCTTTGTCTGAAAAAAAAATTGCTGCAGTGTGGTGGTAGCATTTGCTGAGGTTATTATGAGATGACTTTGATTCAAAAGAAGGATGAAGAAGAGTTGGAAAGGAATTTTAATCAGTGCTAGCAGCAAAAAAGACAGGACAGAATGTAAGTGATTCATGTAGAGGAGCATACCCTGGGCAACAGGCACTTACATAGCCAGACAGGCTGAGTTAATTTCCTTGAGTGTTGCTTCTCTCTTTCTCTTTCCAGCCAGGCTGTGTGTAGACAATTAATGTTTGCCTGGTGCCATGTACAGCCTTTCCAAACCTCCTTCTCTACTGGTCAGTGAGCCTGGCAGTGCTCTCCGCTTCCTGAACTGAGCATGGGCAGAAGAGGAAGAATGGAAAGAGTTCAGAGAAGAGCAAAGGAGGGCTGCCCGAGGCCAGACTGCTTCTTTGGATCAGATTGCATTATCACATGGTTTGGAGGTTATGGTGAGTGTTACGGGTAGTGGGAGAACTGAACACCAGTGAAGGGAACGTGACTGGAGTTATATCAGGGATAATACAGTGGTTGGTGCTGCCTTCGTTTCTTTTCCTTGAGGCACTGTAAAAGAAACTAGTTTGGGTTCAGTAACCACGATGACTTCTACATAGAAATGAAGCAGACTGTGGTTCTGGAACAACCTGGAAGCTTCTCAGCCCAAAAAAGATATATCCTCCTATACTCTGCCGTTGCAAGGAAGACCAATTTCCTGTGGAGAACAGAGAGGAGATTACTTTGAAATGCCAGATTGCTTCTCAGAAACCCCACTGTTATCTCATTGCTTTTATCACTTTTCAGGAAAACTGGGAGGGCTGGTTTTTGGTTTACTTGGTGTTTCCTGTTGGTTTCCTGTTCCTTCCTTCCCTTCCCGTTCATTTCATGGAAATGTCTTTGATTTCTGTTTCCCGACTTTTGAATCCCTCCTGTACTTTTACCTCATTCAAGTGCAAGTGCATATACCTGTCAAACAGGTTGGGGTAGAAATATATTAAATTTTCACTGGGAAGCAAGTATCCTAGGAAAGAAATAGGCACGGTTGTTTCAGGATGTCATAGAATTAGATTTGAGACAGAGGAGCAATTTCTGTCTTCCCCTCCCCAACCCCCCCAACCAACATTAACAGTGTTAAAGGTTAGAAAATTGCTCAGTTTAGTCATGTTGCCAAGTGCATCTCTGTAGTAGTTCAAGTTATGTCTATTACTTCTCTGTACTGTGGAAGAACACTTCAAAGCCATGATGTTCGGATACATTGAGTCAAAGATATTTTTATTTTTTAAGAATAAATAGTGTAAATTGAGCCTGTCAAGTAAAGAAGTCAGCAAATCTTGCTGTCTCCATGAGCAGAGTGGGATAGCCAGGCCCCAGAATATGGCAGAGGTGGCGTGGAAGAGTGATAGATAGTTGGTTGCTTGCTGCATGAATTGGAGAGGACAGAGAGGGATAGGGAATATCAGGGAAAATTTATGGTATATTCAGTATAGAAAAAACCAGGAAAAAATTAATAAACCTAGGTCGTAGTCCAGATGTTCATGCTTGCCATCATAGAGCATCCACATGACTCCATTCAACAATTTAGGGACAGCTTGTGGTAAGCACTTATTGCTGCCTTAGGACTTGGACCCAGAATGCTCTGGTGGTTTACCATCATGCCTGCTATTATAAGTTGTGGAACTTTTAGAATGTTTTACTTTTTAAAAAAAAAAAATTGCTGCCTTTCAATGATAATTTGCTTTATCATCTGTACAGCCTCTTTTATTAAGTTCAAAATAAGTTTCTAACTAAGTTCTACTAAGTTTCCTAACATCTTGTGATTTTGTATATCTTTAGTAAACAGAAACAAAATTTAAAGCAGCATGCAATAAAGTGGTAAAATGAATGCAATAATATATATCCTTATTATTGGATTCTATGTGCTACCATGAACCACTGCTGTTGAACAGGATATTTCATCTATAAATATAAACATACAGTTGTTCAAGTTATCCAGAACTGGCCAAGCAGGAATACAGATGGACTTTCATTCCCGTGGCTCTGCTATACCGATAGTCCCTGGAAGTTTGTTTCCAATAAAATTCAGTATAGTTTCTTGCATACTTATTCAAAGTGCCCTTTTTGTGCAGCAAATATTCTACCAACTGTAATACCATCTTTACTAATGCTTTTCTAAATTTTAAACCAAAAACTGTAGCAGAACAGACTCTTACACTGCAGACATATGAGCATGTGTTTCAGTATTGTCTTTAACATTTCCTTAAACTATCATTAAGGTACTTCAACCAGGGAACCATATCTTGGATCACATTTTGACCCTATAGAGAATAAATGTAAAATATATATAATGAACAGAAACACCATATAAATAGTCATATTGTTGGGAAGCAACAGAACACCTCTTTATTTAGTTATTACTGAGCCCACTTTATGATAGGTCTTCAAAACAGGCATCTCTGCATAGTGTGAGGAGGGTGAACGATGTAATTGTAGTTTATATAGCTTCACTCACCTTCTGATGGGACAGATAACAGTTGTGTGTTTTATATTTGTGGACTTGGTTTATGAGACTCAGTAGGTATAATTATTTTAGTAAAATATTAAATTCTAAAAGTTATTTTAATTTATTAAATGTGTTTATATAAAATTTTATTATTTATTAAATTTTCATGATTGTAAGTTAAATTATTTCAAAGATGCCAACTTCACCATCTGCAGAAGCAGCAAACTTCTGTCATCAGAGTGCTAAAAGGCAAGTTGTCAAGAATTTAAGCATCTATCTGCTTAAAATCTGCTTATTTGCACTGCAGGCAAAACTGTGATGGGAAGCAGAGAATGTCAAGCTCATGTTCAGTTGCTCCAGGGCCATGGTGTCATTTTTCTTTTAATAGACCTTCTGTTCCCTATCTTTGTTGCTCTCCAGTGGTTCTTCCATGGTGTGCACATGCTTGATCAAGTAAGATGCTAGTGTATAGTTTCCTGGCATCATAGCACAGTAACTTTCATTTCTGTTACTGACAAAAAAATTAATTACTCCAAATTTCCCCTTAAAAATATTTACATTGTGTTCCATCTTGTTGCTGTGTGAGTCCACCTTAACTCGCTGTTACTAGAGATGGATTCACATTAAAACTTGAAAATCTCTCCTTTTACTTCCTATTCTTGTCTGCTTTGGAGATTCTTTATACATTTGACTGATACATCTATAAAATGTTTGCTCTCATTTTCAACAAAATCCAGGACTCCAGTATTTTCAGGTTTTCAATATACATTATGCATGCATATATGCTGTAATGCCTTTTCAGCTGCTATGTTCCTGCTGATCTGTAATCAATTTGCTCTGACTTTTTTTCTGTTTGGTGACACCATAACAGAATATTAGATTATAGTGATGTGATGTTATACATAATAACATAAAAACAGGTAAAACCTAGAGCTTTGCATAGCCAATATGCTTATACCTTTAAACTCAAACTTGATTTCTTTTCAGAAGGCTGCTTCAATGATTAAAACATTTTGGGTCCTTCCATAAAACAAAAATCAAATAACTTTTTTAAAAGCAGACTTTTCAAAAGATTCACACCTTTATGAATCAGACATTGTGCACTCTTGGGCAGTATATGAATAAATTAGATTCTTGCTAGAAATTATTTAGTAAGTTGGTCTGGCAAGCACTGAATCAGCATTTAAAAATCTGAAGTCAGTATCATGTTCCCTATGTCAGGCCTTGAGTTTGCTCTCTTCTTCTATCTTTTATCTATTCCAGGTTAAAATTTCCAGAACCTCTAAAGTTCAAACATGCAGAATGATTTTAGTGAGATGGAGGATCTCAGGACTGGAACTAGAGCAGAGCCTGAATGAATCCTGCATTTGCTTTTTTGCCTTTTTCACAGGTTTTCCTCTGGTAATAAATCAGTCTTTGAACTGTGGAAAAAGCAAAGGCATGAAAACACATGTATATGTGATAAAGAAGACAATGACAATTTTACAGTTAGGGGTTTATTTGAAAGCGGTCGTTTCCTGGTTTAGATACCCAAAAGATTCCCTACTAGCTACTGTGTATTCAAAAGAGCTATTCTTAATGTTTGGAAGTTTTCTCCAGTTAGATTTATGTTGTATGGAGTCCTCTTGCAGCCCCAACATATATTATCACTGTATTTTCTTACCAGTGTAGGTTTTACCCATTTACAGTCATTCTGTGACAGCTGTTATAGATTCCCAGAGGTTCATTCTTGGATTTCTTTCTATTTTTGCTTTGCTATCACTAAACATTTATACTACTTACCTTTGACTTTTTTCCAAAGAGTGGAATCTGTTGATTATCTTTATATGGCCAGAAAAACCTGACAGATCACTCTAAAGAGTATGCAGTGTAATACATAAATACTCCCTTAAATACATATATATATATATTTATGTACGTATAATATAATCTTTAAATGCATGGCTAGCTTTTAAAACTAGGCAATCTTAGCCCAAGTTATACATATTTATGATAAGCAAACCTGACAAAAAAACTAGAGAGAAGGTATGGGGGGAAAAGACATACCTGAAGCAAAACCCGAACTTATTTAACATTATTGGCCAAGAGAAGAAATATTGTATTCGCCTGGGTGTAACATGAGCCTTCTGAAATGAAGGAAGGATTTCAAAAACTGCAGGGGGTGGCAGAAATTCCAAGTGGCAGGCAAGAGTAAAGCAGAGCACAGAGGGATGTTAGGTGAAAGCAGGCCTCTCTATTTGAGGCCATTTAGAAGGATCCCAACAGGCTGGAGACATGGACAGAGAAAACCAACTGAAAATCAACAAAGGCACAGGGTCCTGCCCCTGGGGAGGAATAACCTGTCGCTGCACCAGGACAGGCTGGGAGAGACCTAATGGAAAGCAGCTCTGCTGAGAAGGACCTGGGGGTCCTGGTGGACACCCAGCTGTCCATGAGCCAGCAGGGCCCTTGTGTCCTTGTGGTGTCCTGGGGTGCATTAGGAAGAACATTCCAGCTGGTCAAGAGAGGTAATCCTGCCCCTCTGCTCAGCTCTGGTGAGGGCACATCTGGAGTGCTGTGTCCAGTTCAGGGCTCCTCAGGACAAAAAAGACATGTCTTTTTGTGGGTCCAGTGAAGGATGACAAAGATGATGAAGGGACTGTGAGGAAAGGCTAAGGCAGCTGGGCCTGTTCAGCCATGAAAAGAGACAACTGAGAGGGACCTCCTCAGAGATCAGGGGATGAACCAGGGTCTTCTCAGTGATGTTGAGCATTAGGACAAGAGGCAACAGGCAGAAACTGATGCCCAGGAAATTCCACCTGAATACGAAGAACTTTTTTGCTGTGCAGGTGACTGGGCACAGTAAAAAAGCGCTAGGTTACCAAGACAGCGTATGAAGTCTCCCTTACTGGAGGTAGTCAAGAACCATCTGGAAACAGTCCTATCCAGGTGCTCTGGGATGACCCTGCTTGAACAGGGAGGTTAGACCAGATGACACACTGTGGTCCCTTCCAACCTTACCCATTCTGGGATTCAGGCTTTTACATGTTCTTTGTGTAGGAATGACATCAGTCTTGGGAAGGAGATCCTGTAATGGTTAAATGATTCAGAGAATAAAGCTAGCAGTTGGGGATCAAGACAGCTGGTTTTTTTTTGGTTCAGTGAGTGAAATGAGGGAGAAAAAAAAAAGTAGGAAAGGTACTGCCTCACAACAGCTTAAAAGCAAAACCTTTTTGCCTTGGTGAAAGAAGGCAAAAAAACCCCAGAATAATTCACTTTCTCTTAGAAAATTATTCTGATTGTTCTGATTAAATGTAACCAACTTTGAAAGGGAAAACATACCCATTTTTTTCCAAGGTAATACAAATTTTTTAAAGATATTAAGTATTTCTTGACTATAAAGATATACCAAGTTTGACTTGAATTCACAAGGGCAAAAAGTTGAAACTTCTCTCAATTTTGTTACAGAAATACAGAATTGTCAAGTTTCAATGGCTGCTTTTCAAGGCTTTAAGAACATACCAGATGTCAGTCGAAGAAGCTGGAAGAAATTAAAGCATCTGGAAAAGACTATTTAAATACTACCTATCTGGCCTGTCTACTGCTGTTATGGAAATTCCCCTGTTGCATCAGTGACCTCCATTGGCTGGCTGTGTGTGCTCTTGTTGAAATACCCACTAAAGTCAAGGGAGAGTCTGCAGAGGCCTGTAAGTTTGCAAGTGTAGAATTTACTGCTGCATTATTGACTAAAACACCCCTGTCAATTACGTGTGGCTGAAAAATAGATTGGTCTCTGAAAGCACCAAATAGGTCTCAATTCATGCTTTCACCTTGTTAAGTAAGGAATGTAATGTAGAATCAGAGACAGCAGAAAAAATGGTCATGATGGAAAATTAAAATATTGCTTCCTCTTAGTGTGAGTTAGCCCTTTTTAGAACTTCAGGCTTACTCTTAATTTGTGATACAGCTTTTTTCTGCCTTAAACAAAGGAGATGCCAAATCATTAATTGATATGGGCATAAAAATAATTGATGACCATCAATATGTACAAGATGACTGAAAGGATGAATTTTAATGCTGTAAAAGTAGCACCAGAGTGTTTATTCTTCTGATGGGTGGGATATGTTTTCACTTGGCAGCAAAAGACTGTGACCTAATGTTTAACACTGATGGGATGGGCTGTGCATCTAAGTGGGGGTCTGTACAGAATGGCTGTCTGCAGCCTTGACTGTTAATTAGTTCCAATACTGGTTCAGCAATCACAGCCGTGTTTCGTGTGACCTCAGTGGTGTGGCGTCTGGGCAATTATCTTTGGGATAATGAGCCCCTTCATCCATGGCAGAACAACAACGTCTCCACTTGGCTTGCAAAAGCTCAGAGCCAGTCTGCTTCTCATCAGGGTGCCTGCCACCCCCTTTGTATCACACCTTATCTCAAGCTTAACCTTTCGCATCATACATTAATTGTTCCTAGATTAAACATTTGTGAATCAATTTAAACAGCATTAAGGGAGGTGTGGGAGGGTGGGGGGTGGTGTTAATAAGACCAAAGTATCCAAAAGGTAATTTAGGTCTTAAATTTTCCTGAGTTCTGAAATGAAAGAGAAACAACACTCCAGGTCACTAGTTATAGTTACAAATTATTATAATCTTTTTCATCTATGAAGAACTGTAATTAACAGAAATATGGTCCTTCCTTCTCAACAGTATAGTTTTAATGAAAAGAATATCTACTAACTATTCATATAATATAAAAAATTAAAGAAACAGCCACAAAAAGACTACTATTTTAAAATATTTTTGTATGCCGCACCATGGTGAATTGCAAAGCCTTTAAAACATTTGACCCCTTCAGAGGTTTTTCTCTTATTTCAGTTCATTTTTAAAGGGTAATATGAAGATTTGCTTGATTCCATTGAAATTATTGAATATGTTGTGGCTAAATTTCTGTAAAGCTACTCTTTCATGTTTATTAATGTGTGATGAAGCTTTTCCTTTGCTTAGAAGAGTATTTGTAAAGACATGTTGTGCCTTCAGAAGGAGTGGCAATCAGTTCAGGAACGTGACATGAATTGCTAATGTTTTGCCTTGCTTTGTTTCAACAAAGCAGAAATAGTAAATACTTATTGAAGCTTGAATTCTGTCTCCATCCCCTGTGATTTGCAGACCTTATGGGCTTCTACCCTTTCTCTCCCACTTGCACATCGCAGTTAGGCTTCTGCAGACTTTGATTAAACTAAAGGAGAGCTGTGGCCTAATTTGACTCGTGGTCTAAGGCAGAGGTGCTGCTTCCAACTGAGAGTTGCTATTGAGTTTCCTTGAATTGGCAGCTAGAAAGTTACCAAATGCCTGATACAAAGAGGGAATATCAAAATTTATTCTGTTGTTCTCTTTTTTTAATATAAGTTAATTCTAATCATGTTCATCATCATGTTGTTTGACCTACAGAACACATCTTTGATGGCTCTGAAAATATCTTCCTTGTTTTTATTGACATAGTTATTGACATAGCTATCTTAAATTTGCTTTTATGTTCATTCAACTGTAACTGTCTACTTATGGTGTACCATGTCTTTGAACTATATCATAGCTCTTATTTTTCTTCCCTTTGTATCAAACAAGTAATCAAGTTCTATTAATTAATTTACATTGTAACCTACAGAATTTTCATTATCACACTAAGAAGGTGAGAAACTAAGAGACTAACTTATATGGGATATTTGCTTAAGAAAGTGAGAAGGAGATTTTATTGTTTTTATATAGAAAATATATATAATTCTAAGTTGCTCTGCTCATCCTTCTTCATGGCTTAAAAGTTCCTTTGAATTTCACCTTGTCAACTTTTATGAATGCAGTATTTGAAAAATCTGATGTGGAGTTTAAATTACACAAGTATCTTAAAGGCAAGGTATTTAACCTCAAAAGTTACCTCTGTTGGTAACAACTCAATTTTCTCACTTGCTTGCATGGTGCATTATGAGGGTTGACAGCAATGTTTTGAGAAAGGCATATGTTATGCTGGACTCTCTGTATCTCATGAGCTAATACTGACGCCATCTGATGGCTTTCTCTCAGAACATGTTGCGTTTTATTTTGGATACCTGGTGATTGCAGGTTCTGTTACTGTGCCTAAGTAGCCATTTCCCTGCATTAATCATCATCTGTGCTGTTCCTCTATTGATCCATTCCTATATTCAGTTTGCTCTTTCAAGTGCTGCCACTGCTTTGATGAGAAAAAAATAAGAAACTGTACTGTTTTTTGCAGCCACTCTTCCTTTTTGGTGCATAAGCAATTTAGTGTACAGGCTTTTTTGCCATGAAAGTTCCTGTTATGAATCTTTATGAGACATCACAAATGTGCAGAGTGCAAGTACAAGAGCACAGTTAGATCAGCAAAGGTTAATGAAGACAGCCCATTAGTATCCTGCTGGGTTTGTTGCTGAATGCATTGTAGCAATGCTCAGAGGCTTTGCTCTCAAGGGAGCCCCAGTACAGTAAGGCAGGGAATGCACCATATGTGGACAGAGAAATGCAGAATGCTTTTAAGTTCACAGACAAAGGCTGAAAAAAGGGTTGTAATTAGATGACTAAATGAAAATAAAAAAATTTAAATGGCTAGCAAGAACCTTTCAAAAGGGTTTTATTCTCTTTACTAAGGTGGATATGGGAATGGGAACACTGTTAAGCATGTGGTACAGGCTGAAGTACTTCTCTCCTCCTTTTGTGTTTATCAGGGGCTGTGGGAAACCAAATTAGAGACAACAGGGAGCAGAGTGGAGCTTATGGATCAAGATATTCTGGCCTTGGTTGGATATAGGCTGTGGGATAAGTGATACGAGACTGGGAAAGTACAGCATATTAAAGTTTTTGAAACCATGTAGTTTTTTAAGGCTGCTAAATAATGCAAACAATAGGCTGTCGGTAACTAGTGGGAAAATTCTTACTTAAGGGTGTGACTGCTTAGAGCTGTAACTGCTTGGAGCTGCAACAGTATATAAACTAATCTGTGATGAACAATAATTGACTCCAATAGCCTGTACTTCTATGCTCGGACTTCAAATGCTCTGGTTTCAATATACAACTTCAACTCTGACTTCTGCTCGGGCTTTGGCTTTTTTGCTTGGATTACTTTTGCACTCCTTTTCTTTGTAATCCCATCTCTCAGTTGGTAATGGGGAGGTGCTAATCTTTGCAGCCAGGCCAAATTCAAGAGTTTGGGTGTTGGCAAAAGCATTTGAAGGTCGTTAAGGCCCAGGATCTAGCTGCTTTGTGTACCCGTCTGCTAGGAATTGCTAGAGAACACAGCACACAAGCTGAAGTTGCTCAAAGCATTCTGGTCATTGCAGATGAGCAAAACCGGCTTTTGATTCTAGAGGCCGTTTTGGTACTAAAGGTATTTCTGAGGGGTGAGCTAAAGAGAATGTTTCTTCCTTTATAGCAAATGACATCTGTATGCCAGGGACAGGTCTGTCAAGTCTCTTTTTGGAATTGACTGGCAACCAGTACTATTTTGAATAAATATTTTGCTTCTCTGAGTGTTGACAAATGAAGGGTAAGTATTAGCATTTTATAACATCGCCAGCTCAGGAGCTCCAATCTCACAATTCATACACTAAAATTATGAAGTGTAATGATTAAGTTTGTTAGATTTGCATTGTTATTGAAACTCAAAGAGTTCTATTTTCCAGATTTCTCTGTGTTTTCACAAGGGCTTGAAGCACACTGCTGAAAGCCCAAAAGGAAAAGGTTCTTCTGTAGCTGGTCCACTTCAGCTGGAGGGTAATAAAAATGCCAAACGGAGCATGACCTGTTGACTCTGAAGATACCATAAGGTTCTGAAAGACAGAGGGTTTTGAGGAAAATATTTTTTATTATGGTGCCAATGTTCTGGAGTCAGATGATATCCCTCTCTTAGAGTTATCTTCTGCCTAAACATGTTAAATAGACAATTTATGCTGCATGGATTAAACATGGGGCATTACCAAATGCTGTTGTAGGATGATGGATAAAAAAATGAGACAGCAGAGCTAAAAGGAGTAGTTTGAGAAATGTGTTAAATGTAGCAAGAAATCCTGTGATTTGTACTATCTCTTCCTATGATATAGCATGACAGTGATTTTAAATGCTTGTGGCTATTTATGCTCAATATGAGATTAGTGTTACACTCCTGTTCTGTTTCCTAGTCATATCAGGATATGCTTGAAGTATGGTAGAAACAACATAATTCTTTCCTGTGAATGACTTTAAGCTTAGAGAGTTCTGACACTTGGGAGGTAGCAAACACATTTATTAAAAACTACTCTAGCCAATAGCTTGTGAAGAATGTTAACATAAGTTAATGTCACTTGGAAAGCAACAATTAGATGAAGATGGAGAAAATAAAAAATGGTGTTGCATAACTTTATTAGATATTATTTGTCCACAAGTAAGAATTTAAGCAGTATCTTGAGTTTCCTGAACAGTTACCTTTATTTAAATTTCAAGAAAGTGAACATTTACTGAATATTGTAAAGTACAGTAAACAGTTTTTTGCTTAAAAAAATCACATGCAACTTCATGAGCTCAACAGGCTGGAGAGTTGCTCTCTCTTGAGGCGTGTTGCACTTATGTGTGGAATAAATGTAATGATTTAGTTTTTCAGATTAGTTCCTTCTCTAACCACTTCTTTGATCCTCAGTGTCAAAGGTTGAATAATTTTTCTCCACTCCTTTTCCCTCAAGTGAATATCTGCAATTCTTTGGTTTTTATGATGTATCAACATGTAGGAATTTAAGAACTCAACCTTCCCTACCTTGAGTACTGAGTAACTCCTGTCCAGCTGATGCACTTCAAACCACAAGAGTTTTTGACTATGTGGAGTGCTGATCCTTGCTGAACATTCTGCTAGATAAGTCTGATGATGTAGTACAGCATAGTAAAGGTCCAACAAAACCCACCAAGTTTTACATATAATTTGCTTGTTTGTGGAGACAAGACAGGCTTGTAGATCTGTAATGTAACATGCTGCTGAATGTTTCTTTTATGCCCTCATGTTCTCCAGTCAATAACTTCAAATTAATACTTGAAAAAGAGCTATAACCCATGTAGCTCCTAGAAATTTAACAGGATGTAATATAAAATAAAGCATGTATGCAAGAGCATGAGTTATGACACTTACAGGAACAATAATTTTGTATTTCCTGATTTTTGAGTGTTAAAGAGGGGATTAAATTCCTAATTGTACTAGCATTAATATCGTTTAGTGCATCAAACACCTATTCTGGCTCTCACACATTTTTCTTCCAGACCCAACCACCAATTTCACCTGGGGTTTTTGAGGGGAAATAAAAAATCTTGTAGTATATGCTTAGGATCAATTGATTCTTGCTCTGAGTTAACAAATCCAGGTAATACTTTAGATAAAACGACCCTGAGTATTCTGCTTAGTTCACACAGCTGGAATAAAGGAGAAGGTGATAGTATTAATCAATTGTGGGTTCTTGTTAAACAGTGGGGAATGCAGAAACATCTAAAAAAAATTCATGCTTGTAGACACAAAAATTGGGGAAAAAAGAGTTTAAATAAAGCACTACTGCTTCTATTTTACATGGAGCTGATTTCACAGTGCTGTAGTAACAATTTAAATGTTAATGGAGACCTGAAAGCAAAGGATTGTTTCAAACTTAACATGGTTTACTTTCTGTGACTTGATTATTGACAATTCTGAACAGTTACTGTCAGCAGAAAAAGGCTTTATCTGAAATATATTAAAAATTAGGATACCTGATGAGATGATAGTTGGCCTGGAATAAAATACTGCTTCTGGTAGAGTCTGGAGTTTTGACCTTGATACTGATGAATATTTTCTTGCATTAAAAAAAAATAAATTGAAATCATGGTAGTGGAGAACAATATCTTGGGCCTTCATGAAATCTTTAACTGTCTCTAAACCATTGTGTAGGTGTATAATAACCCCGTCTAGTTTCTTTTCTGAAATAATGGCAGAGATGGCTGTTGAGTTCCCCATTCAGATGATCATCTTGGAAATATACCAAAAGATTGTGAAAGTATTCAGCCTTAATAATTCCATGGGCATTAAAATTTCTTGGGTTTTTTTTCCCTCCTGTTTTGTTCAGCATCCTACCAATTACAAGGTAGAAAGACTACGTTTTGTCCTGTAAATATTTATATTTGGCCATCTTCATTACTGGTAGTCACAGTGATTAGAGGCAAAAATTCTAGGCTGAAGTGAGAAATTGAGAAATTACGTCCCTAATTCAGAATATTTTTTAGTATGGAGAAAGAATTGTAGCTAAAAAAAGATAATGAACTACAGAGTACTCTGTGGTAGTTATTTTGTATGTTGAGCACTAGGTTCAGTAATTCTGGTAACCATTTATTCTGTTAAGTCAATTTCATTTTATTGCATCTTCTTAATTTTACTGCTTCTAGCACTAGTGCTTAGTGGACTGATGCAGAAATGACAAAATGCTTATCATTCTGGCAGCTGATAATCACATTTGTTAGGAACCATGATCATACAGCTAAGACACACAATTATGCAAGAGATAATATCTTCATTCTGTGGACTTTCATTTTATTATGGACTTAGTCTTGCTACTCCAGTTGTTAACATTAAGCTGCATTTTCCACTTTAATTTTATAAGTTTTGTTCCACTAAACCAGCATGTTTTACCTAGGTTCATTGAATTCCACATGTAGAGATACAGTGTGTTTCATAGAATCATAGAATGTGATGGGTTGGGTTTGGAAGGGATCTTGAAGAGGCAACAGACTGAGAGAATGAAGAGGATGTGGAAGAGGAATGTTTAGAGGGTAGCACTGCACACGGATTCACACAGAACTCGGTGCCTGTTGAACAGCCTGTTGTGCAGATTATATGGTGTAGGTAAAAGATGAAGGCTTGCTATACATATGTAGTTGCTTTGCTTATATTAGGTCATTATTTGTAGTTACTTTTGAGTAAACCCATGGTAACAGCAAAAGTAGTTTAATCAGCCACAAATTAAATGGTTCTGTTGATAGATGTAGGTGAGCAGGAGACTGAACAGGGCTTGGTGATACTAGTAGGTTACTTGCTCTGTAGACACCTCTATTTGTCTCCATGGAAGATTCATATATTAGGGCAAGTATTGCTTTCAGAAAATCAAATTTGTAATCAGATTTATGTCACCAGATGTCATCACTGAAGGGTGTAAGCATATGTGTCTTTTTGTTGAAATTTCGCTGTATTTGCGACTGTGTATCTTTGCGCATTTTTTTGTTTGTTTTTTCTGGGAAAACAGATTTGTCAAACAGATTGTGTTGATATTACTAGTTACATCTTATATCTCTTTACATTAAGAAAATAGCAGAAATAACATGGATTGTTGTTAATTCCAAATATACTTTGTGGGAAAAAATGTGATTTCTCTAATTTTAGGTTTATGGAGCTGTAAAACTACGTAGGTGCTAAGATCATCTATGATTGTTGCTGACAAAGTTTGTTATGCTCTATATTTGATGGTACAATATGCTGTTAGATTTTCCCTTCATGCATGTGCCTCTGCCTACAGAGTATGCCAAATTATATATGAATTTTGAATAATTTGAGGAAATTTGGGGATGAAGCTTGGTAGTAGTAGTTTTGAATTACATTGCATGGAGTTTTACACATAGTTCTGAAGTGTGCCAAAATGTTGTCATATGCTCAATTTGTGCAGGGCCTAATTGACTAGAGAGTTTAGTAGTGAATAGTTTGTGCTCCAGCAGAAACATTACAGATATGGCATCTTGTAATGTGTAAACTGTTCTGAGGGCTAAACAGGGGCGTTCCTTCTATTGGGATGATTATTTCCTGGGATAGCTGCAGTTATGAAGGGATTGATACACTGTGCTGTATCAGCCCAGATTGGTTAGCAGCTGCCTTATGTCCTCTTCTACTTTGACAAGAATTGTGGCCTGCAGACTCGCAGCACAGTCAAGTTGCCCAGCATCCAAGCTGTTCCGTATCCTACTAATGGGAATTTCACTTTGCTAAACTGGGGAAATACTTACAGCAATGTTATCTGGCTGTGAGTTTTTGAAATTGGCAATGCCCTGGGGCAAAAAAGCAAAGGAGTCCTATGCTGTTGCTAGTATACTTTGTGCAGTTTGGGACTTCTCACCTATGCATTTTCATTTGGACAACACTCTAAGGGCACGTGGTGTTACTCTTGGGGAAGGTCATGTGCAGGGCCAGGAGTTGGGCTTGATGATCCTTGTGGGTCCATCCCAACTTGATATATTCTGTGATTCTGTGATCTTTTTTAGGGTGCACATGGTGCTGTGCAGCCGTATAGTTCATCCCTGACAATGGATTTTTGAAGCTGTTTGATTGCCAGCAGAAGCAGGAAATGGAAGTGTATGCAGAGTCGCTGTTTGAAGAAACGGCATTTCCTGTTCTCCATGGTTCCTGTGCAAGCAGAGGAGAATATATGCCAGCATGCAGGCATCCTCAGTAAGTAGGCATATTCATGTTGCCTATTTCAGTGCTGAAGAAGTTGAGTCAATCCAGGTAGTTGATTTTCTTACTTGGGTCTTATCTGAGTTTATGGGAAGAGCAAAGCCTGGCAGATAAGAATTTTGTAATAAATAAGATATGGTCTCCAATGCAAGGAGACCTTCAAGATATGAAAAGGGGCATTCATGTACTCTATGCCTTGGCTGAGCTTTTTGCATTGGAGTAATGATTTGACTCAGCTGCCTGAGGAGGTTTTGATTTCAGCTTAGCATTAAAATAGAATTGATCAGGGTTCTGATTATGGTGACAAACACTATTCATTATTTATGAAACAAGCACAATTTTGAACTAGGAATTCTTACTTTATGCTTTGCTATGTTGCTGCAAATGTACATCCTTCCTGGGATTTTGTGAACTTAAATGACATTAAAAATTGCAAAACATTCTTTTATTTTTTTTCTAGTCAAAGGTGATTGCAAAATTTTTCTCTACAGATTTCCTTGCCCTGGGTAAAAATTCTGTTATTCTGTAAGTAAATATGCTTCTCTATAGATGGTGGGTTTAAGGAGAGGGTCACTAAGAAGCAGTTTCCTGAGGCAACTAACACCTGCTAATAATTTGATCATAAGGAAGAAAGCTGAGCTTGTCCTAGAGAAATATAACCTAATTAGGTTACATTCAGAAATATCTGCTTCTTGTAATTGTTTTAGGTTAATGGGCTTTTAAAGCTCTTCAAAAAAGCCTATCACAGATCTAATATATTTTTGGTAATCACAGGAATTTAAAGAAAAAAAACCAAAAGACATTTAAAAGCTGCTTTCAGATGCACTTTTATGTTATTTTCATATAGACTTGAAATTATTCTATTTAATATTGTTTTAAGTTAGGATCAATTTAAGAACATTATTGCAATACACATAGTAATGTATGAAAACTAATCTTCCCTTTTCCACCACCAACAGTTACTAGAGACATTTCTGTAAAATTGTGGTTACCTAATGTAAGTATTTTGAGCTAGGTGAGTGCCTACAGCAGCAAAATGACTTGAGAGATAAATCTGCATTTAAATAAACTCACTGAAATAGGTGAGAAGTAATAAACCAGAATTTCAACTACAAAATTATGTGTAGGAATTTAATATGGATATGAGAAACAGATAATGCCATAATATTATTGTCCATTTGTCTATAACAAGGTTTTGCCTCTATTTCTGATATTACTTATCATTTTAGACTCAGTGTTTTGAGAACCGCTGAAGCATAAGTATCCAATTAAAATTGATTTTGTGATATAGAATAATTATTTCCTTTAAAAAATAGCTACCTAGATTTTCATGGCATGTGGTTTTTAGTTTAGTCTAATTTTTCCTTCATTTATGTAAAGTTTTACATCTTAATAAAGGTGAATGCCAGCAGTGAGGTGAGTATTCTGAGAACCTGAGAATGGCTTAGGTTGGAAAAGATTTTTAAAGTCATGCCACTGGATTTCACATAACTATGGGGTCTGGACTAATTGACAATAAACTGAAGATTATATTTATTCTGAACTTAGAAGAAGAAGTATACTCAATGTTTTTTGACTACTGTAGAGATGGTTTGTAACTCAAATCTAATTGTTTGCAGGCATTTTTTAATTGCTGAAAATGATATTTCTGATGTAGTGGAAAAGACTTGAAAATGTGGAGAGAAATTGGCCAGTAATTCTTGCAAGGAGAAAAAAAGGATTAGATTTGGAGAAATCTGAATAGTTAATTTTATCATTTTTAAAAGAACGTCTTCCCTTTTCATCGGTATGCAGCTCTTCAGAAAATGAAAAAAACCCAGTAAAAATAGAGTTGTGAAATAGAATTTTCTCTTAAGCCTTCCCCTATGATAAATTATTATAATGCAGCAATCTTCTGAAGGTGAGGAAAATAAAATAATATGGTTTTTATTTAATTAGTATAGCTAATAATCAAGGAATGAAGTTAAAGAAAAAGACAGGAAAGCAAATATAATGAAATTAAATGAAATGGAAAAAAAAATTCTGGCATGAAGTGGCAGAAGTGAAATGGAATGAAACTAAGTGCAGAGAAATGGACGGAAACAGGGTGAAATGATACTTAGTGAAATATTGAGATTTTGTTTCTTTTTATGAAATTTGTTTCATGAAGGGAAATAGAATGAGGAAACAAGTAGAGGAGTTAAATGAAAAGACAGAAGAGGAAATATAATGAAATAAATTTAAAATGAAAATAAGAAAATACTTAGAAGTCAAATCACTGGAATGGAATTGAATGAAATGAAGTGCCACAAAATGAATCAAAATTTAATGAAATGATACTAATTAATATATTGAGATTTAATTTCCTTTCATGTAACAAAGAATTTCCTCATAGTGGGGGTGGGGTGGTGACATTGCCAACTCCTCACCTTTAAATCTGTGCCACCTATGGCAATAAAGATCTCTGCCATAGCACCAAGCTGCCATTAGGGTTAGGGTTAGCATTGAGAGAGTAGAAGGGCCTAGACCTCCAGGTACAATGGGGCAGAAAAAGACATGGAAAGGTGATCCCGGAAAAGCCCTGACATTGTTGTGCCTAAATCTGAGGTGCCCAGCGCATGGGTAGTGCCAAGATGCAAGGTGTGAAGGGAGAAATGCTGGGGCAGTGCAGCACTCCCCTTGTTACTCTTTTTGCAGTTGCAGTGTTCCTGGAGCTCTGGATTTTGTGATTTTCTAAACCCTAACTCTAAGTGTAACCCTAATCCTAGGTGGAGCTCTAAAAACAGAGCATTCAGCTGAGGCTGGTACCTAGCAGAAAGACAAGGAGGTAGCAAGGTTAAGACTGTACTGTGCTCCTCTTGGCA
Source organism: Melozone crissalis (assembly GCF_028551555.1). Lineage (NCBI taxonomy): Eukaryota > Metazoa > Chordata > Aves > Passeriformes > Passerellidae > Melozone > Melozone crissalis. The sequence continues at coordinate 35,080,241 of NW_026535784.1, read as the reverse complement.
TGCTTTGTGGTGGTTGCAGTATCCCTGGAGCTCTGGGCTTTGTGGTTTTCTGAACCCTAACTCTAAGTGTAACCCTAACCCTAGGTGGTGCAGTAAGTAGATCATTCATCCAAGGCTGGTGCCAAGCAGAAAGATGAAGAGGGAGCAATGTTGGGGCAGTGCCATGTTCACGTTGGCATGCCTTTTGCAATTGCAGTATCACTGGAGTGCTGGGCTTTGTGGTTTCCTGAGCCCTAATCCTAACCCTAGGTGGAGCTCTAAAACCAGCTTTGGGCCGATGCTGGCGTCAAGTAGCAAGATGAGGAGTGAGCAAGGTTGGGACAGTGCCGAGAAGAAATTTTTTTCATGAAACAAAACGAAATATTGAAAATATAAGAGAAAGTTTCACAATCACTCTGGAAGGGAGAGATGATAAAAGTAAATGCAATTAAAAAAAAATTTAAAATGAAGCAACTACAACCAAATGGATTGTGATTAAATGAGGTGTACTGGACTGAAAAGGACTGAAACATAACAAAATGAACTTTGCTGACATCCCCAAATCAGGGGACAAAGTAAAAAAAGAAAAAAAGGCAGTAGAAATTGATGAAACTAAACACTTCAAGAAAAAAAAAGTTCGTCACCAAAGGGCCAACAATAAAATGGCATGCGGTAACATGAAGTGCAGGGAAATGGACCAGGCCTTGCCAAATTGCTCCTCATTGAAATTGCAAGATTTCATTTCCTTTCATGAAATGAAGAATTTCCTTTTATAAAAGGAAATAAAATCTCCAAGTCAGAGAACAAAGCAAAACAAACTGACTTGGGTGGACTTCTTATGCAATGAAATTCTATGGAAATAAATAAAGGAAAATTCTGAAATTAAAGGATTGTACTGAAATGTAATGAGATGACATGAAGTGCTCCCCTTTGCATGCCTTTTGTAGTTGCCTTGTCCCAGGATGTCTAGGTTTTGTGGTTTTCTGAAGCCTACCCTGGAGCACGAGCCTAACCCTAAGCAGAGCAGTAAAAGCTGCCTTTCGCTGAGGTGCCAAGCACATGAGTGGTGCCAGGCATGTGGAGAGAGGGATGCTGGGGCAGTGCTGCGCTCTCCTTGGCTTGGCTTTTGCAGTTGCAGTGTCCCTGGAGCTTTGGGCTTTGTGGTTTGCTGAAGTGAGCATGTGCTATTTGGTTATGAGTAAAATTAACTTCACAAGATAGAATGTTGTAGGGTAGGAACTTAAAATAGGTGTTAAACACAGATCAACAGCAACATTTTTAGTTCAATATATTGATTTTTTTGACAGGTTTTATACCTGGATGTAGTTCTGAAATTGAAAATTTAATTCATTTATCTCTGTCCTTTTAAGACAATACATCTTCACTGAAGTGGCCAGACTATCTCCCTGAGCTTGGAAAACTTTTCTGAATGTCTATAGTACTGTGTATTTACCCTACAGGGAAATTAATCTGAACATTTGAAAATGGCCACAATCACTTTAGATATGTTAATTAGAATTTATGTTTGAAGTCTCTTAAATTTAGACATGCTGAAAAAAAATCTTTTCAACTAGATTATTTTCCTGGTTAAGTCATCTTTTAAGATCCCTTGGTAAAAAATCCATGACAGAGGCAGAATTAAAACCTCCAAAAGAATAAAAATAAATATAGAGTACTCCCTTTACCTTAAGAACACCTCTCTGCTTAACAGGTATTTTAATGTTAATATTAAATGCACAAAGGAAATAGCAGAAAAGGCTCTTTTCCAGTGCTTAATGAAAGGCTAATGTAGATTCAAGGAAAGTAGATTTTGAATAGATCAGCTCTGTGGAGATGATTGTTCTATGCTGTTAAATAAAATTTGGAGTTCTGTACATACAACAGTTGGATGTATTTGGAATGATGATCAAAACTCCTTTGTCTAAATTAGAGAAATTGCATCAGTCATCATATGTACAATTGTCTTGTAATGGCACAAGGGAAATGGAAATATCTCAAAGTGGAAAAATCATTTAGCAGAAATAGATGGAGGTGAAAGTAAGGTGGAGTAGTAGTATGTCTCCCAGAGACATGCTCTAGAAGAGGATTTGCTCACTATTTACAATAACTGCATGAAGATAAAAAACCTCAAAGAAGTAGAAGACTGACTATAAAAAACAATTCTCAGAAACATTTTCTTCTGATTAAATGTGTGCAACTTGCAGAATCTTCACACAGAGGGAGAAAAAGTAACAAAACAATTCTTTGATGTGTACAGGAATAGAAAGAAACAGTAGATCCTGGGTCTTTGGGAATCTGCTGGATTTACTAACATAGGGGAAGAGAATGTGCATAATTCCAAAGGGATTTTGAGGCACAGGCTTACTACTTGATGAGGGCTGGTAATGAAAGAGAAAGGAGAACTGGAACAGGAAAGGAAGGAAGATATTGACCATACTCTGTGGGATGTCACTTCAGCTGATGCTAAAGTAATCTCTTCAGCTATGCAAAAGGCAACAAATATTTTTATCATCACTGGACCTTGAAGTTGGAGTCTAGTTGGATTCAACATTAGCATTTGAATTGTCACACTGATATGCAGAGGAATGAAGGTAAGGAAGTCAAGTTTTACTTGATGACTGAGTAGTGTTATTTGATTGTCATATTCAATGATATGGCAATTAAAAATATACTACTAAATCAGGGGTTTTTTTTGTTTGTTTGCATGTTTGTGGCTTTTGTTTGTTGTTTGTTTTGTGTTCATGTTGCTCTTTCTTATCATGAACATAGATAATGTCATCTCTATATTTGGTGTTAATTCAAATAATAGAGGCACAGAAAGTGAGGCATAACATTTACCTGGATATTTATAGGCTCCAGGACATCATTTGCAGGCATTTATAATACTAAGTGGAGATATAGCTCTGTCTGTTACATGGTCTCTTGTCTTTTTTATAGCTTATAGTTCTAGTACAGCATTTGTGGAAGAGAGTTCCATATTCTTTCAAAAGCAAAACCAACCAAACAAAAAGTCTGGTACAGAATCAGATTAACCCCTACAGGTCTGAAAATGTAATTGGATTAGGTAAAGGTTCAGTAATGGTCTTTAAATGTTTGCACACTCTCAGAAATATTTGCAAAAGTAGAAGTGCAAACTATCATCTCTGTAAGAGTTCTGTGGGTCAAGGATCAGTGAAGAGTTATAGAAAATAAAGAATTGAAGTAATACTGTAACACAACTGGAATATCCAGCAAAATTTCTCTCTGAATGTGAACAAGGTATGCTGTCATTTAAACTTTACTTCAGTCAACTGTCAATTTTGTGTCAAGATTGGCACTATAAAGAGTACATAACCAGGGGGCATCACGGCTGGAAGTAATGGGGGACACAAGAACTAATATTTCAGGGACAGGAAAACATATTGCCCCAAGGACAATATTACTCAGTGTTAGAAAAAAGTCCATATCTCTTGAATATCCTCAAAGTGTAAAAAGTTTGTAAAATGGAGCTGATATCACTGGTTTAAACTCACATTATTCTATGAAAATGAAAGAACAAAATTTCAGAACTGTAGAATGTATTCAACCCAGGCCTTTCTGACAGTAGTTTTTTTTTGTGTGTGTGGCTGCATACTTAGTGATCAAAGAAGCAGACTACATCTCTACAGGAATAATCTGGTGCAAATGTGATATGGTTTATGCATGCGTTACTTGCTAGTTACTCTACTACCAGTGGGATAACACGTGTATAACATTAGGACTCAGAAATTACTGACTGGGGAACTACTTGCTCTTTTGGCCATATTAGAAGTTGGCTACCTTTTAAAGTTATTCTGAATATTGATGAGCATCTAAATGGGTATATTTTTATTTACTGGGAACAAAGGGAATGCTGAGTTGCAAATAACCTAGGCTCCAGAGACTTTCAACTGAACTATAAAAAGAGAACTTTTCAAATTTACAGTCAGAGAGAAAACACGGACTCCTCAAAATATTAAGTTGTTTAAGAATTAGCTGTCTCCTCAGTCTTTGCATAATTTGAACTAATGGAAACATTGTCTACTGGTCAGTAATCACAGGTGAAAACTAGGCCTTGTGAGTGTCAATAAAAATTCTGCCAACTGCATCAGGGGAGCCAGGATTTGCATATTCATTTCTGGATGTGTGTGCATTATGCTCATAAATAGCTAGAGTGAAACACTCTTTCTATATCCATAAATCTGCATTTCATGTTTCTACGTACCAAATAGGTATAAAATTGTATATACTATACTCTAGAGCCTATACCCTTGAATATGAAAAAATTCAGTTCTAAATATGTCTTTTGACAAATATACAGATTGCCTGAGAAAATCCTTAGATGCAAAAATTTACTGCTGGCTATATGCAGTATGCCTGCATATCAATTGCAATGACACAGTAAAGTTTATTATGGATTTTCAGAGGTGTACTGTGATATCAAGTTTAAAACGTGCTTGAGGAATATAAACTACTAATGAAAATTGTAAGGAAGAAGAAGTACACTATGCCTTATGCATTACAAGAATGATGCTAAGAGCCTTACACCTGATGGAGTTATAAACTAGCTTCATTAATGTATACATTTTACAATGTATGTAATACAGCACCATTTTTGGGAACAAAAAGTTTTGAATAGCTGACTGGAAATTTCTCAGTTTCACTTTAAGGTCATGATTTTGAAGAGGACACAGATGACTGATTTTTTTCTGGTAGAAGCAGACTCAAAAGGTCATTGATATTTTTAAATGATGGATTTTTTTTGTGTGTTCCCTTTTTGTTCACTTTCAATCTACATTTATGTAATTCAGCTTTATTGTCATGACAGTTTGCAAAAAGTGAGTTTCAAAGTCATGTGCTTGACAATTAAATTAAAATGGATTTTAAATTTATATACATAAAGTGATGTCACTAGCAGTGTTTCCACATTGATCTGCTTGGGAAACAGGTCTAGTGGTAGTATTCATTTGTTCCCACTCAGAGTGAATAAAGTGCACAATAATTTGTGATGTCTTTAAAATTGCATTGAGAACCAAGGAATTTCTCAGAAAATGTTAACAATTGGGTCTCTGTTTAGGTTCTTTGCAAAGATATTGTGATTTGGTACAAAATCATTAGAAGGCTCAAAACTTTGTCCTTTATATTGAATTAATCTATCTCTAATCTATTTCTCCATGTTCTTTCTTTTAACATATGCACACATTATGTTGTATCTAGATGAATTCCTCCTGTCTTAGGAATCAAAATATTTAAGGTTCCTTGGCTTGCAAATCAGCTTTGTTTGGTGTTTGTTTGTTTAAGATCTCTGTCAAGATTGTGGAAGAAATGTGGCCTAAAAGATCCTAGTAGCACATAAGTATCCTCAGCTTGAGCATATGGTTTACAGCATAACTGTGTAGTGCCTATGTCGCTTTAGAAGACAGTGAATCCGAGGAGAAATCCAGTTGTCCTTTGATGGGATGAGCTTGTTGATCAAAGGTTTACACACAGTGGAAATGGAATTGATCTTTACACATACTTTGTCATCAAAGACATTGTGTGCACCCCACTTACTATTCATTCTGCTGTCATGCTGTATTTTATCTTTTACTGATATAAGTACTTCTGAGTTCATATTTCAAACCAGGTTATTGAAATGATAGAGGTCTCAGACTTCTTCAGTATGTTTTCCTCTAAGTAGAGATATTTTAGAAAAAAATAGCTCAAGTATTTCATAGAATTTTTGATTTGCCAGTGGGAGCACCGTTTTATATCGTAGGCAGAATGATGTAGATAGATCCCAGGTTACCAGGTCAGTAGAAAAGGTATGTCCTTTTTTAGCCAAGGACATACTAAATACATGCTGAATTTTTGCATTGCTTTATAATTGAAATGGTAAAAGAGTGTTTTCTTCAATGGAATTTTGGTTCCCACAATGCCTTGCAAATCAGCTTGCAAAATCACAAAATGCCAAAATTATGCATTAGCATCCATAGCACCTGTCCTTGTGCTTATTTGGGATTGATAAAACTCTTTTTTTATAGTACAGTATAGTAAAACATCAGTATTAAGCACTTCCATTCAGTCTGATAAGCAGAAGTAATTTAAATTTAATTAAGTCCAAAGTGACCTAACTAAAAACATTACAGGCAGCTGAAACGCATGTAAACAAACTATCTTTTCTTCCTTCATTTGGATGTTTTTTTTTTTCTCCTTCAGTATTTTTTTTTCTGTGATGTATTTAAAAGAAATATTTCTGGTACTCAAATAACAGAGTATTTCACTACATCCTCATTTCTTGCATAGAAGAAAGTGACAACCACAAGAAAACTAAGATACAGCACATTGTTTAAGGGACATGCAAACTCTTTCTTTCTGGGTGTATATTATGTCTTGTATATTCTTCCCCAAATATATATTTCTTCTACCCTTGTATGTATAGTACATCATGTCCTGGGGTGCATCAGGCACAGCATCACCAGTCAGGCAAGGGAGGGGAATGTCCTGCTCTGCTCTGAGCTGGAACAGCCTCTCCTTGAGGGCTGGGGGCAGTTTTGGGTGACACAATGTAAGAAAGATATTAAATTGTTAGAGAGTGTTCAAAGGAGCGCAACAATGATAGAGAAGGGAGGAGGAGGAGCTGTATGAGGGGAGACTGAGGTCTCTTGGTCTGTTCAACCTGGAGAAGGGGAGACTGAGGGGAGACCTCATTTTTGTCTTCAACATTCTTATGAGGGAATGCAGAGGGGAGAGCACCAGTCTTGTCACTCTTGTGACCTGAGACAGGACTCAAGAGGAGGAAATGACATGAAGCTGAGTTGGGGGACATTTAGGCTGGATATCAGGATAAGGTTTTTCACACAGAGGGTGTTGGGCACTGAAACAGGCTCCTCAGGGAAATGGTCGGAACACCAAACCTCTCTGAGTTCAAGAAGTGTTTGGATAATGCTCTCAGGCACATGGAGTAAATCTTGGGATATCCTGTGCAGGGCCAGGAGTTGAACTTGATGATCCTGATGGCTCCTTCCCAATTCAGAATAATTCATGATTCTGTATGTATGTATACAGGTGAAAATTCACTGTATCCTCTTTGAGGAGTATCAATACTTAACACTATTTACAGAGGACTTTTTTATTTCACGGTGAGTTACCGACAAGTTCAAACATAAAGAAATTCAATAGGTTATTTAAAAAAAAGAAGCTAAGTTTAGTATGACTTTTTACCAGATTTCTTATGTATTACCCATCTCCAGATATATAATACTGGTTTCTGTAACACCCACAACCCAGCTTTTTGTGAAGCTCAACCCTTTTGTAAAGCTGTGAAACAGGTTGTCCTGAGACAATGTGTCTCTTCTTGGTTGTCTGTGTGTGTTTGCAGGTTGGCTTATGTGACCTCCAAAGATCCCTTCCAGCTTAAATTATTCCATAACTATATGATACAGCTGAAGTGGGAAATTTGTAGCAAAGTGGTAATGCCAGATGATTTTAAATTTAGATTGCAATAATGAGTATCCAAACAAAATCACCTGAATGCCAGATGTCCTACAGGGTTCCAATGGGATAGTTTGCATCCCAAAGCAACAGTCATCACATTTTCAATAAGAATTGCAGGAAGAATGGGTATTTACTTTGGAATCTTTCCAGTGGGAGCAAAATAAGTAAAAATCTGTCTCTGGAAATGGGGAGACTAGTATAAAGAATTATTTCTGTGTAACCATGTGCATGCAACCTAAGTCAGCTCGGCCAAACAAAAATGGTATTTTCAAGCTGATACCTACTTACCAGGACTGCAAGTGAATAAATTCATTGTAAAATTATGTGAAGTCTGTTTGAATGCTCTTCTGACAAGCAATCCAATTTTACAAACACCTGTTACCTCTGCTGTGGATGATCCATACAAGAAAATCTTGGATGTAAAAGTGAGTCTGAAAACTCCATAAAAACCTTTGGCTTTTCTTGGAGCTTGAAGTAAGGATTTAGCTTTGCTGGGTCAATGGAATCTGTAGGTGATTAAAAGGATTCTTTAAATGATTTCATGGTATCTATTACAATACAGAGGAATAGCAATACATATTTCTGTCAACTGTACATCTTTCTCTCATACTGTTTCTTCCTTTCAATCACAGAATACTTCCTTACCCATGCTCCATCGGGCTTTTTCTATCAGCCAGATATGAATTTCAGCTCCTATTGTGGAATTGTGGTCCCTTTTGGTGGCAACAGCTATAGCTTTCACTGGAAATTGGAATTATCTGTCCCTTTTGATGTCCCTCTTCATCTCACTCAATGTTACAGCTCTCTGACAGAGTTTTATATAGCCAAAATTTTATAGCAAGCTTTTTTTACTTCTTCCTGAGTGTTCAGCAAATTTCTTTCAGGTAACTGCCAGATTATATTTTATAGAAGTATTTGAGAATTTTGCATTATTTTTCATATATAAACAAGCAACACCTAAGGAAATTCAAGTGTTATCCTACATTAGCTTTCCAAACATAGTAACTCCTTGCATGTTTGGTTACATACCAAATCCAGAAGGTTGTATGCATGGATGTTCAGCAGAGTGATGGAAATAGTGAAGTTAAATGAAGCCAGATTTGGTCAATGCTTATTTACAGCATACTGGTTAAAAGAGAGGTAATGGCATGAAATGCAGTTTTAGAATAAGAATGATTATGGTTTTCAATTTAGCCATAGGAAAGGAGAGCAAGTGAATTATCCCTCCAAGAACTACAAGAAACGTCAATTTTCAGGCAATTCAAATGTATTGGAGTTCTTACTTGCAGACTTAAAATTTTCTTTTAATTTTTTTTTAATAATTTTTGTTAAGAAAAGGGATAATTCTAAATATTAGTGATAGAAATACTCAACAGCTGGGATGAATAAATTTGTTGTCGATGTGTATGAGTGTACTATTAGAGTGAGATAAGCTAGCAGGCTATATATTAACAAAAAAGGTAGTTAAGTCATGTTCATTTTTTGGCTTCCTTAACACAAATATGATATGCAGTCTTAGAATAAACTGATAATTTGGTTTTGCTTGATAGAACTGAATTGAAATAAATGATACTCCAGCTGAATTCTGCATGGTAGGTTGATTTTTTCCAATTCCAGAAGAAATTAGTGATCCAAGTTGGCTTCAAAAAAACCTGCTGTCTAAATAGCAAAGCTGTTTTACTCTTTTTTTTTCAACTCAACATTAAAATAAGTACTTATTCTTTAAAACAGACCATTACAGAGCTGAAGTGTAAATAACTATTTATTCCAGTTCTCTGGAGGAAAATGCATCTAGTTTAGACATTGATTTAGCCTTGAAAATTATGTCTGTAATTATAGAAGACATCCAAGAAGAAAATTAATTAATCTGATAGTCTAGTAGGGATTTATATTTGTCAATGTCAATATAGTAGTAACAAGTTAGAGGAGTTGACAAACTACAACTTGTCCTGAGGGAAATTCTTTGGCACGAAGCATCTTTTGCTAATGTTAACATCCTAAAGAATGCAGTCTTCAAGAGCCATGTGGGATGGAGAGGCATGTCAAAAAGTATGCAAACATCACCAAGCTGCTCAACATTTAACTGTGCTACACAGAAATGGTGCTGGTGACAACACCGTCTAGCTGGCTTAGATGCAACAGAGAAGGAAAAGGCATTTTTATCGGTTTTTAGGCGTTTGATTTCTTCAGCAGGAATGGATCTTGCGTGCTTTCAATTTCAGCTATTGAAAATACGTTTTCTGGAAAAAGCAGTGGTCAGGGAACTAGTGACTCCTACTGATCCATGACGGAATGTACAGTTAGTGAAAACACAGGAGCAAGTAAGACAAGTTAAGTTCAGCACATTAATATTCAAACCCTTTGATCAGTGCAATTATGCATGGAAGCACCACATCCATTTGCCTGAAACCACAGGAGCAGTAAACAGCACTCCACAACCCTTAACAGATTTCCCTATGGTTGGCCTCTGATAACCCATGCCAAGGCCTCTAGGAGACTGATGATCATGTCAGGCTGCAGTTGTATCACACACAGCTGACACCATCACAGTTGAGAAGGGCAGCTGTCCTGGGCTTGTTTGCTGTGTGGTCCTGTCTTGTGTGGTCCCTCCTCAGGCAGCTGAAGGATTTTGCCTTAGCCACAAATCCTTACCTTTCCTCGTCCCCTTCTGCACAGAAAGTGATGAAATGATGACTGGAGTCTAAATGTGCCTTTAGGAATTGGGCATTTACTTCCTTGTCTGAAACTAAGCATTGCTGGTGAGCAGTTGTAGCAAAGAGAAGAACTACCTTTTTGTTCTGAAATCCCAGGTCACTTTTTCAATATTGGCAAGCTTGAAAGGAACAGGTTCAAAATTTGTCTATTTCAAACCTATCTTAGGCTTCACCTGGTCTTATCCCTCCTCTCTTTCCATATGTTAACAATCATGTATGTCTGGATAGAATGTAAAAAGATGATAATTTATTCAATAATGTTTTGTATTTGGTTTTCCAGCTGATCTGCCACTGTTTGAATACAGTATTCTGTAAAACTAACAGGAAGGCTGGTTTCTACCTTTGAGCATTTAGAACCTCTCTCTGTAAATAGACCTTGCAAAAATGTTAACAGTGGGCAAGAATTGCAGAACAGAGACTAAACAGCTGGGTTCCTTTCTCAGGGCTTCTGCAGAAATGCTGAATTATTGACCTTGGGATGTGACTGGTCAGAATGCAGAAATTCATATTACTTCAGAGGAAATAATAATTACATTTTTATTAGAAATGTGTGTTATCTCTCGTTATCTGCTCAGTTTTGTGTTGTGATCTACTGGAGGAGTTAATTTGTTTTCTGGGACAAATGAGTAACTGTGACAGCTGTGCCAAGAAAAGGAATTACTTTTGAGGCCCAAAAGACTTTTGATTTTATAAGTTTTTCTTATATTCCTAGCTCTGTAAACTACTATTATATAGTTCCATATCTTCTTAATTAACTCTAGTACATTTCCTACCCTTGCTCTTAGATTTTAGAACAATAACTTGACTTTCTAAAAATATTCCTGAAATGTTGAATAGTCTCATTTTCAGGAAGAGGACCTAAAAGAAGAACACTGTTTTCCAACCAAAATCTGAGAAGTCCTAACAAAAAGTGGGGCAAAGAAGCCCTTGGACTAGCTCCAAGGGGGCTGACCCGGGGTGGGTTACTGGGGCAGCTGAATCTCCCATTGGATGTATCTGTTAGATATCCTAACTAGTTATACCTTATAAAATTGTGGAAATCATATGCTGGTGTTCCTGGTAGTCAGCTCCAGCAGGACATCTGGAAGCTTCCAAATAAAGGTCTGCTTTTTTTACTTTGATATTCTAACAGTGCTGCAAGAGGTTTTTTTTCCTCTTTTGGTTATAGGCAATACTTTGATGAATGGGTCTGTCTTTGAGAGATTATTCTGTGCTTCTGGTTGAACAGTTTGTACGAGTACCTGTGTATCTCTTTCAACTAAAATGATCTGGGCTTGTGTACGCCTTTTAAATAGTTGATCTTTGATAACTTGGCTCAGGTTGTGGCTGGGGCTGTAAAGGCAAGGTTGGCAAGAAGGAAAATTTAGTTAAAAATTCTGAGGTTGACAGCATCATCCGATTGCAGATATATGAGAAGTACAGCAGCAGGTCAGAACTTTTAACATTGGCAGCTAAAGTCTGATGCAGAAGGAAGACCAACAAATTGTAAAAAAGGCACAGAGATTGTGGAGGGATAGAATGTAAGAGAATAGTGCAGAAGGCAGTCTCACCCCTGAGGAGTTGCAGCTGTACCAATCACCAAAGATTAGGAACAGGCCTGCCCTTAACAGGCCACAGCTGTGTCCAATAAGGAGAAGAGTGCTACAAAAGAGTGGGTTAGGTGGGTGAGGAGAGAGCTGGAGTTTGTTGGCTGTGCAGAGAGATGGAGTCTGTTGGCTGCTCATGAGAAATCACCGAGAAGGTATGGGATTTATGCAATAAGACGACAACAAGAGATAATTTGGTACAAAGAAAGTTGCCATATAATGTGGGGAAAAACCCACTCTCCTAAACACAATAGAAGTACTTGATACCTTGGGCTAGAGAAGTGGGTAGGTTTACTACTGCACATCAACAGTCCAGCATCCTTTGCCATTTTTATTCAAGAAACTTAAACAGAAGGTGCTGCATGGTCAACAAAGATTACTCATCCTAGCTCCCAGGAAAGAGAAATTTCCAGCATTCCTTTGGAGCTGAATGGAGGGTGATTGTTATAAAAAGAGATTGAAAAGTTGAAGCTAGTAAGACAAATTTTGGTTGTTGGAGTTTTGTGGCCTTTGTGTTTGTAACATACATTACATCTATGTCAGATTAAATTCTTATCCAGATAGTATTTAAACTGTTAAAATCTTAAATCTGGAGTCATGCTGAACAGTATTTAAACTGTTAAAATCTTAAATCTGGAGTCATGCTGAACATGCTAAGGTTCCAGGTCAAGGACACACTGATACTAAAACAGATGCTTTTGTCAGTGTATTTAAACATCAGTTTATCTCATGTATGATGATGTGTTGCATCAGGTTGGTTTTTACCATGACTTTTTCCATGCTGCAATGCATTACTCTTGCACAGTGCCTATTTCTGAATGAGATATCTGCCATTTTACACTTTACTACATTCCAAAGCACTCTTACTCAAACTTTAAAAGTCTTAAATAATCTCCTTGTCTAATGACTATGGGTGTCAAAACTGTCCTTTTTCTCTTAAATATGTCAGTCTGGTTATGAAAAAGAGAGTTACTCTCTTTTTGGACCTAATGATGATTAACAAAGGATGTCTGCAAAACTTCCCTTTTACACTTTACCTTTTCACTTTGGTCACTGCTGACTGCAAAATTATTTTCTTTTTCTGCTTGGCAGTGCCCTAACATGGGAATTACCAAAAATCAAAGAAGTAGAGCTTCCTTGAACAGAACAAAAAGAACACCATGTTTCTGTTTCGACAACTCATTACAAGTTGTGGAGTGTATTTATTATAAATAAATTATTCAATCTTACAGTTAATAATAAACTAATAATAAACTTCCCCAGGGAAGTAATCACAGCCTGAGTTCAAGTGAACTTGAGTTCTTGAACTCTAGTCTGAGTTCAAGAAGTATTTGGCCAATGCTCTCAGGCTAATAGTGTGACTCTCAGGGCTGTTCTATGGAGGATTAGCAGTTGAACTCAATGATCCTTGTGGGTCTCTTCCATCTCTGCGGATTCTGTTAAATTTGTAAATTATTATCAGTAACTGCAATAGTTTTGCTGTCTAGTTTCAATTTGTGCCATCAAAGATGAGTCAAAGTATGAACACAACTCTTATACACATTTTACTTACTACTTTCCTTTAACAAAGCTGCTTTTACTGACCTGCTGTGAAGTTTTGGACAAGTCATTATTCCCGTACTCTGTATGATTTTAACTTGATATCCAAAATTTAGGGATTATTTTTCCCTTGTTTTAGTTCTTTTCCAGAATGCTCATGGAAAATATTAAGTTTGAGCCAAGTATTGAAATCTTTGAAGTAAAAAGTATACATCTCAGTTATTAGTGGTTTTGCAGCCCTGTTCTTACTGGTCTTTCAACATAGATTAAGTCAATCCAGTGCATTTTAATTGGTCTTTTACCTCCTTATTTGTTGGTTTGATTTAAAAAATGGGGATGTACTTGTAAGGGAAGGCATTTGCAGTCGAAATTGTTGAGGGTTTTCATGATATAAGACCTGTAGAAGAGGAGGTACCTGGTGGCTGTATACTCATAGATGAAATATGGAAAATCCAAAGGCATAAAGAGGCTGATAGGAACTTTGATTTCAGTCTGCTTATTTTGGATTTAACTGCTGTATTTTAGGTGTTTTAAGGTTGGATACTGCTTATTTTTTCAAAATGAAAAATTAGGTACTCTGATCTTAAATGCTATGACTATTAGTTGTCATGCTAATAATTTGTAATACCTATTGCTACAGTGAAATATTTACAGTTGAAAATCTCATCCAGGCCATAGGATATTTACCAGATGGATTTTGTGAGAAAGCAGATCAAGGATGTCAGGATGTCTTTGGGAAGACTTAATTTGTTGGAATGTTGACAGGGGTACTCTGAAGATCAGATTCAGATGTGTGTGTTTTCTGCCATCATGGGCATGGCCACTACATACGGCTTTTGTTGACAAATGTCCAAATTTCTCTAAAAAGGCCTGCATTAAAAAAAGAAACAAAAACAAGGAGTCAGATGTACAGCAATTTACAGCAATAAAAATGGTAGTGATGTTAGGCAGGCTTTGCAATATAACAATTTCAATCTCTCTTGTAATCATGAGAAACTCTGCTTAAAGCACGCATGGTGTCCTGTTCCTGCCTTCAGTCACAGAGGTGCCTATTTTGTGGGAGATATTAGCCAACTGTCATAGTCCTGGTTGAGTGAAGGGGGGGAAAACAGAATAGTTAAAGGAACTATTATTGTGTTATATCCTTAATACACTGTGAGCAGTTTATAGTGTTATTAGTAATTCCCTTTTTTATTTTCATGAAATATTAAACATATTCAGTCACACAGCAAAAAACACTTAAAGAACTTGGGACTTTCATTGCACTCACTCTGTTCTAAGACGTTATCTCTACAGCTTTGTCAGTAAAAATAGAGCAGAAGACTTGTAAAGACCCAGCCTTCTAGTGACTTTGTAAAGGAACTTAAATATAAAAGAGATTAAAAGAAAAAAATCAGAAAAGAAAGATGCAAGTCCTTTTAGAGCTTCTTCATTTATCTTTAAGCAGAGAAGGGGTCATGGGCCATAGTGATTTTATTTATTGAAGTGCTGGGTTTTGTCTGGTTTGGATTTATTCATATTTGGTTATGAGCGAAGGCTGATTCTCACTTTAACTCTCTCACTTGAAATACCAGGAGGACTAGCTGCAGTGTGTCTTCAGTTAAATTATATTCATGTAAGACTTCTATTAAATGATTGATTTGTTGTTGGGAAGATCTCACTCTGATAAAGCTGGTGGTAAAATTTATCCCTGATTTTGAATGAGCTGCGAAATTCTCATATACATACAATGCTTTTATAATTGAGAAAAGATAATAGAAAAATTATATAGCAGTTCAAGAACAGCATTCTATCACTTTTCTGATCATGACATATCTATGACAACAAAGGAAAGAAAATTTTCTAGTAAGGCACATTTGTTCTTTTGTTGTTACCTCTCCATCACCTAGAATAGCAAAACTATTGAGGTAGTAACTATATTTGGGTAATGGCTCAGACAGCAGACACTGTTGAAAAGTGCTGGTGACTCATTTTTTTTTTTTTTTTTCTGTCATTGCGTTGTTAAAACCCTATCTCATAATGAAGTGAATAAGCAGCAAAAATTTGTATGATTTACTCTAGGCATTCAATATACCCCTGCATGTCACTGTTCATTCCTATGGAACAACAGGTCAACTGGATGAAGCAATTCCTGCTGTAGATGGGCAAAATACATGAGCAAGACACATGCAGAGACTTTGTACACTTTGCCCCTTCAGCTGCCCATGGGATTCAAATGCCCATTACCACAAGAAAGATGTCAATCGGTTTGCTTTGTATTTCCTATTGTACTTGTAATAGAATCAAAAATGTTTGCCTATCCAAGCTGTTCTAGTAGAATATTTTTTTAATTAATTGGTTGCAGCATAAATTTTGTCTTCAGCCTTCCTCACTTATCTTATGGGGCACTTATTTAATCTTAGACACTTTGGCATTTTTGCCTTTCAGTATATGAAATGTGTTACACTGACATTTAATCACTTCAAGATTTCCACACCAATTTCTCTAATGAGAGTAGACTAACAGTAGAGCAGAGGTACGCGCTGCAATTTGGTTTGCAAATGAAGTACTGGAAGGTTTGGTGAATCAGAGTCCTTAAGCGCAGAGTTAATTTGAGCTGATGCCCTCTTCACATCAGAAGGAGTATCCCCTTTTTAAAAATGCTTCATCAGGTCAATAAAAAACATCAAATGTTGGCCTTTTGTGCATCACTTTCTGATTAGAGCTTTGGAAGACTGGTGTGTGATTACCAAGTAACCTTCATGTCACAATAAAAGGAGCTTCACTGCTCCCACTTATGTTTAGAACTTAAAATCTTTCAAGATCACATAAACTATTACAGACAGAATGTGGATATGCTGGAGGAACCAAAGAGTGAGTATAATGGATGGGAAATGATAAAACACCCTCCAATATACTAAAATTACCATTAATTATCGTAACTCCTTTCTTGATTGGGACATTTACATCTCTGATTCTTCACAGGATGTCTGGAGTAATCACTGCACTGCCTGCTATCCACCAAGTACCTAAAAATATTGCTTTACTTGTTCTGTGACATTTTCTGGGTGGAGTATTAATTTCTGCTTTATTGAGTATTTGCCATGCTACTCCTTCTCTTTTCCCTATCTTCTCAGGGGAGGTTTCACCAATCCAGATACTGGAACTTAATCAATACTAATGCAACAAGATATCACTGGTATATTGGTACACTTTTGTATCTTGGGGGCAGGAGACTGTCTGTAGAAGTTCAGCAAGCACAGTGCGACTGGTGGTGGGAAAATGTTTATATTCTTAGGAGAATCTGTAAAGGCATATTGTATTCCTTCCCAACAAACTTCTCTTCATCCTACCCCTTCACGGGATCCATAAAGAACATAACTTTTTGTACTGAATACTGCCCATTCAGGGATGTGCAGCTGCTTGCAAGATAGATATTAAGTTTGCCATGTTTGGTACAGCAGCTGTTAATGGGGCTGAATTGTCAATTGCTCAGTCACCTTGGTGACCAAACTGGCCAGACAGGTGAGCTAATTGGAAGTGGTTCTGAAGATGATTGTCTTTCCTTCACACCAGCTGTGATTTCAGAAATTCTATTTCATGCCACAATAAGAGATTGGATACTTCAATATGTCAGTAATTTTTGTGTCAGGTGCTGCAAGGGCTGTGCATAGTAGCCACAGAGCAGATTCCCTTTCTGTCTGAGCCAAAGGAACATGCACTGCCTGTCACCATGTGCCAGGTTTGTCCATTTAAAACATCAAAACCTAAAATATTTTCATGATGGTCTTTAATTGTGAAGTAAGCAATTGCCATGTGCCTCTCATTAGGGAGCCATAAACTGCCCTTGGCAATTTAACGCACACTTGTACAGTTCACACTGTTTGCATCAGCTGCTTGCCATATGGATCTCATGCCCTGCTTCTTAGCTTCTTGTGTTACTGTTGAAATTTGGTGCTCTTGTATTTATTAAAAATGTTGCCAATTGTCCCTGAGGACTAAGCGGAGTTAAAATGTACGGGGCCATCATCACCTATCCACTGATCAGCCTCCACATCCTGGACAATCCGGCCCAATTACTCATTTTCTCACTTAATGGCCTGCAGTTTCTCCCTAAGTGGGAGGAAAGGGGTTGCCTCCCTTTTTAGGGAGTTGAAATATGCTTCTTCTACTGTTATTTTTTTTTTTTCTGTAATGCTTCATTTAGACTCAGTGTAATGCCAGTAGGCTGACCTTGAATTGAGGCTATAAGAATGCTTAGGAATGCTTTGGAAATCCAACCATAATTCATTTCTCTGTTCTTGAGATTCTGTTTAAGGGTTCTTACCTTTTTAATCTTTGGTCTAGTTTTCCTTCTCTCTTTCACTGGTCTGTCTTTGTAATCTCCCTTGGAGGCTTTGTTTTTTAGCTGGTACATTGTTGCAGCCAATTTCACAGCTGGACCTAGCTCACATTAATTGCCTCACATTAATTCCATCCATTTAGGGAGTTGTTTTTATTATATTCATTATCTCTTTCTATTTCATCCCATTTTGCAGCTACCTAAGGTTTAAGCATTGTCATGGATCCTCTAATCTCTGGTTTTAATGTTGTGAAATCTGCTGTAGCAGACAGTGGGACATCATGGGGTCCTCATTTGTGTGTGACTGTGCACACATGGCTTTGGTGACAGCTCTAGAGGGGTCACTTAGGGATTTAATGGGGATTGTGGAGGGTTCACCTTGCTCCATGGCATCTAACTCTCCAGCCCAATAAGCTGTTAGTCTGGTGATAGAATGGGGGAGTTTGTTGCCTTGGGTCCCAAATTTAAGAAAACTCCTGGGTCCAATAGCCATTTGCTCTCAGCGTGATTCTGTCACCATCACTTAGACATACTATCTGAAAGTGTTCAGTTTGTTTCACCAAGAATTCTGCTCTATCTCCCTTGCAAATTTGTCAATTGCAGTGGAGCTCATGTTTGTTTAGGTGTCAGAAAAATGAAATGAGAACCATTTCATCATGTACTATACTTTTTAAAATACAGTGCGAAATGTATGGGAAGGGCATCAGAAATAAAAATGAACTGAAAATTTCATGAATGTTAACTTAAAATAGTAAAAAAAAAATTATCTAATTCAGTATCTTTTTTTTTCTATGCTGCCATTCATAAAGGCAATAATGGGAATTGATGCAGCTTTTTACCATTTATTGAGAGTGAATTTTCAATTAATTCAATGTTGCTCATTTTCTTCTCAATTTCCTGACAATTTTTGTCCTTTGCCAATTCCCCTCTTCTGTGTTAATTTGATGTGGAATATATACATACACATATACATACATATATGACCATGTATATGTGTATATATATGGATTGCTTCAGTTGTATCCATGTTTGAAATTTAATGTGGTCTGAGCACTCATTATTTTGATAATCTGTCTGATGGTAGTGAGTTGGATGGTGTTCTCTCTCACACTCCACCATTACATAGGAAGGCAACATTTGGTGATATGTCCAGTCTGAAAAAGCTGTGTGCAACCATGCAGACAGCCAGTTCAGTGAGATTTGAAAATGTCTGCTAACATGATATTGTGTTCCACTCGTATTGAGATGTTCCCATTACCATATAACATTAAGGTTTGTAATACAAGGGCAAAGGCACAAAAGTAATGAGTCTCAGACAATGTGAATGCTCATTTATGTCCTGTCCACTGCACTAACATTCTATTACAGAGATAATAAAACCCCCCCATCTGAGTTTAGTCTATGCTGCATGCTGCAGTGGTGAACATGAAAAAACAAAACACCCAAAAGTCAAACACTGAATGCTGCAGACCCATCATAAGGAAACAATTCCTTTCTGTATACACTGTCTGGTGATGATTACCAGCCCTCCTGGATACTTGATTTGGATAACTCCCATGTGTGCATGTAACTTTGACATATGTAGCTGTCTAGGAAACCTTGTAAGAGGAAAAAGAGCTCTTATCACATATAACTTCTATCTACTCATACAATATTATATAAAAAGTGATAAGTCTTTGTCTTGAAATAATAGAATTTTCTTCCTGCTATCATTACTCTATTTGGAAGCCTTTTTCCTGAGTTTGTTGTAAACATGCATTTATAGCTGACATTATTGTTTGATCTTGGGCTGATATTGCCCTACTTAGCTCTCTCTAATAATTTTAATCATTTTAGCAGATATTGCAGTTAAAGTAAACTTCACTGAAGCTAGTTGTCCAGAACCATACACAATATTTCTGATTAGGCCTTTTGCTTCCAAATGTCTTTCTCCATGCATTTGTGAACTCATTAGCCCATTCATAACTTCAGTAGTCACTATTCGTAATCATCTTCCAGTGGCATGAATCTGCTTTTCCTACTATTAATGTATATTTAATTCTGTCAGTTAAATCATAAGTAATTTAATGCTTTTATAAGATATTATGGTCTTTGTAAAAATAATAATCCTGTACAACTTTATATTATCTGCTGATTTCACCTGTACTTTTTTGAAGATCTTTTAGTAAATTTCTACACAGGACTGATAAACACTTAGTAAACTATCCTCATTCCTTGTCTACCTTATCAGCATAAGTTGTTGTTGATTCCTCTATCTGCTGTAGAAATACACATCTTTAGCTGCTTTAGAAATTGAATATTAGCATCTGGCTTCTCCACCTTTAGAAAACTTTCTTTGCAGGGAGAATGAATAAAGTGCCTTATTTAAATATCTGATAATAATATTCTCCTGTCTAATAAAGCAGATAACTTTTGAAAAGAGATATTGGATTGGTTTGAGATGCTCTACCCTTGATAAAGTCACATTATAACTTATACTGCCTTTTATTTGTCTCTTTGTCTCTAACTCTTCCTTCAAATGGTATTCTGGGTACTTTTTTGTAAATCAGTTTGTTAAGTCTAGTGGTTCCAGAAGTTGTCTTTGTTCATGTTCTTTTGAATTTAGTTCTATCTTTACTGTTCTCCAGTCATAAGATACTGCTCCCAAAAATTCTAGCAATTGGAGTGACAATTTCATGTGACAGTTTCATATTTCTATATTCCACTGTGGCCTATCCAGCCTGCCTTATTTTTGCTTTATGAGGTATTAAGAATGTTAACATTTATTTCTCCCTCAGGTGCCATAATTTCTTATGCACTACCTTCCTTTTTTCTCCTTCCTCCACTAATGTCCTCATTATTAACTTCATAGAAGATGGAGGCAAAATATGCATTTAATATGTAGATCAGAACTGTGATTGGATCAGAGTAACGTTAATCTCTAAAAAAAAAAAACTGTTTAACAATAAATTCTATATTTACACACTGTAACATTTTTTTCCTATGCTCCTTTATTGTTGCAAAGACTTTGTGCTGATTGTTTTAATGGTAAATGAAGCCTCACACACAAAAAAAATTGGCTATTTTCCTCTTTTCTATATCCTGTAACTTCTGAGAAACAGTGTTCTCTCTTTGTTCTTGGTAGATTTGCATGTCTACAAAAGCAGCCACTTCACTGAAGTAAACCTCATAAGCTCTTTCTATTAGCTTCTTTTGTTTTTTCTTCCTTGCAATTTAAATCCTATATAGTGCCTGCTCTTTGATTTAAAGTAGTTCCTTACTTTCTGTGTTTTAAAAGATTTGCATTCCTAATTCACTGTGTATACTTTAATTAGTTCCTTTCTAAAATCTCAAACATTAGTCATAGGCAGGCCTGTTGTGTGTCTTGCAGCTTGATAGAGACCGATTCAGTTTCTGATCACCACAGCCAAGATTATTTTCTATGAAAAGCTGTTCTGTAAGACCTTGATTCTTGCTAAACCCATGTCCAAAGCAGTATCAATTTTCATTGGTTCACTGGGTGTTTATTAAGGAGATCTGTCTTACAGCAGGTTCAAGACTACCTAAGCCTTCAGTTCCTAATGATGGCATTTGGATTGCATCCAAGTTGGGGTGATTAGTTTCCCAAGCTCTCACAATCACTACTCTTTATTTCTTAATCTTATAGGGATTTCTCTTCTTATTCCATCCCAAGCTTAATATTTCTGTGACAGCACTCCAAAGCTTTCTCTTCTGGTTCTTTTCAAATTTTATCCTAAAGAGATGAATTTTTTTCACTGCAGGATGAGTTTCCAACCCATGGTCCACAGGACCAGGGAATTCCAGCATCCATGTGTTTAGGATGAGTAGAGGGTAATTAGAAAGGCAAATTTAGTGTCAATAGGCTTAAATACCTAAATTCTCCCTCGACAGCTTCATGCTGTTCTCATCCATTTCTATAACAATGCAGAGCTGCCCAATCCACTCCAGTCTTATTTCTGTCCTTGAAAGGTTTAGCTCTTTTAATCAAATCACAAGTAATTTTTCTGCCTGTTTCCATTTCTGCAATATCCAGTTACATTTTATGCTTGATGTTAGGCTTGCAAGAGCATGTTGAACGTGTTTTGCTAAAATATGTTTTAAATTAACATGCTTTTTAAATAAAGTAATTCAATGGAGAATGAACATTTGGTTTTTCTTTTGAAACCAAATCAGGAAATATTTGGGGTTTTTTGTAAGTTTTCAGCAATTTGTTAAGTCTTTCAAAATACTGATTAAAACCAACATAATATGAAATTGTTGTTATTATCATTATCTAAAACATGAGTGTTTCCAATTTTTTCCCCTCAGAAGCATAAAATATTCTATTTAAAATGAAAGTGGTTCTAATTCAAATATTTTTGTGTTCAACACTACATTTCTGAAGTAGTTCCTGACCAAGCCCTCCATCAGAAGTTTGTGCTTTTCTTCATTACCTGAACACTAACTAGTAAACAGACATTAAATGCTTCAGACATTAATGTAAGTCCTTCTTGAAGGGAAGAAATTAAATAAAAATACAAAAGGCTGAAAAGCATCAAAGTTTTCTCTGTGACAGCTGTGCTTTTAAATTTTAGCAAACAATAGCAGAGCTAAATGAGGTTAGAAGATTGTCATAATTAAGAGAAAAAAAGCCCCAAACAATCCTTCAAGCAGCTAGAACTAATTAGTGAAGAGAGTTTAAAATCCTGTTATTATAGAGATTGATTTAGAATAAATATCACTTCCTTTCCCCACAAGAAGATAGAAAATTTCACCTGTTGTTCTTTATTAGGATTATCAGGAGTGTATGACGACAAAGCCATCAGGCAGGAGTGCAATAACCCACAGTACACTGGTCAGCAATTACTGCCAGCATCCAAGTATGAAAAGCTGAGTAGAGAGAGCTGCCTGTTTCACTGGATATTTTCTTCCATATGATTTGCTACCCTGTGTGCACCTTGTTCTCGGAATTTCCCATGGTGTTGCAAAGGTACCTTGTGACTTTCACAAGGGCAAAAAAACAATTTCACCCCCAAGTAAACCTGTAAATGGAACTGGATGGAAAAGAAAGTTTTCTACTCCCTGATGCAAGTAGATTCCTAGACATGAAATAATCAACAGGATTCTCACAAAATAGAAGATTTCTAAAAGTCAGTATTTATCAAAATATTAAAATTATTGTCAGTATTTACGAATAGTCCTATTGGGCACCTGGCTGCACTAGCATTATTTTAATGATAGTATGAAATGCACTACTCTTTTAAAACTGTGAATTGACTACTTATGATCAGTGTCTGCCTTCTCTTGTAGGATCTAGGTGTTTCACTTTCAAGTCTTAACTGATGATAACTTTCTATATTTGTTCTTTTTCTGTCTCAAAACATAAGTGACTTAAGTGTATTTTGCAAAAAGATTTGCTCAGAAAATGGAAGATTAATGGCCATGAACCCAAGTGACTTATTCCATCTTTTTTCCTTGCATGTTTTAATCTTCATATTATGTATAACTTGAACATGAGCTTTAGGTGACAGATGTATTAATGCACAGGGCTGGTACTTTGGCACTATGAGTTCTTTCTAATCTAAAGAGACAAAGCTTGAAGGAGAGATGTTTATTTAGTTGTTTGTGAAATTGAAAATAATATTTCTCATTTGCAGGTGGGAAAATGATATCTAAAAATTTATAAATTTGCAAACAATACATTTGAGTCCTACTTAAAAATACAATGCCCTATTTTGCTTTTATGGATAAGATAGTATCTCTGTATTTGTCCTGATTAACAGTCTTGGGGTGTTATTTTTATAAGATCTAGTATAACAGCTGTAAAAAGTATATTTTGTATAAAATAGTTTTATGCCTTTTTATCAGAATGTGAATGTCTGGTAAGAGGACCAGCTTCAAAATATTCTGTAAAACTAAAGTGAATAGCTGACTCCAAACAAAAATTTGAAATGCTGGATGAAATGCTCAGAAATGCAATATGATTTTTCCCATTGAAAATAATATTAACTACTGACTATTGCTGTATTAGTTATTAATGATAGCTACTAGCTACAAGATGTTAATCAATATGAGAGATTTAGACTGGAATTGCTTACCTTTTCTAGTGGATCTCATCTGTTGCAATTTGACATATGAATTGCTCTGCAATTAAAAAAAAAAAAAGGTAGCCAAAGGCTGAAGGCTGAGCTGGTTCACTACAGAAATATAATTATGAAAATAGTTCTGGATTTTGACGGGAAAGTATCACATCTGGACATTATGGCAGATGAAATAATTTAACATGTCTGTCTGACTTGCAGAAAACTTGGAGTTCCTTGATACCCATTGGCTGAATGAAGAGGAGGTGTAGACCTGTCCCAGTGTTGTCCAGGATTAGAGGTAATTCTCTTCCCAGTAGCAGTATAGTGCTGTGTTTTGGAATTAAGATGAGAATGGTGTTGATAACACACTGATGTTTTAGTTGTTGCTAAGCCATGTTTACACAGAGTAAACAGCTTAGCTTCTCATCTCATCCCACCAGGAGGAGAATATGCAGCTGGGACTGCTGATGCACATTGGCCAAAGGGATATTCCATACCATATAATGGCACTCCCAGTGTATAAACTGGGACAAAAGCTGGTCAGGGGCCACTGTTTGGGTATGGCTGGGCATCATTCAGCAGGTGGTGAATCACTTGCTTTATATATTCTAATCCTATCATTAGTATTATTGGTATTGCTATTATTAGTTCCTCTTTCTTTTCTTCCTATTACAGTGTCTCTTTGTCTCAACTCACAGATTTGACACTTTCTTCCCCAGTTCTGTCTCCCATCCCTCTGGGATGGTGTAGAGGAATTGAGTAGGGAGCCGCTGTACGGTATTTTGCTGCCTGCTATGTTAAACTGTGTCAAGACCTCATGATAATAAGGTCATGTAGGTGTTTGATTTTTAGTTTTATTTAATTTTTATATCCAAAGTTATGTTCTGATATGCATGCACATGGCTGGAGCAACTGTATCTGCATGAGAGCAACATCTGTGTAAAGGCACATCATCTAAAGAGAATATGTTTTAAGGACCAGGATTCAGATAAGATTCAGTTCAAGTGTCAGAAGTAGTCAGAATCATCGCTCTAAATGCTAGTAACTATCTTCATACAGTGTTAGAAGGAGTACTGCATATAATATGTGGAATTTTATAGGCCCTTGTATGAGTTTGAAATATGCTAATGAGGGTTTGTGTGTCTTAGCACCATAGAATCATTTAGATTGAAAAAGACCTTAAAGCTCCCTTGAATTTTTTTTTTGGGAGGAGAGAATAAGGTTTTCATAGCATTTGTATATATTCTGACTTCTCTTTTAGGGCCTGTTATCTCTCTCTAGATATCCCATGATAAGACCTTTATGGCCATGAGTGTTAAAAGAGATTAAATCACTTCAGCACTCTTATGTGCAAAACGTGTCTTTCAGAGTCAATTATAATTAAGGCTGGGGTAAATAGTGTGAAGTGTTTTGAACTGTTAAATGAATTTGTTTCAAACAAGCTTTCTCCTTCTTTTCACCTCTCCTTGCTGTCCAAATAGTCTGTCAATCCTAAACGTTCACAGAATGCAAACCCCAAGGTTTCATGCACTGTGGGAAACAGCTGCATTTTCTTTTGAGTTGGACAACACTTGTTGGATATGCCTGTAAGTGCATCCATTTGGGAGTGTATGCAAATATCCTGCAACATGGCTGACCAGCTGCAGATACACACTGCTTGGGCTTGGACTATTTCAGTTAAAAAACAAGATCAGTATTTGAATCAAATCTGAGCATTAAATTCACACAAATGGCAGTCTCCTGGCAGCTTGTCCTGAGCACCAACTCTGTCAGGATCACTGACAAGACTTCTGTAATAATTACTCAGCAAGCATTTTGCAAAGTATAGAACAATCCAAAACTTCCTTGTACTTGACTACTAGAAGGTAGCCCAACTTTCTGACCTAGTATGATACTGCTCCAGAGGTAGTATGATGCAGATGGAGGCAGATCTCAGACATTCATAGCTCTGAAGTTATTGTATGCCCATATTGCAACACTTGTGTATTTTGGAGGCTTCTAATCAACTCCAAAGAAGGATTTGTGAAATCTTTGAAGCAGAATTTTTGTAATTCTCTATTGGATCTTATTGTAGTATTTGACAGTATCAAAATAATTTTTGCAATGCCAAGAACTACTTGGTTTTAGCTTCAGCTGGAGTCTCTCCAGGATGTCTACTACCTCTGTGGCAACTGGGAATATGCTTGGAAAATATTCAGTGAACTGCAGATTGGTTTTTTTCCTGCCAAAAAAATCAAGATCCGCTGAATCTGACAGCTGTACATTGTCGCAAAGAAAATACTCCAAAGAAAAAACAAATGTCCATTAAACTTGATAGCATATTAGTGTCTAATGATCAGTTATATTTTATAAATTAGTCTTTATCACCTACATATTGCTGTCACAGCTACCCTGAGCAATGACCAGGACTTAATTTCTCTTTACAAATCACTCCATATCTTGTCTTTTACTTTTAGTCCAAAATTACCATTCAATGTAATAGGAATCTAAGGGGAATTTGTTCAAATAAGAAAAACAGTAGGAGAGTTATTTTGAAAATAATAGTGGACCAGAAATAACTAGGGAAACAGTTGATAGCAAATGGCTTATTACTACAATGAGAAGGACCTTGCAATGATTAGCATTTGTATCTCAGTGTCATTATTAACTTTCACACATTCATATGGCATCTGAGAGCAAATAATTTCATTAACATTTGCAATTACCATTACTAAATATGATTCTTTTCTATGCAGTTTATTGGGAAATTTTCTTTTGATGTAATAGCATCATGACATGTGGGTTAGCTTGATTTTTCTGCAGCTAAGGAAATGGAACCAATTTCATGATCCATACTGATAATAAACTGAATTCATATCATCTTCCTGCTTCTCTGAAGTGCACTGAATTGCAGATAAAGTGTTATTCTGAAATACTGGAATGTCTTTGGAGTGAATGCCAGAAATACAACCAAAACTTTTCATGCCAAGTAAATTTATTTGGTTGCCAGATATGCAAGGATGAACTAAGTGGATACTGTACTGACGTGCCTGCTAGATTAGGAAATATCTGTTGTAGAAAAAGGGTCATGTGAACATGAGATTTAGGATATAGACCTAGGAAACATTAATCTTTGTTGTGTTTGGATTTTTTTTTTTCACTCTATTTCTTTGCTTCTGCCTTTTCACTGCTTCTTGGCTCCACAGTTCTGCCCTTCCCTCATGCCAGCTTTGGTCCCTGTCAGACGTTTGTGGGAGCCAGCTGAGCTCCATAAGCCAAGATAAAACACTACCTACCCTTTTTTTTTTGTTTTGTTAATTTTCTAATTTTCTGCTAGATTAATGCTCCAGCTTCTCTTGCATGGAAGGCCCAACAAATGCTGTGGCTGGTTCAACTGATACAAGTACACAGCAGCTGGGGTGATGCAGAGGGAGGAAGCAGTGTTATCACTGCCAGCTAGAGAATGTGAGCTTCTGGATATTAGTATCATCCAATTCTATGTAAGTTTTTTTTATTTTTTTTTAAAGAAGAGTGAGAAATAGTTTTCTTAAGTGCTTCCAGTAACCCAAGAAGAACTAAACACTTCTAATAGTTGGCAGGAGCTCCAGTCCTCCAAAGTCAGGGAATAAGTACAAACACTTACAAGAGGATTTTTTGCTACCTCTCACTTCTCAGCCCTAGAGTCACTGAACCACAACCATCTCAGGGTACCACTAAAGGAATTTGAGAAAAGCTCTGACAAATAGAATAACTTTGCTGCTGACTGTCTTAAGTATCTGAAACTACAGCTGAGGCAATTTCAGTTGCGTTCAGTCCTTAAAATAATGTATAATGTGGGGTGAACAATTAAATCTGTTGTAGACGGTAAGCCCCAGGAGGGAAAGGCAATGATAATGCCAAGTATTAAGATGTATTGATAAACAGATAATCCTGCCATTTAAATTCTTCTTTATGAACCAATACTGTGTAATGTCAGAGAATAGAATGACCTCATACTTCTGACCCAAACAGTCATTTTAGAAAAGCTTATGGGTTCCTCTCAAGAGGGGAATAAACTGATAATGGAATCATATTTCTTTCACGTAATACTGATCATTTCAAAGAAGGAATTTTCTATTATCCTGAACACAGTGTGAAACAAACAATGAAAAATAATTTCCTTTTTCACAGTTCAGGGCATCTTTCTGGTCAGCCAATCTTTTTCTGACTGTTTGGTATTTGAATGCAATGGGACTTTTTTTGTTGCTGTTCTTTTTTCTTTCTTTTTGTAGCTATCTGGTCTGTATTCCGTGTCTCATGTTTTAAGATGTGCCAGAGAGCACACCTTTGTTTTCTAGACTATTCAGCCAGAAAGTTATGGTCAGCTGAATCATCTTCTGCAGACAGAAAGTCAAGAGCCTTTCACATCAGTAGCCGAATAACCAGGCAGTAAATGCAGTCACAGTTCACTTTTGGGGAGGCTAAGGTAGTGAACAAAATGCTGGTCTCAGTCTTGCTGGTTGCTTAGGCACATATGATTAAAAATACCTGATAAAGAAAGCAGAGACCTTAAGTCCTCAGCAGCCTGCAGGAAGATAGAGAATAAATGCACCTACAGTTCTCCTGACAGCAGTGAGGTAGCTGTCATTTCAAGCTCCCTGTGCAAAAAGGATGGTTTCTTGTGTATTTTCAGTGCTGTGAAAAGCATAGATTTCATGAGAAGGATATTTTTATGAGACTGTCATGCAGATTGGGTATTCCTAACCAGCAATAAAGTCAGATGGTATTCAAAGCATACTGTCATGAAGAGACTGCAGTTCAGTCACAACCATCATTCCTGTCTTGTGCTTAGCCTTCTTCTCATGGAGGATATTTTCCTCCCCATTTCATCTGCTTTGTGTTTCTTCTTCTCTCTAGGACAGAATTTGAACTGAAATACCTCCATATCTTCCATTTTATATGGTCATTAAAAAGGGAAAAACTCAGTAGCTAATAAATAAGCTTAATGTCACATGCAGAATGGATGTTGTCCCTATATAATGTCTGCACTGAGCTTCCTGGTACTTGTCCCAGTATAATCATTGTGTCCTGAATAAATCAATGTGGTCTCTGAAATTTACTGCAGGTTCTTGTCTATTTCAAACAGGGATTAAACACTTGAAGATAACTTCTGATAATTTTTTTTTTTAAGCAAGGAAAAAACCAACCACCCTGGGAATTCAAAAAAAAAAAAAAAAGGAGAAAAAGAAAATGGAGTAGCTGAGATGCTTCAGAATATTCTTCCTAGTAATTCTACTCTTGGTTGGTTTCCAGTATCCCTTGAATAACCTCTTTGATAGTTATAGGGAAAACCCTGCATGAACTGGTTGGAAAATGCATAATGACAATGGTCTGTGAATACGGTCCTTTATTTTTGGTTTCTATGAGCTTTGACACTCATCTTAGGCAGACTCCTTGGAGAACTGAACTGCTGAGCTCTTTGAAAATTTCTGCTGGACACATGCAAGTGACAGCTTATTTCATGGCTGTAGAAACTGGCTAGATGTAGGTGAAATCAAGTCTTTCAAAAGATAGACAGGGTGAGTGATGGCTCCCTAGAAAATTTAAAGCTTTGAGTTTAAATTTGAAATTTAGTAAGTACTAGAATTTTTTAGTGTGATAACTTAGCTAATAGTTTTTTAGGACCTTTCTGCCACCACCCCTGCAAACTCTCTCAATTTTCTTTACAAATTGTTTACTTAATAGTATCAAAATGTCACATATTTAATTTAGGAGAAAAGCACATAAAGTAAATTAGGTTAAAAAACCATACTTTGCATTTTGTAATGTTGTTTCATTAGTAATATTAAATATTAAAATATTAAAACCAAAAATGGCCCAAATCCATGTGTCTGTGCAGACACTCACCATGGAAAACTTCAGCTAAAATGATAGTGTTAATAAAAGTTATGGAAATAAATGAAAACAGAGAATTTTACTTATACATGTCTAGACTTTCTTTGTGTGTTTAAATTATTTTCTCAAGCAATATTTCAACACTCAAGAAGCCAGCAAGCATTTTAATGTAGCAAAAGTGAAAAAAAAATTCTGGAGTCTCCTTTGAAGTATTTCTTGTCCTTTTATTAAAGACTAATATATGGGATCTGTATTACTGGTTTCAGACTGTCCTTGATGTGATTTTGCATCTTTTATGCTCATTAATTGAGATTTTACCTGTATGTTATAAAATGTACATGCTTACATTTACCTCAGTTTTTTGCTTCTGAAGGAGATCCCTGTAGTGCAGGATGGCACAGTCTTTGGGTTTAGTTACAACATTGCTGGTAATAGAAGGACCTGGATATTTGACTGAGAATTAACTAATACCCATTCTCCATTAGAGCAGTGATTTACTTCATTGCCTGCTTAACAAACTTGAGATTAATCTGCTTTATCCTTGCAACTCAATAGAGAATATCTGCATTTTGAGCAGAAGATTCAGAAAAGATTTTATGACAGTAAGAAAGGGAGTGTCTGGATTGCCCCTAGGTGGCAGCGAGGCATTATTTCTCGACATTTGCTGAACTGCCTGTTCCGCTGTCTCTGCAAAGAAAAGCTTGCTTAGATACAGCCAGCTCTGTCCGGTTTTCTGACCATTTTGGATAGATTTTTGAAATCCCAAACTCTGTATTGCAGTAAAATGTACATGGTTGCAAATCAGTTAGTCCTGGAAAGGCAGACAAAAGTATTGTGTGATATGTGCTGTGAATCAGCAGGTCTCTGATCCATGCTTTCATGTGGAACTGATCAGTGGTAACATTGGGGGTCCTCAGCAGATCTTTTTTTCAGAAACCAACGTCTTAAAATGATTTATTTGCATTTTTGTATCTTTTGTGTGCTGATGTGGCTGCCCTCTAGCATAAATTACTTTCCAGGTGTTTGTACTGAACATAGTCTAGTGAAGGACATCCCTGCCCAGCATAGGGGGGCTGGAACTGGATGATCTTTAAGGCTCCCTCTAACAAAAACTATGCTATGGTTTTATAATTCTACATTTGGGCTCAGTGCAGTGATGGCATATGTGATATTCTGTTCAGATAAATGACTTTTATCACTTGAGCGTGAGCAATGGACCACACTAAATGCAGCTAATAAAGGGATCAGAGACCCTTTAGTAAGTCCTTGCTGACTGACAGTATTAATTGTAATGCTGAGGACATGGAAATTGGCTCTGCAATTGTAATCCAGGCTCTGATTTAACAATGTGTATAAATCAATTACTTTTAGCATGTGCTTGTGTTGACTGCATTTTAGCAGTGTAGCCACTAACTTTCTCACATCTCATCTGAGAAATGCTTTCATTTTTATGAATGTCCTTATTTTCAACCTAGGAAAGTGCTTTTTCTGCATACACAAAGAAAAGCATGTCCTTAAATGCTTTACAAATTGGGATATACAATGCCAGCTTTGATACTGTCGTTAAGAGAAAGAAGCACAATTTTGAACTGGATGATCAATGATCAACAGAAAAATTTTTAAAAAACTGTTTTGATTGTGATCAAAATACATGTCCTTTTGAATATCATTAGTGTCATATTCTGGAGAAAAATGTAAATGAGTTTTTTATTTAAACAAGCACCACTTTTTAATGCTATGTTTTGCATGGGTAGGAGTAACCTCTAATATCTCTCTCTCTAAAGCATGGCATTAGAAACATGGTGGACCTCAATTGCTTGAGACCTGAACGTGTCAGTAGAAATGTTTTGTGGATTGTGCCAACCAAAGGAAAATGTGAATGAATAATCAATTTTAAACTGACTGAGAAGAAAATGATGTATTTGGGAGAGGTTTCTAATGCAATATACTTTGGCATTAAAATTTAAAATTACTCTGAATACATTTCTTTTAGAAAACACAGTGGCAATCAAAGACTTAGCAGCTTGATGGATGTGAATGAATGAGTCTCATAAATTGAGATTGCAACTGTGATCGCTGCATTAATAAGAATGAGATTATCATAGTGTTAAATCACCCAGCTATACATTTAAAAGTATGTACTGGGAATGAATGCATATGTGCAATATGTCTTTGTCTTCTGCTCTTAGGCCCAGCACTATCATGCTACATGACAAATATGAACATTGGTAGAATCTGACTGTCTCATACAAGGAGCAGCTTTCAGAGGCAGGTTTATTAAATGGCTGCATAATTGCAATAATTATTGCTTCTGATACAAATGTCAAAAGAATAGGATTTGGCACAGAATTTTCATACTAAACATAGTGTAGAAAATAATACTAGTTTCAGAACAGTTCAGGTTGTAAACTGTGTTCCACTATAAATGTACTGTGTTTTGAAGATGTGCCACGTTTTGCTTGGAAGGGTATCACACTGAGATAGGTATGATTTTGTCATCAAATTCCTAAGTAATTAAAGAAATTTGCGTAAAAGCTTATTGTTTTGATTAGTATTGGATTATTTTGCTTTGTTCTTGATAAGTAACCTTTCTGTCTCAAGGTGTGAGGTATAATGCTTGCTTGCTGTGTGGAAGATTTTCAGAGTTAGGACAGCAGTGGCTTTGTGAACTTCCCAGGGAAGCTGTGTGCACACTCATCTCTGGTCGTCATAGAAGAGGCATGCCTGAAAATCTCCCTACACAGGGCTCAGTTACAGGCTGAAGCCAAAGTTTCCTTATGGAAATACATCTAAAAAGAATGTAATGTCACCTTAAACTGTTCATTAGCTCACACTCATGAGTGTTTTCTAAATGTGACTTCACGCTGTGTCTGTGCTCAACCTGTTCAGTACCATGTGTGCTCATGAGTTTAAAACTTGTCAGTGCTGTCTGTCATCTTAGTAAATGGTAAAAAATTACTCTAGCAAGTGTTACTGGTTTATTATAGACTTCTTTAAGGATTGGTGATCTGATCTGAGAAAAGAAAAATCTCCTGTACATTTATATTGTGAGAAGGATTTAAATGAGAACCCTCTCAGAAATCCCTTCCCAGTCAGTGAGGTTGTCAGCCAAATTGATGAAATGTTTGTCAATGCTGCTTTAATTAAAGATTGCACTTAGCTATTTTTCACCTTTCTTTGTACACACTTAAATGCACATTAACAGATGTACAAGTAAAAAATTAAGATACTGGGATACTGGTAAAAAAGATTTTAATTACATATATTGTCTTCAAAATATGCTGCTTCAAGGATTTGAGTTAATTCTGATAACATTTGACTATTTTTGGGATTTCAGAGTTCTTTTTATACTTATGACCAGAAAAAAGAAAGCGAATGGGAGGAAAGAGAAATACTAGTTAAAACCAAAACAGCTCCAAATTTGAACTCTTATATTTGGAATACAGACCCTGGGACATAGTGCAATAATATATTAAATGCTTTTCTTTTTTCCCAGTGAAGGACAAAATGCATAATTCTAAACTTAAGCTGACATGTAATGCTGCTGTCTACATAAAACTAGATTGAGGATTTTTTTACATAAATTTGAGTCTGCATATGGATGTTATTCCCTTCAATGTCAGTAACTAGATCCTTAATACTTCTGTCAAGAGGTACCTTTTGTTTTTCCTTTTTCTCTGAAAATTCAGCAAAACTGGTGATGCTGAATGGTCAGTAACTTCCTGCTTTGATACACTTTCAAAGATGGACCATTCAAATGCTTTCACTGGAGATCTCTGTTCCTGACCATTCCTCTCTTCGTTACTCACTGCTCCTTACTCTTATAAAGGTGTAGGTGCTTAAACAATATCAGCTGCTTTGTGCTTTATTTCTTTTTTGGGTACATCTCAGACTGACAGATTTTTTTTTTGTTTCATTTTATTCATTTATTTAGGTTTTTTTTACTTAACATCTTGTTTTTGTATAAAATAAAGGAGTTAATTCTGAATTAGATAATTTTTAAACTCCCTGGGATTCTGAGGATGAGCAATGTGGCATTATTTTTGTATTTTTACAGACAAAACATATTCCCATTTTCTTTCTTGCTAGAAAAAGCATTCAACTTTCCTTGAAGGAGTTTACATTCTTCTGAATTAATCCAAGTGGAGCAGATCTTATGAGATCAGGTGAAACTGGAAGATCTTGATGCGTATTTAACCTAAATCAGGATCTCAGGTATGGCCTCAAGTCCAGTGTGTAGTCTAAAATCAATGCATTTACAAGAACAGCCTTTCCATCTCTTTCTTCATATTTTCTATATTCTGAGTAAACTGCTGGTGAAATAGCAGAATTATATATGTATGCTCCACTTTATAGCCTATCACCATAGGGTGACAAGAAAAAAGATATCCCATAATGTGTGATAAAAAAATAATGGTAGCATTCCCGAGCTGGTTCACCTGTATTGTGTCTGTGTTATGTGAGCTTACTGGTGGCCAGGTGCCTACAGTGCACCAAGAAAACCAACAAATTTGCCGTTGCTGATTATTGCCTTACTGTATGTGTCCTGCTTTTTGTTACAGCAGAGACACAAATGAGTCCCTTCTGGGTTTGTGAAAGAGAACAGTTGTACAACACAAACCACTAGTAGCTAACAAAGAAGCAGCTCTGCAAAGATTGCCTCTAGTGAAAGTTGCATTTTGATTCCACTGTTTGAATTGCTTAGTAATGTTCCTACAAAAGTATCTGTTAACTTCCTTGGTATCACCCTGAGCAGCTGGCTCTACTACAGCTGGCTATTTGTAGGGAAATTCTCCAATGAATAAACTACCAAAAGCATTCTTTTCACAGAAAGGAAAACCCTTACATTCTTCAACTTGGATATTCTGTTCTGAACCTTGAAACTATCTTCTAAAATCAGGATGAGAGTCCAGGTAAGAGTCTGGAGCGAGGGTCAGGTTCTTTCCTTCTGTACTTGTAAGTAATCCAGCTGACAAGGTGAGCATGTTAAAAAACCCAAACAAAGCCCCAAAACCAAAAGACCACAGAAAAAGCTCTGGAATCCATCAATTTTGAATTCCTATTAAAAACTAAAATATGTTATTTCAGCTATTTTTTTCTTCATTAGCTGTTCTGTGATAACTTGACATGTAGGATGTTGGCCTATAAGCTCATGGTGATGTGGTTTATAAATTTGTCAAGCTTTATTTGAGCCGTGCCTTATTTCATACTTTAATGAACTATATTTGGAACTGTGTGTATTCATGCCATTCAAGTATGTCTACTCTCATA
Organism: Melozone crissalis; assembly: GCF_028551555.1. Taxonomy (NCBI): domain Eukaryota; kingdom Metazoa; phylum Chordata; class Aves; order Passeriformes; family Passerellidae; genus Melozone; species Melozone crissalis. Next base: position 35,045,443 of record NW_026535784.1, on the reverse strand, counting down.
GAGGCTGAAAAGCAGGATAAATTAGTCCTCACTAATCATCATGTCCTGACATAGTACTGACAAGCTAGACTGATAATTTGGAAATTAGTTTGGGCATTTCTATACTGCAGGAAAATTGCCAAAGCTTACTGAGAAGGAATTAAAACCTGTCTTTCTCCCTTCCTCCTCTGCTGCTTCTTCATTGCTTCAGTAGCTCTGACAGTCTTACTGTGTGGTTCCCCTCCTGCCTCCCCTCTGCCTTCATCTGTTTCAGGCTGTCTCAGTCCTGGATATCCTCTTGTTCTCATTTTGCACTCTTTGTGATTTCTTTCAGTTTTTTTTATATACCTTGCTTAGTGAGTGAGATAAATGCAATCTCAAGTTACCTGAATAAGTGTAGGGTATATGTTTCTCCCTAGTGCTGGGATTTCCAGAGTGGCTCAGAATTGCATGTCCAGCTTTCACTGGCCTTTGTCTCCAGACTCCCATGCACAGAGCCTCCTTTGCAAACATCACCCAGAATTTATATGCTCACCCAGTATTCTGTAGTCAGCAAGTCCCTGAAGGACTGTTTTTCCCTGACAAATTGTGCAGCCCCTAGTCAGACTTCTCCAGGGGTAAAAGTGTTCCCATTCAAACCCCGTCTTCCTTGCCTCAGTTTGATGGTCTCTTAATCATGCAGCTCTGATTCTGTGTGGAGTCAAGCTCCTGAGCAGTCTGATTTCGACATGAACAAGCAATCCCCACCACTGAGTAGTTGTCACACTGCATAATGGCAGGTACATGCCTCAGGCCTGGAGAGAGCAGGTGTTTTCTTAAAATTACTTTGGTGTTGGAGAAATGACAATGTAGGACAATATCCTAAGAAGTTTCTCAGCATAAAATGACTGCCTGTGATTGCTCTTTGGTGAAATTCTAGGTGCAGGTTAAATTCTCTACTTACCCCAATATGTAAAGATGATATATTTATATCAAGAGAAACTTAAGGATGCTTTAATTAGGCCAGAGGACTCTGACCTGACAGATGTTTATATTAATGCATTTGCAGTGTTGGTAATGAAATCAGATTGCCTTTTCTGTTTGATGAATCTGGTTAGAATTATGGTAACACAGGCTCTATGCAAGAAGTGCTGTGGTGATGACATAATATATACGTGAAATGATGTAGTGTTTCTACAAATCACAAGGTGAAGGGATAGCTGATCTTCAGATTTTAGCACTTGCTACTGCAGTTTGAATTGTATTTTTATATTTTACTTCCATTCTGAAAACTGTCTGCAGTCACATATATTTAATTTAGGAGAAAAGCACATAAAGTAAATTAGGTTAAAAAACCAAACTCTGCATTTTGTAATGTTGATTTAATAGTACGCAGCCCAAAAAGAATATAGTAATGATGGGGCATAAATGTTAGCATTATGTACAAATAAATGTCAGGCATCAGTTTCCTTATAAATTTTTCTCAAGAACTGAGTTAGGATTGATGTCCCTTGTGACAATAAGTACAGAACATCTGACAAATGCCTGGCAAACAAGAAGTTTATCAGAAAGCAGGTTATAGGAAATCATATAACATTCGACACTGATCTCTCTTGAGTAATCTTCCCTCATTTTCCTCTGCCAGCCTAGTGCAGATGAGATTGATTGTAATGATGGACATTTTAGGCCCCCTGGAGAGAGAGGGCTGGGAACTGGAGAGAACACACATCTGGGAAGTTTCTAAGGAGCCTGGGGAAAGCTCAATAAAGCAACAGGGAAAAAGAAAGACCAGATGGTGCCCTGACTGCCAGATTCTGAAATGGAAGATTTTCTGTTTAAATAAAAGTTCCATTTTTATATCCTGATAAGATCCATGAAGAAGGTAGAGGTTGCAGTTACTTGATACAAAGTAGATGGATGTCTTACATATTAGTTGTCCCTTTGTCCTTCATCTTAAGAGCTTCAGTGTGATGACATTCTTGAGATTATTATGAAGTGTAAAACCATTTAGCCATTAAATGTGAGAAGTTGGTACACTATGATTTTCTGATTGAATTATGGTAATAAGTGTACAGGTGACAGTTTTGACAAGTCTGGTAAATAGAAAAGTATTATAATAATTTTCATTATCCCATGAACTATGAAGGCTCTTAACTGTAGTTCCAATTTTCTCTTGGAATTATTGTTTAGCTAGACTCAAAAATATATATTCTGTTTAAAGTTATAATTTTAAGGAAAGAATAAATTATGCTTTTAAATTACAGTAAACCAAGATTAAAACCAATAATTTTATTTTCAGGTGCCTTTAAGAAGTCTGCGAAATGTGTTTTACCCTGCAATTTAATCTGTATTTTTAGGAAATTTTAGAGACAATCACATAGTGATGCTTATTGCTCTATCCAATAAAGTTAACATATGGAAATGTGGTTTTGTGAGGGGTGGCTATTTTTGTGATTGAGAAAGCTGAACTCTGATGATTTCGTATTTACAAAATATATCCTCTTAGGTTTGTGGTCAGAATGTTAGTGAAAATTGTAGTGTTTATGTTCTTTATGTATAGTGGTTATATCTTCCACAGAGTTCATCTTGGGAGCAGGAGGGAAAAGCTGTCCTAGAAGGGAGAGAGAAGCTGGGACAAGGGTCCACACCACAAGTGCAGTCAGTTTTTTTCAAATCAATGTTTTTGGCAATTGAGCACTGGGATCCTGAGAGCAGCTTTGGGGGCTGCAGCCTCTCCCCTGCTTGGATGACTCAGTACAGTGTTTCTAATTCTTTCACAGAGCTATTAATAGACAAAAACAAACAAAAAAGTTCTAATGCTAGGTTTGTCCAAGTTCATACTCGCCATGTTTTCATAGACATGCCATCTCACAAGAAAGGAAAAGTTGAAGGGTGAGTGGGTGGTGATGTGGTGGCTGTCCTGATGAGTGGCTGGTGAAAAGCTTGAAAACACCTATTAAAATGTATGCTTCTGAATGCTGCTTACATCTGGGAAATTTTTAAGATATATTCGAAGTTAGCTGAGTGTGAAATATGATTCTGAGGTGATTCAAATTTTGTGAACCACAGAAAAATTGGCCAATAAAAGGGTAATAATAGTAAGAAAGAAAGTTACATAATGCTTGTTAAAAGCATAACTCAACCCAAAAAGTGCTTTTCACAAATCTGCAGTTGTCTTCTACATGGTTTTTAGCTGTAATATCTCAGAATAACTAACTCAGAGTATTTTTAATATAGTGAAAGAAATGCATTATTTCATTATAACCTTGTGGTATTCTTCACATTGTTCCAATTTAATTTCTTACCATTACTAAAAGTAGCCTAAAGTAAATTGACATGGGGTTTGATAGCTACCTGGATCTATCTGTGCATTGAACCAGGCATGTATCTCCCCAATTCTATTAATTTTTATGTGAAATAATCAGTGTGTATATATGTTATTTATAAGTGCTGTGCTTTGTTGTGTAGTGATAAAATGGCATGCCAATATTCTTCTTTCCTTAATTTCTAGTGCTGCAGATGTTCTAGGGAATATAGATAAATAAAAAATTCTTATAAAACCCAATAGATTCTGGTCATGGAGATTTGGTTGGTAAATTTTAAATGTCTGTAATATACAGAGTGCAATACCCTGAAATGTCAATTCTTACCTGCCTTTGGTTCCTGTGGGACATTTGAATTTCACACAGTGGGTATGTTTTGTTTTTTCTTTTGCTCAGGCTAAACATTCAGGCAACCTGTTTTATGTACTCCAACCATTGTTTGCATCAATGAAGTTGTGAATTTTAAATAACAAATACTATTAAAAAAATTACATGCTTTTAGAGTAATTTTGTTAGGTGCATTCAACAGAAGTAATGGCACCTAAATTGATAGCATTACTGGTAATTTTATTGTGGTTTAGAATTTGATAAGCCTGTGAATGCTTCTGCCAGCTGGGCCTTTAGAGCAGGCTGTTTAAAGAACAGTTACGCACAGGAAAAAGCCACTCTTCTTTCTAAACATCTAGTTGTATTTTCTATGAATAGCAACTTTTTTGTTACAAGTAACAAGGATAAAAGAGGCTAATTCTTTCTAGTTTTCCCAGCCAATTTTCCAAGGGATGGAACTTTCACACAGCCATAGAAAACTGAAAATTTTTATTTGATTGGAAAACCTGATTAAAAAAACTGCAAAAAGATGGCAGAAATAAGTTGTGGGGGTTTGTTTGTTTTTTTCTCTCTTTGTTTGTTTCGGGTGGGTTGCAGAGGGGCAAGACTTCAGATTCTCAATATTTCAAGTTGGCAGCATCCTGTTAAATTGTTTTGTGAGAGCTGGGAGTTTGCTGGCTGATGAATGCATGCTCTGTACTGTGTGATACCATGCATATAAAATGGTTTATTGAGCAAAATAAACAATTCTCTGCAGTCTCCATCAGACAACTCTACATTTCTCTGCAGTCCCATAACTGACAGCTATGACCAGCCAAATAAACTCTTCCTGTGCATTTGCAATACCTTCTCTCTGTTTCATATCATTTAACCCTAAATGTCTCCTTCATAGTGCACACCTGTCACTTGTTTTGTTAGTTGAAAATTGTTGAGAATCCAGTTGTGTTATGTTACACACAGAGTGTAAAAACTATTTTATGTTAATATTTACCTGTGAAGCTTAGGCTTCACAGGTAAATATTGAAGCTTAGGCTGTCATAGACCCTCAGCTTATCTGTCGAATATCTTATGTGAAACAGTTGTTATTTCCTAATTAGTACGCATACAATTTTTCTAATCATTATTTTCATTTAGTCTAGGGAGGACTGAGGTAGTGTGTGTTGTTTAGTTGTTGCCTTTAAAGGAACAAAATCCATGCAATTTATTTTCATATTTTTCAAATACAAAAGTGGCACTTAAAGAAACACAGGGACCCTAACTTAAAAAAAGTGACATTCCTATTTCAGAATTTATTTTGTCCTTGCTAAGTACATCCTTTTATTCAGCCCTTACCACTGATTTTATGCTCTTATCTACTTGTGTCAAAATGCATAGGAAGAAAATAGCAGCTAGCAGACCCAGCAGAACCACTGTAATTTCATCCAATATATCAAACCATCTTTTAAACTTTAAAATGGTCTTGTTTTTCTGGTACACAGTTATTAACAGGAAAAGATTCTGCAGTCTTCCAGCATCCTTCATTACTGCTAAGTATCCTGAAACTAAAATGAGTAGAACCTGTACCTTGATGATAGCTCTGTGATTCTGTGCTCATTATATTCCAAATCTACACAGAGTCAATATTCAGATGGAGATGAGAGGCTGATTAAAATCAAGGTAATGTTTTTAAGGCATCCAATATAAACAATAGTCTATTGACATTTACTTGGTAATTTTGTGATAATGAAGTAAATTCAGAAGTTAAAAAGAGGCATGCAAGGATGAGCATGTTTAAAGTTGTTGTGCCATTTCTGTAAGGGACCTTTCTGTGTCATTTCTGATCACCTTCACCACTCCTGAGAAGAGAAAACTCTTCAAAGAGCTTATCTTATGGCTGGTAAATTTAAAAACACTTTGAATAAGGGAGAAGTGGTCTTATTCCTGATCTACATCAAGGTAATTCATAATCAAACAAGTTTCTTGCTTTTAAATGACCTCTTTGCAGATGCATGCTGAAAAGGGTAATTTCGTTAAAGAGAAACCCAGAGTCCATGTGAAGAGGAGCACTCTGCAGAGGTACAGACACAGTGATGTGCTTTCCTTTATTGCTTTTGAGGTAGCTGTGTAATGGTATCCTGGATTAGTGATAATAGGAAGATACCAGCAGGAGTCTGGGTCACTGTTCTATTTTCCTTATTCTTTAATGATATTAGGAAGAAAAGCTTCCACACAAAAAATTTAACTAATGAGAGAAACACTTGGGTTTTTGAACATTTACAGTACACTGTTTTTCCACTAATGAGATATTAAAATTCTATCATTTCCGTTTGGCAACCTTCTCAGCACCCTCATGAATTAAAATCCAACTCTACTTCTCTAATAAATTTGTTAATTTATGACTATTGTGAGCTTCTATAGCATGGATCAATATTTATTTTCTGAATTGACATCCCACTAAACTTGTTAAAATAATCTGATCATAGAAAAAATATTTATGTTCCAATTGAGTAAGAAGCTTCTTGAGTCTTACTGCTGTATTTTGAGGACTCCAATGAAGACTTAAACAGACTCAGGCCTGCCTAAGGCAATGAGTAATAGTTTTTATGGTTTTTGGTCAAAGGAGTCAGCATGAGGAGTAAGAACATTTCAGTTATTCCTGTCACTAAGAGAACAATTAAGCCTTTGAGCAACTTGCTGTTTTTGGCTCCAAAAAGCAAATTGTTTAGACCAGTTTTGGGTGCTTTTAATCATAGACTATGTGCAGAGAATCAGACTATCTCATGGCACTGAAAGATCAGACACTGACTGCAATTCATTGCCAGCATGGTAGTGTCTAGCACCATGTGAGATGCCCCCAGGGTATCCAAGACCTCTGTGAAGAACTGGGAAATATGACACAAGATGAATGGGAGACCTTTGGTCTTCTAGCATATCACCTGGAGGCCAAGCCAAAAGCCCTAAAGGATCTGAAAGATGCTAGATGCCTATGCATGGGCAAGTGTATCAACTCCTTCAGACAGAGAGTTTAAGAATAAACAGTTCCCTGGTTTTATTGGAGGTTCAAGTGGATAGATAGTGCTGGTGTGTTTTGAAAGTTTTGTTTTCGTGCTACCTTGCCTATGCTTTCCTTTCCAAGGTTTCTTCTCATTATTGATCCTTTTTCAGTTTTGAAGATTTTAGGGGTTTTGGTTTTTTTTAATTTGGATGTGGCATTTGCCTTGGCAGAAGTAAAGATACATATTAGGTTGAGTTTAAATTATTTCTTTTCCTATATTTCCCATTTGTAAATGTTTTTGAAACTTAGGAAGATAGTTTTGTTGGTTTATCTAGTCATTGAACATGAATGCTGTCCATAATTGTAAAAGGAGAGAGTGCCCTGTGATGTGTTTTCAATGTAATAGGTTAAATAGGCAACGTTTATGAAGCAGCTGTTGGATGTAGTCACGACTGACTGCTCAGAAGCACAAGGTAAAAGCACTGATCAGAAGCAAAAGTGTGATTTACTGTGGGAGAAAGTTACTAAGGGAAATTCAAACATTAGCTGGTGCAGTGGAAAGTTGTCCGCTTTATATGGTAATGAATAGCTCTCTCCAAATAGGGTCCTTGCCTTCCCTACAATGAGTGCAGATGGGAAGGCTTATTAGAGGAGATCTGATGACTGTGTCTCCCTAAACCAATATTATTTTCTGATCATGCCTTACTATCTTAGTACATTTTCCATAACAGAACATGTAATTTCACTACAAACAAATTGCAATGAAAATGTTAGAAATAGAAATATTTTATTCCCTCCTCTTTTGCAGATTTTCTTTTCTGATGTAATTGAAAAGCACTCGTGATACAGAATTTGGTCTGCATATCTGCAAGAAAAATTTTTAAGTCAGCTGGCTTTCTGGGGTAAGGACCTCGCATGGGAATTCCATGTGAACTCTTCCTTATTAGAGCTTTCCTGATTTCTAGTGTCACTTTTACAATGTTAGCTGGTGCCAGCACACAACTGGAGAAATGTTGATTCATGCAAGCTTTAAGGATTAATCAGTATGAGAATCACTACCCCAGAGACTCAGAAATATGTGCAAACTCTGCTGTTCCAATGCCCAAAACTCTCAGACAGGTATTTCAAGTGAAATTCTTGTGTGTTTTTTTTCCACGGAATGGCTAAGTAGAAGGTGAGATATTGTTGCAGAAATAAAAGTGGTTTATTTTCAGTGACAGAGAAAGTGGGAAAGGAGGCCATAGGGACTGTTCTAATCTCTCCTGCATGGTTATAAGTGAATACATCCATTTTTGTCTTTCTCTTTTTTTTTGATCTTTTGTCCACCAGAAAAAAAACCAGTGTTTTATCTATTGTCCAGTAGTTTCCTGAATTAAGTCTCTCTCCTATGGACCTCATAATGCAGATTCAATTAAAAAAACAAAGAATCCCTATTGGGAATTACCTTGCTTTTCCCTGATTTTGATTTTTAAGTGAAGGTTATTACACTAATCGGTGGAAAATAAGGAAAATGCTAACATGGAATGTATCTAATAATATGCGGGTGGAACAGATGTGTCTGAAATTTACTGTTGTCTGTTTTCTGCAGTTCAAGAGCTGTACATAACAAACATAATAACGATGCAGTTAAGCTGTGTTTGCTTTTTTCCTCATGAGAGGAAGATGAGGATGCTGGAATATGTAAAGGGTTTCCAATTGCTTCACCTGCTCTCTCACACATTTCCCAGTACACTTGTGCACCTCCTGTTACCCTTTGCTTCCTACCATCTCTGTGGACTAGATCTGCTGAAAGGAATTGCTTAAGCAAAGAAATATTTATGATTGACGATTCATTTTTCTGCCCTTCTTCAAAACTGAAAGCTTTGGTCTCAGTAGACATAAATAAGAATACAGTTATCTCTTTAGAAGAGACTTGCAAAGTGTTGGACCTTTTTCAGCATAGACATGACTTCATTTTAGTCTCTGTGGGAAGAAAAGGACAGTAGCTATCTCACTCCAAAGCAAGGAGCAGGAAGAAATAGAGATAGTACAAGACCTTTGGTTAAAGGTCTCTGGGGAGACTGATGGAGTAAAAAGCCCACTCGTACAAAATCATACTAAACTAAAAATGTAAGTTTTTCAAATTACTTTAATGAATATTAATGAAAAGGATCTTAAAAGGGAAAAAAATTTTATTGTATTGAAAGGGATATTATTCAGTATTAGAAACAAATCTTCTGCATGTTCCAATTCCAGAAGTTATATATATGTTCTTTTACTGGAGAGCTGCCCAAATTCTGGCTTCTTAAAAACCCAAGCATTTTCTGAAGTTTTAGGCTGCATCTACCTTTTGTGCACTGACAAATAATGTACAAGAGGCTTGTAAGCACTATGATTGTTGGGATGATTGTATGAATTAAACTATTTGGTGGTTTTTGAACTAATTTTCTTTTCTTAGATTGTTGGAAGCCTGCCTGTTTAAATGCCAATCTAATCCACTGGAGCTGGTTTTCATATGTGCCAGGGACAACTGAAATCCTTGGAACATTTGAGATAAGTACAAATTATGTAAGAGATTTTTTATGGTTTTAAAGGAACTATTTTCAAGCTAATTTTATTTCTGAGTAACAGTCACTTTGTGTTCTCAGTGGATTCATTTATATTCAGGGATACTCAGCATAAGTGCTTTAAAACTAGACAAAAAATGCCTTGATGCATTGCAAAGATCTGGAATTTCTATTTTAAGCATGAAACTCATCTTATCCTTATCAGAGGAGCCAGAAGCAAAGCTCCATAAAACACAGAATCCTACTGTTAAACAAGTACCCTCTCTTAGTGTGGTTGTAGTGTATTGCCTGGCCCTTGTTTTTACTGAGCAGTTGTTATGATCCAAAGGCACGTGGGAACCACGGGTCCTCTTTGTGCTGGGCATAGTACAAACTTGTAAGAAAAGGGACAGTCCCTAGAAGGGTGCAGGTATGCTTGGCTTTGCATTTGTGCTATTGGGACCTAAAAATCCTTTAAACTTTGTGTTTGTTTACCTGTGTTATCTGATAATATACCAAGGAGTCGCTGTTCATTATGTTTGGGGTGAGCCATTCATTATCTTTCAGAAAAATTTCATGTTATAGTAGTAGCAGCTGCAAAACTACTGAAAAGCAAATAGCATCTGGAGAACCTTATTTGATGCCTGATGATCTGGATCCTGGTTTGGTTTTGTGCTATGTCTTCAGACCCTTTCAAAATATTTTTGTTAAAAGACACACCAAGTGTAAAATACCACTCAAAGTAGGGCTGTAAATACATTTTCATCCTATTATTGGGAAATGTTTTTGTATAATCTTGGTTCCCTTAACTTAACCCAAAAACTTAAAAAACAACTTTGGTACAAATATCTTTGATGATGATGCTTAATGCTTTTCTATGGTATAAGAGAAAAATAATGAGGCCACCTCAGGAACCACAGCATTAGCAGGAGCAGAACAACTTTTGTAGAGTTTGCACTTTGTATTTATGAGGTGCCTTTGGTGGTAATCTTTAAAAATCCCTTTTTAGTTCTGTTTTCTTCATCCATACATTGCTGGGTGGCTAAAACCTAAGGTCTGGGATAATCACTGATATTCTACCCCAATCAGCCTCTTAAAGAGAGCTTTTTCATATAGTGACGTAAAGTCTTGGGGTTGCTACAGGTTTTGATTAATGTTATTGCAGCAATTTTTTCCTCTTTGTTTTCCTGATAAATATATGTTTCTTTTAAAATCATCATAGGACTTAATGCAGCTTGCATGTAACACATCCTTGTCAGGTAAAGAAAGGTCAAGACTTGTCACATATGAACAGATTATATGAATGCTTGCTTTAAAACACTTCTTCATTCAAATTGCTTGGGAATATAGTGCAAACTAGATCTAGTTTAGATACTAGACAGATTTTGATCTGGGTTAAAACATATGTATTTGAAACCAATGTCAGTGGCACTTATCTCAGATTTATATCCATGTAATTGAGAAAATCATCTGATCCTCGCTGGCTGGTCTGTCCCCTAAGATTTCCTTTACTTGTCTCATGCATCACAGAGATGTGATGCCTCTGTTCTCTCATATATAAGCTGTTAGATACATGTCTCTCTTTGATCAAGTTATGTTTGCCATTTTTGTATCAATCTTTACTAGTCCAACCCTGTTCCTTGCTCTAGTTTATCTTAAAATTTTTGAATGGCAGAGAAAGTGAGAGAAATATCAGGATATTTTCATCTGACCCATTCAGATTTAAGTACCCATATTCATCACTGCTAAAAAAATGTATGTGTTAGATGATTATTGTTACCATTCCTGTGTTCCAAAACATACTGAATAGGAGTCAGAAGTTTTTGAAGATAGAGTGGTGTGTGAAAGGAGTCCCTTAATGTTGGGAGTTCTGGATCAACATTTCTTTGGTGTCTAAGAGCTAGGTAAGCTGTGAGGGGAAGACTGCTCAGCTGTCCAGTCCTTGTTGCCGCAGCCTTTTGCTCTGTGCTTTAATGAATAATTCAGTCATGCTGGGAGGGTTTTCAAGTGCGGTATAAATTATCACTTTCCATGATTTTTGTAAGATCCATCTTGGCAGTAGAGGGGAGCTTGGCTAGTTCTTGGAAGATGCTGAACCATCTTTTCCTCTTCTGACAAACATGTGATATGGCTTTTATTCATCCATTATGATCTTAAAACATTTAACCTAAGTATCCTTGTTACAATAAATTACTGGTAAAATTAGTGGATGATTATGGCATTTTCAGATTACTACTCAGTTAACTGAAGATGTGAACTGTCTTCTGGACAGCCCTGTTTATTTCTGTTTTAAACCAGGAGCCTAGACTGACTTGGTTTCTAACCTAAAATAACCTGAATTCTAGAACTCATGCCTCAGTGCTTTGCAGTAAGAAGTGTCTAATTTGATATTCCTTCGTCACATACAAAATGAAGCTAAGACTTTTAAAGTTGTGGAGACATCCACATATCTAGCATTGATGGGGCTATTTTCTTCAATTTTAGATCAAGTGCTGGAATTACATCCTAACTAAAAGATTTTCTGAATATTAATGGTTGTAGAATATTTGGAAATGTAAAACGGAACAATCAATTCTTTCTCTTATGTTATTTTTGTTACTTTTTTATGTGGAAAAAGAGTAATTTGCAATACCTTGAAAAAGGTGAAGTAATGCAAGAGTGGTTTTCAGTACATTGCTTTTGCTTTGTGATAAAGGAAGTGCCAAATGGTTCAGTGCTCCTAGGTGTATATGAGTCACACTTCTGTTCATCTCATTTTGAAGTGAAATGCTCTGGAAATTGAGTATATGAGCAATGTTGGATAGTCAAGAAGATACTGGTAGAATGAAGTAAGTTGCTTGAAATTAATTATTTGGGAAGTGCTTTGCAAAGCAGAACTGTAAAGGAGGAAAATTTTTAACTGGCTTATTGAAATCTGTGCACTTTATATTAATCAGTGAATTAGTGATTAATATTCCATTTTATTTTTGTGTAAAGTACAAGATCTGAAAACTAAAGTACACCTATCTCCAACATACATAGCCTCCAAGTGCTTTGTCCGTGAAAATGTATTTTGGTTATTCATTAGGAATTTTATCTATTTTTTAACTTTGGACATTGATTTCACTCTTTTGAGATGCCTGATATTCTGAAAGTTGTGTATTTTCTAGATAAACTTAGATCCGTATCCCACATATTTGTCTTCTCTATTTGTCTTCAATTTGCCTTCAAATGAATTTTTGAAAAATAATTTTCATTTCTCATTTAATTTTTTCCTTCTGTCCCTTTTTAAGACATCTGAGTTCAAGCTAAAATTACAAGTGCACAGAGGCATGATCTTTGATAGCATTGAAGTGTGTTAATGTTTGGATAGGTTGCTTGTGTGTTTGAGATCTGAATAAACTGAGTCCTTTAACGATTTCTGACACTGAATATCAAAGCACACAAAACAAGCAAAAAACCTGCCCCTTACTATGCTGTCCTCATGACATTAGACACCAAGTGCCATTTTAAAAAAGTAATTTGGCCTCAAAGTCATTTGCATTTGTTCTCCAAATGCCTTTGTAATTTCTGCAATTCAATGTGTAATACACAGATATATGCTATACATAGTACATACATTTTTATTAATGGAGCCTTTGCGCTGGACGGTTAGCAGTGCTGGGGATGTAGAGTGCTCCCATGGGGATATTGGTATGGCACAATAAACAGGGCCATGGGGTGCACTGAGTGTATTTATCCCACATTATTGAAAGTCACAGTCAATGTGAACTGTACACTCAATAAATTTGGCCCGGTAAAAACCTGTGTGTTTCTAGGCATTGAAAAACCTAAAACCCTAGAGTTAAGCAAGCAACCAGAGCAGGGGATCTCAGCATCATGGTTTGTGTTTTGCCTTTGCTCCAGACTGGTTTGTGCCTCGAGTTGTACCCAACTCAAGTACTCAAATACTAGAGTGAGTAGAAAAGGTCATCTCTGCCACATTTGTCACTCGCATAGTGAAGGGTTTTGTAAGCTGAGGTACCAAACATTTTGGGTGTGCAAATAGTCAGCATTGCCTAAGCCACTACCCCTTCAGGATGAGTAACAGTAGTGCTGCCATGCTGCATGGGGTCATGCTGCTGTGCTGTGCTCAACTCTTCAGAATCCTGTGGTTCATTTGCTATATATTTACCCTCTGTGGTAAATTGTGTGGTGCAGCATGGAGCAGTTATCTTCAGGAGAAATCATTGTACTCTGAGTCAAATTTAAGTGAGTGGTGACAGGAGAAACAGTGGATTCAATCAATAACCTGCCTGTCTCCCCCTTTCCCATTTTCCCCACACAGGGAATGATTCATTGTGTGCCCAGATTCTCTCTGTTTCTCAATTAAGAAGCTATGAATTGAAAACTGGCATCGACTTTTCACAATACTGCAAGGTCTAGATCCCCTTGGGCTTTCATCCCTACTGCAACTGAACACTTCAACCTTCAAAAATTTGTTTTGGCTTTTGAGGTAGGGATGTCATATCATTTTACAATAGTGAGTGTTTCTTTCCACTTGCAGCTATGTGGAAGTCACCACAGGGACCAAGATTGTTCAAGTGTTCAGCAAGAAAAGCTATATCACGTTCATAAATCTCTAAGTCAAATCTGAAATAAAAGTCATGCAGCAAACCGGAAAATGAATTTTATTTTAAATCGAAACAGGGATCAGCAGATATAGCCTGGGATTTGGAAATGATTAAGTGTAGGATTCAGTTAAGAAGTTTCACCCCTCAAGAAAATATAAAGCAAACATTCTTATTCCTGACCTATAGATCTTCACTGTGTTCAGAATAATAAAATGACTGATCCAATCACATATTGATGCAGAAGCTCTTGGGGCATTTTTACTGAGACATGAGTCAATAATAGATTTTGTGGTTTTGGCTTTTCTTTCCTGGTTAGATCATGTTTTAGTTTCAGCTCCTCTCCCCCTGAATTATAAGTCCTCCTGGTAGATGTTGAAATGTGCAGAAGGTTGTATTTCACCCTATTCTTGCTTACATCAATGGGAATCTTGTGTAAATTGAGATTGCAGTCCTGAAAGTCCAAGTGTGCTTGCTGTATTTCTTGTCTTTTAGACTCATATTCAGTGAAAAAACCTGAGATTCAGAAGGAACTGTATTGAGCAAAGTATATAAACCTGATGTCCTAAGTGGATATAATTACAAAACTAAACTAATGGTGTTTCTAATTGATTCAATTCAATGTGTACTTGTAGTTTTCAGCTTTGAATCCTAGAAAGACTTTCAAAGCCTACTTAATCCTGTCTTCTAGAGACTGTTCCCTACACCAACTATTAACCCAACTTTCACTTAATTGTCATCTTGTCACTTACAACGTGCTTTTGAGGTTTGGATCATGGGTTTCCTTACCATAGCCAAAATGACTTATAGATCTTTTCCAAATTTAAATACCACTCTACTGGTACTGTTGTTGAGTCTTGACTAATGGTATAGATAACTTCATCATATTTAGCTCTTCTTTCTCTTTACTTACTTTGTTGTCTAAGGAAATGACTGATAGTATGAGTTAACATAGCTTGTAGGGTATGATGAGGTGGTAGGAAAAGTCTTTTGAGCGCTAACATATAATCGCAAAATATCCCTAATCTCACTGTGCATGAATCATGCATCTGCACAAATTCCATTGGACAATTTGAATTTGAAAAAAAAAATGACCAAGAGTAACACTTGCCATTTCCTGGTGGTGATGCTTATACTTTTGATGTGAAACTTTGCTTCTCTCACTCCACAGAAGAATCTGATAGATTGGAGCACTCTCTTCAGTCTCCTGCAAAAGACAGAAATACACGATTTAATCCCAGTCTCTCTCTGCCACTGGAAATTTTCACTGACTAGGCCATTCTCAGAAACAAAATAATGGGGAGCAAAGTTTATATTTGTAGACTTTATTTTAGTAGACTTTATACACAGACTGTGTGGGGAATTTTTTTTTTCAAGGAGAGACAGTTTTTTTGGGAGGGATGTCAAGGTCAGGAATTTTGACCTTTGGGAACAGGAGACAAGATTCCTCCCTGTTCATAGGATCTGAATGCTTTTGCAAAGTTTCTCTATAATCTCTCTCCTGCCTTTATTTTTCCTTTTGTGATGAATTCTTATGAATGGAAACTGCATTTTATCTGCTATCATGCCCCACTGAAGGAAAATACAGGAAAGATTTTAGCTTATATTTCACCCAGATGCTTGATGGGCAAAATCCTCCTTGCTTTGGCATTTTCCTGTGAATTCGAGCAAGTAATGCTGCACTTGATATTATTTCCATTAAGCTTTGTAAGATTTAAGACAGAATCACTGAAGCAGTGACCTCTGATTCTGACAAAAATTTTTTCAAGTCAAAGCTCTTCCCAAGTGCATGATACATAGATTAGTAGATTTGTCAAAACTGACTTTAAACCATCTTTGGCCTTCCTAAAATTCCCTTGTGTGTTATTTACCTTTCATTGACCTATTAATAGTACATCTTCACTGAACAATTATACCAGAATCTAAAATTCAGGAAATAATGATTTTGGTTGTCTTGAGCCTCAACCTAACATCAGGAGAATTTAGCTTGGAAATTACTGCTGATATTTGCGAGATCTAATGTTTTGTCTAGCTGTGTTGAATCAATTTACTGAAACATTGATGTTTGGGTTTTTACCTCCAAAATAAAAAGCTAATGTAAAGTAGTATAGAAAAGGAAACCAAACAGAGATACTTGTTTTACCTTAATCTGAAAAGTAATAATACTAAAACATCCTGCTGCATCAATTCTGCTTTTAAGAGACTTAAGCATTTGGAAATGAAGATGTGGTAGTCCTAAGTTTTTGTAATAGAATTTGCATCCTGGAACTGGAAGGATGTGAAAAAATTTGCTTACCCTAGCTTCCTGATGAATAAAGCATTCATTATTAATTAATGCTTGGGAAGATAATGCTCTAGTGATGCCTTGAAAAGATCAAAGGGTATGAATCTTTCAGGTTTCAATTCACATGAAATTTATACACATACTGAACTTTATCTAGAGAAGTAATGCCATGAAACTTAGTAATGATGTTGGATAGGGAATTCTGAAAGTAATTCTGGAGATAATATTTCAAGATAAACTACTGTTTGGATTAAGAAGAAATATGAGTATTATGTTAACCTTGATTTGTAATGTCCTTCATCAAATTATCAATTTATTACTTTTGCTGCAGGCAGTTTCTTCTTTTATCTCTACCAGATACCTTAGGAGGAATGCTGCTGAAATTGGATTGAGCAACCTGGTCTGAAATAAATTTGGCTCCTCACTCTGAATGGCAGGTTGCACCAGAGGATATCCTGAAATCCCTTCCAACCTGAATTATTCTACCATTCTGTGTCATACTGATGAGAGACCAGAACAGGGCCCAGCTAACCAAGGATGTATTTAAAGTTTCTGGTGTACTGGAAATGCAAACAGCTGCCACAATACAAGAAGTAAAATTGTACCTTCTAGCAATAACTGACTTGAATAAAATCTCCTACTTTTCTAAGAAAACACAGATGGGAGTGAATTAGGAAGAGAAAAATCTACTGTTGTGATGCTTTAATCCATTTTAATATGTGAACCTGAAATTCCTCCTAAAACAAAGCCCCTGAACTTCAGTAATAAAAATTCAGGGACTTTGTTTTAGGAGGAATTAGGTGCTAGCAGGTATTTTCTAAGGGTTGAGATGACAGTGGCCTGAAGAATGACAGCAGGACAGTCAACTCTGGAGTGTTGCATCAGTGATTCTACACACACCAGCCTAAGCCAGAGCTGCTGAAACGTGTTCTCATGACTGGGAATCCAGCTGCTCTCTCTAGGATGCAGGTAAGCTTCAGCTGTCATTTCATATCTCTTCCTCTTTTTTTCCTCTTTCTTTTCTCTTGACTGGTATTGATGCCAGAGCTTAGTAAAAGGTAATTCCAGTATTTTCTTTGCTCAGCCTGACTGACTCACTCCTCAGTCAGCAGTCATCAGCACCTGTGCTTTGTGCAATGAACTGAATGACCTTTTCCACCTACTCAGGACAAATACTTGTTTTTCCTTAGCAAAGATAGGCCCTTTCTTCACCAAGAGTGAACACGTCAATTTAAAGCTAAGTGGGAAAACCAAATTCTGGCATCCTAGTTTCAGCAGGCAGCCTTAGTTTATATGCCAGCAAGTTGCATGGCATTATAACACATTTTTATTCAAACAAAAATGAATAGTTTCCATAGTTACCAAAAAATCATAAGATGCTATACAAAACTGGGAAATGAATGCATTATCATTACAGGATACAATTGGCAATGAATAAGAAGAGCCCTTTCTTTTAGTTTTAACCAGCTGGGTGGTGACATCATGCCAGTTGCTATTATATGCTGTGCAAAATCTGAAAGAATACTGAATCCTTTATGGAGTGAATACATAAATGTATAGCTAGTGTATTTCTGTATCTGTATGCCTTAGATATAGATATATATATATATAATTGGAATCTTTGTAGAGACAGTCATTTGGAATAGAACTGGTGCCTTTACTCTTTCTCATACAAGAGAATGTTTTCTTTCTGTTGGGGAAAATATATCTGATTTTCATTACTTGTTTTGAAGGCATGAAAAGAAAAATTTTCAACGTTCTGGTAGACACATTTTGACTTCATAACCTCTCTTGATACACTACATAAATGGCTTGACTGAGCTGAGAATTGCCCTGCTGCCAAAATTGGTGAATCCTGAATTTAGCTAAACTTTGGCAATCTAATTAGAGCAATTGACATGCTTCTGTTAGCTTGTGTTGATGGGAATCAGGTATCTCTGTATAGCCATCTATGCTTGCATGGCTTCTTTCCACAGTTCATGACTGACCTGGATTTGGGTGGTCAAGACTCATTGGAGAGTCTGCTGCCAGAGTTAAAAAATATTTCTGTAGGCAGAAAGAAAGCAAAAGCTTAGGGATGTGCCTTTTGGTGATCATCTGAGATGATAATAACTACAAAGAGGAGGCAATTCTCATTGTACAGAACTGGTCAGGAGGATCATGTCATACAGCATGGCTTATCGCAGACCTGTGTATTTACTGTCCTTGTGATTACTGTCAAGGGCTCCAAAATGGTTGTACCTGACAACCATCGCAGGAATAAAATAAATGCAAGTATAAATAAATAGAAAAAAAGTAGATGTCATAAACGTTGGTAACTTAAATATAAAATATTATTCTGCAAGTCAAGGAGAAGTGAGACAAAGCTGGCTAAAGGAACAAAACTAAAACCAAACTAATTTTTCCAGCACATTTGCAAAAGAAGCCTACCAGATGGCCTGTACTGTGATAGCCAGACTGTAGAAGGAGTACTCAAAGAGCATGAGGCCATTTCAGGGAAGCTCCATGAGTTTCATGTATTCATGCTCATTGTGGAAGAAGCAAAAATGTTTGTACCCTGTAAGGCTCTAACACAGGAAAAAAAAGGAGTCAAGCAAAGGATTTGTTTAAAACACACAGACTGCAGAAGAGTATGTGGTACAATTAGATGGAAGGAATCCCCCAAAATCATCAGGCTGGTTAATTTTCACATACTAGTTCAAGCACAGCTGAAGTATGAAGCACATTGTGCTTGTCGGCTCCCTTTGGAGCAGCCCTGGTATCCAGAGACAGGAGAATGGCAACTCTTACATCCTAAATAAAAAATTTTGGTGGGAGCAAAGTGTGGAAGCATAGGCTGCCATTCTGAATCCTGTACTGGGCAGATCAGCAGAAGCTTTGGTGAAGGGCCGATTTCAGCACAGCTCTGTTGGCAGAGGTTGTGCTTTTTTTATGGCTTCTTGAAGTTCTTTCAGAGCAGCAGCAGCAAGCATATCAATGGGATGATTTGGTCTGCTAAAATAATGTACTGAAGTTTCCAAAAGGCAAACATTCTCCTAGAGCTTTTGAGGCATTGGTGGAGCGAGAGGAAAGATTGTGACATGGATGAGTCATTGGCTGAAAGATAAACCAATTAATGACTTCGTCAGAGACTGAGAGAAAATGTGCAGATGATACTGTGTTATTCAAGGTACTGGGGGGTCAGTGGCAGACAGCACAGACTCATAAGAAGGCTTTACAAGATCCAGGTATGAATGAAGTGTTAGGCAAAATTTAATACAGATAAATGTAAATTGATCCACTGGGAAAAACAGTCTAAGCTTTGCATTAACATGGTAGGCTGTGAGCCTGCCATCTCCCAGCATTTTCCACTCTGATTATCTTAGGTTTGGGCAGATTTAAGTGGGATCCATACCTGTCTGTAATGAAGGACAGAAAGCAAATCACTTTCTATATGTGCCTTTCAGGAGAAAGAGATAATTTTCTCATTCAAGCCATAGTCATTTTTGAGTGAGAGAGGAAGGTCTTGAATTGTACTATAACCTGTTCCATTAACAGAGTAGCACAGCAGTTTCCATTTTTAGATCACTTCACAGTGTGCAGCAAGGGAGCAATTTCATTGCCTTCCCAATACAATCTGGGCTTGACTGTGTATATGGGCTTTTTAATTAGCCCCCCTCCCCCCCCCGCACACATATTTATACAGGGAAATTTATTCAAGAAAAATGCACTTTTGGGTACATTTCCAAGTTTTGTGTGTAAAATAGCATTAGATGAGAAAGAAAGCAGAACCATTTCAAATTATTATGTCACCCAGACAGGAAAGAAAACAACATGATGTAGAAAAAACAAATGATTGAATATTCATGAGAATAAAACCTATTTAAACCACAGTTGTTACTGTCAACCATTTATAAGCAATCCACACGTTGAAATTTGTATTCTGTATATATTTGATAAGCAACTGGAAATTGTAAACAATGAAGTAAAAGCCAGTCAAATTGCAGACTAACGGCAGTGAAAAAACACCCAGCATTTAAAAGTGCTTTTGTTTCTTGCAATTGTCTGTGCTGCTTTAATATATCACAGGGCTAGAATATTACCTGCAACAGAGCCTTGTTTAATAAATATGGGATCTTGCTCTGGAATCTAAATTTCTGATGCCCCTGCCAGTTGATGGTGTTGGCAGGTAACTGTGTCACTGATTATTATAGCAAAAAATAGTCCTGCTCATGGCTGATACCAGGGGCTCGGGATGTACATGGCTCATTTAGAGACATAATCCAGCACTCAAACTCTGCACATTAATTGCTTGCTTGGCACTGCAGTTCTGTCTGAGTGAATTTTGTTGCTTATCCTGTAAATCATTGCGAAATCCTGTCTGTCTTCTATAGAAAAAGAAAATGACACAGCAAGAAAACCAATGCATATAGAAGCTGTGACTGTCTGTGCTCACGTAGGAGAATCAAGGCTAGAATAGAAATTGCTTGCTTAATTTGTTGGGGTATAGCCTTCTATCTTGCCCTTAGCTCCTTGTAAACAGCTTATACTTTTTGTGTGGCTTAGGAGCTTTCATGGATGGTCATTATCCCTCACATTTCTAGCATGTTATCTATCTATGGGCCTGTGGCATTAGTGCATTAGAGCACTACCTGAAAAATAGTAGCAAATTTGTAATGGGAATAATAATTTAATATCAGAAAATGTGACGATAAGATGGATATAATGATAGTAAATGGCAGGTAGTCACAGAAATGAGACATTCTTATTTTGAATTATTTGACTGAAAACATAACTCTAATTTCACGTCACCTAAGGTTTGCTTGCAAATGTTAAAATCTTTAATGGAAGGCTGTAAATAATATTGCTGTACTAGACAGATGTTGCTTTAAGCTGTCCTCCTTACAAATATAAAGATGTCCTTTTGGTCAGGGATCAGAGACAATGCAGTATAATTGCTCATCTAGCCAGGAGCCTGAGGTAGGGGAAGGTGAATGCTTAGAATGACTAACTGTCTAAGTCCAAGCCATACTGGAAACAAATTGCTGTTGAATAAAAAAATATATGTGATGGTGAAAATTTTTTAAACAATATTTTAAAAACACAGAAGACAAATTTGTCTAATCATGCATTATCTGAAGACATATTACATCTAGCTCTTTGCAAAGTGTGTAACATTGTTGCAAAGTGGTGAGATAGTATTATGATTATTATCTGAAAAGCCACTAAAGGTAGGCTGTGAAGTCTCTTAGATATAAGTGCACTGTGTACCTAAATTGTGCAAAAGTAAACTTCTGCAAATAGCATTTTTTGATTATCCAAAAATAGTGACTAGATAAGATTATCATTGATTATGAGGACTAAGTGTAGATACCAAGCTACTATAACTAATTATTCCAATCTTACACTATTTACAGATATTGGAAGGAAATGCTCCCAGCTCTTTCCAGCACAGAGCATCTTGAAGTCAACAGCTGAAAAAATGAAGTAGGAAACTCATTGCTTGCACCTGAAATGCATTACTTTTCCTTAATAAGGTGTTTTTTCTTTCTATTTCCATCTTTAAGGATAGCAGTGAATTTCCTAAAGGCAAAAAATACTGTAAATTTATTTGTAGAAATGGTGTATTTTATAAGGGTAAGGGTCAGAAAGAATCTCAGACTCATTGGATCTTGAGAGTGCCTTAGAAAAGGGACAAATAGACTTGGTGCAGATGTTTGAAAAGATAAAAACGGGTTTTGTATCCAAAGAAAATTAAAAGCCATACTGACGTTTCAAAGTGTGCACTTGCTGACTAATGAATGTGTGTTGATATACTGAGGTAAACGGTAGAACATCAAATGCACTTAAAAAATAATTTTTTTTGCATTCATTTGTTTTAATATCTTCATGCTAAAATAACCATTATTTCAGTAAATTTCATTGAATTATAGCATCTATTCATCTATGCAAGCAAACTGCTAAAAAATGTTATTTATCTGGTTTTAGAGCTTATTTATACAATACAACAATTTATGCATACAACAATAGAGCTTGTTTATACAATGCAACAATTTACTGGAAACAGCAATGAAATAATAATAAATGAACAATAACAGCAGGAACATTAATAATAGAGTTTACAAGGGAGATGAACATTTCCCATGCAAGTGGTCACAATCTAGAGGCCTGTCCTCAGCAATGATCAATATTAATGCATATAAATCTGCTTCATGAAACCTGTAGTAGAAACCAGCACACAGTAGGGATTTTGTTAACTGACATTCCTTTGAAGTATATGAAAATTTTTGTATATCATGTAAATGGCACACAGTCAATATAGTTCTAAGTGAGAAGAGACACTAGTAAAAATAAAAGCAAAATATTGAACAATCTACTTTGTTAACAACTTTATCTTGTCATGTAGTTTTTCTTATTGTATTATAGATAAAATACATGCCTGAAGGACAGCATCCTGTGACAGTGACCCACATTCCAGCTGTTTGTGGGGAACTGCTGCCTGTAGGATGGACTCACATTGAAGAAGTTCATGGAGAACTGACTCCCATGGGAGGAACCCCACAGTGCAGCAGGGGAAGGACTCCTCTTCCTGAGCAGTGGCAGAAACAATGTGTGATGAACTGACCATAACTCCCCATGCCCTGCCTCCCTGCATCTCTGATGGGGAGGAGGTAGAGGTAGGGGGAAGATATTTTTAAGATTTGTTTTGCTCCTCATTATCCTGCTCTGATTTTGTTAGTAATAAATTCAGTTAATATCTCCACTTTGAATCTGTTTTGCCTGTGACAGTATTTGCTGAGTGATATCTCCTGGACCTTAACTCATGAATCTTTGTTATATTTTCTCTCCCTTGTCCAGATGAGAAGTGGAGTAATAGAGCAGCTTTGGTGAGTGTCTGACATCCAGCCAGGGTCAACCCACTCAAATGTCAACGACATTTTGGAAACTCAAAGTCACAGGCACTCTGTACTACCAAACCTGTGTGTGTGACTTATGGAAATGGGTTTGATTGGTGTGCAGGCTAACAAAATAAGTCACTTGATTACTCATGATCATGAGTGAAGATCTGGAAGAATGAAGATATAGAAGAGTGAAGATGTCAAGTAATGCATAATTAAAATGACTGATTCATGATCAAGGCACTATTTTCACTCTCTGCACTGAGGAATCCTTCCCTAAGCATTATTGATTCTTGGTTCAGGCTTTGACTTCTGTGTACCACTCTGCTGCTCTAATATCTAGAAAGGCAAGTGCTGCCATTGCATACCAAGGAAACATCTTGCTTCAGGTCAAAGGATGTCACATCAACAGGATCACCTTTGTTATACAGTACCCACAGACAATTTTACTGTCTCCAATAACTCTATGGAAAGAGCCTGGGTCTGCATTTCAGCCTACACAGAGTGGTGATATAAAACTAATTAATTATCCTGCTAAGATGAATACAGATGAGGAAGAAGAGTGAAAGCATACACAGACACAGGCAGGAATCAAACTTTGTCTTTTAGCATATTGATGCGTATATTTTTGTGAGGGCTGAAGTCACAAATACTCAGTTATAATTAATATTGTGCTCCAGTGAATTAGGAATAATTTCTGCAGTGAGCCTGGGGGGCCTGTGGATGACCCTTCTGCAAAGGTGAGTTGAATTCACAGAACTACTGATCACACTGCTGAGGAATTGGGGGACTCTGGAGGACCATTGCGCCATCCACTCTTGAGAACCTAAAGGTGTTTCATTGCATGTAGATTTCTATAAAATAATAGAGGTTTTTCTCGAGGGTAATGCCAGATTTTATTCCAGAAGTACAAAACTGAATAAGTGAACAGTTATTTTCACAAGGGCTAGAAAAGAAACAAAAATTTTATGAAAAATCCTGAAATACAAAATTAAATTGATAAAATAAATATAGGTGTGACTTATCTTGTTGGCTGATAAGTATCTGCTTTCTTATTGGCTTCCTGCTGGCCCATTTGAGGGCTCTCTTGCTGCTGTGCTGATTTAAATCCTTTATGGAAAGGTTTGAATGTCCTTTCTTTTGTTTTAATGTCATCTTGCTGCACAACTGACCAAAAAGAAGGCGTCTGGTGAGACTGAGGATATCCGAAGTTGGGCCTTAGTAACATGTTTTGTACACTGGGTAACTTTGAAAGTGACAATCTATAAAATATCAGATTATCTTTTGGAGTATGATTTGTGGGATATTTCCAAGTAGAAAAACACACCAGAGACAATGTTTTGAATACAGACAGTATTATTGACTACTGTGCAAAAAACACCTGGTGGTCTGTGATTTCCACTCTGGCATTTCCTGCCAGCTTATCATAAGTTGCATCAGTTTACAAAATATGCATTTTTCTTCTTATAAAGCAGACTTCATAGGAATGTATTTACTATTTTTTAAATCCTTCAATAGCAAATATAGATTGTCAAGGATAAAAAAAAAATCTCATAAATATATGATAGTTTATTTTATTCATTCGCAACTGTATCTTTGAAGATACAATGGGTATTCCAGGGGCTTTTGAGATATTTTGTCTGCTCACTCTTTATGGACTCAAACCAATTTAAATAAGTAGAGTAAATTTCCACTTATTTGTATTTCTGAAAGTATTTTAAAAATGTAGTTATGACTAACAGGCTGAACATATTTTGTAAATGTTTTATGAATTTTTTTTCTGAAATGATTGTGAAGTACATAATTAAGTGTAATGTATACCAACAGACAAGCTATAACTGCTGAATGTTAAACAATTTCTCATTTTTAGTTACACTTCTGGCATTTAATTGACCTTTCAAAAAAGAAAGTGTGCATGCAGAAGTGTACCTTCTTATAAAGCAGACTTCATAGGAATGCATTTACTATGCCTTCCTACGAAGTGTACTTGAAGTAATGATTTTCCCAGCCTTGGTTAAATTTTGAGATATAAAATCAGTAATTTTTTGTTTCCTTTAATGATTTTGTTAATTAATGGTATTGTTTGGGGGGTTTTCTTTTCTTTTTTTTTTTTTTTTTCTCCTGATCTTCATTTATTAAAGACTTAAAATTATGAGAGGAAAATGATTTGTAAGAAAAGCTAGGGGCCATTCTTTGAAGCTATCTTCACTTCCTAGGTGTGTCTGGGCATTTCTTTGAGCTCTGGGAAGGCACATGCATTGTAAAATTTGTGTTTATACATGAAAAATGAGATCTGGATTAATATAATGATCCTCTTGTCTGGGAATCAGGTACTATAGGTAGAGTTTGGGGAGAAAATATGGTGATATTAATAGCTGAGCTGTCCAAGTACATTTTGCACCTCAATACAACTGAGACTGCATATCTACATGTTTGTAGGGAGGCAATATTGTGTATCACACTTTTGGAAGTTATCTTAAGACATGTGACTGCTTTATGTCTCTCTCTAAATGCTTTATGGTTCTGTACTCTTAGTGTTGTGCAAAGATTTTTCTTCTAGGGGAAAAATAATGTAGCATCTCTGATCATTGCTCCTTATCCTTACATGATGTTTAGGAATTGTGTCCATCTGGTGGTTTTGCATGAAGTGTCCCAGTTACATAGGAATACATGTTCTAGTCATAGATTTCAATAAATGCCTTCTGATTCTTAGCCTAGAACTCTTGAACCTTGTCTCTCCCTACAGTCTTTCTTCCACCTATCCTCAGTATTATCATTCTGGAGAGGTTTTTAATTCTCTGTACATTTAATCTATAAAACTAGATCAGTTTTATAGATTAAATGTATAGATCATTCACTGGTCAGTGGAATTTCTGTTTTTGCTATTCCCTTTCTACCTACACTGTAAACCTTATTTGAAATATAAATTATTGAAGTTACGAAACAATCAGGTTGTATTACATTTGGTAATAAAATGGGCAGGGAAACAGAAATGCAAAACTTTTCTGTTGTTGAAGAGAACAGAAAAGATAGGAATGATCCTGTTAAATTGTTTTCAATATTTGTTCCATTATTGCAATTGACAGCTAATTCTCTGGTGCTACTTTCTGCTTTTTCATGTTTGGTATCTGAAACTGGGAAATATTTCAGTAAAATATTTCAAAATTTTCCACGGAGAACATAGATTTTTGGTAGTATATTTAAATATATCAGAAAATTCACATGCATGTGTCACCTAAATTTGCATATTTTTGTTTCCATTTTTGAAAAAATTTTACACTATGTTTACCTGAGGACACGAGTGTGTGTGTATATATATATACATATATATATTGTCTTCAGTTTCATTTTTTTTAGTTATCTTTTACAGTCACTTTTAAATTGAGGTTTTATGTTAACAAACTTTTCAGATACTCATTTAAATATTTTTAATGTAGTGTCCCAGATTACAAGAAATTTGATGAAATATTTACTATGTTTAACAGTGATCTCCAGTAAAGTTGAAGGAACCTGATGTTAATGCTCTCTAGTTACAACCCTTATGTGGAAATTGTGAAAGAGATGGTTTACTGTTGATCATAGCAGGACTTATTTAATTTTGATTTTTTTTTTTCTACTGCACACTACAGAAAAAAATTCTGGGAGAAGTCCATCTTTCTATGTGCATGAAAGAGAGGACTGGTCCAATTCCCCTGTCTGGCTGAATTCACCTGTCCTTTTTCTATGCAAAATGTAAACCCTTTGACAGAAGTTATGGTCCAGACATGTTTCATAGGAGTCTATAGTTCCTGTCTCTCATTTGAACAAAGAGTTTGAGTTTCATGGTCTGAAAGTACACTGAGCATCAGCAGCACATTATAGTGTGTCATCCTGGTGTGGTATCTTGGAGTCACAGGATGTTTATTTCTGGCACAAGATTTTGCAATCTTTTCTTCTGAAGAGATTCTATTTTAAAAAATTGTCATTTTGCTTTGAAAATTTCCTGATCAGTTCTAATCTTGCATCATTTAGAAATTATTAAAAATTCTTTGATTGAAAACCAAAAAATGTTTGTTTCAAATTGTTATAATTGTGGAACAAATGAACTTGGCAGTAATATCTGGACTAAAGATTTAAAGTATATAATGGTTACTTAATTCTAAAAGTGTCATCCTTTTTATTTACTTTGATGTATGTTTCATTCCTGCTCACAGAAATTGATATTCCAGAGGAAATTGGCTACTGCAAGCATGAAGCTCTCTAAAGAAAAACTACATCAGCTAAGGTAAGATAATCAGCTAAGATACATCATTTTTTAAAATCGATTTTTGCACCAATTATAGAAAGGGCAACCTCTGGTTGGACCCTTAAACAGCTCATAACCTCTGTCTCTCTCCTGAAAATGAGAAAGAGAGGAAGGTGCTCATTCAGCAGGCTAGAAATATTTGTCAAAAATATTAAAATAGATGTAGCTAACCTTCTCACATATACCCATTATCAAAGACCTAACATTTTGACACTAGAAGTATTTAAATGCTGTCCTGGTTTGTTTTTCTCTATGCAAAGTTTAGGAGACTGTTCCACATGGTTGGTTTTAAAATGTGTTTTATGTGGGAGGCTTACTTGCATTTTTCACTCCTATAAACTGTGCTCTAAAACTAAAAAGCATACTGCTGTATGAAAAAATCTGTTATTTTTCTGTGTAGGTATTTTCTGAAGATATTGTTTTTGTGTAATGATGTAAACTTAAGAATTATACTGACCTGTTTAAAAAAATACCAATCTGTTTACATTACTGCAATCATTATTGATATTTATCTCTTTTTTGGAGTGTGATGCAAGACCAAAACCATCCCTTTCACTATCATATGGCAAGGTCCAGGGATGCTCCATTGAAGCATCCACTTTTCTACATAGATTCTATGAAAGGAAAAATTCTGCCAGAATGTAAAACTTCAGAATTGAGATTCTGTAGGATATTCTAGAAGCAATGTTAAGTGTTGTGATTAAGACTGTTTTATAATATTAAAAAAATCATCAAAACAGGAAGTAATTTGTCTTGCTCTACACATAAAATGGATATTCTGCAAATGGCTGCCATAGGAATTCTAACCTCTCTCTAAAAGAAAGAACTGAAGTTTCTTATCATATCTTTGTTTGAAGTGTAGCAGTGCCTACAAAACCATGTTCACAACACAGAGGATGATCACAGTTCTAAATGTATTTTTAATGTCAGTCAAGATTTCTTAAGAATCTAGGTTGTTTAAAAATTCATATATAGCAATTCATTTGTTCTAAATAACTGTGGATGGGAAGTGGTGAAAAATTCCTTGTTTTGCTCGGCTTCCATGTGTGTCTTTTGATTTACCAATTAAATAGTCTTTTTCTCAACCCATGAGATTTCTCACTCTGACTCTTCCAGTTCTGTCCCCCATCCCACCAGTGGAGTGAGTGTGGTGACTGGTTGCCAGCTGGGGTTATGCCATGACACCATCTGAGCACAAAAGTGGCATGTGCAGAACAAACTATCCTGAAAGGTTTAGAACAAATGGTAACAGGAGAATAAACTATACTTCAAACTAGCCCTAGTATTATTATTTATATCTTTATTTGATTTGCACAAGGCTGTGTTTCCTCTGCTCTTTTCTACATTAAAAAACAAGACAAACATCAAGATGGAAGCCAAGCCAAATCCAGGACGTTGTTAAATGTATCTGCTTCCAATTTCCCTGAAAGCAGGGAGCCCGTTCCCTCTCAGGTCACTTCTTTTTTGTCTTAAACCTTCATTTAGGAAGAATTTGTAATAACTATTGCATATTTAAAATCAATTTCAGAGGTCAAGAGGGAAACAGTCTTTGTGGACTGGCTGCAAAATTCTCTCCCAACCTGTTATTCTGATGTTCTCTGTACTGAAGCTGTGCTTTCATGTTCCTGTGGGCTAGACCTTATAAACATCTTTTTTAAAAGCCCTGAAGTCCTATGTCTGTATTAACCTTATCAGTGAACTATTTCAATAACAACATTCAGAGTATCTCTCCTAATGAATAGTACAGGGAGAAACAGCTCTGCTAAAAATCCACCTTTGTGCTCTAAGCAATTAGCAAGAATTGCTAATTGCAAGTGCAATCAAAGCACAAGAGGATGAGCCTAGTCATCGTTGCCCCATTTGTCAGTGGTTGCCCTGCAGTCTTTATCTACCATAAGTGAACTTGCACACCCTAGGCACTACTGGGATTTACTTTTGGTCCTAAGGACTAAGGACTGTGGGTTAGCCACCCTCTTCCCCTTCAGCAGTCAGACATGTCCTGCAAAGGCATCTGCAATGAGGGTTGGCAAAGAGAAGATGTGTACCCAGGGCTTCCTACAGCTGCATTAACTCAGGTGGAGGGTGAGCAAGCTCCATTTTGAGTTACTGGTTCCCATTCACACCTTAGAATTGCCTTTTCTAAGCAAAGAACTTAGATTTAGTGCATGACCACCACCACCACAAAATTTGGCTGCTTTTTTGTCTTAGTGTGAAATTCAGGTTTCCAGAGTCCTCCTCCCCAAAATATGGTAATGCAAAACAAATTAACCAGCTCGCAAATTTTACTACAGGTTATATTTTCTCAAGTTCTCTTCATTTCTCTGCATCCCGTCTGTCCATTTTGTTGAAATTAGAAAAAATGAGGACAAATAACCTTCTAGATATTTTTTTTCTTTCCCAGCTGCACATCTACTTCACTTTGAGTGCCTGTGCTTTCAGACTTTCAGTAAATTCAACAGTTTTCTTTATGCATATAAACATACCTCAGAATGGCAGAACCATTAATTTATATAGTGGGTAAGTGATTAGACAGAAAGTTGCCTAATGGTTAGGAGAACATAAACCATTGGATAAAAGCTAAACAGCACAGTCAAAGCCTTGGGTTGTTAAACATAATTGTCCTGAAATCTCAGAATACTGCTCTGCTTAAAGAATAGGGCTGTTATAACATCCTTTGCCCTCTTTAACTCCAAGCTGCTTTAATTTTATCATATGAAATCCTGTATCATATCTGTTTGCAGTCTCACTTTACACATGATATAAAAATTATATCATTTGTATGATGAATCTTTCCCTGAGTCTATATCTTCATTTTATTACTTGGGCTTTGATGTCCCTATGTGAGCAAAACTCAGACTTGTCAGAAAATTGTGCCTTTTCTTATAATGCTATTTAATATAAAAGTAATCTAAATTTTGTTCTATTCACTAATTACATGTAGCTGCCTTGTGGCTAGTCAGAACAAGATTAAATTGCTAGGCAAAAGTCCTATCAGTGTGAGTGATGGCAATGTACTTGAGGTTGTCACTGCATATATCTATCTATCTGTCATGAATACTGGGATGAACTTTAAATTCAAGTTCTAATAAAGTAGCATCCACAAAATAAGTGAGGAAGGAGAAGGAAAACCCCCCAACTTTCATTCACACTATTCAAGAATGTCGGAGGTGTTTTTCATTTGAAATGGCAGGTTGGCAATCTGAAGTTCATTGCTGACAAGCAGATTTGCTAAAGTTTTAAAATAGACAGGTTTCGATATTGTTGATTCTTTCTAAAACTCAGTCTGGTTTGTTTGTAGCACTGAATAAATTCATTATTTACTGTTAAAAACCATACAGACTGAGTTATTTTTATCCAAGAAAATTACGTCAGAGAAAGTGAGTGTTACCGTTGCCATCTGGCTTTTTAAATACTGGAAAGTAAGAGATGCAATAAATGCCCTATGGGCAAAATCCAGGAGTTTTTTAATGGCTCAGGGGAGAGTAGATGTAACCTGAATTGCAGGGCATAGTAAGAGAGGAGAATTAAAGACCAAAGGTTAGCAATGGTGTTTTGCGGCACTTCCTGTTGACAGATGCTTTAGGGCAGAAGAAGGTCATTGATCTAAAGGTCAGCCTGAAATAGCAATGTCTGTATTTTTCTATCACTTGCTTTTGCAAGATTTGGCATTTTCCTTCTGCAAGTCTAGCCTCCTAGCAGAAGTCAATACCCAACATGGATATAGTTATGAATATAACTATATGATTCAAATATTGCTTTACATAGGATATGTAATAAAACTATCAGAGAGATGTATGTATAATATTCAAAGTACAAACATGTTATTTTGTTTGCCTGAATTAATTAGAAGACAATGGAATTTGCCACATGACTTCCTTTAAAAAAGGGTATATAGTAATTTATTGTTGTTACATGATTGTTTATGCAACAGTATGTTGGCTTTATAGTTCTTGGTAAGGTGACCACATGAAGGCTTTTACCTCTGCCTCCTGCTACAATCTTAGATTAGAAGCAAGAGGAGAATGAACCATATGTGAAGGTAGCTTTTAGGACAGGTTTCAATAGATGATGCTATTTGCTGTGAAAGCTGATAGAAGAAGGATGTATGCAATTTATGATCTTTTAGTTCATAACCTGAGGACTGAAAAGAGTGATTTCATCCACAAAAAGGAGAAGTAAAAAGAAAATGAAATTATTTTGAGTTATTGTATATAGAAATTTGCCTCAAAATCATTGATACCAGTTTTAAAAGCTCTGAAAAAAAGATAAAGACTGACAGAGCATAGTCTTTCTGGCTCAAAATCAATATATTTATTTCAGTTTCTGTTTTTGATTTTGTCAAAATGATGCTGATAACATGGTCAGCTTTGTCTTCAGCCTGTGGGCAGCTGTGATCTTCTTTCAGGCTTTGCAGTAGGTACTCATCTATTCCTTAGTTTCATCTTCCCTGGGGCAGCTCTTGAGTTATATGGAAGCTGCAGAATTTCTAACTCCAGAGCTTCATGGAACGTCCTGTATTTTCCTGCTCTACCTACCCTAGTATTGGATCTGTGTTCTGAAATGTACAAAGACTCATGACTTGTTTCTACATTGAATTTACATATTTTATTTTAGGAATGCAACTTCCTGGAAAGTATACATTTAAAAAAAATCCACTTGGGAAACAAGGATTTCCAAAAGGAGGTATGGAAATATTCAGGGAAATGAATATTTTTTTAATTTTTCTGAGTTGAACTGGCTCATCATTGATGATGAAAAGTAAGTAACATATGACCCATTAGTAAGACTATTTAAAGCTTGTACAATCACACCTGTTCTTTACTTATCCCATTGATTTTTACAATCTTTTAAATTTGTGGTACTCTGATACCTTTGAATAGCATTCTCCCAGTTGAGAGTACGGATATTGAAGACTATGGGTATATCAGTCACAGCACTCCACCATTTTTATTTCTGTTTCTCTCTTCCCTTTTCATTACTGGCTGGAAATGTTTTCTGCTTAAATTTTTGATCATACTTTAGACCTCAGACTTGATGGGAGAGAAGCCTGTGCTAGGTCATATGAGGTTTCATCATTTACTTTTAGGCAAAACAGTGGTTTTGTCCTTCTACCTAGTAAAAATACATAGTGAAATTTTTGTGATGGTGGTATGAGCAACAGTTACGTATCTTGAAACCTAATAGTCTCATACTGTTTCACTGTCACTGAGATTAGCTATTTTTCTTGTCATCTGGGTGTTTTTTCTAGATAGAGGCTTTAAAAGTCCATATTAAAGTGTAAGAAAAAATATTGTTAATCAAAATGCTTTCTCATATTCAGTACCTTCAAAACTCAAGCAATGCTTTTATTTACCCCCAAATCTGCAACCTGAATAACAGTGAGGAAGAAAGTAGGTCATGCTGTACACTGCTGCCATTGTTTCCTTAGCAGGTGTGCTTTGCACCTCATTAACGTGAGTACGTAGTCATCTGCTGCTATTTCTAATTATCTGTGATGGATCACAGCATCCTTTCAGTGCAACTGAAGCTCATGAAGAATATCTTTTGATGCTGAATCTGGGAACACACCCCTGTTTCAAATTCTTTTAAAATTAGTCAGTAGATTAAATCATTATTCTGAGGTGTGCTGCGTGACTGACATTGATACAGAGGTAAGAGAAAGATGTGCCTGTGAAGTCTGTGGGTTGCACAAGCCTTTCTTCCACAACTATCATGGTTAAAATGGATTGCATCCATAAATACATTGTGAATGACTGTTCAGCTCTCAACATATGAGCAACAACAGCAACTCAGTCACTAAAGAAGTTTAAAAAAAATGCTCCGTCAAAAAGATAGACTGAATTTCAATGTCCAATCAGCAACAAGCAGACTTTTTATGCTCACTTTTCTCTAAGAAAGAGATCCCACTTTTGTAGGAAAAAGGGACATGTGCAGCTGACCTTGCCTGTTGGGACAAGGAATCTGTTTGCAGCGTCTTGTATCTGTGGCAGCCTCTTTTTACCCACTTGTCCTCTGGCTGGGCAGTTGCTGTGCAGTGTGGCGCACCATGACCCTGCTCCAGAGGGTTCAGTAGCAGCCTAAGCTCAGCCAGTGAGTTGGTTTCACCTTTTTTCCTGGTCTGGCAAATGATTAGGCCCAGTGCAGCTGTCCTGCCAATATCACACATTGGATATGACTTTAAATTAAGATTGATGTGAGGATTGATGGAACTTTCCTTTATTTTTTCCTTTTTGCACATTCCGGTATTTTTATGAGGATAAATAAACCTTTTCATTGTAAATATAACCTGGACCTGGATGGTTTTGGTAGTTATAGCAGCAGCTGCTTTATTTCTATACGTTGTGCAAATGCCATAGATATTGAATCTACAGCTGGCTTCTTGGGGCTCTGTCTGTTTACCAAATTGAGGTTCCACTTGAGCTTTAATTTCCCTCATCTACCCCAGAGGTCGATGTTGTGTCCTGTAAAATTGGTGAGCTGGCAGCAGAAACAGGTGGCCTTGTTACCTGTTACTCAGCATCTGGGATGCCAAAAGGCTGTGTTTCCTCATTGTGCATTGCCATCCCAGCTTCTTGGGAAAGGGCAACTTTACCAGTCTGAGCTGCTGAGATTGTTGCTGAGTGGTGTCAGCCTTGTATGTCCACTAAAGCTGACTAAACAAAAAGTATTTATACTGAAGTTCTTCTGCTTAAAAAAAGGAGAACTAAAGTCATCCAAGTTTATCACCTCCATACAGTCCAGTATTTTACTCAGAGTGTGTGAGCAGCAATTTTGAATACCGTGTTCGATGAGGGCAATTTCCCACACTAAACTGTCAATCTTGATAGCTTCGTAGATCTTGATCTTCTTTTCCAATGTTTTCAGCTGACATCCAGGTCTGAATGTTTAGCTGAAGGTGTGGCTCTCATTCCTTTGCAGATTTTTAGAGCAAAGGAATCTTATTTTCCAATTAGGTATTTTTGCAACCAAAATGATAGGTCAGAGCAACAGACAAATAAATGCATATGTGGATTGATTTTTCTGAAGGGGAGAGGGAATAAAAAGTTTATTCAGCTACCTGTAAAATGCTCTCCTCCCAACAAGGTTTGACATTTTGCCTTTTTTCCCCCTAATTGAATGAGAAGTCTGAAATTTTGAGTGGAGAAATATTACGAAGGTGGAAAGTAAGGAGATTAACTTCGGATTTGGGACTTCAGAAAGGAATTATTTTATTGTTAAAAAATTTTATTAAAATATTGCCTTTCTGGATACAGTGCAATTTACCATTTGGAGACAAATAGCAGAGCTATAGCTCTAGAAGAGGAAGTACAACTCTGAAAAGGTAGTTGATTAATTTCAGACTTCTGAGCCACTTCAACCACTCTATCACATTTTTATTACTAAATAAACTACTTTTTAAAGCATATTGCTGTCAAACACAGTATATTCAGTTAACTTGTGCAATCATGAACAATTATACCTAAGCCCTTGAGGTGTAAATCTTTATGCCACTAATGGAAATCTTGTTCTGAGAAATCATTATTAATGTTTTGTTTAACTCATAAAGAAAAGGCCAATAAAATAGGACTCAAAGTATAAAAGGCTTTCTGGCATCATTTGAACATTGTATTCACCACAAAGAGAAATTTCTGAAAGGCTTATCTAACATGATGATAGTAAGTAATCTAGATTGTTGTTATCTGCTTTATGTTTCTTCAGTGAGCCAGACCTTACAGAAGCTGTGAACAATGTCAACAATTCATGGATCTCAGCCCAACTGTATAATTAAAAAATCTAGTGAATAGAAAAGCATCCATCTTGATTGTGTGGACAATAATAGCTTATTGTCAGTCAATAAGTCAGTGAAATTGCAACGTAGAATTCTTAAATTTATGGTAGAAGGATGACACTTCCACACAAGGATGACACAGCTATACAATAGAGGAAAATTCAATATAATTTAAAAAGTATTACCTGATTCTCTGAGTAATACTGTTAACTCCAAGCAAAAATCTGCTCACAACTCACCCAGGTTTTAGGAAGTTATTTCAGTATCTCCAAATCAAGCAAAAGCTGCAAACCAAACCAACCAAACAGCAATAACTAAACAAAGAAGAGGCTCTCCTAGTCTTATTTAGCACTATAATTACAGAAGCATATATTTTAAGAAATTTTCATGACATAACACAAAAAGACAGAGAAAAAATTGATAAGAGTGATGCCAATTTACCAATAGACTGGAAATGTAATATGGATTGTAAAAGAATGATGAAGGAAATAGTGACAGTTTAAAAGCTATATTTGAGTGGCAATCTGTAAGGAATAAAGGGAACACTGATTAGTATTACTGGTGTTTTTAAGAGCATTTTTGTTCACATAGTCTGGCTTTCTGTGTATGTTGTCTGTAACAGATTCAAGGAATAGTATATAATGAGGTAGGTAGTACAAGTACCTACCTGCAAGTACAATCAAAAAATATTATTAGGTTGAAAGAACATAAATGTGTTTGTAACTCAAGAAAATAGGCCCTGTTTTACCAAAAGATTTTGGGCTTTATCAGCTCTGTTACAGAGCAGTCTCTAGTGTATTTGTTGCTCTTTAAATCCAAGTTGTGATAATGAAAATGAAAATGCAGTTAGCTATTCTTCTGCAAATCCTTTCTGAAGTCCAAGCTACATTGAGGTTTATGTTGTTGTATACTGAATATTTACAGCAATAAAAGAATGGATCTGTTTCTTCTCAGAGATTTGCAAATGTTAGCATTTTACTTATCATATGAATGATTGTACATTAAATTAAATCACCTCTATAGAAAGATCAACAATTAATTGAGCGATGGCTAAGCTACGTCCTTATTGTCTTTGTAAGGAAGGCTCTCAGAATTATGGATTACTGAAAAGTAGCAACATAAAGCAAAAAAGGTCAAAGTTGATCTTAAGCACAGCAGTAAAACAGAAAAAATCTCTCTTTGACTACACTGAAAACAGCTGATCTATTTGCATTATTGTTGTTATTATTATTAATTTTTATTATGATTATTAATAATATATACTTTGCAGTCAGAATGTTTCTGAAGCCTATGAACAACTTATTCCTTTTCATTAACATGTTTCCTTGCTGCTGTAAGAAATACTGCAAAATTTTCATCTGAAGTCAGGTACATTATGTAAACCTATCTGAATGTGTTCTCATAAGGCTAGAATGCAGAATTCTGCAAATGACAGCATAAATATTGCTTGGCATGTTTCAGACATTCTTATTTAACCACACATGTGCCAGGATATATATTCCTTTTTGACTTGAAGAATTCTCTCTCTCATATTTGTGTGTTGGTTTGTGTAACAGTGTTTTGGTCTGGTTTTTTCTTTGTCTTTTTTTAATATTTTTTTCTTTCCCTGTGAGATTTTGTTTCAATTAGTGTTCTGGAAAGAAGGTATTCAATGAAGAAAAGAAAAAAAAGGGGATCTAAAAGTAGTTTATAAGCTGACTGATTCTAGTAGCTTAAATCTGTTGTGATTGAAGATATAACCCCCCTGCATCTTCTCTGTGTGTGTGTATTCCTTCCTTATATGTTTACAGAAGTGATTAACAGCAAACTGCTTTTACATTGGTTTTACTGTGGCAACATGAGAGAGTATACTGATAATGCTATTATTTTTTTAAAAACCTTAAGCAATCTAATTACACTGTCACAATTTCTATGCTAATTTACCACCACTACAGGCACGAAATTGTTCCACTAGTTATCTTAGGATTTTTTTTGTAACTTTGGGAGCAGTCATGTTGGTGGTCATATCAGATGTGATCAATTTAATAGACAATACAGTGTTGTTATTGACTAATTTTAATAAAATGCTACTAGATTGGCCTAGATATTTATTGAATGTTATACACTCTGCCGGGTCAGCAATATCTCTTATTGATTGCTGTTTTAAATCTGTTTTCAACGCCTCCAGTAATTATGCCATGCATTTGGTATTGTTTCTGTATCTTCATCTGATGATCATTGCCATTAAAATTGCCTTTTGTATTGGCATTTCTTCTCAGCATATTACAATTTATAATAGATATTTTTCTGATATAAGCTCACAAAATGGATAGAAAATATTATTGTTACTTAGCTTTAAAGAGTGCTTGTGTGGTAACTTCCTCAATGATGCTTCCTCTTTTTTTTGAGGAGCATTTTTATTTGCTGTTCCACCCGATTAAATATAACAGTACAAATGTTTTGAGTAAGTTTTTTATCAGAATAGTTTCTTTTGTTTTCAGATATCTCAACATGCTAAAACTCCTATATGAGGAAAGAAGGATAATATTAAAAAAAAACTAGTGGTAATGCATACTCAAATAGTGAAAAAAGAGAGCATTTTTAAATAATTTATGCACCAAAATTTTCTGATTGTACTCAACAGTATTAAAGATGCCTATTTTGCTTTAAATTAGAGTTCTGAATAGGACAGAATTTCAAATTTTGGGATTATATATTTTTTAATTACTACTCTGTCTTTAATACATGAAAGTATTCCACAAAGGAAGAATGATTCTTTCTCTTTTCATTGGTTTATTGGAGGCAAGCCTGTGAGACAACCATTTCACACCTACTGTACTTAGGGGGGCATTGTATGGTACTGAGGAAATCAATTTCCATTCTGATACAATATGTTTGAGTTTTACAGGAGGGCATGTGAATGATGACTTGAGAATACAGCTAAAGGAAAGATCATCTGTTCAAGGTGAGAATAGTAAAAACAATCCTTCACGTCATGTTAAAAGGCCTCCAAGAAAAACCAATTTAATTTTCAAAGAGAAAATATAATAAGTAAAATAAGTAATAGAGACTGAGTCAGGCAGCAGTTTATTGTGTTCTACATTCTGGAGATGTGAAGAGGAACTGATAGCTTATTTCAGTTTCTTCTTTATTTTTTTTCCAGTGGTTTGATAGAAAGTCCTTCAATAAGACATAGTCATTCTCATAATTTTGATGCATCACAACTAAGTGGGAATGAAAATTTTTCTTCTTAGCTATTTGGGACCTTCAGTTGCATCAAGTCAATTTTAACTACCTGGGATGATCAGCTCCAGGGAATCAATCTTGATTTGATTAACTGTATAGATAGAAAATTTTCCAATTCAATATTGAGGGCTAATTAATGCAGTCATGAAGGATGCAGTAAATACAGGAAAAAAAATTAGTATCTCAGTATTTTTTCTTTTTCCATGGCATCAGGAGTCTACTGCAAAAATAGTAAGACTCCATCTGTCCCTGTGAGCCGTGAACTTTGGCAAAAATTATGGCACAATTATTTCCTGACTCTAATTTATAATGTTAGACAGTATGGTAATTTACTTTGATCAGCCAGGTGGTTTAAGGTCTGTGGTTCTATTGTGTGCAAAGATTCTGGTGTTTTGTCTGAGTGTGGGACAGACATTGAATGCATTGTTTTGGACATCATACAAGTGCTGCAGTGCCTGAACATAAAATATTCTGAACTTTGATCCAGTTTGGAATGTCAGCCTTTTGGACTGTTGAGATTCAAAGCTTGTTGGTTTTTTTGTTTTAGTGAAAACTTGAGGCATCAAAGCAGGTCTGTGGCAGTTACACTGAACATTTACACATGCAGCAGAACTCGACAGACAAGGTGGTGGGAAACTGGGAACTCTTTGGGGCAGGCTCCCAGGCCACTGGTTGTAGTACAGTGATGTGTGAGTTACTGTCCTTCCATCTGTGGGACTCCAATAAAAATTAAAGTCATCTTGACAAAGGTGTACTACCAATCTTATATCTAAATTATTTTCTGCTTTGTGACCATGTTTCCATCACAAATACTGCTGCAATTAGCTTTGCCTTTTTTAATCCTGTAAATTTCAAGAATTTGTGGAAGTAGAAAGTGCTCCACTCAAGTACTGAAATATGGAAAAATCACTGTTATACCCTTGACCTGAGTTCTTTGTTCAATTCTAGTCATCTAGATGAAGTCTAGACAGCAGCTGCTGGAGTAATCAGAAAAGTAGGGAGTTCATTTTACCAGACTGCTGAAAAATTCTGTCTTTTTCCATCTAGCACATAGATCATGTAATTGCTTGCTAGAAATCTATCAAAAGAAGAACAGTGCTGGTCAAATGCTGCAGAGAAATCATCCCAGCCAAAGAGCAAAGGCACACAAATCAAAAGACCAAGGACAATGGAAACAAATACAGCAAACATTAGAAGAATAGGGTTCTGGTAGCCTATTTTAAAATCTAATTCTTCTTGTGGCTTTCTTTTAAATCTGTTTTGGCTATGTCCTCTAACCAGTTTTGTAAGAGAGCACTTCTGAAAGGGATTGGGCTGTATTATACACATTGCCTCAGAGAACAAGGAGTTAGACATGATGACAATGAAAGTAGTTTTCATTGTTTTATTTGTAAAATAGTATCTTAAACACCTTGTAACATGCCTCGGTATTATTTATAGGTGTCTGCTCTGATTCTCTTTCAGCTCAAATGTATAGCATGTCTTATATACAGAAAAATTCTAGATGTTGTCAATGTGGTTTCACTATATTGCTTCGGGGCTTATCTTGCTCCAGAAGCTCGTAATTCAGGCTGCTATGTTCAGAATGGTTGTAGGATTTGGGTGTCTAAATCGCACTGATGTCAGACATAAATAATCATCAGAATCTAGATATATTGGTTTGAAGTCTGCACTCCTTACCTGTGAATAGATTTGTGACTTAACAGTGCAGGGATTTTGAAAAATGGCTGACCAATCTTAGTCCTGTATTTCAGTTATGTTTCTATGTAAAATTAGAATTGCCTGTTAATTACCATAAATGAATGATGTATGACCGCTCTGATCTTACTGCTTTTCCTGTAAACTGTGGAGTACGTTCATGAATTTGTCATATTTTGGCAAGAGGGAACCAAGTTTTCCCCTGAAGTTGTTCCAGCTAATTGGAATGGAAGGGTCAAGATTCAATGCATTAGCCCTTTGCAATTGTTACCTTTTGTGCTGCTTTTTTTTTCATTTCAGGACCCCAAAATTATGTTTCATTTTAAGAGGGTCTGAATTTAATATTGTATTTCTGGTATAAAGCATATAAAGCATAAAAGTATATATTTACCAGAATTAGGTTCTTAAAAAAGTAATCTCATTGACTTGAACAAGACTATTTAATTGAATGACTGCTATTTATAATCAGTAGCATGAATCACTTTAATTCTATTTTCCAGGGAAATATGCTGTTATCATGGAAGGTTGCTATGGTCATATAAAGAAAATGTTTAGCAACTCCTCATTTTATATTTACTGCTTTTCATGTTTATGCAGAGAAAAAGTGAGCTAAAGAAGAATCTAACAACTAGAATAAGAGGTGTCTGGTGACATAAGAGATACAATTTTTTTCAAGGAGGTATGTCTTCTAGTTTTAATTAACTTTATTTTCAGTATCAGTTCTCTAAAGTGCTTTATTTTGTAATGTCAAAAGGGGTTAATGAACAGTATTTTCATTTAAGTTAATTGCTCTTTCATACAGTTTCTTGAACACTTTGATATAAAATAATTCAGGATGAGTCCCTGTACTTAGCAGGTAAAAGGGCAGAGATCCTGGTCATTATTTTAATTCTTGTAAATTAATTTGTCTTGAAGAATTTCTGTCTATGCAGTATTTAGGCTGAAGCTAATTGTAAGAGTTTCTAATTGATCTTCCTGTGAAGACTAAAATTGACTTTTCTCTCTGTTTCCTAAAGAGAAGAATGTGTTTGCCCACTTGCCATTCTCTGTGCCCATGTGTGAGATGTTTTTCTGCAGCCTTTTCACATGGTGAATGTTCCCCCTCGTCCACGTGTGCTCAGTGGTAGGATGGATCATGCTGGCTTGGCAGAGTGCAGCTCCAGGTGCCCTTTCCTCTGTGCTTCTTACCAAGGCCAGTGTGGACTGCTTGGCAACTCCTGTCTCTTCTCTGCAAACCCGTGTGTCTCCCACCATTTAATCAGCACAGTTTTTCATGTTTTGTTTTGCTTCATGGATAAACATATCACATAGTTTTGGAATTGGTGTTAATCCACATGGAGTGGGGTTAGCAGTGTAGGAGTACACAGATAGCCAAAATTGATGAATATTTCTGATTAAGGTTGTTTTTAATCAGTTGACATATGCTTTTAATGTATTCTACACAGCTGCTTTGGATTTGGTGCTGCATGACAATTATTAGCCAGGCAGCTATCAGAATTGACATAACTCATAATAGGGTGTTTGTAAAATATACCTTTTTTTTCTTGTGGTCTTTTGCAGATACTCAGATCTTCAGGGACTTAGCTGCTCTTGTGCTAATATTCCTTAGATTTTTGTACTCTAAATCAAGCAGTAAAGAATGTGATCATCTTTGTGATCTTACTTATAAGTAAAATAAATCATAGTTTTAACCAAGAAGCTTTCTCCTCAGGAAACAGCACTGAAGGTAAAGGTCTATAAAACATCATCTCCATCATTTTTGCCCATATAAATAAGATATAGTTCTGGATGAACTCTTTTTTTAAAGCACTGAGAATCCTGTGTTGCTTATGTGGTAGAAGCCAAAATATAGTAACATTATTGCAATTGAGGCAGGGATAAAGAATCTGAAAGTGACAAAGATGAAAAGCCTATCAAGCTGCATAATTTTTCTGTCATTCCCTGGAAACATCTGTATATATTTCTGCTTGTGTGACTATATTTCTTTATGTGTGACTGTGTACATACATAAATAATTGTATGGATATTTGTATGTGTGCAAGAGTACTAAATATCCTACAATTTTTTTTTCTTTTTTTCCCCCTTTACTTACCCAGGACACTTTCAGATTATTTTATCTATTTTCTCTCCTCAGTTTCCTGTTTTATTATGCCACACATCTTCCGACTATCTATTTCTTGCTCTTTAATATCTGCTTTCAGAACAGCAAGCTTCAATGAGAACGTATAAGTACCTTCAAATAATCCAAAAGAAAGAAGAAATCAGAATAACTTTAGAATAGCTCTACATATGTGTAGAAGTGGTTGCAAAAATATTTCTCAGGTAAGTAACAATTCTTTTGCTGTTATTAATTCCATGTAGTCTCTGTGCATAAATTTGAGCTACATCAACTAAACCCAGATGCACATACTGTTCACTTTAATCAGAACTCTGGGTTTAAGTTGCCTTAGAGAGAACAAAGGGCACCTAATCCAGATGACAATCCAGGAGAAAAAAAGCTACAAAATGTAAAAATTTCTGAGCAATTATTAGGTCATAAATTGTTTGCACTAGCTCATTACATTGGGAATAATTTCTTCTTACAATCAATCTTTTTTTGCTAGATGAAATAATCTAGGAAACAGAAATGGCATTAGAATTTATTTTACATCTAAAATATAATAGATTACTGACAAGATCAAGTTTGGTAAACAGATTGTTATTCTTGTGACAACAGGCAACGTGCATTTGAGTTAAAGCCAAATTGCTGAGTACTGGAAATATATATTCACCTCTCTCCTCAAAGTGAAGAATTGAGTAGAAGTTTTATATGGCCTTGGTAATTTTTCCATTAATGTTGTGTAAATAAGATTCAAGTTTAGAAATGCTTGTTTGCTTTAGCAATGTATGATTCTGCAATTAATATTAT
Organism: Melozone crissalis; assembly: GCF_028551555.1. Taxonomy (NCBI): domain Eukaryota; kingdom Metazoa; phylum Chordata; class Aves; order Passeriformes; family Passerellidae; genus Melozone; species Melozone crissalis. The sequence continues at coordinate 35,002,701 of NW_026535784.1, read as the reverse complement.
AAAAAATGAAAGACTTGTAACATATTCAAATTGAAGGATATGACCTTCTAGACATTATTTCCTCTTAGGCTATAATTTAAAACCTGATTTAAAAAGTATTCAAAACCTGTTTGTTAGAAATATTTTTATAATACATTTGCACTTAAAAAAATTAAAAACCAAAATAGTTTTCTAAATCCTCAAAATATTACATTTCTACTTCTAATTGTTATAGCAATTTCTTATAGAAACAAAAAGTGAATCCTGAATTTTCACTTATGATAATAAAAGTTTATTATAAAAATGTTATATGTAAACCTGGAAAAGTATGAAGAGGACTTGCACAGGACTGAGGCTTTTTTTCCTATTTAAATGAGGTTACAAAATGAGAGCGGAGGTAAAAAATTTTTAATATTATAAACTTAATATTGGAGTTCATAAAGTTGCTTGAGTTAAAACATTCTAGTTGAAAGACTATAGTCTGAGAAACTAATACAAAGAGTCATACATCTAAGGCAGAAGGAAAATAACTATTAACATCAAAAGGGCTCAAAAAAAAGAGACATTGATATGGGACCAGTAAAAGAGCATAGGATAGCCATGGTTTATTATTTATGAATGCTGCAGGCAATACAAATTTTGCAACATATTTAGGCAGTTGCACATGAAAAAAAATGCCTTCCATATTTTTGTAGCTCCAGAAAGAATCTGATTTCTTGCTAGAATATTAGAATAATGCATTCATTGCCATGAGATAGTAGTAAAACTGCAATCTTATTGAGAGAGAAGAGGCAAAGGTGTTTGTGTAGTTAAGCACAACTATACCTTATGGATAGACTGGAAATAATTCCTTGTGGTTCAAGACAGTAAGGCAAATATTTTTAAAGACATATTCTCTTAAGAAGTTATCATGTACTTATCCACTATTACTAAATCTTGTGCTTCTTTTGCTACACTCAGTACTGACCGCTGTTGAAGACAGAACACCAAATTAGAAAGTCAATGTAGCTAATCTATTCTTAATGTGCCCATTATGCAGCTATTTTCTGCAAACACATTAATGTGTTTACACAGAGCCAGTCTTGATAGTAACCTAGAACACAGAAGTAGGGGAAAAGAAACAAAAATTCCTTCATATGATTGTAGACACTGTGTATAGCTATTAGTTTTATAGGTTACTCCTTCAAAGAGAAGTGTAGAAGAAATTGCTTTAGTATTTGAGGTGATTTACTTTTACTGATCCTGGTAAGGTCCATTAAATACTAGGAAAAAATCAACCTGATTCATTAGATTAAATTTCTGTAAATGTAATTAAATCCTGTCCTAGATTTGTTCATGTGTCAGTAAACTAATTCCATTTAATCAAACATTTGCTTTGAGTCTTAACAGAATTAATTTCCCTAGATGTGAACTATAGGAAAACAACATATAGTCAATTGCTTAAGCATTGAGATTATTGACTTAAAAGGCAGAGTTACAGCAGAAATGTTGATATATTCAGTAAAAGGAGTCATTAGAAGAATTGCATTTAATTTGAGGAACAATTAATTTTTGGTTATGTATAACAAAGTAGAACAGTAAAAGAATTTTTAGTTCCTTCTGCCTCTTGGGGTTTTATTATAAAAACTTGAATTTTCTCCTTAAATTCCATATTAACAGGGTGAGACTAAGATGAATCAGAATTTGACAGAACAAACACATCCCTTTTTGCCACTGTAGGAGTGGGAACATTTAAATGGAAAACATCTGAGAGGACAGGGACAAGCACTATTGTCTACACATGAGAAAGGTTTTGAATAGTTGTCATAAGAATGTTTAAGGGTCTTGACTCAGAAAGAGTTTGTGAATGGAGAAGAACAAATAAAAATATTTGGAACAGATTTTGAGCACAATCCTGTTCCATTTTCAATAAAGATTTGCATCTAGAACAGGAATGAGACAAGCTATATCTACAGTCTCCTGTTCTACTTTTGCTCTGAGCCAGGAAGAGGACCCATGAACAAGCCCAGTGCAGAGCTGAGTTTGCCCTTTAGCTGCTTCCCAGGGACAGGGGCTCAGCAGTGCTGGGTAGGTGGGTCCCAGCTCCACAGTGACAATATTCAGTGGAGTTTCTGTCTGGGTCTGAGTGAGCTTGATAAAGGTGAAAGAATGCACAGTACAGAAACATGAAAGAGGCTCGTGTCTGACTTCATGATTAAGACATTCATTAAGAAATGAGGATTCTAGGGTCATTTTAATTATTGATACAATGTCATAAAAAAGACTGAGAACATCATCTTCCTCTGAGTACCCTGCGTTTGCGAAAGCCTAAAATCAGATACTTCCCCTCTGCACAGACTAACTCTTGAGGTCCTGGGGCAGCTACTCCTGTTCTCCTTCCAGTAATGTGAATCTCAGCCCTCTATTCCTTTGTTTTGCCTGCAAGTGAGTTAGAAACTAACAAAATCAGGGAAAGATTCAGAAAATATTAATCCTGATGTGATCGTAGATGATTTTTTTTAAACTACTGCAAAAAAAGAAGCAATTTTTCATACAACCATATTTTAGTTTAATACAAAGAATATCTGGCTAAGTTTCTGAACTAGAGGAATACTTATTCTCCCTGAGTCTCTGATCTGAGTGTTTTAAGATTTGTTCATAATTTCCTATTACTTTGAATAAAAGGGATGCACCTATGAATACTAGACATGAATAGAGAATTCATTTTCAAAATGCAAGTCCCACTCAATTTATCTTTAAGCTCCTTTATTACTGGTATCCTCGGGCTGGCTCCTTCGTTCTTCTTGTTTTTGTATGTATGGGGGAGTTTAATATTCACAGCACCCATTCAACTAAATATAATCACAGAAAGACTGCCAACACTACCACTACTGTTCAGTTCTGTGCACATTTAGCTGCACCAAATCATAGACAGAATAAAATATGGGGAGACACATCAGTACTAAACTCCATGCGTGTAATGTTTAAAGGAAACCCTGTAAGCAAGATAAACTGCAGAGCAATGTCCAGTTTAGAACATCATATAAAACACTAAGAAGCCTGTGAGGATCTGGCTGATATGCGCAATCACTGGCAGATTGACCAGAACTGGAAACAAAAAGAGTTTATCACAACAGATTGTCTTTTGGCACCTACTAACTGGATCATCACAAGAGAATTGAACAGCTTGCTTGAAATAGTAACTTAAAGAAAATGCTGGAACGAATTTTTACTTATGAAAGCTAAAAGCTGTAACTGATTATGAAGTACAGTAAATCATACTTGTAGAATTCATTCAAGATTTAGAGTCTGTCAGTTTATTTGCATCAGTATTATATAAATAATACTTATTTAAGATGCATAATTTATGATACAAAAAAGTAAATAGTTGATTCACACCTGGATGAAAAAAATGCATGTGAAATTGATATCCATAAAGAAAAAAATTATTTACTTATGTGGGTCAATTTACATTGGTCTATTTTCTAGAGACAAAATCAATTTAATATACTACAACATAAATTCATAAGAATAAAAGACTTTTCTTTTACCAGAACCAGACCACCCAGTTAATCCTGTAAGGATATTTAATTTATTTTAGCTGCACTGGCGTATTTTTTTACCCTACTGATGTCAGGACAGAACTCTTGAGAAGCTGTTTCCTTATAGCTTCCTACAGTGTTAATAGACTTAATCTGTATCAGCTAAAAATAATATTTTTACCAATTTGGTATGGATTAAAACAGTCCATTGCTGTAAAAAAAGTGGTATGAAGAAAATAAAATCCTAGAAGGAAAACTAGGATCCTCTACCAATTTTAGTAATTTATATTCTCTTTGTTTTTTTTTTTTTCCTTAGCAAAGCAGAATTGTGTGCCAACTATTCTTGTTCAGAAAGAAAAAAAAGCTTTCAGTAAGACTTGAAAAGCCACAAGAAAGATAGAAACTAAGCCAGAAAGGACAGAAGACTGACAGAAAAAACAAAACAGAACTCTAGTAGCCTGAGAACAGAATGTGTGAATGAGGCTGTGAGGTGAAAGACATAGCTGAGGCTGTAAGTACTGCAGAGAGTCTGCTGAAGTTAACTTTGCATAAACTATGCAGCAAATATAAAATGGAAAAAAAATATAGCTGAGAAAAGGGTCATCTTAGAATCTGTTTAGCAAATTCTGGGACTGAGTAGCTAAATGAAAACAGCATTAAAGTGATATGGGCTACAAAAAATGTCATTTCAAAAACAATCCAGCCCTCCATCTACTCTGCTATTCTGTTTTTAGCAGTGACTCTCAGTGCCATAATGTGCTTTAAAGAAAGCTGGAAGAAGACCTGTGCTAAGCAATTATAAAATCTGCCCTGAGGAAAAAGTTCCTTTCTTCAACCCATCAGTTAGAGGTTTGTTTATGCCTTTAGGCATGAGTTTTAATATTCCTTCCAAGTGCTTTTGTTTCATAAGATTTACCATTTTTTCATAAAATGTTCATTATTATTATTGCTATTATTATTGCTACTGACCCTCAGGAAGCCAAGGATGTCTGCAATGATAAATTCCACCATATAGCTGTTTATTTATGTGACAGAAATCTACTTTATGACTTTAAAGGGCAGCTGGAATAAGTTTGCACTTCCAAAGACTTACTGAGGTCATCACTGACAAAACAGAAAGGTGAGAAGAATCAAAAAAGGCAAATGGTATTTAGGGAAGAAATGAGATGGAGTGAAAATAGATAAGACAACAGCAGCTTCAACAGACAGTTACCGTTCATGTAGTCCTTGGGACTGCCAAAAGTAAATGTGATAGAAATTAACTATAACCAGTTGTTGCTTAAAATTGTTTAAATTGCATTTACCCAAACTTTCTAAGGGTCAGCAAGACTACCTATTCACCTAAGTTCATTAATACATCCAAGTCTTTGTAAACTGTGGTAGTATCTACAATGAAAATAAGAAAGAGATATTCATGAAGTTTGGGTTTTTTATTACTTTGGGAATCTATATGCAAGACAATTCAAAATGGGCACTACAGTGCCAATAGGGCACTAAAGATTAAATAAAGCCTCACAAATTTTCATTTATTTAAAAAAAATACAATATGCAAGTATTTGTGTTTCCCTTTCAATATCTGAACTCTTTGGAGGTACTTGAGTTTTTGTAGTAGGCAGGAAATGCTTATATTTTCTACTTGTAAAATGAACAATATAATTAATAGATAACATAAAATATGTGCGTAAAAGACAGAAACCTTCAGGTAAGAGTCAAGTCCCACAGGAGTTCTGGAGAAAAAACCAAAACAATGTAAGACCAAGTAATTCTATGGTGACCCACACCAATCTAATATTTTTTGAACTACATATTGGTTGCAGAGATCCTTCCTAGCCCAAATCTTCTGCATCTATAGAAAGAAAAGTGAGAGAAAGAACAGTCAGAAGAGGATGGATGTTAAAGGTAGATTGGAGGAAACAATACTACAATGACAAATAAAGGTCTTAGCTGTGGCATTTAACCACAGAGCTACAGTGGATGTAATGAAAAGCTATCTTGCTTCTGGTGATGCTTAGGGAGCAATTAGATAAAGATAACCTTCTTGGGTTCCTGATGCCAAAGAGCTCTGCTGCTGATGTCAGCCTTTTAAATAGCCTGTGTGGCCTCCAAGCTAGTGACCTAAGAAGAAAAACCTTTTTTCCTTCTGCCCACTTTCTGCAGCACTGCCCATCCCCTGGCTCCTCAAAGAAGAAATCCTTTCTTTATTCTCAAAACCCCATTCAAGATATAAATAGCTATAACAGGAGACACTCAGAGGAAGAAGGGCTAAGATAAAGTTAATATTTTAAGTCACTTTGCATCCTTCCCTCTCAGCTCTCACCTTGTCCAGTGTTTCAGAATCAGAGATACTGCCAATTCTCTTTGCCATTCTATTTTTTTTTTCCTATGCCAAAATCAGGACTGCAGACTGGCTGGTAAGATCTTGTAATTTAGGCTGTTGTGATAGGTAAAGGACTTGTAAACTGATCCTTATTCTATTTTTACTTACCCTGGTAACAAATAGCACTGAAATGTGCATAATATGAGTTCTTTTGTGCCTATTTTTTAATTTTCTATTTTTTACTCTAATGACTTGAGCAGACATTTTCTGCTGATTACATGACAGCTGGGAGAATTTGCCATTTTCTTTGTATAAAATTACAAAGAACTTCAGCAAGCAGGTAATGTTTTATTCCTTTAATTGTAGCACTTGTTTAACTCTAGTTATATTAACAGTTTCAATCATAATAGAGGTAAATTTGATCTAAGCCTTGTAATGGGTAGACTTTTTTTGTTTTACCTCACATTTTATACAGCATTGGGTTTCACTCAGAGGCAGATTTTCCAGAAAAGGTTTAACTATGCAAGCAGTGAAAGTGAGCAAGACAGACTATTCTCCAAGTCTGATAGATGTCCTATCATGAGCTGCTGCCTTCTGACTTCAACTTGCATGAAGCAAGTTCATTTCTGATCTTGAGATCTCTTTGGCACCTGCATCTAATTATACCTTCAAGACCCTCTTGCAGTCAACTCTGTTCTCATAAACATAGGGTGAATACCTTAGTGCAATGCAGAACTGTACAGGAGGAGGTCAGGACTCTTTCTTACCACATGTGCCAGCCTTTACCGTCGTGCAATATGCATTTCTCTTATTGTTTGTCTGCAACTGATATATGTAAGTTTTCACACATATCTGGATTTCTTGATGCACCAGAATAAATGTTTTTCCCCAGGCAGGTTCCTACGTTTTTATTTTTAATAAAAATGAGTAAAATTTCAGTCAAGCTTGCCCTGAAATGTCAGAGAAAGTTAGATAAATTGGGGAGCTTTGAAACGCATTTTTGCTTCCCACATATTGCAGCCTTCCAGCTCAGGTGTGGGAACTGACCTCTTGCTGACTGGCTGTAACTCATCTGGCCAATGTAATAATGCTGTGGTTTAGGGTTGAAGAGGTGTGGAATATTGTAAAGCAACCAGGTGTACTTGCAATGAAATTTCTTATAAGCTCTTTAAAAGAATGCAGAATTTTTTCCTTGGACAGTGAGTGCGCACAAGACAGAATGACAAGAATATTTTTTAGGTAATACATGGATTTACAGAACTACAAAAGTAAATGTGATCTCATTTTCCAGAGTAGAGGAATGGGATTTATAATGAGAAAGTGTTCAGGGCCTGCTGCTGTCTGTGCAGTGGGTAGTGTCACTCAATGTAACCTCTCTTTGGCAAAATTGTAGCAGGGTGCTTTGGTGTGTAGTCCACTTTCTCACATAAGAGCACCTTCTAGTATTTTGCCCTTCTAGTCTCCTTGGGCATTGCTGCCTCTGTAGCGGATGTGTGGCCCTTCTTAACAGAAGTGATGACATAATTGCAGTGCTTGTATCAGCTCTCTGGAAAAGCACATTACTCTCATCCCACCCATAATATAGGTTTCACCACTTAGACAATTACCAAGCTTTTTCCTCTAGTTTTCCTAAAGCAAGAAATAACAGTGTATCATAATGTTTTGGCTGCTCACATTCTCTACTGAAGTTGGAGAACTTGCACATTAACTCTTGATTGAAATCCAGACGTAAAATCACAACAATTAGGGATTTTGTCTCCAAACCAGCAGCCTGTTAACATTGTAAACATGAATGCTCTTAGGGATTATTTTGCTTACTAGCTTAATAAGAAGGGTGTTTTTGAACTTCATTAAAAATTTTTCAGTCAATTTTCAGCAAATGTCAGAGATTTTTAGTCATAAATATGGCCCATGGTCACCATAAAAATGTGCACATCTCTAGCAGCAGGACTCACCCTTCCTTGAAATACTGATTTGGAGACAGTGAGAGAGATGTTGTGATTGCAGTAAAAATTGAATTCTGCTTGGGTTTAAGACTGTGTCAATAGTAATATAATCCACATTGTCTGTAAAGTGCTGCTTATTATGCTACCATCAGCTGCCACTTTGCAGAATCCCATTAGAGAGTGATATTTACTATAAGAAAATATTCTCAGGAAGCAGAGTAAGCTGCAAAATAAAATCAATGATAGCTCAATTTCTTTGGATGAGTCCAGTTTTGAGATGCAATTGTATCTGTTTTCACTGGAATTAGTTGTGGACAGGGAGCATTCACTGTATATGGTTCTGCCTTAGGATATTGTAAAATAAAATCTAGTTGGACTGGAATGCATGAGAATATTGGTACAATGCTTAAACAGATAATAACATTTGCAGATCTCTGGGACTGTGGTTTTGGTGCTGTAATTGTTTCTTCTATGAAGTAATTGTTGACCACTAGATGGGACTGTGCAACCTCATGCAATTGTATTAACAACAATATTTGAGAAGTTTTTACTCGCAATTAATACTTTTCTTTCCCCCACTGAAAGAGGGCTTTGTCCCCAACCTTTGAAAAGAGTGAAACCAGCTGAACCTCTTGCAAACAAGGATCTCTATAATTCTAGTGAGTGCAAAAAAATGACAAACATAAAGTCCATCCAAAGATCTATAAAAACTCCAGCATGCATTAAAAATCAGTTTCAAAATTGCAACAAATCATCTTATCATCTTGACTCTGCACTACTACTACATATTTTATCTTCATCATCTTTCTCCTTGGTATGCAATTATCTTAGCTGTTAACAGCTGAGCCTGACTCTCTAAACTACACCTTATACACATTACCTTCTCATCTTAGGCTCAGCCAGGGTTCTGGGATACTTTACTCAGATTAAGATGCTGTAAGGAGTGAAATAAATGAAAACCAGTTATCCTTTCCCAGCTAATTCATTGCATTCTTCTTTTGTTTCCCAGTGATTAGATTCACAGTGCTCTGGAGGCTGTAGCAGTAAAGCACTTTCTACTTTGATGAGCTCAGCAGGTTTTGTTTAATTTTGAAACAATGTATGGCAGATGGAAAACTGATTTTGGTTGTCTGTTGTGATTTTAATGCTTTTTTTTCCTTCCAAAATATTTTTGTTGGTTTGAGATTTTCTTTTTTTTCCTCCTCCCTTTTTTTCCTTGTTTTCCATCTCAGAATAGTAATTGCCCCATGGTTCTTTTCATTTGATGTCTACAGAGGTTGACTTTCATCAGCATAGAATAACACACTTAAATCCCAAGGCTATTTTAATCTGGAATATTCAGGAAAGATCTTTACCATGTGATAGGGGTTGTTGATGAATTTATTTTTGTTTCTTGTTGGAAATGGGACTTTCAAACTCTGTGACTGTATTTTAAAAATCTGAATAAAAGGAAACAAAGTGAAACTTCAGTTTTTGTTTGTGTGTCTGGAATATTTGATAAGAGCATCTGGAGCACACTTAGAGACTGAGGGCTAGCTCTAATGATTTTACTCATCCAGTCCTTTTTGTGGCATAGAATTTGTACTTTGAAATAACAAGCCAAAGGTTAAAAACATTATTATTCCATTTTACATAGACAGCACAGAATAGTGACAATACCACTAACATACTGAAATAACATCTAGTTAACATGCACACACATTTTAGAACAGTGGCTCTTCATGAAAATGACATTTTGGTAGATGAACCCATCATGGTTACTGAGATATTCTCAACAAGATGAATTCCCATGTTCCAGGAAATGTCCTTTCCCTCTAGGGTCCAGATATGTCTCAGAAATGCTTTGTAGTTATTAACACAGAGAGCCAGAAACAAAGGAGGCAGATTGACCAGGTTGTCTTTTACCATTGCCAGAAAGACAATAATAATTGATAAGACAATGTAATTAATATGGTTTCTTTTCTTACTGTTGTGTAAATGGTGTGTGCATACCTGTATGCCATAGATATCTGGATTAAAACATGCATTCTGTTTATTTAATGACAAATTAAATGTGGTTCCAATATATTAATTTATATTTGAAGCTAACTTTTTTAACCTTGACTGATACTCTAGTTTCATTGTGGATGAGGAAGTCTGACTAGCAGGGTTCTTTGGCATCTTCAAAGATCTACAGGAATGTCTGACTCAGAGGAACTTAAGAGCTGTGTGAATGCAGAAAAAATACAGGCTGTTCTGTGTCCATTATAGAAAGAGAGCATGGATGGCACATTAAAATGGGTGTGTGTATAAATATATATATTTGTGTTTGTCGACACACTTTCATAGATGTATATTGAAAGCTATTTCTCCCATCTCTGTCCCAGATGTATTTAGAAAAATTCCTGGTGTGTCAAAGATACTTTGAAAAGCTGACAGAACTCTTCCAGCAGTGGCACCCTTTTGTTGGTCTGCTCTGCATATCCTGCTTCATAATTGGCTTCGAAGGCTTGCTTTCCAGCCATACCCACAAATTGGAATGCACCAGTAGAGAAGAAAGAATATACAACAGCTGCTATTTCCTAAGCAGAGGTGCCTGGAATTGCAACATGTGCTTACCTGTTTCTCATTTTCTTTTCACTGACTGACAGTGGGAGGAAGAAGGTCCTTTGCGTGTGCAAAGAGATGACTGCAGGGTGAGATCATTTCACATTTGAACATGGACAGAATCAGGTCTACCTGAACTCCTAAGATTCAGGAAGCCAAACCAGTGTCAAGAATATTCTATATTCTTCGGTCTTTCCCTGAGCTCATGAAGCAGGTATGTGGAAAAAAAAAAAATAATCAAACTTTTCCCCACCTTAAAACACCCTTTTTAGAAAACTTTTACAGTTCTTTTCTGCAAACAATAGCTTAGAGTTTTACAGTTTCCTCCACAGAGAGAGATTATGACTGCTGCTCCTGTTGTTTAACTAAAGTAGAATGCAAGCACTGCTGCTGATTTGGAAATGAGAGACCTATTTTTCCTTATTCTTCATGTTCACAGATGCCTGGCATTTTTATTTAGCCTTGTTGCTAGAGAGAAAATTCTGTCTTTAGACAGACCTGCTTTTGCATTAGAAATCTTGATTTTCAGAAAATGTGTGATTACTGTTGCTTCTTGGAAATCACATATTTTTATGAGCAAAGCTGAAACATTATCTGTTTCCATTTGTGTATACAAGCTTGAGGTTACATGAGATTCTGTGCAAATTTTTTTGAGGTTACATGACATTTTTGAGTAAGACGAAAGCTCTATTTTGAGTAACCCCCCCTCACAAATATTCATGAGGAGGTTATTTCACAGGGTGAAGTTAGTTGTGACTTCTACTCATCAAGTGTATGCAGTGTCTAGAGGTCTAGCAGAGACATTTGAGTACCATTACCTGCAATGTGCTTGTGGCATACAGCTTGTCTCCACTGAGGGAGCTGACCAGGAGTTTCAGCCCATCACTAACGTGGGGTATTGATGACAGCTGCCTCCAAACACCAGCACTCCAGTCTGAGGGGCCAACAGCTGTAATAGTTTCTTTAAGGCAGAGCAGTAGCCTATTCATTTTATCTTAAGAAGAGCAAGCTGAGGAAAACTGCTTGATAGCAGTAGTTTAGATGACAGTAACTGGCTTAACAAGGTTGGTTCACCTGTGTAGTAGTTTACACATTCAAACCTCACCTGACTATAAGATTTAAATAAGTATCTAGAGATGTGAATGTGGGCTTGGACAAAGGAAGAAAGAATTTTGAGATTTGTTTGTATTGTAAGTGGATTACCCATGGATTTAATTGATTTTTATCGTGTCAGAAGCTCTAACATTCTGAACCCTATCTGATGGTGTGGATTTTATAGAGAAATGCTTATCTGACTTGAGTTACAGGCCAAGTGAACCAAACATCAATGTGTTGTATTCTCTGGGGTGTGTAATCATTATAAATTGGGTACTACTCACAGAGAGCCCCGAACACTAACATGTTTCTTCAAAAGGGTAAAAGGGTACATCTTCCCATTAGCTGCCCGAGCCTGTTTGGAAGTTTGTAGTGAAAGGAAAAAAATGGTACTTGATAGCCTGTGTCAGCCAGGAACAACTTTTGGACTTGCAGGTCCTGCAGGATTTTAGAAAGTGCTATGTTTTGTAATAGTATGAGGGCTAAAAATATAAGACCCTTAAAATGTATCAATGTGTGTGGTCTCACTGGAGACTAAGAAAACCAAAATGGTTGAGAAAATGTTTGAGGATATCCCAGTGGACAAAGAACTTCTAAATTGTGCATAGCACAGAATCTGTAAAATGTAAATTTGAGGTATGATTCATGCCCCCAAAACAGTTCTTTCAATCTTTATGAAGAGAAAAAAAAAAAAATCTCTGAATAAACCAACATGAAAAAAACCCCAAGAAAAACAAAATAACCCAACCCCAAAACATGGATAGCTCTGAAAATGATCAATAGCAGGAACTGTCAGACAAGATGCTTTCTTTGTGGCTCTATAAAAACCAGATTTAAAAAATATATATATTTAAGAATTAGAGAATTGCCAACAAGAGGAGAAGACTGATACTGATATCAGGGGAGAGTTTTGTTTGTTTTTTTAGTATGAGAGTGTTTTATGAGGGGGGGAGAATTGGTTTGGTGTTTTTTTCTGGTGGTGGTGTTGTTGTTGTTGTGGTTGTTTTATTATTATTGTGACACCCTCAGGTGTGCAGCAGATTCCTTTAGGAAAAAACAACTTAGTACATGCTCTCATTCATGTAGTAATTCAGCTTGCATTTTAGGAGACACTGTTCTCTCAGGCTACCACTGGTCACTTTAAGGCTTAGCCAAGAAAATGCTAAAATGTGCAGATGTCTGAATGTGATGAAAGAATGACAGAAAAGCATGACTTCAGACTCAGTACAGTTGTAGAAGATGTGGACCTGATAAACTTAAGCATACTAAGAAAATGTTAAGTTGAAATGAAGATAACACACTTGGAAAATCCTGTAGAGAAAAGTGAGCAAACAGGCTGCATTTAACAGACCAGCAGGTCTGTAGTTACAGATGTCTGTAAGGAACTTGGTTGGTATATCCTTTTTCTCATATAAAAACCCTGGAGATCTGTGTCCTATGCATCACCATCACTAATGAAAATTTAAAAAAAAAAATGTCTTTGGCCTTAGATTCTGAGAAAAAAAAAATAGTTTGATTTTTTTATTTACTGAAGGTGATTTAATTCAAAGCCACTTACTGCATTGGTAAAAAGGTGGCTGGAAAGCAGGACGTAGTGAAGAGAAGCATCATTTTCAGCAGCAAATGCATGCTTTTCCGGAAAACAGGATTTGAGGAAAAATTGGGTAGTTTGAGATACAGATTCTGAGGCTGCTTGACAAAGGTGGGTGGGAAGTACCCCAGAGGTTCTATACCTGCCCATCTCATACAAAGCAGGCAAACAGGCCTGCCCTGGAAAGGCAAAATGAGGGGTCATTCTAGTTCCATGATGTCTCATAGGTGGTAAAAAAAGACTCTTATCCTGAGGCAATCAAGTTTTTGCTAAAGAAGATTCTGTTGAAAGGTACCTGAAGAGCTGCAAAAGAATATATCAACAGGGAAAAAGCAAGGTGAGGCAGAGCTGAAAAACATCCTAAAAAGTTTATTTTATACACCAAGAACACTGATATGAAAGAATTTATAAGGTTTTTTTTCCATGCATCAAGAATAGGGGATAGTTAAAGTAGTTTAAGAAGAACAGTTCTTGTATACAGCTCCAGGAAAGTGGCTCCTGAAGTAATGTATGCACAGAGGCATTTACACTTAGGAAAAAATTATTAAAAATCTCTCTCCGCCTTCTATTCATTTTGGGCTGCTGCTCTCTCTTTCCTGGTAGAAATATGTACTTACGTAAATCTGGGCTGTGCAAATCAAATGCATCCTCATCAGATATTAACTATATTGTGTAATGGTTCATAAGTTCAGGAGTTTAGGAAATATGAGATGAGCCATTTCCTATCTGGCCATTTCCTATCTGGCCTATTCCAGAAAAGTGTTCAATTAATCCTTCCCTTGTTTTTCTTGGCACTATGAAATTATAGAACAACAGAAAAGGGGTGTGTATTGTTACCTGTTGGCAATTTTACCAATCTAAAACTGCAAAGTAGAACACCTTCCCTTGTTAAGTGATATCAGACCACTTAGAGATCTGCAGTTAAAGGTGCAGCTAAAGCAGGTATGGAGATATGGAAGCTGATGAAAAAACCTCTCATGGTCACAGAGCTTATCAATCCAGAAATACATGTACTACTGTATTCCACACTTCCTAGCAGAACTTCTGTGGAAGAACTAGATTAATCAGGTATACAGATCCTTTCTTTTTTCCTAAATAAGATGGGAGCCTGAGTGCTGATGAATTTTTTGTATCCCACAAACCTTTTGAGATGACCCTTGTGGTTGCTAATCCTGAAAGATGATCTGGCCATCCTCTTAGAAGAGCAGCAAGAAGGTGGACTGTTGGCCATGTTTGGTACAAAAATAGGTACTCAGCAAATCTTCTCTAAATGCTTGTTTGCCTCTAGCCCCTAAAAAATGCAAGCTATTTCTTTGGTAACTAAAGTTTCAGGATTTCTTCTTGCATTTTCCAAAATGACAGGCTTAGGCTGATAAATTGTTAGATGAGCTCTTGGAGCTCTCTCCTTAGACGAGCTGGATAATAGCTGGAAGACAGGGGGTACTCTATTTTATGATTGCCAGGCTGCAGGGAGCATCCCTAAGGAAGTCTTGAAAAATGGTGTACTGTCAAGCATTGTGAGCCTGCCTGTGGCTGTCATATCTTGGTAATGGTGGTGAGCTGAACCAAGCTTCCCAGGGGAAGGCAGTTCTCTCCTCTGGGGAGAGTGTGCACAGAGCACCTGCAGCTCACACATCTCTCTCTAAGGAATCCTTCTTAGCAAGACAGTTTTGCACTGAATGCCCAGACCATCCTGAAAGGGGCTTTGCATGGAGTGATTGATAAACAGAAGTGAAGCTGGAAGGTGGAGGATGACATTAAATACCAAGGGATCTGATGGGCATGGACTAGAGGTTTCTGCTGTATGCATCCCAAAGCCACAGGCAGACTGTCCTGTGACAATCCCAAATGACTTTCTGTGTGTTTTTCCACGTCTTCACGGCTGGGGCTACGCAGTCCTGCAGGAGCACAAAGAGACCAACATGGCTGATGTCTCAGCTACAGGGACATGTGGCTGGAGAGAACTGTAGCCACAGCCACATGATTGCAGAGAGGAGGCACACATGCATGATTTTGATGAGTGATGTTGGCTGGACCTCATCACACCAGTCTGCCAGGTTGCTGATTTCCAGAGGAATATTTCATTTTGTGGCTGAGAAAGCTGGACTTGGGATCTAAGCAGAGGGGAGTGCTGTCTGCAGACTCCAAAGAGCTTGGTTGGTCTGTAGGTGCAGGTGTGTGCCTCCACCCCTGTCATCTTCTTGTTTAAGGTGGGAGGCAAAATGTTGCTGCACTCATTTTGTGCTGTTGTGGCAGTAGGGCATGGATAGTGATACTGGTGTATGCAGCCATACTGGACTGTCTGGTGAAGTGTGTCTTGAGAGATATAAATAATTCCTGGTGCAGGGAGTGATTGGAGTGCCAGGAGTAGTCCTCCACAGCCCAATTTAAAGGACTGAGTGCTAGCTAACATTCATGCTCAGGCATACCAGGATGCACTGAAAGAGCCCGCTGTAGATGAGAGATTTGGCAGCACAGACACAGCAGGGTTAGTCTAACAAAGCAGTATATGTGCAAGCTGCAGCAGAGCTACAGTGTGAAAAGAGAACTGGTGAGCTGAAGGATGCCAGAACTGTGAGTGTTAAAGACAAAAAACCCTCCAAACTTGCTTAAAAACCTGAATGTTTGAAGTGAGTGGCTGCAGTTCCAAGATATTAAACAAAAAATTACTGGCTAGAATTGCTCAGTTTTGTCTTTTTTCTAAGAAAGTGGGTGAAGTTTATGTTGACTTGATTTATACTTAGTACAAAAGCACAATATTTCACTTCATCAGGTGAACATAATGTATTCAGCAAAGCAAAAGTGAAGCATATTTGTGTTATGAAAAGCCATGCAAAGTTGAAATTATTAATTTGAAAATGCTAACACAATACTGTCCAATATCTTGATTATTTTAAAAATTTCTAGAAAATATTATTAATTTGAATAATACTATGGGCATTCTTTCATCTTGTTCAGTTCTGTATATTTTGATGAAAAAAATGAACCAAATATTGAAACTTGCCTGTACATTTACAGAACCACAGAATCATTTAGGTTGGAAAAAACCTCTGAGATCATTGAACCCAACCACAGTCCTCACAGCCAAACTCAGCATTAAACCATGTCCCCAGGTGCCACATCTCCACATCCAGGAATGGTGACTCAACCACTTCCCTGGGCAGCCTGTTTCAATGCTTGGTAACACCTTCAGTGAAGACAATTTTTAATATCTAACCTAAACCTCCCTGGTGTGACTTGAGGCCATTTCCTCTTGTCTTATTGCTCGTTACTTGGAGAAGAGGCCAACACCCACCTCATCCTAACCTCCTTTTAGGTAGTTGTAGAGACTGACAAAATCTTCCCTGAGCCTCCTTTTCTCCAGGATAAATAACCCCAGCTCTCTCAGCTGTTCCTCATCAGACATACTCCAGACTCTTCATCAGCTCTGTTGCCCTTTTCTATACACACAGGAAACCCTCACTGTCTTTCTTGTAGCGAGGGGCCCAGAACTTAATACAGAATTTGAAGTGTGACTTCACCAGTGTCAGGAAAGTGGAGACAATCACTGCCCTGGTCCTGCTGGCCACAATTCTGCTGATACAGGCCAGGATCTCATCAGCCTTCTTGGCCACCTGGGCACACCTTGGCTCATGTTCAACTGCCGTTAACCAGCATCCCCAGGTTCTTTTCCATTTGGAAGCTTTCCAATCTTCCCTCAGCCTGGGGTAATGCAGCATGGGGTTGTTGTGATCCAAGTACAGAACCTGTCATTTCACCTTTTGACCCTCTTGCAACTGGCCTCAGTTCATCAATCCAGCCTGTACAGATCCCTCTGTAAAGCCTTCCTATCATCTAGGAGATCAACACTCCCTACTTGGTGTTGCCTGCAAAGTGACAGAGTGCATTCAATCCTCTCAACCAGATCATTGATAAAGTTATTAAACAGGACCATCTCCAATACTGAGCCCTGGGGAACAACACTAGTGACTGCCCACCATCTGAATTGAAGTCCATTTACCACATCATCATTTGATCCTAGAATCAATTTAAAATTTGAATTTACATTACTTAATAGCTTGCCTCATCTGTGAAAATTTTGTGTTAAAACTCCTCTGCAGCCAAGACTTAACGGGAGACTTGTAGTCTTGTATCATGGACAATGTGCTCCAAGAGTATACATGAAAGAAGAAAGGGTGATGAAAAGAAAAAAGGATTATTTATTTGTTAGACTTTGGTCATCTTGCTTGCTGTAGACAAGTTATATTTATTTTGCTCTGACCTAAAGCAATTTCTGTGGTAATCAACACTGAGAAAAGAGTCTAAGGCAACCATGAGCACAGGATTCATGTGGTAGCACAGATGCCAGTCCCAGCAGGTTTTCAGTGAGTGAAAATTCTACTCATCTTTTATACCCAAGAGCAATCTTCTCTAGCTTTGCCACTCAGACATTTGTTCTCACAGTGTCTTACATAGCAAAATAGTGACTATAACAGTTAAGAAGTGTAATCACAAATTCTCTACATCAGCAAAGTTTATTCTTTTTGAAGGAGCTTATGCATTTTCTATTCAATACTGAAACCATAACAGCTTCTTTTAAGGAAATAATTTATCACTAAATAAATTATGAAAATTACTATTTTTTTAGTGTTTTATGTGTGTTCTTAATCAAAGTTCAGCTCTTGCATTTGGTGGAAAACTAATGCTTAGCTCTGTGCTTCATAATGAGGATGAAATGACACCTAAAACCTGCTTTTTTGAATTTGTACAAGTTAGGCTTTTTGGGGGAGATTTCAAATAGAATAGAGTAGTTCATTTCTGAAATCAAGAATTTTTCTTTAATGGCTTGATTATAACCCTTGATAACTCCTGGGATAGAATTCTAACATAGTTAGGTTTGTCCTTAATACATTCAAACCTCATCAATTTTGCCGAAATTATATTCAAGCATGAATGTTAACTAGTAGAACTGTAGTCTTTGGATTGTTGTAGTTGCTGTGGAATCATGGTGGAATATTGAAGATGAGATCCTTTTTTGGTTCTGACTGCACTGTTCAGCAGGGACATTGTGCAAATCACTTGAGTAATAGAGACTGAATCTGTGCTAAGTAATAATAAAAGAAAAAGCCTTTCAGTGAACCTTTTCAGAATATAGTTTAAAGGAGGTTAGTTTATTTGCTATAATACTGATTTTTCATTAGCAATATTGTCTCCTCCCTGTCTCTTACACAAAATAGCACAGATTTTGAGGAAAAACAGAAAGGCATGTATTGTTGGCAAGTAGCACAGCTTTATGCTTTTTATCATCAAAGAAGGAACTGTCTCAAGATCAGTCCAGAGAACGGAGTCAGCCAGTGCATGGGTTGTTCTCCACATATGGCTTCTGTTCTGATGTATATTTGTACATTCACATGGCTTGTTATATATTTGGTGAAACTTAAAACAGGTCACTGCAGTTAGTTCTGTGTACTGTTGTGTGATTTATGTGGGTGGGGGGGTTCTGTGAAGGATCAGTAGGAAGAGCTTCTCAATGCTTTGAGCTAGAAAAGTCTCAAGATCAAATGCATCCTCTCTTTTTGACATGTTTTTGCTCTTTTGGGTCGTTGATCTTTTGAACTTGCTTTTTTCATAGTCAATAATCCATCCATAAGCTGCCAGTCTTTTTATTAGACTTTCCCCCTTCTTTTTCAATAGCTTGACCTTATATGGTTTTTAGTTCTAGACACTTTTACAACAGCTGAGTTCAAAGAGTGCTTCTCTGCATCCCTGCAGCTCTCCTGAGGCACATCTTTTAGTGTGTAAGTTGGCCTGCAGCTTCACTTCCCTTTGTGGTATGCTGTGGAGGGTGCCAGCTCTGAGGTGCTTTAAGCCTCAGAGACTTGCTTGTTCCTCAGAGACTTGCTACTTTTGAGCAAGGATGATTACTGAGCTACTTATATTTGAGTTTAAATTGTACCATTCAAGGATAGGTTAAGATACAGGCAACTTGCTTTCCCTGTGGCAGTTTAGCATCTCAGTCTAAATCTTTATTCACTATTAGTTAATGACTGAAAACCAATGCACTGATTGTGTTGATACCATGATATAAAGGCCTCCCTTTTTTCTTGTACCGTAACTTATATAATCTAAATAATTTCCTAACTTGCCTGATATAATTAGGCAGAGCAGTTTGAGTTGTGATTTCTAACTAGAAAAAATTCAGGAAAGGAAGAAAACTACAGGATATGACATAACATTTATTTTTACATTGTCTTATTGATGACAGAATAGAAATAGAATTATCTGGAGAATATTACATTAAAAGTTGAAAACACACACAAAAAAGACCCAATCCCAAGTATATAAAAGAGAATTTTGTGAGAAAAGATTGAAGAGATAGTGAAGGAAAGGTTAGGTCTCAATATATAAACAAAGAAAGAGACTTGTGTGTAAAAAGGGCAGGAAATCAGGAGAAGATTTTCATATACCCCTTGCTGGGCAGTAGGTTTTATCTCGGATGTGTAATATCTTGAAATCAGTGACAGTGAGACTAATGTAGATATACATCTGAAATGACACTCTACCATTCTGTATTGGGTATGACTTCAGACTTCTCTATCTTAAAATGCCATGGGCTAAATTGTAGTCTATTATTTTTGAGTGCATCTAGAAAAAGCACTCAAATGCAAAGAAATTATAGTGGCTACTAACCAGAGAAAAAAAATAAACATTATAAACTGAGATAAAAAAACTGACAGTTCAGAGTACAGGAAAGCACTGAAAGTGAAATCCTAAACCCTTGTTTTTTATTACCAAAGAGAATCTATGAATGCTGTTCTGATAGTCATTAAATGAGTAACAAAATGCACCTGAGAATATAATTATTCTATTTTGGTTAAGCATAAACCTTTGACGTTGCTGCATTATTCACTCTTCGAAATTGAGAAATTCAGAAATATTACATTATATATATATGCCACTCTTTTAATTTTTTATTTGCACTTTTCTCCCAATGGTATTTTCAAGTCAAGATAGCTAACAAAATGCTTAGTTATAATAATTGTTTCTATTGCATATTTATGCCATAACCAAATGCTGTTAGAGATGTCATTTGAAGAATTGTTTTTGTTTATTGTGTTTTTCCTCAGATTTGCTAGAGGTCCTTTTTCTTAGGGAAAAAAACTTACTAAGTATTAAGTTTAACTAATTAGGAAAAGAGAAGCAAATACAAAATTGGGTGTGAAAACTGTGCATGATAAACTCAGTGGTCATAATGTCAGAATTAGTTGCTATGAATGTAATATATATTGCAGGGCAAACTATGTCAGAAGCTTTTTTATTTTTTTTAACAAAACATTGGACAGAGTTCATTTATTGCAGCAGTGTAGTCTAGAATTACTTTTTAAAAACTTAAAAATTAAGACCAAAATCCCCATCTTTCAGGACTTCAGCTAGTGTTAGGAAAAAAATAAATATTATGATTGTCAATACTTCCTTTTGGATTGGGAAGAAAACGCACACTTTTCTAAACTCATGGAAAAGTACTATTCATTAATGATAAAGCATAAGATACTGCTGCTGTCCACCTTTATTTTCCTTGTAACCTGAACTTTATTAAAAATGAACAACAAAAAATAGAACAAAAGCTCAGCACACATTACATAGTGCATTTCCATCATTTTACTATTTGAGAAATAGTTCGGGAACAGATTCAGATTTCATATACTTAATAAAGTAACTGTCAAAAAATTTGAAAATTGAAACAATATTTGGCATTTCACCCTTTATTTGAATAAGGGCTGACATTAGCTTTGGATTCCTGATTTTCCCATATAACCAAAGCTCTTCTTTTGAGATGCAGATTTCTTTTCAGTTTTACTTAGGTGTGAAATTTCCTTGACAGTCTTGAACTCTCTCCTGTCTTCTTGAACTCTCTCCTGTCTTTCAGAGCAGTCACATGAAAATGGATAAAAACTATGACCACTGGAAGAATGCACCATGTGGCAGTGAAACACCAGGCAAGACTTGTGTTAGAGTACAAACAATAGCATGGCATCATTCTGCATGCAAGGTATTCTCTACTGCCAGTAGAGTCTAGTAAAGTTGGAGAACTATGAGGAGTTACCAAATTTGGACAACCAATGGTGCCCCTTCCAGCAATTTAATTGAATTTAAATTGCTTTTCAATTGTGTAAAAAATATTGTAAATCATACTGACAAAATGATGGCTCTGTCTTAGTTAGGTTAACACACATCCAGTACCGAAATATTTAAGTTATATCTGGTTTTGAGATTTAAGTTGAACTAGGTAGCTTTAGTCATGTACCTCAGAAATGCCAAGCTTAATTCCTAATTGCCACATTAGGAATTAATTCCTAATTGCCGAATTCAAAGGAGACAACCTTCCTTCAAATAGCTAACATCCTCTTTAGACAGTTTTTCTCTTATTCAAAGCATCATATGAAGTATTAAGTGCATACTTCCAAATGTTGAGTAAACTAATGAGGACTAAATATGAAATTTATCTAACTATATTGTACGTGATAAATTTGATGTATTTTGCTTCCTTACATCTTTAAAACAGATAAAGTCAAATATGCGATTGATCTCTTTATGGATTCAGTCTTGAAAATAATGGAATAACTATAATTCTGTTAATTTCAGTCATTCTGTGATTTTACTGAAGGCTATTGGAAAGAATTTCCAGAGCAGAATTCTGGTCTGGACAATTTGGAAAAAGTGGTATAGATTCCTTAGTGCTTAATAATTTAATGAAGACTAATGCACAGTTAATCTGAACTTCAATGGAGCCTCTACACAGCTGTGCAATACAGCTACTACTAATGGTCCACCAAAAGTACTTTAGGTGTTTTTTTCCAGTAATTAAAAACAGATGGTCAATAATATTTTCCACAGTTTCTAAACAAATTTAGTAGCTACTACTTGTGTAATCAAACACTGATATACTGGTTTATAAAATGACTTTGAGATTGGATAAGGACAAAAAATGATCAGAGGAAAAAACTGACATTGACATCATAATACTACTCCATTGAAGACAATAGCCACTCTGGATTTACAACAGGATAGAAGATAACATTTAACCCACAATTCATAACTCTTGGTTTTGAGTATTAAAGAGAATGAAGGTCTCAGTCCAGAAGCTCCAGAAATATTATTCACTATAATTTACATTAATAATCAACTTTTCCTGCATACTTTTGCTTCTGATTCCTTCTTCCACCCACTTTGCTAACAGCCTAACTTGCATTGTTGAAGAAGAAATGCTGCAGATTTGCATAGATCAAGCTGTGCTTCTCAATTAGATGAATGTATTTTCACCAAATTCATTTTAGAGCTTTTGACATGATTGGTACCCCCAGATACTACAGTGATCCAGGTTTTGTGTGTTCCACATCCATGAATAAGTGACAAATTAAGGGAGATGTCTTCAGCAATGCTGAGTTTTGAAGAACTTGGTTTTTAATATCTTGTCTTTGTCACAGAATCTATACATTCTCAGATTAGTGTAAAGCTGTTCAGTGCAGGGTTATAGGAGCCTGTAAATATAATAATTTCAAATTCTTAAACTACCCTTAAGAAATGCTTAAATAAAGCATGTATATTTAAATAGTTTTTTTTATTTTTATCTGCAAATGCCTCCTTTTACACACAGACACTGCATTTTTATATTCTAAAAGCCAATGTCTGTACTTTTCCGTTTGCAGAGAAAAAATGTTGCTCTGTTCCTAGCAGCTCAGAAGGTAGCAAGTACAAAATTTAAGAGATGAGAGGTTGTGAATCTTCGAGTACTTCATAGGCAGGTGGATGTGGGGAGAAGCCTTGAGTTCTGTTTAATGGTGTGATTTCTATAGGAGAGGTTAAAAGGCCCTGCAAGCAACATTCTCAGCTGACTGCATATTTTCTTGGTCCTGGCAGAATTCAGTGAAAATATAGTCAGATTTTTTATTTGGCATTGCTCTGTGCTCAAACCACTTCTCTGGATATAACAGACCTAAAACAACTAAGTTCATTAAGAAATTTAGTAATTAGAAGGTTGTGATTTCATTAGGCATTTCCTAAGCAGAATATAGAGCTATTTATATGAGTGTCTTTCTGTCTGAGTTGTTTCATTGTCTAGGAACAGCCTTCCAGAGGCCACTGTGTGGAGATGGATTGGTACCTGTAGCTTATTCAAATGTGAGTACACAAAGCTGCAACCCATGCTTTCAAAGTAGGTGGAGCATATATAAGGTGACCCAGTGAGTTTCTGTAATCTAGGGTGGTTGTAACAATCTTCATTTCTTCCTCCAGGAAGATTCTGGGCAAAGGGTGGAAAGGGGAATTGAATTGGCTTGGTCTCTACTATGAGCTTATGACTTTTTATTATGAGTATGGGCAAATAAAAATGAGACTAAATGATGAAGTAAGGAGATGTCTCCCTTTCCCTTTTTTAAAAAAAAATCCCAAAATTAATCTTTAAAACTGGTTTTGGCTGAATGTGGACTATCAGTTGAGTCTGACACAAATTATCCACCCTTAGGTGCTCTGGATAACTGTATGGAGTTAGTAAAACTTCAGTATCTAATGGCATTCATTCATCAAAAGGATGGAGTGGTGTTAATGGCAATCATGATAATTACATCCAAGGGGTTAAAATCTATTTCAGTGATGCTTTCTGGTTAATGGAATTGATCTTGACCCTTCTCTAGCAGATATCCCTACACAGATTTGTATATAATGTCAATGCTGTTCTCAGCATATGTTGTGGTTCTTTCTCCAGCAGAACATATACCCCTGCTGATATATTTGATACAGCACATGTAAAGATAGGGAACTCTAACACAATAAGCTGTGGTAAGACAAACATAAATCGCTTCTGTGTGTGTCTGCATAAACCTCTGCCTTCTATTTTTTTCCAGTAAAATCTCTGAAACCCAAACCTACATAAATCTGCATCCCTCTGTGGAAGACACACCTGATTTAGATCTTGTCCTTATTGAGTAATGCCTCATTTTGTCTATCATCTACATGATTTGTCTATGGAATACCAAAGGCACTTTATACAAAAAAAAATAGTTGTACTCAACAACTGGGCTGTGTGCTGTATGCAAGTTCTTATTGAGTATTTTGTTAATTTCCATGGGTATAAAATAGTGTGTACAAAAAATAGGGATTTTATCTTGGATATAATTGTTGAAAAAAAAGGTTTTTTTAATGATGTAACTAAAAGAGTCATCTCATAGGCTCTATCTTCTGCTACTTTTGGCTTATTTTTTAATTTTAGACCATGTTTCTGATTCATGCCACATTTACTTAAGTACAGCTAAACAGCTATTTTTAAATACATCATACTGCAGGTGAAAAGGTAAAACTGTAAAGTGGTGCCTTATGAAACTAGTAAAGCTTATCTGTACACTGTGCATTAAAAGAACTAAAAAAATGAGAAATATACATAGCGGCATTTTTCTTTTCATGGTTCACTGTAGAATCTTTAATTTCATTTTAAGCTGATGGACGTAAATCAAAAGAGAAAAGGTTGTTTCAGTCAAGCTAGGAAAAAGGCTTAGGTTTATTTGAATCCTTCAACCTACTCTTTACTTGTTCCACAGTACAAAAATATCTGTGATTTATGTTCCAGGGTTTAAAGTAATAGTTATAGAATATATATTGATATGCCAAATAACATATTTTTTGTTCTGGAATAGAATGGGAAGGACAATAGCAAGTGGCT
This sequence comes from Melozone crissalis, assembly GCF_028551555.1. Taxonomy (NCBI): domain Eukaryota; kingdom Metazoa; phylum Chordata; class Aves; order Passeriformes; family Passerellidae; genus Melozone; species Melozone crissalis. The sequence goes on along the minus strand of NW_026535784.1, from coordinate 34,977,974 downwards.
GAGATTTAGAATTATTTTAATATTTCTTTCCATAACAAATATTTCCCTAAAATCTAGAATGGAAGTCAGTCTGTTTTGCTATAGATTTCTCTTAGACCAATTTGACTTTGGAGTCAAGGTATGTCAAAAGTCATCCTGAAATCTTTCTGTGAGGACAGGTATTCAAAGGATCTTTTGACTCCATTTTCACTGAAATTATAGAAGTGCAATTATTTTTCGAGAATGTTTCACATGTGTCAAATTCTTCTTAAATAATTCAGTTCTTGTGGAAATAATTGAAGACATATTTGGACACTAACAGCACAGAGAAAATTATTTAATCTGTTTGGTGTCCATGGGAAAAAAGCTGAAGTAAACCAATGAACAATTCATGATAACAGATCTGCATTAGAGTTTAGAGGTAAGGAGAAGACTCCTCACCTCTGCAAGCTGAATTTAGTGCATCAGATGTTCTTATTTGTGTAGTCACAATAGTTTGTATTTTAAAGGTACTGTCATGTTTACCAGTAGGTTTTACTGTTGCAATTTCCTTCCTTGAGACCTCTTACTATTCTTGTTAATGCTCTTACTTTTCTAAGAGTGAGAATTGATGTTACTATCATTGCCTGGTATCTAGAGGTCATCCATTTAGACTCAGAATTGATGAAATAAATTTCTATTTTCTGCTTGAGAACAGAAACAAGAATATCAGGAGATAAAAAGAAACATAACTGACCTGCATCATGTTGGTTTTCTGAGGTGTCTCAGAAGCACTCTTCCACAATCACTTCCAAAAAACCCCGAAAATGCTGCGAGATTTGCAACCAACTCTTCTCTCAAAAAATATTTCACATACCCCCTCAACTTCAAAAAGATTTTTATTGTTCTATTTTGTTGTGCAAAATGCATCACTGTTTTCAGTGACAGTGTTAAATAATAGTCTACAAAAACCATTTAGAGAATGAATGTTAATGTGCTACTCTCATGACTGTGAATTACAGTTATCTTCCATTTTACTTACCTGGGTGTTGTTAGAATGCTTTAGTATAACCAAGACATAAAGAGTGCTGAAGCCACATTGATTTCAAATGAAGGGTTGGTGACAATTCCTGCAGTTATGAGTTACTTTTCTGCATGGGAGTTTCTAGCTGGTGAGCTGGAAAAATAATATTACAAGTGATAAATAATGAGCCAGAGAACCACTCATCCATCACTATATTTTGTAGTGATAATTTTCTAATAAGTAAGAGTCTGTAATGCCTCAGAACTCTTTCCTAAGTTTTTTAAGACATCTAATTATTCAGTATCATACTTTATTCAGAAACTACTAAATTTAAATATGAAGATTTGTTTTGAGTCTGTGGAATACAGTAATAACCTTATCCCTTAATTTTCTGAATTTTGCTTCATTTACTTATTAGCTCCTACATAAATAAAAATGGATATCTAAACAGTCATTGTAATTATACATAATTTGAAAGCCACAACCAGAAAAGTAGTCCTTCGTAGCAGATAACACTGAAGTACAAAACTAAAACTAAGTCCAGAGACTTTTCATTATGAAATTCCAAGAGGAAGGGAAATAAAATAAGTACAAGTGTCTTTAATATTGTAAGAGCAAGATCTGAAAGAGGAGAGTTAGTTTTTTATCTTTTAGAAACTACTACACAATTCTAGTACAAAGAATTGTGATAACAGTCTACACCTTCTGTATTGGAGCTGTTCTGAAGCTGCAGTTGATGCCCACTGCTTTCTCTACCCATCTTTTCTTGTCCTCAGGCCAATGGAACATATGAAGGGAGGGTAGAAACCAGAATCTGGGCAACAGTTATCTTTCACAACCTAGTAAATACAAATTTTGCCATGGTTAATTTAATAGGCTTTTAATTGACCTGACAGGACTTAGGTGTGAACGGATTTTAGCTTCTTTTAACAATTTTCTAGAGTTGACACTTGGTTATCTGCTTAAACTTAACCTCATCCTTAGTATCTGACACACATAAGGCAGTAGGTTAACAGGTCTAGCACACCAGGTAGTGTGGTAGTCCAGCAAACAACAGCCCTTTGTGCCAGCTGAGACAGTGGCAGGTTATTCTGCAGCTTTCAAAGTTCCTCTGAAAACCAATGTGGGTGGCATAAGGGAAATTCTGTGATGAGAAAATATTTAAAAATACATTCAAGGGAATCCAAGAGTGAGGAGGAAAGGACCCCCATCAGCAGCATTGTGCTGCTCCTGGTGGATATTTATGAGTTTTGGTAACTCACAGTGACATGGTACAGGACAGCTCTACCTGGAGAAGACCAGGAGTCACCAGTCTTCTGACTTGGGAGGATATTGGAAAGGAGACTACAACATGAGAGAAATTCAGTGGATAATATTTTTTCTTTCATTACAGTTTTAAGGCTTATTATTATTATTATTATTATTATTATTATTAGACTATTGATCTTATTGTATCTGAGTGAATGAGAAATATTGTACTTTGAGTAATTTAGATGCTATCTGAGCAAACAGTAAATTTTTAGTTCCATTTAAAAAGAGTGTTTTACTTTTACCAACAACACTTAAACTGTAAGAAACATTTTTGGTAAAGCCTTTGTGGAGACAATGTTATCCTGAGCCATGCTGAAAAATATTTCTCTCCCATTTTTTTTCCCTTCCAAAGTTTTGACTTGAGGAAAGCAGTGGGTATACTGGACTGAGAAGCAAATGTGTGGTGTAAGAGATTCCAAAGTTAGAGAGTTGGGTGCTGCAGGGACGTGAGGAACGGTTCTTGCTCTTAGAGGAGCCTCCTGGTATGGACAGTGGGATTCAGACACATTTAAATTGCTCTAAGATACACAGAATGCCTGTGAAAATACGGTTTTGAGGAGGTTGTACTCTGTATCCAGGAATTAGAGAAAACAAAAGAGACTTTGGGGTTAGACAGTGGAAGGCTGAGGAACAGGGTTGCATTGTTTTCAGTCTTGGCTTGGGAAAATACAGAAGGGGACACAGGGAAGGCAGGAGAACGTAGTTTTATGCTAAATGGATTTGCACTGTAGTTACTAGAGCCTTGAAGTTTGACTGGTTGAATGGCATAATTTTTATTTCCCAACTGTTTTCTGGAAAAAAAGGAATTAAAAATGTCACATTTATTTCTTTGCAAATCTGGAGAACCAAGAAGTTTTTAAATGTTTGCACTCCACTTATTTTATCTTTAGATTTGTGTAGGAATCTGGGACTGAACACCATTTGCTTGTTTCCTGCTACTCCTTCTACATGTGTAACAGTCCTTTGCTTTTGAACTATTTGCATCTCAAAGGAGAATCCTACATTGACAGGGCTTTGTTTTAGGGATTCCCTGATCTTTCAAACGTGCCAAGTTGCAGTTGTCAACCCTCTCCACACCATCACATTTTCTCCTGAATATCTTTCCGTGATAGCCAGCCCTAATTGGGTAATCGGTGCTTTCCAGGTGCAAGGGGAGCAGCACGTCCAGCGGTCAGTAGCACTTATCTCTTTAAAGTGCATACAGCTCAATCACTTTGTGTTAAAGTGTTCAAAGCAGCATTTCTCAGGAGGACGCACCCAAGTCTGTGACTGCATCCACCATGAAATCTGAATATACTCAGGTGTGTACTGCAGACTCTACTTGGTTGTGTGCCAAGAGTGAAATTCCATAGATGTACCTAAGAAGCTGTAATCACAATAAATACCCTTAAGCTGCACGACTTTGAGCTGCTAGAAATCCATCTGTCTGGCTTGTGTACATGCATGTATTTTGAATCTTTCTAGCAAGGGAGCATTTAACATATGTTGTTTTAGAGATCCATGCCCTCTGCTGAAATATTTTCAGATTTCCTTCCTAAGGGAGTGTCTCCAGGTACTACCATGTGTAACCATCACACAGCTGGTTTTATGGATTAGTGGGAAGGAGTGTGTCATGGTAAGTTCTTTAAATAGGGTTCAGTTTGAAGTATTTTCTTCAAATAGACCAGTATTGATGCATTACTATTATTCAGCATCTTTAGATGTGGAAAAGTTTGACATGGTAAGAATAGCTATGTAAAATTTAAAAACAGACTTAAAAATTTATCTCTTGTCAAGATCTAACTTGGTTTAAAAACAGCTGTAGTCCAGCTGCATTGCTGTATATTTTTTTTTTTAATTCTTATCTGGCAGTGTTACATTTTGAACAACTGAGCTGGACCAGAACTTTACTTTTCTTGTTTGTTTGGGTTTTTTTTTAAATTTTGTGTTATGAAAGACACTTTTAATGTAAGAGTCCTACATGAAAATTCCATTTCATGGAGATGTAGGAAAGTATAAAAGTTTTTTCACTGACTTACAAAACTCAAGTAACATTCTTGCATGTCAGACTACCCCAGAGGACACAGTGCAATATGCTTTCCCAACTTCTTTGTGTACATTTGTCTCTTCAATAGCAGTTTTCCTGAACAGAAAATTCTCACTTGAACTCTTAAGATCCATTTTTTTAGTGATAGTGAAGAAATCGGAATCCCTATGAGATCTGAATTTGTGGATCTAGAATTCCTGGTTTCAAGTGGAATGAGAAAAGGCAAATATTTTAAATCAGTACATAGTTCAATAATGTACTTCCACTGACAGAAAATGTATGTGAAATAGCATCCAGATCCTGTTAGACTGCTGCATCAGCAAAAATGAATTCTAGTTTTCTCACTGTATTTATTGAAATCCAAATACTATGAAAGTAACAGAAATTGACATGAAGGAACATATACAGAGTAATTAACTGAACTTTCAGGAAAAATTGAGGGAGTTCACATATTTTGAACATTTCAGTCTTGGAAAACACTTTTCTGGGGTTTTGCTCTCAGTTTTGTCCCGAGTTGGATAGACATTTGCCTATACATAACTGCAGAGAAATTTTTGAACCTTAAACAATTCTTTAAAATAGTAACTATTAATTTTACACTTCTGTAAGTTTTTAGAACTATACTATAACCAGCCCTATAAACACCTTCCAGAAGGAACAATCCAATGCAGAATTTCAGCCATGATTAAATCTTCTGGAAAGAAGTGTTTGTTATAGAAATGCTGACACAACATTAACAATAATGGTGTGTGTAGACAAAATGAACTGTTTGATAATGGGTCTTAAAATGAATTACAAACTTTTTTGTGCAGTAGAAGTGATGGTGATGGCATTACTAATTTATTTAACTTTTATAACTGTAGATTAGCACGTACATTTGTTCAGCTGTTAAAATTCACATACAATTGTTTTAGCTTTCTAAAATAAAATGTTCTTCTATTCCAAAGTTATAATGGACCTGCTAATGGGGTATTGACTACTGCTTCTTGTCATCCATCTCTTGGTGGAAAGGTGATCATTACTTTTCACTAAATAATTCTCAGTTTTCTACACATTCACACAAAATTCCTTTTACAAGGAATTTATTCCACTTGCATTTGAAGATAGCTCCAGCTAGTGTTTAATACTTATTTGCTCTATAGTATAAAATTATATTTTCAGGGATTTGTCAGGATTAAGAACAGTTTTCTTAACTTTATCAGATTTGTCAACCATATGCATGTCTTCAGACTTGAAATGTGGATGCTATCAATTCAACTGACAGGGAAAATCTTATAAAATATTGATTTTAAAAAATATGTTCTGGTGGAATATTTCATTAAAATGAACAGTTGAGAAATTCTTGAGGAAGAGTGAAGTTGAAACTATAATTCTTTATTTGCATTTCTACATCTTTGAAATAAAAGCCAAAGAGAAGTTCCCAAGCATTTGGTTCTATCCAGCTCAGCACAAGAAGCAGAAAATGCAAGAAACCTCAATTTCCCCACTTTTTCAGTAGGTCCTTGGGATAGTTTCTGCTTCTATAAGGGGTCATATTGCCTTTTCTTTCCTGGACAATCTCAAAAATTTTGAAAAATTTACCCGCCTTAAAGGTATGTGTATGGTTGAATCGCCAATGACTAAAGTCAAGCTGCAGTTTAGAAAATGATGCTTAGGAATGAGATGTAGCTCTCCCTGGGGTTAAAATATTAATTACCTGGAATTGTAGTATTTTCCTAAATTCAAGTGCATAGAATTCCTGCTTCAGTTAGCAAAGACTGGCTGAGCACAGAGACACAATTGCTTTATAATATTTTTAAATCCTCATGATTTATACTGGAAGAGCATTGTCAGAAAGTTTTAACAGTCCAGTTCATATTCTGCTTAAGCTGCCCTTTTTGATGAGCAGCTTTCATCAGGGCTGTAAAAGAAAGGATGAGAATGGAGAGTAGAGGTTTTAAAGGTTTCAGTTATAGAGAGAATCAGTTCAGTGTTCAGAAATTTTCCAGATTTCTAGACAGGGTGTAGAACCTGTAACCAAACCAAAGAAGACTCTTTGTCATGGAAGTTTAAAGTTAGCTTTATCTATGAGCCTCCACTACAAAACATTCCCAGTTCCTGACCTCAGTTCCCATGGCAATAAGTGGCAACTCCAAGCTAAGAGTTAAAATCTTTGTGTGCAGGCTTTAAACGTGAGCATTCAGCTATGAGATACTCTTTGTAGGGACTGGCCTTTATTTTGTTCCAACTCTCACATTCTGAGTTTTCTCAACAGTTATGGGTGTGAGAACTGGACATATTACATAAAAAAGTGAACTTACTAAATAGACATATTCTTTTCTTTTTCTATCTAGGGATTGTCTGAGACTTTGGTGTCGTCTTCCAGCCTGCCTCTGTGGTAAACTTTTACAGATTTTTTTTTCTCCACTTAAGGAATCTCTTTCTTGTCAGAACATAATGAAAGGAGTCATGATGTGGTGCAAATGATAGTTCTTTATGTTGAATCAGCTATTTTCAAGTAATTATAGTCAATACTAGAAAGACACTTAACAGTGGTTACCTTGCACTACTACCTGAGAAACACTGAAAAAAATATTAAGATATGTATTTAAACCTTACCATATAAGTAGAAACTAATGTTGTCACTTTCTGATTGTCTCTTCCTATGAGCCCACATAATAAATACATGTAAATATAAAACTTGAAGGCACAGACATTTATGGATAGCAAGAGACATTTATGGATAACAAAATTAGCCATCTACTGAAGAGTTTTTCAAAGACATTAATTTAGAATTGAGTCATTGATTTCTTGCAAAAGGCCCTTGTGCCAGCAAGTTTGTAATAACTGGGAAGATGAAATAGAAATTATCAGATGAATGAAATTTATATTTAGAAGCACTTTTTTTTAAAAAAGCCAAACTGCTAAAAATGTGGCATTTCACCTGCACTACATAAATCAAAGCTATTGATATGTGTCTGATCTTTTATTCCCCATGAGCTAAAGTCATCAGGATAGCACTTTGCAATTCATAGTGTGCTACTCTCTAAAGAGATCTAATTGCAGAAAATCTAATATACCTCCTCCATATAAAATGATTTTCATAGCTAATTGTAAGACACTCATTTGACCTCCTGAGATCAGTCACTCAGTGGGCTGGTGCCTTAGTCGGCTTCAGGGGTGGTAAAATTTCCTAGCAGCCAAGTTTTCTGCTATGGTAGTTTGAACTTTTCATCTGTTAGGGTACATCTGAAAAAAAAAAGTGAGAGATTCTCAGGCATTAATTGTAACTTGTGTGGTCCCGCAAGGCATAAGGAAATTTATACCTTGCAAGGCTTAAGGAAACTGAAAGGAGCACAGATAGAAAGGTAAAAGTTCTCCTACCTTATCTTGCAGCTCTGGAGAGAGATCCAAGCAGGGGAAACCCTGCAAAGCATGAACTGTGTGGGGATGTCTGGTTACCCTGAGCATTATTTCCCTAAGATTTATAATTCTTGTGGCAGTAGACTTCACTACTTTCATAAGGAGTGAAGTTACTCTGTGTAACTTGTTTTACTGCATGTTAAATACATCACCTACATCCCAAAATTACTCATCATGCAAAACTATCTAAGCATGAGGGGGATTGTAAAGAAATGTGGAAATAATTCAATTGTCCTTGTCTGCTCTTGTATTAAGAAGTTTTTATTCAATTACTCCAAAACTTGCTTTCTTTCTTGATTAACTTTTAAGAGCAAATGGAGCAGTAGAACAGCAGTGTCATCACAAAATGTATTCAAACCTTAGGGACTGAAGATAAAAATTTGATTTTATGGAATTAACTGAAAATGCTCTGCATATGTTCCATGGACTACAATACTACAATGCTTTTACAGTGTAAACAAATTTTTAAATTAATCTTACTTTCTATGAGAGGAAGAAAATTATCATTCAATTTACATTCTAGCAAAGAGGAGAATGTAGTAAGGTTCAATAATGCTGGGCATTTGCTCCCAACAAAAAAAAAATATAGTTGTCTCATTGCAATATTAACAAAAATGATTATCACAGTTATCATTTTTAATAGGAACAGTATCCAGGTCTTTGACCTGTGACATGGAATAGAAAATATTGTTTACTTACTTTGCTAGAAAAATTAATAATGTATGTTATGGCACAGCATGTAGTACTGCAGAAAGACATTATTTTGAGAACCGTTTTGGTCATCTGCTCAAATAGCTGTGCTTTATGTTTTGATGATCCACCTTTGTCCATGGCCTTGTCCTGTGCATTGTTACCTGAAAGGGTTAAATCTTACTTGCTTTGCTGCTTGTATTTGTCTCAGTCTCTACTAACCTGATTTTCACAAGCACTACAAATTTATGATGTCTCTGGACGGAGCACTCCTTTCTGCCCCTCTGCTATCCTGTACCTGTATCCACAGTGATGCATGAACAGAGCAGACCAGTTCTGCAGTGCAGAGTGCAGGACTCCATGGTACATTTGAGGGAAGCACTTCATCTTATATCAGTAAAGTCCAGAAAAATCTGCTTTTTAAAATATAGTTAACATTTCCGCTGGGACTGCAGAACAAACAGATATTGGAGTGTTATATTTGTTGAAAACATGTTGAGTACCCAGAGAAATATGTGTGTGTATATATATCTATTCTCATAAACTTTATCATGTGCCTAGTGTTTTTCACCATTGTATATTATTTTTCAAGCACTAGGGAAAATTTGTGCTCTATTAAGAGAGAGATAAGTTCCTTGAAGGTGGTCAGATGTTTGTAGCTTCCATTATTGGCAAAAAAAAAGCAGGAACAAAACCAGTTCTGTAGATCAGTTTAGATCCCAAGCCTCATGTACAGAGAGGAGTTTTAGACTGAATCTTTGTTTGAGAGGAAAATATTTATTTATACTAACATCTAGTCCTAGTCTGCCATTCCTATTCCATTAGTTCATCTGGCACTTTGCACAGAAAGACCTCTATGGGGCACAGCGTTGTGTGGTTTGCAGATAAAAATATTTTTGAAACTAGGGAAAGTGCAGCATAAAGTGTGATTGGGGAACACCTTCTACATGGATTTATAAGCAGTCTCATCTCAATAGCAAATTGTCTCCTGTGTTTCAGAGCTCTGAGGAACATAAATTGTATCAAATTTTGTGAGGTTCAGCTTGGGAAGTCAGCCTGCTCCACCTAGCTGTGGAACTAAGATTTTTTAAAGCCACTACTTCAAAAATTTGTTTTATTGTGGTTATTATTTTAAAGTGATTGTTGTGAGATGATGAAAATATCCAGACAGTTCTATCAAAGAAATTATGTGTGCATTGTTATTTCTGTGATGAGAGAAATAATGCAGATGTGGGCAGATCAAACTGTACTGAAGTTAGACTTTGCACAAAGTCTTTGCACATTTCAAAGCAACAGGAAGATGATCCAAGTAAGATATTGAGGCAGGCACAGTCAAAGAATTGATATAATCTCATAGAACCCATGGAATATTTGCAAAGCATTTTCTCAGTTATTTTGCATGAAAAACAAGCCTCCCTTCAGATCCTTGAATTCCAGTATTTCTGTAACACTGCTGCTCTAGGGCTCTCAAAATCTGTATAGAAAAGCTTCGTGACTGACAAGTGCAGAAGAAAGATGCCAGAGGCATATTTCTTGCTGCTCAAAGAAGAAATTTTTGTTTCTACAGATGAACTGTCAGCCATGAGCCATCAGGATACTCAAGAACCAGATACAGTGCTGCTTCACATATCCTGTTCCTTTGTAATGCTTGAGCAGATCATCCAGGCCCCTAACCACTCACACAGCTTCCAGCTACCAGAGAAAGCAACCACACATCACTAGATAGGTAACTATATTGGTCAGAAATCACAATATATTAACATAATTTTCTAATATATCTAAGCCATTAAAAGCCAGCTAATGTAAGTACGAGAAGCTGTTAGTTGGCCACATAAGAAGCTTATTTAGATCCACAATACTTGGAAACACTTTGTAACTTAGTCAAGAGCCAAAAGGAAGGAAGTTGAATTTCTCCAGGGCTTGTGGTTTTCTATATTCTATACTTTATAAGTTTGAAACTAAGTTGAATACTGGGAAAAAGGTACAAATCCTACTGCTTACTTCCATCCAAGCATCACTGAGTTTTACCCAGTATCATCACACAACCAGAATAATTTAAGCTTCTAGCAAACCTTGCAGAATCCCTCTTGTTATCTGTACCTATGTGTTATAGGTCTCATATTTCCTCTAAAGTAGAATAAGGAGTGCCAGGGTCAGGACACCTGTCAAAATGATCAAAAAGAGAAATAATAGTATTTCAACACTGTGAGACAAAATTAAACTTAGAATATACATGTCTCATGTGCTGGTGACTTAGTTTGGCTAGAATTACTGTGATGCTAGTGAGTACTATAAAGGAATTTATCTGACCAGAAATGTTCCCCTTTGTATTTTACAGTACCTGAGATAGCTTTGCATCTAATGTTATTGAGCTCAGAAGCACACAAAATGGTTACTGCTGTCATTACATGAGTTAGAGTGAGGCAATGATGTTCTTTTTATTTCTATTGTTAGAGGACATTGTATTAAAGGATATAGAAATGTGTATGGACCTTTAATACAGTATTTTATTGATGTTTCATACAGTAAAAAAAAGTCTGATACCTAAACATACTTTATAGAATTAGAAATCTAGCAAGCAGTCTTCCCTCATTCTCACTTTTGTTTGTGTCCTATACATGTGGAGAGATTTCAGGTCAGCCTAATGCATTATTCACTGAAGAATCTTTCCAAGAAATAAATTCAATAATGAAGTAGTTGGAAGCCCTGTATATTCACACTCGTAAATGGGAAAAGTATCAGCAAAGGCATGTTGTTATTGATTTTGTAATAAGCTGCACTAATTAACTAACTAATAGGCCAGCTGGAAGTCAAAATGGATTTTTTTTTCCTGCACAGGTTGAGAGAAGCAACATTACCACTGGAAGTATTGGAATTTTGTTTTATGTCAAAGGCATGTGCTGGGAAAATAAACGAGTCCAAAGAAATTGTGTAGCGTGGTTTTCCAAAGAGGAAATAAATAAACTGAACCACTACAAAAAACTTTTCTCTGAAAAAACATATATGTTTCTACCTGACTTGTTTAAATTAATTTTCTTTACTGGGAGTGCAATCCATCATTTTGATATCTTTTATGGTGAGTATCCTTGATCGCAGCTACATACTAAAAGAAGAAATTTTGCCACTTTTCATTAAAAAAACCTGTTTTCAGAAATGTCAGAGATCATTTTAATATCATTGCTTGAGAAAGTACTTCAAGAATGCCCCAAAATGAGCTTTTTCCAAGATGTCAGCTATTGAAATAATAATAATGATAATAATAATTTTGTCTAATTATATTGGAATCACCTTTTTACAAGTGTTCTTGTAGGCAAATAAATATATTAGTCATATGCTAAAAGCCAGGATGCCCCCATAAGTACAAACATTGGAACATTTCTCACGGAGAGAAATTCACAGGTTACTTCCAAGTAAGATTAATTGGACTGATTTCAGCTTGGCTGGTTTCTCTTGCATAGACAAATAGGACACAAGAATTGCTGTAGTTTGTTTGCTTCTTTTTACTGAAATTTATAATGGAAAACTCTAGTACTCTGAAGCACAGGTACTGAACCTCCATTACTTTGTAAGTGTATAATTTACAAGGTATTTTGGAAAAGTAACAAGAAAATACATTATTGTTTTGTATTGTAGTATGCACTTCTGTATCATTCTGGAGACTGCAGCAAAATTTTAAATGTTTCTTTATTACTGTTAAAGTGTTTCAGTTCGTGAGTTTTGAGGTGAGCTGTCAGAACCAGCATGGTCATCTTGTTCTGACTTCCTTTGCACAGAAGCTATAGAACTCCTGTGAGTAATATCTGACTGGGAGATGCACACAGTTCAGTTGTCATTGGTCCTGGATAAAAAACCCCAAGCCTTGAATCTCTTACTTTTAGTGATAAGCAATGTTTATTAAGTTATACCAATGGCTAATTTCACTCCCTGTTATAAAGATGGCAAAAATACATCTATTTAATTTATTAACCTTTAGTCTACAACTTGTACACATCTTATTATATCTTAATTTGAGAAACAGAGGAGATTTTAAAAATCTGCTTTCTTTGTGTTTTATATCCAGGTTGCATGCTTCTTTGCAATGTACTGCGTTGAATTAACTTCTTAACTTCTCTACAAATCAAAGATTAGGGTTCTTTGAATGTTCATGGAAGTTTATTTTTTTTTTCCAATTTATTGATATTCTTCCTAAAATCTGAAGGTCATATCTGGATAAAACGCTCTAATAGTGGCCATATCACTAGCACAGTGTACAAAGAGATGATGTAACCTTTCTTCTTCTGCCATGGCCTACACAAAAATAAAGTGAGTAAATAATCTCAGGATGCAAACTCTTTGTGCCACAGCCCTGCAAGTTGACTGTATGATGTGATGTCTTCAGAAGTGAAGAGTTGTACCTCATAAACTCACTTCCTGCTTCTCGGAAAATTCACTTATATTCAGAAACCTGTGTTAGGGGACGTGAAGATATTTCGTGCTTCCGAGACACTTGGATGAATCCTTCAAAATGCCCTGAGCCCTCCTCAAGTTCCTAAGAAAAGGTGAGAGCCATAATTACAGGCAAGTAGCTGATCTTATGGAAATAGGCTTCCTGTTAGCACAGTGCAGAGATCCTCCAAGCTAGCTGGGGTTTTGTGCTTCAAGCCAGCTCTATGACTTTTGTCTCCACCTAAATCAAGAAAAAGCTCAGTGGAAAAATTATCTGCTGCTGCGCCATGCACTGAAATGATAAATGATGCTGTACTTCCTGAGCAGGGACATTCACCTCCAGGCGCAGCCCTGGCAGTTTATTTTGTTTTGTTTTCTTTTTGTTTGCACTTTAAAAATGTTATTTTAAATTGAAATAGTATAGCCACATCCTATGATACAGTATAATATAAAATGAAATCCCTAGGTAATCCAAAGGGTAGTGAGCTGAATAAGAGAATTTCAGAAAGTCTCTAAACCTGCACTTGGTTTTCTTAATAAATGTAGTTTTGTGGGCCTTAAAGTTTTTTTTTATAATCCCTATTATTACACCTCGGCATGAAACCAAAACTTAGATGACTGCAAAAAGAATCCAGTCTTTTGAGCATGCTTCATAGATTGATACACTGACTTTACATCTAATAGCATTTAATGAATTTAATGAATTTAATGTGCTCAGAAAATGTTTCTGACTGTGCTTATGTTTTATGCTGTTGGCACACTTTCAGAGAGTGAAGGTGCCTGTTGCTGTGTTAGACTTGGTAATTACTCACTCATAGCAAGCAACAAACCTCCCACAGATGATGATTTATCTGTAATACTTTGTTGTTTTGTATTGGCTGGTGAATGTCATTTTTATATCTACTTTGCTTCCATTTGACCATACTCCAAACGTGGCGAAATCTTGTTGCACTTTCCTGCTGCAGGACAGAGCAATATGAAATATATGTCAGCAGTTAAATATGAAGTGAAGAAAATTTTTTAATTGTTTTACAGATCAAGACTCTGCATCATAGTATTCGCTTTTATGCCTACCGTTATTGTAAACTCTGTTGGCTTTCTGCTTTGGGGATGACAAGATAATAAGATGCAAGCATTGACTTTTGTCTACCGAAATCTCCTGTGTTGAAGTACTGACAATGTATCACCAAGAGTGATGTAACTGATAATGGAGGCACAGGAAAAATATGCCTTCTCTGGCAGAGGTTAATTGAATTTGTCCTTTCTGCTTTGCTCTATCTAGTTCTCAGTTTTGTGTTTCCTTCCTTTTTCCCAAGAAGGTAGGAGTATTAGTGGGCAGGCCGTAGTGCTGTCCTTTATCATTTTTCTGAATACATTTTCATTTCACATTACTTCCATCCTGTGTGGTCTTCGTGTCCTGCAAGGGTGTAGAATGTTGTCAGGCATTGCTGCATGCTTCATATTTCTTGAGAGTGGATTCCTTCTGTATGAACTCCGTTGTAGGCTTTATTGATCCTAATATGTTATCTTCATTAATTCAGCTGGAAAATATTAAGAAAGAATGAAAATGGCATTATAGGCAGAGCAATGCAACTTATCAGGTTTATAGTAAACTTCTTTTTCAGAAAGTACTTTCAACTAATTTTTTCAGGATTTTTTTTTTATTTGCTTTTTTGGTTATGAGAATCTCATAGCTTGAGTCATGAAAGTTTTCTCTCTGTGGGAAAACATTCATTACTACACAGGAGTTTAATTTACAATATTTTATGATTCCACTGACCAGAGAATTGGTATACCTACATCTTAGACTTGTTTTCAGAGATATTTAACACCACAGGTGTGTCAATCACTTTTTTTTTCTCTCAGTTTAGGTGTGTGTTATTGCTGTACTTGTTTTCATCACGTGTATAAGCTCAAAACCCCTCAGTAGTGCCTCTGAGTAGGTAAAGCAAACCTTCTAAGGATAAAATGAAAACCCACCAACTTCTTGTAAAACAAGACTATAGTGAACTGTCAAACTGGATCTTACAGTCCTTTACTTAAACTGGTTGTAATTGCTATAGGTATACTCTTTTTAAAAAAACATTTGATATCAGTTTTACTCTTCTGATAACAAGGATGCTGAAGGTGCTAAGACTTTTTGAATGAGAGCTTGCACCAAATGCCTGTTTGCATGGATGCCCAGTTCTCACAGCACCAGCACACTTTACTCACATGACCCTGGCAATAACCTCACCATGGATGGTATCAATCATTCACCACAGACAGTTTTTAGCAGAAGGGTAAAATGAAACACTAAATCAACTTCCAGTTGCATAAAATCTGGGACAATTCAGAGTTTCCTAACCTTCTATCCTTGCTTTCATGTTAAAGTTTACATTTGTTCACACTCCATACTAGAGAAGTACAACAGTAAATGCTGTGAATGTCTTTAGTCTTTATTTTTTCTGTATGTCAAGTAAAGGTTTACAGACCCTGCTGAGTGGTGATAGAATGAAAGATAGATCATTAATGTCGTTAATAATATTTAACTTGTCATATTTGCTTTATAAAGTTCAGCCAGTTTTGATTTGTCTTTTTGCTTTCCTATGTCAGCTCTGACATAGTTCTGCATTCTTATGTCACTTTTCATTTTATTATTCAGCTTGGATATAATTTATAATTAAAAAGCCCCCCAGTATTGATTCACTGACTTATTGATCTGTTCACCAAATAGTTCAAATGAAGTCATTACCCTATTGACCTCTGCATTTGCTATTTGCTTGCTTTCATTTTACCAGTCTGGATATTGCAGAGTTTTATTTTTAAGAGGTGTGAAAACAATAGGATTTGAAAATTGTAAGCATGCTGTGATTCTTTATGCTGTTTAAAGACTTCTCATTTAAGCATTTAAGATTTTTTTTCTTCCTCCAGGATAGCTATGTTGGAAGTGATTGTTGATTTTGTACAAGTGATATAGTATCAAAGCCCTCCTAGGGATTAGTATCACACCAACTCTGGCTGTTCAGCTCCTGTGTAGCAAACATTTACATTTTCTTTTCATATTTGTAAGGTTTACAAAAATTTTTTTTTCTTGTTTCTATTGGTAGAAAGGTAATGAGGTAAATAATTCTATGTACTCCCTAACAAGGTATAAAAACTTTTTTCTTTCCTAAAGGAGAAACAAATGTACTTCTTTAGTCTTCACTCATGTTTCTCCATCAGAAATTACAAGTCTGAGTTCCCAATTTTGCCTGTTAGTCTTGGAAGAATGTCATTTTTTTCAGATGAAACTTCATGATAACCCGCAGTTTCTGAGCAAGCCTCTTTAGAACCACACAATTCACTAATTGCTCTGCAAATATAGATCAAAATGAGCTAAAACATAGATTTAAATCAGATTTTCTGTCTAAAATGAGGAAAAAAAAGATATCTATTTATTTGACAGCAGTTTTAAAATAATAAATCTAATTATTTGGTTTTAAAAATTACTCCATTTTTTACAATGTGCTTAATTGGGACTTTTGCTTGCTTGCTAATATTTTTTAAATGTGAATACTGTACTTTTCCTCTTCTATTTTTTGGAAGTTATCTTCAGTTGCTATAGTAAAATCTATGAAAGAAATACAAATGAGAAATCACCAAAAACCCATATCTCTCTATGTGCAAAGATGTCAAATACTTTCTGAACTTTTATTACTTCTTCTTGTCCATTTCACAGGGAAAAAGGATTTGACAAACCACTCCATCATATTTGTGTCAGTGCCTGGAGTTAGATACACACTGTTATTGTGTATCTGAAAATGCCAATACATCTACAAATGCTAGGGAGAATCAGAAAAGATGGATGTAAAATTTTGAGGACCTTAGACCATATTGTTTTTCTTGTCTGGTTGTTTCAGCAGGAATTGTGATACCAGAAAATTATCAAGAACCTTATATATATAGTTTTTAGCCCAGTATTAATGCAGCCCTGGGAGAGTTGGATGTAGCACGATCATCTGTAAGGAGATGATAATTTTAATACTTTTCCTCACTACAATGAAGACATAAACAACTCATAAGTCTGTCCATTGGGCTAGCACGTCAGCAATCTCGGATAACCCTTCGCAATTTGTAATACAAGTGTCATTTGCCTTAAATCCTATGTAAGGATTTGGCATTTCTTGGTGATTTATTAACATACATGGGAGAAAACATGTGGTTGTTTCCTTTACTTTCTGTTCCCTTAGGTCAGTTTTATAATTTTGTAGCACAATTGACTAAAAAAGAATTATTTTTTATTTATAGCTCTGTTAGTCAGTCTTTTAATTTTTTTAAATTATTTTTTAATTTCAGACTTCCTGTATCCGCATGATAAATCTGTAAGTGATTTGTGCTTGGGTATATGCACTGGGGAGAGAAGGGCTTGGCATTTTCAGAGCTGATTTGTAGTCTGAAGTTGAATGTGGTCAGTAAACAAATCTAAGTCTCTGCATTGTCTGAAGTCCTGATGAGACCACATGAGATGATGTGCGAAGTTAATACAGGGCCAACTTAAAATTTCAGATAAAGCACAGTGGGGGAACTGTGGCTCAATTTGATTATAATTGGGGATGAGAACCTAGCAGGTTTCTCTGTGATTTGAAAGGGCCAGATAAGAAAGTACAGAAAAAAAAAATCATTGCTGATCATTGTACCAGTTGCCTGTGTGTGAGAAACAATACTGAGCATACAGAACTCTCCACAGATTAATCCTTTCCTCTTGATCATGTACTCTATTCAAGTGCAAGGTGAAAATATATCCTCTGTACAATTTTTTGGCTTCTTTTTTTTTTTTACAGATAACATGAAATGCTGAAAAGGAGTGATCTGGTTTCAACTAAGGTAGAGTTAATTTCTTCTCAGTAGCTGTTGCAGAGCCGTGTTTTGGATTCAGAATGAGAACATTGATAACACACTGGTGTTTTGATTTTTTTTTTTGTTTAATCATGTTTGTCCTGAATCAAGGACTTTTTTTCCTTGTCTCATGCTCTGCCAGTGAGGAGGCATACAAAAAACCCCAAGAAACCACAACAAATCAACCAACAACAACAACAACAAAAAACACCCTGAAGAAAACCTCTGGGAGGGTACATAGCTGGGATGTATTACCTGAACTGATTAATGGGATATTTCCCACCACAAAATGCCATACCTGGTACATAAACTAGGGAGTTACCTGGAAGGAGGAGCCAATCTGCATTCAGGAGGAGGGGGTCTGGCATCAGCCAGAAGGTGGTGAGCAATTACATTGTGCATCATTTGGATTTTTTTAAGATACTATTATTATTACTATTATTATTATATTTTATTTTTATTTATTATTATTATAAGCCATTATTATTGTATTTTGCATTATTTTCAATTATTACTCTGTTCTAATCTCAACATACAAGTTTTACTTTGATTCTCCTCCCCATTCCACCAGAGTGTGGGGAAGAGATTGAGTGAACAGCTGTGTGTGTTTCATCTCCAGGTGGGTTTCAATCATGACAGGGAGAAGTATTTTTCTCAGTGCTGCAGCTCTTGAAACTTGATTGTCTATGCTGAAAGCAAGAAACCTGGTTGCCTTTCAGCTTTTGCAAGGAATCTGTCTTATGAGTTCTGTGTTTTGGCAAACTTTTCTGCCTTTAACAATGCATGATCAGGTGATGTCTCATTTCCTACTTAAATACTTTCAGATGTGTTTGACAGTGGAAGCAATTTATAGTACTTATTATGTGCATGAATTATACCTTTAGCTGTACCTAGAAATCTAGATGCTTCTTTAATTAAAGCTTCTGTCAGGCTCAGAGCCAAGATTTGATTTGTATGATTAGTCTGCATCTTAGATGAATATCCTTCATGCCATGCAGTTGAATGTACTGGCATGAGTTGCTTTCAATCTATTCTTTATATTCTATAATTAATTAAGTGTCCATAGGTTCAAAGAGTAGCTCTACTTAACTGGAATATGCTAGAATCAACTAAATCCATACTTACCTGCTTCAGTGCTGCTGGTTGAATCTGAACAGTCTTTGCTTTGGTTTGAAATTATGTATGTAGAGAGCTTGGTCTAAGAAGAAAGTGTTCCACAGAACATTCTACTTTTTTCTTCATTTTTAATTTTGCAATGGAAAAAGATACTGTGTTCAGGAAACTTCCATGTATCTGTAAGTGCTGCTGTGCCACACTTGAAATTGTCAGTGATCAGTAGCAGTTTTCCTTGGTTTGGTTTTGGTGTCACAGATATGCTGACAAAAGCATTTGGTTATGTAAAAAGCAGTGAGGAAAGAAAATAAAGGAGTATATTCAAATCATCAATGTGGTAAAGTTAGGCAGCTCTCCCTATCCGTCCTGCACCACTGGAGCTTGTTCTTCATTTCTCCAGATGTTCAGGATAGGAGATACCTTTTTTTTTTCTCTGAATTGCACAAAACAATGGCCTTCTTCTCTCCAGGATCTGCAATCTAGATCTAGATCTGCAATCTATATAAGATTCAGCCTAAGATAGATTGTTCAGATTAGAATGTGTGAATATTCATCATGTCAATGTGTAAATTTCTCTTACTTTCTGTTTCAGTGCCCAGAAAATGGAAGACTTTGAAAGGGGAATCAATATGTTACTCAACTATGGAAGGTAATGACCTATAAAATTACACATAAAAATATTTGTTCTTAGTAGGATACTTTTGGTTGACTTTGGGATGTTTTCTTGCCCCTCTGTGAGGTGTTGAAATGCAAGGATTGTTTTTATTTGTTATATTTCATTTACCTTGAGTGACTGCTCATATAATTAAACAGAATGAAATCCTGTGTCTGATTAAATTTTGAGAATTGCTTTTCATTTAGAAAAGAATACTGCATTGTTTTACTCTGAGATAAATGCAAGATTAAATCCTAACAGATGTTTCCTTGAGGGGGAAAGTTTTGCAACCCTGTTGAGTCCTCAGGTTACAGAGACCACTCTGTATTTCTCAGGCAGAAATAATATCTTCTTTTGCACAGTAGAGGAAATCAAGTTTTTCAAACTTGCAAGTCTGTTCTAGTGTTTCAACTACTGGCAGGGCTTTCTTTCAAAATATTTCTTTGGATTGAAGGGAGTTCAGGTATGGATGTAGTTTTTTATGTTGAGAAGTCTAAACTATCTGACAATTTAGAATTTTTTATTTTATTATCATCCAGTTATTAAGACAATTCACAGTCTTGGTCAAAATATAGGCAATACAGGGGTTAAAACATTTAAAATAAATTATTGCATGGGTATTAGATTAGATTCCATGTCATAAGATTTATTGTTACACTTACATATTTAATTTTCATTTTATTTAGAAAGCAGTAGAAATTTCATTGGAATACAACACCAATGCCACAAACAACTAACAAGCATTCTTCTTATTCCTGTATTTTACTTATGTGTTTATCCAGAATTGTGAAAATTACTAGGAAAACATTTGTGAGCAGACGAGGGCTTTATGTGTGCTTGTATATATGTGTTGGGAGGAATGAGAAGATGTTGGAAGGAATGAGGAGAAGGGGAGACAAGTGAAAGTCGATGAGAACATCAGTATGGCTAGGGAGTGCTGAAGGATCTCATATCCATTTTTGCACTGTAAATGCTACCCTAGACATTGTAGAAAGCTGCTCTATCTGCATATACCTCAGCAAATGGCTCCTTGAAATCCACTGTCCTTTGCAACTCTGCCTTGTTTGTAAGCTCCTATCATTTATCATGGGAGCAGCTCTCCTGGCAGGGCTATAGGCTGAGACAACCTGAGAGCCAAATGCTGCTGTTGTATGTGAAATTTAGCTTAGATTGTTCATATCTGATCAGGATGGAATCCATTCAGCATGGAAAATAGTCTTAACTACTTAGGAAGAAATTGCTGAGAAAGGATTAACAATATATTTGTAAAACAAAGTGGAAATGGATTCAACAAATCAAGATTGTGTAGGAATTGGTGAAGGACAGTGAAGTCTGAGAAGAATTGAATTTGCAGAGGAATTGCCATCTACAATCCCTAGGTTTTACTGGAAAAGTCATCTCTATGTATGAAAGACGGTAAAGTCAGCAATTTTTCCTTTGTAAAAAACAAGATACTTTTAAAAATTATGCCTATGTAAGACCCATCTTGGAAAAATGTAATTCCTAGATTATAGACAGGGGTGTACTTTTGTTGTTGGTTATGTATGAGAGGTACCTAAAACTTTTTAGACTTCCTCAGAATCACAGCCTCCCTGAAAGCAGACAAGTTTGTCTGACAAACACTTTGGGTGTCAGTTTTTTACTAGTTGATTCAGGAGAAGTTATCCCATCTAGATTCAAATACTTTTTCTTAAATAAAAAGAATTAGCATAATAAATTAAGTTCCTCCCTGTTACAAGGTAAGTGTGTCTTTCTCCCTTCATGCTGTTACATATCTTATTTCCTCTTTGTAACTTGTTTGAGTAAACACTAGCAAATATACAGTGGGAAGCAAAAAACCCACCAGGAATAGTATTTATTTTGCAGAGCTTCACTGATTCAAATAGAGTGAAATCTGTGCTATCCTTGTTTTCTGGATGTGTGCATTTTACGTTCACCATAAATTAGTTGTTTTAAGACCAATGAGATATTTTAGGTTACTGATATGCAGCCAGTGTCATAAAAGATGAACAGTGAGAGGGGTTAGGCATTTAGGGGGTTTCTCCAATTCATCTCACAAGAGCTGGGAAAAAGTCTAGAGTGATGTAATTGCACACAATATTTTGATTGAGGTCCTGCTTTCAAACTCTTAAAAGCCATGATCTTGCATAAAAGCTGGAGGTAATAACTAGGCCTGCTACTTTGACTAAAATGAAGAAATTGTCATTAGCTAAAAATTGTTTTGTGGAAAAAAATAGAATATAGGAGAAAGGATAGAAGATATAAATCTAGCATATGAGGTTTTGGTCATGTAATGGCTAGAACTAGTCCAAGAGCTGGCAGTGAATAGGGTAGAAGTGAAATAAATCAAAGAAGATGGTTGAAGTTACTACATTTGCAGTTATTTATAACCCTAGAAAATGGAAAACCTAAAAACTTGGCTGGAAACCTAGATGTATAGCTTAAGTATTTAGAGTGATGTACCTCACCTCTGAAATAAATGTTTAGCAGCTGATATTGTAGAATAAAATAATACACGTGGGAAAAATATTTGCAACTTTTCTGTGCCCAGGCTCTTAGTGAACTCTTGTCATATTAAAACTTGTTGTTAGTTGTGTGCAACAACATATTTGTATTCATTGCTATATTTCCTTGCTACAGAAAAACTGGTTATTAAACTAAAAAAAATGATATGTGCTCTACTAAGCATCAAATATTTCACTTAACTAAAACTGGAAAGTTATATATTTTCTAATATTTATTATTGAATATAAAACTTGTACCTTTATAGCAATTTTTTTTTTTGCTTCAAAGAATAGATTCGAGAATATCTTTCTATGCACATGGGACAGGTAGTTTTAAAGCATAGTAGGTCAATAGTATTACAAGCTTCTTAAAAGAATCTTCCATGTTTCTGTTGTTGAGATTGTTTACCTACAACCTGAATGTTGTCTGTTATGGGGTGATCAGTGGGAAAGAAAATTTTACCTTGAACCCGTCTTTGCAAAGCCCTTAATTTTTCTGACTGTAATATCTCTCTGCAGGTAAAAATCTTTATTTATATGCATCTTAAAGCAGAAAAACATGATTTTGTAAATCTGAAAGGCTTATAAACTGAATGTCTAACTACACTTGTTCATCATGAGTTTTGAATGATTCAAAAGGGCAAGTGATCTTTCTCTACTGCCTTTAATTTGCAGTGTGGTCTTACTGACATCTAAAGCTTCCTATCTAGTAAGCACAGACTCCACATTCAGTAGGTCTTTGGAAGAAAAGACTCATTTGAACTGCCATCCTCCTTGACCAGTTGCATTCTGGAGGGATGGAAAATGAGAAAATAATGTATGGAACCAGACTTTTCTATTTGAGTTTAACAGCTCTACCGTGGTAGAGGAAACACTATAAGGCTCTTTTATTATCATTAAGAGTAATAGCTCATCCTTCAGAGAAGATGGCTACAATCTAAACCATCTGTATCTTTTCACATTGCCAAGAGAAGCCAAGTCCTAAACTGAGGAGGGCATATGCTCAGGAATCTCACAGGGAGAAAATCATCTGCCATTAAGTCAGTGGTGCAACTGTGAGCTTCTCCTAAATGCTATTACCTACTGATAATTTGAATGAGCTGTCAGAGACCAAGGGGAGAGGAGACCAATATATGAGAAAAGATTTGTTAGGAAATAATGTCTCTGGTTGTTCTGTTCTCTCTTTCATCATAAAACTGACAAGAAAGGTGTATGTTAAGATGAAACTCTACTGAACATTTAGGAGGTGATTCTGTTTTGCTCTGATTTGCTCTGGTGAGATCCCACCTGCATACTGCATCCAGCTCTGGGATCCCCAGTTTAGGAAGGACACTGACCTGTTGGAGCAAGTCCAGAGGAAGGCCAACAAGACAATTAGAGCGATGAAATACCACTCCTATGAGGGAAGGCTAAGGCAATTTAGGTTTTTCAGCCTGGAAAAGAGGTGGCTTCAGGGTGACCTTATTGCAGTCTTCTGGTACCTGAAGGGAGCCTACAAGAAAGACAATTTACAAGGACCTGTAGAGACAGGATTAGGGGAAATGGCTTCAAACTGAAAAAGAGAAGGTTTAGGTTCGATATTAGGAAGAAATTCTTTACTTTTAGGGTGGTGAGGCTCTGGAACAGTTTGCTCAGAGAAGATACAGAAGTGTTCAACACCAGGTTGAATGGGTCCCTGGGCAACCTGGTTAAGTGAAAGATGTCCCTGTGCACAGCAAAAGGGTTAGAACTACATAATCTTTAAGGTACCTTCCAACCCAAGCCATTCTATGATTTATGAGCTATTTGTAAAAACATCCTAGCCATATATGAAAGAGACACAGTGATTTCTATAGTTCTAAATATACAAACTGCTTGGATATTGTTTCCCCTGTTCTTATGTCAGACAGACATGGTCTTCTGTGACGCAAGAAATTAAAATAGGGTAAAGAAAGGGCTTTCAAAGAAGTCAACAGACCATTGTGATCTGCAGAGATTCTGTTGGTGGAAGAGATGGCAGAAGAGAAGGCAGGAATGATTTCTCAGTGCAATGCCTTGCTGCGAGTACTGGCGATGACATCTTTGCAGATGGTATTGATGGAGGAGGTTTCTCATGCTTCCAGATAGGTGGAGAACACTATCCTACATCTAGTAGAGTTACCTCTAGTGGTTTGGTTTAAAGCATTAGATCTGTGGCAGCATGAGATTCTGTTTTGCCTAATTTTCCTTGCTGAGAAGACAGATGAATCTGAGCTCAGAATTGTGCTGCAGCTGGTGCACACTGCTAAATAAGACATCCCTGGACTGTCTGCAGGACATCACACATGCTGTAATCTTGTGTTTTCCCTTCATCAGACCTGGGCTGAATAACTTTCTTTTCAATAACCTGCTAGGCCCTGGGAGTGCATACCATTATTACTGTGTGTATGCATACATGAGTAGATATGGAAGTACCACTGAGGCATTCCTTTTATGACTTGATATAACTAGAAATGGAACTCAGGACAAAAGTCCTGGTTCAACTGCAGCAATTTTTAGTTCAAGGCAATAATATAGATGCTCTTTATTGCAGGATATTAGGCTTAGGTCGTTGCTTTTAACATTACCTGTGCACTTCCAGGTATTTTCAAATTTGTCACAGACAATAGCATATTTCCTTTTCTTCCATTGATGTTGCTCTGCAAACTTTTTTCCCAGGATAACAGAATAAGAATAAAATGGGAAGATGTTTTCTTGCTGCTCTTAGTGAAATTTTTGAGGGGTTTTGCAGTTGTTCTGAAAAATTTGGAATAACAGCACTTTGGGATGCTTGGCCAAAGGTTGAAATTCATTGAAATGTGGGACGTTCTCATACAGCTCAAAAGTGCTGTATAAGGCAAGGAATATACATGCTTATGAGAAAATTTGTTATTGGCTCTTTTCCTAGAATCTTATTTCTGCTTTCAAGTCCTGGTCGTGATTTGGATCTATATTATGCCCAGCTGAATCTTTTAAGTCTATAACTTGGTACATAAGGTATTAGATATATCTATAATCTTAAAAGTCCTACTTATATATCAATGCAAAAACTTGATGTACCAATAGCAAATAAAGTATCATCAGTTTCAAGGGGAGGTGAGAGCAGTGTTTTTGATGATGTCTAAATGAAAATAGTACCCATTACTTATGAGAATATTGTTGTGCAAGCTATAAGAAAGCACCTCTTCACTTGAACTGTTATATGTAGTCTCTGTCCTATAAATATACATTTTATTTACACTATATTCTTTGTAATAAGAAAGCAGCAAATTTAACAAATTTTTCATCTTTGGATTTGATATTATTTTCAGTTGAATTTGAAATGCATTACAAAGACAAAATTTGGCGCAGAAAATTTCCTTTAAATTCTGACGTAAAATGAGGGAGTGTCATTCTAGTCTCACAGCTCTTAATTGTTTTTAGTGGATAAAAGGGAAGTGGAATCTATACCATATTTGAAACATGCATATATAAAAACATATATATATATTTATATATATAAATATATATATTTATATGCACACATATATAAATGCATGAAATTGCAGAAGATAGAAGCCAGCCTCACTCAGAAATTGTTGCTAAAGGAGTGGGATGAAATGCACTTACAAGTATTATGCTTGATCAAACAATTAAATATCACAGTTTAGATGCAGGAAAACAGATATGCAAGGTGTAAAATGTAAACAGGTTAGTGAATATATTTTCTGTGAAGAAACCACAAAAAAATTCTCCCCAAATAAACAGCTTAACTTTTACTAAATAAGTACCACCAGCACCTATTTAGCAATAATTCTATCTCCTACCCTGCTTCTTCCTGCAAACATTTCCTTCAATTTCTACCAAAAGTTATTCATTTTCCAACCTTTATCTCCTTAAGCAAATGGGGAGGAAATGAACTAGGCTAATAGGCAAAAAATACTATTGCTCATAAGGCTCTGTTTTTAGGTGGATTTTCTGTTGGAATGCCCAATGTTTGTCAACTTCTTAGGCTACAAAACATGTCGCAAGAGCCATTTTTTCTCTTCATGTGCCGTGGCCAGATTTAAATTATCCACCTGGCAACTAACAATTTATCTTTCCCACCATCTATCTAGCTTAGAGAATGCACTGTATAGTGGTCTCCAAATAATTTTGTTGAGGTTTTGCTTTCATTATGTCCAGTGAATGAAATACTTTTGACAGATATTAGAGAGTTACCCAATGACTGGTTTGCACCCACATGAAAACAAAAAGCCATTTCCTAATGTTATGAATTCAATGCAACTTCCAAAAAAGTATTTATAATTTCAGCTCGGGTAACTCTCTCTCTGGCATGACTAGAAGGAAATAAATGAGTGTCCTTAATTTTACTTTATTTTAAAGCAATCTTCAGTGTATGTCATGTAATTGCCCTAGCTGGACAAACTAAGAAAGAGTTCACTTCTCAGATGAAGGTTAGACCATGAGAAATGTTACCTCATAAAATATTAGGAGCCTTCGTGTGGGAAAACTGGGGAATAAGCAAGTAAAGTTCCTAAGCCAGAGGCACAATAATAATTCTCAATAAAAAAAAGGACCAAATAGAATAGTTAAAACAATTTATGATACAATTGTCTATAAAAGAGCCATTAAATCTGAACATAAAAAGCTCAGCTCAGAAGCCCGGGTTTACCCTAATAGACGCACTAAATAATGACCTCCTCTACTGAAAAAAATATGTGAACTTTTGGAAAAAGACTAGTATTAAAATGTTATATTGCAAATGCAAATACCTTTGATTTTATGCCTTAATAGTGGTATGTCAGACATAAACCACAACAAATGACATTATCAGGAAAACAAAACAGATCATTAACAGGATAGTAACTTTGCCTTGTAAAGGACACTGGCAGTCTCTGGTACTGCTTGAACTCCAGCTGACATTGCTGCAGGAACTATTGAAAGGTTTTATGCTCAGTACCATCTCTGTTACTAGAAGGAGATGTTGGTAGTCAAGGCAATTCCCCTGCTTAGCCACCCATAAGAACATTTCCTATCCCTTTGAGCCACGTATTTTACATATGATCTGATGAAGATTTTTTAAACTAGTTTGTCTTCTGCCTTTAAACATAGATTTATGAATTGTAGCCTCTGAAAGGATAGGATCATACTGCCATGCCACAAACAGCCCAGTTATTTTTGTCGATTCAATTCAAATATCATGAAAAACTCTCATTAAATTCTGGAAGGACAAATTTTTCTTAAGATTTTCAAGCACAAGCTAAAAATATTAAATCCCCAGCTGAATAAACTCCTTGTGAGTTTAACTAAGTCTTTAACCCAGGTTATTTTTTGATGTTGTTTGTTAATACTGATACTTTGTTAATACTGATACTGAACTTTATGATCAGGTTCCTTGTATTGAGTAAGGATGAGATCTGGTTCTTCATGATAGAGGAAAAAAAGCCAGTAAGACTGGAAGAAAATTTGCTTCATTCATGTATTTAAGTATAAACATGAGAAATATAGTGACTTCTACATTTCTTCAGTAAGGAATAAGAGTTTTACTTAAATCTGAATGTAGGAGAAAAATGTGTATAGTTTGTTTGGTTTTCAGTGTTTCAGCTGAGACACCAGAAAGCAGTATCTGCTGTAATATCAATTTCATCTTTGTTCAGTCTTATTTGACATTACTGACACCTTTATGTAGATGGTCCTGTATTCATAACAATGATAGAATTATTCAGAGTTTTACTTTAATTAATTGTGGCTGATATCAAAATACTTTCTCTGCAAGTATTGTCAATCCATGTTGCACTGAACTCTAGGATACCAAAGTACTGTCAATCCCTATTGCACTGAACTCTAGGATACCAAATATATGTAACTCTTTCAGGAGTTATCAAAAAGGCATTTAGTGAAATATGAATCTCAAAATGCTAAATGTATCAGTGGGCCAGAAAAAAAGGGATGGGAAAGAAAATTAAGTCAAATTTTGCAGGGAATCATTGCCTCTTGAAAGAAAGAAAAAAAAATGGTGTCAAAATTCAAGTATTCAAGTATTCAGGGGCTGGCTTTTGAATGCGTCTCTTTTTAATTTTTGTGGGTTTTTTCCCCCACAAAAATTCAGTGCTTCAATGATATACAAAGACATCACTGATTTTCAAATAAACTAGCAAATATTCCTCAAGAGATAGTTTTCAAGCACTGTGGACATCAGCTAGGATTAATGGTCTAGAAAGCAGCCTGCCCCTCTAGTAAATCTATCCACTGATCTAACCTCTCTGGAATTAATTTTTTATGGTCAGATTAGAAAGATTAAAATAAAACAGAGCTGAGTGGTGTAATCGTTGTAATATAAAAGAGAATATTTGTGCCCTTTTGTTTCCCTAAACCACCTATGCAAACACAGTTTTAATGGCAAATATGATAGAAGCATTCTGTCCTTTTTGTAAAAGAATTCTGTCCTCCTAATGTAGACCCTCAGTTCATCTGAGGCAGCTCCCAGACCTTTACTGAAAGGATTACCTCTTTGAATTTGCAATCTCTTTTAGAGATGGACTGGTTGTTACACAGCTGGCACTGTTATTGCACAGCCCCATTTTGGTAATCTGTAATAGCCATCTGTGCACTCTCAAAACCCATCCAGATAAAGCTCAAGCATTTCTACAGTCCAAAGGTGTTTACTAATGTTTCAGGGTAGATTTCAGGATGGATTTTATTTGGAATATAAAATTATGCTATGAGGAGAATACTGCCTTTAGAGGAATTGTTTCTATGTATTGGAAAAAAGATCCAGACCTTTGCATTGACCAATTTGTGCATTTTTTGTCCAAAGAAATTTTATTTTGAACTGCTAAAAATCAGCAAATTCTTACATTGTAATGGTTTCCTAAGCCTCTTAAAAGAAGAGGCTTTATTATTTCTTATGGACTAAGACAATTCGCTGGATAGTTAACTGAGCTTCAAAATATATAATTTTTAGAAGGAAAAGGAAAGTTTGATTCTCTGTCTTTTATAAACCTTTTCCTAAATGGAGAGTGGGGCATATAATTGATAGCTATTTACTACAAGCAATTTAGTTTAATTTTATTCAAATATAAAAGATGAATCAGCAATAAGCATAGACTGAACTTTCTGTTTGAGGCTTTTTTTTTTTTCTAAAATAAAAGGAATTTTAACGTTAAAGAGGAAAAAAAGGAACACATTTTCACAATTCTATCAAGCTTTGTGTATTTTGCCCACAGATGAACTTTGTACTGTACAAAGTTCAATTGTTCTTTTGTTTTGTTTGTAGGATAATGCTGATAAAATGGTATAAAACAGAGTTAGAGATGCTTGCTTCTTGTCACTAGCTAAACATTTGGGATAGAGGACCCTGGTGTGCTATTGGTACTCAGATTATTTTAAACACCAAAAGGCAGTGAAAATTCCATTGGAGATTTAATTTTAAGCAGTTGCTGACCCCAGTTCTACCTAAATTATGACTTTACTTGGAGACCAAGATCTGCTTTTGTTGCTCAGATCAGTGGGTAAATCTAAAACTATGTTCTCACTGAAAGCTGTCAAAGCCGATAAAATGCTTTTCAGAGCATTTTTTTTGCAGTGGATGATGATAGCAGGCTTTGTACAAGCAGCTTCCTCAGGGGAAGACAGTAAAAGGAGAGGGGAATTGTCCTTGCCCCTTTCCTGTGTTTTCCTACCTCTTTGTCTCAGGTTATTCCAGCACCATAGGAGATTCTGCAGCGTGAGAACAGGATGATGAGGGAAATATGAGATGTCTTAGATCCTTCTACCCTTGCTCATAAAGGAAGAATTCGGGGTTTTTTCCTCTGGACAGGTAGATGTGTTGTTACCTGCTGAAGTCTGTTTTCAGTGTGCTCTTTTCTGCATCTTCAGAATAGCAGGCCTTGAGGAAGTCTTTCCACATGTTATGCAGAGTAAACAGCCAGTCTATTCGAATCTGAGTGGTGGCTTATTTTTAAGTATCGTTTGATTTCCAGAAATTCAGTAGTTCAGAAAGTAAAATATGATTGCTATATCTGGATAAAGTAGTCGTGAATCCTTTTCATGCTTTTTAATGTCTTTTCAGACAGTAGTGAATCCAGAGAAGTGCTGTTGCACGTCATATCGTGTATCATGCATGTATGTTTGCTTCTACAGCTAAAGATCCAAATATATGCACATCATAGAAGTGACAGCAATGATTTTAATATTCATATCTACTTCTGTTTTCAGAAGTGAATCAAGGGCCAGTTGCTAAAATTCTCTTTACTTGTAACTTGACCACGAACCCAGAAAAAATATTGGCAGCTAAAGATGTTATCTCAAACCGAAACTAATGAATCTTTTCTGAGCACAGAGAATGTAATTCTTGGAAAAATATTTACAATTCATTTTTTTTTTTAAAGAGTAAGGGAATGAAAACGAGCCATGGAATAGTTCTTAGAGAGGTGAGGTTATAGAGCCTACACCATGCCACTACAGGAAAATAAAAGCATTTTCTCACAATCGTGTAGAACTTTATGTAATTTGCTAAATTACATTGTAGAACAGACAATGTTTTCAGAGTGGACATCCCATATAGCCATAAACGATATTGGAAGCTCAAATCAGGGAAAGCCTCAAAGGTGTTTGAAGAGTCTAATATCTTATGGAAACTCTGATCCTGCCATTAACCCTGTGACATTCTCAAATAATGTGACATTGTAAAAACTCTTCTTCCAATCATAATAACGATGTTAGAGTAATAGTAACTTTCTTTGCAGTAATAAAAAGTCCTGTTTAATTTATTGTTTAATCAGTCATTATGAAATGCCATTTATTTAATCCCTCTAAAAGATAATCCTATTTGAGGATTGCAACAGGATTTGAATAATATTCAGCGACAGAAATGAAATTTCTATTTTACCATTAAATATTTGTTGCAACTCCTATTATACTATTTCAGTACCATAATTAAAAAGTGACTCTGCATATACTGATTTGCTTGATTATAGATCTTTATGTATTTGAAATTAGTAGAAAATGAAATAGGGAATGAAATTTAACAAGATAAAAATTTATTAGCAATACACATCTTCATTAAGATTTCTGTATCAAAAGATTTGTGGTCCATGGATTCACTAAGAAGCTAGGAAAAATAAATCACTCTGTTTTCAGAACATTTTGATTTTACTGTTCTCAGAATTATCAGCCTTATTTATAGGTAATATTCAATTTGATTTATATAATGATTCTACAAAGAATGTTTTACAGGACAATAAAATCATAGAGCTTAACACTATGGTGACCTTCATCTGAAATATGCGTATGAAAATCCTGAGTTCGTGTAAGGATAACTGTTATTATTTTTTAGCTACATTAAATGATAATTTCCATTTATACAGCAGATATTGCTGATCTGCCCCAATAACTTACCCAATAGTTTATCATCTAACTTGGTGGTAAAATCAAAAATCTAAACCATGCAATGATTTTCATATGGCTTTAATGATTTGATGAATCGATATTGAGACAGCTGAGAAAACTAGTTTCCTATCACTGAGATTGTCCTTCTGAAACTTCTGTCTAAGTTCTTTTTTGTTTCACTGAATTTTGCAATTTCATCTAATTTTTCGCTGCCCATTTTGGGCATATTTGGGAATGAGTATATTTATCTAATTTTTTTATATCACTACACAACAGCAAAATTTATGATAATCATTAACATGGAGAATTTCACTGTTATCCACGCTTCATTCATAAAATAGTAAGTCATGAAAAAGGATTTTGTTGGGGAACTAGGGAGTAAATCTTTAGATCTGGTGGTGTAGCAATCAGGAAAAATATGACAAAGGTCAGTACTCTTATGTAACAAAATGAGTCCCAACAAAGAAAAGAGGGAAAAACATGTTGAGAAATAGCACAATGAATTGGGAAAAAAAAAAAAAGGAGAAAAATCTATAAAAGAGTTGGGTACATCGTCAAATATTTTCTCTGGAGCAGCACTGCTCTGAGTATCCCTTTATCTTTTCCTGTGCTCTGAATGCATTATGTATCATTGTAGGAGCACTCTTCAACTTTGCTTACCCTGAGGCAAATTACACAGGCTGGCAAAGCCACCTGGTTTTGACTTTTATGCTTTATAATTTGGAAATGCAAAGATCAGTTTCTACTATTATTTACATGGGCAAAAAGTAAGTGTTTTAGAGAAAATATATCTACAGATGTCCCTTCCAACCTTAACTATCCTTACTTATTCTGTACTTATGATGTGATAGGCAATACTTTGATAAAGTCTGCTTCCCCCCTTTGGAAAACGGTGGTGGATTGACCCTGTTAATTAATTTTTTGTAGTGTCTTTTTTTCAAACAAGCTTTTCAACATGGGAGGATGTTGCACTTTCTGAAAAACACCTTCTCTTTTTGATGGAGACTGTAGGCAGAATAATAATATTTTTAGCGAGTGAATCAAAACATTTTATATTGCTAAAGGATGATTTTTAAAGTCTCTATTCTTTTAGAGGTCTTTTTTTACTTAGAGTGGATATTCATATTTATATACCTCTGACCCTTTCTTTCTGATTGTATAGGCTTTTATTCTTTGTGCTAGTTTTCTTGCAATGTAGTAGTGGCTTTCTAGTTTCACCACGTTGATTAAAAGAAGATGTCATCATTTCAGATACAAAGAAACTTCTATCAATTATGCTGTAGGGAGGCTCACCTTGACTCACCATATACAAAGAGTCTTTGTTTAGAATTTTATATGAAGATGCTGGGAATGTTTGCCAGATTAAAAAACATAAAAGGACCCAACAACCCACAAACAAAAAAAATCCCTCAAAACACAGAAAAAGCTATTATATAAAGGAACTGAAATCTCTTTTCAGTGGTTGTCAGGGCAAGTTCCTAGGCAGCACCTAGTCAGCATGTTGCATATTGTTGGTATACACATAAGATCATATGGAAGCTTGTTAGTTCTACCTGTACTACTCCTGTAGTGTGACATCTACACTGGGGAGCCAGCAGAAGTAGAACCCTGGTGTTCTGCTTCTGGGCAGGAGGTTGATTCTTAGAAATGATTGAAATTTAGCCCATTTGTGCAGCATGGATCTATCAGCCATGAGCCTTGTTTCCAGGTTTCCATTTCTCTCATTCTTTCCCCCCTCTGTGAGTACACATGGATTTACAATATAGTTCACAGATGGCTTTCTAGCAAAATCTTCCTTTGTGAATAAGACAAGCAAGAACTTGTTTGGGCAGGGCACAAGGTACAGTAATAAGAGAAGGCAGCTATTTAAATAGTGTAGGATAGAGGTCTCTTAATTGGTCTAAATATTAATGTAGAACCAATTACAAATCCAGTAAGAACCTTCCAACCTGTACTCAACCTGGGATGCAAATGGTTGCAACATCACTTCATTCAATACTAAAATAAATGCTTATTTAATAGTTTATCAACATAGAGCTAGATTTAATAGGAAGCAATGAATCATGCTACAGTCAACACTTTGATATCTATAATTAATAAATAAATAAAATTACTAAGTAAGTCAGAATCACTTCCCCCCTTAGCCTAGTGAATTTCTTCCATTTATATATAAAGAAACCACTTCAAGAAACAGAATAGATTTGCCTTTGATCATACTATTGCATGAGAGAAAGCCACAGTCAATGAGAACAGTAGAGAAAAGAGCACTGATAAAAATAGAGTCAAGCAACAATAAAATGTAAAAAATAAGAAAGAAATTGCCAAATAGTTGTGTACTAAAAGCATTTTCTCTGTGAACCCAGACACTGAAGTAATTATAGGGAAGAAAAATTGTATTAAGCCAAGAATCTTCTTGTGCACTCTGATATTGCAAAACAGGTGAATATTATATAGTTTTGGCATGCCCATAATTTAAGATGCTCAATCTCTTCTCATAATCTGCTGAAGCCTTATGTGCTCATCTTTTGCCTTTAATTCATTATATTTGGGTTATTGTGTAATCCCAGCAAATAGCCAATTATGTGAATTTGGGTCCATTATATTTTGTTTCCATTTAATATGCAACTCATTGCTTTGTTTAATTAATTTAATTTCTCATATTTTTATGACAATAATTAAACAAGGATTTTGTGCATTCTCTGTAGTATTTGCTTTACCTTTCACTGAGCTGTTTTGACATAGATTCAAAGTGCTCCATCTTCACTTTCTTCTTATAATGAAAGAAATTTAAAGTACTGTCATTGACTTCTTTTACTGTAGTTTGTTTTTAATTGGGGGTGACCTTTGCTAACTCAAGTAGGAATCTATCTACTAGCAAACAAGATTTTGAAGTAATATCTATTAGTATTCTACTTATAGGACCTGTCTTAGCATCTCCAAATTCTACTTCTCTTTCACAGCTACCTTAATTATCTCAAGACCATTGTTCTAACCTAGTTTTATGTGTCCCAGATATAAACTATGTTCTAACAGTCAATTAAAAATGTTGTGTGCAGAGGTATGTCTTAAATCTAGCTCCTACAGAAGGCTGTAGAAAATCCCCTATAGAGATAGAAAGGGATTTAGCACCTACAGAACACTGGAATAAACAGCATATACCCAGTCATACCTAAACTGTGGCTCATGGAAAGATAAAAAATTGACAGATATGTGTGTAGATTATGTGAATTGAAAATAGATTAATAGGAAATTTTACAGAGTATTCTGAGATGGGACTTGCAATTCCAATTCTCATGTAGCCGTCAGGAAGCTGAAAAAGAGAATCTAGGCAATACAGCTCATGTACAGTGCCCATATTTTTGACATTAGGGATTCCCATTCAGAAGACATTCCCACTCAGGATTAGGGAAGACTGGAAACATGGGAATATATGTGGGATACCTATTGGTTCAAATGTGGCCAGTTGTACCACAGCTTGTCCTGCTCTTTCTGTGCCAGCAGTACTGTAAACCTGGCAGAAGGTTTCCTAGCTGTTTCAAAGACCAAGCACAGCTTTCTTACCCTTGGAAACCAAGGCAAAAAAAGACACATTCAGAATTTTGATGTGTGTTGTTTCTCCTGCCCAGCCACACTGGGCTCTGTTTCTAAATCTTTCACGTTAGACATAAATTTAAAATGATCTAGAAGGAAGTCAACATTTTTATTATATGTTGAAAGATAACTATAATTTACTTTTAAGAAGGGTTAAAATTTATTTTCAGCAGTTTTTAGCAAACACAAGAATCATTTGCACTAAAATTCATTACCTTTTAATTTAGGTCAGTAAAAATAGACATGTGTTTGCATTATAGGACACATTAAAGACCCTGGAGAAGCAGTTCCTATGTATTGAAAAGCTATCACATATCTTCAATTTGACATTAAATTATTTTTAAAAATGCAGAGTCCAGCAGCATGCATCAGATAAAAAAGCAACAATCCAGATTACATATTTTAACTGTATTAGTAACAATTTTTTTTTCAGAAGTCCAGAAGGTAATCCGGTAGAATATTAAGACTCTGAGGAGTCAAGAAATTTTAGAAATTTTAGATTGACAATCAGAAGTGTTTGAAACAATAGCCATTCCCTCCATTTCAAAAGCAATAGCACTTAATATGGGACCTTTATTTGTTGCTGGCATTGCATTAAAATACTTAAGTGTGATTGTGGTCCATGGAGACAAGGTCTTTGCTGTTAATCCTCCTATGATACCCTGCAAATCTTCCTTTCAGGAAAGGGAAGGAAATCTTGAAATCACAGAACAAAGTGTAACAAACAGTGGCAAGGAGATATGATAAAATAAAATGCAATTGAAAAAAAACCCAGAAAATTTGGAAATGGAGTGACTACAACTAAATGTACTGAGATGAAATGAGGTGCAGTGAAAAGGACCAAAAGGAAGAAAGGTAAACAAAGAGAGAGGAGAAGAAATTGAAGAAATTAAATGTTAAAAAAAGAGAAAATTCCAAAATAAAGTGCAAACAAGAAAAGGGAATGGGATGACATGAAGTGCAGGGAAGTGGACTGAAGCTTGCCCAATTGATTCTCATTGAAATCACAAGATTTCATTCCCTTTCCTGAAAGAAATCAGAAAAGTGCAAATTCACATAAATACAGAGACTTGTAAGTACATCGGGTTTCCAAAATATAACTCATAGAAATTCCTATTTCTCTAAATATATGCCTATGTTTCTAATTATATTTTACATCTCTCTGAACTATTTAATTACAGAATTCTTTCTCAATCCAAGAACTTGCTATCAGAAAAAGACTCCTTTGACTTGGTGCCTATGTGAAAAGCCCTATATTGGTTGAAGTATTCTTTTTAAAACTTGCTTTGCTAAAATAATAGTAAACATCTGTGATTCTGCTAGCAGAAATAACAAAAATAATATAAAAAATGAGATATAATTATTCCTTCTTGATTTATTTAAATGCTGCTGCCATAGTGATCTTCCAGCCATGCTTCTGAGGTAGTTATATTGCAGACTGCTTCTTGATTTATTTGCTTTCAGGTTCTAGCTCTGCTGTTATGTTCTTTCCTTGTAAGCATCTGCAAAACCCTGCAGTTATGAAGTGTTATTTGTTATTCATCCTGTTTTTTGGGGCAAGTCGGAGACAAGAAGGACCATAGGTCACCATAAACCTTTCAGGTCAAGCAGTTTGGATTTCAGAGTCCCTCAGGGCTGTCATCCTCCTGCTTTCTCAACAGCTAACAGCATATCATAAAATGTCAGTAGTTTTGGTGTCAAGAAGGGAGTAAAAAGCAAATCCAGAAAATAAATGTAATTCCTGTTTAATCTAAACAAAGGTCTTGAATATTGTTGCAGTTCTGCAGGAGTTTCTGAAATTTGTGTTCCAGTTGGCCTTAACAAGAGTCCCTTAAGATATGTGGGGAGATCCTTGCTGACTAGAATGCAATACCATCAGTGTTCAACAAAAACATGATGCAGAGAGTCCATTGCCAGCTTGTATTTTGCCATGTGTTTCATTATATGTTTGTTTGTGAGTAACATCCTGTTCCACCTGTTTAGTGACTGTTCCCAAAGTCCACAAAAGCAAGAGAGAAAAGGAAACTGTAATAATTCTGAAAAATATCAAACATTGGATAGACGCATGTAAAGATAAGGTGTAAAAGTA
The DNA here is from genome assembly GCF_028551555.1 of Melozone crissalis. Taxonomy (NCBI): domain Eukaryota; kingdom Metazoa; phylum Chordata; class Aves; order Passeriformes; family Passerellidae; genus Melozone; species Melozone crissalis. Next base: position 34,940,960 of record NW_026535784.1, on the reverse strand, counting down.
ATTTGTAAAGGTAAAAGCCTTCCTGCTGTACCCTCTGCCAGCCTTCATATGGATGTATTTTCACTATTATTAAAGACAGAGAAGTTCAACACAGAAAATAAGATTGCAATATAGAACTCTAAGTTTGTTTGTATTGGAGAGATTTTTTAACCCCTCAGTCTTCAAACAGTGTGCCTTTTTTCTGTATATCAATTCCAGCCACATTTTTTACATGATGTCCATGTTAAAGCAGAAGCCTGTGAAAAACCAGCTGCTGATATTTTTGCAATTGCACAGGGAAATTTGAGCCTTTTGTAGAATGTGTCCAGCAGGTTATAGAAAATTTGGGAGAGAAAGGTCACTTTTGAACAAAAATGCAAATATCTTATTATTTTTCATGGCAGCTAACAGAGAACTAGTTTCCTTTAACTTCAATGGTAGATTCTACTTTAGTAGAATTTTAGAGCAGTAAATTAGCTTCTGCCATTTTGTATACTGGACAGCTGCAATGCTCAGAGCCACAGAGATGACAATTAAAAAAGAAATTTCATGAATAGTGTGGTAAAGTGAAGGGGGAAGAAAGAGTTGTCTTAGTCCAAATCACTTATCCAGAAAAGATTTCATCAGGCTAATGTCAAACAATGTTCAAAGGAAATGTACTTTCTCTTTCCCTGAAAAAAAACCTGGCTGAATTTTCATCTGTTCCTGGCATATTTGCCCTATGTGCTGTTTTCCATCTTATCCCATGTTATAGTAAATTAATTGCCATTATTTATAGACTAAGTTAGTTTCTTCTCCAGTAAACACTATAAGATGCTATTGCTTCTTGAAAGAAATTAATTTAAAAAGTAATTAAATTATGTGGGTTTAGTTTTTTTTTTTTTAAGTGTCTTTAGGGAAAAGACAATACTTTCTATATAATTGCATGGACTACTAAATTTATTACACTCCAAGTTTGTTGCGGGACTGTATTATATAAATGGTGTTTTTGCACTATTATTTCTTTTTCTCCATTTGCTTTTGGAAAACTAGAAATGCTACTTCATTAGTCTCTAATGGTAAAAAAAGTAATGGTTTCAGCACTTTGATTTGACTTCAGTTTCCAATAGATAGAGAATATGGCAAGAAAGAGAATGATTGCCTGGATATCTTTGATAATTATTGTTTTGAAGAAGTCAAAAAGACTCAAAAGCTCAAGAAGCCAGACTCAAAGAACACCATTTTCGTTTGACTTTCCTTCTGTTTCAGTAAAATTGCACACTATTGCTTTACAGTGGTTTATGTCTCTCAGTTTCCATGAATTAGTTTGGGCAATCTGTCCCGTGACCCCAGGAAAGATTCTCCTTCTGTTTGTGTGAGGCATATGAACAGGGATGCTGAGACTGGAAAACTTAGTAGAGCTGATAATTGATTATTTGCCCTGGAAAGTAAACATCAGCTGTGGCTAACATTGAGTTGGATGGGGAACTTTTTTGTATCACAGCCTCACATGCCACCACACAGCAGGAGGGAAGGGAAACTTGTCAGCTGCTCACAGATTAGAAGGAAAGAAGGATTTTTTTCTCCTTGTCAGACTAGCAAATGGTAACAGAATTCTAGCACTGAGTGTGAGATAGAGACGGACATGTTCATGTTGGTTCCCTCTGTAGCTCTGAACCCCTAACATCAAACCAAATCTTTGAGAGCACACATGGTTGGGGTTGGGAGAGAAGAAGGGTCGGTGATTAACATTACAGATCGTGGATGCAGCTAGAAAAGGAGACAAAAAAGGTGTTATAAAGAACAAAGAGTGGGCTTCTTGAGGTACTTGAGGCTCTGTTCCCTTCCCTAATCTTACATTTTCAGATATATTTATGTTACTTAAAATTTACCTGCCCCTCATAACAGTTAATAAAATGCTTTTCAATGCACTTGGATAGATCTGAGATGTACAGAAAGGCAAAAGCATCAACTGTAATTTTCCACAAGATTAAAGCAGAAGAGATCAGACATTCAAACAACAGTTCTGTTCCTGCAAACCTTACCTTTGAGGTAAAAAGGTGGCTAGGAAAGACTTCTAAACCCAAGCTTTCTATTTTTCTCCATGATCCCTTGCCAGGTTTTCTCTCATTTGCAAAGAACATGAGTGCTTCCTCCACATTTAATTTCCATTTTAGAAGGTCTGCCTGTGAAGACCTGGAAAGTACACTTCTTTTCTATTAAGTTGTTATAAGCAGAATTTATTTTAGCATGACCATAGACAGTTACTTCTCATAACTGAAATAATTCTACTTTCATCTTAATATTTGCTTCCGTTCCTTCAATATTTGCAGACTTTATCAGCTTCCCTTTTCTGTTTTGCCTCTGTAAACTAAACAAGCCGTGCTCTTTTAATCTGTTTTTCAGCTAAAGAAAAAAATTTTCAGTCATCTAATCATTGTATTAGTCCTGCTATGGAATCCAATCCAATTTAAATTAACATTTATTTAAAAAAAATAAAAAAGGACCAGAAATACATGCAATATTCTGAGGTTTTTCCAGTTTGGCAGCTGACTCTCAGTTAATTTACCAGTAGCTTTAAAACACTAAGGCTCTTAGCCATTCTTGTGTTTGTTAAGTTATAGAATTGTCTCTAACTCCTTTCCTGGCATTTAATTTCATATAGAAGGAATCAAATTTGTTTCCCTATTATAATTTTTTTTTGTTTTCTTGATTTAGTGTATTTTTTTCTTCTCATCTATAATTATAATAATAATAATAAAAAACCCCAGCTGATGTTGGCTTTGGTAAAAGGTGTCATCACATACCATCACAACCAGAGAGTATATTATAGTGATAAAAGAAAAAAAACTTACTGCAAGCATAAATGTCTCATTTGCTTGTCTCCTTTTAAATATTGCAAGTAACTTTGAAAAAACGGTCAAGGTTTCCTATGTCTATAAAATGTTACGTATAAACGCAGCTGAGAATATGCTACTGCAACAAAGTACGGGGTTTTTTTTTGTTATCCAAATAGAGCAATATTATACCAGTGGAATATTTATTTTAAAAAAATCAATAAAGCTGGTATATCAAGTGCTTTCTACTGATCTGATACTGCCTGTGGATTTAAGCATGTTGCCTGTGGCCATCCTTCAGCTTTAGAGGAAAATACCTAGAGGTTATAAAACTGACTGTGATCCTGTACCTTTATTGAGTAAGACTGAGCAAACAAGAATGGGAAAGAGTAGGTATTTGATCACAGTAAGTTGAGCTTCTATTATACTTATTTTTCTTGCCAGTTTAAGAGTTAACAGAAGAAAAGCAATATAATGAAAACATAAGGTAACAATCTATTCATAGACATTCTTGAAAGAAAAGATAACACATAGCACAATGCAGTTGCAACAGCTGTTAGAGAAAATGACACGGTATGTATGGAAGATAAGATGGAAACTTCAAGCTTAGGCTTTGATCGTGTTTCCTTTGGGATCAGCAGTTCATTCCATGAGACAGATACAAGTGGAAAAGGGAGGGAGATATAAGCCATTTTCAGCTATGAAGCATTTACTAGTCATGATGACAGGTTTCTCATTGCTACTGACAGGAATGCTTTTTGAGATATTGCTAACGCTTTCCTTTTGCTCCCCTGTCAAATACCAAACCTGCCTATTTTAAGCATTTCTTTTGATCATTGTAGTTGGATGCCCTTGGTCCTAGATTATCCCACTATATGAATTAACATGAAAAATCCTATATTTATTTTTCAGAAAAGTACATGTCTAAATATAGAGAGATACATTGGCAGGGGGTGGTGGGGGTGAAGAATTTTCATTTCTATAGAGGGTTATTAATAGAAGACCATTTAGGTTATAGAGGTATTTTGAGTGGGACTCAATTCATAGACTTTGTTGACCTACTGTCCTGAGGTGAATGTTATTTAGGCAGTGTGAATCTTTTAAAAAAAGTCAAGAACAGCATAGTTTAATATTAAGAAGCCATATTAAGATGTGATATATTCAGTGGATCTTTGCTTCCCCAGAAGAATTCCAGTGCCTAAAATACCAGGTTTAAATTCAGTCCAAAGCATTTGAACTGCAGTCTTATTTGTGTCATAGATTCACAGAACCATTGTATCTGTGTCTGTCATAGAATCACAAAATGATTTATATTGGAAAGGACCTTAAAGTTCATTGAGTTCCAACCCCCCTTACCATGGGCAGAGATACCTTCCATTAGATCAGGTTCCTTAATGACCCATTGAACTTGGCCCTGAGCATGTCCAGGGATACAGCAATTTTCTGCTGCCTGTTGTGCTTCATCTCCAGTCAGTTGTGTAAAAAAATAAATCCAGAAGTGCTAATTAGCTGAAGGTAATGACAACAGAATGCGTCACTAGCCACCGAAATATAGTCTGTGAATTTAAAAAAATAATCAATAAATCATCAGACTTTGTTAAATAGAATCAGTCACTATAATCAACCAATGACAGTGCAGTGATGTATAGAAAATACTGAGTACAAAATATTACCTATCATTGTACTCCAGACCATAATTCACCAGCAGTTAAGATAGAATGTAGTTTAACAAAGTCTGTCAGCAGGTGCCATTATACTGAGGAAGACTGACTTGAGAGAGTCTATGCATCCAGTGAAACTCCTATCACTTCTAGAGGCAATTGAATCTTGTGCTGCTTGCAGTCCTTTAATTGGAGTTTCCCTCCATTTTTGGGACTATCTCTGTTGAAAACCGAATTATGCAAAAAACAGGAATAGATTTTCTTTTTTATTATATCCTCTTTTTTTAATATATCCTCTTGCAAATATGAAGATACTTTGGCTTCTAACGCAATGGTTTCCCCCCACCACAGTTTGATAAATAACTGTTCTTCGGTATTTTTAATTATCAGAATCAAATGTCAGTCATTCTCCGTTCGCTATGGATTTCACCTATTTGTTTTGCTATTATTTGATTTCTTTCTATGTACATAATGAAAAAAATAATTTTGGAAATTGATTCATGACTAAATGCAATCGTGATGCTATAACATTAATTTCATCAGAATTGAATGCACAGCTGCCAAATTTCTTTTTAATTTACAAGCTGGATGTCCAGGGAGCATGAGGAGGTAAATTGTATTTTAGAACTTAAACTCTGGGTGTTTAAGAGTACAACAGTAATAGTAAGGAAAGAAATAATAAATCAGGTAAGGCACGATATAAATAACTCTAAATTTAACCTGAGAATGGCAAGAGTATGTGTGACATGTCTAAGAATGCAACAGTCTTGCAAGCTGTTACTGCTGTGACAACATAGATTTTATCAAGAACACTGCCAAACTAGGTGTTGTACACATTCATTAACAGAACAAAAGTGGCTAATGTGTAATGCTGGTTTTTGTGCCATCTGTGACACTGTTGATGTCACCTAGCACTCTGCCTTGTACGCAACAGGAAAGTACATTTGCAACAGAAGATCGAAAGATCACCTGTCCTGTGCTCCTGGAATCCTGTGTCCCAGAAGGTAAGCCTGTAGTTTGGTCCTTTCCATTTTAGCCTTATTTCGTGTCTAGGGATTTCCTATATATATAAAAAAAAGTGTCAGTAATAAAATTGTGTGCATTTTTATCAGCTCTGAAAAACCTGAATTGGTTGAATTCAGTGCAGTGATTAGTTCAAAAAACAAAATGCAGATCAAGCAATGCTGCCCTGCTCTCTTCTGTAGAAATATTTTTGTAAGATCTAAAAAAGATTTGTAGCAGTTTTAAATCTCATAATGAGACAGGCAGTAGCATGGCAGCAAAGGGAAACTTCAGCCATGATGTTCCTTCTCAGTGGTCATCTTAGTTCTGAAGGAATGAGGTGTAAACCAGCAGTGCTGTCATGCTGTTGGGCACCACCAGTCACTGCGAGCAGTGCTCCCCTCGTATGTGACTTTCAGACAGCACAGAAAATGCTGGGACATAGTTAAACAAGTGGCTGGTTTATGAGACCAATGGGAGAGGTGGGTTAAGCATCTAACTCTCTAGTTTCAAATAATAGTTTAGGTCTGGAAATTAACATGATATGTCTTGGATTATTTTGATGTATAAATAACTGAAATGAGCATCTTCACTCTCTGCTGGGTCTTGTTGAAACTTGAAGATCCTTATACTTCATCACTGGATTTATATTGTTTTGTTAGTTTTGTTTTGTATGAGATAATCATCCTCAAAAATGATTAGTCTATTTGGCAGCTTTGATTATGTGCCCACTACTATGAAGTTAATGTGTAGTTTTATGGTTTGGTGTACTCTTGTTTATCCTTGCATCCAATAATGCCTGGAAGGACTTTCTTTTATTTCTACTATTTCTATTTCTGACTGCAGGAGCTGAGTTTCTGTAAATATTCCTAGGAATCTACCCATAACATAATTTCTTCCTTACATAATTTGTAAGGAAAACACCTTTGTAGACTCATCCTGCATTTCTTGTCCATTCAACCTTTCAAAAGCATATGCTTTTGCTCCTGAAGTTCGATTGAAGAAATAGCATGGCTAATATGAGGTATTTTGCTATCCTCAATACCTTAAAAATAGTCACTCCTCTACCTTGACAGCACCGATTTCCTGATTAGTGGCCCATCATCTTGCCTTTGTATGAAGCAATTGCACTCGGCTCCTGCTAAATTACCAAAGGAGCTGTATAACAGACTGCTGCACACTGTAAATGTTTCTACCATTCAAAACTCGGTGAGAACCACCAAATCATATTAGGACAGCAATTCCCATCTCCCAATGTGCTCCTGAGGCAGTTGACCTATTGTTCCCAATGAGGACAATTTGGTAGCTTGAGACTGTACACATCAGTAGCCTTCACTAGACTGATCTGTGCCTCACTAAAATAGTGTATTCACACTTTCAGCTTTCATTTCTGTTGTGGGGCCCCCACTGAGAAACCAGTTTAAAAGGATTTTCACCGCTCTTAGGGTTGCTTTTTATTTCCACTGAAACTCAAAGTAGATCTTTACTAATGAGTAGTTAATTGAGTTGACTTAAATTAGTTGTCTGCAGGCCTGGTGTCTGGGATGGAGAAATTGTAAGTGTCTTGGAAATGGAGATGGCAGAATACAATTCTAGTTGCTATTGAATGACTCCTGACAGCAGGGTGGAAATGTGAAGTTCTGAAGGTGCCTTATCCTTTCCAATCCCTTCAATTACGTCTGTAGTATGCATGCCACCTTGGCTCTTGGGAATATGTTTGTTTTATGGACAAAGCATTCACTCATCACCTGAATGATCACAAGGTACAGTTGTTCTTTGGAGATTGTTTTCAAAGAATATTTTGTTCTTCTTTCCCTGCAGACAGCTGGTTCACCTTGTCCACCTGTTTCACTGCAGCTGCCTTGGCTGTAAATTCCTCCTCTGATTTTTTGCCTTCCTAAATTATAGTAGTTGTGGAGAATATAAGATGCTTCTTTCTATGTCTTCTGCAGCACTGTTTTCAGCCTTGCTCACTTTTTAAAAAAAGTTCTTCTCATTTGTATACCAGAGGTAATAGCTTTTGTTGGGAGGAAAGAATTCAAAGTGGAAGAATAGCAAGGAGGATAGTAGATTTACTCAAGTGACTTGTAGCTGGGAATGCCAAGCCCTGGCACATAATAGAGTGGGAAACCGTATATTATGCCTAGTGCTGCTTATCCTCTGTTTTGAGGAGTAGAATTTCTGTGTAGAGATAACATAGATGTCTACAGAGACTTGGAGGCCCTCTGCAAGGCATGCTTGAGCTTCCTGTCTTGGGAGAGAGATCAAGGCAGAGGTCATAAAAAGCACAGATAAAATAATGGAGGTAAACTGTGCATGTGCCAGACCCACCCTTTGATATGTTGAGGCAGGGGAATAGGTCACACGTGCTTGTTGCCCCTGACAAGATGGAATGAGCTTTGCAGTGTATGTACCCCAGCTTGTTCATGAAATCCTCCAGCCAGCAAGTTGGTGGAATAAATCTGTTCTTACCACCTCAACTGTGGGTCAAGGTCACCTTGGTTATTTGCTTTTGTGTTCACACAGTATTCTGTTCTATAATTAATGTTGATAAATTCAATAGCACTTGTGGCTGATATCCCAAACCATCTTTTCTTAAGGCTGGAGCTAGAAATTATCAAGTGTCTAGCTAGCTGTCTGACCCTGAAGTTTGTATTTCACTCCTGCCAGCACTGTGTTTCATTATATGTGCACATGTCACCATTTGACATATAGCTTGTAAGGTCTTCAAGATATTATATGTCAACAAGTTAATCAATTGAAGAGAAGGTTCATTAACTGAATAAGGACAGATGTGTGCATAAGGTAACTTCTTCCTCATTAAAGGAGAATGTGTATGACCTTTGGAGCACTTAAGCCTCAAATAACTGATAGGTAGATGGTATGGAAGATTATCTTTCTTTGAGGATTTTGTCTGAGCCATTTGGTGTTACATATAGCAGCTAATGCTCAATAAATTTTGTCATACTGTAGAATGTGTGATAGATTCTGACAGAACCTTGTCGATGTAAATAATATATTTGTTATAAGTAAATGGTTTACCATGTTTAGCTTTTGACTTTTTTTTTATGGCCATGAAGTGGAGATTTACAGGACTCCACTGCTAGAACTGTGCCCCAAATTAGCTTGTACTCTCACAACCAAATAGGGACTTGGATAAAGAGCAGGAATCAACAAGATTTTTTTTTTGAAATTGTCCTCAGTGACTATTTGGCATTTGATTGCTGACCGATGGTGATTTACCTGCCCTCTTCCCAGGCACAACTGCAGATGAACACAATCCCATTCCCATGGATATTTTCTTTTTGAGAGTTTGTTGAAGATAACTACCAGTAGGATTATGTCTTGCAGTGGCAACAGCAAAAGGTTGGGCTGAGAAATATTGGACTGTGAAATTCATCATGAATTTTTTAGAGATTGCTTTTCTCAGCATCTCTACCCTTTTAATTTGTTGTGCTTTCTTTACTGATAAAGATTCAGCACAGACTCTGAACATTCCGTACAATTATAATCCCCACAAATAAAATAACTCCAGGCCATTTGGACAAAAATAGAGCATTTTAATCTTTCTTTTTTCAGTTTGCACCCTGTGGAGAAGGCCAACGAAAAAGGTTCACCACTTTTATCACCCTAGTCAGAAGATTGCGAAATCAGATACCCTTTTGTCTGTGTGGTAGTGTATCATCATATTCTGCCTTAAATCCTCTTTGAGCTTACTAACCCAAGAGTTCTGTCAGCTTCAGCTCTCTTAGTTTCTTTCTTGCTCCATATTAGTCTCGTAATCTATAAATCTGTTTCAAGTTTCATCCAGATGTAAAAAAGAATATTTTTAAAAGGAAAACTCAAAAAGCAAACACAGAGACTGCCAGAGGACTTAATGCTGTCCTCAAAACCTCATGATTTTTTAAAGACCTCTGACATTCACAAATGTGTTGTTTCAACCTGTTATTAAGGACAGCAAATACTGTGCTGGTAACAATCTGAAGAAAAATTTTACTCTCTTCTTGCTCCAGTGCTTTAGAATTATTTTTATAATTATAAACCCATATTTCTTTTTTCTTGAATTTAAGAATTTACAGAAAGTTATCTGTAGTTAATTTGATGCTTTCTTATAAGAATCCATCTTAAAACCTCTGATACAGATTTTGAGACATATTTGTTTTATATGCCTACCTCTTGTGTTTTGAATTTTGCCATTTATGTGCTCATCACTCAGGTCTGGCCTTGAGTGTGATAAAAAATGTCAACAAAATATCCCTAATCTGAGTCCAGTCTAAATTTTTCTTTGAATAAGCATCTCAATTTTCATTCTGTAGTCATAAATTTCCCTCTAACACATCTTGCAATGTCCTGCTTGAGTTTATTCCAGAGAAGCTTTTTTCTAATTCTTCCCAAATCTTACCCTAGGAATGGAAATTACTTATCTATTGAGGGTTTTAGTTTTAACTACCAGTAGTTCCACAGAAAATTGCTAGGGTTAGTTCAGGCAGAAACTACTCCTAACAGTTGAAGCCCTACATTTCTTTATTTGCTGGATCAGAAGGTGAGGGAAATCTCACTCTCTACTTCAAGTTTACTTACTGTGAACAAGAGGTGATAGAATATAACAAGCATTCTACATAAAACATTATTTCAGTTGCTATGTACTAGACAAAAAAAGGCATACATGCTGCAGATTGTTTTCATTAGAAAATAATGTTTTAACAGCAGCTTTTCCAGTTGTAGCTCCAAAATTAATCCATTTAGAGTGTACTTATAATAAATAGGAAATGTTTTGTAGATTCAATTGTTCTGTTGCATGAAATCATATCCAAGTCATTGTTTTTCTGGGCTTAAAGTACTTTGTATAACTGCAGTTGTGTAATGAAATGAAGATTAGTATGCTATATATATGAGACTTGCAATGTAATTGCAAAGAAAAATTACTTTCCTTGCATTCAGTCTAACATTTTAGAAAATGTTAGGCTGAATACAAGGAAAATCATTTGCATTTATGAAGTCAAGCCCAAAAGGAAGATTTTTTTTTCTTTTTGGAAAATGTGAACCTAAAACTGAAACATGGAGATTAATTAAGGTGTGCTGTGTTGAAGTGTATATCTGGACAGGCAGAATCAAAAGTGGCAGAAAAATGAAAATCTTTTTCAATTGGAAGTATCACCATTCTAAAATGAAAAGAGAGAACACAAGAGGCTAAAGAAAGGTTCCAGTGTTAGCACTGTCTAGGTAAGATAAATATATGGCATAGTTCAGAAATCTGTACCAGAGGGCTAATCTTCTGGGATTTAGATTAGTCAGAATTATTTAGCACATTCTATTTAGCAGAAAAATATTTTAAACACTCATTGAGTTGATTTTATTACAGAATATGTATTCATTGTTGAGTTAATCCTAGGGAACAGAATTGATAATCTAAATTTTGGTTCATTTTATGTTAGATCATCCATCATTAAGTTTCAGAATTCACCTGTCAGGGGCAAATTTGATAGGGGTGTTGCTTATTAATTACTCTAATATACTTTTTGGTTGAGGAGATATGAGAACAAGAAAAACACTGAAAATAACTGAAAAAACCCCTTACCTGCAAAGCCATGGATTGATGTTTAATGTAGAAATATAAATTTAAACATGAATTAAAAACTGAGTTTAGGTTAGGGACAGTCCAAGTGAAGTAATATTATACAGATGCAGGTCAGAGAGCACAACTGACCCCAAGGGAAAAGCAGGCCAGGAGAGCAGCTAGAATGGAAAAAATGTACAATGCAGGAAGAAAGGTGCAGTTGTAGTTAATCTGCTAAATTAGTAAAACCAATTCCACTCCCTGAGATGTGAGTAGGAATTTTACTTCGGATTTCAGTGGGAACAATTAAGCAAAGTCAGTCAAGACTCTGACTCAGCCCTATTCTACATCTTACAATTATTTTAACTCAGTGGTGGGCGGATTAGATTTTATGTATAACTTTTTTGCTAAACTTTGCCCTGTTCTTTTAGGAGAGTGCCAAGGCAGTGGGAAAGTGGTAAGCAAAGTACTTGTAGCAGTGACTGTTTAAGGTAATAGGCTAGTTTAATGTGATGATTGGAAAATATGTAAAAATCTTGAAGGACAATCACAGAGGTAGCTTTTTATAGTCTTTTGGATTACTATAATATTGATCCTAATTCTTGTACAGGAAAGTTGAATAATATTTAATGATGAGTGTCTTGTGTTAAATGCTATACAAGGCAGAAGCAACTATTATAATTTTGTAATAACTCATAATACTCTATCTTCTGTGCTTCATCCCCTTGCTCTAATTGATGAATCCCTGAACAGACAGCTCCTTTGGGTGCATTCCTTGCACCAGCTTCCAAGTGCTGTCATGACCTGGCACAACAGGTCATGACAGAGAAAAAGGGCATCTGCTGGGTCCTAGTCCCACTAAGTAAAGAGGAGGAGTGGATTACAGTAGCTTCTTCATGGTGACACAATCCAGTCAGAAGATGGGGTTGATAGAAATGGTTATGAGCTTTTGTTGAAGAACCTCAGCATGTTTCATTCTGATGTGTGTTACCTTCTTGGAAACCTGTTTCTTCTGATTTTGGTTAATAAGAAAGTTGACAAACTCCTATTTATGACCTATTTTGCAGCTGTTCTCAAGCCTTCAGAAAATATCTGAGGGACACAGAAATATTTTTCTTCACCTCCCATGCGCAGATGATGAGGTAAGTATTACCCTCCATTGTTTCCTCTCGAGTTGAAACATGGTATAGCAGTTCCATTTATTTAGTACTCACATCTTGAAAACCTGTCTCTAAATAATGTATGTTGCCTGTATTCAGGCTGTAGCTTCAGTATTTCTTATGATCTATAGGATAATTGCAATGGATGTATCTGATTCAGACAGAATAACTGATAAACGGGAACTGCAAAAGCATGCCTGGGTCTTTTATTGATTACTGCCACAATAAGAATCTATTTTTTTCAATATAATTGCTGCTAATGTTGAAAGATTTTGTTAATTTTGAGATTAACTACAATTATGATTTTCTCAGTGACATGATTTGAACACACAGGTAACTATGAAATATACATGTAAAATTCTTAAAGGGCATTCATCAGTATCAAAGGCTCTGCTTCCAGATGAAAGGAATGATTCTTCAGTTCAGGAAAACAAAACAAAATTATTTCATGGAAAGTCAAGGTCGTTTAAAAGACAGTGTTTGTAGAAAATGACAACTTGATCCTTGCACATAAAAACCAAATGTTAGTGCTGCTGCAGAGAACAGGGATCAGCTTCTGAGATCCATCTAAAATGGTTTTTCCATTGGCAAAAACCATTTGGGACTATATTTTTCCAGTTCTGTAATCAAACAGGCTGGTTCCTGGGGAAGAAAAATGAAAGGAATAAAAGTAATCAAAGATGTATGTTTCCCTCTGGTAAAACCAGGATAGAAAACAATAAAGAAAATCAAGATTTAACTGTTGAGGGTTTTAAACAAAATTCTGTGCTGATTTAAGTAAATTGTGAATTTATGTCTCAGCAGTGAGTAAGGAACTCCATATGATAAAGGTGATTACATTTTTCCCATAAGTGACAAAACCAAAAGCATGTCACTATTGTTCTGCAAGAATGGAGTTGTTAGCACTCTGTTCCAATTCCAGTTTGGATCATTATTTTCTCCTTACTGAATTTCACCTGCAGTTCAAAGTAGGTGTATATTATTGGTAGGTATTATAAACCATTGTGTAAAATCACTATAGCCCTGAAAATACACCTTAGAGCTAGCTATGATTACTAGGCCTAAAAAAAAATTCTTGCATGGTGTACATTCTATTTGGAAAAAACTTTGTGATCCTGGTAAAGTGATATGTGTACATGAATATATAACATCACTAAATGTTAGGTAAAGTGGGAATTTCTAGCTAAAACAGTCAAATGGTATAAGATTAGCAAAACCTTTGATAGGAGGGAATGGATCAGTACATTACTCTTTAGATCTTTTTTCCTCTTCATTCACAGTTCTGTCAGTTACTTGATCAGAACAGTTTCTGTGGATGGATAGAGGAGATGAAAAGGAGAGAAGAAGGCTGACTAAAGAGAGAAGTTATGTTTTAGCTTAATCCTCAGCTGAAAGAGCTGTAACCTTCATGAAGTCAGATTGTACCACAATGGAGGAGCATATTCCTTCCATCACAAGGAACATCCCTCCTTCGTATCTTTCCCTCATGTCTCTTGTGTCTCAGTATGGGAATACTGTTCTTGCAGCTGTGCTTTCCTCCCTAATGTTAGACTGGCCCTTAATACAATCAGGAGATCTCTGAAAAGCTGGGGCATTTACTCCACTGCTAATTGTGTTAAGATGGGGAAAGAAGAGGGCAGAAAAGGTCAGACATGCATTTGGGGCTACTGATGGTGGGTATCATTTTGACTTTATTATTTATGCCAGTGCTTCTAAAAGCTTGTTGTCTTCCAAAATACACCTAAAGACTCATTAAGAAATAGAATTTTTAAGCAATGAAAAAAATTGTTTATTTTTTTTCTTCTGTTCCAGTTATCATCTGGGATACTTGACTTATTTTTCAAGCTTGAAAAAAGATATTTTTAGATAAATCTTATTATTTTTCTCCCCACTTGTAAAATTTAGCACCAAGAGAGGTGCATTACTTTAATCAGCAGAAAAAAGTTTTGCTATGTAATTTCCAGGAGCTTTTGCATTGATCTTTTTTATAAGGTTCTATGATTTGAATATATTATTTGAATTGAATACTTGACTTGGAAATTATGTAATGTTTATTTTTTTTACCATCTTAATTTTTTCCTTGTGCCATCTCTCCACAATTTTTCTTCCAATGCTGTACCTCCAACTATTACATGTGATTTGAAACAGTTGCCAACATGGCTTTTAACACTTAAAATTATTATTTCAGTTCTGGTGGTTAAGTCATGATGATACTTAGCTCCCTCAGCACAAAAATGCACATCACTTAACAAGTTACATTTTTAAAAGATCTTTAAGCCAAGAATCCAAAATAGGGTACTGAGAGTCAGTTTCATTATCCACTTCATAAAAATAGGTTGGAGATGATTATTATTGGTTGATCAGTAACTATCACTCATTGATCCTGTTGAGAATCTGAAGCTAACTTGCTTTTGCTTCTCTATGAGTGAAGTGCATATTCCTTCATCAATATAGAAATTGTCAATACTTTATGGATTGTTTGTATATTTCTCTCTTAAAAGGGTGTAAACTACAGTCCTTTACCCATTCCCTATTCAGAACAATGACAATATCACTACTGAGTTCAAAACCCCTAAAATCACACTTTCTAATGTACCTTAAAGGACCAATTAAGATAATTTCTGATGACCAGTGTCTTATTCCAGACATCATGAATTCAAACCATATTCCCCCAAATCAAGCTAAAGAAAACATAAAGATCAGATTTGGTGATAGAGAAGAAGATGTCTCAACAGTAAAAACAGTAATTCCACAAAATGAATAGTTTCAAATGGCATATTTAATTTTCTATGAAATATATGTTGTCTGTGCAAATGTGTGTTGAAGAGGTGCTGTCATGAATTTAAAATTTGCTGGAAAAGCAGAATTTTTCTTTTTATACTGCACAACCTAGAGAATAATAATTAAAATAAGTGACATCCAAGTGCTTTTAATGTTCCAACTTGTCAGTAAATGTTATAAATAAAAAAAACCCCCAATAGTTGTATCCATAAAAATGAATGCCACTTTCAAAACTAGATTAAAAATTTGCATGAATATTATACAATTTGAGTAAAAATTATAATGTCTCGTTTCTTCAGGGATTTTAATATGTGTTACCAGCATGTCTGTTTCTAGATTTGGTCCAGAGATATGAAAAACAATTTTCAGAGGACCTTTCTGTATAGTTATAAAATTATAAAAAAAAAATCTCTATGCTGTTTGCCTGTCCTGAATTCACATAACTTAAGTCTGTGTAATTATTCCTCGGGGTTAGGTGTCTTTAAAGGCATCAGCTATTGATCAAAGATATTTCCATTGTTTTTCCTTTGTAGGATTTCCCTTTTTAATGATAAATTTGTTTGCTTTCACATCTTTGGGTCATTATGACTGTTCGTAGTGATTTCTAAAAGGGCAGTTTGAGAGGTGCCAAAAGCAAGAGTTGTCTCATGGGAAAAGACCCATGAGAGAGTGAGTACTGAGCCAAGGAGCACAGTGGAAGGCTCTGTCTCCAGTCTTGTTTAATTACCTATTTAGAAATTGTCCTCTGGATGTGATTAATACAATCAATAAACTGACTGTCTCTAGTATTACCTGATATATGGCCATACTTTCATTTTATAGATAATTTCAAATATATTTCCTTTCTGACCTCAATTTTACATGCATTGCAAAAATTTATTTCTCATTTAATTAATTTTAATCATCAATTTGAACATTCAATAAATGTGATAATCTAATTTCTTCAATGAAGATTGAGAATGATTGACCCCAAGACCTGTGTACATCATGCTTTATGGAAAAGAAACCTAATTCCCTAGAAAATAGATTTGTGTTTTAGAATACTGTCTAAAGGACTGCTATATTGCTGCAAAACTTATATACCTTCTTTCTAGTGCATCCAAAATGCACCTTTGTGTTTTCATAAAGACCTTGAGCTTTCATACAAAAAAAAATACATACTGGAGAGCAAAGTGTATAATTTACACTTTTCATCTACAGTAATTACAAAACTTTCATTATCTATATTACATATTTATAAAACATCTTATCCTGTATTTATTTAAAAATAAGGTTTCAAAGATCACAGTAGAAGACAAAGCTTGGAGTGACACATTTACAAAAAAACTTACTATAAAAACCCCTTGTAGCTTTAAATTTAAGTCCTTAAGACTCCAAATCTTCCTGTATTGCATTACCATCAAAGATAGTGACATCTATTATTTCCTTCTCATAAGAACTGCTACTTTTTTGCCTTCATAGCCTTTTCTTGCAAATTATATGGTAAAGAAGGGGTAGCTTTTTATATTACTCGGCATGTTCCTTGAAAAGATGAAGATGATACACATCAGAATAGGGACACTGACAGATGAATTGCAGCAGTGGTGTGCAAAGCTATATATAGCAAGCTATAAAAGATGCCTGAATCAGCAACTTTAAACATTGTAGTTTGTGAGGTAAACAATGAAATATCAGATGTTCCTATTTGCTGATATCCTGGTTAGCTATGCCTGCCTTTCCTTTTCCTTTTCCTTTTCCTTTTCCTTTTCCTTTTCCTTTTCCTTTCCTCCCTCTGAAATTACATCATGCAATGCCATGAGTAATTTCATCAAAATCCACATTAAAAGCAATTTGATGATTGCGGTTCCCAGTATCTTGGTAACAAGGCACTTGCTTTGAATTTCGAAAAGGATTTCAGTTCCTCATGCCCAATTTATGGCCTTTTTTTTTTTCCTTGTGTCACATTATCCTTGATTTGAAATGACATTTTTCTCTTTTTAATGCACTTCCTCTTGATACGTCTGCAGAGGGCAATCATATCAAACCTTGGACTTTTGGCAGGCTAAAACTCTGGTTCTTCTCTCCCGCAGTATCTATTTCTCTGTGATATCTGTAGCTCTTTTCCATATGTGTAGCAGGAATGATCAGAAGATTTGTGAAATTTGAAAGACCTTTGACCCTCCTGTGGTCATGGAACTGCTTCTTTCTCTCTGCAGAAGTTGAGAAGCCCTTGCTGAATTTGCTTAGAGGGATCTTGTTCTCTCTGAGCATGGTGTGGGGTGCTGTGGTGCTGAACAAGGCAGGAACTCTGCTGTAGTCCCACAGCAAAGAAAATCTTGTCTTCTCTTATACCTGAGAAGTAATAACTGTTAAGTTTGGATGTTCATAATCTGGCTCAAATGCATAGTAAAAGGTGGTTTAGTTTATAACCTCACAATGCTGAGTATTCTGACCTGAACTCCTGCTGTTGTGGGAGCATCCTGGCACTGTTTATTTTTGTGAACCTAAATTGCTGAGTTACAATTTGTAGGAAAGCATGAGTTTTAGAAAGCAAGTAGAAGATAAGGAGGTGTGATTAATTTTCATTCTTGTACTGAGCATGTTTCTTTTACAGTTGCAGAAACCTGAGCTGCTGAGGTTCAGGTTATAATTTGAACAGTTCATTCAAGTAGCAATGTGGGTGAAAAATAAGGTCTCAGGAAGCTCTGTCAATGAAGACTGCCACTCAAAGAGAGAAATATTATTTAACAAGTAGAGATAGAGAAATATTATTTAACAAGTAGAGATAGAGATCTTTAGAAAGATATCCTTGAAATAATCTTCAGAGTAATGTGAAAAGAATTGAATAAGCCCAATTTATGCAAATTACATGTTATGCAACTCTGTGTAATGTATATGTTACACTGTTGAAGACTGTGGTCTCATCACTGCACTGAAGATTTTATAACTGGTTAGAGTGAGATGAAGATTTCTCAGTAGTCCAATCTAAGCTCATTTGCAACTATTGTGAGACAATAGATGCTCTCATCCTTTCATTACTTTTTAACTGCCATCATGTGAGTGTGACCAAATTGTTTGAAACTCACATGCTTATCCCGAGACAATGCAGGGTGGGATTCTGGATAAATTCAGTGAAAACAATGCAGATTTCTTATGTATCTATGTAAAAACAATAAAAAAATATTGGTAAACAAATCTCTATCTGAATGCAATTTTACAGTTTAATTTTTTAGACTAGCAAAGACCATGCATAAAATTTTCCAAATTAATTCCTTAAAAGTATTTAATTCTAAAAAGTAACATTAAAATAAAATAGCATGTATGAAATGTTCTTGGTTTGCCTTTTTAAAAAATTTTGTAAGTTAACATTGACAAAATGAGAAAGCACCTCTGTCTTTCTAATCACCACTCAAGTCTTTGAGATTGCTTTGCCTGCTTAAAAAAGAAAACTAAAACAAATAATTAGATGATCTACATTTATTTATTTATATAAAAGCTTTATGATATTTCATTAAGGAAATAAGGCAGTGAGGCCACTCTTTCAAACATTCAGAAATTTAGCATGAAATAAAGTAAAATCTGTACTCACTTAAATATTAATGTAAGAAAGATTTTGATTATGTGTCATAACAGCTGCACAGGAAAATTGTTTCATTTTAGCTGATTTAAAATAGGATCTATAAAAAAGAAAGCTTTGTAACAGTGTTTGCTATTATGTTTTCTTATGATTTATTTTTAGAAAACTAGTGGGTTTTTTTATAAGACTTTGCAGGATATATAAGACTCTCACTAGCAATTGGTATTTTCTTCTTCCATTTAAGAAATGAACTGTAATTCAGAGATAATAATAATGACGAAAAATATTGGGAAATTTGGTGCAATGGGCCTTTTTTTTTTTGCAAAACCAATTTGGACATGTGTAAGCAAAATGTACAAACCTATAGAAAATAAACCTTTTGAAAACCAGATATGTTCACAGAATGGGAAGGTTAGAAGGGACCACAGGGTCAGTCTGGTCCAGCCTCCCTGCTCAAGCAGGGGCATCCCAGAGCACAAGGCACAGGATTGCATCCAGACAGTTCTTGAATATCTCCAGTGAGGGAGACTCCACACCCTCTCTGGGCAACCTGTGGCAGTGCTTGGTCACTGCACAGTAAAGAAGTTCTTCCTCATGTTCAGGTGGAGCTTCCTGTGCATCAGTTCCTGCCTATTGCCTCTTGTTCCATTGCTCAGCACCACAGAGCAGAGCCTGTTCCATCACCTTGTCAGCCTCCCTTCAGGTACTGACAGACATTGATGAGGTCCCCTCTCAGTCTTCTCTTCTCAAGGCTGAACAGGTCTAGCTCCCTCAGTCTTTCCTGATAAAAGAGATGCTCCTGTCCCCAGTCATCCTTGCTGCCCTCCACGGGAGCCAAATAAAGAATGAATGATTAAATGGAAAAGGAGATAAAGGGCTATAATGGCCATGTGAAAAAATGCTTTAATGATATATAGCAAATGAGAAAATAAGACTTTAAATTTACATTTCATTAAAATGAATCAGTGTATAAAAGCACACAATTTTGAAGAGTATGAAAATAGTGTTCTGAGCTGTCTGGTTAACCTTGTTTATCACAGGCATACTGTAATAGCAGCCAATAACTGTGGAATTCATGATAATTTATTCTTCTATTTTTCATATTTATTTGGATATAACTTTTGAAAGTGAGGTCATAAATGTTTGCTTAACTTACTGAAAGACATTTCTTAGTTTTTTATTCAATAACTATGCTGCCATTAAAACAATGAAAAGCCCAATATCTGCAAGGTATAGATGAGTATGTACAACAAGGTATGCACTGTGAATTATAATTTACATACCAAACCTCTTTTTAGGTTAAAGTTTGATAAAAACAGAGCCAAAGTAAAGACAAAGTATATGATGCACTGGTGAACTCAATGCAGAAAAAAGAAATCATCCCAAAACAATTGTACCTGAAGGTGCTAGAATGAAATAACATAAAAAGTATTGCTTAATAAAAAAGTGAAACATCACGTAAGTAAGAGAACATAGAGTTTATTACCTGTATGTTTTTTGTAGCAGGATTGCTTGAAAGATACAGTTGCCATCAATGTATTTCTGTTCAAAAAAAGTAACATCACTCATCTATTCTAGATAAATTTAATCTCCTTTTATTTTAGGAGTTGAGGTACTGCAGTGAGTGGACCAGAGGTTTAACTTGTCCAGTGTTTTTATTCTGACCTTAGGAAAGATATTATTTACTTGTACCTGTAGCAACAGAAAAAAAGATAATTTATTGGTTGTTTAATTTAGAAAAAATTTCTCTTTTCCTTTCTGTTTCTCTAGGTCTTAAACTTCTGCTGGATAGAAACCTCTTAGCCTTCTTCCTGCAGTTTTGTAAATATTACAAAACAAAGATTATTGACACTTGCAAGAATTCTGGATGCTGATTGGGGATATCTTTTTTTTGGAGCTCTAAGATTTTGGCCTCAGTAGCTTCAAGGAACAGTGAATTCTATTCTGCTATGTGGAAGAAAATGTACTTATTATGAATTTTTTCATACCTATTTATTACAAGAAATGGAGATGAGAAGCTCCCAACCATTTCCAGACTATCACTGCATGAGTTTTTTATTCTGGTGTCCTTACATCAAAACAAAGAGACATTTTAGTATCACCTTTTAAAGTAAAATTATTCCAACCTTACTGAGTGTTTTCCCACCCATTTATTAATTTCTCTGGGGTTTTTTTTCAGAATTTCAAGCTTCCTTCTCTGAGCCTCTGCCAGTTTGACACTTCTTTTGAAACCCTGTGATCAATGCTGCACATAATATTCTGGAGGAGATGACATTTTAGATGGATATGTGGTAATTTCTTGACTGTGATGGCACATTGAGCAATTGATGTTTTTTATTTCCTCCTTTTCTCTCTCTTCATTGTCAGTAAGTTTGGAAGGCCCATACCCTTTACACGAGTACCACACAGAAATTGAAAGTAGATATGATCACTCTTTTTATTTTCTTCCTTTGTATCAGAGTTGAATTCAATTACTGCTGTCTTTGAAGATTTCTGGCTCAGAAAGAAATATCCTCTTATTCAGTAAGTGATTTGGTCTGGGGAGAAGTACTGGGATGTTGTCTGGGCTAGGGGCTGGTGTTGCTCTCCACTGAAAAAGCCGTGCCTCTCAAGGCATCAGAGCTGCCCTGGGAGCTGGTGAGGACAAATGCCAGGAAAGCCTCTGGCTGCAGTCACTTTTAGACCCTCTAGGGGTCTAACCTGCATGCAGCAGGTTGGTGTGACAAGGGGTTTACTGCTAGAGGATATTCATGGTCACTTCCCACAACGCCAGTTCCATGAATTGAAGGAAAGAAGGAGTTTTCCTTTTTGTCAGAATATCTTGCTTGGTTGTGTTATATATTATCTTGTTTCAGGAAACATCAGGAGATTTAATCAGAAATTGTTGCAGAATTTCTAAACATCGGCAGTATCCTTCATCACTTAAGCCTCACTCCTCTGCTGTGTTTTCATTTTAAAGGTTTTTGATCTTTTATACTAAGAGCTCCATTCTTTGGTCAGATGCTGAGGCATAGTTTGTGCACTGAGGGGTGTTTGATGTGGGTGGGACACTGAAGAGTTTCACACCATCTGTGTATCAGATGTACTTCCAATTGACTTGGTGGAAGTGGCCTTATAGGAGCAGTGCTTTGTACTCTGGTTCCTAAGTGTGTGTGGAAGGGGAAGAGGTCAAGAGAAGTAAAAAAGGTCAAAGGAAGGATGTGGAGTGAATGTGAACATAAGTGCATTCTTAAAGAGGGGTGTTTGCTGTATTTAGAGGGTGTGGCAGGAGGAATGCAGACTCCAAACCTGTTTATTGATCTTGCTTCAAGTAGTGAGAACATTTATCCCAAAATTTATCCCTCACCGTAGGCTGCGTTCTAGCCTGCAGAGTGCCATTTCCACTGTCTAATCCATTTGCTTTACAAACATTATATGGAGCTGGCTTCCAGCTATGCTCTGTGATTTTTGTGGGTTTTCAGACTCCTCTTTCTCCCTATACTTCTTAAGTTGAATTATAGAAAATTAAGTCAGCGGTATATACCTCATTAAAATGAACAAACAAGAAAAAAATAGATATTTAAGTGCTGGGGAATTTAAATCTCTCTTAAATTTGTATCTAAGATCTGTCTCAGATATAAAGGCTTTCCCTAATAATGAATTCTACATCAATAGTCATGATCAGAAGAAAACATCATGGGAAATTGTCCAAATGCTTGAGAAATGTCCAAATTTCTCTTCCATTTCATATTTATCCTACAAACTTGGAGTTTACCTAAAAATGAAGTGTAAAGTTTGAGTTGTTCTATAGGTTTTTTCAAGTAGTTTCTTCACTCCTCTCTAATGTTGTATGGTATCAGTGAAATTGGAAAATATATTTCTTTTTGGTATTATTATTTTAACTTTTTTTTTCTTTTTGAAGTACTCAGCTTATCATGAATTCTAAAATCTAATCTTCTGTAAGTGTTAGTAATGAGACAGTGGAGCAGAGAGTCATGGCTTCTTCCCACAAGGTTTTGCTTTCATAATGAACTAAGTCATATGAAGTGTGGAATCTGAGATAAGGCATGAAATTTTTAGACAGTGCCAGCTGGAATATCTCCATTAAAATCAATGGAGGGACACCAGTTTTCACCACCAGCTTGTGACTCACTCCCAGGGGAAATAAAATGGTTGATATAAATGTTTCAGTCATGAGCCTCTCAGAGTGAACAATTGACATGGCAAGGGCAGATGCTAGTATTCAAAATTGAAGATAATTTGGGACATTATATTCTGGATGTGATAGAATCTGTTGATTTTCTCTCTATCACCCAGTATCACTTTGAACCTGACTCATATTTGAGCTTTTTAGAAAGTAGTTGAATAATGTGAAGTTTCTTAGGGCTATGGAGTAAACTGTGGGCTGCTGCATAGCATTAGGAAGAATTCTTGCATTTTATAAAGGCTAAGCAGGGAAGGAGAAAATCAAATCTTTTCCCCTTCATTCCTCACAAGACCCACACTTAATTGTACTACCAAGTCCTTTGCAGAAATATGACTACTGTCAGATAGTGTTACTACTAAATTCAGTAAAACCATATTTATGCTGATAAATATGCATGTAATTTTTTGTCTTTTTCTGTGAGGTGGGTGTGGGATGCCATTTTCCAAACTGAATGTGGCAATAGCAACAGCCAAACCCATGCATGAGGATGCATGAATGGGCTTGGAAATAAGGAAAAGCAGTTATGGGTTTTTCAAGAGCCACTTTCAGATTTTGTGATTCCTACTGTGAGCTCAGAAAGCCCCCAGGCAAGAAAAATCTAGACTAAGAAGGAGAAACATAGATTATTATCTATTTTAACTTTACTGTTTAATAACATGATGAAAATGGAGAAAAAGAAGCAGGTAAGAGGCAAAGCAGAAAGGTCCCTTCCCTGGGAAACAGGGATAGACTTTTATAGATCCTGTTTCTACAAGATGTGAAAGCGTTTCATTTCATAGGCAGCCTGGTTTCCCCATTTGCATTACCCTTGGATCAGTGCACAAGCAAGTTTCTCACTGTGGAGTTTTATTAATGAGGTTATTGTTGAGCAAGAAAGCTCAACTGCTTTCCTTCCAAATGAAAAAGGAACATTTCCATGGGCTAAGATTTGCCCTCTAGCTAGGCTCCTGAAATCCCACCAAGTTAAAACTTATCCTCTACCCATTTTAACTATTACAGTGACAATGAATGGACTTTAAGCAGTTTCAAAATATGCCCCATTAATTTTAATATGTGCTAAACTTTGTAGCAGATTTTTAATTTTTCAATACAGCCTTTTTCAGTACAGCCTTTCAATACAGCTGTGCTTTTCTCTCTGATGAAGCTTTTCTGCTGAGGACAATACTCACACTAGAACAATAATGATCTTATTTTTCCTGAATTCTTAAATTATTCAACTCACAAGTTAAGATCATAAGATATTTCAGACTGGAAAGGACCTCAGAAGAGATTCTCATGTAATTTACTACTCAAAGCACTATCAGCTGTGAGGTGAGAGCAGGTTACTCAGGGCTTTATTCAAACAACTCTTGAAAACCAGATTAAAAAGCTGTAAGAACAGAATAGAAATTGTAAGAACTTGTAAGTTCTTGAAATCAGAGAAATTATAAATCCACAATTATTAGATTTAAAATATTAGAAGGTGACTTTTTGATAATTCACTTTAGTATTTGTTTATGGCCCTGTTGTCTTTAAATTTGTCTGATTTTTTTAATATGCTGTCTCTGAGAGGCTCCTGAGGCAACAAATTTCAGAAATTCACTTGGTACTGTATCAAAATATTTTCTTTTAAAAGCTTTTAACTGATATGATAAATTAATTAAGAACTAGTTTTTTCTCTTTGGGCTTATTCAATAATTAGTTCTGTGTTCACTCACCCTTGTGATTTTACAGACCTTCAAACATACCCCATCATCCTTCTCTTTGCATCAAACAATATCAGTCTTTCTCATCTGTCCCTGTTAAGGTTATTACTGTCTCCACACCTTCTCAGCTCCATGTTGTTTTCCTTGAGGTGCAGAAGTGCCCAGAGCACTGAAGATGTTTGTGTGGAGGAGCCTGCTTTAGCCATCCCTTGATGCCTGAGGTCTGCCAGAGACAGATGTGTAAACTACAGCTTTTAAATTATATGGTAATGGAACTGAAAGCAACTGTACAGCTGTGGTGTAAGCAAAAAAGGAAATTCACTGTTGATCTTAATGGTGATGGTGGGCATCCAGTTTATCTGGATGTCTTACTTGCTTTTGGGCTGAGTTTTTCCTTGCTCTCTTCCACTGCATCAGTGAGTGTGGTTGTATTGTGATGACTAATGAGTTTGCAAATGCCTACAAAGGTAAGCAATTAATATCTGTGATGCTGTTACAGTAAGAGTAAAGCAAAAGCTTCAGAAAAAAAAGAAGCCAAGAATTGGTTTTGTATGGATTTCTGGACATCAGAGAATGACCTAGAAATCAACATTTACCGCTTATCAGGACTGCAAACCTAGCTGGGATATGCTCATGAAGCTCTTACACTTGTTTCTGTTCTGGCACAGCAGGATGTAGGTTAGGATATGTGGATGGTGCTCGCTTCCCTGTGGCAGGGGGCTGGAAGAGGCTCTTAAGTCTGCTAGGAAAATGTTCCTGCCTGTCTTGTTCATGCTGCTCAGTTACATGGCCAGAAGACACTCCTCATAAGAGAAAAAGGTTAGTACACCTAATTAAAATTATTAATTTAACTGAGCAGTCAGAAATATTCTGTTTCTCCTCCTTTCTTAAGTCATCCAGACAATTTCCAAAAACTCAGCTAAATGGCTTCTTCTCTGACACCATCTCTGAGAGGTATTAGTCCAGGCTTTCAAGATTCATATCACCCCGTCAAATAAATTCCTGTTCTACAGTAGCTGAACAAAAGTTAAGGGAAATGAAATAACATGTAAAAGAAGTTTTAAAAGTTTGAAGCCAGATTTGATTCATGCAAGTAATACAAGTTTCCTCAGAAAGTAGTGATTTATTTTAACTGAAATTGGAAAATATTGTTTTTTTTAAAAATATAAACTGTCATGTTACATGAAACTTTATTTCCTCATACCAGCAGTGATTTTATTGACAACTGTTCAAAGTGATTTTATTTTTAACTATGCTCAGTCATCACAAGGCCATTCACTGAAAAAGGGGACTAAATTTTCTTGATGGCTCACATTTATTTTTCCTCAATGATGGAAATAATTTATTGTTTTCATGAAAGATTCATGTCAAAATATGTGTTGTGGAAGCAGAAATGTTTCTTATTCAGATCTCTCTGTATTCCTCTCAGAAAATATCCAACTTCAGAAACTTTCCAGTCAGAAACTTTCCAAGTTGATACAACTCTGAGAAACATGCTGCTTTGGTTAAAAAAATATTAACCATAAGAACAATACTAAGTATTCTAGTGTCAACAAGTCTACAGTTACAGGCAAATAAAACCAAAAACATTCTGAACAAATTCATCACTACATAAAGATCTTCTAGACTAACACTGGAAATTCAGGAGCTTGGTCATCCTTTCTTGGAAATTTTGCTAAGATTTTCTTCAAATTAGTCAGTATACGTTAGTTCCTACTTAACAAACATTTGGTTAAGGTATTTATTTATGAAATTTGCTGAAGGGAAGCCTTTAAAGATGCAGTATCTCACTTACATTTCAGTCCTGAGGGACAGGAAGAAACTCATGCATAGTAACTAACATTTTCATAAAGCTAATGAATTCACACTGCTTGTCCATAATAATTGTGTATCAAATTTGAAAATATGCTGTAGAAGATTGCAAATTGTGAAAACAGTGACAAGATGCCTGAGAGAGAAATATAATTCGTTTTTCTAAGCAACATTTTCAAGTTACTCTTTACTACTTCTTCTTTTAGATGAGTTATGAAATAGTAACAACACTGAGACAGTTGAATGTTATGATACATTAGCACAAAAACCAAATGAGGAAACAACCTCTAGATTATTCTGTGTAGTTTAGCATCCTTTTTGTTCTTACATTTAGATTACATTTTCATCACTATTCTAATTCTTCCCTCTCTGTAGTGGGTACTTTTAAGAAGATGTTTTAAGCACAAAGTTTAAGTAATATTATTTTAGTAAGAGACATGAGAAGAGCCTGGAATTTTGACTCAGTTCTACTGTGATTCTACTGCAAAGTCAAAATAAATTCAGAAACAGCTTCAACACATTTTGACTTTATGCAGCAGGGGCAAAGGTTTCATGCCAATCTTCAGTTAGCCTTATCTTGATACCATATAGTATTGTCAGTCTCTAAGTGTACCCAAAGTATCATTACACAGACTGGAACAGCTACAGCGAAGTGGCACTCTGGCATGTCTGTGCCATCAAGTCTCCACAAAAATGTCACTGCCACAAAGCGGATGTTGTAGTGACATCTCTGCCATCAATTGGTCATTAAGGGATCCCCTTAGCTGCTTATCCAGAGAAGTTTTGTAACTCCTTTGCGCATTCATACTGTGTAGCATATCAGGATAAAGATCATAATGTTTTTCCAAAACAGTGCTTAAGCACTTTGAAATGGGCACTGGAAATATTTTTTCTAGTCATTATCTTCCCTTTTGTCACACAATACTGTCGTTCCACTACTGTAATGTAATAGTGTTTTGTAATGCATATAATATCTGAAACAGTCTATCAATACATATTTTATGAGAAAAGCTCATTTATGTAGCTCTTTTGCCTCGTAGAAGCAGTAAAAAGCCCCTACTTCAACATTTTTAATCTGATTCTTAATCTATAAATAAACTGCATTGTGTCTCAAAATCCTAACAAAAATAACTTTTGTTACTCTGTAACCTCCTTGTAGCAGAAAAAAAAATCCTCACTTGAAAATATGCTAGTCATACAAAGGCAAGGAAACTTTTAAGAAGAAATTTAAATGTAATCATGTAAATGTGAAAAATATGGGATTGATATGTAGCATACATTAATGGAGAGAGGCTTTCTCAAGCAACAGTTCACTGTTTGCATCAACTCTTGCAAACAACGTTCCTCGAATTCTCAACAAGGATCTAGCCATAACCTATGTGTCTTAGCAGGTTTTTATTAGGGCCCTAAGTGCCTTCTGCCCACTTTTGACTCAACAGCAAAATTTGTTAAACCAATGATTTAAAAAGTTACTAACTACCAGTATATCCATACAGTGAAACTCCTTGTTCTGTGATTCATTTCGTTTATTAAAAGTAAATTTATTAATTTGCCATAGCACCTCATCAAACTCAAAATGGAATTAAAAGTAAGAATAGGATTGGTCAGATCCAAAGAAATATTAGAGCACTAATTATTGATATAACTATACTAATCAAAATAGAAGTTAAAATCTAAGCTGTTTACAGAGATGTTTCAATTTAAGAAAAAAAAGTTGTTTGATTTGCTGTACTTCTAGGGTTACTTTAATTGAAGATGAAGAATAAAATGGCTAGAAATTATTTAACTTGCATTATTCCTGTCAATGCACTAGAATACATTTTTTTGACCGTGTCCTCTATTGAGCTACTTTGTCTTGCTACTTTTGGTGATATTTAGAGTGGAGAAGATGAAAAACTAACAAAGAAAAATGGAAATCCAGAAAATGAAGACTCATATATAAGGCCTGATAGTGTTTTCAGGCCTTTGGACTTGGCTAGATGTCAAAGCAATGATTTCTCTGTAGAAATAAATATTTGAAAGTCACAGTCTTGCCTGTACCAAGTCCCTAATGATGGTTACCATACATTTATTTTATCTCATTGAATTGAGCACTGATCCTGAATAATTTCCCTGCTAAAAGAGGTAAAAATATCTCATTTATGGCTGCTTTTCATTTGCTGTTATTGGTAATTTAGTGTAGGCTGAAGCAATCCTGAAGTCTTCTATATAACTCTCCAAAATCTTGACTCGCTTTATGGTTGGGGACCTAAACAACTGCTGCAGAGCAACTGTTTTCTCCCTTGTCAGTGCATAAGCCAAACTATAAATGAAAAGTTGGGCTATGAAATTGCATTTTTCTCTCAGAGTAGCCAGAAATGTTAAATGTCCAAATTCATATAATCATTATGTGTAATTTTAAATACAATAAAGCAGATGGCTCAGAACAGAACCAGCCTCTTTTGGCTGTTGACTTGCTAAAAGAAAAATGTCAATTGATATTAGTGCAGGAAAATTTTAGCCTGAAATTGGGTTCCTTTGTTGCTTTACTCATCTCTGCAATTAGGAAAATATTTCAAAAAATTAAAAAGTTGTTTTGTAAGCTTTCTTGTATTTCAGCCAGCTGATGTGTTCTTTGACTGTATGATTAACACATCCTTGTTTTTGTAAAGTAGAGATAGCATTTTTTTAGAAAAGTAACTGCCAGTAATAAATTATCCAGAAATACTGATTTCAAGGCTGGCTTTCCTAGAGAGTGGATGTAGTTTCTCTGTAGGTAAAACTATCTTTGAGCTTTAAATTTCATAAGAACATTATTAGTAAATATTTTTGCTCGCATTTCATCCCGGAATATCATTGTTCAGCATGTTAATTTGGAAATTTAGCAACAGCTTCAATTTTGATTTTCCTTTTTCCCAGCTGTGATATAATCACTGTACATATCTATTAGCGGAAATACCCAGGTTTAGGTTTCTTGTGATTTTAGAAATATTGTAGCATTGCAGCTATAGCTCATGACCTATTAGGTATTGAAATAAAAATACATGGCCTAATCCAAGGACTTCTAAAACCAGTAACTTTCTTTGGATTCCTCCCCTGCCATTTGATGATGTCTTTTTAATGAAACTGTGCTCTCTTGTTCCATGTGCTACAGACTGATGGATTGGTGTCTTTCAATTACTGAGAAAAAACCTTGAAAAAAGTCGTAAGAGTTTGATTTTTTTTTTGTTGCTGTCGGTTGTGGTTTGTTTTGCTTTGTTTGTTTTGGTGTACATATATTTCTGTGAGTAGAATGACCGAATTAAAAGGTACTTAAATAATAATGATCACACATAGGCCTTAAAAGTATTTTGTTGCTTCTGTCATTTTTCTATCATCATTTCATAATTAAGAAAAAATATGGTGGGTTGATTTACAGATATTACTCTAGAAGTTAGTGATACTTGTGCAAAAATAATTCAAGCTGTGCAGATACTGTAGATCACACTAAGTGAAAAGCAATATGATCCTAGAATATCTTGTTAGTTCTTTTATTCATTGAGCCTCATATGTGCTTTTAGAAATATTATATGTAAATCTGATACCTTAGTGGAGTTTCAACTCTGCCATGGACTACAGGAAGAGATGAGGATAGAAAACTAGGAGCAATCAGTGTATTTGATTCTATGTCAGTTGTCCAGATAGCTACTTAGAAATGTCAAGACCCATATAGACATATCAATCTCTTATTCTTAAGAGGACTTAGTTGAGGAGAGTGTCAACATATCATAAACAACTAAATAGCCTAATATTACCTGCTTTCAATCATCATTGTCTTGAACACAGAACTAGTTTCTACAGGCCAGCTGAAAGTGTCATGTCCCAGGGGAGAAAGCTGAGGCAACTTGATGGCTGAGAGCCCATAAATACATAAATAAATAGAAAAGAATGAAAATAGGGAGTTTCACTTTGTGGAATTGTGATGTGTTTTCCCTTCAGACATAAAGAAGCAACAGACCTCTGCATTATTTCTGGGAGTGTCAGTGCATTTATCTTTGCATTTTACAGTCAAAACAAGACAATTCTTTTCATTATATTACATCAACATTCTCCTTGAGGAAAAACCGGTGCGCTGTTAGATCAGTCAGGAATGCAGCAGTGGGAATGAATACATGGTAAAACTCATCTGTGTCCTGCTTCAGACCCACAGGGTCTCTGAGGCTCTCACCCAGCAGCAGACATGAGATTGTCTCATGTAGAGGTGGAGCCCCATGAGTGGTTGTCTTTGATGAGACCTTTCCATATGAGAACATTTTTCTCCTCTCACCATTTCCCTCTGCCTAATCAAATGCAGCTCATGCAGCTCTTTCTGAATTTCATGGCTATTCTCTTTGTTTTAGAATAGCCTTTAGAAGATCAGAGTGGAGGGTGCTGACAAGTGAAACCTTTTGCAAAGAGTGAGATGCTGTATGCTAGGTATTTGTTTTACCACAGGAGTGTTTCTAACTGAGCCAACAACAATCAGGTTGGTGTCTGCCTTTCAGTGCTGATTGGGATGGAGCAGTCAAAGAGAGCTGCTGGAGAGTTCTGGATAATGGGAACCTGAGTTCTTGGCAAAACTGGTAACACACATATGCAGGAACATGGGTGGGGAAGGTAACTATGGCTGGCAGCCATGCATTCTGCATTCTGCTTGCCACTGAGGACTTGCAATTTAAAGAATTTCATATTAGATTTAATGAAATTTCTTCACAATATGGAGTGGATCAAGCTTACCAGACATGCTGGTACTACTGGAACACCAAAGTCTGCTAAGAATATGTGAGGTTAGTCTTATGGCCTGTCTCTGTATCACAGACACACAAGGAGGCAAGGTAAGCACGAAGATATGTTTTTTTTTTCTGGAAATGTTTAATGAAAGTGTAGTTCTGTTTCTCATCTTTCTACATGTGTTGGCAGACTGATTTAGAGGATGTTGTGGAGGCTTGTATCTACAACAAAGAGAAACAACTAAGGGACTTTTTACTTCTTAATGAATCAATTGAGCTAAAACAGAAGCTCAGGAGTTGGGAATTAAATGTGCTTGACTTAGTTAGTTACAACAACCTATGTCTTTGAAAGCTGAGAGATCATCTTACATTTATGTGAAAATGTTACATTATATCTAAAATGCCTAGTTGTGTAATAGTGAAGGGAAATTAACTGGAAGAAAATCACTCATAAAAGAGTACTTCTAAAAATATATATCTGTAACTTCAGCAGAGAAAGAAAATCTGGCTATTTAGCAAAGGAGAAAGAGTGGGATGGGGGAACAGACTCCTACAGTGAGAATAAGAGAAGTTATACAGTGGACTGATTTTTATGGCTCAGACATAAACCTTTGAATGCAAAGGTTTATAAAGTAAATGCTGACACTCTCTTAAACACTGTAAAGCATTCTGTAATGGTACCAGATTTCTGGTATTTCTTTATAAATATATATATTTTTTAATTGCTAAGGCTTTTGAGAGGAAGTAGTACAGATTATAGTAAGAACTACAGATAAAGGTATCTTTTTCTTTGCTCCAGTATAATAGGTATCAGTGACTTTCCAGCAATATACTAAAAGTAACCACAGTAAAACTCCTGACCTTCTGCTGTACAGTTAAAACCTTCAATGTGAATTACACTTTTAAAAATATAAGCTCCTTACTCAGTTATTTGAAATAATTTTGCTGACTACTGATTTTTTTTTCTCATTATATTCACATTCTTCACTCACAAGAAATGACTTCTTGGTTCAGAAATGAAATATCCATTAGTGCCACATTTCTTAAAGATGAGTTGGTGTGCTTTTAGATAACCATAATCATTCCATCCAGGCACCAAACTTGTAATATTACTTACAGTTGTAAATTCATGATTTCGAGCCAGAAGTTACAGAAATACCAGTTTATTGTTATGAACCTGATTTAATCTCATCTTCTTTGGAAAAAAAAAATCTTTCTGGTAGGTAAGGATTTTAAAATATAAAGTCATATTAAATTGCTGGGGTTTTTTTTTATAAGTTGTGGACATTTTTATCTACTACTATTTATTATTTTTCGAGTTATAATTTAAAAACCTCTGTAATGGTCTATTATGGATAACATGTATTTGTCAAGTTTAAACTTGTCCTCACCTGCAAAATGAATCTTTCTAGAGGTTGTTACTGGGAACTGTAATCTGTAAAAGGAGGAGTAACTCTTGATTCATGACAGCCTTAAGCCTTTCTGTAGGTAATGTGGGGATTGATTCTATTTAGAAATAAAAAATTATTATCATCAGCTGTTCCTGTTCTTCTACATCTATGAATGATTATACCCAGGCTGGGATGAGCATATAACATCTTTTAAAAAGCAAGATGCCTCCTTTTAAAAAAAGGAACTAGAAACTAGTAGTCATCGAAGTAGGTATACACTGAAAATGCTGCAGTTGAAAGCACTGCATATGCTTCAAAATGAGCTATTTGCCTTTTTATCCAAACCTTGATGCCTTAAGATGGTGGTGTGTAACTACTGCAATGACTGTTTGAGTTTTAGGGGACTGGAACTTCTGCTCTGACTGTTGGAGGCTGTCCTTTCTCAGGGATCTGGTGTCAATTCCAGACCATGAACGCCATCAGCCTATACACACAAGGCTGTTAAGAGCCTCATGTGATATGACTCCAGCAGCACTTGTGTGCTAGGCTGAACATGGGAAAATGTTTAAGCAGAATAATTTTTATATAGAATATAATTTTTATATTAAATGCAATTTTTTTAGCTACATGCTTGTGTGGTACAGCACCTAGGAGATGAATAAAAAATGTTGAATAAAAATTAAGGGATTTCTTTCACTGTAAAGTAAACATTACAAGATTAAACAATGTTGACCAAAGTTTTAGAGTAGTGGAAAATAAGGTTTACCAAGAGAACGTGCATTCTAACAACTTTTGCTGTGTTGGAACCAGTGACTTTGGAACTGGCTTCTCTGGAGCCACAGAAGGGGAAGCCAGGAGAGAATGAGTAAGTTCTTTAGTATGGTTTCAAGTTTGAAAAATACATTTTTTTTTTTGTTTTTTAACTGTTTCTAAATGTCTGCTTTCATTAGAGACATCTGCATGTATCTGTATAGACATTCCATTCTTTTTGTCTTTTAACTGGCTGTGAATGTTTATTCCCACAAGAATTTCCACATACATAAAAAAATTTTCTTTGTTTTCCCTTTCTTTAAATTTGGTTTCCTACTGCTGCCTCCATGAATCTTATGAAAGACACTTAGCATTAGTTAGACACTTAGTTTGCAAAAACCCCCAGGGTATTTTCTGATTTTTCTGTGTTTATTTCATCAAAGCCTTTTTGCATTTGATTTTTTTCAACTCAGTTTTAAAGTTAAAAATGTTTAGTATTAATATTAAATGTCTAATCTAGATTCACATTTCTATTTCCCAGACAGAAATGTGTGCATGAAATATTGTTGCAACATTCTCTCCTTATTTAAGCCACGTGATACTTTGGGCTGATGTTATTACCAGAGAGAAAATAAAGAGATTTTGTGGTTAATCAGGTGAAGTAAGTCCACAAGTACTTTTTGATTTAGCTCCTGGAACTTTAGCTTACTCTATAGGATATACTGAAGTTTAGAAAATAGTGTACAAAGAAAAATAAACACACCCAGAATCTTCCCCTGCTTTTAAGGACTAAGAGAAGTGGCACTCTAAAAAGGAGCTATAAATTGAAAGTGAAAACACATCCCAGTGGCTTGTAAAACCAATATGGTTCAAGATTAATTCTGTAGTGTATCAGTTGCAACATATCTGGCCCTTGTTATCTTTGCACTATTTTTATATCCCTGTAAAAGCAGACTAGTCCATTATCTCTTAATATCATGCAGAGAAAATTACTGTGTGACGCAAGGATGGCTGTGGAATTTGTACCCCTTGAAATGTTTTTTCAAAGTCAAATCACATCAGATTCTCCTTTCTGTCTTCCTAGAGTCTTGGCACTGTTAAGAGGCAAACCAGGTTATATATTACAAAGCAGGCCATGCTTTGTGCTACAGTTTTAGTAAGTGCTAAAACACACTCACCAATTACAACAGTTTATTTTGCTATCCTATTTGAAATCCTTTTTCAGTTAACAAGGTGATGAACAATAAGGGAATTATTTGGATGTTTTCGGTAAAACTGAATTTACTTTACTCTTGCAGCTGAAAATAATTTTGTGTTGCCACTGTTCTTTTTCCTTAGGCAGAACACTCTCTTATGAGTACTTTATTTCTGGTGGTACAAACCAATGCATTTTGAGCTTTTATAATGTTAGTTTTTTTTTTTTTATTTAGCTGTTCTCAACAGCAAATTCTAAAGCAGTAATTGAATTTATAATCCAAATTCAGTCCTTAGCTGCAGGAGCCCCTTGGAAATTTAGGACCACTACAAGGGTTCTTCTGTACTTCTTTTAGTGTTGTGCTATGAATTCACATGCTGTATTCTGTATTATAACAGATTTCTGAAGAATGATTTTTGTTAAAAATGTTTTCTAAGTGTAGTATCTATGTACATAACATCATGCCGTCTCATTAGGATTGTAGCTGGTGCAGAATTAAAATGTCTAATTGATTGAGAAGAGGATTGAACTTCTGGAAAAGGTTGTTGGCCATTCAGCCACACTTAAGCTTCGTCAATCCATTGAAGATGTGGTTTGATAGTTTATCCTTTAGCTGTAAGCAAACCTAAGGTGTAATTGTCTCTTCTTCTTCTCATCCTCAAAGATAAACTTTGAAGTAACCTGACTTAGTCTGTGAGAACAGAAATGAATGTTGTAACTTTCAGAAATCTTTCCTTTAACAGAAATTTCTCATTCCTAATTTTAACTAAAAGACATTTGGAGATTCCAAACACCTTTGCAAACACGCTGGAAGTGACATTCATACCAAGTTATTGAATGTAAAAGCGGTACAGTGTGATCCAGATTTGTGACTCAGAGGTTATCAACAGCCAGAGAGGTGGAAGGAGCCCGGAGCAAGTGCTGGAATTGTCAGAAAAGGTAACCAACTCATGTTTTCTGTATTAATTCAGTCACCTAGGATGCAGGGAGAAAGTGAGCATGGATGGCAGTCTGTGCAAAATGCTGGGAACAGATTTTTCACTCCCAAGTTTGCTTATGGACTACATCTCAGAAACAGTGAAAAAATACAAAGTATGCAGATCCAACAACATTTACCCTGCTCAAAATCCTGTTGTCATAAATATATTTTTTTTATTAACTGAATTGTATGAAACTTGCAGTTCATGTACTCATGTTGGGATTTATACTTTTTTATTATTACAGGCTATATATAGGCTGCATTTATACAGCCAGTTCAGGATCTTTCTGAACAAATCACTGCTGAGCAAAATAGGGATACATGGAGCAGAGGAACTGTTTGTGTACTGAAAATGGGAAGAGATAGCTGTGTGTGTGATCAATCCTGTTGATTTGAGTAGCTACATATCATTTTCCTAAATATCAGGATGCTGTGCTCTTATTTTTAATCTGCCATCTTTAATGAAATATAAACAGGCTGTACATTAGCTACCACTGTATCTTCAGTATTATAGAAATATCAGATCTCTAGTCCCACCTTCCACCAGAGTTTGCAGGGTTTTACATATGTACATGCATACATAGAGAGAGAGAGGAAGAGCACGTCCTTGTCACCAGGAGTTGTTCCTTTAAGAAATGTTAAACACAAAATTGACAAGTAATTTATATTTGCTACACAGTTATATCTCTGCAGACTGTGGAATGGCTCCCAAGCTCAGGTCTCATCATATCCCACTCTGCTTCTCAAATTGTATCTCCTTCTATTTCCTTGTATGTGAAGGCTCTGTGGGTTTCTGTTCCCTACACACTAAAAAAGCTTTGTGAAAAACCAAGCAAGAGGTAATATTGTGTGTTCTCTCTGTGGCTTTGGATTAGCCTCCCCAGGAGTGGTTGGCCACGGGGTCTTGAGTTTCACTGACAAATAATGAATGATGCTAAGCTTTTTATCAAAGTTGTATCCATTTAGGGGCAGAGGCTGTAGATGATGTCCCTTGTCTAATCACTGTCTTGTTTTGCAACAGGTAAGCACTGAAACTTGGTAAAATTGTAAAATGTGCTCTGTGAATTTATACACTCTGGATTTCCCTATAAGATTAATTTTTAAAGAATTTATCATTAAGTATTTTTATCACTAATATGAAGCATGAACTACATATTGCTTTGAGTATTGATGTAACTTTCTGAAGTTATGGACAATACAGCTAAATGAAAAATGCAAATATTTATTGTTAAGATGTATGTGTTTTGATTTGGTGGCTTTTGCTTATTTTGGTTTTTAAATTACAAATCTGAACAAAAGGTCAGCTCATAGACCACATTGTCTTCTTTGGGGTTTCCAGATGTTTTAACAA
Organism: Melozone crissalis; assembly: GCF_028551555.1. Classification (NCBI taxonomy): domain Eukaryota; kingdom Metazoa; phylum Chordata; class Aves; order Passeriformes; family Passerellidae; genus Melozone; species Melozone crissalis. The sequence goes on along the minus strand of NW_026535784.1, from coordinate 34,904,372 downwards.
CTGATGTGGAATTTTTTAGTTTTTTGGAAATGCCTGCAGTGAATGACAATAGCTTGTGCCCTAAGCTGCAAGGCTGCCTGAGAGCACCAGGAACCAATTAACCCAGGAGCTGGGGACCTAAAACAAACTGACACCTAGGACTTGCTTTGGAATTTCCTTCTGAGACACTGACAGTTGACTTGGAATTTACTGCTAAAAGGGCACTCAGTCACCATCTCTGAAACCCAGTTAATTAATCCTTGTCGGAAAAGCTTTGCCCTGAATGCCTAATGTCTTGTTACACTGACCTTTAAAGTAACACTTGCAGCTGAGGTATCTACCAGAGAGCACCCTGTCTGCTGAATGCTGGCTTTCAGAAATAGGCACAGCAGGGTCCTCACACTCTTTTCCTTTTGTTCAAGACTGTCATACTCGTCCTGCTTTTATTCAAAACTTTTCATCTAGCCATAGTGCAGACACAGCTGTGGCTGAGAACACTTAGGCTTTTCATGTTCCCTATGGCCTCTTGCAGACGTAGCCAATGCCTTCTCCAAGGACTCACTGTGCTTGTAATTGCATTGTCATCCTTAAAAAGTTTCTTCTGGCTGAAATGAATTTCTCACTGCTCACAAAACTGTCACCTGTTATAACAGTTTATAGCTCTAGTCTCATAAAACTGATTCACAAGGCATGCATGTAAACAGATCCGTAATTTCTGATTTGCTTTTAGTGCAGACCATTTGTAAGATGTAAACATGAGGTTTGGTTTTAAGAGTGGATCATCCAAACATCTCCTATCTACCTTTTATCAGCAGCAAGTCAGGTCCCTCAGCAGCTCACACATAAACAAGCTGTCACAAAACTGACATCAAGGTTTCAAGGCTTTCTATATCTGCTGCTACCTGGGCATTGAAACCTCTCACAAGGCACCTTCCTGTGCCCTGGGGTTCAGAGATTGCTTCTGCAGGCTGCTGCTACCTGAGCAGCTGGTGAGCCAAAAGGTGTGGCTGGGAGCTGTGAGAGAGGGCAGGTCAGCCCATCAGCAGCACCCTGCTGCTTCTCCTGCTTGGCCCAGGGTGGGAAACACTGGAAGCCATGTCTTCCCAAAACACCATGAAATAAGTGGTTGGGAGTCTATGAAGTCAAGGAGCTCCATGTTTTGGGACTTCTTCTAGCACGAGGAGGTTGGTGGCTGGCAAGATGTCAGTCAGCATTGCCTCAAAAACTGGAAATCAGCTGATTCCATTTTGATTGGAATCAGCATTTCCAGAGAAAAACTGTTAGGTCAGAAGATTTTTGCTCCTAATACCATGAGCAGAACAGTAAAAGCGGCATATATTGCAGTAGGAGATTTTGGAAAGGTCATTGACTAAGTATTCATTTTCCATTGAAGATTACAAGCATATTTCAAGAGATGCCCAAGTGCTAAATTTTGTTCAAAAACTTACATTATTTTGTCTGTATGGCCCAGCCTGAATGGCTGAAGGTCTGCTGCCTATCTAAGATTGCCCTTTGGAAAATAGTCCCCACATGTGGTTTGTACAATTTGTTCAATAACTTAAAGTTCATTCTTTTTTTTTCCATCTCTTTTTCTGCCCATAACACTTTAAAATTCCTAAATTATAGTATTTTAGGAAAATAATTTTATGGTGTTCTGATTTATATGCAGGCAATTGAGAAAAATCAGCTTAAAATATAATTTCACTTAAATAGAGGCATAAATCTGACACTGTCCCTCAGAAAATGTGGACTTTCTGCAAAGGCACTAAAGTCACCCAGTCATCTGCCTGCACAACTAGACAAAAAAAGAGAGATATTTTATACATATTTTAAAAACACACTTTAAAACTAAAGAAGAAAAGTGGACTTCAAAATCCAGTGATGTTAGCAATGCCATTTTACGATTTCAACAAGAGCAATAATTGTTTCTTAAACAAATGGAGGCAGAAATAAGAAAATAGAAACATTATTAATCTGAAAAGAAAAAAAAAAGAAAGACAATGACATATTGTGTTTGTGTTTTGATTTGAAGGCATTCTTCCTGGCACAAACACATAAACGGGGAAAAAGGAATAGAAATAAAAGAACCCAGAAAAAATTGATTTTACCTGTTGTATTTTACCATACTGTGTCATCATAACACATAACTAAAATGAAACAATTAGTGCTAGAGAGAGGTTGGTCCCCTATGCCCCCTGTGCATCCTTTGATAACAAACAAAGTGATTCCTTTGTATTGTGCTGCTCATCATCACATTTCCTTGACTATTGAGGCCAAAATTAAAAGGAATCAGCAAACCTGATAAATCAAATATTAAAATGGAAAACAATAGAATTCTATTTTCCTTATTGCATGGCAGAGTTTGCACTCATCTCTGCCTTTTTCTGTGTTCAGTTATTGCTAACAAATTAATGAGATGATACGCAAGTGATTATCTGACATTTTGTATTGGACAACCTCTATTCAAAAGCAATAAATGATCTGAAGGCTTTTACAGTGACAGAAATATATATTAACCATTATTAAATTATAAAGTAGCAAATAACACAATTTTAATTATAGTTAGAATTAAAATTTTTGAATTTTTTGAATTTCACCCCAGATATTTAAGTATTTATTTGAGCTATTGTTACTGCAAATGGGATTGTGCTAGGTGCTAGACAAATTCATTGCTTGGTATAGCTAGATCTTTTTTTGGTGTGGTACAAAAATTGTAGTTGCTGAGGGACTCTTCCCTGACTCCAAGTGTTTTGGGTGAAGCCTTTTGTTACTGTGCCTTTCTTGGTTATTTTTAGAAACATGCTGTACTGTATTCTAGGAAGCACTTACAGAGCATTCCCAGTTAGGGAGGAGCAGGAGATGAAACAGGAGTTTGCAGCTTCTTGCTCTAGGTGCCAAGATGTACAGTTTGTTCTCAATTGCCTTACAAAATATTGGAAAAAACCAAGCCAGCACTCAGTCAATATTTTGTTTGTTTCATTTTGCAGTATGTCCAGGCTTTCTACCCAAACCCAAATAAGAGAAGGATTACTTCTGAGCTGTAGTACATCATGTTTCTGGAAAAGAGAGAGCAAAGTGTCATGGAAATTGAATAGTTAGAAGCCTTAAAGGGTTATTCTGAAGTGGAGGGTAGAAGCAAAAGGAGGATAAAGATAGTAAATCCCTAGAGACAGATTTATAAAATCATCCATGGGCAGTTCTTTATGAAATCCCTCAAATATACCAATATTCTCTGTCTTATGCATTTTCTCACAAAAGCACGTTTCCAATATCTGTGTCCTTACAAATATTTTTATGCTTTTGTATCCACTGTAGTAGTACCAGAGCAGTACAAAAATCAAATGATCTGCACTACTTTTAGTTCCATATATGAGGGTATGATTTTATTCCCAGAATGATAAAAAGTAACAAGAAGGTGGAGTTTTTAAAGAAACTGCAGTATGATTCTGTCATTGTATCATACTCTCACCAGAAGGAAACAGCCTCCTTTGTCTGATGTAATACATGACAGAAGCTCTAAAAGGGATGGGTCTGGAATGGACTAGTAATAACTGGAGACAAGTGTCCATTTGATGGGTGTTCTTTAGGCAGCAACAATGTGTAGATAGATAAATATTTTTCCATTTGGTTTTGGGATTGTTTTTTTCCAAAAGTAGAGCTGTGAGTGTTTCAGTTAGTGGCTCATAGACCTTAACATTGTGAACTTCTCTGCTTGGTGCTTATAGCAAACACTGTTTGCAACAAATAAATTTATTTATAATTGTTTATAAATTGCAAACTTCTGCTCAGTAGGCAAATGTGCAGTAGCTGGCACATCTTCTCATCCTTGACTCTGTATAAGATGAGGAATGTTTCTGCATTTAACAGAAAAAATTTGTCTTTTCTGAAACTGAAATTCATAGATGGTTTACTATATTGGTCTTGGCATGGGAAAACCATGCTAAACGATGCTAACTTAGGAAAAAATAATACAAATGTTCGTCCTCTAAAAATATTCACATGGTGTCCCTCTTCAAATCAAGTTTTCTCTTTGCATGTATGTCATGTTGCAGGCCTGTGCATGCATTTTTCTTGAATATGCAATAAGTGTGAGAACTTGTACAGTTTGGAAAAGAAAGAAGGTCCAAGATAAGGTTCCTGAGGAATCATCATCTTTTCTGTTTTGAGTACTCCAATAATATTTTTGCTACAAAGAAATGTTTTGCAAATGACTTTTTAATAGATGTGCTGATGAATAGGTGGGCAAATATTGGCCTGTTAAAGTTTCTAAAAGAGTAGTAATTTATGGTATCACCATATATATTGCAGTGCTATAAATTTCACAGATCTAAGATCTATTTATATTGAGCTCAACACCTTCATTTGTTATAAATAACAATCTTTTGATTTTAACTATATATGTACAGATGTTTGTATAGTTGCAACAAGAGAAGGAACAATTAAACACAGAAATGCATCCAAAGCTGAAATATTTATGAATAGTAATAATAATAATAGAAAATTAATCTTAAATAATTTGAATCTTAATTCTGTTCTAGGGACATTAGAATAGACTTTTTCTTTAGAAACAGGATAATTTAAAAGAAAAACAAAATTAAAAGTTATTTGAGCTGACTGCTTCCACCTATAGTAAACTTCTGCTCATACTGAGAGAGAATAAACCACATCAAGCCAGAATGGAAGTGAATTTTTTATTGAAAGTATTACTGACTTCCACATGTTTATATACTGGCTGAGTTTGATCTTACATAATCCAAACCTAAGGGAAAAAAATCTTAGTGTAGGATTTGGAGTCTTTTATGCTGAACTATAATTTCCGATACAGCACTTTAAAAGCTTTCAGTGTCACTGCACTTCTTTTACTTGTATTCTAGGCCATGACCTTGCTAGCCTTTCTCTGCAGAGTTAAGACATAGGTTTTTTTTTCTAAACCCAAAACAAATAAATACTGTCTCTCAGTTTCTATTTAGAAAAATAACTTATACCATAACAGCAAGAAATCCATAGAGAAGCTCATGGGAACACTGTAACCTGCAGGAACAGGATCAGAAAAACACTTATTCAAGGTGATAAAGCAGTACTGCAGTGACCAAAAGGAATGATTTAGCTTCTACAAGGTGAGTTATTTTCAGAGCACTACAGAAACACTGTTATCAAACTTCCACAAGATGCAGAAACATTACACTGCATACGTGACCGATTTTTTAGGAATCTTCTGGCCTAAACTGTACCAGCTGTGTGATGCTCCCAGTTGATTTCTGACAAGATGAAGTCCTCCATAAGGACAAGAGCAGTTGACTTGGAAGTGTCTCCTGATTCCTCAAAAAATAATTTTTTGACATCATTGTTCTGAATTGGAGAGCTGTAGTAGAAATCACTGTGAAATCCACATTATTGGTTTGCCCCTTGATTATACACAGTGATTATACACAGTGCCATGCCTCCCCATACTCTGTACTGTGTGTCCCTCCAGAACAGCCCAGCATGGCACTCTGATCACAGGACTCACTCACCAGGTTTCTCTTATGCAGGGATATCAAATATCTGGTACTGGACCAAAGCTTGTCTTTTCTGTTCCTCACTCTTCCTGCATTAGTGTAGAAACATTTCAGGTGGTTCTTTGCAGCCACAACACCTTCTGAGGCTGACTAAAGGATCCCATTATTGATAATTTCCTGAACTTTAGGCACAACATCCCCTTGCTCATCACTGGCAAGCCAGGTATTTTCCATTTCCCCCTTCCAACCTAGTTAGTGGCACTCCTCCAGCAGTGTTTTTGTAGCATAATCTCATGAGTGTTGAATTTTTTAAACATATATTTTCTCTAAGATAATGTTACAAGTGAAGATTCCTGTAATGTATAGAAGAATAATTATTTAGGTGATAAAAAAGTTCCTGTCATAGCTGCTGTCTGCACTGTGAATCAATGTATTTTATGAGAGCTTTCCAAAGTTACAAAAAAAGAGAAAACTGAATGTTATTATATTTCTCACTCATACCAACAGTAAGTATTTTGCCTTTTCCTAGTTATGTGTGTTGCATACTTACAAGAATCATGGCCAATTCCTGGGCAAAACATAACTGTTTCTTCTGTTGGGAATTCTCAAAAATATGTTAGTAACTAGGTTTTTGTTCCAAAAAATGAGTTTGTGTTTCCATATAGCACACAAAATTTCAGTAGGTTTTTAAAACTGAAAATTGTTTAATACATTTAAAAATGACATGTTTTAAACTCTGGAAAGTGTAGCATCTTTAGGTGTTGCTCTTCTCAGTCCTATCAGCATTTTACTTATTCCTAAGGTATTTACAAGAACAAGTTTTCAGTTACGCCAAAAAAAAAAAATAAAAATCAGTGAAGTCCTTTATAAAATATTTTGTTTAAGCCTATAATTCTATGAATTGAAACCCAAAGTTGGATTTCCTTAGAGTATGAAAGTTGTCACATAATTTTAAATCTATACAGAATTACTCACCCAAATCCTCACTCCAGTTACAGCTTTCCTTTGAATGTTGTTGTGGGTTTAGGGATACTTCTCACCACAAATCTGATGTAGCAGCTCGTGCTTTGGGAAGAGAATGATTTTGTGCTTTGTGCAATGAAACAGATTAATGGAAATGTTCAGAGATGTCTCTGTGTGGGGGCTGAAGTAATTCATGTTATATTATTGCTCATTTCCCATACTGGACATTATTATAAATGTGGAAGAAAAATTTATCTGTCTTTGACTAAATTCCTAATATATTAATTTGCTGTCCATGGAATATAGGTAGCTCAGAGACAGATTGTCATGGTACAAATATGCTGATACTTTTTCTGTTTCAAAGAAACATAAATTTTAGTTTTCAGTGAAATAATGTTTTTACCAGAAATTTATCCCTCTGGGCCAAGTACTGTCACAATTATGAAGAGTAGTCCCATTGCACTGAAGAACGAATTCTCAACTATTTCACAGGGCTGTGGAACAATGCAAGAGCTCTTGAGGTGGATCAAACCAGTAGTGTCTAATATAATTTATTTGCAATCATTCCATCTCTACAGTTTTCAAAAGAAAAACTCCTCTCAATTCAGTCAGTTATTCAAGCATTGTTGAAAGAACATTCCCTAGAAATGAAAAGTGGGCAGAAACTTTAATTAGCTCTTTCTATTTTTTAATGAGTTATGAGAGTTGGTCAGCTGTACTGCATACATAGGGCACAATTGATGCAGTGCTTATATTGTGAACTAGATTGTTCAACTGTACAACACTTCAGCTCCTCTAGACAGCACACAACCTGGCAAGGGACCAAAACATCTAAAGGAGTTTATGCATGTGCTAACCTCCTAAAATAAACATTGCTCAATTGATGCTTCCATTTGTGAGGTGTGCACGAGCCCTGGAGTGTGCACGAGCTCTGCATGCAGGTCCAACACTGCTCTCCTCTGAAGAATGAGACCCACCAACTATCCAAAGCCTACCCAGAGAAGGACTGCAGTAGCTTGAGAAACCAAATCTAAGAAGTGTTTTCCAATGAGATAGATGCAGCAGCAGGTGCCACACACTCTCTGAGTGGTGCAGCTGTGGAATGGTCCCACTGACTGGGTGTGACTGGTGGAGCTGCAGGATGCTGTGCTGCAGCATCTCCTCAGTCAGAAGAAATTCAGCAGAGACTCAGCATGGAGCAATAATTTCATTCAAAATGAACAGAGGCACCACACTTTAAGGCAGGGTAGGAAGTTAGAGACGTGCATAGGTTTATGATTCTCCTTTGGTTTGCTCCAGGCTGCTTTCCTCCCTTTCTCCTCACAGCTAGTGCATTAGGATTATTCTCAGCAGGTGGCTAATTTCTTTCCATCTGCTTATAGGAAGCCAAGTAGGTCTCTGAGTTCTCTGGGTTAGGATCAGCTAGTATGCTTTCAGTTTTATATGTGTGATCTGTGCTTCAGAACTGTAGCTCTGCCAAAGGTAAAAGAGGATTTTTTTGAAGAGAATCTGGAGAGGTTGGTGAAATAAATGCAAAGCAACCTTTTGAATTACATGTCATGCTGCATGTCTTTCACTGAATTGTAGAGAACATCAGTGCTGAGGTTATCCGTCTGCTGTTTCCACCCACTGAGAGAATATTTAAATTCTGGTGACAGATTATGAAATAGATACTGAAATTTCTCTAAGGCTAGTGCTTCTGAAAAAAGGAAAAAAAAAAAGAAAGAAGAGAATTTCATAATGTAGCAAATGTCTCATGTTTTGCATGCTGTACAACTGGACAGGTGTTTTGTGAAGAGTCCCCAGGGAATGTCTGCATTGATGTAAACAGGAAGGAGTTTTCATTTCATGAATCACTAGATTATCAGTGATGCATTATAGCTTGTCACAGATATTATGGAGCAAAAATGAGGTATTACCCTGAGTTTTATACTCCCATGACTAGAAAATGTGGACCAAGGGATTTGTATATTTTAACTGTAACCATCAATGGCAATCTTTAAAACTGCGATTATAACTATGAGTATTTTTGAGACACTTTTTCTTTGTAGATTTTCTAACTGGACACAGCAATTAATCCTTTAATATTTTCTCACTGATAGCTCTTCTCTTCTGCAAAGGCAAAATCTGACACTACTGAATATCAAGCAATTGCTTTATGAAATAAATACTGTAACACATTAGTAAAAAGATTTGTGAGTTGATCTCTGAATAGTGATAGATAAAATAGCCCCAAAATATACACTGTGTGTAGTAGTAGGTGTACTGGAGAACCAGGCATTTATGAGTGATACTATGAAGCAGGAAACACTTTTGTACCTCTCATCATGCTCAAAGAAGCACGTTGGTAGAAACTGGTGGAGAAAGCTGAGATAGCCAAGGTAATGAGATATGCTTACCCTTCCTAGCTCAGAGGAACAGAAGACTAGAGAAATACTCATACAAGGCAGAGAAAATAGCATTCTTCAACACTGCTGAATACTGCTGTAGAAAGAGTGAGGGATTGTTGGTCTTTGGCATTTTTTACTCCACCTTGGTGGTCATTATTTTTACTGAGAGATATATGAGTGACAGATATACTTGTGCAAGATTTGAGGAAATGGTACTGGACTTAAAAAAATTAAAATTACTTGTGTAGCTACTTGTAAAGTTCTTTTTGGTTTGGAATTCTTTTATTTCCTCCCAAAAGTCTCTCACTGAAGACTGTGTGTCAGTCAAGGTGTTCACAACTTGGTACATTGCCTTGAACTTTAAGGATAAACCTGTTGTAAACTTTTTGCTTGGGGTGTTTGTACCACTAGCTAAACAAAACATATCCGCTTCTTTAAAATGGTGTACTATTATTCCTGAATACATTGTATAAAATGAATATGCAAATGAACTTTGAGTTTATTCACTTTTGTGTGGTGAATTTTGCCTTTGACTGTTCCCAGCTGTTGCCACTTTGTGGGAGTCATTCAATAAGGGCAGAAAATATAGCTATCACCTTTGCAAAAAATATTTTTGACCTTGTGAATTTCCAAAATTTCATTCCATTAATTTGAAAGCTAAGATTTAATGTAGTGAACATCAGGCAATCTGTAGCACTTAATCTACTAACTCAGCAAAACACCAAATTAATTCAAATTTGAAAAGGCCTCTCCATCTGTAGCAAAAGCATGTTATCAATTACATATTGAATTAAATAAGAGATAGGAATATTTTTGAAAGCTTCAAATTTATGGTTTCATTAGACTGAAAAATTAAACCTAAAAATGTGTAAAAATCCACATTAATAATTTAGTTTTAGCACATAAATGCAAATGGCTTGGAACTGAGCTTCATTTCAGACTGTAAGTGATAATTACCTAGTGACACCTCATGAGGTTCATTAGAACTCTGCTTTTCACAGAAGTGGGGAGCACTAGGGATCTGCACAAATATGAGGATTATGGTATTCAATCACTGCAAAGTGGTAATAATAAAACTTCATTAGATGGGATTTCCAAATATGAAATCCAAGAAGACAATCAAATATGAGTGAGTTAAATGATCATTTAAAAGTATTTTATTTAGTGAGTTCTCTTTTCTTCTGCTCATGAATGGGTTGCTTTGTATGAATTATTTTGTTGCTTGGAATAATAATATTCAACAATTAGAAGATGGAAAATTCTTTCTTCCAAAGTGTTGATCTTATACAAGGCCAGTCTTCAAACTGGTTTTAGTTATTAATTAGTATTTTATTATTTTTATTAATAATTTTTGATATCTAATAACTACTTCTATACAAAATTATTTCTGGTACTTTTCTGGCCTATTAACCACAAGATGCATGTTCATATACAAATGTACACATGAGAATTTATATTATGGTGGAAGTAATGATACAGAAGGCTCCTCTTGGCCAGCATTTTATGTTGGTTTGAATTAGTATTTAAAACACAAACACATGACAGAGGGTAGAAACACATGCCATATGTAGAAGTCGAAGTAGAAAATTAAAATGATAATGAAAAGAGAAAGATGCACTTCTCTCTCTGCAAAGCAGATTTTAGATAAGAGGAATCTCTTCTGCTGTTCAAGTTTGTATATGTAATTCCAGCAAGTTAAATGGTTAAATAATTTTCTATACTTTCTTTTCTGTCTTACACCAGTGAACTCAGGTTCCGTATTTTTGCTGATGTTTTATTTGCAATCACTACTTAATATGTTGCAAATACTCTGCCAGTATATGTGTGAGGGAAATTCCTCTGATGACAGTTTTGTGAGCTTGTCTAGAATCCAGCACAGTCTTCAGGACCTCATGATCTACTGTGACATTTTATTCAGGTAGAAAAAAACGTGCATCTACTACTCTTACAAAGCACCAAGGCCTTAACTTTTTTCCCATACTTTGTTTCATGCCCTCCTCATGTTCTCATACACTGTCTTTTTGTTGATAACATAAAATTTTATGTCTTGTTCCATTGCTTTGTCAGTTGGCTGTATCTCATGATATCCTCACCACTACAGCTTTATCATCCATGAGTTTATAACTATGCCAAGCATTACCCTTCCAGGTTCCTCTTTCATCTGTTCCTATGCAGATCCAAATGTTCTGTTCTTTTTATTTAGTTGTGCAAAACTTGTGCTTGCACAAATTGGAAGGTTCACTAAAGAAAAGTGCTTGAACAGTTTGGATAACTTTGCAAATGGCCTACACAAGATGCAATTCAGGACGCATATGTAATTACTGCACATCAGCAACTGTCTTTTTAATGACCCCAAATGTCCAATTGCATGTTTTGAACTTGCTGATCTTTACATTAATTTATGAATTTAGGGCTGTTTCAGGAGAAGATAATGTTAAAGTTCCATCTTTAAAGCACATAATGTTTACAGTTGAAAATGCCCAAGCAATATTGAAAATCAAGGATGATTCTTGGAGAATGTTTATTCTGGTTGGGCAGATGGATTTTTTTATTATTTCATATATTTTCTCAGTAAAAGCCAGATTTTTAAGTCATTATGCTATTCCATGAATATGTAATCTAGATAGTCTTAGCAATAATATGTTTATGAATCTACTTTAACTTCTATATTGTTTCCTCTTTTACACCACAAGTTTCACTGGTTTTGGCATTCTGAAATTCCCATTTTTCCTCTTACACTGCATAACAATTCCTATACCATGTAGATCTTAACCAGCACATTCACTTTAAAATGCCGTACTTTACCCAGTGGTCATTACACCATGCAGTTATAGCTTTAACAAAGTATTAGTGCCACTGTTTTCCTCATTAAATTTCTCCTAGAGATAGATTTCTTTCATCACAGTTGCTGCTTCATTGCATAAAAAAGACTTTACTCTTCTATAGTTTTTCTATAATTTGTTCTGTAGTTTCTCATTAACCTGCTTTTCTCAGAAAGGTTATAATCCCTTCTAGTCTTATTGTATGTAACTCAAAAATTTCTCAGAATGACATTTCTATAGCATCCAAATTCTTCATACTAAGACTTGAAGAAAAGTAACATTAAGATCAAAATACTTAGGTGTCTGCTGTCTCATCAGCAACTGACCTCAGAGGAGATATTTTTATTTAATCCAATAGCAAATTGGAAAGATCATAGAAAAGTTTTTGAAAGCAAGCTTTAAAGTTTATCTAAAAGAACTCCCCTGTAATGGGCAGGGACATCTTCAACTAGATCTGGTTGCTCAGAGCCCTATCCAGTCTGACTGAATGTTTCTAGGATGAAGGCATCTATCACCTCTCTGGAAACCTGCGCCAGTGTTGCACCACCCTCATTGTAAAAATTTTTCTCCTTACAGGTAGCCTGAATCTACCCTGCTTTACTTTAAAACAATTAACCTTTGCAACACAGTCTGCTGAAATGTTTCTACCCATCTCATTTATGAGCCCCCTTTAGATGCTGTAAGGCTACAATAAAGCCTTCCTGGAACTTTGTCTTCTCTCTCAGCCTTTCCTCATGGGAGAGGTGCTCCATCCCTCTAATCTTGATGTTTCTGCCCTGGACTTGCTCCAACACTCCCATGTTCTTCCTGTGCTGGAAGCCCCAGAGCTGGATGCAGCATTGCAGGTGGAGCCTCACCAGAGCAGAGCAGAGGGGCAGAATCCCCTCCCTCCCTCCCCTGCTGCCCACGCTGCTTTGGATGCAGCCCAGGGAATGGTTGCTGCAAGATCCTTCTAGAACAGAAAGAGTGAGTGCACATCCTTTTTCAAGCATTCCAATCATTCATAAAATCTTTGAGATAATACTGTGTAAAATATTTCCTGTTGATCTCAAATTACTTTTGATTTCCTTGAAATGTTTTCTGATTAAATAAATTGTTCACAAGTAGTGCTTACACTGAGAGGAAGTTGAAAACTCTCATTATGTTGCTAAGTAATTCTAATGTTTTTATCTTTGCTATTAAGTGGTCTGTAGGTGAATCCAAGCTCATTTGTTGCTGCAACAGTTTGTAGGACTGTCCCTAAAATCTGAACCTGTCCATCATAAGAATTTTTGCTATCTAAGAATCAGTGCCTCCAGGCTTTCAGAAAAAATACAGCTGTTTCATTTTCCAGCCATTTGTCTAAACTGAAATACAAAAAATTTATACAGCTTACAGCATCTGTATCATTTAGTGCTAGAACTGTTAATGACTGAAGGTCAAAGTAAAAAAATCCCACAACTTAAAAGCTTTCTGGTTATAAATCGCTGTTTTGTTAGAGTCAAACCATCTAATGTTGATACTTATGTAATAAAATACTTTATTAATATTAATGCTTTAGAAATGGCTACCCTTCATATTTGAAGTATGAATATTCAGAAAATATATGTGAAACTCCTAGGACTGACCCTGGAACTATTTGAAAACAAAAAAGCTCAGTTAATTTAATAATGAACATCCAACAAATGAATAATTAAAAAGAAAGAAAGATAACTTCATTATCCAGTGGGACAGTTATGTATTATCTATAATGAACATATGTGACCCTTTGCAATCTCTGGTTGCATCTGAAAGCTATTCTCAAAATAGCTGACTCACAATATTTTGGAGTTTGAAGTCAAATGCATTGTTCCAGATGAAGCTCAGCTGGTTAAAAAGTTGTTTCATAGCTTCTTCTATGACATCATAATCTGTGAGAGTTATCATCACTTACTAGGAGCACACCCACTCCTACTGATTTGCTTCTGTAAAATTATCTGGGTTAGAAAACACTTCTACTATTAGCTTATGCTAGTGCTGAGTGCTGATCTGAGGGGTGTTGATGAGAAGGGAAGTGACAAGGAGTGGAGAACAGTATGGTCTTAACCCAGCAGCGCTGCAGCCTAAATAAACCAGAGCAAACCATTGTCTTGTGTGATCTCAAGTTTTTTTTACTAGCTGGCCCATGAGATGCCCAGTTAGTAAAATAACTTATGAATAAATTGCTTGCATAAGATTTATTCTAATATACTGTTGCTTCACTTGCCATTTGGTAGTCAAGAAAAAATTCAGATGCATGTGATCACTTTGGATGGCTGGCATATTTGATCAGAGTGATACAGTTAATTTGGATTACTGCTGAGGAACAAGAATAAGGTAGAGGAGACACATGCAAATTCAATGTTTGTAATTAATGACAGTGTACAATTTTAGACATGAATTGAAATATGTTCTTGTGTGCCCCAGAAGTAAAATAAATCTGTTGAGGCTCTGGACTAGGAAATATTATTCTATAGATGATGTAGCAGAGGGTTGTGTTTTATGTCTTCTTAATAAATCTCCAAAGTTTAGAAACACTGGAACCAAATTTATACTAAGATGTGAATCTGATATTTTTTAGCTCATTTAACCCTATTAATGTAACGGATGTTACCAGGATATTTCTCAGATTGCAGTTATATAAACACACTCGGAGTGTAAATCAAGAGAAGATTTAAACATATTACCCTTTAGAGCTACCAACTTCTGACTTAAAAGAATTTTGCTTACTTTGGAAAGATTTAATTCTATATTTCCAAACAGTTAAAATACCATCCAGCCTAACACAGTTTTTTTGGAATTATCACAAAAATTAATTCTGTTCAATTTTCTTTTTTAATTCCACTACCTGTGGCAATTCAATTCTAACAGAATGTAAAGCAGTACCATAAAATTAAAATTCTGATGATTAATTGTTGCTATAATGACCCTTGGCATAATAAATATGTAAATATTGGATATTTCTTCAGTATGATGACTTTTACTCAATATTACGGAAATAATAAGATAAAGATCAGTTTAAATGTACATTAGTAGAAAACAAGCAAGTTTTAATTTGGAAGCAAGCTTTAATTTGGAAAAGGCTGTGCAATTAAAACCAGACAGCTGTTGTGAAAACCTTAAGGTTTAATGGGAAAAGTTATAAATCATGATTTATGGTGAGAGAATGCAACTTCTTGGAGTTCCAAAAGTGTACTTTATAAGTTTTTTATATAACTTTATAAGATCTGCAAAATGTCACTTAAATGGTAGCCAGGGATATAATTTGTGCTTCCCATGAGAAAACAGAAACAAATTTAAAGCTAAAGAGAGTGTAAAGCAATTGCATGTTCCAGTCATCAATTTATCCTCACACTATCTCTACAATGTCCATTTTAACTGCAGTTATTTTTTATTTTACACTAACATTGGACAGTTCATGGTATGTCTGGGGTCTTTGACCTTCATGGGATCATAGATCAAGGATACAATTTGTCCCCAAACTAGCAAACAACAGAACAGCCTTATTTCAGAGTTCATCTTCAGAGCAGGAATAATGTACATGAAGGCACAGAGAAATGTTAGTGGGGGGAAAGCACTGGGTTTGTAGTGGGTTTAGTGTGGGGGAAAGCACTGGCCTTACATGACCAGCCCCTCCTCTTGCTGACAGGCTTGAGCAGCAAGGAGATGTTAGAGACCATGACTGAAGCCATGGGTGTGTTAATGACTGAATGTGTTGATTATGCCCATTGCAAAAATTTTATGTAGGGGCTTTTGTCATTTGACGTAATAGGATATTGGGACATATAGGATATTTGTTAAGGGACAAATCATAGGGACAGATCATCAATACGTGACCTTGTCCCAGAGCAGAGGAATGTTAAATTGTCAATGGAATGTCAATGGATGGGAAAATCTTGGTCAATAGCCTCTTAGTCTTGTCATGAAATGGTAGAAGCAGAATCTCTGACAGATTTTTTATTTCCTGATGGTTTCTGTGTCCTGTTGGATGGCCGTGTGTCTTCATTGCTAGAAGGCCCAAAATATAGGTCTTCAACACCTTCTTCCACTTTGCTGCAGTAAGAAAGATATTCAGCAATGTCACAGAGATAATTTTCTCTTATGTATTCCACAAACGGTGATAACCAGCAGAGGAGACTGAGATTGGTGCCTGTTTTATCTTCAGTTGTCAGAGGCTTCACAGAAGGTAAGCTATTACTCAAAAGGGGAGCTTACACAAGTGAGAGAATATCCATTCTATTGGAAATTATTGTTTAAGTCAAAACCAAGCTGCATGTTGTTTTCAGTGTCAGTTGTCTGTGTCAAAATCTGATTGAACAAGCCTATGTTGGGATTGATTTTGATGCTGACAGACATGCAGTGGCAACACTGGTGCTACAGACAGAAGCACAAGGCACATGGGTGCTGCCATTTTCAGAGCTATTAACATTCCAGAAACTGAGAAAACACAGAAAAAAAAAACCCCTCTAAATATGTAAACACATAAAAATTATTCAAATTCAGGAAACTATTTAAGCAAACAAGCAACAGAAATAAAACCCAGAGACCAAATATTGAGCAGCATACTCAATTTCCTAATCTGTTTTCATAGCCTATTAGGCCTGTAAATCCACAGTAGGAGACACACAGACATGCACATTTTTAAATTTAGTTACACTAGGTTAGAACTGTAGTATTCCACAAAATGGATAAACCCTGAAATGTTGCAGTTTTTATCCTCATTTTCTGAGCTGTAAAATGATAAGCATGGAAAGATCATAAGCATGGAAAGATGCTTTGTAACTACTGTTTAGTACTTTTAGGAAATTGAAGCATTCTGGTTATATTTAGAAAAAGAACATTGTTGATTGCTCAAATAAAGATTCAAGTCTTCATTTAGAAATAATTATCAGATCCATGGATTAGGGGAACCTGTGTGTGAAAGTACACATGCCCATATAAATACTGGAAAACTATATTTAAGAAATACAAATGACTTATTTTCTTTCACATTTTCTATAAGCCAAATATTTGAATCATCCTTTTGTGTGTATTTGGAGTTTTTGCTCCACATTGTGGTGGGTTGTCAAACATCTGCTTGGCCTATTGCTTACTCCCTCTCCTCAACGGGGTGGAGGGGAGAAAAGAGGAAGAACAGTGGGGAGAATGTTCATGGGTTAGGATGAAGGCAGGGGGATTGCTTACCAGTTACTGTCACCAGGAAAGCAGGCTCAGCTGGGAAAAGACTCCTAATTAAAATAGGCATTTATTAATTTGGGTTGTGGAAAACAGAAAGAAAATTGTTAAAGCAGCACCTTTCTCCCCAAGTCTCCCCTGACCCTCTTTCCAATGCTCTACATCATTCTTTCATTTCTGACTCTTCTAACCCTGCTCCAAGTGGTGCAGGAGTTTACATCAGCACATGGCTCTTTCTTTGCTCCTGTGTACTGCTCCTTCCTCCTGGCACTTCTGTGCTGCATGTGGACCCCTCACAAGCTGCAGGGGAGACAGCAGTTCTTCCATGGAGCTCCTCCTTCTCTGACATCAGTTTTCCCTCTCGTTTCTCACTCCTTTTTCCCCTCCTCCTCTCGCTGTCTGGCATTTTATGAATTTTTTAAAATATATTTTCATGGAGGTGTCATCAGCTTGGCTGATGTGTTCACTTGTGTCCTGCGGTGGGTCCATTGGAGCTGATTGCACCTGATTGTGTGTGGCACTGAGCAACCCTGGCTCCTCCCACAGAGACCCTCTACAGCCCCACCTGGACACGTTCCACCTTGTCAAGGACTGGAAAAATTTGCAAAATTTTAATCATATAGGAAATCCAGTTACTTTCCAATTTTTTTTTGTTTCTCTCTGATGTACATCACAGGAGACCACTTACTCTGAATTGTGTATGAAAGTTGAAACTGCAAAAACATTGGTTAAAAATTACAAAACATGATCCAGAATACCAGCTATATTGCTAAGTCTTTGCCTTCAGGATGCATAATTTCTTTTCATCCTTAGCACTGATGATTTAAATTGCCATCTTCCCTCTCCCCACCAAAATAATTCTGAAATCTTGCATTGGTTAAGAAGAAAAAGTATATCACTGCTGGAAAATTTAGCCTTAAAGCTTCTAATTTTCAATCACTGAGATGCAGTTAGCCAATTACTTTTTTTGTCTAATTCTCAGAATTTAACACCTTTTAAAAATTCTGCTATAAACATTAGTTGTTTATGGTCCTGCAGTTGTAAGACAATGCTATTTGCAGCCTGGCAGGTGTTTAATCTCTGGTGACTGTGAGATAGGTCATTTATCTCTGCCTGAAAACTCTTTGGTAGTATTTTGTATTTCCTGTCATTAGCAGTGAAGCTGCAGGTCTACTCACATCCATTTGGGCATAGGAGTCTGTTCTTCTAGTTCATCTTTATGGCAGATATTAGAATAAAAGATATCTTGGATTTTAGTCAGTGCACTAAGAATTTTTTAAGGATTAGTAATCACAGTTCTGGCATGCTAATAAGAGAAACACAGAGGCTGAAAGACTGGGTGTTTGACCTTTTATGACAGGAACTTGCAAATCATACTGTTACAAGCTTTGCTTGCCTACAGCTTCAAAGTAAATAGCTACAAAATGTTCTGCTATAGTGCTGAACTTTTAAAAGAAATTAGTAAGGAGAGATTCAACTGCTGACAAAAGAGAAAGTACTTCACAAAGGGGGCATAAAGAAAAGCACAGTGCGGGAAAGAAGCAATCAGAGAGGAAAGCTAATGCAGGAACGAAGTAAGAAGAGTACTTTATGTGCTGGATATGATAAAGGCTCGACAAAAAATTAATCAGCTTCACTTGAGTAGCCTACTTTTTAATGAAGTACAAAGCTGTCAGCAAAAGAGAAAATGTCACCAAATGTCAGCAACAGAATAAGCACAATAAAAATCAGAACATATTCCTTGAGATAAAAGTTGCATAAACTTCATGAAACTTTCCTAATCAAGTTCTAAAAGAAGAAGAAAAAATCTTTACATAGAAAATGTCAATGCTAATACAGTGAAACAGAAAACTACACTAATGGGACAGAATGAAAAATAAAATTATCTCAAGTTACAAAATGCACAATGACCTGATGAATGGCCTTGTACATGAGCCTCCAATTTTAGAGAAAATAAAAATTTTTTAATAAAACCCAAGGCAGTGAATTGTTTTATGAAAAATTAAATGTTTTGTGGTAGTGTTTTGTGATAGTGTGCGAGTTCTGTGTAGTGCAACTTAGGTGCTTAGTAGTCTTCTCTTCTTCTACTGTAAATAAATTATGCCCTTTTGCATCTTTCTTGCATTTAGATGCTTTAGTTCTTCTTTGGCAATTAAGAATAGCTTCAGTTGCTTAATAGAGAAGGAGCATCTTGGGCTCAGGTACCTGGAGAGCATAACCTTGTTTATCATATTCCACTGCCTGAAAAACATTTTCACCCTCTTTTTTTTCTTTTCTTCAAACACCTGTCTTGTATGTTTAGGAGAAAGTGTCCTCATTACTATCTCCTGATATTTTTTCCTTTGTATGAAATAAAGACCTGTTAGTACAAACTATGAAACATCCATAATCTATAGTGGATAATCAATGTATGGATAATTTTGGGTTTTAATTATACTATGTGTAATGCATACAATAGAGGGAAGGAAGGAAGGAAGGAAGAAAGAAAGAAAGAGAGATGTAGGTAAAGGGAAATTTGGTAGAAGATATACATTACCTTGAAACAATTGCAAATTTTTTTTCTATCAAAAAGGAAAGAAAACAACTCAAATAAAACAAGTGTAATTCTACTGTCACGGAAACACTGGAAAGATCACAAGTTTCTAGGCTTTAGGTCTTCTATGAGTTTAGTAGCATGTTTGGTGCAGCATCATCAACACCTAACAATGCATTATGTGCTTCTGCTGGCTCTGCAACAGCCATGCTAGGTTTTGAGGATTTAAGAAAAAAAGAAAAAGAAGAAGGTGTAAGAAAAAGAAAGAGAAGTAGAGAAAGTAAGAACCAAGTGCCCTCTATGGTAGTCAAAAATTTACTAATGGAATGGAAGGTATTCAAACAAAACAAAACTGACAAAATTATATATATATATATATATATATATATACATCCGTATATATCCACACACAGATAAAATCCTTTAAAAGAAAAGATGCTTCAGGAAAGAATATCTTAGAAGCAAAAAAGTCTGAGCCATGGGAGAGGTTCTTTGTTTAAGAAGTACTTTACTGTCTGGAAAAAAGCCTACATTTCTTTATAGAAACAGATGCTACTGATTATTGTCCTGATTTAGGTACTCAAGGGGTACAAGACCCTCAGTCATCACTTCCTCTTGATCACCCTGGCACTGGGTTTTCTGATTCCTGTTCCTAGACTTTCTTTCTATAAACTGAAGAGTTGAGGTGGATCATGTGGGACTGTGAACCCTACAAGATGACAAAGAACTTAAGCCCAAGTCACCAGCACCTCTGATCCCCCCTCTCCTCAAGCTTTATGTGTGTATTGATGATGAACAGTGACATCAGAACAGTGAACAAGTGGCTCTCCCATTATTTCCCCTACCTCTGACTGCTGAAAGATCCAATTCTCAAAGAGTTATGCTCTGTGAGTATAGTCCCACTGAATTCAACAGCAGAATTTATGTTTGTGTTTATTCAGTAAATGGCTCCTCCAGGCTTTTCTTCCATGGACAAATGCAGCCAAATACAAACAACCAGAATCACAGAGGTCCTGATCTCTATGACAATTTTCTGTGGTGGTTTTTGTATTCCAGCTCTCCCATTCTTATTTTATTTCCATTGAAATTAGTTGGTAATTTAAAGGGTGCATTTAAGGCCTGTTATTCATTGTGAGATTAGTGTGGACATTCAGACTCAGATCAACAAAGTACTCACACAGGGATATAGGAAAGTTTATGAGCTCTAAGGAACTTGTTCACTAGATGGGAGGAATGTTATCTGGTGCTACAGTAATTAATGGTTAAATTACCCTTGGGTAGTAGGTAGTAGGTAGCATAACTTTACAATCTGGTAGCTTTAAATTTCACTACTAATTGTAGCAGTGGGAGTTAGAATGCAGGTTGAAGACATAATGAAATTACCACAGGGAGGAACAGACTAATGAACTGAAGTCCAACAAAAGTTATGGCTACATTACTGTCAACTTGAAAATCTGTAAATAAGAGCTTTGAAAACCGTTGAGGGCACTAGACAATGGGTTTTATGTGTATATAAGTATGAAATGTGGATTGGGAGGAATAATTGAGTTTGCTAGATTGTCAAGTACATACTTGGAAAAAAAATTACTTGGTCATCATTTAATCTTCTTTGCACACCTTTTTCATCTTATTTGCATTTTTAATGCAAACCCCCACAGAATATCTCTTCAATCATACTGAATTGGTTTGTGTCAAGCAGTTAATGCATATACAACTTTGCAAGTCTTTTAATTCCTCAGCAAAAAACTTAGAGGAAAGCATAATAAACTTTTTATGTTTTTGGTACTTGGAAATTCAAAGTCAAACTTTCCTAGTTTTATTAAGAATTCTGAAATCTTGGTTTATTGAATAGTAATTCTAAACCAGCTTTTTAATGAACTCAACTGTTTCAAACTAAATTATTTTCAGTCAATAAAATATAGATGAGAGAATCCAGTGCTTTAGGAAATGTGGCTGAAAAATTATCCCTATGGATGTCTTTACTTCTGGGTATTTTAATATGAATTTATGGGTTTATTTTTAAAGTTCCTGTTCTTTGGAAATGTCAAATGAAAATCAGGTGTGTTACTCTACCTGCTGCAGTTTGGAAGAACAGCATTTGACCTTCCAAAGGATGTCACAGCCAGTATTTGTTGTGAAAGATTAAATGCATTTGATCTGTTTGATCTATCAATCATCTATAACATCATTTTCTTATGTATTGTGAGGCTTTTTCATGGATTACCATTTGTATCAGCTACATCAGCTGTATCAGTTTCACTTATATCAACTATTATTTTCAGCTTAATGCAGACCTGTATATTGCCTAGCCTGTGAATTGTTCCAGTAGTAGAAATTCCATTATTTTACTGCTCAACCTGTGCCATCACTTTGCCATTCTAATCTAAATTATTACCTAATAACCTGCCTTTTCTATTGTAAGTGAGGCCTGTTTGTTCTTGTCCTGTATGTCACTGTAATGCAGGAATAACTTATTTTCCCTTTGTTCTACAGCTTTTAACATAATTAAAATCTATCCCACATCCACATTAATGCTAAAAAGATATCCAGTCTTCTCTTTCCATGTTTTCTGTACCTCTGACCACCTATTGACCATCTCTCTAAGCTGTATCTAGTTAATTCCCTTCTTTCTTAGACTGCAGTACCAAGGCTGCTCAATTCATGAAGGCTGTGCCCCTGATAATTAGGGCATGGACAGGCATTTAGACTCAGATCTGCTACCTCGGTGGTTCTTTTGCATCCTGTCCCCTTTATCCTATACCTGTTTGGCTGCTGTTGGACAGCTGGAATGTCTTGCACAAATTTCCAGTTTTTCACCTGTGCATGGTCCTGAAATTTAGGTGCCATCTCTCTTACCTTCATGCAGGTTCACTAAGCATCCTCTGCCCCATTACCTGTGACATTAATGAAGTCATTGAATGGATCCTAACTAAATACAGGCTTCTATATATCCCCCAAGCCCTCTGAATTTCATTATGCTAACTGCTCTCTAGCTACAGTTATCTAAGATAATCCAAGGTGTTTTGCACCTACCATCTAGAAATTAAATCCATCTGAGCTTTCTGGCTTCTTATGGGCCTGTATTATCACATTGAAGTATATGATCTTTATTACTGCTGCAATATTTGTCAATGGTTTGCTCAGATTTTTCTCAGAACTAATCACAAGCTGATTATATTTCTTTAGTTCCATTTTGCTAGCTTTTTAGATTTGTTTTGTTTTTTTTTCTTATAAGCACTATACTTACTACATTTGCTAACATTTTTTTTATTAATTTCCATTCTTTTGGCATTTAAATCCATCTTGATGATTTCATAAAGAGAAAGATTCTATGAGTCTTCAGATCATCCTTTGGGCATCTCAGGTAAAACTCCATCATGTCTCAAGGTTTTGAAAATTTGTTATGTAGATGTTACCTTATAAACTTTTCCTTCTCTTTTCTCAGCTGACACCATACTACTTTCTTTGTTACCCTTAATTAAACTACCTTTAATCAGGCATGCTTCCATTTATCTCTTTTTATGAAGACTGATGCAAAAATGTGCAAGAAACATTTCAGCTTTCTCAGCATCCCCTGTCACTTTTTCTTCCTCCACTTATTACCAAATTTCCTTGGGCTTTTTATACCTATGAATACATTTAGTAGTATTTCACATATCAACCACTCATCCCTGAAGTTTTCCAAAAATTGGTATGACTACATTGGGGCTGTTTTCTCAAAAAGTGGTTAGTAGGTGTAGTGGGAAGATATTCAGAACTAGATGATAATAATAAATTTCCTTCCTAATACCTTACAGTGGTGAATCATAAGAAACATGGTTAATCATTTCTGCTTTATTTTCAATTTGAGTTTTTCTATTTTGAGCTTCCATTCATTAATCCTTTCTTTGGTACACCTCCTTTGCTGGATTAACTGCCAGCCTTTTCTTTCTGTAAATGTGCTTGAAAGCTGTGAAGAGTTCAATTTGCATTTCATGTCTGAGAAAAAAGTCTGAATTCTCCTTGCAAATGTCTATCTCCAACGGTATATCTATAAACCCTCCTGGTTTTATTCACTGTTTCCTATTGATGTATGTCCTAGGATATTAATTATATCGTATGTTCTATGATGGCTGTTAAAGAGTGGTCAAGGTGGTATAATGTGAATTTACAGGGTTAAAAAGAGCTGACTGGATAAAGGTATGAGGTTTGGAGATAGGGGGTTGTAAAATGTGTGAGGGAAAATGAGGAAAGAAGTATGGAAATGGGGATTTCTATGTTGTGTGTTAATAGTGGAAAGATATTTTTCTTTTTGAATATCTGGATTGAATGAATTTTTGATTTTGCAGGTAATACTTGTTAAAAAATTAAATTTCATTAACATCATAAAGATTTACAAATTAAGTGTTTCCATTTAATTTGCAGAATGGTATTGAGCCTGTCTGAGGACTTTGTTTTGACATATATGCCTGAAAAGCAAAAAAATTAAATTTCTGCATTTCTGGTTTAATTAATAAAATATATAGTACAAAAGCATACAGATATAGGTGGCAAGTATATAAAAGCATAAACCAAGGTTGAAATTTAAATTCCTACACTTGAAAAATATGATGATATTATGATTTTAAAGGGATTCTTTTAATCCTCTCCTACAATGTTCTTTGTAGCATATACATTTAGGCATTGTGTAGAGTTCACATGATAAAAATTTTGATTTCAGGTACACTTAGAAAAATGTAGGGCCCTAAGTCAGGACCAAGTAAATATTAAGAAATTAATGAAAATAAAAATATCTCCTCCTCAACTTCTTATTCATTATCAGAGTCAGTAACTAACTCCAGTTCAGTACTAACTCAAATTATCTACATTTGAATTAGTAATTCAAGTCACCTTAGTTGCAATGCAAGTGGTCAGAGAACAAAAATACTCATGGAAGCACAGCTGATGGCTCAATTAGTACCAGAGCACAGTTGCACCATCCTCTTGGAGTAGATGGGACTCCTGTGCAGTACTAGGTTAACCAGGAACATGCAGCTGTCATTATTTTCCTGCTGGCAGATCCTTTTTGAATTTAAAGTCCTATTTAACCTGAGGTGGAAACTTATGTATGTACATGAGAATGGAGTTCTAAATGAGGTAAAACTCTTTCTGCTTCTGAGACTAGCATTGCACTGAAAACAAGAACACAAAGCAGTCAAGCACTTCACTAATACTTACACCTCCATTGGCCCTCAATTTCTGTTTTACTTTATTCTACCATCAACCTCCTTTATACAATAAAATGCATAATCAAAGCAGGGAGCTAAGATAAAAGTGAAAAAAGCACGAGAATCTCCACTTTGTGTAGGCTTTTTTTTCATAACAAGCTTAGTCTTTGATCATTTTCCATTTGATCAGAGAGCTTTGATGCTCTTTGAAGAAGTACTGAATTATTGGAATAAAGATATAGAATTTGATTCACATTTTCATCCAAATAAAATAAGCAAAAAAGTGGACTAGTAGTTTGCAGAAGATATGTCTAAGGATATACAAATAATTGGAAAAAGCCCCCCACAAATATAAAGAAAAAGGGAGTATAATCTATTTACAAGTGAAAGTTAACAGCAGGAAAGAAAGCCAAATGTATAGTATGTTTTTTTCTAGAAAATGTGTCTCTAACTGCCAGTCAAACTGTGATAAATGTCTTCAGCTTGGAAGGAAATATATGCTTATGAATATCAAAGTGCAAAATGCATTGCAGTGCCTGAGCAATATTTACCACAGCTGGAGCGCTTTACTCTAAGGAATGCTAGAAAAGAAGGAATAAAAGTCAGGAAAAAGCAAGTACAGTTTAGCTCTCTATGTTTTATGTAGTGTTGCATGGTAAGTGAGGTGAGGGTTTTTTTCTGGTGAGTTTTTGTTGTTTAATGACAGAAGTGGAAGAGTCCGTACTTTTGAAATTCATCAAAATGAATATATGTAAAGTCTGTAATTGGGTCTAAACTCATGTTTTTCAGCCTTTAATGAAATACTTCAGTTTCATTTTGGAGGGTGGATGGTCAAAGGCAGCCACAAAACAAAGCCAAATTTCAAAGTACATATTCTTTTATTGTTGTTGGGGTTTTTTACCTTTTTTTTTCCCTTCAGTTTTCTGTTTTTCCTCATAAATAGCCCAGTGCTAGGAAGTGCCAGCAAGGTCAGATTGATAGAAAAAAACTGTAAAGACTGAAAGCTGCATTTACTTTAGAAAGGAAAACACTGCTATTCATATATGCATTTTGGTCAACTCACTTTTATTGTAGAACAGTTATTTAATGAATACTTTGTCTCACTTGTAAATATTGATTTAAAGATGTAGAAGCTTTAGAAGTTTATAACTAATTATTCCTTTTTTTCAGGAGAATGGTTACAGTGCTGGAGCTGTGTCTACCCTAAAGCAACTTTAATGATAGTTGTGTTTTAGGTCTCTGTGATTTAATTGAAGTATTGTTAGTTGAAGTTCTGGTACTCAATTTATTCAGCAAAATCCCTTCCTTCAATAGAGATTTTAATGATTTTTTTTTAAAGTGGTATGAAAAGATGAGAAGTTCTTGTAAATTCAAGCTGATGTTTATTGTAGATGGTAGAATGAGATTTATATAAGACAACTTGTCAGGTTATTTTGGCTCTGACAGTAAATAGACCTAACCAGGCATGAAGAGAGACAAATTAGGCCCATGCTAAACAAACAGACAAACAAACAAAAAAACCCCCAAAAAACAAAAGCAAAAAAACCCCACCCAAAACAAACCAAAAACAAACTAAAAAAATGAAAACGCAAATTTTAGACAGAAATTCCAAACATACAAAAACCAGACAACCAGGTCTTGAACATGAAAAAGACTTCAACCACAGAGAATACACCTCAAGAAAGGAGGAGAAAGATGCTTCATATTCAAGGGAAGGGGCATTTGAAAACTTATTTTATCTGTCCCACCAGTGCATAGAGAAGAAGAGCTTAAGAAAGAAAGAAGAATAAAGCTGACTCCTACTCCATCTGCCTAGCAGAAAACAGAAGGAGCCTCAGATGACGACTTGGACAATTTTTCAGGTATTTTAGATCTCCCCAGAAAATTACTTGACTTCCTAACTCACTGAATTCATCTTTACCACCCTTATGTTCTTTTTAAAGAACTCTTAGAGTAACAGAGACATTACAGAAAGTTGCAAAAATGGTGAGTTTTGAATTAGGTAGATCATGTGCAATTGCCTCACTCTACATTCGTGTTGGCACATTAACAAATTAGAAATTTTGTAATGTACACACGTGTGAAGTGAAGCATTTAAGAATAAGCATCACTGTAGATGTTAGAGTGAGAAAAGCTGCAAACTGAGAAAACTCTAGGAATTTACTTATTAAGATAAGTAAATGAAAAACCCTACAATACAGGGCTCTGTCTAAAAGGGTGTATATAATTCCTACATATTTAAAGGGAGTAAGACTAAGAAGCCATTCTCCATCTGTCTACACTGGTGAAATCAAGAGCAGCATATTCCATACAGTGTGATAGACTTAAACGAGGTTGTTCTGTCCTTGAAAGAGGTCAGTTTGAGGGATGATACTTACAGAACTTGTCCATCAAAACTTCAATCCATATTAATTCTGAAATTAATTAATAAATCATGGTAAATTTCTGTGCTTATAGTATTTTCCAGAATGAAAATGCATCTCTTTTATTTTAGTTGAGTAATTATTCCTACTTTTTAAATTGTGATAAGAATCTTTGTTCATATCCACTGATAAAGAGCTTATGTAAGTTAAACTTGTCTCTGGTTTGGGTCATTTTTTCTCCTTCTGTGGCTTTGCCTCTGAAGGCAAGCTCTGTTTTTTTGAGGACTTGGTTTTCCATCGTCTTAGATGTGAAAATGCTCCAAATGATTTCTTGTTTAGCAATATTTGCTGAAGAGTGAACTTTCTTTTTGTTTTTTAGTTTTAAAAAGAAATGAACAAAAGTCTACATGGCTAGACTCAAGTAATACGAAATACAGAGAACAATCAATAGCAAATGTAAAAGATTAGATTGAAGCAGTGGGAAAAAACTGCATGCAGAAGAATATGATGCTTTCATAGAAAATATTTGTTAACCTCTTGCAGGTATTTACTGACATGGTAATAAATTTTGGTACTTTCAGAAAAAATAATTATAAATGTTTTACAGATGAAAATGAATTTTGGGAAAAAAGACATTCACCTGACATTTAAAATACCAAAGAAAACTTTAATAAAGTGGAAAGATACTTTCTGGAAAGATATTTTACATGAAAAATTACTAGATATTATAGTTGAAATTAAGATTATAGAAAAACATAAGAGATGCAGATTTTAACTTGCAGTACAAATATATTACCATGTAAATGTGTTCTATGTCATTGGGGCTTTTTAATTATTGTATGGTGAATATTCCTTATCTTTGATGCAAATCCCACCAGAGTCTATATCCAGTTACTTCAAAGGATTCAGGCTAAACTGCAATCCTCTGGCCTGCATCAGATCAACAATGATAAAGGAAAAACTTACTGTAGGTAGATCATTTATTAAGAGTCAAGAAACAGATGAGAGAATATTCTTGGTCCAATGGAATCTGCTTAAAGGCTAGAAAGTGTGGATATCACTGCTCTCAAAGCCAGTAACAATATGTACAGCAGCAGAAAATCATTTACTTTCCAGGTTTTGAGAATGACTGCTGCTTTTAATGGAATCACTCACATTTAAATGGTTTACTGTGGTATGCTGGTCACCTTTGTAACAGACTAGAAATAGCATACATATTCACATATAGATGTCCTAAATTGCTATGATGGGTCTCATCTGCTACAGAAAACCTGTACCTAAGGACAGTGTCCATATTCTTATTACAGCGCAAATTTAATTCCAGTTTACTAAATTATTTATTTTATGAAAGAGAAAATAAGTTTTTGGCGTGTTTTTGTGAAACAAAACTTACAGTGCCTCAAGGTTACAATCATATAACTGTTCTTGGAGTTGTGTATATATGAAGCAACACTGTCATGTTGAAAGTAGATCTATTGTTTCTTCTGATATATGTCTGCAAAAGTGTCAACTATTTGACTCTTCTACTGTATTAGAAGTTTTCATAGAGCCAAATTCCAAAGGCTCCAGCTTCTTGTTACTGTCCAGTCCCATTTATCAAGCACATTGAAATGACAAGTGCAAGACAGAGAGTTCTTGTTGCCCTTGGGCTGGCAAAAGCAGTCTGGTAATTTGAAAATCAGAATAAAGTTTGTAGCTGGATATTACAGTTTCATTTGGTGATTTTTTTTTTTAAGTTGGTGAATTGTTTTGCATACAGTTTGATCCATAAGCAGAAAAACAATTTAAGGCTGGAAAAGGAAGGAAGGTCCTAGCATATTCTGAATGAAGATATATGGCTTCAATTCAGGGCACTTATGTATCACAGACACAAATATTCTTGGTTGGAAAACTCCACAAGAAACATTTTATTCTTGTTGGGATGTCTTCAGGTCTCTAAGCAACTGATTAAATCCTTGAAAGCAGGCCAAGAAGGTACAGAAACAGGATTATGTGGTTAACCATAGGAGTAAATGAGTATAATGATTGCCAGCTTGGTTCAGGCCTTTGTTCTCTTTGATGGTGGGTAGAGCTTGTGAAAAGAGGATAAAGCTAAGAACTGAATGTTTTAAAATAGGTTGTATATACCTTGGGCTGAAATAGCAAATGTATATTTTTAACCCCTATATTAATGAAGTGGCTGAGGTATCACACCTGTTTCTTTTTGAAGGTAAATCCTACTTCAGCTACAAAAAAGACACTAAATAAGACTCAGAGCATGATCAGGTAAGTGCTTGAATGTCTGATATGCTGGTTTTAAAAGTTCAGCTAAGACATGTAACTAAGTGTGTGATTCTGCTGCAGCACAAATTAAAATAGAGGACATTTTTTGTGAATCTATGTACAAAAGTACATTCCAGGTTTTAGAGGAACAGGGTTTTCCTTTATTATTTGAGGAAAATGTTATCATGGAATTACAGAATGATATGGGTTGGAGACCAAAAATCATTTGGTTCCAAACCTCCTTCCACGGACAGGACACTTTCTGCTAAACCAGGTTGCTCCAAGCCCTATCCTTGTTCATTTTCAAGGATGAGACAGCCCCAGTTTCTCTCAGTAGCATATTCCAGGGTGTCATAGTCTCTATGGTAAAGAATTTCTTCTTAATCTGTAACCTAAATCTACCTGCTTTCAGTTGATAACTGTTAGCCCTCATCCTGTCCCATCACTACACTCCTTGAAAAAGAGTCACTGATAAAAAATGTTTTTGGCTTTTCCTGCATAAGGAGTTTTATTATTCCCCAGGATGGGACACCCAAGGGGCACACTGCAGAGCATTTGATGACTAGTTAACTTTTCATCCTCTTCCCTTTTCCTTGCTACATAGCTGAGTGGAAAAGTCCACATACCAAGCTCAAATACTGAAACTAGAAGAGTAAGAGTAAGAAAGGTAGCAAGTTGAGAATAATTGCAGATTAATTCCCCTCTGGAGTTTAAAAAGAATTAGGGGCATAGCTGTGCTCTTACATAATTTTCTGCCTGTTCTGTTCCCATGGTAGTAGAGCTTTTTTGCCATCTCTTGCTACTGACTGCTGAGGAAATTTTAAATCTGAGTGTACATTGTTGAATCTCACCAGCAGAGGTTTGATCTTTATAACAGAAGCCCACATGCTTCCATGTGATGTGTATTGCATACACATACAAATGAATTACAGTAGAAATAAAAATAATTCAAATGTCTTTAAGATGTCTTTAATTTGAAGCTCAGAATGAGTATAATGAAATTGTGGGTCTCCTTTGTAACGAAAACACCCAGATGGGCTCACCATCTCCACTCCATATGGCACTTAGTCTCTGCTCTGCATCCCGCTGTGCTCACAGTGTAATCCATATGGACCTTACTTGATTGGTTTCCTGTTCCTGCAACACTGACTGTCTGTGCATGGCTTTCCATCAAGCATGTACTTGCTGCTGAGAGAACACATTTTTATGTGATGATTTCCTAGATTGTTTGAAATGTGAAAGCATTAAGTTTTTTGTGTGTTTTAATCTGTGCTGTGGCTTTGGTCATTAGTGGTGAGGTAGTGTGCACCCATATAAAGCCAATGTGCAGAATCTTAGCCAATTTATGAGTGCTTATATGCACCCTGAAGACAGCTGGCAAGCATTTCTCTGTTCAAGCAGCGTGTTCCTAGGGTGCGCAAGGCATTAAATGGAGGGCCAGGAATTTGGAGGAAGGCCATGGGCAGGTATCAAGTGGCTTTAGCTCTGCATGGGGTATAGGATGTAAGGGGAACTCTGCAATTGCTAGGGTGTCAACTGCATGCTTGTAGGTGAGAGGCAAAAAGGACAAAGGAAGTGCAAGTGGCACTCTGTCAAGGTTTTCTCTTTTCAAGGTGAATTAGCAGTGCTTGTACACTGCAAGCTGAAAGTGATGCAACTCTAAAACAGGGTTTACACCTGAAGATCCCAGGTGATAGAAATTCCAGCTTTAATGCTCACTGGATGTGTGCGTAAAAAACCCTGCGAGCAGCTCATTAAGTATTGACACAACTTGTAGGAGTTGATCTCACAATCATATCTTGCTAGTGTGCATAGGAAAGGGGTACAACTTTGATGTTATCAAGTTGTTTTGAAAGCTACATTTAGTTCTGATAGTCCTGATTCTAAAGAGATAAAGCAAGAGGGTGCAATGCTCTATGATGAAAGACCATAAGAACATGGCAGACTGACTACAAAGATAAAAATCTGGAAAAAGGGAAAAGAGAAGCTGGCCTAATGACTGTATGGTAGAGATTAAAAAGGATAAAGAGAAGGAAAAGGCTTTTTTTGATGTATCTTTTGTTGTAGTGAACCATGCTAAAAAGCGTTCTTTTGAACATATTGCAATTATCCTGTGGAATTGTGTCATTAAACATTTCTATAGCTAAGAAATATGTGGTATTCGGTAGAACTGATGATGAAAACATTCAGAAATTTGTTACGTGTTATATAAATTATCTATACTATATATTTTAAATTTTTTTATGTAAAAATATATGTCTTTATCTTATAGAAATGTACCTAGCTGCTGGCCAGTAAGATTTAGTATTATGCTTGTCACACATATATATATACACACACTATATATATATAGACACTATATATATGTATACACACACACACACACAAGCATGTGCTCACATACACACATTTACATAAATGTGTGTATATAAATATATATATATACATTTATACATAAATATATATATATTAATATATAAATATGTATATATTTATCTCACCAAAAAACTCAGAAAGTTTGGCATCTTCCTTGAACTGTGCATAGTAAAAAGCAGCATCAAGGAAGCCTTGGGACTGGTGACAACAGAAAATTCATAAAATATAGGCATGCTGAAGGACAAAGGGGGAACTCAGCATCTTTTTGACAGTCAGTATCTCTTCTACATAGTAATGCATATATAAGGGAAAATACTTGTGATAAAATATACCCTATTATATCCTTTATTTTTATTGCTGTCATGACAGCTGATAAACTAAAACTGCTGATTGTGTCTGGTTTTGTGACGACTCGTAAAAATTTCTCCTTCTTTCCCATTTTGCCTTTACATTTTCTGCAGATCCAAGAATAATTTAAACAAATTACCACTAAAATCTACATTACAGTTTCTTACAATATTTATTTTCAGATATAATATATTCATACCTATAGATTTACAGATGCAGATATCTTTTTTCAGGCACCAAATTTGCTTGTACTCCTCACACAGTTCTAGGTGCCCCCTGGCAGCCAGTGTATAATCACCATTGTTGCTGTGTCACAGAAACACAGAACAGGTGAGGTTGGCACCTTTGGATCATCTGGTTGAAATTCCATCCCAAAGCAGGGACACCCAGGGCTCTTTGCTCAGGATGATATCTGATCATGTTCTGAACATGCTAGGGAGGCAAACTCCACTCCCTCTCTGGACAACATGTTGGGGGAAAAAAAGCAGCTTTTTCTTGCACTTAAGCAGATTTTTCTCTGTTCAAGTTTGTGCTTTCTTGTCCAGTCATTGGGTCCCATGAGGAAAAGTTTGGCTCCATTTTCTATTCTTCCCTCATTAGGTATTTACAAATACCAAAAACATCTCCTCTGGGCTATTATTTCTTCAGTTTAAGCAGTTCCAACACTTTCAGTCTCTCTTCATATGACAGAGGCTCCAGTGTCTTAATCACCTTTGCTGCCCTTTGCTGGATCCTCTCCAATATATCCCTGTTTTCTGTTGGAGACCAGATCTTGGCACAGTATTCCAGATGCATCTCACTAGGCTGAGCAGCCCTCCCACTTCTTCCTAGTACAGTCCAGGAGGTTCTTGGCCTTCTATAGCACAAGGGCACATGGACCTTGGTTGATTTTCACTTGTCTAACAGGACCCCAAGATCCTTTCTGACAAAGCAGTTTTTCAACCAGCCTGCAGCATGTATGTGGATTATTATTTTGCAGGTGCAGGATTTATTTTTCTGTTTGCTGTACTTTGAGATTCCTGTCAGCCCATTTTTTTCAGCTTGTTGAGATCCCTTTGATTATCAGCACCCCTTTTATCAATTTGGTTTATCAGTTGCTTCTCTCAGTTTTTTATCATGTTTAAATTTACTGAGCATCTAATACTATCTCATTCTCCAATTAATTCATGAAGATGTTAAACAATCTTTGCCCTAGTATTAACCCTTTGTGTAGACTACTTATATCTCTTGGAGTGCTCCTGCTCTTCTGTGCTGTTTCTCTAGGAGATACTGAGGTTATTCAAGTTTCCCATGAGTATCATGGCTTGAAAAAATGAAATTATGTGAAGGTTTTGTTTGCATTTTCCTGATCAGGTATCCTGTAGTAGACACACAGAGTTGTACTAACCACTTTGGTTTGACCTCTAATCCTGACCCTGAGGTCTCAGCTAGCTCATCATTCATCGCAAAGAAGATCTTCATGCATTCACTCCCATAAAATGACTTACCCTTTGTGCCATCCTGGCCTGTACTTAAATGTCCCTAAACTGGGACAAGCCTCCGTTAACTGCAGCACTTCAGTTGTGTGAATTCTTACCTCACCTCTAGGATGCTTTCACAACCCTGCAGCTACACACTGACCTCTATTTCTTCATTTGTTCCCCTGTTTCAAGTGTTACTATAGAGGCACTTCAGAGAGGCACCCAGCCATGCTCATTTTCCAGAAAAGGTAAGAGTGTGTTCCCCACGATACTGTCTTTGCTTTCAGGTACTCCTTTAGTTCTGTGCCTGTGCTTAAAACGGACCCCTTTCAACTTTTTTAAGAATTTTTTTCATAATAAGGATATTCCAGTCCACATCACCCTGGAACCCTTGCTTGCCAACCTAGTCCACCATTTCCTCATTTAATTACTGACTGCGGACTTTGTCCCATTTTTCCTACTTTAAAGCTCTTCCCACTTGCTTGCACAGCCTGCTGACAAAGATGATATTTTCCCTCTTTGAAAGGTGGGTTCTGTCTCTTTCCAGCAGTTCTCAATCCTCAAACTGCCCCATGGTCACAGTGAAGCTGCTGTTGACCCACAGAATCAGTGAGTCCCCGTCAGGATCAAGGAGAAAAACTCACAGTGTGCTGATCTCTCGTCCCTGCTTGTTTACTTGGCCAGACAGACCTTCTGCCAGTGCACTCCTCTTGATAGCCCAGCCTCAGCAGGAGAGCCCAGGCACCCCTGCAGCCCCAGACCTGAAGAGATGCATCTGTACTCGAGCTGAGGCCCCAGATGTGCTGGGGAATTGCTCCAGTGGGGTGGGGACTGAGCCCTGCAGTGTCTCCAGTGCCACTGAGCAGCACATGTGCTGTGCTCCCCAGAGCTTCTGCCCCCACTGTGCGCCCTTCTGCATGAGCTGCTGCCTCTGTGACACAGCAACCCATCACCACAGCAAATGAATTTCTAGTCTGAACTAGCTGGTACCTAGATATTCTTTGTAACTCTTCAGTGGTTTGCTTCACCCTGCTTTAATACAGTGTCAGAAAAATGCTTTGTGGTTTAACAGCAGGGGACTGTATTGTTTATTCAACAATAGATTAGGCCTGGAGAAGGAAAGGTGTGAGGGCAGGAATGGGTACACATAATCTCAAATACCAGCAGAATGTCAGACTTTTAATAACTTGATCAGAGCCAGAGATGTGTATTAACCTGTTCCATACTAAGGGAGATGTGACCTGGGCAGAGAATAATTGAAAAGGGGTTAGCAAAAACCAAATAATATCCCTGAGGTTTTTGTTGATTTTTTTTCTTGCTTTGTTTTTTTCTTAGGCTATACAGACTTGCATTTTGGTTCTAAGGTATTTTACTGTAATTTTAGATGCCAAGTCTTCATTTACAAGTGGAGAAATAGTCTTTCAAATGTCATTTTGCCACAGGCATCAAGAAGTATACACACAGATTAGCAGCCACTGTCT
Source organism: Melozone crissalis (assembly GCF_028551555.1). Lineage (NCBI taxonomy): Eukaryota > Metazoa > Chordata > Aves > Passeriformes > Passerellidae > Melozone > Melozone crissalis. The sequence goes on along the minus strand of NW_026535784.1, from coordinate 34,869,539 downwards.
TTTTAATGAGAAATGGGTTGTCATTTTTCATGGTAGCAAATTCTGCTGTCATTGTTCTGTACTGTATTTTTAGCAACTTCACAATAAATAACTGAATACAAGAAAGATGGATTGCTCCAAAATGAGGAAATCTTCAAAAACCTTCATCAAACCTCCAAAATCGTTATCTCTATGGAATAGAGAGCTACTCTTTTTTTTTTCCTAAATATATTCTCTTTCAGTAACATCTAGTAACAGCATATTAACAAACTTGATTAGATTCCAACTAATGATTTTAAATGTTAATGTTGCATTTAAAAATGAACAAAATTGTAGATCTGTGCAGGTGATGGGGGGACAAAGTTCCATGAATGTGGAACCATTTTACATGTTATATAGTCCTAAGTGCTACCAGAAAGAATGAGTAAAGCCTGAAGTCCCAGAGTAATTTTTTGTCCTCCCATGTACATTTAGGCTCCTTTATTCTAGTTAACACATCATGGCTCCAGCTGTCTTTGAAGTACATGTGAATTCAGACATTGATGTTAATAGAAGCACTGCTGGACCCTGAGTAACTGAAATAATGTGGGAGGCTACAGTCCTCACCGTGAATATTGCCTAAAAGTAAGTGACCTGGCCAACATTTCTATGGAGTGGACACTGTATTGACTTTGCAATAAAATGAGATGATGGTAGCAAGTCTAGTCTAGTCATGTCTGGTGCAGCATAGCTCTTGCCATGAGAGTTTCTCACAGGTTGAGTATTTGTGCTCCTACAAAGGAATTAAATGTTCCTTTGTTTACCTGAGCACTAGGTAGAACTGTGACCTGATGGTGACCCTTGTGAAATGAGAAAGAACTGGTTTTAGGAATTTTATGACCTTTGGGTTTGTTTGTGATTTCTCCCCCCCCCCCCCCCCCCCACATTTCTATAGCAACAAGTTTTTGAACCTATTACTTCATCATTAAAAGAAAAATTTCAGAGAACAGGAAAGATAAATATTACTGAAGTCCATAAGTCTGGTGTTCATGACTAATATTGAAGATTTATGAGGAACTACCTTTGTATTTCATAAGTTTACTTAATAATCTCTTTTGTATACATGAAGGGAATTTGTTGTTGTTTAAATAATACAACATTTATGCTTTCTTTTCTTCATCGCAAAGACCTATATATATAGTATAAATTGTGATGGGTCATAGTTCTGATATACACCACAGTTAGACACATCATTATGCCGATTGAAACTCAGTAGGATGAAAGGTTGGGTCAAATACTACTCTGAAGTGGAATTTTTGTATTAACCTCTGTTCTAATCACTGATTTTCAGACTTTCAAAAAAGATGTAAGTGGATGTGGATTCACGTTCTTGCTGCATGCACATTTTGGCAAATGGGAATTTGTTTACTTTTACCTTATTTTACAGCAACAAATATCATTATATACATTTCTTTGATATATATTTGTTGCTATGGGTAACCTTCAGAATTTTCATGTTTTCTGCATAGTAAAATTAGTTGCATGTACTGTAATCATACAAGGTTCCTGAAGATTAAAAGGGGAAAATGAAGCAAGTACTTTAAGCACTTTTAGTGAGTGTTGTAAAAATATGTAAGGTAACTGTGTCAGTTAACTGATGCCATTAGTTACTATTGAAAGAAGTGAGCCAGAGCTGCAGCAGGAACTTGTGCTTGGAAGCAAGAAATGACTCATCAAAACAGGACTTTCCTTAGCTTTAGTGTCATCATGACGGAACTTCAGTTGTGCTATTAAGGAATATTTATATGTTGAAGCTGAGTTTATCAACCTAAAAGGTAAAGTGGAATGAATGAATGAATAATATTTAGATACAGATCATAATGTTTTCTAACCTAGTGACAGGTCTAGAACTCCCCTTGTTTGAAAGGAAGCTTCTGCAGTGTGAGAGTAGATTGTCTTGCTATAGGCTCTTCATTATTCAAAGTTAGTAGGCTTTTCCTCACAGCTGTTGAGAGCATCAGACAGGAATGCAGAGATTGTTATAACTTCAGGTTCTTTCTGGAGACATTTGAGAAGCTGGGCACATTGAAAGAACCCCTGTACACATAGAAGGGCAAACACAACCAAACCATAGCACTCATGATGCTGAGAGGGTGCCCCATGTTTGGCAAAATGTGATAGAAGTCCCATTCTGGTTCCTTCCCTCAGCCCCATGCAGTCAGCACTCTCTGTGACATTAGAAGAGTTTTCATACTGAGATAAAATGTAATTAAGCAACACTGAGTTTGAAATTCATTTGGCAACAACTCAGATGTTTCTCAATACTTTGTGTTGTTCATTAGTATGAAAAACTGCGGCCTTTACCACATTTACATTCATCTGAGGAGTACGTAATGAGGAAAAGTAGCAAGAAAACATATAAAAGCTGTCTGTATAGCAATGCAATAGCAGTTAAGAAATATAATAAAATGAACACAACCACCTAGAATTAAATGCTAATTAGAATGATGTATTGTGGCCATTCACAGAGTTTGATCTAAGCTCTTGATTACTGGTGAGCACAGACTGCTCAGCAACAGGCAGATAAACTTTCTAGATCCATCTGTCTGCCAAAGTGCTTTTCTATATGATATTCAACTGATTATCTGAACCAAATGTTTTACTTAATGTTTCAGCACCAAAATATGTGTTTTATTTACTGACCATGGAGGTCCCTCATCTCTCTCACTGGTAATAATGACTCTGTGAAAAAATGTTATTTTATTTTACTGTATAGGAACAGAGTCAGGAAGAAATCAGCCATTGGGTTGTTGATTTCAGTGCTTCATAGCTGTAGGGAAGCATTAAATACAGTGGTTTCCAATCCCTTCTAGCCAGGTAATACAACTGGAAAAAATATTTAATTTTGATTCGGGTTGTTTTTTTTGTCTTCATCATACTGACAAAATCAAAATATTTTATTGTCATTCTGAAAATCTTTGACTCCCTGTTGTGTTGTGGAACTAACCACAGTCTACTATAACCTTACTGACCTCAGAGGTATTGTTTGGAATTATGGTATTATTGCATGGTGCAGTAGTTCAGACCACAGCTGATATACTATTAGAATATTTTTGTCTGCAGTTTAAGAAATCTGCAATGTAATACTGTGTTTCACAGGGATTTTGCAATAGCTTATAGCACTTAGAGTTCTACTTACAAATCTGCAATGAAAAAAAAAAGGAGAGAAAAATGGGATAGAAACATTAAAATAGTCTGTCTTTAATTAGTACTAGTTAATTTATTCTTTTTATTTTTCTGAATAATCTGGCACCCTGAAGCATAGACGCCTTCATTAAAGTGTTTTTCTCCCTCCAGAAGGAACTTTCAATCTATTTTATTTGACAGCTAACTAAAGTGTACAGTTTTCCTTTCTTCACTTTCATGGCCTATTAATTTCCCTTATAAGGCCAATCAATTTTGTTACCAATAACCAATGTTACCACATTAGACCAAGAAGTAGAAGCTGTTCCCAAGATACATCTCTGTGAACTCTGCTACTAAAATGGTTTTCCTCAACACTGATTAGGGCCAGAACACTGTGAGCTTGGAGACTTGTATTCACCTAAAGCAAAGCAAAATTAAGAAATTTTGCCTACAAACCATGTAGTGTGAACAGCGAAAGGTAACTGACAGCTTTTTGAGAATAGCTGTCAGGTTTGTGAACCTTGCATGAAGCGAGAAGCTCCTCGGTGCCAAACTGGTTCCAAGGACTGCACATTGCACCCAGGGTGCTGTGAATTTGTCAGCAGTGCCCAGTGTTCTATTTCAGGATTAAGGCATTTGCACAATGCGAGTACTTGTGCTGTATGCCAGTCTCCAGCAGAAGACTGGGATGAGGGATAATGTAGGTGATACCCAGAAAAAATGGTGTAAGCTTCATTGCACTGGTATCAGGGGAAGCTCCTTAAAAAGTAGGCCGAAGCCTACATTTTTTAGTAGTATTCAAAGTCACAGAATGATTTACAAAGAAAGAGAGATTGATTTAGGATCAGGGAAAGTGTAGTCTTAAGGATCAGTTATAACTGGGAGGTAATTACAGAGGTGTAAGTAATGCTATGATTTAAGAAATAAATATGAGCTCTTTTCTCGAGGGGAGTGACAGAAATCTCCTCCTCTACCTGAGGTTTCTATGCAGGACACAAAACTGAGAATTTTATTCTCAGGAAAACATTTAGTTGCCTTAGTGAAACAAACTATCAGCCAGTAATTTCCATGTAATGTATGCAGCAGGCTTGGGTGGACCTGAAATGAGGAGAGGAGTAAAGACTCAGACTCACCTGCCAGTTAATGCAGTGATGCCCACAGTGTCTACTTGGTAGGTGAGAGAATCACACACAAAATGTTGTGCTTTGCTCACAATAGCAGGTTAAATCTCTTACATCTCTCTCAAGTAAATACTTCTATTAGCTTACAGATCACGACAGAGTGAAATTTGCTCATTCATCTTTGCTGGAGATTTTTTCGCATTTGGTAATTCAATACATGATAAAGCCCTGAACTTCCACCTTCCCCAAATCACTCTTATTAACCCTCTCCGATTCTTCTTCCTGTCTTCCCTCATTTCTGCTTTGAAAGCTTAATTTCATAGAGAGAGAAAGTAATTTTAAATAATAAAAATTCTTTCCTAGCTTGCTCTGGCAGGCATGATATTTAGGTTTTTTTTTATTTTTTTCTATTAGATTTATGTACCTCTTGGGCTGTGCAAAGTAAGATAGATCTTTGAATGTCTGTTCAAAATATATACCCAGAAATTCTGTGGTCCAGGAATTGCATGACAAAGTGGGTGGACACATCAATGGAATTTTCTCAAATTATAAAATTTACACATTTAGTGACCTAGAGTTGAGATTTAAATTAAATGGTTTAATACCTAACAGATAATTTTTGACAGACAAGTCTCTCTGGCTTTAGAAATGCTGAGGATTAGAATTAGAAACTCCAACTTCTTTCAGGTAAAAGAACATTTTACACTGGTATTGAGGTAATAAGATACATAGTAAATCAAGTCCAGAGCATATAGGAAATGGTTAAATTCAGAGGATTTCTACCTTGACTAAGGTATAATAAGAATTTTGATCATTAGTATTTTTTACAAGGTCTAGTTTCTCTATGACTCAGCAAGGAATCCACCTTTATTTGCTCAATTTTGCAATAATAATTCAGGGAAAGTCCTTTTCGTTTACACAAATATTTAAAGCTTCTGTGTGTGTGAGTAAGGCTATGGACCGTGATTTTTTTTTTTTTTTTGTGCAAACAAGGGTATTCATGCTGAAATTTCTTAACTAGCTCTATAATATAAAAACGCTTTTTGCATCTAACCAGAGGGAGACAAAAAATGTTTTAAAACAAGAAATGAATAACCTTTGGTATTAATTAATTTGAGCAGAAAAAAAAAGATTGACAGAATCATATTATTAATAGTAAAAAATAATCACTGAAAGAACAAGTCTGTGCTCCTGGGAAAAACAACTATTCTGAAACATTTGGCTGACCAGCCTCACCTCAGTCCCTGGGAAGGTGATTGAAAACCCAATCCTGAAAAATATTTCAGGTGCATGAAGGACAAGAAAACAGGAGTAGTCAGCATGGACCCACCAAGGGGAAGTAATGTTTGGCCAGCATGAAAATATTGTGCAGTAAAATGGTTGCACTGATAGATGATGGGGGAGTAGTAGATGTTTAATAGATTTCAGTAATTATGTCAGTGTTGCTTCCTGTAAGATTCTCGTACAGAAGTTGAATCCATGGGCTGGATTGAAAACTGGCTGAATAGCATGGACTAGGGTGGGATGATCAGTGGTACAAAGCCTGGTTGCAGGCTGGTAATTAGCAGCGTACCCCAGGATCTGTAGCTGTTCCGGTGCCATACTAAACCTTCTCTAATGGTTTGGATGGTGGGGCAGAGTGTGCTCTCAGCAGGCCTGCTGGTGACACTGACCTGAGAGTGTGGCTGATAAGCAGGAGGGTTGAGCTGCCATCCAGAGGGACTGTGACAGGCTGCAGAAGGGAGAAAAGAGATTAACTTGCTTGCATTTACATTGGTCTTCAGCTAGGATGCCTGTGGGATCTGCACTCTAAGTGTGGTATTGAACATCCTTATTAGAGCTAATGCAGCAATGTAGTGATAACAATTAAAATATAAATTTTAGTAGTTAGCAGCATCACAGTATGCTGAAGTATCCCCCTTTATGTCCACATTTTAGGAGAGATCTACAGTAATTTCTAACCATATCATGGCTTCTAACATGAATACAATGAGCACAGATGAAGGTGTTTATGAATTTTTCACTGCTGTTCTCAGTATCCTTTCACTGCAGTTCAGTCCTTTCCATACTGAGTGACTGTCACATTGAAAAATATCACTGGTTGTATAAAAGTAGACCTGTCCTGTAAACTTGGTATAAACCATTTCTGGGTAAATATTAATATTTATTAATTGATCTGTAAATTTTTACTAAGGCATTTAAGATTATAAATTTCTGAACCTATAAAATGTCTAATAAAGTACTCAAGAGGAAGGTGTTGGAATCTCTTGCATACTTGTTGTCACAATCACACAGTTTCAATTTGTCCATGTTGCAAAATGAATTATGGATAAGTGTTCATTTCCTAGAGATGTTTCATATGTATTGAGGCCTAGGTGAAACAAATATTGTGGTGATGTAGAACACATAAACACATTTCCAGAGGAGACTTTAAAGCTCCTTGTAGTTTACATAATTTGCCTGACCCATGGTCAAAAGTAATGCAAATTAATATAACATTTCTTTAGAGAAGTTGCACTTTTTTACAACTGAAATCAAAATTTGAGTGAAATTTGGCAGGGATCAATAAGAGTCAGTAGAGAGAATAAAGTAAGCCAAACAGTACATATAAATAAAGTAAGCCAAGCTGAGACAGCCAAGCAAAGCAGCCTGGTTGTTCAACAGGCAGGGCAAGAAAATCTGATCCAGTGGCACACCTGCCTGCCTGGAGTCAGGAGCAGTTATGTAATGTCCTGGTACAAAGCACAGCTGAAGCAGTAATTCTTAAGGAGCAGAAAGAGGAAAATAATCAGATTCCAAAAGTCAAGACCTCATTTACCTAAAGAAATGAGTTCTCCAAGTTGATAAGACTACACAATAAGTGCACTAATGTAGATAAGAACAATGTGACATTAGTGCCTCAAAGAAGATGCAGCAAAGCTGCAAGGGAACAGAGACTGTGGCTGGTCGCTTTGCTTGTAAATTGTGCAATCTTCATTCCTTGAAACTCGACACAGATGGACTAGATGTTTGTTACTTATGTGTCTGACTTCTTGATTATGTGGTTCAGTTACTAAAAATGCTAGTACAGATTCCTTTTGTGAAACACTACCACAGCTCCACTAAATGTTTTAGAAATGCCTAATGAATCTTTGCTGAATTCCATCTGTAGTCCTGTGAAACACCCCTGTTTCATCTCCTTTTCAGTCTTTTCTACTGTTTCTTTGGGGGTCACTGTAGAATTGGGGTGAGGGCTGTCTGCAGATTCTACCTGTCTATCTGCTCATTGCTAAGAATTGATTTTCACCTACTTGTTTTCCTCAACACCTCACCTTCAGGATTCTGTACTCCCCAGAAACGAGGAGTAACCTTTCTGATAGCTGTAGTCTTTTAAATTTCATTATTTATCTATGTAGAAATGAACTATAGCTCCACTTTATAATGGATTTCATACTTTTGAATCCCTGTTATACCATGCATTTTATATGTCTTTATCACTTTTTCTTGCTGCATGTTACAATTTGTTCTATTCTCTGCTGCTGTCCTGTTAAACTGGGAATTTGCTCTCTGCCGCTAAACACAATTCCAATAGTGATGTAGTGTGCTGTAAAGGCAATGCCCTTAGGTTCAGCTGAACTAAATCCTTCCAACCTCTGTAGCCTTTTGAATTATCTCTTAACTGCCTCAATTCTTTTTCATCAAACTGTTCAATCACAGATGCCTGTCATGTTAAGTTCTGAGATACAGACTCTCCTGAAAAAGAAGCTTAAGCAGTCTGCATTAAACTTTGTTTCTTTTGTTCATTAAGCTGCAAACCACCACCAGAGAAAAATGTTCTGGGGTTTCATGTCCTGCAAGTAGAGATTTAATGTCCATTTATGAGAGGTTACACTATTCTTCTTAACTGTATTACAAACATGCTCTAAGACTTGCATGTTTGATTATCTATAGAATCATCCAGTATCCATAGAGTCATAGAATCCTTGAGGCTGGAAGAGCCCTTTAAGATCATCCAGCCAAACCATCCACCAGCACTAACACCATTAACTCCTAAACCACATTGCCCTCACCACATCCAGACACCTCTTAAACACTTCAAGGGATGGTGACTCCACCACTTCTCTGGGCAACCTATTCCAATTCCTGACCACCCTCAAAAGTGAAGGTTTTTTTACTAATATCTCATCTGAATCTCCCCTGGCTCAGCTTCAGGCCATTTTCTCTGGTCCTCACTGCAGGCATGGTAGAAGAGGCTGGCCCTCTTTGGGATGGTTGTAGAGGGCAGTAAGGTCCCCCCTGAGCCTCCTTTTCTCCAGGCTCAACAATCCAGCTCCCTCAGCTGTTTTTCATAGGATGTGTTTTCTACAGCCTTCACAAGCCTTCTTGCCTTTCCCAGGACATGCTCCAGCACCTCAATGACCTTTTGGAAATTAGGGGTCCAGAACTGCATGCAGTACCTGATGTAAACTGAAAGAAGTATTAATAATAAAAATACATCAAACTGTTTAATAAAGTATCTCTAGTTATGGCCTATCACATATATCTCACAGCTTCATGATCTTTGTCTTTTGAATTTAACCCGTTTGTAAATCCTTACCATATGTATGGACTTAGCAATTAAAACAAATGTAACCAGTTTAATTTTCACTTTTGCTTTTCAGTTCAAGATTAATTTATTCTTCAGGAAGAACTATTTTTCCTCTTGAACTTATTTTGGTGGGGACTTCAGAGACTTTGTTTTCTCACTGAAAAGCTCACAACTACATTTTCCTGTCTAATATTGAATTTGATATGAATAACCAATCTATAATTCAAAAGTGTTCCTTCAGTGTGTAGGGCAAGAATTCAGCCCTCTGTAATCTCTGCGTACAGCTTTTGAAGACCTAGGCTCTCTCTAGAACTCCTTTTCAGCTTTTCATTTTTGTTTTGTCTTGGGTTTTGGGGTTTTTTTATAACTTTTTCTTTTCATACAGAGCACTGATACCTTGATATTTAATGTGGTTAAATTGAAAATGATTGTAAAATCATTATGTTCATGGTGTCTAAGTATGGGTATTGGATGCTTGGATCTGTGCATGTTTTTACAGTTAATGCACTTCCTGTCCATCACAGTTTCTTCTGGTTCTATGATTTTTGTAACCTATTATTGTCTTTCCATTTTTTACTTTCCCCTTGTGATAATCTGTTTGTCCAGTGTTACTGCATCTCAGTTTTCTTCTAATGTCTTTTTGACATGTCCTTATTGCTTATCCTGATTTAGATTTCTATTTTGTAGCTGTCATTCCACTAGCTTTATATCTTTGATTCCAGTCACTATTTGATCTCTTCTAATGGAATCAGTCAGTGTGCCATAATTACATGGTGGACTTGTTAAGTGACTGTCAGTCAAAGATTCCTCAAATTTAGAGAAATGAAAGAAATTCTGTTCTTTGAGAGGTGCATGTGATTAAAATGATGTCCTTCAAAAGTTTCCCTTTTCTTAGGAGCACAGTATTTCTCCTGCACATTTTCAGAAACAGATTTTTCATTCTCTATTTATACCAAGCTAATAAGTAAATGGAGAATTTCAGGTACTGCCATATTAAAAAAAATAACATCACCTTTTTGTGATTGCTTTTGAGCCAAGCTTGTCATTGACAGGTTCAAAAGGCTGCATAAATCTTCTCTGATTCTGCAGCTTTCCCAAAGAAAATCAGTTGCTGCTCACTCTCAATAGTATTCTTCTCTCTGTCTCAGTTTCTTTGAAAACTTATTTTTCCAAAAGCTTATTTCTGTATAATGCAACAGCTGTAGGATGTCTGGTTGTAGAGCAGCTACTGAGAAATTACAGACATTGTTTCTGTGTGATCTAAATTTCTTTGTTTATGTAAAAAATAACCAACCCACACCAACACTTTTAAAACACTATGGGGAAGGTAATGTAAGTGATTTCCTGCCATTTAGAGAGTTAAGTGTTGAACTGTCTTTTTCAATAAGACTTGTCTTGACACAGGTGTTTTGGTGTTTAAAAAATTTATTCTTAATTTATTTTGCCACTCTGTTTGCCCCTCTGTCTTTTGTTCTCCATGTACCAAGACCACAGTCTTTCTAGGACACTGGGTTATGTCTACATATACCACAATGACAAGGTTGTCCTCTGCACAAGAAGATCACACTTCAAGGTCAAACTGCCTTAAGGTGCACAACCAGCTTGGGCTGCAAGGGAAAGTTCATGTAAGGAAGCCTCATGGCCTTCATTTGGGATGGTATTGTGTGCTGTGGTGTCTCAGTCCCTATTTTTAGTGCAGATATACAGTCAAAATGAAGTATTTGAGAAAAAACTATTAAAAATTCATGAGTAATGGTGGGATTGCTGTTGTATAAGAGTGGATGTTTCAATTCAGTTTGCTATTTTGGCTCTACCATGAGGAATTGTGTTAGATCACATTAAGGATGCCCACAGGACATGTGAAATGAGGTCTTCTTGCTGACCTGAAGTGAAAAGAATCATTACCACATGATAGAGTTTGAAAACTGCTAACAAAATATCAAAAAAGTCATTAGTTAGGCTGTCAGTGTCTTCTTTCACCTTTCCCCTGAAGCCCTCAGAGATCCTCGTGTCTAACCCTTCATTTATGTAGCTAAGATTTTCAGTCTGCTGCAATGCTGAATTTGAAGAGTGCATGGAGAGACAAATAGTTTACTTTTATTTTCTGATGAAAACATGATGAATATGCCTGAAGAAAGTTTGGAAGCTTGTAAGATGACCTAGAGGGGATTAAAAAATGAAATATGGAAATGTGTTCATTGTTTGAAAGGATAGATTGAGCTTGCCACAGAAAGCCTATCATATGTTTTATTGAAAATACTTCTCAGTCATGTTCAGGAAGTGAACAGTTCATTTAGGTGAGAAGATATTATCAGCATTGCCGTAATGCAGTAATGTTAAGTAGGATTGCGTCATCAACTTGTCATAGCTGCAGTTTCATTGTCTCTTCCATTCTCCTCAACATTCCATGGTGGACCAGACATAGTCTGGGAGATTCCATGCAAGCAGACCCCATGCTGCCCATAGGCACTATGATGAGGAACTTGAACAGTCTGTACTAGGCTTGTCCTTTTCATATACCTTTCTGTAGGCACTGTTGAGCAGATTATAGGGTTTGATGAACCTTTTGGTATGTCTCAGTACAGTTCTTTTTTTTGTTTTGTATAGGCATTAGAGAGAAGAGGAAATGTGATTATCAAGTCGTCCTGTGAAAATTTTAAGTTTCTTTCATATTAGTTTCCCCCTTAGTAACAGGAGAGCTCAGTACATAACTCCTGAAATATCTTAAGTGTGTTGTGTGATGTGGGTGTGCCTTCCCTCTGATGCACCAAATTGCACAGCTCTGTCATTTGCTCTGTCTGGTCATTTTATAAATTAATAATTTTGTCCTAATGAACTTCTAACTCCAGGAATAAATTATTTAAGAAGAAAAAGAGAGGTATTTGAATGATAGCAACTAATCCATATTGGATAGAGGCACTAAAACCATCCTTAGGAAACTAGTCCTGTTGCAGAACTATTACAGGGTTGCATACCTTGATTGTGTGACGTATCTTCTCATCTCAGTTATTACAGGTCCAGATGCTGATGGAGAAAGCAGCTAAAGACAGGTCTGTATTTTTGTCTGATATTGTATGATATCTGGATAAATATGAAGTTCTGAAACTATAAATTAAAACTTAGGGGAAAACAAGGAAGTTATGCAGGTAATTCAGGGAACACATAAAATGGCTATTGGTTACCTTTGCAATTCAAGATCTTGACAAGCTATTCTGTGAAAACAGTAAGGAAACTGTAGGGAATTCAGCAAACAATTTATCTGAATACACCAACAGTGAAATACTCCATCATCCATCTGTTGATTCCTCTATCTATTCATTTGGTGATTACTGTAGCATTTCCTTTGTCACAAAGCATGCACCACAGACTAGGCTTCTTGCTGAGGGAGTCACTTTAAAATGGCAGCCCACACTGAGAGACATCAGAACAATTCACAGCTGGGCAGATGTCAAAACAGTGCTGGTATAATACAGCATTTTTTATAATACACCATTTACAAAAGGCGTCATAGTGATTCATTTGAAGATTCAGCCTTTACAGCTACAACATTATCCCAGAGTATTCCAGTGAACTGCCCTTAGAATCTAAAGATGTCTAACTGTACATTGTTTGTTGTAAGAACACTTGACTGGAGTGTCTGGGCTTTAAATAATGATCCTGGACATACCAAGAATACCTCTTTCCTCTTCTGAGAAAGAGCATCTATTGCATTGGAATATAAATGAAAATTACTTGTTTGGATTTCCAAAGCAATCCATTTTTGCAATGAACATGTCTATGAAAAGGTATATTAGGCCTCTTTTACCTTTTATCTCTAAGGAAAAGAAGTAAACTTTTTTGAATGGCTCTGCAGGCTGAGATTTTGTGGGAAGATCATGATATCCACCTGTTAGGATACACCTTTAGGATACAAAGTATGACACCCTCACAAGTAACCAGCATTGGAGCTATTTGTCTTTTCTGCCTCAATTCTGGATGTGCTTTTTCTTGTGTCCTGTACCTCCAACCTTAGCTGTGTTTACTGTGGATTTCTCACTTGCATCTTTCCTAGGCAGTTCCAGGAATGTTATGTGGATCCTCTTGAGTGCATCTTTTGAATGGAGGAAGTGATAATGGCCACAGATGTATATTCTTGTCTAATGGCAACCCTAATAACATAGCCAAGTTTCCTCATTTTTACTGTAAGCTTGCAGTAAATGCCTGTGGCTATTTAGTGGATTAAAAGACACTTTTAATTTGTAATTTGTTCAGTCATGGGAGTGTGATTTTGTGCTTGATGTATGTTTCAGTTCAGCCAAGAATATAATGCACCATGGCATGTACACCAGGAAAATCTGAGAGACCTAATGGTGCCTTGCAGCAAGCTTTCAGGAAGAGTGCTCAGGTTCTTAAACAGTAATTATTTTGTGAATCATCCTCTGTAAGGAAAGAATTTTTGTGTATAAATCAAATCCAGTTTTTAAGGACTACACTTTACCTATCAACCACTGATATCCCAAAGTAGATGAATATCCACCTTGGTAGGTTGATACTCAGTAGGATCATTCTGGGTCCCTATACAGTAAATGGTAGATGAAAAATAAATAAGATGTCTAAGATCAGGAGCGTGGATTTTCGATCCCTGATGGGCCATAAAAGGAGTGGAAGCTTGTGGGCTGTGTTTGTTATTGAGTATACAGCACCGACTGCAGTATGAGTGACTGCAAAGCTGGTTATATAGTTTTGTGGAAGATTACTTGTTAAATCACCTGCCAGCATACACATATAGGGCTCTTGTGAGACCCATCTCATATTTAGGGCTTGAAAGGGGAGAAATTGCAATGAACTCACTGTAAAATGCAACCTTTTGGTGCCACTAGGAAATTCTATTTGAGTCATTTACTGGCAGCAGTAAATGCTGGAATTAAGTTTAGCAAAAGGAAGGATGTCAGTCAAGGATTATAATAAAAGACCTATTATGAATTTTTGCTTTGAAAATTGCCTGTGCTATGCACTAACTGATTACTTGACATGTTGCTGTCTAAGTGAAGTCAGTGTTAATGCTCTTTGTTTTCAGAAATACGCTGCTTATTCCATTAGCATGTAACAAAACAGAATTTGATTTCAGCATTTATTAAATTGTTAGTATATAAAAGTAAAGAAATAATAAGACTTACATGAAAGACTTTAGGAAGAAAGGATTTAAAATATTATTTGGATGAAGACGTAAATATAAAAGATCACAGGCATACGATATATTGTGGGAAGCCTATCACCAAGACTGAAGTACGTTTACATGTGTATGAATGTCTCTGAAAAGTCTAAAGGAATTTTCTTCTACTTGTGACAACACAAAAAATTTGTATTGCTTACTTATAGAACACAGTTTAATTTAAGTTAAACTAAGAAATATGCTGGTCACCTAACTTCAATTTTTATACTAATTTAGTTGGAACATTATGGCAATAAAGCAATTCAGGCTACCTACTTTCTTTTATCACATACCTGGGAAACTCCTAATACTGCTTCTATTCTAGATTTTGTATTTTTCTATGTGTCTGGGATTAAGTATCTCTGCATAGTGTAGAGTTTGAACAGCTGTGTGTTCAGATGATAGCTAAACTCCATTACAGTTCAGAGATGCTGTGCCTAAAGTGCTAAATTCTTCAGAGATTTTTTGCCTTTGCACTTTACCAAGGGACCAGAGCTGAGGTGGTGGCATCACAATTTAGTTCAGAACAGCATCTGATTTTTTACCCTTTTAAAAACAAGACTTAGAGTACATCTCAAGATACTAAAATATTAGTTTTTAGGTCTCCTCTGCTCAAAAGCTGCTTCTGCTCTTGAGATTGCTGTAATCACTGAGCTGATATGAAATGCTTTAATTTTGCTGTTGAACTTACAGAGCTCGGCAGCAACAACATGATTCTTAGAATGGAGAGAGTCTGGGGAAGACAACACATCACCTGGGAGCAGGAAAGGAAATTGTCCTGTTCATGTTTTATATTAATGCAATCTTGTGGTTTATTCAATTTGCTTGTGAGTTGGAAGTATGTGTATGAGGCAGAGAGACAGGGAAGGACATTTAAGTATTGTACCCAGGATTGTCAGGGAGTTTTAAAGTCAATCACTTCTGATACATTTTCCCCAAACTGATCTTTAGTAAAATTCTTTCCCCCCTTGAGGTTATACCACTTTTATATAGTTGTATAAAATGCATAATATGAGAAGGGCTGCATTGGTTATGCCACTGGGAGCCCGAGACTAGTGTTGTCTCAGAGGTAATAAAAATTTGTATGATGAATGTTCATTTAGCATGAAATAGTCTCAGTATTAAAAAAGAAATTGTTATTCAATGTAACTATTTCAGTTCACAGTAATCTGAAAAGTCTTTTTAAATCTATTTTCCATTTTAGAAAGCTGATATTCACACTATAAATATCACAATTAGTGAACCGTTAACAGCATTTAATGCTATCTATACCTTAAATGATCATCTGCAGTCCGGGGAACCAGATTAACTTCAATTGTAAAAGACCAAATAATTCTACTGTTTAAAGTCAGGAATGACAGTAAAGATTCTAAGTGCATGCTTAAATGTATCTCTATTAACACCAAACATTAACATTTAAATCCTGATCATAGAATGACAGAGTATCCTGAGTTGGAAGGGACTCCAAGAATCTTCAAAGTCCAACTCCTGGCCTTGCACAGCACCATCCCCAAGAATCACACCCTGAAATTGTCCAAAGGCTTCTTGAGCTCTGTCAGGCTTGATGCTGTGACCACTACCCTGGGGAGCTGTTCCAGTGCCCAACCACCCTCTGGGTGAGGAACCTTTTCCTAATGTCCAACCTAAACCTCTCCTGACATAGGTTTGGGCCATTCCCTCAGGTCCTGTCACTGGTCACCACTGAGGATAGATAGATCAGTGCCTCCTCCTCCTGTGCCCCTCATGATTTTATTCATCTACTACAGCTGTCAGCATGTATGTCTCTATTATGTGTGTAATTTCAAAATTTAAAAGTAATAATAAATATGATAGCTACCCTTCATCGGCTAAAATGTTAGTAGCCTTGAAAATAGAAAATAACAGAAGCTTCTGCTGAGATTACAGATCTGTAAAGCTCTGTATTCTGACTAACTGCATAATGTGCATAATTTATGGTTTTTGGTCCTTTAATAATTAGAATCTGGACTCTTGGTTTAATTATTAATCTGTATAAGCAGTCAAGCAAGCAGGTCAGACACCTCCAAAGAGTAAATCATAAGGCTTAAAAGATATCATCATTCCAGTTATGGCATGCAGTGTTTGAATAGTGTGGGTAACCTTTTTTATTTGCAGAGAACAGGTGAGCTCCAGCATTAGGGAAGAGCACAGACATCCCACACTTGTCTGAAAAACTGAAGGAGCCCTCTGACCTCGCAGGTTTCAGAGCACGGGTTCAGCACCTCGCAATCCTCCTGGCTGCATGGTGGATTAAACACCGACATGCCATCGAGAGTGTTCTGATTGTGTGGAGCTACATTCAGGGATTCAGGTGGCTTCATTATCCAGCACAGAGGCAATGGATGTATTTGGATGACTGACACATCTGATAGGATTATGATGTAAATGGTCTAAATTATTGCATTGCATTTGAGAACAAATACCTATAAGCCAAGGAAGAGTAACTAGGACTTGGATCTGTACTTAGAAAACTTATAGGAATGAGGCTGGGGAGAAGGAGCTCTCAAGCAGAATAAAATAGATGAATAAATGATCTATACTAGTCTTCAGTTGTAGACATATGAAAAGGGATTTCCACTACGTGTCCTCTCACCCTATCAGCTCTTGCTTCACCAGATCTTTTACTTTTAGACTGCTCCACTCCCTCTCTCACAGTTTTCTCTTACATTGATATATAGCTTGTATAACGTTGTTACAAGCAATCCTCATTCAAATTTCTTTCAAGTTTATCTGCATCAGACATGACCTTTATCCACTGCTGTTAATGTAAGGTATTGTGATGTATTTCCTATGTATTGATGGAAATTCAGTCTGTTCAAATTGACTGGTATTTACAAATCTGGAAGTTTAGCTCTAATATATCTGTGACAAACATCTTTAGAATTACTAAGACGCATGCTTTTTAGGTATTTCATGAGTTTTCTTAAACAAAACTATTTTCAATTTCTTGTAACATCAAGAAGATTTGAAATATGTAAGCGTCAGAATGGACTAGATTTATTACCTGGAAAGGTTATCCCAGTTTTACTCCTCAGTTATTTCAGCAACTTGCATGAAAACAACACGAATGTGCATAGTTTGAGCTGAGATGATGGATTCCAAAGATAATTTCATATTAACAAGCAGTTAATTTTCCATTAATAGATTGGTGTCTGATCTGAGTGATTAGTTAAATGCAAAATGCAAACCTTTTCTCCTTATTTAGGTCTGAAATATGAGGAAAGAGAAAGGTTGCAAGGGAGAAAAGCAATGCAGGGTATGTGTGGGACCAAAAGCTAATCTAACTGTCTAATAGTTGGTTGGCACTAGGGGGTCACAAAATGTCTCTGTCAGGGTGGCAGAAATCCCTCCCCAGCAGAGCTGATTTGATATCTTTGACAGTGTGATGGATAACTTTGTGACAGGCTATATCCTGGTTTGCCAGGACACAATGTGAAGCTCTTTCAGCAGTTTGTGCCCTGTTTCATGCCAGACGTTGGCTGGAATGGTTCATTAGCTAAGGAGCCCTCCTGGTGTATTTCACTGCCTTACAGATGCAGCCAGCCTATTTTCTCATGCAACAGATATGAGGAAATAGCTACTCTGTTGTTTTGTTTCAGATTTGTACACTAGTGTAGCAGCAGGCAGAAGCTCAAACTATAAAGCTGGGAAAAGATCCATAACTGGCAATTAGCAGTAATTGTGATAGCTATAACACATTCATATCACACTGGTTTCAAAATGTAGTTCTTGGCACTTGAGTACATTTAAGGAAACCACAAGTTATTTTTCTACTATTATCCGTTTTCAGTACTGTAGCAGTATTTGGAGGATGTGAACTAACTACATTTGCAGGGAGAACATTTCCCTGGAGAGCTGTCCCCCAGCTTCCTCTGTAGGCTTCATGTTATTGGAAAATGAGAAAAAAAGAAAAGAACTCATGGGCAGTATTCAGGGATTCTGGATTACTGTGGATTCTTGTATGAGGAGCTCTAAAGCAGTGTAACTTCTTTTTTTTCTTTCTCTTTCTTTTTCCTTCTTTTTCTTTCTTTTTCCTTATTTCTATTTCTTTATCCTTCTTTTTTATTTCTTTTTATATGACTTTAAGCTTCATGTTCCACGTCGCACCTTTTCCATGGACTCGGCACTGGTAAGATTGCACCCTGAACCCTGTGTTTAATTCTGGTTTCTTCACTACAAGAAAGACACTGAGGTGCAGGAGTGTGTCCAGAGAAGGGCAATGAAGCTGGTGAAGGTCTGGAAGACAAGTCTTGTGAGGAGCAGCTGAGAGAGCTGGGGCTGTTCAGCCTGGAAAAAAGGATGCTCCGGAGACCTTATTGCTCTTTACAACTACTTGAAAGGAGATTGTTGGTTGTTGGCCTCTTTGCCCACCAAACAAGCGACAGAATAGGAGGAAATGACCTTAAGTTGACTAAGGCAAGTTTAAATTGGATATTAGAAAAAAATTCTTCACTGAAAGACTTACCAAGCATTGAAACAAGCTGCCCAGGGAAGTGGTGGAGTCACAGTCTCTGAAAGTGTATAAAATAGGCATAGATGCTGAGCTTAGAGACATGGTTTAGTGACAGACCTGTCAGTGCTGGGCTAGAGGTTGGATTCAATCTTAGAGGTCTTTCCCAACCTTAATGATTCCATGATTTATTATTTCAGCGCAGGGTACCCCAAGATGTAGTTTAGCACTTTGCATATGTCATTGAGCAACTTCTCATTGTGTAAAACTTACCAAATAAATTAGAAGAGTACTCACAGGAACCAGGCATTCAGATCAGCTTGGTATAGGAAATAACTGAATTTCTTTAGCTGATAATCTCTTATAAGCATTTGCTGCTAACCAGAACCTCCTGTTACCAGCACATTGAGTAAAAGTATTACTGAGCCCTGCTGCCTTTTAATTTATTGTTTCTGCTAATGGCATCTAATCTCCTGCATAAATCACAAATATCTAATGAAATTTAGAATCATCAGTGTCTGTAATTAGTAATTTAACCATAATATATTAACTTTTAAAATCCAAGAACTTTCTTTGATTAATTTTTAACATTATTGGTTACTACCCTTTTATAAAGAAACAAATTCTGTTAAATATTTCTGCTAATTGCACTGCTAATGTCAGTGAAGTGTACATGATTACTTATGAAGTTACTAGCAAGTTAGAAATTTACTGCATATATTTAGAAAAAAATCTAATGTTTGAATAACTTATAATCCTGGAATCCAAATTATTATAATTTTTGAATAGTTAAATCCCTGTGTGATTCTCTGAAGAATTTTTCTATCTAATCTCGTGAATAATTTTTTTACTAGTCTGACGATTTTTTAACTTACCAGTTTTTCTCGGTAGGGTATTTTATGTTAAGCTTTTCAACATGGGTATGCACTTAGTATTTGTTGAAAAGCACAGAAAAGCACAGAGCAATATTTATTTGGGGTTTTTTTTGTACTTTGGTTTGTTCTCACTTTTTTGTTTTCCACAATTATTCATCCTCTTCCTAAAAGAAAAAAAATACTTCTATCTTCTTATTCCCTCATTAGGAAGTTAGTCCCTAAAAAATATTTTTCAGCAACAGATCTTTCTTCCATGAATGTATCAAGGGAATGTAAATATTTGCTGCTCAACATGCTGTTTTGAACCAAATCTTCTAGACCATAAGGAAATCCAAGGACCAGAGTTACAGAATATATGCTGATGCAGTGTCATTTTGTCTTGCATATGCAAGTTTAGTCTTCAATTTAGCTCTGGAAAAGATTGCAATAAAATAATTATTTTTCAGTGATATAATTTAAAAGCTTAATATAGAAACAAATGAAATAAAATTCAAACATTGTTTTCCAATGTAAAATGAATTTCAAGAGCATTTCCTTACTGAAAAGACATAAAGTGTTAAAGCTTATCCTGAGCACACAAGGTCCCTGATAGAAATTCAAATCTAAAAACCAGTCTTAATTCTTAGAAAAGCTTCAGCACAAGGCAGAGGTTATTTTGACCCATCTGTAATGAACATAATATAATATCAGCCAAGTAAGAATCCTTCTCTTGTTAATTTTATTTTGTCTTATATCATGATAGTCTCTCAGATCAGTGCTGCTTCCTGTCGAACTAATTTAAAAGTCAGTTTTTGGGCAAACTTCTCTTCCTTTTCTGGGTTTGTAATAGAAAGCTTCCTATTAAACTCTTCAGATAATATTTTTAGGGAATCAGTGCCCCAAGAAATCTTTGGTGGGTAAAAACCAGAGTAAATGAACAAGTGTTGATTTAAGTTACATTTAACTTTGGCAGGTTGTTAACCAAGATGATGCTCTACTCTTCTATGCTGAAATTTGACTATGGTAAGAAATCAAATTACTGACTTAGCAGCTGAGAAAATAATGCACTTTAGCTAATAATTCTACATATGGAATAGATGTGGAACAATTTATTATTAAAATAGAGCTTAGTTGTAGAGATTAACAGATCTGAGGGAGAATTATGGATCTGACACAGAAATGAAGGAATGAAATATGGTACCTATAGGGTATCTGCAAAAATGCTGCTACTGAAGGGACCTGAAAAAAAAAAGGCAATGGTAAAAAGCAATGAAGAATGTCAAAATATCAGTCTATTTAAAACTTGTTTTGAGTACAGTTGGGATTTCATTTATGTCTTGGTAAAAGACTGTATTTTACCACTTAAATTGTCAGCTGATGATTTATCTGAATAATGCCTTATATCCCTTCCCATCTTAAGAGTGATGGTGGAGGTGATGAGGTGCTGGAGTGGAGATAACATTGCAATTGATATCTTCCTGCATGCTGGAGGGTCCTGATTACCTTTCATCACATAAAGATTCCTCTGTATCTCCTGCATTTCCAGCTCACTGTCAGCCTGGAGGCAGCAGTGTTTTGGTTTATACACTTGTCACAATACAGCCTCGTGATCCATTTATCCTAAAATTCCAGTTCCTTCAATCCAGATAATCTTTTATAGTTTTTGCCTAGTGTATTGAGAATAGGCATTTAGGAGTATTTACAGAAAGCATAGAGCTATTAAAAAAAAAAAGCTTGAAATGAGAGCAAACTAGAAGAGCTCTCTTCCTTTCTTCTTTCTTCAGATGATTTTTTTCTTTCTCTCCTCACAAAACATTTGTCAAGGTCTCTTCTTTGAGTGTATATTATATTTCAAGCTGCATCTTTTAGAGTGTTAACCTTTCTAATCTTCACCACAGAGAACTCCCAGAGGGTACCTCCTTCTGGTGTCTCTGTTAACCTTTATAGACCACTACTCTTTTGAAATTTTCCACAGACTTCAATAAGATTAATTCTTTCTACTTAAAATTCATCCAGGGGACAGTTTAGCCATTCTTCCTCAAAATAAACTGCATTTCTCTGTTTACAACAGTGCCTTGACAGAGAGGCCATCAAGTGTTTTGGGTGTTTTTGGAAGTCTGACCCAGCCTCTAACAAATGACCCAGGAGGGCAGAGCTTCTCTGTAACTCCTGAGAGATGGCAAAACCTGTGTGGTTGTCTTGGATACCTCAGAGCACTGGATTAAGCTCAAATTAAGACTCCTAGCTTTTCTGTTTCATTGTTTTATTTTGCCTGAAACTAGATGTGATTATAAATGTGCAGCAACTCCAGGCAGCAGCAACTTTTGAATAACTGATCCCCCAGTAATTTGTCTTAAGCATACTATAAGAAAACTGCACAATAACTATGGCACAGCTGAATAAAGTCAAAGTGTTTAGGTAAACAGTCTTTCATATTTCAGAAACAAGGAGGTCTTTGTTAAGCAGAAATCATGGAAATAGCATCTGGGTAAAAGATGAAAAAATAAGTCTGCAATTACTTTTTTTCTTTTTTTAGAAAAATTAAATAGCTATGTGCGTTACACATGTCCATCAATGTACTCTCAGAGGCTTCCAATTAATTTGCAAAGCATACTGTGAACTGTCTGAATAACTAACTGAATAACTGATTTCTATGGAAAATGAGTTTCCAAGACATGTTGGAAGTATTAATTGTAGCTGAATATATAATGTCCCTCTTTATAATTTCTTTTCTGGAAATGACTTCCTCATCTTCTAAAACACAGAATATCATCCATCTTTGCTCAATAGTTACTGCTGCAGTATAAGTTTCTCTCATGCTTAGCAAGATTATAATTTCAGTTGTTCAGTCTGATTCCCACCAAAAATCCTCCTACAACTTGTTTTCTACTCTGAGAGGTAGAAAATTTAAGAAAACTGAATTTATTTGCCTCCATTTCATGGTCTCACTGGTGGAAGGCGAGTTGCAAAGCTACCAGTTTTTTTTCACAGCCTGCATTTATCCAGCCAGTGTGGACTTTAGGGAAGAGTCTTGCTTCTCTCTATGGCTTTCTCACTGTGGGAAAGATGATCCTGCAAATATGTGTTTTGCAGGCCTCATGAAAGTGTCCTAGCTGCTTTTAACAGCTAGCTCAAGTAATAATAAGAGATTAATTGTGGTATTAATCTCACCTAATTTTAGACTTGTACTGTGCACATCTAAAATAATCAGCATAAGCTATTTTTACAGTACATAAAGAGAATTAGGCAGTTGCAGGAAGGTTTTAATTCATCTGACATTTTGAACATTCTTTTTAGAGGGAATTAATTATATTCTAAATTTGCCTCCACTAGTTATGAAGGGAAAGCAGATGACAAGCAAGATATAAACATCTATAATATAGAGGTCTGTATTTGATCAAATTTAAATATTACCTAGGTCACTCCCCAGTTTTGAATATTGTATTTTAATTTTCAGTTTGATTCATCTGTACGGTATTTGTCATCTTCCCTGACTATTTGAAGGCCAACTCTCATTGACCTATGTGCCTGCAGAGCCATAATCCATAAACACAGTGCCCATAACTGATTTCCTTTCCCATCTCCCTCATATCCTTAAATCAAAACCAGTCAAACTAAAGCCACATGCATCATTTTTATGCTTCAAGCAATCTTGCATCATGTCACAAAACCAGATTAGGAATATTCATACTTCTTATCCTATGTATAAGGATCTCATCTCTTCAGATGTTAAATAATCCTTTTTTCATTTCTTCTGTTGAAATATAAGCGCGCGTGTTGCACTTGCATTCAAGTTATATTGTACTGCAAGATCCAAGAAAAACAAATTTACAATAGGAGTCTGAAATGGAAAAAAAGTTATTACTTTCTATCTGATTTAACTCAGAAAATGTATGACTAGTGCTAGTACTTGCAACAAAGGTGTGAAAACAAAAAGACCAGATTTCAATCTGATGTAGATCAAAGTGTATACATCAAAAACAGTGAAAGATCTAATTAAAGGCATGGCCATTGAGTGGAAGTATTCTGATTTTTTTTGTTGTTGTTTTTGTTTTGTGAACAGTTGCAATGTGAGAATAGGAAATCAAAGTAACATTTTAAAATCTTAAAGTTAGGTTTTATAAAGCTGATGTTTTCTTCTGTTTCTGTTGCAGTTGCATAAACTCCCTAGGTAAGGGCTGAGCATATGAAAGATTTTTCATTGTCTCATATTTTCATTTGATCTGAAAGAAAGCCTTGGGTAAAAGTCTACTATGTTATGGTTGGAAAAGTGAAGATTCAGAATGTGGGGTTCTGAATCTTGCTCTGGCTTTGCTCTGTTGAAGCTCTGTTGATTGCTGCTCTGTTCTGATTGCCATACTGACTTCTGATCAGCCAGCTGTTGCCTGCTTTTTCTTTGATAGGCAGGGACAGCAGGGACTGGAAAATGTGTCTCCATATAAAAGAGAGTTAAAATAGGAAAATCTCAGTCAGAAGGAAGAAAAGAGCTTTACTTATTTTCTCCTTGATACTGAATTCCAGTAGACAGACAGCAGATAGACAGACACATAGAGTGAGAGACTCCTGACAAGTACATTGGTCTCTAATGCTTAGGCTCCTTTGGGAGTCTATCCTTGTACTTGTTAGAAATTATTTCCCTATGGTTCCTTTACAATTCCACAGGATTTTTTGACACCCAATATGTCTCTGTCTTTGAGGGCTATCAGGAAAGAAGTGATTATGCTTTAAAGAAGTTTTTCTTGTAGATTTATAATGCTATAAGCTGTGTGTGGGGAGGAGTTTGTTTGTTTATCTCTTTGGTTTGTTGGGATTTTTTCCCATGCTTAGTAAAACCCTTTCCCCAGTATTTTCTATCAGTTTGTATATTTTTTAAATTGTTTTTCTCATCTGGTCATTGTCTGTCAAAATCACATTTTTTCCTCAATTAGAGTACCCAACACTTAATGGTATGTTTGCATCCAGGTTAAATTGATAGTGAACAGAAAGCAAGATTACCTACATGACAATTTGTTTTTATATTCTAGTATAATTATGCCAATTTGGGCAACAATTAGACACTCATGAAGACACTCATGACTTAATGTCTTATTGATTCTGATGTTCTTGAAGCACTTTGCTGCTGGTGCACAGATGCTGATGGAACCCAATAGTTTTAGAATCTTTTAGACTGTGGAGTGCATATTTGTGTCAAGCTAAGCATAAGTACACATATATTTTTTTTCTTTATGTAAGGATAGGTCATAAAAGGGTATAAAATGAGGTAGGCCATATGGCTTCATGTCTTATGGGATGCAAAAGAGGAAGAAATGGTTTCGAATCCTTGTTATAGCAGCTCTCCTTTGCTTTCCTCAAGTGAGATGCTGAAATGGGAAAGAAAACAGCTCCACTTATGATTTCTCTACTAGACACAGGGATGAGAACATTGCTCCACATTCATGAACAAAAGAGGGTTGCTGCATTGTACTTTGCCTCCACTGATACATCTATTATCCTTGTTCCTGTTTTGTGCTGCAGGAGGAAAATACAACTAGCTTACCTCAGAGATTTTACTTCACACACAAAAGAGCAGATTTCCAAGGCATTTGATAATCTGAATCTCAAAATGGAAAAAAGAATATTATATATCAGATAACATGAACAGTATGAATTTTTACTTTAAAAAAGCTTCTGAACAATATTAACAAGTCCTTACAGATAAAAGATATTCTCCATAAAAATTCAAGATTTCTTTGGAAGAAGTTCTAGCTGTCCAAAGTTTGTTTCTGGAATATACCTCAGTAAGTAAGATTCAGATGGTTGATTGCAGAGAGGCAAGATCTCAGTTCCAATGAGATTAAATCCTCATGTGGTCATATTGACATCACATCTGTGCATCCAAATGCTCTGTGAAGAGCTTTCTTTAACAAGATCAAGTAATATAACTTGCACTGTTTTGACTGGTACTAATCTGATAAAAGGAAATGCTTCCATTTATGCTGCTGAGGCAGGTAACACTTTTCTCATATTTATCCATTATTTTAGCAGTTTGGAGATTAAATTTATGATTCCAGGAAACAATTGTTGTGAAACTTTGATGCAGAGTGTTAAAAAAGAGATTAGGGAAAATTAACAAAAATCAAACAAAGCAAACATTTATAATAGTTTTCCCAATATTGTACTTTTCAGTTCTTAATGTGAGAAATTAATCCTTATTTTTCTGTAAAAACAAATCTATTAACCCCAACATCAGTGGAGAAACAGTTTCTACAGGAAACTACTCCCTGACACAAAAGCTTAAATGCTGGGCAGGTGGATCTTTTACAGTAAATGTAACATATTTAAATAAAATAAAATGATTGGCATTTTTATTTCCAGGATAGGATTATGTGCATGCATGTGGTGTGACACAGGCACTGTGAATCTAATGTGTCTGAATTACTCCTGATCAGGGCACACATCCGGATAATACATTCGCTATAAAATTATAAAGGATGTTGAATGCATCACATTATTTTGTTGTGATCTCCAGTTCCTATGTCATTTCTTATTCATTCTCTCCAGAAATCCAGGAATCAAATCAAGGTGCAAGATGTCTATGGAGACTAGAAAATGCACCAAGTTTTCAAATTGTGTTCAGAAAAAGTATTCTGCATCACAGGAAAAAAAACCACAACAAAATCTTGCCTGGCCATACTCATCAGCAAAACATTCAAAGTCTGTACAAAAAACATGCATAATGTATCGCTGGTACAAGATATGGCATTCTACCTTTTTTTCCTGGAAACTTTTTGCATGGAGATTTTGCATAGCTGAACTTACAAGTTCAGTTTCCTGAACATCTATGTACTGATCGTTTTCCACACAACTTTGTCATAGAAAAAACCCTTAGTCACATATATTCTGTTATGCCTCAGGAAAGTAAGTAATGACCTTTGAAAATGTATTAATAAACAGGTAATATTTTTACCTATATTGCAGCACAGATAATTACATTATATGTAACATAATATTCCATTGTAATATTCATTATCCATTTATCTTTCCTATGCATTTCACAACAGCTTGTAAACCTCTGAATTTTAAAAAACTTGCCTTAGAGAAAGAAATGCATTTTAAAGTTATAGTCTCAGATTGATCAAGAAAGTAGAGGCAAAGAATCACATGAAAATAAAAAACCCCCTTAATCTCTCTTGAATTTTCGTACTTGTGAGTTATATATGGGAACTTTAAAATAATTTACTTACAATATTTTGCATTCTTTTACTGTCACTGAGAACAAATGGCTTAGATAAAAAGGGCTTAACAGAAAAAAGATAAATATTTATTTTTCCTGCTTTATCATTAAGCTAGTAAACATAAAAATAAAGCTAAAGTCTCAGGCTTTTCCCAAGACTAACATTTTTCATTAAAATGCTACACAAATTTCAGTTTAGCCTTTTTGTATGCCTGAGGCAACTGCTGAAGAGCTCTGAATTTTGAGGCTTTTCAGACCTACAGCTAGAAAGAACAGTGTAAAGTGTTTTGTGCTATTGTGTGGTTCATAGGCAGACACATTTTTTTTCCTTTGATCTCTTTGTGTTTAGCAATCATTTATTTCTTTTCAATGGTGGTAAGTTTTTTGTTGTTTTGTTTTCATTTTGCTTTGTTTTTTTGTTGCTGTTGTATTCATTAGGACTATTCTGCACGTCGGCACCTGGCGTCACTTGGTGACCTCCCTGAGGCTAAACACAAAGGAAATTGTTTAATTTCAAAAGCAAAGATCTATCCTCTACTTGCAGAATGCACCTTTCTAAAGGAAGAGTCACCAAATGAGAAAGGGATGGTTTATGCACAAGTTACCCTCCATCAATTTTGAGCAAGTTATAAGAACAGCAGCTTCCATGAGGTAAGCATAATTCTGATCTGTCAGCAGCTCCCTACAACTAAATTTTTCTAATGCTTAGCAGTAGAATGACAAGATTTTTAAGATTCTTTCAAAGCTGCCTAATTTGACAGAGGAAATGGATGAAAGCAATTATCATTATTGGTGTCTTACTTTCCACTCCAAGATCATCGCTGAACACCAACAGTGAAACGCTCAGGGTTGGCATGTCCTGCGTGTGCAAACAGCTTGCTGAGGTAGCCAGGGCTACCTGCAGTGTGCAGCGAACTAAAAGACAAAAATAAAAAAAAAAACAAACAACAAAACAAAACCAACAAGAAATAAAAACCAGAAAGAAAATCAACAAAAAAGAAAATTTAAATCTAAACCAAGCAGTATTCGATATTGCAACTACCAATACGAAGCTGGCAGTGTCTCATTAGAGAGTCATGTGCAGGTTATCCTGATTGTGACCTAGAAGTCTGTACCAGAAGGACTGAAGTCTTCTGGAAATCAAGTGTCTTAATGCCTACAGCCTCTTTCCCATGGTGTGAATTTTAAATCCATTTTGGACACCTTAATTTTCATCAGGGAACCAGGTGATAAACAGGGATCCAGGGAACCCTGATGAAATCTTGATCTTAAGATAACAAACTAAGTGTTCGTTACCACATTGTTGTCTTGAGATAAACAAGTTATCTGAAGCTAAACAAGTTAACTGCAGTGGGTTCTGGTTAAAGGCCCAGTGCAATAAAGATGAGTGACAAGAGGGTTTTCTCTGATTTCTCTAAGGGCTGTACTGCCACAATTTCCATTCTATTTACCAATGTCATGTCACTTTGTGCCTCAGAAAATCAAGCATAAAGACACACTCCAAAACCAATGCAATTACAAGATATGTCTGATCTGAAGAATTTTGGCTTAATTTGCCTGGACAGATTTTGAAAATAATTTTTGAGAAGGAAGCTGTTAGATGACATTTAAAAATTCAAGCATCAAAAAGATATAATGCCTGTAAGGGGAAATATAAATGGTAAACTGAAAGAAGATTAAATGAGTAACTCATAAAGTCTATAAGCTATGGAAAAGAGGGAAGATAAATGGCTAACTCAATTTGATGTTACAGCTGGAAGTCTAGGTTTACAGAGAGGCTCCTTCTGTTGCTTTTACATAGACTCTTTATTCCCACCAGGTGATGAATGCTTAGGGAGGTTAGGTTATGGGCATAATAAATGTTCAGAACTCTTCCAAAATGCGTGCAAATTACAAAGCTAAGAGTACATGCCTAAGAATAATTTATAATCCCCATATCAGTCTGAACAATGTAACAGCAGCACAAGTTCATTTTGCACAGGAACAGACCAGAATCTGACAGCTTTCCACTACAGTTTACAGGAAAAGAAATGTCCTGGTATCTCTCAAGTAAATGCTCTCAATGATACTTCTGCTGGCAAGCTGTAAGTTAACACACACTATTTCCCTGATCTTCCTCTTTGCAAAGAAAGAATAAAACTGCTGAAAATATACTGATATAGCAGTTAACTTTGAAATAATTGCCTGTACTATTTAATGATCACACATCTAATATCCCAAGAAGGGCACATTTTCTTGATATGCATCCTATTGGTGTTAAAGGAAGAGCCTGGCAGCATGAAAATATTGTAACAGTTTAGCAACAGGAAGAAATTGAGGGTTTTGGTTTCCTACCTGGGGAATAGTGAGAAGTTTTTTTTAAATTTTTGCATGTGTATAAGATCTATGGAAAGCCATACATAATGGTTGGTAAGACAGTTCACGTGAATTTTTTTTATAGGCAGAAGTTCTTATGATTCTTTGAGATGACATTCAAATTTCAATAAAACCACGTGATTTAGATGGAAGAAATATATTAGGGACAACAAACAGGGTACTGACTGATTGTGGTTTAGATCTGTTGATTTTGTATTGAATAAGGTGTGCAAACTCAGGCATAGCTATGGAGACATCAAGAAAGACATGAAGAAATTTGTCCTAAGGGCTTGCAGGATCCTGTTAGCTTTCAATAGAGTGAAAACAAATAAACCAAAGCCTAATTTATCCTAAGTGTAAATTCTTAAACAATATACATACTCTGCTGCCAGCCACAAAATATGTAGATAAAGAAAATTGGAAAAAAATCATTGGAGGTTCTGAAATGTTTCATTTGCAAAGGCAGACAGTTAATGGGTCACATTTTCATTTTCTGTGCAGCTTTGGTCCTGAGTGAGGCAATAGCCTGTGGTGAATATCTGTGATCTTGTAGCAGATGGTCATGTCATAAACATAATGACAAAGGAATTAAAATTGTCCAAGGAAATGTAAGTCTTTCATGTCTTAACATTTGTGACTTTCCAACTAAATAACCCTCATTTAATCTATTTTTATATAAATATTATGTAATTGATTGAGATTTACATTTAATGCAAAGCAGGCAAAAAAGCTATGAATGTGTTTTTTCCAATGTAATGTGGAACTAAATTAAATTTACAAGATCTTAACATCTGGGGGTAATCACAGAATTCCTGTGCTATGTTTATTGATGTGTTACCATTTTTGTGCTGCTGTGTAATTGTCACATTAAAGCATCAGATTTTATTCTCTGTCTTTTCAGAAATACGTGCACAGAAGGACGCTGGATTTTATAATACACAGGAAACTAAACACCTTTTCCTCTAGGAAAATGAGGGTAGGAAGGTGCTTTCTTATCCTGAAGGTTTTGTTATCCTGAAGGTTTGCTCCTGTCAATGCTCACAGGCTTTGTGCAACTAAGAAGGAAA
This sequence comes from Melozone crissalis, assembly GCF_028551555.1. Taxonomy (NCBI): domain Eukaryota; kingdom Metazoa; phylum Chordata; class Aves; order Passeriformes; family Passerellidae; genus Melozone; species Melozone crissalis. The sequence continues at coordinate 34,839,559 of NW_026535784.1, read as the reverse complement.
TGAACATAATAGATCTTTTTGAAAACATCCTATGAACTTTTCATTTACTATAGGAAAAAATGGCTTTTTGGAATTTCAGAGCAGAAAATACAGAAAAGCTTGTGAATTATAAAGAGTAGACAATAGAGTCCTGATCTGGTCTATCTAACCTGTGACTTTTTTTAAGTTTTTTTTTTTTTTTTGTATTGTTCCCAACTTCTTTGGCTCTCTCTCATCAATCTCTGTTATTTTGGTTTCAGAAGTAGTTATTTTGATTCAGAAAGTATGATCATTGCTGACAGTTTGGACTGCTGGGTAACAGCAACAACTGTACTCATGGACAGCAATTTTACCCATGGACAGCAATTTCTTTCCTCATGCACATGATCCCTTGTGAGAGTCTTGATGGCTGGGGGAGAGCAGAAGGCAGGCTCTGTCACCTCAGCTGACCTCACCTGAAGGGAAAATGTTATATTCTTTCCTATTCCAGCACTGGAAGTAGTGCTAAACCTATGCATAACATGAACGGAGATGTCTGGGGGTCCTAAATCCCCAATCCTTAGTCCTAAACTGTGCTTCAATGATTCACATAAAAAAATAATGACAGTGGTTTAACCACAGAGCCTGTAGTTCCACACTATGACAAATCTAAAAGTCTCTTCTCCCATACATTGGGGTTCTACATTAATGATAGGACAAGCCTACATAGTTCTTGCCAATTGGTAACAGCTTGCAATATTTATAGAAGAATTTATGTACAGATTGGAAAGCGGTCCGTATTATTGTTGGCATAAATCTACCAGAAAAGTTCAGGTATGTACAAGTTTGTAAAAGTCATCTATGTGTGTTGACATTTTATATTATAATATGACAAGAGAGAACATTTTTTCATTTGATGATGTTCAACCATAACTGATGATATATACAATTTATGGTACCAAAATACATGTATTTTAATTTTGAATCACAAAAATCATAAAATATAACTTTTTATAACTTTTTTTTTATTTAGATCTAGATGTTTGATCATTAAACATTCTTTGTTTAAAATAGCTTAAGCATGTTTTAAAATATCAACTATACAGTGCTCCAAATATTTCTAACTTTATGCTTCTGTGGACTACATAATCCATATTAATTCCAATTTATCAGCATAACTCTCATGACTTCCGTTTTCAATTTGATTTCTAGCTGCTTGTTTTATCTAAGACCCAGGCCTTGCTGAAAACTTCCCACCCAGAATTTAGCTTAGAAGGACAAAAATATGCTCAATGGAAAATATTTTTTGCTTTCCTGATATAAAATTATTTTGAAAGTGAGACTAGTAGGCAAAATATCTGTCTTTAGTTCTGAGCCTAGAGTTAAGAATGTTGTCTTTAAGGATGTACTCTCCTTCTTTCAGATGTTTTGCTTTGTTACTTATAGTGTAAATATTGGTTCGCTTAATTCTTCCTCCTAGGTCTTTTAATTATACCACGACCGAAGATTTTTATGTAGTATCTCCAGTTACAGCTCCCTACCTTGTCCAACATTGGAATTTTATATAAAAATGAATAATGTATATGAAACAGCATTAATTGTTCTACTCAGACTGTCTTGTTCTTCCTCAACTCCCCAAACTCACATCACTCCTGCTCAGAAGCAGAATTTTGCTTGTCCAACTCAGTAGATCTGCAGCCAGCACAAAGTAGTAACCCACAGTGTTATGTTATCACAGCAGTAATAGGGTCAGTAATAGGTTTGGATTTTAAAAGCCAAAACAGGCACTAAAAATAAAATCATGACAGGAAACATCTTTCTTGTATCCTATATGGTGAGAGAAGTATCTTACTTCATATGCAAAATAAAACAGCATTCCAGTGTTCCTTGGCTCAGAAGTCTGAATTTTTGGATTGTTTCAATACAGAGTAATTTTGCGCTGCCTTCCAGGCCATAACAAGTTTATGCCCAGCTCACTTGGTGCTCACATAAAGAAATTAAATTCTCTCTGCTTGCAAATATATATGTTGACTGTATCCTGAATTGTTTTCTTCTCTGAGGGGCCTTCTAGGGAGGAAACAAGACCAGAATCATAGTGACTGTTCTCTCACATGCCAAACATTCAGCTGCAAGCTTTCTACTGCACTTTTGCCCTGGGAAATGTGTCATAAGGTGCAGATTCTTTGGGGCAGCTCACAGAATATTTGTTTTGTCAAACCAGGATCTACTTCTACATGCTTTGGAAAGGTTGTAATTAGGTGTGCACTGTTTTCTCCTCCTTTACTTCAATTAAAGTTGGACTATACACATCTTTCTGAGTATGAATCTTACAATATTTTGTAATTCATCTCAGGATCCTAATTTTACATCTCATCTATGAAAAGGTCATAGTAAATATTTTATTCCTTGGCTTGTGAATTGGTAACAGCAACCATAACAACCACAAATATCTCCTGGCATTTGTTTATCTGGCTTTCCAGAAAAATTCCAGAGTATTTCTTCCAGGAACTCATGCACGTGCTTTTATTGTTTTTCTCATTTCCGTTTCTCACAGCATAAAGAGATACACTTCATGATGACTTGCTTCTGTGTTTACAAGATTTGGGCTGAGCTCTGAGCCTAGAGCTGTTGGCTGCTGAGAATGGCAGCTGAGGAGCAGCCTCCACTACAGAGCAGGATTTACTCCTCTTGGATCCCATATACCTTCTACTTTCCACATCTGTTCTTTTTGTTCTTGTTCAAGTTAAAGTAATGCTTTTTGGTATCCATTGAAGACCTTGGGCATTTTTAATGACAGGGCTCTTAAGGAGAGATAAGACTGACTTCGTTCACTCTCCAGCCAGTCATTCTTGAAATAAAACCTACCAAAATAAACTTGTACCTTTTAAACTAGGGTAAGACTAACATAGAATTTTCTTTATGTGTTCAGATACTAAAGGAAACACAACCTTCCTAATGTGCCAAGCAGCAAAATGAGCTCAATGAGCTCATGCTTCTGTGGCATTTCTGCGACTACATCAGGAAATAGTTGCTATGGAGCGAAGGTTGCTGTTAAGGTGAGTGTAAGGCAGTGTTTCTTTCTTCCTTCCTTTATTTTCTTGAAAGACCTTATGTTTTGTACTTGTTGAAATGGTAACATTTTGCTTTTCTTAAGGAACAACAAGTATCCCAAAACATGCTTTGGACTTGATTCAATGGTAATATCAACCAGCAAGAACTACCGTATTGAAAATCTATGCAAAAAATTCTCATTCATTTGTAATTTCCACTTAAGTTATGGAGTTGCCTTTCCTCAGTATTTCCTCCTAATTCTGCTACACTTTCTGCTCTGTTTGACATCCTAAGTGCCTAAAGATAAAAGTTTTCTTCCTCTCATTTGTTGATCTTTCCTTTCAGGATTATTAATATAATTGCTTATATCCACCTCCTGTTGACTGATGTTGAGACAGTTTCTGATGCAGTGAAATGATGAGCTACTTTTTTTGCTGTAGGTGCATTGTCTGAAATATGATGACTGTGGTACAGCTCTGTTGCATGCAATGAAGATGACTTCACTGTTTGCTGTTGTACACAGACCATTGCAGTGAAATATGTAAAACTTGTTACTACTTGGAATTCTGACTTATTATTCTGGTTTGCTTTCTTTTTCTGTCAACCTTTCTGTTGCAAAGAGATAAGTCTTAGTAGGCTTTTAATTTAATGTATGTGCATTTTTCATATTACTAATAATTAATATTTAAATGTGCCTTAGTACATGTAGAAAATATATTATGAACTGATTAGAGGTGATTATTAATTTTTAATTAATCAAATGAAATCCACTAATGGGTTTAATTCAGCAGAAAATCTACAAATTTCTAGTCCTTTCAGTTTTTAAAAGAGTAATTCCAGGATAGAATAAGTTGTGTTCTTGCTTTCATGGCTCATGCCATGAAAAAAATCAGATTAAAAAAAACAGAAGACAACTTCTAAGGCAAAGGGTAAAAACTTCGACTTCCCAGAAGTGTTCTTCTAGATAGTTCTATGCACCTGCTGATATGTTTAAAGATGAATGAAACAGTAATTTCTAACAAAAGCACGTTTTGCTTGTTTACTTACTTATCTGTTTGTTCTCCCTGGCTGCTCTGAGGAAATTTATACATCAGATATGTCTATCTATATAGCAGAATCTAAGGAAGCTGCCACAGCTGAAATTCAGTAGTCATTGAAAAGGAATTATTAATTATCCAAATAAAAAAATTCAAGAAAATAGATGCTCAAGGAGCATTTATCATCTTTTTCCATTTTTCAAATTGCTTTTCAAAATTTTTTTTTCTCAGAGTAATGGTGCTATTTGGAAATGTAAAACTGGATGAACACTAGGAAAGGCAATGGTGTAAGATGGTTGGCATGTGGTTAGCAAAACTACCCATCCCTATCAGAAAGCATTATTCTGTCTCTGTAGAGATGTTTTCTTTTGAGCAGGTATGTGGGATGTGAGTACAGAAACAGGGTGTGGATACCATTCCATCTTAAAAGGTTGTAAATAAAATATTTTCATTTCTTATTAGTTCCACAGTATTGTTAATAAAACTAACTCTTCTTTTAGGGATAGATCAATTTTTATTGGCATTATGGACTAACCAGACAGAAAAAATATTACTCAAGTTTACAGTACTCTGTGTGGTCCACTGCTAGAGCTCCAAATCCAGACTTAACACTATTGCCATAATTTGCTTAGCATGTTTGAAAAAATGTAATTGCATATTAATCTGAAGGGTAGGATTGTATCCATTTTATAAAAAAAAATCTTTACTATACAGGATGCATTTTTTTCTGTAATGGTGGGATAGATATCTGTGTGTACACACACATAGCATTAGTGTGTATGAGAGTGCATGTGTGTTGTGTGGTTTATATGTAAATTTCTTCAAGAAATAAAAAAAAAAAAGTCTGGAAAAAGTACAAATCTAAACTAAACAAAATATAAATCTTAGTTGTTCTAGGCCCCCTAAAATATATTTACATTATTAAACAAAATATTCTGGTTAAACTTAGCATAAATGAGCTGTGACCATTCCAAAAATACTACAAATTGTTAACACCTGCATGCACTTCATAACCCTGGTTACTGATATCTGTCTCATGTTGTAGTCTTGATCTCTTCTCCCTCTCACTCTTCCACTCATTAAGTGGCTTCAGAAAATCTTTTCATGAAGCAGAGGCAAGTGAATAGCTGATCTTGTCGCTTTTTAAAAGTACTTGAAGGATTTACTGAAATTTATTTTGTCATTTTTATGAATTTTTATATATGAAATAAAAGAATACATAGCCTTCCAAATGTTTCTGGATAGTTCTCTGATTTTAGACTGCCATCATACACTCTGATTTTAAAACTTAAACTGAAAGCTACAATAAAAATATTTATGCATATACAATATTTGTATTGGTCTCAGTGGAGAGGAAAAAAAGCAAAACTTTAATCAAGATATTCATATGAATAAAATACCCTGCAAACTTCACCTGTTACTCGTAGTGGCCGATAATTCTCAGCCACCAATACATCTGTCTTATTTTTAATCTCTTTTTCCACAACATTTTGGCCGACTTGTTGCTACTCTGTCCTTATAACTTAAATATTGTAGAAAAGGGGAAAATGCTGCGAATCCCATTTAATTTTAGATTTTCACAACTCAGCACTTACTGCCTTTTAGGAAAACTCCAACATCTTATTGCTTTTTCCTGCATTCCTCCTTCCAGTCTCATCTCCTTTCTGCATCTGAAAGTCAAAGTACCTGTGTTGGCAGAGAGGAGTGTAACTGAATCTTCTGTTTCCTCTGATTTCTGTGGGACAAATTAGAACCAACTGAAAGGTTCAGGTGAAGATGTCAAGATAAATTTCAGTATTTTTGTTTCACTTTATGTCTTGTGAATATTTCTTGGTAAAGTGCAGTCCCCAGATTTGTAATGGAGAATTCTGAGGATACATTTTGAATGTCATCTCTGTTCTCTGTAGTCCCCTTGAGTGAAATCCTGGGCAACAATTGTCATAGTCAAAAACTCTTAACCTTCAGATCTTTCTACACTCTTTTCCTTTGAAATATCTAACTGTGAAATTAGGGTGTACACTGCTGTGTTTCTGTTCTTTATGCAACGTATCTGAGACGCTCCCATATATGTTAATTTGGCTAGCTTATCTTTCTTTGCAGACTCCTTTGCATCTCATTGTCCATCCATGTCAGCAAAGTCTTACAAACTCTTTCATGGAATAATTTGATTATGCTTTAGAATTTACAGTTTTAAAATCCTTGCAAGTCTTCATGCCTGCATAGTTGAAATTTGCCTTTTAGAATAATACACCTGTACATCAAAAGTCTTTCTCAAACCAGGATTTTGGATATAATGTTTTTATTTTGTCCCTGTCCTGTGTGTTCTATTTATGAAGTAAGAAGGAAAAACAGAATCTTGGAGATTGAAAGGAAACAAGCAGGTCAGCTTCCCAAGTGAATATAGCTCCTTTTTATTCTGGTACAATTGTTTCTTAAAATATGTCAAGTAATTATAAATATATGAACTTAATAAATTTAAGTAAACTATAAAATAAAATCCTTAAAATAGTTTCTAATTTACTGTAATTTATGTATGAATTTATATTTACTATAATACAATTTTTTAAACACTAAGGTTGCAAAACTAATTAAGGTCTTCTTTTTGCTATATTCATACTTTAATTCCTATAGAATTCTGCCTCAATGGACCAAAAATAACTTGTGAAGATCAGAGCAAGTCATCTGTCACTATAGGTGAATGCAAAATCATTTTCACTGGTCAACTGGTAAGGCAACCTATTGTAGAGTTTTGCTTTATTTATAAGTACTACTGCTTTATTCTTGTTCCTGCTGCTGCCTCCATAAATGACACAAGGTACTCAGGAACAGTTCAAGTCCCTGTGGTGCTGTTTCAGCCAGCTTTGCTCTGAGCCTGAGCTACAGGGAAGCAGATTATCCCTTTAGTCTTTAACTGCTTGTGCTGGTGGTTGCTGGGCTGTGGTTAATTTTCTTTGCAGCAGCTCTGTATGGGGCTGTGTTATGGATTTGTGCTGGAGACAGTGTTGATAATCCACATCCAGGTACATTTTAATTGCTGCTAAACCACGTTTACACCAAGTCAGGGCCTTTTCTGCTCCTCACTCACCCCAACAGTGAGGAGGCTGGGGGATGCACAAGAAACTGGGCAAGGACACAGCTGAGACAGCTGACCCAGCTGACCAAAGGGGTGTCCCATTCCATATGGGCCCTGCTCAGGGTGTAAAGATGGGGCATGAAGAAGGAAGGGAGGAACATGTGAAATGATGATATTTGTACTCCCACGTAACCCTCATGTGTGGTGGAGCCCTGCTTTCCTAGGGGTGGCTGAACATCTGGCTGCCCATCTGAAGTGGTGAATGAATTCCTTATTTTGCTTTGATTATGTGAGTGTGGCTTTTACTTTCCCTATTAAAATGTCTTTATTTCAACCCATGAGTTTTTTTACTTTTACTTTCCAGATTCTCTCCCCCCTCCTGGGGTTAAACCACAACACTTCTCCACTGAGATTACTGTCTGCACGTCTTATGTGTAATGCTGCCCACTGCAAATTGGAATGCATATGAAATGATTCTCTCTATCTATCTCACAGTCCACTAAACAACCATGAAATGAAATTAGCTTTTCTTCATTACTAACTCAAACCATATTCAGGCAAGAATATTACAGAAAATCATTCCTAATTATCGATTTTCTGATCCATGTACTATAGTCTAATTTGGAGTTTTTATGCAGTTGATTTAGGGTTGTTTGTTTATTTGTTTGTTTGTTCGGGGTTTTATTTTGGTTTTGTTGTTTTGTTTGGTTTTTTGGGTTTTTTTTTTTAAACAATAGTTTCTGATTCAGGCACATAGCACCTGAGAAAAACTCTAAAACTTCTTCTGTGTCTCCTTTCTTTTGCATATGACAAAAACTTTGAGTCTTTGCAAGTGCTTACTCTTTAGCCATTATTTTGTATCTCTTTGTTCTTGCATTATTTTCTATACGTTCCACAAACCATCTCCAGGTTTCCTTTTCCAGTGCATCATTTTCATTACGAGTGAGTTGGAAGCAGGAGAGCTTGTTAAGACAAAATGTTTTGTCTTTTTTTACCTCTTTTTCTGTCTTTTAATTTATTTAGGTATTTAATCTATATTTTCCATTTTCCAGAGAATACTTAAAAAAATTTTAAATCCTGTTGTCTGGCATACTAAAGTGTGTAGCAAATGATGATATTGCATGAAGGCCGCATAGATTTCAAATAAACAGGCAGTGACATTTCACTCACTGGTGTTTCTTATTTACTTTATTTCAGGTGCCAGCAAAAAGGTAAAAGAGAATAATTCTTTCATTGACTGAATACTGCACCAAGAAGGGATTTCTGTAAATAATGTAACTTGCATAGAGAACAAGGCACTGATATCAATCTCAAAATACATATAACCTTCTAACATCAACCATCATTCATGTTTGTTTTCAACCCTCTCCCACAGAGAGTGGAAAGTAAACAGGTTAAGTGGGCACTTGGCTGGAACCCTGGTGGTCATGGACTCAAGCTAGAGCACAATGTGGAGCAAAAGCAGTTGCAGAAATATAGGAGAACAGCAAAGGAATTTGCCCCATTTCCTCTTTCTTCATGGATCAAAAACAAGTCATCAATTGCAGTTTGTCAGATTTACAGGTTCCTGCTGACTTTTTTTGGATAAAACAATAGGATTGATAGATACCACCACTTGATGAGATCACGCACACAGTTTTGTCCTCTGGAGAAGTACTTAGTAATTTTGGTACACTGGCCAAGCAGAATATTTTTGGCAGATCAAAGAAGGGCCAGCAGATAGCTGAGTGCCAGTTCTAGATGTCATTATTATTATTATAAACCTATTGATCCCCCAGGAGGCCACAGGGGGAGTTGAAGCTGCCTTAACACCTCCACACCACTCTCAGCTTCCACCTTTCCACATTGTGTTGATTAGTGAACACCATCTCTCTAGGATTTTATGGTAATAGGTAAGTTCATAATAGTATTTTGTCAAGTAAGACACCAAAAATAGTGCAATTAATGTTAATGTTTATAATTATTTTTAGTCACTACTTTTCTAATATTGGTGCCGTAGAGTTTCATTTCTCTGTATTGGAACAAATGCAATTATGCTGCCAATTTTTAGATTAAATTAATAAAAGCTATAAAAATATGTTAAGTAAACATATGGTTCTTTTCAGCTCTCTTTCATGCAAATAGCAAGCAGAAATATTTGTTTTCCCAGATATCAAATTTCTGTTGGCCAAATTGTGCCTATGGGTATAACCATGCTGAGGTTGTTTAAAGTATGTTTTTATTTTCTGTAAAGATTGATGTGTTAGGGAATCTCGGGAAACTTGCCTGAAGGAATTTTTCTTTATAGTGATAGGAACAAACCCCTATTCATTGAAAAGATGAGCCACAACAATTTTCAGGTTCTAATGAGCATTATAAATTAATGGAACTCCTAAAGAGGGATCAGAGTTATTTTGTTTCAAAAAGTATTTGCTTGGATTTCTCATTAATTAAATATGATTTCAAGTATGAAAGCAGATAAAATTGATTCTGTACTAATCAACACATATTGCCTGCCTATGGCATTAATATTATGCTGATGCACTCAGTGAGAGTGGTCTGAAATCAATATAAAAGCCTTTAAAGCAATGTGCATAGCTTTAAGCTGTGATGTTTTCAGGCTGTTTGTTTTATAATTAACAAAGCTAACAACTTGTACAAAGAAAAAATATTAAACCAGATTCTCTGTGAAGGAAAAAAGAGTATTTTATTAAGACTGAAGGTTTTTGTTCTTCATCTCTTAGAGCAAATTACATTTGTTTGTGCAAGAAGGTAATTATGGAAACCACTTATAAGTTTCTTGGGTTCATACATTTGGGGCCTACTTAATTTGGAAATGGATTTGATTTTCTTGTTAACAAAAACATTCAGATTGATAATTTTTAGTTTAATTGTTTACCATTTTGGTCATAATTATTTTTATTTAGACTATAAGGCTTCTATGATCAGTATCTTGCCTTCACATATTTTTGTACTATCACAATTTTATATGGATGAGAAGTTCGGAATTCACTTGTAGGATCTTACTGTGTAAGATCCATTACACAGTAATTGTAGTGTATCTTAGAAAATTCTGGCTTCCATTTACCTGGGAAAGACTTTATATGTTACATTTTAACCTCAACAGAGAAATAAAGTAATGTATAAAACAAATGCTAATAATTTAAGTGATGCTACTTTAAACACTGGAAATACTTGTAAAATTCTAACTTTTTGAGGAGGTCATGCTCTCTCATTCGTAAATGTTTCAATTTATTGGAAAAATCTCAATAACCACCCCCCCCCCAAAAAAAAAAAAGACCCACCATGCAGGAAATAACACTCCAGTACCAAAAAGTTCAGTAATTTATTGTAACTGACTTTTCTTGAAAAAAATTAAATTATTCCAGAACATATTATGTTTGAAATGACTAGGAAATATCTATACCCCAAAACCCCCAAAAGATTTAGAGCTGATGCAGCCTTTCATCAGGGGCCAGAGCCATGCAGAACAATTGCACATCTTCTTTGTGTTTACCCTTCAAAATGTTAACAGGTTTGACTGGAACTTAAATATTTGGAGTAGAAAGTAAATTTTTATAGTACCTATGGGGACTGTGGGAAAACAAGTATTAGCAATCTTACAGTAAAACCAGCTTTAGAAGACAAGTGACATTTAGCTCATATGAGGCAGTAGATGCTTTGTCTCCTTTCTTCAGCTGTGGAAATGCCCAGGCTTTGGCTCTGTTCCTACAGGATGATGACTGCCCTTAAATCCAAGTCCTGCTCTCCTTGTTCACTGACAATTAAATCTGGGGATTTAATCTCATTTGCCAGGACAATTGCCACTGATTCTCATCATTGCAGGGTAGCAGAATGGGGCATTTACAGTTCTGGGCAGGATCCTTCAAAAGATGTACCGTGAGACCCTATATTTGCCATATATATGCTTGAAACAGCAAACTCCCACCAAAGAAAGCAGCACTCATCTTTGTAATTTTTTTCCTGGTTTAATCACTGAATCTTGCAATTCTTTTTCTTCCTCTTGTGTGATAACTTGCCTGTTTAGATCAAAAGCTGTGTGAAATATGAGCAATAACCATATGAACACTGGGGTGAGAACATGTCAAGGCGTACAGCTGTATGGCGCAGACCATGACTTGTTTTTGAAGGCAAAGCCTCCTGGAGCTCATTTGTCAACAAGGCTGTGCACAAACTGACCCCTTACAGTGGGTGCAGAGCTGTCCCTCAGCACAATCTCTCTCCCTAGCTACAGCTTTACCAGTGTGCTACCCCTTTCTCTACATTTTGGAGCAGTATTCAGCCCCAGAGAAGCTAAGAGGTTGAAGCATGAATTCTGTCTGGCCCATATGCTGGAGGGGAAAAAAAAAGTCAGGAAAAAAGACAGATGGAATGTTATCCCCAGGACCTGAAACAAGCCAGCCAGGCATACCGCAGCTCAGATATGTTAAGGTGGTTTCTTCCTTAAACTAAAGATTAGTGACTCATAAAGAACTAAATTTACTACAAAATTGCATTTTTTTAATCTTGCTGAATTTGCAAAATGTTGTTTAAGCATAACAGTGATCAGAAAGCATGTAAGTAAATCATACTACTGCTGGGGATTACTTTGGTTTCTAAGTTCTCTTAAGCCTCTCAGGTAGTTAAATCATATTTTTAGCAGTTTTGTTAAACATATCCATATTTTCAGTTAATGTGGTTACTTTTATCCTTAAAAGTAACATCATGACTGCTAAGGGAGTTGTAGCATCAGACAGAGATCATTGCTACCTACAGCTGCCATTAACAATCTGGTTAAATATCAAGAGGCAAATTCTATCAAGTGTTTAGTCACTCAGGCTTTTGAGTAGGGACAACTTGGGATTTGGTGCTTCTGTGGAGTGTGGTGTTGGAGTAGGGTTACCATTTGTGCCAATGTCTGCAAAAGTTATTTATCATTTCTACAAATATTTTATTGTCAAGAAAACAGAAAAATAATTTGTGTTGAATTTTGTGGACATAAGTGCTTTATGAATATTGCAGACTTACAGAATATGTGCATGGAATCCACACACATAGGAACATTGACAGCTGCTCCTTTTCAGAAAGACAGAATTGAGGTATATATTGACAAAGGCCAAGACTATTAAGTGGCATCCAAACTTTCCGTGCTTAGTTTGATAAACCTAATCTTGTGTTGCCAAGCACTGGAGGCTTTTCTCTGGGGTTTTAATTTTTTTTTTCCTCTGAGAAATTAATAAATTGCAGTATGGCGTGTGTTCAAAATTGGCTCTTTTTTGCATTTGGATGCTGTCATGAATGCTCACTAATTCTACAAATGTAGTTCCAGTTATCTTGTGCTGGGCATATAGAAAAGGAGGAAGACATGACTATTGATAAAAATCTTTGTTCCAGTTGCTCAGCATCCTGCTTATGAATAAGGTTTCTTTCTAGTTGTCTGTAGTAATATTTCCCTAACTGCAAAATAGTCTCATTTGTTCCTGTGCTGTGAATACCTTGTTTTTCAGTCACAGAAATGACTGAAGCAGAGCTTAGATAATTTTCTAGCGCATAACATACATTCATAAGATTCTGTTTTTATGAACTCATATCTGGGTATTTAAATTGTAATTAAATCTTTAGAGATAGCCAAAGATTGTAATTGAAAAGCATTTCTCAAAAATGGTATTGAGTCACCTCCTGGATGTAAATGATATAAAAAAGACCATTATCATCTAGAAAATTATATGATAAGCTGGAAAGAAGGACCAGAGAAAACAGGCAAACAAAGTATTAAAGAAGAGACTAAGGAAAGAACCATTACAACTTGTTCTTTAACATTTTTTTAAGAAGAATTGACTGATGGAAAAGAAGCACTGTCTGTGCTGTATGTTAGCATTTAATGTGCATCATCAATCTGTATTTAGTAAGCTTTACTCCATGGCAGAGGTTGAATGTAGCTGAAAATAAAGAAGTAAACAAATGAATATGGTTAACTAAGGGATTTGAATAATGTCATTATTTATCAAATAATTTATTTGACAAATAGTATTTTGACTTTGCAGAATTGGTTGACTATCATAAGCAGTATTTGTTGAATAAATTAGTCAGTGAAAAATGACAAAGATTCAATGAATAATGTATTTGATAAATAATATTTAGCAAGCTCAACTGAATCCTGTATTAAGCAGAAAGTATTCAAATTTTATTCCCCTCCCTCCCCAAGCTCCCAAGTTTCCTATGGCAAAGTGGGAACTCCTGGTTTTGGTTCTAGCAATACTGTTCCTCAAGTTGCACAGGAGTGAAATTGAAAATTAGCTGCTTCTCCTAGAAAAACCATATTTGATAGAGATAATGACATTAAAGACAAGAAAGACTTCATATTTTTTTTAAAGGTGTGAAAAGTTTTTTAGTGCTCCACATTTAAACATAATGGAAGTTTCTCCTTAAAACCAAAATCCAATTTTATTTGCACCACTTCTATCTTTCTCTTTGGTATAATAATGATTGGAGACATGCTTTACTAAAAACATTATTTCTTATCAAAGATGCCAATACAGACTAGAAACGAGGATTACACACACACACTAAAACCTGATATTTAAATGTCACTTTACTTGAAATTGATATTTTTAATATCTCTAATGCAGTAGAGTTTTGAGCTGCTTCAATTGAGTAAATGATGAACTTGCATTACACTGTTCTTTATATTTATCCTTTCTTCCTATAACTTACAAAAACAACTTTTAATTATTTCAATTTTTTTAGGGGCAACTCTAGAAAAAATAAATCCAAAATGTAGATGATGGTGGTTATTTGAAATCATCTATCATCTTTTTTCTTTCTCTATGAAATATTTCAATGATTTTTCAAAGATATTTCAACATCAGCTCCAAAGGAACACTATTTTAAGTTGTTGTGTAGAGGGTCAGTCTATCTGCCTAATATTTTTATTCTCTTACCAGTCAGATGTCCTAGTTAGTGCCTGAAGACATGAAAGATATGAATGCAGGAAGAGATGTAGATCAGAAGAAGAAAACAATTCTCAAGGCTGAGAAGCTGCCTGGCCCTGCAGAATTTGAAAGGAAAGAGCTGGCACAGCAGCAGTGATGCTGTCTGTATGGGGCCTTGGGCACAGCCCTTCCTTGGTGTCTGCTCCACCTCACGTCTGTCTCATATTTTAATTTTTCTGAATATTGAAATACTTGCTAAAGTATTTTGACCTGATAGAGAGGCTTTTGATATTTCTGAGGAAGGATGACACAGCAGGGGTTGGAGATGAAAAGGTGTTTTGAGGCCTTTGCCTGCCTGTGTGTCTGGCTCATGCTGCAGCTCCCTGTGGGCTGCTTGAGATCCTGCAGGATTTTCTATCTTGTTTTTCATTCACATCTGCTTGGGAAGCAATTGTATGTGTAGGATCATGTAATGGTACCACTGGATTTAATGTGCATGACATGATGAAGGTTTCCAGAGGAGTAAAGAGTTTGTGTCCCCTTATACTGGAGGAGTTCAGTTCAGACATTAACTGTGAAGAGCGAAGTTGTATAAAAAACAATTGACAAAAATAGAGAGTATATATTGCTGCACTGTAGTGATGCAAACAGGATGAAATACTGTCTTTGTAGCAGTCATTGAGAGGTTTATGCTTGATTTAGTAGTCAGGAGGTCATCACTCACAGAACTAAATAAGACGTTAAATAAGCTTTTGTCCTTTGGTTTCAGCAAATATTCTAAGTCATCTAAGTCAGATAAAAAAATTGATAGCATGGATTTAAACATCTGCTTGAATAGTTTAACTGTTTGTACATAATCATGTTTTAGTATTCTGGAGTAGTGAATATGGAGTGAAAAATCCCAATAGCAACAACTCTAATTTCTTTGTGATACATAGAAGTACATTTTATGAGTTTCCTTATGCTAGCTTAACCAAAAAAGTGAACAAACAAAACCAAGAAAAATGAGACATTCAAATGCAATACCCCAAAATCATCTATCAAAACTTTACCTTTAATCCTTAAACTAGGCTTCTTCAGGAAGCAGTTAACAGACCAGGTGCTATTAGTCTGTGTGTGTTGTTACATCTTAGCAATACTGATATATCAAATATCCAGTCTTGAGGACTAAAAAGAGACACCACAGTTTTATTTGCTTTGTTCTTTCTGTTGAAGCTGCAGGGTTAGGATGCCTGTTTATTTTGGTGAAGAACTTAGGGATTTAGAATAAAACCCCCTTAAATTTGGTGTCTCAATAACTGAGTGCATACGTGTGCCATCTCTAATTTAATCACAGGTAGTCTGCCTTCTAACTGTAATGTTATGCTTTTAGGATAAGGCATAAGAATTTAGACAAGTATGTTTTCCTCCTGTTCAACTACAATCTTACCGAAATTTAAAAACAAAGTAATGGATGTGAGACATAGCAAGCTATTTTTCCCGTGTGTATATATGTCTACAGGTTAAAAATATATATATACAGGTTGTATATATATATATAGATATATATATGCCATGTAATATGTTTTCATAGGTTTGTCACAAAAACACACACAAACACACACAAAATAGACATTCATTTTCACAATGAATTGAGGACTTTTCCTTTTAAAGTCTGTCTAAACTTCTACTAAATTAGGTTCTATCAGAGCAGAACACTGATACAGCTCCAGAACACATATCAACACTTTGCTCTTTCTGTAGAATTTTTTTCTCATGATTCTGCACCTTTGATTACAAAGATCCACTGACGTTTTCTCTCAGTTGGATCAGAAAGTCATCCTGTTAATGAGAACAGTAGTTTTGAGCTGTTCAAGCATAGTTTTCAGCAATACTGTTCTGACCTTTAAATTATACTCTTAGAGTTTGTGCCCTTACTGTGCTCTGCCACATAGAACTCAATTTGTTTAACACACAGGGTGATGAGAGAGCATTAAGAAGCAGATATGAAAATTTGTGAGTGCCAAGACCAAAATAAGAGAGAGAAATGTGAGTGGTCTAATTCAGGAAGGTTCGAAGTAGTGAAGGGCAAAGCACAGACTTAAGCAAATGGAAAGAGCAAGAAAAAATAGAAGAGGATTATGGAAGTCAGAGAGGCTACATTTAATTTAAACTGACAGATTAGCTCTCACTGTACATTTACACAGCAAAAAATTTACATATAAATATTTTACTGCATGTAAATGCATGTATTAACTAATATTTAAAGAAATAAGTAAGTGCACACAAATGTAAGTAAAAATATTGATTTTGAAATATTTACATTGACAACTTTGTGCGACAAGACGGGAAAAAGTGAGTGGCATGTAGCATGCCTCACAGCTGTCCTAGTGAAGATGAGCAAAGGGATGCACATTTTCAGGGTGTCTGTTGATATCCTTGCAAAAAGGTTGTTTCATAGGAGGAAATGAGAAACACAAAAGGGGCTTAGAACCATATCTCTGTGACAGTACAAGGGTTGATTTAACCCCATTGCAATACAAAATTGAAGAACCAATTCAATATGATTGCTCTGTTATTTCAAGACAAAACTCCTAGATTTTATTACATGAAAAGAAAATAATGCCAGGGCAGTTGTGCTGGTAAACAGAACACTTTCTGGAGTACCTGCTGCCACTCTGACTGAACAACATGAACTCCCCTGTAGATTAAAATGTAAATTGTATTGAGCAAAACAAGCAATACGCAAAAATAGAGTCTTTCTACTTTTTGCAGAAAGCTGGAAATGAATCTCAATACCTTTAAGTATCAGTCCTATTTTTACCTATCTGTAAAACATCAGCCCTTTCCAATGTGAGTTTTTGAACTGGAGATGTCTTCATACTGTCAATTGTTGGTCAAAGTGATTTTGATAAGTTTAATTCAAACCTATTATCCTAAAACATCCTGAGCTCAAAGTGCTGGTTTTGGCCGGAGTAAAGTTAATTTTCTTCCTAGTGACTATCATGGGGCTGTGTTTTGGATTTGTGCTGAACAGAGTTGATAACACAGAGATGTTCTTGCTATTGCTGAGCAGGGATTGCACAGAACCAAGGCCGTTTCTGCTCTCTATGGCCAGGCTGGTGGGGAGTTTGAGGGTGCATGGGAAGCTGGAAGGAGACACAGACAGGACAGGTGAGACCAACTGACCACAGGGACATCCCACACCATGTGACATCATGCTCAACATATAAAGTGGGAAGAAGGAGGAAGGGGAGGATATTTGGAGTGATGGTGTTTGTTTGCCCAAGTAACCCTTACATGTGATGGGGCTCTGTTCTCCTGGATGGCCAAACACCTGCCTGCCCTGGGAAGCAGTGAATTCATTCCTTGATTTGCTTTGCTTGTGTATCTTAATCTCAACCTGTGAGTTCTTTACCTTTTACCCTTCCAATTCTCTCCCAGTTCCTAAAGGTAGGGCAGGGAGCAAGTGGCTGCGTGGGGCTTGGCTGCTGATTGGGATTAAATCATTACAACTGAGCAGACCTGCTCATTAGCTACTAACAAGACAACAGATCTGGTTAGTGGTGTCTGAACTCTCTACGGGTTGAAGAGAAAAGCTTGTGCAATCACTGTGATATCATAAGATTTAAGAAATATGAGATATGTACATTGACAGCTTTCTTAGGTGTGTTTAGAATCACAAAGAGATTAATCTGCTACTTCAAATAACCACAAGGTATGTGTATAAAGTTTATGGAAATATATTTATTGTATTTGCAGCTGAGGGTTCTCCTGTTGTTTCTGATGGAGTTTATTTTAGTGGTAAGGGGTTTTAAATAGGTTATTAATATAAGCATGAAACACAGACCTTTTGAATTAACACAGATTGTCACATTCAGATATATATTATGACAGTTGTAGGTTTTTCCTGTTTTATTTATGTTACCCAAGGCAGTTTCAACCATTTCAATTCTGAATACTAAGAACTAGCAGAACAGAGGTGAATAATGGGTTTCTTAGCTAATCTAGTGAGGTTGCAGACATGATATCCAGTATTTTGTCTTCTCGCATAGTATCTCTGGGCTAGACTAGGAGATGTCATAACTACTGAGCTCAGGTAGATGTTTGTGCTCCATAGGTTTCCTCTACAGGAACTGGAGAGAGGAAGATTCTTTAGAGGTTAATCCAAGGAAGATTATCCAAGTAAGGATCCTGAATGAATTGAAAAATACTAGGAAAAGAAAGAATTAAGTTTGGGTGCCCAAAGTCAGATGATATGAAAAACCAACTAAACAACCCTCCTCAAACTCACAATAAAAAACACCACGATGTTTTTTCCCAGAATACTGTTTTATTATACCATTTTCCTAACTTTTCACATAAGTTGAATTTTAGTGTAAACTACAATTATATAATTTTTTTGGTACTATTTCTCAAAAAGAAATCTTCATAAGCAAATGAAAACAGACTCAATATGTGTTATCTGTGATTTTGGAAGTGGTAATAACTACTCACTGGCACACTAAATATTTCAGGATACCCTGCAATACATTTCAAATTCTTGGCTTCCCTATCTGACATGGTATATGCCCTATTTAAATTAATGCCATAACCAGGATTACACAAGTTTCTCAGACAATGTAAATTAACATAGATCCAAGTAAGTAAAAACTAGATGAGAATACCAATTAGCTGATGTAAATATTAATTTGATTGAAGTGTTAAATAGTTTATTTATAATTTTTCATCCACTTTCCTTGTGAATCTTGTTCATACCCAAAATAGGAAACTGTCAATGAATCACACAGAACTCCATCAGATAATCTCCTATTTCTCTTAGTTATTAATTCAAGTTCTGTGGCAGACATGGATTCTGCTTGGGTTTTCTGTCCCTTACTTGTCTCACCATTTTTTTTTTCCTTGTCATATCTCTTCTCATATCTTACATCCTGTATCCTGTGGTATCTAAGAGGAAAAAACTAGACTTCTTTTCTTTTTTTAGAGTGGAAACTAAGGAAAATGTGTTGATAATGATGCAGAGATACAGCAAGTCTGAAGAATGATGGAGACATCAATGGTGACAAAATAAGAGGTCACCTTTTCTCTTGAATGATAATCTTAAATGATACCCTGGTGAAACACTGTAGAGTAACTTGGTCAAGACCTGGCGGCTACTGAGCTGCTGTGTAAATGAAAGGATTTTGTATTTGAGAAGCTTATGGAAATGTCTCCAGGAACACAGAAAATAGAGGAAAAGAGTAGTCAGAAAAGGATTAGATGCTGGATATGACACATGTAGTATAAATGATGAGTTTGCAGGTAAAATATAAAAAGAAAAATAATAAGTAGAGGAAGAAAATAACAACTAGTAGTGCAAAAACATAGAAAAGGATGATGTGAGACAGCTGCAGCTGGAGAAACAGTTTGAAAAATGAGACCAAGTTAGATGAAAGAGGAAAGAGCAGCAGGAGTTTATTTGAGGCTGAATAAGAGCCAAAGGTGAACACAGTGGAATCTGCTATTCATCCATCATTATAGATTTGACAGCTTCCTTCTAAAGTATCAAGAATATGCCAAGCTGTGAGGCCAATGAATTATAATAGTAAAGATTTTCCAGTGTTATTTTCCTTATATTCTTTTAACATAAAAAACAAACCAGAAAATGTAGGTGGAAGGACTGAACAAATTGTGATAATAGATAGATGTCTGCACAGATAAAATAACATTACATTTTCAAGATCTTCGACTGTAGACAGGTGTTCAGAAACACAACACGGTGACTGGATGGAGTCCATTTTAGAGAAAAACTTCCTTCAGATTGCCATAACTGCAAAATAATGAAAATCAAAGGGAAAAAATTTGCACTCACTGCGCAATTGCCTACTTCTAACACACAGAGAAAAGGGGGAAAAGGAAGTCACATGACATGTTGCAATAGATAAATGATCACAAGGGAGGCATATTTAATTATAGCACAATATCAAAGTAGATTATAACTGTTTATAGAAGAGTTGAGCATAGATAGTTGAATGTAGTCAGAAACAATAATTGCAAAGTTTACAATGTCCAAATAGATGTCTGGGAAGATCAATAAACAGAAGGAAAAGAACTACATGTGTGAAAGAGGGCATTATAAAAATATTTGAAACCTGGTGGGCTAATCACTAACAATAGATGTCCATTACTAAAATTTAAAAATTCAAGAAGCAGTATAAAAGTATCCAAGGAGGAAAAAGCATTAAAGAGATTAAAAATCCACAAAAAAATAAAAAGGAATGAAAATATACTAATTGCAGAATTTGTCTGGTACAAATTATTTTCTTTTGAAAGGTAGACAAATTATAAAATCCTGTGGCAGGATTTTTAAAATTTTATTACTCACATTACTGAACCAGTAAGAGATCACTCTACCAGATTCAGTTTTGGTAAAAGTTAACTGAGATGGGGTGGTTGAACATAACATGGGTTTAGTCATAGTAAAGCAATTAATTTTTTCATTCAATGAGTGGAAAAAACATATGTGATATAAGGTCTTCAAATTCAAAAGGTAATAGTGCTCAAGAAACTGCAAATTACTTTAGGCTGAAGAAACTGTATAGAAGAGGAAAATTTTATATGCCTGGCAATCTTAATAAAGGCACATTATACTGCCTGTAGTGAGTTTCAATTTTAAAATAATGCTTTATTCAAGTATTAATTTTATTCCTTTTAACCTGGAAATAAGCATTTCAAGTCTTGTCTGATTCTGTACTGAAAACTCATTATGCGACTTACAACGCTTTCTTCACTTTCTCTAGTACATTCTTGGTGGTTAGCTATTGTCAGCATAACTTCAGACTTCTTCCAATTATTTAGAAAAGCATGCTGTTGTTATAAATGTTAACTATATATCATTTCTCTCTATTCCTAAGTGGGAACAATTTCTACGACATTTCAGGATAATCATACCTTAAGCCATTCTGAGGTAAACTTGAATTTTAATTAAGGACTCAAAAACATGAACTTTCCAATACACAGAGTGAGAGCTTTAGATTTAATGCACTTATTTGATGCTGAAAGGTGTGAGAGGGTCAGGAATGAAAATACAGATATTGTGCTAATACTGGCAGTTTCAATTCTGCATCTGTTGCCATCTCCACATTGCAGATGAACTCTGATAAATTATACCAATTCATAATTTTAAAACAGTCTCATGGGTATCTTTTTATTATGCTTTTTAATATGCATCTGCAGTGACACAGTTCTGCAGTTCCCTTTACATAGCAAATGCAACAGACACTTTTTCACTGTAATTGTCAAGTTGCACATGAGTGCTGCATCAGGATTTGAGAAAAGGCTGTTAAGAGTATCCCTCATGATAGTTTTCAGCTAATGTATACTTCGATTCTGAAAGTCCAGGCAGAATGTGTAACAAGGCATAGAGACTTATTTTACTTGTTTCACACAAATTCATGGGAAAAAAACCTGACAAATATCTCAAAAGGTCAGTTCTTCTACTCATCCCAAAGACAACAAGGATATATAGAAGATTCCATGCAAAAGAACACATGGATAAAATTCTATATAATATAATTTATGATAAACTCTCTAATAACTGATAATAATTTTTAGTTGTGATACACAATATGATCAAAATGGGCAAGAAATAGTATTTAAGAGGAAATATTAAGTAAATCAAAGTTTTTCATAAAATTTTAAAAACTCTTATTTTCCTTGGTCAAAAGCTCTTTTCTCTTGCTAGCTTTGATTATATTTTATGAGAAAGTGCCAGTCTTTTGGCAATATTGCATGATTCAGTATTTTTAATGTGAAGTATTTAACAAAAAATACAAATATTTAAGTATAGGAAGAGTTTTGCGGTCTTGAATCATTTTTATTTGTGTGGTGTTCAATAAGAACACAACATAAATTACTGGAAGCTTTCTTCTAATGTGTATACATCTATTTATCAATAATGTATTTAAGTTTACACCAGAGTAAAATATATTCCTAAAGTCGTTTAGGATAATTATCAGTAGATCTTTCAGATTATAAATGTTGATGACTGTGAACTCATCCATATATGTGCCTTAAAGAAATATGCTGTATTGGATACCATAAAGTTGACCTGTCTGATAGAAATGTTGTATTATAAAGAAAATTCTTCATCCTATATTACTATTCATCATTATTTTTGTCACATCAGAGTTTATGATGGAATTAAGTGATATTTATGTATTTATTGCTGTGCTATTTCATTATACATCATTGAGTTTTATGACATTTCTAAGCAAATTAATTATACATGTTCTCCCTGCTCCCCAGTCTGAACACTTCTAACCAGGGGCCATTTGAATAAATATCTGTATATATCCTGAACTGGAAAGTTGGATTTGAGACACTTTTGCATAATTTTGTAATTCCATTAAAATATCAACAAGAAAAAGCGAGAAGAACATCTGAAATAAAAAGAAGCAGAAACAGATTTAATCATGTTACATTATACATAAACTATTATCTTGAATTTATGTTCCATATGATAATGAAACTGAGAACATCTTAAAGTATTTGTTCTGACCAATGTTAAATGTTGTGTTAAACAGAATTATGAAATATTTACTTAAACCACTATTTTTTGGTACCAAAATATGATGTCTTTGTAATATGTAGGTTACCATCACATAGCAGTTTTAAATAATACTCATGTAGGAATTAATTTATCCTTAAAATAATTATAGCTCATATTAAAGTGATTCTGCGATAAGTGACATTATACAATAAAAGTCATATTAAGAATAATTAGATGGGTGTTGCAATGAAAAATGAATGTTACTTTTTAATCCTTCCCTACATTTTACGAAATTATAAGGGGAAACATTTTAGTAGTAATGACACTATTGCAGTAAGAGTAATAAGGAAATATGATAGTTGGAAAAAGTAACAACTATAAGGGGAATGGGGTGGTGAACAAGTGTATGAACATTTGACACAGCATGAGCATCAAAGACAACACTGAGCATCTCTTCTCTCAGAACTGATTTTAATAGATAAAAATATATCAGAATAGTGATATTAAACCAATGGTTATATTATTAACAAGGGTCATATTAAATACCACCTGATGGTTTCTTACACACCTGGGTTGTTTGCAAAAAGAAATAATATTTAACGAAAAGAAGTATTTTGTTTCATGTTTGCTGAACAACTTAATATTCTAAAAAGCCTTCTGCTCAGCCATTTTCAAGTTTCTAGAATAGTCTTTCCATGAAAATAAACCAGAAAAGTGGTGTTCAGTTTTCAGCAAGGAGTTGACCCTCCATGGCTGTTAGCATTTCTGTGTGACATGTTGGCAAATAGGATGAGCTGTAAGGGTCTGAACAAGTACTTCCTTTCTACTACATTATTTGGTGTGGAAAATTGCAACCATCTCCAATTTTTAAAATGACATCTTGTTTTTCTTCTTTTTGTTGTTAGCATTGTGCAAGTTTTGTAGGAGAGAAAAAATAAGGTGAGATTGTGGGAATAGAGGGATTGATTTTATTTATCATATAAATGTACATATTTGTGCTTGTCTGTGTACTGCTTTTATTCCTAACATTAAAAAAGCAGATGGAGATGGTGCCAGAAATAAGTAAGTTTCCATTAATACTTAATCACATAAAGGTAGATTCAAAATTGCAATACTTTTTATTTAAAAACAAAAATGGAAAACTATATTGCCAGTAAAATTTCCTCTGTATTTTCAATACTGCTGAAGTCTCTTACATGCCCAGATAGTAATAGTGGACTAAATATATGAAATGTCCTCCTCGGGGGAATAAAACAGATATAAATATATTGCATTAAACTGAAATTAATACTAATTTTTACTATCAGCCATAGTAGTCACATGAGCACGACCACAGTCCTGGCTGTGAAGTTCTAAATCAAGATCTACATCTACTCTACATCAAGCAGATAATTGCCAAGATGTGAGATCAGACTAAGTGCTGGGTTTTGTGCTTTACTTCTGTTTTGTCACAGAAATCTGACAGAGGAAATGTAAGTGTTGAAGAGTAAGGTTAAAAAGTAACATTATTCACAATGCTCAAAATGAATCTCTGCACAATGACTTGGTAACCATGGACACAAAAATCTCATCTGAATGTTATCTGGAAGATGACAGAT
The DNA here is from genome assembly GCF_028551555.1 of Melozone crissalis. NCBI lineage: Eukaryota > Metazoa > Chordata > Aves > Passeriformes > Passerellidae > Melozone > Melozone crissalis. The sequence goes on along the minus strand of NW_026535784.1, from coordinate 34,815,422 downwards.
TACATCTAGGAAATTTTTTCTAATGTTATTTGTTCATTGGGAGCTGAAGATGGATTTCCTCGAAATTTGGGTTTGATATAATGCCTTAAGTTTTAGCTTTCATATTTTCCAGGTTCTGTACTACATTACTATGTAAGTCTGAACTTCATATAAAGTTTTAACAGGTTCTCTTCACAGGTTGGTTAGACAAAACAATCCTTTTCCAGCCTGAGAACCAAGGACACCGCTGCAGCTTCAGGCCCAAAAGGTATAAACAGCAGCGAATTGAGGAGAGCAGTCTGGGAGGGTGGGAATTCATAATCTGAAGCTGTAATTGGACAATTAACCCCAATATGTAAAAAATCATAAAAACTTATAAAAGTGTGAAACCTCGTGACCGGGCGTCCATCTTGGGAGGAGCCATGTCCAGGCTCTTGTAGTGCCCAAGGTGTATCCTTTAAGGCCTTTTGATAAATACCTACTTTATTCCTTTAACACTGTCTAGCCTCTGCTCTAGGGAGCCTCTCAAGGCAGCAGATACACAGAAGACTGAGTGCCACAGCAGTTACATGCAGAACTAGACGTGACAACATCAATGTCTTCACTGGTATAAATGCTACTTTAGTAATTTTGCAATACTAAAGAGAGTGAATTGGTCACAATCCGCCAGGATCAAGGTAATATCTTTTGTAAAATGAGAATTCAATTTGATGCATTTAAAATTTTAAATGAATTTAAATTTTCAGATGAATTGTGAAGAAATATCAGTATTGGTGAAGCAAACAATTCTGCAATATGGTTACTTTGGAAGATGCAATCTGATCATAAAATTGATAGGTGTTTTATAGGCTGATAAGAATTTGACAATCAATTAGGGTGTTGTTTTGAGTTGCAATTTATTGTCATGATCAGTGTAGAAGATATGCAAATGGAGCTCAATTCAAATGTAATCTCCAGATTCATGTGCCAGAATGTGGTCTAAAATGTCCATTTGTTCATATAGGTGCTGAAGGGACTAAAAATCTTGTTCTGCGTCAGAACTTATATTCAAAGTGCATTAGCCAAGACAGTTCTTAAATTTTGAAAGGACAATATCGGAGCCTAATGGTTATTATGACAATGATGGGGTAAACTCCCCAGAAAGTTTAGGCAGGTAAACAGTGGCAACAGTTTAGGCAGAAGTTTCCCCTTCTCTATTACTCCTTCCTTATATAGATAAGGTACCACAAGGATGGTGACATCTTCCTAGGATATTGAGAATATTTTGAAATATATGTTTATCACATTATGTAAAATATTGATCCTTAACATTTTCAACATAATAGTCATGGGGCCTCTGATTAAACAGTCAAAATATGAAAATTTCCTTTTTTCCCCCTTTTTTGTCGTTTGAATAAACAATTTTGTTTTTCAAACATAAATTAAGACTAAAACTATGTTTAAATAACTTTGCGGTTCGGCCTTGAACAGACCAAAAAAAAACCAACACAAATTTACTTACCTTTGCATCTCTCAGTGCAGAAAACTAAATTATGGAAAGAATTTCAGGCAAAAATAGAACATGAATTGGTTATTTATATATCATCAACCCTACATGTCATCACAATGCACCAGACGCAGAATTAAACAAAAGTTGCAGAGCACACTAAGATTTCCAGGTAATATTTAAATCAAAAATCTGGTTCAATGCAGTGAAAATTAAAAGGAGAATTTTATATTCACTGGACATCACTTTTTGATAGAACATCTCGTTTAAAAATAAGTCATTGCTTACTAATAGCTGGAAGCTGAGTTTAAATTAAATAACAATGATAATTTTAGGGATCTAAAAGAAAAAGAAATGAGATTTAGTGGAGGCTGGAATAGGAAAACTTGTACTCTTATATGTATACATATTTTTGCAACATATTACTGGCAAATGTGCTTGTGCAACTGGGACTCATTTTTCTATGAGAATAAATCAGCTTAAAATAATAATGAGCTCAACAAGTAATGACCAAGTCTTTGAGGATGACAAGACCTATAGCTTCAGGCACAAGCTTGAGCTCTAAGAGGAAAAGAGATTTGTCATTTTTTCCCACTGTTTGTTTTTTCCTGCAGTGCATGAGGAATACAGAAAAATAAGCAAGCATGACTGTACCTTTCTAGGAGAAACTCCACTCCCTTAACAGAGCATAAGGAAAAACACCATTTGTGGTAAAAAAAGAAAACCAAAAAGAAAAGAGTCTAAGTAGGTTTGGAGGTATGATTTATAAAGCAATAACAATTCTTCTGGAAATAGCTATGCCAGAATTAGGGTAAACGTGCTAAAGAATCAAGGAAAAAGTACTCAGCTATAAAGTATAAATATTTCCTCCCATGAATTATGACAGCTTCATATTTTCCAAAGGAGTAAATATTTATGGAATATTATTTTAAAATATTTTTCTTCCACAATTATGTGAAGTGTACTAAGGCACTGGAGAATCTCTCATAAAAGGAGAGGCTGAAACCAAGGACTGGTTAGCCCAAAGAAGAGAAGGTTCAGGAGGACCTTATCAATGTGTATAAATCCCTGATAAGGTCAGAGAATACAGGAGCCAGATCCAGACTCTTCTCAGTGATGTCCACGTGAAAGGATGAGAGGCATAGTGAAATGTAGGAAATTTTATTTAAACAAAGGAAAAAAAAAACAACCTTACTTTGTTTAAGGGTGATTGAACACTGGAATGGGTTGTCTAGTCTGGTTGTGGAATCTCCATCCTTAAGTCTATTCAATACCTGACTGGACATGGCCCTGAGCATCCTGCACTTGGGCCTTGCTGCTAGCAGAAGGACGAAGTAGAAAATCTCCATTCCAATTTCAGCAATTCCATGACACATTTTATATTACTGCTTATGAATAAGCATTCTGAAAAAGAAATTTTTTTGGCAGAAAAATGTAGAATTTACTGGTCTCTATTTGTCATACTTGCCAGTTAGATGAGTTTCTTGTATTCTTTTTTTTTCTCTGGCCCGATATTGGCCATGCCCTGCCAATGATTGCCATGACAATGAATTTATTTGATATATCATTTGATTTACTCTTGCAATAAGCATACATAAAATATTTTACTCTCTGCACAATGAATTGTGTCTCTTTTGGGAGTTTTGCATAGCTAAAACATTTGGCAAATGACCTTGAACTGTCAGAAAAAGGTGCTGTACTGGAGGACTTGGTTTTCTTCTGGACAGTCTGTTCAACAAAACCATGGCTTCAGATATATATGAAAAAGGTTGATCTCCTCCAAGAAAGGTCTCCATCTTATCTAGCATCTTGATTTGAAGAAAGGAGTGGTTATTCTGACCCAACCTGCTAAACTATGATCAAAGCTAGGGATTCATTGACTATCAGGAATAGCATACTATACGTAAAATAAGATGTAAGAATGTTTTTTAAATACCTGAGGTTGACTTTGTGTTCAGTTTTTATGCATTCACTTTTTTTCACTAGTCAGCCTTAATTCAAGAAAACGTTTGCATTCAGGAAGGCATTCATAAACATTGAGTGAGTTTGGCACTAACACAGCAGAAAAGTAAGTTATAAGATAGAGTGAGCATAAGCTACTAGGCTAGACAAGGAAAATGTGATATTTAGATGAAGGAAATGCTTCTGTTTGACACAGACTGAGAAAGACTGAAAACAGACATTCTCGTCATCCTGGAGACACAAACCTGATTCAGATTTTCTAGCAGACCTGGATTCTTATGTGTGTATGTGATTGGTAGGAAATCACATATTCCTTCACATTGCATTTTGCCTGGTGCAAAGAATGGGAGCATTGTTTTGTAGGTCAATGTGTGATCTCAGTGTGTCTTATGTCAAGAGAAGTGCTTTTATAAAGTAAATGGTTACAATTCAAAGTAATGTTTAGCAGAAAAGGCTACTTTATCCAAGCAAATGTGACAAGGCCATGGCATATGCCTAGCACAAAAATGTTTGTCCTGTTGCATTTTTAAAAAAGTGGCTGATACAGGTCAGCTAAGACTATTAATATCAAACAATTCCTGTTTTCTGGCACAGAGGAGATATATCTTAAGGCAGAGAATGCTGTCAGTGAACAGTATGGCCAAAGCCATGTAATTTTTCTAAGCTGCCACTGTCTTCCCCACACAGGTGTCAGCACAGGCTGCCCCACCAGGCACTGCTGCACCCTTCATGCCTTCATCACTCTGGACACATGCCATGGTGTCCTACTCTGAAAAAGCCCAGCTCCAAAGATCTCCAGAACCTCATCCTTCTGATGCAAATGAGCTGCTCTAAGTGCTTCAAATTGAAACAGAGGCCCAGCTGGGTGGTAGAAGCCCCTGGTTGTTCAGGACCTTGCAGAGGCTCCTCTTCTTGATCCTCCCCCTTCTCAGATTAATATTGTCCTGTGGAGGAACGTGACCTTCGAAGGATGAATGGGAAGGTGTTGGAAAGCAGTCATCTTCTGCACTGTGGCTACCATCACCCTTACTGATGAGCCTTGCAGTGGTGTCAGCCCACAAGCCCAGCTCTGGTAAGAAAAAAGTGCCTTAAAGCATGCTTCTGGGAAGGTGCTGGGTTAAAGCAAAAAGATAAGGATACCTGCAAGATCTCCTCACAAAATGGCTTCTAAAGACAAACTTTAAAATTCTAATTCTAAAGCAGTTTAGATTTTCGCAATGGAATTACATTAAAGATTGATTTATTATAGTTTAAATTCTGGCTGCCAGAGGATGGAAGAGCTACTTTTCACTGAAAAAGCAAGAATTTGCTTTTAAATTTTACCTGAATGATGTAATAAGAATGACTTAATAACTACAGACTGAGAAAATGATATATGCTGGCTATGACCCAGCCAGGTTATTCTGTTAACTGAATTAAACCCTGTGTTAAAATAGATCCCTTTTCAGTTCCTTTTACATTATAGAAGTATTCTGAGCATTCTATAAGTGCCCATTCATAACATTTACTGTCAATTGTTCCACGTGAATAATTTACAGCAAATGATCTCCAGAAAATCAATACCAGACTTCTGAATTTACAGAGCTTTTGGATATGTAGGAGCAAAGCTTTTATATTAACTAGAAATAGATCTAACTTTTTCCCTGCTCTGTAGAAAAGAAATTCCAAAGATAAGAAATCTTCCTGAGTCTAAATAATTGTTAGTACTTACCAGTTATTTACTAAAATTCAGTGTTCTGTCGTTGCATTGCCATTGGCATTGATGTCCTTAAGAGGAAGGTGAGGTGTAGTATGTAGGCATTTTCAGGGTCCTTTGCTGCATTCTTATGATGTTTCCTAGTGGGAACACAAGGAAAAAATGCATGGATAAAATGGGGAAATACAATACTTCTTTTCCATGATGACACACAAAATACTGCCTTCATGTGCAAATAAGCACTTACAGCTATGGCCTGGAATGCAGGCCATGTAACTCTCTTGCTTACAGGAAGTCACTCAGTAACACTGCAACAGTTTGTAATTATTTAAAGAAAAAAAAGTTGATTATATTACTTCTTTTATCAATTTTTTTTAATGTTTAAATAATACCTTTGAGTAAGTAGTCCCATTTTTCTTCCCAGTGCTTGAGGCATTCCTAGTATTATTAGCTCCAGCCACCATTGGTGTTACCTCAATGATTTTGTGCCCGAGACCTCTGATGTCTTCCCTGCCCAGTGCAAGGCAAGGCACGAGATTTTTGGCTCATGTCAAATAGCAGTTTCTGGCCTTGGGTTGGAGCTATAGCACCAGCCAAGGAAGTCCCACAGTAGACATCAGGGACAGGCTTGTAACAGGGTTGTCTTTTTCTCTCTCAGACAGAAATCTCCAACACTAGCTGAGGATCCTTGTGTTCTCCACCTTCCTTACACCTGTGGCTTGTGGTGGGACACACCCATCAACTTCATGAGACTCTTTTCAGAAACTGCCTGTACTGCCCTTCCATTATCTCCTATACCTTGAATTAAGCACACAGACACATATATACACACACACAAGGGATTATCATGTCTGAGAAGCATCACAAGAAATCAGGTGCTAGACAGGTGAAATTCAGCCAGGTCTCCAGCTTGTCCTCAGAGCCAGAGGCTGTCAGCCATGTGTAGTCTACAATCCTTTTTTTCACACAATTCCTGTTGTCAGTGCCTTCTTGTATTTGTGTAAAAAATATTTTTTCACCCTTATTCTTAAATTCTTGCAGGAAATGTCTCCCTGGGGACCATCTTTCAGTTTAGAGAATGGCACACAGCTCTCATACAGCACTTACAAGTGAGCTGTTCAATGCTGGCTGCCAAAACCAGCATTGTGCTGCTAAAGTCAGTTCACTCAATTCACCAAGAGAGAGAGGCCAGACCAGAGAGAACTTTACACACACTCAAACACACACAGTTTGTGCCATATTATTGTACCATTTTATATACTGGATATGGTAAACAACACCTTAATTAAGGCCCTTCTTTAGTACTTAGAATAGCTATAAAAAGGGGAGAATTGTTCATCTGCTATTTTGGGTCTGTTGTGCCAGCATTAACGATTTGTTTCATAAATATGTATTCATCCACGCATGCACTACTGTTATTATATATTATATGTATATTAAAGAAAAAAATCTTTCAGCCATAAAGGTGAATACCCATTTAGTTTGTTCAGTGACAGTGATGTTAACCCCAGGGCTCCTTTCCTCCAAGCTCCTAGTTTCTACATTATGTTTGAAGACTTTTTCATTTAGAATATAAGTGCCGGCAGAAATTAGCTGTAACATCTTGCATATTATAAGAAGTGTGAATTTTTTCTTTCTTGTTTCTACCTTGAGACAATAACAAAATAAAATTTCAATTTAAGCTGTAGTCTGAGAAGGGCCCAGATATCCCACTGCTTGGAAGGCTATTAGATATTTTGTAACATGAAGCCTCCAACATCATGTTGGATGTTTTAAAGGATAAAATTTGTTCTGCTCACCATTTCAGAAGCTACACCAACAAAATATGACAGCTAAGAAGTAGCTGAATAGCTGCCAGAATTTCTGAAGTCATAATGAAGCTGTAACAAGTCATTCAGATACTGCTATACTTAATATCTTGCACAATTATTTTCAAATCATTAGTTGAAATTTGCTGCCAGAGGCAGTAGTTCTCAGCTGTGTAACTGATTCCCAGGAATCAGATACAGTCAAAAGTAACTCTCTGTTAAAAAATAAATCACTTTGGCCATTATCATATAGCTAATATATTGATTGTATCTCTTATATCTATCTCTCTATCTAAAATTATGTATCTGTCTAATTCTTAGCAAAAAATTAATGAATTAGAAAGAGAAGCTGAGGTGTACCACTCTTTAGGATAGTACAAATGTTACATCAAGAGTAACACATAAAAGGAATCACTTCTACTTCCACATACATAACCTTCACAAGCTTTCCTGGCAAGTTTAAAAACAAAGAAAATTAAATATAGGAGAAATGTTAATCTAGTACTTTCTCTTTCCCTACTGGTCACATACTAAGCAGAATAAGAATTTTGTGTATCATCAGCAGTTAAATAGTTTTTGTTTTTTTTTTTTTTTGTATTTGAATGAGCTCATTCTTAGAAAAGCTGCTTTTTCTTTCAAGCCTGCAGCAAGAAGGAACATATTATGCAAGCATGCAATGAAATGTCTTTATCATCTAAGGCTATTCATGCTAGAACAAATAAAATGTTGCAGTTGTCTTCAGTGAAAACTCAGCTGACCCTTTGCTAGCATAACATCTATTATGCAGCTCCCAATTATGTTTCTCTAGACTTGATTAGGCTTTTTATTTCAAATAATAGCGATAAAAAACTTAGCTTTCACATGTGAAAATTCTTCATTAATCAACTCTATTTTTTTAATAATTCATTTGCTACTTACATAAGCATTTAGAGGCTAAAAAGCAATGTTTTGGTTGATGGTGTTATTTCGCCCTTTGTGGAGAACTCTTCCCCTGAGTCATGCAGTATTAATTCTGATATGCGTGAATGCAACAATATAAAAAATGATGCAACAAGAAAAATAATTAGTACTTTATGCCCCATTTGAATAGTTGGAGTGTAAAAACTTAACCAGGGAATGGAAAAAAAACCCATAATGAGGCAACTGTAACAAGCAACAGCGAGCCAAAGTCACTGTCCTTATTTATGTATCAGTTTCCATTACTCAAGGAGTACTAGAAAAGAGAGATTTGGCAGTGTAAATTAATTAGGATATATATAAAGCTATTTGTAATAGAGAAAAATTATGTATTTAGAGAAGATTGAAAACAATAAACCATGTGTATAGTAGGATACATAAGAAGGCTGATTCTTCCAGAAGAAATTGATGGAAGGGAAGATGAGTGTCCAGTATAGTACAATAGATGTGATTAATCTGTAGGCATAAGAGACTGGAAAGAAAAATTCACTGCAATATTTAAAAAATTTAAAGGAAACATTTGAGAGCAACTAAATGGCAATAGTCTGCTGAATCATCTTTGGGTGTAAAACAAATGTACTTAAGCAGGGCTGTGAATATATTAGCAGGAAGGAAAACCAAACACATATTTGCATTGAATTAGGAGCCAACTATTAACTAAACCAAGACCCATGGTCAGAAAAATATAATCCTTGCACAATAGAAAAAGAGATGGTCTTGATGGGAAAATATTGGATGTTTTAGGTGGGGAAATGATGCCTTAAGTTTTAACTTTCATATTTTTCAGATTCTGTGCTGCCTAGGCCTGTTGCTCTGAGCTTCATTTTAAGCGTTGGTCGGTTCTCTTCACAGGGTAGGTAAAAAACCCAATCCTTTTCCAGCTTGAGACAAAGGAAAACTGTTATAAGTTTCAGGCCAAAAGGTATAAACAATGATGAATTGAAGAAAGATAACCAAGGAGGATGGGATGTCGTAACATAAAGCTATAATTGGACAATAAACTCCAATATGAAAATGGACCAAAAGTTACAAACGTGTGAGAGAGACCCTGTGACTGGTTGTCCATTTTGTAACCATTTTGTGAACATCTTGGGTGCAGCCCTGGCCAGGCTCTTGTACTGCCCAAGGTGTATCCATTGAGGCCTTTTAATAAATTACTACTTTATTCTCTGGTCTCTGTTCCAGGTCAGACTCTCAAGGTATCAGTTCAATTATAAATTTTCTCAAGAATAACTAAATGATCAAAAATGCAGAATCAATATTCAGGTTGATATACAAATGGTTACTTCCAGGCATGCTAAGAAATGCAGAAAATGAAATCTAAAATGGCAAATATTCCTACTCCTCTTCCCTCCTCCCTTACATAATATTCTCTACATTATTTTCATCAATTACACAAACGTTAGCAGATGGATAAGTGTCAATATTTTCTCACTGGGAACTCTGATCCCTGAAAGGTCTGAAAGGAGGGACACTGCCAGCCAGCAGGTTGAGAGAAGTGATTCTGCACCTCTGCTCTGCTCTGCTCTGGTGAGACTTCACGTGGATTGCTGCATCTAGTTCTGTCATGCCCAGTGCAGGAAAGACATGGAGAATGAGTCCAGAGAAGAGCCACAGAAACAGTCAGAGGGCTGGAACACCTCCTGTGAGAAAAGGCTGAGAGAGCTGGAGTTGCTCAACCTGGAGAGGAGAAAACTCTGGGGTGACATTATAGCAGCCTTCCAGTATTTAAATGAGGCTTATATGAAGGATGGAGACAGATTTTTTAGCAGGGCCTCCAGGAGCAGGACGAGGGGTAATGGCTTTAAACTAAAGATGAGTAGCTTCAGATTAATGAAAAAATGTTTTTCAATGAGGGTGCTGAAGCACTGGCAGAGGTTGCTCAGAGTGATTGTAGATGCCCCATCCCTGGAAACCTTCAAAGTCAGTTTAGATGGGGCTCTGAACAGCCAGACTGAGTTGAAGATATCCCATGTCATTGCAGAAAACTGGTTCTAGATGACCTTTGAAGGTCCCTTCCATTCCAAACCATTCTATGATTTTATGACAGAATGCCTGGAAATTGAGTGGTAACCTTTATTCCAGTCCAAGCAACTGTTTTCAATATTCTGCCTATGACTGGTATGGGCATAATAATATTAACAGCCAAAATCCTCCTATTAATTTTTTTTATTGACTGCACTGTCTTTTATATGAGGTTTTTTTAGTGGATAATATTTTAATTTTCTTATTTTGGTGGTGGGGTTTTTTGTTCTCTTTTAACTTAATTTTCTTCTCTGTCTTTTCAGGGGTACTCTGATTATATCTGCATAATAACTGTAGCTAATAGTTGTATCTTTAAGCAGAATTAAGCATTGTCTAATTTCAAAGCTGTTTATATTTTTTGTGATCTGCCACGTGCAAATTTACAGGTGAAAATGACATGCTACAGCCTGGATCACATAAAGTTTTCATGCAATCACATTGTCTCACATTGCATTTTATTTGTAAATGAAAGTGGTTTTGCACAATGATTACTCTCTCTGAGTGATTTCAGCTGAAGAAAAATAGGTGTTGTGTTGACACAACTCCACTGAAGCATGCAATGATTTCAGACATTTGAAGGTGCAACTGGGAGACTGCATTTAAATTCACTTGAAGTACAGTCAATGTAGCCTTCAGGCTGATGAATATGGACAGTATATAGGCCACAGGACACAGTAAATTTGCATCGTTTAACTGCCTTCTGAATCCTGACTATGCATAATTCATTCATTACTGAGTTGCAAAAGATCTGTTTATTTTCAGATATTAAGAGCAATTATACAAAAACTCAACAAGCAGGAGATTATGTTGACATCCACTTCATTGTGCCACTGGCTTAACACTACTTCAAATACAGTCTGATTGAAATTTTATTTACACTATCAATGATTCTCTCATTCTAGCATGACTGTGTATGGCTGACGCATTTTCATATTGTATTGCAATTATCTTTTTAGAAGCTGGATGAGTAGATGCAACCACGTCCACAAGACTGGAAGGGGAATGGTTGCAAATGCTTCACATTTGCACTACTCTAAAAACTGTGCACTTCTAAAATTCATGGGGGGCTATATTTGACAGGAAGAGTGAAGCAATGACTGCTCATGTATGTTCTACTGCCCTGTTTATGTTCTCAATAGAAAACAATCAATACATATGGGCTTTTAGGGAGCATGAATCAGCCAAGAATAACATAGGCAGGGAAAGGCAAGGAGAGCTCCTTTCCTTCACCTCCTCTGCCCCCCAGTATCTGGCTCTGTTTTTATCTCAAGTAAGGCAGCAGAGCTCAGGTCTATGCTAATACGTGACCAAACAGCCTAACCACGAGGCTGAGCTGTATTCCAGGGTAAATTTCTCTCCTGTGGAAAATGCTGCTTTTCAATTAAGAGGCTTTAGTGTTCATTGGAGCAGGAACTAGAGCCTGCACATGAATCAACCTTTTGTTTCTTCCCTCTCCTTTCTCTTTGTCCCAGTGACTATTTCATTACTTTCTGCTAGGGTAATTAATTGAATACCTTCAGCTGGAGAAATTTGGAGCAAGAGAGATATGTCCCTGACTATCTGGTAACGTTGTAATTAGGGCGCTCTGCTGAGATGGAAAATACTTTCATCAAAATGCAATCAGATATGGAGGAGACATTAACTGAGTCCCAGCTGAGCACCCTGTCAGCTCTGCAGCTGTGCTCTATGGCAGGAGTGGACACTTTGTGGGTTTTTTTTTGCAAAGGTTTCAGATTGCTTTGAGTGCATCTTCAAGGTGCTACCCTGGAGGTCTAATCTCTGTATCCCACTGTCACTGAGACGCATCATAGAAAAGGGGCAGCTTTTCTGTAGGCCTTTCTGTCACCCCAAGCTGCAGAAATGTCAGCACTTCAGAGCTTTGCTGGGTGTTTTGATGCTATAAATTCTGGTGACTTCATTCGGGGTGTGCCAATGCATCCTACTGAGCTAGAGGAGGAGCTGCAGCAATATTCTCTCTCACAGCATGCAGCAACGTGCTGGGCATCATCCTCCTCCCCATACAGAGTGCTCTCTCTGAGATTCCAAGGTTTACCACACAGCATGCCACTGCAGACAGCTATTTCCTATTTCATGTAACGAGTTACTGAGCTGTGTGGCCAAGTTCAATGGGTAATCTTACACTTTGAGTTACCATTAAATTTGCCATTACTTATCTGTTTTGGGAAAACTATTAATTCTGTGTCTTAATAGGACATCGGGCAGAGATGTATATGAGAGATGTGTAATTCAGAAAAAATTATGCTGCCAGAAAATTCAAAACAAATCCTGTTTAATCTGTATCAAACAGACTCATCAAGTATCTTATTATATATTTAAAGGGAAAGAAAGAAAAATTAGGTCAGACGCTATGATACCTAGTCAGAACAATCTGCAGAATCACTGTAAAATGAATATGTGAAGTGCAAGTGAATCGTGGCCTGGGGAGCAGAAACTGATTAAGCTTTTATAAGTCCGTTTAATGCACTGATGACCTGATAGTTTGTAGATCCTCCATTTCCCTTGATGTTTAGCAGCTTTGTATTTTAAAAAATCTGAATAAAATACAATAAACCTTTCTGGAAAGGACCAGCCCATAAGATTTCTTTTTCAGTTTCTCCCTGAAGGACTCTTTCCACGTCAGTGTGCTTTCATGCTTGTCAGTACATGACTATCTGAAGGGCTCCTGCAGTGCTGGAAGTGACAAACATACATCTCCATAACTAAACCTCACTGCTGGTCAGAATATATCATTCCTTTTCCTGTCTATCATTTTTGTGCCCTATGCCTTAGAAACACTTTGAAAGCCACACCTTGGCTCTCTGCACCGAGGGGCTTCCAAGAAGTTTCCTATGAATTCACATCGTTCAAATGAAATGGGAATGAGCCTATACATAACCACTGAGATTATAGATTATACACCAATAAATTTTAATTTTCCATAGATTTTTTTCCAGATATTTTTATATAGATATTGTCAACCACACTTAGACAGAATCTGGCTACATAATGGAGCCTTGTAACAACATAAGAAGTAAATAAGAAGCAGATTGGTCAGCTGTGAGGCTTTTATAATTTATCTTTTATACCTTACAAGAGTGCATTTTTCTTGGAGGCTATAAAACCCATCAGCAAAAGGAAATCTGTTCAATGTTATCAGAAACCTGTCATGACTGCTGAAAGCATTTTATTTCTCTACTTTAGTCCTGTTTTCTTTAAGTTTTCTTTATGTTTTATCTTTCCCATAAAGTTACAGACAGAAGACCAGAACCTTCCACAGGAGAACTTGCTATACTTTTAATTTAATTTAGTCTAATATTATTGGCTTAGAGAAAGTAGCTTTTTTTTGTACTTTACCGAGAAATAATGGTTCCAAACTTTTCAGAGCCTAAATTGCCCACAGAATCCTATCTCCAATAGGCGAGTAATTGCTTAACCCTCTGTTTCACAAAATATCAAATTTTAGACTGTGATGAAGAACACGAAATACTATTTGAAGATCAAGAAAGCAAGGTAGAATCTAAGGCAAAAGCACTGTTTTGAACATTTTTCAAACCCTAGGTACCTACCAGACAAGATCACAAAGAAAATTGATCACAAAGAAGATAATCACTTATGTAATTCCTAAATGACCTTAGGTAGTTGTTACATATTTGCATTTGAACTACATTAAATATCTATAAATGCATGCAGTTGCCATCACATTTGGGTTTAAAAATTTAATGTATTAGAACTCTTTGAAAGATGTAAACCTCAATTTTTATAATGGGATAAACAACACATGTAGGCTCATGCTGCTGCATACACTACTGAGCATTTTTGTATGAAAAAATTGAAAATAAGAATAATTTTTGATTTTTTTCTTTCTATAAGGTTCTAAAAATCATAATCCCTTTTGTCTCCACCTTCCCCAGGACTGTATCCCTAAACATGAATATGCCAAGAATTAATACACTCTAGGACTGACAATTTGAATAGTTAATGTTAGTGCAGTGGAAAGAGCATTAATGTAGTAGTTAATAGCCTTTAAGGAAAAGTACTAGACCATTAATCTCTTCAATAGTTTAATCTACTCTACACTTATCAATAGCTGGGAATAATTGTCCCATGTTAACAGGTCCTACTGAAAGCCATGTCTTTGATTGAGGAAAGCTTCCCTACTCGTTCAATTCTTAATCATTGTTTTCAAACATTTCATTAATATTTTAATTTCCTATGTTTTAGAGGTGTTTCAAAATCAACATGAACTCATTTAAGTACAAAGTAATCCCAAGACAGTTTCACAGGACTGACCCATGTTTAATGCATGTGTCAGTTTGATAAAGAACCAGAAGTGTTTCAAATTGCTACTTTAATCCTTAGTCAGACCAATGTATGCATTATATAATTCTAGTAAACCTTCTGATAAGCTCTTATAACATGTGTCTCATTCACAGAAAAGATAGTATTTTCTATGATTTTTGTTTTTCAGGAAGAACAATTGATGCTTAAAATAACACAGGATTAAGAAAATGCAAGTTTAAAAAGGGAAAAAAAAATACTTCTGTGAAAGTGGAATTCCGACGCCATCTGCTCTTGAAGCGCTTTGAGACTGGAGGAGTCAAGCAGTGCTGGCAATCAAAGTCTATCCTGCAAGAGACTACATCGACGCTAGGAATAAAGCAGAGTTCTGAGGCAACAGGCAGAAGCAAGTGCAGGCCCTAAAGAAAGAGGTAATGAAACCTTCTGTGGCATTGCACTTGTATAACTGAACCACACACCTGATCTATAATTCTGAATAGAGGTAAAAATTTATATCTGTTCATTATAAAAGAGCAATATTTCTGTGTGTCTCTTGTGAGAGGGAATTGTGACCACACTAGGAACTGGTTTATGATTGCCTTCTTTTAGGATGACTTCTTAAAGTTGCTAATTACTTTCAGGAAATCCATTTAGGACAGATTTCTTGTTAAGAAGCACCAAGCACAATTCTACAACAGAAATTAAACATTAACAGTGAATCCATTTTAATACCTGCTCATACAGAGAAAAAAGCAAATTGACAAGGCTTTCAGTTAGAAAAAATATTTTGTATCAATGGTCCTAAAGTACTTTATCAGAAAATACCTCTGACATATGACATACAGGACAAGAAAAAGTCCTATTCCACAATCTGGTCTAGCTTGAAAAATAGAATTCTCTGGGCAAGGAGTTGTGCAGTTATTCCTGAGATACAGCAGGCCTGGGTGTAGGCTTCCTGTCCAGAACCATACAGAATGGGTTGGAGAGCACTCCTGCCATCCTTCCACCCAGTGGCCTTTTGTATCTGACATCCCTTAACAGAGAATTATTTTGAACAGCTGAGGACATTATTGCTAACTATTCAAAGGGAAAGAAGTCCCTTTATAGGTAAGTCCTAAATGTGAGCCTCAGAATGAGTCCACATAAGTATATAAAATCCTAGGCATTATTTACAAATCACATGCAATGATAAATAGAGTTGATAGTCAGACCATTAAATACTTTGGAATATTTGCAATATTTGTGATTGTTTTACTGCATTTGCTTTGGTTTTCTTTTTCCCTGAAATTAAGCAACAAGGTTTGAAAAAAATTATTTTAGTGTTGGAAAAATACCCCATTTTATGATTCGCTTACCAGTTCTGAAGATCTGAAATCCCAGGAGACTCCATGAACGATTATTTCCATTAACTCAGATACACAGTGGCAAAATGCAATTTTTTAATGTTATTTTAAAAATAATATTAATATACTAAAAAATCCAATAGAATTACTGTGATGGAGGCAGCTTTCTGTATCTGTGGGGTCTTTTTTTCAATTCTTAATTTCACAGTGTGTCCTTGCTAGATCTACTGATATGCATTTGAATACTTCAGGAGGATCACTATATGTTAGCTCAGTTTCAGAGATTTTCCTGAATAGATGCATTCCCTTCTCTCTGCTTTGGGAACATTAAATTGAGTAAAATATAAATTATCTTGTGGTTTTTTATAGAAATGTCATCCTAATCCACCTAAAGAAGAAAGAAAAAAACCCAGTCCCATTATTTCAGCTGAATACTTTGTGCTAGAATGCCAGAAAATAGATAAAATACACTTATAACAAAGGGGAAATACAAAACAAACAAAAAAATGAAGAAGTAAAATACTGAATAATGCATATAGAAGACAAATGGAGATGAAACTAGTTTGGTTGATTCCTGATGTGTTATCCTGAAAACTGAAAAAAAAAAAGATAACGATGAGAGAGCTGTGGTAATCTCAGATGTAATTTCTTGAAAAGAGGCAAATATCTGAAAGAAGAAATTTCTTAAAAACTCAGCATGAACAAATTGATACATTAAAAATGGATGTGTCAATCACTACCTGTCAGAAGAGAACAGGGTTTAAGAATACAATTCTTTAACAAGGAGTACCAAAAGAAAACCAAGGGGGTGCAAAAGAGAGAGGCTACTTGAAAACCAGAATATCTATCTGGGAGATCCAAAAATTAGAAAATAGCAATGAAAGGAAACTCAAAATGCTGTCTAAGCCATTTCTCCATCAAAATATATGGTCCACTAAATCAAAATTTTTCCTGAGAGATAGGTTTTAATCTCTTCTTAAAAGTGTCCCAGAATCCTAAGGTCTGAGAAAAGCTGTCTTGAAAAATAAAGAGACAAAAATCCTATGCCATTTACAACACAGTCTGCTTAATAATATCCCAATCAATTACCAAAGTTATCACCAGAGTTAAGGCTTAAATTTGAGAAGGACTAAAGGAAACACACCAATGTGCTTTTCACAATAACTTTTTGTAGTCTAATTTATTTTCATTTTTCTCTTTGATTCTTTAGATTAATTAATCCTCTATATTATTTAATCCTTAAAAATTAAGTTGTAAGTACATACTTTTTTCTTAGAAGCAGCACATCAGAAATAATGTTTCTAATAAAGATATTAGCAAGCATGTTTTTATTTGTTGTTTATACAGTTTCACAATTTATTTTGTAAAATATGTTGGCGCACTGGAATTTCACTCAAAGATGATGATCTTTACTATAAGACCACTTAAATGCTGCTTGTTTATTGGGGATGTTATAGACATGCCAGACACTCCTTTTCTATATTTGCAACATTATTTATCCTTGTTGAGGTAGTTTTATTATCAAAAAAGGGTATTTACATATCCGAGTCATTATCTGAAGATTATATATTTTATTTCCAATCTGTCAAGATATTTTCCAATACCAACCTGTATTTTGATATAAAAATGGCAATTTCACATAATAAGCAAATTAGGTTACTTGATATTACAGCATATCCCTTGAACTATTTAAATTGTGGGTTCAGCTCAAAAGTGTTCTTCTTTCTGTCCTGTGCTGTAAGATTTACTGTTTCACTTTCTAACACTTCAATTTTTTTTTCTAAACAAACCTATGAATCTGAAGATGCCACAGTATAAGTATTACCTGATTGAAGCACAAGGAAAAAGAAGAGTTACTGTTGTTTTCCATAGAAACTGTATTTCTCCCATTTAATCAAAATGTCAGCCTATTTTCTCTAGAAATTAGTTCTGAGTCTCGAACAAACAACCAAAGGAAAAATTTTTCAAGTCAAAATCTCTCAGATGTCTGACTCAAACACTAATTTTAAATTTTGTGGCTTATTTCTGATTTTAATCTTACATCCCCCCTTTGGTTTAAAAGAAAACAAAGGACAAAACACATATGGATTACTAGTAGGAAGGTGCCTTGGAGATGCATTTGTTTGCAATTTGCTGATGCCACTCAGCTTTATCATTACAGGAATTTTATAACAGAACATATTCTTGTTAAACAAATACTGGAACATTGGTTACTTGCCTTTAGAAGAAAGCATCAAACAGCCAATTAATTCCTTGCCCCCATCTTCAAATCATGAATTTGTGGAGAAATTTAGGACTTTCTTGAATTCAATGGAGGACAGGCTAAGAATGAATGTTTGGGATTTATATGAGTAAAGAACTTCACAGAATGTGAAAACTAGATTGTGGCATTTGAAAATGAAAAAAAAAATCAAGTAATAAAACAATGGAGTCTAAAATAAAGCAGAATAAGAAGCAATTTATGAGAAAAGGACAGAGATATAATAAATAAAACCAGCTGGGTGACAAGCTAGAAGACTAATGAAGAAAACCCAGAAACTGAAAGAAGCAAAAGATAAAACACTGGAAATTCACAAGAAAATGATAAGGCACTACAGATTAATAGCTGAGTGTACCTGGGGGAAAGCTGAAAAAAACCCCATAATCATCTGCTGTACATATTTCAAAATCTTTGTTGGAGAAAGGTGTCCTGTTAATTTTGAGATCTATATTTATCAATATAATTGACATAGCAAAGACTAAGGGAAGAACTGCCCTGCTGATGTGCAGGTTGCTTGTTGACGCCTTGCAGTTGTTTCTCTCAACATGTAAAGCTGGGAAACGGGTTCTGCAAAGTGCTCCTAACATGGAATGTCAGCAGAAAACCCCGCACTCCAGCTTCTTCTTCTTTTTTTTTTTTCTTTTTTTCTTCTTCCAATCTGCAGATATTAATGTTACAAACTGCCGCCTTCATCATTTCACTGCTGAGCCAAGTAATAAAGTTTCACCTTTCTGCTGATTGGATCAATGCGACAGATCAGCTGTGGAGAAAATAGGCTGCATGGAAGGAGAAGGAATCAGTCTCTGTGGCATCTGAAGCTTTTTTCCTTGTTCTGTTAGCGCAATACTAATGTTAGGATGAGAACACTGAAGAAGCTGAGAACACTGAAGGACAACATGGAGATTATAGGAAGGATAAATCCTCCTCATAGGTCCTCTTCCCAGGGCACAGAGCAGCCATCTGGACAGTTGCTGTGCTGGTCTTTATTCAGAGAGGCTGTATGTACCTCAGGCTCTGAATAACCATGAGGGTCTACTGATTACAGAACATTTTCTGATATTAAATACTGTACTTAGAGTGACATAGCAATTAATAACAAATGCAACAGAGAATATGGACTCTGTTGGGCATGGGAAGCCATGGCTTTCAAATCACTTGCTGATTCTGTAATAGCTGACTTGGAAGTCCAGCTGTGATATGCAACTATTGAGCATTATAGCCATTTGAAGCTATTTGAACACACTGAACATGAAAAGTAAATGCTAATGAGCTATTTATCTCATCAATACATTTTGTTGTCCTTTATACTGACAGCCATCACCAGGATTGCTATGGTTTGCTTTCAGAACAGTAAGTACTGTTTTATTTGCTATGTGGGTCAGAGAGAAAGAGCCCCATAAATAAAAAGCTTGTACTTGACACAGAAGGGTGGTTAAGCATTGCAGTATCTCCTTTGCAGTGTGAAAGATAAAATGATTCAATTTTATTGGGGAAATAATTGAATTTGGTAGAAAGAATGATCTCCAGTTTCAAAATTATTTACTCTCACTTTTCCTAAACAATGCATTACTGTAGGAACTAAAAAGAAACTTGATCAAAATGCTTTTTCTTTCAGATAACCATAGGAAGCAAAACACAGTGATGTCTGGAATGATCAAGTCTAGCTACATAGGAAAAAAAAATGTTTTGAGTGGGTATTTTAAGTACCTTTGGGTGATTGGTTTGATTACAGATGATTATTTAAACAACCTCAGACAGCTGGCTGAAAATAGTAGCATACTGACTGACTTCTGGAAACGTCAGCATCTGAGTCAGAAAGAGAATAGCCATGGGTGAAGAGGTATGACAAAGAAAAACTTTATCTTTTTCACCCACCCTTCTCTCCTCGCTCTAGTAAGTAGGATGGTTTCAGTGAATGATCTCTGTTCACACCACTGCAGCGAGGGGTGAATCTAGTGTGCACTTTGAATAACAGGAGATATTGAATGCTCCCCAGAAAAGCACTGCCTTTACTTTAAGTTGATGAAAAACGATCACAGATGAGAGCTGAGAACAACTTCATTTAGCATTAGCTAAATAATGAAAAATTGTCATTCTTTACTTGATGGTATGATATTCCTGTAAATTTCTAAGGAAATGAGAAAGAAAGCATAGTAGGTAATCACTGAGTTTGTGACTGCATTTGAAATATCAGTGACAAGTCCTTTATTTCTACAAAAAGCTGTTAAGATATTCCCTCAGTGCATTTTTGGATATTTTAAAATGGTGGGAGTAGTTATTCTTTACCATTATTTCAAACGTATTGTTCAGTATGTACAATTTTCATCTTACATCTATGGAAATATAGTGTATTCTTATATCTCATATAAACTGCCTTCTGCTATTTTTTTTTGTTTGCTGAAGGAGATATGTGTTCAGTTTTTAAGGCTAAATTGGGAAATCAAACCAATATTTTCCTTCATATATTAGCCTTATATTTATATTCATTATTAATAATATGTCTATTATACATATTTTCTTTTGGAATCATACTTTAAAATTGAGGCATTATAATTTACTATAATGCATAAAGTACTTTTGTGGATTTTCACTGAAAGAGATAAGGCTGGTAGTAATAATCAGATTTTTTGAAAGGCATTGTTAAGGCAGAAGTATCAGTTCTCTTTATATAATTCAAAGTTTTCCACAGCTTTGTTTTGAACAGTTGTGAACTTTCATTCTGAACTTTCAAACTTCAAGCTGGACACTTTCCAGTAACATTGATAACACTGAGGTTTTCCATGGACGGATTTTGGCTGTAATGGAGTTCTTTTTCTTCTTGGCAGCCTGTATGGCGCTGTGTTTTTGAATTTGTGACTGAAGCAGGGGTGATAACAAACCAATTTTTGGGCTGTTGATGAGCAGTGCTTCCACAGCATCAGGGCCTTTTCTCTTTTCTGCTCTGTCTCCCTCAAAGGTTGTGCTCTGGGAGTGGGCAAGAAGCTGGCAGGGGACACGGTTAGGAGACCTGACCCAAGCTGGCCAAAGGGATGTGTGCCACTCCATATGACATTGTGCTCATCTATAAAAGGAAAGCAGGGGAAAGGGGGATCATTTGTGGTAATGGCTTTCATTTTCCCAAGTAAACCTTCTACATGCTGGGTTTTTCCCAAATTACCTGGACATCTGCCTGCCAACAACAAGAAAAATCATTAATTTTCTTTGTTTGTGCACACATTTTACTTCCCTTATTGAGCTGCCTTTATCTCAACCCATGAGTTTTTCTGATTTTTGCCTTTCCAAAACTTTACTCCAGGCAGCTGGGAGGGGAGAGGGTAGGGAGTTGGGGTCTTATGACCAGTATCAGTGTCACAAATGCCATTAGTCTGATAATGCAGGAAAGGAAAAAACAAGGCCGCCCATTTGGTCAGTCAGATTTTCAGAGAAGTGAGATCAGTTGGCAGTGCCAGAAAAAGTGAATAAGGCTGTATTTGGGCTACATATACAAAAAGGGGAGATTAAAGGGTCTTTTTTTTCCTGTTTGTGTCTGATGTTAGTGATTAGTGTTAGGTAAGCATGGTGGAGGCTGGGGAGCAGGGTGGGTGTGCTGGTACCTTAGGGAAGCCAGGGTTTGATGATGAGACAGTGGAAGAGAACAGCCGCTTTTTTTAATCTTTCTTGTGAGTTCCTCAGGATCAACATCATCAGCAACAAAGAATGCTGCAAGGAAGAGGCAACAGGTGATGGTCTGGGCTACACTCACTGCCAGAAGAACTAGCTCCCAACCTCTTTAGAAGAGGCAAAACAAGTACTGTTCTACAGAGGTAGTTATTTACTGCATTAATACTGACCTTACTCTAGATAAATTTAGTTTTTCCTATTTATGAAAATGATTTTTTCTTTGATTCCTCTCCCTCAATACTGAGAAATGATTTATCAGAATAAAGCTATGCAAATGTACTAGTGCTACCAGGTAGATTTTGTTGGTGTGGGCTTGTGTTTTGGTTTTTTGTTTTATTACAGCTATCCTGCTTTGCAGAGATGCATATTGAAAACAGAGACAAGGAAATATAATGATGAAAAAAGTAAACCATTATCCAAAGCTCAAACAAAGGAAATGTTCTAAACTATGAAAAATTCAAAAGTACCATTTTTCTGAGTAAGGCAAATTGAGACCTGAATAAGTCTTGCATAAAACACAGACAAACAAATGTCTGGACCAAGCTATAGAGTGCTCTACCACATTCTCATTTTTAAAATGGAGTAAATTCCTGAGAGCTTGGGTTTCATCCCTACAAGTTTTGATAGTAATATATTTTTTTCCCAAAGTATTTCTATCTTACGAATTAATGTAATTTTAGATGTATTTTTTTAAAGCAAATGAAATGTGCAATATTCAAAAAGGGCAATGATTAAAATTTCCAGCAAGATGTAGGGACGAACTCAGGGAAAAGAAAGAAAAAACCCCCAATGTTAGAGGTATGTAGACAATGTCTTGCAAGAGTGATATGCATTGAATTTACTAGATTTCAGTTAAACCTTTGTGGATATTATTTCTGGTTTCTCCTTTTTATTCTATTCCCTTGGTAATACATTTCACAGTAGGCAGACATTCATACTCACAGTGCGTTGGAATAAGCTTTTAGCCTGCCTTCCAAAATACTTACTCTCCTGTACTTTTCAGGTAGTATGTGTCATTTTTAATTTTTATAAAGTCTAGGAAAACTATTAGTAGATCCAAATGTGGCTTGGCATTCAATAAATTTAAGTCTTATGAAAATTCAAGCCTGCACTACAGTGAATGTCATTTCTGTATGCAGAGAATATTCTTGCCCGATACACCGCAAAGATCTATACAAAAAATTGTCTGATTTATCTGCTTCACGCACAGATCATAGGCGGTTGGCTCTGGCACACTCATAAGTATCCAATTTAAGGTCTCCCCATGCATTTCAAGCCTGGATGGATCTAAAACCATTGTGGCCAGATTGGGCACACATGAGTTCTTTCTTTATAGTCAGAAAGCTCTTAACAAAGAGTCCAACACAGTGTATGTTGCCTTTCATTGTTACCTACTTTATCAGAAAGATACAGGAATCCTCTTGATTATCAACATCCAGCAAGAGGCCAATGGTCCCCTGGAAGGACCTACTGCCTTAATTCCTGCCCAGTACTTTATGATTATCTTTAGTCCTCACTGAATTTTAACTCAATGACTTAAATCTGCTTCTCTGGTCTATCAAAGATGCTGTGAATTCTAACCCTATTCTCCAAAGTTCTTCCAAACATTTGCATCAGACTTTACACTGAAACATTTTATTCCATAATGAAAAGCATTAATGGAGATATTTTCCACTATTTTGTCCACAACAGACCACTGCAAAACTCCCCTAATGTGGCCTGAGTCTAAGTTATGAATCAGGAAAATCACTGTCAAAAATTAGTGAGCAGTCCTAATAAATTCTACGTTCATTTGACAATGTGCCACCTTGTTATTCTTTTCAATCAAATTTTCATCTTTCAAAATGGATTCAGCAGTTTTGCTTATAGTAACTCTTTAATCCAAATAACTTCACAGAAAAAAATACTTTCAAGTAATTTTTCCATCAAACTTTTTTTTTCTCAAAATTGCAAGTGGATATGTTAATTATTTCACTGTTTTTAAGATTTAGAAGTGACCCAAACTATCAGACTTGTGCCTTAAGGACGTACTGTATCCTTTGTTTAACTACACGAAATTTCATTGCTTTGAGATGGGCAGACAGACAGTGTAAATTTATTTCCAGGTACTTGAAACTATAACCTACTGAATTTCTGTTATAGAAACAGCCTTCACTGACACATCTAACCTGTTACTTGGCAACCTTGACACATTAGGTATTAGCTGCCATTGATGTCACTTTCTCACCTTAAAAAAAAAAAAAAGGAAAAAAAGGACTGAATCTTTAAACAGAAAAACCAAAGCTGAGGTCTGTCTTTCCAAACCAGTGAAACATTTTCTATTTTGACAGCTCGTTCTGCTAAAGTCTGTACTATTAACAATTATTCAAAACAGATAATACACCTCTAGTATCAATAAATAGAGAATTATCCAGCAGCAGACCCAGTAGAGCTCTATATTTCATATCGCTATTAATGCCCAGGAACAATTTTTACTGTTGTCTTCTTCTGTGCCTTTCTTTTCTTTGGAAGGACAAAAGAAACAGAGGAATCTCCAAAGGCTGTCTATCATATTGATGTAAAGAGTAGACCATATATTCAAATTCAAATAAGTATCATAGCATGTAGGAGACAGGACTGTACTATTTATGCAATAAGGCTGAATTCTTAATGAGGCTAATGAGTATTTTGTACCTAACAACTCCAACATATGCTGCAGCTCCAATTTATGTCACCTATGGCCAGGCAATTACAGCTTCTTCTATTCAATCCAAGGACCTCAAAGGTAGGTTTTATTTTCTTTTTCCTGGTACTAGAGTCATTAGGAAACCTGTCATTCAAATTTCAGGAGCTGGACTGCAGTAAAGTATTTATAATCTAAATATTCACACTTGATTTTCCTTATCAAGCCACTAATGATCCCTTGACTTGATGTATATCACAGTGCCCAGATGAAGATGGTGGGAGAGAGCAAACCCATGATAATTGCTGCTTTCCTCACCTCCGCAGTGGTTCAGCTGGATGACCTGCTTTAGCTCAGGCAGTTCCACTCCCATTTATGGCAGTTTTATAAATCTCTCTGAATTTTATAATTGAAATTTGATATAGCAATTGTTCCTGAGATGAGAGGTACAAGAGCAGGAGAGAATATACTAAAAGGTATAGGAAGTTGATATGATGCAAATTTTCAACTAAGAGTGGTATGGTGTGTAGAAAACAGATTACAGAGGTAAGGCATAGAAGAAATGTAAGGACAGAAAAAGAAGTGAGAACCTACCTTTGAAACAATCAGAATGAAAGCTTTTACGTACTAAATCAACCCAATTGCGCCCATAAGAGGATACTGCCATAGAGAGTGAGAACAAAGATGTATAATTTGTGCATAGTCAAAGAAGAAATGAAAATCTGAATACATGGGAAATGATTAAATGGAAAGATCAAGAGCTAGCACAAGTACAAAATGTTTCACAGCAAGAAGTCAAGACCAGTTAGGAGTATTGTGTTCAAATTATACCAGAAAGTATTTTTTGTCTCTAGGAAAGATCCTCAGTCCTTTTACTTTTTTATCTGCTGAGCCAAATAAGAAAACTTATTTACTTTTATCTAACATCCACTGTATCATTGAAAAAGTAGGTGCAAAATCTACCACTACAAAAGCTTTGGTGAATGAAGAAATGCTTGATACAGTAATGTTGGTAGTGTTGAGGGATGGCCTAATATTGCTTCTGTGTGTGGTATGGAAGCACAAAGCAATGCTGAATGAGTAACTGGCTACTGGAATAATTGTGAGGTGTCAAAATCAAGGATAGATATCTACAGATTTAATGAAGGACTGACTGAACAATATTTGGACCAGAGGATCAGGTGTGCTCTAAAGAAAAAGAAGAATAATTGTACTAGATGAATTCAGAGGTCATCTAATGCCAGCTGTGAAGAATACTGCCAAGAAAATGAATATTGATCTTGTAATTATGTCAAGAGGAATGACATCAGGACTCTCTATGTAGCAGAGAAAATGCCCTTTAAAGACTGGTTAAAATCTTCATAGTCAGAATGGCTGTTGGCAGGGAACATGCTCCTGTTCCTACAGAAAAAAATATGGAGTAGAGAAAAACTACCCTGTCATTTTGAGACCATCAGATCAGATAAATCCAGAACTTGCAGCTAATGTTTTTAAGAAATATTGTATTTTGGATTCCGTGGACGGAACACACATTGCTATGAACGCAAAGAAGAATCTGAAAATAGGGAAAACACTGAAAGTGAATAGATTGAACACAGTGAAGAGAATGACAATAATGTTAGAATGTAAAAACTGAGAATGTAAAAACTAGTATTAGTATAGCATGTGAGAAGAGTACAGATTAACTTCAGGCAAACTGTTAGAGGAAATATTTTTATACTAATTATAGATTTGAAATAATAACATTTCTATGTATAAAATTCATTTGAGGGTCAATTTAAAATCCATATGCTCCTCCTTTCTGGTTGGCATGGTGCACTTACATTTCAATGGTGTGATTGATAGATTTAGAACTTTTCTACCTCTGTCACTTATATCCACTGTTCTGGAGCATCTGTGGCACTGTGGCTTGTGCTGATATAATGCTGAACTGAATCACTATAATGAACTGGGTTATGAGAGCAACAAAAAGAAGACCAAATGGTTTTGATGTTGAATTTGCAATCAGCTGAATCATCATAGTTGAGAGACCCTTGGGGCGTACTGGAGAAATTGACATCTTGAATTAAAAGAAAGGAATCCATGAACCAGTTTAACCACTAGAGTAGGATTGCATATACATGTTGCCGCTCAATACTACTTTCTTCCTTTTATCTTTTTCTTTTCATATCATTTTTATAATATTCTAATTGCAGTTTCAAGTAACACATGAAAACACTGATTATTTTATTTATGTCAGGAACTATTTCCACCATATATCTCTCATCAAATGCAACACCTGTATTTAGAGACCATTCTCTCCAATTCACAGTTCACTGATCATCATCATTCAACCTAGAATGCAAGAGTGGCATTGTTGCATTACTGGAGAACAGAGCAGTGGACAGAGGCACCAGACCCAAAGTAAATAATGGAAAGACTTTAGATAGGTGAAACAGTGAAATGCTTTACAGACTTAGTGTATTCAACCCATCTTATCAAATAGTTTAATTACGATTTTTGTTTTCTTTTCAGAATATTATCAATATTCCAACTGCTTTTTCTTTGTCCTGAGAAACAGTGAGAGTCTTTGCCAACCTCATCCCAGTACAGATCTGACATCACTAAGCCTCGATAAAGAGAATCTGTCAGGTCCTGCAGCACTGAACCACAGCTTTTGCAGTGGTTGTGTCACATCTTGTTAGCTATAGTCCCACAGACTAACTAAAAAGGAGGATCAGCCATTTGTTAACCAACCACCGAGTTTAGGGTTGTGATTGTAAGGGTGAACAGCTTTTGATTAATTTTCTTGTAAATAAGAACTAATGGTGCGGAATGCAAACTTAATTATAGGTTAAGTTAAAGAGCTGATAGGATAGTTTTAGTCTTTGTTCTATTAATAATCAGAGTAATCTATCTGACCACTGGTATTTATTTTTATACAATATTTATGTGAATTCCATTGTGAGCGGATAAAAGTCAATATCTTCTAAGTTATTTTTAATTTAGATTTGTGATTTATCTTATTTTATGGACTGAAATTTTTTTAGAAAAATTGGATGACGGAACTATTTTACCCTTACAAATGTTGCTTCCTTGAGAGACCTTAACCAATTTTAATATAAATCAAAATTATAATTTTTAAGTCCCTAGTTTGCTATAAAATTTTCTTTGACCAGACAAATCATAGCTATGATATTTTTTGCACACATTTTTTGAAAAAAAAATGATATTTTTTTTCATAAAAGCATTCACAGGAAAATAAAATTAATCCAAGTTCTTCCAAAGCATACCATCTGCTGAAGTTTTACACTAACATGATAGAAAGAGTTCACTGCAATACCTGGTTTTATTGGAAAGATTTATCTCCCTCCTAGGCAAACTAGTTCATGAATGAACTAAGATATATTTTCTGGCAAAAATGGTCAAAGTTATTGTTTGTTCTGAAAAACTTTGAATTCAGGTTCATGCTCTAGAACTCTGGATATTTTAAACTGATTCACACATCATTTTTGAAGCTAAAAAATTAAAATAGTCATCTTCCTTCTGTCTTTCAATAACTTGCTTGTATTAGAGTCCCTGAGAGGGATAACACCACGTATACTTTTTGTTATCTTCTCATCTAACCATTTTCAAATCAATTTTTTTAAAGTCATTAATATGGGAAAGAAAAAAAATGTTTTGGATCTGATCCAACTCTAAGGAAAGTATTTTTCAATTCATACTAAATGGATCAGCTACTATACGGTGCAATTAATGCAACAGTTTCATGAAAGCCACAGGTGAGGGAAGACAAGGAATCCAAACTTTTACGACAGATAGATTTCAGTGTAAAGCTTTGACATTATCAGTTGCTAAAAATCAATTATTACATATTAATTAATGTGGCAATCCAAATAACAAACTCTTTAGAAAACCAGTTCACTGAAACACTCACCATGGAAAACCTTATTGTTTCCTCCTTCAAAGGAGTGGTTTAGGATTACAATAGGGTGACCTGGAGAAAGAGAATATAGGGGGATTATGAAACAAAATTCAGTAGAATAAGATTTTTGGCATTAAGAATGTGGATTGAGATAAAAATCTTCTCAACACTGTGATGATCACACTTGACAGATTCAGAAACAGACTCATAAAATTTCTAGCCAATAACAGCCAGGTTAAAAATAGAAAAAGATATCTCTTTTTAAACAGATTTTTGCTACAGCATGCTCTGGTTTTAGAGGGTCTCAGGGAAGCTACAGAAAAGATTGGAAGGATAAACCATGGAGGAGACCTACCTCCACGGTTTATGGAGGAGCTCGTACTTGAGCTGAGGAATTCTTTCACAAGAAAATAGTTCAATCTTGAGAGGATATTACAGGGCATGGTTATATAACTTTGTCCTGTTGCTAGTCTTCCTATCAACACATTTACTTTGGTTCACTGCTGGAAAAATAATGTTAGCTTGACTCTAGCTCTTGGCCAGTGAAACCATTCACATATTCTTGAAGCCTACCAAAACTATTGACTTTGAAGGACTGTGGATCATGTGGATCAAATGCTGCAGTGAAAAAAGGAAGTACAGATACTGCAGTCAATGGGCATCCTTAAGTTTGTGCTCGATTATACACCTAAGTATAACTGAGCACAAGCTCTCCTCATGCTCTTTGTGAAGGAGTAGAACTGCTCTTAAGAAAGAGTTTTCTGTAAGGATTCTGTAAATTGTGATGTGATAAGGACTATGAAATGAACCCAGTTTTTCACTGGAATATGAACAATGACCAGACTTAGAATAAATCAGAACTGTCATCTCTTCTGCTACATTTCTCACTGAGCAATCAGTATACTCTGGCATATTTGTCAGTTATTTCAAGAAACACATGGTTTCACACAATTTTCTGTTGTACCTGACAATACTTATCATATCACAGCTAAAAACAAGGCCAGCATCTCACTGCTTAAAGAATAAAAGATAATGAAAAAGCAAAGGAGCAGTCTTCCAGGTTATGAAAAGCACCAGAATTCTACTATGCCTGCAGTGAACTGAATGAAAGGGCAGGAATTTTATTTTCCAAAGACTTATCCTTCCTGCCCAGTCCTACTGATTCATGAAACCACACTGGCAGCTGGGATAATGTGACTTAAACCCTAAGATTGGTTTCATACTTAAAAGATGTACTGAAGTGCTTTTCTGGACCTGGGCCAGATGCTCAGCATCTTCCAGGATCAAGTTCATATTTATGAGTGCTTCATAAGTGAGGAAAATCATAAAATTGAATGGCTTTGTTCCCATAAAAAGGGAAATATAAAGCCCTTAATGCAAAGTAACCATGTGTTAAGTACTCATAGAACATTTTTTCCTTTGTTAATTAAGCAAAAATTTCATATGGGTGGGGCATTTCCTGGCAGCTGATGTTGAGGCAAGAGCCGTGAGTTTTAATTGCCACTTAAATCTAGTGCATTTCATTGAACAAACAGGTGGAGCATATCCACTTTGAATGTATGCAAACAGCTTGCCTTATCATAGAGAGGAGAATGAGTTGTCTGATTGATTAGTTCCTTTTTATTCTAAGCAGGTTGTGGCCAATTGCAGTAACTGCAGATTTTCTGCATTGAATGTTAACGCAGTTTGCATAGAAAACTAATTCAAAGAGAACACTTAGAGTTTTAAAATCTGTACTAAAGTGAAAGAAAAAGCAACCAAGGCAACATATTTCATTTATAGCTCCTAGAAACGGGAGTTATTAATTGAATTATGTGGCTGAAAAGGAAAAGAATCTATTTAAATGTGGCAAGTCTCACTAGCTCTGAACAAGCAGCTATTTCTAGGCTGGCACTCTGTAGGATATAAGATTTAGTTAGGAACCAGATATTAAAGTACATTGAACCAGTTACCAAGTTACATTCTGTGATCTGGAAAACAACTCAGTGGTTTGTATTTTTTTTAACATAGAGAGAAAGGGAAAATTCATTTGTGAAATGTGTTCCACTTTATTCTAATATTAAGTGGTTAGCATTTAAGAAAGATTCCTTTCCTCTGAAAGAATCTTTTCCTCTTTCAGCTGCCAAGACCAAGGTAACTCATATAAACATCTCTCAGAGACAACACATTAATTTGTTGTATTTTCAGAGGTTTAGCTAAGGTGGTAGTTGATGATATGTAACCTATGTCCTCTATTTACATGCATTATGGCAAGGCTGAAGAACCCTTCAGAGCTAAGTAGCTGTACAGTGGATCTAAGACATAATCATTTTAGGATTAGTTTATACTTTTGATGTTCAGTAATTGAAGCCCTTGATTCCAGCATCAGTGTGTTAACATATGAAAAGATGGAATCTGACTCTCAGCTTGATGTTGTACTTGTGACATTCATTACTTTATTCACCTGAACCAGATGCATATTTGCAGATTAGCCTGCAAAGGACTGTGTCTTATCTTTATTTATTTTTATGTCTAAGGTTAAAAAAAATGCAAAAATTTTTATTACTGTTTACATTTTTTTTCTGCATACTTTTTCTATATTCTGTATTTCTTCAAGAATAATTTAGAGCTAAAATAGGAGGATGAAATACCGCTTTGTATTACACTAGAATATTCAAGGGATGCTATTTATTGAGAGGAAAGTTACATGACCTTCTGGTCATTTTAGGTGGTTAAATCTGCACTGGGCTTATTTTGAAGACAATGTTAACCATAAAAACTGATGTTAACCATAATCGATATTAAGCATAAGAACTCTGAGCTAATGCCTAAACCACAGAGGAAAGGAAATAGGAGGAGCAAAGGATTTTTGGTTTGAAAGCAGGCCAAAGTAATGAAAATTCCTGTGCTGCAACCTAGGGGGCCAAGGTAAGAGCATAGTTAGAGGTCAGATAGATGGTTAGCTAAATGGAGAATCAGATCAATGAGTAGCTCCTGAGAGATTAGGAAAAAGGAAGAAAGGGGATGTAAATGGATTTTGAGTACAAATAATTCCAGAAAAAGCTAGAGCTCTAATGATATGGGAAACGAATATCAGTGAAGGAAGGGCTGCTCTCCATGAAGTCTGTAGCTTGCAAAAGATCCTTGCCAAGACATCAACTTAGAAAGTTTGGTTTGGAATGGGGTTGATTTTTATGTGTAAAAACCAAAAGACAAAACCAGATGCTTTACAGACAATAGAGGTGCTTTTATATGAGTAACATGCACATGCCAAAAAAATGGATGCTGATCTAATATGTTTATTTCAGGTAACATGTGGCAATCAGCTGTAACAAGCACAGCATAACTCAATACAGCCTGAAAATGTATTCTGACTTTCATTTTCCTTAAATCTAACCACACTTTGTAGCTGTAGGCTAGAAAATAGAGTAATGATAGAATTACAACAGTATTTTAGAAAGGTGGTCACAGTGACAGTCTAGAATTGCCAGTAGAAAACATATCCTTATTTAGTACTGTGTCTCTGAGATGAGTTATATAATTACCTTTCTTTCATTATATATCCTTCTTAAAGAGTCATTTAAATTAAAATAATATATTTTAATAGGACTTTTTTCTCAGTAAGACCTTTTTCTTCAGAGCCCGTATTTGAAGGTGGCTGTGGCAGTTTTCAGTGAGAACAGATAAAAACAGAGAAAGAGGAACTACTCTTAGGACAGTGATTGAAGCACTTTAAAAAAAGAAAGAAAGAGATAAGCACATCTGAATAATAATTTTATACAGAAAGTTAAAATATTAGAAAACGTTTCATCAGTTGTAAGCTTGAAAAAATATCTTACATTTTTCACTTTAGAGCATCTGCACTCATAAAGGTAGTGAATTTTTCATTAAGAAAATAAATATTGAGATCTTTGAAATTATTACTACTCCTTGGGACATAAATATCTCCTTCAGGAAACTGAATATTTACTCTGTTATTTATTGAAACATAAAGGAGTCAATTGGGCCTTTGCTTTTGAGGCATTAATTTTAGCTTAAAATAGTGAAATTGTAAAATATGATATAGACTTTTAGTCTTTGTGCTCTGTGTGGATGCAGAACACAAGAAACAATTTGAAATTGACCACAAATTGTATTTTAAATCATGAGCTTTATTGAAGCTCACACACTGATGTTATGATGATTTTGCTGATATCATATTTGAAGAATGGTTTCCACAGAATGAGACTGGGATAAAGACAGTACCATGGTATATCAAGACCATTTGACAAAAACATTTTTTGATGGCTAAAACGCAGCCATTTAAAAGAACATCACTTCCATAATGAGAAGCTGAATTATTTCATTGCACCAACGGACTATGCCTGATAAGTCAGTCCTTCCAAAGCTTCAAAGGAAGTGGTGACAATAATTGAGTAGAAAAATTATCAGTGGAAATATGGGACAGAATAATCCATTTCTGCAAGAAGTGTTTCACAGTAAAAGTTTTATGCATCTTTCTTCCTTTAAAAGACTTAGGTGTTGGCTTAGGTTAGCAATCTAAGAATTAAATGTTTCATCTAAGAAACTGTTTGTCCAGAACATGGGAGAAAAATGAACTGGTGAGAAACATTACACTGCCTGTGCAGTTTCCACTGGGATGAAATGATCTGGCTAATCAGTTGAGATGAAAAGGCTTTTTAAAATTTCATTCAAAATCAATATCTAACAAGATTTCAAAGTTGATGACTTGATCAAATATTCATCTCTGGATGTGTTCAAGGCCAGGCTGGATGTAGCTCTGAACAATCTCTTCTTGTGAAAGGTGTGTCTGCCCACAGGGGAAAGCTGGAGCTGGGTGATTTTAAAGGTTTCTTCCAACCCAAACCATTCAATGATCCAATGTGTTGTTTCAAGTCAACCTCACCACTGTTTTCACCCTTTGTACTTTAAAGTCTTATCTTTATCACATATTTAAAGAAAGGCTATAAAGAATTCTGGGATGCAAAGTGAGGGTGACAGACCTGTACCCCGAAAATGTCTCTGCCTCCTTGCTGGCTCACACAAGTGGCTTCTTGCTTCATTTAAAGTTGCCCCTGTGCCTAAATGAAATTGGATTCAGTATTTAAGTTCTGAAATTTAAATGGTATTTATTCAGTATTAAAGTATTTTTCATCAAGAATAGCTGCTTTTCTTCCTTCTATGAGCTCTTCTGGAAATGGGGTTTTTAATGTTTTTTGCTTTATTCCATTACTGGTGGCATGGAATTTTTGTCACAGGCAAAATATAAGTTGAGCATGACCTTCCTTTAATGCTTAAAGTTCTAGTCTTTAGCAAGTTTCAAGCATCTGTCTCTTTCTGTGGCATTAATATGTAATACTTTCATCCAAAATTTATCTTTCTTTAAAACATGCCCTTATACTTCTCATTACAAGAGAAGTTTTACTTGCTCTTTACAAGAGCACCAGGTACTTGCAGGTCTACTTACCTTTTCATATTTTGGACACTTCTCAGAGTGGCTTATCTCTATTGAATACATAGGAATTAGCTTCAGACAACATCCTTAGCTTTTTGATGGTTGACCTTTTCTAACCTTTCTTTCTGGAAAGCTCAAGGTTTTTGGATGGGTTTTTTTTTTGGAGGGGGTTTGTTGGTTGGGTTGGTTTTTTTCTTTTTTATCTCTCTTTTTCCAATTATCTATGCACTTTTTTCTCTACAAGTTCTTTTTGTTACATTGCTCTAGATAATTGATTGGCCTGAAAGGAATTGAGGAGTTTTATTTCCTGGTGCTTTCCTGCCAGATATTTGGCATATGTTACCTTTTGCTTTTGCAGCACTGCATTTAACAGCTGTCTAAAGAGATATAACCAAGTGCTAGAAGACAAAGAGCAATAAGATTCTCAAGAATACTTTTACTTCTAATGATATTGCCATGGAGTTGTGTGCATATTACTTTTAATGATAAGTATTTTGAAAGCAGTTTTTATTATATCATTTTTTTAAAAAACATTCACCTTCAATTTATATATGTAGAACTCTTGAAATAATCTAGGTCTTTCAGTAATAGAGGTCTAGGAGACTAAAATTATAGTATTTGTTAAGGAATAAGATAGGGACACATTTGAACCACAATATTAATATATATGTATCTAAATGTTGATTTAATGACATTTTCCAGGGTTTATTTAGTTATAGCACTAGAAAATTTTAGGAATATGAAGTAATTTTAACCCTATTATTTTTATTACTTTTCATTGTTATAGTTTCAGGCATCTTGTTCTGATTATGCTTATTCTTACTATTACAACAAACATATGCCTCAAAAATCATGTTAATATGACAAAATACCTATGATATAATTAAAAATCTGTCAAAACAAGAAAAAAGTAATTAAATATGATATCTCATTTCTGAGACTCTGTAAAATAATTTCCTTCTACTGCTTGGTAGTTTTAAGCTATGTGTTTTTTGAAATTAGAATAAAGTGATTTACAGAAATTTTAATGCTTATAAATATAGTAAATATTATCTATATTATCGTTAGTCCGCAGCATCGCCTCTTTGTTTGTTGGGTTGGTAAACTGTGATATGTAAGAATGAAACCAGAATCCTAATGCAATTAAAGAGCAATTATTTTCTGTGGACTTTCACCTAATATATTTTTATTTCGACTACAGAGTTTTAATTTGCAAGATTTCAGTTAAATTAATTCTCTTATTGTAAGGCAAAGAAAGGAAAGCTTTAATTCAGCTAAGAAATTATAGGAGTTTCTCTGAGCAGAGAAGAATTTTTTATAAGAAAGATATCAGATGTTTGAAAGGATTTGGTCAGGAATACGTCACGAGTTATAGAGGAAAGGAAATGGTGAGACAGAAGTGAGAACTGACACGAGGGTAGTGGATATTAATTCAGCTGGGAGATGGTATCATGCAATAGAATTCTTGATGGATCCAAGAGGAGGGGAAGGCTAAAGATTGAAAAGTTCCACAGACGCTGACAGTGAATTAAGAGCTGTTCCCAAATAACAAGAGCGTGGGCTGAATAGCCTGGGGAAGCCCTGGCATGAGTTGTTTTGCTTACATGTTGCATCAAAAGAGGAAATAGAAAAACAGTCTGATGAGAAATAGAGAGCAAGAAGAAATTACTCTGTATGAACAAGGAAGGAGGAGTCTGGCAGAGGAACAGCAGTAGGCAAAGGTGATCAAGCAAAAAGGTGAAGGGGGTGAGAGAATTAATAGGGACTGAGTGAATTGGACATGAAATGAGTAGCCTGAAGAAATGAATACTGTAATAAACACACATTTTAGGTGAGATTATAATAAATAAGGTGTAGGTTAGTAAGGGGATTTAATGTAGTTTCTGGCAGCGTACTAAAGCAAAGTAAAATAGGAATCATTTGGGGAAAAAAGAACAGACTGTGCTCTGTGCTGGAAGCTTCAACATCAGGGAGCTGAAGAGTGAGCTTAGGATGGGGATCAGGGTGGGGTGAAAGAGTAAGCTTCACTGCAGGGTATGTAGAGAGTGCTGTGTTTGGTGAAAGCATTCATCAGAGTTAGTGCTTTTGAAATATTGCAACTGTAGAATAAAAGCCATTAGAAAACATGTATTTGCAATATATTTTTTTAAGATAAGCTTTGGTAATACATAGTAAATTAAGAGGTGATCAAGATGGAGGAAAAAAAACCCTACACAAATAATGCTCCCCCCCGCAACAACCTGTCTAGAAAACTGCAGCTCTGTGTATAGCTTCTTGAGTTTGATTTTCTATCAAGCATTCTATTGCATGATACCATCTTATAGCTCACCAATGAATTCCAGAACTTCCTAGCTTTGAAACAATATTCTGAAAGCATTTCTAATATTATGTTAAAATGTTTTTATATGGGCAGCATTAAAAGCAGATATATGTCTCTAACACTAATAGTAGCCAGAATTGACTAGGCTTTGTTCTGTTATTGAGGAAGATGTAATCTTCTGATAGAGCACTCATAATTCAGGGCTTTAGTCCTGTGAACAGCTCCTCTGGGATTTTTCTAGTTTAAAGACTTAGGGGTCTACTGCCTCCTACAATTGTTAAAGAGGATAAGATATATAGTTAGAGATCACCTTCCTAACAGTCAGCACCAGCCTAAGCCTCTAATAGAGCTATTCTGAAGCAGCAACTTCAGAAACAGTTGGGTCAGCATGGTTCCTTGGGGAATCACATAGATTTCTGGATGCCCAAAAGAAAAATTGCCAGTGATAGAAGCTGGCAGTGCTTAGCAGAGCTAAGCTGTGAAACAATTCAGCTGTACTCAGCCACAGAAATTCAGTAAGACTGGCTGACTTTGTCAATTCTCCTAACTACGTTAGTTTTGTCTCTTGAAACCAGAAATTAATTTTCATACTAAAATAAGTTAAATGAATGAAACTTAATAATAAACATTCAGTTCTGTAAGTGTATAGCTTTTTGGGTTTTTTTTTCTCCTGAGGAAACTGTGATCTATTTCAAGTCCAGAGAAATAAGTTCCACCTATGCCATTTTCTTATCTATGTCCACAATTCCTTTTCCCTTTTATTTGATTAAAAAAAAAAAAAAAAAGTTAACAGCAAAACTCATCCTTCATCCAGAAACAGCAAACCAACACTGCCCAATGTTCTAAGCCATTAGAAAAAAAATCAGGCTGGGATCCTTCTAAGTATTTAAAATTTATCTAAATCCCACAAATTATTTGATCTCATATATATCTCTAGACCTTGAATTAAATGGAAATTCAGAAATTTCAAGTCCTAACCTGAAATTCTAGGCTTATGTGCATTTTGTCTTGATTTGATTTGAGGTTTTTTTTGCTTGTAAATCCAGAAAATTAATCCACTTTGTTGTCTTGACTGTTTAAGCAAAATAATAAGAGAAATAACCTTTTCAGCATTAGGTGAGAAAATGAATAAAATCTGTCTCTTATCACTAAGCCTGATAAGTGCTACCTGCCTGTGGAATCCTGTGAGTATCCTGGACAGGGAACTGTTTGTCCAGGATGAAAGTGGGGACCAGCTCATTACAGGTGCATGTGGGGCTTCAGAGAAGGGTTTTCTATAGTCAAAGAAAAATATTAAATAAGACTAATAAATTGATTGTGGGGAAATACAAGACACAATTAAAAACCCCAAAAGGAATATGGAAAAAATAATTTCAGCATGTATTCAATATAAACATCAGGCAAAAGAAATAGCATAAGCCTTTATGGGTTTCTATTATATTGCAGAATATCTGTTCTCTTATTTATATAATACTTTTTAATGATTACATGTCTTTTGAGAAGGAACCTAGAAACCATAATGGCATTTTAAATGGTATTCATTTACAAAATTGAGAAATAAAGGCAGTTAGGGTAGAGACTTCTTACAGTGCTGCACCTATATTTTCTGTGTAGTCAGGGGCATAATTAAAGCCATCAAAGTACAGACAATCCCACAGCTGTCTAACAGAATACAACAAGTTATTTTCCAAAAATTCTCTGTTAACCTCTTCTGATGAATCAAATTGTCTTTTGAGATTGCTTATTTGAAAATATCCTGAGTTATTCTGAACCTGTAAATGTTTTAAATACTCTTACTAATCTGCAGAGGATCTGAGTGATTAGCAAAAAAAAAGAGACTTCTTTTGGAAGCTTCAAGACTTTTTTTTTACTACCCAAGAGCTAAACACACCATAAAAGCAAAGTCTTCAATAGTCAAATTCTTCATTAGTCACCTGTGTTATCAGGAACATGAATGGTTTCTCTCACAAAGCAAATGATTTGACATGATACCACTGTGTGTTCTTAATTGAAGAGAATGACCTGACTCTTTTTCCTTCTATGAGCTTTGGGACTGAAACAAGAGTGACACGTGCTGGACTTCGATTAGTTTTTCGAGTTGCATGGATGACTACAAACCTGCAAAGAAATTTCAAAATAATCAGCAAATTGTGAAGCTGCAGCTATATACAAAGATTATTATTATTATTCTTATTAATATTACTTTAGATATCAAAAGTATAAAAAAAAAAGTATCTATAATTTTTTGGGCTGTTACAATCACCAAACTCTCCTCTTGCCAGCACAACTTCAGT
Source organism: Melozone crissalis (assembly GCF_028551555.1). NCBI lineage: Eukaryota > Metazoa > Chordata > Aves > Passeriformes > Passerellidae > Melozone > Melozone crissalis. The sequence continues at coordinate 34,777,354 of NW_026535784.1, read as the reverse complement.
TCCTACCAGCTGACTTAGGTATTTGACATATTTGTAGGGAGGGCAGATGCAGTTCTTGGTGAGCCTCAAGAACAAGTTTTAGAAGTCTGTCCTACAGAACTAATTAAAACAATGGTTTAGTGGTTTTAATCACAAATTATGAGTAGGTTGAGGATTTTTGTGTACCCATGCTAATGATTAGGTTGTTCAGATTACAGTGTTTTCTAAATGGATACTTAAGAAAGTCAGTAAGAAGGCAGCCTTTTAAGATTTCTTTTGGCTAAGAGACTACTTACTCATGCTCTGGACTTGAGATACTTTGGGTCATATTTGCTAAAGTTTTCAAAATAAAAATCTAAAGCTTTCATAATCTGCACTTTACAGAAAGAGAATTAAATATGGAAGTGCACCAAAATGAGCAGATGGGAGAAATTCATGCCATAATTCCCCCTCTCCTGGGTTCACTGAGCTATTTTACTTTTATCTCCTTCCTGAAATTTTACTGAGTGGAATACATTTAGTTTCTTCCTTCTAGAAGTTGAAAATATTTATTTATTTAATTTAAAGTAAAACATCTTAAAAAATTAAGCAGATTTGGGAGTGATGTTTCAGGAAAATCCAGGAGCTTATGCTATTTTGCATCAAAAAAACCCCAAACAACCACAGCAGCAGCAACTACAGCCACACAGTGTTTCTATTTCCTGACATCTGCAAGGAAAGCTAAGCAACTTGTATGACAGATTTTTCAGATCTCATTTGGATTGGTCATAAATGAATATTTCTGAACCTTGTACCATCTCAGTAAAGTACTACATTTGTTCCACTTTTATACAAAGCAAATAATTTCCTTGTTGTACAGTTATAACCCACCAGAGTGATTCTATGGATTAGTATAGAACATTAAGTTAAAGTAGAAAAAACTTTGTCTTTTGAAAAGTTTGACACTGAAAACAGATGCACTTAGTATCTGAGAGTTAATAAATTAAGACTTCTGTTTAAAAGTGAGCAGTTACAGGCACATTGAGCTCCACTGTTGATATCAATGTTATTGCATTTCTGCAGCTGAAATGTTACAGTCTGCATTCTCAGTTAACACTGCCAGAGAGAAACTGAGGACAATTTCAGATATGCCCTGTCAAAGCTCCTGTGGTTTTGGTTATTTGATGCTACAGGAGAGAACTTGCACGCACAATGGTTTCATCAGTTCTCTCTCAGACATTGCACAAACTAGCTGTTCTCCTCTCCAGGCAAAGAGACCTGTCTGTTACTCTGATCTAAAGTGGACATCTACAAATAGAAAAACCTGATCTAGAGGGAAGTTACAAAATCATTTCAGTACACAATCTATCAAACTCTAAATCATTCATATTTCAGCTCCTCTCCCCTTTGTGCTGCATTTCATTTAATCAGCATAAACATTTCTTGTGATAGGCAGAGAGAAGATGGGTAAAAAAGAGCCTGAATTTCTTAGTTATGACAGCATGGAGGTTGCACACTGCTCCATGCCCATTGTTTTACATGTTTATCAGTATAAAATCAATGGTTTCTTATTCCCCACCATATGTTTTTAGTAAAATATTCTCTTTCCATTCAGCCTTAGACTACTAACTCCTTAGGACAGCCAAAAGCCTTTGAACTTCTTCTGTATTGTTTAATCTATGAGCTATTGCTGAAACCACTGAAATGTGTTGTAGCAGAAATTTTCAGATGAGTATTCATACCATATCACACTGTGTATCTAAATGCAATCTTCTCTACAAAAAGAAAAGAAAAATATATGCTCTCTTTAAGAAAGAATTTAGAAATCAATTTCAAGCTTTCTTATGCATTTTGGGGGCTGGGAAACAAAAAAGTATTTTTCTAATGTAGTTAATAAATGTTTTTTATCCATATACCTGTTTAAAATCTTGGTGATTATAGAAATTACCATATTGGACCTAAGCAGGCCATAAAAATAACATACCTTCTTCTTGTCCCTCAGTGGCCTCATTTTATGTTCTGGCATGTGTCTTTGTGAAGTGTCAAAATCTCAGCTTGCTGCATGCAGGCTGATGGTAGTTTCTACATCTTCAGTTTTGTCAAATGTAGAGCAAAAAGAGGAAACAGTTTGAAAATGTCAGCTAGTCATAATATTAGAACTACAGAAAGATTTTGCAAAGACACAAGCTTTTTAAATTTCAGCCCAAATCACAGAAGTTACCACAGTGCTTTAGGAAAAAGTACTGTTACTTTGGGTTATCCATACATACACATTTTCTGTGTCAGAAGGGCATTTTTTTGTCAGAGTCGATGTTACTACACTCCAACAGATTCTGTCTCCAGGAACATCACTAAGGACATGTCTGGCAGACAGTAACACATTGTAAAGACTTGGAAAAAAGGAGAAGCACAGTGTGTGATGTGATTACTAATCTCTACTATTGAAATACATTTTTATACATATGTATAAGAGCCAAGATCAAGACTATTGGCTGTGGTTTATGTCATCTTGTCATTTTTATGATAGAAAGACACCTAAAGCCAGCTGATGATTGAGGTGGCTCCCACTGATTTTACCTAAACTCATTCCAACATTGCCATATCTTTTTTGGGGTACTTAAAGGAAACAGCAGTTACAAGACTGAACTGCAGGATACATAATTAACAACAAATTTGTCTTGTTTAAATTTCACTTCTGAAGGTGGAGAAAATATTGCTTTAATCATGATTATCTCCCATAGGTTTCTGTTTATTATTAGTTTATTAATCCTTCCATATGGATTTCTTAAATGTAAATACTGAGCAGACTAGTCCCCTGAAAACTAGATTTTCCTTGCAGAATGTTTCTTCTTTTCCCACAATACTTTCAAGACTTCATCACTATGAGAAACTTACAGGTGTGTTATTTAAGCTTCTGTATGCTTACTTTTCCTCTTTTTCCCTTTGTTCAGCATCACCTATCTAATCTTCAGTGTCTTTTCAAAACACTGCTCTTTACTGCCCACTGGCCCCACTATAAATACCCCAATATCAATATGGGTGATTGATAAATGTGTGCATGAATCTCTGAGCATGCCACCTGAGTGGCCAGCTTTGGGAGCATGCATTATGAGTTGCCCTCAGGTCAATAGGCAGTAAAGTTTTCTGAACATTTTCCACCTTGGATTAGAATCAATTTCCTGACTAAATAAACACGCAGCCAAACTTCAGCTGACAGACAGGAGCTGTAAAATGTGAGAGTGAAGGTCAGCACTCTGGATAGAATCTTTTACATGGTGATCAGACAGACCCCATCAGGAAATAACCAACTTTGACAGATAAGGTGGGCTTAGCAGCAGCATTGGCAGTGAGTGATTCCTGTGTCAAAACCTACACCTGCCAGGAGGGGAGAATCAAAGTGGGGTCTCTGCATCATTTTTCTAATTGAAGCAGGCATTGGTAAGGAAGAAGCGAAAAACTTGTTCTTTTTGAAATCTAAGGGTCAAAAATGAATATTTGATAACTATAGAACTTGTTTGGAAAACTGAAATAAAATGTCCTGCAATAATTTCTAGCAATAATATAAATGTATGTACAAAACAGTCAAATTTGAAAACAGTAACATAAACTCGAAATAAACCTGACAGTGATAATGGAATTGAATTTTTCTTCATAGGCAGCAACAATTAGCATATTTGGAGAGAATTTCTGAAAGTAAATAAACTATTGGACTCAAACACACTTTCTTTTCACCTTAGAAAAATATTTTCTTTAATAATCTTGATTTTATTTAATTTCATTGGAAATTTTACAAACCTTTTAATATGCTGGTGGTATAGGAAGGCCTTCTTCTCAGAGTTTTGCCAGAAATGCACTTAGTTTTTCTGACACATTAAGAATCAGGCAGCTCCCAGCTTTTGCTTCTGTGGGAACCAGAATAATAATTTCATCCCAGTGGAATACAATTTCCCAACAAAGCAAACTGTGAAATCTAAAAAAAAAAAAAAAAAAAAAATTTAAAAATCATAATATTTTGTGATCTCGGACACTTTATTAAAAAATGCTAGTCAAAAGAATTAATACACATTTGTATTTTTAAACAGTGTAGAGGAACAGACAGCAACATTTCCAGCTACAACTGTTCAATCAAAAAAGCATGTTCAACAGAAGAATCCATGCTATTTTTGTCTCTTCCTTCTGGTTCTTAGTTAATTAAGATTATAGGCATTATAAAAATATGGGAAATTATTTAAAATTGGTAACATATTTGGATTATATTTATACATAAACATATATGTCAGCAACAAAGGTTAAATTCTAGGAAAACACATTCTACCACAGGAGATAGCTCTCCATAAATATGTCCAAGATGAAGAGTAAATCTTTTTTCATTAAAAACATTGTAACCTAAAGTTTATCATTTCTCATCCAGCTCTTATAAATTCCACTAGTTAAAATTTTCTTTCTCACTGTGCCTCTTTCTTTTTTCTTTCTGACTTCAGTTGTATGTGGGTGTTCAGACTTCTTAATATACTTAATCTTTTTTATATAATCTTTTAAAATTTACCTCACTCTTTCTTGCATGACTTTCTAATGATTTTTCAAATTACCAGTCCCTTCAAAGTCCATTAGGTACATCAGGTTGCCTATTTGAATTCATATTAATGAGTATTTAACAATTTTCCACTTCAAACTTTTCTTTTTAAAAATTCATTCTTTTCACGCAGAAGAACTTCAGCTTCCTTACAAAGGATCTATTTTATAACTACAAGAATTAGGTGGAAAAGTATTCTGTGAAATTGAAGTTTTTTAAAGCAAACATTCATACAAGCAATGTGTTAGAATTAAAATGTAGGAAAGATTGTACTACTTATCTTTGGATCTCACACAGATTGACCACACCTCATAAATCATAAGATTTTTTTTTTCACTGTGTTTTTTCCTTGTGTTTATTTCCAAATGCAGGTCACAGCTGGTTCAGAAGGAAAGGCATGATCTGATTATTTAATGATTCCCTGACAGGGACGACTAACTACATTCCTCTGGACAGTGGTCCAGTCTCTCCTTTGGAGTTATTATTTATGAAGACAGTACAGACCCTAGTCAAACTAAAATATTCTTGTCTAGTCAACAAAAATGTTTAAAATCAAACCAGAATTGCATTTTTTTTCTCTTTGACTGCTCCTCCTCTGGAGATCTTTTCCTATATTTACCCCCCAATGGATTTTCTCAGAAGCATCTTCTGTTTTCACCTTGAAAGAATTCAAAAAGTTTTCTGTTGGAAACATCAGCATCAGAAATTATGATATAAAAAACAATCTAATTTCCCCCCCAAGGATGTTAAACTCCTTTGGCAGAGTTTTTTTGTTTATCCTTCCAACCCATCCTCACCTTGTCCACAGCTTTGCCTGATCTTCCAAACCATCCTAAGCACTTGGCTATCCTGGCTCTTTGTAAATCACTTAGCTGGAACAGTCTGTATCCTGGCTAATCCTCTTAAGACTCTCATCCAAATATATTAATCATAATAATATAACAGCCATCCTTGCTCCTTTCTGTTGCTTTGTTTACCAGAAAGACAATCAAAGGAGTGAGATCCTTCACTTCCCAGAATCTTTTGCTATGAGTCATTTGTTCTGAACGTGAGAGATCTTGGATTCTGTATAGCTGCATAAATGAAACAAGACTAGTCTGCATGCCCTTCTCTCATGCTTTCTCCTAGGCTGTTTTGTTTGACAATGCCAGGTTTAAATGGCTCAAAACTGACAAACACCAAGTCACAAATAAAAGCAGGACTTTGTCATTGTAATCCTCAGCATTGTGGACTCCTAGAAATGGACAGCTATCTGTGAGAAAGCCAGTGGCAATGCTGATATGCTTATTTGTGCTACAGAAATGATAGAGGCAGGAAAGGTACTTAACCTGGATTGGAAATTACAGCAATCAACACTGACTAGAATCAGTTTGTAGGAAATACCAGGATAGGGATGTGAGTGAAACCCTGCTCTTCACTACAAGGGGGTGAGTAATTCTGTGTAGAGCCTAAAGACAGATTTACTGCTCAGAAAGAAGCAGCCTCCTGCCTCTCCTGAAAGTGGTGGTGGTGCTTTTCTGCCTAGTCTCACCCTTGTCTAGGTGATTTGGATATTTGGCTCTGAAGGATGTCCTATGCATCAAGACCTTTTTACCTTCATGCATGAATTTAAAGTCTAATGAGTCTCTCTGTTGTTTCTTGCTATTTTCCATGACTCAGGCAATCTGGGCTACACACTCCTGCATCTTCTTCAAACTGAGGAACAGGATGGTTTATATCTAAGGAACCTCTTACCATGATCCTGCCACGTGGATTTTTGCTGAAAGTGAAAAACCAACGTTTGACAAGATACTGAAGTTACAAGATAAAGATTCTTTTATAGAACTTTGATTCACTTCCTATGGTGTATATCAATTATACTTCAAGAACACTGTGACAATTCAGATTCTGGATATAATTAAGCGTGGTAATGATCTGCTTCTGGTTTTTAAAGAGAATCAGACAATCATATTCTGTCTTTTCAACTAGCTATCTGAAGACAAGAACATTTCTAGCTGAGTATATAAAGCTCTGGGTTTTTTCATAAGGAAATTTCCTTTTTTTTTCTTCCTTTCAAAAATGTAGACATTTCATAATCTCTTTTAAATCTGAAACAGCTTGAGAGGAGGTAGGACCTGGGGTTTCTCTCTTCCCTAAATTTATATCTCTGAATTACTCTCCTAGTGAGCTTTGACTTGGGAAAGGCAATATCCAGGACTACATTTGGGACAAAATAATCCATTAAGAACTGACAGATAAATCTGCAAAATAAAAGAAAACAATGTGCCAGCACTCCTCCCAAAATATAATTTGAATAAATTAGTCAGTCTTCTGTTTATAGTCATTCCATGATCATCAGAAAGGAGGAGGCAAAAAAAGAAGAAAAGTAAAGTAGAATATGGTTATGTTATCTGAAGGAAATTATATGCTTATTTACATTAGTCTGTTATTATGCAAACATTTAGGAAAACATGCTTCTCAAATATAAGGAATAGATGTCATATATGACAATGCAGGTTTTTTATTTTGCGGCATGATAAAATTCCTTAACAGGTGTAGGCATGTATAACAGATGTTGCTGTGCACTGTCCTTGATTTATATGATGGGCAAATTCCCTAAGCAAGGCACATATGTGTCATGTCCAGTGGAGGAGAAAATACCCCTGTATCTTGCTCCAGATAAGGAAGAAAAGAGATTTAAATGAAATTTGCATTTTTGTTTTTTCATTTCAGATTTTTACTGTTTCATACTTACCAGAAGAACTGATATTACAAGACTTTTTATTTATTAGAAAAATGGACCTAAATATATATTGGAGACTTTTGATGGTATTGCACTATTCTACTGTACTTTTGATTATATTAAGTGCAATTAATCTTCATAGAAACTGTTTTGACATAACATCACTTTTGAAAGTGACTTGTAAGTTTGCTCTTCCTGTCAGTGCTTATATTATTATTTTTTACTTAGTAGAATACATAATGTCTATCAAAATTTTAACCTTCCTAATAATTACATTGATATAACAATATGACATTGAAAATAGATTAAAGACAATTACTAAAGCCATGTTATTTTTAGGTGGTTGTTTGAGTCCTGTTTTCAGATTTTCATTTATTCTCCAGTGAGGAGCTCAGAAAAAGAAACCTAGTATTTAATGTAAATTTTTTATCATGAAAATGGCAATCAAGACACTACATATAGAAAATCATAGAATATCTCAAGCTGGAAGGTACACATAAGGACCACAGAGCCCAACTCATTGATTCTCATAGGACTACCTAAAGAATAAACACTAAAATATCATTATGATAAACACAATTTCAGTAAAGTAGGTCACATTGGAGCAGTAGAAAAAGAAATCGCATTACGCATGCAAAATAAAACAATTAGTTCTGTATCAAATTTTCCAGGTTTGCTTTCCTTGTCTAACCACCAGGCACATATAAAAAGGCAGTTTCCAACACACACACTCAGCTACTGCACACAGGTACAACACACAAGACAATAATAACATGATAGCCCTTTATGTACCTTTTACATCCCTTTCTGATTATCTAGAATGTTTTCAGAGGACATACCTAAATATTTCAGAAACAATTCTTCCTCAAAATCTCTGTACTTATTTTCAGTCATAACATCAAATATATTTTCTTTTCCTCTTGTGGTTTAGAGATATTGCAGTTATAGAATTGTTTGAGAGGAACTTTATACTTAAATTTCTGTATGTGGATAAAGTGAAGTGCTTCTTGGTAGACTTTTACTAAATCACACATTTTGTTATACATCTCTTCTGTCTGACTTCTGGATCTTTAACAGATTTCTAGATATGTACTATATATCATTACTAGATCTCTAGAAACGGAAAGATTTCTGAGGATTAAAGTCTTCAAAGCAATTTGCAAGAGGTGACTAACACAACAGCTTAAAAAAGAATGCTTAGGAATTCCTGTGTAAAAGGCATTCCTCATCTGTATTTCCTTATGGTAGCACTATGCAGCTTAACGTATGGCCAGAACATTTTAAGAACTCAATCCTGAAAAACCCACAAGCTATGTTAGGCAATATTTTCAGTCTTTAAGTCTTTTTTTTTAATTGAAAAACAAATCATGGTTTTATGAGATAAATTAAACTTAATTTAGCTATAATTTTGGGGATTGCCATATGGTATCAATAAATAATTTCTCAGTAAGGTACTGCTATCCCTTAAAATAGATAAACATATGTCAGTGTATTGGGCTTGTGTGGCAAGGGTTTGGTAGCAGGGGGGCTGCAGGAGTGGCTCCTGTGAGAAGCTGCCAGAAGCTGCCCCATGTCTGATGGAGCCAAACCCAGCTGGTGCCAAGACAGACCCACTGCTGGCCAAGGCTGAACTCATCAGCGATGGTGGCAGCACCTCTGGGATAACAGAGTTATGAAGGAGAAAATGCTGCACAAGAGCAGCCAGGAGAGAGGAGTGAGAGTGTGAAACTGCCCTGCAGACACCAAGGCCAGAGCAGAAGGAGGGGCAGGAGGTGCTCCAGACATCAGAGCTGAGATTCCACTGCAGCCCATGATTCAGACCATGCTGAGGCAGGATGTGGCCCTGCAGCCCATGGAGATCCACCAGGGAGCAGAGATCACCTGCAGCCTGTGGAGGAACCCCTCACTCTGCAGGTGGATGCCCACACACCACAGGTGGCTGTGAGCTGAGGGAAGCCAATACTGGAGTATGCACCTGGCAGGGAGGGACCTGTGACCCTGTGCAGAGAGGAGCCTAAACTGGGGTGGTTTTGCTGGCAGGACTATTGCCCATGTGGGGGACTCATGCTGGAGCAGTCTCTTCCTGAAGGACTAGCCCTCACTCTTCCTGAAGGGATGCACACTGGAGCAGTTTGTGAAAAATGTTAGCCTATGGGAAGAACTCACATTGGAGATGTTCACAGAGGACCATCTCCTGTGGGAGGGACAGTGGGTCAGGGGAAGAGCATGAGGACTCCTCCCCCTGAGGAGGAAGGTGCAGCAGAGACAATGTGTGAGGAATGACTGCAGCTCCCATTCCCCATTCCTCTGTGCTGTTGTGGGGAGGAGCTAGAGAAAATTGGGAATGAAGATGGGCCTGGGAAGAAAGAGATAGGGGGAAGATGTTTTAAAAATTTGGGTTTATTTCTTGTTATCCTAGTATGATTTGATTGACAATAAATTAAATTTACTTGTTCCCAAGCTGAAGTTCTTCTACATGTGATATTAATCCCCAGGTGACCTTTCCCTGTCCTTATCTTACCCATGAGCCTTTCATTACATTTTCTCTTCCCTGTCCATTTGAGGAAGGGAGTGACAGAGCAGCTTTGGTGGGCAACAGTCACCCAGCCAAAGCCAACCCACCACAGTCAGGTGCTCATGATTAAATCCATATCATTCCACTCTGAAATATATCCATAACAGTTAACTGCCTTGAGCTGACTGGTGATGGCTTCATCACACAGCTGATTATGGATATCTTATGGATATATATGCCACAAGAAGCACTGCTATATTTTGCTATTACTTTAGTGAAAATTTTCCTACCTACATCAGAGTCCAGCTCTTTAGACTTCAAGATGATTCCTCATTCCAGTGAAGGTCTTTTGGTCACAGCAGGTGTCACAGCATCATTAGCTGTCCTGAGTGAAATGGCTCTCGGGAAAAAATGTAAAAAATTATTTCATTTTACCATAGCACAATAGTGAGGCAAAATAAAAGAACAGAAAAAAATTCCTTTTAATAGCACTTTCATTCTTTGAAACTTTTAGAATCTGAGAAGGGGGATGTTTTGCTGGAAACAGCAACAGAAAAGTTTTGTCAGGTTATCTTTTTATTTGGATTTATAATCTAGCTGGAAAAAGCTTAACACACTTTGAAGACAGTTAATTTTATTTTTGAGCCTCTGTAAGTCATCCCTGGCTGAGAATACTTGAACAAGTGTGGCCAGAGCTTGTTCTCAGAGCTGGATGTAAAGCAAACACAATTTTGGCTTCAGCTGCACTATCCATTCCATGAAACAATCAACGACAAGGTGAGAGACGGAATTAGAATTCAAGTCCACTTCCAGAGTCTCTTTCTCTGAGCATCAATCTCCAACTCTTTGATGCTATACATAAGCCTCAGCATAGGCTAGCAGCAGTGAACCTCTTGTGGTGGCTTATGACAAATTGAACAGCTTGGATATGATTTCAGAATAAGAACTTCTTTTTATAACTGTGCCTTCTTTTTCACGTCTACTGTGGCAGCACGGAGTGAACCTTTGCATAAGAAATCACATAATTTGGTAACCTACCATTTTTTACACAACCTTTATGCTCAATACTTATTTTAGTTTTGGTAACTAACAATGTCATTATTGATTTCTAGACCTGGAAAGATATTAGTTGTCTTTTGTTTGTTTTGAAGACTTTTTATCCCTGCAGGTCCACTGGGAACACTGCATTTTACCATCTAAATTCTGTTCCATGTACAACTATAGCTTATGGCTTCCTATGAAGAATTACTTTCTATGCTTAGGGGAAGAGATGGGTCAGATGCACTTCAGTGAAACAAGAGCTTAGAAAAAGACACTTTGTAGGGTCAGAAAATAAAACACTGCAATCAGCATACTACTGCTGTTGCTGTACATCTGACCTCTGCCAAACTTGCAGCACCCAATTGAAAACTCTGCATCCTAAAAGATTTATTCTCCACACTGACTTTTTTAGCTTAAGTACTGAAATGTATTTTAATTTTTTTTTTACCAGAAGCCTGAGAAAAGTGATATTTAATGCTTTAATGTGTAACACATTCTAAGTTACATGTTGAAAATGTAGTGCTAGCTAGACTCAAATCCCCCTTATTTATGACCTATCCCATATCAGTAAACTTTATTCAGATTTGTCTAAATTGTAATCATTAAAGGCCAGCATCAGAGGCAAGGAGATCAGGAATAGAAGCATGCATATGTACCTACAATGCTACAATACAGCCAGTCAATATTAACCATAGAATTGTGGAAACATAGAATGGTTTGGTTTGGAGAACACCTTCAAGATCATCTAGTTCAAATCCCCCTGCTGTGAACCTGGTCCCCAGACCAGCTTGCTCAGAGCTCCATCAGCCTGGCTTTAAACATTCCCAGTGATGGGCATCTGCTCTGGGGAACCTGTTCAAGTGTCTCATCACCCTCAGAGTAAAAGAAAAATTGTTCCTAATATTTAATATCTATATCTTTAATTTTGAAGCCATTTGCCTTTGTCCTGTTACTACAGAGTCTTGCAAAAAACCTCTCTCCATCTTTCCTGTTTCCATCTTGACCTTCAGATACTGGAAGGTCACAATTAGGTCATCCCTAAGCCTTCTCTTTTTCAGGCTGAACAAACCCAATTCTCTTAGCATTTCCTTTAAATATATTTTAAGTCCAGGATTCCCATATTTTAAGCTATGTGCAGAATTGCTGCTCCCTACTGCAGACTGGCTGCTCTATGAGCAGCAGATATGCTACTGCAGAAAGCACTTAAAAAGGCTGATTAAGGTGTTGCTGTACCCTTTACTATAACTGAAACACTTCTAAGAAGGAGACATGTCCCTGCAGCTGCTGTAATAAATCATCTATTCATGATGACCTGCTAGTTTGATTTGCATTTATCAGCATCAAAGATCTTTTCATTATGTTCATAGTACCAATGCTAAATTACATTTTTCATCTGCTCTTATATAGATTTAGATTTGCATCAACATTTAAAATTCTTTAAAGTGGAAGAAGGTGCTTAAACTGTCATCACCATAAATAAATCTATCATCCAACAGAAAGTCTGCAGTAAGGGTGAAGTATGACATAATTATTTCAAGAAAACTCCTCAAAAGAACCAACCTACAATCTTATCCAAAGGTTATTCCTGTCTTGAAGAAAACCTTACCTGCTTGGATAAACTTTGGAACCTTTCTGGACAAGATAAGTCTTCAAGATGATTTAATCTAAAATCTACTCTTTACTATACAAGCTTTCGAAAGGCTGTCAAAATTTATAGCTCACAGAAATAGGATGTAGCAGGACTTCTATTAACATATCCAGCAGAGAGCAAATTGAGTGACCCAAACACCATCACAGGGGCAGACTGAAAAATGTTTTCTGGTTCCCTGTATTTTGATAGGAAAAAAATAATAAAATGTTCTATAACTCTCTTGGTCATCTTCATCTTTCCTGAGAAAAAAGGCATCTGTGGGTGAAAACTGATTGCATTTGTACTTCCTTGGAGAGAAGGAAGAAGAGTGTTAGTGGCACCACTGGCATTCCATCCTAATCTCCAGCTCCATGTTAATCGACCTTTTCTGTGGTACAGTAGTTGCCATGGTAAAGCTTATCTGAATCCCTGTCACCCAAACCCCTTCTCTTTCTGTTTCGACTTTCTTTCACTTTTTAAAAAAATGTCAGCAATCTCTGATTTTTGCTTTATCTTTGAAAATGGAAAAAATTATCATAAATGAAAAAAATCACAGTATTGTTCAAATTTTTGGGTACATGCATGATGCTACATACTGTAACTTCCAGAACCACTCTTATCTAGTCATGAGATGCAGACCAATATCTCCTGTCGCATATGTAATTACTTTAGGGTCATTTTTTTAATGAGTTCTTCTGTTTTCCACAAGAAATAGAAGATTTATATAATGACATGAAAATTGTCATGCAGAATGGGGACTCCTTACAGGGAGTCTTAGCACAGAAATTAACAGAAATATAAACAATATTCAGACTGACAGAAAAATAATACATTTTATTTATTCCATTTAACTTATTCTGCTTCTGTCTAAAACAATAACTTGAAATAGTTTTGATAATTGAGCCTCTCTGTAGTGAGCATCCATCAGTGACTGTCCTCCCAAACTGTGCATGATTAGTTACCTCCAAGTCTTATTTCAAGCTGTAACCATGTTTAAATTATTTAAAGGGAGACATTATAGAAGATTATTATCTATTAAATTGCAAAAAAAAAAAAAAAAAGAAAGTAAATATATTGTTTCCCTCCCAGTATCTTTGTAGCCCTGTTTTGGATGTTTTATAATAGTTTTGCATCCTTATTACATTGTGGTGCCCAAACATGCAGAGAATATTGAAGGTAAGGCCACACCAGCACAGAGCAGAGAGGGACAATCCCTTCCCTCAACCAGCCGGTGAGGCTGCACATGAAACATCCTAGAAATAAGGACTGTATTTTTAAAGGAAGATCTTGTGAAATTAGCTTGAAGTATGAGTTGAAAAGACTGTGTTTTACAGAGTGCTGCATTGAATGGTATAAATAGAAATATTGATTTTTGCTCTGCTTAGGAATGTCTGTCTTAAATATCACTGTGCATTGTAGAAGATGAACGAATTTTAAAGGGCAAGTGGTAAAAACAACTGTGATATTGTAAAATATTGTCTTCCACCACCACTATTTATAACTTGTTACTCTATTATGAAATTTCAAGGGGAATGGAGTTAGTATGAACAGACCCTAAAAGTGTTCTGAAGCAACTTGGGCAACTTTGCTTGACAGCAGGTTGATAAACATTCTTCCTGCTGAGTGGTGGTGCCTAAACCTCCAAATGAGGGGCCAGTTCAAACTGTGGCTAGTTAACACCTTTAATTGACTTAGGATATTATGTGGTGGATCAAATTTTTCTGAGATTACAAGAAATTTACTGATAAATGAAGATGAAAATGTGATTATTTAATATTTTGATCAAGAAATGCCTTTTTCAGAATATTTTCTGAATTGTGTGAAAAATTCTACACCTTTTAAAGCAACTAAGAGGTGTACCCTGACTTTATTGACTGAACATCTTCTGATATAAAAGGCAGGGAAAGGAAGAAAATTACAAATGCAAAATATATATTTCATAGACAAAACAGTTTGGGATAATTTTCATTGTTTATTATTTTTAATTAGAAACTACTGTTCCTAGTAAATTAACTTTTAAGCTTTTATTTTTATGAATATGTATCCTTTATAAATCTTTGTGATTTCCTCCATTCTCCTTGCATTCCACTTTAAATTATTTTTTGATTGTTTTATTTTTCCCTTGGCGTACTCATGAAAGTCTGACACTGAAATTAATTTCCATCATCTAAAATATATGCTGTTCCAGGCATTGTAATAGCATGGGGAGAATCACTGTGCTTGAATTAGCATAGGGATAAACTCAGCAAACTACCTAAAAGATGCAATAAAGATTTTTTCCAAGAAGCAAAGGAAAGGAAATTGTTGTTCCATACCTTAACTTGTCATTTCAACCAGAAAACTTCAAGCACTGGTCAAAGTCACTGATGCTATAACATGGGTGGTGCAGGTTGCACATGTGTATAGTAATTTTACAGCTAAGAAACATTCTTTAAAAAATAATCTTTGAAATATAATACATAATTCCTTCTTTTCTCTTTCTCCTATGGTATGTTTCCAGTATCTCACTTTATTCTTATCTGGCAGGAAAGCAGTTATTCTCTTAAGAGTAGGAAATAGAGCCTGGAATAACATGCAGGTGTAAGAAAATTAAAAAATCAAACTAAGCATTTCAACACAGAGATACTTGTCATCATCTTAAGTGTTTCTGTTACTCCTGCAAAAGGGACTAAATCCTTAGAGGATGGATTTGTTCACTACAAGTTTCTTCCAGTGTGAGGAAATGACCATGAGTGCAACTTGTTGGAATTTTCCCAAGTCTGTGCTCAAGTTTATAACAACAACGTTACATCTGCACTATGAAACAGATTTTAGCTAAATGTTGTTGCAAATATTAAATTATCAATGTAATTTATATAATAATTATACTATAAATAAATATACATACACATTTAATACATAAAATAATAAATATATTACTATTCATAGAGAGAGTTTGGTTTCAAATGAAGCTGAGCTCAAGTTTACGTCTAGTACCAATGTGAAACCTGCTGCAGTCTGTTATTCCACTCATAAAATTATTATTCCACATGCATATCACTTTCAATTTAAAAGCCCACAAAGAAATTTTGCACCCTTTTTTTTGGGTGAATTTTCATCTTTGAATTTAGAAGTACTTTTGCAAAAAATCAGGAAAATTTCTATGGCAATTAGACTAAAACTTACATTATAATTTCCTTAAAACTATAATATATACTTACTAAATATGTTGTTCATTGATCTGTCTAGTATTTTCTAAAGCATCTGTTAATATGAGAAAATGTTAGAAAACAACAGAGATTTTCAGCCTCCCTCAAGTACTACTCTCTAAGCCTCTCTGGAACTCTCATCCACACAGTCATGTTTGATGGTCACTGAGAGGATTTCATACTTGTCAGCCCCTATACATTCTGACTTTTACTGCACCCTAAGACAATAAATCCTACAGCTTGACTTTGTGTTATATGAAACAATAATTCCAGGTTTTTTAAGCTTTACTCCTTATTGCATATATTTTACCATGCAAAACTGCATTGCTATCTTCCTTATTCATTGCAGGATTGACACATTTTGAGAATAATTCTTAAGTGAGAGAAAAATAGGAGCATGAATGGTTTTTTTCTATTTATATAAATGTTACGTATGGTAAAAATTATATCTAAAGATCAATGATATTGTTTATCTTTGTTATCATACTCATAGTGCAACCTAGAATTTTTAGATAATTATTCTTGTCTATAAAATTGATTTCTGATAAATGTTATTTATAGTAGAGATATTACGAGAATAAATGTTGGAATTTCTAGGAGTTGTGGCAAAGATTATCAACACAATGTCATTTGGACAGCTGTCTATAATTTTGCTTTTCAATAAGAATAAACACCATGAAGTACAAGCACCCACTGTATTTATATCACCGTAAAAGTATCATACATGCAATTTGTAAGGACTAGCTAGAGTCATTGTTTACCACATTCACCTGAAAATATTAAATTAAAAGTATGGTAAAATAAGTATTCTGGGTTATCATAAGCCTTCAAAGTATTTTTTTCCCCAGAGGCAGTACCTGTTAAAGTGACATCTGAAAACATTCACAAGATGCTAAATTAATTGTCATTCAGATGAAAATATTAATTTTCAACCTGCACTGACAAGTCTCCTTTGACTTACACCTTCCCCTATATTTAAAAACATTTATAATAAAGTTTTGTTGATGGTATTTCCAGTGCAGCAAATTACATATGATTTTGGGTTAATGTCCAATTATTTGTTAAAAAAAAAGACCAGTCTTCTTTTTTTTTTTTGTATATGTGCATGTGTGTGTGTGGCAAACCAAAGGAGGATACAAATATTCATCTGAAGCATCCATTTTGAATGGATGAATGGATATACTTGTTGACACACAGAGGTATATTTGTCAATTTCTGTGTGAAAACGTGGATGCCTGTGAATATATTATAATGAACTAATATATTTTTAAAGCATTTGCAGAAATTTATAACAAGAAATAGAAATATTTCATTCTAGGGAAGTTCACCACCACAAATATTCGTTTATTACCCTGCATGAAATATTCTTCTGTCAAAGGGATTAATGCATATTTGTAGTTTAAAATGATGTTTCTTTAAAAGGAATATAACTTCACTTTTGCACGGTACAGAATTGTCTGAATACAGGTGAAAATTCCCTCAATGTTCCCTCCTTCTTCTCCCTTCAACATCCCCTCCCTCTCCCAATACAAACAAAACAGAAACCTGTCATAAAATAAGCACTCAGTAAAACGAAATAAAATCAGAGTGATATGTCTGCCATGGGATGAAAGAGAGGGTGTAATAGTAGTTAAAGCATAATATGTTTAAGCCTGGGGATAAAGTGAAGTGCAGATGTGTCATTCCTTGAATAAAAATAAACTAATAGTTCAGCAATACAACCATAGCTGCAAGGATTTTAGAAGCAGGTAAGAACACATTAGTTTTTATGTGTCATCCAAGGCCTTATATCATAGTCTCAGGCTGATCCTTCTTTTGGATTAAGAAGCACTTTTACTTATAAGTCCTGTTAAGTATTCCAAGTGGAGGCCTTGTTCTTCTATTAAGAAATATTCTTTCTGAAGCTTCAGTGTGTTTGTTTGGGGTTTTTTGTTGTTGTTGGTTTTTTTTTAAATTTTCTTATGTTTTTAACTCACACAGGGCCACACACAATGATACATCTTATATTTTATGTATCTTCTGTAACACCCCTTCCTGTTGGAAAACATTCATCCTACTCTTGCTCAACTACCCAGCAATCAATATTTTGCATTCTTTCAAAATGTATTATTACCTTTTCAGAAAAGAAACCATCATGCCACAAAGATAACTACTGTAGTGTTATAGATCTCATGTGGGAAAGCTCAGATGTGGCCATGCCACAGATTTCCCGAGCTGTGTGGAACATATGGATAGAGACAGTGCTGTATTTATAGGTTTCCCCAGAGCAGCTAGCAACCATTACAGCCTTAGGGCATGGAGCCTTTCACTGCATTTTACCAGCAGTTAAAATCTCCTGACCCCAGAGTGCTGGAGAAAGGAAAAGCACTACCTTCTCTTAAGTGAACTAATCCAGAAGAAACTTTCATAGAAAATTACCCTCTCACTAAAAGCAGCTTGAATACACTTACACATTTCTCCTGAGTGAGCACAAAAGATGTGTCAGAGCTTGTGAGAGAGGCAACTGTTCTTTCACTCTCTTCACACATTCACCACCTTATCTACTTTGACCTCTCCTAGATGAAGAGATGTTTTTCATTAAGTGTAAAGTAATGATCCTCTACTTTGTAATATTTTTTCAAGGTAACTGTTAGTAAAACACAGGCTGCATGCGTAGTCAGGTAAAATGCTTTTAGTCTGTGCTTGTACCATTTACACTATCTTATGCTGCTATAATAGGCTGTTAGCAACCATCTCAAATTCATGAATTTGAATGAAGAAAGCCTAGGATGAAAAAGACACTCTTTAGTCATGAAGTGCATTCTTTTTTCTAGACATGTTTTAGGTTTTTTACAGAACAAAATATTTCTGTAGAAATCTGTTAGGCATTGTGTCACGAGAGAGAACAGCATGTTCTATGAAGAACCTGACAAGGAAAATTTGCAAGAAGAAAATAAAATGCTAAAACAAAATACTTTATTTTTCTCCTCTTTTAAAAGTGATACTTATTTCAAATAATTTTATTCTTGTTGTGACATTAGCTATAGAAACCAAAAAAAAAAAAAAAAGACTGTTAATCAGGAAGAGCTGGAAGCTTCATTTTAATGCTTATAACAAATTATATTAGATAAAGCTGAAAATCTCTATGATCCAGTGATAATATTATACAACATTCAAGAGCTATATGCATGATTTAAAAAGACAGAAAACTGTAATTTATCAGAATACTTTCACTATTAATATGCAAATGATGCATTGGCTACATATTTAACAGCTCTTACTGTTTCTGCTTTGGAAAGAAATTATTGTGTTTCTGCTGTAGAGGGGGAGCTTTTCCAAATCACTGTCTATGATTTTCCTTAAGAATTGAGCTAAGTAAATCATAGTAACACAGTGAATCATAGTATCTAATGATAGACACATTGTAATTTGCAAACCAGGTTTCATCATCTATTTTGAACATACAACATTATAAATTTTACATGAAAATTACACAGCCACAAAAAAAAAATGTAAAGTGAAAAATATACCCTTTGGCTGCCCTATTTCAGACCCCCTTGATGGTTTTGAAAGCAATCACAAAGAGATTCTTCTATTCACCCACCTTATATACAATTGCATTCACCTTGTCTGCTACTGGCAATTTATTCTCTTTTGCCTCAAGGGAACTCGAACACCTTGATTCCTAGAGAGACACCAACCCCCACTCAGAGATAGAAGAAAAAATGATGAGTTTCTCCTTATTATTGTTTTTTTCTCCTCCCTGACTCCTTTTCTGTTGTTTTGTTATATACAGCTTCAGTAGCACTGAAGTCATCCAGCTGCAGAGCATTTTCTGATCTACAAGACATGAAACATAATGCTGAGACAGATTTATAATTTCTACCTGTTTTAGGAAATTAATCTGTGAAGAAAAGAGCATGCTCTGAAGAATCACTTATTATCAATGGACTGTATCTTAATATACAATGAAATGCAAGCCTTAGAAATGTTTTACTTTTCCAATAAATTTTATCTCCAACAGTTTTAATAGCAACAAGAACTCAACTCAGCTTTTCCTTCCTCTATTTCTTATCTCTTATAACTATAGTCTGCCAGTCATTTTACATGGAGATTGTTCCACAAAGCATCTGAAATTCTCTATCTTTACCAGTCAACTAAACTATTCTGTAGAACCAGGTAAGGGGGTAATTTATGCCAAATATTTGCAATTCAGTGAACTCCTGTAGGTAACAATCTTTAAAAATACATCAAAGAAAATTGAAAAGGAAAACTAAAAGAACGTAGTTTATGAATTTATAGCAAGGTTACTTTTCTCAGTCTAGGTGGTGTTAGATCTTTATCCATCTATATTAGTATTGTTTTGTTGAATTTGCTATGTTTCTTTAGTTTTGCTTTGTGGGTTTGGGTTGTTGTGTTTGTGTTTTATCAACAGTGAAATTACATTCTTGCCTGAGATTCTGAGCTTTACAAAATGCTCCTTTTTTCTGAGTGCTCCCATCACTGTCAGGTAGTGCTACTGACTGCTTCTGTGTAAGGGGTTTAATCTGTGGGAAGAGAAGTGGCAAGAGCACAAAACAAGCAAAGCCCTCAAAACTGCAAAGGACATGTTGGAAAGGGGATTACCAATGAGGCACTTGATAAAAGTCTTACAAAATAGCATGACAAAAGGTATGAATGTAAGAGCAAACCAAAGAAATAAAATTGTACAGTATTAATCCTTCATTAGAAAACCTGCCCAGACATCTCAATTTTAATTGTCTGATAAATGTCTCAGAAAGTATTCTCACAAAGGAGGAGAGTTTTAAGGCTAGTGTGTGCAAAAATCCACCACCTTAAAATCAGGTTTAGTTTAACCAGAAGCCAAAATTATTTTGAAACATTTAACTAACTACATTTTATTAATAACACATAGCCTCATGATAATTCAAATCAAGCCTTGTCCAATAATTAAAAAGTGTGCTAATGTAATTTTAAGGCAACTGAAGATTAAATATAAACAAATCAACACAAAAACCATCAAGTGTCCATCCTGAAATATACAGTGTTTCAATGCATAGTAGACAACAGTACTTGTTCACTTGACCATCTTTGCTAAAATTTATGTCTGTGTCCCCAGGCTCCTCTCCTAAGAAGAGTCTGGCTCCAACAGAGCCCTTTGGAGAAGAAGGCTGCTCTTGTCACCAGGGAATTTCTGAGTGTATGCAGGGTAGGAAAGGTTGCTGTGCTGGCAAGCAAGACCCATCCTGAAGGCTGGAGCTCATGCAGAGGTTAAGAGGCAGCAGAGAGGATGAGTCTGGTAACAAGGCCACAAACACTGAGGGAAGGGCTTCTCTGGGACAGAGGGGAAAAGATCAGATCTTGCTGCTGTTCAGAAAGTATCAAGCTAATGGATCTGAAACACAAAAGTTCCAGTCTACAGGGACAGAACGAGCAGCATATAAAACTCTCCATTTTTGTTCTTTTTATTCATTGCTTTAACTTCTTTTCATTTGGAAAGTCAATACACTTGGACTTCTATTTTGGAATAAAATTTATTTTTTGAATCTAAACCCTTTTGGTCTCTTTGGGGAGTTTCTCCAGGAGGCAGTTTAAGCACATCTGTTCTGCAGCAGTGGCCAAAATATATTCATAGTTAATATGTGCACAGATACAGAGCAAGGCTACAGCTGCAGCAATGTGCTCAAAAAGGATTAAAAAAACAACCTGTCCCTCATTAAATAATGGCAATGAAGAGAGAATATCAAAATGCTTCTGTAGGTGATGTGGTGCTCAGGTGAAATGACAATTGCACCTCACTGCCACAGAACTAGGAGACAAAGTAAAAATCAACTTACTTCTCATTCTCTTCTATTGCTTCCATCACATTTATGTTATTTCCCAGGTAGCTGAAATATAATTTGTTCTGTTTTCCTACTTGTAATACTGGAAATATCACTGTTAACTTTTTCACTGCCCTGCAAATATCTTTTTTGCAATGCTCACTCTGACATTGTAAATCCTACAATATTAGTTTCTTTGCTACCTTGATAATTGATTTACACATTTTAAGCAGATATACTTCTTCATGGTTTTAGGCCTTTTTTTTTTTCTAAGCTTAGTAACCTCACTTTCTTTGGTTTTGTTTAATTTCCATTATTTTCCTTTTTATCCTTTTTCAGTAACTTCATTTCACATTCAGTGAAGTTGCTAAGCCTGGATGATACCTGTTTCCTGCCTTTTGTTTTTTGTTCACAGCAAAATTCTTTGCTATCCATCAATTTCCTGCTGTATTTTTCCCAACAAACACAGTGCGATTTTTACCTGTGTTTCCTCTCTGTGCACAAACATAAATAATGCAGAATTTGGTCTAACAACAAAGACATGAATAAAATACATAAAAAGAAATCCACCAACTGCTGTGTACATCCGTGTTCTTGATTTCAGTCTGCTTTTATATCTTATCACTCAAAATTCCTTCTTTTTTTCTCCTAAAAGATTAAAGTATGTATATGTCCACTGAGATTCCTGCCACTTCTTTTTAGAGAATTAAGGCAAATCCTATCTCCTTTTTCTTTCTGAAGAGACATATTACTTGGGAGTGTTGACCTCAGCAGGGAAAAATCTCCCTCTCTGCTCCTTTATTTCTTTTCAAATTTTCCGAGAGAACTCAAAACCAAGTCATCCCCAATTGATATAGCTGACCAACCTTTTGGTATTCAATGCTGCTATGAAAACAGAGAAACTTTCATGATTTTGCTAATTGAAATTTATCACATTAGGAATCTAAAAAATTACCATGGCATAATTCTCCAATGTTGTGGTTTACTGTTTTCCTCTGACAAGACTATTCTGACCATTTGTTCCTTAGAGGAGGTAAAGGTAAAGGCAAAGGTCAGATTAGGTTATTATTTCTTTGTTGATGGGCTGTGGGAAGAGTTAGCAATTGCCACCACCCCACCATTGCTCTGTCAGATGCAGCCCAGGGAAATGCTGGAAGCAGAGTGCGTTGCCCATCAGCTTTCCAAAGCACAGTCATGGCACATTACAAAGCAGTACAAACTGTTGTCTTCAACTGAGCCAACAAATATGTGTATCCTCCCCATACCTCTAATAGTGGCATGCCTTTCTCTAGCTGAGGCTTCTTCCTCTTTTATTTTAGTTTGTGTATTAAAATGACATCTGGCAATTGAGAGCTTATCAAGCTCCTGTTTTAGACATGCTTGGACTCTTCTCTTCTTTCATTATCTTTAGAATAATTTATCCCAAATCAAATTTTTGCATTCAAATAACGCTTTTTTGCTAAATGATTTTCTTCATTGGTATCCTTACTCTGTATTTAGAGCTGGGTGTAAATGTATCACATCAATTCAATCCAGCTAAATGCTTAATTTCTTGATTGACTTTTAGGTTTCTACCTTAAATAACAATATCAAGCACAGCTGTTTTTACCATTATCTACCTTTCTTTTTCCTTTTGTTTGAGATTATTATTTTATATACCTTCACCATAATATTTCAGGTCAACTTCTGTAGAAACACTTGAACTGAAATTAAAAAAACTGTAATTTGAAATTCTACAAACCTCCAATTTTTTTCTAATAGAGTAACAGCCAAAGAGAGTCATTGTTTTAAGTTGCACAACTGAAAATGGGAGGGAGAGAAAGTGTATTTAGAAATCTTTTCAGTAAAGGCTGTTCAGAGAGGCAATAATTACACAGCAGGTAAGAGGTTGCATGTGCTGAAAAAGAGAAAGGTTCTAAACATAAAAATAAAAAAAAAAGTACAGCTAATTTCCTACACTCTTTTCCAAAGAAAACAATAACTTAATGCTGTGCACAAAGGCATTGGGTACAAGGTTATACCTTGGACTCACAGACCAAAAAAATAACTGCAGGCAAACAAGAGTTGTGAAGATTAATTTTAAATGGTTAATTTTAAAATGTTTTGTGAATTTTTCTTATGCTACTCTGACTAATGGACTTGCTAATTAAAACCTACTTTATATTAAAAAATAATGAGAGCACAGATTTAATAGAAATTGGTAGCCAAGAGGTAAGTCTATTAACAGCAACTTGAACAAATTGAAAAAAAAAATCAATTGAGCTTAAAAAGAGATTTTAAACTTGTCAGAAATCTGCCTTAGAGAGGAACCCTATTACTTCTATTTCAGTGAAGTCTGGCAGAGTTTATAACTCTTTTTTCAATTTAAGATTAAATCTAAGTTTCAATCTAAGATGCTTCTATACGATCTATGATTTTTTGATATGATCCATGATGTTAAAAAAAAAAAATTAAATCTTAAGTATGCAGAGTTTCCTCTGCAGTTTAAAGCCTACTGCTGGGCCCAGCATAGAATCCTGGAGGACACCATTTGTGACAGACTTCTACCTAGATCCTGTGGGAATAAAACCTTCTGGGATCTCCCATTCAGCCAGTCCTCAATTTCAATTTTCCTCCAAAGTAATAAATAATTCTTAAAAGCAAGAGTAAATATTTAAAGGGGATGTGAATAACACAAATATTGGTACAAATACCACTTTCATGTCTCTGAAGGTTTAGAGATATTTGGTTGCACCTCGGATCTCCACATTCCTGATTTGTCAGTGTTCTTGTGGTTACCTTGTGGTATTTTCCATAAAAATCAGATCTTGAATTTAATTCCGTGGAAATGTTTGAGGCATTACTTTTTTTCACAGAAGAACTTCCTTACTTTTTATTCACTTTTTTTCTTTAAACGACAGAAAGAAAAAAGAAATTATAAGATTTTCATGGTAAAATTTCATGGTAAAAACATAGAGTACACCTAAGCTATTTTAACATGAATATTATGACACTAAAGGTTTCCTTTATACTGTATTAAAAAAAAAAATACAAGAGAGCACAACACCTCTGTTGTCCTTTGCTGACTTTTTTTTTTTTTTAAATCTCATCCAGTACAGCAGTGAAATGAGTTGAACTCAGGTCTGTTGAGTGCAAAATGTGTTGCAGATTTTTTTTTAAACTATAAATCCCAGAGTATGAAAAATGGGAAGAAGAATTTGAAATGATTGCTTAAAAAACTGCTGCCTACCTTTTTTCACTGATCCTCTGTTTTCTCCAGCTTCACTTTGAGTTCCATTTGGGTTTGGACCTCACAGACTACAGCGATGTCAGAGACGTTTTGGTTTTTTCTTCTCTGCTATAAAGAATGGGATTGCTTTTACAGAGAAAAAAATAATATATTTGAGCAAAACAACCCATTACAGAGTGAAGAGATCAAAGATTTTGTTTTGGTGAATGTTACCACATTCTACATTTTATAGCAAATGTATCAACTGGTGAACGCTTCCAGTGAATACTGAGTGGATAGAAGTTGCATATGCTGAAGATATAAAATGCAGAAATAAAGTTCTTCTCCTTCTTATCACAAAGGTCAGAAAATAGCAAGCTGATCTGAAGTCATGAGTCAGGGTCCATTCACTCCAGTGCCACTCAGCAAACAAACAGGGGATGCCACATAGAACTGCATTGTCTTGGATCATTTTTGCTAAAATCATATAGCACTAATTATTGAGGTCTTCCTTGTTTAGTTCAGACTAATTTCATTTGAGTCTTATGTTATTTTACTTACAACTATACCCACCACACAATTGAAAGTGCCAAATAAAGTAAATGACAATATCCCAGTCGCTGCTGGTTTCGAGGAAAGCTAAGAATTAAAACTACAATACAAAAATCTAGAAGAAAAGAATATCTAAAGGCCTGGGTGAACACACAGTGATATCAATAGAAAAATATAAGTTTACATTGATGACCCTAAATCATACTCTATATCTGACTTCAAGCCTTCAAAAAAAAAAAAAATGAAAAGAACATTTGATGCTATTTATTTTGATGCAAAGTGACCTGAAAAAACCCAGATTCTGTGCCAAACATTAATTCAAAATGCAAACTAATTGAAAAATACTTGTATAAAAGGATTTGAAAGAGTAAATGCCAAGATTAAGAAAAGCGTTCTATTATTTTTATGAGCAGATTTTGGGTACTGAGGACCAAGCTCATGAGAGGAAAAAAAACACAGAAAACCCTTTCAGGAACGGATTAGTAGTTCAGAAATAGGCCTTTGAAAACTCCAAATCCTGCAGGATGATTAATTATTCTGTGGTTCACCATGAAGTATTTTTAGCTACTTTAACAAAGACAGAAAATTGCTGCCTTGTCTACTGAGTGCTGCAAGAAAATGAAAATTATGAAATGTTTCTGAAGTAACAGAAATGCTTGAAGTAACCAGCTATTGCTTATACTATGCTGCTTGGATTTCTGGACCAAGATTAACCTTTTAAATACATTACTCCATGGCATTAGATGTCTCCCTTCTTGTCGTTATGAATTTAAAAGAAGCTCATCTTCTCTTTCACTTTAATACCTGTGGGTATATGAAGAGGAAGAGAATCATTAGAAGAGGGTTTTTAATTTTTACTCACAGACTACCACGGTTATCATGAAAGGTCTCTTCCAAAAAGCATAGGGCTATCCAAAGCATAGGGCTTAAACTCACAGAAAATCCACAAGAGATCTTTTTCAAACTCTCAGCCTGAATCTTGGCCTAAGGGCCTTGTTCCTTAAAAATGGTCTTAAAAAAATAGATTTTTCCAGGAACCAGTATCGAACCAGACATAAGTATTTCTGTAAAATTCTAGGGAACCAGTTTATTTATTTATAATAAAGCAGAATTGTTCAGTTGGAAGGGATCTACAATTATCTTGTCAAAACACATTCATTTAATTATTTTTAAAATGCAAGTAAACTCATCCTATCAAGAACATAACTCTTGCCTAATATGAGGAAAATGCAACAAAATCAGTGGAACTGAATAGTACTTGAAGGGAGGAAGGTGCAGAGGTCCACACTGCTTGGCTTGTATCAAAAAGAGAAGAAAAACACTGTAATTAAGAGATAATTTTCATGTAATGTAGAACTGTCATTAAATGATCTGATAAAAGTTTGAATACATCTGTAATACCAGGTTATAAATGGTAGAAGTATTTATCAGGGTTTTGAATATCCTGTAAGAAATAATAATTAGGTAAACAAGGTTATAGAGAACAATAAGCCTAAAATAAATACTTGATTCTAACCTCTAACAGTCATACTCAGAAATTGCAGTTCCAATGTCTTTAGTGAAAGAAAGGTTTTGTGATTACATCACCAGAAAAAAGTAATAAGCCCTGAAAATATTCTGTGCTAACTTCTTAATATTTATTGTTACTTTTATTTTACAATATCTTAAATACCAAGAAACATACTATACTCCCTCTAAAACCTGAATAAATTCTCTTTTCAGAAGGCCTACTCCATTACTCATGAATTCTACAATGCTCTAAGAATTGATCCACTATACAGAACTATTATAAATAGCTATTTAACATAAAGAAGACACTTAGACTTGTAATGGATCTGTCAATGAGCTTCTTTTGTTGAATAGAAAATTTCTTAGATTTTTATATAAGGTGAATATTATGACAGTAATTGCATACGTGGCATGGCAGGGATCCCATGTACAGTCCTATTATCGCTTTGACAATAAGTCATTGGCAGTTCAAAGAGAATTCTAAAAATGACATTAAACCAGCATATGGAAGCTACTTTGGAAACAGAAACAGGAAGACATATACCTCAGATAAAATAGAAATTAGAAAATAACTTCTTAGAAAAATAAATGTTTCTGAAGGAACTAAATGTGTTGTTACTGCTTAAGGAAAAAGAACAGATTAAGAGGTCCATGGTGTAGGAAGATTGACAAGGTCTCAGGAGAGGAGAAAAGGAAGAAATAAAATTAAAGAACATAAGCAACACAATAGTACAAAACACTTAACCTTGAAACAATCTTTTAAGGAAACCAGAAGAAATTATATAATTTGCAATATTTAATTAACACGCTTCAATGAAAGCACTAGGAAAAGTATTGCTCCTGCCTTCCTTCCCTTGAATGCAAATATAAGCAAGCCAACCTGCTTTCCTGTCTCCAGCAGCTATTATTTTGCTCTGGTAAAATGTCCCAAGGCTTTGTCGTAATATGAGAAACTAGTAGACTGGAGAAATTAGATGGAAAAAAAAGAGAGAGAGAATAATAAATTATAAGAAAATGCTGCTACTATATGTTAGATACCCATTATATCCATCAGCAACGTTTCAGGCAGTAATAAATCCTTCCAATATTTCAGACATACAAATTTCCTGTATGAAACTTGTTGGTAATTATCAGAGACACTGAAAAGAGAGAGAATCCCTGCAGTATACTGTTATTTTGGAGTGCCTGAAGCATAGAGGGCAAAGCACAATGAATACATGCTGATTACTTAACAACCTTTTTCCTCCTTTTGTAAGTAAAGTCTCTACTGGCACATTGTAATGCAGTTTATTCACTAACAATTTATAGAAATGAGTCAAAGGTGATTATTCTCACAAAGTCCAAAAGACAAAAGAAACACATATGAAGAAGAACTTGGCTTCTCAAGCCTTTCAAGATGAAACTGCAATCAGCATACCACCAAAAATCTAACTTAGAGCAGCAGGAGCAGATGTATTTAGCAGCAACATAGAATAAATGGCAAATAGAAAACTTCTTATGGATGCTTCCAACTCAGTTGTCATCAGTAGCCATTAAAGCACCTGTTTACATAAAAAAGTGATAGCAGGAAAGCATTTTTAGCTGCCTTAGGGGATAGAGCAATGAAAAATAACAGAACCAAGGCTGTAAGGCATGTCAAGGCTGCCAGGTGTATCAGCTTGCACGGTGTCAAACCGCCACCACACCTGTTTGAGAACCATTGCTGTAGAAAAGAATTTTTTACTCTAGGCAAAATTTCTTCTTAGCTTTTGTCTTTCGCCACTGATTTTCAATTACACTTACTGTTAGTATTTCAGTAGCATCTCGGTTTAGTTGAACCACAACCCATCACAGCTTCAGTGAGATATGACTGCTAATTTCAGACCTCTTACAGCTCATTAGTTCTTCCCTATTCTAAAGTACCTTCATTTGTGAAAAAAAAAAATCAGGTAATATTATTTCTCTTAAGTGTTCTTATTGACCCCAAAATATACTGTCTGTGCTGTCTGTGATTGCAGAGATGGTCTCTCTTTACTAAACTTTGGGGAGACAAAAGTCCTTCCTGATCTTTGAGGGCTGAGTATGCAAAATCTTTTTGACCCTCTGTAACATGGCATCGTGTCCCAGGCAACAGTAAGGGAGGCAGTGTGGAAATAATAGAAGACTCTATAAACTTACACTGATATCTAATTATTACTGACATTTTTACATGATTTTTTTGTCACTTGGTTTTTTCATCTATGATATTCCCTGTAATTGTCTAATTATTCCTATACAGAGGCTCTTCTATGTTCTTTTTAATTGCCTCCACTAAAATTCAATTTTCATTTTGTGATCAATTTCCATTTTGACTTAATATCTTCTTCAATAATTAAAAACCCCGCAGTTCAGGAAGTACTTATAAAGCTCCATATACAAATATAAGCCCTGAGAAAGATCACCACTGACAGGAGTTAAACTTCACTTATTTTAAAAGTCACACAGAATCGAGATGTTAGGACAGTTAACATCTTTTAAGACAGCTCTTTTCAAGTAAAGGGATATGCTGCAAGATAGTGTGGCAACTCATACTGTATTATAACTTTGATTAAGACAAGGCATAACAGGAGGTAAAAAAAAAGGTTGTCAGCCATGAAATTTTAATTTTTCTTAAATATTAAGGCAAAAATCTCTGAAATCAATAACAATTTTCCACAAGTCAAATACTATTGTCATATCTGCATAGAGCATTTTTTGAATGAAGAAGAGATTACATGACTATGAGAAAGAATTGTTTAGGACTGCACACTTTCATAGGCAGCAATATTTGAATATACTGAATTTAGAAAATTATGAAATCCAAAAAATTCTGGACTTCTGAGGGGTATTAGACATAAACTATTTGAGATGTATAAGAAATGTTGTTGCTCAAAAGTGAATTGATGTACCGGATATGAAGGTACGGAAAATTATTAAGTAAAGCTTAAAACTGCAAGATCACAGGACAGTACATCTTGTTAGGTCAACATTTTGTACCTGAGTGCTGCTTGGTGCATTTCTGCATTTGAGGATTAATAGCTAAAGGGAATTGGAGCGTTTTCTACTTGTGTCTTGAAATCACTTTGCAAATCTCTTGAAAAAGAAATGTTTAACAAAAAAATAGTGTAAAACACACTTTGTTTATCTAGCCAAATACTACGAAAATAACAATGTTATGCAAAGGTTAAAACAGCAAACGAAAATATCAGCGTAATACAAAATATTTCTCCTGACCAATTTTTTGATGATAACAGTTACAATAAATTGATATAAAGTATTTTTAAGTGTTATACTTCCCTTTAAATCTAAATCAATAATATTTTGTTCTCTATTGTTTTGCCCCAGTAAGGTTCTATGATAGCCTCAAGAGACTCAGAAATGAACGTGCTCTCTTTTAGGTGATACAACTTGTTAGTCCCTTTTCTTCACAAAAGTGTTTTTCCTGTACAGAGTAAACCCCTGAAGACATTTCTAACCTCATTTAATCCTTTCAATAGCTTGATAACCCACCCTGCAGTATTTTATCTTTATAACTCATGGAAGAAAGTGCTTTGGTCTGCAGCTTTTCATGGGAACAAAATTGCACCTCAGACTTGTGGTATAAGACATGACACAGTAATGTGTGAACCATGAATTATTGAAGAAGTAAAGGAATCCTGAAAGAGAATATCTTCTCTGAAGGCAAAAGTTCAGTCCAGGTTTGCCGGCTGGATGCTCTGAACATCAAAGCCAGCCAAAACGTGACCTACAGGGAGATGAGTCAGGATATCTCAGGTCATTTCCTGACAATCAAGATTTGTTGAGTCCAACTGTAACATGATTTTTTCACTGAGATAACAAAACAGATAGCTGCACCTCCATATTTAACACCTTTAAATAACTTTACCTTTCTTACCACCACTCTAAATATGATCCAAGATAATGATAGTGAGAAAAAACAAACAAAAAAATGCCACCCCCCTCAGGGTACACAAAACTCCACATCCTTACCTACACACACCCTCTGTAAAAAAAAAAAAAGAAAAAAAAAGACTGAAAATTGCTCCTGGGAGAAAACAATTGCAGATCTTACCTTTTGAAATATTAAGATTAGTAGATAAACTTAGATTATTTAATATACATATAATATACAAGTAAACCCAGTGGATTAATCCATCCCCTCTAGAGCTGGCTGAGAGGTTCTGCTCCAGTCCCATCTCCAGGCCTCACCAGTAATAAAGCTGAACACTATCCCCTTATGGGCACACACAAGGTCTCTGCAGACACTGCTGCTTGCAAACAGACAGAACAGGATTGGCACAGGCACCCACCAAGAACAGGAGCTCCCTGAGTAATCACCCAGTCTTGGGACTCTCTGGGGAAAAACCCTTCCCAGACGTGTCCAGTTTGACTCCCAGGGGCTCCATCCCTCTGAGGTCCTGCTGTCAGATCGAAAGTCTCCAGCTCAGCAGCTCCAAGACCCCTGGCATCGCCATTAACCAAGACTTCTCCAGCTTGCCAGGTGGTCTGCCTTGAAGTTTGCTCCCGGGTCGTGTGCAGAATGCACATTATTGCTTCTCTGGTCACTGGTTGCTCTTTTTGCCCATTTTGAACAGCAACTAGTCAGATCTCCTGTCTTTTATCAGCCTTTCTCCACTGGAGTGGAGTGCAGGCAGCCTAATTTTAAAGCTTTTTCTCTTACTAAATTCCTTTATGTTTTAGATAGTGAGGTTTAAAACCAAACTCCATCAAACTGCACTATTCATTCAAGGTTTCTATAAGCTACCCAACAGATAACGAACAGTAGCAAATTAGTGAAAGAAAGAAATACATAATTCAAATATCTCATAAATAGTATTAGAGACTTCAAAGCTTAAAAATCTATCCATTTAAGTAGAAACAAGCTGACACAAATAATTGTAAGACTTACCAAAATAATGGTTATTTAATGAACTCAAAACCAGCAAAACTTTCTTGAGACAATTGTAATTTTAAATTTGTTATAGCAACAAAGAATGTTTGATACAAATACTATATCACAGTGAGCAAGCAACTAATGTAAAGGGATTTTTCCTCCTTCTTATAATTTTAAACATATTTTTTACTGATATCATGCTTCTGATCCAGAGGTTACGAGCTTGCTTCAGATTTATTATCCCAGATTTGTGTATCTGAGTAATACAAGAAAGCAATCTGTTGTTAAGTGCTTTAATTTGCATGGAAGATACTAGAGGGATTTCTACATTTGATCTAAACCCTGAAGTTCAGAACAAGAATGAGAAAGAAACTGATGCTAAAATAAAATCAAAGGTAGACTTTAAAGCCTTTTTCCTACAGCTTCTTTTTTACTTTTACCTTGAGATGGATTTTTTTATATATTCCTTCACCTAACCATAAGGATAGCTGCTCTTAATACTTTTCAAGAACAAAGTGAGCAGTCTCTTTTCAAAAAAAGAAAAAAAGAAACCATCTTATAAATGCCATATAAATTATAGTTTCTCCTTTTTTCCCCCTAAAATTATAATCTTTAATATTTGCTATATTTTCCTGAAAGGAAAAAAAAAATCATATTCTTTTTCAAACATAGTGAAACAAAAGGTTTTTTGGGTTTTTTTTTTTTAGCACAACAGCACTTTTCTCAAATATTTAATACTGATTCTTCTACATCAGGCTCATAACCTCAAGTGCTTTTGGTATTTTCCAAAGTGAGCTTGGAAAGGCTGAATGAGTGCCTATACATAACTTGAAGAGAAAACTTCAATTACTATTGAGACTAGCTTCCAGCTCTAAAATGGTAGAAAATGTGGGGGCTTAGGCAATGTCTTAAAAATTGAAATTTTCTCTATTATCTTTATGAAGTAACAATATAAGATAGCACCAGATGGAAAAATACATACCACTTCCAAACACACATGCATATGCTGTACATATACTGCACTTTAACCTCAGTGTTCCTGTTGGGCTTCTATGGAATTCTAATCATTTCCCTGGCTGCAGGGAAAATATTCCATTTAGTTATGTGTTTACAGAAAGTTACCAATTAGCTTGTGTTTTTCAAAACAAGTATTTCTGATGTGTTTTGGCTTTGTTTACAGTTCTAGTTTGCAGTGGGTCATCTTGATTTCTTTCATGAATTCATATTGCACTCTTAAATGTGTAATGTGAACACTATTAAATTGAAAGCTATCGAAGATTAGAATTCGTAAGTCACCAACAAAAAGTGTAACCACTTGTGTGGAGACTGCAGCCATGAAATCAGTATGATCTCTTTTCCTACTGTCTTTCTTTCTAGATCTCAATTGCTGAGACTAGAGGTGCCATTCAGTGAATTCCAGCTCATTCATGTAAGAACGGATGAAAAATATAATTTTAGAAAATTCTATATATTTATGGAAGAAGAGTCAAGAATATGAAAATAAAATAAAAGGTCAGAAAATTCCCAAGCAGCTGTATTTCTGAAGGAGATGCAAATATCCTTGGTCTGCATTGTGAACTCATTTAGTACAGTATTGCCTGCTACTAATTAAAAATTTCAAGATTTTTTTTTTAAGAACTCCATCAAAAGATGTGGAAAGGAAAGAAAACACTATATTTAATTAAGGCATATGCTTTTCTCCAGCAACCACTTACAAAATAAAATATAAAAATTCAGAATTTTTATCCTCAAATTCCATCTCTAAATTTAGATTTTTTAAAATTTTTTTTCTTAAATGAGACGATAGGTTCTGCCATGCGGAAAAGATCTCTCATGAAGGTACCACACCGTGGTTTTTGTGAACCCAGCATGGACAGCGCCTTCAGATGCTGTGAAATCCTGGCAGCATTTGTTGGCCCAAGTGTTCAGGACTATTTTCACCCATGAAGCACAGTTTGCTACCTTGGCTTCAATGCCGTTGCCTACAGAAGGAACTTTAAAGAAGATAAAAGAGAAAGGTTGGCTCAGAACAAGCCTGCCTTCCCTTCTGCACTACCATGGATCTATTTCTACTCAATTAAAAGGTGCCAGGTACACCTGGAGTAACACAGAACTATTGTTCAGTCCCTCAAAAATCTTCTGCTTTGAAGCTGCTCCCAGCTCACACAGGAAGAGGGGTAAGGAAGAGAAACCAGAGGGAAAAAAGAAATCCAGTATGATTAAAAACTTCGCAGAAGAGGGGTTGAAAAGTATTTCAGGGAGACTTGATCAGTGTTGAGTCCTTATTTCAAAATGTTAAGTATTTAAAAATAATACAACACAACATTATGGAGAATATGATGTACGCAAATAGTATGAATATAGATGTACAAATGTAAATACTAACATGGTCTTTGGCAGATTATTCTATTCAAATAAGTATTTGAAGAAATTTTTGAAGAAGTTCTTCAAAATACCTATCTATCAATACATATTTTCTCACATCAAAATTGAGTTGAACACCTACAATAGCCTCTATATCAATTATTAGTAGTGGTTATGGATTTTTCATGTGGAGAACTGCACACTGCTTTTAAAAATCAGATCTCAAGTCAAGCAAGTAGCAGCTTGCTCACAGGTAGGGACAAAAACGACACACAATTTGTGTTATTGCCAATGCACAAAGATACTAACAAGGAATTCAGAAAGTCCAAAAACTTTTTATGCAATATTATCACCTATGAGATTAGATTATGACATGTGTCCTTTTAATGCATTTAAAAAACATCTGCCCTCAAACGTTAAAAATTAAATAAATTTCAGAAAATACTTTCAAGACATTCATTAATAAATAAACATTAAAAAATGGAGACATAATATTTGCATTGGTTTTCTTCAGCAGTGCATGTTAGTGACTGTGTTTTAAGTATACAAATTCTATGCTTGTCTGCTTTTTTTTCTGTTTTGCAATTTTTTGGGGTTTTTTGCCTTCCCTTTCTTTTTAAAGATCCTCATTTAAGTCATGTGTCCATTGACAACAAGCATAAATGCAATCCTCTTGTCCTGAAGTGTTAAACCAATCCTATGATCTTACAGAATCTTTTCATGATCTGCCCTTCTATTGTAATGCCTCAGTTCTCAGAGGACATTTGTGAAAAAAACTGACTGATTTTTTTTCCATAAGTCTTATTTTAGCTGCACAAAATCTGATACACTGCTAATAATGCTAACAAGTAGTCTGTTCGCAGAATGTTCTACTTGCATTAGCACTTTGCAGGTTTTGTAGCACTGATCTAAACAAAGAAGAAGAATAAATATAGTTCAAATCCTGATTATAATGCAATTTGTCACACCTTAATGTATCCTTCATCTGAATGCCATGAAATTTTACCAAACAAAATTATGATGGTGATATTTCAGGGTTTCAAGCTTTGCCCATTTTTTTTTTTTTTCCTTTCTGAAGGTAAATAAATACTTAAACTAAATGCTTTGTTCAATCCATAGATGAAGCTTTGGGGTCCCCATAGCTATTTAGAGAAGTGAAAAATTTTATGTAAAAGAGAGAAAATCCGTACCAAAGCTATTGAGTGATTTAGATTATATCAGCTGGTTAGAGTGTGGAGCTAATAATGCCAAGGTTGTTGGTTTGATCCCATTCATTTAAGAGTTGGACTGGATCATCTTTGCGAGTTCCCTCCAATTCAGAGTATTCTGTATTCTAAGGGTGCTCATTTCAGTGTGGTTTTGTGTGTTATATCCAAGAGCAGCATCAAACTCACCTGAAATAATCAGAAGGAATAACAAGACCTTGCTAATGATTATTGCTGCGGCAGTAACATCCAGGATATGAAAACAATGACTGCAGAACTCCAAGCTAACTACACCAATGGCAACAGTGGGGTTTATTTGCCATTTTCCAACCCCAGCTTTCTTGAAGACCACAGGACTACCACCTATGCAAGGAAAAACATAACTGGCACATAAGATACTGTGTGTAGTTTCATTGTCAAGAGAGACACCACTTACACTAATTCTGTCCTTTTCTGTTGTGAGTAATCATTTGACAGACAGATTGCCTAAATATGAGACAGCATTAGCAGTTGACTTTCCTGGTGTGACAGGATTCATGCTGCCCAGACCTAATTACTTCGGACTTGTTAAAGGGAGAGACAACTGTGGACGATAGAGAGTGTACTGCTAATGATGCATGTCATGTGAATGAATGGACAGGTTAAGCTACATGTGCTTGCCAAATTTCTATTCCTTCAGACAATTAATACGAGATGTTCAGGAAACAGATGGCCAGGTATCTAAAAGTCAAATCAGAATATCTTTTATGGCCTTTGGGGAACAGTTACAGGCAGGAGAATTGAAGGTGATTAGCATGTTGTTGACAGTCTATTCAATCTTCTGTATCATTTATTTAAAAGAAGCAATTCTTCTCTGCAAGAGGCCTGACTTACCTTTCCATCCTACTAGTACAGCTGTGCCTGAGAGAAGACCAAGTATTTTCTGTCACACTGAGTTTAGATCTCTCTGAAAGAGAAAAAGCTACAATAATAATGTTTTCAGTCTCAAAATTGAAGTAATATGAATCCAAAGCCCTTCTCAGGATTTGGGATTGTTTCATCTGGCTATTCAGCTTAACTTTAATGTTTAATGTGGAGAACATTAAACATTAAACCATCATATTCCCTGTAATTATAAGCTAGGTTACTCAATGGAAAGTTATCCTGGTTATGGTTTTAGTCACTTTTTTTAAGTAACCTTTAACTTTCATCTCTCTTTGCAACTCTCAGATTTTTTCTGTTCCTTTTCTCAAGAAACCTTTCAGTTTATTTTTTTTTTGGCAGTAGGGCAAAACCATAGTGTAGTGTAGGGAAGTTGTAATAATGCTTTATTAGAACTATCAACATTTGTTATGTGATGATTTTGTGGACCTCATAAAAACCCACTATTTTCTTTACTGATCATCTTTTAATTTGCCCCCAAAATGACCTCCAAGAGATGCTGTTGAGCTCAGTAGAAATTTGGACGGGTAAATAGTCTGAATTTTTTTCTTGCGGCATTTCAATAGAAGACCGTTGCCTTGTATGTATGCAGCATGTAGTTCAGAATGATCTGATTTTTCCTGTCACACAATTTTACAAGGATTAGCCTGGACATGCACTCACCTCTTCTTGATTGCCCAAGATTGGTTTATCAACAAAACAGTTCTCTTATATACCAAAGCTCTTGGCAAATTCAATACAGCATGAAAAGCTCAGACCACAATAATTTTTGCCCCATTATTTTCAAATTTTTTGCCATTTTATTTTGAGAAAGTATAATCAAATAGTGCAATGAAATTCACATAAATAGAAATCACAGTGGATGCTCCTCCTACCTTAAACTATAATTGCTTTTTTACTCATAACAAAGACATTATGTTTTAGCCTTATTCTACATTATAAGATTCCATGATCACATGTATTATATGCTAGTCAGTCCACTACACCTCCTGGTAAAGTGGCAATTTTAAAGGAGATATGATCTATAGAATAGGATTTTATTCTAATGACTTTTGAGGAAAGTTTCTAACGACTTTTGAGGAAATTTTTGTATGTTACTGAACAACAGACAGCTGTAAAGCAATGTCAGAAATATATTCTGAGATATACTGAGAGACAAGAAGTCTCTCCATTGGCTCTAGAATTTTGAAATGTTGACATTTTTTGCTTATTAGTAATAGAATAGTAGACTAGAATTAGAATTAAGCTTAGTCCTGAAACAGTTATAACCAACTTCAGAATTTAGTGGATAGGCAGAATTTCTTTCTAGGTGAAGTTTCAGCTATATATTTATCTATAAATTCATCTATACTCATTCCATGAATAACTTTTGAATAATATTAGACCACGGAGAAAATCACCCAACAATACAAGTCTGATGAGTATTATCAGTGAGAAAGTACACATTTAGCCCAATCAATACCATCATTCTATATAAATAACTCAATCTTCCATTTCTAATTTACTCACACTGACACTAATACATCCCACTAATACATCCCAAGGTAACAGCTGAGGAAAGTTAAACTAAATTGCTCATATGGACCAATCTTGTAAAAATCTAATTTTTGCAGAACTGATTTTAATAACTGTGTCAGTTATTGTCATAAAGCAATTTTTATAAATATTTATGTGGAATGAAGGTAGGTATGGAATGGGTTTGTTTCTCTGTTGACATCTGCAGTAGAGAGAGACAGGACTAAATATAGATATTTAAGGTTTTTTCTTTTTCAAATGAATGTTGATATCATCTTGAGCACGTTGCATAAGAAAGCAATTATACACCAGACCTACTAATGGTAGGCTAATCTTGTATATCTGAAATGTTGAAACAAATGCAGAAAATCCACAGCCCATAGACATCTTGAGAAAAAATTGTGAATTACTGGACAAGTCTGTGGCTCTCAGTTTGACATCTATTAGTTATACACAGGAGTCATATAATGTAAATAATAGTTTCTAATCATATTGAGTTTGGCACAGATTTTTTATTTCCATATTTGAAAGAAATGTCTATTCTTTGCTCCTGTTCCCTGCTGACAGTCCTGATAGCTTGATGACAATTTCCAGTATGATTTTAAAACATTTTTTCCCAACCTAAATGATTCTGTAATTCTATTAATTATTTTTTAAACTTTATTCTACAATATGATACAACTTTAAAGTCTCACATAACCATACAAATAGGCTTTTGAATGACTATGACTAAATTCCAGTGATGCACTGACATGAGATATAAGCAACAAAACTGACAGAAAACTTGTGTATGCTCATTGATTTTTGTTCCTTCCAGTAATTATGAATATTCTGACATTTCCTACCATCGATCACACATTGACAGACAAAAATTCTTACTTTTGACATATGCAAAACTGAAGACATAATTTCAGTCCCAAATTAGCTTTTGAAAACAGTTGAAAGATATCCAAGTTAGTAGGATATGTCACCCAAATATTTGTTCTTGAGCTCACTATTTTCTCAAACATTCAAAAAAAATCTCTTTGACACCAAGCTGGTAAAATCTAGATTCTTTATTTCACATTTTATGAAGTGAATATATTTTCCATATTATCTCCCTCCTCATTTCTCATCCCTACACCCTCCATATTTGATAATGTATTTAATATGTATTCCTAGATAGATAGATCCCTTCAGATACATATCTGTAGATACCTATAGATATCTATAGATACCTACAGGAAATTTTGGCTGATTCTATAATCTGCATTAGCTTTAGCAGTTGTAACAGTAAATTTTTATGCTCTTAGAGCAGAAGATTTAGGTTGGTTAGCACTGTAATGGAATAAATTTTGTTTAAAAAATTGAACAAAGCTTAAATTTGCAAAGTCTAAGAAGAAACACAATACAATTAGGCTTGCTATTCTAGTTTAGTTTCTCATTTTACATGGTGCTGCCACTTTGACTCCAGACTAATTTCTATCTCAGAATATCAAAAAACTGTAAATTACATGTGACTCACAAAACAGTTTCAAGGTAAGTCTTATTGAGACTCACATGCTGATTATAATGATTGACACTAAGAAAGGTCTCAATTCAGTGTGGCATCCTGCAGACTTTTTCACAGGTATAGCCAACTTTATTGTGCAGATTCTCAAGTGACTTCAAAGTTGCTTCTAAGTAAGCCTCCACAAATCTTATCCCTGCTTGCCAGAATATTCATTTTAATCTCCTTAATCTTTTATTTATCAGTAAAACATATGGAACTCATTTGACACTAAATAGAGAATATGTAAAGGCAATAATTCCCATAATTTTAAAAGGGTGAAGATGAAACAGGAAGACAGAAAATTATCCTGAAGGACTGTACTAAATTTTATGCTCAATTCATTTCAATACTGGTCCTTGACCTTGTTTTTCCTTCTTTCTATATGCAGGCCTACATAAAGGATTTCTGAGTTTAGACAAAAATAAACTTAATAGCAATGATTTATCTATTTAACAAACATCATGACCATTCAAGAAGCACAGACCTGAAGGAGCGGTTTGAATCTGTCCCCAGTGCTATGTAATCCTTTCTAAAATAATCATAACCCGTTTTAAAATTAGGCAATATCATTGTCCCATTCTTTCTATTGTGGTAAGAAACTGTCTTTCCTTTTTCAGACTATCTTAATTAGTCAAAAGTTTACAACCTTGTGTTCTCATATCTATATACTTTTAGATGATTTTCACCAAGCTGCTGTTAACTATCGTATTTTCTTACTATATTTATATCTCACTTCATGTTTTTATTACCCTACTTCAGCCAAACTTATCTATTTTACTTTTCTTAAATATATTTCCCATTCCCCTGTTTATCCTGAAAATAAAGATTTTTCTTTCTTGTACACAACATTCCAGAGGAAGTCTCATGAGTGTTTTATGCAAGAACGGTAACTCCATCTTAAAAATGCTTGACTAATGTTTTCTAAGGCTGAATAACCATTTTTTAAAACTGTTTTACTTTTGTGACTTCAAGTAATCATAGAATGTGTTGGGCTGGGAGGTACCTTTGAAATTATCTAAGCCCAACACTTCTGCCTTGTTCAGGGATACCATCGACTATACCAAGTTGCTCAAAGCCCTGTTGAACCGGACCAATCCATAACTAACTTGGACATCCCAAAAGTTTTCTTTGCTTCTACCACTAGTGTTTTCATTATATAGCCCAAGCCATTAATATGTCCTTTTCAAATTAGTGAATTTCAATTAGTGAATTTTGCTCTACTTCTATTAATTAAGACATCTAATTCTTACTCTATCTTCATCCTTTTCTGTACTGATAGTCAGCTTTATTGCATCAGCAAACTTCCACTGTCCAGGCGAATACATCAGTGAAAAGTATTAAACATGATTTCCCCCATTACCTATCTTTGAGTTTCACTACCAAACAACAACAAATTCAACAATTGTCTCACTAATAAAAATTCCTTAAGCATCTGGCATCTCTTTCTTTGTATTATATAAAATGTTTACAGAACGTATTAGTATTATATAAAATGTTTACAGAAATCAGATTAAAACTGAATTTCCCTGTCTAGACAATCAATCTCTTGTCTTATCAAAGACGGATACAAGGTTAGTCTGCCACAATCTACTTTTGATGAACTGATGCATTATTTTCCAACATTTATTCATATACAGTCATGACTTGTACACTTACTTTCAGTATTTATTCATAAATTGTATGCTACTGAGGATAGACTAATCAGCTTGCAGCTGCATGTTTTTTTCTCCTATAAGCTAGATATTATATTTTCCTGTCATATGGTGCCACTCTAACTTGGCAATTTCATTAGAAATTCCTACTAATAACTGCCAATTTCTCAGGCCAGCTGTTTTGAATTTCTGTGAATGAAGAACATGCATTTCATACAATATTGAAGCAGAACATTTTTTAATACCTTTCTCTAAAACATTTTTTTGAGTCAAACTGTTCTTTTTTATCCACCCCTTACTCATGGTCCGTTACTATTAATACCCAATCAGTAATACTCTTTTAGAGCCATTCTGTTCTCCATTAGAATTTATTTCTTTGCTGACTGGAGAATCTACTTCATCAGTGATGGGCACAAGCTTTAAGCACTCATATTTTATCTTTTACTGGAAAAAAAAATTCATACTGGAAAAATCCTTTCCTCACTGTTTAAGTACCACACTCACATAGACTCTAGTGCTGACAGGTGGATGAAAAAGGAAAATTTATTAAACTAGCATATACCTCCAGAATTTTAGAAAATAAACCCAAAATAATAAAATGTGCAAACAATTTTTTTTTTCAGGCAACAGAATTAATCTTTCTCCCTTTAAAATGTGGTGGTATTTAATCACCTTCACAGACCTTCAAAATGGCAACTTTATTTTTTAAAAAAAGTATCACCCCTACAAATAGAAATACATACATTTTAAATTTAGTGCATAGTAATATTAGAGAAGTAATGTTATTAAACCCATAAGGCCGAGTTACAAAGAGCATATTTCACCTCCTAGAGCTCAAAAAAATTTTCCTCTGGGCTGTTCAATTGTTTGCTGCATGGTAAAGTGCAACTATGCTTTGTTACTTTCCTCTCCTTCTCCCATAGCTTTTCACAATAGCTTTTCACTGAAAATAAATCTTTTATCAGTTTTGTAACTTCAATAGTTGTTAATTTTGTGTAATTCCAATGTAATCATAGCTTATATTTTTATTTCAGGTTAAGCTGTGGTTTGGTAGTTTGAGGAATGAACACAAATTGTGAGATACAAGAATCTCAAAAAAAAATTCCTTTTTTGTTGTTGTTATTCAAGATCCTAAAGCAAACAAATTTCTTTTGGCAGACTATGCTAACTGTTCCAACATTTGAAATTCCATTTTTATATTTAAAACTAAAGGATATCAGCCTGTAAAGGCGATTTTTGTACATTTTTCATTTCAGATTCTAACTTCATGAACATTAAGAAAAGATTATTTTAAGCTCCATATTTATTGCCAGCAATTTCTTCTCATACGATGTCCTGAATATACCTGAACTTCAATACCGTCAAAGATAACACATGTGATCTTGTTTCAAGTGACTTTACCTCAATAAATATGTCACAAATGTTTTCTTCTGAAGTTGGAATTACTTTAATTGACTTGGCATTTGACTCTGTTAATCAACATTCATCTTATCTCAGTTGAAGTAATTTAACCTGAGTTCAATTAAATTAATTCTCAGTCTCATTCTTAGAAAATTACATTCACAATTATAGTCTGTACAAGACTATTTAAATTGCCCAGAATGAGAAGTGGAATATTTCAATATCTGTATATGGCCTTAAATAAAAGTTACATCTGATTTCCTTAACAATTTCTTTACAATTGCTATTTTCAACCCAGGTA
Organism: Melozone crissalis; assembly: GCF_028551555.1. Lineage (NCBI taxonomy): Eukaryota > Metazoa > Chordata > Aves > Passeriformes > Passerellidae > Melozone > Melozone crissalis. The sequence continues at coordinate 34,734,876 of NW_026535784.1, read as the reverse complement.
TTGAACCTTCTTGAAAATTTTGCTCTATTGTGTGAATCCCCTTTGTTCTGATTTCCTTAGTAGTGACTTAGAAGTAATAAATGCTCACTCTCTTTTCTCTTGGAAAAAGAGGAAGCAACAGGTGAAACCATCAGTCAGAAGGTGCAAAACAAGCAAAGAGAAGGCAGGTGTCTAGGTTATCTATTGCCTCTACAGGTTGATGTTTGCGACAGGGTGTTTTGCATGGCCTGAAAAAGTAATTTGACAAATACCTGGAGAAAAGACACATTAAAGACTGTTAAATACAGAAATGCCAGATCTGTCTGAAAAAGATTCTGAACCTGAAACAGTAGGTATTCCTTGGAAGTACCACTTCACATTTTGACTGTTTATACTCCCTCCCCTGGATATCTATAATTGGATGGTAAGTGCTGCTACATATCATTACAGATCAATATGATCTAAGTATTCAGAAATTCTTTGTTATAATGATGGATCTGTTTAATGACATGCAATAAAGATATTCATCACTTGCAGAAGATTGCTTAAAGGAACATAATATTTTTTTCATAAGAAAATATGTATGAGTTCATGGTGTGACTACAAAATATCCCCAATCAATTGTGCAGTCGCATCTTTTGCTAAATGTCGTGCTTTATTTGGATCATTTTTGTTTCTGTCTTTTGATTTTTGGGAGGGTATTGGTTCGGGTTTTTTTAAGTATAATGAAGCTGTCAACTTGTTATTACTAAGTGTTCTAGACTTTTAGGAAAACGGATGAAACCATGACCATACCATCTGTATTTACATATTTGTGTAAATGTTTCATAGAATTTTTGGCAACAGGACAGATACGTGCTTGGTTTAATTTTCTATCTCTTATTCAATGGGAATTTTACTTTCTTTATCATGATTTATAATATTATAATATTTTAATTAGCTTCAGATTACTGCTTTGTGATAACAGTGATGTATACTTGTTCACTTTGCTCTATATGTTATGTTACATATTTTTATATAAATATACATCTATATATATAATGTTCTGTTTGCCTTAGAGATGGGAAATTATTTTATATTCAGTTCAATTCTTGCTTTCATAGATGCAATACAGAATATTCCTTGGATTTTCTATAATTTTAACCCTCTTTTCAACAGAAATCACTTATGTTCATTCACCACACGTGAAGGCAAACCAAAACCTGTATAATCTTTATACAAACAATAACCTTAAAAGAAAAGCCTAGCTCACATTGGTTATTAAGAAAATATGTGGGTTTGCTACTTGCTTTGTTTATTCTCTTATATATCTTTCCTGGGGTATTAAAAATAATCTTAAATATTAAAATATCTTGATAATTTTAAAAAAAACCCCTTAATTGTTTTATTAAAAATATATGTAACAATTCATTTCACAGGCCTCAACCTGACTGAGTAAAACCCCTCATCCCACTAACTGCTCCATTCAAGAATTTTTCCTCTTAAGATGTGAAATGTTTAAAGAATATTAAAAGCAATTCAATCAGCACATTTCACTAAAATCAGTCTGTTCATTGCTTGAGTTCCTTTGATAATCTTGTCTTTGGGTTGTGATGGGTTATTAACAAAGACTAATTTTAAGCTGGTTTCCTAAGGCTCTCTCTACTAGTAGCAAAAAGAGGCATTCATTTAGAGGACAAATTGGAGCACACAAATCATCCTCTAGTAAGGGCTTTCTGCTTCTTGATGTATAGGGCAAATATAGGGAGACAAATCTCCTGGGCAGATCTGGAGACCACTAAAACAGAGGGGTTTGGAAATCTGAACATTTTTTTAATTGAGCAATTTTCTTTCCTGACAGTTTAAGCAAGGTAACATGCTATAGTAGAAAAAGTGAACATCACTAAATCATATTAATGCAGAACAAAAGATGTTGAGAACCATCACTTCAAATTTAATATCTCTTTTTAAATTAAGTCTATCATCTTCTGGAGGAAAGTAAGAAGATGTTTTAATAATTCAAGAACTCAGTTATTCAGGGAAGCTTGATCTATTTGACTACTAACACACTGATGACAAGGGTGTCTATGCTTCTCTTTTTCATCTCCTGCTTCTCACCCCTGCCTTGACAAGTCCATACATGACTTAGTTCAAAGTGATACTGAGAATTTGAAAACTACTGTTCTGGTCATGAACTCTTTCCTACTGCTGGAGATAAGTTTGGTTCACGTGACAAATTACTCAAAAAATTTACCACCCATTTCAGCTGGCTTATATTGCTAATTGTTACTGCACATACAGACAGTGGTTACTGTTCTCAACTGGGGAGGGCAAGGAGGGGGGAAGAGGGAGGCAGAATTTAAAAAAGTATAGTTGCAAATACTTAAATGGCATAGATAGGAGTTCAACTCAGTGAATCCACCACCCTGCTACTAAAGCAATCACCAAATTTCTCAAAAAAACTCCAACCTAAAATTCTATACTTACAGCAGTCATTTAGATGTATATTCATATAGTTTTATACTGCCCCAAATCAGAATCTCCAAACATAAGAATATTTCTATGACATTACTCCAACTAATTAGTTCAGGAAACAATGACATTAATGATCCAGACTTCTACAATACATTCAATATTACTCTTGTAAATGGCTTTATTTTGTGGAAAATCTGAGGAAACTAATGATTAGGAATGGAATGTCTTTTCTGGCATGTGCAAACACAGATTTCTCTCAAGTACATTGCTCCAACAGATACTAAATGTGAAAAATGACATTATGATTAAAAAAATCAAGATGTTTAAATTTGAATTAGTAACTATTGTTCTATAAGAAAAATACTGAGTATTCATGTTCAGTTCTACTTTTGTGCTGTGATCAGATGTCAACATGTTGCAGTGAAAATAATTTTAAAAGGATTGAGGTATTTGGCCAGTTTACTATTCACTAAACATAATTCTGTTAATACTACATCTTGAAGAACAGTAATAAATTTTAGACTGCTTGGAAAATCTCCCCTCTGTTAGTTAACAACACTGAAGCTCTTAGCTAGACTTTCCCACAGTAAAGCAGCCTTTAGCAGTCAATGGCACCAATTGTGATGCAAAGTAATTTTGGTCATGTCTTCCATACTTACTGTGTTGATATATGACATTACAGTATGTAAAAGCAAAATATTACACTAAGTATACCACAGCTTTTAGAGCAGAGTAAGATTAAAAATTCTATAGGATTTCAAGTGAGAACAAAAGCTATTTCAGTTTTAGTTAGTGTGGTCCACTCTTGCAGTGTCTGTATATCTAAAATAGAACATCTATTGAAAAATACATTTATGATCTCTCACTCATCTATTGAGAATCTCAATTGTCTTTTAAAGTGATTCTCACTTATTAAAATTAAACATTAATATAACTTTTTTTTAATGTACCCAGCATTAGCTTCTGAGGAACAGATTCGTGCATCTTCCTCTGGATAGACACTTCTGTCTGGCAAAGACTATGTTTGAATGTAAAATACAAGTCATGCTAACATTGTCTCTTAAACTTTGCCTTAAAATCAGCCAAAACTTTCTACTAGTTTTTCTAAAGTTTTCCTCTTTTTTCCAATATTATTTTTGAGTGTGGGCATTAAAACTTGTTATGCCATCATATGAATCTCAATAGCATTGCAAATATTGACCATAGTAGCACTATTTTCTCTAAGAATTCAAGAATCATATAACCTAATTTTTAGCCACTGCATTTGTCACAGGTTCTCGATTAATTTTTCATCCACTGGAGGTTAATTAATTATTCCTAATTAATGATTCATTTGTCATCCGCCAATAATTATTTTCAAAAATTGGATATTTAACATGAAAATATGAATTGCAAACTTCAGATACATTTGTGATCCTGATTTTTTAGACAATATGAGTTCATAATATAGAGTAAGCTGTCTGAAACCAGATTACTCCGTAAAACTCATTCTTGTAATTAACATGTACTCCAATACTTATAAGCATAAGTTTTATGGCTTTTCATTTATTGCAGCATGGACTAAGTCACTTAGCCTGGTTCTCATCTTAACCTGGGTCAAATGTAGTTCTCTAAAATATTTCCCATCTTTGTACTGCTTCCTGCAATACACAAGCTACCAAGCCTCGTATATATCAAAATTACTGGAATTTCCTGATGACAAAAAGTTTTTTAAAAGCCTCAAAAACCAAACAATAGCACTGTCTCCCTTACAGGGAAAAAAAAAAAAAAACCACCAACAAAACAACCCAACCAACCCACTAACACAAAAATAAAACCCCAAAACAACAACAAAAACCCAAAACCAACCCCAAACTCAAACTTGTGAGAGGAAAAAGCAAGTGAGTTAGGAAGAAGTGAGAAAATACTTATTTTAAAAAGGAATTGCAACCTTTGAATCACTAAGGAGAATTGTGATGTGTGAATGTGAACCAGTATATAAAAAGGACATGTTAATCAAGGGCCAACCAATTGACTTTGAACTTTCAATGTACTACTTGCAATAACTTATTCTAGTAAAAAAATAAAAGAGTTTCAGAAGAGAATGTCAAAACAGATCTTTAAATATAAATTAAGGCAACATTTTCATTGATTATTCATGTCTTCAGAAGTCCAGAAGAAATTTTCCCTGTGGTTATTATGACCTAATATGCAAGAAAATTTATGATAGACACATAAGTAAAAAGGGTTTAACTATCCAAATAACAATAGGGAAAATGTGATTTGGAAACAATTGTAACTGATATCTTACTAATTATTAGTGTTAAACTGTACTTTAAGGTTGTTTTCTTTATCCTCTGAAATTTATCTGTAATTAGAGCACAAAAAGGAGGGGTTGTGGACTCAGTGATCCTTGTGGGTCCCTTCTGACTCAGATTATTTTGTGATTCTATCAAAAAATTAGTCAAAATTCCAGCACATGACATATTCTGGCAGGGAATGACATCTTATTTAATATCTATTTAATATGTTAATATATGTTAGGAGAGCAGACAGAGTTATCAGTAATGAAGGAACAAGGACAAAACAGATGTGGATGACCTGAATAAGAGTAAATACCAAAAAAATGAAAAGAAGCTCTGAAGGAAAAGGAGCCAAGTCAGGTGAAGGATGAGGAATAAAGATAGGTAAACTACTAGAGAAAGTTGTTGAAGCAATTATCTACAGCAAAATATCTCTACAGCAATTACAGTGCAATTATTTGGAGTAAAATAGTCATCAAGGGTGTGGGCATGTGAAGCTGCACACCCATATAGGTACCTACAGAGATGCATTAACATACCAAGGAATGACCAATTCCAATTTGATAGTTTGGTCCTTATGGAATACTACTGCCACATCTATAAAGGCTCTTCCATCACCAAGGAAGCCCTGCCTCATTATTCAGATTGCTCCTGCAGGGCTCCCTCCAAGGCTATGAACAGCAGCCCACTGCTGAAGGCTTCAGTGTCTGGGAACTGGGCACAATCACTGAGAAGCCTTCAGCAATATTTACACAGCTGAGAACATTGAAACAGTCTGTTCATGCTAGTAGTGTTTGAAAACACTCAACACATTTGTTGGATAAACTCAGACTCCTGTATCATTTAAATCCACAGGTTTACCTGCACAGCATGGTTTCCATGCATTCCTTTGGAACCAAGACATCAAAATGCCTGTTTTGAAACAATGTCTCAATTCAATGTCCCACAACAACCTGGAGTGAATATTTGGCCCTAGCAGTTCCCTAGGAGCCGCCTGCAGTAAATGATTTGATTGCTTGAGTAGGACCAAGCTAGCACACTGACATGAGGAGTCACATCTGTTACTGAAGGCACACTTCATGTTTCACACTTCACAAAGCCAAAGCAGGGAGAGGAGCGAGTGCTTCTGGAAGTTTCTTACTGCCTCAGAGAATGCATTAAGCTGGTGTCTGTCCTGCTACTGTCCCACTTAACTCTCTGCCCTGAGCTCTTATGTTGGCTCTTTTATGGCCCACATACCCAGACAGTACTGGGGCCTGTGTAAAGCCAAGGCATTCACATGAACTGAAAGTGGTCTCTGTAGCTGCTGCTTCTTTTGAGCACCCTTGAGATGTAATGTTTTGCTCATATATTGGCATCATCAAAAGAAAGATTAACCTTTTAAAATACTTATTGTAAGAAGCATATATTTCAATATAGAGGTCTCACCAATTCAATAGCATTGATTTCAAAAAAGGAATAAATGCTAAGGGGAAACCTTAAGCCACTTCAGTACTTTCAAAACCCAAAAGAAATAAATTCAATATTATGCAAACTTCATGAACTAAAGAACAATGTCATGACATATCCTATAACATCAACTGTTAATGATGTTATGTAAAAGATACTTACATGAGGTTAAATATCTTCACTGTTTCATAATAGAGAATTCTGAGATGGGCTAATGGCTTTCTTGAGGCAAAGGGATGTCAATGTCAGAAGCACCATTAAAATTTTTTCACAGGCTTACAGATCCTACTCCTACACTATTAGCTCACACTTATATCTAAGGTGTCAAGAGCAAAATGACATCCTACTGCCATTCATTCACATAAAAGCCTTCCAAAGCAGTGCAGTTTGTTGTAATATTATCTATTCATCAAAGTAACCTAAATCACAATATAATGCTCAGCTTCTACAGAGAATTATTAAAGATATCAAGAATCAAGTCTTAAACCTTTGCTGCTGCTTGACTAAGAAAAAATAATGTAATGTAAGGAATTAAATCAAAGATCTATTTACCTCCTGAAACAGAAATAATAATTTACCACTTCAAAATATTGTAGGGAACATATACTAAGACAGCAGAATTAGTGAAACAACTGCCAAAATACCTGAAAAGCAGCTTCCCCTGAAAGGATGCATATGGAGAACATCCATGTGTAACAGCAGGATCTAAATACTAAACAATAATAATAATGTTGTAGACCATACTACAGTCTTGTTTTCTCAGGTGTCAAATATGCACCTTGTAAGATATCAGCAGAATCTTCCAAATTTTTGAGAAGAAAAAGTAAAAAGAGTTCTTTAGATGCCTGAAGGAATTCAGAACTATACACTTAGTTCTGATACCAGTGTGAGGATGGACCTTGCTGAGCTCCAATTTAATGTCTGTGTCCAAACTGAGAAATTAACTGATCAGTTTTAACTTCTACATATGACATTTATATGCTATAAATAGGCAATGAAACTTGCTCTTGGTTGATTACAATTTGAAAACTTGCTATGTAAAAGTGACACTTTCTTCTACTATAATTTTCTGTGTATGACATTTCCCAAGTAAACTGGCTACTATGCAAATAATAGAGCATCCTTTGTGTTTGCACTTTTATCTGTAGAGCACAACCCTCTAATAGCCATGCCATTCACAGCACACAGGGAATACAGAGGGGTGTTCATGTTTATGCATGTGCATGCATATATATGCACATAAGCATGTGAACACATATGTGTGTAACACAACTGTTCCCTAGGGATTTATCAGTTTCACAGGATTTCTCTTATGCTTCCAAGAAACATCAGAAAAGGAGATCCTTCTGTCATTTCCTCTCAACTATATTGCTCCCTCTTTCTATAAATTAATAATACTGCATAGTTAGTTAAAAAATTACAAAAAAGACTAGAAAAAGATAAGGGAAATAATCAGGATCTTTTTCCCTTAATTTAAAAATCTATACAGTAATATAATAAATACAAACAAAACCCACATATTTTTGATATAAAAATTTTAAGGCTAGAAGAGGTTGAAAAAATCCTCAGAACATGTTATACATTAGTGTACATAATAATATTAATATGAAATCATTGGTACAAGAATTTCTGTTTTGCACTGTTTTTTCAGCTAAAAGAGAACATGCTCCATGTAGAAAATCTGACACGATAAAAAAAATATATTTTAACTGGATCTGAGTGATGGTGAGGTAGGATCTAGGGTGCAGACATAAATATAGCTTATTAAAAAGCAAAGAACTCTGTTGGTATACTGATGATACAGCTGTTTGCCAATAATCTCTTTCCCCTGCTTCTTTATTTATTGAAAGGAACTGGCTTGCCATCAGTTTAAAATAAATAGAGCACTTGTTCCTACAGTATCTGAAGTGATATAAAGATTCTAAGTCCTTTTCAAATCTCAGATAATGCATATACATTAACTTCCCATAATTAAGGGAAAAAAAAAGAAAATGAGCTCAGTACCCTTAACCCAATTAAATAGCTGTACTTTGTCTGTACCTTGTAGTAATTAGGATTTTGATTCACCTTCAAATAAAATAACTTTGATAGATAAAACCAGTTAAGCAAACTAAGAGATAACAGAAAATGAGTTTTTTTTCAAAAGAGCACTGTATGTGAAATGAGTCCTTTTTTGTTATCTCAAGCATTATTTCATTGGCACATTGATTCTGTTTTCAGCTGTAATAAAAAGAGACAAAATCATACACTTGTTTTCTCTTTTGTCTTTTCTCCTGGTACAGTTATAGCAGTCAGGACTCCAGAAAAGCTTGTTTGTGTCACTGGTTACATAGAGGACCCACTTGCAATGAAGAGATTTTGCGCTTCTTTTAGTAGACCGTTAATTAGCTGCTCATGCCTAGAGTCAATTAATGATGAAGTTCCTGGATTCTAAGACATTCCAGCAAGTTTTAGTCAACTAGGTAAAATACCTATATCTCAAGGAACTTCCTTGTACTTTTTATGTATCTCTTTTCTGGTAAATAACGATAATAACTATTATTATTATTATTATTAACATGCCAGTTTCAGGAAGGCATGTTAGATCAAAAATTTTCTGAGTTTGCATCTGCTAAGCAGTATAAATATCTAATTAAAATTGCTAATAAAATAAATAGATCAAAATTAGCAATAGCTTCTTGTAATCTTCCATTGCACCTGTCTCAAATAAAATCTCTTTATTCTGTGACTACTTTTACATCCTTGCACAACCCTGAAGACACAATAATCACTTAAATCTGTTATTATTTAAATGGTTGGATATTTAGTTTCGCTACTGTTTGGCCTACAAAGCTTTTTGGCAGGATATTCAGAGATCCCATCTCCCCCTATACAGGTATAACTCTTACAAATATCTCCATCTCCAAATGGTTCAAAAGTAGTTTTGGAACCAATGATATTTTTGCCTTGCCCTCTAACACTGACACCCTAACAGAATATCTTCTTTATCAGAAGTTTAACACTGGAATGATAACATCTGAGATGAATTCTGTATGTCATTTTGAAAAATGTTAAACTAATTCTGACATTTGTCCACCAATACATTTCCAGAAAATTAGGACTGAATTTCTTGAGTCCAAAAGTTAAGTCCAAAACTACAGATTGGTTTCCTGCTGAGATGTGAACACATTTTATACCCCAACACCATTTTGAAGGTTGCTACTCAATAAATTAGTTGCTTCAAATGTCACAAAAACAAACCTTACAAAAAAAAAATCTCAACCCACCAACCAATCCACCCACGCATCCAAGATATAAGATTAAAAAAAAAAAAAAAAGACTTTTTTCAGCTGAAACTCCTAGCTCAGAAAATCCAAACCTGCTCTTCATAGCCCTCTAACCCACTCTGCTCCGAGTCCACATTATTAGCTCAATATAATCATATAGTGAGAGAGGAAATCTCTCCTACAACTTTTCAGCACATGGAAAGCAGTCTCAGTAAGAGCATTGTAATGTGAAAGAGTGGAAGATATTTTCTAACCCTTAAATGTTCCTTGACTTACAATCTGACTTCACCGTGCAAAAGGAAATGAAGTCTCACACACTTTTGCAGGATTTTGTCAAGATCACTGTGCTCTCTATGTTTCTTGCTACTTATTGCATTTTATCATGTGAAAACTAAATTTCGTGCCTGTGAAATTAACATTGGAGCAGTAGATATTTCAGCATTAATCAACTGGCAAGGAGTGTTCTGGCAAAGAATAGACAAAACTTCTTAGGCTCTCCAACCACACAAAAATGGATTACTCTTATGAAAGATTACATATTAGAAACATTTGTAGAATGTAGTTTCCTTTTCTCTTTCATGAAAGAAGTACTTGAGCAAAATAAAATTATGATATAAGGAAAAAAAAAGAAAATAATGCAAATTGCATCTCTTCCTGACATTGCAGCCTCTGGATGTACCTTTACCACTCCTGCAAAAGAGGAAATAAACCATCAGCTCTCTGAATTGAGGGCTGTTATCAATCTCACTCTTAGTTAATAGTCACTAGTTCCCTCAGGTCAAATTTATGAATATTTAATACTAAATAGAAGTGCTAATTGTGTTTGAGAAACACAGAATTGGACAAATATATTCTGCACAGCCATTATAGTAACATAAAACATTATTATAATTGTGGTGTTTTAAGTGCTTTAAGGGAGAAAAACCATAAAAAGGGCCAATTAATTTTATCCAATGCAGGAGAAATACAAACAAGAATGGTGACTGATTGGGGTCTTGTTACACAAACTTCTTTCTTTGTTTCGTGTGCCCAGGAGAAAAGGGCAGCTCCAGGACAGGAGGAGCTTTCATCATCCAGGCCTGGCACCCATGTATTCTGAAAATGGTCCCCAGCTTCACTGAACCACTTAGGTATCCAGCCCTTGTCAATAACGATAAAAAGCCATCGAATCCTTGCTAGACTTCTTTATGCTGATGGGAAAAAGCACAGTGAGATGCCTGTGACAGAATAGCAATCATTTATAAATACTGAATACTGACTTTTGACATCATTCCAGTTTTGCTTCAAAGTAACTGAAGAAATGTCTTGCTGCACACAGTTTAATTTTGTAATTGTGACACATGATTCATTGATTTCTGCTTTACGTTAAAGAATTATTTCAGAAATGCTTTGGCCATAAATTGATCATTTTCATTTATGTTGAAATGTCAAAATCATCCCAGTAAAATACACTGATTATCACTTCCTTATATTTTGCCCACACAATAATGGTAGCCAAAGTACTAATAGAATTTTTTAATGTTTTATGTAGTAGTATATATATTAATATTTATAAGACGAAAAGCACATGAGCATGTGCATACAACACAAGTCTGGCAAGAAGCATGACAAATACTAAGATTGAATACTGCTGTGATTTAAGATAATTTGGGAGTGACATCAACGGGTATTAACTTTTAGAACTCTTCAAGTTCTTGGAAGTTTATTTCTTTATGGTGTTAAAAACAATAATACTGTCTTCAGTCATGCTGGTGTGCAACCCAAATATTGGCTGAAGTCATCATTGAATTTGAGTGCTTTAATTGACTTTACATGACCCCAGCTCTGAATACACCTCACTATTTTAGAGGAGTTTAGCAATGTTCTGCTCTCAGATAAGCCCCTTCCTCCTACTAATGCAAATCTATAATTAACTTGATGGGTGCCCCTGCAATTGAAGAAACTTTGGGATCCCCTATTGTGTTATACAACATTTTACATAGCTCTGGAAACTTGAGCACCTATGGCATTAACTCAGAAAATGAAAACAGTAACCAGAAACACTCCCACTGCAAGCACACTAAGAGAAAATCTGCAGCTGACACATTAGTCCATTAAAATTACTGAATTTAGAAATGTCAAGTGATATTTGAAATTTTACATTTGAACTGGTTTTCTCAGAACTCCTAGTTTTTGATATTGTCCTTTTACACTATTTTTTGTAAGTTTAAGCCTTATAGAAAAAAAATTAATTTTTTCATATCTTTAAAAAACTATTTCATGAGCCATGCATAACAAATATATTTTTAGTAGCCATATTTGGTTGAGGAAGAGAAAAATGAATGTATTTCATATGAATTTTCTCAAAATGACTTACTTATATTTTAATTTACTCTGTCAGATTTTAATTGTTTACACATATTCTATTCTGTAAATTGATGAAATTTGCTCTTTAAAAAAAATCACTGAATATGAAGAAGAAATTACTTTTAATTTAGACAATCAGCAGAATAGAACCTTGCTCTAAAATAGACTTAGTAATGAATTAAGTCTGGCCCTCATAAAAGACACCAAAGTACTGCTACATAAATTATAGCACCTCAAACACATTGAAAAGTTAAATAAATAAATAGATAAATTTGAGGTAATAAGGCAATGTTATATTTTCCTCATTTATGCCATCATAGCTGCTGCCAGGCAACTTCACCTTTGAATCAATTGACAACGTCATTCATTGCTCATGCTGCCAGCATTCAGTGTCTTGTACTGAATTAAAAAAACAGGTACATGCCATGAAAAGTCATAAAATAACACTCAAAATGGCAAAACCATTTGAAACCCTGGTCCATATAAACAAGACCACTGAGCAAATACTAATATGAGCAAGAGTAGTTAACTCTACATGTAATTGCAGTGAGCATCAGAAAGAAATAGAGTAGTAGCTAAATTCTTTGTTCATGATTGATTGAAAATGCCAAGCTATTAAAACAGTAATTCCAGGGCAAATGTAGTTTATTCAGGGGATTACCTTTCTTTTGTACTTCTATTCTTCTTCATGTGTGACAAGAGTACCAATGCTGTCTCCCCAGGCTTGAATAAGACGAAGGCATTAGTCTTTAATCTTTTTAAAAGGTAATCTACAGAGATGAATAAGGTAGAGATAATCATAACCTTTTATGGCTATACAGGTGCAATCTGTTATAAAGAGGTGTCCCAAAGTGGGGTAAAACAGCTACATGGTTTCTCTGAATTAAATGGTTCTGCTGAAGGAGGCCAACAACATGGTTTTTATTTCTTCACTGAGTTATGGACATAATTACTGCTGCTTTTATAAATAGTTTGAAAGCATGTCTCACAACAGAACATGGTAGTTGGCTATTGCTGTGACTAAATCATCACAAATTCTTCTTCCACTGAATTGACCATAACAATACTTCAGTAGAAACAAGATCTGTACTAAATGTTCAAACAGATGCAATTAGAGACTACTCCTAATGAGTCACTTTAATGCAAATGCATGGTTGCTTCCTTGTTTAAACAGGGACCACATGCAGATACGTGGTAAAATACATCAAATTTAATCCCTGTGAAGATTAACACAAGATTAACAAAATGAACAGAAATCTTGAGTTTTGCCCTCAAAGAAAAGGACAAAATTCTCAGATGCTGTTTATAGAGGGAAACTAGAGGACAGTGAGACTGTGAAGACTCATTTCAGAGTAGATGACTATAACTGAAGTGTTTCATGAGCTGCATTCCCACAAGACAAATCCAAAAGACTGGTTCCATAGGGAAGACAGTCAATTCTTGAAAAGGCTCCTTCATGGGAAGGAGCAACCAATGCACAGCAAATTTTGATGTAGTCCTTGCAACATAATCACAGAGAATCTTCCAACTGTTCCTTTTTGAAAAGTTCCTTAAAATTTACTATGTCTGCAAAAATTCTTTGTAGTAGAAATGGTTATAGTAGCCTGCGGTACGAATGAAGTGTGCTGTAGTTTTCAGACTGCTACATGATACATAATGCAATTTTCTAAGATGTGCTTTGGGATGTTTATTGTATCTACAAGTGCTTTTTTTTTTTCTTAGAAATGAATAGATCTTAAGGATTATGCTCTCAGGAGGAAGTAAAAAAAAAAATATCCCATTAGTATAAGTGGGAACTCCATGACTGATTCTCAGCACATGCTCATGGGAGATGCTGCTCCCACAGCAGCTTGCTCATGGGAGATGTTGATCTACAACAACCTTTATAACCACCCAGAAGAGATCTTCTGTAAAGACAAAATCTCCACGGAAAAGATTTAACTCCTTCTTCCACAGCTGCAAGTGCTGCAGAGCAGCTGGGGCCAATATCACCAATAAGTTATGCAAAATGTTTAAAGTAGTATCAAACAAGTCAACTCTGAAGTTCCTACAAAGGCAGCTATGGAAGTAAAATAGAAACTACTACACTGAAAAAGTAGGTAAAACTAGCAAAGAAAGAAATATTATAGAAGGCTGAAATGAACTAATGTGAAGAAAATGCCCAGGAAATAGTTAATTGAAACAATTGAAACTGTATGTGGAAGCACAGCGTGTACTCGGCATGTGAATACGTGGCTACATGTACCATAGAGCACTAGACCTGGCACAATTTTACAGGACTACAGAAATACACCACTGTTGGGTTTAGCAGTTGCAAATCATCTATTGCATAATTTCATTGTTTATTGAAATTTAGAAAAGCCACAAAAATTCTTATATGGATAATATTTTTGAAACCACTTTCAACTTTTTTTTTTTTCTCATTCTATCTACCATGTACATGGTAGACCAAGTTCAGCTTTTGGGGCTTTGTACAGTAACACAATTGTGACTTGTGCCAACATTATCAAAATATTTGCTTAAATAGACTCTTACTGCAGTTTAATTTGTCTTTTGTTATCTCAGTGAATTAATGATAATTTGAGGTGGAAGAACAGCCATCTCCTAAAATATTTCCTATTTATCATGTACGACAGAAGCTAACAAAAGTCTGTGGGGAAAAACTGCGAAGAATTTCTTGTTTAATTGCTGCATCATAACTAGCAAAATCTGAATAGAATATTAGTTTAACATATCAGTACAAATGCCTTTAATGGGCAATGAGGGGAGAAAAAGGAGAACACTGGAAAAGCTGTCATTTAGTACATAAAGTAGATATAGAGCTGACAATAAAGCTATTCACATTCAGATAAGGGGTTCACTGCAGCAGTAATTCTCTATTACAGAGATACTGAAGAAGAGACTTAAAGCCAGATTTTACTGTTGTTGTCGTCTTTTGTTCTGCCTGATGCTTTATTTTCAGCTTCAGTAAGGAAAACATGCTTTGTAAAGGAAATGGCTTTTGGGAAGCAGAGGGAATTTTTTTTTAAATAGCAGCAAATGAGGAAAAAACTCCCAAATCCCAAATGCAACTTCCTTCCGACCCAAACCATTCCATGATTTTATGCTTGTTTGCTACAATTGTTATTGGAAGAAATAGTACAAATGGAGCTGCTGATTTCCTTAAAAGAAAAGAAGTGCTTCTCAGCAGGTTTTATTCTTCCTTTTTATCCTTCTCAGAGGGAGGATAAAGTGACAGAAATTTCTGCTCTATAAATTATTCTTAAAACAGCCAGAACACCTCTTAAAGTTCCTCCTCTTTTAGGAATATCTCAAAAGTGGGAAGATGGGTTAAATAGCTCTGTCACCATCAAGCCTTCCCACAGTCATTTGTATTAGAGGAAAGGGCAGACACTGAGGCAGAGCCAAAAAACCTGGCTCTCCTTATTTTGTGGATGAATAGTAAAAGTGATCAAAGTGTCTGGATTTAATAAAAGAAAAAGTTCAATTGAGAAAAACTGTACTCTCCTTGCTCTAACAATTTCAAGCATTTGGGTAACCCTTAAATCTTTCTCTGCTTTGAAAAGGCTGAGTTTAGCATGAGCAATAAGCGTGCTATAGTCCCTCTTGTAACAACAGTTCAAAGTTGCACTTCAATAGAAACTAAACTTTAATTGCAAAAGTAAAAAAAACCCACATCCTCCTCCTTTCAGTTAGACAAAACACCAAAATCTCCTTCAGATGAAAACATACAGGACTGTTCTAGAAATGTTTGATGGTAGGCATTTCGACATTATACTTGGAAACATAAATTTGTATAACTTCTCTATTATTATCATACACATATACATATGGATTCAAAGGCATAGAGAGTAGAAATTATTGAAAAAAAATAGGAAAAAAATTTGGATTTCAAGTATAAAATTTACTCCCATATGAACATGATTAGAACTCTTTCTCAAGCCAGCCCTTTCCTATCTATTATACAAGATTCTATGTTATTCTTTGTACCATCTTGTTTAAACAAATTAAAATCCTTTTTTCTTCTTTTTTGAGTAACAATCATTTTTTACTAAAAATTGATAAAAAAGAAATGAATGCAAGAGGGTTAGAATCCAGCACTATGCAAATGCAGAACTTTACCATTGCAGTTTATTATAGTCAGCTATCTTTTTTTACATTTAGCTCCTGGAGTCCGCTACTACATCAAAGGATTTCATCACATCACGTCATGCAACATATAGATCTAGTAATACTTCCCTTTAGCTTGCCTAACATTAAATAGTAGCTCTATTTTAGTTAATGTATTGCTTCAATCAGCACTGAAAATCACTTTTATGAGCTTTATAGGAGCTCCTGCAACTTTTCAAAACTTTTTTTTTTCCTATGGATGTTCTGTTTGAGATTGTTGCTGTGACACTGTACAAAATCACATTAATTGAAATGTTTATCCATGCATTGTTCTCCTATCAGTTTTACAGATTTCTCTATTTGCCCTACCAGGGAAAATGATTTGCCTTAAAATTCTACAGGGAAAGACTAGCATTCAGCTAGCATACAATTCACCAAGTGTCCCCTGATTACAGCATAGATACTTATGCATTTGTGACAGCAGAAACTTCAGATTTTTAGAGAAAATGAATTATAATACCATTCTTATGTTGTTGACAGCATTACTACTTGTGAATATAGTTTTATTATTCAACAGAGACTTATACCCTGTTACCTGAATTGGTTTAGGCAGGAAATTAATATGTCAACATAAAAAAGGAGAAAGTTGTTAACAGCACTGTATGAGATGATGTTGCTAACCATGCCTGTGAACAGGACCACTATAGGAAAAAAATGGACACATCACTTCAAATAAGTCATCAGTGTAGTTCAATATATTGCACTTTTCAGCAGCAATTTGGAGGAAAGTTAAATAATTCTCTGAAACCTCCATTCTCACTCTATTTTTAGTTCCTTTCACTTTGTACCCAATATCATCTCACATACCAAAGTAAGCCTTCGCTCTTTAATTTAATCAGTTGGTAACAGAATAATCATTATGGTTGTTGCAATGGCCTTGTCATGAAAAAACCACACTTGCTTCTTAAAACAGGGCCTCAAATCCAGACCTATTATCCTCCCATGGTACACATTCACCATTAAAATAACACATTTGTAGCAAATGGGCATTCTGTGCCGCTAACACAGAAACCTTATTTTCCCATAGAAGTAGAAGCACACTCTGCAGGCTTTGACAACACTGATTTCTGAACCCAAACATAAGCACATGGACATAACAAAACCTTTTTACACTTTTGTGTGTGTATGGGCATGTGTGTGTTTGAAAACATTCCAGAAACTGTCACTAAGAGGTCCCTGGCATGTTGGCAGCTCACAGGGCAAGGTGCCAACGCTGACCTGCAGTTTCTCATCAGCTTGTTAGGAGACCTGGCTGTGTGAGCCCAAACCTGACACCGGGTGTCTCCTGTTGTGATGCACACTTTAACTGCAGGATAACAGCAGGGGTTTTGACAACATGGGCGCAGCTTGGAAATGGAGCCAACACCAATAGTCTGTTGTGGGTCATTGAAGAAGGCCACCCTTGAGAGCTGGGGCAGGACTGGGGCTGGTTAAAGAAGCAGAAATTCATCAAGGGAAAATAACAGTTGAGAAACAGCATAAAAGAACTGCCCTGACAAAGTAACATCCCTGAAAACACCTAGCCCAGGGACACAGACCAAGAGCTGTGATCTGCTGGGAAATTCTGCTGTCTTTCAAATGGCTAGATGTCAGATGTCTGGGGAGAAAAAGCAGATGCCTGATTTGGCTTCTGGTCATCTGAGTGAAAGCTCTGAAATCTGACTGCCTCAATGGTTACAATCAGCAAGGACCATTCCCATTAGAACTAATCAAATATCAGTTCTGTGGTATCATGTACTAATTTAGGTCCATTTCCCAAAAGTTCCTGTCACAGCGATCTCTAATTTCTTCTTCTTCATCATCATCTCCTCCTACTTATTCTACCTCCTCTTCTTCCTCTCCCTGTACTTCTACTTCCTCTTGTTCTTTGGGGAGATGGCAGGGAGCTGAGCTATCACAGAAATATCTGTCAGAATCTTCTTTTCTTTAATGAGCAATCCTAATGATAGATCCAATGATACTCAAGAACATTTAGAAAACTGCCAGTACTGTTGCCAGCACTGTTCTGCCATGACCAGATTTACATTATACCCATGGTCAAACCAATGACTTCATTCTGCTAAATCCTCCTGCTACTTCTCAAATTATTTTTTTTTAGTTCTATTATGCATAATCAAAAATTAGCTCATTTAATGTCTTTTCCAGATCATTATTGAAAACAGTCCTTTAAACCTTTCAATACTCAAACATATCACTACATTTTACACTTTCCAAAACAGAGGAATTATTCAGGTTCTTTGTTTTCCAGGTCTCATCTGACTTTTGACCTGTGAGACAACATTGGTTCTCCCCTTAAGACTGATCATTTTTTATGGCTTCTTTTGAAAGACTACAAAAAGTTTTTTTAAATTGAGATGAACATGGGTATCTGTCTATTACACTCACAATTTCATTGACATCTTTAAGGAATTATGCTATATAAAATTAGAGGCCCATGTTTTCCCCTTATGAAGGTCAATCTCCTTGTAAAATTATGATCCATTAAGTAATTATTAATTTTACTTTTAACTGGTAATTCAACTAAATTATTTACTGAAGATCAGTGAGTTCTGGGATCTCATTTGCTCCTCTCATAAGGGTAACTAAAATATTTTCTGCTACAGAAGCTCATTGTAACAAATAGCAGAGTTCAGGAGTTTTTGGTTGTTTGCTTGTTTCTTTTATAGGATTTTAACCACCCTCACTATGTTCCTTCTGAGCTTTTTGGTGTGTCCTGATATTTATCTTGTAGCTTGTTAACAGTTTTTAAGCTTGAAATTTAAAAGCACTGCTTTTGATACTTTAATCTCTAGTAGTGTCCTTCTTTAACAAATGAGAAACAGATGTAAATTGTCTCAAAAATAAAGATGAACTCTTAGGGAGGATGCATTTATCAGAGATTCATTACCAAGTGGTGTTATTCTCTCAGATTATGTAAAGACATTTCATTTCATTTGGAGGGAAAAAAAAGTGACAGCATTTCCTTTTCACCTTTTCCAATTCACTGACAATAGGCCCTCAATTTCCTTTTAAAAGGGTTTAACATAAATGAAGACAAGGATTGTTGTGGGATTTCTCTTGGAAGACATTGGTACTATACCTATGAGGACTGCAGGTATTGTTAGATTAACTGTAAAAACTGCATGTGTAATAAACGCAGTTTTTACAGTTAATCTAATAATAGATCACGGTGGGGCGGGGGGGAAGGCCAGTGTTCAGTATTTCAACTGTGTGAGCAGGTTGATTTTCTTAAACTATCTTTAAAAATTGCTTTTATTTTTTTTTCCATGAGCACTAGTGACATTTGTTGCAAAGAGGAAAAGTAACTTTCATATTCCTATTGAAAGCAATTAATGAACCCAATTATTGGAGTGCCAGAACATATCTACTTTTTGAAGTATTTCTTGTCACATGCTGAATATTTCATAACATCCAGACCACCATATCCATATTTATTTCAAGATGGTCTAGGAATATTATGTCCTGTTAAAATTGCATTAATTCCAACAATAATTATGCTACAAATCAGCAAGAAAAAGATCATATTTTCAGAATAGGAAAAGAAGAAAGTTTTAAACATGAAAAATTCTTGTTAAGGATTTGCACTTATCCAATACTAACTTGAAAATTATTTAATAATGGATGAACAATTAATCATTTCTGCTGTCTTGAATGTACTGGCACACTGATCTCACCTATGAGCCTTATAGAGTACTTTAATGACTACTGTGGAAATGACAAAGCTGAGGGGTTCTTTTAGAATTTTCATTTCTGAAATAAGTTTAAAAGTTTTTGCAATGTTCACAAGCCAGAGCTCCAATATCTTACTTTGCTGAAACAAAACACCACCATGAAACAAGCAATTTTGCAGTAAAATGCTGCAGATTATGGCAATGATGAAAGCATAGTTTAAAATGAAAAAAAAAGTGTTTTTCTCTTTCTTTGGACATGCAGAAAGTTTTGCTAGAAGAGAAAGAGATTTATAAGGGCATTTAAAGTAAACATACACCAATATGCTTCTTAGAAGAGAAAATCCATTGTTGTGATTTGCATTTTCATGCATTTTACTTTATGAGTATTTTGTACGATTTAGTGCCTATTATTGAAAACTGTTCTGCTTCTTAAGGCAGGATTTTCGATTAAATAAATTTTGCTACATTGTAGAGAACTTCAATGAGGGTGTTATTAAAATTACAGTAGACTTAAATTTTTTAGAAATCAAACTTTAGAATACTGCAGGAAAAGTAGCATGGCTAAGATGAAGGGAAAATCAGATGGAAGCAGATATTTGTAGATTTGTAGAAAAGAAATCTGTCAGCTCTTGCAGAGTAATGGAAAATATCTTACCAGTTACTTATAAAAGGAAGAAGTTTTAAAGGAAGACAAATCTGTGTGTAAGAGATACATGCACACAATCTCAGCTTTCATCTCTCTAAAACCTTTCAGTCATTCTTGGAGTGGAATACAACTCTGGGAGTTTTTTTTGACTGGTGTTTGAGAATTTCCTCTGTTGCTTTTTAAGATGTCAAAAGTTCAAGTTTTAAAGCTTTTACTCAAGCTCCTTTGTTTTTGTTCAAATTCCATTCTTTAACAAGAAAATTGCAGTTACACATCATATATTTTTAAATATTACATTTTTTAGAATAATTTTTTAAGGAACACTAATTTACCATGTTTTTAATTTTAGTGAAGCAGACAGGCTTCTACATGTTTCTTAACCATTTAAATGAAAGATAATTCATGCTCAGATTATGTTAGGCCATACGGCCATAAAAAATGATATCATAGATGAATGAAATAAAAACCACTGAAATGTAGCTAAAAGCTACATTTTCTCTCAGATGAGGAGACACTGAGCTGTTCTGCAGTTCCTTTGGATTGTGTCAGTAGGCAGGAAGGTGAACCAGTCCATCAAGGAGTTCTCTGGAGTTCTTGGGATGTGAGGTGAGCTAAACAGCAAAGTTCAAATCCTATTTCTGTTTTTTTGAATTCTCCCCAGACTTCCTGATAATTGAAATGCAAATTTCAGTCTTGTGTCAGCCCAAGTTACCAAAATAAACTGGAGCGGGGACTTGTGTCAACAGTCTGAGGGAACTGCTTCACTGGAGAGTCACGAGTGAAAGAACAACCAAGTGCCCTGGCCCATGCCCAAAAAAGCACTTACATGAATGTTTCAATCACAACTCCTGAATCATCTCAATCAAGACTTAATTTTTTTTTTTCACTTTTCTGTGATTTTGTGCAGGTTCATAAAACTGTGAAGGTTTTAGTTTTAACTAGTCTTTAAAATCTGTTTGAATTCTGAAAAAACCCAAAACCAATAAACAAAAACTACAAACGTCTCTGGGACCTGATAAGTAAACCAGCAAATTACACTGTAGATGCGGATAAATGCAAAAAGAAAAAATCCTGTAGCTTCACGAGTTTTAAAATGAAAATATATACATGTACACATCTGTTCCTTGAGGGACAGTTCCCTCAACAGTAACTCCAGTGTTTTCTCTAGTTAGTCAAATCCATTGTTTACATGACTGTTACATTTCACTTGCATTTGATTTTTAACCCCTTAGATATGCACTTATGCTTCAAATCACTTAATCCACCAATCATTCCTTGAAATGATGGCTACAAAGATAACTGTTACATGCTTCTGTTGAAATTATATAGGATATTTTTAATAACTGCAAAAAATTCTGAAAGTCAGCAGACAAACAGTTTTTCACATCTTGGTTCTGCACAAATACAAGAACAGACAACCACAACAAAAATAGCAGCATACTGTTTCCCCTCTGCATTTGTTTATACTGAACACAAAGCACTTCAGAAGAAAATTAACTAAAAAAAGCAAACTGACAGGAGGCAAATAGTAATTTTGATATTATTCAAATGCACATTTTCTTTACTTTTTTCATTCCTTGAAGAATTTCCGTTCTCCTTAATCTTCCAAACAACTGCTTTAACACATCACTGAGTCAATTACAGAACAAAAACTCATACATCTTTTGTTATTCCATACATTTAATAAAATGCAGTACTTGCTAGACTGCCAATCACATAAAGTCTGTTCAGCAAGTGGAAACTGATCCAAGTCACAAAAATCAGATGTCTGGCAAAAAAGGTTTTTGCTTGAGCCTACCTGAGGTTCAAGCAGAATTCAAACCCACAGTGGGTAATGAACAAAAACCACAAGGACTCAAAAGCTCACAGAAATGTGCCATCTTGATTCAATGGTGCAAATTGTCTTCAAATGTACACTTTGGATGAGTTTGGGCAGAGTCTGCCCCAACTATTCTCATGCCCAAGTAATATATACTGTTACTTAACATTATTTTAAACACTAATTTTGCCAGGAGTCTGTCTGTCTATCTTCAGAAATTCAGGTTTACATTTCATGTATGGTCCTCTAGGAACCACCTGTTGGAACCTGCTTGACTTCTCTGGGCTACCCGAGTTGGGATCTGGTTGTGCTATCAAATGAGGCAAGCGAAGACAAAGAATTTTCTTGTACCGTCTCTCATGTACCATCTCTACTGAGCTAGTCGTAAGAAATAATCTGATAAAAGACAGATACAGCAACTCACAAGTGGGTAATAATATTTCCTGGGCTTCCTTTGAAGTACATGACAGGCTTTTAAAGGGAATGATTGTCAAAGAGGCAAGAGTGCATTCCCTTTCAGTTGAGAGTAGCAGTTCATAGCACCTCTGTGCCTCTTACTGAGGCATCTGTTCAACACCTTCTGGAAATTCTGGGCATGCTGGAGAAATATTTAATTTAGAATAATAAGGATTTGAAGCAACTGCATGAAGTATCTTGGCAAAATAAATGTGTTTCTCTGTTCTTATGGGTCAAAAATATTTGTACTTTTCATTTTAAAGAGCTACTTTCAAAAGTGGCTACTTTGCTTGAAATGTTGAAATATCTCATTATGTGTGTATGACTAAGACATTTCAAAGCTATCAATGTGAGAAAAATTGCAGAATGTCTGTCTACTTCCCAAGCACACTGCCTTTCCAATATATTCAATGAGAAACAAGACAAAAATAGAGATACATAATGTCTCAGTTTGGCAGAGGGATATTCAGAGCTGCCCGATGTCCAGCCCTGTATCTATAATTTGTGAATTCATTGCCTTTGTCCACATGCAGGGGAATTTGCTCCACAGGTTTTGGATTTGTAAAAATTCCTAAAATACCAAATGAGAAATTTAAATGAATATTTAGAAATACTTCATGGGGTTTTTTGCATTAAGTTGGACTCCTGGTTTTTAAACTACAGTTACAAATAAATTCTGATAGCTAGTAATGAATAATGTTCCTCAAGTTTTCATATTGGAGTTGATACTGTTTAAAATCTTCATTAACAGCCTGGTTAGCATAACAAAAGGGTCCTGCATCATGTTTGCAAATGACATCAGGCTGGGTGGATAGGTCCACACTGGAGAGATGCTGAATGGATAAAAAAAGTGGACTGAATATAAAAAGGACTATTATAAAGTTCAACAAAGGCAAACAAAAAGCCTTGCATCTGTGATGATACAAACCCTTACTATTTTACAGGATGACAATCACATGGTTAGAAAAGTGGCTTTGTACAGAACAGCCTGAAAGCTTTCTGTAGGCAACAAGCTGAGCACAAACCACCCACACACCCACAACGATGGAGACTGATCCCACCCTGCACTGCCCCAGCCATCAGCTGCAGGGGAGTGGCCCCTGGAACTGGCCATCGTGAGCATCAAGACCAAGGCTCCTACACACTGGAGGATGAGCTACAGGAGACCTTGGCACAGACAGGGGTAGGGAATTCAACACGGGTGCGGTTCCACAGGACCAAGCAGGATTGGTGGCAGTAACAAGCTCTGCCCAGTGATCATCAGGCAAATGTGATGTGACAGTCAGGACAGAGGTTAAATTGCGCATCCAACAAAAACATCAGGATCAGAAGAAATCAGTTTGGTGCAGGGATACATGTTTCATAGGTCAGCCAGGAACTAGGACACAACCTGAGCTTAAGAAAAGCTTCTGGACCAAAAGGCAGAGGATAAATTGGTGCACTATGGCTGGTCAGGACAATTAGTGCTTGTGGGTGCACTCAGGGCCTTGACAAACTGAGAGCCGAGTTCTGCATAGTAACTGAGTCTTTCCAGATTTAATCAGTTCTTTCCTTGCATTTCTAGTCATGTCTCTATCAGTCCATCTTATTCATGTTCTCACATCAGATTAGAACATTTCTTATGTCATGTAAAGTAATTAATTTTCTACTTTAGTTAATAATATTTTAGTAATTATGTCAATGCCTTATTTGAGAAGCTGCGCCTGACAGTATAACAAACACAAAGTGTAGCAGTTTTGACTCATGACAGAAAAAGGAGTATTCTACTAGTTTAACTTCAGAAAGAAAACAGTGTTTTTCTTGATGTGTTAAACAATAACTAACGATTGATTTTCAACTTTATAGTCTTTTTCTTTAAAATAATAATCATACTGTTACAATCTTGGAAACTACAGAAAAAATAATTGATGTCAAAAAAATTACTGGTTTTTGCATATGAGCTTGAGAGAGGAGTAAACATGAAAAAAGTAATTTAGGACAAATTGGGACAAGCCACTCTGCATTAATGTCAGGGATCAATACTCCATCTGAACAAGATATACAAAATATTTTTACCTTCTCAGAATAAAGCCACTTTCTCAGACTCAACAACAAAAGCCTTCTTCAAAACAGTCAATCAAGTTTTGGACATATCCATCCATCAATATATTCCACATTTTGTGTGCCATAAGTCTTGGGTTCTTATTTCACACATCAACTTTCTTGACCCCTTCTCCCTCTTCATTAGAGTACTTATCCCACCACCTTTGTTCAGCTTTTTTTTTGCATCATTGCAGTCTTAGTAGTTGCTAAATATAGACCCAGAGACCAATGTACGCATCACTGTAAGAAATGTGACACAGCAGCATTATTTCTAGATTTTGCTCTCCAGTACATAACACAGTCCCCCAAACCCAATGCCAGGTTTCTAGACTCTGTTTATAGCAATTTAAAAAAATAAAGAAGAAATTAGCCATTAACCAAAGTTAAAAATGCAGAACACCAAGCTCTCATGGAAAAGGCCACCCACTAAACGGCATGCCATCTAATACAGTGTTCCAGCAATTATCTTAAACATTTAAGATCCAAGTAGCATTCATTACTCTGCCCAAACACCATGTGAGCTCAGTTTCTATGGCAGTGAAGGCCCTGTAGCCTCTGCCAGGCAGCTCCTCCTCCTCAAGCTGTTCCAATGTTAATGGCCAGTCCAGCAATCTTCAGTATCAACATGAGCCCTAATTCAGCAGCAGGGCGCTGCTTCTCTACTAAATATCTATGAAGATCAATTAGTTCCCTGGATATTGTTATGTTTTTAGTTCATAATCTTTTGCGTTGGGTCTAGAACCCACTTCTCCCCTGTTTGCCAGATGATTTAAATCTATGACCAACTCAGATCTAATCACTGTTTAAGAATATCCTATGAAGTAAAAAAAGCTGCAACAGGCTTAATATCTGTATGTTCACCACACAATATGCTGATTCCTCAGCATCTCCAACAGTCATTATGCCTGAAAAAAAATCTAGAAGAAGCTAATTTGGCAAGCAGGAGGAGATGTGGGCGAGTAGTTTGAAATGGGGAATAAAGGGAATTAAGGGGCTAGGGAATAACAGAAAAAAAACTCCTGAAAGATAATGGCCAGATAATGAACATGTCATCTCAGAGAAACAGCAGTAAAAGAGAAAAATTCAATAACTAGCAGTCAGAAAATATCTAAGACTTTGGGGAGAGAAAACTGACAGTACATGAACAAAATTATTTGCGTGAGAAGGGGCAAAGAAATAAAAAGCTCAGGGATGTCTATGGAATAGATAGGAGAGACATCTTCACTATTAGGTTTGACATTCTTACTAAACAGCAAGAAAGAAAATGAACATTTCTGTCTGTGAAAGAAAGAGATAAGCTACAAGAGCTTTCAGAGGCAACAACAGAGCCAAAAAAAGCACCAGAAGGCAAAACTTTGTACTGGGCATGAGAAAGAGCTGGTTATGCTGAGTGTCTGAGAGGGTGGGGCTGAACTTTCACTGCAGGTCTGCTGGATCAGAAAAAGCTTTATTACTCCTAAAGCTGTAGCTCCCATTTCCTTGTAGGCTGTCAGAAAAAAAAACAGGCAATAAAAGTCCTTTATTAAACTTCCTACTGTTTTCGCAAAACATCAGACCTACATCAATTAAAGTATGATAAAGAAAATAAAGACTATGTCTGAGAAATATCCTGAGGGCCAGAAAATCCTAATCCTTTGTAAGGATTAGAAGCCCTGTTGTTTTTGACTTTAAAAACAATTCTGGACAAAATACTTGAAAATACACAATAAAGAACACTTGTGCAGTGGCAGGAGATTAACTCAATGATCTAATAGGTGTCTTTCCCCTCTAGCTTCTATCATTCTGGTTTAAATTGCTCTTTAAATTTAGAGAGTTAAAATTAAATAAAGACAAGCTGTCGCACCAGTATAAGCCTTTGAAAAATCTATTAAATGCATTCATCTGTGTTACAGCTCTTTCTTCACTTCCTTCACTTGTATTAGAGTAGTGCTGTTGAAATCAACATGAGAAATCTGAGTAACTATTTATTCCCATTCAGGAGATGTAGCTTCTTTTCCAGTCAACTATACTAAGTGTTTTAAACTCCAAAAACATCTGAGGGCTTACTGTTGAATATTCTGTGTTTTGGTGCCCAGTAACATAAAATAATGCAGCTTAAAATTGATTTTAAATCTGTGTGGGCCAAATACTGTTTTCAAATTCAGTGGCATAAAATGATAACTGAATTTATTTTGAGCTGTCATTAGCACCTAATGGTAAAAGCAATGAAAGGCAACAGTTACCAGAGTGTCCCTGAAAAAAAAACCAAAAACAAACCAGACATCATTACTTCTGTGATGTCTCTCTAATCCCTAAGAATGCTATTGGTGCAATGGCTGGTTTCTTGTTGTCATTATAGTGCAAGAGTTCTATTGCCATTACATTGCAATGGTTCCATATTGCTAGAGTTTCGTACCTCCTTGATGTTTTCTGTAGGCAGCTCCTCTAGGCACTGACTCTTCCTTGTCCTCACAGCAGCCCACTGATTCCAGTCCCCCTCAACCAATCCACTCTTTTATAGCACTCCTCTCATTGGCTACAGCTGCGGCCTGTTAACATCAGGCCTGCTCCTAATCTTACTAATTAACCCAGCTGCAGCTCTTTAGGGGGTAAGATTACATTCTATACCATCTTCATTTACCCATACTCTATCCACCTACAGTTTCTCAAATGGCTCTGGCAGCTGAGTTTCACCTCTGAGTTTCATTTAATGTATGTCTTAATCACAGATCAAGTAAGGTTGGGAGAGACCTTTGGAGATAAGCTGATCCAACTGCCCTTCTCAAGTAGGGCTACTTAAAGCCAATTGACCAAAACCAATTTTGATATACCCTTAAGGAGGAAGACTCCACAACCCCCCTGGGAAACTGGTGCCAGTGCTCACAATTTAAAATCAGCAGTGTTTCCTGAAGTTCAGATGGAGCCTCCTATGTTTTCTCTTTGTGCTCATTTTTCCTTGTGTCCGGAAAGCCTAACAGAAGACCCTTGCTCCATCCTCTTTGCATCTTCCAGTGAGGGGTACACTGAGCCTTTTCTCCTCCAGTACCAGCTCCCTCAGCCTTTGCCCACAGGAGAGATGCTCCAGGCCCCATAATCATCAGCCCTTTGCTGGATTCTGTACAGTATGCACATGTCTCACTTGTGCTAGGGAACTGTGAATACTTCTCATTTATATTTATTCTCCCATCTGTGTTAACAGGCTAAATGTGCATGGACTACATGCACAACAGTAATAGCTTTGTGAGTCTCCTGACAAGTTCAAATGAGTTTAGAAAAGGACTCTTCTAAATAAATGTTACTTTGATTATCTGAGCAAACAAAAAAATTAGCCCTATTATCCCTTTATTTATCCATACAGAACATTTTTTTTGACTAGAACTTAAATTTGTTGTCACAAGCTTCCTGGCTTCCTTTATTATTTGTATAATTTTTAAAGATTTTATTGGAAAAAGCTCATGAAATAATCACTGAGAACAGATAAAAGCTTTTTATTCCTTGGCTTGCAACTGCAGTGATGTCAATTATGTCCCAGAGAGGGGCATATTATCAACCATAAAGCTGTAAGTGACCTCTGTATCCCACTCATGAACTAAGCAACAGTAAGAATGTTAGACAAAGAAATCTTTGGCAGAAGATTAAACCATTTTAGCTAGCAGCATGGTTACTCAGTATGGGGACCATTTCTAGTGCAGGACTAACTGTTGTCAATTTCTAATGCATTCACAAAAATTAGAATACATAATAGCAGTCACAGCAAGACTTCTTTAATAATTATTTTAGTGGTAGGGAAATAGAGTTCTTTTTGTGGCGAGCCAGAAATCACTGCTTGCCCTCAAGAAAGGTTCACATCTGAATCCAGCATGTTTTTTAGTCACATAACCTAATTATAAATACATAATTGACCTCATTGTACTAAATAATGTCTGTAGAAAATTTTATAAAATTAGAAAGACTCTGGCTAATTATGTGTACCCACAAATCAACTCAAACCATATCGTCTTTATCCTGACCAGTGTAAAGAATTAATGATTATATATAAAACAATATGGTAAGATCCTGGCAGCAAATCATGCTTTCTTCTTTAACAGTCAAAGGACATGTTATTCCCTCCCTTCTTTCATTCAGGCACTAGCAATTTATCTGTCAGCATGTGCTGATACACAGCCTGGTCCTAGAGGAATGGATTAACAGATTTTTTTTGCCTGAGTCCTTAAATACATGGCTTCCCATGGGGCAAAAAATATGTCAAATTTATTTAGAAGTACAGTAAGTCCCACTGATTCCTTTTTTGCTCTGCTTGGCAGTAAGTCTGCAGCTACAGGTGAGTGGGACACTGTCCTGTCTAACAAGTGGTCTTCCATATCCACAAATATAGCTGCTGTGCCTCTTCCAGCCATAACTCACCTCCTGCCACAACAGTGGGCACTGGGTACAGAGTTAACATCAGCTACAACAGAAAAATATATCAAGATTGATTTTGTAATGCTCAGAACAGGCCACAGTACAACTGGATTTGCATGTGTGTGGAGAGATATATGCTAAACATGAAGGTTTTATGCAAACCTATACATCCCAAACACTGTTCTCCTTCTCACAACCAGACACAATTTCTTTGTGGAAATACACAAGTGTGAGGCAGCTATTGCTAATTCCAAATTCCACACTTTTCTGTCGGAAAGAAATTGCAGTGATGTAAAGGAGTTGTCATAGCCTACAGAACTGAGTATCATGAACAATCTGTCTGAGTCTGGACCACAAAGGGAAGACACATGCCTTGGTGGAACTCAAGACCTTCCTTTGAGGCCATTCAGTAATCAGGGAAGGGGGATAATAAAGCAATATCAAAGGCAAAAAGAGCAATAAAGGTGTATCTGTGATTAGATTGCTTGTTTTCAGCCTTTAATGGATTCAAATATTAGTTTGACTCCAAAAAACCATTGTTGGATGTTTTTTCTTGCTTTACTCATGTTTTACTCATTCTGTATTTCAGCCTTGTTTTCATACACTTTGATAATCATGAAATATTCTGCTATATCATCCACCTTCTAAAAATGAAATTACAAGAAATGATGATGAGCACTGAAACACAGTAGACATGGAAAATCTATAGCAAAACAGTCCAGTTAATCAGTACTGCATAAGGGAGTTATATCAGGATGCTTTTTTTCCACATTACTGCATTAGTAGAATGATGAAAATAAAATTAAAATGAACCTATTACTATGGTCATTGGAGGTCCAAGACAACATGTTCAACAGCTCACTGGATTAATAGGATATCCAAAATATATTTTCTGGTTTTGTATGAGCTTCTCTTCTCAGCATTATCATGGCACAGTTAATTTTCAGTGGGATTTTCAATTTAATGAGGTTCTTTAATAAGGAAGCCTATTAACATTCACACTTGGGAATTAAAAGGGCAACCCAGTCTATGAGCAAATTAATCTTTTTCCATTTGGAAACTATTATACAACCTGTGTATGCCT
This sequence comes from Melozone crissalis, assembly GCF_028551555.1. NCBI lineage: Eukaryota > Metazoa > Chordata > Aves > Passeriformes > Passerellidae > Melozone > Melozone crissalis. The sequence goes on along the minus strand of NW_026535784.1, from coordinate 34,704,792 downwards.
TTTATTGGGGATCATTGCACCTGCAGTAGAAGATATTCATAAAATTCGCTGTTTTTGCAAACAAGATTTGCCACACCACTCAATTTTCTCCTTTGTTTTACAACAAGCAGCTGTTGTATCATCATCTGTATTGGATAGCCTCCAATCCAGTGTCTTTAGCTTTACCCTTTAAATTGGTGAGACTTCAACAGCAACCAAAGAAAAAGTACCAGGTATGTGAATGCATGTATATGTTAAAGAACACATATGCATATGATATGAGAGGTTTAAGACAAACTTACCAGATAAAATACAATCTGCCTTGGTTATTAATTATCATGACCGTTCTAACAAGATAAGAAGATTTAGCTTCTACGTGTTGGAAATCAGAAGTGATAATCAGTACTTTGTAAAAGGCCTTCTAAATTTCTTTCTCGTGCCTTCATTCACATTCAGGTCTCTGAGCTTGGGAATAACCAGTACTGTGCAGTGCAAGTGTGTATTGCAAACTCTTTAATGCATTGATTGAACTTGTTTTTCAATTAAAAAGCACACAAACCCCAATATTTTGCTCATCCTTGTTCAAAAAAAGAAGTTTAAAGCGTGAAGCTATTAGAAAAATTCTCACCATTCTGTGAAAAAAGCCAGTACAGGCAGGGGGTGCTGGGACCTTCTAATCTTTTGTACTTGACAATTGTGCAGTCTGCCACAGTTGCTGTATGCCAGTCCCCCATGACCTTGGGCAGAGCTGGAGAACTCTTGCTAAGGGCAACTGGACAAGCACAATGTACATCCTGCTTGAACACGTTACTCATGCTTTGGTTATACTGCCATAGAAACAGTGTTTTTAAGCTTGTAAAAGACCTTTAAGATCATCAAGTCCAACCATCAAACAAGCCCAACCACCCACTAAACCATTTCCTCAAGTGCCATATCCACATGGTTTTTTTTGAAAACTTTCAGGAATGGTGACTCTACCACTTCCCTGGGCAGCATATTCCAATGCTTTACAACCCTGTCCATGAAGAAATTTTACTAAATATCTAATCTAAACATCCCCTTGCACAACTTGAGGCCATTTCCTCTTGTCCTATCACTTTCTAACTGGTAGAATAGGCTGACCCCCACCTGGCTACACCCTCCTTTCAGATAGTAGAGTGATAAGGTCTCCCCCGAGTCTTCATTTCTCCAGGCTAAATAACCCTAGCTCCCCCATCCATTCCTCATAATAATTTGAAAAATAATTTCCCAATGGAAGAAAAGCTAATGGAACAAGAGGTACAGCTGGAGAAACAAAAGAAGCAGATGATCTTGGAATAGAACTGGAGTATAGATCACCTGTAGTCTGCTTATCAAAGAAGTATGACTGGTTTCTCTGGAGTTTGCTGCCTACAGTCCTGATTAGTGGTTCTTTACTGTAAACATCAAGGTCCTGCAGGCTTAAGTCACTGAATCACAGAACATTCTGAGTTGGAAGGGACCCAGAAGGATCAGCAAGTCCAACTCTTATGATTGACTGATGAAGGGATTGAACACGCAGCCTCGGTGTTTCAGGCTCAAACAGGGAATGGCCCCACATTTCAGTGTGGGTGAAACCATAGCCAAAGTCCTTAGGAATAAAATAGTGGTTAAATTAAAATATACAGCTGGATGTGAGAATGAAAAATTAGAGATAATAGAGTTTATTAACTGTCTGAAAAATCCTAAGCAATATTAGAATCTGGGAGCAAACATTCCAAAGAAGACAATTCTGGCAGGTCTTCCAAGTACTGGGGAAATATTTCTAGCTAAAGCTACAGCTGAAGAAGCGAATGTACCATTTTATCACAATCAAGGGCTCAGAGTTCTTACAGGTATTTGTTGATGTGGGTCCAGCTCAAGTTAGAAACTTATTGGCTCTTGCTCAAAAAAATGCCCTGTGCATTCTCTTCATTGATGAAATAAATGCAGTAGGAAGGAAGAGAACGGGAAAGTCTAGAGGACAAAGAGTGCACTCAATCAGTTCCTAGTAAAAAATGTATTTAATACAATCACTAATGTAGCAATTTTGGCAGGTACTTACACATGAGACATATTTGAGACCAGAACACTTTGACAGGCAGATTTAAAAGAATTCCCAGATATAGAAGGAAGTGCTTCTATTTCAAAGTTGACCTTAAGCCTCTGAAATTAAACATTATTCCAAGTAAATATAACCTAGCAAGAAAATTCACATCATTAACACCTGGCTTTTCTGGTGCTGATACTACCATGTAAATGTTGAGGTAAGCAATTGTGTTGTCTGCAATTAGAAGTGGAAGCAAATGAGATACAAAGGTTTTAAAAATGTTTAGAAATTTCTCATGAGGGAATACTCTGACAAACCCAAAGTAAAAACTTATGCTCTAACTGATCCTTTTTCCCCCCTAAGAATTTTCTTTGTAGTTAGATTGTTCATTTTTGTTTAGATATGGCTAATGTTTTGTTTGTATGTTTTGGAGTTTAAATGAGGGTTTTTTTTTGTTGTTCTGGGAAGTTATGTGTTGCCCTTAAGCTTTCCAAAATCCCATCAGTAATTTTGGCTAAGAAAACAGTGGTTGCACTTAGAAATAATACAGTTTTCCGTTTTTCCTTGGATTTTTACTGCTCAATACCAATGACTTGTCACAATATCTTACATAACCTTTGGATACAACCTTAGAGAATCATAGAATCACAGAATGGTTATGGTTTGAAGGGACATTAAAGATCATCTAGTTCCAACATTTCTAACATGGGCAGGAATCCTTCACTCATTTAAAAACATCAGATATGTTCATCAGTCCAGAAAGCATTCATGGATAAAAAACAGCTGAAAAGATTATATAAAAAACTCAAGGAATAAACATAGAAAGCGTAGGACACAAAGAAAATGAAAGGAAATTTGGCAAAGGAAAAAAGGGAAAAAGAAAAATGAGCACTACTTGGTCTGAATATTTAAGGAAGGTCTGGAGTAAAATAACCAGGATGTCAGCACACCAGGCACATTTTTCTGCCTTCCAAAGCTCAGTTTAGAGTAAATTCCATGATCCCTAAACTCTCTGTAACACTCCTCCCTGTGGACTCTATCCTGTCTCTCTGAGGACATTTATTGTTTGTTTTTTTTCCATAATCCCCACTACTTTCTCTCTACCTTATTTCATCTGACAAGTTTCTCTTTTCAGTGATCCAGTTTTGCTTTTCTCTCTCTCCTAACTTTGTGCTTTGACTGTAATAGCTTCCCTTTTTGGTATGTGGCAGTCAAACACCCTTCTGCTCTCTCTAAGAGGACTTGTCATATTAATTTAAGCTTTATATTGAGAAACACATAAATACAGGCTTAATTTAGGTTTGAACTCAAATGAGATAAAACACATTTAATGATTTGCTTAAAGCAGGACCTTGGTTTCATAAGTCTAATCTTTGTTCTTTCAAGATGTGCACATAGTCATTAATATATTTATAAGTTTCTATTCATGCTGAAATTTTTATTTGCAATATACAAAAGCAATAGTTCTGTAAAATGTAATGAGTTGAAAATTTCCAGCCTCTGTCAGAATACTGCTCTGTTTGAAAACAACTGTGTGCTATTTCTCTGTGGGTGTGTACTCACTGTCTACAAGCAAATTGTTGCCCTGCATTGGGCATTACAATTTATATTGTTTTCAAAAGAATCCTGAATATATTTACATAGCAAATATTTATTGAGCCTTTTCTTGCACTACCACAACTAACCAATGTTTCCATTAAGAAAAGCAGACCATGGAAGATGAAAGATAATTTTAGCAGCAGTTCACGTTGTGTGCTACTCTGCTCCCATTATGCAGTGTATGCACATTCCTTAATATGTTTTCAGATGCCTTCTTTCCCATTTCAAGCCTTTTGCTATCAAAATTCATGCACAAACTTATGTAAATAAAATAATATGGGGCACTGATCCAGAGTCTGAGCATCCTTCCATTGGCTTCCATCTAGAATAGCTATTATTTTCAGAAGGACTGTGTGTATTAGTGTAAGGAAATTTTAGTAAGGTGTTTCCCAAGAGGAACAGCTATTTTTATTCTCTTCTGAAATGGGGTTTTTCCTCATATCTTTAATAGTAAGATTGAGCCTGCATACAAGAAGAAAGCACTAGAATTCTAAATCACTAATGATTCAATCAATATATTAAAATTATAAAATCATAGCCTTTTCTGATTTTGATTATTGCAGCCTTTCTTTCTCTACCTCAGTAAAACACCTGACTTAAAAGAAACTACCCCAATGCTGTGAATTCAACTCGCATTTAGCACCTTTTCAGGCATGGAATCTGCAGACACTCTCACGAGAAAGAAAATCAAAGCTTTTGCATTTTCTCACAAAACCAGTCTACCTATTTACCATGCCCCATCTCTAAGACAAAACATATTTCTGAAGCATGTAGGATTTTGCTCGCTGCACCACATAGAGTGCATTTGCTTATGGAGCTCTTAGTTACTATCCTTTGGTAGGTTAGGTTCTAGGCATGGGGCAGAAATTCATGCCATATATTAATGCAAATAATGCAAGAAATTTATTTAATACATCCATTCCCTGTCACTTGCCTCAGCTCTGACTCCTCCAAAGATGGAAAAAGCTACTTAGGGATTCTTTCTGTAGAGCTAGTCCAGAAATCTGTTGAAGATATAGATTATGTGTGTGAGAGAATGATAATCATGGGGTTTTTAGCTAATATTTTACTAAGTAGAAAAGATAAACTAGTAGCAGTAAATCTTTAGAAGACCTCCTTAACTTGACTAAGGAATTTAATACTGGGAGGTATTTTCTGCAGTTTGTACAGTGTAGCTTTCTAGGCTGTTAAAATATTCACAAATTAAAACATATATTTATTTTACCTCTATGATGTTGTAAATAAACATATTAATTATATAACACAGCATACATCAAAAATGTTAAAGAACCCAGATGAAAACAAAACAAATTGAGTCATAAAAATATCAAATTAAAAAAGTTAGTCTTATTATAATCACAGATTTTTATTCAGGACAAAGCTGAAACTTCTGAACTCAGTAGCTTTGAGTCAATATATGCAACATTAGCACTTGGAATATTCTCTTTGTTGTGGCAATAGTAAGTAAGCCACACTGTGTGTATATCTCATTGTCACAAAAAAGAACAAGGAACCTGGTTTGTATTTGTTCCCCATTTCATAACTGAAATAGCTCCATCAGGACTAATGATGCATTGCCAAAAACTCCAAAAAGCAATAAATGAAGAAGTTATTCATCAAGGCTGTTAACAAAGAAGGCAATTTAGAAAACATATATAGACTTACAGTTTAGTATTTTGGATTTGTTTGGTTTTGTTGTTTTGGTTTTGTTGTTTTTTTTTTTGTGGGGCGTGTTTTTTGTTTTATTTTGTTTTAAGATTAAAGGAAATATCAGAAACCTTGTCATACTATAAAAAGTGTCTGTGGGGAAATTCAATTTTCACTTAATTTTTCCCTGAAAACTTTTCAAAGCTAGCCACAGACTTCAATACCCTTCACCTGACATCTGAGACTGCCAGTCAACTAAAGATTACCTTCACTAAAGGTTTATTAATTTCTGTCAATTCTGGTAGTTTCAATTGAATTTTCCAGTATATTCTATAGAACTAAAAAACCTCCAAACCTCACCACCCCAAAAACAGGCACACTGAGAAACCCATTGTGACAGAAGCCTTTGTCAAGCTCTGAGAAAAAATAAGTAACAGGGATAATATCACCTTCTTTCAGAGTCTTAAAAACATTGTGAACTCTTGCACTAATACCCCAAGCATGAAAACTTCAGTATTTAGCAACAGATTAGAACAGTCAGAATACATCAGTATTGCACACTGATTTCCCTAATGTCTAATAACCTTTATAATTTCACTAACACAAGAAAAATAGAACTATGGCAAACTTCATTTTACTTAATTTTGTGCTAGGAAGGCAGAAGAAGTGACCTTTGGCAGAAAAGGTAGAAATGCAAGTACCTGCAGTGATCATTCTGACACAAAACACAAGCTAGTAAGTAGGAGAAACTCACTGCAAATAAATATCTTCAAAAATGTGACCTTAGGGCTTGTTTTCACTGATTTCATTTCTATGCTAAAAAGAAAAAAAAAAACCCAAATCCCAAACCCTCATATTGTAAAAAGGTCCCACTTTATGTTTGATGTTTATGAAATTTTTTTATTCTCTAAGTACACTTGAATTCTGTCATTCCAGAATTATTCATAGAATTACATGGATAAATCTGTATAAAATCAGTGACACAAAGCTACCAAAAAATTAAGCTATTCCTTAGAAATTGAATGTTCTTAATATTTCAACCCCCCCCAACTGAGATCAGCTCCTCCTGAACAGTCTATTAAGAAATTGTGGCAAGATACTTTTATGTGGTGAAATGCCGTTCTGCTTTCTATAAATTTCCACTTAAGTCATTGTGAAGAAGAAATGTATATAACAAAACAGGTTATGGCAGCCCTCTGAAAGATGAGAAACAGAGTTCTAATTTTTTCCCCTGATCTCTGTTTTATGCATTTGTCATTATGGCCTTTAGTCCCTCAGAAAAACCTGAAATAATCTGGATATAACCCATCGAACCTTCTGTTCCATACAATCACTGGTTGTTTTCACTGAAAAAATAACAAAAAAAGCCTCTCAAATTCCATGCTGTATTTCTTTGGTTTCTCAAGCTTACAGTAATCAGCATGGCCTGATCTGATGTGTTTTAAAAACCATGCTGGGTTGTGAAGGTATTGTGTAAAGTATTATCTGGTGGAACTTCAACAGTGATTTGAGATCACAGAGCTTGTCTCAGGCCTACACAATACTACTGGTTTGTATTTGGGCTGATCTTTCTACTATTTATCTTTTCAACAGAGGGTGACCTGGTAGCTTTCTGTTAAAGTGCATAGGGAGATGGTTTCCAGCTACAGAAGGTTCTTTATCTGTGATATGAGTGATATGAGAAGATTTCAAGTTAAATATTAAGGCCTATTAATGAAGACACTGCCTTTTAATATGGGTTCTGATGTTTGGGGGTTTTTCACCTGTAAGGTTTCATCTGATAAAGATCTTCTATTACAATAGATTTAGAATAGCAAATCTGGGTTTTCACCCAGCTATGAATGTTTAAAAAATAGATTCCAATTTCCATGTGAAATATTCCATTTGAAAAAAAATCAAATGCTTGAAAAATAAATTTTGTGTTTGATTGTTTGTGTTATTAAAACCAGGTATAGGAAAGACAGAAAAGTGTTGAATCCTGACTAGAACTGGAAACCAGGGATAAAGGCAGAATTTGATGCTGTAATTTGCAAGCGTCCAATGTACACATACAGGTTAACAAGGTGAAAACTGGTTGTGGTTGCCATTTACTTTTGAAACTTAGTCTTTCACCCAAACCTGAATGAGTTGCTTAGAGACACAGAAATTAAATTTTGTATTCTCAATAACATGAACTACATAAGGCATGCACTGTTTATGCAATTCTAGTCTCACAGCCAAGGGAACATAACATTAGCCACAAATATAGAAATGTGACTTAAACGGAACCTCTCTCTCTTAAATATTTTCCCCTAAATACATTTCTGATCACCCATTTAATTAAGATCTACAGTGAATATTGTGAATATCAAACTCTTAAGGTCATTATGACCTATGAAAAACAAGTGCATTTCTCCAGTGGATGAGTAAACACTGATGAAGTTTATGCCATCAGCAGTGGAATAAAAGGAAAGCAATAGACTGCAGTCCCAAGAGAGACAGACACTGTCTGCTATGCCCTTATCTGCATTTACTAATGATTAATTGTTGATCCTGATTTTTTTTTCCCTTCACCAGCTTCTTTTATAACTCACACTAAATTATACAGGATATGAGGCAGACTATTCAAGTCACAAGTTTATTATCAGTTTCTTCTGTCTGATTAGCCAAAACCTTCCTTGTAATACACAGAGGGATTCATTATGCCTTTGCTGGAGTTTAACTCTTAGATAAAATGTTCAGAATAATCTCTTCTACTTGAAATTTGACTGCCTTGCTTTCCCTAAACAGATCAATTTTATTTCCAGGTCAGTATAATTAAGAATAGATTCAGCTTTAGATAAATCCATTATTTTAATTTTTAGACACATTTTCAAGGTTAAAAAAAAAAAAAGAGAGTAAGTAAAAGATGTACTAAGTAAAAAATTGTGAAACTATCATCCTGCTTTTAATCTTTTTCATCTCTAAAATCTATAAAGAGGACAGGAGAATTCGTGAAAGGGTTATACTGATATGATCCATTTTCTAAGAATTGATAGCTTTCGTGCATCCTTAGCTCAGAAAAGCCTATTCTTAAATGAAACACTCTGCTACCATTTCTGGAGGCAGAAAATACAATTTCTGCACCAACATATCTTACAAGATATGTTCATTGTTATTAACACCATATCCCAATGAGCAACAATATTAACTCTACTTACATAAAACCATTTAGGAATGCTGAGAAGTTTGCAAGTATATTTATTATATTTTCAAATGCTTATTTAACACTAATGAATTCAAGCTGCTGTTGTTAAGCATCATTTTGAAGCTTTATATATTGAATTCAGCATTTATTATGCATAGCCACACAAGACTGCAGAAGACAGAAATTTTTGATTAGAAGCTATAAAAATCTAGATTCTATCTGCTATGAAGTCCTAGTAATTCATATCTCTGAAGCAGCAACAATATGTAGAAAGCAGCAAAATTAATCAGGAGAGCCAGAGTTTTGTGGAAAAGAGTCTATTATTTCTAAGAAACTCTCTTTACCAGTTCAGAGATTCCAGTGCAATTGCTTTTCTGTGCAGACATAATACATTTTATGATGTCATTCTTTCTAGACAATTATGGCTACTCAACTGTTTAAATCAATAAACTGCTCCTAAAGAGTCACTTCTGTTTCACTAGGGCAAAATAAATTCCCTTATGTGTTTTAAACATCTTCTTGGATAGGTAAATAATCTCTAATAAGGTAAAACATTTTCTTATTTTTGATGAATATGTAAGTTAAACCTGAGAAAATACATTTTATAAAACAATAAAATCTATGGGGATTTTGTTTTGTTTTGGGGTTTTTGTTTGTTTTGGTTTTTTGTTTTGTTTTGTTGTTTTATCTAGACCTGCTTTGATATTGAAGAAAATATCAAAATGCCAGGAGAGATTTGAAAGGCAACATGTTGCTAGCTAGAATTAGGACTAAATGAAAGGCAAAGTAATTCTAACCTTGTGTTAAAAAATCAACCAGACACCTGAACAAAAACCACAGCTACAAATATCTAAAGCCACTTTTGTGTTTCATGCACCTGACTGATGCATACCTCAGGGATATTTGCTGATTCTCACAGGTTACACATGATCTACACCTGATGCACGCATAGAAGACCTACTGCTTCTGATTAAATTTGGTTCCTTAACAGAAGGGATACAAACAATAGCTGTGAGTAAAAGTATGCCTGAATTTAGTGTAGCAAAGGCAGACCTAGAAATTTCCTGGTGTTCTAATAAGAGACATTGCACATTTGGAAGGATCCCTATAGTGGCTGTCAAAAGAAATCTTGCATGTAACAGGTTTTAAGGTGAAAGATTACCCTTACAGAATATAGTTAAGAAAGCACAAACTTCAACAAAAAAAAAAAAAAAACAAAATCAAACACCTATCTGTACTGCCACACTGAAATAGAAATCATGGGTTAGTCAACATTTTTGTTACCAAGCACTCTAATGGAAAAAATCCTTCATGTCAGTAAACACAGCCCTTTTTTAGGCCCCTTAAAACAAGAGGTTAAGTTTGCCATATCTACAATCAATTTACAAACCAGTTACCCCATGTGATGCAACCATAATGAGAAAGTCAATAATTTTGTCTTGAACGAGCTTACTTTGCCTGAAATACTTAATTTTGCAGGAGGCATTAAAATTTCCTCCTACATCTTTTGGGGGCTAACTCTGTGTAACACCCTATCACATAAATATCTATGAATAATATTAGCATACTCCATTAGTACAGTAATAGTGATATACATTCACCAGCTTCATTTTAGGAGTTTCACATTACACTGTTCTCTTTTTCTCAGGCCAGAAACTACATCCAAGCCATTGGGAATAACTGCTGCTCTCCATCCAATATTGCTGTAAAAGGTCTTTGAGCTCCTTTACAGAAACAAGTGGCTGTTGAATGATAGTCTGCAAGTCACAGAAAAGGGAACATACATCTGCCTAAACCAGTAGCTTAAGAGCCTGCTGAAATGATCTTTGGCTGCTGTTTTGAAAGAGAAGTGTAGTAATATATTTAATGGAAGAAAGTACAATTACAGGAGCTTCAAAATACAGGTAGATGAAAGAGGAAGGTTTATGTGTTCAAACGCACACTGTTTCAGCCAAACTCAAGTAAAAGGAGTTTAACTACTGAATTTGAGCAATCCAATTATTTCAAATTAAGCCTTTCAAAATAGCAAGGGCATCCATTTGTTAAAGAAATTTACTGCTACCTTACAGATAACAGGGAAAAAATATCAGTTGTAACTTCTAGATAAGAAGGTTCTGCTCTGTGGTTCTTTCTTCATTCTAGACTCAAACATTTGCAATTTAGCAGAATTATTGTTAGGGTTCAAGACAGCATGACAGCTTCCTGTTGAAAATTTGGCTTAAAATATATTGACAAAACAGTAATAATACTCTCTTACATCTAATGGTAGCTGTGACAGATAACATTAACTTCTCATTTTTAAGACATTAATTTCTCATTTTTAAATAACGAGAGTAAATAGTTTTAAATCCTAGAAATAGTTCTCCGTCTTTTAATCCTTAAAAACAGTTCTCTCAGAATGACTTGAAAATATGGAGTGTCTAATAACCCAGAATTATAAAATCACTGAGGGTGGAAATTCTAGTTTGAAATCCCCAATGCATTTCCAAGGTTTGTATTACACTAGGGAAAATCCTTTGCCTTTTTTTTAAGTGGGAAAAATGGCAATTTCTTCCCTTCACTAAGGTTCAAGTGCCTCATTGAGAATGTTGTGAAAAGCACCAACAAAACATTACTAGTACATATACAAGAAAGAAATTTGATGAAAAGGTGGAGGAGTACCCTACAAGTCCAGGAACAGACAAGTCCGTGGGTGTCTGTCACCCCTAAAGCTGCTGCCCTCCTGGATCAGGGCAGTGACCTTGCCTTGCACCTCTCACGCTGCATGCCAAGTCCATTTTCCTAGGCTGTGAATAACTGTTGTGGGAAGAAATCCCACAGAAAACTCAAACTTACATTCAAGGAAAAAAATCCCTTTAAACTGAGGCACTCACCATAAAAAAAAATTTATTTCAATTAGCCACATCTTTAGAAATATTGTGCAAACTTAATCATGATAAGCAACACAAACTATGCTCATAGTCTTTCTTCAGGGCAGGGTATACTAGTGTTACAATATATTTGGATCTCCAAGGTGTTTTGAGAAAACAACGTAAACTCCATTTTTCATGTGCCACTGAATGACCCAGGGACCCAATATATCATCATGGAAATGATTTGAATCATAAAAATACTGAGATACTGGCCTGCCTTCTCTGAGAGGCGTCTCCTGTACAGCCCTAGCCACAGCATGGCTGGAGAATGTGAGTGCTGGGTCGGGGGAAGGAAGCTTGGAGGTAAAAGAACTTGCCATCCTGATTCTTGTTAGTTAGAAGGATGTAAAACTTCAGCCACAATACAGTTTGTACCCTTATATTATGATTCTTCCATACGAATTTCTTTTTCTTACTTCTCACGGCTTTAAAAGAGGGGGATGACCAGAAGTTCATATATATTCATAGATGTATATATCTATGAAGGTGTTTAGTATATTTTTATATATACATATATATATTCACACACACACATTATATACACTCACACCCCTATATATGTAGGTATAAAATAGTTGTTACTTGTGAAGAGTATTTATCCACAGGGAATTGTAGACATACTAAGCTAGAGGAGGTTGACACTGCATTCAGACAGTATGTACAGAAAGAAATTAGATAAACAGGGATGCCTCATAATGAAATCTGCTTTGTTGATAAGAGAACAAGCTATCTGATTGCTGAATTCAGCTTGCTTCCTGTTGTTGCAGAAGTGTTCTGTGTAGAGAGATAGCAATGCAACAGTCATTTCAAAATTGAAATTGAAGATGTAGTCATCGTGAAACCAGGAACTGAATTGAAAAACCTACAAATGCCTCCTTCACCTCCCACTTGGATTTAAACCAGAAACACTTTTACTGCAGAGTACAGAAGGCATGTGTCATTTGGGATTTATCATTTTGACACATAATTCTATGAATATGCATTTTATAACATAAAAATGAATCTTATATTTAGGATTTATATTTTGTGTCTTGATAGTGATTACACCTAGAAAATTGCTACTTTACTTTTTGGAAAACAGATGTGCAAAAGGAAGTGTTTTTTTAACGTTGAAGTCACACAAGCCTCTGGCATAATACAAATTCATTGAACCCCACAGAGGAAAAAACAAAAAAATTAATGAGGTAAATATTTTTCCACTTTCAGCATCAAGATAAGATAAAATCCACCAAAAGTGTCTTGCAACTCACTAGAATGTGTGGTTGCTTAAAATATAGTATAATAGAAGTACATAAAATAATCCGATCTATAGCCTTATTTGCAAACATTTGCATAATTTCCTGTTTAACAGGTTTATATGTACTTGCAATTTTGTAATTATTTTGAATCAATGTGTTATGGTATGCTACAATTTCTAAATGTCACCCTATATGAGCATTATTCTTGTTGAGAGAGTGGAAGAAACCAGTCTAAATAAATTTTACTCTACAGTTAAAGCAAATGTACATAAACAAGAGCCAAAGAGTAAATCACTTCCTTTCCTGTGGCATTTGTTTAAAGAACTTGAGCTCATTTCTCCTTTGACATGTCAAAGAAATCTTTAGACATAACCAGCAGAGGTATGAAAGTATGCTAATACCACGAAAAAAATTGACAAATGATCAGAAAGTAAGGAGACAGGGAGGGAGGGAAGAAGGAAGGAAAGAATGAAAGAGGGAGTAATTTAGGAAGTCAGCTACCCAAAAGCAGAATTGCATACACATTGAATCCTAAGGGGAATTTCTGAGTTTGTTAAATTGACAGAGTCATTCTTAAAGAAGGTAGCGTTTATTCACAAAAGAATGATTTTTTTGCCTCTTGCTACCACAGTGAGTCTCCTCATATCAATAATTTCACTTTTACTTTCTTTTAATAAAGCTATCAACAAGATAAAGGTTGCATTTCTATATTTTTGGCTATACTATGACATTTTGAGACTTTTTTACCTCTATACATCCAGATTTCCAATGCAGTAACATACAGCATTAGTAGTAGTCTCACACTTCAATTATTTTTTTAAATCATCAAGAAGGCAGGACTCATTTTTGTGTCTTTAGATCTCTCAGAAGCCTTTGATATACAAGATGTCTGAGGGTACAGACATGAGAGACAAAGCTTAACTTACTGCATTATTATCTTTCCTCTGAGTGCAACGAAGTCTAGAGTTATGCATCATGTGTTCCTAGTCTCAGTCATATAAAAAAATGAAGTGTTGTAATTTGCTCCTATTCTGGGGAGCATAGAAATGTTTGAGATACTGTAGAAAATTGACATCTTAAGATTTATCTGGGAAAGTGTAGCCTTTTTGGTCTGTATTTTTAGATGCAGGCAGTACAATCACTCCTGTTGGTAAGACTAGATTCATTCTCTGCTTTCCCTACACAGACTCCCTACACACATATGAGAACAGAGCTATTTTTTTCCCATGATATATTGAGTACATACCTGAAATCCCTTTAGGGGTTTAGTCTTTCAGAACTCAAAACATTAAAACTGGGAATCAACTTTTATATTTTCTCTTTCTTTCAGAGAAGAAGCCCTACAAAATGGGAAGAACTGCTGAAAAGTGCTTGCTCTCTAACTGTAGGTGGTGTAAAGCTACTGGGGAGTGCTGGAAACAATGGATTCTCATCTGAAGGAAGAGGTACATCAATAGTGAGCAAGGCTTTTGTTGTGAGCATCATTAGACCACCAACTATTTCGCATACCAGGCTTCAAGCTGCTGTTGAGAAATATGGTTCCTCTGCTCCAGGAATGATTCATTGCAATACACATGCATTACTTAGAGCTGTCTCTATCCACCTTGCACAAAATATTCAATCATTTTTTGCTTGAGCTTTCTTCTTATTTAATTATTAGAATAAATCCTGACAGTTTCTCAAACCAAGAGATGCCTACTTATAAATATTCTTCTGCTAATTTTTGGTTTGAAGAACATACACTATCACAGAAGGCTAAAGTGATCTTCCAAAGCATGTATGTTTTCCATGTCACATTAATTGCCATATATCTTGCTATGTAAAGCTGAGCATCCTGGAATTTTTGCTCATTGAGATATAAAAACTCTTTTGAAATAACAAACTCTGGAAATAAGCATACTCTAGCATAAGCAGAGTACACAAGAACTAACAGTCCATCATGTTTGACTGAACTGATCCCATAATGGTTTCCGAGCTATGAGCCTGTCCTACACACAAGACTTCCTACACGTATCAGTATTTTGTTATATATAACCAGACAGTATTTCTGTGTAGCTTCAGTAGTTGTCCTCTCAGCTAGGTCCCTCTCTAATCCCAGGCTCCAAGCATCTTTTCCATTGAAAACAATAGTAATCTTTGTCATGCCTTTGTTTGTCTTCACTCCATCCCTTATACTTCACTTCAACCCTCTAGGCCTAGTGCAAGTCTCATGGAAAATGTAGATTGTTTATTCATTCTTGGCTAAAAATAGATGATAGTTTATTGTTTTCTTTCATCTATAAGATAAACTCTATCATTTATACTGTAAAATGGATTATATCATGAGACAAAGCAAAAGCAAATTTCAAATAAAAATTATTGTACTCAATAAATAACTGCCTGAAATAAAGCCCAAAAAGTCCTCACTGAATGAAAGATATACAAAGCTGTCATGGGACAACTATTTAACTAATATGACTTAACCAATTGCACAGCCAATTGCAGTGAGCAGGCTTTTGATTCATATTTTTGGAATGTCATAATATAAAACATCTTTGAATATAAGTGAGTGAGTGGGATTTTTTTCCTGACTGTTTTTTTTCCCCAGAATGAAATTCTTTTCCTAACAGGTTTGTTTAAGGCTACTGCCATTTCATAAGATCTGTCATAATAGTATAACTTAAACAATTAAATAAATGCCAAACTAATCAATTAATGCCAGTGTGTACAGAGTAGGAGCAGATTGATTTGTATCAGTACAATGTCACAGTCCCAAATTTTCATTACGATGAGATAAATGAGTGAGAACTTGATGCACATTAGACAGTAAAAGTGCAACAGTGATTCACCAAGGGAGATTAAGAATATCAATGAATAAACACAACAGTCTGAAAATGAAGCACTTAAGAATGCAGAACAGCTCTCTGTAAAAATAAAACCAAGAAACTGTAGCAATTTAAAATACAGGCATTCCCAAAAGATGCATGCAATGCAACTGAAAGCAGAAACTCTTCAAATAGAGTTGTTAATTTAGAGTAGAACTGAGTCCTGCACAAAGAAACTAGTAAGAGCATATTGTTAATTGAAGTCAAAACTGTGAATTAGTCTCAAAACTAACATTGGATGCTGTCAAATTCCATGGAATATACTTTAAATTAGTCTAGTTGTGGATAAGAGAAATGCTGCATTCATCCTGTCACAGCTGGAAAAGTTTCTCATGGTGGAAACATTTTCTGAACCAAATTAGTTTCATCAGCAATAGTCACACATTTTTTGGTTGCTCCTGTTCCCAACATTTCCTTCAACACCAGCAAGCTTGCTTGGCATTTTGTCCCCTACAGAAGATTTAAAGGTGACTGTGTGTGCCTACACTCTGAGGCCATACTGCGACTGCTGTGAGCAGCAAACATTCATTACTTTTAAGTGTTAAACTAGACAGCAGATGGTGGATGCCTGACTCATATTTTTTATCACTTTATGCCATGTATGACAATGTGAAGGATTTCCACATTACGGAATAATCATAACAATTTCTGAAAACGTTTAAAACAGCTATATGCTTTGTAGTTGAAGCTCTGCAGTGCTACAGGACTAGAATAAACCTTTTTCTTCAAAGAACCTCTGGAGAATATTTGTTTGCATATGTCTTTTCAGATAATCAGAAGTACACCCTTTTGGATGCTTCAATAATCACTGCACTTATTCAGAATCTATGCCATAAGTGATATCCCAGGCTCAATTGGAAGTACACTGCTAAAGCCAGTTGCTTTTCTTAGAAATAAAATGAGGGCTATGTTTCCCACAGAATGTCTTTATATAAAATGAATTATTATTTTACTTAAAGAGAGAAAAAAATGTGATTCTGTAACACAACTTTTGCCATTAAATAAACATTTAATGGAGTTCCTAATGCTTTCCTTAATTCGCACCTTATTTTTTTTTAAATTCATCCTCTTTTTTTAACTTTAATAAAGCTCAAACATAATCTGACAAAAATAAATTGGTAGAGGTCTAAGATTAATAGTGGTTGAAGAGGTACGTGGGCAATTAACTTTCCATAATTAGCCTTGTTGTTAACTAGAAACACTTAAAACAATAGGAAAAAAAATCCAGCAACCAAATTTTAAAGCGATATCTGATGAAGGATAATACAAGAGGAAGAAGAGATGGAAATTGATTCTTTCTACCAGTTGCTCCTTCACACCATTTTTTAATTGATTCTTTCCACCAGTTGCTCTTTTATGCCATTTTTAAACTGGCAGAAGAATCTTGGCCTAGGAGTACTGCCAGTCTAACAGATGGCGGTAAGTGCTGCTAGTCAGGAGAAATCAAAATGTGCATCAATTCTGAGGACTGGGATTATATTCTTCTCCAAGGAATATCAAAGCAAAAGCCTGAGCCAGATTTCCTTCTCAACTATAAAGGTGTAAAGTTATAAAAATGAAAATCTCAATTCCTTTTTTTATAGTTTTAATATCAGAGAATGGAAACTTTTGGTCTTTAATAAATGACCATCAGGAATAAATCCTGTTTTAGATCTATTTAGATCTGCATCTTTAGAGATTGCTTCTCAAGTCTGATTTTGTTATTCAGTCTTACAAGAATGACTGTGCACTTCTCTTGGTCCCGGCTTCTATGAGTAGATCTATATTGGCATTTAACTTGGAGCCTGGTACTCTGTTCAGGTTCAAAATCCTGCATTTTCCACATACCCTTTACAGTGGCTCACTTTCCTTCTCAGGCCTTAATCCTATTAGGAAAACAGAAGGAAAATTAATGGATTGACAATAACCCAAACTCTTTCTTACGAGCAATCTGGTTACAACCCACTTAATAGTTACTTTGAGTACAGTTAATAAAAGATAAGAAGCCACTATGAAAGCAGGGTTTGGGTTTTATTTACCTGCTCTGACCATTTCTGGTATTGGTCTAGTGCACTCTGTCTTTTTGTATATCACACCAGTAAGATCAGATTTGGAATGCCTTACATTCTTTTCCTTTAAAGCCTCTACAAGAGTAACTGTCTCAAAGCAACATCTTTTGTTTGATATCATAATATCAGTATAATATCATCTGTCTCACTTGATCTAGTGAGACAGCTTGGTGAGACAGTCTTTTCTCCAGCCACAAAACTGAACAAATATAATTTTCCAAATTCAGTTTTTCTGTTTTCTGCTGGATTAATGTGCTTTCCTTGCTCTGAGAAAACTGGAGTTATTGCTGCTACTTAGACATTGTATCTTAATGGCTTTAGGTCCTACTACTCATTGGAGAACATGTGCATTTTGCTGTCACCTGTGAAAACTTAGAAGGAATGGGGTTTTTTCTTTATTTCTACTGTACAGAATTCACACTATTAGAGATAAACCTGAAAAGAACAAAATGAACAAATGAATAAGGAACAAAAGCCACTAAATCCCCCTGCATCTTAAGAGACTACACATTTTTTGCATAGACAACTTGGAAAATTATATATTGATAAGATTAGAATTGTTACGTGAGTGTCAATTAATCTCAAAGCTTGCTAACTTTTTTAACTCTATGGAAATTTCAATTTTTATGTTGAATCAGTTTTTCCAAACACCTTATTTTTGTAATATTAGACCTAATGCTTTATCGGCACATTTAAATGTCAAGAAAAAGAAAAGAATCTAGTAAAATTATTTTCAAATAGCAGTAGTTTGAAATACACAATTTTCTTTCTTTTTGCTTTAAAATATCTACAACCGTTCCCATATAGCTTTATAAATTCCTGTGGTATTATTGCTGAAACTTTGCATTATCTTCTAATCAAAATAAATAAAAACGGGGGGAAAAAAATCCAGCACAAGCAGATGTGATTTATATCTAGGAAAGCTGAGCTAGAGGTCAGATCAAACAAGTTAGACACCTGTAAGCAATGTTAGAGAAAGAAAATAATTTGATAGGGAGCCATAACCTATATTTATAGCTTGGACACGAGCATACATCTTCTGCCAACTGCCTCCAGGCTGAGCCCAGCTGATTGCTATCACTCTTACACCAGGAGCTATTGCTCCTGGTGGCTTTGCTAGTTATGGGTCTCATATTAAGTCAAAATGATTTAGCTCAGCAAAGATCTGATGCTGGCTTTGTTTAAGCTAGTATTTTCTGCTTTGTCAAAATAAATTAGGAATTCTTTTTAGAGAGGGTAGAAATCTGGTTAAAGAATGTTACACTCCTTGATCTTCATATTGGTTGTGGTCAGCAAATAATCTGTATGAAGGATACTGTTCTTTGTACTTTAATACAGCTCTTTGTACTTTGTACATACAGTTTCTTCATTTACATTTAGCTAAGCAGCTTGGACTGATGCCTTAGTGTTATTTGCTTATGGCTGTACTTTTCCAAAACATATAGACACAGTTTATGTAGGTTATTTCATGCAACTTCACCACCCACTAAGTACAGTGTTAATTAAAAATGTCTGATACTTTAAAATTCTGAGTTACCTGCATTTACTCAGGCTTCAGAACTGATAATGCTTATAACTGATAACAATAACTGAAAATTTTGGTTCTAGCATCAAGCTTTCAAAGTAATACCTAACTCTGTCAGTGGGTCTCATTATCCGTTTCTATGACCTTTGGTGCTCTTAAAGATGTCAGGTGCTGCACAGAGGGAAAGTATCTGAGAAAAGATGTAGATCTGTCTCTGTTACCGCCCATAGGGTGATAACGTTTGCCTGCAACTCTGACACAAGAGACATATTGACACTTCTTACTGCAGAAAAGCTACTAAACTCTAGTTAAAGAACTTTAAACCTAAAGAAGTAATCCTGAAGGATATTTTAATCCTAAATTTTGATCACTTTATGTTGAAAAATATACATAAAGCACATTTCTTGGTCAAAGAATTCAAAGGAAAATCACAATGAAGTGTGCTATTCACTTTTGTCACTGATTTTGACAGGAATTTACAGGTATTATTTACAATGAAGGACAAAAATTTAATTAGGATCTTAATATAACTTATTGCTTCACAAATATTAATGGAACATTCCCCACCAATTTAGAGAAAAAAACTGTCTTATTATGATAGCATATATACAAATCCTTCAATTTTAAATTTAAATCAGCATTTCATATACATATTGTTATTGGTTTATATGAACATAATAATAAAAAACTTCTTTAATTTTAATAGGTAATTATGTAGGCACGTAATCAATATTCTCTTTTTAGTCTATATTTCCCATGTTAAGCTCAAGCAATTGTTGAGAATTGGATAGTGATTTCACCTTGCATGCTGCTTGTAATTATTAAAGATACCTTTATACATGTTTAACATATGAAAGGAACACTTTTTTTAGTCCCCCAACTGACTAATGATATAAAGGGAACCAGGCAGTCAAATAACTACATAAGATGTCATCAAATATAACCTCTGGACAGTAGAAACAATGAAATGTAAATGCACTAATGTTTAATTAACACTATTTTACTATTTTTATTCTGAAGTATGGACTGTATCAGGGCATAGTAATTACTGTGCTTATCTTACCATTAAATTCCTGACAAAGCAGAAGCACATCTATGATTCCACCAGAGATTTTAATTTAATTAACTGTGTGGTGAATGGGATACTGTGCACTTTCGCTTGAATTTCCAGTGAAGTTTCCACTACTTCTCTCTCCACCCCCCATATCTTAAAAATAATTTCAGACTCATGAACTATATTTTTCCATCAGTGCTGTTTTTAAAGGTAGAGGACCACTCTTTGTATCTGATTTGGATTCAGGATCACAGAAGTCTGGCCAGGACAATTGGTCTGCCCTGTGTTCAATACCTCGTGTACCCACTGACCCTTTCAAAGGGGAATGTGAAAGCAAAAGGCAACTCAAAACTGTGCTGCCTGATCATACCATTTAGGTAAATCAAACATAATGATGGATTATTAAAAATCAAACCCATGCCTCTTGCTTTTGACCATTCCTACTTTTTATTCACTAAAAAGTGAATAAAATAGAAGCAGATCCATGATGACCCCATTAATATAGTCAATAAAAACTACCTCTTTTTACTAATGACAGCTTTTACCTATAAATTAAATTTACCATTCTTTTCATGGTATTTTAATTCAAATGCCCAAAACTAAAAACCATTGTGCAAGAAACATGAAAATTTATTCAATTTTTTTGTAATCTTTAGAGAAGATACAGCTTTGGAAAAAGTTTGTGATGAAATCAGTTTGTGAAGTGGTATTAATGAAGAGGTTGTAGAAGTACGGGGTTTTTTTAATTTGGAAATTTTCTTTAGGCTCACAAGCTTCTGAAAACCAAACATGCAAACCCAAAATTTGAATGAAAGAATATGGATAGTCAAAAAATATCTGAAAACTGTTTCAAGCAGTCAGCAGCATTTTAAGTATATTTATAATTCATATGCCACCTGATTATGATATACAACATTGGATGCCTTTTATATCTACCTATATACTTTATGTGTAGAGGTGTCCAGAAGAAAAGGAAAAGTGTGTAAGAGCACCTATTTAGCCAGGCCATCTTCTTAACAAATGTTCAGAGTGAAAGTGAGTATACCCTGGAAATTGAAGATTTCAGTTGCTGCTGCAGATTTTCCCTGCTTTGTTAATGCAATATTAGTGAATGATAGTTCATTCCTATTCTGATCTACATTACCAATAAATAAAGTCCTTATTTTGAAGAGTCTGAAAAATCAATTAATTTTAAAAATTAGGCTGAAACATGGTCTACATTGCAGGCTTAATTATATATTGTTTTCAGGTCAATAAATAAGTAACTTATGAACTTCTGCTGCTCCTACCTGACCTGTCCCTACATTAAAATGCCCAATACATTTCCAGTTTGGAAAATAACAAAAGAAGACATTCGTTTTTAAGTGGACACACTAGTTTATTACACATAATGATTGATTTGCTGTCCTGTGCCAGCCCAATAACAAGGAAACTTTCCTCACAAGCAAACAAACCGTTTATGAAAGCTGTTAATGTTCACCACTGTATTTCTAAGGATTCCAAAACATTGGGCCTCACAAAACTTTCCCCAGAGGAATGAGGAACCAGCACAAAAATAAGAACAACAAAAGTAATTACCTTCATTTTCCCCAATCCTGTCTTTTCGTGAATGGAATTCAAAAGACATTTTTTTTCAGCCATAGGACAGAAACAAAGGTTGTTGCTGCATTGCATGATGAAATGCCATGCATCTAAGCAGATATGACAGATTATCCCTAAGAGCAGGCTGATAGCACAGCTGTACTCCACTCCTTCTGGTTGTTTCTGTGACAATACAAATATTCCTGCACACCATAACACATTATGGGCATGCCAAATGTCCTCTCTGTATAATATATACTGCACGTGATTTTACTTTTAAAACCAAGATAAATATAAAACTCCATTCAGTCACTTGCTAATAACACTGCAAGTACCCCAACTAAAGCAAACATTACTAACCAAACTGAAATTATTTTTCCTGACAGCTACCTAGAATGATTTGGTTGACAGCAACCAATTCCTAAGGAATATGTATTTTTACCTATAGTATTTAGTACATATGAACAAGATGTCATATTAGACAACATGAAACAAAATAAAAAAGCAACCTCTAAAACCTCCTTAAATGCTCTGACATCCAGACAGTAAGACTTTCTTTCAAACAACAAGGAAAAGAACTCCATCCAAATCTTCTAATTTGGAGGTCTGGGGAAGCATCCAAATAAAAGTTATGTTTATTGCTTGATGCATTTATTTTTCCACATAAAGTTTCTATTATCGGTAGTGTGACATGAATCATCCTCAATTTACCTACGGAGGGATAATGCCATGCAGCAGTAAATGCTGGCTTCCCAGAGAAGTTGTGCTGTCTCCATCTGTGGATTTAATCAACACCCAGCAGGACATTATCCTGGACAACCAGCTGTAGCTGATCCTGTTTGATCAGGGTAGCTGGACCTGATGATCTCAAGAGATCCCTTCTAACACAAATATGTGATGTCTGAAGATGTCAGCATGACAGAATAGCTCACTGCATGCAGAATGCAACATTTAATTTACTTAGCTGTGTCTTAATAGGTTTATGAGCCCTGACTGACATTTTTAGAATAAGCCCAACAGCTGAACATTATTTTTTGATACCGTTGTCTTTACCATGCATTTAAACAAAACCAGAGACTTTTCTTAGTTTAATTTTGTGGAAGGGAAAAATGGCTCAAGCAAAGCAAAACGAAAGAAATATTTTTCCTTTTCAGTGTTTACCAACTCTCAGTGGACAGAGGAAAAACTTGTGCAATGTCAAAGGTTGCAGTTCGCTTGGTTCCTATTAATTGACATTATGCCACAAAATCTAACTTGCAGCACTGAGTAATTAAAAATTAGCTGCCTGCTATTTAAAGCTCCCAGTGGGAAACACACAGACATGCCTGTACAATGCACTATGAAAGGTCAAGCCTTTGAGCTGCATTCAGTGCTTGGATTGTATTTCAGTGTCTTAAAACACAAAAGAGCTTTAATAGAGTTAAATTTGCCATTGACATAAATGAGGGTTATTGGGACTTCAAAAAACAGACATCATAATTTTCCCCTTCTTACAAGTTAAATAAGGGTGAGCAGAAAATTAAAGTCTTATGCAGAAATAAAGTCAATCTGTCATCCTTTCTATTGAAAGAATTTTGGTAAGTATAGAAATTATATTGAGAAATCATTTATAACGCTCAAGTTGACACTCTTTCTAAATGTCATGAAGCATATGATATCTAAAAGCAGTTTTGATTTATTGATTAGGAACTTAAGGTCATGTTATCTCATGGGTTTGTGCAGAAAGAAGGAGTTAGAAATACCATTATGTACAGGAGCTATTTGTCGTACAAGATTACCTCTTTTACCATAATCTAAAATAAAAATATATCATTTGAGTTTCCAAATCAGTTTGCAAAAATGATTGAAGGCTGGAAGCCTAACTCCAGAAATTTTCCTTTGAAACCTTCTCTAGGAATGTTAATTTAGATTATTTGAAACCTGCTCTCAGATATTTTAAGCATGTTCATTTAGACTATATATATGCAGATTAGTCCCATTCAGGAGTGGTCAGGTGGTCAAGAGATTTCTGAAGTACATAAAATCCATGGGAATTGATATGATACTAATTCAGTTGCATTTTGTTCCAAACAGGTTTTAAAAGCAGCTATTTAGAATCACAGAATATCCCAATTTGGAAGGGACCTGCAAGCATCAGAATCATGTGTCTCCTTATTTTGCACATGTGGAAAAGTTGAAAGAATTGTGATTTTTACAGTAAATCAAGAACTTAACTTTTAAGAAAGCTAAGTTTTAAAAACAGGTAGATATTTTCAATTTTCCTAAGTGCCTGTTCCTTCTTCAAAACCATACATTCTGAAAACAAGCTTTTGAATATATACATTTCTCACAGAAGTAATTATAGTTTAAGTCCAGAAGGATACATTTAAAGTCTTTTTCCATGTTATATCAGATATTTCGTACAACAGATTTTTTTTTTTTTGTTTTGAAACAGCTTTTAGGAGTCTTATTTCATTTCCTTCTGTATTCTGAAACTTAGGTATCCATTTCTATCTTTTGACCTGAACTCATCTTGATGTTAGAGGACAAAAAAAAGCAGATTAGAACAGATTGGGTATGAATAGTTTTCTTCCAAATCATGAAGGCAGGTTATGAATTAATTAACATTGCAGCTGAGCAGCAAGTGGCTATGACAGTGCATTTTGACATAATGCAATAAAAGGAAAAGGTTGAAATGATGTTTCTTCAGAAAGCCAAAATCCAAGTGAGACATACGACTTGTAAGTTATGTGACAAATTTGCATCATCAGAAGTAGGGCCAAATTCAGGACTCATATAAAAGCCATGTACATAAATGTGTATAAACAGAGAGACAGTTCTTGGGTGTGAATACCTTCACTGTTAGGATGACTACAGTTTGGAGTCTACCCATGTACTAGATGTCTAATTTCTACTATTGCCATAAAAATCAAACACCAGTAAGTTCTATGTGCCAGACTTTAGTTCCAGCCAAAAAATGAGATTCCCATCCCTTGCTATATGCCCTGTTAAGGGGCTCTACCAAACCACTTTGGCGCCCCAGTAGGTCATTGCATGTATGCAAAGAAACACAGAGCATTCATGGTTTCAGAGAATGAAATCCATTGCTGTCTTCAAGGTTTTTCTTCAAGTTGTGCTGCTAACCCTACATAACGTCTAGAGTAGGTCTGAGTGTTTAGAAAAGCTCAACTGTAAGTTGGCTCATACTTACTCCCTTAGAAATCAGTTGAAAAGCCTTGCTCTGACAAAAGGAGAAGCAGAGATTTTTACCAGAATAAACCTTAAGTTCAACTGCAGCAATAGGCCTGGGACAGTGTTGTTGAATTCAGCATAAATCAACACCTGCTAACTGCCAAGTCTCTTAGTTTGTCCATCTGTGCTATATGGCTAGATAAACATCCTAAGTCACTCTCGATATTTTAGGCTGGCACAATGATTTATGACAATGAAGATTAAGGACTGACAGGTGAGGGAAGAGCTAGAAAAAGATATGCATTGCCTTTGTGTAGATCTCAACTTGAAACAAAAATTCAAGTACAAAAATAAATATATTATCCTTTTCTTATTTTATAACAGTTTTGTTTTCCTTTAAATGCTAAGATTTTAAATCATTGTCTGAAGACATTGAATCTACTTGGTTTATACTTTGTTAGAAGCTCTCAGAGAATGTCTGTAATTTTGGAGAGATGGTTATACTGTTCTTCAACTAGAAGCTTTACACATTTTTTGAATTCCTCTCCTTAGAGAGAGGTCAGTGAAGGGATGATGTGTGAAACCATTGGTACCTGTTGTGAGAGCTAATCTACTGAAATGCCTCTATTTTTAGCACAGATTTATTTTCTTGTATGGATAATAATCTAATATAATTTACTGGGAATTCATTCTAATCTCAGTTTCTCTCTACCTCCAGATTTACTGGATAAAAGGGGACATGGTGGAAAGTACAAGAAATTCCACACCATCTATGAGCCTAGAGGGAATGTCACATGAATATCTTCAATATCTTTACATTCTTACCTTGCATTTAGTTTGTGCCTGAGGTTCCAGAAACATCCTCATTGGATGGTGGAATTGGTCAATGGACACAAATTTAAAAATGTCTGCATAAGAAAAAACATTTTTACTATGAGGATGGTCAAAGACAAAAACAGGTTTGCCCAGAGAAATTGTGGATTCTCCCATTTTGGAGAACATTCAAAGACAAACTGGATGCATCCAATACAATCTCATCCTCTGACCCTACTTGAGAAGTGGAAGACATTGTGATCACAAAAGGTCTCTTCCAAACTTCAAAAATTCTGTAATTCTGTGAATCTCAGTTCTTTCAGTATGAGAGATTTAAAATCCTCAGAGTACATGCTCATGTTTCAATAAAGACAATTGTATATTTTTCAATGGCACATAACATTTGAGTTTCAATACAGAAACTCAGAGGTTAAGTAGATCTCACATTAAATGAGAGAGAAAAATTTAAAACGTTAAAAAAGACCCAAGCCACAAAAAAACCTAACGAAGAGTACAAGAATGAGGAACTCTGAACTCCTGAACTCCTATGAATTCCTTGCTTCCTTTGCAATATTGGCTGTGCATAAATTCTGTAAAAAAGCCAAAACTTAGGAGACACAATTTTAGATTTTCTGATTTGAATGAGTGGCATTTGAGCTTCCACTGTTAGTAACCTTTTAAAAACCATAAGAAATACTCTCTATGTGTGTATGGCTATGACCTAAAAAGGAAGTGTCTCTTCAAAATCAGCCCAGGCCAGGTTACTAGTTTGGCAGTCTGTTTAATTCTTGGCAATGAATTTTTCTTATCACAAAAATTTTGGTTTTCTTTTTCTGTAGAGACATCCTAAAGAAGTGAAATATCAGAAATTATTTAGGTCTCTTGAAATAATTTTACTGATTTTTATAAAATAAAGAAGCTGCATTCTAACTGCTTAGGGCTAACCATATTTTGGGGACACATAAAAGGTCTAGGCAGATTTCTCCTTTACCCACTGAGGCTAGGAAGTGGACCATAAATGTTGGGATCCTGCCTGTTTTTCAGTATTTAGGATGAGAATAAATTAAGAATAGAGTTTTTTTCAAATTTTTATGTCCAACATGGTCTGTTACACAGCACACCAATTAACAGGAAAAAACCCCAAACCCATTTTTTCCTATGTGGAGAGAGCGAGTCACCTCTGTGATGGATTCCATGTATATTTTTAATAAGAGTTGGTTAAATTAACACATTCTGTGCTATTTTCAAAACTACAAATTACTTTTTAAAACCAACCTAAACTCTTCATTGCAAAAAACTTAGATAAAATGCAATACTGAACCATGAATCATCAGCTAAACTAACACCTAAAAAACAGCTGAGAATATTTGTTACTGATAGATATTTAACATTGTGGACCAACAGTTTACCTTACATGCACAAAAACGTCAAATTCAGAAATGTCATGGAGGTTTCATAGAGTCTAACAACACAGGGCCAAATGAAATGAATAATACCTACAATGAATATTTTTCCATATAAACTGAGCAAGTATTACAGAAGCTATTGAAGGTAGAAAGGCTAAAATATTAGATTTACAACTGCAAGCAGCATTCAGGAAACACAAAGGATGTACTTCCAAGAATACAGTTTTCTTCAAATTTTGCCTAAAAGTTGATTTGACACAATAATGCTAAGTAATAGAACAAGAGAAGAGAAGCATGGATAGCAGTAAATAAGGAACAGTGTAATGAGGAGTTGGCTCTAAGAAGAGTAAAACCCCTGGAAAGTAAAATGAATTACTAATATATGATATAAATAACTAATTTATGATATAAATTATGACTAATGATGATATATATGATAACTAATACATGATATAAAATTGGAAGACAAATAACACTTCATCAGTACACTACACATGAATAATATATACATACTTTAGACCTAATGCCATTTTCTATATATCATCAAGCTAAAGTAATAGGTAAAAATGCTAAGAACAAAAGGGGAATGATTGTTCAACACACTGCTGCATATAGCATGTATTTTTGTTTTAAACAAAGAAAAAAAGGGGAAAAAATTATTTCAACTGGAAAGATGAAAATTTTTTTAAAAAATCCACTTTTAAAAGTCTTCATACAAAGACAGAAACCTGCTTGGCAACAGTAAAAAGGATGCACATGCATGAAATGTGTCAGAACTTAAGTAAGTAAAAATTTGGTAACAGTTATTCCAGTTGGAGATCATGAATAGGACAGTAGTAGTTAATGCCTAGAGAAACAAACTACACAGATGGAACAAAAAACCCAACAAATTAGGCACCTAGGAATAAGCTCAAAAAAAAAGTGACTGAAGGAAGATGAGATGTGACAGATATAGATGTGGGTAAAAGAAACAATATAATTGAAAAAGATGTGAAAGTAATCCCAATGTGAAACTGAAATTGTACTTGAAAACTGAAGTAAAATAATAAAAGAAGTGTAGAAAAGCATTTTCTGTAAGATGCCATTTAAATAACTGAAATAAAAGCAATAGAAGTTGTATTAAAAATAGGGAGATCAATAATTTTAGTTTCTAGAAGCAATGGAAATTGGGAATATGAACATTTTTAATCATCTCTGTAGGCTGTGTCTTAGGTTTGACCTGTAAATCAATAGAGGGCAGTCTGATTCATCACTAGAAACTGGAGCTAATCAGATATTTTCTACATTGCTTTCAGTTGAACCAGCGGCATTCCTACACCTGCAGATAGGAGTGAAGGTCTATCAGGCTAGAGAGAAAGCAGAGAAATGAATGTGGTTTCAGGCTTTCAGCTAAGGTACCTCCAAACTAAGTGAAAGATACATGTTGTGGTCCCTGCCACAAGCAATGTTTGACCTTTGAAAAAAATTACTTTCTACCAGATGAACAAGAGATCACAGAGAAGCAATTTAATGGCTACAGCTTTTCTACCCTCAAAGATGCACTGTGTAAAGTCTCCCTTGACTTTTTTTTTCTGCCTTGGACTTCAGAGTCTGAGAGAGAAAAGTTAAATAAGACACTGATGTGATTTAACCACATCCAGCAATTAATATCCATGCAGTGGACCCCCCCTTGCCCCATTCCCCTCCTCTGCCCCACTGGGATGGGGAGCAGAATTGTGAAAAGGGAAAGTTCATGTGTTGTGTTAAGAACAGTTAAATCACTGGAATAAGGTAATATTGTGATGCTGAGAGCAGGAAGGAATAACATCCCATAACAATACAACTGCTCACCACCCTCTGACCAATGCCCATCCCCAAGCAATAACTGGCTGCTCCTGGCCAGCTCCCCCAGTTTATACATTGAGCATCATGCCCTATGCTATGGAACATCCCTTTGGCCAGTGCAAGTCAGTTGTCTGAGCTATGCTCCCTCACAACCTCCTCACTGGCAGAGCGTGAGTCATTGGAAAGTCTTTGGCTTAAGGTAAGAACTACTGAGCAACAACTAGAATATCATTATCAACAATACTCCCAAGCTAAATCCAAAAAAATATGGCATTGTTCCACTTACTTTGAAGAAAATTAACTCTATCCCAGCCAAAACCAGAACAGAAACCATATAAACATGAAATATTTATTTCATTCTGTTTATCAAAATAATCAGAGTGCAAAGAAGGAAAACTGCATTAATTAATAAGCAGGAATTTGCTTCTCTGTCACTTTTCTGAAAATCCTGTTAACAGTCTTGAATAATTTCATCTTTTATCTATCAGTGGCTTTTATGATTGGTTCAGCATCTATAAGTCACAACTATAATAATCATTCTCTATATCTGATGAACCAAACCCATCGGAAACATTAGTCCCACTTTTTAAAGCAGATTGATTTATTAAAGAGGATGAAGAGAAAGATGATCCCATCTAATCTCTGTACATGCGCATTCTTCTTATACTTCTTGATCAGACCTGCAAAACAAGCCTTAAGTTCTTTGGTATGTCCCTTACAGTGTGACAATTATACTATTTTTAACAGTTGCCTCATTTTGATAACCCACAAGGCTTGAAAAGCATGAGGTGACCCTGAGAAAACCATGTTTGATTAGGTTTACCAGCAGCCTAGTTATGTTTTGGAATCTAATAGTGAGAAAATAATGATGTAAGAGAGAAAAATTCTATTTTCTTATTTGTATCCATTTTCCTTATTACTTTCTTTATTTCCTTGTTATATATATATCTCTCCATGACCCCACTTGAGAGATTTTTGAGAAGGGATTATAATTTTGTCCTGTGATCCAGAACACTCAGAATAAGATATTGTTTTCATTCTGTGAAACTATATTTAATACAGAGGCACATTATTAAAACAGAAATACAACAGCAAACAAGGAAAAAACAAACAAACTCACAAACCTCAACCCATTCTCAACACTAATATTAGTGTGGTGCTCCAAAGCACAGTCTCTAAATTACTCAGAATTACTCTCAGATTAAGAAAGTACATACTATAAAAATTTATTTAGGAATTACTGATACATTCTTTGTTCTCTCTCTAAACTTTTAGTTTGTTTTTTTTAATCATTCTCATATGATTACATGAATACTATTTTATTTCCAATATTTAAAGAGATTTTGTTCTTTTCTATTCAATCAACCATTCTTCCAACATGATTTTTTTTTAGTGTGTTTTTTCTCTGTACAATTTCAGACATTACTATAATCTTTTATTTCCTGTATTTTTTATTTATAGCCCATACAGTTTTTGGAGTGTGAAAAACATTCGTTTCATTTTTTGAGGAAAGACTTTTATTCATACATCTCTCAGACTGCAATCATTGCTGTCCTCAGCCGTGGAGAATCTTGCTGACAATGGACTAACATTTGACCCAGACATATGCTCCCACTTTGCAACAAGAGTTATTTTAAATGCTATTTCTGCTCTTCTGAAAAAGGTCACTCAATCCAAAAAGCTGGACTGAGCAGTTTGCATGTGGCTAAAAGATAAATAGTTTGATTCACCTGGGAATAAAAAGTCTTCTCTTGTAGGCTCTCTTGAGCTGGAGGACTGAATCCAATTTTGTTTTTACATTGCCATAAATAAATGTGTTTTGATAGACATTTAAGTTTAAGAGAAGTAGTTTGTTTTTTTCCTGTAAAAAAGCTGTGGTTTTCTTCTGGCAGCAACTCATTTTCTTAAGAGCTCTCAATTCTCAGAATAAGCATGTAATAAAGATTCCTCTGTGTTGATAACATTACTGTAAGCACATTCAAAACACAATGCATATTCCTTTTAAGATTGTTTTTAAACTCTTAATTTAATAAACTGTTCTTGTCTTATAAAGAAATCTGTTTCATTTCCCATTGTTTTTTCTTTGTTTTTTATTCATTTTCCCATCCTGGAACAGTGAATTTTCTGCAACAAGAAATAACTATTTCCTAATAAAAGAAAACAGCTTCCTCTCATTTCGACACATAAATTAAACAATTTTTGTACAAATAGAGACTTTGAATTTGTTGTGTGCTGTTTAGCAATAGCATTATTCTGTCTTGAAGAGCAAATGTATTTCATAGAGGCAAGTTCAACATTTGAGATATAATCAACTGAATTTTTAGAAATGCTTGCATTTAAGAAGCTGATTCATTTCACCATGAGTATTCCACAAGCTTTTCCTTTACTTAAACTCAGTACTATAAGTACAGTTTTTTTCCATTAATATAACTTCAATTGTCTCATTTCAAAAATAATTTTGCCATTCCATTTGCCAGGTATTAATAAACAAGGCAAATGGGTGAGGGGTGAAGAATCAAAAGGGTAAAAGTGACAAATCTTGTGGGTTGAGACCAAGACAGCACAGTAATAATGCCTATTATTGTTTAGCAACTTGCAATGAAAAAAGAAAATATCATAGAGAAAGAAAATAAAAGCTAGAAAGACAAGTGATGAAAATTTAAAAAAAAATTCCTTAACACCAAATAGCTCATGCCCAGAGAGTTCCTGTCCAGCCAGTCCCTGAGCAGCAAGACCCCACTAATTCCCTTTGTTTTATTGCTAAACATAATGCCATAGGTATGGAATATTCCTTTGGTCAGTGGGTTTCAGCTGCCTCAGTTGTGCCCTCTCCCATTTTCTTCTGCCCCTGACTCCTTACTGAAGGAGTGCAGTGAGGAACAGAAAAGGCCTTGGACCCACATGAACACTGCTCAGCAATAACAAAACCATCTCTGGTACTACCAACAGTTTCCCCCATAGTAACTACTGTGAATAAAATAAACTCTATCCCAGCCAAAACTAGCACAATATCATTATTTGTACATAGCCTTAACAAGCCAGGTTTCCACATGTATACACTGAAATTCTTTCTACTATTTGACTGAATTGCAGTAAATAATTTCACTGAAGTAAATAAGTCACACCAACCAAATCTGACCCCTAATATTTCCAATTTTTATCCATTCTTTGTGCCTTTTGCTCCTCCACTTCATAGGTGACTGTTCTGAGGCCACCATGACTGAATAAGAATTGCAAGGTTACATTTTCTTGTGAAGCGCCTTACTGGGTCAGGGTCAAGATCAAGAAGCTATCATGAAAAGCAAAGAACACACAACAAGCCATACCCACTTCAAAGTTCAGTGAATGCCTTTTAACTCTTACTAGTTCTCAGACAACACAAAGAAAATTAGGTGACAAAGCTGCATGCTGCAAATTGCTCCTGGCACTTCAAGTCCCAAGAGTCGCACTGGGGCCAAACTTCAGGACAGTGGTGTGCACATCCTATCTCATCTCTGCAATATATTTATCTTTTTTTATACCTTTAAAGTTCGTTTTATGCCACCAAACATCTACTTTCTGGCACCTTATCAAATCTGTTTGCAGGCAAAAGTAATTTAGAATGCTGTTCACTTCACATTACAAGCTTAAAAATTTATATCTGAGTTTAAGATCCCCAACATAAATTTTTTTAGGGCTCTATGACAAATATATTTCCCTTCTGTGAGGCTCTCTGTGTAGTAAAAAAACTCAGAATTATATGAAGAGAGACAGATTTCTGTTCAGCAGAAATGTTACTCTGGTTTTGTAATTGAATGGTGCAATTTGATGAAGAAATTATCAGTGCACAGTGACTTTTTGATGTATACATAGATGTAGGGGTTTTTTTGTGCCTAAAGATTGAAGTGCTCTCTCTGCTCCTCTGTCACCTGTTTAGCACCTGGCAGTTAAGATCAGTTGTCCCACAGCTCATTACCTGTTATTGCAACCTACCTCTGATTGATTGCAGGTGCAGGGTCTACAATTTTGCAAAGCACCCTACCTACCTCCAACAGTCCCTCTTGCAAGGAAAATCAATCATTGACATTCTGCTCATTTGTTATCTGCAGCTTCACCTGACAGAAGCTTCAGCTGCACATCTCTTCTAGGACTCCCATACAGTTCTTTCTATAACGTTATCTAGACATATTTTTTTTGTCATTCCGAGAGCTGATTTAGGTTTGCAAAATACATTTGGCAAAACACTCAGCATTAAAAAATGCATAGTAAAGGTTCAATATAATATCAGACACAGTCATTTTACAGTTGCAAAACTTGCTCACACAGATGTAGAATTTCAAGTTTGTAACTCCAAAATTCATGCCTCATGTCCAGTTTTTTAGAATTAAGTCTGAAACATCTGTTTTTCTCAAACATTTCAAGGACATGGAGTTAGATTTTTTACTTCTTACCCACAGACCTTCCTATTTACAATGTGTGTACAAAATCTATGTAAACTTCAAAAGGAAGAAATCTAAAAGATTTGTTCCATTAGTAAAGCTTAAAATTCCTACCAAACAACAACAAAACCAATGACTGATTCACTCAGGCATTGGGAATACTTCAATCATATTAGACAAAAGTTTTAACTGACTTCTTTGTCTAATGCTTCACAACTAATTCTCCTCTATCTGTGCATTGCCACAGTTAAAATTTCAAGAAGAAAATCAAACAAGCAAGCAAGTCATTCTATTTCAGTACACAAGATTCAATAACAGAAGATTTATTTGTATGTTTCCCAGAATTAGATCATCTTTGAGCGTACTGGACATGTAACAAAGTTATCTGTGTATTACTTCTATGACATGAAAATATTGCAGCAGCCTACCCAGGTCTCGGTGGGGAAGGTTTTACCCTGCTTACCAAGACAGCAATAATTGTCTCCAGTACACTGGGGAAACTGTAGAGCCCAGAGAACAATCGGAGGCATGGACGGGCAGCTCTGGAGACTAGGACACCAACATGAGATGTCCACAATGACCAAGGGGACCAAAACCAGAGATGATAGAAAGAGCAGCTATCTCAAAGTTTTGTGTCTTGTCACAAGCAAATAAACAGTAACCACTCCATATTTTATTCTATTATGTTTCTGGTTTTTTTTAGCTGGAGAGAGCAAGTATTTAATGGTATGATCTCAAACACTTAATATTTTTTTTTTATTCCCAAGAAGAATTTTGCTTAATATAAAAATAAAACCATAAGTTCACAATAGGGCTACTCATGGATATTAACTCCCAACCTCCCTGCAGCTCCATTCAGAATGGCTGAAAATGATAACAATTATAGCCTGTGTGAAATTCATGAGCTTGTACTGCAAGCAGCTTATTCTTTCCAATTTTTTTCCCTTAACATCATGTTATCAATCCCCTACACCATATAAGAGTTCAAATTTCTAAGAGCAAATACTAACTCTTGATTCCAGAAATGAGTTAATTTTCTTATAGATGTGATCAGGAAGATGACAAGGACTAGCTATGGCCTTTTCTGTGTTTACAGAATGACAGTGGCATAAGAAACAAGACAAGATGTACTTTTCAGCTTTCACACTGATTATAAGGATCGTTCCTTCAACTTCATAATGTTCTCGGATAGAGTCAATTGTTAGCAAAAAATAAGGAAAACAAAAATTTTAGTCCCAATTTAGCAGCAATAAGTAGACATCAACATACTACATACAATGTGTTCCTCTGCAACAGCAGTGTGTTAAAACCTGCCTATGGAAAGAGATCTACCTGCTTTGCAAGATCCTCTATAGAGGGGAATGGAGTGGAATGGAGTGGAATGGAATGGAATGGAATGGAATGGAATGTTTCAGTTGGAAGGGAAAACTAAAGCATGTTATTAAGGACATAATCCAATAAAAAACAACATTCAAAGCTTGCATTCCCTTTTCTGATTATCCAAAATATGATTCACAGGCATTTCTAGATAAGTATTTCTACTCATAGATACTATACCTTTCCATGAATCAGCAAACCATCTCTCTACATATGAAAGCAACTCTTTTTATCAAAGCTGTTCTCTTTGCAACTGTTTTTGAAAGCAAGTGCAACTGTCCTCCAACCTTCCTGAAAGTGGTCATGGAACATCTCTAACATATATATTTCTCACAGATATTGCAGAGAGTGTTCACCTTTACAAAGAATAGGATACACAAAGTGGTTTTAAGGATTCTAAGCCTCAAAATATTTGTTACATTTCATAGCTGCTTTGACTGATCTGTATGCAGTTTTAATTTCAAAAGGAGTAACAAGGTGTGAAGCATTTGCCACTGCAATAAAAACCAGCTAAGACTCTGTGTGCTCATGACTGAGGCAATTGCTGCTTGACTGCTGTAAGATTTTTAGTCCTCCAAAGTATTTGTAAAAATCATTCAATAGTGTTGTTATCCCTTTTCTCCCTTATTTTTGTTCTCAAACAGCAAGCTAGTATTAATGTTGTCCTTGTTAACATTAATGTGAAAACACTCCAAGTTTTGTCCTTAGTGGAGAACAGAATCTGTCCCACACAGTACAGGAAGCATGTCAGAAGAGGACAAGAAAAGTGAGGAGTTTTTTAAGTATTAGAAACAAAATGACTATTAACTCATACTGACAATATATAACTGATAACAATTTCTGAGTAAAAATATGAGTTGTTTTCCCCCACTTCATAATTTCCTTTATTTTTGCCCGTTTTATTTAACATATTTATCCACCTCTCTTCTGTATGGCCTCTATCCCCCAAACACAACTTAATCTGGTGCTTCCAAAATCTAAATAGATTTATGGAGAGTGACTAAAAACTGGGACAACGTCCACTCAACGAACTTAATGGATGACAGATAACACACATACAAAAATATACTCCAGTTCTATTCAACTGTTTGTATTGGTGAGTTTGCTCACAAGTATAGAGAGTACTTTCAAAGCTAAGTTTACCTCTCTTCTGAATACATAAATTTGTTCACAAGAACTTCACCTGAGAACTAGTGATAAAATCTCTTATTCTTCCTTGGCAGCAGCCTGTCAGTTTGGGAACTGCACACCACAGCCTGCACAGACTTTACAAGATTACTAGAAGGAGCTATGAAGTGACACACACAAACAGTGCAAGTTTTTCACTTCAGAGAAGGTGTTTAATGTAGATCAATTAAATATGCAGCTCTAAGCTTTGCACAGATGTGACAAAAAGTGTGACAGGAAAGCTTTATTCCAAACACTTGTATAGACCCTAAATAAAGCAGAAATGGGATCAATAACTGTATTCTCTTGACTGCAGTCAGTAGACTTGAAAAGTGACTTACAAAAGTATTATTTTCATATTAGACAATCACTGTTTCTGAAGCTGACTGCAGTTTAGTGCATAACTCATGCTTTCTCCCAATTATCCACTTCATCATATAAAACAGGTGAAGCCCTCTCAAAGCTTTCCTGGTATTTTCTACACATACATTTTAAAGTACTAATTTGATACACTATATTATTTTATGGTAAGCCATGCCTCCAGCTGGCTGAAAACTCCAAACTTTGCCAGGAACCAAATAGTTCAGAGCAGCTAAAGCATTTTCCCCAGCACAGGCTTTTCAAACTCAGGAGCCAAGTGACTTTAGCTGACAGCATTGAATTACATCACTTTTGAAGCTGATCACCAGCATTTCAAACATAAATGACCACCTAAGTCTGCCTCTTCTTTAGGAACAGGCCTAAGTAACTAGTTTAGTTGCATGGCACAGCATTAAGATGCTGTCTTTAAAAGAAAGAATCTTAATACTGCAGGACAGCTGTACTGTGTGAACTAGAGATATCACAGTTTGCTGCTCACAGCAGGGCTCAGATGCTGCCTGGTTAAGTAAAAGTCTTAGCTGCACATTCGGCTGCAAATCAACCAAATGCTGCTTCCACTGCAGCAGGCATATAATCTTGCAAATGAGGATGGGATGCCAGTTTTGGTGCACTGTTTATGGGTCTTTTTGCAATAGATGGAGATCATACATCATTTCCTACATGTCACTCAGATCCTGTTAAACATAAATTACTACTTATCCGTAAAACAAAAGAAGGAAATCTATTTTATTATTCCCCTGGAAAATATAAACAAATTATGCAACATCACACTTCCACCTAGTAGAAAAGCAATAAATTATGTATGTAGACAAGGAAATAAGAGTGGAAGTATCAAAGGAGGACAGAATATATCATAAAAATGCTGTTCACACTACAAGATATAAGGCTTTATCAGTTTTTCTATTCTGATCCATTATGCTCTGGGGATCATCTCAGCCTCAGAGCAATTCTTTCCAGTTAATGTATAACTCTAAAGTGGATGTGCTGTGGGAGTTTCTTTTATTTTGTCCATCCTGGACAAAAAAATTGGACAAAAAGGAAATTATAAATGTCACTGAAAAGGCACCTTCATTGGTGAGAAACAATGGTAAATTTCTTCACATAAAATCTCCAGCACGAAAATGTATTTAAACTGAGCCATAAAGGGCAGCATCACCAGATACTTAGGGTTTGAATAAAACTACTAAGTTGGGACTGTGAATTACTTCAAGATGCTCAGTACAGAATATCAACAGCAGAACTGAAAATTTCCAAGCAAGGCAGTGACAAAATTAACTGACTAAATTACTTTGTCAGGGAAAGAGGTAGCTAGTCACAGGTTTCCCATTACTTTTTGATACCCAAGCAGCTCAAATTCCTCAGTTAGATGTATCAGGAATACAAGCCTATAGGATTGGAGGGTTTGTATTTTCAGAAAGGAGGAAAATATGAAGGATATTTCAAAACATTGGCCTAGGTCAATAGTGCCTGTCTTTGTTTTTCTCTTTTGTCTTAAACTGCTTGAGTTGAACCCAGTTTTTCACAGGGTACAAGGAATCTTCATTCTTCATATTCTTGAGACGAATTTCATACATGGTGCCAGCCTCTATAGCTTTGTGGCTGATCTGAAATCATTTGTTAATGGACATTCAAAGCTGTTCCTCATTTTTCAGAAACATCCCTTGGCTGCATCAGTCCCCCCAACAAGGGTGTAGCTATCAGTTAAGAATTGTACAGCAGCTTATTGCAGTGGTGGATTAGAATGGCACTGTTGTGCCAAATGACAGAGTATAAAGTAGACCTGAGTCATTTGGCTCATGCCTACTGTTGCAGCTGCTTTCATCTGCCTAGACTCATCTGTTTCTTGCACAATATTCTGAAACTCTTCAAGCTTAATTCTATTTACTATTAATTGAATTACGAGAAAGCTGCAAAAATAGCACATTCACTTTTCAATCCTGGATAATTTGCTATAACAGGAAGGCAGAAAGTGGGCTGTTAATCATGCTAAACACCTCTAAACTAAGACAGCTTTGGCTAATGCAGACAATGCAATTTTCTGCCTAATGAGGAGCTACACTTTGCAACAAAGAAGGATACAGGAGAATTCTCAGGTTTTAGTATTTAGGGCAATAAAGTCTCTTAAGAAAGGACATGTTTTTCTTGGTTACTTTTATGTTTGTGAGGTTTTTTTTCACAGAACATCCAATCCCACTTTCCTATAGATTGCACATTTTCCTCTATACCATTTCAAAAAACAAATTAGCATAAAAAAGTATGACTGGTTTATTATTTCCCTTTGATTCACACATCCTTCAATTTTTAATTTATTTACAGAAATTTCTCAATTGAAGACCATGTTGCCTCATCCAGATTTCCTTATAATTTATCATAAACCAGTTATTAAAGGCATTAAAAATTAGAATCATAAATGCGTATCACCATCTCCCTGAGTTCTCTAATTCTGTAATCCCCCTTTCCTATCTTGTTCCATCTACCAAGAGGAAATTATATGATAGACACAGAGTATGTGCTCTCAGTTTGTCCTTTAAGTTTCTCTGCAAAGAGTGAACGGGTTAAAAGAATTTCCTTGAGGCTTGGTCTTGCTTTAGGTAGGAGATAAGACCTTGGGAATAGAAGATTCAGAGGTTACAGAGTGTCGTAAGTGAACAGGAAGCCTGCAGAAGTGGAAAAAAAAAGAAAAAGAAAGAAAAAAGGACTTAGAGCTCACTGTTAGAACAGGACAGAAGGAACCTTCCTATGTGCTGGTGGGAGGACTGAGTGTGCTGTAATACAGAAAATCAGGGAACTGGTTGAAATCAATCCCTGAAACAAGTCACACTTCTGCTAGCAAAGTGTGGGCAGACCATCCTGTATGTAATTCTTACAGTAACTTAATACTGAACATGCATGGCAAAGCAGTCCTCACAGCATGTGGAAATATCTACAAAGAGAGTGATATCAACCAAATAACTTAAATTAACTGTCATGCAAAGTACCTATAATAATTCCCCATTCCCTTTACTCCAAAATCATACAATCAGATGGGATTTTTTTATTTATTTCTTTTGTTTCCTCCTAATCCAGTAAGATTAGCTTTGTTTCTTAGAGCATGGTGCTAATAATACCAAGCCTGGGGGTACAGTCCCTGTATGGGCCATTCTCTTAAGAAGTGGACTTGATGACCTTTGTAGGACCCTTCTAATTCAGAATATTCTGTGATTTGGAAATAAATTCCCAACTGCCACTATTCTGGAGACAGAGAGGAAGGCATACATTTTTTTGGTTTTTTTTAAGCAAAGTAATTAATGGAAACGGCTATCAGTCTTTCCTTTAATAATTTATTCCTTATCATGAACCAGACCAGAACCATTAAGAAAAAGATGAGAAGTCTTAAGGTATTATGAACTTCTGTTAATCCTTGCATCAATATAAGGTAAACAGAGAAGATAAAGAAATCTTGGAAGAGGAGAACTGCCGTTCTCATACTACAAAACATTAATGGCATAGCTAGCTACACTAGCTAATAAACCATATTTCTGTTGGTTTTTGCAAGAGCTGAAGAAAATAAAAAGAATATTTCTGGAGAAATATGTCCAAAATGAATTGTGTTTGCACTGGGATAAAAATTCATAGCTTGAAGCATACAAAAAATAAACAGTCCAGCAGAACTAATATTAAATCTAATATCAGGACAGGCTCCTGTGAGCTATTTGCTACTCTGTTGACATGTAATAGTCTGTTCAGCATTGTAACTTACATTTTTGTACTACAAATATGAGCACAACAACTGAGTTGGGTAAGAAAAAATAATTTAAAAATAATTCAAAAAATATTGTTGCTTTTCTTTAAACAGCATGGTGACTTGTAGTTTAAACCAGCAAATCTTGATTGTCATATTGTCAAAAAAATTTCTATCTTTTTGAGTGTTTGATTGTCATCTAACCTCCTGAACTCCTTGTACCTGGAAAAACTTTTGTTAGAGGGAAAAATTTCAGTGTCTATTTCTTTTCTTTAGATTTGCAGAATCCACAGCAAAGGAAAATTACAGGAGCATCTGAAGGTTTGTTACAAAAACTTCCCACAACAAAACCTTCAGAACAATTCAATAATTACTATTTGACATACATTTATGCATGCTCCAATGCACTCAAATCAACTTTTTAATCTTTTACTTAGCCTCAAATTAGCTTCTCAAATGTATAAAGTAATAGAGTTTACAGAACACAGAAGGTAGCAGCTCTTTCTAAAAGGTATAAACAGAATTAATACCATTGGCTTAGCCTAAGAATAATCACTTTGGAAAAATTGATTAATAAACAATAAATTCCTTATGTGTAATGTGTTTCAGTTGCTGGGATTGGCTCATAATTACACAAGTTCTTTACAGTTGCTTGAGGCAATCAGTCCATGGCAAAGGAAGCTCTACAATTAAAATAAATTACTGTGTTCAGG
This sequence comes from Melozone crissalis, assembly GCF_028551555.1. Classification (NCBI taxonomy): domain Eukaryota; kingdom Metazoa; phylum Chordata; class Aves; order Passeriformes; family Passerellidae; genus Melozone; species Melozone crissalis. The sequence continues at coordinate 34,664,141 of NW_026535784.1, read as the reverse complement.
ACAAAAAGGCATAATGTTTTATATGAACATAGAAAGTGAGAGGACATCAATTGGTATGAAAACCCATGGGGAAAATATAGTGGCTATTGTTCTTGTAACAGGTTTTGAAATACACTTTGCTTTCAAAAGCTAGCAAGTCTTCCATTTCTTTTTTAAGTAAGTAATTGGCTTAAGAAAGCAGGTTGGCACAGACTCTGGAAGTTTTCAAGCTGCATGCTGGCACTCAGGGCTCTAAATAAGTGCATGTCATCACATTGAAACATATTGTGAAAGGCTTCATTTGGCTTACCAATAGCCCAGAGAATTAGTCAATATTCAACTTATTCTACATTAATCAATTCTTCAACCTATTTTTACTAGATACAGTAGATCTAGTAATGTCTTGGTGCAACTAAATATAATGCCCTCCAATCATTATTAGGCAGGTGTAATATGACATATAACATTTACTCCTGAAACTGAGATTGATGAGAAGGAGAAGAGAGTTATAAACCTCTTTGTAACTTGACTTCATGAATCCTGGAAATTCCTCTGATTCCTGCCACTAACACCCATAAGCTGCCATAAGTAAATCCAAGCTATATAGCATGACAAGAACTCACAGACACTGGTAAATAAATCGTGTCAAAACACCTTCTATAAACAGCTTCATAAAAATACATAAAATTGTCAGATATGTTGTACTGCTCCTATGAGAGAAAACATCTTCAGTGAGTCTCCTGGATTTGATGACATCTTCTCAGACTTAAGAAACTAAGATGCAATGTTAGTCTCCAGATGCCAAATTTGTTAATTTTTAACACTATCTTATTAATTTTATGTTTTATCCCTCACAGTAATAACATGAAAATATGTAGCTGGGAAAGTTTATACATATTCTTAAGGAAAAGTAATTGAACACTTCATTGGAGTTCATAGTCATCTAGTCATCTCCCATAGTTCACTGTCATCTTCTATACTTAGCAGGTGTCATGAGGCATTGTAAAGAGTTTTTAAATTATTTAAGCTGTATTTAGAGCAAGTTGTATAGATAGGGTGAGAAAGGTTCACCGTATGTTTGAGAGACCTGCTTAAATCTCTGCTGAAACCTGCCACATTGATTCACTTTTCACTTAAATGACATTGTCTGTTGAGAACATCTGTATCCTAATGGGTCAAACACCATGGATGCACTCATTGTGACACAGGAGTAGAGAGCTGCTGCTTTCCTTGGAACAAGTCATTGATGTGAGAGCTGGTGACAGACTAAGCTGAGTTTCTGTGCTTCTGACTCTGTACTGACAACATGGCCCAAGCCTCCTCCACAAATTTCTTTTCCAATAGAAGAGCATCAGTAATTTGACTGTGCAACATCCCCTCTCACTCCAAACTTTCCCACATATACACATTATCATCATTCATTGCAAAGCAGAAAAAATGGGATTGGTTTCACTGCCAGGTACTCCCTCATTTTTCTCATAAAAACTTTCAGCTTTGATTTATATATTAATCTCAAATATCAATTTCATTTTCTGGAATAAACACTGAAATTAGAAAATTTCCACTGTGGAACAAAACCAAAAGAAGCTGAAATTCATTGGAACCATGGATTACTACTGCTACTTGCAACTCTAGAGCTTGTTGTGATATGTTTCCTATCAGTCCATTTTAAGAGAACTTAGAGACATAAACAAACAAAAATCCCAAAACAAACAAGAAAAAAAAAAACAACCAGAAAACCCACAAATTTTCATCCTAAAAATCCTAATTTAACAGCATCGCCGTTAATTTTCTTTTCAATTCTCTCCATCCTTATATACATACAAGGTCAACCATGTAGCTGTTGTCAACCCCTGGATGAAAGGATCAATATTTTAGACAAAGAGTGGGAGTGGAATGACTGACAAGTAGCTGTTTAGGACCTAAAATTAAACTTCACTGAAGACGCTTAACGGAGGGGGGAAAAGCAGAAAAAAATTAAGTCTATTTCATACCTACCTCCTCAATCCTACCTCACCCTCCCCAAAAATTACAAAAGGAAAAATATCTAGGGGCATAATAATTGCTATAGGGCACTAAGTGCTGTCTTTCACTGGTTAAACAGAACTTGAAAAAGAAACTGCATGGAAGAACCAAACAGCATAAATCTAACAAAATAGCCCCATAAAGCAGTTCAGGAAGGTGCTACTCAACCTGAGGAAAAGAAATATAGAACTGGTTTGAGATCAACCCCTTAAAAACAACCTTTAGACAAGCAGCGGACAGGAGAGGCCTTATACAGCGCAGTCAGAGTAAGACTTATACAGATTCACCTCACCCTGACCACATAAATTTAGGAAAGAGAGAGTGACTGAGAATCTGAAATTGCTAGAATAACAACATGAAATAATTCAAGCAAGGTTCAACAACCTTTCTTGAGTTTTGAACCATCTTTACCTTCTGAACCTTCCCCTCTCCTTTTTGTCTGCTAGCTGCAATTCCTCTCCTTTTCTTCTCACGTGGGTATTCTCAGCTTTTGTCTTTTCTTAGTTTTTTTCTTTCCTTTTTCATGTTTTAGCTCTGTAAATGTTATTTTGCTGAGTTTCAGTCAGCTAAACACAAACTTGCTTTTCCTGATTTTTTTTTAACTTCAAACTAGAAGTTTGATAGCAAAACACAAGCTGAAAATCACTGATTTCCAAATAACATTTTACTAAAATATGCCTCTCAACAAAGCCATGTGGTGGGCCATTCAGAATGCTCTGCTGTCAAGGTCAAACAGCAAAGTCTGACAATCCTCTTCAGAGCCTTCTTCCCCATCTCAACCACTCAGGTATTCCCACTGCTTAGTTATTCACATATGCCTCAGCCTGCTTCATTCTCTTAATTTATTTTTCTGCTTATCATAAGGAGTTTAAACATAAGTTAATTTTGAGTCATTCATACTGAAGGCTTAATACCCTCTAAATCTAATTTTATTGAATCTCCAGGCTGTTGCAAAACTCAACCCAAAAAACATTATAACATAAGTCACAACTCCAGATCCTTTTTACACCCAAAACAGTGAGGAAAACACAGTTTGTTTCCAGCTAGGAGTCACTCTGTTGTCTTCCCTTTACCTTAACTGGATTCTGTCTCTTATATATCTATGCTGATATATTTTATACCAAGCAAGCTTTGCCATACTTTTCCTCCATTCTCTCACCACCAAAACTTCCTAATGCGAAACACATAGAGCTTAATCCACACCTGACATGAACAATCTGTTTGAATCTCTATTTCTTACATTTTTTCATGTTTTATTATTAACATTTTGAAAGAAGGATTTTTCCTAAACTTAGAAGTTCCCTACATGGTTAGATTTTAAATACAACTATGCTAACTGTCTAAATAATAACAGTAGTAAGACAGAAAAGTTGCATCTTTCTGTCCACATCTGAACAGTCCCATAATATACTGTTGAGAGAAACCTGTGTATGATATATCTTAATCTTTCCACTTAGCTGCCATATTACATTAATAAAACTATTGATGTCTGAGATGTCAAATTACTTAAACATCTCATACAATAATTTTAAGTGAATAAAGGAAGTCTCCTTCAACCATTCCTTCCAGGTTTTTTTTTCACATCATTATGAAATAGCTATACACCCTGGATATGTACAGCATAATAATAATTTTCTATTGGAGAAACTGAAAAACCCTAGTACTACAAGAGTACTGCAAATAAGCAGAAACCTGATGCCTCTACAGGTTTTTCAAGAGATCTGTACAGAATACAAAGACTGACAAGCATTGAGCGCAGCTTACTTGCTGGATTTAATTTATTCTGAAACTTCCCCATGTTATTTTCTGAAGGAGATTGGAGCAGATTGGTAGTTCCCTTTGCAAAACACTTTTCCCCATTTAATATTTACCATTAGCTCCATTGCTCCCATTCTTTAGGGTGGAATGTAATTGATAACAAGCACTGAGTCCAAAAGGAGCCAAAAACCTCACTGGAAGGTTCTGAAGTCTTTTATAGAAAAGGACATCTCTAAGGCAGATATTTTATTCCAATAAAAAGTTTACTCCATAGTCCTGTGCAATATATCTAGTAAAAGTCCTCTTTAATCTATATAGTACAATTAAGGCCTATTTGAAATTCACTCTCACAGAAAGGAGCTTTCTGTCAGGCACCTTAATCTATTTGGAAATTTGAAATTACACAGATCCTGTTCCTAGGCAAAGTATACTTTGTATTTAAGATTTTCAGTGGCAATCCCACCATGCTGCAAAAATTGAGCAGAATTGCCAGTAGGAAAACTGTTGAAATTCCAGCAATAAAACTAATTTCTAGAATACACCAATATTTTTAATGAGTATTTTATATGATTTTTGCTCTTTTTACAAAGGAAATACTACTTTAAATCTCTTGACAGTTATTGTGCTTTGACAGCACCTTTGTCAAAAAAGCTGTAGGAGTAAATTTGCTTCATCGTTATATTTTACTGTTTTACAGCCATACATGGTTTTCTTATTTGGAGTCACTAGTAGCCTTTTGCTGTCCATAGTGTGGGTAAAAATAAATAAGAAAAATATTTTTTCTAGAGAAAAAGAAAAAAATTAAGCTCTTCTCTCTGAATTCTTACATATCAACAAAAGTCTAATAAAAACCAGCTTTTAACTTTTTTCTTGCTGATAATACGTTGACAAGTTTTCATTAAGATGTTTACATTATTTTAGCCTCTCACTTTAAAAGAAAGACATAAGTTTAATAATTTACTACTCATCATTTAGCACTGAAAAATACACAGTAAAGATGGTTAAAAATAGATCTGCTCAGCTGCTTCTCTTCACAGAGAAGTGAATTAAATTAAGTGAAGTTGCTGGTTTGCTCTTGTGTACTTGGAGTCTCTTCAGCAATATGGGTCATCAAATACTCAATAGGGTCTATCATAGATAGCATGTTGCAAAAACAGTGTAAGGGAAGCTCATATGGAATAAGATGTGGAAAGAACATCCATCTGTTTTCTTTCCACAAGATATACTGGAAGAGTTTTATGAGACAAAAAATTGTATTTTACAGTCAGACATTTCTCCATCCATTAATAAACCCATAACCCCTGTGAAAAATAAAAACAAATTGAAAGCTTTAGAAATGTATCCAATGCACTTAGAGAGCAGTACTTAAAGGAAATGAATCTTGTAACCAAAGCAATTTAAAATAGCAACATTTCAGCTTTGAACTGCAAGCTTTCTTTTCATTTGAAATTTTCAGTCACTGTAGCTGCCATGGGATATCTATTGTCAACTTCAGGAGCCCAGCAGAAGATTTGCAAACAATGTGGAGGCCACATGCTCTCAGTGAAAATTTGGAAATCCGTGTTCGATCCCTAGGAACTCCCAACAAAAAGTGACACAAATCATCCAGTCCTTAAGGGCCAGAAGCCATACAAGGACAATAAATATCCTTCAGCACAGCATCAGCAGCCAGTCAAAGGAGGTGACTGTCCTGCTCTGCACTGCCGTGGCCTCACCTTGAGCACTGTGTGCAGTTTTAGGCACTGCAATATAAAAAATACTCTATTAAAGAGCGTCCAAAAGAGAGCTGTAAAGGTGCTGAAGGCTCTGGAGGGGAAGCTGTGTGAGGAATGGCTGAGGTCACGGCCTGTACAGTCTGGAGGAGACTGAGGGGAAACCTCATCGCTGCCTACATCCTCCTCCTGAGGGGAAGAGGGACTGGCACTGATCTCTTCTTGCTCATGACCAATGACAAGACTTGAAGAAAAATCATGAAAAATCATAAACCTCCCCCTGTGTGAGGGGAGGTTTAGGTTGGATATCGGGACAAGATTCTTCACTCAGAGGATGGTTGGGCACCAGAACAGGCTCCCCAGGGAATTAGTCACAGCTACAAGCCTGAGTTCAAGAAGCACATGGTGTGACTCTGCTCAGGGCCAGGAGTTGGATTTGATGATCCTAATGGGTCCCTTCCAACTCAACATATTCCGTGATTCTAAGCGTGCAGCTCCTTACTTATTCAGAGGGCTAATGGAGGAAATACAGAAAATAGCACTTGTCTTAGCTCAAGTAATGTTATCAGACTTATTTCATGTATCTTATCATTTGGTGTCTGCAAACAGGAACACTCTCCTAAAAAGTAAGATGACAGCATAACTTCTTTCTTCCTTACCAATACTAATGTAAGGTTTTTCAAAATCCAAGAGAAACCACTGTGAAAGTACTGTATATTTTATCCTCTGTTATAATGCATTTGTTTTAAGTATACCAGATCAAATAATTATTAAAATAATTTGGGGAAAATGGATGCTATTCTAACTGAAAACAGATTTATTGTGCAGATTGCTATTTTTTCAGAGAAAGAAGAAGAGGTGAGGAAGAGTAGATGAAACTTATTTTTTGAGCAATTTTCTGTTTCTTTTGGTTTCCCTAGCTAGACTCACTTGTCTCACTGGGATGAATTGCAACCTATAAAGAGCTGGCTAACAACATGAAAGAGTAAAGAGGGTCAAACTACTTAAAATTACCAAGTGCAAGATTAAGTAGTGAATCGATCTCAGTTTGTGAGTATCTACAGCAGGACAGAACTTTTATAATGAGTTCTTCGGTCCAGCACACAAAGACACAGCAAGGATGTAAGAGGTGGAAAACAAAGCCATACAAATTCAAAGTAGCAACACAGTGCACACTTTTTATCATAAGAAACCAATCATAGAAACAATTTAGCAGGGTTTGCAATGTCACTGTCATTGCTAACATCATCTGATAGGATAGCTTTTCTCATTTCTAAAAACCAATATTGCTGCTCAGGGATGCACAGAAGTCCTATTTAGAGTGCTATAGAATAGCTAGGATCATATTGTTTCCTCCTTGCTCAATCATATATGAGTAGTTATATCAGATACCAGTACAATGAACACACATTAAGAGTTTCCATCCAAAAAACAAATTTCTCACTTGAAGTGTAAGTGATAGTTTAGTTTGCCTTGTCTGGAGGACAATAAAATTCCTAGAAATCTTGAAATTAGTCAGGTTATGATTTGGAAAGAAACAGATATCCCTAAAGAACAATGAAAATTCTGTGTACGTTTATTTTTATTCTTTCTGTTAAGGGACTATACAGTTCCAATGCTTCCCTAAAGAAATATTCCATGTTTCTCTTTACTTGTCACCCACAGCCACTACTCTTCTGTAAAATGGTTTCCTCAAACAGCAGAATCTGATTCTCTCTTCATCTATAAATCAGCTACAAGCTATGGGCTTCAGGCTGGAATTGCAAAGTGAAGTTCTGCACTCCCTAATTATTCTGTGCAAGCTAGTAATACATCAACAAAAGGGCCAAATATAAAGCCACAAGTATAAAACATCCTTGCTCACTAAATGTATAGAGTTTATATATTTACTACTTACTTTTGCTCACTGTATATTTTTTCCCCTTCATTTATATACTTAGTTTCTCTTGGGTGTCAAAAATACACTGTTATCTAAGGGAAATCAGTGTTAGTGAAATATTATGATGCCAAACTCAGGTGCATTTCAGCAGCAGTTCATCACACTTTCTTATGCAGCATCATTCCAATATGATGGTAATGGCAACTAAATTCCAACAGACTACACAGACTTCATTTTTAACCTCTCCAGGGTAATTTTTCTCTACCTGAGAGCTTTATGACTTTGCATTCTTCCTTGCATCCCAGAACTAGCTACATTTCCTATGAGCATAAATTTGGAAACAAGTAACTGTAAAATGTATTAAACAAATGAAAAATTTTAATACTGATTATTTTTCTGTCATATGTTCCGTCATCCAGCACACTTGTTCAGCTAGTAGCTGTACATTTGAAGAACTGCCTTTTAATATGGTTTTAAAATTGGTATTGACTGTACCTCCTAAAGGTCAGACCTGAAGGTATTGTGCTCTTCACTTCTATTTCCCTCCTTCTCTTCTTGGTTGTCAAAACCAGTCCATGAATACAAGTGCATACACCTTGAAAGAAAGGTTGCCCTAACTGGATTGCATTTTGCTAAATTGCCATGTATTTGTCTTATATGTATCATGTTTTGTTCAGATAGAGCTAACTATATTTTTTTTTCTTTGCCAATTAAATGCCTTTTTATTTAAGGCATTTAATTATTTCCATCCCCGCAAAAATGAAAAAAAAAAAAAAACAACAAAAACCCAACAAATTCTTCTGTCTAGGAAAATAAACCAGGAAAATAAACAGGAAGAAAATTCCATAGGAAACAGAAAAGGTTAGTTTCTCACCTTAAGGATGGAATGAAGAAAAGAAAAATCCTTTCTGCATAGCAATGTCCCCAAACCATTTTATTTTATTTAAAGCTTGTGATATGGAAAAAATGAGTCATGTTATATCTAGCCCATAAAAAAAGTTCCATTGAAAGATGAAATTCAGGGCAAATATTTTTTTTATGTGGAGCACTCCATATACATTTGATGGAAGTGCAAAAAATGGAAATCAATGCTGATTTTTAACCCAAGAACTTTGGTTGAAAATAATAGCAGACTGGGACTGGCTAAGAAATGAAGAGCAGATCAAGCGTGAAAGATTTCCTGCAGACCGTGCTTGTGCAGTTTTAACCTTAGCTCAAGGAACAGACCAGGTTATTGATCAGTCAAGGGTTTCTCTTTAGGTCCCACAGAGGATTTTTTTTCTACATAAATTACTTTTAATTGCCCATTTATTTTTGTATAGGACTAGAAGCAGGTATATATGACAGCCTCTAGTCATACTTATATAGAAAAGGTTAAACTACAAATTTTTTATTTCACAAGTTCAGAAAGAGTCAATAATTCATATGTGGTGTAACCACAGGCAGAACTCCCAGGTATTTTTACACATACCAACCAAAATCTATTCATGGCATACTCTCTGCTGTATTTATGTGGGAGCTTCATTTCACAATTCCTAGTTATTCTCTCTTGTACTGAATAAAATTCCTTTGTCCTTTCTGTGGTCCCTAAGGTTTAGTTACTGAGATTCCAATTACGTTTGTTGAGAGCCCACTTGCTGCAATTCATTCTTAGAAGTTCATTGACTGAAAACTTTACAATAAAAAAAACAAAAACAAAAACAACCAAACAAAAAACAAAAACAAAACCAAACCAAAACAAAACAAAAACAAAAACAAAAAAAAACAAACAAAAAACCCCCAAACCCAACAGGTAAGTATTGAGGCTACTTTGCAATTCCATTCTGATTCAGAAATACAGCAAAAAATACAGAGGCATCTGGGAAAGGAGTGCTCTAAAATGCATAATTTACAACATTGATCCTGCAAACAAATGCATTGTTGTGAGCAACTACTGACAAACATCATCATCTTTTCTGGCTTTGATTGGTTGGGCTGTAGATGTGGTAAAACTTCTGATTTATATCTTGTTTTTAATTTCCTGAAGAGTAATTTTACGATGATGCCTAGAGCATGTGAGAGGCCTTTTCCTTAGCTTTGTCATAAATCTAAACAAATAAATTATAATAGTAATGGTACTTTCCTCATGGCTAAAACTCTTACTTTGTGCTATAAAAAAGTGGAAAAGGAAGAGGTAATTCCATTTTTCATAGCATCAATTTAGAATCAATTTAACATAGCCACATAATGAAAACTAAATGAGAGAATCATGCACATTTATGTGTCAACAAGATATACTTATGTTAAAACACTGTTACCTTCAGTTACTATGATGTTTTTCATTTTTATACTGCCAAATTTTTTACTTTTACAATCATCATTTGCATTAGAAAGATAACTGTAGATATGTTACAGAATACTATCTGCAAACAAACATAGAATAAAACAATGTAAATGTGCCCACAGAAAATAACACTAAAAACAAAGTGCTTCAAGAAGAATGCCCCCAAAATATATTGGAAATTTACACTGCTCATAATTTCTATCCCTATCTAAAAAATCTTTAGTAATATGCTTAACAATATATATACTGAGAAGACTTGGATTTTAGAATGCCACTGAAATTAAGTATTCCAGACATATACTAGATGAAAAAAGTTGTGTCAGATTTCATAATACAAAATAATAGGTCCAAGGAGCTATATCTGGTCAAGAACTTAAGGGTATGGCTCATTATAAAGATAAAAATTGTACCAAGAACTGAGATAAATTGAAATAAAAGGAAAAAGTCATGCATGATAAAAATAACCTGGAAGTACAATCCAGAAATAGCTCTGTTCAGTGCCCATCTATTTTTAAAATTTGACAAAAATATAGAAGTTCCAATTGTGTGTATCTCAGTGACCCATATTAAGATATGAGATTGCTGATTCATGCACATCTCTCACAGATTCTTGGTTATTAGGTTTCTCCAAATTTCTGTTTCACAGATTTTGAGGGTGGCATTATGAAACTTTCAGATATCTGTTGGGATGACATTAACTGGTGGTGATGATGATAAACTGTAATATTTGAATAAAGATTTTTCCCCAAGGAAATAATAACCAACATAATTCTAAAATCCAGCTCATTAAAAGAATGGTCAAAAAGGATAAAAATTTTCATTCAATTATATATGACAAAAAATAAAACAGATCTAGCAAACTAAATATAAAACTATAGTAAAGAAGGTGATACTTTGAGATGAAACTTGAGGAAGGCATAAAATAAAATGTTTTCAAGCACAGAAATAGGATGACCATAGAGTCAGTGGGGCCAGCACATTATCGAAGTACAAAAGGCACACTAAAGAAAGGGAAGACCACTGCAGAAATCACAAGGGAATCCTTTCATCACTGTTCGCTATGAAGAAGGTCAGGAAGGTTCCCTTCTTCACAAGGCATGAGACAGAGAAGCTATTTTTTTATGAAAAGCATCAATAGAAGAGGTTTTAGTACAAATTAATAAATTGAACAGTAACAGTTGTCAGGACCAGACAATTTGTTCAAGAGTGAAGGAAGTCTAGTATGAAGTTGCTGAGTTACTTACTGCACCATATAAACTCTTTCTCTAATAAGACTCTGTCAAGAGGAATAAAAAACAGATTGGAAGAGATAAAACCCTTGAGAAAGGACTCGTGCAAAGACTCAGAGAAATACAGAATAGCAAATTGGATAGCCATCAGGAAACCATTACTATTCTAGAATTAATTGATGATAGATAACTATGCAATATTTGCTAAAGCTCCACATGGCTTTTATAAATTTTTGGGAGGACTCCTGCCTATCAGATTACTTTGAAGGTGTTAACAAGCATAGATTTTGATATAACTAATCTGGATTGTCAAAAAGTTTCTGAAAAGTTTCCATTCTCCAATATTTCACCCATGTTGTTCTTCCTTTTTCCATTCCTTTTGTTACTTCTGTTTTTATTAAATGTATTCATTTTAGGTTAACTGTATTAATGTAATTTCATACTCCACTTTTTATTCTTTTTTCCAGCTGCTATAGTTTCAAGTTACTAAAAAACTGAAAATCAGGAAAAGCTTTGATGCACATTCATAGAAAGCTATCTAGGCTATTGATCAGCCAAATTGCAGAATTTCCTAAGGTCCTTTCATAATGAAATTCTGATACTGCTCCCTCCTAATTTAATGATAAATGTATCTCCTGGGATAACCCACAACTCAATTTTTGGCCCAGTGTTTTTTCTCTTCAAAATGTAATTGATACCAAGTTAACAAGAAACACTGTCAGTTCTCAGAGGCAAATGTCCTGTACCCTACAGAAAAATTACCTGAAGTGAGTCAATTTTTCTGAAAAGTGGGCAGAACTCGCCTTGTATTGTTCTGAAAAAGCAAGATAAGAAAATATTTTTTTAAGAAATTCAGAGAAAGAAAAGCTTCCAAATACTGGACTTTGATGTCCTACTTCTAATAGCCTTTCAAATTGTCTTTTTTAAAGTAAAGAGGTATTAGCAGCCATATTTGGACCTAGCCATAGATGGTGGTCATTGTTTATTTTATTTAATTGCTTTTTGCAGAACTGCAGGTGTATAAATCAAATAAGAATACAGTTGAGCTAGACAATGTAGCTATGATTGCAATTCAGAGCTTAGTCTCAGCTGTGAACTCTGTGTCTTAATCGTGCAAAGGATTAAATTCTTTCTCTTTATAACAAAAGAAACACGCCCCTGTTAGCCCTGTTTCAATCCTCTGTTATTCAATTAGAGTATTTAAATTAAATTTGGTTTATGCAAGCAAACTCAATTAAACCTTACAAGGAAGTATCTCCCAAGTTCATTTACTAGAGCTTTGTTTGTGGAGGACAGAAATTTACCCTTTGAGTGGCATCTACAGCATTCAGCAATATCATATACAGTGCACAACTGTCCATTTCATTTTATAAAATATTACCAAAATATGTCCTTTTATGAATCCTATTTCTTTCTCCTTTTTTTTTTTTTCTTCAATTAGAAAGACAATAAAATATGTCAAAAAGCCACAACAGAGAACACAATGTTTAATAAATACCAAGAGGAAGCTATCCAGCCTTAGGCCAATTTGTTGCTGCTGCTGCTCACTGTTTTGCTTTAGTTATTGCACATTTTATCTGTGTTTTATTCTTTTATTGCCTAGTTACCACCAAAGATTATCATATAAACTAGAGAAAGGGGAAAAAAATAATGCCTGTCTCCCCCTGCTCCCACAATAAAATAAATAAATAAATAAAGCCTCCAAGGCAGAAAAAACCTACTATATTTCAGTATAGAAAAGATCATATGGGCTAATATCTAAAACCTTAAAATATTGCCAGGTAGTCTATTTACTATAATTAAAAATATCCCTACCAAGCACATAATACTGTTTGCAAAAAAGATTATCTTGGCCTCTGCAATGTCAGTTTTGTTCATTTGAGCTATAGCTGAGGTTAGCACTGGACTGTACAACACAGCCTTTGAAAGCAAAAGTAAGCACAATAATTTTTTTAAAATCATCATTAGTCTGAAAAAGTTAAAACAAAGACTATCCAAAATATTATTAGTGGTAGCCCAATATGGCACAGCAAATAAAGAGCAAGTGACTAACTACTTGTCTATAATCAATAAAATTAGCCACAAAATGAAAAAAAGATAATTCTTCAATTTACATAAAAAGTTTTGTTATCCAAGGTGCCATTTGTACAGGCATTGTAGTGCCAAACAATTGTAAATGTCCAACAAAAAATGTTCAAGTTCATATAATATACCATATGTGAACACCTCCACCCTTACTATAAATCACCACAGTTTTCTTGTTCCAAAAGTTCTGAACTGAATGAATGAATTCTTAACAGCAGTGTGAAAGAATTCCAATAAATATTTAAAACAATTTTGGTGGGAGCTTTGAGGTTGTTTTGGTTGGTTAGCTGTTTTTTTTAACTTCAGCACTGTTGTTCTATTACCACAGAAAACTGCAAAGTGGCTTTTGTTCCTGAGAGAAGTCATCCATTAGATTCCAGCCAGAAGTGGGATCACACAAAATTCCAGGTCACATCAAAAGCAACCAATCAAAAGGCAAGGAATGAGATGCCTTTTTTTAGGATACAGTAAATATTTTCAAAGAACCCTCCCACTGGTGATGACTTTCTGTTACTGGCTACAAAGACACATTGCTCAGATCACCAGAGGCTGACAGATTTTGCATTTCTTCTTTTTCTATAAAAAAAGCTTGTCAAGAATTTTTGAAAAAATATTTCTGTTTTGGGGGAAGTTGCTATCAAATTAGTTGCAAATTTTGCCATTTCATTCATACTTTTGCCTAGTCCAAATTTAAAAAAAAAACTCCTACTATCATTCAGAAATGTGGGTCATCACATTAATTTGTATAAGTTACATGTTTATTCAACATATGTGCATAATCCAAAACAGTACAAGAATTGCTGTTTCTAAACATATTTCAAAGTGATGTCATAAACATTTTGAGGATTTTTTTGGTTTTTACAGTAAGATATATTATGCAAGAGAACAATATTACTAAATGGAAATGGAGAAAGAATATAGGGGGAAAATGGACAGAGAAAAGCATTTTATTTTTAAAATTTATTTTTAAAAGTCAAGGGAGTAGGCAGAAAATTCATACATGTAATAAAAAAAAATGGGAACACGATAATTGAAAATTCAGAGATAAAAGAACCCAGGAAATGAGATTACATATTCTTAGCAAGTCCAAATATTATCTGCACTAATGAGCACTAGATCGAAAAAAGTTTCACCATCTTTCTGGAAAAAGTTTCCCATCTTTCTGGGACTGCAAGGAAACCAACAGAGAAGTTTGGCAATTGAAGACCACAGCCAGTCTTAGTGCTTTTATACAATGTGCTGTATCCCCTGCAGTCACAAGAAAAAGGGATGTAGTGGCAGTGAGTGAAGGATATGAATAATACTTTAAAAAATTCCTTAAATAATTTTTTTGTACCATGAAAATTTATTTCTGAAGTCAGTATAAGAGTAGTTGTAGCTACACTTATCTAAAAGGAAGGAAATATTTGTCCACTTGGCTGTTACTCCAAGGTTGAATCATTTTTGGTGTTGCTACTCAACCTGCCTAATAGGATGAAACATGCTTGCAAGGAAGAGGGACATACCATCACTACTCCATAAGAAGCCACTAAAAAATTACTCAATGTTCTGTTAGGATCTGAGATAACCTGAGATTGATCCTTTAAGGTGAATGGAATTTTAACAAATTAACACTGCTATAACCTCCAAAATTAAATTTTAGGCACTCTGCAATAACACAGAATATCATTGTAATGTCTGTTATAACCCTAAATGAGTGGTTTTAATGAGAAGATGGGCAGAAACCACGTATAACCTCTGGCAACATGGAAAGGGATTTCTTAATCCACTTTCTGCTTTCTAGTTGACTGGCAGCACACAATGCAAAACAGCAAAAAGTAAATTCCAGCCCATTCATGGCAGAGACTTAAAAAGCAACAATTCTCACCTGTTCCTTGCCACAACACACTTATCAATTTTTCTAATTATTAGATTCATATACAGTTTTAAATATTCTAATTAATTCTGCTAATTATGTGACATCATTGGGATAGGATCAATTAGCCTTCAGCATGCCCTGCACTTGTGTTAGACCTGTGGATTACCTTATAATTACCAGCTCTGCTATTTGCTGTTCCAAAACACTAAAAAAATCATGGTTGCTGATTATAAAACATGTGCATTGGATCTTTCCTAAGTGGAAGATCTTTAGGAAAAATAGCACGTCAGTGATACTGGTTCGTTTTATAGATTCACTCCACATGATTTTTACAACAGATGAAGGATGTTGAGTCCCCAGATTATACACTTTCCTCTTCCACTAACTTTAACAATAATTTCTAGCACTGCATGTTTCCTTGTTTCCAGTTTTCTCTGGAGAGAACTGTCAAGAGATGGAGATCAATACTTCATGCTTTTCAGTACACCTCAATTTTAGTTTTCCATCCTCTTCTAACTCCTTGTTAGCTTTTCTTCTCCTTGATAACTTAACATTTAATGCACAACTTTTGCAATAGTCAAGACAAGCTTCTGTTGTGAGCTACTAAGAAAAACAACTGATGGAAAAAGCACCCTCCCCCTGCTAGCACCAGGACATGCACAAAGTGACTTCCTTCTTTTAGGCGCTGCTCTTACCAACAGAGAGATACCCCTATCATCTCTAATGGCCAGTAATAAGGACTACAACACTAACCCACATCGCAGTATGTCATGCTGCAATGCAGAAATTTCATTTGCGCTACATTGCAAATATAGTTTTTGTTTAAACAATGACACTGCCAAATGCTTTGCTTGATCTTGACTAGGTTTCATATGATGGGTATAATTTTATGTTTACATTACCTTTACATGTTCTGTGACACTGTATTACATGTTCTGTGTCACTGTATTACATTTTCTCTTTAATTATATTAGTAGAAGAAATGTGAATTAAAATATTCAAGGTGTTTTATAAACTAAGTAATAAGGAGATTAATGCTTCTAAGTGATTAGAAGGAAAGCTTCTCAGTATATATACTATGTAAAGCATAATAGTACACACCAAATCATTTTCAGTGACTAAGGCAGCATTTAGAACTTTTTTTTCTGCACCTGTTACAGTTTTGAGGCTGCTTCTGTCACAGAATAAGCTGCCCAGATCCCAAGGAAGCAGTAGTCTTCTGCATGGTTTTGTTCAAATTCTATATTGGAGCCTGTGTTTCTCTCAGAACAGAGTAATGGATGACAACTACTCTTTTTTTTCTTAACAGTAGTGGAATGCTCTACAGAAGATGGCAAAATTCCAAAAAAGTAGAACAGTCTGGAATTCTCTGCATATGAAAAAACTGGATCTCCAAATTCACTAATCTGAATTGTATTCTGTGCTTTGTCCTTCCTGAAGAAATGGATATGCTTCTCAAAATTGCTACCCAATTAACATGTAGAAGGGCCCGTGAATATTTAAAAACCTCAGCCAGAGGACTGACAGTCTCTGATGGAAAGGTCAGTTTTCAATTGAAAGATTTTTTTTTCCCATTTCTGTGCAATAGCCCATAATGAATGAGCAAACTGTGTTTCAGGATTGTAGCTCAACTGGAACACAGAAATTAATTGTGCCAATCAGTCAGCAAGTAGCAACCTGTCGCAAGTGCTTGCACATATTAACTATGAAATGAGTCAAAAGAATAAATATTCAGCATGAAAACCTTCCGAGAGCATAGCACAGTTATGTTTGCTTCCAGTAAAATTCACAGCACAGCTGTATTTGTTGTGCCAAACAGAGATAGAAATCTAAAGCCAAAATTGGATTAATTAAGCGAGGGTTGTAGGATCACCACAGGCTGATCCCAGCATAACAAATGAGAGGATGCTTCCAGTTCTTCCTGTGTGCTGGCCAAAATAATTGTTCTGTAGCAAGCTGTACTTGGAAAGACAGCTCTGAAGGCCATGCTATTTGGGTAACCTTTTACAATTAAGCCACAAATTAATCTGCTTGTTAATGTTTGTCATCATGGAAAGACACTTTTAAAATCCTAGATACATTATTGCTGCCCACTACAGCCATCTGCAACAATCAGCTCCTTGGAATAAATTTTGAACTAGTGCATTTTGAGCTAAGGCCATGCTGAAAATTAATGGCCTGGAAAGATTGTGGGTTTTATCCATTTTATTATATATGGTGTGTTAACCATGTACATATGGTATTATTCATGTATTAAAATCATTCTAACAAAGTAAAATTACTGAGATAAGTATTGAATTCTCTGTTTCTGTTAAGGGAGAATGGTTCAATTACCACACGTGTCAATGCACTATTATTGCTGAGAGGAAACAAACCTAACAAGAAAAATGGAACCACCAGAACTGCATTCCTAGGAGCTGAATATAACAGATGAAAAGCTTGAAATTGAGAGACCCAAAAACCCCTCTTTGAAGAAGTGGGGAGACATAACTGAGAATCCATGAGACAGAACCCCAGGCAGACAAACTCAGTCTCAAAGGAAGCTTCTTAACAATTGCACAGCAAAACCTCAGGTCTCTCTATTGAAGGGCAGTAAACATCCCCAAGTTTAAAAGCTTATCTAAGCCAGATCTCAATAGCATTGGATGAGACGTAACAGGGCAGCCAAGATGAATTCTTCTTGTAAATATTGATAATTCTGCTACTTATTTTTACTCATCATCACCCAGTTTGCTGCCTCATACTTAAGACCACAATCTTTTGATTTTTAACTGTTTGATTTTAACTGCAGAACTGATTTTCTGACAGAAAAGAAACAAGGTGAAGGCAATAAACCTGCAGCTCATTTCCCCAGAGTCAATAGATAGAAATCAAATGATGTATACCTATCACATGTATGTACAACTTTAAAAGATTTAGAGATCTTAGTGCTGTTTGAGGAATTGCATCATCCTGCTAACTCAAACTGAAATTCAGTATAGGGACTGGAAATAACTCTTATTTTCTGGGGAAGCTTTTCCTTTAGAACCTATAATAGCACTTATTCTGTAAGGAACAGGAAACAATAGCACTCCTAAATCTTCATGAAAATTTGGCAAATTAAAAAGATAAATTGTTAATTTATAATTAAAAGAAACTTGTTTGTGTCTATTAAGAGCATTTTAATGTACCTATTACCCTAATATTTATACATCACTACCTACCTATATGGACATTAAATGAGAGTATTAGAACTAATGCACTCGGTTTAGAATTTTCTTTCCACTGTCTCTCTTTTTGTCTATTATTTTTCTTAAATACTGCTACTTGTACCTAAATAAGAACTGTGATTAAGATCTAATTCTGCAAAAGCCTTACAGCTTCTTTCCACTATAGAAAATCATAGCATCATATACTATTCTGACTTGGAAGGGACCCAGAAAGATTATCAAAGTACAGCTCCTGGCCCTGCACAGGATCAACCCAAAAATCACACCATGTGCCTGAGAGCATTTTCAATGCAATAGAAATGCAGATGGAGAAGAGGCACCTGGAAAGGAACCTTATGCACATGGTCAGAACGCTAGCTGCACTTCCATCACCCCTTCCTGGGAGAATAGGCTTTGCTAAAAGAATCATGCAATACTATAAGCAGACTTTTCATGTTTTCGCTCACTGAAAGATTCATGTAGCCTAATATTTTCCATCAGGGCAGTGACTACAACTACTGCCATATGTTTAGCAGGGGAAAAAAACCCTAGAAAACTTGAGCATAGTACTGTGCAGGGCTGTGTAATCTTTAGAACAAAATATTTTGTGACAGATGTAGAATCAAGCTTCAACCAACAATAAGAGCTGTCAGTGAGACTGAAGGAAAAAAAAGTAAGAAAAAGGTGGGGGAAAAAAAAGAGAGCTATTATATTTTTTAATACTAATTAGAAATCAACCAGAAATTCCTTATGTAGAAGTTGCTTGAAGCACTATAATAATGATTAAAAGGCTTAACTGCAAGTTTGATTGAAGTGATCTAAAGAGGTAACAAGGATGATTTATTTACTTTTATAAATGAAACCAAGTGTCAATTTACACTGACTCTAACAGCCAGTTTCTGAAACATAAAAATTCTTTAATGGAAGACAGGTGCTGAGGGTTGTACTACATCAGGTTTTCAAAGTTAACACCAAAAGGTGACTCTAATTAGCAAGGAAAGTGTAACTGTTCAGGTACAGGACTGATATTCTGACATCCACTGGTATAGATGAATTCACAGATTTAAGATAAAATTTATCAGGACTCAAGAAAGAAGAAAAGACAAATCAGCTTCAGGACTTGTGATATTTCCACATATAGGATAGAAAATAGAAAAGCAAAAAGAATGTCTCACAACCACCAATAAAATGAGAAGAGGAAGTTATATTCTGATTCTATAACTCCTCCAGTAAAAGAAGACAACTAAATTCAAATCAAAACTCTGAACTTTATAGTGTGGTTTGTAAATAGACAAAGCTTTGCTCTACAGATAAATGACAGTAGCTGCTAAGTGTTTGACTACCTTATTTCACCTATGCTAGTAGACAACATTCTATCTAGATTGTGAATATCAGGCAGGTGGTCAATTTTAATGTTTATTTATTAATGCCTACTATAATCAAGAATACCATAAAACAAGGAGTAGTTGAAATTTAGTTAACAAAGAATCCTGTACTTCTAAGAAGCATAGAACGAGTGCTGTGGCTTTTGAGCACAATTATCACCAAGTGAAAGAGCAGGGAGATAAATCCCCATGGACATTGTTTAATATTTATCAAGATATGTAAATATGTAGGAAGCTAGTTTGAGCTAGAAACATTTTCCCATATGCAATTCATTTGGGAATCAAATGCAGAATTCTGTCTCCCAACAGAGTCTGCATCATTATAGCACCTGAGACTGCTTCAAGTGCATGTGCAACCCAGTGTGACAACTCTAAAGTAAATTTGTACTCACAAAATTACTAACAAGTTGTTGCCTAGGTTTTGCAGGAGGACAGATGAGAGGAAAATCAAATTATTCTGATTAAAGCATGAAAGAAATTATTTATGGGCATGATCAACTATCTTTTTGAAGTAGGTACATACAGAAACTTGTGGGCTCATGTGCTGAAGTGTTTGATGAAGAAAACCATAATCAGAACTCCCGTCCCTGAACACTAAAATAATGTACTGCCCATGCAGTCATTTTATAAAGCAGCATGAGGATAAATGCTAGTGCATAGCCAACATATCTTTGTAGTGATTACTAGAGACAGGACAGAGAGAGATAGTGATTATCAACAGGTAAAAATGTACAACTTGATGCACAGATTTTGGAAGCGAAAAATCTAGCTTTCACCTTCAGACCAAAATTATATTAGGGGTTATATTGCAAGCCATTTCACCACAAAACTTCTTAGTTGATCAAAAGTCTGCAATAATTTCCACATGGTAAGCTGAGGCTGATAAGGTGGGCAAGAGTCCTAGAAAATGGTTCAAACAGAACTGTACTTTACAGTCTATTTATGTGCAAAGAATAAATTATAAGCATATTACAGTAAAGATGTGTGTCTGACAGAGGGCTTGAAGATACCAAATAAATCACTGAATAAGGCGACTTGCCAAAGGCTCTTAAAAATAAGTCTTATTCCTGGAAAGCGTACTTGTAAGATAGGTTGGAGGCATTATTTTATTTCTCTCAGGAGTTTAACACATGACATCAGGTTCCCAGTCCAGACTGTAAAAGGCGTATTTCAGAGGTGATATGTAACATTTGTAGCACCGATTTAATGCTTCAGAGATGAAGCAAAAAGGGCATCTCAACAAAGGAGGTGTAACTCAAATCTAGAAAAGTCTGGGCAAAGTCTGATCTCCAAGGCTGGCTTGAAGAAGAGCACATAATATGAGAATAAATAGTATTAATAGAAGGGGGACTGTGTATTGAGGAATCTGAGTTATCATTTTGTCCGTAATGTGGTGTCAGAGGAATTTTCCTTTGTGAGGAATACATCTTTTACTAGAGGGACACCAGAAAACAAATCCCTAAACAAAAGATGAAGTGCTAAAGTGTTAAAACGAAACAACAGTCATGGTGCAGTACAGGTTAAAAAATCAAAAACATGAAAGCTGGACCAAAGCCTTCCTCTCTGTATGTTTATTTGAATGCTATACAATATCACCACATCTCAAGAAAATTAAACCAAACCAAAACACAATTTCACAATAAAAAGCCCATCTAGTTTCACAAGGCTTGCATCCCTTTGTATTATAACCCAGCATGAAGCACTTAAAATATTTTGAGAACAGCCTGGCCTTACTGAAGTCAGTGGGAAATTTGAAATTGTTTTCAGAGGAGCCAGGATGAAAGTCAGCAGTCCCATTGATTTCAGCAAAACAATAAATTGTCTGAGGTTATGAACAAACACGAATCTTGAGAGGAGCAGGGCTTTGAACAATTCAGCTGTGTGTATTTACAAACCAACAAAAATGTTTTAAATCTGGCTGCAACACTGGCATGAGCTTCAAATGAAATTAAGTGCACTATTTCATTATGTTGAGCCTCAGCTACATACAGGATAACTGAGGTGAGCGTTCTGGATCAGCAGGTGTCAGTCCCCTGCTGTTAAATAAATTTAGGGGAGTAAAGGCAAGAGCAGCATCCTGCAGCAGAGCTGAGGAGCTGGGTGTGCTCTAGCTCTGGGGAGCTCCCGCAGACAGGGAAAGATCTCTCAAGCCAAGATTCTGGTTTCAAGACCTGTAGTTTTCAGTATCCTCATTTTTATGGAATAGAAAAGAGAGGACATGTCCAGGCTGAGAAAAGATCTCAAGGTGTCCAGGCTGTTTGTTTCTAGACATGGTATTTCCTTAAATCCTCAGATTGTTTCCAGCTTACATGGGACAGCCTAATTCCCTCAGCTGCACAGATTCTGAAGTCAAAGGCACCACAGGGAGGTTCCAGAACCAGCTCATTGCAACACACTCCAAAGATGGAAAAGCTCTACATGCCACTTTGCTTCTGCATGAAAGACAAACACAAAAAACGTAGGGGTGCAACTTCTACCTTATCTTAGTTAAAAATTTCCTTTTGTTCTTGTTTGCGTGCGTATTAAAAGACAGAAAAAAATTTACATTCAAAATTGCAACCTGTTCTAACATTGCCAAGATTTGTCTTTGTAAATTTTGTATCTGGTACACACAAGTAAATTTCATTTCCTGCCAAATAAACCAAAACTGAGAATGAAGGAAGAAACAAACTGTAAAAGTTAGTAGCACCTGAGTGGTACAGCTTATGCAAGGTCAGTGCATTCCGAGTACAAAATGTACTCAGATGACTCCCAAGTCCCATCAAATGCTCATTTTTGTCTTTCCTAAATAACCAGTACTATAAAAAAAAAAAGAAAATTGTGTCTGCTCCTTTTTTTTTTTAAATACATTTTGTCTTCACAGGCTGAGGAGACTGCAGAAATGTGTTTGTTGGGGGTGTTTGGGGAGGTTTTTGGTTTTGTTTTTCCAACAATTTTGTTTGTTTAGTTGCTTTAGCATGTGGTAAGTAAAATAATTAAATAAAAATTATCCTTCTCCACTCTTATTCTGTTTAGTGCCCTACCCCAATCTGTGAATATTGGGCACAACATGCAAAGCTGGTTTTTCCAGTGCACAAAGAAAACATAAAATTGCCCTCACACAAATAATACTTCCTTTTAAGGCTGTGTGTTAACCACAGCAATCTGATTTGCAACCACCACTCTCTAACTTGTCTAATCAACTCTCAAATGGGTATTAGATCCAATTCACTGACTGGCTCTTGTCCCTTCCTATAATTTCTTCTACAGCTGATCTCTTAGTTCCATTACATTATCCACAGATATAAAGGATATATTTAAAGTCATTACTCTTTCAATTCTACTAGACAATACCAGTTGTACTGTAACTATTTAACTTTAGTCTTTTATGATCTTCTTTACTTCAATTGTATTTTTTTTCATTTTGTATTTCACATAAATCCTGTCATCAATAAAATTAGTGAAACATACAGATAACCTTTTCTCAAAAATTCATGACAAAACTGCTTTTGGTTTATCTCCACCTTACAAGAAAGCCTTTGTAAAAAAAAAAAAAAAAGAAAAGGCACCCTTAAAACATATACATTTAAACTACTACATTTTAGAAATTGTCACTTTAGTTTTAACAACAAAAAAAAGAATTCTGAAATACTTCAGATGTCTGATACCATTGCCTAGCTTGTTAACATCATATTTTAAAATACTTCTATTTAAATAAAAATATAAAATTTAGGCCATAAAGTGCAATCAGGTCAAATTTTTGATATTATGTAAAAAAATAATTATTTAGCAAATATGTCCTAATGTTATTTACCACACTTCAATTTTTTTTTCTGCCCAAAACTGATAATAAAATAAGTCAAGTTCACCATATGGAAAAGTACCAAAGATCTCTATTTGTAATTATTGCTTGGAAAAAATAGATCAATTGAGTCTTTAACATTAAAAGTTCAGTTCTTTAATAAATTTTTTTTTGTAATTTTATTAGCACAGTGCTCAATTTGGTTTAAAGGTGTTTGAGTTTTTTTATATAGAGGACATTTGAAGGACTGACTCTACTAAAGGAGAGGAAATTTAATGAGAAAAGGGAATTTTAAATTAATTTTGCAGAGTACTTATGATAAATGAATCTCACCTTTATAGTGATTAACACCTGAGACATTATTTGGTTCCTAAGATATGTTCACCTATCCAGGGAACAGAAACTATGTTTCATTATTCATGCCACTGATCGAAACAACAAAGATTCTACACGTCAGGAGGAAAAAACATTGAAGGAGTTCTTTATTGACAACATGCATACTTATATCTAATCGTTAAGAATTCTGAAAAAGAACCTGTTCTGGGGGGATGTTTTTAAAATATATTTTCAGCTTGCTTACCAGAAAATATGCCAGTATGTCTAATAATTTTACAATAAAGTTTCTTTTAGTTCTCATTATGGTCTCCAGGTAAAAAACTGGAATATGCTCCATTACATGAACTTACCATCACCCTGCCTGGAAAATCCTCCTCATTTTCTTCTTGAACTTTTCTCCTTACTGAAAACTAAGGTTAAGGAGCAGCAAAGACACCACCTCCTGTCCCAGCAAGAGCTCAGGACAGGCACAGCCAGGGCATCCTGAGGTTCACTGTATTCCTGCAGATAAACACCCATACATGCTTTGGAAGAAGTGAGTCAAGGATATCTGTCAGTGCACTGCATCATTGTTAGCCAAGCAATTCAACTCAAACAAATTTATGGCAAAGCACATCAAAAAAAGATGCTCAGGGTCTCCATTTTCAGAGTTCATCTTGAGCATTTACTTGATCAGGCATAAAGCAAAGCAGTCCAGAATTACCAAATAAACAAACATCCTAATCTTCCAGGGAGCTGAGAGTATCACTGGAATTGCACGCCTTCCTGGGGTTTATAGCCTTTGTGGAACAGCCAATTTTAACAGCTCCTAGAGACACTGTGGCTGGATGAACCTTTCTTCCATGAAGTCGGTGTGCCCTGCTTTCTGTGCCAGCCTACCAGGACATCCAGACTGAGAATTAACCCAAAACCTGGGGTATCTTCTCACCTTGTTATGTTCCAGGACAATTTTGCCTTTGTACTTGGATTTCCATACAGTGAAAAACAGTGCATAAATAGATAAATAAGGAATAAATCAACATTAAATAGTTTAATTAAACCCCTAAAAATTGTGATTTTTATCTCAGTTATAGAGAGAATATAGTCACTTTATTAAGTGTGCACTTAGTATTGTCAAGCATATAGGAAAAAACTAAGTTCCAATGTGGGAACTTCTTAATGAAGTGTAATCTCCATAAATATCTACTATTTCTGTGAATAAACATACTTTTTTCCACAGTAATAATATTGTGGGGGGAAAGACTAGCATAAAGACACCTACTCTTCTCCAGGTCTGAAAAAAATTGAGATGACAGCACAGAGGCTGAGTATATAGTATGTAAAACAAAGTGTTGTAAAATAAGTGAACTATCCCTGAGCTAGCTGGAAGGGGATTGGAAACTGCAATTGCACTAACATGATGTGTCCTGTTGCTGTGACTGTATTTTCTCTTCATCTAAAGTCATTTGTTTCTATGATACCCTAAAGTGCACACAGCATTTCTACACAAGAAATTAACCTGAGAAAACTGTTAGGTTGCACAAGTACAGGAAACGTACTGGAGGGTGGGGTGGAGAGGGGACAAAAGGGAATGTGTTCACTTATACCTAAATTATTGGTACATATGGTAATGTGAGATACACAGTAATTTTGTATTTTTAAAAATAATTAATATCATATTTTTTTATATACAACTAAAAAAAGGTGCAAAAACACGTGCTACCTATC
This sequence comes from Melozone crissalis, assembly GCF_028551555.1. Classification (NCBI taxonomy): domain Eukaryota; kingdom Metazoa; phylum Chordata; class Aves; order Passeriformes; family Passerellidae; genus Melozone; species Melozone crissalis. Next base: position 34,638,896 of record NW_026535784.1, on the reverse strand, counting down.
AGGTACAAACAAAAATATTCACAGATGTCCAAGACTTCTGGTGTATTGAAGAAATATACTTGAGTATTTAAAGTGCTTGTGTTTTCTTTGAAGGGCATCATTGAAAGTATGAAAAATACAAAACATTAAAACTTTTCAGATGTTGGTACATTGTTGTAGTACATGCTATGTTTGCAGTAATTCCAAGTACTGTTCTCAGAGCTCATGATTTATTTCAGTAGCTAAATGGATTTTTAAGAGCTCATAGAGTAACAAGGATAGGTACAAGCAGGCAGCCTGACGTACAGCATAGAAGAAGGCTTTTGTATATTAAGAAACAGAGACCTTTATGAAGAAGCCTAATTAGTTTGCACCCTGCAAAGAGTAACTAAATGATCTGGAAAATGAGAAATCTTTGAAAATATTTGTTCCATCCCTAGCAGGCATTGGAACACAGGTTGAACTTAGCAACAACATCACTTACAAACTTCATTGTCATGATCCATAGGAAGCATCCATTATTAAAAAAAAAAAAAAAAACAAAACAAAAACACTTCAACAAAATTTCCTGAAACAAAATGTCAATTTAAAGACACATTTATATATCTAAAAAAATCAGATAAAATTATCTTGTAATTTTTTCTAAATTTAAGCTTCACCAGGATTATTTCTATCTGAAGTGGGGTTATAAGCCTATGTTGTTAAAGAAAGTTTACAAGGGAGATAGCCACCCCCTTACCTTTGAAATCAACAGATAGTTTATACAACTCCTCTCCTGCCTCTTTAAGGGGTATTATTTTAAATAGATTTCTGTAATCTTAGGATGATACTACTACATTGCACAAGAATCTTTTGCTCCAGGCAGTGTTATGTCCCTTTTATTAATTAATTAATATAAAAAAAAATTCTTGATTCTGAGCCACAATTGAGCAACTAGAATGACATGTATTCCTACTGAAAAAATTTGTTTAGCCTTTGACTATGAAAAAAAAGAACAAATGACTCCATAACAAAGGGTCCACAAAGCTCTTACACGATGTTAGGTGTTAGGGGAGGGTGAGGCCAGTATTGGTTTGGGATTTTTTATACTATAGCATAATTATGTACCAAAAAAAGATCAATTTTAAGTAATGAAATATTAATATACTTCTGGAACAATTTTACCTACATTTTAAATGTTCCACACACAAGAGGATTTTTGTAGATGGCTGATTCTATCACATATCATATTGAGATCCAGCATGCTAAACGCTATAATTGTTGGTGAAATACTGTTCTTACAGAAATCAAATGTAGTTTTCCCTTGACTATTTTTAACTTTAATAAAAATTAAAATTTACTTGCTTTTAAGACATTTTGAGGACAGAATTTTTGCCTATATTAAAGATTACATATACCAAAATCATATGTATTCATATATCCTGGCAAAGCAGACGTTTCTGAATTGTACTTTTGATTTGTTTTTTTTTTTTAAATTCTATTGCATGAGTTCTGATATTTGCAATGCCACTTAGACAAGGAGTAACTTCCAAGGCCTGGGTTATGCTGCACAGCACTATGCTTGATATTCCTTCATGGCACTCAGGCTGCTCTCTAAAATTGGGGTGAGTGGAAGGGTCTCTCACTTCTGACTTCTAATTTCTCTAAGCATATAATCTGTTTATCCCTTTCTGACAGAGGGCACATTTTCTCCAGCTCACTTTTGCAGCACCTTTCTGCTTTGGCTCATACCAGACAGCTTAGTATGTGTAAAGGGAGACCCCTAGAATCCTAATTCTCCTAAAAGCCATTTTCTCCTGAAAAATTACACCTGCATGCTGTGTGGCTACTGGCTCCCAAATGTCAGTGTTTTTCCAGATAGAATAATGATCCTGTCTTAATAAATATTAAAAGTTTTTAAGTTTTTTCAGTTCAAAAATATCAGTAAAGGAATAATAGGTCAGAGGGTCGGTGCTGGTTGGTGAGGACCGCCAACACTGAAGGCAGGCCAGGTTTGCAGGACAAATATTACCTAATTCTCTGCGCAGAGTAAAGCAGGCAGGAGCTGCCACTGAGCACTGGCACTGAAAAAGTTGTTATGTACCAGTGTACCCAGGACGTGATGGATATGGGCTGTGCTGATCAATACCAGCAGAAAAGTGACACCTTTGGCTCTCCAAGATAACCAAAGCCCATGCCCAGAGCAAGCTCTGCTGGAGTGCTGCAAGTTCTAGGCAAGGCACAGATCTCTGAGCTCTGCTGGCAGCAGGAACTTCCCCTTGGGAGAAGTAGTTTCGGAGGGATCTAATTTCAATGTATTAGTAACAAGACTAAGTATTTCATAATCATTTAAGAATGCCCACTTTTGAGCACAAAGCACACTGCGCTCCCCTTCACATTGCACTCATTTACGACAGTTTCCAGACTAATTTCAGGATTAACCAGCTGCCTGCTTGGAAGGAGGTAACTTTAAGTAGATTTTCAAGTAGGGGAATAAATATTTCTCTGTGTCATGGCATCACTAATATGTTCTTTACCACTGTCACCCATGGCTGAGCTTCACTGGCAGCACCTTATTCCCAAGTGATCAGGAAAACTTCTGGAAAAGGTTACAACCATCATAAATACTGACATGACTATCATAAATACTCGACCTGAACCCTGATTGTATCTGAGGGAAAGGCTAATTTTCAGACTCAAGGGTATTTTTCCTCTTATATAAAAAATTGCCCAAAATGAAAAAATTGAATTAAGTTCAAAATTCTAGCTCAGTGAGAACACAGAAATCAAAGTTGGCTCATGACTAGAGCAATTTATTAGAAAAGTATTGGATTAGTCATCCTTTGAAGTTTTGGGCAGCCTTATGGAAATTATGATGCAAAGAGTAATTTACTGAAAGAAAGCTGTATGATCCTGTGTTTCTGTTTAAATATTCATAAGATATTTGACACTACAGGAAAACAGACACTGCTTTCTGATACCCAAACACAGACTTGACAATCTAATAGTATCTTCTGACCTTAAACTTTAGAAAAGTGTGCTGATGCAATATTTTGTGTGGAGTTTGGTTAGGCTTTGTTCTTGTTGGGGTTGGGTTTCTTCTTTTTGGCTTTTTTTTTTTTTTAAGGGAAGACAGAATTTCAAGAAAATTTTTATCTGCTGACAGTTATTGTAAGTTGGTTTTAGCTTTACTTTTTTTTATTTTTTACCTTTCAAACAAACCAAACTGATGTTATTGCAACAAAAGCAGTATATTGAAAATAGAACAATAATTAAGGATATTTATCTGTATCATAGACTACTAAATTTTTATCACCTGTCAGAAGTATTTATCTATAGCTGGAAAAAAACCCTATTAATTTTACAAAACTAAAAATGAATTCAAACTAAAACCTGCTATGCATGGCAGCAATGCTATAATACTAATTCCTTATCACACAAGTTCCAGAGAACATTAAATGCAAGGGGTTTTTTTCCATACTGGATAATATCAACTTTTTTAGAAATTTTATGCACATAACCTATGCATAGGAAATGCATTACCAAAAATACATTAATAAAGCACTTCACAGAAAGTAAGTTAATAAAACCCCACACCATCCTGTTTAGTGTCCAGGTTGAATTTCTTTGATATACTAATGTCAAAGTAAAAAATAAAATCTGGAAGCAAGTAATCCAAAACTCTGCTGCAGAAACAAAGCAGTCCTAGAGCTGGTAGCAGCCGGGATTTCTTTCTGTGTGCTTGCTCCTATGACTCAAAAGCAGAGCTGAGGGCTTAAAGAACACATTTTATACCCGTTCTAGTCCTCTAGCAGCAAGAAATTGTAGCAGCAGAACAGTGCTTAATATTTCCTCCTTCCCATCCCTTCAAAGCTGAAATATGTTTGTGTTTAGTTTGAGGGAAGATTTTTGGTTTAGTGAGGTTTTTTTAGTTGGTATTAATCTGTGTTTAAAACCTGCTCTGATCTTTGTAATGAGGTCTCACTTGTTACAATCATTTTTAATATTTGTGGGTGAGAAAGAAAGCAATTGGATGATATCATGCCCTAATGAGAATGTTTGCTGTCATGAAGATTAATAGCGAAAATGGATTATACCACCAATTGTTGCTGCATTGGATCTGAAATCTTGACTGTGTGAATAAAATAATAATTACTGATGATGGAGTGTATGACAAGAGTGTAAATACGTTTTTTGGACAGTTCCTAAATAATACAAATTCTAATTATATAGTGCATTAATATTTTTTGATTAAACACTAAGATATCAACATAGCTAAGTAGTATAGGCATTTATGAGATTATACTTTTGGTAGAAATAAATAAAAATGCTAAATTAATACTATAAATAGTTGCAGAACTTTATAGAGACAGTAAAATCACTTTGTTCTCTGACTTCCTTCAGAAGAAAAAATGAATTTTCTAAATTTAATAACTGGTATCAGCAACTATATGTGCAAAGAGAAGGAAGGATAGTTCATATTTTTTCCCATTTGTGCCACTGCAAGATTTGACAGTCACCCTTTTGTGCAGTTATTGCACTGTTTGTGCAAAGATAAGTAATGATTAAGTGGTTATTAACTGTTTTGATTAACTGATTATTTTCTTTCTACTAAATAAACAAGGAGGCCTCAAACAGAACAGACCTTTAGGACAAAAATCATAACATAGATATAATAGTATGTTATGAAAATATTTTGTAGAAGCTTTTTTAAATTTTTTTTTTTTTTTTTAATCTCTGGAGCTTGAGACAGAGCCTGGGAGAGTTTATAAATTAAAAAAAAATAAAATCTAGATACTATTTTCTTAGATACTTCTGAAACAGGGTAAATTTTGCACTTTTTCCTTTTCTCAGCTGAATGCAAGTGTGCTACCAGCCCACAGTAATTCCTCAAGAGCAGTACAAACCACGGGATGAAATGATGAGCTGCAGAAGTTGTGCAAGTAATCACGTCAGCCACTTGTCCTAAAACAGATGAGAATAAATTTCTGTCTCTTGCAAGTGCAGTCTCTTTTATCCTGTATTTTTCTTAATTACATTTTTTCTCTTACTTTTCCCTGGCTGACACATTGAATTTCAAAACCATATGCCTTTTGAAAAGCCCATAGCAACCTTTTTGTTTTGCTTCTTCCCCATGGTACAGGTCTTATTATAACTTAAGTACTTAAGTAACAGGGAGGTTACTTAATTTATTTTTACTATTGATGGTTGGTTTATTCCTAAAAAAATTCATGATACTTTTCCTGACATCATAGTTAAAGGGATATTAAGAATTAAGTAAGAAGGTACTTGTAGAAAGACTAAATTGGCAACACTGGTTTAATGTGTAAGATTAAAGTTCTACAGACAACAGTTATTTGCTAGCAACAAATTACACTGCTATATACACAGTATGTATATAAAGTGTGAGGATAATGGCAGAATGAATACTACTCTGTCACATAATGAAGAATAAAATGAGCTCTAAGTAATACAGAGGATGGAATAGTGTGGTAGCTAGTGACAGCCACAGACCATTTTTATAACATATCTAAACATAATTAGACATAGTTCTTTTATTATAAAAAGTGAACTACTTCACTAAGAAACAGGCTCTGAAAGGCATAATTTATTTCCAGTTGCAAAGACAATGAAATACCTATTTCTCTGGAAACTTGAAAGGATTTTCTGTGACATAGAACAGTGTCCTGTCTAGTCAATTTTTAACAGCTTTAAATTCAGTATTTAATTCAAAATTTTATTCTATCATTGATCAGAACCTCTATCTCTAAACTGTGAAGGGTATTTAAATGATTAAAAAGATTTTGTTATAGTAAACAAAAGAAAATAAAATTCTAACACCTTCTTTCCAAAAGGAGATACAAGAAGCTTTACGGCAAATGTTTTGTTATTTGGCACTAGTTTGCTCTTTGTCTTTTTTTCTCCTGATAAACCAAAGATTTTTCCTAAAACCCTGAGCTGAGATGAACTACAGGAGTGATTCACACTGTTATTAGTTAAAATTTTGCTTTTTTTGGATATGAGTAAAAATCTTTATATTCTCCAATAATCTGGCTTTGGGCTTGCTTTTCTTCTTTTTTACTGAAGTTTTGAGCACAGTGACAATTTAAAAATTGGGAATTTATCCCATTGCACATTTTGAAGATTGATGAAACTCTATCCACCTTGAATGACATACTGAATACGTGGAACTGTGAAAGTGGGAGCTATGAAGTGAAACAGCAAAGTTATTTGTGATTTATAAGCTCCCAAAGGCTTTACATCAAAACAACGGGAAGGGTTTTCATATGGTCTAGAATGAATTCTGCTTCTTAGCAAAGACGCAAAAACCCCTTAAGAATGGAAGTTGATTTAAAGGATCTAATCTTCCTGCAGGTGAAAGCACACCCCTATTGCTACTTATTCTAAATGAGAACCCTCAGTTTTATTCCTAGCACCAAGAATTTCCTGTCTCCTGCAGGATTTATTGCCCTCCAACCTGAGTTTTCAGCAAACAGTTCTCTTCCTCAAAAGATGAGATCAGTGGCCTTAAACTTTTAAAGGTGTAATCTTCATAATGTTGAAATTTTAGGTTGTATTATGGAAAATTACATGAACTGTAATGAAAGTTGTCATGAGCTGAGCTGGTATCACAACAGGTTTATGCAGCTACTCAAAAAGCTTTTCTGGATGTAAAGTAGAAAAATTAACTCATGAGTCACCTAGTCATCTATACGCCCTCATATATCTAACTGTAACCTTTCTTCCCTCTAGCATAAATTGTGTGTATTGAACACAGGTAACCCCAGAGCACAAACACGGGAATGTTCCATCACAGTGAAATGAGTCAGTGGTAAAGCAACACCACCCTCACCAGCACAAAGGCTTTCACAAAACAAATGGGGGGAGAGGCTCCTTCACTCCCCCTCCCTGCTGGGTACCCCACAAAGGCCAGTCCCACCCTGACACACTGCAGGTTCCTGCAGTCCCCCCAGCCCACACTGCCCAGCTCCTATGGCTGCACTGCCTTCCTGGGTGGGGGGCTGCCTGATGCACCCTGAGGCAGAACCACCCATCCCAGGCCGTGCTTAACCACACTAACAGATAAGGACCTATTTGGAAGGAAGATGTATAAGCACAACAACAAAATACATCCACGTAAGCATATGGAATAAGGTATATGTGGAGGTTTGACAGGAAGTAGGTTTTTCTGGGATCCTGTGTCAAACCAATGAGTGCTCAGATTTTAACATTGGCACCTGGTGTGGCCACTGGGACATGGGATCCGCCTCTGAGAGCACGGGTTAAAAGCAGAGCAGAAGCGAGAGCAAGAGCAAAGCGAAAAGCAAAAGCAGTGAAAGCAAAAGCCACAGTCTCTGTCAGACCACCACAGAAGATGCATCTGTTCAAATAAACATAGTCTTTTACTACAGCTTTCTGGAACTCCTTCCAGCTCCCTTTCTTCCTTGGGCTGAGAATGACTTCAAAATAATAGATATGTGGTTGTAACATTTCATCAACTACCCAGAAAGCTTTGTCTTATTTAATTTGAGGCACTGGTTTTGGGTTTTGTTAATTTTTTTTGGTTTTGTTTTTGCTGGGGATTTTTTGTTTTGTTTTGTTTTTTACTACTTCTGCAATCATCTGAACTTTGAGAAGACCATTCACATGGTGCTGCTGGAACTTGGGAGAAGTCACAGAAAGTTAGTTGACCTGGCAGCTCAATGCTGCATACTCAGCCTGAAGGCTGATTTGAGAGAGATTTCAGGGAAAGCCTGAGGCTATGTTATGTCTCCAGAGTGCTGACAAGCCAAGACTGCTTGGAACATTTGAGCAGAGTCCTGGCACTCAGAAAGGAGGTCATCTCCACAATTTGAAAGCTGGCAGTTACGGCATCTGAAAGCTGGCAGTTTTCTGGTATGGCATGTCCAAGAGCAAATATTATTTGACATAGGTAAAAGATAGCTCTATGTCACTACTTTTATTTTTTCACTGATAGGAATAATGCATTTTCTTTTCTCCCTGTCTGAAGATTTTGGCCAAGTTTTGCATTATGTCTTAACTAAGAGAACTGAACTCTATTTTACAGAAATCTCACCTGCTGAAAATTTAGACCAGTTGATTCAGACACCACAGCCCCTAGGCCTGTATCATCTGCTCCAGCGTAATTAGACTATTTATTTCATGTTACTGTGTTTCAATTAGAATTGGGAATCACTGAAATCTATGAAAATAAAAGGTCAAGATTTGTTTCTCTCAGTTTCTATAAGCAGAATGGTTAGATAATTTTCTACTGTTCTGCTTGATTTATGGAGATATATAGCAAGCAAAGATGACCAAGAAAATTTACTCTCATGGAAGACCTCACCTTATCTTTCTAAATATTTCCCCCTCTTATCCAGAGATGGAAGGTGAAGCTGTCCACACACACGTAAGGCAAGAGAATATTCAAAATATATAATTCTGGATTTTTGTCATTTTTTTCTGGAGGAAACCAAATCTCTATCAGGTAAAAACCTGACTTTCTTAATATAGTCCAAACAGACAAGTATTCTAAATCAACCCTCCAAATTACCATTTAACAGGTACTTCTTCACCCAGGAATGTTTCAGGAAACTGCATGGTGAATAAATAAATTATCACATTGCTGCTTTCAGTAAGAAATGGTTAAAATAACAGACATATAAAGGCTTTCTGTGAAAATGATGGGAAGGGTGAAATTAATAGAAAATTTCAGCCTTCCCCACAGAAGTTTGCAACTGAAGGCATTTCAGTACAGGTGCTCAGAGCAGCAGCAAACCTCTTTGCAGATAAAACATTTTGAAAACCAGGATTAAGCATTTCTGAGATTTTGAAAACATAACCACTTTTATATTGCTGCTGAGTGATTGAAACAGACAACTGATGCAAATTCCTTATCATGATGTTTCACAAACTTCTGACATTACTTTACTGCAATAACAACTGTTAATTAAATTCACTCAACTAGAACATATTCTGGTAATCACTGACTTAATTTACTGAGAATTTCACATTTTAGATTATTAAAGATGAAAGGTACAAAAGAGAACCATTAATCAAACCTGCTGCACTTTTCACAGTATAAATTCTATAGATTTTTTATAATAAAGCAATCTAAATCAACATGTCCACTATGACATGATTATGTTTCTTTGGCAGTGTCAGAGCTATTATTCATGCCAAAGAAGATCCTACTAACTCTTCTTTTTAGTGTCATAAATAAAGGCAGTCATTTGTCAATAGTCTCATCCTCCCCAAGAACATCTTTTATGTAAAGGGTTTTATTTTGATTTTCTTTTCCTATTGTGAAGATCTCACACTTGCCCATGGACATTTTATTTCTTTATTCTTCCTATACATGAAAACTCTTAATATTCAGGATGCTAAGTTCCCAGTGTTCACATTATATTCCACTACTTGGAGCAACAGGACCTATAAAGCTCAAATACATCATATTAACTGTCTATTGAACCATCACCATAAGGGCAGAAAAAAAAATTATAATTTCCACTGGTCCGGGGTAAAATTTGAAGGAAACTTTACCCTAGTTTAATGCAGCTGACAGCACAATGTCCTGCATAGTGACCTGACCTGTGGTGTTAACTGATAATGTCACATCCCCTGCATGTCAGTGACCATTTTCTGAAAATAGTTGGAAGATATTGGACTAAGGCTCCTAGAGAAGGAAAAAAAAACCCAAAACCACAGTCTCAGTAATTTATCCAGAGCAGTCCTGATGAAGCAAGAGACACCTCCAAGCAGCTGTCACCTCCCAGAGGTCTGCCTTGAGAGCAGAACATCGGAGCCCAAGGGAAGTTACACAGCCAGTTTTCCCAAACTCTGGTTTATGCAGTAAGGAAAAAGCAAACCGTGGATTGTTAGACATGACAGCGACGTCCACCTACGGACTATCAACATGTCAAGTTACACAAGAATTTATGCTGATGACTACAAGAAAACAGGAGGCTCTGAAAATCTGTTCCAGCTATTAGTCTTTGATTTGCTCAATCACATAACTAATCCATGTAGCAGCTAACCTAATAAATTAAAGAATTATATAAGACTAATTTTAAGGAATAATAAAATGGCTTCATAGCTTATCAATGTTGCATTACATTGTTTATCATGACAAGGAACTACTTTTAAAACCACATCATGGCAGTGTCATCAGAATCAGGAGCTCAACAGTGCAGCACTGCAGTGAAGATAAAATCCAAGGCATTCTTAGAAACTATATCTTTTTTATTTCCATTTTGAGCTATCTTAACTGTATAAAGAACTGTAGGAAAACACTATTGTTTCCTCTTTGCCTGCTTCCCAACACTTATTGTATTGAACAATGTAGATAATCCACATCTAATGAGTATTTCATTCTCTCTGCTTCAGATCAGGCAGAGCACAGTGAGCTTCCCTGAGACTGATTAGTGTTCATGCAGAACATCATAGAGAGCAAAGTGTAAGCAATTACTTTCCTCTATAACAATGCAACTACCTCTAACACATATATTCAGTGGAGAGAGGAAAAATAACCCTGGATACTGCTAACACTTTGTGGTTATGCTTCTGCAGTCATTGTTATGGTTATGCTTACATGGAGATTCAATTCTGCAAATGCATTTTGCTGCTTGTCATGGAATTTATCATACATCAAAAATAAATTACTCTAAAAGGAGCCTAGTATAACTAAATTTCAAGTTTTCTGAGAGCCATTGTTTGCCTTCTCTCATTAAATGCTACTGAAAACTGTTCAATAAATTATAACAAAATAATAAAGGAGATCATTGCTTTTAATAATCAAGTTTCTGTATGGCTTATCTGTGGAAATGACTAAAGAATACATTAAAGCTAAAAAATAAAGTAAAACCTCTAAGTCATGAATAGACCATATTCCTATTTTGTCTAAAGATGTCTTATTCCCCTAGCACTTAAGTGAGGCAGTGTGTCCATATGTCACAGGTTGTGTTCAATGACAGCAATGCTCTGGGGTTCAGGCAAGTAGCTTGTTGTGGGGAATATCCTTCCTGTGACACTCGGCTGACATACTCATTCTAAACCCTTTCTGGAGAGATCCTTAATATGAATTCTTATTGCCAGAATTACTTCAAAAACATTTGATAATGGGGGCAAAAAAGGAGAGGGGAGGGAAGGGGAACAAGAGGGTAATGAAAGGATAAAAAGGACATGGTGTTAATCCTACTGAAAGCAAACACAGGATTCTATTTACTGGGTCTTCAGAATGACAAGAATAATTCTAGTTCAGCAGAAATCCCTAATAATAGAAGGTCAGGATGCTAACAGACCTCTCTGAGTCCAAGGAGGTTAGTTACTGGTGATTAAAGAAATGCAGTCTTCACTGCTGTGTGGGAATTGATTTACAGGCTATAAATGAGAACAAGAACATATCCAATAAATTTGAAACGGTCAGGTACAAGGACAATACAAAATTGATAACAAGAAAACATGCGAGACCCACAGTCCTTATGACATGAGAACCAAGAGAGAATTATTTTAGCATTATTCTCTGAAGTTGAGGATGCAACACCTGACCAGTGCCAGTACTTCAACATCCACATGGAGCCACCTATTCTTCAGTAAAAGAAGAATGCCCCTTTTTGATTTCCTTCTTCCTATATTTTATATATGATTTCTGAAATTGCAGAATTCCAAAGAGCCACCTCTGCATGTGTCACATGTCTAACACAAGGCAACAGGTATCACAGCACCAATTTACAGTAAAGGCAAATGCAGCAACAGACATGCAACAAGGAAAGACCTGGGATGATTGCAGGGGAAGAAATTTGTGGACAATGGTGAAGAGGGATTGAAGCATGGTTGTCATGCAGGAAGGGGTCAGAGAGTACAATGTATGGGGCAACTGAGAGGGTAAAATCTTCTGTTGCACTTAAAAAAACCCACAAACTGAATAAAACCCACAACCTCAATAGAGGTACTTGGTTTGAGTTTTCACTCGTTTTAAGTCATGTCCTTCCCTTTTGCATCTGGAACCTGAGTGAAAATATAAGACATTTCTGGGAAGGAAACAATTTCCTGTAGTCACTGATGCAGAATCCAAGTTCTGAATTATGATGTTACCCAAAAAAATGCATAAAAAAGCAGATATTATATTAATGTACTGTTTAATCAGTAGAATATCTTAAAACTACAAATTTTGACTCTTTTTTAATTAAGTGTATTTCTGGTTAAACTACACTGCATTTTTGATAATTAGGCATTAACATTTCTTAGGCTCTTCACCCAAGAAAGAAACCCCACCTTACACACACAAGCAAACAACTCCTATGTGTCAGATAAACCTCTAGCAGTCTGATTGTCTCCTACCTCTAAGTTTTCAAAGCCATGTTAACATCAACACAGCCTCAAAAATTATGTCTGTATCATCAGATTTCCCTTCTCAATTTTAAGCATTTTCACCAAAAAATAAATGGTCTATTTACATACAGATTGGCCAAAACTTATGCTACATAAATGCAAACATTATTTTATATTTTGCATTAGATTCTTGAAATTAACTTTAATTATTCTGACCCAGTGTTTGTGCTTATTTTTCATTTGATACCATTTCAAAATATTTTCCCATCTTCATGCTATAAGCAACTTGAGTGTTTCCTAATTTTAGTGCCTTCTGAATTCATGGTTGGCTTAAAAATACTTTATTTGTTTTCTTCTTCCCAAAAGATATGAAATGCATAGAAATACTACAGTATATGAATATGAAGAACTTCTGTTGAAGGAAAAATGATTACTTCACAGTTTGCATTTTTAGCCACCTATTTTTCATTGGGGTTTTTTTGGTCAAAACTGATGATAAATAACAAAACTAATAAGATACCTGTGTACATTGGTGTTATTTCATAATAACAAAACTGACTCCTATAACATGAAAAAGCAACTGATAAAGTGTCACTTAAAGCAGACAAATATAAGCCAAAGGCTAAGCCTAGAAACAGCATACTAGTAATATAATAATATATTGTTCCCATCAGGCCTCGTTACAGTTCCTGGATTTATTTAATTCTATTCGTGCCTAGCACAGCTCTCAGAAAGAGCTATTAGAGTATATCACCTAGCTTGTCACAAAAAGAAATACAAGTCATCCATTTCAATCTAAAAGTAAACTGGGAAAAAAAAAGAGAACCTAAATCACCTTTACCTTCTATTTCCATGTGTTCATTCTTTCTTACTGGTAAAGTTTCTGTGACATCCATAAAATGATAATGTATAGCAAAACTGAAGCCTTGGGAATGACCATAATGCCTCTTGAGATATAAGCTGTGATTTCTCCCCCAAATACAAGGAGGAAGAATGGAAGTTCAGGAAAACAAAAAGTTTGAAAACAGGAAACAATTTCTACAGTTTGAACATTTAAAATATATGTCTGGATTGCTTTCTTTTCTTTTTAAGGGTCTCAATATGTTGGAATTTTAAAATGCCTCAGCAAAGAAGGACATAAGTCCAAGCCATTGTTTCTTCCATTCATGAGACAGGAGAAGGGAAGGTTCTCAGTGGCTGTCACTATAGGGAATTCAAATTTCATTGGTTTGTTGGGTTTTCTTCTGTGCACCCTGCCCCTACACCCCTAAAAAGAAAAGAATAATTCTACTCCTTTAGTGCAAAATGTTGTGCAACAAACTCGAGCTGGAACTTTATCTTCCTAGACTAAATAAACAGGCATTAATTTCAAGCATCATATTAAAGAATATAATAAAAATGCCATTGCACTCTTCTCCCCCCCTTTTTAGCGTACTTTGACTCAACTGATTAAAAGTATCTAGAGTAAAACTGAGTGAAAACAACACATGAATACATCCTTTTAAAAATAAAAACTAGAGGGAAAAGGAGCTGTGTACAAGAGATTTTTCCCCTTCTAAATTACAGAAAAAATTAAAAAGTTTGTGTTGTATGTTTTCAACAAAGCTAGTCTTTAAAGTACCTTTGTACTTTAAAATTATTATTCTGGGATCATAGCTTAGTTTATAAATGAAAAAAAATCTATTAGCACATTCAAATTTGAACATAACCCTAATTTAATTTTGTTGATTGCAACTGCCTTCAGTCTCAAACCTGGGTACCAGAAAACAGATGAATTCCAAAACCAAAATTTTACTGACTGCACAGCATAACTGAGGACTGATTTGGTCAGCTTCCATTGCAGCTAAGAATTTGAGAGATACAACCAGGCATTTTAGCTAAGACATTTTGTTACAAGACACAGCATTGAGCGCTAAAATTTTTTTTTAATTTATATGTATAAGGAATTCACAACCTAAATTCGCTGATCACTGGTGTATTTAGATATTGTTTATCATAGTAATGAGAGAAAAAATGGAGGGTTGGTTTTTTTTTTATCTACTTGCACCCTTCTCGTGTCTTTCCTATTTTCAAAAACAAAGTACTCCATTATCAATTTTTCAAAGTGACAAATTTTTAATCAATTGTACTAATGTTCTTCATTACACGTAAATTTTCAACATGCAAGTCTTTGTAAACCTGTCAACATATTTTGCAACTGATCAGAAGTAATTTATTCTAAATCACTTCAGAAAAATCAAGTATAAGAACCCTTAAATGAGAACTATCCACAAATAGATTATAATCCTCTTAAATAGTCAGCAGCTTAGTTCTGCGAAATAGTCACTTAGGAGGGATTCAGCTGATTAGAAGATAACTGCACCAGACTAGAGAATCCTAAACCTCACTTTAAGAAAATTACTGTCACTGAACTTACATGGGATGGATTGCTTCTGGCTTGGATCTCATTCTCAGAACTGCTTATAGAGATTTACATGACAAGCCCAATCTAGGTACCTGAATTTCATATGCACAGGCTTAGGCAAAAGGAAACATATCACTAGATTTCAGTTATTCATTTTAATCATAGCACATTTAGGAAATGCAAAAAAAAAAAAAATAGCTTCAGATAGGTGTCTTATCTTTTATTAATTGCCTCTAGATTCTCTAGGCAAATCACCCAGATCCTCTACAAATCTCTCTTCTCTTGATAAAGTGGAATCAAAGCCTTAAGTAATCTGAAACTATTTGCTCATGGGGCCTTCAGAAATGGAAATCTTCTGGAGTAACCTAATCAGAACTTGCCAGTTTTCAATTATACTAAGTAATTGCCTGTGTTTTCAACTCTGCAACTACAAGCCCCTTAAGCCTTTTTTAAATTTTACCCTTATTATTTGAAGTCAAATAGTATTTCCTGCATTTTGTGTTTTATATTCACTCAGTTTCAATAGTTAACAGATAGCTGCAATTTTTTTTCCTGAACCACATCAGCAAGCAAAGCCCCAGACCCCAGAAGTACTAAGACATTTCAACCATAAGAGGACATCCTGAAGGAACAGTTCCACTATCTGCCTGGGAGCAACAACCTTTTTGAAATATGAGGCCTCAGAAATCTCTCCTGTTTCCTGAATATAATCCATTTTAGTATTTGAAGGTATTAGTCATGATATTATCATTTATTTCAACTTGTTTTTATATTCCCTTTTCCTTGTGCTCTGCAAATAGCAGTTTCCAGTAAAAATAGGTGCACAAAGAGTTACATTTTCTGCTGATGATTATTCTCTTGTTACAGGCATTTAATTTTTGCTCTGGGAAATGTAGCATTTTTTTTCTTAATTATCTGAGTGAAATGAGGAGGAAGAACATCTAGATTTCAGCTTGGATTTCAGTCCTAGATCTGGTTTCCACCAAGTATTTACAGTATTTCATTTATTGTTATCTATGTGTCTCTCTCACTCACAGCTGAAGAAACATTTTGGTCTATAGAAGACAAGTTTTACTGGGGTAAAACTGAAACTTCCTCTCAGCCAAAACTCTTCCACCTTTGCCCATCAGTTTTCATTTAACTGAGACCTTTTACTTTACTAACTGTAGCCTGAGGCAATAATGAATCATTTTCAAACAGTGCAGTGAACAAAAGATAAATACAAATATCACCAGAATCAATAGCAGGGGGATTTTATCATTGTGCTATCATTATGACCATAACTTAGTTTTAACATTATCTGAAAACAAGTTTAATGGCTTAAAAGCACCAGAAAAACCAAACAGAGTATATAAACAAACAAACAAAAATAACTACTATTTTTCCCCTAAAAAAGGTAAATAATAAAAAAGAAGAAACCACACCAGAAAAGTTCAGACCTTCAGCTGAAATGTGGCAATCATATGAGACATTGAAACCTGTAGCTGAACCAGTGTCTGCAGTTTTGAGACATAAACAGCCAAAGCCCACAAAAATTAGTTCCTTACACACTCAATATTTGATTGAAAGCATTTTGTTTGAATTCCTTATTTCTCCATTTACCTCTGTATTTGATGCTGAGACTTCAAGAATTCCATAATAATTCTTTTCTTTCTGATGAAATTCCAGAGACAAAAACCTTTTATTATTCTGTTAATTCTGCCTTGTGCTGCACCACTGCACCTCAATACTGACCTATAGAAGCATCTTGTCTAGAGATAAGAGTAACTGGGTCTGCATCCTCAGTGAATAAAAACTGATGGTCATTCCAAAATTTTAATTTGTGTCATTAACTAAACAGATCTTAACTAGGAACTATATTTGCTTGAAATATATGTCCTTTTGCAGAAATTATTACAAGAAAATGCTTAAATTTTCTCTGGTTAAGATATTTGCGAAATAAACAGCATAAGCAATCAAGGTACACTGTCAACTTACATTTTCAGTAATACAATTAAATTCTTTGTTGGTGATTCAAAGTCCACTGAAGTTGTTATTCATTGTTTAGAATAATCTTCACAGTGAATTATAGCACTCCTATCCCCACTTGAATAAATACTTCTTTTGTTAGAATGCCAACTTCAGAAAACAGATTTGTATGAAACAAAGCTTTCAAGGCAATTAGGGAACAAAGAAAGACCTGTAGTTCTCATGTAAACAAAACCTGGCTATGAGAACAATTTATTGACTGCATTCCTTGCATGGGAAAAGAGTGATGGTTGTTAACTCAAGCAAGGCTAATATTCAATATAGAGTTAAACTAATCTTTGGCAAATTCCTTACAGACATACTGATCTGACTGTAACCATTAACAAAAAAAACATTACTTAAATTTAAGGAAAAGCGCTCCCCAAGAGGTTGCTCCAAATTAAATTCAATTCAAAATTACAGAAGTAGAAATAAGTGAAAAGAAACATAAAACACAAGCTGATTAAGTAAAGTTAATATGAAAAAAAAATTAGGAAGATCGTGGGAGTTAAAGTGCTAAATTATTTTATAGTTCAAGAAAGTAAAATTCTGAATGTTTTAATATGCAGGAACGACTTGAATGATAGACTGAAAGCAGTTTCTGGTATCTCCTTTATTCTTCCCTTCCCTGTGTTATATGAAAGGGAACCAAGTCCCAAATGGTTCACTAAAATTCAACCAACCCTTCCACAGGTAGGAAAACACACTGTTTTACCTTCCATTCTAGAGTGCTGCAGCACCAGTATGGCTAGGTCCTTACTATGTTCCCCTGTTCCAGATATGTTTCCTTTCACCATTTGTGATTTAAATAGCTGTGAGAAGGTGAAGTAAAAGGGCTTCATTTAAGTGGCAAGGGTGGGAAGCTGTGATACAACTTTAAACTGCCTATTCCTTCGTCTCACAGTGACTTTCAAAGAGGAAATTAGTTACCTGTAGTTTTTCAATATCTGGTGATTTACAACAAATTTGGTTTTCCACCTTTTTCCCATTTTCCTCCTAGATTTTTTTCTGCAGTTTGGAAGTCAGACTAATCTCTTACAATAATTTGTTTACTTTTCTGTAATAGCTGATAAATGCCCATATCAAAAACTGAACTGGACCCTTGACCACAGAAGCTTTTTCTTTTTTTCTTTAACATTATTAGGACAGATTATGAACTCCAGTGGCCTAGAGCTGGGAGGAAGAGAGCCATCAAGATATAGTGGGCAGTAAGTAGGGAGGTGCAAATGTGTATGAAATGGCATTTTTTCTTCATTCATAAAGGGTGCAGTGGGAGGGGCTGACATTTTTGGGGAATAGGGAGGAGATCCTGTAGCTCTGTAGCTGCAGTGGCCCCTCTGTGTGCTGATGGTGGAGGACACAGTGCACAAGGCAGGACAGGGAGAAAGCCAAAGCTCCCACAGCTACTGAGAACTTCTGTATGTATGACCTCTGAGACACATAAATTCAGTTACTTGTTTTCACTACTATAGAAAGCACACAGAATTAATTTATAAAGTGCCTTCAATGCATTACATGATTATCTTGTTTGTAAATACCAAAGTTTTTGCAACACATGTTGAAAAAAATTTCAGATTTTGTCAACCTTCTATGCAACCTTCTTTCCAAGAAAGTACCAATGATGAAATAGAAAGCTTAAGAAAAATTAAAAGCATTTCTATTAACAGAATGAAATCCAAAATTCAATTTTATCTTAGAAATTAAAAGCTTAACATTTTTACAGCTGTTTTTTCAGTTCTTAATACGATCCCCCAAAATAAGAGCTATCATCAGTTAGTTAGACAAAGAAATTACTTATACCAACAAATCCCATTATCTTCAACTTTCTTCAGAAATCAAAATTGAAAAATAAAAAAGAAATTCTTGCTCTAGAAAAATTAAAATATCTCATGGCAAAAACTTTTAATTTTTTTAATGAAACACTTAATATTTAATTGCTAATGGAAATATTAATTTAATTAACATGACTTTGAAGGTACTAATGAACATTTCACACATCCCAAATGGCAGCTTCAGTTATCACTCATGTGTATCTAGCTGATTTATCTGAATGGAAGTAGTGCATTATGTATAGTAAAAATGGTAGAGCTCACAAAGTGTGAAGAAAGAGTTCTATACTGGACTGGATCCTAAGAGAGCCTATGGCTTTGAATTTTTTGGTTTTTTTCACTTACTGGAAAAGATAAACCAATACTTTCCAGAGATGTCAGTCTATTCACACAGGTCCCTCATGACAAACACTCATTTATTTTACAAGTCGTGGCTGAGGATATGATTGCTGAGGTTGAAAGCTATTGGAATATCAGTGAAGTCTGCTTAATGATCTGTATAGAAGATTTGAAGTTGTCACATGCTTTGCTTTATAGGTCTTTCTAGTTTTGAATATATCTATTTTTGGATCCTTTCATAGCAGCAACACACCAGCTCGCACAGTTTGTGGGAGCCCTGTGTCCTTTATACCACCCTCAATGATTTTCTTTCTCTTAGCAGGATGCAAGAAGCGTCCTGAGGGGAGAAAACCATTGTTATTACCTGATTTTCCAAAGTTATTCTTGATTACTGAGATTTATTAAAGTCATCAGTGCAGCCCAGTTTGAGACTGGTAAACCACCGAAGGTACACAAAATTTCTGAATCACTGTGTTTTTACATCAGCCAGAAATGACAAATCCTAGTTGTTTCAGAGACCAGGTATCTGACTCCAGCATAGCTCCCATTCTGACTTTTTGTTTCGTTTTCATTTTGATCATTGTAAGGTCTTTGCTAGATAGAATTTTTAAGCACTCCTTGGTCAAATATGCCTTCTCTATGAAAGATCTGCTAGAAATACAAAAGCCAAGTTCCCATTTATTTTTGCACATTGTCCCTTTCTTAAATACTTATATGTAAGAGAATAAAAATATGCACAGGGTGTCTAAAGATCATAATCTCCATTTGACCCTGACACTGATATTTTATTTCTAAATCCTACTCTGTGAATTTAAAGTTTATTTCTTATCTTAATTTTTCAAGAAATTATGTTAAAAAGTATTTCACTGCAAACATAGTTATGTTTTTGTAGCTATATCTGAAGTAATTTAGGATCATACATTAGAGATCATATGAAACATCTACACAAGAGGCTGGGAGCAGAGTTATGTGCAGGACTATTTTACACACCCATTGTTCTAAAGGATTGCATCAATAAGTTTTGTCGCTAAAATAATATTCTATGATCTCTATTAGGAAATTTATTTCAGTATTTTTCTTGGTTTTAAAGGAAGTGTCACAATACAACGATACAGAAAACAGCAAGAGAATACCAATATATTTTCCAACAGACAGTAGTATCAGCAACTGTATTATTAAAAAATATATTTGTATACCATCACTCTGGAAATTCATGCAGTAAAACAAGATACAGTTTTAATTAATTCACCATTTAAAGGCTGCAGAAAATCTGGCCATGTAAGACTGGGAAATAAAAACTAAGCTGAGAACCAGAGAGAATTAACTTAACTGTTGAATGTTAATCCATTTTCTCTGATTTTAAAACTAAAATAATTTCTTGGGATACAAAAATTTCTGACAAGTTTTTTCCAAGAGTACCTTTGGGCAAGTTATCTCAAAAATATTTTGAGTGCTTCTATTATATTATCCACCTGTATTCAGTAAAGGTCTATTAACATCATCCATATTTTATTACTTTCATTTGTCTTTCCCCCCAGTCCAAAACACTTAAAGGACAAGTTAACATGTGAAAGATACCGCTATATTCTGTATTTTTCTTCTTATAAAATACTGGCTTTGTACAGATTGTCAGCAAACATGTAGATACAGTATTTCCACAAAAAACAAATCAAACAAACAAACAAAAACACCCCTTCCTGCCCCCACAAAAAGACCCCAAACCAAAAGCAAAAAAATAATGAAATGATACGCAAAATATACCACCTCAACAACAACAAAAAAAAACCAAAACCAAGTAGATTTTTTTTCATTGACGTTACAAAATTCACCTCTATGGAATTCATAGGGCTTGAAAGACCTTGTTATGATACAGTATACATCTAGATGATATAGTTGTGCTTCATTCATTAAGCAGACAGGAATAGAGATACATGACAGACTTCATATTGTTAAACTGAAGCAAACTATTTACTCATTACGACAAAACCTTAATTGAAAATAAAAGGATCTTTAAAAATAAGGATATAGCTTCTACTCTCTTCACAACCTATATTTTATTCTATTTTATTGTTACTCAGTATTTTTTCCTACACAAGCAATTGAAAGGTTTATATCATAAATTTTTATGATTACATGGAGAAGTAGGTAATAGTCCAAGAAGGTAATAATTTTATAAATTGTAGGAAAATGAATGACAAATAGATTACTAGTGCTGCTGCCTTTTAGATAAACCCTCCAATAACATTAATCATTCTAAAGGACTTTTATTCAAATGGTTATGTTCAGAATTCCTCTTCCATAGAGAGCATTCATTGCTCAATGCCAAATCCTGCAGTCTGTTTACTGCTGTTGGACATTTTCCATTTCTTACCTCTATAATTTTTGGGCAGCTTGTCTTAATACTGGGGAACTTAGAAGAGAAATCATGTGAATTCAATCAACAAAGACAGAAATTTCCATGATACAGATGATAGATAACATGTAGAAACTTACTTGAAGGTACACTCCTAACATCTGGCCATGAAAAGCCCTCTCTGCGAAAATTTGCTATGTTTTGTGTTCATTTTAGTGTGACTTTCTGGATGAAGAAGTTACAAATCTGTTCTGCCATGATAACATTCAGCCAGCACTTCTGTGACACCCTGTGTGTAGCCATAAATACTTTCCACACATTCAAGTGGCCTATAAGAGTATCATGACTAAAGGGACAATCAGCCATGACACGTGCTAACATTTCTTCTGAGACATCTTGACACCATACTTAGCTTCCTGATAACTAGTGGAAGTAGATTTTAACATCTACTTGAAAAAATTATCTCCTCCTCTACTTATGTAGTGGTGAGAATTGCTGTGCCCCTTTAGCCATGTATGATGCTCACCAGACAATAACACAGTCCTCTGATTTGTATGATAGAGAGATATTGCAACAATAAGAGAGACAATTGTGCAGCAATGACTGACAAAGGGTACGTACTTAGGTGGAAAACAGAGAAAGCCACCTTATTTATTAAGTCTCTAAAGCTTGATCCAGGCATTTATTTATTTTTTTAGTCCAAGGAAATCAGCAAATTTCTTTCATCAATGGACCCATATACTTACATCAGGAAATATCAGAATTTTTCAAACAGAGAAATATGGAGAAACAAAGCTATTTCTTCTATATAATAGGTTGCTAATCCTTACACAGCCTCACTTTTACCATGTACTTATTTCGTTTCCCTCCTTTGTCTTCAGAACAGTTCTGTACTGAGTTCATCTTTTTGCTATCTAAATTTAATCTGTTTATTCATCTTTATTTTCTTATACACCAAAAATGAAAATGTTAGTTTCTTTGTCTCCCTTCTCTTTACTCCATACTCAAATGTGTCCTTAAATTCTGCTTACTTATCCTAAGGTTAAGCTGCTCATACCAATGCATGTAAGTTTACCAACAATTGTATCCATATATGCATGTAACAAGTCCTTCTCCTGTCTTGCTTTTCTCCTTCTCAATCTTCTCTTTTCTTTTCCTGCTTCAGCATTTTTTGCATTTACTGTCTGCATTATCTTATCACTTTGCAAAACTGGGAAGCGTCATTCCTATTCTTTTCTGAGATGGAAATAGCAGGGGGTGGTGATATGTTTATTTGATTGCAATTAGATTCATTACAACTCCATACTAACACTACTGAACCTCATGCTTCTTCTACTTCTGCAAATATTATGAAATAGGAGAAAATCTTCGTCTGCTGTCTTCCTCCCCATCCCCCCACAAGAGCTGCAAGTGAAATGCCTGTGTGACCCTCCCTTCCAGCACTCAGTTCTCTCTTGTGCAAGGTCTAATTTTGAGGGAATACAGCTATGAAATTTTTTTCATGTTGTCAAAACTAGGCTAAGCTGTGAGAAAACACATAGACTAGAGCAAAACTATGTGGGAAAGACAAAATTTCTGTCAAAGCTAAGCTCAGACATTAGAGGAAAATTAAAGATATTAAAGAGGAAAATACAAATATGCAAAGTCATACAATTCATCCAGGGATGACTAGACACTGACCCTTCTGCACATGACCAATGAAATCTTAGGCAGCAAAGACACTTGTGATACCACAGGAATTACAAATATATCAATGCTTAGGCAGTAGCTAGCTCAGTCTCATCAGCTGTGCACATTTGCCAAAAACCAAGTGCTTTGTAAGTCTGTTGTTTAGAAACTGCTTGCATTATCTGCTTGCAGGCGGTAAAAAAGTATAACAAGTGATCTGGACTGCAAAGGATGTCAAGATCAAGACTGACCATCATAATTAACCAAACCCCACATCCCTGATGACTTCTGCTCCCTTACAGTGTGCTATGTTCAGCAAAGCTAATATCAGAGAGAGGCCACCACTACTAACCTGCAGGAAATTGCTGAAAGACCTTTGTTTAGACTTTGTGTTAAAATTCAAAAATATATCATCTTTCCATCTGAATTTTTTGTCTATTCTGTTGACATTGATTGCAATTCCTGCATCTGTGATATGTTGTTACAATATAAAGGTTGCCATGGTGCCACAGAATCATAGAAAACTCAAGGCTGGAAGAGGCTTTTAAGATTATTGAGTCCAACTCAGCACTGCCAAGTCCACTACTAACCGAGTCCTGAGATGCCATATCCACATCTTTTTGAACATTTCCAGGGATGGTGACTTCAGCACTTCTCTGGACAACATTTTCTGAGGCTTGCCAGCCTTTTCATTGAATCATGTTTTTCATAATATCCAGCCCAAACTCCCCCTGGTGCAACCTGAGGCTCATTCCTCTTACTCCATCGCTTGATATCTGGGACAAGAGTTTGCTCCCCACCTGGCTACACCCTCCTTTCAGGCACTTGTGGAAAGCAACAAGGTCAGCCTGAGCCTCCTTTTCTGTGGGCTAAACACCCCTGGCTCCCTCAGCTGCTGCTCACAGGATTGTGCTCCAGACCCTTCCCCAGCTCCATTGCCCTTCTCTGGACTCTCTCCAGCATTTCAATTTCCTTCTTGTAGTGAGGGGCCCAGAACTGAACACAGGGATAAAGGTGCAGCCTCACCAGTGCCAAGCACATGGGGACCATCACTGCCCTGGTCCTGCTGGCCGCACTATTGCTGATCCAAGACAGATGTCATTGGCCTCCTTGGCCTCCTGGGTACACGTTGCCTGATGCTCAGCTAGGTGTCAAGCAGCAGTCCCAGAACCCTTTTCACCAGGCAGCTTTCCAGCCATTCTTCTCCCATCCTGTAGCATTGCTGGGGGCTGTTGTGACCCAAGGGAAGGGCCATGAATATGGCCTTTTGAGGCCTTATTGAGCCTCATGAAACTGGGCTCAGACCCTTGGTCCAGCCTATCTAGATCCTTCTGTAGAGCCTTCCTACCTTCCAGCAGATCATAACTGTATCAAAGGCATTAATAAAGTCCTTAGCCATAGTTTTTTCTCACCCACTGAGCAGGTAACCTTGCCATAGAAGGAGATTGGGTTGGTCAAGCAGGACCTCCTTTTCATAAACCATTTCTGTCTGAACCTGATCCCTGGGTTGTGATAGCCCTCAAGATGATCTCCTCCATGACCTTCCCTGCCACAGAGATCAAACTCACAGACCTGTAGCTCACCAGATCCTCCCTCCAGTCTCTCTTGTAGGTGGGAATCACATTTGATGACTTTCAGTCAACTGGATCCTCCCAGGTTAGCCAGGATGGCTGATACAAAATGATGAGTTTCCTTCTATCTTTTATTTCTGATGTATTTATAGGAAGATATTTTGTTGGCTTTTATGGCAGTGACCAGACTAAATTCTAACAGGGCTTTGATTGCCCTAATTTTCTCCCTATGTAACTTCACCATAAGCTGCCTGTGGTGAGAGGTAGGAAACAAACCTTGTGACCCTTCCTGTCACCCAGACCACCGCTTTTCATACTTGAGTTTGCATAACATCAATCTCCTGTCAGTGGGTAATGTGCAGGTGTTTAAATACACAAGTGTAAGAAAAACGTGCTGTTCTAATAGAAACTGCATTTGCTGAAGTAGAAACAGCAATATCAAACAAGAAGTTCAGAATGGTTTTGACTCACTAGTCATTCAAAGATCAGCCTTCAAAAGGGGTGAAGAAAGGGAAGAATGGTAGGTATTTTTGTATGTCACAATGTGAACTAGATAGCTGAAGGGCATTACAGCTACTTCAGTAACCAGTATATATGTAGAAAATGAAGAATCCTCAGATAATCTAATACAGAAATAGTTTTTAGCTCTGGGAATTTTAGAAAAACTCAGCAAGCTGGGGGATGAAAGAACTCTGCTAGTGGACACTAGACTGCTCCAGGCAGAGAAAAAGCATTTGCAGTCAAGTGATGATTGCAACTACTCTCTTCATACAGAACAACTTCTTTCATTTTATGAAAGCACTGAAATACATGTATGAAGCTTTAGCTGCCATTCTGCCTAACCTACGGTCTGTATGGAATAAGAAAAATTCAGCTCTGTGCTTTAGCTGTTTTTCTGCTGGTGAACTAGGGAACAAAATGATGCTCATTGCTCCTGTGGGAAAAAGCAGTTACTTATGAGAGCTACAAATCCCCCCTTTCCCTCAAAACTACAAACAACCTAAATCAAACCAAAAAACCAAATCAGAAGTAAAAAACCCCAAATTTTGTAATCCAGTTAGTCCTTGTGTATAACCTGCAAAGCTCTGTGAAGCCAAGCAAAACAAAGTAGAAATTTCAAGCACTTTTTATGTCTTACCAAAGTCAATTAAAAATAACTGATGGGAAAATTATTTTTAGTTTGAATATGATGAAATCTATCTCAATGTCTTTAGATATTAATTTAAATTCCTGTGAGGTCAGCAAAATTATTTCACTGTGCTTTAGACCCAGCTCCTTGTTCTTGTGTAAAAGACTGAAACACAGTCATGAATCTCAAGTATTTATGTGTCACTAGCAAAGCAAATTATGCAGAATTTAAAATCTCCACCCATACTTACAAAGAATTAAAATGTAAATAAACAGTACCTTAAGGTATAAACGGTTCATGAATTAAAATTTGCAATTCATTTTAATTAATAACGTCCTCTCTTGTTTTGTTTGGATTTTTTTTTTATTGTTGTTAATGCTGTGTTTGACTGAGTTTTATAGTCATTTATCTGACTGGCTTTGTGTATGCACATCTCTGATGCATCACCAGAGAGAATGGGACAGGAGATTGGCAGAATTGAAAGCCAAGAAACTCAGACCATTAAAAAAAACCAAACCAAACAAACAGATTGTGCCGTTCTTAAATGTATTACCCTAAAAGACATAATTAGTAAACAACAAATACAATTGGTCTGTGAAAGATGTATTGAGTTTGCATGGTCAAGCTTTGGTAGCTGTGGGGACTACAGGGGTTCTTCTGTGAGAAGCCACCAGAAGCTTCACCCATGTCTGGGAGAGCCAATGCCATCGGCCAATTAGAGATGGTGACAATGCCTCGCTGATAACACATTTAAGAAGAAGGCAAAAATAAGATATTGCACAGATGTGAGGGGAAGAGCAGAGTGAGAATATGTGAGTGGAAGAACTCTGCAGACACCAAAGGTCAGTGGAGAAGGAGGTGCCTGACGTGTTCCAGATGCCAGAACTGAGATTCTCCTGCAGAACTGAGATTCTCCTGCTGTGCAGACCATGACTGAGGCAGCTGTCCTGCAACCCATGAAGGACCACAGAGATGCAGAGACCCACCCACAGCCTGCTGGGGAGACCCTCACTGGAGCAGATGGATGCCTGAGAGGAGGCTGTGACCCCATGGGTGGCCTGTGCTGGGGCAGACTCCTGGCAGGGACCTGCAGACCCATGGAGAGAGGAGCCCATGCTGGAGCAGGTTTCCTGGTGGGACTTGTGACCCCAGGGGGGACCCATGCTGGGTCTGGCTGTGCCTGAAGGAGTGCACCCTGTGGAAGAGCAACCTGTGTTACAGCAGTTTATGTAGGACTGTTGTCCATGTGATGTCACACTGGAGCAGTTCATGGTGAGCTCTTTCTATAGGAGGGACAGGGGTAGGACTCCTCTCCCTGAGCAGTGGGAGAAACGTGTGATGAACTGACCATAACCCCCATTCCCTTCCTCCCTGAGCCACTGGGGGGAGGAGGTAGAGGTGGAAAGATGGGAAAGGTGGGGGAAAAGTGTTTTATTTTACTTCTCATGATCCTGATTTTGCTAGTAATAAATTCAATTAATATCTCCAATCTGAATCTGTTTTGCCCATGACACTATTTGCTCAGTGATATCTTCTGGACTCAAGAATGTTTGCTGTATTTTCTCAACACATAAACCTTTGTTATTTCTCTCCCCTGTTCAACTGAAAGGAGGGGAGGGTGACAGAATGGCTTTTGTGGGTGTCTGGCAACCATCCACTACAGATGTTTAATGGAAGCCTTAAGACAACTTGAGGTTTTCTTGGATAGAATAATACTTGGCACTGTGGGAATTGTCACTCAAAGGAAAGTGTCTCTTTCCTTCCCTAGCTTGCAAGAAGAAAGCAAATACCTTGCAAGAAACAAAAAACACCAGACACTATTTACGACAAAATATTGTGGTAACAGTATTTATGCTCAGGAAACTGCAAGCCACATTAGATATGTCCTAACTTCTTGATCACATGGGGAAATGCTGAGAAACACTCTAAAGACTCAAGGCACTGCCTATTAGTGAAAATTTTTTTTCAGCATCTAGATGGTTGCTTATATTCTTTCCAGATAATTAAACTAATAATATAGGTGTACATAACTAGAAAGAGTAAATATTTGACCCTAACAGAGGATTTCAATCTTCAAGGGTAACTAAGATATCTGTCAAAGATCATTTACCATTAAAGTTTTATCCCCATGTGAATTTCAAGTAATTTAAGCACAAATTTCTTCTAAGGAAAACAGACATTTAAAATGTTCGTACTAACCTTGGGAGCGCTGGGGGGTTGACCCTGCCTGGACACCCGGTGCTCACAAAAGCTTTTCTATCCCTACC
This sequence comes from Melozone crissalis, assembly GCF_028551555.1. Lineage (NCBI taxonomy): Eukaryota > Metazoa > Chordata > Aves > Passeriformes > Passerellidae > Melozone > Melozone crissalis. Next base: position 34,611,041 of record NW_026535784.1, on the reverse strand, counting down.
CTCCTTAACTGGAAACAGGAGAGAAAATAAAATTCAAGGCTTGTGGGTTGGGATAAGGACAAGGAGAGATCACTCAGCAATTGCCATCATAGGCAAAACAGACTTGACTCAAGGGAAATTCATTTAATCAGGGTAGGATAACGAGAAATGAAACTAAATCTTAGATCACCTTCCCCCCATCCCTCTGTTCTTCACAGGCTTGACTTCATGCCCTATTTTCTCTCCCTCCCCCAATAGCAATAAGGGGGATGAGAAATGGGGATTATGGTCAGTTCATAAAACACTGCTTCTGCTGCTCCTTCCTCCTAAGGGGGAGGATCCCTCACACTCCCTCATGAGAGGCAGTAGTCCGGGAACTTCTCCAGTGTGCATCCTCCCTATGAGCTTTAGTCCTTCACACACTGCTCCAGCATGGGTCTCTTCTAAAAGGTAAAGTCCTTCAGAAACACACTGCTCCTGTGTGGTTTCCCCCGTGGGATCACAAGTGATTTCAGCAAACCAGCTCCAGGGTGAGCTCCTCTCTCCATTGGGTTGCAGGCCCCTACCAGAAGCCTGCTACAGCATGGCCTTCCCACAGGGTCGCAGCCTCCTGTGGCATCTACCTACCGTGAGGTGCTCCATGAGCTGGAGGTGGATATTTGCTCCACAATGGTCCTCCTGGGCTGCAGGAGCACATCCTGCCTCACCATGGTGTTCATCACAGTCTGCAGGGGAATCTCAGCTCCAGTGCCTGGCCCATCTCCTGCCCCTCCTTCTGCACTGACCTTGTGTCTGCAGGGTTATTTTGTCACATGCTGTCTACTCTTTCCAGCTGCTATTCTGCAGCAGTTTCTTCCCCGCTATCATCTCCTCTGGCTGCCTTGGCCTTGGCCAGGGGCAGGTCTACCTTGGGCCAGCTGGCATTGACATTACTGAACATGAGAAAGTTTTCTGGCAGCTTCTCACAGAAGTTTTACCCACATGTCCCTCCAGCCACCCAGCCTTGACCATGCAAACTCAATACAGGAACAGAGAATTTCCTTAATAGTCAGGCATAATTTTATGCTTCTTTACCAGGAAAATGTCAATTAAAACCATCAACATTTTATTTCAGACAACTATGAACATGAATAGCTGGAGAGCCAACATAAATATTGATTAGGAAGAATTGATTAGACATGGTTTTAAAAAACCAGTTTTAAATGTCCATGTCTTATGTTTCATAAATTTCTGCATCATTGTTTTTCCATTAGACAAGCAACATTTTCCCTGCCACTGAGGACTGTATCAAATATATTGATAATTTGTTTTTCAACCCAGGAAAAGTTCCTTATAAACACCTTTGCTTCGCCCCTCAACTTTGTTTGAAATCTTTTATAAAAAATCAATTCACAAAGAATCGACAGCAAGAGATAGCAGACACTCTTATAAACTCCCTATTCATTACTGTTTACGGAATTAATTGAAAGAAGAGGGTTTATGATCGCTTTAGAGTATACTTCATTCAATTCTTAATGATGTTTAACATTTGACAGATGTTTTTCAGCTCAGTCAATGCATACAGAGATTTACAAGTGGTGTGTAGAAAATAAATTTAAATTAGATTTGTTCCTATTTTGAAAAACTGAATTTTTTCCTAAATTTAATTGTTTAAACCAAATTTTTCAGAATATTTCTTTTAATATGAGATATTTTCAATGAAATAGGTAGATTTAAGTGTACAAATAAAATTGTAGAAGCTTCCAAAGCCAACTTGTTGGAAAATCTATCATAACATGCCTGCGTCTTTTTGACTTACTACATAGTTTTCAATCCTGAGAATATTTTTAGTTGAAAAAAATTATATTAATTTAAATCTGAAGCATCCTTTTACTTTTGCCATATGTTGACAGCCAAGGTGAAGCAAGTATTCATTATATCTCAGATTTAGTACTTGCAGTATGTGAGCCATATGTACCTTTTCCACAACTCATTCTGTTACTAGGACAGCATTTTAACTCTTAAGGTGACACAGAGTTCATTTTCACTCACTGAAAACATGAATGTTCAACGTTTTATATAATACTCTATAAATATAGCACCTTCCCCTTACTACCACCCTAAATATCTGAATAAGGCAGGGAAGACCTTAGAGTAAACAGTTATTGGGAACTACATGCTATATTACTCAATTTTGCAAGCTTTAGATATTTTTAAGCATTTAGTATTAGCTTATCTCCCCATACCAGCATCAATGTAAATACATTAATAGGCTAAATTAATCTCAATGATAAAATTGTCAACTTTTACTGTTTCTGAGAAATTATGAGGAAAAAACCCCTTACTATTTAAGTACTTTAATTCTCCTTTACCTGTCCACTAATGACGTATGTCACAATAATCTTGCATTATTCTGAAAACCGTAAATTTTTTTGAGTATATGCCTTTAAAATACTGCGATCTATTCAGTATCTCTGAGTAATCTCAAGTTGCCTAAAATTCTTAGTAGTCTATTCCTGTAAAGTCCTACTTGCCGTTTTTAATATTAATATCCAAGAAGAAAGGAGGTGTTCAAACTATTGTCAGAATTCAACATTCAGCTGCTTTTTGGTCAATTTCCATCACACCAGGGTCCTCTCCAGCATTCTCTGGAATCTGAGATAGCTTTTTGCTTCACAAGAGCAATGAGATCTAATCACTAACTCTAACAGACAGAAGAAAAATAATTTGTTGCTTTTGTTTAAAAAATTAGTTTTTCTTAAAAACTTCAATAGTTTATCCAGTTACAAAATTATGCTTAAAAGGCTATTTTGAGAGAAATAAGCTAACTAATTTTATGAGCAAAACAAAAAAACTCCAAAATGAAATAAATTTTAGAAGATAAATTTAAAAAAAATATTTAAAATGGTTGAAAAAGAAATCCAGTTAAAAATAATAATTTATTTTAAAAAAACCAAAATAAAAAGTTTTTGACACTCAAAATATTCATCTAAAGAACTAGAAACATGTTGCTCAGATATTTATTAAAAAATTGCAAAACACTGAATCTATTGGTTTATAAAATTCAAAGGTAATGCCTACAAACTAAAACATTTCTGCATGTTAGTAATGCATTTTGGGTGCTTTAATGCCACATGAAAGAACAACAAAACTCCTTTTCTCCCCCTCTCTCAACAGTGTTTACCAAACTCATAGCCAAAGTTTAAAGTTTTGCAGATTTTTTTGGTTGTATAGCTGTAGCTATGCAACAAACTTAAAACTGCTGAATCTTAATCACTGCAAAATTTTGGCCCTCCATGGATAATGACCTTTTGTGGAGGGATTTATTTATGTGGTAGTTGGGTTTTGACTCCTGGAAACAGTCTTACTAAAGGGGCCTGTACCTTATCAGCTCCTTTCAATGTAATTTTTTTTTACTGGTATAATTAAGTGCTGTAAAACTTCCCATAATTGTACTTCTGGTTATCTCCTTGTCCAAGAGTACTATATTTCATTAGCTGAATCCTGTGCTGCTGTGGCTAGCCCAGTGAAAAAATAGGATGAAGGTACACTGGGCAGAGCACCAGTAAAACTTACAGGAAAAGATCAGAGCTAACCTGCTCCTGTGGAACCACCAGTTATCCACAACCTTTCCATCAGCCAAGACAGGAAAGTGAGTACATTATAGAAAATTACTGGAGAAAGCAATTCCATTATATTTGAGCCATCCTTTGAAGGGGCAAAGAAAATAATTGCCAGTGCAAACTGAAAGTAAAGGAGATTCTGCCAGTAAGTCCACTGCAAATTAGCACTGAAATCTCAGCCACTGTCATTGGAATGCCATAAATCTTTGCATCATGAAGAAATTTTGCATCTCCCCACAATGAGTGGGGCCCTTTGTCATTGACCACATGGAGGGTTTGAACTAATGATATTCTTCAGACATCAAGGAATTTCTCACCAGGAAGACAGGTTTTTGATTCCAAACAGCTTCCCAGCATAGCATACAGATAAACCTGTAAACCACCAGTGGTGGAACAGGAAACAATCAACTCATAGAAATATTAGTTAATACTATTTGCCCTCAGAACTGTGAGCATTGTGTCTTTTTTGTGCCCTCCCTTATTTTTAAACTATCAGTATATTTTACACCATAAATAAGTATTTTTTTTCCTTCAAACAGAGGATCATATAAGGACCATACAAGCAGTTTTTCTAAAATAGAACACCACAAAAAATTACAACCACTACCAATAATCCTCCACCGCATGTACCAAAACATTTGTTTCCACATTTTCAATTTCCATCTGAAACCAAAATTTTCCCTCTTAAAGACAGGGAATGTGAAGAAGACAGATTGCCACAAGAAAGTTATAGAAGTTTAGTTAACCCTTAAATATTTGTAATCCTCAATATCAAAATACACATAATTTTTGTGGTTTCTCTTTTTCTATTTCAACCACAAGTACTGAGATGTGCATACATAATTAGAAAATGATGATGTGAGAGATCAAAAGGAAGTTATCTGCTACACATTTTTAATAACTTTTAGAAACGTTTTTGATGGCATAGAGGAAGACATAATTAAAACCTCAAAGTTCTGAACAAGATTTGTTACAGATATTTCTTTCTTTCAATCTTCTTTAAATCTTTGCAATCAATTCCTTTCTATCAGCACTTTTTATGTAGTTCCATTACGTCACTTTTAAATTATTCCCACTTTTGAAGATTCTAAATGTAGAAAGAAAAGGATTCTATATTTTTTTCCTTAGAAAAACAAAATCAATTACTCTTTAAAATTTCAGAGAGCTCTTCTATTGTCCTTTGATCAAATTCCTCAAAGAGCAAGAGAAACAATTTAATTTTTCTTATTGAAAACTACAGTATATTTTATTATCAATGCACCAAAGATCCTTTGAATGCATTTGGTAACTTTTACATCACTAAATTCATCATATTGAAAACATAAAGCCAAACACTAAAACCCACAAACACAGTCTTAAAGGGAAGATTAAGCAGTTCTTGTCTATGCTTTAATGTCCAGTAAATATTAGATTACTTTATATTACGGCTTGCACTAGAAGAATAATTCATGCATCAAGCATGTAAACTGACTTTGACAATTAAATATGCAGGAATGAAGAAAACAATGTTTTACGCAAAATTTGAACATCCTGTTGATATAATATAGTCCAAAATGGCAATTCATTTACAAATGCTTGAAATTATTTAAATTCTAACTAGTTCTAGTCTATAAAGGTTCATTAACATATAGGTCATAACTTAGTTGCACCACCGTCTTGTCACACTGCCTTGAAAATTTAAAGGGACTTCAAGATGTATGTAATAGCAGTAATCAATTCCTTTAATCTCCCTTATAAGATGAAGGGGATTATTGAACTTTTATTTATCATTTTCTCATTCAAACCAAATAACTTTATTACTACTAATGAGATGCTAATTTCTTTAGCTGGACCAAATAAAGGTTCAGTTTGAATGTTTGTCTTTTTGTACAGCTGGCTATATACACCCACAGTTTGACTGCTAATGTTAGAAAATACTGTAGGAACAAATAAATATTTTATGTGTAAAACCTACCAAGATTTCATTATTAAGCATCATCTCAGGTTTATGCTGTTAAAGTACTGGTTTTTGGTCTCATCTGTGGAGTAGTCCTGGATTACCAAAGGTAATATATAGTGGCAATAAAACTTGCTGCTCATTTTACATTTTTTGGAGTATTGTATATTTTATGGGGTCAATTTTTTGAAATTTATCATTTCCACAGAGCTTGCAATTTCATGGTATCAGAGTGTTAACACCCAGCTACACAAAGGAGTTATGCTATACTGTATTTCTACCTTTAAATCTGCTATACTGCAACAGAATCAAGTAGATATAAGCCTGTATTTTTCTATTGGTTATTTAATAGTGGCGATATCCTGTGAAAGCTTCTAAAGGAGTTATAAATTTTCTTTCCATAGCTGACACATGTCACAGGAGCACTGCTTAAGAGCATCTATCCATTTCTCACCAGAGATAGGGAAATATTTTATTTCAGCATATATTTTCTTTCTTAAGGATATCACAACAGTTTGTTCTCCTTTTAAGGAAAATTGCAGCTTTACTTCCTTTAGAAATGCATTCTCACTGAATTCAGAACTATGTGCAATGTAATGCTAGCACCAGTGTTAAATGGCAGAATGCCATTCCCCTTTCCTAAGTGCTTTAAAAAACACACCCACAGAAGAAAAACTCCCCACCAACGCACAGCTGTTTAACATCAGGAGATATTTCTGAATCAATGCTTTTGAGCACAGAAAGCCACATCCTTGTGCTTCTTATGGATACACGCAGGATAACATCTTTGTAAATACAGAAGGGGTTTTTGCTCACCCGCCCACCCAAAATAACTCCAGTAAAGAACATGTCAGTGACAAACAGCATCATTTTTTCCAAGTAACACTTCCAGGTTTGCAGGGGAAAACCCACGCAATGCTAACTTCATTCTTTTTAAAATCAGTGCTTTTCGGAGCGAGTTGCACAAGGCATGATCATTTCTGTGTTTAAATCTCACCAGGAAAAGACCAGAACTACATCTGGACAATTCTAACAGGCCTGTTTGGTTCTGGAAGAAGTTATAGGGATGGACTTGCATTATACATCACAGGGGTTAGAGAAGAATTTTAAGACTGTATTTTTATTGAAATATCTACTTGGCTGAATGCACACTAATAGGTTGCTTGTAAACACAGAGCACTATGATATTTAATAAGGTAGGTCATCACTTCCCTCTGATCTGGCTGTCAACAGCTATTTTTTATTTTATGTGTCAGTGGTAATCTCTTTGGAGCAGCAACTGCATGTGGTGTGTGAGCCAGTGAGAGCTGCATTCAGAAATAAAACACCTATAGTTACAGCAGCAAAGGGAATGCTACAGAACAGACAATAGCACAAGGATGGGCTGCTCTGAATAGTTCAGGACACTTGGGTAAAAACTTTCAATGTTACTCTTTTTTTTAACATATTGCTCATATATTATGTATCTATATGCTATTATGATTATCTTTTAAAATTTAAACCATTCTTTAAAGAAATAGTATCAAACAATCAAACACATGGAAATTATTTCTGTAAAATAGAGGCAGCTCCTATTCATAAACAGAATTACTACATTTTGCTCTTGCCTGTCCAAAATCCTTCAGTTTCTACTCATTTCATTGTATTTAAATGTTTTATTCCCCCCTCCCCACACTCACAATTTTGTTTATCAGATACTGATGGGTAGAGCACCTATATCAAAATTTTAGTAACAACTCAAACGGTGCACTGGTATTAGATAAGATGATTTAGGTGTAAAAAACTGCACAACATCTAAGCAAAATTATTTTTTCATTACATGGACAAGATATAAAGTAATCTGAAAAGCTTATAATACTGTGTTTATTCAAAGAAGCTGACTGACTGTAAGTAAAAAACTGAGCTTCTAAAACAAAAACCAGATAATAATTAAAAGTGTACAAAATGCATTAGTTAACCCAGTATTTTACACTTTAAATATGTGAGGTACTAGGTCAAAAAATGGGAATGATAAATAGTAAGTCCCTGCCGAGGATATTTATCAAGCTTTGCTAAGAGTGATTTTGCTTTTTACTTTGCAATGATGTAGGTGAAATGAAACAGTACTCCTTAAATGTCCAAACTTCATTGTTATTTCTGAAACACTGTTAGGCATTTTGGGTAGTCCTTCACTTCAGTAGTCTGTTCCTTGAAGTACTGACTGAAGTGAATTTCACAGGAGTCAACTGAGCCAGGGGTTTACAGTTCACTTGTCTGGCACAGACCTTCAAGAACAAGTTAGCCAACTCCAGGAACAAATTCAGCAACTAAGAAATAAGTAATCTACACCTAACATCGTAAAGGTTATTTTATTGTAGGTATTTCTTAATATATTTTTGACTTCCGAAGGTAACTTGAAGATGATTTTTACACACACTCATGTATTACTTTAGAGGTAGCACCTAAAGGCAGCATGTTGCATTTTACCTTCAAAATCCTGATCTCTTCAGCAATGTAAAAGAGTTTAACTTCTTGCAATATGACTTTGAACTAATATGTGATGCAATGAAAATCAGGGAAATTATCAGCTCCAGTGTGGATTGTAATGCAATGCATAAAAATGGGGTGTTTCTTTTGTATTTAATGCAAATAATATAAACTGAGTTAATAAAACATTCATGCTTAGTCTTAACAAACACAGAAAAAAATCTTTTGTCTGCTCAAATGAGCAATTAAAAGCAGAATTGAGCTTTTAATTGCATTTTAAATTTCATACAACCTTTACTACATCTATCTTATTAGTTTTGCATTATGTATATTAAGGCATACTTTCTATGAATACATTAAATTGTCATATTACTAGAATTTATTCTATTTCTATGACTACTTTGTATACAAATCCCAAACTTACAGCTATTCAGACATAATCTGGTTCTGTTCTATAATTTAAATTTTATATTTCTTTTGTCATAGTAAGAGCAGACAGAAGCTTAATCTGACATTACTTTACAGGGCATTTCTTTCAGCTTCCATATATAGTCCCTATCTCTTTTAGTCTATGTTGATGGTGACCTATGTTTTCCATTAAACATTGAAAATAATATTTTCAGTGTAAAGCTATTTTTAAATAATCATAATTCACAATTAATTGTTAAGTCATTTTCCTACTAGTTCACTTGTTACAATCAGATTACATAGGAAAAATAAAGTAAAAAATAATCATTGCACACTATTTAGAGGTAAGGATTCATCTGTGCCTGAGATTTGCTTACTAAAGAATTAAATACAGGATTGTGAAAACAACTAAAGTCTTTATAGATTTTTGTATATAGACCAGTAAATGAAAACAGATGGAAAAATAATCCCATGGAGTAAGATTCAGTTTAAAAAGTAAAAAATAAATAAATTAAAGATTCAGACCCAAACCTTCACCAAATGTGAATCACAGGACCCATCTGAAGAAAGCACAGTGACGCATAGTAAAGAAAATGACAATATCTCCACGTTTCATTAATATAAATAAATATGTTAAATTATAAGTTTCTTCTTTTATAGTTTTTAAAAAACACACATAAAATTATTAAACATCAAGCTGCTGTGGTCATAGGTCAAGTGATATAAAAGAAAAATTATTTAATATTGCTCTTATTGCCTAATTATGTAATATTAATTATTTATTGCTTATTATGTAATATTGCTTATAAAAGTAAGCACATATACGAGCTTTAGCTGCAAATAAAATAATCAAAAAATATCTTCCTCTTTCTTTGTGACTTAAGGCCTTCAGTAGGAAAAAAAAAGGCCTTGAAATCTTTTATGTGATGTTAGGAAGTGTGTTGACTTTCAATTTTTAGGTTATAAAGAGACATTTTTTATAGACAACTAGGGTCGTCAGGAGAGCCATTGGGTACAATGTGGTTTTAGTGTTATATCAAGTGACAAGATATAATCTATAGTTCTAGACTCTGTTCTTATTAGTAAATTATTTTCCCCATGAAAACGCTGTTTCAGAGTGATTTATATTTTTTTAAACACATCACTTTCAAAATAAGGTAGAATAAGATATTTACCTAAAGGTTTTCTCAAAAGTTAAAGCCTGACAGGGGACTCAAGTATCTTTATAAACTGCCTAAATTTTAATGCAACTGAGGTAAGTGGTAAATAGGGAAACAGAGAAGGCTGCTGTAATATTATCCTATGTTTCTAAACACCGGGCCCATCTTTGGGCCCCTTCTGACAGAATTGTCTAACTAATACGATTTTTCTCATTTTCTTTAAATTCTGCCTTTGTCTCTTCATTCTTTCTCTATTTCATCCTCCAGATGTTTGATGGATTAACATTCCTCTTCTTAGTCTGAATTTTTTGTTTGACATATTAGTTTTTGAAATTGTTTAAAAAAGTGTTGGACTTCATATAGAATCAGGTTTGGCTTGATGTTCTTTTAAAACTGAAATTTTTCTCCTGTTATCAATATGTATAAGTAATACAAGTACTTTCCAGCACTAAAATACAGCATGCTTCAAAATGAGAAGAAACTTAATTTGCTGAAACTATCAGGTGAGAAAATTAAGACATTGAAGGAAAAAGTGTCTTACTCAAGTTGTCTTACTTGAAATCGATACTTCAGCAGCTTTTTATAAATCAAAATACAAAAAAGTCTTTTAATCAGTTCAGTTACCTCCCTCAAATTTCTTCAGCCTTTGTTCTCTGCTAACAAAGCGCTTTTCAAATTATAGAAAAAATGTAAAGGTTTCCTCCTCCCAACTTTCTTCCCTACAACTCGCATATAATTGCTCCTATAATCTTTGCAGCTGAAGTCCTTTGGATGCAAGGTGCCTTTTCAAGTGAGATATTGTTAGTGTTGCCTGAGGCTATTATGGTGTAGGCATTTTCTTTGACCTCCAAGCATTTTGCAGAGTAGTAGAGCAGCATTACAACCCCCAGAGCACATAAGTAGCTGCACCACATTTCTAAGGAAGACTTATTCCACTGAAGCATGGAAATGCCTTCATATAGAACAACTCCTGGGCTTCATGTGAGTATTTTAATTAAGTGGAATACCAAAACCAAAGTTCTATTAAAATTCTAGTTTTGGTATTGAATTTCCCCAGGTGGTTAATGTGATATGATGAAGCGTCTCAATAGAAGAAAAAAACAGGATTCTCAAAGCACCATTGAGCAGAAATACTCAAGAGTGCACACACTACTTATCACATAACTTAAGCAGGACTGTTTAATTGGAAAGTGTATAATGTGTTTTGATCTGCCAAGCATTCTTCAATGTTTTAGTGATAAAATTCTTTGGAGATATCTTATCCTTAATAGCTTGGTGTTTGCATCACAGGCTGAACAAAGCAGCATTGCTGAATCCCTGTTTTTACTCTGAATATCTCCATATGATCACCTATAAAAGTTCACAAAGTCTCTTCAGGGAATGGAAATCTGTCAAACACAAAAAGATGGTAGAGGTCCAGAGTGTTTTTTATCACTCCATACAAGAGAAATCTTACCTCACAGAGGACAAAATTATAATTTAGAGAAAAATAAAAGAGAACATGCTTTGTGTCAGTATGGAATTACATTTAATGATCTAAGAAGGTATTTCAAGTCCTACCTGATGCAAAACAAAAACCTTCACTCCAGATTTTTCAGCCTGTTAACATAACTGTCCATGACCACTGTTTAAAACAAACAAAAAATAGTCAAAAACACAATAGTTTGATCAACTGGAGCTGCAAATATAAAAACACAATAAAATTAAGTCTGGTGCCAGAGAAATTAGAACATGTGTGACCAAAATTCTGGATGTGTATATTTTCAAATCTTTTGGATGAGGTCTGTCTATAAGATCATCAAGGTATCAAATATTTCTATATTTTATAGACAACTTCTAATATAAATGTTGAATTAATTAATTTTCAAAAAATTCTTAAAAATCATATGAAATTAATGAATTTTAAAAATTTGTTTGCACTTCAGACATCATCAAGTTTATATTCTGTTTAAGGTTACTGAACCTTAACTTGAAATACATTTTTCTGCTTGGTAGCTTGGTAACTAATGCAAACATGAGGAAGAAAAATCTTGAGTGTTTTCCCCCAAAATACTCCACTCCATCCACTGATGTACATTATTTTTGGACAGAGGCAGAAAGGGATATATGACTCACTAATGGCACTTCTCTCAAGAAAAAGTATATTGTAATAGAGGATTCTGTACTAGGACTAGAAATAATCCTGTTGACAATAAAAACTCCAGCCCATTTTTATCTTATTTCCCTACAACATAAGTATTTGCACTAAGTTTTTCAAGACTCTGCACACAGAGCAGATTCTTAAAGCTGCAGACCATACCCTCTACATTTTGTTCCTCAAGTTGCTTAAATTGTGGCAGTATATCCACAAGAGGTGTGATCATGAGTCTATCTTTACCTCATGCAAAGTATATATAAAAATGGAATCAATACTACGCTTCACTGAATTGAACTATTGCTTAAATCAAATCCGAATCCCAAATTTCCTGAGTATAGATTTGGTATTTACTGCTGGACTAGAACTGGTGCCTGATATCAATGGGTAGTAGAGTGAGTAATAAGAAATAAGGAAGACATATTACAAGTTGAAAATCACTTAAAATCATTGACAAAGAAAGGTACAAGAGCAGAGCTGCAGAAAACAGTAAAAGAAAGTACAATATTAGCAACTTGAAGTTAAGAAAAAAATCCCTAGCCATATTTCTACTATTAAAATATTCAGCCTAAGATTTCCACTTTACCATGTTAAAACTGCATTTTCTTCCCAGAGGAGATACTGACCTGTTCTAGTTCTAAGTACAGAACTATCCATAGCAGTGTGATTACACATCTTCCTAAGAGCATCTCTTCCTCAATACTCTCATTTAAATCAAAAAGAAAGAAAGTTGGTAAGGTAAGTCTTGTTCATCTATGAGCTTCAATTTTTAGACCTTTTTTCCACCTTGATGCACTTTCATGTCTTTATTCTAAGTGAATAAGCTCTCGGCATAAAAAATTCTTTACTTATCCACTGTTTCTGTAACACAACATCTAATACATATTTATAGATTTTTAAGCCAGTAAACCGAAATCGAGATCACTGCGTCTTTAATTCATCTCTTGGTTTTAACCAATGCAGAAACTGCAGAGATTATTCACAGCGTACTTTTTATCTCCTTGGATGCAAGATCAGAGATGACTCACAAAAAGTTTAAAAGTTTCTTAGCTCGAGTGAATATACAGCCACATAAATATTTTAACCAAGGACCTAAATTGAGTTATATGCTGCTTCGAAGATTCTACTTGCACTCTTTTGTTTGTTTCCTCCTCTTTACAGATTTTTGTCACTGCCTGCCTTAACCTCATAATTAATCTACTCGGAAACCACCTCGGGTGGTGTACACTCAGAGCAGAGTTCTACTGCGTGGAGCTGATAAATCAAAGGCAGCACAGACTTGTTCAAAACAGACCCTTGTTTTGGATTCTCCTCAACAGTTCTGAAGGGCAGACACACCACATATGCGCAACTCCAGCCAGCCAGGGACGTGATCTTCAGGAAGGTAGTCTTATAATCAGTTCTAGATAGTGATTCTCTGATGGATTCCTGCTGTTTTACAAGTCCTTCTCTGTCAATCCCTACATCTTTATTTCTCATGGTAATTAAAAAAAAAAAATTACAAACATCAGTGCAGTAAACCATGGCATAAGAAGACTGGATATGTATAAAAATTCCAGCACAGAGGTACAAGTGCATCATTCAGCAGTCGCCTAATGCTGCAGTTAAGCCCCTGTGCTCGGGATTCTGCTGTTGAAGTCTGCCTGTGCTTTATGGTGTTTGTGGTGTGTCACCAATGAAATTGTCATCCCACAAAGTACTTGGCACTCAGAAAGGGATTTTCAACAAGTCAGCTGCTCACCAGCTGAATACTTTTTACATTGGGTTCCAGCATAAAGTGAAATATAGATCTTCTTTTGGTTAGGGAAAAAACACTGTAAAACAAAACCCAAAACAAACAGTGCAATTACAGAAGACAGAGTATTGACAAATGTAGACACTTCACTTCCCTGATATAATATCAAAGAAAAATACATTTATTTTAATTTTTAAAATTTATTTACTAGTTTCTTCAAGAAATGTAGGGGCAGTAGTATGTTTAAAATTAATTTGTGGCTCAAGTCTATATTTCCTTTGTGACTCTGCAAGTGATGTTAGTGATTCAGTCCTGCTGGCTGTAACAACAAAATTCAGTCTCCTCCCAAAACACTTTTCCCTTTCCTGTGGCAGAAGAGCTTCTTACAGTAGCATGAACTTGGTAGGTTTGTGGGAGAGGAACTGTAGAGTGGTGAGTGAAGGGTTTGGCAGAGCTGGGGAGGTGGTGGAATACAGAGGGATCTAATATTCTCAACAGAGCATTAAAATTTTCTTCAAGCTACACAGATAACTCCCATATAGTAATGCTTTCATTTCAGGTCATAAGTGAAGAGCGAGGGAGATGGTGACACTATAACCTACTAGCACAGATGCTCACATGGTGCATTAAACATCAGGAGGTTTGTTGAACTTCACTAACTCTATTTAAAATCAGCAGCCACAACCTGATTCTACAATTTCAGCCAAAGCAGTGAACTTTGTCCTAAGGTAAAACCATGTTTGAATTTCCAGTCCCAAAAGACTTGATGGATCAAATCCCACACATAACACGTGTCACACTTTAAAAAGATCTTTGGTCTGTGCAATAAGCACAAAGCCAATTTTTTGTTCACCTATTTCAGAAGATAGAATTTTTCATGCTGACCATGCTGGTGGTTATACCTTTATTTTTGGACTGCTGTTTTCAAGCCTTTGGATGGTAAAAGGTCCCAGTCAACAAAACTTGTATTTTCACTGGCCCAAGATAGCATGATAAAGCAAAGTATTATATTGTCTCTCAGTGTGAAAAGAAGTGAAGAGGAGAACTTTACCGATGATCAGCTTATACAAAATTGTGACTCTGTTTAGCATCTTCACCAAGTTTTTCCATTTATTTGGAAGAAAATCCAATTGTTTCCCTGTATTTGCTAAGGGCATTCTGTCTCATAAATGAAATATAAAGGTCAATTTCTTCCACACTGACATTCAAAACAGTACGTGGTACTTCATACATCTATATTTTGTTCACTGACAACCCATGAGATTGTTAGAGTTAGAAAAGTCCTCTAAGATTGTTAAGTCCAATTATTAACTGAGCACTGCTATGTTTACCACTATGCTTTGTCTTCTAGTGTCATAAACATATTGTTTGAAAACTTCCAAGGATGGTGATTCCAGCACTTCTCTGGACAGCTAGTACAGCCAGTTCCATGGCCTGTTCATCCTTACAGTGAAGAATTTTTTCCTAATATTCAATCCAAACTTTCCCTGGTGCAACTTGAAGCTGTGTCCTCTTTTCCTGTCATTTGTTGCCTGGTTGAAGAGATTGACCCTCATCTGGCTATACCCTCCTTTCAGAGGGTTGTAGAGAGCAATAAGCTTCTCCCCTGAGCCTTCTTTTCTCCAGGCTAAACAACCCCAGCTCCCTCAGCTGCTCCTCATCAGATTTGTTCTCCAGATCTTTCATCAGCTCAGTGCCCTTCTCTGGATATGTATTTTGAGCCTTTCTTCTCAGCTTCCCTAGATCTCTACTTTGCCATCCAAATGAAGACTCACAGCATAAGTAATTGTCATTGAGGCTACTGAGAAACTAGCTATGACCACCAAACAGGAGGAAAAAACAATCTAGTGTACTTCAAATGAGCATGTTCTTAATTTTGTTTGATGAAATACCAACCAAACAAATACCTAAATGAACCTTATTTGGCATCTATGTAACGTCCTTTCATACAGGAAGTGGGGATTTTAAGTGTATTTTCATAATACTCTTCAAAGATTAAAAGCATATTCCCACTTGTAAAGAAATCTAAGATCTTAGCCCACAAAGTGTACCATGTAAACAAATAAATAACAAAACATTTTGAACTGGTGCCTACTACTGAAAGAACAACTCCTTTGTTGCTCCGGTTGCTATTAAGGTCCCTCAGAGGCTAAAATAGTTCTCTGCAGAGTTGAAAGTGAGGTTCAAATCTCTTCAGGGAATCTCTCAGGTATTTTTTCTCTATGAGGTGAAGCTGCAACCAGAGCTCACTCAATTTCAAAAACACTAAGGTGATTCCTGTATCACAATAACTGTACCAGTTATTCCAGTATCACCACTGCTCATCTGCTGAGCTACATGCTACCAAAACAGCCCTGATAGTACCCACGTAACCAGATAGACACAACAAAAAGTGTCACAGGAAAAAAGTGGCATCAATTTGTAAAATAAAGTTAATTCTAAGAATAAAAAAATAACCAAACAAAAGAAAAAAATTTAAAAGGACAGTTTAAAGTGTAATAGCAGTCAAAATAAACTTTGTAATAGTTAGGAAAGCTGTTGTGCTTAACAAAGCACATAGTGAAAGTATTCAGATCCAAATACAACCCTTAAAAACTTAGAAGCTAAAGAAGTGTAAATCAGGTGCTCATAAAAATCCATGGCCAAATGTCAACTGTTTTCAGAATATAACAGAAGTCAGTTGTGTGGAATGATTTCTCAGTAACCGCAATATTAACATCAGCACCAAAAGAAATAGTTTGATAAAGAAGAACGTCTCTTTCAACAAACATAGTGGAATAAAAATCTTTCTATGAGCCCTGAAGTTTACACATACCCCCTGAGCTCTGCTTACACAGGGGTCAGCAGAAAAACTCATAAGAGCAACATGCTATTTCTTCACAAGAGTTTAAAAGATGCATTTTCTGTATTGTACCTGGTACTGATTACCTTAATGTCTTGAGTTGATAGGATTTGCCCTTAAGTAATAGAAAGAGTGCGACAGTCTTGTAAAGGCTTTTCTTCTGAAGAAATTCACAGAAAAGCTTAATTTCTGGTATTAAATTTGTCACATTGCTAAATATTCTCAAAAATACTTGCAGTTGAATTTTTTAAAAAAATCACACAGGTCTGTCCTTTTAAATTTATTTGAAAGTAGGATAGAATTATTTCTATTTTAATAATTTTTTGCTACTTTACTAATCAGTCATTTACCCAGCAGATCTCTCTTGTTGCCCAACTGTGCTTTCTACTTTGGTGTTGCAGAAATAGTTAAAAGGAACAGAACATTTCTTGATCTCCAATATTACTCTATGCATTCAGAAGTAATAGAATCCCTTGATAATTTGAAGTGAAACACTTTACTTTAGGTAGATCCTTTAAAATGTAGAGCTGGTGTGTTGTAGGCTAAAGGAATGAACACTAATAAGGATTTTCAGACACGTGGTGTTGACCATCTTTCACTGGGAAGTGTATTGAGCAGTTTGGAGTGTAGCTTGGAAACTCTTAGAAACTCTTTAGCTTTCCACCAGGTATATACTACTGTTTTTTTCTCTATTCTGGTAAAGTAACAACTTCTTGTACACATTTGCTGAATAAAAGCCCAAACAATCCTAGAATATGACCTGCAGTTAGAGCACAAGTCACACATGCATCTCAGTATTTACAAAGTACTGAGAACTATAAAGACTATTCAAACAGAAAAAAGTCTGTAAGATGTTTTGTTGAACATGAAAGGAAGTATGCAGAAAAGGAAAAGCTTAGTAGAAGAAGTATTATGCAGTGTATTAACTATAAGAGTTTCTTTTGCCATTCTAGGTACAGTAACCTCTGCAATCACTCTAGGAGAATTTGGATTACACAGCAGCTGCTACAATCAAACCTACAAAATGTGCAAACCTGAAAATTTATTTGATCAGTCATACTTTATGTCTAGCAAAAGCAGTTTTCCAAAGCTTATATTACATTGTGACATCTGATGGGAAGGATTTTTTAATATACTGGCTTCTTGAAAACTATGTTTTGGTATGTGTTAGTCATTAAATACAGTGTTTCATAAAGAATCTCATAGGTTCAAAGACTGACATTTTTCTCAAGCTGAATTCTCTTTCTATTGAGGAAGAATACATTTTCATTTCAAGTATGCTGCCTTTGTGGAGGTGTGAAAAATATCTGAAGGTGTTGCCTTTGTACAGTTAATACAACATCACCCATTCATGTAGATATATGTCTTTCATAAACTTCTTATCTTAGTAATTGGCAAATTCCATGGTTGGGTTACTAAAGCCACCTAAGGCAGAGGTATGTGCCCATTGCTGATGCTGTTCTGCCCAGCAACAGCAAAACTATCAATAAGCAAGGAATCAGTGAGGTGTGGTACCTGCCAACAGTGACATAAGATGACTAATTAGTATATCTGGCTTAACCAGTCTGTATTTATTTCTCAAGCTCCCAGCTTCATTTTTAGATGTAAATTCTGTTCTGCATGCTCATCTCCAGGACAGGATAAAACTTCCAAGAGTGTTGTTTCTTTAGCCCATCTGAACACTAAAAGAAGTGGAGTTTTCACTTAAAAATAAGGGGAGAACTCTAATTAAAAAGATAGAAGAGTGTTACAATTTCCTTCTCATGGAAAGCTGGTCTACAGTAAATGCTATTGAGTTCTGGGAAATATTAATTTCAATTAGTCTTGAATCTTTTGTTGTTGCTGTCATCATTGATGATAAGTTACAGTATGCTTAGAAATTCTGTGGAGAATATGTTTACTGTCATTCATCACTGAGATTTACAGAGATCCCATAACAGCAATTAAATGCAGTTGTTTACTCAATGCTGTCACCAGAAGAGGATATAGCCTGTAGAGTGGAACTATTCAGAGGCCTGAAAATGTTTTGTTTGACAGTCACATCTAAAACACAAGCCAAAAAGCATCTCTTTTAGGGTCCTCAATACGCTTCAAGAAAATCTGAATTCTTGTCCAATAAAGAGTTTTGGTTTAAATGCTTGTTTTGTCTCTAAAGCCAAATGAAACACTTCATTAACTCATTCTTAGTCAAAATCATAAAAGGATGACTGGCTTCTTTGTAAGCACTTATGTGCTGTTATTTGTAACCCTCATTTGGTGGCAAAGAGGATATCCCGGTGTAAAAGCCATTCCTATTGCTCATCCCTTGGACAAACAGAAGTTGCATGATGCATAAATCAGTGCATAAAGTGCAAAAACATTCATGGAAATATTTATACAAAAAAGGGATGAAACAAAAATGGGAAGCATTTGTTTTGCTCCACAGCTCAAAGCTGCTCCTCATATCAGGGTTTCAGAGAGACATAGAAAAACATAAGGTTTTGTATCATAGAGATCCTGTGGTGATATACGCAAAGGAGACTTCAAGTTTTTCCATTCATAAAGTGAAAATAAAGAGGTGGTTTCGTGAAGGAATAAGATGTTACCATATCTCCCATAGTAGATACTGAAAATCTCTAATAAGTACAAGATATGATGCCATATCCAAGGGAAAAGCACAAAGCTGTGTCAGGGGAGAGTTAGGTTAGATATAAGGAATCTTTCACACAGAGGATGGATGGGCACTGGAATAGGCTCTCCAGGCAAGTGGTCACAGTGCCAAGCCTGAGAGAGTTTAAGACCATTTGCACAATGCTCTCAGGCACATGGTGTGACCCTTGGGGTGTTGTGTGCAGAGCCAGGAACTGGAACCTATGATCCTAGACAGACCTTTCCAACTCAGGATAGCCTATGATATTGTCTTCAGCTCACTTCTTTCTCCAATTCCCTCCTGTCAGGGTGCACCTGAGAAATTTATAAATTACTGTTCAGGAAACTCATTGGAGTGCTGAAATAAATACCATGAAATAGGACTAATCAGCAAAAGGGGGCACATGCAGAGTGTCATGGTATGAGTTTTCTGCAGCACTGCTAAGGATTGCTTCATGCAACAGTGCAGCTGCATGGGCATTCCATGGCAATATTCAGTGAAACAGTATATCTACTCTAGCAGACTCAACTAATCAAATAAAGGTTATCACTCCTAAATGGAGAAAGAAGTGAGGCATATCCTATAAAAACATTATTTTATAGAAGCAGGTCTATTTAATGCCTTAGAACTACCACTGGAATTACTAGTATGACCTTCAGTTTTCAATGTGCAAGTATTTTTAGCAATCCATAACTGTCATAGTTGATGAAACTTTCTACTACCATACCTAAAAGCTTTGTTAAAACTTCCATTTTTTATGAGACGCAGTAATAATGGGTGCTTATGCGTAATTGCAATATTAAGAACACACTCTTTGATTTAAATTACTTTGTTTTTAACAGGAAGTGGTATAGTAATTTTCAAAATTTCAGAGTTGGTTTACTTTAATAACATTTATAAACTACAAGTAATTTCTTCTACTGCTATAGAACATTTTTAATAAATACAATATAATTTCAACCATTTTCAGTGTCTTAGCTGTAAAATTAATATATTCAATGAAATCCATAAATTGTAAGAAAACTCATGTAGCAAGAAGCTGTTATGTGTATATATATGTATGTATATTTACAATACCAAGTCAGGGAATTTAATTGTTATAAGCTCTTCCATCAAACTTAAGTTGAGCACATTTTCTAAAAGTGCTTTATAATAACCAAAGGAAAGTCTCTAACTTTATTTTACCTGGGAATATCTTAGCAAAGTTACAGGAGATATTGTGTTTAATCCCTACAGTACTCTTTCTTCACATATTCTTCAGTGACACTTAAATCTCATTTACAGAAAGTACTAAACAGTTGCTTCATGGACTGGGAAAAGGCAAGAAAAATATCCTTTGAGAAGTTTTGTGCTTTAAGTGTTGATATCAAACATCAGGTCACACAGGTATTTGCCAGTTCACTTTTACTGCTCCACAGGGAAAGTGTCACAGCAGAAAGCAGATAAAGAAAAGCCTTATACTACTCAGTAGAAGTTATCAATGGATTAGGTGACAAGTTTGTGATTGTGGGGACCTGCCAGGGTGCCTTGTGTGACGAGAGAACAGGAGCCACCCCCCCAGACAGAACCAGTACCAGCCAGCTTCACTGCTGTTCAGAGCTGAGCCCATCAACAATACATTATTATACATTTCTTAAACACATTATCCCTTGTGATAACGTATTTCGTAAAGGGCAAAAAATGCTGCATGCCAGTTTTGAGATGGAGAGTGAAAAAAATGTGAGCAAAAAAACCCTGCAGATACCAATGTCAGTGTAAGAGTGGGAGGGGGTTCTCCAGGCAGCAGAACAGAGATCATCCTGCAGCCCATGCAAACAGCATGGAGGTGCTTATCCAACTGCAACCATGGACAGGAACACAGAGCACATATCCACACTGACGCTTGGTGGGAGAGGATGCAAAAGCACCATGAGTGAATTCGATCATGAGAAGAAGGGAGGGATGAGGGCAAAGTGGGTTTACTTTTGTCTTTCTCACTCTCCTATTTTTAATTGGCCATTAATCTTTCTTAGTCAAGTTTATTTTGCCCATAATGGTAATTAGCATGTGATTTCCTTGTCTTTATTCTGACCCCTGAGCTTTTTGACCTTATCTTCATATCTTGTCTTGCTGAGGAGAGTGAGCAAGAGAGCACTCTGGTTGGAGGTCTGACAGTCAGCCATGGTTTAACACAAGTTTAACACACCACAATTTTGTAGATCTAGGATAAGAACTCTGGAGAGCCTTCCAGAGTGATCTAAAAATAGAAGTTAATTGTTTTATTAGAAGGCTAATACAATATCATTTCCTGCAGCAATGACATAGGACATCAATAAGGTCCTGTGCTATGCATAAGACCTTTAAATCAGGCCAATTTCACCTCTTTAGATAAATGCCTTCAGAAATTTATTCAATGACAACTGTTATCAGCATTGTGGGAAACAGCAGCAAGTGAATGTCAGTGACTAGCTCCTGATAGCATTCAGACCTGAATGAAAATAAACATCCTTTTAACCTGCCTACAATTTCACTACTAATGATTTTGGAATTCCAATCTGAGCATGATTTCTGGAAGACAGGTACTCAGCATTATCTGAAAGTACCATTCACCTAACAACATATTTGATAAAGAAATCACTTTCAGAATTCTCACTCCACTTCTTACTTAGAGACAATCCTCAGCACAAAGATGTAGTTACTCTAGTTTAAGCAAACAGGAATCAACAGGTTAGAAAAGGCTCCTGAATTTAACAGCTTTTTGTTCAAGAGCACAAAAGGCCCTGCCATACTGAGCTGTAATTTAACTCTGATTGCTTACCCCGTTATAGGTCTGAATTGACAACATGAAAAGTTATCAGTCTTAAAAAAGTCACTTGAATATGGTCTGTGCTTCAAATGAGCACTGGACCAAGTCCAAATTAAAAGAAATCATATGAAGCTAAGTTTTATCATGTCTACAGAAAATTCTCGAAGTTTTCTAAAAATAGCCATGTGAAATCAGAATGTAAATAAAACCTGCCAATATTCACAAATATCCCAAGTGGCATCAGCCTAAGGGAAGAACTCTGATTTCTACAACAATTTATTCTCATAGTCTATGACATCCAGTGTCTTCCAGATAAAAAAGCAATAAAAAAGTCTATCCTGGTTGTAAGCCCTGAAGTAAAGGATTACTGTGATAAAGTCAAGGAATTGCCTCTGTAGAGCATTTTAGATTGTCTGCAATAGAAAAGCTGAGAGTGAGACATAAGTACAGGAAGAGAATCTGTTAGTATTTGACATTAACTAGCAAAAAGCTCTCAAACTGTTCAACTGGTGATTCTCCTTCCTAGGGTTCTTACCACATTCCTTCCGGCTGCAAGAAGTTGAACAGTCTTTTTGTAACAAGGAGCACGTGGCAGGCTCTCCTATTTTCTTTTTTAGGAGAACTTCCGTACATCAAATAATGAAACCACAGTCATAAAAGTTTAAAAAGCATAAATATAAAAAGTATGTTGAACAAGATACAATATAATAGCACAAAACCTCTGGGGAGGAAAATATTGCTGTAACTTCCTAGTGATTGGAAAAGAGCTGATTCCAGGTGCTGTAATTAATTCATTGTGAAGGAAATAACTGGATTACAGCAGAGAATACTAAATTCCCAAGGTTGATTTATTCACAATTATTTGTATGCCTGAGCAGGTGTCTTGATAGCAACATCAGCAGCAAATTTTACAATTCACAGGCATAACATCCCTTTCAGAGCTCCAGCAAAGGCAGCTGCGTTTGAACAATTTCAGTCTACCGATAGCTGCTCATACTCCCGCTTTTCCCAAGATGCTGTGTCCCCAAAACTGCTGCAAACTTGTTTCACTCCTTCACTACAAAGAAATGAAAGATTTTGTGCTTAGGCAGACACGTGAGGTTATTTGATGTATTGCTGTTTTGCAACTACATGTAGACCATAATCAGCAATTCCCAAGTGTACAGGAGCAAGGTGACTGTCTGCAGTCTTCAAAGTTTCCTCATTTAAAAGCCAGGCAAAACTCCAGTGAAAAGTTTGTGTTTGCCACAAAACTTATAAGTCCATTTTAGATGTTAATAATCTCCCATTCCAAAGCTGGCACAGCTTCACGATCAACAATGGATTTCTCTTTATGTCATATCTGTGAGACTGTTTGCCTGATTTTACAAGGTAAGACATGGAAAACTAGAGTCCTGAAACTACATAGCTGACTTAAATGGCTATTCCTTAAAAACAGGAAGAATTAGTAATTTTTAAGAGGATTATTAAGCACCTCAAAACTCTATTGCTATAAACAAAACAGCTTAAAATATTTCATATTAACAAGTGGATACAAAATCAAGATATGTTTTTTCTGTGCTGCTGCTGCATTATTTTGGCATTTAGTAAGAAGAGACAGTCTTATTAAGTCTCAGAATGAAAATCTATGCTTCTATAAATCCTCTACAAATTAAAACATAGTAAAGATGAAGTTTACATGGCATCTATAAATTCTCCTAAGATACATCAAATATACTCTGATCTGTTAGGTTATTTTAATTAAAAGATTATGGTTTTAGTGAGATATTTGAACAGTTTAAAGGAAATCAAATGAAGGAAAAAGTTTTCATTGTGCCCCTAATTTTATTAGCAAACTATAAAAGCTGCAAGAAACACTTCTACTCATCAAATCTATTAAAAGCCATCAAGACAAAAGTACCAAGGAGTATCAGTGCATTAATTCTAACCTCACTTAGATACAGTAAATTATACAGATTTATTATTCCACCAATTTTCATGACTTATCCTCACACTGTCTGCCTGGTCTACAATAGAAAGCTAAAGCCCTTTTTCTGTTGGAAATGTGGTCTAGCTATCCCAAGGATTGAAAGCACAGGGCCAGCAGAGAACAAGAGCTACTGCTGCACAGAAAGCTGTGCTTTCAAGAATGGCATTTTAGTTCTAATGAATCTCTTCCTGACATCCAAGCTTGTCAGAAGTACTGTTGTGATCTGAGTTCTCTGCCCCTCAGTCAGCAGGGGCTGAATCTGACAGCTCACTTCATAGGGAGAGAGACTACCTCTTACCTCATGGAACTTAAAAGTGATCATTCTGGCTGGGTAAGAGACAGACGCCAATGGGAGAGGCATCAGTTCTTACCCAGCTGAAAGGAAGGTGGTTCTGATGAGAGGAATCAAAGGAAGAGTAATGAAAATACAGCAGAGTGGAGGAGCATTTTTACACTGAATGATACTTATGATCCTCTAGTGGATGTCTCCTTTGCTAAACTTCAGATTTGATTTGTGTCTACAATGTTATGAGTTTTGTTCATTAAAATGATTCAGTACCATTATACTATGACATTTTATTATGACATAGGCTCAGTAACTGCAATCAGGCTATAATTACTTCACAAATATATTTGAAAAACCTAAAAAGGCTCTTAGGAAATTCCATACACTCTCCTTTCCTTAAAAGCATTTGTACAAACCACATATTTCAAAAATCTTCTGTATTATAGAAGTGTTTCTGTGCATAAGAAAAGATTGCCTAACTCCCTAGTGGCTAAGAAGAGTTAAATATGCACTAACATCTCTGATACAGCAATTAGTCATATAAAATAGAGGAAAGTCAAAAGGAAAAATCTACAGTTCCATAGAGAAAAATGTTTATAAATAGCCCAAGAATGGCATTTGTAATAACTTCTGCATTGCCAGTACTTGGCCCTCTTTTCCAGCTCTGTCATACTTTAGTACCAAAAATGTGAGAGAACTTCAGGTACAGCACTAAAAGCAAAATATCTGTCAATATTTTAGAGCTTGAAGAATTAAGTAAGAATGAAAAGCCAAATATTTTCATAAATCCTTAGTAAACTTCTGTGTTCATGTGATGTTAAATACAACAGACTTGAATAACTCAAGGTGGTTCATTTGTTTTCTTGTAGTGGGGGTGTGTTTTGAGTGTTTGTGTTTGGTTTGGGTTTTTCCCCCCACAGTACATCCTTATAGCCTTGAAT
The DNA here is from genome assembly GCF_028551555.1 of Melozone crissalis. Taxonomy (NCBI): domain Eukaryota; kingdom Metazoa; phylum Chordata; class Aves; order Passeriformes; family Passerellidae; genus Melozone; species Melozone crissalis. Next base: position 34,586,169 of record NW_026535784.1, on the reverse strand, counting down.
TTCCATTCCTTGTCTCAATAGTAGATTAGAAGTGATAAGATTCTACAAATAAACATTTTAATCTCTTCTAAATCATTGATCTAATGAGTTCTTGTGGCATTTCCAGCTAGCATTATGGGATAAGATTTTGGCTACTCAGATTTTTTTTCCTGTATGTTATAATCAGAATTAAAGGGTGTTATTTCCTTATTTCATTAGTAAATTCTTTGCTCTGATCAAGCAAAACCTAGCTAAGCAGAATTTGACCCTCTAATCAAAGCAAGCAAAGAAATAATTATTAATAGCTCAAAGAATTTACAAGTAGTAAAATTTTTGTAATACAAGGGGTTTTAATTAACTGAGAGCACTGTTATTTTTTGAAAAGTGATCAAAACATAAACCTGGATCCAAAGAGATGAGTGTTCGGAAGAGTTATTTTAATTTATGGTAAACCAAATTTCTTTAACGGTTTAACACGCTTCTTTAACGTATTTTACATTTGTTTAACACATTTCTCAACTGTTCAGAAATTTCAGGGGTGTTTACCCTTGTGCACTGGGCAAGGCCTTCATGTTGGAGCTTCTGTTTGCAGAAACAGAACCAATGCCCTCAGGAATTGTCCATTTCATAATCTCAAAACCAATGAGGACGACTAACATGTTGCCACTATGGGATTGTTTGGTCTACTAACGTGTCCTGTGGGACTCAGCTAATAGCATTCTTTTTGTCAGAGCTGCCAGCAACAACGTGGTTTATTTTGAAAGTTTTAAGATACCAATCTTTCTCTGTCCTCCAGGGCTGCCTGGAGGACAGAAGTACAGTTTCATGAGGAAACAGCAAAGTGTTCATCTCATATTAGAACAAATATGATAACTTTGAACTTCTGAGGAAAACACATTAAAAAAGTTACAGCCCAATTTGAGCACCCATTTGGTGTCCTGAGAGTGCAAAACCAAATGCTGGCCAAAAAGAAAAAAAATAAATAAATGCTTTATTTTTTGGGCTCTGAAAGCATTCCAAATAAATGCTTTAACGGTATGACTTCATCATGTTCCTCTCTTTGCACATTTGTTCTCCCTAAATAACAATATTTTTGCATAACCCAATGCATTCTGAAAAAGAGATGGTTGACCCAAAGTCAGGCATTTTCATTGGATACAGGTTTCTGATCTTCCATCATAGAATTTAAATGGGCAGAGCTATGAGGCTGTTAGTCACCACTATGGAAAATAGCTCATTCTAGGTCCTATTAGGTAGATCTTAACTGCTTATTTGATATTGAAAAGCTTAAAAAAAAAAACCAAACAAATCCATCCACCCCATACACACTTATAGGCTGGAATCTCTGTCAAAGAACACAATTATTTGACCTGTTATTCATTTCACTTTTTGCCTGTGAATGCTTTTGTCATTTCACTTTGCCCTGCTATTGTAATCTACATCCTTATCCATGAGAGGATTTATGTAAAAAAGAAAAAACACAGATACTTCAAGCTCTTCCCTTCTTTCATTCTGAAAATATTTTAAATGTATTTTATATTATGCAATTGTAAACAAACACAGTCTTATTCAAGTCTTGACTACCAGTTATGTATGGTTGAAAAAATATTTTAATAATTGAATGCAATATGGGATGCTTGGAAACATTATCGTTCCATTGCCTCAAGATGCTTAATGAAAGATTAGGCTGCATGCTTTACATAAGTGATATTGTCATCCAAGGCTCTCTTTTTTTTCCTTCCATAGGAGCTACAGCACTTTTCTGCAAAGAATGTAGTATATATATAATGATCTTGGAACTTGTTTTCAATTTGAATTTTTTCTTCTCCTTGTAATTTGAAAGGCAGATTTGTGACTGTTTTTGGCCTGCTGTGGTTAAGGGGCATATTTTTAAGTGGAATTTTAAAGAATTCTCAGAATATATTCTCTTGGACTTATGCATTTCATCTGTGAAATTGAAACACTTTCTTTAGAAACAAGAAATTCTGCAACCTCTGCTCATGAAAGGCAATAAATATTCTGCATGGAGAGACCACTCTTAGTACAAAAGCCCAAGTGTTTTCAGTGGGATATATTTAAATGTCTGTCCTATGAAGACACTTTCAAAGGAAGAAGCACAATGAAAGAAATTCGGTTCATTTATTCTTTGACCATGGTTATACCCAGATGATTCCAGATGGAAAAGTGTGGAAAAGAGAAAAAAGATAAAGGAGGAAATGGACACTTTCTTACTTTAAGAATGGACCAAATTCACAAATATGATGATAATAATTCCACGAACCTTTGAAACTGGTGGAAAATTGATAATATTTGCACAATTCTTAGGAAACTGGTTTATCTTTAGATGTTAAGGAGGCTGATTAGCCTCCAAAGCACTACAGAGAACATTTGCATTTGTCCAGCGTTATATCTCTGATCCTTCAACCCAGTCTTTCAGATGTGGCAAACAAATTTCATTATTAATTAAAAAAAGTTCCCACCCAACTTAAAATATTTAGCCTGTGTTCCCTCATGACTACAGCCACAAAGCCATTTCACCACCTTCTCCACAGACTTCCAGAGTTCAGCCTCAATGTCCTTGTGCAAACTGTCTAACTGCTAACTTTTCCATCACAGCTCTTCTTTACCCTAATCACCATTAACTTTCTCCTTTTGAAATGTAGGAGCATACACATCACCTTTCAACTGTTTTTATACCAAACTAAGAAAACCAAAAAGTTATTTTTCTCCCAAACCACAATATAAACATTCAATTTTATTATTATTCTTACTATCTTCCTTCAGGGTTCAACCTGGAGTTCAAACCTCAAGTTGTACACAAAAGAGATCTCATCAGCTTTTACAAAACGTTCTTATGACTGCATTTTTTCCTAATGGAAATGTCTTTTCTAACTAGCCATACAGCAAAATTTCTAATCTGTTTCCCAGTAAGGTCCTTTTTTTCACATTAGTGAAAAACACATTAGTGTGTTGAAACAAAAATAACAATTGTTTGGATTTGATCCAGATTACTTGTTCTCTTGACCACTCTATATAACAGCTTTATGCTTTTCCTCATTTCCATTGCATTTGGCAAGGTTTATGCGCTTTGTTTTGGTTTGCACAACTTCTCTAATGCAGTTCTGTCCATTTTTTCTTTATTCCTTTATTTATATCCTTTTAAAACACAGAAACTAACAAAACCTTTGTTTCCCCCTCCATTTTCCAAAGAATATATTCATAGCCATCATGGTTATTCTTTCTACTATAAATTTTTAATATTTTTATTTAATTGCAGATATTGTCAGAACACTGCAGAGTTCCAGAGTTTCCAACAAAGGCCCCCTCTGTGTTCCCATGTCCCACTTCAGAGGTGAACAGGTCTCTCATCACCTTTGCAGATTTCACTCTTTTGCACATTATTTGTACCTCTAATTTGCCCATAGCCAAGGCTGGATCTTCAGCAGGCTCCCAGCTGGGATATGCTCACTCAAGGCAAAGTATCTCTAGACCACAAAAACATAAATCTTTCTGGGGAGCAATAGATCGGATATTGTGTCCAGGTGCACGACTAATAACTGTTAGTTGAAAAATAACATTTTGCATTACATCATTCCACACCTACATGGTGCTTTTGAGTGGACTACTGCTATCCCAAAGAGTGTGATAGAACATTGCACATCGAAACAAACAAACAGAATTCATTTTCTCATAGAAAGAACCTCATCACAGCTGAATTTGACCAGGACACACAATTTATCACCAAACTGACACAAACATTTAGAGAACAAGAGAAAAGAAACTTTTTCAGTGGTTTTGTTTTCTCAGATACCTCTTTGGCAATTACAAGCCAGATAATAATGTTCTATCATCCACAATGAAACATTTATCTGACTTTATTCCTACACAAAAATAACTTCTAGTACCACCAAAGTATCCATTTTTTAACAAGTTTGGATTAGCAACACACCAAATTATTTCATTACTGCTATTTTTCTCTCTTTTTTTTTAAATCTCCCATTGCTTGAAGACAGATTGCCAACTACACTCACAGACTCTGTTCTAAATCACCAAGCTATCAATAATGTGACCGCTGTACTTTTAAAGAGTTTTCCACACCCTTTGAAAGCATTTGGAAACAGAAACACTTCTAAGAACAACTTGTTCATATTTCATCACTGCCACTTTCCATTTTAAATTATGCAAAGCAAGATAAACAATCTGCAAACATCCAGGAGGTGCACAAAGTTTAAGGTATAAGGTTAATGCAAAAACTGCCAAAATCTATTTCACAATATCTCATCTTAAACATCTTTTCAGAACTAATAGGAGCACCGCATGCCATTAAAGTCAGCAGCCCATATAAATGTCCATCCATCACTGCAGACCTCTTTGCACATTTTAAACACACTTAAAGTTTCTAGTTCTGGCTAAATGATTAGTTTTTCTCTCTAACGTAAAGACACGAAATTCATCATGCAATTACCTTAACATCCTGCTGCGACAGAAAGGGTCTTTGTAACTCATCTGTAGCTGTACACTTTGTTTCTTGCATGACAACTGATCAGAAAAAGAGCAGTGAGGCTGAGTCTGGAGGCAGGAAATCTTTCAAGACTTGTGGTACAGCCTGTTCTTGGAGATTAAACCAGATCTGTGGAACAAGCTCTTCTCCCAGAGAGAAAAGAGTCCTCCTTCTTCCTCAAATTACTTGAACATCTTCAGCTGGGCAGGCACACCCCCAGGAAACAAACACAACACAGGTGTGGATAAGGAGATTTGAAAAGAAGAGCTGGGAATAGGAACCAGAACTAATAAACAGTGGGGAAAGGGAGAGCAAAGTGGAGTTTTGGGATGAAAATAATTTTTTGTTGTTGTTTTTCTCTTTATGTTGATTGATAATTTTGTTGAAAGAAATTCATTGCCACCAATGTTTAAATGAATGCTAGTTTAGCTTTAATAAACTTTAAGCTTCAGGCAGATCAGTCTCAAAATTCTGTCTAATTTGTAGTCCCAGCATATTCTTACATCTTTACTTTCTTCAAAAGTTGTTGATTTACAGAGAGAGAAAGACCTAAACAGATTAATTTTCAAATCCTCATTCTTTGTGTAATAGAAAAAATAGACACAAATTCAATTCTGCTTGTCAGTAACAAGTGAACTATTTAGACATATAAAGATACCATAGCTGTTAGAAAATGTTTTTAATTAAGAAAAATGTGAATGTATAAAATAAACCCCTATCTTTTCAGTTAAACATTCAATGGTAATTCATTGGTTTCAGCAGAACAAATGTTTCTTGGTTCCTGATAGTAGTTGAAAACTCAACAAAGATAAAAGAAATAGGCAAGATTTCCATGTAGCTGCAGAAGATCCTAGTCCAAATATCTGCTTTTTCTTAGTTCTGAGTAAAGCTAGGAGCTGTTGTCTCAAGCAGTCCCCGTTGCAATTGCTGATTTACTGCCTTGCAGCTGCTCCATTCCACGTTCAGCTGCCAAAAGGAAAGGACTCCCTCCCTTGGTGGGCAGCTTGCACACCTGAGTGAAGGATTACAGTGCCTGCTCTCAAACTGCAAGTGCAAATATGAGGCTGGAACAGAGAGAATTCTGAAGTGCTTTGATAAATCATTTTTTTGCATGTCTTCTAAAAAAAACCACCAAATCTTGAAAACTGTCTGAGGGGAAAAGTATTTTTTAGCTGTTCCCTGCTCTAGGAAAATTATCAACAAATTTCTCCTAAGGAGCAAAGCATTTGCATTAGCCATAAAAGAAAATACCCTAACCAACTGGTACTGCTAATCATAATGATGGGTAGGGGAACCATTATGTAAATGATCATTTATGACGCATCTCACTGGCATCCCAACAGGACAATAAAGCATTTTATAAATAAAAGGAGTCACTATGGCAGAGTAAAAAATTTTCTTTGGGGTTTTTTTTGTTGTCAATGACAAAGGTTCTTTTGATATTTTGGTCATACTGAATAAGGCTGCAATATGTCTGAAATAATTTCTGAGAAACAGAAGGATTTTGTAAGAAAGTAGGTCTGGTACTTCCCCTCCGTACTGCACTGTTGAAAGACAGTAAGGAAAGATTGGCAAATACTTTGCTAAAAAAGCCCAATTCCTGAGTGAAAATTCAAATTTGAGAATTCTGCAATACAGTATGACTTTAGTAGCATAAAGATATGATAGTCTTTTTTTTGATGCCACAAAGTTCCTATGTGGTATCATATTTAGGCTACCCACACTAATGAGAGAAGGCTGAAGTCAGTTGATCTTGTGCTCCAGTAGTTGTAAGAACTCTTACAGACTCATAGCAAAGATAAATCTAATAGCATGTACTGTTTTGATAGCAGATTGTAGTTATTGCTAAGAAATGGGAAGGTAGAGAAATATTTTCCATCTTCTGATTACAATGTAGGGGTTTTCTGAACTAGAGACCTGATCTACAGCATTATTTTTAATACCTATTGAAAAACAGGTCTGAAGTTTTGATCTAGAAGAAGTATATAAACAGATGAATCAGATCAGAAAGGTAAATTGTCTGGAATCAGTTTCATGAAATTAGGATTAACCATATATTCTAAATATCAAGAATGTGTTAGGGAAGTCACCATTCATGACATTTTTGGATTTTTCTTTAAAGACAGTATTGTGGAAAATTGCTGGTGAAACAGAAGTCTCTGAGACAGCTGGAGAAAGAAGGAAGTTAGGATCATACAGAATAAAATATACGATTGTGAACAAGAAAGAAGTTATTACAAATGTCACTCTAAAATATATATATACACATATACTTTTATTTAAAGGAATAATCTGAGTGACAGATTTGCAGGATGCCATTAGAGCCAGCACCTGCAGTATGTTTCATATCTGGATGTCCTGACTTAACCCTTCTCTCTGATACTCCACAAATTCTAAAGGATTTCTGAGAACTCAGGCACCTTCTGTTAAACAGATTTCTCACTTGTCACTTATGCAAATAAAGTTTGAGTACTACTGTATTAGTAAGAAGAAAAATCACCTGAAATTCAATTCACCAACAATAGATTAATAGATTAATCTAGGTTCCTAATTTCCTCATGATAAAGGAGACCTTTGAAAGTTCATCTATCAGGTAACTTTTCTGCTGTGTAACTGCATTTCTGCAAAAGATCCTGTCTGATTTTATGGGGATTTTTTTATCTGGTTGTTTTTATTCACTCAAAAAAAAGTGAATAAAAGTGATTTTTTTTATGCTTCCTGGAACCAAGAATTTGTGAGGCATATGACTTCAGTTGGATTGAATTATGGGGCACTGACTAAATAATTTTTAGCTATGGATTAGTGTTAGGGTTTGCAGAAATTTCTACCTCGATGCAAGAATGAAGCAAATTTAGAGGACAAAAGTATTTTGTTGTAGGAGCAATACCTTTTATTTCTGGAAAATGGTTGTCTTTCTCATGCAAATTTGTAGTTTCTATTTTTTTTAATAGTAATAAATTACAAAGAATTGAAAATCCAGTATCTCAATTTCATCTTCAAAAGCATAAAAAGATCCTGAACAGTCTGCCAGTCTTTGCATCCACCCTTATCCTGTGCCCATCTTTCATTTCAGAGGCAGGGCCAAAAGGTAGGTAGGTGTATAGGTAAATCATTATTGCATTGAAAATTCTTGAGAACTACTACGCTGTTTCTAGTTGTGGTACAGTGCTGAGAATTTTAGGACAGTTCTTTAGCAAAGTGGGGAGAAGGAAGAAGATGATGCATCATTCATCATGAGAGTAATTGCAAATGCCAAGCAAAGTTCTTGTAAAGTTCTTCCAGAAGAAAGAGCTTACAGTGTATGACAAACCTCTTGTTAATGGCTCCTTCTTGAAATATGTGATTGAATTCATTCTACTCAAGAGCCTTAGGAGCACAACAGCAGATATTTTCTAGAATATGTCATTATCTTCTAGAATAAGCATCTAGAAGAAGTTAAGACACTAAAAAAGTTTTGAGAAAATGTCTTAGTGTTCTCAAGAACTACACATACTGGGTTTTTGTCTTATCTATGACAAAGGGATAGAACTATGTTTCATACATAGTTTAGAAACATATGTTTCATACATACATAGATAGAAACATATTATGTTTCACATGTTTCATGAAATCTTTTCTTTGTTCTTGAAAATAATTATCCTCTAAACTTTTTTCCTTATGAAAACTGCATAGACTTTCATTTTTAAAAAAATTGTTGTAATTAATATATTTAATTTCAAATGCCTGAACAACTAAAGAACTGGAGTCAAAATAAAACAAAACATTTGTATACATCTGTAGAATTTATAACAAATATTATATTTGGATGACTTTTTTTTTAAAAAAAAGATTGTTTAACATCATATCTGTCCTTTAAAACCCCAAATGGTATATATAGTTGGGGAAGATATAATTCAGGTAGCTCAGCACTTGATTCTTAGTGCTGCCACTTATGTGCCTAACTAATAGAAGATGCAAATTACGCTATTATGAGAAATTAGATCAAATAAGATAGAATTGGCACTACAGATCTCATAGAAAACCTAGATTTTTATTCCAGGGCTTTCATAAACCAAAACTAAAAAGCGCTTTACAGTTCAAAATGTTCTTCCAGTGTTTTCTCCTTTAGTATTGATGTGCTATAAAATCAATTTTAACTATTCAATAGGAGAAAGTTGCTATAGACAGGTCTTGCAGACTAATTGTGTTTTCAGGAATAGTGAAAGGATGAAATGTAAATAAATTAGGTGAAAGATGAAATTTATCTTTTCAGTTCCAAGGCGAGTTGATAATGGATATGTTACACTCAAAGAACATATCCTGTTATGGATATGTTATACTCAAAGAAATGTTATGGCCAAAAAAAACCCCAAAAAAGGTACATAGAGAGCCTAGAATTTATTTTTAATCTAATAATAATCTTAACAGTCTAAATACAATAGAACCAACTGATTGGTCTTGCCACAGTAATATTAAGTTATAGTCCAAATTCATACTGAAAAACCTTACTATTGACGTCACTAAGATTGTTGTTCAACACAACCAACAAGTACTTTTTTCTCTGGTGTTGTGTTCACTGTTCACATCTGTTGTGTCACAGGGTCAATTTTAGTTATCTGCATCAAGCGTGGAAGTGGTGGCAGACCATCAGCATCCTGTTTTTTCCAAAAGGGGTTTCAGTTTAGGTGTGTGCACAGGATCCTTTCAGCCTCACTGCTGGCATTCAGCTGTGACTATCTTTGCATGCTTTCTTATCCCTCTCTGCTTCTTCCACTGATTCCCAAATGAAGTTTGGAGACTGCACCACGGCCTCCCTCAACTTTATTTGCCATAAGGGGCTACTGGTTTTTAGGCAGAGAGTGAATAACCTGATTTGTCAGACCTTTACAGCCAAGTCTATTCACAGGGGTAACTAAAGCTAGGAATTAGACCAACAGAGAAGTACAAAAAGGTGATAAAAGTAGCTCAGGCCAAGGCAAGTCCAGATAAGTCCCGAGAACTGCACAATCAGGTAAACACAAAATCTGTAGCCTTTTACTAGTCATGGAAAAGGTCATATTTGCCATCTTAATGGGAAAATAAGGCAGTAATGGTCAGGTAAAAGTCACTGAAAGAGAAAATTGTTTGATAGATTATGCAATGACAGAATTTGACTGTCAGTCATTACAGACTGAAAAGAGGAAAATCATTGAACAAGGCCGAGGATGCAGCAAAAACTGGAAGGATATGAATAAGAGATTAAAATTGTTAGGTCAGAAAGTTGGGTAGAAAATGTATTATGGCAGTTAATGCACTCTGTAGGTGGGGGAAAAAATGTAATATTGGCAAAAAAACCCCACAAACCCAAACAAAAGCCTACACAAGCTCACACATTTAAAAATTACCACGAGTTGAATGTCAAACTTCTGTGCTTTAAAAGTACTGAGAAGAATTTTCTGAGAACATATGGATCTCTGTACAAGAAACTTAGGTGTGGGGCTTGTTGTGGAAATTGTCACATCCAAGATCCTGCCCAAGGGACGCATCCTGCGGTGCTGCAAGCGCAGGAGGGAAGGGAAGGATGGGTCTGGTGCCGCACTAGATGGCGGTGTTGCTCACCATGGGAACGGCTTCTCCAGGGAGGCTTCTGGTCCCTGAAAAGTGACAACTTACCACAGTGTTAACAGCTAAAATGACGTAATGCACGTCTGAGAAAAAAAACAAAACAAAAAACAACCCCCCCCCCCCCCCCAAATAAAACCAAAAAATTTAAAAAAAAAACCACAAAACCCCCCAAAGACCGGACTTCCTGATAAGTCGGGAATTTCTATGTAGGCTGCATAAGAATTTGGAAGCTCAGATATTGTTGAGTGCATTTCATTTGATATGTCCAATGAAAAAGCAAATTGTATTAGGAAATCACGCACTGATCACAGGCAGAATTGTATGTGAGTTCACAGTGAAAGCAAAAATTGTTTTAATTCTACATACAGACCTAGAGGAATTATTCTAACATTTAGTACACAGAACAACGTGTTTCTCATCATAGAATCCTTTTTAGGTTGAAAAGGACCTTAAAGATCATCTAGTTCTAACCCCCCTGCCTTGGCCTGTGACAATTTGTACTTGATCAGGTTGCTCAGAGCTCCATTCAACTTGTCCTTGATATGTTGTTGTGAATTCTCATTCTTAGAATATGCTTTTTTTATCATCAACATGCTTTTCTAACACATTCCAGGCAAAATCAATGCCTGAAGACTGGGGATAAAGGAAGGGGAAAAACATTATTTCAAGAAACACAACTTGCTGCTCTTAAACAATTTCAATTATACCTGCATCAGTCATTCGAGCAAACTCTCTTGTGAAATTTATAGAGTAATGTAAAAAATAAAATGTCAGTTGCAGGAAAATCCCCTTTGCATCTATTTCATTGAAATTCCTTTCAGTGACAACAGGTACCAAAGTTTAACAAATCTGAAAGCACAAAAGAGTGCCACAAGAATGTAAAGATGGAAAGAAGCCAAACCAGCATTCAGTTCCTTCAGTAAAACTCTCCAGAGAGCAGAGAAGATACTAAGACAGAGTCTGCCCAGACTTAGACTGACTGCATTGTTGCTGACCTGGCTGCCAATTACCTCATAAAACCTCACAGAAGAAAAATGAGATTTTATCCCTTAGGACCTAAAAACTCCCAAACTTTTTTACAAAGTGCATATTAGTAAAGTCTAAAAGCATAATCCTAGAAACAACAGTTAAAATACAGCGTAGCTGTGGAAACAGGTAATCTACATTTGAGTTTGACTTTCCCCATCCTGAAAAGTTCAAATTCTGGCTCTTTGCAAGGGTACTTTGATAGAAATGAAGAGGTTTTAACATTTCACTCATGACAACATGATCAGGGCCAAGAAAGCAGAGCTTCCCTGGAAAACTGAATCCAGCAGAACTCTTGATTAAAGGTTTGTACGAAAAGCCACGGACAGCGAAATGACTGGAGTAACAGAAACAGTTGAATTTTGACAGTGTACAGTTTCTGTGTGGTGCCTAGAAACCCAACAGCAGTGATTCAGGGCTTTGCATGAAACTAGAAAGGCAGAGAGGAGTCTTAGTTGAATGTAACCTAGCCCAAATTCATTCATGAGGAGAGAGCTATAGAAAAGGCATTTTAGAATATAGTAATTTTTGGTATTTCCAAGCAACATATGAAAATGCTAATGCCATTGGATAAGGTATTAATGAAATGTCATGTCAAAATCTCAATTTATTTCTAATCTCTATTAATATGGAAAAGTGCAAAACTGCTGGGATAATAATTTAGTTTGGAAAAGACTTTTAAAACTGAGTCCTACTGTAAACAAGCTAATGAAGGTCTAAATGTTTGCTAGATCTTTCCTTCCCAGAAAATATTTCCCTTGCTGGTTTTTTCAGGGTATGTTAAGAAGGAACACTAAACATGAGAAACTGAAAAGACCCTGCTGATAACATCTTGCCTGAGACTATGACAAAAGCTGCTGACAAACTCAAACACAATTTGGCACTGTGTGCTGAGTAAGCCAGCAGATCCCACTGAGCACTTGTGGGGTTCCAGGATAAAGGTGTTTGCCTCAGAATGTCGCACAATGCTCAGCATAAAAATGAGATATGGCACACAGCCACATACTGCTCCAATTCAGGTATTAGCAAGAGAGAATATTATGGAGAAAATGAAAACCTTTCAGACTTTTTAAAACAAAGGAATGCTAACAATGAGAACAGTGGCACTATTGTGACTGAAGCTTCCAGTAAGCCGATTAAAAGTTTGTTTGTCCCAGTCATACTGAATTTTTAACCAGAGTCTGACAGTATTAATGTAACAAACTGAAGAAGTCTCATGATTTCCTGCTTGCAGGGCCTTGTTTGCATGCTTTTCCAGAGTTAAGAGAGAAGCCACAATAGTTACTTTGTGCAGCTGAGGAGCAATTCTTAGAAATTCTGGCATTTGCTTATAATCTGCAAATGTGTGGAAACCAAATGGCAGCTATTGCAGTGCAATAACACAAAGCTTGCTCAGCTTTTTTTCATGTTGTCACTTATACTGCTTAAAAGGGAAAAGCAAACTGAACTGCTTTCCTGGTGTGTCTTTGTTTGTCCCTGTACTTTTTCATTCAGTGTTTTAAACCTCATGGGTCAGAATTGGTCAGGGTTTGCTTGATCGTCCTTGAGGCACAGAAAAAATGTCTTATAAACAGAAGAAAATATTTGCTTATTTTATGCTTACAGTAGTAACATGTGGACTGTGCTGGTTAGAATTTGTCCGCGTTTTATTTGAAAAAGTAATTTGTGATAGGGTTGCTGAGGCACAAGGTAGTATGATGCTTAATACACTTATCATTTCCCACAAAACTTCCATTCACGTGCTGTGAATTCCATTGGGTTCCTGATTAAATTTTTAGACCTATGAAACATAAAAAATGTCTGAATACAAAATTTAGATCCATAGAAGCTGTGCTTACCTGCCTCCTTCACTTGGGCCTCTAAATTCTCCTGATTACTGCTTTCTTGACCCAGTAAAACAAATGTCAGCTTCCTTGACATTATTTCCAGAAGACAAAGGGTCTGTTTCTGGGGCACATCAAGATCTGACTATATTCCCACAATGCTGATCAATTTGAGGATTAATTTCAGACCCACGTCAGCAGAGAGTAGGTTCTTCAGACAAATAATAGGGTCTAATCCTTTAGGGTGCTCTTACCCTGTCATTGATATCATTCTGACCAAATTAATAAATAATAATAATTAATCTGATCAAATTAATAAAATCCATCTGTAATATTCAATATAAATCTAAAGGCCTGGATATTGCCACCTAATTTATTTACACTGGAATGAGTAAAACAAGAAAGCCCTTTCAGCTCAATGGGTTTTATCAAGTTTTCTCCTGTGACACCAGCTGTCTCCATGCTGCATTGGAAGATCCAGGGCTTTCATCTGTGTGTGTGTGAATGCCACTCCCAGCTCCAAAATTCAGGCCAAATTCTCTTTCAGTCCAGTCCTCCATAATTTTTGTTTCTTTACAGAAATGCTCAAACAATATTAAGCACATATAAGCACCAAGATGACAAATCTGATGATAAATTTTTCCCTTCAGCAGTCTAGAACATAGAATTAAATGTTTCAATTCATTTAGAGAAAACCCAGACATCCTCACATCATATGCACTTTGGATTAAACCGTTGTGTTTCTGCTCTGTAATGACTCTCTAGTGTGTGGCTTAGTGGCACTCTTCTCAAATTACAACAGACTTGCTTCATTCTCCACAAATCTTGGACATTCAGCACTTTCAGAAACAGTAAGTTTTAACTGAGTCTAATGTATCCTACTGGAAGACAAGAACAACTTCACAAAAATCAATTAAATCACAATAAGTAGCAGATGAAATCCAAGCAGCTAGTTGTATAATATTTGGTAATAGGCAAAAGCCTGCACCTTATTTGTGATTATTAAAGCAGACTAAGTACTGTAATAACATAATACATCTTTATTTTCTTGTATTTTTCTGTGATTTTATGTTTTCTTCTCAGGTCTGATCAGGATCTGAATTTGCCAGTGGAGTGTGCCAAGGGTGTTTTCCTGTCCTAGCTACCAAACACCTGAAGGGCATTAAAAGTCTATCTTGGTTTACATGCACTTGAAAACCAGGTTAAATAAAGGTAAATTGTTCTCCAGGTCTTTTCTGTGTTCTAAAATGCTCAGACTCCTTTACAGATTTAAACTGTACGTCCCCACTCTCCTGTCAACATGGCCTTATGAACACCAGTGAGGAAAGAAAGGTGTTTTAAGGTTTTTGCTCTTCCCAAATTCTGATTCTGTGCATCTACTTATATAATGATATCTTTCAAACAGCCAGAAGGAAAACCAATCCTATTTTGTGTATCAAATACTTTGCTTTAAGGATTTGATATACAATGCCAAAGCAATTCCTCTGAGAATTTCTGACAAAAATTTCCTGACAGAGGGATGACCTTTCTTGAACTGAAAACTATCAACATCTCACTCAGATGAGAAAGGGAAAGGGAGTTCATAGAACTTTGAATTAAATGACTTTAAACTTCCAGGAACAAGGCAGAGTGCATTATTTCTACCCAGACAAAAAGTATTACTTGATATTTAAAACTGACTAAAACAAATATTCTGGATGGAATCACTGTTTATGAGAAGACAGAGGATAAACTATATGCACAAAGTAAAATGCTGGGATAAGTAACACTAAAAAGGGAAACCTCAAAGGAGCAGTTTAATATATAGTTTAAAATTATAAAGGAAAATTAAATGCACTTACTTAACAGCACTTTATGGAAATTATGTAATCACCTATGACATCCTTAAGACTGTGTGTATTTGAAAAAGCCAGAAGAATTGTAGTATTTAAAATCAATAATACCTGATACCATTTTGAATTAGAAGGCAAAGTGTCCATAGAAAAGCATATTTTCTTCTTTTGACTTCCTCCTATACTATGGGTACTGATTTAATGGCTTGAGTGTAGCTGAAATTTTAAAATATTTCACTATTTTCTGAGTTTAGATTCTTTGTTAAGAATTTTTTGTGATCACTAATCACAGCATGAATATCATTCTCCCTATTCACTGTCTGGCACTACAGTATTTTGATGTAAATGTAGTTTATTACTCAATGGATAGGAAAGGGAAGGCCACGTTATAGGTAAAGTGTAATTGGATTCTGTGAAATGCTAGCTTTAGATACTAAAAAACAGCTCAGATTAAATTTTTTTTTTTTTTTTTAATTTAAAAGAAACACTTCATACTTGTTGTGGTCAGTGTGAAAAGGAATATTCCAAAATTATGCTCGTTCTACAAGCTAAGTGGTTCTTAGCTACATATAATGGTTCAAACACTTATACAAATGTGAGGGTCACAATTTAAAACAAAGATTGCCTTGAACAAGAGAAGACGTGACTGGCAATACAACACTATCGGAAGAGTTGTTGAATTTCAACCTGTAATTCACTTGTATAAACTAGTACTTAGAAAAATACTTAAGAATTACTGAAGCTTAGAATAAAAAAAGGAGAAGAGTTTTGTATTTACCTGCTTTCTATTATATGCCTATGTGTCAGGGACAATGAGGTTTTGAAGAATAAAAGAATGATTTGGAAATATATTGATATGGAAAAAATAGAGTGGGAATACAATGCCTTCGATTCCCCAAAAGTTTGTTCTTCAAATGGAAGTATATTTAGAGAAGCAGTGGAGAAATTTAATTATCTTATTTTCATATTACTAAATTATCATGTCTCTGTAAGGTGTGTAAATCATGATGAATCTCAATGAATAAAAATCTAAAGTCTGTAATTGAATCTCTAAATAAAATAAGGTCTAGTAGATCTTAAAAATCAGTTTTCTAGTAATAATAATAAAAAAAGCAATAGCAGTATAATAGCATTAATGAAAGGCTTAAAGAAAAATCACATTTGTTGAACTCAGAATATTTACTCCTTGGCAGATTTAAAATGTTTAGAAAACCAGAAGAATACTCTGTGGAACACTAGGTAGTGTGTTGGACATTCTCATGTATGTTTGATGGTCAAATAAGCCCTTCATTTTTTAAGATAAAGCTCATCAGATGTTTAGATCTTCTTGAAGAAGCCTTCATTTATGTACAAATATTTCTGGTTTTTTCTCCATTATGGCAAGTAGTTAACTAGCAGTTCATCCCCTCCTAGGAGGCCTCTACCCTTAGAACATCATAAATTTACTGTGTCTCATGCACACTGAGTTACACAAGTAAACAGAATGAGGGCAAGCACAAAAAATGGGAACACAATCATTTCTGCTATCAGCACAAGGGAAGATGGCACAAGTAGCAAGATTTCTGTTACAGAACAACAGGTTATGGATTCCAAAATTAGTATTAAAAATGATGATGAAAAATAAGATATTACAGCGCCTGCGTGGGTCGCTGCTGGTGAGAGAGAGACGAGAATCTTGTTTCTTGATCAGAAGGCTGGATTTATTGATATATGATATATAATACATTATTACTATACTAAATAGAATAAAGAGAGAAGTTTGCAGATGCTAGCTAGGCTAAGAATAGAAAAGAAAGAATCTATAACAAAGTTGTGTCCAGGGACTCGGTCCCCAGCTTGCTCCTGTGATTGGCCCTTAATTATAAACAAGCACATGAGACCAATCACAGAGACCCCTGTTGCATTCCACAGCATCTGATAACAATTGTTTACATTCATCTTCTGGGGTCCTTTGCTTCCCAGAAGATACAGAAATCTGAAAGAAAGGATTTCTGTGAAAAAATGTCTGCGACAATAAGATATTTTAACTTCTCTGACCTTAGCCCACAACAGCAGTGCCATGGCATTGACTGGAATTCTCCTAGACCCTGTGTTTTAGAGTTGTGTGCAAAGTTTGGTTTGAAATCTGGAACCAAGGCTTGTCTTCATCACATTCTGAGCCCAAAACCACTGAAGATTCCTGTACTAAATTGAAGATAATGTTCCACCTGCTTGGAAAAATGAGGCAAACACCTCTCTTCAGTGAAATAAATGAAAAGTATTCTATTTGGTTTTTTAAAACAGTCAGAAGGAGATAAATCTCTCTTCATCATAAGACTGGGATCACCCAAGGTAAACAGAGTTTAGCAAAACAGGTAAACTAAAAGCAATATTTTGTGGAAATGTAATATGATTTAAGATGAAAATGATTAATCATTTTAGCCAAAATTTATCTGAGCATCGAACTCCAAAGGTCATGCTGATCTTGTGGGAAAGAGGCTCACTCCCACAGCTAAATCTTGCATTTAAGCTTACAAGGTAAAAGAGAACAACATATCAATGCCAGCAGGAGCAGGAAAATGATTGTCTCTCTACTTGGCACTGGTGAGGCTTCACCTTGAATTGTTTCCAGTCCTTGGCCCCTTATTTCAAGAAAGGCTTTGAGGTGCTGGAACATGTCAAGAACTGGAGATAATGGAGGGCCTGGAGACTCAGTCCTACGTGGAGCACTTGAGGGAGCTGGGGTTTTTAAATCTGGAAAAAAAAGGAGGCTCAGGGGTAACCTCATCCCTCTCTACACCTGCCTGAAGGGAGGATGTAGCCAGGTGCGGGTCAGCCTCTTTTCCCAGACAACCAGTGAGGAAACAGCCTCAAACTGCACCAGGGGGGTTCAGGTTGGACAGTAGGAAGGATTTCTTCCCTGAAGGTAGTTAAACATTGGGATGGGCTGCTCATGGAAGAGAGCAGTGTTCAAGGAACAACTGAACATGGCACTCAGTGCTATGGTCTAGTTGACAAAGTTTGTCAAAATCTGGATTCGATCTTGAAGGTCTTTTCCTACCTGATTCTATGACTCTATAGTTCTAATATAACACAAATACCACCCCAGATGTCCATCTAACTGGAAATTCAAAGGACCCAGGAGCCACTGAGTGGTGGAGGAGAGGATATGGAGGTTCAGCCTGAACAGGATTAAATTATGTCATTCTGCTCTCAAAGTACAGGGAGAAAGCTTACTTGGAAACATCATCCAAGTACATTTTACAAGTATATCTCCTTACTTAATCTTTACAGCCAACATAGGGAAAATGGATATTTATTTACAATTTTAATTAGAATACTTAAAAACTAATTTTCCATAACTTGGAGACTTAGCTCCTCTTCCCTTCTCATTTATGCAATAATTTTTCCTTATGTTGTTGCTTCTACTTCTTTGCAGTATTGGCTGCAGCCGTAGCAATTATTTAGCACAGGTCTACTGAGATGAGGGTCAGAGGGGGGGAAGGGAATCTTCTTGTGAAAGATTCCAGGAAGTTATGGGGTATGGTGAATGGTTTGCTTTTTTCTTGAATATTATACAAGGACAGTACTGAAAGGTATTGCCGGGCAAGTACATTTTTTTTGTCATAGGTTTAATCACAACTAAAAGGAAAGCATATACCTCATATATCTAAGTTTTCATTACTAGAGAAAAAATATAAAAAGAAGCATTGCAAAATGAGAGAAGTATTATCTATCCATGTGTAAAGGACACATACCTTGTGAAGATTAAAAATAAGAACATTACCATCATGACTAATAACAGGAAACTATTTTTTCATCTATTAGATTAAAATAAGAACAAGTTTAATATTCATAAGCTAGAAGAAGCAATCTTTCATGCATTAGTTCTAAATAGAAAAAAGCAATTTCAGTATCTTTCAGTCTTTTATCAGTAACTGAATTTGTCATACTTTGTGAAAGATAGCTCACTGAAGACAGTTTAAAATCATTTTTAAAGTAGTGGCACACCAACAGGGCATTTAACCCATTAAGAGGTGACAGGCTGGAGAGATTCCAATGAAATAGTATTTTTAACTCCTGTTTATGAATTTTTATCAGTAGTGTCAATAGATTTTTGACACATAGTCTTATTAGTACTTTCTCTGAAAATTTCTTATTATTTAAACAAAAAAACCCCAAAAAACCTCTGTCCCCTGCCCCCCCAAAAAATCCCATCAACACCCTTCAAATCCAAACAAAAACATAAAACCCCTTGAACAATCTGGAAGTTGAATTACCTGTGCTAAGGAATGTAAAGGAATGCTAAATGATGATCTCAACTCTCAGTTACAAACTTGTCAGAATCTCTTCCTTCCTTAATATAACAAGGAAATAGTTCACCACACTGCTTTTGCTGCCATTTCTGTGCTCTGCATAATGCCATACTCACTGGCTATAAAATTAAATGCTCCTAACATCACCATAAGCAGGATTTCACCCATTTCTTCCAAGTTTAATTATTGTGATGCCATGAAGCACTGTAAGAGCTGATTTTAATTTTTTAAAAAATTCCAGTATTACATAAAATGGACTGATAGCATGTGGAGGTAGGAGTTGGACACCCTCTGACTAGGTTCTTTGAGAGGTTTGACATTAGGAGGATTTAAAGTTTAATACCAAATTTACTTTATACAATTGTTGTTTCATGACATTTTGATTCCCTAGAGTATCACAGCAGCACACTGAAATCACACCAGAAGCACAATGTAGCTATTGCAATGGGCAGCTGAATCACCATGCAAACATGGTTCCCATCACCAGCCCCTGTACTCTCATCACCGTGGTGCTGTGTGTGTCAAGGCACCAGAAAGGAGTACAAGGGATGAACCAGGTCAAGCCCATTGCTCTCTTCAAAGCTCATTTTAGTAGCTGGCCAGTTTTCAAACTCAACCTTAGGTTGAGTCACACACACACTTTCTGCCCCCATGCTGCTCTGGCTAGCCCAGAACAGTAGTCTCCCACTAATTATCTCAGCAAAAGCTGTTTATACAACCTGATGACTCATGGTACAGTTGTGTATCTAAGCCAAAGTTTACTTTTCAGTCACCCTAAAAAATGCAGCTTACTTTACAATAATTGGTCACTCTTGATATTCTTCCCTGAGCTCATTATTTTTGCCCTTCTCCTCCAAGTCTTCCTCCATTGTGGGGAGATTGGTCACACTGAAGCGGTGTCAGTGTGGTGCAAGTGCAAAGGTTCTCAACTGCTGGGCTCCATCTCACATCTCTCTAATTAGTGCATGTATGTGCTGGATGACTTTTTCCACACTCTCACCTCATATCCTCTATCTTGTCGCTTTCTGAACTTGGCTGAAATTAGAATTTTTAGATACAAAGTTGTTACTAAGTTTTTTTTCTCATTTAACAACAGTACTCACAAAAAAAAAAGTTATACTTAGGGATCATTACAGCTAAATAATGCTTAAATATATATTTTTAAAAATTCTTGTGTTCTGCATCTTATCTGCTAACCTCAAAACAAATTTATCAGTAGCATTCTTTAAGAACTGCTTAAAATGAAGACCAAAATGCAAAGGACAAACTGATGAAAGGTGAACAGGACTTTGCCTGTGTTATGGGGATTCTTTTGAAGACATGACCTTAGTTATGACATGAGCTCTCCTGTCTAAAATTGATTATTAGTAAGTTAACAGGGTCATTTTATTCTACTACAGCACCACCATAGTATAAATGCCTAGAAAAGCTTTACTAGAAAATCTTGACTAAGGATATACTTAAGTGGTTGTGTTTACATTTGGAAACTCAGATCTACAATGGTTTTCTCAAGCCCTCCTTCCCTCTGCCACAGCTATTTCTTAGATACATCAAAAGAAGCGCTTACCTCTGCATAGTTCATCCTGTGCAAGTTCTACAATCAGCTTAGGATTTCCTGGAATCCAAGAAGCATGTTCCAGATTGTAAATGAGAATGTTCTTGATTAACAGTGAAATGTTCCAAGCTAAGGATTTCAAGTGACAAAAGATACTGTTTTTGGAGTTTTGCTTAGGCCACACTTTAGCCCAACCATAACACTTGCAGGTGTCACATTAAACTCAATCAGAAACTTACACAACTAAAATAAATTAAGTCTTCATCCCCAAGTTGTAATGATAGAATCACAGGACAACTGAGGTTTGAAGGGCGCCTGGCAGGTCTCTAGTCCAACACTGCTAGTCACAGCCAGTTCCACTAAAGGTCAGACGGGCATAATCCAGACAGGTGTTAATAAACTCCTAGGATGGAGACTGCATAGTCTCTCCAAACCTGCTCCCATGCTTGACTGTCATCACAGCTCTTCCTTATATCCAGCCTGAAATTCTTGATTTAATTTATGCTGCTATCTTGCACAGCTGTGAAGAATTGAACCCTGCTGCCATGCACAGCTGTGAAGAATCTAACCCTGTCTCTGCTATAACCTCTCATGGGTACTGGCAGGCTGGCAGGCCTCCCTGGAGATGTTGCCTCTCTGGGTTGAAAAAGCCTCCTTACATCAGCTTTGCTCATAGAGCTGCTAGCAAGAAATGGAAACAGGTTCCAGCTCTTCCCCTCATTCAGATTAAAGCTTTCAGTCAGGCCACCTGAATTTGAGAAAGTTGAACTTCAACTATGAGAGCTATGAAAGCAACCATGGTGATCTAATATTTGCTTGACTTCATTGAAAAAAAAAACCACTGAGAAGTTGTGGTCATTGTTTACACAGAGTCTGGACAATATTGTCAAAAAAGAAGTAGAATTATTGAAGGCAAATAACAATCACGTCACTGAACCTGCTGGCCATGTCTCACTTGATGCAGACCAGGATGGAGTTGGATTTCTGGGTTGCAAATGCACACTGCTAAGTCATATTGGGCTTTTCATCCAAAAACACTCCCAAGTTTTTCTCCCGAAGGCTTGCCTCAACCCATTACCCACTCAGCCTGTACTTGTGCTTTAGATGTGCTAATAATGAGACTGTGGTAGAAGATGAGCTTTCCTTTGTAGCAGCCAAAGGAAACTTCTCCCTTTTCTAAAAAATTTTCTTTCCACACTACATATTATTTTGCATATATATAAATACATCCATTTTCATACATCTATTTAAAATAATAGGTGCTTTGAATAGTCAGTTTTACTTGCCAGCTCACTGGCTGATTGGATGATTCACCAAAGTCAGGACTGTTTAAAATTTATGGGGTTTATTCTCCTTTTTTCAAGCATTTTCTACATACAGAACATTCACGTGGTATAAATTACAGAACAAAAACTGCATGAGACAGACTACTGCAATTGAGTAACAGACAGTTTACATGATTATTGTTTGTTCACAATGGAGAGGAGTTCTTAAAAAGGAAAATAGATTCAGTAGCTAGAAATGTAAGCAAATTTTTATCTCAGTTAAAGCTACTTACCAGGAGGTTCGCTCAAGCTAAAGAGAGATCTACTGTACCACACAGGGCAGAATGCTCAATGCACACAAGATTACAATGCTAGAAAAGTCCAGATTTCAAAGCAATTTTACACAATCTAAACTGCAGTAAAACTTTGTTTAAAAAAAGATATTTTTTTTCTGATTGCCTTCAGTAAATGGAGGTCATTTTAAGAGCTTATAAGCATTCTTTAGCAAAAACATAATAAAAATAAAAATACTCTTAAACTTCTAAGTCATTGCTCTGAGTCTGGATAGATGTTCACTGCTGGCTTTCTATTGACTTGTTATTCTACTTCTGGGAATCTTATTTTTCCCATTTGCATGTTTAACCAGTGTTATTAGAATACTAAGTAAACAAACTATAAAAAATACAAAGTTTTTGTTTGTTTTTTTGTTTTTGTATTTTTTTTGCACTAATCCAGTTGGATGCAAGAACTAGAAAATCTGTTGAGCTAACCAAATGGTTTAACAAATAGGAATCAATGGTACAATGAATAAGCAAAAATTTCATCTACTGGTTGAAGACTTCAGTTCTTTGAATTCTCATTTTCTTAAAATGCATTTTCTTTATATTTAATTAACAGTTTCCTCAATGATATAAGTGAAGCTTTGTGATGCCAGGTTTTAAGAATGTGGTATATTCTGAAAGGATGTGCAATATTTCTTTTCAATAGGCTTGAAACTCCTTGCTGACGACACCCTGTGATAGCTGAAAACCTAGCATCTATATTTTCTAAAAAAAGGTAAAGCTTCTGCAAGCAGCTTTCTCAGCTAAGACACCATAAAAATAAACTCCAAAATGCAGTGATCAGAAAACACTGCAAATACAATTTTTCTTTTTTTTTTTTCCTGTCCATGTATGTTGCAACTTGTCACCTGGAATTTGATAGCAGAACTTTCTTTCCAATGACAAGCCACAGTGGGAATAAATTTTATAATTTCTATGTTGGTCTTTCATGTGAGACTTTCGCTTCAAGGCACAAAATGATTTAAGAGTGGACTGGACAAGACATAACATTTCAGCTTAAGGAGTCAAAGGCTGTTGTACAACAGCTCTTGTTCTGTGTCTGAAGCAAAAACACCCCAAAATTTGAATAATATTTAAGTCTTCCATTTACAAATGCAAAGTATCATATTAAATTTCCTGAAGTTTTTTGATATTTTTTCTCTTTTTTTACACTAATTTATTATACTTATCATCAATTTCAATATTTAGTTATTTCAAACAACATAATCTCAGCTGATAATTAATAAGGAGTGCCATTAACAAATAGCCATCATTTTTTTAGTCACTTTATGAGGAAGCTGATTCAAATTGTGTACATGTCAAAGAAATGACAGGTATAGAAGGGCCGAATAACTTAAAATTAAAATTATGTAAATTTGAAGAATGGTGTAATTTAAGTGCAATGTACTGTAAAACTATCAACTCAGTAAATATCTAACACAGATTCTTACGCTTCTCCAACCCAAACTACTGTGTTGCCTCTCTCAACTTCGGTGATTTCACAATTTAATTTATTGAGCCGTCCATCCAGGATAAACAGAGATTCCTTGGAAGGGGTCATGAGATACTGACCAAAAAGGCCACTGTCTTTTATGAGACGGTTCTTACTGTTCCAAGGCCATTCACCTGCCTTCATGGGTTCCTTCAGACTCTTCACCATCTTCACCTTGCCAGAAGAGAGCTCCATGAAGAGAACATCAGTTTGTGTGCTGGAGCTGCAGTAGACATTGTATTGATGAGCTTCAGTGAAGGATGGCTGAAAAGCTACATCAGATATGTGCAAATTGGTGTGAATGTCAAACGCATCCTGTATTTCCCCTCTCACTGTTATGGACTGGATCCTGAGGAGGCCTTTAGCATCGTCAATGCTGAGCAGGTAGTGTCCATCTGGAGAGACGTGCGGCGTGCCCGTCACGTCGCCGTTGTATCCCATCACGGAATCAGTAACGCTGTCCACGATGAGCTGCGGCAGCACAGCCCCGGTGGTGTCGGGCTTGCAGCAGATAAAAAGATATCCTCCAAGATGTGTGTAAGCCAGTGACTCGGGAATGCAGTTATAATCCTTTAAACTAACTGTCTTGATGTATGACATCGTTTCTAGATCAATTTTCTGGAGCATGGGCTCGTCCTTATGAAGAATATATCCAAACCTGAAAGGAGAAGCACAAAACCAAACTCAGAGCTGCTGTGTGCATAATATATGAGTGGGGAAAGACGCCACGAGCAAAGGAGATAATATGTGCAGCAGCGTATTGCTATACATCTCAGCTTCAGATGTTTCAGATATTAAGCAGTTTATAATATTTTATTTTTAGTGTTGTAATTTAGAATGCATAAAAAAATGCCTAAAACCCATTTATTTGATTAATGGGAAAGTTCTTTTTTCCTACTGACACAAGGGAAAAAGTAAACCATTACTTTCTATATCTATTCATGTCTAACTTTTACAAAAGCCAGGAAGGACAAAGAGATTAAATATCAATAGATACCACATCCTACATATTTGAATTCAGTTCATAGAGCTCTTCGACTCACTTTGGAACACCAGCTTAACCCAGCGCTCATTGTTATTCAGATCATTATCTGAATCTTCCTTATTTTAATTCAATAGAAATGAATATCATAAAAGGATTTAGGTTTATGCCTCCTAATTACACAAACACCGTATTTCTTACAATTTCAATGATCCTTTATGCTCTTCCATACATCAAGAAACTTTCACTGAACATGAATAATATGGTTGCATTTTAAAATCCTAGAGCTGATTGATTGTAACCTTTTAATATAAACTATATCACTATTCTTTAATGGTAAAGTGTATCTTCTGACTGCACAATCAACTGACTATATATATATATGCAAAAAAGATACTTCTAAATATTATGGAGTCATCTGAAAGTATATTAGCTTCACTTATCTAAGTAGCTTACACAGCACTTTCCCCAAACAGCTGTTTTCTTTTGGCACATTTCTTGGCACTTTCCTCTGAATCTTTGATCCTAAAAATGAGGCTGCATGATGATAAATCTAATCTAAAAATACCTTTCACATCCTTTCGATATAAAGCCATATGACAGCCAGAATGTTCCAACAATTGAGTTGACAATAACACAAAATTTTCACACTATACTTGTAATCCCAGTGTACTTACTAATCAGTGAACTGCCAAAGAAACAGGCAAAAAACATTTCAGGACATTGTTCAGGCAGTTCCTCAGCATAAGGTAGGGTGAATTACATTTGCACTTTCTACTGAACTGATGTAAGAAGACTTTTAATTTTAGCTCCACCTTCCAAAATCCTTGCATACTGCTTCAGTATCAAAAAAGCACAGAACTAAAGAACTATTTCAATTGTTACGGACCTTAGGATTTCATGTAGTGCAAATCCTGCCCAAAAGGCTCAGTGTGAATCACACTGTCCGCAATTACAATTTGATTTGATTATAAGATCAATTTTGTCTTCAATTATGAATTCAATCATCTTGGTTAGGAAAGTGTGAGTCAGCTTTTTTGGAAGTTACGTCTGGATCATTTACTCAAGATACTGTTATTTTTCTGGTCATGATGTCTGCTGTTCTGTCATAGAAAAAGATTAGGATCATCAGGCAGAATTTGATTTTTAGATTTTTTTGGCCACATAATATCTGTTTCTTAATCATTTTGGGTACCCATTAACTCACAGATTCCTGGTTTCATTACTAATAAGTATTTTTCAGCTATAAGAAAGAGAGCTATGCTGTACTATGTACAAAATCATCCTGTAATAGAAAAGGTTAAATAGGTAACAACACTGGCATTTCACATCTCTGTGTTTAATAACCAGTGTCAGACACATGAGCAGTGCTTACAAAAGGACAATGGAATTGGCTTATTGATTGTGTTTTTACATAACAATGTAGAGCAACAATCAGTGAACTATCCAGGAACATCAGTATTCACCAGAAGATAAAGGGAAAATACCTAATTTTAAGGTCAATGTGATGACATTATGACTGAAATAACTTAATTTTAAGTTCTTACAATATTATTTAATCTATTTTCATAAGAGAACACAGTGCAGAGAGTTTTTGCTTTAACTACTTTTGATATCAATTTCAGTTGCAAACACAGAGTACATTTTTTTTTGAGACTGGCAAGCTGACCTTGAGTTTAAAAACATTATTTTTCTCTTTCAGCATACCAATATATAGTCATGGGAAAAATCAGAAAATCCTTTTTAAAAGTGAAAGAAAAGGCTCTCACTGAGTTGTTTTTAGCTTACATAGGTACTAAGCCACAGACATATATCCAAGTGAAATTTTCCAATATACATGAACATTGACCAAATCCTTACTGTGATGTTGAAAATACAGCAGTCATCATCTACATGACTAAATCTATAAAGGCTTTTTAATATTTGGCCTGTTGTTTTCAGAAACTGTATTAAAAATAGTAATAAATTCTCTTCTTTCAAAAAAAAAATCAGTCATTCAACATTTTAATACATTTGATACATTTCATTCTATATATGTGTCCATTATATTTCATGGTACCCTTATTTAATTCAGGAAAAAGACTTAAAATTTGACAGTACTTTTTAAGTTGCACTTTAGTTTCTATCCTGCATGAGAGAAAACACAAATAATCTTTTTTAAAAAAAGGTTATCCTTTTTTAAAAACCCAAATGAATTTTTAACCATTTTCCACCACAAAACAAATTTAAAAATCTAAATAGATATATTTTAAACTGGTCAAAACCAAAACAAATTTAAAAATCTAAATAGATATATTTTAAAACAACTTTTTTTTGCATTTATCATATATCAAGCAAGAAGAAGAAATTTTTGTGCTGCTTGACAATTTGGTTTTTTCTAAAGGTTATTCGAAGTCATAAAAACTTCCTTCTTCTAAAGTAAAATACAAATGCAAGACAAGATTATAATCAATTATTCAAATCAGCAAGCCTTACTTGCTGATTTAAATTGTGATTAAAATGAAGTATTTAAAAAAATTTGATTCAAAGAAATCTGCCTTGCTTATGATTATTTGATTAAGCAGTGTTAATGATCAATTTATGCGATAGTTTTTTGCACCCAAATGTTATTGATTTCAAGAGGAATATGTAAGTTACTAATTTTTGTTTCTCAGATATTATTCCCAGAATGTATGTTTTTGAACCACAGGTACACTTAACCCATGTTTACTTTGGTTACATGTCACCCTGTTTTTTAAGTTTTTCTATGCCTTCTGATGTTTACATTCTTGTAACAAACTTTCTCACACACTTTATGTAAATAACTTATTGTTTTGCATTCTTTTATGAAGGAAGAGAAATTTGATAGACTATTAGTTTGTCCAGTGTCATTGGAGGGGTGGCACCGTCACCCTCCAATCCACTGTCACTTTTGGAAATCTATACATGTTAGAGTCAGAAATAAAACTTCCCTCTTTTTTTACCTTAGAGAGCTGCGTGTCCGGGTAGTTTAATTTTGTGTCCTATAGCGACAGGTTACATAAACTCTTTGATTACCAAATGTGAATGTGTTGTCTAAGGTTAAAAAAAAATGGTCTTGTCTACCTTCCCTAGGGGTAGCATCAACTGCACATGTGGAAAGACTCACATTTGGCATCTAGCCCTGCCCACAGAGGACACTGCCCCTGGGCTGCACTCCAGCTTCCCATTGCCTGCTGCTACCTTCTCTCACACAAACCCCCTAAACTCAAAAGGTTTCCATAAGCATCCCCCAATGCATGTTATCAGGATAAATTTAACTACTGTGGAATAATTAAGATCCTTTAAAGGTTTTTTTGTTGACTAACCTGGTTAGTGTGAATTGAATATCTTAGGAGCCACAGAAGAATGTTGATGTAAACCTGCCCACTAGCACAGACAGATTTAATAAAAATTATGCTTGTCCACAGCAAGGGTCTCCAGATCTCCAGACTTAGTCAACAAACACATTTTAAAACAAACCAGCTGATATTATAAGGGTACTAGGTTCTTTTATAGCTTTATCTATCTCCTAGTAATATTCAGTTTACAGTTCAAAAAGCCACAAGTAAAAAGTTTACAGTTCTGTGGACAGACTGTTCCTGGGATGTAAACAGTGGCTTCAGCTTTGGTAATTGAGTTTAACTGAAAATTATAGAAACTGGCTTCAACATTTTACCCACTTTATCTGATGTTTTATTTTTATTGCACTTGAGAAATTTATTGTCCCTTGCTTTGGAGCTATTAAGGAACTTGATTTTATATGCTACAGCAGCTAACCATATGTATTCTGATAATCAGTTATACCTGAATGCCTGTTTACAATGTATCTTGCTTATAAAGTGTGCAAAGAGCAGTTTAATGCATTTTTTTCAGTGATTATTTATTTTCAACTCACAATTATTTACAGCTATCCGTGCTATTCATTGCATTCTATTTACTTCTGTATTGGAAACAAAGGTTTGGTAGATAGGCTCTCTTTCCTTCCTTAGAGAACTGTCTTCTCTAGCCCGGATAAAATATAACTCCATTTTCTTGTAACATTAACATGCAAAAGACTTTTTGCTTTATAATGTTTTCTAGTTCAAACTCTAAAAAGTCACTGCTTTGGACACAGATGTAAAATTAGCCCAGAGTGTAATGTTTCTGGAGCTGCATACACTGAGAGATCAGTTATGTGAGCAGAATAATGTACAGAACATACATAGCAGTTTATGGTTACTGACTTCAAAGCACTGTACAGATAATACACAGGGTAAAGAAAGCTGAATGACTGGCCTAAGGCTATATAATTATCCATTGGCATACTCCAGGTGAAAATACAGGTTATCTAAGGCCCAGCATGGTTTCTAACCTATCCTGCTACAGGTTACTATTGCAACTGAGGTATTAGAGAGACAGATGTGAGAAGAAAACATATAAAAATATATAATTTTGAATAAGAGTATACAAAGTCACTCAATCAAAATAATGTTTTTGATTACTAAAAATAGACAGAACTTTGGACCTGGCTGGGAGAGAAGTTGGTAAAATTTCATGAAGGATCTACCCTTCCCAAAACCAGGAGTATAGCTGCCAAAAGCAATTTATTAGAACTAACAGGATTTTATCAATCCTACTGTTAAAACAATTCTTTCTTGGCTGCCATACTGCCTGCAACATTTCAGTGCTCCAATTAAAATTCAGGAAAGCTGGACAGGGATGCAAATACCCTAACAGACCAACAATACAGATAAAAAGATGGAGGGGATTGGAATAATTTAAAGCTGCCAGTCTTCTTGGGTGTAAAAGGATTTTGCAAGCTGTGTGTTTCATATGTTTGTCTGCCTGTCTCAGGGAGAGCTGTGTGGCTGGAGTTTTGAGAAGCTGAACAAATCGAGAGAGGTCTGTTCCTGTGCCTGTGAGGTTTGTGAGGCTGATTCTCAGTCTCTGAGAATTGCCAGGCAGAGGCGTAAGGATGGAAAAAGTAATGAAGGTCTGGAGGCAAGGTACAGAAGGGAAAACGGGAAGTGAAGAAAACTGATAAGAAAAGCTAAGAATTTCATGTCTGGTACGGTTTAAAAAAATACAAACCCAACAGAAAGAAAAAAAGGAGAAAAAATATACTTTTGTTACCTAAGACGACAAAGTACTTTACAAGCCACTGGCAAATGAGGAAGGTGATAAACTGATTTTTTTATATGGACATATATCTGTCAGGTTAGACAATTTGTTCCTAATAATTTTGAAAGAGTTGACTAGCTCTTAGCATTTTAATAAATCTCAGAATAACAGGAAAATTTGGAAAGTCTGAAAAAAAAAGACTGCTGAAATATTCATAAGACGAAGTCAGGTATCCCAGCTAAGCTGAACAGCTTGATGCATATCCAAGGGAAATAATAAAATAGATGATATGAGAATGAGTTACAGAAAATCACGAATATAACACAGTCAACATGGGTTTATGAAAAAATTAACTTTGTCAGACAAACCTAATTCAATTTTTTTATTAGAAAACTTTCTGAAGGTAACTGAATATAAGGAGGGCATAGCTTTCTTGGAATAAAAACTCATACCTGAAAGAAAAATAATTTATCTGTAATAAAATGTAGTTGTCAATACAGAATCATCATTCTACAGGAAACTTCTTGGTACAAAAGCTGATACTTCATAAAATTTTCACAGATGATTTGGATGTAAATGTCTATGAATGTCCATGACACTAAGGTTGTAGGTAATGACAGTAAAATCATTATAGTCAGTTGCTCATTCAAGCAAAATGTGTTCAAAGATGGCCAAGTGTAAAGTTAAGCAGCTTCATGTGGGAATGAGGAATGTATGACATGAACACAGAACAGTATCATAAAAAGTAGCAGCTATAAAAGGATTTAATGATCAAAGCAGACATGCAAATCAATATGAAATCAGAGTCTAATGAGTCAAAATAAAACCAAGGCCATAAGCCTCTGTAAAGTCCTTAAGGTTATACCAAAAAAGAGGTGAGTAAGAATAATACAACATACTCACTTCAACACACCTGTATTCTACACTGGGGAGACTAAACTAAGAATGCTTTATAGGTTTTTTTTCCTCATTTCTGCCCTTCTAAAAAGGAATAAAAAAAATTAGGGGCAAGGAAAAACTTGAAAATTATTTGAGGAATAGAGACAATGGTTTTATGCAAGAGTCTGAGTCCAATATAAAAATGGTTTCATACTGAAAACAAAAACTTTTAAATTAGGAATAGGTAATTTTTCCTAACAGTGGGAACAATATACCATTGCAACCAACTACAATAGACATGATGAATTTTTGGTGGTGGGACTCTCTAGGTGAAGATTATACTACCATCTACTTGGATAAATAGATGTAGCTTCAAAAATATCAGATTCATTATCTGAATTGCTGAATGACTATTTGAAATGTTTAAAACCTAAAGTACATGCAGAAGACAGAGAAAATGTTCTCATGGCCTCTTCTAGCTGATAGACATATGAAACACCATTTTTTTTTGGCTTTGTTCATATAATCAAAATTGCATAGGTACAGTAGATTTTAATCTTGTACTACTCATTCATTTGATGGTGAGATATTAACCATCAAAAAATCATAGAAACATCAAGGTTGGAAAAGACCTTTAAGATCACACAGACCAAGCACTCCCCCAGCACTACCACTGTAACCTCTAAACCACTAAAACACGTCACCATATCATCCAGACATGACTTGAACACCTCCAGGGATGGTGATCCCACCACCTCCCAGGGTAGCTTATTCCAGTGCCTGAAAAGGAGCAACCAAGTGCTTGAAATCTCATGAAATGACTGTGATTGGACAAAATCCCTTAGCTCACAGACACACACACAAGTAAAATGCAGAGGAATCTGCCCTTCTGCAGACCTATGGCTGTGATGCCACTTTTTCATCCACTGTATAGAAAACAGCTGTTTTTTAAAACTTGTTTTACACTGTTTCTGACCTTAAGTAATTGTGAAATTCACATGAGTTACTAATATTATTACAATTACAATCTTTCATACACATGTATATTTTCAAAATGAGCATCGTCCTTGACAACACATTGATCTCCAAATTCAGAAGGTTTATGAATTGCTTGTAATATTACAACTATCAAAGCTTTATAGTGGGGTGAAAGACGTTCTAAGGCCGAATGGTCATTCTTTTGAGGTTTATTGATCTAACTGTACAAGATCATGGTGGATAGGCTGAGGAAATGCTGTTAGACCACGGAGACCTGCTTCAGAACAGTTACCTGTTTACACACAGCAAAGATCAGTTGCAAACAAATTTCAGTCATCTCTCCATAGCCTAATTGCTGCCTTCTAAGCAACAGATGAATCTCTCCCCTTCTCTATGGCGTTATGAACCATCTCAGCATAGCAGTGTCAGATTATTAACTCTGCTTCCATTCCTAGATTGGATCTCATCTTTCTGATGAAGGAGACAAGAACAACTATTTAAAAAAAAAATAGTACTTACCAAATTTGTAAGAAAAAATATTGCAAGTCAATAAGATGATAGTTTTGGATTGCACAGGTAAATAGATTGGGGGATGCAAAAAAGCTGCATGTAATAAAACAGGGTAAGGAAATGTCATCCTCCAGTGGTGTCTAGAGCACCAGCAAAACAGGGACATTTCACAAAATTTATATTAGTGAGACTTTTGTATGAGGTCTCTGCAAACCAAATCTGTAAGTGCATGTGCTGAGTTTTTACTATCCCAAGATTTCTCTTTCCATTCTGAGTAAAGGAAAGCTATCAAATCTGAGTAAAGAAGTCTGCACTACTGCTCCATGTTCTATAGAGGTGGAACCCAATCCTCAAAGTAACCATAACATTGTAACTTCCCAAAGCACTTGGCTACCTAAAAGGATTAAAAATATACAGCCACTTATAATCATGTCATTAAATTGTGTCTGCCACCTCTGCTCATTTAGCCTAGTTTTATGATTAGGCTGTTGGGAAACAGCAAATGATAGTTGAGAACACCTTCACTTTTCCAAAATGTTTTACATATAGTTGATGAAATATTCAATTCAAAATTTCCTCTCATATAGCTTAGTCTGTAGAAGCCTCCCACTGCTCATTAATCCCTGATTAATATTTATGACAATTTCAACTCTTATGTCTCTTCTATCCAGTGAAATGATGCACAATATCATCATATAAAGGTGTTTCTCACAGTGCATACTGGAATCGTGTAACTTAAACCTGCCAGGTATGAGAGTAAATCTTTAGATTTCTAATAATTTATTGTACAGTTAATACAAGTGGGAGCTGCAGCCTGTGGGCATATCAGTCCAATTGGAGTAAATGCTACAACTGTGAAATCTGTGACTGTTTCCTTCTTCCCTTACTCCATATGAATAAACAACAATGATTTTAATCCCAGATTTCCAAGATTTTTGACCATATGTTGCGACAAAAGTTTAAAGGAATTAGAGCTAATTATATCTAGCAACTCTATAGCAGTTTCTTGTAAGAGTAGAATACTGGATTTGGCTGAGATGGAGTTAATTTTTACTAATTTTTATTATGCCAACCTGCATGCTGTTTTTTAAATTTATGAACAAAAGTGTTGACAACTCACCAATGTTTTAGTTATTGTTCAGCACAGCTGGCACAGCACCAAGGCCTTCCCTGATTTTTACTGTGCCTTTCCCATGGGTAGTCTGCAGGTTTGGATAAGGTTGGGAGGTGACACAGCAGGCTACCCCAGGGATATTCCGTAACATGTAATATTGTGTTCAACAACTAAACTTCTTCCAAAGTAGCTGCTGCTCCTGCTAAGTGGGAGCCCAGGTGCAGGCTGGGGACAGCTCTCCACAGGGAGTCATTCATTGTCCATAATGAGTTTCACAGAACCCAGAGAAAGGGAAACTGAGGTACTTCAAATATACTTTTCCAAACCAACTTCAAAGAGATGGGAAGAGTATCCTAAAATGTGCTAATTGCAAAATGTAATTAAAAAAAAAAAAAAAAGCAGATCATATGGATGCTTGCCTTATTGCCTTATTTTTAAAAATGAAAAACCATGCTCACATATTTAAAGCTACATAATTACAGTGACAAAGTTAATAACACTATAGATTATCAATTCCGTGTTCATCTCACAAAATAAATAAAGTCAAGACCATATTTTTAAAGTATTTTAAAGCATTTAAAAGGTATTTTAAATATGGGATTATTGCTCCAGGTTTTATGAACCTATAAGCCTGTTTGTAACACACACAGAAAAAAGAGAACAGTAAACCCAGGAACTCTATCATTCTTTTCCCAAAGTAATTATCATAATTGTCACTATCTTATATTTCCTGAAAAACAACCTGAAGACTCTCATTGCCAAGCTGCCAAAGTAATCCCTACAGCAAATCAGATGATTGCTCTACCAAAATTAGTCCTCTCTCTTGCTCTCATCAGATTATCAAATGTCTCAGAGTGAGGGAAATCTTTTATCAAATCTTTCTTTAGAATAATGTGCTCACAAGAATTTGCTCATCACTGAGAAGTAACTTATGACATGAGGCACCAACACTAAATTCATATATAAAAAGGTGTTAATTTTAGAAATCTTACTAGGTATTATTATGACACATAAATATTGCCAGTTTTTTACAAATATTTCCGCATCCTCTCTCTTTTCATACCTAATTTCCAATTTTTACTTGCAAAATTCCCATCACCTTAAATTCCATTGTTCCTAACAAGTATAAAAGGTAAAAAACCAGATTTTCCTAACATGCTATGCAGCTTTCACTTATGAGAAAATGTGAAAGTGCAGATTATCATTTCACAGGATTTATATAGCTGGCTCCCTTTCACTGCTCAAAGTAAATTATTCAATCGCTATCCTTTAAGGTGTGGGGTTTTCAAACAAGAAAAACAAGCCTTTGTTAATGTAGAAAAATGGTTTAATATGGTTTAGAACAAGTAATGATGGTTTTACATAAAATTTCTCTTAACGTCTTTATCAAGTCTAATCAACCTAAGTAGCATTGACTCTGGCAAAGCTCAAGAAGAGTAGTTTGCTTTTCAGGAATGAACAAAACATCTTTTTCCTCTCAAATATCTCACTGTTCTTATATATCTGTTATGTCAATGTTCCTTATAGCTATACCAAAAATGCTTTGAATGTCATTAAACAATTTAAAATGTGTGCAGCTTCCTGCTCTGGATTTTGCGGGTTTGTTCTATAACAAGACAGCAGATTTCAATAAATGAATTAGAAAATGTATTGCAGAAGTGTACATTGTGTTGCACATTCTACATTGGTAGAATGTGCTATGTCTTGGTAGTGGTAAACAAACCTGCAAAACAGAAATGTGGCTGAAGTCTTTAGTGACTCACCCAGTTCTGTGGGAGGTTTCCTGGTTACAGAATGTCACATTTATGTGCATAATTCTCCATCTTCATCACTGTAGTACCTAAGTAAGTTTTTTTCCTATTTTCTATTACTGAGAAAAGGCTCAATAAGAAACTTATTCCAAGATCACGACTTGTTGTCTGAACTTCAGCACCACCACATTTTGATATCTCTCTGCATATCTGAGAAGAGTTGACTTAGTTTACAAACCAAAATACATAGCCATTGCGCAAGGAGGTTGTTTACTGTCAAGCCTTTTCTGAATTCATTTGATACAGTCACAGGGCAAACACTCATCCTGTGAGTTGGTGTATTTCACATTGGCAAGGATTCTGCTGCCACTTTGTTATGACTGTTAATAGGTGTGTAGCAAAAGCATCCTTAAGCATCTGTGGATTCCTCTTTGGATCCTTCTTCTGTCATCCAAATCCTATGGGACAGAGGGAGGAATAACGGGGAAAACCCCACACCAGTGCTGAAATTGCATGAAATATCACTCTCTCATACCTGTGGTATACTTACTGCAGAGTTTTAATGGAGGTATGTATTATTTGATATAAAAAGAGCATGTTACAAAACATAAACATGCATATGAGTATATATATATCTATATCTATATATATCTATAGTAATATATATATGCAGGTACAATATCAGCTTGCAGTTGAAGTAAAGGAAGAAAATCTCATACTAAGGTACCCCTCCTTTCACTGTTTTTTCTTCTAAGATAAGAATGGAAAAGTAAAAATAATTTTTGCCTCACATATTCTGGGCCTCTGTCCTAAGGTTTCAAATAATTTCACTGCTACTCTCTGCACAATCCTGTATCTTCCAAATTCTCCTATAAAGACCCCACTGATGCTGATTGACATCAAGTAGTAGAATCCTTGAAAGCAAAGACTTTTCCTCTGAAGGGATAAGCATGCTCTCTCTTTTTAGGATTAAACATAAATGCTTTCATTTTCAGTTGATGAACTGGAGAGTTGAATGTGTACATATCAGTATCATATATCATTTAGGACAGGAGCGCTAGATCTCAAGCCACACAGAGTTGAGTTCTGGGTGGTTCTGATTAGGATTTCAAGTAATACACTTGGAGATTTAAAAAGAAAGTGCTGTTTAGATTAAGCCTATGTGCAAAATCAGTGGTCTGCCACAATGACCAGTTTAATTTTAAGTTCTGTATTTTTTATAATCTGTTCGTTTCATCAGTTTATTAAAAATTGATATGAGCCAGAAAATAAAAAAAAGTCTTAACTGTATCTCTTACAGAGTACATAAACATATCAATTTGTTTATATTTATACCCTTATTGCTTTGAAATAAACAAGAAAAAACCAATTTCTTCAGTTCTAATCAAGCACAGCTGCTCCATTCCTCTTCCATCATATCAATCATCAATAAGGAGGATCAAGAATTGCCATTACAAATGTACAGCCTCACCACAACTCCTTAGTGCAAAAATAATTATCCACAGGTAGCATTCCTCTTCTGAGGACACCTACATTTTTATGCACAACTATGTATGTCTAAATATGAGCTGAAAATCTAAGCTGCTATTTTTTGCCAGCGGAAATCTAAACCACGCAGTCAACAAAGTCCAAAGAAATTTTTTAAAATAACCAGTACCAGAGGCCCGTAGGGGAGTGAGAAAAACTGTTTATACACTGTGTATATAGACCAAATCTCCAGTAACCATTGCAGGAGACAGACATCTTACACCCACAGATATACTGCATTTTCACATCTAAATCTAGGTGCCTACAATCTGGACCTCACACTCACCATAAGCATCCTCTCAGCATGCAAACATATATCCAAATATAGCCTCATAAAACTTTGCACATATTTGGGCAATTGGAGCTTAAATGACTGGCATTACATCACAATGTGACTAAGAGCTAGAATTACACATGAAA
The DNA here is from genome assembly GCF_028551555.1 of Melozone crissalis. NCBI lineage: Eukaryota > Metazoa > Chordata > Aves > Passeriformes > Passerellidae > Melozone > Melozone crissalis. The sequence goes on along the minus strand of NW_026535784.1, from coordinate 34,549,237 downwards.
TGTGATTGTCTGTTTCTCCAAGCCCTTATAACAAGTTCGGATATCATACAGCAGTAGGGGCTATTAAAGGTTGCCTTTGAGGTCAGAAATTCAAACAACTGATTCGAGGAATAGCTAGCACTGCTGAAAGTGCCTGCATAGAGAAAAGAATGTTACTTAAATCTCCATGCAAAACAGCCCTAGAAACAGATGTCTCTCCCAGAATCTTCAGGAATCTCTGAAGATGATTTTCACCTCTCTCGAAGCACAGCTTTAACAGAAAACCATCACTTTTCTTTCCACAAAATGTATAATTTGCCAGCCATAACTATCAACTTCAGTACTCTTTCAAGGCTAGAGAGTCATCTAACATACAAAGAGAACCTCTTCAGTCTGCCTTTCATTTTTGTCTTAGGGTTTTGTGGAGATCTAAGAACTGTGTGCAAATCTTATGTAAGAATTTTCCAAGAGCGACTTTGTTTATCACAATATCTCAGTGTACTGTTTTCATGACACTACTGAAGCACTTGGAATACTCTGAGAGCACTAACACCACTGCAAAGTATTGAGATGGAATCCACTTCAGACAATGGATTCACAAAAGATAACTAACATTTTTCAAGAAAATTAAATATAACAGAATGTGGCTAGTAACCATGCTATGTGTACTGACTTTAAAGTTTCAGGAAATTTCCTGGTTTACAAAGAATTATTTTTAGAGTGTTTCTGTGGACAGGAAATAAAAAAGCTGTGCAAGGGAACAGTACCATGCTACCCAATTTTTCCCATCCTAAAGAATGGGTAACACAGGAAGAAATTAAAGCCCACTGAGGCACAGCTACTTGCATTAACTATAGCAGAGTTAGGTCCAAACTGTCTCACCAATATTTATTGTCTTTATGATACTGTGAAATGCATACTGGTTTATTGTGCAAAACACCCAAAAGCAAAGGTCACAAGAGAAAAATAAAGCATGAAGAAGAAACCCAATGTAGGACTTAAAGAAGGTCTGTACTAGAAAAGTGCCAAAGTCATGGGATTTCTGACACTGCTTCTTTACATTTGCAAGGTGTCATTATTTTTTTTTCCCCTCTTCCTTCAGGTAGAGCAACTTACTTTGCCTCTTCCATGCACACACAGCCAAGCAAGATGCAAGTGTGGGGCTGCCAGCAGTTGGCAAATTAACAACCTGAGCTCCTCTATGCTATTTTCTTCTTTTAGACAAGCCATATATATTGCTTACCACTCCAGCTGCAGTCAGTATAAAAGAGGAAATATCTATATGCATTTTTTAAGAAGATGAAATAGAAAAAACCTTTGGGACTTTTTTTCCTAAAAATGAGGATAAATTCAATTTTTCATTTATTTGAAAGAATATATTAACATAAAACTTTAAGAAATGTAAGAATGTTAAGAATTCTTCCCTCCAGGCAGATGGACAAACTAGAAGATGAGGAGGAGGAGAAGGATAATATAAAATCTGATGTCCTCTATCCTTTCTGGTTTTGGTCTACCCCAAGAGATTACCCTTATGAAGACCATATACTTTTTTTAAATCTGAAATCAACCACTTCAGGAAAATTATGTTCTCAAAACAGAAAGCAAATATAACAGAAGAGAATTAAATAAGCTACAGTCAAAATTATCCATACAAGAAGCAAAGAGAAGTATTTTTGTACAAAAGAGAAATCTTCTAACCCAAATAATTTTGTTCAAGGAAAAAAAAAACCCAAACTATTATGTACTTATCCTGACTGAATAAAAATTTTGTTTAAAGCCTCCCAATATTCTGTGCTTAGAACTGGGGAAAAAAAAAATAAAACCCACAGAACATAAGCCTGTGGGGCCACTCTTATGGAAAATGATCAATTTTAGAGTAAAACAAGATCATCACTGTAATTTCTGTTGTATAAAGAACAGAATTTGTTTGCAGGTCTAGTTTTCTGAAAATATTGACTCTTATTATACTTCTGCTTGGGAAGAAGTTCTGGGTTTTGAAAACTTCAGGTTTCAAAACACAAACATGAATGTTTGTGTTCTTATAGAATTACACATTTAAAATCTCATCTGTACTTCTCCAACTAGAAGAAAAAAATATCTATTTAATAACAGGCAACCTCTGAAATTTACAGTGTATATGGGATGAAAGAGGAAAACTAATACATAGCCAGATATAACCTGCTTTCATTAAAATCATTATTATTATTATGTACATTAAGCAATACCTTTTTATGATAAAAATAGATGGCAGCAGAGATCTAATCAATCAAAAATCACAAGTTTGCTTAATAATACTGATAAAAATAAATATAGGTTTTCATAGATTTATTTGGAAAGGAACTTAATATTCAATTGTAAGTAGTATTAAATGAAAATTTTTAGATCTATGGGAGCAGACACTCTTAGTAATGAAATAATTCCTGATTAGATCCTCAAGTGTATTGAAATATAATAGAAAAGGACATTGCAAGGGCTTGGGGCAAAAGGTAAAAAAACCCCCAAAATAACCCGCTGTCCCACACAAAGGGGACAACAAGTGCTGAATATCACCTGAGAGATCTCAAAGTGATCCTTATAGCAAGCATTCCGAGATTGCAGAGATTGATATTCATAGATCTGTTCTGAAGATTTTATTATTTTTCGATACTGCTTTTTATACACTTCACAGAAGTGAATATGGTGTCTCTATTTCCATTCTTAGTGAGGGAGCTCAGTGTAGAGAGGATTAAATTAAATGTCAAAGACTCCACAGTCAATGATGGTCAAACATACTAAAATGATTATTTTTTTCTCTCTTTTTTACTCTCTCAGCCCATACTGACCATTATTTTGAAAACTAAGGACATCAAGGACTTCAAGACAGCCATGCAAGACAGATGGGAAGAAATATTTCATAAGGGCTTGAAGGAATCCTGACAAGTGTTATGTTCTTGGAATAAAGAGATCTCACATTAAGCTTTGTGCTCTGAGATTGAATACAAAAAAAATCCATTACTAGACAATATGTAACAGAGATAGAAGATAATATTATAAAATGGATAATTTTATGCATTAGTAAGCTTTCATCTTCTGAGTTTATCCTACATCATATTTAATAAAATGGGCTCTGGATTAAAAAATGAACACAACAAATTTAATGCTGCTGAGCTGAAGTAAATGACATTGTAAGTGTCATCAACAAAATCCTCCCTCTTACTGTGATACTTTTTACTAGGGTGGAAAAACCAAAAGTGATACAATCTTTTAAGCATTTATTTGGACAAAGTCTATGCAAGTTGTCTTCTGTAAGTCTGCTGGAGAAATCAAGTAAGTGCTTGCAAGCACTTCTTGTGGGAAGAGATGATTTCTTTTAACACACTGCACAAAGCCCAGGACTTCTGACCCTTAGTGCACATTTGCACAGCTCAGGGATAAACTCTGAATTTGTGTGATGCAGGTGTCTATGAATTGTTTGAGGTCTCCCTGGGGGAGCCCTTGCAAGATGTGTATTGCAATGAGTTTTTAAATTATTGCAAATTCTTGTCCAATGATGACAAGAAATAGTCCAAGAAATTTTAGGACAAAGGGAAGTAACTTACTTTCTACATTTTTAGTATCCAGGAATATATGAAACTGTTCAAGTTATATCATAAAGGAACCCACACAGCAAAAATCTATTTTTAGTATTGGCAGCAAATGCATTTTTCTGTCTCATACTTTCTGGGGAAAGAGAGCTAGAAATTTAATAAAAAAACCCCAATCATTTTTAAAGCAATAAAAGTCAAAGAAAAGGTTAGCTATACAGACACAGCAAACAAAAGACATTCTAAAGATGCTCCTAAATATCAGTATAAGGTAGGATAGGATTAAGATAATCTGGCACTTCAGAAAATGTGGTAACACCAAGGTGGGCAGATGCCATATGGACTGGTCAAATTTATAGATGTCAAAAGAAATAGTCAGCATCAGTACAGAAGGAATAATGAGGTAGAGAAAAGGACTACAAAGGTGGTAAATAACATACAGCAAAACAGTTTCAATAGATCTTTTTCTTCATTTTAAACGTGAAGTTCACATACTGTTAAAGCTGGGGATATGTGAATATTCTCAAGAACAAATACTGAACTTTACAACAAATCCTTTCTCTCCTTTTAGTTTCTAGTAGGGACCCAAATTAAGAAAATATTACATGCAACAACGACAAAAAACCCCAAAAGAACACCAAACAGAAACAAAACAAACAAAAGAAAAACCACCAACAAAAAGCCCATAATTTTTGTTTTAAAAAACATGATAAAATACTATTTTTTTTGCGCATAGAAGCATCAGAGATAACATTTGATTTAAAAATGTAAGATTATCATGGCAAAAATGATCAGGCACATCAGGGCAGATTTCTGTGTTCTAATTTGTAGATTGTACGGGAGGTGGGAGCTGGTCAGAGTGGCTCTGTTAAGATGGAAGTTGGGTGTTTTATTCACTATAAGATGTTACATGCTGACAGCAGAGGACCCATGGAAGGAGCACAAAAATAATCTATTTGTGTAGATTTGGAAGTTTCCTTACAGTCTGATTCATATGATTTAAATCCATTTTAAATGGCCTTGTAACATAACAAGTAGGACAGCTTAAACACAATTCGCAAAAATCTATTCTAAATGCTAAAAAATAGAACTGAACAAATGAAAATTTCCAATCACACTTTTACTATGTCATTGTCACAGATCTAGACTACAGCACAATTCTTGCTGCTATCAAGGAAACTAGCTCCATCCAAGCCAGACCCAGCAAAATTTTAGAAAATAATTGTGTTCTGGTTGTTTCTTAACAAACATAAAAAAAAAAAAGAAAAAAGAAAAAAAAACCCCAAACAAACAAACAAAAAAAGCCCAGCTTGATTGCATCACTTTAAGATTACCTCCAAGCTAATAAATGAGTCTTTGTAATTTGGGGCATTTTTTGTAAACCAACAAGTAATTAAGACAGCACTAAGATAACTTCTATCCACTGGGTACAACAAATTATGTGCCATAATTGCAAGGGATTAGTTTCTTCTCATAGTTGATTTTTTTTTTAAATATTATATCGCTTCATGTTACATACTGGTACTGGCTGATGCTGAATTTTTAAAAGCAGGTAGGTTCTAGGACACAGGTACAAAATTTATTTTTACCAATGGTTTGTCCACTTTATATATATTAATGTATACATATCATATATATTCCTTTATATCCTTTATATCAGATGGAAGATGGTATTTTTTCCAAAGGTAAATATTCCTCTAATGACTTCTGTACATGCAAAAGAGAAGAAACCCTACAGTGTGAAAAATAAAATAAAAAAAAATTACAATTTAGCAAAACTACCTTTTGCTGCATTGCAGCTGACCAGTTTTACTTCAGGTTTCAGCACTTTCTGAGCTAATGGGGAAGGTCAAGTAGAACAAAAGGATTCTTTGTTTGTTTGGGGTTTTTTTGACTAATGTTGTTTTATGGTGCCACAAAGGCTGGCTGCAATCTCATGTTTCAGGTAACATTTGAAGGGAATTCTCACACTGAAGTGGAAATGGCTTTTTATATTATATTTTTTTCTGCTGAGAGCTGGAATTTGTCGTTCAAGAACTTTGTGAAGTTTGACTCAAGATACCTAAGAGGAAAAGATTTGGTCCATAAGTTAAATAAATTGGTCAAGCAGTATTGAATTGTCAGCTGATGTGGGAAAAGGGCCACAGGTTATTCCACAAACAAGAGAGTTTTCCAGATGGATTCCTTATACATATGTGTGTTTCTGTGTGTGCATACCTTTATTTTGCAATGATAGAAGCAGTCACACAAAATAAAAATATTAAAATAGTTTTATATTGGCTACATTTAAAAGTGCAATTAATTATTTATTACATTTCATAGCACTGAGATGAAAATTGACTTTAAAAATATTTTGAAAATATTTTTTTGCTGAATTCCAAAATCTCCTGTCCTCAAAAACATTATGTACACCTCTATACATCATTTCAGTGACAGCAAATCTTAACTGGACTTGTGGAATGATGGCAATTATCTGTCTTCATCTTCATGATTTCTGTAGGTGTTTTCCCACAGATGCAGTTGGGAATCTGTACTGCCTAGCACATTTCAAAGCCTGCAAACAGGAATGGAGCTAAAAGAGGATGCAGATGTAAATGTGGGAACTTGGTATACCTTGTAATCACCTAAAGGACTGAGATTTTCTTAGCTTAGAGATAAGTAGTGACTACATTTATGAAATTTTTGGGTGGGAGCATGTGAACAGAGAAGGACTAAAGTAGAGAATATAAGTTTGATGTACTTAAGAGGACTTCACATTTCTAAAAAGTCACTTATTTTAATAGTTGTTGTTGTTGCCACTGGTGCTAGTTGGGCAAAGTAAGTTTCAATGCTATAAAACTGTCTGAGCTGAATCTCTCAATCTTTCATTCTTTACATTCCCTCTGGAACAAAGATGCTCTAAAATCCACTATTTAAAGCCAAAATCAGATAGAGAAAAAGTCTTTTTGCTGTCTCATCTCTATCTTTCCCAAAAAAACCCCTATTTTTCAAAAGCAACATATTTATGGACTGGAAAGGTCCTTCTTTTGGGGGGACAAATATGAGAAGAGGGGAAAAAATGACCACAAGGTTTCCATTTAGTATGAGTCTCTCACCAAGACACAGAGTGGGAGGCTGCAGAGTGAACCCCTATTCCTACTTTGTGTGCTGTGCCACCATGTAGGATTCACTGCCAGATTCCAAAATCCTTATCAGAAATTGCAGAATATTTTCTAGATCTTCTTTTCTTGCCCTGGTACTACTGAGCTGTCTCAGTTTCCTCAAGCTTTCAAGCCCTTTGACTATTTTCCTTGTATCATTATAGGCTTATAGCTTGATGACTAAGAACTGTCTCAAAATTTCTGCTCCCCTAATGTGCATTGTTAACTGAATTTGTAAAATATTAAATTGTCCCTTATCTTCACACTAAATCATACTATGTGAAAAATTCAACCCCTACATTAATTATATTTCTTTTGTTAATGTTTCATCTACAGCTGACTTAGCATTGTATTGCTTCCGTTGTTTCACTCAGAAACTACTGAATAGAAAGCTTTTTCTGATTATGTAGGATTTTTGCAACAGAAATAATATCTTCTGTTTGATTATTTGCATAGAAACAGTGAAAATGCTCTCACACCCTGTCAGCTACTTCACACCTCTGTAGGGGCTTAAACTCTGGAATGAAATGTGAATGTACTGACTCACTTCTCCACACGGGTTTCATTTAAGAAGGTTCACAGGAATGCATTGGCAGCACATTCCAATTACCTCTTAAAGAAAAGTTCAGTTTTTGGATTGTTTTGTGCAAATGAATAAGTGTTATTTTAGAAAGACTGCTTCCCCTATTACCGTACACAACAGAGGCATAAAAGAGAAAAAACGCAAACAGAATGTGTTAGCTCTATTCAGAGCCTGAGCCATCTCACCAGCGAGTTGATTGCTCATTCTTCCAATTCTTAGGTCAGGTAACAGTATGACATTTCAAACACTGCTCAAAGATTAAAATATCTAAAAACTTGGAGTTACTCCATTACAGTGAGTTCATTTAATACTGCTTTTGAAACATTTTACAGTATAGTGAAAGACCTTAATTTATTCCAATTATCTTTTGTTCACTTCGATTTATGAACACTGGAGCTCAAATAATCAGCTCTTTTGCTCCTTAGGCTTCCAAGAATATATTTTCATAAGTATTGTACAAGTCATCTTTCTGCAACCATCCCACATACTAATTACAAAAGTCTATTTTTATGATAAGGAGTGGTATTAGCAGACAATTAAGGACGAGATCATTGGTTGTCCTGAATTGCTTTGAAACAGAAATAGCTCGCTGAATAAAATTTTCTTCCTATTAAATTTAGAAGGGCAAATATTGAAAAAATATATTCAATTCTTATAAGGTGCATCTACGGAGTGAAAAGTCTTCAGAAAGAGCTGAAGAAAAACACCTTGGCATTTGTACTATTTATTACAGCTTAATAGATCTCATCCTACCTACTTTTGTGGCCCTTGTGTTTGGTAATTTTAAAACAGAACTGAGGGGAAGGGGAGACTTTTTCAAGCTGTGTGTACTGAAAATATGGGCATGAAAGTGTGCATGAAAATCAGTGCTTTACATTCATTCATTCATTCATTCATTCATTCATTCATTCTCTTGGTATAAATCAAAGTATATTGACAGTGAGTGCCCAGCCAATGATAACACCAGGATGGGCTTTTTTTCAAGATAGGCAAGATAAATATATAATTTCTTCCCTTTGAAATCTTTAGATTTCCAACTGCAAGACTGAACAAACTTCTTCCACTGTTCTTTCTAACAATAAGTTTTACTGTTTTGTGCCATAGCCTCTTTTTCTAACATTAAGATCTGTTGAGCATTGCACTACAACCAGCTGGCACAAGAAAGTAATGAAAACTCATGGGAAACTGACTTTCTCTAAACTCTGAGCTTGCTTAGTGAGAAAAAGAAGGACATTGATTTCCATCATGAAGGAATGCTCAAAGGCATGCTGCAATTCTTCCCCTAGAGTCAGTAGGTAAACTAGTCTTGTCAAAAAATCAGACAGGAAAATCTAAAATTAAGTCAGCTCTATAATCGCATGTCAAGCACATCTGTTTGCAACTGAGACACTCTGTAGAACCATGAACTTGCTATCTGGAAACATCAGTGGGGCTGCTCTAGACATTATTAGGACAGTAATTAGTACAGTTTCACTAAACGAAACGAAACTAAAACGAAAACATTTTTTTTTCTTTATAAATATATATACAAACACACACACACACACATATATATCTTTTAAAATGCAGCTACAAAAGGATTACAGACAACAATCAAACATTGTTTGATTCCTAATGGTGTTTAAGTGGAAGGAAATAGTATTACTGGAACATAAAAGAGAGGAAGATACCTTCCTAACATGGCATAACTAACAGGTGAACTGAACCTATCAAAATTTTCCCCACAAAATGATAAAGTTTCTTTTCTTGACCTCTTCTGTACATATAACAACTATCCACCAATTATAAAATGAAGTTTAAAGACAATAAATTCATCTATTCTTCCTCTACTTCTTTTGGCTCATGCCTAATTAGTGTGGTTAGTTGATGTTTTGATGGTGCATCACAGTTGTTCAGAGCAAGAATGAATGTTACGCCTGTTGGTTATAAACCAAACAACCAAAAGGTTATTTGCCCTGACTCCTGCTGTGTGATAAGCGCAAGAAAAAATTAACTCAGTCAGTGGTAGGAAAAATATGGGAAAACATTTTTTTCCCCTTGGATGAATTACTCTTTACTTGAAACCAAAATTTATGGTATCTCTTCAAATGTCTGATCAGGAGGCAGTGTGTCCTAAATTATCTGCTGCCTAAAATAGCATTAAAATATGTAGAATTTTCTTTTCTAATAATGAGCAGCCCATTTGGATTTTCATATATAAAATTAACTGACCTAGGTAAATCAAAAGTAGAGTTCCACCACTTAAATAAATCATTTTTCAACAAGTTTTAAATACTTATACACACACTAGTAGCAATTACCACTTCAGCTATTATTAAAAATTTAAAAAAGTAATGACTCACTATGGCTTAAAATTATTTGTCTTTACTTCTGTTTCTATGTGTTAACAAGCCAACCCATTGGACAGAATATGCTGTAGATAGTAATACACTGCAGATGGTATCAGATGGTTTGTGCTAGCTGTTAGGAAACTTATTTAATTCTTTTAAGTGATATGTGGTGGTTTTTTTGCTTAGAATTGCCTTTATTTGGACAGTGTGTTTAGTTCTGGATGCTAATTTGGTAAGCCATGCATACTGTCCTCTGCCTCATCATTCAAACTGTTAGTTTACAAGTGACAAATGCACCTAGCTACAGAAAGTTTTCATTTTTCTGAAAGGGGCTGGTGTTGCATGGCCAAAGGGAGCTGATTTCTGACAAAGAGTAAATAGGGCCCTTGGGCAATCAACTACACCAGCCAACTTAGCCAGTGGGCTTATTTCCCTCTTAGCTGTTTTTTTGCAATTCATACTCATAAATTGCTCCCCTGGTTGTTGTACACTCCCAAGAATAATAAACTCAAGCTTTATGTTTGCTGCCTAACAGCCTTAAGAAACACATACTGTGATTGAGTGGGGTTTTTTTGTTGACTGGTCATATTACCTTTAATAGACCGGGATTTTCTACATCGCTACTAATTTGATGAATACAGTTAATTTTAAATCTTTTCTGTAACATTGTTCATATATTGCATTCTAATTTATACAAAAAAAGCAAGGCACTTGCAGGCCAGATGTTATGGGAGACAAATTCTTCAACAACTGATTAACATAAACAGCTCTTGAAGCATATATTGAAAGAAAAGCACTGTATTTGTCTGCACAGTGTTTTTTAAATTTTCTTTTTAGAAAAGGCACTCAGAATTAATAGCATTTCCCTTGAGCTCATTATTTGATAAAACCAGATTGACTTTGTTCATTAAAGCCTCCAAATCCATGGGTTTAGCAGTGGACAAACTACTGCAGTCTTTTTTGCCATACCAGGAATTTTCTTTTGGCATCTTGGCAATTTTATCTGGCATGTGAATGTTAAGGAAAAGGAAAACAAACAAACAAAAAAAAACCAACCAAAACCCAAACAAACAAAAAACTTTACTAGGCCTGAATTGATGTACATATTTATTATATATCGGCAGGCACTTATCAGATTTTATTATTTCAGTGTTCAATGGATTTCATACCCCTTTTTCATTCTTCTGTGTTTTCTTTTATTCTTTCATTCTATTTTCTGTTGCCTTGCATACAGGAGATGTGAAATTACTCAGCAGCTGAAGGTAACATGCAAAGCAGGAAAAGCCTACTTGCCCTATTTGGGCAAAATATCAACCTAAAATGGTTTGAGTTAGATGAGGCAAACCCAACACTAGCTTTGGACTGGTCCTATTTTTCTTTTCCCAGTCCTGATACCCCTCTTAGTATGATGTTTATCCCAATCCATGCTTTTATTTTCCTATTTACTTGAACATTAAAGTATCTTAATGTCAGTTCTGTTTGGGCAGTACCTCTAGTACCTGCTAGTTTATGAAACACTAACTTTTGTCCTCACAACACATATCTGTTCCAAATACTGCAGAAATATTTAATGTTTTTCTAAGGCTGAATGTGAGGACTGCAGATTACTTCAGGGACACAACAGGAATTTGCCTACTCAGATAAAAAAATATAGTAATCATGGTACTTAGAGTCAATTTATGATTCAGACATATTAATCTATACATCTATCTATAATTTCTTTTTAAATTGAATAGGGCTGATTGCTAACTTACTTGTTAGTTTAGAGTTTTGTAAGAAATAAAAAAAATGTCTCTCATCAACAATGTCTTTAGAAGAAGCCAAATGTTCCTTGATACAGAAGACTAGATTCTTCCCAGGCACATATAGAGTGAATTCTAAAATCAACTGTAAAATCACCCTAAACTGCATGCTTTCACATTTAAAAGAATAGCACTCACTACCATCAGAAATTTTATGTTTTTTAATGGAGATGCCTATTTACACCTGTAATTTGAGAATTTTGCTAGAACAGAATGATGACAGTCAAGATTATCTAATGAAGATATTCCTATAGAAACTTGGCATATTAGAATAAATAATGGATAATTGTTGGCAGAGCTGTTTTGAGGCAAAATGGTTCACATCAGGTTGCAAAAATCTTAGAAGTTCTAAACATACAAACCACTAATACACGTTAATGCAATACTGAGATGAAAAAATCCTAGATCGCAGAATTATTCAATACCTAGAGGTAGAAATGTTACAGAAAAAAAATCATGGAAAGAAAACTATATATCACACTCTTACTAGTGTCTTTTGAGGAAGAAAAGTAGATTTTCCTCTAAGAGGTCTTGGGGAGAGTTCTGCTTTATGCCTGTGTTAAGTGTTGTCCTGTTTTCCTCAGCCTCTCTTTCTGTGTTCCATATGTCTTTTAAACTCCAGCTGATGAAATTGTTCAGTTCTGTCACAGCCAGAACCTGTTCTTGGGATGAGCACAAAGACAGCCCAACATCCCCCACATTCAGACAGACTTACCGCACGTGGGTAATGATAAGGGTTGTGGCTGGAATGAAAAAGTCATCCACTCTGTCAAACTGCTTCCCCACGGGCTGGGTATGGATGGTGTGATGGGAAACACTCCCACTGGCTTGCGTTATCACCTGCACAAATAACATCAGCATAAACTAGACAAGCATTCTTTAAAAATCAAATTGCAAACCAAATGAATAAATACAGTATTGCCTCTGTATTCTCTTGTGTTGTCCTTTCCACGTTACCAAGAAAAGGAGTGCAAATAATAGTTACAGATTTCAGAGAACTATTACATACTGAAACACTTAGTCTTCATACTTGTTTTTCCCCTTCATATTTTTTTATCAATCCTGAATCCATATTTATTAATTTACATTACTAAAGCCCTTACAGTTCTTAGTTTAAACTAAGGTTTTTGTTTATCTTTTTACTTACACTAGATCTTAGAGTGAGATTAAATTTTTAAGCACTTCAGCCAGAGTGAAAAGATGCTATCAACAAATCCACTGGAACATATGGCTATGCATACTCCCAATTGTCATCAATCATGAGATAATTCAACATAGCACATATTTCAGAAGAGCAAGCTGAACTGATTTTAAATACTCCTTAAATTGTTATGAACCAATTTCATTCAAATCCCAAAATCCTGGACCTTCTCTGAAGCAAATGTTTATGCATGAGTAAAAGACAATTCCATATAATAGCCACTATGCTATTCACATATATGCATTTAAGCGTGGATTTTTTTTTTTTAGAAAAGGAGACAATCTACTTTGTATACTTTAATTAAAAATGAGGGTGAAGATGATCAGCCACTTTAAAATATAATAAGACTGACTCAAAAAATTATCAGTACTGGGGAGGAGTGGTTACTAAACTTCCACAGATTACCTTGCACACTCAAAGTTATTAAGGGTCTGTAGGTGTTGAAAAGGTGATTTCAAATGTTACTAATTTTGCTTTTAAAATTTCTCTTATTCTTTTTCGTATATATAAGTATATATTAAATACATAAGGATTTAATGAACTTCTGAAGAAAAGGAAAACAAATTAGAAGCAAAATGAATTTTTAAGTTATGATATAAGGCTGATCATCATAGTCTCAGGGGATTGCTATAACTAAGGAACAGAAATTAATAAAAAAGTAGAAAAGTAAGTACAGCTTCCTGAGACGTTGCTTTAGTGACTGTCCAAAGTATGGGAAAAATCAAGATTTTTAATATCTTTCATGTGAAAAAAAACCCAATAAAGACATAGCTTGACATGTCCAGAACATCAATATGACTTTAATGAAATGGAAGTATGTCTAAAGTCCAGTTTATCCTGTAATTAGGGACAAAAATATCAGGAACAGCAACAGTTTGCTCTCAAAAGACTGGTAGTACAGAACAGGCTGCTGTTTTCAGCTGCATTCCTTATCCTTCTATCACTTTGCCATTGCCAGTACAGACTAAGGGTCTTGAAAATAATGATTAACTTTTTGGTGAGGTCAGTTGTTTGGCTTGTTTTCTGGTTACCTAAAATAATTTCTCTGCCTTGCTGGGGTCATGGCAACAGCGCCTAAAGGAAAATATGCAACACACTGCAATTACACAAAGGTTCAACCTGTCTGTATTTCCTTACACATAATCATTGTGATCACCTCACCTGCAAAGTTGGTGAATTCTTTTCCATGTTTCCCCAGCTCAGCACCCAGACTTGATCATGTGATTTATCATAGTGTAGCTTCACCGGAACAGGATCTGTGCTCACTGCCTGAAATGGAACAAAAAAAGAAATCCTTTGTCACATTTTCAAAGGAGACATAATATATATGCTTGAATGAAAAGGATGAGTAGATATACATTTTCAGATACTTTCAGACTGTATTTAGGAATTATGTTGTCAATTCTTGAAACAGCCCTCTGATTAATTCAGAGTTACTGAATTGCTGAAAATGTGTTTTTTATTTATTATGTACTCTAACACTTGGTATCAAATCTACATAATACTGAAGCCTTTAAGAAGTTGAAAAAAAAGGTTTTTAATCAAGTGCAAAACTATTTGTCTTCCTTCCCTGCCATCACTCTCACTTTACATATATTGGTTGAAAAACTACACCATTTACTGAAAAATGGTTAAAAAGGTAAGAGTATTCTCAAGCCACATACTGGAATTAATGGAAGATGTTACTGCAAAAAAATCAACATGATGTTGCTGCACCCAAAACTTCCTATCTGTTAAAATGTGCATATTTTGTTGAAGTAGCAAGGATTGTTTTCATATGTTTTCCAGTTACAGTTGCTACTTTTCATAGAACCTGTGATCAGAACTGAAGTGGTTTCCCTCCAACTTTAAGCACTGTCACTTGAGACAATGAACCTGTTAAACAGCTGAGCTCTAAACTTCCTTTGTTACAAAAACTGAAGGATTCAGAGGTATTAAATGGGAGAACAGTGTAGTCGATTAAGAGATGTTATACACAGGCTAAACAAGAGGGGGATTACTTTTTTATTTTCATCATTTAAGAAGGAAAAAATAGGTGGAAATTGTTTTTTAGTTTTACCATTATGGAACTGTAGAGCACAGCTTGTTTATCAGTGTGTCAAGGAGAGTACCAGCTGGCTAATTAAGTGAACCTAATTTAAACTAATGATGTAGATCCTCAAGATAATGCACTAATGGCTGGCTGAGACTGCTGATGATACTTAACTGTACTCCTGAGGTGTTGCAAGCGACCACTTCATCTAAGCAGATTTTGTTTTTCCTTTTGAAAATGGAAAATGAAGCCAGGTTGCTCACTGGCTCATTTAAAATCACAAGTTACCCCTCGAAAAAGGTCATTTGTGTTTGATAACTTCTTTCTGCTACATGCTAGAAAACAAATTGTTTAAAATAATACTTGAACTGCTGTATAGCTAATTTGTCAAAGCATGTCAAATTTCCTTTTGGCTTCCCCAGCCAAAGGTCTGACCCAGACATGCTCGGCCAGAGGAGTGCCAGCTGTGCTCAGAGCTGGGGTCGTGGCACGGCCAGGAGGAGCAGAAGGAGGCGCCTGCAGGGTCAGGCACAGGCAGCACAGCTCCCCAGAGGGAAGCCAGCAGCAAAAAGGAGCTGAGCATCTCAGACTTTCACAGCTGTCTCCAGCTGACCAGGCTGATCTGCCAGCAGCACGCTGAGGGCTGAAGGACGATGACTCTGTCCACTTCAGCCTCTAAGTCATCCCACTTAGCAGTGTGCTGCTATGCAATACTGCACAGTTCCTGCTTTCCAGAATTTAAAAATGAAAGCAGATGCTTCCCTTGACTTCAGAATGAGAATTACCTGGATAAGTCAAAAATTTTCCTTATATATATATCTCTAAAGATACAGCACCCATGTTTCCAATACATTTCAATTTATTCTGCTATAGAATCCTCTAAAGCACTTACTTTGATAAATTTACCTGCCATAAAAATAAATCATCCTCAAATCTAGCTGTCACATATGTGCACACCTTTTACATTATCTTTCATAGTAGAAAGGAATAACAGGTAGAGTAGTACTTCAGAGAAAACATTATAATGAGCAAAACCAAATAAACATTCTTTTTACACAGAAAATAGCCTTGCTACATGACTTAAAGTCCTTTCAAATAAATTTTTAATTTTCTTTAGGGTTTTTGCACAGTAATGGGAGTTTCATTAGAATTCTCTTGCTTTCAAAACATGAAATTATCTCCACATTTATTCCCACTAGCCTATGTGCTTTTTTTGCAAGGTGGCTTCTTATTAAGAATGTAGACTTTCTTATTAGACATCTTTCTTATTAAGATGTAGACTAGAAATAGTTACATGCACATGTACATGTATGAAAATAATATCCTCTGTTTTAATATGATCTTCAGGAAAAAGGCAGTCTAACAAGAAAAATGCTCTCATTTCTGAACATTTCTGAGCTGAGTTTCTATTTTCAAATAATGAATTCAATCTTTATTTTACTCTGTGCTAGGCAGTACTTTTAAGTAATGAAAATAGACTGATCTGGAAAACTAAATTCCCTTCTGTGCTTCCTGTTTGTAAAAGTGTTTTTGTAAGTGTATATCATATGAATAGAGCAACATTTAATGGTTACAACATTCTTCCTGCTTGCAGAAAATAAAGCTAGAAAATAAATGCTTGCTTTTAAAAGACAAGAAGACAGAGACATGCTTGTTTTAAGAAATGCTAAACAAATATCTCTTGACTTGTTACTAAATTCCAAATTAGCCTTACTTCAATTCTAAAACCCACCCGTGAATCAACAGTGTTTTTACTTTATTGTGTCACCAAAAATCTTTGTTAAGTACTGTGAAATGTAAAAATAATTTATTATGATTAGAACCATCAAAGCAAGGCTTCCATTCCAGCAAAAGTTTTCCACAGCTGGAGTAAATTTAATTCTATACTTTCCTTAGTTCATAATGTTGATATTATTAAATTAGGGGAAAAGCAATGCTATTCTAGCTCTCAAAATAAAATTCCTTTGAAAGTGGTTTTTTTGCACCAGAATAACATGAAAGCTTCTGGAGTGTCCTGGTTTTAGCTCAATATACTTGCTAAGCAGCACAGACTTAGTGCACAAAGCTCTTTTCTACACTTAGGCATTCTGTATGTCTGCTTTTCAGCTCATTACAGAAACTAGAATATTTTTTGATAGAACAATCTAATGCCATTCAAAAACTGTACAATTGTTTTACATACAATTCTTGTGAAGGGTGAACTTTTAATTAGTGGTTAATTTACTGAATTTTACTTTTTAATTAACATATATCTTTGCAGTAGGTATCTCTGCAATTTTTAATGGTAAAGTGATCTATATTTTTACATATTTAAAACAATAAATAATGTAACTAAAGACAAATTAGAAGAGCTTAGCAATGAACATATTTCATAAAGCCTAAATTAAAACCTATTTTCAGTGAGCTCAAGAGGAATCATGTGCTTTTGACACTGAAGTCTAAATGCTAATAAATGCAATTATATTGATATTTCATCCCTCCTGTGGAGAAAAGGAAGCTGACACCTGAATGTCAGTCAAAGACCATGGAAAGCATTGCCAGACATTCCACTCCTTCAAATTTGTGGACTGTGTTGAGATCGTGGGTTTTTACTCTGTCTCCCTGAAGTAATATATCAAACTGGTTGTAAAAAAGTATAGTTTTTAGAAAAAAAAAATCATTACCCACTCATTCTATCTCGATTTTAATATGCAAAGGTAAATTTAAGTTAAAAATCCCCACCTTTTTATTATTAACTTACTGAATAAAATATTTTACAAGTCCTTTTGGATAGTTCAAGTTTTGAGGAAGCCATATCTGAGACAGCTGACACAGAATTCAGAAAGCAAGTGTTTCAAGTATGCAAAAGTATTACAAATATTTTTGTAAGTCATGCATTTTATAAATGCAATTTTGTTATTTGTTTTTAAATTTTATAAGCCTGTACAGAATACATGTGTACACTTACACGATGGAATAGTTTGAGCTGGAAGGGACTTTTAAAAGTCTTCTAGTCCAAACTCACTAGTGAGCAGTGACATCTTCAACTAGATCAGTTTGCTCAGAGCCCCATCTAAACTGACTTTGCAGGTTTCCAGGGATGGGGCTTGCACCACTTCTCTGGGCAACCTCTGACAGTGTTTTGCAAACCTCATTGTAAAAAAGTCTTCATTATATCTATTCTGCATCCACCTTTTTTTTATTTTAGTTTAAAACCATTACGCTTTGCCTATTGCTACTGTCCCTATTAATAAATCTGTCTCCAAATTCCCTATAAGTCCCCTTTAAGGACACAATACTGTCTCCCTGGAGCCTAACATATAATCTATACTTTAAAGATTTTTCATTCACTTATCAGTGAGAAAACCAAAAGGCATGAAGAACAGCTCTATTTAAGTGTGGTTTTTTATTAACAATTTAGTTAGGTTTCTAATTTAAAAAAATCAGTGTTTTATTTACTAAAGGACACCTGTTTCCTATAAATGTGATGATATTGATATAATATAAATATGACTATGAGCACTGCCTTGTACCGTGGTGCACTGGGTTTGTGTGACAAGCTTTTGGCAGCAGGGGGGAGCTACATGGGTGGCTTCTGTAAGAAGATGCCAGACACTTCCCCCATGCCTGACAGAGCCTGCGCCAGCTGGTGCCAGCACAGACCTGCTGCTGGCCCATATCCAGTGCATCAGTGGTGGGGTAAAACCTCTGGGATAACCTCTGAGCCACATAAAAGTGCTACTGTGCTTGCAACCAGATGAGAGAGGAGTGGGAACACATCAGAGGAACAGCACTGCAGATGCCCAGGTCAGTGGAGAAGAAGGGGCAGGAGATGCTTGAGGTGAGCCAGCAGAGATTCCCTTGCAGCCTGTGGTGAAGACCAGAGTGAAGCAAGTGTGCCCCCGCAGCCCATGGAGGTCTGGGTGGAGCAGAGATCCACCTGCAGCCCCTGCAGGACCCTACACTGGCTCCAGGTGAATGCCTGAAGGAGGCTTTGAATCCATGGGAAGCCTATACTGGAGCAGGCTCCTGGCAGGACTTGTGACCTCATAGGGGACCCAACCTGGAGCAATCTCTTCCTGAAGGACTGTATCCCATGGAAAGAGACTCACACTGGAGCAGCTTGTGAAGAACTGAAGTCCATGGGGAAGACTCACACTGGACAAGTTCATGGAAGACTGTCTCCCATGGGAATGGCCCCAGGAGGGAGCAGGGAAAAGAGGAACTACTCTCTCTGAGGAAGAAGCAGCAGCAGAAATTACATGTGACCAACTGAATCCCCATCCCTTTCACTGCTGTGAGGGGAGGAGGCAGAGAGTCAGGAATAAAACTAAGCCCAGGAAGGAGGGAGCGCTGGGTGACAGGTGTTTAGGATTTGTTACACTATCCATTATCCTGCTTAGATTTTGGTAGGCAAATGAGCTGAATTTATTATCAAAGTCAAGTCTGTTTTGCCTGTGATGGTAATTGCTGAATGATCTTTCCCTTCCCTTATCTCAACCCAAAAACCTTTTCTTGGTCTGTCCAGCTGGGGAGAGGAGTGGTGGAGTGGCTTTGTTGCTATCTGGCCTCCAGACAGGGTCAACACACCACACCTGGTTTTGCTCACACTCTGTGACTGTATTAATCACTGTAGCGTAACATTGATTTCTCTCTTTTACTCAATGAATTATCCACCAAGCAGATACTCCAGAATCCCAGAGACTAAGAAAGAGGAGTAGAGAAGAAGTTTGAATTCAAAGTGTCTGGTCTTAGCTAAGAGTGGTGTTTATTTTTACTGTTTTTGTAATTCTCTCTGTCTAAAAGCAGAGTTAACAGTGACAGAGTAACAGTCCTCCACCTTCTGTAGCCAACCCTGACCTTTCTGTCAAAACTGATAGACATATCCTTGTGATGAGACTCTATTTTAGCCAATCATCATTTTACAGTGAAAAGAACTTCCAGTCAGAAACTTCCTAAAGAACTCATTTTCTCAACTACTCAAATATTTCAAAGAGCTATTTTCGTGTTATCTTCCTTACAATTGTCTATTGAGAAGAACAGTTGCTAAACAGATACTGCTGCTGAATGTTGAAAGTAGGTTTCAACATTCCAAATAATGAGTTTACTCATTATTTGGAACTTTTTTCCAAATAATGAGTTTTTTCCAAATAATGAGTTTACTCTCAAGATAACTCTATTTCTGTCTCTGAAATATGAAGGAAAGTCTTAAATTCTATTGTCTAAATTAAATAGTAACTTAAAAAATTAGAAATAAATACCTGTACAACTTTCTGAGACTGCACATCAACAATGAGAACTCTGTCGAGTGTGGGCTGGGTCACATAAATGAATTTGTCTTTTACATTAACAGCAGTTGCCCAAACACACCGCTGAACAGGATCACCATCTGCTTTGGGACAAACTTCATCCTATAATTCAATAGAAATAGGAAAAGTATAAGAATCAACACAGTCAACAATGTAATAGAGAGACAAATTATACCCATTTTCTTCTTTTTTAACTGTAAAATAAAACATCAGAAAATGCAGGGAAGGAAAAAGGAGAGTTCACACTAGGACATAAACTCATGTTAGCCAAACTGCATCTGTAAGCACCACAACTCACAAGCACTATAAAAGAATTCATACACCAAATTTTGGGATGTTTTCTAGAAATTCAAGAAGTAAGTACTGTTAACCTGAGAAAGAAAAAATTTGAAAAAAAAATTAATGTAGAAACAAAGCAAGCAAGGGGCAGGAGACCTTAAAACCATCAAACCAAACCAGACACACAGTGTGTTCCTGCAGGGGCTGGCAGCTCCCACCTGAGCAGCACCACGGTGCCCTGCAGTGCAGGCATGGCTTACCCTTCAGCCGAGCACAGCAGTGAGCCAGGGAATACCGAACTGGGGAGATGATCATGTGCACATGAAGAGAAAGGGGAGTGGTGTGGTGCAGATTGTCACACGGCACAGGGGCAAAGCAGCAGTCAGAGGGATCAGCTGTTTTGGTCACCTGGAGTTGATAGGCTGCTTTAAAGATCAAGTGTGGCAACCTCTACCATAAGACAGCCTCATGGCCTATCTTACTAGTGTTAAACCCAATAAGTACCAAATATCTTCTTACTACCATTCCTTCCATCTCTGCCCTTCCATTCCTGCAAAAGTATGAATTTGAAAAAAATAAAATCTGTTCACTTCAGTGAACTGATATTTCATAATACATATAACTATACATTCTCAGTCAAAATAGCTAACCAGAGTTTGCATGCTCGCTATTCCTGATTTGTAGAAATATATGGCAAATCATCATGTTGTTAACTACCCTATTTGCAAATACTTTCTCCCAGAAAAAGCTTGGTTTTATCAAAATTAAAGGTTACTTGGTCAAATGAGAAAATTTCATTTATGAAACAGCATGGTTTCTTTCCTATAATGGACATTATAATTATTTGAAAATATGGACCTGAAAAACACTCTACTTGGAAAAGTACAGGATGTATCAAGTGCTTTCATTTTTCTGACCTTTTCTCCTTTTGCCTCTTATTTTAAATTCTTTGCATCACAAGGGACAATTTTACCAAATCAAAAGTATTATTTCTTTTTGCCACTTATCTGCTGCTTATTCCTAATTTAGAATGCTCTGCCTGATACATCATAACTGGCCGCTGTGAAAATAATTACGATATGTCAGCAGATAATGACTCAATGTAGAATGAGCAGCAAGATATGATGAGCTCTTAAACAAGAATTCTGTTTCTAAGCATCAAATGCCTTTTAAAAGGCACAGGAAACATTATGTGGCACAACACCATGTCTGGCACCAAGCAATGCTCTTCAAGAGGATGATGCATTTCAACACTTCCTTTTCTGTATCATCAGCATTCGTTGCCTGCTGTGCCTCTACATTTTCGAAAATACACTCAATCTTTATATGTCAAAAGAAGAAATAAATCAATTTACAGCTTTAAAAAAGAGAGTTTCTTTGCAGAAGATTGAAAGCCACTGCTTGCTTTTACATGGCTCCTAAACCTCAACAAAGGGAAGGTCTTTCAGGAATCACATGATAAGGAAAGGTCACTAAACTCAGGTACTGTACAATAGCACATCATCAGGAACTTCAGGAGAAGTTAGAAATAAGTAACAAGAAAGATTTAGTTCATGCTGATAAAAAGCCATGAAGATCTAAGGGAGAAGTGAAAAATTTGATTTTTTAAGGAATGACAGGCATGGGACAAATGGGATTTTCATTCTTAAAAGTAGCTAAATGCTTTTCATTGTTGCATAAAGTCAACATATGCAAGTATGTCTCTAATATGATGTGCAATCATCATATCAGTGATCTATTGTCATTTGCCTTCTGGGTAACTGTCACTTCAAGTGGAAGATTGTTTCACTGATCTCATTATTTTTTATATTTATTCTAAATATACCGTGTCTTACTTTCATGTTTTATCTAAACAGATAATTACACCTAGATGGTTCTACACCATCCTCTTATTTCTCAGAGCAAGCACCTTCAAACAACGAATCCACAAATGTTTGCAACAAATCTACACAGATATGTTATTTTCATTTGTCCCTCAGGGACTCACATTAATTTACATGAGTTTCTGGGACTGAATTCTACAAGGACATATTCAATATCTTATTCAAAAATTATGCTGAAGGAATCTGTCTTTCTCTCCCATGGCATCATATGGATTAGTGTAAACGATTTCTCTGATTCCACCTCCCCTTGTGGGATGTATAGCAGAATAGCAAAATACTCTAACTTAAGCACTTATAGCTATATCCAGAGATGAGCAACTGCCTTACACATTTTCCTGAATCTGAGTCTAAAATACTCAGAAGAGTATTTTTAAAGATTTTTTCACTGTAAGACCAGTACCAATATAGTCTTATATATTTATGCATATGTATATATAAACACAGAACCACACATATACATATCTACATATACAAGAGAGGTTCTAAATATTTTTCAAGTTGTCATAAATTTCTATAATCCAATGCCAGTTCTCACCTTGCCCGAAAAGACTGAAAACATAAAATAAAAGCAAAAATCTTTTTTTTCAATGTAACAGTGAAAATTATGCACCAGAATTCATATATCCAAAACAGTGTTTTTCCCAGTGTAAACTGGTTTATGTGGTTGCTTCCCTCTTCTTCTTCTAGTTATTCAAATCTGCATTTATCAGAAGCTATTTCAACAGAACTGAAATCTTGCTTTTGAAAACATAAAATTTATCTCATTAGACAATTTGGACTTCTTTTACACTACAGGCAGTCATTCTAAGGTTCCATATTAATTTCCCCAGTGGTTGGGTAATTGCTTAAAATTTTTTCTCCTTAAAATATAAGCATAAACCCACCATTTTCTTCTTCTAATTAATATGTGAGCAATTTACTTTTTCCTAATTTATTCTCTCTGAAAAAAAAAAAGTTAACATCTGATAAAACATTAATTTACCTCATTGTTGTATTCCTCCCAGACTTTTTAATCAAAAAGTGACTTGCTCTGTAACAAGTCAGCAGATGGAGGAAAATAAATCCTTAGAGAAATTTTTTCAAGATAGTCTGGGGCAAGAAAATCTCAAGAGGAATCATGTACTTGCAGATTTATACGTGCAAATTCTGTGTTTATTAACTTACCCTCATTGCAAAGGGTCCTCAGTGTTTCAGCAGGATGAGAGTGAAACCTTTAGGCAGTGTAATGAAATGTCCAGCTATGTTATGGCTGCCTAAGAGCAAGGTGATACCAACAGGTTGCAGCAGTGCATGTTTAAATTCATGAATTTATGTATCACCTCATCTACATTAAATCACTGTTTTCTTGACATTCTTTACTAAAAATCAGACTGGATTTTTTTAAACTTTTTTTTTTTGCAAACAAAGGCTAGTATTTAATACACTTTCTGTGCTGTGAGAGTGTAAACCAAGGCAGTTTCCGTGGACTACAAAGTATGCTTCAATCTAATTTCCTGTGGAAATTTTGTATGCCATGTAGTCACATTAATTATAATGAAATGAAGTATTTTTCTCTGACCTCCAGCATATATTCAAATGTGAGATGGCATATTTTATTGAAATTTGGCCATTATGTGCTACTTCTTGTAATAAACAGAAAATCAGCTTTATGTTGAAGCCAAAAGGATTTTTTCATTAGTCTCCAAAAGGCATCTGTTTCAATTGCTTTTTTCCCAGTCTCTGGAAATAATTATTCTAATTGGGATTCATTGTGAAAGGAAAATAAAAACACTTTTGCATAAGAATTAGAATTTAAATCTTTGGATAATATTAATTTGCAGAGGATAAACAGAGGTTGAATGTTAGTGAGGAAAATGTCCCAAGCACTTTTGAATGATGAGGCGAAAGACTCTACTTGAACCATGGCTAAGAATCTATTTGACAACAGGTTAAACAAACAGCTGTCAAAGCTGGTCTAACAACAACCTGTATCAGAAAACAGAAATCAGTTTATTTCTGTCCCTATGCATCTAGAATTTTCACTATCAGACTAATAAATTTCTATTTGCACTTGACATTAAGAAGATTCAAGTAATTTAGGAGATTTTGGGAAGGAGAGGAAGGAGGTCTTTACAATTTCTGTGAAGATTTTAAGAGTATTTTTATTGAAATGTGTCAGTAATCAGGATGAATAGGTAAAATTTGTTTTCTTTTCGAACCTTTCAAACCTGGAGTAGCATAATAAGCATATCTTCTTGGGGGAGGAAAAAACCCACCTCCTTCTGGGAAGGAGGTCTTTACAATTTCTGTGACCCATGACGATCCAGTAAAGCACTAAATCTTTTGCTTCACTTTAAACACAGTGACTCCAATTGATTCCCATGCTAGATATACACCAAAGTGTTTTGCTGTATTGACACTCAGCTCCATAAGAGGTAATTAAATATTTAGATAAGGGTTCTTAAGTATATAGCAAGTGAGAAAATATATTTACCTTTAGCAAAATTAGCATACCTAAATATGTAGATGTATAAGTACTGCAGTGTTGTTCACAATACAGTGCAATATTGTGTAGAAACACCTGAGCTCATTCTTTTACAGAAGCTCAGTTCAGGTTTGCTGACAGACAAACAGGAAACCTGTGGAGGAACACTGGCGTGTCATGTTTAATATCCAGACATTTTCTACTATCTAAACTGCACTATTGAATTTAGAAATGTTCCTACGCTTTAGAGACTGTTTGGCAATAAACTCTCCTGTGGTTTTACTTATCACTTGAACAGCTAATTCAGAGAAGTGTAAAGAAATGAGGAATGGGAGAGGTTTAGGCAAGCACGTGATTCCTTTATTATTAATATGTTAATAGTTAAGTCATGGAGGTGCCCTAATGGGAAAAGCTATGTAAAGCTACACCAAAATATTCCTGATAATACTTACACATCTCTGATTAGTGAAAGTATATGACAGAGCCAAAGATAATTACTAACCAGCAATTTATGACATGAGCTGTTATCACTAAGCAATCACACGCTGAACTTGATAAAAATCTGATTCTGGGACAGAACTGGACTATTTTATTATTATTATTCAGAGGAAACAGACTTTCCAAAGAGGCTTGAGGAACATATGATATTCTTCAAAGGAGAATTAATTTTTTTAAGAAATTTTTAATTTCTTAAAAAAAAACTTTAGAATTAAAGTTATCAAATAGCCTACTTTCCTGGGCTTTTCTTGTTTTTCCTTTTTATTCGCCCTCCAAGAAGATATAGTTATTATGCTACTTCAAGTTTGAAAGGTTCATAAAGGAAACAAACTCTACCTATTCATCCTGATCATTGACACGTTTCAATAAAAATACTCTTAAAATCTAGACTGCACTTTAAATCAATAAAATTTTAACAGAATTCTTACATAATCAGCTTTTTAATTAAACAGCCATGAAAAAAAGCTTTTTGGCTTATTTTTTGACTGTGTCAATCTAATTTCACTTAAGCAGCACGAATCAAGGTATGATTAGCTTTTCAAAGCATAACTATTCCCACTAAAATAAATCTTGTTGCTGAGCACAGCAGCCTTTGACATCAATAATGATAACAGAAGAGGCAAATTCCATTGAGACAGCTCTAGTTCTGCTGTCATTGAGACATTAGAGAAAAAAAAAACCCAAAGTGTACAGCTCAATGCTTAGTATGTATTTCAAGGTCACTCATTCAGATCCAAATGAGAAAAAGTTACTATTTTTGAAAGCTGATATAACATATAGAGTAAGTCTTAATGTAGTGACTAGTACCAAGTGTTCCAGTGGGAACATGCATCATGTCAGCTAGCAATTTGATTAGCAGTAAAGGAAAAACATCACAAGAATAAATGGAAGTGAAGAATACACTAGTGTTTTTATGCATCCTACTCAGGGAAACTATATCATAAATTCTAAGAATTTGGAAAACTCAGCTATAAATATGTTAACAGTAAAGTTATTGAAACTACTTATATGAATTTTTAGTTGGAACCAAAGCATCAATCATCTCTACTAACTTCAGTGGATGTTGTGAGAGTGCTTACTAGGACAGAGATTTGCCTCACACGTTTAATACAGACAAACATCCAGTGGAGAAAAAGAAACCATTAACACTTCCCCACTCCCCAAAAGATCCTATATATAATACAGAGAGAACCAATCCCTGATTCATTAAGATGAACTTAAACTGGTGGGTTGGAGGTGGGAAGCTGGTGGAAACTAAAAAAAACAACAACAAATCCAGAAATAGAGAGCTGTTAAAGAACTGGGAAATGAGAAAGATGGTCAAAGAAAGAAAAGGTTTTCAAAAGTATTCAGGGAATATTCAACAGAAAAGAGGGACTGAAAGCTTGAATTTAATAGAGGACAATACAAGAAATTTTGAGATCACCATTACAGGCTATTTATTAATTCAGAAGACATGGCTGAATTTATCAAGCAAAAAACACTGAATTAGTAATAACGTTGTATGTAAAGAAAATTATAACTGAGAAAACACTATAAATAGATTTTTAAAGACAACTTGCCTGAAAACCGAGGAGTTTTTCACTAGGCTTAATATGCCTCTGAAATTCACATTCCACTGGTTGTATTACTTTGATGCCATCTTCATAAAAAACATAAAACATGTTCCCAATTCCCAGACCTTAGGGACAAAAACACATTGAAATGTATAAAATTAAGTGAGGACAAAAAAGGAAAATCCTTGTCTTGAACTAAAAACCTAATCACAGTTTGGTACAAGATCAGTTTGTTAATGTGTATAATAGTAACACAGCTAAACCTATGGGATATTTTGTCGTAAAACTGAAACAAAACTGTTCCATTATTTAGAATTTTACATAGTTTTTTTTTCCCATTGGCAAGATAGTGTGTTAATGACTACAGATCTAGAAATGCACAGTTTGACAGTTGCAGAAATAAAAGTGATCTTGTGAAATCATCTACACTGAAATCAAATTAATAGAAATTCTCTATGTATACTTTTTAAAATTAATTTTTCTTAAGGACGGAGGACTTAACATAATTACTGTATAACATTGAAAGAGAAGACCTGAGTCTTTGTTATAAACTCTTACTTGATATTTCCATCAGAAAAGGAAATATCGTCTATTTTATTTTATTAGAAAGATAGAGTTGGGCAGACATTGATTCCAATGTTGAAGGGCCATAGGTGTTTACGGAACTATTCAATCCTTCTTCCACAATGTTGCTGAAATACAGATGATGCTAAGTTTTGTGCAGAAGGTGGGAGCCAGATCTGCAGCATGAAGTCTCACAATATCTGTGATTATGGTCATGACCACAGAAAAGGACAGTCTCACTAGTTTTCTGTGTGCCAATTAAGACAACAGTTGTTTATTTGCTATATGGATGCCATAATGGATGATCAGCTCATATTCATACAATTATTTGAAGAAAATTATAGTACTCAGAAAATCATATATATCAACTATAACCATTCTGACAAGTAAACTGTTGGCTGCAATGGTAAATGTTTGCATCCATCCTGGGCACAGGACCTAAGCTTTCACTTGACATAACAATATTTGGCATAGGAACATGGAGGAGTCAAACCCATGAAAAAGAAACTCGAATCTGAAATTCTGCTTATCCTAAACTCTGAGGGAAAGCCAATGTAAATAGAGAGAGGACAGGTCTTAAGACAAAATAAAATAATAAGAAAATCAAGAGGGGGTACGGGGAATGAATGTTTGTGTATGTATGTATAAATGCATTTATGTACACATGAACACAAAAGTTTCCAATCCCCGTTAGGAATCACATTGCTAACACATCTCTTTAAAGGTTGTCGTATGTAGAAGATTGTCAGGCTATGCCCAGAACAAACACATTCAATTATCTTTGAGAAATCTTGTGGAATCATTTCCCATTTCTCGCCAATTTTTCCCAGAAGGAGAGGCAGTCTCCAGGCAGGGTTTTCCTCACTTTATATTGAATCTATCCATTGATAGGCTAGCAAAAATTGGGAGAGAAAATTGCCTGTGCTGCATTAGGTGTAGCATAGAACCAGACTTATGTTCATGGAAAGCTCCCCAGTCATGTCTGTTCAGAGCACAGGGTGTACTCAGGGCAACATGGCCACTCTGGCCAGTGGGCACCTGTGTGCCTTGCATGCAGATAAACCACACGGCCTGTACGAGACAGCATATTCAGGTCTCTCTTTAGAGAATGCCTGACATTGTATCATGTAAGAACAGCTGAAATTTGCAGATAAGCCTGAGTGATGTAAGGCTGCCTGTACCAATGAACACAGTGTAGAGATCTATAGCTGAGCAACTGGCACACTGTGCCTTGGGGATGAATACGTGAACATGGCTGGGCACAAAACACGGTTTTCCCTTCTCCATCCTTTCACTGGCTGAGGTGTATTACGGTTATTAGCAGGATAAGCAATACCAGAATGTGAGGAAGTCGCTCAGCTGACAGCCCCAGGTGACCTAGACATTTGGTCATCAGGCTCCTAAAACCTCCACCTCAGGTACCAATACTCCAAAGAAACATTTCCAATGTACAGGTATTATTTATGACTAATAAACAGACCAAAGTTTTAGGGCTTTATTTCTAAAGTCTGGATAATAATGTTAATCAAACTGTTCTACAAAAACAGTGAAGGACATACAGTATTAAATGTCCTTCTTCCATTTCAATATGAAGTTAAGGAAGTCAGTTCATATAACAAAACTTTACCTCTGGATCCAATTAGTTAATTCCCCTTTCCAACTTATTATGATCCAAAACTCTTCATTTGAGTGAGTGGCTACAGATACCTGTACAAATATCTAATCTGCATAAATATCTAATCCCCTCAGCAAGCCACTTTTTCAAAACTACAGGAGCTATTCCTTTGATGACTTAATTTTGCAGCCCTCCTCCCACTAAATAAAATCCTGCACATTTTTAATGCAGTGCCAGAAGCGACAGATAAATAGATTTGCTTTATTTAGACTAAATTGATACTTAAAACTGGCTAACATTTTTTTTAATGGTGGTGGTTGGGATTCTTTTGCATATATATTAATAGATTTGTATTTATTTATATATTGCATTATTACTGTAATACACATGTACCTTCAAAATCCTTTCAGATTTTCTGATGCAAGTGGTTGTGATAAAGATTTTGTGAACTTGATACAGAAATATCTCTAGGCATTAAGGTCCATGTATGGTTTCATGCTCTTGATTGTCCTACTAATCACCCATCCCTCCCTTCCTATGTGTTAATACTTTCATAACAGATAATGGCAGGGTATGGATGGCCCAGAGAAGTTGGTGGTGATGTTTATTGGCATCTTCAGGGTATCGGTCTCTTGTAAAATATTTTCAATGTTGTAATTAGCAACAGTATTTACTGAAATCACAATGACTGGCCTACAGTTCTATGCAGAGAGATTGAGAATATCTGCTCTAGGAGACACAAGATTTGGTACTACACATTGCTTTTTGATTAGTTTCACACTAGTTACAGAGAAATTTGAATGTATTTACCATAAGGACTCTGGTAAGCTAATATTTTTAATTGGTATTTTTTATCACAGAAGTTAAATTTTCCTAGGTGCATTGTAATGACTGAAAGCAACAAATTGACTTGAAAAGACAAAAAAATTAAAAAATCAAGGAGATACTAATAATGTTTTCAGTTTTGAGATAAAATATACTTGATGCTTTCCCAACATGAGATGAGAACTGCATACTTTTGAGAATTTGGTACAAATTTGTTGCATATCAGTTTAATCATTAACTATGTAATTGTATGAAACTCCAATCACTTGTAATCTGCAAGGCCAATAGAGCAGCAGGACAACAGCTGAGCTCCACTACAATCACAGAAATTATTACTTGTATCAGCAGAGCAAATGGTAAAACAGGTGTCAAAAAATAAAAGTAGTTCATATTTATAAATTCAATGGGAATGCCAAAGGCTACTACATAGAGGCAAATGAAATGTCAGATTTTTAAATCTTTAAATGAATTTTAAAAAAAATTAAAAATATGCAGAAATACCATTTCTAGCATGAATTTACAGCAAAGCCTGATTCACTTGTTATCTTGTATTATCAATCTTCCAATGGAAATAATTGAAAAAATTTCTTATTACTGAAAAGTTTTAATTCCTAAATTGCAACTTTATATGAAGAACAGGCTACTTAGAGCAACAAAATGGGAACTCATGACAACTCTTAGATTATGGTATTTTTCTGGAATATGAGGATAATTTTTGAGATCATGTAATATAGATGAAAATAAATACCTATCTTTGGCTTGTAAAAAATATTTCCATGATTTTTACGTTAATAACACCTGATTGTGTCTTTATTTATGTTTATCCTTCAGTTCATCACAAACATCCATTCCTTCCCCCAACATTTGTTTACAAACCTTTCCTGAATATAAGAATAAAATGCTTAGTTTAATTACACAACAACAGGTATGTCAATTTTAAACTGTTTAAGATTATAATTTTGTCAAATAAGAGAGATTCATAGAAGAAAATCAATCTCAACAGCATATAGGCTGACTGGTTAGAAGTTTTACCATGACAACAATCAATGGTCTACATTTTAAATCTGAGCTTCTTGTTGTGTATCTTCAAACAATTGTCAAAATTGTGAACAGCTCATTTCCTTCTCTCTCCCAAAAAGGAAAAGCAGTTTACAAAAGTATGAGCGTTTATAGGATTCATTTCCACTTTAATATTTTTCAGTCAAATTCCTTATTGTTGCAAGGGGGTAGGTAACTACTGTAACTGTAGAGTACAAACAAACATAGATACACATACACAAGAAACAACAGATGAGCATTTCATCACACTACAGAAAATATGAACAAAAGTAATCTCCATTAGTACCTTGCTCTCGCCATAATATGTTTGCAACTGCAGCATGTAAGAGAAAGAAAGAACAGAAAATAAAAATGAACAAGGGAAAACAAGAAATTATACATCAATTCTGAAATAATTATAATGCCTTAACCTCTGATTCACTAAAATACTCTTGCAGGTAAACCACCGGAAACAGTAAATTAACAATAGTTCTCTATGTCATGTGACTAAATTGTGATTAGCCATAGTAGTTATTTAGGACAAGGTAAACCCCATCACTCCCACTAAACCCCTCCAAACTAACTCCATTACACCATTAACCATTATCAGCAGTGTGGTTTATAATCCATTATAAAAAGCATGAGCACTTTTCATGCACGTAAATGATACATGACAGGTGATGCAATTTTCATTATTTCCTTTAAACCCTGGACTTTGAAGAGAATAATTTCAGAACATATTTATGAGAGACATATGAAAAATTAAAGTATACACAGGATATTTTTCTGTATGGCTGTAGCTCAACCATGCTACCAAAATTGCCATGCTCTATAATGTTCACCATTCTCTTTGGAAGACCAAGAATGGAATTATAAGATGGCATGGTAAGCACCTAAATTTTAACGTTGATTTTTCCCCTGAAAACATAAATTTTATTTGGCCATCTTGTTTATAATTGGATTTTAGACCTTTGAGACCAATGAAATTATATTATCCTAATATTGCATCTTTCTGTCTGGGGAGGAAAAAAAAGAAAACAAATATAGTCTTGCAAACTTTTAGTATTTAGAACTCAGCATGCAACAGAATCAAAATTTTAAAACATCCTCACTGAAAACCAACACATATTGCAAAGTAATGAACTTACAAAATTTTAAAAAATCCTAAACACAGGAAAGGAATACAACATAGAAAACACACATATCACACACACACATAATGCAATTGGGAGGTTCTTTGAAACACAGTGCTACAAAAGCTAAAAACGTTAGTGTGCTTTAAAAAAAGGTTTGGAAAAAGCAATGAAAGACATATTATAAAGAATTATGTTGGCGGACAGAAGTTCCTCATCTGCTGACAGCTGAAGGTTGAGAATGAAAACAGAAACTATCACTCTAGAAAAGGCCTGGGTACTAAGATTTTCCCACATCATTTGTACTTCAACAGACAGGAGAGGGAAAACACAGCCCTGGGATCTGACCTTTGGGTCTGTTAGTGCAGCAAGTTTTGGATTCACTCTCCTGTCAGTGCATCTAGCCTGAACTTCATGGTTTTGTCTTTGAGGGTATCCAAAAGACTTCTAAGGACTTGCTAAACAACATCCCCTACACCCACCCTGCCAGTCACCACACTGCAGAAGGCTGTCAGGCTGACCAGCACTTTTTTCCCTCTGTAAATCCATCATGATTGCTCCTAATCACCTTCTAGTTCTGGGAATAGTTTTCAGGGTGAAATGCTCCATCTCTATTCCAGAAATCGACATGAGGCAGATGCTCCTATCGTGTTTTGGATTCTCCCTCTTGCCCTTGAAAAGTGGCACTGGCTTTCTTACAGTCTGCAGGAACTTCCTCGATCACCATGATCCTTCACACATTGACAAGAGTCCCCTCACAATGCCATGGGCCAGTTTTTCCAGCTGGGTTCACCCTATCCAGGCCCTTTCACCTGTGAAAGTTCACTTCATTTAAATGGTCTCAATCAGATCCTATACACCACGGATAAAAAAAGCTTCCTTGCAAGAGGATGACTTCCCAAACCTTCCCACTGCTGTCACATTCCTAGGAACAGTTTTGCTAGGAAAGACAGATGTGAAAAAAACTTCAGTACAACTTTTCCCCTTCCAGATCCTTTGCCATCAGGTCCCCATCCCCCTCAGCAGGCCCACATTCCCCGTTAACCTTCTTTTTCATGCTGATGTCTCTGTAGAAGCCCAACTATGGTCATTCACCAGACTCAGCTGCAAATGGGTTCTACATGCCTAGACACTGTCTCCAGATGCAGATCACAATTCTGTATTTGCCTGTATTGTGTTACACAGTCTTTCTTATTAAATAAAGCAAATTCATTTCCCCAGGGCAATCTGGAAGATTTCCTTTAAAATTACTTTTCTCCTCACATTGTGAGGAAATAACCATGTAATACATGACACTTGAGGTCCCATAAATACAGCCATAATGTTATACAGTTTATCAGCGTTTTTCTAGGGGTGACATAGGAAAGAAAATAAGAAGTAATTACAATTACACAAGTGTGGGAAATTGTACAGGATCAAAAAAAATTATTTAAGATGCTAAGTACAGAACACACTAATTTATGTTAATGTAAAATGAGATGTATGATTCTGAGCTTTGCTCAAGAAAAAGGGCAGGATAATATAAGTGCTTTAAAAGCCTCACATATTAATTTTAAAATTAGCAAATCAGCTAGAAGAAAATTGAGATATAATTTAAGAATGCAATATAATATTATAAACAACAGCCACAATCTTACCTAACAGATCAAGAAACCTCTGTTTTTTTTTTAATCAGACCTATAACTTCTTTTCAGGAAAGATGTCAAGTCTCGAGATAAAGAGTTCAATGCTGGAACAAGCACAGCATGTGTAGATATAAAGTATGCTAAGGAACA
The DNA here is from genome assembly GCF_028551555.1 of Melozone crissalis. Taxonomy (NCBI): domain Eukaryota; kingdom Metazoa; phylum Chordata; class Aves; order Passeriformes; family Passerellidae; genus Melozone; species Melozone crissalis. The sequence goes on along the minus strand of NW_026535784.1, from coordinate 34,515,689 downwards.
TATTGTTTGCCTTCCTATTTGGTTAAGCCAAAATTAACATTTTCCAGACACACTTTATACTGAATTCTCAACCATTTGTAAACTCCACTATGTAAGCACACAGAATTAGTGACAGGTCTCAGCAACGTGTTCTGGTTTCAAGAGAGAACACTATCTTCTCTTTTGCCATGATTCCACAGAGTTATTAAATAGTATTAGGAGATGCACTGGGAGCCTTGCAGAAGACATTGTATTCCAAAAGTTTGTGACCTTGACCAGGTTATGTCATCAACATGGGGCCTTGTGACAGGGAAGCCTGCCCATAAAAACCCGTGCTGCACACTCACGGGCCTTATGACAAACTGCAACCTGCCATAAGATATGTGGCTTTCTTTGTTACACCAGATAAAACCACTACAGCACCGAGGGAGCAGGAACCTCTCCATGGGCAGGACCTGTGCAGCTTGCTGTGGGAAAATCCACCCACAAATAATCCCATGCTGCATAAATAAATCCGTGATGCCCAGCATGTGAAGGGTTGCAAGGTTTACTCACTACCTATATTTCTCTTTTTATTATATCTTATTAAAGCAGCTATTTTATTACATCATTTGTTGTTGAGCCTTTATACTGTCATCAAAAAGAAATCTGCATTGCTCCTTCTTCTCCCTTTTCCCCCAGCAATGCAAGACATGTGAGAATCCAAGTTTTCTTGAAAGAGGTTAACTTTCTTATTATTTTCTTTTTCTTTTTAAGCACACTTACAGCTCCATAAAAATGACTCTTCATTGTCCTTCCACAGCTATTCTATGGTTTTCTGTACAGCCCCAGCCTTTGATTAGGAGCAGCTAATATAACATCTGAATCCCTGTTCTTCATCTTTGTTATACATTGAGTTGGATGAATGCTAATAGGTTGCACATATTTCACAAAACTCTGTTCTTAGTAATTCATGAAATTCTGCAGCAGATTAATAGCAGTGTAAATTCTTATACACTTTGGATGGAAACAACAGCTGCAAATATCCATGGTATTTCTAGCACTAAATGAATGAGGGTACTGCAATATCACTTTGCAAATAAATTCTGTATCCTTCTCTTTCTTCTTGCATTGGTAATAAATGTCATTGCATTTACTTTTTTGACTCAATAGGCAATTTCAAAGATTTGAACTGTCAACTAGTGTTATTCCTCCCTACTTTTCTTTTCTTGAAACATTCAATGCATTTTGGAAATAAAGTGTGTGTGTGTAGGCAAAATTTACCTTGAGTTTCAAGACTAAATGTAACTTTTCTACTTCCTTTTGGCATTATTAACTATTCAAATTTTCAGTAATCAGCATGCAATATTATATATTCAGACATATTCAAAAAAAATGGATATCAATTAAAAGATAGGAAGGCACTGTCCCTTTCAAAGCCTTCAATTCCATGATGGCAAAAGGTCACAAGCAGATGTAATTGAAAATAGGACAGTGAGAGAAATGCAATAAAGTCATACAAAAAAATGTGTAGTTCAACATAATTTTTCAGAATTGTACTATCATAATCTGCTGTACTTTCTATTGCATTAAAAGAGTAATTTCAAGATGTTTAAAGTGATGTTGTCTCCTTACTTCACGCATAGCCACCACCACTGCCAACTGTTTTGATTAATCCGAAACACAGGATAAAGACAGTGTATAAGTTACTCTCTTTTCTCACATTTCTGATTTATAAAAACCTGCCCTTATGTTATGGGGTAAATCTATAACATAATTACTATATTTTTGCTGATCTAATAAAAAAAAAATCATTATTTTTATATTAGAAATAATTGCGTTAAAAGTGAATATGAGGTTGACATGAATTACATTTTTGCTGAGATTCCACAATCACATACCTACTTTTAATTTCATTCTTTTTCTATAAGAAATTCAGATTGGTTTTGTTTATATGCAAATGCAAATATATAAAACCTAATTTATTTTTGAAGCCAATACTTTTTAAAAAGTTATCTATTGCTTGCTTCAAATATTTTAAAATTAATTGTCATTACAAATTCTAGGCTGTTCTCATGTGATATGCACTTCAATTTCATTTTAGGTTAATACAATAACCAGATATCTGGTTTATATATATTAGACTATTATTTATCAGTTAAAAGTCAACAGTTGACACTTTAATTTTGTTCAAATATGAACATGTTACCTTATTTTCTACATTTTATATAACTCTTTATAATGAATCATACATAAGTCCTTTCCCATAGCACATTAACTCAATCCAGTGTACACTAGCAGGAAGAAAAAATGGTTCATGAGCTGAATTACTTCGAAGTTTGAAATAAAGTCTTTGCCCACAATGCTGTCAACAAGTATAAACTTGTTTAGCTCCGCCATAAAATAAAATGCCAGCATAAATTATCTCTGAGAAAAATTAGGTAAATAGGTACCATTCAGTATCAGATGTGACAGGAAGATTCTATTAAAATTGCATAAAGCCTTTCAGAGAGAATTTAGGCCATAAATCACAGTCAAAAGGCTTTTAGTCTTATTCCCAGTTCTAGACAGTGGAGATGCCGTGTTGCTTATGATGGCCATAAACCTGTCAAGCCAGTAGCATTCAGATCACATAATCTTTTTAGGTGATAAGACTATGACATTACCTAAAAAAGGCACAGCTAGAAATAGAGCTACTTAATGGCATGGAACAGTTATATTTTTTTTTTTTTAATTTAGTCCTAAGATACAGTGCACGAGAGATACAAAAAGAGAACTTCGGTTCTGCTTTTTGGGACTAAGTGAAAGAAACTGTAGGATAAATTACTTTGCCACATTTGATGATGTCATAGTGGGTGAATTCAGTAACACAAGAGTCTGTGCTTGATAACTAAAATAAAAGCTACCAAATATTAAAAGTTCATCAAGTACATTCAAATAGGTCTTGGAAATGTCCTAATAGTTTTACTTGATAACTCTCTATCATGACAGCTGTCTCCCCAAGGTGCATACATGTCACAAAAAAAATTTAGAGAAACACCTAAGAAGTCATATTAATCAATCACAAACTGAACTGCACTTTGTAACACAAGTTTTTAGAAATAGTTAGGAAAAGGTGAAATATAATAAAAAACCCCAAACCACAAACCCACAGAACTATTTCACTTCAAAGGGAACAGCATGATTTTTTATGATCTATGGCTCTAGTATAGTAGAACTAATCTAAATTGAAACAGAAAAGAAACTAAAGCACATACAAAGTACCTGTCAAAGTAGAAACCACCAGTAGAAACCAGAAACCACCAAAAAATATGGATTTTTAAAGTTACTTTACTTCAAAATACTTTACTAGTAGCTAAAAAAAAATTAAGTACTTAAAAATTACCCCTGAAAATATTCACTTGTCTTTGGTGATGACTATTTTTTATTTTCCTGTTTTCTATATTACCAGATTTTCTTCTTTAGGAAAAAAACCCCTTATATTCAGTGTAATCTGATATTACATATGTGTATCAAATTACAGTGATATATTCTACTCTATTATTTATATTAAATATTCTATTATTAGCTTAAGTCCTCTTAGCTATCTTTTTTCTAAGTTAATAAAATAGTTTATTTGGTATATTTAGCTATGTATTATATTCCATAGTCAGTTAATGTTACTTTCATTAAAAAATTTAAAATTTGGACCAATTCCATTGGTCCTACTACTATTTCAATGGAATCTCACAAAATAAATAAATTCCACAGATGGAAGTTGCAATTTCTTCCTCCTCTCTTCGAAATTATTATTCTACCATATATCAACGAAAAATGCAGTAAGATGTTTCCCACTCCACCTTTCTCATAAATATATTGTCAAGATACACTGCCAAATTATCTTTGTCCTATATTTAAATTCTTCAGCTTCCAAACAGTTTTTCAACAACAGCAAGATGACGACATTGGTTTGCCATATGGCTTCTAGGAGTTGGGCTGATCCAATCTGTGTTTGTTATTATGATATGTAGTCATCAACAGAGAACTACAGTGGAGCTGTCCATTTGTGTGTTCATGCTTTAAATGAAGCTAAGTCCAGTAGTATGGAGGAGGAAGTTATCTGTTAATAAAAGATTTGAGAGTCTCTTAAAATGTACCTGCACGTATTACAAGCTAGAAAATGGAAACCCATCTTTTATCAGTTGCTGCATGGATGCTGGGTGCTAGAATATAGAACCTGTTTACAAAAAGAGAGAAATTGCAGTCCTAAAGAAAATAAGGAGTCTTAGTTATGATGAAATCCCATTTTTCTGCTAGCAGAAGAGGTTCCAGCCATCTGACATTCCTTTATACATTGCAGCAGCAAAAACCCTGGAAAACATCACAGATTGCTGCTAAAGGTAGAAGAAAAGTATTGTCACATCAGAGCTATTCAAGGTTTAAATTGTACTGCAATGAACACATTTGGGTTTTTTAACGTTCTGTTGACAACATTCTTCTAAAAATATTTTTGTCCTGCATTTGTGCAGGGGCAGGATAATAACTGAAACCAGAGCCTGATTGAAGATTTTCTACCTTACAAAGGACTAAAAAGGAGAGTAAATGATGTGTAGTCAAGACAAATATTAAAAAAAAAACCAGATCCAAATGCAGTGCATAGAATACTTGCTAAAAGTTTCAGCTGGTCTGGTGCTATTAGTTTTTAATACATTTCAGAATACATCATAAATTTTAAGAGTGCCATAAAGTACCACTATATCTGCTCCTAGTAGTTGCCTCACTTCCTGACACTTAGTAACTCAAGTAGCTGTAGGCTAGTTAGACTGGGTTATATGACCCAGACAAAAGAACAGACAACACTTGCACATAATTAAATTCATTAAGAAATCAAAAAAACAAGAATAAAATTATAAGTCAGCTAATATGTTCTAACAGAGACCAGGTCTTCACAGGAAAACCTGATAATTTTTTTAATGTAAATAAGAATTTGGTAATATAGAAATTCATATAGTTGTGACCCATAATTTTGCTAAATATCTGATTTGTTAAGACAGAATATTCTGATTAAATGAGTTATTTAATAATGGTAACATATATGTTAATAGAATTAAAAACTGCCAAAATAATTAATCTGAAAATGTAGTTAAATAATTAGTAAAAAGTGAAGGAGAAAGTTCTGGAGTATGTCCAGAGCAACAGGTAGTGAATCGTGTCATAACCACTTTCATCAATGACCTGCAAAATACAAAATCATTTCCTAAGAAGTCTGTGAATTACCTGTAATGATAAACAACGGCTTTAACAAACTGAATGACTTTGTCAAGTTCATTTGTAAAATACTTTTTTTTTTTTTTTATCCAAATTGAAATGTAGATGTCTTGGCAAATAAAGAACATACTATGCCTAACTGAGACAGGTGAGAAGGAATAGGATTTGGACAGTGAGGTCTGATAGCATATGGGAGATAAACACATAAACAAACTTCCACTGCTGGTATTAGTTGAAAATAGTGACAAACGATTGATGTGGAAGAAAATGTACCAAATATATATTTTGCTTTCCAGAAGATTAAAAATAACAAATAATAAATTTTCTTGTGCAAAGAGCAGTATTCCTTTCTTAAAAAAAAACCCAAACTGTACTAAAACAGTTAGAATTCTCAAGACAAGAGGACTGAGTACTATTTTAACTATCTTATTACGAGAAACTTATATATTGTGTGTGTGAGAATTTGCAATCAATATTAATATATTCATAGGACAAGAATTCTTAAGAGGTCAATTTATTGGAGGGGAAAAAAAGTGAGAGACTCAAAGGAGGCAACTGAAGGAAAAATTGACTTCAAATGGAAACTGAGCATTATTCTGTATTAGTGAAATTGATTAATAAATAAAGCAAAATATCAAGAGAAATGAGGAATTTTTTGATTCTCTGCATGTCTGACTCGGGTATATGCATCTCTGTAAGGACACACTTCAGGCAGACAAAGCATTTGCTCTGTATTCAGGCAGAATGCAATTTAATGTCTTGTGAAATGTAGAAGATAGAATAGATTTGGATAAAATGGTTCCATCATGCTTAAATCTATGAATCCATGCAATACCAGTTCTGAAAAATAAAAATACATTGGAATGAAAATCAAATGAGATTTTGAACTGCTATTTGTATTTACGAATGTGATTACACCAAAGAGTCCTTCCAACACAGCTGAGCTGTCTCAGGTATTCTTAGAGGATCATGGCAGTAGGGGAGACTCTTGTGTCCTCAATGAGATTTAGACCAGGTCATTAATCCCTAGAATGTTTTTACCAGTCACCTCAGGGGTTATTCAGCTATCAACCAGACCAGCTATCTCATTCTCAATGGCTGTAACTGCAGGCTTGAGGGAAAATGGAATTCACAGCAAAAAGAATTTGCAGTCTCCAGAGAATCAAAACAGCACAGTTCTCACATTCAGAAGTATTTTAGATGCTACTGCTATTATCAACATCAGAGGAATTAAACAGGATCTGATAATACAGAGCAGTAGAAATTTATCACCAGTACTTGTAAGAGACATTTATATAGGCAATATAAACTAAAACTTTCTATTATAGCTTCACCAATCTAGCAAAAAGGATTCATCTACTGCTGTCAAATATATAAATAAAATTTCAGCTACAGAATGAGTTAATCGGTAAAAGGCATGGCTAAAGTTAAAGTATTTAAAACTAATTTGATTTCTCTCACCAAAGACACTGTTAAAATGAAAGTATGTTTTCAGAAGTCTTATTTTTAGTGCACATTGAAAAAGGCTGATGTGCTAAGAGGAGGCCAAACTATCCTTGAGACTATCATCCAATATTCAAAATTTTGCCTATGTGAGAAAGAGCAAGGCTTCCCTGTTCAGTGCTGGCATTTTCTGAACAGATCTGGATGACAAAGCATTTTCAGAGTATTTTCCATTCACTTCCATCTAGATTACCATCCTGATTATGAACCATTATCATCAAAGTATATTGACTTTTCTTGGTAAGTGGACTTCAAGTTTCTGAAACTGGAAACTTCAAAATAAACAAGTTCCTAGCACCCTTAATTCATACTTGACATTGTGTAACTTTATTTTTTCTCCCAGCATCAAGTTTCCCATAGTTCAGTATAGCTTTGCCTTCATTTCTTTTCTCTTTATAATACAGACATATGCATTACATGCATCTGTAACAGTCCTATGAATTATGAAAACCTAGCAACCTGAGAGCACTTTTAGACAGACAAGTGAGGTAAAGGTTTGCTTATTATTTAACAGTCTACTTTTCCATAATGACACTGATTTTTATTTAGTCCAAGGTAGCAGAAAACAGTATTATCTCTTGGGAGCTGATTAAATTACCAATTTACGGAGAAATCAACTATCCATGCCCTTTCTGTCACAGACACTATTTTTTTTCTCAAAGCACTGAACTGAATTTTTAGTACATTTGGGATGCATTGAAAGCAATATTCCACACAAAAATAATAAAAATTTAGGTTATTGTGTGAAGTAACATTAAACCCCCAAAGTTTTCCCATGCACCCAAACAATGGGTCACGTAAGTACAAAAGTGAACATTTACTTTGACTATTACGCTTCCTAGGAAATAAAATATATGCACTGATAATGGAATAATGTTTTGCATTTCTTAAGTGGCTTTTGAAATTATTGTCATGCTCAAGGCAGTGCAATTGTACTTTGTATTTTAGAACTAAACTGTAAAGTTCCCACCAAACTCTCAATAGAAAATCAATTCAATGTTCAGAAATGCTTTTATTTTTGCTTTGATTTTTATCTTATATAACATCACAAAGGAGAAAAGCCCGGACTAACTGACAAGCTAGTGAGAAACTGATCTTATTTTATTCAAAACAGTATCCTAAGATTTCCAAAAGGGAGCCCTCTAATAAAGAATTCCAAAAAAATTTAAAAATGTGTCTGCTTTATAATCTTAAAGGAGGATAAAAGCAAAATAATTTATAAAACTGTCATAAATGACAGAAATAGTTTATATCAGATCATATAGAATCACATTTACATTCATCAGAGGCTATCTTTAGAATAAAACTTGTGACCTAATCAATAGGCTTGAAATAGAAATAGCTGTAGCATTGTGCTTAATATGTGTGGGTGGGGTAAAAAAAAGCCCACAATCCTATCCAGGTGGTTTTACCTATTTTATTCCTTAATAATCCCTAATTTAATGTACGAAGAAGAGTTTTGGAGGAAATATAAAAACAAACAGAAAAGAGTTAATAATGAGGCCCTTCCACTTCTGATAGTGGCTCTCCAATGCTAGCAACTCCTCCCTGCAAAGAAATTCTTTAAGAAACAACAGCAGCTTTTGAAACTACATCTATAAAAATGTGTACCTGTTGTAATTTGTTCATGTAGTTGTGACAATGATTTTGAGAGTCAGTGCTTTTTTTATTAGTATGTAACTTATTTTTCTTGCATGTACCAAAATGAGATTCTGAACAAATTGGAGTTTAACATGTAAATATCTGCTACACCTAAATTTGAATGCTATAATTATACATATTTGGATTTTATGAGTATTTACACATGGATCAATTCTTGGGAAACCATTTTCAAACACCAAGGAACATAATGGTAAAATGCTTCCCTTCAACATACAACACAGAACTTGCAGAGTAAATCATTTTTATAGGAAGGAAAATAACTATATCTTTTGGATGTACTGTCTTAGAAATAGTTTGTTTTATATTCTGGCCTCCTTTCATTTACATCTTTCATGACACCAATGGTCATTCTCACAACTTACTGCTAGTAGATATTAAAGCATTTGTTACAAGCTGTGTTCACTGTATGGCATGTGATTTTACAAATCCTGCTAAGGTAGCAGATCTAAAATTATTACATCATATTACAGGTCCTGAAAAAGTGTTCTGCATTGTTGTGGATATCCATACATATTCACAGCAGATCAGATCTGCAGAACTGGACTGACTTAACTAAACTTAAACTGACTAATTTAACTAAAACACTAGCAAACTGGCTAGTTTGTTACAAATAGTTTTTTGTTAAGGCCAAACAAGATGTCTATAACAACCTAACACATATATAACCAACTAGAGTTCATCAGGGTCCTGAAATTTGGCAACTTTCACAATATTTTTCACACAATGCAATAGGCAAATGGAAGTGGCCAAGCTACTTTACATTACCAGAAACTCTGCATGATCAAACAACTTATTTATCCTCAGGTGTCTTCCCAAAAATATCTGAGCAGTAATTTTCATGGCACTTAAAAAAATCACTGTTATAATTAGTCTTACTTAAAGCAGCTAAGTAAAGATATCAACATTTAGATTATAAAATTTTCCTACATGGAAGATTTCCTCTGAAATATTTCAAGCATAGCAAACCTATATGTAACTGAACTCAATGTCCTGTGGCTTGTAAGTGTCAGGCAGACTTGCAGTGCTACTAATCCTGCCACTGGTACCCTGCTGAGTATTTGACACTGCTGAATATGCTTTCAAATGAACAGGAATGTCTTAGGTTAATGCAATCATACACAGTAGTAAGACAACTATCATTTTACTGGATGTATTTCTAATAAGTATGTAGTATTCATTAAAATAAGAGATTCAAAAGAAAAAAAAAAACAAACAAACCCAACCAATCAAACAAAAAAAAAAGGCGAAATATAAACTCAGGAATGGATTTTTCTAAGCAAAATGAGGTAAGAGGAAAAAATACTGTTAGACAAAAAAATACTGTTAGACAAATAATAGGAAAACAGGGTTTATAAATCCCACTACCATTTAACAGAGGATAAAGAATACTGCTTGTTAGTAGTGATATTGATTTCTTTGGCACATTCAACTCCCAAAATGGAAGCGAATATGCTCATTATTCCTCCACATTCCAGGCACAAGGCAGCATGGGCAGGCTGGAACTGCTCTGGACCTGCTGGGCACTTCAGCAGGTGAGATCAAGCCATGTGATTACTGTCACATCATAAGGCTGATTTTGAATCTTGGTGTGTGTCAAGAACAGACAGGAAGGAAAGGTCTTCCTCCCACACCCCATCAACTACTGGAAAACACATTAATAGTTGCCCTTTTCTTTTTCCCTTCACATTCCCTTTGTCAGCAACCCATCTCTCACAAGGAAACTACCAAAAATTTACAAGCAATGTAAAAAATATATTGGTTCACACAATGAATCAGAGATTTCATTTTACTTCTAAATGTACTGCAGATTGCGCACTCTGCCTCCAGTGACTCTTGGATACCATTAATTGAACTTTATTTTTTAAAATCAGCTGTCTGCACAAACTCATTTTAATTTATTTAATGTTTCATAGTTTTAATACTGATTAAATATTTGAGTGTGGGCGACGTATTTTTCTACTTCTCACAATACTTACGAGTCTTTCGAGCAGAATCTTCCACAAAGAGAGAAGAAATATCCTCATCCACCCCTGCTTCATTCTTTGCAATGCAAGTGTAAGCTCCTGTATCTTCATAGCGCACATTGCTGATGTGAACCTCGCTGCCGTTTGCTGAAAGGAGAGGAAAAAATCAACATGCAGACATGCTAGTGCTTTCAGATTATAAATTCAGAAGGGTTTCTCTGCTTACACTAATTAAACCATTTTCATTCCTGAGTTCATAACTTGGAGGCATGCCAAATTAGTCCAAAGGTATTCAACTGGCTAGTGAATTACATGCACTATTTCATCTCACAGTTATTCAGAGTGCCTCAGTTGGTTTTGTACTTTAGAGACAAATATCAATCTGAGGTTTTATATATATTTAAATTACTATTTTTTTTTAAAGTCAGGTAAATATTAGGTTTTTATTATGTTGCATCTGTTTACTAGACACCATAATTTCCTTTACACAAAATAACCCAAGGAATAAAACTGGCCAAACATCCAATGCAAATAAAAATTTTAATTTGTTGCTCCTAACCAGAGGCACCTAGTTAGTTTTGGTATTGTGTGACTGCAGTGTAACAAAAGAAAAACAGGTGCATTGAAATTTTTCACCTACATCAATGTAGAAGCTTCTGGAAACCTCGGGAATTTTATTTCAGATTGTGTAGGAATGTCAACAAACAATCCAGGTTTCACAGGCAAAGGTCTTTTAAATAATGTGATGTGAATAATTGCGTGAACAATGACTCATTGAATTTTTAGTATATTTGTTCAGCTGTAGGATCTATAAAAAACCAAGCTTTGTAGATATTCTAAAGTATGGACTAAAAGGGGCATTGTCTTACGGTGTAGCACCCTTCTAGCTTGAAGCAAGTGCCCAGATAGTTTAACTCAGAAAAAAGCTCTGGGAAAATGTAATGAGATTTTCAAAATTTTATTTCAAATAATTCCATGCTAGAAAATTGAATTAAATGTATTTTGCTTACAGAGGAATCCTTTGAATTTATTGGTCATAAATATATGGAACAGAGACAAAGGTGAAAAAAAATTCCTCAAATCCCTACAGGAGAAACTAAGAGAATGTTGCAATGGAAGAGAAGTCCATCACTTTCTACTCATAGTGGAAAGTGTTTCTGCAAGGCAATTGTTCACAAATACCCAAGAGAGTTGTACATGAAAGAACAGGGGACTATGACACCTGCAGGGGGAAGTAACACTTCAGAGAAGCATTGCCCTATCTATCCCACTGCTTCTTACAGTGCAGGCTGAGTGCTGTCCTGTCTTAACTACACATCCTGGTTTTGTTGATGAGTGAGAGAAAGTTTTGAAGGGAACACAAGCAGCAGGGGATTTTTTTTTCTCCTACAGCTATCAAAAATTACCAGAAAGACTGAAGCATGCAGATTTTATGCTGAACATGTCCGCTGATTTTGCTGAGCCCTGAAGATTAATAGAAATGAACTGGTGCTAAAGGAAAGACTTTCCTTTAGTTTCCACTGGGGTTTTTTTGGTTTGGGTTTGGTTTTTTTTTCCAGGCTTTTGGGGTTTTAGAGGTTTGGGTATTTTGGGAGGGGAGGTAGGGCTTGTGCGTGTGTATGCAGTGTCTTTGCTCTCCCACAGAGGTCTGCTGATACTCTTCAGTAAAGAGCACATCCATTTCAGGTATTTCTCCTCCAGTCCTTTCTACTATCCGGTCCTCAAATCTTACAAGATTCAGTTCTGATTGGGACTAGGCCTTGCACTGCCTGCTCCACTCAGATACTGCACATTTTCAAACAGACAAGAGCTTATTGGAATTTACTGGTAATCCTGCCAGAAAGTACAATCATTCTAACAAAGAGAAAGCAGAAAGACGTGTCTTGGGGAGTAACTGGAAGAAATTGCATCTTTTGAAATGTTTTAGCTTAGACTTCAAGCCTTTGTTAAAACTATGGAAGAAGAAGCAGTTAGTATGGAAATTATGCACAGATAAAACATTAGCAAGATGTAGAAAACAATAAATGCATTCCTTTACCTTGAAGAGTTAGCTGTTTGGATAACTTTGGAGTGATATCAATTCCGTTCTTCAGCCAACCCAGCTGTGGGTTGGGAATACCTTCAGCGTGGCACCGAAGGCTAGCTGTCACACCTGGCTCCCTTGCCTGGCTCTCTGGATAGACTCGGATAACTGGTGGAACTAAATATAGAAACAATTATAATTTAGTGGAGAACATTATTTTCATTTTAAGAAAAATAATGATAAGAAATTCAGAAGACCCCTGCAGCTGTATATAACTACATACAGACGTGGTATTCATCAGATATTCAGCGACATTCAATGCAGAATTCTGTCTCAGAAAATTTATGAAGCAAACAAAATGTTCTGTGAGAAAAACCTCTTCACTGTGGTATCAAAGAAAAAAGCCTCAATTCTTCAATAGTTAGTGGTTGAGTATTAAGATTTTGATTTTTCCTTAGATTTCTTTATAAAATGTGACTAATGTACAATTAGCGAGTCGTGATATGTTGTAAAGAGATTTTAATTGCCCTGTTTCACAAATCTTAACATTTCATCTCCACCTTTCCCCTCCTTCCAAAACACCTAGTAACAATCCCTTCTACATGCAAAAAATCTGTTCAGGTTTATAATTCTTTATACATGTTCAGACAGGACCTTCTGTACCCATGATACCACCTTCTTTCTTTACCATATGGGCACTACACCAGCTTATGTTCAACCTGATTTCCCTCTGAAGTCCTTTCCTGCCAAGATGCCTTCCACTAGGTGGTCTACGGAATATACTGGTGCACCAGGATTGTTTTTCCCTGGGTGCAGGACTCTTGCACTTCTCTTTGAACTTCCTAAATTCCTGCTGCTTCATTTCTCCATCCTGTCAAACAAACAGCAGCATGACCCTATTGTCTATCAGCCACTCCTCTCAGTTTGGTGCCCTCTAAAAAACTGTTGAAGGTAGAACTCTGACCCATTATTCAGATCATTAAGTAAGATTTTAAGACATACATCCTTCTGGACAAAATGTCCACAAAGCTGGATAACTGTGTTACATGATGGGTCAACAGCAGCTCAAGGGTCAGGAATAGAGTTACAGTGAATGGGGTAACATCTGGCAGGGATCCAGTCATTAGTGGGGTTCCACAGGGCTTAATCCTCAACCCAGTTCTCTTCAAAATCTTCATTAAAGACTTGGACACAGCACAGGACCTGAAGGAATACTAATACTTTGCTGACAACACCAAATTGGGAGAAGCTATTAACTCCCTCAGGGACAGAGAGGTCCTGCAGAGAGACCTCAACAAATTAGAGAGATGGGAAATTGCACGAGGGCGTACATGGCCCTAAGTCCGGCTAGCTGAATGGGTAAAGCAGCCGACGCCCCTGCGCATCTGAGGCCAGCCCCCCTTGGCATCCTGGCCTCGGGCTGGGCTGGATTGCGGACTTGGATTCGCGCTGGACGAAACGAGAGAGGAGGCAACCACTTGCTGGGGGTAAAACGTCGGTTTATTGAAGAGCCCACATGCAGCACAGGGCAAACCAACAGGTGGAAAAACACACCGCAAAATGGCCCCGAACACGGGGGGAGACAGAGTTTTACAGGGAAGGGGTGGAGACGGGAGGGAAAGCCCAGGTAACCAATAGGGGAACATGTGGGGAGGTACATAAGAAAACTGACACAAGAACTTATCCAATAAACATAGAACAAAGGAGGGGTCCTGGGACGTCAGCCAACCACCACCCCCAGAGAGAAGAATGTTCTAGAAAGCAGGGAGGAGTGGGGGGGTGATTGACTGGGCCCAGGGAGGAGGAAAACTTTACTTATATGGCGGGATAAGGGAGGAGCAGTTATGTAACTTGGGAGATTGACAAATAACAGGGGCAGGGGTAACCATGGTAACATAACTGCCAAAGGCTCTGTGGCGGGAAAACTGGAGGGGGAAGAACCATCTTACAAAGAACAGGGGGGGAATAATACATAAAATGGGGGAACAAAACAAGAAATTTAAAAACACACTACAACAGGAAATCACCAACTGTGTGAAGTTTAACAAGGGAAAATGCCAGATTCTGCACCTGGGGCACCTACAACCAGGGGCAACCCTGGTTGGTTGTACAAACTGGGGAATGAGGTGCTGGAGAGCAGTGCTGTGGAAAGAAACGTGGGGGTCCTGGCTGATGGCAAGTTGAATATGAGTCAGCAACTCATGAGACAACTTGCTTGAGGTTGTTTCTAACAATAAAAAAATATTAACTGTAATAAGATTAAGGAAGTGTATTTCCTATTCGCCAAAGTTTTGTTTAATGCAGCTCTAAAAGTGTGGAATACTTAGGTTATCACAAAACACAGCTGGGTAGAGGAGAAGTATCAGTTGATAATGAAAGAAGATAAAAAGATCAAAAATTAACCGTGTCTACTTTGGCATGAGATTAAACATTTTCAAATCCTATTCAACTATTTACAAGAGATGTCTCAGCATGCTGTCCCATTAGACCATAGAAATGTCTCACATTTCTGCATTGCAAGAAATGCATAAATCTACCTTATCTCAGATAGGATGCAAAAATCAGTAGGTTTCAGAGATATTTTAAACCCAGTTAGAGAGAACAGTCTTTTCTACGTAACCCCAATATGCAAATTGCAAAAATGTAATATAATAACATGGGAGAAGGTTAAAAATTAGATAATATGGCTTTTAGTTTCTTAGACTACCAGCTGAGAGGAAGAGCACATAAATATCAGAGATTTAAGGTTTCTATTGATTTTCTGGAAAGGACTTTGCTTTCATGGAAGTGGATCTTAATTTTTCATCTCAAGCCTGACATTCCCACTCCTATTTCCCTCAATTTCTTCCCTCTTTAATCTCCTCTTGCATAGCACTGTGGGCTCTATACTGAGACCTTGCCTTCCCCACTGTGCTCTTCAGAATGAGCCCTGCTTGACTGCACATTCACTGGGGGTTTGAATATTTTTGGCACCTCAGCTCCCAGTCTTGTTCTGCCACACTTCCTAAAGCCCAATTTTCATGTCTGCCTGTTCAGCATTTCTTGACACAAGGTCCTTTGGGCGGCCCACCTCATGTTGTAGATTTCCCACTGCAGCAAAGCCAAATGCCCTATTCTTCCACCTCGTCTCTGGAAAAGCAAGAACCTCCACTTCCTTAGAGACTGGACTGCCATCACTGAACACTCTCAAGCATCTCAGCAACAAAAACAACTTTTAGGACCAATAGCAAGGCACTGCAATTAGTTGTGTTCTGACAACATACGCCAGGATATTTCTATTCACTTTCTGTGCCAGTGAAATATTCTAATTGCATAAAAAATTTATGGGTATTTAACTACCTCACCTGGACAGACTTCTATTGACAACACGTGAAGAGAATTTTTTTAACAGTTCAATTTCAAAGAATTTTCACTGACAGGAAAGAGGAATGTATTAGTTTTATTTGGGCAAAAGGCATGCAATATTTCTAATGCATTATTATTGCTAAAAAAAGTTTTAGAAAACATTATAACTGAAATCCAACTCTTCCTAAACCAACAAATAAAATCTCACCCTGCATGACAAAATGTTATTGTCGTTAAATTAACTACTTAAGGGTTGTTAGGACATATGAAAGGGAGGATCTGCTCAGGTGAAAATATATGAGTTTTCTTTTACCATCCCTTATTTCTACAGTAGATCCTGTTCCCTTTAGCACTGTTTTTCCAGGAACAGAGGTTCTTGCATGACAATAGGGTTTATTTTTTGACATGTCTTTCCTCTATTTGCTGCCATTTTCCTCACCAACTCTATGTCTGACAGGTTTATGCAACTAGAAATGTTTTTCAAGCCTTGTTTTGCATTATAATTTTTATTTCATGTTACCCTGAAGACTATTTGTAATATTCCACTAAGAAAGAACTGTGCCACTGAGGCATGCTGCAGACAACTGAAATATAAGTGGAGTTGTGGGCTCAGTCTAAAAAGTTAATTCGATGTGACAAATGCAAAGTCTTTGGGGTTTGTTTGAATCAGGTTTTTGTTTGTCTGTTTTGTTTTGCTGGTTTTTGTTTGTGTTTTTGGTGTAACTGACCAAAACAAACAAACAAACAAATATCACCAGAAATAAAATTTTAAGTACGTAATTAATGTGACTGTTCACACTGACTTTCAAAGAGATATGTTCTAGCATCTTGAGCTAAAAAAATCTTACTTTGAAAAGGAGAGATCATGACATATGTTAAAAAGGGAGGGGAGACACTGCCTGTTTGTATTTAGTAAAGTATAACACACAATTCAGTGAATTCTATATCCCTTATCTTTCAATTCAAAAAGCAATGTGAGACTGTTGGCTTCAAATATGGTGGATATGTTACTATTCAATAGCTCTAACACTTGCTATAAAACCTCTTGAGCATTATTTCAGTTGGGTCTCACAGGGGAGGGAAGTGAGAAAATAGTCTATTCCAGCTGTCTTGAATCCAGGAGAATGCATGTGTTTAAAAAAGAAACAGGGGATAGCTATAGTAAACTAGGTTCTTCTAGTGATATATATATATATAAAAAATAACTCTTGCTTAAGCTTAGATACTTTGGAAAAACAAAGCTGGCAAACAATTCTTCAGACACTACACGTTCCCTGCTTACATCTGGCTGAGGCACTGGGCTCTTCATTCTGTACCTTAATGTATCAGAACTGCTGATCTTATTTAAGTATCACTGACATTTTAGATGAAAAATAAAGATCAAACTGATAGACTCAAGTTCATTTACTCATATAGCCCCAGTGTCATATAA
Source organism: Melozone crissalis (assembly GCF_028551555.1). NCBI lineage: Eukaryota > Metazoa > Chordata > Aves > Passeriformes > Passerellidae > Melozone > Melozone crissalis. The sequence goes on along the minus strand of NW_026535784.1, from coordinate 34,498,555 downwards.
ACTCAAAACTGTATACATGGAAAGTTGTAAAAATTATTATTATAAATACTAATAATTAAGACTGAGTCATTAAAGAGTTACTTCTTCCTGATCACAATTTTTATTTTGGTTTTGTTTTTAGTTTATATGAAAAGGCTTAAAATATCAACCTATAGGATTGCTCACAATATTTACCATATTATTTGTATAAAAGTAGACTCATTATTTTACCATAAAACAAGTCTTTTACAGTGCTCATTAATGTATTTTTAAGACTCCAAAGGAAGCTCATTATTCTTTATTACTGTGCCAGATAATTCAAAACTAAAAATATATTAGATTTTTATCTTAAAAGTAAATCCGATTTATATCTATAATTATTGCATATTAGCCTAAAATATGTGATTTTTTTTTCCTAAAAATATATAGGTATACATAAATGGAAACCAAGAAAGAACTTAAAATCTAATTACATTGTTTTCACTGAACCTTCACATTAAATCTTTGCGCTCAACGTAGTCTCATTATCCCATTAACCTTTTGACTGTCTCTCCAGTTAATACAAGTATCATTATATTAATTAGTCATTATCACAGCTACAAGTACTGACCATCATGCCTGTGCTTAAGAAGCTTATTCCTTAGAAGTACAAATCTAAACTGTGGAAGAGCTGTTCATTTGACCTTTAATCTCAGTGGATTTAACTCAATTTATCCACAACACACAGAGCAAACAATCCTATTGCTCAAAAGGTCTCCTTTTCCTGTTTCTTGCTCCCCAAAATATCAACATCCAAAATCATTTAGGAAGGTACCACTGCAGTGCCAGCTTTTGCAATAGCAGCTATCTGAGGCTTACAGTGGTTGCCAGATGAAAAACATATTTCCTGTCAGACACATTATCACTAGAAAAACCTACATTTGCCCTCCTTCACCTCTCTCAAATTATGTTTCTTGATTTTCTAGTCTTGCAGAAAACCTTCTTCAACTTGAGCGGAGTTTTGCCTCATTATGCGCTGAACTGAGACAAACATGAATTCAAGAATATTTTAACTCTTGCTATGCACCTCTGGGGGATTATTTACACATTGGGATTGGCCAGGAATGTGCTGATAAGAATATAATTTTGTGAATAATTTAGGGTAAACCAAACCTCATAAAACAGGAGGATGTTGGTCAAGAACTCACTAATATGTTCAGCTTGCCAAGAACTCTGCTATGTCTTCAGGAATTAAAATATTAATAAACTGCACATCAGACTTCACACTAGTTTAGCCAGTAATTGCTATCTGGCTCTTTAAATGACAGAAAATAATCCCAGAAGAAAAATTTGGAGGAAAATATGTTGATGCCATTTTCCCATTACCTTGGGGACAACATTCTATGTACAAGATGTTGTGGTTCAGGAGGGGAAGAAACTAGGGGAAAAAAGTTGAAATACATGGATAGAGAAATATTAAAAGCCAGCTTCCTGGACAAACATAACAGCAAAGACAAAATGTTTATAAAACCACAAACTAGCACTAAGTGTCAAATGAATTTAAAATGTGAAGATATTAAGAACAGAAAAGGGGGGAAAGGCTATTAAAAGAAGAAAAATCAAATTAAAAGCCAAACTAATTTTGGGAGCTGTATTTCATATGGATATACATGAAAGATAAGAATAAAAGAAAATATTTCAGCATTCTCAGATGTTAAAAAAAGTCAGCCAAATAAGGGCTTATGCAACTCATTAACAGCTAACAAAACAAAGAATGATGGTAACAGCAGTGGCCAGGAAACTAGGGCTAGAGTATGCCTCAGGAGAGAAATACAGCCTCTTAATGCAAAGTAAATTTGGAGAAGATTGAGGTCAAACATGATTCTGGATAGGATTAAACAACAACATGGAATGACAAACACTGGTAGTTTACAGCAGAGAAGGGAGTCTTAAGAGTCAAAGAAAATTTGAATTGAAATAACCTGAAAGCACTGTCAGAAAAAAAAAAGTCACTAAACCTCAGAGATGATAAAGCAGACCCTTCATCAGAGGAAAAAATCTCTTAAAATACTTTAGGAAATAAATTGCATATAAGAAAAAAGAGAGGGTAAATCAGCTTGAGAGAAGGTAAAGGCCTGTCTTCAGGGCACCAATAAGAAAGCAGTTAAGTTTTGTCCAAGTACAGAATTCAATGAAGTGTTACCTGGAACTCGAACAGATGTAGGAAAATGTAAAGATCAAGTTTCAAAACCCAGGTGCCTCAAGCTAATCTACTAAAATCACGGGTAGATTTCAATAACATAAATGTGAATTTAGAAGCCTACATCAATTACAAAACCTTCAGGGAAGTGCATTCTATTAATCTTATATTCAACAAAATATTCTTAACACAAGAAACTTAAACATTTATTTTTCTCAGCATGTTCCCCAGGCTACTAAATTAATACTAAAACCTACTTCATCTGTGTGTCTATTTATATATAAACCACTTAATGTTTTGCCTAACATCCGAGGTGCAAAGCAAGACCTCTGGACTATCTTTACACCTTTTAATAGTTATTATTCTATGGAAGGACTAAGTTTAAATTATTGTGTTTCATTATTTTTAAGGTTATTTGAAGGAGATCAATGAAGAAAAAATTATATACCTTTTTCTATTAAGATGTAACAAAACATAAAAAAATGTAGGAAAGAAACAACTGATCTGCTTAACAAAATTCAGGTTTCTTATGACTTGATAATTAGAACATTTTTCCTTACCAGTCACTTGGAGAATATGAGTTTGATAGAGCTTATCATACCCATCAGCATAGCAGGTGTAATTTCCCATATGAGTTGTGGTAACCTTAGTGATGTACAGGGACCCATCATCTCCAAAATCCTACCAGGAAAGATTAAAAACAAGGTTATCATAATTAAACACACATCTCTACAGTAATTATGCTCATCATCTCAGCAACAAAGCTGTGATGCAAATATCAGACATCTCACATCACAAATATTAAACCAGCATATCTGACAGTAATCTGAAATTCAAATATTTGACTTGTGACTGGTGGAGTTGTTTAATCTTGCTACATATATTGTGACTGTAAAAGAAAACACAACTTTTATTTTAACAACTAGATAAACTCAGCAGAAGCAATATGTTTACTTAGCTATGACAGTTATTTGCAGAAGAAAAGCTGCTGAGAATTCCATCCGACCAGAGAGAAAAACTAAATCTATGCAAAAATTACCAAGTTAAATGACATCCTGTGGAAGTGTTGTGATCCTTTGTAATGAGCAGACATGACAAAAAAAAAATCTCGTTTTTCTTCAATTCTTCTCATTAGATTCACTGATACATTACAGAAGCACTACCGCTGTAAACTGATTTCAGGGATCTGGGATTCCTGAAAGGAAATGTTTGTGATCAAGACTGAGGCAAAAGAGGTTTTTAGTACATTATCATCTAGTTCTTCTTTTGGCACTGGGTCCCATGCCAGCTCAGCAAAAGGTCAATATTTTCTCCTTTCTTTTGCTGCTGATATAGTCCTGAAACTCTGTAGACCTTCAAACATTTGGAGCAGATCCAATTCTGGGATGGCTTCATCTTTTCTTATCTGCACATTCAAATAGAGTCTCCAGGTTCTTCCTGGGTCACCTGTCATTCTTTACACTTTTTTCTTTTTATTTGAGTTATGTCAAGAGCTCCTTGTTCATTAATACAGGCTTCTTGCTGCTTTTAATTTACTGTTCACTGTGAAAGCCTGTTCTTGAGCATAGAGGAGGTCATCCTTGAAAACCAACCATCTCTCTTAGACCCCTTTTATTTTCAGCATGATCTTCTATGGAATTCTTCTAAGCACATCCTTGAACAGGCTGAAGTCTCCTTTCCTGAAGTCCTTTGTTGTATTGCTTTTTGCCCTGCTGTCTCCTCTTAGGCTCTTTGACTCAGCCATCTCATGGTCACTGTAGCCAAGGTCGTCCTCACCTTCACATCCTCAACCAGTTCTTCCTTATTTTTTACTTCACAAACTTTGTAACCTTCTCTATAAAGTCCTCAAATCCATGAAGACTTTATCAAAAGCTTGCAAAACCAAAAACTTCAGTTACAATACCTCAGTCACTGTAAATTGCAGGGTAAAAGAACTTTAACAGAAAATATTACTATGCGCTGCTTTATTCTTACATTCTGTCCTTTGGATCTTAAAAATGAGAAATACTGGGCTACATTAACCTCTGGTTCATTATGACTATTCTTGCATTCTTCCATGATCTCACCTACAACTTTTCCAACTTATTGGGATTTATTTTTTTCAGTTCTCAGTTTCCAGTTTTTATTCTTACTCAGAGAACACAAATCTCTATGAAATTCCTTTTAATTTCTCAGTTTTCTTTCTTTAAATACACTCAAGATATTATTCAAAAAACATGTGTCTCTCTGGTCTCTCTGTACTTCCTCATCCAAAGATGTGTGGGCAGCTAAATTTCACATTTCACAACTCTGTGCTTCCAATGGTTCTGGCTAGTGGTACCATGGGAGAACAAAACAACACGCCTGAAAAATAAACCCACCTGGTAATAATATCAATAACTTGACTTCCTCAAGATAACTACAGGTTTCTATATTAGCACTTTGGTTAAACAGAGAATATTTCTACCAGATCTTTAATATACCATTACATGTTACAACTGCAAAGATCAAAAAAGGCACCCTCTTTAAGACTTCATTTTTAACTGATGATGCAAATCAGCGCAATTCCCCTTCAGAACAACCCACCCAACTAACTTCAAAAATCTTCCTTATTGGATATTTTGACTTTGTCTCTTTCTAAAATACATGAAGCAGAAGATCAATTTACTTTTCCCCCTTTACTAGCTGAACACACGTTTTCAAAGTGTTCTTCTTCAACAGCATTATTAGTGGAAGATGAAAGAACAGCTTTTCAAAAGAGCCACACTACAGGTACTTACAGTTTATCTGTAAAATGGGTTTTGTTATTACTATTTGGAATTTTTTGCCTAATCTCTGCCACAGATATTTGAGAATAAAATAGGGCAGTGGATGGAGTGTAGAAAAATTCAGCTGTTACAATGCAGTCTGGAGACTAGTTTAATTTAACATTCCTTATGATAAATTATTAGATATTGCTTTGAAGCATACCTACCTGTTTCAGCTCTTTAATTGATTCATTGTGGCATATGATATCCTTAGGTACCATTGCTATTTTCTAAGTAAATGTGTGCCTGTGCATGGTTTCTCCCTTCTTTTTCATAGAAACCATGGATGAAACACTCCTGTGGTTATTTTATATTAGTATTTCAATAGAAGTCACACATGATGACTCTCAGAGAGTTAGAATTTTATGGACAGTATGTTTTGTCGGTGGTGGTGAGCTTTGTCTGGTTGTTTGGTTTGTTTTTTTTTACAACTACAAAATAAATGTCCTCAGCTTATTGTTATACTGAGTTCAATGTTTGTTTTGTTAATTAAAGCAAACCACTCAATACAAAGTGAACTTAATGTTGTAAGCAGCATTTGAAAAGGAATGGTGCAGTACAAACAGAGCTACTTGACACTGCATGTTGACCAGTATTTAGTGTTTTATTGACTAACTCACAAGCTGAGTAATTTAAAAAAACCCTGTATCTATACTGACACACAGACATCTTTGAAACAGAGCCTTCAAAATCAACAGCAACAAATACAGAAAAGTGGGGGTTTTTTACGTTTTGGAAAATATATTTGATGACAGTAAAAAAGAAGAAATTGCTACAAGCTCAATTTTTGTTCTCCTACTGTTCACATAGGAATGACAAGGTAATTCTAAAATTACATTGAGAAACTCTAATTATTTTTGTCATACATGAAAAGATAGAATTGAATAATTACCTTAACAATGCTTCAGCTGCAATTCTGTTCTCCTGAAGAACTTGACATTTCACAAATCATAATATATGTTACAAATAATGAGCAAAATAATAAAGAAAGACTTCAATTTGATAGTGAATCTTTGCTTTTCTCTCTTGCTGTTTATAAAACAGAAATGAAAGGTGATTTTTTGTTTTGAATCAGCAATTATATCCTTAGGGTTTATAAACCACTTTCATATGCTAACACTTTGCATATGAGAGAATTTATGACCATTTTCCAGCATTTCTTCATTAACAGCTCTAGGAAGACTGTTCCTTGCTTTCTCCCTACAGGAGAACATATAATGAAACAGACTGCTTGAATTTGTTCATCATCAGAGAAGCTAGGAGTATTTTTGTTTTGGTCTGTGCCATTTGGGTTTTTCTCTTTTTTTTTCCAGCATTTTTTTGCCCATACTTTGCTTTCCTAAAAAGCTTTTTGGGGGTTTTGGCTTTGTATAAATAAATTTTTAAAAAATAAAGTACATGGGATATGTGAACTGAAGATGTGAGTCCTTACTTACATTATCCTCAAACAGAAAAAAAAAATAGTTTTTTGTGTTCTTAATAAATGAATTAGTGAACACCAAATATTATGAATTCATGCTTTTTCATATTCTCTTTATTTCTATTTGCAGTCTTTAACAAATCCACAACAAAGGAAAAAATATATTGTTTGGACCCTTCTTTATTGATTGTTATCAATAGTAGTTAAATTATAATGATAACTCCCTGGGTGGGGGCATTTTCCTTAGTTTTAAAGGAAAATCTTGATTTTTTTAATGGGGAAAGGCAAAAAACCCCACGTCATCTGTCTCTGAGCTGATCAGGTAGAAAATCTGAAGCTAAAAATTAAAATTTTGTATTGGTTTGCTAGGGGAAGGCTGTACCAATAACCGAAACCAGACAGTCTCAGAACAATAGTTGTTTGCTTGTAAAACACAACCAGTACACACATTTCCTTTTATTTCCTGTACATCCTCCCAAGCTTTCTGCATTTTATTTCAGTCAACTCATGGAAGTACCAGTAATACTAATGTCACATTCTTGCTCATATTTTACAGGTTTTTCCGTACCTCTGACTTCCTTTTATTACAAGGACACAGAGAGTAGATATCCTTTTGAAGGTTAACTGAAAACATTTTAAAAAACAATTATTTATGTATGGTTCATTTGCCAGACAAAATCAGCTCAGGCTTTTTGTGCTAATGTCAATGCTACGACTATTTTCTAAGTAATCAGTTTCTCTGTTCACACTGACAAAGCAATGCAACTCTGCACTTTACTACTGACTGTCACAAAGAAATTATATTCCACAAAGAATCCTGAGAAAAATTGCATTTGGCAGAAATCCAAGATTTTTTTAAAGTTTTCCTTCTAGATTAAGAGGGAAAACAAATCCTACATTTCATAAGCACAAATTCTGCAAACCTTCTCTCAGTCTTAAATTTTACAGCGACAATAAGAACAAATCATGAATCTAGCAAGGGTCCACTGGTTGAAGAATCAGCCTGAGAGAAAATAGCAAATCATGCCAAAGCTTAAAGAAGGGAAGTGCACAGTCTAACATAAACACTAGTACAGTATATGCAGCAGAAAGTGATAAAATCTGAAAAGAAATTATGTTCTCAAGAATACAACATCAGACACCAATTCGTGACTGTTAATGCAGACTAGTTTTGGTCAAAGGAAATTAATCCTCCTAAGCTTCTTTTACAGTCATTTGAGAAAGCTCAGGGCAGCAAAATCCTTTTATGGGATCATTCAGTGGATCTGTCAGTGCTCACTATTTCAGCTGCCACCCACCTCTCTCTGCTGACCATGAAAACAAACTTCCTAGCTACAATTAGATATTCCAAGCATTTCATTGGTTTCCCTTTTCTTGACACTGGGGAGAACAGAAAGAAAAAAGCAAATAATGACTGAATTTTACAAAGTCTGTATCCCATTATCGCAAATAGCTTTACTAGCCTTACTATACTGATGATTGAGTAAAGTGGTGAACATTTGGTGAGTAATTCAGAACATCTAAATAAATCTCCCATGCTGAGAAAGTCTTCATGCATATCTTCCTAAACTTGTATTATATTACAAATGCTCAATGCAGAGGCCACCCTCTATTCTCGCTTCCTAAAATAAGACTTTGTAATGCATAAGCTCAGGCCAGTAGTTGAATTGAGAAGGATTTGGCTGTATTCAGCAAATCTGAGAAGAATATTATTTCTCTGACTAGAAATGAATACAATAACATTGTACCTGTTTAAATAATCAATTAGATGTGTATGATTTTCCCTTTATTCTCCGAGATATAGTAAGGACTGCAATTTCACTTCATGAGGAAATAGTAACAGCTAATAAATGGTAATATCCATTATTCTACATGAAACATGCAACTGCTTTGTGCTTTTCAAAAAATGTCAGTTGATTAAAAATTGGTTTTGCTATTTGGAAATCTAATAATGTTCCAACCTCTTAAGAACTTGAAGAGGGATAACACAGGAAAGTGACATAAAAGGCCTCAGTGCTAGATTACCAGTGAGAATAATGACTTCATTTGATATGCAGATGTGTAAAGAGAATTTGGAATTTTTTTCTTGTTTATGGCAGACACTAGACATAAGTGAGAGCTTTGCCAAAGTACTAGAGCTCTTGAGGCTAGCCATAAAACATCACTAACCTTTTACTTCCCCAAAAACTCCGTAATTTTACATTATCTTGTGATGAATTGGCAATAAGGACTGCTAATTTATTTAGACATTCAAAACCTCCAACTGAGTAGACGCAGTATATTTTAAATAGAAAATTCAGCATGCTCTGATACAGCTGTCTTTTTTATTGCTTCATGTTACATAGAGATCTTCAGAATGACTCATATACCATTTGACTTTTACTCCTTTTTAACAAACCAAATTGTTATATAATCAGATTTAATCAGATAAATCTATTTGACATTCATTCCTCACATATTTTTCAAGTTAAACTCATAACCAATGAAATGAATTTATAATACTTACTCAATTACCACAGTTTATTATCATTCCGCCAAACTGTGCCTTTTTTTTTTAATCAGCTTTAATTGTAGATATATTTATTATCACACTCCAAGCTAGTTCTGTAAAGAGAAACTAGCTTTGCACTATGCAGTTTACTTGGATCATATTTCAAAGTGTATCTAAGTGTTAGGAAGGCCCAGAGGAGCAGAAGTACTGATGTAATTTACTCTCTAAGGTGATTCAGTTTAGAATTCACTGAATATCCACTAAATTTTTCTGATTCTAAAAATATCACACTACATAATTATACTGTGCTAAGATTTAATCTGTTTTCAAATACTACAAACTATTCTGTTTTAATTTTATAAAGTTTATTGGAATTTTTGATCTTCCTACTGCATAAAACACTGGATTTCAGTTTTAGTTGCATCAGTCCAAAGCCCTTTTCTTATACTGAAAATAATTCATATCTTTGGTTCCTGAATTAGACTAATCTTGAAACAAAAAACCCACTTCATTTCACAGAAACTAAGTTCTCCAGATGTTTCTTTACAAAACTCAAGAGAATCTACAAAAAAAGGAAACAAACAATGCTTAAATTTTTGTGTTACTCAAATTTTTATCCAATTATTATCTAGGCTATCCCATGTATTTATGAATTATCCAGGAGGGAGACAGACAAGTAGGTAGAGGGTATTCAAAGTTTATGCAATCCACAAAAACCCAGTGGGATAAATTTTGGGTTGTCACAAACTCCTTTATGTACATGTGATAAACCAATAAACAGACAACAAAAATATCTTTTCAAACAACTTTTAAATATCTTGCAGACCAAAAAAAAAAACTAAACCAAAAAAGATAGAGATTTTTTGAGAATCTCCTAATATGTAGCAACTGAAAAGAGTGTATTGGGCTAAATGGCAGGCGAAAAAAAAGGAAACCTAGTACCTTAAAATGAGTTAAAAATCAGAATGATTCACTTTGGCCCATTCTTAGCATACTAGGGAGGAAAAAGGCCCATTATAAATCACAAAGTTTTTCTAAAGTTGATCTCTCATTTTAAATGCAGCATTAATATATGATCCAAAGACAACAGTACAAAGAAAACAGGGCCAGTCGCACATTACTTGGATTATTAGCACAATCCCACCTGAGTCAGTTTGTTATCCAGTATGTCATACAAGAAATAGGCACAAAGATGCTTAGAAAGACTCTGGATGCAGTTCCTACACTAAACTTTTTTTTTCAGCTATACACCTGATTACGTACAACAAAGTGAATGTCATCCATTCCTTGTCATCTTTTTCTCTTTTCTTATAAAATCAAAATATTGGCAGTTGGAATACCAGCACAGCAGCATCACTTAAGGGTTTAGCCAAGATTGACACATCCAATAATTCTGAAATATTATTCTTAGATCCTTTTAAATAAACAGAAAATTCCAGTCATTTGAACCAAGCACTCAGTACGAAACTGGAGTACTGAAAAAAGATAATGAATTTACGCTACTAAAATACTGAAAGCTGAGACAATTTACATTTAATACTAATCTTGGTTATCTAAGCTTTACACACACTGCCTTTGCTCAAACCACTAATACAACAATCCATGTCCATCAGTCTAATTCTTTATCACAAGAAATCTTAACTGGCAAGATTGATTCCTTGATATCAGTTAAAGAAAAGACACTTCAAGGTCATTGGCAGCAACCTTTCAATGTAAGCACAGAAACTATTTACACAGGGAAAATTCTTTGGGTTTTGCTTTGGAGTTAGGTTTTTTGTTTGTTTTGTTTTCTGTCTATACTGAAATGAATCGTGGTGTTTTTAGTCTCATTGTATCATCTGGTTCTGGTTCCTGGTCAGGATAACTGTAAGACAGGGGAAGAACATCCTGGTATAAAACAAGAAAAATTATGGTGTTCAAAAAGTTTTCAGAAAAAAAAAATAAGATTTTTCAGCATCTAGTGGCACTGACAAACATATTTTCTAGAGCTGTACCAAGTAGGACTTCTGTTCTTTTACTGATATGAAGCCAAGACATTATGATAAGCCCACAGGTATCACAATGGTTATTCATACACAAAGGCAATAGCATAATGCTGAACTAGCAAAACCTCATTACTTTCTATACATTATTAGCAAGAAGATATTTCTGTTTCTTCTTTCTGTTATGTCTGGTCTGTGTTCAAGCCATAAACCGAGGTTGGAAATTCCCCATTTCAAAAGGGATTGTGAATAGTCATAATAAATATTTTCTGGATGGTATTACCAATAAATATTGTTGATATTTAGACAGTTTGCTATTATTAAATGCTCATATTTGTTATACATAAAATATTTACTATATCCTGTTGCAGGGAAACTGTGTGTTATTTAAAAGCAAAGTACCTAATAGAGGTACACGAGATTCCCATGCATTACAATAGTTCTAAAAAAAAATTGAACACAAGTACTTTCAATTGCACAGTTTAAAAGTAAGACCACAAACTCCAGTTAAATGAAATGCTTATACAAAAATTAATATGCAAATGACAGTATCACACTGAGTCATGACCACATTCCTGTGCTCTCTTTAAATTAACAGGTTCCCTCTTCTGTGAGACATCCATTACTCCAATTTTACCACTGCTCTGCCAATCACAATACGCACTTTCTTCTGCTGCAACAATAGCTAACTCTTTGTTAACACACTTGAAGTTTCTACAAGATGTATCAAAATAATTTTAATTCTTAGTGGACCATTATTTGTCTCCTGTAAATAATTTTTGCTTTTCTTTTTTATGTAATGGGCCCAAAATTTTTTTAGAAATGCAAGTCCTTCACAAAATATGAAGCTATATACACTATATTTTCTTTTTTCACCCTTGTTCCTTGCTTTTATTTTAAAAAATGAGACGGTACTACTCATTAGAAAGATTATATGCTACTGTCACCATATAAAACTCTATCACTGAAATACCATAATATATTTTCCTTCTATACAGTACAGTCTTACTTTGGAAGACTGAAATATACAGAAATTCTTTTTCTCTAGCTAACCCCGGGTTTCAATTATATTTTACTCCAATTATAACTCTATCATTAGCTGTTGCCAACTAATCATAGAATCCATGTCAGAAATAAAGTGTCTATTAATACAGAGGGGTGGGAGAAAAGGCAGTTTTTTCTTCTCTGCCTTCCTTTTGACATGTTAATTGTTCAATAATCACAGGTTAAACTTCACTCTTTTTCATGAATGAATTTCTCGTCTGATGTTTTAACTATGTATATCATGTTAAAAATGTGAAGGCAAAACAGGATTTCAGTCATTTTTCATTAACTATAGGTTACAATAGCAGGAATTTCACAGAATTCATGGCATTTGCCAAATTGCTGCACAAGCTTTTAAGTGTCTTGTAGACAAAAGTCACTGATATTTTACTGTGCCAGAGTATGGCAATTCCATTTTTATTCTCATTAATACAAACAGGTCTGTAAAGACAGATTTTTGCCTAGAAGGAGCACATATTCTAGAAAGGAAGACATAACCCACTTAACAGAACTATTTGAAATAAAATGCTTAAAAAATGGACACACAAATCTGCTCTTAAACCAGACAAGATAACATACTTCAGATGAGAGTCATAAGACTATGTGATTTTATTAAGGTAGTCTGATATTTATTTTCTACGTAAAGAAAAAATATTTTTTCTCTTCAATACTTCAATTGAGTTTTTATATGCAAATGCTTATCATTTGAAAACATTACTATATTTCTCTTAAAAGTTCTAGAAGAAATATGTTAATCAGCCAAAACCAAAATATCCTTTCAGGTGCTTGTGAGTAACTGTCATAAAATCCAGTCCCTTCCACCCATCTTTACCCATAAAAGTATAATAAAGAATGCAGATTCAGTGACCCTCTGTAAACCCTCTGAATTCTCCTTACTCAAGGACAACTTTTTATATCAAACCAAATTGGATGTTATTTAGAAGCACTGTTTCAACTTACCTACTTCTGGTTGTAGTTTTAAGCCAAGCGTACACGAAAGGAAAATCAGATGGACATCATTAATAGATCTGTTTCCAAAATCATGCTAAATTAGGAAAATCTCCAGTTTCATTTATCATTCCTTTTGAATTGATCAATGAAAACATTCTGCCATGGATACAAAGGCTCTTGCACATACCCAAAGAGAAAAAGTTCTGAATGAGTCCTTTTGAAAAGGAAGCTCTAGATTATAAAGATAGCAATGTGAGAACATTACAAAAATGAAAAAGAAAAGAAGAATACACATGAAAGTGATAAAATTAACAGGTGAAAGAGAAATCAGTTTGAGCTAAAGTAGAACTAATTAAATTTAGATATGAATGGATACATGGTGTCAGGTTTATGAGTAGATAGATCACTGACCAATTTGATTCAGAGAAACGTTAAATATCTTCATTTGAAAATCATGGCAGATAAATCCTCCTCTGTTGTTATCCAGTCAGAGTTCACAAACTGATCAGACTTGGTCTAGATAAACAATTTGCTTCATGTTGACTTTTGCAAATAGCAGTACCAATTATATTTCAGGTGGGTAGAAATTTTCTTCCTGAACCAGTACTAAGGAAATGCCCTTGTACACTTCTGCAGTATTACAAAAAAAAGAATTATTTTTGAAAATATATAAATGACAGTTAATCCAAGGTAGGTAGGTAGGTAATTATGCCCTACCTATTGTAATTTTTCCTCCTGGGCTGCTTGTGATGGTGGGCCAGACAGGGTTTCTCTCTCTTTTTTTTTTTTTTTTTTTTGTATTTAAGCAATTGTGCCGCTCTGTTCAATGAAACAGACTTCTGGATATCAAAGCATTTTTATTGCTGGTGATATGGCCCTCCTATTTAATGTACTATAGCAGTGATTGGAAAGTCAGGACTATGAGCCACAAGAGTCTATTATTAACAAAGAATCTTTCTCATGCTGTTAAGAAGGAGTGACCTTTACTGCTAGCTGCAGCATAGTCGAGTTGCTCTTTCAAGACTTCTTTTCTAAAATAATAACCTGAAAAGCTCAGTATTCTTTCTGTGTACTATAAAACCCTTTCGCATAATTCTTCTGAAAGCTGTGAAAAGCATTAAGTCTACTAGGATAGCAAAACTACTGCAAAATGACCTGGAAAACTTGGAGAAATAAATATGTAACTAGTAATAAAATTGTTCAGAAATGATGCTGTTTTTCACCCAGTTGATGGAAGTATGTAGCAGAAGAAGTGAGAAGAGTATGTCTATAACCATACAAAAAAATTGAACTGCAATTTTTTGATGAACTAATCAGAAATTAATAGCACAAAATGAATTTGCTAGTAACACCAATATTGAATGCAGACATAACCTGCATCTTTATATAGATAAACAGAAAAGAACAGATAAAACAATGAATTTGAATTGAAAGAAAAGCTTAAGGTAGAAAGATATTATGGGAGGGAAGAAGAGATGCTTAAGAAGTTTTAGAAGTCCTCTTGTAACACAAAATATGAGACAGCTTTTCACTAATTTTGAAATAAAGGGAAAATGGGTAAGAGTGAAAAAAAAAAAAGTATGATATAAGTTTTGATGCCTGGAAAAAAAAGGAGTAGGAGTTACTCCTAAATTCAAGCCCCAAATGTACTTGATAGACATCTGGATGTGCAGCTATCCTGCACCACCTGGATTAGCTTCGGGATGTTCCTAACTGAGCACGCTGGTCTAAGGTGCAGGATAGAACTCCCATCCATTTACCCAAATTCCATCTTTCATTATTCAGGAAAGACACAGCAGAAAACAAGTTCTCCTGAAAAAAATATGGGAATTGATCAGTAATAGATGTGATGATTATACAGTGGAGAAAAAATACAGCTTTAGGACAATATTTTTTACACCTTCTATTGTTATCACACAGCACCATGGGCACTGGAAAATATTGCATGGCAGGTACATGCTCTCAAGTAATTGAGCCAAATATTGGCTCCTAGAGCTGAACTTGCAAGACCAACTAGTGTCAAAAATGGCTTTACAAAATCAGTTGGCATTAGATATGTTATTATTAAAGGAACAAGGATTATGTGGAATGTTAAATCTTACTGGAACTGAGTGTAGCATTACCATTCTCAATGCAACATCATCAATTGAAGAAGCCCGAGCCAAAATTAAAGAAATCACTGGTCAAACATAAGAGCTTTCCCAATCAGTCCAGACCCCAAGGTAGCTTACTGGCTGATGTCCATACTCTAATCCTTGTTACTCATGGGGTGGGGGCAATGCCTACAATGAAAACTTCAATGATTACAACTGGAGTTACTTTTGTAATCGCTGGGATAGCTATCGTGCACTATATAATTGCTTGTGTCATTCTCCTGCTGTTTCTATATTTTCTCTGACCTTTCTATAAACACAACACCCCCATGGGAGACTCTGAAATGAGAAAAAAGGCCCCAGGAAGACACTGTTTGAGCCACAGGGAGATGTAAGAGACTTAAATACCACAACTGCTTCAAATATTGTCAAGAGTACAGCAGAGTGAGCTTGAGATAAGACCAGAGGACAGGAATTGGCAACAGGAAGGTGCCTATTCCAGGCCTAGAGGAGCTCAGGTTTGGTTATCCCACCCTGGCTAATGCATCTGGACAAAAATTCCCACTATGGCAAACTGTGGGAGGAGAAACAGCTGCTTATACACATGCCACCCTCAGTTATGGGAACATCTGTGAACACCCATGGAAACCCACAAATTGGCCTGCATAATAGTGGAGTGGCACCTCCAGAAGACTCTGGGACCCCACTACTGAGAAGACCAGGGTGAAGGAGGCCCAATGGGATGCCTCTGGATCCACAGTGTGGTGATTATTTTCTTCATCTCTTTCTCCTTCACTTCTCCCCCCCCCCCCCCCCCCCACCTCCACCCCCACTCTTTCCTATTTCTTTCTATCTCTTTACCTCACATTTACTGTTAAATAAAATCCATATTACTGATTTTGGCATATGGTCTCATTTGTATCTTAAGTCAGGCAGAGGCATCTCTCAACAATCAAATCCTAACAAGTGGAGTAGAAAAGAACAAAACAAAACTGGTATTCAACTCAGGAATACAAAAGAAAATGTAATAATGAATCCTACTTAAAAGAAAAACTGTGTAACAGATAAACGGCAATTCAATATAGATAAAAATAAAAACATGCTGACTTTGATGAGTCACTGTTAATCAATTCCAATCACCTCATCAGAAAAATGAGTAGAAAATATCTGAAAGTTGTAGTGTGTTTAAGAGGTGGCAAAAACATAATGTACAAGGAACCACCTGCAACTAGGCTTTTAAAATGAACCTCAAATACAATGAAGTTATACATATATAACTTCATATATATATTGTGGTTGTAACACACAATACCACACAGAAGATCACACACACTAAAGTTGCTGCATTGCCATTTAGTGATTAAAGCTCAAAATAAACCTTTCAGGATCCAGATTTTGTACTGAACAAGACTGCCAGGTTTTTGCCAATGGCATTGTGTTTGTTCATTGCTGGAATTTGAGTTACTATCGTCCAAAAAGGATGAGGTTAGGAGCATCACCTCTGAAGGCAAGTAGGTTCTGGGGCTCCCTTCATGTCATAGGATCACTACACTTTCCCTCACACAAGCAGTAAGATGGCCCATGGCAACACTGCAGGGAGGAGGAAAACCTCCTCAGGAATAAAACATGAGCATACAGAGCTTGCTGCAGCAAATCAGAAAGTCAGTGCAATGCAAGCAGGAATTCCCTCTTTTAGGATATTTGACATTAAAGAAATGTATGTGAACTTTAAACATCTTTTTTCAAGGTTTAGGAATGGTGTTCCCTAATGTAACGTTCCTACTGAAACTTGCCAAACCTCGTGGAGTTCAATCACACCCCATTCCCCATGTGGCAGGCTGGAGAGGGCAACTGGAGGAACAAGAGGGAAAGATCATGGGCTGAGAACAATTGACTGGAAATAGCAATGAAACAAAACAAACATTAACAGCAACAATACTAATGGCAGATTATACAAGAGGAAAAGAAGTGAACGATTAGTACGTGATTGCTCACCTGCCTCCACAGAGCCCCCAAAACACCTGACTGCTCCCTCTGCCATGCTACTCCATGTGGAAGGGAGCCCTTCCCCCATTCCCAAAAAGTGATGCGAGGTGGTAGAATACTGTCTGGGTCCTAGACATGCGCCCTCCTGGCTACTGCAAAAATTTAACCTGCCTAGCCAGAACAGGTTAAACTGAACAGGTTAAACTGAATAGGACACTATTCAGTTTAGACTATTAATTTTTCCTCTCTTTAAATTTAAGTCCTCTAGTTTATTTCCTAACTTTAAAAAAATAATTTTACTTTCAAGTGCTGTTTCATGTGATTTAAGGAAAAGATTGAAGGATATTTTCCTGACATTTATGGTTCATCTGGGATTCTGTCAGAAGTACAAACACACATGCATACACACACACACATTTTTCTCAGACATTCATATTTCTAACACTGTATTAGAGTAATAATTGTGCTGTATTAAGAACAATTCAAGAGTGTATAAAGAGAATCTTGTATGTAGGTCCATATTATCCCATGGGAGAAAAAAATGTGGAATGGAATAATTCATGAGGTTCTCCTGAGATTTTTCTTAAGAATATTAAAAGAGGGAACACAGAATGAAAAGCCGGAAGAAAAAGAAGAGGTCAAATGTCTAGAGTCCTTTCTAGGAAAGGTGCTTTATGTTTTGGAGAATGTGGGAACCTTTCTGCCACCAGTTTCTGATTAGAACTCTACAGAATGGAAGCCATTGTGTTCTTTAGAGAATGTTGGTTTTTATTGGTATTCTCCATTACAGTCTTTTGGGTTTTCTTGGTGGGTGAAGGGCAAAGATGTCAAGAAGAAAATGCCGACTGCCACCAAAAAAGGATCAACTTTTACTCATAAATTAATTTTAACAAGATAAACAAATCAGAATTTTTGAGGAAAAGGTAACCTATACCTAACTTCAAAAACCTTAAAACTGAAATATTAGATACTTTCCATGAAGGCAGCCTAAAGAGAGATATTATGGGCTTTTACCAAAAGGAAAAAGTTGAACTACACTGTTTTGAAAAATTACTGTTTAACTTTGCATTATGACAAACCATCCCAGTAGATCTTCAATAAATTCAAGAAAAAGGGCCAAGATCTTATAAGAAAAGTAAGATTGCTCATGTATAGGAAAGAACCTGAAGGCAAAGCTGGAATAAAGTATCAGAAAAACAATAAAGTAAATTAAGTTACAAAAACTTTAAACAAGTGAATGCATTAAGACTAAAAAAGTAATATACATTGCATTTGGGAAATACATCTGCTATTTTTCATACGTGGGAATTATTATCTCTAATGAATAGTAGGTTAGATAAAAACAAGAGGAAAGTGGAAAGGCAAATATTAAATTTAAGATGCAAGATAACAGAGAGCAAAAAAAATTCTTTCTATATGTGTACTGAAAGATCATCAAAATGCCCTGTGATATCAGTTCTGTAGTGAGTCACAGCACAATTATATTACAATTTAAGTAAAATTTGCAGAGGCATATAATTTTTCATAATTTCACTCAGATGGGTGCTAATTATCCCTGCCTCCCATCAGTTTCAGTAAGAGAAGGATTAGTAGCAACATGCAGTACTTCTACAAAAAGTAGTTATAAGTACCACAAGAAGAGATGAGGAGAACTAAGGACTTTTAAAATTATCAACTGGATATTATCAGTAATGTCATTAACATACACTTCATAGAACATTTTTAAATATACTATTTAAATACAAATTTCTATTGTCATCCTTTCAAAGTCAAACAGTATTTCTTGATATTTCTTTAAAATGTCTTAGAATATACAAGACATTAGACATTATCAAGACTCATTTTTAGCCACTCCACAGTTGACAGCTTTAGAAATATACCTTGTACACTTTCAGTAGAGGAGTGGAATATTTTAAATATATATAAAAATTGAACTATCAATTTCAGTTTAGACCCGGATTCCTTTCCTCCTTGTTACATTTTTCCATTTGACAAAATACTAGAACATTATATTGTTCTGAGTTTGTCCCTCCTCAAAGCAAATAGCTTAATTCATATTGAGAACTGGATAGTGCAAAACCTTAATTTCTAAGTATGAGCACTTGCTATGATTTACAAAATCACATTGTCACTACTGTTTAGCCTGGTTCCCTATATATGTGGTGACTTCCTGTTATGTTGATCTTTGATCCATTTTACTGAAAAAAACCCCAAAACCCTAGCTATCTATCTTCCCAGGCCAGTGTTTGCCTTGTCATTTTCAGAAAATGTACTGCTCTTTACACAACATTATTAGTCTTGAGATGCTCAGATGTGGTTCTTGTATAACTGAGTAAATTAAGAATTCCCAGAGTTAGGCAAACATCATTATAGTTTATAATACAGCTACAGTAAAACTTAAAGTACACTGCTTCTGGGGACATCTGATATTATACAAGCAGTATAGAATCTAGAAATAAAGAGAGACAGATCAAATCTATGAAAACAGTGAAAAGTAAAATAAATTTTGAAGAAAACAAGGTCTGGGGACAAATCTAACTCACTGTCTTTCTCTCCATTCTTTTGTTGTTTCTTCTTTTAATCCAGGCACCATTAACTTTTTCTTCCTCCCTATTTTACTTTATCTGGAAAGAGAGATTAATATCCCACATATACATACATTTGAGCTCTATTAATTTTAGTGCCTCACTCTGAGGATATTGAATTTGACCTTCTCTTTCTGTATTTGAATCGTAACTAAACTGTTAAGGGGATAAACTAAAACTTAATTTTTGCTTATGAACAATGAGGTTCCTGCAGATCCACCTCTCAGATTTGTCCAGGTCCCCCTGGGGGGGGATCCCAGCTTTCAGATATGTCAAATGCACCACTCAGTTTCATGTCACATGCAAACTTGCTGAGGGACACCTCAATCCCACTGCCTGTGTCATTGACAGAGATGTTGAAGAGCACTAGGCCAAAGACAGACCCTGAGGGACACCTCTTGTCACTGGCCTCCACTTAGACACAATGACAGAGATGTTGACCACAACCTGTGGCTCCGTTCATCCTTCTGTCCGTCTGTCCGTCCGTCCATCCGTCGCATGGAACTGCGTTGAAGGCTTTGTAGAAGTCTGGATAGGTGACATCTGCTGGCCCTGCCTTGTCAACCATTGCCACCACTGGATCATAGAAAGTCACCAGACTGGTCAAGCAATTGTCCAGAAGTCCTTCAAGATAAACCTGCTCCAATGTAGATGTTTTGGATATCTGCTTCATAAAGCCCTACCTTCTGCTCTTCCAGTTTTAGACTTACCTCTGCTGTTTCTTGCTCTTTTTTGTTCTCTAATATCTCTCTCTCTCTCTCCCTGTTTTTTATGCCCTTTTTTGAACGTTCTTTCAGAGATGCCATGGGTGTGCCCTGCCGATGGTCCCTTGGGAATGGCTGCATACAGCATGTGACATCCCTGGTCCTTTTCCCTAAGAGGCCACACCTGTGGCCCCTGCTGCCAATCCCTGGGCACCTGCACCCAGCACAAGAACTTTCTCTGCTTGTTTTCTGTTTTTTTGGGGGGTTTTGGGGTTTTTTTTGCTGTTTTTTTCTTGTTTTTGTTTTGGTTTTTGTTTGGCTTTTTTCATACTCAGAAATTTATGTATCCAGCTTAGAAATCACTTGCTCTTTTCATGTCTGCAAAAACGCCAAGTGAACCTTTCAGTCTTAAGCTGAGCTGTTAGCTTCATCATTTCCATTCATCATTTCCCTTTTGTTTCTGTCTACAGATGCATCTTCCTTTTTTCTGTCAACAGCTCATGCCAGCTATTACACTTAGAATTGATTAGTAAGAACTCCAAATAATGGTTTTGAACATCAGGAATATTTACAGAAAGGTAACAAATATTGCAGACAGATCTTGTGGACATGGGCAAGACACTTTTCAATGTAAGTCATGTGATCTATATCAAACAAGAGCAATTATATTTAACAGAGAACTTCTCAGAATATCTTGGGTTTATCCTAAGCCTCTCAAGGGACTTAAAACCATCACTCAAGCAAGATGAGCTTTTCAGCTTTGAAATTGTCCATTATTTTACAAAGCACCACACTGAGGAAGCTCAGTTTACCATCAGAACTAACAAAACCAGACATAAAAGAGAGATGATGTGTGGGAACAATTTTCACCTTAAAAATAAAGCATTCATAAAAAAGAAGGAATAAAAATAGACAAACTAGATATTTCATTGCAGCAATATTCCACACACATAACAGTTCAGGTGATTTCAGGCTCACTTGGGCTAGACAGACAGCACAACTCCCAAAGTAACAATTTGTCCACATTTTGAACTTTGCTAATACAAAATAGCCAAAACAAAGAAAGCATACCCAGAAGCATACAAAACACAGAGGAAAGCTGATTTTTAGTCTTGCAAGAAGATGTAATTCTAATACTAGTTTTCTATTTTCCTCTGTATTTTTAGGTCATGGCAATGTTAGGTGGCAAACACTTGCCTTCCTGAAACAAAAATATTTACAAATTATACTAATATTCTGTTTTTCATTCTTTGAAAAGCACCATATAGGCTGCTGAATATTTGGAGGAATGGGCATGACAACTAATTTTATTATGAAATACTTATATGGGGAAAAATAGATTTCTATTGAACTAATATGAAAGAAAACTATTATTATGATCTGTTAGTACACGAAAATGTTCATGTCACAGATTTCTCTTTTCTTCTAAATATGGGAAGACTGTACAATCCTGAATGCAAAATGCATGACTGTATTTTGGGCTGTAATTTAGCTCTCCTGTTCTTTTATTGCTATATTTATTTTTTAAATTATTTCTCTGTGAACCATATTTTCTCTATATTTAACAGGGGTTCAAACACACAGCAAATAAAATCAGGCAGAGTTTGTCGCATATCATTTCCATTTCTTTTCTTTGAAACATCAGGAGCATGCAGCTTGTTATGCATCACTTCTCTATTATTTACAAGAGGTTTTGATAAAAAGCTGTAAAATAGAACTTTCTGTTACTTACACTGATATCTTCCAAATCTAAGCTGTTCAGAATGACATTGTTCCTCTTCCAGATGATGGGAGGTCTCAGGATTCCCTGGATGGCACAACTAAGGACAGCACTCTGTCCCACTGTTGCTGCAGTGGTGCTTACTTTTTGATCTTCAGGCAGATTCAGCTGAACTACATCTGCAAAAAAATGTATTGTTTGTAAGATCAATGAGCAGGCAGCTTCATGAGCTTAATTAGCATGAACTTTTTTTGTATACTGGTAATTTAAGAACTTTAACTGAAACAAAAGTAAAAAGAGCTTCCAAAAACCCCAGTAAGTTCAGCGTATTTCATATAAAGGTCAGTGTGACATTTCAATTAAATTGACTGACAAGTATCAGCCTGTAAGGAGCAGCATTTAACATAAAAGTGAATTCCAGAGGCAGGACTGTAATACACATGACTGCATATCCAAAGTCAGACACTGGAAGTTATCTGACAGTTAAGACAGGCACAGTGGACTAGTCAGAACATTATTCTGTATTTTCAGACTAACTAGTTATTCCTCATTAGTCAATGTTCTAAAAAATCTTGAAAAATTTAGACATATATGATAGGAGTCCAGACCTTGAAACTTTCTCGGTTCATCTACTACTAAGGAGTTCCAATTTTAACAGAAGGCCATTTCACTTGTGTGTCCCAGAACTCATTTGGAGACTTGAATAAAAAAGGAGTGATATACATCAAAGTGATGAAACACTGCATACTCTTCCCTCTTGTGTAATTGCCTTATGTTACAGGCTGATCAGCTGGGAGTTAGCTTGTCACCTGTGGTGAACCTGACTAAACATAACCTACTAAAATTTTATATTTGAAAGGATTTTGTCCTATTAGACAAAAGAACTACATAGGAACTGAAGGTCATCCAAATAATTTTTTTTCCATTCAGCTGCTAAATCATGAAAAAGATCTGGTTTTTATCTTTCATTCTTCAAGTAAACTACAAAAGGCATAATGGGTCTATTATCTTTTAATGATGAAAACACTTTCATATAGGAGATATTAATTCATTATAGGAAAGCAGGAACTTGTAAGGAAGCTAAGATCTTCTATAGGCTCATTTCAGCCTCATACAGCCAATGCTTTGTAAATAACACTTCCCCCTGCCCTCCTTCCAACCCCCCTCTACAAGTGCAAGCATTAGAAAAGCATGAAAGCAAGCATAGCTGTTCAATAATTACAGTAAATTCCTTAAAAATGCGATGAAAAATAATTTTATACTAAGTTCTAAGGAGAAGCCCCCTGATTCTTTCCTCTTTCAGAAGGAATGTGCTCTGTGACACAAAACATGAGTGATAGTGCCCACCAGACATGCCCAAATGAGACTGACCTTTTTTAACCAGATGCATTACCTGACACAATGCCTTACACTAAGGAAAATGAAACGTACCAATTAAATTAAATTGATTATTCTGCATCCTCAGAAGCACTTCATGTTCTATGTTACAAGAGATGGCTCTTCAGTGACACTACCTTTCAGATAGCAAGACAGCTGCATGGCTACTGAATGATTCAGCACTTCTCAAAAGTGAAATAAGTATTCCGATATTTCATTACAAATTTATGTTATCTGTATATTTCAAATTCACTATTCAATCTAGGAAAGGCATGAAGGAGGGATCATGAAATCAGCTGGTGTTATAGGGCCATCTATGAAAACTGCCAACCTTCACACGATCAACTGACACAGGGAATTTACATTCTACAAGATTTTAAAGTCTTTTTTTCAATCAACTTCAGTACTACTATGGACTCCTACATAAACGAGGCCAGTCACTGTTACAGATGCTTATCATTTTTAATTAGAGGATGACACTAGAAAAGAGAGCATCTGTCAAATATAAAGCTTACCATTTCCTACATAAGCAAAGATGATTTTCTGAAATCAAAACTGAGAGGCTATCATTTTACTGACACCAAGGGTTCAAATGTTTTTTTTTTAAACTATCTTGGTTTTAACAATAATGATAGCCTTATAATAAATAATAATTAAGATAATGATGATAATAACAACAAAACAATAATAATAACATGGGATAACAACACTAATTTTGCCAGAGAAAACTCCCGAAGAATTTCTAAAAAAATTCTCAGTCTTCAATATAATATATTGATATGCCATTTGCAATTTTTATCTCATGACTATGGTAACAAAAGGGCCAAAGGCAGAATTTAAAAAAATGAAGAAACAGTTGTACTACCAGGAATTATTCAATGCCCTGATGTTATCTATTTTTGAAAAGTTATGAAAAAAATCCTATTTTAATAAATGTGCTAGAATCACTGCTTTCCTGTAAAATTGTGAACATTTATGTAAAAAACCTTAATAAAACTATACAATTATGTATATTCATATTATTATTTAATAGGAAAAAAGGCATAAAATTACATTATAACTTTTCTAATTTCCTTGAGAGAAAACTATTGCACATATTTTCTCCTTATTGGAGGGAAAAAAAAAAAGTTACTGCCCAACCCAAAAAGCCCCAGGCTTAGGGATCAGCACCTGCTGAAGAATCTTTGGAAGGTAAGATTTTCCCCGAAAATTGCTGTCCATTAACTGTCCGCAACCACAGTGAAAGAGGCAAACACTGCTGGGGGTGGAAGTGGTGTGGTGTATGCAAAAAACTGTCAGGTGCACTGGACAGCACTTGTCTCAGAGATCAGGCACTGTGACATTCCTTTGGAAATATAAAACAGGAATTAAATGATGCATTTATCATCTCTTCTTTTCTCCTTGGATGAAATAAATATGGTTCTGAGAGCAAATGCTTTTTGGACAGGTACTGAGGTTGTGTCATTAAGATATATTCCTGACTAGAATGACTTCTAGCTTTCCCTCCATGCTGCCTTTGTAGATCAACAATAACTGTTTGAAGTTTAGTCACACACGTTTTGCTTATTTAACATTAAATGAAAAAGCAGAGCAAAGGTTTAGAAAAATTGGAAGTGAAATTAATTCTGTTTACTCATGCCACCACCACAAAAAAGTAAATATGGGCACTGTTGGTTACAGAGCAGTAATATTGTAAGTAGCCAGTAGAGACTATGTTTTATAGCTTGCTATTTTTAGAAACATGGATCCTCTGCTATGGTGCACCATATTAATGGGTTTGTTTGTAACTCCTCCAGATGCAATATCAATCTGACACGCATCCCTGGTTCTTAATTATAAAAGTTACTGGATACATTCTTTCAGATAAAGGGGAGAAATGCAAACAAAAAACCCAAACCAAAATAACCCAAACATTTAAATAAAAGCTAGTAGTATAGTTAGGAGACAAAACCAACAGACCTGTCTGAAAATATCTGGTTGGAAATAAAACAAAGCTATTATAAGATAGGACAAAAGAAGTGAAAGCAGAATAAATATTAACTATTGGGAAGACATTTTATAACTTTTACACTGACCAGGGAAAAGGAAAACTTACTGAAAAGGCTCAAAAATATCAAAGATTTTAAACAACAAAGGAAAACCAAAACTAACCAACTAACCAACCAACCTAAACAAGTAAATCAAATCAAAACTATTAATTTAAATATGAGACATTCCTACACTGGCTGAGAGATGGTTGAAAGGATTTGATAAGTTCTCTGGCTGCTGACGCCATTCTGCAAACTCCCCTATCCCTCATTCTGCTTTTTGGTCCTGAGCCAAGTCCTTCTGGCTCCTCCCACCTTGTTACTGTTACTCAGGTTATCACCCTATTTGATCCAGCTTGAATTTATCCTTTAAAACACATGAAAGAAAACTTTACACAATATTTAGGATTAATGAGGTGGAATTTATCAACAAATCCATATTTTTTCCTGAAAGACTTCGGTCAATATGTCTGTACAATGCAATTGCCATTTTCACACAGATCTCATCTGGTTCCTCACAGTTGCCCTCTCAATGACAGGTGCACATAACTTTGTTCTACTCTGTTCTTTCCAATAGATTGCTTCTCAGCTTCAATTATAATTTCTTACTCTTAACCAAGTATAAGAACTTGTATTTTGTAACATTAATTTTCATATCACTTTTACTGTGCCAGGCTTTAAGGTTATCCAATGCCAATCTTTAAAAAAGTTTGCTTCCCAGGTGATCTTTGGAGAGCTTCAATAATAACTCCTTCTCAAACTGGTATTTTCCTGTTTCATTGAATTCATATCATCTCCCCTTCATCCAGGTCCTTATTCATTTTACCACTACTAACTCCCATGATTTTATCTGACTAAACAGAATCTAATATACAAACATCCCAAGTGCTTTTCTGAAAATTATGAAAACACGTTTTTTTCTCATTGCTTCTCCTTATCTAGAATCTCTGCTATAAACCTACTTTTATCTGTCCTTTGGTTAAAATTAGATGCAATTGTAAATATTTTTTCTATTATAATTTTCTAAGTACTTTTTAATACAAATATATTTGTGATATCTTTCAAAAATATCTTCAGAACTTACTGAAATCAGATGCAAAATGACATCACTTCAACTGAATCAAGAAATACTGCAAATGATGATCAGTTAGATTAGAATGTAAGTGCTTGAATTTTCTCAGTCCGACCAAAATGTAGTCATTAAACTGAGAAAGGCAGGAAAAAGGAGTTTTCAAAGATGACATGTTGCAAAAATATTCCAACAGCAATACAGATAAACAAATAATGGAACTTTAATCTAAGCATTGTTGTTCTCAAGAGTCATACATCTTGGGTTGTCATTCTTAGCACGAGTTCAGTTTTATCAATATTCTTGTAAGTTAGCAGATATAATTTTATCATTGCACTTTTAAAACAGAATGGGGCAGTAGGGCTCTGTTAGGAAAAAAAATAGTGACAGCTGTACGGTGCTTTGACCAACAATTCTCTTTTCTAAATTCTAAGTACATTGGGTTGATGTGCATTACATGGAACATGTTATTTTGAATGGAAATTTTGATGGTCTAAATTTAGTACTCTTAGGGAAAGAATTGTTATACTTGGATTTGAGTTTTCTGAATAAGTTAAAGAATAAATAGTAAAAGCGTGGCTCTTTCAGCTCTTTCCCTATACATGAAAAAATCCAATCTCCAACTCCTTTGATGGCCCAAATGGCCTGTGGGGAACTGTACACAATCATAAAAACCACTTGTGGCCTTAGAATACCAAGTCAGGCTACTAGGAAGAGAAACACTAAAGTATATGAATTTATTGAGGCTAAACAGTTCCTTACCGTCTCTTAGGATGAGTAGAGAAAAAACACAATATCACGCTGAAAAAAAGGTTTTAAAAGCTAAAAACTACGAGATTACATTTGTAGTCTCTGTATCACTTTATAATTTATTATGCTGTTAAAGGGAGGAAGGGAGAAAGTTCTTACTCAACTGTAGACTGCCTTTGTTAATTTAATACCATTAACAAATGTGCAATTTGAACCTTCTCATTTGTTTCCTTAAGTTCTGTGTATTTATTCAAAGCAGCCACAATATCCTTCCAAGTCTAAAGTAATGAACATTATGCCAAATGGTCCCAGTCATTCAAATTAAGACCACATCACGCCTGTATTTATTTTGTTTGCCTATTTCAAACCTAATTTAAAATAAAACCACTTTTAAAAGGAAGCAAAAAGCCTTTTGTCTATGAACTACAGTAGGCTCTGTACTTAATGCATAACATTGCTTAGTGGCTTGAATTAGGTGAAATGCAGCTAGGTAATATGCCTTTTACTCTCCTGGCATTGGTCCCACTTTCCTTAAAATGATGTAACAAAGGCATTTTCATCAGTGTCATTTTGCTGTTCTTTTACAGCAATTTTAAAATCAGCACACATCACCATTAGCATGACTAATTTTGTCATTATCTGCTGTATACTCTGCTTTGAACTCGTTGTAAACATATTATTCACATATTTAGTAGAATGTTTCAGTATGAAAAGTATTGGTTCATGAGTGCCTGTTCTCGAAGATCTTATGCCAGTCAGTCTTTCTGTTCCCAAAATCCATTTAAAAACACACACACAAACATGCCAAAAAAAACCCCCAAAACCCTAAAAACAAAACAACAACAAAAACCCTAAAAACAAACAAACAAAAAAGCATAAATAGCTTTTTCATGACTCCTTAAAATGTTTTAGCTGCAGAGCTTGGATTTAAATTCAGGCAGTTGATGATACAAAAAGCTGAAAGATCTAAATGTTATAATTAGCATGTATTCATCTTTTGTTGTCACTAACAAGAGACTTGAAAAACATTTTTGTGTTGAAATTGTAATATTGTAATAGCTGCTGCTTTTAGGATGTCCTGTAGAAACCAATTCCATGAAAAAATTATCAGAAAACAGGAAAGGAAAGACAATAATTTCTCCATTTATTTATAGTACTAGCCAACAAAATTAATAGACAGAGATTGGTACAGCATCCTAGGAAACATTTAATTTGTGGGAGAACTTAAAGATTCTCTGAAAGACAAATGTGAACCACAAGGTTTCTGTTTCCTCTCACAATAAGACAATATATCTTATTCAAATTTCTAGAAACATTGAGTGCTTCCTGCTTTAAAATCTTAGAGGATAAAGTAGAATGTATCAGCTGTCCCCTTGCTTCAGTGAATTTAGCATCAAACTCTTTTATTACTGAAACAGCTTTCATCTTCAATTTTTTAGGACCAAGAATGACTAGAGAAGCAAATATCTTTAAATAAAATTCTTAAAAATAGATTGAAATAAATTTGATTAACAAATCACAGATTATTATATTTATGAGAAGTTTATAGATGTGTGTACTTAGTGCTTACCATTGAAGCAAAGTCTGTTATTTAATGGTTCTTTGAAGAAGAAGAATGACTGTAGACTGTGACTCTAAGAAGTAGCTGAAAGACTTTTGGATTAATGGGCTGCAAGTTCATTTGTCAAGAGAGAAACACTGAAGTGATGACAAGGAGTTTTATCAACTCTGTCCCCTCCAGCAGAGAAAAATTCAGATCAATGATTAGGAATTCATTGCAAAGCAACTAAGAGCAAACAACACCGAAAATAATCTTGCTCCATCATTTGTAGGCATGAATACTACATGCAGCTCTCTGTCCTCTGCATGGTAGGCAAAAGATCAGAGGAAAGATAGGAGTGATCAAGGCATGGATCAGTTTAAATAAATATTTTAAAAATCAGAAAGGCTTGAATTTTTATTTTAAAATAACTAATGATGCAGAGAGCTTTGCTAGAAGTCAGCAAAATCATGAATGACATGGAAATGCTGGAAAAGCATTTCCATGACAGCACAATGGCTTATTGTTTCTTTTAATACTGGAAAGTCATCAAAACAACTGAGAGGCCAGGTTCAAAATGAAGGACAGTAGCTTGAAGTGATATATCTGAAAAAAAAAATCTTTTCCAAAGGTTATTATAGATTCCAGAAGATTACATGTGCCAATCACACAAACACTTGGGAGAAATTATAATGATACTATTTTTACACTTCTCTAAACATAAACTCAAGTAAACTCAATGTTGAAAAAGCATTGGACTGGCTGGACCTGGGACCAATACAGTTGGTTTTATAGTGTTAAGGCATATTTCTTCATTCTACATGGAAATCACCCCAGAAATGGGATTTTTAAGTTTTCTTGACAGAAAGAAATCTTTAAGTGTTAGTTCATTTAGTAAATTAAGTGAACATAATTGAAGGTAATTTAACATTTTTAATGAAACAAGTAAAGCAACTGCAATGCAGCTGAATTAATAATCAGTGTGTATTATCTCTTGAAAATAATTTTACCCCCCTGATATTTTTAATTGATTTTAATAGTATTTCCTCTGAATATCTTTGCTCACACATTATGCATTTTAACTTTTAAAAAATATTAATAATGGCAATCATTATTAAAATCAGCAATTATCACCTTTTGTTAATTTCAAGTTCATGAGCTGATTAAGCTAAAACAAAATTTCCGAGCTCATTATATGTGCGTTTTAAATTTAATTCTTACTTTAAGTAATTTAATTTATGTCCATTGACTCAAACTCCTCCTGAAGACCCTGTGTTTTACACAGTTGTGCACAAAATCCATATGTATGAGTTCTTGCCTTATATTCTTGTATCCATATTACAGGAATATTGAGCATGTTTTGAAAAGTATCACTATTGCAATTGTTAAGGATATTTACAACAGTGCGGATAAAGGGTCTATCCTAGAAACTATGTTGTTTTGAGAACCCTGTGAAGCTGAATTCAGTTGTTATGAGAACTTTGGAAGCCTAAGGGAAAAAACAGGCCAAGAAAGTCAACTCCTGATCTGTAGAGCTTCAATGTCTTCCATTGCAAGGGCAATCAGCAATCCACTCCCATAATGTCGACAGCCTGTTTCTCACAGACTATTTATTAGGCATAAGCAAAACAATCCAAACTTTGCATATCCTGATTGACATACTAGTTCTTTCTCCTCATGAAGAAAAAGGAATTCCAGCTTTTATGCATTTAAGTCTCTTGAAGAGAGAGTAAACCAAGTGGCAAATATTAAGTCTCTCTCCCTCCTGTCTCCACTATCATCTCAGTGGACTGAAACTGCCTGCCCAACCTTAACATATCCTCTCAGTGTGTTCTGTAACTGATTTCATGCACCATTCAGTGACTCCTAAGGGAAATTTCAAAGTTATTGTGATGGGTTAAAATTCGATTTGATGTGTGCTACTGGAATTGCTGATCTGAAAGTAGTCAGATGTGGTATCCTAGGTTTATGTGTATATAAAATTGTAACTGTTATAGATTCAATATTCCAACCTAGACAACAACATATTTCTAGCCTATAAAGTTGCTGCAAAAGTTAATTATAAATTATGCTTACAAAAGAATCTCTGAGTAAATGAAGTAAAAATTTTTGGTTAACCTATTCCCATTTTTAGACTTAGATCCCATTTCAAAGGCTACACTTAAGATTAGCAAGATATAGTTAAAACACTTATACATAAAAATGTTTACAAAATAACAGAAACCACAACAGTCCAGAAAATATGATAAATTCTCTCAAATAAAATGATACATTACTGTGTAAGGAAATATGCCAAACTACAAATTCCAATCATACCTGTCCTGATATGTGATATCACATTAACAGTGATGATCGTATCTGTGGACACACATGAATAAAGACTGTGCATCCATAGAATTTCAACGTTTTCTAACACATTTTCTTAAACACTGTTGTTCTTGCAGCAATAGCTACTTTTAAAAAATGTATTTAAAAAATGCATTTTTTTTAAATTTTAAGATGAGAGGAGAGCATGACCTGTGCAAAAATAAAGCAGAAACAATAATCTAGTGGATCATAGAGCAGTATTAGCATGTGTGCTTCAAATGAGTTATATTAGAACTTAAAAAACCTCACGGACTTGCAACAAATTTTCTCGTTTAGTGTCCAACACTTAACACTTATATCCCTTATAAATTCAACAGAGAATTTGTGTCTTTGTTCAGAATATGGAGAATGACTCTCCACAACAACACTGACATTGTCACTAAAAAATACTGCCTGTGTTTGAGTTTCAGATATTTTCTTTTAAAATAGAAAAATAATTCTGGCTATGCTATTGTATTTTTAATAACAACCATTGCAATATTGGACTGTGTCAGTCTAAAAAAAATAATAGCAGAAAGCATATCAGGTATTGATGCAACATGGATGGGATGTTAAATTTAGTCTCAGCACTTTTTGGTACAGTGCTTAATTTTCTGAAGTTAGTATTTTTAGGTACATAAAGTTGAACTTCAAATCTTCCAAAACTGCAGTGCTGAGTCTTTGCAACAGTAATGAGAAAGATATTTAAGATATTCAAAAGAGAAAAAGAAATGCAGAAGAGAGTGAGAAAAGGCATGTAGAAAAATATACTAATTGAAAAAATTTTGGAACTTAGGTTGAATAAATTTTTCCATTCCATAACTAACATGACATATTCTTTTTCTTTTTGAGAAGGAGCATTGCTCATTTTTTGCCAAATGTAATGCACCATTTCCAAAACACCTCTCCAGTTTTGCTGATAACATCACATCAACAACAACTTATGCACATGACCAAGTTTCTGAAAAGCTTTAATTTGATACTTCTGTGCATGCTGTCAGCTTCTGTGCATTTCACCAACTCCTCTGGGACATATTTCTGCGCACTAGAAATCATCTACACAAAAAATGCGTATTTTAAAACATACTTTAAGAATTTTTCTTCGGCATTTGCTGAATACCATAGTGACTGATCAGATGGAAAATACTAAAAAAAAAAAAAATATGATGACTTTCTACAGTCACTGTAAATGTATTCATTAACTTTAAACCCTATACTGGATATGCCATTGATCTTGCATTATGGTCATATATGTGATTGCACAGATATCAATGTCTTCAAATTATGATTACATTTAGTTAGCAAGGGAGAAACAGTTCAGGAAAAGGTCTTTTTTTTCTTTATTTTCTTACTTATGTTCCTTCAGTTAAATATCAATGTGGTTTGGCTTGTTTCAAAAGAAATTACTCATGCCACTGCATTTATTCATTTGAGTTTTGGATAATTTATAAATTTAGTATCTTATGTTTCAGTTTTGGAATGATGTAGACAGAAACAAGTACTACAAAGAGATCATTCTGCTGAAAAGAACACTGAATGTTCCTCTGATGTACCAGAATACATAATGAGTGGTAACAAAAACTTGACAGAATAGTGAAAGGAAGAAATGCAGAGGACAGATCAAACTACAGATTTCCAAAATTGGGATGTACTTGCAGCTGTGAGCAGCCTAAGCAAGGCTTCTAAATAGCCCAACTAAAGTGGAATTCATCACTTGAATTGGATGAAGTGGATGAAACTCTTAAAACCAGAATACTTCTCCCCATAGAAATATTTAAAAAATACCTATCATTTCATGTCATCTGTTCCATTCAAAAGACAAAAAGATTATTTTTCACTAATAGCTTCAAAAAACATCACTCTTCAGGTAAAAAAAGAAAGAGCATATGAAAATGATACTTCACAGAAAGAAAACCAGGAGGTCACAGCCAATGACCTCAGTGTTTATCTCCAAATCAATAATCACACCTATTTGTATATGTACACAACCTCAAGAGATTGCTATATCTAAAATCAGTGTTTTGACGACTTTGCTGATTTACTTTCATTTAAAAACTGTTAATAAATCTTTTCTTCTTTTTCTAGCTGCTTTTTTTCAGCTATACAGAATGTCAGATGCATTTAGAAGAGTCTCTGCTTTTTTCTTTCCCTCACCCCACCCCTTCATTTCATCTCTTCTTATTCTCATCTTTTATTTCTCCCCAGCCCTACTTCCCCTTTTGTTTTTCTACCTTACTGTTTACATCCACTGATCCTGTTTGTTCTTCTAGTCCCTTCTTAAATATATTCAGATGTACTATTTATGCAATAGCTCTAGACACTGCAGCGAGCATCAGCGGGCTTTTGTCACATCTGGAACTGACTTGGCTTCACCATTGGGTGAGGGAGGGGAGGAGGATTCACAGCTCTGCCTACCCTGTGGCTTGGCAGCACAACTTGATGTGCTAACCATTCACTAGAGTTTGCAGGTATGCACCCTCACCCCTTCCCTGCCTGAATTCTGGGAAAGATGTGTCTGTTCCCAAATGCACATCTCCTCCTGTATGGCAAGGTGGGAGCTCTGGTGTTCTAGCCCTGTAGTTGTCCATGCTAGTTTGGACAAAAGGGAGACCATGACAGTGAGCACTTTATTTTTCACCCAGCAATTAATTTGAGATTTTTTTTTCAGATTTAAATCTTAATTTAAGCAGTAATACACCTTTTAGAAGATACTACCAGAGAATAACTTGCTGTCAGAATAGGAGGAGTGCATACAATTAAATACAAGTATATTAACCAGATTGTTTTCTATTGCTACTTCCATTTCAGTTTGTTCCACCTAAGAAAAAAATTGTTTTCAAAGTGCCAATCACAAATATAAATGTTAGCCAATTTAAATTGATACTAGAAACTATTCAGACTTTTCCATAGATGTATAAAATACATAACAATATTTGCAATTATTTCTCTCCATGTACATCCTGTAGAAGTCATCTTCTAAGGACCCAGTCACCATGTGTCACCACGACTTTTAAACCTTTATGAAACAAAGATTCTAGAAACCACCTCTTAGATCACTCTTTTCAGATTTTCCTGTATAGCTTTTTGACAAGACCTGGAACAGCATTCAGCTGTCTACAGTGTCAAGTCCTGTCATCTCTGGAACACTTCCTTA
The DNA here is from genome assembly GCF_028551555.1 of Melozone crissalis. Taxonomy (NCBI): domain Eukaryota; kingdom Metazoa; phylum Chordata; class Aves; order Passeriformes; family Passerellidae; genus Melozone; species Melozone crissalis. The sequence continues at coordinate 34,464,372 of NW_026535784.1, read as the reverse complement.
GCTGAAATATGAGCTTTCCCACCATCCCATCCAAGACTACACAGTTTCACAGTTTATCTTTTCAGTCATTCATAGAACATGCCAATGCATATTGCAGCTGTAGATTTAAACTTTAGGATAAAGTTTTCACAAAGTTTTAGAAAATCAAACTTAGTCTCACTTCCCCCTACTCCAGATCACTCTTTTCTTGACAATCCCTCAAGATCTGGACTTATGGTGCTGAGCCATCACATCAGGCTTCAGATACAGGCAGACACATCTTCTGAAATATAAAAATTCTTATTCAGTGTCTGCTGATTAATTCCTGATATGGAAAAATGCTTCTTCTGAATAACACTTTTCACAAAGAATGATTGCAGATAAATGACAAAAGGAAAGTGGATGTGTTGGAACAGGATATTCACACAAGGCTGGGACACAAACACAACGAGATACATAACACATAGATTAAAGTTTACAGTCTAAGCTCCAAATGTAGCCTGAATTTGGAACATCAAGCATCCATAGAATCCACAGCTCTAGAAGCAGAGTCCACAATCTATTTCAGCCACAAAGCTTTATAATAAAGCCACCCTAGTCAGATAAATAAATCCACATGGTCTGAACAAAAGTATCCTGTAACTGACAGTGGTCAATAGCTCAAGGAACAAAACACCAGGCAAGCATATAGTGATAATATTGTTTTAGCACCCATCAATACAAAATTGCCAGGCCAGAGGTAGTTTATAGTGGTGACACTCAGATAATGAATCAGGAGAGTAAACTATGCTGGAAGAAAAGGAATACAGACAAGTATTACCTGGCCTGTTAGCTGAAGAACTCAACAATTCCACTGCTTTAATCTAAAGAATACCCTAATTTGGAATGGAGGGAGTATTTTTCAATGACGAAGAAGGAAAACAGACTCCTGTCATCATGTTTTTACACTAAGGTGACGTGAAAGAAGAAAACAAAACCAAGCCCAAAAAAATATATCCCAAATCAAATTACCAAAATGACTACCTTTTTTTTCTTGTAAGAAAAAACCCAAAACATAAAAAAAAGTAGATTTCAGATATTAATTCATTATGACTCGTAAACTAAAAAACTCTTGAGTTGTTCAACTTGATGAAAATAATATTGATTACTATGTTTTAAATCTGAAAAATGTACACCTTTTCTATTGATAGAGATTAAACCACCGCTGTCAGAGGAAAACAATAGTAGTAATTATGATAACCACACATTTAATCCAAACATATAAGCAAATGTAAAGGATAAAGTTCTGGTATATGTCTACTTACAAACAACTTCATAATAAAATGTATATGAAATAAAGACAAGATTTTCTAAGATGAAATACGACCAGGAAAATTAAAAGCCTCTTGGAAGTTCTATACAAAACTTAGAAAATTTAATTAGAATTTGTATTAAATAAAAAAAATTGAAAGCTTTTTTATAATAAAAACTTCATTTCAATTATCTTGATTTTCACAGACTGCAAACTGTAACATTTTTTAACATGGATTTCAAGTTCTACACTCAGCTTCTTTGGCCTCCTCAGGCTGATTCTACTCACTCACTTGGGTTGCTAACACCAAAATATGTAGCTTGTTTTAACTATTACACAACTCCCATCTAACAGTTTGTTGTCTACTAAGAAGTTCACCTCAGCTTGTACACGTTTTTTCACTTTTTCCCAACTTCACTGGACATCACCATTTGCATTTATTTTCTCAGCCCCCATCTTTCAGGGGGAGAGAGATTTTCCCTAGGTCCCCTGTTACTCATTTGGCAGACAAAAGACAAGATATTCTCCACAAGCTGTATCAGCAGTGAGATATAAAAAATTCAGTCGCTAAAAATCAGTTTGTCTGTCCTTAATCTGACTTTTGATCTAAATCTGGGATGGATGAGCAAAACAATTTATGAACAAAAGACCTGATATTAAAGACAATTTTTAATAGTAGACTATATTCAGTTTCTACTTGGGATGCTTTCAACAGCTTTTAATTTTCAGGAGCATACAAAGCTCCAGCTGTTGTGAAAGCTGCTGATTAGCAAGCATGAACTACTGACAACAGACTCTCTTTTCTTAACCTTCACAAATGTCTCTGACACAACTTTGCCCTTATGTTCTACGTGAATGAAATATAATTGAATTTCATGTAGTAAATATAGTTCTAGGTAAACAATAATAGGGTTAAAAGGTGGCATTGAAAAAAGCCAAGAATGAAACAAACACTCCCACCTTCAGGACAAATTCAACTCTAAAAGACACCTCCCTCACACTGACATTCTATTATCAGCTATATTCATCGACAATCACTGATAGTACTTTTCTTTAAAATGTCTTTAAAACCTTAAGATACAAATAATAAACCCTGATGACTGACTACTTTCAAACAAAGATATTTCAGTTTGGAGCATTCACAAGAGGTTTATAATACCAATAAACATAAGGGAGGATTATACACTACACTTTCTAAATCCTCACAGGAATTGTAATGAGGAATAAAGCCAATTATGATTCATTATAAGATGAATTGTGAATGTTTAGCACATCACTAGTGCAAGGTTCACCCAGTACTGAAAATTAGCAATGACAAAAAAAAAAAAAGTATGTCATAAAGTTGAAAATAATATTTTTCATTAAAACAGTTGCACACATAAGTATTCATGAATCATGTTATATGGCAAAACTACATGGTAATTTTTGAACTCTGAATAAATCCATTTAAATTATGCACCCTGTGGTGATGGTGATTCAGATACAGAGACTGCTAAAGAACGAACTATAATTTTATAAAAAAATTTTAAAAATACAATGTTAGCAAATTTGCCAGCCTGCAAAGACAGACTGGGGTTAACATCAGAGGACTTCCTAGAGAAGTAAAAAAGCTGTATCTATTCAGCTTTGTGAGGGGAACACTTAGCAGACTATACCCATGAATTTAAGCCCGTACTGGTTTCTACTTTGAAATTATGAGCAAAACGGTTAATACAATGGTAGTGAACATCATTTACTCTAGCCAGGCTTTGATTCACTCACTCAGAGCACTGCTGAACCCCACTTAGGGAGGTGTAGATAGCATGAATGAACTGCAAGTATCTTACCCTGCCTTCAGGCTCAAATGGTCAGCATTTCACAGACTAAAGGTCAGCTTACTACAAGGGGTTTCGATAATGTTCAATGTTTTCCTTCGTGATTTGGCTGACAGGACAAAATGGACCCTCAGAAATCTTGCAGCTGTCACCAAATTCAGAGGATCAGGAAGCAGAACTCATGAAGTTCCCTCTGCAGGACAATGCAAGATTGTCCTACAGAGGGAACTTTATAAACAGAAGGAATGGGCTGAAAAACTGAAATTCTACCAAGACAAATGAAAAGTCTTACACTTGGGACAGAGTAAGTCCATGTAAAAATACAGGGATTCAGCTGGCTAGAAATCAGCTTTGCAGACAAGGATTCAGGTAGACCACAAATGGAACATGAATAAAGGAGTTTGGACAAATGACTGAAATTCTCCTCTCTCATGTTCTGTAGTTCAATAATCCCAGTTCTGAAGGAGTCTGTGGAAAAAACTGAATTATTAATGCTAGTGGTTAGGGTTACAAAAGGCAAAGGTGATCCAGTTCGTGAAGCCCAGATGGATTTCTGAAAAGCTCTTAACAGTATCCCTCAAGTCTTCACCGAGAGCTTTGAAGGGACAGCCCCATGTTTTACAAACTCTGCCAGCATGACTTCACATCCCAGTGCGAGTCTAGGGAGCAGCAACAGTGACAACACGCAGTAGAGGCATGGGAAGGGAGCCAAAGGAAGGTTAAAGCGCCCAAGTGCTCCACAGAGCCAGCTTCCCAGCATGATACTGTTCTTTATCTGGATAGCATTTCATTTGCTCAAAGTACAGCCTCAGTTTACTCCAGTTTCAAACAAGACTACGCAGAACCTCTGCACATGCATCCCTTATCTTGAACATGAGGAATATGCAATCATGTCCAGCAAAATAATTAATCTAAATTGAATAAACTATTAGTCTGATGCATTGCACTAGTTAGGAGCTTTGACTCAAAAGTAAAGGCAATTTTTCCACTTAAAAACACACATTTTTTTACCATTAGTTTTCTCTTTTTTCTTATTTTAATTATCTGTCTTGTTCACTAAACACTGTTCAGCACCAATAATAAAAGATACAGAAGTCTTAACAGACAAAAGCTAATTTTGTGCTTTACTTATGATTCATTCTCCATTCTCTTCATCAAATGAGACAGAACACCAAGGCATATGAGCAAAGATAATTAAAATTTCATAATGCAGTAACAAAAAGTCAAGTTGAGACAAACTTCTTTTAATTCCTTAATTTAAAGACTTTAAATATAAATTATAATAAAAGGAAGATATCAATAAAAATCCCACCATCTAGCACTAGTGAAAGCCCAGCTTACATGGATTTAAATCTTCAGAATACACAAATCTCTAAATAACTGGAGGCCTAAGAGCTGCTACAGCCTCTCATCTTTCCACAAGCACTGTTAACTATTTCTGCTGGGGACTCCCCAGTTATTTGGTATTGGCCAAGAGAAATGACCATGGATCATGCCTTTCAGATTCAGTTTCTGAGGGAGTGGTTTTCAGTTATAGCCTCTTCTACATCTTTTTGTTTAGCAAATTTCTTTCACTCCATCCATCACTGTATCAAACTGCCTCCTCGTGTAATTTGTCTCCTCAGCAACTCTTGCCACCAGTGCTATCATCATTTACCTACTTTCTAGCTGCTGTCAAAGAAATCAATTTAAATTAATGGTGTCTCAGTGAATAACACATGACCTCAGAAAAACTAACTAGTCAAATGCTCAAAGTGGGTCCACTGTGGCATATGAAGATATCCAAAATGTCTTGTTTAGTTAGAATAATTCATATTTCCTGCTGGAGATTGCTGTGGATTAGATCATGCAAACTATGTGTCACACTCAACTATTTCATCTAAAGTAGTTGGTTTAAAGCTAACTCAGCTATTTTTCATTAACTTGTAGCATAAATACTCAGTGCTTGACCGATACATTATCCAAAACACAATGAGTTTTTGCCATTCCTTTTTTCTATGGGATCTATTAAAGCATAGGGAAGCAAAGGACATAATACCGCAAATATTCTCAAATCCTCTCTCTCTGTAAGCCAAAAAGAATTTGCTTCATGTACAAAAATTCCATCATTGTAGAAGTTTGAAAGTACCTTAAGGTAAATGTGATCAGAGAATGCTTCCTTATTCTGTTTTTCAGATTAACAATTGAATAGTTAAAATGAATCTCAAAACATCTGCAAACCTAAACCACCCTTTTGCAATGAAGTCATAATGATGAACAAGTTAAAATACTCCAAAAATAGGCACAGAACAAACTTTTGTTATATGCTATACTTTACTTTATATTGTAAAAGTATATATATGGCAATAACTTAAGAAAAATGGTATTTGGGTAAGAACAGTCAGTAATGTGCATTAGGAATAACACATAATTAAAAAGACATCCAGTCCATTACTCCTTATAATGTTTTCTGGTTCTCTCTTGAAATGAAATTTCACAGAAAATGAAGTTGGGTGTTAAACACAGCTTTCTTATCCAGAGAACATGGAAGTGTTAATTTACTGAAGTAAGAGTGATAATTGGTTTTGACCTTGTTTATTGTAGAATATGTTGCTGAATTTGTCTAAACAAAAACAGGAGTTTATGCAAAAATCAATTTCTGTATGCTTATTGTATTTGCACATGACTAGTTCAAGTAAAATCATTTTATCTAAATGCTAGGAGTTAGCATAAATATTTTCAAGTAATTTTACTAGTATAGATCCAAATTTAATGCTCCTGTTTATTGCAAATACAGATGATGAACACCAATACTGCACATTTGCTGTTGCCTAAAATGAAACACTTAAAATGCTTCAATCTATGAAGTATTTCTGGAACTAATCAATAATGAAATGGGAATTTTAAGAGGAGAGTTGACAGCCCTGGTAATTCACAGTTTTATGCATGAAGCTCTCAGTTTATAAATGTAATAATTTGCCAATTTTATTTATTGTGTACCTTCATTTCACTTTCAAATTTCAAGGCTTTTTTCCCAGAATGGTAATAGAACTTCTAAACATCTTAGATCTCTGAACCTGTCCTGAGTTTTATAGCAACCAAATTTTGTAAAAACCATCTTCTCATCCAGTTCTGTCAGGAGAACAAGAAGTCAGTATTCTAAAACAGTAATTCAGGATTAAATTAGCTGAACTGTGAATGTGGTTACAAAGCCTAAAGCATAGCAGAACTACTATATTTCCACATAAAAAGAAGGGGTCCATGCAAACTGTTATTCAATACTTCCCTGAAATCATCAGACTAGAGTTATGAAGCAGCTCCTCACAGAAATCTTTAACATAGAAACAAGAATAAATGAAAGCTGTTTTAGTATGAAAGAGGTTCTGAAAAATCCATCAGCTGGCTGAAGTGCCTATTTACATTTAGAGGGGAAAAAGAAAGCAAGCAGAACTCAAGGTAGGCTCTGTTACCTGACTGCACAGAGCCTCCTAATTTTTATTTGCTGAGGAGAGTTCTACTCCTCATAAGACCAGATGTTTGTGCAAAGGACCGAGACTTCTTCTGGAGCTCAGTGACACATATTCTGAGCCCAAGGACTGCGGATATTCTGCTCTCAGCTTTGCATATCTGTAATGTTTCCCCAAGATCAAAGCAGGCAATGGGCTATGCATCTAAGGAGATCAGCACAGAGGTTAAAGCACCACCTAAAGACAGATGGGATTAAGCTGTGACTCCTAGCACTTCAGTCCTGTATCATACAGTCCTACTCAGTATTTTTACCCTTTCTCAGACACCAGATTTTGAAATCTGTTGGCAGCAGTCTTATGAAGAAAAGTCCCCAGTGGAGTTGCACCTGGACCTCCACTGAAACTCACATTGTTCAACACCATACAGGAGAAATGAAAAGAAAATAAAGTGATACATTTTTCTGGGACAGAATGTCTTGAGAACAACTTATTGGGTAGTTTAGGTAGCAAACATAAAAGCTGATTTACTTCAAGACCTTACCTATGATACTGGTATGCCAAATTCAATATACCTAATTCATTATGGAAAGTATTGCATGAAGGAAATTTAAAGTGTCAAACCTTGTTTATAGAATGATAGGCTCTTGACTACTTAGCATTGCTCAGGTATTGAGCACACAGGCTTTAGAGTACACTTTGCAGTTTTATGGAAACATCTACTCATTCATGGCAGTATGACAATAAAAGGAATTATTAGGTAAAGACCAGAACTCAGAAAAAAAATCCTATGGCACTGTTGCCTGAAAAACTTGACCGTTTGCTTTATGTCCCTCCCTCTGTAAAAAACTTCCAGTAAAACTTGAAAAAGAACAGAGAAACACAACAAGAATGACCAAAGATGTGGGAGGTTTTCCATACAAGCAACTATAAAATGACTGAGGAATTTTAGAATGGAAAAGAGATGACTGCAGTGATATGTCAGGAATGCAAAGAAAAAAAAAAAAACACAACAAAATTGTTTCAGAAAAAAACACATGGAACAATTGTTCATGGTTTCTTATCATACACAACTTAATAAACTAAACAGAAGATGTGTATAATGAAGGAAAAAAAAAGAACACTTGTATCCAGGACACATTTCAGTGTGTCTCTGAAACAGAATGTTGTAGATGTTAATTCCACATGGGTCCAAACAGTAAACAAACCTATGAGTGAGGCATCCATCAAGAGCTATTAAAGAGAAACAGCCTCTGAGAAAAAAAAAATCCCTAAAAAAGAGAAAATATTTTAGAAGAAAGTTTTTTGGTTTTGCTTCTTTAGCAATCTTCCATAAGCACTCTTACAGTGAAGACACTGCAGCAGATATACATTTGTTCTAACCCAGAACAGTTAACATTTATATGTTGATATTTAAAGTAGACATTAACTCAACAATTCATGAGCAGGAACACAACATTAATCTTAGTTTAGCATCAAATATTTCTTAAATAGACTATTCAGGAAGTTTTAAAACACTAATAAAATTCCCTCCAAGAAATATATCTCTACACATGTCTTAGTTGGGAAGAATTATAATCATAATGCAAAACAAATTTTTCAAAAATTACCCTTTCTCAAATATTTATTCGTGACAGAGTGGCAAACAGATTACTTGTTGGATCACTACCCATCTAACACAATCAGGTTCCCAATTCTTATACTAAATAACTACATAAAGAAGGCTCATGTGATTTTACTCTCCTCTAAGTTTTCACTATTTTGCATCTCTGTTTAAGAGCTCTTTTGAGACAATATTGCACTATGTAAACCTCAGCTTCATAGCCTTTGTAAGACACCTTCTTTTTAACTACAGTCAAAATTGCATTTCCATATAAATCACTTGCTAACCTACTTAAGATAAGATTTGACACTGTGTGAGCATGATGACCAGCTTGAGAATCTACTGACAATTTAATTCTGTATATAATAGAGGCACAGGGATATTTTGTTAACATGTTTCCTCATTTCCTTTGGTAGAAAATGTTCAGGTTTTCTTGTTGGGGGTTGGGGAGAAGACTGGGCTTTTTTAATATCCAACAGCATCCATGATACATTTGGAAAATTGCAAAGATGTTTTTAGGCTGTAGATAGTATGAGAGAATCATTTAGATTAGAAAAGATGTATAAAATAATCATTTTCAATTTTAATCCAGCACTAAGGAGTCCAGACTAAACCATGTCACTAATTGTCACAGCTATACATCTCAGATAATATTCATCCAGCTAAATAAGGGCTGCAGTCACCAGAGGGAGTGGAGTCAGACAATTTCATCTACTTTATGATAGACAATTTAATCAAATATATGCAACCCACACATGCATAAATATTCCTACTGAATTAAGCTCACATGTAATTCTTTAATGAAGACATAAACAATACTATATGCAATTATGAGATGTTTACTTCTGAAGATTTGGAAAGCCAATAGTGATGAGAAGCAATTAGTCTCACAGTTTATAATAGCACAGACCACTAAAATAGCTATAACTGGAGTAGCTGATATTCTTTCTGCTCTACCCATATAGTTGTCAATATTTATACCAAGTTTTAGCAGCTTAAATTCACACTCCTTAACTCTAGACACATACAAATATTCTTAGGAGTGACAGTACACTGGAAACTACTTACAAACACTTAGAGATCTGTGATGTACTAACCAGGCATTTGCTTGATGACAAGAGATTAAGACTTACTGAAATAAAATTAAAAAATAAAACAAACAGAATGAAATAAAGAGCTTTTCATGTATATCTCCAAACAAACCAAGTAGTTCTATAACTACTGGATTGAATTGATCATAATTTCCTGAGTTAAAATAACAACATGTAAATTCCTTCATTCAATATGTAACTTCAGAAAACAAAGCTAAGTACTATTCAGAAAAAACAATTCATCATGATGGAATACATTTATCGAAGCAATTTGTGAATGTACTAAAACAATCAGCATTTTCTTCTGTATGTACTAGCAACTTTTACAAAGTAGATCAATAAAATTAAGAGATGTGTTAAAGAACAATATTGTGCCTTAAAAAACCAAACCTCACTAAATTTTTTGAAGTGAATGCATTTTCCAATGCTCTTTCCAAGATCAATTAATTTTTATTTAAAATGTAATAGATTAATATTTTAATACTGAAAATTATTGTATCCAAATTTTCTTTGACATATTCAATAAAGTATTTTCTTCATGGTATACTTCAGTTAGCCAAAAATACATATGTACTAGGATAGTCATAAACTGCAAAAGCATACAACATAAAAAACCCTCACACTATGGAATCACTATATTGAAGAGAAAAAAATATCTCCAACTAAAAAGCTATGGAGAAATGATACGATAAAATGTTCAATTGCCATATTATTTTGAGAAATTAAGTTAGGAATGAAATTTCATGAAATAAGAAAACTTTACTGGAACCTAATCCACCATGAAAAATGAAGGGAAGTAGAAGGAATATTCTGCAAAATATTTCGTTGCAATGCAGATATTTTTGAGGCAATTTCTCCTAACTGTATGTAATGGATATTTGAGGGTATTCAACAAAAAACTTCACAGAGCAATGTAATGCACATTCCTCTAAGCTCTAGTGATGAAAGCTCTCAAGTTTTGCAAAATTTGAATTATTATTTTTCTATTAACTCTATTTACAGAATTTTCAAAGTACTTTCATAAAATCTGGTACAAAACCATGTCTGCAGATTTTCTTTTACAGTGGCAATGTCAGATATTCTTAAGAAATCCAGATGTCTAAGGAATTACTAAAAACCTTCAACATTCTTCTAATGATTTCTGAAAACTTTTATTTACCCAAATGTGAGAACAAGCAGAGAAAGCAGAGTAGAAGAGTTAGTAAAAAACCCAAACCAGACCTCTCTAAAAAAGTCCTGAATCACCACCAACAAAACCAAACAAAAACCTAAAGAAAAAACCCAAAGAATAAATCAACAATCCAAAAAAAAAAAAACCCCAAAAAAGTTCTGAATAAAATTACTAAGCAACACTGCTCTGAAATGAACATTAGTGCTTGATATTTAAAAAGCACCAGTAGGCAAAAATAGCAAAACAATGAATAGATTAATCAAATGGCTTTCTTACTAAATAATACTTTATGAGCTATTAATATTCATGATAGTTCCAGATGAGTAATTCTGCCTTGAAGTAGAGACACTTATGTTCTTGCTTGTGGATTAGCTGGTGATTGTCTCCTTTAATGCCCAGTCATTACTTCTTATGTTCTGATAGCATCTTTCCTCTCTCCACCCCACCCCCGTTAAGAAGAAAGAGACTTTCCTTAAAATAGTCAATAAAGAAAACAAATTATAAATTATTATTTTAAATTTTCCTTGAAATTTCCTTAGAACATCTTCATAAAGGCTTTTGTGGACGTTGGAACACCATTCATAGCCTAAACCCACAGGTACACTGCTCTGCAGATATGAAAATATTCCCATAATTCACAACACAACAAAAACATTAGCAACACTACTGTAACTCACCACAGATAACTGATTCCTGAGCAATAAGCAACAGATCAATTACTGAGGTGCTTTGCTAACCATAGGCAAATATGTGGAATTGTTTGGTGTTTACTCGTCCCCCACCATTCTGTGTCATTCTCCAGAATAAGCTCATTGAAAGATGTGCAAGACATCTGGTATGTCGAGCCAGTGACAAATGCCATGCAAGTCAATCTCCACCAATCCCCTTGTCTGAAACAGAGCTCCTATAACTAAGTTGTTTTGCTCCAGTCCTCATCCTCTGCAGCCCTGTATTTCATACTGCTATCTCTAGTAACTTACATCACCAAAGCAGGTTCCAGGTAAATGCACTGATAGGATTAGCGATCAGCAGAGCTCAAGGTCATAAACAGCATCTCTTAGTTTCCCCACTATGATGCCCAAAGAGCCTGTGAAATATTTATTTATTCATGCAAACCTATGGTGGCCACAAATATGTTACTTAATTCCCCCAAAACATGAATTAAAATCAGTTGACATCAAAATGAGTTGACTTAGTGGTATGCAAGAAATTTCAGGCACACTACTTCAACCCATTAAACAGTGTTTAAAACATTAGATATTTTCTTGTTTCTAATTATCAGTTTAAAGTTCAGCCCACTAATATAAGAGGGTGCATTTTCTTCCAGGTGAGATTCTCTAGATTGAAAATACATATAACACAGGTAAGAATTTGAGAGCTAGATCAGATTGAGCAAAAAAAAATTACCGTGAAGTCCAATAGCTCCTGCTCAGTGTGATGTTTACTGGTGTTTTCAGAGGCTAGTGATGAAACACTACATCCCCAGGAACAATCTAATACACTCAAGTTGTTGCTGAAAAGGAATTAATGGTAGCAGGAGACAGAATAATACCTCTTCCCCCCCTCAGAAAATGTTTCCTCTACTATTTGTTAACATGTTTTACTACTGAAGACTCATCACAGCCATAAAGCTCTGACTCAGATTACACACTAAATACAATATTTGGGACCTCATATTGAATTAACTTGAAATATAAATTACATAAGTTTTTTTTTTTAATTAGCCTTGAAGATAACTTAAGGAATCCAGTGGGAAGTCTCATTTGCTTTATTGAGTAATTCAGTCTAGACCTTCTAAAATTTAGATTTTGTTGTAAGGTCGTTTAGTTGTTTGGTTTTGAATTCTTGTCGATTTTGCTTCAGAAATGATGGTTCACATTTCAAAAAAATTTCTTAACATGCACCTGTAATTATTGCATTGGACAATTTAAAGTAGAAGTAGAGCTATTATAATGAAAGCAGTGATGTTTTAGAAAATTTTTTCAGGACTGAGAGAATACAATAATAAGCATATGTGTTCATAATGATCACTGTATTTACAGGAACTTCTGGCTGCTTCCTTTCCACATGATTCAAGACACAACAAAGCATTGATTTTGACAGGCATATTAGTCACTGGCCTCAAAGTTTCTCCTAAAAGGTGAGCCTAAAACAAGGTCTGTAATTTCTGACCAGATCAAAAACTTCCATAGTATCTGTTATTACTGGAGGTATATAAATCACTTAATACCAATACTTCAGCCACAAGGACTGCTTGAAGCCCAAATTTGCTATCTGTGACCTGAATGTTATTTCAAAACTGAGGGTAATTTTAAATATACAGCATTAGCATGTACAGTAGCAACATACAAGATCCCCAATAACTGCTGCACAACAGATTAGATATTGTTTACAGTGTTGAGTGATGCCTGAAAGCACAAATAATTCCAGCAAAACTACAAAGCATGGTTAATAGAAGAATGAAAATTAGGTTAAATTTTGTTCTGCCAAGATAATTCTCACACTTTATTGAATGTCATGGGGTAGTTTTTAAAGTCAAGTCCTCAGTGCCCAAAGCCCTTCTGTGGCCCCTTTTTTTTGAGCATTAGACAACATCAAGAATAGTAACAATAGGAATAGATACAATAAGGAAGAATTCTGAGAGACATTCGGTTTTTTTCCCTTCATTTTATGCAGGATGTCAATTGATCAATGGAGCTGTTAGTTCAATTACGTAAAATAAATTTGGAGTTCATATTAATTGCATTCAATCAGTTTAATTCATAAATGTCTAAGTTACTGTATGTCTTTCTACTGAAATTACAAAGGGAAGTGCCTACATATACATTTGCTGAGTGATCAAACAGAATAATTTATTACTATTTATTTCCTTGTGCTATGCCTTGAGATTTTACAGCCCACCATGAAGGCCACTTGAAGTATCTGCTTTGAAATTTATTTATATGGGAGGAAAACAAGTAAGATTATTTATTTTAGAAAAGAACACTAGAAGACAAACAAAAGGAGACAACATTTACAGTGAACACAAAATTATCATGATACCACAGGAGACATTAACCAAAGAAAGAAAATCTTTGAAAAATAAAGGAAGCACACTGGTTGAGATTTACATTACAGAGCATATAAACTGTATTCCACATCCCTTCTAGCTTTTGTTCAGTTCCTCCATCCTAGGATTTTGCCTGCCCTTTCAGAAAAAGTTAAATATATCCTCCCCATCTAAAAAAAATGTTTGCTGATAAAAAATCCTTGGGACAGAATGAGGAAGGAATGCAGAAAAGCAAAACAAACCACTAAGATGGAATTAGATCACTTTTAGGATATAATTTTACATGATGTGGCCAAAGCAGTGGAGGACTGAATCAGTTGATTCCTTCTGTCTCAAGCTCCAAAAAATCCAGCTAGAGCTAAACTTTCTGCTTTATCTACCTGTGTTAGAGGAAGTAATCTTTCAGGTTCCTCTCTGCACACACTATTAATTTAATTAAACTGTTATGGAATATAGCAGACAAATAATTAGGAGATAGATGCTACAGCAGTACAATTTACGCCTCCCAATATGAAAACAGCCTATAGCTAGAAAATAGCAGGTAAAACTTTACAGAAGCCAGTCAAGCATCTTCATCTGTCTGCAACATTCTGTGAAGCTTGGCTGAAATGTTCAACGCTGAGATATATTCCTTGTTTGTTACTGCCTCAGCATCTGACCTTCTGAAAGGGGAAAGGGATTTTTTTTATTCCATTGCACATAGTTATTTACATTTGGCTGTCCAGTGTAATGTGTATCCATTTTGTCAGATGAAATGAGACTGTCAAAAGTAAATCACAGAATACAAGCAAGCATGTATATGTATGTATGTATAGATATAGAATTATGTGCATAATAATACCTTCAAAACAGCCTATGCTTCATCTTTGCCCTTAAGTTGTTCCTTTTCTACTGCTGGAGTCAAAAATAGAATTGCTGGTATTTGTGAGGAAAATTTCTAATTAACTATGCCAATGAAAAAAGTCCTACCTGCAAATGCTAATGAAAGAAGACTGATAATTAATTCCAAAGATAGACATTCCTATTTAAATAAAATGCAATTGCCTAATTCTTTAAAAAGAAACTACTTTACTGGAGCAGTTTGTTCAACACCATAATGGTATGATTTTTAATCCTATCTGTGTTCAAAATCTTACTTAAGTGTTTTTAAATACTATGTGAAATCACTGCTGGAAAAGTGCACACTAGTAGTATGCTTGATTATCACTATCCCCTTTTTAGGCCAAGGTTGAGGACACAAATTTCCCTTATCCCTTTTCTCATACCTTCTCCAGCTTTATCAAAAGTTCTTCTATGCTCAATAGAAAATGCTGATGGAAAATTACCTTTAGAAAATGAGACCTATTTAATGTTGATGAAATTCAAATAAACTTAAAGGATATTTATTAACTATTGTAAATTTTATATTTTAGCAGTGCTAGGTATAAACTGGCTTGAAAAGAGCCCTTGTGGTATTGCCATGCATAAAAACTGTGGTGCTGTGACCCACAACGTCCTGCCCAACCTCTACCACCTTGCCTTAGCATTTCTGTGTTCCTACAACTCAGATTTCTGTTACACAAATAAAATGAGCAAACAAACAACTCCTTTGAATTCTGTGTGGAAGCTTTGAATATGATCAATTTCTCAATCATCACAAAGTTGAATTTTCTTCACTGCCATTTTGAATTAATAAAAGTCAGTAACACATATTCTAGCAGTTGCACAAACTTCAACAAGAACTTGACATTTCTCAAACCTACCCCTTCACTACAAGTAGGGATAGAGGCAATTCCACTGGGAATAGCAGGTATTAAACTGAGATTAGGTGCCATATGTACATTATAATGGTAAAGGAATGGAAAAAAAACCATGAAAAACACACTGTCAAGTTCAATTGATGGGATCCTGCAAGAGGTCAAAAAATTCGAGAAGACTTTTTTAATTTGAATTAATGGCTAAGTCTTTTAAAAGTCTCCAAATAACAAGTAACACTATCATATTTTAGAAGACAATCCCCTGGAAATACCATTACTCAGTCATAATCTCTCAGTCATTAGACAATTATGAAAATAATTTGGGAAAAAACTTTCATATTTTTCCTTCTATTTGCTCAAGATGTTTGAAAGTGTCCGAGCTGGTGAAAAATGATCTTTTCCATATTGTAAAATGGGATAATTTTAAAGATACAACATATAATCACAATGTAGCATAATAAGAAAAAGAATGAATCATTACAGTATAATAAAATAGAATGTAAACTTGAAAGTATTAAGTACTTAAAGAAAATCCTGGGGGAAAAAAAAGCTTTATTTGTATTTGGAAGAAATATTTGCAACCTTCCTATGTGACTTTATTGAGGAAAATTAAAGCGTATAATTATTTTGTAGGTGGATGCTTAATTGAAGAGATATTTTTTTGGAATAGTGTGTGGAAGATGCGTTGTGATGTCTCTTGTGTACACTTTCATACATGGATCTAGTTCCATGTCTATATTAATTCTCTTTATCCTGGTAAATCCAGGCTTGGCATTACTAGTAACATCTCACCAGCTTTGCCATAGGCAAACAACACAGGCCTCTGGAGAGGGGCTGTCACATTTGCTTCACCTTGGGTTGGCATGGCTTGTGTGGAGAGCTTGGTTTCAGCTTTGTGTCACCTTGCTTAGCCATAAGAGCTCCAGCTGAGTGACCAGGTGCCACACTCAATTTGTTTTGGTTTTGCTTAGCTTAGTTTACTTTTATAGCATTATATAATTTTTGTTAACGCTGGTGAGATAGGTCAAACTAACTGACTTCAAACTGTCTTAAGATAAAATGAAAAATCGAACTATGATTCATCCTCAAATTTACTTCAAGAGTATTTATTTTATCTTCATGACAAAGCCTGATATTTTGTCACAGTTCTTTGGCTTTCTAGGCACACACCATGCAATGAAGTAGCAGCTGGTTTTAGGTTTTATTTTTCAATATTCAGTGAATACATCTAAGTTTTGTTAATGACATAGAAGAATGAATCTTATTCTAGAAACCATCTTCTAGGATAGCCTTTTAATTTTAAATAGGGTCTTCTCCACTACTCTACTGCAACAAAGAAACCTAACTGATTCCTAATATTACATAATCTAATGTTTTCATTAACATTCATATTAAGGCAATGCTTAACATACCATATGGAAATTATTTTCATTATTCAAAATTCCATTAAAAATACATAACAGAAAGCTATTCTTATGTCTGGAGTTGTACAACTATACAAAATAGTCCCTCAGAGACACATCAAAGTCTTATTTCGAAGAACAATGTTATGCTTCCATTAATACAATGTTTGCAAAAATCATGCTAATGCTTTAAACATGTCTTTAACCTTCTTGGATTGCTGTATATGATAAAGACTTCTATATCAGCTTCTACATCTATGCACTTCATCACAATCTAGAAGTACAACACCTAGCCACATAATCATCGTTAATGTGTGTTTCTACAGATGCTATATAATTCTGTACATTTTTGTAAGCCAAACTTGTACCACAACCTTTAAAAAAGAAATTAAGTTATTTCCTAGTGTTTTTCTGCTGCAGATTAATTCATTTATCTCGCCATCACAATGTCCTAATAGCTCCCATTTTCTTCCTCCACCTTATTGCTTGGCTCTGCTCACACTTCTTTTGCATGAGTTATGGTCTGACCCTTCACTTAATCAATTCAGTTGCACAACAGGATTGGGGTGGGATGTGGAGGCTGAATATTTTTCTGCTGACTTACTAAGTGACTCAGAGGAGAGACTGTGACTGTTAGGGCACTGCAAGAAAGCCAGTCAGATAACCTCAGGAAGCGGGATCAAGTTATTTTTAGGAGCAGTAAGTCATTTGTTCAGCTAAGCTGCGTCATGAAATCACACTTTCTGAAAGACTTTCAGAGAAATAAAAATCTAATTCAATGATAAAAAAACTAAGGTACTTTCAGGCAGTCTGTCTTGATTATTCATTTCATGTTTATTCTTTTTGCTTTCCATGCATATTTTTTCTTTTTTTCTAATATCAACTCACTACTTCATAGTTTAAAACGAAGCAATTTTATATCCCTTTTTAATTTGACATCACCTGAAGTGGCTGAGTGCTCATCTGCTCAAAGATAAACTATAAGAAGCAACAGTCTGTAATTACTCAAAACAAAGATACATTAATGGACTAGTCAACCTATGATAAGTAATTATAAAAAGAATTTAGGACAAACTTGATCTTCTGTGCTGCCATGTTACTGAGTGTAGAGCAAAAGCTTCTAAACCAAAGTCAGATTTTAAAATTGAACCTTGAATTTGAGGTAGACAAGAGTGAAAAATCATCAGTTCTTACCTAGATAAGACAAAATATATGGATATTATTGTATAAAACCTCTTAACATCTTTCTTCTGTCTGTTAACCCAGTGATTTGGTCAAGTTGTTCGTTTGTACTACACACGTTTGTCCTGAGACCCCTTTGGCATCCAGAGAACAAATACCTTGCAAAACAACACACCAAATCTTAATCTCCTTCTGAGTCCTTTGAGGCCACAAGGCACCTAAGGGAAATATTACATTTGTTGCTGGGTGTGTCAAAAATGCTTTTACCAGCACTCATAAACAAAGAGTGTGGGGAGGTATTTTAGTTCCATTGATTATGTCTTGACCACACTACTTGCCACTTGCACACAACACAGACTTATCAATGCATGTTGGCATCAAGAAAGATTATCCATGAATTCTCCATTGCCAAACTCCTTCATAAATCAGGAAGCTACTGGGTATCATTGATTTCTGCTAAAAAAGTTTTCTGCTGCTTCATGACTATTAAATTGCGCTAATTTAAGTACAGCACCCAAACATTTCATGCTTCAAAACTCAAAAACCACCATTCAGAAAAACAGAGAAAGAAAGAAAGAGAAAGTAAGACTCAAGGAAGAGGCTAGTCTTGGTACTTACGAAAAGCTCTGTAGAACTCCTCTAGATCTAGGTGCTTGTCACTGTTATAATCATCATATTTCAGCAAATCGAACACGGAGCAGTCAGACGGCTCCTTGCCAAGCTCATCCCGTTTTATTACCTGACAAGAAAATTATAACCATGAAATTACATTTGAGCTCTTTGAGTTCTCTGGTATAATTAATTGTTTCTAATAATCATTAAATAGATCATTTTAAGGTTGCTGTGGGGCAATGAACTGCAGCTGTGTAAAGTCAGGGATTTTCAGTTACTTTGTAATTATTTATTACACTTTTTAAAGTTAATACCTTTAGGACAGACTCTCTGAAATGACACTAAAGTTTTTTAGAACATAGCATATAATGGAGACAGACTGAAGCACTACAAAGACACTGGGAATTTTAAAGCTGATTTTACTTTATATGTACAAAGAATAGTGATTAGAAAACATCCAAATATACCTAAAATATTAATTTCCCAAGCATAAATAGCAAAATGCCTTTTTCTTCTAATTTCTAACCTACAGAAACCAAACACAGACGCTTCCAAAAATAGCTAATGTAAACTCTTACTACCCTACTAATTGTATCAAGTTCTTACAGGCTTTTGGCAAGCCTATTACCTTACCAAAACCTGTTATATAAGTAGCTGACCTGAAAAGGTTCCTGTTTCTCAGTGGGGACACATACAATTTGTAAATAGATCAAAATTAATAGCTGTTAGATTTTTAACTCTGATGAACTTATCCCAGAGAAACATTCTTAAATATATGCACCATTTTGTTTTATGTCTGTGTATGTCAGACATCTACTTAGATTCCAGCTGAGGAATTTTTAAGATGCTGAGAGGGATTTAGAATTGTCATAATATATGGGGCATGTATTAGGACTGTTACCTCATAACTGAAAGAGACAAAACTAATGCAACTTTTTATTGCAATATTGCACAGTTTACAGTTTTATATTAGGCACTGAAAAGAATGTAACTGCAGTTAATTTCAGGTAAAATAATTACTCTTCCAACCCTTTATCAGTCTCCTATGATAATTGCAAAACCACTATTATATTTATATCAACAGAGAATATCTTCTGAAAAACAAGGGATACAGGGGCATTTGTGTTTCAGTTATTCTGCAAAGGAATTTGTCCAGTTACTATTCATGTAAACACAAAATACCTGAAAGAATAATAGGGAATAACAGGAGCATTAGAGGAAAAGACACAAACATTTTATGCTACAAGAAGTCATCTCCTACATAATAATATAAAAGCATTATAAAGGATAATCACCTTTTTAGTACATTAGAGAGTATGAAAACCATTTACAAAGATAAGAAAAATCACTACAAAACCAGCTTTTGCTATTATCAATTAAAAATACATAGTATGCTACCTGAATATTAGTGCTAACTACTTCCCATCCTTTAAAAGCCTTTTTATTGAGTTCACATTAAAGTGAATTAAGAAAATATGAAATTGTGTAGATCTTGCAGCTGGTACATAAAGGACAAAAGTGCAGTCTGGGAAAAATTAGTAACTCTAAACCCATTACAGTTATACAACACAAACTAAATATGCAATGGCGTGTATTGGAAACTTTTGCAATCACTGAAATTTCAGGGCCATGAATATTCAGTATGAAAAGCATTGTTCCTCTCATTGTTTCATTGTTTTAAATGCTTGCTTTCACTACCTTCAACTGTACAAATAAAGATGAAACTTTACACCTAAGGTGGAGCAAAACCTTTTTTAAATCCCCAAAACACCTGGCTTTATAGTACCACATTTTAAATTTAAAATTCATGTTCTCAGTTTTCATTCTTCAAATTAAAATCTGTTATCTGTTCAAACTGACCAAGTATAAATGAAAAGTAACATTTTTTTTTTTAAGAATAATTTAAAAATATTGGATGGATTGATTCTACTATTTCAAATAAAGATACTGCAGACAGGTACATGTTATCATCCTGGCAATTACTCAATTTTTTTCTACAATAAACCTACCATTTTGATTAGAGATAAAATATTCAATGTTTGTTTTTGCACAGACATTTTTATGCTGGTGATATATTTCAGAATTCTTTGGAAAATACACTCAATGTTGATAAACCCTCCAACCTGTGAGGATAGATTTTAGAAGATACAGAAGGGATTTCAAATGATAATTAATCTTAATTATCTGTGTCTGTGATTTCCTGATATAAGAGCTGTTCCAACCTGAATTCTCTTGTGCAGGATTGAGCCACCTCCCAGTTCTCCAATGGGATCTGTGGATCAGATCAACTCTCTGATCAGAAGAAAAGTTAACCTTCACAGAACTTTTGGGTTGTTGCTTGGCTTTTCCTTTTGAAGGGGAGGGAGACTAATATTCTATCATGAGATATGGCTCAGAACCAGGTACAACTCAGGGTGTGGGGGTTTGGATCTGGAAAAATTACCTGTTTCTGTAGCAACTTGAACTGCAGATCAACTGAGATATGAAGTTACAAGCCATGTGACACTCCAGCAAAGCCAATATGCCTGCCTGACAAATTGAGGTTGCACACTTCCTTCTAGAAGTACTTTGCAAGACATTACTTAAAAGTGTAGGACAAATAGAATAAAATTCCATGTATATCATACACCACCATGTAATCACACTTGTGTTTCACAGATGATCCAATAACATGTCTTAAATTTTAAATTCTATTAATCTATTAATTTCTGTCCATGGAGAAGAGCAAAATACAAGGAAACTTTCTTAAGCCAATTCTTTAAACCCAGGCTGCCTACTCCTTGGTTAAACTAAATGATGATTTCTTAGCGAGGCAGAAGAAAAACTGGCAAAATTTTTAGTAAGTCACAACCTAGAAATAAAGTATGAAGGCTAAAGCCTGATTAAGATTGTTTGCACAATTTTATGATTGTGCTGTACAGGTCAAACATGGATTATTTTATTTCCAACTTTAAAGTTGAAAACTTAAAAGTTGGAAATAAATCAGAGAAGGTTCACAAATACTTATGCCCACAATACTTAGTTTGAATTTGCATTAAGACAATGAGACATTTATTTTCAATATAATAAACTGGTAAAACGCAGAATATAGAGCAATGAATATAGAGCAAAACTGTTGATGGTTCATGATAAAACCCTATAAATACTGAAAACTTAGAAACTTACCAAGATTTTCAAACTAAAGATGCCTTTTCCAAAAAATGAAATTTTTCCATTAGAATTTAATATTCTTTGAAATATGGAGGAAGGATTTGCATTTTCTGAAAAAGATTAAATGCCTAAAAGATATAGCACACAATTATCTATTTCCTATGAAACACTATACTGTCACCTCAGTTCAGAGCCCCTCAGAAATTTAGCCAATACAACTCTAAATTTTAGAAGATTGGGAAAGTTAATCTGGTTAAAAATTACAAACTGCACATCAGAATGGATTGTTTCATTCCTTTTAATCTGATTTCTGACAGTCAAAAAGAAAAATATGTGGATCTTATGAAGCTAGACCACAAATAACACAACACATCCTTCATTAGCCCACCTTACCTGAAGTGTTATTGGTCAGCGGATTTTTGCTTGCCTGTGATTAATGGTCTTTTTGTACCTCCCTCCCCAAGGAAAATGCTACATACATACAACTACAAACAAAACATTCCTTTAAATCAAATATGGTCACTCAGTTAATGTGCATCCATCTTCCCTAAAAACAAGTACCTCATCACAACAGTGCCACTCAGTGCTTGATAAAACACTAAGCACATCAAACATCAGACATTGTGAAAACTGTGCTCCAAATTAATTCTGACTGCAGAAGGGGGGTTCAATTACTTGTTCCACCATCTTCCACAGCAGTATAACTTTTATAAATTAAAATAATTGATTAATAATGAAACCAAATTGATAATAAAGGTTCCTTGCTTTAGCTTCTGTTAATCTAGTTAAATCAATATTCCTATAGCTTACCACCAAATTCTGTAGGGCAGTAACACAACCTTCTATTTATAGTAGTGTGATACCTTTGATATATGTAAAGATGCAGGACTTGTGCATCACAGAATGACACAGAGATCCCTGAGCAGACACCAGAACTGCTAAAACCACAGCTAGTGACCTACAAAGGCAAGTGCTCAATCGCATTTGAAGGTATTACCTCAATATTATCCCAAACTGATCAAGTTAGATAGCTCAGATATGAGATGCCTTTCTGCAAACTACTACAATGAGAGGCACATTTCCCTGCCTTTCCAATTCTGCATTTAGCAGAGGGAAAACCTAATCTGACTAGGAAGATGTAAATGTGTCCTTAGGTGTCTGCAAATATAATGCCAGAAATGCCTAGCTCACAGTGTAAGACCAGAATAGGTATTAGGGCCACATACATAGGCTGGATAAAATTCTACATCTCAGAATTAAACCTGGGGCCACCACCACTCTGTGCCTGTGGCTCTGGACTTAACCAAGATAAAACAATGAGTGCAAACAAAATCCTGCACCATTGTGCCAGTCCTTTTGAAGACTCTTTTCAAGAAATAAAACTTGCTCCTGCTTCCTTCACAGCCTGCAAGAATATAATGGGAAATACTGCTACTCGATAAAATCAAAGGCACCTAAGAAAGATCAAGATGTTGGAGTTTGTATGGAGTTCACAGTGTTTGTAAGCATTATCTCAGTACTCATCCCTAAGAGAGTCTTAATGTCTCTCAATTTGAAAGTCTCTTAGAGGGCTCTTATTTTTATTTTGAACCTAGAATTGAATATAGCACGTTTATTTTTTTTTCCTAGATTAGTGACATTAAAAATAGATAATTTAAGCTTAATAACATGTCCCTAATTAATGGCAGAAAATAAATAGAACTATAACCCAATATACAAAATTTTCTTCTGCCTATGTAGCATGTAGTCAAAACCAGAGTTGATTAAAAACACAAAGAGGAGATAGACTCATTATCCCTTCTCTGAGTTCCAAGTCCTCCAAATAACTCTTAATAACAGCACTGATTAGATGCAAAATCAGAAGTCATGAAGGTAAAAATTTAAATGCCAGGGTCCAGCCAAGTATTTTGATCAGTTTAAGAAACAAAGTCAGACAGAGATGCAATTCATATAAGTTGTACCTATGCAAAAATGTCCCATGAAGTATCGGCTGGCATAAAGTGCAAAAGCATTATCATTAATACAGAAATAAAACCAAAATAACTTTGTTTTTGCAGAAGTAAGGATGAGTTGTTATAGAAATGTAATGTCTTTTCATTTGTCCTACTTTAAGCTGGTAAGTGAAAGAAATATATTCAGGTATTTGAAGTTACAGATAGCAGTTCATAAATAAGGATGCTAACTTCTTCTTTTGAATCTAAAACCTGATAACTGAAAGGAGGGAAAGGAAGGGGAAAATTTATTATTATTATTATTATTATTATTATTATTATTATTATTAATAATAATAATAATAATAATAATAGTTCTTCAACTTGCTTTCAGGCTATGTCACTTCCATTTTCTGTAAAATTTTGCTTTCTTATTTCACTAGTGTAGGACATAAATTTTAAAAAACCCACTAAGTCTAATCAAGTATAGATTATTTCAGTTCACACACTTCTTCCTTCAAAAAGAACCTTGAATTTCATTGTTAAGCAATGAAACATTTTTAGAGCCTATGCATATTTCACTGGTGGCAACTAGAGAAGGCTTACTGCTTATAAAATGGCAGTTCCACCATAGTAGAATAACTGCATTCATAACTGGAAAAACACTTTTTATTCCCATGCGTACTCATAACACTTCTGCTTTTTTCTCTTTTATACAGCAAAACCAATATACAGTAATCAAGCAGTCTACAGTGATAGAAACAAAGGTATTTAATTTACAAATTTTTATTAAATTCTGGTTTCATTTTTCATAAGATAAAATAGATAAACAAATGAGTCTGTTAACAACTGAAAATTCATAGCTAACCAGAAGATTCAATTATCTTCCATTATTTTGGATTAATTTAAAATATGCCAAAGTGCTTTAAAAACAAACCAAACTTTCAAGGAACCACCTCACCTTGCTGGAAACCTTGCAGACACGTTGCTCAGAGATGATGAAGATGATGAGAGTCCTGCCTGTTTCACAGGTCTCAGTTTGGAAAGACAGATACTCTCTCTGGTTTGTACCTACTTCTCAAAACAGAGCGGCCTAAATGTTTGAATTCATAAGTCCTTTTAAACTCAAGCCACGTCTCACTTGACAATACAAGATTTGTAAACTAAAACATTAAATGAGTGAGATGCAGCAATTAAAGCAGTCATGGCAAAGAAGAATTTATACTGGAAAAAAATGTCCATTGAGCCTGCATGGAGCTATGTAACCCCACTGCTTTCTTATTACATTTACCCAGTGTATTGGAGTTAAAATTCTTTTTTAGCTGCAATTCTGTATTGGACTACAAAGCCATGAAAAATATTATACCTAGATGCTAGAATTGTTCAAACAGTAGAAAAAAAATAGTCTGCCAATTTTTAATGTATTGCTATAATTCTCGAAATACTTAAAAAAAACCCCAAAACAAAACCCCAAAACAACACCAAAAAAAAAAAAACAAAAAACAACTCCAAAAACCTCAAGCCTGTCTTAGTATTTGAAGCAGATTTTTTTTAAGAAGAATACTACTTTTGCTTTTTGGGGAAGAAAAATACTTGTTTCTCTTGCATCAAGATGCAAATTCAATAACCTTATGACTTTTGTTCCAAAATACATCAATAAAATTGGAATATTGCCGTCACCATTTCCAATCTCCAACTGATTAATTTCAATTTTACATTAGGTAGGATGACTATATGGACACCTATGAAATAATAAATGCAATCCAAGGGCCTGATTGCACAGCAAGATTGACGAGATGTAAAATTTAAGATGCGCTATAAACTGAAATTCAATATTCACGTGAACATAAATTAACTTCAGGAGTCCTTGTTTTCTACAGCAAGTGTATTTCCTTTCATATCCCCTTAATATGATTACATTTAAAATGCAGACAGGAGCTATTATTTATGAAAACTCTGCAGATTTCAAAATTTTGACTGTGAGCACAACTGAGAAAAATTCTCCTAATCCTGAGAACATTTTCAGGAGTATGGTAATTTCTCCCTGTGGATGGTTGACACTAACTGGAAAATGAAAGTTTCATGGGCCAAGATAAAGTGAGGGAGCAATCACTCACCAGTTACTGTCATGGGCAAAACAGACTCAGCCTGGGGACAAATTAATTGAATTCAACACCAATCAGACAAGTGCAAGATAAATGAGAAATATAACTAAATATAAAAACTCCTTTCATCCAAGGGGCTTAACTTCACTGAAAATATTCTCTACATTCTGCCTCCCCAGGAGAGCAGGGGGACAGGGAATGGGGGCTGCAGCCAGTTCATCACACGTTCTCTCTTCCACTCCTTTGTCCTCAGAGGAACATCTCCTCCCAGTCTTCTCCTGCAGGAGACACGAACTGCTCCAACATGAGTGCTTCCCATGGGATGCAATTCCTCCTGAACTGCTCCAGGACTGGTCCCTTCCAAATGGCACAGTCCTTCATGATCTGACTGTTCCAGCATGGGTCTCTCATGGGGTTCATTGACTCCCTTGTATCCACCTTTCCAAACCATACAATAACAGTGAATTTACTTTGCATTCATCTGTAGGTTGAATAATTTGATGTTTCTGCAATGAGTTTTAGCAAAAACAAAACCCACATATTTGGGGCTTGAAGATGACTTGTTTCCAAACTTGGGAAAAAGAACTTCTTTAGATCTGCCATTATAAATTCCTCTTTATATAAAAAGAAGTATGTTGGGAAAAGTATGCACAGAAAGTATGAAAACACAATAACGGAAGATTTTTTTATTATTATTATATTTTAAAACTATATTTAATGTACACACAAAAAGGAAAAGTATACATGTAGCAACTGAAGAGAGAAGAATTAAATATAGTTTGCAAATCTATAAATGTGATTCCTATCTACATTATCTATTCATATAGTGTATTCATAGATAAATTATTATTTGTAAGATATATACAGGCACCAAAGTCCCTTAAAAGTTGAAGTTCTGAAAGACTCAAAGAGCTGCAGGAGAAATCAATATTGGAAAAGTACAGAAAAATATTTTTAAATCAAACTTTTGAAATAGTGCACTAGTAGTTGACATGATACCTATATTTGCAATCACCCTCTGGTCTTTGGAATTGCAACTAAAATTTTCAAAGTTAGCTGTATGGAAATGATAACTCCAGCATATTTCATAACACTGACATGCAACACTGCCATATCCATGAACAGGATAATGTTCAACACTCCCATCTAAAAAATGCTATTTTTAAAAATTTTAATCAGCTGCCTAGTATTAGACTCATGAATACAGTTTAGCCATGATTGGGTTTCTAGTAATCAAGGTACATTTGCCCAGTCAACACTCTTCAATAAAATCAATCCTTTCAAGTAGATTAAGGCTAATGCTGCTATGCCTACCAGAAAAGCAATTACTGGTTTAGATCTGTTATTAGTTAAAATTTTCTGTTTAGAGACCACCATGAACTCTCTTTGCAAGATTTCCTCTGCACTTCTCTAGCCCTTACTAAGATAAAGCAGCAACAATTCTTTAGTATTACAGAAGTGATTTATCTCATTATTTTAATTGTTTTCAACTTCAACAGTACATCTATACACTTGATGATAGTGTGCCATGGATAATAAAACAACTCATGGTCACAGCAGCCTAGAGTGATCTAACACACTGCAGTATAATTCAAAGCATTATATTCAAATTTCTAAATAATCACTACAGAATTTCCGAATAATTTAGTCATTCAAAAATTCTCAAATTAAGTTTTTCATCTCAGAGACTCACATTTTCCAAATTATATTCACTCTGTACATATCCTGAAAAAGACATCTGAATAGTCACTGGGCTAATAGAAACAAAAATAAACCTTACCTGAGATAACTCGTTTGTATCCACAAGTCCATTGTTGTCTGAATCAAAATAATTGAACATTTGATCTGTAAGAAGTTTCCTTAATGCCATTTTCTCACCAACAGATCTATCTTTTGATTGTGCAATGTATCTCTGGTTTTGTAGATGCAGTAACATATTTTTCACTTCAGTGTATTCAGTAGGTTTGCATTTATCCCCTAAAAAGAAAATACACAAAACAAGATTATTTGGAACTTGATTTCCTATTAAAAGTTTAAAGGTAAAAAAACCAAACCCAAAAGATATAAAAGCATATAGCACTACAAACAGGATTCTTTTAAGAGATGAGAAATTAATTCTGTAATAGTTTGAACCATAACATTTCTTTGTCTGGACTTCAAATTAAAACAAAAACAAAGTATTGCAGTTTTAGATATTTTCTTAGACAAAGTTTTCTTTTTATAGAAACTAAGGAAACTTCTATCAGTTTCCAAGCCTGGACTTTTTTAATTTATCACTCTTTAAATGTGCATCCGAAGATTTATTAAAATTTTACCTCTAGTAAAGCTTTTCATATAAATGTATGCAAAAACCTCTGCAAAAATGACAGAAAAATATATGCTGTATATATTTCATAATAATATTTGACTTCAGAAAGAAGAAATTACTCTTGAGTGCTCATAAGCTATCTCTACCTTTTCATTTATTGGACATAGCAAGCTTATTTGAACAAGAAAAGGTGGGGCTGCAAAAGGAAGGGAAAGGATATCTTTGACAAGATCTGATTTACTCCTTTCATTATCAAGTCCTCTATAAAGTGGAAAATGTTACAGAAATGTCCTGCATACAATGATTACAGTCAGTACTTATTTTAAAGCAAACCACAAAATAATGTATGCCTGGTGTTTTCTTATATCAGTTGCTGCATATTTTAAACTAGATAGACAAACAGTTTCTAAGAGTTTTTTGCTGTTTTTTATTAAGATAATCTTAGGATTTTGAAAGGGATTTTTATAAGATGAGACATGCAAATGTGTACCAGCCTAGGACCATGTATTTATTGCAGATGTATATTCGCAGTTAGCCAACATTTAACTTTAAGCAGTGACTCAAGACTAGAGCAATACACTGATTAGCAAAGAAAGAAATTTTGTAATCTTTTTAGTCACTATTCTGAAGTTACATGGATTTATGAGAAACAACTATTTACCTCATGGAAACTGCGGAGGCAGCTTTTTTTGTAAGTGGATCTTTTAAGAATCATCTAATTTATATGTATGGGACTGGAATTAATTATTTTGGTATATTTAATGGCATGTGCATTGTTATGGTGATATTGTGAACATGTCCACAGACATTACAAAAGGCAGAGAGGGAAAAAGTTCCCTAATGCCTCTCACTATCTTAGAAAGACTCAGATCTAGAAGAGAAGGATTTATGATAGATATTAAATCATGGAAGAAAAAATGGCTTTTGGAATCAAAAACACTCTAGCCTTTTTTGTTTTGGTTTTTCTAAAAGCCACCAACTGCTGTACAGCTATTTAAGTAACAGAAATACACAGACCCAAGTTGTATTTAACTGACAGCCTAAGCTATGCATAGTATTTGCATATTTGTCCTCATCTGCCGGGGGCATGAAGATTGAGGCCATACAATTTGTAAGAGTTGAGTTCTGCGTGACTGCTTTTCAGGGGTCTAATGCAGAAATACTCAGTAGGGAAACATGTTTATTCCTCAGGCATTGTGAAGCTGCAGTGAGCAAACCTTGCCATCTGAAGGGTTGCAGGCTCCAGCTGGTGGGGAGGGAAAAGAGCACTTAACTTGAACATACTCTAATTCATTTGGGTGAACTCCAAGAGACTGGGCCAGAAAACAAGTACCATCTTTGTCTCCCCTAGAAAACTTCTCTGGCTGTGGTGCCTTTGAAAAGACAGTCTGGCTGCAGGTGATGGCTAACACCATTTTGCCTACACTCATGGCAGGGATGGCAGGGAAGTCAAGACAAATCCTATTCGTTAGTTAGTGTACGGCCATAAGAGCTAGCTACCACATTCAGATTTTTTTTAGCCTCTAAAATGATCAGTCTCATTCTGCAAGTTTAAAACTGCGAATAGCTATTCTTTACAGATACAGAACATAGTAAAAGAGTTAGTTTTCTTAATAACACCTGTTAAGTCATGGATTTGTCACAGTAGCACTGACAACTTGCTTCATGTCTGAGTTTAAAAGAGAAACTCACACTGACCAGTTTTTTTCTTCCTTCAAGCACAGAACCATGCCTGTCCCTTTAAAGACTGACCAGGAATTGAAAAGAGGTTTTCATCTCAACAAGGGCAATAATAATGCCAATGTACATTTGAATACTGAAGATTATCTAATTATAAATTCTGGAAGACTTAGGCGCAAACTGCACAAATATTTCCATGAGTGATTTTACATGTCATGCAAATTTAGAGGAAAAACAATTAAATGTATGTATCACATGATCATGAAAAACATTGCAGTAATTAGCTGCATTTCTAACTTGTAACTCCAAATAGAGTTTATGGAAAAAAGTTGTAAAAGAAATTTGATCACAGTCCAGGAAAGACATTTTAATGTACTTTAAACATTACCTTTACACCTAAAACTTAAGAAAAAATGAACTAATATATTCTGTCACAACACCTGTTCAGAGAGAGAAGAATTCAGAAAATATCTTTTCCATGACATTTCTGCTTCTCCTTGCACAGCACAAACTTCTGTAGCTAGTATAATAGTCCTATAAGAGCACTTAAATATTGCATGCTTATAAACCATTTATACATTTTACCAGAGGAGAAAATTATTTGCATTATTTTTTAATAAAAAACATAAATGCTGTCCATTACAAAATAATCTGAGAGACTGCTAATGCCACAAGTTTGGGTACTTCCTGCAGAAAAAAAATTCATTCACAAATTCAGCAAAGTAATCTGTTAGAAATATTATATAACGTATACCTTTGATCTAACACCCACTTTCTAAATATTACTATGAATTTTAGCAGTTCACTTGAAGCCAGTGAGAGATGAGCTGTCAGTTTATGATCTTAGCTAACTAAAGTTGAGGTAAACCAGGTCTCCACAGCTATACTACACTAAAAACTTTTCAATTTCATACATAATTGAAAGTAGTCTTTACACCAACATCTATAATTTAAGGACAAGCATGATGGATAGATATTACTGACAGATAAAGGAATCACAAGGAAACAATGAGAACAGTGAACAGAGGCCAAAATTTCATTAACAAATTGCTTCTCATTGTCATGATTGCCATTTACTGCAATATTTGAGGAAGTGTGAAGCTGATGTTTAAATTACAGGAATGAGGCTCTATTTACAAGAGACCTCCCCCAGGCTGGAGTAGCAGCAGAGAGAAAAACTCAGTTGCTTTATTTATGTTCTAATTTAGTAAGCATTAGTTGTGAAATAGTTGTCTCAATGACACATGAATGGTAAATGGGGATTAGTATGTCAACCTTTATAGTGAGGAAAAGTAATTTATGCTTAAAAAAATTGAGAAAGATAAACTACTGGGAATACACCACGTTATATTACTTCCAAAAAGGCCTACTAAATTCTATATAATTAGCTACATACATGAAAGGGTAACTGACATGTACATAATTTACTAACTTAATTCCATTTTTTAGTAATTTTTCTTTCATTTTTGAACAAGAATTCCTACAAAAATAAATCGTTATTTTCCAAAAAAAATTTCCCAGAAAGTAATAATAGAAAAAGAAAACACAAAATTTGCTTTCCTGTTTCTTTCATTCATGGAAAGGACCAGTTCTACTGCACAGGAGTTTTTCTCCAAAAAACCAACCAACCAACCCCAAAACAAACAAAAAACCCTCAGTAAAAAAAACCCTCAGTAAAAAAACAACCCTCTACCATGATTTATTTTACAAGTTTTAAGCCATTGTCTATGCAATCATAGAAGATGTGCAGAAACCTAAAAGTGACAGGACAAACACAATGGAATCTAAGTGCAGGTCTCCAGTTCCATATTTTGCTCTTTCTGAAATGTGATATTCTTAGGGTTTAATTCATTCAAACTGAAAAATAGTAGAAAAAATTAAATATTTGCTGTTTCCTTCCATTCAGTGCAACAGTTTTATAGCTGTATCCCTGTTACCTAGGAAACAGCTCAAAGTTAGATTTTGAGTGCTACTGTCCTTCTAGACAGTATTGAATGCTGCTATCTGCCTAAAACAGAAAAAGAAGTTCTGTTTGACAATCAGTTGTGCTTAATTTGTACGAGAAAAATTATCACAAAATTAACAAATTCTTTATGAAAATGTGGGAAAGGAACATACACATTCTTATCACCTACAGAAAAATAATAAAGAATCAGCTAAGTTAATAATTTAGGGAACACTCCTTACATCC
Source organism: Melozone crissalis (assembly GCF_028551555.1). NCBI lineage: Eukaryota > Metazoa > Chordata > Aves > Passeriformes > Passerellidae > Melozone > Melozone crissalis. The sequence goes on along the minus strand of NW_026535784.1, from coordinate 34,432,633 downwards.
AAAGTCAGATATTAGATTGTTGTATTTTTTAGTTTTTAGAAAAACATGAATATACAGAAAGAAGAAAAGAATGCACATATTTAAAAAACACAATAAAGCAAACCATTTGATATCTCAGTTCTTTCACCACATTCATGGTTAATACTTTAGCTTTTCTTTGCCTGAGCCACTCCATTTAGCAGGAACAACCCCTGTGTGAGAAAGCTAATATTCACAGCATGTTTATCCCTACAAAAGACATCAGCTGCTGAGATACAATTTGATTCTGAGCTATCTGTGATTTTGCACTGAGTTTTATTTCTATCTATTGATAGATTTTTATCTATTTCTATATAGCACAAACAGTTTCCACATTATTATTTTAAAACTAAAATAACTGAATCTTTCACACCTGGCAACTAGTTTTCAGCGAAGCATATCTCATATGAGCAGTTTTAAATAATCCTAAACAGATATATGCATAAATCAGATTGTAGGAAATGGAATAGACCTGATAAGCAGCAACTTCTAACCTTCTACATTCTGAACACATTCAGAATAAACTAATTAACCAAAACAATTCACTGCAAAATCACAAATTATATTGCTTGGAGCAAACATGAGAAATTAATCCAAGATTATACATATATATACACATACACACATATAGAAAATTATACAGATATGCACACACACATTCATATGCACGTACACATGGACATATCTGATATCAATAAATTTCAAACGTAACATAAGGGGAAACGTGAAGGTCTTCATTCATTCAGCTATTTCTCAACATCTGTCTACAGTTAAAGCATGAAAGTTGTACTCTTACTTGTAGCCCTAACAAATAAAGGGACACTTTAGACACCAAAATTGCATAGGTTTATCTGAAAGAAACTTCAAGTCAGATATCATTTCACAATATCTTATTTTTCAATATAAAACTCATATCTTCCAAATCTAGAGGTCAAAAGTTTTGACCCTTATTCTTTGGTCTCATTGAAGCTCTGGACTTAGAAGAGAAACAATCTCACCCATGCAATAGAACTAAATTTTGACCTATGGCCCAGAGTCTGAGGCAGGTGGAGAGGAAAACTTTACACTCAAAGCAAATACACAGGTATTAACATCAAAGTTTTTCCCTGTTGAAGCTATGTTTTAAATAAAAGGTGAGAATTTGAGAATTTTCTACCATTTAAAAAAACCCAGGAGATTTCAGGCCTACAAATTTTGCCCCAACAGCTGCTCAGATTTACACATTCAGATGTAGTAAAAAAAAAAAGAAAGAAGGAAAAGAAAAAAAAAAAAACATTTTGAATCTGTGTTTGGCTTCTGGGTTTTTGGTTTTTTTGGAGGACTAGGGGGCTGGGTAATTTACATACAGCAGATGTGCTGCTTTTAGTCTTATTGTGCAGCATCCATCCAAACTTTCTAATGACATATACAATTATCTAAATCTAAATTCAGCATCACTGCCAAAGTCAAGATACTTAGGTGTTAAGGACTTCAATTACTCAATTCTGTTGTGCAAATAGATTTAAATAGCTAAAAAAATTTTTAAGAATGTTCAACAGTGCTCTCTCTATTGTTACGGAATATACATATAAAAATAGCTCCCACATAAACAAACCATGCAATTATAGAGAGACAGGCATACAAATACAAAAGTTTAAAGTTATATCTATTATTGTCCTTGAAAAATACTTCTAATTAATTACTATAGCTGGTATATAAAACAGAAATTAATTTAGATTTTCAAAGCCTCAGCTGTACTTTGTAAATAAGGAATAATGTTGTCCTTTCCTCAGATACCCCCAGTTAAAATGTCCTGAACCACTGCAACTCTTCAAAACTAAAATTCATAGGACAAAAGTAATAACATCCCTTAATTCCACATATTGGCACAAGTCTGGTGTCCAGACTTATCTGGGGATACATATAATCAGCTTTTCACTGCCTAAACAATCAATAGTTCTGATATACTACTCAGATCTTCCTTAGAGAAATGCCATTTAGCTTAAGAGACAGCAGAAGCTGTAATAAATTTGCATTAAGATTAACCAAAAAAGTAACTGAAAATCAGTTACAAAAAGCACTGAAATCAGCTTTTGGGGTAGTGATCTGTGTTATTCTTCTGGTTGTTAATGCAGAGTAGTTGTTATATCACAGATCTCTGGATGGAAGGAAATAGGTCATATAAACTTTCACCTTCAAGCTGGCATTTGAAAGCTCTAGCAGGTTGGCAGTAATGAGCAAAACATCATTTTTCACAGCTGAGGAAACAGTGAATGTTGGGATTGTATGGACTGCATGTTAGCACCATAGACACTGTTAGCAGTGCTAGTCTAAAACTGGAAAATACAGGACTCTTCAACAGGATTGACCCTGTGGTGAAACAACTCAAATCCACACTGATTTCTTACAGTGATAGCACTTCTCAGCACTTCTCATGTCTTTCATGCTTACTTTGAGGTATTATACCACGGTAAAAAAGAGATGAAAATGAGTGCATTTTACAACTGAAGGGTTTTGGTTTTTTTTCTTGTATCCAGTTCAAGCTTTTAGATCAGTTTTTCTATTTTGTTTCATACACCTTAAAAAAAATTAACCTTCTGTTTCATCAGTAAACATTAATGCATAACATTAACAAGATAATCTCGGCTTCCTTGTCCTCCTTAAAAGAAATTTGAGAGAGAAAAAGAGAGAATAAGTATGTCCCAAAGGAAGGCATTATTAAAAATGAAGGTTGAGACAGAAGTTTAATGCAGCATTTTATTTTCCCCTCTAGTAGAGTTAATGCAACCATTGCTGCTGTTAGCTTCCTCCCACAGGGCTTAAACAATTTTTGACTTGAAGTATCTTAAGCGATGCTATGAAAGTTGTAAAACGCTATAGGCCTACATTAAAAAAAAAAAAAAAAAAGCATTCTACATCCAGCAAGAAAACACTTGTGGAATGTAAGCCTCACCAGATAATCTATGCAGAATTCTACTTCTGCTTCTTGGGAAGCATGTATCAGAGGGCTCTCTCTTATTAAACACAAACAGAGAAACAGAAAGCTACTGAAACAGATGAAATATTAAGTCATAATCTTCCTTTTCCCAAAAGTTTCCCAGAAACGTGGAGTATTAATACGTTTATGAAGGTAAGGAATGAAGACTGGGCTAAGCCAAACTAAAAAGGTACTAAAATTTTGGGAGATGAAAGAAAAAGAAAACAGTTCTGTTGTTCCATTTCTATTTCTTGTCCACCATCACGAATGCCCACTTTTGCCTTTATTTCACCTTTAGCACAGTTGGGTTTTGCTGCAAATAGCAGAAGTTGTTACATTCAGTCTTTTGCTACAAGAAAAGGAGGCTCAGTTTTATTTGTGTGTGTATATATATGGAACCAAAAATTAACAATAACTTGGCATCACACACACTTGTGTCTGAATTTCTACTCTGACTCCTACTTGAAGTTAGAATGGTGTAAATCAATGCAAGAGAAAAGCTAGGCCTACATAACCAGACTTGTATTTAGAGATGCAGTATGAACCTTGCAAAGTTCTCAGATTATGCACAAAGTTTGACCAGTCATCCTTAAAAAGTGTTTTGATCATTCTTTTCTTTCACAGTCACAGAATAGGCTACCTAGAGAAAATAGATCAATATTTGAATTGAATACTCCTGAATTCCTAAAAATACGTGTTTTGATACAGAATTATTTTTATATAAATTTTATATAAAATCTCTGAAATAGGTGGTCTGGTTTACATATGGAAACATGACAGCGATCATAAAATAACATCCAACACTTTAAAATATGGACTTTCAACCTGTCAACTAGCATGTGCCACAGAGCAACTGGGTACATCTATACCCTCACAATAGATAATGTAAACTGACAGTTTTCATTCTATATGTCTCCTGTTCAAAGATAAATGAAGAGAGGTAGTGTAAGATTTCAAAATATGCAACCTGCAAAAGGGATACAATTCTTGCCTATTTGTAGAAGTGTTATTTCCACATCTGCTGTTTCTGTTTTCCTCCTTTCAAACTTGGACTTTGATGTAAATAGGCTTCCAGTCTCTAAAAACAAATTCTGAATGAAAGAGAAGATTATAGGCTGTCTTTTGGGGTATTTCTCTTTAGGGGAATTCTCATCTCACGACATACTAAAACGCTCTTCACCACCACAAATTTTGTAAAATTTCTGCACAGTCTTGATGCCATACAGGTTCAGCTGGTTTATGGAGAAGGAGCCATGAGAGCAAATGCCAAGAGCAGAGAATCTTTCAGTGACTGAATTAAAGTAATATCTGCATACTGAAAAGACCCTTAACTGTGAAAGAAAACCAGTGAAAAGGGCCAAGTTTTCCTCCAAGCTATTAAAGAAATCATTACATTCAGATTCTTCCTAAATATAATGGAAAAGTAATTTTCAAACTTCACACACAAATCTATTGTGAAAACACATTTGTTTCAATTTTCAGATTGCTAAACAACAGGTGCAAATGTCAAACAGGTTAACAAATAAGAAGAGATACATTAAACATTAAATGCAAATTAAAAGTAACCCCCTGACATGTAATATTGCTATTACAGTTCCAGAGAAAATACATTAGGAAATTATGTCAGAAACAGAGTGTGTATATAAATATGTACACTTATGTGTTCTAATGATAATAAAGCAACTGCCTGGTTCAAATGCAAATAATATAAAAGATGAGTTGTTTAAACCATTTAATGTTGTAAAGGTGTAAATTACCCTGTTAAGCATGGGAAAATCGTATCTGCATAATACTGCTTAAGATACCATTGCAGAACAAGTTTAGCTGCTGTTATATTTTTGTTGTTTCAGAAAAACAGGAACACAGTGGGAACACTATAATAAAGCACTAGCTGTTGTATAGAAATAATTGGAGCTATAAACAAGTATCCTCAGCTCTTATTTTTGTACTAAATAGAAATTAAATCCACAAACTCATTTAAAAAGCTCTAGAAACAAACTTGATCTATAAATTTCATCTTAGTTGGTTGCTTGAAATAGCAGGCACAGATTTGATTTAGATAAAATTCACTCAATTTTATTTTCTTATATTGAACAACACCATGGTAAAGAAATTATTATTTTGAAAAAAGATATTCCCTTTCCATACATGACAGAAAATGCACAAATACAATTGTACTACTACTATCAGATTACTTAGTGGATTTTTTTCAAACTATATTCTACTTTTACAGACTTGTTCTAGTTGAAAAATAATGTACAAGAAATTCATGGAAAATGCATACTGTGTAAAACATATTTTATATGCACTGAAAAGTGGTGACAATATCTCTAGTGATTCAGCCTGACTGAATTCCACATACTAGCACCAGACTTTTCTCATTGTAACTAATAAGACACACAACACAAATGTTCAAAAATCCTTGTCTAGAAATAAAAAGCGTGTATTAATTACTATTAGTCTTGAAGTCCTTTAATTCCTGTATCCATAGGAATACAAAACTGATTTAAAGACTGAAGTCTTTAGAAAAAGCAGTACACTGGAAAGAAGATTGTAGCGTGATATGTACCACGCATGTTAATGGATGAAAACCTTATTTTAAGGATTTGTAAATTTATGCAGGTTCAACCTAAATTTACCTCTAGACCTTAACTGAAAAGGAAAGAAGAAGGAAAAAAAGGTGAAAAAGAGCTTCATATTAACCTAATTCTGAGATTATTTTCAAGTTAGGTAGTTTTCAGAGCTTCCTACCAGTGAAAGTAACCCAAATTTAGTCTGCCATCTGACTTGGAGACTGAATTCTATCTTTTACAACCAATGGGTACCACAACATTCATGTAATAGAGACAAAGATTGTTATTGCTGCTGTTATTATTATTACTACTAGTGCTAATACTACTACTATTATTATTCCTGTTCTGAGAAAAGAGTGGAATTCACTAGTAAGAGTAAATATGTTTACAAGACATTCCAGTAGCACTGAAAAAGCAGAAAGAAGGCAGCCAGATTAAGGCTTTCCAAAAAGACTTACTCTGCAAATAGCTTTGAAAATGAAATTCAATCTTTATTTCTCTTCTTTTTCTACATTTCCTATATAATAAAGAGGAAGTGGGGAGAATGGACATAAAATTGTCTCTTAGAAATTAAAAAATAACCCTTAAACTGGATAAATACTGAGATGTTAAAAGTCATCTGTACATTTGCTGTCCTGCTTTTCTAGAATTGTAAATATAGCTGTCTTTGGATCTGGGTTAACAGGGGGCTCTTTCTGGATTCTGTTTTGCTTTAAGGGAAAACATAAATCCAAAAATTCTCACCTCCATATTTCTCAGAAATAATTAATACATTATATGTATTGGCAGGAAATAAAATGAACAGCATTTAGATACAGATTATCATCTTTTTAATGAATAACCTTATCTTGCCTTCCAACTTCACCCATTCTGTTGTAAAGAGAGGTAGTCAAGATCCTCCCACAGATACAGAAATATATTTTTGAAGTCTCAAACAGACAGTAAATATTAACCAAATTAAATTACCAGTAATCAGAATTCTCTGAGATGCAAAGAACCTGTGCATTTACCTTTTGCAAATGCTTAGGATTGAGAAATATTCTCAGCCTTGTAATAAATCGGAAAATATACCAGCATGCAAATTGCAACATGGCCACTTGTGCATGTACTACATATAATATAACACTGGAATAAATAGGAAAAGGCTGGAAAGCAAGGGCACATGACATGCAGTTCTTTAAGAGCTCCCTTTTTGGTAAATTAATGAATCTTTAAAACTCTAAGAAACTGCCACTATTTGTCAAGTCAAAACTTTAGTGACTTGAAGAAATGCCCTGACCAATTAAAATTACTTTGAGTCCCACCTAGGAACAACAACCTTCATTAAAAGCTGTTAATGATAGCTAATTCAGCAGGGATACACAGCTGTGTGAGTAAACAGAAACTGCAAGAAACCACAATAACTATTTCCCAAGAAGGGATTATCTAGTTATATTTGTAGGTCAGCTGAAGTATGTTGTAAAACTTCAAAGCAGTTTCATCCTTTCTGACTTGCAAGAGGTTTAAAAACGTTGGTTATTCTTCAAAAATCCAAGACAAACGGTCAGGAATTTGGGGACTGCATTTGAAATGAAATACCCGATATATAGTCAGCTTCATACCATCACAAGTCCTTCTGAAAAAAGTAACTAATTTGAGAAGACACACTAATGAAGGTGGAATTTGTTATTTAATATGAACCTATCCCCTACACCAAATTCACTGCTTAATTTGTTTCATATAAATGCACAGAGGTTTCTTCTGGAAGGGCCTTTCAAGTCTAAAAATGATCTAAATAACTTTTCAACCCCCTTGAAGAACATTTTCTATTTGGATATACTATGTATCACGAGAGACAGGAGGTGTGTACCCAAACTTCAAGCTATTCTAAGTAACAAAAATTATCTCATTATGAAGAGAGCATTTTTCCTTAATTCTCATGTTCAGTAAATAAGTGTGTGTCAGCAAAGTGAATTACACTGTATTCTCAGCTGCACTCCTAAAAATAAAGCAGATCTGACCTTAGAGAAGGTGGGGGCAGCCTTCCTAAGCCTGACTGAGTGCCCAGGCTTCAGAGGGATCCCTGAGGCATCTTCGCAGGCTCAGCCTCAGATCCTGAACAGGAGCCAGAGGGCAACAAGAATTTGAAGCAGAGGAACTGGAAAAGATTTCAGTGTGAAAGGCCTAAAAACATACTGCAAAAAAGCGAGACAGCCTCACCAAGTCACGTTCCTTAGCAGGCAGTGGGGCACAGTCATGGCACGACACTGACACCTCTGCCTCTACAGGCTTACCCATTTGCTGGCTCACATCAACACCCGTGGCTTTCACAGGGGAAGCCTCTTAATTACAAGGCACAAACTCAGGTGCAGTTCAGGGGCTGAGAGCAGACAGTCTGGCTATAAACTGAGAAACCAGTCTATACCTTAATTGGGTATAATCTTCTAGGTTACCATTAGACAGCTCTAAGGCACTAAGAAAAAGGAAGATTAAAAAAGCCTTAGCAGAATAAATTCCTAAATCTACACGTGCCAGGTTTGTTATGAACAGCAGACCAAGCAATTCCTGACCTGTGAAGGTCACAAGCAGGTTACCAAATTTATCGTTCTATTTTTACCCCAGGGGAAAAAGAGACCAGACATGTAAAAAGAAAATCATCATGATAAGGAAAAATATTTTTATAAGTAGGTCTGATTAAAAAAAAAACTACAACCACTAAACTTTTTTTTAATTAATATTTTACATCAGGACAGAAAGACTAAATTAAGGATGTGAGCAGACACACCAACTTCTTTAGCCATGCATGAGCACAGAACACCCTCAATAGATACTACTGAAGCTAAAGCACATACCATTAACAAACATTTCTGAAATACACCATTTCAACATATACATTAAAAATAAGTATATAATGCAATTCATGCTGAACAAAACACTACCACTGCTACAACTGTCACTTTGCCAACCAATCTCCTTGCAAAGGGTCAGATTCAGATATAGGATTCTGAATTCAAATCTGAGCATAAAGTAATTTTATGTTGCATATCTCAGCAAAAGAGTTGAGGAATACTCAGAAACTCTTCTCAGCATAAAATTTTCCCAGTTTAGGATTCACAAGTGGGTATATATTTAGCCAGTTATTTGAGTGTTCTTTTATCTCATCATCAAGGCATGCTACCATGGTATGACCTTCTGGAACACAATCTATAGTAAATATTTTCTTTCAAAGCTATTTCTCATCACACCATACTGATGGGGACTTTTTTTTTTTTGTCAAAGGTAGTCCTCTAAGCAGAATTTCACCAGACATATAACTATTTATTGGTGTGCATTAGATATTGTCAGATATGAAGAAAGATATTTTGTCAGAACAGAAGTATTTGGTCAGCAACAAAAATGGGCTGCTAGAGAGCAGCTCTCTAAACAGATGTGGTTTCTGTTATTGTCCTTTTGCCATCTGACATGAAAATCAGGTCCAATTTACTTAGATTAGTATTTGTTCAATGCTAAAAATGTCATGCTCAGCAAATATAAATGCTATCAGTTCAGAAGAACTTATATTCCAAAGGCAAATTCACAGAATATGATCACTTACCTCTTTCCATTACCCATTTCTATTTCTCTACCACTCAATTTTCCTTGATGGTTTCTGACTTGTTAAGTGAGTTCATTTACTCACTACAGTAGAATCAACTATGTTAAAAGCAAATGAGTCCTTGCACTATTGTATTGGCACTGAATTCTTGACTATCAGAATATTTCATTCCTCATTTACTCAAAGAATTAATATGCAAGCTTTATCTAAGAACTGCACACTGAACATTCCTACACATTACTGCAGTTGCTCTAGATAATCTTCCCCCACCCCAAAGCAAACAATGATAAAATACTCAATGTGCTTTCCCTGTGGATATAATGTTTCTATCAAACAGATGGGTGGATTTCTTCAATCTTTCTAACAAGAATTAATGGAAATTAAAAAAGGATTTATTGACTAGTGGCAGATGGCTGAAGGATTTTGCTTAGGTACAACTCATGTAAATTACAAAAAAAGCAAATTCAGCCTCTTCCTGTGGACAAGAGGTTACTCCTGCATTAAATTAGGAACATTGTGTTTACTGTTAAAAGAAAGTAAACACTTTCCTTTTTACAGGTGAACATTGCTTATTCCGAAAGTCATGTGCTTGGGAACACTAGGCCAAGGGAATAAGAAATTTGCTTCACAGGGTCACAGAATGGGAAAGGTTGGAAGGGACCACATTGGTCACACCTGGCCCAACTTCCCTGATCAAGCAGGGTCATCACAGAGCACACGGCACAGGATTGTGTCCAGACAGTTCCTGATCATCTCCAGTGAGGGAGACTCCACAGCCTCTCTGGACAACCTGCTCCAGGGTGTGCTCACCCACACAGCAAAGAAGTTCTTCCTCACGTTCAGGTGGAGCTTCCTGCGCATCAGTTTCTGGCCATTGCCTCTTGCTCCATTGCTCTGCACCACTGAGCAGAGTCTGGAAACATCCTCTAAGACCCTCCCTTCAGGTACTGACAGACACTGATGAGGTCCCCTCTCTGTTGTCTCATCTTGAGGCTGAACAGGCCCAGCTCCCTCAGCCTGTCCTCATAAGAGATGCTCCAATCTCTCAGTCATCCTGGTTTCCCCTCCACCAGATGTGCTCCAGGAGCTCCATGTCTCTTCTGTCCTGAGGAGCCCAGAACTGGACACAGCACTCCAGACGTGGCCTCACCAGGGCTGAGCAGAGGGACAGGATTACCTTCCTTGACCAGCTGGAATGTTCTTCCCAATGCACCCCAGGACACCGTTGGCCTCTTGTCCACAAGGACCCTGCTGGCTCACGGACAGCTTGGTGTCCACCAGGACCCCCAGGCCCTTCTCCACAGGGCATCTTTTCCATGCCCATGTAAAATCTAACAGCTCTGGGTCTAAAAACATTAGGGCCGAAATTTTAGAACACAGGTTGATATTTTTGTATTCATAGTAATTTGTTACTACGCAGAAAATTGATTTCTTCTTAGATAAAAAATTATATTTGGAAAGAAAATATGATCTCTGCAAAAATAAAAACTATTTATAAACTCAAAATAAATTTAAGTAGATTCTATAAAATATTTTAATAATATCTACATTTTTTACTCATTCAAAAAGGTCTTGATAACCTAATATAATATTAAGTTATAAGCTTGGAAGCCTCAGAAATTATACATAAAAAAGAAAATTATTTATTTATAATTCCCTATTAAATGTTTATGTTTCTTGAGTTAAAAAAAGGAACTCTTCTATTTTATGTTGTAATTGCAGAAACTAATCAGATGGCTAACCTATGTTTCTGGTGAAAAAATAATTCAATTAAAAATATCTTCTGTCAAGACAGAATAGTGCTTAACCTATATGTACATTTTAATATAATTTGTATTTTAATATGCGTCTTATGATCCATTTAATTTTTAAAAGTACACTGGAAACAGGTTAGGATGATGGTTTGGGCCACTGGTTTAGTGCTTGTTTTTTTTTTCCTCCAGAACAATAACCTAGATATTTGTGTAATCTATTTGAAATCTGCTCTCTTTCTGAAAAGCCTTCTATGTGAACAGTTAAAATTATAATTACTGGAGTATTTCAACTCCATCTAGATAGTAATATTAGTTGCAATTCCAAAATATTAATGGATTTTCAGGTTATAGGCTTTAGGTGAAGCTAGTCTTTATCTGCCTTGAGAGAAATTGCAAAACCAACCTTAAGTGACGTCTAAGAACTGTTGCCTCATCATACAATACAATTTGTGGTAAATTACCAAAACTAGCCATACTGCCCTCAAATTTTATTTGTTCCTAAAAGTATTTATGTAGATATTATTAGTATACATATATTATCAAACCTACCCAAGCCTACTCAGAAATTTAAAACACAGTTCTGGCATTGCATGATTTGCTGGTAGATGAGCACATTCTGAAGAATAGCATGCAATTAGGAAAGTAGTCAACCCTGACTACAAGAACAATGTGCACTCAGACACAGTTTTCTTTAGTAATGCAACAAAGGTACTTGAAGAGCTTGAATGGCTACGCATACAGGTAAATTGAGGGACATAACCCACCACACACATTTATCAAAAACAAGTTTCTTCCAGTTCAGTCGCTGTTAATATTGCTGCTCTGTTGGAAACAGTAGCAATTTAGCTTTAAATATTTAGTCTACAAATCCAACAGGACTGCAATAATTTAATGAAAAGGCAATTAATTGAGAAAAAAATATAACCCTACTTTTGACTTATCACACTAAAATATTCTAATACAAACATTCATATACACACACACAGACAGAAATTATTGCTTTGGCAGAAAAAGACTTCTACAGACTCGGCCAACCAAATAAAGAACCAGTTTATGGAACTACTTTCAATTCTTAATGGTTCCATGGGTAAAACACAATTAGTGAAGTCAATAAGTTGTCACATATGCTTACTGCTGGTAGATTACAAAGCTATCTTCCACGTCCTGTTCTTAGCCTACAGTGAGAGCTATATTATTAGAAAATGTATGTAAAACTGGTTTGTGAAAAAGGCAGCTAGAAAACTAAAAACGAAATCCCACTAACATGATACAAAGATACATATTCCTTATCCCAAGTCTAACTGAATTTTCATATATTTGAAGTCTAAATAATTTAACTCAAAATTTTAAACTTTTCTGCTGCCTTTCAAGTACAGTTAAAAACAAGTCTATACCTTTTACTTTGTATTTACTATGGGCTTGAAAGATTTAAAAATTAAGAAAGTGGGAAGGGAAGCAGCTGAAATATTTAATGCTTAATTGTGCTTAATGAACTTTAATTGAGTTTTTAAAGAAGTGTGTGTGGGATGGTAGCCTGAATTTTGCTCCATATTAAAAATATATTTTCAGGGAACATTCATACTGACTGCAACTAACTTATCCTTTGAAAGGTGTGTTGGCATTGTAATGATTCTTCATGGTAATGATCAAAATAGATCACTTTTCTCACTTGAATATTTGCATTTTAAAAAGTCAAGTCCTCCTATGATTTACTATTATAAAATATGACAATTATTTGTATTCTAATTAGTCCAAACAAGATGAAACATAAAATGTAGCTTCCATCCATAAGGTAGAGTTCTGAAAGTACCAAATGCAAAGTACCCCTTTATTTTGTCTTTTTTCAAGACAAACCAAGAGATATAAGTACAAGGCAATTCTAAGTAATTTATGCCCAAACTGATGTTTTTTTTTCCTAAATCAATAAATGAATAATTCATACTTTTTTCAAAAGTATATTAACTACTTTGAACAGATTAGTTTATGTGCAAGTTACTGACCGTGAAATTTGAAGAGAGAAGCATAGCACAATGATGCAAAGGAACAAATATATAAGCATTAAAATACTTCTATTTTTAATATAAGCCAGTGATATGAGTTTTTGAAATCATGCTTTCAAATTATTTCATGCAAGCAAAACAAGGCATCAATTAGCTGAAGTTCCTCATAACTCCCAATTAAAGTTAATTGAATTATTAAATTGAAAAAATTCAATACAAAAACCAGTTTTCATGGAATCTCTGATAGTAAGAACTACAGGGTGTAGCTTTTTCAAGAAAAAAAAATGACAGTATTTATTGGAAAAAGTAATTTATCTTGCACTGAGTCCTCAGTAGAAATACTCAAGAAATATTTCTACATGCACAGTAATGTCCTTTGAACTTTCTTTAGCACTTCCAAACCTCCTGAAAATATATTTTCATTTTTTCCCAATTTCTCCTCATCTCTCTTCTATTTTGTACTCTTCCTTTTATTCTAAGTAACATATTCCTCCTCCTCTCAATATTTACATTAGAATAAAATGATTTCCACAGTATGTCTTAAAGAACACTTTGCATTGAATATGCAATCTCGTCATAAATCAATTCTTTGGCTTGAAATTCAGGATAAGAGTAGGTGGATTAGTTCAAAAACTCACATGGATGGAAAAGTAAATGCAGATTCTTGTACTTCAGCTGCTTGAAGGAGTTATATGCACATGCTCTTACGAAGAAGGGACAATGCTGCCTTGGTCTGTTTTGTCTGCCTCTCTCACATTGGTAATTCAAGTCTTTTGTCCTTGTACTTGTCCCAACTTTGCTAAAAGATCCCTCACTCTGACTGCTTGCTGTGGTTTTTTTATAATTTCCACTTCTCTTTCAAATAGCAAAGTGTAGGTCTAGCTGGGTGTTTGGAGCTCAGTCTTCAGTGGTGCTCCACATGAAGTAGGCAAGTGGGCTTGTACTCCAGAAATGCTGCACATACTGTATACACAGACTGCTTAAAGATTTCACCCATGCTAATTAAGAAAAGTATACTCAAGGAAGGTTGTCATCCTCATGAAGATTAAGAATATTCAGTACACCTACTATCTGAATATTATCATCAAAATCCTTGACCGGATTATATAATAATTAAAATGATAGTTGCAGTTATTCGCCTGGTATCTCAGACAATAATAGAGTTAAGTGCTCTAATGATTTTTCCCCCCATATTTGTTACTGGATACCTATTAACTTCTGAACTGTATAGAAGATCACACCCTAAAAGTTAAGACAGAATCAAAGCCTCCTAAAACTCTTCCTTCCCAGTCTAATTTCTAAAGGCGATGAGCTCTTTCCTTTTTAAGCTTTTCCCAGCACTGGTATTATTTTATTTCAAGTATCACAGCAATCTCTGCAGCTCAGGAAAATGGGCTCTGAATAATTTATAATTTAAATTTTTTTTTATTTAATTTTGTAGTCCAAAAGATTTAAGTTACCAATGTCAATTCATATAAAATTCTCATGACGAGAAAAAATTGATGGACTAATCTATCTAGATTACCAGCTACACAAAAATAAGAGCTGCACAAAATAAGATCTCTGTTAGTTCACTCAGATCAATGTGCCCAGTCTACAATTATGTCTTGAGACAAACTGTCTCTCTGTCAATCCCTGTTAGCTCATTCTTCCTCTTGTCCCATCTACTCTGCAATGAGTCCTTCAGAGGCTACATGGAAGTAGTTTTACACCTGCTTCACAGCAGAATTTATCAAGTATAATTCCAGAGTTACAATGCTGGAACTAGCCAGAACAAGTGGAGAAGACTTAGTTACTGGAACTCTATGTATGGAGTGATATATGTTGGACAGAGACATCAAACTGTAGCTTGACTTTTGACAATCACATGCTACAAAGAAGTTACTGCTTTAATAATTTTCTATTGATTTTTTAAAGCTAAACCAAATAATTACAGAAAAAGGAGAGAGACTTTGATGCAACAACAAAATCATGACCCAACAAACAGGATTTCCAGCCCTTTCTACACAAAATCCTTATAAGAATACAAAACCCACTGTAATGGGCAACTCATAATATTATGCTACTCTTGGGATTATGGGAAGACTGACTGTTAGGATAAAAATAGATTTGTGGAAGAACATGATGTAATAATTCACCAAGCATTTAGAATTTGCCAAACAAGGTATCTTCAGAGACTGCTAAGTCATAACAGAGCATTCAAAAGGCTGTCAGAAGAATGCTGTAATGCAACTGAGCAGATTTCAGAATTTGTTTGCAGAAAACACAAACAGTGGGCTACTCAGGGAAATGTCACAAGCCAGAATGACAGGAAAAAAAGAAAAAAAACCACTTTTATTGGCTAAGAGGAAAGGATAAGACTCAAGTAGAACACAAACAAGCCACCAACCACTCATTAAGTTGCTACTCCACAGCATGTAAACTAAATTTAAGAGGGAAAATCAGCACATTTCCTGAAAGCACCAGCAGTACTGGGAAGTGAACTGCATAGGAATAGTTGAGCAAGCTCCTCAAACAACACAAGGATAAGATGATTGCTACAGAAGAAAAATAAAAGGTTCATATGAGTGTCTTTGTGGCATAGAAGTAAGAAATTCTTAACTCGCAGTCTTTTTGCTAACTTGATTTTATGACTGATCACATATTAGTGATCACATATTACTGATTTTATGACTGATCACATACTTGTGATCACATATTACTGATTTTATGACTGATCACATATTATGACTGATCGCATATTACCAACAAAATGTCAGGACAACCCTGGCTCCCAGAGACTATTTCCAGCTATTTGTACACCAGCTCAATACTTTGTAACCTGCTGAAATGGATAAGAAATCAATCTCATATTTAGGTAAGATTGTAAAACTACAAAACAGACAATCAGGTGTAACACAGATTGTCACCCCTTGACCTTGCATTGGAAATAAAAAACAAACAAAAAAACCCAACAACAAAACCAAAAACAAACAAGCAAAATGACCCCCAACAGATATGTTTGCACTGCTAGAGACTAATGTTAATGTCACTACAGACCTGTAGAGAAATTAAAAGCAACAGATATTGAAACAGGGGAAAAAAACCCCCTAGGTCTGATTCTGAATTTAAGGACTGCCATTTCTTTCTGAAAAATGTATCAATTGTTTGAGAGAGATGCATGTTGCAAACAAATAGGAAGCAGCTTTCCAGAGAGATTAAAACTTTTTTCTCTGAGACGAAAAAAAATATTTTGTTGGTTTGTTTTATTTCATTAAGTCCAGATGCACTGTGCCATTGTGAATGCTCAGCAAAATTTAGGAATGAATTGTACCCTGCCAATAGCAGTAACTGGTAACTCAGCAAGATCTTTGCATATCACTTTGGCATATGAAAAGATCAACTCAATTTGTCCAATATTCTCAATATTCAAATCAATTTTTATGAATTACTTCATATTCTGTATTGTGCTACTTTAAATGCCTATGATTAGTGTCTTTAAAGGCTCTAGCATTAAACAGAACAACTGAAATTCTCTGCAGGATCAGCAATGGGAAAAAGGACACAAAATTCTTAACTTTCTTCTACTTATCATATGGAAAATTTAAAGCCTTTAAAATGAAGTAAAAAAGTTGGAAAAATATCTCTTAGGAAGAAAAAAACTATATGCTTATCACATGCAAATTATTCAGGTATCTGCGTGGCTTGTTAATTACATTATGAGGCCTCTCTGTCCAACAGTGCCAAAAATATTTGTGTCCTCTTCTGCAATTTTGTCTCACAACAGCAGTGGACTGTGCAGCTTTGTGCTGGCAGGCAGTGCTCAGGAGTGCTCAAGTGCCTGGTAGTTTCATTGCTCCCGAGGAGAGCAGCTGTCATGGGAGGGCATGGCCATGGACTAAAAGAGAGAGTCTCTCTCAGTTTGGACTACTCCAATGAATGGCTTTGATGGTTAAAATGCAGACCTTGAACTCCACTTTGTGTTCAAGCTGTGAGCTCATAGTGCAAGCAAAGTCCAACAGAGGAGGAGCAATAGTGCTTACTACTATTGTCATTAACCAGGCTGCTCAGTTCTAAACATGCTGAAACATTTCTCAGAGACTTTCATTTCCATGTACAATTATCAATAATTGAGCTTGTACCATTGATCATCTACTTTCAGCCTTATGTTACAAAGTATCTCATCTTCCAGGTATTTTTTTGTTTCCTTTTTAACTTTAAGAAAGCGCGACTACATGGTTTAATAGTGTCACTGAGGACTCCAGAAGTTCCCCGAATTCCTAGAAACTCAAGGATGGGAAATGTTCAATGAATAGAGACCTTAGAGATATAGGTAGTTCTACTAAATGCTTTTTAGGTTTTCTTTTAAATCTCTCCCAGAGCTTTGACCTTTGTTTCATTATTCAGCTTTAATTCCCTGCTTGTCCTCCAAAAGCCAAGTCCTTTTAACTGCTGAGACTGAAATTGCAAAGGACTTACGGATTCAACCACATTCAGTAAATAGATAACTTCACATGAGTAAAGAAGTGGCATTATTGAGGATTTGTACATTCAAGTTAAATATTTATTAGGCAACTTAGCACGAGTATTTGTTAGAATGGAGCAAACAGCAATTAACAAAGCTACAAATAATAGAAGAAACAAGGCCTAAAAAGTCAGAGGAGTATTTTTTGCCTGTTATTCCAAATGTACATTAAGTTCATCTGTTCATACAGCAAGGCAACACAATCCCAAAGAGTAAAATATTAGAAATTCAAATAAGAAATACCTTATGTAGAACACAATGCAAAATTAACTTCCTTTTTCTTTTTTCCTGTTTTGAGAAATTACAAATTTAAAAACAGATTTTAAAAAAATAGACAATATAGTTACAAGCTCCCAGCAAAAGACATCTCCAACACATTGAAGCAGCAAACTACTGCAGTAGCAGGGGGACCTAACAGCAGGACTGTTTCAACAACAAACACCTTGTTATTATATAGTCAACATCTGTGCTTCCTCAATGGCAAAGTAAATGAACATAATGGTTAATGCCCTGTATTCACATTTTGCCACCTGCATATGAATGGCAATGTAATGAGCAATCAAATCAGATAGCAACAAAAAAAACCAAAACACCAGAATCCCTGATCTGTGTCTCCATTTCTCTTAAACATCCATATGAAATGTGTTTATACACAGCAAAACAACATATCAAAGTTGTACAGATAACCCAAGCAATCAACATTATTACCTATAAAAAGATCAGGACATAATCAGCAACCTGACCTCATGATTTGGCAAGATGAGATAAAAATATGGGAATAGGTCTACTTGCTTTTCTATATTCAGTAATTATATAAGGGCAATTATGTCATAATGCTAGAAATCTCAGGTAAGCAATTAATAAAAGCATACACAACTGGAACTTTTAAAGAATAGAGGTAGTGAAAAATCTCGCAATTATTATCCTGTAAGCCTCAAAACCCTCTAGGGCCACACCTGTTGACTTCTATATCTATCAGTACTTTAAGGCCTGCTAATATTATTAAAAAAAAAAAAAAAAAGAGAGGATTAAAAATTATTTCTAGTTAGCATGAATAGCTAAGGCTTCTATATGAAGGACTTGATAGCCTTTTTGCTGAAGGCAGAGAAATGTCCTCCCAGGGAAAGGATAGTCCATAAGATTTAAGACTAGGATTTCAGTTAAGGACAAATCAAGCAAATGCACAATCATATTTCCAGGAGATCTGCTTCTTTCCAAGATAGAATTCTATGGGCATTGAGGTTGCATAAATCTTCTTCTTAAAAGAATGTTTTCATTTCATTCCATGACATATCAGCACTTGGTAAACAGTTGTCTGCATTTTATGTGAACCAGTATGATTCAAATCCATGTTGCATCAGTGTTCCTAGAAAATGGTGGGGTTGTAATGACCCAGCGTTACTGCTGAATTCCTAGAGCAAACCATGGACCCACACTGCTCCTTAAGGGGACAAACAAGCCTGTTATTATTACTTGAAGTTGTCAAAGTGCAATGGAAAAGCACTGCTCTGTATACAAATATATGAACATTCCCTAGTGCTTAATCTCTAATTAGTAAAATTTAACTTTTAAAAATATTTAGAATGTAATTATGTCTTTTTTTTAATTCATGAATTAAATAAGTTGGTTTGAGGTTTTTTAAATTTGTTTTAGTCTTTATTCAATTTTTAAAATTTCCAAGTATTACGGATAAGCTCTAAATCATAAAATTACAGGAGTCCACAGATGGAGCAGACATTTTACTTTCCTGACCTTAAGAAATATGATATGAAAGCACTTTTTTATATCAGGCAGAAGGATCCAAGAGTGCTCTTCCCAGAGAGATTCAAATGTGGTTGCTTCTTTTAATTCGTGTCAGGAGTTCCAAAAGTCTACAACAACCAGAATCGAAAGGAGTATATGTTCTGTATTAGTTCCATAAATGCTGACACAATGCCCAAGGAAGTGAAATGGCTATATATCAATTGTCTGTTTCCCTCTACAATGTATTTTGAATAAGTTTTGCTGGAACAAGATTACTATCAAAGAAACAGTAGCTATTCACCATAGAAATTTTAAGGTCCCCCATATTTTGCAAAGCCGAATATTTGCAGCAGTGAGAAAAGAATCATTTTATGCACATTAAAAAACACTTAAGAGGCATTTCAGTCCTAACTGTGGGCATGACTTGCTGGTCAAGTAATAATTCCATAAACATGCATGCATTACTATCTTCTCATTGCCTACAGTAGATTAGTTTTCAACAAAATTAAGACTGGCAAAATAGTGGAAATGGTACAGCTAGAGGTAATTAGCCCAGCTGGAAACGCATAGTGAGGAGACTTTGATGTGAAGTGACGTGCAAGGTGAATATTTGCTTCCAAAGAGAGTACAGTGCAAACAAGAAAACATCAGAAATAATTGGCCGATTTTTTATAACCGAGTTCAAACTCAGTTGCATGTAATTTGTGCATATAGCATAAGTGTTTATTTTTGTCCACCTGGTTACACACGAATGTCGTTCCATGTTAATGAAAATATGTTCTTTTATAAATTAATTTTAAATTCATCTGCTCAGAATTTCTTCCTTTTAAATTAGGAGACTGAGATCAGAATGAAAGTAAATCTTTAGGGAAGTTTCAAAGCCATTTTTTACCCATGTTTTGACTGAATTTATAATGAAGGTGTGCCTATAACTGAAAAAATGAAGAATTCCTGGGTTTTGAATTTTGTAGGAAGCGGATGAAAGTGGGAAAAGGTCTTTTTTTTCAGTCCACATTAATGTGTTACATGACTCTAGTGTACAATATACTGGCAAATCTTTTCTGTGAAGCAAAGTATGTGCTTGTTCAAAAAAATTGAAAACAAACCTTTTTTCATTTAATTTTAACAGATATCATTCTTTGCCTCAGATGGTTTCGGCGCAAGGTGCTTGCTCACAATTATTCAAGATTCTGTCCTTTATAATAGCCCAGAGCCATTTTGAAAAAGTGACAGGTTTTCCTTTTCAATTTCTCTTTTTCCCTCAACACTTCCAAAAAGTAGCTAAAATCTAAATCTTAAAAATATTTCACTGAAACCCTAAGCAAAATGAAAGCCTGTATAACATGTATATTTTAAGAACTTACATAAAATAACTTCATTCATATGTGGAAGTTTAAGCCTATAGCTTTTTGTGTGCATTTAATTACCAAGTTTTTATTAAATATCTATCTATATTTATTTATATATGTGTATGTGTATAGTGTGGTATTTTTTTATATTTAAAAAAATCACTAAAAATCTTATTATTTATCTTAACAATCTATAATTGTATGCAAAGGCATAAGACATTTGAAAACAAAATTATTAAGCAGTTTAGTTGAATTTTCAGGAGGAAATACTAGTGATTAGGATCTGTCTTCGGTGCTCAGAGTAATATGGGGGAAACATTCAAGTATGAAGATGGATTTGAAGTAAAAATGGTATGGGCTTACAGATAGCAGCTACATATTCAATGTATTATTTTCTTTATTTGCAAAGAATTTAAGCTTAAATTTCTAAAAGGTATTCTCATTATATTTGAAATAAATTTTAAAATCAAATGTAATGGGAAAGTTGTCAGTGTCTCTGAGACAAAAAACCACTTTATCTTTGATCTTCATATTCTCTCTCTTTTTAAGACAGCATGTACAGGCACCTAACATTTCCTGTCAGCCTTCGAACAACAGCTGTTGATATAAAATTATACATGCTTAAATTTTATTTTATGCATATATATGTTTTAGAGTGCTTTCTATTCAATTCTTTCAGAAGTACCATCAGGATTAGCATTGATAAAAAGCATAATATAAATGAATCTCCTTACATCTCAGAAACAAATGTGGCCTCAGAACTCACAACTAAACTTTAAATTTCTTCCCATTAATCTCACATAGCAGTTCACTAAACATATTTGGATTATAAAAGCCTTTCTGCAGTCAATATCCCCGTGCATGAGCAGGTGTGCTGTAAGAACATTGTTTTGAGTTTCATCAGCTGTGATCATTAACTTATCATGCAGTGGAAGGATATTTCAAACTGACTGTAGTGCCAACACATAGTGTAAAGAGCTTAGGAAAAATTACTCAAGCAAGAACCAACAACAGATTTTGTTTACAAGGAGGGACTGAGGAAAAATCATTAACACATTACAGTGTTTTAAAAGACAGATGGCAGAACACTAGACCTAAATTTAGCCATCCAACTATAATCATATAGTACATGAAGAAAAAAAGCACACTTTGAAAATTTGAATATAGTTAATAGAGTTTCTTTTGCAGGCTCTATTTATGCTATCAAAGCACAGAGTTGGCCATTGACTAGGAGACGAGTGATAATTTTCTAAGACAACCTTGCTTCTCTATTTATCTTTTTTAACTGAATTTTTTTCTTTATAGAATTTATACTAAGCCATCCCAAAACTGTCAGATGGGATTTCAGGATGTGCACTAAACAAAGGAAATTACATGATATGCACCTTTTTGTGCCCATATCCTCACCAAAAGGGGCATGAACTGGAATGACACACTTCATTAGCATTTCTCTTTTATAGCAAGTATATCTGCTGCTGTACATATTTATATCTTGCTAGAGAAAGCAGTGTTCAAGAGAAGTGCCAAGTATTGCAGAGGAACAGTCATGTTTCCTTAGGTCTGGACAGAGTTCAATTTATAGTCTTGAACAGGCTTCCAAACAGAACTACTTCCTTCATAGGTAAGATTTCCACATCACTCTTTGTAAATTACTTTTTTTGCTTGAGGGAGACCTAGTAGTCATGCTTTCCATCTTAGATTATCAGGTAGCCCATTATAGATTAACTCCATTCTATTACACATAGTAAAGCAAACTCAAGTTTTCCATTCATTATGATATTCCCGAATGTGACATTTAAACCCTAAAGCAAACCATGCCAAAAGTTAATTATTTGGGCAGGAGGAAGCAATCCTTCCTGTCTAGATAAAAGAATATTCTTCAACTCCGAGTCCTTGAATAGGAATACCCCTGGAAGAAGCTTGAATCACTCTCTTCATAGCTATATAATTGTATAGTTCCATCTACTAAAGTAGCTTCTCAATGAAAAAGGACTTAAAAATCGCTTTGATCTTTAAATTAATATCTTCAATTTTACTCTGAGCCAATTTGAACAAAAGCACAGAAAAATGTATGTTACCTGCATATTTCAACAAGTAACTACTGCCATTCCAGCTTCTGATTGTATACACAGGTTGCATACAGCGTAAATTTTTAATGTAAAACAATTACAATCTTAAACTGAATATATAATACTGTTTCTATTGACTAATGAATTGTAAACACTTGCATGACCAGTAGGTTGTGGAAGGGATTTAAATTGGATGGCTTTTATGGATTCAGATGGACAAAGATGCCGTCTTTATGGATTAGAATAATACTAACAACTGATACTAATAAATGCTGACATGGTTTATAGACATTTTAAAACAGATTAAGCAATTCATCTTGAATAGACAATGAGTTCTAATACTGGTTTAGCTTCAGTGGAGACAAAGAGAGAAAGTTCTCTGATTTAGAACCTCAACAGAGACGTTTTCAGCTACTCAACAAATGATCAGATCTTACAAGTACTGGACTGTGAATGACAATGAATGGCTACTCCTGCGGCTTCTGGTTATGCTCCTCACACACACACACAAATATATTTTGCTAACCTTGTAACCTCACCCATTTGCAGCGCTGATATGTAAAAGAAACTGCCTGCTGGGCCAAGCAGGGCCAGAGATGCTGCAGTGCTGTGCTGCAGTGTCATCTCTCTTACACTCATCACTCACGTTTGACACCACCAGTGACCACCCTCACACACAACCTGCTCACAAGCTCCAGTGCACAGTGCCATGAAGCAGCAAAAAGGCTGCCACTGTGTGCAGCAGCTGCCCATTTACTGCTTAACTGTGCCCGGCGTTCAAAGCAGCCTTGAAAACAGGCTCAACCCCAACAGTGCCACAGCTCCTTCCTGCTCCCATACTGTCAGGCACAGCACCTAACAATGGCAGACAGTGCACACCTCGAGTCTAAAAGCCAGTTTGATACAGCTAGCAAGGAAAGAAAAGCTTTTGGTGCTGTTTTATAAACTTTTGTCACTGTTTTACTTCAGGGACAAAAGCCGTCATGCAGTATTAAAATCACAGGTTCAGGGTTTATTTTGCACAGCACTTCCTAACAAAGTAAACCGCATAAATCTAATTTAACAGCATTTCTTATGGCTCACAGTTCCTCTTTAAACAAGCTTTCCTCCAGAGTTTACAAAAGCCATGTATTAAAGCCAGAAAAATAAATTACAGGCCTTTGTGACCTCCTCATCTGGCAATGACAATAAGCGGCATTAAGGCAGAGTTTTATACATTTCCAAGGAATGTGTCATTTTCCACTGAAAGGATTTTTCTAACATCTTTTATTAAAGGCAACAAGAACCAGGAAATTATCATAACATGTAGAGTTTTTTGTGGTTGGTTTGGGTTTGTTTTTTGGGGTTTTTATACTAACAACTAAAAAAAGCAATGTTCCTTAGAAAAAAATTTAGGAATTGGCCTCAATATAAAAGCAAAGGCCATAAGAGTGGGTAATAGCCTGCATAAAGCATACATATAATGAAATGAATATGATGATGACCCCATTCATAAGAAAAAGTCCACATTTGAAACAGGAAAGGAAAATCTGACAAGTTTTCAACTTGTGCTTGTGGCTATGGTCTTAAACAACTTAAGATTTTTTTTGCAGCGTTTTAGTCTTACATTTTCTCTTAAGCAGCCAGTATTGGTGCTTTCAAAATGGCAAAAATGAAAGCCACATGGCAAGAGTTATTGTAATATCAAATAACAGAGCAATAACTGGAATTTTTTTAAAAGCAACTCTACACTCTTAGAGGACAAAATCTAGGAAAAACACTTTGATCTTCAGTTTGATGCAGCAGGAGATAGATCAAGTATCAAGAATTATTCTTATTGTAGAAAAAGGTTATAAGCTGTCAGCAGAAGATAATTCACAATAATAAAAGAATTAGAGAAAGCAGTGTACTAAGCCTCTGCCTACAGTGTTACAATCCTAGAGATGAAAGAACAGATTTTTCTTTTTCCCCTTGAGTGTTTCACTGGCTAAGAAAAGCTAGAAAATTCAATGCAAGTCTCTTCAATTTTTTTTTTTTTTCTGAAAACACAGTTAGACAAGGTAAATGAGTACTACTGAGTTTAATTATCTTCCTCACTGGGACACATTTTTTTTATAATTCCTTCCTCTTGGAGATATCTTTATATAGCCTCTTCATCAGTGATTTCTATAACACTTTACAGAGGAAACAAGATATAATTTTTCTTCAATTTGCAGTAAGAAAACCAAATGAAAATCCCAGGTTCTCAAGGTTGGAATCACCTAACAATTTTCAAACAATGTTCAGGAGCTGATTACTAACTCCCACAACCCTAAAGGCTTGCAAGAACTCCACTTGCTTTTTCTTGGTATCCATGGAGACCAGTGAGAGAGTCCCTACATTTCTCAGTAGCTCCTGGGACTAGGGCTTCCCATAATCTATTAATTTCCACTTTTATCCCTCTGGGATGTTAATTTTGTAATGTTAAAC
This sequence comes from Melozone crissalis, assembly GCF_028551555.1. Lineage (NCBI taxonomy): Eukaryota > Metazoa > Chordata > Aves > Passeriformes > Passerellidae > Melozone > Melozone crissalis. The sequence continues at coordinate 34,407,645 of NW_026535784.1, read as the reverse complement.
AAAGAAAGAAACAAAGGCCAGGTATAAGGAGAGGGAGAATGGTGATCTGTGTACTAGCGAGCCTGAAAAGATTGGCTAATTAATGTCCAGACACTGATTTGGCCACCATCCCCTATGACAGAACAAATGAGACTTTTGACAGGCTCCATTTTATAATCTCAAACCTGAGTGGACAGGATTTTTAAGAGAAAAAGTGCTAAAAAAAAGCTTGAAGAGCAGATCACTGAGATCAAAATCAGTCCACAAGCAGGGCAAACCATCAAGGTGAAGTCTAGAAAAGAGAACTTATATTCCTGTTTGATACTCCAATTGAACTTAAATCTTATCATGAGTATTTACTGAAAGTGGAGCTTTTATGTTGCTAACATATTTGCCTTTTAATGCTATATGGAGCTGAATACTAAAAAAATAAATGCAGTATTAGGCTGAGAAAAATAAAAGAGGTTAGGTTTCCATAAACCTTTCTTTTATGCCTCATTTCTCTAATACAAATGGACTCCATTTCCACTTAAATAATCCCTTTGATTTACAGAGTATTAATAGCTGCACTTCATTTCTGAAATACAATCTGATTCGTAATTATGTTCAGAGAGAGATAATGTACTCACATCACTCATCCTTCCACAAGGTCTGGAAATCATTGCTGCACATTGAAAAACAAGCTTGGAATGTGTTACAAAGAGAAAGTCACTCACAGAAGATCCAGATCTTTCAGAAAGTTTTCAGTCCTGGCCTACAATTGGCTTATTCTGTCAGTTCTCTCTACCAGGTTTCAGAAAAAAAAATTGGAGGAAGCTTTATGAATTTTCAGGAAGATATTTCTGATCACATTAGATCCTTACACACTCTCCAGTTACTCCACTGTTGAGAAATTGAATAGTATTTCTCATACATAGCTCTATGTAGCTAGGCTCTTGTTTGTCCTCTATCATTTCCTCAGCACCTCATACAGAAGCATATTTTCCTTAAAATGGTATGTTGGTTTTTTTAAAGTTTTTTAAAATAGCTACATCACAGATGTACAAGAAAGGGTAAAGGTGAGCTCATTTCATGAGCTACTTATGTCAACCCAAGTCCAAACTGCTGCAAAAAGTGATATTACTCTGTTCCTTGCACCCAATCAATGTGTTTCCTTCCAATGTATCAGCATTACATTTCTAATACCTTAGATACAAATGTAAAAAATCCAATCTTTAAATGCTTGAATTTTTAACTCTCAAATTAAATTTTATTTTAATATATAAAATTTCTATCAGTGTTAACCTGACTTGGCTAGAATTTCCTACATGTTTCTGCAACTCTAGTTGATTATTACTGATGAGTATGTGAACTCTTACCATAAAAACAATATCTTACTTGTCTCAGAAATTAGCATAAGAAAGCTTTCTAGGTTTATGATCCCAGTCTGCAGGTTATTAGTACAATGTATTAGTATCAGGATAACAGCTTCTTTGGACTAGATAAAGATGTCTTTAGCTTTTCTTGGTCTGGCCTGCCTCAAGTGAGGACTTAGCCATTTCACTTCCTCTGAAACAAAAAAACCCAACCCAAAACCAAAACAAAGCAACCAAAAAAAAAACCAGCAAAAACCAACCCAAAATTATTTACATTGAATAAAAACCTAATAAATCCTTCATCAGTTTTTAATCCTTTAATCTGGCAATTTCCCAGTCTACATTCCCCAAAAGCCATAAACTGATTTTCCAAGTGAAAATATATTTTATTTTATGTACACTTAGCATAAAGTTAGCAGTCAAATCTGAGTGTTCTTGTTCCTGAGCTCCTGCTATGCAAACAAGTGTGATGCTTTTAAAGGGCTTGGTTCCATGGCTCCAGAGTTTGAGCACTTCTGATATGGGAACCAAACACAATTAACCAGGCACTGAAGTTGTCCATACACGCTGATTTCTCAAAATAAGCAAACATAAATTGATATCATCTATTGAAATGTCAAAATTTCAATGGAGATTTAGAGTCTTTGGGGCACTGTTCCTGAAAAAGAAAAATCTGTACAGCTCCACTGACTTGAGGGGACCCAGAGCATTTACATTGTTAAAGAACGTGATCCACCGTAATTTGAAACGCAAACACAGACACAATAAAATTTAATGTAGCTTGGAAAGGATCTATTCTAGAAACAGCTTGTAAGCGTCAGATAATTACTCTCTTCAGATAGTTACAAGGGTGGATTAATTTTACATCTTGCTCATTTCCATTTAGTATGATGCAGATGAATCAATGCTACAAGAGGAAAAAATGCAGGAATGTTTATCAAAATGTGTAAACATGTTTAGTCTTTTGCTGTATGTTCATTCCATCTCATTTTTACTTAATTACAGATAATCTTCAGAAGTAATAAAGAAAGCTTCTGAAAGAATCCCTTCCTATTGAACTACAAAATTACCAAAAATGGAAAAAAGTCTGGTTGTTCTGTAGGGACTAACTCTATAAAGGTCAGTGCTGATCTCACGAGGGTATCTATCCCTTTCTTTCCCCCTCAGTTATATATATTATTTTTAAAAGATCTTTTAGAGTTGCATGACTTTGAGTGGTCAAAAAACCTAAGGAATTTGTCAAACACATTGCACTGAGAGAAGAGATACAAGAGAAAAGTGTCTTTAGTTTCCAGAACTCTGGGTTTTAGCTTCATTCTATGAAAACTGTTTTATGACTTATCAGTTCTGCTGGTTAGAAGGATTCCATGATAGAACATTTGGTATTCTCCAGTTTCCACCCTTCTAAAAAGGTTTTTACTTCTAATCATGTCATTTATATTCAGAATACATAAAAAGAGGTAGTTAGGTCTTTCTACAGGACTGAAGAAACTCTTTCTAGTTTTTAAGCTCTTGTCCCTCATAAAGGGTTCCATACTCAGTCCTAAAAGAAAATGTAAAGTAATTTAAGAGCTTTAGACAAGAACTGTTTTGCTCTCTATCAAATCTATTAAATAAGTGCAGTACTTTGAAAATGGAAATTGCTATACAAGAGCTAAATACTATTGCCATTAATTCATTGCCAAGGGACAGCTGCTATTAAGGTCATTCTCTGTAGAATTATTAATTTAGCATTTTCCATGATGCATCCTGCTTTACATTATTCTAACCATGCACAAATTTAAACATTTGGACTGCAATATTTTTCGTCATTTTTGTCCTTTTAAAAATTTAACAACGATCATGTTATGCTTTGAACAATAACATATACAAAATCCACTGGCTTTAAAGGTTTTTTACATCTTTCCTACTATTCCTGGAGCATTCTTGGAGCTATGGAGCATTAGTAACCATAAATACAAAGAATGTCTCTAGCACACTCACTTGAAACCTGACTGGGTGGACTTTTCAACTACAAAGATAACTTTTCCTGGCAATAATTTCTACAGCACTAATCAGGGTAAAAATAATAATTAAAAAACATACATAGCAAACATAGATTTTATTGATTCTGGTAGCTAAATGTTTCCACTTCAATAAGCATGCCTCACAACCAGGAAGACCATGGACCACAAAGGGATGAATCCCTCCCCATGCCCAATTGCTTTTCCTGAAGGACATTATGGGAAGAGAGCTAGAATTGATCTTTGCATTGTAGCATTGTCATTCCAGGATTTTTCTTGTCCAGACATAATAAAGGAGAAAGCGTCCTACTGGTGACACAAAGTGGTTAGGAGCCATAAAGGAAATAACAGAACATTGGCAGCTTTGATCAGCAGAGACTTATATGAGGAATAGACTGAAATTGTTGCACCCAGGTGAGGTACTACTACATGAGAAGGGACTGATTGTGTGACAGAGGATGGGCCAGAAAGACATAAAACCTGAAGAGCCAAAAATCAGATATTGAGCTGCCATTTTCACTTTGACATTCTAGGAAAAAGGTATGAAACTTATGTCCTTTATTCTTCCTAAGTGATGGGTTATATTACACTGTTTCTTCAGCTCTGATTATACAGGAGAAAAGTTCTTCACGCACCTGAGAAATCCAGCCCAGCTACTGAGAAGCAACATGGTAACACACATTAGCTGGTTCTAGCTTATTTCTTAAAAAATAAATGTATAAAACATTAAAGACATAGATAAACTACCAGGGATGGCATAAAGTCTAAGTGTAAGCTAACGTTATTTGGTTTGAACCTAATTTGACTTCAGTGGACATAACCAATCAAATACTGTACTAAAGGAACAAGTGCTAATCCATGTCATTAAGTCTGCAATACAGACAGTGCTCAGGGAAAAAAATGCTCAGGCTCAAACAAACAGTTAGTACCTCTGACTCGCTATAATATATTAGAGAGTTTTACACATTCATATAAAAATCAAAATTTTACTTGGAAGGCATTTTATAGGGTATGCTCTTTTCCTGAGCTGGCTTTTCAGTATTGCCTTGTTTCTACCAATCCCCATGAAAGGTCGAAGAATTAGTGGTGAGGGGAAGAAGAAAAGAGAGCTCATTATTCTCACAGGAAAGTGTCCAGATAAACATTTCTACACTAGACTACCCACTTACCCATAACTAGACATACTATACCTTGGAAAGTCTTATGTATGTATCTTCAGTCATGAAAAATGAAGTTATATTCTGAATAAATGACTACCTAGAGCCTTGAAAACTATATTCTGCAGATAATGAGAGGGGACATACAACACTGATTAGAGAGGAAGTCTTCACGGTTTATTTTCCTAGAACTGGTGCAAGCATATGCTTGTTCACTTGACAGAATGAGATCTAAAAGATATGTTCTGTCATTAGTATCAAACCCAGCCTAGTTTGGTCCACTGCAATTAATATTATGAGAAAGTAGTATCAGAAATCAATATCAAATGTTAATTTTAAAAAGGAGGGGTAAAGAACTCTGTGTCAATCCACAGGGAAGAAAACAGTCATTCAATTTTGATATATGATTTCTGATTGAATTTCCTTGTTATTCAGAGGAGCACAGAGAAAAAGTAAACAAAGCCATCTAATGAATTAAGACTTTTCCTATTTCAGTGAGTGATTTAGCACAGTTACAATGTTACTTCATACTTATTAGAATTCATAAGGGAAGAAAATCGCAATAATCTACACTCAGAAGAGTTTTAAGACATGGTGTGCATTGAAAAGTGAAAGGACCCTTCTACGATGATATACAGAAATTTACTGGGCCCAGTACTCAGCATCCTCAGTAATAACCTAGAAGATTCAATAAGTAATAAGCTGAACAAATACATAAATCACACCAGAGATAAAGCAATATCAATGAGACAAAGATTTTCACAACACAACCTGAAGATAATGAAACTGCATTATACTGGGAAAAATAATTTAGAAAAGTTTTTGAAGAAAAAGGAAAAGTTTTAGAGAAACACAAAATCAGGAGAGTTAAGAAAAGCAATATATTTTACTGATGTGAAATGGTTGCAAAATGCCTTTGCTGCACTAGGCTGTGCATATCAAAAGAGACATACAACAGTGTTTCAGCACTTGGTATCCTGCACTTCCACAGTTGCTTCTGGAACAGCATATTCAGTTCTGGGCATATCATCAGGAAATTAAAAAAAGATCTGAAGAACAGTAAAGAACTTTAACGCCTGAGGGGACTTCATGTTACCACATTTAGGTGAACTAAATATGAACTACTGTCCTCAGCAAGGACCAAAAAGTCCAAAAGAATACAAATACAACAGTAAGGTTAAATTATATTATTGAAGAAGACTTAATTGCCATATGAAACAAAAAAAAGAAACCCAAAAAATCCCAACATTAAAGTTTACAAAAATGAAACATTTAATTGAATGGGAAAATATTCTAAGACTAGAGTAAAAGTACTTGATACAATTATCTCTCTGTCACACTGAGAAAATTCTGGAAAATTTCTCTGGAAAATTTAGAGCTAGGATAGTCCAGGACTTTAAACACTTAGAGAAGCCAAGAGGCACACAGGACAGGGACAAAGCTAGGATATAGCAGGAAATAGTGATTTATTCATTAATGCCTGAGAAAAAGAAACCAATGCAAAAAGCTAAGAGAGAGCATGAATACCAGAAATTCCTGAACAAAAGTATCAATTGGAGTGCTGAGAAATGGTATCTCAGGACTTCTACTGTTTAGTCTTTTGTATCTGTAGCACCTATTTCTAGAAAATAAGTTTTTCAACAGCAGGTGTATATTTGAGGGTATTCTGACTAGAAATTCTACTATCAGTAATAGCAAATATTTGCAATAAACTGTAAATGAGAATAGAACTAGGAAAAAAAAATCAAAATCTAGCTTTCCTACAAACTAAGTCCACTTGATTCTGTAAGTAATTACCTTATCTGGACTCAAATGTACATATACAAAAGACATACTTCAGAGAGAGCCGACTTAAACAAAACTCGCTATGAAAAGAAAAAAAAATCCCTACTGCAGAATAAAATAAGCAAAAAAGTCATTCTAATACACTCACACTTCAAGGGCCTCTCAGGCATGAAAGATGAGAATTTTTAAAAGGTTAATTTCAGCTCTCAGGTATGCCTGACTAAAGGCAGATTACAGTAAGAAATTGCTTTAATTATGGCAAGCCAGCTAACTGCATCCCTAAAGTTTTTTCCTTTAATAACCATAGTTAGGGAATTTTGAGACACTCTATCATAACCACCATATTCATATCAAAGCCCACTTGGGACCACATTTTGCCCTTAGTTACAACATTTCATATCAGTATTAAATTCTTCAAATTAATGTAGATTCTGTTTACAAAAGCCCTTAGAGTCACAAAGCATGCAGAAATGAAGTGCAGCTTTAAGAAAGGAAATAGTGGGGAATAGTCCTTCCAATTGAGACATTCATAGACGTAGGAAAAAAAATTAAAAACTCAAAACTTTCTTTAGACAAATTATTCTCTCTACAATGCCCCATGTCCAGGAAGATTCCTCAGCCATGAGAATTGAGAGTATTATGAAAAATCTGCCTTTCTCTTCAGTTGAACTTCTGTAGCTTAAAACAGTACCTGGAATAAGGATTAGGATGTGATCCTCTCACATTAGTGCTCCAACTAGCAACCTGCAGACTATTTCTGACTGTCACAATGGCTTTGTAGCTCAATAGCTCAACCCTCACACCTAACAAATGTTGTGAGCTACAGTTCTTGGGGTAGTCTACACCCCAAATGAAGCAGAAGGGGCACCTGATTCTTGTTCCCCACCACGTGATGAATCCAAGAGGGACACCAACATCTCCATTTCAATAAAACTTATAGCTGCTTCAACAGAGGTTGGAATACATCTAGCAGAAGCAGTCCTTACAGGTGAAATAGACAGAAAAACAACATTCTGATTCTATGCCAGACAGATTCCAAGCAATTTAACTCAGGATATTTGTGACAGTCACATACCTTGGCAGCAAAAAGCTTTCAGATCCTCTCTAAAGAAATGCACATACTTATTTTTATTTTTTTGCACTGAAATGTTAAACTACAATTCTAGAGGGACAGTGAGATAAAACAAATAAACAAAGAACTCAGTCCTTACTCTCTAAGGGATTGGGGTGGAACTGGCAGGGATTGGAGGAAATGTGTGTTTACTATGAGGGTTACTATGCAATTGTCTGTTTCTTTTTGGTCTACCTACATCTCATACCTTGAGCAGTTTTCGATTGTCATGCCCTATCAAACCTTTTCTTTTACCATTGTTTAAATTAATCTTTCCAACACACTTTGCTATCCCCAAGATTTTAACCTTACACTACTTCTTGATGTTGTTTAAATGTAATATTCCACAATTATTCATGGAAATCTATTGAAACACCAAAATAAACACCAGAATCAAAATCCTATGTGACAACATTTCTCTATTAGGAAAAAGAACTAAGATATTTACTTTGAAAATAATGTACATATGTTCTCCAAGTCCCATAGAGTCTGATATGCTGAAGCTAATTACTATACAACACAGCATTAATAATAACTAAAAAAAAAAAAGAAAATAGCAACAGTAAGAAAAGTAAAAGAGATCCAATTAGCTGTATTCTGAGAGGACCATTTCCCAGTGTATCTTAGATATTTTTTTAATACAAGATTTGGCAAAGAAAAAGTATTTCAGTAGCTTGAAAATCCCCAGTCATGCAGCGTAAAGTGATGCCATGAATTAACTGTCTCACTCAAAGAATGGAATTGAAAATACATTTACCAAATCAGTAGATTTACAACCCAAAAGGAAGACCTCTCCATACATAGCACAATTCCATTTAAAAATTCCTTCTTATAGAATATTTAATAAAACAAAAGCATCAATTGGATTAGCTTCAGAACAGGCCAGCTTGGAGCTCCCAGTCCTTAAAATTCCGAGTTACCAGAATCTGGAAAAACATACTTGTGAGAATGACATAATCCATCTTCTATTTCCTGCATCTTTTTCAGAAGCATTCACTATTATCAAATTACGGATAATTTGATTTAATTGATCTTATCATATTATATGCCAAGAATAATGTGCATACAGTAAGTCAGTCCTATAGCACCCACACATTCAGCAGAAGAGCTAAGCCATGGGACAACATTTAAAAAAAATGAAGATCCATTTGAAAGTGTGTGCCTTCTCAGACTCAGCAATTACAGGTTTGTGTTTCTCAGCACTGAAGGTTCACTGCTACTTCAGATTATGTCCAGATTTGAAAAAAATTGAAGATGACATTAAGCCAAATGAAAAAGAAAAAAGCTACCCAGGCATGAAAGTTAAGTGAAAAAGAGCAAAAGAGAGATAAAAATTTGTAAACAAAGTATATTTTCATTGGTGAATCATGTAAAACTGAACAGACAAAGCAATATGCAAGGGAAACGAAGAAGAAATTAAAGGAAAAATAAAAGTCAAGACAGCCAAGGAGACTTAACTGCATAAATGCATAGAGGAATAAAACCAATCTCTCCCCTCCCCCAGTATACAATTTTACTTTGAAAAATAGTACTAATATTTAATGCTCAAATAAAAGAGAAGGGGAGCTATAAAATCTCAATTGAGTAGATTGCTTGGAATCTCAAGAAACATAGCTATGAAAGTATGTATGGGAGAGAAATAAAATTGTGATTAAAAAACTTAAGCTTTCAGTGGCTACCCTTCAATTTCTGTGTAAAATTATAATAAGTAAATTAATACATTTTTTGGCCAGATAGCTACACATGTATATACTGAGAAAGTACATGAAGCATAGGTTATATGGTAGCTTTGAGAGGTATGGCTGTAATCAAGCAAGACAAAATATAAAACAGATCAGCCAAAGTAAGCATTGACTGTTTCCATATTTGCTAGCTACTACCTACGCAAGTTTTGGAACTTGAAACTGTTGAAGCAAAAAAAGATTCTACCATTTATTATCTTTTAGTCTGAGGACAGGTATGCAAAAAATAACTCTAAGACAAAATAGATTCATTTACAGCAAATTATATTCTTGAAAAATCTCAAGAAGCTTTTCAGTTGTTTCAATATTTTAAATAAAATCAACTATTAATTTCAATGTCAATAAGCATTTCATTTATCGCAAGTCAGAAGTAAAACAAGGTTCCATCATGCCAATTCTAAAGAAGTTCTTTGTTCCTAAGAATTTACTAATTTATGACATTCAACATATAGCTACACGTGGCTAGAAATAAATAACTTGTAGTGAAGTTTATATACAATCAGTGTTCCTGCTAGTCAATGTTTTTTGATGAAAGTTGTGTTCAAAATGAACTGAAAAAAATCCAAATCATATAAAAATTAATGGGAGGGCAACTTCATTGTAAATAGTACAAGGCTATTATACCAATACTGCTTACTTGCAAGAGTTTTCTGAGCCAGTATCAATTAAAAAGTTAATAAATAATATTTTTCTATCCCCTCACAAAAACCCTTGCCACCAAAGCCACAGTCTCTGCCCAGAAAACACACAGTAATTTCAAAAATAGTTTCCTCCAACACTGGAGATTAGATTTGAGTCATAAAGATGTAATTTCAACTCCTGTAAACTGATGATGTAAGATAAGGGCATAAAATGCATTAAGTCCTTATGAAGTGATGCCAATTGACATTGAAACAAGTGATGTGATACCTGCTATTACTCTGGCCTCCTTACAACTTCTTTCCTTCTCTCTGTGGTGAGATTTACTGGCCATAACAAGGCCAACGAGGAAACACTCAGTGACTTCAGCTGAGTCAGCTTTCTGTGCCTCCTTCTGCGAGGCAGGAGTCCAAGCCAACAGCCTGGAAAATCCCACTGCAGTGATGGGTCCATTAGGGGAGAAATGCAGATACATTTTGGGTAGCCCAAAAAAATGTCTCAGTAATATTTACAAGCTTGACAGCAGCAAACCTATAGACCCACTGTCTAAAATCCCAAAAATCACATTTAGGACACTTTAAATGAGGAACTTACATGCTGAACTAAGTTTATACTACTGAAATTAATATGTGTGTATTGACTGAAAAAAAGAACATGAACTTGTCTTACAGTCAGTTGTTATTTCTTAACACAAAACAATTAATAAAACAAAAAAATCCAACAACTAATTCCCCCCAATCATATCTTCCATAGATTTAATGACATATTTGTAAGTTTCAAATTTTAAAATATAGAATATTTGAAATGTAATTAGAAAAATGTATTAAATAATTACAAGCTTTAAGCCCAGAATATGGAGCAGAATAACATTTTATCTATTTGATACTAAAAGAAATTGAATGCCTACTCTCTTAGGACAGATACATATTATGCTGTCCACAGAGCAGCTGTCATTGCAAGTTAGTTTTCCCAAGCACGTTAGTAGAAAAACAGGAGGAAAAACAAACAAAATCAACCAACCAACCAAAAAAAAAAAAAACAAAAAAACAAAAAAACCCAAAAAACAAAACCACCAAAATCCCAAGCCAAAAAGCAACCCACCAAAAGCCAACATCATGGTATTTTAAATAGTCGTTGCTGTTAAAGGAACATCAACTGGATTACTTTCCCGATGTATTACACATTATACCCATACAAGGGAAAAAAAAACCCCAACAAACCTAGATATGAGAAATTTGTCACTGAGAATGGGGATTTATCAGAATTATAAATGCTGTATCTATTTTAGTCATCACATTGAAAGGAGTACTTGCAAATGATATGGTATTTATAGAAATGATAGAGAAGGACTTTGTCTACAGCCAGATAGTGACAAGAAAAAGGACAATGGTTTTAAACTGTGATGACAGGTTTAGATTGGATGTTAGGAAGAACTATTCCCTATGAATTCTTCACTATGGTGAAGCACTGAACAGGTTGTGCAGAGAGGTTGGGCAGGGCCCATTCCTGGATATGCAGACAGGCTGGGGTCTGGGAGGCTGCAGGGCAGCACTGCAGGAAGGCTCCCAGTCAAAAGCAAGTTGAACCTGAGTCATGGTGCCCTGGCAGCCAGGAGGGCCAACCCTGTCCTGGGTACACCAGGCACAGCATGGCCAGCCAGGCAAAGGAGGGGATTGTCCTGCTCTGCTCTGCACTCATCCTGAACCCTGTGCGCAGTTCTAGGCACCACAATATAAAAAGGTCATTAGACTATTAAAGAATGTGCAAAGAAGGGCAACAATAATGGGGAAGGGCCTTGAGGGTAAGACCAATGAGGCGTGTCTGAGGTCACTCAGTCTGTTCAGCTAGGAGAAGAGGCGACTCAGGGGGGCCTCATCCCAGTCTACAACTTCCTCATGAAGGGAAGGAGAAAGGCAAGCACTGATCTCTTCTCTTGGTGACCAGTGACAGGACATGAAGGAATGGCTTGAAGTTGTGTCAGAGGAAGTTTAGGTTAAATATTACAAAAAAGTTTTTCACCCAGAGGGTGCGAGAACAGGCTCCCCAGGGCCTGATCACAGAGCCAAGATTGCTGTTTTTCAAGAAATGTCAGGACAACATTCTCAGGCACATGGTTTGATTCCTGGACCTGTCCATGCAGGGCCAGGAGTTGGACTTAGATAAACATTGTGAGTCCCTTCCAACACAGCACATTCTGTGATTCTGTGTTTAGGGCAAAGTTGGATGGGGTCCTGAGCAGCCTGGTCTCATGAATGGCATCCTTCCCATGGCAGGGCAGTTGGAACTAGTCGATCTTAAGAGCCCTTCCCATCCAAAACCTTCTGTAATTCTATATTGCAGTGGGTAGCAGCACAGACACCTATTCCTTTGTTCTCTATTCTAATTAAACTCCAGCAGGAACTTAGTAACAAAATAGATACCTGTGCAAACTTTCCATCTCTGGACTTCAGCACATTCTGTTCACATTAAATCTTTGAGCTTATCCTATGTCACATTTAATTTCTACTAAGCAAGTAACAGCACAAGTTAACCAACAGGTTCAGACACAACTGAGCAAATTTTTGAAAAGGACAAAAAAAAAAAAGGAGACTGTACACAAAATTCAAATCTTTCTTTCTAAAGCATAAAAATGACAGATAACACACATAACAATGTGTCTGAAATAGTAAAGTAGACTGCATTGTTCAGCAGAAAACAAAGACTTAAACTTCCTATTTAATGCTATTCCTATGGCTATCTGCAAACACATTTTATAATCATTCTCTGTGACATCACATAACCCATGCATCATCACATAAGCCATGCACATTCATTTTTCAACCTTCTTCAACCTTCTTTGGAATCATTAAGTCTACTGTGATGAAAAAAATATATATTCCATATGGAAACATCAGCTAAGTAATATTTTTCAGGTCATAAACCACTAAGCAAGTAAAATCCAAGCGTCTGATCACCAGTTCAAGTCAAATAGTACCTTCAAATTTATAAAATGAAACTTCAGCCAACTCATCACGGATATTTGCAGCTCATAAATGATTTAGAAATTATGAGAATCATTAACTCAAACTACAAAAGTTAACAGTTTCACCTTGCATAATGTACCACAAAATAGGAAATGGATGTTGGCAAAATATTCTTTGCATATCTTGCGCTTATTAGTCAAATATTTGTCATAAATTTATATATTTCCTGAAAACAAGTCTAACAATATTTTTCCATGCATAAAATTAAAATTCTTACAAAAAAGGTCAGCCTAGTATTTTTTATGCTTGAACAACAGTAGCTTCCATATAAAAATTACTCAACAATTGTGACCATACCTGCTTCTCCCTTGTCTAAACCACAGTGAAAAGCATTAAAAAAAATTGCATTCCATTTCCAAAGTCCGTCCAGCATCAAAACAGCACTGCACAAAAGCAGACTGTAATTCAGATATTCTTTATGGAAAATGTGGTAGGAACATAAAGTATTTTTATCTTAATAATTTTTTGAAAGAATCACTAGCACATAAATTACCAATTCCAGTTTAAGGCTCATGGTAGTGAATAAAGAGCGACTGGCTATTCAATTAAAGATCTCATGTAATTTTCCTGCAATTGCTTTTCCTCTTGGATCTGATCTGCCAAGGGACATCTTGCATACCTCCATCACTACTGCTTTCAACTATTTAGTCAAAATCGCATTGTTCCTTCTTTTTGAAAGATCACAAGAAGGATTCAGAGATCAGAAACAGATCTCTCAAATATCTGTTTTAAATATGGAACTCTCTATATCAATCACAAGCTATTGTGTAAGACAATGTTTTCCTTGAGATTCCAAAACCTCTTTCCCTGCTCAAGGCATGGATGCTGTGTTCATAGAACAAACTGTACTGCAGGTTGCAATCAGCATATCTGAAATTGTTTGCTTTATAATGCCTTACTTCCCTAATTTTCTGAGTTTAAACCTCATGCTTTTTTCTTCCTTCATATTGATTTACAGAGATATATTATTTTTCAACTACTTGCATTAGAATTGCCTAAGTCACAGGTTCATCCATTCCTCCTGATAGAACTCTGATTATATTTCTTACAGGATTTTTCCTTTCATCCATCACTGACTCTCACTCTCAGACTTCATTTTCAGTCTGTTTTCCCCCTGCTGGGCATTGTTCTCAGTATGGCTAGAGAAGTATTAATCCTTTCTTCTTAGAACATGTGAGTACTCTACTGCGCTGAGTATCTGTCTGATCAAAAAATGTTCATAATTCAGGCTTTTTTTTTTTAATGAGTAAAAACTTACTATTCCAAACCAGAAATCATTTAGTAGTTCACCATTAGAGTTCCATATAGTGTACAGCAAAACTGATTTTTCCTGAATACTTCTTCAGACAATTTCAGATACTTAATTTGGCTTACGCATTTAAATGGCATTTGTGAGCCCACTCTAGAAAAGCACACCTTGGTAAAACAGGAACCTGATGGTGTCATGCTCACTTTGTAGAGGTGGTTGGTAGCTGCTATCTGATTAGGCAACTACAGCAAGACTATCCTCAGCAGTGGAGCTTGTAGCGTACAAAGTGTGCTCCACAGAGGGACAGAACAAAAGCAGACCTGCTCAGCGACACAAGGACATGACAACTGTCTGCCACCAGAAGTGCCCAAGGTCATGCTGGATGGAGCTTTGAGTAACCCAGTCTGGTGGGTGGCATCCCTGCCCCTGGCAGGGGGGTTGGAACTAGACAACCTTTAAGTCCTTTCCAACCCAAACCATGCTGTGATTCCATGAAAAGGGCAGAAAGGCAGAGGAAGAGAGAGGGAGAGTGAGTACACACACACACACTGACACTTCCCCAGCAACTTTGTCTTTTGTTGGCCTTGCTACATGCCTCTTCTACTGACTACTACTAATATAGCTCCACCAGATAAGTACAATTTCCATAATTCTCTATATTAGCAAGTAAAGTAGAACAGAAACATAAAAGTGATGTTACTTCAGGCAGAAAGCTACTTTAAGCAGACCACTGAAAGCAGTTCCGATTCCCAGCAGAAGAAATCGAGTTGAAAGAAATATTGTGCCTTCATAAAAATTGCATGAGTCATTCTGCACTGGCAAATGCAAAGGATTTTGTTTCCATGACACAGCAGCAGTTTTCTACAGAGCTTATCTCTTGCCTGACCCTTGGTACACAATGTCCAGCTAAATCCTACAGGTTCAGGAATTGATGATAGGAGGAAAAGTTAACTCAGCCATTTATACTGATCAGTCTTCTTAGTTGGTTAAAACACTGTTGAGTTGCTTGAGTACCCACTGAAGTCAGCTGAAAGACTGACATGGCTCTCACATTAGGCCTTAAATCAGAAATGCCCACACTGTCCTGTCCTTGTTAGAAGTAGCTCTGTATGTGCATCTATAGAGAAACTTTGTGTTACCTTAGCCACAGATATCTTACTACTTTTACATACCAGATAATTTACCAGAAACATAACTTTTTTCCCTTTCTTCTTTTTATATCAACTGAATTAAAATTAAAACATCTTTGGATTTGAAATCAAAAGCAAATTATCGTACACTCTCAAGGAACAGTAAGACAGCAAAAGGCCTACAGATATGTATACAAATTTACGAATTAGCCCATAAAAACTATGTGTGGAAGACTGTGTAAAGATATTGTTTTTAAATTGTGAAATAAGAAAATAAGTATATATTTATTAGACTGTCTCAATTGCTATGACTATCATAATGCTATGAGACATAATTGAGGGTTGATACTGGATGTCAGTGGAGGAAATTGAAAATAGTTCAGTTGATAAGACTCTACCTTTAAGAATACGGTGCTATTAAGAAAATGGTGCTATTGCCTGCAAATGCAGTTAAAACACTATTGAATGCCTGTACTTTGAAATGCATCCCAAAGCTACTTGATGTCTCTTCCTGTATCTTATTAGCTGTCAAAAAAATTCAGATCACCAGAACATTTGAAAATGCTGCCCAGAGCAGAACAATTTTATTATCAGCAGAGAGGATTATCAAGTAATCAGGGAACTTTTTCCCATAGGCAAGTCTGAACTGGTCATTTAGTGTTCATACTGATGAAAATACTCCCTGCAGAGATTCAAAACAGATGATAACTCAATCTCAGCAGCACAATGAAAACCCATCAAGGTTTCTTTAAATAAATCCTTCATTTGGAAAGTTATTTTTTAACAAACAGATATTTACAATTCCTGCCACAGACACTGAGATACAATGGAGACAAGAAAGAAAAGTTCAACCTTAAAAAACATTGACCAAGGACACTTGAAGAAAGACCAAGCAGATTCAGAATATTTAATAACAGAACACTGTAAGGTGTGACAGCAATTTGTCTCAACTGTCACACCTGTCACGTAAAAGAGGGAAAAAACTCATTGATGCAGTTTTCAAAATGCAAAACAAAGCAGAACAACAAAATCTCAAGACTCAGTGAGTATCTCTTCTGCATTTTATGATCTAAAATACAAAGGAAGATGGAAGTTCCACGTAATCAATGTGCATCCTCTTCAGAGAGAAAATAAATCCCTCTGAGTCATTCACGCAGAAGAATTCTCCAAGTCAGGATGGTCTTACAGGGAGCAAAATGCACAAGATATACCTACCCAAAAAATACCAGGAGACTAAGACATATGAAGTCAACAGGAAATGGAATTCCTCAGGAAATCTCTATCTCTGTGTTCTATAACAAACTAGTACTAGCTCTACCTGAGCCTACACACTCTGCTGAACACCACTATTCCTCCATTGCCAATAAGAACAAGAATTTAAAGGGAAGAACAAAATTCACTTCTCTGGCAATTTTAATAGAGTCTACATTTCAGAGGCCCAAGCCATTATACTTGGAGTCACATTTCAAGAGCATTTAAAGAGTGCATACAGTAAAAATTTAATGTTAGGAATGTGCTAATTTGAACTTCAAAGCATAGTGATTTGTTGAAATAAGCACAGCAAATCGTGTATAGCCTTATCTCAGCATTCAGAAATACTTTTAGAGTGTTCAGAATGAGTTGTGCTTTCAATGATCTATGAAAGGCAATTGGTTGAGGTACAATGCATCAAATTAAGAAAATATTCCTACTTTGCTGAAGTTAGGAAACCAGTAAGTGAGAAATGCAATCAAAATAATGAGATAATTGTACAGGCTTTTATTTGCACACTGATAATTTTCTATTTTTTGACACCTCAGATCAGAAGAAATCTTTATAACATGTCTGAATACCATTGATCTTCCAAGACTGAGAGACTGGAGACAAGGCCAGCCAAGTCACAGACTGGAGTGTCCAACATTTCTATGCCAAGGAAAATGGTGAAATGCCTGTAGAATCAATTTTTTACAATTTATTTTGATAGCAATTCCAGCCTGACAGCTTCTTTTCTTTGTTGAGTGTTCTTGTGTTGGTAGTTTTGTTTTATTGATTAGTTCTGATTTTTCTTCAAGAACTGACTCTACTCTTATTTCCATTTTTCTGTTTTTTTCTTTTTCCATTTTAGTATCTCAGTTTCTCAGTCTTTCAGTAATTTCAAGTAAGTAAAAAGAAGTAAAAATTGTTGCAAATAACTTGGAATATAAAAAACTATAATTTTTTTTAAAAATTACTACATTGCAAGTGACCAAGCAACCGAGCAGTGTACAGCACAGCAAGAAGTAACAAAGTGTAACTTAGAAGAGAAAATCCAAGTAATTCACTCTATTTTCTTTTCACCAAAGCTTGTTTTTCAAAAGTTTATCAAAAAGTTTATCTCCATCTTGATTGGTAAAAATTGTGATTGTACTATATCACCTGCATAGTAACTCTTTGGTTTAATGAAAGAGACATCTCTCAACTCTACATAATTTGCTTTTTTTTTTTTTTGTGAGACCCTTTTTTTTTGTGAACAAGCTTTTCTCACTTTTTTTTTCCTTCACCTCCTCATGAATACAGACTGTAAATAAATTTAAACTGATGTCATTTCTGGGAATTTACTAGCCTTATTCTACATTTTGTGGGGATTAATCATCCTGGCTTTGTACTCTTACATCTACTCAGATCTACACAAAGAAAAGCTTTGTCCATTCATTTTCTACAACTTTTACAGTCAGAAAACAAGAATTGGCATTTAACATACTTTTTAAGTAATAAAGGAAGAATTTTCCAAGAATATTCCTGTTAGTTTTTACTTCCACAAGTAATTTCTGTTACATTTGCATTCAACTTCTTGAAAACAGAACCTCCTCTTTTTCACCAGTCTAAGCAAACAAAAAGGGTTACCATTTTAAAATGGTTATCTCACCTTCACTTGTAATCTTATGTAAAATCACCCACTTTCACAAGAGACAGAGAATTAAGACCCTTTCTTGTTTCATTTATCCTGTGTCTTTTAGAAATAGTACTTTATACAATATTCTGCTCTGAAAACTCAAGTCCTTAAATTATGTAGTATAAAAGAGTACTTAAATACTGCAACTACCAAAGCTTCATCAGGTGAACTCTGCATTAATGTTTTGTGTTATCAGATTATCATATACCACTATTCACATTTCAAACATTTCTTTAACTTCAAGCAAGGTCCAGAAAGTTTTGTAAAAAATTTGTATACGACTCAGGAAAACATACTTAGCACATGTAGACTGAAAATGGATCTACAATGCATCCTAGCATGCAGACCTTTGATAATCAAAACAATAGCATTGCTCAGGAAAACAACCCTTTTCAGCCTCCATAAGAAAACAGATTTTACATACCCGGATTTTCATCTTCCAGAAGCAGCAAGCATGCAAAACAGGCACCACAGACCGGCCCCATGCATACATCATTCATGGTATGAAAAAGAAATATTACAATGCACACCCACATCCCGTGAGACTCAAAAATGCCACCATCACCACTAATACTTGTTTATAGAGTAAAACAACTAAAGAAATGAAACAATGATTTTATTTTTTTTTTCATCACTTTTTTTGGAGTGAAGTGGTAAATTTTTTAAATTGAAGTCAAAGTAATAAATGATTGTTTAGGTTGGTTATGCAAAGAGAATATCAAGACTACTCTAATAGCTGTACATATTGCACCCAGACTTATGTTCATTTATCTGTGAACCACAAACATGAAAAAATTTCATGAATAAATAAGGAGTATTAAGGCCAAAAAAACCCCCAAAAACGTGACAAAACAGAAAAAAACCCCAAACTATCACAAGCACCTGAAATGTCACAGGAGTCTCTTCTGATCTCTCCTTTTTTCAACTACCTATTCTCTACAAGTACTAGACATATGCAAAGCAAGTGTAACTTTTTAAAAAGCATCAAGAATTAAAGAATACTTCGGAATTTTTTAATATTTTAAAGGAGTCAAAAAGAAAATCTTAAAAAAATTAAACTGCAAGGTAAATTTACATAGCATACAGAGTAGGTAAACCCCATCCAATATAAGTGAGGAACTGCCACCAGTTGTGATGTTTGCCAAATCAATTGGATTTAGGTTCCAGGAAAATCTTGAGACCATTTCAGAGCAACATTAAAGCTTACATCACACTATTTGTATAAATTGCGTGTTTTCAACTGGTTTTTCTTTCACATTTGGCAGGGGACAGGTGTATGTGTGGTCTTTGTTTGATTTTTTTTTATTTTTTATGATTTATTTATTTCATTTCAAACTTCTAACCCAGTATTCTCTTCCTAGGGCTCTTTTTTACATCTTTCATGCTTGCAGTATAATAAACATTCATCAATTGACTGTTTTCAATGAACCTAATCTTCATTAAACTCAGTAGGGAGGATTGAATTAAATCCTGAGATTACTGAAATGATAGTGTTAGAGAAACTCCCATATAAACTAGAAGATTTTCCCTTTCCCACAGTAATCCTTAGTACTTTGGGATTTTTTGTTAATGAAAATCTGAAACACACAATTTTTAATTTCCTTTAAAAAATTAATTATAAAATACTGTAGAAATTAAAGAAGGCATTAACACTCATATATTGTATGTGTCATTTGTGCTCACTCAGCTATCTAATTTATACCAATTTCATGTACACAGTAGTATACAGGGCTTTTTAATCTTTTACCAGCTTGGGTTTTTTTCCCCTACAAGATTTATCACAAAAGTATGTTTTTCCAACTACCATAGCTAAAATGTCTGCTTTAAAACTTCATCATACAGTAAAGAAGATAGATATATTCCCAGTGTGGCCATTCACCACCTGCTTAAGCAAATACACTTCAAGATGCTTCTACAATTGTGATAAAGTGACAGGAAATCTAAGAGCACACAGAGCTCATATTCTAAAATGATGATTGTACAACTATAGTTTGCATCATAAGGGACCAATAAAAAGCTTTACGTTCTATTTGAATGGCAAGGACTTGTATAAAAGAGAAGATGGAATAGGAAAATAACAAAGAACTGATGCATTCAGCAGTTGTCTTAAATTTAGAAGCACTAATGAAAGTTCTTGACCATAATTAGTATTTAACACTGCAGGATATTTTTCCCTCTTTCAGATTTTTTTTTTAGTGATATACAAGGCTTGCCATTTTACTAGATCCCAGGAGTGCTTTTTTCTCATTTTCCAGGTGGGATTAAGAGTATGGAGTGCTCATGATTAACAGCACTTCTGCTATTCTCCATGCATTTAGATTTTTATTCTTCTAATTATCAAAGTGATGACTGGGAAATGCTAATTCATAGCTTTCTCCTTGCACGGTGAAATATCCTGACAAACAGGCTGAATACTAAGTGAAAACTTGCAGTTGTATTAGTCAAAAGCACTTTTTTTATTCTGTAAAACAAATATTATTAGACAGATATCAAATCTGTATTAAAACACTGCTAATAGCAAAACTTCAATGCACTGCCTGTTTACCAGGATTCTCAGCAATAACCCTCTAGAGAATACAGCTAAGAATTCTACTGCTTTAAGGCCAACATCAGCAGTTTTCTTTGGCATAAATACTTTTTCTTGTAGAGATACAGCAGACTTGGTCTCTAAATGGTGAGAAGAAAAAAAAGAATCTCCACCATCTGTTCCAGCCCTGAGGGAAACAAACTTTCCTGGCAGTATATAGTTCAGGATTTAATTGCACCCAAAGCCAATACAAATACATGCAAAAATATAAAACATCACTCTTAGTGAGTGGAAGTTTTGTATAATTTTATTTTAGCTTATTTCTTAGGGCTATAGTTTAACTTATTTTTGCTATAATCAGTTTTCCTTTATTTCTGTTGTTTGCTTTCAACAATTTTAAAATACACATTATCATTCCGGATAAAGCAAAAGCTAAAGGATCTAATTAGATTTCATCACCCAGTTTATCAAATTTTATTTACTCTCTGCATGAGTATCAGGAGAAGTACACTTGCTAAGGCAAATGAGAATGACTAGTTTCTTCATGAAAAATAAAAACTTCAAATAATACAAATTTATAAATTTCATATAAATTATTATAAATAATCAGTAACAAAGATCTGCTTTCAATGATAGCAAAAGGGACAGGTTCAGAGCCAAACAAGAAGAAAAATAAATTAGAATGAGGCAAAAATTAACTATTTTTATTTCCTGAAATTAATCTTTTAAAATCAGTTTCAGCTGGAGGAGTCTTTGGACCATCCTCTGATAATATCATCTATTTTAATTGCGGTTTATGCCAAAAGCATTGTATAATCAACAATTTCCTGACCAAAAAGTGCTGTAATTGAATCACTGAATTTAGGTCTCTATCCAACTTTAAATTATCATCTTCTGCTTTCAGTGTTCTCTGTTACAGAAGTAACAGTATAAAGTCTGGTTACAGTGGTATAAACACTTTTTTTTAAACTAAGTTATATCAAAACTGCTAAGTCCTGGCAGTAAATAGAATATATACAATGTTCATCAAAATCATGTCACTTTATTTATTTTATTTACCTGTCTATGACACAATTGACAGAGTATACTGCCCAAGTCTTCTTCTTTAGAAAGTGCTTATGGCTACTTATATTCTGGTTGCTTCTAATACATGCTCATACTATAATTTTAAAAATTAAAAGCATAACAATAACATGGTAGCTGCCATCACAAGCATGGTGGCATGAAGCTTTCTTTGTTTTCTTGTCACAAGATGAGAATAACCAAAGGGAAAAACTGGAAGTCATCTGGGTGGCAATCTACTAAGAAATGTAATTTGGAAGCATCTGGCTGTTGCATTACATTACTTATATTCTGCACAAGTAGATTCCAAGGAAGTTGAAAAAATATACAGTTGAAAAATATTTACAGATATTGACAATTTGCCTAAACTAGCTATTGTCAACTGAGTATGTTAAGTTTCTTAAAACCAATTTCATTTCTCAGGTTTCACCAGGATGCTACAGACTACAAACAAGCAAATAAGCCTGAAATGGCAATGCTACATTTCTAGTTTAGTTTCCTGTAAACCCGACTGACCATCCTATATTAAAAGAGGCTAAATGGCAAACCACAAGAGAAAGCTTTTAACGTACAGGTTTTATCCACTGTAAATTTACTTACTCCATCCATTATTAGCTAGTAGAGCCAGAAGTGGAAATTAAATATAATTTTTGCAGGCCTACTTTTCCTCAAAATATTCAGATTTTGTAAAAGAAGCTATGGCTTTTTTTAAGTTGGTAGAGCATATACTAGCCAATTTGAATTACAAATATCATGCCAATGCCTTGTATATGTATCCAATTGCTAATGATTTTTAAAGGCCAACAATATGTTCCATCAGAAAAAATTCCCACAAGGATTAATGGTAATTCTGACGTTATTTAATTAAAACTTTTTAAAGTTTCCAGACCAACCATGTTCAGTAGTTTAAGACTTTGTACTTACTCTAAACTTGAAAAATTATGTTTCTCACTTAAATGTCTGCCTGAATACAAGACTTCCTTTATTTACTACAAATTTATGACAAAACATTTAGTTTGACTTATTATTGCATAATAATTTTCAATATCCCATACCACCCCTTTGATAGTAAAAAATAATTAATTATTTTAAAGTACAAGCAGCCATTTTGTCACTACACTGTGCACTACTGTTACCTGTTTTCTTCCAGTTTTAAAAACATTTGCTATCCTCAACACTAGGCACTACCAATATTTATTTTAGAATGTCACAAAAAGAAAATTATGTGCTGGTTTATTTTTGCCTTTTCCCAAAATTTTTATAAAGGCTACTTGAGCACAGAAATTGAGACATGATTTGAACCATACCTTTACAATCCTCGTACTGCTAGCAACACATCAACAATTTCCTGACCGTACCAAAAAAGCAGGAGAGCAAAGAATATTCTGTCCTGTGAGTGGCACTGCCCTATCCACAGGCCCAAGTTACAGGTTTGAAAGGAGGGCACCAGCAGAACTCTCCACTGATTACACTTTGCCACAGCTCTACTTCTCTTTCTCTGATCTCTCCAATTCCTCTTCAACAGTACCAGAAACTACTGGCTGAAGTTTAGCACCATGAGCTACATCTTCAAAATCAGGCTGAACATGTATAAGTAAGGATGTTTTTTTTTCAGAGATGCTTATCCACAGAATGGCTGAGGTTGAAGGAAACCATAAGAAATCATCTGGTGCTGCTCCCCTGCTCAAGAAGAGCCGCCTAGAGCTGCTTGCCCAGGACCACATCCAGTCAGATTTTTAGTATCTACAAGGAAGAAGACTTGACAATGTTGGTTGTCTGATTCAGTGTCTTGGCAGAGAGTTGAGAATGCAGCTTTCAGGTTAATACAGCTTCTTTGAACAGATGCAAAATCCTTACTGGAAAAACTAAGTTTTTGAATTTTCTACCAGTGAAAATCTGTGATGTCCATAGACCCACTTCTTTGTGTGGTATCAAACAGCAGTGATGACCTTACAAGAAATTTTAAACTTTGTTAAGGTTGTACAGAGATTAGCTAGAGAACACTAATTCTTCATTTCTATGTGAATGTAGAATACATGATAGGTTAGAGCTGATTAACAGATTTATCCCAGAATTGCAGACATTGATATGCAAAGATTGGGACTGCTCCAGACACTGAAAGGATGTCTTTGCAGTATATCCTTAGCCAGGCAATAAAAGCCAAATCTATACTCATAACTTGTTTCAGGAGTTGCCCCATTGTCATTACCCCATCCAACATTTCAGAGGTTTGAATTCGATGCAAAGGAGGAAAAAAAGAGCAGAGTTCAAGACTTAAGCTGCAAAGATATACAATATCACCAACAGCAATGAAGCAGGGAATATTGAATGTTCAGTTTTTAAATTAAGCTTCTTATATGCATGTCCTCATAAATACCTTGAATTTAGCTTCACTTTGCAGATCTAGTAGCAGATATTACATATGTTGGCCTCGTCTGCCAGTTAGTTTAAGCAATTTAAAGTAACACTGGGGAATTTAAGAGAGATATTTGAGACAAATCTTGCATAGATATTGCAGGAAAAAACAGCAGTTTTCCAAATCTCATAAGCAATGCAACTCAGGAAAATGAACTGTGTGGGGATAGCACACTAGAGGAACAGTGCCAAAATTTATGGTATGGTTCCAAAGGGTACTAACAAGATCCAGCTTTATTGGTTAGAGCATCACTTTCCAACAAAGTGCTGAAAGAAGTACCACACCAGCCATTAACAGGGATTTTTACCACTCTGTGAATGTGCAATTACTAATGTTATCCCTGCAGAAAATCAGGAGTTAATGTTAATTTCTTAAGTGTTGCACTAAAGGGAAGATATGTAGATCATAGACTGGATTAGTAATCTAAATCTAATAATTCCTACACGCTATCAAATGCTTTAAGATCAAGCAGAAACTTCGAGTTCTGAAAGATTTTTTCAGATTTCTTTTCACAATACAGCTTGTGTTGAACATACTTCGGGAGTGATAACTGAAGCTTGACACTTTATTGGCAGCAACCTTAAGGGTGATGTTGTATGCAGAAATTCAGGCTTTTAGAAAGAGTGTAATAATGATGTTCATGAGAACTTCAACAGAGAAGCCAACTGATAGCCATAGTAAAAAAGCAAATACATCTTAAAAAAAGTTCTTTTTCATTGAAAATACAGGATTGATATTCACATTAACATACCCTAATTTCTTCTGAAAGATGGCTAATGATCAAATTTAAATAATGTGTTTAAGATTTATATAAAAGACAAGATAAAGTATTTCTAGAAGTGAAACTGGTAAAATGACAGAGACTTTTATGCTTGCTTTTGAAGTATATGAACATCAGGTAAGATTAAATAAACTTCAGTGCTTCTAAATAAATGTGCCAATATTTTAAGAACCAATCTAAGATCCCCTAGGGCACAAATCAAACACAAACAAAAACTTTAAAAGTACAATCTTTGAACTAATCTTGTGGAAGTCACTGCAGAGGCTAGATAGGCATCCTAGATCTTTTCTGTGGGATAGTTAGTATTTAGTTCACTTTAACTAATTCCCCCAGCCCTCTTTAAAAAGAAAGAAAGCCTATAGGCTTCAGTCTGCTGCTGAAATCCTATGTAGCTTTTACTCACAGGATCTGCTGTATGTCAAAAGCTTGCTCTGAATTCATTTCTGCTTTCTTATTTCATAATTTTTATTTCTTTTCTTTGAATACAAGGAAGCCCACTCACACCCACCCTGATGATTTCATAAGACGCCTTCATATCTTTTTTAAGCCATTTACTACTTTTTGGTCATTCCTGCAAATGTTTTCTGAACTTTTTCCAGTTTCCTCGTACCTATATTGAATAATTAATTGGAAAGTCAGTTTCGCAGCCAGCTCTTATCCTCTTCCCTGAACAGCTTAGTACTGGGAGCAAGCTTTCCAAGCTATGTTTCTACTTTGTCTCTCAGGAACACTCAGGGGAAAAGCAAACGTCATAGCAGTCTTTTGATATTTAGATACCTAGATATTTTAGTAATAGTAGTAAGAAATCTGAAGCTCACAGACTTTTTAACAGACGAAAATATTCACCAAATTAAAATGAGACAGAAAAAAAAGAAATATAAGAGATTAAAATAATGTTAGTATCATAAGGGTGTCACAGAGGCTACATAAAAGTAAAAAACTTACATATGAAGTAACCTTTATTCTACAAATATTCTAGAAAATTCAAAGTATATAGAAGTATTTGCTACATTCCTGAAGATTCAAAGCAAATTGCCATTAACCATGATAACCAAGTGTATCACTGTATGGAAATAAATATAATGTAAAACATAAAAGAAGCTCAGGGTACATAGAAAATATGTGATGAATTGAATAGAAAGCTTTTAATCTCTAATTAGAATAACCATAAATATTTTACATTTTTTAGATCATTCAGGCTTGAGAGCTCCTCTGAAAATGATTGCAGAATTTTCATTCTCTAACACCCAGTTACAGGACACTGGACTTTATCTGAGGGAAATAGAGGACTCTAAAGGTATACAAAATACTTCTAATTTAAATTCTTAGAAAAGGAGATTATAAGTAATTAGCTTCTCTGTGGAATTCATTTTGCATCTATATGAGAAGAAATTGAGACAGTTTATTGACTAATTCTCAGGGTCACAGTTGGCATCCAAACATCTAACCAAGCCAGTAGGAAAAATCGTTCAGTGTCTGATGCATCATGACATGCCAATAAGTAACTGAGGGAATAATTACAGGAGTGGAGGAAAAGTAATTTCTAATTTAGTATGGCCATTATCTTGATCCGTGTGAAAAATACAACATTTACAAAAAATTCTCAATCATCAAGGAAAAACTTTCAACTTCAATTACAGTTTTGCATGTGTTCCACACATATTTCAGGAAAAGGTGTGATTTAATTTGATGTGAAGAAATAAAGATAGCAAGTGAAATGGAAAAAAAAAGAAAAAAGGAAGTAGTCCAATGAATCTGGAAATAAATAAGCTACAATATAAAGCACATAATGCAACAGAATTTGAAGTTTTAGTTAAAAAAATAGCACGTCAGCAGAGTACAGTTTTGACACAGCTTTCACTACCACAAAATGTATTTATCAAATGTTTCAGAAATTGCTCTCTCTGAAGGCCTTCATGTTTTTTGTCTGTGTTCTATGCACAGCTTAGCTAAGACACACATTTCTCAGTGATTTAAATGGAGTTTCAACATATAAGCCAAAGATCTCTTTCATTTAGCAAGGCAATCTTTAAATTCCACTTAGCATGTAAGTGTTTAAAAGGGCAATTTTCAAACCATTAAGTAGAACTCATGATGTTTGAGATCAACTATAAATCATTTGGTTACAAGATGTATTATTCAAATAACTATAGCTACCTAGCTACTATTATAATGGCAATTGGGTATATAGAACATGAGCTTTTAAATTTTTTTTCTCCAGACACAGAATACTAGTGTTTTCTGGTAAGCTTACTCATTTAAATAAGGTGTATTTCTCAGCTCCTCTTATCTTGAGCTCCCTACCCAATCTAAAACTTAATTTTTGCATCAAGAAATATTTCCCCCTGAAGAGGGTAGAACAGAGAACCCAGTAAGAGGATTTGAAGCACAAATACCCCAAAGCACGGATGGCCTTCTTAGAGATAAAATACACACACACAAAAAAGGGCAGCTAAGTGCACAGTAGTTTAATCTGAAAATCAATTAGCAATGAACCAGAAATTAAAAATACTCAACTGCTGTGTTTATATAGTCATTGTTGACAGTGACTATCCTATCATCTAACAGCATCTTGCAAGCATTCCTTCCTCACACACCCTGCCCCAGTTCAGACTAGCCTCTTCTAATGGATTTTGTGAAAGCCTAAACAAAGAACTCAGAATATTTATTTTTTGGTCTTCTTCCAATTTTTATGGTCTCAGAAGCAGCTCCTTGAAATGAGATCCCTTGTGCTGGAGGATATCAGCTAAATAACAAGGAGGATATGTGGCAGTGCCCTTCTGACACCATCAGCAGTGATGGGGTTCACCTTCTCTATCCAGGAGGAGCACTCTTAAAGAGTTTTTCCTATTAGCTTTTTAATATTTTTGACCTGTTACTGGCAGAACCTTCAGCTTTATTGAAGGCAGCTTAGAAATGTTTTGTAAAAGAATAAATCATATAAAAATAGCTTGACATCTTCTGCCTCCATTACCATATAGATATAGTGGATATTGGAAGATATTTACAAAAGAGAGGAGATGTTGGAAGATAGTCACAAAAGGCAACAATGCTTTAACAGCACAGTGCTCTACTACAGCTATGAAGCAGGTGAAGTTAACATACAAGAAAGTCCATATATATGAAATAGGAAAAAGAAAAATAACTGTTCCTATCTTACATGTTGAATACTACTGAAGTCAACATAAGATGAGAAAGAAGGAAAATGAAATATTTTACATTATTTTTAGACATGTAGTTATAGTCCAAACTAGAGAACTTGAGTATCTTCACAAATAACAGTTTGCAGAAGGCATCTCAGACAAGGTCAGTCAGATACCCTAGTTCTTTGCTAAAGATTGTCATTGACTAAAGGAAAAACCTACTTTTAAACTTTTGTAATCCAGCACCTAAATTAGGTGTCTGAAGTTGAACATCATTCAGATACTCCACTGTCCACAACAAAAAGTGTGAAAGAAGCATGGCAAATTTAAAACAAAGATGAGCTAACAAAACTTAAGTCAACCTTTGGGTTATATTTCTACCTGAAGTACCGTCTCATTTCCACAAATAAATCTCTTTTTCTAAGATGAAAAAATGTAGCAATGCTATAATTTTGTTCCCACACATGCCTTGAAATTATTTCTGTTGTATACACCATACTTAAGAACTGAAATTAGCACCTTAAATTTAAACATTCTGTGGTTTTCTACTGTCATTTCTTCTACCAGAGTACTGCATCATCAGTTTTTTTTTTAAAAAAGAGATTGTGATTGCTAAGATGGATGCATTCATGTTTTGTTGTTAATGCACAAACCATTCCCTACAAGCACTATATGTTATACCCCCAGAATCCCATTTCTATTTTCCACTATCTCAGAACATGTGTTACGTGCTTAAGGCCTATATATTGTGATGATATATCAATTTTATACAGTGTCCACAGTTAGTTCTGAACAAAGTTAAACTTTTGCTATTACTTATATATGGATTCCTGTTAGAAGATTTCCACACCGCCAGTTTAACCTATGGATACCTGTGCCTCAGCATTTTTTTAATGAACTTGCAGAGTTTATCATGTTTTCAGGAAGCACTAAAGAGACTAATAAAAAAGGGCCTTACTAAAAAAAAAATTCCCCTCCCACCAAAGCCATCCATCTTTTTTTAACCAGTGAAAACACACTCAAAAGCTGTCAAAGTACTCACAAATATTCAAACTCTGCACTGGCAGAGTTCCAGAAACCTGCAAGGTGTGCTCAAATTACACAAAAAAAGAGCATGTTGCAATTGTTGACATTGTCAGCATAAAAGGCTTAGCATAAGGTGTAGCTCTCAGAATTCAGGCTGGCATCTCAGCACTCAAAAGATTAAAAAGTAACTAATCTTGCACACTTTGATGAGTACACAAGTAAACTTTTCATTATCCAAATTCAAAGCAAGAAAGACTCATTTAGCTACGAACAAGCTGCTGATATATCAACTTCAACATCAAATATGAGCACAGATCCTGCAGTCTTCCAAAACTCCTCTGAAACCCTAAATTCTGTTTTTCCTGCAACAAAGATTATCATGCTTCAGGCTCTGGGATATAAGTACATTTAGATGAATGAGGTCAGCAACCACATTTTTAAGGCAAGCCGCCATAGATTAGTTTCTAAGAGATAACTGGTTTATTCAGGTTAAATGCCTAGAGCATTGAGTATAAACAAAAGGGGGAAAAAAATCCATAAGGTATCTCTGGTGTGCAATACTTACTGTATATTAATATTTCAAGTCATTTATTCACTGTACACTCGGTGCAGACGCTATAGAGATTTAATTGAACAGCTTGAAAACACACACCCAATAGCAATATTCCAGATATTGTTCAGCCATGCTTACCTTTAAAGAAACAATCCTCATTGTGTACAATGGTGATCTTTTGCTTTTTCAGACAGGCAGCTCTGTGCACTTCACAGTGGTTTTCATAGAATTCTCCATCAGACCCACACACAGGTTTGAAATGTGGCTTGCAGTGCTCCATGCACAGACACTCAGCTTGGCCAGTCTTCCCATTCAAAACGCAGTGCCTGCCCAGACCACAGTACTTGTTTTCACATGATCCAAAATGGCCATCCTGACCAAAATACCCTTAAAAAAAGAAAAAAAAAAGGAGGTTTTTATTTAATAACTACATTTTCCTTAATTGCATGCAAGGTACAAAAAGGATTGATTTGAGTAAATGAGTTGAGACTAAGTCTTTTGTTATCCTTGACTAATATTAAACATAGGTTGGCCTGATGTTAAAAAAATTTAGTGTCTTTATGATGATTTTTTATACCTCTAATCATTGTCATAGGCTAACTGCAATTTAGAGCAAGATCTAGTAACAAAGTTACTCTTCATTAAAAAATTCATAATAAATCATTAATTTTTCAATGTATATTGAAGTTTGTCCCCTTAAGATTGCTATATTTTTGCATGCAATAGAACAATGTATTCTCTAGAATTTAGACCATAGGATTGGTCTCAAATTGAAAGAGACCCATAAGGATTGAATCTAACTCTGTGCTCCTTGCAGGACTACCTGAATCTAAACCATGTGATTAATAGCATCTTCCAGAAACTCCACAAACTCTGACAGGCAGATAAAATGGACTTTTACACACTGAGACTGATCCATGACAACAACTAAAGCAGAATCAGGTGTCTGAATCAATATGGAGGATTTAAAAACAAAAAATGACAAAACCTCTGTGGTGGCATTACAATGACATTTCAGGAAACAGAGCATGGAAGAGCAGGACTGATATATCAACTGAATGGTGGCTAGAAGGAGTCACCTGAACCTCTAAGTGGTATTTCAATTATGAAAAATGTGATTTGGAGGGCAAACAGAGCTTTAAGATTGCTGCAGTAGAAATAGAGGAGTTTCTGCAGGCCACAACTTTCAGTTCCTTCTGCTCCTAAAAAAAGGAAGTGCATTGTCTACATTAGAGTACCAAAGCCATCTGCTTTCTATCCTAAATGTGCTGCTGCCACCATGTAAGATAAGCACTGTTGTCAGTAGTAGATCTCTTGGTGAAAGGGGAAGTTCAGTGCACAGTAATATTTCCCAATTATATGCCCAGTTTCCATTTTGACTGCCATAGAACTAACTATGGCTTCTTGGCAAGAGAAAGTGTATGATGTGAAAACAATGGGAATATGAAAACAGAATTGAAATTGCAATTCAATTGGAATTTATTATTAATAAATAGGTTTTCTGATAACATAATTGTGTCATAAAATATGTATAAAAATACTAAAATGCCTCCAAATGTAGGAATAGACACTGTCCTTCACAGTTGCCTAATTTTATTCTCTCGCTTTGTATTCCTGACATCCAGAACAAACACCTGTCCTTATCCTCACACCCTATCTGAATCCATCGTTGGCTAACCCATATAAAAATAGCATGAAGAAGCAAATTACAATGCATAATTTGGTAGCAATTTGATCATTCTGGATTCATTTTCCATAGCAAAATGTTAATATGTCAATACAATAGCTTGAAGCACATTTCTTCAAGCCACTGAGAATTTATTTTCTTCACTTCAGTGGCAGATATAAAATCTCACCACTTTTTCTTCTGAAGCCTATGGGTCTATTAGACAACCATGCTTTGATTTCTTGCTTTCTCGTACAGCACAAATGTTCTAGACAAATGTACTACAGAAAGCACACAACCATGAAATTTGGCTCTAATAACATGCTTTCACTATATTACTTGGTGACAATTTCAGCACAAATTGAGAGGACTACATATTCACCTCAGGTGTTGTGTGGCAGATATAACTAAGCCACAGTGATTTTTATACACTTGTGAAGGCCCAGCTGATGGTGTGTTAACCTGCTCATTCACCAAAATTACCTGAAACAGGAAAATCCAATTCAACATTAAATTTTTTCCATAAGTTTTTGAAAGTATTCCTCCTTGTGCCAACGTATCACCACTACACATGAGCAACAGACATAGACTGACAGAAATTAATGTAAAGCAAATTTCCCTATTTTCTTATACTAAAGCTAAGCTCAGGTAAAGCTTTGGAATACCCAAGAGTGCTTTGCAGCACAGGTCATGTATTCACATTACAGAATGTAAGAACTTTGAAGTGATGGAATTGTTACAGTTTGAGGACAAAGTACATAAACCATTATTATTTATGCTTTCTGAACTCAAGATAAAGATCTCAGAACGCATCTGACAACTGCTCTGAATTATTGAGAGGTGTGTGGTGACTCAAAAATATACTGTGCTGTATGTTATGAAAATAGAATTCATTTAATACTTCTCTTGGGACTTCATCTTAGCACTATAATTGAATCT
The DNA here is from genome assembly GCF_028551555.1 of Melozone crissalis. Lineage (NCBI taxonomy): Eukaryota > Metazoa > Chordata > Aves > Passeriformes > Passerellidae > Melozone > Melozone crissalis. The sequence goes on along the minus strand of NW_026535784.1, from coordinate 34,375,448 downwards.
GATGCCTGAATGCAAAACACCTTTCAGATAAGGGAGAATAATTTACATTACATATATTGATATTTATAATATTGGTATTTGTCAACATATACCAATTATGTACAGCAATAAACAATTTTTCTGCCTTAATGAAAAACTGTATTTATGTTTCGTAAAAAAATGTAAAAAATGTTTTATATATGTCTTCATTTTACACCATTAACTACTCCAAAACAATATATTAATTTTCATCCATCACTGCATATGCGACTCCTTCAACTGAAGTCTGTGGTAAAATTCCCACTGACCTCAAGAGAAGCCGGATTCTTTCTCCAAAAACAATCTAAAGCCTTCAGTCAGCATTATGTTACAGCCATAAGTTTTGGCATGTTTAATAGGCACTATTCTGCCCTGAGAAGGAGCAGCTATGTGGTGTTTATAGTACATACTTAAGAAAAAACACTTAGAAGTGTACTCTGAAGCACTCCACCAAATGGTAGTTACCAGATGACTCACAGCAAAGAAATAAATTAAATCCATGAAATTCCAAAACAGGTGACAAAATACTCACACAACCATAAATTTGAATTAAATATGCACCCACTTATGAAAATATAAACAAATCAATCTAAAGCAGTACTGAGAAATACCTAGAAATGGGTCTAGATATAAGTTTAAAAAAAAATGCACAACCAAAACCCAGCTTAAGTAAAAACCAATTTCTGCTGCTTTTCACTGCTCAAGGCCAAATTGCAAAAATCACTATATTTGGCAAATCCTTAATTTCATTTTTTGTTTCCAAAATGCTACTTCCATAATTTTAATATCGGAATGGAACTGCTACTAAGCTACAGGAATCTTGCCATTAACAAAAAAGAAACCACATTTTGAACAAATATGGGCTGTGGCACTCAGCCCATCCATGAATGACTGACTATGTCAGCCGCCATCAGGAAATTTACACTATTACTATTCATTCCTGGATATATTATTATTGAAGGTATACTTTTGATACCTTGATAACAGATGAGGGTTTTTTTCAGTTTCTTGGGGTTTTTTAGGGGATTTGGTTGGTTGGTTGGTTGGGTTTCTTGAATGTCAGTATAGCTAAGTGTAGCTAAGTCTCCTGGGATAAAATTGCTTAGGGTACAGCACCCCTTCAGGACACCATCATCATCACAAATACTGTTTTTCAGAAGGCTCTTGTTCTATCTAAGCACACGTTTTAGAAAGTAAATCAGTCTGAGAAGAACTTAGGATGCCATATTTAGATATAATTCAGTAATTTAGCTGGAAGGTAAGCAGTATATTCAATATTAAGAGACTGAAAGCCAATAATTTGGGATGACAAAATCTAGCCATAAATGCAAATATTTTTCCAGCAATTGTTATTGCTCATGTGATGATAGGCAAGTCTACATTTGTCAAATGCCACAACACAAAAACAGGGAACCATGTACACATATGAGCTATGTACTCTGAATTTTCAACTAAAAAAGTATTATATTAACACATTTTGAGAGGAAACAAAATGTACTTTGTTCCATCTGAAAATAAGAAACATTCAAATTATAACACCCCAAAGTTAAAAAAAAATTTCACTTTAACAACTCTCACTAAAAATGTATTGCACGCAAAACAGTCAAAGCAGTCACATAGATTTTTCAGATCCTCTTTAAATTGAAAACTCTAAACAGATACCAAATAGAAGGGCAGAAGTTTTCATTTTTAGACAGTAAAGTAAAATAGCTTTAACTTAAAAAAAAAACAGAAAACCCAAACAGTTTCAAGTTTTCAGTTAGAATTACTCAGGCTGCCTATTTAAAGGATACTTCAAAAGCATCCATAGCTGAGCAAGTTGTAGGTCACAGTTTGATTCACTTACATCTGGGAATTAAGCTGATGTTTTAGCATGTTAAAGACTCACAGAAATACACACAGATACTTTATCCTTTTATCTAATCAGTTCAGAGCAACATTGCACAGTGAAACTTTGGAAATTCACGAGAGTATGAATCACCATGTTCTACAGCTGGCCCAGGGCTGGGACACACACACAGGCTTTCTGTGTGCTGAGCATTCTCTCACAAACTCAGACTGTTTTCTTACTTCCCTAACAACATCATTTACATTCATGGCTTCTTTCCTAACTTGCTGCATCACCCACGTGTCACAAAAAATAAAGTGGTAGCTACTTTTCAAGACAATGCAGTGATATTGTGTGCAAATAACTACTGGTAATTTCTGGGGTCAAAAGACCTGTGGTGTCATTATCCCCACTTCTACTTAAAACCATTCAGTAAATTACAATTCCACCTCTACAGCTGTATCTTTCATAGATAGCGTATTAAGCAAAGGCCCAACCAAGACAAAATCCTTATTTTAGTAAGTGCTCAGTGTAGTCTCAGGTTTTAGTAGCAAATAAGATTTATCACCACCTACCATTAAGACTCATAGGGCATTAACATTGAGCAAGACCCCAGCACGACCTGTGAGAATCTGCTCATAAATATTAAAGCTCTACTCTTTTTTTTTTTGAACTGTAGCATTTTAGCAACAGTTCTTTAACAATTCTTTTATATCACTAGCCAGAACAGCTTGTAATTACATTGACTCAACATGACACTAAATCTGCACTACTCATTATCCAGAAGTCTTGGCATATTAAATTCTTCAGAAAATTAGATTTTTTTTATTTTGGATAGGAATATTTTGGGCCGTGGACAAAATTTAAAGAAAAGAGTGGATTATTCGAGAATAAATAAAAAAAATGTTCAAAAATTTGCCAATACAATGATTATAGTAATGAATTTCCACCACATAAGAGCGCATATCTTAACAAACTGAAGAGAACTAGTGGCTCAAAGATGGGAGGGTGTGAAGAAAGGACAAACAAAAGCCCCACAGCCACGCAGGGGCAGGATGAGGAGCTGCAGCCCATGGCCCTTAGAAACAGCCCCTTGCAGCTCACAGCCCTCAGCCCTGCTCCCGCCTCCAGCAGTGAAGGAAAATGATACACATGGCTCACCATTACCTTCCTGTGGCATGGTTTTCTTTCAGCACCAGGCAAGTAAGGTCCAGTGCTTTACACTAAAGTCTATTCTGCCTGGGAGTAAAGTAAGTTTTTAGCTCGGTCTTGTACTCTCCTTTCCTTCCTTCTTCCCTGCCTTCCCCCTCTGCCCTCAGACATACACCTACATTTCCTCTTCCCTTCCCAGTAGGGGCACTGGAAGTATTGTGAAGATTTACACCTCCATAGAACATGATTGAAATCTTCTGGTGGACTCAGTATTTATCACTGAGGACCAACTAACAGATATTGACACAGGCATTATGACTGTACAGGATTTTTCAACCTTAAAAGTCAAGCCTAAACACACTTAGGAGAATAGGGACTCTATATTCAAATAAAGTGACTTTCTTATTGCCTTATAGGGTAAATTGGAACAGATTAGGAGAATGTGCCATCCTTTTAAAGGAAATAATTTGCAAAACTACAGTAAGAAAAAGGAGAACAAAACAATCCCAAGTAACATCAGGGAGATCTGTAAATGCTGAATTGCCTAGCTATTAACCTGAAATATTGAAACCTCCCATGAAAGTGCATGTCTCAGCCAGAAACAGTCAAGTTAGCATCTTTGATCATATGAATTTGTTTTTCTTGCCAGCACTTAGAAGCCGTCTTCAGCAAAATTCACAGATTTAGTTTCCTCAGAATAGAGAAAAATCAAGTCATACCTCCTTTACTTGAATGAAATTGAAGACCGAGAACAAAAATGCCACATAAGACAATGAGGAGAAGTGACAATACAACCACAACTACACAAAAACATCTTTTGCTTATTAGGCAGAAACTTTTCCCCCTTTCCAGATCCTTCACCTGCTCCTCTCTCATCCTCATAGCAACCCCTTTATATTCTTGCTCCATTCCAGGTGCCCACATCAGGGGGCTCAGCAGCTGCCTGGCCCTTGCCTCCTGCAATTACAAAGCATTTCCATGTGTTCCTGCCTCTGTAAGCTTTCTTGCTCACTAACATGGCTGTGAAACACCTGTTTGATATCAGAGCCAATCCCTGTGACAACTCCACAAGGGAGCCTTTCCTCCTGTGTGGTGCCTGTTCAGATTTCTGCCTGTACCAAATGCAGTGTGACCATCCCAGTGGTGCTGAGCAGTGCTCTGCCCTGTGCCCTGCGCACACACAGCAAGGTCCTGTGTGCCACCTCACCTGCCAGCTCCTCCAGGTGACATCACTCTCCTGGCAAGCACAGCCCTCGTGTTTGTGCGAACCAAGGAGTTGCCCAACTCTCCCTCACTGCTAGGAGGTGATTCTTGGGCACAATATTGACCCTCGTAAAAATCTCCTTCATTAATCACCCTCCTCACATTTGAGCAGTGACCATTAAATTTATAAAATGGCCTGTGGGCTCCAGACATGCTACTTGCCATACACAAGTGGAATGGAACATGCACACAAGTCTGATACAAACAGCTGAATAGATTTGGATTAAGAGCACTGCCGGCTCTAAGTGTAAATATAGACTGATGTCTTTGAGCAGTTACAAGCCAGCAATTCATTACTTTCAATTAAATCCTTAGCTCCAATTAGCATTAGCTGTGGTTGTCTGTCTCACATATCTTTATTTTGAAAAATGCATATAATTCATTTAACATCAAACCAGTGGCAAAAAGAGTTTCTTTAACACAAAGCAGAAACAAATTACATGTTTGCCTCATCACAGATACATGGACCCTTATTCAAATGGCTGATTGCTTTTCAATTGCAGCACAGCAGGCAATCCTCTATTCTGCCAAACACATCACCCAATATCAGGAAGAGCAGGAAATGTGCATCATAGTGACAGCAGTTTTGAAAAGGTCATAGTCTGAACAACCTTTCACACATTTTAAGCTTATTTGAAATAAGGCTTTATGAATATCACAAAGGGCTAGCTTAGTTCTCAGTCAGACAAAACCACCTTTTTTTTTTAATTCACAAGCCATACTGATTAGTTTCAGCAACAATGATGTAAACAATCAAAAGTTTGAGTAAATTATTACTTTTACTTGGTTAAAATTAGGGAGGCTGTTAGGATTTGGTTTCAAGTAAGGTTTAACTGCCGTATCACACAATAATATTAACTGTTCCTTTTTGGCAAACTTCACATGAAGAACACATTTTGAGCTAACAGTATAGTAAAAAACTATTGTTTCCTTGATAGCTATATATGGCTTTCCCTGGGATTAAATATGTTTCTGTATGAAACAACATTATAAAGAGACAATTTAACTCATCCCTGATCAACTAGCTGCCATGAAATAGGTAATGCCATCATCCATGGTAAAAACTAGCATACCATATTACAGGTATTCTTCGATTTCTGTGTTAGACATTGAAACAACACTGTTTTGCTGGAGTTTTTAGCTTCAAAGCCCTTCTTACAGATAAATCTGTGATGTCTTTCTGCCACCTTCCCCAGGGACCTGTACTAGAAAAAGTAGCACGCACATTGAGCAGCATTTAAACCATATGGTTAAAGTGCAGCATCATTCTGTTCAAGGAAAGCTAAAAAAGAAATGTCAAGTATTTTCAGTTTTACTGATGTGAAACACTTGCTCCTAATAAATTTTACACTGTCCATTTTTTCCCAGTTGTTACAAAGGAACTGCGGTAGGTTGGCCCTGTACACCACGCACTGCCCACCCGATTGCTTGCTCACTGTCACAGGAATACAGAGGGAATTCATTCATTAATTTCCACTGGCAGGCAGATGCCCAGCCATCTTCTGGAAAGCAGCAGAAGTAGCAGGGCCATGTCTAAGCACCAATATTCCCCCCTCCAGCCCGTCCTGCTCCTTTTGCCCAGCTGCCATCACTGAGCAGAAGGTTTCATGGAGTAGGATGCCCCTTTGGCCAGTCTGGGCCAGCCATGTCTTGTCCCAGCTTCCTGCTTCCAGAGGGGCACAGTGGAAATAGAAAAGGCCTTTATGTTATTCAAGAATGTTCAGTGTCAAACTCAGCACTGTTGTGGTCACCGAGGAGAGCATTATGTGGGCTGCTTTCATGACAGAAAGACCCAGTACAGGAACACTGTGGGAGCTTTGAGAGATTTTCCAGGCATTAATAACCCCAAAAAGGGCATGTGGGTGTGCGTGCTGTAATCCAAACTGTTAATCAGTGGCACATTATGGAAAAAAGTATATTTACAAGAATATCACTATATTTTTGTTCTATGGAATTTCTCGTTCAATTTCTTCTACAAAGGCAGTAAGATACTAACAATTTCCATCTCCTTTACATGTGTGAAACACAAACACATGAAAATAAAGATTATTAATGTAAGATACCATCTTTACAGGCCCTTCAGAAAAAAACAGCAAAACACTACACGCTTGTACATATGAGTATAGCTCTGAGAGACATTAGCTAACAAACCTGTACACCAATGACCCATGTGTGGAATTCTGAAAAGAAACAAAAACAAAACAAAACACCGATACACCAAAAAACCCCCCAAAACTCCCCAAAAAGCAACCTACAAAAGGTAAATATTTTAGAGATAAGAGAGAGTTTTAAAAATAGTATTTCTATAAATAATATTTTCCTCTGGATTTGCTAGAAGAAAATAATCTTAATTATGCTTAAACTTTCCTGACTTAATTTTGCCATTTTAAGTAAGGTTAATTTGATGCAGAGTCCCATGCACTGTGTATAAACCTCTCATCTTTTTTTTTTTTTTTTTCAGAGCAGGACTGATCCTATTTGCTCCATATATTCAGGGAAGTTGTGAGGTTTTTCTGAAGATGTTATAATTAACCCCAAATACCTAGAAATATGAAAAAATCACACTGAAATCTAAGTGGCATTAACACAAAAATGCAAAATGCTTTTCCAGACCTTTTTAAGAAGAGAATACTGCTCTATGAAAATCAAAAAAAAAATATATTAAAAAGTACCAAAAATCTTTATCTTGACATATGAGAATAGTCTACCCAAACAATTCATTTAAAATTACTTCTACATCTATGTAAATCTATTAAAAAACTACCTGAAAAACCAGAGATGTCCACTCAAATATATAAGTGATTACTTTCACAAAAATAATGCCCAAGTAGGGTGATTCAATCAAGCAATGTGACTACTGAAAAGTTTTCCTGTGCTTAGACTAAAGATATTTTCTGTGATATATAACTCCTAGGGAATAAAAGAGAAAAAAGTATAGTTTTCCTGCTAAACCTGAGTAATACAGTTTCAATTTTATATCCAGCAGTCTTTATGGAAATAGTTTGCTATCAAATCGATTATTCTCTTCTAATAAATATGTAAAAGCAAACTAAAGTCAAAATACAAACAGTTCTCTCGCCTACTCCATGGAAAATCAATCTTATGAGAAAAGCATATATATCTTTACGAATGAGAAAGCATTTAGCTTTCAACAGAAAGGAAAATTCTAGTCAGATATTTCAACAGTCATGTTTTTTTGTATTAGTTGATATAACTTCTGTTTAGTGACAAATTGCACTTCTAAACACAGAAAAAATACAACTTTTTCACAGATAATACTAGAATTTGATAAAAACCACCAGCATTCTACATAAGAATCAATCTAGGGCTATAGTAATAGATAATCCTTATTACGCATTTAAGAAATACAAGCTACAGAACTAATTGTATGAAAACAAAAAAGATAATTTTAAACTCCAATTGAATGGGGTGCTCTCTACAAGAACATTTCTACTGATGCATAGCTTCCTGGTTCATCTGTCACATTTCCTCCCACCAGAAAATGGCAGAGTGTTAAACTGAAACCTCTGGCCACCACAGCTACCAAGCCCTGTCTGCTGTTTCAGTGGTTTAGCTACTCAAGTGCAGAAATATTTCAAATGAATGACAACAAAAATCCTGTTATAATACTTGTTGCATATGGAGCTTCTAAAAGCAAGACTAACTTTCACAACCATTAATAAAGCTAAAGAGATTGCTGCACGTCATACTTTCTTAAGTAATTTCAAGAAATCTACAAAATGAGATACACAGATATAAATTTACTCTTTCTAATAAGAGAAACAAACTCTGCCATGGGAATAACTATTTTGAGCTACTATATTTTTTTATTTATTTAACTGAATTGAAAGTCATTTCAGGTCAGCAAAGCCTGTTTATACTTGGCAACCCTAAATTATTAATTGAAGCAGAAATAAATATTTAATCATAAATCCTTTGAAAGTGGCAATGCCTTTGTAACTAAATTTTTACAATTTTTACCCATAAACAGTTTAGCTGAATTACTGAAATTATAATCCATGATAGATTTTGCTCTATTTTTAAACACTGTTTTTACAGCAAACAAACCTACATGAGATCTGTGTGAAATGACTCATTAAATCAAATTTGCTGGAATGACCCAGATAACTGGCTTTGTTTGCCATAAACACTTACCTGTTGACACTATAAATTTATCCTTATGCACAATCATGACTGAATATAACGGTATGATTTTTTTTTCAACACTACATTGTAAGGTAACGTTCATATAATCCATTTTAAGTCATGGCAGAACTTATTTTACTGTCCTAAATTCATTTTGTATGCACAAGAAGTAGCACAGTTTTACAGTCTAGGGGAAAAAAAAGTACAAGTAGGAACAAGAATGACTTTTAAAGCAGTTTAATCCATTAACTGCCATACCTATTTCTGAAGAATTTAAGCATTAGTGTACTTCCAGTCATACTGCCTAAGACAAACTTCTTGTTGAGTCCTTAAACCTATTCTTTAGTTCATACAGAATTTAACCTGATTACTTTTTGAGTGTTCGACTAAAGCTAAAAGACATTTTAACAGCATTGCTGCACATGTATTTGTAAATGAATTTCAAAGAATTCTGTTAGCACTACAATTAATAGAAAACAGAAAAATTATGGATAATGTATTTGTAAAGCTTTCTGGAGCTCTTGAACCTTTTTTGAAAAGGAAGTGGAAAAGCCCAGTACCTTGAAAAAATGCTACATATTTCCTTTATAGTTATTTTTCATTTTCCTCCTGAATTTAATAGGCAGTTTAAACCATATTCATCAGTGTATTTTTTTCAAACACAACTTTATTGGAGTAATTTTGTCTGGGCATGTACACTTGACAATGTGCAGGTACTCAATATCTATCTTCTTATTCTCATCCCCACAAGAATTATATGACCTTCCTTTCCTCGTTTCCCTTCTTGAAGAACTTTTTTGAATAGACAGAACTCTTGACAGTAATATTCTGCTCACAGGGACACCACAAGAGCACCACAAATTAACTCTGCAAGGGAAAAAAAAAAGTTCCATGGATTCTGCATTGCAGTCAAGTCAAACTGTTTTTTCAGAACCAGGCACACTTTCCGGTAACTTGATACCTGTGTGCTATGATAAGAGAAACTGAAGATTTCCGAGGCTGAAACAGATAAAAATGTGCAAATGATTTAGCAAAGTGTTAAGTGAACCATCTGAAGTTGTGCCAGTACCATGAAATTCCTGCAGCTTACACAGAAAGCATTCCAAGTGCTAATGACTAAATTCTTCAGACTTTCAAGGTCTGAGTTTTACTTGGTTTTTTCAGTTCTTTTGTATCCCCCTCTAAGTGGACTATTTGCCATTTTATTTTGGTATTTGCTTAACTCGAGTACCATAAAACTGCGGAAGTCATGCTGTCATACTGAATACAATGCATAACAAAACTACTGACAAGAAGTGTTTAGTAAACAGAGTAATTTTTCGAACATTATTATCTATTAATATTGTGCTTTAATAAAAAGCACCAAAAAAAGCTAAAATTATGCTTTCTTGAAAATTTCTCAGGGACTATTCAGTGCCTTTTATTTTAAAATAATGTGTAATCTCATAAGAATATCCAAGAGACACCTTAAAAGAAAATACACACCGTAAGAAACAGCAGATTAAAAAAGTATTACTTTTTTTCCCTATTTTCAGTTTTAGAATCTAATGGTCAACAGCAATGGCTCTACTTCTATCTCAGATCTGAACTCATATTTAAGATAATTCTGGCTAACTTCAGTTTATTTTCTTTATTCCAATATGTGAGAGGGAGAAAGAAGCTTCAGTCCAATTTAGACTTCTAGAGAAATAACCACCAATCACCTAGAAAATACAGACAGCGTAATGGCTTTAAAAATTAATTTTCCATAGAACCACTGAATCATTAAGGTTAGAAAAGACTTTTAGGATCACTAAGGACTACTCTTAACCCCACAGTGCCATCTTCACCAATAAACCACGTCCTCCAGTGCCACATCTACGCTTTTTGAACATTGTCAGGTATGGTGACCCTAACGCTTTGTTGGACAGCTTGTTCCAATGACTGCTCTTTCAGTGAATTAATTTTTTCTAATAGCCAATCTAACGCACACACACCAATGCAACTTGAAGCCTTTCCCTCTTTTCCTATTGCTTTTTACTTGGAAGAAACCAATCCCCACTTAGAACATTCTTTCAGGCAGTTGTAGAGAGTGATAGGGTCCCCTCTGAGCCTCCTTTTCTCCAGGCTAAACAACCCCAACTCCCTCAGCCTATTCTCATCAGACTTGTGCTCCATTGCCCTTTTCTGGATACACTGCAGAACCTCAAAGCCTTCCTTGTAGCAAGGGGCTCAAAACTAAACACAGGATTTGAGGAGGGCCTTCCCTCACCAGTTCTGAGCCTGGGGGGATGATCATGGCCTGGTCCTGCTGGCCACACTATTCTTGATACAAGCCAAGATGCCACTGGCCTTTGGCCACCTGGGCACACACTAGCTCATGTTCAGCTAGTGGTCAACCAGCACCCCCAGGTCCTTTTCTGCTGGGCCTTTTTACAGCCATTCTGCCACAAGCCTGTAGCACTGCACAGGGCTGTTGGGACACAAGCACAGGACCCCAGCACTTGGCCTTTTTGAGTCTTGGCCTCTGTAGAGCCTTCCTGCCCCTCCAGCAGATCAACACTCCCACCCACCTTGGTGTCACCTGCAAGCTAGCTGAGGGTGCACTCCATGCTCTCGTCCAGATCACCAGTAAAGATACTGAACAGGTCTGAGCCAAATACTGAGCTCTGGGGAATCTCACCAGTGACCAACCCACCAAATGGATGCAACTCCCTGTACCATCACTCTCCAGGCCTGGCCATCCAGACAGTTTATTAACCAGTGAGGAATATACCTGTCCAAGCCATGGCAAGCCAGTTCTCCAGTCATGAAGTTATATTTGATGGAAGACAAAAACACAGGAAAAAAAAATCTTAGGCACATAATTTTGGCTCCTAAGGTTGCATCTAAGGACATACACAAAACACAGCTAAAAAAAAAAAAAAAAAAAAAAAGTAAATCTTCAGCTTTCATTTGTTTATTTGATTCAGCCAAAGCATTTGGAAAAAAGACATGTCTGTCTTATGATTTTATGATTTCAAATGTGGTAATAAACTGCATGTCCACCATGACTTGTTTTCAACACCAAGAAATTAGAAATGTTTTCCAATGGTAAGAATATCCTTCTGTGCATAAGACATCGCATTTCTTTGCCAATAACTTAAACATAAGAAAGGGGAAAAAATTGAAGACTAAAATATCAATCATTCATATTTTAACCTGCTGTTACTTAAAACATTTATCTGTTCTAGACTTCAATTGAACGCTCCACTTTGGTTTTGTTATTTAAGGGTTGTGTGTGGACTTGATTTAAGCTTTCAGTGATCATGCAGAAAATAGTTCAACTTCTGATTTTTCTAAGAAAATGAGAAAGCTAAATAAGGTAAGCAGTTTTCAAAACAAAATAAAACCCAGAGGCCTTGTATTGAACAACAGGGATTTTCCTCTTCCATACCTAAATACATAAATATATAAATTTACCAGTGTAAAGTAAAGTGAGGATGTGTGTTTACATTACATCTTCTCCACTAGAACCTTATTTTACATAGCTTCCCTAATATATTCCATGAAAATCCAATTTGGCATTCATTCAGTCAGGTGCAAATTCTGGGCCTTGAATAGCATGAATTCCTACACTAAGAAAAGGAAAGGAAAAAAAGGTATTCATAAGGGATTTGGCAATTGTTTCTTGAGATCATGAAATTTTGTAAGCAAGATTAATTCCCTCAAGCATGGTAGTTCTTAAAAGAAACACTAGTGAAAAGGACTGGAATGTGCAAAAAGACTATAATTTCTACATTCCACCTAGAATAAGGGCAGTATTAGAAAATAGTCACTGTTTATTTTTCTGATACAATTGTTGAACTATTCTGAAACAATCTTGTTGAAAAAGTAGCTTCCCTGAAGAACAGATGTGAAAACAAAGCAGAAAAGCTGTTACAGGCCTGTGAAGAAATGGGAGGAAAACAGAAGGTCTACAGACCCCAAGCTGAAGTCAAAACCAGTGGAACACCCCAAGGCCATGACAATTCGAGTGTTAAATAAAACTGTGAAATGAAATAAAACGAAATCTAAACTCCAAAAGACACCATTGCAAGTGTGCATAAAATAATGCATAATTCATCTCATATAATGTCTCATAAAATGTACTCAAACAGCATTAAAAACTAGATTTAGTTGAATGCTGGTGCTGACACAGACTTTCAAGGATAAACATCAACAAAATCTGAGGCTAAACTGAAAAAATGCTTTTTATGAATAGGTTTGGTAACATCTATCATCAGGCATATAACTCTATATCCCTATGTTAGTATACATATCTAACTATTTTATAAACTGTGAATTCCAAGCTATTACACAACTACATTTATGAAATACTGACATGAACTGTGTTCTGAGTAGAAAATATATGGCAATGTGCATAATTCTGAAGAAGAGAAAACAAAGGAAAGTACATGAGGTGAAAGGAGCTGTTATTGACAGCCATTTTTCAAGAATGTTTTAATATAATACACATAGCTTGTCCTTAAACAGGGAAGCATAAAGACCACAGGACACTTGCATTCTTCTCTGTAATGGAAAAAGTAAGATGTTATTCTGGAACTCTCTGACTGCTTTTCCTAATACTGCTATACTTTCTGAAAAATAAAATGAAAATGTAGAAGGGTAACAATAAATTATTTTCCTCTCATTCCTCAAGAAAATCTGCTTTATTGCTGTGACTGTCACCCATTCCTACAGCTGAAAAAATAGATAGCGAATCTTTTGGGGGAAATAAGGTGTTCTGGCCTAACACTTCCTTTTTCTTCCCTCCAGAAACTTTCTTTCCTTTATACTATCCTTTCATTTGTTCAAATGACAGAGAAAAGAAAATTCTCTCTTTCTGAGATTCACAATTTACAAACACCTACACCTTTGTGCTCAGTCAATCAAAGGTTGCTTAATGTGAAAAGCCTTGGCAGGTAGCTTTATTATTCTGTATTTATTTATTTTTACCTCTCTGGTAGAACAACAATGAGAACCATTATTATGTGACTCTGGAAGTTGTGACAGAAAGTCATGCTTCTATTTGAGTCCATCTAGGCCAACATATCTGACTCGCACTCAAATATCCAACAATGGATGAATTTTGAAATATGTTTTGTATTCCTGCTATGGGAGAAATAAATAGTTTATAAACATCATATCTATAAAAGAATTATATGGAGATGAGAAACAACTCCAAAAACTAAAAAGTGGTGTCTAACAAAGCAGGATGCTTATGGATTTCTTCAGATGAAGACTAGGTTCAAAATGACCTGATGATCTGGAGAGGAGTCAATCTCTTCATAGAGAAGAGGAAACATTCAAGCTTAATAAAATTTCTCTGTACAAAACTCCAATTTAAAACTGTGTATTTACACATTTAGGTTGCAATCAGATTCTGTTTCCTTTTTAAGTAGAATATTTCTGAGGGATCAAAAAGAAAACTGCAAAACAACATCCAGACCACATTAACATCAGTGTTTAACATGGACAAAGCACAAACCACAGATCATTAACCACTCATCAGTTCCTGAGACTAAAGGCAATTTTAAATATATAGAACACAAAGATCCACTCAAGAAGCAGTGCGCAGATTTTTCATTGAGATCTTTGTTTCTATTAAATGGGCACAAATTTGGGGGAAGGTTTCATTGCTCATTTATTCAAATTCAAGAAGAAAAGTGAGTCAGTTGCCAAAATTCTCCCTGAAAAATCTCTTGTGTGAGATACAAGGACTGTGCAAAAGGAAGCTGCATCCACCACTGCATATACTCCTACTGCAAATCCAATCCACTTTCTTTTCTGAAATAGCATTCAAATTTTGAACAAAAGTTCATTCTCATTAAATCATCATTCTGAAATCAAAATATTAGACTAAAATGATAAAAGTGGACTTGTGAGCATATCAAAGGCACTTCAGAAAAATCCAGTGCTTCTGTCACTACAGAGAAGATCTAAAAACTTTTCACATGTTTGATTATTGAGCCCTGAATTCCAACACTTTTTGTTTGGATATCAAATGCTGTTGTATCTTTGCGATGTAACAAAAGTAGAAAAATAATATAGGGATATTATAGCGTTAAAAAAAACCACCAATCCCCCAGTAATATATAAATTACTCTTGTGCCTATTAGGGTCATCTTCTCATTATTAAGTCAACCTTTTTTGACAGTTCTTGACAAATACTCATAGATTCTTCTTTAAACCAGAAGGGAGGAAATATCACGTTTCACCAAATTTTATTAGTTGGTATATTCATCAGGTAAATCCTATCTCTGCATAATAGCTTTTTATGCTGCCTTCAAGTAAACAACACGCCTAAAGATTAAATATAAATAATACCTAAAGGTTAAAATGAAAGTAAAATAGTTGTAGGTTGTCTTAGTCTTCAAGGTATTGGGCAGAGTTTGGTTATTAACAATTTGGTTATCATTAATCCTTTTTTATCATGTTCCCCATACATTGTATGATAATCCCGCGAACAATTCTATGAATAAGAATTCACGTACTTTAGAGTAATAGTTAATAAAATTCACAATTTCTCAATATGAAAAAAGACTATAAGAAACTTATCTAAAAAGAGAAGTAACTAAAGAGATGAGGAAGAATAAAATATGTTATTTTAAAAGGCTCAAGCACATCTTTAATAGTAAAGCTAAATATTTCATTAGGGAAAGTCAATCTCACGTAAAAAATATTTTGCTGTATTATATTAGTCCTCATGCTTTTTTTGCTAGGCATCTTATGCATCAGGTCTACATAACATATGACAAGTAATTCCACTAAATCGAAACTGAACTTGTAATGAAGATATATATTGCACTCAGCAACACAAAGGAATAACAAAACTCTGTCCAAAAACCAACTCTTCCTTTTCATAGGCATTCTGATAAAGAGCATTACATAAATTGCTGTATTGTTTTATGCTTTTGACAAGTACTCTATAAAATCAAATAAATTAACTTAATAATTAAGGAATAAACAATTCTGGTGATCAGTTAAGGAAAATACAGTTTTCTGCTAGAGAGAATTTTACCTTCATATTTTAAAGTCACACTGCAAATTTTCCTGCATTTCATAAAATCATAAAATACAGCAAAAGTCACCTCAGTTGCTTTCTTTACTATTCAGTACAGTTCAGGGTGACAGATGAGTCTGAAATGCAGTAGTAAGCATTTTGATGCTAAGGCTCTTGAGAGAATAACGATTATATGGAATGAAGCTGACTGGAAACACTGTTCTAGCCAGAATCAGATAATGTAACATAGATTTTTATTAGAAAATATAAATTTGTTGGAAAAAACTCTCCATGGGAAGATATTCACTTGAAAAAATTGACCAGGTAAAGAGGTTGAGACTGTAATAGACAGTACCCTGATTTTTGCTGAGGAAACAGGATACTAAAACAGGGCACATTTAAAATACTTGAAGGCAATAAAATTTACTGAGGGTAAAAAGCCCCTTGGCTCTGAACAAGTTGCAATTCTGAGAAGTCTCAATTCACTGTCACTATAAAATTTTGATTCACTTCTGAAACAGAAAAGGACAATCAACTTTAGTCAAAAATTTGTCCAAGCTTGAGTATACTTTCGATTTTCCCCATATTGGGAAAGCCTTCACCATATGTCTCTGATATAGTGCAGGGCCCTACTGCAAAGTAAAAAAGTCCCTTCACAGCTTGCTTTCCATCAATACTATTCACAGTGATGGCACTCAGTAGTATAAAGCTTCTTAATGCACCTAGAGTTAAGATTTAACTATATAAAAATCTGAAATTTTTATATAAAATAAAAATCTGCACATAACAGAGTACAGAAGTCTTCTAATCTTTTCAGAGCCCTCATCTCTTCCATCCTCATGGAGTGAAATGAGTATTCTTTCTGGTGTAATTTCAGAAAAGGAAAATAATGAATGCTACTCATTCTGCACTAATACTCATGCACATCTCTCTTCTCTACTGTCATTTGCAACACCTTAGAACAGAATTTTGTCTTGTTACTCCTAAAGTACAGAGCCTAGAACTTCTTTCTTTGCATTTTTTTCCATTTCTACTACTCCAGCTTTAAATAACTATATCTTCTGAATGCCTCCTGCTATTTCTTCTGAGAATAAGTTTTTAAAAAGTGGAAAATGTCCTCAACCACCCAAAAATAATTCTAGTAAATCTAAGAAGGAATTGTAATATTTTTGTTCCCCACAGCCTACCATGGGACTGGAGCTGTTTCTACACAGTAGTACACAGTATAAACAACATATTAACACCACAGAATAATAGTGATGCTTCATAAACAATATGGTGTTATTACAAAGGCACTGCATGCAAACTTACATGACTTTCTAAAAAGTTTATTTAATATAGCCCAGCTCCATTTAATATAAATCAGTCAAAAAGGCAGAATTAAGCCACATTAATGCAAACCTATTTCTCTAAACAGTAGGCACTTTCCTGGTCACTGCAGGGAAACAAAGCAATTCACACCACTTTGTGCATCGACAGAAAACTATCCATACTGCTCACCCATTTCTCCAAGGAAGAGGAGGAAGTCAAAGTGGAAAGACAGGCATATAACCCTTTTGGTTAATGACTAATTTTAATCAGGTTTTCAAAGGCCACAAGATTCAGTCCTGAGATATATGAACAAAATGAGTGCTAAGGTACAAATATCTACATGCATAAGGGTTAAGATTAAATTTCTCAGACACTTTTCTGTTTAAATCCTGAGTACCCTACACCACATTTGAGATGTTCTCTGTGGAAGACAGTCAGTCTTCTCTCTGCAGAAAAAATTTTTATGATCCACCTTGCTTTCTTCCATATCTTTTTTGAACTTACATAATTTTCTTATTGAGGAAATTACAATCATTTGGCTATATCTAGTAAGAACTAAAAATAAAGAGTGTAGATTGCTCTTTGAGCCATCAGACTAATGCAACTTGTAATCTCATTGTCTTCTGTCTCTCAGCATGGCCTTTGCATTTTTCTTTTCCTTGCCCCAAAATTTTCTCGTATTTTAGAGTAAACCCATGTCTCCTATAACATGGTACCAGATAATAGTCACAGTATATGGAGAAAAGACCAAATAGAGAAACCAACTGACATGCCAGCATGCATACAGAGGTTAGCCTGACAATACTTATGTGCAGCACGTCTTGAAAACATCTTTTCTCTCTGAGATTCTAATTAAGTAGTTAATTTTGCAAAGTTGTTAACTAGGATAAACATGGCAGAATGTTTATCTGTACTACAGTTTCTTTTTCCAAGTTGACTCAACCTGATCAATATGGTTAAATAGTTATTATGAGGGGACTGACAGGAGAAAAAAAAAGGAAAAGATGACTCAGATGACTCTATAAACTTCCTTTTCTAAATAACCCACACTATAAAAGAAGAAAAAGAAAAATATAAGGAATAAAATGGCAGCTAATAAATAGTTAACAATGTACAGACTAGGAAGTATTTAATTTACCTTTGGACAGAGCTGATAGTTAGGGTAATAAACAACTTACCCTACAACAACAACAATGAAGTAGAATGACCATCAGGAGATTTATTAGAGTGAGAGCAACTCAAAATAATTTTAATGTTACCTAAAATTCATCCAGCAGTAAAATTCCCTGTGCTAGGTCTATAAACATCTTGTAAGTAAACACATTCCTGATGCTATTAAACAGTTTCACTGCAGTCATCAAAGGCAGGCAGCATCTTATAAATGCAAGATGAAGTCAAGTTCATGTTGTCACTAGATTTGTTTGCCTATTTGATTGTTAATTGTATTCACTAGTGTATAAATTTTCTTGTCGTTTTTCTCAATGTTAATCACCTACAACATCTTTTAAATAGTCCCAAATTCTCTATTAAAAACAAATTCTTAAATTTTACAGATATTTATATACTTCCTCACTGCAAGTCTGAGAAGGTCAGAGTAACAAAAACACAATCCTCTTAAATATACAATCCTCTTAAAATAGATTTTTGTCTGTAAATTTGGCTTGAATCACAGATGACTTCTATGTCAATGTTCCTTTTATATACGTTAATATGACAGTGGAAGAAAATGAAGAGTTCATGTTCTAAACACTGATATCAAAATTTTGAAGCCTGAAATTGCAGATAGTTTGGATTTGCTGAAAGCTGTACTAAAAGTCACGTGCTGTCCTGAAATCTCTTTCATCCCATCTTCAGATCCTTCAGCACACCAATAGAAAACACTTCCAATCTTTGCAATTTCTCCTCAGGGCTAGAAGTGTTCCTTTTTCCCTGTGGTCCTGTCATGACCAGGCTTAGGGCTGGATCTCTGCTCTATAATCACAGTGGAATTAACACACTCCTTACATAAAGACACAGAAACAAATCCCGAGTTATCAGGGTAAATCGCAGAACACAGAGGCACCACAGCCAAAATATTGTTTCAGCGATGTGAAAAAATGCCAGTTGCTCTTTTTTCCCTCCTTTCATTCTTAATTTTGTTGGTTTTTCTCAGAGCCTAGAAAATCTGGTAGCAGACAGACTTTTCAGACTGCTGCCTGTAGTTGTGGGATGCACGAATGCACAGAACACTTCAAGTAAGTCACCATCAACACCACAGTAGCCATGTTATGGAGGAGTAGAACCTCCTTTGCTCCTAATAATGAGGATAAATTTTTGCTGCATGGCACCTTGGAGTGACTACTGCTACACAAAGGTTCAGTGGATTTTGGAAATGAGAATGTTTTCTTACTTAGGTTGCAATTTCTTATTTAAAATTTTCAACTACAAATGTTGAAAGTTCACCTAAAGAAATCCCAGCATGTATTAAGGAAGCTCCAGCTCTCAAGTTTTAGGGACTTTTAAAAAAACCTAAATTATTATTCTGTAGTGAGGAGATAATGTGAAAATGGGGGTTTTTTGCTTCTGTTTTGGTTTTTCCTCACATAGTTTTAAGCATATGTACTTTTCATGATACAGTTTACTCACATTTTCACTATGTTTAACTAGGGGAAAAAAAGCAGAAGGGCAACATTCTTTTAAAAAGAAAACCAGTACCAACACTCAAGGCATATGCCTCTCAAAAATTTTGTCTTCTATAGACAGTGTAGATAGATGGAGAATGAAAGGAAAATTACTTGTAGCATAGCAGATAAAGCATAAAATTCCTATTAACTAGAAAATGTGGCATAGAAAGTTGATTTCCTATTTTTGTGGATAATGTGACCATCTCCCAGAAAAAAAAAAAAAAGGGAATTATTACCATATAAACACACATTAACTATTGAAATGAAAGTTATTATTTGCAAAACATTCACTCCAATTTTAGCTATAAGAAATTGTATAAAATGAGATTAGGAAAGAAAATCACTGCTCTCACATCTTCAATTTTTCCCCACTGTTTTTCATACTACAAAAACTTTGAATATCAATAGATATTATACACATGTTATAGATATGCTTCAGAAACTAGGTTGTCTAAGGCATGAGGTCAGAGTTAAGCCAACAGGAGCATACACCTCATTGTGCTCATATGCTCTGCATTCACTAAACCAAAATATGTTACATGTTCTGAAAATAATTGTTTTTCATTTCTTATAGCTGTCTCCCTAACGTCAAGAATATAATGATAAATTGCTAGAAAAGTAGTCATATTTGCAACACCTGAGATGGAATGCAAATATTCAGAATACAAGTTCCTTGTTATTGTCTTGGCACTGTTTTGTTTCAATATCATTACTGCATCTACAAGAATGCCTTTAATTTTCTGAGCCTTTCCTCCCTTGCCTGTGTCCTCTAAGGCAGTTGACAATTGTATTGTTTTGGGGGTTTTTTTGGTATATATAAATGCACTTCACACACAAAACTAAACTCTGAAAGAGAGAGACAGACACAGGCTTGCTGTCTGATTGTTAACAGAGAAATTCACATGAGAATTTGAACTGTGATTAGGCTGAGTTATATTGTCTTACAGCAGAATTCCAATTTTAACCTTAGATGGTTCGGGGACACATAAAAGTTGCCTCTTTTCTCTATCACAGAGTGCCACATTCCAGAACAACAGAAATATTGAAATAGATTCCTGTGACAGAAATGAAAAATAAACAAATATGAGATTCATTTCCTCAAGTTGAAGGCTGTTTGTCATGTTAGGCAACCTCAATATGAATGCAATCATCTTCCTGCCTATTGGCATAAATCTAGTCCTTCCTTTGCACATTCACCTGTAGATTGAACACTAGATGCAGTGAAAATTTAATACCTTAAGCACATAGTCTTGATTACCTAAGTTTTATAATATCTGTTCATGTTCCTAAATTTCCAATATTTCTTTTTTTTCCTCTCAAGCAGAGACTAGTGATCTCCAGGAAAAATTATAAATAATGGTGCCAAATAATATAACTTGTATCATTCACAGGCATCTAAAGCTGTAATACAAATGCTTAACAATAGTATAGGCATTTTCTATTGTAATAGAATATTGTAACTGGACACTTCAGCCATGTTCAGGGGAGTCAAGCAAGACAACTTTAAGTAACTAGAGAGGTCTTCTTCAAGATCAAACCTAGATTTTCTAAATTGATTTTTTGGCATTTTTAAAAAATTTATGAATAATAAGCATGAGACCACACCAGTTTTAGACTCTACATGGGTTCATCCATGCTAGTTTGATTATTTAATGATTAATTTCTATTTTGTATTCTATTTTTGTTCTGTGTATCTTAACATTGGCTCTTCCAAACAAGGAAATGTTAAATAGAATCGCCACCCAGTAGGCTTGCCCTAGATAAACAATAGAAAATCCCTGAACAGATTAGTGGTTTACAAATGCTTTAATGGCTTCCTCAGAGAAAAAAGTCTGGACTCCTTTAATGCATGCAAGGATTACAAATGTAATCTCATACTGGGGCTAGCTCTCTAGTTCAAAAATTCTGCAACCAAAACACTAAAATATCTGTTATGTACAGCAGAATATGACTTGTGACCTACCTTGTGTGCATAAGTCAGTAGGGTGCTTTCGTATATTCCATATATAAGGAAATATATATATTGCAATAAGAAAAGCTGACAGAAAAAAAGTACAGAAGTCCTCAGATTAAAGCTCTGGAGGACATTAAAGATTTACAGTCAAGGTCTGTGCAGCAAAATATAATTTTTTCAGAGATATGAGATTTCCCTATGAAAATCTGATTTGATGTGCTTCATGTAGAATATGTATGGTCATTTACTACCAAAAATAAAGACAAAAAGTCTGTAACTTTAGAGTAGAACCCTTGGAGCATGAAGCAGCTACAAAACAGTACTGCATGGGCTAAAATTAATTTCTGCATCTTTGACTACTAGATTCTAATACAGATGTTTAGATCATCCATACATGAGGGAATCTTCAGTGCACAGATATATGTGGAATGCTATAATTTGCTACCCCCGCATCAGCCAAACATGTCAGCATTCAAGAGTGTATTAAACCAGAGGAATTAAATTAATTGTGGCAGCTCATATGTATGAAGGAAGCTCAGTGGCTGTTCTGCTGCCTGAAAGATTTCTTTTGTTGTTCTTCCAAGGTATTTTTCTAAGGGTAGAGGATGGCAGCTGCTAAAACACAAAATATTTGCAGCTGCTTCATGAACTCAACACCACAGACTTCACAGTAAGTTCTGATCAGATCTTCATGGCAAATAAGTCATGTAAGGTTGAGTTAAAACAAAAAAGCATCTGCTAAACTACAGGGTGAAATTGTCTCTCAGAGTCTCACCCATCTTGTTTAGCTGTGTTGATCTAACTTCAACAGTGAAATCAGCAGGATCTGATGCAAACTTACATCTCTCACATGCTAGAAGAACATTTTAACCTTTACATGACAAACCTCAGAGTATAATCTTCATTTCACAAAGTGCCTCCTGCCCAGTGTTGGTCAGGGTGGGGGTGGCCAATTCTTGCTGAGTAATCTACTCAAAACCTCTAGCTGTAGCCTTTGATAGGCTCAAGTTTATGATTTTATTGCCACACTATATAATCAAATTCCTAAAATTTTTAATTAAAACCATAAAATTAACCTTTTCCAGTAAGATTAATCAGATTTTTAATTATCTGTGGATGGTTTACAATTCTTACAGGCACTTATCTATCTCACTGATGTTTTATTCTAGCAAATATTTTTGCTCTCACTGCTGCTCCTAAACTGGCTGCTATATTTTGACATCATAAATCAAAGACATGAAAATATTTCAAGCCTAGCCAAACTGAAGGATTTTTTCACTCAAGCAACTATTGTAGTGAAAAAGATACAAGTATTGTTTCAAATACACAAAAATAATTTGTGTATTTGATATGTATTGTATAATGACTACTTGATGTCCTACTGTAATTTTTACTAATTTTTTTTCATAAGTCTAGCTTTATTTTTAAGAAATACACATAAATCTGTCATACATATTGTACTCTGCTACTAGTATGTACTGTAATTTCACACACACACAATTTTAGCTCATGGAAAATACAGCTTTTGTTATTATGTCCTTTCTGGAAGTCTTTGACAAGTTATGTTACACAAAACAACAAAATAGATCTAAACCACACTGTTTGCTCAGTGCTGTTATGGAGATTTTAAAAACTGAGTGTTACAGATAAAAATTCCATTGGGCCCCATTGAAAACTTCCCTCCGCCAGCAATTTAGATCTTAGCTTTTGCTTTTGAAATGTTGCAGCAAAGGAAGATATTTTTTTTTCCCCTATAGCTTTACATGCAGAGAATAAAAACATCAGGTTAACCCTTGCATAGATGCTTGAAAATCTACATGCACACCAGCTTTCCTCAGAAAGCTTCCCCAGGAAAATAAATTATATCTCCCCTGTAAGTATCTCCCACATTTACAGGAAGATGACTTTTGCTTAAGTCTCCCAAGGAATGCAATGCTGGAACCTTGGTCTCATCTACTAAAAATCATAATTCCTTGTCATTTGGTATCTTTTTGATTTGTAACGCTGTGTCAAAAGCATTAGACATTAGCACAAAACTGTCTTTTCAGCAGTGTCAATAGGGGTGTAAGTTCACCAGTCATTTAGCATCCAAAGAGTAGCTTCTACACCTTCTGATCTCTCTTTAAAAGTTTCCCACTCCCTTAATGTGGAAATTATTTTATTCAATATAAAATTTACATCTCCAAACAACAAGGTCAGAAAACCAAGTTACGATAATTAAATTCAAATGCATTATTTCCCTAACTTGAATATCTTTTCAAGCATTTATTTTGTTAGTCAGTTGTTAAAACATTTTAACATTCCACAACTGTTAAAATTGTTGTTAAAAAAAGTGGAAGTTTTCTAGCTTCTATTTATAATTTTCAAACACAAAAGGTTGCTCAGATTTAAGAGCTTTTACTCAATTATTTTAAACAGGACTTTCATAGTACTGTTCTAAACTTTATAAATTATTAAATCAAAGAGAAATAAAGAAAGGAATGGAAAACAAGGTTTGCTTGCCTGGCATATAATCGTGAGGATATGCATTTCTTACAGTACAAGGTCTATGTTGCAATGGACAAATTTTCATCTATATTCACTTTTCCCTTTATTTTACATTAATAAAATTATTACTTATATAGGAAAAAAAATACAAATCTACCAAAATGATAGAAGTGCTACCGATTTTACCGCATAGGTTCATCCAAAAATTTACATCATTTTGATTAAGCTGCAACCATTTAGGCAATAGAGTGACTTTTGAGGTTCTAAAAAACATATGAGATGTGACCAACAGAAGTACAAAACACATTTTTGATGCACTGCATAATATATACCAAATGTCTTCAGTGTGGTAACACCACACTGGAAAAGCTCAGTCAAAATTCCATCCTGAAATTCTCAACTAAAGCACACACAACACATTTTTTTAAACATGAGTACTATAAAAGAGAACATCAAGCATTTTGATATCCCTTTAAGACATTTGTATGTAAATTTCCATGTCAGACACACGGCTCTCTGTCAAAACCAGCCTATGGTGGTAAGTGCAAACTGGATTCAAGGTAGCAGTAATTTTGTAAACAATTATTACTAAAAAAGGTAGGTAGTATCATTGCACATATTAAGTACAGATCTCTTACTAAAATACAAGCAGAAAATATACTTTTAGTACCAAGGCATTAGCTAATACATTTTTATCTTTGAAGAAATACCAGTTACTATTCAGATTACCTTTTAAGCAAAAGGTCAGTCAAAAACCATTACTCCATTGAAAGCCAAAAAAGATACTTTGATTTTTCTAATTTGTAACATATATGTTTATGGGTTTCAAAGTGAACAGATAAAACATATTCTGCTAAACCTTGTAGTTGTATAGCTAAAGGGGAGAAGCAGATCAAATCCAAATACATTCCATATTTTCTGTTACCTGAATAATGTAAAGCCTACAAACTAGTTATCAATTTTTCAGATAACATAAAATAGAATGGTTTATTTTTTCATTACATGAATTTCATTATTTAGTAGAAGAAAATGACTGCTCCATTATTTATCGTTTGCTGCTTATTTATTTAGTATAGGGGTAGCCAAACATTTTCAACCGAACAGCCAAAAACATCAGTTTGATATTGTTCAAGATGACATTCTTTCTAACTCCAGAAAAACATGACAAAATGTAAAAGGTGAACAAAAAAAGAACAACACATATCCTGTTCTCCTGCTCTTGGGACAGCAAAATAGAATCAATCGAACAATATCCACATGAAAACAAATATTATGAAACTATGGAATAATTACTAGTGAGAAAAAAGTTATGAGAGGAATGCACCAAAACTAAGGAATTTCTGTGTGCTTTGTAAAGCTGAGTGGAAAATTTCTCCTTATTTAAAATATTTCTGATTTTCCATTGTGAAACCAGCTTTCAGTCTCTGTTTTACAAGTGACTAAGTTTCCGAAATCAATACATAAGCACTGGCATTGAAATGAATATAATGTGTATTTCAAGCTCTTGGTCATGAGTCTTTGTAGAAAGACTAACAGACTACAGGCTCTAACAAATTCACTTCATGCAATATGAACTTCAGCTCCTGCTTCTCAAAGGCGTAGCTTACCCCACAGAGTTCTGGGGAATAAAAGAAACACTAATAACTGATGGCATACAGATACTGAAAATAAAGGTCATTTTCAGTAGCTGGCTGTATTACAATATTCTCCATAACTCTGAGAGAACCAAACCTTAATATGGCATGAGTACTCCTTCAAATTAGAGGACGTACACCCTATAAACAGTTCTCAATTTGACACTATTCTTGCTGCTTGTGTTCTGTTATGTTGTGGCTGATAAACTGCTCTTGTTTATTTTTATTTAGAAAATAACAACCTATTTAACCCCTAGGTTCTCCTGCTCACTGAGTTATAGAAGAGCTTTTCTCTCTGTCTATTTTTTAAGTGGACAATCTTACATTTCACAAAGTAGCATTACCACAGTCCACCCTACAACTTAAGTCAGCTTCTCTGGGCCTCCACACCATCTGCAGTTAGAAAACATCCAGGACAGAATAAACAGTTAGGTGTCAGATAGCTTTCCTTGTATGTATAATGTGATTCACCCAAAGAAAAGCTCACTAAAGCTCACGAGTCCTGAGTCAAAGATGAAGGAAAAATTAGGACACAATTAACTAAATTGGTACACAGGTATCCAGCTTTTCTTGCTTATTTTGAGAGTAATGCCAGAAGAAGTGGCCAGGTCTCCCTCTTACTCCCTTAAAACACTTTCCTGGTTTTGATGAGCAGAGGCACAATTAAATTGGTGGGTCAATGTTTAACAGAGGGGTTTTCCCATCAAAAGAAAACCATAAAATGTTTAATAATAAGCAATAAATTGTTTCCATCTGCTGTTGGAAGACGTCAGGATCTTTCTGGTCCCTGTTTTTGCTAAGTACAATCCACCTCTTCTACCTCAAGCACAACTCACCTCTTCTATCTCAACTTAATGAATTTAGAATTTTTCTGTGTGAAGTAAGAGCATTTTCATCAACTGAATCATTCTGAAAAAGAGATACAAATTTCTAAATGACTGACCTCTGCCCAGAATTTCTTAAAGCATAAAGGCGAAATTTTGTAAATGTATTGCTAAGATGCTTTGATGGCACTCTGAAAAGGATTTTTATCTGAATTTTAATTCTTTCAGAATTATGTGCTTTGGTTTACATCTCTTCGCCATCAAAATCAAGCGCACCTGCAGAATCCCACTGAAGTAAATCAAATTTAATATATGTACATAAAAATCTACCAGTAGAGAATATAATTTGCTCTATGGCCTGCAAAAGGTGATTGCACACAAGTTAAGAAAATCCTTATATTCAAATTAGAAGGCTTTTTTCAATTCCATCTATTAATTTTAGGCCACTTAAAAATAATTAATCTATATTGCACTACTGCTTGCATGGAAACCAATGTTTTTCATCAACCCGCATCATTCAAAAGTTCTTTAAAAAGTGATATGCAAACATAACATGAACTGCAATAGCTTCTCTGTGTACACTTAACATTCAATGAGTTAAAGCATTTTTTGACATTTTTCTTCAAGTCGTCCTTCCAGTGCCCTATATGAAATTAAAGAACAAAAATGCTAAGCCTGTTTAATTTAGAATAGCAATGAATTAATCCTAATAATGAAATAACTTCAATACAACATTGTCTTTGAATCATTAGAGGATTTGCAGATAGTATCTGGTGAATGCAAACAAGATAATCACACGAGCTCAGATACCAAATAACCCTTTCTCCAAACACTGGTGGGCATGCATATTCAACAAAATGCAAATATTGACTTTTCTGATAGCAACTAGATCAGATTGCTGAGGTGCCTGATGAGACGCTGCAATCCCAGTGTGGGAAACAGTAGTGACCTTCATGCTCTGCATGGCAAGCCTCTAGCTTGCTTGCATTTATGATTCCCCTAAACTCTGTTTGCCACAACTGCAAGAATAAAGTAGACATGTGGAAAAGGGCAATCTCAGTCAGTACAGAAGAGCCTGAAAGAAAGTAAACAGGTTTCATGTCTCATATTACCTCTCCAGAGAGACAAGGAAAGGAAGAAATGCCATTTGCAACTGACTGCTTATGAAGATCAGTGGGCACATAAAAAGACTTCTTTTCTTAATAAGCAAGGAGAGGGGATAACAGGTCACACACCCTGCAAATTCAGCAATCAGTGTGTCCAGCAAGAGTGCTAGAACACAGACCTATGAAAAATGCTAATGCCTTAAAGGCATTCATCCAGAATGAGTGCATACAGACATACAGAGCGTCATGTGACATGCTTTACCAAAAACCTCCCTAAACATGCTATAAAAGCCCAAATTTAAAAGAAGAAATATCTATAATACTGTACATTTGAGTTTGTATGTTTTAATCTTGAACTACATCACACTTGCAAGTCTTGCCTAATCCCATACTTTAATTTGAAGTGGAAATAAAGAAATGAATGGGAAAAAATACAGCATTTCCAGCTGCTTTTATTACACTTGATATAAATGACATGATACTTCAAAACAGTTGCCTAAAATGTGTATTTAAAGGCTATTAAAGACTCAGAATAAATCCTTTTTTTTCTAGGTTCTGATTTCTGTTCAGAGATCCTCTTTCTACACATTTTTAATTGTATGTCTTTCCCGACATTTTATCTGTACATCTCCGAACATACAGATAAATTTATATAAGTTTATTAATATATATTTACACAAGAGTATGTGGAACCACCTTAGAAAGATGATGTTTAGGCAATATAAATAGCTTTATAATTGTATCTTTGGCTTTCATCATCCTGTATTACTTCTGCCAATCTATTTCATTTATGATACTCCTAACTCTAAGTACTGCTTTTGAGAAGCTAGTTACAATTATAAAGAGTAATAAGATTTTTCAATGTTTCTGGGGAAAGAAGTTCAGATTACTGCTAATTAAACCAGACTGCAACCTACATATATGATCCTTTGAGCACAGAAATTATGATTCTGATACCAGAATGTTTTTATTGGGTTTTCCCCTCCATTTGTAATGCATTTTTAGTGGGCAATTATCCTTAAGCTACAAATCACAGCTCTTACATTTTATGAGGAAGAATCAATGTGTGCTTATTAGAAAGCTGGTGGTACTTATAATACAAATGGGAATTTTCTATGCCTTTCTATTTGCTAGAATTCCCTAATCTTCCTTTCCTTCTGAGAGCCTTCATTTAATCAGCTCTATGCAGGACTTCAAAAAGCTAAGAAAAATGCTTGTTTTAATATTCTTGGATTTATTTATTTCTGAGATAATGAAATTCTTTCTTAAATTTCCATTAAAGTAATTCTGTCATAGATTTTTATAGTCTTTTAAAAGAATGAAAACATCAAGATTTGACTGATTATTGCTTGTGGGCCAGCATTCCCAAATGTATATGTGGGTTTTGTCCATAACTCAAATGAAGAATAATTTGAACCTTATTACTGAGAATTTTTGTTCTGATATCCTGCCAGCATAGCAATCTAAGCCTATGCTTAGGTCTACACAGGACACCAAATGCTAGAGAAACAAAAACTTATAGCCTGGGTATCACATTTGCAAATAAATTCTACATGCTACAAAGTCCAGTGAGAGCACAAAGAGAAGGAAGAATCCCACTCTGTCACATGTTGCCACTGAATACAAAGACACTTGCTTAGAGAATGGTATTTAGATGTGCAGCCACTCCTGTCAAATCTCTGATTATTTAACCAACAATCAGCCATTACTTTATCAGCTGTAGATTTACCTTTTAACCAACCCCTGTGCAAGAAAATTCTGATAAATGCATGGACAAAAATCTATCCCTCTGTGTTTTTTTCCCAGGCTGGGAACTCTGATAAACAGCTTTTTGATCAATAAGTGTTGTCTAAACAGCCAAAGGTCTCGCTTTATGTAGTTATGCAGAGCCACACAGAATTACAGCTTGTTGCTGTCATTGCAATGATACCATATGGATATCCTTTCCATAGCTGAGCAAAACAAAATCTGGCCAACCTTATTGCCAACTACTACAATTTTGAAACACAAACTTTTTCTGACAGTTATCTATATCATGTATACTTAAAAAGTCTTTAAGTATCAGTCCAAATTTACTCTATTATGATTTCATAGAATATTTTTAAAAACAGAAAATATTTGGATCCCCATTAATTAATAAAATATAATTATTTCTTGAAGATCCACCAGGCCCTCAAAGGTGATGGAAGAACAGGCAAATTTACAAAAAATAAGCTTATAAAGACATGATCCAAACTTCATGCTCACCTTAACTGTTTTCACTCAGACCCACAAACTTTACTCCTTTTCAGACTCTGAAACTGAAAACCATGTGCCCTATGACTATGAAGAACGCCAGAAGTTACTTGAAACCCCTAATCTCTAAAAAACCTTGGAAAGTTCAAAGGCATATCCTACCCTTCAATATTCAAGGGAGGTTGCATTTTAAGCCTACATAGTCCCCCCCAGAAAACACAGATTACTTTCAGACATGCCAAATCTTGAAAGATATGAATGGCTGATATGAAAAAGGGAGACAGAGCTTATGCAAAAAGAGGCACAGGTGGGAAAGAACATGGAAAAAGAAGGCTTTAGAGAAAATAATCCAGGCCATGGCTACACAAATCAAGTTATATTTACACAGGTGCGTAAAGGAAAAAAACAACAGAGCGTTTTATCATAACCCATAACATGAAACATTTACCTTGCCCTATAACAAAACACCTTAGTCTTCCAGATAAGAGAAGTCCTGCTTCAATTTAAAGGAGAAGCTGAGTGACTCATTTTGTCATCTCTTTCATGAAATTTCCTAAGGTTTTTCTTTCATTATGCATTACCTTGCATAAATTCAAATTTATGTACAGGTAAAGCACCAAATGTCCTGCTTATTTTCACAGAACCAGGGAAAGTCCTCCTGAAAGATGTTTCATTCAATTTTTACTTCATTATTTGCACAAGATCACACACAGCATTTTTTAATAGCATATTAATTCATGCAAAGAGGAGAAAGCTGCGCATGAAGAAATATCTTGCTGCATGCAAGGTGTTGCTGCCTCTTGTTCAAAATAATTATCATCTACCTAACTTTTCATTTCAGGAGTTCCATGCTTTTTTCAAGCATTTGTATCAACACGCTTTCAAAGTATGCCATTCTGCTAGGAAAAACAACTGTGTCTGTCTTGAGTTTTACTTAAAAACACTTTCTGATCACTGGAGTAGCCCTTCTCTATACTTGCTTATGATTAAATTAAATTCAATCTAAAACATTAATTCCTTCAGTTGTATGTTCAGATCTAAATCTCAGTCACTGTACTGCCGGCCTCCTGCTGAATCAGAAGTCTCACTTTTTTTCCTCCCAGGATGCTGTTATGTATATTTAAAGAAAAGCAAACAAATCCAAACCACCACTTCTTTAATAATAGAAAACTAATTTTTACATTTCAGCAAACATTAAAAAGCCAACTTGAAAAATGACCAAAAATTTTATTATTAGGAAGAAAGGCTAGAAAGCTATATTCATTTGCTAAAGATGTACACAAATGCATAATCAAAGAATTTTGTATGCTTTTTGTACTAATCACTTGAATAGCTGCAATAGAAACATAATTTTTAATTTTAATATCTTTAATTATTTTAAGTTATAAAATATCTATTAATTGTTTAATAGAATTAAAAAATTTTATTTAAATAGCTACGTTCCTTGTTGTTCCAATTTGTGTTATGTAGGAATATATATGCTTAGGCGTGTTTTTATTATTTGATGCATTTTAATTTTTAGCTCATTCATCTAAGCAATTAGCTCTTCAGGTCTGGGGGAGCCACTTTAAATTTGAGGATTAAAAAAGAAATTTATAAAAAAAGTCTTATATATATAGAGAGAGAGAAGCAGAAAGACATTTGAGTGACTGTATCCTGGGTTGGCAGGACAACAGGACATACAAACATCATATAGCCAACCCAGGACAGACTGCAACCTCTGGTTTGGATCCCTTCAGAAGAAGATATAATAATTACCCACATTTAAACTGCTAGTTGAAATGGATGCATTCATTCTTTGTAAAGTTTCCTTAGAAACACTAGACTCTTAAGCATAATCTAAACAGACAGCTGGGTCCACCCTTTATGATAATGTGCCACGCAGCTTTATTAATCTGACCTTTGGAAACAAATGAGAAATTTTATACTGCCCCACCGTAATTGTTAGTGACAGGCATTTTAGCAGCCTGTAATTTGCACTCCACTCTAACACCTACTTTCAGTTATGATGTAAACCTTAACAGGATCTGACACCATCAATCATGTTCTGGTGTCTAAGGCAAGTGACAAAAGAGCATGCTTGGAGTAAACCACAACATGACCTTAATGATAATGAAACACATCAACCCTTGCTTTTCAAAGGCAAAGGCAAAAAATGAATACTGCAATTGTCTCAACCAGCATCTGAACAATGCATAGGGCTGCAATAATTGGGAGTGAGATTTGAGGTGGAAATTGTGGTTAACAGACTCATTTTTCAAGTTTTTGTAAGTTCTGATTGTCCAGTAAGTTGCTTGCAAGACTTATTTTATTGGAGAAAATATGTTTCGCATGCAAAATCAATAACATTCTGAAGAAAACTATATGAATGCAAAAATTACTTCTGTTTAAGATGGCATGAGTATGGAAATTTCTACCATGTAAAACAAATGTGTCAGATTTTTTCTACATAAGCATTCTTAAAAGTTTATGGCCTATAAACAGCACAGAAAACCTATATGTAAGTTATGCTGATAGCTGTCAGTGTTATAAATATGCAATAAAAATCAGTGGCCTCATACCTGAATGAAAAAAGATACCTATTTACAGGTAATTATTGAAAATATATATAAATAGAATTTATTTCTGAATTATTCAGATTTTTGCTTCTGAATGCTATGTATTCCTCAACTTCACTTTTTCTTTCATGACAACCCTTTCTCAACTTTAAATACTTCTATGAATATTCTAATTGCATTGTCATCTTATTTCAAAAGTCCCATACCCTCTCAGTGATTTCTCATGGTCAGCTCCTCACAGCACTGACTCCATCTCTCTTCACAGCACAGCCAACAAACTCCAGCTCTCTCCTCACCCACCTAACCCACTCTTTTGTAGCACTCTTCTCCTTACTGGACACAGCTGTGGCCTGTTAAGGGCAGGGCTGTTCCTAATCTTTGGTGATTGGTACAGCTGCACCTCCTCAGGTGTGAGACTGCCTTCTGCCCTATTCTCTTACATTCTATCCCTCCACATAACAGAACTACAGCCTACACTGGATTTTAAGTTCATATATAAAAAAATTATTATAGACCATAGATTTTAAAAATTATCTCTATGTATATCTTTTCCAGTGATATAAATACCACAGCCTCCTTTCTGTGCAGTAATGAGGTATCACAGCAGACTATTTAATACAAACATAGAGATATTACTGAGATCTACTGATAAAGGTTATGCTACAGGCAAATAAAACACAACAGCAAAAGTTGCTTTCTTCTAGTATAAATTCTAATATACATTTTTAGCTATTACTTGTTATACTTTTTATTTGCAAATAAACCACAAGTTTTTCCTTTAATAGCATTTGGACAGTTTTTGACGCGCACTTTGCTTTTTGAAAATCTATTCTAAAAGGAAAACTTCAAGTTGTTCAGATAGGAAGATTATTTTGCTTCAGAAGTGTGTTACACAAAATGTGAGCTGCACTTTCTGTCATTCTCATTTGTTTCTTTTTGGTCATAATAATTGCCTGCTACATCACAAATAGTGTAAAACAGCTTGCTCCTCCTGGTTATTACATGCCAAACTGAACTAAGCTATCTGTGGTGCTGATACAAATCATATTTGGCTCTTCATTCTGAGCATGAAGGCTCTGTAAAGGCATAGGGTACACAGAAAAGGTAGACAATACTTTAAACCAGCTAAGCTTCACAGGAAATGACCCATTTTACATTTAGATTTCCATTGTTAGCATAATCAAAGGAATATTCACTACATGTGAGAAACACGACATGCATAGCCTACAGACACTGCACAACTGTATATATATCTGTATTAAAGGACCCAAGGATACTTTTTCTGTGAATTTAGTGCAAATCTTCAGGACTCAAGAGCGAATTCAAATTACCTCATATAGCCATCTGTGTTTCATGTACCTCTTTTAAGATGAAAGAGGTAAACGAAAGCCATTCTTGAAAATACACATTGTCTTAAGCACAAAAAAGAATCTAAATATATAAAACTAAAAAGCTTTTAACATTAATTTTTAACTTTAAAACCTCAACATTATTAATAATAAAAGAATAGACTAACTTAAAGTCAAGTCACATTAATTAGCTCTTCTCAGCCTGTTCCTGAAACAACACAAGAAATTACCCAAAACATTTTCACTATAACATTCAAGTTAAACAGTAGCTACTCTTACATGGAAGCTTAAAAAAAAAAAAAAGAAACTCTATTGCTATTCAAAGTCTTTTGTGGGTCACACAACATTAAAATTCAGACTACCAATACATTTAAATTTAAATAACCAAAATTGCTACATTCATCCTCTGAGCGACTTCTTTAAAGATAGTAAAGTCTTAATAGGAATGAATATGTATTCCAGCCAGTATTCAGCACTCCCCTCCCCTGCCAGGGCTGAATCTCTTCTCCACTGTATCTGTTCAAGTTAAGTGTTTGTGCACTACAGAGAGAAACTTCATGAATACCACTGAACTTATTCTCTCCTGTCAAGTTCACAATGTCTGCTTTGAAGTAGATTTAATAATTTAACAGAATTCAACTTAAATTTTAGGAGGACACAGATGAATGTTTTACAAAAAACAAAACAGGGATACCAATCTCTTATGTTAGCTCTGCTATGCTACTACATGCAGAAATAACCATTGTATCTCTTGTTGGAATAGATATATGATATTGGAGAAGAGTTCTTGCCTGGAATTTTGACACAGACCATATTTTTCCCTTCCAAATTTCTGAATGTTATGAATATTACATTTGAGAAGAAAATCAAACTCAGATGTACATTTTCCTGCTGTAAAGAAAATCCAGAGAAGAAAGAAATTATTTGTATGTATAATTCTTAAAGCTGCCAACAAGTCAGGCACGAAGAATTTCATCCTTTTATGAATGCAACAGACACAGTTGTAGAATATTTTTGCTTTCACATTTTCTCCACTATCATTATATATACACTATTACATAACATATATAGGATCATTTTTATATAAATTATACATAATAAGTATCAGTAGTTATCTCTGTAATCATTATCAGAATATATGTGCATCCCCCCATATACTTTTAAAAAGTGGCAATGGAAAGTGGAAATAATGGATAAAAGTGGAAATAATGGATATGCATTTAAGAAAAATTAAAGATGCATCTGATTATTCCAATTGATTTTTTGAATATGCACTGACAGCTGTGAATTTTTGCATAATTAAAAATTTTTCTTTTAGTCTCATAGCAAAAATGGACTTGGAAACGTTGCAGCCAAGCAGTATAAAGTTGGAAATAACTCCTCTGCGAAAATGCAGACATAATTTGTGACAAAACACTCAAGAAACTCCATGTGATACAGTTCCTCCCCTGACACTAACACAATAAAACTGCAGGCAATTTTTCACTAGTATGGAATGTAGGCCTAGAATTTATCTTAGGGTAAATGCTGCAATTTTGTAAAATATATGCACCATGTTGTATTCACTTGTTATTACTTTAGCCTTTTTAATTAATTTCTTGACAAAGATAAAGTGTGTTTACCTCAAGATAACAACTGGTGAGGCAATATTTGTGCAGTTTACACTGTTTATGTCCATGGCATTACACTGGTAGCAAGTCTGACTAGGTTAATATACAAATACTGTGCTGTATTGACAGATTGATATCAAAACTGGATTGCAGCATTGTCAAATAATGCTTTGCTTATAAGAAATAAGAAAACATTTTCATAAATCTGTATATACAGTAGAGACCTTGCTCTGGGTGTATACTTTCTGTGCCAGGTAATCACACTGTTACCAAAGATACCACCTAGAACTGATATCTGACACTGATTCACACACTTTAATTTCTAAAAATGAGCTTCAAGTATGCTGAGAAATAAACTCTAAGATTAACTGTATACTAAAATTATTTTCACACATGCATAAATTTGTTTATTTTAAATGCATTTCATAATCTGAATTGATTCTGACCTTACCATTGTAATTTCTATAACTGTTAATCATGGAAAAGCCATTCCAATACAATAATAAAGAAAGAACACTTCAAAGCATTCACTTAATAACACCATGTCTGTAGATGTTTTGTAAGAAAGGGAAAAGAGAATTATATAGGTGCAAAACAGAACTCCATTTCTTATGACAACTCTTAAGTAAGAAAGAGATTTGAGTTTCAGTTGACCAGGCCTTGGAGGAGAACGAAAAGGATAGAGGGGGTAGGATTTGGCACACTTAATTCAAAAATCCCGTACAACTCTTCAAACTATATTCACTCGGGTAAATTAGAACATAATGACAAAGAAAAGAACTTCAGAACAAAAAACATAGGTCGGATTGGACAAACATTTACCAACCAACCTTTTGCTGCTACACATATTCTCTAAAATACTACATTTTTTTCTGAAATGTACTGATCTAGTATAGAAGCTACCAGAGCATAAAAAACTAAAACATTAGTCAGGTCAGTCCAGGAGGATTGCATTTCAAATTCTAACCACACAGAATTAATAGAGGTCTGTTGAAAAACAAATTAAGAATAATTTGTTTAATTATTTTAATATAATAATTATATTATCATTATATCATACATTATTGCATACAATATTACAGTATAATATTTATACTAATTATAACATTAATACAATATTATTCTAATTATTGTAATATTTTTAATAATGCTTGAGTAGAAAAACTGAATCACTGGATACATTACAGAATGCAATGAACTGTATTTTTTGCCACAGTTAATGGTTTTAACATGACAAAGGATGCTGGTATCATGTATTCTGCATCAGAACATGCATAGCTTTGTCCATTACCAAAAGTAATAACATACAGATATTTTGCAGAATAGATCTAACAGTTTGTTCACCCACTGGCATTTGAGAGTATCTCCAGACACAATTTCACGTTTACAAGTTATTATTCAAATAAGGCCTTACTGATTTTGTCCCTCAAATACCCTAAATTTTAAAACTTCTTAAGCTTTTTTCCATTTCTTCATGTCTTACATTCATGAGTGCATAGAAAAAGATTACACCTCTGGGATTTCTGGAAAGACCAGGAATGTTGTGAAGGTATGATAATTTAAAGAGGAAAAAGCAAGTAAGATATGCAGGTGATGCCTATATGATTTCCTCTCTAATTTTGGTAGCTAAAGATTAAAAAAGGAACAGATGTTTGTAAATGATATCAGAGGAGTCAGGCAATATGTTCATAATCACAGATAATTATGTTTTTGAAACTAATCTGTGAGTCAATAATGGTTTTACATTCAGATTATTAAGGTAAGCACAAAGTGAGAAGTGTTGAGTACATTTAGAAACTCAAGTTGTAATTAAAATTATGTCTGTCAAAATTCTCTAAATGGTTGAATTTTGAGTGCTAGTGATGTTCAAAGCTCATATCAATAGTAGCTAGCAAACATTTTAAAACATCCTATACAGCTGGTATGCTACACGACCTTAACTAAAGGTGCTCTTAACTAAAGTAAAAAATTCTTCAAATTAATATCATTAAAATTATTTGCATGCACACTTTGAAAATGTTATGACAAGTGCATATTTTCCAAATCTTAGGTGGAGCACTTTTTCTATCTTTCAAAAGACAGAAAAGTTTTTAAAGTTGCTAGAAGTATTAGGCAAAGTTATACTATTGTATCATTGCTCAGTATCAACACAACTGCCTTACTCTTGGCCTAAATTCAGACATTTTTCTGATTTTTCTGGTGGCTTTTTAAAAAGATATTACACATTGTTTCTCTATACTGAAACCAATTTTTTAATTCTCAAAAAAATATTCAATATTTGAATATTAGTAATTAAAACTATTACTAAGCTTAGGGGCTGATCTGAAACGCTACCAGTTAGCTGAAATATTTTTGTAGCTCATCATTTCCTGTGTTCCAGTGTTTTTTCTGTGAAAAGGAATTGAGATGGTTTTAAGATTTGGCAAATAGTTAAAACGGGTCAACCTTCTGGTACTTCAGAAGTAAAATTTTTTCAGAATTATATTGTCAGAAACTATTTCTACTTTAAAGTTTATAACATTATTTATTAAAAGCACATTAGTGTCTTCAAAGTCAAACACAGGCTGGGAAGAAAATTCTGCACACTGCTTAAATGTAACACAATTTCTGATGTTTCCAAATGACCACAAAAACTTTCTATTTTATCTTCCACTACAGGTTTGGAAACAAAACATTCTTTTGTCTGAAGGAGTTAACACTGGAAAACAAAAGTCAGGAAGGTCAAATGGAACTTCAAGCTAGCAATTAAAAGTTAGCAAGGTTTGGTGGGTAATTGCCTTGTTATTTCTTTCACATTAAAAAAGTGTTATAAAACTAATTTCATTTGTATTTTGCCCTGGTGATAATCATTTTCACATACAAAAAATTCTTGGAAGCATAAGGAAGTTTGCCAACATCCATTAAAACTGTAAAATGTTAACATACTGTTTTACATAAAAGTAGTGTTGCTTTTCTCGAGCAGCATACAAAAAGATCTGTTACCCGTTAAGTAAAACAGGAAAAAGAATATCAGAGATCAGAAAGAGATGGGACTAGTGTCAGAACAGGGGGTGTTTGAGTATTGGCTTCTATTCTGGTGTGATTGACTTAGAGGCTGAAAACAGAAGCAACAGATGGGAAAAAGAAACAGTTCAGAAATGTATCAGGAGAAAAAAAAACATTACAGAACAATAAAAACATACTTACTAAAATAAAAATAGGAATCAGATGTACTTTATGGGATTTTTTTATAAATTAGTTAAAATGAAAATTCATAGGTATTTATAATGTAATAAAAGATGCAGAATGCTCCTTTATACTAATATATTGATCCTGCTGAAGTCAAAAAGCATTTGAGTTGAATTATGCTGCAATATCCTTCCCTCTTAAAAATACAATCTAATGAAACTATTAATAAAAATTAGATACTGAACTACTGACTTCAACAGAAGTTATAAGGCACAACAGAGACATCAGCATTTCAATTGCTAATGATGAACTTGCCCTCTGAATTAAGAGAACAACATTGCTTCTGAAAGCATCAGAACTGTTAAGAAACCACAGAAAACTTTTTGTCCTTTTGCTATATGAAGTGGCTGAAATATGTAGAGTGTAAGGAATATTGTCAGAAACTCATCCCAAGAAGTTGAGGAAAATTTACCTATCTCAGAAAAACATATGCAGAGCACAAAACATTTAGATAGTGCATACAAACCGCAGTTACTTGTTGACAAGACAAAAATGCTCATGCTGAAACATTTATTTAGTCCTGTTTCATCTGAACCAACCAGTATTTTAAGTAGAAAGAATTTTAGGATTTTATATGCTGTAACTGAAATAAAAATACCTTCCTGAAACTTTGCAATTACATGGATAAAGAACACATGAAAACAAATAAATTCAAAGAATATGAAAAGAGAACACCACAAAAAACCCCAGTAATGAACTCACCTCAAAATAGCATTATGCAATAAAGTATATCTGTAGATACACGTATGTTTCAAAGACTACTCTGTGCATAATTAGTTTTCCAGACCACTGAAATCTTTCAAGTTGAATTGACAGTTTAGGCAGAGACAAACACATCTTGCAGGAAGTTTTGTAGGTTAAATATTTCCTCAAGTGATATTACAGATAAAATCACATCAAATTTTGTGCAGCTCTGCACCAACATCCCTGCCTAGCTGGAGAAAATGGAGATCTCCCTTCAAGTAGAGTTTAATGGGTTCCTTCGGTGGAAGGCATGGACAACACTTGGCAATCTTTGGAAAATTGTTTCCCTGATTAGTTCACTAAAATAACTGCTAATGAATTAGATGGGCACTCCCATCCAGCTCATTACTTTGTTGCTACTTTTACTCCTTGCTCACATACATACCATGATGACCCCCTGGCAACAGTATGGGGTGGGGTGTGTGAGAAAGACTGTCAAACATCATACATAGCTCACATAAATCATAAAAATCCACAAAGAACGACCCATTTCAGAATCCTTCAGTATTCACAAATCATTTATTCCTCTAATCTGATCTGAGTTGTCACAGTCTTTTTTATAATTTGTATTAAGTCATCAGACAAGAAAGCATTTTGAACAATGTATCATGGATACACTCACTACATCTAGAGAAGATTCACCTTTATATTGTATTACCTCTGAAAAGAAAATTATAAATCACAAATGGGTGAAAATAAAGGGGATTTTTTGGTTCAGTTATTTTTCCCATGCATACTCTTCAAATGAAGAACCATAGGTCATTCAGATGATGTAAATTATTATATCATCATAAACAATCTAATTGTCCTGACACAGCTCCAATCAACCATCAGCTTTAGCTTGGCTTTAGATGTTTGTGTTTATCCTCCATGTGACAGAAAGGAAGAAAATTGAGATGAATGAGTACTGTGATACATAAATAACTGAATTAAGAACAGCTAACTCGGGTGATATGATTACACATTGCTTCCTAAGGTAATAAAAAGATATAGTTTGGTTTGTCACTTAATTGCCTCCTCTCTTTGCAACATTTACCTGGTGCTCTTTCTCCTATCCTCCCCTTGTATCCCTTTTAAAGTATCTCATATCTTAACTCTATAAAAAACTAAAGTATCAAGCAATCAAGCTCTGCCACCACTGGCAATTTTGATTTTCATTTCTTGCTTAGTAATTTTTAATGACAAGGTTTCGATGTTCTCTCTCTTAACATACTTTCTTTTAGGAAAAAAAAGGTGTGAACTCTAATTTGAGTTGTGGAAGTATTAATATTCTTGATAAAATGTTGTTTCTTTAACCTGGATATTCTTTAACCTGGATAAGCACTATCTGATATTCTATTTCAGATAGTGCTTAGCCGCTGGCACAGAGTAAGGTGCAGTGAAAATATAAATTGTACACAAAGACCACCCGCAATGGTTGTTTTGCAAGGCAACCTATTAAGGACAGTACTAATTTGTGCAAAAATTGGAATCACACCCAGTTTCAGATTTACTGAATGGAAAGGGAGAAGCTAAATTGATGGTACTGATGTTTTATGGAAGGATAATAACCAGCTATAGTCAAGGACATGAACTTGGTGAGAAACTGTGCAGCCCATCCCATCCAGTGCAGCAACCAGTGTTGTTCATCTCAGGGTTCCAAAAATAGTACCTAATACATTTACTTTCTTAATTTCAATCCCTTTCCTAAATATATATTTGTCATTTCAAATACTTAAATACGTAACAAACAATCCATCTGGATATTTTTTTCACCAAAAATGAATGCTACATTTGTGATAATTATAAGAATGTCCACATTTTGAAAACAATTGGCACTTACCTTTATTTCTTGAGCTTTCATGATTCTTTTCCTGCTGCAATTAAGAGCAGAAAAATGTATTAATTGCAGAATTAGTTATCACAAAAATCATAAAATCATTGACATACATGACCCAAATTAGACAGTATAGCTCCTCCTCCATCCTGCTCCAAAGTAAAATCAATTACACTTTACCTGATGCCTAAAGAGTCCTATATAAACCCATTTTCAAACTAATGTTTTTCACTCTTTTTTTCCCCTCCCAAAATGACTGGATATGGTGGAGCACATAACCCAACAGGGCCATGCAGTCTCTGTCACTTGATCTCTGTCTTAGGAGATGCTCATAATTCAACTGCGCAAGTCCCTGAAAAACTGGGATTTGTCCCATGTTTGGGTATTGCAATTCTTCAAATATTTGCTGCTATATAAATTTATTCCAGTAAAAATAGCATTAGGAATGCGCTAAATGGAAAACACTTCTAAATTTTTAAGCATTTTAGCTTTTGATAACAAAGAGAGTGTGCTGATTACCCTTCAGTACTAATTGCACTGTTTTATTTTACCTATAATCACCAAGTATTGTTATTACTGTGCTCATAACAGGTTCATTTAGCATCCAGACTGTACTTAGAAATCTATAGAAAGAAGTTAATACTTCTACACCAATACATATGTCCTTTAACAGCATATCTGTTAATATTTTCTAATTCACAGGGAAATGGAAATGTTTAGGTAATGTTAAGCATAAGGCCATCTCATCCTCAAACATATTGTTCCAGCATTTTCAATTTTGTGAAATAATAAATAATATGGCTAGTGATGCAGTATTTTTGTTGTTCCCTGCAACCCAATCATACAAATCCAAGTCAATTATTATTTTCTTGTTTCTTTTCAAACAAATGAGTATGTCAAAACATGTACGTATTTGTAAAATATGTCTTCAAATTTCTCCATGACTACATTAGAAATACTAATAAGATGTTAAAAAAAAAAAGGAAAAAATTCATTATCAGTAAAATGTGATGTACTAGATAAGTTTTTAGTATTTCCTAAACCAAATGAATGGGATTTCCTGAATTACTGGATGATGTGCTGAATTTACCAGAATCAATTTTCATGCCATTCTCATTTTCGTGCTATACTAAATTTAAAGCAATAGTTTTAGTATTACTGAATTTCTTTTGCATTTCATTTTACACTATAGTCAGCATTTGATTTAGATGATCTGCCTAGTATTTTCTTCTAGTCTTCTAAAGGAAAACTTGCATGTAATTTTTATTTTATATATCTTTAGAAGTCAAGCAGTGAAACATAGCCTTTAGTAGGCCAGGGTAAACTCAGAGAATCTTGTTCATAAGAAGTCTGTGCTTATTACAAAATCAACCAACCACCAAGATGTAGCCAAGTTGTGTTAGCGTTTCAGATGGTGCAATTTTATGAGCTCCACAGACACTGCTCAGTTCCACAAAACTCATTAGTCTTTTTTCCCTTTAGTTCGAAATCAGAAGAATGGAGTTTTTTGCCAACAAAGCTGCAATAGATTCTAAGGACTTAATCCAATAACTGATTACTAGATCAGAGCAGCCTTGCAGGAAAGCAACATTAGAAGTTAAATATTGATATCAAAGGAGAAGAGAAACACTAATTAGGATGAGAATTACTTTTTAGGAAGAAGAGAATGCAACAAACTTGGCAAAGTTTAGAGTAGAAACAAAAGGATTTAGATGAAATTTGTACATTTAAAAAAAAAACAGATTGCGGGGGTGTTTTAATTGAACTGTGTTAAGATTTCAAGAAAAGGAGGCGTTAACTGAAAATATCTTTTCAGACCTTTTTTTTTCTAATGTCTTTATTTCTTTAATTTCAGCTCAAGATTTTGGAACAAATTTTCATGGTTTAGCTTTCTCAAAACACTCAAATTTTAGTTCTGAGCTGCCATTCAAACCAGAAAGAAAAGACTTTTCTAACAGATCTAAGACCAGACTCGGTGTGATATTCCTTGGGCCAAGATGCTTGGTAGCAGCAAAGAGCACCCACACAGAAAGAAAAGTCTCCATGCCTCAAGTTATTTCAAAATT
Organism: Melozone crissalis; assembly: GCF_028551555.1. Taxonomy (NCBI): domain Eukaryota; kingdom Metazoa; phylum Chordata; class Aves; order Passeriformes; family Passerellidae; genus Melozone; species Melozone crissalis. The sequence goes on along the minus strand of NW_026535784.1, from coordinate 34,332,453 downwards.
AACCAGTGATTAGACTAGGTCCAACATCTCTGAACTCAGAAAATAGTTTTCTGCCAAGAGCAATCTTGCTAGATAGGACTTTTCAACAGAAAACACAGAGTTTAAAAATGCAGACAAATTTATACTGAGGGTGAATTAAATCCAGATTCGTCCTCAATATTGAAAGATAAATTATGTGAAATATTTTCTGTAGAAAATCAGTGAGAAGCAATGAATTATGCTAGTCACCCAATGTTAAAAGTACCTGTAACTTAGAAAAAATCATTTCAGATGCTCAGGGAAATAGGAACTGCTCATCCTCATGGGAAACACGCAAACAAATAAAATTTTCAGGGTCCTGGATTGTGAGAGCGGTGAAAGAACTATTGAAACTTGCAGTATGGTTCATAATGAATAAATTTTTCATAATGACATTTATTTCCATCTGCATTTGTGCAGGATTTTAATGCTTGTTGGCCTGAAAACAACAAAATTTTACCCGCGTATATTTGACAATATACGTGTCTAATATATAAATGTGCAAGCTTCACAGTATTAAGCAAAACATATTTCTGTATAAACACATGTGTGGAGGACTTTATAAAACTACTATTACACACATTTCTGTTATTTTTCTCCTGTACTGCATTATGATATATAAACAAAATATTTCTAACCAACGTGTTAACAATCAAAAACGATATATAAATAAATTTTATATAAATACAGACACAAACACACACATATATATATATCATCATTCATTTAATCATTCTGGATCTATGTGTTTAGAATGATTATATGAACTACAATACCTATTGATATGAGCCATCTGTAACAGAACCAACCATTTTGCATTCTAGGATATTTTTATCTGCTTCAATATAGCAAAATACTTTTGAGTTTAACACTCTCCAAACAAATTATTCAGATAGGTTGAATGGCATTTTATGGCTCTGTGTTGCATTACAGTGTATCGGCCTGATGAAATGTATCAATGCAGAACATATTAGAACTGTAAAGGAACCTTTCCTGTGCCCAAAAGGCTGAATTTAAAGTAAACTTTTCATGGAGACAATATAAGATTTTTTGTTATGTTTGTGAACTGAAAACTATCACAGATGGTTGACCATAAAAATTACCATTGCTACAAATCCTAAGTCAGAAACTATTTCCAATGTAAATCAAATGAGGCTCTGCAAAGAAACTTATTTAAATATACACAAATATTTTTCCAAGGTATAAAAGCTCCTTTTCTAGTGCTATTTTTCTTTTTTGTCTTAATACACAAACACTATCAAAATCTCTTAAAACGTTTTGATATCATTATTCAGAAATATCATGTTTGCTAAATAAGTTTGGCATGGTACCAAGCCTAATTTAGAAGGGCTTCACATTAGCAATAAGGGGTGTCGAGAAGGATGATCAAAGGGACTCAATCTACCAAGAAGGTACAAAGCTATTTATAAGAAAGACCAGAGCTGATATGTAAAGGTAGATGATATTCTAGGACTAAGAAAATACACCATCCACTGAAGAAAAAGTAAAGCTCATTTCTTAGTCTCATTTAAACATACATCATGCGAATTTTGTTTGGTTTTTTTCCCTTTTTGAAAGAAAATTACTGTTTATAAACCTTGGATGTAGCACATAGAGGCATTCTGAATGCCACTTAATTCTATGTTTTTTAAAAGGCAAACTACATAACTGTATTTCATATAGAACCTCACTTATGGCTCTGCCTGAATCATCTGCTGAGGATCTCGCTACTGGTAAAGAAGAGGAGCCTTATTTTGTCTTTGGAAAACTCAGACAAAGCCCCCTTTGCTATGCTGGCTCTATTTAAAAAGTGGCTGCTGAATTAATCAAATTCCTAAAATAAACAAAGTACTAATTAGTATAAAGCATAGGGTAGATTGTCCTTGACATGTGACAAACATTTAAAAAATTTAATAAGCATACACCATTAATTACAGAAGCTGATGAAAAAGAGTGCAAGTTACTTGCTGTTCTAACATTTTATAATGAAAATTACCATTAGACATATAATAAAATATAGTTAAAATGCAGAAAGTAAGTTTTGTGTTCATTATCTTTATGGCTAATTCTGCAGTAGGGGTACTATACAGATAATGATAACAATAGCAATAATGGAATAATTTTTATTAAAGAAAATATTTCATTAAGAGAGGTACCAGAATAGTTATTATTGTTAAAACATGTACAAGCTATAGTAGCTGAATTAACTATATTTTCACTTAAATTAATACAACAACTTTAATTACAAGAATTCTGAGTTACAAATGCACAGAAACATTTTATTCATGGGTGAAATAGCAGCATGGGCACAGTCAGGGAGTACAAGCACATATACTGCACAAAGCAGTCTGATAAACTATTCTCAGACCCAATTTGATCAATGACATTAGGCTGAACATTTGTGTTTCAAAGAAGTTTTATAGAATAAGACTTCAGCAGACTCTTAGCAACAGCAGTACAATTGCAATTTAAACTAGAAATGCATGCAAAGCAGAAGCAATGACATTTACATTTGTAAAGCTGTTCTGTTAAGCAGCAGTAAGCAAGGCCTTGCTTACTATGGTAGGGAAGAAAGAACGTGCAAAAAGTGAACCATTTTCCTCTTGCTCTTGTCAGAATGCTATTTACTGCAGAAAGCTTTTTAGTTTAATCTTTGCAGCAGGATTCTTGAACTGGTATTCTGCATACACAGCCCAGTCTTCTTAGAGATTGCCACCATTTACAGCAGCAAATTCTGAGTAAATAATATGCCACAGGTTGTTCTTGTATTGATTAAGGCATCACATGAATATAAGATTGTGTGAAGGAAACAAGATGTGAAGCAAAGTTGCTAGGCAAAAATATGTAATATATAAAGCTGCTGAAGTGCTCAGAATTAATGGTGTTCCCAGAAATATTACTAAATAATCAAGTGTAAAGAATAAGCCTTACAGGGCTGTGGAGAAACCCGGATGAAGTCTTGAATTCATGAATCTATATGAAAGCAACCCAACAGTATCTGGGGAGCCTCAATACAAGAGTGAAATGATTGTCATTAAAACCAAAACCATACCAAGGAAAGCCCAGCCACAGAGATGGGCAGGGTAAACTGTGAAATACACTGATTCGGTTCTTGGTTTGCTGGTTTAAGTCCCTGAGGAACATGAAGAACAATCATGGCAGACCCAGGAAGGTGAGTTTGAAGTAGGTGCTCCTCTCTGCATGCAGATTACAATCACTTAAAAGCAGAGAGAAGCAGAGAAGAAATAAAGGTATGAAAAAGTTCAACATCATCTTGTCTATGTCTACATACTCTGAAGGAAAACTACCTCTAGACCGGGCTTCAACAAAGTGTGTGGTTTCTGTGGATGAAAAGTGGACAGAAGTTCTACACAAAGATCCACAGGTTTTTCTGTTCAGGCCTGTCTGACATAAAAGCAAATAACCTAGATGGTGGCAAGGGCATATATTATTCTCAAAGGCAGCCTCGGATCACATAAAGCACAGCAGACAAAACTTTGCCCTCAATGTGAAACAGCTCTGGACTAAAGTTACTGTCTAAATCCCAATGTTTCTTCAGTACCAACAGAATTGAAGCAGCTTCCTGCTAATGACACAGTAACACTGTTTATACCAAATGTATACACCGTGTATTGCACTCTACGAAATAACATTTCTTGTTTAAAATAGGCAGAGTCAGTCACATTAGTACATTTTCAAAGAAACAATTCCTTCTGGTAGAATTGCTCCCAATCCATACAGACACATTTCCAAAACAATGCTAGTGCAAAAAGACTTGCCTGTAGCAGGCTGCAGGTAGCTCCTAAGACAAATAAACCCCCTACAGGACCTCTAAGCCCTAATTACTCTTGTCTTGAAAGGCAGCTCAGTAGTAGTTTAGGGTTTTAATTTCAAGGATTCATATTTCAATAAATCGTTGGGGTTTAGTAGCACTGCAAAATTATCTTTTTTGTTGTTGTCGGGGGTTTTTTTTTGTTTTGTATTGGGTTTTTTTGGGTTTTTTGATTCCAATGTAATACGCTGTCCATGAGGAATCCTAATGATCCCACAGGCCCAATGAAACTGTAGTAAAAGGACAAATACATATTCCTTCATTTTACTGAAGCAGAGAAAGTCCTGTTTTCCAAATCATGTCATTTTTCCACAATATAAAAAAAAAAAAATCTAATAAAATAAAAAATCTACATGCTGACTTTAAGGTTTAATTCTTCCATTTGCTGTTACCCTTCTATCCATATACCTCATTATCATCAATTGGCCTAGAACTGGTCACTGTTCTGAGCTGAACTATTACAGAAATACAGTGGAACTATAGCTTCTTTAATATGATGTCTTCATACTTTGTTCTTTGATGATAGACCAAATACATTCAAAATTTATAAGCAGTTTCACAGCACATGATAGGAAAACATTCTACCAATTTTATACTGCTGTGCAGTGTTGCTGTTTTTATAATTCTTTAAGCATTAAGATGCTTAATGCATGGTTTAAGCAGCAGAAGTGAGTGGTGTATACTTTTGCATTAAAACATGTACTACTATGAACAAAACCACTTTTATACTGAAGATTTTTTAAGCCAATTTATGTAGCTAAATCCAGGCTACAGCTCTCCTTAGCTAAGTTGGAGGAGCTACGTCAATAAAGACTTTACAGAAGTAATTACTGCTATTTGTGCATATTTTACATTAAGCTTTATATGCTCAGACACTCAGTGTAGTATTGCTTCCCCATCCATAGACAGCATAAGATGTACTTTCTTCAAGCCTACCAAGACAGTCACTGAGGTACTGCAGATGGATATACTGATATCATAGAGCTCAGAATCATATTCAGTGGATATATATTTATTTTGCAATTGTCTGAGAGCACTCTGGATTTGAATAGGCAAAGAAGGAGGAAAGAGATCTCCAAGAAGCAACACTTTAGCATAGTGAATTATCCCTGGAAATTCTAGGATACAGTATTTAATGGGTATTCTATTACCTTCCCCTTTGCAGGAGTTTCTAAAGCTCCAGGTACACTCACAATTACTGAACAGTAGTATATTTCCTGACAATATAATGCTACTTAAAAAAAAAAAAAAGATAAATAAAGAAAGAAAAAGCAAACTACTACAGATGGATCCTAGCCACTTCCCAATGACATTAATGGAAGCAATTTGCCTAAAATCTCAATTCATTTTTCTTTCTAAATTTCAGAGGTGATTTTAAGTGTAATTTTCTAAAACCACATAATGTGTTTTGCTTTTTATTATTCAGTCTGTCTGAGGCTCATTCAGATCTTATTTTTCCTCTTGGCAAATTTTTGTACGGATAGAACAAAATCTACAGGAAGAATGACAATTAGGGATTATAGACATGAGAGCATAAACATCAATTACCTTCTTACAAAACAGGAATTCAAGTAATATTTAGTCTGCATTAAGACCTAATTATGGGTGAAATTGTAGTCTATCTACCAGCATTGATTAAAACCAGTATGCTGAGACATTGTTAGGTTACAAAGAGGTTGTTTCTATCACTCATCTTAAAAGAGAAAATAAGGTAGTGTAGCAAAGCAAAAGAAAAGTTCATGATATGAATATTAATCAATTGCAACTGCCCTTTTGTAAAGTGTTCAATTCTATGTTTGAGGAATACATTCACTTAAACCAGAGTTTTGATGAAAGGTTATATCATATTACCTACCGTGTGACACTTAGGAAACTAGAAAGCAAAATTAAGATCGTATTTTCTTCTACTGAATCTTAGAAAACTCAGGATTAACTCAGTATTTGATTGGTGAATTTCAACTTATTTTTCAAAATTAATTATGAAGTTCAGCTATATACTCTGCAGATATACTAACAATTGATTACAGCTTTTCTACTGTGCAGTAGGCAATGTACTGTTAAGCTTTTAGCTATTTTATCTTGGCATTCATGTTGAGAACAATTAGCTAAAAAAATAGGTTGCAGAGAGCTAAAACAACAATCTAATAAATAGCTGAAATTCTAATCTAATTGATATTTTATTTTTAATTACAGTTCCTTCATATATATATATATATATGACATTTATTTTTCTTCCCAGTCTTTAACTGATACACGTAAACAAAAATAAAGTAGACTCTGTTATGAATAATAAACTTTGAATAACATCCTGAAAATATTTCCTCATACCAAACCAATGAGTTTGAATTTATTCCACCTAATGAGGGAGTAGCTCCCAGGAAGCAGCCACTGGCAAAACAAGACAGATATATCCAAATGGTAATCTCTGTTCTTTACTAATTGCTAATTATAAACCACCAAAAGAAATTTTTGAAAATATGAAAGTATAGCAAATATTTGAAGATTCAGTGAGTTCTTTGAAAGGCATGCTTTACTCATGCCTCACTTAGAGTAGGAATGAAGAAACAATGAAATAAATAGGTGAGCTTTATATGGAAAGTCAGACTGACCAAGGCAACGGTGTCTCAGACCTTTCTAAAAATACCACTAACTATCTGTTGCAGGTGGGATTAGTCCTTTACTGTTTTGGGGATCAGCTTATTAGGTTATTATCAGTAATACAGTAGTTATTATTAATTTCAGAATTGTAGCATTAAGTTATGTAACACCAAATAATGACACATATACCAAGAAGTTGAATACATTCTATTAAGACTATGTAATATTAGTGATTTTTACTTGCATTGATGTATGGCAATAATCCTCAGATAATAGTAATAGAAAGTAATGGCATTTTCATGAAACATTAGTGAAATAGAAATTCCACTGATGCCTCAAGAGAGTGATAAGCATTCCTTATCCCTAGAAAATAGACTTGAATTATAGGCTGCTTATTCCAGGTTACATAAGCAGAGTTATAATCAATACATAAAACAAATTACAAATAATCTTTGTTTGGTTTGTTTTCATTGGAAGAAGGGGCACAGAATAAGCTTGTTAGAGTTTTATTACTTCAAATACTATTTTGTAAGAATGCATTGGGCAGGGGAATTCAGTTCCACAAAGTCGTTTGATAGAACTGACAATGAACAGTAAGCAGGATGCTCAGAGGACTGAAGCACCTCCCCAGTGAAGACAGGCTGAGAGACCTGGAGTTTTTCAGCCCACAGAGAAGGCCGTGGGGTTGCAACTAGCTGATCTTTAAGATATGTTCAAGGCCACACCATTCTATGATTCTGTGAGCAGTTTTAATGAAGTCAAGTAGCAACATTTTTGTATTACTAAAGTTTGGGAGAGCTTTGTTTTGAATATTATGTTTTAGTCATTGAGCTTTCATATTCTTAACAGTATGGTTCTTTAACTGTAGTTGTATCAAGGCATAACAATAAGAAAAAATATGTAATTGGACATCTATTCACTAGGCTGTCATTAAGCTCTCAATTTTCTTTGTGTCAGGCCTAAGCACAGATACCAACACCTTAAAGATTTTCAATTGGTGTCCTATCCTTTACCCTCATTTTTTGAAAGGAGACTGGGGCTTTTTGATGTTGTTACTAATGCTGCTGTTTGGGTTTTCATAATAATGGAAAAAAAATCTGAAACTGAAAGACATCACATTCCTTGAGCTCACGGTTGAAGGGATTTGAATATTCTGATGGATGTAGTGCCTTGTCTGGTATGATTTACCATGGAATCAGTTATCAAGAACAAATACAATACCCTGAGCTGGACTACTTATATGACCCCATCAGCAATTATAAAAGAGAAAAAGTAACATGTCATAACAACTACTGTGATCTAGCAGTCACCTTACCCAGAACTGAAGGCATTTTAAGGTAAATAGCCTATTTCAGTAAGTTCACGAGCTAAGAGACTTTCTTACTGCTATTTTGCTTTATAAACAATGGAGATGAAGACACTGACTTTTCTGGTTACAAAATGCTCAAAAGAAAACGCTGCTGAAGAGAGCCAAATCAAATATACCTAAACCCAATACACATAAACACAGATCAATACTTCTTACTATGCCTCCTTGAAATTATTTCAAATGAAAAAAATTAAACAAATCAGGATAATAAATGCTAAGAAATTGCTTAGCTATTGTGATGGCAAATATTTGTACTGCCAAGATTACAAAAGCCATGGTTCACAGGAAGTACAGATGGGTTGTTTAACCTGACATCTTGGTAACATAAAATCAGAACAGTGGCTAATGTAAAAGAAAAAAAAAGAAAATTATATAGTACTACTTAATTAAGTATGGTTTTATCTAAAAAATACCAATTTTTGCTCCCAGTGCATACCACACACTTAGTAAAACTATCACCGTTCAAAATGACAACTGAAAACTTACTTAGAAAAAAGTAAGCAATGTAGAAGAAATAGTTTAAAATAGTGATATATTTTCCCACTCCTAAAAGGAGGTAATTTATTCTGACCTTCTTTTTTTACTACACATACAGGAATAAAAATATTAAGGATGTTTTAAAATATGGATATTGAAAAGAAATATGGATGCAAAACTTAATACTTAGCCAATCTAAGAAGAGTCTAATAGTGCACAAATATTGTTATTTGATTTTATACTAAAGCCCAATGTAAGAAAGAGCTTTCCTTCTTTCTTTTGGTGCTGTATACCAGTGCTACGCTTCCTCAGTTGGGAATACATCACTGTATACTAGTATTTATAAAGGTAGTGGGTTGATCCTAGCTGGATGGCAGCACCCACCAAAGCTGCTCTACCACTCTCCTCCACAAGTGGACAGCAGGGAGAAAATATAATCAAAGATTCATGAGTTAAGGACTGGGAGAGATCACTCACCAAATACTGGCACAGGCAAAATAGACTAGAATTAGGGATATTAACTGAATTTATTGCCAACAAAATCAGAGCAGGATAACGAGAAGCAAAATAAGACCTTAAAAACAGCTTCCCCCCCCTCCTCCCTCCTTCCCGAGTTCTACCTGTTCTGCCCCAGGGAGATGGGGAGTGAGGGGTTTGGTCAGCTCATCACACATTGCTCCTGCCATTGCTCAAGGACAGAACCCCTTCCCCTGCTCCAGCACGGGGCTCCTCCCCTGGCAGACCGTCCTTCATGAAGTTCTCCACCCTGAATCCATCCCTTCTGCAACAGGTCCCCACACAATGCTGCTGTTGTAACACGGGTCACTCTTCCCCAGGGTGCACTCCTTCAGGCACAGTCTGCTCCAACACGGGCTCCCCACGGGGTCACAAGTCCCACCAGGAAACCTGCTCCAGCACGGGCTCTCCTCTCTCCATGGGTCTGCAGGTCCCTGCCATCCTTCTTTCAGGCACCACCAGCTGTGCTGTGGGTCTCCTTCATGGGCTGCAGGTGCATCTCTGCATCCCGTGCTCCTCCTTGGGGGCACAGCTGCTTCACCATGCTTTTCACCAGGGGCTGCAGGAAAATCTCTGCTGGGGCACCTGGAACACCTCCTCCCTCTCCTTCTGCACAGACATTGGTGTCTGCAGAGCTGCCCCTCTCACTTACTTTCATTCTGCTCTTGGCTTAGTGCAGTTATATCTGCACAATAACTTTCCTTCCTTCTTAAATACCTTATCACAGGGGTTAGCACCGTTTCTGGTTGTCTCAGCCTTGGTCAGCAGTGAGTCCATCCTGGAACCAGCTGACACTGGCTCTGTCAGACATGCAGGAAGCCTCTGGCAGCTTCTCACAGAAGCCACTCCTGCAGCCCCCCGCTACAAAAATCAGGTCACGCTAATACAATACAAAAGCCAATGCTTAAAAGTACAAAATTATTTTAATTTAAAACCAGAATTTAAATAGATAAAGAAAAATAAAATTTTCACCTCTAGAACAAGAGGTGAAAAATAAACACAAACTAAATTGATTATTATTTAGTTTAAAAAAAAATAATCTGGGGTACAGTCCAGTTTGTCTACATACCAATGAAACTGTTACACACCACAGTTATTACTTAATATAATTTTATATTGACTTTTGAATATTATTTGTCATAAGAATTGCCTATGCTACAGGATATCACTTCCATTTTAAGAAACCAAGATAATAAAGGTTAATATAAACAATAAAAGTCTACGTTTTCTAGGCAATAAATAGAGGTATTAAATCCATGGGGGAAATGATTGAGAAAAACAAGCAATGGAAAAGAATAAAACAAAGCATTCTATTTATAAAAGAATAAAACAAAAGCATTCTATTTGTCCAATAGAAAAAAAATAAAGAGATGGAATTAAATTACAAAGAAGTCTTGAGGACCTGAATAAAAAGAGGCAACAAGGAAGTTATGAAAAAGAGGCAGATTTCATAAACACACACTTCAAGTATCTGGTGTGTTTCATGATCTCAGAAATCCAAACTGCACAAATTTAAACAGGAACAAATCACCTCAAGTAGTATATATATAAAAAAAAATCTCTCCTGACTCTGTTTTGCTATTACTGCAATTGCAGTTTGTGATTACAATTTGGCATTATAATAGAATATGAAAAAGCATGCTAATCAAGAATCTGAAATGATAGCTGATACAGACTGTGTTTGCGTTGACTTCCAAATACTAGAAAGGTAAAAAAACATTTCTTATCTATACAGAGGGTAACTGGAAATCCTCCTCCTAGGATTCAATGTGAGAAGGCCAAGCTGACTGGAGAAGATAATTACATTGCCTCCATATGCCAGCATATTATATTTTATTCTTTGTTGCTAATCTGGCATGTGAAATTAAAAAAAAAAAGCAACGTTAATCAAAAGGTAGATAATACACGTGAATCTCCTCACTCCTGAAAATATTTGGTTGGGAATAATCTTTTCCACAGTGATGATGTTCAGTAAAAGGAACAAAAAAGATAGACACAGCAAAAGGTTCAGCCCAGTAGTCAAGAGGCACCTTTGCTCCCTGACTGGGCCTCTTGGTTTCACTACAAGTTTATAGATAGTCATTGCTAATAAGTATCAGCAAGCATCTTGAAAGGAGGAATCAGCCTTGCCTTAATTCCAGATTTTGACACTCCACACTCCCCAGTGACTGACTAGTTGGAAGAAGGATTATAGAAGCAACTTTTCTAAGACTTAAGAAATGCTTTGAGCAGGTAGTGAGAGACAGCAGAAATAAAATGTTTAATTGATATTAGCTTATTAAGGAACAGTGATTGCAATGGGTTTAAAAAAAAAATTACCCATGCCTTTTTAATGCTATTGCCCACAGGAAATATCAGATTAGATTGCAGAATCTCCTCTCTTCCCCAAAAAAAGAAAATAAAATAAAAATTAAACCAAACCAAAACAACAACAACAAAAAAAGACTTCTGGACTACACTTACAAGTGATTAAGAGGAAAAAAAGTAAAACTGAATCTTGCTTCTTCTAATCCTGGAATTTGCATAGGACATAGATACTGGGCTCATGGAGCCTCAGAAGGAAGAAAATTCTCATGTTACTTTAGAGCTGAGAACAGCAGTGACATGACAGCAAAAGCTCTGTTCTTAGTCCTCAGGATTCACTGCTCATCTTCAATAGATTTTTTTCCCTTCTCTCTCTAGGACAGGGGATTTTACAGGATCAAATTTTATGACTTCTCAGATCCTGCAAGCAAACAGATTTTCCAGATAGACACTGTGAGCTATAAATCTCAGGTTGTTTGGAGACCAGACAACACAGGGAAAGCACAGGCTATTTTTGAATCCCGGAATACTACTTTCTGCACATTTCTTTCTTGGCCATGACACCCTAAATGACAATAAAATCATCAAACACTCAGGCTGTCTATATTTTACAGGCGTTTCAGTGCTCCTAGTAGCAGGAGATCATTTTATAGACTTTGGGCAAAAACCTAAAAGTCATACATGGGTTTTTTCTGTGCTTATGCATTCAAATTTGCTTTTAATAACATGGGACAGAAGCTTATGTTCTTCTCTTTCTTTTTTTTTAGTTCAAAGTCCTTATTGCTTAAACACTTCTAAACTGAATCTAATTCTAATGTAACCTAAACCCCTTTAACCTGACCTAGCCCTGAGCCCTAATTTAACATGAATTGGGGTTGAACAAATGAAACAAAGAGCAGCAAATAGCAACAGTAAGTAGGGAAGGAGAGAGGGAAAAGAAAGAGAGGAAGGTTTTTTATAGGAGGTTAAAATGAATATTGTAGTCTGGAAAAATATCACAGACAAGAGTGAGGATTGCACAGCTGAGTCACTTTCTCCTTGCCCTTTGGTAAAAACAAGATGAAAACAAACAAGGCTGGAAAGAAGCCTGAATCAACAGGTCACCAGAAACCAGTGAAAGCTGGCACAGCCCCTTTGCTGTATCCTTCATACACTCCTGCCCAGCTGGACAACAGAAGCTCTTTTCTGATGGAGCATCCTGCACAGGCCAAGGCTGAGGCTGGACTCTGACTTCCCTGGATTCTCCCGTCTCTCTGCTCCCACCCATGCTGTCAGGGCAGTGCTTGCTCTCAGTGAGGGCTTAGCTCTGACTATGGGAGACCTGATTGTCCTAACCTCAAAGTTCAGCACTGGGCCTAAGTAAAAGCAGCCCAGGGGACAAGGACCGAGTTACATCTTCACAGACTGTCCCCTCAGCCCAAAACTGAACTGCTGCCCACCCGTGAGGACATCATTAACAAGGAGGCACTGTCACCAGTACTATTCCCTCCTAAGCCATGTGGAACACCTGGCTTGCCAAGGAGGGGTGTGCATGCATGTGTTAGTGAGATATGCAGAGCTGGCATGCTCTGGAGTATACATATGGATGTACAGGCTGTATTCCATATTTCTTAGCGTCTGACAGAGAGTCTGCAGCCAGCTGTTACCATTCTGTTGGCTGCCACCTGCCTGTTTATACCTGGAAATCTCAGAGCATACACTCTTTCACTGAAGACATTGCATAAACATTGGTCTCTGTCAGAGGCATGCAAATTACAAGAAGAGAATTCATTAGGATGCTAAAAATACTTCCTAACAATATCAGGTGGGAACCTAGGTATTAACAAATTGCTCACATTACTTCAGCAGCAATGCAAGAAGACTCCCAAATGGAAAGTACCTGACAAATGAAGAACCAAGGATTATCCAGCTCAACAAGAAATTCACATGCTGTTCAGATACAGCCTAGGACTTTTCAGCATAACCACGTAAATGTAAGTCGTGGCAGATAAACAAGGGAAGGGGACTGAAAACAACTTGGAGGAGTGCTTTGTAATAATCATTCTCAGTTCTGGTTCAAGAGAACTCATCTCTTCATGGGTTTGAATATTTCATACATGCACAATGCAGTCAAACATCTGATCTTCATTACCATTGTAACAGCCATGATCATGAACATCACTATAATTAATGGTGAATTATAATGAAGCACATAATCAAAGAACATTAGGACCTTTGGAGGTCACCCTGTCACACCTCCCTGCTCAAGCATGGTCACCCACAACAGGCTGTCCCACACCATGTCTGGACAGTTCTTAAATATCTGCAAAGATAAAGACTCAACAAGCTCTCTAGGCGATCTGTTCCAGTGCTAAAAGTAAAATAATGTTTTCTTATGCATATTTTTTTTCTATTTATAAAGTTTTTTCCACAGAAATGCTGTTTTTATGCTTTCAGATTATCATATATACAGACTAAATTCCTACTGATAATTTCTATGCATGAGAAGCTGAAATCATTCATAATCCCTTTTAAAACAATACAACCTTTATGATATGAATGCCTGTTTCCACCACAAACACAATCATTATTTCAAGATAATACCTAAGTACCAACAGGATTGCTTTTCCCTGCAGGTTGACATTTAAAGTTGCTCTGGTTGGACTATTGTTCAAGTCAGATAAATTCCCCTTTATTAGAGCAAGAGAGATTAATCTTCTTTTTTCTTTTTTTCATCTTTGCACACATAAACTTGCATACATATTGCCTGATCAAAGCAAATATAACTGCATATATTCATTATCATCTGTTTGCAGTAAGAATTCTATCGGCATAACTTAATCTAAGCAGTTGATTTATTAAGTGTTTGATTGAAGCAGAAAGTTTTTTACCATATTATTTACATTTTGAGTATGCCTATCTGTGCCAAAGTTGGTTTTAAAAATTTACTTTAGAAAAGTTTTACATTCCTAGGGGTTTTTTAATAGAAACATATGTCCCTAATACCAAAAGCTGAACTCTGCTAAACCAATTTTTATCTAGACATATTGCCTAAGGAAAAACCCACCATATTTTTCAATACAAAGTTTTATATCAAGTTTTAATTATTTGTATGTTATCTGCATATGTCTAAGTGTGATTCCCCCAATATTAAACTTTAAAAGTTTATGACAGCCTATTCCAAGAACTATATGAGAGTTATCAGTATATTAAAAGCATAATGAAGAAATAGCAACACATGAATAGTTCCACATTCATTAAGACCAGAGACCATCTAACCTAACATATAATGCTAATTATACCCCATATTTTGTCCTTCATTGCTTTCTCAGTCTTCATGGTTTTCTATTGGGGCTTTTTGCACATGTGATTTCTCTATCGCATGATTTATTCCGTAGTTTCATTACTAGTCTCTCTTTTCCTTCCAGATTTCAAAGTACTTTTCTTGTGCTATTTTATTTTAGTTTTCTTACAGCTGTCAAATGGAAATAAAGTGACGAGACAAAGTTTTAAATAAAACTCAGCATAAAAATCTGTGTGCTGATACAGTTATTTATTTCCTTGACTGTGGCCTGTTTCAATCTTATTCTGACTGAGAACATTGCCTAGAGGGTGCATAATTGTATGCTTTTAAGATTTTACTTTCTATCTGTTAAGAAACTTTTTGTATTTAATTTATATAGCATATGTTAATTAGCTAATAGGCAAGTATTTTACTTGTTTGAGAACTCATGCCGCCAGTTCCCCTTTGTATGCTGAGATAGAATCACATAATATTGGGTCTTTTTATCAAACTGAGAACTAAAAAGAAATATTTTTCATACTTTGCAAAAAAGTACTGAGAAATAAAACTAGCAGAATCTTGAAACATTATTAGAAACTAACATTTAGAATTTCTGGCTAAAATTCAGACCTTTTACTTGTAGCACAAAAATTCAGAAGGGTGAAATTTTTTTTAACATCTCTGTTGGCCTGACTGTAGGTCTTAAGGCACCTCAGATGTTGCTCCCATGACTACCATGCCAAGAAAGCAGGAACTAGGCTAACTTTAGACAGCCCATGGAAATATTACAGCCTTTTCCCTTGTTTTAAAGAACAACCACAGAAGTTTCCCTTTTAGCTACCAGTAGAAAGGCAGCTGAGAACTGTTTTGAGAGTCCTGGATTCACGGCAAAGGAGCATCAGGTGGGCAAAATTAGAATGGCACTTAGTGGTTGAATATGGGAACCATGTAACTCAAAAAACATCTGCACTTTGTCATGGTCCAAAACTGCTAAATTCAGCAAGCCCTGGGAACATCTACCTCTTGCAAACAAGCTTCTATTCACCAGTTAACTTCAACACCACTCTTCTTGGTGGGCAGTTTCCCTGTATGCTGCTTGGACTGGAATTCACTGAGGACTGTAACAAGTCATTGCCTTAAGCAGATGCTGACAGCTGCTTTAAGAGAGAGACTCTCCTGGCTCCCCCTCTGAGTTTCTGTTGATATACCTAATCTCTAGTATTTGAAGCTAAAACAGATCTTATCTCATTCCCTTTGAGAAAGTTAATTTCTGAACATTACTCCAATAAACACAAAAAAGACAAGGCTAGAATGTAGTTTATCCCTTGACCATGGAAGAAAAGGAAGAATATTAGAGAATAATCCATACCTTGTGTCGTAATCTTACTAGGGGCTGATATGGCCTAAAGCTGTATCCTTCCTTGACTGGCCACCCCTCTGCTCCCAGCAAAATGCATCCAAGAAGTAAAGCAGTGGACCACCACATAAACATCTTTACAGGTCTGTTTCTGTGAAAATAAAATGAACAAGTTCAGAGATGCAATATTACTTTAGCATAAACTGTATAAGAAAGGTTTACAATACTGACAATCCAATTGTGGACTTGAATGAATTTAGTAGATATAGGACAATCCATCTGGCACAACAGCAAAGAGAAAAAATGTTGGTAGTATTTGGGACAGCAGTATCAATTCCATTGTGCTGAACCTGAGAATTTTCCCATCTCATATGAGGGAGTCACTGAGGAAACAACCAGGAAAAGTCAAAGAAAAGACAGAACATAAAAGAAAAGCAGTGGTGAAAAATGCAATAAGTTTTCTCAGATGAAAGAAAAAAACTTATAATCAATCACATGTTCATCAACTTTTTATTTTAAATGTGGCCTCTTGTGATGCACTATTCACAACCTAAAAGTTTACAATAATCATACTCACAGATTTATAAATACATATGGCATAAGAAGTACCTTACCTTGTATGGTTCCTAATGGATGTACACATATACATTACATAAGTGGCTTCAGAACCTTTTAGAGATATGCAATATTTATTATTGATATTCAGCATTTGTGTTGAAACCATCATGTTAAACAGACAACACAGCAAACTGATCTCCATTACCTCAAGGTACTCCCAAGTCAGTCTGCTAGTCTATATTATTTAATCCTTCATTATGGGGCAGAGATGAGCCACTTTCATGCATGAGTGGAGGTTTTTTTCCCCTGTCTATTTTGCTTTTAGTTCACTTAGCCTGCCAGTGCAGAAACCTCTGATAAGAATCAAGATATACAGGAATAAGCACAAAACATCACAAGAGTGCCCTAGCAGCCCAGACTGTGCACCGAATTTTGAAGTCTTGCCTGACATTTTCTTTTCTATGGGAAATCATCTGAGCATAAAATGTGAACAAATTGGGGATCACTTATTATCCTGTATCATTTACAGTCATGCTCCTGGCAATACTGTTACACAAACTGTGGTTTTGATTCCTATCATTCCTCACATAGCAGTAGTCTTCACAGTCACCTCAAGGCAGAGAGACTGAATAGAATTAATTCCTGTGGAGATATTACATGTAGTAAATGGACTCTACTCTTACCTCTATTCACAGTCTCAGTAACAGATCCTACTTAAGTCTGCTACCCTTCCCTGGAGACTACTCTACCAAACTTGGTGAAACCACTACAGGTCTGTTTCATCCTCATTCCAGCTGATTTTTACCAGCCTGCCTTGCCTTCACACATGTAATTCAAGCAAAAGCTTGACATTCATGCACCATATTACTTCGACATCACTTACCTTTTGTTCCACCAAACTCAATCTCATTCTGGCTCTCCCTATTAATCAAACTTAGCGTTTCATCTCATTTATCATTACTTTTTCCAACAGTTTCCACTTCAATTACCTTTCTTTGTCACTCCAGCTTTTCTAATATACATAGTAGAAGCATCTCTCTTAGGAGAGCTTGCACAGAATACATTAAGCAGAGCATTATTTGAAACACAGAAAACAAGCTCTATTACAGAGGGGTATTTTACATAAATAACTTGAGGCTTGTTCTTCTACCGCCGCTCAGTAACGGGATATTATAGCGAGGATAGGAAATGACACAGTGATATTTTCTTCTTGAGTTTCCCTCAATCTTCCACCAAAACAGAAGAGCTAATCATGTGTTCTGGTGGATCTTTGCTATGGTATTATTAGAACTAATCTAGCTTACTGACAGGAAACACCAAAAAAAGACTGCTTCAGAACTCTGAGGATTCAAGTACATGACGGTAGGGGATTTTCCTTCACTGACTACGTTGGTTCCCAGTATCACTGTTACTGGAAAAGTAAGTCCATTAAAAAAAAAAAAAAAGCCAGAACAAAAGAAATATGAAAAATCAGAATCTTGATTTTTAACCTCAAAAAATTGTTGAAATTTTTTTAAAATACCTAATTGTTGACTTTCAAGGCCAGAATCAGATTTGTTTAGCACTTGTGCATGCTAAGACTAGCATGGTTGAACCTTTGTGCACTTCTGGAATACCTCTCTGAACAATGAAAATTTGGTTGGAAAACAGTCATTTCACAGAAGGTTGTAAGAGCAGCCACATTCCACCACCCACCCACAAACTGAATAGATTTTAGTCTCATGTGGAGTAAAAGAATAGAGTCCTTTTAGTTTTGAAAGTTGTTTGACCTTGAAAGGCTCATGCTTTGCACTTGTACAGAACAGAAAATTATTACATGCTCAGTTTCTGACTTCATTGCCTGATACTTGGATGAACATTTACAACACAAATTTACAAAGTAAGCTTTTTGGACACATGCCACCTAAAATCCCAAAAGTATGCAGAGTCTGTGCAGTTATGTTTTGCCTTTTTAGAATTTAAAATATCCACCTTTTTAAGTTGCATACATTTTCTGTTGAATTTATTGGATATCTTAAATTATTTTTTTTACTTATTACAAAAAACACAGTTCTCCTTAATACAGTATTATTATGAAGCCTTTATTTTAAGAAAAAGTATTATCTGTCCTAAGGACTTACATTGTTAGTGAGTTGAACTGAGATCAGGAATAAAAATGACTTTTCAAAGCCTCATTACAGCTCCAGATTTTGGTGCTGCATACAGCCGAACAGAAAGAAATAAGCTATCAAGACTATATATTCATGTTGCCTAAATTTGCCTCTTTCTTATTTCTACTTGAAGGTACAGCCTAAATTATCAGCAAAGAGGGTTTTTAATTTTGTTTTAATATTGTATTATCAAGAAATCAGATTTGTTTTTGAAAAATTGTTATATCATGCATTCTGAGGCAAAATTACATATTTTTGAACTCAAATTTACATTAATGATCTAGACCCTCTACTCATTATTATAATCTAGCAGAACTTGATCTTTCAGTGTTTAGATTAAATTCTTCTCTATTTTTAACTTCATTAATTACATATTTGTGAAAGAACTGCTTCTAGGTTTTATTATATATATATAAATATTATTATATGTCTATTTTTATTTTCACTGAAGACAGTTGCTTCTTTATACTCATATAATCATGTTTGGAAATCTGATTAGTTTACTTGGCTCTCTTTATTCTCTCTTTAAGCAGATACTCTGCATTTTCCTGTTTCTTTCTCTCACATTTCTCACAGATAGCATGGACTATAGATTAAAATGGAAAAAACTTAAAAATTATAAAATATTCCGGTACATATTTTAAATGTACATATTTTAACATATATATATGATTTTTCTGCCAGTAAACACCAAACTGAAATTCTTAAACAAGTACTAGCAGTAACTCCCTATCATCCATTTTATTAATGAAAACAGTTAATTTACAGCTACTCATTGCATGTAAATAATTAGGGGGTGGGCTTCTCCCTAGTTGCACACAAATAAGTAGGGTGCTGAGTTTCTTTCCTCAATGTGCACTAATTCTTATTAACAATTAGCTTAATGCACTATTTTAGCATCAAATTGATTGGCATTGTAGAAGTCTTATGTGCTATTTATCATCCTTAGATTTTCCTCATGAGCTGAGGAGGAATAGAACAAAGAATGTGGAAGAGATAATGGTTGTTCCTTATTTCTCACTGTACAGTAATTTCACCAGTATCAAATTTAGATTTTCCTTTCTGATTCTCAGAAGGCTTTGTCATTTCACTTTTTAGCCCATTTCCAGAGCATTCATGAATCTGATGTACTCTGCAGTTTTCTCACTATTGATTTTTCCCCATTTCAATTAATTCTGATTTTTTTTCTTATAAATTATAATCTATAAGAGGATTCTTTTATTCTGTGTCAAGTTTATACCTTAAAACTCTTGGATGAGAAGCACTGCTGGGAGAGCTATAGCTTCTGAACTGACAAAAGGAATATCTTAGGATATCTCTCTTGCCTTTTTTAGGTAGGGAAAATGGGACCCTTAAATAATTTTCAGAGATTTTTTTTTAAGCAAAGAAAGCTACATGAAAAGTTCACAGCGTTTCCACCATCACCCTGATGATCAGATAGTCACTGCTGAGTCAGAGACAATTTCTTATAATTCTTAAGGAAATGTAATGCAAAACCTGTATCTCCCTTCTCTCTCCTCCTAGTGCTTTTCCAATACTTTGTGGAAAACAAACTAAATCCCAGTTCTGACACCTTAATTATGAATATCTAATAACAATTAATATATTCTACAATACCATAGTGAGTGTTTCCTCTCAAAGTTATTATGAGTTCTAAATCTTCTCATCAGTTCATTGGTAATATAAATTTTGTTCTTTGCCTAACTTTTTCTTGTTGGACTAGGAAAGAGGTTGTTGCTATGAGAGTTTAGCAAACGCATAATAAGCACTACTTTACCTGTCCCCATGCTGTAATCTTCTTTGAGAAGATTGAAAAGATATCATATTTTACATAACCAGTTCCAAATGTGACAATGTGTATTTACAGTGTACTAAAAAAATATAATTCATGTAACCTGGCTTAGCCAGACTTTATATAAAGAGTTAAAACATATACCCAGTTACAAGAATGCCCTATTTTAAAATGCATACATACTTAAAATTAAGAACTTTGCAATTTTTAAAGCTCTTTTTTTTCAATAATTTCTCAGTTAATATGCTCTGTTCTGTGTTGATAAATAGTGACTAGCCAGGATATCTGGCTTTAAGAGAAGAGATATTCATTTGAAAATGTAAATATTCCACCTCAATAAACTGATATGATCAACTCAACACCTCTACAAAGTATAATAAATGAAATCTTAAATAATGGCCCAATCACTGCATTCCTCCTGCATTTAAAAGAAAAGATATATCAGATATTAACCTGGAATTATTTAAAAGGTCACTTTCAACATTTCAACGTGCTCTCAGAAAATGTCAGTCTCCATCTTTTAGATATTATTAATCTGAAAATAAATAAGAATAAAAATAATTGTCTGTTTTGTGGGGATCAGAAAAAAGACCATAAGCTATGTCACCATATTCAGTGTTATTAATAGGTTTATAATACAGCTACAGTAATAAATATAAACCATGCTTCATTGCCTGTGACTTTGAGATTTCATTGCATATCATGATGGACACAAATAAGCAGGCATGAAAGACCACACTGCTACCATTTCTTAAGACGCTTTTATCTACCCTTATGGTTTCATGGTAGAAAACTAGCGGCAAAGAAATAATATTCTCGTGTAGAGAAAATTATACTGCATTAGCTTTGAATGAATAGCAGAAGTTTTAACTAAAAGCATGTCCTTTCCCATTAGCCAGCCTCTACCCTAGTGCCCACATCTTCACACACAGCCTGCCTTCAAGAACCTTACAACAGTTATCTTAACACCAAAAATGGGGCTCTTACAAAGTAGTCACAGTATCATATTCTCTTATGAACATAGCTGAAATACATATCCAGCAATGTTTCTGCTTGTCAAAATGCGCCGTGGAGGGCAGATCACAGTGTCACGGGGGCAGCTCTCAACCCCACGACTTCCTGACAGCTTCTGAGCGCTGCACACTTCATGCTGCCACCTTCCAGGCCTCCTCCAGAAGTGGCAGCTACACTCTGAACCAGAGTGGTTAGGTCACCTTAGCTATGTGCAGCAGGCTTGGGGCTGGCAGCAGGAAAGTGCAGTGCTGCCACGGCAGCCAGCAGCTCGTACATCTGCCAACCAATCTGTTCTGTCTCTCAGCTGCGGCTTCATGTGCCCACAGCCACTCACTGTGCAGGCACATGCTCCTCATCCTTCACCCACCAAAACAGGCTGGCAAGTCACTTCAGAACAGCCAGCAATGCCACTGACAGCTCATGTGCTGGAACACACAGGATGAGAATACTTTTTTAAAAATATTTCACAAAATGCCCTCGTCATGCCAGATGCACCCTGCCTTCTGCTGACTCCTGTCCATCTCTCCCTCTGTCCTTTCCTGATTTAAACTGCAAAACCATCATGCTGCACAAGAAGAAGGTGGAGGGCAGGCCCCTGAACTCCTGTACTAGTGCACTTGGTCTTGGTGCAGACCTTACAAACACGTCAGGCTGCTCCAAGGCAGGTACGTCCAGGCACCACCGTGGTGAGCAGCCAGCACAAGGCCAGAATTCCCTGCCTTTCCCTGTCACTCTCTGTGCCCTCCACCACCTGCACTGCCAGGTGCTGGTGGGTAAGGGCAGCAGCCAGGCAGCCCATCCCCTCTCTGTGGGGGGATGCAAGCAAGATCCATTAGCCCAGGGCTTTTCTAGAAGGGCTTCTTTTGAATTGGCCCGTAAGATTTACAGTGGCTCATGAGAACCTGTACACAAATGGCCTGATCGTGCCAGGGTCATTTCTGAAAAGTTCCTGAAATGCAGATGCAGCAGGGACACTTATCTTTGCGGCTAAATTCATGCTCTAATTTCCTCTTACCATTTTCAGTGTATTTATTTATTTATATAAATGATGACACCAAGATGTCTTAGTCTAAGCAACCCCATTTCCAATGAATTATAATAAAATGAGAAATGGCAATTTTAAAACCTTCTTATAAGTTCTTCACATGGTCTCATAATGTCTTGAATATTTCAGAAAGAACAAAATGAGAGTACTGTAGTTCACATATCTCAGAGGAGCTTTGTTTAAAGGATTCTAGTTGTGTGTATTGATATATTTTTCTCCCAAGACTTCAGTATCAACCTCAGGGTGATTTTAGCATCGCTGATATATGCAAGTGCTGGTTTGTGGAGGTTATACTGTTAGTGAGGTGGTCTCTTTCTTCCCTCATTAAGCAAACTTGTAGGTTCCTCAACAGCCCAGAGGATTAATGTTTACCATCATGGCATTATCTAAACTGATGGGAATTCAACTACTTTATGTTATGAAACCAGAAACAGAAAACCTGCCAGCTTAGAACTCAGGTGAATATCTTGGTACTGTTAATATTTTACATAATTTGTAAATTGACACCTATCATACCATTGTGTAGCTGTGTCCTTCACACATGCTAGAAAAGATAAATATTTTGATTTTCAAGTTTTTAATGTTTTTATTCTAAAATCAAACACTACTAACATCAACTAAATGTAAGATGAAACAACAGCTGTTGGCACTTCCATAGTAAATTGTTAAGAGCACGTTTGAGAAAAGACATTATCCTAGAGAAAGCAAAATGGCCACTTAAGATACAAATTTTTTTAAACAGGTGAGCTGCTAAATTAAAGATTAAAATTCTCCTTATTTGCTGTGATATATTCATCTACCACTCTTACTTGTCTCTTTTAGTATTCAAGAAAACCTTGAGGTTTGGTAAAACAGTAGTAACCAACAAAACCATTGAAACCTTTGGGTTATTGAACTCCTTGGATGAATGCTAAACCACGATATGTCTGTCATTAGTTCCAATAGCCATGACAATTTAGAGAATCCCTTCCCATTAAGTATTCTGGTTAATGTTATGATTTTATCTGTTTACATCTATGAAACTCTCTGCATTGAAGTGCTGTAGCCAACAGAGATGGACCCCATCTTTTTTTACCCAGAGAAAGAGATTCTTCAATAACTCAGCTGCTTTAAACTCAACCCCCCTGGAGATTGTTCCTCAAGATCACCATGCAATTGGCAAGACCAGAATAGACGAGTTTGAGGGTTTTGCCTCTAATCAGATTTGAAGTAAAGAAAGAATTATGAAGGATTGTAGAAGGAATCCAAGTCCTAAACCACAAAAATGTAAAGAGAGAAGGTAGTTAGGGACAGGGGAAGTAGCATTTCAGCAGTCTTCAATAGGATGGGAAGATTTCTAGAGTGCCTATCAGCAAGAGAGGTGACATGGGAAAGTCTATGACACGTGAGAAACCATGAGCTCCTGAAACACAGAAGGACATGGATGCACTCTGCTGTGATGGAGAGGAGTATGCACAGCAGTACAAACTCTGACAGGAAACATGAAATTATCAAACTGCAGAGAATAAAGATGCATGTGGATTTTGGCATGATTGGATTGAAGCACAGCTCAATCAGTAACCAGACGGACCGATGAATGTTGCAGCTATTTAAATAAACGAGGACTATCTGTAGCTGAGGGCAGTTTGTCCTTATCAGGATTGAACCAAAAATACATTTGCCCTCCAGTACTCTCCCCCAGTGCCCAAATAAATATAATTAAGTTAACTACAGATTAAATCCTGACCCAATTGACAACATGAAAACAACTCTAAAACCTACATTTAATATGTCTGGTACAGAATACCACCCTATTTATAGGATTTACTTGCAGTGAATATTCACAAGTATGGAAACAAAACTTTAAAATAACTCTGTTAACTAAAATGAAAAAAATTCAAAGTTGCTTGTTATTGTTTTTAGAAAAAAAAATCTATGTCTATTCATAGGTATACAAATATCTATGGTATATATCATAGGTATACAAAAATCTATGTCTATTCATAGAGGTATACAAATAAAGTGTTCTGTACTTGAATAGCCAAACTAGTTACAGGTATTTTCTCTTTTTCAATTTAACTGCTGTGGAGTTTTTTGCCTCTGTCCTTTCCTGCTTTGTGGTGACTCAACACTCTTTCTTCTTTATTGTCACAAAGGTCAACTTTCTTCATGAGCCTCAATTCAGAACAATCAGAAAGAAATACAGAAAATAGCACTTGTTTTGTCAGTCATAAAGCTGACATAGCTCCTACCTAGTGCCATGTGCTTGTATGTTTAAGTCCAAGTCTGTAAAAGAAGGATTTTCTCACCCTATATAAAAAAAAATTAACAGACTGAAAAAAATAGGAAGTAAACATACACCCTTTCTGAGATCTGATAGAACAAAAAACTTCACCGCTATCATACCTGATTTAAAAAAATAAATTCACTCTGACAGCTGACTCGGTCATTTGTGTTCTACTATCTATATTAAATGCAGTTCATTGTTTTAGTACATAGTAATTTCCCTAGAACAAAATGCAGTCTTATTTAAATTTTCCAAAGATATTTTCAATCAAATAATGCATTTGTCATATTGTATGCTTATGACCCTGTTCAATAGGATCTAAACTTTCATTTCTTGCTATGTTTTAACTGTCTTACACTATTTTACTGGATTTTATTGCTTATGGTTTTATACCACTCTAATATAACTACTAGGAAGAGGTCTTCCAAATGCATGTTGGAAAGCTGACAGTAAACCAGAAAAACCTATCATTTCCTGATTAGGTTGTAACTAAATAGGACTTAGCTACAAAACAGGGGAGTTTTTTTCAAAAATTCTTTAGCTTAAAAAATTGTCATTCCTAAGAATGGAATGCAGACAATACAAAGCAAGGAGCAGCCAGTATGTGGTGATTAAATGGTAGTTTGTGAAAGGAATGTATTTTGTCTCTCCTCAACCACTATTGTATTATACATTGAAAACAATTTTTTTTTTTGGTATATAATACCAAAACAATTTCTTTTGGTATTATATACCAAAAAGTTTTATATATTTTATTTGATTTGGGTTTTTTTAGGTTTTGAGGGGAATTTTTTGCATTCTTTGGTTATTTTTGGAAAGGCAAAAAGGTAAATATTTTCAGTTTTATTTATACAATAGAAATACAAGAAAATGTTAATGTAGAATTGACTGGACTTAAGTTTTGACCATCAATGTGCCAGGAAACATATGAAACAGCCTCTTAACCATAAAACCCCTATATTTCAACAAGAAATTAATGCTCAGATACCATCACCAGACACTCTATATCACATTTGGTATGAACTCTGTGCATAGGCAAGAGCATCCCATCTCTTCTCATGTGGAAGTGTCACTCTGAAGCTACAGCCTCAAGAGTGACCACCCCACCTCTCTGAAATATAAGTCTGTGCTCCCTCTTTCATCCCACCATGACACTATTCTCATTTTTTGATTCAGCCACATTGACTCTGGGATTGTCTGGGTCACCTCTGTGAAGTGCAATGCTCACGAAGAGGAGCCAGAAGATATTGCAGAACATCACATTCCAACTGCCCTGTCACAAATGCCAATCACGTGGCAAATGTCCAAGTGACTCTTTATTGATGAGTCAGTTACTGTCACATGAATTATCCTCAGTGCTGACTAAGGTAAGCATCCCTATGCTATGAGAACTGAAAGCTTCTCTTGTCTCTCTCTGTATTTTGAAGGTCTGGGAATGCCCACCTCTCAGCAATTTCAAGTCTTTCTTGTTATCCAGATGAGATTTTCTGGAAGCCACAAAATACAGAAATTCATCAAAGCAGAGAAAGCGGGTTTTGAAAGTTATTTTGAAGGTTTTTATCTGATTCAGCAACATGCAATAGAGTCTGAAGACTGTTTACTCTCTTGCAGTTCTTAAGTGACTATGAAGCAGTGGAAGGAACCCCAGTGGAGGACAGCCAAGTGACTTTAATCAATTTAATATTAATCACTTTCATAGAATCATTCTTGCGTTCTGAAATTTTGAAAAATCAGGATTACCCTGCCTATAGATGGAGGGAAGAATCCACCTTTCTTTGTCATCTTCAAAGTCTTAAAGTTGCATAAATGAGGCAATCTGATATTCAGCAAAGACAAGTGACAATAACTTCCATCCTCCAGAGTAAGACATGGATCGTCTCAAACCACAGCTGACAGCAAACCCAGGTCAAACCTTCTCTCTTTGCCTCCTCCAAAAATACTGAGTATGATCTGTAGCAATAGAAACTTCCAGCAGGAATAAAAAAAAAAGAGTGCCAAAGAAGGATAAAGGCAATAAATGTAGGGGACCAAACTGATGCATCAGGTTCACTGTTCATCTTCTTGGCATGGTGCAGAGGAGGGAAAAGCAGATGCTGCTAAAGTGGGAGAGGGGATATTCCGTGTAACAATGCATACTGCTCATATTCCCTAATTCCTCACTTAATAAAAGCGTGTCAACACTCAATGCTGACACTGCACCCAGTTGAACACTTGGAAACAAAACTAGAGCAGAGCCATTGCTGCTCTCTCTCAAAGTTGACTGCTTTGGGCAGCCTCCTATGCTTAAAGCCAGCCCCACCAACAACCCAAGAGCCAGTTCGTAAGGTCCTGCTATGCAATCCCTATTCATGTTCCTAAATAATACCACAGCCTCCTACAGTTCTAAGTGAACCATTTAATACACAATATACACTGAAGAAAAAAAGAGAGTATCATTAAAAGTATCAAAAAGCGCCTCTTATTTCCAAAGTCACTTGACTTCTTTGAAAATCACACATAAAAGATTGCCTAGATGCAGCCCTATGTTTTGGCTACTCTTAAAGCCCAAGGGAGATATAAATCTGGAAACTAAATATTTCAAAACTACTCCTGAAGAACCAAAGAACCACTTACAACACTGGGAAAGGCAGCCCTTTCCAGCTTTTGGGGTTTGTTTTCTTGTTTGGTTATCTTGGGATTTTTTTATCCATGACGGCATATCAGAAACATGCCTGGGAGGATAAATGCAGGTACTGTTTGCTTTACATCAATCTCTTTCTATATTAGCATTCCCATAAGTCTATCCTCACTCACGTGAGATAACACAATAGGGATAAAGTATCCCACTAGAAGCTCTGAGGGAAAAGTTAAAAGCTATGTCTTGGGATGCAGGGGGGAGAGAGTTACCTGTATTTCAGTGTCTAAAGTCATAAGACTGTACAGCTTTGTTCATGTTTTCTCCCATACTTTTACAGTCTATGTCTACAGTGACACCCTGGTTCAAATCAAATCAGTTTTACACACTTTTGAAGGAAGCTGTCTTGTTCTATGAGAGCTTAAACTGATCTCTGGCCATGATATTGCAACTGATAGGTGGAGACCAGGGCAGGAAAAGGTTCATTTCTAGCCAGATCAGATTACAGATCAACTCTGTAATCCAGCTCACTACTCACATCAACACCACAGGCAAATGGAAAGACTGATCAACAGGTGTAATAAGACATGAGGGACAGCAGTGACCCAAACATAGTTCAATTAAAACTATGAATCTATTTAGCTACAAAATGAAAATGCACACCTTATTCTCTGATCAGAACTTTACTTGCTCAGTTACATCAAAGTGAACACAATAAACTTTAAATCAACTTATTTAAAATATAACTGACAGGCTGTTTAAGCAAGCTTAGTACATCAGTATTTCTCTTACATTGTTGTGACAATACACAGGCCCAAAAATCCCAGAGCAAAGTGGAATACTTCTGTACTATTGTGACTCTCAATTATCTATTCTTTCACCTATTGTAAATACCATCCTAGAACAGTATTCTAGGTTTTAGGGTGGTTTTCTGGTCATAACAGCCCTTCATGAACATCCAGAAATTTAAGACTATTCTTTAGTAATGCTGACTTTTGCTATTAATAGTTTTCTTTTGTTAGATTTGCTCACTGGCTCTAATTTTATAATATTTCCTGCAGATGGCCAGAAATAACATGGATGCAAGGATAAAAAGGAGGATGCAAATTTCAAAACAATGCCATAATCTTCATTACAGAAGTGTTCGTCTAGTAATTAAGTGTGGAGCTGCACATATGGTGTCTGATTTATCCTCATATTTTCAGTGATGCAAACTTGCTATGATAATATTAATGTAAATGTAACCATACCACTTTTCAGTCTGGGAGCACAGAAAAGCTATTTTTTTTCCTCACTTTTTCCATTAGCAATTGCACTTTTTTTTCCAACTAGAAGCTGAAAGAAAGAAAAGTAGCTACAAAGTTATAGGTTTAGCTATTGCAAACTTTCCTTCTCTTCCTTTGTGTATTTAAGGAAAGTAGCTACTTCCCTTAAATACACAAAGAATTTCATTCTCTTTTGGTTGATAAGGATTTACATTCTCCTGGTTTAGGATTATTCATCAATGTTTTCACTCTCAAAAGATGTTATAATATCCCCCAAACAACAAGAGTTTCTCTAGTGAAATATGTCCAAGGCTTCTGCCCTCTGCCTAAATATCTTAGACTAAAATTTAATTCCTGCTGAAGAGAAAATCGACACTGTCCCTTAACGTGGAGCAACAGAAAAAAATTTCTCAGTCCCTAAAGTCCTTCCCTGTAAGAATACTTAACAGCACATGCTAAAGTTTTTGGTAATTTGTAGGTACAATTACTATGTTTTTTATTTCACTTATCACTCCCTTTCCACTCTGTTTTTTAAGCCCAGATTTGCCAAATCCTGACCTTTTACTTGTGAGGAGTTATGTGTCTTTTTCAGGGCATAGATGTATATTAGTACAAGGCAAAAGAGTGGCAGGATTCAACCCCTGTTTATACTGTTCTGCTTCAAGAAAGCATAACCTTCCATTTTGTACTCCAATTCTTGATAGTCTTGAGAGACTAGGTAAACTCAGAAATTTCCTAAATTAGAAATTCATAAACAACACTTCTTAAAAAGTAATTTTTCATATTCAAAAACTCAAAGATGAAATTTCCACATCATGATAATGCCAGCTTTCCCATGGCTTTCTAGGAAGTAAAGATAACTAAATTGTAAAAATATTTACTATGGAAAAGTCTTTCTCTGGATTATTTCTCCTCTGCTTGTACTTATTAACAAACTTCAGAATAATATTTTTGCCCAGATGTACCTTTTTAAATCAGGAAATTTCACTCTGAATTTCACTTTTAAGCATCATATCTTTCCAAATTAGTCGAACCTCCACACACACTGCAGACTCATTTTGAAGCAGTTTGACTCTTTTCAGTAGCACTTCTCTATTTCACTGTGCATCAATTTAAGTTCCTTATGGAGGTGTTTTAATTTGTGAAGCCTTATAGTTGAAATTTTGCATTCCATGCAAAGGCTACAGGATGAACAGTTTCAACTTGTTATAGATAATTAAGTGCACAATCTTTAACACACAAAAACCCCTGTTTTTTTGAAGCCAAAAAGGCCTTTTGTGAAATAAATTACAATCAAAAAGAGATCAAGGTAACCCAATGTAAAAGATAACATAGAAAAAACAAAGTGCATAATTACTGATGGACCTCAATACCAGAAACAGAAGAAAATTACTTATCATTATTTCTGTCCCACTCACAAATAATTCCAATGCAGTTATTACAGGATTGTAAGAGAACTGATCTCTCAGATATTGGTCAAAAGCAATCAAAAATTCATAATGATTATTGCTGTACAAACCTAGTTGAAATACAGAAAAAAGAGTGCTGAGAAGACACATTTCTTTAAATATTCACTGATTAGAGTGATAGCAGTAAACTCTTTGAAGCAAATCATACTCCTCCTTGACCCCTCCCCTCCCCAAATTTGCTGTGCCTTATAAATTGGTTGACTTTACCAACGGTAACCTCAGAAATCCAGTGTTAGAGAGAAATGGTAAACAGACACTCTCAAATATCTCAAATTTCAAAATATTTTCCTTCCTTTAAAACATGAAAGTGGGTCCCATGGTTGATGGATACATATCAATATGCTACAGAAACCTTCTGCTGTATGCTGGGATAAGAAAGTTGATGTTGAAAATCAAAATTATAATCTGAGATGTTAAGGATCTCAGATGTGTGGGAAGTTTAAAATAAGTCCTTACTTTGAACATTGAAAAAAAAAAACCCTACAATTATTAATGATTTTTGTAATGCTTATATATAACATCACAACTCTTTTCATAGCTCTTTTTGGAAGAGAACTGAATCAACTGAACAGAATTACTGAATCATTAATCATTGGAAAAAACCTCTGAGCTCGTTGAGCCCAACCCTTGGCCCAGCACAGCAGTGTTCACCACTAAAGACTGTCCCCAGGTGACACATCCACACACTGCTCAAACACTTCCAGGGACAGTGGCTCCCTAGGCAGCCTGCTCCAATGCCTGACCATCCTTCTAGTGAACACACTGTTCTTAATAGGAAATATTTAGCACTCAACACTTAAACAATAAAAATTTCAAAATTCAGAATTTCCATCCACGCATACTATCTCCTGTCCATTTTCTTCATTAGAAAAAATAATAAAGGCACAAATCTCTTTGCTCATTTTTTTTTAACCATTGAGAGCTTCGTGATCAGCTCTTTAGATTTTCTTTCAGCATTTACTCATAACTCCAGAAACATGCCCAGCTTATAAAAAATACAAGTCTAACTCACTCAGATTGGATCTTTGTCTCTCAAAAGGCAAGCAGAGAATTATATAACTGAAATTATTAGCCATAATACCTCACACTGTTCATTGAAGAGTCAGATGCAGCACATAAATTAATAGAAGCACTCTAAATCATTAGTCAGCAAATTATATCACAAACTTTCATTTAAATCTCTTTATTAATGTGAGAGCTGTTCTATCTGAGAAACCATGAGAACAGGGGGGTGCTATTTTTTTATATGGATTTCTGAGACTTTGGAAGTATAAATCAAATTTTCAGTATAGATTTATTAATGATTCATGTGTATATCACGTATATTTTTATAAAGACAAGCATAGCACCCCTTTCAGAAGTTTACTTATTCATGGAAGAGATTACCGAGAGCCTAAAGCAGTAGATGAATGTGACTATAACATAGAAAAGATATAAAGGACATAAATATCTTAAAATATTAGATTTTTAGTCTTTTGGGGACACCAATTTTAAGATCTGATGCTTGAAGCAATCTACTAATGTTTCAAATGCAACCTCCAAGATGCAGAAAACCTCCTGTCACCCTGCTGACTGCACCAAGAACATACAAATGTAGACTGTTCAAATACTTCTGTGATAAAAATTCTCCAAGCATAAAATAATAGAAACAGCCTATTATTAGACAGTAGACTAAAATGCAACTATAGCTAAGCAGCACAGTTTAAATACACTAGAAAACCGTCCTCAGTTCAAAAAAAAATTAACATTATACACAAGTTAAATCTCTGGAGTGATGTCAATTATGGTTTTCTCTTTCAGTGTCCCAAGTAACAACTAAATCCACCCATGCATCTAGGTCTAGAAAAAATTTACAGAATATTTCCCTTATCAAAATCAGCCTTGAGCAAATACCAAAAAATCTAAAAGAGAAATATATTTTATGTGTTGAAATAGCACTAATTATCACTGGGATTCTGAATTACATGAGAATATAAAGATAGTATAAATGAAAGATAGAAATGTAACATATAAGTTGGAGGACCAACAATTCTAAAAAATGGTATTTCAATTCTCCAATATACTAGCTGAGATTCATTTGCCTTACAAAGCATAGGAAATAAATGAAAAATATAATCAGTCTTCAAACTATCCTAACCTGGTGCTGTGACTTGTAGTTTATTTTAAATAAAAATTTTCTCTCTATCAAAGTACTTGATAATATGGAAGAGCAGCTCTGTGATGAACCATATTTCAACTTAAAAATCAGCCCTCAAGATTAAAAACATCAATTTCTCACTGAAGCTGAGGTTATGGCTAACCTTGGCTGTTGCAAGGAGAGGGAGGATCTGTGCAACTTAATTCCACTTGACAAGGACAAACCCAAAGCACTGTCATAATGGGCTTCTCTTCTTTCTCTGTGGCCTTTCCACTGCAAAAAATGATTATGAGATGAACTTATGTTTCCATCTTGAAACAGAGCAGAGAGAAAAGAAGGGTTCACTGTCAAAATAAGATGCTACTATAAAAAAAAACCCTAAATTTAATTTCATTTAATTCTTTTATCTAAACTATAGAGGCATGGAGTTGATGCATTGACCACTCAGTGAATGAGAAACTGTCTGGATGGTCAGACCCTCAGTGCTGTGGTCAATGGCTCAATACCCAAGTGGAGACCAGTGACAAGTGGCATTCCTCAGGGGCTGGCACTGGGACTGGCACTACTTAACCTCCTTGTCAGTGTCATGCACAGTGTGACTGAGTGCATCAGCAGCAAGTTTGCCAATGTCCCAAGCTGCATGCTCTAGCCAATGCACTAGAAGAAAAGGATGCCATCCAGAGGGATGTGGACAGGCTTGCAAGGTGGAACTGTGCAAAACTCTTCAAGTTCAACGAGGCCAAGCACAAGGTCCTGCACTTGGGTCGTGGCAATCCCAAGTACAAACAAAGGTTAGGTGGAGAACAGATTGAGAGCATCCCTGGTGAGAGGGACTTGGGGGTGCTGGCTGACAAGAAGTTCAACATGACTGAGCAACGTGCACTTGGAGCACAGACAATCTTGGGCTGCAGCAAAGGAATTGTGGACAGAAGGTCAAGGGTGGTGATCCTCCCCCTCCATTCTGTTCCTGTGAAACCCTAGTACTGGAGTACTGCATCTGGCTCTGAGATGGATGCATCCCAACAGAACGATGGGGCCCTGCAGGAGCAAGCCCAGAGGAGAGCCAGCAAGATGAGGGTTGAAGCACCTCTCCACACTCAGAGATCTGGGGCTGTTCAGGCTGCAGAAGAGGAGGTCCCAGGGAGACCACACTGAGGCCTTCTGGTACCTAAAGGGGCCCTGCACAAAAGATGAAGGTGAATGTTTTACAAGGGCATGTAGAGATAGGAGGAGGGAGAATAACTTTAAACTGAGAGAGGTTTTAGATTATATACCAGGAGGAAATTCTTCACTATGAGTGTGCTGACACACAGCTTGCCCAGAGAAGCTGGGGACGTTCCAAGCCCTGGAAGTGTTCAAGGCCAGACTGGATGGACTTTAAGCACCCTACATCCTTTCCCATGGCAGGGGGTTGGAAAGAAATGATCTCTACAGTCCTTCCAATCCAAAACATTCTTTCCTTGATAATATCAGATTTTGCACTCTTATGAATACTGCAGAGATAACTGAGCCAATATTTGGAAATGATACTGTCATTCAGAGAATTTTCTCAGTATTCACCTCTCAGACTTGAGGAATATCTGTAAAACATGGAGAAAATCTGCCTTTAACAAAGGTACCCGATCTCAAATTTCTTTTAAGTCTCCAATCTCTCATAAAAGATGAATAGTTAACCGAGATGTTGTACAAACATCACATCTTACAAAAACTTCTGCATTTTCTTGATTTAAGACTCAAAACAGACCCTTAGGAGGGAAAAATTAGACACTGCTACAAATGATGATGCAAAAGGAACAAAAACCTCTCCAAAATGTGACAAAATAATTCTCTTTCTCTTAAAATATAAATTCAAAAGCATTTTCAAAATTAACAAAGTGCATCTCCTTTTTAATTTAGGTACAATAGCCAATTTTCCGCTCTATGAATAAAAAATTTGGACTATTGCAACTCTAAACCACAGATATTTGTGAATTAGTCATTCATTCATGTGCATTTAGCTTTCCATTGCACTAGAGTTTGTCCTCAAAAAGCAGATACTAGTGTTTTCTGTGTATACACTAAATGTGCTTGAACCTTGTATGTTTCTATTTATCACTGGGAGGCCATGACTGCCACCAAATACAATCCTCAACTACCTAAACAATTGTAACATTAATGCACTACATTCACGCTGTAACAGAATCAAAGGTAGCATCTATTCTTTTGACTGCTTTTGCATATGAATCAAGATTTCCATTGATCTGCCAGAATGATGCGAAATTGCTTTGGTTTTTCTTTCCCAGTAATAATTTATAGCAAAATTTAATAAAACCCATAAACAACATATATTATCAGTTATAGAGGTGTTTTGAATAAAGCTTACAAAAGAAAAGACATAAAGGAAATAGAACTTGAAATGTTGAACTTTGGAACAAATCATAATCTGCAAGCTCTTTGAAAACAAAGTTTATTTCTACTGCTCATCACATAAGAATTTTCTACCTGTTTTTGTTTTGTTGCTTGTTGATTTCTTTAAATGTGTATAATGATTTACATTTTATTTAGGAAGACAAAGGCCTTTTGTAATAACAAAAACATGTACAGTTCAGAGTTACAATGCAGAAAGCCTCTAAAATATTTTATTTCCTAATGGAAGTAAAAGCATGTACAGTAATAATCTAGAAGTTCCTATCATTTAATAAAAGTATTTTTAGTAATAGGTTTTTTATCTGATTAAAGTTATGAGCTGCTTTCAAATTACTTTGTTTCTTTTTGCAGATATTAGGAAATTCTTTATGAAGGAACTAAAAATACTTTCAGAAAGTTTTTAATATGCTGATGTGAAAATGATAGTGGCTTTTACCACAAGACTGCCTATTCAATGGTAAAAATATTTCAGATTACAATAAACCTCACTTGGCATAAAATGAGAAGAAAGCTCTCTCTGTCAGGAAAAGAAAGAAGTATTTTAAATATCCTTCATCTTCCATCTAACATTTCCAAGTACTTTATTGCACAAAAAAAAGTCTTTCTGAAGTCTGCTCTGAAAAGCACTGCTGGACACCAACCTCAGTTAATTCAAATGCAAATAAACGGTGAACTTCAACCTACTTCAAGCAATCAGTACAAGCATTGCCAACTCTCCCCTCATTTAACTCTTTAGAACTTATTTTCTCAAGATTTGCAGGACTCAGCAATGCAACCAATTCACTAATTTTACATAATGTATGGTATAAAGAGTGATTAGTTGAATAGACTTACCATGATCATTTCTAGGACAGAAGGTGTAAATACCTGCATAAATATTACTATCAAATAAAGCTAAAAATGGATAACAAATAACACATTTCCAGTCATTCTCATTCCCACTTGGTAAGGAATCCTGCCTGGCTAAACCACAGCAACCTCTCTTGGCCAGTATATTTAGCCAATACAAACAGAAGTAACAATGGCAGAAAGGAAAAGAAAGACACCAGCAATTAGGGAGCCTTTCTGAAGTTCTTCTGCAACAGTAACTGTGCAGTAATTCCTTGATCTGCACTGGCCCATCCAAATCGAGACACAGCTGTTAACAAATGCAACTGCTAGGAAGGAACACAACCTACCAGAACTTTGTAAGTAGAGGTTACTCAACCCAAAACCTAAAGAAAGAACTTGCAAAATAATACAGAAGAGAATAAAGCTGTGGGTTTGATTCCTCCTGAATATTCTTCCTGGGCAGTAGAAACCCCTGATATTGGAGGTGTTAGAGAGAATTTCACACAGCACTATTCTCAAAGGGGCTAGCCTACCACTGCTCCTGTTCAGCCCACAGCTTCCTCAGTGTCTCTTTGCTACAGAGAAAATATTTGATTTGCTTCTCTTCTGATAATATAAAATTGTTGTCTTTTCTGTCTACCAAGAGTCAGAAAAAGCATGCTGTATTAAATATGTATAAAATCATATGCAAATAAGTTTCCAGTCTTTTCATTTGCCGACAACTATTCCCTGGGCTTCAGAAGGTAAAAAATAAAAAGCTTGAACTAAAAAACAGGATTAAACAGATTTACAAATAAACTTGCTAATCTATTTACTTTAAAGTTATGTAGCATAACAGACCAAGCTACACTGAATGGTTAGCGAATATGGTCCTGCTTTTGCCTAGAAAAATTGTAGAAGTCAAGAGTGGCATTTGAGTCATTGCTTCCCCTTGAGTCAGTGATTCACTCCTGCAATATTTAATGTCCACAATTATCCCATATTTGCCAGTCTGGAGTAAAATAATCAGAAATTACTCCCTAAACTTCATTTGACCTCTTACCTTTGAGATATCAAAGCCAAGTTCAGATCTGTTAAATGGCAGAACTACTCCTATTGGAGCTCCATCTTTAGATTTGAAACTAACAAAACAGAGCAGAGCTTTGTTTTTTAACATTATTTTATAGTCTCTAAGAGTGACCGAAGAGTGACAGAAAATTTGCATTTTCTGAAAAGTTAAATAAAGTCACAGTTTGGGACAGCATGCATTTTTCTAAAAATAAAAGTTTGGTATTTTTAAAAAGCATAATTGATTGCAACATCATGATTGTAACAATTCTTTTATTCTAAGATTGAATATTGCTTTTAAACAAATACAGAGGATTATTGGATGAACTCACACACAAATAAAAACCGGATGAAAAACTGACATGATTAGACATGGTACATCTAGAACACACCTAGAATGGAGCAACCAGAATATTTGGGGCTTTACTGATCACCACTTGCTGTCAAAGGCCTTAAACCAGGAAATAACCAATTGATCCACTGAAAAAAGTAAGTACTGGACCCCTGACAGGGATGTGCATAGGCTGATATTTTCAATAGTCTTGTGCCCTCATATGCCCACCTCTGTGCATTGGTCAGGTTAAGAAGGGTCCATAAAGTAGCTCTTTAAACCTGAATTTTCTCTAAATCCTGTTTTTGTAGCAAAACTCCTCCCTGATTTCACATTAGTTCAGTCAGGTGGCTGGTCAAGTCATTAACAACTTTTGTGTGATATTGATAAAGGACTTGGAACTACCTGTTATAAAAAAATCATACTCTTGCAATTTTACAAATATGCTTGAACAAACACGTGCAGACACTGCAGACAGACGACTTCTAGTTAGAACCAATTACCAAAATGGCTATGGACCACACTTAATGTATACACCTATTTAAAACACCATTTTGTTGAAAAATAGCAGCGCCATTTTATCTTCTTCAGAGTATATATATCATTTCAAATATCCACTTTTCAAACATGATTTGTCAAATAAATCAGCCTAATACAAATGAAGGCAAAACATTACATAGAAAAAACAACCAGATATAAATTTAAAAGCACAGAATTAATGTCTTACTATCAAAGTTTATCATCTGATTTATGCTGGTAAAATGACTGATCTCAGAAAGGTCAATGACTTTTAATCATGTAATGATGGAGATAGTCCTGTTAACTGGAAAAAGACTGTGTATGAATAGAGACCACTCAAGTGAACAATGATTTGCAGATTCAGGCCCTGCATAAACATTAAAATTTTTAGATATGTAATCGGTGGGTTTGGGTTGCAATGTTGTGGGTCATCCTCCCCCTCAGTATTATTGTAACATCTGCACCACATGGTTCACAATAACTTTTTCAAAATAATTTTGTAGTGCCTACTTCAAAAAGTAAGCATCCTGAATCTCCATACCTTCAAAGACATCATTTAAAATTATATCAGTATATTTCAAAGCAAATCAATATTCATGTCAATGACAGATGATAAAAGCTGTCTTAGCTGATGGATAGACTGCTAATGAAGGCTTGCAACTCATGCAAGTGCTATGTAATAAACCTTCATTCCCTACTGTTGAGAGAGGAAAAAGAGAGCTACTTTATGACTGGGTAGAGAACAATAAAAACATATTTCCTAATTCTACCCAAATGCAATGATAGTCTTGGTTGACTGAGCTACTTTCTCATCATTTTTCTAGCTTTCAACTTTACCCATCAGTAGCTCTGTGCTGCTGCCTGATGGTTATCTTTATACTTCAGCTGATACAAACACTCAGCAACATAGAACCCACCTTAACCCACCTTCCTTAATGGAAATTATGCAGGAGTAAAAAAATGCTACAATACTAAGAAGCAGTCACCTTCCATCAGTTTCACCCCATCAACAAAAGTTACTTTATGTTCACAGCTACTACAACTGCTAGCACCTGAGCAGGGCATCTGTGTAGAGAAAACACTTGTGGTTCAGGTCCCAGCTCCTAAGAAAATTCATCACAACCAAAAGACAATGAAGTGCTACATAATCCTAAAAACACAAGGTGGGGACCTCATTGCCTGCTTACTCTGTTCAGTTATCCCAGTAGCACTGGCTAGCAGCAGCTGCAGCTTATTCCCTCTGGAATCTGCCTTAATCTCAGGCAGCCAGCCCTGCATGGTGCTGAGCTCTGCGTGTGCACAAGTCGCTGCACGGCGCCCAGCTCCGAGCGTGCAGAAATCCCTGCGCAGCACCGAGCTCTGTGTGTGCACAACTCCGACAACTCGCTCAGGCACCAGCAAACTCCTCGGTGAAGCACAGCTCCGTACCAAGCTCGCGAAATGTTAAACACTGCTGAGAAAAAAGACATTACGTCTGCCCACACTTCTCAGTTCTATTCAATTACTGACAACAGCAGTCCTACAAGTGCAACATAATACGATATTATTAAATCCAGGATTCTCATTTACACCTAGATGCAGCCTGGGAGCAGGCCTGATGTTCAGCCAACATCAAAGGACACAAATTCACGACTTTCACAGATACACACATCCCACATTGACCTTGGAGGCAGAGGTGGTGATGATCCCTTTCATAAAGGCGCTGCTTCCCAAGTTGACAGCGTTACAGTGCTGAATTGTTTGTCAAGTAGCAGGGTATCACCGTCCTTCTGCTACACACGTATTCAGCACGCACAAGAACACAGAGCAACATGCGGCTATGCTTCCAAATCCTCTCTAATTCCGTCTTTACTCTCTACTTCCCAGAATGACCTCGCATATCCTGTCCTCCCCCAGACTGAATCAACCAGAGCTTCTCTAGTCCCCCCAAATCGGTTTTTATACAAAGTAGGCTCTGTAATGTCTATTGAGATCTTTCTATAATATTCAAGACTCCTAACACAAAACATTTTCAACCATTTAAAAATTACCCCGAGAGCCAGTTTTCAATAAAAACAAGCCTTGAACTTTTCACTCAGATTCATCTTTTGTTTATGGAGCCCTTTTCACTGAAAGCTGCACCCTTTTTCCAAGCCCTGCCCCTACACGGACCTAAGGGCTACCAAGCTTCCAACTTTGCGCTGCCTTTAATTGCCAGCTCCTCCATCCCACCCAGCACCCCGCTACTATTAACATGAAAAATACGTATGTATGTGTGTGTATATATATCGGCATTGCTGCTTACCTTGTCCAAGAGTCACTTAAATCCACAAAGGGAGAAAAAAAAACAAAGCAAAAGCCCCAGCTCGGCGGGTCCTCGCGCAAATCGCAAAGAGAGCAGCACTTCTTCTCCCTTTAACAAAGCCACAAGCGGCTCCGCTGCGATCCGGTGAGAGAGCGAGGGAGCGAGCGAGGACTTCTCCGGGGCAAAGTGGGCTCAGCTCCTCAGCTCCCGGCGGGAGCAGGCGCGGAGCTCCGCGGCCGAGGCGCCGCGGGGAGGCGCGGGCGGGCGGGCGGGCGGGCGGGCGGGCGGGCGCCCTTCAGCACCGGGCGCGGCGCGGACAGCAGCGCTCCCGCCCGGCCCCGCTGCCGCCCGCCCCGCCGCGCCGCTCGCACCGCCCCCGCCCGCCCCCTGCGCCGCCCGGCCTGCCCAACTTGCGCTCCACCACCCACCGCCACCCTCCGCTGGTTTTTTGCGTTTTTCCACGGGCCGGCCGGCTGGGACGTCTGGTGTTGGCCAGCACTTCTCGCCGAGGGGCTCTGTGCCCGCGCAGGGGGCTGTCAGCCGGCAGAGGTGACCGAACCGCTCCTGCGGCTCCCCCTCCGCAGGGCCACGGCCCCTCACGGCCCCCAGCGCCCGGGCAGATGGCAGCGCTGGCACCGGCAGCGAGCGGAGCAACTGCTGTGGAACAGAAAGGAACTCCCCCCCCGGGGCACAGAGGGGTGTTGTGCCGGCGTCTCCCGAGCAGGGGGCTGTAATGCAATATTCATGAGCTTTAATATGTCAATATATCAAAGCTCGAGCACGCTGGAGGCTTTGCACACCTGTATCGGTAAGCCCTAGCGTCCGCACAAGATTGAATGCCAAGGTAGAGGTCCCTGGTAACCCCTGCCAGAAACATGGACGTGTGATTGGGAATCTTATTTAGTTATGCAAAACATAAGGGGGAAAAATAATCACCTTGAGATAAGACCATTAATTACATGCTCCATTTATAAGCACGAGAAGAGGTACCTTTGGATGAACAGGAACAATCAAAACAAGAAATCCAACTGGAACTAATCGCCTAAAAACTTAGAGATATATTTATTTGAAGTCAAGTAAAGAAACAGTGTTTGAAGTCTCATGTGAATCTGCTTTATTGTGAGATAACAGTTTTAGTTATCTGATTTATTACTTTTAAATTAATTTACTATCCATCCCAACACTTTTAAGGAGTAGCTCTTTCATCTTCAATGTGAAATCATTATGAAAATTAAGTATCTACTCCTCATGCCATTGTAGGTTACCTGCTCCATGCCTTTTGGGAAAATACATTACAGATTAAAGTATTAAACTGTCTTTAAATCACCCATGGCTAGGGTAAAGCCAGACAGAGGTCAGCTGCTCTGACGTACATCAGCTTTCTAGGTTAATTACACTTGTGTCTACATGTGGAATGAGCATGCAGTAAGAAACAAAAATAAATGGTTTTAGGTATGGTAAATAACATACCTAAACCCAGAACTATTTAATATAGGAAATAATAAAACAGGACAGGTTGGATTGCATTAGCCTATTACTGTTTTTTGAGGGAGTTCTTACTGGACTGATAATTAGGTCACGGCACTGCAAGAAGGAACATGATTAACTTCGACACACAAAGTGTGGAGTATAAAGCCAAATAAAGCAGACTTTCATTGACCCAACCCTTTCTAATTGCCAGTTATCATGAAGGCAGCTTGTCTGGCATCTGGGTTGAATTTATGAAACCCTATTATTTTACTTCTCATTTTTCTCTTAAGCCCTCTCAGATTTTTTGCTAATATAGACAATATAATTGCACTGCTTAAGGACAATTTCTGCAGTACAAAATTGACACTGAGTCTACTAGCACAGCTGCACCAGAAACTCTCATGGGACAGAGTTAAACCCCAAACTGGCTTGTTCAAAACTGAGGGGAAATTGAAATGTTGTGAGGATGAATAGGGACCTTGTTCATCCATTCTCCTTTGCCATTATGAAAGTACATGAAACAAACAACAACAATTACGTAGATGTTTTATGTAACCCAGTTATTGAAGTAGTTGAGAAACTGGTTAAATTATGCAAGGTCTGACGTATCATAACTTACTGGAAATCTTTGCAAATAAATAGACAATGAATCCCCAAACTAGTATATGCAAGATCCTCAGAACTTCTGAAAATCTCTCCATCTTGTGAGGACTTGCACTACTACATTTCAGCGTAAATAGTGATACAACTGTGTAATGCATTAAGGTGTCTTGGCATTCTTGCATTTCTGAGTATGTTTATCTGATCATACGTGCCTTTATTCTTTGTAAACTCACTGAAGTATTCAATTTAAAAGCTCACATTTAATAAAAATAAATTTAATGTATTTTTAGAGCGTACATATTTTTAATTTTTCCTCTAATTTAGATCTGTATCCACTATAGACCATAGTTAGAAAATAAACTTTGTTCATTCACATCCTGACATCTTTCTATCTTTGGCTTAATGGATATTATTTGTGAGCTCCATTTTCTACATTGTTGGATCTGTTTTTACACTCACAAAATACGTGAATATTTTCTTTGTATTGTTTTTGTTTTTTGTCCCATGCATTACATCATCCCTTTGCAGTTTAAACATTTTCATTCACAGGTGACTGAGATATTACTTTATTGGATGTAATGCAGACCAATATATATTATTACAATGAACTTACTCTGTGCCTAACAATTAATTGCTAGTCCAGAGAGACTGTTGCTGCTTAGTAGTATATTTCTGATTTCCATAATCCTAATTTGGATACTTAATGATCATATCTAGCACATCCCACATAATATGCCAGACAGTTTTCTGTTTGGTATACTCCTGAGCCCCATGTGCTTGACAATCAGTTATGTCTGGTTTCTATATTTTCTACCCCAATTACTATATTTGAAGCATTTGCCATTGAGCAGAGGAGAGCACATGCAGTAAGTACTGGCATTTTCTTGTAAAGATAAGGAGCACAGAAGAACTTCAAAGCTGGTTTATGTTTGTTTAGGCTATAGATGTTATTAATAAAAATTCTCTATTTTTTATTTATGAGACGCTGCTTAACATAATATCTGACACAGCAGGAGGTTTTATGCAGGACAAAGAGAAGATCAAAGTCTCAATATATTAAAGGAAAGTTAATGCAAATAATAGATTATAAAAGTTTTAACAACCTATTCAGTACTATCCATGCTGTGGTTTAACTCTAGTTAGCAGTCAAAGACCAGCACAGTCTATGGACATTTGCTTTTACACTTCCCAGCCTCTCCAAAACTCACTGAAGTTAGAACAATAGTCACTTTCTTTGACTAATTTGTACCTCCTTTTCTACTGCAAAAAATTCTGGAGAAGGGATTGTGTTCCTTGTAAACAGCATTGCACCCGAAATGAATGCAGAATTAGAGGGTAAGCATAGTTTTTCAGAAGAGGATAGTTTTTATTCTCTTGGCTTTTCTACCGCTAGCACTCCTAACACAATTAATTCTTTTTTTTTTTTTAATTTGTGCTTGAGATTTTTTGTTAATCA
The DNA here is from genome assembly GCF_028551555.1 of Melozone crissalis. Lineage (NCBI taxonomy): Eukaryota > Metazoa > Chordata > Aves > Passeriformes > Passerellidae > Melozone > Melozone crissalis. The sequence goes on along the minus strand of NW_026535784.1, from coordinate 34,289,463 downwards.
GTAAGGGACAAAAACAGGATATTTCAAAATCTTGCCTTGTTACTTACTCTTTAGATTATTCCAGTGACTTCTGTGTGGCTCAGTACCCCTCAGCACCTGCAAGTTCAATAACAAAATTTTATTTTTCTGTGATCTATCTTTAAACACATGAATTGAAAAGCATTCCCAATATTAGTTACCCAAAATTTAGGATATTAATATCTGATATTACTAAATGTTAATTAATTTTTTGTCCAAAACTACACAACAGTTACAATGTGGTAAATAAGACTAAAATCCAAAACATTAATCCTTTTGTATTTGAATGAAGAACGTGCAACACTTTAAACACCATTATGTTTGTAGCTCAACATCAAAAATAGTTTTAGGCATGATAAATTCTAACAATAATGAAATCTTCTTTCAAAATATGCAGTCCATAAAGTACCGCCCTTTGTAGGATTCAATTTCCATTTCCTCTTAACAAATTATTCCTCCTTTTTTTTGAAGACAACAGCTGCCCCTTCAGTGCAGCTGTTACTAGTGAAGATCATTGATTAGCTTGAAGTCAATGACAGCAAAGGAACTCTCAGGATGCTCTGATATGAGATAGCATGAATAATCCTCCAAATGTCTCTCTCTTGCACACACACAGCGTGAAGTTTGGACACATACATCTTTCCCTCATTTTCCACTGGTCCAATTCACTCAATGTCTGTTCAATATTTTAATGAAAGGTGATAGTGCATCCACCATAAACTCAGTGCTGAACAAAAAGCACAAGAAATGCATTGAGCCCTGGACCGGTGCTTTGATAACAGCAGGGCATTGTGAGCACCAGAATGACAGACACTGGCAAGTGGCAGAGAGGAAAATTAGCTTACTCGTGGCTTGGAGAAGGGTTGTGCCAACCATCTGTCACAGGAGATCTCCCAGATGACAGCAAGAATCATAAAGGCACATTAAGGTTTTTCCCCATATCTCCTCAAAGCCAGTTCTCCCAAAGGGACCCAAAAAAAAGGAAACATGCATTATTGTTCACACACAAGGAACCTACCTTTGAAATTAATCAAAATAATTCAAATGCATGCCACAAAATAACAGATGTAGACTCAGTGTGGGTGGAGTGAAGCGTGGGCTCTGAGGTTAGATTTGTAGATTTTTTCATTATGTCTAATAAAATAAATGCTATAAATTCATTTCAGTGTGTAGCAGATTTGCAATGATAGTGATTCTGACAAGATTACATTGTCCCCATTCTCATCTTGTGAAAATAAAGTAACAACTGATTAAATAAGAAGGAGATAATATACTACATAACTAATATCCACATTAAAAATTACTATTGGAAAAGAATTAGGCAATGAGGATAAATATTTAATTTCATATCATCAAGCTTTTTTCAACTTCATTTGGGATCAAATAATTTCATTATTCATTATCGTTGAAATCTGAAAGCATACTACCACTCAATAGTAGATAATACAGATTCTATTAAAAAAAAAAAAACTCCACACAAAGAGAAAGCTGCAGATAGTCAATTCCAGTGCCTAGTGATAACATTTATAAGAGATCTCTTAGGGCACCTACTGGGGAACCTTAGCATTGCATGCTAAAGAAAGCCTGTATAAAGGGTAAGAAACTTCCTAACAGATTTAAACCAGAACATTAATTCAGTCTTTTTTTTTTTTCTCCTCTGGGCAGTCCTCCTTCTATTGACTGTAGTATTTAAAGCAAATAACCAAATGAGAAAACTTCATAGCTGAAGGTATTCTCTGATGGAAGGGAAAGAGCTAATACTCTTCATTTCAGAATCTGGCAGCTCTTGACTATTTAAATGTCTATCAAGTTAAATACATCATGTTGTGTTTATGTTTAAAATATTTTACATTAAAAATATTACTAAAACCATGATGAGAATTTTAATTCATAGGAATTATGTATTGGCAAGAATTTCAAAGTCTTTGGATTAAACTTTTTTATTCTTTAAGACAGTTTTTCAAAGTATTTAGGTATTTTGATTTTCTACCTATGAAGTTCTGTAGTAGTACTCCTGACCTCTGTAAAAATTTGCCATATCATTTTCTTTTACCATTTGATTTATTTCTGTCCACTAATACAGAATATCCTCTATTTTATAGCTCATTTCCTCAAAGTCCCTCACAGGTGATTTCTGGAGACATATGGTATGTACCTAGTACTTTAGCTAGCCTGTGCAGGAAAAATATTGTTTAACTTATTTTACAGGAAAGATAGCTTTTGAAATGTTATCAATGGAGTAGTAAGCACCTCATATCAGCCTCATAAACCTGGATTTATTTTTAAGCAAAATCTCTGTAAGGGCCTCTCTCTGTTCCTTTAACATTTTTTGTGTTTTCCAGTAGTCTCTGACCAGTAATAGTAGCTTAAAAACTCTATGGAGAACCTTGTTAAAAAACACCAGCACCAAACCCAGAACAATAACAGACCCTAAACTGCTGCTGAGGCACACTGGCAAGTTTTTAATATCCACTATCACTGCAGTTTGGGTAACCTGTTCCAAACCAATAAAAATCCCCTTGAGCAGGGAATAAGTACCATCCTTATGTTCATTCTATGCATTACTGTGACTGTGGTCACAAGGGTTCTTGGGTGAGGGAAGAGATAGGAATGTTGACTCCATGTTCAGAAGGCTTGATTTATTATTTTATGATATACATATTACATTATAACTATGCTAAAAATAAAAAGAAAGGAAAAGGTTTCCTCAGAAGCTAGCTAAGCTAAGAATAGAAAAGAAAGAATAACAAAGGCAGCTGTCTCAGACAGAGAGCAAGACCCAGCTCTGCTGTGAGTGGTCACCACATTTAAACATCTACAGGAGACCAATCACAGATCCACCTGTTGCATTCCACAGCAACAGATAACCATTGTTTACATTTGTTGCTGAAACTTCACAGCTTCAGCAGGAAAAATGCTAAAGAAAAGATTTTTCACAAAAGATGTCTGCGACACATTACTACAGGAATTACACTTCACAAAATATTTTGAAAAGACGTTCAGACTTCTTCCTTCATTTGTCCTAAATCTCAGTGATGGAGATGAAGCACAATCACTTATTTTCAAGTGGGTTTTCCTATGGAATAGGCCAATAAAATAGTGATTGCATGGAACAAAAGTCTAAATTAATATACAGTGTTGGGTAGCCTAATGCCCTCCTAGTCATGTTTCTCATCATGCTTCTGATCCCATCCCCAGTGGTACTGTGAATATAAAGGAACCAGTTCTTCAAAGAATGCACTTACTGACTTTGAAGCAAGTAGGTCTGTGAACTCTGATATCTGTACAGGGTAAGAGACTTTTCCTACAGTTCTGGAGAACAAGAGTAGAATATAATAAGATATGTAGACATATCTTACCTTGTCTCTCCTTGAGACCAATCAGCTTGTCCCAGAACAGCACAAGGAATATTAAATGGGATGAGTATTCTGGCTTATGTGACTTTGATACAGCAGACTTTCTCACTTCTTTAAGAGATAAATCTCATCAAAGGTTCATACTCATATTTTACAAAAACCTATGGTAAAGAATGCAGTGAACTTTTCAGCTGGGAGACAATGCCATTATTCTACATATTAGCTAGTTCACAGCACTACTCAGCCAGAATCCTTCTTTGTCTTTCCAGACAACATTCTAACAGTCTGAATAAGAATTAAAAAAAAATACAGCTAAGCAGTTCAAGAATAATGGAAATTTCATCCCCTGACTGCTAATTTCTAACCATTTTGCCACTGCTTCTGCACAGAGGAACAATGTGATGTAAAAGGGGAAGTATGACATCATCATGTTGGCCCATCCTAAAAGAAAAAGGATATCTTCATCCTTCTTAATTATAAAGTAGTTCCTGGAATGAAATTCAATCTGTAGTCTTATATTCTGCCCACATTTTATTCATTTGATTTCATTTTCCTTTCCTTTCATAGGCCACTCTATAAACTCTGACATTCACAAGAAACCAACTTACTCCTGCCACTAATATACTGTTAAATATTAATAAGCACATATTTTTAAAATAATATGAGGGATGTGAAATGGTTACTTGAGACTCTTCAGCTTTTATACCTCTCAATGAACCCAATTAAGGAATCAGCCATCTCTACTCCAAAACTTACCTAATTTAAAGTGACAGGCCTTTAATTACATATGACATACTCTCCAATTACATGTATAAAAATCTATTTTTATCAGTACAGTACTGTTTGAAAAGTTGAGATTTGATTTGCCAAAAATACCAAATTTTCTCCAAGTGCTTTACTCAAGAAGGACAAAAAAAAATAAGAGTGCATTACAGCTTGTTAAATATTCAGTTAAAAGACCACCTTCATAGTTTATCCTACCCTTTATGTAATTTCTATTGAAGTCAGAAATAGACCAAGTAGGTTCTTGTTCATCCTTTTTCTGAATTTATAGAAACTTGAGAAGGATTACCCAGTCACACATGAATATAATAAAATTTGGAAGAAAAAATAGGAAAAAAATATTAATTCAGTTTAGGGCAATTACAAAGAAGTTGCTGGAATTCATTATATAAGAAATTTTTGTGTTTATCCTTAACACATCTGATTACTTTACTACTATTCACAAATACAGATCACATTACTTCCATAAACTTCCCCAAGGAAAGAAAACACAGATGCCCTCTTTTTGCTTAAATGGGAAAAGTACTGAGAGGCTAAGCTGTTTAAGCAGTTACAAAAGAAATCTGGGGCAATGCTGGGAACAGAAGTTTCCTATTTCTTATTCTTTCTTAAACACATGATAATCCTGCCTTACCAATCCACATGTCAATTTAGAAGCAGTGATTACAAGTCATCAATAGTGATGATCCAATATTTCAGTACAATGCAAAAAGACACACAGCTGAACTTCAAAGAGAGTTCAGAAAAAACACAATAGCCTGCCTTTTAGCATAAATGGCACTGCTTGGCTGATATAACTCAATACTGTTGATTCAGGAAAAATACTTACAGTCCCTGTAAAAATGCCTGCTGCGCTCTCTTTGCTTAGCATGTGCTACAGAATCTACACACACCTTTTTATTTCACTAAAAGCCTCCAAAGGTACAGACAGTACAGTTACACTGTCAGCATCTTGAAGCAGGATCAGAATACATGCCACAGTTCTGCATTTGCTTCTCTGCTAAATCAGTCACTTGTTTTCAGTCAGGAAGCCAACATCATTCTGAGGTTTCAGAATTCAGAGATTTACTCAGTTCATAGCACGCATTATGAAAGTATGTTAGGTGCTGCTCACAAGTATAGATATTTAAGACATCAAGTGACATTCATGTAAATTTACATTAGAAAGCTTTAATAAAAGGCTACAAAGCTGCTAAATAAATCATCAGGTTTGCAATGCAGGTGCAATATGCATGCCCATTCTGTACTTATCTGTAAGCACATATACATTCTAGCACAGTTTCTGTCCTCACACATCACCAGTGGTTTTCTCCAGCAGCTCTTCATTCAGTGAATAGATATGAGTGAGACAATGTCTACTTAGAAAAGTTATTTTCTTCAGGTACGTGTAATTGCTAATAACCTCTGAGGTGTTTGTTCTTAGTGGCTAACTGAGCACCAAAGAGGCAGAAGTCAAGTTTGAACACAGCAACCAGAGAAATAAACCCAGAAGCCTCTCCTTACTCTTCCTGCAATCATGCAAAACATAAAATTAGCATTCTACACCTAGTAACATTTCATATGGGAGGTATTTTACCATATATTGGTGTCTTTCACCAATATGTATTGGTGTCTTTGAGGGGTGATGGAGGAAAAACTAAAGCTGAGGTCTAGACAGAGAGGTGGGGATTAGGTAAAGTGACTTACAAACAGCATGGAATTGTCAACATTAAAACAGGGACAGAAGACAAGGATTTGAAGGACAGACATATTTTCAGGAAAGGGTATTTCCTGAGGGAAACATCACTGAAACAACTGAAGAGGTTAAATGGCAATACAAGAACACAGACAAAAAGATTCTCTGGACAGCTGAGTAGAGGAAGTAGAGATAAGAAATTACTAAAAATCCAAAGAAAGAGTTGAAGAATAAAAGAAAAAGCAGGTGAGATGGAGAAAGAGAGAACAGAATTAAATTCCTGGAATAAGTGAAATGGCTAGAGTCAGTGAATGGATAAGAAAACTCAGTACGTACCATACTGAGGAAAGGGAAAATAAGTATAATGAGATCACTTCATGTTTCACCTGCTTTTTTTTTAATGGAGAACACTAAGCAAGATTTTGTTCAAAATGAAAGAAGCAAAGAAGAAAAGTCAGAGGGATGAATCATTACTTGCTTCATACAAAAAATAGCAAACTATAAACAAAAACTCACTCTAAATTGGAGAACTAAGAAACCTCAGTATCTGCTTGAAAATAAAAATTTACATGTTAGAATGTCTATATCTATTACAGAAAATAATGAACCAAATATAAATTGGTAATCTTCATAATCTATTAAAAATTGTCTACAGATGAAAATATATTCACCTAATAAACTCCCAGATAAATTTGAATAATGAATGTATTTCAGAACCAGTGACTTGGCAAATACAGAAATGGCAAAATTAATGAGATATCCATGGAATAGATTTGCTCTTTTTTTTTAGATAGTACTCCCAAAATGCAGGTGATAAAAAGAAATCAAAAGGACAAGGCATGTGCACTATGTATAAGCTTTAGTAATGCAGTTTATGGTAGAATTAGCAACAACATGACTGCATAGCAATTACCCAAAGCTCTTCAAAATAAAACCCTGTTGCCAATTACCCAAAGCTCTTCAAAATAAAACTCAAACCTTCTATAGGTGCCAAGCAGTACAATGACCTATTAAAAGATTTGCTTAGACCAGCCATAAAAGCATAGCAAAACTGCATTATCTTATTTAAAGCTGCCATTCACATAGGACCATATTTTAGTCCAAGTGTCTGTGGATGCAAAACAGAAGTAGTAAGAGTGAATTTTTAACTATCTCAGCTGTGACTGCTAACCCCATCATGCAACACAGAAATAACTCATAGGTAGTTTAACAGTAAGTCAGGTACAAGTGTTGCAGAATCACAAAATTTTTGGAGTTGGAAGGGAACTCTGGAGGTCAGGTAGTCCAACCCCCTGCCCAGACAGGTCTGTAGTAGCAAAGCAGAGTAAGATATCACACAACCTACTGGTAGTGCAGCTTTAGTGCAAATATCCTTTGAAATACAGTTTTAAAATGAAATACAGTTTAATAATTGTGGAGATTATGCTCTCACTCTTTCCTAATTTGGTGGTACATTTATATTCGGTGGAGTAGCCTCACTCTAAAACTAAATATGCAGAAACAAAGCTAAGTTCATCATGCTGTGAATATGCTAAAGGATTCCAGCAACACTATAAGAAGGGAATTAAAAAACAGTTCAGAAAAATGAACCTGGTACAACATATCTAATTCCAAACATTAAGAGCACTATTATGGAGAGTGCTTTGATTTCCTGCCCTTGGATCTATTCAACTAAGACTGCAGCTGGTCCAGTGGCTCTGTTTGACTATGTATGAAGCAGTGTGTGACTACATATGAAACAGTGATGGCTGCAAAATTAAATCATAGCTGGAATAGGATGGAAAAGTGCATTGTTATGTAAACCAAGTAGGAAAATAACATGGATTATTTAAACATATTTTGGTGCATGGATTTTACTTCTATCCAATTCTGTAGAATATTTATCAAGTACAGTTTCATCAGACCAATCCTGCATGTTAGGATGGAGAAGTGTAATTTCAAATCTATAAGCAATGACTCCTTAGTAAACCTCACCTCAATGTATGCCCAGCCTGCTTTAAATTCTATCCTAGCTTTCAGATCTTTGTTCAAATCACTCATTCATTCCCATCTGAAACATAATTGATTGTAATTAAACCCAAAATAAGGACATTATGCAACTGGCCCTTATTCTTTGTATGTAGATCAATCCAACAGGACTTAACACACCATTGACCAGTCTGCAATTTACTGTACACAGGTCAGTTCATAAAGCCTGTTGGGCTGTCTGTTTTGGGCAGACAAATTTTTGTGTGGTATTAGAAAAGCTATCATAAGTTGTGATTCAGTTTATATTGATTCTTTCCACATGCTATCTTTGAAGGAATTGAGTAAAATTTGGACTGATCCAAGCTGTAATTGACTTTTCCAATTGATTGCATATTGTAACTTTTTGGAACTATTGTCTGTTTTAGAATTCAACTTTGAACAGTCTACAGATACATCATCAATGAAAAAGTTCTCTTTTTATGAGTAGTTATCTTTTTTTTTTTTAGAATCCAGCTTTCAAAATCTCCTAAAAAGGACAACTCTTGCAATTTTAAATGTAGGGCAATTTTTTTTTGTTTAGTATATGATTAAGGCTATTCTTCTTTTGTTTCCTTCAATGAACTCTAAAGCAATGAGACAATTATTTTGATACATTCCCTTAGAGTCTAACTGAAGATTTAGATACCAAATTTTGAGCATCAAGACTTGAAGAATAATCATCCTTGTTCTACTTGAGCTCTTCCAGCAGTGTTTGTTTTGATTAGATAAACATAAAATAATTAGGAAACACTCAATCTGAATGTTTGGCTGATTTTGGCACACCTTCCCATGGTCTATTTTGTCATCCCACATACAGCTCAAAATTTCATGCTGGCATTAACAGCTGTGCTTTTTGTTTCCATTATCTTTTGTGCCTTTTTCATCAAACATGAAACAGGAGAACTCCTTGGTGTACTGCATCGTATCTGTCACATGCAGTGTTCTGAAGAGGAAATGTAGAAGCACAGAAGTGTAATCTGTGTTATTGAAAAAATTAACAAGTGGAACGATCTGTAGAACATCAAACATTCACTCTACATTGCTTTCCTCCTTCCCTTGCAAGTTTATATGACTCAGAAGTGAACAGCATACATAAAAGCATCCTATGGAGCTCTATGGACTACGCTGCACAGTGCAGATCAGAGTTTTTAGAGAAGTGCTCTCCTGAGACATGGGCACTTCAAATGTCATACTTCATCCCAACTAAGATGAAAAAAGGAAGTTGTTTGCTTTTAATAATTTGACATAAACGTAAAATGAAATTTTAACCATGTATTCTTTCCTTACAGAGGATTATTAATTCTTCTGATTTTGTGGTCTGTGGCTGTACTGTGCTATTAAAACCACTATTGACTTTAATGGACTTTTGGTAATAAAAATTAAATTATTAAAGCTTTAATAAGCTCACAAAAAAGGAAAGCATCACATTTTCATAATACTGAAAAATCTTTGATGTATTCTTTAATTGCATAGTCTTTTTCTTACTTTATTTATATTTTTACTTCAGTTGAGACATGTAATCTTTTTTCTAAATTCAATAAACACCTCAAAATTATACTTATAGTGCTCTTGCCTTCTTAATTTCAAGGTTCTTGACCCCTTTTAATATACAAATATGTCAGGTGTTATTCCTTTAGGCTTCCATCAATATCACTGAGGTTTTGCCTGCATTTTCTTCTAGGAAACTTTATTTTCCTGTAGCACCTAATCCAAAGGATGTTCTGTTTTTTGGTGGAACATTGTTACACCCAGTATTTTAGGTAGATTTCCTGATTTCTTGAAAGCAATCAGAGGATTTCTCTTATGTTCAAGTAAATCAGATTTGAGATACCATGTCAAAATAGGCATTTATTCATCCCTCAAATATTACCAAACTATTGAACTCCAATAATCTGATTATCCATAAATAAAGTTTGTGCTACATACTTGATATTCTTTTGGTCCATTAATTTTGTGTAGAGCTTCAGTCAAAGTTTACCCACCAATAACATTTGTAAGAATAAAGATTTGCTTCATAGCCAGTGTCAAAAATTGTAGGAGAGAGATTCCAGGACGCATTCAAACTAACCTACAGCCACTGTGATTTTGGTTAAAATGCCCATGATGACAATCACTGATTTTGGTAGTGATAGTTTAGCATGTTTTTCTATTTCTTATGCAGAGGTGCACAGAAAATTGTGTGGAGGTTCAAATCTGAATTGAGAACAAAGTGCCTATGGAAAGTCTTGAACACAGTTTTACAGAAATGTGTGTGATGCCTGTTCTATACCCTACTCCCCTCATATTCTCCAAGAATAACTGATTTTTATGAACTGTCATTGACTTAATACAAAGACTGTGAAGCACATCTAGCAGTTATCAAAAGATATAAATATGAATGTTACTGTCAGAAACATTCTTTAGGAGAAAAACATACATTCTATGGCGCCATTAACTTCTGTATCCTACCACAAAAACACTAAGAATTACATGTTTTCACTAAATGCTAGTTTTAACTATTCAGAGTTGTGCACTTTTTTTTTTTTATTTTCTAGTCTTTTGCTTTCTAGTTAAGCCAGCTGAGGTATTGTTATGATGATCTGAGTTCTGTTTGTTACTGTGTTAGTGTATTACCTGGAGACCATATTAAAAGAAAAGTTCTCTTTCCTTTCTTACATTAGTCCCTGTTGTGGCAACGCTGAGAAAAACAAAGGCCTGAGAAAGGGAGCAGAAGGAGCAGAGCATTGAGGAGGTCTCTACAACTAGTTCAATAAGTAATAATACTTCCAAACCTGTAATCTATTGAACTTGTCCATCTTGCTCTTGTGAGATCACAGTCCTTTGCAACCTCCAACTTGCCTGTGATACCACAAATCTGTGGTGAAAACCCAGCTTGCAAGAACAGGCAGCCTGAGTCTTTGATTATCAATTCTCCCTTATGAAAAATGAACTTTCTCCAGTGTCAAATTGATTTAAGAGTGATGATTTTTGTATCCTGTTTTTTTGTGCAACTACCTGGGGAACTCATTTGAGAAAGAAACTGCATACTTTAATTTTGTATGAGAGCTCTTTCAATCTAAAGATTACATAATTTGCACTGAATTTGTTAATGTTTAAATCATTTTAGAGCAAATTAATTTGAGATTTAATACATAGAAAATGTCATCAGCTAAGAGTGTTATACAAGACCAAGTTTGCAGTCTCCCAGCCTCACTAATGCCATTCATTTTCCTGATCCTTTTCAGAGTATTTGATGTCTCATACTGGTGAAGTCATTAAATCAACAAGAATGTTCAAAAATACTTTTTCCATATTTCAGCTTGGGAGAATCCGGAATTGCACTTTGACACTGGTTTTACATGAATGCTTACCAGTAGCTGCTCTGAGTGCCTCTGTCAACCTCCCCCTCTCTGTAAGCCCTTTTCAGCAAAAATAGTTATGTGTCTCTTATTTTTATCCCATATTTTTAACTCTCTTCAATCTTATTAAATCCTCTGCAAGAGAATATAATGGCCAGATGATTCAGTGGTTCCCATCTGTACAGGAAAAGCTCTGGTAGCATCAGTGAGGATTTTTATAGGAAATCCTCTCATCTGGGCAACATTATTGTGCAGTCTATCTGGGAGACTTTATGAAATCGTAATTCTTTCAAATTCAGAGAAAAAGTAAAACACCATGAATTCAAGAGGGTAGGATTTTACCCATTTCTAGGCTTGCCCTGCCTTTCTTGTGAAATAAGGACCTTCTAATTCAAAAGCTCCACTAATTTGGAGCGGCTTTTTTATTGGAAAATTATCCTTTTTCCCCCACATTTTTTAGAACTGCATCTCTAGAGAAGTACATTAAATTTGAATTCTATGCATTTGTACCAAGAGGGCTTATTCTGAGAGTTTTCTGTCAATCTCTTATTTCTGTTATTCTTCTGAAGCATGTACTTGGTATGCCTTGACATGCTGAGTGAGATTGCTTCTCGATTTCCCATTATTTTGTTGGCTTTATTTTAAGACTTAAAGAAAACAACAGGGCAGCTACAGAATGCTCATACTTTTCAACACTTCCCTGTTCATCAGATTCAAATTTACCAGTTCAGAGCATCATGTTTTCTCTCTCCATCACAACTTCTAGATCTCCAAGGACCTATGGAGTTTTTTCCTTATATTTGCTTCCTGTGGTATTATTTGTGCTCACAAATGATCTCTGCTATGAGAACTGTAATTAGACTAGTGTGCTTCAGCCTCCAGGCAGCTTTGAGCAAATATGAGAACCATGATATTTGGATCCCTGAAAATGAGTACTGCTTCTTGCATTTGGTCTTTTACATTACCTGGGGCCTAGAAACTGTAAAAAACCCATAGATTTACTGCTCCAAGTCCCCTGCCCCTGCAACACGGTAAACCTAGATACTATAAACTCAAATTACAGCACATTTTATCCAAGGTTTTAACTTGAGGGCACCCATATGATCTGTGATATTCTCTATGGGATTGGCAGATGCAGCTTTAGGACACGAGGCCCAACAGAAAAAAAACCCTTTACCCAGCTGTGCTTCCCTCTGCTCACCCCTTAACACTCCAGTCTGAAGCCTTCACCTGCAGTCCCCTCCTCTCAAAATAGCAGTTCTCAAATTTAAGTCAGTACAGATACACTGGTTTCAATTTTTCACCATTTCAGATTTTATTTCTCTCCTAATGTTTGTCTTTGGGGTTTTTCCTGAGCTTTGGATTATTGTTGAAGCAGACACTCTTAAAATAATGGTATGACAGAAAAAAAAAATTAAAAATTCTTTCTGGGAGAATATTAGAAAGCAGAAAGCCACATTTCAACTGAAGACATAAAACAGTAAATTGAAGTTTTACCTAAAAAGAAATAAGAATATGTAGCTGATTATATGGCGCCAAGAGAGAAAATATCATTATAAATACTAGAGTGTAGAAGGATAAAACATTAATTTTTGCAGAAGAGCATGGCTTTGGTGGCAAATACTTACAAAATTTTGTTAAATATAAGAATAAACTGAGTTCATTCAAAAAAGAAAACAGGCAAAGAAGCACAGTTGTACCTGGGAGATAGTTAAGTGACACAATGAAACTGATGGAGATTTAAAATTCAAGATTTAAACTGAGGGAAGTGAGCTATAACCACTTTGCTTGGGTTTTTTTTCCTCAAGTACAGAGATACTACACTAAGCTCTGACAATATCAGACTGTTAAAATAGGATTTAGTTAGTGTCATAATCAGTTCTTATCTCTTCTTGATTGATAGCGAATACTTAAGCTGTTTTTAATACCAAGTCACTGATTAAATTAAGTCAAATCTAGTTAAATTAGTTAGCTAATTTTACACAGATATCTAAAACATCAATGTCTATACCAATGCTACTTTCATATCCAAAACTGCAGTGTAAATGTGATGAGTGTATCTAATTACCAGCAATCTCAGCTTTAAAGGCACTCCTGGCTTCACAGCTGAAATTCCTCTCTGTGACAGGGAAACAACCACGGCCTTCAGTTTCCCATCTTGCACACACATGAGCACACAGTGACAGCAGCCACATGGTCATACAACTATTACCTTTATATTAATACTAATTATAATACTAATACCCTTAGTATTGTTTTACTGTAACACAACAGCTGGAGAGTACCACATTCCACTGAATATGGACTATCACAAAATAACACAGGCATAGTAAAAGCCAGCTGGGTACCCCAGCCTACCTCATCTATTGGTTTTATAATGGATTTTGCAACACTTAATTTTTTTTTCATCACTACTTGAGCTTTGGAGTTCTGCAAGAATTTTGATATTTAAGACAGACAAATAGAAAATAAAAAACACAGGTTTCCATGGTTCAGACCAGTTTTGATTAGGAGTTTCTCATGTGCACATCAAGATCCATAGCTCAGGCTGCCATTCCATTACCCCACAACCACTTATAACAAATTTCTGAGCACTCTGCTTTGCCTTATGCTCATCTAACTCCTTGTCATTGTATTTTTCTCCATAACTCCATACATTATAATAATAAATGACACTAGCATGGACTTGATAGGAGAGCTGGCTGTCACAGCAAAGAGGCACTGCCTTGACAAAAGACAAAACTCAAGTGTCTCAGAGCACTTAAACCAATTTTCTTGGTTACTAGTACATTTTAGCTTGTGATTTTTTTTTTTAACAAGACCATATATTATATTTTTTCAAGCTCATCAGTTTTTATCAAGAGACTAAAGATAATTTGAATCAATGCCTACTACATTACTCTTGGTCCTATTACAATTTCCCAGAGGTTTTCCTTTGAGTTGAACAACAACATTTAGCTAAGCAATGTGTAAATAAGGATATATAAAGCCAGTCAAGGGAAAACTTTGCTAATTTATTCTATTGGTACCTCTAAAGAAACCAGAAGGTTAACCATGCTTTTATTTGTAAGAAAAAGTGAAGGTTTTGGCTCAGCACTGCTCCTCATTTGCTTATTGCTACACTTTCTGCATATGGGTGAGAGTGTCAGAGCACTGGACCATGAAAAGAAAGCACTAGAAGAGAAGAGAGATGAAGAAAATTAATACTAAAAGAGGCGCTAATGTTTCCTGTTTCACAGCAGCAGACTTATCTCCTGATTGTCCAACCAATACCTGCTTTAGTGATATAATATTTTTATTATTGCCTTCAAAATGTATTTCTGAAACATTTTTTTCTGAGAAGTTCAACATAATTGATAAGGCAGTTTATTGGAGAAATGCCTAGGTAGTTGCCTATAATCCAGAATAACACTCCAGTTTCATCTCACTAGCCTTTCTTCTTCCTTCTAACACCTACATATATTCGTCATCCTATACCCTAAGAATATATAATTAAAAATTCAAACAACCAAAAATAATTCCACACTCAGTGAGAGAATGTATTTTAAAATTATTATTTAAGTATTTACTATTTAAAAATGATGAAATAAAAGGCCACAAAATACAGAGTGTCATGAGTCAAGACTAAACTGATCAATTCAAATACTGTCCTCTCAGTTGACTTTGTCTGAAATATTTTCCACTTCCACCTGAGTCAACAAAGAAAAAACTATCTTTATGAACATAAAGTATGATTCTATCTCACAATGAAAAATGGAAGTGATTTGTTCACAGATTTATATATGGAAAAGTGATAATGAAAAGTGTGTTTTTTGCTACAGATACTTCCACTATCTACTTCTGTATACAGGTGCCCAGATTTTATGCGTACATTTCTATAGGTACATTTGTATATATGTGCATACAAATGTATCCTCAGAGTGATAAATGTGTGTTTATTATCCAGCCTAAGTAGGGAGGTTCACTATTGCAAAGACATGTGACATTATATTTTATTTAAAATATTTCACATTATTTCTTTCATAAAAGATAAACAATTGTATTTTAGAAGTAAAAAAAATGCTCAAAAGGCAGAAGATTAACTCAGAATAATAAGTGATTATTATAATAAAAATCATTTTTTAAAAAGCAAGATTAGTATTAAAAAAATAATTTGAAATATGTTTGGGGGCTTTATAATAACACTTTAGAGGGATTTATGTTGTAGGATTTTTTTTTTAAAGTTACTGATTTTCTTTTGGTGAATCTGATATTCCTCAGATCACTACTCATTTGTGCACATGCCCAATGATTTCTAATCAAATACAGCAAACGACATCAATTTTGTTTTGTTTTCAGAAGTGATGGATGACTTATCTCTGTTCAAGAATGTGAAAATCTACAAGATTTCCTTGAAAAACAACTTAGATGCAAGGCCAAATTACTTTTATTTTTCATGTAGTACATAACCTCTAGTCAGTGATAAATTTCCCATATTTTCATTCTCACACAGACATGATTGCCCAGCAATGTCTACATAATTTCTTAAGTGCTGTTCCCAACTTTGGATCTCTTAAATTTCCTTTATTATCACTTGAAAAATTCAACAGCTACCCTATAATTTTTTTATTACATTGAAAAGATTCATTTTTCATATTTTACTTAAAATCATACTTATGAGTAAAGATACAGTTTAGTAAAGACCAACTGTGAACTACATTACTGGAAGTAAAATACAAATAAAAAGGTCATCATAAACAAACTAAGTGTTTATGATTTTAAGTAAAACAAAACAATTAATGGCTTCTTGTTCCCTTCAAGTGATCAAATACATGCCTATAAAATATTTTCAAGATTCATATTTGTCTAATAAATTTATAAACTATTTCTTGTTCCAATGTGCAAAAAGCATTAAAATATTAATATTTGAGCCAATTGAAACTGATATTGAAAAGTTTCATGAAGTAACATATTAGATGTCTTAAAAAACAATAAATCTTATTGTCACGCACATTGTTCACCCTTCACCACTTTGTAGGCTTGTAACCAAAAATATCTCATATCCAAACAACTCCAAGACTCGATATATCACAAAATCAGAGAATATTCTGAGTTGCAAGGGGCTCACAAGGATTCACAGAATATTGAGTCAAAGGGATCCACGAAGATCATCAAATCCAACTCTTATAAAAATGTTTACCTAAAATTTATGACTCTCCCCAAAATCACAAATATTCTTTGCTGAGAATTAACTAGAATTTACTTGTTGCAAATAATTATTACAACTTGCCTATATCTTTTTCTTGGCAGCTCAAACTGTCAAACTTTTTCACCTGTGTGAATATGTATTTCATATTTTAGCAATAAATTAAGCACTCTGTTTAAAACCAGCCCTTCGCCTGCCACATTCATTTGGTGTTGTGCTTAGACATTCACTGCTCCATGACTGCACAACTTTGTTTCAATTAACTTTCATTTAAAGAGTGGATTAAAGCACAGCTTTAGCACCTCTTTCGTATTTTCTCCTCACTGTACCTGTTGTGTGAGTTTCAAGGACTTTGTTCAGACAACAATGAATAACTCTGGAGAGGGCTGCATCTCCCGTGAGGAATAAGAGACTCCACAGTGGCCTCGGCAGGAGCAAGGAACTGGGAATACAGAGCTGCTGCACAGCTCAAGAACCAGTTTAAAAAAAAAGGGGTGATAGAGAATTCTACCTCTAGGACAGAAAGTGAACAGTCCTACAAACCAAACTGTTCAGAAAAGACTGATAGTCAAAAAGCTATAGAGCTGCCTGAAACCAAGCCTGGAATTGAGGAGTTTTTCATTCGGAAAGGGTCTATAAGACCTTAGTCCTGTCCTTCTCTTACCAAATCACATAATTTTTAATGTAAAAAAAATTGAAATTGTCTGTTTTGTAAATAAAGCAAATCATTTAACCTTACCTTCTTTTTCAAATTCCTTCAGAATTAGGAAGAAAAGCTGCAAGGCTTTGCTTTAATGCTTGGGTTGTCTCTGCACTAACCTCAAGACCAATGCTAGTAGAAGATAAGAGCAAGTAGAAAAATAAATGCTTTTGTGTTAAATACAAAGCTGCAGGCAGAAGATTTTGTAGGATCCTGTGAAGGAACCAGTGAGAAGAACTTGGGGAGTTATATATGCGGAACATAAATACAAATACAAGAAAGGCAAAGGCCTGAAAAAAGTACCAGCAGATCTTATTCTTGTACCAGAAGTTTCTGGAACAAAGCAGGAAACTGTAGCTCCTGTGTGAAAATAAGTTTCATCCTATAAACTAAACCCCAGGCTCACACAGGCTCACCTGAACGCTGCATAATCACTTGTTTTCAAGGAAAAGGAACTCTACATCTGGAGACTACAACTGAAACAAATAAATGAACCCTGGGTTGGATTACTGAGGCTCAGTGGTTGAAGGAGAGGATCTTGGTTTATTCACCATTGCCAAGAAACAGAATAGCTGGGAATGTAACACAAGTTTGTAAAAAAACCCTTATGTAAAAAACAAGGCTAACTAAATTTTGTTTCTGTGTTAAAGCAAAGATAATACTAGGATAAACAATAAATAGTATATACTTGTCTATAGATTCAGGTCAAATAAACAGTATCAGGAGTAACACTGTATACTTAGCAAAAGTCTCCTGACTCCTACTTTGAATTGTTGTTCGGCTGCTCTATGAGAGGAACAATTAGAATGTCTTTCAATAAATATATGAAGTAACTAGATTATTTTTCTCCTGTGTTCCTATTTTCTGATGTACTGTGCCAGTGTTTAGAAAATTTCAATTAAAAACATATAAATGTATCTTTTAGGAACCTTCTAACATTTCTTTGAAAACAATGAAATATAATGGTTAATGCTACTTTTGCTTCATGGAATGTAATCCTTAAATCAGTAAGTATTTCCATCTTCAAAATGTGTGTGAAAAACACTGGTTTAGGAAGGAGAAATTCCCTTATTTTAGCCATGTGAGAAAGTGAAATTCTGCAATGCTATATTCTATAACCAACTTAAATATACTTTTTTTTCAAATTTTCCTTTGTCTTTATCTATTTCTACCATTGAAAAGTGGCATCAGAATAGTAACCAGACAGACTGTGTTCAAGCAGGCTTCTCAAAGGAACAGGTGGGGGACTGCCACCACTGCCATGCCCTGTCAGACCTCTTTAAGTGGAGATGAGAGAGCTGGGTCTGAAGTCAGAAGTTCAGGGAATATTCAATTGCTGTCTCTGAGTGCCTAATAAAGACCTGGAGAAAATATAGACTTGGTTTCTTCTGGGAGTGCTCAGTGGAATGAGAGGCAACAAGTAGAAATTGCAGGAGAAACTCCCAGCTACTTGCAAGAAAACTGTCCTCAGAGTAAGAGCTGACAAATATTGGAATAGATTGTCCAGAGGGTTCGGACACTCATCTTTGGAGATATCAAAACATGAAAAATATCAACATGCAGAAAATATGACATGTATCCTTTGAGTTTATGACTTTCTGATTATATTTAAAGATCACATTATAAATGTGCTAACAATTTAAATCTTACTAATTAAGTGAAAAGTA
The DNA here is from genome assembly GCF_028551555.1 of Melozone crissalis. Taxonomy (NCBI): domain Eukaryota; kingdom Metazoa; phylum Chordata; class Aves; order Passeriformes; family Passerellidae; genus Melozone; species Melozone crissalis. The sequence goes on along the minus strand of NW_026535784.1, from coordinate 34,270,734 downwards.
TTATTAAAAATGAGTAAAACAATCTTATCCATAAATTCCAAACAAGCAGATAAACCAAAATAGCTCTGTGGGCTAATTTTACAGAGACTCAGAAATCCTAATGTGTGGCAGGTATAAGAATCAATATGCTGGATCCTCAGGGTAGTGTTATGTCTTCATACTAGGAGAAGTAACAATTAATTGACAATCTGTCAATCAGCTGGGGTTTTTAATCTTCATTTAAAAAAAAACCCAAGAAAATAATTATTTTAATTTTCATAAAGCGTTTTGTAAATACTGAAACATGATTTTTTTTTTTCCAAAACTATAGCTGTTGTTGTTAGGCCTGCCAACGGAAAAATGATGTGAAAAGATATTTTTGCAATAAACAGGACCTCCTTGACACTGCTGTCTGAAAGTCTAACAATTTATTCTGACTAAAAATGTGCATAGTTCAGATGGTGTCAATATTTGCACTGACTACAAATAATGTCCTCTTTCTTTGTGCCATTAAAATGACATGTAAATACTTTATAAAAAGATACACTTGCCGAATGGCAGCATTGTTCATTTGTCCCTTCAGAAGCAAATGAACATAATTTATGAGTGTCTCTGTGGTCCCATGAATACAGTCCTGCCATCAATACCAGGAGGTGACAAACTTCCTATTGGGTTTGCAGGGCCTCAGGACTACAGCTTATCAGTTTGCTTTCTTTGCTTTGAATTGGCCTTCACCTGCCTCCAGCCTTCCTTTGGCTTTGTTTGGCTCTAACAGGGATTTGTTAACAACCAGATGGGCATGTTTGGTTTACATGTCCTTTTCTTGGTGTGGTACACACATAGATTTAGTATGTGTAGTAGCAGCAAGTGGTTGTTCTGTGTAGAGTGGGGGATTTATGGCTTTACTAGAATAAAAAAAAATTTAGAGAAATAGAGGCCTGGAATGACAGCAAAGGCTTCCAGAAGGGGCAGTGCCAGATGCAGGATAGAAGTGTACTTGAGCAGGGGCCTGGGCTGGCGATGGGAACTCCTGGATTTACAGGCTACTCACTAATGGTCATGGCAAGAAACAATAATCCAATTTCAGACAAAACCATGGGGTTTGTATCCAACATGTAAATTGCACCACAGAGCACACTTGCAGAACAGTGAAGAAACTAGGTGGAAGGATATCCTAGCAACATATAAGAATACTTAAAATTGTATATGTTCTAACCTAAGGAAAAAGAAAACATCATGAACAAAATTTTTGAAGCAAAAGGATGCTGGCAACTTGGTATATTTTTCTACCTTGTTCCTTCTCACTACTCCTTGCAACAGTGAAATATTAAGAATTATTATGAAGAGTGTTTAACTGTATGATTACTTAAATAGATGTCTTATTCCTGTACTAATATTTGCATTTTTATTATTTTTCTTCCTGTAATAATAAATATTAGCTGCTAAAGATGATTCTTAGATTAATCTGTTAAGATGTCAATTAAGAAAAATAAAAAATTCTGACTTTCCTTAAAAGGTCTTTGCCTGTTTTGTCTGTAACAATATAGTAAGGATAACGTTTGTTTTATCTTTGTTAAGACTCATGACAATAATATTATAATGGCCAACAGTTAAATGAAGCCTAGAACAAAATTTAAATACTATTTAAATATTAATTTAGATAGTAATCCAAATAATGGGAGTTAGTAAGCAGTCTTTACATTGTATTTAAGCAAAAATTACTCTGCATATTTCAATATGAATATTTTAGCACTTCACTTCTAAGTGAATCTTGACAGCCTCTACCCAGTTTTCATTGGTTTTCTTTTGTTTCACAAAACTCTAGGGTACAGTTTTATGATAAGAAAATAACCCATATTTTCTCCTTTTGTGCAAACCCATAAAAATCCCAAGATTATTACTTTTTCTGGAAAGCAAACTCATATTTGCAGCCATCTATATCCATAAAATAGTCCGAAATCAGAAACATGCTTCATGGCTGAATTTATCTTTAAAGTAAAAATGTCAGATACTTTCCCTCCACACCCCATACCATCCCCACTCCCATCCCTTGAGAATAATTCATGAGAACCTCTAAGGATGGTTAGCTAAGTATAAACCAGCAAAACTCTTAGAAATATGCTCTCTTTGTATTATATGCACTAAGAATAATTCTTATTGCCTTTGATTATGGCTGTCAATAACTACATACTTTAGTGATCTTGCACATGGCATCTTTTTTAACATAATCTACATTACACAAAATAAGCCAGTTGCCTGTCTCAAGTACCTCAGCTAAACTCCTCCCACTGTAGTGAGTTCCTCCTTAGCTGAATTTGGCTATGCACTAATTAGCACAGAATGAAATATATATGCACCCAACAGGGAGTGCTACAGATTTTGCCTGTAAAATTTAACAGCCCAATGTGAGCATACTCAGAGTTTTGGAAGATTTCATTTTTTCTTCAATATGCAGAAAATTATGCTTTCTATCAGAAAATTGCAAAGTGCTATCATGCTACACATTTCTGGAAGACTCTTTAACAGCATCTCCAGAGGGTATTGAATAAAGAGCATTTTAATGTACATTGAGCTCATTAAAGTGTTTCTTCCCTAAAGCCATGTTTCAACCCAGTTTTCAGGATAGATGAGTTAAAATTAAGGGAAGAATTTTGCCCCATGTAGAACTTTTAGAAATGTCCAATGACTACTGATTTATTCTTGAATGCTGACTGTGTGACTGGGAAGGAGTTAGAGGGATTTGGAGATATTGTAATCACAGCAGGTACTCAGAATCTTTGAGGTAAAAATCCTGTGTCATTTTGATTAGATATTATTTGTTAAGGTGTAACTTGACATCTTGGAAATCCTTAGTCTAAAAATACCCTGTTTATGTCACTACTGTTTCTGTATGAAATGTATGAAGATCCTAAGAAATCAGTATACATAATGGATAGTGTCTTTCTCATAGTGTCAGATCAAGATTAAAAGCGACTTTCATGATCCTAGTTACAAACTTCTGACATTCAGTGACTGCATGAGCAGCATTTGCTGAACTTTGGGCTATGCACAGTTATTCTCATATACAGAAATATGAGTCTATTCCTGTAAAATGTGTGATGAGTTCAGATACAGCAAAGCATTTTATGCACTCTTTGGCTTAAAACAAGACTTCAATTCCAGAGAGTTCAAAAAGACTCAAATGCAATTTTATGTATCTATTCTGACAGGTGCAAAGCTCCAAACTAGAAGCATTTAATGAAGACCCTAGCATAAGCTCAGACAGCACAGGGATGGTTTCAGACAAACAAGCTAGACCTGTTCCACTGGCCTAATTAGTGGGTTTGATTTTACAGCTACACTGAAAGCTGCTAATACCTGGGCTGAGTCTACACCAGGATGCAATCTGAGACAAGCAGACAAACCAAGGAGCAGGAATAATCCGGCTGCAGCTCTGTGCTGATCACTTCCAAGATGATAAATTGCTCTGTACAGAGTAATTCTTAATGAAGCTGGTATAAAGAGTGGACCCAAGAGGTTTCACTGCACAAAACTGCATAGAGTCAAATCAAACAGCTGCAAGCAAAATATTGCCCCATGTACAAAAATTATAATAATTATTATTTTTCTTAGCCTTAATACACTTTGAGTAAGATCACATTAGATATAACAGCAACTAGAAGAGGACAAGAAATCTTTAGTTTTAAAAGCAAGATATCTACTAGTAAAATACAGAAAGCACTGCTTTTATTATGCATCTGAACTGGTTTATCTTGCATCTGAACACTTGATACCACTTGTCTACTATAATGTAAATAATAACAATTTGTCCTGTCACTGGCAAATATCACTGTTGACATTTTCTCTGGGGGAAAAACCCTCACACATACACACACCAAAATTCCCTAACAACCATTCTCCAGCAAATTGCAGTATATATTTAGTTTGTATTTGGAATTATTCTATGCAAAAAACACGGGCTTTAAAAAAGGCTTCATTAATTGCTTATGAATCATTTTTCTCCACAATTTAATCAGATGATTTCTGCGGTATTCACTGAAAATAATATTAAGCTGCAATAGATATTGTTTATCTGAAATCACACCATAAAAATAATATATAAAATACTAATAGATAGCTTTACAATATCACTGAAAGACAAGTGACCACGGAAAACTCCCAAATGTTACCAATAGGTAAGGCTTTATGAAGCCTTATCTATCAGTAAGCATGTCTAAAACTGTTGGCTTCATTTTTTGCCTCTATTGAATGTGACATGTATGGCCCACAAAGCAAGGCACAAACAACATTAAAATGCTTAATACAAGGGATCAACAGGGTTTAGTTGGAATACTGCAATAAATAAGACACATGTATTCCTGCAAAAATGCATAACTTTTTTGACTTGTTTTCTCTCTGTCTAATGAAAATGGTCTCAGCTAAGGGCTAAGTGGTTCTACTCTTCAAAATGAGGAATAGAAATGTATTAGAAAAAATAACGAAAGCCAAGTTGGATAACATGGAGAAATTTAGATTATAGTTAATAGAAATGAAGGAACACAAAAATCAGGTTTACTCAACTGGGGCTTATTGGGAAAAAAACCTCATATATTTCCCATGAATGGATGAATGACTCTTGTATTAATAGCTAAAAATGAAGGGGTCTTTATGAATAGAAGGCTGTAGGTCTGAAATACTGGGAAAAATGATAGCTCCCCACTCTTTTGCCCTGCTGCTGTCAGGATCCCTACTCCTCGAAGACAACACACATCGTGGCACTGGGACAGGGACAGCCTGGAAAGAGCTCAAGGATCCAGCAGCCAGCTAAACAACATCCAAGAGAAAAAGGGTTAGATGCAAAACAACATGACAAAGAGGCCAGTCAGAATTTGCAATCTACTGTGCAATAGCATCTGTTTTATAAATCACTTTCATAAACCACGTAAGCACTATCCTTAGATGTGGACCTAGTTCTTGTTAGGGACCTTTGTTTCCCACCCCAACCTCTGTCAGGTAGATTCTATCTTATACACTAACCTGTTTGGCTTTTTTTTCCTTTTTTTTTTTTTTTTTTTAAATACATTCAGGGATGGAGATTCCACAGCATCTCTAAACTATGTAACCCGTCTTACTTGATGATGTAAAACTTGCTTTAGACCATAATAACTAAAATTAAGCATCAATCCAAGCATGTAAAAAGATACCTACATTAGCCCATAATTTACAGGCTGTTTACATTACAACTCATTAAGAAATTTCTTTCCATTCAGAGTCTTTAAACCCCTACTAGTTATAATACTTTATCCAGGCAGATTTTTTACGCAAGTTACATGAAATGGTTGTTCAAGGAAATCTTTCTCAAAGACTGTTTTCTGTAATGAAACCTCAAACTACATTTGAGAAAGTGGAAAAGGCTATTTTTTTGTTATTGCTGAGACTAACTTTTATGTCAAGTATCAAGCTCATTAAATACTTCTCAAAGTCAGCAGTACTTGAATATTTTAAATGAGCATTACTTTCATCTTGGATATCTCGTTTCTCAGCTGCTGAGATTTTTATTTTGGGTTCATGGAGAAGTTCAACAGTGACAGCATTCCCTCCCTTTCCTCCATACTCCTATTGCTTTTCTTCTGGTGATACTTGCTCAATACTTCCTTTTGGCATTCAGTAATTGAAATTGCTTAGCCATTTCCCTATCACCACAAGATGAGACTTTTGCAGAACATCAGCACCACCACTCTCAGAAGGCATTAAAAAAATCAGAAGAAGAAGGATAATTCACTTTTCTCTGCTATACAGGTAATTTTGTCGTTGTCTTAATATTTTTTAAGGTACCAAAGATATCAGTCTTCATGGTACCCTCTTCTATAGGAAGAAAGATTTTTCTGCAGGCAGTGTGACTCAGTCACTAAAGGAATATGATATGCATAAAGTAAAAAGGAATGCTATTCAAAATGCTCAAGAACCTTTTGAACTACCCTTGAAAACAATTTACATTTCAGTTTTAACATTATTCTTTTAAACTAGGAACAATTCTGTCATCTTTCAGTAAATAAAATTGAATTTACTTAGCAAGACCACACCTACTTCTTTTTTCTTGTGAAAAAAAGATGTTTTATCTTAAAATTGCTGTTGAAATTTCACTTTTCCCTGAGATATACTCTGTTGGTTAGATCCTGACACTAGTAACAACATCGCTGTGGGTTTGATCCCAATATCATTTAAGATTTGCACCCAATTATCCCCTTGGGGGAAAATAAAATCTTAGACTTTTCAAGAGAAACAAAAACCCAAAAATTTTATAATCATACTAACACAAACATCTCAATCTTTTCAAACTTGCCAAGCAGCACAGAAATCAATGTTTATTCCCACTATCTGCAAAATCACCTTATTTGTATGGGTTCCACATGTATATGGATTTGAAAACCCCCCACCAAATATGAAAACTTAAAGACTGATTCAATTTCTCCTACAGACAATGAGGAAAAAAAAGCCTCTCATCTACTTATTATGCTGCTAGGCATAATTCCAAAGATAACAAGAAAATAGGACATTTCACCAGAGGAATTTCGAAATAAAGAGTTTCCTTCAAAAATAGCAACACTACATACATTACACCTTTACTAGAAATTACTAACTATGACCAGACTTCTAGCTCATACTACTTGGGGAGCAAATACATGGTGACTGCATCCAAACTTTCCATTCACTGCTGTGTTCGTGGGGCTGCCCTTCTCCTGGAAATGAGGCTCATCCAGTATTGCTTTGAAAGGTTAATCTCCCCTCAGACCAGGGACATCCAAACGTGCTCAGTGCTCTGCTCTGACACATCAGTCTAGGAAACTCTTGGTGTGCTTCCAGCCACCCCTCCCTCAGACTCCCCCTGCCTGCTTGGGAATGCCCTGAATGAGGCACCCAGACCTGCCCATTCCTTAACATGAAACCATGCTTTGACTTCCATAACTTCCTAATAACTCAGAGATGAACAGAGAACATAGAAAACGGAGCTGCTGTACAGCAATTTTGCAATTACAGTTTTACAGCTTCTTATCCCAGCAATATTTACAATATGCACTCACACCTTCAAACAACAAGTCCTTTACCATCTAGGATTAACAATATGCTGACAATGTGCTGATGGTACAAAATGTTATCAAGTAGATTTAAAAAGAAAAAAAAAAGGTATCAAGCTAGAGGTGGTTTGGTTTTCTGTTTCTTTTTTTTTTTCTTTTTTAACAAGATATATGTTCCTGGTAAGCTGGTTAACTTTTTAAATTGCTATTATGCCAGCCTGTGATTAAAATATTGTTGCTGAAGCAGACTATCTCCATTGATATCCTTCTCTCAATTATGTGAATTTCTTCAAAAGAGGAAGAGTGAAAAGGGTACCAAGAGGGTGTACACCCTGAAAGGAATGCAAAATCTGACCAGTCCTCTGCACTTCAGACAGCTAAAAGGTCACGGTAATCAAATATAGATGATATTCAATAAATCCCACAATGCAGCCCATTCTGACTACAAATCATTAATATTAATCACTTGCATTACTCAAATCTAAGTTTTGGTAGAATCAGAAGGGTTGGTGACTTAATCATGGTAAAAAGTATTTTTATGCTGCTTCAACAGTTTCAGCAGAGATTCAAACCAAGCAAAATAGGAAAAATCTAAATATGGTCACTATAATTTCATAAGCAAGTATCAGGATATCCTAGAAGTATTATCCTCTATAACCCCACTAAGTGTAGTCCTTTTACATTTATCAATATATTTTGCAGGTTGCAGTGCTGCAAATAGAATGATTTCTCAAAATACTAGGAAATTATTTTTCCAAACTAGTAACAATATCTGTTTAAGTATGGGTTCATCTCTACAATCCCACATTGCAGTGCCATTCCTGTCTCCGAAAAAGTTACCCAGAATCTTGTGCAGTGTGTTCTAGGACAGCCCTGCTCAAGCAGGGAGGTTGGACCAGATGACCAACTGTGGGATCTTCCAAACTGACCCATTCTGTGATTCTCTGATTCGAGGATGCATAAAAGTGAAACTTTAATTTTTTTTTCTCTGCATTGTTACAGCAGTTATTAACCTAATACTTTGGACTACTACACATCACCTCTCCCCATCTCAAGTGAACATTAAATAAGTTCTATTCTTGGGGTTGGGAAAGAGGTATAAAATCCATAGTAGCAGCATGCAGCAGATGCATACTTGTGGCATTGAAATGTCACACAGCCCCACAGCAGTGTTGCAGGGTAGGCTACAGTCCAAGAGCAAACAGCACAGGACAGTTTTCATGCCCTTCTAGGCAAAATCATAAAAGTCTGTTCTTACTTCTTCCAGGTACTGAGGTGATGGAACCCATGTTGCTTTACATCAAGGTTTTTTTCCCAAGGCAACAATGGCAATCCTCAGACCAAGGAAAATTTGAAATTTAAATAACATTTTCTTTTTCATCTTTATTATGAGCGTGCGAATATTGTTTTTATATCGCAAGTGCATAAAACAATGCAACTATTTGCCAGATCTTTAGATTTTATTTCACCAAACATTTCTTTGATTTATTCAGACAGTACACCATTACACCCTCTCTGCAATTTATGTATTAATCAGGAACAAATATAGCTAAAGAGACACATTAAAAATAAGACAAAAATCACTGATGAACTGAGGTTCTGATAAGAATACATGTGCAGCTAGTTCTCTGGATGGTGTATGGCAGTACATCCTCTGTGCTCAGACCAATGACTCAAGTTTCATAGACTGTTAGGCTGACAGAGGCCAAACAGATCTCAGTGTGTGAGGTGACTCCACAATTCTGGCTATAACACATTATGGGCAAAATGAGGATACAATTGACAAGTGATTCAACAGCCTGCTCAGCAAATCAGTCCATGACTCAGACACTCCAAATAATGCAATGTGCACAGGAGGAAAAAAAAAATTAAAATGCAAATCTTTTTCACTTGGTCTTTCCCCAGTCAAACTGCACTGGCAGACTTAGTAAGGCACAGGTTGCTGGTTTCAGTGCCTGATCATGAAAAAACCTTCTTTGAGGGACAGGAAAAAAAAGCAAAATAATAAAATTCAATTATGAAAAACATACAAGCATTTAAAAATGCTATTTTGTTACTTTGCATTTGGTACAAGAATTCCCATTCAGCATCACATCTACTAGCTAGGACACACAACCAAAACAAATATGCGTCATTACCCAGTAGCCAAGACTCCATAAAATATGAATGCACAGGTGGGGTGAAATTTTATACACAATTCTGTAATTTAATCTCCTTGTGAATCTGTTTTAAAGTTCTGGCATGGAGATTGTTCCCAACCCTTCACCTCAACTATGCTGTTAGAAGCAAGACATGTAGAAGCATGCAGTTCAACTCCTGTGACATATATGCCCTTGTAAAAATTATAAAAAAAATAAGACAGCTTGGCTAATGAGAAATCCTGTGGAAGCAACTTCAAGTTCAAACAGTCGTTTGGAAAATTTAATACGCAGCTAGACATATGACAGCTCCTTCTTCCTTTTCTTTATATTGGGTGCCCAAAAATAATAACCTCTTAAAATGTTCATGTAATTAGACCATAGAGAAATCAGCCAATTTTAGTCTTCGAGATACAGATAACTGCTAGCTTGAGTTAGATGCTAGCAATGACAAATATTGTGTTATATATAAACAGAAAAAAACTGCATACACCATTTTTCTAAGTCCTTATAAGAATGCCATAAAAATAATAATGAGATAGGAATTATTTGTTAGATTCAACTGTTTGCAGGACAGTGAAGAAGATGCTGTTCACCAAATTAATGAGAAAAAGAAAAGCAATTCTAAGATATTTGTGAAAGATATTCATAATAAGGAATGGGGTAGTTTAACAGATGACAAGCTTGCTTCTTGCTAGTCTCAACACTACAGTGTTTTGACATTTAAACTGAAGAGAGACTGTATTAAAAAAAAATCAGCTTCTTCATTGCAACAAATATTACTCTATTTTGTGTTAATTAGAGTTACATATTAGGATTATCATGCTCATGAACAGTGCATGAAAGTTTAATTAAAAGACCACTAAATTATTCATTTTTAATGAAACTGCCAGGAATTCTGCAGAGAAGTTCAACAACATTTATCATATCATTACTCTAATGAACTTCTTTCTAGATAATGAATAAAAGCTTGTAAGAATTCATAGAAAATCCTTAAAGGTTGAACTATCTTTAGATGCATAAGAAAAAAATATGCCTATTCCCAGACCTTAAAAAAAACAACTTTAAAAACACGTTCATGGAAGCAATGCAATGAACAAGGTTTGTACTTTTCAATGGAAAATGGGTTGGATGTGGAAAAGTAATGAAGAGAACTTTTAGAAGAGTACACAGGAAAAAACAAGGATATAAAAAGATACTAACAACAGGTGGTACAGATGAACTAGAGAGAGCCATTTAGACTTATGGGTATTAATCATTGTAAAGTAAATTATCCCATAAGTGATTAAAAAAAGCCCAAAAACCAAATGTATATTGGGAACAGAATAGGAAGGATACAAAGTCTTGGCCTTTGGCTTTACAAACAAACTAAGCAGAGTGAAAACAGTAAATATATCTTTTTCTTTCTAACAACTTGTATTGCATACAATGACTAACATACTAAAGGTGATGGAAGTAGCCAGAAAAATAAAATAGTAATTCTAATAGGATTAGAATTTGTTGCTATGATAGGCCTTGTCCTGATTTCAGCCAGCATAGAGTTAATTTTTTTTTCTCAGTAGCTGTTGCAGTTCTGTGTTTTGGATTCAGAATGAGAATGGTGTTGATTATATACTGATGTTTCGGTGTTTCGTGAAGTCCATTCAAGTCAAATATTTCTTTTTTCTTTGTCTCATGCTCTGTCAGTGAGGGGGTACACAAAAATAAAAGCTGGGAGGGAGCATAGTTGGGAGAGGTAACCCAAAGTGACCAAAGGGATACTTCACACCACAGCACACCATGCCTGGTATGTAAACTTGGGGAATTACCCAGAAGGCCAGAAGGGGGGGTATCTTAGGTTCAGTGGTGGGCAATTGCATTGTGTAGCACTCGTTGGGGTTTTTCCTTATCATTGTAATTATTATTATATTTTACCATTATTACTGTATTTTTACTTTCTTTTCAGTTATCAAATTGTTCTTATCTCAACCTACAAGTTTTACTCCTCCTCATTCTGCTGGACTGGAGTGTGGGGAAATGGGGGCTGAGTGAGTGGCTGTGTGGTATTTCATCTCCAGCTGGGCTTAAACCATGACAGGCCTATTAAAGCATTAGCAGGATTTATTCCTTCTTGGCCCTCAATAAATATAAACTCTGAGAAGATAAGAAACAGTTTTGAAACAGAATTATAGCACTTCTGATCCCCTTGGTAAGCCCTGTGGGAGCGCTGTACTCCTGCACAAGTGCTTCCCCTAGACAAGTTCTCCTATATGTCCAGAATTGCATTTGAGAGAAAACTGACTGAAAACCACATACCCCCAGTCTCCCAGAGGTACAATTCAAGGCAAATAAGGAATGGACAAAATCACAAGGAAAACTAATGAACAATGCTCATATTTTCCCTGTATGTTGTGTGGTATGATTGCAACCTATTGAGATGGTGAATAACCATACTATTCTTTCTTTCTTTCTAAATGTAAAGCCTAGAGATGCTGAAATAAACAAAAAAACCTGCAAGATTCTCACCATCACTGAGACGTAAGAGAGAAAAATTTAACTTCCATAGAAGAGAGCTGGTACTTTACAATCCACTTTTTAGCAAGACACATATCTTGTGCTGAGCCATGGTTTAACCAAAACTACCACTGTTAATAGACAACTACTCTCCAACTTACATTCTTTCAGGAGGCCTACTTCATCTTGGTATGAAATTTTACAAAGACTCTATCTTTCCCTAGGCTTTCCATTAACCTTAAATGCTGTAGTGTGGGGAGCATTTTATTGAAGCACCACATCACATTCAGAATTGGTGCTTCTTCCCAGACACAAGCTGCCCATCAGTGTCTAAGACAAGGACCTGATTCAGCAAAAATTTTGTCAGGCCCCACATAGTTATTCTCGTTTGAAAATAGTCTGTGATTCCTCCTTAAACACAAAACCTGGCGGTCATGGTGAAAATTTCATTTCATTTCCAGGACAAGGACTAGCCAAATATTGTGTTAGATTAAAAAAGGGCAGTTCATGATCTGGATCCAGAAGTAACCTCTTTCTCAGAGGAATAGGGCCAGATCTGTTGGTGCAGCCAAGGTCCATGCCCCCAATTCCAAAGTGCAGCAAGACCAAGCACCTGTTCCCAGCAGGCACCCACACATAGGGCACATGTACAGAGTCTGCAACAAGGAACACTAACACACCTTGTGTGTGGGAAGCAGCACCTCAGCACCTCTTACAGATTGCCTTGGGTTTACACACCCAAGCTAATCCTTTTTGTCCACTGAAGCAGGATCAAGAAACCTTCATGCTTTTTTTTCCAGCACCTCCATGCATTATGTTAACCAGCATAAATTTTATTTGTAAGAATAGATAAATAAAATTAAGGGGGTTCCCCCAGGCACAACATTTTTCATGGGGCAGATTAGAATCTTATTTAACATACCCACCCCTCCAGCCCTGAATGTTTTCTTCCAACATGCCGGTGGAATCATAAGTTCTGAACTGAACAATTTATCCTAAAACATTCATAAAATATACCAGAGTATGCTACATTTTATCACCTCAATTACAAATGCCTGTTACTTGCATTCAAGTCTGTGTAAGAAGAGATGCTCAACTCTATTTCTGAAACTCTTAGCAAACTGCTTTATGGCTCTATATAAATAAATAAAAGCAACAGTTTTTATACAAGAAATTAACCCAAATCTGAGCTGCTACAAAATCTCATTTGATATTCCCTGTTTTGGAGGGAGTGGTAGGATGGCACGAGAGTCTTAAGCCTATCCCATATTAATTACCTCAGTAGAACTAAATCCTTTATTTTCTACTTTGAAAACACTACAACTGATCATGTTTGCCCCTCCCATCCACCATGGTTTTTTTGATTTCTGACTTTTCATTCTTGCTATCACTGAAGATATATAAAGCATTTTTAAAAATTGCAGTGTATGGATGTATAGACCATCTCTAGATGAAAAATTATTTCAAATAAAAGACAGAGTCACAATTTTGCTTAAATGCTGCCAGTTCCAAATTTCTGCCACAGCTTTTCCACAGTCTGCTTTGTTTCAAAGCCAAAACAACTGTCATTAGAGGAAATGAGCTGTGCAGAACTAAAATACTGTCACCAAGAATGTGAGCTTTTGAAAGAACTCACCAAATGTGTGGGTATGGTATGAGATTTCCTAGAACGTTAGAGCAGCTTCATATCTGCCATCACCAAGTCTGACATGAATATTTTTAAGCTAACATTAATTTGAAATTTTTTTTTTTTATTTTCAAGCTTTTCTAGGATCTAACTTAGTTCTTAAGACAGCATGAAACAGGAAAAGCTGAGAGGATAGATGAGCATGTGCTCATAGAAAATGAAAAAAATAATATTATGATCAGACCTTGAGAAAAGCTTAAATTGGAAGACATGAACCTATAGCTATAATAATAGGGAAGCATATCAAACTCACTTTTGTCCAATTTGAACATGTATGCATTATACTGGGGCATAGAAAAAGCCGAAAACTTCACCCTAAATGATCTCTAATTCTTGCTGTCATCTGATAAACATGTGGAAATTCAGATACATTGTAGAAAGAGTAATAATTCCTCCCAAGAACTAGTCATGACCCACCCCTTTATCTCAGCAGAAACCTGAGAAACCTTGGAAATCGTAAAAGGCATTTTTTGTCATCTGAAGTCTTCTCTTGCATTTTTTTTCTGCCTTGAGTTTGGGTTGTAATTAATTTTGTCAAAGGTAATAGCATTTTTATTGGCATGTTATACTTCTAGTGAATAATCTCTTAAGAACATAAAATACAAAATTAACAGTTATAGTTTATAATAAATCAAGTGTTTAAAGCAAGAGGCAGCTTATTATCAGAAAAAAAAAAAAAACCCAAACAATACAAGAAGCAAGCAAAATTTTAAAACCTAGAACTTAATTTTCATACTCATCTACAGTAAACAGGAAAAGAAAACTTTGTTAGCAAATCACAAAAATAGCTTTAGTAATTAGCAAAGAAAACAGTGTTAAAAAGCCAAAAATATTTAATCACAAGTTACTCCAAAATGGTGAAAACTTCTTCCAACAGTAGCAATACTTTCTTGAAGTTTTTCTTTACCTTTCTTTGAATTCTCAAACTGTATAATTTACATTTTCCTGCACATCTTCCTTAGCAACATTTCTTTAAGTCTTTAAACTGTCTTTGTCTAACTACAGAAAGCAAAAAGTACTGCAAGGCTTATATCAGATTCTCAAACTGTGCAGCTAAAATTCTGAGGATTTTATTCCTTAATAAATGAAACCTCAGCACTTACAGATGACTTTCCAAGTTGCAAGTCTATATGTATTTACTGGTGCTCAGCAAAACAACAATATTTGCCTTGGTACTCACAAGTCGTACAGCTCTACGAAGCTCAAGGAGCGCAGTGTTAAAATCCTGTTGATCATTTGGAAAAGCGTCAGGGATTTATAAAAAGAGGGGCATATTGTGCCCTGGGAGAAGAAACTTGCTTTCTTGATTGGGTGAAGGTAATGAGGAGGGGCAGCAGCAGGTGCCTCTAACACTAATTAGGAGCTTCTGAGCTCACCAGGGACTGCTCCAGCAGTTAACTACTCAGTGTTCACTCTGGCTCCAGGCAGCCTCTGCAGCCACATCCCTGCCCTCCAGAAGAGAGTTTGAGAGTTTTTATAGCCCCTTGGCTGCTGCTGCAGGCTCTCCTGCCATCCTACCTGAAAGCCCCACATGCACACACCTCAGGTGCCAGCACACAGCGGGATGACAGGACACACAGTCTGAGAGTGACAATGAAGCTTATGATGTTACCTACTTACTCATTTTTCTTCCCATGGGCCTCCAAAAATAATTCTTCAAACTGTCTCGTGTGTTTAAATGCAGAAATGAAATTAGAAGTTCAAGGACAGATAAATAAAAATGCCACAGATTGGCATACTATGTATGATGCCTTTCCCAGATTTTTAAGGCAAATGAAACAATGACAGCAATTTATTATTCATGTTGCAAAACAACTTTTTTAACAAGTAGTCCTAAAAACATTACATATATGTGTGTGCAGATAGATGGATAGATAGATTGATAGATCGATCAATCGATCTCATAGCATCTAGGCTCTCTTTGTAGAGTCAATTAATCAATGACTCTAGGACAGAAATACATGTGAAATATTTGCAAACTGGCTGTGCTAATAAAATGGTCTTTTACATTATCAGGACATTTCAGCTATACCAGTGGAGAAAATAAAATGGGAGCTTAACAGGTAACCCCATCAGGAAACCCCATCAGTACAGGCACAGGCAAAGGGACAAATTACCCCATCAGTACAGGAACAGAGGCCCTGTGATCACAAAACTTTAAGGGTCTCCTCCTCTTCCTGGAGGGTTGCAACATTGGTAGCAGGGAAAAAATGTACTTTCAGGGTAACAGATAAAAAGTGTATTTATACACCAAAAATGAAACATCCCACAGATTATCAGACAGGCACAATTACTGACCAATGAAAACAACCCCAGGTAAATGAACTGTGTTAGTAGGTGCATAAATGTAAAAACAGAGCTGCACCCAAGAATGAGGAGGAAGAAACCCTCCAAATCATACACTCCTTGTTCAACAATTCTCTGTTCTTACTTAAACAGACTAACAATCAAGTTATGGCTCTGTGGGTAGGTGCATTTCTGTAGCCCACTTTGGTTGCCTGTGATTTCTGGTTTCATGAACTGCCCTAGAGAGCTGGTAGCAATATTTGTCCATCGCACCACTCGGAATCACATCAGACTGTGAACCAGACAAGCCTAAATTTTCAAAGCTGCATTTCACTACCATTTTTTCCAATTTGACTTCTTTAAGGGTGTAGCCCATTTCTGGGATTGTTAGGTTCATCTAGGTAATGAATGGAAAGATGCAGATAATGCTAATGACCATTTTTTTACCATTATAGAATTATACATGAGTAATTTTCATTCCCTTAAAGTCATCTACTTTTTCCAAGAGACCTTGCATTCTCTTCTCACTGTACATCTGACTTCTATTCTGTTTTTACATTATTAAGTTGAAATGCATTTTTCTCTTCACTGCTTTTATTGCAGTATTGATTTTTTTTTCTAAGTCTGTTTAAATGTTCACCATAACATCTCCAACACTAGTTTAAGAGAATGATGCATTCAGAATGTTTGTGTTGTGGTTTTGATGTGATTTTCCAATGGCATATCTCAGCAGCACATGTTGAACAGCTGGAAACTATCTAATTAGAACAGGGAGGAAAAAACAAAAAGGCTGTTTGAGATGAATAATAATCACATCCATCACACTCATAGTTTTCCTTACTTATGTAGCACACACCTGTGTCTAATTGGCAGTGAGAATGATAGTAGGATGGAATACTGAGCTGACCTTATATTCTATTTCTCCTTCTCTGAGCTTAAAATAGATTTTGTATGTTACTTTAATTATATAGGTAGATTTGTTTACTGAAGCATTCATGTTTAAACTCATTTCATGCAAAGGGACAAATTACCTTTTTAATGATGTTTCCTTGTGAGGGCTCCATAGTTAAGATGAGTTGTTGCCTGCTAGTCTCCACAGACCATAATCATAGCAACTCAATGCAAAACACCTTCAGTGGCATTAATTTTCCACACAGTAAATATGGACACATTTTTGAAGCTGATCAATGTATTCAGTTTTTCAAAAGCACCTGTATAATTGACTCATCTACATCTTTAGGTAATAAAATCTTCATGAGGCTGGAACAGTGTGCCCAGAGAAGTTGTGGATGCCCGGAGGTGTTCAAGGCCAGGCTGGGTGGGCTCTGAGCACCCTGGCCCAGCTGGAGGTCTCTGTACCCATGGCAAGGTTTGGACTAGATGTCTTTTAAGGCCTCCTTTCAACCCAAGCCATTTCATGATTCTGTGAATGAGGGGCAACAGAGCCTAAACCACAACACAGTAAAATTTCTATTGAAAAACTGCAATTCAAAAATTACTCTTAACGCCAGAGAAATTAACTCAAGCAGAGCTATTTATGTGGAATATTAAGCAAATAGGGAAGTAGAAATCCTGCATCCATTCTGTATGTTCTATTCTGTTTGTTCTTTTTTTTTTAGCATCCCATCTGTATTTTTCTTAACAACTGTATAAATTTCCTTATTTTTAATACTTATTTTAGTGTAAACTCTTCTCTGATTATAGAAAAAAACCATGAAACTGTTTCTGAGCATATTAATGC
Source organism: Melozone crissalis (assembly GCF_028551555.1). Classification (NCBI taxonomy): domain Eukaryota; kingdom Metazoa; phylum Chordata; class Aves; order Passeriformes; family Passerellidae; genus Melozone; species Melozone crissalis. Next base: position 34,253,355 of record NW_026535784.1, on the reverse strand, counting down.
AAGAATAAAAAAAATTCCAAAACTAGACAAAAAAAATTAAACAGATTTTTTTTTATCTTGAAAAATACTCTAGTATTTTTAAGGAGATCTCTTTGCTTTCTTATCATAATAGACTTGTAATCTGAATTGCTACTATTACAATTGCATTAAAAATGGCTGGAATGAGTTATAACCTTGAAATTACCAAACTCAATGTTCTGTCATTTCAAATTCACTTAAAACTTTACAGCTAAATTTGAGATGAGATGACGTTAAAGTTCAAATGAACACATTAATTGCTAATAACCGTTTCAATTAAATAGTTAGCTACGAGCCAGCTATGGTCTTAATGGCTATAAAAGCATAATCTACTTTGAAAATAGCAAAACAAAGCAGACAGCACACTGAAAACCAATCTGTAGTGAATGCACAAATAAACAAGTCATGATTTATAATGCAGGGCTCTCTTTCAAGCAAAGCTCTTAGTTTGAAGGATCAGGCATGTCAGTAATTTTAAACATCCATTGTTCTGCTGGTGTTATAATGGTTTAGGGGCATGAGCAGTGGTATTCATTTGATTGACTAATACACACCACAATATTGAATGAATTAAAAAAACATGAGTGTTCAGTGTCTGAGAAATAGTATATGGAACATGTACTCTACATCTAGGTACATGTACGTCTCTTTAAATGTTAATTGAATCTTTCTGTCATATTTATATTCCACTATATTACTACTGAATCTTCTAATGGCAACAAAAAATCCAAACAGATTTCAATTTTTTGGGGGGGAGGTGCTACTGGTTGGTGAGTTTTTGCCAGCTCTTTGGGACCTCAGAAACTAGTTTGTTAGATTTTCTCTCCTTTTATCAGAAACACATATAATTCAATTGCCATAGCTATTCTGGGTGATAGACGTTCATACCCACTTCAGGTTTTTTTTATTAAATCCAGAAGGATGTAATCAGGTAATTATTAATCCTCTTGCAGAGCTTTCTTGATTTCCTATGATACATACCATCCAAATCTCATTTTTACATTTGTTAGGTCAGCATGCCTCTCCTAATAAAACTTCATAATTTTTTTCAGTGTTAAATCTTCATTCCACGTTTCTTACTAAGAATATTCAAGGACAACATTGTTTAAGTTGTACTGTATGAATTCTACAGCTTGGAGGTTCTTGCTTTAGATTTTGAGAATTTAATGAGTTTTTATGGGGTTTTTTGGTTGGTTCTTTTTAGCTTTTTTTCTTTTTTAAGTGAATGCATTTCTCAGATACAAATTGTACATCCTGACAACCATTTCTCCTCATAGCAAGTGAAAAATACTGGTGTAAACTACATTGCCATTGTGTCTGTGTACATCAGCACTTAAATCCATGTCAGGATTTAGGCTCCTCAGTATTTTTTTATATAAATCCCAGACCAAATGCACAAACCCCTGCTGAACATTTGTGTCTCAATCTGTGGGGCACTTCAACTTGCAAGACAGTTCTTGACTCAACTCAAAAATGTTCTGGCTGTATAAGTTTTGTAGTTTGGTCAGGAAAATTTATGAAACTCTTTAGCGCATAGAGTCCTGCAAGAAGCCCCGTTTCTTATGAGGGCAGAAGAGCCCTAATCAGCAAGGTATATGCAAATCACACAGTTCTAGCCCCCAGCTCCCTCTTGGAGAGAGATATTAACAGAACCAAAATAACAGAGAGCAAAGAGACCTGAAGCCTATGCACTTCAAAGTGAGGATTTGTAACTCTAATTTCTACCTCTGAAATTTTCATCTCTTTGATTCTGAACTGTAAAATATAAAAAAAAGAATTCTGGAACCAAGAAGAAGGAGGAAGACCATCCCACAATTCCTTTCCTTTCTGTTTGTTCCTGTTCTATGAAAATTACACAGGTGCACAGGCCAGCAGAGTCTACTCAGACTTTTAATTAGGCTATTAGAAAACTTTCCTGGGAGACAGCCCTTTAAACCTTCCAGCAAAAATGGTTAACCCCAAATTTACTGTTTACCACACAAGTTCTGCATGAAGTTGTGATGTAAAAGGTGGTCACTGCAGCATCTATAATAAACATATATATTTGATATAATACAATGGATATAACTTAAAATTTCTAGACATATGCACTATAAAAATATGCAGTTAATAAGGAGAAGTTTGGGATTGCCCTCATGAGACACCTTGCTCAAGTACAAGCCTATTTTATCATTTCTGGCTCTATTTCATCTAATCAGGAACAGATAATTATAAATATGCATTACTGGATCACAGTTTGTTCCTTCCCCAATATTTAGAGCTAGGTAAAACAAACATCTGGAACTCCAGATTGCTCTAGCAATCAAGACCTTTGTTTCAAATTCCACAATGCTATTCCTATCACATGAAGTTTTACACCATGTTTGTAAATTTTTATACCAATGTTTGGTAGTTTATACTAAAAAATATGTCAGTATGTGAATGAGTTTTAGAAGTGATAGCAGGAAAGACTGAAAGAGAAAAAGCAGCAATCAAAGCACTTGGCTTTAAAGGAACATCCCTGTTAAAGTCAGTTACCCTGAAAACTTGACTGCTTTCCCAACCTGTGTGCAGAAATACAACAACATTCCTTAAAAGTCAGAGATTTGAAGGTGGTTATGTCATTAAGATACACTTAGGTACCAGGGAATTTTCATAGGCACCTCAAACATGACATTCTCATTAATTTCACTGGGAGTTCTGCACTTAACTGAGTATATGTTTCCTTTATACAGTCCAAAACTGGTAACAGGATAAATTAATTCTTTTAAAGGATTTAATACAAAATGACAGAAATTATATAAGACTCATCTGATCATGAGAAAGCCTTTTGTAATTTACAAGGGGAAAGCAAGAGCATACCTTCTAACCTTTTATTGAGATTTAACATGTCTTTCCAACAGTGTGAAAAGACTAATTTAAAAAGTTGAAAAAATCCAGTTTCCACAGAACACACAAAGAACAACATTCTTGTAATGGGAAATTTTCCACTCTATCTGGATCCCCCAGGTTAGATGCTTTAGGATGAAAGATCAAAGTCAATCATTTTGGGAAGTAATGACGCAATCCCCACTTCCCAAAAAAAAAAAAAAAAAAAAATTGACTGGGGAACGAAGGCAAGGGGAAGACACATCACATTTCAGATGGCTCATTAGCAAGTACATCTTTAAGCTTGCATCTTTATGAAAACTAATTATGTTAATATGTCACACAGTGACTGACTTGTTTTTTAGAAACTAAAAGTTGGAATTCACTCTACAAATGCCATAGCTGTTGAGAGATGTATTTTCAAAGCTGCATGCATGAGTTACAACAAAGGTAAGGCTGGCCATGACAACATCTTTCACAACTGTTGATGTTGTAGCTCTTTCTATTCAGTATTAATAAATTCAGCATGTAATTATTTTGCCATCTGTCTCCTGTAGAAGCATTTAGTTCTGTCCTTCAAGTAAGTAAACCAAAAAAATATATTAAGTAATTTCTTCAAACACAATAACTAATAAATTACAATAATGAGGTTTGTATATCTTATAAGAAAGTAAGACAGTTATTAAATGACTTCTTATCTTTTTTTCTACTATGCATAATTGCCAAGACAAATTACTTAGCTTTAGAATAACATCAGCATGTGTTTTAGAATGCACAGTGTTGGTTTAGCTTTTTTTAAATCTACCTATGAAAACTCCTGTCAACATAAATTCTGCAATTTAAGATCAATTGGTTCAAATCTTCTTTCCAGTTTTGTTACTCTGTTAATATTTCAACAAGAAACCTAGTATGTGTTGACTGTTCTGTTTGCCTTGTAAAAACAAAAATGCTGTGGAGACATAGGTTTAATTAAATGAAATCAAATGTGTATGAAAATTCAAGTATCTGATTTTTAACTCATAGCATTTTGCTGAAATTGTCTAAGAAGGAAAACTTCCCAAGAGAAAACACATATGTAACCAAAAAAAATGACCATTCCCACTCTTATTATTTGATTGCAAGATATTATTTAAATATTCCAGAAATCAGATTCTGATAATTGTAAAGTGTTTCAGATGAAAAAGATACAATCAAATATATGCTTTATTAATAAAAGAAACATTGAAGAGCCATGTCATTGCTATAAAGAGCTGGTAAAGCAGCTTTTCTTTTGCAGTTACTGCTTTATCAAGCCTTTCAGTTTTTGATCGGGTTCTCTTTCAAATATTTTTGGTGCTCAATTGAATGAATTAAGCAGTTATTAACCCTGTTCCACATAGCTAGTAATAATAAACTGATTTTCATTCAAAATTACAGTTTAGATTGGGTGAGATATGTTTCCATTTATTTACAGGTGAGACTTAAGTTCATTTGCATGTTATTTTGCCAATTTGAGTGTACAATCATTTTAGAGCAATGAAGTCTATAAATCTGCATTTTCCTTTCAAAGTTGCTAGAGAGCTTATCATCCCTGGAAAGTTACAGTCCCAACTCCTGTGCATGTTCTTTTGTGTCCTAAAGATTTCCTCAAAGACATAAAGCAAATTAACACCTCTTTACTTTCAGGTTTCATGAAGTTAAAAACAAAAAAAAGAAACATTACAACAATTTTATGACAAAATTTTGCAAATTTCCTCCAAAGTGTTAAATTGTATGTAATCCATGTTTGTGGAAATTTTTCTGTAAGTAAGTTGCCTAAAGCAGTGTAATAAAATAATCTCTAACACAGACTAGAATGTTTCTATCCCTTGCTTAGTGCCATCCACTAAGAAATAGTTCTGCCATCCTGGTCGCTGTGCAAAACATCGCTCCTTGTCTTTAATTTGGAAGAATAAATTTTTCTATTGCATGTTTTTGTCACTGAACATTTCATCCGTTCCTTATTCCAACATGCTTATTCAGGGAATTTTCTTCCCCTTATAGTCTATCTACAAGCAAGAAAGAGTAGCCTCAATATCTGACAATTAACAAGTGCTTTTAATTTGCAATTCAGTCCAAGTTTTCACACCTGTGGTGTCAAGACTGCAGATAAACTCCTGTCACTAACAAATAATTAAAGTTACAATTTTATCTCAATAAAGGCAAAGTGTGACATAGGTGATTTAACCACTTGAAATATGTTTTTCACATAAAACCAAAAAATCTTTCATCAATAAATTGTTCCTCCAAATCAGAAGTGCTTTTCTCTTACATCCTTAAAATGTGTTTATAGCTACAGAAAAGTTTCAGGCTGATAGGTGTTATGAATAGCACACTCAATTTATTTCCAGATTATATTTTCCAGATGTAGCTGAAATTTAAAGGAAGTAATCCTCCTCCCTTTTCTGTGTTTTCCAACTTCAAGAAGTTGATTGGGTACTTGCATGCTAGCAGTAACAGAAGCCAAGTTCTCAGATTCCAAAAGAGCAAATACAGGATAATACATGAAAGTGAAGTTCTTTGAATTATTCTCAAGCACGTCAGTGCTTACCTAGAAATAAATTTCCTGTCTTCATGACTGCTCAGTCTCTGGGCTGAAATTAATTCTAGGGATCTGAAAAATGGGATCTACTGCAATGGTCCGCGGATTTGATACACCACTCCAGATACTATGTAAAACCGACTGTCATATCACTTGACAAAGTAATGAGAACCACTTCCTTTAAAAAAAATCTGAGAGAAAATATACTACAGTAAAAATGTCAGTCTAACATTTGTTAAAATACTCCTTTACCAGTTCTTATATCAATGATTTTGTTTCTGTGGATAGCTCAGGTTTTATTCTATAGTTTTCTGGTGATTAAAAATAAACTCAAAATTTGATTGTCAGGTCAAAGTTTTGGTAGGCCTGGATAAGCAAGCTTTCATTTCCTGCAGCAATAGAAATGGGTCTACTTTCTTTGATAATGTCTTTCTTTCCCACTCTTCATTGAGGCAGGTAAACATTTGAAGTACAACTAAATCTTAGAAAAGAGATCCTGTACTGGATATTGACAAACTTGATGTGACAGTCTGTGTGAAGTCTGAAATGTTGGATGTCACAATGTCAAAGCACTTTCAGAAAAGAAAATGTATGAATTAGGTTGCACAAAGCCGTGATTGAGGTGTGGAAGAAGTATCTGAGCTTGAAGTGATCTTTCCATAAGACATTATTTCCCTTACTGTTTTGCTACTCTTTCCCTACCTAATTGCAGCCTTCATTTTAGAGCTTCAAAGCCTTGAAGCAGCAATAGGAAGGCAGGAGATTGTAGCTGAGAGAGCCATAAAATAGAGATTGGTGCCAGCCCTGGGGATTGGCAGGAAGAGGAAAGCAGGAGATAATAGAAGTGAGGTGATAGTGTATCACTGAAGGGGTATTGGGGACAGCCAGAGGTGATACAGAGACGCCATCATCAGAAGACATGAAAATTACTATTAGAAATACACAGTTCTTATAGAAATGGTGGACCTAAGACCTGATTGGCCTTTTGCAATCTTCTCTCACACTATTGGTGAACTATGAGTAGCACACTCTGGAGAATCATATCTATAAACAATGGTTACAGAGGGAGAGATAGTAATTGTTTTAATTCTTTCCTCTTAAGTTTCCCACAGCTTCTACACAGCTTCCCAGGATTTTCCTGGGAGAACCATGTCTCTCTCTGTCCAGAGGATATGTAATTACTACATTAGTGGGGAAAACAGATTAATGAAGTATGCAGCAAAGAGATCTGAGCAGACAGATAAGGAAAGACAACAATCACCCCTGGTAATTCGACCTCAACAAAATCCCTACTATTTACAACAAGGTCATCAGTGGAAACCCCCATTGCAGAGAAAGGAACACAGGAACACAGCTAGGTTTGCTTGAGAGGGATCTGTTTCTTCTCATCATTTGAACCTGCTGCTAGTGTTTAATTCAAGGTACTCTGTAATGGATGAATAATTTTACCTTCTTCCAGATAACACATCAGAACTTCTCTGGACATCAGTGTTATTTGTCCACAGATAGGGAAGGATCTTGGATTGCAGTAAAGAGCCACAGAACTCATTTGCAAGCAATACCCAGAAGCAAACAAGACAATTATCTGAGAGCTCCTGCTCTGCTCTCACGTGACTTAAATTAACCTGCTGATCTTTGGATTGAAATAGAGAGGAAAGAAATGCTTCAGTTCTTAGATGTAAGACAGAGATTTGGCTACGACAGGATAGTAACTTCAGGATCCCTTCATCACACAATCCTGGGAAACAGTATAGCCTTTAGTTGGCATCTTTTCAAGGCATAGATTGTTTCCTAAGCCACTTTTACATTTTGACTAGTCATTTCTTCCATTTGAGAAACAATCAAAAATTGATTGATTTTAATAAACACACAATGGTGTGTTTATTTGCTCTAAACCAGAGTATAAAAAAAAATCCAAGATGCAATTTATGAAATCCATTTTAGAATGGATTTGAAGTAAACTGCAGTCAAATTTAACATGAATTATACATATATACTCTGTGACTAAAAGGCACCAAGGAATCTGAAGCATTAGGAAGGTTTCTTGGACAATCAAAGATAAATTCACCTTTGTTTAATTACATTTTACTCTTCTTTTCTTCAACAAACACAAAGAATTAAACCATTCCATCAATAAAGGAAAATTTCAAACATAACAAGAACAAAAAAATGCCTATCATGGGGCATTCATGGCAGTGGACAGAAGGGCATCCAAAATTTTTTACAGCTTGAATACATCACAGTTTCTAACTTTTACTGCTGTTTCTAAGGTTCTTTACTAGCAGCAGTAACTCATTTTGGGACGTGTGGCCAAGCCATAGAGCTGATTCTCCTCATTCATAGCCACAATACATAGAATAGCTTGGGATAGACAATCTTTCTTGAGATTTCTAAGTTTTTGGCACTTTACCAGAAGTGAAGTTACTTCTGTTGATCTGTCTGTTGCCTGTTTTCCATGCCTGATCACTGGGACGTTACTGCATCACAGCTGTTTTACAGACCCTGATGTAGCAGCCGTGCAGTCTGCATTGCACCTCTCCTTCTCTTAGCAAATCCCAGCAGACAGTGCTGCTCCAATGCATCTGACCCTGACTAGCCCATCTGGCTAAGAAATAAGACCTCAGGGTTAAAGGACCTTATTTCATTTCTGCAGGCTAGAGATCACTTGTTCTAGAGATGTTCCTGCAGAATTAAGGAGGTTTGTACTCTGACCCACAAATAAAAGAACAATATTCATCCCAACTGTATTCATCCTCCTCTTTTACAACACAGAGTTGTTAGGCTGGAGATTAAAGCTGTAATGCTCTTCAGCTGGTGCAGCATTCTGTGCAAAAGGCACTGTATTCACTAAGAGTCTGAAGGTATGCACCCAGGAAGCTTCTGATCAGCAATGTCATATCAGTGATTTGGGGTTTAATTTTCAGTCAACAAAAGATTTAAACTCATTCTGTCAATGTGCCTTCTCTGTAGCTAAGTAATATTATGACAGTAAAATAAAGGCTAATGAACAAAACAAAAAGCAATCCTATTCAAACATTAAGTAGATTCTTTCTCCATCTTTTTTTTATTCCTTCACATAATGACTCACTGAGAGGGAATCTACTTAATCTAAAATTTTTAAGACTAAGTTTTTCATGCTTTTCTCAGTGTCCCAGGGTCTCAACACAGCCATAGAATCATAAAATAGTCTGAGCTGGAAAGGACCCATAAGGATCATTGAGCCCAACTCTTTTTTTTTCTCCCAAATGCTTTTTTCCTAAGATATAATGCCCCTGACTTCAAGGCACAACATAGAAATGACAGAATTCCAATAATTTTTTCAAATATTTTAAAGTAGGAGGAAAAAATACGCAAAGCTGCATATATTAAAATTATTGTACAAGAATCATCCATTATCCCTTTTTGAGTGGAGCAACCTTGCATTTAAAAAAGGCCAAAAATCGAGGCAACATATATAACTTGCATCATAACCTTGGAAACTAAATAAAATCATTGAGTATATCCATTTGAGTATATAGTATGGAGTAAGATAAAAAGGTATCAGTTTATTTCTTTTAATCTTTAAATCAGCAAGTTTAATTTCTGCTTAGATGATACAACAATAAATATAGTAGAAGATGGAATGGTACAGTTCATTTCAGCACATAGAAAAAAATACGGCTGCTGCTGGATGGATTTAATACAAGGGGGTTTTGTTCAGCTTTCTTTCTCTTCCCCACATAATAAAAAAAAATAAAAGGAAATATTATTTCCTTCCAGAGGAACTCAAAATATGGAATAAAAGCAAATATTTGGAAAAACAAAACTGAGGTCACAAGCCTTTAGGAAGATGTTTAATATTTATTTGTTTCCAGCCATGAGGCAAGACTCAGATCATTAATCACATAATTCCCTCTGGGATAATGAAAGTAGCCCTGTGGTAAATCTGACCATACAGAAGTAGCAAGTGTGCTCCTAATAATTTTTATTACCTACACAGTTTTCCTTTCATTGGTCATGTACACCTTTTCACTTCAGAAGAATATCTGAGTTGGCTTTCACCAACAAAACAGCTAGAGACATCTTCTTCATGGAATAGAAACAAAGTTAACGCATAAACTTGATTTTTTAACACAGGCCTCTCTTAGACTTGTAGAAGCATTCAGATTATCATGGTCTTTTAATGCTAGTCTCAAATCATCTGCTTCCTAGGGTTTGTATTGATTCTCTCACAGGTTGCTCTTATCTTGGTGTAGCCTCTCACTGCAAGTGCCATTTAGCATAAATTCTGAGGTACTGTGATCTCTGCTGAGGTTTGCTTGACAGGAGTACAAATACTTCCCAAAACCCAAATAACTTTTCCTACTCTTTCCTTACCAGGACTGCTTGTTTTTTACCCGCTGGCACTCATAACCACAAACTAATTACTAGAACGAACAAATACATTTTTCCTTCCTCAGCAACCAAATGCTTCAAGCACAAAAAAAGCAGACAGAGAAAATTTAAGATTGTTCATAGCTTAACTGTATATACAGAGCCAGAGGTAAATCCTCATGCTTTTGACTGACCTTCCATGTATTTCATGAAGGAGCATCTGATACAAGAAATAAACTAGTCAACTGATAAAAGTAAAGCACTACTATTTTGTCATGCAGTCTTTTTAGCATGTCTGAATAAGCAGCCCATACTTCTCTTTAAAAAACCCTTTTTCTTTACTGCATTGTCACAGTAAATTGAGGCATATAAACATGTCAACTGAACAAATCACAAATGCTTAATCTCAATTTAATATATGTAATGTTCAAGTTGTAATAAAATTATCATTCCTCTCACGTCTGTTTACATCCAACCTCATCCAACTTCATAATTTTACTGAAAACTAAAATTTCACATCCTTCATTTTTCTATACTGAGAAGCATACTGTAGAATTTGACAATAGACACATATAAGAAATTGATTAGTGTCACAATATGCATGCAGCTGGATACAATTATCAAAAGCATTATTAAACACTGCTATCTGTGCAAGCCAGGGAATAATTTCAAGCACCATGTCTGAATTCCCTATATATAAATATTTCTAATCCTTATCTGTGGCTGACAAAAATTAATATTTAATTGTTCCTGGAATAAAATAAGCATTTAAATTAAGGGACTAGTAACGTGGCTTTCTATTGCTTTTTGGAATAAATCCACAGATTAAATATGGTCACCATCAGAGGTGACTCCAAAATTAGCATCTATGTTAAACAATAGCAGCATCTGTGGAAAAGCCACAGAAAAATTTGATATAAGAATTAATTTAGAAATAATTTATATTTAAATATGTTTACTTAACTTTATCATCACATTCTTGGAAAGAATTGCTACTACAGAAAGTTTCTCATTACATATCTTCCAAGGCAGTATGTGGTTAAAAATAGATGTATTGTTATGATTGAATTAACCCAACATTATCTGTTTTATTTAGGAATATAAAACTATTATTACAGTATATTGCATACTGCCATTTAATTACCTTATTTATAAGCACAGATCTTTCCAACCAGAAAAACTATTTCTGGTTAAACAAATTGTTGAAAATAATTGCCGCTATAAGACAATTATTCTTCTCTGTGCTCAACTTACTAATTAACTCATTTAATAAGTATCACTGATTCCCTCAGAACCCAATGGAAGCTACACTTCTTGGTTAAGCAGGCAGAGTCCCTTGGACCTAATTTTGAGGAACATCTGGGCTCAACTCAAAGATTGTTTCCTTGCTGTCCTGCACTACCTCAGCGTCTGGCTTGCCTTGATCTGGTAAGGTAGCAGCATCCTTTACTTTCTTTCAAATAAAAAAGAAGCTGCATACCTCACATTCTACCAGAACAAGAAAATTTCTTCAACAAGGAATAATTTCACCCCCAACCAAGCAAATCAACTCAACCCCCTTCAAAAACAAAAACAAAAAAAAATCCTCAAAAAACCCCCAAAAAAATAATCCACAAAAAACCCAAAATATGTAGAGCTATCTTTGCCTCTAGTAATATTTGATTGAAGTTTATCAAGATACTAACAAGCAGTAGTAAATTGAACTACAAAAGAGATTACACTCGCTTAATCAAGTTTTAGGGCAAAAGCATTTGCATATACTTAAAAGGACCCTTTCACAATATACATGAGTTCAGTGTCCTGAAGACACAAAATACCCTTAACTGTGAACATATAACTTCAGGTGAGGCTTTACAAGGTACAGAAATAAAAACTTTTCATTCTGTCTGTAGGATGTTGCTGTAGGATTATCCATGAGCCCAAACAAAGAATGTGTTTTGAGAAAGTATCAGAAGAACGAATCCATTAGCAATACAAGCGGACAAAAACATTTGCACAAGAGGAGATTCAAAACTTTTCAGGACCTCTTCAGAAAGATGAGTTACCCAGATGAAGTAAAAATTTCCTGCAAAGTTGCAATTGGGTTTCTTGGGGTTTTTTTTTTCCCCACATGTTTATTGTCATGACAAAGGTCCCAGACCCTCGGGGAAAAATTGATCTTACCAGAGGAAAATTAAATTCAAAGAGGCCTTCAGTAACAACAGGCAAAGCAACTCTTCCTTTTATCCCTAATTTTTTTTTTCTCATCTGGAAAAGTGGAAAATACTATTGCATATATTTGTAAGGAACTAGTAGAATATTTTTTTTTCTTTTTGAGATATACTAATGAAATGAGAGTTAAAAACAAGGGAACAAACCAAAACCCAAAACAAAGATAGTCAGTACTTCTACAGAGTTACACAGAGTACATGATTTTTGATTTTACAAAAAAAAACATGGCAAGTCAATTTGGATATCTCTCCTGTTTCCAGGGTGTTCAGAAAAATCTGTAGTTGGGGTAAACAAAGTTAACATTCCTAAATCATTTAAATCCACTTTATTCTGGAAGATGCATGACTCAAAGTATTTACTGGGTTAAGAAACAATGAAAGAAAATAAGAGTGGTCTCCATCCTACACAAAACTTTTAGCTGTAGCACTGTTAAAAAACAAAAAAAAGGAAATTAAAAGGTGAGGGAATGCAGAGTGGGGGAGGATGGGGAGAAGAAAGGGGATCCAGGAACTAGGAATGAGAGTACAATCCAGAAAACTGGTTAGAAACCCTTGGATTGGGACCTATGGAGGGAGGCCTGCTATAAGATGTTTCTTCTGCTTAACTGGAATAATTTTCACTCCAGAGAGGCAGCCAGGCATGTGGCACACACAAAGACATAGCAGATGCAGAAATGCAGACAGGGGAGCTAAGAAGTTGTTTCCTTGGCACAACAGGAGAGAAAAGACAAAACAAATGCTCAAGGCTGCACAGTGGAATGACAAGTGTCTTAAACTAAAGATGTGTGTGGCACAGAGATAAAAACAAGCCCCAGCAAGAGCCACATGTGTAATTCATGTAGGTGCTTATTTGATAGGATGCCTATTGAAGCTGGCTTTGTTATGCCCTCAAAGCACCCAAAAAATTTAAAAGAAGGAATACAAGAAAACATTGTCATATTCTAAGCACTCTCCAACAGTTTCACACTCCTTTCCTACTCCATCTGTCAAAAGAACTTTTTTACTTTCTTTTCTTCCTTCAGATTCTCATTTTTAATTTAGACTACGGAGTTGTGGAAGTCCCAGCAGAATAAGAACAAACTTTGTTTAAATATTCAATGTCATAAATAATATTTTTAGTGATTTCTGCCATAATAAATGCTCTAATTTAAATAGACTCAATGAATAAATTTGTCCTATCTTATTAGCATATACAGAAATAATCATTTATGATACTAGAACAACTCAGCATTTGTTGACCCTCTGTAATTTCAGACTTATAGATTAGCCCAATGATATATTCTGCTTTAAGAGACATTTAAAAATTGTATTGGAGAAGAATAAATACAAGCCAAGTTTTTTCCTCTCAATTCAAATTTCTCTTCTTGCTTATGTAAGTCAAACCTTAACCTGAGCTATTATACAGTTCATTACACTTTCTAGATGCATAGCTAAGCCAGTTACTTCTGCTTTCATGCTCAAGTAGCAGACTTGAGGAGTGTGGCCATATTAATAACTCTCGTTAGAGTCAGGAATGTCACTGAAAGTTTATTCCTCCATACATACTCTGAAAAAGGAAAGATGTAAAAGGTTCAGATTCCAAGTGGCTGTCTAATAATCCAAAACCCAGATGTTTTCAGAATATTGTATTGCTGCATTGTCTCAGTTCTGTTCTGTGTTTATACACAAACACTTCTCTCACCTGATCTCTCAGCACCTTTTCATAATGGTTTTCATAACAAAAGAAGAAAAATAAAAGTAAGGTACGCCCCATTATAGGAAAAATGCCTCGGCTTGCTACAAAATAACATTCTCTTACTGAAAAATAATAGCAATTTCTTTTCTAAATAGCTAACATGTTGACATTTTACTTTCTCTCAGCAGTTACCAGTTGAAAAAGGAGACTTGTAGAAGCAGAAGAATGGCTCTGTGCACCTTGTGCCTATTTAGGGTAGAATCACTACATTTCTTGATTAGGGTTATGTTTATAATTAAATGACACATCACAAGATAGCTGACTTTTCTTACATGTTTATTAAACAGAATATTGAAAAACAGAAATTCTGTTGATTAATAACTAAAATCCTTTAGGGACACTCATTTCCTGAAAACTCAGGTAATACAATGTGATTGACAGTACGAGAAATTAATCTAGTAAAGTTCTTTTTCCCCTGTTTTTACTGTATTGCTGTTGACTGCACATTCTGTTCTCACTTTTCATGAAGGAAGGACCATTACTTCTGTCTCAAGTAGTTTTATATGGCTTTTAAAAAGCTTTTAGGCACAGTAGCTACTTTTATATTAGAACATTTTTCAAGCATGTTCTGCAGACAGAGAAGAAGAGAGCGTCTAGCACGACATGTTGATTGCTTCCTTGTATAGAATATGTAAATGGCAGCTGCCCAAACAAGATTTATGTAATATATATTGCAAATTCCAGCAAGGTCCCCATAACAGAAAATTAAGGGATATGAAACATATTTCCCACAAAAAAAAAAAAAAAAAAAAAAAAAAAAACAAAATGAAGAAAGTTTAAGAAGTACAAGATTTTGTGTCACATTACTGAACTCTTGGTGGCACTACATCAAAAGGGTATAAGAAAATTGAATGCTACTTCTACTTTTTTTGCCTTGAAGAAGAGCTGGAAATAAGTTAATTGTAGCAGTTACCTGCTCTTAGTTCCTCAGGAATCACAGTTATCATAAAGAAGTCCCAGAAAATCTGATCAAGCAAGTAAGAGTATGATTTTAAATGATGAAGGCAGCAATCATAAAGAACAGCAAGCTGAAACCATGAGCTGGCTAAGAGCTAATGGTTCAGGATTGGTAGGGACACATGGACAACATTGTGGTGGGCATCTGCTACAGGGTCTCTGAACAGGACAAAGAGTTAGATGAGGCCTTTTTAAACAATCGGAAGAAGTCTAATGTTCCAAGATGCTTTCCCTCATGTGGGTCTTGAGCCACCAGTATCATCTAGAGAGACAACACAACAGATATAAGCAAGGGCACAGGGCTCCTGCCACAAGTAATACACAATATATGGGGAGGTGCTCTGCTAGACTTCATGCTGATAAACAAGAAAGGACTGGTTGGGAATGTAAGGTTTGGGAGTTGTCTTGCCTGAGGTAATAATGAGATAATGAAGATCAGAGTCCTGAGAGGAAGAAATAAGTCAAACAGCAAGATCATAACTCTGGATTTCCGAAAAACAAGTACTGACCTATTCATGATCCTGCTGGAAAGAATCCCATAGGGGACTGTCTTAAAGATAGGGGATCAGGAGACTTAATTGATTTTCAAGGATCACCTCCTCCAAGCTCAAGAATAAGTCCATCCCTATGAGCAGGAAATCAAGGAGAGGTGACAGAAGACCTGTATGGATGAACAAGTAGCTCTTGATAAAAAATTTTATACAAAAATGAAGAGTACAGGAGGTAGAAATGGGGACAAGTGACCCAGGAGGAGTGTGGGTAGACTGAGAGTGCAGGGTTAGGAATGCTGAGTATCTTTTGGAGGTGAATCTGTCAGATGTGATAGTTGCACAGACTTGAACCTGAACCATACTTAGATCTACTTCTTGTCTGGCAGCATCATCATACTTAGGAGATGATATGTCTCCACTTAGCATTGTTTTGCAGTATACTCCTAATTGTAATGCAACTGCATTACAGATCAGTATGGATAGTCCATCCCCAAAACCAAATGTGACCTTGCTACCTTCTACTTAGCAAGATCAGCAAATGCAGAGGACAGTTGTATTGCCTTAACAAATATGGACACATTTTAGTGTGGATTCACTCTCCTGGGCTATTGCAAAGAGAATTAGATGAGGGAACTGATAAAGTTACGTAAATTTCTGCATGTGTGGTATTGACAATGAGAAGGCCAGGACTTTGCATGCAGGTATTCTTGTTTAAAAAAGTGCATCCCTTATTATTCTTGTACTTTTATTGTTCACTCACCAGCAAGGTAAAAACATCTAGATCAGGTGTGCATCTGTTTCTGATCCCAATAGTAGAGAAACCACATTCACCTGCTGCTGGCTACTGCAATCCTTTGTGCTATTTCACAAAGATTTAAGGGGAGTTCTTTTATTTTCTTGCATGTCAAAAGGAACAATTCCAAATGCAAAGTCAGCATGTCTCTTTCCTACTAGGATTTTTGTTTAGTTATTGTTCAATCTGTAATTTCAGTCTGTCTGGATCAACAAATCATAAAATAAGGTCTATTGCTCTAAATTTCACCCCTTGTCTGGTGAAGACTCATTAGGCAACATGATAATTCCCTTCTTGGAATGTGTTCTACAAATACAGCACAGTTTTCAAAAGATGGCAGCGTAATTTGCAACATTCAAGAGATAATCATTCTCTCTATTTCTCTGAGTCTGTGCAATAATCCATTATGTTACTTTTATGTTTCCTCTTTCTGTTATATCTCCTCATACACTAGAAATTTCTTCACGTATCACGTATGCATGTAATGTCCTAGGCAGAACGACCTGAAAATGTTTTATATATCAGCCTGCACAATTTTCTTGTGGGTAAAATTCATTTTATAAATGGACCATATATTATGCAGCTCAGTGTAGACCATGAAATGAAATGCTGTACAACTCAACTTACTGGCAATATAAGCCATGAATAATTATTCCAAGACAATTGACCAACATTAGTGTTGAATTGCCACATATGAGTCACAAGGCTGGACTACTGCTGTATCTTATATGTCAACATAACCTGCCAGAATACATGAGGTTAATTTTTTTCTCTCTCTTCCTACTGAACTTCAGAATTGTTATCTGCAATCACATCTTTGAGATTTAATATATTTCTGAAAGGACTTACTAAAGTTTATGAATCTTTCCTCACAGTTTTTTGTCCCTGTGTTGAAATTCATTTGAGTCATGTAAAAATGTTTGTGTCATATTTATGTTATAATCTTCTATTTTCAGGAAATTAAGTATGATGTTGGAGGAAAACTTAAGTATATAAGTCTCATTGGTGAAAAAATTGTAGTTGCTAACTAGCAGAGGCTGATTTACTTATTCTTCCTAAGCAGCTGGAGCAGGCAACTCTTCAAATGTAATATATATAGATAGCATTATTTCTCACTTGTTCAGCACCATTCTGAATAATTAGTCTCTGCAATTCCTACCATAGAGTAATAGGATGTCAATTCCTTTTTCCAGCATTAAATTTCTCTCTTACTTTAATGTCTTTTGAAAACATCTCTTAAATAATAAATAGTGGATGCCTAGGGAGAAATAAACTCCATAAGGAATGGTAAATAAAGGTAACAGGAAAAGTTTCAGGGTGGTTGTTGGGTGCTTTGTTGTTATTTTTAAGTAAAATAGGCCTGTCTTTTATTGTTAATGGTTTCTATGATCACAAAGTTCATACATTCTTCTCTTATTAAAATAAATAACTTCAGTTCTCAGACTTTATGATTCCAGTAAAACATTTTTCTAACAGCAAGAGAAGTGCATACAGTGCAAAACATCCATCAACAGCACCATCCATGGCCACATAATCAGCTTTTCCAGCACTGTATAAAATAAATGACAATTGTCTTTCTGCGTCAATAGGAGCAAACTGAGACACATTTTAGGGCAAAAAAGTATCCATTATATGTTTTGTTTCTTTATCTGATGATTCAAATTACTAGTGTTTCTAGGAATTCCTGTAGGCTTCCCTGTTGGAAACATTCTGCTTAGTAAATATAGATGTTAAACAAATAAAGAAGTGCTAACTTGCAGAGCCTTATGTTAACTTACTCAGAGAAAATTTAGTTCTGAGTAAATGCAACAGTTGACTGAAAGTGAAGAGCAGAAATTAAATCTTAAATTGGAAAACCACGAGAATTTATGAAAACACATGCAGTGTGACAATAATGGAACAGTGCAGAAATATTAAAAACATGTAGATGGTAGAAACCAAGTACTTGTACATAGCAACTCAGATTTTTCAATTCAGATGCCTTCATAAAAGCAGTAAGTTATTAAATTTCATCATGTTTTGTAAAGTGAACTGAAAACCTGTATATATTATCTTAAAAATGGGAAGGTGTTTGTTAGTTTGATCCATTCCTTGTTTCACACTGAGAAATATTTACTTGAGAACTCCCATCAGCACTGCAGAGTCAGACTTGATAAATAAAGTAGGGACATATAAACAGTTTTATTGGCATAAATAATTTTCAGTATAATGAATTATGAAGAGTGTTCACATCAAATTATCTAAAGTTTGTACTGTAGTTCCATTTCTATAATGAGAGCTGTTTTCTCATGGGTCAATAATCTTGACAAACTAGTTAGTTAGCTGAAATGACTTTCTTACAAAGAAATAAACAATGTATAATATTTCCACAGCTAACTCCAAGAAACAGCACTTAGAAAAGAGGTCATTTTTGGCATGTTTATTGAAAACTTGCCCCTTCCAAGCTGACTTCATTATTTTGAAGCCAGAGTAATTACTTCTTATAGTACCTGCAGGAAAAATACTGGGAGCAAAATTGGCTCAGTGGGACATCTGGTCTTCTTTTAATAGCATTCATAATTTAAAGAAGTGACTTTATGACTATAGCACCCCACTCTCTCCAGTTCCTAACTATACCTTGGAATGTATGGTTTATTGGGTAATAAACCCAATCCCAAATATTGGGAACACTTTTATTTAGCCATTGAGATTATAATTGTGCCCCCACAGCTCCTCTTGCATTACCTAGCAAATTTAGGGATTCAGCGTTACTGCTACTACCCAAATAAAACCCCAAAGCCCACCAAGCCTAAGAATTTATCATTAGGCAAAAAAACCTTCCAATTTTTATACTGTAAGATCATGTGTTTTAGCCATAAGCATAGACAAATAAGAGACCAGCAACTCTGAATAAATGAGTTTAGATCTTACTACCCATACTTCACACATTTTATAACTTGTTCCAACCAGCTCCACTCTGGCTCAAGGGACCAAATGCCCACTGAAGGTTGCTGTGCATTGAGCACACTCCTGGAAAGCATCTCTAATTTAGTTTTGTCCCAGAGGAATGAAGTTCAAGTACTGAGACTCTTCTCCACAACATACCCAAAGCACACAAAGCAGGATATTTGGGTTATAAATGGGACTTCTTTCCCAGCCTAAACTACTGGAATCACCATACTGAAATGCTGCCAGATATATTAGTTTTCTCATGAGGTGGAATTCCAGCAGATTTGTTAAGGGATAACAGTCATGAGAGTGATTTTAAGATACATAAAGGAATGGGGCACATTACCCTAGGGAAAATAAACTTTCAACATATAATCAGAAAAAAACAAAATGTTATCATTGATAGTAGAAGGTAGCTAATTCTTAAAGCCATTGCCATCAAGTCATCTTTATCAGATAGTTACTTATTGGCTGACTCTCAGTTTCAAATTTCTACACATACCAATCTGCAAATTGAGCAAACCTGAGACGTGTCTTGCCATCAGTTATTTTGACAAGACTTTCAGTTTAAATTCACCATGTCTTTAATTTAAATTTTAAGGGCCTACTGCATTGAAGAATATTGATAACTTGTTCTTTGGCTAAGCAAAGTAAGCGCTGCAAGACTCAGAGACATCTGACAAGAAAAAGTTACGTGTTAATACTTCTGGATAAGTAAATAGGACCAAACAGGAAGCGATTCAGCCCTAATGTAGAAAGGAGGCTTTGGAGCTGAGGTGACTTAAGGAGATGGGCATGCATTCAATCACATTTCCCTAAGAGAGGGAATTGGATAACCTATTACATTTTCTATTAAATCCATGGGTAAATCAGAAGCCTTCAGTGAGCCTTAAACTCCAGAAAGAGGGTGAGGTAGAACAGGATTTTAGGTCTTTAATAAGTAATGGCTCTAAAATCATTTTGAAACAGAAAATGGTTACATGTCACCCCAGCTTTACAGAGCTGGTGAATATTATTGCTTCCAGACTGTAAATACCAGTCTGCTAAGCCACTTTCAGCATAGCTGATCAAGTCCACACTGTTCAAAGATCACTGTCACCATCTACTGGCAGTTAGGAGGAGTTAAGGCAGCACATTCTACAAATAAGTGTTTATTATGAAAGAAAAGTACATTTGGATGCTTTCTACTTCTCTTTTATTCATTTAAGCCCTCCAGATTATTATTTGGCTAGAATTTTAATGTATAATCTAATTGCCATTTATAATTTTTTGTTAAAAACTAGAATTTACCTTTTCTGGTAATTTGCTGTCCATTTCTCATAGACCTTTTCACATAATTTTGGGAGTTGGACACAGATTGACCTACAATGTTTATTATAGACTAATAAAAATTCTTATCTTTTAAATTACTATATTTTTTAAATTAATGAAAGAATTCCTCACACTTATTAATGTACTGTCATTTTTCCAACTTCTGTGAGGCTTACCATTTCATAGATGATACTCTGTAACACTGTTGCAAGTTTAGACTAGTTTTAAGGGGAAATATCTTTCCAACTGTGGTAAAAAAAAAAAAAATTCAATAGGATTGTTCCAATGTTGTGTATACCACCTTTCCAGCCTATCCACTTTTTTCTCCTCACTTTCCCTATTCACAACCTATTGGTATCAAAAGAATAAAAGCTTTTATTATATAGTAATCTGCAGTCACAACATGTTCTAGAAAACAAATATGTGCCTGTACTTAATGCCATTTCTCAAAGTTATTGTGTAGTAGTAAAGTCACTGGACTTAACTAAACACTTACTGTTCATAAAATGGAGATATTAGCATTTGTTGTTCTGATATACTACCACTCCTTCTCAATTATAATAAATAAGATAGGCTTATTAACTACTCAGTTGTTTTGACAATTCAAGAAAATCAGTTTTTACTATATGAGTAAGAAGACGAACTGTCGTGCCAATACCCATAAACCTTTAGAATAATTAACTTAAAATCCCAAATCCATAACATCTGCCACAGTTGTCTAAAACTTGTGCTTTCAATTTAGTCCAATATATTATCTTTTCTTCATTTCATTCATGAAACTTCCTAATAATTTTGTGTTTTACTGATACCAAGAAGAAAATCCCATACATTGGCCTGAGAAAACCTGCTTCAGTTTTCACTTTTTACTAAATACTTAATACTTGGGAGGAATTTTAACATTCTTCTCCATAAACTAATTATTTCCTTTGCCTCATTGCAATTTTTTTCCCCCAAACTGCCCTCTCCTTTTCCTATGGGTTTCTTTTTATTTGTTTGGTTGGTTGAGGGGGGAGTTTTTGTGTACAAAAGGTTCTGTGTGAACTTTATGCCTCCCACGAGTACTATGCAGCAGAGATTACTACTGCCCTCACCAAAAGATCAAACCCTTCCTCACCTCAGCACACAACATTCTGTCTACTTTACAAGCCGTGGCATTCTATCATTACTAACCTGGAATGCATAGAACTACTTTAAATGAAAAGCTTTCCCTGTAGGACTGTGGGTTTTATTATAGAGCTTCCCCTCCCCAGCACAGAGATGTTTGCAGTTTACAGCCATGGGCCAGTCTGTGTTTTGAAAGCCAGCAACATAGGCAGCAGCCCACACTATTTGTCTGGGCAATATCCCAACCAGAAAAGCCCCTGAACAAAGGAAATCTCCTGAATATATTATTAGAACAGCAAAAAGTTAATTGCAAAGAATGCATCAAGCTTTTGGACAGAAAAAGAACATAGAAAGGAGCTGAAAGAAGCTGTATTTTTTCTCCATTTACTTGGAAAGGTGTGATGTTGGGGGAAGAGACAGGTGAAGGCTCTGCTCTGTTACAGGCAGCAAGTGCTAAGGCATTGATACTCAATTCACCACAAACACAAAGGAGACTCTAAATTACAATCATATAATCCACAGAAAATGTCAGCTGCCACTGAGGGAGGTTTTTATATTTTGTTTTGAAAACTCAGCAAATATGTAAAAGTACAAAGAGTACATACTTGTAATCTTGTAAGAGTACTTACTTGTAATCAGATTTTAAAAAATAAAAAGGCAAACAAAAGAAAAACATAGCAAAACAACCTTATGTTGCTTTGAAGTTTTTTGTTTGCTTTGTAGTTTTTGTTTATGTTGTTTCTGTCTACTCAAGTCTATCATATATTCTTCAAAACACATAATGAAGTACGTAACGGGCTCAAAACCAATAAGAAAATTATATATTGCCCAATTCAGCTCTTTGTGGATTGCCCAGAATACTGATAGAATGCAAATTACTAGGAACCTGTGATTCAGAAAACAGTGACCATAACTAGACATTGGAATTGGCTATTATGAACCAATAATTGATGCCATTTGGCCAACACCACCATGTATCACTGCAATAAACAGTATATTTTGTCAACACTTCAGTTATAGCAGCAATAGGACATACAGGGATTATCATGAGGCACCTCACTTTTTTTTTTAATGAGTTTCTCCAGACTCTGCCAGAAAGTGGCAGTACAGGAGGATTTCAAGCTGATACTCTTTTTTCAGAAGCTGTTAGTTTGGAAGGAATTACATTTGCTTTGTCCTCTGTTTATTCTCATTCCCAATTCCATAGAATATCACTTTTCAAGTCAAAAGAGAAGCAGAGTATCTTGATATCAGGGAAAGTGAGGCATTTTGGGAAATATGTGAGGTTTATGTACATCCTCTCATGCCTCTTTTCATTTATATACGTATGCCTGCTCACTGTTTTATACCTTGGGTTTACGTTTTATAGCTTTCCCAGTATTTTTTCAGTCATAGGACAGCTTCTTCTATAAATTTGACAAATGTCTGTGGACACAAGAAAAACCATCAGATGTACCATTTCTTTAACCACTGCTATATACACATTGGCTGTCATAATTCTTTCATTTGATTTCCAGCAGTTTGGTTTTATTGTTTGCATGACTTCCTTCCTGTGTGTACATTGGCTTTTGCTTTCTAAACCATTCCCAAGACTGATCTAAAGTGTGCTATTCCACTATTCCATCTCCCCCCCATCTCCCATAACTCATCATTCCTTTTGTTGACAATTACTTTTTATAGGACATTTGCACAGTCCAAATGCGTTTTCATTCCCATTTAGATAGGAGGGGATGTCCACATGGATCAGCTTGCTCCAGAATGGAGTGACAAGAGGTGAGACCAAAGGCTACAGTAGCCTGTTAGGATTTCTTGAGGGTTAGTGGCAGGGTTCCCCATAATTTCTCTATGCCTAAAGAAGGCTTTGATCAAGCCCAGGAGGGAGTTGTACTGAGGGAGTGCCAATATTCTTCCTTTGGTTCACACTGAAGGCTTGAGGGCAAGAACATTTCCTGGGGCCAGAAGGGGGAAGGAAGAGTGTGTCACACACAGTCTGGGTCACCTAACTCATGGCAATAACAGCACCAGGCTGGGTGCAATGCATGGCCGCCTTGTTTCCTGTATTAAGCAGGCCAAGAAATGACCAAAGTCAGTATAATATGAGCAAAAGCAAACCTATGGCATAAATTGCTAGAACTGGCAAGCAAGGGGCAGCCCAAGCTACTTTAAGCAGCCCAAGCTACTTTTTAGGAAAAAAACAGTAGAATTGATGTGTAATACAGCAGGTTTACTGACCGAAGTGAAGAGCATCACTAATATTTGAATATTTTGCTCTGAACTATGCACATGCAGGAGGCAAATTAATTATTTTAATGGACCAAACTTACACACAGAAAGGAGAACAGAACTAAAGGTTTGTGACCTAGCACTGATATCAGTGAGTATTGTAATCATGCACTGGTTTTAAAAATTTGCAAATTTAACTATTAGCCACTGCTGAACAAAACAGCTTATAATTTATTCAGTACCTTATTAGAACTTCATGGGGTTTTCACATATTGAGTACATTAACCTTTCTGACTAAATGACTTAGTTTTACACAAGAATAATCTTGTTATTACAATTGTTTGACTAAATTTACACTTGGCTCACCTCTGTATGTGATTAAGGATTTTAAATCTTTATTCTTAACAGATTTTTTTGGCCAGTGATTTTAATACTGTTTTTCAAATAACAGCTCACCACTCTATTCTGCATTTCAGAGGCCATGTGAGCTCTCAGTTCACGGTGACCTTAATTAAAATAACAAATACTAGAAAGTACTCATATGAAGCAAAATTAATGCAGAACCAGTAATATCACTGAAGATAATGGAAATATGTAGTTTTGTGGACAAGTCCAACAAGTGTGTAAAAAAATCCACAACAATATTTTAATTTCTGCATTATTTACTATAAATTAAGAGCCTGAAAATATCTACCAAAACCATAGGGCTTCTGATGAAAGCTACTAGTTATCTTGGGGTTTTTTTAGAGACAATAAATCTTACCTGGACAGGACAAGAGGATAATGCTAGCGGGGACATGTTCAGGCTATTGGATTTGGCTTCCTAACTTTTACAAGAAAGTCTTTCCTACAAACGAGAATAAATAAGTAGTTTCAGAGAAACCAATCAAATGTAATAAAAGTTGTACAAATTCATATGACTAGCAGCAATCATCTTGGATGTGGTAAATTCATTTAACAGTCTCATACAAATGCTGTTTCAAAAAGTAAGCAGAAGGAGGACGAAACTCAGAAAACTGGAAAGAGAAACTTGGATTGCATATTGAAAATATGGGAAATAAAGAGCAGAATGGCAAGCATTACATTGTTTTGGTGGTTACTAAAGCTGAAGAGCAGGATACATGCTATATATACCAAAGAAAAGAATGGAAACCCAATAGTAGAACTATCCAAATGGGAAGAAATGGTAGAAATTGGAAAATTTTGGCATTTATCACTAAAAATGGCAACAATGAAAGAACTCAGCATTTTTTGTCTGTTTCTGGATTGTACTCTGCAAAGGTGCTTTTTCTTTAAAGGAAACACATGTAGAGTGTGAAAAAGTAGATTTGAGAAAAGTCCCTTTTCAACAATAAAGTTTCTGTCAGATCTTGTAGCCATCTTAAATACAACTAAAAGCAATTGATAAACCACTGCTTCCAGCTACTTCATTTCTTGTATCCACCCTGAACTTTGTTACAGTTAAGATTTCCACTCCTTCTTCCTATTTACTTTTCCAGACCCCTTGGCTTCAGCTTACCTACAGATGTTTACTCTAACATTTAGTAAGACAGTGATGTCACAGTACACCTCAGAATTTAAGAAAGGGATCTTAAACACGTTGATGTGTTAAGGAATCTTTACAAGACTCTCTGGCAGTCACACTCTCAACTCAAGAAATTGTCCCCAAAGGCCCTTCAAGCAGGTGGCTCAGGAGAGCCCACAGGGCCATGTTTCACTCCCCCCACACTCACCCAGCCAAACCAGGTTTCCTTACAGGTCCAGCCCCTCCATGGTTTCCCATAGCAGATGGGAAGCTCCTAATTTACTAAAAGTAACTGGTATGATATGAATTATATAAATAAACAGTGCTGTGCAGGATATAAAATTAACGATCTCCCATACTAGCGCACCTGAAGAGTCTTTTCCTTTGAGTGTTGGGCTACAGGTAGGTGATTTTCAGAACTGCATTCTCCATGTCAAGAAAGTCAGATCAGTTTTTGAATATAAATATATATTAGAGCAAAGGTTGCTTGTACCTTAAAAGCAGAGAAATGTTTAAATATAAAGTAAGCCTTAGTGGAGGCCTATATCAACCAAAATCAATTGCTGTTCTTTGCTTTAAAGTGTTCCTTTAACTTTTGCATTAATAGTAAGTAAAGAGAAGGAAAAGAAAGCACTAAACAGTGTTTTCCAGCACACACCACCAGATAGCAGTAAAGGATAAAAAGAAAGATTTAAAAAGTAACCACTAAAGGCAGCAGAGCAGAGGGACAGAGGGAAGAAATAAAGAAGTTTGACAATTTGATGAATCCCTCAAAGCCTAATTACATACATTTACACATGGAAGGATGTCTAATTTGATGTAAATTACTTATTAACCAGGCATGGAAGAAAGCTATGTCATAACTGGGAGTGATTTCACCCAGACATTCAGCTGCCTTCCTCCTTTTCTTGGCAAACATTCAGTTTTAGCCATTCTTTGTGTTTGGCAGCCTAGCTAAGGTACCATCATCACAGTTCGGTAGGCCAAGATCACTCTTTTTTAGTGGTCAGGGCTGACCAAACTGAGCATGTTTAATGCCACATTAGATGAGCCTTTCAGCCCTGACAGAAACAGAAATATTTTTTCCCCGCTTAACAGCACTTGCTTGCAGACAATGAAGGCAATCCTCAACAAAAAATCCAATTCTTTACCTGTCAATTGCACTGCACATTTTGACACCAAATGGCAGATACTCCCTATCAGACCAACATCTAGTATTAAGTTTCAGAAATATCTAGAGTATTAAATGAGTTTCTTACCAACTCTGTTATCATAGGTAACTTTCTTAAAGCATAGTCTTCTGTCTACATGAAATAATTTGTCTGACAGGAGAGGGCAGAATATTTTCTAATTCTTTTCAAATGAAACATCGTAGTACTTTTGCTGTTGCCCTCAATGACTTGAGTCTAAACAATTTTTCCTCATAAGTGTTTGTCATAACATTGACTCATTTTCATGAAGGTAGACAGGAGCAGTGAATAACAGGAATTCCTTGACTAAAACAAGAAAACGTGCTAGCATCTGCATAAAAAAAATTAAATAAGGGAGAGAAAGACTTCTTTACATCATTTTGGTACTAATAGTGCTCAAAGTCTGCTAACTAGTTGAGAAGCCTAAGATCATGGATTTGTTTATTTTATGGTCTATAATTGAAGGGTAAATCAATTTCTATCTTCTAATACTGTGTGTATCACCTAGCTTGCGAATCCTTTTCTGAGGTGATTATTCGCTTGTGCGAATTTTGTTAAAAGATGAGAATACAAATTTGCTGGCAATTATGAAGATTTTGAGATGCAAAGATACATAACACACCATCAATTTTTCTCACTAATATAGATGGGTATGGCCAGACAGTGTGATGTTGAGAAACTGAATAGATACCTAATTAAAAAAAAAACCTCTCTTACACAGGTAGAACCTAAATCACATTAATACATAAAGCTTTTCTCAAACTGCTGCAGATATACCAAAAGTATACATACATAAACTTCCAGCAATGAGTTTTTGATGTTAGGCTGTTACATCCTCACCATCTCCAGTTTTCCAAGTGATTCCACAGAATGCCACCATCAAAGCCATTATGATGACAGCACAGGTGGCAAAGAGAAGCATCCTGGTCAAGCAGGCAAACAAATCTGAGCTTCCAAATAAAAACAGGTCTGCCAAACAAATCATGACAGATCAGAGACCAAGGCACAAAATGGCATTCTACTTCTATTCCTGCTGTTGCATATGCTATACCATTAGTCTTTATGCTAACTTTTCTCCAAAATTCAATCTCTATTTAGTACCAGGTAAAAAGTGTTGCAATAATGTCTGTGTGAGGAAAAAAAAAGCATCCACAATCTGCTGGAGACAGGATGGGGCAAGGTTCTCACTTTTCTTTTTCATTCCTCTTTCCAAAGTATACCAATTGAAATGCTTCACTGATAAGTTGCACAAGAAAATTATTAGGATAAAAAGTATTTGAATTTTCTTATAAGAACTTCTAATAACTGACAAAATATAATTCTTCTGTATATTTTTAATTTTTCTTGGAAATTTAGAAAACATTATGAGCTTTATCAAATTATGTTTAAGATAGTGACATAAGTTCGTATTTTTCAGTATTTACAAAAGCATGAAAAATTATGGAAGAAAGTATGGAAATTCCTATATTCACATAATATGGGTAGAAAATGTACATAGATTCAACATAAACTTATTTACCATTCAATTATGTCTTGCTCAAATTTTGTGCCAGCTTTGAACTTAAACCATGAGAGAATAAAAACTTTTGCTTTGGGTCTTCCTACAGCAACTTGACCAAGTTTTGTCTGCAGTGTGTTAGGAACCTTTTCATGACTACTCAATATATATTATTCATGCTAGAGGTAGCTGAAATGTTTTTGCTTAATACATTAGTGAAGTTTTCACTGCTATTAGCTAAATTATTTACTTAGAACTGTTTTCTCCTAATATTTTTCTTCCTCTAAATTGTAACATATAAATGGAAGGAATTGGTTGAAATAACCAGTGAGGGTCATAAACTCCAGCAAGTTACCTGTCCTCTAGGTAATCAAATTATATTCTTCTCTTGATGTCCATAAGGGACTGAAAACTCCTCTCTCATTGAAGGAATAATGGATATTGCACTGCTCTCTGTCTCTCAAGAGCTCAGTTCTTCAACACTTATCCTCTGAAACTCATTGGGATCAGAGAGCAGTAACTCTACTTCACAGTTCATCTAAAGCAAGAATCAACCATGAGGTACTTCCTTGTATTTAGATATTTGCATTTAGCGTGTTTGAGTGCGCACCATTTCATACACAACTGGAAGTTCACATTGGAAGACATCTTACCATGAACAATTCTGTTCAGTGTTAGGAAACAGTTTTACTCATTGTCAAACCCAGAAATCGTTACCTGGAGGTATCCCAAATTATTTCAAAGCCTTTCTTATAGTTCCAGGGGAGAGACACATTCCTAAGCTTGTTTAAAGGATGCTGAATTCTTTTCTGAAGTATTTAGCTGTAGATATATATCAGAAAGAAATATATCTTCCTGGACTTTTTTAAGGCTTCCAAGGAAGCTTTTGCTATAAAATCCAGCATGCATAAACCAGGATAAGAAATTGTTCTCCCTCAGGGCACAATCTGAGATAAGATACACTGTAGGACAGGATCTCCAAATAAGTCCATTATCCATGCCAATTAAATTCAACCAAAAATCCTGCTTTTCTTCACTGATGCTTTTTATAAAGAAATATAAATGTGGTGTCAATTTGAATCTTGCATTCAAATTATTCAATTAAACTTAATCTGGTACAACTAAAGACTTGTTCTGAAGGTAAATGGGTAATACATCTCATTTCCTGTGTGGAATTCAGCAACTGGAACACTGTCTGGAATAGAAAACTGATTTCTTAGCAAGTGCCTAACTTCCCAGTATATTTTGAAAAACAGGAGTAGGTATCCTTAAGGAAATCATGCAGAGCAGGTTATATAAACTGGGTAAGAAAACCCAAGTAAATATAATCCATTTTGTCTCTCACTCCAAACACACAGTTACCATATTTCAGCAGCTGTATTCCTATCAGAAAGCTGTTGAAAATGAGAAGCTGGTTGTTCTTCTCATTCATTCTGTTCAACTTCCTTTCATTAAATACTTTAATCCAGATGAGGTATTAGATTTCAAACTCTCTAACATCACCACAATTTGGGCTCATGCAAAACTAGATCCAAAGGTTCCAGAAAGTCAGCAAATGTGAAGGTGTTGTGACATCTTAGGAACATATGGCCTCATCCCCATATGTTATTCTTGCAATTGTCCCCAGAAATCCCACATCAACAGCTTTCTAAATTTCCTCTTTTTTTTTTTTAAGATTGGAATATACCAAAATGAAAATGCATGAATAAACACGTCTCTAAAATTAAAATAATCTTCTCAGTATTTTCAACTTATCTTATTATTTGCAAAACTACATATTGAAAAAAAATTGAAACTGCTGATTTGAGAGCACAAATTTGAGAGTAAAAATTGACACTCAGGTGTTTGCTTGCATTTGCCTGAAAAATGTGAGAGATGAAGACAAGTATGCAAATTTACCTATGCAAATTTTACAAAACATTCCTATTGCCTTAGTCACTATATGACCAGCTTTTAAAAGGAGTATAATTTGTTGGATTTCTAGCAATTGTTTTAGAGCAAACTCTGAAATGTTCAACGCAATTGTAGCACCAGTGACATTTTTTTTCCCGAGCAGCAAATGGTCACAATTTTCAGTCATTACAGCTTGAGCCAGCCTAGCCTTGCTAAAATGAAATTTATACCAATCTTCTGAAAGAATCTTGCCATGTCTAGTTTTAGCCATTTATCTAGGTGTGGTTCACATCAACCCTCCTCAGTGCTGAGATGATTGCTGTGTATAAGCACTTAGAGAAGGATCTGCTGTAACAGAGCTGAAGCTTTATCTTTCTCTTACTGCCATTCTCTTACGGATAAAGCCCATAATGAGAATACACCACGAACTCATTCAATTAAAGTTGCAAAAGCATATCTGATATTTTTTGATTAGAAAACAGCAAGGATTAGAAAATTAAATCAGAGAACAATTTTTAGAGCTAGAAGTCAGCCTAGTTTAACCTTTTCATCCCACTAGTAGCTTTTAAATTAAAGAAAATTTTAAAGGGCACTCAGCACCTAGTGTACCCTTTAGAAATAAGTGCTGAATATCTTGGAAGAAAACCCCAAACTACATATATCTAAGCTTTGGTTTAGAAGGTTAAGTACAGACTTCCAAAATTTAAATTTCTGGTTAATCTTCTTGAAATACACGGTTCAAGTGTTTATTCTGTCCCTTCAGCTAAAGAATAAAAATCCTTTTTACCCCCAGATACACCCCTCCACCACAATTAAAATGGATGTTAGAAAGTGCCCCAATGCAGCATTGTTTACATAGCCTAATGAAGCATTGTTTACATAGCCTAACAAACCCATGTTTTATGAACACAAGCATAAAACAGCCACATTTCTGAAATGCATTGAAAAAGCAAATCCATTCTGAGACAGAAGGCAGGCTTTTAAACGTGTACCTGCATTCCTCCCAGACCCAGAATCAGACCATTTCCAGTGGCTCCCTCCAAGAAAATGAGAGTATCTGCATCGGGCAAGTGCTACCAAACTCAATTTATATATGCCATCCATTCATATAGAGATAAACCTGTAGCCACTAGGACATTTTAAATTCAGTTTTAATACCAATGGCTGCTTTGTAGTCCTCACCATCTGTCATACCAGGCTGCATTTTTTTTTTCCACAGTGTGATATTCTTATTCTCCCAAATAAAAATACTTCTTGTTTCCCTCATAGGAACTTCATGCATTCTACTTCAGAACATAAAAAATTTATCAGCCTAGCACTGACATTTAATGTGTTTAGGGACACAAACTACACACACAATTTAACACAATTTCAGACAAAAACTCCTGTACTTTTTGTCTCACTTTAAAAACAACAAAGTCACAGTTTATGTCATCTGTATATTTTTATACAGGATGGTTCACTCTCTTTGTATTTAGTGCTGTCAGTGAGTGTTGGAATTTTGTTCTGAAGAACAAATTGACACAGTTTTTTCTAATAAAATTCTATGTATTAATTTCTTCCAGTGACATATTAAGACATTCTGAGAAATATGCCTCCCAAGAACTTGGAAAAGACATAAGTTTAACGTGGAAGTAGTCTGTCAAAAAATCCGGCAAGAATCTTGCTGTTTTCTTTTCTCTTTCCAAGTCTAAAAGTAAAATACTAGTCACAATGTTTTAAATCTAATATGAACATGGAAGAAATTCTCAAATAAAACAAACTGATTTTTGGTTTGTTTGGTTATGTTTTTTGGTTGGTAGTTTTGGGGATTTTTTTCCCAGTAAATGCTACAGCGAAATTGGAAGTGAAAACAAAACGGTGATAAAACACATTGTGGGAGCTCTTTGGCCCTTTGCAGTTATTGGCTTTCTTTCTCACTAAACATGTCACTCAGCAACTCCACACCAAGCAGGACCCTACAATCTTCTCATAATACAGTTCACATAACTGTAGAATCTAGAAAGAGTCCAAGATTTTTAATTTTATTTTTTTCCATTAGAACTATTTTCCCTGTGCTTTCTATTCCCTTAGCTTGTCTTAAGTAATGCATCCAAGAGACCTCCTGTCAGTTCTGCAAAATACCAGGCCACCTTTCATACCCTCAAGAACCACCAGGCTCACATTTATAAAAGATCTATGTTGTGCCTATTGCGGATCTGCCCAGTAAAGAACCTGTTTCCCAGAACACTGCTCCATGCCAGAGAGTGCCAAAGCCACTTTTAAGCCTCCCCTGTGTTCTTTCATTATATCATTAATGTAATGATGCAAAAGCTGGTTGTAGTAATAGAATGAACAAATTACTATTTGATTAGGGATCAGGGGTAACAGATGTTACCATAATATTCCATATTTAGAGTCTCAATGTTTCCTCACAGGTCTTAGGCACTCATAGTTCACATTGATTAAAAAAACCAAAAACAAACAAATAGAAAAGCCATGCAAATCCCCCTCAATACAGCAGTATTTCTTTGCCCTACTTCTCCCCACTCTCAGTATAGAGTCTCATGATTTCACTGTAACAGTTTTAGCTTCCTGTGACTCTGACCTTTATTGTAAGACCAAAACTTTCAAATTTGCCAGCAAATCTGCAAAAACTTATTCATTCATTTCTTCATAAACAGCTTCTGAATATTAAATTAAGTTAAACCTTAAAGGTGTAAGTCAGATCTACTCAGGATTCTTGGGCTAAGTCATCTAGAGCACCTACAAAAACAGATATATCCTGGACTTTCATCAATTTTTATGCTCAGTCATTCATTGGAAGTCAGCAATATAGCCCTAAGGCATTTCTATCATACTCTCTTGTTTCAGATAATAATTACTGACACTCTCACATGTTCTGCTCCATTTACATTATTAGCACAAATGTCACAATATAATAATTTTCAAACCTACAGCAATTTTAATATTCCTCACACTGGTAAGAAAAGTGTCAGCACACCACCTATAAAAAGTGTTAATTTATGGTGCTTTGATATTTATTGCTCTGCAGCAAAGTGCACCAAAATAGCCAAACCATGCACTGAATATCAAATTGACTTTTAAAACCAGGTGGAATGCTATTCTTTAGCAGGGGCTGGTTGGAGGATTTGTCAGAGTTATTTTTAGTTAGAAAAGTTGATTTCTTAAAACTTAATTTTGTCAGAAAAATTAATTCTAGAGAGGGAAAAAAAATCCAAAAACACCACCCCAACATTTTACAAGGAAAGAGACACACTGACATTACAGCCCAGCAAAAAGATATTCTTCTTTTGTAGAAAAAGACAGGAACAAACCTATGCTTTCTCAATATGGCACTATTCAGCTTTTACACACTTTCAGGATGGTTTTCATGCTTCTATTTTCCCCTTTAAGTGGCACAAAAACACAAAGGATTTGATTTCTGTTTATATTGATTGAAAAATAAAAGTCTGTCAAAATATCTCCAAGTGTTTGCAGCCTTCCATTCGAGCTGCAGTTCCTAAATACTGCTGGGCTCCCACCACAGCTTTTCACAGCCCTTCCTTAGAATAGTGCTGTGCACCCACGGTGGAAAATTACATATTTTGTAAGTACTGCATATAAAGCCAATGAAAAAATGAAAGCAAACAGATAACGAGTGGTACTTTTATGCACACAGCTGGAGTTTTAAAAAGTAGGCACACAATTTTGAGTGTACGTGTATGATTTAGAGCAGGGTTAATAAGCAAAGAAACTCCAAATAAATTCTGGTACTGTTTGATATAACTTTCAAGGTACAGTCCTGTGGTGTGGATCTGCTTTATCAGTTTAATATTTCTGTCTCGATTTGTCACATTTCTCATGTGGTGTATGTTTGTATTAGAGCCTACTGCAGAGCTGAGATCTGTGAATAATGGATTTTGCATTGTGCTTCCTACACCTCAAGGAAAAGAATCGCAGACCAGATAGAATATTGCATATGCTGTTTCTTTGTGAGGTTATTGCCAAATTTCCCCCTTTATTAAACAAATTTCTGAATAGATAATTATATTCCAAATTTTTTAACTAACCAAAACATGAACATTTTGCTTAAATAAAAAATGAAATGCATTTCTTCCTCTCAAATACTCAATAGATTATTTGGGAATTTATATTAATAAGAACTTAGCCTGATTTTATTGCAAAAATTTCTCATTTCTCATGCCATTTGATTAGATTCTGGACATGAACAAAGACAAGTATTTTACTGGTTTGTGTTCCTATAAGATACAATTTTTTGACAACTTCCATAAGTCTATTTCTGTTTCCTTGTTTTATTTGTTATCTAGACCAACACAAATAAGCTTTGCAGGTTGAGCTTTCCTGTTGGTTTTCTCAAAACATTCTTTTAAATTTAGAACACAGAATCCTGAGCCCAGTCTACACCTAGGTGGAGCAAGATAGTAGAATATATTTCTTGGCAAAATTTAATAAGACCAAAATCTATCAAACATTCTACATACTTTCTGGAACCAATTTAGGAAAAAACGTTACCCAGCCTTAGCCACACCGTACTAATTACATGGAGAATAAATTAATGGCTACTGAGTTGCAGATAGACAGTTTAAGAACAAAGTAGAAGACTGAATGTAAAGTGTCTCTCTCACACTTGTGTTATTCTGACATTTCAAAAGCTAGATAAAATAGAAGTGTGTGACATCAGGAAGAGAATCGAGTACTTGTGTCAAACTTTTAAAATATTCCCCTTCATTGTGGTCTCATACAAAATTCTTTTCCTAATGTCTTGCTAAATCTAAGCTTTCAAAAACTCATTTTTCACCACCAAAAATTAAAAATATCAGCAACACTGTTTATTTTGGGTAAGATTAATTCAAATCCCTGTTAGAGGGTCAGAAAAAAGAGCAAATATTAGTGCTGCAGTTTTCCACAGGCAAGGAAGTCTTCCAGATACTGAAAACTGGCACCATGGGCTCATAACCACTGCTAGCCAGGCTGCAGCTAGTGATCTCCAGGAACCCTGCCCCACTGAGAGGCAGATGTGGCATGCTCCCCAAAGAAAGCTATTGCCTGAAGCAAGATGAGAGGCGAGATTAGAGGAGGATCATCTCAATGACCAAGTTCTTCTGGATTCTCAGTCTTAATTTATCTTAATATCTCCTCCCTGTCATTCTCAGTCTTGCCTTCTTTGTGCTGATGGAAAAACCTCCCCCACAAGCCTGCCTGCGTCCTCCATGGATTGGTTTGTCCTGAGATGGTCAGAGCAATTCAGTGCAACAACAATCAAATTCTAGGCCAAAGCATACCCAGTAGAGATAGCATATTTCAGTAAACACATGATTTTATAAAAAACCCCAGGCACTATACTGAGCAATGAAAATATTTAAATTCACCTCATCCCAATAAGCATTTCAATCAGCATCAGTGACATACTTCACTTTCTGCAGTGTTACCCTCTACTAAATACAGTGTTCCTGTGCTTATTATAGAAACCAAATGCTTAAGTAATTGAAGCTGACACCCATCAACTGCGAGCAAAACATGTCAGTTCCAAGCATCTTAAAATATAACCTTGTTTTTATGAAACTGATCTGTTAGCAACATAGATCTCTAATCAACAGTGCTTCTCAAGATGTTAAAAACTCCCTTAAAAACAGAGATATCTTCAAGTTTCTTGTGTACCATTTTGGGCTCTCGCTCTTCTCTGAATACAAACTTACTCAGGGGAGAGAAGATATTTAAACAACAGGGCCATGACCAAGATCAAAATCTCTTGGAACTCTTGCTGCACTGATTATCCATGACACCAACAGCTACTAAGCAGCAGTGATTCAGTTCTGGAGCAATAACCAATAGTTACGATAGACTGCCCATCTGGGAGCTCTGGAGGAAGCAGGTAGGTGTATTTGTCACAATCAAATATACACAGCATACCCTCACTGAAAAATACCAACAGCTACACATAAGAATGCACAT
The DNA here is from genome assembly GCF_028551555.1 of Melozone crissalis. NCBI lineage: Eukaryota > Metazoa > Chordata > Aves > Passeriformes > Passerellidae > Melozone > Melozone crissalis. Next base: position 34,217,764 of record NW_026535784.1, on the reverse strand, counting down.
GAGGAGCTCAGAAAAATAGGTAAAATAAGTGTCTTTTTGGAGCAAGATTAGTGTAGGCCCTGTAACATTACAACTATTCCTTCTCCCAGCAGTCGCTCTTCATGCACTGTGGCAAGATTATTACAACATTGAAACTTTTGTTTCTTCTAACTTGACCATCACTCACCACAAGTCTTTCATTCATAGCAAAAGTCCTGAGATGACCTGGAATTTTATATTGCTGTATTAAATTAATCTGCACTATTTACACTGCAAGTCAAAGCTGAAACAAATTCTGTCACAGAAACAGAATCCAAAGCTTCCAGTACAGATAATATTTTATTCTCAGTGGAGAAGGATCAAGCTATGCAAAATTTAAACAAATGTAACATATCTTTGGGCCCTGGACTAAAATTCACAGCCTTACATTAATATTTCTGTTTCAGTGCAAAAGAAGGGTTATTTGCCAAATCATGATCTAACTGATAAAAGGGGAGAGAAAGCTCTAGCTTGTGTTTTAGATTTTGGACAATTAATTTCCTAAAGATTAATGAAACATTAAAAAAACAACACCCCAAAAAATAGAAGAAAGCTTTGCAGTATTTTGGATATTCATCACAGATAGAGGGAAAATCCTTCACATTTTCCCAATATGAAGAAATCTAATCTTTGCAACTTGTCAAGAAAACATGGATATAACTACAATATTTTCAGTAGCCTGCTATAGACCCATATCACAATAACTCTCATATCAGACTCATTTGAGCAGAAGGAGGAATCTAAACCTGGATTTAGTCAAGCCAAGAACATTTGTTTAAAGGAAGCTCCCAGGAAGTGAGTGCTGATACTTTTGCAAGACACAGCTTGTGTTTGTGTCTAAAAATCTGCCTACGGAAATTGCTTTCCCTGAAGGCTGCGAGGATCTGCAGCTTTCACTTGTAGAATATGAAGCATTACTCATGAGGGGAGCATTTCAGAGTCAGCCTCTGCCACAGCAGAGCCTGGGGAATTATCTGCATCTTCGGTCAAATCTGTGGGATTTAAAGAATCTCCGGAGGACAAGCAATTTTTAGAGTATCTCCTGATAGGAGCAACACCCAACAAGCAACTTTACAGAGTTAGCCCTTCATGTTTGCCTGTTACATCAGAGAATGACTGCTTATTGCTGCACTGCTTTGTCATTTTACACTTCAAGCAAGTGGACTTGACCTTGTTTTGTGTCAATTCTGCAATCCATTAGTTTTAATTATCAGAATGCAACTCATTTAATGTAGCCCTGTATCACCCTAGGAGCAGTTAGCTTTAGTGCTTCATCTCTCTGGTTGCAGTTTACAAATTTTGTATACCTGTGTAATGGTCTACTCAAGTCCAGCAAACATCAATTTGTTTCCAGTGTTCAACCAACCCAGCTAGCTTTTTATAACACTCTGCAATTTTGGTGTTGTGTTTCAGAGTTTGAATTTCATATTCAATGGTTCACAGGAAAAACAGCATTTGCCATTTTTCTTCAAAGATCTTAAAAACCTAACATATTTCCTCAGTATTTCCTACTATAAAGGGGATGGCTCAGTTCACAGCCCCAGTGAATGCTCAGACCTGAGAAATCTTTGTGAGACTGGAATGCACAAAAAGACCCCTCCAGCCTTAGCTAGTACCCTTATGTACATCAAGATCCAAGCACACATAATAAAGCCAATATAGATTTCAACTTCATTATATATGGTCCACATGTTTTACTTAATTACATATAGGAAACTGTGTTTAGTTTTTGGAGTCAGAGACTCCTAAATAGCCCTTATTATACAATAATAAAATAACAGTCTCATTTATGCAAGAATAATTTCAGTTCATTATAACATACTAATTATTCATTGAAAAATATGCTAATGCAGTGTTTATTAATTCTTTGGAAAGTAAAACAGTTTCTATTCCTTTTTTGTTTCAGCAACATAGGTAATAGGATGAATAATTTTATCTAGTTAACTACAAAAAGCTGTTTCTTCTGAAGCTCAAATCACTGAACTTTGTGGAAGTAAAATTTGGCTGTAGCTGAGAGAATTCAGAAGGAGAGCAACAACATCAACCTGAAATTCTCCTGGGAAAACTCCAGAAGTAGCCAACTACCAAACCTCTTAATGTATTACCCTATTAATATGCTTTTCAAGCAATAGGAAGCTAACCATTTCCTCCATAGATTGGTTTTTTAATTTTTTTTTTTTTTTTTTGGAGCTTTTGGGTACGTTTTTGGTTTGGTTGGGTTTTAGGGTGTTTTGGGTTCTTTTTCTTCTTTTTAACAGCACTCAGTGTTCAAAGGTGCTAATAATGATAAAACACTACAAACATTGCCAATTGTGGTGAAATTAATTAATTCTACAGCTATTAAGAGTGCAAGTGTACCTGCTGTGAAAGAAAAAAAGGATGGTTTTAATAAAGAAACTCATATACTCTGGGCTGGCCGGAATTAAAGCAGTTCAAAGACTTAATACTAAACCTTTTTATAACTTGAAGTAAGAGGAGCCTGGTGCATGAATTTCTACTACCTTCTGTGAACTATACCTAACAATAAAGTAATAGGCCTGCACTGCCACAAGGCTGTTCCCCTTCATATCAAGAGTTACAGGAGCAGGCTCCAGGACAGGACAAAAAAAAAAAAAAAAACCACCAAAAACAAACACCACCAAAAAAAACCCACCCAAAAAAATAAAAACCCATAAGAACATAATATCAGAGTCTTTTCATGGCAGCAGGGTGGTAGGTGTTTTTGCTACTCAGTCATGATCATTCTAGTGCTGTTATCATTATTTTCTTACAGACATAATTTAATCTTGTGCATTTAATTCTACTCCCTTAAAAAATAGATTTGCATATAAATTTGATGCTATTTCTCTGTCCAAATTCTGTCTCCCATGCTATTCAACACACACAATCTGCTTCCAGGAGGAAAATGAAATATCTGAAACTGGCAGTTTGAAACCTTATTTAAATAAGGAATTTTTTTTTAATTTGAAAATCTCTTCATTTTTTCATGGAGTTCAAAGTTTCTCATGAACCAATCAACTCATCTTTTCTGAAAAAGCTTTCTGAGTACACAGTGTTAAAAAGTGACATTTAAATCACCATAGCTGCAAAAAACTACATAGAATTTCATCCCAAAAGAAGCCTAGAATTTCTGTAAGTTACATAACAGGCCACTTCAGAACTCACTACTGATACAATTTCAACCACATGTGAAATTGTTATGACAATCTATTTACCAATCTTTGAGCAGCCTACATCCGTTATGCAACTGAGGAAAGATATTCCTATAATATACATTACTATGCACTTTGTACTCCTGCAAGTATATTAGGTATTTAGGAGCTAGAACATGCCAGATTAACGAATTTGTATTTGAAATGTTTGGTCCAATTTTAAATCTAAACAACATCTTCTGGTCTTCTGGAAAGGAAGACAAAATAGCCTCATTAATCATTCACTTGGAAAAAAAATCAAAATAAAGTTGTCAAGAATGTGTCTCTCTTACTCCAATTCCCAGAGGAAAAATTCAAGGACAAGAAACTGCTATGGAGTTTCTCAATATCATGCCAGCCTATCATGCCACACAGTGTGTGAGTATAGACAGGTATTACCCTCAATAACGTAGAAAAATGGCTCACAAACATTAGAACAACTCCCCTATTCAAGCCTCTGACTTCATATATTACTGAAATTAAACAAAAAAAATAGATTATCCCATGCTGGAACATGGCCTAATTCTTGCATATCCACTGGCAAGTAACATGGATTCATACACACTGCTTCACCTTGAATCATAAAAACACAAACAAAACCACCAGAACCGCAACAAACTTTCCATACAGCAATGTAGTCAAAACCCATGGAGAACTTCTATCTGTGAAAATGCAGGTTTCCTAGGAAAGATCAAGAGCACTAAAGGGGATACAGACAGTGTTTCTTGAATCTGTTTTCCCTCTGCTAGTAACTCAGTTTCTAGGAAAATATTGTCACTTTTTGTCAGTAAACAACAACAAAAAAGCCGAAACCCCAAAAACCCCACATACAAAGCAGAGAAAAAATCCAAACTTGACCTGTCTTGACTCATATGAACAAGAATATTTCACTCTTTCCTACACATTTAGAAAGATATGCTGAATTCAAATTTTCTCTAATTCACAATGCAACTTCTGCTTTATTATTTTCTATTGTATATAAGGATAGAATTAGGTAATATCCCATCCTTTTCAAGGCTCTTGCAACAGTTAGCAGGATGAAGCAACAAAGTTCTGCCTGTAGATTCATGAGAATCAAGTAGGAACAGGAAATGCCCCCCAACTGCTGGTGTTGGCCCCAACATTGAAAAGAGCCTAGTAAATTTGAGATAGGATTTTCAGATATGAAATTAAAAAGCCATAAATTAGGATATCAGATTTCTGCTCAAAACCAGCTCTATTTCAGGAATTCTGTCCAGTATTTTGAAGGCTATTTAACTCTTTATATCCCTGAGTAATCAGGATGATGAGAATAATGCTAAATATATTCCAGAGATGTGTGCGAAGCATCAGTGCAGAGAGGTGAAAACAATTTTGTGACAGAAATTCTCATTCCCTACACCTTAACACTGAATTTTCTGTTCTTTACATGTCTTTTTTTCTAATTGCCACATGCAAAATGGTTCATACTTAACCTGCTGCCATCACAGCCTGTCAGAGTAGATACAGAAAGCATCAGGTCTCTTTCTACGTTCCTGACTCCCCAGGTTCAAGCAAATGCATTTTGGCTGCACTCCTTAGCAGCCAAAATGAAAGGATGCGCAAGACCTGCAGAGGTGAAGGAGGGACTGCCAATGCTGTCTCTTTTTCTTTCCCTCCCTCTCGCACCTTGAGGAGGTGTGTGTGTGTGTGAAGACAAAAGAAGGTAGGAAGCAGCAAAGAACACCATGGAAACAGACACAACATACCGAGTCAGGGGCTCAAACCTGTCTTCTTCCTTATTAACTTGACATAGATAATCCCAGAAATATGTTTTACATTGAGCACTGGCTGAAATTTTCTCTACTAACAGCTTGAAGTTTCTATCTTTATCAATTCATACTGTGCTCAGAGCAACACGATTTCACACGTAATTCTGTGAAAAACTGTTTTTTTACGAAGACACACAACTCTGTTAGCCTCTCCTGAAGATTTCAACAGCACTCAAAAGCACATAAAATTCAGCTTTTGTCAGAGAGAAGGGTTTTTTTGGTATTGTTGTGTTTGTTAAGAAGAATGAAGGAAAAAAAAAAAAATTTCTGAGATAACAGCCAGGGCAGTCTTTGGCTCCATTCACACAGAAGAAGGTAACCAATGATCCCCCTGGCTCCTATTACACTTAGGTTTCCTTCTAGCCCTCAGGAGGATGGAGATTTTGGAGTAGGAAGTTAATGCATAGTCTGGGCTCACCCCAAGATAGCACCATAACTAAACTAGGTGCACATTAAAATAAAACATGGCTAAACACTCTGAAGTCCCAATGTTTAAAGCTTTTTAAGTTTTAGTACAATTTTGTGGTTTGTTGGTTTCATTATTAAGGCTTCATGGAAAACTGGAACCCTTGGAAATTTCCAAGAGAATTAGCTGTAAAAAGTATTATCTGTCTTTTTCTTTTCTGATTGAACATAGAGAATATATGTTCAGAAACTCAACTAGCTACCAGTGTTAGTAAACAAGGGTAAGATTCAGGAGGAAGGCTTTTTGTTGAAGTAGTAGAGGCCTTATATGCAGCAAGAAGCCTGGCCAGCTAACTCTTCTCCTGAGTACACATCAGAAAAAACAGTATGAGAATGGAGCGTAAGTCTGCTCATCTTAACAGGATTGAGAAACCTGCCAGAACTTATGATAAATCCTGCTCAAAAAGTGCACAATGAGGCTCACAGAACAGTCAGGGGAGAACAATAGCTGCCCAGAAAAGCACCTTTGGGAGGTGACACATGTCAATCAAAATGTAAAAGATTAAAGCGAGGATTACCAAACTTGCACATGCCTTCAAGTAATCCCTCAAAACATTTTAAAAGGCTGCATGTACTTTTTGCTTCTGTTAGAAGGAATTCTGACAAAATCCTAGAAGGCCATAATCAGTGACCTAGTTTCAACTGGGATAGAGTTTATTTTCTTCCTCATAGCTGGCACAGTACTATACTTTTGATTTATTATGAGAATAACGTTGCAGTTTTAATTGTTGCTAACTGATTTAATTTAGCAATAATATGTTAATTGTTGCTAAGGAATGTTTACGCAATCAAAGCCTTTCTGCTCCTCACCATACCAGTGAGGAGGCTGGGGGTACACAAGAAGCTGGCAGGGGAACAGCTGGGACAGCTGACCCTCACTGACCAGAGGAATATTTAGTACAATGTGGCATCATGCTCAGCAGATATACTAAAGGAAAAGCTGATGCTCAGGAGCTGTCTGGCAAACAATTTCATTGTGTATCACTTGCTTTCTACCTTTTAAGTCTTTTATCTTACTATCATCATTATTTCCCCTTCCATTTCTGACCTACTAAATTGTTCTCAACCCATGAGTTTTCCTCTTTTTTCCCCCACCATGATTCTCTCTTCTGTCCCTGTACAGGACTGGGGGGATGGAGCAGACCAGGCAGAGGCAGCAAGTGACTGTGTGGTGTTTAGCTGCCTCCCAGGTTTAATCACAACAACCAGAAATTACTAGAGCACCTGCCCTTCCAAAAGATACACCCTACTGTGCAGGCACACGAGTTGGAAGGGAGAAAAAGAACAGATAATAGTTTTGAAACCATTATACAAATAAGTACGATAATTTGTAAATGCTGCACAGACATACTAGAGAATGGCAGGGAAGAAAGAAAAAGATAAACTGTCTCCTCTCAGCTTTAAATTCAGCAAAACAAATAAACCTGCATACAGTCCAGCAAACAGAGAGAATTTTATCCTGATACTTATGGAATAAATGTCAGGGTACTGTACACCCAACTCCATTGTATTGCCCATTTCAACAATACAGAATACTGAATTATCACATTTCACAGACTTTTCTATCACACAGGACCAGAATTAGGAGGAGAGGTTTTATTTTTTGCTGGTTTTAAAGACAATTCTGATGTTAGCTATTCTCCCACTATCGATACAGAACATTGCTGATACCATACCTCCCTACAAAAGCAGGAAAACTCCAAATCAAAAGCACAAGTTGTACAGTTGTCATAGAGGTAAATGAATCCTTGAAAAACTGCTTTGAGATTTTCATGGAGAAGATAGTGGGAAAAAGTCCACAATAATAATTCCACTCCATCAGAGCAGAAAGAGAGTTTACATGGTAAAAACAAATCAAATCCCTCCACTGTATGCAGGAACATTGAGTGAAATTGTCCTTTTCCAAATCTCATATAAAGCCCTGTAGTGTTTGTTCTCCATTTAACAAGACAGAAGCAAAAATTGCCACAAAGGGCTTATGAAGACCTGTCTTGACTCAGTCAAAGCTAAGGAAATCCTGCTGCTCCAGTGGATCAGAAAGAGGATTTGTGCCCACCTTTAAGGCACAGGTACCCAAGCACTGAGCTGTGGGAGCACTGACCCAGCATGGCATTATTACAACACTGAAACACATCAGAGAGGACATCTGACACTGGCAGATCTGGACAATGCTTCTTGAGGTGGACCTTCAAAATGAAGAGTTTCAAATACTTCTTTTGCTCTTAACTTCAAAACTTGGTTCACATATTTCTGAAATTCAGTCTGAACTAGAACACACTGTCAGTCATCTCAACATTGCGTTTTTTAGTATTAACTGACAAGATAATTTGCGTCAAAAATACCTGGCACTCAGACAAAAAAAACTCTAGCTTCAATTATACCACACAACACCGCAAAACACCATGAAAAAAAAAAAAAAGCTGAAGAGACACTTAAGAAGGAACAAAATTAGAGGATGAAGTCAACCTACAATTACCAGAACACATTTTGATATATATTTTCACCCCAGCACATGCTATAGGGAAAAACATACCCATAATATGCATATACATTTTTTAAAATGCATTAAAATGTCACTGCCTTTTAAATAATTCAAAACTATCCTGCAAGTTCCAATAATATTCTGAAAAATGAAACATGCTCTCAAATTCTATTTTAGAATTGAAAATGAATACTTTATTTTTATACAGATTTCCTCAGACCAAGAAAAGCATGTAGATTTTTCAGATATGACAAACTAAATGCATTTGAAAGCCTGGATTGTTACTGAAATCTCTAAGCAACCTGAGCTGGCACAAACCACATGACTCAAATATTAGTCCTTTTTATTATTTCTCAAAATCCTTCTGTATATCAGATATGGTTATTTTTATTATGAAAAATCTCATCTTTCCATTGCAATTGCCTTCTTTATTCCTTAACTAAGAACAAAAAATATGCAGTGAGTGGCGAATGGCCTTTAATGTGCCATGCAGTCACTCTAGTCATACAGTCCCAGACAAGTGAAATAACTGTTTCTTTTATATAGCCCACAAATTCACTCAGTTTGGATGTATAACATTCTCCACACTCTTGTTTCCTTCCCCTGACCATAACAGTAATTAGTCCAAAGCCTCAGCTGCAGCTGGGGCTTTAAATTCCATTATACCTAAGAATACTAATCAGATGTTTATTGCAATAGTAGATCACTTAATTTACTGCACAAACCATGTGATTAAACTGTGGTGATTGTATTTCTGTTTAAAGTTTTCCTACTGTCATTTTCAAGCTGGAAAATGATTTTCCAGACACAAGATTGAGGTAAAGTTACAACGATTTTCTTCTGTCATTGTCACTTCAACCTACTCAGTATTTCCTGATCTGATTGCATAACTGGTTAGAAAAACAGATGGGCCCAAGTTTAGAAATACTGCTCAAAAGGTGCATATTTAGACATGCCAGTCATTATGTGGAAGGCATACTTCCACCCACCCTCACATATATGCAGTAAAATATCTTCCCAGAAATATTAAGAACATGAGAAACAGAATGAAGCACTGATAGAAGCATTTTTATCAACAAGAACAGACAGATTTATTATTTTTTAAAATTTCCTTGAGACACGGTATGTTACATGGGGAAAATACTAAGCCAGAGGAAAGATCCTCACTGCCCATACCACTATCCACAGTAGCTCCCTTCTGCAGCAATCTGCTGCAGCAAATATCTGTCTGGGATGACATAATGCTGTCTGGAGAGGGATGCCCTACCGCAAAAAAGAAAAAAATAATGGCACCAGAAATGTAGGAGCCTACTGCCTAAAGGACTAATTCAGCCTTTTCAAACCTCTCTGGGTTTTGCTGTCTGTTCAAGTGTCCTTCAGGAATCAGACAGTTTACTTTAGATCATTACATGAGGGAAAAGGCCACCAAAAATTTAATGCAAACTCTCTCCATGGAAGGCTGAGATTAAGATCCTTCAAGAAACTGGGAAATTAGGGCTATTTAGATGGCTTATAACAGTGATCATTAACAATCAAACAAGCTGATTTAAAATGTGCTCGATAAAGCTTAACAAGATAAGCAGTTGGGCATCAGAAACAAAAAAACCTTCACAGCTTCGAGCTAATTTCTTTTGCTAGAGTTTTGCTAAAAATAAGGTGAATTGCTTGAGAGAAATTAAAAATGGGAAAACAATTACACATAATTAAGATCTCATTATCTTAGCAAGGCACTCAATTATAACAAAAAAATTTCAGATTCTGTAACACAAATCTGCCATAGTGCCCATCAAAATACCCCAGAAGAAATATTTTACGAGTATCTCCAAAACACCTACAAATTAACACCAAACACCTAAAACAGTTTCAGTAAGGTCACCATTTTTCACTTGTTCTAATGCACTTTCCATGAAATCTTCTCAAAGCGTTCTGCAAACACCAAAATATTTTTGAAGCAGTTCCTATATGCTCACTATGCTGGTCTCCAGTCACTGGGGCTGACCAGTAAGACAATTACTAAATAGAAAAAGGTCCTGCACTCTAAGGCTTGTGTTCAAAAGCAAAACACACGTGAATGATTACAAGTTCAGCTTGAGCCTCATCCTATAATGCCACCATAATTTTCTTGAGCACTCACATTTCCCCTTGAAATCATGCAATTATTTTCTGAGTTTTCTGAAACCATAAAAAAATGTGTATTTTCTAGAATTAATCAAGGCCTAATACAGACACAGGAGTGCCACTTTGCTTCAGATATTTTTTCTGGCGCACATTTAAAGACTTTTTTAGTCTTAGATTCTAGTCAATTCCAGTAGTTATTATTTTTTCCATTTTTAATGAAATGAATCAACAATTAATCAAATGCTTCAGTATTATCTACCAACACATGATATTAAAGTAGGGTCTCAAAACAAATTTGTCCTTTGTCCCATCCACTAAAAAGCCATTGAGAAGAATCCTGAACTTCCTTGGGTGAAAACTTAGCTTTTATTCCAATTTAAGGGCCAGCTCTCCCTCTGGAAACAAGGGTCAATTATGAAGAGATTTGATGTTTGCGTCTGATATATCTGCAAGACTTCTGAGCTTCCTTCAAAGCTGGGGCCACTGAAGAAAAAAAAAGAAAACCCAACAACAAAACAGCAACAGCATGTGTTGACTTTTGTGCAGTCAAAGGCAGTTTTCAGAAGAAAGCAGAACTTGGGCACAGCCTGATTGCCTTGTCAGCTTTCCCCATGAGTAAACACCCCAGCACCCTGCCAAGTGACACGGTGACAACAGGTCAGCTTCCCTGCAAGATTTCTTAACCTTCTCCTCATTAGCAGGGGATGATTTGGCAATATGTTGTGCTCTTTCTCAGATCCTTCAGGAAAATGGAGACCCAATACCTTGAATTATCGCTTTTTTTAAAGCTTTCTCTCTTCCTACCACTCCACATTTCTCAAGAAACTGCAAATCAGATACTGTGTGTTAATGGAAAATAATGATGGCAGCTAGAGAATTTAATGGAAACCTACACAAGAAAAGTGGGGTCTGGGACAGGCCTGGTCTGCAATGGTCTGTTTCAACAAAATAAACGGGCCAACAAAATAATATATATGACTTCATGCTATTGTTTCTTCTACTTGTGAAGTTGCTATACCCCTGTTTATGCTCTTCACAAAAGAGAAAGCAAAAAATTTCCTAGAAGACCGAACTTTAATTACTATTTCTCTTCCACTCTTCTGCACTGCTAGTTACACAGAGAAAATGATAACGCTTCAGTAAAATTCCCCACAATATGTCACATTACCATATCAATATGATATACTGGTATCACCCGACAAAAATACCATGTTCCTCATTTGCTTGTAAATTAAGTTATTCTCACTCGTAATTAAATGGAACATACACATACTACATAATTAGATACAGATTTTTTTTTGACCCACTAAGCTGTAGTTAGATACACAAACTCATCAAGAAAACTAATTTCAGGCATTGCCCATGTAAAATTGCCTATCATTCTCACTATATAAAAGGTTTTATATTTTTCCTCATTTCAAATCAGAGTTAAGAGAGAAGATATTGAAAATTTACAAATAAAAAAATTAATTGTATTCAAAAGAAAAATAAATATTAATATCAATACAGGAAAATAAACTAGATTATATCAAGCTTGAGATCAGGGTGCATCAGATTTTTTTTATATTTTCAGACTGGCTAGTAAAAAATATTACCCAAAATGTAATTGATTCAATTAAACTCCCCCTCAGAAAAAGGGATTTTTGTCTTCAGAGAAAACATTCTCATCAAGATCAGGGAAGGCAAGTCTTAGGGCTCCACATAGGAATGTGAGTTTTATCACACCACAGGTGAAGGTTATAATCACATAACCAGTAGTAACTCTTCAAAGGTATTTCTTAAAACATTATTAGGCAACTAGAACTGCCATTTGTTAAGTAATCAATAGGCTAAGCCATAGATTATCCCCCTAAATCAGTTTTAGTAATAGTCAGCAGGATCACATGGATGTGGAAGACATGATCACATTGTGGGTTCACACAAATTGAGCAGCATCAGATGGAAGCACTAAGAGAAGACTTTCAAAGAATACCAATAATTTGGTACAGAAGCCCCTTGTCAGAGATATGAACAGCTCTGTAGAGCCTTTGCTATGACAGAGCCAGATGATATTTTAATTTCTGTCATCTCAAAGAGTTACCACAGTGACTGGTTTCCATCTTGCCTAAAGCTGCTCTTAAAAGAGCTTAAAAATATTGAGTTCCCCTAAGACAGTATGAAAGCCAAAGAAAAGTGAAGTTCAAATGTTCAACTGTTTTGGCAGAGGATATTTAGCTGTTAACATGTTTTGCACTACTACCTAAATTGAAATAATGTAATTCACAGCTACTGCAGTGGAAAAAGACAAGTAAATTAGGAAGTTTGGCTTCATTTTATGTAGTTAAGATAAGGTGTTTATCTCTTTGTATATGTTTATATTTGCTGCAAAAGCAAAAACTCTTCTATTCATTGGTGGCATTGCGTTCAATATTTTGTATTTGAAGGGCTCTAGAAAATATAAAAGTGACAGCAAATAAAATGGAAAAATATTTAATACTCCAATCTGAGAGAAGAAACTTGCTATTGTGAATAAAAGATTGATTGCTTAAGCCAATAAATGCTCTGTAATTCAAATATAATCACTAAATAACCCTTTTATAAAAAAAAGTTAATTTTTTTTCTGCTGTCTGATTTAACCTCAGCTGGCAACTTATGCATAGCACACAGCCTCTTGCTCTTACCCAGGGAAAGGGGAAATAGAAATAAAAGGACAAGACTCAGAAGCCTCATGGTTGAGTAGTTCAATAATTACAAAAAAAAAAAACAAAGAAAAGCAATTAACAATTGTTCACCAGCATTTGAATGATGCCCAGCTAGTTCCTTTTCCTGTGTCGATAAATGTTGAGAAATGATCCCTAAGGTACGGAACATCCCTCTGTTCAGTTGGGGTCACCTCTCCCAGCTGTGTCACCTCCCAACACCTTATGCACCTGCCTCCTGCTTGCTGGGGGAGGATGAGAAGCAGAAAAGGCAGCAATTACAACACCTCTTATCAACCCCCTATTCAGCATGAATCCAAGACAGAGCTCACACCAGCTACAGTGAAGAAAATGAATTCTATCCCAGCCAAAACAAGGATGCTTGTAAACTATTGTTCATAAGCTTTTTTTGATAACTTGAATTAATATATTTCTCCCTATAGAGAGGTTAGGGGATTTGTAATTTAGGTCCCTGTTCAGAAAGTCATTAAGGCAAAACCAATTAATAGAGTTGATTTCCTAATCTGGTAAATCAGATTATCATCTTAACATATTAGTCATTATTTTTTCTTCTCCAACAAAAGCTTGTCTTAAAGAAATCTTACTTTAACTCTTTACAACTTTTGTAGTGATAAGAAAGGGTTGTCTGGAAAAGGAAAACGTGGACTGAGAAATGATGAAAACTCTGACAAGGCCTTCAGGTTTCTGTTGTGCAGGAATGCTGCTGAATGCCACTGAGCTAATTGTTCACCTAATGGTTTGAGAGCTCTGACTGAAGGATAAGTCACTTACTCATATGCAAACAGTGTTCCAAGCTCTATTTCAAGATTTTTTCCAAGCAAATTATTTTAATACAATTCTTTGTCTACTGTTTTGTCATTTGATAAGAATTTATGAATATTGTATAATGCATAAGGCATGTTAACTTGGTAACACTCAGAGGCGTTTGACTTAGGACATTGGATATTTTCTTCTGTGGAACCTGAAAGGCCCAATCTACCAAAGTTACAGGAGTAATTTCAGGTTCAAGACAGAGGAGCATGGTGAGCTGGTAGCAGGTCTGCAAAAGGAAAATATTTGATTTTCTAAAAAATAATAATTGCACAGCAGAAATCAGGAGAGTTTCAGAGATTGCACTAGACCTTACTTGTATGCAATTGACACAAAGGTCTGAGATCTGCAATGAATGCTTTTTAGAGAAAGATGATCTTGACAAGAACTCATATTTGGGGCATATGAATATGCAAAGAATCATCTACTTTGATTTAAAATAGCAATGTTTTTAGAGGGGAAAAATAAAGAATGGTGTACATCTTCTTATATTTTTCCTCTGAATATCTGTCCCCATTCTGTCAAGTTTAGCTTGCAAAATTCCACATTAGGTTACCAGTGAAATGAAGTTTACCATCATGAAAATTTGGAAGGGTGGGGAAAAAAGGCAAGGAGAAGAGGGAAAGTGAGGGAGCACAACTTTATTTCATTAAGTGACAGAGATAGAAAATGTTTGCCTTTTTAAAGATTTTGTCTTGGCTTTTACTGATGGCATTGATCACTATTTATGTGCCCCCACTGAAATCAATCTCACAACTATGGCATTCTGATTCTTTATTTTGTTTTGACCAACAGCGTTAATTTATACAGCCCAATAAAAAGAAGGACAATTTTTCTCATAGGATGTGTTTAGATTTTAGATAAGCAGTCAGCAAAGACATTAAAGATTGATTTATAATATCCACCTTCTAAAACACCATTTAGGAATCTAAGCATGCAATTATAATTCCCAAGGTATAGAAATCAAGCAGTTTTTAGAAGCTTCAATTGCTGACACTCATAAAAACGATGCTTGTCTATATAAGAGTGAAATAACCTGCATTCAGGGATTGAAAACCCCTAAAGTCTGAGTGTTTCTTGCACTGAAATCCACAACCATCTTTTCCTTATTTAAGGAGTTTAGCTGTCACCGATTTATTCTGCAAAATTCAAGAAAGATTGAATTTTCACAAAGGTTGGAGAAAATTTCCTGCATTAGAAATACCTTGTGTTCATTAAATACCCTTAACTAAAATGATCCTAAATCACTGGAGATTTATGTCAAATCCTCTGTATATCTTCTATGCAATAAGAAAGGACATTCAGAAAAAAAAAAAAAAAAACTCAACATGTCAAGATCCATTCATAAGATTCAATAGTGTTAAAAATAAACATGGTGAAGAAAACAGATGTTTGTGTTTCCATAGTGACCTTATCTTTTTGATCAATGGTGCAACTCTGTGAAAAGGCATAAGGACTATCAAAAAAAGCTGCTTTTTTGACAGCACATTCTCCTAACATGCACACCTGCTAAAGGTAATAACTCTAAAAAAAATTCTTTACAAGAACCTCCAAACTAAAAATCTGTCACAAGCAACTTCCTCTCCACATGCCCTGTCCTCTTCCCATGTTGTGGCAAGATATGGTGAGCAGCACACAGGCTAGAAAAGAAATGCGAATCCTGCATATCTTTCACCTATAATCCAAGTGACATTTCTCATTTATGTTCTTTTCTGGAGCCATTCTTAGTTTGGGACTAAGCATGATTTGCTGAACTAATTGCTTGACCCCTTGCTCTGCTACCCCCTCTAAAGAGGGACCTTTTTTCTATCATTGCCTTGTATGCCATGACTTTGCCTCCTGCTCATTACTGATCAGCACTATCTTTAACACACTGCCTCCTAGCTGGGTACATGAGGAGTTGGTAACATAGAAAAGCAAAAATATAATGTTCTGAACACTGTCTCCTTTTTTTCTTGCAGGGTTTTATCATTTATCATGGAAAATTATGTTTCAAGTCAGTAGCAAAGCAAGGCATCACTGACAGAATACAGAAGCAGTTGATCTTACTATCAGTCACTTACTTCAACCCTGTTTTCCAGATGGAGTGGCCAGATGAGCAAGCAGGATCTATTCCATTTAGACCCTGGGTAGCTGTTGTCATCTTATTGCAAAGATCCCATACCTTCTCAGTGATTTCTCATGGCCAGCTCCTCACAGTACTGACTCCTTCTTCACAGCATAGCCAACAAACTCCATCTCCCTTCACGGCACAGGCAACAACCCCCATCTCCCTCCTCACCCAGCTACCCCACCCTTTTGTGGCACTCGTCTCCTTATTGGACACAGCTGTGGCCCATTAAGGGCAGGGCTGTTCCTAGTCTTTGGTAATTGGTACAGCTGCAACTCCTCAGGTATGAGATTGCCTTCTGCACTATCTTTAATTTCTTACATTCTATCCCTCCACAGGTAGCCTTCACCCTTGACTATTTTAAGACAGTCCACTTTACTTTACCTAAGCAGAAAAGCACTTACAGACACCTCAGCTCAGTGATTTTGTAAACCATCTGTGTATAACTACATGACCACTTCCCAGACTTGGAATGCAAGACCTTGACTTTAGTTATTGACCTAAAGCAGTAGTGATAAACTATGAATTGCCCTTCTGTAAGAACAAACAGCCTTCTTTACTTTTGTAATGGAGAAAATCAGCCAGAGGACCACCAAAAGAAACTTCTCTCTGTTGTGTCAGCCAAGATATGCCAACCTCCAGCTGGAACATGTCTGCCCATACAAAACTGGGAATGACAAGGATAGGACTTCAAGAGGTAATATTAACTCATGGACCTCAAACCTGAGCATGCAAAATCACCCTGTCTTCATTATGCAATGTTCTTCCACTTATTTGCATACTAATGCAACATGGTGGGCATATGTGGTCCTACTATGTGCACATCCAAATCAGTGATAACTAATTTTAAAACTGTTATTTTATTTCCACAGATTCAAAACCTCAAAAAGTAACCATCTTTAAGTATTATTTAAAATAATTCTAATCTGCTTATTTTCTTTACTTTTTGCTATTGACTCTTTCCATTCAGTGAGAGCACGTTAGTGATGGTAAGATTCAAGATTATCATAAAGGACTGCTAGACTTGGGTAATCATGTAATCTAATGGATGTCTGCACTGACAGAGACTTGGCTGTTTTTTAGACTAAACCAGTATTTTTAGTTCTTACAATTCCGCTCTTAATTTTGAAAAATGTCTTTCCTGAAGAAAAAAAATCTTCACAGCAAGGAATAGAAGTTGCAAAAAAAAAAAAAAAAAAAAAAAAAAAAAAAAAACCATTGCTTTACTTTGAAATTTTGAAGGAGGGAAATTTCACTTTCTAAACATAAGGT
Organism: Melozone crissalis; assembly: GCF_028551555.1. NCBI lineage: Eukaryota > Metazoa > Chordata > Aves > Passeriformes > Passerellidae > Melozone > Melozone crissalis. The sequence goes on along the minus strand of NW_026535784.1, from coordinate 34,200,809 downwards.
GAAAAGGAGTAATCTGGGGAGGGAGAAGAAGCCAGGAATAAAATCCCAACAAGAACAAAATTGCTTGGTACATGGATGAAAAACAGGAAGGAAAAACCAAGGCATGTGCTCTTTTCATCCCCATAAATATGGTGCTTTTTTGGCATCTTTGAAACCTCATGTATCTGCTGAGCATCTCTGGCCTTTGAAACGGGGAGTCCAGCTGAGCTCTGCTTACATGACAATACTTTAAGCAAGATGCCAGGGTGCTGCAAAAAAACCTGTAAATGCAATATCTGAAGTTGTGCACTCTTACAGCTCCCTAATTTTAAGCAGATTTCAGCAATCTGCTTTAGCTGAGTGTCCCACTTAGGTGCCTGTGTAGTACCAAAGTCCACAGTGACATCCTCAATCCACAGTGCTTACATCCCTGTATTCCTGCAGTACCTATAGCCTTTACTATCACTCTCACCACTCTGAGTCCTGCTGTGCTAGGATGCATTACACTGCATTTCGCCTGCACAATTTTTGTTACAAGTGCAGTAGGAGATACAAAGCAAGGCACAAATATAGGACAGATAATGGAAATATTTCTTGCAAATGTGGAAAAATGCAGTAGGGAAATAATTTAGGTGCAAGAGATAAGACTTCTATTGCCATCCTTTTCAGGATGTACTGTGGGAGCACAAATATAGAAACTCAGACACAGCACAAGTTCCACTGGAATGGAACGTTAATTAACTAACCATGAATTATTCAATATCATTTAGACAAGTATCCTGAAGGGGCATATATTCCACAAGGATGCTTTAATGTGCCGTTTCTCACTCTGTGCCTAAAAAGGTCAACAGGGCACTATATTAGCATGAAATTACTTGACAATATGACTTTTGATTATTTGGATTTCAGCTTCTTGGCAGCACTACAATGTAGACATATTTTTACAGAATTTTGCAACAGATAAATTGCTATTCTAATTGTATGTTCATATATTTTAAAAATTTACTTTCTGTTCTTCCGTCTATCTCATTCCCAACTAGCAGAATCAGGCTGAAAGCAATTAGATGATGTTGCCCACCACCTGGTCTGCTAACAGGTTGATGAACATTAGATATTAATCTAAGCCACTTAACATTCTTAAACAGGAACAAAAGTTGTGTGGATCAAATAATCTCTGCCAATCAATCAACATGGCTGGCCATTTGCTTCAAGGATTTTCATATTATGGAAAACTATTATTATGCTTCCCATATAATTAAGATGGCTAACACCGCACTATGAACAGAATTAAAAAAATTACCCCCTAAAAATGTAGAATTTTCATTTCTGAATTAGCCTGCTGTTAGCCCAATAGTCCTGCTGTTAGTAAAGCTGCGCACCAGCTCAGGAAGCGGTGCCCAAAACATCTTTCATTCAAACAATAGCCTTACACATGTCCTGTTTATCACCCTCAGTACCAGGGGAAAAAATAATCCTGTGCTCCATTTGAAAGGTAGATTATGGCCTGATCACATGCTGGCCTTTTGGATGAAACTCCCCTTTCACATCTAGATAGAAAAAGCAATTCTTAGAAATCTTGACCAATAAAGTTCTAGGTAAGAAGTAAATGCTAAACATGGCATATATAAGGCATACTATGACAAAGAGGTAAAAAAAAAAGAAAGAAATACAGTATTTGAAAACAGGTAGTAATGGAAGAATTGCTGGATGTTCTCCGTGTTACCTTAATTTTAATTTAAGCATTTTGTTCTTGGTTCCTTATATACATAGCTGATCAATAAAAAAAGTCTATCAGGGAAGCTTTATCTATGCACACTTCAAAGACTTACAGGTTTAAAAGTACTGCTCCATCTAGGTAAACAACTGATTAAGTTCAGCAGTTTCAAGTTCCAGATTTATCATTTATTCATGAAGAAATATCTTTAAATCACACCCACAATTCCCGTCTCAGATAAATAAACTAAAACCCATTATAAAATATGAAAATGCAGCAGTGCTATCCCTTGCTCTAGTGCATTTGGTACAGAACTGAGACAATCAGTAAGCATTCCTTTATGGTTATTGCTGATATGGCCTTGAAGGGCAATGAGCCAGGAAGTTGTTTAGCCGAATCAGCAGACAGCAGTGCTCACAGTGGTAGAGGCTGACTTTACCCTGCCCTTCCAGAATACCAGCACAGTGCCATATTAATGCCTTCCACCAGGACATGGCTCATGGGCCACGGCAAAGCCAGTAGCTTTGGCACATGTCTCTGACTCTAAGAAGGCAAACAATCTGTATTCAGATTGTCCCCACAGGGAAGAATATAGCAAACCATCTTTCATTGATGCTTTACACACAGCTGATAATTTTTTTCTCATACTTACAAAGCGTTTAGAGTTTTTACCTTCAAAGTGCACATTATGCTGTAAACCAGTAACTGCTAAACATTACATCTTAGAGAATCTGTAGTCTAATACATGCTATAAAGATGAGGCAGCAGTGGAAGAGAAAGCATGAAAGATAATGATGGATATCTTAATTATTTGGAGGCAAAGTCCAATAAGCATGGAATGTTTTAATTAGTCTGTAGAAATAGGGAGCCTCCATTCAGAAAACTTCCACTATGCTGTTCTGTGGTAACCAAATAAAGCTTCAAAGGTTCCAGCTCTAGATGTGTTCACGTATGTATATATGTACAGATATACACCCAGATAATTTCTGCTTTAACAAATATTGATTTTGTGCTGTAAATTATCACTCAGAGCAGAAACTCTGTGGAGAATGGTGCATTAATAGCCCCCAGCAAGCAGGCATGCAGAATAATTGTATCCTGTTTGTTAACATATTTTCTTTTTCACCAAATGCTATGTCTTGGGAGACTTTGTCAGTCTGATATTAAATAAGTATTTCTAATCAAGGAATCACAAATGAGTTTGCACAAACAGCTTTGCCATACTTCTTTCTTCTAGGATACAAATGTATTTTTTTTTTAATCAAAATATCACACAGATGTCCCTGGGCAAGGAAAAGGAATGCAATTTCCCCCAGTCCTTTTTAGAAACCACAGGGATTAGCATGACCACATCAGCAAAGCAAGAGTCATGGCAAAGTTATAATGTGAAATTACAAGAGAGGAGCATAAGCTGTGTTATCACTGTGGGCATCTCTCTGCTATAGCTGAAACAGATTTGGCCACAAAACATAGTGGAAAGAAGAAAAAGGGAAAAAGTTAGGAAGCAAGAGAAGCCAAGGAACTTTCATAGCATTCGAGTCTCCATTAATTTTATTTTTATTAAACAAAGGCATAACACCAAACACATGTGAATCTTCTTTCCCTTTGGGGACATAAAGAGCAGGAAGGATGGGATTCACTTCAACTAACATAACTCAACAAACAGAAAACATGAGAAACACAAGAACAGAGAGGATAGAAATGTACCTTTTCAGATTGGCAAACTATTAACAATATTCTTACTGTGGTTTTTGGGGGTTTTTTTAACTAGATCTGTTAGTACTTGTTTGAAAGAGTGAGGAACATTTTGTGAACATTATGTGTGTTTGCTTAGCCTCCTCTTTCACAAAAAGAAAAATTGACAGCTGTTCTTCAACATGGATGCTATGGAAATGTAAAATTTTTGTCATTTAAGTCTTACATAATTAAAAATAATTGACTTGTCCCCTTGTTTTGTCAAGAGTCCTTGCACAGAATTCACCAGAAGTTTTCTGGCTTCTTAAAGCTAAATTAGGTGTGTTTTACATAGAAGTTGACTGCAAGTGCTAGGAAACAAAAAAATTATGTCAATGTTGAATTTCTTTACAATATTGACTCTTGAAAATTGTTCTGTGCTATTGAGAAGTAACTGTGGGATTTTTCATAGTCTACTTTTTGTACTTTGTTAAAAAAAGAACTTGAAATGTTTTGATTAAGATTCACTATATCAATGCTGAGTTGTCTAACCTTTTCACGTATTTTTGTGAAAGAAATATGAACCTCCTGGTGAGTTACATGAAAAGAAAATGGCAACTCAAGTTACTGAAAACAGAATCTTACTCACCTTTTACTGAAGCTAGTATGCTATAGAGGCTACAATGCATGATTAAATAATATAGAAAAGGAAAGGAATAAAAAAAAAATAAAAATTTTCCAAATAAAACTGAAGACTTAGATGTAAGAGGAGAGAGCTTTTTTTTTTTTTGATTTACTGCATTTGCCTATCTTTAGGCTTCCTAAAATTCTCTAGCTAAAATATTATTGAATTGTGCTACCTGGAAAAATATGGCAGCTTTTAAAATTTAAGCGGTCACTATATTTCTGTTCAATTTTTCTCCCAGTGACTGAATAGTCAAATTCTAACCTCAGTTATGGGGATGGAAATGAGGGTGGAAAATCTATCTATGTAACAGCTGCTACATTTCATTTCAATATGTAGCCATGTATTTTTCCCAGGGTATTTTTTTTTAGAAATTACTTTACATAATCCATGTTATGCATTCCGTGAATCAGTTCAAGCTCTAATTTGATAACTCATTGAAATATGATTTAGATCTATATATAAAGAAAAAGTTCAAATGATAATAGCAATAATCACCAGCTTGTCTTATCTTTTTAATTTATAAATTAAGGATTACAATTACAAGAGATAAAGGGGGGAAAAAAAGTGGTTTTAATCTGAATAGAATATGGTCCTCAATAGAAAGAGCATGTACAGGAGTAGCATTTACCTCTGTGCCTAAGTCATCATAACTGCCAAGGTTCACACCAAGACTACACGAAAGGGCAGCCAAAACAAAGGCTTAGAGATGTAAAACACTCCCCACACAATAGAAAGCACCAAAGCAAACCACAGAAGATTAAGTAAAAGTTCAGTCTTCCAAGAAACTGACATTCAGCATAGCACAGAGCAACATGAGTAGTTCTCAAGACTTTCAGCAACCAATGATGGAAAACATATCTGCTTAGCTGGAATTTCTTTGACTTTTCTCACAAAACTCAGAGCTCCAAAACCCTTGAGCATTTGAGAATCTCCACCCTATAGTCATTGAACACTGTGATTATTGTGTCACAAGCTGACTTTTCACAAGCTCAAGGAGACCTTCCCACAATCAGTTCACGCAGGTTAGAGGATGCTCACCTGGCAGAGCCCCTTACACTACTGCTGAGCTGATTTTTAATGTGTTTTTCCTCCTCATGTGTCTGCTATTCTCAAGAGCCTCCTTCCTTTAGATTCCCTGGCTACTTGGCCCATCACCAGGCCACCCTAGCTGCCCCTGTGTTCATTACTGAAAACGAGTGTGATGTGACAAAGTTGTATCAGCTACCCAGCCTTACAGTGGCATCAGCTGGGCTGGGAGAAGTGGTGCAGATGCTCCTTCTTCCAACTACAGCAACTTCCTTTCATTTAGTACAGAGTAAATTGCTTAAAATATGGATAGATTCACAGAGATAGCAGATTCATTTCTCACTGGGAAGAACAGAAAATTACTATATTGTTTATTTTCTGATTTATCAGGAAGCAAAAAGTACCTGCTTCCATGACTATAACAATTCAAGGGAAAATAAACAATCCCCAGTCCTCCCTATTTATGGTACAACCAAAATGGGTACAAATGCTTAAAGAATTAACAAAATAGAATGCATAGGTGAAGATGTTTTGTTGTTAAGTCAATATTGGAGAACAGTCCCCCGAAACCACTCAAAAACTTAAGCAGAACTAATGCTGTGCTTGCATACATCACTGTTTTACACTGCCAGCTATCTATTATGTGGAAGGGCTGGGCATCATTAAAAAAAAAAAAAAATCTTTTCCATAATTTAGTCTCCATCTATATTCCACTAAAGCAAGAAGAGGGGGAAATACATAGAGTGGAACTTTGGGATGAGTTGGCTGCTGGGTGCTTAACACCCAAAAAGACCCTGACTTTCTTATGAGTCTGCAAAATATATTTGAAAGTAAATATTAATAAAAATTTGCTCCAGCATGGAAGCAAAAGAGAGGGTGGAAAACAAAGGTGTACCAGAAAGACTGAAGATGTGAGCAAAGATATGCTTTTCAATCTGTAGCAAGCCCTTCATTAAATTTCAAGTGCTTGAGCCATTCTTCACACATCTCAAACCCACATGTTCCCACACTCTTAGCTTTTGATTATAAATACAACTTTCACATTTTCCTAATGTCGAGTAGCTATTGCTTTAGGCAAAGTAGTACTTAACAGCATTCTTGAGTGTGAGAAATTTAGGGTAAGGGGAAAAATCATCTCTATCTTTTTGAATTTCCAGCCCTGTTTAGAGTAAATATCAGTTGTCTCATCAGCTGCTATTATGACAAAGAATGTACTCCAAGTGCACAGATGTGGATCCTGGAAACAAATTAGGCCTAAAAGATTTTTTTTTCTTCTTTTCATAAAAAGAACTAAAAGACTCAATTATGTGCTGATTTTAATAACAAACAATATTGGATGACATTTTTTACTTGACAAAGTGTAATTTCTTCCCAACTGTTATTATTTCAGCCTGAGGATTTTTCAAAAGCATTAACCCATTAGTAATTGCTATACCTTCAAGCTGAAGTCAAGTGCAAGAGAACATAAATATGACTTGATTGAATGTAAAGTACTTCCATCCCACCCTCTGAGGAATTTAAAAATACTGGAATTTTCAAAAGTATATTCTGCAGATGATCTGATTTGCTCTTATTGTTTCCACCTAAACTCTAGAGGGGAAAAGGAAGTACTATAGCCAGACTTTAAAGCTTATGTATATTGACAGCTGGATAACACAGCCTGATGTAAGTGGGTCTAAGGCAATAATTATTTTCTGAAAACACTCAAGATATTGCTTTAGTTCTGAAACCATAGCCAATGCTATTTTCTGCATATAGGAAACTAAAATATTTATTGCAGGTATCACAGAGGTAAGAGACTTATAGAAATCAATATTTGGTCCAATTTTTGCCCAGGAAGTTTTGGCCAATCATTCACCCCTTTATCACCTACAGTTTGCTAATTGCTCACCTGTCTCAGCAGCCCCAAAAGTAATAGAAATTTGAAGACTCTAATGCATGAAAAACCCACAAATTTGCAACTACTTCTACTCTAATCAGATTCTTTTATCTCTGTGGCTCAAACACTGGACTTTTTCATATTAAAGTCAGAGACAGGAAGGCTTATGGATACCAGTATTCTCTCTGGAAATCTGCACAGAGGTTTATCTCTGAACAGGGTTTGAAAAGAGGAGTGAACTGATCAAAGCCCAATGAATATCAAAGCATAAAAGGAAAGCAATAGAGGGGAGGGCAAAATACACAGGGGGTGTGGAAGCAGGAGGAGAAATAAATGCAAGCACATCCCAATTGAATAGCCTAAATTTCCAAGTTCACAGCCTTATAATAAAAGTAAATACAATATTTGATTAGTATTGTTATAATCATAAATATAGTAATAAAATATTACTCTAATATAACAATTAAAAAATCACTACTTTCCACTGATCTTCCTTTCCCACCATCTCACAGATATGGCCCAGTATGCCTAAAGCACTTACAACTGCCTAAATTGTCTGCTGAGCTATTCTTATGTCTTTTGCTATGACAAACAGATTTGCAATCAAAACAGATCTACTTATTCAAAAAAAGCAGGAAATCATTCTTTGTCCTCCTGTTTTGCTTGGACTTGGATACAACTGATGAATGAATGCATTTCCTGAATGAATAGTTACATATTGTTTGACTGAAGTTGATGATTATATTCATAATATTAAAGCAGTTAATAAATAAAGATCCTTACATAACTATTACACACATTTTATAAAGTTCAAGCCTGACAAGTGTTTCCACAGTAGCTATTGCAATCCCTCTTACTGTAGCTCAATTCCCACAACAAGGAAAAGAGGTATAAAAGATTGTGTTTACATGATATTTCTCATTCCCAAGCAGGATGCAACCAGAGTTTTTGATGCTTCTCCATCTGCCAAAATCAGGCAAATCTATGAATTAATATTTTCCATATTTTTTAGGTATTCCTTTTCCACACAATCCTTTCCCAAGTAAGGCACAATTAAATTGTTGAAAAATGCATAACTCTCAACAACACTAGAGACAGCTTCCCCAAACAGCATGCTTCTATAACTTTTCCTCTCTATCTTTCAAAACATTCTGAGTATTCTGTCCAACCAGATGTCTATTTACAAAAATGCACCATGTAGCACTCTCTGCTTATCACATCAATGGAAATTTTGGGACATTGGATAAGTCATTGTATCAAGAATGCTTATAAGAAAAAATCGTATTTTGGAATATTTTTAATGCCTTAAATGTGAAATAGCACGGTCCTTAAATGTTCTTTTTAGTCGTTTGGTGGCAGTATTTGCAAAGCATTTTCAAATTCTTTCTGTTATGTGAAAATACCATCTTTAACTCTTTATTCAGCACTCACACTAGAAAGTCCACTTTTGCTCTGCCCGATAAAGCTGCATTTTGCACCAGCAAATTAAAAAAAGAGTAAAAGACCAATGGTTTTGTGGACAGTAGTGTTAAGGATCAAAATTAACCACAATTCCTTTGTGTTCTGTTAGATTGCTTTAAAGATGGTAAAACTTGCAAAACTGGCAGATCCAGCACCAAACACAACTCCTCATCCACTTCCCCAGGGGTCTCCTTCCTGCCCCATTCTCCCCAGACACCAAGAGCAAAATGCAAAATAAGACATGTTTAACTACACCAATTCCTTTTTTCAGGAGTATCTGTGGGTTCCATTTCTTTTTTTTTTCCTTCAAACTATCTCAGAACTTTTACTGTAAACAGGAAACAAACCCAGTGTAACTCTGAAATTCAAAAACATCAACACAGCCTTGACTTTTGCTCACATCAGGTACGCATAACATACACATTACAATAATAGGCATGTATAGGTGAATGTTTGTAGAAAACTTTAACATTTTTAATCTAGTACAATAAGAAGTTGCTAGCAAAATAATTTATGAACTGCTATAATGCACCAGGATTTGACAAACCCAAAATAATTTAAACTAGAGCTTGAAAAGACTGGATTTATTCAATCTCACATAAGTTAAATTTAAATATATCCCAGTTTCTGCAAGTCTTGCTGAGAAATGCTCAGTGAGAACTCTTCCAAGTTCAAGATGACAGCTTTCCCATTCCTGTGTGATGAAACACATCTATAGAGTCACCTAAACTGTGAGAAAAATTCCAACATAACATACTCTAAGTTTAGGAAGTCCCTGTTAAAACAGCAAGAACTAGAAAGGTCAAAAGCATTTTAGTTTTACCAACAGACACACCAACATGTAAACATTCACTCTTACAAAAGCAAAGCTTCATAACCTTGAGAATCTAAAAAGATATTAGTAAAGCTGTTGCAGAGCAATAACATGAATCTTTATCACAAGAGGGTTCTTTCTAAACAAATTATCTATTTAGCAGTATAATTTAACTACAGCATTATAATCCCAGAATATATTATACCAGTTTGTTATTTTATTGCTTAAGAAAAGGGTGGGGCTTTCACAACTTCAATAGGACATTGCCAGCATCAGTAACACTTGTTACTGCACATAAATATTAGTCCAAATTTAAAAAAGAAAATAGAAATTTCAACACAAGAAAAAACAGCAGGAAAGAGCCAAGTAATAATCTCTCTGCTCATTGCCTTATACAGATATTGAGACCCTGTACAAATTGTTAATGATGATCATTCCTGCTTCTCAATAAATACGGCGCTTGAGAACAACTGCATCACCTTAACAAAAGCTCCATCACTATCATCTTAATCTGAACAACTGCACAACACCCACTGAACATTAAATTCCATTTCTATTTTCACCTGGTCTTAATTTTTTTTTTTCTTTTAGATTCAGGATATGGATATATTAGTTAGAAGCTATGACACTTCAAAACATGGCAAGCAAGGAACTAGGGGTCACCCTAGAAACACTTCTTCAGTTTTGTTTCCCATAGAAAGCAGGTCTGATAGACTTCTGTCTAACCTAGGAAGGGCTATCTGCACACTCTTTCTGACAGCACCTTGAGGTGCTTCTTTGCATCTTCTCAACAGGTGCTGGTTTGAGCCTCAAGGAGTTGGGGTATCAGCCCTGGATCTATCATTATCATTCAGCAATCCTCCCAGCAGAGCAAACCAGAGAGTTCACCGGCTCTGAGAGGTGTCCCAGGCATAGGGAAGTTGCTGGTTGCAGTTGCTGTGGTCTGGGAGAGCTCAGAGGGTCTCACTTTGGGCTGCGGTTTTTAGAACCACGAGAGAGGTGGCTTTAGTCATAGCAATCTTCCATCCTGGCCACGATTCAGGTCAGAAAATTTCTCTGAAAATTTGATAATGAAAATATTATCCCACTTGGGGTGTCACTCAGGCAAGCAGAAAAAGTTCCCAAGGCTGTCTGTGAAAATCCAGGTTCTCATTAATTCCTGGGAGCAGACAGTGTTTCTGATAAGCTCCAGAGGGACTTAGCCCAGGTGCAATTCATCGTGGCCAAGATCTGAAGAGCATTTCTCAATTGTAATGCAGCTGGGGGTGGGTGAAAATGCACCACCAGAACAGCAAAGCCAGTCATTCAAACAACTTGAGAAGCCAGGAATTGGATTACATTGCAGGGGCTGTGTTTGTACTCATGGAAGGCAGATTCTAAGGAAAGAGCTGACAAATCTGTGCAAGACTGGGCACTTCCTCAGTAGTGGGAACAGGTTTTAAGTCAGCAAAAAGAAGCACAAAAGGAGCAACTAACAAGCAGCAAGTTCAGGAGCCCATAATAACACTTTTTTGATAAGGACACCACATCATTACCACCAATAAGTGCAGCTAAAGTGGTGTTCAACAGCACACACAGCTCTGGCAAACAATAGTCAGCTCAGAACAAGTATAATGTAGGATTCTTTGTACAGAAATCCCCCTTAATAACCATTTTCTTCCAGAATATGGTCCTCTCCCTCTACTGGCCAACCAATGCAGCCACTTTCATTGTGTTTCTGAATGCAAAAGACAAATTCAGGGCCATATTCTTTAAGCCTCTTAGACAAGGTGTTTTCTGTCACCTCTGAGGCTGCTGTGGATGTTACTAGAAAACCAGTATTTATCAAATCACATCCAAGTACTTGCAGACACCATAGACTGTTGTCTTGAGAGTCTACAGTTGTACTCTCAGGCTTTAAATCCATTGTGAACCATGAAACAGCTGTTTCTCATTTATTTAGTATAACCCATTCACATGTGTGCCACAGAGAGCACCACCACTCAATGTACAATCCATAGGATATTTTTACATATAATTACTGTTTTCTAAACCATCCATGAGTCCAATTATTCAAATTATACTCGTTGTATAACCTAATGTCTCAGTTCAACAAAACACAGAGGCATGTGCTAACTGCTGAAAGCTCTCAGTGAGAATCCAGAGGTGGGCAGACTCACTGTGAGATGAGAACTCTCAAGTTGCAGCAAGAATTTTGAAACATTGTTTTTCTTAATTATTAAAACTTGCTGTATTTGTTGTTTTCTTTGAAGAAGAGGTGATGACTATTAACTCCAGAAAAAAAAAATTATATGGAAGTCTGTGCTTCTAAATAGATTTCTTCCCTTGAATCTATTCATTTTCCCAAAGCCATAGAAACTCATTTTAAAGGTACATTATGATATAATTTTGACTTAGAAACATAATATGAGCATTTCTTTGACTTTCAGGGGCAATGCTCATCTTTTCTTTTAATTAAAAGTACTCTCAGACATGACATATTTTTATACACATAAATTAAAAGAGAACACAAAGTAACTTCATGGAGTGCAATAATGTTGCAAACATATCAAAACCACCAAAATAAAGACTGCTGCTACAGTTAAAAGCCAACTTCTGTTTTACAGTCTAGAAATATAGGCTAATCAAATAAAATTTAAAATTTCAGGCTATGTTTTGCTCATGAATGTCTTTCTCATTCAAATCGTGTTTCTCTCATTTCCTTCCTCTTGACCTTGAGAAAAAGCTATTTACTATCTCTACATATTCCTGCATGTCACAGTCATTTTCAATGACCTATAATTTTCAATGACTTGCTACATTTATGTCTTCAAAAACTCAGCACTTTCTGTAAATTTCTAACATTTAGGCATGATCTCAGTATCTTTATAAATTAAATGTCAGTGTGTCTTTATCACAAGCTGTAAAAAGTAGTTTTCTTTCACAATTTCTCCTAAGTCAAAGTCTGTCTAGAGATTAAAAAAATAAAATGCACACGTCATCATTCCCAGCTTGTGTAAATCAATACATACTTGATAAGCACTCATTTATGTTCCATTTTGGTCATTTTTGAACTGATGGAATAGTCTGCTGCTTATATTCAATAATAAAAGTCAGGATCAAATTCCTTTAGCAAAAGATGAATTTAAATTTGCTTCTGGACCAAAAGAACTCTGGAGATCTCATTCAACTGAAATCATCCTATGATTTAAAGTATGTTCTTTGTATTTCTTGCTAAAGTCACTTACAAGATCATTGATTGAAGTATTTCTCATTAGATCAATTTGGATTCAATAAGACTATCTATTTGAAATATTTCATGCTGAAAAACAAGACAAACTTTGAGGCCTTTCAGTTTTGTAATGGATGTTAAATATTCAGGCCATTAGTTAAGGATAATCCAAAGATTTTAAACGGATGTTATGAAATAAGTAATATTTCACTGTAGCACTAAGAAGAGATGACACAACATTGAACAAGAAAAATGTTTTATGCGAAAAATACATACTAAGACCCATTTCAGATGCACTAATGCATATTTCAGTATAATCTAAATTATATAAATCCCTCACAGACTTCTAGATTCTTGGAGAAAAACATGCTTTCCTGCTGACACCTACATGAAGCATTTTGATGGACATGAACACTTTGAGTGCAGAGCCTCCCATATTAGACTATTAAAATGTCTAAACACAAAGTTTAAAACCTCTAGGCTAAGGAAAATTAATGTAGTAAAAAAAAAAAATCCAAAAAAACCAAAACTAAACCCCCGAGTATTCCATCACATCTAGCTTCATTTATGGATTAAAAATAAAACCAGCCAAAATGCACTTGGAAGCAATTATAAAGTTTGAAAAATAGTTTCTCTAACTAGATAAACTGAGATGTATGGAGCATTTTACTAAATGTTGGTTTTTTTATTAGAAATAAAGAAAAGAAATTAAGAACTCAGTACTGATTTTCAAGCCTTTATGAAAAATACAGGTATCTCACAAAGTGTGACAATTTTTTCCTCGGAAGCAACATTCCTCAGCTCACAGGATTATGGAGGTTGGAAAGACCTCAGGAGACATCTACTCCAAACTTATGTTCAACACATGCTTAAAAATACTTAGAGCACATGACAGCATACCTCCCTGTAAAGACATTGGCACTATTCAAAACTCATCTGCAGAAATACATCCCAAGAGGAGCAGGTCTTCAGCTCAAAGCTGGTTCTGCAGCTCGACACCAAGGACAGGAACAGTTGCACCAAAACCACTCGCAAGACTCAATGGGGGAAGTTACTCCACAGGGAAAAGGAGCAGGGGAGAAAAAGAAATAGGAACCCTGGACACTTTTAACATAACCCTGTGTGATTTTCACTAAAGCTTCAAAAGAAAGGGAATCATTCCAGCTAGAATTGAGAACAGCATATATGTATATATATATATATACATATTGCCTGATTTAGGCAACTGCAAGGAAAAGGCATGAGTCTTAAAGGACCTCAAACTTCAAAGTATTTTATACAGTTCCCTGTATGAAGCTTAATTCTGACAGTGTTGCTGCAAGTGAACTGCACATCATTTCAATTCCTAAAATGCAATTCTAAGGTATTACTTAGTTTAACAGCATAATTTTCTACTGCATAAAAATAATCTCCATAATACTGTATAGAAATATAGATTAGATGACTTTTCATTTTTAAAAGTTGTGTGCATATCACAGGAGAAAATTGGATATTTTAAAAAATGTGTTTGTTCAAGTCAGCAACTGCTCTTTTCACAGGATTTCCCACTGGGCATATATTGCACAGTTTTCTTAAGTAGACTAATTATCTGAGGCCACGTTTTATAAACAAACTGGCCACCAGAGGAAGGAGTGAAGACACAGAAGTGCCATCATCATTACACTTAGTCCAAAAAATGTGAAAATTATTTACAGTTCTCTTTATCTATGCTAAAAGGCAACAGAGCAAAGTACCCTTCAAATAGAAGCGTAGATCAAAGAATTTCAAATTAATTTATTTATAGGAAATTAATATTTTTCTCAAATCTCTAGAATTTCAGATGTTTGATATCTTCATAGAATTTAGAGTATTATAAATAGAAGTATTTAATTAAATTTTCTCAATAAAAGTTAAATTAAAATTTCTATTATTTCTTCATGTTTTCTTTAGTTGTGTTTTGCATCATCAACTTACCAGGGGGGGGCATTTCAGTCTGCTTTAGTAGAGAAAAAATAAAATGGCAATAGAATGACATTGTAATTGAAATATGATCTACACTGAAAGATGGTTTTTATGATGATACTTTAATTTTACTATGAATCCAATATGTTTTAAAATTTCTATCATCTTAGTTTCCTGGAAGCAGATATAAATGTGAAGGCAAGCTCAAGATGAGGAACTATGGCACCTGGAGTGGTACTTAAAAGCAATTGACTATAAAGAATTGAAAAGAAGTGAAATTTAACACAACAGTTTTCTTATTTTCATGAACCAGCCAAGATTATTCACACACACTTAGAAACAATGACTGTCTCAAGAACTGAGCAGGAGTTACTTCGCTGGGAAAAAACAAACTCTGTGAGCAAGCATGTCCCCTCTCGCTGGGAGAGGTGGCACTTACCTGGAGGAAAGTTGCTGTTAATGCTGACTTGATCCTACAGGCACAACCTTTGGATGCAGCTGGCCTCTCCTCAGTCTCCAAGTAGCTTCAAGTTGGTTTAGGAGGTTTTTAACCTCCTCTTCAAATGGTTCCAGAACAGCCCTGGCTGCCTACCTCTTCATGCACATTAAACAAGCCACAACTTCCAGAACAGAACAACAACCCAGAGGCACCAAAGAAATCTCATTTATATGTAGCTACCATCACAAGCACCTGGCAAGAGGTTGCCATAAGTGCTGACAGCTGTGTAAGTAGGCGGGCTCAGTATAGCTGTTAAAAGACAATCTGGCTCCTAATTCTGAAAACCTGGTAGTTTTTTATCATAGAGGAGGACTAACAGGCCAGTCCATGGCCAGATGGAAAAAGTTAGGAGAAAATCTTGCAGACTGACATAGGCAGCTTATGATTTAATACTAGAACACAGAAGCCCATCAAAATGGTTCCAAATGGGGTCTTTTATTTGTTTTAATCTCATTGTTTTGGCAAAGCCTGCATGTCACATTCTCTTCTCACCGTTCACCTCTTGCTGAGGGCCGCCTACTGCAGGGTGACCTTGTGGTCCCAAATGCTGCAGGACTTCCAGGAAGACATCACACCTGGGGCAGTGAATTGCTGAATTTTTCCCATGGATGTCTGAACTAAGGCTGTCTCTGTGTAGTGCCAGAGCATTCTTCGTCTTCTAAAGATTGTTAACAGGCAGGAAATACAGCTCTGAGCATGCTGCCCGCATATAAAAGAAAATATGGAAACCTACCACCATAAGAAAGAAACTAGTAAATAGATTGCTATTGTTCTAAAAGAGATGGCAACCTATATGGCAGATGGCCAGAAAAATGGATGGAAGCAGATGCTATTTTTAGAGTGAAATACCTAAAATATTCCAAGTTTATTTACAACGCGCTAAGGGTACATTCAAAAGAATGCACATTCAAACCTCCGAAAAGTTATATGGGGTTTTGTTTGGGAAGAGGAATGAAGTCTGCCATGTTGTCTGTGTAGCATGATAGATCTTGCTGCAGTGGCTCTGACTGTGCACTCAGAGTGTAGCTTGGCTTAGAGCTAGATTTCTGCTTTACGCTCGACTTAGTGCAATTTAAAATCTTGCTTTTCAGTTCTAGGCAAACATGATTGTATGACTGCACAATGGTTGCCTGCTACACTGGAAGAGACCTACATTCCCTAAAGGAGGAGATTATGACTACACGTATGAGCCATTAAAATAAGAAACAGAGGATGAAAATGTTCTGAAAAATAGCAGAGGACAAGCTGTTGCCAGCATTGTGACCCTCCCTCTGGAGGGATGATCCTTAATGATCATAATTAGAAAAAATGTTCCTGCATCAATAAAGTAAGAAAAAACTAAAGAATTTTAATATCTTGAATTATGAAAGGGCAATTCCAGCTTCACTGAGTTAGGGCTCAAGTTTTAGAGCCATATATTACACAGAGAATAGAATATGACTTTTTGTTATGATAACAAAATACTGCCCATAGTTTGAATAATTAGTGAAACAATTTGACCATACTCTGCAAGGAAATCAGAAGACTCAGAATCAGCACACATAACCTAAAGACAAGCTGAAAGATTTTAAAAATCAGGATCATTATGATTATCAGAAAAGGTTAGTTTTCTCTTTTCTGCATATTCTCAAGACCACAGACTTTCAAAGCACTGCATTTCCCTACTTCAGGTGATCAGAGCAGTGTTGAACCTTTAACTGGTATCAATAAACTCACACAAAAAAGTCAGCCAGGACTGAATCCTTTACTGAGACCCATTTCTCTTATTTAATAGCTTTTATTTCCACAACTGCTACTGTATCTTGCTGCTATTTTCCCCTACAACACTAATTTTAAAAAGTGGTACCTAAGGGTGGAAAGATAAGAAAAGCAGATGGTTTTGAAAATGAAAGGGTAGCCTATAAAAAATAGACAAGGCAAACACCATTGGGAAAAAATGTGACTGAGTTTAAAAGAGGAATCTATAACTGAAAGGAATGTAAAGAAAGGGACAGGGAATGTTTACAAATAAGAACATAAGGGAACAGCTGAAATTAATCAGATAAACCATTCTCATGGTCAGGATAATAGGATTTACTATCAGTTTAGGTGTCTCAGCTGAGAATTTAATTTCATTAAAATTAATTTTTTTAAAATTTTTCAGAGTAGAAGTCAAATAAATGTCAATTAGTGCTTTTTTTAGAGCTCTTTTGATCAGCACTTTTTATATGCACATGTAAAATCAGAATCTAAGAATAATACTTTTGGTGTGATTAAAAATTAAGGCATGATACTCAAACTATCTTTTTTTCCCACTCCTCTACCTCCCCCCCCCCCTAATATGTAGCTACCTGTAGGATAAAAATTATCAACAATCACTACCTGGTATAGATTTTTGTTCTTCACATGCAGCTGAATACAACAAACTAAATTGTCTGTTTAGTAGGAATAGCAATTTACAGCTAGAATTTCCTAAGTATTTCCTGATTTTCTTTCCCGATAAATCAATGATATGTTGAACACCAAACAATGAGAAGATACATAACTCACAATCACATTAAACCTTTTATTCCACTGCAGGTGTAACATATTGGCACAGTCATTAAAATAGACTACTGCAGAATTTAACTAACTTTTTTAAAGGCATTAAAAAATCCCTCAACAAAAACACTCTCCCTGGCTTGGGGTTTTTTCCACACCCTTCTGCAGAAAGCAGTTTACTTTCTCTTAGGTAAAGCAAATTAATGTCTAAGGTTTTCAACAACTCAGATAAGGGTTAAGCTTGTTTTAGAAAAAGAAAGCTCCTAATCGACTTTCTAATGTAATTTACTTCACATTTATTCCATCAGTACTGCAAGTTTGAATTGTTTTAGCACACGAGATAAGAAGGTCTTAAGGAAGGATATGTATGGTGTAGAAGCAGTAAACGACAAATTATCCTTTTCCTTTTCATAGTACTGTTTTCAAACAATTCTTTTTTAGCGTTCAGTGTTGATCTGAAGGAAAGTTTTAAAATGCTCTGAGTGTTCCTGCTGTCTAATCAGCTGTACCTGTGGCATGACTCACAGTCTGACTGCTACTGAGGCATTTGTCCTTCACCCAAATCATTCACTAGATGACACTCTTGCATTACAGTACACCCTCTTTGCTATGCAAGACATCACACTGACTCATTATCAATGAGAACATACGTTTTAATGAAAATAACTAAAGAAAATGTTTCATATGTTCATGATATGCTTTGTAGAGAACAATTCATATTTACAAGTAAAGATAAAAACCAAATTTTAAAAATATTTTAATACACCAGGTACTACTAGAAAGCAGTCTTAAAGTAACTGTACTTTTGTCTGAAGCTAAGATGTTGTGCTCAAGACAAAATAAAGAAATGAGAAATTTTCTTCATTTTTTTCCCATTAAATTATTGCACATATTTCTTTGTAGATTCTAAATATAGTAACAGATTTTGCAAGATTGAGTTACTATTTTTGTATATGGCCTGAAGTAAAAAGCAACTTCTTTCAACAATGAACATTTCTTCCACTTAATTACATTGGAAGACCAAATTAATGAATCCTTTTACATTTATTTTTCTCATTTCTACCCTGATAGGTTGGGATTCAAAGGATTTGTCCAGTAACTTAAAAGAACATCTTCAACAGAAATGTGCACTAAATGCTTTTATCAATTCAAGTTTATTTCTCCAGCCACTTTTCCAGTCCCCTTACATGTTGCTAGATGTGAAGATGTAGAACAGATCCATCGTACTTAATTTTCTCACATGAGGAAAGATTATGAAAATAGGAACAGCCAGTGCTGTTCATGTGGTACTAGAACACATGAGAATATAGTGCCCCTCTAAATTTGCAGCATGTGTACAATCTGCAGAAATGTTCCAGGTAAGATATCTACTGTTCTAGACACAGACAGTGCTGGACAAGTGGTCTCTTGTAGAATCTACTGTGAAGATTAAGTTACCACATCTCAGCAAGGGCCAGCAGCAATTTTGTATCTGTAGGAATAGCATCACCTGCACATAGTGCTCTAAATCTTGGAGTTTAACAGAGTGCATTTTACTCCTTCAAATAAATCTGCTCTAAAACTTCCTTTCTGCAGAGAAGATCATGCCAAACAAAGTTTAGACCTTTGTTTTCTTTGTACAATATATGTGTGAGTACACATGAGCATAATTTTTTGGTACTATAATTCTTTCTAACATATGTGTGCAATGCCACTGTTTTCTCATTTACTCAAGAGTTAGACTCAATGGTCCTTGTGGGTCCCTTCCAACTCAGAATATTCTGTGAATCGCTGAAGATATTTCAGAAAAGTAATTTACATGCATGCTTCCATGAAGACTATTTTTTTGCACTACAATATATTCAGTTTTCTAACAGAAAAAATCTGCTTGGTTGTCCTGGTTCCAGCCAAGACAGAGTGAGCTTTTTGTGCCAGCCATGAGAGGGCAGAGCTGGAGCCATGTGGGCATGGCCAGGTTGTTTGTTTTTTACCGCCTCAGGTCATTCCAGGGCTGGGGGTAAGGGACACTTACTTCTGAGAAGGCCATGGTGGGAGGGGGAAGCTGTTTGCAGTTGTGCGTTGTCACCTGAGGTCTGCAGTGAGCATTTTTGCATGTGAATCACCCTCTCTTTTTATATACTTCTGCCATTAATAATGTCGCTGCTACTGTTGTAGCTCATTTCTGTTTCCAGTAAATTGTAATTATCTGAGCCCACGACCTCTGCCTTTTGTGCTTTCTGTCAAAGGAGGGCAGGGACTCCTGGGTTTTGGGGGTTTTTTAGGGGTAGCGCTAATTTGGGGAATACCATTTCTAAACCACAAAATTAGGGTAGAAATATTTTACGTGTTCAAGTTATATACCAAGTTGCAAGAAGTTTGTTTAAAGCATTTCCCAAGCTGTCTACTAGGATGCAAATTTTTCTAGCTCATGATGTACCATGATGTTACATGACCTACTTTAAAAAAGAAAAAAATTTAATTCAAGGATTGGATTCAATATTTCAAAATTTATGTGGTTTTCAAAACACTTATTAATATTTGAATTAAAAAAATTTATATTATTAGTGATTTTCAGTCAATAAAGCCCCAATTCAGATGCCTAATATAGTTTGAAGTGATATTTGTCCTTCTAAATATTTTAGGGGTTTTTTCCATTTCTAAGCACGTCATCCACTCCATGCACTTCTGTTGTCAACAACACTCTCAAACTCCTCAAACTATTTTCCTTCTGAAAGCTGGTCCTCTTATCCTTCATTCCTGGTGGACAATTACATACTGTCAAAAAAAAAAAGGCAAAAAAACCTTCAGCAGAAAGATATTTGACACTTGTGTGGGAAAACTGAAAACACTAAACCCCATAAAAGGAGAGACACAGATGGCAGGAGAAGCAGCTGGAAGCATGGTTCATTTCTCCTGCTTTGTTAGGTCAATTAGATTATGTGAGTATGTGCCAGGTAATGGCTTTTTCCCTGAGCCAGTGCAGCTTTCAATCAACCATCCTCCTCCAAGCTAGTTAATTATACATGTCAAGGATGTATGATTTTAATGACAGCTCTCAGGCTGACAGTGCAAGCAGCTGTCTCAGTGACTCAGAAACCAGCAAAAATGTCGCTGATAACGACATTAGAAATGGCCCACACTCAATCTGCTATTAAAATTTAAGTCTGTAGCACCAAACTGTGGGAAAGAAAAGCTGATATACATCTACATTTATTCAGAAGAGGAGGACAAAACCAGGAATATTTTTAAGCTATAAAGAAGGAAGAGAAGCAGAGAAGATAACCCAGGCATCTAATCTTTAGATTTCATTGCCTGCAGTAAGAGTCAGCAGTTTGAGACAAAGGCACTACTGACAGGTCTCACAATGAGTTTTGGGTTTCTATATTAAATTACTCTGCTTTATGAAGTGTTGATTATTAATAAAGATAGTTTGCTAACTAAGACTTAGTAATTTCCTAATTACACTTCTCCCACACTGGTGCACATTTAAGCAGCTAGAAAGAGAGCAGCCAAAGAGACATTTAAAATCATAGACATTTCTACAATTAAAACATACACCAGTAATTTATTATGTGTACAAACATGAAATGTCCCATATTACAATGAGAGTTGTAGTCAGTGCTGTGAATTTTAAATGCTACATGAGAATGAATATCATAAGAAAGATGGAGAAGGGCTTTTCACAAGAGCATGTAGTGACAGGAAAGGTGGAATGACTTCAAACAGAAAGAGAGTAGGCTTAGATAAGATTTGAGGAAGAAACTTTTTATTATAAGGCTGGCACAAGTTGCCCAGAGAAGTTCTGGATGCCCCATCCCTGAAAGTGTTTAAGACCTGGCTGGATGGAGCTCTGAGCAACCTGGTCTAGTATAGTTGTCCCTTGAAACTCGATGGTCTTTAAAGTCCCTTCAAACTCAGGCTACTCTATGATTATATGATGAACTTCCTAGCAATATATTTCCTATTGGAGTATGCTTTTCTGAGAATTTCAAACAGATTTTTTATATAAATCAGTGTTCATTCCTTAGTTATATCATGTCAAAGCTAAAAATTTTCACACAGGTGGCTCCCTGAGTAGCTCTTCAGGCACTGGAAAATTGTCCCAGGAATAAAAACAAAATTATTAAATGAAAGTTTAAAATTTTATCACAGCTCAGTTTCTGTATTAAAAAGAAAAAAAGCTGAATAATGATATGGAATTCAATCCATAATGCTCAAATTCTACAAGAGCATGGTATAAGTAACTCTGCATGCACTCAGAACCAGATTTACTTAATTTATATGTTTGCATAGTCAACTAAGGTATACAAGAAGGAAAAAAAACCACATACAGTACTTTTTTGGAATGGTATAATGACGACTAATCTGCCAACCTTGAAGTCAGCAACATTTTATGAGTTAAAATGAGAAATTCACCTCATGTATTCCTAGACTACTCTGAAATAGTAAAAGCTGGGTGGAGCTGCTGGTTGCGTCAGCAGCAAGTTCTGCTCTTTTCACCTCACCTTTGCCTCCCATGTGTGCAGCTTTCTGCCACGGCCTTGCTCTAGCTCAGGAGGAAACGAGAAGTAGCAGGATGTTACAGAGCAAGATAGAGCTTACTGACCTTACAGAGAGGAGATCACAGCACTAGAGCTGCAGTTCTCTCCTTTTGCATTCCACTTCACAGCTCCCCAGAGGAGTTCTGCTGAATCCAGAACCAGGTGCATAAAGTTAGTGTGGACTTTACCACAGTCTGCATCCAAATGATGTATTTAGTTCAATTGCTGTTTAAGACCGAGCACCACCACAAAACAACAACAAAATAAGAACAATCAAAACATTTTCTATTAGAAATCCAGTAACAAGTCAGATGCATGACTGGCCATCAGAGATGTTTTTCTGTATTATATTTGTATAAGGTTTAATGAAAAAGAAAAAAAGTGAACGGCAAATATCAAGCACGAGGCTCTGGAGAGGCAGGACTACTTGAGCCACCTCACAATTTTTTTCTGGATAGGAAGGTTGTAGAGAACCACTAGTGAATTACTTACATTTTTACTGTCTCCAATGTTATGGCTCTTCCCACGTAAAGTTCTATGATGAGCTTTTTCTTCTTTCTTCTAAGAATGACATGGTCTGAAAAAATAATGAGGTAGCCATAGGGCTTTTCTGCAGATGTGCTGTTCTTGAAAGGCCATTTGAGACCATTCCTATTCTTATCTGAGATGCCAGCAAGTGTCTGATCACACTGAAATAGCTCACTTGGGAAAGGCTCTTGGCATAAGATCACTGCCCAGAAGCTCTTTATGCCAGCTCTTGGAATGAGCCAGCTGCTGTGAAACAACAGCTGTCCATGGTGAGCTTGGTAAACTTATTTAAACTTATTTAAATTAGTCACTATATTGTTGTGATGCTAAATTGAAGGTGAAACTTTTCAAAACCACACAAGTGCACAATGCTATGGAATCAGCAATTATAATGTCAAAGAACTCCCAGTAATTTTGGCAGCCTGACCTTGTTACCAGTTATAAACTTGAAAGCAAGATCACAAAACTTTTAGTCAAGTCACATCAGTACCTGGGAAATATTTACAACTCTCCTTACCCCTAGCACTACCTGTCAGTGTGCACTTTGATGGCATTAATTAATGTTGAAAACTCAAATGAGGCAGAAATCCAGGATAGTATCTAAAACAACATTAGCATCTTTCATTTCAAAAATACAATTTAATGATATGCAATCTGTCCCAACATCCCCAGCCAAACAATATCAGTAGCTGTTCTTCAGTCTTGAAAAGTAGTGACTCTTTCTGCTATCTTCATTCTCAGATGATCAATAAAATAATGAAAGCCATTTGAAATCCTGTTTCACTGAAATATAGACATTATGGCAAGTAAATTAATTACCATCTCCAAAAATAAAATCTTTGCTGAATGCAAATTTCAGTAATGTTGGTCCGGCAAATCACAAAACCATGCCAATAGGTTCTATTAAAAATTGCAGCTTTTTGGAAAAACAGAGAGAAATTTCAGGCTTGAGAATTTTGAATGGCAAAAGCCTCTTGATTAGGGAACACTATTTTTTTACAGAGGAATTTGCAGCTATTTAAAAAACAAAATATGATACTTGTTTATTTGGGATAAAAATAAAGAATTAAAATAATTCACCAGCAATTTTTTAAAAAGCATAGACAAGGAGATCATAACTACACAACTCATGTCTGAATATTTTCCTCATTTCAGAAAACATGGGTAATCAAGACTTTTTTGGCCCCTATTCCTTTCATCACTCCTGAGTTGCTCAACCCTGAGATGAGCTCAGTTGGCTGGAGCAGAGTGCTAGTGATGCCAAGGTTGTGTTTTTGATCCATGTGTGGGCTGTTAGCTGAAGAGTTGGAGTCAACGACCCTTGTGTGTCCCTTCCAAGTGAGAATATTCTGTGATTCTGTGAGTCAGAAGAAAATACCAGTAAGTCCTGTCTTGAAGACCACCGCTAATGAAAAAGCCTGCAGATGACAAAGGGAATAATTCAATCAAATACATGGTCAGAGTTTGCTTCTGTCATATATGCATTCAAGAAACAAAAGTCTGTTGCTTTGAAACAGGCCTTTACAGCTTACACCTGGCTGGATATGAGACAGCTGAGGTGTAAACAATTATAAACTCACCACAGGGCTTTGTAAATCAAGACACCTCTGCAGTGGCCATCTGACCTCTTCTGTGTGATGGTGTGGAGCAGCCAGTGTAAATGGGGGCATTAAAATCTTTTCAAGTAACTCCAAATTCTGTCTGGAAAATACCAGAGGATGCCTTTTTCTCATTCCATCTTTCTCATTAGTATACACAGCATGGAGAGCCCACCCCACTGCGATATGTACAACACAAACAGCACAGTGAAAGGTGATACTCTAAGAAATCTTCTGAATTATTTATTTGGTGAATGTTGTGTATAAACTACTCCTTGGTCTGGGTACACTCTATATAAGTTAAATATAGGATATCTGCTTTATACAGAGTTGAATATGAACTGACTTTGGACTGAGGTCTTGACATTACAAGGAGTACTCTCTTGTAAAATTAGATCCAAAATTAATATAAAAACTTTTCTTAATAAAAAGATATAAATTTGTATATGACCAAATATCTGGCTTGTGTTTCAGTGTTACAAAATATTGCAAAGAAAGAAACACATCTGTAAAATCATATTTTCTGATTCACAAGGAATAAAAAGGTAGAACTACAGTGTGAAATGCTCCAAACAATTAGCCTGTGAAGTGCTCCGAGGCTTTTAATGCTTTTTCCCCTGAAGTACTAAAAGGTTGTTTTCCTTTTGTGAATGCGATTTCAGAGAGGAACAATGTACATTAATTAACATAAAAACAGGTTTTTCAGTGTTCACAGGTCTCTTAAAATCTGCTCTTTACATCTGGTGCTGAATATATCCTTTAATATTTAAAAGATTTGACATCCACTGGAGGCTTATCATTTATTTCATGAATACTACTTAGGATCTAAGCAGGTCATATGAGACCTGGCATCCTAACAGGGTCTCATCTTGAAAATACTTACGATGAATGGTACTGAATAATTCTACTCTGGAAAGGCTCTGATCACAGCATTTGTAAGCATTATCAGGCCTGAACTATCAGCTGGATTTCAAAGTAACTATTTCATTTTGTTTTCTTGATTGTGTTAACTTTAACCAGGATTCTTGGCCTAACTCATTTCCACACACAGCTGCACGAAAGCTTGTGCCAACAAAAGAAAAGGGGTGGCACAGAAGTGGGGCTAAACTAAGTGCTTCTTTCAGCTGCAGTACATACTTAGGCTGCTTGAGAGGCTTCCTAGCCGCCTTACCAAAATAACACTTACCTTTCCGAAGTGAGAAAAGGCTAAAAACCTCTATTTTCTTCAACAGTAGTTCCATTATCTCAAAAAAAAAAAAAAAAGTAAGACGGAGCAGAAGCAGCACCAGGACAGCAAATCAGGGTCTGTGTAGTCTGAAGTTAAGGACAGCTGGATAACTACTGGAGTGCAAAAGGAAAAATTTCTTACTGAGTTTTGCTACAGTTATTGTGAGTATGTATTTGCTATATGCCTATAGCTTTCAAAAGTACTCTAACTGGGATAGTGAGAGAAGTGCTAATGAAGTAAAATCATTTAAGTAAATGTTTTAGATTAGATAAGAATAGTTCTCCAAAGTTGTTAGTAATTTCTAATAAACAAGACTTGATTAAGAAAACAACACAAAACTGAATGTAGCACAGCAACATAAATCATAGCTAAGTAGTGTTAGCAAAAGACCCCTACAACTGAACATCTATTTCTTTTCTATATTTTCATATTTATTTAAATATATTTTCATGTATTTATAGTCTTTATTAGCAAAAACTTTCCAAAATAGGAAAAGTTAAACACATTAGCAGAATGGCTTTCCATATATGTCTTGTTGTGGAAGTATTGACTAAAATAAAATCTCGCAGGTATTTCTTGAAAGCTAATGTATAGAGCCCAGAAAATTTCACCAGCCTTTTGATATAGGCTAATAGATTATAATGAAATTACAGATTATAGATTATAATGAAAATTCAATGTTCAACATGGTTTAAGATATTCCTCATGAATGAAAACATTGTGGAGTCCTAAGGGATTCAGTCTCCTCTATAATTCACCTATTAAACTAGAACAGTTATTATTGCTACTATGAGACACATCAAAGAGAGTCAGTAATTTTATAATCTTATGTCAGCGTTATCTTATCTTTGAAAAAAGTGAGTGTTCTGGTGGGCACTCTTGTTGGAACTGAAAGCTTAGTTGAAAAAAGGACCACTGAGTATCAGTAAAGCAAAATGCCAACACCAGTGACACAGTATTTCCACTGAACTCTTATGACACAAAGTAGGAAGAATTCCTGTTTTGTGCTATGCTGTCTTACCATTTAGCTGGTGGAGAATAAGCTACTTCATCCAAAATGGTCAGCCAAATAGTTATTTGCATGATTACAGAGAATTGTCTCATTAAAGCGTCAGTGCCCAGATTATCAAGTCTCTTTTTCCCTCTTTTTTTATCTTTGGCAGAAAATACATATGTGACTGGCATCATTAAAAGTCTAAAGAATGCTGTTTGGAACAGCTGATAGAAACTATTTTCTTTGAGACAAGCACAGTTGAAAAATATACTTTGTTCAGTAATCCTTTCGTTAAGACTTCAGAGTGTAGAGACAAGAGGACTTCCAAAAGAGCTCAGAGCAAAAAGACTGGTGGAGAGAACTCACTCAATAAAAGCCCATATCAAACTCATTCTGTCTAGTGTTAGAGTTCAAATGTGAGTCACCAAGACATCCTTTTCTTATGAGTTACAAAATTGGGTTACAAAATATTTCAGGCAACATAAATATGCTTTAAGCTAACAATCACCTCAAAAAAACCAATAAGAATAGCAAAAAAAGAAACAGATGTATCCATATTTCTGGTGTTTCAAGCAATTTTCTAGTCAAATTTATAGTTAGTTTTATCATCACCTTCCAGATCTATAATTTCTATCAGAAGAAAGAACATCACTGTTAAATTGCCTTCCATGGCTGTCTTGACTTGAAGATGGAGTTATCTCCACTACGATGAATTCCTGGCTGCTCTTTAAGTGAAAAAGATTTTTATTGTGCAACAGAGATGTTTATCAATGCAACATGTAATTCAAAAGTAGACTTTTCTAAAGTATAGTGAACCCCTCTGTGGATTCCTTCATACTTTGTTCTCATGTTAGAGGCTCCTTCTAAAAAAATGAAATGACAGCCAAGTTACTTCTCCAACTTTGATTCAGACAGAAGGAATCAATCCCCTTCCTAAAAATTCTGTTCATTGTAAACAGATTCTTTAAAGACCTCAGACAACCTATTTATGAAAAAATTTTGCTTAGTATTTAAAAATGCTTAAGTTCAATCATCAACTCTAAGAGTAAATTTATTAATAATTGTCATTGCCAATTCCAGTTCTTCTATTGACACATTTTCCAAACATTTACTACAAGGAATAATTTACAGAAAGCATACCATTCATTACATATCAACTACCTGAAACAAACATCTGTATTAAAGCTGTTTCATAAAATGCTTGCAGCTCATCCTAAGCCATTCTTAGAGGGCAAAGTGCAGTAAAGAGAAATGCTTACCTTGACCTTGGAATTCCAATCCAAACCCACTCACTATTTCCCTCCAGAGCTTTTGGGAAAAACAACAACTCTGTATGGTTTCCTGGCACGGATCACAGTAATAAACCTCATGCTAAGGATTTTAAAACCACCAAAATGGTAAAGCCATGAACTGAAATTCTTCCTAACACATATTTTTCCTTGACCACCATCTGTACAAACCAGCATTGTCCTATAACCTGCATAATACAGTCAAGTGAAAATAATGTTCAATTTTATCATCCATGAATGTATATTTTTAATGTCTTCACAGCAGAAATACAGAATCATGCTTAGTAAAGAACACAAAAAAAATTCAAAATATTTATATTATAAAAAATAGCAAATTTTTATTAAACTTTGTTGTTTCATTGTTTAAACAGAAAAGAAACTTACACACCTTTATAATTAGTGGTTCCATTCTGATTCTACTGAAAACAGAGTTGTTTGGGATTGTGTCACAGAAATAACCTGGAATACTGAATACAAGTATACTGAAAAATATAATTCCTAGCTTTAAAGTCCAGTTTCAAAGATTTTTTTATATACATTTCTATCACTTTAAGTCAGCTCATGGATACTTTAAATGTGCAGAGCGCACGTGAATTTCTAATCCTTTTCACATGAGCAACAGAATGATGAGCAATACTGAATTTATGGGATTAGAAATGAGTCTAGAAAAAGTACTACTTACACAGCACTCCAAACAGAAGAACTATTCAGCATTACGATTCTTATTGCAAAGCAAAAGAGCTGTTGAGGAATTAGCAGTGAGAAATGATAACTCTGTAAAATGTATCCTGTAAATTGATATGAGAAATGCAGCACGCCTTTGATATACTCTCAATAGCTATAATCTGGAAGCATATTATTTAAAAGAACCTCTTTGCACTATTTGTACAGACTGCTATTTTATTTCTTTAGTACTCAAGTTGAATTTCAGTTCTTTCTTTCTTTAAAAAGTGAAAAAAATGGAAACAAAATACTTGTCAAAGCTGATGTTATTCATTAAGCTTTTAAAACAGGAAAAGGAGAATACTGTAAAATTCAGTATTTTCTACAGGGTGATCACTCCTAACTTCTAAATAAACTTAAATGTGCCAAAACATTCTTCCACTAAACTTTTATATATCATCTTTCTGAAAAGTAATTATTTTTCATACACCAAAAATCCATTTTTTTGTATGCTAACTGGTATATTATATTTAGTTATACTGATTTTTTTCCTTCAAAATGTATAGCATGATTTTAGAATAATATTTTCCTTACATTACCTATTTATATTACTTACAACTTACAACAAATACATTTTAAAAACATAGAGAACAAAAAAAGAGTTTTACCTGTATACTTTTTCCAAGATACAGAAGACTAAGCATAACACAAATTTTTAAAGAAAATCAGTTTAAAATGTGTATCTAGAATATGCATAAATTGCTGTTTCTCCATTTACTTACTTTTTCCAATCAGTCTGAACAGTAAATAGCGTAACAGACAAAACTTCAATATGTATGCAGAACAAAGTATCTTAAATGTTTGAAGAATTTTAAATTGTACATTCTCCTAGAATATATTTTCTTCAGTGTAAAAATTCTTAGTACAAGCATGGTTTGTGATAAATTTCTATTTAAATTTTAGATGAGAAACACATGAATATTAATGAAAATTCTTTACTAGTAGATTAATACTCAGTGTTTACTATGGTAATCCAGTTTTACCACATAAAATTTATTCTTATATTTGGTCAATTTCTATAATTAGCTAAAAGATGGTTAGAGTTAATATCACACTGTTGTGTTCAGAAAATGTACATATTTTCAGCTTTGATCAGATACAGTAGTCATTACACAGTTTGTATTTGTCTTTCTAAACTTTCAAGTGAATTACTTTCAATGTTTTAGAAAACAATCAAAACAGCTTTTATCGTCTCAATTTTATCATCTGTGAAAATATAAAATGAGCATTTTCTTAATTAAGAAAAGTACTTCTTAAAAAATCTAATTACAGATGGAAAGACAAATGTTCTTAAGGACAGGTTCCAGAAACTGTTAAAGTACTTACCTCTGTAATGCTTTGGCAGATGGATAAGATGATTGAAAATTTTTGAACAAATTGTTGCTTCTTGACGCACAAATTGATTTATTAATTACTGAATGCTGTATACAAGAATCCTCCTTTCTTTTTTTCCTATGTTTCTTTGTTGAGTCCCAAAAGATTAAGATTTTTTCATTACTCTCAAAGAAATATATTATCAAAGATCAAACCACGTGACTGGAGAATTATTTGTCTTAATGCAATGTATTTGCGCCTCTTGAAAATAAATCAAAAAGTAGGTTTTTTTACACCTGGATAGGTCCCTGATGTGAAGTGAGTGGGCATATAGAAAGGCATACTTTTTATGAGATCAGATTTTCAATTTTAGTTTTTTTCTGAAAAATAATCTATTATATTCTTAGTGATAACACAAGGCTTTTGCCACACAAAGACCAACATAGATAGATATAGATATAGATATAGATATAGATATAGATATAGAAATAGATATATAGATATATAGATATAGGATGAGACTTCCAGTCATAGCAAAAACAAGGATGTTTTAAGTGTTATTTCCTTAGAAGATTTTCTAAGATTTTTTCCTGAATCAACTGTAGAAGCGAAGGGAGACGACCCATCCTCTGATCAGCAGCGAACTCCGATTTATTGATCCACCAGGTACATTTTATAACAGTGTTAATTAAGCTCATACATATTGCAAAACCCGAGCTCATCATAGGTTACAGATTACACATTAATCCCTCCTTTTGTTTTCAATACCTGTGGTTTGTTATTGAAACCAAGATTTGTTTTCTCACCCTGATATGAATGGTTCTCAAGGCCTCCATGTTTGTCACTTTTGCTTTCCCATACCAGCCAAGGACAGACTATTTACTTGTTATTAAAAAACAGCCTGAGAACCCTGCTGTTTACAGAAATGTGCCTGAGAACTTTGTTGTTTACAGAAACAGGCTTGAGAATTGCTGCTTACAGCTGCCTTTTACTTTTCCATCAGCTGTATATTTTCATGGCCTCTTTCTTTGAGCCATGTTTGAACCAAGCTCTCCACAGTCAACACTATTTTAGCCACTAATGTTAAGCACAGTACCTTACAAGTAGATATAAAGAAAGTTATGCCCATCCTAGGAAATAGTTTTCTTAATGGACTTATAGGATCTTACTCTCACACTTCTGATCTATACAGAGGATGTAAGACAAATGACTAAAAAAACCAAACGTTTTTTAAAAATATTCAGCTCAAGCACTCTTCATCACTCTTTTATGGTTCTGGTAATACAAGCATAAGCTCTTTATTTTGTGTTTCTTACTTTTTGTCCGGACAAAATCTTCTGTTTTCACAGAGTAATCAAGGACCCTGATTTAGTACCTATGTGTGCAGTGCTCATCTTAGGCTAATAGAGAATCCACTCTTTGAGTGTGCTCTACCACGGGTGCCCAAAGCGATCATTCTACACAACCTTCAGCAGCACTGAACACATCAGTACATACTGTCCCAAAACCACCAGAGACTCCTGTATGTAAAGCATGCTGAGCCTGCACAGACACTGCTAAGGACAACTCCCTGTCTGACCATCCAGGATTACTCTGGCATGACCTGGGCTGGGATGGAAGAACCTTCCCAGCTACACTCACACTCTCACACCAGGCTTCCCTTAGCAGGCTCTTAAATGTCTCTATCCCTAAAACAATTTAATTTTCATGCAATAACAAAGTAACAGCTCAAGCTGGGTGCCTTCAAGACCCCAAAGAAAGGAGCCCCGGGGATTTTACACCCTCTCAGTGCAAGCACAGGAGGATCTGGGGGTCCCTGGCTGTCCGGTCACTGGGCACAGTCCCCGCGCCCTTTGTTGTGCCAAGGGACAGAGCTCCACCAGCCAGGGCTCAAGCTGCACTGGTACTGCAGCTGCACACTGAGCTCCCTGCGCCGCAGGGACTCCTCAACACTTCCACAGAGTTTGGGAAGGGCCCTTCTCCAGGTGCAGCCAAAATAAGTGGACTTTATGCTGCCCTTCCTCTGAAAGCCAACCTGAGTTAAATGATAACAGATAGACTCTGTGTTCCTTCACAGTGACCTTACTCAACCACTTTCTCTTGCATTTCAGAAAAAAAAGGAAATAAGGATTATCCTTCAAAATAAAAAAAAAAAAAAAAAAAGGATTATCATGCTATTAAACTAAACAAAGAGCTGTTCTTTTAGATATTATGTGGGTGGTTAACCTAGTTATAATTCCTGAAAAGCCTGCATATGTGAATTTGGAACCTAAATTCCTTGAAAATTAGTCCATTTTCTGTGAAATAATTATTTCCATTAAGGAAATGACCGTCTTAAACATGGAAAGAGCCAATACCTCTAATGGGTATTAATTCATGAAGACACTTCTTTTTTATTAAAGTCTTTTTTAAAAGTCTCTATAGAAAAAAAATCTATTTCCTGCAACATATCTTCCAGATTTATAGAGCAGGAATATATATCAACCAATGCAACAGACACCTCTTTTTCTTCTAAAGTAGTGGATTTGTTTAGGGAAAAGCCATTTGCCTCCTTCTCGTAAGACTGACACCTCAGGAAATTCTACTTGAATGTTTTTTTTCTATTAAAAGAGGAAATAAATGGGATAATACCAAAAGTATTTATCATAAAAATTTTCACAGTTTAGCAAAGTGAATTCTATTTATTGTGTAAGTAATCTGCACACCAGCCCACAGAGACATCACATACTCAGAATGGTGTGTGGTAAACACCCAATTTAAGCCTAATGTATTCATGCTATAACATCAACTAGAAAGACCATTGTATACTGGTGCAAAAAATAAAATTATTGCTGAAATAGCTGAACAATTTCATTATTTCCTAAAAACATCTGCTGTATATCAATTCACAGCGTTCTTTCCTGACCCACCAACAAAATAAGTATAAGAGATCAAAGACTGAAAACTGCAAAAACTCTAGAATAACAGTAAAATGAGGCAAAACTTCAAAGAATACCAGTAGTAAAAGTTGTCTTAAAACCATAAATGGTATTAAACTTATGTAATATTTTACAAAGTCTACATTTAAAACATGCATGAAACAATGCAAGGACTATGAAAGGATGTTATGACTGCTGCTCTTCCAGGCTAGTTATACTATAATATCACTGATAAATTTACTACCTGCAGTTTTGCTTTCAAAAGCACATTTCTTCTGATTTTAATGCATCACTTAAATGTTATACTTTCAGGAATATTTGCAATAAGACATTACATCTGATTGGAAATAAATACTATCTGGCTTTTATTACATTTGCCTCCAATCTTCATTATTTTACCTTAGTTAGGGTTGCTATTGCCCACTTTCATAAAGTTTGCTTGGACATCTCCTTGATATCAATTAGATTGAATATTCTGACACCTCAGATATATTCTATTATCTCAGCTTTGATGCACTGGTCCATACAGTAGCCTTAATATTAATAAATTTAACAGAATTTAAGACCTCCAAAACATTCTGAGACAGTTTTGGACTCTGTTCCACTAGCCATTTCCTGCCGACATTCATAAATACTGTTTTATGTGCTTCTTGAATGTGAGGTAATGTTCAAAGTAAGCAATTAGTAGCTCAGTCTGGCCACACACTAACCTCTCTACAGGGATATAATCCTAAAAAAAATTAATTGGTGAATCATGAGACCTATTTTGTAGCCAAGATTTTATGCTGTACTTAAGGGTCTATAAAATTAAAAAATAAAAATCATGAAGATTTTTGACATCTTTTAGGCTCTAGTGTTTGCTTACATTGTTGATTTTATTGATCTCCCACTGAGGATGAGATAATGAAAAACAGCCCCAAGCAGTGACTACCAAGCCCTTTGATGAAGTACATGTTGGACTAGGGCATAATTTGTCTGGATGGCAGCAGAGCTTATCTTGTTGCCAATTTGTAAAATGCACCAGAAGCTTTGGCACCTGCTCAGACCTGTAGTTATGCAAACAGCACAGGGAGTCTGCCGAGTGCTGTGGGAAGCCAAGGAATGGAGCCTGTAAACAGAATTGTCTGCTTGTGTCCCCACTTTTTTATCAGTAGAAGTTTCTGAGCAGGGCCATATGCTATGGGGGTCTGCCAACAATTTTTCTAACCCAAGGACCAAAGGTTCAACTTGGACTTTCTTGAATCCTACTGGGATAAGGGGGAGTCAAGATAACTGACTGGGGATAGAACTGCTCCATACAATGGAACTATCTGAAGCCAATATCTGCCTTACAGATCTAACTCCAAAAGCTGACCAAGACCATTTCCATATGATGACATCTTGCTAAAATAAACATTAAAAAGTCCTACAGGAGGTCCTGATTCCCACATGTGAGTTTAACAAACAGCCCTTTTTCTATGAAGACACAAACCCCTCTGGAGACTCTCATAGAAGCACATCGGTCTTCCAACTATCCAGTAGATCAAGTACTAAATTAGTATATTTAACATTCACCAGAATACAAACAGGAAAATCCTCTTCTGCTTCTCCAGGTGAATATCCCAATTACTAGGTGTGGGTTTCTTGCTAATTCTCGAATTTACTTGATCTGTGCAGAAAGAAGCAGTTTCCTCACGAAGAACAGAGGAATACCCAGCCTTGTCTCCAAATGTCATTTGTCTCAGTATTAGTGTACATTCCTATAAATAGGAGAAGTGGGTTCAAAGTCCAGGAAAGTAAGCCTGTGTGTCTCAAAAATGGTTAAATAATAAGGCAACACTACAGGGAGTTTTAGGGGGGTTTGCTTTTTGAATCAACCAATTGTTTTGATGCTGAACTAGTAATTGTGTTCTGGGGCTGTCGGTCACAGGTATACTTGGAGTTTGGCAATCCATTCTCCATTGAGAATTGGGAACTTTTTGTTCTTAATTATTTTGTGAGGCTTAGCTAGTTTACCAATTTTAAATGTAGCCATGTATTCTCCTCACTTGTAATACCTGTTTCTTTACCTATCCATTCTTAATCCTTTTCCTTTCCTGTTTCCCTGTTATTAAGACCTTTAACTTTACATATAAGAATTCCTGCTATGAGATTTCAGACTTATTTTGTATTTTCTGTAACAATAACACCAAATTAGTCTTGCCTTAAAGACACAGGAGGGACAGGGACTCTATCTGTACCAGAATTCTTTTTCCTCCAAATTCAAGAAATCCCTTTGCATTTAGTTTTTACCTCTATATAAAGTAGAAAAAGAATTAATTTCTAAAACATAAAAAAAGGGAAAACAGCTTTAATATTTATCAAAACACAACAAAAAAACCCCTCTGCCTTTATTACTTCAAGTCCACCTAGCAGAAAAGGGTGTAAGCATTCAATTTTCATTTAATTTCTTATTTCTATTCAGTACAGCACCATCATCTGTGAAAGCCATGAGACTGTCAAATAGATATAAATTAGATCTGAATCTCCTTTTTTTCAACAGTAAATGCCCTGAATATGTCATTAACCACTGTGCATCATCAACCATACCAGCAATTTGTAACTATTCCCTCATATGAGGTAAGAAGCACGAGGGTACTTTATATCATTGATGTCAATGACTAACTCAGTCTCCTCTGTAATTCTGTCAGCTATGTCATGTCAGCTTTTGAATAAAGCCTCAGCTATAATTAACTGGCTTCCTAGGGTGAAATCAGAGTTTTAGTCAATATTGCTTAAGTTTAAACAATAGCTCTTGAATTCTGTATAGCACCTGTCACTGTTCCGTCTTTGAAATGCTTAACAAAGGTGCTCAGTCTTTTTCAACAGCCATTAGGAAGAAAAGCCAGCGTAGGTGGCAGCCTGTATTATCATATTCCAGATAATTGCCTTTCTGTATGCAATTTTCCTCCTAGCTGTTTTGCATGCAGTTATTATGAATCCATTGCATTCTGATAGCACCCAGATGCTCAAATTGAAATCACAAGCCCTTTTGTTAAGAGACTGTACAAAATATTCCTAAACTAATTTCTGTCCTCAAGAGTTTGGATTCTAAACACACAGAGCAGAATAACAAACTCATATAAATGGAAAAATATCCTCACACTGAAGAGAACGATAATTTCAAATGTTGCACTTGCTAATAATCACAATGCTCAGCAGTAACTCATTTCAGTTTTGGCTCCTACTTCCTGACCTTACTAATGGGAATATTTTAATGATAGTTAATGAGAATTTTGCAACTGACTTCAAAGAAAGTAGGATTTTACTTTATGGATCCAGATTCTCTAGAAATCCGATATGTGTGATGATAACATTTTAATACTGACTAATGTCCAAAAGCACTGTTTCATAAAATGCTCCCAGTAGGTGGCTATAACCTGCATTCTTCATTTCTTGGTTTTTTACTTCACATCTTTTGTTCTGTGGTAGGGCTTGAAATGAAATCTAACACTAAGCCATTTAGGAATTATCCTTAAAAGCAGAACAGGTTATTGATTATGTCATCATGCTTCACACATACTGAAAAACCTTATCTGATAACTGTAAAAACATTATATCTGATAATGGGTTACATTCAGTGTCTATAGGAAAAGAACTCTATATCTTCCAAGACAGATACAGTTGATGGCTCACCCATGCACAGAAGCAAAGATAAAAAAAGTAGATCTACATTAATAAATACTGAAAATTCAGGGTTAAAAAAAAAAACAATTGTTACTATTTCTTTTCAAAAATGGGACCAGAGTATTTGAAAATTGATACGGAACTATCTCTTACTCATTATTGACACCTAAATTACAT
The DNA here is from genome assembly GCF_028551555.1 of Melozone crissalis. Classification (NCBI taxonomy): domain Eukaryota; kingdom Metazoa; phylum Chordata; class Aves; order Passeriformes; family Passerellidae; genus Melozone; species Melozone crissalis. The sequence continues at coordinate 34,164,469 of NW_026535784.1, read as the reverse complement.
TAAATATTACACAGTAATAAAGAATGTGATTCTTTTCAATTCATTCAGTTAAAAACAAATATCAAGTCCAATAAGCATCTAGAAAAAGAAACCCAACTACCCCAACTGTTTAGCGCATCTGCGCTTTACAACTAATTGGGTGTATTTTCACATGACAGATCTTGAACAAGAAAGTTCTTAATAATGGGTATGTTTTATATCTCAAACAAAAAGAAGAAAAACACTATACCCCAGTGCATCATCATGGAGAGAGACCATAAATTGCTTTTTGCCAGATCTATACAATTATGCTGATTTGTAGCACTAAATAATCCAGGGACAGTTTCCCAAATATACAATTCAATGAATGATATGAGAAACAAATCAACTGTGAAACATGAGATTGTTATTTGGAGAACTGAAGAAGATTTTTTTTTTTTACAAAGATACTTTTAATAAATTACAGTTGCTGCTTATTTGTCAATCCACTGACTAAAGTTAAAAAAGCTTCTTTTGATTAATCATGCCAAAGTACATCTCCTTGAATAAGAGTTCCTATCCATACTTTTATTCTCATTCACTGGACGTTCCTTTTTTTACAGTTTTGGTATGCTATAGAACCTCAGTAAGGATTTAGCATTTGCATAACTGCTTTCCTGAACAGAGATTCATTTGGCATGATTTATTGACACAGAAGCTTTAGTAGAAACCACCATGAATTCATACAGGAGAAATACATGCAAAAGCAATTAAGCACTCATCAAAAGGGACCATTTTAATATTTTATGCCCCAAAGGGCTGTGGGAAACAAATGAGAATCTGCTTCCCAAAACTATGCAGGGTGTCTTTATTTGACAGAACCAAATTACCATAGCTGTTTTTCCATTTTAGTGATATCTCTTTTTATCTTAGTGTGAAATATGTGATAACACCTAGATTTCATATAAATTTATATTACTACAATCTCTTTGTGTTTAAGGTAAACTAACAGAAAAACATATAATCTAATATATAAACTTAAGCTTCCATTTCATTTCAATAGATCATCAAAGCATTTTATATTAAGAGGTCAAGAAGATTTGTTTAATTTGCCTTTGACTTTGCTTAATTTGTCTTCCTACTTCAAGCACTCTTACATAATGTCTTATATTAAAAAAAAATTCTATGTCTCATGACATGACATAAATCATATGCTGCTCACTGAAACAAAATATTTCAAAAGCTTAATTTCAAAATATCCTATTCAGGATTTCTAAAGCGAGCCTTTTTCTGTCATTATGGAATGGGGGGTTTTTTTTAATTTATCCTGATTTTTAACGTACATTATATTTTTATTCATGATATTGGACATGAGGGAATGTCCATTTATTTTCCATAGCTAGCAAGAAATCAGGTAGCAAGGTATTACAATGCAGAGCTATGAAAATTCAAATTGCTGTGTTTATGACAGTTACAAAAACACACATTCTTGTTTGTAATACCACACTAATTTGATCTTTGCAAGCTAGGAATTGTCATGTTTGATTGATTGACTTTGTTTTGGAAGAACACACTGATTGGTATGTCACATAGCTACTCAAGAGCATGGAACATAGGAGATCTTAGATACATAAAATTGCTTTTGTGTGACGTTTACTCATCTTTTTCTATCCTGTATCATTTCACTAAGGCCTGCACACAGAACAAGTGCAGATTTCTTGCCTTCTGAAATTCTGGTACTTGGGCTGCACTTTAAATGGATGAAAATCTTTACTGAAATAGTGGGAATGTTTATTTTCTAAAAGTTATATAAACATGACTGGGGAATGAACACAGGCACAGAGAATCAGGCTTGTTTAGCCTGATGAAAAAAAGGCTCCTGGTAGACCTTATAACAGCCCTTCAGTACCTACAGGGGCCCTTCAAGGAAGATGGTGACAGATATTTTACCACGGCCAGTTGCAATAAGACAAGGGATAATGGCACTAAACTGAAGGAGGGTTAATTTTGATTATGTATAAGAAAGAAGTTTGATTTTTTTTTTTTTTTTTAATGAGGCTGGAAACACACTAGAACAAGTCGCCCCAAGAAGTGGTAGATAATCCGTCCCTGGAAACATTCAGGGTTAGGGTCTCTAAGAGTCTAGTTGGCAATGTCCCTGCTCATTGAAGGGAAGTTCAATTTGATGGCATTTAAAAGGTCTCTTCCAACACAAGCTATTTTACGATTCCATAACAACTACAGAAAACTATATTAAGATCTTATTATGCACCAAAAATTATGACAACCTTCCCACTCACAAATGCAACGTGGGGTAAAAAAATTCAACCCTAACTCAGAAACAGGCAGGTTATGAACAACATTAACTCCAATATTGTTTAAGGCAGGTAATCCTCACAAAATGAGGAGGAAAAACAAGCCCACAGTCAGTAGAGTTACATTGCTATTCCAGATTGCAAAACTCTGCATGAAGTCTGCAGATTTGCATATCAAAATACAAAAGCTCATTGATTTATTTTGTCGTGCTCCATATCACGGGTCATTAGATCTCAATCATGCATCCCTCTGTTCAACTGCAGTAATTGATGTTTAATTAAGGGAAAATTTTGAGAAAACAATCCAATTTGGCTTTGTCACATTTACTACAAGAAGTATGAGGGAGTCAGTAGCATCCTCCTCCTCCCCAACCCAGCAGGATTTCAGCTGGAAGACATGCAGAATATCCTACATTATTACTCCTTCCAGCCATGCTGAGGACTTTAAAGATGGTTCATTTAGCACCCCTATAGCAATTGTTTCCATCATTTAATTATCATCATTCTTAAAAAGTGGTCCCAGATTTCTGATCAAGTATCTGTGGCTCAGCTAGCAAGCTCTAATTATGTCTTTGTCTGCTGAATTTAGGTGCTTTTTAACCACTATATCCTCATAGGTTGCAATCAAGTAACATTCAAATTCTGTTAAAGATAAAGTGAACGGATTGAGCTCAGTTCCTCACAGCAAGATACTTTCTAATCTTAGGAATATGTCAATAGCTTTTTTTCTTCATCTGCCCAGATTTTTCAACATTCTTTAAAAATTATGGATTTCATGAGCAGTATCTCAGTGCTATACATGAAGGTCTAAGACTTCTTAATTTTTTTACAGATTCAAAGAGTTCATTAGTCCCTTTATTCCTACCAGACTGAACTGTGGGCAAGAATTTGAAACGAGTTCTGCTCTGTTCCAAAAAAGAATATTCAGTGTGGAGATAAGTGAAAATAAAATCTGCAGATTCAGGAAGGTAATAACTTATTAGACAACTCAAGAGTCAGGCAATCTGCAGAATGAGCCAAAGAACCATCATTAAACATCATTCAACATCAACTTTTGACTGAAAACCATATATTCCCAGATCATATTAAAAAAAAAAAAAGGTGTTACAGAAGGAATACTACAAGTTATTTCCAACGTTAGCACACAGTGTAACTTATGGAATCACAGAATATCCTGAGTTGGAAGGAAACCAGAGGAATTATCAAGTCCAACTCTTAGCCCTGCACAGGACAGCCCCAAGAGTCACACCACGTGCCTGAGAGCCTTGTCCAAATGCTTACTGAGCTCTGTCAGCCTTGGTGCTGTGACCACTGCCCTGGGGAGCTGTTCCAGTGCCCAACACTCTCAAAGAACCTTCTTCTGATACCCAGCCTAAACCTCCCTAGACACATCTTCAGGCCATGCCCCTGGCTTCTGTCACCAGCCACCACAGAGATCAGGACATCTCCCTCCCCTTCCCCTCCTTAGGAAGAATTTTAAGTGTTTAGACTGTTTTCTGAAGTATTTCTGATATTTTAAATAAAATATTTTTGTAGCATCCACTTGATATTTTTTTCATCTACTTTTACTTTTTTCTTTACTAATTACTGTGAAGTTTCAAAAGTCAGTAGGCTGTTGCTGTAATTTATGAATCACTAAGTCCAGCGTCTGGAAAGAAGCACAGGAGATAAACTAGTCAATAAGCCCTTCCAAAGGCAGGATCTATTGAAAACAATCCTTCAAAATCCTAGACAAAATATTTACTTAAGATACTTTATGGACTATCATACCGATTGAGCAGATTTTCTGAAAAGTCTTACTTTTTCATCATTTTAATTTTGACAATGCCTTGACTCCTTTAGCATCATGTACAAAGCACTGAGAGAAGTGTTTCTTCATTTTCTCTTCTCTGTAGCTTTCATTTTTTACCCATTAATTTCCCCTGCTTTTATGACATCCTACAATTTTAGAAGCTTGTTAGAATTATGCTCTGCTTATGCAGATCTGCCTATACCCAAAATGAAAATGTCTGGAACTGAGCTGTTACAACTAAATAGTTTGAGCTGGCTAGAGGCACTTCAGCATCTTTGTGAACTCAGCACTGCTGAGGATTACAGAGCATTTAGCAGCCTTAATGTAGCTGTCCATGAGATTTTCATCTACATCAACCTTTCACTGACTTTTCCCTGAAGCAGGCTGCCAAAAACCTTTTTTTTTTTTTTTTTTGCCTGAGCAGATATATTATATAATTTATTTGTACCTCATAAAATCAGATTATGACTTAGAGGTTCCAAATGAAACTTATATAAGAAAAAATATCCTGACCAAGCAAAAGATTTTCAAAAGGAAAAATGGCACATACTTCTTGAAGACACAAAAGGTGAGATAATTTCATGGGGTTTGGTTTTCTTTCTGTGGTTTTTTTTGTTTTACATTTCCAATGTCATATGGGATATGAGATCAGTTTTAACTCATCACATGTCAGAGTGATTTGTCTCCCAAAGACAGACTGCTGATATCATCACTATCAGTTCTAAGGTTTTGTTCCTTTTTCAAGGCAGATGTTTTATTCTGACCTTGCTTTGTCAAGCTCTGTGGGGGATAAATGTAACATGACTCTAGGATTTTAACTGGAAAATCAGATCTTATTAGGTTCTCTATTTTTGAAATTTGAAGACATACATATTCATATGGCCTATATGATCAGAGCATAGAAATACTTTGTATTTCTGTATAAACTTGAATGCACAGGCTCAGGAGTCTCTGAATTTGTACATAGGAGTTTAGCACAAAACCAATAGAGGTATGCATCTGTGTACATCATGTTTGTAATATTAACAACAACAACACTAAATAAATAATACACCTACCCTACAAAGTGTCTTCAAAGGCTTTTTCTGTGGTTTAGGTGCATGCACATGTGGAAGGGATCAGTTACCACTACTCAGCAACGGGCTTGGTTGCTGTTTATCTCATCAGAGCGTTAATTCTGCACAGTGAAATGTTGTCTGGAGTTTCTGCTAGGAAAACCTGAGTAACACAGCTTATTTATGCATATCCACACACAAAAGGACATGTAGCAGAAAATCTCTGGATGAGCTTTCATTCTCAATTACTTTTACTGTAAGAGAGAGAAAAAAGTAAACTCTGAAAATATTGTAAAGTAGGGAGGGAGCCTATAAAAAATATTGAAGATTATTCTAATTTCTATGAACTAGAAGGAAAAATTACTGTTTGTGTTTGAATTTCTTTACTTTAAAGGTACCCTGATAATCCTTTGAGAGGCCAGAACGAATACAAAAATTCAGAGTATCTTGTGAAGACATTCCATTTTGACAATGTGTATAATTTTCTTCTAATTCCTTCTTTATAATACTCGTTTCCTGCCTTTTGATGAGTACCAGTTTAACTGACATATTTTTTCTTTGCATGAAAATATATATGTTATTATTGTAGAATAGTGGAATAGATTCATTTTCTCCATGATATTTTTTTCCTTATCACCTTCTTAACCCAGAATAACTGGTTCATTTTACAAATCCCAATAAATGTACATTTCTGCTTTTGGTTTGAAAGCCATTGACTTAACTAACTATTGCTAATAGAATTTTCTTAATAGCAACACAAAAACGTGAATAAACTGCTAACAAATGGATTTTTTCTTTGCATGGCAGATGAGACTATCTTTACCCTTCTTAAGCTCACCTGGATTTGCATCAAAGGCAACAGGGCAGTGGGTGCTGAGTCAGGACCAATGATCCAAAGTGCTCCCCAAGTGCGGAGAGGATCAGGGGTTGATTTGAACACATGACGTGGGTGGTTGACAATCAGCCTCTCAAGCACTTGTGATTGAATTGTCAGGTGCTCCTGAAATTAAGGCAATACTGTTAGCCACTAATGAAATTAAGAGTCAGTAGCAACAGAAGGAGAGGTCTGAAAAGACAAAACCTATGGCTGGCACACAAGAGCAAGAGAAACAGAGACATCTCTGAAATTATGGCGACATTCAGAGTAACTATATGTTTCAGCAAACATACAAAATGCGGTTGCACACTACAGGGGAGTTCACTTTCACCAAGATTTCTGTGAGAACTTTTCTGTAATTAACAAAATAAATTACAGCAAGTCAACCTGCAAGCAGCTTTACAAAGTCTTTTAACTTACTGCATTTTAGAAAACCAGCCCATGTTCAGTTAAGTTTGATTTAGTGACACTTTAATTCAAACAAGTTCTTTGAAGAATTTTCTTCTTGTTTTGATATGTATTTGAGGTATTTCATCAAAAAGTCTGTGGGAGCTTGTCATGTTAGCTGCAAATAACAAGAAGTTACTTGACAGTGCCCAATCAGACCATTTTTATTAGATTTTCTCTTAAACACCGGGGCAACAAAGGGAACAGACTAAAGCCAAAATCTAATCCTTAAAAGGTGCGTAATTAAAATTGCCACAATTTGGTTAATTTCCAGGGTTCCCCAATTTATTTACTGTGCTTTAATACTGTGTACTTTTCCCTATGTGCTCTGTTACACGTATGGAAGTATACATAATTTGTTATTTTATATATATTAACCATATTTTTCTGATTTTAGGATTTGTTATAGCGTTCATCACTGTTGTATTACAGTGATGGATACTTCTCTAAGCCACTGAGGCAGTGAACCCTTAAGTGATTCATCTTACTTACATGTCACTCATCATGTGCACTGTGGTGGTGTTAGCTACCCTGAACACATCCAGGACTGAAATCTAGCCAACTAAGATGTCTGAAATTAAAAGTCCTATGATGGTTTACTTTCATACCTTGCTCATGTAAATTCTGCACACACTATAATGCCCTGTTTCACTCTCTGTTTCATCGGTTGATCAATCAGGTAATTGGTAAAGGCTTGTCAAAACCAACACCTTTGAAGAGGCAATGAGACCTGCTGTCCCCTGTAGCAACCAGGAATCTTTGAACATTTCTCTGGGACTCAGATTTAGCAAAGCAGTAACAGTGCATGAGAGGTTGGCACTAGTGTAAGTCACATCAACATTTTCAGCTGGACTGAGTTGCAAAAAAGGAAAAAACAGGAAAACATAAAAATTTCTTACCTAGTTCCAGCTTCCCCAGCCCACAGACAAGAGAAACAACTTGACACAATTTCACACACTTTCTATTTGTCAGTCCTTACAGTAGATCAGACTTGGAGTTCGTTGCTGAGGATTCCATGTTTCTGTGAGCACCTTCCTCAGCCTCCAGGCTTTGTGAGTGGTCTTTACTGGCATCTGCTGCTGCAAAGGTTTTGAAATGTTAATAAAAACCTCGTCTGATCTCAAAGAGTATCTGGAGTTCAGTAAATTCCCCAATCCCCACTCCCATGTGGGCCTACAGCAAAGCAAAGCACACCTTTCTCAAAAAGTTACGTTACTTGAAGTATGCGGGAGAATTACCAGAGAGCCCTTAAGCTTCAGGCACCAACAGGTGTATATATGAAAGAGAGAACAGAAGCTTTAAACATCTCTTTAGTTTGACTAAATTAAGCTAAATGCCTTTTAGTTTACCAGCATGCTCTTCCTGGTAATTGCATTTTGTTTTCTTCTCCAACAGCGATTTCTTCTAGGAAAGAAAAGTAGCCCCTCAGGAGCTGAGCCTGCTCTCATCTTGTCTTTTTCTAACTCCATGCCTATCCTTTTTCTCCAGTCCCTCAACACTCTGAGTTTCTTAGGGACCATAAAAAGCAGTGTTACAAATAGGCAGGCATCCCAGCAGTGAAAATAAGACGTGATCAGAGCATTTTTGATAGCAGGAATATGACAGAGGAGTGGGGCTAGCATACACTCATCCAAAACTCTGCAGGAATTGTATCTGAGGAAAAATGAAAAGTGATCCTGTGCCCCTTTCAATGTGGTGATCATGTCAGAAACATGTGGGATATCAAGCTCCCTTAGAGAAATGTAGCTTTCAAGATCCGGTGTGTGGAGGTCATCCATCACTGCTACCAAGTCAGGTAACCCTCTTGTTCAAATGTGACTGCAAAACGTCTGTGATATCTGATACTGTTAAGACACAAAGAAGGGAGACTCTTCATACAAAGGATTCACACTCAATAAAAGGATTACATCTCTCACGCTTCTCAAGTTCAGCTAGATGTGTATTTTTACATTTGGGGAGAGTCACAAGATCTCGTGGATATCAGAAGAAGCTTGTCCTATATGATTGTTTCCTGATTAGTGATTTTGAATTTAGTGGGCAATTTTCTGCAAATGCCATAGAATATTAAACATCAAGCCTGCAAATTTCCCCATTAAAAAATAAAGAGAACTTTTCTCTAAAAATTTTAAAATGTAAAAATCTTGTCAATCAGTTCCCTTTCCTTTGAATAAATTTATGGTAAATCAAAATAGGATTATAAAATTATACTCTGTAAATCCATTAAGCTCCTAATTTACAAAACTATTTCCAAGCATTTTTTTCCCTGATACAATACCCCAGCTTTCATCTAGGAAAGAACTCATATTCTGCAAAAGTATCAAAGTTACAAGTATCAGATTTTTCCTTTTCTCCTCTTTTTTTTTTGTAAAAACATTTTAGCATTGCCTTTCTTGTCTCCGTTTTCAAGCCTAACAAAGGCAACTAGTTTATAAATTCATTCTTTTGCTTATTATGGATTTGTTAATTTTTTAGCATACTAACACACTTTGTTCATACGACCAGACTCTGTTTGGAAATGAAGAGACCACTAAAAACAAAGTAAAGCGATCAAGTTAATCTTCTAGCAAAAGACAGGAAAGTTTCATCTTTCCTCATCATATAAACAGAACAAAAATATTGCAAACACGATGACGTATATATTAAATAGTCATATTGAAAATGCTGTTCCTCTTGCAAAATTAATTTTTTTAAGCGGTTGAAGGTATTATTTTTAGTATCTCACAATCTACTCATCTAATTGATCCAACCAATGATAATCACAGCCCATCTGCTTCCTTCAAACTCCCTTTCAAGGGTATCAGCACACTTCAGCTGCACTATGCTACAGTTACTAAGGCAACCAGTGTGTGAAGCGGGCAAAAGCTGTGCTTATTCACATTAAAATATTCTCCAGCCAGAAAAACCCTACAAAATGATGTATATCAAAAGCTACACATTTACATGCAAGAAATATATATGAAAGAACTTTGGAGGAGGGGGAAATACATGCCCTATTTTTATTTCTTTCTTTTTGTTCTTTTTGAAAATACTTTTATGTTTGTGAAATACGGAAATAGAGGCTTCATATGACATAAGATAAATCAGAAGTATTTGGGGCAAGTTATGAAGATTTCCAAGTGTGCAGTAGATATAGAAGTTGCTTCCTCAATGTACCTGCTATGTAAGTGAAGCAATGACACAGAATTATGTACATAGAGTTCCTCACAGGCTCACTGGGTGATGCCAGTTTGGCCTGCCCTGTGACTGTCAGGCTACTCTATACTGTGTGACCTAAGAGTCCTTTCCCAAATCCCAGGTCTGGATGTTTTTGAGCTTGGAGGGCAAAAAAAGCCCCACCTCTTTCCTTGTGCTCATTTTTTCTCAGAAAAGCATGACAGCTACTTTTTATCTAAATATTTTGCCATTTTTTTTATACTAAATTTATTCAGAAGTGAAATTCTTCTGAGGAGGCAACAAATACATGGGTTTGGAAAGGCTTGAGAGGGTACCAGATAGAATCAGAAGATTTGCAGAACATGAAACCAATTCTATGCCTTTCAGCAATATTCAGAAAAAATTTCTGCCCTGATCTCTAATCCATTGCAACATAACAAATATAAAACCTCTCCCTCTCTTACTGCTTTCACCAAATGCAAAACTAATTAGAATCCTGTGGAGGAATAGAGCCTCTGAGGTTATTGCAGGTGAATAATATGTTTTGATGAATTAGCTGAAATATTAATGTACCAGAAATAATCACATTGCACACTGAAGGCTGAGACACTAATTGTGTCTTGCATCTTTATACAGAGCTGACACTATTTAAAAAGGCAAATAGCACAGCTCTGAGGAGGCAAAGTCCCTTACTGGGAAAACAGAAAACGTCTTCCAATTTGAATGGGGCTGCCAGGACAGCTCACCTTTGGAATGGTCCCTCTAGTGAAATGTTAGCAGTTTTGTTCAGAGCTAAACAGAAATTTTCCTGTGAAACAAAGTGCATCAGAAGTGGTAGATTATTGAGTTCCAGATTATTAGTCTGATTGTCTGTGTTTCTTCATCTGTGTCCCACTTAAAAGATTTATTCTGTTTTAAGCACTGAGGAGAGGATTTGCTTGCCTGCTTCCAAATTATTCATACAAGCATCCTCTTATGGTTGGTAGAGAAATTGGCATTTATGGAAAACAATTTATCTGCACAGTTTTATCCCTGTCAGAGAAGTGGAGTTACAGCCTACTCTTCCCTGTTTCTCTCCACTGATTGTAACAGAAGCACAGACATCTGGCTCAAGAGCAGACATCTACATTTCATCAGGCAAATCATCCTCCCCTTAAGATCATGATCTGCTGTCTTCCCTTAGTATATTCCTGTCCTCAGGAAATTATTAGTCTGGGCAATATGAAATTACTTCCTGAGTTATAGGGAACTTGTATAATTGAGTAATATACTTAAGAGAAGTCCTGCAGTGAAGGGCAAAAATACCTCCAGTTCTGACCTTGTATCAATGAAGCAGAGAAAGACTCAAGACTTTATTTGCTACACCAAACCTTAGGAACCTGGCATCCAAATCAGAAATTCTGATTTGCATCCCAAAATTTAGGAATGCCATGGTCAAATTAACACAACTAGCGCACACAGGCAGTTGTGCCCCAACTCAATTTTTCCTTGCAAAGCCAGTCTAATCCAGACTTAAGAACAAGGATAAACATTACACAGGCCACTCAGAATGAGGAATCATTTTAATGTAAAAGAAAGAGAAAAAAATCACATTTTTCCCAAAGATAACTGAGGAAACCCATGGATAAACATATTATATTATTAGGTGATGTAGCATTTCCTAAGCATAGAGATGCAATGTGGTAAAAGAAAAAGCAATTTCTAATACCTAGTGTAACTTTTTCTCAATGTGTGTTGTCAGATTCACTGAAAAGAAGTGGTTATTCTGTGCCATGTGAAAGATTTGCATGCTCCAAGCCTTCAGTGCCCACTTCTCATGTGAATTCTGCTCAGATCAATCAGATACCTCTGCAAACTCCTTACATGGTTGACTCCTTAGCAATCCAGGCTTTTTTGAAGTGAGCAAGGATCAGATTAGATGATTCTGTAAATGATTTAAGTTACAAAATTTAAGGTATAAATACATTTTTCTTAAGTATTGTAGAGTGGCACACAGTCCTGACTAGCACAACCATAGGAAACAAGGATATGGTTTATCTGCACTTTGATTACTCTCCTAGCAAGGACTCTTGGCTTGTCAGATTTCTGCCTCCAACCAAACCAACTGTGGCATCCAATTAATGGCGTTTAATACAGCTAGGCTAGCTCTGGGGGAGCTGTCCCAGCACTATTGTAGCTCAGGATAGAGCAGATTAATCCCAACTAGTTGTCTTACTAGTCAAGCTCAGAATGATAGAAAGGCACCAGAAAGTTCTCTTTCTGCGAGCCAAGCTGAATTCTGACACAAAGTTTCTAGTCCACAATAATCGCTATATATCTGAGTTGAAAAGCAATGAACATTTGTAGCTTGCCTGCGTGAAGAAGCAGGATGAAAGCACTTAGAGCTCAAAAATTCAATACAGTGTCACCTTACAGCTGCAAATGATAGAACTGGAGAAGCTGTACTGCAGCTACACATCATTTCTATCAATAGGTCTCATGGGCTTCTAGTAGTAGTAGATGGGTACATTGATTAAGATGACTCAGCTGCCTCTTGCATCAGTGGTTCCAGTTGAGATGACTGCTTACATAAGATGGATGAAAAAAGTTAATCTGCTGGGCAATGTGAGAGTATATCAACAGCAATCAAACAAAAGTAAAAGAAACTAGACTGAAAACAGTGCAAGCAAGCAGTGCATGAGAACATTATTCTTCTAGGAGGGAATAATTTCCCACTGGATACATATTTTGGAGTGTAATTTGTATTTTTGTACAACCATGATAATTACCATTATAGATGGCACACAAGCTCGGTGGACATCACATAATTATCTCCTTAAAATGTAAACAGATATCTGCTAAACTGCATCCACAGCCCTTTAGGTTTCTATAAATACTGTAATAACTGCAGAAGTTCATTTAAACAAATATAGCTGGCTATGTGCAGTTACTGTTGTTTCAAATCTTTCATTGTGGAAACACAGTTCAAAACGTTGCACCCACATGCACCCACTGAAAACACAGCCACTATATGCACTAACAGATTTGACTTTTGAATATTCTAAAGGATTATTCTCAAGCAAATAAACAAGGATTAAAATTATTTCATAAACCAGACTAAGCCTGTGCTTTGAGCTTTACGTGAGACTAGTTGCTATGTCCATATCCATGAAGAAATGGTTTTGACTCAGATAGCTGCTCATCTTCCACACATCTCTCTTGTTTCTAGGGTAATACTCTTCCCCAGAGGCAAACCATTTTCCCTTTTTCCATTTCCATTTTCCCAGTGCAGTTCCACTGTGCAGAGTATTGTATACGTGGATCCAAGTCTTTCTATTCCTTAGCATCCTTCTCTATTCCTGCTTTCACTAAAACATTGTATGTGATGTCGGAGAGCTGCAAGCTTAAGATGTCATTGCAATGGATTCCATTATTATTTGTCAGAAAGTGGGCACTGAAAAAGCCAGACTTACATCAGACTCCTTAGTCCAAGCAATTTTGGGTAATACTGACACACTGTGAAGGGAGCACTAGTGCAGTCATATTTTGGGTCATATGAGATGTGCAACAGAAAATAAAATAAATGTAAGGAATTAGCAATCTTGTGACATTTTCAAAGAAAGAACAAGTTACTTGATATCATCTCAAGTTGATAACCAATGGCTTTAGCTGCTTGACTAATCTCAGGGTGATTTTGATCCTGTGACTTGCTGTGACCTTTGTGCATAGGGTTTGCTAACAGTGTTTCTGCATCTATTCAAATTGAAACTTTACCTACTCTTAACGGGGAGAAAAAAGCCCACAACTCAACAAATCTGTGTAGCATCTTGTACACCTCAGTACTTTGTGTATAAATAAAATTAAGTGGTGCTATAAAAGAAATTTAAAAGACAGTAAATTTGAACACTTATACATTTTTATCTCTCATTTCTTTTACTGCATGCATGAAAACATGCATGCTTATTTGCTTTTTGATTTATAGCTGTGAAGAGTTAGTTCAATGACTCACTGCTCCCACGCAGTAAAATCTATGTTCTGTGTGTCTCTGTCTTAGCAGACATGCACACACCAGCTAACATGTACAGAGCCAATCATAGCTGCATCAATCTGTTTTCTTGTATATAAAACTGATCTGTGCATGTCATCTGGCTATATAGCCCAAGATGTCCAAGGTGCTATTCAACACCTCAGGAAATCTCAGCCAAATGGCTGCAGTTTTCCTTCCAGAATCCAGAAAATATTCCATAGCCTGTACTTATTTAAGAGACGTTTCTGTGAAAAATAGGACAGATGAAAAAATACTGCAGTCTTCTTTTGCATGTCTGGAACAATAATTGGAAGTATATTTTGAAAAGAAGGAAATAAGTAACAGCTTAGTTCAGAGCTACTATGTAGATTTCCAGATGAAAAAAAAATTGATATAAAACAGACAAAAAAAGAGACCAAATAGAAACTTGATGAAAATCAGACTTAGTGGAAAGAAATTGAGCAATAAAAAAATCAAAATCAGAGAAATAACATGTTTCTGAAGTTCAAAAATTTCCTGTTGGAAACAATCAAAATATTGACACACAAAAAAATACACCTAAAATTATTGTTTGGGTCCTTTATAAGTATCATTTTAACAAATGAAATTCATTAAAGTTACATTTTGGTAAACTTCCTATGTCATCATAAAACTACTGATGGAATGTAAAAAAACCTGTTCATTTTCAATTTGGAAAAAATCTATATTGAAAATTGTATTTCAGAGCAAAGAATCAAACTGAAGTGTTATTTCATTTTCACTTAAAGGTTTCTAAAATATAAATTGGGTGTGTAGGGAGGCTTTTATCTCTCTTCAACCAAAACAATATTGCAATACGGACATGAGTTCACAAAATATTTTGCTTGACACCAATGTTTCCATGAACATAAACTGTACTTTTCTATCAAGAGAAGAGCATTTTGACCAAGGAAAAAGGCTTGACCTCCATGAGATGATCTGTAACTTGTAGAAAACAAAACCATGACACTCTCCAGTTTTCTGCTAAGATGTCATTCTCATCTAATTCTTAGAAACTGCACGTCTCAGACATAAGAGACATATTGACCTCAATATAGCAATCTTGCTTGGAATTACTAACAATGTGTATTCAGACCTAGAACACATCCTAGAAGGCAATCAAGCCTCTTCCATAGTCCAGCAATAAAAATGAGCTTCAATATTTTTAATCAAACCAAAATCACAAATTCTTATAAGATGCAATGCTAAAAATAAAAGTGGAGTTTCTGTAAGTGAGTTTGGATTTGACTTAACATCCAAGAATATCTACAATGTCCCTAGGTACTCAAGAATGTTTTCAAAGTTCTCTATGAAAAGCCAGCTAAAATTCATATACAAAATGGTCAGGAAAATGACCATGCAAGTATAAAATGCAGATAAATGAATTGAAAAATTGATTAAGTTTTCATAATAATAATTTATCCCCAGTGGAAGAAAGGGCAGATGACAGGAAAAAGAAAATAACTCAGAAGATAGAAAGCTCTGAATATCCTAGTCTCATCTGACAATTACTGCTTTGGTTCAGTAATGGCTCTAAAAATTACCTTTATCTCAAGGGTTAGAGATTTCTTTAACAATTATTTATAACTCTTTGTAACAGATGTCTCTGAATAATTCTTTAATTCTTTATAACAGATGCCTCTGAATATTTTTCTGTCATTACTGCATGGCTAGACAATAAATTTGTGAGACTCTGCTCCCTTTTCACAGTTAGGGTCTATTATACTAAGAAATACATTATCTCCATTTGTACTAAACAACACTGTTATTGCAAATTTTCAACTATAGCTCAGTACAACATATAATGATGAACAAGAGGCTCAGAGGAACTTTATAGATGTATATATCTCAACTGCTTGTATGATATTTTATGTCCTAGACAAATTGGATCATCATTATCTTCCTAAGAAATGTATATTATTAAGTCAGAATATACTTCAGGCATGTCAGCAACTCTTTCCTATTAACATAATTTCAAGTCCTGGAAGCATTGCATCTGACTCTGGGGTTTCTTTCAGAGTAGGAACTGAAAGCAAATGTCCAGACATAACACAGGGCAGACGGATTTGAAGCTGTTAAGAGTCATTGCTACAATTAGTTTTTTTAATCTATCATTTAAATAAAATCAGTATATTAGAAATAAAGTAACTTGATCATGAAATACATGTCCTTAATTCTTTCTGTAGTTTACACACTCTCTGTGTGTGTGTGTGTATATATATATATATAATCTAGCTTCCAGAGGAAAATATAAAGTTTAAAAAGGAATAAGCTTTAAAAAGGAACAGCCTGACTTCTACTGTCAATCTGCTTGCAAGTACTCATATAAGGCATAATTTTAACAACAAATTTTTATGTGAATAGGATCAATTCTTACCTTTAGCTTAGTACAATTCAGAAGTTCATTAGCTTTAGATATATAGATGATGAAAACATTCATTATCACTTTTGAATACAGGTTGTCATAGCCTAAGATCATGTCTATACATCAATGATAAAAGTGAATGCTCAGTAAAATGTATTAAATAATTTTCAGTAATATTTATCAATTAAAAATAAAAGAAAGTATTTCTCATTAGGTAGTACATGCACATTCCAGTAACTGAAGTGGAGTAAATGTATGTAAATCCATTCCGAGTAATTTAAACAGGCTGAGGAGGAGGTTCCCTCTTTGGGAAGAGCCTGATCCTCTAATAAGAGTTACTAAGCGAACATTCAAAAGGTCTTTATGCCCTTCATTGTCCTTCACATCAGTAATGAGGGTCTGCCCTCCACTGCTGAAAGGACAGCTGGCAGCTCTATAGCAATTCCTTTTATGTGGGAAACACACCTTCCAAAACCTCTGAAGGAACAGAAAATTCAGGGCATTCATGCCCTCAGAGCTCACCAGGCATAGGCTGCTCTCTGGCTCTCCTCTGAACAAGGACTTGGCTCAGTTCAGAGTTTGTCTTACAGAGTCTGTATTGAGTTTCAAAGTATTCATTTTTGACCTTTCAAAATAACACTGCAAAATTAAACTAAAAATTTTTCTCTAGTACATGTGGTCTACAATTAGAAAAAAAAATTGGGAAAGGACTTTAAGAACAAAGATAGTGCAGTAAAGATTGTCTGTAATTGTTACAGACAATCAGTCTGAAAACATCTCTTTTCTGGAACAAATGTAACTTGAAAAACAAATCAAAGAGAATCACTTTGCCTATGTGACTTTGGCCACTCCTTTTGCAAGTTAAGGGATGATAGAGATTTTTACACTGTTGATATTTTAAGTACATGGGACGTGAAGAGAAGCAAAGTGTAGAGTGACCTAAATAATTAAATACATCTATAGACAGATAACCCTTGCTAACATTTTGCAATGTTTTCATCTGGTTAATCATTTGCTTATTCTAACTACTTGTTCACAAGCCAGTTTAATTAAAATCAGTCAATAAATATGTTTTCATATGTGTTTTTAAAATATTCTGCTGAACTTTCAAGCTCTCACATGAAAGTGAAGGGAAATGTGAAGAAAAAAGTGCTGGTAAACCTTGTGTAACCCACACTGCCAATCAGGGAAAATTACCAAAATTGACAACATTGTTGTCAAACCATAAGTAAGGTGCAGGAGAAGTATTAATGACAAACAACAGCAGCTTCTCAAGAGAAATCGCACAAACACTATTGCTAGTCCTGCCACCAAGAAAGATAAGCCAGTGTAATTTTTGTCATAAATAACCACAGGCTTGTTTAATGGCAACACATTTGTAGCACTGTTTGGAGTCTCTGCAATGACTTTTTGCACGGCATCTCACACAATATTCCCTGTTGCTGCCTTCCTTAGGCATGCTGGGAATCAATATGGTTAGTAATAGCAATCACAATGAATGTGCATTATGAGTAATATTTTACTGCCAAAAGAATCAGCAATCATAATTTGTGCCTGTGTTAATTATATTTCCACTATGACTGGTACATAACTAGGTCAGAAAAATAGTCTGCAGCCTATATTTAGTAAACAAAATAATTTTAAATCCTCTCATTCAGTACAGAATACAAAGCAGAGATTCTGGTGGGAGTTTCTTTTGGCTCACATTTCCCTATAAAGTTTTAACTCAGACTGGAGAAAAGTTAACAAGTTAAAGTTAAAAAAAAGTTTAAAAAGTTAAAAAAGTTAAAGTGTTTTGAATGAGTCTGAAGATGCTTGGAAGTGCCTCAGACAAGGATGCTTGAAGGGAAGCAGCTCTTTCAAGGACTTCCTGCAAATACACTTTTGAAAAGGCTGCCAAAAATGGTATGTACACTATCACAAAGAAATACATTCCTACAGCTGCATTTACACTTCCTTACAAATTAACTATCAACTGTCACTTTGCAATAGTTACTTGTCCAAAAAGAGGAAAAAACCCCAAACATACTGGAGGAGGAACTAGGAGTATGATATATTTAGAAAAACCTCATGTAATTCCCAATTTTTATGTGCAGTTTTGCACTGCCTATCTCTATGAATCTGTGTGTTTAGATTCATCATGCCATTTGCAAATTATCATGAAAATAATAGTGTGTTGTGTCCAGATGTGTTGCATGCACATGTCACTTGGAAGTTAAACAGTGCTTCCAGAAAAGTTCAGGCCTAAGTGATATTTTTTGGAAAAATATTCAGGCTTGACTTCCCCCTATTATTCAGACAGAATAATAATCTTTTAATGCAAAGATTATCTCAGTCCAACAGGAAGTGCTTGTGCTGTAGCCCTGCCTCTTGAATGGCATGTGGGGAAGACCAGGTAGCATTCAGGTGGTCACTCTCAACCATGAGCGACCACCTTCGAACATTTCCATCCCTCCCATCAATGAACTGCTGTAAAACCAGACCTCAAGGACTAAAAGGGCACTCTAGCAATAAGAAGCAAACCTTACAGTTCAGTGAAGCAGATGTGCTGAAGGCAACTGCTTCTACAGACAACCACTTCTGGACAGGGATGATCTAGACACTCACTTACATGCAACCTCTCACCTCTAATTAGATTTACTCTAAGGTTCTTTTCCTTAAGGAGTGATTATGCTAGCAGCTCCTCTTTATGTCTTTATTATCAATATTTGAAAGCTTTTCTAACTATTCCTGCACAAATTACAAGACATAGATGTTAAAATGCACATAAAGTAACTTTCGCCCTCTTCTGCCTTAGCAAATTTTTTTCTATTAGTGATAGATTTATTGAAATACGAAATATGAACTTGAGCTCCTGTTAAACCTCTTATATCTCATAAAAGGGGAAACAAAAATAAGAAAAAACCCTGAAATTCCTTTAAAAGATTCCACAAGAAAATAAAAAATAATAAAAAAAATAAAACACCAAGCAACCACACCAACAGTGGTTAGAAAATAATGAGAACATCCAGACTTTGCATATTCATAGAGTGATAGCAGCTAAATTATTTTTCACTCAGCAAGCCCTGGCAGCTATGTGGTTTCTTCCTTTGGAAAAAAAAATTTAAACTGCAAAAATAAAGAAGTAGAGACACTGGAGTGAGCATCCAGCAAAATGGAACTTCTCCTTCCATTTTTCAATTTTAAGCCTTTTACATAAAACATCCATATAATTTATGAGCTAACAACTTTCAGCAGAGGAGAAAGAAAGAAAAAAAAATAACTCTTCTAAGGTTAGTTGTTGTCACTGACAACTCAATTTATATCTGATGCTATGATGGAAAATGTCATGTCATGCCATTAGCCTGACATTAATAAACAGTTTGTCTCATTATTTTACATTTTCTCGAGGCTAACAACACATTGATATAATGTGTTTTCCCACTCTGCAAGTAGTATTAAAAATGCATCAGTGGAAAAGCACTTGAGAAAAAAAAAAAAAGGCAATGACAATTTCTATTTTCTATTTCACAGGTTTTTCCAGTTCACCTTGAAATTCATCCACTAAGAAATACATCCTAAAAATTTGCTGAAAAAAATTTCTTGCAAACCTAAAGACATCTTGCATGCCTGAGCTCAACAACTTTGTTGTGTCTCCTTCTATGCAGCAATTCTCTTTGAGAGCCTCATGCTTGATCAATCCTTAAATATTCGATGATATCCATCCCTGTACAGAACATCTCTATAAGCACACTGTACATGTGCATCTGCTCTGCATACAGCCACACATGGACAAATATTTAGCTTTAATCCTTCTAAATTTTTTCTGCAAGCTTAAAAGCAAATAAGTAGTCAGAAAAATTAACCTAATTCTCTGTAACATGTAAAAGTAAACAGTTTTCATCTAATTATCTTATGTTCTGGAATTCTTCCTGCCTTTAAAGTTCCATAGATTATAACTGTAGATTATTCTCTTACATACACCAGGACATAGGAAAGTTGAGGTTAGACACAAATAACATCAAGCTCCCACCATCTATACTTTGAGATATTCTATGGCATTCTGTGGAAGAATGAAAAGCAAGGCTGAGCCACTCATCACAGAGATTCAAGGAACATTACCAATGCTATGCTTTTCTTTCTCTTCCTAAGTCCTTGCACTGTCACTCAGCCCAAAACACCATTATTAAGGTAATTCATTGGTACAACTCTGTGGTTACACTGCATGTTGCCTTTCAATAAACACAAATGTAAAAGCAATGACAAATTGCACTCAGCAAATATTTTTTTTTAAATTACTGGCTCCTGATTTCTGTAGCTTTTGAACACAGCTCCTTTGACAGTCTAAGAAGTCAAGGCAGCAATCAATGTTTAATTTAAATGCTGAGTGGTCATAATCTCAGGGAAACCTTGGCAGTCTGTACAAGTTCCAAGAGCTCATAAGTAAAGGTGGTAAAAAAATATATATTTTTTAAGGAAACTATGATAAACCTGGGGAGTACATCTGCTTTAAAACAATAGAATAGAGAGCAGAAAACAAAAGAAGAAAAAAAAAGTGAATTCAAGGATTTGGAACTACCTGTAATGAGCGTGAAAACTGTTTTAAAATAACAGAAAGTTATTTTATCCAGAAAGTGTAAAGAATATCCAAAAACTGGTCAAATTGCATTCAGCAGCAGTATAAGGAGCTGCTTATAAGGTGTACCAGAGACAGAAAGACACCTAATAACTGTTTTGGTTTCCTGATAGGAGATAGAACTACCTGGCTTGAATGGAAGTTACCTAGGCTTGTTGGGGAAGATTGAACTGTGAGCTCAACAAAATTCAAGGAAAGGCCCTTCCTGCTTTAGGAAGACATCTTACTCTCTAATTCTTTTTTTCTTTATCCCAAAAGCCAAGAATATCATTGCTTTGATAATATGTCATGGGCAAGAGAAAATATACATAGACTTATTCCTGCTGTTTTTTAATCACATATGTGAGAGACAGATACCTGTTTGGCTGAGGAGGTTAATTTGTTTCTGAAGATGCTCCTGGAGCCTTGTTATTCAGCTACTAGCTTTTGGCAGCCAAGAGAAAGCAGCAGAAAAATGTGAATTTATACTGAATTGTATAATATTAAAAACTGCCTTTTTTGTTTGGGTAAAGGATCTAAAATTTGTACAGAAAACCCTGAAAATTCAGGGCAGTAGTAAATTTTTTTAGATTAGTTTTCTTGGACTTTTCTTTATCCTATGCTAGAGATCTACTTCTTGCCTCTGACAATCCCAGGAGCTCCAGCAGCTGGAAAAGGCCAGGTTGTTTGCCACACACAAGTTTTTGAGATCAGGGCTGCTCAGTAGCAGAGGTCCTGGAGCTCCCAGGGTCCTCAACATTGCCCCACTCTAAGACAAAAGTATTTATCCAAGGCAATATTCAGAAATTTCTCATCTTCTACTTCAGCAAGAGACAAACATGGGAAACATGCCACCGGTAGATCCAATGGAACCTGCAGAGCTGCCTATGAAATTGCCACAGCAGCCCCACAGAGATACATCATTTATTTGCTGCTCAGCCGACACTTCCTTTCCCCTTTCTGCCTTCTGCTCCAGTTTGAATGCATGAGGCATGTCCTCACACTTTTTTGGAACTCTCTCAGAGTCATTCCCAAAGTGGTTTATTAAGTATTTCCTTCAATGTGAGAAGAAAACCTAAACAGAGATCTGCATATACACCTTCTTCTGGGAATTACCAAGGAGGCAGAGTCACAAAACAAGTAAACACTTTGAGTACTGTAGGAAAATATATGATTTATGGAAATAATTTTTTTTTAATATAAAGTGATTTTCCATAACTTAAAAAAGGAAAACTTATATGCTGATAGTCTTCTATACCAAAATAGAAGGAATATGCACAGGGAAGAGGTGAGGGTCAGGACAAAATGAAAACAAACAAGATGTCTATGTATGCCCAACAATTCTAGGAAAAATATATTTTTACCTGTATTTGACTACCCTGTTTTGCTGTCAAACATTTCACCATAAACATACAGTTTTCTTACTTCCTTTTTTCCTCTCTAATCAAACAATACTATGTTATTAAAAAGTAATGACTATGGCAGACGACCATGGCCAGAGACTCCAGACAAATCTGAAAAACATTGTAAACCAAAAACATTATAGAGAAAAAAATAATAATTTCTTTTGTATGAAAATATCAGACCTTGAAGGAAAGTTAACAGAAGTCATTATAAGGATGATTACCTCCAGAGACTGGGAAAGGTCATAAATGTCCCTCAAAGCAGTTTACCAAGAAGTAAAATTTGTATTTAATGATGTTATGTGTATAAAGAAATGTAAAAAAACTATCTAAAAGAAGTATTGAATCCCAGAATGTTTTGGTTTGAAAGGAACCTTTCAAGTTTATCTAGTCCCACCCCCCTGCCATGATCAGGGACACCTTTCACTAAACCAGGTTGTTCAGTGCCCCATCCAACCTGAGCTTCAGTGATGATGCATCTACCACCTCTCTGGGCAACCTGTTCCAGTGGCTCACCACACCCTTAGCTGAGAATTTCTGATGTTAAAGGAAAAGAGGTTTTGAGAAATGTAAGGAGACAGAGAAAACTGAGCAGAAAAGATCCCACAAACCAGCCCCTTTTCCCTGTCACCACCTGACTCATCCTGGCAGTGAATATTTCACATATAAGCTAAAAAGAGTTGTTATGTTACCCTGGGATTGCAATCTCAGCCCCTCAGACAAAGGTGCCTAGGGGCAGAAGGAATTGGCACTTTTAAAACCAGGACAGTTTTAAGGCAGATACTTTACAGATCTGTCTAAACAGCAAGAGGTTAAAGGGGCTGAGACCTGGGACATCATGTTCCCAGAATAAAAATCATCACTTACAGCAGCCATCCTGGCATTTCAAGGGAGATACTCAACCCATCTGGTAAACCTATCCACTCTGGGGTTCTTGTGCAGTCCTCAAAGCAGAGAGAAGAAGGGAAGGGCAGCTAAACAAAAGACTTCAAAAGAAAGAAAGATGAGCTCAGAACTGACTATATTTCAAAAACCCTTTGTCGAATTGAAGATTTTGCAGTAAACCATTTCAACCTTGGTGAACCAGCATTTACAGATTTTCACTTTTCCTCTAGTGAAGTTTTCAGTTGTTTTTGCTAGCCAAAATATCTCAAGCTAATATGCTTAACCTTACCTGCTAAGAAACAAAAGGTTGTTGAAAGGTATTTTTGCACCTTCAAAAAAACAGCAAAATGATCTCTCCCACTGGAAGCCTCTAAAGGGAGTAAAAGCCAGTTCACCTTTAAAGTCTTCACAAAGGTATTAATGCAAACATTTCTTCACTTATGGTACCTCTGTTCTCCCCCAATGCAGCAGATGGTCGAGCTCAGCTATGCACATACAGAAATACAGCTTCAAATTCCACTGCCTTCAGTGAAATTTAAGCTAAGTTGCACTGTTGCCAGGAGGAACTGGGTCAATGACATGGGACTGTATGGCCACATTGCAAATATCTGTCTAATTTTTGTTTTGTGTCCTCTCAATTCTCCAGCCACGTTGCAGAGGATGAGGCAACATCATTTTCCACTCAAGTAACCTTGGTTATTTGAGAATTGGGATCTGCTTAGTAAATAGTTTTGGTACTTGCAGAGAAAATTAAATAAAACAAAGAAAGTTGACTCTGGCTTACTCTGGTTCTTTCCATTTGCAAGACAGAAGGTCAGTAGGGTCAGAAGGGTCAGAAGGACAGTAAACCCACCATTGAATCAAGAAGACATCAGTAGAAGAGGTTATTTTTATTTAATAGAGAAGTTTATTTTCTCCTATGCTAAGAGGAAAAAAAGTTCTTACTCTGATTCTTATGGAGTTCCTTTATGGATCAGTGAAAATCCTACAAAAACACAGTATATAATATATTTTATCTTCCCTTCATTAAGGCTGATCTTTACACCAGCTGATACAGAACATTCAGCTAATATTTTCTAAGAGTGACTTTTCAAAAAACATTTTCATTTTAGAGATTTTTGGACATTTGATACAGTCACTTGTAAAGGCCGTATCTTCTGTTTCCTGACAGGCCTTCCTCATCAAGTTCATAAAAGGTTCCCCCTAATCGTGAGAGAGGTAAGAGAAAATAGTCTAATTCCTATTTCATTAAGGTACACCTGGAGAAATTTCCTTAGCTTCTCAATAGGAAATTTGGTTAGCTTGTCAGAAACACATCTGCATTAGGCCTTAAACCTTTGTATATCAATCACTTAGAAGGAACGGTTACATGTAAAGGAAGAGATGGGAAATTCATTTAATAAACAGGAAAAGGTGTCAGCAGGAATTAGTAAACCACTTAATGAGAACTGGAAGTCTGTACTCTGGTGTTTTGAACAAATACAGCAGTTTGAGCAAACTAAGGGAGAGATGTAACGTCTGATGTTTAATGAAAAAAAATGCAGTTGCATTAACTTCCACACTTAGAATGTAACTGTGAACTCTGTTAGCAGTTCCTCAACAAATGTCTACAAATAGTGTACTTCATCTGAATAATGATGAACCAAATCAAGTGAACATCACACTGTGTCTTTATCACTTTTAAATCTACTGATCAGAATATATTTTTGATTTTGTAAATTGAAACCTGTTGCAATAAAGGCAACAGAAAAAAAAAGTCATCTTGCACTTTATTTTTGCTAGGGAGTCACTGCTAGGCCGATGCCACTGTTAATTGCCTTTACAGAGCAAGAAAAAGGGTATCTTTTCTAACCTGGTTTTCACTCTTTTTACTTGAAATCACCACATTGCCCCTTATCTCATAAATATATGTTGGTTAATGGCAACATTATTTTCAATTTACACAAATTTCAGAGCTCAATCTTTGGAAATTATCCATATACAATTTCTGTGACCATGTTCAGATGACACGTACATATGATTAGTCTATGACATGATATCAAGTTGAATTATAAGGAAAGACTGAGACAGTAATTCTCCAATGGGGAAATAGAATCAAGCAGAAGTATAAAAATCCAATTTTAAAGCAAACATCAATGATTATGCCCAAATTGCTCAGATCATGTTTAAATTACAAGACTGCTTGAAGAAATAACCTTCTATAGATTTTTCATTGTCATTAAATGAGCAATTTTTGTAATTATCTGACATATATATATACCATGTCTTTCATAATATTTTGGTACCAGGAATCATGGGACATCTCTCACAAATCAATAAAGTCCTTTACACTTGGAGAAAAAATTTCTGCCCATTTATTAATTTTAAATATGCCAGTTAAGGCAGAATATTCTTATGTGTGAGATGTAATAAAATCATATTAAAAATTATTAATAACCTTCTGCAAGTACTGGGGGGGGGGGGACTTTAAGTGAAATTTACTATATTTTTCTCCTAAAAATTAATATATTAATATTTTAAAAATCAAAATGAAGTCTGATATGACTCCTCTCACACTGACATCATACCATCAGGATTTATGAGGAATTATAGGTTAGTCTTATGCATAGCATTTAAATAGAATATCTTTCCATACAGTTTAAGTCACATTTTGAAATATTTCAAATCTGTCTGGTATTATTAAGATTAGAATTTTGATTAAAATACATCAACTTATTTTTGTTTACATGGTTAGTATATAAGTTTGGTCTTTGAGAGATGTATAAACCTCTCTAATCTGATTTCCAAACCTAGGAGCTTTCAGTAGAGTTCACCAATTTCATAAATCCCATTTAATAGAAAGTTATCAACACCAGAATGATGGAAATTAAATTGCTTGGAAAACATTAAAATGAATTGAATAGGTTTAAGTGCAATAATAACAACTTGCTTACAGTTTAGCATTAATGGATCTTCTCAAAGTTATAGGAGAGCATGAAATGAACTCTGTTAGCACAAATGAGTGAGCTGAGGAGTAAACAGAGACAGGTTATCTTCAGATAAGGACTGGGCCAAGGCTGGAAGAAAAGAACAATTATTGACCTGTCCATGTGGACACAGAGGAAGAGTCCAAAGAGGCATTAGAAAACCCCAGACCACTAATTATCGGTACACCAAGAGGCACAAGCTGGGCAGATGATGACTGGGTGCACGTACCAAGAGGGTATTAAGACCCAGGGTTGTCCTTGTTCAGGAAACCTTTCCAGAAGCATTCATCTGGAGCTGGCTTGCAATTAAACATTACCCCACACAATTAATTTCTAATAAGCAATAAAAAAAAAGATTCAATCCAAAAAAACTAATTAAAAGTGAATGGCCCTTTTATACACTAACAGTTAGCCTTTAAATGCCTACAAGAGGCATTTTGTCCTCTTAGTGGTTTGAGAGGCAATCAAGAGTTTCTTTTTCTCTTTAATTACTGTCTTTTCATCCTTTCCAGGAATACAAAATTAGCAAAATTTCTACATCCTATTGAAGCAGTGAGACAAATTATTTTCTACATACTAAAGTGTTTTGACCTTAGATAGGAAGCCTATAACATCTCCAAGGAAACACTAAGTTGAAATCTAAACTTCAATTAAAATTATATTTGAGGGTAATTATTTTGGCCACAAAATGTAATTTGCTTTATCACTAGTCATTACTCTTTCAAAACTGTAGAGTTACCATGCCCAGTGGCCTCAATCAAAATCTATTTGTGTACCTGCCTTGCTTTGAAGCTCTAGCTGGATGGATAGTCTTCATTACCTGGTAGGTTATAGACGTGTTCAGCTCCTCTGCTGTAGTTTCTGCTGGCAGAGGGCACTGCAGTCCAAAACTAAATCTCTTTCAATGTACTTCTGCTTGCAGACTAAGGTTCTTTGGAAATTCCATGCCTTGAAATTGTTTATGTGAACGTCACACTCTTCCATCATTTTTTGAATAGCAAAAACTAAATATTAGTCACATGCTAAAATGCTTACTACCCTTTAAATTTTTTAATGAATACAAAATATATGAAAGAGTACCTGAGAGACACCTGTTGGTGTGTTTGTAAAAGGAAGAGTTTCACTTTCAAACCTCTAAAAGTTCACCGTGTCGCAACTCTGACTGGTCCTCCTATGGCAAGAAGGTGTCAGTATTTATGAGCATCATGCTCAGGAACTTGACAGAAGTGTAAAGAAGGTTTCAGATAATAAACTATGAATATAGGAGGGTAGGGAGATTCTGTAGGAGGCAGAAAAAAAATTGGTAGAGTCTTACCAGGAGTTTTTGCTGGTGAAAGCTAGCAGAAATACCCTGAAACCAAGGTGGGCAAAAACTATCTATTTTTAATGCAAGCAAGATTCAGAGCCTGAGTTTAGTCCCTATCTTTTCAATTAATGCCACCACCACAAAGGCTTATCCAAGGAGTTTAATAGGGTGATGTAAATATTGCAGTAGATAAATACTGTATTTATAGTAGAAACACATTCTGATGTGAAACCAAGGTGTTCACACTTGGTAATAACTCAGGAAAAATTTGGCAAGTCATTGTTCATTCTGTTTCTCTGCCTAAGCTTTCAAAAAAAAAAAAAAAAAAAAAAAAAAGAAAGATATTTAAAGGTATTTAAAACTAAACTTCTTGCTACTGTTGGTTAACCAAAGAGGGCAGTAAAAGATCCTTTGACTGCTCAGAACTCAGAAATAACCTCCTAGGTCAGAGGTCAGTCATTAATGCTGTTCCATAAACAATAGTTTCATATATAGCAGTTGACCAATAGGTAGGAATGTAGAGAAAAGACACGGATCTGTTGGAGCCTGTCCAGAGGAAGGTGCTCAGAAGGCTGGAACACCTCTCCTGGAAGCTGGGCTGAGAGAACTTCACTTGGGCAGCCTGGTGAAAAGAAGATTCCTGGCAGCCTTACAGTTGCTACAGGTAGAGTAAAAGAAATGGAGACAACATTCAGCAGGGCCTGTTGCAGCAGAGTGAGGAGTCATGGTTTAAAATAAAGGGGATACATTTGATCAGCTCTAAGGAACAAGTTTTTCTTAACAACAACTGCACAGTGAAGTGGTGGATGCTCCATCCCTGGGAATGTTCAAGGTTGAATGGGGTTCTGAGCAATTGGATATAGATGATGATATCCCTGCTCGTGGCAGGGGATTTGGACTTGGTAATCTTTAAAGGTCCATTCCAACTCAAACTATTTCATGATTCTATGACATTCTATGACATTCTATAACTCTGTAGAGTGACTGGATAAAAAAGAAATTTTAAAAAAATTAAAAGGAAGGGAAAAATAAGAAACCACTTTGAGAAACATACAAGTTTACACAGCATAATAATATTACCAGAAGGCAAAATATTGTTGGTATGGGAAATCTCCCTAGTGGTATAGCTAGGATGGTTATTTTAACAGTCTAGTCCCTAAAAAAATTCTGGAAATGTAGTAGAAAAGTTATGAATTTAATGTGCAGCACTATTACTTATTTTTATATTACACCAATATACTGGTGAAAATGCTGCACCCTAGAGAAATGCTAAAGCTGAGATCCCACATGAGAATAATATTACCACTAGCAGAAAATATTTGCTAGGAAATCCATATTTACAGGGGAATTTGCTGTGCTTAGCTGCAGAGAATTATTAAACTTGATTTACTTACAGGGTACTTGGTTCTCTTGGCAACTGTTGACTAGGGAATAGACAGATACACTGAATTTTGTAAGTATTATTTTTTTAGTTTGAAACAAAAAGGCTTTTTTCCCTTCAGGCATTTCTCTTAGGAATCATTCCTCTGCCACTCCTTTTGAAAGATAAGTGGTATATGTGTGATCTGTTCCTCTGAAGGGTTTTAAAAGGAACACTATTTTTACTGCTTGGGCATGGGGCTGCTGTTTTGGTTTGGAGGGGTTGTTTGGTTTTTGTTTGGTTTTTTTGTTTTTTGTCTTGGGGTTTTTTGTCTTGGGGTTTTGGTGGTTTTGTTACTATTTTATTTTTATGTAATTTGAAATAATAGCTTTATCAGAGCAAACATTTCATCACTATTTCTGGAGGGCCTTAAGACTGCTGACAAACAACACTGTAATAAGCATCTGTAACTACTAGAGGTGACTTTTTAAAAAGAAACAGACATACCGATATATGATGTATACACAGTAGGCTGATAGATAGAAGGCAGTTTCTAACAGTCTCTAGGAATATCCCAGGTAGCAAAGCCAAGATTTTTCAGTACTTTTCCTAAATGTACACTCTACTCCAATTTGTATTTGATGTATGCCCACCTAGAAGAAGATGCCCCTTGGCTGTCTGCAAACTAATTTTCATTCAAATTAGTAAAATATTTTAATGACATGCAAATTAAAATAAATCATTGTCTATATCAGAAATATCACAGGAAAAAAATGTCCACATTATCTTATTAGGTATGTCAAAAAAGTTAGCTAAAAATCACCTGGTTTGGTAAACAAAATTGGTTGCATATCCAGTCTCTCACTCCCCTGAGGTGAGGGCTGGGAAGGGCAAGGATAGGGGTGGAAGAATGGAGAAGGGAAGGGAATATACCAACCATCATTAAAAAAACCCCATACAAATCACACAATGAAGCCTTTGGAAAATAATGTGATTGGTAAAAAACAAATAAGCTTTGAAAGGGAGCAGTTTCATTTTACCAGTGAGATATTTAGTAATTCATCTTCCTTTAGTCCACTAAAGCTAGATCAAAAAGATATATGAATATTCAATTGCATATTAATTACTTCATTTGCATATACAGGTACTTAAAGAAGGTTTTCAAACACCAGACTTTGTCCATCAAGCACATTTTAACACATTGAAATAAAAGATTATATTAGAATAGCCTTATTCCTTAAAAAAAATATGATTAAAATTGCACTAATACAATGACAGATATTAAACAGGATCTTTATGATTAAAATTAAGTTCTCTACTTCTCTCAAATGTTGGTAAAAGTCATATGAAAAATAATTTTAAAAAAAAGCCACACACAAAACCCACAAAGAAATAGACAATGTGTCTCACTTCTGTGCAATCTGGTCTAGCAGAAGGGATCCCATAGCCAGGATAACAGAGCTGGATGATTTTTAAGGTCCCTTCCCACCCAAACCAATCTATCATTTATGGTTGATGGGATGTCCTTTTAAGTAAAAAAGGACATGCCCAAACAGAAATCCCATCTAATTTCAGGTGTGTGTGATTTCTGCAGTGACAAGCCTTGCTGGAACTTGCTTGTGTTAGTAGCATGAATTGCCACCACCAAAAGCAAAAAGCTAAAACTAAAAAAGATACTGCACAAGAAAATACTTTATGTGCATCTCTCTCATGCAATCTTCACAACTCCCCTGCAGTTAGGTCACTCTTATTCATTTCTACTATGAAGAACTTCTAAAAATAGCTAGATTGCAAGCAAGACAATCTGCCTTAGTGTCACCTTCGACTCCCAACTTGCCCCCCCTTGCAAAGCAGCCTATGCCTGCTGCTCCCAAGCACATTTAATTTCATAAACAGCTCAGGAATTATTTCAGAAACTGCTTAATAAAAAGCAGGATACCATCCTCTTCAACACATGCTTATCTCTCTATTCTTTGCTCTTTGCTCTGGTTCCAGCTTGAGTATGAAGTACCTATTAATACAAATGGACCTTGAAAAGTCCAAGCACAGATTGGTACTTGTCTTTTTGTGGTGGCAGTGTATAGCAGAATAGCTTGTAGCCATCACTCAGTCACACTGACCTTCAGTTACACAATGACCTATGAGCTTCTTACATTTTTAATAGGAAAAAACAAAAAAAAAGCAATTCCAGTGGCCATTTAGCTGCAAGTTACAAAATCCTTTTAGCATTTGGAAGTTTTTTGTTTTTCTCTCCAAGAGGTTAAGAAATGGGAATATGAATCAAGCCACCATTTGGATACTGCTCATGCTGCAGAATAGCATCTTGTAAAGAAAATGAAGTTGTTATGCAATTTGTATTCATATTCAGAAAATAAAGTTGATTGTGCGGGGTGGGATTATGCAGACAAAAAAAATGTGACTAGTTTACATATACACAAATATGCATATGTGTGAATGTGTATCAGATGAAAAAAATTTGCCTACAAAAACTGCCACTTCAATTTCAAAGGCAATTTCAATTTCCCTGAGAAAATTAGTGTGAATTTTCAGCTTATTATTTTAATAATTTAACACCTAAAGCTTTCAAGCAGCAGACACCATAGGACTTTAAAAAATTAAGAAAAAAATCAAGCAGAAGATCAGAAGAAAGGATGGGAAAACTAAAATTATAAAGAAAACACCAGTAATGTTTGACATATAAGGCAAGAATCCATGGAGTTTTTTCTGCCATTCATGCACTGTATGACCTGCTCTATTATCTCACATGATCTCCTGACCCTTATGAGTTGGATTGCAAAAAAATACTCTGGTTTAGGCACCATTAATTGGTTTTCTATAGGTTTAACCCATAAGTTCATATCTGTACAAGTAGTTTCTAAAATTACTTAAAACATTGTTAAATACAGAAATAGAACATCCTTCTATGCTTCATATCCATTAGCAGGTATTTCTCTTATAAAGTTCTTTTTGCTTTTAAATTTGACAGGTAATGTCATAACAGCTTGGAAAGACTTAGCAGCCTTTGAATTGTGATGTTTCATTTTTATGTTGTCAGTTGTTTACCCGCATGGCTGAAAAGTAGAAACTTTCTCTTTTTATTTAGAAGAATGACTCTCAATAAAAGGGTTGCTTTGCAACAAATGGTGAATTTTCAGCTGACTTCCTCCATAGGAAGAGCGCCTGCGGCGTCAGCCCCATGTCAAGCTGATAAGTGCAGAGTTATGAACCAACAGAGGGTTCTCTCTGGCCAGTTTTATACAAGCAAACAGAAGGAAGAAATGTCAGTGGGAAAGATTTTCCATGAGGCAGACTTTTAACACAGGCAATTTGTGTGATGACAACACATTGTCCGTGCTGCCCAGAAGGTGAGGCCCGGTCCTCCCTGAGGGCAGCAGTGCCACCAGCCCTCCCAGTGCAGTTCCCAACCTCTCAGGGGTGCCCCAAGCAGCTCCTTAGCTCTCTATCTGCACTCCTTAGCTAGTTCCAGGGTTCCAGTTTGTGACCCAAATGATCATGCCAAGAAAACTCTTCTGAGGAAGAAAAGTCTGTATAACCTGTATAACCGCATGCTTAACCTGACAACCTTAACTCTCATGGAAATCCACCAATAGCTACCACCTTCCCTGGTATAGGGAAGTGCTCCAGCACATCTTTTCTTACTCTTGTACTAAAGCTTCCCCTGGCACTGTGTCAGCACCCTGAATACTAGCAAAAACTGCTGCAGAGTCTCGGAGCTTGAGAGGGAATGCTGAGTGCTGAGGGAAGGCAGATGCACTTGCCAGCCCCAGACACTAAGGTCACTGCTAACTCACCCCAGGGCGGGCAAGTTTTAGGACCAGGATGTGAAACCAGCTTTCCCACACACATCAGCTCAAAAACGCTTTCTTGTCACTATGTTGTGTTATTAACTAACTCAGAAAATTTTAATCTCTTTTGGAGATGTATATGAGAACAAGTTCACTGGAATGCATCCGAGATTGAAATTTTTTGTTTTATAAGTACCTTGAAATGCTGATGTATTTACTCAAAGAACTACTGGTAAGCAAGCTCTTAAAGAATCTGTTTCTTACCAGAAACACTTCTTAATATAAATATATGTCTATAAGCACATGCATCATTTATATTTATGTAAATTTCAATTACCTGTTCATAAGTTGACATGAAGTTTTCAAAGTGACTAATGTTCTTTGATTCCAGTCCAAAGTCCTTCATGTTAAAATATTATCAATCTTTGATTCAATGAATGTGTTGTTGGGTTATTAAATTTTGTATATTTGTTATTAGAAGTAGATAAAGGATTTCTGCATCAAGAAATTTAAATTAATTTTTAAGTGCTCAATACTTTAACTAAGAATAGTTGCACATTATTATTCTAACATTTTCTCTTTTAAAAGTCTGATTCACAACTATTGCATTTGTGGCATAAATCAACGAAGAAAATATTCCTTAGAGTTCAGCTTAAAAATAAAGCTACTTTGCAATCAGACACATATACTGTAGGTCGGAATCCAGTGTTGCCACCAAATAAAACCTTTTTCTGTTAGTGCAAGAGATAAATTTTGGTCACAGCACAGCTTTAAGAGAAAACTGCAACTGCTTTTCCTTCATTTAGAGCACGTACAAACACAGAGCAGACATGGCTTTGGCTGTAGAAGACTCTATGTATGTATTGCACGTGGTTTAGCCTCAAAGCTTGGTCTTATTCAGTGAATATGAGAAAGAAATGAGTGTGCAGGGCTGCTGTGGTGTAGCTGCTACCTGCATATTTCTGGTTTTTACACGTACTCTCATCTGGGTGATGAATTCTGGTTGGAGAACACATAAACCAGACAGGAGACATATCCACTTCTCAGGAGACCTTCCGGGCTGATACAAGTACAGGAGATCACAGATGGTCACTTTAATCAAATTTGTCCTTCCTGTCAATTAAAGAGAAAGTTATGACTCCCTAAACAATAAAAATCTCCTGTTTAACATTAATAAACAATCACAGATGTGAATGCTTGTTTTTGCATTCAGCACATTCACCTGGAAAACAACTAATCATTGCAAAATACCATGCACCTTCTAAAGCAAATAGGCCTTTTCTAATCACACTGTGGATGCCAGATTAAATAATTGAGTATAGCATGCTAGGAGAATATTTATCTGTTCTATAAACCCTGGAAAGACTAGAAAATCACTGCATTGGACACACGCATCCTCTTCTGAAAACATCTTTACTGGAAAAGTAACTGATTAGAACCACAAGACATTTAAATTCATTTCAGATAAGTGTACTTTTCATTACTGTGGTCAAAATATCTTTTTCTAGGATTATTGTCTTTCCCCATTTCTCATGAAATTGATAAAAATCATGACGTTTGTTTGATCTCAGGGTGTTCATATTTATTTTTCCTTGCATGAGAAAATTTGAAACCAACAAAATAAACTAATACCAAGATGAAGACATAATTGATTACTGTCAAATGTTTGTCCCTTCTGATTTGCAATCCTACAATAAAAAATTCTGTTACTGTGAGGGACATCATAAGTGAAGGAGGAAAATAATTTTCCATTTATTATTTTACGTCTAGAAGGACAAGATTTTAAAAGAAAATTAAAATGTTATCTTTCAAGGGAATGTTATGTTATGTTTCAAGGGAATAAGCACTTGCATTTTCATGCTGGATGCCTTTTTAATGCTGTTACTCAAATCTCCGAGGTTTCATAAGCCAAAATCCAAGCTTTTACCAATAAATTCTAAAGAAAATAAAGTTCTCTTCAAAATAGCTGTACCAATCTTCAGATCTGAATGTTCAACATGTACCCATCAGGTTCTTTAGAAAATTACTTGACAGCAGGAAAAAAATCAAAACCACAGAGGACTATTCCTATTTAAACCCAAATAAGGCTTGGAAATAAAGCTGTATTGCTTGTAAAAGATTGAAAAACTTTTCCAATAAGAAAGGACAACAGCTTTTTTTTTATATGATTTCTGAATTCAAATAATAAGGAAAAGGCAAATTTGACAAGAGTTGTCTATGGTATAACACTTGGAATACATAGAATTCTCTACAGTGAGTAATTCATTGGAGTTTTCTTTCATTTGGCTTTTTAAAGTCAAAGATATGCATTTTAAATGTGACAGCATATGTTGAAGGCAGACACCAATTAAGTAAAAATGCAAAAGCAAACACAAAAGCTTCAGGCTTACCAACAGGATTTGTGTAAAAATAGGATCAAACAAAGGCAAAAGCAACCAATGCAGTTGTACTAAGAACTAAGGTTAAAAGAAATGCCAGACTGCTAATATTGCCCAGCTCCAGAGCCTTGAGCCTGACCTGTCATATTTAGTGCATTCTGCTTCCTTACTGCCAAAACGAGCTGTTATTCATATTTCTACCAACAGCATGCCTAAAATCTCACCATGAACCATTGAGACAGTTGCCCCATCTTTGCTTTCTTCTTAATCTACTACTGCAATCCTTACATTTCCAAAGATGTTAAAATAATACAGAAAAAGCAATCTCTCTAGCTATGAAAGGACTGCATGTTCTGAAAGAACACAACCTATTCAGGCTATTGCTTGACCTGCAGCAGCATTGCTGGCATGAATGAGAGAAGGGACCCAGCTGGATCCCAATATTTCTAATATTTTCCTTTTTGGATGGCTCAAAGAGGAAAAAGAACAGTAATTAGGATTGAATCTGACATTTTCAATCAAGAAGGGAGTGGAGCACGCATTACAGAACAACTTTAAATAACACTGTAAACACTTTGCGACCTTGAGTTGGAAAGAGAGCAAATCTTGAGCCCTACCCCAGAACCTCACTTTATGCCCAATCTGTTTTTCAAGTTGGATGTACTGGGAATGACCATACCCACTCAATGTTTGGCCCTTTCTAACAAGGTAAAGGGTTAAATGCCTAGAAAATAAAGATGGAAAGAGCACCAAAGTACAAGTCAAATACCAGAATAGAGTAGAAATCTTAGTAATAAAATAAACATAAGGAAATTACATAATTCAGGTCTCTCAACCCACTTTGTAGATGGCCTCAGAGACAGCAATAATTGGTAAGCATAATTTTTCCTAGTTTTGTAACACTAATAAACTGTGATAAGTGTAGCTAAGAAAATCACAGAGAGGAGGGGGTTTAGATTTTTTTCTTACCTAAAAGGAGGCTTTTAAAGTTTAACTGTTCTTTTTTAAATAATTTCAAACTGCAGCCATCAGGCTTTGGATCCGCATTTAACTAGTGTAACGTATAACATATGTTATATGGAACATATAGCTGGCTTTCATCCATTCTGAAATTTGCTATTTTATCATCGATCCAGGACAAATAATCAAGAGGGTAATAGAGCCAAAGAGTATCTGTCTTTATCACAGAGTTCAGCAAGATGACAGGCAAGGCTAGGGAATTATTTTTAGATATGAAGGTCATAAATATTTAAATTTGGTGGATTTATAATTTAAAAAGAAAAGACCATTAGAAACTATGCTGTTGGAGAGACTGATTTTCTTTTTTTGATTTATAGACCTTGATTTCATTCCACAGCCTACTGATTTATTTTACATCTAAATGTATTTCAACAAAACATCTGGAAAATGTAACTGTACTTCATTAAAATCTGTAAATATATTTCCCCAGGAGTCAGAACTTTGAAAGAAATCTCAAGAAATCTGTCCTGTTGCGCATGTATTCCAGGTTCTTCTGTATTAGTCTAATAGTTCATGTTAGAACACGGTAAAAAATAATCAGAGAACATAATTTCTAAGACTTTTTCACCCCTCTATCACTGGTTTCTAGGTTCTTTATTTTTAAACAAATTTAGACAATTTTCAATTACTGACATGCATATTTTTTTCAGTTAAATTTAATTCAAATTGGTATTTAACATGCACCCAGTATTCTTAATTATTTTAGTCATCAGTTTTGAATCTACTGCTAACTAGATCTCATCTGTTGTGTCCACAGAGAAGATGCTGCTTACATATAGTGCAATGTATAATTTTGAAACAGGACAACAACAAGTGACTTGGTCAGCTCTAGAACAGCTCCAAGAAATGCTTTTGCGCATTCTCAGACTTTGATGGTAAACCATGAGACAGATGAACAATTGCAGCGCTTAGAGACAGATGTCTGCCTTTTTTAGTAAGTGTTGCTTCAACGGGATGCAGTTTAGCAGAATCTCATCATGAACAAAGAGGTATTTAAAACTCTTAAACACACCATATCCAGTTGTTCTGGACATTTCCATTCCTACTATTGCTAGTGATCTGTAATACTTTTTTTCCTTAAGTTGTCTTAAAGCATATTTTCCCTTTGACGTTTTACTCAAAATTAACTGGATCTCCTTTCTATACCCCATCATAGGAGTGTTTTTTCGGAACCAATATACTTTATCATCTTTCCAGACCCTTTTTATACTGCAGTTGCCAACACTAAAACATCACTTTAAGCATTTCTCACTCTTAGTCATTGCCTTGTGAGAAACAAGTATTTTTTACTATTTAAAAATCCTGTATTACTGTCTACACATGCATAACAAACACGCCTGGATGTTTCTTAGAATTTCTAAGGAGTTGATATACATAGATACAGCTGACATATACAGTATTTTATCCTTGGTTGTATAACATCTAAGCACCTCACAGTTTACATGCAACGAGGTCATCTCGGGAGTTCACGCATATAAATGAAGAATTGGGAAACGAGGGAAAAAAGCTGACTTTGTCACCAATCTAATTTAGACAATGGTAATCAAAATATGCTTTACAACCCAGCGTCCCATTTTAATTACTGAGCCACTGTACTTTGAAAGATGCTCAATTGATCTATTCTTTGCATATTTTTACTACGTAAAGGCAAAACTAAAAAGAAAAAAACCAAACCTACCTATGAACCTGTTTAATACCTTTTCTTTTAAAAAATAAACCAGAATGTTTCAGCGCAAGAGTGCAGACTTTCCCAGTTCTTAAAACAGCTGACAAAAAAGCAAACTTCTGCTGTCAGTAGAAACTATCACTTGAAGTATGACTAGAGACTGCAGAAGGGTATGAACTTTTCTCTCTACACTGCCATAATCAATGGAGAAACAACTAAACCTGCTGACATCTAAAATAACAAAGCACAAGTCAAGTTGTCCCCACTGTGAAACTTTGTGATGCCCCGAAGCAACACATAAAATTCAGCTCTGCACCAGTGGTGAACTTTTAGCACTTGTCATATCAGAATGGAACCAGCAGGCTTTTGATTACTTACTTGTCTCCACACAACCTTTTTTTTTCTTATGTTTTCAAAGGCTGTGCCTGCTCATCTGCATGCAGCTGCATTTGCCTGAATTATTCCAGCTTTGAGCTTCAATTTTTACACCCCTGCTCACAGTCCATAATCTTGGTGCAAGTCAGTTCCCCCAAAATGGTTGCAGATTACTCAGTAGTACATAAAAGGAGCTGGTGGAAGAACTGTGAACAACAACAACAACCAAAAAAATTAAACTGCAAAAAAGGAGAAAACATGATCCTGTGACTTAGAAAATATGTCAGCTATAAACACATTGGAATAAAATTAACTATGAAACCTCAGCAGAAATAAACGTTCACAAATTATCTAAGCAAATAAAAACACACTAACTGTTGATTTGTCTTACCTAGGTGAGGAGAGGAGAAGTTTTGTTTTTCTTTTTAAGAAATAATGTGCCCTTCAGGCACTGCTTCTGAAATAACGATACAGTTTAAAACCTGACAAGATTACATAAAACTAACACTGCCCCTAACAACTGAGTCTTGAATTAAAAGTCTGGTAGCTCAAGAGCCACTGGGCTGCAAAGGAAGGCTCGTTCCTGTAGAGAATGGTCTTTGAGGGCTCCTTGGTGTCTGTTTTCCTGGAGCAGTATGTGCACACAGTCTGCTCCCTGTTGGTGCAAACAGCACTTCCTCGGCAGCTTCTGGCACACAAAGCTGTACTTCTCTCTCTCTAATCCAAGCCATGGATTTACACATCATTTTGAAACTTCATCCTCTCTTTTCTGCTTTCTCTTGAACACTTTTTCAATTGTCTTGCACTCTCAATTGTGTTAAACACAGTTTAAACTTCTGTTCCCTTAAATGCTGCAGAGCAGGTTTTTTGCTAATGAAGTTTACTACAGGTTACCAAAATCAGTATATAATTCTCTTGGCTTAATGAGTTCTGAATTAGGCTTTCAGTTGTGTAAAAGCCCCAGCACACTCAAGATCCTTTTGGTACTTCTGCATTTAAGTGGCATGGTTTGGTAAACATGAAATCAGAAGGCCTTTATAGTTTTCAGATGCCATGACTTAGATAAAATCCCCATACCAGCTATTTCAGTTTTATTAGCTTTGAGAGCACAGATTGCAACACTTGAAACAACAACAAAAAAAAAAAAAGCCAAAAAAAAAAAAAATAAAACCAAAAAAAAAAAAGCCAAAACAAAAGCCACAAAAAACACAGAAGTTTTCCAAAAGTTTTCCAAAGGTTTTTTGGAGTGAGTTAATAGGGACATAAGATCATTGAATTAGGTCAGTGGATTCTGTGGTGACTTTTAACAAGACCTGAAATACGAAAAGCTCTTGGTTAACAGCTTTAAACAAAATCATTTGAAGACAACAAGTGTCAAGCAACCACTAAAGATAGAATGACTCCTGCTTAAATCTTTTACACAAACACACTTTTTTTCTGACTATTGGATGTAGGACAAAAATAACCTGGGTCAAAACACAGCTGCTAATCTGCAAGAAAAGCCAACACCTCCTCTCCAGGACTAAAATGTTGCTGGGATGATAAAGGAAGCCTGCCCTAATAACTCTGCAGATGTAGCAAGAGTTTTGCTTATCAGAGCAATACAAGCCTTACAGAACCAATATATCAAATTTCCATATATTGTGGTGTAACCTTGTCAGGCAGCTAAGCATCACACAGTTGTGTCCATAAGTAGATTTGATATCATGAAATTACCTTTTGAAGTAATACACATAAAAGATTGAAATAGAACAGATCAAAGCTTGTTAGACAAAAAAAAAAAAAGTTTAAAAATCTTTAATACATTTTAAAAATTTTGTGGTAGAAAAGTATGGATCAAAAGTTAAAATATAACAGTAGTGAATCAGTTAAGCAGAATCAGTGTGATGTTACATCCCTGATTCCAGACAATTGTGCAATGCATTTTCTCTAGTTGTTTGCAAAATGGTATAGCAGGAATTTAAAGAGTTTCAAATTTAGAAAAAGTTACTTGCTTCATACTAAGAAAGTGAACAAGAGTCACACAGCAAAATGTGAAAATACCAGGCAACAGACATAAAGCAGTTTCATTGCACGGGCATTCTATAAATAAAGGCGTTCTTTTTGCAGAACCCTAAGACAAGATGCACAAAAAGAAAGAAGCAGATACAATCCCTTGGGACCTTGAAACTCCTCCTGACATGGTCCTTGGGAAAAAGGTTTTAAGAAGTATTAATAGTCCTATAATAAGAAGTATGATTTCAGATGGCTCACACTCCAGTCAGGCAAAAAGAATGATAAATGGCATTGTAAAAAGAAAAAACAGCATCTTGTACCAGAGAAAAAGACTGAGCTAGTTTGGTTCAAGTTTTTTAGGATACGAACATACAAGAGACTAAATTTAAAGATGGACATTATTAAATGATTAGGTAGAAAAACAACATCTGGTATTTTTACCCATTCCAAAAAGATTTAATTCAACAACATGGTTGAAAGTACAATAAATTCCATTTAATTTAACTTATAAAAGAAAAATCTATAATATATAAAACAAAAATGGGCTTGCAATGACTGTAGATGAAGTATCACACATTGTGAAGGAGAAAATTAAAAGCTAATTTGCTGTAGGGTAACATTTTAAACTGGGTTATCAAGGCTGCTCCAGTATCCTGGATACTTCCTATATTTTATCTTTTGTCTGCAAAAATTGTTCAGAAGCTGTAGAAAAAACAATTTGAAAGTCCACCACTCTGAGAAAACAGCAGCTCAAATTTTAAATTATTAGCCTGAGGATACTACCTCTTTCTCAGTGCTGTGTACTAAGATTCATTGGACACGAATGCTGCTGTGTGTTCTGATGTACTGAATCTTGGAGCACTTGATGTGTGACTGTTGTGAAAGAAGAATGGCATAGATCAAAATAAAAACTGGGATGCTCTATTGTTTTCTAAGGACTCAGGTTTGTGTATTTGCTTATTTCTTCCTCTCACCTTTAATATCCCATAAAACCACTGAAGGAAATGCAATCAAATTATGTGAAAACAGAAGGAGGCTACAGGATCATAGCTGGGAACTACAGCTCTTACTGCATCATAAATCAAAGTCCTCTGTCCAGATTTGCTTCTTACCAAATGTCCTTTGAATACCAAGGATTTCAGGAGAAAATAAGAAACTCTACTAATGGACTTTTTGGCACAGCACATTTGTTTTTTCCAGGGTAGCATAATTTTACATTTTACATTTTATTAATAAGTTTTAACC
This sequence comes from Melozone crissalis, assembly GCF_028551555.1. Classification (NCBI taxonomy): domain Eukaryota; kingdom Metazoa; phylum Chordata; class Aves; order Passeriformes; family Passerellidae; genus Melozone; species Melozone crissalis. The sequence goes on along the minus strand of NW_026535784.1, from coordinate 34,123,484 downwards.
TCAAAGTTCAATTTTAATTAATTAAATGAGGGGAGGCAGCTAGGTGACTTTCATCCCTTCAATTGCTGCTTTAATTTAATCCTTTAAAAGCAAGTATAAACATAAAACCTAAAATATAATTGTTCTACCAGTAACAGCTAAACTGTACATAACAACCTGCCGCCCAAATAACCTTGAAAGCACAGAATGCAATTTGAGCCTTAATACAACTATGTGCATGTGTAAGCAGTCTTAACTTTTTCTGCTCTACAAATTATTTTTTATCTTCCCCTTAAGAAGCATAATAAATCTCCAAGACAGCAAGCTTTGAAGATTCAGTTTTCTCTGGAAATTTTAATCCATAACAAAAGATTTCAAAAAGTACAATAATTTATATTTAAACAGGTGTAGTTCTTTCCATTCTTCAATTTTAAAATAGTGATATAAAAGATTTCCACTCCTCAATTCCTATAGTGTATTCTTCTTTGTCACAAAAAATGGCAAAGCTGCAGTTGTTCCCTCTCATAGGGCTCTGCTCTGTATCCCTGCAGCACCATTAGCAGGCTCTCTTAGGTTATTATAGTAGTTATTGATACCAATCATTGACATGTGAAACACTGATAAGAAAGTAGAACTTACCAGAAAACTTCATTCCACAGAAGGCTCTGATGCTAGGCACACTTTTCTTCATAAAGCAGGGTAAAAAGCAGCTCCAAACAAGACCCCCATCAATTCCAGATACAGGCTAGCAAATGATGGTGATGGAAATGTGGGGTGAACATCAGGGTCTGGACAACTGTTTGGTGAAAGTAAACATTAATGTAAACATAATAAAACAGTGATATGTCACTTAAATTTGTGTCCTATTTCATCACACCATTCTGGCACAGGTCTCTAAAGCACTGCCAAGAAAGTTTGTTCCATAAACTGTTGAACTTACTGCCTGCTTTAACCCCTGCTAGCAAGATGTTTTGGGGATAACAAAATCCATTGCATTTTAATTAAATACACCATTACACAGACACCAGCATTTTGCCACCAACATATGCTAGAAAAGTTCAGCTTCATATTACAAAACTTACTTTTCAGTAATCAGAGAAGATAAAGGTTTTCCACAGTATTTTCACATATATTATCTTACAAACAGAAATGTTGCATATATATAATGTGGTGGGATCCAGCCCGCTCCATGCAGCTTCCCCTGTATCAAAGCCTGCTTTGCTCTCTGAAGCAGGGTGCAATTCCTCATGTGCTTGGAGGAAGAAGGGCTGTTGTTGTAAAAGTCTCCTCATCAGCTTCCAGGGTGTTTCATTAGAGCATTTCATCTTTGAAATGCCACCAAGCTGCTTACCTGTCACCAAAAGAAAACGTACTATGACTCAAAGTCTCTGGCCTCAAAAATACAGCCAATGAATTTATAATACATTTCTAATATATTTGCAGCAGGAAAAGGAGCACGGTTCTGTGAGTTAATAGGCCTATCCAGTCCTACACTCTTTGATTCTGTTGTTAAAATTAAATGATGCAGCAAATATTTTATGGTCTATATATCTCTCAAAAATTACCTGCAGGAATGGTGGCTTTTGCAGCCACATCCTTTTGGCAATTCTGCATAATCCATCTGGGGAAGATTTCTGTTTACACTGAATTTATTTTTACTATTGCTCAAGGTCAAAACTGCAGAAAATATACCTTAAATCACAGTTTGAAATATCTGAATCTGGTAGAAGCAATCTGGGTGCCTAACGCTGCTTAAATGCATAACATAGTTTGGTAAATGTATTTTATGTCTTCTTTAAACCTTTACTTTCATTGATATAGCAAATGGAAGGAAAAAAATACCCTCAAAAATAAAGTTATATAGAAAGAGAAAAATAGAAAATTTTGGGGTAGAAAGAATTTTCAGTCTTATATAAAGTATATTAATTTATACATTTGCTGCGAAAATTAAGTTTCTCCTTTTTCTCTTTATTATAAAACGTCCGAGTTCCTATAAAAGGAAGCAACTATAACCCCCAAAAAACCTTCTACTATTTGAAATGTAATTAGATTACACATGTAAATTGTCTATGATATGACAAGTGCTTAAAGAGCTGAAAATACCTACCAGGACATGCTGCAAAACAAACGTCATTTTATAATTATTTCAGTTGTCTTGTACAGTCACAAATACAGATTATCAGTAAGCAACTATCAGGACACTATTAAAGTTAATAATTGTTCAAGACCACCTATAATTGCAGATTACTTTTGGGTTTTTTTTACAAGTCCAAATCATGTGGGCACTTTTCATGCAAAGTTCATAACCTTCTCTCTGGAATGAGAAGCTTCCCTGAAATACTGTTTCACATTAGAAAATCAGAACATATTAGAGGTGAAACCTGGAGCACCAGACCACATTTCAGCTTGTTTGTATCATCCTGGTCATTTGGGCTCTAAAGGGGAGCCTAAACCAGGAAAATCCAAAGGGGCAAGAGGCAATACACAAAATACTGCACGTAGACAACTGCAGAAACCTAACTTTTGTTAGGTCTGGTGTGCAATACCTAAATACTTCTCTAGCGGAAAAAAATACATATTTGTATTTCATACAGATTGAATGCATTTCTGCAATTACATGGATAGCACCATTCTGCCCCCTTTGACCTTTGGAAGGTGAATATATGCCTTACTCAAAGTAAATTTACAATGTAACATAAATACGGTTGAATTTGTTCACAAGTATTTCACTTGTACTAGTTACCCATAGTGAGATTCCAAGTTAAGGTAAAAAAGTTCTTCTCACTGTAAAAAAAAAATCTGTTGACACGTTTTGTTCTTCATTTCAGAATATTGATTATGTATATACCAGAAAATATCAGCAAAGGTTTACTTTTTCATAATCCTGAGCAGAAAGAGGAAAACAAATACGCTAAAAATCTTATGAGAGTATGACTAATAACTGCACTCTTCATATATAACAGTACTTGCAAGCAGAAAAGATAAAATTTCTCAATTTCTCTACTCAAAGGATAGGGCCAAAACAACAGAATGCATTCCCCTGTTACAGCTGAGACAGTACAGACCTCATTCCAAGTGCAAGTCTTGCTCCCTTGAATTGCCATCTCACATGCCATGCAGACTATAGATGCATAAATCCCATCTGCCAAAGGAAAACAGTAAATAGAAAGCTCTACCAAAACAAGGCACTTCATTTTACATTCCCTTGGTGACAAAGAAAAAATAATAATAAAAATAAAGGCCTCATGCCAGATGCTGGAACATTGCTAAATGACAATTAAAATATACCATATTTTTCATGGAATATTATAAGGAGTAAAACAGAAATAAGAATAATAAAAAATAGAAGATGGATGGACACTATCCCTGTGGGTCCAACCTGGTTTCTAGATGTAAGAGAAATTATTAAAAATCATTGTTGTTTTCATTGTTTATTTATGTGGTTCAGCCTTTCAGGAGTCATAAAAATAGAGTCAGCTGGAGATAAGGTTTGTATGGTAATGAACATTCCATAAATACCTGGTGTGCTTTTCTTTTCCAGTGAGCTTCCCTCAGAATCAAGGGAACCACATTGCCTACAACAAATAAACTGCCTAGTGTTGCTAACTGGGAGGTGTAAGACTGTGCTCCAAAATGAATTCACATAAACAGTGTTCATTGTGGTACATGTGTATTACAAAAATTTTGTCAAGGTCTCATTGTTGGTAGTTAAAGCACAAGCTAAAAAAGCCAACTCAAAATCCAGTGTGAGTAATGGCTTTGATTTTTCAAATAAAAAAAATCAATATATTGAGTTCACCGTTTTCCCATGAATAGAATAAACATCAAAGAGACCCACTGGGGCAAGACTGGCATTAAACCATGTCATATTCTAGGACAAAATTACTTCACAGAAAATGGTGAACTCTCTGAAAAAACCTTCTCAATTTCAGTTCAGGCCTGTAAGAGAAAAATATATTTCTAACATGTTTATTTAAAGTAAATGGAATAATTGTAAAATAGCAAGGATTAGTCTTTTATTATTTTTAAATGTTAATTGCATTTAAAATGTGATGCGTGAAGGCTTTTTAAAAGGTGTAAGATACCATTTCTATTAACAATTTGAGTTTATTTCTCTAGGTGGGAATTTTGTTATTAATCAATCACATGGCTAAACCATAATCAAGTTTTGTGTGTAAGAACTTTGTTTCTTGTGCCCTGAGTCCTGTTTTTATTTCTGTCATTCAAGAAGAGAAGCTCGCTGCAGGTTTTCTACAACCCCCAGAAGAAATTTACCAGGGTGACTTTATTTGGGCAGTTCCACATGGAGAGCAGATTGGCAGGCACAGCACTGCTCTGCAGGGCAGGTGGCAAAGGCCATTAGTGCCTGCTTCCCTTCACACTGCCCTTCTGCAGCAGGGTCCCTGCCTTCTGCCTCCAATTAGTCCATAAATAAATTATTGATCTGCCGCCTCTGAGCTCACACTGCTTTCTAGCCTTGAAACTTCATTGTTCCCAAATATGTCCTAGGGATCACTAAGCTTGTAGAGTAACAAAAAAAATATTACTGCATATAAATCCAGACATTTTTTAAAATACCTGTGTCAATTTGGCACTCCCCTGTCCAGATTTAAACCAATAAATTATTTTGCAGTTTTTGAATGAAACATATTTTCCATCTCTTGACCAAGGAGTTACAAATAATAGAGAAGCAAATCACAGCTGTGCAAATGCACATGACGAATTTTAATTTGCCTATAACAACGACCATTACATGCATTAATATGCAATAACCATTACATTCTTGATATCTATAGGAACATCACAATGTCTATTTGGATAAGAAAATTCTACCACAATCTAGCCAAATATCAGTTTTATTGTAACTCATTGGGAATGGTGGCCCAGGAAAGGTCCCAGATCAAGGACAAGAGTGCCAGATTAAGGTAAAATATAAATTATTAAATGACTGCAAATTACAGCCAAAATATCTGTGTATGTAGCATTCATAGAAGAATCATATCTATATACACAATTACATTTAATTTCCATACATAATATTACATTTACATCTACAAATACAGAGAAATTGTCTATGGAAAAATATATGCGGTCGGTATGTGGAGTATGTATACAAATATTGTGCATTTAGAAAATAAATTGATATAACAGAACATGCATATAACAGAAATAATGATAACATATATAACAGAAATATATATAACATATCTAGAAATATACTATAATCATTTTTATGTATATAAAGGAAACCATAAGCAGAAATCAGAACAAAATTATGAAAGAAAAAATAATGCACAACAGACATCTGAAAAATAGACATCATCAGATAACAGTGGAGAAGAATAAAAAGTAATACAAGACTGCACTGCTTCAGTATCACAAATCGAATTTTATCTGTAAAGCTGGGGAAATTTCCAGATCAAGGAACAAGGGAATATTTAAGTTGCCTTGCTATTTCTATTATTTTTTCATTCCAATTTTTTATTTCTCTTCCTTTCTTTTTTAACTTTTAATAGAGCAAATAATTTCACTTTCTTTCCTTTCTGCTTTTTCCACATGTTTAGTACATAGTTTGATTTTTAAACCCAGCCATCACACTTCAGGGTTTTTTAAAATATTTTGTGCTTGGTTCTTTTAGGTATGATAACTAACATGACTATCCTTTTTATATTTTGTGAAATGTCATTAAAAAACAATCATCAGTCTCAACCAATTTAATGTTCCTCAGCACTTCTAGGTCATAAAAAAGCCTATAAAAATAATTAGCATTTACCTGACTTCTTTCCCTTCTTTTGTTTAGTACAACTTAGCTGTTCTCACAATAAATGCAAATATTGAAAATCCATTGTTTGTTTTTCTACATTTTCTTCTTTTTCTTACTTGTGTAGCTATCTTTTTATAGAATTGACAATTCTGTGTAAAAGTTAACTAAACATACTAAGAATTTCCATAATCTTAGTTGTAAGATTATAGAATAAACAAGCTGTACTTGGCTACTTTTCATTATTATTGCCCTACTTCAGAAGGTTTTATAAGTATTCAAGCAGCCTGACAGCAGTGTTTATAGTCAGATATCTTTCTCCTGAAACAATATCATGACTTTGCATAAATCTTTTTTCCATTCCAATATATCAACAAGAAGCTAGTTCTCAAAAAAGACATTGCTTGAAACATTCCAGTGCTTTGCAATCAAAAGTTCCTGGCCACTTTTTGTGCTTCAGAGACAAAATGTTGGAACATTCATCCTAAGTCATTAATAGAGGCTGCTGGTATTTTGTAGATACAGCTTTCTTACCCCAGTTTTGAACTTTTTTGGAACATATTCAAACTTAATGAAAGCTGTATTTTTTCTCAGTATTCTGATCGTAAACAACTTCAGATGATTCTTTCAACAGAAAGAATCTGGCCATTTCTGAGAGCCAGATAACTCCTTTAGTCCTTCCCCAGGCTGTTCCTTCCACAGTGCCTGCTCTAACAATGCCATAGGTAACAAGTGCTGAAGAAAGAGAAGCAAAGCAAGACAGGCAATGTCACTCTTGGCAAGGTGAATGCAGGAGGGCACCAGGTAAACGGGGAAAAGAATGAGAAAATAAAGTGGGACTATCACACAAGGGTGTAGGTCTGGGGGCTGAAAAGTGAGGAGGATGAAAGCAGCAGGCTGATGCTCTCCTCCGAAAGGAGGGAAGAAAACTTTAAATTGTGCAACGTAAAAGGAAAGAGAAGAAAGGCATGTCACCGTTTGTGATGACACACAACCAACTTGCTCCCAATGATACTGTTTATTCTTTTCAATGATACCTAAAAAAAAAAAAATAAAACCTCAACCTCATAATGAGGCTTGTGAGTTAGAGCTTATTAATTTTCAGCATTTTACTCTCCCTGCCAACATTCTCTCCTGGTCACAGAATACGCTGGAAGGCTATAACGTGGTACAGAATCAAATAATTGCGAGCTTTGGACTCAACTGAGTTGTACTACACTGACAGCACATCTAGATGCTCTTCAGATCATTGAGGGACAAAAGCACAACATTTGTCACATCAAAACACAAGACTATCAAATTCTAAGGAGACAGAAACTGAGATTTTTGGCCAGCACTACTACATGTCATTTTTAAACAGAGTTAGAAGTCCTGCCCAGACAGTCTGTAGTGCTTCTGAAGCCAAGGCTTAGTGACATGACTTAAACAGGATCAAAGAGAACCTGAATTTACCTCCAATTCTGCAGCATAATTAGAAGTCTGAACCTCAGTAACTACTTGCTGAAATTGAGAAGGCAGAGGACAAAGCATTACTTTTCCTTTTGTTTGGACCATGAGAATATTTTTACACTCAGTCCCTCAAGAATTGTTCAATTTCTTAAACATTTAGAGGACTAAAGACTCGATATTTTTCTCTAGGATGTCATAACTTCAAAATTCATTGTTGGTTTTTAAGTGTAGAATTACAACAGCCAGGATTGCAGTAAATTGGTCTTTGACAGGTTGCTTTCAGTCTCGTTTAACTGTAACTATAGCAACAGAGCTCTGCAATTATCAATTGTGAGTTCTATCTAAACAAATAAAGATATAATCTGCCTTAAGTCTTTTATTACATCTGCATAAGTTAGAGATAATCACAAGAATTTTAAAGGAAACTTTGCATTATTGAATTTTCAATCACATAATGATATTGATATTTAGGTAGATGCTTAACTGCAGTCTGAAAACACATTACAAGCAGAGCTAAGTGTCTCAGTTTGAATAGGCACTGGAAAAGTTTTAGCACTGGGAGGAACCTGAACCTATGAAACTTACTTCAGTTTTGGTTAAGAACCTGTATGACACATATGGGGAAGAAGAGTAAAACAGGTTATATTACTATGCAAAATCAAATACAAGTTTCTAGAGCAGTCAGTTATGAAAGAGCTGTATTAGTTGGAATATTCTTTAATAGGCTACTGGTGATAAACACTGTGACATTTTAAGTTATTGCTAATGACTTAGCTTCGTACTTTACAAATTTTATAATGCTCAAGAAACTTTCAAATATTGTTGCTATATGTCAAAATTTTGCCTTTCAAAATTTATCTGTTGCATCCAAACTCTCATGCTTGTTATCTAAAATTTTATTTTGACTTCTGTTTGTGACTGCATGACCTTGCTCATTTATTGTGCCAGAATCTATAAAAGGTCCCACAGAATGAAAAATGCACACTACTTCCTAAGTTTTCAAAGATATTTCCTAGCTGTGACATGTAGAAGTATTTTTTTTAATCTCTGTATCTTCTCATTATTTGTAGCCCTGTAAATACATATATATTGAGCAGTATAAGTTTCACCACTGAAAAATATTAGTACCCTAAGCAAAAAAAAAAAAACTCAGATAAAATTTTAAAGATCATCGCCTAACAGGACATTGTTTTACAGAGTTTTAAAAAAGCATCTGGTTTATCTGGTTTGAGTATTTTGAATTCTTGACAGTTTCTTGGAGAAAAACAGAACTTCTATGTAGTCTGTTTCTCCCATGCTGAAAACTGAATACCTAATGTTGAAGTTAATATTTGGGGTATGTTCCAAAGATGCAAATCTTTATTACATGCAATTCCAAGCTAAATTTAACCATCCTAGCTTGGATACTAAAAGAGTACAGATGAGGTACGAGAGCCTTCAAAGTGACTGCCACACACACACTCAGCTCGAGTCCTCATCACCTAGACCATGGCTGAAATTACAATATGATTTTAAAGTTGATACAATTTTAAATTTGAGTCTCTTTAAAACCAGAGTCTTTTATTTTATCTATGCTACATTCATATCTGCCCACTCAATTACTTATTGAGGAAGAAAGCTGCATTAACAGAAAGAGGTGATATTCAACATTTCAGCTTCAAGTGAAAACCACAGATTTGTTTCCTTCCTCTCTAACATTGTGATAACTGGGGAAACACATACAACAGGATAAGCACAATTTTTAGCGGGTCTTTTTGCAGGTCTATACATGCTGTTATAGAAATAATAGGTCTTTTGAATGATTTGACATTCTCTTGCTAAAGAACTGCCCCATTTGCTGCCAGAAAGTACACACTGTTCAAGGCACAACTGAGAACATTGCTGAGCTGAGCACATGACTTACAGCAGTGGCTGCTGACACAACTCTTCCTTTCAGAAAGGTGTATGGTTGTTAAGAAATAAATTCACCTTGCACTATTATTGATCTTATTACCCTATGCTGCTTGCAACTCAACCTAATAAATGGCTATAAGTGATTGTTAAGGGAACATCAAGGCTTCTGTTTTCAGTCAGGTACATTTAGTTAAACACACAAAACATGAAAGCTTTAGAAAAGGATGGAAGACATCAAGCCAGAAAGCAAATTTTAAAATATCTTTGATAAAAAAAAATCATTCAAATACTGCTTGTCAAGACACAACAGCACCTATCACTCCTGAACTCATTCAATATCTAGCCCACCAATATAGTTTAACCCAGTTATTGTTGTATTATATATTAATGTTGTCATATCACTAATATGACAGCATTAATATATAAATAATTTTTTGCCGAAAAAATTCAAGGTAAAGACTTCATCACAATCAAAACACAAGTCTCAGAGCAATTCACCCAAAGAAATAGTGTTTCAAAAGTAATTGGTTGGTCACTGCAATCTTAATGCCCTCTACGTCTGCACACCCATTTTAGAGCCCGTGACATTTTCACGGTGTTAAAAATCTTTTAGCCAGTTTTGATTGCAAACTTGATTTCCTAGGAATAAAAGTATAGAAATATTTAAGATCGTATTCATTGTTTCCCACCAATTTCCAGTTCCTTGAGTTTCCACTTGATATTGCAATTAAGCAATCAGCACAGGTCAAGAGAAGGGAGCAAGAGCAAGAAAGAAAACGAAAGAAAAAGAGAGAAAGGGAGAGGGAGAGAGAGAGAAGGGGAGAGAGAGAAAGGGGCCCAACACGAACAGCTAGAAACTTACTTGCACATTTATTTAATCTTCCCTTGGTGTTTCTCACACCTGTTTTGGAATAAATTTTAATTGACATAAATCTGTGTCTCAAATGCACGTGGTTCAGCTTCAGTAAAATATTGCAAACGTGACAGAGAAATTTGACAGCCTATATAGTCTGCTGTTGTACTGAATTAAATTAACTTTCAATTTTAGTCTCCTTTACCATTATTTACTTGAATTCAGAAACACAACATTTAGGGCAAAGGGTCTTCCGTGATCAAGTGTGCAGATTCCTAGGAATTCCAAACCTGAAGCAAGAGTAGAATATGAAATAGGGACCTGTCAGAAGTCCACCTTGAGGACATGGTAGAAGCCCCATGATAAGACATATATCCATTTCATAGTATTGAAGTCTCAGAACATCTTCCAGTGAAATTAGATTCCCCATTTCAGTGATGACCTGAAGGGAAAAAAATAAGCTTTGTGTTGCACATAAACTGAGGATGGAGGCAGCCTCAAACAGGCATATTTAAAAGTTGCAGGAAGGGAATACTGATCCTTAATATGTTTTCACTACCTTTAAATTCCAATCCCTCTGATTTTTCATAAATTGAGAGTTGGGAGCTTTATTAGATTTGTTTTCAAGTGAAAAGTTCCCATGATTTTTGAATCATAAATATTTCACAATATTTATTCATAGTATTATCCTTTTTAGCCATGAGGTGTTCATATTAACATTTTTCCCTTCTCCTCCCTCCTTATGACATTGAATTTCATTTTAAAATAGCTCTTATACTGCCATAAACATTACTAAAGCAGGCCTTTTGCACATATATTGAAATTTATTTTCTGTGCAGTTGTATGTATTAACTCACATTAAAAAAACATTGCATAATCACTCTTAAAATGAAGACTTTGAGATAATCAGAACTAAGCCTCAGTGTACATTTCTACATTGTACAGTGTACATTTGCAGACTTTGTCTGTTGGATCTGTAACAGCTAAAGCTATGACACTGCTGTAAAGGAAATGTCAAATACTTTATAAATCATAGTAATGATAGTATCTAGCAGCATTTCTAGCTGAGGTAAACTGAACAGAACGTTTTCTTGGTGCTGTTGATACTTTGATAATCTGTCTGTTTTGATCTGGAAAATATGAATCTTACGGAAAAAAATCAGTCATGTCTTTAACCACAATGAAAAAAAAAAATCACTTCTAATACCTTCCCCTCACAAACACAGCATGTCTTACAAAATGGTTCACCAAAAAGTATCTGGGAAAGAAAAAGCTACAGTCTAAAAAAATTAGAAAAATTATATTTTGAATATGAGCAGATAAAAGAGAGAAATCAAGGTACAAAACGATCATTGGTATCTAAAAGCAGACTAGTTCATTTTCACATACTAAAAATTAAGACCACAGTTGATTTAAAAAATTCTTAGACCTCTCCAAAGGTTTCTTCTAATTCATTAATTTTACAGAGATTCTTTAGCAAGCTCAATGAAAGGTATTATCTTCTTGCTAATGTCAAGAATTTTTTTTTTCATCTGAAACTGAAATAGGTATGACAGGTATAACATTTGACTCTCAGATATGTTCATGGTCAGGTAAACAGACCTTGGCAATGCTAAGGGGTTTTGGGGCATACCCTGAATTAGGTTGTGCTCATATTAAAACACAAGGCTAAGTATTTAAGTCATGGAAGGTAAGCCAGTATCACAGTACATTTTCATATCGTCATATTTAATGAACTGTATAGGTCAGATCGAATCTGAGTGGGAATATTCCTAAGGGGCCCAGCAAAGCTGAATTTAAGAAATGCTGCATCAAATACCTCCCATAAGTAATACTAAAAGAACAGACTAGAGCTGTTCTGGCCTGCCTTCAAGAGCTTCCATCACAGCATCCCAGACCTCAGCAGGCTTGGTGAATGTCTGTGTCTGTTCCTAGACAAGGCAATTTACTGCTTTGTGCAGGATGGACACACAGACAGCAAATGTGTCTAGGTCAGTGGGCTGCAACCCAGGGAAGGGCACCACGAAACCCTACACAATCATTCCTTGGTGGCCAGCCCCCACACAACTCAAAAGGTTTTCCACTGGAACTGGAACTTTCAAAACCAAAATGCCACTGAAGCTGCTTTGCTCTCAAGGTAAGTTCTCCTCAAGATGGAAGGCAACCTTTCACCAACAAACACAACATTTGAGTCTTAGGATGTCATTTGGACTGCATGGATCTGAGGTGTTACCACCCTGAGCTTAAATGTATGTAGGAGTAAAGGGAAAGATGCTCCAATATTATCTTATTAAAAAGAAAATGTGTTCCCTTTCTTTTTTTTTCCATTATTCTGGTACGGCTGCAGGATAAGACATCCAGGATTTACAAAGGTTTTTATCAACATAAAATTAACATATGTCTATTGCATTACTAATAAAAAGTATAATTACAATTTTTCAATTTTGCCCAAGTAATAGAAATTCATTTAGGAGTGCTGATTTTTATACTGACACCACCTATAGTGACTAAAATCAGAGTAAGTACATAGAGCACATTTTCAGTCCCCTGAGAAAACATTAATAATTTTCTTCTATTAACAAATCATCATTTAATTAAGCACTAATAAAGATAACAGCATACATTTTCATGAAGAATTTGCAGTCTTAGAATTCTCCAAGGGTTGTCTAAACCTTACAAGCATTGAATCCAATAGCTGGAGAAGTGGGGTAAATAACCCCAGTATTTAAAATGAACAAGTTATAAAGTAATTTAAATATTTGTCACTTGGAAAGTTTTCCTGAACAGCCCTGCTAGATGACAAATTAAGATTCATTTACACTAAGAAAATAAGGCATAACTAGCAATATTTTGCAGACCTCATATAGATGGTGACCTGGAAATATTATCTGACAAAAAAATACAAAAACAATATTCATATGATACTTCATATCATTGTACTTTGCTATTTCATCTGAGTGAATATTCAGGCACTTGTCCATACTTCCATGGATCCACATATCTGTGTTTACAGTTTCATTAATAGCTTATAATAACTGCAACTTCAAAGTAATTTTTTTAAACATCATATTTAATACTAATTCCTTCTGGATACAGACTGCAATGGTAAAAAGATCAAAACAGTAGGCAGAAAAACAAAATAAATTAAATATATATATACATATATATATATACATATATATATATATATAAACTTTCCTCTCAATTCCTTAAAATTGCCTTCTCTGTACAGAATTCCATTGTGTCATGACACCTGGAAGATAACATCTCATTTCCAAAAGCTCCCAACCTTCTCGTGTAACAGTCCATTTCTGAAATATTTGAAAATAATTCAGAAGAATTCAAAATAGTTGTGGTATATACATTGCAAAACTATTTCTTGCCTCAGTTACAAAACAAGCAGTGTCACATATTTTTTTAGCTAGAGGGTTCCTTTTCTTGTCATAAAATAAATTTACATTTATTAGCTCCAGTAGTAAATAAACTGGTGACTGTTGTGCCTTGCCAAAACAAATTCCTCCACATCCTGTCAGCAGTCATTTTTAAATGCAGGAAAACCTGGTTTTAAGCTGGGAAATACATGACACCTGAGTACATGAGGGATTTTGCAGTCCCTTGGCTCTTCAGGAAGCAATCTGTCAGTGTAAATATTATCACATAATTTCCTCAACAAATTGCTTTGCCATCCAAAAAGATCCAATCTCTTATCACTTCTTTGGGTAAGGGAGGTCTCTAAGTTTGTCACAATGCAAATAAGTACTTTTGTTTTGCCCCTGTTACTTGGATTTGTGCAAGTTTTATAGGCCAGCAAAAGAAAATTACTTCAATAAAAATTAAGAGAAGAAAGAAAGTACAAAACCCCGCAGTGAACTACGCTATTTCCTAAGCTGTGGTGCTTAGTAATAAATGTCAATTTTTTAGAGGTGACAGCACAGAAAAAGGGAAAGAAACACTATGCTGTGACACGTATGAAAGGTGCTATTGCAATTTTTATAATATCATATCAAATCTTAAATTTCCATCCTTCAGCTTCCTTGCTTTAACTCTATGCTATGACACCATTTTTACAACTGTTGCTGAAATTAGAATCTAGGCTTCAACAGATTCTCCCATGAACAGAAATTACTGCTTGGGAATCTGAGGAGACCAATATTAATTGGCAAAAAATTCTGATTAAAAGTAATAAAGTAATACCCAGTCTACTAAAAGTATGTATTTCCCAGCAAAAGTACTAGATACCACTGGACAAAAAAAAAATTCAATAATACATGAAAATATGAGTCACCTTGAAATATTTTTTAATGCATATATAATATACTACTTTCCAGAAAGAACAAAATGTGAGAAGGTACAGGAAGCAGATGCCAAGATCAAATCCTAAGTCATAACCTTTTTTTTTAATCTTCAGGATGAAGGAGAGATTTGACAAGATAAGGCAAGCAAATTCTTGATTGCTATTTTTTCGTTGCAGCCCATTTTGCTGTGATGTCTGAACTATATATTCGTGATAATATTCAGAATGTGAATAAATAGATCAAATCAATTCATCTTCATTTTTTATCTAAAATTGAATACTGTATTTGAAGAAACCCCACCTGTTATTGAGGGCTGTGTACAAGAAAGCACCCTCAGAAGTTTAGCCTTGTTTTTTTCACTATTTTCTACATCCCACCTGCACACACACCACCTGCATTCTTCTTTGATTTTAAGATTCAGCAGAGGGGCAACCTGAGTGGTTTCTGCAGCTTTAAACAAAATCATGATTTCTTGCTGAGAAGGAGCATGACACAAGAGTCTTATATCAACTGTGACCCATGCTGCAGACACTTTGGCAAATCTGTGGAAAAAACTGGGGTTCAACTGGCACAGTAATTGAGAGGTTTGCTAATTCACTTGCTTTTGCTTGAGGGCAGGGTCTATTGAACTGAAAATGGAAATGATAACATGCACTTGAAAAGTTCAGTGAGGGGACCCAGATTTTAAGAAGCATGCTGCTAAAAAAGATGCGTTTCTTTCATGATCTTACTTGCAAATCAACAGCTGGAAAATTTAACATGCCTATTTCTTCATGCCACATAGTAGTCATTCCACTCAGCTATTAGAGGCCTTGAGAAATTTACTCTGTGGAAACAGAACATAAAATCTGCGTGTAATTAAATCAATTAAGAACAAAAACAAAACAGATCTGTAAAAACATACTCTTTCCATTAAAAAAGAATCTCCTGAGGAGCATCAGCATTTCATTCCAAAACCACTTTCTTACTGCAATTTAAAAATACTCTATGAAATTCCTTCTTGCAGATTAAGATTTTCTCCCCAATTTCACACTTCATAAATAATGCAAGAAAATATATTTTCCTTAATCCTTCAGACTCCCAAACAGTTACCAAACCATCCCTGATTTACTTCTAACATTTTCTCGATGAGAATTATAGGCACATGAAATGCATTTGCACCCCATTTAATGCCTCCAGTGATTCAAGAGGTAATTTTAAATACCAAGCCACAACTGTATTAGACAGTTTTAGATAATTCAGAGCCCTCTTTTGTGTTCTTTCAAACCATTTCATCACTCATTGCAAAGCATTAGAGGAAATAATAACAAATGAGAAAGACTGTGCCTGAGGGATTTTATGTGGGCTTGATGACTTCATTGTCATTAGCTTCTGCTAGAGAATAAACACAGCACAACAAACTGATGCCTCTTTAAGAATTATGACTACCATAACTGTTTTGTTGTGGAGAATAAAATGGACCCAACATTTATTTTTTCATTAAATATATACCAAAACTCAATTTTACATAGAAATATTCATAGAATTTAGGGCCAGATATTCATTTCTCCCACATAAACAGAATCAAGCTAAATTAACCGATATATGTGATAAGTGCTTTTGCTTTGTATCTATTATTTGGACATGTGCATGTCTGGTCTTCTATCCTGACCAGAAGAAGCTTCAAGAAGTCTTCCCTGAAGATAGAAAGCAATGGAAAAGGGCAAAAGATTAATTAAAAATTCAGTCATATCAAATAGCAAATTCTGGGTATGAATAGTGAATATATATGTATGTATGTGAGAGAGGGAGAGAGAGGAATTAACAGGTTCAGGACACTGCTGAGAATTCAAAAGAACTTCCTCATGACCTTCTCAATACCCTATAATCAGCTGTAATCAGCTTGAAGTTTGTTTCACTAACATTCCCTTCCCCACTCTTCCACTGAGAAAAAGGAATGGAAGATTTTGTGTGTGCAGAGAAATTATCCATTTGTGTACTGAATATAGGAGAGACTTTTTGATATCTTCAAATGTTTATCTTGTTAATTTATCATCATGTGTGATTAAACAATACATGTATCGTTGTCATTTATTTGCATGGATGGAAACTCAGTGGCCCCATAATTTCAGCTTCATTTGTACTGAGACCTCTTACATTCATTGCCCATTCTGCTACAAACTGACTGGTTCATCCAAATACAGATTATGTTTTAGGATGCAATTAAATAAAAGCCACCTCATAGATACTTTTATTTCCCCTGTTCAACTCCAGCAAGTTGCTATTGGAAGGTGATAATTCAGGGCAACTTTTAATGATTCATAATCTGAGCCTTTGCTCCAATCAAGTGTGAAATATATAGGAACAGAAGAATACAGTGAAAAAAAACAAGAAAAGCACTGTCAACAATTAGCCAAGTGTGTACCACATGTTAACTTTTGCTATTAAAATGAATATTGAGGTAAAATTAGTGAAATTTGCTAAGGGTAATTTGGTAATTATAGGCAGTCCATTCAAGTACAACAAAAATTATTTGCTGTTTCTTTCAGCTTTTAAAATTGTAAGAACTCTTTCTATGGGATAATGAAAGATCAGTAATAATAAAAAATATCAAGCTGGATTCTTCTCTCAAAGTTCTCTGCACTTGACAAAATAATGTTTATATCAACTCTAAACCCTGTTATTACAGGTGGCTTTCTGACCTGTTGATTACAGGCTCTCACAGTCTGTCACATTATTTTTCTGATTCCAGAATACCCCACAAAGAATGGAGGCTCAAGACAAAAATCAAACCTTAAATCTGCTGTGAAAGGATTTCAGCACCACTTATTTCCAGAAGACAAATGTGAATGTATTTTCACTGTGCTTTTCAAAAATGTATTAGTGCAATTCTTTTTTTGCCTCTCTTATAAAACCAAATACTTTTTTAAATAAGTCACATTATGAAGGGAGTAGAAAAACAGATAAAACGAAATCATTTAGAGGTATTCACTATACTAGTTGCTATAATCTTCCTATAAAAGGGTTGAATTTGTGTGGATATTGTACTGTTATTGAAAAATAATCTGTAACATGTAGCAGTTTCCTAGCTGAAAAAAGAAGTTTGGGCATAATTCGGAGGTGTTTTTCAGCTTGTCCAGAAGCATATAAAAGCATGAGAAAATATTAGTCTTCTGGGTGCTATAGACTGAGGATAAAAATTAAAAAGAAATTACATTCTACAGAAAGTCTCAGGAAGAAGGAACATAAAAAATCTAATTTAAAAAATATTATCCATATCCTCTTTGGTATTTTATATTGGTGCAAAACGCTCACAGAATGCTAGTGAGAACTAGATATTTAAATACCACTGAGAAATGGGCTTAAGTGCCTTCTTCCCTTCCTATTTCTATTAATAATTTTTTTTTAGCCAGCACTATTTTCCTACTGTTCTTAAAATAAGAACAGTAGAGACCTGACCTCCTCCTTTTATTGTTTTAAGATCTAATTTCAATGATGTCTCACTCAAATCAGTAGAGACCTGACCTCCTTATTCTACCCTTTTTTTAGAGCAGGATTTCCAACAATTTTTAGTCCTGCATTATGTAAAGCAGCAAGTCCTATTTCCATACATATTATTAATGAAGTTTGAATGGTGGATGAATGGATTCCTCCCACTGTTAATTACTTGGGGCATGTCTCTGAAGGTGATCTGGCTGCTTACTGACCTCAGGATCTACATGTTAGACCTTGCACATTGCTTGGTATTGAGTGCCATGACTCCTTGTTAATAATTCCAGCTCTTGAAACAACACGGGACCCCCTGAGAACGCTTTTTGGCCTACCTTTAGGCAACTACTCCTCCTTCTCCCAGGACAGCCTGGCTGTTTGTGCCTTCCCATCATCCCAGCCACCTCCAGGACTCTGAGTCAGCCACCATATTCCTGTTTGTTTAACTTGCACACGACTGGAAGCAAACTGGCAGAACTTAGATCAGGATGCTGAGAATAGAGAGATAGTATTGGAGAATGGCAGGAAAATTCTTCTCTCTGACCTGTCTTATTCTAAAGCAGAAGGTTGGCACCTGCCTTAAGGTAAAACAAAGATCTTTATTTAAGTTGAACACATAGAAATTATCAAAGTCTGTGGATACAGTCTAAAGTTTGTTATAATTTCAAAGTCCAACACAATTGGAATTAAGGTCAAGCCTTAATTAAAGAGGATTATCTTTCACATCCTTGGGGCACACAGAATAAAGCTTCATAAATATCTTAAAGTTTTCTTTATAACAAAGAAATACCTTTCTTCATCATGTTGTAAAACATGGGCAGTTATTTGAGATATCATTCTTGTAAAATTGCTTACACTGATCATAATTTAAATTATCCTTTTATATTGCAATCAAGTAAACACATACTGCTGCACCACATTCCAGTTTTGCACTACACCGTCAATAAACAACTTATGAAATATATTTTTTAAAATGAGTCTCTAAAAAGAGGTGGCGACTGGGAAAAAAGTCATCAGCACTACAAGGAGTCAACTAAGACAGCCCTACTAGAGCATGTGACAGTTTCTGTGTTCAGGTTTGTTCTATGATGTCCACAGCATACCACCAAAGACTTGGTGTGTCTAAACCACAACTTATTTATGAGTTCATGTCATTCAGAAAAGAACTGAGCTGTGTGTGCTGGCCATATTACACAGACATTTCTAACAGTTCAGACTTCCTTTTGAAGAATCAAAGGAGCATTACCTGTTTAACATTAATATACCTGAAAATTTAGAAAAATCAATATACCTACAGCAAGAAATATCCTCCTGTGCACCAGAAATTGGAACTTACTGTTGGAAATATTCAAGATAATTACATTACTATATAAGCATATCTTCTAATTGGAGCTTAACTTTGCAGTCTGGGAGCTCTGACAGAAAATCTGCCTTCTAGGGTCAAAGCAAAGTGAAATTGAGCAGATCTGAGTACTTTACAGCTCTGTAAGCATACCCATTTTCTAAATTTCTTGAAGTGGAAAAGGATGATGGTGGTGGTGTTAGATTTGCCCCCTAGTGCTGCAGATAGTTAGCATCAAAATTTTAAGACACTGCTGCTAGCAGGATTGAAAAAAAGGGTAATTCAGTGAAGTATAAAGCTAATTGTTCTAAAAATATCCTAGGATGTATCAGTAAGTCATCTACAGATGTGTGATGGATATCTTACATAGATGCAATGAATTGTATTCTGCAGATGAGGAAAAGGACAATAAAGATTTCAGAGAATCGTGAAGTATCTTGAGGTGGAAGGGCCACAGGGATCATCAAGTCCAACTCCTGATCCTACAAAGGATACTCCAAGAAGTCACACCATGTGCCTGAAAGCACTGTCCAAATACTTCTTGAACTCAGGCAGTCTTGGCCCTGTGACCGCTTCCCTGGGGAGCCTGTTCCAGCACAAAATGCTATTTGCAAAGAAATACTGAAAACTAAGAATATACAAAAGTTTTGACTTCTGTTTTGTGACAAAAGCTATGCCAGTAAAAGAAGAAAGCCATAATTTCACACCCCCAATAAGGCGGCTTAAAGATTTGTAAAGGTATGGGAATCTACTCCACAGAAAAACATAACAAAAACAATTACTTGGAGAGCCTATCTGAAACTGACTTTGCTAGACTTAAACCAAAACATAATCAGTTTTAAGGACTTTTTCCCAAAAAGAAGGTACAGCCGTAATCTCAAGTAGAGATCAAAGCTGCAGAGCAAAAAAATCACAGGAATAGATTATGTTGGAAGACTTGCATCCATCAAATTCAGTGAAACTAAGTGGTTTTGCTACTTTTCCATATACCAGCACTACAATAGACAAAAAGCCCCAATAAAATCACCACTTCTCACCCACTGAAATAGATGCATTTGATTTTGCCACTACAGACTTCTTAATTTTGGAATGAATCCATGGAGTATCCATAACTTTAATTTTTGGAAGGTTGTGTGGTATTTTTAACATCCATCTGAAGTTTAGAAGTGACCATTGTTTTGTAAGAGCCTGGCCTGAGAGAAAGCAAAGCTATAACATTATTCTCCCAAGTCTTTGGAGAAGTTTGTTTCTCAGCATCTCCTAATAAGCAGTAATGAGCTCCAACCCGATCTCAAATGCATTTCCTCACAGCCTTCAGTTCACAGGGTGGCAACCAAAACCAGGTGTGGGTTTACAGGTTGTTATTCAAAGGTACCAGGAGATTCATCACTGATCCATAAACATGAAAGGCATGAGGACAGTGAGTAGACCCTTGACATAATAGTTAAGCCTTCTTCAAAAACGCCCTGGAAACTGAGTTGAAATAGCTGATTAACAAGGATAAAACCCAAAAAAAATCAACCAGTACCAAGAGAAGTAATTTAGCAATAACTGAAGAAAAACAAAAAGATCCCATGGCAATAATCTGACAAACTTGCAAAGCAAACTGAAAATCTTTTATGCAACCATAAAAAGTCCACCAAAGCAAAGACTTCTGAATTTGTAAAAAATTTAAATGAGTCTCTAGTAAACATCTCACAGAGCAATATTCATAACTTTAAAATTAATCTAAAGAGACAGTAAAAAAAGATAATTTGATTACAGACTGCCATCTGAACAGACCTGCATACAAGAGCTGAAATTAGAAAGTTCATTGCTATGGATGATGATGTGTCAATCATGTCAACATTGTATACATCAAACATTAGGAAAAGCAAGGTACAGCATGCATTTTTCTGATTAGGAATATAGGAAACAAGCTAAGCAGATACCCAGCAGCATCTAGAGTAAGTTTACTAGGAAAGAGGCCATTAAAAAAACCCTAATAATTCTCTTGAATTATTGACAGGAATGCCTCTAAAATACATTGCTGCTACTCTCTAATAGATTCAGTTCTGAAGTTCTTGAATTCAATATTGTGCCTCAACTTTTAATGGGTACTGGAAAGGTCTAACACAGTTTTTAATTACCTAAGACTCTAGAGCTTACAAAAATTTCGTTTTCTACATTTTTCAACATATCATGAGGACAAAAGTTAATTAGCTGACTACCTTTTCTGATTATCATGAGAAAGCATACACTCTTCAGTCCCCAAACAGTTTCCTCTTAGTACCTAAAGTTTAAATTTAAATTACTTTTATTTATATTGGGTATTTCCTATCTCTCTTTCCTCTTAACCACATAGGACTCCCATTTGCTGTGTTAGCACCAGTTCTGCAATTTTAAGGGTTTTTTTTTTCTTAAACTAAGCATTTATCAATTTGGACTATTTGCACCTCTTTCACTGGATTTTTGGTTTTTTTACTGCAGCATTTACATGCCATCTCTGCCATGGTATTTTTATATTATATACATCAATATAACACAGCATGCATAAATTTTTACCTGCTGACATGAATTTTTTGTTTGAATGCTGCAGATTAATTGGGCCTTAATGGATAACTGCTCAGATCCATCACTGTTTGTTAATATGACTAAATCATATAATTACTGTATTATAATGAAATTTCATATGATTGTATATAGTTTTTTATATAATAAATATATAGTCATTAATAATAAAATTATTACTAATATTATTTAGTTGTTTCTTTCCTGCTGTAGGTGGCACTGACAGTACCTGGTTCAAGAATGAAGAGTCCCAAGTACATTTTATGCATCATGAGGCAGAACACATTTTTCTGTAACAGCCACCATCATTATCCCACTCAAAAGAATTGTGCTCATATGGGGCATGATTCTACCCTGCATCTCTGCACTCTCATGGGACAAAATTAGTACTTTAAATAGAAGAAATGAAAATCAGTTTTGAAATAGGGCAAGAAGCAATTACTAACATTTATTATTAGTCTTGAAAGAATCCCTCAGAAATCACAGGAAGAGGGATGGTGTTTCTTCAGGGCTGAATCCTACTCAGGCTTCCACAGGCCACATGAGTTCATGGAAGGGTCCATGCTGATTCACAGAAAAACAGAAGTTTGTCAAATTTTAGCTAAATCAAAATGTTTGGATAGCAGATTCTTGTTAAGGGTAATTTTACTACTACATTCACTTCTCTCAGCCTAGGTTTTTTGGGGTTTTCTTCTTTTATAATCAGGATTTGAATCCTGTCTCAAACTGTGCTACTTCTGGAAGTACATGGGTTTTACACATAGCTGTACTTCCTCTGATAATGAGTTTTCTATGTTTAATCATCTACGATACACAATAATTTATGTATGGAAATTGACAATTTACATCTGGACCATTTGCCCAAATCTTCCTCCAGCTTCTGCCATCCCAGTACACAATACTTTTCTATATAAATTGAAATACGGTAGCTATTACAACAAAATTACTCAGTGATCATATGAAAATTGGTTGCGAATATCTGACATTTTAGGGATGTACTGATGATAATTCTGTCCTTACCTAAACCTGGCATGGCAGATCTTTTCTTAAACTCTATATCAGCACTGAGAAGCAGAATTGTTTCTCCAGCTTCAAATTATTTGGGTCCAGATTTTATTTTGTAGTATATCCAAAAATAACAAGTTTTTCATACTGACTCTGGTAAGTTAGCCCAGGCCAAAACAACCCCCAGGATACCGAAGTGGCTCACCAGCAGTCATTTATTCAGCCTTAAATCCTCCTTTTCCCCAGCACTTTCTGATGTGACAAGTCCTCATCGATAACATTCACTTAATGAAATTCAGCAGCTCATTTTCACCTCCTGGATTTTCTTACCACTTGCTACAGGTGGCTCAAAGGCTTTACCCAAACTGCCTTATGGAGAGAGAAACCCAGGCTACAAACATGCTGTCCTCAGTGCTGCTACTCCTCACAACAAGCAGCCTGTGGAGAGGACTAATGTAAAAACAATGCGCAGCACTTGGCCTGGTCTCCTCAAGGTTTTGGTTAATGTCATTACAACCCCAAAACAGGAAGATTTTTTTTTTCCTCGAAAGTATATCTGAAATAATATCCAGACAGCACTGCATTTGCTATCACAGTTTGGAGGTTTGTTTTTGTTTTAATAGATATTATTAAAATGTTAATGCACTATTTATCCTTATTGTCAAACTTACTGATAAGATTATTCTACAGCTATAGAATCCAAAAAGACACATTAAGAAAAATTCTGCAAGGCAAAAAAAAGCATATTATCTCTGAAAAAGTATAGTCCATGCAGTAATTTGACTGTGATATTTTTCACTTTGGACCTCAATTATACCTACAGTCACCATCACTAAAATAAGAAACTCCTTGAACATTAATGCTGCTAAACCTGCCTGTATCAACTCTCCAACAGGAAAACTTACCATAAGAAGACAAGAAAAAAATATTCTGCACAGACACTCTGAGTGTGATGAGGCACTGGAACAGCTGATCCAGAGAAGATATGGATGTCCCAATCCCTGGAAGTGTTTTAGGCCAGGTTGGATGAGACTCTGACCAACCTGGTCTAGTGGAAAGTGTGCTTGCCCATGGCAGGGGGATTGGAACTAGACAATCTTTAAGGTCCCTTCCAATCCAGGCCATTCTGTGATTCTATGATTTACCAGTATTCAGACAAACAGAAGAGAGACTTATTATTAAGGAAAAGTAAAAGCATGGAAAGTTTCCTAAAAGATGGCTGAATTTGTTAGACTATTTCATTTATAGCGCCATTTATTATTTGGGGGTTTGGGATGTTTTTTGGGTTTGTTGGATTTTTTTATGCTGGATTTTTTAAAATTCTTCTCTGCAACCCAATTGTTATTTAAAAATGAACAAAATTACAATCTACCCCTTTAGGTTTAAATGGGCTGACCAATAGATTCATCTTCTATGACCATAAAACTTTGCTATGTTGCTTAATCTGTGTTGCAGAGCAGGAAATCTGCATGCCTATAAAAGTTTTGGTTAATTTACTACTCCAAGAAATATAGTAGGAAAAATATTTAGCATGTATGATGTACTTCAGACTCTTAGAGATAGTAAACTCTCTGAAGTACCTGATTTATGCTCAAGGTTCTTGAAACGCACATTATCTACACAACAACAAAATTACTTCAAGGACTAAAATGCAATGCATGCCACACCCTTGTGACAGAGCTCTGGACCTGAATACTTGCCTCCTTTGTTAAGTACATCCTCCAAAATGGAAATGCATATCCACAGTTGACTGAAATGTTAAACACTCATTTCAGTCTTCATCCAAGACTTAAATAAACAGACATTTATGGTACTAGAAATGTACAGTAGACAGAGACTCCCAAGACTTTCTATAAGGAAAATTCTAATAAAATAGGTCATAGAGAAGTGTAAAAGTAGAAGTGTAGAGGCTTAAACAGTTTCTAACTACCAGAGCTATCAGATGTTGTCATTCTACAGCATTACAAAGTTGTCATCCTGATATTTTAACAGCAGCTTGAAACAAAAAAAAAAAAAATCTAAGATGACAGATCAATTGTACAGCAAAACTAAGTCCTATTATATAAACACATCCAATCTCTTTTTATCACTGAGGTTTTTCTTTGTGATCTTAACATATGGCTTTCCTTGATGCCAAGAAACAGACAACAAAAAGAAGCCTTTGTTCTTGAGCAGCACCTTTGTTCTTCCCAAACCTTAGCAACTGTTCAAGGATGCAGTAAGGGCAGAATAAGAGGAGGGATTTAGTATGGACAAACTCTGTATTTCTTACCTGGTTCCAGCTTTAGTCTCTTTTCTGTCAGTAACTCTTAGTGCTAGAACTGTTAAATAGTACCCCTAGTGACAAAACATCTAATAGGAAAAGGCACTTTCCCTTTCTGTTCTTTATTTCAGACCACATCCCTTGACCTGAGCCCTGCCTGATGTGGTCAGAAAATGGTCACAAATGGTTTTCTGCAAGCATGAAAGATATGAAGTTTTATTTTTTTGGTAGTGAGCAAGCTCTGTTAAGCAGCTGGATTAAATATAGAATATGAAACTTCCTTGACAGGTTTTACTGAGCAAGGAAAGAGAACCATTCCACTCAGGAAAAGCAGAATGAGACCAGAACCCTGGGCTATAGCAGCCACAGCTGAGGAGGGCACCTGATGTCATTTCTCAGTTCTCAGGTTTGGGTGTCATTGTTGCCATGTCTGGACAGCGTGTGAGGACGACATATGGAATAACAAATTCTCCCACTCACAATAGATTTCTCATGTGCAAATCCTGAATCAGAAGTCGTGGGACACTTCAGCAGGTCCCCAGGGCAGGGAAATCCAAAGAGGATGGAGAAAGTGGAGGTTTGAGCCAAGGGGAACATCTGCCCCAGAGCTAGTCTTTGTGCATAAGAGCATTTTACATTTTCCTCACCATACCTTGGCATGAAAGCTTGGGTTTGTGTCTCACAAAAACCTATACTATTATTTTTACACCAGATTTTTCTTTTACACAAATCTACTTTTGACAAAATGTGCTAACCAAAATATCCCACCAAAAATTACTTGAATTGCAAGGACAAATCACATGTTAAAATTAAGGTAATTTTACACAGAATCAAGTGTTGGGGTTGCTAATTCTTTATTACTTGAGATTTTTGCATCAAAACTAGATATTATGGCTATGTCAAATCTTATAGGCATTGTAAGTGCTATGGAAATTCTTTAAAAAATTGTTCTACTCTGTGTGATGCTATAAATCACAGCAGGATCTAAGAACAGGCATTTCATGTTGCAGAGCACCTTGATTTAATTGTGCAACATAAATTCTTAACTAGCTCTTTTTTAGGAAAGGTACTCAATGATTTATATTTCTCACACAAAGAATATGATTTTGTCATTTTAAATATCGTTTTTTGGTTTTAAGTGACAACATTCCAAATTAAGTGTCCTGTAGTCCAAGAAATTGCTTTGTTTACTTTCTATAGATAAATTATTTCCATTTGTCTCTCTCACATTTCATGAGAGTATTGTGATTTTCTTCTATTGGTACAATTCAAGCAATAATGAACTTATTCTACATAGGATGAAAACAAATATTAAATTCAAGTTTATCAACAGCACACTTAGCTTGCTATAATAAACTCTTTGATTACTAGAAATACGAAGGGTGTCTGTTACATTTTCAGTTCATTTACACCAGCTAGCTTAGGCTCTCAGATGTCATGTTGAAGAGATACTAATGCTCTTCTACACATAACAATAAAAATTGGCATTTAAATCAATGTTTCTTCACTTTATGGATTTTTGTATGACCCCAGATATGGGATGGTCACTGCCTGAAAGCTTCAGACTCAGTTTTGCTATTTCCAATAGAAGGAGTTACTTCAAATTACACCAAGACGATTAAGAAGACGATTCATAGCCTTCAAAGAGAGAAAAGCTACTTACATTAATCATAAATAGCTTTAGATCACACTCAATTTAGATATGTGCTGAGGCTCTAAACAGTGTGACATTTTTAAGAAGCTTCTCATTTTAGTTCCATGAGAACCACAGGGGTATAACATATACAACATTTTGAATCAATTCAACTTCAGGTCATCTTTTCGTAGAACTATGTTTTTGCTGTCATGCAGATACAGTTTAAAGATATGGTCATGTCTATTGATGCCAACTGCAAGTAGCAAACAAATGTTACAGTAGAATCCTCAGCTGCTAAAATTATTTCACTATGATTTTAACTTTAGCAAATAATTTAATTGTTTTACTGTGAAGTTACACTTCTTCCTGAAAGCACCCTATATTTGCAAAAGACAGATTTCTGTTCAGACTCTGGTTCCAAAAAGGCTTGTGAAGAACACGGTGGTGTCAGCTGAGCACCATGCAGAGTCTTAAAGGAAACAACAGGAAAGAGAGCTTGGGATGGACTCACTCTCAGCAACCTTTTATTTTACTACTAAAACATTTTGCAAGCACAGAAACACATGATAATTCTGCACTGTTCCTGGTTACACTGCCAGTGTAGGTGTTGATATACACTGCAGTGAAGTTTGAAAACATGGATCATGACAGAAGTTACAGTCCTCCTATGGCAAGCACCCAGTGTGTCTGTAATCCCATCACTCCTGTTTCAAGGCTCTGAACTAAAAAAGGAAATCATTTGCTCGGGCTGTGTTTCATAACACCTTCAGCATGCATGTTAGCAGGACATCCACCCACACCATCACTAACTGCAAAGGCTATTCAGCCAAACTTCTGCCCAGCACACAGTGCCACTCCCCAGCTCACCTGCCCAGTCTGCAGCCCTCCATCCTGGGATATTCCACCAAGTCTCATCAGTGCTGATGATGCCATAGTTCTGGGAACTGACCAAGCCTTCCAGTTCATCCTGTTTCTCATGATGCATGTGTTTGGGTATAAGCATTTCAGATGTGCTCCTGGACCATTTGAAAGCAATCAGGTCTGGTCCTAAAAAAAAAAAAAAAAAAAAGACAAAATTAGTTTTGGTAGCATTTTGGCATTTAAATCTCACAGTGATCTTTAATCTTGCTGCTTGCTTGTAGCCATCTCAAAATGGATCCTTAGGAAACATTATGGAATCACCGACAAAAGCAAAAAGCTTCTCTCCTCTTTCCTTATGAAAAGTATTTTATTTTCTATATTATTTCTCTTTGCTCCTCAATTATAATTGGTTTAACTACTAACTATTTCTAATAGTGTTGAACTGCCCCCTGCAGCTGAATCAGAGGTAAAACGTGCACAAAAAATTTTGTATCATGATTCATGACCCACATCTAAGGGTTCAGGAAATCAGGCTCACTCTTCCAGATCTCAAACTGTCTGAAATAAGCTGATGGGAAAGGATTTTTCTCTTCTGATGAGAAAAAGGCTTAGAATAGTGAAGTCATGTTTATTGAAAGACTGAGGGTTTTGAAAAATTGTGAGTCTTCTCCTTTTCAGGAATAAAAGGGAAACTTTTTATTAAGAGACCAGAAAAGGTTTGGTTTTCACTATTTACTTTTTGATCCTGTGAGATCACAGGGTTAAGAAAACATTCAGAACAACCTATACAAACATGTTCACCTGCAGAAATAAGAACAGTCAAGCTGGCACCTTCCTGAAGCAAATTCTTGTCCAAGAATGGAGTGACTGAACCTATTGGGGTGTGACTTATGCTATAGATAAAAGACCAAGTGTCTCTAATTGAAGCAGTTGCTTTTTTTCTGGCTCAACTTGAATAGTATATTAGAGTTATTGTTCCTACTTACTTGGATTTAGTGCCATTCACAATATTATATAAATTGTGATTCACTATTCTCCATTCTGAATAAATACCAAATAAATGTGAAAAAGATGATAAAATTTACCAGACAAGGAGTAAAAGTTGTCACAGGATTGATTAGAGTGGGGGCACAATGGTTAAACTGTTCTCAGACACTTTGATCAGTACTAATGCCTAGTTAAGAAATCACACACATGCCTCCATGAAAAAAGGACAAGGTTAAATAATGTACATTTCAAACTAAACACTGCCTTATTTGCCAGAGATAACAAGGGGTAATGAATGATGCATCCACAAAGATGAAAAATTCCATTTTCTGCCCCTGCAAAAGTGCTTCGTAAAATCATAAGTGAAGTTCAAAAAAATAATCCAAATCATACCTTGACTTTAACACATCGGGCTATATCTTTCAAATAATAATGTCTAACAATGCTGAACCAACACCTGCACAGCAACAGCAAGAGGGGAAATACTGGCACTTGCAGTTCCAGCCAGCAAGTGTAAAGGAGTCAGGTACCTTGGTAACAGTGGTGAAAGTAATCTTTAAAATTTCATCCATTTAATTCCTCAGGGAGAGAACTCTTAGTGAGCTAAGTTTGCTGATAAAAATGATAGCACAGCATCTACAGTCCCTGTTCAATATAAAAATGTAATAAAATAACTTCAGAACTATTAAAAACTATAGAAAACTTCTGAAAAAATATTGCTTTTCAGTTATTGTTGTGATGATTAATTAGATTTGAAGGTTAGTACTGAACACTTGAAACTTAGAAGACCTGGAAGAGATTATTCCTACAGTACTGTACTGCTGAATTCTAGCCTTAGTTCAGGATAGGCTTCAATTCTTATTTAATTTCCTTGAAACATTGGCATTTCAGTAGAATTATAAAAATAAAACCTGAAACAAAAAAAAGTCACAGTTTGAGAAAACAGCTTTGTTTTGATTCATAAAGTTAATTTCCAAGTCAACTTATACCCTTAAAAATTTGATAAAATCTATGAATAGGATGCTTTATAACATACTAGATAAAGTGCATCAATATTTATAAACACAGTCAACTGTGTCAACTGTTCTTGCCAGGTCTCATTGGACACCAGTGACAAGTGATGTCCCTCAGGGGTCCAAACTGGGACCAGTGGCATTTAACATCTTCAGTACTGACAAAGATGAAGGGATCAAATGCACTGTCAGAAAATCTGCAGATGACACCGAGCTCTGAGGAGTGCAGATGACACTCCTGAAGGACAGGACACCACCCACGAGGAGAAACTCAAGAATTGGGCCCAGGGCAATCTCATGAGCTTTAGCAGGACATAGGTAAGGCACTGCACCTGGGTCAGGGCAGCCCCTGATACCAACACAGGCTTTGGGGTGAACAGATTGAGAGCAGCCCTGCTGAGAAGCACTTGGCTGGTGTGGCTGGAGCATTTGCCATTGAAGACTGAGGCACAGAGTCATTAAAGATCTCAGCCATCTCTTTGTCCAGATCTCCCCTTTCCTTCTGGAGAGGAAGGAAATAATCCTTAGGACGTTATCCCTAGACTTTCTTTCGCTTGCAACATAACGATAAAAGCCCTTCCAGTTACCATTACATTCCTGGCCAGACTCAATTCTAACTGAGCCTTGGCTTCCCTAACCTTGTCCCTAGCTTCCCATACCATTTCACTGGATTCCTCCCAGGACACCTGTCTTTGTTTCCACTTCCTGAAAGACATCAACCAGCAATGTGCACTTGCAGCTCAGGAGGCCAATCAGGTCCTGGGCTGCATCCAAAGCAGTGTGGCCAGCCAGGCAAGGAAGAGCATTCTCCCCTCTGCCCCACTCTGATGAGCCCACATCTGCAGTGCTGCATCCAGCCCTGGGATCCCCAGCACAGGAAGGACACTGGCCTGTTGGAGCAAGATGAGAGGAATGTTGACTAGAAGGATGGAGCTTGTCTCCTCTGAGAAAAGGCTGAGAGAATTTTGTTTGTTCAGCTTGGAAAAATGGCTTAAAAGTGACCTCACTGCAGCCTCCCAGTACCTGAAGGGTGCCTGCAAGAAAGATGGAGAGAGACTATTTACAAGGGCCTGTAGTGACAGGACAAGAGGGAATGGCTTCAAACTGAAAGAGAGCAGGTTTAAATTAGATATTGGGAAGAAGTTCTTTAGGAGGTGAGGCACTGGAACAGGTGGCCCAAGAGAAGTTATGGATGCCTCAATCCCTTTAAGTGTTCAAGGCCAGGTTTGTTGGAGCTCTGAGCAAGCTGGAATAGTGGTGTCCCTGCCCATGGTAGGGGATTAAAATCCTTAAGTACTCTTAATCCTTAAAGCCCCTTCCAACCCAGCAATTCTATGATTCTATAATTTATGCATTCTAGGAAGTGGTTGGTTAAGAAAGAGCAAATACTCTAGAGACATCACATATTGGAAAAATGTTAAAAAGAACATTGTGCAATGAATTTTACTGCTGAATTTTGAATGACATTAATACTACATTGCAACATGCAATTACACTTACATGTGCAGAGGTGGTACATTCAAATGTCCATAAATTTAACTTTAACCTTATGACTACCATTTGCACTTGCTTTCACGACATCTTTTAATAACATTTCATTTTAATAACAATACTTTTTGAGTCTACAGATTCCTAACAGTACAATCTTGGACATTTTTGCTGAGATACAAGTAAAAGTTGTCTGAAGGAACTTTTTTCTGTCCATCTGCTTAAGAGACAGCCCTTTCAAGACCTGGTATCCATGAGAAAGAATAGGAAGAGAGAAAAGCTGAACCCTGAGGGGTAGTGGAGATAAAGGTCAGAATGGTTTCTTTCTCTGCATTCTTCCCCAAATTGCTTAAAATCTCCTCCAGTTCATGAGCAGAAACCACTAGTTTTTCTCCATGACTGCCCTCTCAAGGTGATGAAATGAAGATCTCTTTCTTGAAAAGGGGCTGCTGTGGCTGACAGAGCTAGAGATTCTGGTGTCGTGAGAAAGCTGCCAGCTCAAGCTGAAAGAATTCAACTCACAAATACTTTGAAAGCCGTAACTGCAGCTTGCTGGTATCACTTAAAGAAAGCATCCTTTGAGAATTCAGCGCTTACGAACAAGCAGAGTATGAATAATGTCATTGCCACTCGTAACAGAGAGCAAATCCCAGTGAATCAGCTATGTGGGAACCAAAATATCACAGTGACAGGCACTTCAGAACTATATCATAATGCCTCTTTTGTAAATATGATGGGTTATATCTTAGCCCTATTGAAATGAAAGTTCACCAAAAATCAAAGAACAGAGTAGTGTAGCTTCTAAGGGAAGGAAATTTTTTAAAGACTCATCTTCCCAGCAGTGTCAGGATTCTTCTCATACCCTCTGACCTGCTGAGCAACCCTGAATAATTCAGCCACCTCTCAGCCCCCTGCTATGAACCCTCTCTCGGACTGAAGCTGTGCTCTAACAGGAGAATAGGTTGCTTCTTGCAACACAATGAAAGTCAGCAGCTGCTACAGACCCAAATGCTGCTGCCAGATTACATCTAAGTGCAACAGCAAGTGTACTGTATCCTGTCTTCTGAGAGACGGGATTTCCATTGCTGTTGTAGTCCTTTAAACACCATCTTCATTCCATTTGGGATTCCAAGGGCTATAAACAAGAAATTGCCTGAAAAAAAAGAAGCCATGAAAGGACTAATAAATCTAACCACCTGGATGGCAGCATGTTGCAAAATGATGCAGAGCATTCTGAATTATAGAAGAAAAGCAGGAAATGAAAAAATTCACTAAAGCTTGCAAATAAAAGCTATTTGGAATCATCTCAGCTTCCAAACAAGCAATAAGTTAATTGCTGTAAAAACCAGGTAAAGGTAATCAAAAATTCACAGTTTTAGCTTCCAGCACTGAACACACAATCTACGTGCTCTTAAAACAATGCCAAATTCATATAAGCAGGCGAGCAATAGCATCTTACCAAAAACACAGGCTACTGACCAAGCACAGTAGACTCAGAAGGGAAGATGGAGCCGGGCTCTTCTCAGAGCTGCCGAGCTAGAGGACTAGAAAAGCCCACAGGAACTGATGCACAGCAAGTTCCAGCTGAACATGAGGAAGAACTTCATTACTGTGCAAGTGACCACACACTGGAACAGGATTGTCCAGAGAGTCTGTGGACTCTCCCTCCCTGCAGATATTCCAGAACCATGAGGATGCAATCCTGTTCCACACACTCTGAGGTAATCCTGCTTGAGCACTGCAGTCCCTTCCAACCCAATCCATTCTGTGAAGACAATTTCAGGAATCTATAAGTTGTGGCAAACACATCCTGTGAAAAAACCAAAACATAATCAAAAAGCAAACCGACCCTCGGACACTACATCTACATCTTGAGGCCATGCAAGGCTGTGGAAGAATTCAGCCCAAACATCTACAGAAGAGTGACACTCCTGCATTTATCACACTCATGAAGCCACTGTGAACTCCTCAACAGAAATGATACACTATTATTTCATGCATTTTTTTCACAGTCATCTGTAAGAAATTAATCTTGTAGAAGATCCTTCTTTTGCCAGATCTTCTTCATGATCTACACAGCAGACATTACAGAACGTTTCTCATGCCTAAATCTGATGTCTTCTATATCATAAACTCACTCAGTAAGGAAAACTGAGCTACATCTTTGGAGAAAAAGCAGAACATATTACATGGTCGTTACGGTCCAAAGAAGCAGAAAAGCAGAAGTAAATTTGGCCCACACTAGGTGAAGAGTTATTCTCTTGTCATGAACTACAGGGAGGAAGATTATTTTCAGCAACAGGGAATCAGTCTAACAACTGTTGATTTTTTTCACGGGAGTCCCCTCAAACACATGGCACTCACCATCAGACCATTGCTGAGGACCTTAGAGGTAGCACAGTAAAACACATATACACACAAAGTTTCATTTCATAAACTTTTAGATAAATTTGCATTTGCATGGCAAGCATGATTAAAACAAAGACACAAATCACAGATTAAGAAGTTCAAAGAAGAAAAACTCATAACACCTTGGAAAGGGTGGGGCTGGAATTACCTTGGTAGGATTAAAAATTCGTCTCAGAAAAATATATCCATATTATTAACTTTTTTCAAGTCCTTTATGGCTCAAACTTCAAATTAACGTACATTTATTTTTTAAAACAACTCATCAGAAATCCACTTTGTTCTGGCAAAGTCCCAAGACTAGATCACTGTAATGAAAGCCATTTTACAGGTACAATAAAATGTAAAATGTAGCTGAGATTACAATGCACAGGATTATATTCAGTTGTTCTATGCACATCTTCATCAAATACATAAATGGTCCACAGCTCCTCTTCCGCAAATGCCCAGGAGCTCTTAGTATCAGACAGCTTCTTTTTGTCTTTTTAAAATTATTCTAACATCTCTGTGCACCTGTCCAAGGTACAAAATTATTTTTTTCTTAGCTTTTCATTTTTGTGTATTTAACTAAAGCACAATACAATGAGTCTCTGCATTTCAAATCCCTGTCTTCTCAGGTAAGTATTCTATTTTTTTTCCCCGTTCAGAGAGCTTTCTTCAGCCTTCTGCTCTGCTTCATCCTTTTGATCTTTTGTTTGTTTTAGATCTACAGGTACCTTTCAAGGCCAGGAGGATTTTTTTGTGTGTGTGTGAGGGATTTTTCCTCAACTCTGGTTTACCTGACAAAGATCTTATTGAGATTACCAATCCATGCATCTCAGTGCAGTAAATTACACCGTTTCCAAACTGAGTAAGCAAAAATATTCCTCCTTTACTTTCACTTTGTTTAGAAAGGTGAGTTAACATAAAATATCCTCATTCTCCAAACAGATGTTACTTTGACTAAAAAAACTGACTTAACTTCTCAAAACCACCAGAGCGCTGACCATTCTCAACGAAACCCAAACTGATGTCTCTTGCATCATGCAGAGTTTTGACTGCATTCAGAGATAATGACCGTGTGACTTCACCAAAGAGCAGTAACAGTAGAGAAAATAAAAATGCATATTTTGAATATATGGTTCTGGCTTAGAACACATATTGCAACTACTTAGATCATTATGATAAGATAATAAGGTAACAAGCCTTGAATATTGTATGAAAACTCAAAAGGTATTTAAGCAAACTGAAAATAGTTTATTTTCTTTGTTTTCCTCATTATACTAGTATTTACCTCCCAGTCTGGTGATTTGTTTCTGCCTCATAGATATTTGCTTTTGGATATAATTACTCAATACAATAGGCACAATAAATATATATTTTGGAAATTTTTTCTTCAATCCCGTTTTCCTTCTCTCACACTTGAACTTGAAGCTGTGTTGCTCCCAATCTTTTCTGTATAAAGCACTAGAGGCAATACTTTTTTCTACTACACCTAGTAGATTTTCATCTATATTACTCTCTATAGTTCAAACACAGAGGTAATATGCAAACTCAGTTCCTTTTCAGAAGAAAGGAAAATTACATGTTGAGTCAGGCATATTGCCCAGTATAATTTTATTTCTAAATAAGATAATAATAAAAATAAGACCATAATACTACTTCTTCCATGAGGAATAATAACAGTAATAACAACGCATTCAATCTTATTTCCCAGAAGTCTATATCTACAATCAAAGATGCAGTTCTGTGTATAGAAATCCCCAGAGCTGCCACATCAGAGAGTCATACGTCAAGACAAAAAAATCTGGTCTGTTTTCATTACTTGTTACAACCTCTCCTGGTCCTCTGTGGTTTCTCTAGCTCTAACCCTACATGCATTAATGCTTTCCTGATTTACTCCTTACTGTATGCTAGGCCAGTACAAGCATTGATACAGTTAGGCATGAGTTAGACTGGGGCACTAAGGAAGCCAAAAAAGACGTCTAGCAGCACAAAATGGTATGCAATACTAGATTGGAATTGCCCCTAAAAAGCCATAGGCCAAATTTCATCATAGAAGAATGCCTGAAGGGTTTCTTTTTGAGATTTCTTTGGTAGTTTCTGGTTGGTTGGTTTGTTTTTTTGGTAGGTTGTTTTATTTATTTTGCTTTTATGGTTTTCTCTGTTGCTTTGAGGGTTTTTTTATAATTTGTTTTTTTTTAACTGAGTCTTCTTTTAGTTTAGACCAAAATCTTGCCTATGGCATTTTCAAGCTTACCTATACTTAGACCATCTTCTTTTTTCAGTTTGGTAGCATTTTGATCCTCCTTCTCTAGGTCACTTTGTTCAGCAACTTCTACCAAGTGCCAAGAGAATCCACAAACCAGGATATACAAAGTCCAGAAGAACACAGCAATTATTTACTTACCAATATACACAAGAGATGCCAAGGTGTAACAAGCAGTATCCAGAAGTTAATTTGCTCTCCATTCTCGTGGCAGTCATCACTCAGTGGAAAACAACTCATATCTTCAGAATGGGATAATCCTCAATTTTACCGAGTCATCAAGTTCTAATTCCCTGCTTTTCCTCTTAGTATTTAATAGCTCTTCTTATCAGTGTTCTTCCTCTTTCATTCTGTCAGGATTAAAATAATTCACATTTTAATAATTTTCAGAACAGAGCTAAGACAACATCACATTGCTCTGCAGCACCAAACAACTTCAACCAAAACTACCAGGCTCCAGGTTCAGGTGTCTCAAGCCCTTACAGAAGTGCTTCTTCTCCCTAGGATGAAATGGAGATTTTTTGTAAGGTTCATAAAAAAAAACCTAAAAAAACTCATGAGCGTCCAGCTGAACTTAATCACAGCACAAGCAGACAGTGCAGACCATTTCCAAATTAGTCTGGCCTTGGTGCTGGTGCTGCCTTTTGCAGTGTGGAAGAGGTCTTCCTTCCATCTGAGTGCCAGCGCAGGCAAGAAACAAGAGAGCAGTCACACTCAGAGGGAACCTTACACAAACCCAGCACACACAAAGCCTGTCCAACTACTGTGCAGAACACTGCAGAAGATTTTAAAAATTTTTCTCAGCCAGAATTTTCCAGCTGTCAACACTGAAAATCTCTGCATAAAGTTCCAGGAGGCCTCTGATGGAGAAGGGTAACTTTGCCACATAGCTGCCTCAGGGCCTGCCACCTCCCCTGCCCCATCCTTGGCCACAAAACAACTCTGAGCAATACACATGGTTTTCACAGCTTCCAAACTCTTTCAGAATATTGTCCCAGGAATTTTTCAAATGACACTTTTTCAATAGATACATCCATTTGGACAGATTGGTATTTTCAGATACACCACAGCAATCTCCACTTTTAAATACACATCTTAAATATGAAGTTTCATACATTTTATATATATATATACACACACTACATAGAGATATATTATTATATGTAGATATTTCTTACATATATCTCAAAAATACATCTAAGACATACATCCATATATTTTTGGTATAGAGAAAACAAATATTTCCTTTGTCTAAAAACAAATTTTGCCATCTTTGCAAATTAAAACTATGTTTATGTGCATATGCACATAGATATCTGGATATGGCTAAGTACTACCCAACATAAATCTAGTCAGAAGTCAGGCCCTTAAACATTCTTGAGGTGATCTTGCTCACCCTTCTGGTTCTGGCCTGTACTCTTGATTTCCCACGTCCACAGACTTAGTCACAAACTGGACTACTGAGCTTATCAATCCAAAACCAAACACCTCCCTAGTACAAACATCTGTCTGCTTACCGAAAACACACCTTAGATATTATTTCTATTCATAGTTTGGTCATCACAGGAAAACAGTGGTTCACACTAAGTTACTACAATATTTAAAATGGATTGCAGTATTTTTTCAACACCTTGCATAACTCTGGTAGAGACTATGCAGGCTTTTCCCTTTTGAAAGGGTTATTTCTTCTGATTCTGAACCAAAAGGCGCCTCATAGATAATTATTCAGCCCACTAAAACGCAGAGATGGGCAAAGATAAATGAAAAGGTTTACAAGCAATACAAACCCTGTAATAAATGAAAAATGGACTAGTATTTTCTTAGAATAGTAAACCATGTGACAAATTTTCTATGCATCATTTTTCAGCTTAAGTGTATTCTGAAGCATTTATTCATAATGCTCATATAATGACGATGCTTCCAATTTTCACCTTTGAGAGGTGAAGGTGATCTGTAGCCATTGTATTCAAAGGTTGTCAAAGACAGTAGTCTCTCATTATGCTCGAATAAATCTCATTGCTTTCTGTTTTAGCCACATCAAGCCTGCTCAGCATTAAGCCTTAAGAGCTAGATGCTATTAGTACTTAGACAATTTGTGAGTGCAAACAGAATTTTAAAACCTCAGTGTTGGTTGATGGTTATTGTGCTTACAGCTGGCTAACAAGCTCTTTAATGCACTCCATTCAAAGTCCTTTCCACTTTCTTGCCTTCTGCACAAGACATAAGACATTTGCATACAAAACATTTGTAGTGTATTCTGTAATTTGTATTTATTGGCCTAAACAAATAAGAATTCAAGAGGTACTAGCAAATAAAGATTACTCACAGGTATGTATTGTCAATCGCTTTTAATTTTATTCAAAATAGTACAAGTATCTGATCTCTCAGTAATATTCAACTTCCTTAGGCCTTGTTCAGAAAACCTATATAGAAAAATCTGTTAATTCTTTTGGACTGGTTTTAAGTAGAGATCCCTTTCTTTTTTTATCTCATACACTATTGTTTCAGAAAATTATTTCTATACCAGGGGAGGGAGGAAGGACTTCTTAAAAGAATAAAAATACTGAAGTTTGATTCTGATTCTGTTGCAGACAACGAAAATTCTAATAACATTAAGGGATGCAAAATTTCATGCTAAGTAATGAGCAACATCAGGAACGGGTTTTTGTAGCTCTTTCCTTGCTGAAATTTTGAAGTGTTTTACTTACACGTCAAAGTAGGTGTTTAACTTACTGTCTTTGGCTTCTGCATGATATTGTAAGTGAAGATAAGAAAATACTTGACAACTGGTATTTTTAAAAATTAAGATTACTTGATCATCAAGAGATACTGTAGTTACACTTTGAAGTTATTAAATGGCTTCTTGAGTTTTAAAAAACAACTCTTTTTTAATCACAATTTTAATGGAATTTGAAATGCACTGATACATGCCAAAGGAATTGAACACAGGAAACAAGTTATGATAGAGAAATTAAACTAATCACTTTAAAGGTGCAGCAGTAAAGTTAAAGCTCCAGATTATTGTTTTTTAATCACTGACATTTGACAGTGGTAATAACCTGAAAAAAAACATTCTAGTACAATGAAATTGTAGTTTCATTATAAAGATGTGTGAACTTTGAAAATTTCCAAAACAATAGCATCATCTACTTTCACAGAATCAT
This sequence comes from Melozone crissalis, assembly GCF_028551555.1. Lineage (NCBI taxonomy): Eukaryota > Metazoa > Chordata > Aves > Passeriformes > Passerellidae > Melozone > Melozone crissalis. The sequence continues at coordinate 34,084,823 of NW_026535784.1, read as the reverse complement.
AAAATGGTTTGGATTGGAAGGGACCTTTAAAGGTCGCCTAGTCCAACTCCCCTGCCATGGTCAAGGACATCTTGACCAAGACAAGGACCCCTTCAACGAGATCCTCAGAACCCTATCCAAACTGCCCTTGAATGTTTCCAAGCATTGGGCATCCACAGTTTGTCTGGGCAATCCACGCCAGTGTTTCAGCACCCCCATCATAAAACATTCCGTCTTTACATTTAGTCTGAATCTACATTCTTTTAGTTTAAAACCCTTAGCCCTTGTGCTACAGGCTCTACTAAATAGCCTCTGATCATCTTTAAGACCCCTTTAGGTGCTGAAAGGTGCTGCAAGGTTCCAGGCCCTTTATCTACCCTGGAACCTCGTCTTCTCCAGCCTGAACTACTCAAAGTGTCTCACCCTGTCCTCACAGGAGAGGTGTTCCAGCCCTCTGAACATCTTAGTATCTCTCCTCTGGTCCCATTCCCAACAGGTCCTTGCCTTCCAACATAGCATGAGAAGCTGCATTATCATCCAGATCCCCTCAAGACCTTTTGTCTTACAAATAGGGTTGCTTTTCAGCTGGCTTAGAAAACTGATCTCACTGAAACATGACCATTTATTTTTAGAAGAAACAAAGTAACATAGTGGAGAAGTGACAACCACAAAAGTGCATTTTTATAACCACTTAACCATTCATTAAACACAGTTTGAAAACTAAAAAAAAGAAAATGAAAGTGCAGTCAGGCAGAGCTCCTGTATGATAGTAAATCCCTTATGTGACAACATATCACATGGAGCAGACAATGAATTAGCTCAGAAAGTGATTTGACAGGAGTGTGGATCCCTCCATCTGTCATTTGCACATGGAAAACACAGGGCACAGCCATCCTAGCATCACAGGTAAAGCAAGGAAAATAACAGATTCTCACAAAAAAGAAGTGTTTTCTCTGTCTCAAGAGATAATTTAAATTAGCATTTGACTTAACACAATGCAGTGGAATAAGAGCATTAACATGCTCAATTGCTTTGATTCGGCAGCCTTCATGTAACTGCCTAGGCAGGACTAACTCAACAATTTTTTGTCTGCTGCCAAGCTAGCATGAAGCAGGTAAAATTACAGTAGTTCTGAATAACTATCAAATACTTATACCTATATACTCACATATATAATTATTCATGATAATTTAATATTTACCAAGCACATGTACTATACATTATTATATTACATATTCACACACACCTTATATTGATACTACAACTGTTGCCTGGAAATAACATATTAGATGATAACTAAGACATTATAAAAAATTCTTCCTTGATTAAAAGATTTGCCTCAAAAGATTACTTCTTAAAATTAGAATGCAAAGAAGACATAGTTTCAAAGATTTTCTATGTCCCCTTTTATATTACATTATAAACTAGCTCAGAGTCAGTCATGATTACTGTTTACTCTTGTCCTCTGTTCTGAGACTGAAGAACATCACAACCTAACTGGATTAGCTATTGACCACCTGTAAGAAGGCAGCCACTTGTGTAGGGTTTTGGCTCAAAAGAAAAAAAATATTAAAAAATGAAACCACAAGAAAATAAAATCACTAAGTAAAAGCATTTTATGCTCATTTCTATGATATGCTTGCACTGTACAGAAGCTTAAAGATGGGACTTTTAAAGTTTCTTAACTGATTTAGACTCATGAGCCTGGGGCAGGAGAATCCTACTGTCTGACCCCAAGTTCTCTCTGAAATGCAAACTGAATGCCTCTCAGGATCCAAAGTTCAATGTTTTCCAGACATCCATACTAGACAAATTGATTTTGCTTGAAATTCCCTTTTTAAAAGAAAATGCCAGCCCAGTCACAGAGCAGAGGAGACACTGACCTAACTTGTACCTGACTAGAATCATCTCTTCTCTAAAACAACAATCCCTCTATCGTTTATCTACCAAAATGACTTCAAATTAAATAAAAAATACTTTGCTGAGAAATTAGTATATTTATAAATGCTGTATCTTTTTATCACTGCTTCTCCAGTCCAAAAAATGGCTGATTTTCTTGAGATTCATGGTGGCAATTACATAATCTGAATGTTCTACACTGTGACATCCATACATGCCTCAATTTTGGAGGGTATCATAATCCTCTTCCTGCTAAGGTCAACAAGTCTTTCTTCTTCCACTACATTGGAATTGCAAAATAAAACAACAAACAGGATTCTCTGCTCCCAGACAAAGGAGCATCATGACCTACATAACTTAGCCAAGGCTGTATTTTTCTCTGGGGAACAGTTACTGTTTCCATCTCAAAATCTGATATCATCACTTCATTATCTTATGCTGGAAGGATGAAAATTGTTAATGTCCAAGTAATTTCAGGGTCAGAATGGTACTGAGAGCAAAAATGAGGCACACCATAAAGAGAGTATAATGTGTATATATGGGATACATTGCAAGTAGAACACCGAACATGCACTAACCAAAAACGAAGTTATCAATGTATGTGGTACTGTACTTCTTTTGGATATAATAGTGGCAGAGATGAGTGTTGCAGAGTGTCAAAAAGTAGGAAAAAAATACACCCCTCTGTTCTCATCACTGCAGAAAGCATTAACCAAGACCAAAGATCAAGTGCATCACTATGTGACAAAGCCAAGCTGTGGAGACTGCAGGGTATCATAAATAAATGTAAAACCATGAATTAAACACATCACAGTGAAGAATATAACCAAGAAAATAAACACAGAAAAGTGCTCACAAAAATGTCATTTAATAAAGAGTTGTTTATATATAAAGGGGCATACTGTTACACAGGACAGCCCAGGAAAGGTGCAATTGAGAGTGTGAAGATCCAGTGGTGTTTAACCTCCCTGAGGTTAAACATTCACATAAAGCAGTCAATTAGAATGTCACAAAATATACTCTTTTCCTGGGTCTACACTGAAGAAAATACTTTGGTTTTTTGCAGGTTTCATATGCATGCAAGTCTCACAAAACAGATTTGAGACCACCTAATGAACATACTAAAAATTTACTAAATAGTAAATAAACAGATATAGGTAGCATTCTTCTTCTCTTTAAAGAAAATATCAGCTGTACCACTTCTTCCAAAAGACAGACCTTCACAACAACTAATTCTGATATCAAGCAGCAGTTTCGTTCTGATGATTAGGAAGTTGCTAGATTTTTGTTTCCTACTTCCCACAGCAGGAAACTCAGAGTGAAATCTTCCTGCTTAAAATGCAAACAATAGTCTTTGAGACTTAATATTAGCAAACTTAAAACAGATCATAACTACAATTGACCCCATAGCAGTTTCAGCCTTTCGCAGGGGAAGTTATTTTCTGCCCATGTACCTGCAACTACTCAGGTGGGCACAGAAGAGCCAGAGAGAAGATTCCATGTCCAAGTTGAAAGCTGGAGTGTGGGACAGTTGCTCACTCCTGTCCCTCTGTGTAACTGGCTGGCTTTCTGCTAATAAACAGCAAGCACTGTGCACTAAGGAAGGCCAGACTGGACAGGGCTGTTGTCTATGGGAAGGTGTCCCTGGCCACTGCAGAAGGGTTGGACCCAGATGGTCTTCAGTAACCCTTCCAATCCAAACCATTCTGTGATTCATAATTTCCATCCAATTCAAACCTCAGCAGCCAAACAGCAAATCCTAATAAAGCATTTTCACAAAACACTGCCAAAAAAATGCAGAGCATCAGATACACAGGAAAATCAACAATATTATTCTTCCATAGTTTCAAAAGATTTCATCTATGGTAAGTGAAGGCTACCCCACATTCAATAACTCTGAATAAGCCATACAGTGATTGAGATAAAGAAAGGTCATTATTCATGCTTTCCAGATTATGTAGTTGCCTTGACAGGTAAACTGTTCTGTAAAAGCCTTGTCATCATTGCCAGTGTTTTCTATTTTTTCACCTGTCACCATAACAAATTTATTACCAACTGTTTTGTGCAGATGCATCAATCCTCTAAATCAGATTATGTGCATCACTAAATTCACTAGGCAAGAATAAGCGACTATACCTTTGAGTTGCAAAGAAATAGAAAATGCAACCTGGAAACATCTAAACATAACCTACAAAAAAACCTGCTTAATTCTTATTTTCATCTGCATGTCATTAATACACATCCTGGCATGAGTGCTTTGCATTATAAAGAAGATGTTACCTAAGGCAAAAATCCCGACTTTAGAGAACATTTGTTAAAAATAATTCTCAGGGGTTTTTCTGTTGTTGCATTTTAAAAAAATATAATTGGTTGGGTATTCCTTGATAACATTCTCAAAATAAATTGTACAATACAAAATGCTTTACTTTACCCCCTAAGGGAAAATGACAGCAACTAAGACTCTCATTAGCATTAGTTTCCAAACAACTAATAAAGGAACAATTCTTCAATTTATCTTACATCCAGTGAAATGGAAGCACTCATTATTTTCTGCAGCAAGTCCAACTTTTAGAACAGCATGATGATTTGTTTATAAAAATCTGAGGTACAATGAAAGAATACAATAGCATAAATGAAAAGCCAGGCTTCCCAAAAACCAGCAATTCAGGCTAGGCTATTCATGTCTTATAGCATCTAGAGACAAAAAAAATCTCTGGTGAGAAAACAGAACACCAGAACAATGACAGTAATGAAAAGACTAGTTTGGGCTGGGATGGATTTCACACACCACCTGGTCCACCTCTCCACTCAGAGAAAGACTTTGGGCATTACATCCCACAGGCCACTGTCCAAAATCAAATTCTGAATCCCTCAAAGACTGGAGAGTCCACCATCTCTCCAAGCAACCTGTGGCAGCATGGGCTTCACTGCTTCCCACACCACTTGTCAGTGTTTCTTTGAGAAACCTGTTTGTCCTTTTGCTGTTCACCTTCAAGATGAGCCCATCCTTTTCCTGCTGCTGACACCTGTCTAAATTTAAGACCAGCAAAAGTACCACTTTTGTTTATAAACTTAAGAGGAATGCCATCACATGTGTGATTACATTTTCCATTTCCCAGGTTATCAGTCACAGAAATTTAAACAGTCCAATAGTTTACTACATCTATATTTCTATTTGTAAACCACAACCCTTTGAAAAATCATGGCTAATCTTCCCCTAAGCCTCTCTTTTCCTCAAGTCTCCCCTCCATCCCATGCCTTAAGCTTTCTCTGGAAAGCAGTCCATGAAGAAATTCCCCTAAAAGGGGAATAAATAAACTAAAAATATTACAGAAGTGACAGAGCTCTATTGTAGCTTTCCAGGCCCAATGTGAGGACAACAGGAGTCAGAAATACAGAGATTTTTCAATTACTAGAAAATATTATTATTTCTTCTACTTTATCCACTAGAAAATACTTGCATTTGACCAATCACAGCCCAAAGCCTAGCAAACAGGCAAGTCCACACAAAACCAGCATGGCAGTTAACAACCAAGAATTAGTAAAACACCTTAGATTGCAGCATATTTGTCAAACTACATTCTGTAAACCAGCTTTATATTGGGTTTGCCACATGCAAAAATAGTTATGAGGAAGGAGAACACATCTTCATTTAAGAGAAATCTTAACAGCCTAATTCAAGGAATTATTAGTACAGATCTAATTATTGCAGAAAAAGGTGAACATTACTATACATAAAAAAACCCTATAGTTTTAATAGTAGTAATAATTAAGACTGTTGTACCTGCACCTCCTAGTACCTCACTCCAGTTCTTGTTGTTAACTCTTCAACTGCCACTTTGGCTGATGATGTCTATGCCAGGAACATGCAGCAAGCCATTAGCACCCGAAGTCCAAGTGTGATGTTGACAATTTCTTCCCCTTTACTACATAATTGACTTGAAAATGCTTTTATGTTTGATACTTCACTTGTAACATCTCTATCATTGTACCATCCCTTATCAGTGAGAATGGTCATATCCAGGTTACTGCTGAAATAGCCAGAAATGCAGCCCCTTCTCCGTTCCCCTGAAACATTTACAATGAACTAGAACATGGCATTCTTTTTACTACAAGAAGTTTATCTGCAGGAACCAAGTTAAACACAAATGTCTGGAATGCTGCTCTTCTGAAACTATTTGTTGCCACTGTAGACTACCTTAACCTTAGCTTGCCATAAACTGACATCTATACAACCTTCTCAGCTGCAAACCCAGTACATCTGCAAACAGTAGTTCTAGATATAACAAAAAATATTGTTACTTAAATATATTATAGCCAACTTTCAAGTCTGAAATTACATTCTAGTTCTGAGTTGCATCATCTTAGACAAGGGGGTCCTTTCCTCTCTGCATTAAAATTTTACTTCATTCTTAAAGCTATTAGGAATTAACAGCTTACTAAGACTGTACATATTTAAAGCAATCAGGTCAAAACAAATCTGAGACTAGAAATACATACTGCACACTTTTATCAGGTCAAGGCGACTGTACTGGTAAACATTCAGAAATCATCACAGCTAGTAATGACTTCAGTTGAAAAATAATCCTTAAGATGACTGTCCCAAAAGTACTTTTTCTCCTGTTTAAAAAATATTGATGCATTGTAAGCCTTCCAACCTAGCCAGGCAGAGTCACTTCCATAGAAACTAGGGAAGTGCAATTGGGGGACCAACTCTTTGGACAGGTGGAGGTTCTTCCATGTGATCCTTGGTTGATAACTTCACCTCCATCCCAGAAACAAGCTGGGAGAATTGATGAACCTCATAATTTCAGAAGAGACAGCTTAGACTGTAATCAAACAGCAATCTAGTGCCATCTGCACTTACAAATTTAAACAAGGGAGTTCTGAAATGGCCTTCTCTCCAACAGACCTGATGACTTCTTCCTAGAAAGGCTGGCTGCACACTCTAGTAAGTATGATCACCTCTGCATTAGGAGCTAGAGAAGCTAGAGAAATCATGCTGATTTTAGATTCTAAATTAAATCCAAAACCCATGAATAGGATGATCTTCTACAACCATTGGAGAACACCAAATGTGACACAGCAAGTCAGCACTGGTCCCAATTCAGATCTAGGTACTACAGATATTTTTTAGAAAGAACCATCCAGACACAGTCTTTTAGTTAACATGAAATTAGTAAAGTACTGAAAGCTGAGTAGTGGTTTATGCCTTGCATATAGGAAAAAAACCTACCTCAAAATTTAGATGTCAGATTTTCAGTTCCCACGTAAGTTTCAAATTTGCAGAAATTGAGAAGCATGTTTTAGCACAGCAATACACCATTATTCTAAAAATATAATATTGTCTATGTGAGATGCCCTCATCACTACTTAACAGTAGTTACATAAACTCTTACATTTATTACAAAATGGATTTCCATCACTACATACCAATCTCCAAAAGGCTTTTATTTATCATCTTAAAGTAGCAGATATAAAAATAAACTATTATTCAATATTCAGTTATTTTTAACATATAAATTTCTTTTTGGAAACAGAAAACATACACAGAAAAAAATAATTTCCTGCAGATGTCCCACAAAACACAAAACTCTGCATTTGCTCTACCGCAGCAGTAAAAAAAAAGCATCTCCAGAACAAGGGAATGCAGTCCTGGCAGGCTGTTCTTTCTCCCTGTAAACTGCAATGCTCCACATGGACCTGTATGGAATCTCATTAAGGCCTGAACTGAGGAGGATGGCTGTCTGGAGCAGGAGGTGGTGGTGGTGGTGGCGGCGGTGGCGGCAGAAACGAGTAGGATGAATTGTACGCGTTTGGGCCTGTCCACATCATGTTCGTATTTGGAGGCGGAGGTGGGAATTGATGCCAATCACTGACATAACCAAAATCTGGAGGAGGAAAGCCATACTGTTGCATGGTTGGATTTTCTCTCCCATGAGGTGGTGGGAACACTGGTGGTTCCTGGTGCATCCTCCAGTCTGAGAAGTACAGTGGTGGTGGTCTTACTTGTGGTCTGAAAAACCCTCGAGGGCCTGATGGAGGAGCAAACAGATCCCTGGAGAACCCTCGGCCACGGTACCCCCTTGAGTAACTTGAAGCAGGCTGCTTCACTGAGTGATGAAGTTCTTTATTCTCACCTAAAGAATAAAACAAATATAAGAACCCCCTCACACACAGCTGTAATATTATTTTGGAAAGATCAGGCTTAGTCTTCACAAATCTTTCAAGCTGAAGTGAATTAAATTTGTAAAGCAATCTTATCAACAAGTAATACTGGCAACTAATACATGAAGAATAAAATAACAGCAGCAAATCTACTGCTTAGTAACTAATCTTGATTGATAGAAGTAATATCAATAGGATGATCCTGAGAGTTGCAAACTCAGACTTTAAAAAAGAAATTTCATCTTCTTTCCCTGCAGACCTTTCATTTGTATAAATGGATCTCAGGAACATGCAAATTTTGAGTATTTTGGAAGCTTTTAAAACAAGATTTTAGAACAACACATTTTAAAACTAAAGATAAATCAACACTGCATTACACTGAAAGGGTATCCAGCCTTCAGTCCCAATTTGGTATTACAGCATAGACACAAGACACAAGAAATTATTCAAACTCACATTACTAAAATTAACTTAGTCTATCAGAAAAACCACAGTCTCTATCCTCTAGCCAATCAGCTTTCAGCATTCATCCATTTAAGACAAATTCTTCCTTGCACAACTCACTCTAAACATACATTTAATGTTCATAACAAATATACTGCCCCTTTATATAAATATCACAGAAATTTTAATGGGATTAGGACTATAAAATGAAAAGCACTGAAATACTAAAAATGTTCCAAAGAGCTGTTAAGATATTCAAAAAGCTGCAGAACTTAAACCCTTAGAAGGATTTTATGGCTGGGAGCAACAAGGTATTCAGGAATATAATAGCACATAAAATCACTGAAATTTAAAAGCCTGTGTGAACCTCATCCTTGGTACTAGACTACATAGCTTTTCAAAGGTGAAAATGTTTTTTAGTCTGGAAAGGTAGTTGTATACCAGAACTTCTACTCATTTTCATGGGAGATTAGGAGTTAAGATTCCTTTTGTACACGCAGGCCTCTTGGAAGCACTGAAGTACTTGAATAAGTATTTTTTTCTTTCCTCAAGTACTCTAACAAGAGACAATTTTAATATACTCATGTAAGTCTTCATCTGAGACCAACTTTATGCCTCAATTTGTGACATATCATTGCTGTTGAATTCTACAGTCAAAACAAATTGCACACAACTTCAATCTGTGCCATATTATTTACCAAAAACCCACAGCAAATCAAAACCTGTCTTCCTTGACAAGAGTGCAGCAGTTCCTCCTGCTGTGTTCTCAGTTATGGAACAGCCATAGGAACAGTAACATCCAGTTACAGCCTCAAGAAGCCCAAGGCAAAGGCAGGTCTGCAATAAACTGGCAGACCAAGGATGTGGTGGAAAACACACATATGCTGGATTAACAGAAAAATTAACCATCAGTAATGAAGAGAGAGTGCAGCACAATTCAGATCCATCTCTTAAGGGGAAAAAAAAACCTGTCAAAACCATAGGACAAAAGCCAGTCCAAGAAAGATTGTGGCTTTATTTGATTGATACAAGGGAGGATTGTACTGCACAAAAAGTATTAAAGGACAGCTACTGATCTCCCAGAGAAAAGGGTTTCAGCAGGGCACAATGCATATTAGCTTTACAAAGGAAGAGCAGAAAAGTCACAGGAGTCTGAGAAATTCAATGGGGGAAGAACCATGCTGCAGATAGCTGAAGCAATCTGGTAAGTAAGCAGTACAAGAGGGTAAGGGATGAGAGCCATATTCAAAAGAATAGGTATAAAAAGCATGCACCCAAAGCAGACCAGTGAGAGCAGAAAAAGAGGAATGCAATATGAATTATTCAACCAAAATGGCAATCAAAAAAATCACAGTTTTTTCAGGAGAGGCATGAGAGACGAGAAAATTTGATTATGGTAAACAGAGCACAGCTGCAAGCACGCACCTGGAACAGATACAACAACAGCAGGAGAAAGGAGAGTAAAGAAGGCTATTCAGATTATGAAAATCTCTACACAGCTTTGCTCATCAAATGACTGCATTAGGTAAACAGAAAGGTTCTCAGCAGGTTACAAAAGTAAGAGTTATTGAGAAGAGTATCTGTATGTCATGGGTGAGGAAGAGCTTCATTTTAGACAGAGGAGTAAATTCTCCATCCAAGACCTGTATCTCCTCCCTTGATTGCAAAGAAGTGGATTTCCAAAAACTGCACACAGCCTTCCTCTGTCTTCTCCCAGCACTCAAAGGCTTTAGCTGAACCTCAACCAAATGGTGGCAACTGTTCAGAATCCTCACTGTGTGTCAACCAACAGTGTTCTAAGAGCCTTTCACTTTCCCCTGACAATTGCTCTGCTGCTATACCACCTCCCTTCCATAGGGTTTCCATTTCAACAGAATAAAACTTCATTTTAGTTCTAAAATAATAAACATGGAATGTAGTCACAAACTCAAATGTAAGTTAAAAAAGTACAAAAACTGTTAACTATAGAAAAACTCAATCACTAAGACAGTTATAAATGGGCATTTCAAACTTAGATTAACAGACAAAAGCATTCACTCACTTGGTGGAAATGTTTCTGATCGGACTTTCTTCCTTCCTTGACTTTGAGGTTTCTTTTTCTTCTGTTTTGCCTCTCTTTCTTCTTCATCATCACTGAAATCCAAAACCTAGTAAAAAAAAAAAAAAAAAAAACTCAGCTAGCTTCTCCGCATAAGAAAAAAGTTACCACTCCAAAAATGAGTCATAACACAATTGATGCATGACTCAGTTATCCTTTCTAATTTTCCTGAAAAGAGCAACATTCCAGTGCTGAACACAAATGTTTGATTGCCTAGATGTTAGTAAGAAAAGAAAGGGAGCTGGCTGAAAAGAAGCTGCCAGGAAAAAGCTTTCAAAGATTAACTGCAGATAAGATGAATTAAAAAATGAATTTTTAAAATAAATAAAAATTACTTCGGCAAGTAATACATAATTCAGCATTAAAACTACATTAAAAAATCTCTTCTCTAAAACTGTCACTACACTGGAATTTTCTGCAGTATATTTAATAACACTTCCTGTTCAATTTCAAATAGCAATGCTATTCCAAAGAAATTTTCAGCTTTGAGGAATGTTGTCATTTACAACAGATTCAACGTCCCTGCAACATTTTCTCCTTGTTACACAAGGTTTTGCTACTTTTTGAATCCTAACTTACATGACTGAGGATAAGTTATCAGGGACAGGGAAGAAATCTTCAGCATTAATTAGTTCCCTCAAAAACAGCTCACTCTTACAACTTAAAAGGGGTAAGATTTGTTCCTAACCCCCCTTCCCAATTCTGAAAGTAGGGGCTATGCTGCTTACTTCTACCATATACACAGAGCATGGATCTCAAAAACAATGCACCAAAACAGTGCTTAAAAAGCCTCATAAAGTTAATTTTGAATACAACTATTTCTTCTACTGCATAACTCTATGACATTCAAAAAAGCTGTAAGAACTACAGCAAGATGATGTATACCATGAAGTAAAATCTTTCACTAACTCCTGTTTTTTCTAAGAACTCCAGTACACTATACTCCAGTAGTGCAGAAACAATGAACAGCAATTTGAACATTATATTATGCTCAAATTATTTAAGCAAATAATGGACACCTTTTACTGCTATTTAATTTCCATGTAACATCCCACAGAAGTCACTCCACAGAAAAACTATGGTTATCTGCTGCTGCTAGCCTTGCAGCATACAGACCACATTTTGTGACCCTCTGACTCCGAAGACAAAGCTAGGACAGATTGTATAAGTGACTCTGCAAATAAGCTGGGCTAGTTAAGAGACTGCCTGTCACAGACATCTTTTCATAAAAATCCTTTCTTTAGAATTTTTCTCCCTTCTGAGAAGCTGTGGCCTCAGCAACAAAATGTAAAACAATGGTTATCCGCTGCTGTGGAATGCAACAGGTGGATCCGTGATTGGTCTCCTGTGGATGTTTGGATTTACTGACCCCTCACAGCAGAGCTGCTCTTGCTCTCTGCCGGGACACAGAACTTTGTTATTCATTCTTTTCTATTCTTAGCTTAGCTAGCCTTCTGACAACTTTTCCTTCTATTCCTTTTAGTATAGTCATAATGTAATATATATTATAAAATAATAAATCAAGCCTTCTGAATATGAGATCAACATTCTCGCCTCTCTCTTCACCTGCAACCCTTGTGACCACCGTCACACCTACCAAAAAGGAATGTTTACCATATAACTAAAAGTAGCAAGTAAGAAAAGCCTACCATGGATTAATTTAACATTCATACAATAACAAAGCTTCACACTATCACAAAAAGAAGTGACTCCAACAATTGCACACAGATTACTACAGGGGCTGGCAAGAAATCAGATTGCAGGCTGCAATCTGAGGTCTCTAAAAGGGTCTGCCCCTAAGAGACAATTTCAAGCATGAGTAGCATAAAATTTGATCTGCACCCCTATCAGCAGCTATTACCTTCACAGCAAAAGCTACCTTCTATCAGCTAATCAGCTGTCACAGCTTGGGATAGCATGGTATAAACTGTAACTGCTAGAACTAACCAAAGATTATTCTAATTGAGGGTTACAAGATGTTAGATGTGGTTTTTTTCCCAAACAGAGCACACAGTCAGAAGAGTGCCCACCCTTGTCATCACTGACTTTTTTTTTCAAGCTTCCTTTGTTCGTTCCTATAGTGAAGTACAACAAATTTAAATTGAGAAAAATCTATAAGAAAAAAAACAAACTTTGGAAAAGGCAATGAATCTGTATCTGCAGATTTGACTAACTGTACTTGGCCAATAAAATTTCATGGGCTCCTACAAACTCAAATGACACATCTACAAGCTTATCTCCCGAACAGCTTTTAAAGCATGAAAAACAGAAGAGCTCAAAACTAGCCAATAAGCCCATCTGATATCATCACCACAAGAAAACTCCTGAATGAAAGCAAGTTAAGACAGATTTCCCTAAGTATTGCTTTTCAAAGCTCTATGGATAACATATCTACAGTCCAATTCTTATACAACACTTGTATTTCTCAGATTATGATTCTCTGTGAGATTATGTCTGTACAAGAAAGGAAGGCAATTTACAGCCAGAACTGACAGACAAGCATTCTTTGAGAGAAGTTAGCACTACACAGCTCTGTTTCATTTACAGGAAACAAAAAACTGTATTTCAAAATGCATCATCCTTATTCACTACTGTAGAAAAAGCAACATTCCAAGTTGACAGACTGATACATCCTTACAGGACCCATCTTTGAGCCCAGAAAAGATCATGTCACAACATCTCTCCTTCAAGCCAGAACAACCATCCTGGGATAAGGACTGTGAGTGAAAAATTTAACACAGTCCCTAACAGCATCCTTCTGGACAAACTGTCCAGCGGTGGATGAGCAGGTTCATGGTGCAATGGGTGAAGAAGTGCCTGAAGGCCGGAGTTCCTCAAGGCTCAGCTCCAGGGCCAGTTTTGTTTAACATATTTATCTATGTGGACACAGTATTTAGAAACTGCATGATCAAGTCTGCTGATACCAAACTGTCATTGACTCTCCTGAGGGACAGGAAGCCTTGCAGAAGGATCTAGGTGGATTGAGGCCCTGGGCAATAATTAATGGGATGAAATCTAATCAGTCCAAACACTGCACACCTACAATGAAGTAACACCAGGCTCAAGTGTAAATTGGGAGAGGAGTGTCTGGAGAGCAGCCCTGCCAAGAGGGATCTGGGGTGCTGGTCAGCAGCAGCTCAGAGAGGGTCAGCAGGGTGTGCCCTGGAACCCAGAGGGCAAAACCCCATCCTGGGGAGCATCAAGCACAGCAAGAGCAGACAACCAGCAGAGGTGACTGTCCCACTGCATCCAGCCTTGGGGGGCCTCACCCTGAGTGGTGTCCGCAGTTCTGGGCCCCACACAGCAGTAATGTCAAAGTCCTTGGTTGCATCCAGAGGAAGGAAACCAAGCTGGTGACAGCACCGGAAGGCATGTCCTGCAGAGACCAGCTAAGAACCCTGGACTTGCCTCATTTGGCGGTAAGGAGGCTGAGAGGCAACCTCATTGCTCTCTACAGCTCCCTGAGGAAGGGGAGAGAGAGGTGCTAATCTCTTCTACCTGGTATGCAGTAATAGGATGAGTAGGAAGGTCCAAAGCTGTACCAGGGAGGTTCAGACTGGAAATAACAAAGAAATTTTTTACTGAGAGGGTCGTCAAACACTGCAAGTAGTCAAGAGACTTGTAAAAGAGGTGGCTGACACCCTAAGCCTCTCAGTATTTAAGAGGCACTTGGATAATGCTTTTCACAACACACTTCAGCTTATGCTTCAGCCCTTGTCAGCCCTGACAGCTGTAGGTTCCTTCCAACTGTAATAGTCTATTCCATTCCATCCTAAAAATCAGTTAGAACACTGGAGAAACAAAATCAAACAAATACCATTACCCCCTACCAAAAAAACCCCAAATCCCACAAAACACACCTTTCCTACCAAATTATGGAGTGAGAAGCATATATTACATACCACAGAATTATGCTAAAAAGGCAAACATCTGGAAGATTCAAAACAAGCAGACAGATCTCTTTAGAACACTATGGTAGACACAAGGCTTCTAGGAATTTCAGTTACTTTGTGTATGTTTAAAGTAAAGTAGAAATTGCAAGGAAAAGTGACTCAACTGTTGTCATGTAAAACAACTCAGTAAAACTATCAGCCTTGTGATTCTTATTGAATTTTCACAGAATGTGTAGCTAGAGTGGAGTTAAGGACCACTAACAGAAAGTCACTGAAGAACTATTTACAGATCCTAGAGCAAATGAAGTCAATGGCCACAAGGAGCTCCTAATTCTGCATGACCCTGTATGACAGCCATTTTATGGAAGAAGCCCATCTTCTCTCATGGAACTTTATTTTATAAACAGCAAACTGTAGGGTAAGCTTACTATGAAGCATTTAAAGAATGCAACAGAGATGTCAAATTAATTTTGAAGACCAGACAGCTCAAATGTCCAAGTAGTAAGTTTGCAGAGTACTAGTAAGCCTTTAAAGACAAGCAATTGCTTATGGCCGATTGAAGACAAAGCTGCAGTGAAAGAATAGCATGGAAAAAAAATCCCTAGCAGAAGCAAAATTATTAGGGAAAGTAAAAGCACTGCTACACAAAGCTAAACATTCAGGCTGTCAAATACATTCTTGAAGGACTAGAGGATCTGAAGATACACATTTTTGCCGACTGCAAAAAGCAAGCAGAGAGACAGGTAGTACTCTCTACACTCGTTATGAGACCCTCTCTTTCAATGGAGAGGTACATTCAAGTTTTGCCTCCATAAAAAGATAACCTTGTTAATTACTTGCTCTGCACAGAATATTTTCCACATATGACTTGTGTAAAAACAATCAACAAAAAAAACAAAACCCCTCTATAGTTACTTCAGGTGGTGGTTCTTGGTCATTCTTCCAAGATGCATCTGAACCTTTTTCCCTGAAAGAAGAAAAAAAAAACCACAAAACACAAATTAGACAATCCAGATAGACAAAGGCTAGCACCTCCTATAAGGTATCAGGTCTCCAAGAACAGGAGCTTCCTCTTCTCAAAGAGTTACTTAGTTTTCAATATTGTTTGTGAGCAAACAGCAACATCTAGGTCAACTCAGGGCTTCACTACTCTTGAAAAGTCCTCCTACTTCAAGTGATGACTGAACATTTCAGTCAAACATCCTAACACTAAATTTTAGACCATATTCTCTAAACAAATCCTTTAGAACCTTAATTGCTTTAAACCTGAACTGAGGTAGTTCACTGCAACTTTCTTATGCTAACTGTTGACAACAATCACAAGCATTCTTTTCTTCTAGTTTCAGAAAATGTACCTTTAGTTAAAAAGAACCTACTCATTCAGTAGTCACATGAACTCATTCAGTGGGACACAGGCTTTCAGTATAACTACAGCAAAGTAAATTCAGAACCAAAAGACCCTCAGTGCTTGCCTTACAATCTTATTAAGACTGTGTTATCTAGACAACTAGGTTTCACCTTTCATTTTTTTGTAAACATAAAATTAAATTGCAAGGCAAAAGGCATTTAAAGACTCAAAAACTCAATTGTCTTGCCTGACAAACACCAAATAAATTTGGATTAGTCTAATTTTTTTAACCCACTGCAAAGTCCTTCACTAAAGATCAAGTAATTTCTTTGATTAGCAAAGAATTTGTGAAACATATTTAAATTACATTCTCTGTAGTCTAGGTTTTTTTCCATGCTGCTCTTAAATATTACGTGTTTTGGTCTGAAATATCAAGGTACAATCCTTATCTTTGCAGAAAAACTGTATAAAACAGTGCAGTACTGAAAATTTTTACTTGAAAAACAGAACCACACAGCTAAAACCTGAACATCTCAGTGTTCAGTGCAAAATGCCTTCAGTCACTGCTCTTATAACAAAGAGTTTTTTATGTATCCATCAAGTCAGCAACAATCAAGTAGCAGTAACTACAAAAAACTACATAACCATTGGCATCAACAGCCTGTACTTCAGAGGTGCTTAGCCACACCCATGAGAGCACTGGCAAGTCATCTGGAGGTACCTTGTGCCTCAATCCCCAACTACAAAACTGAAGTTCAACCTCTATATGTCCTTTTGAGATTATGAGTAAAAAGGAAGGCAAGGAAGATATTTTAAACTTCAATTAGAAGAAGACATTACAGGGAGGAACATAAGGACTCTATACTAAAGGTATTTCTCAGCTGCAGAAAAGTTACTTTATTAATATGAACTGAACTGCTTCTTCCTTTCATCTTGTTATTTTTGAGCAACACATGCCTGCCAGAAATAGCAGAGCTCACAGGAACTGCCAAGACCTACGGTCATTCAGGAATATGTAACATCACTGACTGCAAACTTTAAACCATTCAAGGTCAGGCAGCTTATCTCACTGTCCCAAAGCAGCCTTCCTCATTTCAGCAAACAAAAACTGCTTTTCATGCCCCAAGGTATTTAAGATCTTCTGCAAAGAACAATATAGTAATTCTTTTGACTTGTGAAGTTGTATACTGTAAGACCTTGAAGTCTAACAAAAGGTAATTCAGAGGAATCATGAAAATACATGAGCTTTTTTAGAACTGGGTTTCAGGCAATATAACACAAGCCTATCTTTAGCAACAAATTATTTCGCATTCAGAAAGTTTTACTACACTTTCACTTATTTTGCTGTGAAGTGTAAGGCTTATTCATAGCACTGCAAGTTTGTACAATTTCAGATTTCAGAAAAAGCTTAAAACTCAGTGTTTCTTTCAGATCTTAATCTTGATTCCTTTCCTTTTCAAAGAACCATCAGTTTTGAAACTTTAAGCCTGTAATACTCCACAATCTGGTCTGCACACAGTCAAACTAAGAAAAAGCAGAAAATAAAAATCATTGATTATCAAACTTGCCATCTACTAAGGTGAAAAAGTCTTTTAGTGGATCACTGACCAAAGCTTGACTTTTCTACTATTCATGTCACATTCTCATAGCATTGAAGTGTCTTCATACAGCATTACAGCACAATTCAGACATCAGTTTTCATTAAAAATGGATGAAGGATTTCTATTTCATGAAAAGGCAGCTTCAGTCAATAGAACCAAATGCTTCACACAAGCTTAAGTAATTGGACTGACAAAATCCAGAAATAAACTATTGTTTGAGTGTACTGTAACTTAAGTCACACTACTCATGCTAGTCAAGACAAGAAACAATGTCTGAAGCACTGTTCAGCTGTGCTGGTAAGCCATGGAAGTCTCAAGTATCTTACCCAGGTTTCAGGCTTTTATCACCTATGACAATGAAGTACCACCAAATGAAAAATGGTTTCCCAAACTATTTCCAAAGCATGAAACCAAGCAAAACACAAGTCTCCCATCTCAGATGCTGAGTACAGCACATGGTTACTGATGCAGCAAGCAGATGATTAGAGTCTGTGCACTTTACTGTGCTAAGCAGCAAAGTTTAATGGCGCAAATCAAAGACAGCTGGCATCAAAATGCTGCAGAAAAACAAACAAGCATGAGAGGAAGAAAGTTATCTATTTTGGTCCTCACTGAAGGGAAGAAAATATGCTTGTTGCTTGCACAGAAATGAGGAAGTTAAGAAAAAAAAGACTCCTGCAGGTCTGACTAAAGAAAAGAACTATTCAGTATGAATACTGGCACAGCTGTAATGAATGCAAACAATTAACCAACCCCTGAGAACTCATTCTAATAAACAGAAACCAAGTCACTTGTATGACAAAAGATAGCTAACCTATAGTTATTTCAGATGATTGCTCATCAATAATTACAACATTAATCGCTAACTATCATTTATTATGTTTTATTTTTTAGTCTGTATCTTTGAATACACGCTCCTCTAAATGGCATCAAGTCTTATTTAAGCATGCTACTTTCCTCAGGCAGACTGGGATACACAAACACTGCTGAGAAGTTTCTGAACATCATATTACATTGTCACTCAAACCCCTTCTCTCTTGCAAATTTAGAGGGCAATTTTAATCTAGAATTGTTATTCTCCAATTGTGAGGACAGATAGATTCATTGATAATTACATTATCAATAGATTTATTGATAATTACATTTCAATTCCAGCCTTATAATATGAACTAAAAATAGTAAATTAATACAAACTTGTTCAGAACACAAACGAGTTTATTATCAGTTCTGAAACTATACAGGAATCTAAAGAACAAGAAAATGTGGAAAATTCATCTTGAAAAACTCTTTTATACTCATGAATATGTGTGCCAGGGTATGGAGGAAGTATTAATGTCTCTTCTGGTTGTGGTATTAGTAAACAGCAGCATAAAAAGAAAGCAAGCTTAGTATTTTAAGTAGAATAAGCTAAACTTTAGTAATTACAGCATTCAAAGGCTTGCAGTTTACAGCTACTCTTCATTGTTCTCAAAAGGCAAAATAGTACAGTCTTGTTATTACAACATAGTTGAGAATACCTCAAGGAAATATGAAGTGTTAAGCTTAGTACTAGAGTTTCTCACTGAAGACTCAACTTTAATGCAACAGTTTTAGCTATATAAAAAAATTATAATCAGATTAGAAAATAAATCAGACTCACTGTTTTAGTTTTTCTGCAAATATATACTGGGTGAAGTCCTCTACTGATGGAGCAAAATACATGCTATCTTGCACATTAATACCTTTCTCTTTGATATGCTCAGAGCTGTTAAATCTTATCACATAAAAAGGATGTGAAACAGGACCAAATACCTCAAATATCTGAAAGAAATGAAATTAAAATGTTTAAGTAAACTACAAGTAGATTAGTAGTAGCTAATTTCATTGTAGACTGATATTTAAGAAGTCCAATGTATTTCCAAAATGCAGCATCAAACAGAAGTTCCTTTCAGACTCTTTTTATTACCGAATTTTGTTTGACAGTGTATTTCCCAAACTACTGTTTTTTATGATGTGGAACAGTAAGTTCTCACATCCTCAGTAATCCTTCCTTTTGTCAAATCTCTGGTTTTTTGTGTCTGCTATGCTTTCAAGTCTTGTAACGCTTGGAACAATCTCCTGATCATTTTTTCCTCCAAGTTCACTTTAACAAGATGCCTTTACAACACAAGTTACTGCTTGTTCCCCAATTCCACAGAGAGCTGAGAGTTCTGCCATATTTTACAGAACATCTGCACTGTTTGCTCCACTCACATCTAGCATTTAGAGATATTTCAGTAGTAACCATTGTGGATGATGGCTTTCCTTCTACAAAAACGGAAAATTCAGTACAACAACCCTTTCAGCAAACATTCTTCACTGGCCTTAAATCAGAACAACACAGTATAGAAGAAAACATTCCCCATTTTTCATAAAACTTCGCTCTAACCACTGCACCTATCTGTCAGTGAAAGAGCACACAGCCAGTTATTTCAAGATATCATACATCTGAAAACTATGTCTTCCTCTCCACAAGCCCTCTGAAACACTGGAAACTCACCAGATACTGTAATTCTGCAAGGATCCAATTAATTTCAGGTTAGGAACTCTTGAGATTAAATAAACAGATGAATATAGCAAGAGTCAAAGGCACAGAGAGAAACTATATATCAAGGAAGCATTCTCTTTCATTTAGTAGACTTCAACTCTACCTTCTGGAGCACTAAAGCATACTTCCAATTTTAGATTAGAATAACAAGTTTTTATTTTACACCCACCTTTCCTACCGCTTGCCGATCTTCTTTAAAAATTATGCTTTCCTCATTTACTGGAGGCAGGCCTTTCAGTGATTCAATTATTACTAAAACAGAAATAAAAAAATAAATTAGAACTTTATGTTTCAACAGCAAGTAGTTAACTGCAGTAAAACTTAACAAACCACACCTCTACTTGTCTACTTCAGTTTGTAGAGCTGCAATCAAATATTCTTTCACACGTGTAAAAGTACTTAGAATCACATACCCCTTCTCCAATGCTTATATTGCTTACAGAATTATTGTTCTCTGTGGTAAAGAGAGTCCTAAGAATCACACCAGAACACAAAAGCTTTCTGGCAGTTCAGTTACAGTAGCAACTGATGGTGTTTATAAATGCTTATACCCAATCTGTTAGACATTCTGCAATTTAATGCCATAGACGTCTCATACAATATTTGTGCCTAATGATGATTGAACTTCTCTACCTATAAAATAACAGAATGCCCAGTTAAGCTTTTTCAATGACTGTCCATCAGCAAATAGTCACTCAAATACACAGTGTCACTCCAAGAAAAGCTCAAGATCATCACTCCTAAATTTACATAAAAGGACTTTCAGCAATCAACATATCACCAAACTAAAAGTTATTGCTACTATTGCAATCTGCAAAAAACTTAACATGCCAAACAAGGAAATGACAATTCCACCAGCTTAATAGTTCATTGAATTTCAAAAGAATTTGTGAAATCAATTTCTTTTGTGCCTACCTTTAAGATAAAATATACAGTGAAAATACCCAATGTGTTGTTTAAGCCTCATGAGAAATATACCTTAGCAAAAAAAAAGACAAAAATCCCCAAACATCTGCACAAAAAAAAATCCTACACAAAATACACAAAAACAGCACATCAAAACCTCTCAGATAATGTTCTCTACTTGATTCACCACATGCAGCTCCCAGCCTGCAGTAAGCTGAGGAAAATATACTCTGAAAATGTACAGTGCCCTAGTCCCATGAAACAGGAGAAACATTACCACCTCCAGCCTATTGGACTTACAGCTTCCCCTACCCCAACCCATCCTAAATTATCAGCTTCTACTCTTGCAGGGCCCAAAGTACAGCTCCAGGGAAAGTTTCTCATGTACACAAAAGCTGTTTACTTTCCAGGTCCCAACCCACACAGGGATTTTTTCTCTTCTCTTCTCTTTAAGTACCTTGAAGCAAAACACAGCACAAGTTTTGTTAAATTCTGATACACTGCACAGAAGTTCAGAGAAAGTACTGTCATTTTGCTTTTAGCTACTGCACAGCAAGCATGAACCTACACTGTTCTAGCCTCAAATGTACCTCACAGGATGAAACATCCACTTACAAGTGTCACTCATTCACTGCACACTGATGAACTTGGAAGCTTGCTACAGAGAACAGCAGACATTCTGAGGGACACCAAAGGGACAGAAAAAGAGTACTGACTGTTGTGTCAGAATAATATTGGTAGCTTTCAAAAGAGAAATCAACTCCCCTCAGACTAGACACAAACCTGGCATACAGAGGTAGCAATTTAGTTCAAAAATAAAAAAAAAAATATCCCAAATTAGCTGACATCCCTAATATAGCCACAAATCAACTGAAACTGATGCCCGTTTTCAGAAGAGCTGGAAAGAAACTAAAATGCAAAGAGAAAGAAAATTCATAAAGCAAGGTAGTTAAATCAAGAAAATAATCACAGGTGTCCTGGGGGTTTACACCATTCATATAGTTTCATTTCATTATGATTATTAGCTTGTTTTCAAACTTTCACTAACAAATCTAATTCAACACTTTTATACATGTACATTACTTAAAGTAGGATGCAGCACGAAGAATTCACCTACCAGTAAATGGTATTTGAAAACATTATACTCACCTTATATTTATATAACATTATATTCTGAGGATTAGAATTAAGGATGGTTTTCAAAACTGCAGTCTTTAAAACAGTTTTGTTTATAGTTTTACATTTTAAACCAAAAGTAAGAATAAGAGCAAGTATGATTCAACTTGTTTTTAAAACTTGTTTTAAAACTACCATTTTAGCTGAAGGCAGCCTTCTTGAAGTCCCCATTAATATCAATAAGCAAGAAAGTAATCTGGTTCTTTTCCACTTTGCCCTATCTTCCACACCCTCCTCCCAGCTTCCTGCAAATAAATGAAATTAAATCTCACTACAATAAAATAATGCAAAGGAATTGCCTGTATTACCTGAAGTCTTCTAAAAGAAAAATTAGTATCAAAAGTTGCATACTTTCTTTTGTACTGCATTCAGCCTAAATACTTTAACTTCAAAATTGAACTTAATTTCTAATTTTCATAAGCAAACTGCTTGGAATGCAGTTCAAGCAGAATGTACACTTGAAATAGCTTAAATACAAACATACTGTGGATGTTTTAGTAATATGAGCTTCAGCAAAACTTTGATTTCATTTATCAAATACTGAGGTCTCACATAGATCTGCAAAGAACCCTAAATCTCTATGCCTGCAGTTAAACCTACATCCATTCTGTATCTCAATCCCATTAAGCTTACCCTCCATCTATAAATCACGT
The DNA here is from genome assembly GCF_028551555.1 of Melozone crissalis. Lineage (NCBI taxonomy): Eukaryota > Metazoa > Chordata > Aves > Passeriformes > Passerellidae > Melozone > Melozone crissalis. The sequence goes on along the minus strand of NW_026535784.1, from coordinate 34,062,092 downwards.
TAGTCACACCATCCTCTGACTGCTGACAATGGGCAGCTTTCATTTGCTCAAGGTGCCAGAAGTGGAATGAATAAAGATACATAAATGAAATTGCACTGCTGAAGAAACAAATCTTTTTCCTGTCCTCATCTACTAACAAGCAAGCACTTGGGAGTGCATTGCACTGCACCTGTGCTTTTAGTTATACAGCTCCTATATATTCAGGGACTATTCAAAATAGCACCTACAACTGGAAGATTTTCTTAAAACACTTAAATACACTGTGGGCAGTAGCAATATAAAAACCATAATACAAGTAGGAAAAAAGGGGTTTGGATAAAAAAAAAAATTTAACAGAAAAGTCACACAGAAAGACATGGATATAAGCCAAATAAAAGGTAATTCAACATAAACATCATTGTTAGTTTGAATTCCAATTCAGCAGCCTGCTACCCCCAGAAAAGGACACTGTAGGGCTGACACTTTGAAGGAACATCTAAGAACACAATTCATGCAGAGATATACAGAAATTATAATAATTAAAAACAAAGCAAACATATCTTGCCTACCTAGCTGTTCAATGATGCTGGAAACTGTCCCAAAGAGCTTCAGTTCAACATTATCTGGAAGAATTATTGATAAGTCTTCAACAGGAGGCAATTTCTGCAAACATCAAGTCAATGTTTAGCATATAATATCACACAAAGGCACTTGCCACTTTATCACTGCAGAAATTTGACAGTTTGAAAAAATCCCCTGGCATTTTGAAGATTTATATTTTAAAAATCTAGTTTGATTTGTCTCTTTCAGAATCATTCTAAATGAACTCATCTTGGGGGACCACCACTTTTGAGGCAATCACTCCTACAGAGACACTACGTATTTCCATCACAACTACAGCAGAAGCCAGTTTTATTAAAATGGAGAAAGCCAACAATTGACAGGCATTTCATCCAAGCTGGATGTACAACTCAATAATTAAACAATCAGAAATCAAAAAATAAGACCACATGTAACAACATTCAATGCATGCTGGAAGAAAAACATACGCAGCAAGAGGCAATACAGCATAAAATACACCAGATGTGTATCATCTGATTTAACAAAATGGAGTATGTCCATTTATATCATGACTTGGATCCTTATAGAAGATGTAAACAACAACCTATACAAAGAGAATTATTTTTAGCTGAAAGTTGCATTTGGTACTAGATATCAGAGAGAATACAAAAAGCCAAACTTCAGCTACAAAAATGAGTACTACAGCATATTCAAATTAGGCTTTTGCCCATATAAGGATCAAAATCTAGTATCAAAGACTAATTTACACCAAGTTCATCATCTACCTCCAATTTACCCATGAGCTAAGATTTCTATGTATATACTATGCTGCTATGAATTCAGCTAAGACTTTATGAAATACAAGGCAACTAGAGTAAGCATTATCTTCAAATTCAACACCCTAATCTTAGCACTGAACTGCACTTTTAAAGACCACAACTAGAAATAAAATCCCACACAAACAGAAGAACCTTATCCTGGTTTATCAACACCTCACCTGATAATCTTCACTCTAACTGAAGTGTTTGGCAAAGGCTTAGAGAGCAATGCAAAGATCAAACAGGCCAAGACTTTCCCAAATGCTGTACCATTAAACACAAATGTGAATTCAGATAATAACACCACATCCTTCTACCAGCCAGTGATTTTTATTTAAACTTTAAATCAAGTTCACTGCTAATACAACTGAGTCACTTTTTAAAGTGAATTCAAAGGCCAAAGAGAAGCAGGAAGGTAAAATATGATCCTGTATCTCAAAATAGTACCTTCTGCCACGCTATATACAGTATCTGCCAATCCTTGTTTCAAACCAGGAGATTTCTGAAACAGTTCCTAACTAACACTCCTTAATACATACACCCAAAAACCATGACTTTCTATGTTATTGACTGTGGTGGGTTTCACTGCACAAAAGTCAATTTTCTTCACAGTGGCTGTTACGGGGTTGTGTTTGGGCTCTGTGCTGGAAACATTGCTCACAATACAGAGATATTTTTATTATTGCTGAGCAGGGCTTACACAGAGCCAAGGCCTTTTCTGCCTCTCATGCCACCCCACCAGTGAGGAGGTGCAAAAGGAGTTGGGAGGGGCACAGCCAGCACAGGTGACCTGCACAGACCAAAGGAACATTCCATACCATGTAACATCAGGCTCAGCATACACAGCTGGGTGAAAAAGGAGAATGAGGGGCATTCCCAGTGATGGTGTTTGTGTGCCCAAGCAACAGTCACACATGGAGGCCAGCTTTGCTGGGGATGGCCGAACACCTGCCTGTACATGGAAACTGGTAATTTAATTTCTGGGTTTCCTTTGCTTGTGTTGGTGGCTTTTGCTTTACCTACTAAACTGTGTCTAGCTCAGCCTTGGAGTTTCTCTTTTACTGTTCTGATTCTATCCCCACCTTGACACAGGAGGACTGACTTAAAACATAAAATTTTAGTTGGGTCAGTAGGAAAGGGTTTAAAAAACACCACATTGTACTTACATCAATAGGCAACTCATCCTTTGTCCTAATACAGTAAGATCTGTTATCCTTCTCATTTGGATGATCATCTTCATCAGATACTGCTGAAGACGAAGATGAAGAGAAGAGTGTACTTGATGAACTATCTGAATCACTGAATAAAAAAAACAAACATAGGACTTACAATACTGCCTTCTCACAGTCACTCTTGTAAAATCCCAACATTAGCATAACGCTGAGTGAAAGTTAAGAAAATATTTATTTCAAGCAACGCATCTCGCACAATGAAGGGGGAAAAAATCTAATTTTTGCAAATAAAATGGATTAGTTTCATAATTCAGGTCCTGCCCAAATTCCCTTGTAAATATTCACAGAGTAATTCAGTATTTCTCACTGTCACATGTGTAAGAGATGTTTATTGTCCTAGACTCTTAATATTTCAAATAAAGAGTGGAGTAAGAAACCAGTCCTTATTCATGTCAACATGTTCATTTAGCAAAAGTTTAAGTTCTTCAAGGGCTGGTGGAAGAAAAAAATGCGGAGCAATTGATCCTAGTAATGACAATAAGAGCACCTCTCCAAATAAACCTTTTGAAAAGGTTCAATACAGACCTTTACAGACAGGAACACCAATACAGCAGAAAAAAAAAAATCAGACTAAAAGACTGATCCGTGGAGGGAGTTAAAGAAAAAACAAAACAAAACAAAGACTGAGATACATGCAAGACAGGCAAGTTATGAAAATTTCATCTTTAGGGTTCATCAGCACAACAGATTTTGCAAGTAAAAAACACTAGACACAGGTGAAGACCCTAAAAGTCAGGAATTTCACTCTCCATCACTTCATGATATTCGAGGAAAACTTTGAACCAACAAAAGTACTTCTGAAGTCAAGCTTGAATCAATTAACTGTTAATGAAGCCTTGCACCTTTAAGAGGAGATTCTTAGACTTCATTTTAGCCTCCTCTAGTCACAAGAAGCACATGGCTATCCTGCTGCACCGGCCAAATAAGAAAACACAAGACTTACTGCAACAACCAAAGTGTGCAGACTTCTAACACTGCAACAGAGCCCACATTTAACCAGTTCCCTTTCACCATCTACACTGAACATCAAAGCAGAGATGCAGCAAGTAGAAGATGGAACCATTAAAAAAAGAAAAAAAAACTTGAGAATGAGCTTTTCCACTGAGATGCCAACATCAGAGGACGTGGTACGGTGCGCAGACTCCCCACCCTGAGTCCTACACTGAGGTTTTCCAGCAGTAGCACCGCGGGTGTCCCGTCCCAAGAGCCGCAGGTGCATTCTGCGAGGAAAACACTCTCCAAGCCACAACCACCAAACTCATCCTTTCGTTAAATCCTACACCTTTACAGCACTGTACCGGAGACGTAATTGAACAGATTCCCGGCAAAAATGTAACTGATAAATTTCACCTTTGATGGGAAGGAGCAAGCTCCAGAAAGTGAAACACCGGGGCGGAGGGACGCGGCGGGCGGGCACACCGGGCTCCCGGGCGCTCAGCCACAGCGCCAGTCGCCCGAGGCCACGGCCAGCAAGGGGCGACTCGGGGGGACCCCCGGGGCTGAACACACCTGTCCGAGTCCGACGAGAGCACAGCGGCGGCGGGAGAGCGGGGCCAGGCGGGCGGCGGCGAGCGGCGCGGTCCCACGGCTGCGGGCAGAGGGGCCTGGGCTCCCCCGCCGCCCTCCGCAGGGCTCTGCGCCATCTCCCGCTCGGCCGCCCGCTGCCCGGCCGGCTCCACGGCCGGGTTCTCCAGCTGCTCCACCACTTCCCGCTGCCCGTCAGGTCCCACGGCCAGGCACTCCATCTCCTCCACCAATTCCTGCTGCCCGCCCGGCCCCAAAGCCCGGTTCTCCAGTTGCTCCACCACTTCCCGCTGCCCTCCCAGCTCCACGGCCAGGGTCTCCATCTGCTCCATCATTTCCCTCTGCCCGCCCGATTCCACCGCCAGGTCCTCCAGCTGCTCCACTACCTCTCGCTGCCCGCCAGGGCCCACAGCCAGGCACTCGGTCTCTACCACTTCCCGCTGCCCGCCCGGCCCCAGAACCGAGTTCTCCATCTGCTCCAGCACTACCCGCTGCCGGCCCGGCTCCTCGGCCAGGTTCCCCTGCTGCCTGTCCGGCTCCACGACCAGGCTCTCCATCTGCTCTACCACTTCCCGCTGCCCCCCCGGCCCCAAAGCCGGATTCCCCAGCTGCCCGCCCGGTCCCACGGCCTGGTTCTCCAGCTGCTCCGCCACTTCCCGCTGCCCGGCAGGCCCCAAAGCCGGGTCCTCCAGCTGCTCCACTACCTCTCGCTGCCCTCCTGACTCCACAGCCAGGCACTCCGTCTCCTCCACCACTTCCCGCTGCCCTCCCAGCTTCACAGCCAGGTCCTCCAGCTGCTCCACCACCTCTCGCTGCCCTCCCGGCCCCACGGCCGGGCTCTCCATCTGCTCTGCCACTTCCCGCGGCCCTCCCGGCTCCACGGCCAGGTTATCCAGCGGCCCTTCCATTCCCGCGCCACGCGGGCCGCAGCACCGCCTCCGGGCGCGCTACTTCCGGCCGCCGGGAGCCGCCCCCGGGCGCGTGCGCCGAAGTGAGGCGGGGCCATGAGAGGGGCGGGAGCGGCCATGGAGGATCAGGGCACTGCTGAGGGGGATCGGGGCAGGAGGTGCCATGGAGGATCAGGGCGCCGCTGAGGGGGATCGGGGCGGGAGCGGCCATGGAAGATCAGGGCGCCGCTGAGGGGGATCGGGGCTCGGGCATCCAGCACAGCTTCGGGTAGGGTCAATCCCGGAGCCGGCTTTGCTGTCTGTGGGGCCTGCTTGAAACACAAAGCTAAAGCTTATAGCTGCTCTTGCTGAGGACCTGCTGCGAGGGATCAGTTTTTCCATGTTATAAATGTGCTGACAACACACAGAATCATGTAATTAAAACTAAAAATAAATCTAAAAAAATAATATCAAAGTACTGTACTAATAGTAATTTGTAGGATTCTGACGTAGAGACTGCATAATGATATTCATTGTCTAATAATGCCAAGTTCTTCAAAACATAAATGTCTGTGTTCTGAGTTCACCATAAATACTTACGGTTTTGGAGCTTGAGGTTTTTTGTGGTGTCTGTCCCACACAGCTCTGTGGGGATGGGGAAGGACTCTGCATCCCAGGATGTGGCACGTGTGGTGTCCCTGACCCATAGGAGAGAACCAACTCCAATGTGTGTGTGTCTGTGTGACCACTCTGTCCTTGGTGTCACACAGATAAAACTTTTCCTCACCAGGGTAACGTAGCAGACAAAGCACGTTGTTCTCTCTTTAGCACAATTTATCTGTGGGAAATGCCAGAAGATGTTCTAAAGATGCACAGCTTCAGGAGGTCAGTGTTAGGGTGACAAGTCCCTTTAATCCAGCCTCCAAAGTGTGGTTTGACAACTCTACTCCTGGGCCAACGCTGTGTGTCCCTGACCACACCACACTGTCCCTTGGACAGGATTCCAAATGGTCTTCATTACCAGGCAACAGAGTACAGCACAGGCCTGAGGAGGATAAGTAGATAAAAATACATAAATACTTGAAAAAGTTGCATGTGATAATGCTGGAAGTCCCAGAGAGAACTGGGACTTAAATATCTGATGAGAGCAGAGAATGATGTTTTCCAGGTAATAACCTTCCCCTCCATCTCTGAGAAAACTGTATGGCCCACAGCTCAAATGGCACCAAAACCTTTTTATTCTTGTCCAGAATGGCAAGGCTACATTGAGCCCACTGTCACAAGAGTGCTTCACTGGTACTCCACACAGGCTGAAGGGAGCATCTGATGGCAGAAGATTCATTCTCTGGTTGTTCCACTCTCCATTATGACACAGCAGATGCAACCAGCAGAATTTAGTAGGCAAGTCATCCAAATTTGTATATCATACAAATTTAATTCATCAGTACTTTTTTTCGGTTGTCTACAATTACGTATAAGTCAAGCAGAGCAGGTGTGTTATGGGCATGTGACAGTTTTGCACTGTCATAAGCAAGGAGCCTGTATGGGCTGTACGTGTAAAGAGCAGCAGTAAACTCTCACTGCACAATTGCCCAGAACATCTAGGGTAGGAATCGTCTCCACCTTCAGAGTCAGCATTGGGACCCTGAGAAGACTGTGCGTGGGAAGCATGTTCTGAATATTACTGACCTGTTCTGCAAGCTCTTCAACAAAAGAGATCTTTAGAAAATCATGCAATTAAATGTCAACAACAATTAGTTGTCAACTGCTTGGAGATTAAATATTGAACGATTATAAAATTGGTTTCTATTGAATCTCACTGGCAAATATATTTTAATCTCTAAGTGACAGAAATGAAATGTGTATCCAATTAAACAATGAATAGATGCAGAATCCCACTAAAATCCAATTCTGCAAAACCAGGTTTCATTTTAAAACTAAGCAAGGACAGTTTATTGTTAGTCTGAGATTTTTTTTTTTAATTTATTCATTTGTTTTGTCAGATGTATCTGAAATAGACTATAAGACAAGATCTGTGAGTTCATGTGAAAAAGTTGATCAGTGTGACTGGGAAGGGAATAATTTCCTCAAAGCAGACAAAGCCCTTGCATCAGCCAAAACCTTTCCTAATAAAAGGTAAAATAATTAATGCCATTATATAGGATGGAATTAGTAGAATGAAAATTAATTTTATTTGCTAAACACACATCATTTTAAGTGTAAAAAGATATTCAGGTCTCTATGTTGCATTTATGCAAGTAAAATTCTTCAACTATCTTATGAACTATGTCTTTCCTGCTTTTTGAGGTATTGTAGTAAGTGTTTTATAGCTTTACTCTGGCACATAGATTGTGTTATGACAGTTTTCTCCATGTTTGTGCAGAACTGGCAGCATCCTTCAAACAAGGAAGATACTTTATTTCGTCTGAATGCTGCTGCTTAGCCTTTAACATATAAAATAGCACTGCTCTTAGAACGAGGATATTGAAAGGCTTTATGCAGAGTAAACATCGTCATCCACTCAGCCAAGGCATGCAGTAAATAATCTCCAGCATAACAGCATGAGCAAAGAAATGTTCTAGGAAAAGAAACATTTCAGAGATGAACACTTGAATCACAGTAGTTCCAACGCATGTTTTCAAGGTCTGAGCAGTGAGGAAATGTCACTGCTGGGACTGGAATCTGACGTCATCTGTCAAGGCTGGGATAAAAGGTACTGCAAGCCCTGTCTTCTGCCTCCAGTCTTTGATGAAGCTCTCTGGAGCTGTTGTTTCCTACATTTATTTCTTCATCCTTGCTGCTAAGACAGGTGTACATAATTGTTCCCATTGCACTTTTAAAGCTAAAGGGATGGCACTCAAACTGTTATTGCAATGTTTTATTGCATTTCTTTGGATGCAACAAAGGAGTCTGTTGAAAAAAAATAGAATCATCATGATATCTCTCCTGGACTTGAATGTAGAAGATAGGTTGAAGATTTCAGTGTGCTATTATGTCTTGGTAGGAAAAGGAATGAATAAGAAAGGAAGTCATGTTTCATTATGTATTTTAAATATGAAAACAAACACTATTCACTGTGATCTTTATAATTTATATATTTTATGCTTCCATATGCTAATGACTATACACAGTGATATCACTATATCACTGTACTGTAGGCAGGATAAGCAGCTGGTAAGCCAATTGATATAATATTTTTTTATATCAATAAAGCTTTCAATGCTGTCTCTCATAGGATCCCTCTGGACAAGATGCCCAGCACACACCTGGATAAACATGTCATGCAAAGGGTGAGCTACTGGCTCATGGGTTGGGTGCAAAGGTTCACAGAGAATGGGGTGACATCAGGCTGGTGACTGTCACTGAAGGGGTTCTTCAGGGTTCCATTGCAGGGTCAGTGCTCTTCAGTGTCTGCACAGGACTCTAAGGAGACTTAAGTTTGCCCATGATATTAAAATGGAAGAAATCATTGACTCCCTCGAAGTCAGAGAGGTCCTGCAGAGATAAAGACAAATTAGAGGGCTGGGCAATCACCAACTGCATCAAGTTTAAGGAACACAAGTTCTGGATTCTCCATCTGGGATAGGAAAACCTGGTATGTATGTACAAACTGGGGAACAAGAGGCTGGAGAGCAGCACCATGGAAAGGGATCTGGTGGTCTGGATCAATGGCCATTTGAACATGAGTCAGCAGTACCCTGGCAGCCGGGGGGGGGCAACTGTGTCCTGTGGGGCATCAGGCACAGCATCCCCAGCCAGGCAAGGGAGGGGATTGTCCCTTTCTGCTCTGAGCTGGGGTGGCCTCACCTTGAGTCCTGTGCGCAGTTTTGGGCACCACAATATAAGGATATAAAGCACTGGAGAGTGTCTGAAGAAAGGTGGCAAAGATGGTGGAAAGGCTGGAGGTGAAGCTGTATGAGGAGCAGCTGAGGTCACTTGGTCTGTTCAGCCTGGTCCTGGAGACTGTCGGGGGACCTCATCATGGACTACAGCCTCCTCACAAGCTGAAGGCAAAGGGGCAGGTACAGATCTTTTCTCTGTAGTGACCAGGGACAGGAGCCAAGGGAATGGCTTGAAGCTGTGTCAGGAGAGGTTGTAGTTTGGATATTAGGAGAAGATTCCTCTCCCTGAGGGTGGTAGGGCACTGGAGCAGGCTCCCCAGGGAAGTGGTCAGAGCACCAGGCTGGCAGAGTTTAAGAAGCATTTAGACAATGGTCTCCAGCACATATGTGACTCTTGGGGTGTCCTGTGCAGGGCCAGAAGTTGGATTCTATGATCCTCATGGGTTCCTTCCAACTCAGGTTGTTTTGTGATTCTGTGAGATTCTAGAGTGGCATAGAGGAAGAAGGGGAGTTGTACCATCACAATAGGGAAACCATGGGCTTAAATTTGTAACAGCTTTGAAGCTTCTCCTCTGATCCCAGAGCCTTTTTTTCACTCTTCGGCTGAACTATAAGAAGCTAAGGTATTCATGGTCAGAACAGTGGCAGGGAAAAGAAATCAGATCAACAGAATTTTCTGTATCCCTCTTGCTAATCATATTTCATTCCACCCAGATGAATCAATATTGTAGCTTGCACAGCTGAGATCTCTAGTACAGAAATGAGATTAAAATAGGTACAGTACAGAATGTTTTACTCATTTCAAAGCTTAAAATTATTGTACAGAGTTAAGTTACACAAATTTCTTAGTTCTTTCTTCATATAAAGAGTTGGGCAGTTTATAACTAGATTAAAAAAAGGAAATAGATTTTTTTTTCTTTAAGAATTTTTTTTCCCAAAAATACATTTTTAAATATGGAAAAAAATGTACTAATGTATTTACCATATTCTCATCTTAGTTTATTTTTCCAAATATAGCCAGTAATATTTCCATGACTGAGCTGCCCACAACCAATTTCAACAGTAACATTCCAAATCCCTTCACAGAACAATGGACAAGTTCACCTCCAACTATACTAAGAGTTTGTACAGCTCATTTATCAATGACATTTATCATTGGAGTCTACTGCATTCTTTTTCTAGTTTATTTCATTCAATATTTTGAATTATACCAATATAACCGTATTTTGATTAGTTACAAAACCAACTGGATCCAAGCTGCATCTATAAATGTGATTTATTCTGGTATGTATAAATAGCTCAGAAATTTCAGTTGTCTGCATTCAATACACTGCAATCAGTGTATTTTTTGTATTTTGGAGTTTGTAGGGACTCACATTTGGAGAGAGTAACTCAAGTAAATTTGAGTGTGCCTTCCCTGTAATGACCTCTATATAAGAAATAGAAGAAGCTTTCGTAAACTGGATTTTTATCTGATTATCGTGGTTCAGGCATGTCTTCCACAACCCTGGGTGAAGTTTTTATAGGTCTCAGACTACTTTACCAACTGTCCAGAGCTAGGAAGGCCTCTCTTTCTGTCCTGATATATACTCTCAACCAATCCATCTCATCTTATCTGCACAGCCTAACATTCTTTCCATGCTTGCAATAATGTTTTGGGTAGACAGGCACTCATTAAAGTGTCAATACACAACAGACATTAAGCACTAAATCAGTGAAAAAATTAAAGATTGTAATTTTTAATCCACTGATGTCATAATTGTCACTTTATTCAGATGCTTTGCTGTAGATTTCTGCATACTTCACATCTCAGACTGTATTTCTTATATTGTATTTGGATAACTTCAATCCAGCATAAACTGGCACTGCCAGTAAAACAGGTGGTTTTACCTTTTCCCCAGTTCTCATTTTCTTAGTGTTTCATTATGCCAGCCTTTCTGTCCTTGCAGACATGAATCAAACTGAAAGTTTTACCTCCTCATACTCATGAGGAAGAATTAGTTGGTTTGTATTGGATTTATTTTTTCCAAAAGATAAGTGTTAAGAAACAGGATATCAGAAGAAGTACAAAAAAATTCTAAAAAGTCCCTTTGAAACAAAAACTGGTTTGTGTGGAAAACCATAAGCAGACACTTCTTTGGAGTTTGAAGACAGCACTAGCATAGGGCAAGAAGAAGATATAGGAGATCTGCAGGTGAGAAAGTTGCATATCTAGACTCATTAAATGGCTTTTGGGAAATCATTATGTCCTCAAAAAATTTATGCTTGCTCATTTGCCCTTCATATTTCATTTGGTACTCAGGGAGTTCCTTCCACAAAATACACTGGTTTAATTTTTCCATTGCCTTCAGATTGAACCACAGGGAATCAATTAAGCTTTTGGCTTAATTATTATTCTCTGCACTCTTAAAAAAAAATCAAATAAACAAAAAAGTTTCCAACACCTGAAACTTACAAAAAATAAAAATATGTCAGGAAATGCAAGCATGCCTGCCTAGCAAAAATGGCTACTGAAAGCACATTGCCTTGGTGCTTCAGTCTCATTACTGATTCCTCACTGATAGGTAAGATGTGCACCACACTGTCCCTCATGAAATCTGCAAGTCACTTCCAAACCTAAAAAGTAAAACTGTTCCTGTAGAAAACAGTTATTCTGAAAAACTGTCTGATGAAATATCATCTTATTCTTGGGAGATATTACAGTGCCTGTGAGCCAGAAAATCTTGTAGATGAAATCTTTTCATAACATCACCAATAAGGCACAAACACAATTGAGATCACTTACTCAGTGATTATTCTGAAAGTAGTCATCAGAAAAAGCAAGAACATTTCACATCACATACATAAATTGTACCCAAAGTGCTGAAATTATCTAAAGTGGAAAGATAAACTAAAATGAATATATATTGCACAGGGCTTTCCTAAATTCTTTGCCTCTGATTGTCCTCCTACATCCCAGTTTCCCATTCAGGGAAGTAGTGTTTTGTGCTGCCCCTCCATCTGTCCCAGGGCTTCTCTTATGCCATGTTTCCTTTCCTTCCCTTCCCTTTCACTTAATCCTTCTCTTTTGTAGTAATTTGTTGGTGTTGATAGGCTTTGAGAACCAAGGAATACAACTGTGGAAGAGATGGTGCTCATTATGTTCAGGCTCCTGCAATCTCAGACAATCATGTGAATCATGGTTGGTCCAGAAGGACTAGAAAAAAGTCCACTCTCCACATCGCAAAATGGAAAAATATTTCTTCTTGTTTGATGAGCTGTACAATAAGATGAAAAGCAATGCTACTACAGTGCCTCAGAAAGAAAGCAAAACAGACCTCATGAAATGATCAAAACCTTTCTTCCTGTCCACTGAGTGGCCATTTGTTACAGAAATCACCTCAGTTTTGACCAGGCAACAGGAGAGGTACTGTGCAAATGGGATCAGCAGTGCCAGTATCCAGTCGCCACTTATTTAGCAAGTGAAAGGTAATCCATATTGTTATTATTTTCATCCTGAACCATGAGTCCATAAACTCTATGGGAGCTTCTGAATTCAGATCTCTGGTCTATTTCCAGATTAATTTTTTTTAATGAATTTTGAATATGTAGAAGAGCTAACATGCTTAATCTGCCTGTAATACTTCTTTGCTCAAATGAGGATGGACATATATGGACATGGACAAACTTTATATGAAAACTTTGTTTTATCTATTGCCACAAGAGATCCGGAAAGCAATGAGGTGGCAAAATGTGCTAACCTTTACACAAATAACAGTAGGAAACATATGGGTGACTGAATAATTGTAGATGAACATTGAAAGATGGAGTGCTTGGGTGATAGAAGGCAGGAAAATATCAGAAACAAAATTTATAAAATCAAACACATGAGACAAAACAGTTCTAGCTTTACAGATACTAAAATAGATCCGCAGATGTTTAGTACAAATCTTGAAAAACACCTTATGATTATAATAGGCTTATGAAACCAGTAGCTGAGTGCTGTGTACTAATTCAAATAAAAAAGGAAAAAGAGAAAGACAAAGACAGAAGAAGAAAGAAAAAGAAAAAATAAATCGAGAACATAACAAAAAATATTGTGCTGCAGAATAAATTGACTATGCTTCTGTATCTTGAATACTGTATGCAATTCCTTATGTCAGAACAGATACAGCAGAACCGGAAGATATGTAGGAAAGATTCTGTACTAAACAGACAGCCTTCTTCAGTCTGCAAAAAGACAATCCAGATGTACCGTCACAGAGACTTAGGAGGAATATGAATAAGAACAACACTTGGCAATGACAAGAGGCTTAAAACACTAAAACCTTCAAGTGGCAGGTCAAAATGAAAAGAAGAGAAAGATAGTCCTTCACACAACCTAGAAGAGTGAGCTATGGAACTTCTCCCTGCAGAATGTTTAGGATACCCAAAGGTTTAAATAATTATAAAGATAACACTGCTGCCTGCAGACAATTCCTGGCCCACAGATTGCTCCAGACTAGGAGCACCTACACTAGCTTTGTTAATTACACTTTTCTTTCAGATGAGCACTGTCATCTTTTGCTGCAGACAGGATATTCACCTAAATGCATCTTTTGTCTAAACAGAGATGGTTTTGTGTTCTCTCAGAGCAGTAGTTCCTGATCCTCCTGAGACATCCTAACATACAGGAGTCATGAAGCATTGGCTAGTGCTCAGTGAACCTGGGCAATTCACTAAGAGAGTTCCTAAGTGACATACAGAAGGGATGCTCTGAGGTGTTGTACACACTTAGAGACTTCTCAATTAGCTTATTAATATGTACACAATTGTCTTGACATTGCCTAAGAGACACATGTAATACATGTGGCTGCATGCTGTATTTACTCTTTTTTATGTACAGAATTTTTCTGAGAGACTTACAGGAATAAATATCCAACGATATAAAATCCAACAATAAAAAATCCTTTTAAGAAATTAAATTAATCCTTTTAAGAAATGGTTTACTTTTTCTAGTCAAAAGGCTAATACTAATGACAGCATGGCACTTAAACATTTTTATTGAAAAAAGAAATATAGCATTTGCATTCCCTGTTGCATTTTTTATGATGATAATTAGTGGATGATTCTCACCATAAAAAAAAGTGTGCTACATCATCCTGTACATTCAGATTGAATTTAAGTTTATTTCAGGAATTATTGTATGTTCTTTAATAATAATTTAATCTAAGCAATAATAATAAAAACTATCTCAAAATTCCACTTGTCAGTCAGTATCTGAGCTAAGCTTTCTGAATTTTGGAGATATGCCATAGAAAATTAACTTTCCTTTTAAAAAATGAATTCAGAGAAAACTGGAGTATTGGTTGCTTCATTGATTAAGCTAAGAAAAAAGGTCATGTGCTGCAAAAGTTGCAACTGAACAGATTTATCCTCATTCACTATGCAATGAGTCTACAGCTGGAAGGTTAGGCCATCAATTTTTATTTCAGATTCTGTTTTCTATCAAGCTGCTGTTGAGAACGTAGAGGTTTTAAGACTGTCTTACACATGGATGTCAGTACCAACATTACCTTATTTTACAGATAAAACTTTCTGTATGAGCCAGCATACTTCCATCAGAAACATAATTCTGTGAGAGCGTGGAAAAGGAAGCAAAACTTCACTGGACATTCAGTCCCTCCCACTCAAAAGCAATGTGTTCACTGCCCACCAATGTGTACTGCTCCTATCCAAGATCATCCTTTGACAGATGTTAGGAACTAGACCACTTTGCCCTGTTTTCTTTGGAGGCAAGAAGAAAAAGAAGTGAGGAAAAAGGTGATCCAAAACCAGACTGTTAGAAGAAAAAAAGAAGTTGGAGTAGAGGAAGAAAATATTAGCAAAACAGAGAGACGGGACATATGATTTCAAACCCTGTGATTAACTCCTTGGTAAATAATAAGAGTTGAATTGCACCAGAGAGAAAGACTTTCTTCAGCCTGAGGCCAGAAAGTGATGCTCTAGAACTTTCAACAATCATGGCTGTTTCTGGTAGAAGAGAAGACTGGATTTACCTACTGGATAGCTCAATTGATATTAATATCACTTACATATCACATGTATAGATTAAAAATATACCATATTATATGCATGACATATAGTCTTAAATATGATATCAATAAAGGAAATACATTCTTCAGTGCTCAATTTTTTTCCAATCATCTGGGTCTGCCTCTTTATTGTGAGTGATTTAGCTCCTTATTCTCACAAAGCTGAATACACCAAATATGTGGACATACACAAAGGAAAGGCAGCTGTGTGTCCCTGATCTTCAGCGTCCTTAGGCAACCATCCTCTGTGCTCAGTGTCAGAGTAGAGGAAGGAAATTCAGTTGCATTTGAAAAGGAAGAGAAAATTTAGAATGTGAAGTTTATAAATGAAGCCATTTCCTCACTTGCTTCCTTGTATCTTCTGCTTAAAATGATTGAGATAAAGGAAAGCATGAAAGGGCAATTACTTCCATAGAGAAAACCACTGGACTTGGGATGCTAGAACATCAAACAGCAGAACAAGACAGTGCCCATGGTAACAAGGGGAAAGTCTTGCTACTGGCAAAGGCAGAAGGAGAAGGCAATTTATACCATGACATTATGATGTATGTAACAATGACACATGAAACTCCAGTTTGTGGACAAACTAAGCTACCTAAAAAATTATTTGGGAAAAAATAATATACATCAGCAGAACGGAGAAATATTAGAGTATTTAGGGAGGTAATGATCTCGTAGTAGAATAGTTGTTAGTGGTCCACATAGCCATAGTAGTGACAATTTTTTAAAATCAAAGCTACTCACAAGACTGAGTAAATTTGAACTGAGAAGAAAAAGCAGAAAATTTGCAACTACACTATTTGAGTGCTTATCTCTTTTTTATCTAAATAAAATCTATTTCTATATGTCATACATATTATATATTTTTATTTTACTACTAGCAGCTTATACATAAACAAGAAAATCAAACACAAAGGTGCATGGAAGGACAATTTCTAAACCAAAATCATGCCTTTTCTTTGCTTTACTACTTCATTTTTACATTCATGTAACATCCACTCAACTCCTTCTTTGTCATCTGTTACACAGCATAGTAAAATGACTCTGTAATTTGTCTTTGTGTATTTGAATTATGTATTTAGTAAACCATGATTCTCAGAGCTGGTATCCTTTGTGATGCTGGCCAGGATCATTAACAATATTAACAAAATACCACGTTGCAAAAGAGTTTGTTTAGATAACGCAGTGATTTCTCTGCTTGATATTCCTAGATGCTTCATAATTATAAGATAGGAATACCAAAAATAGAAATAGCTAGGTGGTTTTGTTAGGCAGTTTTTGTTCTGCAAAAAGCACATTGTGATGTTAGTCATGAATCCAAAATAAAGAATATATCAAATAGATTACAGTAATATCAGCAAATTCAAAACTAGAAATTTGGCATTTCATCAAATTGCTGGTAACTCCAGATGGTAGAGTCCTATCTGAAGCATGTTCAGAAGACATGTCCACCAATTACAGTTATTTCTTCTCATTAAAATATTTTCACAGATAAAGTGCTTAATTTTGTGGTCTCCATTTAGTTTAAATATATCCTAGACAAATTTTTACCAGCTATTCACCTCTTGAAGATTCATTTATCTATTAATACACTCTTCAGATTTTTCTAATACTTTACTTCCTGCTTGAGAGATACAAAAGCTGGCTGAGAAATCCTCTCAGTGTCCATCAAATCAAAAGATACACTTCAGTCACATATTCACTGCCATTCAGTTGAAAATAAAAGGCCAAGTATAAGGAAGTTAGCAAGGAATTCTTAGTCTGCTCACAGCCCATCATGGAGTTTTCAATCAGTGGTGGACTGGAGATTCATTTGTCTCCTGACTACTTACATGAACAGGAGGTCCAAATCCTTCTAAATGTTCTACACTGGAATGGGAGCTTTCACTGATTCTAAAGGTTCATCTGGTTTTCAACAGAAAACTCATACTTAGGCTAAACATAAATACTAGGAATTTCCATAGAAAGAGATCAGTAAAATGTTACATTCACTGACATCTGCACCAATTTTTTCTATGAGTTACAGTAAAAAAACTCAACTTATCTGTGTAAGTTCACTATTCCTCAACACCATGTCACAGAAAATGGGTTAGACCAAGAACATTAATATCTACTTCTAAAATTTTATTCTGAGCCCACAAAGAATGTGATCAACTTCTTGACCTCCATAAATAAGATTTTGATCTATTTGCCATATGAAGTGTTGATATGCATCAGAGGCACTTGTTTAAACCCATACCTCTGTTTTTTATCTTTCAGGAGTGTGAGAGACTGAAATGTTCAAACATGTTAAAATGTTCAATGTTTAAACATTGTTAAAATCATGGAAGGGCTTTGCCCACTGCAGGAAACTGTGCAAAGAAAGAACTGCCCTTCTGCAACCACCAAAGCCACCTCCCTCCCTCAGAATATGCTTCCTGATACAGGAACTTGAGATAAAGGTATTGTCCAATTATCCCAGGTCTAAGGAGGAATAAATAAAGCTGGGGGAGAAGAGTGTCCTCACAAGGAAAGCCAAACCTTACAGCTGTGCTGAAATCATCTCTGGCTGAGTCCAGCTGGGGCTGGCCATAGCCCAGAGACTCACATTTGCTGAGGCTGGGTTTGCATGCTCTTCACCTCAAAAGAGGAGGAGAGGTTTCGGGTGTGTAGTGGTGAAATCTCTGGTCTGCATAAGACAGAGGGGGTGAGCCCCTATCGCTGGAGGCTACAGGCCAGATAAGGAGCAGACCCTGGGGACAATCCTCCTTTACACAAAAAACTCAGCTGGCTCAGCTGTAAAACTCCCCTGCCTCTGGAGGGTGGCACCTACAGAGGACAATCACATAAGAGGCAGCTTTCATGTCTTACAAAGGATCATAAACTATGAAACCCTGTCATCTTATTACATAAGTCCCATACCTTCTCAGTGATTTCTCATGTGCAGCTCCCCACAACACTGACTCCATCTCTCTTCACAGCTC
Source organism: Melozone crissalis (assembly GCF_028551555.1). Taxonomy (NCBI): domain Eukaryota; kingdom Metazoa; phylum Chordata; class Aves; order Passeriformes; family Passerellidae; genus Melozone; species Melozone crissalis. Next base: position 34,044,233 of record NW_026535784.1, on the reverse strand, counting down.
AGTCAACAAACTCCAACTCTCTTCTTCACCAGCTAACCCACTCTTTTGTAGCACTCATCTTCTTATTGGACACAACTGTGGCCTATTAAGGGCAGGGCTGTTCCTAATCTTTGGTGATTGGTACAGCTGCAACTCCTCAGGTGTGAGACTGCCTTCTGCACTATTCTCTTACATTCTATCCCTCCACACACCCCCAAGTTCCCCTCAGACTCATTTCTGAGGCCTTCCAGAAGAGGACTGCATTTGATCCCCAAGTGTTACAACAGATTCAGGGTCTGTTGCAAAAGACAGTATAAAATTCCCTCCATATGGTTCCCACATGTACCTGAGCCTATATTAATCCATTGAACTCCATGGTTTGAGGGACACCCCACCCCACCAAGAGTACCAGAAGAAGAAGACTGACAGGACATCACTGGATCCACAGGGATGATGACTCTTTACTCTCTTTATCTCCACCTCTCTCTCTTTTCTATTTCTTTCTATGTCTCTACTTCACATTTACTGTTGACTTTGGCATACGGAGTAATTTGGACCTTAATTCTGGCAAAGCCATCTCTCTAACAGTCATAATAATCAGATCATAACAAGCAGTTTGCTATTTCATAGTAGAAGATGGGGGTTTTTTGTTCAGGGTTCTTGCAAATCTACAGGCCTATTTTCCTGAAGAGTAATTTATGGATAAAGTTTCTTCAGTGGAACATTTCAGAATTTGTAACAGTTCTCTATGTGTAATTGACTTCAGGTCAGCCATGACCCCTAAGTGGGTAAGCTGGCAATTTGGAACAACCATCCTGAGGCTTTTTTACAGGGGATACAGACAAGTTTTAGAGTTAATCATTCTGGCCACTGTAGACTCTTGGCTGTATTTGATACAGATGCTCCAACGTGCCTCTGAGGTACAACAGGGTAGGGTGTGTGTAGGTACCTCGACAGGCATTCATTTTGCAGTGCCACAGGCAGAATTGCTTAATATTCTACCATTCAAAATTCAGTAAGTCCACAAGACCCTTTTGTGTGAGTTTTCCAAGGGGGACAAAGGAGGAATTTGGGCAAAATGTGCTGGATTGTAGGACAAAATGCTGAGTCACCTCAGAGGCACAGAGCACTACTCAGATACCTTGGGAGCACTGAGATTGTTCAGGTGGGTGGGATGGGCTGCACTGTCTCTGGGGAGAGCGGGGGCTGTTCTATGGGAAACAGGGAATAATTTAGGTGGGAAAGCAAGCAGTGGTGATAGAGGCTTTGAGTGAGATTTGTCACAAGTTTCCTGCAGAAGAAGCAGTGCATGGATGGGACACAACACAATCCAGCACAAAATGAGCTGGGTGGTGGAGATTTTTGGCAGGAAACACTGAGGTACATCAAGGTAACAGATCACTTTTTAGGAGAAAAACAGGTATCTCAGAGGGAACACTGGAGGTTCTTCAGGGTAGAGGACACCCAGATATTTTAAGAGGACACGGGTAGGAAATGCTGCGATACCTCAAGAAGATAGTGAAATTTAGGAGTGTGCTAAGCATCCACAAATACCTGAAGAAACAGTGTAGGATTTGGTTAGAAGTGATAATATGACTCAGAAAGAAGAAAAAATAATTTTGGTTAGTAAAACAGAAGCTAATTCATGGGAGAGGTTATGAAGTCTCAGATTGGATGCATCAAAGTTCATCTGAGGGACAACAGAATGTTCTATTTGGAAATGCTGAGGTATCCCAGAAGATTTCAGAAGCAAAAATATGTTTACCCTCATATGGGCATTTCAGTTAGGTGGTTACAAGTACTTTAGAAGTAGTAACAGTGGGATTTAGGTGGAAAACGACAGAGTTGCTAAACAGCAGTAGACTTGAGGAGGGGAAGACTAAAGGAAACTAGCTTTGACTTTGTGGAAAAGCACTGAACTACTTGAGATTACATATACAGCAAGAAAGAAATCTGATTTGGGAAGCAGTAAACTAGCTCAAAAAAAAAAAAAACAACGAAAAAAAAAATAGACTAACACCTGAGATGTAGCTGAGTTCCCCAAATGGCTACTGTGGCAGCCAAGGAGAGTGAGAATTTACTGGGAAATTGTAAGTGTTCTGAAAAAAAAAAATTTGAAAGGGTCTTCAAAAGACTCATTTTATCCTCAGGGGTTCCATAGGGAAAGCAGACCGACTCAGTACAAGAGGACCAGAGAAAGGTACAAGTGAGAATGAGTTAGAGATTAGGTGGGAAAAGCCGAGATAAGAATGAGCTAGAGAGTGGAGTGAGTCTTTCCATACAATAGTAAGTGAGGAAACAATGTTGTGCAACAACATTCTGAAGTAGAAGCAAAAATTTACTATTTTAGCAGGAAATACTTGAAAACCCTCTTTGCTTTAGGAATTATTTTTGCTCTACATGAAAAGCTGCCATACAATGGAGAGTCATGAATGCAGGTTCGGAGCAGGTTATAAAAAGAAAATTCAGTGACAGTCACACAGTCCTTGGGACATGATTTTTTACATTTTTAAACAATTTTTTAAACAGGAAAGGTTGTTGGAATAAGATATATAGTGTATATGATAACTAAATAATCTATATCTTAACTGAGCCATGAAAAAGAAAAAAAAAACAACTTACCATCCTTGAGTGGGGAAAAGAATTACATGGTAAAACAACCTGAGAGCAAAGTTCTGCACAGAGGTGCCTGTTCCTGTTGACAGGGCTTCCCCTTTCATGCCCTAAAACCTATGTCTACAGTCTCAGCCAAGTTACAAGACTGCTAACCTGTGCTGTATCTCTTGCCCCAGCAGCAAGAGCCACTGCCAAGGAAGGAAGTACAGAAAGCACGGGAGGGAAGGCACAGGCTGTGGAGAAGCAAAAAGAAGGAAGAATGACTGGGAAGACTGCGGGAAGAGAGTGAGGGAAGAAGGGTGGATGAGAAAAAGTTGGGAAGGGCAAAAGAAGAGAGATGCTCTGGGCATAGGGTTCAATCCCCGTGGAGGGGCCTGTTGTTTCTCTTTCTTGCTCAGACCTGGGGGATCTCCCTGTAAACAAGGTGAGGTTGGAGGTTTGGGGGCCATTTGCCACGTTGCTCCTTTGGCAATGTGGGGAGAGTGATGGCTCTGTAAGGAGGGTGACAGTCCCTCTCCTGTCACTTGAGGGGGAATCTGAGCTCACCCCAAGCCCTTGTTCCTGTAGAGGAGGGCACTGTTCACCTGTCAGCTTTCTGCCAGCTGGTCCCATAGCCAGTATAACAGGCCCATAATCAGGACTTACCCCAGCAGTGGCCTCTTGAGACAATATGTTGAGAACTCTGGCCTCCATCAGCCTGTCTGAGAGGCCTGGACCGATGTCTCTGGCTGCCCAGGTTGGTCTCTCTCTTCTGGAATTCCCTTTCTTGTTTGTGCTTGTGAGTGCAGTCTGCCTGTGGTGTGTCTGTGGGTTTTTTGTTTGAGTTTTTTTTTTTTTTAAATAAAATCACTGCAGTATAGATTCATTTGGCTTCCCAGGCTAGAATACAAACCTCATGCATGCATGCAGGTCAACCTTGCCTTCTGTCCAGCGTCAAGAAGCATTCAGACTTGTTCCTGCTCACTTAGTAGGAAGGCTGGTAGTGCCAGCCCGATGTCTGTCCTTGTCAGAGTCCATCCAGCATGACAGAAATTGAAAGTGAAATTCCTTGTTCAAATTGTCTCATTCTTTCAGTATTGGAAGTTAAAAGAACCAATAGATAGTTCCCATTCAATACATGTATCAGGGATTGCCATTAATGTTAAAAAGAGGAAAATGGCCTTGTGCCTACCTTTTCCAAGAAGAACATTCATTCCTCAGCAAATAGCAAAGCAATTTGCAACTCTCCTTTAACTCATGCCATCAAAACTGCACTCACATTTACATTTAATTTGTCCCCATTACTATCTTTTTTTGATTGCTCAGGTTTTAGGTTTCTTTGTCTTCTCAGGATTCTCTTGGAAGTCACCAGTTAGTAGTTTGTTTCGAGCACAAGTTTGAATTTTTTTTTGTTGCTGTTGTTGTTGTTCAGGAATTTTCTGTCAGGGGAGCTTTTTTTCTGTAAGAGTGGTGGTTTTTATCAGATTTTTTAATAGCTCATCTTTCAGTTGCAGTATGGAAAGCCTTTAGTGCGAATGGGTAAAAATCACACAGTTTTGTAGAGGACACTTAAGGGCAGCACAGAAGCAAAGCTGAGATGTATGGTGCAACCTGACTGATATGGAAAGTTAATAGGGGTGAATTTTGAAAGTTGCTGAGACAATTAACATCTTACTGGCAATTTCAGCCCTTTTTCCTCTGCCTACGTGGGGGGGGCTGAGAAGGGCCAAATGTAACTGAAGGTACTACCGTGGACCTAAGCAAGCTTCAATTTACATGAATTCATAAAGGTGCAACAATTATAGAAAAATCCAGCTCTGAGCTGTAAATTCTGTTTAAAAAATGCAAATTCTCCCTTGACTAGAGCTCACTGGAATAAACATGCTACTTGTTTATTTCTCAAACTGTCAAAAGGTTTAATTTCACTAGAAGGTACTGTGAAAGAGCGAATAAAATTATTTTAGTTTTGTTATGATATTTGAAACTAATCCAAATTCAGAGAGATTTTTTTTTTGAGTTTTGCAGGTGTGTTGCATTTTCTCTTGTATAACTACAGTGAAAATGGGATAAATACCTCATTTTCGTGACCTGAGAAAATGTTATTGTAATCCCTTAAGTCCTAACTTACTTTATATAATAGAGGCTTTAAATTCAGAAAGTTTCTTTTGTGACTTTGAACAAGTCCTTAAAAAAATCAAATTTGTGTGTTTTTCTTTATTTTGCTATTAAAAATTATTTCATAGGGAGAGAGGAGGTGGTTGGAAAGTGGTAGAAGGGAGGAGGTACACAAGGGTGTTTGAAACAGGTAAAGTGACTTGCCTGTAAAGTCTAACCTGAAACAGTTGTAGATGCTTGTCCCCTAAGGTTTCCACTTCACACGGGTTTAGCTGGTGCATTTGCAAAGAGAGATGTAAACAATGGCCTAAAGCAATATGGAAAGTGGAAGGTTAGAGACATTTAAGAAAGACAGAGCTCTGCACCTCATTTTTGACTATGAAAAGGGACTAATATCTTGGTTTCTATAAAACTCACCAACAGAAACTTAGAATTCAGTCTTGTACATCAGCTTGCCTTCAAGAAGTTACGCCTCACCAGTTATGTGTTTTCACATCCTAGTTTTCCATTAGTGCAAGAGAAAGCAGGGTCCTGTGAATTCTGACCTAATTCTGAAATAATCATCCATTGCTGTTGGTACAATTTTGACATATCCCCTATTCTTCCTCTCACTCCTGGAAACAGCATAACTTGATGATTTCTGTGCAGTTGCCACAACATATGCCTGAGCCTTGCCCTTTGCCTCTCATTGTGAAATTTCGAGCACTCAAGGCTATAAACAGGCCTTGCTGATGGAGCTGTGTCCTGAGAGAATCACGTTGCTCAAGATGAAAAATGTTTTGGTAACACATTTAACACTACACAGTGCACAGACAGTCTGTAGTCATTTACTCATGGTCAATTCAGAGATAAGAAGAAATGAATGACATTTTAGATACCGGAGAAATTATTCCTGAGTAGAATGACTCATGGAGAGCCCTTGAGAAAAGGACTGATCTTTGGCCTTATGAAAGAGAATATTGGTTTTCTAATTAAACAAATGAGTAAATAAAGCCTTGAAAACATAAATATATGCGTTATTCTAAGAATTTATGACATGTTGGAATCCATAAGGTTAGAGGATTTTTAAGAAATGGTTAAAAAAAAAAAAAATGTAGGCCTTAGATTGGAGTTTTGTTAGCATTGCAGAAAAGTTTCTCATGCAAGCAGAAAAGTTTCCCATGCAAGCAGAAAAGTTTCCTAAGCTGTAAACGTGACAAATAACAATAGGCCTCTGTAGAATTGGCTTTAGGATGGCAACAAGGTTATTTAATGTATATCTTTAGAAGATTAGCATGACTAGAACTCTGTTCTTTGTCTTTTATGAACTAGTCTTTGTTTTAGCTACCATTACGTATGCTTTATAAGATTGGATAGAATGCTTGTCAATATGTGTTTTCTGTGTGTGATTGGCTGAAAAAGTAGACTTAGATGATTTTATGTATTGCTGTAGGAGCCCTCCTGGAGGAGATTTTTTGGGGTGGATCAGTGAGCTGTCATGTCTCCTTTTTGTATTCTGAGACTGATGTGCTGGAAATAAAATCAAAAATCTCTTCACTGGTCTGTTTACAATGTTGTCCATACTGGACATTTTGCCGCGGCCTAGTGGGTTCCTTTTTTAAGACGTGGGTTCCAAACACAATTGGACTTATATCTACCCATCCCCCGACAATGACACTGATATTTCATGTCAGTAGAAGACACTGGACATATCAAATTGCTAAATTACACATAGATATGGAGACATACTTCAAACACTTAGGTGAAGCCTGAAATTTATGGGAAGTATTATATCTAATAATATATTATATAGACTGTAGTATCAGTTTGTGATATAGCATACAGTATCATATTATAACCCATAAACTAAATTGGATCCGAATGATAATGCAACAGGAAATGTTGACTCAGCAGCCACTCCCAGAATGCTTTAATTAGGTTGAATTTTCAGATTTTCAGGTTTCTTTAAAAATGGGGTTGACCTAGGTAGCCACTGCAGTAGACCTGCCTCCTCCTTTCATTACACAAAAATGTGCTGGGTTACCCAAATGGGAAATACTGCTGGCTGCTCCAGCAGTGTGCCAGAGAGAAGCGCAGAGGACTTTTGTCTTTTCTGATATTCTGTCTGCCTTATCTCCATTGTGGAGCTCACACAGGCAGGAGTAAGGACAGCCTTGAAGTTTCTTCTCTCAGTGTTCCCCTCAAAATCATGGCATACTTCCTACCTCCCCTTACCTTTAACTATCATCAAGAAGAAAAATGTGGTAGTTATATGAAAATACCTGCAAAAAGACGAAGACTGGTCCTCCTCATCTGCATGCTCCTTGAGGGAGGCTATTGCCTCCACTAGAGTGGCAAAGATTGTATTATTCAGCTGGTCCTATCACTGGTTAAAATACAAAATTCAGGTTAGCTAGTAGGATGCTCTCAGAGATACTGGGAATAGACAGGCGACTGTGGAGTGCCGTGGATATCAGGATTTAGCATGATGGGGTTCTTTTTTTACATAAGAAACACTGCATACACTTCAGCTAAGGTAAAACCTTTTTAGAGCAATGTTTCATGGTATTTTAGCAACTATTTTGTATATGCAGTCATCCATTGTCCTTTTTTGTTTCTGTAGGCTTGGAAATACTTAAAGGCTGCGTATGTTTTTTCCCTTAAATATATTTTATAAATAATCAGTTTTAATTGCTTGCAATAAATGTAGTCAGGTAAAAGATTTTGAAGCTACATGAGGTTGTGTCCAATAGTAATAATAATATGAACTGCCACAGAAAGGTGTGTTTCATTATGGCCTAAATTGAGAGAATACTCATCCAAAATTCTATTTCTTCATAATATAAAATTAATACCAGAACTGTATGAACCAATTTTTTTCCAGATAATTAAATAATGAGCTAAAACTGAATTTTCAAAAAATGTAGACATATTGGAACTTCTGCAGAAACCATTGTTTCCCATTTTCAATAATCAGAGAAGCCAAACCTTAAAATATGTGCTCCTAGTTTTGAGGTTTCTGCATGAAAAAACATGTGTTTTGTCTTATCCCATTTCTCACAGTATCAGTGAACCTTCCTATCAGTGCTGCAGGAGTCTTTATGACAAAAGATTATTTACACAGAGCTCGGACAAAAAAACCTCTACACCCACATGTGATCCAATTAGTCTCTGAATAGAAATTATCATCACTATAAAGCTATGCTAGAAAGACAAAACGGGCGGTTTGTTACACAAATAAAGTTATTCTACATATTATTTAATTGTTCTTTTTCATAATCAACAATAGAAAGTTTGCAGTGCTTCATAAAATTTAACACAAACTGCCTTTATCATTATAACACTTCAGACTGAGGTATGCTCATATTACTGCAATCATTAAATTATTGAACTGTCATTCAGTTTCTGAGTTCAAAATGACATTTGTTCCTGCAAAGAAGCACAAAACAAGGAAACTCATTATACGTTTCCAATAGGTGCATGCTGAAATACCAGTATATTTTTGGCCAGCAGCATTCCTTTCTGAAAGTAAAGGTAGACAAAAGCCGTTCTTCCTCAAAAGTTAGGTCCTTAGATCCTTGACTGGATCTGTGTTCATCAGTTTTTCCTGCAGTGTCCGCACAAGGCTCTCAGAAGCACAGCCCAGCCAGCAGTGCTTTACAAACAGCAGTGAGCTGTGTGTCTCATCATCAGCGGCGCCCCGTAGAGATCTTTGTGCAACTTTGACACCACAGTCATCAAACTTGAAAAACATTTTGAAGGACTAGTGGAGAGAAACATTCCCCTTCTCAGACATAAGCTGCATAACTTTTCAGAATATTTTTTGTTATTCAGATGATACACCTCATTTAAAGTGATACCTATTAATTATGCAGGATTTGAAGCCTATCGACTATCTTCGAATAGAAAGGAGTAAGGCTTCTTAATTTCTAGGCTCAAGGAACTCACAAGTCAGAGACAAGGGTATTTTTTAATTGCTGAAGATGACTGCTGCACTGCAGATGCTGTAAGGACTAGCATGACATATTGTAAGGATAAGCAGGACTTGAAACATTAGCATTCACAGTGGATCTCCTTGACAGGATTCAGTAATGCTGAGATGTAAGAGCTCAAAGCCTGGGAGAGTCTCCCCAGAGATATGTTTGGAGAAAATACTCTACATGCAACATTTCTGCTTTGTTTAGAGAAAAAGCATTGCATTGCTTGACACTTGTGATTTATACGACCACAATCCCATGGATACATGATCAGCTCTTCTAGAGGCATCCTTGCTGCAAAATTACCAACATATATAAAAAAAACCCAAACCAAGAAAACAAACAAACAGTCCTCCTCTCAACCTAAAGAAACCCTCCCCAGCCAGGATCTATCAATACCTGTCAGTCATTTAAAGTAATGCAAAGAGAATAAGGCTTCCAAATGTTACACTGACGCACAACTTGGAAAAAATCCACAACGTGAAAAAAGGCAGGAAGGGTAAAGAGGAACTTTTCTGTGTCATAAATTATGTTGATTGCTACTAGATGTGTCTATCGGGTACTTTGTAACCCTCAGAAAGTTCTTATTGTACATTTTCTATCGATAACACTATGATTTGTTGCTCTGTTGTATATGCATTGTTTCTCTACTGCACTTTGTATCATAATGGTAAGAAACACGGAGGGGACTTTCTAGGGGCACATGATGACAGATATCAGTTTCAATAGGCAACAATCAGATGGAGGTATCTTAATCTCTGTTGTAGGACTAAAGAGCAGAAAGAAATGAGACAACTGTAGCTCAGAAAGTTCTCCTCTGTATGGAGATTACTATTTCTATGGTACTTTGGCCATATATACTTGCTGGACTATTCCAGATGAATTCAGACCAATTTTCTCAGACCTGGTAAAGGTGAATTCCCTTTGATTAAATTACTGCAGCATAAGGCATATGATTCCATAGTCAAAAAAATTCCCATTTTCTATAGCCACATATCAGAACACCAACAACTTTTAGGGATGAAAGGTACTTAAAAACCCTCATAGAAATAAAATCAGCAACCAGTACAGTCCAGTTGACAGCTTTGTACAGATATATATTACACATAATATTAAAAGCTTTTCTGTTTTCTATCACTTAGAAGTGTACACCATCCTGTGTTAAAATCATTTTGCAAGACTAACTAGATACTTATTCATGTTAATCATGAACTCCAGACTTCCACAAACTATGAGGCTAAACTTTTTTAAAAGCAAGAGTTTTCTCTCAGAGATTAAAAAACTTGAATGCTTTTATATTGTTCTATGTGCTGGTTGCATCAGAGTAAGTGTGGACTTTACAACCATAAAATATTGAAAAATAATATGGAATTTATTTGTATTTTTTATCAGTTTGACATGATTAAAATAACATAAAAATAAACTAAATTAATGGTCTGCTTCAATTCCTATCTGGGCATTGTTAATCGAAGTACTCAGGGACATATTTTTTACATGAAATAAGATTTCTTTGTACAACTTAGGGCCCTGAAAATCAATTTATTTCACTCTCATTTTTTTTTCTTTATAAAATAATCAGTACATTTGAGACATATCAATATCAAAATATTGATTTTATTATAAAATATTTCTTTTAAGAAAATAATTACCTACTTGTAGAAAAGTCTTACTCAAAATACAGTCTAAAATAAGAGGAGATTTGCATATGCTATGTTTTTAATAGAGTTACAGTTCCCTGAGCTTTCTTTGAAAAAGGAGTTGAGTGAAGAAGGCAGAAGTTTGTAGAATAAGGAAATTGAAGTAAAATTTTAGAATAATTAAAGACTATTTTAGGTTTTTTTTCAAAGAAGAAATACATTATTCTAATCTATTAGAATTATTTAAGAAGGTGAAAGTAGAAACAAAATAAGAATAGTTACTAAAATTATTTTTACCATTAGGTAATTTCTTCTTGTAAAGTGCAGTCTCCAAAGTTATTCCCTGACCTTTCCCAATCTGAGTAAACAAATATTGTTGCAATACTTATCTCACAGAGAAAAATGTTTTCACAATAATGCATAGTCATAATTTAGGATTTAAAATATTCCTGCTTCTGTTCATTAATTCCAGAAGCTACAGCAGTCAAACTCGGAGGTAAAAAAATAACAGAAGTTTTGCAGCAATGAAAACAGCTGGATTTAGGAAATTTATGGAAGTTATAGTCAGTAGCATCTCTTAAATGCCACATTAAATAATCATATTGAGCAATAACATATATGACTGATAAATGGAAATATTCCCAATAAAATACTTATAAACTAAATCTAAAGCTCTAAATGAGTATTATTTAAAACACCATAGCCAGAGTCTTGCATTTATAAAAGCATATCAAGAGGAAGCTTTGAAGAGTTAAGAGTTCAACAGGGAAGTTCAATTCTGGCAAGCTAATGGAATTTTAGCATGCTTTTTCCTGAAAACTGCTGCAATCTTTTTGGCTAATATAACCTATCTCATTTCAGTTAATGGCATTGAAGCATGCTAAAGCTAAATGACTGAGGCAGGACTGAAATCAGAAGTAGCTCTTAGACAGGAAAATGCTAAGTGCTGTATTACAGACTTCCATCATTTATTTGCACTTACAAAAACTGAGGCGAAATAATTGGAAGTCCCTCTTTGCTCCATGTTGCCTAGAATAATAATTTCTGACTTGTTTCATCAGCTGGTGTACAGCACAGCTCATGGAGTCAAAAAGGTGCAAGTGATGGCACAGCCCTGATCCTTGCCACACTCCACAGCTGCGGGAACAGGTAACAGAGCACCACACAGCCTTTCTCCCTAGAAATGCAGTGTCCACCTGCACATAGATGGGCATTATTGCAGCACACTAACTCTGCTAGCTTTTGGATAGATCTAAGTGTACATTATGCACCTACCTATTAGTAGAAGGAGGATAATTTTTAATGCATTGTTATCAATACAATCACTGGTGAAAGAGAGTCAAACTCATGCTGTGGATGGTTTGGCTTAAAGCTCTGGGTATCTTATGAAGATTTAGATGTCATTAAGAAAAATCCATTGTTTGCAGAATAATTATTTCCCTGCTGAGAAAGCATCCCCCACAGTCTACAAAACCAGTATATTAACTTAGCATAAGAAAACAACCTTATGACATTTTTTTCCACTAGGATGGTAGAAACACTAATAAGAAACCAAGTGAGCAAAAATGCTTATTGATGGGAAGTCAAACATGCTTAGAGAACAAAACCTTTTTTTTTTTTTTTTTAAAGCAAGGTATCAGGAGTTTCATATGACTCCACAAACACATACTGTTTAATAAAATATTTAGGTCCCCCTCCCATGAGGAGTTAAAGATAACCTGGAGTTTTCCTGGCAGTTATCACTGAGAACTTTTTTTGGTCTTGCACAAGACTGAGTTTGGAGCTACTGACACTTTGCAAGGGAACACAAGAATCTTATGCATCTGTGTCAAGGCTGCCTGCTCCTCTTCTGAGGCACACTGACTTAGCCAGGCAAACATGTGTTGTTCCAGACTCATTCTCCTTGGGGCTCTTTTTATCCCTCTACATGCAGAAACAAGAAAAAAGTTGCCTTGGAGGCATAAATTTCCTTAACTGCACTTCTGGGCTGATTTATGTTGCACCTTAGCCCGCTCTGATGTTAGCCTAGGGGTGTGACAGGCAGGGCTGCATGTGCTGCATATTTTAATTTTGCTGTGCTGTTATAACCAATTACTCTGAGCAAAGACTGAGATTTACTGTAGCATTTGGTTTGAGTAGAAAGTGGTTGGTTTTCAGCAATAGGATGAAGAGTAAAAGGAGGTAAATTAACTAAATGTTTGAAAAATATTTTAGCCCTGGACCAAATCTTATTTTCATTGGAAGGAAAGCCTCTTCCTTGGATTGTTGTCCAGTGGGCTCTTCAGCTGCATCAGTTTCAGTCCTGCTTGGGGTGATCAGGCAAAATGCAGCCTTTGAGCACCTAAAATCCTTACTTTTTCTTCTGAAATATTGAGTACTTAGATACAGATCCTGATATGCTGAAGGCCTTTTCCTGCAGGATTAACAGGAGGTTTTTAGGTGCTGAGGGATTTAATTTCTATGGTCTTCAGACCTTGTACTACTTTCATGCCTTGTGGTGCATGGTGAAAAATAATCCTGTCTAGATGTTTCCTTATGTATGAATCAGTCTGGGTTTAGAAAACACAAGTTTTTCAAGTAATTTCTTCCAGTATAAAGTCAATTAGGCACCTCGGTGAGATGCAAGCCAGACTGGACTGAAAAATCTGTATTTCAAACAGGAAATAATTTAGGATAATAATGCTAATTTCAAATATGAAATTTAATCAAGGAGAGGGAAGCTAAGATGAATGCAATCTATTTATGAGGAGACAGGTAAGACAGTTACATTATCTCCATAAATTCTGCTTTGCTCTTTCCTATGAGTTATTCAAGCTTTCAGAAAAGTCATAAAGTAGGAAAAAAATCACTGTGGAAGTAGTGGGGGATGGTCTGGTTTTTTTTCACATCATATTACTAAGAGCATGATTTCCTAACCTTTACTATCTGAATTTTAGTTAATACATTCATGAATCTAAAAATTTAAGATTTTGGATTTACCATTTGAGTACTCTAACCAATTAGAATTTACATTAAATTTAGTTTTATTAAGTAAAACAGAAAAAGTAGGAATTTTTAGATCAAAATCTCAACTTCTCTTTAAACCCTGACAACCCATCAGTTTGCTACTTCCCATATCAGTCTATGAACTATTTGCCCCAAAACCATCATCAATAAAGGATTCATGTTACTCAGCCTGCAATGAACCTCTTGCTGCTTTCAGTTCAAAGGGCTTTGTGGATGTGTGGGTACCTTTAGGTAACAAAAGATTTGTGAGGAAACCATTGAAGTCATTATGGTACATAACAAGGAACAGGAATTGTAACCTTAAAAGAAAAGCAATGGCTATTTTACTTAGATTTTTTTTTTACACTGTGTCATTCTCTCATAACTGATGCAAAATATTGATTTGGTGGGTTTTGATTCAGAAAAGTTCCTGGTGGTCATCATCAGATCAATAATTGATTTTCAATTTTAAAAATTTAGTGCCTAAATGTTGGCCACTTGAATTCTGCACTGATGAGCAGAGAAATAAATTTTCCCTAAATGGGGCCAATGGGCTTGTGACAAATCATTTTCACCACGCTCAGCAACCAGCTTCCCTGTTACCTAATGGCATCTTGTCAGTGTAATGAAAACAGTAGTTCAGTGGAAAAAAAAGGAAAATATCACCTGTGGGTCCACAAAAAAAGGAGATAGAGGGAAGAAGGCAGTAGGTTGGACATGCAGATATGACTGTCCTTACTGACGCACTGCACACACAGTAGCCAGGGAAACAAAGGAGATGAAGGACAGGTTACATTTATTTATTTTAGTAACTGACAGTCCTGATTCCATAAATAATCATTTAAGTCTAAGCAGAAAGTAATACCATAAAAATATGCACTTTCCTCAATTTAACTAAATTATACATTCTTTATAGCTGTTCTTTTTGAGTGCTGATTATAGCATTACTGTGGCATCTAAATGCCTTCCAGCAGCTCACTGTCAATGTGGTTACTAATTGCTATGTTATATTTTATTAGAGCTTGATCTTGCAAAATTTTGTGAGAGTTGCATTTGGAACAAAGACAAAACACCATTTGTCAGCATCAAAATTTCAGGAATGGACTGAAAAGTCCATATTTTCTTCAGTCTGTTACATTTCATTCCACACACGTATACATATTCAGCAGAGTCTGGTTCTCTCTCTCCATTAAAAAAATTAAGGAAGAGCTTCTAGTATTGTAAAACTGAGGATTTATATCACCTGTTGGAATGAGCCATAATGTTCATAATGCTTAATCTAGGGGCTTTTTCTTTTCAGCTGACATACAGAAATTAAATTGTTAGTAATACAAAAGGAATTTGTTATCTCACAGCTACTTTTGATTACCTCTAGTGCTTTTGACTAAACTGTTCAATTTGTAGCAGCCGCAGAAATTTGTTCCTACAAAATCAACAGGAAGGCTCACATGTACAACAAAGAACAACTCTGCTGTGGCAGAGGGCTTGAATGGAAATCTCAGGTGGTCTCTTCTGGTATTGTATGCCCCCAAAAGAGCCAAGAGAAAAGCACAACAGCTTGGGGAGCTGCATTTTTAGCAACCTTATACTGCAGTTTTTTTCAGCGTTTAACAAATATAAATGCTAGCAGTAGGTATGGTCAAATTTAAATGAGATGCAGTAAGCTAGCCTTGGATCTGAAGTGCATTCCGTTTCCTAAAAGACTAAGTGATAAGAATTGTTATGGTTCAAAAATCGATCTTGGGAAATTTTTACAGTGGCAGTGCAATCAGAGAGCATCTGTGTACAGCATTGCTTTACAGAGTTATGCATGGTTATGCATTCATAGTTATCAATGTAAAAGAAAACCAGAAAAATTCTTCTATAACATTGTGTGTGTGTGTGTGTGTATCTGTCTATATCTCTATCTGATCTCTGTCTAAATCCACACTCTCATACATATGCATATATGGAAATACATAAAATCACATAATCACCTTTATTTTACTGACTACTGATTGATACTGTTATCCCACTAAAAATTCATTATCACTATAGCTCAGCTTTAAAGACAGAACATGCATGTTTTGTATACATCCTGTCAGTTGCTTTCATCCAACTGAATACTTTATTAAATAGCTGAAGGCTTACCAGTAGTCCTATGAGGAGCCCAAACAGACTGTCCCAGCTTTCAGTGAATGAGTTATGACACTCAGTCATATGCCTGAAACTAAGCCATGAGTAGAAAAGTGCATTTAATTTCTGCAAAGTGAAGTCAGTTGTTAAGTATCTGCTGAAAAAATTTAATTTAAAGCTTATACAAAAAAGATAAAAGTAGTCTTGTCAGGAAAGACTGATAAAGTATTAGGAATTTATTCTCTCATTCCTTCCTCTCATTTTTTTCTCTTGCTCCTTCTATTTCAGTTTTTCTTCATTTTCCAGCACCCCAGGATCTGTGCATGGAGCTTGATGCAGTTAGAACAACTGGACTGTAAATCAAAAGTCACTTGTTCCTTCATTGTTCGTATGTTACATCTAATAAAATAAAAAGGAAAAACAGAAAAACTGAATTTTAAAAACCTTACATTGGTACATGGTGATTTAAGTTCATTGCCATAGTGACTACTGCTTATTTCTCAAGCTTTAGTCTTTCTACAATAACAAAGCTATCACCCACACATCTCTCTGCTTATTCTTCCTCAAATAAACACTCTAATACACAGAGTACCAGAGAATAAGTACAGTAGATACCGTACTTTGGTATTTTTGTGAAAAATTACAGGAAAGAAGGTGACCTCTGTGTGTGTGGTGAGAACTAATGTGGAAAAATGTACAAGGACAGGAGTTAACTTACTGAAAAGAGAAATATCGGTTGCAAGGGATGAATGAATTTCTCTAGTATTCATCTTATGTTTTTAAAAAGTAAAGATCTATGACCTCTTTTCTGTTTTTTCTGAAGTCATACAGATCTCAGGCAATTTGCAAACTTACTTTTTAAAGCAAGAAGCATTATTACAGTTTCTAAAATGAATCTGGTCTACAAGTTATGCTCCCAAGCTTCCCTACTATTTCTCCTTTGCAGTGCCTCCAGTTATGCAATTTTTCACTTGTGTTACTACCTCTTTAGGAAGAGAAGGTAAGAAGTTGTTACATACACTCCATATCCTTTTCTAATCCTCCAGTCCCATTCTGTACAGAATTATTGTAAAGGGACCTTAGAAAATTATGGAAGAAGACAAATGGTTTTCAATTACATTAAAAGGGTTGTAATTTATTGTGAAATCACATGTAACATCTAGGATGTTATGAGAGTGTGTAAGAACTGGAGAAGTTCTATCAGTGGTACTTTGCAAAATACCAAAACCCCCAAAAATGTCATTTATTTGGAACCATGTAATTCATAAAATCTGGCTTCTTTCAGCCAACATGGGGTTTTTTCCCAGAGGGGAGGAGAGGATTTTAGATGCCTCTTAGTGCTTAATTTCATAGTCTTATCAAAATGTTACATTTTATTAGAAGAAAAAGCTGAATCAAATAATTTTGAACATTTAATGGCAGTATGTAATTTTCTTATCTCAAAATAGAATTTTACAGCTAATTTTATCAAAATTATGAGAAAAAATATTTTAAAACTTTTTATAAATTTGAACAGTATACTTTTTTTTTTTCCAAAGTCCAAAACCAGTGTTCACATATAAACCAAACCATGTATTTCCTTGAATTAACTTTTTTATCTTGAAAAAAAAAACAACCCTATTATTTCAACTCCAATTTCAGTGTTCAGTGAAGCTATTACACATTTTCCTGATCCATTCACCACACTGGAACTTTACCAAAGCATTTGCAAGCTTTGTTGCCTCTCTTAGCAATCTGGTGCCTGGAAGGGAGATAGCTGCAAATGTTGTTTCTCTCTCTAACCCATAGTCAAAAAGAACATTGGCACTAAATCAGTAACTTTGTTGCCAAAGCTACTTTTTATATCCCCAGTTCTCTACCAGCTTCTTACTGTTTTTCACCTTCATTGACTTTTGATTTTCTTTTGCCTTCTTTTGGACAGAACTGTTGTAATGGGACTTCATTACAAGCACTTGCCCTAGCAGATTGACTTTACTTGGATATAGAAGTATTTCTTTCAGGTTCATGAAGAAAGATTTTCCAAAAGAGCAGGTTCATGAAGAAAGATTTTCATGTTCATGAAGAAAGATTTTCTTTCAAAGGCAGGCTGTCTGTGTAGATACCCTGTCCCTTGGAGAACAGTCCACAACATTCTGTCCATTACATCACACACACACACACACATATATATATATATAAGATTCTTCAAGTTAGTAAGACCTATAAGTCTCTTAAGCAGCTTTTTAATCAGCTGGAATATCTCTTGTATTTCTCAGCAGATTAATCCCTCCCAGCTTCCCACTTCTGTCTAGGGGAAGGCAGCTGAAGATTTTTTCCAAAACCCTGAATCCAGGAATCTGCAGGGCTGTGTGCTAATTGTCATTGAAAAGGGGTAGCAAAATTCTGAGCAGGCTTTCTGAAATAATCAGGACACAAGAAAATGCATAGCTCATATGCATAACTCCATGAATGTTCAATGCAGTAAAGAATACACATATTATATTGCAATGAAAGTTTTTTCCTATGGATTTCTGTAGGCTTCACAGCAGGGCCCTGATATTTAATAGTAAGTCGATGAAATGTAACCTTGTATTACATTTAAAACTCCCAGCATCACAAATTATAAATTCAAAGCAATTCTAACAAGCTGCGAAAGGGGATCAGCAGGGAAAACCTAAGACTGTGATATGAACGGCTAGTGATGACAATCAATTTCTACTGTTAAAAAGTTATATTATAGTATGTTGGTTTTATTTCATCTACTCTATGATTCAGACACAGTTACCTTCCATGATTGTAACAGAAACCTTAGATTTTAGAAAACTGGCCATCAAATTATTTTCATGTTTTAAGTGAGAGAGCTAGTAAGATCATCTGAAAGGCTGGGCAGAAAGAGTAATATATTTTTTAAAAAGGAACAGAGCAGAAGGAAAATCATGAAACAAAACTCCACAGAATAAAATGAGAACACCCAGCAGTACCCCAGTGTTAGCAAAATACCAACAGTCCTGGAACACAAAGGAAAATCAGCACCTCCTTTTCTCCCCCTTTCTTCTGGCAAACTTCATAATGAACCCAGAGAGGAACTCCATCCTTATCTCCCAGATTTTATATCCATATTATGAAAGCAAACTTACTGAGGAAAAGGCTGATTTGTCAGGTCACATGTGGGGGCAGAGACACAGGAGACAGAGACCACTCATCCCAAAGTCTCTGTGGCTGAGAGAGCTTTTCTTTCCCCAGCCCTCCCTTATAGAGGGCATTTGAAAGACCCGGTCTGGATGCTTTCATTGGCTTGAACCCCACAGCCCTTCAGGTCCTGGCCAGTGAGGTGGCTGCAGCTTTGGGAGTTATTTGGTTGGCCAACACCCTTGTCAATCACTGTAACAATTAGTCAAAATACCAGGCTATGGCCGTTTCTTTTTAGAAATGTGACAGAATACACTATATCAAAGTCCAGTTATATTTTACTGTGAAAGTTTGGAAATGTCAAGAAGTTACTGTATTCTAAAAACCTCTAGATTTTTAATTCAGTCACTTTATTCAAAGTGATCTTTCCAGTATGTCTAACAATAGGTTTATATGCATTTATGACACATTTATATGCAAATGTTGTAATGTGGAAACAAGATATATGTTTGCTAATACATTCAGTTAAAAGATCTCCAGACTGGATACTAATATAAAGTGCACATCTATACCTTAGGGAGTCAGTTAAAACCTTGGTTAATACAATTTCACATTTCAGATCTTAGTTATTATTTCTTTCTTTCAAAAAACGCTGCTATTCAAATTTAAATATTTGATGCAAATGAGCTTCAGTGAACACAGTAAATAAGCCCTCTCATTTTATGAGTTTCAAATATCAGTCTCTGAGCTCTTTACAAGGGAGCATACAGGCTGAGTCATATATGATTTCATAAGTCAAGCTTAGCTGAATGAAGGCAATTCCTTCTAAGTTCTAACTTTGAAAGTGAGTTGAAAATTAAAGTTCACAGTGATTCAACACAGTAATTGCTGGTAAAAGTGATTGATTTTAGCAAGACAGTTTGAACCTACTGGCATGCCAGAATATGCTTGGAGAAAGCTCATATATAAGGGCTAGTGACATTGTTTAGCCTAGTCATAGAAACATAGAATCAATGGAATCTTGACCACAGCAGTTTCTTGAATTCAGTTTTCACTCAATTGCACAAACTTTACTTTTCTCATTGGATGTAGCCCTGCAACAATCTGTCTCTTCCACACAGTTTCCAGGTGAAGAAAACCAAAAAAGGAATCCCACAGAAATACCAGGTTTTGGAATCCAGAGACTCGCACCACAAATCACTGCACTTGGTTCTAGAGTTTACTAGAAAATGCATACTTCCATGATTATTATATTTCTTGCAAAAGAGCTAACAGCTTTTACAGCACAGTGTGTGTTAAAGGTGTTTCTATATGGAAAAGCCAAAATGGCTGTCAGAATGCAAAGCTTAAATCCTAAGACAAGAGAAAGCTCCTTTAAACAGCAAGTACTCAGGATCTAGAGAAAGTCCAACCAAGCATTTTTGTCAGGCAGAACCAGCAGCTCACACAATGGGGGCCACCCAAAATAGTTGACCTCATAGCAGGTCAGAGCTAACACTGATGGATTAAGAAGTATTTTCCTTATTAAAAAGTTAGGATGCAGTTTTAATGTATTTACATGGCCATGCCAGCCCAAGCACTGTGCATTCCCATCTTTAGACATTCACTCATTCCTCCCACCAACCTCTGCCTTCACACCAGAACAAGTGTTTGTGTAACCAGCTGACAAATGGGACCACTTCCCCCATTCAAATCCCTTCTTTATTGTTAGGTTTATTGTTCTTAAGCTGGATCTATGCCACAGCTCAGTTTACCTTTTAGTCTGACAAGTGCTGGTGATGTGTAGGTGTGGAAGAGAGAAAGGTGGGGAGAGGGGTTGCTTAATGCTGTACCATACCTGCAGGAGGTGAGTGTCATTGCCACTCCAGTGGTCCCAGCAGTGGCTCCTTGCAATGAGAATAAAGAGGGTCAGTGTGAAGAGCTGCAAACAGAGCACTTAAAGGAGGCAGAGATTGAGCTTCTCAAACCCAGGCTCACTTGGAACTTGTCTTTCTGTTGTTCTGGAAACAGCACTGTATAAAAGGTGTTTTTAAATAGCATTGCATAAAGAACATGTTTATCTCAGCTTCTGTATAATCAAAGCAGCCTCATATGATCTTGAATTCTGGCTAACTATAGGGCACAGTAGCAGAATACTCTGAAGTATAATTAAGTACTCCTCTTAGCAGGGATATGCTTCCAGACAGCACTGAAAAATCAGCATAGCTTTCAGATTGGGTCAGTAACGGCAGAAGTCTTCAGTGAGATTTTTAAGGCATCAAAACTCTCCCTGTGCTACCCTGAACGAAAAACACAGGTTGGAGTGGTGTTTGAAGGAGAGGATATGGTTTAAGAAATCATATAAAAATATATGTTCTGAGCAGAGAGGTTTTGTCTGGCTCTTTTTTTTTTTTTTTGCCTAACTGTACACCTATAATGTGTATGTCCTGCTTAAAAGAACAACCTTATTTAAATAACAGGTACTCAGCTTATCCAATACCATTTCACTCTCAGAAAGCTTCAGCAAATCTGTCAGGACTGAGTGAAAATCATCAAGGAATTCAAAAGCCATGGTATTTCATTTCCTTATCTTACTCTAAACCTAGGCAAGATAAAATCTATGAGTTTAAAAAAATCTGTAGCTTCAGAGACTGATCTCATCTACCCAGCTCATCCATTCCATAAACTTCTGAACAATATCAGAGATGTTTCTGCAATGTTTGACTAATATGAATGAAACCAGGCTCAGGCTTTATAATTTAATGAAGTCACTTGGTTATCTGAATGCATAAATTCCACTACAAAAATAATTAATATTTGAATTCAAGTTTCTGTGTGTTGACTTAAATGTGCTCTTGTCTAATTCTGAAGATATTTGTTTTAAGCAATGTTTTGCAGTGGTTTTATTCATGACTGCTTAAGTTCCTGCTTAAGGTGCACCTCTACCAGGTAAATTCACAGCCTGTGCTGCAGGCTGAAATTCCTTACTGCCTGAAGTGAATTCCAAATTTAAAATAACCTATGCTGTCTGACTGTTAGTGATTTTTTTGGGTTTCTTTTTTTTTATTAAGTGAAAAAAGCAGCAGTAGTAGTAATCGTCATCATCATCATCATCATAATCATCATCATCATCAAAAAAAAGCCCACACTTTTGCTAGTGATGAATTGCTAGTACCCTCTTCAATTTTCTGTGAAGCAAATTGGTTTAAATCAGTAAGCCAGGCAGCCCAATGGACACATTTAACTTGTAATTGTGTCAAGAAAATACATCAGAGTAAAACTCACAGAAGAACTTAAGAGGATAACCATACTGTAAGAAGCAGCTGAAGACGACTTTTTAATTTGTCCCCTGGAAAAATCCAGATGTTCAGACATGCATTGCACCTTAGTATCACTTAAAAGTACTTCACCCAGAGCTGATTTAAGTCAATGGGAGGCTTTTCATTAACCCTCCATTTTAAGGCTTTTACTTCAGCACCTGCCTAACCACAGGCATATCAGCATGGTGGCTGACATCCAGGTGATGAGCACTGTGCCCAAACTGATAATAAGTCAAAGCATAATTGAAGAGCCTTGAACTTTACAGTCATAATAATAATGGAAATAAAAATCAGAGAAGGTAATCCAGTCCTGTCTCTTAAATCTCTTAATTATACAACTTTTACTAGTCTTCAAGGGAAAGAAGTGAAGACTTTGCCATATATATCTTCCAGTGTAGTACAAATAATGAGAAGCTTATAGGCAAGTTAGAGGCTGTAAGGCTAAGTAAGGATACAAAGTGTGTTACCCAGTGTCTCCTCTTGCTGAATGTCTGTGGTGGCTGATCACCAAGAGAAAGTTTCCTCTAGATGTGTAAGCTAAGCTGACATTTAGATTGTTTGAATTAAAATTATAAAAACAGCTTTAAATGAAAAATAACAGTATGCAACAACTACATTATCAACTTCTCTATTGCCTGAAACATCTTCACGTTGCCAGTCACACGTCTACAAGCTTTGTATGGCCTCTCACCCATATGTTCAAGCACACATTGAATAGGATCTTCCAAGGACACATTTACACAGGCAGCTTTTATTACGTAACAACATAAACAGCATAATAAAAACTTGGGAGTGTTTCATAGCTTGGGAGAGGCTGGGGCAGGGGGAAGATTACAAAGGGAAAAACAGCAGCACAGCATCAGTGTGGATATGAGCCAAGAGAGACAAGGAGGGCTTTGTTGATCAGGTTACTCCTCCTGCCATAAACAAACCTTCTCCATCTTGTGCAGAAGAAGAAGCAAATGGATTCATGTGCAGTAGGTGGGTACAATGAAAAGCTGATATTTTTCAATTGTGCCAAAGACATTTAATTTCCTTTTTTTCAAAAAGCAACTTAGATTAATCCAAGCTAAAGAGTATATTGAAAATATATTTTCAAAGTCATTTATAAAGGTCCATATTCTTTTTCTGGAAGTGGGAGCAGAGAACCTGTTTGTCATATATGCTTCTTTGACCACCACTTGGCTCAAAAAACCACATTTACCTGCCAGTCTGTTGGCCTTCCAAAATAAATAAATATTTTATTCTCCCTTTATGTCTTTTTGTGCCTGACAGAAGGCATCAAGACTTCATCTAGATGTTCTGCTTTTTGTCTCTCTTCCAAACTCTATTTCCATGTATATCTGAAATGTTGCATAATTTGTAGCAATCCAGTTAACCATGCAGAGCATCTACTGTGCAGCACTTTCAAACATCTTTTCACCTGGGGCAAATTCTTGCAACTAAGCCTGACCTATGATAAATAATCAGATCATCAATTCAGCTGCTTGGAAAACACAAGACAGTGTGTGCTGGCAGTTTTGCTGCAATGAGCTGGATGTTCTATATGGACATACTTCCTACACAGGCTTTGTAAATTATACACTTCTAAATTTTGAGAAACTTGCCTATGAAACACTTGCCGGAAGATAATTTTAATGAAAGAAACTATTTAAAGCACTGTCCTGAATAGAACTGAATTTTATCGTATACTCAGGCGCTTTACAAAATCAGAGTACAAATTTCTACTTCCTCAGAAAGCAGCTAGCAAGGGGATGAAGCACAAAGTGAGAGCAGAAGCTCCTGGAAGGTGGAGGAAGGGAGGCAGCAGTCCCCAGGCCCAGGGCTGCCCTGGAAGATGGCAGTCCTGCCGCTTGGCAGCTGTTTGGACAGCTGAGGGAAACACAGTTTGGTAATGCATAGCACCAGAGTAGTGTAGGTGTGAGTGCTTTGGAGATAGGAAATAAAGCTGAAGTTAGTCCTTGTGAATGCACTCCCGAATATTTGAAATATCGACTTCAATCAGACCATTAACACTGTTTGTTATGCATGGGCAGAAATACTGAATAGAAGTGATTTCTGACCACAGGTTAATTAAAGTGTAAGAGCCAAAGCTGATCACATTTTTTTCATCTTGTATGTTGTACTCAAGCATTTGAAATTCTGCAAAACCTGTAGAGAAGAATTTTCTTTCACATCAACTTTAGTAATGACTCAGCTAATTAGTAATAACTCAGGGAAGCAGATACCACATATTAAAGAACACAAGAATGAAGAGGGCATGGTAGATCTTGGAGCTGTATATATCCTTCAACTGATAAATGACTGTCAACAAAATTTATCATTTGGTTATAATTACTATTCCTCTTCCCTTTCCACTCAACTGAATTAATTTAATCTGTTGCAGACAGAGATGTTATTTAAGCTCATGTTTCCTAATGTTTTGTATGCTTTAAAGAAGAGGAGATATAAAATCTCCTTATTGTCTTCATTCTCTATGCACTGCTTTGGTAAGTTCTTTGATACAAAGAAGTAGGAAGGAAAGCATTAAACTGAAGCATTATGAGGCCCAGAAAAAAGAAAAAGGAGAAGGATCCAGAAAAAAAACAAACAAGCAAACAACCAACTATATGTCATTCCCTTATTTCTGTAAGAAGCTAATATCCAAAAATCCTATTTTTAGGAAAGAGTGCAAGCTTCCAGCCAGCAATGCAGTATTATTTAGTAGTAACCATTTAGGCAAATGGTTAACTTTAAGTTCTCAGTTTCATTGATCTGAAAATATTACTCTGAGGTCAAAATGAGAATTTGATATGCAGGCCTGAATTGAAACATGTACTGATTTACAGTCTGAATATGAATCAGCATAAAATTTTCCCTTTAGGATCCATTAATAATAGCTGGTACTGTAGTGCAAGACCACAGAGTCAGAATATATGAGCCCTTAGCCATTCACACCTTCATCAGTGATGAGATGCAGTCAGCATCAGCTCAAGTCCCTCGGGGGTTCTGTCATGTTGATTTGTTTTCCTGGTTTAAATTTTTTCTCTTTATGTGGTCATAATGACAGGGTAGATTATATACATATAGATTTTTAACTTTCTGGTTCTCTCTTAGCCTACCAAAGGCAGGTTTTATTGTCAATTAATCACTTCTTTTATTATCCTTTTTTAATGTTGATGTGAAAGTTGTGAATTACTGTACATAGTAACAATGACACAACCATTTTTTGGGAAAAAAGCAAAATGGGAACACAGACATATTTATTATCATGGTATACAAATGTGCTGGTTTGTTTAGATTATGCAGAAATGTTTGTGGTCGATCAAAGTGACGTTTAAGGTGCTAAAATAACTGACAAATGAAGCAAATACTGCTGCTTATTAAATAGTTACATTTGTCATTTAAGGCTGGAAATTTGATATGAAATATATGACACATAAATAATAAGATACATTATAGATCACTCACTGTTCTGTTTTTCTGTCAGTAAAACTTTGCTACAAGTCTGAAAGAATAAAAGGGATCTTCAGGCTTTTGAGACAGGAATCAACATGTGCTGAAGTGTGGGACGTTTGACAAAACAACGAGGAGAAGAAATAAATATCAATCCAGAATGATTGAAAAATTATAGTGAAACACGAAACCTGTCACATTCTCCTGTAAAGAAATTCAGCATATAGAGGAGAAGCCATGCTGGAGCTCTGAAAATGA
Organism: Melozone crissalis; assembly: GCF_028551555.1. Taxonomy (NCBI): domain Eukaryota; kingdom Metazoa; phylum Chordata; class Aves; order Passeriformes; family Passerellidae; genus Melozone; species Melozone crissalis. The sequence continues at coordinate 34,018,751 of NW_026535784.1, read as the reverse complement.
AAAAGAGGATCAGTATTGTAGCTGGCTGTTGGCAGGGGAAAGCTTTGGAGAACCCCAGCATCAAGTCATGAAACCAAAGACAAAAATACTGCTCTCAGTAGCTCTGAGCTACACCCTGCAGATGTTAGGTCAGCACCTCAGAGAGGTACTTTCATCTCTGTCCTCATAACAAATTCTTCAGAAGAGCCATGATTTTGCCTCTGAAATTCTCCAAATGCATTTTCCTGCAGAACAGTCCTTACACTGTGTTCATTTCCACTGTCATTACAGGCAGTGTGCCCTGTGCTATTTGTGTGACAAAGCACTAACCTGTGTGTTCAGCAGAGGCTCAGAAAGGCTTCTTGCGGGGAAGTCAGGAAACATGAGATGCCTGATTCCAGGACAGTGGTGCACAGGGAAAATGACTCCTGAGCTCAGCAAGGATGAGCAGGAAGAATGCTCCCATTTACAGTTCACCCTGTTGATCAGGTGCTGGGGCAAAAAACACCTGACATGCATTCTCAGGAGATGGTATGGCACACTGCCAGATGGGCTGCATGATTTAAGGCTGTACCTCAAGCAGGACAAATGTTGACATAGGAAGAATTAGGTTGCTATCCCATTGGAGACCTCCAAATCTTAGGACACACACACCTGGTTCAAAGCAGGTGAAGCAGAGAGCACCAGCAGGCTCTTCTAAAGTTCCTCTACACCTACTCTGTATAAGCACCTAATTCAGCTTGGTCAAAAATTTGCAGCAAAGTAACTGGAAAGTTTCTCAACTGAGTGAATTTTCTTTTTGCACTACATTGAAGGAAAGGGCTTAAAAAAAAAAAAAAAAGGGAGGAAAAAAGCCATAAAATTCACAGGGACTTTTTGTGATGGAAAAAACGCACTGTGACAATCTTAATAAAAAAACCCCATGGCTGTTTTTGTACATTGTATCTCATTGTGAAAATACACACCCTTTGAAATATGAAAATTGTTGCAACATGAGAGAGAAATAATTTCGGGAAACCCCTGTCAAGTTATTAACAACACATTCCATGGAGAAGCACAAAAAAAAAAAAAGGAAATCTCATAAAATACAAAAGGCCAAAGCTCTGAAAGAACCTTCTGTCTTATAATTAATTTTCTACATTCTGCCTCTGTTCTCAAGCACAGAAAACTCCTTCTAAATTAAATTATCTTCCAGTAGACAAATACATGGAATTATAATGCACAAGAACACATTGCTACTTTAATATTCTACACTATTTATAAGACAGCACAAGGCACAATGTTTCACTTTTAAATACTGGCAACCCAAATAATTTTTATTTCTTAGGCATTTATCTATGTCAAATCTGGAACATATGAAATTCACCATAACATCCTGAGATATTTTTGCTTAGAAATATATCACATCAGATTTCCATTTCTGTTGCATTTACATTTATATCCATTTTAAAGACCCTCTTGTCTGCCAGAATGATTTAAATTGACCTTGCTGAAGGAAAGTAGGGTCTATATTGTATTTTTAAAAGCCAATTATTCAAAAAGACATTGATAACATAGCAAAGTACACTGTATGACACAGAACCTCAGCTGGCTGATATTGTTGAAATTTCATTTACAGCAGTCCAGTTATATGGTTTCCCTCAACTGGGATCTAGCCACGAATATTTTGTTTAATTAGAGGATATATATTTTAAGCAGTAACAGAGGTCTATTGCGTATATTTGGCAAATGTTTCCACACTCCAACCAACTGTGAGTTTGGAAGCTAAACATACCAATTATACCCAACCTATATTCATACCCTTCTTTTAAATTTTGCAGGTCTTGATTAAACCATCCTTTGCCTTTGGAGATTGTCCAGGTTTATGCAATTGCACCTGAACACAAAGTATTATGAGGCTGCAAATAAATTATAGAGATCAACACTAATTACTATGAAAATATTCAGGTGGCTCAATCTTACTTTTTTAATAGCAGACCTGAATTTCTCTGTCACCTGTGAGGATGGAATTGCACCTTGCCCAGACAGCAAGCAGTGCTATCTCCCTCTAGATTCTGGACATAGGTCTCAAGGAGAATTTACATGGTTCATAGGCTCGGAACAGATGGTGCATTTCATCCCAGAAACAGTAACTCCCTCTCACTGATGCCAGATAAAAATGGGGTTTGGATTTTTTAAATTAAAAAGCCTGCATTATTAAAACCAGCTGTAATCATTTGGGACTGAAGCCCCATTTATGTTTTCATTTGCTGTGCTGAAGCATCAGTTATCCCATTGTGCTCTGTGGAATTACTGTAGGGTTTTATTCTTGTAAATGAGAGCAGAATTTCTTTCTTAATCCTGTCTTTGAAACTAAGTGATTACAGCCCAAATTGCCTCTTTGAATGAGACAACTGTATGCCCCATTTAAACATACTCTATAGGTTTCACACTATTCTTTTTTTGCAAACCTACACTGATTTTACAGGATTTTAATGTTGATCAAAGATGCACTTAAAAAAAAAAAAAAGTCCTCTTCAAATCAGAATTTCCTAATTTTATTCTTTGGTGGATATTGTCTGTAATGACAGTGCCCCTGTGGTTCATATTGTTTCTAATGGTCTTAAATGGACACTCCTCAAAACTACTTCTTTGAAAAAAAATCAATAAGTAAACCTTTGTGCTGAAGCACAGAACTGTACAAAGAAAACAGAACAAAAACAGCTGATGAAAACCATAGGTAGTAGCAGGTCTGACTATGTCTTAAAATAAAATTCAGATATAACTTTTGTGAACATTAAAGCTGTAAAAGGGGCAAAATTCACAGCGCATAATTTCAAAGTGACAACAATCAAAGTTCCTTGGAAAAGAAAGAAAAACGTTACTCTTTTTGTTCTTGTTATGTAATTGTGCTTGTCCTTGGACACACTTCACCTGCAATCACACTTCTTGCAGTTTGGTGTAGAATTTCTATTACTTCTTCATATTTTTTCATCGTCATCACTATTTATTTTTTTAAATGTGATGGGGCTTGCCTGCCTTAAAGAGGTTTTTGAAACATCAGTGTGCATGGTGGACATGGCTATAGTCTCATAGTCTTCCTCACGGGAGTGAAAGTGACACAAATGAAAAAAAAACTGCAGGTCCCTTTGGAAGTTCTTATTGAGAAACCCGTAAAAGATGGGATTCACACAGGTGGAGATCATGGCAGTGAGGTGGCAAATCAGGAACAACAGGTTGTGGCTGCAGGTAGCAACAGGCAGAATTTCATGATTCCAATCAAACACGATATTGAAGATGGTGAGAGGCAGCCAGCAAACTGCAAATGCGACCACTATTGATATCAGCATGATGTTGATCCTTTTGGTTTCAGAGGATCTGTACTTACTGTCTCTCATCTTGTCCATCATGTTGTTCCTTTTTTTTAACCGTATGTATATCTGCAGGAAATTCAACAAAGAGAAACACATGGGGTAAATGAACCTACCACTGTCATCTTTGCAAGAATAAACAAACATCAGGTAGAATGAAGTACATATTGCAAGAGCATTCTATCTTACCTTCAGGTAGCAAATAAATATAAAACAAAGTGGTCCAAAGTACTGAATCACCAAAAGCGTTGTGGTATAGGAAAGCCTGGCAGTGTCCCAGGGGAACAGGTCCAAGCACACATATTTGTCCTTATATTCATCAAATGTTACATTTCTGAAGGGCTCATCTGTCAATACGTGGTAGATCAGGAAAGGCAAGGAGGAAGCTGTGGCTAAAATCCATATGGCAGCAATCCCCATGTAGGCATGTCTGTTGTTGGGCCTCCAGCCGCGGGGATTGATGATCAGCTGATGGCGCTCAATGGCAATGAGGACTAAAGAAAAGACCGAGACGGTGATGGAGGCACATTGCACAAAAGGGTTCAGCTTGCACATGGCCTCCCCAAAAATCCAGTGGTCCATTAAAGTGTACACGAAGGTAAAGGGAAGACACATGATGGTCACTAGGAGATCAGAAAACGACAGGTTGACAATGAGGATGTTGGTAACATTGCGCATCTCCTTTTGCTTTAAAATGATGACAATCAAGGCCAGATTCCCAGAGACCCCCAGAATTATCACCGTCCCATAAGCCAAGGCCAAAGTGAAGACCATGGCCAAAGGCACATGGCAATCTTCGTCATCAAACTGCAAGATCTGCGAGTTCATCTCCGAAAAATTCAGGTGACCGGAAATATTTCCCAGTGGGGCGAGAACCGAGGTATTCATGTTCTTTCCAACTCGCCGCCGACCTTCGCCGCCGCCGCGTTCATCCAGAGCGCTCCGAGCTCAGGACGCGCCCGCCGGCCCCGCAGCGGAGCCCGGGCCGAGCCCGCTCCTCAGTCTCAGCGCCGCATCTCCCTCGCCGCACCTGGGGACAAGGGAAGCAGCGGGGCCTGTCACGGCCGGGCACAGCGCCTGCCCCTGGCGGAGAGCGGCGCTCCCCTGTCCCGCGGCAGCGGAGCCGCCCGCGCCCGCCGCTCCCCGCCGGGCTCCCGCCGCTCCGCTCCCGCCGCTCCGCTCCCGCCGCTCCGCTCCCTCGTTTCGCTCCCGCCGCTCCGCGGGGCCGCGCAGAGGCAGCGGGCAGGACCCAGGCGCAGGACGGCAGCGGGGACACGCGTCCTGCCCGGCCCGTTCCCGCCGGCACAAGTCGCACGGAATAGCGAGCCGGGAAGCGATTTCAGCCTTCCCACCAGCGCAGCCTCCACTTTATGTTTTACATCTCCTTTCCACAAGTTTGATCTGCAAAGGTCTGCTTTCTTAAACTGCTCTAAATGAAATTATATCCAGGCGTCACATGAGGAGGAGGGGAAAGCCCATCTGACTAATGTGACGGGTGGGAAAATGACTCAATTGCTGCTTTTTTTTTTTTTCCGAAACACATATACTTGATGTTGAGCGGCCAAGTGACCTCAGCAGCGCTGGCACTGAGTCAAAGGTAAATCAGGAATTCTGAACATCTTAATCTTAGCTAGCAGGGCTGTGCAGCAAAGAAAGAAGAATACAGGACAAAAGACAAAACTCGGCAAATTTTAAATACCCCAGAAAATTTCTTTAGCCATGCAAGGGAAATAGGCATGCTTAAATAACCACTCCCTTGCAAGGCCTTGGCTTTTAAAAATTCGAAAATCAAGCATATGTGTTCAGAAGGCAAATAAAAAGTAAAATCAAATTAGTTGATATGCAATTAAAAATCAATTAATTGATAACCTGACACACCTTTACTTCAACTTGCCATTAGTGCCACTGAATCTGGGCATCATTAGTGGCTCTGCATTCCACACTGAGTCTGGAACTTTCTCTCTGCCCACTCCTGTGAGCTAAATTTATTGCTCGCTTAACCTTATGGTAATGGAAGTAATGCCACTTAAAATTCACACAAGTGGGTTTCAAATGTGACTTCATATGGCATTTATCAGAAAAGCTGTAAAAACATTGCCCACTAAAACGTACTTCAATAGAAGTTACCCTGAATAGGTGAGCTTTTGTTCTTAAATGATACTCGATATAAATCTCTGTGCTATGTAAATCTCTGGAGAAGAATTGTCTTTGTCTCTTACTGGTGGCAGACACCCTTTTAGCAGCCTCACGCTGGGCGCCAGAGCTGGGGCAGTGTGTGAGGGCTGGGCTTGCAGCTGCAGCTCCTCCCGAGGGTCAGCCAAAGGGTGATATAGCCAATGCCATGCCTGTCACTGCTGTCAGGAGCTAGCCCCTGCTGGCTCTTCTGGCTCTTTCAGTCAGCACAAGGCTACATGAAACTGTGACAGGCAGTGGAGCTCGCCTCTAAGAGGCATTTTACTGTGAGAGTTAACAGCAGTGATTTCAGACAAAAGGCTTCTCTGTCTGTGTGATTACTCTGATTTTCAAGCTATCTAGGTATGCACCTGAGTATTACCTCTCAGACCTTCTGCTAACTTAATTTATCAGATCTCCTAGTCCAACAAATCTGTTTTAAGGTCTAGTAAAGAAATTTCTACCCCAAGATTCCTTGAAGCATCACTTCTGTCACAGCCAGAAGTGCTTTACCCAAATGTAAAGTGTGTGGCTGATGCGGAGAGCCGGGGCTCCTCAATTCCCACAGTGTAACTTTATCAGAGTCTGAAAATCAACACCTGGATTTAATCATGAACCCCACCACCACTTGTGTGGCACAAGGTGGGCACTCCAGCCCTGTGACTTGATAGAATGATGGCAAGAGCAGGCAAGGAGCTGTGTCCTGCAAGGAGGGAACCGGGCAGGTTCCTTCACCAGCCGGGACCAAACTGCCCCCAGCGATAAGGTGTCTTGGTTTTTCTACTCCCATAGCCAAGCTGTGCTCTTGCTTATTTATTAAATATCAAACTCAAAACCAGAACATGCTACTGCTCCTTCTCCCCTCATTTTTCCCTTAGCAGAGATGCAACCTCTCTGATGTGTGCAGGAGTGTATCCAGCAGCAAGTCCACCACTGCCAAGTGAAGGGGAGTCCCCATCATTCCTGTCCTTCTGCGAAATGGACCAGACAACAGAGAGACATAAAGTTCAATCTCCTAGACAGCTGCACTGCTCCTTGTCTCCTAAGTCAGGAAGGAGATCCCTCCCCACTCTGAGTGATGTCTTGGCATAGGGAAAACCCATAGCCCTTCAAACCCCTCTGGGTGATTGCACAGTCACACACAAGCATACCCTCCTGACTCTCCATGAGAGATTTTGGGCAAAAGTTTAGCACCAGCAGACAAAAAGGGTGAAATAACGTGCTGTGAGGTGAATGGAAATGTACAGTTAAACTATCGGAGCTGTTCAAAAGCAAGAGCAAAATGCTGTCAGCCCAAGCTGAAGGTTCACCCAGCTGCTCAGAAGTTCTACCTGGAACCTAATCCTCCCTTGGATTTTGTCACTTGCACCTAAGACAGCAAGCAAACACCAGCCTCACTGGCACACAAGCACCCAGAGTCATGGAAAAGCAACCATAGTGGAAACTCACCTTGCAATTGCTCTGCCCGTCTTTGGTCTGCTCGGGGGGCTGGCCCAGGAGGCTGGATGGAGAAGGAGCTGGGAAAGGAGAAGGATCCTTTGGTATTTCTCCAGTCAGATCCTAAAGATTGGTGAGGAAGGCTGGAGACTCCCCCTTAAAGCTGAACTCCACCTTACCCCAGTATCACATGATGGTGCCCTACGGAGTAGATCCTGAAAACAACATTGCAAGCGCATCACCTTTAAACTGCACATCTGGGGGTGGGTTGCCTAGTAATTCCGAAAGAAATGCAATTAAATATTGAAACAAAAGAGGGGGGCTGGGGGCAGAGCGCTGGGAAAAGCTCAGGAAGGGAGACAGTTTCAAATCGGTCTGCCTGTTTCATTTTGTCTGCAAGTTATTGCCATCTTGTGGCCAAACTAAAGATGGAAATAGAAACTACTATTAGAAGTCCTGTTAGAAAAGGACACGAGGAAGAGATTTTCAGCATAAGGAGCAAGTTGCAAAGTTTGGGTTTGGCTTTTTAAACTAGTACAGCTAGCTTCTGCTCTTCATTTATCATGAATAGCGATGACTGGACCAATAAGCAATATCAAGTTCCTGAAACATCTTGCTGTCTTGCTCAGAAAAAGCACTGCCCTGATCCTCTTCAATGGGCATAAAAGACACAGTAAATTGGGAAGTCTGTGAGAAGTTACCCAGACAAATGTAAGAAACACTTTGAAAATGCCTTGACAAAAGCTGCAGATTGTAATAGGAGTTTGTATTTATTGGAAAACAGAAGTTCCCTAATTTTCCAAGGTCCCAGATTGAATTTTCCTGTGTAAGGAGTTGCATGCTCTCACATTCTTACCCATAGGCATGCATCTATTATATGACAACACTGTTGTGGAATAAATAACTCTCAACTTAGAAACCAGCCTAATTATAGCTAAAAAAATTAGTTGCACAGAATCAATGATTGTGACATTTTTTTTGTAGAAGAAGCCACATGGGAAGATTTCAGAACCCAGCATAAGGCTGATGTTTGCACTGTATTTACAGTCACTCGGCTCCACTGCATTGTAATTGCAGACCTCGATGTAAGAAAGACAACTGCAGGCACGCTGCAAGGCTGCTGTAAGCCAGTAGCTGTGGCGCTGCTGACATGTTAAGAGCAGCAGCCAGAAGGAAAGTGCAGGCTGTATACAATGCCTCTCAAGAACTCCAGTCCTATGTAGGTCATTAGCACGTGTGCCTTTGAGCACAGCAAAAGTGGGTACGCTCAGGCAGGGATCCGAGCTGAAGGTCTCATAAAAAGCACATTTCTGTCTGAAGCAGTGACACTCTTGGACATGTACAGCTGAGACTTCACATTGCTTTGGATGTGGAATGATATCCACATTGTCCTATAAAGATATTTTTAAGGGCAATAGATGTATTGCTAGGCAGAGTAAAATCTTTGTTGGTTTTTTTTTTGGGTTTTTTTTTTTTTAATGCCAGAATGTTCCCACTACTTCCTTGTAATGTTCTTACCCATATGGTCAAGACGACTATTTAAAAATTCAAGTAAGCATTCTGTGATACAAAATTGTTGTACTCATCAGTTCAGAATAAGAGACCTGAGTTTACGTGGCAAACTGGGGAGCTGCAGGGGTGGCTTTTGTAAGAAGAGTACACTCGCATTGACCAGAACCATTTTCATCTGACTCCAAAATGCACCCACAGCTGGCCAGAGCAGAGATTCCTCCCCCCACAGCCTGTGGTGGGAACCACGGTGACAAAAGCTGCTCCCTGGCAGCTCATGCAAGACCATGGCAGGAGCAGATACCCATGCTGTGGTCCACAGAGAACAGTCTGTTCCTGAAGGACTGAAACCCATGGGAAGGACCTGTGCTGGAGCAGGGGAACACCATGAGGAGGGAGGAGCATCAGAGAAAAAGGGTGATGAACTGACCAGAACTCTCATTCCCTGTCCCCCTGTGCCACTCAGAGGGGTGGGAATGTAGAGCAGGTGGGAGACAAGAGTGATGTTGAGCCTGGGAAGTCAGGGATGTAGGGAGTTGTGAATTTTGCCTGTTTCTCACCTTCCTATTCTAGGTTTAGATTTAAATGATGTACAGCAGAGTTATTCATTTACAAAATGTCAATTTTTCAGAAATGTCTGAATTTTCAGATACATATGATCTTCTTTCTCCTCCATTTTGTCATTAGTCATGAGGATCTCCATTTCAGCAGCAAATTAAGTGATACATAATACTTCACTTTTTAATGGTTAATACATACAGGAATTTCAAACATTGCATAAACATGGGCAAAGCAAACCTCAAAATGCCCCTGTTATACCATAAAAATATAATAATTACCTATAAAAGATCAAAAATAGAGCCTACATGTCACTCAGTGTCCTGAACTCACAGTGATAACTACAAATATCCATGGGATTACTCACACTGCAGACAGATGCAAGGTGAGGCATTGAACAGTGGGTAGAGCAATGGAAAGCACTGCCTTGGTCCCTGACATGTTCTACATATAAGTGTATGTACATAAATACACACATACACGCACATATTTTTATATGTATTTATATGTACACACATGCTATAAGCCCAGCCTTGCTAAAAGCTTTCTGCCTCACCATGCTGTTGTGTGTCCACCTCAGATGACTAAATCAGTCAGAGCTATATCAGTCTTCTCTGAAGCATTTTACATACATGTGAGCACTAATACATGTGAACACTAAAAAATAATCATTCTAAATTAATAAACAAATGCTGATTATTTTCATTTCTTTTCATTCATAACTTTCCATTATAGCTGTATAAAATACATTTTGTGCATCGGATATGCTCTGTAGGAAAATCTGGCATTAGCAGAGCCTGGCTATCCTGTGCATCTCCAGTCTCAACACCAAGCTGATGGTCTCCATCTGGAGCCCCAAGCTCACAAAGATGTCAAATAATTCCTCATAACTCTTATTTTATTGATGAAGACTGTCAGGACATGAGAACACTGGAGTAGCAAGATAACCATTGTGTAAAGATTATCCTCTTCCAGGGAATACATTTTTCAGCACATCAAAGGCACTCTGGATTGGATGACTTTGTTTGTATGCATGTGTTTGTTTGTGTGAAGGCATGACATTGCAAAAAGAGAGTAAGTACAATAAACAGAACACAAGGATTTCAATTAAGGAAATAGAACAGCTTGAGTAAAAGAATACAGAAATGCTTTGAAGCAAAACCACTGAGAAGGGAATGAGATGTGTTTTAAAAAACATATAGAAAAAATAGACTAAGATTTAAATCCATTAAAATTTTTTCTCACTGCAAAACTCAGAAAACATTTCATAAAATGAGGCTGTTGTTTTTATTGTAATGTATCTTCGTGTGTTCAGGCAATGCAATCCCTCCCTAAAATTTAAAATCCAGTAAGTGAAAGAACACCAGGAGGGTCATTTGTCTCTTCTGTTCTGTATAAAACAAACTGAAGTCACCACTACGGAAATAAATGGAAACACTCTCTGAAGGGGTTTTTAAACTTTATTTTTTATTGGTTTTATATTTTAATAATGAACATCAGTGCCATTGAAATAATTGCATTTCACACTACTCTGTTCAAAGATAAGGGAGCTCATGGTCCTTGGGGCAAAAGTCTGTCATCAGTAGACTAAATAGGCCTTTTGCTGTTGAGTGTAATTTGAATTGCAGCAAATTGTCTCTTTGGCTAAGAACATGTTTATTCTGACATAACTGCATCTGACACCAAACATAACAATACTTCATTTGACTGCTAATGTCACAAACCCAAAAAAGCTGCTTGAATGATTATGTGGTTCATCTCTGCTGTCATTCTTGCTGCTACAGTTCAATTTTCAACAATACAGCCAAGCTGACTAATGAATATCTATCCTGATAACATGAAGTATTCCTTAAAGGCTGCTTGAGCTATAAACTAAATTATGTCCACCTGGCTAAAACACTAAGTCATGTTTTTTGCTATGGGCACCCCACTGTCTATTTAGAATTCAAACTCCTATACACTCATACAAAAGCTCTCATCTGGCATCAGATGAAGCAGAAATAGGCCCCACACATGAACATTCAGACAGGTCAATGTGTATAACACCAGCCAAAAAATGAGATGGCACGTTAGGAAGCAAAACTTATTAATTACAGGCTCAGTCTTGGAAGTATTTTATTAGCTAGCCCTCAGGTGTGCTGCCTTTCATTGCACAGACATCTCAACCACTGCCACCTTCTCAGAAGTCCAAGGCTTGCTGCTTTATGCAAGCTAAGAATCTGTGGATGGGATGGACCATACAGAAGCCAGACATTGGTGGTATTTTTCATAGTGTTTTATTAGAATTTTTCTGGGCATGAAGTGGTTGGGTGAAGAATTTTAGCCAACACAAATGCTTTATATGTATCTCACAAAATCTCTCAAATTCTGTAGCAGCTATGTCCTACCACTTAAACTGTTTTGCCCATGGATTGGTAGCAGACTTTACAATAACACTAGACTTTGTCTCATGACAAACTCTGACTTTGATGATTGACTGCGTGCTGAGGAACTGGATATTAGGTGCTTTAGACCTTTGGTTTTGTGGCATTTATCAGTTCTCATGGATTTCCATTAGGGATTTGAGTCTTCATATCTTCCACAGTTTGCCTTTAGAGGCAAAATTTTCTAGGATATTGGAATGATTCTCCCAAAAGAAAGATACATTTGGGACTGCAGTAAGAAACATGACAAAACTAATTTGAATTCATATAGACACAGAGTTTTCTCTTGTCTTTTCTGTTGTATGCTTCTGACTGAGGAATCCCAGCCTTCTCTCTCTGATACACCATTTTTCCCCAGCTCCCCCAGAGGAGGTACCTTTCATCATCACCATCACCACTTCCTCGAGGACTCCTTTGTGGTGTCAACAATCATATGGTAGCTGGTCTCTAGGGAACCTGTGCTGTGATCTGCTGTCACTCCTGACATTTGGTATCTCTAATGGCCATGCCTTTTCAATCTCTAGATTATTGATTTCATTATTCAGTAGTGTTACTGGCAAGACAGAGGTACACAAACAGTGGAAAGGAAAAAATTATAGTGGTCTGAATAGCAGTTGTCTCTGATGTGTGCAAGTATCAGGGATGAAATGTACAGACACAGTTGAGGAAAATGTGGTGTTATTTACAGGTCTGTGGAGAATAAAACAAATAATCTCACACCTGCCAATACATTACTGGCTGATGAACCCTTTTAAAATAAGACAATCAACAACAACAAAAAAAGCAGAATATTTTACTCTTAGAGAGAATTGCTTTGAGGAAGGATTACTTGTCTTACTGACTACTCCTGCTAAGAAGCACATATTTTCTGGAGGCTCCTTTAGAAACTGTACTAGGTGGCCTTAGAAATGGCTTAACATGATGGTAGGTTGTTTGTACCTTTATGAAGGTACAATGGCATCCCACATAAATCACACTTGTGCAATGTAAGAAACCTTAATTTCCCACTGGGGTCTGCCAGCAAATTTAGACTACTTGTAAAACACACTACCAGTCTGCTGTAGCCAGCAGTTTCCATAGAAAGATGTAGTATCTTTAAAACTACACTTTTTCCAGAAGAGACCTTCCACTTCAAGCAGTGGGGCCAGCAATGTGGGAAGCTCTCCTGGAACAAGAGAAGTAGGGAAAATGTTCATTATGCCCATCATGTGTTAGAGCCATAGTGGGTTTCTATCTATAGGTCAAAAATTTGCGTGAAAGGCTTCAAAGCCATCAGTGTTAGGTGGGAAGATGGTCAAAAATGCTAAGAACAGCTACTCAGATCTAAAAAGGATTAATGCTGTTCTCCGTTGTGACTAACAGGAGAGTTGTGTTAATACCATGAGATGGATTGGCACGTCACTTCCACCTGGCAGCTCCCTGTGCTCCACTTGCACATGCAGTGATTCACCAGCAGTGGGTGGTGAATTATGCAGAAGCAGGCAAAAGAAGATGGGATGAAATCTTCAAAAGAAGATAGGATGAAATCTTCTTTACCATCCTGAGCTCATCTGCTGAAGATGAAGATGATTTGTTCCTGGATGGCTCAATGAGTATTTTCACAATACCCAAGTTAAATAAGGAACCTACCTGGACTTTTCAAAGGTTATTTTACAATATGATTGATCCAGTTGTTTTGTCTTTGTGTGGTACAGTCTTTCACAGGCTAATTATAGGGACAGCTTTTCTGCAGTGCTGTGTTAATATCAACTGTCAAAGTAGCACCTCAGCAAATGGGAAAGTCATTACATTTCTGTGTCAGATTGTGCCACTTGTGCTCCCAGGGACCCACATGTCACTGAGTTCTGCTGTAGCTCTGTAATAGGACTATGATCAATGATTCTTCTTGTGCTAGAAGATAACAGCTGCTGAGAGTAGCAGAGTTTGTCTTTTCATGCTTTGTACTGACATACACAACAGTTTTTAGGCTTTAAAATATTGCTCACATAAGAAAATGCCCTGCTTTCTCACTGATTGTTCAGATAAAATTAAAACCACCCTTCAGATATTTTGCTCTGTAAGAACCGAACTCAGCTCAGCGAGGAAAACTGTTTGGGGGAAAACCATTGCCTTCCACCTGTTCTAAAATAAAAATTAAAGGGTATTTGAGCAGGAGGGATAAAAACCTCCGGAGCTCTGCTCCAGCCGAAGCGAAGGGAGCTCTGCCCAGCGTTCTGTGATTGCCTGTCTGTGTTCGCGCCTCGATGTGTCCCGAGACTCGCGGCGCGTTTCACCTTGGCAAAACGCCGTGCCCTGAGCGCCAGGTGAGGCACTGAGAGCATCCCCTCAGCACCGGCAAGCCCGAGGTGTATTTACCGTCTCGTTGTATTTCCATGGAAACTCTGATTGTCACACCGCGCGGCGCTGAAGTACCGGGCTCCAGGGCTGCCTGGAGCGGCCTCCCGAAGTGCCCCCCCGCTGCAGCCCCAGCCCCAGCCCCAGCTCTGCCGAGCGGGCGGCGGGCGCGGCACCGTCGGCGGCGCCCCCAGCCCCGGGGCCCGGCCCTCGGCCGCGGGCGAGCCCCGGCGCCGCCGCAGCACCCCCGTAAGATGCCACCAGCCCTGGGGGCTGCGCGCCTCCCTCCGCTTCCTCGCAGCCGCGCTCCGCCCGCCCGGGCCGGAACCGTGAGCTCCTACCGGAGCCGTAAGCGCGGATCGGAGCCGTGAGCGCAAACTGGAGCCGTGAGCGTGGACCGCAGCCGTGAGCGCAGACCGCAGCCGTGACTCGGACCGGAGCCCTGAGCGCGGACCGGAGCCGCCGCCTCGCCCTGCCCGCGCCGCCCCCGCTGCCCCTCCTCACCGCGGAGCGCCCGCAGCGGGACACGCGCGCAGGTAACGCGGAGCTCGGCTCGGCTCGGCTCAGGTCGGTTCTGCTCAGCTCGGCGCGGCTCAGCTCCCCTCCCCTCGCGGGGCGGCCGCGCAAGTTTGCGCGGGGCCCCGCCCTGGCACCAAGTGCGCGGGGATGAGGGAGCCACCAGCCCCGCCGCGGGTGGCGGTGTCGCGGGGATGGGATGGGATGGGATGGGATGGGATGGGATGGGATGGGATGAGGGAGCGCAGCAGCCCTGCCGCGGGTGGCGGTGTCGCGGGGATGGGATGGGATGAGGGAGCCACCAGCCCTGCTGCGGGTGGCGGTGTCGCGGGGATGGGATGGGATGGGATGGGATGGGATGAGGGAGCCACCAGCCCTGCTGCGGGTGGCGGTGTCGCGGGGATGGGATGAGGGAGCCACCAGCCCTGCCGCGGGTGGCGGTGTTGCGGGGATGGGATGGGATGAGGGAGCCACCAGCCCTGCTGCGGGTGGCGGTGTCGCGGAGGCCGCGGGGCGCCCGGGGCTCGGGCTGAGAATGGGAGCGCGGTTTCGGACGCGGAGCGGCGCAGAGTGGTTCCCAAGGGAGGTATGGAAGGGTACAAATATCAGTCGTTCCCGTTTTGGGGTGGTTTGGTGTTTTTGCGAGCCAGGAGTTGCTGTGCTCCCTGGAAAAAAAAATGTAGCCAGGCGTTTCAAGTTTTCTGTTCTGGCCAGCGAACAGCCCATTATGTTTCATAGCATTTCCTTGGAGCTGGACATACAATCTTATTAGTTGGGTTCAGCATAATTTGGGAAGTTGTATTCTTATTTTCTGGGATAACGTTGTAGTTCTTTTGGTGATTCAGAGAAATAGGCAGACCATTAATGTGTACAAAAATCGGGCTTTTTTTTGACTTCTGAAGTAATTTCAATCTGTTGAATTCTTCCAGATTTTTACACTAGTTTTTGCTGTTGCACATTAGGAACAAGAACATGACAATCAGCAGCTTTTTATCCTTAGCTCGTGTAACGAATGCAACACTTGAGTGGTTTCAGATTTTGTCTCGGATGTTATCTCAGTCGGTATTGATGTAAGGTATTATTTCTTAGGTTGTAACAACACAGCTCAGTGCTTTCCTAAAGCCTTGCTGGTCGTGCAGTAACAGCTACTCATATTAACTATTTACATCTGTGTGGATGCTTAAAAACCTTCACTGACTTACTCTGTGCAGTCTTGATATTTCTCCAGTCTTATGAGGGCAGAAAGGTTGTACTTACAAATTTACACAATGTGCTTCCTCCCTGTATGTTTTCATCATGGGGTTTAGGGGGGTTTTGTTTTTGAGATTTTTTTTGTGGGTTTTTTGGTTGTTTTTTTTCTTCTTTTAACATAGAGAAAGGTCATCCAAGACTGTAAATTGTTCACGGCTATAAAGGTTAATTGCCCTGTTGCAAGGATTAAACTGACTGGACTGTACAAGGACCAGCCAGTCAGAGATAACTTAATAGGTATTAATATTGCGGGATATAAGCTCTTATCCCTGAATAAACCTTAATATAAGTATCTCATCTAATTGAAGGAACATTTCCGGAGAAAACAATTGCCTTTAGAGGATGATGGTTGCCTGCCAACTTTTGTGCTCTTGAAAATTTCCCTTTAAATATATGGAGAAATAGAAATATCCAGCCTATTAACTTTCCTAAATTATGATTTAGGGAATTTGTAATTTAAGCAACAGCTTTAAGTGAAAAAATGATGTTAAGTATAAGATGTTAAGCATGTTAAATTAGCACAGGTTTTCTGGTGCCTCTAACTCAGCTAAATGCTAACTGCAATCATTTGACTCTTACAGTAAATATTCGAATCTACCTTGGATCCTGCCACAAAACTGCAGTCTCTAATGCCTTGAGCAGCCTAGCCTCCAGCCTCAAGCATTCCAGTGAAACTACAGGAGACTGGGGCAAGGCCACACAGAGCTCCCACATGTGTAGCTGGGCACAGTCAGGAATGTGCCATGTCCAGACCAGCATTACAGAATGGGGACCTCGTTTGCTTGACTGGTAGATGCAGGAGGTGAAAGGGATCCAACGTTTGGAGCTGACAGCTAGAAAACCTCCAGCAGGTACCTTCAGATTAAGTAAATCTCAGCTATGAAAACAGGCGCAAGCCACCCTGGCGCTATCGCGCATTTAGTTTAGAAATACACTTCAAATATGAGGTGAAGATTTTGAAAAGGGGCTCTATTACTTAATTCTGTTTTCCACAATGGGATTTCCAGGAATTTCCATTTCCCTGAAAGTTACAGCCACGTGCTGCACTGGGATTGACCAACCAACATAAGGGAGGGTGAGCCAATCTCTGAAAACAGGAACAGCTGTTAAAACAAAGCAGGAAGATAAATGCCAATAAGTGCACACAGCCCTGTGAAATCAGTGGCATGCTAAGATGAGTTTGGGGACTAGAGATCAATGATATGGGAGGAAAACTTCTGTTTGCATCTTTACTGCTGCTGGCACTCAGACTGACAACAACTGGTTTCTTTTTGAGCAGGAGAAAAACCCCAGAGAGCAAGAGATCTACTTAGCATATTTTGAAATTAGGGGGAAAGCCTGATTTCTTTTTACACATCTAAAATTAAAATTCTCTTTGTGCATTTTGCAAAGGGAACCTGCGTCAGCACAGCAGTTGCCTGTTGAAACCAGTAGATTATACTGTTATTCCTTCCCTTTCTGTCTTGCTGTCACTCTGAAACTGTGACTACAGGAAGATGGTGTATAAGGGTTTTCTATGCTCCACAGACATTTTTGGTGCCCTAGGTGTCCAGCCAGGGTTTGAAGAGATCATGTTGTGACTTCTTCCAGTGCTCCTTCCTCATGGAAATGAGGACATGTGGTAGGGAAGAGTTTGTCTGTCACCTGAGTTAGAGGGCAGCCATAGCACAGAAGGAAAAGAGCTGGTAAGCCCATGCTGGACTTCAGAGGCACTCCTGCCTCAGTACTGATGCATCCCAACAAAATATGTCTGCTTCAGAAAACCAGCATGTTTTCTTTTTGTTTTTAAAGACACAATTTGAATTAAAAACACAATGAACCCCTCTGCTAAATCCACACTGCAAGAGCTTTATGTGGAGGTGTTAAAATCCACAGAAACTGGCAACAATCTTTCACTTAAACCTTCAAGAAGAATTTAGTAAACATTAATTTATTAAACATGTTACAACATCACACTACATAAAATTTTGTTCCTTGGTCTTATTCATAGCATTATTTTACCTTATCCAGGGCAGAAAAAGTTATGTAGTAGAAATTTCAGCAGATTTGGAAAGTCACTGTGGTGCACATACCATTTTCAGTTGCTTACTAGCAACTCAGAAATTAGCTCAGAAAAATTAAATAAAAAACTATTTACTTCTTGAGCTCAGAGTTGTATAAAGAGAAATCAAAATGAAAACTTCTGATTGTATCAATGTAGAAACAGAGAGATTAGATCACTTACCAAATCTCTAGTCTGCTCCTTTCAAGTTGGTCTAGAGGCAAATGTAGACTCAGATACCACTACTTGTCTGTTATATGGTTTTCCACCATTTCATTAAAGACTAGAAGAAACTGAACAGAAATAATATGCATTAATGCCTCTCTGCTCATATACACACAATTGTAATATTTCAGTTATCTAATTTCATGTATTCAGTTCCTAATTCAGTTTTAGCTGTTAAAAAGCACTTTAATGTCGAGGCAAATTGGGAAGGCTGACTTCCTTTCACCTCTTCCCAACATTTTACCTGCAAGGAATTTTCATATGTATATTTCTACTCTTACTTGGAGGACCTTCACATCACAATACAGTGAGCGAACATTCTCAGGTTGTTTTATGGTTTGAGCTTCCCTTTGGCTCAAACCATAACCATAGGAACACACATGATGTGAAGGAAGGAGCACATCTGCATCTGTGGAGGGAGCCAAATAATATTATTGCACTTTGAAAATGTTAGCATGGTACAGCTCACTGAGGATTGCTACAGTCTCAAAGAGCCCTGCCTTTTTAGGTGACAGATATAGCCTTCTGCTGTATTGACATATGCTTTGGGTTTGTAGATCTTTTTTGTTTTCTCTTATGTAAGTTTTCTAAACACTAAGCAGTTTTGTACAGGATGTTGGCACTCTGGGGAATTTTGACTTTGAAATTCTAGTACATGCAAGTGTTTAAGATAAATGGAGGTTTGAGCTGAATTCTCATGTCTTTCTGTTTGTTCTAAAATGAAGACTAATATATGAAGATTTAGTAGGCAGAATAACTTTGTGCTGAGCTAGGTTTAACACTAGATGATTCTGTGCTGAATAAGTAGCAGTTCACTGAATTTTCAAATGGCTGTGTGGAATTTGCCTCCAGTTAACACTGTCCTCTCTATATTACATCCAATTACTTTAGATGTTTTTTAGTTTTCCTTTCTGCTTGAGCACAGTTAAACTATATTCAGCACTCAGTAGAAGATGATTTCTATACACACATCAGGAATTCCATCTTGGATTACTGACAGTGGATTTCCTGATGCTTTTTGAAAGCTCTCACCTGTTTTTTGTTAGTTGTCTACTGGCAAGGTAAGAAACACTACTGCAGTTGTTAGCATATGCATTTTCAGGTGCCTTCTTTATAATTTGCAATGATATAATGATTAGCCATGTACCCAGATGGTGACTGTCTTTTCCTTACTCATATCAATGGGCTGTTATTCACATGAGTAATCTCACCAACTCGAGGTGTATTGCTTTTGTAGCTAACTGTTCCCTCATGGAAAGCCTGACAATATGTTCTGCAGCATAACACAGTTAAAAGGCAGCATCATAATGCAGACCTGTAAATTGCCATTCTCCCACATGAGCATCTAGGTAGGAGTCCTAGGAGTGCTGAACACCAAATGATAAAACCTACTTAGCTAATTCATATTGACCTGAAGTTATCTGCCTCACAGTAGAGTAACATCAATAGTAATTTATTTGCATTGAGCTAAAAGGTAAATTTATGTATTTTTACATTCTGATTAACAGCAATATCATAATTTCTTCAGATGCTAATTAATGACTTTCTTGTTCTAAGCAGGACTGTAAAATGGATTTAGAATTCAAAGACCGTACCAACAGCACACATACCAAGAACACCTCTGCTGCAACAAAGAATTTTTCTGCCTGGGAAGACTATAAGAGTAGTGTTGATGACATGCAGTACTTTCTCATTGGGCTGTACACACTTATAAGTCTGGCTGGCTTTGTGGGAAATCTACTTATACTAATGGCCCTACTAAAATGCAAGCAGAAGACAGTAATAAACATTCTCATTGGAAACTTGGCCTTTTCTGACATCTTGGTTGTGCTGTTTTGTTCACCTTTCACGCTGACATCCGTCCTGCTTGACCAATGGATGTTTGGCACTGTCATGTGCCATGTAATGCCCTTCCTCCAGTGTGCCTCAGTCCTAGTTTCAACTTTGATGTTAATATCTATTGCTGCAGTCAGGTACCGTATGATAAAGTATCCCCTCTCCAACAATCTCACAGCAAAGCAAGGCTATTTCTTAATAGTGATCGTTTGGGCCTTTGGCTTCACAATTTGCTCCCCTCTGCCAGTTTTCCATAAAACCGTGGACCTCAGCAAAACTCTGAATTTAGAGGGACTGGAGAACAGGCTGCTGTGCATCGAGTCCTGGCCCTCTGATTCCTACAGGATCGCCTTCACCATAGCCTTGCTGTTCATGCAGTACATCCTGCCGCTGGCGTGCCTGACCGCCAGCCACACCAGCGTCTGCAGGAGCATAGGTGCTAGGCTGTCAAACAAGGAAAACAAGTTTGAAGAAAAGGAGATGATAAACCTAACTCTTCATCCCTCTAAGAGTGCTGGCACACAGGTTCAACCCTCCAGATATTCCAGGTGGAGCTGTGCCTTTGGCAGAAGGCACCACAGAAGATACAGTAGAAAGACTTCAAGTGTGATGCCAGCTATTTCAAGGCATCATCAGGATACTCATTCCAGAGATCTCCCAGAAACCTCTGACACAGAAAAAAGCCAGCTCTTTTCCTCCAGTAAATTCATCCCTGGGATCCCTATCTGTTTTGAAATGAAACCAGAAGAAAACACAGAGGTCCAGAACATGATTACAGTATCCCAGTCCATCATCAGAATTAAGACAAGATCGAGGAGGGTTTTTTGCAGACTGACAGTGCTAATACTAGTTTTTGGCTTCAGTTGGATGCCTCTTCACCTTTTCCACATTGTCACAGATTTTAATGCCACTCTCATTTCCAACAGGCACTTTAAATTAGTATATTGCATATGCCATTTGTTGGGTATGATGTCCTGCTGCTTGAATCCCATTCTCTATGGGTTTCTTAACAACAGCATAAAAGCTGATTTAATGTCCCTTATTCCGTGCTGCCAAATATCATGATTTTATGTGCCCCAAGATAAAGTAAAACAAACAAGTATGGCTTTCAAGCCTAGTGGTGTGTATAGCTGTAAAAGCTCAATTAGTTTAGTTTAGTTAGTGTGAGTTGGTTGTGATTAGTAGCATTTTTTTGTGGATGGAGAGTTCTATGGCTGCATGTATTTCTTGCATTGGGCAGAAATATATGCATATGTTATAATATTCTTTTATCTGTTACATGTAGGAAATCATGCTCAGTGTACAAAACCAGAACACCATTTTCATTACCCAAATTGTTGGCAACCTGTACTTTGGAATTATACAGAATATATAATGAGTAATAAATGTGAGACAGACTGCTTAGACATGTCAGTATTAACTGTCATAAAACTACAATAAAATACATATAATTTACTAAATAATTATTGTTGAGATTATTTCAGTGTCAGCTTTGACTGTTTTCTAATATAATTAAATCTCTCTGGATGTTATTAGGAAAATATTTTTCCTTAGTTCTTTGACTCATGGTTTGCAATATCTTTGCAAGATGCTTTGCTGCTTATTCCCTGAAATGGGTTTGAGGATCATTGTTCTTGCCTTGATTGTTTCCATCCCACTGTACTTATCCAATATAACCTATCTCTGATTTCCTCAGACAATTTTCACTCTGGCTTGTCATTTTATGTCATTTTCATCCAGCCTGAATTTATCTATAGTTATGTCTTTATTCTCACAGTGATGACACCCCTGAACCCACAACACATTTCTGATCAGAGTAAGCCTTCATTATCTAAGCAAATGATAATGGAAAGAAAAAGAAAATGGAAAGACATCAGGAATTTTTCTCTTCCTTTACCAAAATGTAAAAACTCACTTCACTTCATTATAACTGACCGACTTGCTTTGCAAAGTTATAACAGCTTTCAAATAAACATGTGCATGTGTGCCTTGGCAGATGGACGGGGAGGGGCAGAGTGGATTACTTTTAAATTCAACAAAGGCAAACACAGGGTCCTGCCCCTGGGGAGGAATAACCTGTCCTTGCCCCAGGACAGGCTGCAGGTGACCTGCTGAAAGCAGCTCTGCTGAGAAGGACCTGGGGGTCCTGGTGGACACCCAGCTGTCCATGAGCCAGCAGGGCCCTTGCAGCCAAGAGGCCAGCAGTGTCCTGGGGCGCATTGGGAAGAACATTCCAGCTGCCTTTCTGCTCAGCTCTGGTGAGGGCACATCTGGAGTGCTGTGTCCAATTCTGGGCTCCTCAGGACAAAAGAGAGATGGAGCTTGTGGAATGAATCCAGTGGAGCACACCAAAATTGATGACCAGACTGGAGCATCTTTGTTACAATGACAGGCTGAGGGAGCTGGGCCTGTTCAGACTCAAAAAGAGACAACTGAGATAGGAACTCATCAATGTCTGTCAGTGCCTAAAAGGAGGGTGCTGCAGGGATGTTTCCAGGCGCTTGGTGGTGCAGAACAATAGCAGAGGAGCAATGGGCAGAAACTGATGCACAGAAAGTTCTACCTGAACATGAAGAAGAACTTTACTGTGTGGGTGAGCACACCCTGGAACAGGTTGCCCAGAGAGGGTGTGGAGTCTCCCTCACTAGAGATACTCAAGAATGGTCTGGATGCAATCCTGTGCCTTGTGCTCTGGGATGACCCATCTTGAGCAGGGAGGTTGGATCAGATGTGACCCACTGTGGTCCCTGCCAACCTGACCCATACCCATTCTGTCATTCCATGTGTGCAAACACACAAATACACACATACACACACACACGTTTTCTGCATTTCCTCTCTCCCCTTGTCTCTTTTTAACCAGACTAATATATTTGCTTCCAAATTTGAATCACAGGTATCTTCCTTAAGTCATATTATATTTCACAGCACCAATGCAAAGTGTATATTTATATATACTTACCTGCCCCAGATTAATTTAATAATCCATCTCTGCCCTCAGGATTCAGTAAATATACAAAGCCTTTGCTTTGAGTTTTAAACTGTAACACCTTTCATCAATTATAGCTGGTGATTATTTTCTTTTCTCCACTAAGATTTTTTATCCAATAGGCTTTTGTATATTTCTTCTACAGACTGAGAAACAAAGTTATTATTTTTATAAATGGGTGGTTGGAAACAGTCATTGTGCAATTTTTTCCCTCCAGATATGTCTTTTCCAGACAGTCTTTAAAGTGAAAGCAGTTCTTCTGTTTTGAAGAATCATCAGCTTATTTTTTATCACAGTGTTATAACTCTGAGACCTTTCCTCCCCAAGCCATTATCTGCTAAGGAGTTTATTACATGCCAGTAGGTAATAGCTTCGCTCCTTAAAGAATTTTTCTAACCTCTAGTTCCCGTTAACTCATTGTTCTTTGTTTTCAGTAGTGATATAGTTTAATAGTTTTTTCCTGGGCATTGACTATTGCATTTTGCAGATTATTATCTTCTAAAACCCTATAATATGTCACTTAATAGAGTACAAATGGTACAGAATAGATACTGCTGGAACAATAGATTATTAAAATAGCTTTTTAAATTTTTTAAATACTTTAAAAATATAGGAAAAAATTAAATCTACAGTCAACAAAATTATGTCATCCTAAAGAAGTTACTGCAACTTTTGCCCTCTTTCTGTTCACAAATTTTTGCATCATAGTAATATTTAATTTTATTTACATGTGATATAGCCAAATAGTATAAAAGGAAAAGAAAGCAGTCACATTGTTTCAGTTTGAAATATTCCTTCTGACTTAAACAGCAAGTAGGAAAGAAGATAACAATAAATTGAAAAAAATTATTTTCTATTCCTTCCATTCTTTCAGAATTTTAACTATAACTCCTACATTGCCAATTTTTATTTATATATAAATTAAATGTTTATTCAGTAATTATTCTTTCCAGAGCAAATTATACTCACTCTGTATGGCAAACAGAATCATGCTAGGACTGTAACAAGGCCTAGTTTCTGAGTTGCACAAAGATTAGTCTGTACACTGAAGATTTTAGATTTATATCTATTTGCCTGGATTAAGTCAATAATTGTGCTCCCTGCTCTTTACACTGATCAAGCACAACAAATTGTAATTTGGCAATAGAGAATTAAATCAAGACAGCTATCGAACTTCTTTAGTCCTGTGCCATATAAATCTGTCATTTTTTCCAAAGCAATAGTGGGAGAATGTGTGTTTTCTTTTTATTTATAAAGCAATCGTTAGCATTCTATTTGGAGATTTCCAAAATATCCCTGTCTTTCCTCTGAAATGTTAAATAAAAATAAAACAACTTTTCTACCTTCTACTTTACTTCAGCAGCCAGTGTAGCTGGATCCCCTAGCAGCAAGGAATACCTACGAAGCAGACAGGAGCAGCAGCAAGTGAAACCAGGCATTAGACAACTCCCAAAGGAGTGACTTCTGTGAAAGGGATAAGAAACAACTGAACCATCCATTTAATATTTTCCCAGTCTTGAACATTAAAAAAAAATTCCAAACACAAGGATATTTCCCCCTTGCTGCTTTACTAGGCCTCACCTGGTCTGAGCTGCAGTGAATGCTCCTGTAGCTTCACACCCAGCAGTGACTGGCAGTGTGCTGTTGTTTCCAATAAGTGCTGGGAAAATGTTATCTCATCACAATATCCAATGACATTTTATCATTCTTGTATGTAGACAGGTAGATGTGCAGGTACAGATATAGATAATGCACACTTCCTAGAAAACAAAGCACATTAAAATGGATTTTCAAGTAGCACATACAACCAAGTCCTTTGGTTAGCTAAAGTCTACCCCTTCTGTAACTAAAAAATCTAAATAAATGGGAAGATAGGACTTTTGTTTTGATAGCATCTACTAAATGCAATCAGGAAACAGCAGCTGCAGAGCCATGTATCCATTGGAGTTAGAAGAATGGATTGTAATGGTAGAGTAATTCCTCTCTATTAATTAAAAAAAAAAAAAAAGGCTTTCAGACAGATGGTCTTTGTGTATGATGAATGTTTAAATTCTTGGGAAGACTCACATAACATAAATTGTTTTTTCTAGTTCTACAAAATATCATTTACAAAGTTGACTTTTTGCAAATGTCAAAGGTTAAAACAACTCACCTTTGCCCCTTCTCTTTGAGTGGAGAAGAACCAGATGCCCTGGCATGTCCAGGTCAGCCCTGAGCCAGCCAGGGCAGTGGCCAGGGCTGAGAGGAGGTCTGCCTGGGCTGGCAGTGTATTCAGTGAGGCTGTGGTGAAGGGGTTGGGGCCCCTGTGGTTGCCCACAGGGCCGTGGCAGCAGAGTCTGGGGAGCTGGCCACGGCTGCCAAGGGCCCAGAGCGGCTGCAGCCCCAGCAGGCAGCACTGAATGCTTCTGGGGGCAGCTCCGTCCCAGGCAGGTCAGTGGGACAGCAAAACCACAGCAGCTGGTTGTCCTGTTCCTGGAAGCTCTCATGACCAAATGTTTCCTTCTCTGAAATACGAACACCTGGGAAAAGGGGAAAAATAACCCATTGATCTGCAGGTGTGTAAGAACCAAGGAGAAGAGCATAGTCAGGAAGTAAAGTGCTCACTTCCAATCATGCTGAGTTAGGATCCAGTTCTGCTGTGCAAAAGTAATAACAAATTAAAAAAACCTTCTGCTATCCACTATCCATAGGAGCCTGTCAGCTATTATTGCACTTTTGGAAAAAAGCATATATATCAATAGATTTTCACAGTAGTCCCAATATCCCTCTGCAGCATACAAGACAAACAGTATTAAACATCACAGTCTCCAGAAAGATGGCTTTCATAAATACTGTTGGGTTCCGGAATTTAACCTTTTAGCCTGCTGAAAGCTAAATTATGCCTATACTATTTGCATTTATAAGTCCTTGCCAGAAAATACATTAGTACAGTCTGGAACTGCCTTAGAGCAGGAGCAGGACCCTTGTCCTAGACATGTCACTTCCTTTTTTCCCCCTACATGGCTGGAATAATAGCATAAAATCATGAACCTCATGACTTTAAAGACAATTAAGTAAATTTTTGAACCGTTTTTGACTGTATGTAGTCTCTGAGGTCAGGTTTCTTGCTCTTTTATTTCATATAGAGTTAAATACAAACCTCTCATATTCTTTTTTTCCTAGAACCTTTTACATACAATATGTTATGATGACTCCTGCAGTTGTTTTGTTTTGATCCAAAAATACATACACCTTTTTGAAGGCATATTGCTTGAAGTTTGCCCTTACGCTGTGAGTAGGTAGAGTTGATGCAAATGTTCATATTCAGTTGAAGTAACTTTTCCAGGAAGAGAAAGAAAAGAGAGAAAGAGAACAAAAAGCAGATCCACACTAACACTACTTACCCACATTCTGCCAATACCAAAGGAATGCATCAAAGCCAGACCCTTCTCAAGCACCTACCATGAACAGTTAGTGTGTGGCAGTAGCGCTGAACATTACTAATCCCACAGGTGACCCAGAAGCCTATTGAAAATTTTTGAGTCTCAGGAAGTAACACCTAATAAGTATGGGTTTAAATGCCTTCAAAATTACCCCTCTCAAAATTTTCCTTTAACACAAAAAGCATTTTCTTCCCAACCATTTGATAAAGATAGGTTTGCTAAGATCACTCAGAGTGCATCATGCTGTGCCATTAAGACAATCTGTGTCATCATACTAGAGCATACACTTGGGCCAGTGAATCTCACCACAGCATCTATTTTTAAATCTCTCAAGCCCAGGGATACTAGAAATATGTGCTCTACCAGGTTTCCTGTCCTCTTAATAAACTCCATCTCAGTTAGGAAAAAAAAAAAAAAAAAAAAAAAAAAAAAAAAAAAAAAAAAAAAAAAAAAGCCTGATACAGCTTGTCCTTGGTAAAAAGTCTCAAATCCTGATTTCCTCAGAAAGACTATAACTGCAGGCACGAAGATGTGGTCACGTTGTGTTTTTAAGAGCTGAGCAATGAATTAAGATCACAAGTGGCACCATTGTGATGAAACCAATAGAACTATAAAAGTCAGACTTTTATGAATCTTGTTTCCTTTTGAAGAGAAAATATTGTAAACATTTTTAAAGTAATAAAATTACTTCATTACATGCTAGTCTTAGGAAATATCGTGAAACAAAATATTGCTACAATTCAAATTCAGCTCACTTGAACAAGTATGAATGCTTCATTTTGCCCCTGTAGTCACATCAAGATGATCATTTTAATAATGAGACTTAAAAGTAATCCTCTGGGAAGTTTTTAGAATAAAGATTTGACATTTGAGACTAAAGTAGGTTGGCCCTGCTCTTACATCCAGTTCATCAAATACTTCCTTTGTCTCAGCAGGAAAAGGATCATATCTGTATCACTTGGAGATTAATTGGACATTTTTTTGAGCAGGAAACATTTATTACTGTCCCTGTGAGTAAATTCTGGGGAAAAATTTCTCCAGAGAAGTAACTTTGTGATACTCAAGCAGTTGTTCATCTCTTCAGACTCAGCTGGAACAACAAAGACACAAAACCCATTTTATGACAGACAACAAGACATTAATTATAAGTTTAACTATACATCTATTTGGGTTTTTTTTTTGGTTGAGAGAAAAATGTATAAACTAGGAGATAAATAAAACCATCCCTACTGCAAGTAATTTTAGTGCCTCTTTCTACCAGAGTTTCATCTGATTTTCATCCAGATTTTCTTATGTTGAAGAAGGTGGTAATCATACTTTATTTTAACTCCTAGTAATTTCCTTGGATGTATGAGGCTTTCCACCAAATGTGGGTTCACTTAGCATTCATAAGGATTTTGACTTCTTGGCCAAAGGATTAAGAAGCTGCACAAGAGGTCAGAATATAAGCTAAACTTTTACTTTCTGCTGGTTTTGTGTTGGTTTTTGTTTTGTTTTTCCTTTTCTTTTTTGTGATGTTAGCACAACTGGGAGAAGAGCAAGTTGTTTACTGCAGGAAAATTAAACTTATTTTTATGTAACTACTGGGACCAAAACCAGGCAAAACAATTATGTATTTTTTAAGACTCCATCAGTTCCAAGGCACATCTCATAAAGGTAATTGTCTGAAGCCTCGATGATACATTCTCTCAATTAATATCCTGGAGTATGAGAACACATTTCAGACAGCATAGCCTCATCTGATCCGCTCTGCACATCACAACGGGTGAAATTCAGAACCTCATTCCTTCTGCAGAACAAAATTGCAATATGTTCTACTTGAGATTGCTCCTTAAGACCATTCAGGGACTGAAGCTTATTCAGGGCACAGCTTGTATCTTACTGGTTTTGTGGGGTTCTGTTCCTCAGAAAAGCTGCTGCAAGGCCCTTTATGTCAGAAAAATTAGTTATTTCCCAGGAGCTCTCAGGAGCACGTAACACCAATCTCCCCCTCGCACATCATCACACCTGCAGTCAGCAGGGGCCCTCAAATGTTGTTCCTTTCACAGGAGAGATGGATGAAAAAAGCAGTGAATGAGACTGAAAACTCTGTGGTACTTGTTTTTCCTCTTGATCTGAAATAGTCTAAAATTGGAGACCTTCCAGAAAGTTGTGGAAGACACCTGTGTGAGACTGCTAGAAAGGGAACAAAGAAGGAATCACTTCACAGAGATGAAGAAGAATGAAGAAATGTATGCAGGACTAGATAATTACTTCAACACATCCAGGATCCTAGAGTCTTACTAATTGTATGGGAAAATAATAATAATAAAAAGTAGATATTTGAATGTGCAGTTTTGATTATTTTAAGATAAATTTATTATTTGTAAGTCCTTGGAGTCTTATATATCATACATACATACCTGATATGTGCTCTGACCGAAGCAACTTCACCTTGTAACACAGCTCCAGCACCAAAATACCCTTTGCTTTTAAACTATTCACCCCATTTTTATTGTTCCCTGTAGAGGTTTAATCCCAGCCAGCAGCCAATATCACACAGCTGCTGCTCACTACCACACCAGTGAACCTGGGGAGAAAATCAGAAGGGTAAAAGGTGGGAAAATCACAGGCAGAGATGAAGGCCTTTTAATAGGGATAACAAAAGCCACACACACAAGCAAAGCAAATAAAGGAATTAATTCACTGCTTCCCATGGCAGGCAGGTGTTCAGCTATCTCCAGGAAAGCAGGGGCCCATCACATGTGTTGGTGATTTGGAAGGACAAGCACCATCACTCCAAATATTCTCCCCTTCCTCCTTCCTCCCAGTTTATACACTGAGCATGATGCAATTTGGTCTGGAATATCCCTTGGGTCAGTTGGGGTCATCTGTCCTGGCTGTGTCCCCTCCCAGCCTCCCATGCACCCCCAGTCTCCTCCCCAGCATGGCACTATGAAAAGCAGAAATGGCCTTGGCTCTGTGCAATCCCTGCTCAGCAATAGCAAGAGCATCTCTGTGTCATCAACTCTGTTCAGCTCAAATCCAAAACAGCCCCATACCAGCCACTGGGAAGAAACACACTCCATTACATAGCACAATAGGTCTGATCCTGATTAAAGATTCTGTTGAATTACTACCATGAAAATGCTTCAAGAGAACAGAAATAGAAAAAAATTGTTACATCTGTCAAAATGAGAAGTTGATTAGATCAAGATATCCCTAAAAGCTATAGGAATACTGCAACTTATTGGCACTTGTTCAAATACCTGAAAGGTAAAGGTTTGTTTTCCATACTTTGGTGGTTGTTTTTGCTGAAATACAACTTCCAGACTGTGCCCTTATGTAGGAACACTGACAAAAGACAAGGTTATACTAAGAATTTAATGACCAAGAAAAACAAGACACAAAACCCAGAAAAAAAGCACCAAACAAACAAACAACAACAAAAGAAACCATAAAAACCCCAAACAACTCAGAATGGAAAAAGTTTTAATGTAAATAACACAAAATAAATGGATAATGGTTTATTTTCTTTTGTTATAGTACTTACTTCAAGCAAAATAGCAAACTGATTTCTCCTTTCCATGCCTGGATTTCATGAGATAATGTTTACAGTAAACCCATAATTTATGATGGTAAACAAGAACTAAAAAGCAGAGTTCATTCAACTATTGCTAGAAATACAAATAACCTTGCTGTTGATTGTTTACTACAAATAAAGATAGCATCTGTGTTACTCTGTTTATGCAATAGCATTCATATAAAGATTTCATACATTCATTTTTAACAAATAAGAGATATAGTAAGAGGAGAGACAGCCAGGCTGATTCTATGTTTGCATCACTATAAATTTACTCTTCATGATAAATAATGTTATTTGAAGGATGGAAAAAAAGTAACAAGCAATATGAAAAAAAAAATCCTTTTTCCTCTCTAAAACATTAACTTCTATTTTCATAACAGGGTTTAAACCACGCAGGAAGGGTCTTCACACACCTGTGGTATTTCCTTGGCAAAGCCAACAGTAGTGTTATCTGCAAGTTGGTGATGCTGTGCAGAAAGTTGATTTCTAGAATATTTTAGCGCTGTTTAACAACAGCCATACTAAGGAAAAAATAGAGCTAAGCTGCAACAGCATCCTTATTTTTCTTTTTTTCTTTTTTTTAAGCATGAGTAAAATTTGCCTTATTCATTTAAAATTAACATTTATAGTATCTACAGCACACTGGTGGACATAACCTGATTTAGGCAGGTCTTGCATGACTTTTTCCTGAGCTTCACCTTCTGGTCTTTCTGCTCCCAAGTTCAGTAATAACAGAAGACTGTGAGAGCCCTCTCCTGGTGAACAAAGTTCATCTCTAGCTGCTGCTTGCCAACCAGAGATTCTGAGACAGATACTCCAGCTGTAAAAGAAGATAACCCTTATGATGTACTCTTAAGGTTTTTATTTATAAATACTTTTCCTGAATTAAAAAAAGTCACAAAACAAAGGCTTTATTTTCCAAATACCACCTTATAAAGTGAAGCAGAAAGTCAAGGAAAACACTTCTCAGACCACTTCTATCTGCAAAGAAATACTACCTTCAATGTCCTTTCACACCAGTACAAATTTTGCATGGCTAAGGCTGACACCCATCTGGAATGTTTTAAATAAAACTTTAAAGATTTGTTTGTTAGTGATAGGTTTTGAGAAGGTTGCATGCACAGAGTCACTCCCCAGACAGGGAATGAACGAGTGAGCAAAGTCTGAGGACCCTGAGGCACCTAAAGGGAGCCCTGGGATGCTCTGAGATGGCAGTGGAGAGGAAGGCTCTAGGCAAGAGCACATTTCCTTTCTCCTGTGTAATCAACCAGAGACAGCCCCTGCTGGGTGCACAAGTTATTCTTTCATGCCACCAAAACTCAATCTTTTCCGAGGCACTCCCCTTCACTCCTAGCACATATATGAGGTAGCCTGCCCACATTATTCAGAAAAGGGAGGAACATATATTAAACACAATATCTTTTCCATGTCTGTAGTTGCTAGTATTAAATTTTGCACTTAATACCTATACTTGTAACATGAATTTGGCTTATTTGCCTGCTGTGCTCTCTCCTTTCCCTGTAGCAAGAGCTCAATTTAGGTTGAAACACTGTCTCTTTCACTTGCACTTCTGCTTATCTTCTTCGTCTGATTTACTGTATCAATTTTAAGGACAATGTGTATCTCTATTCCCATGACTTTTGAGGCCTGAGAAGAATTCTAAGCTCAAAATATTTTAAATTCAAATCAGACTAAGTCAAGGAACTACCAGACCATGCTTGGGTCTAGCTTACTGTCTAGATAGCATCTCAGTAGGCTGCAAAAGCAGTTTAAGTAATGTTGACACAGTAAGAATGCATACATACTTAAAGCAAAGCTTAGTAGCTTTGAGACCTTTGAGCTTTAGAATACACAGAGGCAACAAACACCCTTCCATTGCTGTGGGAGCAAAGCATTTGAGCTGTGATCACACCCCTGTGCCTCGGGGAGCAGAGGACTCCACACAGCAGTTTCACAAGGGTTTTTTTGGGGAGCAACGATGGCCCAGGCAGCCTAAAATGAACTCAATGATCATTTGCATCAAAGCCATCTCAGCTGAAAGCCGAACTTTATCCAGGTTGAAAGCAACCCAGAGAGGTTTATGGGCCTGTTTTTCAGTGCACTAGTATAAATTGTGTTGCCTTATCTGAAGAGTTTGCATGGAGATGGCAGAGGCTGGCTGTGTAGCAACTGCTAGTGGAAGAAATGTTCAGAAAACAAGGAGTTTAATATATGTACTTTGCTCTTAATGTTGACACATGGCTGGTTAAGGTGTGGTGTGCAGTCAGTGTAGCGAGTCAGAAAAGCTGTATACACTGAAACTGTTACACACTGGATAACTTTTATGAGAGGCAATTTTCAATCAGTTATAAAAACAAGTGTTTCACCACGTAAATTTTTCTGCTCAAAAAGGGAAGTTCTAATTTTTAGCTGGCAGACAGTGGTTTTCCTCAGCAAGAAGGAAAACATGGGCAGTGACTTATTATGTGAAGAGCCTTCTATGATTTCAGAGACAAACACTTGCAGTTCAGCTTACACTAGCACTACTATCTCTTGTAGATGTCAAAGAGCTGAAATACAGTAAGGCCTCCTTATTAAAAGGACATACTTTTATATAAATATGTAGCTAGGATTCACATTTCAGATGATCTAATACAAGATCTCATCTCCTCTGTTTCTTTTAGAGCAACAAAGCACATTAACCCTGCTATTTCTAGCTTCAGCTATAAGCTAGAATCCTCTGTAGCAAAAAGATGTGTGTCAACTGGGAGAAGTAATGTTTGGAGGCATAGTGCTGGCCAATTTGATTCCTAGCTATGGCTGCAATGTGCTGTAAAGATTCAAACTGACAGCTAGGAAAACACTTTTGTATGAAATGACTTGAAGATGACTTTTTTGTTTCCTTTTTCAACACCCTTTTTTCTTTTTTTCCCCTACCCTAGTCTTTTCCTTAAATAAACAAATATATTTTGGTCTCTGAAATTCTGTTATTAAGGGTAAGCTGAAATGACAACAGTAGGTAGAGGGCTCATTGCTTGTCTGGAACTGAATAATTACAGTGAAACGCTGTACAAAGCAAATCACCTCAGAGCATTTGTACTCTAAAATGGAAACTGGGACATGTACTTTGCAAATCTAAAAAGATCAGTCTGAGGACTTACATCACTAAGTGAGAGAACTCAAGAACTTGCTCTCAGCCATTGACCAGCCTTGCTGTATCAAAAAAGTAACAGATAGATCACTGATAACACTGAATAATTCCCAAATTATCACAGGAGCCCTGAGGACCCTAAATAAATACACCTAAGTTGGGACAACTTTTCAGAAGTGCTAAATGCTCTGCAGACACCCCTGTAATTAGGGGCAAAAGAAACCACAGCAAAACCTCAAAGAGTGAACCTGTTTCTTGCTGGCCTCCATTCAGGAGTTGAGAAGAAAGAGGAGGGCTCTGCTGGCTGCCACCTGCTTTTTTGGAGCTGCTCTTACACTCTTGACTCACATGCTTCACAAGCAGGTAAAGCATATGTTAACTTCTATTTTTCCACTTTTTTTAGGCCCTGGAGAAGTTTTGCCCCTCTTTCTCTCTGTTGCTGTACTACATCCAAGTAGAAATACCTGGGAGCACTTCCCAGGTATGAGCTCACTTCCTTGTCATGTCCCACACCAGACCACAAGAGCAAGGCATGGAATGTGATACAGGGTAACAGGAGAACAAGACACAAGATATGACTCCTCAGATACCTAATGTAAAATTTCTAAGTACAGCCAAGAAACCTAGTTCCATTCCAGTTTATTTAATCTAGTAAAATTATTTTGGGTAAGCCAGTGGAAGTACCAAGATAGCAAGTAAAAAAAAAAAAAAAAAGAAAAAGAAGTGACTTAGTTCCTTCTCTAATTCAGTAAACTCATAACTGTCTCATTCAGTAAAATAATGAGGTGTGCTATTTTATTAGGGATTATATGAGATGATTATTTTTAATCAATTAAGGTGTGGCAAATATTGCGCCAAGCGGTCCTTTAAATTAATGGTATGCTTTCATCTACAGTCACACGGATCATGCTGATCATCTGCATTTACACACAGCAGAAGAGAAGATCATCTCTAATTAATACATTTCTAGCAAAAAAAAGGTAAGCTAGTGAATTGCATAAAAAGACAGCGTTAATGAAAAGTTAGTAGAAACCCCTAGTTATCCCTTTGAATGTTACCTACAGAAAATGGGCTCTTACAGAAACTGCAGACTGTAAAGGGACACTATTAATACAATGCATAATTAATCTGTAAATTTATTGTCAAAAGTATTGCAAAGGTCAAAACCTTTGTGAACTGCATCACTTAATGACAACACAAAAACACTTTTACACAAACCCCTTTTTACACCTGCTAAGTGATAAAAGTACTTAATCATGAGATCACAGGTTCAGTTGTAAATTAGTTGAAAAAAACCAATGCATGAATAAAATATTCTCTGACTGCCACTTGGAGGTTCTAAGCTACACCAGTCCCTGGTCTGATCCATTTATAAATGATTACAAAATTCCACCTGAAACAGCTGAAGTTTTAAGACATCACACATTACAAAAATCCCCCACCAAGTCTAATACTTTTTGATACACTGTTTACAGAAGGCTAATGACACATGATCAAAACAGAATCTGTAGAGGTGATAACGAATAATTTCTGTGTGCATTTACCAGTTCAGTTCCTCTGAACCAATTAACTGAAGAAAACAATTAGGCAGATACTATCATAAACAAACAGCTATGCTGCTCGTGATACCTGCCTAACAAGGTCTCCCCCAGGATTTAAAATTTAACTCACTAAAATAATTCTTGTTCTAGAGTAAAAATAGGGTACAAAAGTATATCATTAAGAGCATCTTTTTCTTGTAGAAGCCAGAAAAACTAGATAAATAGATGCCAATGCAAGAACTGGCTAAAGGAATTTATTAAAAATTCTCATTTCTATCATCAATCTATTTCTGGATTAGATTGAGGTATTGCCCTTGTAATATAAAACATTTGAAGTTTGATGTCCAGTAATTCTATTTTAGGAAGCATTAGGCACTGTAACCCAGACTTTCAAATAGGGATAACATGAATAGATCCCTTGGATATTTTTGAAGAAGTTTTAGATCTATCATTAACCATTAAAAGTCTTAAACAACTTAACGCTACATGGAAGCAGAGAGGAAAAAAATCCTTATCAAAGATCCTACTAAAACATAGTTTTGAAAGTTCACACAAAAGCAATCAAGTGTGTATGAGACAAGACAGCTCAATGTTTCTACAAAATTGCTTCATTACAGAAGAAAAATAGCACAAACAGTTTTTCAAAGAGTGAGCCTCTTGCAGGAGATGAGGTTTTTCTTTATACCAAGACCTTTGCTTCTCAGTGGACAGGCATTTCAAACTGATTCTTCCAATTACTGTACCCCAGTGAAAAGCATCAAGTAACATCAGGGAGAGCTTCAGCTTGTCTTCCCATTCCCCTCAGTGAAATGCATCTGCCTGGTTAGCAATGCATGAATTGCTCAAAAGAGCACCAAGAACCAAGCTGAGGCACGTCATAGTGGGCATGGAAATGCCTTTTCATTTAAAATTTGTTGTGACAGGTATTCATTAGTGATTTAAGGAAGCCAAAAACCTCTCCTGCCTCCTTGCACTCACCCGTATGTGGCAATGCCGACCTTGGCCCAAATGCCCATTCAGGCTACATATGGCAATGATACCCCCCCCTCATGTTCCTAGTTAGGCCAGTACTCATTTTAAAAACCCACTTTATTATGGACTTGCAGACTTTCCCTCTACCACCTCTGATTTTTGCCATATTCTAATTGCTCAAAATCTGTTTGCTATTAGTTCATAAAAATTGCAACCGTAAAATGCGGCTCATAGCATGCTTTAAAGCTTTTCTTTTAAAGTGCCAACTTTTGCCCCATCCTTAGGTAACCCTTCTTAAATTTTTATTTTGCAATAGTGGATTGTAATAGCTGTGGATAAATGGGTTATTATTTGAAGTGTCAGATGAATGGAAAGAAAAATTTCAAAGTGAAAGCAGCAAATGCCCACAAAGTAGAAAACTGCTTTTCAAAACATCAGACTTTTCCAAATTAAAGCAGTTCTTCCTGATAGAAATTGTCACATTTAGGAAGAGACTTTCTTTGTGAAGTCTGAAAATAAAAACATTGTGATCTGTCAAAGATGATAAAACCAACATCTTCCCAAATATCCTTATTTTTGCACTATAGATTTTTGAAAGAAGACAAAATATGAAAAACCAAAAAACTATTAGGCAATTATTGAACTTGCATAACATTGTGTGAAACATTAGAGAAATTCTTTTCTAAGATGGTAAAGTTATGTTTTCTCTCTATTTAGAGCAAAACATCTGCAGTACTTTTATGCTCATTATTATCAGCAGAAACTCCTGAAATTATGCTGGTAAGTTGTTTCAACAGGATTTTATTTAACAGATGCAACAAAATATGACCAGCTTCCCCTGCCAAATAGGGCAAAACTTCTCTTTTAACTTATTTAGCCTTGGATTTTAAAGAATATTCCTGTTATAAAAACAAGCTTTTGTCCATCTCCTTCTAACAGCTCTGCCTGCAGAGATGTCACCTCCCTGTTTTCTAAGAAACATGGTTCTCATGATATAAGAAAATGCTTCTCCTGACCACCTGCCAGAGAAATGTATGCATAAATACCTTTTTCAGTAATATAAACGCAAAGTCTAATAATCACTATGACTATGGGAGCTAAATGCAGAGAAAAGCCTCTCTCAGCACTTCCTATTGGCTGTTCTGACTCTTCCAAAGCCAGGAGCCACACGAAGTTACATAGCCCACAAGACATTCTGCTGACATGTGTACAACAAACAGTAATGTCCATGCACTTCACCATGAGTCTTCTCTATTGATTATTCCTACTCAGCAGCTGTTAAGTTAGGAGTAACTGAAGGTGACAGCAGAATCAAGTGAAAGCCTCACAAAGAAAACCAATCCCTTGGTGAAGCCGTGCTGGATGCCTCCAATCACCTCCCTGTCTTCCATGGGCATAAGCAGAGCTTCTAGAAGGATTTGCTCCATGACCTTCTCAGGCACAGAGAAGTAAAATGCATGCAATAGGATTTAACACTGAAGCCTCAGAAAGCAAAGAAATGCTCCTCTTGAAGTCACTCAAATTCTATTGCGTTGCAATTTTAAAAAAAAATCTTTAGAAACAAGAATAGCAAGTTAATTTAGCTCCTAGATTTCACATGATGCCATGCAATAAAACTGTATCTTCCTGCTCTGGCATTGTTTCACTATAAACTAATTGAGACTGCAGAATGGCACATGCCATTTTGAAACTCTTCCAATTATCTCTGGGGGAAAAAAAAATTGAAAAAAAAAAATCAGATTAACTGTTTTTTTTGATATCAAATGTACAGTCTGACTAATTTATCTGGTTTGCTTTTCTGCCTATACAAATGAAATCATTTCCAGAAGCTCATTAGGAGTAATAGCTCCTAATGTAATAGTAACAGGAAGGAAGGGTCAGCCAAGGTAACTGGCCATACTAATCAGGGAAAAAAAAAAAAAAAAAAAGTGAAATTCAAATTCATCTCTGTATGTCTATACTTGCCCACACAATTCGTTATTTAACAACAATATTTAATAATTAGTGTGACTTGAGTAGATTGTGCGCTTCATATACCTAAGTAGACACGGAACACTGAGTCAAACTATCAGATCTGGTTGTTTTTTTGAAAAATCACCAAGCAATATACAATTAATATGTTTCACAAAATATTCGTGTTTGGGCGACATTCAGACACACAAGGCAGATTCCACAATAAATGCTTCTATTTCTCAGGAGCTCTGAATTTTATTCTGAACACAGTGTAAACTGATGCTGTAACTAATTAATTGAAGACTACTGCCTCTATTCATTTGTCAGTAAACTAAATAAAATGATGATGCCCAGTATGATGAAGTACTTCAGGATTTCTTGGGGACAAGGGTACAGCTAAGTGACTATACACCTCAGTCATTGAGTGGAGGGCACTCCAAGATGGGTATGTTGCTCACAACCTTTGGGATGAATTTGAAAGCTGACAAAGTTTCAAGCCAGACTTGTGCTACAGCTTTAACTTATATAATTGTTAAGCATAACAGTCTAGCTAGATTTATGGAAGCCAAGGTTATATTTCTTCCCTATATGTGAAAAATAGAAAGCAAATATAGTTTGAAGATATGTGGTCTTCTGTTTACTTGACACACCAGGAATCAAACAGAAAATGTAGTTTCAAATAAGTGATTGTTGTAAACAAATAACAAATTTCAGCTACACATTTCTAGGCATGAATTTAATTGCAAGACTCAAACATCATGTGCAGGGAGTTACAAGATTATTTGCAAATCTCCTGGCAAATTTACTGCAGGGCCTTTCTGTGAATTGTTTGTACCTGACAGCAGCAGACTCTCAAAACCCCAGGTAAACTGCCAGCACCTCCCAATACAGTAAAGTCTCTCATAGTTGCCTGATGTAAGGAGACTTACGGACAATAAAGGATGGTGCCTATGGACCCTTCCCCATGGGCTATATTTCAACCTCATGAAGACACACAGTCATATCGAAAATAGATTACAGGTTATCTATCACCATGGGGGGCATTAAGATTCCAGAACGGGATAAACTTCACTCTTTCAGTTCCCCATAGCCCCCTATATGTGGCCATCTTCTTGCAAAAGTCCCATACCTTCTTGGCAATGTCTCATGGGCATCACCTCACAGCACTGAATGCCTCTTCTTCACAGCACAACCAACAAACTCCATCTCCCACCTCACCCAGCTACCCCACTCTTTTGTAGCACTCTTCTCCTTATTGGACACAGCTGTGGCCTGTTAAGGGCAGGGCTGTTCCTAATCTTTGGTGATTGGTACAGCTGCACCTCCTCAGGGGTGAGACTGCCTTCTGCACTATTCTCTTACAGTCTATCTCTCCACAATCTATTTCCATATATGTTGTTACTGGACAGCATTCTGTCAGCCATACAAACCAACTCTCTGTGATCCAAACACTGGGAAACACCTACGCATGTTTGGGTTTTAAATATGGTTGGGGGCAGAATTTTTTGTATGGGAAGGGATAAGAGTTTTGCCAAAGGTGGCTCCATATTCAGCACTCCACAATCACTTGTAACTTCCACTTGCATCACACCACGATACAATGCAGCAATTGTCAGTAACATTTTTGCACAGATCCAAAAGACATCAGTCAATTGCCAAAATTCACGTCACAGTGACCCAGAAGAAAAATTAATTTTGGTGCAACTGCACAAGCACAGTAAGGTTGGAACCAGAACTGGCTTCAGTGTGCAACAATCCACTACTACACACCAGCTCTTCTGCCCTGAAATACTGTAATGGAGGATGGAACCCAAAGTCATGGACTGAATAAAGTCAATAAACTTTTATAGGGATGGTCCATAGACTAAGGGCATGATATCTGTATATATTTGTATATATGTAGAGATAGAGAGATACAGATAGAGAGATAGAGAGATAGATAGATAGATAGAGAGAGAGAGAGAGAGAGAGAGATAGATAGATAGATAGATAGATAGATAGATAAATAGATAGATAGATAATCTCAAATGACCAGAAAGATGATGGTGGTAAACTGGGATGTATTGGGAAGTGTGGGATATAGGCATGATGTAAATGGTTTGGAATAAGGAGTACATACTGTCCTGGATTTGTCAAGGATAGAGTTCATTTTCTTCCTAGTTGCTGGTACAGTCTGTGTTTTATATTTCATATGAGAAGAATATTGAGGACACACTGGTGTTTTAGTTGCTGCTAAGTAGTGCTTACTTTAGGTCAAGAACTTTTCATTTTCCTGTGCTCTACCAGTGACTATGACATGCAAAAATGGTTCTGTACTTTAGACATATATAAGTGCCTATCATACTATTTCAGTTATGGTCACTTCAGTTAATGTTGTTTTAGTTGTTTCTTACCCCAGTTTTCAATATTTTTCCCCCTCCTCTCATTCAAAAGCAAAAGGCAAGGTAGAGAAACTAGCATCTTGAAACCATAATTATATTTCCTCAGGAAATACTGTCACCAGTAGCTGCCTTTAGTTTGTTTAAAACTCAAGACATTTTGGATTACTAGAAAATGCAGAAATTATTTAGTTATTTGTGTACAGTTTTATGCAGAGGTACTTAATTTTTAAAATAATGGTGCTTTTCATTTTGCTTTAGCCCAAGCAGCAGAATTATGTTTCCCATGCATGCCATATTAGGTGACAAATAATAAAGATCTGAATCTTCAAGAGCTGTAACTTGAAATACTGGCTTGAATGAATGCTGTCCCTAAGGAAAAGTAATGTTAAATCTTATTTCAAACAGGGAAGTGCCAGCTTATAAAAGCTGAAAGTCTGGCTGGAGAGCTTTTTGGAACAGACTTTCTGTTGCAATGTTTTGCCTTTCTTCCACCAGTGACAAACCAAGAGCTTCTGGATTCCTGGCCTGGCCATACAGATTACAATTGGTATACTGAGGAATTCAATATCGATGTGAATTCATCTGAGCTTGCAGCCTGGAAGGCCATGTAGCCACCAAAAATAAACAACAAGCCACCAAACAAGTAACCTTTTACTTACCATGGCAGGAAATACATGCTGGAGACACAATTGCTCATGAGCACTGCAACAGGGCCTCTGGGGCAGGGAACATGGTTTTTCCAGAGTCCCCCCAAAACAGCTTCCAAGTCTCCACAGCAGTGAGCAAGAGGACTCAGAGGTCCGGTTTGTGTGACAAGTGTCAGAGTCTGATTTTCTAGATTGTAATGTTATTTAATATAAAGACCTTCTGTGAGTTAAAATGAGTTCAAATTATTTCAAATTTGTTTTTATAAGTAAGTTCTTTTATTTTGCAAAGAAGCATCTTTTCCTACTATTTATTCCAGAAACTTTTTGTTTTGGTTTGATTTTTTGTTTTGGTTTGAGATTCATAATTTTACAGGCAAGGGAACTAATGATTAATAACAACATCAAAGATCAGAGCCACAGCCTATTAGGCATATCATTTAGTACAGCTGCCTTGTAATTCTGTGAAAGTGTTTATACTCAAATATAATTTCTTCTTATCCTGTTTTAAATACCAGAATACACTGAGGGGTTTTTTCCAAAGTAATTCTTAATATCCAAAGAGTACAGTACCCACCTTGCAAGAGATGTCATTACATTTGCTGTGGCAGGTCATAGCCAGTGGGAAAATTGCCCTTGGTGGATGGGTGCAGTTATACCACTTCAGAGCTACTCAGGAAAAGCTCTGAACATGGAAGCAGAGTTTTACAGGACTTCATCACCATGATTCTGTGCCATTAAATTACACAGAGGTCACTGAAGGTCTTTGCCTTGAGACAATTTCAGTTTCACACAACAGAATTTCATTACACAGCAGTCACTATAGCACACAGTGATGGCTTTTACACTAATAATATTCAGTAATGATTTATATCACACTGATTGTTAAGTCTGTGCTCCCAGTGTTTCTTACAATATAATCAATCATAATATGATATTTTTTTATTTTCTAAATATCATTAATAAGAAGCTACTAATCCCCCATTTACATGATTGAGGCTGCTCTGCCAAAAGAAATGTTACTATTCAGTAGGGTATGATTTTTTTAAGGAACAAACACACTATTGAATATGGGTTGAGGTACTTCTCAGTCTAAGTGGTTTTAGAGATTTTTTACAGTTTGCAGGGGATGAAATGATCCAAACTCTAGCAATTACATACACCAAAAGCTGAAAACAATCCAAGCTCATCTTTATTTTCGTCTTTTTCCTAAAGGTTAATTCCTTTAAATAGGCACTAATGAAATCATGGGAAGAAAAAATAGAAAACATTAAAGGGACTAAGGAGATAATCAGAATTATTAGGATTGTAAAAGGTTTACAAGGAGAAGTTATATTTATTTAATGAAGAAAGCTAGGCAATCAGCCAAAAAAGTCAAACCAAATTTAAAATAATGTAGTTTCAGATACAGGTATATAGCAGTAAGCTTGAACATGTTTATCTAGACTATGCCCAGATCACTCTTGCAGACTTAGTTTGAAACTCAGAAGTATGCAGAATATCTACAGAAAAAAACCCCAAAAACATTGTAGGAGAGGCAAAATGTGCTATGCTGCTGCAGAATTTACGGGGATTGCATGCTTTTAAACTGAATATATCAGAGAGTTGAATTCACGTACATTTAAAGTTTGCATAACACTGTGACATGTTTTGCCAGCAGTAATGAGAAAGTCTATTCCGAGTTTGAAATAAACAGGAATTAAAAATTAGTATGAACAACAAAAGCAGAAATTATTTGTAGCCTCGCCTGATTATTTGCAGGCACCTGACAACACAATATGCCTGCTAGAGGAGCTGAGGAAAACCTCCTGAGACCTGATGAAATCCCAGACAAGATTGAATTTCTGGAGTCAGCTCATCTAAAATATTACACAACATGTTCATGTAATAGCCTCAACTGCTGCAGCCACAGGGCCTGAAGATTGAAAAGGACAAGAAGGAAAGAGACCACTCAAACGAGACAGATAGATTAAAAAATTATATGCTGTCACTCAAATTTTAATGAAAGCATTGAGATTTCAATCTTTTCACGTTTTTCTGTTTCACACAGTACCAGGATATTTTTTAGGCTAACTCAGTAACCATCTTTGTATTGTCAGAGAATTTCATCCTTATTTTTCCATTCTTAGTGTATGCATAATGAAAACATCCTGACATATCAAGGACGGGTCTGATGAATTTACCAGAGATTACATTCAATTCACTATCGAAGAAAAAAGTTGCAATAAAGTCTCACAAGAATAAAATCGTGAATTTTGGTTGCAACTTCACAAATGGGTATATTTGAATGGTTATAAGGAGGAATTCTTCAAATGGATGCCCAGACAGGATAAACAAAAGTCTAGGCAGGGAAGAAAAGTTTATTCTCTAAGCCTCAGGCATGTTGTCCAGACACAGCCACCCCACCCCGAACTTTTGATCATTTTAACTGAGCATTAACCACTGGGCAAACCATGGGCTCAAGGAAACTGTGGGTTCCAGAGAATCTGTTGAAGATTTTTGTGTACTGACACACTGGCTTGCACCCTGACTGGAATAATTTGGTCCAGAAAAGTGTCTGCAAAACAGAGCATTTAATGGATCTAGTACAAAAGATTTTCTTTTCTTTGCTGAAGCTGCCATGCTATACAGTGACAGCATGTTATACTGCTACTCTGTAGGCCCATTTCTGGTTCTTTTCTCCAGAAATTTTTAAAGGTAGATACTTCTACAGTTGATATCTTGAGGCTGGAAACTTGCAGAGTACGCTACTCAGCTCCCGTGTTACCATGGACTTGCAAAAGGTGAAGCATTGTAAGAGAGCCCCTGCAAAATCTAAACAAATGAAGCAGCCAGAGTTCTCACTTTAAAAGGTTAAAAAGATGGATAAAAGAGGCTCTGTCAAAAAGACTAAGTGGTCTTCTGATGCTCTGATTAGCAGCAGGAATCCATTAGGAAGAGCTTAAGTGTAATTAGAATGGAGAGATTAAAAGAAATACAATAATAGAAGCATTTAGAAAAAAAAGAAAGTGCAGAAATAGGCAACCTGCAACATAAGCAGAGGAGCACATAGTAGGTGTTTTTAGTAGTTTCTTGGGCAATATAGATTAGAAATTATTGTAAATCATGTGGGAAAGAGTGAGTTATATAAATAGGTACTTCTATCACACCTTTTCTTAGTTTGTCACCAGAAAAATTAAGATATCAGTGCAAAAGGCATCAGTATCAATGGCATAAGTAAACCCAAATCTATTGAATATAAGAAATGTAAAGAAGATTTCAGACAAATGCTAGAATGTCTGGAGCACAGGTTTTAAAACTTAACTTTATTTAAAGCTTTCTTGAGTATTTTAAGTTGAATTTGTAGAAATATTACCTCAGCCACTTCTGTTCACAGTCTGTAAACTCTGGGCATAAACAATGGCATTGAATTGACAAGAATTTAATGTCAGAGCATAAGCCTGACTAAATTAAAAGCAAATGGCATTCTATTTATGAACTCAGGATACAGAAGATATTAAGGTCTGTCTTTAAACCAATGAATGCATTCTCAGATTTGCTGAAGCCCAGGCAGTCACCTAATTGTGACAACTATGAGTTCAATTGCCAGCTGAATTATTCTCCTAAAGGCTGATTTAAAAATAACACAGGTCATGTACAATTTTCAGTACTTTATAATTCTTATCAAATTTATTTATATTTAAACAATACAGTTTCCTTCATACCACCACTACTTGAGAAGATCTGACCTCTGCATATGTAGAAAGAGACTAGAATTCCTAGGAATATATA
This sequence comes from Melozone crissalis, assembly GCF_028551555.1. Classification (NCBI taxonomy): domain Eukaryota; kingdom Metazoa; phylum Chordata; class Aves; order Passeriformes; family Passerellidae; genus Melozone; species Melozone crissalis. The sequence goes on along the minus strand of NW_026535784.1, from coordinate 33,974,752 downwards.
ATTAATGAGGAAGTTTGCAATAAATATACATTAAGTGAACCAGCTATGTCCTTTATTCATTAAGATAATAGCACATGCTAAAGTCACCTATTTAAGAGATATTAGCTTAAAAAAATACACCAAACAACTGCAAGCATAACTGCAATTTTCTATTTCTACTCTACTGCTAGGTCTTATTGCTAACATGTAATATACTCAAGAAACTCTACATATGTCTCTCCACTAAAGCCCTACTACAAATGCATTCAGACTTTGGCAGATTGTGAGACTGACTGCCCACTGCCCACTCACTGATACAGTTTTCCTTGCTCATTACTTGTTTTTTCTTGTTTCTAAATGCAGCTGTTAATTGCTTTAACCTTTAGCTGATTCCCTCGAACTCAGGAAATTTGTATTTTATTACAACTAAACTAAACACAATTTTAAATTCCATTCTCTATTAATGCAGTTATAATAGTGTAAATGAGATTTTTAAGAATATTCAGAAATCAGTCTCAGTCCTGTGCCAATTGGTCCAATTCACGCCATGGAAATGTCAGAATTTCTGAAAAACTGACACATGCTATTGTCATTATAATGGAGCCTCCTTCTTTGAATTGTGTCTGCTGTATCCTAAGTACCATACTCTAGTCACTGCTTTATATTATTTAACATAACATTTAGTAGTTACTAGAATTTAATAGCAAATCAGTTCAAGGGTGAAAGAATTAAACTGTGTTTGATAAACCTACTTTATTTTGCTACTTTATTGTTTATTACTGAACACTGTAAGAAAGATTGTCACAGCCAGATATCCCTTTATTTTAATTAATGCATTTGTAATAGCATGAGTAAAATTAATGCAAAAAATGCAAATTAAGATCCAGCTATTAACATGCCAAATTTAGATTCTTGTGTCTGTATCTACTGCCTCCCCCACAGGATAAATACATGACTTAGGAGAACTTACACAGCAATTACTCCACAGAGCTGTCAAGACATTTTGCAAAAGATCCTTTGTAGATGGATTCAGTGAAGTACTAAAAAGCAAGGAGAAGAGTTTCCAGATTATAAACTATTTAAAGAACAAGACTAGACTAGAAAGCAATGCACATTTATATGGAACACTTTTTGGTTTGTAGCTAGGTGATCAGATTAAATGCATCATCACCCTGAGGTCTCATTACAGTCAGTGGCAGAAGACCAGCTGAAAGGCACCACGGAGCTGCCCATTAAATTTAAGTGTCTACAGAATCTGTGTTTCTTTCTTACAGTTCCCATTAAAAACTTACTGTGGGTGTCTTTCAGCTCCAACTTCTGCCCCAACCATGTCCTGCAGCTCAGAAGTGAAGCCAGTTGTACATCTGCTTCCCACCCAGCATTTCTCTGTGGAATGAAAGCTAGATGGAGACCACAGTAGTTTCTCTGTGGGATTTTGATGGGAGGGCCATGCCTATTGACATTCCCAGGCATGCATGCTCCAAAACCTCCAAGCTGTTCATCCAAATGAAGAAAGAATCTACAAGTTACTTTTTTCATCTTCCATTTGTATTCATGATTGGTCCCATAGTCAAATTGTTTTCACAGCCATTTTACCTTATTGCCTGACTTCCTGTGGCATCCCTCAGTTAAATGTGAGCTGCTGGTCCCCAGCAGATTTGAACAGTATTAAAACAGAGCTATTCCCCAGTTTGCTGCTATGATTCCTGTGCTGTTTGACAGCATAACTCTAAACCTATTTACTTGAATGGACTATTTAAAATTCTATGCTCAGTTTCCTGTCTGTGACTGCTACATCCTAAATTATTAGATTAAAATCCAAAATTGCTAATCTCACTGCCATCTGTAGCACTCCTGTAAATCTATGAAACAGTTTTATTGCAAGTGCACAAACAGCCAATGTTCCAATATAAACGGAATGAAGACTTTGCTTTAGATAATCCCACTTTTCTTATATATATATTTTAGTAAAATATTTGTGTGCTTGCTGTTTAGGATGATCTTTAAAATTAATATGTTTCTTTATATAGTATAAGATTTATCAGCATCTGAAGAGCAAGAAGTACTAAGAGCTAAAGATGGTGTCTCCTTTGAGCCTGGGATGCCGAAGCTGAACAGTCACAAGAGCTTTTCCACAGGCCCTGGTGCAGGTGCTGATCTGCTTGGAGGTGCCACAGGAGCATTGCTGACAGAGATGAGGGGTTTTTCTGTTTTGGTGATGTCTGTGAGTTACACTGTCTGGTAACTTTAAGTTTTGATTTTGGACATTCCAGAGGTTGTTTCTTTCCCTTACCAAGGGAAAGCCTGGTTTCCCCACATGGGATGTTCACTTTGTTCCGTCTTCTTCAGCTCAGCAAGGCTCCTTCTTTGCATTGGCAAAGTTGTGGAATTCCAGTTCTGGAATTTCTCCATCATAATGATCACCAGGTTCTTGGACTGCTTCTACTTTTCCTTTTATCTCAACCTCACGGATAGCGCCAGCAGCCCCATTGATTTCAGGCACCGAGCAGCCGCGGAACGCCCGCCGCGCCGGCCGCGCGCCCGCCCGGAGCGCTGAGGCTGCTGCACCGCGGCGCCGGAAAGAGACTCGCTCGCCATGGTGCGTGTGCCGGGCAGGGGATAGGGATGGCAATGGGGTCGGGAACGGGCACAGTGATAGGAATAGGGGTTGGGGTAGGGATGCGGCTCCCGCAGCCTGCGCTTATGGGGACGCGGTGTTCCTGGCCCCTTCACTGCCTCCGGGAGCGGCCCCACCGCGTCCCTGGGGAAGCGAGCCCGCTGGTGTGCTGGCCCTGTGGGCCGGTACCGGCGGTGAGCCCACCCTGCACATAAAAACTGCATTGGCTGCGGGGGTGGGGTTCGCGTCCTTGTGGGCCGGTACCGGCACCGGCGGCGAGCCCACCCTGCACACGAAAACCGCTGCGTTCCCTCCCGGGGGTTCGCGTCCTTCTGCCCCCCCCGGCAGGCCGGGGCCAGGCGCGGTCCGCCTGTGGAGCAGGTGGGAGGTGCCGCCGCCTGAGAATTCCCTAGGTGTTCAAAGTGTGTCTTTAGCCATGTCTTTGACACCATCTTTTTCTTTTTTTTTTTTTTTTTCCGCAGCCCTAAGCACTGATGTTATCATAGAGAATTGGATGTACTGCTATTGGAGACTACTAGTCTCCGTTTACCGATGGCCATTTATTGTGATGTAGGAAAGCCCCCTTGCTTTAAGGTGTTTCTTTTGGGTGCAGTTAACTAGCACATTATTTCATAAAGCCATTCGGTTCTGTTCAAACATTTTCTTACCAGAAAGTAGCATAACTTAGAGCAGTATTACCATACTCTGGAAATTTGTGAGCTGTATTCCCTCTCTGCAGTGTGAAGGGGTACAGAAGGGAAGCCTCTGGCTGCTCCCTGGTGTGAAGCATTCCAGTGATCTCTGGGGAGGAACAAGAAAATCGCTTTTATTACATTGTATAAATTACACGAGGCTCTTGTCAGAAACTCAGATAAGAGCTTGAATGGGGACATTTTTCTGCAGAGGTACAGAGGGCTAATATTAGTTTCCTAGCTACAGAGTTCTACAAAGTAGGTATTCTGACAGTAGTCACTAGGTAAGATTTCTTACAGCATTTCCTGTGCTCTGGTGGTTTTGTTACAGCTTGTACTGGCTTCAAGTAATTTTGTTATTGAAGTAGGTGAAATTGATAACATGTTACTGAAAGTTAAGGGCCTTCTTAGATATCAGTGCATGACCTTTTCAGTCTTTACCATGGTGTATACTTCTTCCCTTTGATGTTTTACTCAGCCTTGTTAGTGCCTAGTATCTTTGATGTCTTTTCAGCCAAAGTTAAGAAAACCTCAAGGAGGGAAGCAAGAGAAAAAAGTTATCCATCCCTACAGCAGAAAAGCTGCACAGCTTGCAAGGGAAGTACACAAGCAGGAAAAGAAAGAAAAGTAAGTTGACTGCAAAACCTCTGTACAGATCAAAGAATAACATCACCAGTTATGCTTTTTAATTGTGGTAGTGGACATGGACTGTTAGGCTGATATAACCACAAGAAAACAGAAAGGCCTGTATAACTTGACGCTGCGGCTGGGCCGTGTGAAGTGACAGGTTTACATGCATTAAATCAGGTTGTACAAAGTGTGTAGTTCTGCTGCTTTACTTTGGGTGTTGTCCTTACAAGTTAGATTTCTTGCCTTTGATAATCTGAATAGCATGATGCTGGTGATTTCACATGAAGGTGAGTCCCCTAGTTTGGCTTTACTTCAAGTTCAGTGAGGATCCTGCTTAGGGTCTTGCTGCTTCTGCTGAAATGCTGAGGTAATAGAAAAGAAAACCCAGAAACCTTCCTGCAGAAGGCAGACTTCTGAATAAAACTTTATAGTTAACTCCTCTTTGGTGGTTTTGTGCTGTTCCAAGTATAGTATAGCAGTACATAAACTAGATAATGCTGTATAAATTGTAGTGCCTGGATGGACCATGTGAGCTGAGCCCAAATACTCATTTGTCTGAAGCTCTTAAATTGGAAACTCCTGGTCCAGAGACTGTGCAGTTTTATTGTTGGGATTGATGCACAACCTTATCCACAGCAGTTGCACTGTTGCTTTCCCTAGAAGGGGGGCCTTTGCTGCCACAGTGGGGTCATGTAGCCTCCAGCAGGGCTGCTGCAAGCATTCACAAGCAGCAGATGTTGATTGGGAAGATTCTTAATGTGAGAGAGGTTTTCCCTGCTAAATTGACCACTTTGTCCCTTAGCTCTCTCACCTTGTGTCATAAAAACCTCTCACAGTTCTTAGTCACAAAAGATGACTTCATCTTACTTGATTCTTAGTGCTTGATTTTGTAACTCCACCATACAGAAAAACACGCGCAAGAAAACTTAGTGAGGGAGCAATACTTACTGGTTATTCATTGTGACGTGGTACACTCAAAGCTTTTAGTGACAGTCTGGTGTAGTTACCCTGATATGGACAACAGTGCTGATGTTTCCTCTTGGAGTGCTACTTTTTCTTCCTCCTTCCTCTGCAACAGCAAAATGTTCAAAGGCCCTGCTGAAATTGAGACAGACAATACCCACTGCTTTCCCTTCGTCCATCCAGGCTGTTGTTTCATCACAGAAGGCTATCAGGTTGGTCAAACATGACTTACCTTTAGTAAATCCATGCTGACTACTCCTGATCCCCTCCCTGTCATGCATGTGGATAGAGATGGCCTCCAGAATGAGGTGCTCCATTGCCTTTGCAGTGGTTTGGTGGGGCTGACTGGCCAGTGGTTCCCTGGGTTTCCTTCTTGCCATCTTGGAAGACATTTGGGTGACATTTGTTTTCTTCCAGTCCTCAGGCTCCTCTCCTCATCTCCACAGCCTTTCAAAGATAATTGGGAGTGGTTTAGCCGTGGTGTCTGCCAGCTTCCTTGGCACTCATGGATGCATCCCTCAGGGCCCATGGCAAAGTCTTCCCCTCTGACAGCCCTGGTCAGAGATTCCTGAGGGCTGCTCTTGGCAGTGAAGGCCCGTGCAAAGAAGGCGTTTGGTATTTCTGCCTCATCTCTCCTCTGTTACCAGTGTGCCCCTCAATTCAGTAAGAGCCCTACATTGGCTTTAGTTTTCCTTCGGTCACTGATGTGTTTGAAGAAGCCCTATCCTTGCTATTTCAATCTAGGCTGATTGTAAAAAATGTAACCTTTCATTTTGCACAGGGAAACCATTCCACCAAGAACAGTGTGTCAGTTTTGACCATCCACAGCATATTGTGATAGCAAAATGATCTTGTATTTTGGATCTTTATATCTTATAAATAAGATTTCTACATCTTACACTTCTGGGGCCTGAATAGTTAACTAACATTTGTACTTTGTAGATGGATCACTTCTGTTGTGGTGTTCTACAAATCAGTTGCACTAAAAACATCCTCCAATTCTCTGTGTTCTATTTTCTGTGTTGTCTTGGCTTAAAGAGCAATTTAATTTGAAAGACATGAAAATGATTTTTTTCCCCTTAGTGTTTTTAAAAGACTTATTAAGGCTTCCAATTTCTTTTGAATCTCTATTTTTACTATCAGCTTGGTAAGTTCTCAGGAATTTTTTTTTAAATATTGGGAATTAAACATGTGTTGAACTTTTTTGTTGTAATTACTTAGCTTTCGTTTCTGTAATATAATGGCGAGGCTTGGATTCATTTTGCATAGCTCTGAAAAAGACAAGACAAATTTCTGATGCTGTGAATGGAGGAAAGCTTTCCACTCCTACACTCTTGGGAAAAAGAAATAGCTCACACCAGTTTTCTTCTTCTGCATTGCTTCTGCAGGTCTATTAAATGTCTTTAAACAATTTTCCAAATTGCTTCTATTGAATGACAGCCCTGTTCTCTGGTGGAAGGTTAGTACATCATTTGGAGGTAAATAGAAGCTGCCTTGTAATCTCTACAGAATTTTCTTCCTTAGTCCCATCTACAAATCTGGCATTTTTTTGACCATGCTTGTTATTGTGTAGAAGTTGTCTGAAGTATGAATAGGACACAAAACTAGAAATGGAATTCTCAATGTGATCTCACTAGGTCTGAGTAAAGAGGATAATTGCTCTGTACAGGCTAGTGCACTTCTGCAGAATGAAAAAACTGGATTAGAGGATTCAGTGAATGTAAGAAGTCCATAGAGGTCATCTGTACTATTTTATTAAGCTGTAGATTTCCTTGCCAGAGGATGCTTTAATTGTGGCTGGCTAAATTTGTGCAGTAAGATCTTTTTGAACATACATACATTTTATCTGTTGATTAGTATTTAACACAAAGGTGTAGGAATGTAGGAAACCTTTGAATGGTATGTTACTGGAGGGTGAGAATATCTTTTATAGAAGTCAATGTTTTTGGGTTTGTGCGGTTTGTTTATTTTGTTTTGCTTTTTTTTGCTCAGGTTTTGTTGGTTTTTTTTCCCTTTGGTGCTTGTCTGGAGACAATTAAGGACTGGAGACAGTTTAGGCTTCTATTTGCTTATTAACTTTCCTATAGGATGGAGGGAAGGAAATGACTACTGTGATTGTTCCTGTTTATGTTATACAGAAAGGAAAATTGCATTAAGTTGTGAGATGCATACTGCAGTATCTTTTGCCCAAATGAGATAGTAAAAAAGGGTAGACATTATTCACAAGGAATTTGAATATTTAAAATGCAGCACTGGGAAAAATAAGGGAGAAATTCTGCATTAAGTTGCAGAAGTCTTTTTTTGGGCTCCATTGTCCTCTCTTCACTGCAAGCATTCGAAACAAGATATGACAGCATTTATAAGTTTACTGTCCAGAAACTGTGACTGCACTACAAAAGACCAATCTTAACCATAATAAGAGGAGACAAACCAATTGCTTTTAGAAAATTGGCTACAATCTTAAATCATCTTGTTCACTTCAATTACACTTTTTTCTTGCCTGCGTCCGTCTCTTCTCAGTTCTCTTCAAGGTCCAATGAGCAGCAACAACTTCCAGTGTACTACTACCAGTTTATTCTCTCTTAATCTACATGTGAATTCATATTCCTTTAGGCAGCTTGTTTGCTCTGTTAAATAATTACATGGATGTTTTTATGAGACAGCAATAGCTGCTTCACTGGCAGTAGTAGAACACTGACTTTTCTACACTTTAGGAAACGTGACCATAGTCAGAAATTAATGAAACTTCTGTAGTAGTGATGTACTAACACCAGTCATGTTTTCCTGCAACTGGAGAAATACCTATCTGGTTTTGGTAGCTACAGCTAATGTAGCTGTGCTTTTTTTTTCCCTGTTGTTTTCCCTCCTGAGTCAAAATAGACCCTTTCTGTTGTGCATGCACAATAAATTTCTTAGTAGTCAGTGCATTTTCATTACAGATAAGCCAGTCTAATACTGACATGCTCTGAAATATCACATTTAAGGAGTTTTTACAGTACTGGGGCGTGAAGTGACCCTTTGGGAGTAAGCAATCTTAAAATGTTTCCTGGTAGACCTCTGTGTGTGCTTTTTCTGAGGTTTCCCCTGTCTGACCTCCTAATCTCTCTTGACCCACTGTGCTGCTTCTTGCATTGCTTATGGTAGTAATGCTTTGTGACATACTGTTGCAGATTATTCATGAGGACCTGACAGACTCTTGGGCTTTCAAAATTATTTCTTTTGAAAAGCCTGTCTTTTTTTTTCAGAGCCATAGATGGCATTTGTATTTGTGGATATTATCAGGGAAAAATACTGAGTTCGTAATCCGATTTGGAAAATACTTATTCATTGTTAGTATTTAGAGAAGAACAGTTGAATACAATATCTGAGATAAAGAGTTGCTAAAGGAACGTGTAGAATTTACTTTTAAAGTACTTAGTAAACATCAAGAAAACTACTAATCATTCTTACCAATAATCATTGCCTAAGCAGAGGATTTCTGGAAGGTGGGTGAAGATGAAAATCATCAAGAAACAACAGCCTGCCACAAGACTGTGTCCCTGGCCTTACCTCTCCTTCCCAAGCAAGAGTTATTAGTCATTGTGTGGAGGGAGAGGAGAGGAAGTTTCTTTGACTCACCTGATTTGATTAGCCTCCTTGCTAATGCTATTGTCTTCTAGCAGTCACTGAGGTGAGGTTTTTATAAAAAGTACAATAAGGCAACATCCAAGCTGATCATTCATTATTTCTCATACTGAAATTACTTGTGTGCACCAGGAGACTGAAGGTTTTTCATCCAGAAGAAATGGTGCTTCTGTACTTCGCTGCTTTGATAAATAAATGATTTAGTGGCCCTTAGCAGGTGCAGATGGCAGTTTGAAGTGTTTTAGAATGTAGATGTCTGAAATGATCCTGTTTAGGCAGCTTTCCTAGATGCCATTGTCATTTTTTCTACCGCAAAGGTCTGCAGACAGACTCATCTGGCAGCATTGGCTTGCAGGGCTCCCAGCAGGGATTGATGGTGTGGAGTTCCACTGAGGGAAGTGTGTGTCCTTTTCTTGGATGCTGTTACCATCCAAAGCTCCCTGCTGTCAATCTTCTGAGGATAAAAGCCTGACCAGCTTTTATTGATGGCTTCTTCTACACATGCTGGGGTATCCATAGAAGTAAAAATTTCTTTAATGTATTTGTGTGTTATCTCCTTATCATAAAAGTTTCATACCTTCTTGGTGTTCTCGTGGGCTGTTCCTCAGAGCACTACCTCTTTCCTCTTCACAAAGCAGCCAAATGACCCCAGTTCCCTTCTCAACCAGCCACCCCACTCTTTTATAGCACTCTTCTTCTCATTGGTTACAGCTGTGGCCTGTTAAAGTCAGGCCTGTTCCTAATCTTTGATAATTGACCCAGCTGCAACTCCTTTCTACACTATCTTTAGTAAGACTTTCTACACTATCTTTATTTTCTTATATTCTATCCCACTACATTAGTGGAATTCTTAGCAGTTCAAGCATGCTGTGCATTTGCTTGTACATGGCTTTTAGGGAGTCTTCAGAAGATGAAATACTTCTTGAAAAATCAAATAGTTATTTAATAATGTAGGTTTGTGGACAAGTGACACAAGTATGTTTGTCTCTGGAAAAGTAAGGGTTTATCTTTTGATCCCAGTTTTTGTGGTAGATGATAGACTTCTGTTAGCTCTTACTTCAGTTAGCTATAAAATGCTCATTAAATTTTACAGAATAAAAGGAATTTAATAAAAGAGCACAATAGCTTTGAACTGTGATGAATTTTAGCATTATTTGTTATTTGTCAATTATAGCCTTTATGATTTACTTAATCCATTACCAATTTTTTCTATTTAATAATAATAAGAAGAAAAACTCAATTTTATCAGATGTCCTTGAATATACACTGAATATTCATGGCTAGGATATATTTTCCAGTGAAAAATTTCATACTTACCCCAATAATGTCTTGTTTTCCTTTCTGGATACAATAGAACATTGCAACATCCTTTGATGCAGATTGAATCTGCCACCTTCAGGATAAAAGAGTATGAGGCTTGAGATTTGCTGCTAGAGAACTTCTCTTTTTTGAGAACTCCTCATTAGGATGAAAATTAATCCCAAATAGCACTGTATATCCACACCTCATAGAGCACAGAAGGTTTTTGAGTATCCTGCCAGTGATTCAAGTGACTTAAAAGTACTGTGAAACAGAGTTGGGGAGTTCTTTAATGAAGTTGGTAATTTTGCTTTCTTAACATATTAACTTACTGTTCACTAAGCACAAACTTTAATTATTACAAGCTTTAAGGTAACAGAATGATATATTTCACATTGCATGCTGGATTTGCAAGAATGCCGTGCAGTGGAATCTCCCAACTCGTTAAACGTACCACAAGAATATCAGAAATACTTAAGGAAATTGTGACAGTCTAGCTTTTTGCTGTAATTCTTTTTGTTGTGCTCTGAGAAAAATGTTGCATCTTTTTTTCTTCCAAGAAACTTTTTAGCTTAACAGGTAAACTGGACAAATTTCAGCTAGTAGTTTTACCAGAAAGTAGATCTTTTGGATGAAACAGAAAAAGTTTTACATTATTTGGAATTTGTCAAATATTTCTATTTGAATTTATACCTTGACTTTCATTGTAACTGAAAAAAACCTCAACTTTTTGAGAATAAAATTAAAGTCATTGTTTATATGGTGCTCATTCCTGGCTAACACATCTGTTTTTTCTCTGCTAGGTTGAAGACTGACAAAGCTTTGCGTTTAAGTATTATTGGTAAGCAGAAACTTCTATTACTGAGTACAGTTTTCAGTTTCTTAGTACAGATTCTAAGTTTTATCAGGTTTTTAGACATCCAGTTAGAGCTTCTTTTCCTATAATGTGATTCTGCAATCTTCAAATAGACTTGGTTGAAATACTGAAATAGCTGACATGTCCACTTAATATATACAGGATTGAATTTGGGGCTGAGCATAGCTAATCTTTAGTCAGTGTACACAACAGCAGGGCAGTATAGACCAAAGGAGTGTTTTGTACATTTGTACACATATTTATTGTATTTGGTCTCCAAGCTGTTTATAGTTGCTTGTAAAAGAAGATGATATATGTAGCTTAAAAGACACATTGTGTAGTAAGTAAATTCAAAACTTTGAGACACATCCTGGAATATTTTTCTCTTCCATATGATTGATCCTCCAGCTTTTCAGTTGAATCTGTTTAAAAACAGATATGACAACAGAACTCTTACTCAGCCACTGTGTTGGTTTTTTTCCCCCTTTCTAAGTTTCCTTCCTAAGTAATTGATACAGTGATATTTTAGTTAGTTTCTCGTAAAACAAAGCCTAAATTTTTTTTTTCATGTAAGGGAGGTATAAAATAATTCTGAAATTATGTGGAAATATTTCTATTACAGCTGCCTTCATACATGATACCCACAATATCAGAGTCTGTGATACCATTCAAAATCTTGAAAAATGGCGGGGGGGGGCATTTAAAAACTTTGAGAAACTTTAATATCTGTTGATGCTACAGTGGTGGTGGTGTAACCATTAATATTCAGTTTATTCTTGTAGGAGAAAAACTGCAATGGTTTCAAAGTCACCTTGATCCCAGTAAAATCGAGTACACAAAGAAGGAAGCTGGTGAACTAATTGAAAAGTAAGACTGGTGTTTAAAACAAGATTAAAAAGCTTGACTTGTCTTTAAAAATAATGTGATGATGACTCAGAGGAGGACTTTTATGTATTGCTAATTAAAATATCAAGTAGTTGATTTTATTGCCAGTGACAAATATTGAGAGACGTATATAGTCATACTATATAATTATTTAAATAAGTAGTTTTGTAGTTTCTTTTTCTTAAAATTATTGAAGTATATGCCTAGTTTTGTAGTGTGTGGTGGACTTCAAATTATTTGGACAGTAGTAATCACATGCATTTGCTTGTTGGGTGATTCTGTGACTGCTGAACACACAGATTTCATATTACTTAGTCCTTGAGTCTCTAATAAATAAAATAAATGAAAAAATAAATACAATTAGTGAAATAATTTATCAGAGTATTCTCTTTTGCAATTTTTTTGTATGCATCTAACTTTTATGCATTTTATTTCTTTCAGTTATATGTGTCGATTCAATGCTGAATTGGAGCAGATTGAATTACAAAACAGTATTAAAGGCAGACAAGGAAGACAGCATGGTTCACGGGAAACTGTCATCAAGCAGACAATCGAACGTGAAAGACAACTCTATGAGGGCTATGGAATGGGTATGTAAAAGTATCAGAAAGAATTCAGTCCTCACACCTGCTCACAAGGCCAGAATCTAAGCAAACTTTCTAAGCATTGTCCTTATTTTTCTCTTTAAAGAAATTACCTAAGTGCTAGGTGCTTGTGCCTTGCAGAGTTATTTGGGAGGATGGCCACAGTGAAGAAAAGGAGAAAAACAGATGGTGGAGAACTGACTCATATGTTCTACTTCAGCCTTGTTTTGTGCATCTCTGCTAGTACTGTCTTTTCAGTGCAGGCATATATAACCTGTTTTTTAAACTTTTAATGCACTTGCCTTGAATTCTGTACAGCAGCTGGTTGGACCTTCATTAGATGGCTGGAACTAGGCTGAAGGGAAGCAGCAATAGTTTGGTGAAATAAGAAAGAAAAAGAGATCATGAAAGTGCAAAAAGTAAAGAGTTGTTTGGGGATAGTCAAGATAAGCAGTGAAGTGTTTGTATTTTGCCAGTAATGTACAGGTTGAAGCTGAGTGGTAAACTTGGCTTTAATGTTAAATTATTATCCAGACATAATTGATCCTTCTAATAGTAAAATATGTTGTGGAAAACATGAAAAATCTACCTTATTCTGTAGTTAGGATTCAAAGGACAGCAAGGTTTGGGTTCTGTGTCATATTCCCTGGCCAGCTGTCCCAGCTGTGTTCCCTCCCAGCTCCTTGTGCACCCTCAGCCTCCTCACTGGAGGGCTGGGGTGAGGAGCAGAAAGAGTCTTATCTGTGCAAGCCCAGCTCAGGAATAATGAAAACATCCTGTTTTCATCAACACCATTTCCAGCTAATCTAAAATGCAGCCCTGTGCTAACTACTGTGAAAAAAAATAACTCTACCCCAGCCAAAATCAGCACAGCCTGGTATGTATTCTACAAATCAAGAAAATTAATGACTTTAAAATTTTGCCAGTGCAGCTGGCAGAGGAATTTAAGAATATCTGTATGACTTCATGCATCATCTTTGATGTCTTAGAAGGAGAGGGGAAAAGTAATAGGAAAATAGATTTTGTGATTGTCATCAAAGAGCTTAATTGTAGAATGTGTTATTTTTGTTTTTTGCTTTTAAATTTTAGTTCTTTTTGTCCTTACTGCTTTGTGGAAAGCTGACAGAAAAAAGCAGTAAGGCTAGAGAAAAAGATGTCAAATACACAAGCACAACATAAAAATCATGAAGAAGCTAGAAATATTGTAGGCAAAATTTGAGGTTATTAGAGAAACAGTAAGTAAAGCATTCACAGTGCAACTTCACATATTAAATACACTTTCAAATCATTCATTATTTGTTATCACAGCTGCTGCAGGTTTTGCTCTCTGTCTAGGACAGTGTTCATTCAGAGAAAATAGTTGCTGCTGAGTACTATAGCAACTAAATACTGTAATTAGAGATTGGGCATAAATGGAAATCAGCTGGAAACAGTGCTTTTATGCCTCTAGCTCATTATTAATCCTAGAAGCTTTAGTGAGTGGAGCTTCATAACTGACTTAGATTTGTTGGGTTTTTTCCCCCCCGGTTCTTGAACTCAGTGATTTCTTGTATGCATGTGCATTTGCTATGAAGAGACTGCATAGTATGTATTCTTTTCATTTAGGGAAGTCTACTAAACTTTGATGCAGTCTATTTATATCATAGAATCAATTAAGTTGGAAAAGACTTCCAAGATCATTAAATCCAACCTTTGACCAAACACTACCATGTCAACTAGACCATAGCACTAAATGTCACATCCAGTCATTTCTTGAACACTTCCCGGGCTGCTGATTCCTCCATCACTTCCTTGGGCAGCTCATTCCAATGTTTGACCACCCTTGAAGTGAAAAAACATCTGTCCTGACATCCAACATGAACCTTTCCTGGGTGTAGCTTGAAAGGTTCATCCAACATGAACCTTTCCTCTTGTCCTGTCAAGGATATATGTAAATGAAAAACTAGTCCTTTACAAAATGTAAGAATTTGTTTAAAAAAGTGGTAGAAATATACTAAATTTTAGTCTTTTTTTAAACAAACAGTAGCTATACAGGGAACATTATCAGTGATGTTGAGGTTTAGCAGCTCCTTGTTACTTACTCCTTAAATACATCTACAGTAGTTTTACTGCAGTTTTCTTCCTCTTGTTTTCATTTTTGTGTATTTGGATTTCTGTTTAATCTGGTATTACATGTTTATAGCAAAACTATTGAAAGGCAATGCTAGATACTTATTTATTTATTTGTAACCCAGAGTTAGTATGCTTTCAGTGGAAAAGCATCATAATTATTTCGTTCTAACACCATCCATTTTTGATAATTTGCTTCTAATTACCTTACATGTTCTCTCAGATGCATAATACTAATCTTGGGGGAAAGTGGCTTTTAAAACTAAATACACTAGTTTTATTAATTAGTTCTGGAGGCTTCACATTACAGGGAAATCAATTTAATTCAGATGAAGGCTGTATCATTTCCATTTATCTGCTAATGTAACTTCTGTACTATTCGTTAGCTGCTGTTTTCTGTAGTGATCATTATTGTATAACTGAATTAATTTTTTGCCTAAAGAGCATCTACAGTTTCCTTCTTTTTAACAGGCTGTTTGTTCATCCTCAAAAAAAACAAAAGTAAAACTATCTGAAAGGGTCAGAAACATTAAAAAATGTTTGCTTACCATCTTTCACTGCTGTTTTGCTAAATGCATAAATTGTTGAATACTTTGTCTTAGAAATGCCAGACAATCATATACTCCCTAAAGTACTGTCTTCATTTCTTTCTCACTATCGTTCTATATTTCTTTCTTACATTTTTTCTTTAGTTCAGAAAAACATGCTCCTATGACTTAACATTTTAAAGCAAATTAAGGAGTTCACAAGCAGCAGCAAAAACCATGACATTGGTGCATGCTAAGGAGATGCAGCTGAGTTAGACAAGTGTTACTAATCCAGCATAATTTAGAAAATCAGTTACTGTGCAGTATATAATTATTTCTACACACAGCTCTATTCTTAATCTTGCAGCTCAGTAGTTTTTATTGTGTAACATACTGTAAACACACATGTAACCATGACTTAAAAATTTTGCCACTGCCAAAGCAGTAAAGATTAATTCCGTGCCAAATCTTGGTTTGTCACAGAATTTCCTCTCAGAGTGCCTGCTTTCTCATTATGTTGGTGAGCCCTGAATGATAGGCTAGATAAAACTGTTAGAATATTCTCTTTGGAAAAGGTCTGCATAACTTAAACCACTTTTTTTTAAAAAAAAAAGGAAAACAAATGAAAGGACTTAAGTTGAAAGTCTTGTCATGTAGTCTTGGTTTATCTGACAAGAACACTGAACTGTATGTTGAATCAGTGTTTTTAGCAAAGGAAAAAATACAAATCTCAGCATGGTGCCACTTCTACCAAACTCACTTTTTACATCAATACATGCCCTACTAGGGACACATGGAGTAGCACTGATTGCTCCTTGTAAAATACCTGGGAGAAGGGAAGAACTTACTTCCCTTGTAGGAGCTGGGATGTTCCAGCGTTTGGTACTGTGCTACCATGAGTGCAGTTCAGAAAAGCACTAGGTAAATGTTTCTTTGTGTTGGCTTGCTCAGCTGTGAGCAGTATCACTTCATCTGTTTACTGAGGAACAGTCTGCAGAGATCAGTGTAATTGTTATTAAAACATTTCGCATATATTATTGTTCTTCAGCTGGTAACTTCATAACCAAGTGTGAAAGGAAGGAAAAGTTTTCTGAATAGTAAGGACTGTCTGGCCACAAAGATAAATGGCACAGGTATAATCATCCTATGTTTTGTAGTAACAAAACCATCCATAGTGCTGCATTGATAGAATTGATTTTATTTATTGCTCTAAAACTTGAGGAAATTGATATTGATCGATGAACAAAAGTAAAACTGTTTGCTCAAGGACAATATAAAATGTGCTGAAATGTCACAATTTTAAGAGCTAAAATAAAGTGGATTTAATGTTAGAGAAGTAGAAAACATCTGTCTTGTTGAGAAGCCCTGCTGGCAGTGAAATCTGTACAATTCATACACAGTAATGAGGTTGTTTTGTACTGTGGGAAGATGTCAAGGCCCCTAAGCTATAAATCTCCATAAATTAGTGGTGATGTTAAACACAGGCTGCTTGTAACACTGCAGGACTGACCAAGAAAAGAATGACACAGAAGGGAGGCAAAAGAGCTTTGGCATTCTATGTAAAAATCTGCCTAAATTTATAAATTACACTTTAATAGGAAGATTTTGGCTATTCCGGAAGGAAAAAAGCAAAATGGTCAGTTCCACATGTCTCAATACAAAATATTTCCCTTCCTTTTTACTAGCACAGGTAATGCAGATATGTATTATTGTTTTAGTTATTTGTATTATTATTTTTATTTGGTTTATTATTTGTATATATGTATGGCAGGTTTCTTTTAGAACAGTTTGGTTGCAGTGGAAGGGAGGTGTGTAGCCATTTTGGTTAGAAGCCATTTAGCTCACATTTCTTCCTTTGAAATGAGACTCACTTGAATAATGTAACACATCTAACAGAATTTAATTTCTTTCCTATTAGAAATCCCAGACATTATGAACAGAAAGCATCTTAAATTTTTCAGGTAGGTTTTTTATTATCACTAATAATCCGTTTATGCAAAATACTGTTTCTGAAGTTCACCTGTTGTACGTCTTTTTTCATAAAAAAAGGAACTTACACAAAACTGCCAAGGAATTTTTCATTTGAAAGAGCAGAGTAGGTATGGCACTGCTATTTTGGCATTTCTTAGTTACAAGCTGAACACCTGTGCCAGTTATTAATTAGAATATTGGAAGATATAGACTTCACAGTTAGAATGCCATTTCTCTAAATTAAGTAACTTTTTTTCTCAATATTCTTAGATAATATTTGACCTAAAATTCTGACTTCAGCTGTTCACAGTAGTGTTGGTATGTGTGTATATACTAGTTGAAAATCTTAAATGAATTTACAATTTGCATCCAGTTAAAAGATCTGGGAGCTGTGAAACTTGCTGCTGGCTCATCTGGGTCAGCATGTTGGTATGTCCTGGTAGTAGATTGAGTGAGCATTTTTGCTGACAGTTCTATCAAGTAAAATACTTTAAAGGAAGAAAAAAAAAACCAACTTGGGAATGCTTATTACAAGGAATACTGTATCAGTGACTTGCAGGGATGTTATGTAGTCAGAAGTCATATTTACAGGATGTTGGAATAAAGCCAGAAATTTCAAAGAGAGACTGCTGTATTTATAAATATGCAATTGGCTTCTTAAACAGGGACATCAGGTAGAAGTATTGTTGTATTGCCTTGGTAAAGGAAAAACATATAATTGGCATATACTGCCTTTGCCCTTGAGAAAAATGAGCCATGAAGTGCACTTACTATAATGAAGAAAGCATTCTATTAAGTGAGTACTGGGTTTGACTTATATCTAAAACAACCCGTTCTCCTTCATGCAGCCTTTTGCAATAATACACCCACCATGTGATTTAATGTTTACTAACCTTTTGTGTTCTCTTGAAGTCAGACATATAACAAGATAACATTTACCATAAATCACCAGGGGCTTATGTACATGTGAGGACACATATGCAAATCAAGCCTCCAGATGAAGAAACTCTTCTGGCCTGTTTTTCTGTTGCTTACCAGACTGCAAATTGAATGAGACAAACCTAAAAGCAGGTGGCCAAAAGTGACTGAGGGTAGAATTAATCTGTGGGAATAAAGTGAATCATATATTTTTGTTTCAGAATACCATATCTGAAAGTACTTATTTCTTCACAGAGAAATTACAGCTTCTGTAGTGTACAAAATCAGGTGAAATTTTTGTTGCTCATTCATACCACAGTTGGACAGAGGATAACTTAGAAAAGCAGCCTCACTTGAGTTAGCATCTTCTGAGGAAATGTGAATTAACTCTGCCATTCCTTCCTTTCTGTTGGTAACTGGTTTTCATTACTTATTTTTTCTCTTTAAGAGAATGGGATGGTGATCTGAGGAAACTGCCAAACATCAAAATGAAAAAGCTCTCTGCTAGGGATGCTGCCTGCAGTCACCCCGAGGCGACAGATGTAGAAGCAAAAGAAGACTTGAATGAAGAAGAAGAAGAGGTAGGCCTTGATGAGCACCAGCTGATCCAAGAGCAGAAATAGTGAAGGGAATTGTAAGAAATCTATTTTAATTTTCACTGGAAACAAAAATAAAATTTAACTATATTTCTAAAGGCTTTGTTAGTTGCTTTTTTATTATCTGTTTACCTACCGTGAAGAGTAAACAATGTTATTGGGTAAAGCTGTATATTACTGGATAAATTTTTTTGACTATAAATAAATTCTTATAACCTTAATCATGCAAGTTTATGTCTTGAAATTCCCCAACTAGCCAAGTACCTTTTCTGTCTAGGTTCAGACTGGAATACTTGGTGGTCAGAAATTGTTACCTTTTTGTGGTAATTGCAGTAATCTGTTAAACATGAGGGACCTCTTCTCTTTGTACCTTTTCTTTGAGAATCTCTGTCAGGATCATAGAGATCTGGAAATGCTTCAATAAGATACTGAGTATTTTATGTTTTGTCAAGAGAATTTTAAAGAGTTACTGTCCTCAGCAATCTGTATTGCAGAATTCAGATAAAAAGCAAAAGTCCCTGCAGTCTGTATTTAAATATATCTTAATCCATATTTTTTCTCTAACCCTTTTGTTGAGAGTTGAATTGAAGCCGCTCAGGACTTTTCAACAGTCGACTTGCTTTATAAAGCAACTCTTAGATGCTTTTAAATGTGTCTTTCAGGAAAGTTCTTTGCAGATTATCACTTTAAAAGCTGTAAAATGAATAAAAGAAGGAAAAAGGGCAAGGGCAGAACTAGGGATAATTTCACAGCAGGCATTAAGTAGGACATCTCAGTGCATGTTAGGTTGTCTGGGCACAGAAGTCACAGTTCAGCTGAACTGTTTGCACACATGGTAGTAGGCACAGCTTAAAAGCCTGTTAATTATGTGGAAATAATTATTCCTGGTGGATGATCCTTCTAGTACATGATCCCTAGTGCTCTTCTGTGTGCTAAACAATCAAGTGTTTGTCATAGTAAATAGTTATATGGGTTTCCTAGAGTTCTTTTACAGACATCCAGGTGTGTATTTTCATAGCTGTGCAGCAAGAGTTACTGATGAGTGTTAAATCTGTTAATGTGTATATGAAGTTCTTCCGTCTTTACAAATAGTCTTGTGCTATCCTTTCATGTTATAGGAAACCAATCTGTTTATGTTATATAGAACTAACAGCTGTCCTCCTTAAATGATTCTAAAGAAGAAACCCAAATAACTTTTAACAGACCTGGAGCATGGGTGGGTATTGTAATTCATCTTCAGGTGAACTGCAAGTCTTAAACCTGCCTAGAGGTCTTGGCCTCTGACACCAGCCACATCTCCAGGCTATCACATCACTGCTTTGTGTTTGAGAGATCAGTGTGCTGAAGTTCATGGCAGGCCTTTGGTATTTTTTATATCTTTGTTAAATTGAGCTGTGGAATTTATCTTGTTTTGATTTATAAAACTTGAGGTGGTAAGCTGTGGTAGAAGCTGAGTCAGAGTAATTAAACTAAACTTGTGTATATAGCTGTTTCAGTACTTTGAGAGATTTTGCCTTTTGGAAATTCATTTTGAATTTTTGCTTGTATACAAAGTCTGAGGTTTGAAATTGCAAGTAGAAACATTGAGTCACTTTCCCATGACACTGTAAAATATGGAAGGAAAATGAGCAGATAACTTGATAACTGGGAGGTGTCATAGTAATTACAGTATATTAGGCTGCTATCCTGGTGAGTGCTTCAAAAAGATTGTCATGCAGTTATGAAGAACGAGATGTTCTATATTTCTTGAAACAATTCAGTAATAAGATATAAAAATCTGGTTCATGTGTGAAATTAAGTCTTTTTTAAACATTTTTCATTTAGACTACAATGTGATTATAGTTCAGATTTTATTGACTTTCTTAATTTTCTTCCTTGAACTCCATGTAGTCACTGCTTGTTTAGCTGGCTTTTAAACTGTCTTGTTAAACTACTGCACAAGTAGTGAAAAAAGAACAGTGTCTGCATGTGAACTTTTTACATTGAATTATCAGAAAAAATCATGTGCAGCTGTCAGGTATTCATATTTGAATTTAAAATAATCTAGGCCTAAGCTGATGATGTGCAAGACCAATTTATCAGATGAGTTGTTGCTGAATATTAACTGGGCAGTGGGAAAAACAACAACAAAAGCCCCCAAAGCCATGTATTTATTTATTTATAATTTTTGTGCTGAGAGTTTTTTACTTCACATGTGTTACTGAGACAAGCTGCTGGAATCTCTTCAGGTAATTTGATAATCCAATCATGCTTTATAACCAGCTATTAGAGTGTTGTATGTTAATGAGTTTCTTTCCTACAGGTGAAAAAAAGACTAATTCTCTCAGGAGTTCTGAATTGTTACTCTTTTTCTTTAAAATTTAGAAAGCAGATCCTGGTTACACTGATATTCTCTGTTCTTACAAACTTACTGTGGAGAAATTGTTCTTTTGTAACCAAGGATTTCAGATTTTAATGCTAAATCCTGTGTTAATTCTCTGTAATTTGCAGGGCGTCTTTCTGGTAAAGGATTAATTTTAGGGAAGATTTCTTTCATTCTAATTTGTCGAGGAGTTTTGCCATGTTCCTGTGTTTTTTTAGTTTTCAACTCAAAGCTGTAATAGTAAAAATTATTATTTCATGAATTATCATGGCTTAAAGATACAACATTTCAAACAAAAATGTAATGTTTTTATACATAAAGCCACCTTCATATAAGAACTTTGGGGTTTTTTAGTGTACTTGCCAGTTTGTTGCAATGTTCTTACTACAGTATACTTTTACTTCATCCAGCATTGAGGAGCTATGGCTTCTCTCAGGAAGTGGCTGAATTTATTCAGACTGTGAGTAGCAGCTGACTTGGTAGTTGTGAAACATACCTTATTGATGGTCTCAGCTGGGAAGAGCCAGCTGACTTTAACCAGCTGACTATTTCTACTTAAATAGTAGAAATAATGATTTTTTTTTTCTTTCATGTTAACAAAGCAAATGTGATTTTAAAAAAAGAAAAACCAAAACTAAACAGAAAATAGTGACATTCTCAAAGCTGCTTGTATACAGTAAATGTAAATTAATTTACAATTCCTTACTATTGGAAACAAGCCATTTGTAAGGGGATATACTTAGAGAGTGTAACGATTCTTTGTTTGTTAGTCTGTCTTTTAATGCAGTAACATATTTACTTATCTCTGTGATGACCTCTGCCACATGTGAGGACAAAGTCTAGGACCAAAAATGTGTATATTGGATTAAAACTTTTTTTAAAACTGGAGTTTGCTACACACCTGGCAGATATGAAAGGGTAGTACAAAAATCCCTTTCTTTTTCTCAGCAGAAAAAGTTCTGTGCTTAAGGAACCTTCCAGGTTAGTTTTCTAATGAAGGGCAATAAAATGCTTGCAGTGCAGAATTATATCAAATTGGCTTGTTTGGTCAGTCTCAGCATGATACAATGCATAAATTATCTTTCTATCTTCTAGCTCTTTCAAGAGCAGTAATTCATTATAGCTGATTTCCAGACTTCCCCAAAAGAAGTAAGTTTCATGAAGGTCAGAGACTTTGCTAATGAGGTGTTGTGATTTATGCTCTGCAGTTTAAGCTGATGTCTTAAAATCACCTGCCAAGGTCCTGTGCAGAGTTCCTCTAATGAAACTGAAAATAATCTGATGGTGAGGCACTTACCATAATGGTGCTGTAATCAAGTTCCCTAAGCCTTGACTGTCCACTTTTATTAAAATGGAGGGTTTAATATGTAACTAGTTACCTGTTGCAAAGGAAAAATAAAATGAATCAAGTTATTAGACTAAAATGACAGCATTACTTTAAAAACAGAATTGCTAAATAATAAATTTAGCAATAACAATATTGCTAAAAAAATATTGAAGCATCCTACTAATATCAGCTCTTATTCAAGTTAACACAATTAACCAAGACAGTACCATGCTGATTTGGAAACTGATAAAGGGATGATGCCCGTCGCTAAGATACAAAGTGCTCAAAAAAATCTCCTCCACACTTTTTAATGAAATATTCTTTTTCCCCAGCTCTCAACATTTGGTAGCGAACCTAGAGGTAAGTGCCACTTGAAGATTCATTAAAGCCTTTGCCTGAACTTCCAGACTGATTTGTTCTTTTGACTGTATCTTCTGGGCTCCTGTAAGTAGCAATCTTTCTTCTGTGAGCCATTAACACTTGGGTTTGTCCTTATCTGATTTATGACCTCATCTTAATCCTGCTACTTCACTTTTCACTTCTATGCTGTTTGTGAGCCATTTTTAAAATCTGTTGACTGTGTTGTTCACCATGTTCCCAGGCATGTGCATACACAGATGTAATGGTCCATGTTTCATTATAGAAGTATCTCCTCAAATTATTAGTGATTTACTTAACACACTTAAAAATTACTGTGACCTATCTCCTTTATTTGGAATAGTGCTGATTATTTTATTTTCATATATATTATCTTCTATGTGTTAAAAAAAAAAAGTCCTGTAATTCAGTTAATATCAATTACAGGTATTTGTAACTAGCAAAAGTGCAAGTTTGTCCCAGGGTCCACATTCTCCAGCAGTTTGGCATCATTCTCCTTATCAGTCAAGGTTATTTTCTGAGCTCTGTGTCATAGGCAGTGGAAATGTGTATACCAGTGTTTTTGGCAAGTTCTTTGACAATTTCTTTTACTTTTAGGAAAGCTCATGCAGAACGGCCTTAATATTTTATTGGGTGGGAGGTGTGTATACAGACATGAGACTAAACAAAACCCTGCTTCGTGTTCTAACAGTGCCCTTCATCAAGGGATTCAAATTCTTGTGTGCAAAGCGAAAAGGTTTAGGGACCCATACCTCTGGTCCCTTAATTATGAAACCAAAATTGGTTCCACTTTTCTGTATGCTAATAAATGGAAATTAATATAGCTTTACTACAGTAACTTCTTTTTTATGCTTTTTCTTCTGTATCTTGCAGGGATTTGTGAATCCATTTGTATTTACATAGTGAGCCTAGTTAGGGCAGCTTTAAGAAAATGAAAAAGTGGCTAGCCTTGAATGTACAGAATGAAATTTGTTAGAAAATTACTTCTGTGTTTTGAACATATATGCTTACCAATCATCAGCCATATGATTCCAGCTAGAATTGTGGTATTTTGAAACTTAGCTCACTCCCCAGCTGACCATCTACGAGAAAGATATAGAGTAGGTGGAGCTGTAGAAAACTAAATTTGGACCTTGGCTGGAACATTCTGTTTTAATCAATTTTTTGTTTTACACTTCACAAAATGCACAGGCTTTTTTTTTATAATGCAAACATGCAATAATCCTTTTCATTAAGAAATGTCTTTAGGATTTCCAAAAAGGAGAAAACCTCACCAAATCAAAGTATAAAATAGTACAAAAAAGGAACGGGATCCATGCTGACAATCTGAGCTGGGATTAGCTTTAAAGTATTTTAACTGTCCAGTCCATATTTAAAGTTTTTATGTGTTGGACATTACAAAATCATTGTAGCAGTTTGTACCAAGGCATTGCTTTCCTTAGGTAGCTTTCATCCTCTTACCTCCCTGGAGTTGAAACCCAGTACTAGTCATCCATTCTATGGATGCAAAACCAGTTGCTTTCTAGGCTTCTTTATAGGGTTGAAGCCTGCAAGTTAAGCAACTATAAGTATTTTCAAGTGTTTTTGTACTATGAAGTATTTTCCTGAGCATTCTGCCAAGGCAGGGTACCCAGAAGTAGCCCCTTGCATCTTAGCAGGTTTATCAGTATTAAGTAAGCAACTGAGTTATATTGTTCACCTTTCTTGCAAGAGTGTGGTCTTGCCAATCCGTGTTCAGCATGTGATGCTCTAGGTAACAAGGTGACAAATGCAGAATACTGCAGTACTTTGAGTAATTTGTTTAATACAAATACATTTTTTCACAACATTAAGCAGATACATTACTTTTGTTTCCCTTACCTTCTGTCTTCCAGTACACATTCACCCACAAAAACATACACTTTTTCTTTTGCAAAAGAGAGGGATTTAAACAAATAACACAAACTTGTAGTTTTGAATATTATACACAGTAAAATACTTTCATCAGAGTAAGTTTCATTGCATTATTGGAAATTATAAAGTGTTTGTTCTGGAGATGGGAAATTATTTTTTCTACACAACAAAAATAAACACTACCTTTAGATAGAGCAGTGTGTGAATGGCACAGTTGGACTAGTCAAGAATCTTTGTAATGCTACTGATAGTCAAAAGTGGTATGTTTATGCCAGTTTGAAATAAACATTATAATGCTTGTAACTTAAACACAGGAAAAGAAATGTGCATGTTCACAGGAGTGAATACAGGAGTATCTTGATCAAACTTCCAGATCTGACCTGACACCAAATTACTTCTACCTACCTTTATTAAACCTTAGGTTGAACAAGCTGTTCTTGCTACTGGCAGCTCAGAGCCAGGTTCTGCCCTTGTGGGTTTAGCCAGGCCAAATTCTATTGTCAGCATATTTGCCAGAGCTGCACTGTGGTTACACAGGAGTTTGATATGGTTCGTTATTTGAGATGGTATCTTCATTAAAAAGTCTTTAGGCTTCATCTTAAAACCTTCAGTATACTGTTCTGTTTAGTTGTGTGGTTTTGGTGGGTTTTTTTTCCTGGACAGAATACTGTGGTCAATAAATTAATACAGAAAATTGTACTTTAGGAATGAAAAAATATTGGTTGATAAGGATCTGTCTAGTTTCTCTATCCATGTACTTTCCTTATTACTGAAGACAAGAATCCAAGGCATGATGGTGTGAATAGCTCCTTGCCCTCTTGAAGAGGTTGCACCCTGCTTCAGAAACTAATTCCAATCCTCCATGAAATTCCTGAAAGCTCTAGAAGATGCAGTGCATTTAAGAAGAGAAAGGGATGCACAGGTTAACACTGTAATGCTTTAAAAGGTTAAAGGCTGCTTCAAGCCAGCTGAAATCTCTCTTGCTGGTGACTTGTCTCACTGTCCATTTTACTGACTTGTCTCAGTGTCCCATTTTACTCCTTTTCCTGCTGTCCCCATTCAGTATTTCCAAGGGAGAGGAGGAATTTCAACTGAAGTCTTTCTGTTTTCTTTAATTAACTGTAAACTCAGTTGCATATATGGTTGAGTGCCAGAACAGTGTTGAAGTTGAAGGCATTAGTATAAAAGTTTTCACATTGTCTTTTCTGTTGCTGACTCTTCAGTGTGTTTTTAAAAAATGTAAAATCTTGTTGGATGCTACAGTTCTGCTTTCAGAATCTTCAGGTATTTTCTTCTTCTAGGTGAATTTTATACTTCTTCAAGGAAAAAACCCCAATGCAAATTACTCTCCAGTAAGCTGACAAAATAGGGGATAAGGTACTTTCAATGGGTCATGATGCTACTGCAGTCAAAGAACAAGCTGGCTAAAGAAGCAGGGTTACTTTCACTTAATAAGAAACTATTATTTCAGAAAGCTCTTAGTTATCTTTCATAATAATGTTCCTTGTCAGTAAATTTTGCCGAGGTTTATTGTAAACATCCTTCCAAACATTCAGATGCAGTTGGTAATTTTATGTGTCTGACATCAGATATCATGAGAGTTACCTTTTAACGAGTAGCTTTTGAAAACCATGCCATTGCAGACTATCTTAAGCATGTGCAGTTACTAGACATTCCTTAGTCATGTCATCATGCTCTGAAGACCTTCTGAAATCTCCTCCACAATTTCAAATGGAGAAATGATTTGGTTCTCTTGTATGTAGTTTCAAATAAGAAGCTGCTACAATTGGAAGTTGCAGTTGTATAGTTGGGAAATTATTTTATATAAAAAGTGTGTGCCATTACATGAAAAAACTTCAACATTAATCCAACTCACCTGGAATAACTGACAGCAAATATTGACATATATTAAGGACCCATTAAAGCACCAAGATTTTGTGTCCTGTCTAGCCAGATAACCATCACTTAGTCACAGCCAAATTACAAGAGCGATTCCAGTACAAAAGAATATAATGATCTGATTAAAGACACATTTCTTGCTAACACTGCTAGTATTCCCTGAGCCTTAAGCCAGTAAACACTCACAAAGGAATACCTAGTATATAAATTCCAATACATCTTAGCCCCTAAAGCCTGGGTATTTGCAAGGATGGGATGAATCTGTTATTTCACAGTAAATATTTGAGTGTATAAAGATAAAATTTACCAGTAGAAACTTCAAGGCTTCTGTAGAACTCCAGTTCTCTTGTAATTGTGGCAGATACCCCTCCTTTAAGTGAATCTCTACTCTCCTGTCCTCATTACTCTGGTTCTTTATATTCCTTTTTGCTTTTTCTCCTTTACTAAATACAAGATTAAAAAAAGAACTTCCAACTTCTTTTTAAAATACACATTATGTTCAGGCCCCAGACTTGTGCACACCAGTACATAACTACTCTGAGTCAATACTTGCTCTTGTGTCCTTATAGTAAACACCACAGTTTTGCAAAGTGAATCACAAAATTGGTTCCTTATACATAATTCACCCTGTTGGACACAGGATTATATCTACATTCATTTATCTATTGCACCTTTTAATGCTATTCACACTTCATTTTTATATGCCAGTGCTCAAAACACGAAATTAACAACTGAACTGTCGAATCTCTAACACCTTAAGTTTACCTGTACAGAAGGAAACCATTGATCTGTTTTTTTCAGTCAGGAAGATAAAAACTAGCTTTTTAGAACAAGGAGATAAAAACTAATGTTTTCTTAAGATATGTAGGTAGGTATGTTCTATTACATCTACCTTTCTGTATCATGAATCTTAAAAAATAAAACCAAAAGTAGCTTCCATCTTCAGTATGTCATCCTTTTTCAGACCTTTGATAACAGACAATTTACTTCTGTGTAATTCTGCAGTAAACTGTTTTTTTTTCATTTACAATTCTGCCTCAGTACCTTGTGTATCCAATTTATGCCTAATTCACTCCTATAAAGTAAAATAAACAGCGGAGCTGCTCTTCTAAATGCATATCTATATATTGCCTCCTTCCTTACTTCCCTGACATTTAAAAAAAAACTATCTGCAGCTTATGGAAATGTGAGTTTATACTGGTTGGAACTGCTTACTTTTCAAAAACCCAGCCATAGTTAAAAATAACTGGTTCAAATATCCATAGCTGACACAGCTGCCCAAACATTCAGGCTCCTCTACAGTCACAAGAAGGTGTTACCATACGAGGCTTAGAGAGGAAGTGCTGCAGTACACCTCCCTGTACTTTGACTCTGTTAATGCATATTACTTGGATTGGTACCCTTTGAAGTGTATCTCTGAAAAGGTAAATAGCAAATACAACTTCTAGTAGTAAACAGATGAAAGGTTTTGTGTCTTCTGTAAACAAAATCATTGTGTCACTTCTGTTTTCTACTTTCCCAGCCAGCCCAGTTAGGAAAAAAACCAAAAGTACATTGTTACATAGGTTTGGCATTGTCTGTTAAACCTGTTCTCTATTGCACTTTCACTACACTTGCTGACTAGTTGCGAAATTACATCACGAACGGTCACATTCCTTACAGTAACAAATTGCTTTGCTGGATCCATTTTCCTTGTACTGTTTTGGTTTTTGTGTGGGGTATTTTTTTTTCTCGTTTGGTTGGGGTCTTCTTAAACTGAAAAAATGCACAGTCATTTCTACTTTCTTGTAGCATTTGTAGTGTAGCAGACACTACGGCTTACTCTGCGAGGGAGAAGCAGCGCTGTCCGTGTCAAACTGGCATGACCTCCGACGTCGCCTCTTCCGCTGCCGGCTGAGAGTTTGTACCTGTCTGTGCTACTGGCACCACCACCGCGTCCTTCAGCTCCGAGCGCTGAGTGCACGGAGAGCTTTTCTCCTCCAGTTTTTTGATGGTGTCTGGGCAGTTCTGAACAAAGATCACTCTGTTGTAGGCTTTCAACCTGTGCCACAGCTGGACGTAAACCTTACACTGCACGTACATGAAGACCAGGCCTCCTGTGAATCCAATGGCCACCACAACGAGCTTTGTCCAGAACGGCCATTCGAGGACACCTTTGAAATAGAAAGTTTATGTTATACATTGAAAATCAAGCACTGTTTCAGTAATGTATACTGAAAAGAAGCCACTGGCTAAGAATGCCTGGGTATGTGCACACTATTGGGGCACTTGTGGCTATGGAAAATTGTTGGGGTTTCCTATTCCATAGGCTGGCCAAGAAACTGCCCATGGAATAGGAAACTACTTCCTACTTTTAAATGATTGGACCACCATTTGGTCAAATAAATCAATCAAAAAATCAATGCCACTCTCAAAGTCTTTCTTTCAGGATTTCTTCCACTTTTTAATATTATAGATAGGCTGCTTCTGCGGTAATACAAGGAGCATCTTTTTTCATTAACTTCTATGGGACAGATAGTATATAATTTTGTATATAATTTTTTCCCAGATTGCCATGTTTTCAGACTTGAGCTTTACTAGTAGAAAGGACAGCTGAACCTAGACTTGTTTATTCAAACAGAGTAAATTTTCAGAGTAAATTTATGTGAATTATTCAGAGTAAATTTATGTGAAACTTGATTCCCTACCACTGGTGCTATATAAATTCTAGAATATTTAAAATATATTTTAAATCTGCTTTTCTATTAACCAGTGTCAGGTTTAGCAATTAAAGTGTTTGCATCATATACTTCCCTAAAGAGAAAAAAAACCCGCAACCCCAATTTGAGATATCCATTTAAAATGGGATTTTTTAACTCGAACATTAACAAACAATAGTAGTATTATTCAGGGTTTCAATTTTTCTCCTTCTCAAGATATGTTTATAAAGTGTTTTTTCTCCAGTGCTTATTTATCTTTGTCTTGACAATTCCCATTTAAAGAGTGAAAATGGGGAAGAAAGCAAACTACATATATGTCCTTATTCCCCACAAATACATGTTCACTTTTGTAAAAGTACTCTACCCTGCAACAAGCAAATTTTGGACCAAAAGCATCCTTTTCACACTTCTGCATGTTTTAAGTAGCTTCAGGGCATATCTTTGTCCATTTTTTAGTGTAAAGAATCAACCATTACATTTGGCAAATACTGAATGCTATACAAATCATAAATACTTTTTGAGCCTACCAGGAATAATTAACATGATTCTTATGCATTGTGTGTAACAACAAAAATCCCTGTTAACTGTTTTGTTATGTAAATTCAGCTAGTCTACAGAAATAGCTTCCCCCTTGTAATGAGTAGGGTGATGTAGTTGTACTCATAAACAGAAATTCAAAGCCATCCCTAGTCCTGTCCTCTGGGCCAGGTTTTTTGAGATAAAAAGCAAGGTTACCCATTTCAATAGAATGCAAAACAAGACTTTGTAGTGTGTATTCATCTGTGACTTACTGAGGCTTGTTGCTTATTTTCCTCTCTAAGGCAAGAAAGACAAGCATCAGGAGTATCATCAAATATTTATCTAACTAGCAAGGCACCTGTTTTGTTTTCCATGTTAGCTTTGGAATATAACACAAACCTAAAGACCTTTGTTCCTCTAGGGTGCCTAAATTCAATTCAGATCAAAACTCAAAAGCTTTTTATCATTATGATCACATTTAAGACTGAATTTAAGAGCAAACTTAGATTTGAAATGGAAAACAGTAGTTAAATTTAGGATATATTTTCCACATATGCTAAGTATTGCTCCTACTGACATTAAGCACGCATTTTGTTACACATGTCCAGTTGAATTTTCAGTATCTCTGCAGATGAGACTCCATGACTTCTCTGTTCCAGTGCATAACCAATAAATAGAGCTGGAACATGGACATTAACAGTGAAATTCTATTTGAAAGGACACAAGAATGGTTTTCCATGCTGCTCAAATCCCACATGAAGGACTAACACAACTGGAAATCAGTCTCTTGGAAGTTCATATTAGGGAAGGTTGTTAATGAAGAGGCTCTATCATACTTCCTATCAAGGTTCAGGGGATTAATATATATAAATTACAATTTAAGGACCTGAACTTGCACTGAGCTGTTTGAACTTGACTCATCTTTTTGCCTGAGCTTTAGAATTACCTAGATAATGGGAGATTAACCCAGAAGAACCGGCAGGCCGGTTAAGCTGTTGTCATGATTACACAGAGTAGAGTTCTCTCTGCTGAGACATAAGGTAAGATTTTCATACTGATGCATTCAGAACTTCTGCATTAAAGCCTCTGGTGTAGGCATGTCAGCTGTTATTTAAGAACAGAATGTGACTGGTTACATTGCTGCTTTTCAAAGGCAGGCACTGCATTATCAGCAGCACTGAAAAAGATAAAAGATACTTACCATTATCATTGCCTTGTTTAATTTCTTCAGCAGTTCTGTCAATTAAAACATACAATGACCAAACAACACAGGTAATTGCAATTATATGGAATGTGACTGAGCACACAATTTTTCTCCTCTCACTTGTTGTCATCTGCAATTTCTCCCACTAAAAATAAAAAAAAAAAAGTAATTAAAAAAATCTGACTTGTAAAATTTTACATCAAACTGATTAGGCCATTGTGGCTCTTTCTACCAAAACCACAAGCAGTAATAAAATTAACAAATCCTTTAGTTTTGGTAATATGCATTACAGGAGTGTGTGCATTGTCCCTGTTAAATTCACAATTATCTCATTTTCATAGATTCAGAGGAATGAAGAATACTGTTCTGTTTCTGTCTGCTTGTGAATGATATCTTAAGTCATTTCATTACAGTACAGCCATAACATGTTAACAGACAGATTAAAAGATTAATATTTACTTTAAATTTGCATTTCTGGTGGTGAGAGAAGAAAAAGCCCAAACATCTGTTTGTACTATGTATTAAAATTATAGGAATGCAGCTATGTAACAGTCTTTCCATAAAATAAAGACACAGGAAATGCAACTTCATTGAGGATTAAATTCAATAAACTTGAAAAGATGATTACATGGAAATGACCATATACGATAGCAGCCAAATAACCTCAGTAATGCAAGGAGGATCTTCCAGGCACATGTTTCTGAATTATGGTGCTAAATCCTGGCTTAAGTTAAGGCTATTTTAAGATGAAATAGGCTATTCTCTGCAACTGAACAATGCCGCTCTTGAGGCGATTTTATTTAATCTCACTTGTGACATGGGTTTTTTTCACAGCACTTCTTCAAAACAAAACCTTCTCTCCTAAAACATTTGCCTTTGAAAAGAGATGAAAGAACAGAGCACTTAAAAGCAAAATGCCTCAATTCTGATGGATAATCTTGGAGCCAGTACAGGCAGCTGGGGAGGAAAGCAGTACAAAGCATGAGATGTGAGTGCCACCTCCCTGTGGCTCTGTGAACACCGGACTGAGCTGCACTCAGCTCGCTGCCACAGCACTGCTGCCACCTGCTACAGCTAGGATGGCAACCACAGCCTCTGCAGAGCACTGCCATGCTGCACATTTACTGCCAAGCTGTGAGTTTGTCTTGGTTTTTCTCGTTTAGGTTTTTGGATTGTTTTGGTTTTATTAGCTGTTTTCACTATATGGGATTTTTTAAAATTTTGTTTCCAGGCAATTACAAATTTTTCTAAGTTCCTTAAGGCTAGGGCTGGAGATGCCATCCAAGCTAAATGTTAAGCCTTTAACCTGACATAGCCATAGCCATTCTACTGTGAACACTCTCTGCAGTCACATTACATTATGAAAGAGCACAACTGCAGTAAAACCTGATGAGGGTCAGTGCTGTGTCACCAAGGGGAATAACTCTCAAAAATACTTCTTCCTGCTTGTAGAGCAGGACATAGCAAACAAACTTCAGTCTTTAATGGCAGTTAAATCTTGCATGTTTCAGAGCTGTTGCCTCGAAACACAATCTCTAGAACGTTTTCTAGCCCTCGTCACCATTCTATGAATCACAGAATACTTTGTGTTGGAAGGGAACTTAAGGCTCATCCTGTCCTGTTCAACCCCCCTGCAATGAGCAGGCACATCTGCAATTAGACCAGCCTGCTCAGAGCCCCATCCAACCTGACCATAAGGTTTCCCAGGATGGGGCACCTACCACTTCCCTAGGCAACCTGTTCCACTGTTTCACCATTCTCATCATAAGAAGTTTCATCTAAATGTAGTCCAGATACTGCTTTTTTTTTGTTGTTTTGCTTAAAATCCTTTTCCCTTGTACTACTGTAACAAGCCCTGCTAAAAAGTTTGCTCCATCTTTCTTACAGGCTCCATTTAGGTCCTGGAAGGCTACAACAAGGTCTCAAAGCCTTTTCTCCAGGCTGAACAACCTCAACTGTTAGCTATTCCTCATAGGAGAGGTGCTCCAGCTCTCTGATCATTTTTTGTGGCCTCTTCTGGACTCTCTCCAACATGACCTCAGTGGGCACTCTCTGGGAATCCATACTAGAACTGGATGCAGCAGTCCTGCTGGGGTCTCTCAAGAATCACTTCTCCCACACTTCATGAACACAAAGCATAAATAATTATTTAGAAAAATGTAAATATTTCCCGGGTAATATGCAAAGAGTCAGAGCCATCAGCTTATTTGTTAGCTGAGACCTCATTTCAGTTTCTGATATATCTACTTTTGAGTGAAAACTAAGCTTGCTGGGTTTTGTATGGCAGTTTGGAAAAATGGGAGATTCAAAAAAAGGTTTGTTTTGGTTTTCTTTTAAGTAACAATCCCCCAAACTTTATATTCATTATAGTTCGTGTAGCTAATATTCAGTGGCCAGACCAGAGAGTATGTGGTATTATCACAGTCTTATTTCCTTAGAGCCACTAGGTTACACAGCCTTTGACCAGGAGATTTTAATTTTTTTTGCAGTGAAAATTCAATTCAAGTCTTGTAACAGACCTTCTTTCCAAAGAAAGAACCCTTGTCTTTGTCCAGATGGACAAAAGGGTTTTAGCTTAACCCTTCACTTACCTGTGGGCGCTTTGTGAGAGATAACAAAGAACATAATGAAGAATGATTTGTTCTTAAACAGATTTTGTCTGTTATCTCAACTTTGATGCTACACCATTTGGTCTGTTGGAGAGAAGACTGCAAAATTTTCATTGTCATGTATACGTGCAGTCTCTTTATAGCCATTTAACTCTCTAATATACTTAAAATGCTTTGTGTTCATCTGAATACCCAGTCAAAGACAAATGCTGGTCGCATTAGTCTAAATGTAAACATTTTGTAGGTGGAAAACACCCAGACAAAATCAACCAACCAACAGGCAGGATAGGTAAATAAAGGTTCCAGCTCACAGAATTCTGCTGAGATTTACAAGAAAGGTATCGCAGGAGAGGAAGCCAGCAGAAATTGGCTGAAGCAGGCCTTTTTGGTAACATCTCATCAAATCCAGCCAGAAGGCAAGCCAAGGTCTACTGGACTGTGCTTCCTCCAGCTGCCCCCTTTTCTTCTCCCACAAGGCAGCCTGCCTTGCCTGCCCTGTCTGTCCATTCTATCCACACACGTTACCACACCAGACAGAAGGTGGCTGCCAAGACACTGGGAGAGGTCACCAGGGCATGGGTGATTATGGGACTGGGACACTGCAGAATATCTCATACTCCCAGTTTGGGATACAGGAAAGGAGTAAGATCAAAGGAGAGATTCTCTGTCACAGACAACTACCTGGGAACATTTTACAGCTCTTAGTGTGCTCCAAAGCTGCTCTTTTGTTTTGCTCTGCCCTTGCTGGAGTCATAATTCTCTCAACTATGGTGATGATGAGGTGAACTCAGAAGAAAAAAAGCAATTAAACTATTTTGTGCTGTACTTCTGGTGATCCCAGTGGCAGCTGATGTAACTTCCCCATCCTACTCACGTATTTTAGGTTGGCTGAACAGAGAGTACTTTGTGACTAAATGAGTCATGCTCTACTAGATGAGTGATGTTAGTAGATGAGCCAGCAATTTATGTCGTCCTGGAGCAGAAAAGTGCAATTCCCTATTTTAGGATTTTTGCAATAGGCTTGTATCAAAAAATTAACTGTTAGTGTTAGCACAGACTTGCTTGGACAAAAGTACCGTTATGTGATATAAAAATTGCTTGAAAATCTGTAACAAAGGATGAGACAACAATGTAATGAGCAATTAAAGCATCAGCCCCCTTTACTTCTGCTTTATAGTCCAGGACTTGATACAGCCTAAAGTTGTGTGGGGAATTTTGGCAGGCGCTACCTTTCATGTCACACAGAGCATTAATGCCTCCTTAACCTCTGATAAATTCATCCCTGCTGTGTTTTGAAGCTCCTGCAGTTTTCATGACTTTCCACATTCATAATAGAAAGATAAAAATAAGTTGTGTCATGTTTTATTATCTTCATCAGTGATCTCCAAGAAAATACAGCAATCAGGTTGATGACACTGTGACATGCCATGGATAGAATATCAGATGCAACCAAGAACAGGAAAACAGCACAAAATTAAGTACACAGATGCAATTTTCATTGGAAATTTAGATCTTAATGCTCCTCAGCATGACAGAAATAAATGGTAGCAGCCAGAGGAGACATTTATAATGACTTACAAATTATTGAGTCACTAAATTAATAGAAAAAACTGTTGCTTTTGCCAGCCCCACTCAAAGAACCCTTCACTGTTGTACAGCCAATTGTCACACTCGCAGATTCTGTAATCCTGGCAGCAATACACACACAGACTGGAAATCATCACAAATGCAGATGGTTTAATGTCCTGCAAATGCAAGCAACTGCATGAATATCATAATGCTTCACAGAACAGGTGTGCTACAACACTTTGTAACATCTAACCGGAACCAAAAGCTCTTTTAAACAAGTCACCAAATAAATCCAAAGTGTAACAAAAATCCAAATGCGTCCCCAGCAGAAAGCTTGGAATATCTCCAGCCTCCTTTTTATTTTCTGAATAAGCTTTCCGAGCGTGTCGCTTGCAGTGTGCTCTGAAAGCCACTGGAGGGTGGTAGGAGACTGCCTGACTCAGGGTTCCCACCAAGAACGGAAAGCAGTTGGATTGTGAATGTGATCAGAAACATTCGTCCCACCCCAGCTACTACTTACAGGTGCTTCTAAGACACAACGTGCATCTCAGTTGGAATTTCTAAACTTTACTGAGAATTTTGGAATAATCTTTAAAGTGGCAGCTGTAAAACTGTACCCTGCTCTAGGTTTCTACCTCATATTTTGCTTTTGTTTCCTAAAGAAAATTTCACTCAGAAACTTCAAGAAAGTAGTTACTGATTTCAAATCCCACTCTTGTAACTACAAAATGTAATCATGAGTCTTCAGGGGAAATAAAAAAAAAAATTTAAAAACCCACCAAACCCTAAAACACCCAGGGAACTTTAAATCATGTGCAGCCAACCACTTCCCTTTCCTGTAAAGCAGTTTGAGAAAATCTCTCATATTTATTTTAAAGTACAAAAAATCTGCCTCCCTGCATGCCACTTCTAATACAAGCTTGATTAATCAATATGCAACAAGGAATTACAGATATTTTCTTTAGTATCTTCTGAAAACGCTCCTTGTGAGTGTGGGATGCTGTTTCATGTCCTACATAGCAACAGAGCCTCTCTGCTTAAGAGAAGCAAATCTGCAGTGTTAATTCCCTCCCATACATTTCGCTTTCTGCAAAGTGGTTTCATGATGGCCAATGCAGAACCGAAAGCTCCAGGCTGCTCACACAAAAGCTGTCTCCACACCTCCCCATGGCACTGAGCAAACTCTGCTGCCTGTGTTTCCTTTCCCCACCTCTGCATTGTGGATTTGCTGCCTGCCTGCTCCCACCCACCACTCCGTGCCCACGTGTTGCCTCCTATCCAGGGCAATATTCTGTCACACTGGCTACAGGTTTTTGTCCACACCGATGTCCTGAGGCAGCTGCAGCTCTGCAGACTCACACCTCTACAGCTGAAGGTCTCTATGCTGCAGAGGCTCAGCACTGAGGATGCCAAATATTGAAGGTGAAGTTAATGGGCTGCTTTGCAACATATGATGAATGCCTGGACTTTTTAACCCCTGGGTATTTTCAAGAACCCTGTTTTAAAAATTGCATGTAAGGATGTCTGACAGGGGAAGCTGGTATGGGGGGAATATTGCTAATATTAAACATTTTTTGTGACATTTTTCTCCCTATCCATTATTTAGCAGAAAAAAAAAGCCTATGTATAATGTAAACAACGACCACAGCTGGAAGGATTTCTGCTCTCACTAGAGCTAAAGTCATGATGCAATATTTTCTGAATTCTTTCTACAGTCTGAAGAAATACTTTCAGCCAACCTTTATCTTAAAGTAATTATGCCTGCAAAATAGAGGCTAAAATTACTTACTAGAGCTGTTGTAGAAACTGCACTCTGCACACAGACTAAAAAACATACAGAAAAAGGTCTTTCTTATCTGAAACTCAACCCAAAGCATTTAGCCAGCACTTTTGGAAAAGAACTGGTGTGATGTATGCTGAAATGAGCCGAGCAGTGAAGATATGTCAACAGTGTGAACATGTAGCTCCGAGTTATTTATGTCAGGGAGGGTCTTCTGGTCACTTGCTGCAGTACTAATTGGCTCAGGCTCCACAGTGAGCTGTTCACTGCTATCAACCTACCAGCTGGAGGAAAGCAGCTGCCATAGTAGTTTGTGGAATGGAATCTGTGCAGTGGGTGGAAGAGGAAGAAATAATAGTAATAAAGAACAACAGGGCTCCACTCATGTTGGGAGAACAAAATAGCCTCAGAGAAATTGGAAGTGTTCGTAAGAGATGAGACTTCAAACCTTGTTATTTGAATAAAAGCATTCTGGGCCTCTCTGTGCCACCTAAACAAAATGTGGTTACAGCCTGTACCGTGCGGATGGTGTCTTAAAGGACAAGGCATGTGTCCCCACATCCTGCTCCAACATGAGAAGTGCCCCTCAGACAGTCCAAGACAATGAGCCAGGTCTGACAGCTGACAGGAGAAGGGTTTGGGCCATGAAAACACCTACACTGTGTTCTTTTCCCCAAACACATCCAGAGAGTAGGAAGAACTGAGCAGGATCACAGAAAATACAGAAAACATATTTGTCATTGCCTTTTTTGAAAATATGTATGCCAGAGAAGAAACTCTTGAAGGATAAAAACTAGAAGACCACAATTAGACCCCTGCTATGTTAATTGCTGAACAGGGAAATGAAATGAATTTTTAAAATCCCATGTCACCTGGTGGATCATATGTCCCTGTCTATGCACAACTTCACCTCCATCTAGTTATCTCATTAGATGTTCCAGCAGAGATCATTGTCTGGCATATCTGTCTGAAGTTTGCTCAAAATCTATTTCTGTCCCTAAGAGATACTAAACAAACCTGTCTGGAATTCAAAAGAATGTCTGTAGTGTATTTAAAATACCTATTAAAAATTTTAAACTGAACCAGAAATGGGTACATTTCTAAAAACAAACATACTTCAGTCTTGTATGATACGCATACCTAGAGTAATAAAAGAAATACCTAATGAAATACCTAATGAACACCTTAAGATTATCATCTGCAAAGAACTATTAATTCAGTTGTATCATAACCAAGATGGCACCTTATTTCTTTTTTGTGACAATTAGAACAGACTTAAGTGATATAATCAGTATGCACTCTTCACAAGCTTATGCAATGTTTTGCTGTGTACGACATCAATTAGCAAATCCTTAAAAAATGTAAAAGAGAAGTGTAGAAATTAAGTAATTCAAGAATATAGTTTCTAAAATGAAGTAGCTGTTTTTGCAATATGAAAGTGGTATTGAGAATGCTTGTCATTAACCAGCTAAAAGAACTTCAGTACCTGCATCCTAAACATCCCAACACAGACTAACAAAAAAAAAAAAAAACCAATAAACACCTCAAACCAAACCAAAAAAACCCCCAAAAACACAAAACAAAACACAACACCTATGCTTTGGCAATACAGGACCTCATGCCCCTCTCATCCAGTGCTCTGTTTCAGATAGAGGCCAACACCAGATGCTTTGGTGAGATGTGCAAGGAATCCCGTGGGAAGTAATTACAGAATAATCTCTCCATATTGGGAGCCTCTTTCTAGCTCCCATCTGCTGGAATTTGCTTTACATCAATATATAGAATGCAGAAGCATGTGACCAAGTGTTTACTCTCCAAGTATCTTCTTCAAATGCTGAAAAGACATTAACCCATCTTTTGTTCAACAGAGCCTTCAGTGCTATCATGAACTCCTCATTCACAATTACTTTTTCTTTTCTTGCTTTGTAAGGTCTTTAATAAAAAGATCACTATCTCCAAGCACAGTACACTTCAGCTACTTTATCTAAAAAATAATCCTGGCAGAGAAACTGCAGGTAAAACATTAAACCACTGATCAGGAGTGAACTATCACCCTAGTGTAAAACTATGGGGAGTGTCTGGTACTACAAACAAGAGCCACACATCTACAACTCTAGAAAATGTTTACTTCAGGTATCTGGGCTTTAACATACTCAAAAAACAAAAGAGAAGCTACATGTTGGTAACCCATAAAGAAACAGGGATAAAAGGGGTAGAGTCTCCATGTCTCCATTAACTTTTATCACAGTTAGTCAAGAACAGA
This sequence comes from Melozone crissalis, assembly GCF_028551555.1. Lineage (NCBI taxonomy): Eukaryota > Metazoa > Chordata > Aves > Passeriformes > Passerellidae > Melozone > Melozone crissalis. The sequence goes on along the minus strand of NW_026535784.1, from coordinate 33,936,000 downwards.
AACAGATGCTACTGTTGTCTGCTCTCCCCACAGTATTTCCATGATCATTCTATCAAAGGATCTAGTCTGTCACTTTTGTTCTCTTTGCAGTTGCTGACTCCTGCCTCTGCCTACTCTGTATTTCCAAAAGAGCAGCATAACTAATTGAAGGCAAAACATTTGCCCCAGCCACTAAGTAGCAAATACCTTTAAATCACAGTCCAGCCCTCAAACAACTTAGACACATACACATACAAAGAAAACCATAAAAAAATCAGTGAAACTGCCACACAACAAGAGCACAGACCATAATTTTCCTGCAACACCAGTTATGCTGAAATTTCCCTTTCTCACCAAAGCTGATAGGGCTGCTGCATTTTGTGATGTGTATTTTAGAGGCAATATAAAAGCATGACATAGGCTCAGTGGTGGATTTGAGATGGATTCTGCTGGGGTCAAAGCAGCCACAAGTCCTTTCTCCACTATAGGAGCCACAACAAACCATCTCCCAACAGTCTGTGCCTCAGTCTCTGTCTTTGAATATCAAGTTGGATTTCCCTTTGCACATTTGAGTGCTTATAGTGGGATGGACATGGAAAGAAGGCTCTAATAGCATGGTAGAAATTGGAAAAGGAAAGAAATTAGAAAAACTGATATAGCAACATGGTGAGACCAACATCCTATTACATGGTTTTGTAACCCTCTCCACTTCCTTCAGTTCTTCAGTCATATCCAATTGCAGAAAATTTCTCTAAAGATCTGTTGCTTTAGGGACCTAAAACAAGTTGTAGAATATTACAGTTTTGCTGATCTTTACTTCAATCGCCTTCTCTCCAGTGGTCATCACAGTACTTAATTTCCTCTATTTCAAATTGTCCAGCCTGCTGAGAATCAGTACAAGTTGTTACCAAGGTGTGGTTTGGTTTAAATGCCTTTGTTTGCCAAAACCCTGGTATTTTTAAATACATTGTTGTTTAAACATACCTGGACATATCCTTTTTTTGCAGGTATCTACACATATGTCTGAATTTCCACGTAACAAAGATTAAAAAAAGGAGCTCATGCTTTTAAATATCTATAAACATGGCTTTAGGAAGAATACTGACTTTCCAATTAATAGCTACAGTTGCCTTCTTTGTCCTTTATTTTCCCACAAGAGAGATTCTTTCTGTCCAATTAAATAAAAATAAAATAGAGGAAATTAGTGCTGAGGAAAGATATAGTAATTAAAATAAAACTACAGCCTAGTGCTTTAGTAAAGAGCGGGGGGAGCTATTCATTCTGACCAAAACAGGAAATTCTAATTTTTTCCCCAATAATTTTAGTAAAATGCTACAGGAATAAACTTAAATTAACAAAAACTACCAAACCTGAGTAAAGTAAAAGTTTTCCCATTTGGTCATAATTTAGATCCACTACTGGAATTTCTGTGTTCAAAAGAACATCATATCATAATTTTTCAAAAGAAAACCCATTTTAAGCACACATTCCACCATGCAAGCATCAACCTGTGAACAGATCATTCTCACATCAATAGGTCCCAGGCAAAATAAATTTGAGGCAGGTAACAACTGTAAAATTGTACGTGTTAATTATGTGACAGATAATTACCTGCATTAATCAGATCATAAATAGCAGCCCTCTCCCATGGGAGCTGGTAAAGTTCCTTACTTCAAAATTAAACAGCAAAAATGGCATTTTTAAAGAACTCCATGAATCACAATGACTGGTTTAGGTGAATGCTTGTATTGATTATGCTCTTTAATTTCATATTACTAGATATACATTTTGTGTTAGCATTCCATTTACACTTTCTTTATTTCTAGAGCCAGAGATTCTCCTAATTATTTTCAATGCTTCAGCCTCACAGTCCTTCCTTGGTTAAAACTATTGATGAGGTCAAGCTGTAAAACAAAACACTGAAAGGCCTGAAATAAAAAAATGAAAAGGAGGCCCCAAGTTCTTAAAAAATACGAGAGAGGCTGATGAACTGCAGGATTGAGTAGGGCTCTCTAACAAAAATGGGAATTTAATCTTTTGATGCAAGTTGCATCTGTAAAACAACTCAGATCAAACTGTTTATTTCAGCCTCAGAAAGCACAGAAGATTTGTACCCCCCAGAGCTCATGTTCATGGGTCTGTGCAATAGTGGATAACACCACTAATACCCAGAGCTGAACAATCTCCCAAATTCCCTTTGCTTTTGCAAATGCTGCTGAGCAGCAAAGTAGCCAATTTGGTTACAGGCATTTAATTAGCAGAGGACACTGTTTTCATTTAATTTTCTACAATATTTTTCATTTGCTTCTTAAAAGAATGCAAGTTCAAAGAACAAACTGTACAAACATCTTGCTCTACCTCCACATGGGGGTGTCTCAGCGAAGTATCACAGTAAGATGGCTTTCAGCAAGCCTAGGGGTATGTTATGATGGTTTCAAGGCAAGAGGCACAAGAATCTTTTGTCAGAAGTCTGTGGGAACTGGGATAGCTCTGTGAATAAAGCTGTGTTCTGAATGGAAGAGAAAGACATATGGAAATGGCAGGCTAGCACAAATTCTACCATCATAAGAAAGCTCAGCTCTGGTTTGTTCTTGTGGCAGAAAATGCACAACAGCATTATTCTGTGAACTGCAGCATGCTGTCTAATACAGATAAATTAGCAGTAATGCTGTATTATCCTCAAAAATTAGGAATACAACTGTCTGAACAAAGTAGTCCCTTGCATCCCCAAGGCATCACAATAGGATATAAGTGCTATAGAATCATTTTTACTTTACAAGCTTTAATATACAGATTGTCCCTTGAGCCCAAAGTTATTTGCTATAATGACATGATAGCCAACAAGAAAGTAATAGCTTTGTGCCTTTGTGCATACTGGTGAAGTGTCTGACCCCACATATTGCAGGCAATTATTTGAGGCTGCTGATGTTTTGAGACAGTTCACTGGAAGAAAGATAACAGTGGAGCAGGTTGCCTTGGTGACACTATGTAGCTGCACCAGAAATCAAAGCAAAATGCAGGAGCTCCTTCTGTGTTGAGCACTGCAGAATACTCATCCAATTGGGTGAAAAGGGAACTAGTCCCACAGCAAGTCCTGAGCAATATTCGATACCACTTCTTATCACGAGCATTATTAGAAAACCACGGACAAAGGCAGCTGGTTCACACCTCACAGCAGTAAGAATTGAACAGCAAGCAGTGTGGTAACGACTGCCCAAAAGTTTGGGGCTTTTTCTTGTGAGACTCTTCTGGTCACGTCTGGATCGGAGAGTTTACTCTGGCAAAAGCAGTTTCTAATGGCCAGCATTTTTGATTTCAGAGCAGGATATCACAGAAATTTCACTGCAGGTTCTATGACTTTTGGCAGTGATCACCATACTCTTAAAAAAGAAATGTCAATATGAATTCCCAAGCTACTATTGAATCAAAAGTAAAAAACATCCTTAACATATTTTGCCATCAGTGAATGTTTTAGGCATACTATGAGGCTTTTTTATATCAGCATATAACCAAATACAGCATACAAGAGGCATAAACACTTAGAAGATAAATATACACATTCAAATTAAATAAGACTAAGTTTATTTCATGATCAGCATTCTCTTTGCTTCTGTTGAATTTAATAGAAACATATCACTCTGTACTAAAAGAACATTCTCAGTCCTCTATTTTTAAAAAATGGCATAAATTCAGATACTCTTTCTATCAGAAAGAAAATTAACCTCAAGTGCTACATAATGCTTCTGTAAAAAGTGACTTGCACTTCCTTAATGACCAAGAGCAACCACATGGTAACAATGAGCAATATTGCTCAAGCCTCACATAAATAAGACTTTATTTGTAAATCATTTAAAAAATAGAGCTGGGAGAGAAAACAGACATCTCTGACACCACACAATAATCTGTTGGGATGATGCATCAAAGTAAGACATCTCATCAGATACTAGACGTCTTAAATAGATAGCAAAATTTAAATATGAAAAGTATTTTGAAGTATAGCAAGGCACTGCTGAGAATCTCCATTTAAAGACTTTTTTTGTTGAGCTTTCTTTTAATTTGACACTTTAATCCATTTCATTATAACTATATTTTCATTCAATTCCTGTTTCGACTAGTCTTCAAACACCAAATTTAAGAGATATGAAATGCAGGTGTTACTATCTAGGAGTGCATCTTTTTTAAAGAAGAAGTGTTTTTCTCAGGTTTAAGCTATTTCCTGATAGAGCTCAATAAGGAACTCACACAAACTTCCTACCACTTTCTAATTCCTTCTCTGATAAAGTCACCTTTTAAATTCTGCATCATGGATTGCAGATGCTGAGAGGCAAAGCCACAAATGTAACTGTATTATTTATAATGACAGACAGATGTAACAGAGACCATGAGAAATAAATCAGAAGCACTAAGCAATGCTTAATATTTAATCTCTGTATTTATCTTGAGCTGAAGTAATTAGACCTGTCCAAATATATGAAACACTTGCAATGTCTGTTGATCAATGCTTAAAAGGATTACCTCAATGCAAAGACTCACTAAAATGATTAAACTCAGTTTTATTTGATGTCTGGTGCTTTCAGGGATTCTCTAATTAAATAACTGTCACACATTGGCACAAACCTATTGATTTAGTACTGATTATCTTAATTTATGTTAGCTTTCTATGTTCTACATTGTCACTTATGGGTGCTAACAGATATGGCATGATTTTCCAAAATGATTGTGGTATAAAACCTTAGACTTTGACAAAAAAATCTGTTATGAAACATTGAAGGTGCATGAAGGGCTGAGGTATAAATAAAGATGGTAATTCATTTTTGAATAAATTATTTGTTTTATATTTAAATCATGCTTTTGTGATTCTGCAAAATGCAAAACTATAGACAGCTGTAATTAAGTTTGATAGTCTGTAATTTTTTTCCCTTCAGGAGGCCAGCAGTGGGAATTTTACAAAGACATAATGACAAAATTCATCATAATGAAACAATGCACAGACAGGAACCAAATTTTAGAATGTTGTATAATAAGTGATGAGAGAGATTAAAAAACAAAAAATCAGAACTGGTAAAGAGATGTGACCCTTCCACTTGTAGAATGTCACTTCAAATCCAGGTCTAATGGCCACGGAAATTGCATCATCTGAAGTTGGACAGAAACTCACTTTAGGGAAAATAATTTCCTTTGCTTTTTCCTAATAAATGAGTCTTTTATGGAATTGAATAGGCACTCCTTTCTTGAAACAAAATATATGGTCTTCTGTTTAGGATGCATGGCAAAGTAATCTGTTTTCAGAATTCCTCAAGGCTTATCAGCAAAATTAATAACTTTTTTTGGGTCAATTTTGCTGTTCCAGTTGGCATCCAACAAAGTTGACAAGAACTGTGTTGTTTTCAGATACATAACATCCCTGCCATCATGCCAAGAGGATTCCAGAAGCTCAGAAATTTCGATTCACTGCTGACAGCCCAGACTTAGGGGACTGAAGGCTCCTGAGGTCTAGTACAGAATCAAGCTTTAGCAAAACCCAAAGCTTTCAAGGCCTGGAAATCCCAGAGCCAGTACTGTTTTTCAGATCCTGCATCAAGGAGACAGCATTGTGGGGAGCTGGTGTTAGGAGCTGCCTGTCCCACAGTATTTTGGTCACCACCCTTTGTGCCAGCCTTTTGAAAACGTGGGCTCTCAAGGAACACCGCAAAACTGAGATTCTGGGCTTCATAAAAGCTGCCAAGAAATTTGACAGTGTTTCATTGGCACTTTCCACTTCTGCAAAATATATAAGTTCTGACAAAAAAATTCCTAAACAAAACAGTTTCAGTGATTTTTATAAAGGATGTTTGGGTGGAAATTTGCAAGTCAGCTCTACTCATATGGCAGGTCTCATGATCACTTTTTCCTCCCTTACCTTGGCTTCGCTACAGCTGTCAAAATACTTGGTTTGCAAAACAGCTTCTCATAAACTGTTAAGTGTTTCATAAATTTGTGAACAATGGTGATGATAGTGCTCACACTTAGTAAGGAACATGTTTAATTAAATGTAACACATGAAGCGTGTCACAGTTGAATGCTGTAAATGCCAAAACACAACTAATTTTAACTTTGAAATATTTCGGAGCTTTGGTTTCTGAAATGGGTGCGACTTACAAGAAAGGATTTATAGTTAGTGCTGGGTTCATTCTACACAAACAAATATTTGTTAGCATTGCATTTGAAGGGAGGAATGTTGCCAGCAGACTGCCAGGCAGATAAACTTCTTTTGAGTAGTGCTTCGAGCAGAAACAAAAATATCCTGCCTGAAAGAAGAGGTGAATCTTTTTTTATGCAGAAATCTAAACCATACCTGAGAACCAATGATAAGCTGAATAAGGTGGCAATCATTCAATTAAGAAATTGCAGACTTGTAGGAATTACACTACCACTCTAAAAGGGGGAGGAGATGTGACACTGACTACACACAGTTAAAAGTGCCTACTTCTGATATCAAATGATGCACATTTTTCACTCCTTTTCTCCTTGGTTGCTATAAATTTTGTTTTCCTTTTATAAAAGATGCTATATTATCTAACAAAACCAGCAAAAGGCTTTTGTTAAAAATACCAATATCTGTATATTCTCTTGAGAAAAGTAACTGTTATGAGAGTACTTGTTAAAGCAATTTGGTTTGAAAATAGAAACATATAAGCTAAGAAAAAAAACCCAAAGAGATGCAACAGGCAGGGGTTTTTATAGAATAATCTCATCCTGTCACATTAGCTAAAGTCTATATGCAATTACCAAAACTGAAATCAATATAATTGAGTTTTTAGCCATCTTTTTTTTTTTTCAATTTCTAGCGTACATGGCCAGATCTACCTGGCATTTGAGAACTTTGTCTTTCCCTATAGCAAGCTTTGCTTTCCAAATTAGCCCGAATTCTCTCTTCAGAAGTGGTTTATCACCATGGACTTTATAGAAAATTCCTCTGAATGGGAAGTGTGAAGAAATTCCATTGATTTCCCTTTCTCTGAACTACTGCTACCTGTGTAAGGCCAACAAAAACAAAATGTCTTTTGCCTTTAGAACACTATATATAGGCATATGTTGGTCCAAAGCAATAGCTTTGGTACATGTTTTTCATGTAGAAATTTATTTTAAATCAAAACTTGCCCAGCTCCAGATTGACTCAAACTTCAAAGATTCAGCAAGACTCCAGAAGGATAAGAAAGAGCATTTTAAAATAAAAATTCAAAGAGAAGCTATCCACTCCAAAGAAAACAGAACCCACATATGTTTAATAAACTCTTCACCTTCCCTATACTGACAATCTGTGTAGCATTTTATTGATTTATCGTAGAAAACAGATGAGTGCAGATAACACACATTTGACATTCAGGATGCAAAGTCACCCTGTCTTTTCAATTCCATTAACTAATTTTAAAGCAGAAGTGATTAATTTGCCCATGAGTGTCACAGCTACAACAGATGCAGCTAAATTGACTGTGTTACTTTATAACTGCTGTGTCCACATGGGTACAAGCATCATTCTCAACCAGAAGTTATGGGCTTCATGTAAAAATTGCCGGGTGAACTGGACTGTGTCACTCAGGAGAAAAACATGAAAAGATTTCTTTCTGGCTTAAAAATACGCAGATGAACTTGTAACAAAAAGCTGAAGATAGAAAGTCTAAACCAAAAGACTATTATTTGTGCATTTATATTGTATGTGTGAAGAAAGTGAGTCTTCAGTCAAATCCTCTGCTGCTGAAAATTAACCCGCTTATATGTAAGACTAAAATCACTGTGACCGATTACCAACAGCAAACACAAAGCCATTCTGGACAGATGTTTCTTTAACTGTGCTGGCAATTTGCACAGCCATCCTGGAGCTCTGAGCCCTGGGGATAATCAAACTCCAGAGCAGCCTACCTTGCGGAGGGGCTTGAGCTTGGTCTCCATGATGAAGTCGTACTTGCAGAGCTCGCAGCAGCGCGTGTCCGAGCTCTTGATCCACTGGTGCAGGCAGGCCTGGTGCACAAAGCGCAGGGTGCCCGTGCAGCGGCACGGCGTGATGAGGGGGCTCTCATCATCTCCCTCACAGTGACAGATCCTGACAGGAAGGACAGCAACAGCGAGTCAGCCAACTTGCCAACCAGCAGTGCACAGGCACTGGCTTATTTACACTGCTTTCTCATCTTCAGGCTTGACATTCAAAAGGTGCCAGGTATATGACCTTTCAGATGGAGGCCCAGGAACATACTCCTTGTTCCTTTCTGCCATTTAGCAGCCTCTCTTCATTTAGTTATTATTTCTCTTTGAATTTGCTACGTGGTCTCAGGGTGTATCAATAGAAATAACAGCTTTTCCCTTTTATGCATGGCAAAACCTTTAAGACAAATACCAGAGCAGAATAGTCCTTGGTCTGTAAGTAATGCCAATAAATCCCTCAAAGGTAGAGAAATCTAACCCAAGCTGAAAATATCCAGCATGTGAAATACAAAAAGTTTCTAGGATATTTCTTTGGAGTTAAAGAATCAGAGAACTGTTTTGAGTACTCTGGAGTCATGCATATGGCACAGTGTGTACACACACTAACACTTTTTAGGAGGCAGGTGTTGAAAAGTCATGGCAATTTTTTTTTTATTCCTCACTGTCCCTTTTAGGCAGACAGCTGCATTATTTGAGAAAACAAAAACTACTCTGTAAGCAGGCCCTAAGACAGAGGCTGGTCCCAGAACTGTTTTACCTTACTATGGGATACAGAGCTTTTCCTGTTGTGGTTTTGCATTAAGTGATCAGTGCTCTAACATCATCATCTAAAGGGCTTCTTCTGTGACCCATGTCCAGATGTCCTGCTGATTTTCCCCTCTTCTAAACAATCTCATGATCATATCAGGAAAATATTCACCCATCAAAAACAATGTCAGATTTATTGGCAACCATTTCTTTGAAGGCAGAGAAAGCTTTACAGAGAGCAGAAGGCTTAACCAAACACCTGAAGTTAAGGAGGTTCACCTCAATGAAGAGTAATTCCCTCCCATCCCCAGCCTAGGAAAACACAAGAAAGCACCCAAGCTCTAATGAATGTATTAAGTGTCAAGCTACCATGCAAGTGAAAAAAATAAAATAAAAAAAGGCAAAAATAAAAATCTGAAGCCTGAGAAATGCTATTTCAAAATAAAGAAGTAGCAGTAACAGCACAGATCCTGTTGTCACACAAATAAAGCTTAGTACTTAGGAATGGCACCCTCAGATGGTGCAGATGCAGAAGTGTCTGAACACATCTGAGGAATAACTCACTCTTTTACAGAGAAAATGGTGACTGCACCACCTCTGGGGTAGCAGAGCTTCAGGATAAGGTTGTCTTCCTACTGGGAAGATGGGTGACCTTTCTAAAGCAGGAGGTCCTGAGGCATGTCAGGAGGCAACCTGACAAAGATATCCCAGGAAAGACTGGCTACTGCACAGCTCTGAGGCTGCCAAGCCTATAGGAGGGGAGCAGGAAATTCCAATGTCTCTACATGAAAGATCTACAGATCGAATCTGGCAGCTCCACTGTTCTTCTACAGGGTAGACCAGAGCCATGAGAAAAATCTATCTATGATAATGGGAAATCAGAACAAAGCTGCTTTGCTGGACATACAGAAATAAAGAGACACAAAAATTCCAACAGATAAATGAAGCTCTGAATACCTGTCCACAAAAGCCAGGTTTCAATTTCTGCAGTGGTGCTTCCACAGGATTTCATGCCCCACAGCAGTGAAGAGGAGAACAAATTACCCACAACTTCCTTCTTGCACATGTTGATTTTTTGAGACACATTTTACAGGAACTCAATTTACAGTCTTGTCTTTACTAATCCAGCTGAGTTAGGTGCATCAGTATCTTAGTTCTTAGATGGGAATTGCCTATATGGTGATTTCTTACTGAGCCTCTAGCTTAAACAGAACTATATTTTCAAAACACTGAATAGTTATTTTTCTAACAAATGCATTCCCAACTGAGAGTAACATAAAAACCATAATTCTCTTTTTAAATTAAAACTATTCCCAAAAGGAAGATCAACATTCTTTTTTCATTTAAATTCAAGCCATACATAATTCATTTTACAGCCTTAGCATTTAAACTATTTAGAAATTAGACAACTAAGCTATGGACCCAATAGCTTTTTTTTCTACTACTGCCAAGATTGTTTAAAATTATTTTCAGAGCTAAAATACAAACCTAAAATTCCACTGAGATTTTCAAATAAAGTGACATTGCAAATTTGAAATGAATACAAATAATCCTTAGTAGAAATACTTCTATAGAAAAACTCTATATGCATTATACATTTTATTTGGGCTTTCCTTGTACGTAAGTCACAAGCCAATTGTATAAACAACAGGGTGACACTAAGAACTCACTGTATGAATAAGCTCAAACTAAAAATTCTAATGGCCTCTTCTAGCTTTATAACCATGAAATATATCATGAGAATTAAAACAAACTTCACTAGGAATTAAAGTCCAGACAAAATGACCAAAGCCATGGCTTTCATTAGCTTGAATGCGCTTTGGTCTCTTTGGTGCAATTTAACTCTTTGTTATTTGCTTACCCAGAAGAAATTAGCTTAAAAGATGATTGTGTACCTAAACTCATAGTGACAGTCTAAAGATTTTTGATGCCCAACACCTGTGGTAACAGAGTGTTGGCTAAATGCTGAAACATCTTTTAAAGACTTGGAGCAGGCAACTTGCTCTGTCTTCCTCAGCCATTAGAATTAAACCACAATTTTGTGTGTCTTTGCTCTTTGATGAGTTCATCTATAATGTACATCATAATTATCACAAATCAGAGAAAGCAAATTGTTAATGATGGTTTTGAGAAGTTTGTTGTGCAAACGGAATGGAGGTAGGGATATAAAGCACAGACATACCTGAACCATGTCTGAACCAAGCTGGAGGTGGAGAACTTTCATTCTAGTTTCCTGTTGTCAATGATCACAACTGTTTGAAACATTCATGCATTAAATTGATTATTTAGCTCACTGAACTTGTTCTGAGAATAAAATTTGTTCACATACTTTACAAATTAACTGAGTGGAAAAAAACCAAAACCACTCTCTATGATAAAGATAAATATATATAATTTGCTAAATCTATACTGATTTATTTACATTTTGTAGCACAGCACTGATCATTGTTATTAGCTTCAGTTTTAGCTGCTCAGACACACCTACAGAATTTACATACTCAACTTTTCTCAAATTTTTAGTCCTTTAGTAGATAAACCGCCTTTATTATAGAGAAATACCCTTGACTATTTTTTTTTCTGACAGCTTAGTGCTTCAAGCATTCCTGTCTATGAACAGGACCTTTCTGTTCCAGGGAAAAAATGAGCACAAGACTCCAAAGGAGCTTTTGCTCTATGAATCATGTGTATACCAGAGATTTATAAGCCATCACATGATCTTCTGATTGTGATACGCAAAATTTTGTGTGTGTATTTGTATGCACCTACAAACATATCTCTACACACTGAGATCACAGAATATCTATATTTCTTTCAACAAAACTCACTGTGAATCCTTATGAAACAATACTCTGACAGTGCTGTAATCCTTATGCATAAGTTTTTGGTTTATATGTCATTACTTTAATTATCCAGCATATATTTTTCTAGCACAAAATTGTTTCTATAACCTTCAGCAAACAGATGTACCAAACACAGAAATTAATGCTAACACTGTGCATACATGAGATGAAAAACAAAAAGCAAAAAAAATCTTTGAAGGATGTTCTTAAACAGCAGGTTCACATATATTATGCAACAAATTAAGAAAAATATTTTTCAGGGAAAAAAACCCCACTAATGTTAAAACTGAAAATATCAGCATTTGTGAAAGATTTTTCATAATTCATATAAAAACTACTGCAGAGCTCTTCTATGTTCCTTACAAAACATATTGCCACTACATACATATATAAACAAAAGTAATTTCTTATCAAATCAAAATGATGAGATGCAGCTAAAGAAAGCACTCAGAAGTGAGGCATCTTCAGAATATAGTGTTGTCATACTGTCTTAAATTCCATGACTATTAATTGCTTTCCCATATTTCCCATGGTCCTGTTCCTTGCAAAAGATAAAATGCAGAAAGGTAAGTATGAAACCAGTCTACAACTTGCAGGCATTCCTAAGATCATTGGATTTTGGCTGATTTTCAGAAAATCAGATAGAGTTATCTTGGATGCCTGACCATCATTTGTCATCAAATTAAGACTTGTTGTCTTCCATATAGACAAACATTTCCATTTTCCCTACAGACAAACATAATCTCAGTTTAAAGGGCCAAAAATCAGTATGGAACAAGGAAATCACTTGGAAAGCTTTCAGGTTTTCCCAACAGTTATTTATTCTGGCAAAATTACAGCAATTGAAATTGCAATCTAGATGGTTAGCATCTAAGCTGCTTATGGCAGGAGATACAGGCAGATTCCAACAGATTTGTAGCTTTTTCTTCATGTGCAGTTAACAGTTTTGCTCTCATTAAAGAGAATAGCTGCTAATCTCCATCCTCACTGGAAACCCAGCAGTTTCCCTAACCTGTCATCCAGTAATCCACCTGAGTCTTTGGAAATTAAGCAAATAGGCTGATCCCCGTGCCTCTGTAGTGAAGTGGAAAACACACTTATTCTGCAGGAGTCCCATGGGATTTAGTGCTCCACTCCTACCCTGCCAGTAAGTGCTCCTCTGGGACAGCATCTACCCAGCTGATTCCCATGGATGACTACTGCCAAGGGAAAGGGATGAAGAATAAGAATCATCCAGCAGGTCCCTGCTTCTGCTGCAAGCCACATTGAGCACCTTGTCACCAGGAGCAGTGCTGGAGGGAAAGGTTTGCAGTAATTCTGCTTCACCAGAACTCTCTGTGGATCCCACATTTGCAATTGCCCTCCCTATCTCAGTACCTGGTAAAACTGTTGAGGTTTTTTTGGCCATTACACATAGAGCAAAGGTTTAGTACAGAAGCTTTTGTAGACTTCCTTGAAAATACACAAGGTCAAATTTTACCCTCATTAACAAATGAAAAATGTAGAGGAATGCCTCTGAGACTTTAAAAAATAGAAATGCATATGGGGGCATGGGCATACTGATAATGATGTGCAATAATGTTTAAGGGCTATAAATTATGTAATTATGTAAAACCTGTATTGTTCCATAATTTTCTGGGAACTGTACAGCTGTGTCCATGCTAACAAGCATTACAGTCAAATTGTAACAAATCTTGAAAAAAGTCAGCTAGTACTGAAACCTGGGGTATCTACACCAGACCCATTCTGGTGGTGTTTCTTTGATTTAAAACTGATTTTAGACTAGACCAGGAATACACTCTGAGACAAGTTCTCAGTGTGGTCTAAGCCATGGCAAAAGTAAGGTTGATCAGATGTGCCTCAAAAGCAGGCTCCTTATCTGAACTAATGGAGGCCCCCTCACTCACCAAATTAGGAGGAGCTACAGCCTTGTGACTGTGGCATGTTTACACCAACTGTGATGCAATTTATAAGCAAACTGAACTAAATTAACACAGGTGCCTAATAACCACACTGTCATTTTCTTGAAGATGGAAGAACACCAGTACAAAAGAAATGCTTTGGAACATTTAACAGATTTCCTTAATAAAAGAGATAAATATTTTCTCCATATAAATATGCTCAAGAAAGATAATACCTATTCCAGAAATATTTTTTTTTGGTGAGATACTATTGAAAATCTTGCTCTTCACTGGAAAGCACATATGAACTCAATGGGCAAAGAAAAATTTTTACTCTGTTTGATGGCTACATCTCATCACTGTATCTCACTGTTGCTAAAGGGAGCTTAGTCAGGAAAAAACAGCAGAGCTGAAAAATGTTGGAGCAAGTGAATCCCTGGATTTGATTTTTGGCTGTGGGGATTATTAGCTGCCAGCATGAAATGCCATGAGCTCCTAGGTTATCTTAATTGGACCAAAAGGATCCAATCTCCCAGAATTGCAAAAGGATGCACAAAATTGCTGTCGCTACTGTTCGATTTTTTTCTTAGGAAAACTATTCTGTCCAAAAAAGGTCATTTTCTCTTTTGTCAATTTATAAATTCCTTACAGTACTTTTAGATAGTTAGAATCTAAAATAAAACAGCTTTATGAAGAACTCACAGCAAGTAATTGTCATTCATAAAAAGAATCCACAAAAATATGGAACTCTGCTTATGCGTGGTTCATCACTTGGGAAAAAAAAGGTTAAATTCATGGAATATATTCACCTTGCAATAGGCTATAGAGTGCCATGTTTCTCTTACTTTCATTTTACAGGCTTTTCTTTTTTTAAATCTCATTTCCATTCTTTCCACTTTTAAATCACAAAGTAATCTAAATGACAAATTGGTCTTCCTCTCCATTTAAACATGGTGCGAATGAGGCACATTAATTCTCCACATCAAATGTAATCCATTTGTATCTCTTCCCTGTCACTCCTGCCCTTCCATTATGCTATACAGTCAGCTGTCTTTACCTGACTAGAGGAAAAACCATTTTTAAAATGTTGCACCACACCAGTGGACTTTCATAAGGGCCTAGCTCATAAAGCTTTCTCTTCATTTCTGCAAAAGTGATGAGAATTTGTAAGAGCCCCAAGAGCAAACAACATTAGCGAAAGCACATAAATATTTTATTTTGTCGACATTTCTTGTCTTTCGATTAATCTTGCTTTATAGGTGATAAATAGGATATCTAAAGTTACAAGTAATTGCTGCTTCAGATGCATGGTTAGTGCAAGATACATGTCTGACAATATTTACTGCACTGAACAAGTTCAAAGAACTAGGGACTGCATTTCAAAACAGGATGTAGATTTCCTCCCACCTACCTGGTGAAAATCAAAGCTTTAAGGAACTGAACTCCATACACAAAATATGCAAGTTTTAAGTATTTAATAATGGGACCTTTAAAACCAAGGGTACCTTTCTAACAGGAGGCTGTGCCATTTCACTTATTTCCATTAAAAATAATAATAAGTTCTGAAAGAAACAAGCAGAAAGAAGGACTCGGTTCTCCCCCAGACAAGTGAGCCTAATCACAACAAAGACATACTTGCCTTACTTTGGCTCTCCTTGCATCCTTGTGAAGCACGGAGAGCTTCCAAAAGAGACTGCAGAACCAGATGGCTGAAGAGGTGACAGATGGGGATTTGAACCATCAGGCAGATAATAGAATTAACCAGAATTTCATATTGCTCCAAAGACTGATGAACCACCAGACCATCAAGCAGAGGAGGAGATTGCTCAAAAAGCAGGAGATCCCTATCAAAAAGTCACTTTGCAAAAAATAAAACTCTGAACAGAAAAGTAAGCAGCAGTCACAGGTTTGGTTTTTTTGGTTTTTTTTTGAGAAAGGGGTGAGGAATCTACATGCAGGACAAGATTCAGAGACTCAGCTCCTAACATGCTGAGATCACAATGTACACACTAACATCCAGGGAGAAGCAGGTTAAAAACTCTCCAGTCAACCACCACAGTCTGGAAGTAGAGCACCTTCCATTTTATGGTGATTTTAGAAGGCTCTGATGGTACTTCAAGTCCACATGTTCTGCATTACAGTTTCTTAACTGGATCCAACATCAAGGTTTCAGCATAAGTATTTAGAATGAGTGTTAAAATTCAGCGGTAGAATTTGAACCCATATATCTATCTTCAACTTTCTGTTTTTTCTTGTTCAAGGACTTATTTCCTACCAACCACCTTTCTGTCTTCTCATCTCATGAGCACTCTTCTACCTGAATATTTCAGAATGTAAGTAATTTAATAAAAACCACATTTTCTTGCATGTCCTACTAAATAATATTAAGAAAAGAAAAACCCTGCTGAAACACTTGATTTCACAAGAGAAAACTACATAATCATATTGCCTCTTGTCAGGTGCAGTATATATTTCTTCCCATCTATAATTGTGCTAACACAGAAAAATGCCCATATTAGTATTTTCCTACGTTTTTAATGGCCTTTTAGTTAACACACCAGATTTTGAAAATTGTTTTTTAAAAATTATGCTTGAAATATACTCTGCAGATCTCATGAGTCAACCTCGTAATCTTCTTTACTTCTCCCCTTCCTTACTGTTGTGCCCTACTCCTCAAATGAGAGCCTGCCATTATACCTGACTGCAGAAAGTCATTCAGAGTTCATTCAACAAAATCAAAATTTGACTTCCAGTAAGCGTCTTTTTTTCAAAGTGAGAAACTCCACTTTATTTAAGTGCATGTGTTTTTGCTGAAATGACTGAATCAGCAGTACAAAAAGATTGTACACCAAACCCTAACTAGTTAAACAGAAAATATCTTCCAACTAGATCATCAATAATAAAAATACCACAAGATATATTCAGAATCAATACACAAAGCACTTATGATCCACTAGTGGTAATATCAACTACTCAATTTTCTTTTCTTAGTGATTTCCATGTGAAAATCCATGGGACCAACTTCTCACAATCCATTCACTTTGTCATATCCAATACACAGCTGTTCCCTTTGGGGAGATTATCCACACACAGAGCAAAGAAAGCTGTTTCTGAGGCTGTGCCTCAAGCCATGGCAAATTCCTGGATAAGGTATATATGAAGAAAATCTCAGGCACAAAGCAACTTAGGAAAAGGAGTCTAACTCTATGATTTAGAAAGCCTAACCTGTGAATCTTTAAAAAAAGAAAAAATTAAGTTAGATGCCAAAACAACTCAGCACAGCCAGAACTTATGCGGTATCTCAGAAGAAGAAATCTTGGCTCCTAATGGACTTCAGGAGAAAGTAGTTGTCCAGGGAAGAGACTGTAAAGGTCAGGATTGATGCCATGACATTTTTTCAGCAGTTTGGAAAGAATCAGTGACACTAGAAGGGCAAATAATTCCCCGAAGTGACCAAGAGTTTCCCCTTAGACTAGCTGAAGAACATATTGCACAATGGTACTGTACTTTATCTGACTAAAATGTGCTTATATTGGAATTGAGTATGCGCTGTCACATTCCAGCTCATGCTGATAAATGCAGAGTGAAGAAATTGTCAGCAATCCATGAGGCAATGAAGGAAAAAAGTTGCCTACCCAGACACTGAAAGACACAATAACTGTTGCCAAGAGAAGTTTATGATCCCTGCTCCTTTGCTATTTCCACACAACATTATTTAGGTGAGGGCCAGTCCTCTCAGCCAGTGCTGTCATATCAACTAAAAGATATCAATAGCTAGGATGAAAAGCTTGAAGAAACCCCCCAGGAAAAAAAAATTCCACATCACAACCAGTGACTATGCTAACCTAGTCTTAGCATAAACAAAACCACCCTCTTTTTTCTATGCCTCATGCAGAAAAATGGGGAGTGTATGTGCACATCTACATTGACAGATAATTACTTATTCAGGTTTTGTTTCAGATTGGAGGCTGTGAATTTTAAAAAGAAAACATACCACAGATCACAAATCAATGAAGTGCATGGACATGTCCCAAGAAATAGAAACTGCAGTGTGTTCTCAATTGGTGGTAAAAACATGTCTTCCTTTTTCTTCAGCTGTCTACAAACTGATTAAGTAAGACAACTTATCAGCTATAAAAAATTAACAGGCTTTTGATTTTGCTATGTTTTTCCTAGATATATTACAGTCATTATGATACATCTGATAATGACAACAACAAAAAAATGGTATTATCCCTGACACAGAAAAATGTGTTTCTGACTGGCTTGAGAAATTTTGCAGAACAGGTCCCATCATCAATCATATTAAGTTTAATGCTGGTTGTTCAAAGAACATCTTCACTGATACTGAGCCTAAGGGCACAACCTATCAAAATTTTTCAACTTTCCTCAACTAAATAAGAGCCTGGCTGAAAAGTCTGCATGCACATCCAAAATGTCCATCCTTGAACCAAGCTCCAAGTCTTGCAAAAAGTGCCTGAAAAATTATAGTAAAATTCAGTGATTTGAGAAGACAAATAAAAGACTGGGATTCACTTTTCACCTGAAAGCAAATTCTAAGTTTGGTGACTTGGGGAATGGCTAAGACTAATCTACGTAATGCATTTACAGAACGTGTATATGTATATACATATTCATATATAGAGATATACACACACACATATCTATATAGTATGTGTGTGTATATCTATATACTCACACACACCTTCATTTATTTATTTATTTGTGTAATTTTTACTACAGTATAATGAAGTCCATTATGAAGACCCATGCTGAAGCAGATTTTTCTCAGATTTTGGGTAGCTCATACTCTTAACAATTACCAAATGACCTGTTATGTATGTACTGCGTGTACCACACTGGATCTTCAATCTGGGTAGTTCAGAAATAGAAAACAACGCTGAAGCTGTTATAATTACCTGTGTGCATTTCTGCATCATACCCTGTAAATAAATTTCAATAACATGGTTTACCACTGTTGCTGTTTCTTTGCATTTCCATAAGGCAGAGAGAACCCAAGCCTGGTCCAAATACATAAACTCATGCACAAACACAGCTGGACTTTGAAGAACTTTAAATTATTAAGACAGACAATGGACAAACAGTGGAAAAGTGTGGCTGTGCTTGGTAAGTATAAAAAGGAGTGCATAGCCCTAGCTGTGTTAGTAATGGCTTATGTCTTCTGCTGCAAAAAACCCCACAAAATACCTGCATATTACCTTTTCTCTTTTCAGAAATAAGATCTTTGCAGTATTTCACTAAGTTAAAGCATACTGTGAGACTGCATGATGTGGCATCATGAACTTCCTCATCCTCTGTTTACATTTCCACACAAATTCTTCCCAGCAAAGAAAAGTGAGAAGTTTTGGGTTATGAAGAAACTAAGAAACTATGAAGAAACTAAGCCAGATTGTCACTTTGTAGATGAGAGCCAATGCTGGCTCACAAGCTTGGTGAGGGAGAAAAAAGGAAATACTTGTTTCAGTTCTGTTAGACTTACGGGATGGTGCATTTTTATTTACCACTGAAGTAAGTAACTCAAGTGTTCCCAGCTGTGTACTCCAAATTTGGATGTTAGCCCAGAAGAGGTGAGCTTCATCTCATTTCCAGGGTAAAATGCTCACCTTCTGGTTGCATGCTTCACACCAGGGCATCAGATTGTCAGAGGCCTGCAATTCTGAACTAAAGAGAACTCTTGGTGTTGGCTTTTTCTTTCCCAAAACTTATTTTACTGCTTATTCTGCCCAATCACCCTTTGTACCATTCCAGTCCTTGAGAGGGGTGACTGAACTAACAGCCCATACACATTCACAGTGTGGAGGTGTTTGGCAGTGCAAAATCACAGACAAATTATGCCCCACTAGAGACAATGCTCTCCAGGCACCATCCACTGGCTTCCGGAGATAATGGCAACTCTAAGACCATAAATTAATTTCATATTAGTCATTGAAAGATTACATAGGGGGACCAAAGCTGGATTTCAAATGATCACTTAAGGAGGAAAAGCTCCATATCCCATTGTATTGAGCTATCTGGCATCCTGCTCCATTCTCTGCCTCTGGCTGGAGATTTAAAAAAAACCCAATACTCTGCCAGAGGACAGAGTGGGTCCTTCTTCATGGAGAAAAGACAAACATTTGATTCCTTTTTAAGATTATTCTTTTTAAATAAGGGAAGTATCTCTTCACATTGAGATATGCTAACTTCTCTGTAGCATAGGTTCTTTGCTATTTCCTGTGGCCTGCCCAGCCTAGTTTATTACTGAGAAATAGTGACAGAAAGCAGTCAAGGGAAAGGCACTCAGACCGTGGCAGGGAGAAACTCCTCCTAAGAATGTTAAATCCTTCTTATTAGGGACTAACCTGCATACTTCTAAATCATCAGACCAGTCATCATACAACACTGGAGGTTTCTGAGCAGCATGAGGCACCGTGGGCCCTGCCCCAGCAGGTACTCCATGATCTGGGGCAGCCAGAGCATCACTGCCAGAGCCTGCCTCTGCAAAGGAGTCCTTGGTGTGCCTAAGGAAAGGCGCAGGCTGCCGGTCTCTGTGGGAGCTTTTCCCTTTGCTTTTCCCACATTTTCTTGAGGAAATCCTTGCTTCCTGAGATGATGCTGAAGACTGTGATTCCTTAAGCCTTGAAATCCTTCGGCGGTGATTTAAAGTAGGATTCTCAGGGTCAGACACCTCTTGTTTCTCTTTTCCCATTGTCCCCAAGGTGACAAGTTCAACAGCATTACTGTTTGAGGATCCATCCTGGTTACTGCATGATCTATTATTTCTTCTCCCTCTCCTGGCCATCCTGGCCTTTTCTCTTGCTCTCCTCCTAGCCTGAGCCCACTGACTCTCATCTGAAGATGATGATGAATCAGATGCGTTCCAGCTGGATCTCGGAGGCTCAGGATGCAATTTACAGTTTCTTCCCTTTCCTTGCTTTTCTGTATGCTCACCATTGTCTCCAGTCTCTTTTTTCCGCCTAAACCTTCGTTTTATGAGTTTCTTACCACCCAGCTCCCTATTAGAAGGGGCCAGCACCATGACAGGGGTTGCATGCTCAAGCTCATCTTCTGACAAATCATGCAAGGTAGTAGATCTAGACAAAGCAGTAAGCAAAGGAAAGGGATGGAAATGGGAAGGGTGGGTGGAAAGAGAAATCACACAGACAAAAAAAAAGAATGAGAATGAGAACATGAATTTTAATACAAAACCATGAGACTAAAACACAAAAACAAAACCAAAACAAAGAGAGATCAAAAGAAAACTAAAGTCTATGTCAATTATGAATAAAGTTAAGCAGAAGAAAGAGCTACATAGCTACATAATATTTAATAAAAGCAACTAACAAGTATCAGCCAGACGAGAGTATATTTTTCTCAGCACATACCTACAAATGTCCTGAGTGGAGGGGCAGACAGATAACCGAGACTGACTCCTGGGAGCTGTTCCTGTTGTAGGACTGCTTGCCTGTTGAAATAAGTTAGACAGTTTGGAATCTTTGTCCATGAAATACATTGCAGATATTTTACTGCTTTGCCACATGATCACAAAATTAAAACAACTGTTTCTGCTGTTCATAGCGTGCTGTTGAACACATAGAAGCTGGCAAAATACAGGAAGCTTGAACAAAAGTGAAACCAATTTGTGGAACTAAGTACGACTGAAGTGTTTGAGCTCTTATTCGCTCATGACTACTTTTTGTCACTGTTTGAGGAAGCAGCTTTCAGCATTTGAATTTTCATTTGGCTCTACTGTAAATGTCTGAAGGGGAAACGTCTGATTTTCTTTTGTGCAGTCAACCAACCATGATGATGCCTTTCCAAATCACGTGAAGTGCATCTGTGATACATTTAGTGATGAAGAACCCAAAGCTAACTTAGGTTGAGTGGACTGATGAAACAGCAGGAAGAATAGAGTGTGTTTTAAAAGGTTTTCAAGGCAATCAGATCTTCTAGAAAAGCTGAAAATGTTAAGCTGAGATGAGCCAGAAAAATTCAAAGTGCAGGCTGCATCTCTACAGAGCTGATCACATTCTCAAACAGCAGAAGAGATATAAAAATGTTTAGTATGTGACATTTTGCTCATAAGGTTGTTGCTACAAATTGGAGATTCAGTTACCCAATACTTTCACTGAAAACATATTTTGATGGTGTTAGCAGCAAACCATTTCAATCTGCCTTGCTATCAACTGACAGCAGAATTGTATGGAATCCAAATGTAAATCCAAGGCATTATGATTCTTCAGGATCCCTCACAAGACACAGTATTGTGGGAAGTGGGTTCAATACAAATCACTAAGGCTGTGACCTTCCTGCAGCTGATCAGGGCTATTGGCTTTTACTATGCAACCCCATCCAGCCCATTGTGATCACCACTTCCAAATGCAGACAAAATACTACATGCCTCACAATTCCACAAGATCGAGCACCAGATGCAAGGGAAGGATAACTATTAAGAAAGAGTACAAAGCAAAAATCAAACAAAGATGTAAAGCCTGTTATCCAAATCTTTTGTACTAGCAAACCAAATTCAGTCAGATATAATTGAAATTATTTCTAGTTCAACTTCCACAGACATTTTTGTGGCGTTAAAAAGGTGTTGGAAAATTAGTAGTACAAGCAAAATAATTATAAACAGCAAGTACCTGCCAACACTTCACTTTTAGCCGAGGTTGTCAATATCCATTCTATTTAATGCATACATGTTTTGGAAACATCAGTCACCCCTAGGTGGATTTTTGCTTTTATGGGTACCAGCTGAGACTTAAGAATAGTGCTTTTGCATGAAAACAATCTTCTAGCTCCTGGAATTCAAGTAACCATTTTTACCTGTTGATTAATATCGCAAAAGTACACCAAAACCACCAACAATATTACTAATTCTTTACTTCTGGTTCCATGAATGAAAATCAGATATACAACAACTAAGCCAAAATGAGCAATTAAATTGGTAAATTGACACAATCCTTGTGTTGTAGGTTTTTGCCATGTCTGGATTCACCATCAAAGGAGGAACATTAGTGTGTATACATGCAGTGTCATGCTGGAAGAAAACGACAAGTATCTGTGAGAGAAATTGTATTCCATATCTCCTCTTCTACAAAAGCAGTATTTCAATTATAAGCATGGGGACAGAGTAGGAGTGTTTCTTACATACATATTGGAAACATATGTTAGATGCATGGTTGGGTATATAATCTCCTTCCATCTCAGCCTCTGAGATTAGCATCGGGTAATTAGGCATGTCTTAAGCTACTTAATGAGGAAAGATGCAGACATCAGCACCAATAATTAATGCTATTGGGTTACGTGCTGCTACTGCATGAAGAAACATCCCTCCAGACTAAGCCCCAGTGGAAAGACTGGTGAAGAAACCCAGCCCTAGAGCTGAGTGAGGAATCCTGGATTCATGCCTCATGATGTGCTCATTTTTTTTTCCCCTCACAGCTCCAGGACTGTTACCATTGCTTCTTTGGGATCTCTGTACTACAGGGGTTTGGCCTGGTCTTAAATGGTGGTCAGGTCAACTCCACACAGTAAAGGGAATTTTTACATCACCTTGCCACAAGCAATACCCTTTGAAGGGATAGGGAGACTGGCTAAGCTGGCCCAGCAGCCATACAGTAGGTCTGCACAAGTTCAAGAAACTTTCAGCAGCTATTAAAGCAGGAAGCCAGCTAGACAGTTCTTAAGAGAGCTGAAATAAAGCCAAAAACCAAACAAGCTCCTTGAAAAGTTTTTTACACTTACGATTTGGAACTGCAGACCAGCAGAAATCTAATTATTTTAAAATAAAAATTACATTATCAGCTTGACTACTTAAATCTTACATTTCACTTTCAACTGTCAAGAGGTCTGGACTGTTTCAGTCCTGCTCAGTCAAATTTACTTTCTAGTTCCCCTGTGCAGGCATGATGCTATGTTTAGTTGTACATAACTCATAGGAAAGTTTATTTCCTTCAAAACCAATTTACATAAATATCTTTTACAAAATGAATGCTTTTTGCTTATTTATCTAAGCCCTATTGGAGCAAACATGACAACTGGCAGGCAAAAAGCCAATGCACCATTTAAGTCTTCAAAAACAAAGCATGACAAGTTATATACAAGATAATTCAGATTCTTACCTGTGATCAAATATAATTAATTCAATTTCTACAACTTTGTAACACA
The DNA here is from genome assembly GCF_028551555.1 of Melozone crissalis. Classification (NCBI taxonomy): domain Eukaryota; kingdom Metazoa; phylum Chordata; class Aves; order Passeriformes; family Passerellidae; genus Melozone; species Melozone crissalis. The sequence continues at coordinate 33,912,404 of NW_026535784.1, read as the reverse complement.
ATTTTTAATCTACATTATCTAAATTTATATGCATTTATCTACATTAAATTAGTTTTTCATGGTAAAATCATAGATTCATAGAATTCCAGGTTGGATGGAACCTCAAAGACCACCCATTCTAACCTTTCTTGGCAAAAGCACAGTGTGGACAACATGTCCCATCATGCCATCCAGCTGAATCTTGAAAGTGTTTTCATGGAAAAAAAAAATTAACTGATGGAGCGAATTCTAAAACCAAAAAGGTTAATGCTTCTGATATTAATTTTCTGATGTTGATTTGTGTCCCTCACAGGAAATGGAGGCCCTTATTTTGTAAATAGTGTCTTTGTAAATGAAATACAAGTGGAAGGACCTGCTAATGTCAGGTCTCTCCTTGCTACCACATGTCAAATGAATTCAATAATTCACATCTCGATGAGCTGTTTTTAAGAACCTGTAAATTTCAGCTCAGTTGGACGCCTAGTCCCTTTACTTTTTCATCCTACCCTGTTCTGACAGCAGTAACTGTATTTGCTTTCTGCTACCAGCACTGCCTCTAAGTTTACCCCAATTCTTTTGGCAATACTCCCTCTTTGCCATTTCTTTTACAAACCTTACATCCCAAACTAATTTTAAAAATTTAAATAATAATATCTCTTAAAGTCAGTCTGAGAGCAAAGATATCTAGAGGGGCATAAAGGGTAGTGTGTTTACAGAGGAAATTGTGTATTTTCAAGGCATATCTGACAAACCAGAACATGATAATTTGAATATATTCTGCTCACGTCCTATCAGTCCAGCTCTTTTGGGAATGCATATGCAGCAGATGTTGGAAAGTCTCAAGCAGACAGATCTTATTGCTGTAATTACCATCCCATTGCTATTTTACTATACAGCACACTGAATATTTTGAGATACTGTATTTAGTCAATAGAGGGATCAGAGTGATGCTGAGGAGTCCAATTCCACCTGGGAGGCTGAATAACAATTATTTTTTAATAGTATTCCTTGAATGAATGTCTTCTTCAGACAGGTATATTGTACAGTTCACTGGAATGGGAAAACTAAACAAGCACTGTACTAATTTTATCATAACAAATTACATCAGTAGCAGAATTAAATGCGGTAATTCAAAATAAAGCTGTCTCTCAATTAATTTATAAGCAAGGCAGCTCATTTCTCTATGCCATCAGCACAAGGAAGAGGTCTAAAGGAAAATGCCAACTCCAGCTGATCAGGTCTGGCATTTCAAAAAGATTGTTAGGAGAGAGAGATTCCCCAGTCACCACCTTCTGCTGCCTCGGCCAGTTTAGATGAACTCTCTTGTCAAGGATTTGCAATTCAATTAACAGACATGACAGGGCACTCATCCATAATTATTTTTGGTATGTTGGCAGTGTGCTTTTCAAGCAGAATACTGGTAAATACGAGTTTTCAGGATAAGTGAGATGATAATCACTTACCCAACAAAAAGGGACTTCAGTGTCACACACATGTGTCTGTGTTAGAAAACCAGCAAAGACAGAAACTGGGTACAGAAATAAGTACAACTGGTGAAAACAGTAAGAATTTCAAATCAAGGCTACCTTTACTTAAGTGTTCAGGATCTGGTAGAAGTTTCCAGAAAATAAATTAAAATAAAATTTAAATTAAATTAAAACTAAAATTAAGGTTGAAATGAAATAAAATAAAATGGGGGGGGAAAAGGTCCTTAGAGGCCATCTACTGCTTAAACTGCATGTTGAAACTAGTGCAAGAACATGAATCAAGTTGTGTTCTTCCTAAGAGCACAGAAGGGACCTGCTTCAGCTTAACAGAAAAGCTGAGTAAAAGCAGATTCCAGAAGTGCAAAGAATCACATAGTAAGGGAGTGAAACTTTAAATTGAAAAAGTAGATGATGTAATGGACAGCTTATATAAAATGGCCTCACAGCTATCACCAGAAAGGGCAATGAATCCTGTTGTGTCTCTCTTCTGAACAGAAGCATTTCCAAAAGCTGGTCAACCTAGAACACTGCTGAAGAAGAAAGCTGCAGGCAACTGATGGGTGATAGGGCAGACAGGGAACATGTCTCATGCTTTTATTCCCCTGCTGAGTTTGCTCTAGTAGAAGTGATGCATCACAGAGTGCTCCAGATCCCACCAGCCATTATAGTTTAAAAGCTGAAACTCTATCCTATTTGAAAAACAGCACACAAAGGAATGGATCCCTTAGAAGATCAGAGCAGTTTGTCTGGCTTTAAGTTCAGCAGGAGACCCAGTCTGTGCATTTTAATCTGAAAATTTCTGCTTTGTAAACAACGTAACATTCTGCAGAAAACATCCACCTTTATGAACTTTTATGTGGACATCTCCTCAGGTCTAAAAAGTTCCAAAACATGATGAAGGTGACCTAAGGTGGGTGTTATTTTACAAGCTCGGTCTTGATGGCAACTGAAATTTGGGTGCAGGGGTTTGGAAGAGGGGATTTCTGCGTTTTGGCTTGTTTGCCTGTTATGTTTTTCTTTTCTTTATTTGTTTCTTCATGATAGAGTTCTTGCTTTGTGCTCAGATTTCAAAGTTGTTTTTAATCTGATTGATGGCTTTACAGCAATTGTTACATTAATTGGTAACTGGATTACTGTTAAATAATCTTTCACAGATTTTCTTTTTCAGTGACTTATTCCTTGCACAATTCTTCCCTAAACCTTTTCTTTCTCTCCTTTCCTCCTTCCCCTCCTTTCACCTGCCTCTGAAGAGAAGGAATTAAGGGAAAAGTAACACAGAAGGAAGGAGCAGAAAAATCCTTCAGATTCTGCCAAACAACATCAGTCAGCACCTTTAAAAGTCAGTATGATTATGTTATAAAGTGGTTTGAAATGTAAAATCAAAATTGCAAATGGCAAATCCATACTATCATTTAAAAAATGAAGAAAATGAGTAATTACAGCTTTAACTTGTAAATTCAATCAGCTTGTTTAAGTTGTTTTCTCCTGCCTTACTAATCTATGTTAATCTTTAGTTTCAAGGTACAGGTTTGCCTAAAAATCCCACTTTTTCTATAGGCATAGAAGCACTGCTAGCTAAGCTTTGAATTATCAGATGGATTATAATATGCAAAGTCTTTGTATCATAGCCACACAGTATTTTTCATTCATGAGTCTCTTCAAGGATGCATCTTTCCAGTCACTACCACTTTCTTAATAAAAATGTTTCATGTTTCTTAAAAAAATACAGGTAATTGAAAGAAAGGATGTGCCAGGTTTTATACAAAAGGCGCAGAGCCATGAGATCAGCAGCTTTTGACTGTCTAGAGGGAGTTAAATGGAAATTTAGCCTATAGGAAAGGTGAAGCACAAAACCTGCATTTTCTTTGTTACTGGATTTTGCGGCATTTATGTCTAAAGGTAGGCAGTACTCAGAGAACCTTTTAGAATTTCTGTTCCAAAGAGGGCATCTGCTTTCACACATCCCTCTATCTGCAAGACTGAAACCCTCAAAACATTCCTATAACCTAAACAGCTTTCACTCAGATGACGTTCCTGCCATGCTCTCACAAGTGCATGTGAGTGCAGACACCCACCATGTTCCCCCTTGGGTCTGGTGGACTGTGCAGGAGACAGACTGGATGAAATCCCATCTGTGAGGATACCATTCTGATGCTTGAACAACCACATTCTGGTGTGTATTTGATGTCTATTTATTCCAGCCCTAAGGGAGGAGAGAAGCCTAAATGTGCCTAAGCAAAAGAGTTGTAGTAAGAATATTGAAATGACTAAACTGAAAGAAGTGAAACCCTGAGAATGCATCATGAAAAACAAGAGATATTGTGTTTTTATGAAGTGCAATAAACATAAAACTGCATGACTCCCCTAATTTTTTACCACTGTAGAACCAAAGTTTGCTTAACTGAATTTGTTTTGAGGACAAATATGCGAAATGTGCTTCTGAGTGCCATGGTGAAAAAACAAATGCCATGCAAAGATTTCCAGAGTATATATGTAACAGGTATGTTACAGATCATAATTACTATTTATAATTATGGAAGTAATTAATTATATATAATAAGCATATGCAGTAACTTGCATACTCCATTTACTAAAAACAAATCAAAGCTGCATCTGTATGATATTGGCTATCACAGGATAGGACTGAATTCTGTGATAACAGAAATTAAAATTATATATGGGCATTACACACTGAGTGAGCTTGTATGAAAACATAAAAACTGTGGCACAACACATTCCACACATATTTGCAGTTATATCTGGATGTGTCAAGATGTGAACTATTTTCTGTTGGTTGTCCCCATGTATTTAATACCATCATACAGGCATGCAATTTCATTCAGTTCAATTTTCAGGCAGACTCAGGTAAATTCTGCTGCCATGCCTTTTGTTAAGCTTATTGTAAACAAAGAATAAATTGTACGGACAAACCACAAAGCATTCTCTATACATAGAAATCAAGCATTCATTTCTAGGAGTTTTAACAAGAACATAAACAGCTACTATGCAATGGATCTACTTCTAGTCTTTGGTTTTCTACCTTTTTTTTTGTGTTCAAAATGAATTCTGTTCTGATAAAGAAAATCTTTTCACTAACTTGTTTACTTTGCACTGTTGTTTTCAATAAATGAGAGCTAAGTGCTAGGTTAGTCTTCAGCTTTCATAAAAATGATCCTGTTTATGAACAAGAAGAATGACTTGATGACTAATGTAACACTTATACTCACATTTTAATGCCAGTTTTGTATACATCATATTATCTACTGTAAAAGCACTTATGAAGGCTGACATTTTATGCTTTACAAGAGCGAGGACTTTTTTCTTGATTTGTTTTCTTTTTTGAAAGCCCTAATTTTTCCCTCAGCTACTCACTACAGTAATCTAGAACGTACACTTGGAAGGGATGGAGCTTTGTGGTTCCTTGAAATAAAGCAGTCACCAATCTGGAAGAGAATTTTCACTTGTGATTAGCATGAAATTGGCAAGAGCAGTAAGACCTATGGATCAACTTGGAGCATTGTAGCTGCCTGTAGCAAAGCATAAGGCGTCACACAAGTGGTCTTTAGGATTCAGTCATGAAACAGATTATCTTGGAAATGCTGCAATCCTAGTTCTGGCAAACAAAGTCCATGGTAAGAACTTCTTTCAAAAGAACATTTAAGTTCCTTTATGTTTTTTTTTCACCATGAAACCTACCAAGAGATATTATGTGCTCTCTGTTGGTGTCACTGCCTTAGACATGGTGATGTTTGGCCACTACAAACACTTACAGTGTGTAATAGTGAGTTCTGCTTCAAGCTAGGTAAACCATCCAAATTGCAACATAGGTCTCTTCATACAATCACCTCATACACAGAGAGGATGAAATAGTTGAGAATATCAACACCCATTTAAAAGATTATTCAATTTTAATGGAAGAGATTAAATGGCAATTTATAACTATTATAAATATTGTATTACTTACTATTATTATACTATTACTGCTATTATTATAAATATTATAAATAGTACAGAATTTGATGCCCAGTTTGTGAATTTTCTTTCAAAGTCACAAACTGAGTGATTCAAATCAACAATCAATACATTAGAAACAATAAATTTTTCATCTAGATTAGCATCCTGGGGCCTTTTGGTTTTCATTTGTATCTTATTGAGAGGAACCTCACCCGACAAAAGAAATCAGAAATTGCTAACATAGAGTAAAAACAATTATTTTCTTCTTTCTTTCCCCTATTACTATTCATATTCTAAATTAGACATGTGAATATTATCACACAGAATATTCCAAAACAAACACCTTACTTCCTGATGTAACTCGACAGAGTTTTATTAGATGGAAGCTTCAGAGACTTGTAAATAAAAAGTGTTCTAACACCTGCTCCAGGCTTTTGAGAAGTAATTGAGGCAAATCAAAATTCAGGCAATTTGCTCCAAGCCTGATTTTCTCTGCACTGAAAAATAAGCCCAAGGTTCCCATCAGAGAATTTTAGATTTTGCTGCTGAGATACTATCCTTCTCTAATGAGCTCTCGAATCATAATTAACATACAGAAAGATAATTACAGTGTTTTAGAAACATTTCTTCCAGAAAGCATTTTAACATAACCAGGCAGCCTCAGAAATACATATAGAGCATAAAGGCTACAGACTATAACTCAGACACAAAATTTGTTCCACTGGCTAACCACAACAGAAAACAATGAATCCACCAGATTCTTCTCTGACTACCCTTCCTCTTAAATTATACATCTATTTAGGAAGACATAAGAATTTTAATGAAAGAAGTTACAGTGCACAGAAAACTAAGCAATGGCAAATAGGTAATGATCAAGGTCAAGTTTTTAATTTACTTAAATTTTAAACACATGCAGATAGGATAACAGCAATCCAGAAAACTGCACAATACTATCTCTTACAAAGAATAATTAAGTTCCTTCTGCTGCCAGCAACAGAAGAAATAGGTGGGAAAAAAGTCTAATACTTAAAAATATAGTAATAATTTAAAATCATGGCAGCTGGCTCATAACTCACTTTTCCAAGTGTTTAATATTTTTCTTTATGTGTATAGTTTTCTTTATGTAGACAGGTTTTGAAAGCCATAACTGCTAACTTGGGCTACTTTGTCAATACAAGATAATGTGAAATACAGAAAATTCAAAATATGAGTTAATAATCTAGTTATTAAATTATTAATCATATCTAATTAAGTGCTAGCAGGGCAGAACACAAAAAGATTGTTTATTTATTTATTGATTGCACAAGAAAAATCTAGGTTATTACCAGAAGTGCAGGAAAAATTAGGCACTGATACATTTTCCTAATTGTCTCTGATTGGGAAACTATCAGAAGCAGTTGCTTTTGGAGTTTCAAGGCAGTTTTCTTGATATAAATAAATAAACAGCTGCTCTTCACTGAAGAGAGCCACAGCTGTTAGTGAAATATTTTAAGTTTTGTTCTTTCATTTGCCTTAAATAGTCTGTCACTGAAATCCTTGCCAGAAAATTACATGCAATAAGAAAAGTCCTTGCAGCATGCTAAACTTCTACGGTCTCAGCAGACTGCAAAAGTGAATGGTAAAATTGAGGTTGATTTCCACACACACACACATCCACCCATCTTGGGAATGTTTGACTGTAAAATCTCTTGACTGAATAGATATATACTAACCAGTATCTGTAAAATACCAAATCAAAACCATTCCTTCTCATTATAACTAGATAAGACATCTTCAGTGTTCAACAATTCAGTTTAATCTGTAATACCACAAAATTCAGACTTAAAATTCATGTACCTAGCATGCAAAATTGCGCAAGCATACACGGCAAACCTCAGGTGTCCTCTCCAAATAAACAATTTAAGAGCATTATGAAAGATGAATCTGCATTACAGAATCTATGCTGTATTTCATTTCACAAATAGGTTAGTACAAAATCCAGTGGTATCTGCTCTGGGGGAGGAGCTCTACATCCAGCTAAGGGTGGAATACACAAATTAAAATATAATTCCATTTGATCCTTTTTAACTTACACATACAGGCAAATGAAAACAGTCAAAGACAGTGTTTTGATGACACTAATTTATATCTTTACATAAAGACTATCTAATTTTTCTGCCCATTGAAATTTTTGTTGTGTGCAAGATCTGACATTGCGCAGAACTCAGATTCTTGCCTTTGGCATGCAGTTTGTCTGGCCTAGGAGCTTTCATCCTTGTTTTGAGGTGGAGTATTTTTTACTATCACTTTCTGCCTTGCAATATTAACCTCCAAAATCAGGTGTTTCCTTTTCTATGTATACACACCTATATGAAAACCTGTTTTAGAAAAAAAGCATTTTAAGTCAGACAACAAACAAAACTGGAATTCCAACCAAATGGCTTTCAGCATTGGAAAAACTTTACTGGCAGGTAGCTTCAGAAAAAAAATTGATTCAAAACAATGCATGATGCTATACTTCAGAAAAAGATAAGGTGCATGACTGAAAAACTGTGAGTTTAACTTGCAACTAAAACCAGAGCAAATATCACTTTCTAATAAGCAACTATACTGATTTCTGCACAAATCCCTTCAAAATACATGTTGGTCACTGGCATGTTTCTCATATCAGTGAATATATTTATGCTTTGTCACAGTGCAACCTATGCACCTGTCTTCAAAAAAAAGCAGAGAAAGTAATATCAATTCATAATAGATTTACAGTAACTACTGCTAGATACACGCATTTAAAAATAGCAATTAAAATAATTAATACAATTCCCAGTGATAGAGTTTGTAACTATATATCTATATGATTTCTAAGGATAGGCAGTTAACCCAGAGGAGTTTCAGCCGTATCCTACAGCAGGCTGGATATATTCTACTTCTTTTTCCCTTCTAAATGTAAGAGAGCTGAACCTCACATGGAACTAGCATTTTAACTTAAAATCACAGTTGGGGTTTGCTGTAATTTTTTTTGTTTTATGCTCTGAGAAGAAAAAAGTTTTGCAGTGGGCACCCCAAAGACAAAAATACTCTGTGAAGAGGTTTAAGGATACAGTGCTTGCCCTAAATGCAAAATATTTAAAACCAAACATAATACATGGCAGATGTTTAGGCCTGTATTAAAAAAAAAAAATTAGTTTTATCTTTTGCCTCCTGTACATCCCGGCATTTTGGCATAAATTTCAGCCACATCTGAACCAAGAATACATAGAAAACGGGGTTAAAACCAAAGAACTTCAGTAAAAATCACATTTTGCCTTTCCTAAAGTTTCCCTTCTCTTTCCTAAAAAGCAAAAATTATCTAGATGTAAAGTCCTGGCTTCAGCGAACCATATATCCCTGTAAAAGGAATTCAGAATTCAGCCTGAAACGAACACAGATTTATAGCTTTGCATATTACACCTGTTATTATTTGGGTAGGGCAGGAGGAGAAAAAGAAAACAGTAATTTTATTTTAAGCTGAAGTGCTAAGGTAACATTAAACACTTGGGGAAAAGAAGTGAAAAAAAAGTGCATTAATTTATTTGCTTAGTATTGTTATTACATGTTTTACAGTAATGACTAATAGTATGATGGGGTTTACAGGATAACCATAATGTTCAGCAGCAAAACTTAAAATCTGATTCCTATGAATAAATAAAATACTACATAATGAATATAATGGATTAAAGTACTGTTTTATATTTAATTACCTAGTTTTCTTTAAATTCCAGAAAAAGAAAATAGAATTCACATACCTTTGAAATATTACTTGATCGACTTGTGGAACGCCCTGGGGATTTTTCATTCTGGAAAACAAAATTAAAATATGAAAACATTTTATGTAATTTGGATTTTACCTAATATTTTCTGTGATTGTGACTGCACAGAGGCTCTCTTCCTCTATTTTTCTTCAGTTTGGCTACTGACTGCACAATGGAAGACAGTTCAAGAAATAAACCATCACAATAGTCTTGCAAATTACATGAATAGAAGTTTTTAAAAAGTTCTGTAAGAAATTATTGCTAGCATTTTATTATTGTTGGTTTATTTTGCAGTTTTTCAGAAAAAAAATTTTGAGTCAAAGCTTAAGGAATCATCAGAGCTTCTCATGAAAACTGGCACTTCTGTATGAAAACAAATGTTCAATGACAAGAATTTCCCAGTTACATTGAACATATGCCTGCTTGAAAAAAAAGTAGAATTTATTCTTTAGGCAAATTAGCAGTACTAGATGATTTCATGGACAGATATGTTCTGAGAAAAACAAATTGTGATCATGCAGAGATGCAGTTCAGTTCAACATCTACTCCTCCATCCCCTCTCACTCCTGCAAACAACACACACACAAACCAACAGCGCAGGCTGAAGTGCATGAATAAAGTGTATAGCAAAGAGCTACATTTCCACAGCACATGGTTGTTGTGGGGGTTTTTTTTAGCAACCCAAAGGAGGGAGTGGGGAGTGGAGAAGGGGTTAAAAAATTTCTTCAGTATTTACACTTCCCTGGCAATTGATTCAGCTTCATTTACACTGAAAAGGTAAGACATTTCAGAAACGGGGCTCATCCTCTTAGTAAATCCATGTATCTTAAGAGAATCATGAAAATATTTTTCTCAGCACTTGAGGATGTAGGTTCAAACACTCAAGTGAAACATTCACATCACTCATCAAGCCTGATTTTTACCCAGAAGGAGCTGAACTAGGTATCATGTGCCTAAGTCTGTCAGATAACCTGCTTGGAGGAACAGGGTGACAAAACCCAAAGCAGAGCTTTTGCTTCTGCAGCTTTATTTGTAATTCATGCATCATGCAAACACATACATGCACACATGTCCACAAGAGGCTTTCAACTTGACTATGACCCATCTCTCCTCAATTAAACTACACAAAAATACAGAAGGTGCCAGCTACCAAAGACTCAATTTCCTCCTCAATTAATGTGTGTCTAGTCTACAAATTAGTACTTCCCCAAGACTTTGTGGCACAGAACTGTTTTGTATTGGCAAAAATGACCAAAAAGAAATATCAGGCAACACATCAGCAAACATCTAGAACAAAACCTCCACTTTTATTTGTCATTTTTGTAGTAAAAAAGCCACTTTGCTCTCAACCCCAGTAAGCACATCCATATGAAAAAATAGTTTTAAAACTACATGCTTCATATACCTATGTATCTTACTTCCTCCAGACTTTAGATGGCTTATGTTTTTATTCCATCCCTCAGTGCCATCACATTTTTTTGGACTGCAAACATAAATATCCTGAATTATTTCTCTTTCTACTTTATCTTCACAACAGTAAGTAGCACAATGGACACTTGTCATTAAAACCAATGCTGAGTTCCCTGACCACAGAGCACTCTACATTTTATTCTATCATAGAAACTAAATCTCAGGACTTAACAACCTTCAGGTTTGTTTGTCGCTCTTTTTTTTTTTTTTTTCTTAAAGAACAATTTAGAAAAAATAAATTCTTTAAGGTATGCATCCATTTCTTACACTTTGTCCTTGAGGCTGGGCCCACTTTAAACAAGGATGTGGAGTAGATGATCCTTCCTGACCTGAAGTATCCTGTGATTCAAATATTACTTCTGTGGTATATTATCCACTGTAGCTTTGGTAAAAAATTCATAATTGCTTATCCTTTCTCAATGACATTAAATGTATACAGCTCTGAATGTCTGCATTTATATCCATAGAAAATAATACACTTTGGATACTCTGGGTACATCATTTAGAGTAGCTCTGCTTTGACCTCAAAAAAATAGAAATTATGGACCCATGAAATTAGTTCCCATTTTGTGGTTAGAAATTATGAACAGGGATCACAGCTGAGAAACTCCCTACTGAAAGCATGCAGCCTTTATTGTCCATCCCTTGGACTAAAAAACACATTGTATTCTCTGACAGCATAGTGAACCCTAGAACTCAAACTTCTTTTCTTTCAACAATCCATCATTCAAGATTCATTTTCAAAATCTGTTTCTTGACTACAGCTCTCTCTCCAGGCTTTTTACATGATTCATTCTTCTCTCTGGCACATTATCTCCTTCGCTTGGGATACAACAAGATTCTGACTCTCCAACTGAAAATTCACAGCATCACAGCATCCACAGTCTGCAAAGTACTGCTCATACACTCAATCGTCTAAACTGAGACAAAGAGTGCTGTCTCAACAGTTTTTTGGAAAAAAAAATAAATAAGTTTAATCATCATTACTAGGTTCAGGCATTTCAAGGTGATTTATCATGAAAACCACAATATAAATAGAACAAAAAGCGTTGCACTAAATTACAGCACATAAATCAAATACAGAATTCCTCCTTGAAGTTCCTATTCAACTTGCACGACTATTCATACAACAAAAGAAAAGAATAGGAAAGTTATGGCAAAATCACTTTTGAAATGCGCCATTAAAGAGTGTCTGTGTGCTTCTGTTTTAATGATTTATGTTTACAAAGAACTCACATTGTTAAGAATAATTGATTTTTGTTATAACTTGTTGAAGAGGAAATGCAGAATCCTTTCCCTACAAGCTTGTTAAACGGTAAGATATTTTTTTTTTTTTGCAAAGATTCAATATTAATTTACATTTTAAAAGTTAACAACGAAACATAGAATATGCTGAGTTGGAAGGGACCCACAAGGATCATCAAGCCCACCTCCTGGACCAGCACAGGACATCCCAAGAGTCACACCATGAACCTGACAGCATTGTCTAAACACTTCTTGAGCTCTGTCAGGCTGGTGCTGTGACCACTTCCCTGGGGAGCTGTTGCAGTGCCCAATCACCCTCTGGTGAGGAACATTCTCCTGATACTGAACCCAAATATCTCCTGACACAGCATCAGGCCATTCCCTTGCATCCTGTCACTGTCACCACAGAGTGAGATCAGTGCCTGCCCCTCCTGTGCCCCTCATGAGGAAGCTGTAACTGCACTGAGGTCTCCCCTCAGTCTTCTCCAGGCTGAACAGACCAAGTGACCTCAGCCACTCCTCATATGGCTTCTCCTCAAGGCCTTCACCATCCTTGACGTTCTCCTTTGGACACTCTCTAATGCCTTAGTATATTTTTTACATTGCAGTCCCCAAAACTGCACATAGGACTCAAGGTGAGGCCACAGCACTGCACAGTAGAGGAAAGACATAACCAAAGGTTTTAACCAAAGACATATATATTCAAATATTTATACATATTTTTGTGCATCAAGGAAATCAGATTCAATTTTCTTAATCTTTGAATCAGATTATTTCAAAGAAAATAGCAGTCACCTTTTAGAATTACACATTTCAGCAGGAATTATTTACTGTCTGTAAAGAGCATTTTTCATTTCTGGGACTGAGTTTTCTAAATTCACATACACACACAGTCCTGGCCCATGAGCAAAGTGAAAACAAGATATTCAGAGACATTTCTCAATAAATTCTTAAACTGTGTTTTCATCCAGTCAACAAAATAGCAAAACAGCTCCTCCCAAGACCCCTCCTGGACAGGCACCAGCTTTTTAGGTTGTCTTATATATGAAGACCACACTGAAATGCCTCTCCTTATTACCAGATCTCCTGTACCACCAATAGCTCATCTCTTCTACCCTAGGCTACAGCCTGCAAACACTTATCAGGTATCTTTTCTAAAATGTTTTGGCATAAAAATAAGTTCCTCCTCAACTATTCTACTTGGATATCAAGAAAAATCAGTTTGTGTTTGTAAATTTCCTAAGAATTAGGTTTTACCAAGATCACTTCTAAGGAAATAATTAAAAATGTAATTCAGCCTTCAATGTAAATTCTGGGAGGAAGACAAAGGAGAAATAACACCACAAAATTTCAGATTATGACATCTTCTTGAAAGTGCTTTGGGAGGAATTTTCCATATACCTGTCCCACCATATAAAACCAAAAAAATCTGTATGCAAATAGTAATTAAAATAATTAAAAATAAGTGAAAAATCTGGTTTTTTACAATAGTAAACTATCTCCCAAAACTTCATTTCAGCCTAAAACTGGGTTTTTGAAGTGACATTATTTTCAGGGACCTTCTTAAATCTAAACCAATTAAACTTTCTAATACTTAGATACAGCTTCTTCTTCTTCTTTTTTTTATTTGCAAATGTGACTTGCACTGCTTACAAACACATTTTTGTTTCTAAAGTAAGAGAATAAAACCCTGACTGGGCAGAGGAAGAGGTTAGTAATAACAAATCTCTAAAATACTGCTGTGAACAGTTCAGGCTCTCATTATAAAGAGGAAAGTAGGAAATTAGCTCGTTGCTTTCTGGTTCATATATAAATATTCATACGCACGGCTAACGATTTTAAGTCTTGCTGGGCAGCACAGCACATTTAAAACTAATCCATTTGTCTGCTTTCTTTCCTTAGCTGCCCCTTGTTTTGCTCTGGCTATGAGGATCACTGGGGCTGACCCAAGCACCTTGCTAATGAATTGCACTTCATCTCCCTGAAGTGAGCACGAAAGCATCAAGAATTAATCAGAATATCTCAGTTTACAGGAGAATCTTAAGCAACTGCTTTTGTCACACAAATAAAACCAAACCACCTCCCAAAAAACTCCTTTTACAAAATATTTTGTCTTAGTTTTATTTTTGTGAACTCTAATCTTTGCATCCCAGTGGTGCCAAGTGCTGTTCACATATCTGTACACAGCCCTCAACCTTGGAGTTCCACACATGACTTCAATGACAGATATCCATCATGCCACAACACGTTACAAAAATAAATTCCTCCTAAATGTAAGTACAACACAGGGCAAACAAACAATTTTGCCTGCCTGAAGTGCCTTTCCACATGATAGCCCCTCACGGGATCTGCACAGGAGCCTCTTCTCAGCACCTTTTCACTTCTAGAATTCTGAGTAGAAATTGCTTTCCTTTTATGACCTGAGCTATCACATATGTAGATGACCTTAAGTAGGAACATCAGTTGCTGAAAGAGCAGAAGCTGACATTATTAAAACTGATGTATGGACTGGATACAATTTTTTCAGTATCTCAACATGAAAATGAAAAGAATAAATTACAAACCAGGCACCATTTGCTTTAACTGTTAAACAAAAACACCAATGGCCATAATTATCTAAGACATAAACACACTGTAATTACTGGGCATCATGCATAATTTTACTGGAACCCAGAATTTTTTCAATATGACAGAACTGCTAGATTCAAAGTGCCAAGCGACAGGAAAAAAGCTCACTGTGAATATTAAAGACTGTGCTACAGATGCAACCTTTAATTAAAATAACAAAGTACAGACAACAGTAACTATTAATTAAAATAAAATATCAACAAAACACACAGAATATTACCATTTGTATTATTCATATATACTGCATCACATATATATAAATAAAACATCTAAAAAGAAATAACTATCTCTTGATCTATTTGTATGAATTGATGTGTAAATGTAGTTACTGTCTACTCGTTCTCTGCTACTGCCAACAGCCAGAGCCAGGATAACACTGTCTCCCATGGTGTAGCTATTGCTACATTACTAAAAAACTATTTCAGTTTCTCCTGTTGGGGGTCTATGTTTTTAAACCAAACACAAGCATAATACTGTTCCTTTAAAATTATTTATGCCAAGAGGTAATGGCAATGTTCCTACTGACAGAGCATATACCCTGCCTCTTGGTCAGCTTGGACTTGGACAGTCTTTCTCCATAGGAAGGAAGATGAGGAGAAATCAGCTGCTGGTGATAACATCCTAACAATTTCAGAGTAACTGACAATTCCTAAACAGGTTTGATGTGGGGAATTTATGTCCTGAAAGGAAGTCAAAGCCGATGTTAGCTCTAAAATAATACTGAGAAAACAGCCTATCATCAGCTGACAGTTACCTTTTATTTTTAATGCAATTATTCTCTGTGCTGCTACATATTTTATCTATATTTTCATATTTTCAAATATTCAACAGTCAGACATATAATTCTTCTTATAAGTGAATCATACCACTAAATCACCAAGTATAAAATTATTGGTAGTCAAATCTATATTTGAAAATGTAAGAAAATCTATCTCCCTTATTTGTAAACAAATTACTAGCTTATTCTAAGACATTTTAACTTCACTAAGAAGTTCAACATTAATGTCAAGTCACCTACAAAGTCACTAGGGGAAAGGCAGGAGAAGATGAAGCTAAACAGGCTGAAGGTCTCTGTTGAAAAGCACAACTGTGCAAAACCAGCTAATTATCACAAAAAGGGTTCTGAGGATGCTGAAGCATTTCAAAATGCCACTCTCTGTCATCTGTGGAAAGTGACTACATGTTCCAGTGTGACATAAAAAAATTAGTTTAATGACCTTAGAAGTTGAATGTTTGCCACATTTATATATGGGTAGGAGAGTACATAGCAATGATCAGGGAACCTATCTCTTCATGGCCTACTGGGTAACTTTACTTCAGAATAATGTACAGGTGCTTTACTTCTCTTAGGCCCTGTGCAACTAAGAAATCCCTGTTGTCAGATTTGCAGCACATAAGACCATCAAAATTTTACATCGGTACTTCCACTGTAATAAGGTTTGGAGTTAAAGCTTTTAGGAAGTTATCCTCTTTTTCAGCATTTTATCCTCTAAACAAAAATCTTCAATGCCACCAACTACATGGCACAGACATATTGCTGTGCTACTTATGGCTGCTTCTTGCCCTGGTATCTCTAGTGTGCTAGATTCCTATCTCCGTATCAGTCTCAGTGTGTCAGGGTTTTTTTCAGGGAAAGTTGCTAATGAGCATGATAAATACATCAGAATCTGATCCACCATCTTTTTGAGCTGAAAATGCTAATCACACTTTAATGAGGCTCAGGGCACTTTCCATCACAGGCCAAGATGAGTCAATAGCATGCTTCCTGTTAAGGCTTTCACAGTGATGCTTTTACCTGCAATTACACACATATCTTCCATGTTTCAGCATTCAGTTACTTTCTCTATGTTGCACAGATATCCAAGGTCAAAGCTGTTTTCAAATGGGAACAAACGCACCATTACAAAAAAAAAAAAAAAAAGAAAAACGCAGAAATGAATCAGCCTTGAAACAAAACACAGGCATGCACAGAATGCAGCCAGAAAACACTATGCTAAACACTCACCTCATGTCAGTGAAATCCCTTTCTCAGATCACAAAAAGGGCCAGATTTTAATTTGTTCTGCCACATGTAGAAAAAATGAAAAGTTCCTAGAAATCCTAGCCAAAATTAGAAATTAAATAACCATGAAGCTGGGAATTTGTTCAACACAAATCAGTTAACAGACAATGTGTGTCACATAGCTGCCCTTGACTGATCATGAGGTAAGAATCTTGTCAGAGACTTTTATTGGAAAATAATTTTTGGCAGGTCCTACTACAAATGAGAATGAGGTTAGTGCTCATTTTGGCTGGGGTAATTCTCTTCACACTAGCTGGTATGGGACTGTGGTTTGGACTGTGCTGGAAACTGTTGATAATTCAAGTATGTTTTGGTTGTTCACAGAAACAAGTGCCAACAAGAAGCACCAGTATTTGCATTATTTAATACAGCGCATCCCAATCTGACAAATGTCTCCACTTAGCTCTACCAGGAGGTGAAACCCTGAGTTGCTGAGGATAGACTTGGGCAATAAGCAGTACACTGCTGAGTGGCAACAGCTGGGCACAGTGGATCTTTCTGCTTCCTTGGCCCAGGGCAATACATCAGACTGAACCCACTGACAGAGAAGTTTGTGGCACTCACACATTCCAAAACAACCCCATCTCATACCACCCAGCTCACTTCCAAATGACACAATCCATCAGAGACTAGGGACAGGAATATCCTAACCACTTTCTAGGTTAACATACTCTAAAGCCCCCCTAGTTCCACATGATTGTTTTCATTCTTTAAATAGATATTCACTCACTGAATCCATCACTGACTGACAATACTTTAACCTTAAGAAAAATCACAAGTATCTAACCCAAGGTTGTTCTCTATGATAAGGCATTCTAAAATAATTAGTATGCAAAAAGACACATCTAAAATAGTATCTGCCCTTGTTGGCTCAGGAACTGTGTGGTGAACACCATGCATTAAGCACAGCACTGCATGAAAAATCTAGTAAAATTAGCTGCCTGTGCTCTTCAGATTATACCATGGCTGCCTGTTTTATCCAAAGTTGACCACATAGCTAAAAATTAAAATCTGCAAAGGCAGATATTGGACAAGTGAATCTTGACCCTTTTTTTTATTAACATGTCACAGAGAAAAAGCAAGGAAGACTAAAAAAAAAATCAATAAACTGCTAGTCAGCACTCTAATGATGTACCCTGGCATTACCAAGATGCATGGAATACTATTCACAAAGGATACTAAATAAAAAATGCAGAGGGATAATATTAATTAAAACTGAAGAAAATATGAAAATAAATAAATTTAGGGGGAAAAAAGAAAAAGGCAACTATAAGGGAAAAGAGATGGAATGAAAAAATAAACAAGGAAAAATGTTTCTCCTGTTTTGTCAAAATATGGAACCCTAGTAGAGTTTTCTCTACTTCTCTTATAAATGTTTCATCTATCCATATAGGCATTTTAAAAAGTTTGCTCCTTAACACAAAAGAGGGAGGGTGAGCAATTGCATGAATTCATCACTGTGAAGTTTTTCACCAGAGAACTGTGCACTTACTGACACTCAATACAAGGCTCCAACTTCTCTGACACATAGTGTCTGTAGATTTACTCGTCACATTTAGAAACACAGCTTGGCCTCCAAACATCTTATGAATGTTTTTCTTTTCCCCTGCTATTTCCCAAGTTACTTCTCTTCAGAAAAAACACAGCACTTTTAATTATTATTGTGTCAATGTCCAACTACATCCTGTTTAATTTCCATCATCTCACTATGTTAATCAGAGCACTTAGCTGAAACAGGTAAGCTATAGAATTTGACACCGATTTCCACATGTTAAAACTACCTTCTGCTACTTGTTTGCTCATTTTTACATTACCTGGCAACAACCTGCATGATTGCAGAAACACTTGATTTACATTTATTTAATACTGGAAACATGCTATGGGGGTTTCATGGTTGAGTGTAGTTGATAAAGATACCTTACCTTGAAAAACTGAAAATGTTTTATACTTTTTTTCTTGACATTTCTCAGCTATAGAAAATGAAGAAAAACACCACGCCCTCTTTTTTCCCCCCTCTAAAACACAAATGCAAAGCCAACAGGCTTTAATTTGTCAATCTGTTTTTCTAATGCAAGACTAGCAGTCCAGCTTAAGTTTCATTACTTCTGGACACGTGTGAAGGCTCACTGTATGTCAACCAATATATGCCACTGCACGTATCTTGGTGTCAGACATGAAATAAATCCACTCCTAGTTTACTTAATTATCACTTATTTTCACACCGTATTACCCTTTTCCAATGGGTTTGACATATAGAACAAGAAAGTGAAACAGAATCCTCCTCACTTTGACATCAAGCTATCATTTTGTCTCTCCCTGGGATGAACAGAAATGCAATACAATAAATGTCTCTGCAGCACTCTTAAATCAAATGGGTGTATTATTTACACATTACTATCATTTACAGATGATGTATTTAGGCATTTCCATCTCCTTAATCAAGAAAGACCTGTCTTTTCATACAACATGACATACAACAGTATTTCAGTACACTGTGATCCCCAATCTGCTCAATGCATTTGGTGGGAAGTGGTTGGATTTACTGCGGGAATTTTGGAGGAAAAACAACAGCATTCTCAGGAGGTTCAAAACAACTTTTTCTTGCAAACTTTTGACCACTCTGATGGAATTAAGCACTTCCCACCTGGTTGTTTTGAGCCAATCAACTGTTCCTCTGCTCTCCTTCAAAACACTAAGCACTGTATTTATTTTCCTAACCTCCCAGTACAAGATGCAATTTTGCTTCTCTAGAAGATCAGCGAATCTGAAGAGAAGGCTTTTCACTGCCATGCTGAACTGATAATATTTGTTCCATTAGCAGTGTGAATGTTCCCAAACATCTGGTCTCTGCAGTTCTCTACTGTAAGAACACTCCTGGTGGTCAGTATAAATTTCAGCCAAGAGTTTTTAAGTTCTTTACAAGAAAGTAGATGTGGTGCATGGACCATGTAATTTGATTTTAATTCATAGGATGGCATGCATTCCAATTTATCTTTGTTAAGCATGAAAATATGCTGATTTTTAAACTGAAAAGCCCAACTAACACATTTCAGAAGCTGGAATTCAGGGATCACTTTGCAGTCTGTGTTTTTGTGACCTCCTGGATTCCAATCAATTAGAACCAGAGATGAAAGCCTCTGGGTGGTCAAGTAGTTTTCTAACAGCCAAGTGTTTATCAAAGGATAAAAGTTTAATTAAATACACAAAGTCAAAGTGCCTCAATTATGATAGAGTTATAAAACATTACTTGATTATGTTCTGTATGTTCAATATCACCCCTTTCATATCTGCTATCTAATTAAAGTTTTATGTCTTTATGTTGCACATTGGTGGCCAGGACTTCCACTTCTGAATGTGGACAAAAAAATCATAAATGTCACCAGCTGAGTAATTCATTTTGTACCAGCAGTCCCTGTAAATCTTGGTACTATGGGCTTAGCATATCTGAAACCTTACAATCACAACCTGAAAATAAAAAATGTAAGAAAATGAGGAAATTTTATGCCAGTTAAATCCAAGATGTACATAGATTCCATAGATATAATCATTAGCAACTTTCCTATTTCTTCTGGAAATCCCTAAATTCATCTTAATGTGAGATCATGTTAATAAATAATTAAGCAGATTTTGGCTTATCATTTAATATAATCAAATTATTTATATGGTAGTTTGCAATTTTCAACATAAATGTGAACACTGCAATTCATGTCTCTTTAACCATCAAAGCAAAATATCAACTTTAGGGCCTGAATGACAAAATTTCTATACAATTATTTTCAACAAAGCTCTACATGAAAACTCCTGGAGTGATATATATATATTTATATTCACAGTAAAAGGTGTAGAAAATTGGAAGAAAGCTTCAAGTTAAAGTGTGTCTCTACAGCCACTTCTCTGTTTTAGAACTAACACTGAAATTAACTCAAATCTTCTATGTACTTCAACCCATCCTTCATAAAACACAGAATCATAGAATTGTTTGAAAAGACCTCTAAATTCACCAAGTTAACCCAGCACTGCCAGATCTACCACTAAATCACATCCACAAGCACCACACCCACGTACCTTTTAAATAACTCCAGGCATGGTGACTCAAACACTTCCCTGGACAGCCTGTCCCAATGCTTGATCCTTGTTTCAGTTACCTCTAGAATATTTTAGGACAGCATTTTTTTTTGCCCCTCTGCTTTCTGAAATATTTATTATATTCATCAATGAAAGGATGCTGTGGAAACTACAACTAAATTGGGTTTATTTTTAGAACTCACAAGCCCTAACTAACACCACATATTCATTTATTCAGTCAGGGGACGAAAGGAAACTTATACAAAAGATTTTTTGGCTCTTTTCCTTTATAGCTACCTTAATGTTTAATTAAAAGGCTGTAAGTTGGTTCTATTTTCCACATAAAATAATACAAGTAAAAAAAAGGGAGGAACACAGAATACACCTGTTAGCAAACTTGCCAAGCAAGTTATACATATTCATGAGAGAGGGTTCCTACAGACAGACGTGACCTACATTGAGACTCAAAGATGTGGCGAGGGATGGGCACGTACAGCGCAGCATTTACTGACTGCTCCTTCTTAGCAGATTTTGTGTTATAAACAGAAATCTCTTACATGTAAAGAGGAACACCAAGGGGATAAGGAGGAGGAAGGTGGGGAAAACCGGGAATAATGACACTGTCCTGGTGTAGACAAAATGTTACACTAGCAAAAGATTTTACTGTTGAGAGCACAATTTCTGATTTTAGATGTGACAAATGAACTGACAGAAAAATAACACCAAAATATAAGAATCAGCTCTGTTTCTAAGATACCTGATTAACTGTAATGCTGAGACTTTGCAGGCAGTTATTAATTCCTCCCAGTCAGACCTTCATGCCTAATAAAAAAGTCCCTGGCACAATTAGGACAGACAATAATTCAAACTTTCCCAGGGTGGCTATAAATAACTACTTACCAGAATATGGAATAGACTACATTTATTTTATTAATATCTGTTAATTACCACACAGAATTTAGACTAATGTGTTGGGAGTAACATCCTGACGCTGTAATTGACTTGAGTATTTGCCCACAATATTCTATGCATTTATGTGTGTTTGTCTGCAGGGCTGGAGCTGCTAAAAATGCCACTGAAATTACCCAGTTTCTTATTCATGAAACATTTTAATTACTACCTTATGCTCTTAATTTTTTCCATTACTGCAGGCAATAATGAAACATGTGTGATTTCATTCTATTCTCTTCTGTGCTTTCTCACCAAAGAATCCTGCCTTGTTTAGTCACTACTAAGTGAAATAACATTACAGCCAAATCTCTAGCGTCTTTTTCTAAATATAATAATAATAATAAATACCATACTTCCTCACATTTCAATAGATCTCACTGTAAAAAATGCTCTAAATTTTCAATTTTCAGTACATTTCCAGATTTCCAGCAGTCTATGTTCAAGAACAGTTATACCATATTAAGAAAATACACAATATTCTGCCACTTTTATATGAAGCAGGAATTTAACTGCTGACTTACTCAGGGTCAAGTGGAGACTTCTCCACTGAAGATTTGGCTCATTCATCTCAGGTAGTAGTCCACAGTTTGCAATCTGATGCTCATACAACAACCCCAGCACCGCGTAACCCTTCAGATTTTTGGAAACCTCACCTCCCAATGCTGGCAAACATCGACTTATACAAATATAAAAATGTAGATGGTATTCAGATAAATCTCTCTTTGGTCTAAAAAACCATCTTTAGCTCCAAATAAACTTCTTCTCCTTGTACAGAAAGAGTAATCTTGCCAATTATTACTACAAACAAGCAAAACAAGGCTTTCACAATGTGAGATTCTAGAGGAGAAAGTATTATAGAGAAGAGCCTCAGAGGAAGGATTAAGGATTCAGTTTTAGGTCTTGATATTTTTATTAAGCACTTAACTGGTTAGAAATGATCAACCAGAAAACAAAGTAAAGGGATTAAATCTATGTCTTTTTTTTTTTTTACTTGTTTCCAGAGTTCAGTTTCTTTAAAAATAGCAACAAAACCTAATTCCAAAAAACATGTTTGTGTTTTAACTTGGGAGGGTCATGGAAAACTACAATAATGAGCTGGAAAAGAGGACAGGTTACAGAAAATACCAATAGACAATCAGTTTCAGTATCTTCTTTGCTGTTACTATTTCACAATAAAGACAAAGTATGAAAATGTACTTTCAATATTCTGTTTTCAGTTTACCTTAGTTCTTTCCAAGCTCAGCTGTGTGCTCAACCACTTCAGTAATAAACCTCTCCTTCTGTCTAATTCAGGACAGTGATAATGTTTCTGGATACCAATGATCCACTACTCCAATGTGACTCCCAGTAGTATTTAAAACATGCAGCTTCTTGAGTATGTTTCAAATGTGTCCTAGTTGGAAGGTTAATTAAAGTATGATTCTATCTTTTTCCAGTTGTAAAGGTCAGTATCCAGATTGAACCTACACTGAAATGAAATTAACCTTTTGCATTCAAGGAAAATAGATGTGCTGAAACCACTGAACTGTGATACATGCAAGCACTACAGCACATAACTCAGCTTACCCATCCATATTAGAGACAAACTAAGGAGGAAAGATAAGGACAAACTGACAGAACTTCTGAAAACAGTGCCAATTAGCAGGATGATGACTATAACCTCATACTGTGATTACATGGAGAAACTTCACTAGTGATAAAAGATGAAAATATAATCACCAATAACAGCTCTGATATAATTTCTCTTTTTAAAGTAATGCACACATGATTTAGTTGGACAGGATAGTGGAGGCCCCTCCCCATAATTTGCAAAAAGAGAGTCACAAGGACAGTCCCTGTGAACGTCTCAGCCATTAAATTCTCTCAGCCTGCACTACTCACAGCGAGCATGAAGTGAGATCACTTCCTCCCCTGCATTATGCTTCAGGGAAATTGGATTAAAATGTGCTCAGAAGGCTCAGATAAAAGCAGAAGATTAAGTGCTACACAGGTAAAATATGTTAAGCCTCTGATGTAAAGGATCTATAAGGCAAAGAAGAACAGCTCTTTGTGTAAGGAGATCCATGTGGGAGAGAAGTTGTGTAAATGTCCCAGCTCTTCTCATACAACAGATAACATCATCCCCCTGGGGTCACTCTCTCACTGTGATATATTCACATGGTTCAACTGCCTCTGCAAGTAACTGGAAAGGAGAAATAGCACAGCTAGATCTTCTTCCCTTCTCAAGTTTGTATTTGAGCTGCTCAGTAAGAATCTCCACAGTGTAAGGAGAGAGCAAGTGAGTTTGGTTCCTACCTGCAGAAATGTTAGGGAATACTTCCAGTAAAAAAAAACACTTAATGTAGCCCTGCTGTCAGTCCCTCAGTGGTGCCATGGCAAAAATTAGCACCAGGAGCCTGAATCAGCTACAGGATGGGACAGATTCAAGGAAGAAATCCCCATCCTGCCTCTGAGATGCTCAGTCAGTACCAAGAATCTACTGTTCCATTTTAAACATAAAAAGAACAGATACTTTTATACCACTCCAGATCACTTCTGCAATGCACTCCTGCCCTTTGAGTGCCCTCCTGGATGCAGCTTTGAGCTCATATTTACATCAGCTTCTCAGTTCAGTTTTGACTGTGCACTTCTCCAAGGGCTACAGCTGATACAAGTTCTTTTGTGGTGCTAAGAATCTCTGACATGAAATTGGAGTGGTGAATGCAAAGCTGTGTTTTTACATGGGCTTACTGAAATTTGAGACTAGATAGTGGGATATTAGTAACTTCACCTGTATCCTAAAATAAATGAGTTCCAATACCTGTAACTTATTTACCTATTTAAGAGAGTCAAACATTTACCTGATAATCCACTGAGGTGCTCCCTTCACTGGCAGTGAATCAGGCATCCGAGCTGTGCACTGATCTCCATGACAACAAGCTTGCATATTTGGCAACTAAAAAGCTCAGGTAAATTAAGGGCAATTCACCCTCCTCTCTTACTCCGAGGTACTTTAAAAAGCATAAAGAGTAAATAATGACAAATACAAGAAATGGCTCATGATATTTTTAGCGATGAAAATAACACAAAACAGAACCGCCATTAAAATGTTTTTCAGTTATTTCAATTAATTAATTATAACAAGATTCATATTTATTAAATATACACTTAAAATGAACTGCAGTCTGTCAGCTCTGCTGTAACAACTGCTGTACAGAAATTCCACAATACAACATATTTCTTACTTAGACAAAAATAAAAAGAAAGCAAAACAGGTGCTTTCCTCTCAAAGGTTCTTTGCCTTTCCCTTAGTCTTATCTTTGCAAATTCACCTTGGCCACCATGAAAAACTATTTTCCTGCTTACCATTAACCACCCATTGCCTTTTCCTCTATTATGCTCTAAGCTTCCTGTGAAATAGTTTGTCAATTAAGCTAATCAAGAAAATCTTGGTTTCATCCTATTCTGAACAGATTTTTTTTGTTGTTGTTGTTGGAGGCGAGCAAGTTTTTTTTCATCGTGGTATGCTCTGAAAAACTTTGCTGAGCACCCCAACATAGCTCTGAACTAACCTGAATTTAGAGATCACTTCTACATGAGATTAAGGAGAACCATCATCAGAAACTATATCCACTCAGTAAGTACCTTGCTAATGGGCAGAATAATCAAGAACAGTAGTTTCCCTTCTCATTCTAATTTAATAGGCCATAGAGAAAACTATAGTGTAGCATACTAGTAACTCCTTCCTTTTTCAATGTCCTTAACTCATCTAACAAAAGTTTCAGAAAAGTTTATTCAAATACTTCAGCTTCTTTTTTAAAAATATCTTTGGTGAATTTAGTAAAGATTCCAGATACACTTTGATAAATGAAGCCAGATGCTAAATAGCAATGTGGGAATAAAATTTCATATGATGCCAGCAAAGAAGGATGGAGGGGAAAGGGAGAAGAGTTATGCTATCCATGCCTCATGTTGTGACTCTGGAGAATAATTATACTGAAAACCCTGCTGAGTAGATTAGTGCTATAAAATTTCATTAAACACTGCACTCAGTATTGTACAGAAAACTGGGAGAAACTGAATGAAAAAGCAGGAATTAAGAACAAGATAAAATAGAAATAAAAGAAAAAGCTGATCTTTATTAGTCCTAAATACCTCTAACAGTCCTAGAAACTTAATTCATAACCCCACAAGCCCTTAAGATGAAAAGAGACTTCAGAGGAAACATTTAAGGAAGGACATCTAGTCTCAGGGGCTTTAGGAAAAGAAAGGGAACTATCAACAACATGGACAAATATTAATTGTCTTTGCAGCGTCTTGCCCCCAAGTTTAGCTTTGTTTGTGGGAAAGAAAGAAACTATTAACTCCACATAAAGCAAGGAAAGACCTTCACATTCTGGTACTGAAAAAATGATAATTCAGCCCAACCATTAAATTAAATCACGCTCTCCATACAGTACCTCACAACTTGTTCTTCTGGAAACTGAATTATAGCTCATTAGTCAACTTTCCCTTTCTGGAACCCTAAGTTTTTCCATCCTTACCCCAGATGAGTAGCAACTTGACATTGTATTCACATCATAACAAAAAAAAAATAAAATCCTGCATTATGAGAAAGTCATAATACTTCTAAACCAGTTTGCTATGACATCCAGTATGTGCATGGTCTTTCCTCATTGTTCAGCAGTCTATCCTTATCTTTCCTTGAGCTGAATGCTATTTCCAATTTTGCTGCTTTTTCTTTCTTTTTTCCCCCCCCCAGGCCTTGAAGATTAGGCTCAAACCTCAAAATATAAACCAAATCTTTTTGAGTTGAAATTTCTGAAATCTAAACAAATGTATAGTGTTCCAGAATTTTTGTCCAGGCCTTAATATTGATTTACATGGCCTAATTCCTGTGATTTACTATCATGTTTATCAGTTCTCACACTTATAGTTTCAAAGAATATAGATTTTAATCCTGCAGAAGATTCTCCTGAGGAATGCATAACAGCACACTGACTAACTTTCCGAAAGTGTTTACTTTGGATGGTATAAAACCTATTTTAAATTGCCATCTCTAACTTTCAGTATTTGCAGTGGTAAAACAAAATAAAGAAACAAATAAAAACCTAACCAGCTTTGTACTAGTTTTTTTTTACTTTTTGTATCATGTAAAGTTTTTTATATCACGTAAAGCTCATGGAAACGTCTTCCTGAACTTTCAGCTTCAGTATCTTCAAAAGCAACTAATTTCTACCTGAAAACTTAAGTTTGTTACTTGCCTGAAGAATTCCTTATTTTCCAAATTAAAATTGTAATTGCTATTCTTATTACATGACACATTTGGTTTAGCACGGTATTTCATATATAACAATTTTTAATCCAAATTCATCAATAACAGGTTTCTTTATAAGCCTTTTATTAACCCACACTAAAAGAAATATGCATCCTTTCTGAAAACTATCAGGGAATTGTTATCATTGTGCTAGGCATTGATGAGATCACATCTACAGTAGCATGTGCAAGGACATAAACATAAGAAAGATTAATTGAAACTGAACTGGGGGTACAAAGGCAGCATAATGACTAGAGAAAGCCAACACTCCTAGAAAGGCTTAAAGAGTTTGACTGGTTTAGATTATCAAAATTATGGCCAAAATGAGACAGCTGGTATGTATAAAGGTATAGCTGCTGTAGGTAACTAGGGGTGGGACAATTTAAGACAAGCCAGTTTGCACAAAATAAATGGTTTTAAAATATCCACAGAGTAAATTTAGGTAAGACACAGAATATACTTAATTGCTAGAAGCACAATTTTCCAGTAAAAGGATAAAAAATATAACTGTTAATAATAAATCAAAGAACAACATGAAAATTATAACAGCACATGACTGGAATCCATGATGGAGTACACCACCTCTAAACATATATTTTATTTTGGAAACAATGTTTTGTAGCTTTCATTAGAGAGAGTGATTAATTTTCCCCAAAATTGCTGCTTAGTAGGAAATTTTTCTTTCTAACAATCTGCTTTCCACTAGAAATACAATTTTTTAAAACATCAAATTATTAACATCAATAAAACAAATTTTTGTTTCAAACTTGGCCAATATGTAGAATAATAAATAGCCTGAGCAATGCTACCAATGCACAAATTACCCAGGTTTTGGGTTTGAAATTCATATGAAGCACAAAATGCCACAAGCACTTTACTGCCTTCTGCTCTCAAGCAACTCTGTAAGTACAACTTCTCAGACTACATCTTTTAGAAAGACAGCTTCTTAAAGATTTTGTGGCTATAATATGCAAAATACAGCATCAGTAAGGCTGTTGTGGTAACTAACATGAGTATCAAAAATCTGGCTCTACATTCCCGTTTCAAACAGAAGCTCAATTTTTGACTGAAAGCTTAGATATACATTTTTTTTTAACTGGGCAGAAGAACTCAATTTACAGCAAGAAACACACATTTTTAAACCTAGGTATTTTGCTAAGAGCATTCTTTAGGAACATGATGCAAAATTACATACTGTATTCAAGATGGAAATCTAGTACTAAATCAAACCTGAGATGATTAGTTATTTCTTTTATAATTTATGATTTCCTGTCCACTGAATAATCCTTTAGGATCAACAGAACTTACCCCTTTTTTTAGCTAGCCAGTGTCAAAATAATTAACAAACACATAATCCTTGACTCTGTATCTCCTCAGTGTTTTCAAAACTGCTCAAGAACCTTATTAGCCACAGAAAGGATTTGGGTTTCTCTAATCTGACATTTCCCTTTGTTCATCCAAAGGTTATTTCCATTCATTGTTACCTTTCTTCTCAAACACATTTCTGACTTTTCATTCTGCCTTTCACACACTAAACACTCCAACAAAACTGTATTTGTGAATATCCACCCAAATGAACACTGAAAGTTTAGCTACTTTTTAGCTTAATATTTGTTTCCTTGTACAGCAATTTCCTGTTAAATTTTAAAAGTAATCACTAGTATTTGTAATAAATACACATTTTGTCAATTTTTCTTTAGAAAAATTGCCAACAAAACTATTCCTATACAGATAAACTTTTTTATTCCAAATATTCTCTATGCCAACCAACCATTATCCCCAGCTATGACACAACCTTGCAAGATGTTTCCATTAAAATTTTATAACTCTATGAATCCTTGATTCCCTCGTCTTTTGAAAGTGACAGTTAATTCCATTATTTAAATCTTACTCTCAGAAGCTACTATTAAAAGGTATAAAAATAAACTAAGTCTCTTTTTTAAATACCACTATTTGAGTAAATATAGCCAACCAGACTGACTCCCAATGTTTTGTAATGAATT
Organism: Melozone crissalis; assembly: GCF_028551555.1. Lineage (NCBI taxonomy): Eukaryota > Metazoa > Chordata > Aves > Passeriformes > Passerellidae > Melozone > Melozone crissalis. The sequence goes on along the minus strand of NW_026535784.1, from coordinate 33,883,497 downwards.
TTGCATCTTGCTATTACTTTAATACTTTGAAGGAGCACAATTTTCAATTCAACCCATAGGAGAAATTAGGCAGAAAAACTGTAAAGGAGACTTCACTAGAGCACATTCATTCATTAATAAAAGAGATGTATTTTATTTATGGGGAAAAGTTTCTTCTTCCCCTGCAGCATTTCTGTACTTCACAGATGATTCCTCAACTGTCAGCTCAATTGACATAAAATTATAAACACAAACTGTTCCAAAGTCTGTACCACTTCACATACAAATTTAATAAACAATGCAAACACCAAAATACATCAGCTTTGATTTTGTAACACCATGTATTTCACCAGTATATTGCTACAAAACATACTAAGTTGCAAGCTATACCATAAACCCTGTACCTTAGGATACTGGTGAACATCTTAAACTCTCACCTCTGTTTATTCTATTCAGCTCTGGTAATAGGATATAACATTGAATTTCCTCATTTGATTTGGGTTCAATGTTGAGCACTCAATTAAAAAACTGAAATCTGCCATGCTGTTAGAACTCTGATTGCCCACAACCTAAACCAGAAATGAAACGAGAAACTCACTTAACTTGTGACACCAGCGCAATGTTATAAGCATCAAAGTTAATTTTACTGTCAAAATCAAACCATGTTTCACAGCACTCCTTTAACCCAGCAGAATTCCAAAATTACAGTCTCTGACAAATAAACAAGTTCACCTAATGACATGCATTTCAATACTCGCAGCTGATGTGAGATTGCAATGACTCTGCACTACATGATGAGGTAAGAAATTTAAAAGAAAACCCCAACCATTTTATTCTTTAAATGAAGGGGATCCAGAAAGGCTGATATTTTTTCCTTTTTTGGAAGAATCTTGGTTACACACCTGCAGCTCTGGAACTGACTCTGCTGATACACACTGCCTTGCTACGGTGCAGATTGCAATGCAGGACACGTGAGATTCGTCCATTAGTGCATTATCTCCTCTCTATGCTCAGCATTCTGCTTATCTTATCAACCAAATGCAATGGTGCCACCAGTGATTCATTCAGGCTTGATTTATAATACAGAAAATAACATCTAAAATTTCCATTCAATTTGGTAACAACATCAAAGGCTTTAATGCAAATCTACATATGGAGTGTAAAGCTTCAGCTTGAATGATGTGAGTTGCTTATCATTGGTTTCTTTTATTTCACTAGTAAACTGAGCCCTGCAACGTGGGTATGGCTAGACAGCCACAAAATTGCTATGAAGCCACTGGACTACTGGAAAGACACAACAGAATAATAGAAAGTGCCTGATGATACACTCACGATCCTTGTGAATGCTGCTATCAGTGCTCATAGTGAGTCCTGCGCCAGCCCACTGATAGAAGGCTGGAACACAACCTGAAAACTCTGAGATATATATTTTTAAGTCAATTTCTGTTTAAGAAAAAAAAAAGATTACTGACCCTGAACATACCCTAATCCCTACCCTAACAGTCTAAGCATGCTTAGAGCTATTAAAGTAAAAATATTAATTTTAAAAGTTAATTTTTATTTCCCTAGTAAATTAAATCTTTATATTTTCCTAGCTTACTTTTCTTTTGTAAAAGGTTTTGTTTACCTTCATGCAGAACCCTAAGTTTTCTTTTTCAAAACTTCCTTTTTTCAAAAATGTACTTAAATCACTCTGTACTTGAACTCCTTTGCTGAATGAACTTTAAAAAGCATGATATAATATGGCAAAATTATTTCTTATTCTCAAGGATAAATTTGGGAATTTGGGATAGATAATCTTGCTGGTGCCATGGGAGAATTGCAAATTTCGCACTACATGTAAGCAATGTAAAATTTGTATCTTAGCTTGTTTTCAACTTATTGAGTAGTGGAAAAGAGAAGTAAAGTATACCCAAGTAGTTTATTTAGGGTGTTATTTTTAAACCATTGAAGTATTACATTAACTTCAAGTATTTGATCATATGGCTGGATGCAGCACTACTTGTAATTCAGTGCTGACATTTTAACACACAAAAACAACACAGCATATGTTCATATTTAGCAATCTATCAGGAACTTAGTGTCTTTTTTTTTAGCTCACTAAATTACTGGAATTAATAGGTTTTTGATAATCTCTTAGTGTATACCTGAAAGAAGTAGTATTATGGTTAAAAAGAATCGTGACATCTTAACTTGGAAGTTATGAAACCTAGCACACTTTGGCATAGTAAACATACAGCAAAACAAGAATTTATCACAGAAGTATAAAATTATTGAAAAATAACTTTTTTTAATTAAGTACCTGCACTTATACATCCTAGTGTCTGTGAGACAAGCACACAGCACATTTAATATTCCTCCTAACCTATCAAGACCCAAGCTATTCCGAACACAGGTTGAACGTTTCAAAAGTGCTTGAACACAAAACCCAAGCATTTCATTGCTATTATACCACTTAAACCCCTTAGTTTTAAAATATTCTGAGGCTGCTGTTAAAAGACAACAAAATAATATTCACATAATTTATGGAAGGCATGAATAAAATATATGCTTTTAAGTGCAAGTACTAATTAATGGACTCCACAAGTAAGAAGAGGCAGAAAAAAAATCAACATAAAACACGGAATCAAAGAAAAACTCTTCCCAGTGATATTATATTAATTGCCTATGCAAGTTTACCAAACAAGAAAAAAAAATTGTGCCTCTAAGTAGGGAATAATTTAGTTTAAAAAGTATGTAAACTAAAGAGGTCACCTGCAGCCCTGGATTCAGAAGTAGTCTGACAATCCTCTGCTGCTTTCACATAGAGCCTGCATTCAGTCCTTTCTCCCTGCACAGCTGCACATCATGATCACCACCCTTTCAGCTTTCATCACATTAAAATCACATCAAAAATGTTAACTATTGTTTTCCAGTGAGAGCTTTCAATGAAAACACGTGACTCCAGTCAAGCTGTTGAATATAAAGCCTTTTCCATGTTTGCATGGCAAATCACCTGTTTGCTTAAATCATGAAGAAAATTGAAAGACTAGTTTCCATATAAATATGTAAGGTATAAAAATAACTACTTTGAAATCAAACTAAGATTTAGGTCAGACTTTGGAAAGTTAAATTCCCAGCAATTGTTAGAGTGCACAGGTATTGCAGAGAGTCTGCATAAATTATTCTGTCCCTTACCAAAATAAAAATTTGACCTCTAGCTAACTGTTCCAGGAATGCCAAAGAATCTAGTACTCTGTAAGCAATACACAATGCTGAGGCATCTCAAAATCAGGTTATGTGAGACACATCAATTACTTTTGAAACACATAAGACTATTGTGACCTGCTGAGTTTACAGATACAAGACGACAGGATGAGTGTTTTAGTGATGCTTTTTGTACACACATATCATAGAAGACATGTCTTCAAATAGAATCATGAACCTTTTAGTTTCACCTTTGATTATGCCTGATGTGAGAGATTCTACAGCCTAAGTACCAAGAACTAGCCTGGGAACAAAATTATTAATTTAACTTTTTCCTGCATGTGTTCAGAGAAAGGTTTACAAGAAGTGATAATCAAGGACAAAGACTCCTCCAGAGATTCTAGCTCCAAGAACCTTTCTGCCTAAGCATTTCCAAAAACCAAAAATTCTTGGTTAATTTTTAATCTAAAATCATGCCCCAAACTCATTCAGTACTTTGATACTAAAAAAAATTAAAGGGGGGCAGAAGTCATCAGTTTTTATTTACACTGAACTTCCACCTCCTTCCTCAAATCCCTCAACCATCAAGTCAGCAGCCCAGGAAAAGCTGCTGTTCTCTTCCCCCTTGCAAAGAATGGTGAAAGTGACACAAGCACAACCTCTGTGAAGGCCAAACACAAACATGTGGGTGGGAATCCCAGATGAGCAATCTGACTATTCATCATGTCCTGGCCTCTCATTCCTGAGGTGACCAGGCACAGCACCAAGGCTGCAGCTAGCAGTGGGATCTGCTGAAATGGAGCAGTTTATGTCACCTGCTACTCTGCCATTCAACTGCAATTTCAGCACCCATTAATTTGCTGACAGATTTCATCCTGCTCTGGTTATTTGGGAATCCACTGCAGGGAAACATGAAATTAGGAGCAGCACTCTGCTTGAAATTGTTTTGAAGGTATTTCACATTCTTTCAAAAAAAAACAAAAAACCCCCAGGTGTTTCAAAGACTCTGAGTTTAATTTCTTTAATTTTGACTGTCAAAGGTGTAGAATGCATAATTTTGGAGATAGTATCAGTACGGGACAATGATTTTTTTCCTTTGAAAAAATTACACAGCAGTCTCAAAACTGTACAGAAACAGCAAAGACATGCCAAGCCTCAGGGATTCTTCCAATTTTTTAATATGGCCTAAGAAAGAGGCATAAAGGGCACTCTTTCTAAATCCATGAAAGAGTTGACAATTTATTTCAATATGCATCTCAGTAGGAGCCCAGGGATTTCATTAACAATAACAAGCAGTAGTTCTTCACACAATCCTGTAATTAAATCTGGAATTCTGCCAGAGAAATTGGTAAATTTTAAAATTTAATGTTCAATAGATATTAAAAGCAATGCAACTGATGAAATTATTGAAAGTAGATACTTTTATCATGGGCTGTTAAATGCCCTGTGTCATCCCCTCTTCAGTTTTGGGAAGCACGTCACAGAAATGTTGAGATTTGTATTCTTCTAAAGACACCAGTTGCTTTTGAAGGAGACATGACTTTTTTTATGTCCATCTTTTTTCGATGGAGCAAGATGGAAAGCGCTCACATTTGAATTTCACTATTGCTTTCTCACTGTTCAACACTTGGACAAAACAGAACAATACACAACAATTCCAGTGGCAGCACAATATTTCAGTTTTAAGAGCACAGTGAATAATATCAACTTCTGACATATTGAAGCATCTTTTAACACCAAAATGCAATTTATGCCTTATTTTGTATCATACTCAGCCTCACATGAAAATATTATGCTTGTAGCTATAGCAAGAAGCAAACTTAATATGAATTACAAACATATTTGTATGCTACTTCATATTTTATACTCTGATGTGTTTATTTGAAAGCTCCATTAACTACTCAGTACAACAAGAGGTAAAGTAATGTCATTGCTGTCCAGGAATTGAGTGATAAATGGTGAAGTCTCATGATTTGCATTTGCAAAACAAGGTACCTGGAAAAGATAAATTAAAAACTACACAAGAAAAAAAATTTCCTGGGAAAAAAGAAAATAAATTTGAACAACAGAGAAGCAATCTGTTTTGCAGACCTACATTTTTGCTCCTTGCAGATCTCTAAAATACTGATTAGGCCCAGGTTGGCTTATCCCACAAGATCTGACAAGATCACAGCTCATGGCAGTATGAAAAGTTAATTTTCTTTGTTAATGTGCTCATTGCTACTGCATGGAGTGAGGCAAATGGAATAGGGAAAAGGAATTTAAAAAAAAATTAAGATTAAAGTACTTCCAGCAAGTCCAAGTATATTTAGCTTTTCTCATCCCTCAGTTCACATGCACATATATATTTTAGAGACACTTTAAACAACACATGGCTAAGGAGTATTGCTATGAACATGTTTACATACCTTATCCATTGAAAAAGGTGCCCTTCTACAGCAATGAAATGAACAGTTGGCTAGATTTCTCATCTCAGCTCACCAAGTATTAATATGATTACCATCTTGCAACCAAGAGGACTACTCAGGTAGAAAGAGTTGGGTGCTCTATCAAAATCAGTCATGTATCTTTAATTACTGAACCTTCTACAGCAGATTTTCAGGCATGAAACTGGTTTTGCCCAAATCTATTCTAATCTGAAAATCAGACAAGATTTTTTAAATCAGAACAAAAATATTTCTAATGTTTAGTATTTAAGCTTTGACTTTAAATTTATTGAAAAATTATACAGAGTCGATAAAATGAAAGGTAAAATAGTAGAAAAATGGTGCTCAAAACCTTCCCCTCTTCCCTCTCCCCACAAAGATATCTGTGCTGTCCATTGCTGAGGCTTTGAAATTTGAAAAGCAAATCCCACAATAATTCCCTCCTAATAGAAAAGACCTTTAGAACTGGGGAAGACATGTGCACAGCTGAGACTGGGTGGGAAATGATGGGATGGGGAACGACGGGAAATCAGGAAGGGCGATGTACAATATTCTGAATGTGATTTTCAAGTTTGAAGTGTTTGGAAGGTTTTATTTTTTACTATTTCAAAGGAGAGCTTAGAACACAATTCTGAAAACTTAAACCTAAACTTCAACTAATTTTTTTTAAAACTTTTCTAAGCAAAGGAACTCAACTTCTATTAACAATAAATTTACTTCTTACAACACAAAGCAGAAGTCATGGTTTTGTTCAAAAGGTGAGCTTTACAGAACTCAATACAAAAATATATGTTTCCAAGAAAAAAGTATTTGCATGAACATCAAAAACAGCTTCATGATTGCAGAAAGTTTCATCACAGATATCTCTTGATGGCATAGGTTTTAGTGAGGATTATAAAGGTGTTTCAACTACACTGTTTCCATTAAAATAACAATCACAGGACATCCAAATCCAGAGGCAGTGACTGGAAGGCTATTAGAGGAAACTAATAAGCTTTCTTGAGCAGACATGTCATTCACAGACATCCTGCTGAATCTAATTTTTTAATATTGTTTTAAAGATAACCTACAGGTCAAATGCAAGGGAATACATTAAATTTTCACTCTCAGCTTTCTAAATAATGTATTTAAAAAGCTGTCGTTTCTTAGCCTTGAGCTTCATTTAATACTGTGTCTGAAGGGGAAAGGAGTGAACATGTAAATCCCCTGGTTTTCAGTATCATATATATAATTCTCCTCACACACTCCATTTAGAAAAAACCCCTGTAAAATGTCTTTTCTCTCCTCGTTCTTTCTCATGGCACAGAAAACTTAGCAGCAATTTAATTCTCATGTCTGATATGGAAATATTCATCCTTTCCCAAAGTCTTTATAAATTTCATATTATTGAAAAAAATAATGTAAATGTTCTGATTTCTTGTTTTATGTAAATAACTATAATAGCAATAACAACAGCAATACTAGCAGTAGCAATGTCTGCTAGTAAACCTGAAGCAGCCTGAGGTGGCTGATGGAATAATGTAAAGACTCAGCCAATAAATCTTGAAGCAGTTACATTTCTTGGGGTCTGCAATCAGTCCAAGGCAAATGGAAGGTTTAGGAAATAACTAAAAGAGAAACTGCAAAACTTTACGTGCCACAAGTTACTGATTCTTGGTTTTCTTATGTCATGTTTTTGTTTATATAATTTTTCAGATTTCAAGGGGTCTAAACACTAAACCTGAGATTGTGGTAGTGTGCAGAAAGCCCTATAGAAGTGCTCAGCTTGTCTGGACAGAGATGTCTACACCACCACTGACAATTCTGTGGTAACACAGATGTTATTTTTTAGGTAATGTGTTTGAGTTATTTGGAAAAAAAAAAATACTGTGAATCAAAGTAAACACTCTACTACCTGCAGTGAAAACCAGACGCTACTAAGCTGCACTGGAGAACTGTCTTGCTTTGTTTTTAGCAATAATGAATTAAAATAAATATATTTTGCTTATTATTATACACACAGCCACAGCAGAGTTTATCCCATGGAGTCTACTCCATTTATCTTTGCCTTTAAACTGTATCTGATAAAATAATGTATAAAAATACTCAAAAGTGCATTACCCATTACCTCATTTAATTCAAGTAAAAACATTAGGTTTTTAAGAGAAGTTCTAACAGTTTAAGTTAAAAATTATATTTACTTCACCACAGAGTTATTGCTGCAAGTCTGCAAGCATTTCAGAATGCTTTTTAGCTTATTTCTCTGCAGGAGGCAATCTGTATTAAAGCAAAACGAAAACTTGCAATCAGAAAAATTCAACCTCTCAATATAGAACAAAGAACATACAGGTCAGGTCTCATCCAACCCACTACACCATTTCAAAAGTGAAAAAGTCACTAGTGGACTTGGTCTGATCCCCTAACAGAAAACAACTCTCAGATATTCTTCCACCTTTATACATATTTTGATAAAGGAAGAGTTTACCTGAACCATGTAATTAAAAAAATGAAAAAATAGAACACAAAACCTCCAGACAGTGGCCCCAAGAAACAAAATTCCTAATGCTATGATCTCTAAATGACAAAAAATAAAAGATTCAAAAAATTAAAGAGGCTCTTTTCTTGAAGTGAGTGTTTTATTTTTTTTTTTTTGATTGCTGTTTAATTAAAGCACATGCTGGACACCAAACCACATTTTAATGCAGACAATTTGCTGGTCACTCTGGAATGCAAGAATTTCAGAGAGTGCACAGGTATGCACAGACCCCATTCTGACTGGCCTGTATGTGGTTAATTGCCCTCCAAAAATAAACACATAGAGAGCCAAACCTTGTAGACTTTTCTCATGTAACAAAACTAAGTTGCTTTCAGATATTTCTTTTTACCTGCAAGAAAGCAATTGCTTTACCAACCACTTTGAATTGAAAATAAATATGCAAAATTGCTACAGAAATTCCCACCTTATGCATCTGATGAGCTAGTGAGCAGTGCATTTCCCATGTCAGGCACTGACTGACCAAAGCATTAACTTGTGTTACTGTAACCCACACTGTCAAAAGCCTATCTCTTTGCAAATGGTTCTTCAAACTCTGAACACTGAGTTGAAAAATCTTTCATACCTGACCTCACTAAGAAAACTCATGTAAAAAGATGATTTTTTTTTTCTTTTAAAGAAGAACAGACCATGTTTTCATGGACGATACTGTAGTTAAAATTTCTTGATTCAACCCTATAAATGAAGATGCATTATTTGAAAACTTGTTGTCTATGTCAAACAAAAAACTTTTAGGCCACTTACAGCATTTAAAAAGTTTTAATCTTCCATTTTGCAGAATTCTTTTCTTTATTAGTATTTTAATCACTTTTTGCATCCATGGGAAAAAGATTTCCAAAATGCACATTTACTTTAATTATGTCATACTGTATGTTCTCTAAGTCTCTTTTGAGAAAGAAACATGATCAACATACAAGATTCAAGCAGGAAAAATGAATGTTCCAATGACTAAAGTAGAGCAAGATTGTTTGCGATTCCTGTCAATGATGGTGCATATAAAAACCTTGGTTTGCTTAGAACAGACCTTCAAAAACAACAGATTAGTGATAAATATCTCAAAAAAAATTTTACACTGTATTTTAAACATACTTGCATGCCAAAAGTGTAGGCACCCATAGAACAAGAAAACTGCATTTAGCTGGAAGTGTCAACACAGTGAATATTCAGCTAATTGATATTGCTTACTACAGGAGCCAAGGTGAACTACGAATAGGGTGAGATAAAGCATTTGGAAGAAAACAAACTTTCTTAAGGGAAAAAATGAAGTCAGAATTTTACAAGATACTTGTCAAAGTGGAGTTGACATCTGTCAGTATTTACAATACAGTATTCACTTTTTTCCCTCTATTATCTTCCTCATTCCATTTTCTCTCTCTGTTTTACATAATAACATTTTTTTAAAATCCTGACTCACCCTCCCATTATTTAAAAAAATTTCACTGTAGGACCTTGATATCAGTAACATCAACTCTGAGATGCATCACTTCACACATTCTAAACATGTAGCTTCTACCAGTTCCCTGAAAGGATGACCATTTTTACTGAAATCCCAAAATAATGACTTAAACCCAAAATTTATCTTCACCCATTTGAAAACACCCCTCTTGATTAGAGACCAAGATTTTCAGATAGGGAGCACCATTAGGCATTTATGACACTGGGACATGACCATTTCTTTAAAAATTACATGAGTGTCTTGAACTAGCTATTCACAAGATGAGACCTTCAGCATTTTATAATCTCAGTTCTAAAAAAAATGGCTTTAACCCACAATAGCAAGAAAACTGAAGGGAAATCATGCTTAGTCTACATAAAATACTCAACCCCATACTACTGTAGTTCAATGCACATAATTATTGATGTTTTGACAATTTAGTAATTATTCATGCAATTATAATTTAAATTAATTAATTGAATAGCTCATTTTTCTGCATTCTGTTTTTATCAGTTGTTATTAACATTTCAGAAGCATTAATATTTATAGATTACAAAGATTACATGAAGCAATTAACACATTTTGGAATATTATTACCGAGCTAAAACAAACATCAAACACAATTCAATAAACACGAGTTTCCATAATACAAAAATTAATTCAATTATTTCAGCATCAAATAGGTAAAACATAATATATATAATATAGATACAGTTTTGATGCACCCCACTACTGACAGAGCACCGTGGGAGCTCTCAGAAGCACCTGCACTGCTGTTGCTGTCTTCCTCTGCTGGGAGTTTGTAATTAGATGGAGCAGCATCAATGCACCTCTGCTCAATGACCTCACTACCACAAATTTCACTACACCTAAGTTTATTCTGCCTGCCTTCAAATTTACTCAAGTCAGAGCCTGTACTCAAGAGCTGCTTTGTGAACTACAAAGGGTAACAAGCCTGCAGATATCTTGGGTTTGGGGGTTTTTCTTTTCCTTGTTTGTTTGGGAGGTTCTTTGTCTAAGGAGAACACAAGTTCAAATTAATGGTCTTACAGCAAATGAGCTTTATCTACAACAGCTTTTTATCCCACAATACACCTTTCTCCTTTCTTTACATATTTGTCTAACATAATTATTCCAATGGCTAGTGAAAATGCCAATTATGGACTGACTGAGAGTAGAAATAGTCCTACAACAGATTCTTCTCTAGGACTTAGGACAATGTGAGGAGCCAAATAATATCCAGGAAGAGTAAAATAGGATTGCAGGGAATTAATACAATCTTCTATTTTCTTCAATTTTATTTTTTTTTCTTAGCATTTGTTCCTTCACATTTTTGATCTTTTTTTTCCCCTTTTTTTAACTTTTTTTCTTTTTTTAACTTTTTTTCTTTTCCTCTTTTAGGGAAAGAAAGGGAGGCAAAATTTCTACAAGCTACCAAATTAATTTCTGTGGAAGGAATAAAAGTTCATAGAAAAAGGACATAATCTGTCATTTTCAATTCAAATATTTTATAGCCAACTACCTTTTCAAAAAAAGACATTTTAATGTGATTTTTACATACACAGTTTAGAATCCTAATCTTAAAACAAAACCAAAATCTTTCTAGGACTACTGTTTAGTATCCTAGCAAATATTTCCTTCAGAAAGAGGAAAATACTTCCTTTAGAAAGAGGGAAAAAACCTACATGGACAGAAAATCAGAGACAGAAAAAAGCTAACAGAAACGTCATAGCAAATATTTCCATTTCCATTCCAAATTTCAAGTACCACAGACATGGGATTTATGTAACCCCTAACATAAAATCACACAGCAGCCTAAGTCATGTTATTGCCAAGATTATGGTCTTCACCTTCAGTTAAATTTCCCCTTCTTAACCTTATCCTGTTACTCCCATCTCATACTTTATGCAAGGGCCAGGGGGAGGGAATAACAGATTAACCCCAGAGGTAATTAGCCTAACAAGGTCACAAGCAGTTTTTTCTCAGTCAGCAGAGTCAACACAAGTGATTATGGTCAGCATCCACATACAGCCTTCTCTGACCACATAGCCATGTTAATGAAATTGATAGGACTGGCATTTCTAAGACAAATATTTGAACACCTCTGAAAATGCAGCAGGGTGCCTGGTTCATCCAGCTATCTCTATCTCCTGTGGATCAAACACTAAACTGAAGCCTGTCTGTTGATTCATCTTGAGAAAAAAAAAACTAGGTCTTTGCTATATTTTCTCCTCCTTCCTTGTGTTAATTATCCAAAGTTATTAAATCCTTCCACTATCAACCAGGATAAGTCTAACACCTTTGTCTCTAGAGGATTGAAGCACCTTACTATTTTAAGTGAAATTTCATCTCAAGCGTTCATTAGTTCATATTAATGAGGATGAAATAATATAGCAGAAATTACTTTGACAAAGTTACATGGAAGTTACATACAACAGATGTCAATGCTTTAACCTACACAATAATCATGATTCCTTTCCTCTCCTGCACTCTCTGTTGCCGTTTTTTGTTTAAAAGGAACACCACAATTCCAGCTGGAATGGCAAGTGTTCAGTGACACTGACAATACAAAACAGGGACATTCGATTCCAGAGATTTTCCAGACCAGACTTTTGGAAGAATCTGCTCATAAAGGTTATATTTTATTTGAAGGTATGATATCTCCCCAGACCCTATTCCACCTCAGTTCTCCATCAAAATCACAAAGAAAGGGAAATCCCACAAGTTGCAGATTTCAAGAGGCCCTACTTAATCTTCTGTGCTACAGACACCTCTATGCGATAAAAGGAAGAAGGACGGAGAGCTGCCCTGAGGACTCAGGCTGTCCCCAGCCAGGCTAGGTGCTCACATGAGGGCCCTGACATGTGCAGGCTCATTATCTGCAGGAAAGCACAGAGCTGGAGCACAGAGCTGCTGAATGTGTGCTGAAATGGAACCACGAGGCTCGGGCACAGCAGTGGGAGCGCAGCTGCAGAGCCGTGCTGCACTGTGCAGCCTCTAGGACACAAAACCAACACCTAACCAATTCAGCATCGGGAAGACTTTTACTGAGGAGGGCAAAGCAGAGGAATACATCAGGGATGCATCTAGGGAGATACACAGCTCCCTATAGTTGTGCAACTTTCTTCTTCTTTCACCCCTGTCTGTAACAAAACTTCTGTACTGATATGAATGCAGGAAATGGCTTCTAGGTGTGCACGTACAACCCTATTTTCCTCTTAAGAATATATTTTGCAGCAATCGTTACTTTGCAAACCACTTCAGAGTGAGAATGAATCCTGTTGCAGAAACTTAAATGATTAGGTAAAATTTAAACTAGCAGGTTTGAAATACACACACATATATATACACACTACACAAACTTAGATGCACGTATTCACATTTGCATATTTTCAAGCCTGCAAATGGTATCAGTATAGATTATTTAAACAAATTATGCATACATATTTCTGTTTACAGCATTGAATTACACAAACTGCAGTAGTCAGCACAGTAGAGAGCTTATCCTTAAGCCGTTGCTGGATCTTTTAATTCAAGTGGTATGGGACAGCAAAATATCATAAAAATACTAGGGAACCTGAGGAATGGGAGTATAAATAAACTTGCACTTTAATTTAAGTGTTACCTTGAGATTTTTAACAGGATAAAGTGCATTATCATCTTCCACCACCAACTTTTTTCCTTTTTTTTTTCTAACGTTATATGCTTTCATAGCTTTCCTTGCTGGTATTACTCTGGCAATAATGGCAATAACTCTGATGCTTCCTCTCATCTTGACTTCCCCACTATGGTGTGTGTGCTCACTTAATGATGGGACCGAAGGCTTCACTGAGCTAGAATGAGAATAACTCAATTTCACCTTATAAAAAACTTAGGTTAATTACTTGGCCCTGTCTGATTTTCTCATTTTCAAGAACTCTTTTGCCAGATAGAAACTAAATGGTCATCTGGCAATTCCCTCTTGTTTCAATATCTGTAACACTACATCACATAACCTGAAGTTTTACATACTTCAAATATAAGATTTTTATGAACATATGAAAAATTTCTAGATAAATAATTTATTGAACTTTCAGTCAAAAGTTATGGGAAACAGCCTAATGTAATCAGACATAGCTCTCATCCTCAAGCTAAAAAATTAATAGGTGTTAAATTCTACATTGAAATGAACACTCCTTTTCCCCAGGTGAAAAATTAATGACAGCTTCAATTATACAAAAAGGAAACAAATTATGAATAATTTATATGAAATAGATTTGAAGCAATTTTGTGGGCACATGTTGCTGTGAGACACTAGACGCATGAAATATTCTGGGGAAAATAAAGAGTTGAATACAACCTATTCAAACAGTGACAGAGACATTTAACACATTTTATGTCAATGTCTTTTTATAGTAATTTTATCTAGAGAAAAATATTCTATTGCAAATTTCACTGATAATAAATGCAGAAACCTAACAGCTAAAAAACCTGAAATATAATTTGAGTTATAAAGCCAAATAAAACATAGCAGTATAATAACAATAATATTAATAATGATAATGAAAATATTTCAACTTTACTGCATTATTGAATCCAGCATTCAGATAAGCTTTTCTTTTTTCCTCCAATATTAAAGTTATTTTTGTGCATACAAATTCAAAATACTATTAATTTTCTATGTAGCCTCTGTTTTTGGTTAGAAAAGGCAAAATGAAAATTCTTTAAGTGAGGATTGTCATTTTAAGCCTGCCATAGGGGAAGTCTAATTGAAATCACCGTTCAAATATGTAAAAACTTGACCATATCTTTGTCACTCATAAATAATGAAGTGACACTGGTGGAAACTTACCCAAAAAATTTTGCCTACATCTACCCTGCTCTAATTGTTTATGTATGCATAGATAAGGAGCATAAATGAGCTCTTAACAACTTTACATCCTCACTATCACATTCACGGTGAGAACGTAGAAGGTGACGGTAACCAAGGTTACAACTGCTAATTGGTTTAAATATAAGGAAAATCAACAAGATTGGCCTGGGGTGCCATGGCTCCTGAGGCCACTGCCAGCTTAGGCTGATCCTGTAAATTGTAAAGCAATACATTGTTAAAACAACTGCCCTGCTGGGCAGCATGCTGCACTGCGCAGAAGGATGTGGAACACCTACAGTACAAGGAGCAATTTTCATAACTTTACCATGAACAGATACTTAGGGAAATCATATAATTTATTATACTGGTGAACAATTCTACACCTTTTAAAATTACATTTCTCTGCATAATCCCTCCTCCACAGTTTTACTCACATGTACACATTGTTTGGCTATTATATTAATGTTACTACTATATTTTTTAAATCAGTTTATAGAGACCTTTGTAGATATGGTATTGTGGATTTCCTAGCTGGTTTTGCAGCCTTATTCATAAAATCTCCTTAATAGTTATAGAAATAAGATGATAATTCAGAAGAAAACAACTCCATATTCTTAGATAATTACTCTTTTCTCACATCTAGTTTTTGAGTTTTAAATTACGTTGTTTTCTTATAACAAATTAAAATACAGATCTTAAACATCCCATCACTCTCTGTCAGATTAACAGTTCAAGGCTTGCAGTATAAAAGGAAACTTAGATGTACCCTATTTCACAAGATTTTCAAGGAATTACATTATCTTGATGAAAATCAGGCAGCTAAACACTTCAAACTCAGATGAAGAACTCTTTCTTATTCTGAAATTAAGTTTGGGTGTTTAGATAAAGATCCCAGATACAAGGAATGGTTAGGGCTAGATGGGACCTTTAAAGATCATCTAGTGATAAATCATTCTTACCCTATTAGAATCTCACATAGTTAGCAAAAATTTACAGTTAAATCCCAGATACTCACTTTATCATCATTGGAGGAGAACCTCTACTGGTTTTGGCTGGAATAGAGTGAAATTTCATCATCGCAGCTCGCATGGGGCTACACTTTCAGTTTTTGCAGGAAACAGTGTTAGTAACTCACGGTTGTTTCAGTTTTTGCTAAGCAAGGCTTACATCCAAGAACATTTCTGCTCCTCACCTCACCCTACCAGCGAGGAGACTGGGGTTGCACAAGGAGTTGGGAGGGGACATAGCCAAATGATCCCAACTGACCAAAGGGATAAATCATGTTCTGTGGTGTCATGCTCAGCATATAAATCTGAAAGGAGGAGGAGGAGGAAGCAGAAACATTCAGAGTGGTATTTTTCTTCCCAAATAACCATTACACATGATGGAGCCCAGCTTTCCTGGAGATGGCTGAACACCTGACTGTCCACAGGAAGCAAGGGATAGATAAATTCCTTACTTTGCTTTCATGTGTGGCTTTTGCCTTGCCTATTAAACTGTCTTTACCTCAACCCTCTTATCTTTCTCATCTTTCCACTCTGCTTCTCTTCCCCATCCCACTGATCAAGTGAGAAAGCAGCTGTGGGGTGCTGAGCTGTCAGGGTGAACAGCAAAATCCCCCACAAAGCCCCCACTTTTCCTTGTTTGTTTAATTATATTTCAGAATGACTGTTGTCTACTTAGTCAAAGTTAGTTTGCTTAGTCAAAATCAGATGTGGCAACATGGGATCTACCTATGTCAAACAGATCATTCATTATCACATTTTACTTTCTCTTGGAGAAGCAGATGGCATCATTTCCTCACATAAAAAGAAATCCTTCCTTAGAGTTAAATCAGATGCTTGATCATTTGTCATGACTTCTACATGACTTCTAAATTTCATTTGCATACAGAAACACAAATTACCTAGTTACTCACCTGACTATAGTTCCACAGATATTCACCTACAATTCTGGTTGGGAATACAACAGGGAAAAGAAGTTTATACTAATGGCTACAATTCAGCACTAAGTACATGCTCTTGTGCCATTAGTTCCGTGTGTTTCACATGATGTACTGAATTAAGGACCAGCCCATGCCCTATGCAGAAGAGGCTGCAAATAACAATTGGGAACATAGATTATAATAATGCTCAGATTTTGAACTAGGACCCAGAGAAACACTAGGCATTCTGCAAAAACAGTTGGACACAGAACTGCTTCTAGGCAAATTGCTTAATCAATGTTAATTCATATTTACATAGTCCCATCAAAATCATTTAAACCCACCTCATATACATGTGCTTACAGAATCACAGTATAAATAGATACTGTCAGCACAAAGTGATTAATGAAGAAATAATTTTAAATTTCTTATTTTCAATTATATCCATTATCTTTTCAGAAGACAAAAACCTGGCAAATACTACTGCATAAAATTATGAGTATTCAAGATCTAGATTCTTTCCAAATAAAGGAAAAAACATTACTGTTCTTTCCCCAATTTTAGAGACATCAGAGAAAGGGAAAAATGGAAAAGAGATGAGTTGGCATATTGCCTGGTGAATAGAAAGAAGAACATTAATAATTTGAATTTATACAGTTTTCACGTATTCTAATTCAACATAGTCTAGAGGTTTGATCTCAAAACTAATATAGAAGCTACAAAAAAGTATCACTAAAGTGATGCTAAATCTATGCAGTATGATAAATGTGCTACTGGACAGGCAATAATGTTACAATTGTTAGGAACAGAAAGCTTGATCTGGAATACTGTGCATAACTGGTCATTCCTGTTCAAACTGGAGCAGGAATAAACAAGACCTTTTAAGATACACATAGGAATATGGAAACTATGACAAAAAGGGAATGTTGTATTACAGGTATCTCAAAATATGATGAACATTACAAAGGATGGCTCTTCAAAGTTTAGAAACAATGTATACAGAAACAAATGGATAATAAATTCAGCTTGATAAAGAGATGATCTCTAGCTATCAGAGAAGCAAAGTCAATTCCAGGTTTATGTTCTACTACAGCAAGTTAAATAACTATATGAAATTGTTTTAAATATAAAAAAAAAGTTACTCACTGCGAATCTGAAACTATCAATACAAGCCCCCAAATCTACAACCTACACTATTAAACAGTATTTTTTCAGAACTTATGCCTCCTTTGATGACAGAATGATTCAAAATTTTCAAGGTGTGCTCAGAATCAAGAAGCTAGAGTGCCATCTAAAACTGAATGCAAGGTTTTAAACTTCAGCTGAAGTAGACTAAGGTGATAAAGCTTGGGAGTATTATTATAATTAAGTTGACAACAGTAACAGAAAAATGTTTCCAAGATGCCTTAGTTGAATTCTGCTAAAATATTTCAGAATTTATTTGATTTGGATGAAGCTAGAACATCTTAACATCAAATAAAATGAAATGGTGCAACTTTTATTAAATTCTTTAAATACATTCCAGTGTTTTCATAAGCTTAATTCTTCTGTATTTTTTCTCCAGTGCTATTCAGTGTTCCATTTACTTGGTTAATGAAAAAAGCAATTTCTTAATGATCATAACCTGCTTCCCACTCTGCAAGCTCCCTTCTGTTTTTCACAGAGAGAAAAATATTTCTTTCCATAAAAGTGGACTGGGAATGGAATTCCTGCCACACAGGGAAAGGCTGAGAGAACTGGGTTTGTTCAGCGTTGAGAAAGGAAAGCTTAGGAGAGATATACATTATCATCACATTCCAGCATTTCAAGGGTGGCTACAAAGGAAATGGACTCCTTTTATGGACTTTTCCATAAATGGACTTGTAAATGGACTTTTACAAGGAGCTAGAAGCAAAATACAAGTAAAGTATTTACTTGTACAAGTTGGTACAAGTTGGGCACACTCTGATTAGACACAAGAGGAAAGTGTTCTGCAATGAGGACAATGAGCCATTGAAATAATCCCCAAAGGTAAGGTGCTGGATTCCCCAACACTGGATATTTTTAAGACTGAGCAGGACATGGTGCTGTGCCATCTTGTCTGTATGGTGCTTATGCCAAGAAAGGTTGGACCAGATGATACTTGAGATTGCTTCCATCCTGGTATTCTAGGATTCTGTGAAAAAATTAATGAGAATTGCCTGCCATTTCCAGATCATTTTCCCTCGGAAAAGTGGCATTGTGAAATGCCCACTTTGAGGTTTAGTTTTAAATGGAAAGTATTTTTCAATACCTTAGCTGAAATTCTGAAATGAAGAAGACATTCTGCTGCATCAGAAGTGTACACAAAAGCATATGGCAGAGGTCAAAAAAAGATGCAGTCTACATTCCACTTTGCTTCCTTCCAAACCCAGACTTGTCACCTACAGAATAAGGAAGCAAAAAGCTGTCTCTTCATGACATAGACTCACATGGGCACAAGACTCACCAAAAAAACCCATACTGAGGGAATCAGGTCCACAGAGGAGCTGTAATGCACTGAAAAATGAAGTTTAATTGGAAAGAAGGGGCTTGAATAGCTCATTGGAAGTGGCTTGGTACACTTAGAACAATTTGCTATATTCTTTATATTCTGCTGTTACATTATTTTTCCGTTTCCAGCACTAAACTCTGTATCTTCACACAAGACCAGCCAGAAAATTTTTCAATATTGAAAAGGTAATAACTACTAAGCAAAATCAAAATTGATTTCAAACAAAATTTCAGATTAAAAATGTTCACAAGTGAAAAAAGGATTTTCAGTCAAAATCCTGCAAGTTGGAAAGATATTGCCAGCAAAAGCTTATACTGAATATAATTTTCTTCAGATGTGAGGGATAGAAAAAGTCATGGTTAAGAGAGTGGGAAGCAAAGAAAATGAAAAGGAAAGCTTGGCAGGCCTCAAGAGACATTACTGTTTTATTTCCTGTTGTGAGGATTATTGTTCTACAGCCAATCACGATATTAATGACACACAGTATTGTCCTCAGTAGTTTATTTTTCTGGCTTTCTCACACACTTCAGTCTACATGCAAGCTTATTTTTGAACAAGTTTTAATATTAATAGGGTTAAAAGATGCTAAGTCTATGGATTCACCAGTTCTGAACTGTATTTCCATTTTATCAGTTCTAAATCCCATCTGGTAGATTGGAATGCTTATCTCATGAATATCAAAACAAATTAAATGTTGACTAGCAGTCAAGCAGAAATCAAAATATGCAAATTTCCACAAATCTCAATTCCTTAATAGCTACCTCCTGTTACTATTAATAGCTAAATAGTAAAAGCAATTAAATAAAATTTAAAAATAAAATAGCAGTAGTAATTAAATGTGGAGATAATATACTTGGCATCTTTTTTAATGGAATCATTGATTTTTAATTTCCTTTATTTCTCTGAAAGTAAAGTATTCTAGAGGAAAGCGAGCTATAACAATATTCTACAATATATATATAAAACTATAAACTTTGCAGCTTTTACTGCTGTCTTTTTGTGTTCTCTTTTATAGCAGAAACTTACGTTCTATACAATTTACTACTGAACATGATAATTTTGCCACATTAATTAGGGGCTTTATTTCACCAAAACTTTCTTTCAAGCAGACCAACGTCTCT
Source organism: Melozone crissalis (assembly GCF_028551555.1). Taxonomy (NCBI): domain Eukaryota; kingdom Metazoa; phylum Chordata; class Aves; order Passeriformes; family Passerellidae; genus Melozone; species Melozone crissalis. Next base: position 33,863,529 of record NW_026535784.1, on the reverse strand, counting down.
TCATTTGGACCAGCACATTTCTTCAGTGGTTAGGAACAATTATTCACCTTTTAGCTTAGCTGTCACCCTGTCCATGTTTCAAGAACTGCAGGGCAGTATTTCCTGATCACTCCTGTTTCTTAGGATAGGGAAATACAGTGCCTATCTAATACTCATTAATGAAATTGGAACAGGCATATTGAACTGGATATATTTCAAATATTCAGTCTTGCTGTAGCCTGAAAATGTCAGTTGAATTAAAACAAGCAGACAAGTAGACAATTTTTCCTCTTAGAGACAGTGCAGTTAGAAGCCTTTACATACAAGTACCAGTTCTTACTCACCTGGCCAGGTCTACTGATGTAAGTGGCTTTATTTCAATGAACAAAAACTGCAGGATTAAAATTCTTATCAATGAGTCACTTTATTCAGTTTCACATGATACATTTTAACTCCACCATGTAAACTGTCAACTTTATATTGCCTGAACATCTACTATCAATAGCTTTGCATGCAGAAACTCAACCATCTCTTGCAACACCATGTTTAATATATGAAGATAATTTTAAAATCCAGCTGTCTGACACAAGTTTAGGCACATGACACTTTGTTCCTGTTACAGGCAGGAACAAAGAGTAAATGAGGTGCTTTCAGATTATGTCCAGCTGTATTCATCAGAGACCAAATGCCATTGCACTGATTAGGATCACAAAGAATCTAAGTGACCCATAGTCAGTCATCTCCTGCTTAAACACTTCACCACTCACAAAACATCAATACTGGTTTATAGACAAATCATGCAAGTCAGAATGAACCATGCAGTACATAAGAGACCAAAAAAAAGCAAACTGAAAGAGCAAACAGATGTTATATCAAAGGGTTTCACACATGGAGGAAACGCAAGCAATGGCAAACAGTACAATTTTAAAAATAAATTTAACACCTCTCAAGTTCTGAGCATGCCACTGTCACAAAATGCAACTTTTCACTCACCAAAGTAGAGTTATGTGAAGCATCACCTGAGACCTCAGGTGTTCTTGTGCTGTTTGGAAGTCTGTGAGGGTTACGAGCTATCGCTTGGCACCAGCCCAACATTTTCTCCTTCCACTTATCCCTTCTCAATTTCTGAAATTCTGAAAATAATTTAGATTCCCTGAAACATTGACACTTTGAATTCATTGTGTGCATGTCTCTGGATGCATGCCTTTTAAAACAGCTTTTTAAGTTATATCTGAACAAGCTAGTAAAACATATTTTTAAAAGAACATGTTTTTCTAAATTATTCCAAAGTGCTAAACCATAAAGGGTCATGAAAAGAGTCATGCATTTTCAGAGCACCTTACATGCATTAATACTATTTTTGTGTCAGCAAATACAGTGCCTTCTCTCCATGTTAAATCTTCCTCACGTTGTAACTTTAATTTTAAAAGTGTTATTTTAAAGGGGCTTTATTACAGAACACCTCTGAGACTAGCACCATCCCAAAAACTATATAGCATTTGGATACAAACCCCCACATTCACTGAAATAAGGAGAAACAGCCCTAAATCAGCAGCAAATACTAGATACAAATAAACTGTGTGAAAACACACAAACCTGTATGTACCCATGCCCAGACACTCCAGAATACCTGGCTCATCTGGAAGTGCTCTGCTAGGATATGTTGAAAATAGCAAAAACTAAGGCAGGCACACCAGAAATAAATGCTCTGCACCAACTACAAATTGCCTCTGAATTTACTTCTAGTTTGAAACAATAACAAAATACCTTGTAAATAACACTACCACATTCTGGAAATGCAGCACTAGTAGAGGATGCTATTAAGTGTAAGAAACCCTCATAAGTATGTTTAAAATCTCGCAATCTGTTTCTTCCCAAGAGAAGTTGGCAACGGAGGAATTCAGTGCAAAACTTCGCTAATTAATTACAAAAAACAACTTAGAACAATTTTATTCTCAACATCTGAAGCAATTTCTAATCTGGTTGCTTGTAACATATTGTAATTTAAAATGTGTTATTCTGTTATTTCTGAATCATGAAACATAATAAACAGGAAGAATAACCTACCAGACTGAGTGCCTAGTACTCCAAATAAGGGTAGCACTAGACTGAATAAAACTGGAAAATAATGGAAAAAAAATACAATAATGCTGAAGACCTCCCATGGCACTATGCAGCATGATTGAATATTATGCACTTGCAACTTAAGTTTATTTTTTCTGCAATACATCTCCATGCAGGACACAAATTATGCATATATTTACAGCAGATTTTATCTTTCCAGGTTCTGAGTCTGACAACCTACAACCCCTTCCTGAATAAGCTCTACCATTTCCACACTTAACCATAAATATATAGTTTTCCAAGTATGAAATGCACAAAGCTGTATTCCCCACATAACCTCATGGAACTGAAAGGAATAAGCTGAAATTAGCATTAGCTTTATTGCACTGGAGATGATTAGGTGAGTGAGACAACAGATTAAGTGATTTTTTTTTTTTCAATTTTTTGGTCCCTTTGAATCTCAATGTGAGATAAAAAAGCATGCTGAGTAAGAGATCAATCAATCCTTTCTATACTGCCTGTACTCATGAAGACAAGAAATCATTTGAATATAGGTACACTCCTATTCTGGTCTCTTTGGTGTGCAGAACCGTTTGGAAGATTGGCAATTCTTTTTTTGCTCTGAGCAATCAAAATTACTGCCACTGCCCAGATCATACCTGAAAGAAACATTTTGCTCCTGCTCATACACCTGAAGAACCACCATAAATAAGTTTGCTGAAAACAATCTTAATTCATCATCTCTAGACTTGTTAAAAAAATAGAATTACTTTATTCATATTTTTAAGGTGAGAAAACTTTTACTTTTAAGTTAGCCAAGCAAAGGGACACACAATTATTGTCCATCTTGTACAATATCAATGCTAAAAAAAAAAAAGAGAGGTTAAGGATGATGTATTAAAAATTAGCCACTTGTTTGAAATAAAAGCATAATATTGCTAAAAAAAAGTCACAAATCCAGCAAGAGAAAAGAAATTACACGCTTAATTCAGGAGCATAGTCAGATTCAGGTAACAAAAGTTATGATTTTCAGTCCTTACCAGAATCTAACCGCTATCACAGAACAGCAGGAAATTGAACACAAAACACACTGTTCTTTAGTTTGTTCTCTGTGTTCAAAGATTCCCAACAGTAATCAAAGTGACGGTATTTGTCCAGCTGCATGATTTGGCACACCATCAAAATATTCCAGGAGCAGAGCTGCAGGAATACTGAAATACAAATAGCCTTGACTGCTGAGCTCTGCTAAGATAAATACAGCCACTCTTATTCATTATCTATCTCTTGTCTGAGTCTTGCCAAGCTGTGACTTCTAATCAATTATGCTAATTTGGATAAAACCATTAATTGAAGGGCTGGATGTAAGAGAAACCTCTGACAGTTTCTGCTATTTCTGTGTCACAAGTAAGCCACTGGCTTTTCTTAACCAGCCAGTTATTATCCTACGACTGCTGTGTTTCACAGGGACAATCCAGTGTAGCTATAGCATAACAACATAATGACACTAAAACCTTCTGCCAATAAGAAGCTCAACCTCAGGTTTTAAAATTACTTCTATATTAAAAATAAATAAATTCATATTAGAATACATGTGATTGTGTCAACAGTTGTACAGGTACTTTCAGTGTTTTGGTGTAATATCTCAGTGCTATGGTGATTCACCAGTGTTTTTTTTTAAGTCAGGGAAAAAAAATTACTTTCCACATACAAATGCCAATTACCTGTAAAAATTTCCATAATTTAAAGGCAAAATATATAATCCTCAGAAGAGCTGAGGACCTTCTGCCCCTCCAAACAGAGGACTAATTTTTTGAGTCCAGCATCAAATTAAAATAGCATGAAAGGCCATCAGACTAGAGAAGTCTTATCTTCTTGATTGATACCTGCAGCAACCCTAAAGTGCCTGTATAATACCTAATAAAATACCTAATGTTTTAGCCTCATTAAAAACAATGCAGAGACCAACAGAAAACAAGCACATATGCACAAGAATCATTAAGGTGACACCTAGAATGATGGTACCAATCAAGACTATAATGGTACCAGCTTTCTTGTATAGTTACTGGATATACACAATCAGACACCTCTGCATTAAGTGTAGGCAAGATTCTGAATTCAAACATGTCATGTTTATTCATGACTGTTTTCAGAAGTGCTTCTAGGGCACTACTGGAAGAGTAAACCCAATTATGCACATCTAAATGCCTTTCCCCACCTGTAAAGACAAAATAGAGCTGTCATTTAACTCAGCTATGCAGCTCTTTCAAAACTGCTGCAGAATCAGAGCCCCTCTCTAGAGTATTAGACATTACATTATAACCAAGTTTTCCAGAACTTATAGTTTAAATTTGCAAACTGCCAAATACAGCATATTATTAAAGAATACCTATATTATCTAATCAATTTTCTTTAAAGAAATTACTTTGATGGTCCTGTACCATAATTAACCATAGAATTACTTCTAACTAAATCCAGCCTTTGTTGATTTGTTCTTTTCTCTTATACTGCTAGTATGTATTTTAAGTTGTCCTTAGTCCTTTAAGATTTTGATTCTTTTTTGTCACAACTAAGGATGCATATTTCATTTATCGATTCCAACAATTCAATCACTGAAAATAAATAAATTTAAGATGACTGCAACAAAAATTATTGCAGCTAATATTGCTTTGTTTAACCACTCCATAACTACTATATCCAAAGCACGACAAGAAAGCTTTAAATGTTTTCAAAGAAAATAGTCTTTTGGGCTACTAACAATTTAAAATTTGTGGGTATGTTTGCCTTCATAGTCCTACTCCTTTTTTTCCCCCACAAGGAAGTGTACCTCTTTTGTAAAGCAGAAAGCAATTTTAGATCATTCAAGGCTCTTTAGAAAAAGACCAATAGGGTTTGTTCCCCATGGTAAATTTTTTTGCATTGTAATTATGCCATTTTGCATTTGTGAAGACTTCAAGAAGAAAATGCTGAGAAATGTATATTTATGGCAACTGATTTAATGTTTAAGAAACCCCCATCTTTTATACATTTAGATACTGCATAAACATCTGTATTTCCTGACACAGCTTTTGACCTACTTTCATAAGCAACCTCTATTCCATCCTCAAGTATGAATTTGCTGCCTAAAAGGCTCTTGCTGTCAATATCACAGCTACTCTTCAAGGGAATGCTTTGCTCATGCAAGGTTAAACATCTCTGTTGAATTTTCCTCAGACCTTCAAAAAGCAATGGAATTGTATTTGCCACTGCTACTGGTGAGCAGTGAAAGGGTGCCTAACCCCTCCTTCAGGATCCCTCAGGACCTCTCCATGGAAATTTCAGATGCATCAGATTCTCAAGTAGGAAGGACAACAGCCTTGATACAAACATGGAGTTGAGAACAAGAACAAAGTACATGTTTTTGCTTTGTGAGTTTGCATATATTTAGCCATACATGACTGCCAAGCAGCTTAAATCAAAGCTTCAATCAACAATAAAGACATGACTGGTAAATACACCTGATAAACCATATCCAGCACTTGGCAGATGAAAACTCTTCAGGGAAGATACAGAAATAGCAGAAAATGTTAAAATGCAAAAAGTTCAAATGAAGCTAAAGCATTAACCACCTCATGAAGTCATGCATGCAATTATACAAACGAACATGGCATAAGAAGTTACAGTAAGTCTTTAATGGACTTTGTTCAGCTTATGAAAAATTAAAAGTTATTTCTTAAGGTTTCTTCCCATTCTTATGTGATTTATTTACAGAAGAAGAAGGGTATATTTATGCTGTAAAATCAAATCCACTTTGCATCAGGCAGAGCTCACTAATGAAGTACAATAAGAAGACAGAGAAGTAACTTTTTTGTAAATAGCCTAATAAAGCTTAAATACCTGAAAGACATAATTTAACCATGAAACACCACTGTATCAAAGGACAGATCATTAATACTGAATTTAAATTAACTTTTAAGAAAAAAGAAAAAATTAGATTTCATTGTAATACCAGATGTATACACACCAAAATGCACTTAAGACCATGCTTGGTCCAACAGAAGTACTTCCCCTTTGTCAGGGTAGCATTTTTAACAAAATTTTTTTCTGTCAAATACAAAGTTCTGGGCAGCTGTAAACAATCTTCTTAAACATAGAAAGTTCTTGCTTGTGAGCAGTCCAGAGAGTGCTCCTGTTGAGAGGTCAGTCATACATAACCCACACTAGACAGTGGCAATCACTGCTGGAAAGAAGGGCTTATCCTCTTGCTTAGGTATCATGGCTCTTTGTAACACAATCTGTAACAACTCCAGGGCAGGACAGGCCACTGCTACATTATCTTTGCTGGTCTCCTCCATTTTTCTCACCTCACTTCAGATTGTTTTCAGCATCTCTTTTAGGGTAACTTCAGCCATCATTAGCATTAGTCATTTGCTCTCATATTCTACTATATAATTTTATAAAACATAACTGTTAAATTGGTTTCTGGTTGCCATTGTTAATAATCAGTGTTTGCAAGAAATTTACTCCTGGTAAGGGTGACAGCCTTCCAGTACCTGAAGGGAGACAGGAAAAATGGAGAGGGCAGGACAAGGGGGAATAGCTTCAAACTCAAGGAGAGTAGGTTTAAATTGGATATTAAGAGGAACTTTTCATTGTGAGGGTGGTGAGGCACGGGAACAGATTTCCCAGATAAGCTGCAGATATCCCATCCCTGGAAGTGCTGAAGGCCAGGCTGGTGGGGCTCTGAACAACCTAGTCTAGTGAAGGTGTCCCTGCCTATGGGAGCTGGGTTGGATCTTTAAGGGCCCTTCCAACACAAACCATTCTGTGATTAGTGAGAACTGCAGTCATATCCATTAATACGAATCTGGAGGTATTCTCTGACTGAACAATATAATGAAATAGTTAATCTGAGTGCTAGTTGGTAGAAAATTCAGGGTCACCTCTGGAAACTGAAGTGCAGCTATTTTCTTCTAAAAACTAAAGACCTGAATTGTAATTAGTTAGAAGGCAAAAATTGATATTCTGTCGGAAGGTATTTAGAACACTTACTGAAGTTAAGATGTATGCATAACAATCAAGAATATTCTGCTAAATTTTTTGAAGACTTTTGTTGCCATCAAGGGTATACCACCTAACGAGCTGACAGAAAAGCCAAATGTGTCAGGAAAATTTGTGATAGATTTACCAAAGGAGAAGATTTGGAATCCTTTTTAATAAAGATTAAATAAGCCCAATTAAATAGCTGTTCACCCCTAAGCTAACTGAAATATACTGAAATATGTTACTCCCTTCTAGTGGATAACGTGATCATGACTTATGACCTGACTTAGGATCTGACCTCTGCTAGTAGAAAGCCATGACAGATGGCCTATTCAGGGTTTCTTCAGGATAAACGGATTTAAGTTATAAATAATTACTGGCCTACTGGCCTAATACTGCAGCTACTGGTAACAGCTTAAATAACGAGTCCCTTACATAAGTAAAGTTACATTAACCTAAAAGCTAATAATTATGTGAATAAACATTTGAATAATATTACTTTGGTGATTTTTGACCAAAATTTCCAGAAAACAAATTACAAAAGAAGGACTTAGAGATGAATGCATGGGAACAAAAGTATTACTCAAATGGCTGATTTTTTTTAAATGGGGTTCTCATTCGACAATAATAATGGTGGCATAATTATTGTAAGCAATTATTCTTGTTGCTCTGGTTGCTGTCAAAAAACAACCTTGAGAAATTGAGCAAGGAAAAAAAAAGTTGAAAGATTATCTAGTCCTTCTAGTTTTTTATGTTTGTAGTTGGGAAATACACAGAAAAGTTTTTCTGAATAGATAATAAATCTGGAAAGGTGCAAGAAGATTGTATGAATATCAGTATGGCCCTCTAAACTTACATTAGTGGGACTCTTGAAAGTGCCTTCCAAGAGTTTCAAATTAAGCCTGAACCTCATTTATTAGAATGCCAGACCATAATGGTTTACTCATTATTTTCCACAGAGAAAATTGGGGAGAGCTTCTTTGTGAGATGAAAGCAATGCAGTAAATGCAGTTAAAACCACAACTCACACAGCTGTCAGTGAGGTAAGATTCACACAGCCCATATGCATGTCACAGTTATAATATACCATTCCTCACAAACCATTTTTAAAAAATTAAAGATGTGGTATTTGTTGTGCTTGCTAATTAAAGTGCAAAAGTAGAAACAGCATCAGTTTCTCTAAGCACACTGTAAGTATCCACCCTCTCACAAGTCTTTCCAAAGAACCTTGAAGGAAGATGACATTGGCAAGATTACTGACAAAATATAAATTTATAAAACAGAAATCTTGAGTGTATGGCAGAAAAAAAACACAGCATTGCTCCCTGGCTCCCTTTAGTGACTGGGTAAACACAAAGATTCCTAACTCTGGGGTGGCTGTGGTGCAGCAGCTCAGGCAGCTGAGTCTCATCTCAAAGGTTTGATCTCTACCCCGACAGCCCTTCCCCTGACTTTGCTACCACTCACACTGCTTTCTACTAGGCTACACTGAGCCCTGGTGCTGACACTGAGACAGGAGTATGCAGCACAGCCTGGCACAGAGATGCCCATGCAGGACTGCAGCGTGGCCTGGCACAGCTGTGCAGCAGCTGCTCATGCAGTCCCATGCAAAGGCCCTGCTCCAAAATGTGTTCAGCTGCTCTACTGAAGAGCAGCTCCATGGCTAAGCCATGAGCCCTGCCCTCATGAGAGATTCCAATTATTTGTCCTTCTACAGCAGGGGCAGAACAGAGACAAGCCTTAGCTTTCCTAAGACACCTTACAGCACTGATGACAATGCAATTGCAGCCCACAGCCCAGACATGGACACTGGGATTGAGGGCAACCTCAGCAAGTTTGCCAACACCATCAAGGTGTCTAGTTGTGTCAACACACTGGAGGGAAGGGATGCCATCCAGAGGGACCTTGTCCGGCTTGAGGCGGGCCTGTGTGAACCTCACATTCAACAAGGCCAAGTGCAAGGTCCTGCACCTGTGTTGGGACAATCCCAAGAAAAAACACAGGCTGAGCAGAGAACGGATTGAGAGAAGCCCTAGAGAAAAGGACTTGGGGATGCTGGTGGACAAAAAGCTCAACATGACCTGGTAAAATGCACAGGCAGCCCAGAAAGCAACCACATCCTGGGCTGTATCTGGATCAGAATCCCCTCCCCAGCAGGCCAAGGGAGGGGATTCTGCCCCTCTGCTCTGCCCTTGTGAGACCCACCTGGAAGGCTGCACCCAGCTTGGGAGCCTCCAACACAGGAAAGATGTGAGTCTGTTAGAACAGGCTCAGGTGATCATATGGCTGGAGAACCTCTCTCATGCAGACAGGCTCAGAGACTTGGGGCAGCTCAGCCTGGAGAAGCCTCAAAGGAGATTTTGGGGCAACCTTCCAGTACCTAATAGGAGCCTACAAGAGAGCTGGAAAGCAACTTTTTAAAAGAGTGTGTAGTGAATCAATAAACAGTAATGACCTTAAGCTGAAGGAGGGTAGGTTTAGATTAGATATTGGAAAAAAGTTTACTGCTGTGGGGATGGTGAGGCACTGGAACCAGATGTCCAGAGAGGTTGTGATGTCCTGTGCCTAGGAGTGTTGAAGGTCAGCCTGGATGAGGCTGAGTAATCTGGTCCAGAGGAAGATTTTCTGCCTGTGGCAGGGAGGCTGGACGAAGGTCCCTTCCAACCCAAAGCATTCTGAGATTCTGTGACTTGTACTAAATGCCTCCTCAAGGGTAGCCATGATTTTGAATCAACAAGATCTGGAATCAAAGCCTTCCATGGCCTTGAGGTAATTCACTGACAGAATTTACCTTGTGCATAAGTATTTGCCCTGGCTGGCTTTTTTTCAGCTTCCTCCTCCCTATCAGTGCACAATTATTCTCCCTGTTTTCTGAAAATTTCTCTTTTCATTTACCAACTCTGGCTTCTTCTGCCTTTGGCACTAACCAACGCGTACTTTTTGTTTAAATCACTTGAATATATAGCACCTCTCCAATATAAAATAGCTTCTTGAGCTGGTACACAGGCTATACCTTCTTTCTTTGGCTTCTCAATTCTTTGAATTCAAATTTTATTCATTTAGAAATTTAGATGTTTTACACTGAATTCTTATTCAATGACATTTTTATTTCTTTAGCGTTCCATTAAGGTTTGTATTATTTTGACACAGCTCTCTGTTATACCATTCATCTTCATATATATGTGTGTCTCTAATCACAGTGGTTTTACATGAATCTTGCTCATTTTAAGTAAACAAGCAAGTAACCTTTCATTCTACTGCTTATTTTTTTATCATCTTCTGAAAAATAAATAAACTAGAAGTATTTTTTGAAAGAGTTAATAAATAAAAGTTCCACCAATAAAATTCCAGCAAGAGAGTAGAACCAACATACTTATAAAACTAATTAAGCATTTAGAAAAGCACATCTACAAAATCACACATCTTGGAAAATATTTTTCACTACATTATCACAGAGCTTGTTTACAACTTTGAAATAGATGCCATGCTACAAAGCTCAACAAGCTAGCTGGCGTTCCCAAAGCCTTTCCATTCTCTTGAGATTGAGAGCACACACTTAGCAAGCACTAACTCAATGGCTAAGATTTTATTAAGGACCCTTTATATATAGCTCCACAGAAAATAAGCATGCTCCAGGAAACACAAAATAATGGAAAACAGAGATGAATGCAAAAGCACATGTAGGTAGTTGGCCTACATTCAACCTTAACACTTAATTAGAAAGCTAAGCAGAGAAAAACTAACTTTTAAAGTAAAAACTGTATTTAACCGCAGGCCAACCACCCACAAACCAGGGAGCATTTCAAGAAGTTCTTAAGGGGAAAAGAAATGTACTGGTGAAAATTATTACATACAGACTATTATTGTTGCTACTGAAGTACTCATTTTAAGAGTCTCCAAGCACAAAAGGAAGAGCCCAACCTCCCTCTCAGCTTAGGCAATATCTGGGATATAACAAATCCAGGTCAGGCCCCTGATAATTGGGTAGAAGTCGGTGGGAAGAATCAAAAGATAAATAGAAAAGTGCAAACAAGATACTCAAACAGTGGGGTTGGACACACTCATCTGTGATGTGAAAACTGGAAAGATGAAAGATGCGCTGAGCATGCAATAAAGCACCTCAGGCATCTTATAGCCCAACATGCAATTGGTGAAGGACAGTCTTGTTCATCTCATGTCCATGCTGAAGCTATGTCACATTTTGAAGCATCAGGATGTCCCCAGACCATCAGAGGAGAGGCACTGGCATGTTTACAATGACAATTCATTTCTCTGTGCCAACAGAAAGCACTATGATATGGTGTGGTCAGGGTGGGGCAGGCTATTCTCTGACACAAAATACATTAATTCCCTGCACAAGCATTTACTTAAGTCTTTACTAGTAATCCATGGGAGTCCAGTTTGCATAGAGAATTATCAGTTGTTAATACAAACATTATTTTTAATGCCTTATGCTTCCCACGCTGTAACAAAAAATATATTTTCACAAAAAAATATACCTCCCGCTGATGTCTAAGATCATAATATCAAGTAAAACATATAGTTTCAATTTTTTGCTTCTCTTTAAAAATGACATTTAAACATAAGTTCTATCATTAGACAGAGAGAGACACAACTTTCTGTAATCATCTATGTAAAATTTCATCCCAAAGAGTTCTTTTTCCCAGCAAGTAAAAGCCCATGACTGCAGTATAGAATGAAAGTGCCAGATCAAAACTGGTTTTCAGCAGAGTATAAGTTTTACTACAGAAGGATTTCCATACAGTTTTACAGAAAGAACCTTACAGTCCTTAAATTTACAACAGTAACAAAGAAGTCCTGGAACAGAAACAATACTGGGAATTAAAATACATTTTGCTCCATGTAAGCTCAGTACAGCTATGAAGAGGGATCAAAACTGTGAAAATTACACTCTTTTTCATTTGCCACTGAAGTGTTCCCATGCTGGAGTACCAGAATGCACACTTTTCATATTTAGAGATTGGTAAAACCAAACCAAGATTGCCTGCTAGGTGACAAGAAAGATATTAGACCCTTATTCCCAGCAACTGTGCCCCACTGACTTTTTTTGGTATTTCTCCATTCTTCTAGTTTGTGACTGTTTAGCTAAAAATAGTAGTTCTTGGAGAGAAATCAATTAGAATCTTTTAAACATTTCTGAGTTACTTACAGCAGTAATACATTGTTATCCCTAAAAACCTGTCCAGTAGATATTGCACTGATCATATCACAAAATCACAGATTATGCTGAGGTGGAAGGGACCCACAAGGATCACTGAGTTCAACTCCAGCCCTGCACAGGAACAACCCCAACTCACACCATGTGCCTGAGAGTTTTGTCCAAACACTTCTGACACTTCATATCAAGAATTGCTGTTGGAACATAATTCTGACAAAATAATTATGATAAAAATATTGCATAATGAGTCAACACAGACCTATTGCTGTCACAGATGTATACTTCAGACATATCTGAAGATACAGTATATCTAAATATTTATGTTACAAAATCTAGTTTTTCACAGGTTTATTGATATTAAGGTACCAATAAACTCTGCTTACTGTCTGTTTTATAATGGGGAATCTCAGATTAATAGAAGATTGGTTTCACTTTGAACATTTGAAATAGTTTAGCTTGACAGTACTGATTACTAATAGCAAGGCATAACTATATTCACAATGAACAGAAGCTACAAGTAAATTTTAATTTATTCTGGCCTATTGCATTATAGGGTTTTGATCAGGTAGAACTCACACAGAGATGAAACCCGGCCTTGACTCTTTGGCTTCACACAAGAAGTGAAGGTTGCCTAAGCAATTCATGCTGTCACTACCTTTAGAAAAAACAGCATTAATGGTCTTCAGAATAATTAAGTCAGGCACCTTCTGAATGAGCTAATCTAAAATGAAACAGATAACCATAAGGTAATAAGAAAGTATGGGCAGAATACTAATAAGGTAAATCCTGCTTCTTTGATCCCTTCCAGCTCTTGGTGGAAAGTCAACAGTATAATGAACAAGGAATAGAAATTACCATTTACCTGGACTCTCAAAGAACTTTAGGTCATACCTCCCTGAGAAAGATATTTAAGTAAGTAATCATAGGCATTATGCAAAGTTCTGTGTCAGACAAAAACGTGTGTCTGTTGAGCAACAATAGGCTCAAACAGGAATATATGAGCTATTTCTGTTGTGAAGAGGTGTTCATGGTTTTACAGTAGGGTTTTCCTGTTTTAAGCATTAGGAATTCTTGCTTGAGGAAAGTTGCTGAGACTGACAAAGCAAATAATAAGTAGAGAAAAAGATCAAAATTATAACAGATTATTATACATGCACCCTAACTTCATTGTTATCATATGCTGCTTTCCCTTGCATTACTTCATACTCAAAGTGGAAAATAATCACAGAGAGCAGAAGAAAACACCATTACATGAAACCATGTTTACTGCATTGTCCAGGTCCTTCTTCAAAAGATGAATTTTGATTTCCTCACAGGTTTTAGTATGGCATTAATTAACACTCAGAAGAAAGTCTCCTTTACCCACATGTCCCTCACCATACAGGTTACAAATTACTTGTGCCTCTGACACAGTCACAGACAGAGACAGCCTGGCTCCAAACACCTACTTTGCTGGGGTATGATAGGACTACAGACATTGGTCCAAGGCCTGGAAGCAGTTCAGGTGTGAAGTGGTTATTTGTCGCAGACATCTTTTATGCAAAATCCTTTCCTTACGATTTTTCCTCCTGAGAAGCTGAGAGAACTCAGGAACTAAATGTAAACAATGATTATCTGCTGCTGTGGAATGCAACAGGTGGATCTTTGATTGGCTCAACTTGGATGTTTATAATCAATGGCCAATCACAGCCCAGCTGGCTTGGACAGAGAGCCGAGCCACAAACCTTTGTTATCTATCATTCCTTATTATTCTATTCTTAGCTAGTCTTCTGATGAAATCCTTTCTTCTATTCTTTTAGTATAGTTTTAATGTAATATATATCATAAAATAATAAATCAAGCCTTCTGAAACATGGAGTCAGATCCTCATCTCTCCCCTCAATCCAAAAACCCCTGTGAATGCCGTCACAGTTATTAACTAACACCATCCACAATCTGGTTTCTGAAAAGCACAGGACCACTGCCCTTCTCAAGAGCCACAGCCTGTGAAGGCTTGTTAGCAAAACCACAGCAAGAACATGTGAAGACAGCTGGGGCCACACTGCACCTGAGCAATACATACCTGAAATTTGAGGCACCAGAAAGGATGCCCAAGCATCCTTGTGAAAGAATGCCCAAGCATTCCTGCGTCTGTGTTTTTATTCCAATGAAAAACTGATTGCTTCTTAAGTTAGCATACCTTAGTTTTAAAACTTTACAGAAATCATTTAAGTGACAGCTTAGAATTAAGCTTCTCTTATTGTTCTGATTCTCATGAAATACAGGTGCCTACCTGTACACCTTTTAAGGGAAAATGCTCCTAATAATTACTTCTTCAGGATTTATGCTATGAGCAACCTTTACCGGGACTGGATGGAATGAGAATTAGGAAGGAAAATTTCCTCCCTGAAGTATTCTCCCTCTTTGGCTCTTTTACTGGAAAAAAATATACTGACATTTATTCTTTTATGACTTTTTCATTAATGTTAAGTACTCATTTTAAACTTGTGACATCCATAAACTTAATTTGTGAGGTCTTTCATAGATATGTGGCTTTGTTTTTCACCTCTGCAACACATGGTATTTTATATTACAAGGAAGGAGAATAAAACCTGCCTCACAATAACATTCGTATCTTCCCAATCCTACCACAACCAGAGGCTAAGGCAGTGCTATACATAATTTACAGATCTTAAGAATGCTGATGAACCTGGAGTTCAATGTGCCAACAGCTTTGCCCTTGCCAACGTACAATGTGCCATTAGAAGACATGACCCAAGTTGTCAGGGATCCTTCATTCACCAGTAAAAATCTAAGGTTTTGTGGCTTTCAAATCCTGTTAACCCCTCATTCTAGGTGGAAAACTTGGTGACAACCCATAACATTATGTACCCTCCTCAGCTATCTAGTTGCACTAGATCCCTGAATTTTTAACTGGCTTTGTTCTATCTTAACAGTTTTGCACAGAGTAAGGAACATATGGGCTTAATTATTTAAGGATTTCTAAGAGTTTGGAAAAAACAGACATGTCATATTTCACAATTATATTTCACCTAATTAAGCAAAAATAAATTATTTGTTTCAAGAACTGACTCAGTGAAATCTGTCATTCCCTAAATTTCAAGGATTGCATGAGTAGGGCAATTGACTGATAAACCCATGGGAACACAGCTGGTGATTTTACAGCAACTTTTGAAGGAAATGAAAAGTGTAAACTTCAACACCTTTACCACATCCTACAATTTATGTCTCACATAGAAGACAAACATCTGCTCCACAAATTAAAAAAGAAAGGAAAAAAATCCCCCCACAGTAAAGTTTATCAAGGTTTTTCTGAGTTTAGCAGTAGAAATGAAGACAGTAACAAATCTGAATAATCTTTAGCATCAATAATTTTTTAAGACAAGCAATATCCAGTAATTTTTAAGAAAGTTTACTGTTCTCTACTGAAATTTTAAAAAAAATCCCACAGAAGACTTGAAGAGACCCTAATTTCCAAGACAATATATCCATGGTTTATTTTTTTTTTGTAGTGATCAAATAATAGCATATATTATAATCTTCTGAGAGCATCACTTTCTCACAAGCAGACTAATACACCCATATAAATGCACTTTCTCCTGTCATAACACTCAATTTCAGCTCATTTTTAAAAAAATATTTTCAATCACAATCTTTTTAGGGAGAAAGGATTGCGTTCATAATTTTGTGTGATTTGGCGTTTCTACTAGTGTTTTAGCCATTAATGGGTCAGCTTGATAGCCTCTCATTGGCACACCTTCTTTATTTCAAACATCAAAAATAGATAATGTTGATTTTTAAAAGTCACTTGGCCTCTCTACCATAATGGCAACTGAGAGTTCCCTGCCTCATTTCAATGAGATTTGAAGAACCACAAATTTTAACAAAATAAATAATTGCATTTATATAATGTATGTTAAAGAATTTGAAGGAACTTGCATCACAAGGGGTCACTAAACTTCTTGCCTGATCACAGATTTTAGCAAGCAATTTGATGTTCTATCTGCTATAACCACAGGACTCAGCAAGTCCAGTTTGCCTGATGCATGGAAAACCTCTCTTTATAAAAGGACTGGAAGCAAACACGCAGTAGAAGGCAT
This sequence comes from Melozone crissalis, assembly GCF_028551555.1. Classification (NCBI taxonomy): domain Eukaryota; kingdom Metazoa; phylum Chordata; class Aves; order Passeriformes; family Passerellidae; genus Melozone; species Melozone crissalis. Next base: position 33,847,188 of record NW_026535784.1, on the reverse strand, counting down.
AGCATTCTAAATATTAGAAGAATCATCTTTCTTACGAGTTGTGATGTTGCTTGACAGTCACAGAATCATAAAATCATTTAGGCTGGAAAATCCTCAGACATCATAAAATCCAACCATTAACCCAGCAGTGCCAAGTTAGCCACTAAATCAGATCCCCAAGCACCACATCTACATGTCCCCTCCTTGAAATACCTCCAGTGACTCGTCCCTTTGTTGGGCAGCCTCTTCCAGTGTTTGATCAGCCTTTCAGTAAAGAAGTTTCTTCCTAATATCCAATCTAAACCTTCCCTGGTGCAACCTGAGGCAATTTCCACTGGTTCTGTCAGATGTTACTTGGGAGCATAGACCAACCTTCACCTCATTGCAGCTTCTTCCTGGGCTCTCCCCAAGCCTTCTTTTCTCCAGACTACACACCCCCTGCTCCTCCCAAAATTTGTGCTCAAACCCTTCACCAGCCCTGTCACCCTTCTCTGGACATGCTCCAGCCCCTCAGTGTCCTTCCCATAGTGAGGGGCCCAGAACTGGACACAGGATTTGAGGTGTGGCCTCACCAGTGCTGAGTACAGGGGGACAGTCAACGCCCTGGTCCTGCTGGCCACACTATTGCTGACACAGTCTCTGAAACTTGAAAGATCAGAAATCAACAAACAACAAAATATAACACTTGTTCTGGGATAATTCAGACAATATAATAACAAAATTATTAGCTAAAGCTGTGATTCAGAGAATATTTAATAAATTTGCTCTCTTTTTTAAGGTAGTGTTGGTTTTTTGAAACACGAAGCTTTTGAGCTGATACTCAATGCCTACCCATCATTCCCTTGAAATCCTTTAACTTAAGTTTTAAACCCCTAAAGTAATGAAATAAAGCTCCTTGAGGTATATTTTTTTATAAGTTCAAAACCAGTGGAGGGAGGGTGAGATTCTACAAGAAAGCATACATCTTTGGTGAGGACAAACTTAGATTAGAAATGAAAAACAAGTTGAAATCTGACCTGTAAAATAAATACTTATCCAACAGGCCTAACTGTGAAAGAATGAGGAATGGTCAGGAATAATATATATGTAATCAGACCTATTTCTCCCTTTTGCATAAGCTATGTCCTTCCTTACAGTCATGACTATGTCCACAGGTATGTTAGGAAGGAAGAAACCAAGTCTTCTGGGTGGGCACAGCACAATGACAAAGGGAAAAAAAAAATGTAACATTTCTGTTGGTGCACAGTGACAGGTAAGAAGTAAGAAAAAAATGACCGGGGCTAAAGAGAACCCTGTTTCCTGGGCACATGAGCAATAGGATACTCACTTCAGGGAGGCAAATTTTTATAAATACTTGAATTACAAATCCACTTTAGTACTTCAGTGATTTTCAGATGGATAAAATGTTACCAAACATTTTGTAAGGAATGAAGTTATATTAAACTGAGGAGGGAAGCAACAAAACTTGTCCAAAAATGTAGAGGTGTGTGCTTTTCCACTTAGTGTTCAATTTAGTGGATGCCTTCCATGGTGCTCCTCTATCCCTCTCTATACAGGATTTATTTCATGTTTTCTCAGCACTAGATGAAGATTGCTGAAAATAGGATCTGTAACACACTCACAACTTTCAATCTGGTTTCAAATTTGGCATGCTGACAGCACCAAGCCAATCCCATAGCAAAAGTGACTTTTCAAAAATCTCATACTTGAGATAGTTCACTATTGAATCCTCCCCTTGAGATAGTTCACTACTGAAAGCATTCAGATGGCAAGTTTCTAGTTACATATCACTAAATAAACACAGTAAAAAGTTCAGTTATACTACGATTTGTTTCTGATTAGAGGAAATAAAAATGGTGCTGCAGGTTCAGCACTTCTTTTTCAGTGTTTGCTATGAAGTGTTGAATACTACATAAATTTTCCAAATGCAGATGTTAACAAATCAGCCTAGGCTTTGAAGAGAAATTCCTATCACTTCATGTCTAATCCAAAAATACACAGCATATTACAGAATGCCCTCTCTTCATATCTTTGCAATTCCACTCTTCTCCCCACAGATAAAAGTGTTTGGAATTTAATAAAGAAATATTAATTGCACACTAAAACCAGAATCCAGCCTACTCATTTGTACCATATCCTGTTTTTTACTGTGCAATTGAAAGTAATTAGACATGAATAAAAATTAAGTAACTTGGGTCTAAATGCAAAACTCAGTCCAATTAAAGAATACTTGGGGCTGAAATGAGAGATGTGTGAAATAACACTAAATGATCGTGTGATAGATGATTGCATCATGGGTAATAGGTAGGGGTGAAGTCAAGCACAGACTGGAAAACCTACCAATGCAGTCATCCCAGTCCATGTAGGAACAACTATAGGTGAGCTATGCAGCTGACCTGTGCACCTATAAAGCTGTTCCTATCCATACTGGCCTCATAGGAAAAGTCAAGCAATTGGCTGAGAGGCACAGCAAGTACTGTAAACTGTTGTACTTTAATAAAAGTACTATAGTACTTTAACTATTTAGAATAAAATTTTCACATATTTCTGTAGGTTGTTTTGTATGTTCTCTATTTGCAACAGGATAATTCTACATTGCTTCCACACAGTGATGAATGTTAATGGGGGGAATTAAAGATGACAAATATATAAAGATAAAATTCTCCCCATCACAACTGCTATATAGCTTATTCATCCAAACAAAAAGCAAAACTTATAGTTGCAAATAAATTCTTCAAAAAGTTATTCAAAAAATTTTTGGATCATATTAGCCTTTCACATAATATTTTCCCCCTCTTCTGAAAATCTAGTCCATCAGAAATTGCATGGTAAAAGTCTAAGAGATTTGGGATTGTTCAGCCTGGCAAAAAGAAGGCTTCAGGATGACCTAATTGCAGCCTTCCAGTACCTGAAGGGGTCCACTGAAGAGATGGAGAGACATTATTTACTATGTCAGAAGAAAGGGGAGTGAAAAAGAGTGGGTTTAGATTAGGTATTAGGAAGAAATTCTTTCCTGTGAGGAGGGTGAAGCACTGGCACAGGTAACCCAGAGAAGCTGCAGACTCCTCATCCCTGGGGATGTTCAAGCCCAGGCTGGATGGGTCTCTGAACAACCTGGTCTAGTGGGAGGTGTCCCTGCCCATGGCAGGGGGGTGGAACAAGATGACAGTCCCTTCTAACCCAGGCCATTCTGTGCTTCTATGCTTATTATCTTACCATTATTGAGAACTACCAAAAGTACTACTTAAATTGCCTAATATATTTTTTAACTCCATCCTGCCTTTTATAAAACTCCAAACCTTCAAAAATAGATGCATTGGTGAATGACTTATTTCCTTAAGATCACATCCTATACTGTTTCTGATTTTTTTAACATGTTTTAAAAACAAAGCAAATACTGAAACCAAGGGAAGCAATGCTCACATAAAACCTTAGCAGCAGTGCACCAAATGTTTCATTTGGAAGGTCCTCTGAGACCTGCAACTATACACACAGAAACACAATTTTATTCTGAAGCATAGAATGCAATAGCTCCAAACACAGAACACTTGACCCACTAATACCTGCATATCTGGTTTGAAAAAAAGGAAGTATTATTTTATAAAGCTACAACTTGGAATTCAATGCAAAATCCAGGGGTTTGTCAAACAAAAGGTCCCACAGGCCTTAGACTGAAATTAGACAGAGAAAATATGCAATCCCCTTTGAGGATTATTTTTGTTGACTCACATCATCTTTGGCTAACTCTGGCAGAGTTCTGTGTATCTAAAGAGGACAGCCCTTTTTGGCAAAGTTAGTGATGTGAAACTTCACTAACTAATTATCCTGTAATTTCCAGTACCACCAACAGCTGTTGCGATCACTAGGATATGTCTATACCATGACCTATCAGAGAAGTTCAGAAAGGCAAGATGGTTTTGGAAGTTCAGTCCAACTCTGCAAGACTTTGCCTACTTCCTAAATAAGCACACACAATCTGTAATGAATGCAAAGCTCAAGATTACCATGGTAAAAATCAAGATCTTGGATTTCAGCACTGCTCCCCAGAAGGATCCATGAAGTTGTAAAGGCAAAAGTTGCAAAGGCATTAATATTAATGATTTACCTTGTGCCAATCCAGACTGCTCAAAATAACTTCAGTTCACACAGAGCTCAGTAGGGGAGAAAAGCATCTCTAAGATGAGTAAGTACCTACTGGAAGTACCCAACACAGAAGGCTGCATGTCCAATAATTGCTTTTCAAATAGATGCCCAAAGCTGGAGTGGAAATAGTGCAAAATGTGTCAACAGAAATTTAGTGCAAATTTAGTGCAAAATGTGTCAACAGAAAACATAGCTTTTTGTTGTAAATGATTGTTTGGTTTTTGTTTTTTTGGGTTTTTTTTTTTGTTGTTGTTGTTGTGGATTTTGTTGTTGCTGCTTTTTAAATCAAAACTGATTTTATTAGTCAGCCCTCATCAGATCAACACAATTGATCCTAATAGCCTCTTTATCACTATTATGGCCATTGGCCATATCAGTAAGTGTATACCTTACAGGAAAATATTCAATCTCAAAAGCATACAAGAAAGAAAGAAATTCTAAACCTGAAGGCCAATGTTGGGTATTGGGATTTTGTACAAGAAATTTAATTCATGATTCAAACATAAAAATAAACCAACACCCAAGGGAAAAAACAAACGAACAAGAAAAAAACAAAAAAAACCACCCTGAAACAGAAGCTTCAAAATAGGTTATGTCCTAGCAAGAAAGCTGAAACAAAGGGAGATAGCACTTGCAAAGCCCTCATGTTTGTCAGATCACTAAAACTGACAGCGTTGAACCACAGAGAAATAAAAATAGAAGAAAAATCTTCCACTGAGCCACTGAAAGATATTTCAAGAAGTTCACACATTTCTGACAGTGTTTCTCCATGCACAGGGGCATGGAGAAAATGTTTTCCTTTTTAAAACAACTAGTAAGAGCTGCACTCATAGGATTTCAGGAGGGGTTTCTTGAATCCTAAAACTTAATTGCCTCTTTTACTAATATGTTTACATCAATAACAATATTTATGCTGTTACAATGGTAAGATCATACAGAAATTTTGCAATTAGCATGGAACTTGACACATTCAGTACCACTCTCAGGTATATCAGGTTTTACACAGCAGTTCCCCCTCCTTCACAAGGGGAAAAAAAGCATGGAAAATCAGGAATTTTCTCCTCCTACAGCTGATTTCTACCATCAAATCAACCAGGTATCATCAGCTGCACAACCCCCTTCCAAGGAAGGGAGAAATACTCAGCTGTTCACAATCACCTTTTTCTTTCCCTTAGAACAAACACACACCCAAAGGCCAAGCTTGCTGGAAAATGAAAAATGCCCATAATGAGTTATATCCAAAAGAGAACAAGAAAGAAAACTATGTCTCCAGGAACAGTGATATCTCTTGTGTGCCTTAGAGAAAGAGAAGCAAATCTGCCTATCTCCTATGGTTTACCAGTAGCCTTACTGTGAGATGGTATTAAAACATATATTATGTAAGTACACTAATGGGGATAAGAGGGTTGCCTAACCTCCCAAGATAATTATATCTAATCTAGTTTCTTGGAAATATACTACCACAGACCAATTAGAGTAGATTTTTGCTGGTTTTCCTGCTTATAAAAAAATCCCTTCAATTACAATCCACATTCTTAACTACTTCTTCAACAAAGAGGCAAATGTATTTCAGAGTAACATAGAAATGGAGAACTTAATATCCATTTAAGCATTACTCTTTCCTTAATTATTCACTCTGTTAACACTTTCTGGTTGTTAAATTTTAGCAAATATGAAGAGAAGTATATCTTGAGCTCTGTTAGGCTTGAAGAACTTATCTGCCGAATTCACTTCATTACTTTCTAAAAAGGGAAAGAAAACACAACTACAAGTCATGCTTTCACATAATAATAGAAGCCTCTCCAAATAATTATCACTATGCCAAAACCACAGATTTTGAAAGGGATTTAGTACCTAAATGCCTGTCATAGAACTTAAAGGTGTTTTGGCACCACATCAAAATATTTGGCTCATTTGAGCTTAACCCTCATCAGTTCCTGAAAATTAGGTGCAGTGACTTAACTGAGCAATGCACATTCAAATTACACCCTTTCATCTTCACTGCTGCAGGTCCTATTTACTCCTCGTATTTTTGTGTTATTATATTACCTTAACCTAGATCTAGATTTTGGGATCACAGCACATCCTGGATATAAGGTGGCAAAATAACTGTCACAACTCTGGCCCAAACTTCAGATTTTCCAAGTCTGGACTTTGGTGATTCTGGTGAGGCCAAAGAAGTTGCATTCTGTACAGGCTGGGCAAGCATTTTTCTTCTCTGTTACTTAATTCCATGTGGACTCCATGTTCACACCATCATAAACAGCCATACACTTCATTTTGAGCTGAAAAAATGAGCTGCTTTCACAGGTACATTAGAAGCAACAATGAATAATGAGTACATCCCATGAAGGATGAAACATGGGTAAAAGTGCACTTTATAAGCAGGAATGCTCAAGGCACAATAGCAAAGCTGTTAAAAATCTGTCATACTTGCTATATTTAATGTAATAGTAACATAGCAATTGCTATGTTTTAATCAGTATTTACTGAAGATATTAATGAGAAAAGAAATTACTGTGTATTAAAACTACCAACTCAAAATGAAAACGAACGAAACCCAAACAGCAGCAGCAAAAAAAATTAAGAAATTTTTTTTCCTCATTTCTGCTGATTGCTTACATTGATACTTCAGGAATTACTGAAGATTCCATTCATCTGCTTCACTAAAATCAAATTCCCCTGCTGATTAACAGGGGAATGAAGGCATTCCTGCTGCCACTGATTCCCGAAGATATTGATCAATAAACTTAATCCTTTATGTGTAGGGGAAAAGAAAGGAATCTTGTAAATTGTTTTAGAATTCGCCACTTTTCAAAAGAGCTAATTATGACACCGCTTTTTTAACAATTACTTCATAACAGGACTTTAACCTTTTGTGAAGAAACATAATATTCTTGAAGTTGCAACCATTGCTTTTCTCAGCTGAAACATTATTTCAACGAACAGTGAACTTGTATGGTCTTAATCCTTTTAATTAATACAGTAACTGAATGTTTTAGTAGCAACATGGCTTGACTTAGACCTTGATGCATAATAGCATTTGAATTTTTGACAGAAAATAAAACTCCTTATAAAGAACAGGTACAAGAAACAAACTCACTAAGCCTCCACTTAGTAGAAATACTTTGGCTTGTCTTCATATAAATACACATTTACATGTAAGAAGAAATAACAAATCTTTCTAAAATGAAGATATATGAAATTACAAAATTGTCCTGCAGTAATGCATCCACTCTCCCAAAATTACTTTTTTATTGTTGTTGCATCTCTTTTTCCCTAATTCTTCATAAATTTCCTCTAAGTTTCTCAGCAAGACCCATTTATATTTATCTTTGTGTCACTGTAGTTATGAAAAGTGATCATGAGAAAAGGAATACAGTGGAAATGTTTTTAGAATCAACATTATCATATGTATTACTTGAAAAGGACTCAAGGGATCTCAGAAATCATACTCTTTGTGCAGATGAGCAGAAAGTTTATTACTGTCTAGTTTAAAGACTTAAAGCTTTCTAGAGAACTATCAGTTTTGTATTTTTTCAAATAATATTCAAAGGCACTCAAAACTACCCAAACTGTATTCTCTCTTAATTTATCGCAATTCTGATTCATGGTAAGAAACTGCTGTAAGGATTACAGTATTACATTCCTAGTGCATGACAACAAAAATCTCTATCAGCCTCTCAAATGTGTTGCGGTTTATTAGGGCTGTAAATTGTGCTGGTTTACCTGTCCAACTATACTTTTATTGTTCACTCTTAAATGGCATCATGGTCTTTTGCATTTTGGAAGCAGATGATGTTGAAAGTCTTCGAATAAAAAACTGTTGAGAGCAAGACAGGAGTCTTGCTCAAATTTAAACTCACACAGTATTTCCAAATGACTACCCAAGAATATAAAATACTGTACACTTTTGTGTAAAACAACAGGGTGTCTGCTGAAGCAAAAACAAAACCTGTGCAATGATCTGCACACTGGGAATTTTAATGGGCTGGATTTACTACATCTTCATCTGATTTTACTAAGGAAAAAAAAAGAAACAAAATGTGTATAACACCAAATGTTAGCTGGCTTTTTGCCTTCTGCTACAGCCTCTTCTAAAAGGAGAAAGGAGACAAAGGATAGGGGAATTAGATACAATTTATGCTAGTTCGATATCTTTTATATCTCCCAGATGATGGAAGTTTGAAGTACCAGCCCTCAAAACTCAATTAAACTAATGCTCTTGTGTTATTTGGTCAGACAAATTCTAAAACTACTCTGTGTTAGAAACCAGCATTAAACAAAACAGAAAATGAAGGGCCTCACTGCAGAAACAAAAGCTGTGAAACTACAGTCGGCTATAAGAGCACTTCAAATGAAAGACCTATGCCAGGAAACTTACACAAATAATCTCTCTCCATAAACCAATTACAGATAGATGGGTGTTGCTTTATTAACCACTAATGTATACTTCACACAGTAAATATCAACATTTTGACCTAGCAGCACTACCTGCACTATCAGAACAGCCAATGCACTGAAATTATACCAGAAATTGAAGAGATGAACTCTTAGAGACCAAATTTTGGTACATGACTCACTAAAACTAAATGGGAGGGAAGTAAAGGGATAGCACATAAATCCCTCAACAGTTTGTAGCTCATGCAACAATTTAAACAACAGTATTATCTTAACAGCTGTCAGTCACTACACGTCAAACACAACTCATGTCAGTGTTACATTATGGCAAAAAGACAACTCCCCGATTTGAATGCTTGACAAAAGAATCAAAAAGACAAATAATGTCAGAGGTTGCAGGAATCATACTGGAAAAAAATAAAAGTAACTAAAATACACCTTGAGGTGTTTACTGTGTAAATTCATCTTGCCTATTTCCTATTCAGGAAACTTCAAACCCCAAGAAAAATCATATTATAATTAATTTCAGAATTAAATTTTTTTTGCTACTGTATGATCAAACTAAAAAAAAACATTAAAATTTAAGCCATTCTTAGAGTGTACTCTTAATGTATTCTGAAAGGTGGGTTTTCTTTCAATTAATACTTTCATAGGGGAAAACAGTAACTTTTTTAAATTGGAGTAATTTTTTGTAGTTGTTTTAGCAGGTTTACTTAGCAAATACTACCAACAAAATGTAAGCAAAGACTATGAACTTCATTTATGCTTTCATTTTCAATCTTTAACATGATCAAAGCAAGTAATTTTCCTAGTTTTATTCATGGACATATCTGTTCCATCTCTTCTGAACCTTTTCAACCAAGAGACAGCACAGACCATTTGGGCCAAAGAGTTCAAGTTCAGCAAGACTTTTAGCACCCAAAAACACCTCCACAATGAAAAGTGTTGAACAACATGAACTGAATACTGCCAAATTGTTACCTTAGCAAGCTTCCTGAAAAAACACTTGTAGATACACACATATATGAGTGTGTCATGGGGTGAAGCTTACTTGAAGGAGTCATTCAGATAAAAAGGGTCTGAACAATAGGTATGCCTGCTAATTACATTAAAATTTGAAAAAATAAATATAGTTATCCCTGATGACACATGTAAATGGCATGGGGAAGGTTGACCCAAATATCTTCCAAATGACAGGGCCTATCTTGTTTCCCAGCTATGTAACGAAAGAAAATAAGGCAGACATACAATTTTATGTTGCTTTAATGTCTTTATGGTGAGAGGACAGAGTCACAGAAACCCAGGAAACAACCAAGAATTGCCCTCAGATGCACAGAAAAAACTCAAAGAGATTAGCTGGGGCCATACAACATTAAAGCAATTGGCATCTTAATGTGAGCACCCACATCAGGAGCTAATAAAAAATAGAGAAAGGCACCTGTCAATGAGATGCCCTGTATGGGTGCCACAAACCATGCAGAAGGCTGAGTCTGATGTGGAACAGCTGGCCACTCAAAAAAGCCAGCTGCAAGCTAGGACTGAGCACATGGGCCCTTTGGAGCAACTGCCCTCTGCCCCCAACCTCTGGTGCCACTCACCTGGGCCAGAGGGGCAGGAGACTTGGTCAGGTATTACAGCACCTGCCAACTTCATAGAAAACAAATCTTAAACAGAAATTGCTGTCAACCCACTCCACCATTCTGGTTTGCAATTTAGTCTATATTTTTTTACCAAATACGTATATGCTACACTCTTGTTCTTGCAGGTACCAACCTATATTCCCCTGGGAAAACTCTTTTTTCCCCTCTAGAAGCTTCTGTTTTATGTGCAGAACTTTCTTACTTTAAATCCACAATAATACCACTAAGAAATAACAATTGAATTTGCACTCTGGGGGACCTCAAAATGCAATAACATGTACTTCAAAAATAACTCAGGTTAAATATATTTTGCCATCACCCCATTTTAAATATATTACCGAGAGGTGGGAAATACTGGATCATCAAATAATGTGTTTTAATTTATTAAATTAAAATAATATCTTTTGTATTTAAAGTTGTGCAAATTAAAACATATCTGACACTGATTAGGTGGTATTTAGTATTAACTGAAAATTCTGCAAACACCTCATGCTGTAATACAGCTCTGCATTTAACAACGACTCCAAAATTTGAAAGCTAAGAAAACAATATGCATCACTAGGCTTCATTTCTAAATGTCATATAGGAAAAGAGGTATTGACTTTATGCAGTCTCAAACAATACTTAAGGAGAATGCACAAAGATTAATTATTGATGTTCAGAAATATTTGAAAACAATTTCCCACTCAATTCCACATACACTAGGTAAAAATAATACAGATATTATAAATGTTTGATCATGAACTTCAGTATTTTTTTCTGTTTGAAATGGGAGTTTTCAATCTATCTTTAATTATTTAATGAGTTATCGCTTCTTCTTTTATGCATAATTTCAGTCTTTCTTCAATAAAGTTCCCTATTAAAACAAACAATACCCCAAAAAAGTTCAAATGTAATTACAGAAATAGCTTCAGATGCCCTTTACACTGGGGAAAAGTAATTATGTCAGAGAACTACTAAATCCTCTGAGGCATGCCAGACTCCTGCACACAGAAGTCAGACTGCAGACTTGCAGGCACACACACCTGGCATCTTCCAGTTGCTGACTGCTGCTCTCCAACAGTCATGAAAATTGCACAAATTCATAGTAATAACGGGATCAGCGTGGCTAGCTTTGTCAAGAGGCACCTTCTGCCAGCTGCTCAGCTCTGAGAAGTGGGGATTTTTTGACAGCTTTTTTTCCTTTAAACCTGTAGTTCTTACACAGAAAAAAAAATCCACAAAATTACAGTTGGTATTTGTGCTGCACAGGTCTTTACAGCCCATGTACTTATTTCCTTTTGTGTAGATAAATTTTATGGAGCATCTACTCGGTGCACAAAGTGTTTAGAATTGATTTTCCTAGTAACACGCTCTGCTGTTTTTATATCCACAATTTTACATGCATGACAAATAATTGCTATTCAGACATGTATTTTTGGGTGCAGAAGTGAAGGCCAATGTTTTATAACTCGGTTTTTGGTGGTCCTAACATCACACCAAATGCAATCAACTTTATGAGGACACCTGCTAAAGGTTCCCTGTTGCTTTGTGCATAAAATAGATGTGTTCTTTACCCTGAAACTGCCATATTTCCTCCACCTTTTTCAAAACCAGCCCTTTTCATCAAAAAAGGAGTAAATTTAGGCAAGTATTTGCCCAAGGCTCAAGTTTTTCAAAACTTGATTCTCTATCAATCACAAGTAAATACTTTTCATGATTATCTTAACAGTGCTTTCAGCTCATATCTGATGGCTTCAATTTGTTACAATTTTAGAGAAATTATATCATGGGTAGGTGCATGAGGCATAGAAACCCTCTTTGGAACTGCCATGAAAAACAACACCCTACAAATTGCTGGAAGAGACAGGAAAACAATCCATACACTGGCATAGAACAGATTTACCATTCCTTATAGAACCAATTTTTAAACCAAAATGACTCCTACATACATTACTCAATAAGTAGAAATAAACAAGTCCATTAGATAAAGCAAAACTAGCAATGATGCAAAACAGCCAAAGCCCATCATGTGAAAAAGAAAAAAAAACAACCAAAACATACAAACAAAATCCTCCAAACACCACACAACCCCAAAAAAACTTTGTTTAAAAAATGGCTAATTATTGAGATAATATACTGAACATAGCTTCAGCAGCCAACTTAGACCATAAAAGACAGTACAATTAACAACTGAGAAGACCCCAGCACATAGACCAACATGTAAAGCAAATAATGAAAGAAAACATACAGATGAATAGTGATAAAAGTTGGTTTCTTCTCCATCATGGGAAGGAGAGTAAGTGAATCTGCTTCTACAAATTACATCTGAAGTGGCAGTTCACCATTAAATATTTTAGCAGCAATTCAGGCAGAGTAAAGACCAAAGAAATATAATTTAGTTTTTCTGTCAATAAACTGAAGTAGCATAAAATTAGGAACAGTTATTTGCACTGCAGATGTGAGATCTCAGACATGCTATTATGGCTTAGAATGCCACTTCAACTTATGTGACACATAATATTACATTATTTTCAGTAAAATTTTCATTATCAGTAATGTAAGAAGACATAAAACCTATTTTGCAGTCAAAATTTTTGATTTCAAGGCTTAGTCTACTTTGACTATCACTTGATGGCATGTATTATCAAGTATCAAGTATATTATTTATTTGTTCTATTTTGAACAGAGTAATAGTCCACTAGTAGCAGAGGTACAGCATTTGTACCTTTAACATTCTACCCTTCTGATTCCACTCAGTGCCAAACACTATTCTGCCAGAAAGTGAATGGCAAACAGAATATGCTTCTGCACAACAGAGAGTATCAAGTCTTAATGTAGGGTTTCTAAAGGAAAAAAACAAACAATAACAAAGCAGATATCACATTGAAGAGCTTAGTTTACCATCAGTCAGACACACTTCACCTGCACTCCTCCTATCTGTACATTACGTTACCACTCAGAGACATCTATATTAATTGGGGTAATCATTTCAGCAAAAAACATTATATGAATCAACAACCCAATCATCAGATGTTTAAATTTTTCCCTAATTCACGATAAATTGTGTTTAGCAGAATGCTGCAGGTTTACCATTTTTCAGAACAGACACAAAAGTGATACCTCAACGTTTTACAGAGCAAGTCGGTCTCTTGGGTCACGGCAGCGTTGTGAAGTGTGGCAGCAGTGTAGCTGTTCCCAGTCGTGCCATAATCTATTTGTTTAAGTTTAGCTGTTTGACAATAAAGGTTACATTAGCTTCAGAGAGAAAACTGATTCTGTCAAATTTCTCCTAAAACAGCTGGACAGCAGCAATTCAAAAGTAGAGAGTTCTATATTAAGATCTTAAATGAACTCAAAATCTTCTGTCCAGGTTAGCTTGTGGCAGATGCAGAAACCATGAAACCTCTGGAAGTAAAAAAAGAGTTGTATTATACAACATTCTTAGAGTTGTATTATTAAGCAAGAATGCCAAATCTCTCTTACAAACCATTGCCTTGCATTTAAGATTGCAGAGAAAAAGTTTGATACCACAATCTGTGAAAATATGCAAAATGTATTCTGAATGGTTTGGCTTTTCCCTGTGTTTGAAATGTTTTGAAGAAGGCAATTCTGAATGATGATGTTTTAGCCTACCATCTTTTTAAAAGGTGTTTCTTTTAACTCCTTGCACATTTGGTATCACCTTTTAACCTTCTCTTAACTTTATCTACTATTAGTCTTCTGATTTTTTATAATTTATTATTTTGTTCTTATGTGTTATTATTCAGAAATTTTAAATGGACAATGAAACAGGTAGTGCAAATTCTCAACCAAACTCAACACATGCACAAGAGACAAGTGACTAACATTTGTGCTTTAAACAAAGCTCAAAATGGCAAAAAGCGTGGAGTCTCCACATAAGAAATAGGTTGTTCCAAACTGTACCTTATGCACAGAACTTCCATGATTATGTGGGAACGGTAAAAGTGTAAGGGCTTATTGTTTCCATGGAAACTTTTTACCTGCAGGATCCACCCACAGGAAACAACACAACACATCCACATCCCTGAGAAAATGGACTTCACTGGGGGATTTCATAATGTTCTGTGAAAGCAGAAGGAGCAGTGCCACACTTACTTCAGAGGAGAAAAATGAAAGCACAGAAAATTACATCTGGAATTAGAACCGAAGTCACTGCAAGGTGTCCATCAAATATAGTCCATCAAATTGTCAAAGAACAGCATTCATAGATAATAAAGGGAGCAGGAAGAAATACAGCAGAAAAACTTCCATCAAAAGTAACACTATTTTCATGCATTAAATGGTTGCCCATGGATCCTGTGAAGACGACGATCAGCAAACCAGCTTCCAGTGGCTCAGGAGGGCCAAACCTGCTCACTACCTGCAGACAGGGGCTACGTCAGCCATTCCTCACTAATGAGACTTGGAACAGATTTCAGGCACAGCATGTGGATAGGCTGAGCTCGCAGCAGCACTGCCCTGTGCACGCTGTGACCTCCTTTCCTCACTGGAGGAGACTGCAGCAGCATTAGAGGGTCTTAACAGGCATTCCTGTCACTGCCCATCTGTAACAGTGAGACAGCACTGTCAGACGGTTCAGGAAAACCAATTCACATTCCCGCCTGTGTCTGAGCTCTTGTATTCAGAGCAGAAGTCTGGAAGTGCACAGAAAACTGCAGATTCAGTGTCATTCCATGCACACAGTGTTCGCAGTTACCAAATGACTCCTCTCTGGGCCATGTACACTGCCAAACCACAGCACTCTCTAGCTGCACCCAGCATGTGGTACAGCATTCTCAGACATCCTGGTGCCTACCCACCAGCACTGCAGGGTTCACTGCCAAAAAGCAAACATGTATTTCACCAACACAGGTGAAATTTCGCCCATTTTCACAAGGTTTGACCAATTAACCATTTGCCCTGTGGCAATGCCTTGCCTATCACTGGAGAAGTCAAGTGATCAGGAGGATTTTGTTTTCCTCTCAAAGAAAGAGTGTCTGAAGTAAAGGCGAGAAATAGCTAAAACTTACAAATACTAACATGGCATCGCTGTCTGACTCTTACCCTCACTTCATTTTGTTCTTGTGCTGAATACTTGACATTTGTGTCCTATACAGAAATTAAGGTTCCTGATTTCTTGCCCAGAAGCACAGGGAGTACTAAGAGAGTGAAGTGTTTGCTGCATCTTTATCCCTCTCAAGACAACAAAGCCATTGCAACAGGCTACTGAAATAATAGTAGAATACAGGATGGAAAAGTCTCCCTTTAAGCATCTGCAAGCATGATTATTTTAAGAGAAATGACAGTGTGGGGGTTTTCTGTTTGGGCTGCCACAAGACAACAAATCTCTCTAATAAAACAAGCATTTCCTTAAAATCAATAAGACATCTCTGTAACTACTTTGAACTTTTTCAGCATGATGGTACTGTAAAATACAGCTGTAATCTCAAATATATCTAGTGAGTAAACTAAAAGGGTTTCCTTAGAATCACATGTCACACTGTCTCCCAATCACTCCAGGAGAGTTTTCTTATTAATGACACTAAAATACTTCAACCTTTTATATTCACTTAATCTTATGACTGCATAGCTGGACACACTTCACTAATAACTGAGATAAATGAAGGTATAGACATGCTAACTACTGAAAAATTTCATTCCACAACATGGATAATCCTAAGAAACATATTCTGAACAAGGAAATGCTTCCACTGTCTATACATGCTGTTCCTGCTGCCACAATTTTAAAAGGCAGCACTGATATGGAAATGAAGTCCTGAATCTCACATATTCAAGGTCCAGGAGAAGAGCTGAAAGATCTACTGATACTTCAAAATAGGCTGAGAGCCATTCTCCACCTTCTTATTAAAGTCGAATTATTCCACCCTGAAATGTAAAACAGCTGATGTTTGTATTCCCATTAAAAGCAAGGTTATACTGTCAAATTACACTCTCCAATACAAAATCATGCCTTTTTATTGAAAACAAAACCAAAACAGGAAAAAAAGGATAAAGAAGAAAACCTCAAAAATAATAAAGTTACAAATATACATATAAATAGGAGCTAAGAGAAGTGTGTATTTTATGAAAATTGTTTCTAGACACAAGAAAAGCCTTTGCAGCAGAGGGAAGGCCAGGGGCTGTGGCAGACCCTGGGTGATCTCTGCTGTGGTAGAACAATGCCTTCATCTCTGAGTACAGAATTCAGCAGATCTGCAATAACCACCTCATTTTAAAGGACAAGAATCAACAAGCCTCATGCAATTTGAGTGGTTTACACATGTGCACGCTGCAGAAACTAGAATTGTATTTCTAATATGCTTAGGACATTCTCTGAAGCCAGGAAGCTTCCAGAGCTGGTGGTATGAGCTGAAAATGTCTCCACTAGACAGAAAATAATCTTTCCCTTTCATGGTAACATTGAGGAACGTTCCCAGTGTCTTTGAGAAAGACCCTCAAGCTGGGCAAGTGTTCTCAGCTTTAGGAAAAAAAAAATACCAAACTCAGCATTATTTTGTTCATGGTTATGAAGAACTAAATATTACTGTCAATAACAATTTCACTATTAATAGTAATAATTTTAATAATTATAGAATTCTAGATGCCTGAACACACAGGATTTTAAAATTTCTTGTTCAGATAGCTAGATTCAGACAAAACTGGAGAAACCTATCAGGCTAGCATCAGTTTTGCAATGCTGGCAGTATATTCAAGCAATTTGAGCTTCTATTGTATTGTTTCTTAACTAATAAAATAGCTGCCAACAACCAGATTTCAACGCCTGACAGTAATCTTTAAACAGAACAAAAATGCTGGGGTATATGTGACCATGGAAGCTATTTTTAAAAATGCTGACTAGATTCAAAAATACTTCTCTAAAATGAGTCTTGGGACACAGACTCTGCTGACAACTAAGTTCTGCCTTCGATAAGTTGTACTTGAACTTTATTTGTAACATGCCAATCCTCCATAAGAAAAGCATCTCCACCAGGGCAACAGCTTACAGAACTGTTCATAGTGCAAAAGGTATCTGGAGAAAATAATCTGGTTTTCAGCTTCCTGAACTGTATCCAGTTCCTGGTACCCTCTTCAGCCACCAGGTTTAGACAGCACAACACATTCTGCAAACTGTCTCAATTACAGACATTGCTTTGATATAAATGAGGACACAATAAAGTCATTAAAATAAAGTATAGAAGCCTATAGCTGAAGACAAAACAATCATCAATTAAAGATGGAAAACTTTTGTGTTCATGGTTTTGGATTGTTGGGGTTTTGCATTTATTTTTTAAAAACACTATTTAGCAGGAAAGTTCTACAATTCATTTTAATATGGAAACTCTTCCTCTGTAAAACCTCAGATTAACTTTAGCGAGAAATCCAAATTAAATGAAATCTGAAGCTTAATATTTTCAACTCAGAGGCATCTTAGACTAGGGGTGGGGGGAACTACACACACAAGCCCAATTCAATTTATTGGAACTGGGAATTCCAGAGATACAAGGAATTATAAAAGCTTTCTTCATGAGACTTGTAGTCAGACTTCAGCAGCAACAAAAGACATGCGCTAGCAGATTGTAAGCACTGGCCACAAACATAAAGAGGCAGAAGGCTACTCAGATACAGAATCTTGAGCTTCAAATCCTTTATCAGTGAAAAGATCAATTTTTAAATCAATACTAGTATTGGATGCTTAGTCAATACACAGCAAATTGGAGAAATATGCTTTTACAGATTTTCATAACAGGCCTGACCAAAAAAAAAATTACCATGCATCCAGTAGCCTTTGCATAATCTTATCAGGAAAAGCAGCCTATAAAGAATTGCATTATCCCAAAGCATGCTAATAAAAGCACAGCAAGGAATCTCTTATTTTCTTACTGGTAGCACAGTAATGTTTTTTATTCACAGAAATAAAAAAAGAAACAATGTTTCAAAATTATTATAACAAACCCAGCATGTTAACATTTCCCATTTCTTTCACTGTCATGAAATTGCTTGTCATCAGCATCACATGGCAGACCAAAAGAGTAACAGTTCTCAAACAGGGACCAGAAGACTTACTGATAAAGAACTTAATTTTCTAAAGCATCCTAAAGATAACTAAGCATGCCACAGACTGATTTATGGGTGTATTTTGGGAGCACTTCAACCATTGATCAGAAGCCATCTATCACCACAAAAATACAGAAGAATTTCATAGGAAGTGTCTTCAACTGCAGATGCAGTTGAATTTCCATGCAAACATAGCACTGAAATCCAAACAATGGTCATGTCAAGAAAAGAAGAAATACCATATAATATTGATGGTAAACAGTATCAGCAATTTTGTCATAAATTGTGTATGACATCATGTTCAACACGAGCTTTACATTAAGAAAAACTATGAAAGGAAAGCAATACATGTCAGAACACATCAGTAATCTGATTCATATGCTAGAGCTTCCCCTCCCTAGTCTCCCACCCCACATCTCTTGTGGAGTAGAAAATCATACCTCCTAACAAGACTGTAATTACATGACTCTTCCCAGGCAGCTGTCATTGAAAAGAAACATCCTACCCTTCCCATAGGAAAAAAAAATGGTGTATTTTAGGTAATGAATGACCATCTCTATTTATCTGTTAAATTATACCTAAGAAATTTTTAGAATGTGAGATAATCAGCCACAAAACCAAAACCATCTATCTGGCTTATGAATTAATTCACCAATCCTGCAATTCTAAGACTTTTATTCCTTGCATTACATGCCTTAAGGTATTTTATTATCACTGATATAAGTGAAATTGTCACATATTAGGAGTTGCACTATTCTCAACCTTTGATAAAGTGACCAAAGCCACCAAGAAATTTAACTACACTAAACATTATGCCTCCCTATGTAAAAGCAAAAACCAAACCAAACCCAAACAAAATACAGACACAATCCCAAAAACAAAACAACCAGAGAAAAAAACCCAATACATCGTTTGACTTAAGGTTGTAAGGCAATAAACAACATCAATATGTCAAGTCTTTACCCTTTCTCCTTAATTACAGATGTGTTTCAAGTATCAAATATCTCTATATGCACTTCACAGCTGCCATGAAAATCATTTAACAGAAAGGTAAAAACACTTTCTTTGTAGCATGTAAGGAAGTCTAAGCCTTTCAAAATATTTCATCTATTATTACATCTATTTAAAATTAAGTAGGTAATAAGCGAGATAATACAGATAAATGTATAACAACTAATTCCCATCAACAACATTTAGCTACTGCTTCCTCCTTTAAAAAACATGTCAATTTCTTCTAAACCACTTACAAGCTTTAAGGCAAACATTAGCAGTTACTCTAGTCTGGTACTTAAAATAAACATTAGCAGTTACTCAGAAGTGCCAATCACAAGACCCCTTAGGTTTCAGTCTCAATTCTGACTTGAAGATCTCCTTACCAAAAAATGATGCTCTACACAATAAATGAGCAGACAGAATTTCAAGCAACATATTCTTTCTTTTTTCCCCTTTAAGGTACAAACTGTACAGAAAAACCAAGTTCAAATTCAATTTACTATACTCCTTCATAAATGCCAAGTATTTCCCAGGTAGCATTTAAAGCCTCCGAAGTACCAGGTCTCGTTCGGTCTTATTGCTTCTGAGAAGGCAGAACATGAAAACTCTGCTGACGAACAGAGAGGTCCCAAGTTTCCTTCAAAGCACAGAACTGTGCAGGGTGCAGAACTAAATTTCATGTCAAAGTACAATACACAGTGGAGTGAGGATTCCTCCCTGCAATTTATTGCATTCTGTGAAGGAAACTAATAGTCATCATCTCCTCTGCCAGAATATTAAGATCAGAGACACACAGCAGGCATAAGAAGAAAACCATTTACCAGTTATGAGCAAAGAATCAAAACTAAAAATAAAGCAACAGTAGCATGGCTAATTTGTTACTTGTTAACTACAGAGTATGAAACTTCATAACTTCTTTAGGATTTTGGGTTAGGTTTTGGGGCAACAGAGTAAGACTCATTTCTATAACAAGCAAGTTATACTAGCATATTAATGTGTCCAAAAACCATATTACAAAGGTTATTTGGTTGGGGTCTTTTTATTTAAATCAAAGTCTTGAAAGTAACCGAATCAAGATTGACTGACACCTGCCATTGCTTTCTTCATTAAGGTTATTTTCACTCTGAAATTTTTACCTGCAGGTAACATGTAAATTTTCAGTACCATGTATTGAAAACTGCTCAGGCTGAAGAGGTGCAGTATCTACACATTTAGTTTGGCATCAAGAAATGTCTTCTCTACCATACAGTTTTTGACTTTTTGACAATTTTTGACTTTTACATAGTTGCTCCTACTACTCTAAGTATACAACATTGAAGTCTGGCTTTCCACAGTAGTCATGGCAGTTTATCCAATGACCCTTGCAAACTCTTTGTTAGTGTGAACGTTTTCACTCACTTGGCCTTTCCAGTTTTCTCACTGGATGAAATTTTCTTTCTGTATTTAACTTACTTTAGAATAATTCATGCCTGTACAAAAGGCAATGTAAACTGAGGCTACTTTATGAACTTCACAGTGTATATTCACAACAAAATAATAAAATTATGAGCCAGAGTAGGCATTTCCTCAACCATCTTCTTTAGGAAACATATACATTTCTTTTACCTTTTTTATTACAGCAGAGAAAATCAACCAGATGTTCAACGTAAATATTGAAATAGTGAGTTGAAATATTACATAACTATAAAATAGGGATCATATGTTACCATGACATTGGTCCCAAGGCACTGAAACCTATGTATTAAAAAACTAACTAATTTTGGAGTCCTGATGACATGATTTCATCTTTAGGTTACTGACTAATTCACTTTGAACAACAGTTCTATTAGTAACCTCTTCTGAAAACAGACACCCAAGGGATTTTTTTCTGCGTCAGAAACCCAATTCCACACTTCACTATAAACTTAAGATATTTCTCAAATATTGAAGAAAGCTGAATTAACTATTTAATAAAAAAAAACAAAAAAAAATGCCCACATCATATTGTAAATGCACTTTACACTTTAGTCTTCATTTCTGCAACAAACTTTTCCAACTGCATTACTAAAAGAGTAAGAAAGACAGTTTGCACACTTAAATGTTTGGGGCAAAGCCAGTGGCAATAATGACTGGTGAGCTTTCCTAAAATCAGAGAAACAAACTAGCAGAAGATTATACTTGTGTATGGAAATATAGTGTACAGCTGCTGCAACAGGTTATCCAACATCTAAGCATCTTCACTGCTTCATTATGGAAAAAACAGACTTCATCTTCAGGCTACATTTAAAGAAGATCTATAGCTAAATTTGATGCAAATTCCATTGTTAGCTACAACTTCTGCTAATTATTATTGAGGCAAATCACTGAAGGATTGCAGGAATGGCCTGCACTAAGTTTTTACTCCCACAAAGGACACTGCAGAGAAAAACTGCCTGCAAACACTCCCTGTAGGCATTGCTATCACACCTCTACTCCCAATATTGGCCAGAGGTCCACTATGGGCACTTGGGGCTCTGAAGAGACACTGCACTCAACACCCTTAATGATAGATCAGTGTTAGGCAATCATCTGTAAGTGTGTGCAGACACATATTAAAACCTTCAGATAAAGCATGTGTATGAGCATCCAACAATCACAGAAAAGCATAACAGAATGAGTTTCATTATTAAGAACCTCAGTTGTGCATGACTAAGGCAGATTTACGAATTCACCATGAACTTGGAAATAGTCCACTGCATCCAGCTCTGCAATTAGACAGAAGATGAATTCATCATAAATTTTAATGCTGTTGTATGAACCTAACATAAAATTCTTCAGCAATAACAGGATCTGGTGTACAATCCTAACAGTAGTTAACCCTAGGAACTGGAAGACCTTTTGGACATTGCTTTTTTCTATGTCTTCCTGAACCAGCTTGATGCTCTCAGCTAGAAGCCCATTTAACTACTTTACTTAGCTTCCACCTCAAAAAGCCTGCTGATGGAAAGGCAGAGGAAGCAGGTACTTGCAGAAACAATATCAGAACACCATGAACCCAGAAGACCCTCACCAACACAAACACTGAGGACCAGCTAGGGGAGCTTCCCTTTGTGAGAACCATACCATGCAGGGGTAGACCACCATCTACATAAGCCTGAGCAATCTTTGTCTAGACAACAAAAAAAGCTGGTTCACTGCTCCCAAATTACATCCACAAAACAAACCTGAACCCCATCATAATTTACATAAGTACATATTATGGGGAAAGCAGTCTTCAGTGCTTGGGCTACTATCTCCATCAATAGCACTAGGGAGTTTTTACACTGTATGAATTCCAGCCACAAGCCTTATAGGATAAGCAGAAGTTTGAGCAGAATGATTAGGCTCTGACCAGCAGAGAGCAGTTTAGCAAACACATTTCAGTGAGTACCATGTATTTTAGGTTTGGTTTGGAGTTTTGTAGGGTTGGTGTTTGGTACTTTTTATATTAAGTTTAGAAGAGAACTTTACTGAACTTAGTTATACACGTCATTTTGCTCTTTTCTGATACATAACTTCCACAACACTCAAGAAGAAACTGCTTCCTGAGACACTGGAGTCTTTCTGAAATGACCCAGCCCAGCCCTTACAGGGAAAAAAAAAATCAAAACAGAAAAGTGCATGAGATGATTCTCACAACTCAGAATCTCCACAATTCCCCCTCCCCTCTAAGTTAAGTCTCATATTTATCTGACTCCTGTGTGAATATTGCCTGTATTCTTCAGTTAACTCTAATGATCTAATTAAAACAAGAATGTCAAGAACAATTTAAGCCAGGGTAACATGATATATTTTTGCTTTTCACATCTTGAGCCTTAATAAAAAGAATGGTTTTCACCTGAACCTTCACCTTTAACCAATTAAGAGAAGAATAAAACTAAACAGAAATTTTCCATTGCAGGACAGAAATCCCAAAATATTATGACTCTTATGACTGTGCTACCAGTTAACAACTGGAGACTACTTCCAGGGAAGGATGCTAGTTAGACCAAAGTGCTCAAACAAAAAACAGAATAATCATTTTGAGTGAACTTGTCATAGCTAAATATTGAGCAAAAATATTATCTTAAATTTAAAAATTTAATAAAACCTCCAAACAATACTTTTCCACAGTCACACAGACCTCTTACAAATATCAACCATCTGTTGAACTTAACAATTTCTAGAAAACTATGTCACACAATCCACCAGGAGAAAGACTTCTTTCAGGGATACAGTTTGTGACAGTCTCTCAGACAATACTTAAAAGACATCATGTTTGTTTTCCCAATAGTTCCTTGGTTTCCATACAGCAAGAGGAAAAGAAAAGCACAGAGACAAGAAACATGTCTGTAAAAAGCAGATGTCTATGTTACATACATTTACTGCTATGTCTATCAACAGACTATTTATGTTTTGGGTTTGTAAGGAATGCTTTGGTTTTTTTTGGTCTTGCACAATACAAATTTAATCTATACATTGCAAAAGAGATTCCTTCCGGATAAAAACATCGTTAAAATTGCACAGAGTTTCTGTATTTCTTTTTGTACTAACCAATGATGTAACATGAACCTACAATTTCTTCTTAACTGGGAGAGAGTAGGATACAGTTTTTACTGATGAAACAATACTTTTGTATATTTATGAATCAAAGAAAGTCAAGAGATAAAAAACAAAAAAACACTGATGCCTTTGGTGAAAAGACTAAGCTTATGCCTATAGGACACTTACATTAGAAAGACAGGCTTTGGTACAGTATTTTTGTTGGTTTTAAACAAAGACAGGAATTTTCCTGAAACTGCTTTTCCACCCAACCTATTGTAAAGAAACTGCTACTTGACAGCTTACAGGGAACAATGACTGCCAGTATGAGCAGGCTGTACTCATTTAAATGAAAACCTTAAAACCCCCTGATGCAGTTTGTTATTTCCTTCAGTAATTTATTTGACTTTTGAAGCAGGCTCCCTGTCAGGCTGAGGTGCTGCTCTCACAGCATCCCTGCAGTGTGCTACAGCTGCACCCCTGAGCGCTCTGCAGCACTCCAGCCATGCCACATCCTGCATCCCACATCCAAACCCGCTGCCTACCACAGGCACATCACCCTGTCCCAGCAAACTGAAACCTTCCTCTTACCTCTACCTCCTTGCTCTTCTCTTTGTTTGTGCCCATTGAACTTCTCCCATTGCTGGCAGTCTCCCGCGCTGGCACTACAGAAATCTGCTGGAGTGGCATTCTTACAGAGCTGCAGGTTGCCAGTACCTGTTTGGATGCCTTATATCTTCACTCCCCCCGAGTAGCCCACCTGTATAATTGTTCATATCCTCTCTTTGCCAAGCTCAGCTCTAAATAAAAAGGGGAAAATATTATTTGAGAAACGGTGAAGGCAGGGTCTTCCATCAAAAGAAAAAAAAATAATCAACAAAGCAGAGCAAATTGCAAACACAAGCGAGACACAGCAAACAAAGAAGTAAGGCACAACAATCCAGGGAGTTTCACACGCTCAGAGTGATGAGTTGCTGCAAGTCTGTGTCCCTGGAGCACCCTGCCATAGCACTAGCCCCCAAGAGCACTGTGGGAGACAATTCAATTTCTGTGTTACCTAATAACTGTCATGGAAACCAAGGAAACCCAGGTCTCACAGGCCCTGATCAGCGACCGCTTCCCGCTACCGGCACCGGCTCCCACATTTGCAGCAGCTGACACTTCTGCTTTTGTCTCCCCTCCGATCCCACCGAGCACCCCAGACACTGCCTCGTGCCCGCTAGGTGCAGCAGCAGAAGGCTGAAAAGCTTAGTGTCCTATTTTGGAGGCGAAATCTTCTCCTTTAAAAGCACAGGAGAGCTTGCTGTGTCCTTCATGCGTCTACAATAATCTGCTTAGGTCAAGGGATCTGCCTTGAAGTGAGGAGTAGCGGTGAGCAAGCGAGGTGTAAAAAGGAAGACAAGACTGGGAGGGATTGCAAATGTGCCTTTCTGAGGTTGATAGTAAAAAGTTAACCCTTTGCTGCGCTCCTCTTTTGCCGAGACTTGCCCAGAAGCCAGCTCAGCAGGATGAGCAGAGGCAGACACACATGTGCCTTTATAGTAGTCACACACACCCCGAGAATGTCACCTATGTCAGCTTCTCCCTCCCAACAGCTTCACTGCTCGCAGTCACTCTGGAGCAAAACACTCAGGAAAACTGTTTCAGCATTTCCCCTCCCCTTAAAATGCAAAACAATAGAAGAAAGTCCCAGGTGTTGTATTACAAAAATAGATATGAAGAAAGGAAACTCCTGTTGTTTCTACTTCTCTAAAAAAATTATTATTCTTCATAAGTATTAGGAATGCCAGCAAAACTGGTTTTGATTAAAAATAGTAAAGAAATTATTAGATCAGAAGCCAAGTTCTTAGCTGCATAAATTATTCTGTATAAATAATGCAGGAATAAAAGAAAAAAAATCACCCACTAGGCACCAACAATGTTTTAATATGCTGTCAATTAAAAAAAAAAAAATTACCCAAGCCCTGAAATACATCATCTTTATTTCCAGCTGTACAGAACAGCACTTAGAATTCTGACAAGAAATAATAGCATTATAAACAGCCTGGATTCTCTTACAAAGCCAGTGGGGAGGATTTAAAATACTGTTGATTCACTACTCCACTACTTTAGTTACTGTTTCTCAGTCTGAATTAATCGAGCTTACAAGGGACTAGCCTGAGATAAATTGAGATCTGGTTCAGACTGCCATCCTGGTTTTACATCACTGATTTAAACTAAGGTATACTGACTGGCAGTAAGAGAAGAGTTTATCAATGCATAAACAAAGAAACAATCTGTGCTAGGAGTTTAGAGATGCTGCAAGAATTGAGTATATGTGCGCATCTTTATAACACATATATATTCTATATATCTATAGTCATGCAACAGATTTACAAATAATAAAATTAAATCTATCACCATTTACACAGCTCATTTTACACATTTTTAGCTATATGTTACATGATTATTCCATTTTTAATTTCCAATATTCCAAAATCAGTTTGAATGTAAGTTTAAACAACTTCCAATGTGCACAGGGAGATTTGAAATATAAATAAAGGGAAAAAAGACAAGTTCCAGCTCTACCAAGACACTGGTAAATCAAAAATTTATTGCAGAAATATTCAAAGACAAGAAATGTTATATATCAAGCTAGTAAAGTTTAACTTTAATCTTAAACTTGATGATAATGTAAAGGAAATTCCTTTTTAGTTCAATAGAATGTTTTAAAGCCACAGACAAACTCTTCTCCTTCCTCTGAGGCACAACCAGATTAAGAACTCCCAAACCTGACTCTGCTTTGTCATGATAATCACTCACGTCTTTGATAAAAATATCGATAGAAAAGTAGAGGATTTGTGGTATTAAAATGGAACCTTCCTGTAAATGTGCTTTCATGTCTAGTAAAGCTTAAAAAAGTCAACCTGCCTTTTGATACTGTGCCAATAATTCTTCATTTGAGATCATATGAACTTGAGATTTAAATCAGAGATTTCTGGGTTAACCAGTAATCTCTTTAATCCCATCTGTTTTAGCCAGAATAAAGACCTTACAGGGCGTGATGTACTTAGTTCTTTCTAAAATGATGCATGGCCCCTTTCTTCCCCCACAGTGAACCCATGACATCAATATGTATATAACAAAACCCCCTAGTTCCAAACAAGGGCTGAATTTTAACATTAGGTAGCTCCATGCTTGCGTTCTGCTTCACTATTTCACTAATTATTAATTTCTTCACCACATGGAGACTTCAAATTCTTGTGCAATTGCCTTCCCTGTACATATATGGCTCTTCTCAGCCTAAGTGCTACAACAAGTGGCAGAACAACCAAGCCTCATGCTGCTATATCCAGAAATACAGAGATCACCACTGCTCCATGGTAAGGAAGCTGTTAAAAAATACAGGACATATCCAGATGCATATTGTAAAAGTCGGTGGCAGAGGTGTGGTCAGGATCATTTTTCATTAGAATTAAGTTTAGTTTTCTGTCTTTGCTTTTTCAAGTTTACTATGACAGAATTATAAAACATAAAACTTTTGCACAGGTGTTAATACACCTATGATCTCAGAACACCAGAGCACATCTTAAACAAAACTATTGATTTCAATTTACAATGTGTTTTTAGCTCCCAGAGTCTCCAAGTTATAAACAAA
This sequence comes from Melozone crissalis, assembly GCF_028551555.1. Taxonomy (NCBI): domain Eukaryota; kingdom Metazoa; phylum Chordata; class Aves; order Passeriformes; family Passerellidae; genus Melozone; species Melozone crissalis. The sequence goes on along the minus strand of NW_026535784.1, from coordinate 33,819,840 downwards.
GTAATTTTATATATACACACACAACCCTTCTTGTTAGAAAATCTATTTACTCCGACTCATCCTCCACAGCTAACAGGCTGTGGTGTCCTATTTAAAGAACGCCAATTTTGGCAAATGTACCACCCAAAGAGTCGTAATTTCAGAGCCATGCCTCACCTGAAGGACAGTGTGACAGCTGCTCAGTGAAGTATGAAGCTGCTGTGCAAAGCAGCATTATAGGGTTTTAGTCTCAGGAGGGCAACAATAACAAAAGAGAACTGCTCACCTGAGCAGGTGAAAATGACATTGGCAGAGAAAAGGAGTATGTGTTGGCTGTGCATTAGTAATTGATTTACATTAATGTGATTCACAGGTCTTGAAGCAAGTAACTACAGAAAAGAGAAGCACCACCCCTCCCTTCTCTTGTTTATTGCTCAAAACCCTACTAATCTCAACTCAGATAAGCCAAGGAATCCAACTTTATTTTCAGTCACCCAACACATTCCCCTTGGTACATACTTTATGAAGAGTACCAGTCAGATCTTGGTGACCATGAAGGAAACTAAAAGGAATAATTTCCTGGTGTCTCACCATGTGGGTCTGTTCCCTAGCTGTGGACTACCCCTTGTTCCTGCTCTCACCTGCAACACATGAAATCCTTTCACCTATTCCCTCCACACATGGGTCTGAGGGCACGGTGTCCTCTCCCACACCCAGGACACATACATTCCCAAAACATCCCTAGAGGCACTTCCATGAGGATCTGGGAACAAAAAGGGATCAGAATTATAACCCGACATACACACGTACTGTGTTATTAGTTTCATTTAATAAGGAGCTCATCATCTTCTAAGCACACCCATTTACACAAGACTACTGCTTTGAACTATCAAGACAATCTGATCAGCTATGGTTAATGGTTCAACCACGGCGATGCAAGTGCCAATGAGAGAATGAAAGACAGCAATACAATTCTTTTGTAACACAATTGCAAGGAAACAATGTACTAGCATACCAGCAGCTCACTGGCTGCTTATATATAATAGCTCTGCTTATATATAATAGCCCTGCCATCACTTACAGAAAAATTTGTACAAAATTCTTGAATTCAAAAAAAAACATAATAAGTTTACCTGCATAAATAACACTATCAGAAACAGGCAATTCTAGCTCTTTTTTACTCACACAAAATCATCTTTAGATAAGATGTACTGCAGCTTTTATATGATCTTTCAGCAAATAGCTATATTGAAGTGTTAAAAAAAATCATTGCGGACATAAAACACTTACAAGTTGGTTGTTTGGACTCCACATTATTTGTCAAAAAGACACATCGGCTACAAATACACAATATACAAAAGGGTATAGATATATAGTCTATACTCCTGAGATTTAGGAATGACTTTCACCTTCCCCAAAAATTAAAGAGAAGAGTTACTAACACTGTGCATGGCATTCTCCCTTTACCAACAAGGATTGCTTCTCTTGCAATCACAACTTAGGTACAGAGACAGAAGTCAGAACTCTACAGCAGCTGTGGAAGCAGATGGATACTAGCAGGTAATCAACTGGCATGACTACAGTCACTTTATCTAGCAGAAGCTTCTAACACCTAAATTAAAAGTGCAACAAGCAATAGTCTAATGCAGACCAAACAGGACTGCTGTAAACCAATTCCTTGGGCTTCCACAGCATCCTGAAGCTGACACTAGAACCAAATAAAGTTTTCAGACAAAAATGAAAAATTCCTTTAGATTTTCTCCCAACTCTTAAGCCTACAGGAGTACAAAGTTAGTCATGGAATTAGGGCAAACATGAAAGATATCTTTGGCCAAGCACAAATATTCCAAAGCAGCAGATTCCAGATGGGAATGGGTTTTCCTATCTGGAACAAGAGGAAAACCTCTTGTTCTCTGCTGTCTGAATGAGTATGTCCTAAATACTGCACTGTACTGTGGACTGGCTTTACATGGAGGAGCATCAGGAATCCAAGTTTTCAGCAGAACTCATGTTCAAGTAAGTCCTTAGCAGAAGCAAACTTTAAAAGTTATTTTAAAAACTTGAATAGAATTTGCATTCTTCACAAATAAGAATGAATGGCTGTGAGATACCACATTAGAAGTTGCCTTTTAAATGCCCCACGAAGTTGGTACAGACTGGAATGCAGCCATCATGCTACTAGATCCTTAGGGAGGTTTTGGCAGCGTTTTTCCTTGCCTCCTTCAGCTTTGCAATTGACTGAACTGCTGGGAAGTACCATGTACTGTAATATGGTGCATTAGAGCAAGAGAGGTGTATTAAAGGTATTAAGGAGGCACTCAACTGAAAATTTCAAACTAATGTCTTTGGATATTTTTCCTGTTGCCATTCACAGGATATTGTACATTATTACACATAATTTCATCACCAGCATCACTAAGCACAGGTAATCTTCCCCTCCACTGAGAGACTAACATAAGTCCGTGCAAATACAGAGGAATCTATTTGCCACTTGTATATTCTGTGCAGATATATTACCTACATAGAACATCTTAGAACATTTCTAGGAAATCCAAGGTCATGGAATGGTACAAGTCAAAAAGCAAGTTAAAAATCAACGAGTAATAGCTGAGACTAACTTAAAATATGACTGGTACTCAAATAAAAGTTTACCCAGCCAAAACTTAGATTGATGAAAGTGAGATATGGAACGACAGAATGGTGATAAATCAGATAAAATGTCGTCCCTGGCTATTAAAACCAATTATCTTTGTTATCTCCAAGCAAAGAGAATTAAAACCAACGGATTTTCACTGCCAAACACCAAGACCTTCATGGATACCTTCAGTGTAGTGTTTGCATTAAGCTTACTTTATTTAAATTAAACCAAGCATACTATTCCCTCATCACACTAGAGTGTCCCCATGAAATAGAGAACAAGGGAGGACTTGTAAAGTTCTAAAAACTGCCAGTAACTTGAACAGCTCATTTACAATTTAGAATTTTTGTTTAAATGTAACTAAAGCTTATAAAAACAACCAGAAAAAGTAAATTACCAAATTTTAGGCAGAATGGGCAGACTATGTATTTAACCAATTTACACAAAAAGGAACTGAAATTATGTTGTTAAAATGCCCACTGAAGAAATTATTTATACTACAGTGACACTTAGCTACTCACTACACAGACAGGACTTCTATTATGTTTATTCTAATTTGCAATACCCAATTTGTGTTAATGCCCACATGTACTAGGAGGTCCTACTACCTCTGTAGCTCAGGTGTGAGGAACATCTACCTTCACAATGAACTTTCAGGCACCCCTCTGCTTACAAATGTTGCTGACCTTTGGCAATGTAAAGGCAGTATCATTTCATACAATATATATTGATATATGTATTTATAATACATAAAATTATGTTCCTGCATTTGAAGTAGTGGAAGTAATCTGCATGCCATGCTGCCTAGCTGCTCATTTCCACCAGCACACAAAATTTAAATGGCGTTGTCCATGTGCCTCTTCAGAGTAAAAGGCAAATAAAGATACTGACACACAAAATATTATTTCTCACTTCTAAAGGACATACACAAAAAAAAGGTATTTGAACAGCTCTCTAACATAAAGTGGTTCACAGTCTTTATGACAGAAGCATCAAAACCTAGCAAGCAGTGTTCAGTTTTGGGTTAAATGCTTCAAACCTGAATCCATTAATCTTAAAGAGTTCCAGCACTGCTTAGTAAGAACGGACTTAAGGTCTTGGCCAGCTTTCAAAGCTGTCATTCAACACAGGAGGATGGGGGCACAATCCTGGAAGACTTGGACAACCTTCTAGATGAGAGCATGAGAAACAGGATGAAGTTCAACAGTACAAGCAACCCAGTTACAGCACTGGTAGAACAGGAAAAAGAAATTGGGCAGCAGCCAGGAGCACAGACTGATTTAAGGATCAGTCTGGATCAGCATATTCCTTTACGAAAGGATGACTGGAAAATGCTAGTTATCTTCAGCAATAACATAAACATTGTCCCAGGGTGCACCAACTAAGTTATTTCCAATTCTTCTTAGTCCTGTACAAAATACACCAGTAATTTCCTGAAACACTAGACTTTTTTTTTTTCATAGTCTGATTACCAACATCAAAGAGATCCTGAACTTGAACGCAGTGGGAAACTGTTCTGAAAAACCTGCATAAAAGAAAATTATTTCCTAACCCACCTGCTTCTGTTACTAGTCACATATAATTATACTGGAAGATCAGGATTGCTTATTTTTAATGCAGATATTCAGGTACGCAGTATTATGCTACAAACTGTGTTCTCAACTGTTATTTGATGAAGAAAAAAACACAGATGAACAATTTGCGATCAAAAAATAAAAAGTCCATTTGTGTGAATATTGAAAGTGTACAGACTTTCAATTTAGACATTTGCCATGCTTGATAAGCCGTGCTTATTTGTTTCGTGAATCTCAGCTGCTAGAATGTTTAAGGAATATTAAAACAATGTAAGACGTAATTTAAACACGCAAATAAATATTCATTCAAACCACTTAAAGATATTTCTTCTCAACTTCCTACAGGTGTCTATTGTTGATTATACTCCATTTTCCCCTTTATTTCACATGGCTATCTGATCTCCTTATAAACACTCCTGTTTCTCTCCTAATCTCATCTGCTGTGACCCCTTTCTCCTTCTCCAAGCAAAATTTTATCTTTGTCTATATACTCATATTTCAAAAACTACAATTTCTCTGATTTTTGAGTATTTTATTCTGTAACTTGCATTATTGACAATAACTTGATTTTAAACAACTTTTATATTGAACAAATATTTAACCTTATGTCCAATTTGCACCTTGTCTGGCTTCAAAACTTCTCTCACTGCTTCAGAGAGAGGAGGTCTCAATGCCAGTATGATAAGGATGTCATTAAATTACAACAGCATGAAATTAGAAAGTATCTGTAGAAACTAACATTACAGAGGTGGAAAACTCATTTTAAATTTGCTCGTGGTCTTGACCCAGAAATTCCCCTGGCTTTTAACTTAAGAAGACAATAAAAAGTGAGATTATGGTTTTCCATATGCTGTGAAATAGCTTGAATGCACTCTGATACCAAGATTCATTTTAACTTGTAGTTCATCTACAGGATTAACCAAGTTCAAAACCACAGATTTCACATTTTTGGATCATTTTCTTCACAGTATCACAGAATGGGAAGGTTGGATCATCTGGTCCAATCTCTCTGCTTAAGCAGGCTCATCAACATGAGTCCAGACAGTTCTTGAGTATCTTCAGTGAGGGAGACTGCACCTTCTCTGGGCAGCCTGTTCTGGTCACTCACACAGTAAAGAAATTCTTCCCTGTGTTCAGATGGAACTTTCTGTGTATCAGTTCCTGCCCACTGCCTCTTGTCCTGTGGCTCCGCACCACTGAGCAAGGCCTGGCTCCACTCTCTTGGCAACCTCCCTTCAGATACTGACAGACACTGATGCCCTCTCAGTTGTCTCTTTTTGAGATTGAACAGGCCCAGCTCCCTCAGCTTCTTCTTATAAGAAAGATGCTCCAGTCCCTTCAACATCTTTGTTGATTTACCTCTAGTGAATCCACGCTGACTACTCCCGACCACCTCCTTGTCCCCCATGGGGGTGGAGATGGCCCCCAGGATTTATTCCATCAGGGTTGTCAGGATCTGTGGTGGGGCTGACTGGCCAGCAGTTCCTTGGATCCTCCTTCTTGCCCTCTTAGAATACTGGGGTGACATTTGCTTTTTTCTAGTCCTCAGGCTCCTCTCCTCATCACCAAGACCTTTCAAAGACAATCAAGAGCAGTCTAGCTAGGCTGTCCAGCTCTCTCAGCACTCACCAATGCAACCATCAGGGCCCATGGACTTGTGGGTGTCAAGTCTTCACCACTAGGTGTTCTCTATCCCAATCCTCATTGACTAAGGAAAAATCCTTCTTACAACATGCCTTTACCCTGGTCTCCTGAGTCAGACATTCCAGAGGGCTGGTCTTGGCAGTGAAGGAAAGGTGGCATTCTGTAACTCAGCCTTTTTGCGTCCTCTGTTACCAGGGTCCCCCATGCATTTAGTAACAGGCCCACATTACTCTTATTTTTTCCTTTAATTATTGATGTATTTGAAGAAGCCCCTTTTGCTTTCCCTGACATCCTTGGCCAGAATTAATTTCAGATGGGCCTTGACCTTCCTTGTCTCATTTCTACTTCAATAACCTCTCTACATTCATTCAAGCAGCCTGACCCTGCTTCCATGGCTTGTGCGTTCCCTGCTTAGGCTCGAGCCCAAGCTCAAGGAGTTTTTCATCCATACAGATCTCTTGCTGCCTACACCCAAGTTTGCTCATTGGGATGCATCATTCTTGAGCCTAGAGGAAGCAATCTTTGAATATCAACCAACTCTGTTGGACTCCTCTTTCCTGCAGGGCCTGTTGCCATGGGGCTCTTCCAAGAATATCACCTAAGAGGCCAAAATTTGCTCTCCTGAAGCCCATGTTTGCGATCTTACTTTCTACCTTACTTCCTCCTTGCTCACACTAAACTCCACATTTTCATGGTCAAGGTCCAAATATTTTGTTTTAATGTCCAAATATTTCCTAAGTTTAATAATAAGCACTATTCTAAGTGGATGACACCGCTAAATCACTGCCATCCACCTATTGTGGATTTTCACTTAGAAGGAAGTAATTTGGTTGTATTTGCACACTTTGTTACCCAGTAGCTCTTTATTTACTTTGCTAACGAATTAAACCTCCTGTGCATTTAAATGCTTTTTTTTTTCATTCTGTAAGGAAATTATCGATGTTTTTCAATTAAAGTGTGAGCCCAGAAGGAACTGATGTCTGACTGATACCTGGGGTCAGCAGCCTTGTTTTCCTGAGTAAACAGCTATGAAGAACAGAACCTCAATGTAAATGAGCCACCAGAGGGAGCTCATCCAGCCTGCTGAGTATAATAGAACTATATTGACATTGGCAAAAGTTAATTAAACATTTTTACAGGGGTCACTGACTGAGTTCAAAACAAAGCACATTCCCTGGCTGCAACTCTACATGCCTGAGAAGCTAAAGAAATCAGAAAAGGTTATTTCTTTAACAAACACGGAATGTAGTTCAGATTGAATAAAGATAATTAAGTTTAGAAATCTGTGATACAGCATTCTTCTAAACAAGCACAAGACTTTTATTTATCCATCTTTGTTTTATCCAGATAAGAACTTCAAAATCTTATTAAACTAAAGACAAAAAAAAAAAAAAAAGGGATTAACTTCACAATTGAATCTTAAAATTGTGGAAGTATACCAAAAGCAGAGTCACATAACTAGTTCAAAGATATTAATTTCCAATCAAATACAGTTTGGCATTATAATGCTTACCTACTTCTGGAATCAGTTATTATACTTAGATGGACATTGCCATACTAACTTAGAGTTTATTATCACAATACAGCTTTCTCATTTTAAATTGTAGCAGTTCAGAAAACAAATCTCTCAAGTTCCTGTTCTGAAGGATCCAATGCTTACTTTCAAACTTGAGAACATTTTTTGAAAAGCAATACTGAAATAGACTTATTCAGATTTTTGCTTATTGACCAAGGAATCAAGAGTCTAGCAGGAGCTTATTTTGCCTGTTACTTTTCCTTGGAGCTCAGCATCTAACAGTGGTAACTGAGCAGGGCACATGCAGGAGAAAAAAGTCAATAAAATTATTTCCTAAAGGAAAAGCACCCTCCAACATAAACTCCCAGGCTTATCACTGCAACTCTCCCTATGTACTTCTGAAGATTATTATAATAATATTCCTTACAAATTAACACACCTCTTCCACAGATTTAATTCTATATTTGTGTTACCCCCATTACCAGCTTTCTAAACACTGCAAGATAAATTTGATGATACTTTTATCTTACCTCTGCCTGCATGCCTTGCTTTGGAAGATAAGATTAAATGTAATGTGCTATTTCATTTATCTGTTCTTTCAGGCTTCAATAAAAACCTGAATTTTTACCAATACCACATAAAAGTAGTACTTTTTGGAGTTAACTCCCAAGCAGTGTGAGGATACCATGAAAAGCACTTGTTCTGTAATCACACTCCTACTTAACCACTGGAAGAAAATCCAGCCTAAGAAGATCCAATACCAGTTACAGTTCTTTTAAGTTCCACTAAGCACTTGAGAGTGCCCACCTCCTCCACATAGCTATTTCACCTTTGGTGAGCATGATTTTTCATCATTTGCCCATAGCAATCAAAAACAATCAGGGAAAAAAGTTACAATTGCTCTCTAGTACACTTTCTGAAGTCATCTTTTCCAGGAATATTTTCAGCTACAAATAAGTTTTTTCTTACTGAAAAACTGCATTTTTTAAAAGAGGCAGAAGTAGTTATTAAGAGCCTAAATTAACAAAGGGTCAGATTTGTCAATCTCCTGATTAAAAACAGCTAATAAATTCATTTTCAGGATTGAAATAAGATTTGCTACCCATACCCCTTGTGCTACAAACATGCAGTTTCTTCACATCACATACTGATTACAAGTTTACTTTGTACTGCTGACTGTCTTACTGATTACCATTACATTATCAATTGCCACCCATGTTTTTATAGCACAAGAGTTTAAGATTCTCTAGGAATGACATCCAAACACTAGCAGCAGTTCCCATGCCATTTATACTCTGCAAAGGAAAACCCAATTTCATAAAGCTCAGCTTCATGGAAGTAAGAGTCCTCATCTCCTATTGTCTAAGCAAAAGTATCCCAGATCTGAAAGTCAGGATTACACTGTAACACCTCCAAGATGTGAACCCACTCCCACTTATCTGCTTCTGGGATTTAAAAGCAACCATTAAACACAGGAGCAAAATCACCACCAGAAAATCTACTATGATCTTATTAAAAAACTATCCTTTTCACTCTAGTGATGAATTTAATCGACACTGAATATCTTTGAAAATTTTCTTGATTTGTCTTGATTTGTTTTTTTCAGAGAGAATTGCCACAAGAAAGACACACTGGATATCAAACATGCTTCATGACATTAATGAACTGGTTCAGATTAAAATAAGAGAAATCTAGAAACAGAAAATATTTTTGAAGCAGAAACTGAGTATTTTCTGAAGTTAGCAAAATCTCTATTTCAGCCAAACATTTTTTGGGGGAGATTTTAAATATTCCTTTAGGGAAGCTTGCAAAGATAACATTTTCATGGTTCCAGAAGAAGGAGTCTCAAAGCACCTTGAACAAAGTCTGCACCTTAAAATATTCAAAAAATTATTGAGGCACTTTTTTCTAACATCATGTATTGATAAACACTTTGTATATACTAGTATTTTAAGAATCATTTTCCTTAGAATAATATTCTATCTCATAAACAGATTGTAGAATTTCCTCCTACTTGGCTTTTGCTCCCTCCCTCCAATATTCTTCAGCTGCCTGACGAGGTATTTTATCACCTAAATCTCATCCCACTGGACTTTTCCAGCTTAAGCAGTAAACTTAAACCAGCTTAATCGAAAACCCAGAGCTTTCTTATCTCAGTGAAATTCTCATTTCAGATAGAAAACAGTTAAAAATGACCCCTTGCTAGATGATTTCCCCTTGCTGGCAGTAAGGAAAACTGAAGTGACACAAAACAGAATAAGACCTATAATTACAATACTGCAACGTGCATTTACCAGAAAGACTAAAAAGCTGCTGTCTGTAAGACACAAAGCAATGAATGAAGCAGTTTTGTTCTCTCCTATTACTCAGCTAAGAATGAAATACTTCCCACAGCCCTGAGCTGTTGCAGTCCCACTAGCTTAAAAAAGCTACAAGATTGTGTCAACTAAGCCACAGCTATTAGTGGCACTGGGTCAAGAGTTTCATTGCATTTGTGACGCAAAGGAAAAATTTCCCCTTACTGCTGCACACTGTGCAACTCACCCTGAATCCAATTAATAGCAGGTACAAATCCCTTTTTAGATCAAGTGCCCTACAGTTGCAATTTTTGGAACTGTTTGCTTCAGAAAAGCGTTGAAATTTCCCACTGTTGCCTGAGCAGGAGTCCCTGGTAGCACATGGGTAACAAAAAGCTGAGAGCTGCCCTTCTCTGAATTGCAGAGCCCAGTTTACTCAAGGCAGAGGATGACTACGGGCACGACGCACACAGGAGCATCTCCCTTCCATGCTGTCTGCTCAGCTATGGGTGCAATGTCTCCATTTCACCAGCACTCCTCTTTTGTTTGTTTTTGTTTGTTTGCTTTAAGTGACTTTCCTTGTCAGCTTCTTGACAAGCAACTTTCTCTCAACCAGAAAATAGGGGATAAAGGACAGAACTACTCAGCTATGTTTAAAGAAAAAAGCTACTACTGTAAAACTCTATTTTCAGCCCACGTGTTCTTTGTATATTTAGATGTCAGGCACTCCTACAGGAAAAATATTTCTTTATATGTGTGCCATGTCTAGAAAATTAGAAACCCAGTCTAAATAAAATTAGAACTTTCAGGCTATATTAACATAAAATTACATTTGTTAAAAAAAACAGTAAAAATTCTCTGATTTCAAAGAATGATTGAAACCCTTCCCACCTCACACTCCTTGCAAAAATAACAGTGCTCAACCTAGGTCTGTTAATACCACCTCTTCTTTCATTCAGAGATCACAATTCTGAAAACACCTAAGCATGGGTATTGGGGTACTCTTCTTGCAACAAACAAAAGAGACTATTGCTATGGCTTATTCTAACATCAATTAAGAAACTTATATATATATATATGCACACACACATATACATACACATGGCTGCAAGGTCATAAACATTCACTGTGACACTCCCACCCCATCAGGTTCACTTAAACAGCATGAACTTCCACCTGCAGAAATATTGATGAAAAGGACAGATCATCCAGCTAGAGGAGATGAAGGATGAAGAACAAAAGTGAATGAAGTAATGAAACATGCACAGAAGAAGTAGGTCAGAAACAGGAAGCAAGAGCCTCTTGAATGAAATTGTAAGGAATGAATTTCATAAAATGTAAAAACTGGCATTCTCATAGCCTAAAATCAACCTAAATAATTCAGTTACAGGCTTTAGTTAAAGTCATAATTACATTAAGAATCAGAATATGTTTAGATACTTTGTTGATGGAGTTATCGAACATATTAGCAAAATCCAAATTTAGGTCTCAGATGAGACTTATAAGAGCTAATAAGATAATTTTAATTTATTTGTTACTGGTTAAGAATACATCTCTCCAGATGAATGCACATCTGTCTGCTTCAAAGTGTTCAACCTGCCATCATTCCACTTAATAATAACAATAATAGTAGTAGTAGTAGCAGCATAGCTGTACTTAAATGCATTTCTCAAATATAAGAAAATTCTTATTCATGGTGACATCTTTGAAAATTTATTTATGTGCGCTATTAAAAACATTGCAATTCAGAGAAGTCTTCCAGGAAAAAGATAATAATAGCTTCCTTTTATATTTTTTTGTCTCATAATTCTGCTTATGCATAGGCCTTCTCCATTTTGTATATTTAGCTCCATTAAAATACAGTGTGATTTACTTAGGGGAACAAAGAAAAAAAAAAGCAACGTCATTTAAAAGACACTCAATCTCTTCCAAAACAAAAATCTCAGTCTATGGTCAGAAAAGAATTGATGTGATTTTGCTTTCCCAAGAGCTGAACATCAGCTTTCCATCTCCCTTTGTGAGCAATGCAGTTAGATTTTGTCAGCTCTCAGGAAATGTGTTCATTATATCACCTCAGACAAAGGCAGCTCCAGTCTGACACACCAGCACTGCCGCCGCCAAGTGAGCACATGTGAGGGCAGAGCCCTCCTGAGCCCCAGCCTTCCAGCACCACAGCCGGGCTCCTTCTCCACCACAGGAGAAGGCCCAGCTGTTCCTGTGTGATTAGATGGAAGCCAGCCTGTTACTGAGCTGGGGGAACCAGGAGACACTCCTGATGGGAGCACCTAGGGAACCCAGGCTGTAAGGGTCACTCCAGGATCTTCCTGCCCGCTGTCAACTGAGCCAAAGTGAGTCATCATAGATAATTAATCTACTTCTTCAACATGCACACTGCTCTCACCTCTTCAAGGGATCATTTCAACATGAAAGCCAAGTTTATTTCAAAATGGAAGTTGTTGCTATCCTGTTTCTTTGATGGATATACACTGGGGAAATAGTGTATATACAAAATCTAACCCTTAGCCACATAAAATGTGTACAGTCTACCTTCCAAAGCAACAACTTTCCTCTGCAAAGCCAGATGTCTAGACAAATTTCATGCTCTGAAATCAACAGAGAAAATTAGTGCTGTCAGTGCTAACACCCTCAGGAATTAACTTTCTGGACACAAATGAGTTTATCAAAGGAAGTTTTCACTTTAGCAGGAATTCTTAAATGACTTCTGCAAAACATTCCAGGAACAGTATCTTCCAAATGAATACAACATTAATACTCATCATTCCTCTCTGACCTGTGCAGTGCCAGAGGGCTCAGCAGGAAACCCCCACATACGAGAAATCACACACACCTCTAGTCCAGCCACGTCTCCAACCTCTAACAAGATGGCCAAGACATGTTGCAGAGTGTATCTGCTAAGAAATTCTGGCTTTAACTAGAGTTGAAACTGTGAGTTTTAGCTATTTACACACAAAAAATACCACCTCTCAGGACTATTTTTCCAGTTGTATCACTAATAACAAGACAATTGAACATGGAAAGGCCAAGGATTGCAGCAACACCTATGCAATAGTAATGAGAGGTAGCAATAGTGCACAAAACCTTGCTTTCTCAAGGTCTTCTATCCAGCTCTGTATGATGCAAATTATGTACACTCCTGGGCTATTCAACCAAAAAAACCCACAAGCTGCTGATACCCCCGAGCTCCTAGACAACAGAAAGCTGCAGATAGCAGCACAAGCAGACAAGTTTTGCTTGTTCATTTACTTTTAGAATATAGACTTTTTCACTGATTGATCACAAAAGCAGAAACACATCAGTATTCCTACTGCCTTCCTGTCTGTTTGACAGTAATTTCTAATGTCACTCTTCAGGCTGCCTTCTGTTAAATAAACTTTCTGCTAATAGTCACAGCCACAAACCAAGAGCTGTTCAAAGAGGGTATCTTGAAGAGTGGGGGGGTACAAAAGTCATATAAAATCTAAAAAATACAAACAAGCTATCAGAGATTACTGCACAGCTGAAAGTCAATGCTCACACAATGCACATATGATTTAAAAAAGGAAATAAAAACAACTCAATCTTGCAGCTACACAGACCTGACTTTAATGCTAAACTAGTTAATTGAGGAGCGAAAGCACCTCTTGACATTCTAACTATTTTCTAGCTAGCAATTTCTTATGATTCATGCAGTGTAGGTTTACCTGAAATAGACTACAACAAGAAACTGCAATCAAAGTAATTATAGAAGTATGAATTTGCCTCTCCCATTCAAGTTTAGAGGCAAGAGCTTACACATTTTTTTCCAGGAAACAGTGAATCCTTAAACCATTCTCACATGAATCAGCCCATTAAAAAAGTGCTGTCTTTGGTTGATTACAGTAATCAATAATTATCCTCTAGCTCTGTGGAAGGTACAAGAAGGCCACAATCATGACAGTCCTTCCAACTCTATCAGTAGTCTAAAACAAGAGTAATCCTGCAAAATGACATTTCCTGAGACAGTCACCTAAAACTTGCCTTCAGAGGAGGGAGACACAACACTCAGTGTTGCTGTCATCGATTTTTAGCCAACATGAAGGAAATAAATGGAATTTGCTTCTCTACCAATGTGAGGTTTCTCAGGAGTGCTCTGCTTTCAGTGGATCCAAAGGAGCTCCCCAGAGAGAAGTGTGCTTCTGTGGACATTCTGGAGGTCCTGATGCCCCCCTTGCACCTCTATGAAAACACAATCCTTCCACACTGTAAATTATTGCTACTGGAGTTGAACCTTTTGTCTAATGGGAAGCTGAAAAAAGTTTTCTGCTTGAAGCCAGATAATATGAGATGCAGACATACAACATAATACCACATCTTACCCAAAACTAGTGTATTTGTTAAATTAGACCATAAAGAATTTTCTTTGTACTTTTTCTGGTATCATTAAGAATCTCATTCTAAAGTGCATTATTCTTTGCAGGACAATTATTTGCAAACAGACTCAGAAAAAAAATTCACAGGCTCTCAATCCCAGGTAACCTTTCCTGTCAAAGGACTAAGTGTGGAGTAATAGTCAATGAGTGTAACAAGCAGGCTAAAATTGACAGGCTACACACCAAAGCTCATTCCTTCCCTCCCAAGCTACTTCTGCAGCATGGTCAAGACAGTCCAGAGGAATAGATGCAAATTCAGTCCTGAGAGAGGCTGAGAAGCCAAATCTTGTTGCACTATTTGGAAGCATATACTGTACCCACACTGTGCCAAATGAGGGAATCAAAACATTTATAACTTTACCCATACATTCTCTAAACCTACACAGAAGCTTACTAATGATAAAATATATAGAGTTAATGCATATTTGCACAACATGAAAATAAACTAATAAGTTTCTTCTACTGAATTTGAAAAACTTTAAACTAATCAAAAATAACAACTTTCAGAGGTACTCACATCTTGTATTATTTCCTTTCTTCCCTCCCCCTGGACCTCAATTTTTTTTATTCATTGAAATAGACTATCTTATCTTCCCTTCCTGAGAATTTTTTCCAATATTTTTTTCTTTTGTTTGTGGTTTTTTCCCCATCAGCTCTTTTTCAACTTTAGCACTGCTTAGGTCATGAGGAGCCATCAAACCCTTTATTTTTAAGGCATCTCAGAGAACTCTCCAGCTTTCCCTTAGTTCAGCAGCTAATGAAGCCATGCCTGGTGGGCTATGAATGCTGTGCACCTGCTGATATCTACAGCACCATCTTGATATCTACACATGCATTGTGACCTGAGATTTAGGAAGTCTATGCCTAGAGAAAATATTAACTGTATACTGACTGTAAAGAATAAAATATATTGGTTTAGTTTAATCTATGCTCTTTACTGTGTCAACATATTTAACTTACAGGACACTTTTCCCTGACCACTACTTTCAGTGAATATTAGGTACCACATACTTTTTAAAACAAAGAAACTTCATGGAGCCTGTCCCCTTATTTCACCTTCAGCAAATCATAGTTAATAGGTCTGATTTTAACAAAGCATGAAATTACACCTCAGCACAGCAAATTAACAAGCAACAACAGGGACAGCTGTTGTATTTCTTGTTGTCATCATTTCAGATATATCTATTTATATTCCTCAGTATACCCCTTATTGAAAAAAATCTACATAATAAGTAATGAAGCAAAACATGTAAGACCTTTGCAATAATTCTATTCTCCTTACTCTGCAATTTAGGTTTGTACAAACTTATGATCAGGAAGATGCCTGTAGTATGCAGAAATGCTACAAGTAAAACTTGTATTTCCCTGAATATAGTGACAGAAGCTGACATGAAAACATATGCCAGGTAACGCTTGATATTAAATTTCAAATCTAAGTTCAGTTCAGAAAGACAAGAGGCAGGCATAGGGAGAGCAGGGAAGATTCACTCCCAGGTGATCAGTGAAACTTTAATTAGAGCTGTGCATGACATTCCTTGAAAATTAATGTGCTGTTAGGGTACTGGAATTTTCTACAGCAAAAAAAAAGCCTGTGTTAGTGTTCACCAGTTTCCATAGACAATACTTCAATTCTCACTATTGATTTTGGCAGTGTCTTTTTGGGTTTTTTTAGTCTTTCCTTTTGCTGCACTTTCACTGGACACTCACCAGGATCTCCTTATAATTGACCCAACCCTGTAGCTGCGAATGAACAGAAGGTATTCCAAATGTATTTTTTTCCCCCAGAGGGCATGAGAGGAATAGGAGAAAAAGCTATGTTCTCAAAGATTCCCTTCCCAAAGGCAATTACTCAAAGAAAATGAGGAACACTTGATGCTGTGCATCAACAAAAATGCCTTTCCTAAATGGGAATAATTTATTGTGCAAACAGAATATTTCTACTCTTACATTTCTGCCAAGGTCAATGGCTATCATATTAAGAACTTGTGGTTCATATTTAGAACTTCCAGTTCTTCTATAAACATATAGCAGTAGACTATGAGCTACTTCTTATTTTACACAGAACATATTATGATGGGTATAATTTTGATCTTTTTAAGCACAGGACTGAAATATTATTTTGATAGTGACTAGCTGAACATAGAAGAATCCAATTGCAGGGGAGAAGGTAGAAAAAGATTCTTATTTACTTACTTGTGGCTTTTCAGTACTTAAAGCGAGCTTATAAAAGAGATGAAGAGTAACTTTTTACACAAGTGGAAAATGATAAGACAAGTGGAAAGAGTTTTAAACTAAAAGAGGGGAGATTTAGATTGGATGTTGGGAAGAAATTATTCAGAGCTAGGAGGGCACTGGAACAGGCTGCACAGAGAAGCTGTGGCAGCCACATCCCTGAGGTGTTCAAGCCCAGGTTCGATGGGGCTCTGAGAAACCTGGTCCAGTGGAAGCCGTCCCTGGCAGGGAAGCTGGAATGAGAAGATCTTTATGATCTCTTTCAACCCAAACCATTTTATGTTGCTGTTTGATGCTATATGATTTGTTAGTCAGCTAATATTAATAGAAATAATGCATGGAAACTCCTTTTGAAAGAAAAATACAACAACTACAAAACTGATCATAATTAATTGCTGTCACAACCTACAAATCTCAGTGAGTTATGCTGTTGCTTGTCTGTGTATCATGACAGCCAATCCTACAATACTAATTAATTGATTCAGAATATTGGCAGGTTCATTAAATGTATAACATTTAGAACATTATGGATTAGAAAAGCTTCTAATCCATATAAAAATCAGCAGTATGGAATTATTTCTAGCAAAAAGACAAATAAGTTAGAACTATGTAATGGTTAAAAATGCTAGATTTCTCTGTCTTGTAGCAACCTGTACTCATAAAATAATTATAATAATAACAACAACAACATCCCTTTCCTCCCTATGTTGTTTTTTTCTGTTTACACCAATACCACGGCTGAGTATGTGAATTACAAAATCAGTTGCAGTCTACAGTAAGAAATAATATTGGATATTGCCAGCTCTTTAACCAGACTTCAGAATTGTCTACATACAGTAATAGACTATGCTTCAAATATTTTAGATCAGGAAAAAATACATTTTTCTGCTATTTTGTCCTCAAATGCAGTCACACTATTAAAATCAGCATGTTTGCAGGATTCCAAACAATGCATTTTTTGTCTGGGAAGCTGTAAATGTACTTCATTGCTCAGTGTGCAATTAAACACTCAGCATTTGCATCCTGTCAGGGACTTTTCTCCATGTTCTCACCTATGATTTTTCCAAGTCACTTCCAAGCACTTTTGTCCCAACTGTTGTCTCATCTTCACTGAACATAAATATCTCTAATGGACACACACTCACCCACATGCATACATTTACATGTGCACACAAAATACTAAGATTTCTCAGGGAGATATGAAGAAAATAACAAGGGTAATTAATTGAAAGAGAAGACAAAACTGAAATAATTTAGCCTATTCAACCTCAATCTTATCATTTGTGTTCTTTTAAGGCTACTGTTATGATATGGGAAATCCACTTGACTACTGCTAAGTAATTAAACCTCTCAAATAATACTGAAAATCTGACTAATTCAGTTACTAAGACAGCATTATCAGAGGAGCACTTTTTCTTTTCTCTTCCTTGACTAATTGTAAAGTCTCCTTCAATTATCCTGAAATAGCCCATCTGGATTACTTGACAAAACCTAAAGAAATGTTCCAATGTTGGAGTAATTTTAATGCACTTAGGATAACACAGGACAATTGCTGAAGTTGCATCAGTACTTTGTAAATATTTATAAAATAAAGACAATAACATTCCATTTCTACTTCACAACTGCAGAATTAAGATTTTAATTTCTAACAGATTTGCTTGTATTGGTACTTACTTTATGGTTGTCTCTAGTTATGTCAGAGCAGTAAAGAAATACTGAGACAAGAAGCACATTTTGAAGAAAGTCAAATAAATATCAGCAGGTTTTCTGAAACTTCGTAAGGAGCTTGAAATGTGGAGGGCTATTGTTTGCAAGTTTTTGTTTGGTTGAAGATTTTATGTCAACTAAATTATCTTTGCTGCCCTTGTAGAGGCGTTGTTGCTACTTTAAAATAGAGTGCTAGGTAACAAAAGAATTCTGAAATTATTATTTTTAAAGGATTAAACACCTACTATCAGTTTTGAAACATTTTTCAGTAATGCTTTCCCTGTTATAATTTTCAAGAACTTGCTATCTAGGTGGTGCATAGTTCAACTATGATAATTACATACAAAAGGGGAAAAAAAAATCAACATATTGCTGAAATTGCAGCTTGCAAACTCTCAATCTTCTTCAGGGTATACTTTTTTGGCATATTTACATATTTTCAAATTATACTTTTTGACAGGGACTAAGAACTTCTGTATTCTAAGCTCTGGCACCACCCACATGAATCTGCCAAAACCAAGCCTGATGGTTTTGGTTCCTTGTGTAAAATGGATCTTCTAATATTTTTCTTGCCATTTTGCTAAGAGAGCAAGTTCATATCTCCCAATTTAAATATTTTGATGTAGACAATTAGACTTGGGATGAAAGCCACAGTTTAAATTTGTAGGTGGAGTTTCTTGTGAGATATATACAAAATTAAATGAGTTCATTTTAGCTTGAAGAAAATTCTTTGCCACAAGTGACACAATTGTAAAGGGCACTATCATATAATTGAATAACTCTGAATCCCGAAGATGTCTCAGTCACAGCAGGCACCTGCACATGAAATCTTTGCAAAGAGCTTTCAGTGGTATTTTCACACTCTCATACAAGTTTGAATAATTTTTACCCTTTGCTTTTAAAATAGTTCCTGAAAAATAAGTAATTGCAGTTTAGAATGCATCACAGTGGATGCAAAATCTGTAATGAAACAGCAGGAAAATCTTGCTCATTGGATTCTAAACCTTAACAGGTTCTACAGAAAATGTGAGATTTAGTTATTTACTTAGAGGAAAAAAATGTTTGTTTGGGCTTTACTAAAATACAGAAAGTGAATAATAGCACATGTTACCACATAATGCACTTGGAAAGGTTTTCTTCACAATTAAGCTGCAAGTCAAAATGCCAAAATAAAGTTGTCTTTTCCCACCACAGTATGATACAACTTAGCATTTAACATCAGAAAAGAAGAACTTACAGGTAAAGCAATCTTTTAGAAAATTTCTGCTGTGACAGAGCTTCACATGACCTTTCACATTACTTCCTGGGTTCATTTCCTAAAAGAAACAGAAACAAGACACACATGAAACCAGTTGCAATGTTAAGATAGCATCTATTTCATTGCCTTAAAACAGGTTATGAAGCAAGGTTTGGAAAACTTTGTAGGCTGGTGTCTTCCAAAAGGCATAACCTAAAGTAAAAATTTGGACTTGAAAGGTAATCTTAAATAATTTTCATCAAATCCTGTAACAGACACTGATGTCAATTATCTTTCTGTAGACTTTCAGACTTATTTGAGATTACTCCTTGACCTTCCTGAGTACAGGAAAACCACAAATGATCTTTCCTCTATTCATCACACTGGTACAAAAAGCCTTCTCGTAGCCAGCTAACCCATATGGCATTGGCAGGATAACATTCAAAAATAAACAAGGCTTAATAAAACAAACCCCAAAAAAGCCAAAATG
Source organism: Melozone crissalis (assembly GCF_028551555.1). NCBI lineage: Eukaryota > Metazoa > Chordata > Aves > Passeriformes > Passerellidae > Melozone > Melozone crissalis. Next base: position 33,800,117 of record NW_026535784.1, on the reverse strand, counting down.
TGTGATTAGTTCTCCAGCAATGTTTTTATACATATTTGTTCGCAAAACAAAGAGTAAAATACATAAAACACTTAACTGAAATAGTTGTAAGAATAGCAAATAGAAGCTCTGTCCTGCAAGGGACTCAAGCCAGGAAAAAAACGGAGGTGCAGAGACACCTCTGGTGGGCATTGGCAGCAGGAAGCTCCCTGCTGGGGGGAGGTGAATCCCACAAGCTGCTGCTTGGGGAGGTTTGCAGCCTGATGGAAACTCAGGTCAGGACATTGCAGAAGGCTGCTGCAGACTATGACCCTCTGCTGCTCTTCCATACAAGCACCGAAGGTGACACCAGAGGCAATGAAGAAAGCACTGAGCATTGATTATGCTGCTAATTGTATGGGGGGTTGGGGTCAAGTCCATGGAGACTCCAGGCAGTTTTCCCCTCAATCCTTCCAGAAAGACAGAAGGGTGAAAAAGGAAGTAACAGATCCCATAAGAATTTGTTGCGCGGTCAGTGTGGGCTACAGGGTTTTAGATTTTAAACAATCACAGGATATTCTACAAGGACAGAGGATGGCTTAGCAGAGATGCTGTCCACATAAGTGGAGAAAAACATTTTGACAACAGGCTGGCTAACCCAGTAATGAGAATTCAAACTAGAAACAACCAAGAGAAAAAGTAAAGAACCAGGCTGGCAAGCAAAGAGTACAGGGTAACACCAACAGGAAAAAATTTGTAAGCAAAAAACCAGGGCTGTAGGGGTCCCACCCCAACTGTGTATATGCAGATAGGGAAATGCCTTCCAGGCAGAATTATGGTAAAGGTATTCTATCTTTTTTGGGGAAAAAAGCATACTTTTTTGCCTCTTCAAATAACCTGTTTGCTAATGCACACAGCAGAGCAAACAGGACAAACTAAGAGGTCTGCATGTAGTTGGACAATTTCAACTTTACTGGGATCACAGACATGGGTAGACAGCTCACATAAACTTGAAAAGTAAGCATTTCAGCTGGTGCTGTGCAGCATAAGGAAGGCTATGGGCAATGGTCTCCCCATCACAAGATATAATGAAAAGATATCTCCTGATGGAGACTGTCACAAAAGTTATCAAGAAGGCCAATACACTGAATGCCCTGTTCATCTCACTCTTCACTGATAAAACCATCCCTCAGCTATCTCAGGTCCCTGAAAACCATAGGAAAGCCCAAAGCAAGGCAGATTTCCTCTCAGTGGAGGAGAGACAGGTTAGGAAGCATTTAAACCAACTGGACACACACAGATCCATAGGCCATAATGAGATGGACCACACATATTGAGGGTTGGCTGATGTCCTTGTGAGAGCACTCAAACACTGAAAGATCAAAAAGGAAAACAGAGATCAAGGTGAGGGGAGGAAACTCTGAGGACTGGAAGAGAATAAATATCACCTCTGCTTTCAAGAATTCAGTCTCAGCCTCACCTCAACTCCTAGCAAAGGAATGGAAAAAATAAACCTAAAAGCTATTGCCATACAAAGGAGGAATAAGAATGTATCTGGTCATGGTAAGCATGAATACATGGAGGGGAAATTGTACCTGACCAACCTGATAGCCTTTCACAATGAGCAGGCTAACCCAGTGGACAAGGACAGAACACTGAACATTGCTTATCTTGGCTTTAATAATGTTTCTGTCACAGCCTTGCATTGTCTTCCTCCTGAAAAACTGATTAAACACAAAACAGATGAATGGAGAGTAAGGCAAACAGAAAAGTGACTGAACTGCTGGCCAAAAAAGGTTGTGGATCAGCAGCACCACATTCACTAGAGGTTAGTCATCAAAGGCACATACCGAGTGTCAATACAAAAGCCAATACTGCTCAGCAACTCATCAATAACTCACAAGTTGAGACAGAATGCATGGATACTACAAAACTAAAAGTGGCTGATACGTGCCAGGTTGTCCTGGCATTCAGAAAAACTGTGACAGGCTGAGAAATGGGCCAACAGTGACCTCATGAAGTTCAATACAGGGAAAAGGTGAAGTGCTGCACTTGGCAGGAATAATCCCAGGCATGTTGGCAGAAAAGGACCTGAGGGACAACAAGCTGGCCATGAGCCAGCAGTGTGCCCTTGCAGCAAAGAAGCTCCACAGCAACCCTCGCCGCACAAGGAGGAGCATCACCAGCACACTGAGGGAGTGTGCTGAGGGAGGACATCCCTCCTCTCTGCTCAGCACTGCTCAGCCATCCTGAATGCTGCAGTGGGCTGCCCAGAACTGGGCCCAAGAGAGACAAAGAGTTACTGCAGCAAGGCCAGCTAAAGTTTATGGAGGTAAGTAAAGGATTGCAGCACTTTTTGCGTGAGGAGAGGCTGTGAGAGGTGGGGGCCTTGAGAAGAGAAGGCTCAATGGTATCTGTCCTATGCCTATAGACACCTGATCAGAATAAGGAGGGCAGAACTTTTCTCAGTGGTATCAAGTGAAAGGACAAGAGGCAAGAGGCACAAATTAAACACAAGATATGCCATTTAAACACAATGATTTTTTTTTTCTATGGGGGTGGTCAACCAACGGCACAGGATGCCCAAGATGCATCTCCATCCTTGCAGATATTCAAAAGCCAACTGGGCATAGTCCTGGGCAGTGTGTGCTAGGTGTCCCCATGACCCTGCTCTGACCAAAGGGCTAGACAGTCTCCAGATGTCTCTTCCAACCACAACAATTCTAGGATTCTGGAAAGCCATTTATTTAACTGGTCTCTGCTTAAAATAAATTGAAAAGAGGTTAAATTAATCACCCATGAAATCTCTTCTCCACAATGCATGGGGGAAAAAATGTACAATTAGCTAGTGTAAATACACTAGCTGTAGTACAATACTAGTACAATACAGCTAGTGTAAAAGGCTTAAAAAGGTTATAGCTGAAAGCTACAAATATATAGGAACCCTGACACTAATGAATATCAACATGTCTTTTGGACTCCTGGGTATCAATGGCAGGATTTTAAAACCATAGATTAAAAGCAACAGGAGAAATTCAGATACTCTGATCCAATTAATTGTCTCTCTGTCTGCAGATATTCAAAGTCCAGCTGGATGTGTGCCTGTGTAAGCTGCTCTAGCTGACTCTGCCTTGGCACAAGGGTTGGACCAGATCATCTCCAGAGGTTGCTTTCAACCCAAAAAATTCTGTGAGTCTGTCATTGTTAAAGATAAAAAATTTTCCCCAATAATTTCTGCTGCTAACACTTCTAGTTTCCCATGAGAAAGCAGAACATAAATAAACATAGAACTTCAGATAGGTATTCACATCCGATATTTAAAATTTACTAATAACAAATGCATCAAATCTATTTCCTTTCCTAATGGAAAGATATACTGAAAAGCAAACAAACCTTGCTCTGACCAGTCAAAATAGTTGGCTAACATGCACTCTAAAAATGTGGACCACCTGCATGGTCTTCAGTGGAATAAAATTTCATGGCATTTTATACTAAATGCAAACATCAACACCTATGTAAGCAATAACAGGTTGACGACAGCATCTCCCAAAGAATTGTTCCACTCATGTGGAGACATCAACCTGTGGAATAAGTTTTGTAAGTCATGAAGAACAGAAGCACAATTAGACTAGAAAATCCAAAGAAATATCTAATAATCAACGTATTACTTAGAGGAAAAAAAAAACCTTTAGCAATTGAAATCACACATCTTCAAGGGATAAGATAAAGCTTTTATTTTTCCATAAGCTTTTTCTTTAGGCAAGTTTGAATTTGAGTTCTTGAAAAGATATGATTACAAATTATATTTTAAATTTTCTAATGACCTGTCTCCTTAGAGAAAAAAATAAACCGCATGTGCCTATTTTATTTGTCGCCAGGCAAAACAAAGAATACAAGTTAAACAGAGATACAGTGTTTTTCTGCACACAGGTAGTCATACAAAGGCATGCTATATGTAGATAGTCATATGGACATCTTTTGTGTTCATGTTGCTATGGAAACAAAATTGTGTGTAACCAAACATGTTTACAAAGATATTCTAGCTCTTAAACAGAGTATGAGTCTTATCTTTTTTTATTTCTGAAATCAAGGATAAAAGCTGGTTTTTAAGGTTATAGAAGAGCTGCCAGTAGCCAACAGCATGTGAAGCTAACAAAATTATAACATCTTAAATACAAAGATTTTTCATTTCATAGTGTTTGTGTACTTAAATGTAACTTCAGAGACTAGCCCCAAACAGCAGTAGATTATGGCATAAAGTAAGGACAACACAGATTTTGCATTATACAGATGAGGCAGATAAACCTGGCATTTTCTTTGATTTCTTGGAAAAAAAATTTATAGGAAACTTTCACTGTGGAACTACTTCTATCAAACAGCACACCCATTAAAAAAGAGCAAATCAAAGAACTATGTTATATAGATTTAAGTTCCTGTTTTCCTATTTTTTCACAGAGCATTAAACAATCTCTATTCAATACCTGTATCTGTTTTATTTATCTTGGTCCATCTGCTCTGCAAATGTTCTTGCAAAGCAGTTTCCCATGGCAACACCAAATATCACACAGTCTCAGTCTTCTGTCAAAGCCCTTCTAACTGATCCACTCCTGAATTTCAAACAGCATATTTTTCTGCAGTATTTAAGTAAACAATAAATGGAGTATTTCTTCAAGCAAAAAAAAAATCCACATGAATGAAATAAAGACCCATGAATAAGCTCCTCTCTTCAGGCATTTATTTTTTATTTTATTGTTTTAATAATTTAATTTTTCAAGAGCATTACATTTAAATGATCTAAAGCAAGGTGGGAGAGAGAGGTTACTTTAAAACCCTGTCAATATGATGGTAGTCTTTATATAATTAAAATTTCAAAATCATTATGTTGCATGTAGCAAAACAAATCCTCCAAAAGTTTTAAGAACAAGGAAATAATATGTTGAAATGTAAGTTTTGGAATGAAAAGACCACAATGGCTGCTTACTGTGGGACAACTTCTGATAGATATCATCACCTAGAAAATATTACTAGCCAGCCCCTCTAATTTTTACATCCTCATATTTATAATGACCAAAGAAATGTAAATAAGAGGAAAATTTATCCACATATTTTCATTCAAGATAAACCAATAACACAGATTTCATGAAAGTAACTCCTATTTTATCTGAGAGTCTATCTTGAGAACCCATTCTACCCGAATTAAGACATGCAAGAAACATACATTTTTAAGTTAAGTTCTTCTGAAAAACTCTCTTGAAGTAAGCATCAAAGAATCCCAAACTCTTCAGTAAATATCACCCAAGTCCTAAGCACACTCATTCTGGATGAAATTGCAACAGAGGCATTGTTCAAGCTGCACATTAAGAAGAAATGTTCAGACTTAGGAAAACTGGCCTACTGAATTTCTAAGACTCATATCTTTTATTTTAGATTTGTCTGACCAAAACCAAGATCAGCTAGGAACATATCCTGTGGAGATCTGAAAAATAATCAGACCTTCTGGGCCATTCCTACACAACACAACTCTTTAGTTGATAGCCTAGAGCTACTTCAAGAACTACTACAATTGAGCAATCTCAGATCCACAGCAAAGAACAGGATTAAATTCCCACAATAATTTTCCATCAGCATCCCCTCCTGTCCTGGTTATGGCTGGGATAAAGTTAACAGTGTCCTTAGTAGTTGGCACAGTGCTGTGCTCTGGATTCAATGCAGGGATAATGTTCCTATCACGCTCTTGGTTTTGGTTGCTGTCCAGCAGTGCTTACCCCAAATCCGGCACTTGTCACTGCCTCAGGCTCTGCCTGTGAGGAGGTGGCACATGAAGCCATGGGAGCACAGCTGGGACAGCTGACCCCAGAAGGCCAAAGGGAAATTCCACATCCCACAATGTCACACCCAGCACATAAACGGGGGGAAGGTGGCTGGAAGGGGCTGATCACTACTCTCAGAAGGGCTGGGCATCCATGAGCCAGGGGTGAGAAGCTGTAGTGTGTATTACTTGTTTCTCTTGGGTATTCATCACAGAATCAGTCCTCCCCCTCCTTTTCATTTCTAATAGTATAATTAGGATTATTTATATTTTATTTTGTTTTAATTATTAAACTCACAAACCCTTAATCCATAAACCCTACTTTTTTTTCCTGATTCTCCTCCCCACTGGAGGGTAGAGGCAGGGAGTGGGTGAGTGGCTGCCTGACACTCAGTTGCCAGCTGGGATGAAATCACCCTACATTTCCCTATAATTTCCTTGGGTTATTCTTGGGTTTTCCAGGCACACTCATCTGCTCACCTTGGAATTTGGCCCAAACACGTTTTGCAGACTAGTCTAGATTTCTGGTCTCTATGGTGAAATTCTGTACAATGATTCTGCTATTTTTAGTTAGAAAGGCTTCTTTACATGTTTTAGACATAAATAACACTATGGACAAAGGAAGCAAAATATGGCACTTCTACAGAGCACAGGGCAGATCTACAAAAGGAGCAGAACTCAGCCAGTCTGTTGTGCATGCACCAAGTCAGTCCACTTTATGAATATATGCAAATATTGCTGGAGGGATAAACCAAAACACAAATACATGAGCCCTCTGCCTGCAAATAAGAACAGATAAATATGCCTCTACAAAACCACCTGTATGCTCAGCTGCTACCTTTCCTGTGGTTTACCCATCAGCCAAAGTACATGGTCAAAAATTATCTGTGTACAGACATGAACAATAGATGCATTTTATCATTCTACTCTAAAAACTTTTATTCTGCATTTTTAATAGGCCATTGAAATAAGCCTGTGGATTAATGAGTGACATGTTTATGATTCTAATGCATTTTATTTTCCAAGCAAAGACAGGTAGTAGAACTGATTCCATCAGTCACTAGGGTCATCCTAAAAACTGCTAATTCAATCCCTAATTGTATAAGCCTAACCATTAATGTGTTTTATTATTCTTCACTGTATTCAAAGTGTTTCTCTTGAATACGTAGGTTGGTTTTCTTGGTTTGTAAGAAAATCAAAGTTAAAAGTATTTCAGCCAAAATTACAGTGAAAGCTATAAAAAGAACATTAAGTTTTCATCAAACCACACATACTTTGTGTTTACCTGTCCATAAGAGGATTCAATTTTGACTCATTTTAAAATACCATGGTAAAAAGATCAGTGATGACATGACCTGCAATAGTAAATTGCACCACATGCTACAGCCTGTAATACATGTGAGATGAACTGGCTACAAACAGAGCATATTTTGAAAAATATTTTTCAAATATGCTACTTCAAAAGTTATGATTTAATCTAAAAATAAAATAGAAATTCTTAGAGGGCTAACATCCTGCTTTTTCTGAAAATCTGAAAAGCTATAATAAAGACTTTAAGTTATTACAATCTATTCTGCAAATGGCTAAGCAGCCAGGACCGTGTTCATTTATGCTTTGTCCTTTTAAGTTTTCAGGGTGCTGTGTAGCCATAGTAACTATGCTTTTTCTCTGCAAAATCCATTAACTGGTTTCAATCTGGGATTCAATACTACCATAATCAAAGCCAAAGATGAAAAAAAAAATTGTGATTAAGAAAAAGATTCTTAGTGACAAGCATTTCTTTTAAAAGCAATTTCTGCATATCTATGCTTTATACACAACAGCAAAAGAAACCAAAAGATTAAAAGGACATCAAAAGATAAATTCAAAATTAATTTTAAAACTAGGTTACCACCAGGAATTACAAACTACTTCCTCAAACTAGATAGTTCAGAGGACTAGGATAAGCTCTATCCTGCATTCTATTGGTATGTTGCTTTTAGTCACAACAGCATTAAACAACTTCAAATGCCAGCTCAGTCCTGACACTGGTTACACATAAACTAAACTAATGACATTGTCACCTTTTGCTTGAATCGTAATTAAAAGAAGGTACACTTGGTAACCAGGAGGCGGCACATTTTTTGCAAGCGATTGGTATATACTCCACAGCTGGATTTTGAAAGTGTAGGAATCTATTCCACTAGCCATCAATTTAAAAATAAATTCCTTGAGTCTTTGTACTGAATACCATGTTCCTTAACTGAAAATTTTCATTGCCTCCTCAGCTATTTTACTGTTAGTTCATCCTCTGCTGATTGTTCAAATTCCATCTGCTTCTGCATTATATTAGAATCAAATATGATTCAAAGCTAGGATATCTGCATGGCAAGAGTGTGCATATTTGGGCTGGGGAACAGGAGAACATCCCCTAAAAAGAGAAAATTATCCATAATGGCATTTTATTTCTGCATTCTAGCTTCATATCCTGCCACAGCCCTTCTCGTAACAAGCAACAAGAAAGAATGGCAAGGCTGTGGCTGTATAGGGTAAAGAAAGACTGCAGTACTACTTTTAAGAGACCACAAAAATTGCAAAATGAACTCATACTTGCATTCAATAGAACTTAAAAAAATAAACTTCATCAGTTACCTGAATCTAAACCTTCTCCTTTTTCCCTAAAATACACAACTTGTAAATCCCTGACTTCACTGAAGTTAACAGCAAAACTGCCATAACCTTCACTACAGCAAAGATTTCACCCCATGTATATTTAATGACAAGGATGACACAAGACAGGATTAAAGGTCATGCTTTCCCTGTCACTACAGCAGAGGACAGAGTCACATCATCATGGCTCCTACACTCAGCTTGTCCAAGGATTCTGTGATCATCAGCCTGGCCCTGGTCTACATCAGAATGACAGCACTTTCTGGAAGTCACAGTGTAAACAACACTAACAGTTTCCAGGAGTTCAGCTCTCTAAGAAAGATGCATAAAATGCTTCTTTCCAAGTACTCTTGGTTCTGCCTTTCAAAGAAGAACTGCCAGAGGCTCACCTTTACCTCAAAACACTATGAGCATACTGAGGAAGGCAGGGATGTCCTTAACAGAACATTTTGACAATAGACTCTCTGTCATTAGCAGTGACTGCAGAATTTCATCCAATCAGCTACAGAACAAAGCACTTCTGTATATATTGACAGAATACTCCATGAACTGAAATATTAGGAGAAGACAGGTCCTTTGCTTTTTCCACCCAGTCTTTCGGATGCAAAAACTCATAACAGGAAGCAGCAGCGATGGTAAATATCACAGAAATCAAATCCAGCACTGAACAGTATTTGGAAAAATAGAATTACAAAAAAATCCCACCAAAACAAAACAAAAAACCAACCAAACAAAAACCTGCAAAAACAACAAATCAAAAAAGCTGGAGACTTCATAAAGTGGTGTAGGCGCTCCCAGCAGACTTGCAAGTGTTGCAGAATCCAATGAGAGCTTTTGCAAGTAACACAGCTTAGAATGCCTTGAAAAACACCAAAAATTTTCTGTTTCCACAGGCTTTAAATCAAAATACTGCACAGCATTGTCTATGTACATGCCTGTTTAGGTAACTTTAACATTCACCCACAATTACTCCATAAAATTTTTTGTCAAAATTCAAAAGCCATTTTCCCTTCTTTTTCTCATTAAGCTAAGTGAGACACCAAAATTTTAGGGTGCTTATTTTCATAGCCTTGGTTTTTCCTGGATTTAATTAAGGTGTTAATGCCTTTCAAGACCTAAAAATAAGCCACAAGTTTTAAGTTATGAGGAAATACAAGTTAAACTTATCTTTAAAACCTGAAGTACCTATTAAAATAAACTTGGAAGAGAACTGGTCATTGGAAGTTTTATTTTGTTTGGCATTAGAAAACAAAGGAACTTCACACCATAAAAATATCTATTTGTCATCTTCATCTGAGGAAGCTCTCTAAGGATGTTTTCTATGTCCAAGGATATCACTTCTTTCACACAAACCTCCCTGCTTACTCTCCATTCCAGTATCTGCAGTTGCCATAGTTACCATTTTGCACGACCACACAGTGAGTGGTGACCTCACTTTCAATAAATCCCCAAAGGCTCAAAGTTAGCAAAATATTTCAAGGTTTGTGCAGAAATTTTGCCATGAATTTTCACTAAAACACTGGCAGGTGCCAAGGCACTTTCAAACAATGTCTCTTTTCGAAGACTGTATATTGTATTTGCAAACTTTCAACCACAATGAGAATACAGGAAGTGAATGAAGGTATAGGAAGCAGAATCACAGCAAAAGTCATTAAATATATTCTGAGAATTTCAACATGCAATTTTCATTATGATTCAAAAAGTTTTAAATAAGGAAGGTGATCCAAATAGAATCAGGTTTCCTCTTTTCAAATTCCAAAAACGACAAAGAAAAATCCTTAAAAATTCCTAAACCACAAGTTAGTAAACAGGACCCAAGTTACAGCATTAATGGATTCACCTTCCATAGATGCTTTCATCATAGCTACCATGAAAACAAAAAACACAATCAGAAATCTTTCTCTTGAGCTTGACAGATGGCAAAACCAAACCATGTCATGACCGTGACAGATAAGTCACTTAACTACAGTCTCCTAATAAACAAAAGCAGATATATGGGATTTCTGCATGAGGTTCCACAGCTTAGCCCTTAAGGAAGAGGAATATAAAGAACGCTGCTTAGAGGAATTCTGTGCTGTGTTTGAAATCATTAACATGATACAGACTACTATTGACTGATATATAAAATTCAGGTACACATTACATCTCTCCAAGAAGCAGAACTTCTAGAAATTAATCTATATTTAGTAAATGCAGTGCTGGACTTTAGCACTGCATTTACTAAATATAGATTAATTTCTTAATATTTACTAAATATAGATTAATTTCTTTCTTCTAGCATTTCTTTGAAAGCTGCTAGAAGCTTCCAAAGAAAAACTCTTCTCTCTACTTTTCCTGCAGATGAAAAGCACACACATGATTATGGAAACTGTCCTACCTTCCAAATAAGTGATTATCACAATAAATATAAAGATTGAGTAACTTCCAATACTTTCTTTTAATAAATTAGAATAAACTACATTCTATTCAGTTTTTTCTATTCTGTTAGATCAGATGGCTTACATGCCACTCAACTTTTGTGTTTCCTACACCTCAAATCAAAAGAGAACATGATGAGATGAAAAGAACCTATCTGGATTACATGAATATGATGCTAACAGGGAAAGGGACCTAATGGAATTATGAAAACATCATACCCATCCACTTATTAGCATACATAAACTTTTAAATCAGAATTTTTTTGTCACAGAGCATCTCTAGCTCAACAGTTAACACTAAGGATCAAATGTGAGAGAAGGTTATTTTCATATTCATCCTGTGATCTTTCATATGCAAAGCAGCATCACCCTGTTCCTTATCTCTCAAAACTCCACCCTTCTATGAAAACACTTGAAGATTCTGCATTGGCTTTAACCTTAGAATAACAATGACTAAAAGCCATCTGTGACAGCCCAGCACCTTGCCATAGATGCATTTATTTCCCTGCTTGGTATATTTGGCATCTTTCTCACTTATAATGTCACTAGATTTTTTTAAAGTTACTCTTCTGCTGACACTAACCCTGCTGATCTCAGGTTTCCCCATACAGACAGAGCAACCAGAAGGGTTCTTGTCTTTCTGCTCTGTCCTGACATGAAAACAAGAGGACACTGGTAGTGGATTAGCTACAGCCGGATGAAGCAGATGTTAATGCTTCCCATGGACCTCAGAAATCAGGAAAACAGATTTCTGTACTTATTGACTGGCTTTTTAGATTAATTATTGGTGTCTAGCACAGACTACTGCTTTTCCATGTGTATTTAAAAATTCTTGCCCACACCAACAGCTAGTATTAATCAAGTTTTCCATCTAAAATCAAGAGTGATCATCAATGAAAACTGTCCACAGTGTTGAGCTCAGAGCACTGTGGATCAGAAGCACCAAGTCCAACTGTAGGCCAGTCATCAAAGACACACCCCAGGAGTCAACAGGAGAGCCAATACTGTTCAATATCTCCATCAATAACTTGCAAGGTGAGACAGAGTGCCCCTTCAGCAAGTTCACAGACAGTGCATAACCAGACATAGTAGATACATCAGAGGGTTGTGCTGCTATGAAGAGGAATCTTGACAGGCTGAGAAAAGAGCAAAATACCTGAAATGCAACCAAAAGGAAGCACAAAGTCCTGTTCCTGTGGAGGAACACCAGGCACCAGTATGGGCTGGGGGCCAAATTGCAGGAAGGCAGCTTTGCTAAGTGGGACCTGACAGTCCTGGTAGACTAGCTGACCGTGAGCCAGCAGTGTGCCCTCACATCAGAGATGGCCCAGAGCACTTGACCTCCAGGAGGTCAAAACTGGTGCTTCCTTCCCTCTGTTCAGTACTAGTGAGAAACATCTGGAGGGCTCACTCCAACCTCAAGCTCCCCAGTACAAGAGAGCACAGTGAAGGAAGTTCAGTGAAGGGCAACAAAGATGATTAAGGGACAAAATCATCTTTTTCTATGAGAAGCTGAGAGAGATAAAGGCACTCAGCATGGTGAAGAGAAGCCTCAGGGATGGGACACAAAAGAAAAAGAGAGACTGGAGTTTGCCAGTGGTGACCAGTCACAGGACAGAGGGAACAGGACACAAACTGAAATGCAGGAAATGGCAGTTAAACATCAGGAAAGCCTTTCTTATTGTCACATTGGGCAAACACTGGAAAATGTCACCAAGGTGGATTGTGGAATCTTCATTCTTCTACAAGATCAAAATATTACTTGATGCAGCCCTGCAGTCCCTTCCAAACTCAACTATTCTGTGACTCTCTTAGGAATGAACATGTCTAGTTTTAAAATAGGGAACCCAGGTGAGGTTTCTCACCCACACTGAGAGTTAAGTGTGTCTACACAGTGTTTTGTTATGATCCACACTATGTTCTTGCATAGAGTCAACTTCATGATGAACTGAACTACTACATTCTCATTATGTCTGTCCATTGCTTTGAAAGTAATTATTCTCATATTGATCAGCAATGTTAGTGCTCAATTATTTGTGAAAAAAAATCTTAAATAAACTAGGAAAAAGTATTTACAACAATGAGTGTTCTGTGATTTTTTTTCAATTGCCTTACACTATAATTTTTTCATAATGTGAACACTTGGATTTCATTGTGTAGATTTTTCAAAGTACCATCTGGTTTTCAAGTCCTCATAGACTTTGCCATTAATAAATCTAAATCCCTGCCATCCTCATTCACTATACAAAACAGGCATTGCATATCACTCAAAATATGAACAAAAATTCTCAAAGTTTGAAATTCTCTATGAAGCGAGCTGTATCTCTCATTTTGCATTTCCTACTAATCAGACAACTGTTTTACAATTTAAATGTTATGTCAACTCATCCATAACCTTCTTTTATGTTCTATTTCAACACTTTGTGAATAGAATATTAATCTATCATTTAAATTTGTATTTAATTGAAGAAAACTCAGTTCTCTCAGTTCATGAATTTGAGAATTTATAGTACCTAGCTGTCAAGTGATATCCAGCAAGCTGTCATGAGGAAGAAGTACTACACATACCTTCCTGTCCCCAGATGCTGGCTCCTATTACAGACCTTCATTCCTAACACAGCAAGAGGGAGTCATTCTACTTCTCCCTGAAACAATTTTTCCCACCTACATATCCAGCTGGAATTTTTTTCCTCAATTAAAATCATCAGTACCTATTTTTCTTTATGCTGAGTACATTTAAACCTAGGTGTCTTCCAAGCTTAGTTAACAGGAGGCTGCTAAGATGAACCTTTTCCTAAAATCAAGGAAGGAAGTAACAGCAGAGGAAAAAAAATAGAAAGATTTTTGAGGTAATACTGAGTTGCAACTGTTTATGAATCCACATCTGCAGAAACCAAAGGAAAGTCCAACACAGGGTGAAGGATACATAACCAGTGACAGGGTGTATAAACTTCACTAGGTCACAGAGAATCTGGTGCTTGCTTCCTCATGACAATAAAATACACTGGGGGTGACTTAGAACTAAGAGAGGTGTCACGACACAGCTTTTTGCTTCTGTACTACGATTTCTTTAAAGAGGAAATAAGATTTGCTATCCCTGATGGTGCCACCCTGAAGCAGCATTTAGGTGACTGCCTCTCCTAGTGTGCTGCTTTGCTAAATTAACAAAGTCTTACTTAACAAGCTAGAGGAAGTACAACCACAGCTCCTGCATATCTAAGATGCAATATAATGAAAATGCTGTCCTGAACTTGGAGCAAAACATTTAAGTTCATGCCTCAGGCAATCCAATTTCTGGAACAGGAGAATCATTCAAGGCACTGTCTGACCAGTACCAGCCTCACTCACTTAACATTTTCTGTCCACAGTTCTGGATACTATATTCACAAAATCTCCACTGCATTACTTCTTTTCTCTGGGAGAGTGCAGTAGTATATCTTGAGATTAATTAAAACAAACCACAATACTATAATTGGTCCAGAAAAATTGTGCAACGTACTTTTCCAGACAACACGTATACCCTAAATTCCTAAAGTGAATGGCTACTGTTAAGAAAAATCTTAATTAAAAAACTGCCACAGGACTACAAGCATTTTTAGCTGAAAATTTTCACCTTTCTCAGGAAAAAAACAAAACCAAACAAACCAACCAAACCCAGCTCCGTTTTACTTATGCACAAGCAAGGTGCATCATCTCAAACTTTTTTCCTAGTAAATTCTCAAGGAATACCAGCATTTCAATCACTGCTACATTGAGGTATTCTACCCTTCATAAACTCAAGATGCTATTTAGCTACAGAAAACATGAAAATGCCATCATCAGTTTGTTCCTAATTTTTTTCCAGTAGCTGACTTTTGAAGATCAAGAGAGCGTCACTAGAATTGAAAAAGGGTGTTAAGATCTTAGGGGGGGGATAAAAAAAGAGAAGAAAGGTAAGATCTGTAACTTCAACAATGGCTGGCATTTGCTTCTGCTTCTTCTGTGAGTTGCTGCATACTGCAATGGTCACTCAAATTTACCACAATCCAAAATCCATTCAGTGGATTTATCTGCACTACTACTTTAGTCATCAATTGAAGTCATCAATTACAGTAAATTCTGATAAATTGATGCAGCGCCTTTTTCTTGCAAATAAGTTTGGATGAAAAATGAAATCTTGGAGTAAGGAATTCGGCTCTAAAGGGTAACCAGAATGAAGTTTGCACACAGTCATTTTCCCCATCCCTGCACTGCAAATTTCTGGGTACTGGTCTCAGATCAAGCCTGAAACTCCAGCAAGAGTCTGGTTTGTAACAAACTCCAGGCAGCTCTTTTTCAATCTTCCAGAATCTTTCTAACCATCTTTAAAAACTGAACTCGCAGAAGCCAGACTGCTTCTCCAAAGCCCATCTTACTGCCTTTTTTAGCCTTTCTAGCAGCTGAGTGAGTCTCTGACTCTCTGCTCCACCCAGCCTAACAAAGCCATTCTCCAGGCAAAAATGGGGAGCTGCTTCCTGGCATGGAACAGTCACCCTTTCATCACCAAGATTTCTTCCAAAAAACGTTTCTCAGCATCTGAAGGATGGCAGCCCTCTTCTACCACGCTGTAGCTACGTTCCTTTCAGGAGAAGCAGATACAGAGCAGGTAATGAACTGCAAACCAACTGCACAGAGCAACCATCACACAGCTATGCAGATTCTTAAGTGATTAGGTAGGTAACATCTCTACAGATGTGCAAATTTGGAATGATTTGAGGTAAAGTTCATATGAGAAACATATTTATGTAGATTCCTTTTTGCCATCAAAACAGCATTTGTTCTCTGCTGCTTACATATGTTTTTCCAATACACTCTGCCTCATTGAAGCACTACATGCTGGTTAAAATACACTTAAGGATCCCATTTTTTTGTCATTAATTACTTCAGACATCAAGTTCTGCAACTCAAAGCTCATCATCTCAAAACTCAATCACTGTACTGCACTTAAGTAAATATCCCCAAGATACATCATCAAGCACATTTTCCACATCATCTGTAGAGGCTGAAAATGGTCCTTCTATTGCAGTTCACTTAAAATGGAACCAAATTGAGAAAGAAAACTATCATCATCTTCCAGGTCCCTGCTGAGATGTAAAACCTCAGAGAAAAAACAAATTAGATACTTCAGAAAAGGAAAACAAAACCAACAACCAAACCCAGCAAACAAAAGGAAAAAAAAAAAAAACCCCAAAAAAACCCACCAAAAAACCCACCCTACCCACTAACATAGCTAGCACTAAAGCAAAGCTACCCAGAGTGCCAATCAGAAAGGCTTCTGCAGTCTGTGTACAAAAACATGCTTCTGCCCTCCAAGACAGAGTCCAATCAACAAGAGCAAGCAGGGAGTCATGTACTTATGGATGTAGTTTTCATGATCCTGCAGCTGCAGCTTGCATAACATCATATATTGGTAGATCTTGTCAAATTAAGAAAAATCTCTAATTCTCAGAGCTGCCATCAGGTGTCTTTTAGTTAACCCTAAACACTTTTGCTCACAGTAACCAACTCTGAAGTCTCTCTCCAACTATTAGGAGGAAAATCCTTATTTTACCCAAATTCTTTTCATATAATCCAGAAAAAGAATGACAGCATGTAACTATTAAACTGCTTTGGATATGGCAAAGAGTTTAATATAACCACAACCGATGTTCTGGTGGGCCCTTCCCAAAACTGCCAATAGCTCCTCACAAAAATCACTACTAAATTGGGAAAGCGAAACCAAAAGATGTAAACTAGGGAAAAAAGGTAATAAATACCTTCACATTTGAAAGCCCCAGGTAGACTTCTGACATAAATTCCTACTGCTCTGCTTTCTACTGATTTATTAGTAATTTATATATACATATATATAATAGAAAACCACTCACAGTCAAGATTCATAGGTGGATTATGGCTATTTACAATAAGGTAAATGATGTCTATAAGGATGCACATTTGTCTCTTCTGCTCTGTACCTGCCAGAATAGTACTGAGTGCCAGGTTTCAGGCCACAGCTTTAGGCAACCAGTGAGGGGTCTAGCTTAAAGAGAGCTACAAGGCTGTAAAAGAGGCTGGAATACAAGAACAGAACTACTCCACTCCCTAAGTGAAGTAGAACTGCCTCCCCCATGGGATATATTTACTTGTGCAAAATCAAAGTTTTCTAGTTGTAAAAGCCTCTAGCTCCTGACCTACCTAGGCTCATCAGAACTCTCTCAAGGGCACTTAATGAACTTTCTTTCCACATAACCATAGTGCAAAACCAAAAGCCAAGTATTTTCTATCAAGGACAAGAAAAAAATCCATGCACAAGCCTCTTCCTTAAGGAAAGAAAAACCAATAATTAAACTCCAGACAGATGCTATCCACCAGGCAGTCTGACATCCCCAACTACTACAGTGAGGTGCTCACAGAATACAACACACCATCCAATTGCCAACACAGCTGGAATAGCAAGCACAGGGCTCGAAATCTTGGGAGTCACAAATGGATGGTGAATGAACAATTAACCTATTGAAAAAACAAATGGAAGAAACAATAAATCTGGTAATGTTGAATCTAACTACTGTTTCTAGGTATTTTCACTACAAATCACTTAATGCACAATAGGAACACTAATGACAAATTCATAACACATCTGTCAGTAAGAAACAAGACAAATCCAAGGACATGAATTGATATAGACAATACTTATTTTCCTCTTTTAATCTAGACAACAGACTGACTGACCTGCTACAACAAAACCAAAACCTCTGATATTTGACCTGTTGTACCTTGAGAAATCCCTCCCCCAGCAAAAAATTAAATTTGATGCACACTAGTCCAGCAGGTAGCTTGGATTTTATGGCACAGTCCAAGAGTTTATGTCCTTCTACTGCTTCTATTTGTTCCCAAGGACCTCCCTTTGTGATGAATAGACTTCTTCACAGCAGTATTTTATTCTATTCATTTCTTTATTTCTATTCATTCAGATCCATGTTTTAATTATCACAGGAGCAAGAGCTCCAGTATTGCAATTCTTGCTCCTTTGTGAGTAAAAAAATAAAGACAGTATCTATAATTGTTTTTTTCACTGCCTGGTTGATTAGATTCATAAACATACTGTATGGGGAGCCAAATTCTCCCAGGACTAGTCTAATTAACAAGCCATCAGCCATGCTGATTACAGGCACTCTCAGAGAACTTTAAAATCAATAGTTCTCAAAGTAACTGCAAATCTCATGTGCTGTTTCAGGGAACAGTTATGCTTTTTGGTTTTAATAGAGTATTGCAATGTTCACAGAAGAGTAAAATACTTACAGAGAGATTTTTTTTTTAATTGCTTTCTAAAAGCATGGTGGCCTATTACTTTACTCACATATTTACCACTGCACTTATCAACTAAAGAAAAAAAAATTATGCTATTAAATATTCTCAGTTTGGGGATGTAGGTCGTGACTTTACATTTCAGAATAAAAGAAAGTGAAGCTATGTGATTATGTGATTCTATGATTTTGTAGCAATCATGTCAAATTGGTTGGAGAGCAACCTGCTGAGGGAGCTTGTTGCTCAGGTTATTAAAATGCTGAGGGTTGTTTAAAACAAAGGTTTATGGTAAAGGGCTAATCCAGAAAAAAAAAAAATCTGCTTTCTTGCAAGAAATAGTTCATGATTCAAAGTTCCTTTAGCCCTACCATTCAGACTGGTGCAAAGCACCTAGGCTGGAGGAGACCTCAGCAGTTTTTCAAGACATGAAAAAAATTCCCAGAAGAGACATACAATTACGAAAAAATTCAAGTTTTGTCAATGAAAAATTCTGCTCTTCCACGAATGCTGCTGCACCAGCATCCAAAACCATTGCATGCATGTGATCAGCCCAATGATTCAGGGACAGATTATTACTACTGGCAGTCCACAATCTCCAATTTTTTTTTTTAACTGTAGTATATTCACAAAAAGAAAATCCTCCTTAAATAGGATACAGCTTCCAAAAGCTTTCTATTTCACAACCACAACTTGAAATGCAAGCAGGGTGAATGCAGCACCAAATAACCAACACATCCAATGTGAACCCCCAAAAGACTCCATCAGTAACGATGGTATTTCACCACTGGACCCATACAGTATGTATCTTTTGCTTCTCAGAGTTTCACTAATTAATAAATGAAGCAAGAACTTAGCTCTTTAGTCATCAGAAAACTATAAAAGTTTCAGGAAGTAGCCCAAAAACACAACCCTATCTTAAAGAAGAAAGGGAAATGATTATAGAAAAAAATTATTATTTTCTTCTATACAAAGAAACATGGTGTGTTATTCAGGACATAACAATTATTAGAAATAATAGTCTGAGGTTAGAACAAAGAATAAATGGGATGCCAAAGAAAGCTTTTGTATGTTGATATTTATTAGGCTATAAAAAAACCTGCTAAAAAGTATGTAGCTGAAACAGCCAGGAATTTACAGTGTAACAAAGCAGATAAATATACAAGGTACTTTTATGCCATACTCATGAAAGTGCAAATTACAGCCTAAGAAGTTGATTTTATACCTTTGATATCTATTATTCATTCCATCTTTTTTGCTGAAGTAAATATTTGAAAAGAAAATAACCAAAATATTTCCTTGTTCCAACAAACAATAAATCAGTATTTAACTCCTCAGTATTGAAAAAGTTATGAATAACACCCCTGCCCTGGGAAAATGCAGGAACACTTATCATACTCTAATGCATTCTACTCAGGCAGAATTTTAGCATTTGAAACAGTCCAATAACAGAATGTGATATCCTTTTGAAAATAAAACTATGTAATTATTATAAAAGTAACTATGAAGATTTTAAATACAAAAAATACAAGTTCCAGCTTTAGTTTTAGCTCTAGAAATTTTTCTTCTGACTGTACAAGTTTCAGGTGCATCAAACAGATATTCCATAATAGCAGCAGTACATAACTATACCAGCAGCAAATCATAACTATAATAGGAGGAATCAGTCATTCATCATTCTATGACAAGTTTAACCTGTACAAGTTTCACCACATACCCTTACATCTTTAACAATTTTTCTCACTCCATAATTATTTGTAAAGCCAGTCAGTATTTTATAATGCTTCCGTGTTTTATGATGCTTTTGTAAAAACAATCCTAGCTTGCAAGCAATGTCACTGTTCCACACAGAACTTACTGTTGCTTTGTTGCATTCCTTATTCCTAGAATTCTCTTAATCTGCTGGGAATAATATACTTTAGAGCTGTGAGGTCAAAATTCAGCCATGCAACTACATGGAATAAAAATGTAAATAAAGAAATATATTTAATATTACATAGACTGCTGACAAAATTCTGAAATTTCCCTTCCTCCCTCTGTCCTACCCGGTTCTTCTCACTCTAACAAGGCTATTTCCATCTGCGGTTATGCCTACACTAGGATTATGTTATTATAATGACTTAGTGGCTAAATCTCCTTGTTATCAAAACCACTGATAAAGTTAAGGAGCACATAAAAGCCAAGTATTACTGTTTTCATTTATCATATAACAAAGACTCAAAGATCTTGTACGTAAAATCAGCGTTTCCCTGTCTTATTTTAAGGTTACTTTTCCCCCATGGAAGACAGCAAAACAATTCTGCCATTCAATGTGACAACTTATCAGTGCAATAAGTAGAATTAGCTCTCTAATTCCAAGTAGAATTAATTCAACAGACTTCTTCCTGAATTATTTATTTACTAACCAGCACTTCATAAAAATCCTCTACAAATCTAGATGGGAAATACATTTTTATGATTAAACCTTATGAATTCCACCAGGGGAAAAAAATATGCCAAAGAGCTGATTTTGATTATAGGAAAAATTCTACGTACATATGAATGATGGAAGTTTCTTAGCAAAACAGATTATTTGAAATGTTTCTACCGTTACTATAAATACTATCACTTTAAACTGAGACTAAACAACAAAAGATATGAAAAGTACCAGGCTTCAAAAACAAGTGTTCTATTCCATCACAAAACCCCTATATTGAGAGTCAGTAGCCGACAGCACAATAATAGCATCATATTCTTAGAACTGTGCAATTTTTTAAAATTTAAATAGCTACAATGTAGTACATATAATCCAGGAGAGAGGTGGAGAAAAATCACCATTGATTCTCTATCTGCTCCACAATAAGCAATTGGACTCAAGAGCTGAATAGTGCAGATTAGCATTAAAATACCAGTCAATTATTACTAGCTGTACTACAGCAATCTGAATGGACAGTACTCTGAACAAATACATGCAGAGCTAACCAGAGCATGGAGGCCAACAGATGGCTGAATAAAAAGAGCCAGGGATTCCTGTTAATTTCAATTAGTGATGCAATTCACTCTTACCTTGTACACCCTTTGGATGTCTGTACTATTCCAGCATGATGATAAAAACCAACAAACACATGATTATAGTAGAGAAGAGCTCTGAAGATGCCCACAGCATGTACATTTTTTCCCCACTAAAGTATGAGCTCATATTCAAAAAAAGGGACAACCAATAAGGAATAAGGACAGACTTGAAGTATTCTGCAATTATGTTCTGTTCCTGTGAAATGCCAGATCTTGTGGACCAGTTATAAGGGGCTTGGAGCTTGATACATTTCTCTCTCAATGGAAGGACAAAAGGGTATTAAGTAGAATGAAGTGTTCTAAGTCTCAGCTGTCCTCAGTAAGAGTCCAAGGGAGCAGTCTGCCTTTGACCAAATTTTTGTAAGAAGGAACATTTCAGTGTTCCTGGATCCAAATATAAGAGCTCAAGGCAGCTTTGTATAAGCAATTGCCTTCATGGACTGACAGCACTGACCACCAAAGATGCACTAAGGTAAATCAGAGAGGCAATGAGGGAAGGAAATACAATTGTAATGGCAGATACCCAGGAGTATCAGGCAAGCATCACACTGGGACACGAAGCAGAGATGAAACTTTCAGCACTACAATAATCATTTCATGGAGAGCTGGTTAGGGAAACCATTAGAGACGCAGTCCCAGAGCGTGTGCAGGATCTTGTTCAATTTTTTTTTCTATTGAAAGGCATACTAATAATGAATTCAGACTCAATACCACTACAGGAGTTACAAAAGCCAAAAAAATCCACCACAGCTGTACATGACTTCCAAAAGGAAAAGGACACAGAAATGAGGTAGCCTATTAAAAAGAAGATAGAACTGCTAAAAGAATTGAATCCCAGAGACAATCATGACCCTCATTGAAAGACAGCACACTGAAAACAGTGCCAGCAGACATCACTCCTTAAGAAAGAATTTATTAAAAGGTAAAAGGAAACTGAGGTAGAGAAACAGGCTAAGAGCAGCTTTCAGAAAAAACAAAACAACAAAAACTTAATTCATTGAAAAGCTACAGTTAATCCCAGATTAAGGTAAAAAGAATCATACGCCTTGGTAGATTAAAAAATAAAAACAGGTAAAGAAAAAAGTCTGAGTAATAAATCAGAATTGAAAGGTACACACTAAATACAATCCCATCCAGGGCTAGGCAGAGCTTTTCTGTTAAAAACGTATTGCTTGCTATTTTATCACATTCCTAAATGTTACCTATCAAGACATACAGAGCTTCTGCTGGTTCTACTCTTGAAAACATTTGTCAGCTAAAATTCAGACAGTACCTTGTTTTGCTGAAACACAGAATGTGGAAAAAAAAGAATGTCTGGCAAAGATCTTGGTTCTAAAATCTAATTAAGAAATATGGCTAGCTGTAAAACTGCATTTATGCAGAAGGTAGAAACAGTGACAAACTGTCTCCATGAAATTTCTGTTTGTTTCAAGGAAAAGCAAATGCAAAACTGCTTGCATTGGTGTATTCCTTCAAAGACTATTCCTTGACAATGAACACGTCAGCCTCATGTAGTTGCCAGCTTTCTAGTAATTTTGTCATGGCCTTCTATTCCTGTTGCAACAAAAACAGGTAAAAATTTGACATCTAAGGGCCTAAATTAAATCACACACCTATCTTACCCTTACAGTCATGTGATATACATACTGTCAGATAACAATGTCTCCTGTAGTCAGCTATGGCTTTATTATTTTCTTAGTTACATTTTTCTAATTTGCATTTTTATATAAAAATAACAGTGTTGACCTACACAAAACTGAGGGTTTACTGAATAAATGCTGAAAATGCATAGGTTATGAAAACAATACTATGATGTCATCAACTGTGTTCTATTTATCAATGGCTACATCTGAACTCCCTCTCTCCTATCAGACCCGAGATATGCCAGCAAAGACAGTATCTCAAGAAACCCTGACATAGATGCAACCCTGGTGTTCATAATATGCCTGTCACAAACAAGTTGCTGATTTCTAAGTGTACAATAAAGTATGTTTTCTGTGCACTTCCTTTATTTGGTTCAGGTTTCCCCCAGTGACAGAGCCAAAAACCGTGAAAAAATAACAAAGAGACAAATGTAAGGTTATTGCCACATGTACACATAGAACTAATCTCTCATTGCTATACTGGTTTTTTTTTGTCTGGAGATGAGTAACAAAAAGAAATAACTATCAGAGGAAAAAAAAAAACCAAGCACAAGAAAAAAACAAAACTGACCAACCAAAACTCTGAAAATGAGCACTTCATATAAACAAACAAATTACTTGAGATCACAGAAGAAAACAAAACCAAAAAGTGAATCAACCAACAAAAAACACTCAAAAAACCAAAAAAACACCTCACCAATATCAAGAGCAGTACTAACACTCAAATCTGTGTATTGGGATATTTAAAAAATGTCACAGGTTTTTACCTCTATGTAGGTACTAGGGCCCAGACAACATATTCTGTGCTCATTCTTCCCTAGAAATAGAAACATGGCAAGGATTCTTCCAGCTTCACGGATTCAGCTTGTTCAGGACAAACTCACTACAAAAATCTCAACAAAGATTTTCAGGCAGTTTTTTAAGTAAAGCCTAGCATTACTTTCACTCCCCAGAAGAGCTATTTCTCTGCCAGCACTGCTCTTTACCAGTCCTTGTGCTCAGCTCCCACAGCAACTCAAAAGAAATACTGTGCATTTACAGGCAATTTGTTTTGTTTTGCTCTAAGATCTACTAAAAGAGTTTTTCCAATTATCTCAAACCTTAAATTCATTATATACTCTAACCACCACAATTTCTGATCAAAAAAACTAAAAAAAAACAATCCGTACACATGGAAGAGATGACAAAAATATTTGGATCACAGCAAAAAAGCCAGCTGATCCAACACAAGAGCCTAAAGCATGAGAGACAGGTCTCATGAGCACTGGTCCTTCAATGCTCCCTCCAAAGAAGTGGAGAGAGAAGATGGGCAGAGGCTGGTTACAGTGAAGACACAGTTTAGCATGTAGCTCCTTAACTATATTTTAATCCATTAGTCATCAAATTTCCATTTGTGTTTAGTGTTCACAAAAGCATAAAGCCAGGCGTAACCACACACGTGAGCTTAATGAAGCTGACAGAGTAAGTGTGCAAGAAAACTTAGAATTTCAAGGAATGGGTTCAAGGTTAAAAGCTTGCTACATACCCTTTTGTCTCTCTCATTTATCCATCAATAAAGTAAAATATTACACAGTGTGTACTCACAGAAGAAAACCCACACTCCCAAAAGCTATGCTACAGCTTGGAAGAGGACATTAAGATAAACACCCCACAACACTCTCTGGGGAACATGGGAAGATGTGTGTTGTGTGAGAACAAGCTTATAAATCAATTCTTTCAGAGTAAAACTAGTCTTCACACAGGTAATTTTCAGGTCAGGACTTAAGGGAAAGCAGGTAAGAAGAACAGGTCCTACACACAGTAGGGTTTTTTGGTTTTAAATAAAGTACATTAAGTAGGAAAAATGATGTCGTTATTGTAACTGAACAGCTTCAGTACCAAGTTCACAAAAGAAGGGTTTGGGAAGGAAAAGGAACAGCAACAACAGAAGTTTATTGATCTCTATGAAACAACTTGGTCAAACATAGGAAATACGTTTCAGTATTATACTTTAGCGGAAGGGTTTACTCTAACTTAAGGTGGATGTGGTAGAACACTTACTATATTTCTTTGTTTATTTCAACCCAAGTCATGTGCCAAGTAGCATTGGCAGCATAAATCATAGTAGAGCAGCATGGTTAGCTACACATGTAATCTCAATTTATTCCCTGTGCTTAAAAGGGCTCTTAAAACCAGTCGCTCCATAAACATGTAGCATCCTAAGCTTGGAAAAAATTTCAGAAAAACACACTGACAGCTTTGCACAAATAAGCTCATAATGACTTGACTTACATCACTTCATGAAAGTCAGTGGAATTCAGAAACACAAACTCCTAACAGCTAATGAAAAGCTTCTCAGCAAAGAGCTGAAATAAAACATAATTAAATGCAAAATAGAAAATAAATTTTAAAGTCTAATTACTAGGTGTCTGTCAAAATACATTTCATCTAATTAACTGCACACACTCAAAACTTTCATCTGCTCACTGTCTGCTGCGGCACTACAACAATTTGTACTATAATGCCACTGAATCACTATCATAGAAAAGCAAGTAAAATGTTTTATAAAGAAGAAAATTTTGAAGAGACCATTTTTGTTAAGCCAGCTGATAGCAAGTGAGCCTGCAGAGAAACTTCTGGCCCTGCATCAGAAAAAGAGAACAAATGACAGTGCCTCACTAGAAGAAAAGTGCAGTTATTTTGCAAACATTTAAGGCTACACAGGAACAGAAAATAATAATTAAAGTTTCTGAGGAAGGTAATAATCCGGGTGGCTTACACTAGAATTTCAATCTTTTATAACAAAAATACTCCAACTGGCATCTTCTCTGAAGGTATCGCCTTTGTCCAGAAAAGATGTCAAACACAGGCTCATTTCACAAGTACTCTGGCAATCAAAAGTTATACCTCTGGTACACAACTAGCTACTAATTCCCCCCCACTGAGAGCTAAATGCTTCAATGATACCCAACAGAAAAAGTTCTTTCATTTCGACAACTACAGTGCAAATACATATTGGTTACTTAATAATCCTATTCTGGCCACCACAGAACAGTCTCCACTCAGAAATAGGGCTGAAATGTTGAAAAGTTGTATAGATAACTACTTCTTTTCTTGAGTTTTTACAGGTTTAAAATTTGAGCTTAAAAACAAGATTCTTACCTGCATGGTAACTGCTAAATTACCATTACATTGTCAGCTGTGAGTTTTAGCACATTTTAATGGAAGAGAACATGAGAACATAATGCTAACTCAAGAACAGCTGACCAAGTTTGAAAAGATTCAACAGACTTCCTATTTCTGAAATGATAAAATAACTTCAACATAATTCTTAACTCATTTACCTCACTCTATTTAAAATATCAAGAGGGGCAGGAGTGCAGTTTTAAATCTTAACATCTACAAATTTAGGTACATTCCTCAAGAGTGCAGCCAGTTGCTTTGTGCACCCATGAATCCATACTGTTGAATAGGGGCAACCGCTCCCATTTTTAAAACTACTAGAAGACTGAAGACACTCACTTCATACAATAACTTGGCAGCACAATTTGTCTGGCTTGCAAGAAAACATTGAACTGCCTCCTGAACTTGAGAAGACCAAGCCCATGTTAATCACATCCTTCATGTCCTAGTGGACTCTGTTACTCATCAAGCTTCTGGAAATGGTAAGAGTTAAAAAAAAAAAAAAAACAAAAATAGGGAAATTGAGGCAGAATTGCAAGAACATGGCTATCTAGGTTGGTCAGAGCATAAATCAGAGAAAACAGGACTCAGGGGTGGCTCCGAAGATTAGTGAACTCTTTGAGACAGACCTCACCAAGGAATACTTTCCAAGACTGAGTTTGTGTTTCTCTGAAACAAAATAAACCATATCAGAACCTATTAATAGGAATCAGGATCTTTAGCTTCTTCCCTACAATAAACACTATATTAAGCAGACCCAGGTAAATTTTCAAAAAGTTCAGTGTCTGGAAAAAAGCAGCAGCAACTATTTTCCTGTACACTCTGAAGGTGATCTCAATAGGTCTCATCAAAGTCACACTGATGATACTAATGCTGAAATTATCATCCTTCTGCTCTTGCTGGTCTCTTACATCCTTTACAATCACTGTGTAACACTTTACAGATCTCTAAAGGATCTGTAAGACTGTATCCTTAGCAAACCTGCAGATGACCCTGAAGCAGAAGAAATGGCTGACATAAGCAACAGAACTCCAACTGAGAGAAACCTCAGCAAACCTGAGGACTGGGCATCACGTACCTCATGAAGTTTAACACAGACTAGTGCTCAGTTTTACACCTTCAGCACTCTAACTGCCGTGCAGACCAGCAGCACTTACGGGGGGACAGAGATGAACAGCAGCCAGCAGTACCCTCTTGTCATGAATGAGGCAAACTGCACCCTGAGCATCATTAAACAGGGCCCAAGGAACAATTTATTGCCATCTCACACTTTGCAGTGATGAGACTGGCATCCTACAGAGCCGGTTTATGTAGCTTCACAAGAGCAGTGTGGAGAGGGCCAGCAGAAGACTGTCACAATTGTCAGGGGACCATGACACATGAGGAGAGGTTGAGGATGCTGGCCTTATTCAGTGTGATGATTGGCCGGCTAGAGGGGCAAGCTGATGGGAAGGGGAGCCATCAAGACAAGGAAGCCAAATTCTCAGCATTGGCAGACAGCTAAGCAAGGAGAAACAGTCACAAACTGACATTTGAGAGCTTCAGGCTGAACATTAGTGAGTCAACATTTCCCTAGAAAAGTAATGCTGCTCTTGATTTGTTCTTCATGGAAGCTGTGCAATCTCCACATCCTTGAAAGTGTCCAAGACCAGAGTCCTGAGAGATCTGACCCAGGGATGGTCACAGCCCCGCTCTGCCCAAAGTTTAGGTTCCATAACCCTGAAACCCTTTCCAACAGACTTTGATTTCCTGTGATTCAGTAAATGCTCAGCTGAGAACCACCTTCATGGATGCCTCCCTCTCAGTTCAGGCTTCTTCCTCCTCATTGTCACAGTCTGTACGATCACACTGATGTCTTTTTGCCTTGATCCATATTCTCCAAAGAATAGGTGAGGTTAAGAAGTAGGCATTAGAATGATTGGAGCACAAGCTAACCATGAATGATATGACCTTAGGAGGAAAACCAAAAGGTTTGAAGACACAGTCCTTCCCCTGGGAGATATTTTTTTCCTGTAAGCACCAGATCTCTCTTGTGTAAATGCAAAACAAATTTCATTTAATGCCACATGCTTTACTGAATAAATAAAACCACACTAAGAATAAGAGAATGTAAAAGGTTGCAACAAATACCTGAACCAATTCTGACCCCTCTTTATATCAATATTTTCATCCTTTGTTCATTCTTACCTGTCTTTATTTATCAATTCATCTTTCATTTAGTTTGCAAAGTTTACAGACTGAAAACTTCCTCTGTTCCTGCTTTATTTTTGTTGTTGCTACTACTGCTCTGGGTTGGTTTCCTATACCTTTTTTTTAAGGTCTTGGCATCACGAAGGCAGATAAACCTCCAAAGAAATTCAATTCAAAACCACAAAATGAAATGCCCATGACAAAAAAAAAATCATATTTGGGTTAAAAAGGCAGGATGTAGACAAAGAAAAATCCTCAGTAAATTGGCTTGCCATTTATGCAGTCTTTAGGCCTTTATTCTAGACCAAAGGCTGCTCCCTAATATTAAGAATTTATCAAGAAATATGCTCATAGCAAGGCAGTCACATGATAAAGCTGTAGAGAGACATAAAAGCTTGTCTATTCTGCAGGAAGAGCTGTCATTAGATAAGCAAAGAAAAATAGCACAAAGAATTATAACTTTGCTTGTACCAATTTCTTCAGAATCTTTTATAATCCATTACACTGAAAGACATTATTAAGGCTGTAGTTACATCTCCTTGCTTGGGAAAAATGCTTACAGCAGGAAAAACTTGCAAAGCAATGAAGCGATAAATAATTGGACTTACAAAAAAGGCAGAGTATCTGAACAGAACAACCTGTATAAATTTAATTATTGCAAGCTAATAAAAAAGAGATTGGCAAAAAAACATGCGAGTTTCCTTTTGGCAAAAAAATCAGAGTTTCACTTTGTTAAAGAAGGAGAGACTTGATAATTAAGTAAATTACTGAGCAAGAAAATGGCTCCAACATCATACTGCCCAAATGCTTCACTGCAGTACAAAAGACATGCATTGCACCCCATTATGTGGCTTACCTCTGCTACTCTAAAATTAATTTTAGCTATCTCAGTAAAGATCTCACTCCTTGCATCCATTAACTTTGCTATCTGGTAGAAGTAACATTTATTATAGCAAAGAACAGAATGAAGGATTTTTGAGAGAATAAACATCCTATAAGCAGAAAAAGACCAATAATGTTAATTGTGAGGTAAGCTGAAAACTGCAGACATACTTGTGGATTGTAAAGGGAAGGGCAGCAACAATACTGAATACCTACCAAAAGTATTCTCTGAGACTGTTTTTGAAAAGCATGTAATAAGAAAGATTTAAAAACAATAAGGAAAGTGATTAAACCCGAATTTACAGTTTAGTCTTCAGAAAGAAGAAAACAAAAACTTTTCTGACAAACAGTTTAGCAGTAGCTTCCCCTTTTGCCTGTCAAATAATTCATAAAATGCTAACATACAAAAAAACCCAAACTTGACAACTGTTCTCCCCTACTGATGATGCCCCCATCTATAATGTTACCATCAACCTGTACATTTCTCAAGTGTCCTGTCTGATCTCCCACCTTCACAAGGTAATGACAAAGCAGGGTGACAAAGCAGCATTGCCCTCCAGGATGAGCGGAGCTCACATGCAAATCTGCTTGAACTACTCCACATCATGAAAAAAAACTCCAAATAAATGAATAGCTTTATCAACAACATCACAGATTTTGCTCTATGAAGATTAAAGACCACAACATTTCACATAATTTAGTCATTCACCCACCAGCTTTAGGACAATGCACAGAACTGCAACAACTCTGAGGGTGCCAGAGAACCAACAACTATGGAAAATAAATAACATATAATTTTAAGAATGAATTTGCATAAATCAGATTTAAGTTTTGTCCATACGTAACTCCTAAAGTTCCCCCTGCTCCTCATATATAGAAGAAAAATTTGTCAGTGGCTCAAATAATTACTGTTTCAACCTCAGTTACTTTTATTTTTCTTAATAATTTGAAATTCCCTGATTATCTTCTAGTAACAGTATTGAGATCAAAGCACTTACAAATCACACTAAAAATTAAGTTTTAAGATTTGAAAGATACCTAGTCTGGACTGCATCCCATTGTAATAAAACAAAAACATGGGGTGACTCTAAATGTATGTGCTTGACCTACACAGACACGCTTTTTCATAGCTGTCTACTGAATAACTGTACTCAAGACATTTTTGCATTTCCAAAAACACAATATTGTTTTTCTTCTATCAGGAAAGTAATGCATACTGTTTCTTTCCTCTTAAAAAGAAAAAAAACCCTAAGCTACATGAATTTTGAATATGTGAATATCTCTTGTGTTCTAATCATAGAATAGATTGGGCATATAATTTAAAATTGATAATTAGAAATAGCAGAGAGATCTTCTAGGATTGCTATCCCTTATCAAGCACATTTCTGGATAGAAAGAAGCTGTCCATTTTGCAAGGGAACTGTCAGTTGACCAAGAGCCACAAGAGATTCAGACCTTACACTTTTGGAACAGAAGAATTTGCTGACCAGCACGAGCCCTCCTGTTTCAAGAAAGAAGAGAAAATCCAAAACGACAGAATGCAGCCTCCCAGGGATTACATCAACTTGGCCAGTAGGTTCAATTAGAAGTTTTTATGAAATTGGAATTGCTGTTATAGCTCAGTATTTGCAAAAGTGTTATGAAGTTCCTCCCAGGAAAGGAAGGTTGTTTGATTTAACTACTGTGTATTCACAACTTTAGCACTTAATCTGCTCAGAGACAAGCTATCACCCAAGTGCATGAAGCAAAATACAAGATTATGGTAAATAAAACCAGCTGGAACTCCATAACTTAATTAAAAGATCTTCATTTCACTCTTGAATAAACACCTTTGCCATCTTTTTATAAATGTTCTATCCCTTATTTACTTGGTCTCATAGTACCAAATACCTTTTGAAAATTCCTTATAATGTTATCCATGAAAGTCAGGCTGATGTATGCCTCCCTAAAGTTAAAAAAAAAAAATAAACCACATAAGAGTAATGTTATAATGTTCATACTCCAAAGCATTTTTAAAGGAGTAAGTCAAAACATTACTCTACAATCTGTTGCATGATAATAAGAGCAATAAATTACATGCATTACCATAAAAACATAATCCTATCACAATTGTGTTTTATAATGGAGTCCAATTTTCTCCAAATTGAGATGCTCTGCTGACTAAATTGAAGTTTAAATCAGATGACAGATGACTTCTGATACACATGCACAATAAGAGAGAATATGCCACCCACTAGCAATTTTCATGTTTGAAACATAAACTGCTGGGTGAATATGAATCAAGAAACATTCTACACCAAAAAAAATTAGAAAATGTTATTAGAGAGATGATAATGTGCCATTCCTGCTGGCCATGGATTACCACCTTCTCAGAACTGAGGGCTGAAATAATTATATTACACAGAACTTATCAGAAACACTACAAGCACCAAGACTTCTCAACATCTTAGAAACTGAAATGGAAGATGAACAATCTACTGATCATCCAGCATACATTTTTATAGGGAAAGACGAAACTTGATGTTTTCCTCCTCCTTCCAAAATACAAAATTATGTCAGAAAACTGTGCAAGTCACAGGACCAAAGAATGGGTCCCGTGAATGCTGGAAGCAAGCACAGGGCATCACTTGGTCCAACCTCCCTGCTCAAGCATGGTCATCCCACAGCACATGACACAGGACTGCATCCGGACAGTTCCTGAATATCTCCAGTGAGGGAGACTCCACAGCCTCTCTGGGCAATGTGCCAGTGCTCACTCACCCATACAGAAGTTCCTCCTCATGTTCAGGAGGAATTTCCTGGGCATCAGTTTCTGCCCATTGCCTCTTGTCCTATTCCTCAGTTCCACTGATCATAACCTGGAAACATCCTCTTGTCAGCCTCCCTTCAAATACTGACCAACATATGGTTATAAAATACTGAAAAATCTTTTAAGGATAATATTCCTATTGTTGTATATACTCTAAGCAGGAACATCAATTAAAAAAAACCTAACAAGACGCACACTTAAAAATACAAAATATTACAAAATACAATGTTCTGAGTCAGAGTTGCTAAAAAGTTAGTTTAAATAACCTCAAGTTATTTTTATTTAATATCAGTTTCATATGGAAAGGAAATTTAACATTTTAACAAGATTTTTAAACACATCTCCATTGTTTTTAAACACATTTCTTGTTAGATACCAAATGTCATATTTACAGGTAAATCAAACTGGAATGCTTGAGTAATGGTCAGTATTTCAATTTTTTATCCAGCTTCCTAGCTTTTACAGCATTCCATAAACTGGTACAGCTGTGAGGCTCTTTAGGAAAGTCCTCTCTTACATAAAGACTGAATGGCCCAAAAATCTTCTTTTGTTCTTTGTTCAGGTCCTGTTTCATCATGCACACAGCCTGGGAACCACACAGAGATAAAAATTACGGAGAGCGGGTGGTCAGAAGCTTTAATTCACAGCCCTGCAGTGACTGCTATGGCTGTCAGTTCTCCTGGGACCAAATGACAAATGGAAGCAGTGTCACTAAGGCACACGCTCCAGCAAGAGGATAGCATGGATGCTTCCTCTGCTTTTACACTCTTTGGAGACAGCTGCTCTAAACCTATGCATTGGAAGAGCAGAAATTTCTGTTTCATGGGTTGGAATATTAATTGCAGTAGAAAAGTTTAATTCCCTTTATGTGATTATACTCAACACTTTTGCCTTCAGCCATCTCAAATAAAAGTATCTCACTAATCCTTACAGAAACTCCACAAAACATCTACTTGCTACTGCAAGAAGCTAAACCTCTGCTACACATCTCTGTATATGAAGGTAGTAGGGCAGATGCAATTCAATTCCAGATGTGTTAACTCACCTAACATCTAATCTTTTGGGAAGACATATTTTACAAACTGGAAGATGCCTCTATAATTGAGAATTTTTATATTATTGTACCAATAAAGCCAGCACACGGGCTTCATATACAGTGTACTTCAATCCAAAATTCAGAACTGCAATAATGGAAGAAGAAAACACGATTTTGTAAGAAAATAAAATGAGAGGACCTAAATCAGTAACACACCAGTATTCATAATGTCTCCTACTTTCAGCTCCTTGGTAAGAATTTAAAATCTGTCCACTCTTGCTGGTTGAGCAACACAAGTTATGTACATGTGGAGAATTTGCCTACAATGCCACCATGAAAATTAGCTACTCTCACAAAGTACCCAAATGAGCCATTAATGGAGACTCACTTACTTCATAAGCACATTATGATTCAGTGGAACAGAGTCAAGCAATACCTTAAGTAGACTACTGTCGATGTTAAAATAGATCATTTCTTGGCAGAGAAAGTTTTTGATTCATCCTTTTTGTTTCTTTCTCAATTTCCAATCTAACAACTTGACAAAACTTAATTCTACACTGATGAAAACCTTTGACAGTTGGATAAAACACTCAACATTTAATATTAGCATGCATAAACTAACCTTTTGCTACCTAGTTTTTCCCATCTTCTTCCTCCAAGTCATCCTTTTTTTCAAATATCAGGTCACAGATTTTTATGTGTCTTAACTGCACTTAATTAATTAGGTATGTGATACTACAAATATGAAAACAGAATTTGTCATAGCATTACGTGTATCCCATTTAAAATATACATACTTGCCCACGTTTGAAAGAGCCACAATATGCCAGTTTGCCATGACTTCTTCATCACATGTCAGAAGCAGAAACCCTTTCCCTGGTAGTATTCCCTCACACCTGTCAGCCATACCTACAATACAATAGGTATGTAGTCATCCTACTTTGAAGGTACATCATCAATTCCACAAAAGAAATTATCATGAGGAATAAATAGTCAAAGCCCTTCACAATTGTCACAGCACTCCAACCATCCTGAAACCACACTATAGATGTTCTATGTCCTGAATTTTCAAAATCATTTTTCTTCAAAGCTTTTGTGTTACAGGAACACAAATCATAAGGCAGAAATAATTCCCACCCTAAGCCCAGATCAGAGGTTCACTCAACCAACATTTGGCAAAATTTACTGAGGTTTGAATTGTGCCAGCAACATTGCCACCAAACCCAGCACTACCAGGGTATGTTCCACTCTGCTATGCCTTCATTTCTTAATAGCAAAGATTTGAACTGTGTCCTTTGAGTTCAAAAAAAAAAAGTGAACACATACTCTATCTCTGTACTGGGGAGGAGGGGCTGTGAATGCATCTAACACACAGTACAGATAAAAGTTGCTGGGCTTAGAGGCATGACAGCAACAGTCAACTCAAAATTTTATCTTGTAAATTTTCATTACTGACCAAGATGTCTCTTAATACTTGAGAAACAGGAAAATTTTTCAGACATATTTTGTTTAAGCTCTTAACCCACTATTTTCACTGGCTAGAACTGTCCCTTGGAAAAAGGGACAATACCAAACAAATACCAAACACCCTTTTAAAACATAGATTATCTTGAAGATGTTTATCTTGGCAATACTAACACAGGCATTTTTTAAGTTACTCTGAAAAAGTATGACTGTAAAAAGTAAAAACTATCACAACATTGTTCAATGACTAAAATATTTTCTTTCATATAGGGTTTTTTTCCCTCCAGAGGCTAAAAACTATTAGTTTTGTTAGTCAGTGAAATCAAAATACAATCCTACCTACCAAGATAATTTCTTGTGTCTTCTAAACACCTTACCTACAAATGAAATAGAACCGTTATGGACCAGCAATTGAATTCATTTCCTTCAGTGAAAAAACTAAACAATTTGAGCTGGAGAGCCAAAATTGAAAGTGATGGTGTTGCTGTAAACATTTATACTGCTGCTATTTGCCTTCTGTGAGTGTATACAGCATCTCATTATAATACTAATACGAATGAGACCACACACTAACTTCATTACCTTCAAAACACCTGGATAATTTAGCTCTAGTTTTCAGTGCAAATTTAGGAGATTGCATACATCAAGGCTTACTGCGATTCGTTTTCATTATTGCAATCTTGAAATGAGTTGACTGGCCCTCCAAATAAAGCACAACAAAGCTCAATAATGAAAAACCAGTCAGACATATATTTCAGTTAATCTACAACTGCACCAGTATACAGTCTCCCATCAATTTTAGAAACATTGTAATTTATTCTCAAAGAAGTCATAAATAGTATCCTTATCAGAATGGCCATTTATAACACTCAGAAGGCTTTAATGTTTTATGGACACAGACACACAAAAGGAAGATGGAACAGGAATTTACTTCCATGCAGTACTAACTATATTAAATTTCAGGTTTTCCTAAGAAGCCAAGTGATTAGTAGAGCATGCTTGGAAAAATTTCCCATCTCAGTTCAACTACCTGAAAATTCATGAGTTTTGAACATACTTCTCCAAATTCATTTGTAGACACATACAGAATGTGCCTCATAGTAACCAATATTCAACTCACACGGGAATGTCTTTAAAAGACAAACCACTTCATTTTTTTGAAACAAGCATCTCACTACTAGATCTGATGAAGCATCTTTGCCAAGTGAAACTTGTCATTAAAGTGATGGCTTGATACATAGATGAAAACAAAATCCAAATTGTAACCATCTTGAAAAAGTCATCTATTCGAACCTTATCCCAAAGGCCATCTGGATTTGCATATGCAATTATCATTATTTTAGAATGGCAGTATTGGTAATCATCGTTTAGGCAGAATTCATAGGTATTTCATATTCTCACAGGAAAAATTCATTTCTTTTTTATGTATAATGGCCCTCTGGATGCAATTTAGAAAAATCAAACATTCCTCAAATACATCAGTTTCTAGAGTATATAAATTCATCACTTTTACTATTAAAAAAATTATTTTGCTTTGTTTTGCCCCTACAACAGATCTTTAGATATGCTCCCTGAAATACACTATAGACTTCTGTTTGTATCAGTATCTTCTTTTACCATCACTCCTCTTATCAAAAAGTCTCTATCACTTGGATCCTTTAGATGAAAATGGCTTGTAAATACCCAGGTTTCTTCCTTACAGAATAGAATCACAGAATATGCTGGGTTGGAAGGGACCCATCAGGATGATCAAGTCCAACTCCTGGCCCTATAGAGGACACCCCAAGGATCACATCATGAGCCTGAGGGTGTTATCAAGATTAACTAGCTAGAACAAAAGCAAGATTTTGATTCCTGTCTTTAAGAGGCACTCATAAATATTTCACAAAGCAGAAACTTTAAGAATGTAAGTTGCCTAATTTGTAAAGAAACAGCCTCAATTTCGAGTGATCTCTGCTCTTAGGATAGACTTACAAATCCATTTTTTCAATACATACTTAATGTTCACCTCAGGAACTACACAATCAGTAATTAACAGCCCACACTTCCAATTTGCAACTTCAGTCATTCCCTTGGCATTATTACTTGATGCAACATTTACTAATATTAATCTACTCTATTTGAATTAGACTGATACTACAACTGAACTTAAATCAGTTTGAATTACATATGTCATGGAAATTAAAAATTACTATTATGCACATTCCTACTTTCCTAATCTTTATTAGATCTTCAACCTTTGCAATGTTTTAAATACAATCATCATTTTATGAGGTTATATAGAAAATATACAAATGGAATTTATCAGGTTCCAAAAATTCAAAAAGCACATTTTGCAGAATTTGAAAATGGCAGATGCCACCAGTTGCAGAACCTTAAAAAGACAACAAAATTCATGACTGGGATGCAGGCTCACTTCTTCCCTCTGTTTTTATTGATGAAAATAACTGATTAACTTGCAGTATGCACACTCAGATTCAGTTGCTATTAATTGAGCATATTTTCAAAGGACATCTATCAAAAACTTTCGCATAACAGTGCAGAGATTTTCAAAAATCAAAATATCTGAAACAAATTGCAAGCTACTGCCCTAAAAAAATATTGTGTGCATTATAAATTTTACATATCAGTTCATCACATTCAACTATCTGTTTAAAAACTATCACACTTAGTTTTCAGAAAAAAATTTATAGCCTTCTAAATTTATCATTTTTCATTTTGTAACCAAAAAAAAAAACTGCTTTTCCTGATTAATTTTTTGTAGCTTCATTTGCTTGTCATTTTTCTTCTATAGAACATCCAGACAGGTATGCAAATTGCTCAGTTGTCCATAGCTGTTTTTTAAAGAGATGACCAAGTCTAGTCTTGGAATTTTAAAGCTTGTGGTGAGAAAGTATCTAGTTTATAAATACTAATAAAACTTACAAGTGCTAACTGGGTTTCATGTATAGTTTCAATAATAGAGAGAACAAAATTGATTTTATGCAAGGTGATAAACACATATTGGCTTCTTACTGTACACCTCCACTGAATTCTATACAGAACAACATAGAGCTAAAAGAGTCAGGCACAACAGTCAAGTGAAACCAGACACAAAGAAAGATTATTAACATGGAGGAGGAATACCTGTGGATGTAAGCAACTGTCAAGCAAAATAGGAACAGACAGCCTGGCAACTTCAAGTCACTCTACTGCTTCCAGTGGTATAAACAAACCATATTTATCTTGGATCTGATGTCATTACTGTTTTGATTCTAGCTACTGAACTGTATAGCAATTGAGGTTAATATTTTTAGCACATGCAGTTAAAATTCACTCCACTGACTGAATGCTCTGAAAAATAGGTTCAGAAGAGCATCTGTGCTCAGTTATAGGTCAGAAGCTTGAAAGTTTACCAGCATCTTTCTGCACCACAGTTCATCTAGAGAATGCTCAGCGTGAACTTTTTAGCCGTTTTCCCCAGAGGCAGTAGTGCCAAAAATAAAAATCAGTGATTTCTCTCAGCTGCCTAAGCATGTAATATTTATTTGAGATCTTAAATATTTCCATCTACACATTCTCTGGAGGCAACTCCGCCATCTTCCATGACAGCACTACCCAATTCCTCAGGCTGTCTCATCTTTCATCACTTTTCTTTCTTCCTCTGCAAACACTCTCACTAAACTCTACTCCTTCTAAATCATTCTTTCCTTTGTCATTCTTTCTGCTAAAATACTCATCCCTCTGTCAGCCCATCCTGAAAAAGACATTTTCCACCCGGTTTGCTTTCTGTGTTTCATCCAAAACTCCTCCCTTCAGCGGCTTCCCCAGCTATATTTTTTAGAATTTTTTCATTAGCTTGCCTTGCCTGCCATCCACTTTCTACATTCAGCCCAAGGAGATAACAAATGAATTTCTGTGGTATAATCCTGTCACATTTTTCTCTGTGCACAACATCCCTTAAGTGTACTTTAAAATGAAGTTCCAAAGGCTTCTAGTTGCTCCTACCTCCATAGGGAAGACCAGGGTGTCAGCCAACTTGCTGATTTGATTTGGATGTGTCAAAATCAATGTCTCTAAAGCCATATTCCTCAGAATCTTCTCACGTGTTTAAAAAATAAAATCACATTAATTTGGAATAAAGTACTACTAAATTACTGGAACATTTTCAGTCCAAAAATAGTCCTTCCAGTTTTCAATTCATTGTAGATACTTTTTTTTTTCTTTTAACACCTTTTAAACACTCCAATTTTAATGGCAAACTGGATTATTATAACAAACATATTACAACAACTACATTATGGTTACTTTGGGCTGTTTCCAAGTAACAAAATAATTCTAAACAAAATGTCATTACACTAAAGAATTCATGGCTTACAGCTGTAAGTCTTCTCAGTGAGTCTATGCATGTCCTAACACTGGTCTGTGGCACTCACAAATTGCAGTACATACAGCTGAAATGCTGCTAGATTAATACTGGTGCTACCTGTCCCTGCCTGCCAAGAACAAGTAAACAGAAAGGATGTCATTTACAGTCCCTGGGAATATTGTCTAAAACTGACTATAAATCTGAAGCCTCTGAAAAGTCACTAGAATTTTCCATAAATACTTTATTTTTCCCTTGTGACTGCAATAGGAGATTTGTGACATTCTGAGGCAACAACATTGCCCATGAAGAACAGCAGGAGACAGGACAGGAAAGAGTTTCAGCAGCTGAATATGAAGCTAGCTACAGTATCCATCTCAACATGTCCAGAGATGAATAACAGGGCTGATGGAGTAATCAAGGCTACAAGGACCTATTCTACAGGACCTTTGTTGGCTCAGAAAGAACCAATTCTTTGAATAAAGTTTATCAGTGGAGAAGAAAGGAAATAGAATCCTAAGACATGTTTGATACTACTGAAAAGAGAGATAGACCCCTAGCATTTGTTTTTAATACTAAAAAAAAAAAAAATCCAAACCTTTCCATTGTTAATGGCTGCCCAAATAGGAAGACTGAGAAATGGACTTTTTTCATTTACCAGCATCTTACACATAACCCTCCAGAAAGTAAAATTGCCAAGTGTCTTCCCAATCCTTCCCCACAATATTTTTATTCTTAAGAGAATATCTGCTTACCTATAAAAGGATACTTAGAGGACTGCAACTTCTAAGTCTGCATATATTTGTTTAATAGCTAAACCAGACAGTTCCTACCAGTAAGTTAAAACAGGCCAGCCAATCCCTGTGAACACTTTAGCCAGCTGATTACAGTGCTGTAATAAACCACTTTATTAATACAAACCACTCCACAAATAGGCTATGAGAATTCCATTGAGAGCTGACTCTCACAAATGACAAATTCCAAGAAACCAGAAAAAAAAACCCAAATCAAAAAATCCTGCAGTACGTAGACAGATATTGCTATGTAGATAATATAGATATCTATATATGTAGATATATACAGAATTCCTGATCTCTATATATCTAGATGTGTAGATATATATAGATCAGGAATTGTAACAATTTTTGCTGCTGTTACCACTAAGCAGCAACCTGAAACACTTGGCATTTTCTTTTCCAGAGAATTTACTGCCTTTCAAGTACAGTTTCAACAGGAGGCAGACACTGATGTTTCTCAAATAGGCATAAAAACTGGGCAACTCAGCTTAAAAGATGTGAATTGAAAGAAGCATCATGCTGGTTTATCAAAGTCACTAACCCATGTAGATTTATTGAGCCCTTGAAGTGCTCCATTATGGGCTGACACGTTGTTGTACCAAGTTTTATCTATGTTCACAACTGTGCTGTAGCTGATTTGTGCAGTCACATGTGCCTGACTTTCGCTGCTTTATTACCGAGCACAGCAAGAACACTCTTCTACCAGTACACACAACAGCTGTGAAGTGCTCTATAACTTTATTTAGACAAACATTTCAGAGGCTCCTGACAGCAAGTTCTAAACTATGTTATATATCACACCAAGAAATCAGGAGTAACCCACACCTAGTTGTGACTGAATTTCATACCTGAGTGTATGTGAATTGTGTAAAGCAGAATAAGGCAACTGTATGGAGACTGGAATCTTACCAGTCATCCCTAACTACTGGAAATAACTTGGAACAGGACAAGCACCGCCAGCCTAGGCTAGGCATGGCAACCAAAAAGCACAGAAGACTAGAAATATAACAAAAGCAAAGCAGTAGAATAGCTACTTTACTGTGTCATGGGGAACCTCTATGATAAAGTTACTCTTCCATGTAATTACGTGGTCTTGTTCTAGGAAATGCAACAGTTAACAGAATGAAAACACAACTTCTCCTTCTAAACAGCTCTTCAAGGCTAAACACAGTGGAGTAAATCACTGTTCTTTGTTTTTGTTGCAAATCTGATGATTAGTAGCAGTTAACCTCCTCCTTGCCAGACAGCTGAGAGTTCACAGAACTTTCTCAGGGAGGCTTCATAACTCTATCCAAAGAGGACACAAAACTCGCCTGGAAGAGCACCTTCTCTGGCCTCTCATGTTGGACATGAGGCTGCCCTTGGGGCCCCCAGAAGCATCTGCCCCCCTCAGTGTGTCTGTGATTGATCAGCTGTGAGCACTGCTCCAGGCAGTTTCTGCTGCCCACCTAATTACCAATACCCACAGTGAGGGAATCAAACACTAGATTTTCCTCCCAGTGATGCAGAAGAGACTCAGAAACAACCCATCTACATATTAAGAGTTGAAAGATGGGCTCTTCCCAAACCTTACGTTTAAAGCTAAGTGCCTGCTCTGAACTAATTTTTGAATGAGACTGCCCATTAACATAAAAAGTCTGCCGAAAGACAAATTCTAAATTAAATACCAAAGCTAGATATATGGTTTCTCCTAACCCACTAATACTTAAAAGTTCTGAAAAATATTACTGCTTTATCTCCTGAAAACTAAACACCAGCTTGAAACCAACTTGAAATCTAATTTATAAATACACCAGAAAGCCTCTAATTTTAGTATTTTAAAATGCTTAGAAATCAATTGGTAAGAATTTCTTTCGCCTCCAACAGCATTTCAAAAATACAAAGCCACAGACATTACAAGAAAAAAGCGAATCAAACTGAGATGTATCAAACACTTGGATACTGAAAAACTGCTTGGCTACATAGGGTGTGAGGATTTTTTTTAACTCATGCAGTAGTTTTTTTCAGCAGCTTCTGGAGCTTCGGATGTTCTCTATAAACTATTCGTTTTTTCAACAAGGAAACAACTTCTTTGTGGAAAGCAGTGTGGCCAAACAAAATAAATTGGAACAGGATTGAATAGAATAAAAAAATGCTGAACATAAATTTGGTGGCAAACAACAACTAGTCAACACAATCATACCCTTAAAAAGTGTATTTTCCCTGACAGTTCATTGACCTCTAAAAATTTCCCATTTTGAATTAACCAGTGGATAACAACAAGTCATCATACCAAGAGAATTTTCCTCTGTTCTGAACTATCACGTACTGGTAACAAGTACAGCAGGTTTTCCATCCAAAAACACAAGGTAAATTAGAAGAATAAGCTCTTCATGTCTCTGTGTTCTCCTTCTGTAGCATTAGGTAATCAGACAGCAATTTATTCTTCCACAGCTCCATGCACTGATTATATGAACGCAATATATTGCCTGCAGAGAGCTTCTTGTTAGATTATATTAAAGGGCAAGAGTGCATTATTTCATCTCCTTGGTTTGCTCTATCCACAGAACAGTTTTAAAGAGTCTCTCTTAACTCTAAGGGAATCACTGTCTGGAACAGAAAATATAAAATTACTCTATGGCAGAAAGCACTGCCATCTTCCTCAACTCTAAGCCTCCTTTCAGTAGCAAAGCATCAAAGAGATTAGTGGGGCTTTTTGGTTAAACATGACCAACAATTAGGCAAGGTACCTCCATGCACATGATGCACAGAACTATTCCCACATATTAGTGGAGTCTTGAGGCTATGAAAGTGTATTTTTCAAGACAGTTGAAACAGACAAACACACCTCAGGTCAAGTTTCCAGCAAACTTTGGGCAAGGACAGACAGCTTGCTACTATTGATGCATCCTTGAGCAGGATCTTATTCTCCACTCCATCACTCACCCAAATTTTACCAACTTTATGTTCTTCATGTTTCAACACTGACAGGGAAGATGTGAGGGGGAGGGAAAAGAAAGGAAAAAGGCAAATAAAAGAAATTTGAAATGTCCACAAAATTAATAAATTGATTTATTGCAGCATAAAAAGAAAATTAAAGAGGTTTTGACCTTTTCCTTGGACAGTATAGAGAGGATCAACTATAACTGCATTATTTTACAACAGATTGTGTTTCAGAAGAGATGTTCATATGGGACAGGGCTGAAGCACTCTACAGCCATTCATGCATTTCATTCCCAAAAGGTAAAATCAATATACTATTTACCAGAAAGCTTTAC
Source organism: Melozone crissalis (assembly GCF_028551555.1). Classification (NCBI taxonomy): domain Eukaryota; kingdom Metazoa; phylum Chordata; class Aves; order Passeriformes; family Passerellidae; genus Melozone; species Melozone crissalis. The sequence continues at coordinate 33,757,349 of NW_026535784.1, read as the reverse complement.
AGAAACAGGGGTAAAAGAGGGACTTTCATGCAGCATGGTATAGTATCAAATAAAACTTGATCTTTCCCAGAATGCAGCTTTTGGTGGTTTTTTTTTGGTCTGCTTACAACACACCATTAAGTGCAGGAAGGCAGAGGACTTCCATTTGATTCTCACTGTATTAGCATTGCCAAGAAGCTTGAATGCCTTACAGTATAAAAAAAGATCAGTTTTCCAATGGTATTTTGGAATTGAATGAAGAAGTCAAACCTCATGGATACTGTGACCAAAAAGAAACCCTAAAGAAGTCATAGAATAAGGATGGGAATTGGATACAGCCTAGTTTGCCTGTTACATACTTTACAAGTGGTCATTCCAAATTGGAATTTTAAGCAACTTTTAGCCAAAGCCAAAAAGCAGACTGTTATCTAACCAGAAACTACATTACAACATTAAAAATACAAACCACTCATAGAACAAACAAATAAAAAAGGATGTTTGAAATAACACAGACAATTTAAAGAAAAAAAAAAGAGCTGGTTGGACCAATTTTTTTCTTCTTTTTTTCCCCCCTTTGAAGTAAATAAACTAGCTCCACAAATACCAGATTATGCTCTTTTCCATTTCACATAGATTCAACTAACTTAAAAAAAGTGCAATCCTTTTGCTCAAATTCTTACTTGAATTTATTTACATACTGGAGATCTCAAGCACACTCCAGCCTGAATTGTAGAAAAGTCAGCACATCAGTGCATGCAGTGCCAGAGCATCTTCCCAAAAGTCCTACCTATGTTTACACATTACACCTTCATATCCTCCCATCACCCAAATTAAGGGTCACATCTTCTTTCCTCTCTAACTCTGAGTCACTTACTGTAGAGTTTGTTCAAGATTATCTTAAGACCTGACAGGACTGGTTTAAAGCCTACTCATTTTGGGAGAGGCTGAAAGAGCTGTTATAGTTCAGCATGGTGAAAAGAAGGCTGAGGGGATTCAATCCATCCACAAACGTGATGCTGGGAACTAAAGACGACAGAGGCAGGCTCTTGTCAGTAGTGCCCAGTCACAGGTTCAACAGACAGAAACTGAAATACAGCAAAATCCAGGCTCATTATGGAGTCTCCATCCTTGGGGATGCTCAAAACATAATGGGACACATGGCTTATAAAAGTTTTCTACTTGAGCCTGCACCCTACAGGTAATCTATGATTAAAAACAAATTCAAAATTACCCCAAAGTATACTTTTAATTGCGAGAAAAGTACTCATATTTCATTTTACTCAGGAAGGTATTGCCAAATTCACCTAAACTAAACCCTGATGAATGCTACGCTACTAATCAGAACAACAACAGTAACTTCCCCCCAGATACATCTTGGAGATAAAAATCCCATCCCCTCCTAGTACAGTTCCCTGCCTCTAGATATGCCACCTAAAATATACCTTGTCACCCCTAAAGCAGCAGTGAATCTTCAGAGGGGCAGGAGAGCTGCTACATATCTGGAGAAATTAATGAAGGGTTTTTGAGGGAAAGGACTATGATTTCTCAACTGGTAAAAATGCATTTCAGTTTTCTAATAAAGCAAATGGCTTACATAATTATATGAAACTCAGGTATTAAATCAGTATTTTCTAGCAGTATATATGAATAAGCACAGGAGCTTGCAGTTTGGAAGGTAAATGGGCATCTTCCATTGACATCAACACCAGCCTTCAAATTCTTTTGCAATCCCAAAGACAGATAACTTCCTTCAAAGCCCTGCCCTTTTCTCAAATCTGTTGGAATCATTCTGGTGAATACTGGAGTATACTTATTTCATTTTGCTTAGCATGATTTTATGCTTCACACTACCTAATGTTGTGAAAAACACATGCAAAACATGTCCACATATTCAAACTGCAATACTGAGATTTTGGGAAACTGTACTTGATAAAGTTACCTGGGAGGCAGGGGCAAAAAAAAAATAAAACAACACAAGTCAGACAACTGTGTTATGAGTTTTACAAACAGGAAATCCAAACTATTCCAAAATCAAGGTTGCTGCAAATTAACAATACTGCAGAGTTGGATATACAGTATTAGATGCATATGAAAATGAAGTCTGTCTGAATGCCAAGACACAACAGAAATGTTGCAAGCAAAGATTAGTCATATGTTTGACAACTCTCTATATTCAAATAGTGCTCTTCACAGAAAATTACAGCAGGCCTTGGCACAAGTGCTCAGAAAGCTAGAAAGTGTGAAGGGAGTCATTGAAATGTTTCCCAACAGACAAAGAACAAATAAGAAAGAATTTTCTTTGCAGAAAATCCTACAATATATTAAGCATAAAGAAAAAAATAATTTCCACACAGGAAAAACATTTGATACATTTACTGAACAAAAGATGTATGGTCTCATAACTAAAGGCACCAAATAACTTTTAATAAGTAAAAGAAAATAACTCCATTCTGAGGAAAAAACAGAGAAGAAAGTGGAATAAAACCTAATACTACCAGTGAAAAGTCAATAAAATGTTGGGGAGAGGAAATTACACAGTGAGGAAACAAGCTTGTACTCTACACAGACTGCAAGAGAAAGGCTCAAGACAGAAGGGAAAGAAAAATATAAAGTGTTCACTTCTGAAAGCATGTAAGAAAAGAAGTACAGAACAAAGACAAGGAAAAAACTAGAGCTGGCAAGGTTCTTTGCAGGTTTTCTCTGTCATGAGGTTGTGGGGGTTTTTCCCTTCCCCTCCCAATTTAGGTGTTTAACGAAAAGATAGTGGCAATACAGGGAAACACCTAAAGATTGTGACAAGTTTCAGAAAATAAAGTATACATCCAATTTACAAGATTTTGGAAAAGCTGGTAGTTTTTTGAGTCAAAAATTGGTAGCTGGTAGTTTTCTGAGTCAAAAATTTTGTACCTACATAAACAAAAATGCATGATATTTGTTACGTGCACTTCTGCTAAATTCTGAATTCTCAGATTCAGCAGTCATTTAGCAAACAGATGGACCAGAAAGAGACTTACTCAATAATTTAGGGAGCATATGCAAGGGAGGCATGAAAGTTTCTCATCATTCACCAAGCATTTGAAGCATCATTACAGTATTCAATGACCAACCATTCGAAAACCAAATGATATCAAAAATGAATTGCATACAGCAAGTTAATGCTATTGCTACCATGTAATAATTTGTAGCTTTAAGAAGACATTTCTAGTTTAAAAATAAGGTGGGGAGAAAAAAGTTCTCAGTCTTTCAATGAAGTGTCACAGCAATCAACAGCCTTAACAGCAGATGTTCCCCAAGCTTGTGCTCAAGCGGGGTGACGTCAAAGCCAACGTGTGCTCTTCCCACCCATTTGTTCCATGACAGCAATGAAAGAACACATCAGGCCAATCATGACTTAGTGTTGAGATTCTAAACCATTTCTAAGGAAAGCAAAATATCCCCAGGAACAGTAAACCTTACATATCACAGCTATGTAACTCAAAATTAAAATGAGTGTTTTAACTCAGAGTGCAAAATATCCTCAAGTTAACTAAAAATAGCAACACTGTATTCAACAGATTCCCATGAAGGTATTTAACAGCAAGTAACGAAATATTGAGACATTTACAGATAACATTTTGGCTGAAAAATCTTTCCACTACTTCCCACTTAGTTGAGCTTCTCCTACAAAAATCTTGTAGACTCTATAAAATATCTACCAGTATTAATTCTTCTCATGAATGCCACTCATTATATAGCACTTATGCTAACCAAATCTTCGTGGAATTTGCAACCATATATTAGAAACAGAAGTTAAGCAAGCATCAAAATTATCTCGATTTAGGAAAATGCCCATCAATTTTAAACTGCCTCTGTGTCACAGTTGAGAGGACCACAATACACAGATTATCACCTTACAATTTCAGAAGGCTTTAAACATTCACCCAAACAGAGTAACGCCATACCTGATCTGAAGGCTTCAGGCATCTGCCCATACAGCATAACACCACTCCACTCCAAAAGGCTGCAAGTGTCTGCCCTTCTTGTTCTTTAGCCCAACCTTTTATACCCTCTCATTGATGCACTGCACCTGTGTGTCCCTTTGGTGGTTGGTCAGTGCCCTGGGCACTCCATGGCTCATTGCTGTCAGTGCTGCTCACCTGCTGCTCACAGCTGCTCCCATTGGGGATGAGGCTCGGCCACAGCCCCACTCCCAACTACCACAAGCTGCTTTTACTCAGCTTTGGTACTTCCGAAAACAATCTCTCTCTTGACGCCTTCAGTAAGGTTCTCCAAGAGGCTGAGAGAAGAGAAAATCTACTGAAAAACTGCTTGAACTATTAAGAGAAAAAGCCAGCCTGCTTTAGGAACCAAAATTACAAAAAGGGAATGAGATGAATAAACATGAACTATAAATGACAAAGTGTTGAAATATACAACGACCAATTTTCTGAATAAAGAAATACCACCTCTCTACTGATCAATTTTTTTGTTATGCTTGTTATTTCAAAGACCAACTAAGTCATTAAATACATCCAATATTACTGCTTAAATGACAGAACTTACAGAAGGAAAAATACTTATAACTTAATAAAAACAATGAAGAAATTTCAAACAATATTTTTTGTACTGGTATATAAAAGTAAGCAAAAAGAAAAAAAAACAGCATGAAAAACAGAAAGTAGCACTTAAAAGAGCATCCCTAAAGCTTAGTTGATTTTGCCATTGATTAGCTCAAAATGAATGTAACATTTAGGAAATTAAATCTTGCAAGTATTTTACTGTAGCCGTCTTATCTATTGTTTTATCCTATTTGGAATCAGAAAAACAAGTGCTATCTCTCATTATCTTATCCAGGTATACATTGAATCCACTCAGATAAAGCCTAGGTATTTTGCAGAAATGCTTTTAACTCTGTGGAAGCTGGAAAAAATGAATAAAAGAAATGCAACAGAATTATTCTAAACACTGAGATTTGCCAATGCTTGGGTAACATTGGGTAATAAATGAGAAATATATCCAAAAATCTAAAATATTCCCTTGTCCTGGGGAAATGTTACATTGTTGTCAGGTTTTCACAGCCCCCTTCTTCCTCCTACTAGTATTATTATATTTCCTCCACATTACTATCATTGAGCCCTTCCCCATTGTTCAATATCTACCAAAAGAGTAAGTACTGACAGCTCAGAAATTCTAACCACAGGATTACAAATGAAACCCAAGTGATATTTGAAACTTTAAGTCACCATTTGCTTTGTAACAGACTACGTTCTAGCAGCAACACAAATTACAGTCTGCAGGCCTCAACCATCAACTTCCCCACAGTCTCTTAAATTTGTTGACCTTATGAGCACAAGATGAAAACCATCCTTAAAACCATCCCCTCTCAGGTGAGCAGTGACAGGACAGGAAGAAATGGAATGAGGCAGCATCAGGGTAACTTCAGACTGGACATTAGGAAAAAGTTCTTCACTGAGAGGGTGATCAATCACTGTAACAGGCTCTCCAGGGAACCAAGCCTGGCACAGCTCAAGAAGCATATAAAGATGTCACAGTCATGTGGTTTAGTTTTAGACAGTCCTGTGAGGAGCTGGGAATTGAACATGATGGTTCTTATGAGTCTCTTCCAATTTGAGATATTCTATGATTACATAATTCTCTAACACCTTCATAATGGGTGATGATGGGATAGATGATGGGATGAATGCATCTCATCAAGTTCACTGGTGATTGAGGGGAGGGGCTCACACACCAGGGTAAATGGCTGTGCTTCAGGGAGATCGCAACTGACCTGAGAAATGGGCTGCCAAACCTCGAGAAAAAACAGCAAAAAACAATGCACAATACTGTAACTGTGATAGAAAAGCCCCACACAACAGTCCAGCATGGAAGCTAACAGCAGAAACCAGCTCTGCACAAGAGGACATGTGGGGTCTGATGGACAATTTGAATGTAAGTCAAAAATGCACCCTTGCAGAAACTGAATGCTAAGGGCACACTACGCTGCACTCACTATAGCAGAACCAGCAAGAAAAGGGAAATTATTATTATTCTAATCCACACCTGCCAGCCTACATCTTGAGTACTGTATTTCACTTTATGCTCCCTGGTATATGACATACTGGTTCATATCTTTTATGGAAAGCCAACAAGATGGTTTGGGGCTGGAGTATGAGCTGTACAAGGAGCACCTGAGAGAACTGTGTCTCTTCAACCTCTACAGGAAAATCTAAGGGGAGATCATAGTACTATACTCAACTATTTAAAAACAGAGCCAGAGTTGCTGGAAATTGCACAGCAAAAAGATAAGAGACAATGAATGTAAACTGAAGCAAGAGAAATTCAGATTAGATAAAAGGGAAAAAATTATTCATAGTAAAGATGATCAAAACCTGAAACAGGTTGCCCAGAAAGACTGAAGAAAATTCACTCCTGAAATAATCCAGAACAAGCAGGCAAGGCCCAGAGTAACCCACATACCTTCAAAGCCATCCCTATTCCAAGCAGGCAGGAAGACAGATCAGTTCCAGATGATACAGAAATGGTATGGAATAAGGGGTTGCATTGGGTCTGGCTGAGATGGAATGAGTTTTTTTTCAAGGCAGCCCTTAGGGTGTTCTGGTTTATATTTGTGGCTGAAATGGTGTTGGTGACACACCAGTGCTCCCCCTATTGCTGAGCTGTGCCAGCACAGTCAGTCAGCCAGGGGTAAGCTAGAGGCTGAGAGAGGACACGAGCAGGACAGCTGTCACACGCAGGCCACACCGTATGGAGTCATGCTCAGATATAAAAGCTCAGGGGAAGCAGGAAAGAGGGGGAATAGTCATGGTTATGGCGCTCACAAAGCATGCAGAGACCCTGCTTCCCAGGAAGCAGCTGGACACCTGCCTGCCTACACAAATTAGTCAATTATTGTTTTTATTTTGCTTTGCTTAAGCGTCATGCTTTTGCTTTTCCTGTTAAACTGTCATTATCTCAACCCATCTATTTCCTCCCACAGAAGATGGGAGTGTGCAAGATGCTGGGGTGGAGTTTGGCTGTTGGATGCCCTTCCACTTGAATGATTCTATGATATTTCTTCATATATGTTTCTCAAATACACCACAGGTGTCAAAAAGCACTTCATAATGCTGTGAGAAAAAAGTTGTTAAAATTCTGGACTGTCCCAAATTTTATCAAGATTTGTTTGGGTTCTTTTGTGTTTTTTATGTGAAAACTATGACAAATTCGGTATTGGCTAATATCCCAGGAGAGCCACAGATCAACTGCTACAAGCCAAGAATCTATACATTTATCTTCCTATGTCTTCCATCAATATTCACTCAAAAGCGAAAGGAGAGAGAACAAATCCTTAGGAAGATAGAGCAAAACTGAGAAGAATGATTAAATGACACACCATACTCCAAGTTTCTACGTGGGTATGTGTGAATTCTGACATATTTAAAAAATTTACAGCATTTTTACTGTTGTGGGAGTTCATGGAAGATATCTGAGCAACTGTTGTAAAATAAAAACTGAAGTAAAAAAAGTTGTCAGATGCACTGGATTTGCTATCCTCCCAAGGAAGGAAAAACCTCAAGGCAAGTAATTGAAGAATAAGCCATTAAGATAAATCACAAGGTTTGATGGTTAAGATTAAGGGGGTTGGGTTTTTGTTTTTTTTTTTGTTTAGATTGGGAGAATTGTGGAGACTCTTTTCCCCTGTTAGTTATTTATAGCCAACAACCTATTTTATCTCATGCAGGGGTGAAAACAAGGGTGTACAGTGTCTCATTGGTTCTGAAAAGCCTAATGAGCTGCTACAAATGCCTCAGACTGTTTTCTCAGACCTAGAATAGGATGTGTGAAAACTAAAAAAAACTTTAACAAGCATGTTTATTTTACAGAGTTTGACAGACATGCTGTGTTCACATTTGTGTGCTGCAGAAGGCTTGAAAGTAGAGGCAGCAATGGACAACACAGGTACATTTACTTAATTTAAAACATTCTCCAGACAGGCTTTTGGGGGCTCTTGGATTATAAAACTTCTTTCCAACAGACCACCATATGCTACCAACATTATGATCTAATTTTATAGCGGGAAAATGCTGCTTATCAATACCTGACAGCCTTGCTCACAGACATCTGCAGAAAATCAAATGCTTGCAGATTCACATTGCCACATGTGGCTTTTAAGACAGAAATACAAATTCAGAAAAAGAAATTTACCTGCATCAATAAAGTGGGCCCTTTTTTCATTATTGTTGATATTACTATTATTAGATTTGCTCTTCTGGACAAAACCAACCTAAGCTTTGTCTGCTTGATACAGAAAAATGAAACACGAATTAAGAATCCTAGATTCCATTAACGATGATATCTACCAGGACCCCATTAAAAGATGCCAAGGTATGTTAGTCAGAGCGGATGTGACAAATGAGTTACATTACAATGGATTACATATGGTATTCAGCTTTTCAAATTAAAAAGTCAACTGTGACACCAACAGGCTATTTTTATAGAGGGCAGTGGGAGTAGGTTATATTCCTGACTATGAAATCTAAAATAAGCAAAGTAAGAATGGGTCAGCTTAGGAATTAACATGTTCAAAGGGAAATATAATGCATGAAAAGAAAAATACTGTGCTCTGGATACTAGCGTGCTCTAGATTGTGATAGCAATCCATGTTCTCCCTTACTTTAGCATTTTGATCTGTTTTTTTTTGAGTTTATGCCTTGATATAAACGTAATGCAATAGCTCTCTCATAATTGTGAATTTGTCATAATGCCAAAGGGCAAAACTTCTAATCAGCTCTTAAGATTTATGTTCTTTTGTTACAGGGAGCTGTACTTGGTTGAGTTGTGTTCTGTTTGAGGGGTGGGGGTTGTGGGGCTTTTTAGGTTTTCTTTGTTTGCTTGTTGATGGGCTTTTCTGGTTGGTTTTTTTTAATTGACCCAGCAAGACCAGGAAAAGGTGGAACAGGAAAGGAAAAGGAGGAACTAAAATTCAGTGAACTAACAGGTGAGAGGCTGTACATCCCTCGTCACAGTGAAATGGTGACCTCATGCCAACGAAAGACTTGTGCCTCAGAAAAAGACACACAAGTAGAGATGGATGCAAGAGTAAGCAGTAATCTGTGTTGGACAGATTTAGTGATGTGACTTTGTCCTCCTGCATAGCTCAGAACTTGAGTTCACTCACACCTTTTGTCAAGTCTTTCAAAACAGCTCAAATGTGCTGCCTTACTTAAAACTTAGAAAAAAAAAACAAACCCAAACCTACCACACCTGTCTTGGCAACAAATCATTTTTGAAAGAGACAATTATAGACTTTATTTCATTAGTAGGTGGTTCTACCAATGCTCACAGAGATCAAATTAAATTCTCAATTAATATGTGACTTGAGTGTCTCAAAACCCTTAACTCCTTCAGCAACTATTGAGATTTGGTCAAACAATATGGAGGTCGACTAATGAACATCACAGATGAGCAGGCATTCTCTGCCATTTCTACTATCCAGATGTGCTTAAACAGTACACAACAAAACATTCATAAACAGCTTTAACTAACAGGGAAAAAAGCATCAGGGGATGCTTTTTTCCTGGAAAAAAAAAAAAAAAGAAAAAATAGGGGACACCTTTTTCCTAAAAAAACCCCTTTCAGTTTTACTTTTTCAGTGCTTTCAATTTCACATGTGTGCTTTGTGACAATACTCCATTAAGACTGAAGAGTTGTTCCTTCCTAGACTGATCTTCCTAGTTGTACAAAGACCAGAATATACCAACCATTTGTTGATGAAGGGCTGAAATTCCTGCATAAGTCAGATATAATAACAGAATCTAGAAATTCACTACCTTTTCTCTCACTAATGAGCAAACTCTCAGAAAGCCAAAACCACAGAAAAGCAAGATAACGTAATAGGTATTTCACTTCTTCAGGCAGCTACACAGGGTCATTTTCCATAAAAGATTTCAAGGACCATAACTTATTTTTAACATTAGATTAGGTACATATTAAAAGTCATGCTCTGTTTTTCTATCATTCCTTTTGAAAGATAATGGGAAATATGACAGAAAGAAGAAAAACATGGAAAAAAATATTTCCAACTTTCACTTTGTCTTGCCTTCTTTCATGCTTTTTTGGGAGACTCCCCACAGCCATCAATCATTTTTCAAAACACACCTCTTTCTTCTCTGGACTGAGCATGCCATCCAGATGTATGACTTAGAACAGACTCACTACTTGGAAGGATTCACTGGGATGCACAAAACATTCCTAAGCAAAGAGTTTTGATGTTTTTAGAGAGCAAGCCTGTTTTAGTCCTCAAATTAGTTTTTATGTCAAATTTGGGAGTAAGGGAGTGGATGGGGGGGTCAATGTGTCAAAACATAAACCTCCAGATTTCAGCCCATTCAGGCCAACCAATTAATTAAAATTCCAGTAAAAGAGGCACAACAAAATGGAAGAGCTACTCTCTGAAGGTGAAAAAGAGGCAGTTAAGCTCCACACTTCAGTTTCATTTCTAAATACTTCATGTGAAAATGTGAGCAGTCAGAAAAACTTAAGTGGAACTAAGCAAAGATGACATCACTTTCTCTCGCAACAAGGAAAAGGCGCAAGCAGAAGTATTTGTAGGCTAACTCTTAAAATAAGGAAGCACACCAGGGTCCTAGTGGCAGCCCAAATCAGTGGGAGGGGGCATGGCCAAGACACTGGGCTGTTCAATGCCATCTTATGGCCAGGGGCAAGGGAAAGGGAAGAAAGGTTTCCAGCCAGGAGCAAGCACATGGTGTGCTGCCACTGGCTGTGGATACAGCACATCCTGTCAGGCTTTGGTGAGCATTTCTGCATATAAACCTCCCTCTCTTTGTACACTTTCGCTAATTGTATTGTTGCTGCTGCTATTTATTTTCTAACTTGCTATTTTCAGTAAATTGTTCGTATTTCAACCCGTAATCTTTACCTTTTTGTGTCTTATATTCTCAACTCCAACTCTAGAGCTGCAAGATGGCCCAAAAGGTTTTAGCTGCCAGTCAGGTGAGCCTCTGGTCACATGCAAACATTTCACCAAAACCTGACCTGACATGGCAGAACCCCACCCCAACCACTCCACTCACCACACTTGCTCCCAACCACAATCCACGCCTTTCCTTCCCTTTCCCCACCCCTCACCACAATGTAGGATGGTATCAAATAACACAGTGTCTTGGCCATGGCCCCCTCCCAGTGATCTGGATGACAACTACAACAAAAACATACAAATATCACAACAGGGGCAAAAGATGGCAAGGGTTTCCATGATGGGAGAACCACATATCCCACTTTGCAGCTAAAAGCTCTCTCCCTTCTAACTAGAATTTGCATGTGAAAAATGTCTCAATGAGAAACCAAAATCACAGAAAATCAGATACCTTCATTGTCAGTTATTTATGAGCATCATTACAGGATGATTCTTAAGACAGCACCTAAGCAATGTAGGGAAGGTACTTTTATTTGCATGAGATCTTCTGGAACAAGGAAGGAAAATAACTACACAGCACTTTGGGAAAGAATTAGAAGAGGAAAGGTCTTGTTACCAATCCTTTACAGGTGGCTATAATAAAGGCCTCATAATCAAGGTTTCTATACTAATTTTAAATTAATGTAGAAAATATTTAGATTGTCCAATCTCCTACAAGCATTCAACCTGCTTCTTTGGAAGTAAGGAATTTGACACCATAGAAAAACCAACCAGATTATTTCTTCATCAGGCCCTTAATAGCCCCAACACAATGCTTGAAAGCTACAGATTATATTTATGTGAACACTAAGTCATATAGAAGTAATCTTTCAAAAAAGACTCTTTACATTGAAGTATAAAGAACCTTTGGAGTCTATCAAAAAGGAGAAAGGAAGCCAATTCACATGATCGATTTTAAGAGTGAGAGAGTAGGCAAGTGCCAGCGAACAAAATCTCATTGTAGGTAGTGCTTTCTTCATTCATTCAAGTACAATTCAACACTTACAGGAACACAATTATAGGAATTTTCTCACTTTGTATTAGAAATGTACAGATGTAAGAGCAAACATTTTATGCATGATGCTTTCCTGCATCCAAAAAAAGAGAAACCTGTAGGATCTGAAGACTCCTTTAGTCTTTGACCCTAAAAGAAGGTTTTTTGAAACCATCAAAGAAATACTATGTAATTAGAAGTTCAGGACAATAAAATGAGAAAAAAAAGAATCCATCGATATTCCCTATCTTGATTGTAACAAATAACATTTCCTTAGACCATCTGTTCCTCTTTAGGTATAAAAGCTTCTAAAACAGATTAGGATATTAAACAACCATCCTGCAGAAAAGTTTCCTGTTGCTAAGAAACAGGAAGTAAAATCATACAGCCAAGGTCAGCTATTACTGAATTGATTCAGGCTGATAACATTTTTGACCCAAACTGACATATTTCCAAAGGAATCAAATATAGTGTTTGTTTAGGCTGGACTGCTTCCATATTCTGCTTAGATTATTTATATTTGCATGGAGATGAGTAAAAGTATAAAGGTGTTTGGTGAACAGTGACAGCAGTGCTGCTTTGGCTAGGCAAATCAGCAGGGAATTAGAGTACATGTTCTTGAGGAGTTAAAAAATTCATCACATTTTGTATAACCTTTCATTTCTGACAGCTTTGTCATTACACAGACTTTAGTTCTAGGTTCAAGTCAAAGGTCAAGGCTTCTAACACACCACTTCTTTTAACAGGCGAATTAAAGACAAGAGTTTCACTTCTACCAGCATGAAATAAGGCATTATTCTCTTGCTACTCCCAGCTCATTGATTCATTTGCACTCTCCCTTAGAAATTAAGAAATCCAAACCATCTCTATGCCAATTAAATCCAAAAATGTATCATTATAGTGCAATTACTGCATGGACTCTAGTTGTGCAACTTCAAAACGAGCAGACAGAGCAAGCCACAGGTTTGCTACGTCAACATGTAGGAAAAGACATCTTAAAAAAACACTGAGAAACCCAGTACCATTATCCATGAAGTTTAATGAATTATGATTTGTTTTTTTCCCAAAAAACAAAATGCCATCATTACTTTAAAGAGTTCCAAGAGAACAAGATAAGGGAAGTTTGGAGGTTTGTTTTAATAGTATTGTTCTTCCCTAGCAAAGCAGTAGGGACACATGGAAGCAATCAAGCAATCAGGTACTTTGTGTTTCTCCTTCTGCTCTCCCTACAGGTGTGCATAGCTCTTACCAAGTAGCACATCCAAGAATTTCCCTCTCCACCTTCACTCTCAGAGTTAATTACACTACAGACAAGGCCCTGGAAAACAACAAGGTTCCAGGCACAAAAAGCACCATGTTACAGTCTACTGAACATTAAAAAAAGATCCAAGCAGAACATGTAAACTGCACTACATCCCACAAACAACCCAAACAGAACTGCTAGGCAGTGAAGCCTGTCTGTCCCCATGCAGTGTTTCCCACTGGTGTGCTGCGCTCACTCCGACACACACCGAACGTAACATGTGCTCAAGCACTGAACTACAAATGTTTACCTTGATGCCTACATTTCTCAGTCTGAAAAGGCAGTTCCCAAAATTACAGCACATACCACACAGAATCTTCTGGCTCTTGCAAAATACCTCTTGCTTACCAAGCTTGTACCTGACATAACTGCCTGAACTCTATAAAAATAGTTTCCTCTTGCTGCCTCCAATTTGTTCTCTGCATTTTCTACTTATTATCTCCCCTGAAGGTAACAGCAGTGATAACACACCTTTTAAGAAAAAAGGGAACCCAACAGTGATAATGCCACACATCAGTGCTGAAATAGCCAAGGATAAAAAAGGTCAAACTGCCTCCTGCACTGCCCAGGTTTCTTAATGACATCAAAAGATGCTGGTACCTGTAAAGATCCTGTATACCCATTCAAAAATGCTTGTATTAAAATTAATTTTTATTAATTTACTATTATTGACAATGTTGAGATATATGTACGTGAAAAAATAAAAATATATATATTAAAAAGAAGTTGTCTAAGTAATATGTGAAGTTTAGTAATAAACACTGTCCAGTCTTTTTCCTTCCCCTCTGACCCATTCTCCATTTATGGTTTAAATTTTAGCACTCTGGTGATACAGAAGATTTTTCTAAACTGTAAATTAGTTCAAGATGTTTCTTCCTTTGACACCTTCTAACGCTACCAACAGTTCTCACATTGACAAAGAAATTGAAGGCTGTTCCAGTCTATAACTGGACAGTGGTTTCATGTCAGCCTGCAACTGGTAATAGGGGAAGTTACTGCAGTAAAAATCTACATCAGATTTTATAAAAATCTACATCAGATCTTGAAAATATCCCACTCATGCTCATCCTTCCAGAAATTTCATTCATTCCCAATCCCAAACTCACCTACACACAAGTGACACATCTGTCCAAGTGGTCTTGTCAGGATCACCTGCACATGACAAAAAGGACAAGAGGCACTAGCTACCAAGTCCTCACTATTGGAGGACTGCCTTTCTTCTGTTGGGAATTTCTAGGTTTCTTCTCAAATGGCAACAATAAACTATAGACCGACATAGCTTCCAGAAGCCATTGTGGGGTGGTCTTCACACCAGAACCTTGCTTATCTCAGTCTCCATAAACCTTAGGTTAGGCTGTTTTTCTTAATTTGTTGGGCAGGCAGGACAAGTATTAGCACACATAATAAGTTTTTACTGACAAATTATCAGCTCTTTCAGACAGCAGGCATCCTGCTCTTGACATAAGCACTCCTCAATCTTACTCCTGACAATGGTGTCCCCTGAGCTGCATTCTTGAAGAGCTGATCTTCATTATCACAGGCCTTTCTTTAAACCCTTCTGCTGTCTCTGGTGATTAAAGACACCATTTCTACTTCATTCATACCAACATTAATACTTCTATTACAGCTCTCCAGAAAAGATTAACAAAGTTAACCCAAGTCATCACAAACAGCTGCAGTTGTCATTCCTGGAAATCACAGCTAAGAAGCCAAAAGGTGATGAGTATCAAAGTATCTGGACAATGCTCTCAGGTGTGTGGTGTGATTCCTGGGGGTGTCCTGTGCAGGTTTGTTTAAATTCTGTTTTCTAAATGACCATCTGCAAAGACCATTCCCCATTATCCAGTAAATCACAGGTTTTCGTCTTTCATAATGACAAGGTACCATATGGGAAGGTTTCCAAGGGATAATTAAATACCAACACACAGTATCTTTATGGATAACAGCTTACATTTTTCTTCATAAAGGAAAATTTTTCCTCATAATACTTTTACTTCCTGCCTTTACAGCATTTGTCTCCTCTGTCTTGATTTTGGCCATGGACCAGGGAGCACACAATCTGCCAGAACTTTCCACAATACCAAGATATGCAGGTACTGAATATCTTCAGTAAAGAAAATGGTTCTGGCATCTGTGCAACAACTGTTTATCAACTGCACATACTTGCTACAGCTAAGAGGCTTCATGCTTAATGCTTTCCACTGAGAACTCAAGTTCTCAATAAATAGAATTCTCTACTATACAGTACATAACTAACAAAATTAGGAAAGAGGACTTACTATGAAGGAAGATGTTTTCCAAGCCAAAGTAATTGGAGAAAGATGAAATAGAAAATGAAGGTACAAGTAGGTAAGTCTCAATGAACATCAAATTGATTCCAAAATCCTCTCATAAGAAAATAAAAGTTGATGTGCAAAATGCGGATTAGGCCACTTCTAGTTAGGCCCTTCAAAAAAGTTTTAAGTCAACCATTTCTATTTACTTCCTTTACAAGGTATGGTGTCAATCAAAAAATTTCCAACCTAAACATAAAACTATTCAAGGCATTCCTTTTGTTATAGAACATTTCCTAATGGGAATCACACAATATTTCCAGGCAGAAATGCTCACAATTGTCACATTTTGCGCCCTGAAATGGCCTCTGTCAGTTTCAAGTATTTGCAGCACCTGGCGGTTGTGCAACCCTTATAACATTTGTCACAGGACAAAACACAAAGCTTCAGCTTAAAACGTGGACTGAAAGCCAGAGAAAATAGCTTGATTTCTAACATTCTGAATATTATGCCAAAAATAATCAGTCACTTAGCTCTACTTTAACACTGTCAAAACCAAATCCTGCTTAACATTGTAATAATGAGAGCTGTGGCGGAATATTCACTTTCTAGCATCACAAAATTCAAGACAGGAAACATTCAAATCATGTCCTGAGGTGCTTGTGCCTGCTTATTCCAGACTCAAAGCTGAGGTAGGTGTTTGTCTGGTGAGGATGCTACATGTGTTCACCAAGAGAAAGTATAACCACTTATAGCACTGAGACTTCTACACTCCTGTGGAGTATCACACCCTTGCCCCATTTGTAACCTACCATCCTATAATTTCTGTTATACACAGTACTGACACAGTAGCTGTACGACAGAAGGGATAATTGTCACCTAACTGAAAAAAATTGAAAACATGTTCTTTGCTGATTCAGCATTAAAAAAATATTATCTATCATGAAGTTATTTTACGTTTCCTGCCTATGAGAAAGACCAACCCTCCCAAGTCTAGTTGAGAACAAGTACTTTCATTCTGCCAGGGGGAAAAAAAAAATGTTCATTTCACAACCAAAACGGCTAGTACAAGTAAAGATAATTTGTAGGTTTGTTTGTAATCCCACACCTACTGCTTAACAGTAGATTTGTCAAGGGTATACATCTGCATATTTAATTCTTTGGATTCATTCAACTCATATGACTATTCAGATTTTGAGGCTCCTCTGCAGTCTCCTCACTGGCTGTCTGTCTGAGCAGGTGAACTTACAAAGGAATAGGTATGTGTTGTGGGAAGGCTGTGGAGACAGCATTGACTTCTAACTCCATGAATCTCATCTCGTTCTAGACAGAAGCACAGAGGATAGGCTATGCCCCTGTCACAGACTGAACAAACTTGATAACCATTTAAAATGCAAAAATGGAAGTGTAGCAACTGTGTTTGACAAGGAACCCTCACCCCTGCAAGGCAAAATGTTGCATTTAATTGCTATCTGATTTTATACTTGAAAGATGCATATTTTTCACTCAGATAAAGTCCTTGCTGGAATAGATATAGTCACAAATATTTTGATATGCCTGTCTACTCCTAGATTTCTACAGCTGGAGAAAAAATTCCAGCAGTTAAACCAGTGATATTTCTGATCACAGCAATGGCTGAGGTTTACTTCAGTTTAGCACATGCCTCTCCATTACACAAAAGACATCTGCACAGACAAGTACATCCAAACTGCTCCAGAACCAGCACTAGCTATGCTTCATCTAATCAGGCTTGTGAAAAAGAACCAACAATTAAGTCATGCTTACAGTAACAGAGCATTATATAGCTTCTGGACTTAAGGCCGAGCACAGACAGCTCTGAACATGGGGAGGAGGGCAATGTGTTAAACTAGCCAGGCATTACAACAAGGCAGAGATCTGAAACACTGACCTTGTTAAGAGAATGCACTCTTGGATGTTAAAACTCTAAACTGCATTTCTTCACCAGTTTCTCTTCCACTGTCTTCTCCTCCCTACCTCCATTCTTCTTTTTTCTCTGCAAGCCTTATGATTCGTCAAGTTTTTCTGAGGATTGTTTGTTGTTTGGTGGAGGGTTTTTAAGTCTTAGAAGAATTAATGGGATGAGAAAACAGCTTTCTGGGAGCTCTACCCAGGATGCTTCCTTGGCCATGAATAACTAACTGGTTTTGAAAACAGCACTGCTCTATTTCAGTTGCTGAGCAGGTGGTCCCTTAAATCTTAAAAGTTATGTCTGTTAGTTAAGTGTTCATGTAAATATTTCATTAAGCTTCCTGGCTTATAATAAGCATCGCTTAACACTATTTTATGCAACACACACTGCAGAAATCATCCTACCAAGGGGAGAAAAAAGATGCATGAGATGTGAATAATTGCAGTTGGGATGGGGAAGAGGGGTTGGCAATATCAAAGGGAAAAAAGAACATGAATTCTAAATTAAATGCACCTGATTAGGGAAGATACATCTTGTTTCATCTCATCGCCTAGGCAAATAAGCTCACATTATCCCTATATCCTCTTTCCTATAATCTTATTCAATTATTTTCAAAAATTTCCCTTAAAATACTTTACAAGTAGCTTAAGAAAGTCCAGGATATGCTTTTCCACAACAACTTACTATAAATTAATTTATTTCTATAACATAGTCATCATAAAAAATATTAATCTCTTTGTGTTGCAAAGCAATAAAGATAAAAGGTCTTAACCCTGAGCAACTTTTAGCTGTTGAGATGTCAACAGTCACTCCATTTGAATTTCTGTGAAGCTGAGGGATCCTGTCAGGTTCACTGCTGCTCTCCCAGAATACTACCACTTAAACACTACCAGAAGTTGCCTACTTTCTCTGTCAATTTTGCAAGCCATCATCTGTTTTATTTCCTGGCATTCACCCCTTGGCAAGTGATTTAAATCATCCCAAGATGCAAATAACACACAGGATATTAATTACACTTTGAACAGCATTTCTATTCCCACTTTTATTTTTTTTAGAATTGAGAAAGGAAACCTTTCCCTCAGAATTTTAATGATCATGTTCTCAGATGTCTCTTATTTTGTTTGTTCCTTCATGAAACAGAGAAACTGTCCTATTATTAGCATAAAAAGCAACATGGCCTGTCACAATTCTTACAAGGTTGTCAGCACAGAAGAATGGCCTTGCAGTAATGAAGTTTTCTACACTTCAACAGTATTATTGTAGAGATGGTGGGGCAAAAAGCTGTAATTTAGAGATCCAAAATAGGCTTCAATTCTTATTTAACTAAAGGTGAAATGGAAAAGCATTATCTGGGAAAAAAAAAAAAATCTGTTTTTTGTTTTCCCATTTCCAGTAAAGCACCTGTGCTCTCTCTGCACATTGGAATCAATGCAGCAAGAACTGTGACACTTGCACAAGGAACTGCAGCCACTGTAAAGCAGGAAGCACCACGATGGAACTGCACAGCCAACACAGCAGCAAAGCATGGACAAACATCCAGCTCTGGAATGACTGCTCCAAGGGAATAACATCAGCACTCGTAGAGCTGCAGTCCTGCACAGAGCACAACAGCACAGAGTGAAGCAGAAAGGGAGCTGGAGTAAGCCTTGCACTACTCCCCAGCAATATTTAAGTAGGAAGATAGGTCTGGGGCTAAATTAGTACAGGTGAGAGCAGAATTCTCTTTTGAACCTGCTAAACCAAAAGGTACTTATTGTAATATAGCATTATTTCCTGAATAATACTGAATGTTACTAAACATAGACAGAACACCTGGCTCAGAAATATCTCCAGACACTAGCAGGTAGAGCTGGTACAGTCTCCACAGCAAGCAAGCACTAAAAGGCCTATGGCTTCAGAAGCAATCATCCAATTCTTCTACAGATTAGCTCCTGATTTCCAGATTGGGCAGAAAAGGAGAGAATGACAGCACAAAAATATACATCTTCAAATAAATAAATAAATAAAATCTAGAAAAAAGAAAATATTAATAAAAAGAAATAAAATCTTATAAAAAACTAGCTCCAGCTTCAAACAGGTGTGGGTAAAGAAGCCATAAGCCATGTAAGCCACATCTCCAGGGTAACATTTAGCTGCCTAACTACAAAAAACATTTTCCCTGATTGTGCATTCAGCATGCAGGTTAGAGCTCTACAGATAAAAATGTCATACATCTCTGATTTATCCCCAGCACATCAGAATTCTGAGCAATGGCTCTACAGAAAGAGGACAGAAAAGTATGGAAAAAGGTGTTATTTGCAGCTGTAATACATACATACACCAAAGAAACTGCAGAGTAAATGGGGTCTGCTATAATAGCCAAAGTAGGGAACAGTGCCAAGGTGTTACTACTCCTGAAGAAGAACTGATCAAATGTGATCAAGAACTCAAATCAAATGGACATTTTGTCTACACTGCTGTCACACTAGCATCTCAGCCTGGCTTCAGCTGGGCACACCTGCCTGTCTGCCTTCACATCTCAAATAACAGAGGAAGTGCTGTTCTTCTGAACTAGCTCCTTGTCATCCTCTCTCATTAGTACCATCTGACTCACATTCTACCAGATCATTTCTTATTTTATTTCTTAGCACATCACTATTCTAGCCTAGACTCTGAATATCACCTCCTCATTGTACAACCTGACTTCTCAGGTTTCAAGCATTCATCTCCTTGGGTTTCTTCCCTTCCATATCATTTTCTCCTCCTTGTTTTGTTTCCTCAGGACTTTTACTTCCAAGCAGCTTTCTCTCCCAGAGCTCCTGGGCAGCAGGCAGTGTCAGTTCGGCTGCTCACACCCTCATCTCCCACAGCCTGAATGACTCACATTTGTGATTTCAGAGTAATCCTCTTTTGTTCCAGCCATTAAATGTTACAGAAGCTTCAGCCAATAATGTTTAAGTCTTCCAAGCACAAGAACAGATGTTTTTGAGGTCTACTATTTTCCACAAGCAAATAAATCTTCTGAGGAAGGGGAGAAAATCATTCCTTGGACAAGACTCAATCTATTTTATTTCAAGGCCCCTATACTGAAGCATCAGAGTCTGTGAGTTTGCAAAAGCATTTGACAGTTATCTTCTGCCTGCCAGCTCAGCTCTATAACCTTGCTGAAACCTTCAAAAATTTCTACTCCAAAGGCTGGCAGACACCACAGAAGGAGTTTAAAGCCCAGCAAAGGTGCAAGTAACAATGACCAATGTCATATATCAAGAAGAGCTTCTTTAAATAGATGATTAGAGTAAAAGAAGGGTGTGGGATTTCTGGGCTGTTCAGATGGTCTGGGGAAAAGCCCAAAGATGGCCTTGGGCCCCCGGGTTCGAAAGGACGAGAGGAAGCTTCAGATTTGTTCTTGGTCTTGGTGTTTATTAATTGCTTATCTAAAAGATTTTCTCTTGGCCTGACAGAGTTCTGCTCAGCAGTCAGCCATGGGCACACACTGAAAGCCCCTGGGGCGGTCACCTATCTTTATACCCGGAGTTACGTATACAATATTTATCATTTTTCTCCAATACCCTCTACCCTTATTAACCAGTGTTCCCCTAGTAAGGTCCAATCCCGGAGTGCCAACATCACCACAGAAGATGGAGGTCTAGAGGAAGAAGAAGAAGGAGAAGGGCACGCCCCAATTCCTCCATCTTACTTCTCTAGACCCCCCTGTACAGAAATCTTAAGCCCTGTATCTCACACCCCAATTAACTTGTCCCTTCACCATTCACCCCAGTGAAATCCTCCCGTCCTCATACTGATGTCATCTCCCATGTGGGATCAAAGTCCAGCCACCAGACATCTCTGGCAGCATTCCAGGACTCCCGAGCCCCCCAGGGGGGGTCTTGTTCACCCTGCACCCCAGTTCTGAGAGACTGAGATCCCACATCTCCCCCTTCTGTTTGCACCAAAAAGACCTTTTTCGCCATCCGATTCATTGCATGTTTTAAACATGCAAATATGCATGGGACAACAAGTATGAGGACTAGGAGAACTATTAAAACATAAAACCCTATTTTTAAGATTCCTCTCCAAATGGGAGAGATGTCAAAGAATTCTGCCAATTGATCGATCCATGATCCTGTGATCTCACCAAGCTTATTTATGCTGTCCTTTATATTTTTGATATTTTCATGAATTGACTTTGAATGATCTGAGAGATTCATGCAGCACATCCCTTCGAACTCTTCACACCCATGTCCATGAGCGAGCAATAGATAATCGATTGCTGCTCTATTTTGAAGAGTCGCCTGTCTCACACTACCGACGTCTTTTAACATGTCATCCAATGTGACAGACACAGACCGCGCATGTTTGCTCAACCAACAACCCATGCGGTCGATCTGAGTCAAGGCCACCCCCGATGCTGTCTGAGGTGAGAAGATTGCTGTGGCAATACTCGTTTTCTTGTCCCAAGAAAACATTTCATCATTGCAATCTGCTGCATATTGCTGTATTGATCTTTTTTCTCTGTGCCTTCCCTCTCTTAACATGTTCAAATCAGGCGATAGCATTGAAATTTCCCCAATGCTGCATTGTTGCAGTCTCGCCACGAGATGGCGCTGTGGCTCCGCCGAGCCGACCCGGCATGTCGTGCACTTCTGCCCTCCTGCCACTAGGTGGCGCTGTCACCGGCCCCCCTGGCTCGGATGACGGTGCAATCTCGACTACCCTACTTCCTCTTCCGGCTCGGTGTCTCCCATGGAGGGAAGGAACTGAAACTCCGAGGCTCGAGACCAAAGGCACCAGATCTGGAGACGGTGTGGAGCCGCGGGACGTAGAATCCCTAACACGGCCCCTCCTCACCCGCGACGTCACAGGGGACCGGGCTCGGGCCCGCCCGCGTCTTACTCTCTGCGCGTGCGTGCTCTCTGAGCTACTTCCGGTGTCCCCCAAGGTGACGTCATCATCGTCTCCCCCCTGTTTCACCTCCGAGGTTCCCGCCCCTCGGTCTGTCCCAGAATCCGACCCCTCCTCCTCTGATGTTGTGTTCGCCTCCCCCGCCGGCACCCCGGCTCTACCCGCGATTCGAGCTGATCGTCGCACCGGCTCTGACGTTACACCCGCGCGCCTCCTGCGTCCCGCCGCGGCGGCCCTCCGGGGCTGCGCGTTTTCCCTCAGCCCGCCTTGCGCGCTCGCCGCCCCCGTGCTGGTATGTGAGTCTATCCCCCGGTTTTTGCGAGTTTCGCCCTCCGCGGGCGTGTCCTCATCCTCACCGGCGCTGCTCGCGCCCGCCGCCGCCGCCGCGTCGCCGCTTTCGCCGCGAGCAGGCCCCCCCCCCGATCCCTTATCTTCCTGCTCCCCCCCTTCTGCTCCTGACTCCTCCACACTCTCTGGAGTTTCAGGACGCCCTTGGGGTTTGTTGCATTTTTTGATCGGGGGTTTTAATATTTTTTCCTGCTCTCTTTTTTCGAGAGCCCTTTCCCCCTGGCCTTTCAAAGCCAGAGCAATTTTTTTCCCGGAGCTCTGCCGCTCCGCCCCCTCCTCTGAGGGTGCCGCAGCTTCTCGCTGCTTCTCCAGTTTTTTAGACTGGACTGCAATACCTTGTAACATGATTCTTGCCGGCGAGAGTAGCTTTAACGCTGTCTCATCTTTTTTTGTTGCTAAAATATATAAATGCCTATTAATCTCTTGCCAAAACCCGACTTCGAACAAAAGATATGTCTCTGCAAGTGGGTAATTGAGCCTTGCCCATAATAACAGCTGTTTTAATTCTTTCTTTGGGATCCCTTCTGTATATAATTCTGCTACACTTTGTAAGGTGGATAAGATTTCCCGTTGTTCTTGGGAGAGTGTTGCCCCCATAATATTATTTTGGCCTTCTTACCGAATCTGTCGCCAGCGTGGTCTGGAGGCCCTTGTTCTCCGTCCAGCAGATTACGAGGGATGGATCAGAGGCGCCTTTCTGGTCCCAGTCCAGGCCGCTCTGCTACGAGCTGTCTTCAGCAGAAGCTGAGAGATGGGATTTCTCAGTGACTGCTGATTTTTGCAGCTTCTCCCGGCCGGTTTTTTCTTTTTCTTCTTTCTTTCTTCAGGCTTCCCTCCTCTGGAGTTATCAGTGCTGTTCTCTTGGCTCTTCAGCTCTTCAGGGCTTTCCCCCCCCCGAAAGGTTTGGTGGGAGATAGCCCGCACAGCGGACGCCAATTGTGGGATTTCTGGGCTGTTCAGATGGTCTGGGGAAAAGCCCAAAGATGGCCTTGGGCCCCCGGGTTCGAAAGGACGAGAGGAAGCTTCAGATTTGTTCTTGGTCTTGGTGTTTATTAATTGCTTATCTAAAAGATTTTCTCTTGGCCTGACAGAGTTCTGCTCAGCAGTCAGCCATGGGCACACACTGAAAGCCCCTGGGGCGGTCACCTATCTTTATACCCGGAGTTACGTATACAATATTTATCATTTTTCTCCAATACCCTCTACCCTTATTAACCAGTGTTCCCCTAGTAAGGTCCAATCCCGGAGTGCCAACATCACCACAGAAGATGGAGGTCTAGAGGAAGAAGAAGAAGGAGAAGGGCACGCCCCAATTCCTCCATCTTACTTCTCTAGACCCCCCTGTACAGAAATCTTAAGCCCTGTATCTCACACCCCAATTAACTTGTCCCTTCACCATTCACCCCAGTGAAATCCTCCCGTCCTCATACTGATGTCATCTCCCATGTGGGATCAAAGTCCAGCCACCAGACATCTCTGGCAGCATTCCAGGACTCCCGAGCCCCCCAGGGGGGGTCTTGTTCACCCTGCACCCCAGTTCTGAGAGACTGAGATCCCACAGAAGGGTATTCATAATTTATCACACCACACTCTTCAACTATCATTTCAACTATCTATTTCAGAACTTTTACCCAAGAAAACTCCTTTCTAGATTTTTTTGCAATTTAAAATTTCAACATGTTGAAATCACCTGTATAGGGAAAATGCCACTATGTCCAAATTGTTTTCACTTTGTTGTAGGTGTTGAAACTGGTTGCTTCTGTTTGAAAAACCTTTCTCCATACCACCATGGAGAGAGACATACACCTGCTGTTAAATATACTTTTATGATATTGGTGCATTCACTTTTTTTGAACATTGTTTTAGGAAAAGAACTACAGAAAGTAGTGCCCATGCTCCATGAATTCAGCTTCTTATTCTGACAGGCATCTTATTATCTTTATGGAACCTTCTTCAGAAATCTCCTAGACGTTATTTTAATGCAGTAAGATATGGCTTGATACAAAATTTTTTCAATTGGGAGGTTGTTCTATTGATTAGAAACCCTACTCCAATTTGTAGAATTTATACACATGGTTATTCGCTCTCCTATCAGCATTATTATGCCGATAGGAGAGCAAATTCCAGGTCATACTTTCCTTGTGATTATCCCCACACATTTACAGAGTACTTACTCTATAAAATTCAACTTGCCAAAGAAGTCAAGCTTCAAAATAATGACATGATGCAAGTCAAAAAAGGTTGACAGTGTATTTTGTTTCTTAAAAACAAAATTTATCTTATTTAGAGTTTAGTGATGAAAACAGCTATATAAGCACAGCTGAGGCAAAGGGGCCTTTGATCTGTCACATTTCCTTATAGTACCACTCTCCTTGGTAAACTCCTAATGCCTTTTTCTAATATTCTTTTACCATTATGAACAGAAATATCCCTTCCTATAAAAGCAGTTTAAGAACTTGATTAACACTGACGTCAAAACCGTAATCCTGCAGTTCCTTGGATTAGTTTTTGCCCCTTTAAAGAAAAAAAGTACAATTCCCTGTTAATGCCTAATTAGTTAGACACCTCACTTCACAGCCAATCTGCATTCAAGCTCCATGTTAATTTCCATTTCCATGCTTCTATTCCTTTTCCTGTAGGCAACAGGAATCACTTGGTGCAAAACATGGCACTCAATTAAGGTTTTAGACAAACCTAGACTTTTACTGTTTCCCATTCCCACTCCTGGAAACACCTCTGATGAACTTTGTGCTCCTGTCCCCAGTATTCTTTGCAGGGTTTAACTCAGCTTGCCAGTTCCTCTGTGCAGAGGCCTGTCTTCAGTCCTAAGGCACTGAAAAATCCTTTTGCAATGAGGAACGCAATCATTCTTTCATGAACTCAAGTGTATCTTAATGGCAGCTTTTCAGAACACACATATGTTTAATCGTGGTTCAAAAAGAAGTAATTATAGTATAGACTTCAGAAGTCATCTAAGCTCCGAAAGGCATATACAGGAATGCTGGTGGCAATTCTGGGGAAAAAAAATTAGTTCTATTCCATTAGGTACAACAACACCACAGGCAATCAAAAGCACTCCCTCAGATTTGTTTTGTAACAATTACCATTACCTGGATTCCTCACAGATGTTTAAGTAGTGTTGTAACCTGTGCTGTAGCTTATTGCTACTGACTAGTTCTTTAAGTGAACAATATACCCTTTCAAGTTTTAAAACAAAAATTTAACTTGACTAGATTTCACAGGTCATACATTACATTTAGCATTCCACAGCATAAAGCCAAACAAGGAGGAAAGAAGCATGTGCTTTATAACATTACATATTTTTCATTCCTATATGTTATTTAACAAAGAATTTTCATCCCAATTTTACTCTTTAAAATTTGCATAGCAAATGAAGATGGTTTTATATGGTTAAGACTATATGATGAAAGCTCATTTACACCCAACAACAGAGCACAGAGAGACAGTGTCAAGTGGGGAAGCACAAATTATATTTTGCCCATCTTCTTCCAGGCCCACCACAAGAGCAATCAGCCCATTAAGGGGCTCTCTCAACGAGAGAGGACCACAGGGCTGCAGAATGGCACAAATTAGGGGACAGAAAAGCATGGAAAAAGGCAGAACACAAATTAAGGGACTTGAAGGAAGAGGGGGAGGCCCCATTCAGACTCTTCTCAGGGCAGTCCCAAGAAGGACCTCAGTCACACTGTTCAGTTTTGAAACCCATCACGAGTGCTCACAGATGTGGGACACACTATGGGATGTAAGGGAGGGGCACTTGGGGATTGCACAGGACTTGCTATGAGATGTTTACAGGGGAAACCAAAGGCAGGAATGGATTTAAAGGATTTGGGAAAGAGCAAGCATGAGGTAATCAAGGAGTAAGTAGATAAAAAGGGCCAGTTGCATGCAAATATTGTGGTTGCTGGTTCAACTGCCTGGTTGTGTGCTGTCCTGACCAGCTTATTACAGTCTGTCCTGTATGCTTATTAAACCCTTTCCAGCTCTTTTCTGGGTGAGTGGCTGTGCTCATTCTGCATATGTGCACAGGGGTGTGAGTGCAGCAACTCCTGCCTGCCAACCAGCAGAGAGACTGGGGTGAGTGGCTGAAGGTGCCAGGCTGAGCTGGGCCATGGGAACAGCTGTGTGCAGGGCAGCACGTGGAGCAGGCGTGGGAGCACATCCTCTGTGTCTGTGCACTGGCAGGGTGTGCTCTGCCGGGCTGCTGGATGGAACTGGGGCATGAACCTGTGGCAGCCTCACCTCTCTCAGCCTGCAGAACCAGCCTGGCATTTTCCCTTAGCTAAAGGGGAAAAAAAGAGGTTTGAAAATTTCAACACAACATGTTTAAAACAAAATTTCCTGTTCCACACACACTGATCATCATTCTTCATTCCATATCTTGATTCTATTTCTTTTTCCACTCTGGTCATTTCACCTACTTATATCAATCTGCTCTTATCTAAAATATTTTCTCTCCTCCTTTTCACTTCTACCCCATACCATCACAGATTTTAGCAGTTGGTTTTCCTTGAGCTTGCTTATATCTTTCTCCATTTCCAAAACCCTTACCTCTGTCTTCCCCTCCACATTTTTTTTTTTACCCTTCCTCTTTAAATTCCTCAACCACCCTTTCAGTAGGGATAAAATCTGCCCCTTTCACACTGTCACTTCTCTTCAGCATTCTTTCTGCTTGCCAAAACTCCTTCTGTGTAACACTGCCTTCCACTGTCTTTCAAAGCAAAAACACGTGCATTTGAAGTCCTCTTGTTCATAGTTAAATAAAACACAGCTATTTTCAAACACTTACAGACTGAACAGGGTTTGCATTAGGACTTTTTCACAGGAGGACAGAATAGAATCAGCAGACTATTACTACGAATGCTGCTCAAAAGGCACAAAAAAAGGAAAAAAGTTACTCACAAAGTGCTGTTCATGTAACAAACTTACCAAGAAAACACTCAGTTTATCTACAACCTGTTTCCTCCTCCCCTCTGTGAGGTTCCAGAAGGACAGAAAATGACAGAACTTAATTTCTCAGGCTTTGCTCTACCTTAAGTTGTCCACCGTACCAACTTCAGCATATCCTTATAAAATTGCAGAGTTGAATTCAGTTCTTCACTCTAACAGGACTTTATCAAAGAGCTTTTATCTTTTTGATGCATTTTGCCTCCAGTGGACAGTCAGTCCTGTCCTCCCAGCTCCACAGAATACTGCATCCAACCAGCCGTGGAGACCAGCATTTGAGAAGCTTTTGGAGGTGGCATTAATTTGGCCTTTTTGCAGGTATGTCACCTTCCAGCCAACACACCTCATATCTTTTAGGACTTCCACTAACCTAAGGCACTGATGTTACTCTTTGATTTTTAAGGAGGTATTACACAAACAAGGAAATTTCACAGTAAACATTTTCAATCCTCTACAGTTATGTTTATCAACTTTATGGAAAAGCGTCTGTCTCCACAAAAACCCATACCCATCAGCTGGCTCTTTAATGGCCATTTACCCACACAGAGAGCCAGCACAGGCAAGGACAATTTGATACAATAATCACATAAATAAATTTTCTACAAGACACTGAAATTATTAGTACTCACCAGAGAAACAGCTTGGTAGCATCAGCTGACCTGTACTTGGCAGACAGACCTTAAATAGGTCACACCACTGTGAGGAGATAGTGGACACCTTTTGAAGTCAGCTCTTAGAAGCTGTGCTTCAGGTTTCTCTCCAAAGAAGCAGCACAGACCCTCTGAGCCTAAAGCAGCAATGAGGTAAAGTAGCACATTTGTCACCAGAAGCCAGGAGAGCAATGTGCCTGCATTCATAGATTACATGGCAAGGACTGATGCCAGTTTCACGTACTAGAAATGCTGAAGTACAAGGTCTTCCCTTGGGAAGCATAATCATCCCTTTCTGATGATGACCCAAGACCAGGGAAGCATGATTAGATTTCATCCTGTTACACACTGCTTTGTGTTAGCATGCAGAACTTCCACTCTTCAGCCTGCCTCTGAGCAAGGGTTTTTCCTCCTTTACTCCAGTCAACGGCTGCCTCTGTACTCAGCCAACCCCAAAAATCAGAGATCTGGAGCTCAGCCCACCCTTTTGCTACAGAAAAAAAGTACCAACTCACAGCTTCCAGCAATACACCAGGATTAAAGCTGCTTTCCATGTTATTCTTCCAGTCTCCTTCCATCACACTTATTAAGTCCTACAATGTCTTACACCAAACTTTGACCACATAGAATATCCTCAGTTGGAAGGAACCCATCAGGATGATCAAGTCCAACTTCTGTCTCTGCAGAGGACACCCCAAGAGTCACACCATGTGCCTAAGAGCCCTGGCAGGCTTGGGGCTGTGACTGCTTTCCTGGGAAGCCTATTCCAGTGTCCAACGATCATCTTCTGAAATATATATATATATATAATATGAAAGGTGACATAATATGAAAGGTGAAAACATCTTCTCCTAATATGTTGTCATCTTATTGCAGGAGTTCCACACTGTTGTCTCCTATCGCAAAAGTTTCATACCTTCTTGGTGTTTTCTTGTGGGGAGCTCCTCAGAGCACTGCCTCTTCCTTCTTCACAAAGCAGCCAACTGACTCCAGTCCCCTTCTCAACAGCCACCCCACTCTTTTATAGCACTGTTCTTCTCATTGGTTTCAGCTGTGGCCTGTTAAAGTCAGGCCTGATCCTAACCTTTGATAATTGGCCCAGCTGCAACTCCTTAGGGGCGAGATTACTTTCCACACTATCTTCTTATATTCTATCCCCCTACACTAATATGCAACCTAAACCTCCTCTGACATAGCTGTAAGCCATTCATCCAGGTCTCTGTCACCAAAGAGAAGAGATCAATGCCTGACCCTCTGCTTCCTATAATGAGGAAGTTTTAGAAAGCATGTAACACATGCACACCGTGTCCTGGCAGCAGATAGCTCCAGAAGTTCACTTCCACTCTGGCAGAAATCTTATGATAGTACTTATTTTATTACTACCTTATCTCATGCCAAAATTTTGTCCCTTAGGTTAGGTATGTGTTTAACTTGGTTCATGTTAGATCAGTTTAACTTCTGAAGCAAGTTATTAGTAATTGGCTTCCGCTTTGAACTTTTCCTCCACGCTAAACAAGTCCCTTGATCCTTAACATCACTGATACTTTTTTTTTTTCTCCATCAGGAAAAGACTTCAGAGAAGACAACCTTGGGGAAGGGAGAGAGAAACCTATCTTCTATGAGAAGTCATCAAGCCATCACAGCATCAACTCCACTCCATGGAGGCCAAGGAAGCTGCTCCCATGACAGCAAAGATGGCCTGGCCTTCCCTCATTGTGCTTTTGTTTGCAATCTCTTCTCTGCTTTAGAGAGCCAACAGGCAGAATCTGGAAAATTGGGATTAGTGAGCTACTGACGTCAAAAACGTTTTCACTCAATGACCCAGCATAACCAAAAGAACTCTGACCGGCACAGAAGCTGCCGCCTGCATTTCCTCAGTGGCAGACCTAACCATAGAATGCCACAAGGATTACATTTCTACAAGTTCCTGCAGAACTTGGTGCCATTTCCCTTCCGCAGTGCATCCCCCCAAGAGCTGTAACACAGCGTGAAGTAAAAAACAAAATAATGTAATACAAGGGAGTAGTTAATTGTAATGCTTCTAAAGATGTGGGGAAAAAAAAAAAAAAAGAGAAACTGTTCCAATAAGAAAAACAGAAAGCCTTAGAGGAAATCAGCCAGTGACCACTACCTTGCTTAAAGAACTTCATTTAGCAATGAAGTCAAACAGGCAAGGACAAATGTTGTTCCAAATCACAAATGAAACAAGCCTCTGGTTTTCAGAGTGGGAAACTCTCCTTCTGAATAGCTTAGAAGTAATTAAATTTCTCACTGTTCTAAAGTAGTTTTTGAAGTACACTGCCCACTATTTTGATACAATCAAATTGAATGTAACATTTTTGCAGAAACCACATTTGATATTTAATTTTGTCTACTCCAAGTCAACTTGGAGGTACAAATGGACCAAACTTGGATTTCAGTTGCTGGTGAGCAACTGGACAAACATTCCCAGCACATCAAACCCTTCCTGACCTTTCCAGACTTAAGTTATGTATTTTATTCTACTGAAATCTGAGGGTTTGGACTACCATTCTTCTTCAACAAATCACAACCATGCTGCTACCAATGAAACAAAGTCAACTTGATATCATGCAGTTTGCCTTTGCAAAAATGCACTCAGTTGTGACTAAGATGAAGTTCTACCTCACCCAAAAGCATAAAGGGTTCAGCCAAGCCAGTACAGGGCAGCAGCTACCAAACTGAGGTTTCCCACTATGCTGTACCTCCCACCACTGCCCCAAAGCAGGCAGGCTCACATGCCAGAGGCACAGGTATAGATGGGTCAGTTCTGGAAGTCATTCTTGTGAAGAAATTTGGCAATGGACAAGCAAACTTAACGGGACAAAATCCAGGCAGGAACATTAGAACTCTTCCTAAAAATGAGGACATGAGGTACTAGAAAGCTTTCAATGCCTTGAAAACCACACTCCCCATGAAAAAACATTCATTTTATAAGATTATAAAACAGCCATAAATATATTATCTTCACTGCAAAATTAGAAGCTTTGTTTTTCAATAGTCACCTGCTCTGAAATTAACTTTACAGCCATCCACAGCTCAGCACTATGAAAGTCTCTCACAATACAGAACAAAACTTATCTTGTACACCTGTTCTAAAACCAACAGGACAGCACTGTGGCAGTACAATTACCAAAAGCACCTTTAGTGCCTCTGCATCCCAAAAATCATTCCATAGAACAAAAGTTATAAGCTGTATGGAAATACCCAAAGGAGCAGTGAAATTACACTGAAAAATGCAATATTATCAAACTCTACACTATTTCTAAATTATGAAACTCTAATCTAACCAATGAGATTTAAGTTTCAGTGTATGCCTGGTTGCCAATGAATTTGGGGGGGGTGGGGGGTGGGAAAGGCATTGAACCATCGAAATGGCTCAGAAAATAACCTAAAGTTAGCTTACTACTCATTATTGCTTTAACTGTATCATTAAGTCTACTTTTTAAATAGGTGTTTATCCCTCTTTCCTGAAGAATCTGATATAAATTGCTGTAATATCACACACTTGCCTGGAATAAAATCTCCTTTTCAATTACCAATGAATTGGAAAAATACTACCCAGCAGAAGAGAGATCTTTTTTTCTGGCCTGTGATCACTCCGTTCACTTCAAAGAAATGCACCTCATTAACCCTGATAATTAACAAGGTTATTCTCATCACATTAAAGGTTTAAGTTCCTCTATTAAGTCATTATTTGAATTTGCACTGCTATTAAGATGATGAGACTGTTCTGGATTTAATTTCATATAACAAGATGTTTCTCTTTACAGATCCTAACTTTTTTTTCAAGTCAAAGCATATAATTTCATTGTCTTGTATGCTACACTGAATGACAGAATGAGTTAGGTTGGAAGGAACATGGATCCTCTAGTTCCAACCCCATGCCATGGGCAGGGACACAACCAGCACATCTACTGGACTAAGAAATGTGTTACATACATACAAAAAAACTCCAAACAAAATCAAAACTGAAAAACTAGAAGGGGAAAGGCAGCAATGCAAACAGGCAGCAAAACCAGCAAACAGGCATCTGGCAGCAGCACGGCTGTGGCAGCAGAAACCAGGGAGAACTGAAAAGGGAGAAGAGGACCAAAATTACAAAGAGATGTATATGGCCTGGGAAAAGGCTACCAGCAGATGAATCTACTCCTAGCTGGACCACTCCAGTAGAAACTCTTTAGTCCACAGACTAAAGAGACACTTTCAATTCCCATGATGTCCCTCACCATGGCAGAGGGTTTTAAACTAGATGATCCATAAGATCCCTTCCAACCCAAATCCCTCCATGATTCCATACATGGAACACGTTTGGGGCATTTTGCTCTTAGGTAGTATGGACAACAGTCTAACCAGTAAAGTCTTCTAAATACGTATTAAATGCTTTAATTTTTGCACATAGGTATTCCTAGTATGGAAACTTGCCTGACCCACAAGAGAAAAGCCAATTGTCTAAGTCAGACAGTTATTCTAAGAATATTAAAAATTGCAGCAGCCACTATCAACATCCCACATCAAATATAAAAACACAGATGATTTTCACCTCGTTATCCATGCTGGCATCATATTAGTTCATGTGCTCTGTCATTAACAAACCTATGGAAAATCTGGTTACAATTATTTAGAGATTTGACTACAGAGGTTCTAATGGCAGCATACCTGACACCAGGGCACTCAAGCACCTTGAATGCAAATATCTAGTGATGGCAAATTAACACCAAAGATTTTGCAAACAAGGTTTTTTTGCACAGAATTCAGTCCCTATGGAATAATAACAACAGCAATATCCTTTAAATGTCAGAAGAGACAAGAAAACTTTCTACCATAACATGACTATTATCACAGTGCTGACTCGGCCAAATACTGAAAGCAAACAAGTTCATAGAGTCAAGGGCAGCTGTCAGTCTACAGGAGAGTTCTGAGCACTGCAAGTTTGCCCCATCCATGCATCTTAAAAGGGTGCCATTCATCTAGCTTTGCATTTTCCAGAACTTCATTTTTTGTACTTTAAAGCACCCATTACTAAATCTTGTCACAAGTCCTTAGCAGTGTACAACAAACATTAAACTCTTCCCTTAAAGAGTGTCAAGAGTGCTGTGAAATATTCAGAATAAAGACACTGTAAGTCTTATCAGTATAACAACTCCCTCAGGAATTACTAATTTGCAAATTTCTCAAAACCCTAACAGGGTTTTAAAATGTTGTCTAAAATACAGCAGGGTACCCATGTATGAGCCTTAGATTGATCCTTTTTTTTTTTTAAGTCAAAGGCTAGTAACTGTTCTTCAGCTGAATGAAGTCTGAAGTATACACATGAGATTAATAGAGGACATAATGGAGGATGATATTGAACCACCATGACAGCTTTATGTAAGTTTGGATGAGACTTTTGGTCAATAATATTCGACAGCAGCAGAGCTGTCACCATCACAGGAGTCACCAAACAGAGCCCTGTACATGGTTGGAGCACTGAGAAATCCACCCGAGTGCTCACAGGTTATCCACATCTTTGTTAGTCAACACTTCGAGTTTTCCTTCTCAAATTGTGATTTTCCCATTGAAATCAATGACCCTTGAATAACAAACATGTGAGTTTCATTGCCATTAGTTAGTTTATTTCCTTACTCTAATACAAGATAAACATAATCATCTCATCCCCCACACCCTACAGAATCAGGAACAGAACCCCAAACAGAAGTGTTTGTTTTTCAACATGAATTACAAAGAGCTTAAAACTACTCATTTTCCCCCTTTTTTTAAACAAACACTGAAAATAACCAGAATGGCTTTGGCATTGCTTTAATCACTTTAAACTTAAAGACAGGAACTCTAATTAAAATCGGGAACTCTAGCTGTAAGAAACAGCTAATTAGCTCCCAACTTTTTAATGAAGTGCTGTGGCAGAGTACATATTAGCTGATCAGTATTAACAAGGAAATGCCTTGCAAGATAAGCTCATTCTCTCAGGTAGTACATCACTTGGTCTACTTGCTTCAGTCCATGCACAGTCAGAGGGATTTAAGAAAACACACAACAATAACTATCAGATTTACACATCTCCATACACTCTCGATAAATGAACTTTGCAGGATTTAGAACTGAGAAAGAGAAACATGAGGCAGTCCACTACCGTTCTGCTAGGCAATGAAGACAATTTAAATTGCATTAAAGCTTAAGATTGTGTTTCCTTCTTCTTAATTGCTCCTGGCCACAAGTTGCAAATACAAGAAAGAATAAGGCAGGGAAGAAGTGAGAGAAGGCATTTGACGCTTGTGCGCTGAAGAAGTCTGGACAAAATACATGGGGGAGAAGAAAAGTGAGAACTGCCAGATGAGGAGGAACCTTGTCCAGATAGTCTCAGCAAGATATGCCGACAGCGGTGGGAACCTGAACAACTCCGTACACATTTCCACAGCTTTCACTGTCTCGCTTTGCAAGGACTGGTACTTTATCCACCTTCCCACACACAGAGCATCACCTAAACAAGAAATTACTTAAAATATGATTACAAACAAAGACCAAGTTCGCCTGCGCTCCCACGCCAGGGTTTTCTAACCTGGGTTCCCTCTTGTCGCGACATGCCACACTTACTCGGAAATCCCTGATCGTTAGAGCGGCATTTAGGGTGGTGCCAAGTGAAGGAGGGTGTGAAATCGCCCCCGAGAGCCCGGGCTAGCCGGGGCCGCCGCTGTCCAAGCGCCAGCCCCACGGAGCTGCCGGGAACCTTCCCCCGATGCCCGCAGCCGGCACCGGCCGAGGGGACGGCGGCAGCAGCGCCGTCTCCCGCGATGCGCTTCTCCCGCGAAAAGCCCCGAAACAACAAGAACAACACAAAAAGAATCAACAAACCAACCAAACGAACAACCAAAGCAAATCCACCGGAAAAAGAAATAAATTATTTTTAAAAAATAAAATTTAAAAAAAAGACAGCGCCCGTCCCCGCCGGGACCCCGCAGGTGCGGAGCCGCCCCCGCTCTCACCGGTGCCGGGGCGAGCCCGGGTGCCGCAGGGAGCCCGCCCAGCCGGCTGCCGGCCCGCCGGGTCCGGCCGCGCCCCCCGCCCCATCCCGCGCCCGCCCGGCGCGGCACCGCCGCCGCGGCACGCCCCCGGCACGCCCCATGACGTCACCCCGAGGCCACGCCCCCGTGCGGACAGCGGCCATGCCGCACCCCCGGTACCGCTCCGGACCCGGTCCCGGTACCGCCCCGGCTCCGCTCCGGCCCCGGCGGAACCGCAGGGAAGCCACAGCGTGCCATGCCGGAGCATCCGCCCCCTCCCCTCCGCTCCTCTCCCCCGCTTTCTGCTTTTCCTTAAAAATCAGTTTGTTGCGAGTATAGAAATGGTCCCTCCCCTCGCCCGGTGGAATCCCCGGGCGAGGGGAGGCAAGGGGCTTATTTGCGTGTTTATTTCTCTCCGCATTAAAAAGCAGAGTGGTCTCCCCTTCCCCTGGGAGAGCTGTGCAGAAATGGCATCTCTCAGCCTTTGGTGCAGCGTGGAGAATGGGGCGGGGGACAGGAGGGGGCACAGGACAACATGTATCTTCATTGCTTGGAGTCCGCGCTGTGCCCTGAGTCTCATTTCACGTTTGAAAAGGAGTCTGAGTTTAAACGTCTTAGCTTAACAAACTAAGGTGCTGAGGCTGCGGTCCAGAGGGGGGTTGTCAAAATAAAATAAAATGAAACAATCAGTACAGACCAAATTTCCACAATACATCTAGCTATTTACCTATCTTGATAAAGGCTTCATCATTAAATCAACGATTCCAGGCTGATTTAAATAATGCCTCAATGTCTTAGGAGACAGAAAGAGCAGAAAGGACACAAAGACTTTTTTTTTTTTTTTAACTAGCTGTACTCAATTGACACATCTTGAAATTAAAGACAACCTCAGCCTGAGCTGCAGTGTGGAGGGAGTGGTAGTACAAGCCTCAGGCTTCTCCAGACAGGTCCACTGTAAAGACTGAAGACCATCAAGTCTTTCCGTAAGGGCAGCTGTCTAAACAAGCATCACCTTCATCATGATCAAAACATGAAGCAGATACCTCTGTGTTATGGAGCTCACTCAAGCACATTAAACTACTTTTTCTCTTTTTCTGGGTCATGATGTATGACCTGCAGATCAAAACGTGAGAGGTTTTCTAAAGTTATGTCTGCTTGTTATGTATTTCTTCTTTTCTGATAAATAATTAAAAGGAAAAAAAGCTGCTCAAAATTCTCTCACCTTCTGGCACTAGTTTAAAAATTCTCTTAATTCTCAGCTATACACAGGTACATTCACTCGTTGCAATTTTTATCTTGCCTTATTCATCTTTTTTTTCTTATTGAGATTTCACCTATTCAGGCTTCTAAGAGCAATTTCTTTATCCTGAAAATAAAATTGAAAATGGAGTTAGAGCAGCCTCAATTACTGCTGTTTTCCCTCACCATCTTAACACACTTTCATGACTGCTCACCACATCAAAATTACATCCCTTCCTCCCTTCCAAAGAAAGTATTTGGGTGTTGTTGCTTGTTATCTGCAGAATAATTTTTGATAAAACTGGATCATTAAGAACACACATGCAGGAATGAAGACTCTCCTTCCACAAAAGGCTTCCACCCACCTAGGACCCTGAAGTCCCAGGCAGAGGCAGTAGTTTGAAACCTTTGCTCATTGCTCTGCCTGAGTAGATTCATCACCAGGGTCTAGTAAAGGCTACTGATCTCATGCGTCCCGTGGAACGCAAAATTTAAAAGATAAAAACCACCTCAAACTTACACAGATAATTGATACTGAGTGAATAATGAGGCTGCTATCAACTGAAAACCATGGGGCAGGCTGACATTTGAACAGTAATGTTTAACTGGAAAGAAGATGTGCACCAAAGAGAAGATGCATAGTAGGCAATTAATTCAGGGAAGTTAATATAAAAAGATGAGCTCAGTTTGCCATTGCAGAGCAATTTCTTCAGAGTTAATGCCTCAGGAGAGCAGAGCATCAGTCAGTTGGAGTTGCAATTGCTGCTCCTGTATCACTTAACACCACTAGAAATACTTGTTTACTGGGCACTGCAGCTTTCTCTAGCAAAATTTTTAGGCTCCTTCACATCTTAAGCACTTTAGCAACTCTGTAACTACAGCTGCTGTGATTCCATATGGCTGAAACAACCAAGAACCACACACCAGAGTAATTGATTATGACCAAACATGTCTGAGTTCTTTGGTTACCATACCTAGAATTTTCTCCTTGGACACCAATATGCTGTCTATTTGAAGCCAGTATATATAGAGTTTTAAAGAGATATTAAAGTTGAGGAAGAGTTTGTGCTGAAGAAGGACCTGAAAGCAGTTCCATGAGTTCAGAACCATGGAGTTTAAATACAAGAGTAAACTTTTCTGGTTTAATCCTTTCCAATGTTAAAATATTGTATTTACAAACATTTTCTATGTTTCTATGAGGACATGGTAAGCAAAAGAAAGAATAAATCATGGTATGCACATTATTTAAGGCAAAAGATACAATTATGGAATTGAAGTAGGAAAAGCTACAATGAGCAGTTAATTACAATTTTTGCAATAGAATTCAAATTTACATAACAATATGCCATTAGCTTTCCCAAAGAAAGTAATAAATTTGAGTCAGATCTTGCAAGCTTGATTCATGAAATGAAAGACAGCAACAAAACCATTTTTCTATTAAAAAAATAACAAACTCCATGATGTGAAAATAGGAAACATCATGGTGAAAGCTGTTGCCGTACTCACAGAATGTGGTAGGCTGCCAGGTCACAGGTCAGTAAGATGTGCTCACCAAAAGTGACGCTTCTTTCAGGTATTCCCAAGCCTCCCAGCATTAATAAATCTATGACTGATGTGATGAGCAAAATCAGTTTACTTATTAGAGTGCCAACAAATCTGGATGTTCTATAAATTCATATGTATATCCCCTCCCCCAGCTGTCACCAGTCACTGGTGTCCTCACAAGAGTAGCAAGGGCTGAACTCAGTCTGGAGGAGAGAAAATGAAGGGGAAACCCTTCAGCAGAGATATGGCAACAGTAACTCAAGCCAGCTGCAAAATACAGAGAGTGAAGCAGTTACCCCACAGGCAAAGATTTAGAGTCCTCTTGATTTCCATTTATTCTAGTTTCAATAAGTTGAAAACAGCTATCTTGATAACCAGGTCTACTTTCCAGGAGAACATCTCAAAATGAGGAGTTACCTAATGCTTTCTCAGAGCTGACCACACCCTGGTAGTTAGGCTAAAATGAGAAACACCTCTTTTAATCCCTTCAGGCAGAAAAAGGAATTGAAGTTTAACATTTAGATTGGACAAGCATGTTAGTCACAAAGATAACAGATAAAAAGAGAGAAGAAAATCATCCTGATGTTTAGTGAATATACAACAACTTTGCAGCATCATCATTTTCATTACTTTTTAATTTTTTAAAAAATTCAGGAATTTACTTTTAGAAAAATAAAGTCTTGTTTCTATCGTAATTACTTTTGCATTGAAGATTTTCTTCAAGACTAAATAAAAAATTTGTCTTTGTTCACGTTGAAGGTCTTACTGGACTTTGGATAAAAGCTAAGCATGGTAAAACAGTGCTAGAAATCCATATCCCCAAGACCAGGAAAAAGGTGTTTGTTAAACCAAAAACCCTCAGCCTAGAAGCCAGCCACTTATTCCAGCTTTACTGGATTGCTCCCCTAGCCTGCTGTTTGCCATGCTGAGGGTCTTTAAAGCATGAGTTACATGTATTCAGAAGAAGGAGTTAAGAAAGAAGGCAGAAAGGTAGAGCTATTGCATATCCAAATTCATGTCATGTTTCCTTTTACACATTCCCCAACAGAAAAGCATATTGCCCATTGCCTGAGCTCACCATGTTAACAGGGAATGTACAATTACCTGGATGATAATATTAAGGCATAACTCTGGTTTCTCACTTTGACCTTGATTACTGATCATTATTGAGCCAGTTTTACTTTGACCAATTATGCAAGTGCTGTCCTCGTGTGTGTGATGACCATGATAGCCCTATGCCTGAGAGAGATTGATGGGTTTCTTCGTAATACTTGGAATAGAGACATCTCTACACAATGTGGTTTTAATACAAAGAATTAATTGTGGTTTTAATACAAAGAATTAATTAATTATCTTTTTCATAAATAAACTTTCTAAATGTTATGATTTTTTTTCTATTTCATCCTAACACTAGCTCCTTCCTTTTCCTTCTTGTTGAAACAATACAAACCAGTGCTCATGTTGGTACATGGAATAGTGATACAGTGAGCTCTTAATAGCATCTGGTTTTATTAACTTTGTATAACCCAGACATTTGTTTTCCCTCATTCTACAAATGTCTGCTGAGAGCCTAAGGGCCAAAATGCAAAAACCATTGCTTTGTTGTGAAATAAATCACTTCAAACTGAGGACTAGAGGATATCTGGCTGTAAGGAAATATT
Organism: Melozone crissalis; assembly: GCF_028551555.1. Taxonomy (NCBI): domain Eukaryota; kingdom Metazoa; phylum Chordata; class Aves; order Passeriformes; family Passerellidae; genus Melozone; species Melozone crissalis. The sequence goes on along the minus strand of NW_026535784.1, from coordinate 33,717,608 downwards.
TGACGTGTAGTAATTCAAGGTCTGCTCTGAAGAGGACTGAGTCATCTTTGTTATGCTAATATAAAACCTGTACCTTATGTAGTTCTATAGGTGAAGGTGTTACCTGCTGAAGTGCCATTATTAGCAATTTGAAAAGCATTTCAATAAGAAGATACACTATGAATATTCACTTACTACTGGAACACAGCACACATAAATCACATATGTAAGGATTTTCCAACAGGAAAACTGTCTTGGTAATGTAGAATCATGAGTGTGAAATATCACATCTCCTGCTAGCTGCCTTCCTCTTTTATCCTTGAAATACCGTGCCTACAAGCACTGCACTTCAAATCGCCTCTCATGTGATTTTAACTCAGACCTACATATCTTCATGTTCTACACGTGATGTGCAGATGTTGCACTGCCTCCCCACTAACCAGTGTGTGGACTATCTGTTGCTCCCATTTAAGAAGGCATGAGACTTCTTTATCCCTCAGACTGTTCCCGCTGCCAGTTTGTTCTCTGCTCTCATTCCAGAATTCTGATTACAAATATTACACCAAGTGTTTTCTTCTCTGAGCTCTTACTGCCAGATTGCAAATATAATGGTGTTTTGGTAGCTCGCTCATGACCAATTCTATGAAAACACTGAACATATCAGCAAAAAGGTATAAAAAAGCTCCCACCAAAAACAAGAACTAAAATTTATTTTTAAAAAAGAGACAGAGCAAAACATTGCTATGAGGTAAGCACACTTTGGTGTGCTGTTTTCCATCTTGTGAACTTTCACTCCATGATACACTTCCTAATGTTTCTTTTCTTCACAAAGAAAATAAAGAGCAAATAAAAATGAACAGATTTTACAAAACTGAAAAAAAAAAATTAGTTATCATGACAATGCAGGATGAATGTTCTCTTCCTGAGCAACATTTATGATCTAATAGAAAGGGTAAATGAGGTATTATCAAAACTACTGGTAAGTGTTTTCATGTCTTGGTTTCTTGGTAAGGTACGTATCAAGTATCCTAATTTTTGCCCATGGGGTTGTTTGTCCTCTACATCATATTTAGCAGCCTAAGGGGAAGAGTTGAACTATGATTCAGAAGAGTGGCCTCAATTAATGCAACACATTGAAGGGTACTGTCTAGTCAGTCATTTTATTTTTTGAATAAGTAGAGAGTTTTAATTATCAAGATTTCTGAATGCACTGATTTGAAACAGAGTTAATGAAGTTGAGTAATAAATGTGGCAGTGGTTTAACAAGATTCAACAGCAAGCTGGATTATTTAATGCATAGAGGACAGGGTTAGACAAAGCTGAGACCCTTCCATTGAGTCATGAGGTTCAGAAAGGACCCCCTTGAGTTCCAAATGCCTTCCTAGGGAGGAGTCTAGGTGCAGATGGATCCACTTCTAATCCCAGACTTGGTCAGCGATTTATGATGAAAGGATTGTACGTGCACAATTTATCCTTTTTATCACTTAGCTAAGATTTCTAAGTTTAGCACGCTGTGAATCACTTACCAAGACACTGTTGCAGCAAGGAATCCCTCAGCCTCAAGGAGCACCTTGGGAGTCATTCATGCTCAAGGGGAGTTCCTGTTGTACAACACACCACCATGCAGAGCAGCTCAGGAGGCAATGGGCTCCACTATTCATGGAGTAAAAGAGAATGATTTACAATCATATATGCATACCAACAAAACATCTAGGTCATCATTCCAGACAGCCCTTGGCCCCACACCCAAACTATCAAGGATGTGGCAGCTTGTGTATTCTCTAATGCTTAACTGTAGACTTCCACATCAGCTCTATTGGTTTCATTCTTCATATTAAATCAGAGCAAGCATTTCCAGTCCCTATAAAAAGTGCATTTTACAACCACATCTTATTCTAGAATTCATCAACAGCAGTTCTTTTGTTGAGACAATAAATTAATGCTCTACAGGACCTTCATAACTCATTATAGATTGTCATTATGCTGGAGCTGCTGAACACTTGCATGCCCAAATTTCATCTGCAAATGTCACATCTACCTTGTTCTTTCAGGCACTTTCATTATCAGGATTAAGTCTCTATTTGGATACCGCAGTTTCCCACTCATTCAGATGTGGAAGACCAATTCCACGGTGTAACTCTGGCCACTGAACTTTATTTAATTTGGAATTACTGTCCTGTGAACAGATGGGCTACACACCTCTGGAGTAGTTCACTTGGTTGGTTTCTGGTTTTCACATTTGTACTTGAGCTGAAGATGCATAAATCTCCCATAAAGTAGGTAGTTTCACTACCCTGGCAGTGGGCTGTTCTTATTTAAACTGTTTAATGCTGCTACTACATTCACAGATTGTGATGTTTTCCTTTCTCTTTACTTGAATACTATTAGATCTACAGGAGCCAAATTGTCTCTTTGACTGCATTTCATTATGATTCAATACTTGAAATTGCTGGATTCTCATTAGATTTGATTTCCTTAATTAAAAGGATCTTTTTGGCAACAGAAATCCCTTCAGTCTTTCATGTATATGAGACAACTTGAGTAATATTTTCCTTTATACCTTGTTTTCAATTCATTTTAAGAAAGGTAATAATTGAAGCCTAATAACTTATATAAGTAATTGAAGCCTGGTAGCCTAATCATCCAGAATTCAAAGGTCTGACTTGCTCACAACTGCAGAACTGAAAGTTGTTTCATGTTACTATGACTATTTTAGATATAATTATTACAATATTGTATGTCTTGGGCCAGGAGCTGGACTCGATGATCTTTAGGATACCTTCCAGTTGAGGATATTCTATGGATGAGGGTCTTGGAAAATCAATTAATCAATTTATTCCAAACTGATTAAATATAATTGAGGTTCAATTCTTAATTTTAAAAGTATGGCATCCATCTTTACATGCTGGTGAAAATGTAACCAAGCCTGACAACACTAACAATACTACATGAAAAAGAACTCCCTGCCGAAGTTATCTGTTTTGATACAGAAAAGAAAGACAAGGTCAGTCAATAACTCATTTAAATATGCTCAGGTGTGTATTTTCATTGAGGTCTGCCTGTAGTGAGCAGTAATGTGTAAAGATCAGTTTTCTTCCCACACTTGACAAGACTCATCCACTGTTTAGGCAGTGGAAGACAATTTTCAAACCACAATGAAACCTATAAAAAAAAAATCTATAATAACAATTTATCTGAAGAGTGAACCTGCCACACATTCATTGCTTTGATTGCTGCAATATCACTCATACAAGTAACTCTATGAAACTACATATGCTCATGCTAAAGAAAAACTGCTATAGGATCACCCTATAAATCAAAACAAAATCTGTAATTGAGTTGTGCTGGTTATTAAGACTGATGAAATGCAGCTTTGTTTTACACAGAATGCACTGAGAAAGGAGTTATTTCACAAAGTGTAAATACAGCATCTGTGGCTTTGGATACCCACATACCAACATTCACATTTCAGGCTTTGCTTATAGGGACAAGCATGTACTAGCATTACCTAGTTAAAAACAGGTTAGCTTTCAAAACAATTTTGCTGCAGCTGTCGCTTCTGATGTTCTTAATGACTCCATAATTGCTATTATCATTACCTTAGTGCTTTATTCCTTAGAGGAATAAGTTAGTAACTGTTTGTTTTCATGTAAAATAGATAACACAGATCCCCAATCTTTTGCATTCTTCCTTTTCTCCAAAGTCCTGAAAACAAAGTTAAAGCTTGGAAGGTGTTTGTACCCAGGAGAAACCTTTGTTCACTAAGTCCCCAAGATATCTAGTGCCTTATTAAGATTTAGGTACATGGTTGACAGAAAAAAAAAAATCTCTTCCTGGTTTTAGGTCCAATTTTGTGCAGACACACAGCGTCTTCTGGGTAATGCAAATATCACAAAACAAGAATTCAGGTTTTAGAAAAGAAGCTGTGTGAATGTTCTTTCTCACAGTCCCACTGCTAGCCACTACAAATACTTATTATTTCAATACACACTGACAGTTAAATCAAAGAGGAAGTCAAAACCCTCAGGAAAATTACTGCCCAGTAGTTTCCAGCTTTGCCAACTTAGACAACTCAGTAAAAATAAACAAAAACAAACCAAAACCATCTTCTCAAGGTGAACACATCAATCCTCACTCCATTTTCATGCCCACATGGAAACAACCTCATCAGCTGAGAGAAAGGTTATTCAATGGCACATGGTGTTCCAGCAATGGTGAAAGTCCTTAGGATTTGAGGGGTAAGCAAAGGTTTTTGGTAGAAAATGGTGAACAGACCCATTTGGGGAGTGGCTATTGTATTTTACTCTTTGAAAAGTGTTTTTTGTCCCTGTAGATCAAAGACTGGGAGACTGTAATAGTTCTGGATATAGAAAGCATTGCTCAAACAGAATGGAATAAAGATTATGTGAGCAGCATCTTCATGCTTCAATTTCTTGGTCTACCATACCTGGATTTTATTGAAGACCACTAGGAGGATGTTGAATTTTTCACATACTTGAATTGGTTTACATTAAAGTCTTTGAAAGCTAGAGCAATGATCCTCAAATAAATATTTCACTGTTCAATTTTGTAGCTTCTTTGATAAGGCATTTTTATTGTTATTGTGGCAATGTTGTAGGTATTCTTAGAATACCATTTTAGTTAATAATTCATGCAGAGAACACAAAATAATTCATGCAGAGAACACAAAAAATATCCTCACTGTATTCAAATCCATTTTCCTCTTGATTCCAATCATTAGAAATTACTAAAGGATGTGAGTTACTACTTTTGAGGAAACGTTTTCTTCAACCATTCCTTTCCTCCCCAAGTCAAAAACCTGTTGGAGTCCACAGAGATCTTTTAACTTATTTATTCACCACAGGAAGGCTCCTTAGAAGAGAACCTGCTCCAGAATCCAGGTCCCAAAAAGTTGTTGAGATTAATGATGTGGCAGGCATTGTGCACAGCAGGTTACAAAAAAGGTGATGTGAGAGCAGAGCCATTACCCATCCTGCAGAATTGTGGGAAAGAGCAGTAACTCTTACGTTGTCTAGGAAATAGGGCTCAGACAGAACAATATAGTTTTTAATGGGATCCAAAGTTAGACTCAGTTTAAAGTTCTACAATTTTTTCTTAATGCACTAATGATAATTCAAAAGATACATTTTATAAAGAAACAGTCAACTCAAAAGACACAGATACATAATTAATGCTTCTTAGAACCACAACTATTCTTTTTTTCCAGTTGATTCAAAAGGGAACTAGAATTCATGTGTATCAGTTAAAATACGTGTCACTGCATCCGAACTTTTTCCATAAGTATTTTCTCTTTTGCTTTTTTGATTTTTTTTTTTTTTTTGTTTAATATGACAGCATATTGGATCCAGTTCATCCATCATGGTCTATCTTCCTCACTACAAGGTTAAAACTTTTTAAAACTGCATGGAGTGTTTACTTGTTAATGCTCATTGCATTTCTGTTCACAATTTCACCATGGTGGTGTGTTTACATATAATTACTCTTGGGCATGCAAAACTAAGCCTATGCCAAACAGAATGCTAATTTAAAAGACATGCCAATCCATCACCTATGCGTGTAGGGGAAATTTTGAATCTTCTTTCCACCAAATATATGACTGATGAACAGAAATATAGCTGCTCTCTCACAGTAAGTGACTTCCATGCATACCATTCTCACCAAAAAGATCTAAGTTGAGAAATCTAATTTAATTGTATTTAATATAATATTCAATTAATATATTTAATCTAATTTAAGTGTATTTATTATTGTCTGAAGCATATACAACAAAGTGAAGCTCCATCTTGGAGAATTACTGAAAATATATGGAGAAAAAAACTGATATGCCAATAACATAATGACAAAAGGTATTAAGAGCAAATGACAGAAGGATTAATAAAGTCAGTTTTTCTCTGAAAAGGGCTGGGTAGAAACAACCCTGAAAGAGTTAGCTATGGCATGAATTAAAGCATTTTTCTTTCTCTGGACTAGTAGACCTTTTAAAGCTTGTTTTCTATTACATAGCACATGCTATTTTGAATGTTTTGTAGCCAGTTTTCTTCCTGTCCTTGTACTTCATACATATTGAGAAACAAAACACTAATTAGTTAATTGCTTGTTGATTTTGTCAGAGTACAATAGTACTAGTTTGCATGGCAACGGATATGCACAGATACTGATTTTCAGAAACTGTCTCATGTTCCCAGGAGTATTTCCTTTGTTTTGATATGGGGGAAATCAGTTGTCTAACAGACCCCATAATTAATGTAACGAGCATTTTATAAGGAGTGGGAGGCTTCTACAGTCATTAAAAAAAAAAAAACAGTGTTAAACTATGTGGGAACTTTTCAGATAAACTATATTCCAATGTTAAAGCATTTTCTCAAATCTGTATTTACTTTGAGTAATATTTAACACCACAATCCTTTTGCAGAAAACACTCTACAAAATCGAAACAAGGCATACAAATAAAAAAGAAAATAAGAATTATGCATGCAGTACTGAACGTTTAGTCAATCTCATTTGCTTTCTATAAGATGCAAAAGTAAAACTGCTCTCCATGTGTCCAGTAAAGGCTGGTAGCAATGCATTTCCATGCTTAACATATGTAGTGTATAATAGCCCAAGAAGATGAGAGCTTCTTGTTCAGATAATGAGCAGAGGGAGAACTTCATTGTCACAGGCAAAGATGAAACACATGCCTTTTTTTACATACTCCAAATAAGTTCCTGAGGACAGAGCTCATTCTGTCTTGGAAAACCACTGGATGAGGAATTCCAGCATGAGAGCTATGATTTAAATCCAAACAAGAGAAGGAGGGTTGTTGTGCAGCCTGGCCAGAGCATAGCTTCTTCACACAAAATTCCTGCATCTCCTGTCAGCAGAGTGAGTTGCATTGTTGATGTTAAACTGGCCTATAATGAAACTGAGACTTGGATGAAAAACTTAAAACCAAAACTCAACAAATCTACAATTAAACTGAAACAACAGAGATTTAGAAATAAAACAAATGCTGACATGAGTCATCTATCTGATTACCAAACTGCTATAAACCACACAATCCTGATGCCAGGCTCAAGCACACCTTTTATTTATGTGTCTGATACACAGAACAGCTCTAGAGGCAGAAGGCACAGTCTGGGATTTTGTTGTCCCCCAACAAGAGACTAGAGAATTGCTGTACTTCAAATCCAGTGCTAAGAAGTGTCTCAGCCCAAAGTTGCCTCTGACCATGTTGAAAAGCAAGTTTGAATTGCTGTATCTGGGGGCAAGCCTTGAACCCCAGGCCCTCCTTTCCACTTAAAATAATTCCCCACTCATAGCATCTGTGTTGAAAAGGATGACCTGTATCAGCACTCAGGTAAGAGGGTCACTTACTATCATGATCTTTGCTGGAGGTAAGGCAAACTGTTTTCAGTGGGGTGATATTCTTTTTAGCCTGTGATCTTCAAAGTAGGAAAAAAAGGTAAGCATTTAAAGAATCAGAATTTAAGGGGCATGAGAAAGAGAGAAGAGTTTTGATTTACGGTTCTAGACTTTATTGTGTATGTTTGTCTTTGTTCTTTATGCTGAACTTCGCTTCAAGCACGTTCACGCTGCTCCATTCTATGAGGTACATGATAAGGAAAAAAAAAAATAATGTCAGAAGTACCTTCACGTTTCATTTGGAAAATGTAGAGCTGATCTCTTGGCATGCAAGTAATACACAGCACTTCATTTCCAGCCCCCACTTCATATGCTGTCTTACAAGCCTCACAGAAACTCTCTCTTGCCCCCTTATGGAAAACAATATCAAAATAAATGACTTGTCATTAATCTATATCTAAAATCAAGAGATGTTTTTACACTTACAATACTTCTTAAGTTTTAAAAATTCAGGAATGATAGTACAGCTAACACAAAACTTCAGAGCACAGTCCAGCTGGGGACCAGCACCACATTCTTGTTAGGAAGAACTTATAACTCTTGGTAAAGCTCTTATTTAACTGATTGTATTTTGACCCAGGAGTTTTAGTGCGTTTCCTCTTTCTTCTTTCTCCCCACCCACTGCTGGGATTGGGGAAGTGAACAGCTGTGTGGGCGCCCAGCTGCTGGCTGGTATCAACTCACAACAGTTCTTTGCAGCTAAAATTGGCCATTTTTATGTCAAAACCCTGTGTCAATTCCAAAGTCTGCTTAAAAAGAAAGTAAGAAAAAACCAAATTCCTATGTTTGTATATTGACTATGAATAAGGGATATAATAGTGTGGACAAAAATACTCTTATCTTCCTCCAACCAATTTATATTTAAATAAAACTACTTTAAGATATACGAGTCGCAGCCACCCCCTGAAATTACTAATTGCTAAGATAAATTAGTTCTTTCATGAATAAAGTGATCAAGTGATAAGTTTTCCCTGTTTATTGCCATCTATTTCCAGTATCAGCTTGAACACTAGCTTCAAAGCAAAAAAATTATTTTCATTAGAACATCTTCCCTTTAATGTACTATAAATTCAATTAATAATATGGAAGATTTTCTATATTTCATCACAGAAAATCTTTTTCCTTTTTGTGTAAAACTGGTGAATAGAAAACAGCTGTTTTTTAAAAAAGTATAAGAACAGGTTCAAACGTGATTCAAACTGAAGTTGAACATTTTTTTATTTTGAAAAGTTAATGTTTGCTGTCTTTTTTTCTTTGCCAATATATTTCCCTACCTTCCAACTAAATTGTTACTAACTTACAATGTTATTATCCCTTTGCACCACCTACGTTTTGTCAAGAACACCACTAAGATACCATAATATAACAACATGAGTTCTAATATTAAAAAGAAAAACCAGATGTTTAACAAACCCTTCATTACAAAATATCACAGGTATTTTCAGGCTGTGGACTGTCTGAGATGATTGAATCTGTTTTCTGAATCTTAAACTAATTTAATTTCTGGTTACACTACCCATATTTGTCAATCAGGTTACTTCATTTACAAGAAAGGATCCTTTTGGAACCTGTCCTCTCCAAATACTGGATTGTTCTCTTTTTTCCTCTCTTTTTCTGTTTTTTTAAACGAAGACTTTTTTTTTTTTTTTTTTGACTAATTGGACTGATTAAATGTTCCTTAGATTAGGCATAAGCAGTTTTCCTAATGCTTTGCATTTCACATTTCATATCAAAATTACTGAATAACTGAAGCCATAAACCCTGGGGAAAAGACATTTAGGTGATGGGAAACATCAGCATTCCCACGGAGCAGGGTGGGCCACAGCAGTTTATGTAGCCCAGTAGTCCCTCTATTACAACAACTCTCTAAAGTGCACCCAGGGGAGCTGTTGCATTAAGGCTATTGAATTCTGCCAGAAAATAAACCCCTGAGCATTCCAGCTGTGCTCAGACATGAGAAGGGCGGCATGTAGCTTGGCTTCATTTCTATTTATGGTCAGCCTGATTGAGTTCAGTAAGAAGTTGCACAAGTGCTGATTGGTAAACAATGTGGCGTTGTGGCTCAACCACAGCAGGCAAACAAGAACCACACAGCCACTTGCTCACTCCCTCATCAGTGGGATGAGAGACCTGTAAAGTAGAAAAACGTGGCAATAATAAAGGCAATTTAACAGGTAAAGCAAAAGCTGGGAATGTAAGCAAAACAAGCAATTCATTCTCCGTTTCCCATTGTGGAAGGATTACTGGAGAGGACAAACACCATCATTTTGAACATCTCCCTCTTCTTCCTTCTTTTCCTGTGTTTATAGCCTGAGCATGATGCTATATGGTATGGAATATCCCTCTGGTCAGATGGGGTCAGCTGTTCCAAATGTGTCCTCTCCCATCATCTTGTGCACACCAAGCCCCTGCTGGTGGACAGTACAAGAAGCAGAAAGGGCCTTGGATCTGTACAAGCCCTGCTCAGCAAAACCAAAAACATCTCTATACTATCAACAGTGTTTCCAGCACAAACCCAAAAAACAGCTCCTAACTGTGAAGAAAATTAACCCTACCCTAGCCAAAACCTGCACACGCATCTTACCAATCTGGCACTGGTCTGGCTAAGTTCAGTAAGAACTCAAATCCTCTAGAGTCATAAAAAAGGATGATTTACTGAAGAAACAGGACAGCAGATTCAGGATTGCTAGTGATAAACATGCTAATTGGTGGTGGCGGGCGATGGAATCCAATTGCTGCCATCTCATTGCAGGGGATCCATACTGTTGTGCCCTTATCTCAAAAGTTATAACTTATCTCAAAAGTTTCATGCCTTCTTGGTGTTTCTCGTGAGGTGCTCCTCCAAGCACTAACTCTTTCTTCTTCACAAAGCAGCCAACTGACTCCAGTCCCCTTCTCAACCAGCCACCCCACTCTTTTATAGCACTCTTCTTCTCACTGGTTACAGCTGTGGCCTGTTAAAGTCAGGCCTGATCCTAATCTTTGATAATTGACCCAGCTGCAGCTCCTTAGGGGTGAGATTACTTTCTACACTATCTTTCTTATATTCTGTCCCCCCTACACTTTATAGAGTGTTAATATGCATTGCAGTGGGAGGTATAGTAACAGACATCTATTGTGCTATATATGTATAAATGAATATTCCCAGGCCTACTCCAATGCTATTGATATGCAAAGCTCACCAAAAGGTGTTCCTACAGTGGAAGAGAACAGACACAGTCCTGAGTCCTACTGATCCTGAGAAAACAGACATTTCCTCATCTTGCTTTTTTGCCCTGCAACCTCCCTTCTTTTTCTACTACAGATTTTTTTGGCCCTTCCCAACTGGATGGGGTAACCACATGTTATAGGTGGGGTTTGGTGACTTCGGTCAAACATGTTTTACATGTCTCATTTTATTCCTTGTTTGCACTGGGGAGGGTGTGAAATTTAATATGCAGATAGGCCTTAATGATGGTCTTGGTTACTTTAGGTCTGAATTTGTAGCTGATATAAGAGGTAAAATAAACACTTTGGTCCTCCTCCACCTACTGAGACAGCAGTAAAGGCTGCCTCACCAGAGTCTTTGTGCACATCCCTGTCTTCTTAAAGGACCAGATTTGGAACAGGTCTTGCTTTTCAGGATGAAGGAAGAGCAAGGCCAATGGCTGGTACAGAGCCATGGGTGCTCCCTGTGCCTCCCTGAACCAACACTGGGCTGTGAGACTTCCAGTTCCCTCTAGACAACATCCCATTGTCCAGCCTTTCTTGAGCCAGATGCAAGATAACTGAGGGGTCCAATCAGCCTGATCAACTCACCACCAGCTTAAGACGTTCTGTACCAAGTCTGAACATTTACCACAGGAGGTCCAGAAAACTGCAGTACTTACTCTGTCTGAGAGATACCTTATGTGCTCCACACGTTTTTCACTTTGCAAAATGCTACCTAAATGTGCCTGAGTAAACCAGAATTATCACAAGTGGTAGATATAAAAAGCTGGACTGCAAATCTAAATCAAGAAATCTCCTTGGATTCCTAATGGCCATGCCATGTATTGATTAAAAAGGCCAGGGGTTATACAAATAAGTGAATGCACAGCAGAAATTTCTATGTTGTAAACATTTAGATCAATCATTTATTAAATATGGATATTATACTATTTCTCTTCTAGTGAAGAAGCCTAAGGAAAAAATCTGATAATATGCTACTTTGACTGGACACTTTTCTATATTTTTTGAGTGGAACATATAATCTATTAAATGAGCTAAGAAATTATTGATGCTGAAAAGTAGCACTGGCTCATAAAAGACATCTTTTTGAAAGGAACTAGCATGTAATTGTATGTGAATAAGATTCTTGATAAAAATATTTGCACTTTTGTTTGTTTGAAACTTTTTTGTAGCATTATTTCTTGTAAATATAAACAATCAAATCTATAGAAAACAACTACTTGTTGCTTTCAGTGTATTGCACAAAGAGATTACACCACAGGGAACGAATATATTTCTGAATCAAAATGTGCATAACTCAAGGCCACATTTTGAAAAACATGAGCTTCCTTTTTGCAGATCTAAAAAGAAAACAGTTAAAAGCATGAAAACTGACAGCAACTATATTGGTTCAATTACAGAGGCAGCAACTGTCTTTTTGCTCATCCATGTAATTGCCATACCATGGTTGTTTTCTAGGAAGTGATTTCAAATGTCTCATGTTAAATAAAGCAAAACTGCCACCTCCTGAAGATCTGATTAAATCTTATCAATAAGGAAATCATCATCTATGGTCAGAGAAACATATTTTCTTCTGTGAAGAAAAACTTCCTTGCCCCTTACAATCCTCTCTAGCAATGTGTCTTCATATTGTAGAACACAGTAGTGACAAAAGCCAATTAATTCCCTTTGTAAAACTGCATTTTGCAGGGTCTCTGTTCTGAGAAGCTCTTGCTTAGTGTGCTTTCAGTGCATTATTTGTAATGCAAATACTTGCAACTTAAGAGCAGTGGAAAACTGTATAAATATCCCAACATGTGAGAAATTAGCAAGTGTTACATTGCTGTTTGATATGCAGCACATAGTCAAATTTACATTCCTAAGTTTTACTTTGAAATAAAAAGCATACTCATGATCATTGAAAATAAGAAAGTAAAACATTTAGTGAGAAAACCAGAGGCACCTCACATTCTTTTTGAGCAACATTTCACATTAAATTCTCTTCTGAAGATTAGAAGTGGGGCAATTTGTATGATTTATTCTATTTGGATGCTGTGTCTATAAGTGAACTGATATATGAGCTTTGTAGGAGCCCAGTTTTCAATGGTGTTAAATGTAAATGCCTTTAATTGTTACAAATTTGCCAATTTTTGTTTACAAGGCTGTATAATGGTCTGCATATAATACTATAAGTGTCACTTGCCAAAGAGGATTTTATACTTACAGGAAGAAAATAAGATCTCTAGGAAAATTGGGAAGACACAACTCAGAGAATGAGAATACAGCAAGGAGTATTGCAGCATAGTCTCTAAAAGTAGGGTGAATTCCTGAAAAGTAGCATTGTCTTGGCACAGGAAATAGTCTAAAGTGTCAGTTACTCCATATATATATATATATATATATATATATATATATATATATAATTTTGATTATATTTCAATTTTTTGTAAGGTAGTACTACATTAATGATAAACACAGGAGAAGTGGGAGCTGAGGCCAAAAAGATAGCTAAAATCTGTGGTAAAAAGGGGGCTGGGAGAATGCAAAAAAAATCTTCAGCATGGTCTGAAGCCATTGCACACAGAGAATTGAAGAGGTTGACACTTGGTCTTGAATTCTGCCTGTGCTCTGAGTTGGCCTGGCATCAGGAACACAAGTGCAGGTGCCTGGCTATTAAAAGCCTCCAGAGCATCAATCTCACTGTAGGAAGCTTAGTAATAAGGGCAGCATCCTGAGGTTTGGGAAGTTAAGCAGTATAGCATAACTAACTCTGACACCAGTTTCAAGTGTGTTATATATTTACTTTGCATGATGCAGATGGGGATATTTAAAGAATATAGAATTACTCCCATCATATAGAATGGAAAATGTACTGTTTTACAGAACATTTCACACCTGTAGTAGTCTGCTAAAACACTATTAAATATTCATTAATTGCTTGACAGGCATAGGTAGGTAAGCAACTATATTCTCCAGTCAACAGCAACACATGCACAGGCCTGCCAAATATGACCTATCTCACCAAGAAAACACACATTATCCAGAATTACAATATCTAAACTATCAGTATTAAGTGTTAGCTTCTGAAAAGAAAACAACAAAATAAGTAAGAAAACCTCCTGTAAATGGGAAGTGAAATCTTCACCCGTAAAACAAAAACCTGAGGTGTGCATATGTGTTTGTTTAAAGACAAATTAAATGGTACCTTTGGCTTGAATCTTACAGGCACTTTCAGCAAAATCAAATGATGGGGTGAAAACTCATCTGGAACAAAATGTTATACCTTTGCTGGGTAGAAAGATAAGTTCAGGAGGCTAAAATGAGCATCATCATAAAAAAATTCCCTGACAGAATAGGCAAAACACATATGAATGAATAAGGTTTATAAGCCTTTATGTTGGCAGTGAGGGACAGAACCCATATCAAAAGAAGCAAAAGGCTGTTACACTCTATGCTATTTCTATGAAAACTTGGGGGTTTCTGTGTTGTTATTCATAATTTTTCCAGTGAAACTCAGTCAAAGAGGTGAACTGCAGTGAAGTAAAGAGAGCAACTTTTCATCCATTGTGCAAGAAAATATCAGAGCCATGCTATTTTGATCTGCCACCAGAATGATCTTCACTCTGTGGATGCAAAGATGAATTTAAAGCACTTTGTGATACCTCTTGGTATCCATGGGGGTTCTTCACAGTTGGCCAAATAAAGAGATGAAATGGTTACATCACTGTTTCAGAGCAAAATACATGAAACAAAATGGAAATTATAGTTGACAGTTATACTCAAGTCATGGTGAAATATTTCTGACATGATTAGCTATCAGAAAAGTGCCCTGCCTGGACATGACTAATCATCATTATTATCTTTCTCTTATTTGATAGAATTTACTGTGAGGTATGTGTGCAAAACTCTTACTCTCTTATTTAAATATTTCAGCACTGTGTCACCAACAATTTAAGTAAACCTAAGCAAAAATCTAAAGACTCTATTTTTCAGAGAGACAATACCATTTAATTATGCTTGCAAAATTAAGGTGAATTTTAAGGGGAAAAAAATGCTAAGGATGCACTGGGTGGAAACTGCTGTTCTTCAGAGTTTTTACTGTGATATTTGGACTGCAGAGCAGAACTCAATATTTAAAGCCTTCAAATTTTTTGCCTGGTTTTCTTTCACAATTTTCCCTAGAATGAAGGAAGTTGCTAGTCCAGGTTTTCTTGTTCTGAAGCATTAGAAAAAAAGTAGGGAAAGGTGATCTTAGAATGGTTATTTCCTATTCAAAATTACTTTTAACAAATGGTAGTGGACTTTGTCACATACTTAGGAGATGGGGGGAGACAGTGCCTATTTAGAGTCTGAAGGACTCTGAGGCAGAGTTCATTCTAAGACCTGAACAGCTCCTCTCAGGTGACTGTCAGTCAGGGTATCCCACTCAGCTCAGCCAAAATGACAGCACATCTGGAACGCTGTGTGCACTTCTGGGCTCCTCAGTAAAAGAGGGACATGGAGCTTCTGGAGCAGGTCCAGGGAGGGCAATGAGGATGATTACGGAACTGGAGCATCTCTCTTATGAGGAAAGCCTGAGAGAGCTGGGCCTGTTCAGCCTCAAGAAGAGACAGCTGAGGGGAGACCTCATTGATGCCTATCAGTGTCTGGAGAGAAGCTGACAAGAGGATGAACCAGGGTCTGCTCAGTGGTGCAGAGCAATGGAACTAGAGGCAATGGGCAGGAACTGATGCACAGGAAGTTCCACCTGAACATGAGGAAGAACTTCTTTACTGTGGGGGTGAGTGAGCACCGGAACAGATTGTCCAGAAAGGTTGTGGAGCCCCCCTCACTGGAGATGCTCAAGAACCAGCTGGATACAGTGCTGTGTCTTGTGCTTGAGCAGGAATGCTGGACTAGATGACCCACTGTGGTCCCTTCCAATTCAGAAAATTAATGTTCCAAAGCTCTCAGGGGATGGCTCCCACCATTCCTCCTCTCCTGTCCCATCTTGTCCAAGCAGCACGAACTGCTGTCCTGCTACTGTCAGTGCTGCTGGCACCTCAGCCTTGCAGGTTGATCAACATCACCAACCTCTTGCACAAGGCCTGATAAGAGGTTATTGAAACTGGAGAGGAAGAGCAGAGCAGGCCAGAGGTAGAAAAGAGGGAAACAGGGAGGATCATGCACCCCACAGTAGTTTGCTGAAGGGGAGTCATCATTTCCTTTCCAATGAAGGTGTGCACAGTGCTCACAGACAGTGAGCATCTCACTTGTGAATGTTTTCTCAGTAAGTTGTAATGCCATTCACTGTGTGTCAAGAATAGTGACTTTTATAATGCCACTCACATTCCTGGGTGTAAGTTTGTCTTTGATACTTTCATATCAACACCTCAGTTACATGAATGCCCATTATATTTAAGGCCATAACCTGGACATGTAGAATTCCAGCCAGCCACAATTTTCTGTACGTTTCAGTCAGAAGATAGTACACTATTGGAACAATGCCAAAACACAACCTTGTAAAGATAAAAAGATAAGAGGCTTTTTTCTTTCATTACTCTACAGAGAATAAGGATTTTTTTTTTTTTAACAAGTAAGCATGAGGCTGAAAGGTAGCCTTTAGACTAACAAAGCACTGTTATAACTCCTGGAAGAGTTCCCAATACTTCTTTATTGGCTACTACAGCATATAAAAATCTAATGAACCACAAAATGATGATGGATAAATCCAGTCTGCTCAGACTGGCTGCTGGACACTGGAATATTATAAGTGCTCATCACAGTCATTATGGAGAGCATAATAGGTGGAAAAAAGCATGATTATGAGATTATTAAATTCCACTTGTCTTTACTGTTTCTAGATTCAACAAAAACTTTTTTTTTGCATGTTTCATTTTCAGATGTTTTCCTTTATTACAGATTTTAAGTAAAGTATTCTCTTCCATGTCGGAGAATTACTTAAAGAAAAGGCCATGAGACATACAATTGAGAGAAAAGTATAAGGGAAAAGTAAAGCCGTTTCTAACAGTTCTCAGCCTTCTGACTTGTATAAACAATTAGACTCTCTCAGGCATCATTCCATAAACAATGGAGTTCTCAGATTGTCTTCCCATAACAAGTAGAACACCGTCTCTGGGAAGGCCTGCCATCCTGAGAACAGATGTAGAAGTTTTGGGAACACTGGTTTCTGTTTTAGTTTCTGGTTTCTGTTTTGGTTTCTGTTTTTAATAAACAATTGTAGGTATTCTAAAACAAGAGGAGTGGTTAGAAGTTTCTCTGTTAGCCTATCATGAGATTGGATTACAGAATATTCATGGCGTTCGTTAGCACTGTTATTTAAGGTGATTGATTGATCAATAAAGTTGGAGTTCGATGCATTACCAGGATGGTCGTTCTCCCCTTCACTTCAATATTCCAGATATAAAAAATAATTAAGAATATAAATACATTATTGTTAAATTTGTATAAATATCAGTACATAGATGTATTAATAGATTTTTATCTACTTAATATAATAAAATCAATTATAAATACTATTATATTTCTGGGATTTCTATTACACAGTATCTGGATTGCTAATGCTACAGGCACTTTATTTTTGCTCACTATGTCAAATGCTGATATCATCATACCATCTTGAACTCAATTTGCTGGATTTTTATCTTTTTTTTTAGTGTTACAGGGATCTTTTACACTGCCAAATATTTGTACCAATGTAAATAATATTTTATTTCCCTACAGATCAGAATGTTGGACTGCAAGGGTTTGCTATATGCAAAGCTTTATACCTCAGCTATTGCAGAGATTGCTTTTCCAACACTGTGGCTCTCTACCCAACATTTTGAAGGAGTGTGGGATGGGAGATATGAATGTTAAAATAGTCTTTTGAGTTTTTTCCTTGGCTGCTTCTACCCAGATGAAAATATGTCAAGAGTTAGAGCATTTTCGCCTGTCATCCACGCTGTACTTCAGGTCCACAGTGCAATGACTGCCATCATAACAGTGCAGTCCCCTTGGTACCTAAACCATGTGTGCACACACTAACATGAATTTTCAGCCTCAGCGTTGATTTTTAGCTAATCTGTATCATAGCATAACACAGACAGTGGCAAAAGAAAAGGATTAAAGATCAGAAGAAACGTTATCATGATCTCCAGCTGTATCCTTCATTGAGTACCCTGTAGGTGTTCAACCAAAGCTACAGTTCACCTCCTCCCTCAGAAAAAGGCACTTCGTATTTTTGCATGGCACCCATTTGTTAATTAGCACATTTTTATTTATACTTCTTAACCTAATTTTTAGACATTGAATAAAGTTTTCTAGACACAGAATGAGGATGTGATGTTTCCCATATTCAAAAAGTATTTATGTTTTGGAGAGACTGAACTGAATCAGATCCTCCTGTAAACAGCCAGAATATTTTCCCAGTCATCAAAAGATCTCAGTTACATTTTTAGCAGCTGAACCAGATGTGAATAAATTTAGTCTCTTGTATTAAATTGCCTAATTAGGATAGTAGCATCTTGCAAGGAAACTGGGGATGATTTATCACCCTACTTTCATTATAAAAAAATTTAGAATACATCAGACTTCTGATTAGTCTTTAGCACCCTTCTGGTGTATATTACAGCCTATGGCATCCAGAGTTTGCATCTACCTACCTTATCTGCTAGATATCATTTCATGAAAGTACTCCAAGTATCACAGAGGGAAATTTTTCAAGGTGTTACTTTAGAAACAATATTCTATATGCTCCATTTCCCTTACTTACTACAGACCATTATATGTAGGAGATCAGTGTGTAGAGGATTATAGAGGGCCCTGTGTCAAACTAGTCTCTTTTCCTGTCATTCTCTTTAGATAACAGATTTTCTAATTCAGAGTTTCCTAGGAAAAATTTATAGGCTTTTTTTTCCTTCTTGGACTATACAGTCTAGGACTGATAGTTACTGCCACATGGACAGAAATATCTCTGCTTCCAGATACATCTTAAACAGAGATATTTTAAGTACTGCCATTGCCTATGCAGAGCTTTAAGAGCACCTTTTATATTCAGTAATGTGAAAAGCAGCCATTACTTTCAAATTCTTTTCAGTGATCAGTACCACTGCCATTATAAACATCACTTATATTCATTAATGCTCTGCTTGGCTTGTGTTGGCTACTGTCATGGGCACGCAGATTCTGTTTAAAACACAATTCCTTGTTGTATTCAAATCTCTGCAACACCAAACTAAATGTGTGTTCTGTTATTGGACTAATCATGACTTCGTGAAATTCCACAAGTACAGGAAGACACCCACAAAAAGTTCTCGTTTGAAAGCTTGTCCTGTGATAATACCCCAAAATATTTTCCACCACAAGATAATTGCTGAGATTGGAGCTGGGCAAGAAAAAGCCTTTTGAAATACTTATTTTAATGGCATTTTTCAGGGGGAAAAAAAAAAATCAGGAAGAAATTTCACAGTATCATTCCACATTCCAGCCCCGTGGCTTCATCTTGTTATATGCATATATATATATATTTAAAACATATATAAAAACGCAATGAATGACATTGAACCTGTGGGGGAGGGGGATGGGCAATGCAATGTGGAGGGAAAGAGGGAGAGGATTCCCCAAGGCTGCAAATAGCCACAACAGTCCCAACATCCAAAAAAAAGCCCCAGTCAGGCCAGCCAGTATAAACATCCAGGGATACAAAAACAAACAAACAAAACACCAAAAACTCAAGACCCCATTAAATTGTTAAAATGTGTAGCCATCTCCTTTTTTTAAAGGAGGAACACACATGCATACAGGTACCTACTGCTGCTAGTTCACTCAAAAGATTACTCTACATTAAGTAAATATTATCCCCATCTGAGCAAATGACTTCATATCATCTTGTTTACTTTTACTAGCAAGAGCTGAGTGCGACAAATACATGGGCTGTGAGAAAAAATTCCTACAAAAAATATTGACTACTCCAATGAATTTACTATTTCCATTTCAACCAACTGAAATCCTGGCAGAGTATTTGCTCCCTTTCTTTGACATATTGGAAGCCAGATATTTGTACTTCTTTTTATCATTTTTGCCTGCTAAAGTGAGAAATTTTGTCACAATTTAGAAGGCTCAAAACAAGTACTATCTGAGATAGTTAATTCAAATTTCTGTAACTCAAAACAGCCTGGCTTTCAGATGATGCAGATGGTATGGAGGAGGAGAAGGATCGTTTTGGCTACAGAATCACATTTAATCCTTTTTTTCCCCCTCTAGCATAATCATATAATCAAGTGATGGCACAAGACTCTTGAGGCTACTGCTCTGTCCCCGTTCTTCCCTTTTTTAGCCCACTGTAGTGTGGGTGTGAGTGTGCAAGGGTTTTCCTTTGGGAATGACTCTAGCAGAGAGGATGAACAAATGGCTGTCATTCAGAGAGAAGGCAGAAGGTCACAGAATGACAGACGGACACTCCGTCAGTCTCCACAGAGAGGCCATCATTAGTGGATTTCTTGCTGAAGTACAGCCAGCTTTATCCCCAAAGCACAGGCATACAAGGTTAGCATCCAGTCCTTTTGATACTGCCAGAACTAGGATTTCAGGCAGTAATGAAAAGAACAAAGAGGATATCAAGGTTACTAGAAAAATCCCAAACCAACCCATCAGATTGTCAGCCATGTGACAGTCATTCAGCTGTATTTAATGTCGACCACAGCCCCACCACTCTTAAATGTGTATCTCTGTTCTCCCTGTCATAGTGTTACCTGAGCTTAGAAAACTCAATGGACACCATGGCAAAAGTTTTGTACTACCTTCTTTTCCCTTAAAACTTATGAGCTTTTGTTTTCATTTCAAAGTCTTGAATCTAATAAGAGTGATAGATACAGAAGAGAATTATTAATTGCTTGACGGTTAATCCACAGATCAGTTTAAAACCACAGAGTGACACCAACCACTACTGCAGTAGCCAATAAAAGTAGGCAAAACATTGTATTTTCATCAAATCTATTAATCATAATAATTATTCACAAACTGCATTGCCATGGAGACAATCCTCCTAAAATCACCTGAATTAATGAGGTTGGTAATTAACTTCATTTATCTCATTTCAAACTGGTCCTTAGGTTTTGACATTTACTGATTGGATTCTGCAACCTTTATGTCATTTACTTTTGAGTAATTTGTAACCAACTTCGCATGACCCTCTGACAATTTTGCTGAGCAACCACAGAAGACAGAAAATCTTTTTCTTGCAAGGCATTCTCGAGAGAAATAGATACATAGGTGCATATACTCATATAGCCAGCTTCCTCAGGATATGCATCGCTATTGACATTTTATCAGTTTAAAAAAAAAAGCCACCAACATAACAAACCCCACCAGAATTATGATCAATGCTGACAGCTGGTTTTCTGATGGTACAGACCATCTTGGGAAATACAAACTATCTTTAAGTACCCCTTCTAAGAAAACAATACATGGCATACACAACTAGGAAACACAGTTGTTGAAAACTCTTGTCCAAGGCAAAGGAAGGCAGATGCTGCATCTGTTAAATGCAATGGTCTAACTGACATAAAGTTGCCAGGATTTTATAGCCACCACCATGTATATTTATGAGGAAAAAAATTATTTAACCCAATGCATATTGCAGCTGGTAGAAGAGAAGCTGTTTAGGAACTTTTCCATGGGTTCTCTTTCTACAAGTTGACAGAAAATTTGCGGGCCAGAACACTGACAGTAGTGATACTGAGTGGCAAATTATTAATATGTACCCAAGAAAAGAAGAGTACTATTATGACTTTCTAACCCACAGACACAGATTATTTCTGTCCTCCAACAACTTCAGATCTTCAGCTCTTGACCTATATGCTAAATCCTCTAAAAGCAAACTTTTGTACCTTGTACTTTATGTCTCATGAACCCATGGTGGGCTGGAACCTAAGTTCAATCTTGAGCTTGATAGTTAAATCAAGTGAGGTATCTTCAAAACACTTTGCCAGTAGAGCTGTTTACAAGCTAAGTGATAAGTTTAGTTTTCAAGCACTTGTATAACTCCATACTATTAGTGTAGAAGACTTTAAAAATGCTACATGTAAAACCAAATGCTACACATGAAACTAAATACTACACATGAAACCAAATTAAACTTTCTTGCAGCAGCTGTTTTATGCGACCTCAAAATAAAAGCCACTCCTGCCTGAATATCACATAATTTTAAAGCAATAACATAAGAAATCTTTACAAAATAACTAGTGTTTCTGTGGTTCATTTCTCTTGAAACATTTCAGAAATTTGAATTTTGAATTCTTTTGATAAGTAGGGAAAAACTTTCTATTTCAGCTGTATGAAAAATTCAAGAAATAGGGAATGTTGGAAGGTACTCCTTGTCTCCTATGGTCACTCTTAAAGAATTAATAAAATGTATATTTTAATAAATGGGTTTTTTAATAGGAGTCTGCATGTAACCCAAGAGTGTTTATTTCTGGTTATTAACTTCAAACTTAATCTTCGGTGCCTGCAATATTAAATTGGAATGCTACCATGCATGGCTGCTAAAATGCAAAACCAAATGTGCATTTGTTTATAAATTTTACATCTTCTAGTAAAAAGCAAAAAACAGCCTTCCCATTCCCAAAATCATAGGGACTTTTTGACCTATTGTTCGCTTAGAAATCCTCATTTTTGCCAGACTGTTTTTGACAAATATTTGGTCAAGGATGAAATTCCCACCATGAGTATCTGCAGCAGAGTTGCAGAATGCATCAGCTTCCATCTGCCAAAGTTGAACATATTTCCAGATGGATTTGGCCAAAATGGTAGTGCAGATCTAAGCTCTAGAATGTGGTAGTTGATAGCAGCACTGCTAATAACACCCTTCCCTCTCTTCTGCTCAAGCCATGTAGACTAATATCTTAGCCCCCAATCCAGTATGTAGGAATAACTTCATGGAAGTTGAGGCAAAAATGCTGTATAATGAGGTGGATACAAATTGGCTCATTGTTGTCAAAATTGTTTCATAGTGATGCAGATATTACCAGGCATTTGCACACAAAGAAGGGACCCCTGGATGGAACACTCTGGCCCACTACCTTCCAAAGGTGTTATATATGCTGGAGGATGTGTATTTAAATATTAACTACTTGTAAGCACTTTGCCAGAAGGGACTTCTAGGTAAAATTGCTCATAATATGAAAAAACTCATAGCCCAAGACTACTGAGGGATCTGGAAATAAACTTGATAACATCAGATTCTGGAAATCTTGTCCATCTCCAGATCAGTATCTAAGAGATTTTTATCTCCCCATTAACAACAAAATTAACAACAAAAACATTTATAATAAATCCATCCTATTCCAAAGTCTCTGGTAATACCATTTTAAGCCAGGAATGAAAACTGATCAAAGGTTTTTGAAGTGAACAACAGGTTTATCTGGATGAAACCCACTTGTGTCATACATAGACTGCTCGCAAGGGCACTATCTGGTTTCTAGCCCAATTTCTAGGCTGGGTGGCACACAGAGACATTTTGTATCTCTACCCAGTAAAGAGCTCTAAACTTTTGGCAAGCCAAGTTATGCCTTCTCACATACATCTGCCAGTTCCCACATAGTAAGCATCATCTGCACTAAGGCAAGATGGTAAATCAAAATAATTCCCTTGCAAGATTCTGGAACGTCCTTTAGGACAGCTGCCATCCAGTAAATTCTAAAACACAGGAATCAGTGGTATTAAAGCCCTGGCAAGCCTTTCATTACTGACACAAGTAATGATGGTAGGTTCATAGCTGATCAAATCTGTCTGCCAAAAAGCTAACTAAAATGAAAGTAGGACCATTTGGCAAGTAAAAAAAAAATTACCAAAGCACTAGCTGAAAATTGTTCACCCATGCTACATGGAACTTGGAGTGTAGATGCCAACAGTCTAACTGTGGTTGTTCTAAAAAACATTAACTATTAAATTTTAATGTTCATAAAAACATTAAAAGAGCAATGAAAAGTCAAACATTAAATATAGTATGTACTTTCAAAAAAAAAAAAAACAAACCACTAACTGTATAATGTATCATTTATGTGTTTTCCTTACCATAAATCTACACAGCAAGGGAATGTACTTCATGATCTGTAATCTGTATGAATTTTAAGATTCTAAGAGAAAGACATTTTTGTCAGTGTCCTGTGTCCATTAATATCCAAATAAATAAAGAAATATTTAACTTCTTCTCAAGGACAAGTGAAATATAACCCTGCTTTTCAGCAGGCTGAAGAACTAAGTGAAGTTTTACTATGATGGTTTTAGTATTGTACACCTCTAGCTTTAATTGCTGAAATTTCTTTATGGCTTTGTTACTAAATGACACTTGCTATAGTTTGTTGCTCTGATCTCCACTTATGATTTTCCTACTAAATATGGGTTGAGAAGGACTTGATTCAACAGATGAAAGCACACTTGTTATCCATAATGGTATCTTCAGATAACTGAATCAGCACAGGGATAGATAATCCCTTAAAAATGACACCATGAAAATGAAGATTGAACTGTGTTACATCTGTGTGAGAAAAAAAATTATTTAACTGATGGCAATGTGTATGCCAGGGGTGTCATAAACCTAGTGTGACAAACAACAAATGTGAACAGAATCAAAACCATTGCATTAGACTCTAAAGCCTTTGTTAGCAGACCAGATACAAAAGTGTCCAGATGTTATCTTAGATTAGTTTAAAAAATTATTCCAGTTCATCTTGTGCATTCAGTGCATGTAGATATCTACAGCACTTATTTTTTGTACAGACATTCAGATCACATCTCCCAAGTAGGAAATATACAGGAGATGGAATTCCTCACAGAAGAGTGTCTTATCTGTGAGAACAGAACAACACTGGAAATGCCAGGTTTTGGCATGTCTTGCATTCCCAAGACACCAGGGCATTTAAGATAGAAGCCTGAATGCTGGCCCCCAGACAGCCTGACTTCTGTCAAGAAGGAATTCTTCCTGGCTTGTAAGCCTCTTCTCCCTCCTTTGTTTCTATCTAATCCATTACATCAGAGAAAAAAAAAAAAATCTCATTCCTTTCTAGGATCCCTCTGAGCTGTCTCAATCAGTTCAACAGGATCCAGGGAATCCAGGTGTGTTTTGGTATGCTTTTAGTATGAACTTTTCATAAAGGTTGTTTTGAAAATTGTCTTGTTTTTAATATTCCCTACAAGCATTCTTTCTTACTGTGATGACTTGCTTTGCTAGTGTAAATAAACTTGACTTTTTATGTTATATGGTAATCTGGAAGCTGTTTTCAAAAGTACACATAGGACACCAGATATTTGCCAAAAAAGAACATTTTTTCTTGTTTATAAAAAATAATATTATTTGTCTTGTAGAAAAAGAAGAACATGAGAATGTAAATATTTGTTTGATTTTTGCCCTGCTTTGGGCCATAAAGAAATGGCTTGATCTTATTCCTGTTACAATACTTACTGAGTTCTACAACCTTATTATTACTATTATTACTGGATAAAATATATAGCACAATTATGATATATCCTAGATCTTTGTTGGAAGCTGTCACTTGTCCTTCATTCATGTAGAATAATTGAAGTTTGTTCAGCAATACTTCTTTAAAGAATTTAAAGGCAAAGATTGTAGCAGAGCCTGAGACTTTACAAGAATATTCTCCCCTCCAAACTGAAGGGGAGTCTATGTAAAAATATAAAACAGAAATGCATACATGAAGTTTTACTTCCAAATTTCCTACACAGTGCCAACAGTGGTAATAAATATGTCCAGTTGTTAATGTCTTTATAAAAGTCAAGTTACAAAACCTGTAAACTCACTCAGTGTAAATGAAGGGGAGGAAAAACTGCTTTGAATAAATCTGAATGTGATAGCCACATGGGTCAAAAAAGAAACAGCACAAAGAATTAGCATAAGTTCTATCAAACACAAACCTTCAGTAACTACATTAGAACCTGTGAAATTTGTATTGTCCATGCCTTTTTAATGCAACAAATGCATAAAGTATTTGCATCTGTGAAAGCACAAAATTTCTATAGATGTAATATCATTTGTCTAGAAATCTTTAGGATCTGAAACCAGAGAGGATATGATAATAAGGATCTTACTTTTTTCAAATATTCATATTGCAAGTAGGATCTTCAGCCTGCAAAACTGATATTTACACATTAGTGCATCACTTCAAAACATTGTAGTTTTAGAATCTGTTTCTTTTGGTGTGGTTTAGGGCAAAATAATACAGATCAGCAAGGTATGCTCATGCACAAAGTGCAGCAGGAGCTGCACATTTTTGAATAAAAGGATTTACATGATCACCCAAATTTAGAGTCCTCCAGATTCTGTGCTTCCATTCAGTGCTTTCCAATCTGTGCCATACCCCACTCACATTTTCCTTACAAGTTTTATGCACTGTTTTGGAATTTATATTTATTTCCTCAACAAGAGGTTGAGTGAGACTTTGTGAATCACCTCAAAATCCCGGAGAGTTGTTTTTTAGAATATCGAGATTGAAATCAAACTTCTTTGGAGAAAACATCTTGCCCAACACGAGCACCAGTTTTTTAGTTCTCCAAATAAAGAACTTCTCTTTCATGCTACAGATATAGTAACTAAAATTGCCTTACCTCATGAATATTACACTATATTCAGGCACTTCCAAAGAACTTGTGAAAATTGCGGACAGCTCTATGGAAGAAGGAAACACAGCAATCATCATCTGTGGATTGCAATAATAAGGCCACTAATTTTAGTGCAGTATCTATTCAGAATATATCCGTGCAGGACACAGAATTATCAGATGTTCTGCACTCCGCTGAACGGCATGGCACATGGGGCATGAATTATTACAATTTCCTCAGAAGTCATGGGCAAGGGACAAAGATTAAAATCTATGTAACTGTTTAATGCACAGAGTTCCATGTGAAGCTGGAAGTTTGTACAGTGTTTTAAGCTGCTTTTCAATTGTAGCAAATTATTTTCTTTCTGCAACACAAAAGGAAGATGTTGCTACGCAAAGGGAGTTAGCAACAAGTAACAGCTATGAAAATAGACAGCAAAATGAAAGAAACAAAACTTTATAGTGGGTCTCCTTCTGTAAACAAGCAGTCAGAATTATTTACACAAGCATATAATTTCTTTTGCAGGAATTTTGAAAGTCCTTCTGCCTTCATATTATTAAAAGGAAAGATTCCTAGAATCTTGTACTCCTTAAAATCTGGCTCTAAAAGTTACCAAGTAATCCTAATTCTGATATAACCTATTTGAAATGAGGAGGCAGGGAGAAAAAAAAGAAAAACAAAAAAAACCCCCAAAAGATCCAAAAACCTCTTTTGTCAACATTATGTAATCTTTGGAGAGGAAAATTCATAGATCCTTTCTCTGGAGGGTCCTTTCCATATTTGATACATACACCTAACATATAGCATCAAATTCACATCAAAATCTTACTAATGATTAAGATTTTTTTTACCCAAATAAGAGAGGTGATCTCCACAGTTTAGTAGATTAATAGAATTGGATTTATAGAATTTTAATATCAATATTGTTCAGTAAAGTTTACAAAGTCAAAAAATAGGGCGTCTCATAAAATTAATTTCAGTATTTCTGTGAAATAATTCTTTTTATGAAATAATAAACAGAAAATAGCTGATGTTATTTCATGAGATCTCATGAAAACGGTCATTGATCCATGGAACAGTAATGTTTGAAGTTAGACATTAAAAAAAAATCCTTTTTCTGAACACCACATTAATTTTGGTTCAGTAAGTTTATTTTTCAGCAGCAACTTTTATTTGCTTCCCTCACTTCATTTCAGCACACCCTTTAGATGACCCAGAACTGCATCTTTGTAACTGGAATATACCCCAGTGAATAATTTCTGAGGACACAGCTCTTGCTCAGCTAACAGTAACTGCCAAAAGTGCTCTAACAAATTAGGAAAAATCAGAAATATGCAATTACTTTTATCTCCAGCTACTGATTAGTTGTACAACAGCCACAACTAGAATTTGGATTAATGAACAGTAACATTCTGCTACCATAGAAAGGAACCTAAATAGTGAAAATGAAAGCTCTTAACAAGTAAGAAAATGCATTAGTGACTTGAGTCTCATGCTGTCCTTTGCTTTGAAAGAAAACTGGATGATGTTTTCTTTTCCTCACAAGATAGATCTCTATTTTGGTTTCTGGATGAATTTGATCTTTTGAAATAATCATGGCAAACTAGGGCTAGGAACAGGAGGTAGAGTGTATTGCAGTTTCTCTTGGCATACAATTTTCAGAGATGAGATTTGTGTTCTCTCTTCATATGTCAAGATGTAAAAAGTCTAGAAAGATAAAAATATCTATTCATGGAAATTGCACATGTGATGGGGTGAAGGAAGGGTTTACTTGTGTCTGTACTGTGGGGCACAATCCAAAGATTATCACTTTCCATGATAAGCCTGCCACAGCCACTAACCACGTGAGGTTTGTGATTCAGTCAATAGTAATCAAAACCCACAGCTGGAAATGGACTCCAAATACACTTAGTGCAGTCTCAGTGGGGAGCTTTGCATGGCATATTTGCTGAAGCTAAAACAATCCATTGCACCCTTTTGGTCCCAAGAAAGAGGTAGCACAGATAACTGTGTTTGGGGAAGGACTGAGAGCTGTCCCTGATGACAGGTGACCAGAGGCAGTTCAGACCTACCCCATCTCTGTCCCTGTGTTCAGTCACACACCCGGCCAGCACATCTCGTGTGCCTGTCCCAAGTCTGTGTTTTGATCACAGCACAGTGAATAATCATGGTACACTTTGTAGCTGCAGATTCCTTTGGACTGGAATACAGGGGTGTTGTAAATGAAGATTGTCTCTGTGCTCTTAACCACTAATTTTTTCCCCAAAGAACACAATTTAAGACAAACAACTTTTCATTATACATAACATTAAAAAATGCTTACAAGCCAAAACCTGAAGTTATCCCTGTATCTCTACCTCACAAAGTCTAGGGAATTTGTCCTTATAATGCTTACAAGGTGAGCCATTATTCAACATCTTTGTTTCACAGATAAAAAGCTTAAGCACAAAGCCCTGCCAGGGTAACATGAACACTTGCATTTATCTTGGTGGTATTAAAACAAGTCCTGGATTCAAAAGCAGCACTCAGGCACACAGATAATATATGAAATAGAAAACAAACAGAGAAACAAAAGCCCAAACAAAAAAACCCCAAGCTTACCTACATCTCCTGAATCCCAAGGCAAAAAAGGAGCACCAAGCTATAACTTTTCAGTTTCCATTGTAATCTGTATCACATTATCCTGATATCTATTAACAATACGGGCTATTTCTGTTACACATCAAATGCTAAATATTCTTTCTACACACTCTAAGCATGCAAAGTGCAGAAAAACGCTAGCTTTCTTGAAAGAATAAATCCAGAAATGCAAAATATTTTCTAAGCCCCAAGAGAGTCCCAGGTGTGTTACCACAAGCAGGCAGTATTCCTGCAGACAGGTCACTTTGCTGTTACACACAGCACAACTCTGAACTGAATGTGATGTATTAAACCCAATTCAAAACACATTTAAACCACAAGAAAAACATAACCATTTTATACAGAAACAAACTGCACTGTACCCCTCAGATCAAGCTAAGAAAAAGCTTTGCCTTAGATATTCCATTTTTCTACAGGAAATCACTCTCTTTTTCCTTATCAAATATTTTTTCCTATATTCATGATCTAGAAAACACAGATAACACTTAACACTGGAAAATACCTTTCTATTTATTATAAATTGCATGTGACAATCTATTTCCAAGTAATTATTAACATCAAGCAAAAAAATAACTATGATCCCTATTCCAAGTAACACCTCTGAGCAGTGCAACACAGGAAGGCTCTGTCAAGTGTAGTTACATTTTCCTGTCAGCCTCTCGGTTGTAGAGACATATATTGATTTAGTGTGTACACAGACAGAAGGTGTTGCCACTAACACTAGAACTGAAAGGGTGGGAGGAACATGGTGCAGGAATACCAAAGCCCACATGCAAAACAAGGATATACTGGTGGATCCAGTGCAAGCTGATACATGGAGATTTACAAACTGATATTTACAAACTCTGATAGCATGAGAGTCTCAAGCACCAAGGAGATGAGACATGCTATGCAGCCTTTCACTACAGTGAAAGACACTAGGTACTGACAATTTCAAGCTGTTCACATTCTTCATATTTACTTCAAGGTCAGGCTGGATGGAGCTCTGACCAGCCTGTTCCAGTTGAAGATGTTCCTGCTCATTGTAGGGACATTGGACTAGAGATGGCTTTTAAAGGTCCCTTCCAACCCAAAATGTACTAAGATTCTGTTTATACTGCATGCAGTGTTGTGTGGATTTTTAAATATTTATTCTACTTAATAGCATATCTCACAGAAGGTAATTCAGATCACCTTGGATTTCCTTAGCTATTGTCAAGAGAAGAATGAGTGTCATTTTTGCCCTCTGCAGTCTGAGTAAATATGCCAGTTAAACTTACCCCACTTTTACATATGTATACACAGTAATAACAAATGCTGAATCAGAGCCTTGCCATCCCTTATTTTTGCCTCTCCATATTGCTCTCTGTTTTCTGGGATAGCCAGCCCACTCACAACAGTGTTTAAAATACTGAAAAAGTATACTGGAAAATACCAGGGCCTGGCAAAGATCAGGAATAGGCTCAGCTGCACAGATAGTTAAAACTCAGTCATAGCTCTTTTTCTTTTTTCTTTTTCAACCTGCTTTCATGCCACCAGCAATGTTGAGAGAGCTGAGTTTGTTGATGAAAGAGACAAATGCTCTGTGTCTCTCTTATATTTCATAAGCATGACAGTGACGTAATCTGAACCCATTGCACGGTTTGCACCTCAGAAGACATTAGGTTGTTTTTCATTTCTGCCTTGATAACTTCACTACAAGGACATAAAGAGCCAGTAGACATGGCTCACTGCACAACTTTGGCAGCTTGTGTTGTAGTTTCTTACCTTACACAGCTATGAAGACTGTGAGAGTCAGTCAAAGAATTAATTGCCAGTAAACATTTCTTCTCCTCACACAAGACAGAAAAGGGAAGAATAGAAATTACAACTATTTCACAATAAAAATAACATTTTCTATTAGATAGCTGATTATAGATTATTATTGACATCAGCTATATTGGCTAAAATTGTTTTCATTATTAGTGTTCATGTCCTGGACCTGTCATTTATTTGCCTGCCCAGAGACAGTCTTTATCACGAGCTGACAGACCAGGCTTACAAATTTACCTGCCTCTGTCAGTGAGGGAGGACTGCAGATAACAGTTCTGCACCACGTCTTCACCTGAGCCAGGAGGAATGAGAATAATAGAAAATACTTGAGAATTCAGGTACTTATCCTATCCCTGCAGAGTGACCAGAGAAAGCCCAGCAGCACCAATAGTGACGCTGATGGGAGAGAGCACCACGGCTTTGAAGTGGTGTGGTCTGCACTGCTGCACTGGCAGCTGTCAAAGCAGATTTGTTTCTTTTGTTCAGAGAATCTCTCTCTCCTTCTTGCCTGTCTATGGGCAGCATTCAAAGAGCAGACAATTCTGTCAGGGAATTTTCCTCCCACTGCTGAAAACTACATTCTGTATCAGCAAGAAAGTATGGCTGGTGTTTGCTAATGACTAACCTTGAATTTCTTCTAATAAATCAACAGTGATAAATAACAATGAGAAGAAGATTCAGTGCATGCAGTTAGATAATGCAGGGGGTACCAAATAGTGACTATGAAAAGAGCAAAACAAAATAAAACAACATATTCAGAATTTCATCCAATATTAATGTGAAATTTTCACTTCAACGAGGGGAAAAAACCAGAAAAGCTTTCTTTTCCATGAGAGCAAGTATTAGCTCTTGAAATTTTCTTAGAGCTGACACCAGTATGAAAAACTGAGAAACATTTATAAGCATGCATGCACACATTCAGACATGCAGAGAAATAAGGAAACATCTGAATATAACTGCATGAGCAGACTCAGGTCACAGAAAATTCTAGAGCATCTTGATACCACTCTGATGATGTAAGAATAGGATATTTTGGTTCATGGTATCGATATCAAGATATGGGTTCTAATTTGATGGTACTTTAAAGTTAGTGAAGCTTAAAATTAGTTTTTATAAGACTGTACCTAGTACCACTGATGCCTTATTTTTCTTTCCTATCCCTTCTCCTTCAACAGAAAAATATTTAGGTTTTATTAGTTTTAATATATATAGAATAATATTAGTTTTTGTCTTTATGAATTATATATAATATATTTAGTCTCTATAAAAAATTAGTTTTAGAGGAAAACTGCAAATACAGGTTTTTATTGGTTTATAATATACTCCTCAATAGGTTTAGAATTTGACGGGTACATGCCTAAGGGAAAGTGGCAATTTTAAGCACAGACTTTAAAAACTTTCATTATCAGTAGCACTCTCTTCAAGAATTTGCCTTTGAGTCAGTCTTTTAAGTTTCCATGCATTGTTATCTGGCAAAATAGTAGCACTACTTCTACAGCTGCCTTCTGCACTTACTTCCTTTTGTTAGTGCATTTTTAAGACAAGGTGATACATTCTGTACCACCATTCACATACAGAATGATCTTTGATGTTACTAGTTCTGGATGTATATAAAATTCATTATATACTTCCTAATTTTACTCCAATAAACAGAGGAAAGTTGTTATTGCCATTTAACTGTGGTTCTCCCTTATACTGATTTCAGTTTTATTTATGTTTCAAAATTTATGTTTAAAATTCCAGGAGTGATCTGTTGAAATCAATTCTTAGCTACAAAACCAAATCCAATCACCATTCCGTGATGTTTCAGATCTTTCCTAAAACAGGAACACTACCAAAAAGATGCAATAATAAAAACACCCAATTGCTTCCTCAAAGAACACTTCTTCAGCATTTTGGCCTCCCACAAATGCCTCCCCATTAAGCTGCTTTTGCAGTACAGCTCAAAGGTCAAGGACTTACAAGGAGCACACCTAAACCACAGGTTTGGGCATCAGAAGCAGTTAATCTGTGGCAGATTAGGTCTCCATACAAGCTAATTTACTATGCAATGCTTGTGCTCTCACACATACAGTGAATTGGCTCACACAAGCTATGGCTAATTTGTGACTGAGAATACTTGTGGTAGCCAAGCTATCTTCTTTTTACAGATAACTCAACATATCAATGCTGCAGGTTGCCAGATCTTGAACAATTTCAGAACAGGAGCCACCCTGATTCAGGAACTCATCCTTACTTCAAAAGGAAATTCTCCAATAAAATCCATGAAAGGTCGGTGCATAAATCAATGCTTTCTCAAAGATCTCAACTTCGGACCATTATACACTTCTTTTCCTCAGTTATCACCACAGAATAAGCAGTCAGTTACTCATTAATTATACAACTGGCAGTACCACTGTGCATGGGGTTCCAGACCAAGTAAGATTGTTTTTAGGATCAAAAATATTACTCTTAGATTCACTGAAAACTTTGTAATGAGGCAGACATTCTTTCCTGAGCAAGGAAAGAAAGAGGTGAGAAAGCCCACTAAATAAGGAGCTTATCTGATGGATTTGAAATTATATGCATATGAAACACAATGATTTCCTCTTGCTTTGGTGGAAACAAGTGGAACATGAGGTAGAGCACTGTGAATATTGCACTGACACAGCCAAAAGGAAAGACAAAGGGCTGTAACTGAAAAGCAATACAGGAGTGCAGAGCAAAGCTTGTAAAGACCTGGAAAAGATAAACCTCTTCCCTTTGGTTTTAAATTACCTTGATATTTTTCTTTCATGTGGCTTTTCCTTTCCTCTTGGAGCTGGATATTCAAACCTTGCAAGTAAATAAGGAAAACAGCAGTTTTAAAGATTGACACAATTTGTTTGATAAAGAGCAAGTTGTCAAAATTATGCATAGAAGCCCTAAGGCAGAAAAGAAAGAGTTTTCAATCACAGTGGTAAATAAAATCCTTGACACAGTCTGACTAAAGGGTCCAGCTAGCAAATTCAAGTTCTATGTTCTTCATTGTGACAGAAAAATCAAGGAAGACATACATAATTATTTTTTATCAAAACCAAAGTGACAAAAGCCTTAAACCTGCTGGGGTTTAACTCTGTGTAAAATAGTTTATTCAGCATAGCCTCTCCAATGTATTACCATGCTTTACATCAAAATGCCTCATTCGCATGCAATAAAAAGCAAAGCCAGGTTAGGTCAAAAAGGAATCCGTAAATAATTTTGATGCTAAGAAAATGTGACTTGCATTACCACAATACGCAGTCAAGTATATTGCAGCTTCCTGCAACAAAAACTCAAAATAAAAGCAGTATAATTATAGCTACTGAGGTCACAGGAGCTGTTACAGTCCAAATTGGAAGCAAATTATCAAAACATGCCATGTTGGTGGTCCTGTAGGACAATCCTGTCAGGCCCTGATATGCAAGTGGGACATGTGGAGGATGGATTTGACTTTTATCACATGCAAAGCAACAGACCCTGCATGCATATGCTTTTTTAATAGCACAAAGCTTTCTATGCAGAATGTCTAATTCAGGAGGTGTGGAGCTATCCCACAAGCTGGTACTTTGTCTATAAAATGCTTGGATAGGAATTCCACTGTATTATCTGTCAGTAATTCCTATGTGGGAGTCTTCTATGCTTTTGTAAGACAAATATCAGCTAAAAGAATTAGTTGTCAACTTCCTGTGCATGCCAATTCATGGTGTTTTTCAGATTCAAGGAGAACTTGGTATCCCTACTTGGTATGCACATGAGCACACACAAACAGATTAGTTTGTTTATGACTTAGAATCCCATTTCAAGTTTGCTTTTTTTTGGGCTGATTTATTTTTAACAGATGCTGACTGGTGAAGGAGCACAATCAGCAGAAGCTTTCTGCATGCCTCCCTGGCCATTTTCCTCTCCTATATATCCTGGTAGGTTTTACAATCAACATCACTGTCACACAGAGCATCAAAGGAGCAGCCAAAGCAAGTGAATGCACATTACATAAGCTCTAACAAACAAGGAAACACTGCCTGATATCTACCCCAGACATCTTTAGCCCTCAAAATCCTGCTTCACAAAACAAAAGGTGACTTTTTATTTCTGCTGACAACTGAGATCTTACATTTCCAAATCATCGCTCCATGCAGCTATCACTTGAATGCATGAGTGGGGAATGCACCTTTCTGAAAGCAAAACATCTAAATTTCCATGGAAGTAAAATAAAAACATAAATGAGATATTGCATAAGTATAGAAAAATTATCTGAAGTTAAAAGCTTTGTTGGATATTTACTTCAGATGCAAGATGAAAAATTCTGAAAGTTCCATTTTTTTTACCTCTAACTAAAGGTGTTTCCACCATTAAATATTTTCAATTGCTTTCTATTTCTTGATTACAGTAGAAACCATTGAAGACTATTAGGAAAATAAAAAATGAAACAAACTAAGAATTTCAAACAGTGGTTGTTGTCTAGCTCATAAAAGGGAACAAGCAAAATTTTCAGGCAGATTAGGCATAAATCACTGTATTTGATTTGGGGTTTTATTTTTTAGGCAATAAT
The DNA here is from genome assembly GCF_028551555.1 of Melozone crissalis. NCBI lineage: Eukaryota > Metazoa > Chordata > Aves > Passeriformes > Passerellidae > Melozone > Melozone crissalis. The sequence continues at coordinate 33,682,441 of NW_026535784.1, read as the reverse complement.
TAAATATTCCTGCTAAATATAAATTACTTTTGGATGATAAAGGTTGCTGTATGTTAAAGATTCTTTAACCCTAGGAGAATAAAAGATTAAAAATGTCTCAAAAATAACAATCCTATCTCAAGGACTATCATAGGAGTGAAATGGAGATATTTCTATAGAGTCCAATTTTTTTTTTCTTCAATGGTAATTGTCAGTATTAAACAAAATACAGAAGTGTTTTGCCGATTACTTCCTGCACAAAGCAGAAAACCCTAGAAATAGAATGTAAAAGAAATGGATTATCAGAACAAATACATTCAGAAAATTTCTGGTCCCTTGTTCACACTACATTTACAACAGTAGGAGAAATAAAATTTCTTTCTGTTCATTCACTTCAGGGCTCCTTTTTTAATGACAGCTCTAGTAATCAGGAATAAGGCAGATTTTATGCAGGTTGGTTGCATGCATCAACGGTAATGTAATTTTCTTTTCATATGGCAGGGGGTCTTAAGGATGAATAAGGGCTTCACATTACAGAAGTCATGGACAATACTGAATGGTGGCTGCCAGTAAGTAACATCCTGAGACAGTTTCACAAGGAGTCATACACAGAGAAGTGGGTTGAGAAAATTATAAGTTGGATTCCTTTTTCAATTGCTTGACAGATTGAATGCAGATTCAGTTAATAACAGAGTGTGACTTAACGAATACCAGAATATACATTGCTGGGAAAAGAGTGTTAGAGCTAGATTTATAAGATTAAAAATACATTATGTCCCTATATTTATATGATTGACTGTGTTTAAATACTAATACTAGAAACTTAATTTTGAAACATGAAATGAAATCTTCATGTATTTAGTGAATGCATACAAATGTCCTGTATAAATTCATTCAGCTCTCACAGTTTTTAGAGCTACTGGTCCAGTGCAAAGGGGTTGCCATGGCTACTGCTCTAGAGAAAGTCCATTGAATTGCCATTTACAATAAACTATTACTTTTCAGGTGCTGCAAGCCTACACATTGGAAAACATTATTTCCTCTTTCCTCCTCCCAAAACAGCAAGCTTCCCCCACAAACTGAATGTTATTGCATGTGTGTGTGAAGAGCCATGCCTGCTCTTTAGCTGTGACCATTTCACATTTATTGTTAGCATAAACAAGAGGCAGGATCATGGAATCACAGAATGGGGAGGTTGGAGGGGACCACAGTGTGTCATCTGGTCCAGCCTCCCTGCTCAAGCAGGGTCATCGTACAGCACAAGGCACAGGACTGCATCCGGACAGTTCCTGAATATCTCCAGTGAGGGAGACTCCACAGCCTCTCTGGGCAACCTGTGCCAGTGCTCAGTCACCCACATCATAAAGAAGTTCTTCCTTACATCCAGGTGGAACTTTCTATGCATCAGTTTCTGCCAACTGCCTCTTGTCCTATTGCCTGGCCCTACCAAGCAGAGCCTGGTCCATCATCTTGGCAGCCCCCTTCAGACCCTGACAGACATCGATGAGGTCCCCTCCCAGTTGCCTCTTTTTGAGGCTGAACAGGCCCAGATTTCTCAGCCTGTCCTCATAAGAGAGATGCTCCAATTCCATAACCATCTTCATTGGCAAAGATATCTTACTTGATCCCCAACATTTTGCTTAAAAACATCTCAGAAATGTTTCTCATAAAAATCCACAAACCTGTTAAATCCACTGACCAGCCACGTTCAAATTTCATCAGGTCCAGAGGTCCCACCAATTCTGATTTCCCACAAATTTCATAAAATTCAGTTGCTGAATTGAGTACTGTTAGTGCTTCAACCACAAAAGATTGAAATTTGGGCACTTGCCATGAAGGCATGGTACAGCCTTCTGAAGAGGCACTGAGATTGCAGCCACTGGCTGGCCTGATTGCCCCTAGCCAGAGAACAGCTTTCATCAGCCCAGCTCTGCCCAGTAACAGCACAGGGAACACAGAGGCAGGGCCCTCCCAGCATCTCAGGTGTGGGCTGAAGGGGGAAAGAGGAGTGCTGGAAATATCTGAGCCAAGGTGCACTGAAATGCATCCAGGGTGCGCAGGGGCAGCTCAGGCACAGGGAAATTTTCAGTGAAAAGTTACAGTCAAAGTACAGAACTTTTTTCTTAAGTTTAGCTGAGTTGATTTATAATGTGTTCCACACCAAAACAAGAGTGTCCTTCCAAAACTCCTTCATTAGGAAAAAAGCCAACAGGCCAATATTATAACCACACTTATCTGAAAAATGGGAAATTTATTCTTAAAATGTTTATTCAGAGTACCTTAACTCTGGTGATCCCTGCATAGGCATCCTAGCAGTTATTTTTTCCCTTTGAGGTCCTTTTTCTGCTTTTAACTAAAAAGTAAATCCTGATAAATCCTCCATTTAAACACCCACAGATATTTTCTGTTTGTATTTCGTAACAAGAAAAAAATGCAAAGATGTCTTTTTGACATGTTCTTTTGCAAAGGCTTTGGGATATTTGCAGTTAAATTGAGACTTCAGCTAGGCTAGTTTCAGCTAGAAACTAGCCAGCCTAGTTTCTTTCTATGATGTGGAGTCATCAAGAAGCAATATAACTTTCCAGTAAAGCAAATCTTACAACTTATAAGGACTTAAAAGGGATCACAAATAAACAAGAAATTACAATCCTTAATTAACTCAAAGTTAATATATTGCTTTCATGAACTATGGGCATTAGGAGTGGAAGAGTTGAGAAGTAACATGTTTTTAGTGTTATAGAAAATATTTCAAACAATGACACTTCTTCAAGTGTCCCACAGTATTCTTGTCCTCCTGAATGACCCTACTCTTTACAGTTTTCAGCTATATTGTTCAGGAATTTTAGTGATTAAAATCTCACACTCTCTTTCATAATAATGACAACATTTACTGAACAAACCTCATATACTGCCTCAAGAATATGCAAAATTCTCCTCCCCTAATGCTTTCCAAATACAAACTTTAACCATTGTCTATAGTTTTCTTCAAGTTGTTAATAATCATGTAGCTCTGTATCAAGATTTGCATGCATTCAGGAAGTTTTAGGAGCAAAAATGTAGGGATTTGAGAGACTTAAATTTCCCCTTCCAGTGTCATAACAACAGCATGTCCAATGTTTTCAGTACTTTGTAAATGTAATGTACTTTGAAAGTATTTCTTCAGTGTTGTTCTAAACTGGCTTTAATCAGAACACTTTTTGTTCACTAATGTGAATACATGGTTTTGGAAAAATCTCGCCTGATTATGTATTTGCAAAAAATCTAGTGTTCATGACATTGCAAGCATCAAACCCTTTCCCAGTCAATGTTAACATTGACAGACCAACTCCAGTATTTGTCAGGATTGACAGAATGGTTTAAAAGCATTCTGTTCTGGTCAGTACTAAAAGAGAGAACAGGGATGAGAGGAAAAATTGATTATGCACCCTAGGGGAGATTTGCTGCTTTATATCCCTGAAGCCTTGCACATTTTTCAGATTCCTATTTCTGTGCATCACAGTGGAGGGCAGAACTGTAGGAAAACCATTTTTACCTTGTACTGTCCCAACAGGTTGGCCACTAAGGCCTAATGTGGTTTGGAGGTTTCAGAGCATAGTCATGACCCACTCACCAGCTGTCACAGGACAGAACTGTTGCTCTAAATGAACAAGGGACTCCAGCAGAAAATCCCATAATGTGGCATACTCTTTTAGCCACAAGCTGCATCACATTCTGATTTTCCAAATATTCAGGAGCATAGGACTGTCCATTAGAAGAACCATTTTACCACAGGAGGAGCCACTCACTAAATAAAACACTTGGATGGCTAAACAGCATCCTGCATTTTTGATTTCATTTTAACTAAAACATAACCAATTGCTGGCAAAGTATTAGGTGTTTTCCTGGGATTAATTTTTTGAGAGAATTTAACAATAAACAAATATAATTAATTATATAGAGTTAAAAAAAACATGATTGATGACTAATTCCTGGGTCATCCTATTTCCTTGACTACTCTGCTGCCATCACATAACACCCAGTAAAAATGCCATAAACCCCAAGTGCTAGACAGTAATCCATGGAGCATGGGCATTTACATGCTGGATACCAAATCCTTTTCCAGAACATCTTCTGATTGCTATGTGAAGTACTGAAAAAAGCAATTACACCTATGCCTTAGTAACTGTGTCTGCCATAGTAGTGTGTATATGCATATGTCATCAGCCATGCTATCTCTGAAAGTGTCTATCACGTGCCCAGCAGAAGAAAATATTTTTAACCCAGCATTTGAAGTCCAAAAAATTTTTAAACAATTCTCTGCGTAACTTATTTGATTGAGTAAAATGCAAAACAAATGCCAAGTTATCTGTTTCTCTGAATAATATTATGAGAACCTCTCTGTGTATCTGTATAAATATTAAAATAAAGTCTTGTAAATCAATAAGCACATATGGTTTCTTAACCACTCTTTGAAAAATTAATGCACATCTAACTGAAGGAGAAACATAAAAAGTGGAGTCTATGGTGACCTTACATTTAATTAATGATCCAGTCAGTTTAGACATTCAAGCCACAAAAATAGCTGGTCATCCTAGCATATTACAGGTATCTAGGAAAGAAGAAAATATTAACATTTCTGGTGATTACACTAAACAACTACTGAGTAATAATATTTTTTATTTATGTGGTTTTGTGAAAGGGGAGTGGGTGGTCTGAGATTGTCTAAGAATTATGTGAGACTATTGGAATTCTAATAAGTAAGAAAAACATACATATCCCACACACCCATCATGCCTATATAATGTATGGCATCTTCTTGCTAAGTCCAGTCTGAATTTCTAAGTAAGGCGCTCCCTAGAAACTTAGACATCAAGGGAGGTTAAATAACTACAAGTTCCTGTTTTAGGTGTTTCAAATATGTAGAGTGGAATCAGTAAAGAATGAATAAAATTCTAAGCACCAGTAGCTTTGAAAACCTCCAGGACTCTGATACTATCTTCTGCCCATACCTACAAGAAAATGAATGTATCCACTAATTGTTTTAGCTAACACTGTGGAGTAAACCTCTGAGTGCATGGGTTACAGCATGCCTATATAGGGCCCTTGATGATTCTCTAAATCAACAAAACTATTTCCTGAAGAAACAGATAAGTCCGACTACTGTATGCATAACCCTATCTAGGTAATTTCTCTATTCTGTCTGAGTTATAATATGCAGGTGATGCATACATCCATCTACCATCACAAAAAGTAAAACTTACTGGGGTAAGTACCATGTTATCATAACTCATGGTAACTTTAGTTAGTTAGTTCTACCATCTAGAAACACACAAGACCCTGGAATATTTTGATTAGTCCTTTACTCATTCAAGAATGCACAAAAATTCAATTTCCATTGTCTATAAGGGACACGCACAGAAGATCTCTACATCTTTTAAATGCCAGTCTCTCCCATTCATTTAATGAAAAGAAGAGGGTGGACATGCTGTGAGCATAACTGTAACTGGCCAGTTGGTTTGTAGCTGTTGAATTTATCATTTAGGCAGTTATGTGCACTCTGGTCTATCTAGAGGTAAGCTTAAATCATACATACAACAAAATTCCATGCCTTGGTCCTAAACTGGTCCTCACAGATCCAAATAGTGACACACAAACTCTACTAGGTTGCTCAGGATTTCAGTTCCCCAAACAAAGCAAAATTAAACATTAATGTGGAACCTGCATTCATCTTAACTTTTACTTAGTGCAAGAAAAAAAAAAATCAATACTACACATTTATGATAACTTTCAGGTGGTGTACTGGGTCTGCTCTTTGCAACTCTGGTGACAGAGCAATACTTATTCAACAGGAACACTAAAAGCAAACTATTTCTGTGAAACCAGTGAAATTGGGTGGGGCTTTTTTCCCATCAGGAGCCCAAATATTAACCTAGGTAATGCTTTGCTCACAGAGTTGGGAGAAACCTTTTACTTTGTGAGAAGTGTCTCTTTTTTCCTGCCAGAACAAAACACTCAGGTGAAAACATCCTTAATAGCTGAGCAGAAATTTTGGTGACAGAAGGTCCATAGTAGCTAAACCAGCACTGGGGAGGGCTGCAACTTAAATCCTGCAAAAAACACAAAAGCTTACAGCCTTAACTCTTTATTACAGTAAATCTATTTTAAAAGTGTTTAGAATAGATGATGCTTTTCATTTTGCAGAAAACCAATCAGGTTTTCGTACTTTTCTTCAAATCTGTCACCTTGGGAGGTGAATTGTAGGTTCTTTTGGATTGCTTTAGTCATATTACATTATGGCTCATTGTGATATGACAACACACAACAGATTAAGCTAACAGCACTTGGCATGCCAGATCATCTCTATCCTGTTGCATTTCAGATATTTTATTTTAGCTTTTACTCCTACACAGTGCATAGGATCATGATTCAATCCTAGGCTTGCAAGGTTGGAAGGAACCTCAGGACCTCTCTAGTCCAACCTTCTGCTCAGAAAGAGTGAACTACATGGTCAGACAGCTTTGCTCAGGGCTTTCTTTAAACATTCAGGTCTTGAAATCTGAGAGCAGAGACTGCACAACCTCTGTGTCAACTAATTCCAATGCGTGACTTTTCACCATGAGGGGATAGGTTTTCTATCTATTCCACCCAAGTTTAATTTGCAGACTTGTCTCACATCCTCCCGCCTTGCCCAGCTGTGAGGGGCCTGGCTCCATCTTGATGGCCTCCTTGTTGTCTAGGCAACTGCTATTAGGTGTTACTCCTCCCCCCAAAGCCTCCTCTTCTCCAGGCTGGACAAAACAGATTCCTCCCCAACATCTCCACATTCCCCAGACCTTTACAGTCTCTCTTGGTAAGCCTGAGCTCTCCCCAGGCACTATCACTGGTGCCCACACAGACACAGGAGAACCAACAGTCTGAGGGCCCCGCAAACCTTGGCAGCCCTGTTCAGAGTGCTGGGTCTGAGCCCCTGGCCAAGAAAATACCTCCAAGGATGACACGGTCAGGGCTGCTGAGGACCATAGGTCCCCTGCAGGTGCAGGTCCCAGCCCCACAACCAGGAGTGAGGGCTGCTTGTGTTGGTGCATAGCTCCAATCTCGACATGCCTTTCTGGCACCCCGGCCCTTGGCTTTAACCAAGCCCACCCTGCAGCCCCAGGTCTGTGGGCAGACAGGCAGCTGCCCCTGTTCCATCACAAGTCACAGGCCTCCAGCCTTCCTCCAAACACCCCCTCTCCTGGACCCTCTAGCTATGCCAGACAGCCTCTCCAATCCACAAATACTCCCTTGGAGATCCCCATGTCCTCTGGCAGCTACTCCCTGCCTGGGCAGCTCCATAGGCATGCTGTCCACCTCACCTTTGCCCCATAATGGCAGTGGCAGGCCTTGCCTGTGCTGTGTTTCATCCCAGAAGTTTAAAACCTGCTTTTCATTATCTAGAAGTTTGCAAAAATTAAGTGCAGGATCATTTATAAATGGTGGTCAGTAAGGAAGATGGTTGATCATTCAGAGGAGCAACAGAAATGATAAATAACACACTATGTGGACATTTGGACAATTGAAGGCTTTGTAAATAATCACTGAAGATCTTAGATTTTAAATAATCGCTGCAACTTCACAAGGTTTTTTTGTACACTTTTTCCAGCCATTACTAGTAAACCTAAAAAATCCATGACACAAAGAAAAGCACAACTCCCAATCAAAGGGCAAATTATTCTGAAGAATTAAAAGCTTCAATCAAAATATAAAAGTTAATTTGCTTTGATCTTGCAGTACATTTCTCAGTAGTCCTACAGAAGGTCAGTCAATAATGTCATCAAATTTCCCCAAAGTACTACATCTCAAAAATTCAGAAAGCAATTTATTCCCTGCAACAGGTCACAGTTCTAGTCTGTGGAGATTTTTTTTCACAGCATGCATGCCACTGATACAGACATAGGTGAATAATGTGGACAAGATAGCAATATAATCAAGATTTTACCTAGGCTATGAAAGAATCTGTGTATTCTTTCAAGTTCAGGCAATATTTTCTGGCTGCCAATCCTTCATTTAGAAAAGAATAAACCTGGTAATCTAGAAAAGATCTTATATAAAAAAATAAATCTTTCTGTTCCTGACCATGTTTTTACTGGATTTTTGTACTTATCTCACACTTCAGCTAGTACAGAACTATGAACATTTGTATTCAGGCTTCAAATGCCTTTCAGAGGGGATGCTATTGGTCTGCATCCATTTATAACTAGACTATCATGCAATTTAGTTAACTAACTTAATTTGATGATTTGACAGTTTCTTAGATTCCATTTTCAAAGTAATACATTGCTACAGAGATTTTAGAATGCAGGGATTGTTTTAACATAACATATCACTTAGAGATTTTGTGTCCCTTCCTGCACCTACCTTCTTCTACTCACCCCTACACTTTCTCTGACCTGAAGAGTTTGAAAGAGCATTTTTACTTTAAGAACATAAAATTAAATACTGGTGCCCATTAAATCTAATATTGAAAATACTATAGATATCAGCTAAGTACTTCACTTGTCAATGTTTTTATACAACTGAATAGGAAAAGTTCTTTTTTTTTTCAAACAAGACCAGAATTAATTATTCTGAAAGCCCTATAGCACTCCTTAGAAAACAGCTTAGTGTTCTGGAAGAGCAGAAATATGGTCATGAGGGTAACACTGAGCATTTTATCCTCCTATAAAATGCCTCCTTCGTGAATTTTTTAAATTAAGCCTTGTACTTCTGATTTCCAAAGGATCAGCAGCTCTGCCTACCTTAGTTGGTAATACAGGCCAGTAGGAAGAGAGCAGTGGAGCTGAAGAGCTGAGGTCTGTGCTCTGCACACCAGAGCTGATTTACTTTGGACATCCTGCAATGAATTGCATGCCCAGTTGGAGCTGGAGTGCATTGTGTGGGCTCACAGATCACAACTTCCAGTTTCATTTTATCCCAAAGAGGTTCACTGCATGTGGCCCAAGATTGCTGTGAGATGTGAGCCAAGGCTGAACAGGGGAGAATGAGCAAGAGATGTGTTTCAGAAGCACACTCCTGATCCAGGCCCAGACATTAATACTAAAAATTCCCCGGTGTGCCTCCACTATCTTTATTTCAGTGGCAAGTGACTAAGTAATTTCATTACATTATTTGTAAGTTATTTGGCCCTAGGGGAGGTAAAAGATTCCTAGTGTCAACATGCAGAGTAATAACAGTACACAGTGTTAATACTTTTTTCATGGCACTTGTAGAACAAATTTTACAGATCTAAAGCATTTGAATTTTCTCTCCCATTATGGTATCAAGTATCATCAATATATTATTCATGGGGGGGAAAAAGCAAACAGTTACTGAAGTAATGAAAAAAAAGTGATTTTTTTTTTATTATTTTAATCTTTTTACCAACTACTATGAATCTGGAAAATACACATTCTTCAGTTATTTGTTTTATATTCCTACTACACCTGAAAATATACAAAGATATATATTGTTCCCTGACTCTTATATTGACATCCTGTTTTGCCGTTAAGCCACAGAGGAAGAGAGAGCAAACACATCATTTCAAGAACGTAGGTAGTCAAAGAGAACTTCACACTATATTGAAAAGATATATATGGTAATCAACACTAGTAGAGTGAAAAAAATTACCAATTAAACATCTCCATTTGCAAAGTATAAATTTTAAAAACAAAAAATTGTTTAAATGAAGACTGAAAATCTCAGCAAGCAGACAGTGAAATATATTGCAAAGGAAAAAAGAATATAAAAAGTAAAAAGGGGTGTGACATGAAGGCTGAACATGAAAACTGAAAGTAACTATAGAAAAAACTCAATTGGACTGTGTGAGAGAAGCCAAAATAAAATGGGTCAATTTACTAAAGAAAATAATAAGAAAAAAAGAACTGGGGCATTTTTCAATAAAGACAGCCTAGAACATGAAATTAATTGAGGTTTATGATTTGGGTTGAAATGGAAACTTTGCAACAGTTTTTCATAAGGATTATGGTGTCCAATGAGGTGCCAAAGGTGTAAGGGCAAATAGTTTAATAACACAAAACAAAATTATAAATAAAAAATTATAGTAAAATCACATTGAAGAGGATTTTGTCTCCTGACTATACCATAGACTCTCCATCTAAAGACAATAAATTCATTCAATGTAATTTGAAATCAACAATTAAGGCTAATAATAAATCTACCAAATTAGGAACTAGGTATAGAACTAATGAACAACAAGCACAGACATTATGGATGAAAAAGGAAAGCTTTGAGCCAGACAGGTGCATGTCTTGGAATGTGACCTCTGTAGTAGGCAAGTGTCAGATATATTGTGTGCAGTAACCTTAATTTTATAAAAGTAAATAGGAAAAAGGATTAAACAGTATAATACTTTTTCATTACTATATTATGACAGGCTAATCAAGCATCTTTGTTTGATAAATCAATCTTCTAAACCAAGAAAGTTCATAACCATCCTGACTGTTCTTAGGTGTTTGTTGTGATGTGGCATGGGAATTTCCAGCTGCATGCAGGAAGGTGGAATTGCTAGAAGAACAGAAGCAGAGGTCATGCCTGGGATAGGTTTGGCATTAATTTGGTGGAAAAAACAAGTAAGAGGGAAAGTGTGCATACAGAAGAAGGAAAGCATGAGAGATCAAAAAAGAGATTACTTGCAAGTAATTAGTTGTAAGTAAAGCCACCGTTGCATCTGGTTTGTGCTATAAAATTAAGACATTTGTAAATTAAAACATCAGTGGTACCTCAGGTTGCTTTGAGGTACCTCTGTCAGTCAGAGCCTCTTTTGGGACACAGTAAAATATGCCATTTGAAATGCAGCCTCAGCTTAACTAGAAATATTAAAATCTATTTATGTTTTAAATATAAGATATTTAAAAAGCCAGGTAGGTTTTTTTCAGGGACTATTTCACATCATTCTTCAAGCAATTATTTGCTTGTAAAGACCTATTTTTGACTTCATCTCACTATAACTTATGTTGGAGTAATGTTTGTAGAATGCAGTTTAGTAAATATGAAAAAATTATTTAATCATCTAAATTTTATATGCTTTTTCTTGGACTGTGTCTGAAATTCAAAAAGCTGCCTTCTTATTAACCATATTTATAAAAATTAATTCTGGGGAATTTTGTAGCCTAGCTACTGACACCCTATTCCCCAAATCATAAAGTTGCCACCAAGCAGAGATTACTTCCTGAAATGCAGCATTTGGTGAAAAGCAACTGCCTCAGGGAAAATGCATTTTGTTGATGTATTGAAGATAGACCTCACTGGGGCAAAACTAGTCAAGAATAATTCTCAAGGCAGCTATTCCATATGGCCTTTTTCTTACTGCTGCTTAACACTCTCATTTTCCAGTAGAGAGGTAGATGGAAAAAAACCAGAAAGCACATTTGTCTAGCTGATAAACTGTCATCTCTTCAAGACCATTTTGGCATTTAGCTTTTTTAAGCATTTCCTATAAAATTGTGCTTCTTTTAACAAAATATGTATTTTAGCAATGAGAGCAAGCAGGTGTTGAAGAAGGCATAAAAATTAAAACACTGCCCAACAACTGAGTGATTTTTGGGGGTGTGTGCAGAGGAAAAACAGACAAAATAGTTTTTGAAATAATTTCTACACAACCATTGGATCATTTACGTTTGAAAAGACCTTGGAAATCAAGTACAACCATAAACAACACCACCAAGATCACAACTATATTGTCCCTAAGCACCAATTTACACAACCTTTAAATACTTCCAGAGACACTGACAAATCTACATTAGTAGTTAAGACAATTGCAGTAAAGCTAAAAAAAAAAAATATTTCTTGGTCAATGACTTTTCTCTAATTTTTTTTTAGTTTATGCTAAATAGCTGCTACACAAGAGGATTTGCTCCTAGACAAGAGATGTATATTTGCTTGGAAAAGACAGTAGGAAAACTGGCAAAATGTGAAGAAATATTTCCCTTCACTTTTTCAGATAAAACAGTTTAAACAAAAAAGTCACAAATCTTATTTTTCACTTAACTGTATTGACCACCTCAACACCAACACAAGCTATGAACAGTAAATTTTAATCAAAAGTTACTCCTAGTTATTTTTACCTCCCAAAATGTATTGTTCTAGTCACCTTTATTGGGACAGGAAAAGGGCTGAAGTAGGTACAGCTGGGAACAATAATTTTATTCTGAGCATATTGTAATGCACAAGGGGATTAACCAATTCTTTCCTAAAAACTTATCTTCATGCAGATTATTGTCATCAAAATTATGACTATCCAAGTCAAATCTCCCTATTCTAAGGCATGCCTATATTCTAAGGCACTGTGGTCCTGACTGTTTCCTGGCCCTCTGGCAAAATATCACAACTAAGTTTAGGGAAAAAGTAGGTAGGATTTTTTTACCTCTTCTTTTGGTGCATGGATTAGTTTGCCATTAGCAGTCAGTCTCCAAAACCACTTTATACATGCTAAAAATGTGTATTATTTATAGAATCCTGAAACCACCTGCTAAAAAAATATTAGAGCCTTGCGGGGAAAATACATTTCCCAGTTCATTATTCCTGAGAACTTTCAAAAATTTATCACTCAAGTCAGGACAAAATACACTGTATAAGCCTCCTGCAAAAATATAAACTGCTTTAGATAGGACATATATATAGTAACTGTATTCTGTATTCTTTCAGTAAGTATACAATGCTTTTCACCTCAGTAAATCTTCTTGGGTAGCAACAAGATATAACAGATAGAGTTATTCTGTCAGACAAAAATGGTGTGAGAACTGAAAATCTATGCCTTCTGCAATTTATGATTGCTGCCTAGCAGCAGCATGGATACTTTGAGAAGATATTCTGTCTCAAAGTACTTTGGAACTTTAGAAAGTTTCCTTGAACTTCATAAGATCCCTCAGAAAAAAGTAGCTTCTTTAGGGTATTTGCATGTTCTCATCCTTGGGAATTTCATCCTCTTGTTTAACAGCTAGTTAGCAGAAGATCTATAGAAAACTGCTCATACACAATGTTTTTGCTGGGATTTCATAGCAAATGGAGGAGGAAAATAAGCCTTGGGTATGTTATTTAAATTGGCTTTTTTTCTTCTTCTTGGTGAGTTTTTTAAAGCTTGCGTGGGATCTTGTGAGATATGAGGAAAAAAACTGCAAAGCAACATAATGATTCATCATGGAAAGCAGAGTTCATCCTGCACAGATGAAAAAAACCAGTAGATGACTTTTCACACACATATTTCCTAATTAGTGTTACTTAAGCCAACCATCCTAATTCTTAATCACTCTAAATATGTACAAACAAAAGTATTGCTCCCAGGATATCTAGGTTTTGGTTCTTTGTGTGTTCAAAGAGAATATAGCAGTGACATTTGCACATTCACTGAGGTGCCAATAGTAACTTCAACTTCAGCTGACAATAAGTCAGAAAAATATGAAAACAGTTCTGTCTCCTATCTCAAGCAGAGCAGAATGGTAGGAAGAAGTCATTGAGTTCAGAATGATTGCCTTTAATGCTGTGTGTTATCTAGTGCATAGCAGAAGGCACTTGAAAAACACTGGGGCAGGATTGCAAAAGAAGGTGAAAATGTGAGGTGATGAGTTTTTACTGACAAGGTACTGACTGGCATCCCAACCTTGTTCCACAGGGAACATGGGAACTCATACAGGCATCTGGGTAAAACAAGAAATATGGAGCATAAAGCAGCCCCTTTGTGCAAAGCAGATGCTAACCCACAAAGTACCATGCTAAGATTTTTCCTTCAGGTTCATTTCTCACAGGATGCACCTACACACATGCATGCATATATTCACACACATAAGAACCACTTCTGAGCTCACAGGAAATTCCTTATGGTTTTAAATCTCTATATTGAACCTCAGGGCATTTTTCATCTTTACAACAGATGAAAGGAGAAATAGATGTAGTTCTCCATTTCAGAGCAGGGAAAGCAGAGAAACGTTTTGTGACAGTTTAATTTTGCTGCATGAGTCTGAAAATGGTGTGAGAAAGAACTGACTCACTTTTTAAAAAAAAAAAAAAGCCCATCTTATAGAAATTAAAACAATGACACACAAACTTATAGTTGTTATCTACAGAAGTATTCTCATGGAGCTTTGTTGGACTGGAGGCAAGAAAGGTCACAAGATACTTAAAGGGAAAGAAGAATGACCTGTGCACTCTGCAAGTTGCTCACTGTTTTGGGCCATGCAGGATTGCATACCTACCCAAAAAGGATTACACACCTACTCAAGAAAAGGCAGGCTAGAATCAAGATAAGACCTTGGGAAACAAAATACTAATTCCAAAAATAAATTTTTTTGTTCACAAGCTACCCTCACACTAAAGAACCAAATGTGTTTTAGTACATTCCATAAATCTTTTCTCTGCTCCTACTGATTCTTCAATAGGTAGCTGAGATAGTGGAAACCTACCATGTCACTAATTTCACTCATGTAAAATGACATTCTTATCTCTTTTGAGAAAGACAAATTTCAAAATCCCAAAGTGCTTCATATATCAGAAAACTTCATTTTAATACACCTCTGTAGAGGGCTTGCACAAGTTACATTCCCATTATAATAGAAAGCTTAAGTGTAAGAGAAAATGTTTTGTTTAATAATTTTTGCACAGTAAATATTTCAACTTTTCTAAGTCAAAGCCACAAACAAGCTTAGAAGTGTATTTCAAAATAAGGAGTGTAGATTAAATTGTCTTACCGAAGCCAACAATTTCTGTTGCTGTTCAGGAGAATTATCATTTCAATACCTGGTCTATTATCTTTTTCCAGGTTAGATTCTTTGGCTTGATTATACTTTTAGAACTGTAGTTGGGGTGATGGAAGAAATCCAGTCAGGATGCTTAAAATACTGTATAATAATTTTCTAATTACCTCTATAAATCAGTGTTAGATTGCACCGAAAGAACCTCACAGGATTTAGAGCATTTTGGACCAGCTCCATCTGGGTCCCCTGGGATATGTGGCATTTCCAAGATTCTGCACGTATGCAATACATCCCCTCAGATATACAACATTCCTAAGATTCTATGTCAACTGTATGGCATTTGGACATTTCTAAATGGACAGCTAAAAGGGGCAGTGCAAGCAGAGCTGACCTGCACCAGATGACAACTTATGGGAATTGCATTCTGCCATTCCACTCTACACTTAGCTTACTGTTAAATTTTAGCAGAAATCTGCAGCAGTGATGTCGCATTACCTCTTCACATCCTGATCAGTCTTTTTCTTACGGGTGAATGTTGGAGAAAAGTAACTGCATCCAGCAAGTGTGGAGGAGAGGAAATGTGGAGCGGGCTTTGCAGCTCATGCCAGCGAGTGGATGTGGAATTCATCCAGGCACATCCTTCCACAGCACAAACTCCTCTCCTGATTACCTCATCTCATGTGAAAATGCAAAATGAGCCAAGATAGCCTGTATTCTTTGCACAGGCTGACAAAGATCTCTTCCTACATATGTAATCACACTTTGAAAGTTGGTATTATCATTTTCCATGGTCTGTTTAACAGAGGCTTCCTAGTGCTTCCTAGTGTAGACAACTCTTGTAATCAAATGGACATGGAAAAGAAGAAAACCAGGGGTAGATGATAAAACTGTTTGAGCATATGTTCCAAGAATGCAGGAACCTCTTAGTCTCTGCAAACATATAAAATAAGTCAGAACGTCTAGATTAGGGTGGGTTTTTTAAATAGAAGGAAAGAAAATGTAGTTACAACACATATTTAGCAAACTCCTGCAATGTGCTTATCATTCTCTGAATGCTCAGTTTTAATGGGCACAAAGAACACCTGCAACCAGCTGGATACAGGCCTAATCAATTCCAAAACACTAAAGATATTTTTTCCTTCTCATTTTCAGATGCTTACAGAAACAAGGCTCTGAAACAAGGCTGGGCAGACTCCCCCATGCACAACATCCTTCAAACTTCGTGTTAATCACAAGATTTGCATCAGTTGTGAGGCTTTGTTCTCAGCACTTTCAGCTCCATTAAAGTGAAAAACGATGTGAGTATGCACAGTTCCTGACACTGATAATGTTTTACAGTTATCACACCTCAAAATACATACCAGGCACAATTGTGTATAAGAACTACTGAATTCTTTTCTAGATAAGGTAGAGTGACAGGTAGTACAAATAGCTCATTATTTACATACCTGTCTGACATTGTGATGTTGATTTAGAGAGTTAAAATTTCATTACAGATAGGTTCCCCCCCCCCAAAATGCATTATCCCAATATTTTAGCAGAACAATAGACTTCACACGTCAAAGGAATTAGTAGTAAAAGGCTACATACACTGAAATGGAAATTACTGTATTACAGAGCAGACCAGGTCTGCAACATAGCTGTGCTGATAAAATCTGCCCTGTATTTCAATGATGTTTTCTACTGAAGAACGAAGATAACAGGGAAAAGAAGAAAACGAGCAGCATGGTTATTGGTAGAGAACGGTAGGGCAACAGGAAATAAAAACAAAAAGGGATGATAGAGGAGGTAACTGGAAGATAGCATGCAGAAACTTGATGAAGAAGTTAGACAAGCAATAAAGACACAATACAAAAAACAGAGAATGAAAATCAGAGTGAAGAAGAAAGTAAAAAGTCCAGGAAGAAAAGGAAATGAGAAGACTTGAGAGGCAACAGAAAAGAGTGGCTGGAAATAGAGTGGACAGCATGGGCTGGTGATACCAGGAAAGCAGGGAAAGATTGGTGTAAAAAAGAAACAGGAAGGAATGAGGGGAGTGGACAAGGAAATGGGCTATAAGTATGAATGAGAGAAGAGCAAGGACCGAGATGGGTAGAGGAGGTAGGATAGAGATGCAGAGACTATGGAAGGGTAATAGATACCTAAGGGAGCAGTCCAGTTAAAAGAGAGAGAGGAAGTGCGTGTAGGGGACTACTAAAAATGCTAGTGGTGATTTCAGATTTTGCTTTAGACTTCTGTACCTTCTCTGTTGCCTTCTTCTCTTTTTTCTTTTTGTTGTCACCTTTTTCCTGTCTAGCAGGATAGATGCAGACTAAACCAATGTGTTTATATCTGAGTGGATATAAGGGATTTCACACAAGAGATAACAGGAGGGCTACTTCAATCAAATGCACAGTGAATGATTCCTTTTTCTGTAACAGTGAGCCAAGATTTAGATGTTTCAAGTTTTATAAGAACAGACTATTCTCTGCATTCAAAAGGAGAGGAAATGGAAAAGGCAGATTCTACTCTGCTTACCAAACCATGCTTCTGTTAAATACTCTGCTAATGTCTCCTGGTGTTTTTCAGGTAATGTGCTTAGTATTTAAACCAAACTCAACTTCTGTGACTTTTACATAAATTAAATTCACTACCACAGACCTGCACATTCAAAGTCTGTATGGGTCAAATTTGAAAGCTACTTGGGAAAATTATAATCAAAATGAAGGAATAAAACAACTCCAAATGAATGACCACATACATTTTCATCTATTAAATGCAATGAGCATAAACATACTGTGTTTCTATGGTGACATTATGAGTTGTCAAAACAATTAGTTATGATTATACAGGTGAAACCATGAGCTTATTAATGTCTCAAGATAGCCAAGTGTTCCTTTTAATTAAAATAATTAAAATGTTGTCCCTGAAATTGACTTAAATAGTGTTGTATTATTGATAGGATTTGTAATAAGTCATCTCTTTTGATTTGTATTCTAAGATATGCCTGGTCAAGACCTAATTCTTCATTGCTCTGGCATTATAGCTAAGATTTTTGTATGCAAAACTGTGGTGCTTTCAGCATTTTATAATCCATTAAATACACTGTAATGGTTTATAGGTCTTTTGTTATTTATCAACTAAGTGTAATGTGAAAATGAGCTACATGCTGGCATAAGAGCAATCCACTGCAGGTGCCATTTTGGGTAATCTTGGCTTCCCTACGTTGCTTTACTTTACAGGCATATTGAAGAGCAACATTTATGTGCTTGTCCTTAATGCCTCAGTTGAGATGCTTTAATTTGTTTGACCTTTGTTGGTCTGTCTTCCACCTGTGTATTCTTAAGCAAACTGCTGCTGAAATGTGTGTTGAATTTAACACACTTAAGTGTTGGGTTTGCAGAGAAAGAGCTGTACTGACTATTGATCAGTATATGCCTACACTTAGAATTAACCTACTCATCAAAGCTGCGCTTCATTACAAACTAATTTTTATGGATTTTGATAGCAATTTATTGCTGGATATGTTAAATATGAAAGGTAGGCTCAAGTTACACATAGCAAGATTATTCTATCCTAGTTTATATGGTAAAAACATATTTCTGTTTTAACTTTATGGATGAAGATATAGCTCATTACAGTAATATAGTAAAAAATAAAGGACATCAACTCTTCAAATTTGATTTGGTTCTGGTCACAGAATATTCTGATTTAGAAGGGACCCACATCAAATCCAACTCTTGGCCCTGCACAGGACACCCCAAGAGTCACACCTTGCGACTGAAAGCATTTTCCAAATATTTCTGGTATTCTCTTTTTAAAATGGAAAATTCACCTCAAATATTAAATATACTTGTACAAACATTCATTTAAGACTGAGGAGAAATTAACCCAATTCTTTCAGAAAGCTAGTTATAGAGAAATAATTGCTCAGAATTTAACTGCTTGTCACAGTGCAAAGCCCTGCAAAATTCCCAGCTGCATAAATCTGTGTATAAATCAATTTCAGAATAATTAAACAGCTCTGTTATTTTAGCCAGAGTCCTCTGGGACAAGTTTGAGCCAACAGCAATATTTGTTTTTTCAGTAAGTTTCTCTCGCGTTTTTTCTAAGGAAAATTTTACTGATACTTTACTACTCTGTTGCTAGCTGTAGCGTTTTCATGCTAGGGATTCTCTCTCAAAAAACAAAAAGCATATAAAAATTACTTGCCTTACCTAGGTGGCTTCAAGTCAATCTGTGAACTAAATGTCTCACTATTCAGTCATTAATATGATTCTGATACTAAAACCCATTAAGATATGAGACTTAATTTGTCCAAAGTATTTCTTACTTTAAAGCTGATGTATCTGACTCCTGAGGCACAGAAATATGCTAATACAGTGAAATGTTGTTCCCAGCTTCCCAAGGAAAGGAAACAGGATGCAAAGCCAGGCTGCAATGCCATGAGTTAGACAGTCTGGTCCCATGGAGACAACTAATTCAGAAAGATACACCAGAGCAATAACACAACATGCCTTCTCCACTGTTGTCATCTTATTGCACAGGTTCCATGCTGTTTTCTCCTTATCACAAAAGTTTCATACCTTCTTGGTGTTTCCTCATGGGCATTGCCTCAGAGCACTGCCTCTTCCTTCCTCACAAAGCAGCCAACTGACTCCAGTCCCCTTCTCACCCAGCCACCCCACTCTTTTATAGCACTCTTCTTCTCACTGGTTACAGCTGTGGCCTGTTAAAGTCAGGCCTGTTCCTAACCTTTGATAATTGGCCCAGCTGCAACTCCTTAGGGGTGAGATTACTTTCCACACTATCTTCATTTTCTTATATTCTATCCCCCTACATTCCACATGTCTTCTATGAAGAGTTTTTCTCAGGGCTATGTCTCAGCCCAGTGAGGAACAGGATTAGGACTCTGAGTGAATTATGCTTAGTATTTTTTTCTATAAGATGGTTTGAATCCAAAGTAGTGTGATGAATGTCTCTGTTTAGCTAGCTCTGTGAATCCAAATGTTGAACTCCAGAATTTAATCTGAGGATTAGATTATGCAGAAAACTAGGAGTGACTATTTAAAGTGTGTGCTATCCAGCTTGTAAAAAGAATATTTACCATGAGATTTTTATATCCTGTCTGGATCAATTGTGTAAAACAGTCTGATCAGCTTTAAAGTTCCTCATCAGCATCTTAAAAAACCATCTGGAAAAGACCTTGAGATAGATAAAACATGCTCAAAAGAGACGGATTTATACAAAGTTCCAAACAGGAAGTCAGTCTTGAAAAGAATGTGCAGCAGAGAAAAATATATCTCTAAATCCCACTGCTGGTTGCTCAAATATATTTAATGTTAGCCAACCTGCTGCAATTTAATTCAGACAACTCATACATCAGCTTTTGTTATTTAACCACCTTCCAGGCTTATTGTGTTCCTAAAGATCAATAAATAATACTTTGTTTTGAAAACTCTATCCAAAGTCCCTGTTATTTCAAAGTCATTACAACTCCCTGAAAGAGAGCCTGCAGTGGTAACTGAAACAGGTTTTACCTGTCAGGTTCATCCCATAGAAAATCCCTGTGTCTGTACCTTGATAAGTCCAAGTCATCAGTATAGATAATCATCCCTTTCTGTTTCCATGCTCTGGATCTGGAAAATCTGCTGCAGAACAAAATAAAACAAGGGCAGAGGAGTTCTAATCTGACTCCAGAAATTTTAGCCCTGAATGTGTTTTCATGGGTGATGTAAACAACCAAAGTCATTAAATGAATATTTTGACCAGTTGCTTTCTGTTTTGTCTCTTATTTATGATTTCACACTATATCAAACTTTTACTTAATACTTGGCTTGTAAAATATTCTGATGAGATATTGATGGGACTGGCTTCAGTATTAGTCATCAAGTAATCATTAATTCACCTTGTGTAAGAAAATTATACTTATAAAATTGATTATATATATACTTATATATACACACTTTTTTTTTTTTTTTATATGTATACACACACTTATGAAGTGGCTGGGTTAGTATAATTGTATTTCATCTCTTTATGTGATGGATAAATAGAAAAAAAATTGAATGTTAATAAACTAGAAAGTTTAAGAAATTTATACTTCCCTTCTGCAATACCCCAAAATTCTATTTATACTGAAAAACTATTAAACTTTGGAGGTTCCTTCTATGAGATTTTTCCATTACTTTTCACCATTTTATTTTAGCTGACACACTAAACCTCTCTCAGTGAAAGTCACCACATCCATATTCCTCAAAGTTTTCCAGAGCATTAGGAATTTTCATCTTCTCCGAATATATTGCACTACAAAATCGTGATCCTTCCAATGTGCTGTGGATGGCAGGTGTGGATGGATGATCCTGGCTGAGAGGCAATGCCCCTGCTCACCGCATGATTACCAAGGTACCTGTGGCTCCTGGCTTTGTTCAGTGGCAGCATCCCTGCATCTTGCAGGAGGACTGTGTGGCAGCCTCCTGTTCTGTGCTGGTGCTGTGCTCTCTGAAGAGAAAAGCACTGTTTCTTTATTGGAGTAGCAGTATCTGCCACAAATTGCAAGCTGTGAGCACCATTGTACTGGCATGACCCCATAAAGCTCTGTTCTATTCAGCTCTGCAGGTTATGCATCATATGGTCCTGTTCACACTTGTATTTAAAAACAGGTTTTTTCCAGAAAAGCTCTGTGGGATCTGGGGAATCTTTATGCCATATAAGTCCAAGATAGTACTAATATGGTTTTTAAAGCCACATGCAGATCTTGCTCTTGATGGTGCTGAAGTCGTTGAAATTTTGCCCCGCTTTGATGGGATAGAATGGGGCTCATGCCGAGCAGAGGAAAGTTATTTTAAATGTTTAAGGTTATTTCAAATTTACACTGTGATGTTTCATGGTAAATTTTAGCTACAAGAGAGCCTGTGTACATCACATTCTGAAACACTGGAGTCAGACAGGAGTGCCTGTAGGAATCCTTTCTTGCAGAGGGCAAGGTAAATAAGGAACTTATTCATCTCGATAACAGGGGGTCAAGAAGACGAAGTTTCTGTGTCAGTCTCAGAACATGAAGGCTTTGAATCTAGGCTAGGTCTCTGAATAATCATATTGGTTGAAATCAGGAAAACTATCCAGACACACTCTTTAGATATGTAATTTGTGTTCACTCATGGCCTTTTCAAAACATTGCAGTCTGTGTCTTCCATCCAATCCAAGTGCCAAAGGATGAACTACTTAAGACAGAGCTCCAACATGTTAGTCACTTAAACATGGCACTAGCTGTCCTGAATGAGGAGGAACACAGTTTGCTGAATCAGAAAAACTGTTTTTCTCCCTACACGTATTTTCTGTCTCCTCATTATTAGTAAAGTTGATAAGTATTAAGGGAGGGAGGGGGCTCTTACCTACCTTTGTGGAGGGATAAAATGTAAGAAAATAAAGATAGTGCAGAAGGTAATCTCACACCTGAGGAGTTGCAGCTGTACCAATCACCAAAGATTAGGAACAGCCCTGCCCTTAACAGGCCACAGCTGTGTCCAGTAAGGAGACGAGTGCTACAAAAGAGTGGGGTAGCTGGGTGAGGGGAGAGATGCTGTTTGTTGGCTATGCTGTGAAGAAGAAGGAGTCAGTACTGTGAAGAGCTACCTATGAGAAATCACCAAGAAGGTATGGGAGCTTTTGAAATAAGATAACAATATACCTTTTTTGCAATAAATGTGTGTTTCAGTGCACATTTTTCTTTTCACGAAGGCAGTTATGATTTATAATCAGACCTACTCTTCCTACCAGTAAAGGAGGGAAGGAGACCTGAGGGGAAGCTATGTAATTATAACTAAAGTGGGAGAGGAAAGTAAACTTCCACACTGGGTTCTGCATTTTTTTAGCTTTCCAATGTTAGACTTTGCAGTCTTGATGCATTCTTTAAAAGAAGCTTTTCTTCAGTCATGTACGTTACAAAGCACTATACTGGAAGTTCATGTTCTGCATTGACACATGTATGTTTCATTACTAGCATTTTGCAACTTTTAAACACTGGACAGATCTTTCCTAGTTGATGAAACAACTTGTAACAGTAGCAAACTTTATCAGTTTTACAGTAATGGACTATTTACTACAAACCACTCATAAAAAGGAGATTGGGAGCTACTTCTCTATATAATAAAATACTCTCTTGGAGCAAATAAATGACAACTGAAAATTAAATTCAGGGTACATATGGGTTTTGGATGTGAATACTGAATGCAGTAATGAGCCTTTCTGATGCTTTTAGCCCAGACTCTGGTGTTTCTGAACATTTTTTCCTTTGCTGATTCCTTACTCCAGTCTCAGCACCTATCCTTTACATCTCTGAATCTGGACATACGGCCTCTGCTATTCCTGCTTCCAAAGCTAAGCATCTCATGCTCCTCTCTTCCTAACTCAGGCTACTTACAGGACCTGTTTTGCACTAAACCATTAACATACCGTGGTGTTTTTGTCAATGCAAAACTTTCTTTCTCACCTGTTTTGCTCTCTTCTTCCTTTTGGCAGCACGATAAGAGGGCCTTTTCTCTAGTGAAACTTAAGGAGATGAGTAAAAGCAGGGAACGCACCTCCCTGTTTTCAATAACACAAGTTGCTACAGCTATCAGAAGAAACAACTTTGATAGAAATCTTGCTCAGCACCTACATTCTTGAACAAGAGCTTGTTCACTATTGGCAATCATTCTTCTAACATTCAACACATCTTTAATGAATATGTTTCAAAAGGGTTATTTTTAGACTGAAAGGCTATTTTTGAAAGACTTAACATTAGAAGGAAGTAAGTAAGTTGCAGAATCTCTTAAATGTCAGGCTTGTGAAATACAGAAGAGCAGTAGTTTTTCAGGTTTGTGCAAATAAATAATCTTTCACCAAAAATATGCACAGACAGATGGAAGCTAGGTGGATTAAAATGAAAACAAGTTGTCCAATCCATTCTCTACTTAAATCTTTGAAAGAAAGGAGCCATAATCAAGTATAAATTAAGAGACTTCCCAAAGGGTTAATAATTGATTTCCAGTTCACTCTGACCTCTATTTTTCAGCTATACAATTGATTATTTACTAAAAAAAAAAAAAAGTACTTTCTTTTACCTACAAAGAGACTATCCCTGTACGGACGCTATCACTCAAGATTAGCAGAAATAGTTCACAACATCTCAGAAGCTGAAATTTATATATATAAGGAATATTTGCCAATTTTCAGAGAGTCTGTCATTATTTTTACAGAGTGCACATATTTGCCTGTACTATTCTTCAAGCTTATAATATAAACTTTGACAGCCCATGTCTAAACATGAGGGTAGAACCTGGATAATGCAAAAATCATACGATGCTGTGTTATAAGGCATCCAGAGGAGATTTTTTTTTTTTCCTACTTGAAGAGCATCTCTTGGAAGCAAAATGTTGTTCTTATATACCAGGTGTGATGATCTGTCTTTGATTACTTAAGACATGGCATAGGAAGATTCAAATGGGATTTTGCTGGTTTTTTCACACCTCCAGATAATTTCATGGCAGGTGTATTTAATAAGGCCAAATTTCATAGCCTCCAAGAAATTGCACCTCTAGGGAGATGAACATGATTGCAGAACCACCACAATTAACAGAAAGAGTTTCAGGCTGAAAACCTCTCCCGCAGTCGCATTTTCCAGAATGCTGTGGTAACACCAATAATTCACCTAGATTAAGCCTCATTACATCAAACTTTGAATAAAAATGGCTCTGATATCACAGCTTTCATACTTCTGGAACAGAGGACAGGACCACCTCTGGCTGTGACAATCTACATATCAGAAATTGATTGACAGCACTCATCAGAAAAATATAAATACACCTAAGAAAAGAGCAAGGAGTTAAAATATGGTTTCCACTTGTATCTATGTAGTCAGGTGCCCTTGTGGGTAACAGCTGTAAAAGTATATCTTGGAATTCACATAGGAAGATGTAGGGAATTCAGTTTTGCTGTGGCAGTAAGGAAGATGAATGCTTTCTATGAAAAAATGACCAATATCAGCCTTTTGTCACAAGGTCCAAAGGAACTCATGGCTGCAGGAACAAAGTGCTTCAAAATGCTCAAAAATGGATTTTGGAAGTCATGCTTTGAACCTGGAAAAATGTGAGAATCTAAAAAAAAAATTATAGAATCACATAATGGTTTGGTTTCCAAGTGACTTAAAGATCCTCCAGTTCCAACCCTGCCATTGGCAGGGACATCTTTTAGTAGATGGGGTTGCTCAGAGACTCATCCAACTTGGCCTTGAACATTTCCAGGGATGGGGAGTCCACAATGTCTCTGGGCAACCTCTCTGGCAAAATAGGAGATACAAATTCTAGAGGTGGAGTTCTTATATAGTGAGCAACAAAGTTGTACTGATAAGGAACCTTTCAAAATTAACTTTTACATATATGTAGGTTGATTCAGCATTGGGTAGAGGAAAAAGCAGGGAAATTACAGTGACAGTCTAAAATTTACAATATTTTTACAATTTTACAATTTTTCCCTTCTGGATCCTAATATCATAATATCATGTTTGTATTGATTTATCAGGCATTATTTCCTCACTCTTCCAAATAAATCTGAGTAAAACAAGGATCCTGTCAAATGCAGCACTAACACAGAATTTTTCTTCTGACTGCATCTTCCTTTCTTATAAACAGAAACAGTAATTTGTCACAGAAAAAGTTTATCTTCCTAGCACATGGGACAAATCTGACCATGAATTCTCTTGAGAAATCAGAAAATAACTTCCTTGGGCTTATTTCCTTCATTGTGTTGTTCAGATAAAAAAATGAAAATATTGTAGAATTATTCTGTCCATTTTTGTGGTCACATTCTGTTATTTTTATCTTCCACACTGCAGCCATCTTTTGTATCAGCTTGAACTTCTCTGGCAAAATGGAGCTGGTTCCTAGTTTTGCCTTTTACTTGTTTTTGCAATATAAACAGTGAACAAAAAAAGTATGGTGTTTCATTCTCCCTCTTTCCTTTTAGGCAGGTTTTTTCTGTATCTCTGTTCTGATACTCTCATATCTAAAAGGATACTAATTTATATTCAATTCAACAATTTGATTTTTTCCCACTCAAATATCACTGCTTGCATTGTGCAAGCACAGTAAGAAAAATGTCAAGCAGGTTTTTTGGCCAACACAGCACAATTTATTCTAAACATTTTATTAACCTATGAAGTACCTCACACATTATTTTAGAATCTGTGAGAGGTTCTGGCAACATAAAAAGAGTCTAGTTTACCCTTTTTTATTATCATAAAACTATATTTTTATTTTTTTTCCTCCCAACTGGAACAGCAAAAACTTTGAATTATTGAGATATCCCTGGAAAGACAATATTCAGTGCATGATGGGTGGAGGCCATTTTCCATCACTGAGAGGAGAAAAGACCAGGAGATATTCCTGGTACCTAGAGGTTCTTTTTGTAAGACAAACTGTTGCTGAGCTGGAACACTGTTCCTGAAGAAAAAATTATGCTAGTTAAATAGTGTTCTCTGTTTTTTTCTAACAGTCTCATTTTCATTAATCTAGTGCTGATGTCAGAGGATTTCTCCTTGTTTATGTTGATATTAAAAAACTTGCATTGTCTCAAACAGTACGTGTTCTTTAACAAAATTAAAAGAAACATTAATCTTACTCTGCCTGAATTTGCTGTAGTATGTAGGGGGATAGAATATAAGTAGATAAAGGTAATATAGAAAGTCATCTTACCCCCTAAAGAGTTACAGCTGTGTTAATAATTAAAGATTAGGATCAGGCCTGACTTTAACAGGCCACAGCTGTAGCCAATGAGAAGAAGAGTGCTATAAAAGAGTGGGGTGGCTGGGTGAGACGGGAACTGGAGTCAGTTGGTTGCTTTGTGAAGAAGGAAGAGTCAGTGCTCTGAGGAGCTGTCCATAAGAAACATCAAGGAGGTATGAGACTCTTGCACTAAGAAGACAACAATATGGCACCTTTGCAATGTAATGACAACAGTAGTATTGATAAATTTATATATTGATAAATATGTAGTTATAAAAACTGAAAATAAAGTATTTGGGCATAGCACAATGAATGTGTTATATTTCCCTATTTGCAGAAGTTAGAACAATTTAGGAGCAAAATAACCAGGCATATTCCACTTTGTTTTTACTTACTCTTACAGTGTTAAAAATTTTTTAAAATAATTCATAATGAAAGTAGAGAAATCAATTCCAAGTGACAATATTCAGATGAAATTATTGAGAAAGAAAATTTGATAGTCCTGACTTGCTACCTGCACTATGGACATTACTGTCCATAGAGATATGCTGCCCTGTTTTCATAAGGAGATGTAACTGCTTTTTAGTTGCATGGTAGATAATAAGTTCTTCTCCAAAGGTAGACACAACAGGGTATGTACCTGCATGCTTGATGTCACATTTTTTGTGCCTTTTTTTATATTTGAAGATAATTTAAATTATTTACAATAATTAAAATGTTTCCAATGGCCTCCATGGTCTGGTGAAGGACATAAAAGTGGTATTATTTTAATAAATAAATTTTTTCAAATAGCACACTAACATACTCTGCATTCAAGCCTCAAAGTTCTGTCATCTTAAAAAATTGAGAAAATGGTATTGCCAAATAATGTTTAGCTTTAACATAGCTCATCATTTCTCCTACACACTCCAGTGAAACTCATTTCTTTATTGTTTGACAATTCTGGTAAATTCTGCTCAAGTATTAAAAAAAAAAAAATGCCCTAAGATAACACAGTATATGAGATGACTTATTCTTTGAGTTGGTATCTGATAATTGAGATTGATCTTGCTCAACCTTTACTATTTGTTAAAGGATAGTGCAGTAACAGCTTGCTCGCCTACTATTTAAGCCAGAAAACATGAATCTGCCAAAATGTGTCTGAACTCTCCAGAAGCAGACATTGAGCCAAATCATAAGAAAACGGAGGCACATTCATGAAATTCATCCCTCAAGGTGTCCAGAACACAGCTTGTCTATGTGCTGCCACAGGATGTCACTGATGTTCCACTCACACATCACAAACAATTAGAAGTGATCTCGGAACAGAATCTCTCACAGGTGTTGAGACACCATTAATAAAATCCAGCTTAATGAGAAACCTAACAGCTAAAGAGGAATCAGCTGGCTAGTTTAAAACCAAAAGAGTTCTATGGGGTTTATGTGGCAGGAGTTTGGTAGCAGGGGGGTTACAGGGGTGGCTTCTGTGAAAAGCTGCCAGAAGCTTCCCCTTGGCAAGGGGATTCCAAGATGGACCCACTGCTACCTAAGGCTGAGCCCATCAACAACGGGATAAACAGGTCTAAGAAGGGGGAAGCAAGCAGCACAAATGGCACTTTGAGCCAGTGAAGAGAGGAGTGAGAGAGAAAACGTGGGAGAAACAGCCCTGCAGACACTGAGGGCAGCGAGTAAGGAGAGGCAAGAGGAGTTCCAGGTGCCTGAGCAGAGGTTCCTCTGCAGCCCATGGTGAGGCAGCTGTGTCCTTGCAGGCCATGGGGTTACATGCTGGAACAGCCTGTCCCAGGCTGTGGAAGAGACCAATGCTGAAGCAATCTGTGGAGAATCCTCTGGGAAGGGCTTGTTTTTGAGAGGTTTGTAGGGGACTATCTCCTGTGGGAGGGACCCCATGCTGGAACAGGGTAGGAGTGTGAGGAGTCCTTGAAGAGGAAGGAGCAGGGGTGGCAATGTGTGATGAACTGACTGCAGCCCTCATTCCCTTTCCCCCTGCACCACTGATGAGGAGGAGATGGGGAAACTGTGAGTGAAGTCAGGTCTTGGAAGAAGACAAGGCTGGGGGGAAGGTGTTCCCCAGATTTGGTTTCGTTTCTCATTACCCTACTCTGATTTGGTTGGTAATAAATTAACTTTATTTCCTCAAATCAAGTCTGCTTTCCTCATAACAATAATTGGTGAGTGCCCTTATCTCAACTCATTGTATTTTTATTCCCTTGTCCACCTGGGAAGGGGAGAAACAGAACAGATTTGGTGGGCATCCTGGCATCCAGCTGTGATCCAGCCCAGCACAAGTGTCAACTCAGATGCAGCATAATTTAGAGGTTGAATCTGCAGCTGGGGGAAATCTCATTTTACACTGTACTGTTACCATGTTAGCAGCGTGTTGTGATATGAAATCCGGACCTGCCCAGGTCACTAAATTCCTGTTTCCAAAAGCTGCCCATTGGTAAAAGGTAGCTGCTTTTCTGGACCTTACTATTTGAGACTAGGAGAGAAATCATCAAAAAATAGCTATAATATCACATGCAGAGTAAAAACTGGGCTGTTAGAGCCAAAATAAATATTTTAAATAAATAATTCTCTTCATAAATGTGCCAAGGAGTTTATAACAGTCCTATTTTATGGGCTCTGAGCAGTTTCTGATTTTTCTTGACATTTTTATAACTTCTGTGGGAAAGAAAGAACATTTTGTCTTTAAGGGATAGTTTTGACATCTCCATTATCTTACAAACAAGAAATGAGAAGCTAAGACAGCAGTATGAGAGTCTGTCTTTATTTAAAATTCAAACTTCTTTTCTTCTACTTTGTTCAATTTCCTCTTTCCATTATTACTTTCCTCAGAGATTTTTTTACTGATAAATTTTGAATTAACCATTCAAGACTTCAAAGTCATACTAAAACATAAGTTACAGCACACCATAATGACCTCGTAGCACTAACCTCACTCAGGGTTTAATGCAGAAATCCAGATGTGCCTGCCTTGGATTCCTGCCCTGAAAAATCCTGAAAACCGTCACTAACCTTAATAACTTTTTTTCCACCTCTCAAGACCAGGTGTGTAAATTAGCCATAGTGTCTGTGTGGCTTGGGTCATGTTTGCCTGTACATGTGCACAATATGATCTAAAACTACTTTGTTACAATATATGTATTTACCCATCCTCAGATACCTCAACCCCAACATCCCACACATCTGTTTTGTTTAGCACTTCAGTATTGACGAGAACCCAAGAAGGATTCTGGTGGTGTCTATATGGTACAGTAGCAACATCTTCACTGCTCCTTTAATCTGATCCCAGATTACATAATCCAGGATACCATCAGGAATTAAGAGTTTTTATGGAAGACAGAAGCATTATGGCCTCAGAAAAGGGCCACCATTTACAGCAACTGACTTTGCAAGAGATAATTTTTCAGTTTGAGAAAACTCCCTGAAATCTGTTACAGCAGCTGAAACAAAGGAGGAAAATCAGGTACCAGTTATTGCAGCATCACACAGCATTGCTGTTTGCTTTTAGTGGCTGCTTTATCTAACTATCTTGTTGGGCTGGTAGTTGCACTGGAAACTGCTGATATTCTCAGTCAATGGTTTTATGTGCTTCCATGGTAACAACGAGCATCCATGTGCACTAGAGTTAGAGATGTTTCCAAAGTTGGCCTCTTACATGCTAGGATTGTCTCAAACCTTTAGAGGCAGATGGGAAAAGTAAATCAAGGAAAAGAGTCAGCACAATACAAGATTTAAAGCATCTTTTATTCTGAAAGGTGTTTCATGGGATTTTTCTCTTTCTTTGAATGATTTGACACAAACAGCAAAGAAAATGCTGAAAGGGGGAAGTCATGCATACCCCCTCTCCCTTATGTCACGTAGAAAGAGAATATAATATCAAAAGTTTCTCTCTTACAGAGATATTATTTTTTTCCCATTTTTAAATGTTTGGAAAGAATCTGGACAATGTTCTGTATTTGTCTCTCAGAAGTCCTTTGTCATCTATTGAAAAGCATTATTTTCTGTTGTGATTTGGCTGTTAAGGAAGAGAGAACTCCTCTTCAATTGCCAGAAGTGCCACATTTGTCCTTCCTTGTACATTTAAAACAGTGGCTAAGATATTATCTCAGTTAAGGGATTAAATACTTTCACCATTCATTTGGCCTTAACCTACCTAATCTATGTACCTTCCTTTCTAGATAATCACAGGATATGGAATAATTGAATTTACAATTTTCTAAATGTCTTTTTCAAATCTCACATCAGTATCTGCAGAATCCATCTTATTGTGCAATAATTCAATTGATTTCTGTGTAGTACCCAACGTATTAACAGGGTTACTCAACAAGACAACCAAACAAAAAGTACACACAGCTTGGGCACACTTCTGGCATGTGGAGCAGAGAAGAATGGGTGCCTGCAACAAGATTTGGGCCTGGGATCCTCCTGACAGGAAATAGGCTTAGTTTTGACAGGGAAAAGACTTACAAACCAGAATAAGTGTAAAGAAGCTCTTTGTAACACCTATAGATCATTGTGTGAGGGCTGTGCAGCTCATGAAGCCACTCAAAAGCTGCTGGAGTGAGGACAAGTACCAACTTGCAAGGACTCAATAGGCAGGGAAATTTATCCTTAATCATTTTTTGTTTCATGTCTTAATCAACAGATCTTTATTCCTTTTTTCCCCCTTACTATTTATTTTTGAAACAATGTTTTGGAAACTGGGAACGATTGAGCATGCTCACTAGAAGGACAAGTTCTGAGTTGCTACAGTCACGATTTGGGGAGAATCAAATGAAAGAAATTATATTCTGTTCTATTGTGTGCATTTCTTTTGATAACTAAGCCTACCCATACAGTGTATCTCTGTTCCACTAGTACATGGTGAATACAGTTCATGCCATTTTGAGGGAGATTTAGAGACTCATATATAATTTAGAGACTCATATTTTAGTGCCAGAGGAGAGTTTTAAAATCATCTCTAAAAGTTCTATTTACCCTGGGGTATAAGAATCACCTGGCAATGTGCACCCTGCCATTTACACCTGACATGGTAACATACATTTGTCATTGGAGATTAGTGTAAAAGCTTAGGTACCACTTCTTAAAATCACTTTTGTAATCTTCTCTAAATATAAAATTTTTAAAAAGTTAAAAATTATACAGTAAACACCATTTTGACTTCCCATTTTTCAATAAACAAAAGGACTTTTCTATAGGCTTGCCTCACGTTGCCCTGAAATGGCAGCCATTATCTTTATTGTGATGAAAATTGTCTGCTTTGCTACAGTTGGAAACTACAGTGAAAACACAACTGAACATGGTGGCATGAAAAATTTTAAATTTACTTTTCTATTTACAAAGTTCAGAGATTTATCCTCAACTACTAGAATCCCCCTTTTGTAATTAATCAGATAATCAGAGCTACAGTAATATGGGATGTGAATGGTTTTGCAGTGGTAGAGACCATAAAACCAAATAGAACTAAGCATCCAAAGAGCTTGAGAGATTGAAATCTCTCTCTGGTGCCTAAGGTGCTTGTAATCCTTCAATTAAATTAATCAGTATTAGAGAAGTTTCATGTCTTTGTGTAATACTAAAAATTAGGTAAGATGAAAAATCTATATTAGTAAAACCAAGAACAAATTTAAGAAAAGTAAAAAATTTATTTAATCTGAATTGTTTTACCAGCTACCATAGGCAACCAAATGATAGAATTTAGTGACATGGCCTTCTGATTTACATAGGGATACTGAGACACTATTCAGGCTCCTCTGCTGGAGTTGATGTGCTTATAAAACTGGAAACAATTTTCCAAAAATAAACTAAAATGTGTGGCTTATATGTATGTATTTTGAAAGAGTTTTAATCAACAGCTTTTGGGACAAATTCAATTTCCTCCCTCATTTTGGGTAAACACACAACATGGAATTCACAAATGAAATCGAATGGACGAGATGGCCCACAATATAGCTAATTCTGCCTTTTTCTGACAAGTACTTTGTAAGCCTGTTCAAGCCATCTCATTTAAAATTTTAACTATGTCTTTATCCAAAGAAAAATTAAGTTTTCTAAAGGGATGTTTTTCACAGTATGACTTTGAACTAGCTTACAAAAAGATAGCTGAATTGATCCTAGCTTGCAAAAAAGCAACTCCCACTTGATCTTCCCAGAAGTCATTCTTTTGGAAAATAATTTTGTGCAGAGCACAAACCAGAAGCAAGTTTACAAGAGATAGACTGGCTGGATCTGAAGTTGATAAAAAGACCATTTTATCCAGTGTGACAGTGGCTAGGGAATGAGTTACCATCCCTGTCTTCAGAAAACAGAAACCTGAGAGAAAAATGTTTCATGTTTAACTATAATAACAACAGTTAGACCTTCCCATCCTTCTGCTACTATTAATCTTTGTATTTTATTTCTGTGATGTTCCTTTTGTTTGGTCATGGCCCTTCAGCTGAACATCTATATTATACTTCTGTCATCTCCCACACATGCAAAATTCCTTCACAGAGGCACAGATATAAAAAAGAAATATAAAAAAGAAATATAAAATATTTCTGTTAGGAACCTCACCACTTTTCATTCTCTTTTCTTGTGCACATAAGACAGCATAGTATGGTTTCATTACTCCAGCAATTGCAGCAAATTAAAAATTTGTACCCTTCCTGAAAAATATTGGTAACTTTTAAGAACACAGTGTAGACCAATGTCACTGTCATATTTTCTGGAAAAATCCCTTTGCCAGGATTTCTTCTCCTAGGAAGTTGAGACGCCTCGGAGAAAAATGAAAAGAATAATTATCTGATTGCTTCTTGTGTTTTCCTGCTTTGGAATGTGGTTGAAAATTGTTTATCCAACATGTGAATTTTTTTACTTAATGACCAACCACAGCCAGCTGTGTCAAGGCTCTGGAGAGTCATGGGGTTTTAATTAGTATCTTGTTAAGCCTTTTCCAGGCATTCTTTCTCTATTCCTTAGTATAGTTTTAGTATAGCACTCTTAAATATAATGTAAGTACATAAAATAATAAATTAAGAACATGGAGTCAGAGTCATCATTTCCTTCTTGCCACGGGGGACCCCAAAAATACCACAGACCTCTGTTCCTTTAAATACTATCATGTCATGTGGGAGTAAAGAGATAAGCAGAGAGCTTAGGCAGCTTAGAAGTTATCAGCTCAACCTCTTGGTTCCCACTGCTCAAGTATACATTTCTCTGGTGGAGAAAGGAGCTGAGTCAGTGGCACAGATTGTGTGAGTCCTCCTGTCCTCCTGCATGGTTCCCCATCAAATCCTGTGAGCCAAGGCAGACAGCTCTCCTCTGCTACAGTGCGCAGCCCAGCTTCTGACATCATGACCTCAATTTGAGCACACAGAGCCAGTTTCCCTCATACATATTATTCAATCATAAACTACCAGACAAGAAGGCCACAGGGCCATTGAGCCAAACTGAGGATGGCTGAGACCCACTTCCTCAATGAGCCCCCCCAGTCACTGGTTTGCTTGGTGACAGAGCTGCTCCCAGGGGCCTGGTGCTGAGGAAAGGAGGACTTGTTCCTATTCTGTGCAGCCTGTGCTATGAACAAGCCATGTCTGATGGATATGGCCCTCCAACAGAGTTAGGGCAGTCTCTGTCCCTCTTGGTAAGAAGACATAAAATACAGCTAAAAGCCAGCCTGTGCTCTACTGAATCTGCTGGCGCAGTTTAATCCAGCAGGGAGTCAATCACTACACAGCTGATCACTCACTCCCCACAGCGCAAGGCAGGAAAGAATTGGGAAAAAAAAGGTAAAACTTGTGTATTGAGAGAAGGGCAACGTAGCGGGACAGAAAAGGATATGAAAATAATACAAGTGATGAAAGAATATGCAAAATTAGTGATGCACAACACAATTCCTCACCACCTGCTGACCAATGAGCAGGCAGCCCCCAACCCCATGCCAATTCTCCCCAGTTTTATCATTCAGAACAATGACATATGATGCAGAATATCCCTTTGGTCAGCCGGGGTCTTGGCTGTGCCCCCTTCTGGCTTCTTGTGTCCCCCCACCCGCTCTGCTGGCAGGGCAGTGTGAAAAGCTCAAAAATCCTTGACTTAGAGTCAGCACTGCTCAGTGCCAACTAGAACAGCAGTGTGTTATCAACATTATTCTCATCCTATATCCAAAACACAGCACTGTGCCAGCTACTAGAAGGAAAATCGGCTTTATCCCATCTGAAACAGGGAAGTAGACACTTAGGTAATGTTTGAGTTCCAAAGCATGCAAATCTTTAGTGCAAAAGCCATGCACATTATAAAATCCATGCCTGGGAAAGGGAGGGAAGAGCAAAAGATTTACCAGTAGCATAGCTGCCTATTCTATATCTGTCTCTGCTATATATCTTTGTAATAAATTTGTCATTGACGAGAATTCGAAAAAATTAGGTGAAAGAATTTTAATGTTGCTATTCAACCTCAAATGATCACCTAAAAGACTCAGATTCTACATCCAAACAGTGCTACCTTAAAAAACCCGTGGGGAAACGTACATATTTTCTGGAAAAGAAGGAGAAAATACAAAATTGCACTCAAGAAGCTTAGCTAAAATGGTCTATTGTTTAATATTTACTTGGCTTCAGCTTTTCCTTGAAAATGTCAAAACAATTTTTTTCTCAAAATGTTTTTTTATCTCTAAGTGAAGTCACCTGTAATTTCTTTTCAATTCAATGAATTGTAGTCTTTAACTCTCCTAGAATAAAAATGATCCTTTCAGAAAGACAAAAGTGAATTAATCATGACACCTGAACAGGGGTTAACCACATAATCTCCCATAAATGGCAAAAGAAATTCTATCACTAAATCTCATTGCCTCAAAATGAATATTTAATACTAAAGTCAACACTCTAA
Organism: Melozone crissalis; assembly: GCF_028551555.1. NCBI lineage: Eukaryota > Metazoa > Chordata > Aves > Passeriformes > Passerellidae > Melozone > Melozone crissalis. The sequence goes on along the minus strand of NW_026535784.1, from coordinate 33,647,148 downwards.
ACTTGCTTGTATTGTGTGAAAGTGTGAAAAGAAAAATGAAGTTACTATGTCATCAATGTTTTAAAACTAAATTTTCTACTGTATATACAGAGTAACACTTCAATTTATTTAAATTTATATTGTAGGTTGCAACCATATTAACATCATCATTTCCTCAAACAGAGAAAAAAGCAGCATAATGTCTTCTCAGGAGCTGCTGCAATGCATCACTTTCAGACTGTGCCAGTGTGCTCCACTATCAATGATTTTTGCACCAACATTTTGGTGCATTCACAATTACAGTGATTTTGAAACGAGTCTAGGTAAGAAAATAATTTCATCATATACTTTAAATGAAACATTATTAACAACAAACAGACAAACAAACAATAACAACCACCAAAACAACCAGCAAAAGAAAAGAATATTTCCTTTTTTTTTCCCCTGTCATTCTCTTCATTTTTACACAGACAGTGCATTAAAATATTTGAAAAGATTAAACACTGCTTTCTTTAGGAATCTCACCTTAACTTCCTGAAGAAAAATAGCACTCAGTGGTGAGGAAACATTACTGGCAGACAGAGAGGAGACAGAATTTTTACTAATTTAGCCTGGAAATGCTCTGACTTTCAGTGAAATACTTGGGTTCTACCTGAAATCTTTAGTATAAGACCTCTTTTATTAAAGTGGTTAGATACACATGTTTAAGAAACCTGCATATTAAACCAATCTTTTTCTATTTTCAGGTTATTCTCCAGTCAACATCATATAGAATTTCACCATGATAACACCATAAAACTGTAAGACCTAAATTTTTTTCCATCAAAGCCAAACAATTGAACTTAAACCAGACTGAATACTTTCCTCTTCAAAGCAGTGTCTAAAATAGGAAAAAATTGAATTAAAGATTTTTTTAAGAGATATAATTCAGAATGGATTAATACCTTAAAGTGACAGATTAGATTCCCATTGATAGTTTGCAACTGACAAAAGAGGAATATTGAGTTTTCACAAGAATAAAAGTAACAGTCTTTTAAAATAAATCATATTTATTTTTAAAAAATAAATGATAATGCTCTAGATTCGTATCCCTTGCTATCCAAAATTAGAAGATGCAGTAATTTAAAAATCACAATTCAAACCTATTCAAATGCTCAACCATAATTTCCTGGCATTTTTTCCCTATGTAAAAAATCAGTTTGTATATAACCTCTCCTAGAAAGTTCTCTTTTAGTGATACTTTCATTGCAAGTGCAGAGAACCCACATTTCTCTTGGAAAGTGATTCATGCAGCTCTGCAAAATCAGGTAGCAAATTTTTGGAGTTAACAAGGGCTCCCTCTTGTGATATTGTACTGAAGTTGGATTCATTCTGAGACATTAGACTGTACCATTACTTTATGAGTGCAAATGCTTCACTAAGCAGTTAGGGAATGTCAAGTGGATTGTGTCCTGTAAGATGGAGATGTGTACAGTCGTCCTAACTATTCAAAAAATGCAGAGAACTTAGAAGCTAGGGAAAAAAACACATGCATGACATGATGCTCACATAAACATGGATTTTTGCAAGAATTTATGAGTCTTCTACCTTTATTAAATAATTATCCATATAAATAAAAATCCGATCATTAAAGTCAGAAGGTTGTAAAGTAAAACAGCCTGCTATCAATAATATGAATGTTTTAATAAATATGTAAAATTGTAGTTATGAAAGTTTATTAATGACAATATCTTTGTTTGGAATTTTTTCCAAAGTGCCTATGCATGGACAGAGGTCTTAACTGCTTCTATTAAATTAAATTATCTTTTTGTGCACTCACCTAAATTATTTCTACTAAGTTATCAATAAATACATCCTTTAACTAATACCAAATTGTCTCTTTCCCCTTTAAAAATAATTAAAATACCATTTTCTGATTCCAGCAAATAGAAAAATATTGCTATATTGGTTTACTTTAATTTAATTCCCTAAGTAAATGTCATGGAAAACAAAATCAGTAATGTCTGTGGGCATTAGGAAACTTGAGACTCCTAAATAAACATTTCTTCTAGTATTACATACTTTCTTCCCTCAGAGGTAAAAACCAAGGAACAAAACTAGATCTATAGTAGACATCTGCAAAACCAAATTTCACCCAGTGCCTGAAATGTAAACTAATTGAAAATGGAAATTACATACTGCAGGCAGAAGGTTACTCCAATACACGCTGCCCTTTCAGCTGATTAGGGCCTGTCAGTACTGCAGGAATACAAAGTTTATTATCCCTTTCAATTTTGGTTTGGTCATTTGCAATTATAGGTACTGCATATGATACAAACTCTAAGGTATTAGCATAAAAGCCAAACTGAAAAGCTGCATACAGGCAGCTCAGAGAAACTTGAATGAATTAGTCAGTGTCAAGAAGCTTTGCATACCATAGTGTGTGTTTAAAATAATATCTAAATCTAATAGCTGGCTGCATGAAATGTAGGTGTCCTAACATTGTGTCATTATTGATTTGCCTCCCTCAAATGAGCCAACACTGGGACTATGTCTTCAAGGAAAAGAACAGCTTTCAGCAGATCCAGATAGTTATTTCTCACAACAGAAATATGAAGGTGTTTATTCCTCCAACATATATATCCTACTACCACTCCTCCTTGTAGCTTATTTGGTATCACTTTCTATAGTAATAGCTAAAAAATTATGACTGCACACAGAATGATCCATAAACTGGGTCAAATGGAAACAGATTTTTCTAAAAAATGCCTTGGAAGAGTACTTGTCTGTAGTAATTTTTCCATAAAACGTCAACAGCTATGTATTTTTGTACAAGGTATGTAGGATCTGCTCAGATGCAAAAGAGGGCAACCACCTCCAAACAAATTTGCCATCTGAGATTCAGCAGCAGAGCTAAAAGAGGAGCCAATCTGAAGCCCCAACTATCTCAATCATGCTTCTTATGGCTGCAAAGTTTCACTCCAGGAAGACCTTTGACAAGCATTTTGGTCACAACAGGCTATATGCAATATGGAGAGGTAAGGAAGGGAAACTGGAATATGAAAATAATTAGTGCTGCTTCTCTCTTCACTGATTTCAATGTGCATATTAACCTTAGGATGCCTAGCTTAGCAAGGAGCCCAAAGTGATAGGCTATCCCAAACTCCTTAAAAACAAATACCATGTATTTGTATTAAAGTGCCATAGACTGATACAGGAGGGAAATTTTAAAACACTCAGCTGGAGGAAATGACAGACTGACTTCCTTTGAGGTACAAATATATATAAAAACACAAGACTGAGTTATACCATTAATTACAGACTTCTTTAACATTCTGGGAAAACCATAAAGTATATGTTTATGTCAACTATTACTTTACCTATCGTTCCTAGGACAATGGCAATAAATGAAGGAGAGCAGATAATCCGGCATGATAATTCACATCCTTGTATATTTTAAGCACCCAGAGAAGCAGATAAATTACAATGTCTCCTTCATATTCATTTACCAGCAAAACACCTCCATTAAAATAGTCAAAAAGGTGAAATCTACAGAATCCAGGTAGTACAAGGCATAAAACAAGTTTCAAAAATTTCTCCTTTAAACTTTTACAGAACTGGAGCTAGTTATAAGATATCAAAGTGTTGACAGCTATAACAATGTTTTATAAAAGGAGGGATTCAACTGAAGAAATGCATCTGAAACTGTAAGATCAAATCAGCATGCATATCCCATTACTGGTTATTCAAATAATGGAAGCATATATGTTAATTCCACTGCCTTTTGACAGCATAGAAGGGTTCACTACTGGCCATATCCAGCTACTTTATGTCTTCTCCACACCCCTGAGATAAGCAGATGAGTCAAACTGAACCTCAGCCTCTCATTCTAAAGAAAATTCACCTTTAGGGCTTTTTTTTCCTACATCATCATTTTAGTGATACAATGAGCTTGAAAGCTGACACACATCTTCTTAAGAACTCATTTACTGTTTTTATGTACTACACACCCATCACTTGCTTTACATATGGATATGCTTGTGAATATGAAAATGGATCTGTAAATGTGTATTCCAAGTGGTTAGATACTTGCAGAACTCTCCATGCTGCAAAGTGTTCTCAGTTCCAAATTCTAGTGAGACAAAATCAAATTTTAGACAACTGTGAGAAAACAGAGAAGGGAAAAAAGGAACCCAAGTGCAACTTGCTGTTACCAAGTCCTGACATCATTTTAGCTGTGGCTTTAAACAGGAAACCACTGTACAGACAAGATGTGCTGCACAAATAAATAATCTGGCCATGGAAAATTAAACATAACCTTTCTAGTCATGTCAGTAGAGAGGCAATCACCTGGTCTGGCAAAGTAAAGATTATCTGTTGATAGTACAGGCCATAAAACTTCATATCCAGATGAGTTATGTTGAAAAAAATGTGTTTACTGGAAAGTGAGTCATGCTTCCCATAAAATGATGAACACCAGCTCTTATTACAGATTCACAGAATCACTGTGGTTGAAAAAGACCTCCAAGGCCATTGGGTCCACCCTTTACTAAACAGCCCCACGGCCACTAAACCATGCAATCAAGTGCTGCATCTACTCCTAGTTTTGAGCGCTTCCAAAGATGGTCACTCCACCACTTCCCCGGAGAGCTTGTTTCAATGTTTAATCACTCTTACAGTGAAAACATTTTTCCTAATAACTAACTTGAACTTCCCCTGATGCGACTTGAGGCCATTTCCCCTCGGCCTATTGCTAGCTGCCTGGTAGACAAGGCCATCTGCCTGCCTCACCACAACCTCATTTCATACAATTTAAGATGGAAGTGAGAAATGAGGTAATAATTCTATCTTCTTTAACTTTTGTATTGAAAGGATTGAGTAATTAGCAGTGACTTGGAATGGAAAATGTAGTTCCCCTTTACAGTTGCTGCTATCTCACAAGATAGGGTGTGCATACTTTCTGATATGGCCTCAGTTCACTCTCTCTATTAAAAATTAAAATAAAAACCTAAAACCCCAACACATAGGATCTTGTAGAGGATTGAGAAAGCTGTCCTTATGCAATTGCAAAATTTTCAGTTTAGTCTTTCTACTGAAGTCCAAGAGATCAGATATACTACACTAAAGCTGATCAATTTTTGCCCCAGGAACAAGCTAGAATCACATATTTAATACAAATTTTCTAAAGAGAAATGTGCAACAGCGTGTCTACGAAGAAAAGGGACAAACCAAAGCCCTACCCAGGCTTTGCTGCACATGCAATTCACCTTTAATCAAGGGAGGGGCAGAGAATGAGCTGCAGTCCTGTTGTTCAGGATGATATATAGACCCTAAAAAAGGCTGGACCAAGGAAATGGACACTGGAGAGAGGATGCTTCAACAATATCACAGTTGTAAATATCACAATTGGCAAATTGCTGGGTTTCAGTTTTTGATATATCCTGCATCCCACAATTTAGCTTATTAAAAATCATCAATCTTCTCTTAGAAAAGCTGTCTGAGTCACTTAGAACCTCCACTAAAGTAGAGCCATCCAGATGCTTAGACACACAGACAAAGAGTTTGTGTAATAATTGCTAAAATGGAAAAAGAAACAACATAAAACCAAGAAATTTTAAAAACATTTTTAGCCATTTTTTTGTTTTAAGTTGAGATTCTGAGTGAAGGCAAAATATTGTATTTTAATTAGCATTTTGATTAACATTTTGAATACTTTCTTTCCTGATAGTTCACTTAATCTAAAGTTATTATTTTGCTAAATAATAGGATATTTATATATTCTTATTACTAGTGCCAATTAAAAAAAAAAGGGGGGGGGGGGGAGCTCTGATCAATTAACCCTAGTTAAGTTTGAAAGATAAAGTTTCTCTGAAAGAAATGTCTTCTGTCTGCTATTTTGTTCATGGTATTTTAAAGGAAATAATATTTGATATGCATACTTTTGGAAATACCACTCCATACAAATTCAATGTAACAGCACACAAAGTAACAGTCCCACTGATCACTTTGGTTAAAACACATACTATTACAATATTACAATTTTATTACAGAGGACAAAGAAACCTTCTCTTCCCCCTGCACACATATTTGTTGCGGAGCTCAGCAGACTGACTCTTCCTGGAGTAAAACCAGCTGAATGTCCCAGTCTATGATGACAGTCTCAGTTTGGCACTGGTTTACCACAAGGTGCTCTGGAGAGAAATGCACAGGGATGAGCTGCACCCTCCTGGCCCTGAGCTGATCCATCCTCTGTGGGTACAAGCTCCTCCCAAATTTTCATGTAATATGTGACTGTCACTGGGATATAGAAAACTCTATTTTGACAAATCTTTTCTTTCAAATGGCTTAAACCCCAACAATTTCAAGCCTATGTTGGTTAAAGCTGCTCCCACTCCAGAAGTTTTGCCACACGTTCACATTTCACACTGAACGCGTCTTTCCTTTGTAATAGAATATGTATAAATTATTTATTGTTACATTCTTGCACAGAAAATGTCTTCAAGCATTATGAAAGAAATTATAAAGATGTGCTTAGCACTACATGTACAGCTATCATATGAGACAGAACAAGAGTAATCAAATTTTACATTGAACTCATCTGCATTCTGACCTATGAGGGTTTCAAGCTGCTATTAACAAAAAATAATAAAAGTAATCACACATATTTAGAATTGTTCTGGTAAATCAGCAGCATTAGGTTCAGTTTTACAAATAAAATTTCATTCCACTGCTGTTATGAAGTCATCAATATCACAGAAATAAATACAAAATACAGCAGGATTTTCCACCTTTTAAACTGTGCTAGTTCCTTAGGCAGGTAAAAACATGGAACATGCGGACAGCAAAGTTAAAGTCACACAGGTTCATTTAATATTAAAGACAGTGGCCACAACATCCAAAGACCAAAATACCCAAACCAACCAACCAACCTAAACAGCAACAACAAAAAAACACCAAACCAAAAGAAAACCAACAAACCAACCCCTCAAAAAACCCACAAAAAGGTAGCTAGAAAAACTACCTGTCACTGGCAATTTCCACAAATAGAAAATGTCCCTGAGCTGAACACGGTCTAGCTGCAAACATAGGTAAGAAAAAGGCAGACTTAGAGAAACATCAGCATTATTTTTGTAATAGCATTATGACTATACAACTGCCTTTTATATTATTATTATTTACCAAGAGCTTTTTTATGTTCCTTGCTGACTCACTAACATTGTTAGCTCACTTTTTCCTGAGATAACAAAGAAGGATGTATGCTCTCAGTGGAGTTTTCCCCAGTCATTAACCATAGCAGCAGCAAGGCCGAGGGAGAAAGCCAAATTTATCTCTATAATACCATTTATGCATAATTGTTAATAAAGATAGATCCTATGAAGTGAATAAATGTCTTACTTCACATGGCACTTGTTATTTTTCAGTATACTATATTAAAGTTATACCTTATTTCATTCCTCACAGCTAAAATAAATGACTTAAGCTGCACCTTGATAAGATTAAAACACAAGGAAACAAAATAAGCAGAGTCAACAAATGAGAATCTAGAAGATACTCATTATGAACTTAGGATATACTGAGATAACTAGGAAGCTACAGATATGTAAGTCCAAAGGCTGTGTTCTCTTTGATAGGTACACTCTATACATGTTGTAATTTATTCACTTGGCAACTGTTTTTCTACTGGTGCTTCTCTGGCTGTTTCTTCCACAGCCCTTCTCTTACCTTTCTAACACTATCTCATTTATCTTTTTTCTGTTTCAGTTCACTCTGGAGCTAATGAGCAAGCACATACCTATGCTGCCCAAATAGCTAAGAAGTTTTAAAAAAAATATCTCTTTTATTTCCACAGCACATGACTGATCAGGTTATAATTCCCTGAAGAAGCAGCTCCTCAGGTCCTCCAGCAGCTTTAAGTAAGCAAATTACACTAACTTATAACAGCCAGGATGGGTGACCCCAGCTGCCCAAAGGGACATTCCCACACCATGGGGCATTATGCTCAGTATATAAAAGGGGGAAGAAGGGAGAAGGGGAGGATATTTGGAGTGGTGGCACCTGTCTCCCCAGGTCACCATTACCTGTGGTAGGGCCCTGCTCTCCTGCAGATGGCTCAACACCTGCCTGCTCTGGGAAGCAGTGAATTCATTCCTTGTTTTGCTTTGCTTTTGTGTGCTGCTTTTGCTTTTCCTGTTAATCTCAGTGAGCTTTCTGTCTTTTATCCTTCTAGCTCTATTCACAATCCCACTGGGGGTAAAGTGAGGAAGCAACTGCTTGGGGCTTGGCTGCTGGCTGGGGTTAACAATGACAGACTGATATTTAACTATTTAACAATGTACAGGTAAAATACTCATTCATATAAATGAATGTACTACACATATGCCCAGCAATACAAAATACATCAGTTTTGCTTAAAAAAATTGCAGGTTATTATATAAAAAACCTCTCATCAACTGTAGCATGATTTCAGGAAACAGGCCCATTCTTTAACTGCACATAAATTTATTTCTATCAGTTAAGCAGACTGTGAAAGATTCAGCAGCTTTATTGAGATAAGGGAAGTAGAAGAATTTGACTCCCTTTATGGAAAAGCTGTAAATTTTGGATTCACATCTAATTTCAGGCAGATATATAAATATCTGTTGCAAAGAGCAAGAAAGTATAAATACAGTCAATCAAAGATTTTTCAATGTATATACAGGTGTAAGTTTTCCTCTGACTGAAATAGCTAATCCTTGGTTTATTTAATAAAATGGGGCAATGAATCCATCATGTAGACAAAGAAGCTAAGTATGTGTAACTACTATTTCACTGCTAGAAATAATAAAGAGAGATTTATAAAAATGAATGCTAACAAAATAATGATTTATAATAATGAATGCTAATGAAATATTTGTTGCAAGGTGATCCAGCAAAATATACATTGGATGTGACAATGTTCAAATCATGTCCACAATTTAAGAGTGGTTCTATTTTATATGTTCTATTCTTATGTATGAATTTTAATAAGCATCATTCCTTTTCCTGCAATGGAAATATTCCTGCTTAGATCACTATACAAAAGATCAGAAAGAGCAGTGTCAAAATATTTTATATTTTTAAATAGAATAATCAGAATGTTAAAAAATACAGTTTAGAGATCTCTTTTAACTAACACGTAGCTAATGCAATTCAAGGTGGCTTATGCTTTATAGTTTAGTTTGTATAAACAATGTTTGGGTTTTTCAAACCAAGGCACGAAAGAGAAAAACCTCACAGATTGATCAGAAAGGTCCTTCAAAAGGATCTTCTTTCATAGAAGTTGAACCTATATGGGTTTGGTTTTTGCTGACACAGTGATATCATTCTAATAATTATTGCTTATAACCGTATAGACCTGAATTTTAAAGTTCTTGCTGATACATTTTCTGAGCTGGGTTTCTTCCTTATACTTATAAGTCTTGTTTACAATCATGTTAATATTTCACCAGGGCTTAAAATCCAACACGATTTACAAGGTGCAAACTTCAGTCTTGACTGCCCCAAAGGCATTGCTACAATTTCTGTGCCTTCAGTTTGCTTTCACATGCCATCATCCTGGAGGCAGGTACGGGAGAAACAAGTGTCAGTGTCGAGCTGTGTCTCTCCTGCCACTTTCACCACCCCCTGGTCTGGTGTGGGCTGTACCTGCGAGAGCAAAGCAGCGGCTGGAAAGCGTCAGGGAATCGCGTTACATTTTAGGTCCTCCCAGCTTCGGGTGATTAATTCGCTCCATTTCATAGAACTGAGATGCTTTTGAAGAAAACCCAATGGAATATGTGCACAAATCGCTGGCAATCAGTAAGTGCCAGCTTTTCTTTACTTACTAAAAGTCGTTATCTTTTTCTTTCTTTTTTTTCCCCCCCTTTTTTTTAAATTTTCCCCCCACAAAACTCCGTAGAAATGTATCAGACTTCTTGGTTTTAAGTTTTCTGGGCGAATGTTTTTTAGAGCTAAATCATAAGGGCAATTGAACACGTTAAATCCACTGACTTCAGAATTGTTGGACTAGTGACTGGAATTTGATTGGCAATTTGGTGGTAATGTTTGGGCTTTCTCTCATACATGTTAAGCTTTCCACTACCCAGAAGGCAGGGGGGTTTATATTCTAGTAGTTTCTCTATTAAGAAAAATCTATGCTTTCCTACAGATCATTAGAGATAATTTTTGTTTTAATAAATGGAGTTTAACACTCTTTCAGAGTCCAGGTATGTTTCTGTTATTAAATGCCTTGCACACAAAAACATATAAAAATAAATATAGCATATAGATGTATTTGCCCATACAGTTAAGTGCAGCTGCTCAGTGTCCCCTAGAGCACCACCACATTCTGAACCCTCGGTAAAAAGGGTTTGAGCTCACATTCTTGTATGAGCCAGCAGCATTGTTTCCCTCTTAACCACCGAAGTGACTTAACCAGTTTGACCAGGATCTAGTATCCTCCTGAGTAAAGACTTAACTGCTCCATTGAGAGCAGCCCCTTTCCACAGCCAGTCAGATGAGTAAACGCTTTTACACTTTTTCCTAGGCGAAGCAGTAGCAGTTCATGGAGCTGCCCTTCACAAACCTTGAAGTAGCTTTCATCTTGCTGGCTTTTGTCATTTTCACCTTGTTTACCCTGGCTTCTATCTACAGTGACCCCCATGACAACAAAGAAGGTAATGAACTAAAATAAATGTACTACTTTACAGGTTTTACTAACTGATACTCTAACTACATGTTTTGCACTTTATCTTGCCGATAGACTTACAGTACCCGACGCCAGCTTTAGGAATACCATTCCTAAAGGGGCAGAGAGTAATTGCTTAGGGCATCAGTGAAAGTCACTAGCATAGAAATTGTGTGAGGTCTGAGAAGGAAACCCTTTAGAGCCGGCTCTGCCTACTTGGCCGGAGCTGTGCCACGCAGCCGAGATAGCGCAGTGAGCAACCTCTGCTCTCAGTAGGGGAGGATTTTCTCCTGGCAGCAGTTCTGATTCATGGTCTGAGGAGTTAGAAAGTGCTTAGGCTGGCAAAACTAAGGATGTTCTTGTAATCAAGGTAAATGTTTGTTTTCATAAGGCTGAAGCCAAGAATTTGCTGCTTTTTAAGAGAGTGAAAATGCCATTAAAAGCACGGGTGGGGGTATCTTTCTCCCATTCAAAAGATTCTGAAATCTGAATAAAACCCCAACCACATCCCCTGCTAGTTCTACAAAGATTTAACATAACCTTACACCCTCAGCAGAGAATTCCCGTGCCACAGGAGTGCCACCTTCATGCCATCTGATCTCTTGCTGGCAGGAGTATCGGCGAGGCTGCTGGAGCAGAGCGGGAGCAGGGAGCTCTGGCCATCTCTATCAGTAAAGGAGTTCCTCTCCTCTTCCCAGCCTCCCATTGGATCACCCTACCCCTGCTAAGCTTCCTCAAACTGGAGAAGTGGGAAAGGAAAGGAGGTAGGGAGAAAGGGACTGCAATAAACTCCTGAGGCACACAGCAATATAGCTGTTGTTTCTGCCATGTATGACAGAAACTAATCCTGCGTTACCTTGATTTCTGTCACAAATATGATATTTATTTTATGGACGTTTTTTGAGCAACCCTAACAGAGTGCTCTCAATGTATGTCTCATATTGTAAAACTCTGGCCTGCCTAGTAATCTGTGAAAGAATAGCTGACAGCATGAAAGGTAAGGAAGTGTCACAGCGCTTGCCGCTTGCATGTCAATGAGGTTTCTTTCTTGCTCTTCTGCTCCCTCAGATCTTGCATCATTTCTGCACAGAAGGGGAAAGTGCCTGAAAACAATGCACATTTCTGTGGATAAAGTGTGGTTGCCATGAGAACTGACCTCATTCAGACAGCGTGGACACAAGCAGTTTTTCCTGGCAGAAGTCTGTTGTACTGACATGGCAAGAGCAGCCACTCCTCTCGCTCTGAGCAGGATGGGGGAAGCGTGTGCTGCAAGGCATGCAGTCCTTGTGGCAACCAACAAATTCTGCAGAGGCAGGAACTTGGAAATGAGACCCTGTTTCACCAGTCTATAACTGAGATATGTCTTATGAGATCAAAAAAGAAAGTTAACAGAATCATATTGATTTTAACTTATGCCTGCCATTGTGCAAAGACAAGGTTAGGTCCCTTTCCTTGCCCTCAGCTCCCACAATAACTCACAACAGAATTGTAGAGTGACTGACAGCATCTCCTTAGTGTCAAAACTGCATGCAAACTTTTCACTTGACCTGTTTATCTCACCACAACCACATTTTCAAAGAGAAAGCTGAATCTTCTGCTGAGCACTGTATGGGAGCAGAATCTTGATTTAAGAGCTCATAAATGCCAAATATCTCAAAAACTTTGGTGTGGCCTCAGCAGGCCTAGGACTCACTTTGCTAAATAGAACTATATTCAAGGAACTTTGTATGAAATTATTTTGGACAGAATTGTTGTGAGAACAACTCATGCTTACTATTCTAGTTAAATAACCCCTGAATTCAGGCAGCATCCTTCTGCAGTAGCAGAGCTTTGTAACCATGTTTATGCCTTTCTCCTTCAATGCTTTTTTAAAATCTGCATTTAGAGGAAAGACCAGCAAGCAGGGAATCTATAAAAAGCCTTCTGCCTAAGTTAAGGGGCAAAAGGAGAATGAAAACCCTACACCCCCTTTGCACTAACATTGACAGATGTCTGGTTAGAAGAGCTAAGTGAAACGTGTTTCAATGGGGTGCTGTCCTTCATCAGCCTTTTAGCACACTCATACAGCACTGGGCCAGTGCATTCTACTCACAGCTGGAAGAAGTTTCCTTTGCCTTCCCTCTTGCATGTTATCTGAACAGAAAAAAGGGCTACAGGAGGGTTCTAATTTATATTCCAGTTCAGTTATTTAAGAGAAGATAGTTGTACTTTTTTGGGGGAATATGACTGTGCTTGTTTTATTTTCTCCTGTGGCCAGGAAGTTTGCACATCACTTGCTTTTCCCACTACACCAAACATAGTGTGTATTTTTCAGATATTTATTTAGGTTAAGGAAATGAGAAATTGAAATATTATCCTGTATTTCTCAAGCTTCTAAGGCAAGCTTTGAGGGAAATTGTTCTAAAAAACCAATCTCACCACGTATTACAGTATTTTATCATGGTACTCTATAGCAGGGGATACAGTGCAAATCAGCTGTTCCTGTTCTAGCTCAGAAGCCAGTGCTCAGATTTGCCACTTCAATGGAGAAAAGGGACTGGGAGAGAGGAGTGTGCATGGCTAAGTGTGGCAAACTAGACATATCAAATAGAGTAATTAGAAAGTGAGAAGTATGCTTACCTTCTATTAGAAGATAAGTGTTTTCCTCCCTCAGAAAAATGAGGGCATGTTCTGTAAGATTATTCTACCTTTGAGCAAATGCAACAATTCATGCAAATGTAAAGAATGTCATCCTTCAAAAGTCTGTATCTACCTGAAGAAGAGAAGGAGAATATTTGGAACAATGTTCTTTTTTCAGGGAAGAAAAATAAGAAATCTGAGAGAATTTATTCATTAACTAAGGTGGAAGAGAAACTCCTCATAACATGACAACTGAGATGCTTGAGGAAGGCCACGGAACAAGTAGAAGAACATTGTGGAAAAATGCAGGAATGTTTCACTAGGTTTGTCATAAGAAAACTTAACTCAGAAAACTAAATTTAAAATAAGGCATGCATCATTATGCATAACAGTAGCTACTGGAAGTAGTACAGAAGCTTACAGAAAGCCTAAAATGAAGAATATACTCATTGCCTGTGTTCTAAAACCTTTTTTGCTGGCATTACACGTTGTTCCTTACAGTTAGATGCCAACAGGCTGGCATCTGGCACAATCTGCAGGACATGGATTAGAGTATAATTTGGAAATCTGTAGTGGTGTGATGTTCTGATGGAGGCTGCAGCACGTGTTTTCTGCTGCCCTTTTAGAAGAGGCTAAACCCACTGTCACAATTTCCATGGAACATAATTTTCATGGCCCAGTGCCACTGTAGCTCTTTATGTAAGGAATAAGGACTGTGAGAAAGCAGTCTTCTGATTTTCTAGGATCCTTTCTTCTGTATAGGAGGTAAGCCTTGCCTTTAATTCTTTTCCCTATTTGACCAGTATCCCTGTCAGGAACCAAATAACAGCTCCTTCAGGCACAGTGCAATGTGCTTCACAGAGTTTTGTTCTAAAGAATATAAAAGATGACAGATTTATTGTAAAAAGGTAAAAGAGAGTGAGATTTTAAGAACTTGTGATGCATTTGCTGCCAAGAGCAGACAGTCATGAGAAGAACAGTTCCAAGCAGAGTCTATGCAATAAATCTCCCACTGGAGGGAGTTGTCTAGTCACCGTGAGCCACTAGCCCTGCTACTTGCAGGAGAATTATCTTGCAAAGACCAGAAACAATTCATGAATCCCTGGAAGCTCTGCTTTCAGCAGTGTCTGCTAGAATTGAAATCTCAAGTCTGGAGATTAAAATGCCTGTTTTACCATTCATATTTCCATTGCATGACAAGCTATTCCAAACACAGGTGCAGCAAGGGAGTTCTATTTACTTAGCAGATTTTTGCCTCAGGGAAATTTGATTTCATATGCACTAATTGAATTTCAGTGGAAGAATTTTATTGTTTTGCTCCACTTACACAGCATAATCCAAATGGTAAAACAGCAAGGAAGATACCCAGAAAATTTATTTCTCCTTATCTATATTCTTTTTTACAGAAAAACAAACAAACAAACTATTCATATAGTGGAAATAAAGGAAGCATTGCCTACACTAAACCACAATTTAAAAAATTTACTTATATTAAAATTACTTAAATTTTTCCATGTTTAAGAATAGTGACCCTAAAAACTGAGTTGTCTGAGCTGATCTCTTTGAAGACTTCACTTGTAGTGATTTGAGTGCTGACATACTAAGCAGTGAGAAGTACAAACAGTAAATGCACTCAAGAATGTATCCTCTAATGTTTAAGATACTTCTAATATTTTTGGTATATTGTATATTAGGAAAGTTTAATATTTCCATTATATCTCTAAAGATAATTTCTTTTGTTTACAAACTGCTGGTGAGGCTTGTAAGGCCATGGATTCACACAGAATGCTGCAAGCACACAAATCTGCAGACAGAGCCCCTTCTGATTCTTTTTCTTATAAAAATAAAGGCTCACTAAGCAAATTTAGTGATCATACATTTACAAAGAACAGGTTATGTCTAGAAAAATGACATATGCTAAAACCTTCAAAATCACACCAGAGGGAGCAATAAATGTTGTACATCAGCCACTATTTCACAGAATGAGATGGGTATGGGCCATGTCCTGAGAACTCCAAGAAAGAAAGACAGTAACATCGTTTCCTACTAGTCAATAAATCTGATTACAACGGAGAATAAAATATCATACAAAAGGAAATATCTAATCACATAACACATTTTTTTGTTACTGATTACTAGGAATTACTGAATGATTTTGAATAAGGAACTTTGCATGACATTATAAAGTTTTCTACACATTTCCATCCCAGCTGAATCAATCTTCACCTGTATGTTACCTACAAAGCAATTTCAGGAATAAAGAGCCTTGGCCATGCATCCATTCTTATGAGGGAAAATTAAAGCACGTAACAACAGTGTTAGATCTGCAGGAGGAAACCTGGAGAATTAATGTTTAACCTTCCCTTAATCACAAAGGGACACTTTTCATCATCCTTGGGACAGTCCTTAGTGGCCTGCATTGATTTGATAATTTAGTACCAGTTTCATTCCATGAAAAGGGGAGATAGCACAATTCACATGCTTGATGCATTCTGCTCTAGAGGTCAGTATTTTCAAATTCTAAACCAGCAAAATAGTCAGGTTTAGGCTCTTTAGCTTGCGGCTTTTTGTTCACCCCATTGGCATAATTAATAACATTAAAGACTGTGAGATTACCTAGTCACTTAATGATTTTTTTCTCTGCTGCCTAACTGTTCTCAGGTTACTTTCACATCTTATTAAAGATTGTGTCACTGCTTAGAATAATGTAATTAGTATTTTTTAGACTTTGCTACAATCAGCACTTTCCTTTAACACCTATGTTCCTTCTATCATTAGTGTTTGATCTTGCCCTGTGTGAAAACTCTTTAAACTATTTTGAGGATCTCTCTAATAAGAGGTCAAAAGTTTACTTGTATTATAAATTATTCAGAAGTATTCTACCTACTTAAGTGAGATTACAGTAAAATTTCAGTTCATTTGATGAAAGAGAATTTGGAATTCATATTCCTGATTTTAAAATCAACCATAAATGTGAGCTCCTTACCATCGTGTTTGATACTGGAGTAAAAAAAGAATGGTATTTTTCAGTAACTGCGTTTAACTCTGCTGCTTTTTACACTGCACTATGGACTTCAGAAGTACTACTTGGGTGTCACAGCAGATATTTTAATAATGGTTTTTGAATTGAATGAAATCACCACAACACTTAAGACCCCTCAGTATGTGCCATATGTTCCTTTTACTACTTGCAGTACTTAGAAATGAGGTTTACAGTGGAAAAGACTCACTTGGGCTTCAGAATCAGAATCCCTTCAGAACCATGTTCATGTCTGACCTCAATCACAGCATGTGTCACATAAGAATATTATCAAAGCACCAAGGAAGTGACAATGACATCCTTAGACATATGAGAGGATGGGGGTACATTCCAGCTTTTCCTCATTTCTTGCTTTATAATTTAAAGATTCCTTATGAATTTCCATTTGAAGTAGTTTCAAAGAAGCCTGGGATGCATTTTACAATTTCTCAAGTTGAGAGAGAACTTGTGTTGATCTGAATATCCCTTTCACAAATCAGTAATAAAATTGTATGTGATTTATGCTCCAAGAAACTTTTAGCCCTAAAGCCAAAATAGCAAACATACTTAAGACCAGTGTTACACCTAATAGAAGATCAATGCAAGAGGATGACATTCTAAAAATATAAGTAACCCAAATATTCAGCTCTTTGAAGACACTAAAAGTGGGAGCTGATATAATTCTGTTCCAAATTTGATTATTTAAAGGAAAGTATTTTAAAATTGTAGAGAATTGAATCCTGTGGGAGGATTTTTATATTTAATATTCTTCTCTGTATCATATATAAATTTCTTTTAAGAATCATGGAGGTTTGGGGGAAAGAATATAGCTTACAGCAGAATTTTCAGATGTACTACTAAAACCAGGCTATCACTGAATAATGAAAATGTAGGGTCTTTTACTCTGATGAAAAAATCTGTATAGGGCCACCCATGGTGTACAGATTTAATGACAGTAGCACCTTGGCTGGATGGAACTACAGGAAATGCTGAAGCACAACCATCTGTATGGCAACACAGGCATGGTCCTGTGTTGCCATACAGATAGAGGTGAAAACTTGCAGGTAATTGCTGAATAATTAAATAAAAGAATGTATTTAATCTGAAATAATTATAGCAACTCCTTTGTCTGAAGGTATTTTATAAACAATTTTAGTTGCTAGGAAAGTACTTAAGGGTCTACAGGCCAGAAGAGGAAGAGGTGGATGAAAGGTCCTCAGTGTAAGGACCAGGGAGATGTTTGCATTCATAATCATCTGCCACTGCTCCATCAAGTGCAGATTGAATTCATTATTTCAACCCAAAAAAGCCACGATAAGTGGACCATGAGATGCCATGTGCTGATCAGAACAAAACTGAGGTATTTAAAGACAGTAGTATCAACATCAAACACCAAATCCAAGGGGTCTAGGTCTTTATGAGCAAGATAGTTTTACTGTCTTGTTTTTTGTTGGTTTTGGTTTTTTGTTGGGTTTTCTCTTTGAGAAAACTTTTTGAGAAACCTAATAGGCCTACAGCAAGTCTTCCCACATACAAAAATATTGCCAGGACGCTTTCCTGTCAGTCCTTTGCCTCCCAGCATATAAAGTTTAAAGTTCAATAACTCCCTTCAGTGGCAAAACTCAGGGAAAATAAGTCACCTTTGAAAAGCCCTAAAGGGGAGGATAAAAAAGAAAGAAAAAAACAGCTCTATGTTTTCAAACTAATAATGTGGGAGTAAGAGTGAACACTAAGACTTTCCCAGGAATCCCTAAGGAACTGGCATATATTATTTTAGGACTAAATTCAGTCCATATTGCTGTCAAAGGATTGCTTTTGAAATGTTGAGTAACACTCATGGATTTGATGACATTTTTACTAAACTCAGAAGTATACAACAGTTTTTCTTTCCCTGGGAGGTAAACGTTGCTGATATATATATATATATATATATGTACATGTATATATATATATATATGTACATGTATATATATATATATATAAGATATGTATAACAAATTAAGTGCCAGAGAGGTTAAGTAGTCCTTCCCAGATTAAAAAGTAACAGTTTGGGTTCAAAGAAGGCAGTAAATGAGATTACTCCACAAGCTCCTGTTCTCTGTCTACTAATTCTCTTTTCTCCTTAAAAATATGATCCCCTTGTGCCCCATCTATGTAAGTGGTGTCTAGAAAAGCCTTTTTGAGGACTATGTTTTACAAGTAGTTCTCTGCCTGTGGGAGCATTCATGTCTAAGAGAATATGGAAGGGAAAGGCTCAGGGAGTTCTGCTGGCTTTGTGCCCTAGAACATTCTTCAAAGACGGCAAAGCCACGAGTGTGAGCACGCACTCACACTCATCTTGGAGCTAGAAACGTTTAAAATGTGAGTGAAATCTGAAATTAGTTGATGCTTCTGCTTGGCTCCCATGTGCTATTCTCTATTTCTCTGAGCTCTGCCCCCGTCTCCACTGACCCCACACAGCTCTGTCAGGCCAGTGCTTAATTGCACCTGTGAAGGAGAGGCAACTGCAGAAACACAGAGAAGTGACCTTGGGCAGGCTTTTGCCAGAGCCAGCTGGAATCTTGCTAACATATCTCAAAATAAAATTTGTTTTCTTTAGTCTCCTGTATTCTTCACTATACAGCCTTCAATTTGAGAGACATTTTGTTTGTGGGTGATGGAGTGTGAAGAAAAGGTGGGGGCAGATTTTTGCAAAAAAGTGATGGATCTGTCCTCAAACTGGTTTATAACAAAGATAAGCTTTGTTGCACTGCTTAAAAATAAAATCCCCCTCCTTCTAGATAATTTTGCTACTAAGACTGATATCTAAGATTAAGTAGAAAAAATTACTTATAAAACATGTTTTTAAAATATGAAAATATTTTAAAATAAAAAGCAATATATTTCTTCATTATGGTTGAATTTCGTGCAACTTGCACTGAAATACAGAGAGGAATCTACTAACCTCTAAGTTAAGGATTTCTGTGCTCTCTGCTCCATGTAAAAGGATGCTCCTGACTTCCAGAACCTCAAGAAAACTTTTCAACCTGGGGGAAGTTGACAAAGTTGTAAAAAAACCCAAACCAACAACAACACTAAGAGATTTGTTTGCTATTGTAATTTCAATGGAAGATAACCTAAGGATCAGGAGGAGAAAGAGAGAATACTAGCCCTCAGCTAGGCAGAATTAAAAGCAGTAAGGCATAAACAGGCAAACTTAAGGCGAAAGCATAGCTGTTTTTCAGTGACCTCTTCATATAAAAAATATTTATAAAAAATGGAAACATTGTGAGACAATTAATAACAGAGGCATTGGAAGTTAGTAGTGATCAGGCAACCCCAAGCAGTCCCTTTGTACACGAGCAGGTAGGATGGCTCATCTGGAGCTTGTTTTGCTCACATAAATCAGCAGTGTTAGATTCAGGCCACAGCATAAACGAGACAAATGAGACTCGTGAAGCCATCCAGAGAGAACAATTCTAAAAAGGTGTGCTACCAAGGCCAGAGCAAAGGCCTCCATCCAGTAACAGTTCAAATATAGGAGGACATAATTTAAGAACAGGTTAGATAAATACTTTGAGTGTTGAATAACTGTTCCTTGGAGGGCTGCAAAAACAAAAGTGCATCTTTTAAAGGTAAGAACACAGATGCCTAAGGACTTCAGGACAAATCAGTCATGGAGAAAGTACAGAGAAGTACATGGAGAGGAGAGAATAACAAAAAAAAAAGAAAAGAAAGAAATTCAAACTAGATGTCACAGTATCTAAAGATACCAGTAGTCTTCTCAGGAAATATAATCTTTTTCCTTGCTGCAAATTTATGCAATAGGTCAAATATATATGTTTGCCTTGTTTTCTTTGATGGCAGATTGTATAGATCAGATATCAAAGTATGTTAAGCCTATGCAATGACTGCAATTTTAAAACCACTAGAGGTGGTCCAATAGAAAAGAGCTGGAAATTGAGTAACTCCCTAATGATAAATTTCAGGGTTTGAATGCTATGAAAGCAGAAACTATATTCTTTTTTCTTCAACTAGTAAAGGTCAAACATCTGAAAACATGATTGAGATGCATATGAAACAGTAAAGTGAAGCAGAGTAGTAGAGCTTCCCATAGGAAAAGTGGAAACCAAAGAAATAAGTTAACACTGGAGATTGAAGAAGTGAGAGCTCTGCATAAAAAATGGTTTATGTGTACATTTAAGAACCTCTCATTTCCTTCTGTTAGTATAGAAAATTCAAAAGGCCCACAACAGGCTGAGTTTAAATATTGCAGTGTGAAAACAGTCAGCAAGCTCCTTACCTATAGATAAAATGCAGGAGAAAAAAAAAGTCAATTTTCAGGCAGTAAAAATACAAAAGTATGGTGAGACTAAAGACCAGAGATGCTGTTGAATAAGCCACCAGCTTTCATCTCTGTTTAATGCCCTCTGGCACATGGACACTTTGGAGAAAGCTGCAGACTTAAAAATTAATGAGCGTAGCATGCCATGGCTGAACCAGGATTAGTTTGAACCCAACTTGTAATAAATAATGAAAAAGTGGAGGCTGTAAAATAATTAAATAAGCATACAAAGCCCAGAGTGAAGTAGTGACTTTACATTGTAGAGTGGAACCAGACTGTTTTAGAAAACAGGAAGGTTCTTTTAATAAAAGTCACAAGACATACTGAAACAGAGGTAAGAGAGGCTGGTCTTATTTTGTTAGGCATATTAATTTTTTTTGTAACTAAAAGCATTAAAAATCTGCTCAAGTAATACACCCCAAAAAAAGTGATTAATACTGTGGTAACAGTGATAAATTGCATTGACAGCAAGTGCATTTATCAATAACTGAAGTGAACTTTTGACAAGTTAACAGAAGTGGGAAGTTGGATACTCAGTTTATCTGTGATATTTCTTCCTATTTTAAAATACAGGAAATACTTTAATAGAAATAAAAATGCTGAAAGTATTTTGAAAAATCACTATCAGACAGTATTGATAGACATACCCTAGGATGGTGGCATTCTGAAGGGGAAAAGTCGTTAAAAATCAAATGTACTCAAAAAAAAAAGTACACTTACAGATATTTAATATTGGCAAGTTCTAGGAAGTTATTTGTGTGCTATTAATTGTGAAGTGGATTTGTAAGAATTATTTTCAAAACTTTAGCTACATGTATAAACAATTTGATACATTTAAAAGTAATATATGAAGTGTTTCAACTGTTTCACATGCTTAAAGTTTATTGATTTTTTTGGCACAGTATATCAGGGTTATAAAATTAAAGATGGTTTGAATACTTATTTAAATATTAACAGCCAAGAAAGCACAACCTTATGAAATCTTAGACTTTGATTTTGTAAACTCAGAAAATGTGTTCAGATTTACAGATCTTTTTTCTTGATTTCAGAAAATTTCCTTCTACCAATCATGCTAATGAAATTATCCCTTAAAACCGCATCATTATTTATCTATTTATTTTAAGGAAAGTTCTTAAACCACACTGAAATCCAAATTGTAATCTCCCATAATAATGAAAGATTATTCTTTCTGTTACCATGACATGAGGTTTTGGTTGTGCTTTGGAATTAGACTTGCCAAAAAATTTCCAAGTTCTGAAATGTTTTGGCTATTTTTAGTGGGGAAAACAGATAGTTCTATGTATAAATGAAATATATTCACTGCTAAAGAAATGCTATTTGACATTAGTCTGAAAGCATTAATTACTTTAGTTAATTTCATTAACTCGATTAACTGATTTTCCTACCTCTTGCAAACAATCATGACAAAATTTTCAGTCACAAATAGCCTGAAATAAAGGGAGGAACATTCTTTACTCATTTCACATCTTTTCCTCTCCCTTAGAGTTAATGTTCTGCTTTTGGCTCAGAGCTAATTCTAATAAAAACCAAGAACTTGGGAAACACACAGATGGCCCCACAGTATAAATTATGTGGTTGTCTTACGTGGGCGGTATGTAAAACATTGCTTCTTCACTCCCTATAGCAAGCCTGAAATCAGAAGGCACATGGTGCTTGATAAGGCTTTTTACATTTTCCTTTTTCAATGTGTGTAAAACCTTAACGACTTTCAGAAATAAGTCTTGTCAATTAGGAAAACCTTTCTGTAACATAATGCCTCAACATCTAAAATGCTTTTCATTAATGGTGGCTTTATTCTTGCCAGAGGAAAGCTACACACAGGAAGAAAACAAGAGAAGGAGAAAATCCAACAAGAAAAAGAAGCATTCGAATATGACTGAAGTGGTTTAGAATATTACCCAAGTCCACTGTTGGAAACACTCATGAAAGAGGTATCTGTGGATGCTGGTCACCTGAAGACAGTGAGAAAGCGGATGTGAGAAAGGAAGGCCCTGGTCATCCATCAGATGGAATCCAGACGTGACAATTAGAGTTAATGAACCACGACCCATGAAGCTGCTTCAGCACCTTTTTACAGCCCCACTTCATGGCCTTCATAAAAGTACCAGGGCTTATTTAGAGCACATCTGCTCTAAATTCCCAAAGGAGAAACTTGCATTCAGAAGTTATTTTTTGTTCCTTCACCACTTTTCAGTCATTTATAAAGAATATTTAACAGCAGTGTATTTACTTTTCTACCTATTCAGTCAACAGAATAATAGAATTGAAAGATTTTTTTTTACAATAAAACAATATTATTATAATAGTTATTTAGTTTGCATTAGCATTAATAAGCTGCTGAGGCTGACTGAAAAGTACCAGGCAAATGTGGAGTTTTTTAATTTCTTCAGTACCATAGCATCTATATCCAAGTATTGCCTTTGGTTTTAAATACTTAGAAATAGAGTGCCTTGCAAAAATCAGGTTGATTTAATGCTTTTGCAGAGTGCCTCAGTCATCCTTGGTACTGAAGTCCTCCGTTTCTTCACAGAGCAGATATAACTAATGAAGCAATACCTCTTCCTCCCTGAAGTGCAGAAGATCTGCTGAACTTCTAAGGCTGAGGTTGGAACTGATCCTTCTTGCCTTATGGACAAAGCATTTCTGCAGTTTTTGGATCCTATCCATTCCCTTAGGTCTCAACCAGTGCTACACCCACACTGCTTCTTCCATCCACATGCAAAAAGAAGCAAAGGGAAGGACAAAGTAGCTCATGGGCTAATTGTTAGAAAACTCCCTTTTGCATACTAGGAGATGACTGGAAGAGCCCTGGGCTGGGCCACAAGGTGTAATATGCAGAGGCAAGAAGTAATTATTTTCCTCACCACAATAACATGAATAAAAATATCATGAAATTGACCCTGTTGACCCCAAATATCACAAATGTGACCCTGACCCAAAGCTTCAGATGGCAATATCTGAGCAGCCTAATTATGGGGCTTTCAGGTTGTCAGTGTTCTTCAGGAAAATAAAGAGAATACCTTCTTCTCATGTTAACCACTAATTTAAAAAATAATCAATCTGCACAATAATCCATGACCAAGTAAATGCTAGAGCCACTTGCTGGAAGAATATATGCATTTTCTTAAGACATTATTGGTGTATACTAGAACAAAAATTATTTTCTGAAACAAATCAATTCACTAACAAAACTGATATCTATATTACAATTGCTTTTTGGCAATAGTAGACACTCCCAGGAATCCTTGTCCAGCATAGCCTTTGTCAAAGCCTCCCATAGTAAAAAACATTATTCCCCTGGTTTTATATCAAGCAAAGACATCTCAGCAGCTGGTGCTTCTTTAAATCTGAACTGGAAGAAAGCCACCATTCAGAAATAAGACTCCACTTTGCACTTGCACATGGAAATGTCTGTGGTATTTGCAGGACCTCACTGGGAGTCATTGCCTTTCAAGGGAAGTAGCTCATAGAATTATTGTATGATAATACTTTTTCCATAGCCTAAATAGCAGTTGAAATACTAAACTGCTTTATTATAGCTAAGTTTTCTCAATTAAAAAAAAAAAAAGTGCTTCACACTGTGTTAGATATCTTGGTAACAACAATCCCTGTAACTGTCCCTGCTAGCATACACGCCATTGTTAAGACAAGTTCAGGTTTGTCTTCATTATTTCATCGGCTTGTTTTTTTTGATTTAACTTTCCTAGAGCTCATTAAAAATGCTACTGGTATTGAAAACATGGTAGAACTAGTGAAAAAATAAAATATAAAGTTTTATATAAAGTAGCAAAATTTTAAAATTATTGAAATAGTGTTTGCTGCAAATACCATCTGCCTTGTGTAAACACCAAATTATTTTTGCAAATATGTAATCAAAAAACATAAACAACGTAGTGACAAAACCACCCACAGACCAGGCAAATTATGTTTTAAAGGCCCATTTTTCTAATAATTTCCTCCAACCCAAACCTACTTCACTAAGTCTGGACAGAAAACATAACAAAAGAAATAATTGTTTTTCTCTTCATTAAGAAGTCATATAAACATACTTAATGGAAGATCTCTATGTAAACAAAACTTTCTAAGAGAAACTGCTCTAATAGACCTTTGGCATGAGTTGATTTCAAGTCATTCTAGGATGAATGAACCTAACACATACGTATTCTAATTCTTTTTATTTAAGAACTACAGTAAAGTGTATTTATCTGTAAACCTAGTTTATTTGGGGTTTAATTAATTTTTTAATTACTGTTTTGATGACATTTAATCTACAAATTATTTTGATTAAAAAGAAACCACTGTTTCTCATCCAATGTTCTCATTCAAAACAACTCATGTTTGGGGGGAGATACATCAGGAAAGAAAACTTCAGTGTTGACACAAAGATAAGAGGGCACTTCACTCAGAATCATGACTTGGAAGCATGAATGTACAGTCCTTCTTGAGAATTACAGTCCAAACTTTTGCATACATTCAGGGAAAAACTAAAGAGAACTTCTTTTAACTAATAAAAGCTGTACAGGGCCAACCACCCAGTACAGTAAATGTATCAGAAAATGTCACATGTACTAATTAAATTATAGTATTAAATTATTCTTTTTAAATCTCAATCCATGTTTTCAGTGGCCTGTGTTCCTGTTTTACATGCTAAGTGAGTCATGGCTTTAAGAACATGTAAAATCCCACTTTAAAAGGAGACAGTATAATGGAACATGGATTCAATGAAAAGAGTTTTAAGTGTGAAAAAATACCGTGCCCTTCTTGTCACTAAACTGCTATTGCAAACAGAAGCTGACATTAGATGGAGATGATTTTCAGCTTCATCTTGAAGACTCTCTTAAGACAAAAATTAGGATTAAATTCTACAAAGGAACTTCTCTCCAGATGAAGAGATCCTCTGAACAGATCATCATAAACTTAGTTAAGAGTCTGATTGCAAACCCATTTAAGATTAACAGTACAGAAACTACTTTGAAATAAGAACAGGAGCTGTATCACTTGGAAAACTTTTCATTGTAAACCAACTCAGCCCTCTTATGCAGGCAAAGATGACTCTTTCACGGACACATTGGCAAATCCCAAATATGGAGATAAAATCACTTCAAATATGGAGATAAAATCACTTCTTATATTATTGTCCAGTCATAACAAACCTAATTTTAATGATTTGTAGGTATAAACATTGGAACATTGAATGTACCATAGAATCCTCACCTAATTACATGTCTAATATTAAGAAACAGGAAGCAGCTATGCATACACAGTAAAGAGGCAGATGTTTTATTAGGAACATGCAGTTGCACTTTGCCTGATTAAAATTCTGTGCTGTCTTCTGTTACTATGCACAATTTGAAGATACTGTTCTAAATATGCTGCTGTAAGAGGCATTTTGCTCTGTAAGATGACAAAATACGTCATCTACCACACTGAAGCTGTAAACTCCCCTGCAGGCAATTTCTGGTCTTCCCAAGCATCCTCCTTCTCCTGCCGTGTTAAAACCATTACTTCTGTGACACATGGCAAAGTTTTCCAGCTGTAGTGGACCCAAGTAAAGATCCTGGCTTAAGGTAAGTCTTTCATTAATGTGAATCTGATTTTGTTGAAGTCAGAAAATGTTTACAGCTGAATTCAGTTAGGGAACTACTTGGATTTACTAGCCCATTCCTGCTCATGGCACTACGTAGAGAAGAGGACCTGTAATTTTGGAAGTGACTTGTTTAGCTCAATGGCCACATCCTCAAGGCTGAAGTAAATTAATATTTTATCAAAAATTCCCATAAGAGTGACTTCTCCACAGGGCAAGCAATCCTTTCCAAGAGACACCATAGAGGTGAAGTAATTTTTTTCATGTTTTGAAATTTAGTGGTTACTGCTCCTTAGTGTACTATTTCTGCATTGACAGAGAAATCTAGTTCCTCCTGACTGTTGTCCTCCTTATTGTTTTAGTAGGTTTTTAACAGTAAAAAGCAGAAAAGAAAGAGTACCATTAGTTTAGGAAGTTAATCTTAGAAATCAATGGAAAGTACCTCAACAAAAGTGTGGACCTAAGCCATAAGCTTAGAGGTAATGAAAATGCGATGATAAAAAAACAGTAAGAAAAAGAAAAAAATTGTGTGAACTACTATTTTACATGAAATTGCATAAAGAATTGATCACCCCAGATTATCACTGCAGTAGCATAGAATTCATAGGACTAAACCCAATGGTTTAGTTTAAGACTTAAAGGTAATACCTTTTGCACCAGAAAATTCTTAGTCAGCCATCTCCACTCATTTCCATGACAGACTACTGTTGACTGTCTTCCATTTCACTTGGTCCCCAAGTACTAAGTACCCATGTCATACGAATTGATACTTGACCAAGTCTTACATTCATCTTCCTATTTTCTGAACAACTGGCAAACAAGGAAAACAAACAGGAAGATCCTGTTTGGAAACCCCTTACTTTGAAGGACTGACAAAAGCAGCCTCACTACAGCCCTTGCAAGGACATTTTCCACGATTGGCTGAACCAAGCAGCACACAGTATTCCTAGGGGATCCCTTTGATCCCAGGAGTATCATTTACCTGTGTTACGGGTCATTTATTTATTTGTCTTCTCAGCCAATATCCTTTGATCTAACAAATTCAGGATGCCACTGCTCTGGTATATGGCAAAGTAATTAATTCCAGCAATAATGTCTTCAAAGATGACGTTGTAATTGAACACAGAAGGAAAAGCCACAAAAGAAGAAAGCAGATAGACATAAATAGTATATCTAATTCAGCTAAGAACCAAACTTTTTATGTTGGTCTGAGTGAGAAGATTTGGAAGATTTAGCTACACCCTTTTTCTCCATTTTATATGTTTCACATGTAAATGTATTTATTAAAAGATAATTGACAGGTGTAAATTCATGGGACTATATGGTTATATATTCTAAAAAAAGGTCATATAAAAGTGCTAAAAATAGCATTCACTTTTTTTAAATTAAGGAATTCAAGATGTATTCTCATTGCTTTCCTAGTAACACTCAAAGTGATATTGAAGCCATGCAATATATGCACATATGGGCCAAACTTTAGCTCAAACTTCACAACCTGTCCATTTTTTTGAGGTTGTTCAGGACAGACCAATCACAGAATGAGTATTGTATTAAATAAATATATACATATATATATATATACACAATGTATATATCCTGTCTTGGATTTTCTTATCTCATTCTATAATGTACTTGGGCTCCTTGTTATTCTCTAATTTTCTCTGAGGCTCACTCATGAGCTGCCATGGACTGTCAGGGAGTATGCCCACTTTATCTTTAAATCCCAACAGCCAGGCTGACTGCAAAAAGACCAAGCTCTAACTCAGAAGGCTGAAGTTATCTCTGCATAAGCAAGTAGTGCAGCCCCACAGGAGAAGGCTTGTAGAGCAAACCTGTTGGTACCAAGAATGCAGCAGCCAAACTCGGTGTATTTCAGGTGTGTGTACTCAGACGGGCTGATAATCAGCTTCTGTGGATTGAACACCCCTTAACAGCTGGGCTGCATCTATTGTACTCATCTTCAATTCACAATTAGGTGAAAAAGAATGCAGTTAGCAATTTCTGATACCTCTTCATGACACTAAGTACATTAATTCAGAATGACTGGGATATCCACTTTAAAAGTGCACTCCTGATAAAAATCCCAAATTGAGCAAGAGTCTGGAGAGGGTATGATTTTATGAATGCACATATTAGTGCTGTGGCACAAAAACTTGAAGTTTAATATTCTTACTTGCTTTGTTAGAATTCAGGCAAAGTACTCAGCCCTAAAATTTGACATTTTACTCTGCTTCACATGTTCTGTCTCTAAAGCATTGAATTCAAATTAGTTCCTGGAAGCAGTCATGCTGGAAGCTTAAAACTCTACTTGCATATTCCATTTGGGCTACTACTGTAGATTTAGACTTTAGGATTACTCTTTGATGTATATTTCCTATTTTTTTAATCTACCCCATAACCTTCTTCATAAAAGTTTTCTACAAAGACATAATATATCACATTCCATGGTATGATCTCTTCAACTGAGTGAAACAGATGTAAAATGTGACATTTTTTCTGGGTGGCAGAGTTTGTTGATAAGAAATTTCCTTTATTACTACCCATGTTTGCTCATATCAGTAATGGGATGATGACTGTGGTAAAGGTCATATTGGTTCAATACAGCATTAAAATGTGTAGAAAATTTAGTACTGTACATCAAAGAAATGTTGTTATGCATTTAAAATTTTTATCTTTGATTTATTAGATGTAACATTTAACTATTTGTTCTGTGGAAACTGCATAAAATGTCAGCAATTTATACCTGGATGCAAGCCCAAAGTAATAACTGGAATTATAATTGATAAAAACGTAGCTCTTCAAATGTTAGCTGTATGTCCCTGTGTCTTTCTTTTCTCAAGCAAAAGATTTGGTGTGAAATATTGCTTCAGAACAACATAATGCTTCAGAAGAGCTGCACAGACCTCAGTGAGAGAGGAGTGAATAACTTCTTAGAGAGATGGAAGATTTTAATCTTTTCTGCTTTCTCCAAATACCTTCGGGAAGCAGGAAAATAATGGATAGGTAGCACACAGCTCTCACGTGGCCTCTGCCAGCCCTTCCTATCAGCACCTGTCAAAGCTTCATCTGCAGGCTGATTTAACGTGTGGTCTCTCAGAAAGAAGGCTTTGCTAGCAAACCCCCTTATCTACCTGCTCTGGGTGAGATAGATGGAGGAGGTCGTGGCCTTGGGAGGGGTTATTTGCAGATCTTCCCTCTCTCTTTTTCATTGAGTTTTTTATGTGAAAGGGAATCTGAGTGGTGCTATTTACGGCCCTGCTGAGGAGGATTAGCAGAGCTGCGGGACAGTGATACACACATAAATTCTGCGATGCTGTCGCTCGGGGCCCATAGGGATGAAAGTGCAGCGCTAATGGCACAGCTCAGCATGCTGGGGGCAGCTCCGTGCAGGGAACGCGACGGTAACAAAAACATATTTACAAAGCTATTAAGGGTCATGATATGGGTCAGTACTTTTGGGCACCCCGTAACTCGTCCCCTCTTCCTTCCTCCTCTTCCTTTCCACTTTTTGCTCCTCCTCCTCTTCCAATCAACAACGATGTATCTTATTTATCATTTACTAAAATTTTCACTATTCCCAGGGCTGATTTGAAAGACTGCAGTGGTTTTTTGCTTTTTATATATTTAATATAAAATATTTGCTTTGCCAAAATGACACTTTTATATAATTTTATCAGCCTTTAATTACTACTACAGTCTTGCAAATGTATTTTTTTAGAACTCTTAAGTAAAATGCATGGATTTTCTTACCATTCCTTGAATTATTGTATGCAAGATTAATAATTTCTAGTGTTAGATTTTTGGTACTTGAAACAAAGCCTTTTTTACAGCAAATACTCATGTTTTTTTCTACACTACGCATTTACCATCCCAGAACATCCAGCTCCTTTTAAAATTGCCCATTACCACCTGTTTAAGAACAGCTCTATTGACATTGTAATGTGCTGAACCACTTATGCATGCACTTGCAGAAATTCCTTTTCAGACCTGATGTCTTCAGTCAGATACATTTGTAGTTGTGGATGTCAAAGCTACCCATCCAAATCCCCTCACAGGCTCTGTGACCACCTATGAATCTCTAACTTTGTACAGGAAAATACTTCCCTCTTTTAACAGCATCTTTTTTTTCTACCCCTGCCTCAGAAAAGCATTCAGATCCCTGAGTTAACACTAGTTGCATAGCTTAAATGATAGTAAAGGGTAACACAACCTTATGCTTTTAAGATCCAAAATGGTAGTGAAAGCAAATTAATTTCTGTATTTTTGTATAAGAAAAAAATAATAAGTTTTAGAGTTGTTACAACTACTCTATTTATTAAGATGTTTCAAATTGTAATAAATTACATCTGATTAATGGTTTAGAAGAAAATTAGTAGAAATTTAAATAACCAGCTTTCGGTCAGCATTTATTTGATTTAAACAAATTTTTGTGTTTGAGCACTTTTTGGTTGTAAACTTGAAAGCAAAAAGTCAAAGATTACTTGAGTTCAAAACAAAAACTCCAAAGCTGGCTCTTCCTGAGCATTCTTTAAGCTCCCCTCCTCCCTGATAGATCCAACACTGCTTATCTCTGAATGATAACACTTGAACTTAAAAAAAGAACACCAAATGAAGAACCAACCTCTGCCCAGCCACATGCCCAAAACTGACACAAAGTTACAGATTTGGGTTTACTTCTCCTTTTAAGACCTGAAGCTGAATTACTGGAGATGACAGAAGCTGCTATCCCTGTAGTTTCTGTGGCCTTGGCACACTGGAACCAGTCACAGAAAGTGGTAAGAAAACAAGGGCCTGACTAAAAGAATGGGATCTGGAAGGGGGGTTACAGTTAGGGACACAAAACCAGGAAAACAGAGGAAGGGTAAGAGTAAAAGAAAAATATAGAAAGAATCATAGGTAGAGAGATTAGGAAAGGAAGAAAAATACACAATGAAGAAAAAAGCAGAAAAGCAAGAAAGAAATAGATTTTGATCAGGTTCTCATCTTGTACTATAAAAGGAGCCATTATATTGAAGCCCTTTTAATTGCTTAGTAAAAGAACTACTTTTCTTTCAAATTTTGTCACTTAAATGACTCTTGATATGACTCTTTAAGACTTTTTCTTCCCAACTTGGCTCATAGTCTGTATCCCCAAGTTCTTGGAATTCTTTTTTAGTTAAAGGCCTCAGTGAAATATTTTGTACTACCATCCTTGGCTAAACAGTTGCCCTTAAATACATGTAGAGGAAAAATTTTGTGCCACTTTGGTGTGCTTTTCATAAGTGAATTTCAGCCAGGCATAACATTTCCTTGCTAACACTGCCAGAAGGTACAACCAGAAGGTACAATAGCTTCTTTTTTTGTCACATGAACAAAACCAAACAAGTCCAAGAATACACACTCAGAGATACTAGAAAACATGGAGGAAGAAATTCTAGCAGAAGAAAAAAAAACACTATAAAAAGAAAGAGAAATTGAGGCAGAAGAAGATATGATATCTCTCCCAAAAGGCAATTTATGGACACGTTGTGTATGCTCAGGAAAACCTGGTGTAGACATCAGCATCCACTGCTGCTCATTATTAGCATAGGAAGTTCAGTGCTTGAAGAAAGTAAAACATCCTTTCATTCTTTAGCAGTCACCAAATTCTCTAATTTTTTGTTTATTATTTATTTTCCCCTTATTTTGGGGGAAATAAAAAAGCCTATGTAGTTACCTCATTTCATCAATTTTTTTGTCTTTTGCATTCAAAATATTTCTTATTACACTTATCTTCCTCTTCCCAAGCATCTTTTACTGATTTTGTAAGTAGGAAAGGACATAAAAAGTGCAGGGGGAATACGAATGGCAATCTCAACCAGTTTTCTTACATTATGTGCCTTTATCAATGACCCTGTTGTATGGAAAGTAGTTGTCCATGCTTCCCACTGTGAGCCATTCATATTTGTGTGTGGTTTGCTTTAAAGTACTTAGTTTTGTTCAGGTGGCTATCTAAAAAGCAGTTCTATTTTGGGAAGGTAGCTTTTGGTGTTTTGGTGACAGGTGGTCCCACCAAAGCATTATTATTTATTTGCTTAGCTGGCTGTAGATAACAAATACACTCAACAGTCCCTTCTTTGCTCAGAAAGGAGTGAAGGCTCATGCAGCCTGTGACACAACTTTCCCAATTTCAACTCCTCTGTCACTGTTTCTGTTCACAGAACTCTGTTCCCTTACTTGAAAGGATTACTAACCAGGAGAGTGACCACCTGAAAGGTGCACAGACTTTAAGAGGTCTTCCACAAGAACCTGCATCACCTGTTTGATTTTGACAAGTTCATACAATGCCTCCTTAACTTTGAGGGAATTAGGACTGACCAAAAGCTTGCAAAGGAAGCCAGGTCAGTAAATGCAGGCCCAGACTGAAAGTCCTCATACAAGATAGGTTTTAAGAAAGTGCTTAAGCTGATTTCTCTTCAGCAACCAGCCCTTGAATATATGCCATAGGTGTCTTACTGAGCAAGGACAGCTCACTGAAAGGAAGCTGAGAGCAACCACAGCTGGACATTTCTTATGGCAATGACAATATCGCACCTCCATAACTGAAAGTGAGCTGATTTCCAGCAGTCTTAGATTTTCAGTGGTTAACTTTCTTGGTTGAAATTGTTTTCCTACCTTTAGACTCTTTATGAAGTGTCATTGACTTTCATCTACTAATGTTCTTTAGTCTAAACTGGTTGTCTATGTTGAACATTAAAAAAAACCCTAAAAACCAACAACAAGCAAAATCAACCACAAAAAGTTTGATAGGATGTAAAATAGAGAATATGTAATTACCTTTTAAAAAATTTAATGCTGTGACTGTTACCAAAAAGTGATGCTAGATAGACTGTCTGCAGGGACAAAATGTAGTTCAGTGCCTGAGTGATTCACACTTACCGAGGTACTTCTGAAAGTGTATGCATTTTACTTTTAGCCAAGTTCTACTTCTCTTTGTGACAAACAGGTTATTTTATACCGCTTCCATTTGCAAACATTCAGTTCAAAGAATCATTGATTTGTGAACCTAATGAGTTTTTAAGTGTTGCCTTAAAGACATCGAATTTGTAAACACGTTGAACTGCAACTTCTAGTTGTGACAGACCAAGGATTTCAGGATAAAGACATTGTCTCCATGCATATTCACAAAGTATACATATGCATTGCTTATAGGAATTATTAACAATATTTTAAAAAGTAATCTAAGACAATCACAGTGCTCCAGAAACAGAAAAAAAAAAAAAAAAAATTAGGTCATAGTGTTTTGCTTCAATGCCTTCCATCACCTCAATGACAAGAATGTAACAATTCATGATGAAACAGTAACCAAAAAATGGGATAAACTAGAGCTCTGCCCTTGATTCTCTAGCTTATTCTGGTGTGCTGGTGTACATAGACTTCGAATTGTAGACTTCCAGACCTTAGGGTGACTTTATTTTCTCACTAGCTCAGATTTCTTTTGGGTTTTTTTACATGGCTGGGGATCTCTAAATGACTATCTGGGGCAAGTCCTCAAAGGATCCTAATACAGTTTATCGACTGGTTTCATCCTTTGTTTTACAACAAAACAGTATTTCCAACATATTTTCATTTGTTTGCACAGCACAAGCTGAAAAACCTCTGTTTTCTGTGTTAAAGACCACAACTGCTGGACTGTTACAGTTATGTCCAGTTATTCCTGAACAAATGATTATTCTGAAATAAGTTTTGCTTCTGCTCTGCCCTTCTGGCTGTGTTTTTTAACATTTTTCATCTCCTTAAAATATCCAGTCATTATACTAATGTATAACATTTTTCATTACAAATGGGGTTTTTTTCTCATGTATCACTATTTCTTTGACTTCTTAAGCATATATTAAATATATTGAAAACCACTTGATGGTAGAAATTTAGTTTTTATATCCATTTTCATGTCAACAAGCTCCCACCCCAATTTTGTGTTTACTAATAGACTCTATCTCTATATTAAACTGTGTTCTCCAATAGATACCAGTTGTGTGGAGTAGGAATAAAAGCATCCAAAACATTTCAAGTCTGTCTCCAGTCAGATAAAATATAGAGAAGACAGCATGCAAAACTATTGTATTCTATTCTGGTTAACTAAAAGTCTAAAAAACTCTAAATACAATTTGTTCTCACAATTCTTTTTTTTTCCTTATCTGCCAGCCACCATAAATAATGCTTAGACTGAAAATCCAAAGTTTAAAACATCCAATCAGATACATTTAGAAAAGTTCACAACACAGCCACAAATTCCCACCGCACTTGAAAAAAATTTCAGAGAATGCATTTCACATATTGGCATGGATGATGGCAATATCGGCAGGGCTGCTTTATACAGCAGTTTCCCTCCCCAATTTTTAATATCTCAGGTACTTAGAAACCACTTTGCAGGAGCTGTTTAGAGGGCTGTTCAGCAGATACTGCTAAAATTTACCAATGCCTACATTTTACTGTTATCTTACTGCTATCTGGAGCAGTTCAAAAAGAGCAAGTAAAAAAGGACAACGAAGGAGGCAGCAGAGTACTTTGGGAAAAATCTGTAACAGGAGAGACTTGAATTAGAGATAGTGAGGACAGATTAGGCAGAGGCCTTATCTATTCGAGAGAGAGAATGCACTCGTCTGGAAGGCAGGGAAGTTTGAACTCCCTTACCTCTTTCCCGGAGGGCACTTCCAGCCCTTTGGCTGGGGTGTAAGCAGCCCCAGGTGAGCTGCATGAAGGATCGACCCAAGCAGATGCACCAGCCTCTGTAATCTCATTTACTTATAGAGCAGCACCGCATCTAATTAGAGAGGTTAGGAGCCACATTTCAATAGCCAGGAATACAATATTAAGCTGGAGAGGTATTAGGCTGCTAATATCAGAAATTTTGACCTTGATGGGAGCTCTTGTTCTGAGTGAGGTTTTGTCACAGTATAAAAACCTCCTCAGCTGTCTTTGTCCCAGCTTGCATAACTGCTACACCAGAGCAAGTATGATGCTCTCTGAATATTTTCAGGCACTCTACTTTTTATATACACAAAACTTTTTAATCAATCACTTACTTCCTACTTATTCATCTTCCAGATTCAGGATAAACTTCTGATGAACGTAGGACTAGATGGACCAATGCTGTCAAGAGGTAGAGTTCTTACAGAATTTGTTACACCTTCTAAAAATGAGGGGTTTTGGATTTGTGTAGCCAAGGACCAACAACTACGACAGAAAAAAAAAATCAAAGCCTAATCTAATGCAAAACACGTGGAATTGCATTAAAAAATTAGTAGCTAATTGGCATTAAGATGTTATGAGAAAACATTAAATCATCTGTTATTGTTATAAAAAGAAGAAGTGACGATTTACAGCAGAATCTAAATGAATTAAATTGGCACAATTCCTGCCAATTTAATTCATTGCATATAAACAAGGATCACAGATTAATATATTCTCTAGTTCTGTGTGAGCAATTCAAACCAATTGAAGCAGTACTGCAGCAAACTGATTTTTAAAAACTGATAGAGAAAAAGTAATCAAAGGTGTCTTTTTTCCAATGAATCTTCACCTTTAATATGTAATTATAATTTGACTACTTAATTAGGTGTGAAGTATTTTTTTCTCAATAAAAGACCTGTGTTTAGTGTTTTTGTTTCTTTCTAACTTTCTATTTATACAGGACATAAAATATTCACTTATGTTTACTTTTTTGTAGGTAGCTCACCTCTAGCAGTTTTTTGATGATTTAGTAAAGAATACTGGACAGATCTTTTACTATGTTTTTCAGTGTGTAGGTGTTCAGAGGGAAATTGAACATATTAATGTTTTACTGAAAAATGTTAAATGTTCTAATAAAAAATAAATATATACATTTTGAATTGAAAACCTTTGTCTTTGATTAACTGGAACACTCTCCTCAATATGCTATGCTGGAATCCCCCATTTTGTCAAAGATAATTCTGGACAAAGGAAAAAAAAGATTGTAAAATACTAAAACAAATGGATACCCCAGTTCTTTCAGTTTTTCCAGACAAATAGAGCGGGAAAGATACATTGTCATTTGGACAAATTTTGTCTCCACAGAGAATGTTTGCTAAATTGATCTAAATTTATCTGAACAAAATTAAAATTAAAATATTATAGCTACTTTTGGGATGAACAGTTCCAAAATACTAGGGATCAAAACTACCTATTAAAAAAACCTAAAAAAATTATCAAGAAATGGATACTTTCTAAGAACTTTGTAAAAGTTTCTTACCTAAGAACTTTCTAAAAAGTTCTTAAATATTTTAGAAGGAATATAATCATCTCATATCTACTACACCCATAATCTTCTATAACTATGATAACAGACAAGGCCTTTCAAAGTTTGCTCTGTTGAAGATACTATGCTTTCCTGTATAAGTTACCCTACCAAACTTTTCCTCTCCATTTCTTTTCTCTGAAATACCACCTTTTTGATTTTGTTTTTAATACAGGACAATAAAGTTGTCTGCTTGCACTGACTTTGAAAATGAAGATGTTTGCTGTACATGCAATTAGTCCATTAACTCTAAAGCTATGCTATTTTACCAAGGGGTGGCCAAGAGGTTAGAGGGAGAGAACAACCTCAGCTCTCCCTCAGCTTTGACAAACCCATTCTGAAAGGGACACCCTTCATCTCATTTATAAGACACATGGTCCCATAAAGCCAAGATTTATAAGGCTGTATAAATTATGCATACATGTCAAGGAGACAAAAGCAGTCTCTGTCAGCATCATGGTGTTCTTTTCATCACTACAGAAAAAAGAAAGGAACATGCAGTTTTCAAAAGGTCTCCCTTCATCACCTGGAAACATCTACAGGATAAACTGAAAACAGAAGCAAACTTGTTGTGCTATCTGAATATACCCACTGGGCTCATGGATAGACAATGAGAGCACCAGGGAGGGTGGGGGGAAATCAAGAAAAGAATTGGAGCTTTGCTGTTTGTTTGAAATCTGTAACAAGCTGATTCCTAAATGCCAAGATAATGGGTACACAACTATGCTATCTTACAGAAATAAGATACTTTGCAATTTTCAAGTATAAAGTAGAATATGTATTTACTGGTAAAATCACAATACCACATATTCCTTCAGGTAAAGAGACAGTCTTAATGCAGTCAATGAGTATAAGGTCTATCTCACATTTTATTGACTTTCTATTTCTGCTGGCTCTTCTGCATGAAGGAGGGAGCTAAAACCAAGTAAAAAATATAAGCATTACCTATTAAAATCCATGAGGAAATTATTATGAGGATTTAGCTTCATCTTCATCCTTCAAGTCTCCACTGCTCATGGTTGCTATTTAGTATAGGATTATATCTATGTATTGATTCAAGGAGAAATTAGTTATGAATAAAAGTTACTGGGATTTTCATTTAAATTATATTGTTGGTAAAAAAAATCACTTTTAAGTCAATGGAAATTTTCTTAATTTTGGTTTAAAAAAACCAAGAATATTAAAAAAAAAAAAACCCCAAAACATATTCTGGATCTTCATGACAAAACAAAATCTCAGTTGGAATAAGATCTATGAAAAAGGGGACTCAAAGAGTACCCTACATTTAAGACAATTTTTTTTCTGTAACCAAAAAGACACCACCTCAAGAAAATCACCACCACCACCGGAAAAACACCCCAAACCAAACTCAAAACCCAACAAAAACTGAACCACATTCTCAAAATCATTACAGTTCAAGATGTGTATCTGCAGGTAAGTAGGATTTGTATAACTAATAATACCATAGGTAGATCACTACAATAAAACTGATAGTATTAAACACGGCTCTGACCTCTCTGAAGGCAAGGTCCCTTCTGAGTAATGATTATATTTTCAGTAAGTGGGATCCTGAACAAACTGAAAATCAGGCCACTACTTTAACCAGCCTCAGTGAGTCAAGACTAATCTTTTCTATCTTCACACAAATAAAATACCCAGTGGTGTGTACAAGTGCTAAACACAGGCTGGCTCTGCATGCTTCTGTCAGAGCTAATCGCTCTGTGAGATACTAGAAGTGGAAAAAAGTTTGGGGAGCCACATGTGAAGAATGGTTGGTTGATAAGGCTACCTTTCAGGGGCAGTAAAAGCAAAGAAAGGATTTCCTGTTTGATAACAGAAGAGATAATGAAACTCTGAATTAAC
Source organism: Melozone crissalis (assembly GCF_028551555.1). Taxonomy (NCBI): domain Eukaryota; kingdom Metazoa; phylum Chordata; class Aves; order Passeriformes; family Passerellidae; genus Melozone; species Melozone crissalis. The sequence continues at coordinate 33,608,800 of NW_026535784.1, read as the reverse complement.
CGATAGTATGACAGCAAAAATTCAAGAAAATACTTCTCCTTTTCTGTGTTTTTAGCAGCATTTTTTGTTGTCTCTACAACAGAGTCAGAGAGGCATCTCATACAAATGTGCAAACAACTCACATTTTCATTTCTCTTAGGTTTGCTCTATCTTAAGAATTGGTCACTGGCTTTCCACTGCAAACTGCAAAGACTGAGATATTCTCTGCTTACAATGAAATACTTCAGACAATGTTTTCCTGTAGAATACCTAAGTATTTTATAGGAAAAATAAATGAAGATGCTTCCTTTTTTATGCATTTGTACTTATGTCAGTTAGCAAACACTGCAATACAATCAATCTATCAATTCAAATGATACCAAAACAATGAGAGATGATGTGAAAGGAACATAAATTAATCCCTCTGAAATACTGGGCTGAATAGCTGCCTTTCAATAAAGCCTGACATCATAAGAAATGTGCCTATTAGCCTAAACTACTACAGTTCTGCTTTCATCATGTCAGCTACAATGATAGCTTCTAGGTAAGGATAAAGCAAGAGTACATTAAATGTGTTTATGCTTAAATGGGCTGCAATCAGATAGAAAATAACACTTTTCATAAAGGAAATCTATTGCTGCTCACATGCCCTGATGAGATGCAACGTAGCATTCAGGAAAAGGATGTTTTTCAAGTGTTTCAGCTTGTTGTACTGAAACTTTCCCAACAAATATTTATTCCAAGATACCTTGACCCTGCAAAGAACTCATTCCTAAACATACTTCCAAGTACATGAGTACCCTCAGTGAAGCTGACAGATCTACTTATTGGGTTGTTGGCTTAAAAATCCACTTCCATGCCAGCACACTGCTGGATCAGAGCCTATGAGCCGCAAAGAATGCTTACTAGCTACAGTATTAATTGAGACACACAGGAATTGTAACCTCTCAGCACCTCTCCATATGTTATGACCTCATTTAGGGCTTCTGATCAGTTGCCAAACATTTACTTAGCTGTTAGCACACTGTAAGTTAATGTGTAACAACTGCAACAAACCCTGAAAATAATGTATTTCAAGAAGACAGCTGTAAATCTCTGAGATCTATTTAAAATCCCTACAAAAATTCTATATAAAAAGTGTAGTCACAGTCCTATAAATATGATACTATAAGTCATTTAAATGTAATTTAGAGTTTAATAAACGTTGAATTTTTATTTGGGTTCTTCTCAGGTCTTCTTATACAAACCAAACAGGAAAAAATATATCTGCAGTAGAAAGGTTACCTTACCTTACCATTACCTAAGATTGGTACAGACACACACAGAGAAAATGATACAGTATTTTCTTTATCTATAAAACTGTGAACCAAAATTGTTGCTGTTGAGATTCAAATAAAAGATTGGATAGGTTTAGGCTGGGGTAGAGTCCATTTTCTTCAAACTAGCTGGTGTGGGGCTGTGTTTTGGATTTGTACTGAGCAGAGTGTTGATAATTCAGGGATGTTTTTGTTACTTCTGAGCAGGGCTTGCACAGATCCCAGGCCCTTTCTGCCCCTCATCCCACCCCACCAGCGAGGAAGCTGAGGGTGCTCACGAGCTGGGAGGGGACACAGCTGGGACAGCTGACCCCCAGTGACCAAAGGGGCATTCCAGACCATAAGGCATCATGCTCAGCATACACAGCTCAGGGAAGGAGAAGGACAGGGGGACACTTGAAATGATGGTATTTGTATTCCCAAGTAACCATTACGTGTGATGGAGCTCCACTTTCCTGGGAATGACTGAATACCTGCCTGTCCATGGGAAGTGCTGAATTAATTCCTAGCTTTGCTTTGCTTGCATGCCCAGCTTTTGCTTTACCTATTAAACTGTCTTTATCTCAACCTATAAATTCTCTCACTTTTACTCTTTAGATCCTCTCCCACATCCAACCATGGGAGCGTGAGGGAGCTCTGTGTGGGGCTTAGTGGCCATCTGGGATTATACTATGATAAAGGTCCAAGTAAATACACATTAATCCTTTGAAAAACAAGACAAGGAATAGCAAATTTGTTGGTGCCTTACAAAGGTGACTGCAGTCAATTTCTGTTTGAATTCTGAAACAGTTTTCATATGCCTAGCACTGTATTGTAAGTATTTAGAACCAGAAAACCCTGCTGTTGCTATAGAGAAATGTGAAGTATCATACAAGGGTTGATCATGGTCTATTTATTTTGCTGCATGCCAGTGATGGACAGCAGATGTAAGCTGCTGACCTTCAAGTGAATGCACTTATATCTTAATGGAGATACTCTTCACACTATTTATTTTTTTATTTCTCCAAGTACATAGCATTTAATTTGGGGGTTTCAGGCTGAAATTAGTACCAGTTGAATGACGGCCTTAAATCAGCTCAGGAAGGCCACCCCTGTCACCATGGCAGCTCCATGGCCCTAGGAACAGCTGTAAATTCATTAGAGGACGTGAGCAAACACTCAGGAGCATGGTTATTTCACTGTTACACTGCCATGGTTACCTGGACTAGCACATTGAGACCTGCTATGGGTAAAGCCCTGCAGTGATAAGAGCCTTGTGAAGAAGCTCATTCTATAAAACCATTCTTCACTGGGATTTCCAGTTGAAATGCCATCTGCAAGTTATCCAAGGAACAGCCCACATGACATTTTCTGTCTGCCAGAACACACTGTGGAGCTTGTAGCCTGTTCTCAGCTTCTCCCAGTCTTCAGGCCACAACACCCTTTCCACACCCTGTGAGAGCTGTACAACCACACGCAACAGACGGAAAACCAAAGCGCCTCTCAAGAATGACAGCAGAAGCAAGACACTGCTGACACAAAACCAATTAATTCAGCTGCTATTCTCCATCCTGATCCTTCCAAGAGTGAAGACAGCTAGGGAAAGGCTGCATGAGATGCCTGGCCAGTGGTGGCACACATTTGTGGCCACTTTTGCTAAAGCAGCCCCACACAGCTCTGACAACCAGGACACTGCACAGCTACCACATGCTGCTTGCTGGGAAGGGCTATGGGCTGGCCAAAGGAACATTTCCTTTATATTTTGTGAAAATTAAAAACTGTAGTTTACTACCTATCAGCATCACAATATATGCCTGAACCACTACATTCATGCTGTGATTTTTCTATCCATGTATCATGCCAGAAAACCATTAAGACAATTTATTCAACTACAAGGTACAAATCACTTTGGCTCCAAGTATATCTGGTGCTAGTAATTTACTACTCACCTTGGTGGCCCATTAAAAACAAAAAGAAAAAAGTGAAAAAGCCCAACCAACCAAAGAAAAGACCCCAAAAAAATCCATCACAAAGACAAACAAACAAGCAAAACAACAATGACAAAAACTAACAATAAAATCCTACAAACAAACAAGCATACAAAACCTCTATCAAACCATACTAAAAAAAACGGGGGAAATTAGCAATTATTACATAATGGAAGGACTGTTCAAAATGAACAAAATTTTGCAGATCTGATACATTAGCCTCTTCACCTCTGCATCTTTGTGCTTTTAACAGATTGAAATGCTGCAATGAGAAAAAAGTTGAATAGAGACAGAGCAACATATTTTGTTAAATAGCACATTTCAGAAGGAACGTTCATCAGGGTCTCTGGCAACAGACATTTATTACTATTTTGTATAAATTTGCAAGCTGAAAATATTTACTAGCCTTGAAAGTAAATAAAAACACTGCCAATTTCAACTGAGGGTTTCTAAGTCAATGATGCAACACATCTCATGAACTGCACTTCCTGACAACAGCTAAGTTATGCACTTAACCTAACATAACCTCTCTTCCATGAAGCATGTATTTTGTCTGAGGGTTGATGGTTTGGGCTGCTGTTTTGTTTCCTGAATTCAGCTATTTTTGAGGGAGCACGGTATCTATTACAAAACTTTGATGAGTCTGGAGTCTCAAGATCATCTTTGAGGGTTTAACACAGTAATTCTTGTGGTAAACATTGAGATCAACAAAATTAACTTTTGAGCTTTGTGCCTTTTATTCATGCTAGACATCATTATTATTTAATATATATATTTTGCAGAAGCAAGAGCAATGCTTTGCTGCTTCAGCTTCTACAGGATATTCTTTTGCCATATCCTGTACCTACTGTCATGTTTTGCACGTATTTCCATGACATCATCCCTGCTAATTTAGTCTTTGGTGTTTCCATTGATAAAGAACTTTTCTACCAAAAAAAAACCCCAGCCAGGACCTTTTTTGGTATAGATATAAGTGCTGTACAACCAGTAATCACTGTACTGGATTAGTACAAGGGGTTAAAGATTGCAGTGCTCTGTCTTGTAGTAGGCTTTTTTCCTCAAAATTTCCCACCTTTCCTATCAGCGCAGCTTCAACAGGGGGAGAAAAGGTAAGAGCATTATGTGTGAGATCCCCAGTGAGCACTGATCACAGCAGGCACCCAGCAAGTGCAGCAGTTACAGCACTGAGATCTCTCCAAGGCAATCTCTTCAGTTTGGCAGACTTGTTACCACAGCACATTACACAGTCATCCAGCCTATGTCATCAAATAAAAAGGTGCTGGCATAGAAAGATCTCACAAGTCTACATTGTGAAGCTTATACTTTGAAAAATCTGTTGTTGGTTAGAAGCATGCAACATCTAGAACAGCCAGCAAAAAGGGTAGTTAGTAGGTAGGCGCTGTTATCCTAACTAAGAGTAAACACCACAAAACTTTTCAGCTAAGCAAAACTATATATAATGCAATCAGACAACATTAGTCTTTCCCACACAAACAACATAGAAATTCAATGAAAGTCCACATTTCCCTAAGTATAAGCTTGACTCTCTTGCCTCCATTATTTTTCTTGTGTTCGTATATTTTATTTGAACATAAGCTTGCAATTCCTTCTTTTCAGATTGATGGTCAGAAAAGCATAGAAATCATAGATACCTTCTGTTCTTTTGCACCTCTCACCAGCTGTGTTGGCCACAGCAAGGCTGACCTTCCTGATCACAGCAGATAAAGAAATAATTCAGATAGGAAACATGGAAAACCCTGGCAGTGTCACAGCCCAGACATTGACAAAGAGCAAGGCAGTTCTGCAATCTTTTTGCCAGGAGGCAAAGCTCAGAGGACTGTACTAAACAGGTCCAAACCCTAGTAAGAAAACCCTTACATAAAGCACACATTTCACCTGGTTTCAAGATGGTCACCAGGCTTGCAGGGGGTTAACATTAATGGTGACAACTATGGGGTATTAAAACATTACATCACACTAGACTCCCTGATGGGAACTTGTGCTCACTCTTGCTACAGAGCTGCTTCATGGGACACCATATCCCTAATGCTAACATGCAAGCAACATAGAAAAAGGATCTGCCAAAGCTGCAACCTAAATTTACTACCTGAAGTCAAAAGTATAAATATGCAAAAAGCTGGAGGTTAATTTGAAATTCCCTTTCAGGTAATCACTCAACCAATCTTTACAGAAATTTGCCAAGCCTGTCCTAACACCTCCTGCATTAAAATTTTACTGTGGCTAGTGGCTGCCCAAATCCAAAACAGAAGACCAGTTATGTAGCAAATTATCTCCAGGAAGTTAACTCTTTCTGTCTGAAAAGCTTACAGAAATTTGCACAACTAAATGGATAGCTTTGGGTAAGACTAATAATTTCCTGACTGCATGTGAAGCTCTAAAACCTGGAGTTTAGGACAAAAATATGTCTGTATTTCCTTCCTGAAATTTCCCTACTAAATATAAACAGTAACTTCAATGTTAAATACTACAGTAAGCATCTCTTTTTCCTACATGTGTGTGTTCTAGCTGCAGCAGAAAGGTACAAATATGTTTGCCTTATTTACATGATAACTTCTCTTTTTCTTAATAACATGAAAAACATACTTTTAAAAATACTTTCCTTGCTGAAACCTAGGGCATGAAGGGTCTGGATATGCAAGGGGGTTACATATTTGAAAGTCAACCAGCAAATAAAACTTTATTATAGAACCTTGTGCTTGGCAATAATTGTGGGGTTTTTCTTGAACATAATTTATTCAAGACAATATAAATGACTCTTTAAATTAAAAAGCTCTGAAATTATGAGCAGTGCCAGAGAAGAATCTGACCCCAAATGGGCTGCCTGAAATGGAACATGCGGCCGCACTGGTGGGGATCACAGGCACTCCTGCTCCAGAGCTGACCTCTGTGTTTTCCTCTTAGGAAGAAATATGTGTATGTATTTCCTAGATGAATCTTAGAATCAAATTTACTTCTAAGAGATGGAAGGAAACTGAAAAATAAGTGCACCTTGGAGCTCATAAAAATGTATTTTCCTTAAGTAAAAAAGAAAATTCATCAATACAGTTCAATAGGTAACTGATGAAATTGTCTTTTGAAAAATGAAAAAAATTGTCACTGATGAAATTGTCCCTCTAGGAGGGACTTCATAATTTAGGATTATTTAGGAGTAGGGCTGGTATTTCGTTGTATTTAAAAAAATCAACCATACAGATTGTAGGGTCACAGAACTAAGACAGACTAAGGCTATCAGAGCATGTTTTACTTCGATCATTATTCTAATAATTGTAATTATGACCTATATTGCAGTAAGAACCTAGAAATGATAGCAGGAACACAGCATACTTTCTTCCCAGATTCAAATTAAAGAAAATGTACTTTCTAGGTAGTGCATCTCTGCAACAGACATAGAAAACATTAAAAAAAGTTATGCAAGGTTCAGCCTGGTCTGAGTCATCCCCATTTCCTTTCCTTGAGCATATCTGTCTCCAGTGTCAGGTTACCGGTGCACATTCCTTCTGCTTGCTGACTACCATTTTCTTCCGGAGCACTGTCGCCCCTCAGGCAGGAAAGGCAGTGAGCACTAACAGGCAGGGAAGTAGATTTTTTTTTTCCCTCCAGAAAAAAACATAAAATGGTAAACAGGAGGAATAGAGTTTTGTTTCTGGGTAGATTTTCATTTCCAAGAACAGATAAAATTCAGGACAGAGTGCATCATTTTCTCCTGAAATCATAATTTTTGAGCTAACGAGTTTTGCCTAGAAAAAGTAGTCCTCATGATTACAGTCAAGAAGAAGGCAAACATTGTATTTGGCATCTGGTGCTGTACCCTGGGCTGAAGAAAAAACATCCTTTATATTCATGGTAGGCACATAGACCCTATAAAACCATGAGATAATAATCCCAGTGAAATTTGTGGTTAAAAAAAAAAATCACAGACACCTAAACAACATTTCAAAATTTATCCCTGTGAGCATTTCTTGGCCAACTTCTTCCTTTCAAGTGGTTACTCACATGATCTTTTTGCATTTTTAAAATTTTGTTTGTTGCACAGCCCACTTACCATCTTGCAATGTAATAGAAAGGAGCAAGGAAAAGCTGAGAACTTTCCCTAGTGACACTTGCAATTTGACTCAAAGATATTCTTCACAAAATTCTTTTGACCTGTAAACGTGTTTATCCCAGATCTTGTCTGGTTAGTGAAATAATTCCTCTGGATCAGCAGGGTGGATTAATTTGGGGAAAACCAAGTTAGAAAATCTGACAAAAAACTCTGCTATTATATCTTATCTGACAGCTTCAAGTCAAAATAAACAAGAATTTTCACTTATTATCAGTTACTATCACCGCTGAGCATTCAGCATGGTTTCTTATGAAACACTGGAGACTCACAATGTATTTTTACAGGCTTCTAAGAGGGGAAGAGTTATTATCCAAGGGATATCTGAGATACCAGGATTGAAACCAGTATTGACATATATAGCAATTAATTCCTGTACTTTAGAATCATCACTTAACATTTTATACTGAAAGAATTTGAAAACTATTTTTAAATATTAACGATAAATGCTGGAGTTGATAATTATGTGCTGGCCTTCAAACCAAAGGTAGTATTCAATTTCTGAATAGCAGAGCAATGGGGAATACTAATTAATCTCTTACTCCATACTAGGAGGGGCCAAGTATCTTTCTGTTCTGTTGTAGTCATCCAAGCTTATTCTATTTCTTAATACTGTGCATTTTACTGCTTCCTCACATTATTTCACCTTTTGTTCTTCCAGTGACTTGCTCTTTCATTTATTGAGGTATTTTTTATTCTTCTATATGTCACAAAATGATCTGATATTCCCTCAGCCACTTTTCCTGTATTTCTTCCAATATTATTATTAGAAATGGCACTATGTTTTCAAAATCTTTTCCCCAAATAAGACTGTAGCAGCAACTGTACTGAAAGTGTCACCCAGAACAATTAATAACCAGTGAAGTGATACAGCACTTACTGAAATGGGTTAAGGAAAATATAATATTGTGCGTTACTTACAGTTAATGTTTGATATTCAGGAAAGGCAGTTCCTATTCAACACTTTCAAAACTGTTTCTGCAATATGCTAACTATTTTTTTCACTTTCTGGATGTAAACAGATAATCTGACTATTTGATCCTATCAAGGAGGAAATGGGGAAGAGAATGTCTGTTGGAGAAGTAGTAATAATATAGGTAATAAATGCTGAAATCATCATTCCTTTATTATGTTCCTTCCAGATTATAAGAGAAAGAAAGCTTTTTATTCAAATAACCAATTCCTCTAGCTTATAAAGTGTTATCTACAGACTTGCAGCTTTCCCACACACTTTACATTCCCTCTCCTCTCAAGCCAGCACAAACCCCACCAGCAAACACTGTGGAAAAGGCAGAACTATTACATCACTACATTCTACTGAGTTGTTATTTGCCTAATTTCAAGTAGCACATGAAAGTAAGTACCTGAAGGAAAGCTGCCTGCAAAAGAACTACAAATTCTAGAGTGGGGCTGTATTATATTTTAGAAATTTTTTCAGTGGGGAAGCATAGAATTATTACTGTACCTCACTTGAAAATTATAATAACTCTGTCATGCTCATGTTACAGTGACTTGGATTTTATTAGTCAAATAAACATTTGTAAACTTTGTCACAGAGTTAGCAGTGGAATTAACAGATTATAGTATACAAAACTGGGAAAAACCCCAATAAATATTGTACTTAACGATTGCATCTATCTCAAGTCCCCGAAATTTAATGTGACCTCAGAACTAAACTTCACCACATTCAGGTGCAGAAGAGGCCTGGATAGCCCGAGGGACTGGCAATAGTCTATGCATTCTTTCTGCCTTTCAGCTTTCTGCAGAGTCCCTATCACTTTGAAGTCTATACTACTTTCCACCTTAAGGTTATGAGCCTGAACCTCACCTGCTGAATGAAAGTGATGGTCATTTGCAGGGCTGTATGAATGAGGTGGCCAGTGTGCTCTCATTCATGGTGAGCAAGAGAGAACACCCCTAAACCTGTCCTAGTGGAGACAGAATGACATTTGGGATACTGAGGATGTAACCCTGGCTCTGTTACAAACTCGCTGGGTGATCTGGGCACAGCACCCCTCTCCTACTCCATCACATTTGTACTTGAATTTATAACCCCCTTAAGAAAATTCTGTCACTGCCACCACAGCACCCTGATTTCAGCTGAGCTAGTATCAATAATATTTTAAAAAGTTCACTTTAAAGTCCAGAAACCACAAAGAGAAAACTTAATGACCATCAAGCTGTAAAGAAGAACACTGGGATGTGTCTTCTGGTTATAACAGGCAAATCTGATCAACCAGCAGAGGATCTTCCTTTTGTTTTCCTGTTTTATCTGAGACACCTTCCTCAGCAGTCTTGGTATAATTTTAAAACAACATTTAGTAACTATTTCCTCCATGTATTCAAGCTGCAATTTGTATTTTATTGATATGGGCATACTTTACCTGGACAAATTAAGTAACCAAGTAATGATGTATAACTCTATGAGGAGGGAGTAGCGTGCACTATTGAGTCAAATAGGTTTTTAAACAAAACTGAAAAGCCCACAATAAGGGAAAGCAATACAGAGGTAATTGAATTAAAACAAAACAAAAACCAACCAAAAAACCCCCAGCAAACCAACTATATATTCCACTCTTTTAGGAAATAGGCAAACAAGAACTTTATGGAACTTTCAATAGCAGTTACCTAGTAATAATAGTAGTGCTTTGCTTATATAGAAATGTACTCTCTCCTGCATGTTTTAGAAGAGAAATTTTTCCCAGAAAGGAACAAATTTTAATGGTTTGTTTTTCCAAATAACTAGGTGCTACTTCATCACAAGAAATCAGCAGGTTGGAAAAAAGAAAAGGACCAGTCGAATTTCAACTGTTGCCAGTAATTCACAGGATTTCAAAGCCATCAGTGCTGCTCCCAAATTCCACAGGTTTCGCCTTTTTTCCCTTCAGGCTTCGGTATCTGTACCAGTTGGTTTCAGTGGTTTGTTAAAGTGAGCTCTCATCATAATCAAGTATAAATATAATGCAGTGTACAGATGGACAATGCAAATGGATGTCCCACCCAAAACTGCTGGCCTCAAACTGGCACTGCTAGAACAGATATATCTATTTTACCCTACATGGTAAAAAAAACCAAAAACAACACCGCACAAATTAATTCCTGAATATTCTGATCCTTTAAAAATAGTTGACGGTACAAAAGACACCCATTAGCCTTAAGCACTGCCAGTTTCACTTTGAATGGCCACAGCTTGGCAGGTATTTTGGAGAAGAGAGAGAGCATTTGTGCTGGGACAAGGGCCATGCTTGGGGGGCTTCCCTGCCCCCGCTTTGGGGAGGGGGAACAAAGGTCGGGGGGGCATTTCCTGCCCCTGCCATTGGTGTCTGCATGTGGGACCAATATGGGCAATGCAAAGTTTAAACAGTTGCAAATGGGGGAGGGAACATCGGCGCTTGTTTTACATATGTTTTTTTCCTGGCCGGGCTGAATTTAAAGTGGAGCGGCCGCATTGTTCGGGAGGCTCCTCGCCCCTACGCATTGACAGGAGCTGCTGTTTACACGGGCTTTTCATTCCTGCGCTGTTTGCTTATGGAAAATAAGGGGGAGTGACAGCAAAAGGGAGAAAGGGAGCAGGGAAGGGAGGGAGGCCCGGAGAGCAGCGCAGCCCGGGAGCCTCGGCGGGGCCTGATCATTAACCCCGCCAGGGCTGGGCCTGTCCCCGGCCTGTCACGGGCATGTGAGCGCTGCCGGCCCCTCACGGCCCCGCGGGCATTGCCTCGCCAGCACTCACACTCACACTCACACACACACACACCTCCGCCGTGACTGCAGACATGAGGCTCCAGCTGCTGCTTTGGATCGTGGCGGCGCTCCTGGCGAGCCTCCTCCCAGCCAGCGGACAGCGGCCAGGTAGGCGATGCCTCAGCGTGATGCTTGTGCCGGGCAGGGCGCCGGGGCTTCGTGCCTGCCGCAGGCGCCTCCGGCGTGTCCGTCCCACACGCGGTTTGAGACCTCCGGGACGGGTTTGGACCTGGCGCATCCATCTGTGCGCTTCATCCCTACTTCTGGCGGCAGCGGGAGAGGATGCTTCGCCCATCCCAGGAGTCTGGCAACTTTGGGGGAGGCGGGGATGTGCGGGGGAGGAACAGGGATAAGTAGGGACCCAAGGTGGCAACTGCTGCAGACTTGCTACCGGGAACGCCGGCGGCACGGGAGGGCACGGCCACGGGCACCGGGGAGCTCCGGGGAGCGCGGGGGCCGGCCCGTCCCGTCCCGTCCCGGGGAGCGGCACTGCCGGCGGCCCCTCTCACGCCTCGCTTCCCTCCCTCCCTCTCTCTCTGTGTCCGCAGCCAGCCTGGCGCTGCGCAGGAAGCTGCACCGGCACGGCTGCTCGCACCGGCGCTGCATGCCGCTCCACTCCAGGGTGCCCTTCCCCTGAGCCCCGCCAGGTAAGCCCGCGCGTGTGGGGCCGCGGGGAGGGAGCGCCTCTGGGAAAGCTCTCCTGCCTTGGAGCAGCGTGCGAGGCGTGGCTGCACACGGGCTCCCCTCCCTTGCTTTGCGAACGGGGCTTTGGAGCTGCCAAAGTTGCGGTCGCTGTCCCGGGGCTGGGGCGCGCGTCCCGCCGGCCGCTGCCCCCTTGTCCCCCTTGCAGGCCATTCCCCCTGCTAAATGCCTTCTTGAGGCAGTGAAAAACATCTGATCCCGCTAATCGCGCCGAACGCTGCCCTCCGAGACTGTTGGCAAAGCTGCGGGGCAGGGTGTCACTGGTGCAAAGGCCGGGCAAAGCGGCACTAGCAGAGGATGCTCCGGGCTGCGAGCGCTGACACTTCCCCCGTGCCGCATGCAGGGCGAAGCCACCTCACTCTGCCCGTCAGTAACATGAAGGTAGCAGCGCTCAACCCACTTCAAAGGGGACTGTAATTCTTAATCATTGTCAGCAAAAGACTTTCAGCTCCTTAGATGAAAGGCTATACAAGTGCAAAACATTAATGCTTTATAGCTGATGAGGGCAGCTACATTCAAATACTAAGTGACTGCAGAAGCAAACAGGTAGCATATGCTAATAGGGTAGGCATCAAAAGGAAACCGGGCCCTCTTTGCAATTTAAGAATGAATAAAACATGCAGTCAGTAGTTTTGCATCTTTGAAACTCATTATATATTAAAATAATGTTGTAGTCCCAGGCATGTCAGCATCCTAAATAAACGGTGGCAGAATCTGCACTCTGGAGCCAAGATGTTTCGATTTACTAAGCGGTTAACAGTGAAAAGGAGACTAAAGTAAAACTTAACATCTTGTCAATGCATAAACTGCCCTGGTGAAAAGAACCTACACCACTCCCAAAACAGCCATGCAAAGGAGTACCATTCCACTCTATAGGGCTGGCCCATAAACACATGGAATGTGCATATGGGATGCCAAACTGGCAAGTTTGTAAGGTTGAAAAAAAAGATTGCTGTATCTTAAAGTGAATCTCAGATGGGCTTCATACTGAGTGGCAGAATTGAGATGCAAGTAGAAAGGACATGCCAGAAGGATGCTTTACTACTGAAGGCCATGTCTCCTCACTGCTACATTTAAACAAGAGACAGATTAAATGATACTCCATCATCAGTTTAAGCTTGAATCTAAAAAGATAAGCAATTGGATCGATTCACTCAGCAGGTAGAGACTGAATGGACAGAGGAATTTAGGCCCAGTTGCTTCAAGAATCAATTCAGAATGATTTGCTTCAGTTCCTAAGAAGAGTACATTTCCTCCCATCCAACATCCATGTCTGGAAATTGTGTAGAAAGCACCTGCACTTTCTGTAATGTGCTCTGAAGCCTCATATAATAAATGCATTTTGCTTTAGACTGCAGTAGCTGCATACACCCCCCATATTCTGTGGGGAATTCCTTTCCTCACAGAATATGAAGATAAAAGGTATTTTCAATGTTATCTTCTTTTCTTTGGGGAGCTGATTTCTTGTAACAAAAGTCAATGACCAAACAAAACAGTGTACTTACTAATTCTCAATAAATTTTGTAGACATGTAGCTGAAGATCCTTCCACTTAATAAAGATGTTTAGAACTCAGTAAACCTCTGCCAGGGAGTAAGGGGAGACAGGCACCTGAACTAACTCTCTTAACTTCAGTCATTGTGGGTGCTATCCTTTATCTTAAGTGGGATTTACCACCTACGTTTACATTCCCTTCCAGTTTTAGTCCAAATTCAGCAAATATTTACATGCCTGGGTTGCTTGACTCACATGAGTAATCTTATTGATCTCAGTGGAGTTGTACATATGGATAGAGCCACTTGCAGAGGCAAACAGGATGCAGCCTTAAGCCTGAATTTCAACTAGTGGTTGGAAACTAAATGAGCATAGCAGCCTCTTGCAGCATTTGAAATTAGTAGATTGAATTTGAATTTTCATCAGTTCCATACACAAAGCACAGGACAAAAAAAGGAAGAAAATTTTATATTAGCAGCCTTCTTGCTTGTCTTTTTTTTTTCTTCAACTTAGGACCTGAATTTTCCAAATAAAGAAATATTATTCCACATTTCATCCATGTGTTTCACAAATAATGTATTCTGCTTTGTATGAAACTTATTTAGACTACTAAATCTCTCATTAATATTTATTTCCTTTTTTCCCCCAGCAACTTCATACTGGACTTTCCAGTGTTTTAAAGGAGCAACAGTTAAATCAATAAGAGAAGTTTGCCAAAAGTGCAGATCAACAACAGCTGACCTGACAGCCACCACAGTGCCATCTTCAGCAGTGCTGTCTGTCACATTCCACTGGACCTGGACTAAAGGCCCCTGTCTCACACCCTGAAAAGTGCTGGAGGGGGGGAAGTGTGGTGATGGGGGACGTACGTGAACTTACCTGGTGGAATCATTCCCTGCAAATGATTTGGCTTTCACAATCACTAGAGAAAGTTAAAGATCAAATCAAACATCAGGTAGATTTTGATCTGAGCTAGGTTTCCAGTGGCAGTAAGAAGGAAGGATCTGTCCAAGGCCACTCTTGATGATACATAATTTTCAGACTGAGGGAAATTGAAAGTGCTGTTGACTGCTCAGTTCCGGCTGTGTTTAGGTATCAGACTCCAGTATGGAATTCTGAAAGTCCATTTTTTGTTTATACTTTTATATATTAATAATATATACATTTATGTTTTAACATCTAACATTACATTTTTATGGAATTACCTTTATAATAACATAGAATGCATTACTGTAATAGCACCAAAGCTAGCACCACACCAGTGGTCCCACTGGCTTCATGTATAGAAAGCATAGTACGAGTTTACAATATAAGAAAGCAAAGAGAGTGTTATCCCTTTCTATAGATAGAGAATTTAAGCACACAGAGATAAGAGATTAGCCAAGGGTCATGCAAAACTGATAACTCAGATCTCTCAAGCCAGGCCTTAAGGTCAAGCCCATCCTTCTGTCTAATGAGCTGTTACTGCAAAGCCTATCATTTGTTTTCTTAAAGTGGGCTGCCAAACCAGACAGTTTAAACATGCTTGAAAATTCAGTACTACAGAGCTATTTGCTTAATAGTAGTTTTCCTAAAATACCAGCTACAGTATTATAAATAGAGCATAAAAATAGACCATTGAAAAGAATCCTTTGTTTGGTCAGCCCTAGTGTTGCATAGCACTCTATTCCTGTAATTTAAATGAATGGGATATTTGAACATAGCACTACAATGAATGAAGACTTCAAACAGAAAACAGGCTGTTCTTTTCAGCACTGGAGGTCAAGAATACATTGAGCTTTTAGTCTGAGTTTTGGTCTTAAAAATACATGCTTCACATATGCCTTCTGTATCAGCAGAAGAATATAAAGGATAACATGGCAGTCCTTTCATTAGCATAACTAAAGCAACCTGAAAATACCCGGATTTTTAATTCATTGCACTAGACTTGAAATGCCAACATTTTTTACAAAATATATAAAGATCATCAAAGATCAGAAGTGCTGTGGTTTAAATCTGGTATTACTATTTTTTTCTTACAACACATAGTTTCTAATAATTGAAAGAACAGCAATCAAGAAAACTGGATAGCTGAACCTTTCTAATCAGTATGCATATGTAACCCCTTATCTCTAAGAACTTGAAACTTTACTTGAATTAATACTGGCAGAGTTACAAATTTGTAACAGGAGTTACAAATTTCTCTCCATGAAAAAAAAAAATGTAACCTCAGACCCAGTTCTGGAGTTGTGTAAAACCAAACCATCATACAAAGGTGGTCAAACTTACCTAAAACAACAAGCAGTCCTGCAGGTAAACCTTTGAAGTCTTGGAAAAAAAAAAAAAACCAACAGTTTCCCAAATAGGCATTCTACCACTTATATATATTTTTTAAATTATTTATTTACCTTGGCTTTGATATGTATCCTTAGCTAACTCTGTTTAGAACTACAGGTAAAGAGTGTGGGAAAGCAAGTAAGGTGCAGAGCAGCTATTTCACATTTATGTCTTATGAATGAGTATATGGGTCTATTGTGGCACTGGATCTTTTCTATAACCACAATTATTCAATTAACTTTGATAAAATGGTAAAAAATAAATCATGTATCTATCAAAAAGCTATAAATGCATGGTCCTTCACAGAAGTAAAAACAAAACAGCACCCAAGGATGCCTGCTGTCAGTCTACAAAATTATTCTAAGTATCTGTTTTTTAAAGGCATTTTGATACCATCAAATCTGTTTTGAAAAATGCATTAATTGTGAGTTTCAGTAGATATATGTTTATCAACTAGCTGGTTGATTGTATATTTTGTAAAAAGATAGTATGCATTTCAAATAATATCTTATTTCAAATAAATTTTGTACACTCCTCAAAGTCTGTATTCTTCAGCTATCAAAAGGCAGTTCATCTAAAGAAAACTGAGAACTTGCCTATTTCCCCTGTGGATTTGTATAAGAATCAGTGTTTGACACTTTTTTACTCTATTTCTGACACAAATAAATGATAGCTAATAATGGAAGAGTTTTCCTGACATCTTCTGTCTTTCTAAAAATGCAAAATTCTGATTCAAGTCAGATTTGCATTTGACTTTGTTGAGACTATCTGTTTTTCATTTGATGTGCAAAACATGAGGCTTGTGGTAAGAATGGCTTTGCATGATAACAGTGGGATCACATCTATAAATTTGAATAATTTGGACACGGTCCAAATTATTTGCAACAGCCAAACTGACTGAGCTCTCCCCATGCATGTACCAGTGTACGTTTGAAGGCAGCTTGCACAAGTACAAATTGCTGTCTACTCAAAGTCAGAACTGATGCTTGCATGGATGTAATCTAGCAAGACTTGACGCCAAGATAGATTAAGACCTCAAATTCTGGAAGGCAAAACGTGAATTTCTAAAACGTTGAATTAACTCTTTGTCTTGTAGATAGTTGTAATATGGGAAAAATGAAAACTTAATTTGAAAGTTCATTTCATTAAGTCCTGTAATAGCAGGTCAGCAGGAAACGGAGGTAAAGCAAGGCTTTGGTGAGAAACAACAGTTTAGCATGTTCCCAAAGGATAATAAACAATTCACCTCTTCCCTTTCCAGTATGGAAAAAAGGAAATTATAGGAGAATAAAGACTGGAAATA
Source organism: Melozone crissalis (assembly GCF_028551555.1). Classification (NCBI taxonomy): domain Eukaryota; kingdom Metazoa; phylum Chordata; class Aves; order Passeriformes; family Passerellidae; genus Melozone; species Melozone crissalis. The sequence continues at coordinate 33,591,863 of NW_026535784.1, read as the reverse complement.
TTTCCCTTACGCCACATACACATGCTATAAATAACTCAGTGTCTACACAAAGCCAAATTTTGCTAAGGGTCACAAAATATTTAAATTGACATCTATCAGGAGAAACATTAGTATGGCAAACAAGTTTCAAATGTTGACTATCAGTACAATTAGCCCACTGATCTCTCACTACTTGCTCTTCTACTGGCCTTTCTCTTCCTCGCTAGTGATCAGCTGCAAAATATTTGTGCAAAGCAGGAAACACTCCAACAGCACAAACAGGGCAACATGGCTTTTAGAAAGAAAGCCTAGCTCATTCCAAGGGTGAAGCTGCTTTTCCATGTCTCGAGTTACCTGTTCAGACTGTTGTCAGCCCAAGTCTCTGGTCCTTGCTGCAACCTTGATTTTTAGATTAAGGACTTCCTGTAGAGCAAGCCTGCATAACTCCATGTTAGTTACGCACATGTTAGTGTAGAACCTTATAGCAGGAAAACCCTGTGAAGATCTTTAACAATCACTGATTTCCCTCAAGGAGTGAAATACTGAAGTGTTTCTATAGAATATCCACTATGAGCAATTCAGAAAGACAAACCAGAAATACCGACTGAGAGTGCCCTCATGTAAGATGTGCATTCACAAGAGACCATCACATCTTTTCTGTCATGTGTTCAGAATATTTAGCACAGTTCAGCATTTCATCTGAAAATTGTTAAAACCCCACAATGTGAACATTTTTCAGGCAACCCAATATATTCCTTAGGTGGCACAAAATAAAACGTATGTATGTTTGTTTCCTAGAAATAAAAAGCTATTGGGGTAGCACTGAGTAATAAAAGAGAGGATAAAATAATGATACATTATTTTAATTTTTAAGGTACAGTTTCAGCATATATTAGGAAACATTCCTTTACTTTTGTTATCTTTCTACTGTCCCAGTTGCAATCAGGTAGCTCTTACCAAGACCTGCAAACACTGATGGATTTCAGCAGCTGTAGTTACGTAAAGAGTATAATTTAAGGTGTTCAGGGTAACAGCTTTGTGGCTTTGCCACACCTCATCAGAGCAGGGCTGTGTTGGTGGTTAGCAAAGCTTTGCAGCAGAGCACGTGCAAACCCCTGTGCTCACAGAGCAGCACATTTTGCCCCCCTGAAACTTGAACCCAATGCTCCAGTGCTTCCTGCAGGCACAGCATACCGTGGATTTCACTTCAGACAGTACAATCCAGGCCAGGAGCAGGTGCTGGCACTGCAGGGACTGGCACCCAGGCTGCCACACTGGGCATGGGCAGCACTGGCCACCCCAGCACCCAGCCTTGCAGCAGCAGAGAGGTGTCTGATAAACAGGATACTGCAGAACCAGAACAATTAGGAGTCATTGTTCAGTTTAGCACTGTGGCATGGCAGACACAGCAAGGTCACAGCTGAGCTTCATCTCCCTGGCCCAGCAGCAGCCATTCACCCCTTCCATGTGGCCTGTCAAGCAGCTGATGGCACACAGGCCCCCTGAGCACCTTCTGCAGAGCAGTGAGCTCGGCCAGGGGCAGGGTGGTGGCCAGCAGGAGGCAGGTGCCCACAGAACCAAACACAGGTTTGGTGCCCAGGCCCACAGAACCCAGCAACACCACACCATGCACTGGGGCAGGCAGCACAGGGGAACCTGGGGGCTGGGGAGTACTTCTGCCTCCAAGCAAGGCTGGCCTCGGCCCATTGCTGCAGACAAGGGGCTTGGGGCTGCCTCACACAGCAGCAGCTCCTACTTGACAATTCCCTGTAGCTCTGCCATGGCCAGAGGTTCAAGTGTTTAGGGTGAGTAGTAAAAATTACCAGATTCTGGCTGGAGCCCATACAAATGTGAAAAGCCTCCACCCTGGCCAAAGAAAAAGTTTAAAGATACTAAGAAAACAAGATAGAGTTGGGAGTATGATAAATATATAAAACTGGGGCAAGGGGTGGGTGGTTGTTATAATTTGTTATCACTTATGTACTTAGGAAAGGTAACATTTAAAGGGCAGGAGATGTACATGTGTGTGCACAGCAAGCCATACTTGCCTTTTTTTCCAGCTACCATGTTCCACAGAAAGCAACACTACCGGTTAATCCAAGGTTTACCTTGAGCAGTCAGAGAGAAGAGGAAGGTTTGAATAATGACCTCAAAACAAAGGAAAGCTGTTCTGCCTCACTATGCAGCATCCTGGTCAATGTTGGAAAGAAACACAAGTGGCAGAGGAAGTCTGAAGCATGATAGAAAGAAACATTACTCAGAAAGTGGAATAAAACTAAACTTAAAGCTTCAAAACAAGTGTACAGCTTTCCTTGTTCGGCTAGTTTTAAGTGCCAACACCACTGTGAGAACTTCAGCATAACAGAAAAATCTGCACAGATTGCCTGTTGGAACCAGATGTACAAGAGCTTGGAAAGAAGAGAATTCACACTCTTCCTTGGTTGCATTTATTGTGCATGAATTTCACAGTCACATTTTACTGCTTTTCATAGAAATAATATAAATTGACATACAGAGTCACATCAAAACCTGAGTTCTAAAAACAAATAACTTTATTCCGTACATGTATACTATAAAACTCTGGCTGCATTTTCAAGAAACAACAGCTAAGGAGACAGTCTAGTGTTGGATAGCAGTAAAGCCTCCAATATTTGTTTTCCTTTGAATGAGACAACCCCCATATTTGTTGCACACTAAACTGTCCAGGTACTTTTAAAGTTGTGCCCTAACACCAAAGTAGGATGAATTAATTTTCCTTTCTTATATTCAACTACAAGACCACTCCTCTTAAGAGTCTTCTTCCCAGTTTTCATTAGTGATTACCCTATCTCCAGAGAGGTATTGGCTTCTAAAATAGTTCTTTGTCTTCATTGGTAGACAAAATAGTACCCAGAAAAAAATGTTTCTTTCACCAGCCTTAATTCACCATAAATTAAAACCAAGATTTCTTGTTTCTTCAACTTCTAAAAGACCTTTCTGTCTTCTGCTGCTTTCCACTTCCCTACATACACCACTTCAACTTTTGAATCAAGATGCTGACTTTCTTGAAGGGCCAAAGTGTAGAGCAAGTATGTAACAAGCATTTTTGACAGTATCTTTAAAAGCATTCAACACAAGTTAGTTACCAGATCAATGGAAAAGCTCGTGCTCAAATATTTTTGCTTTGTTAGTTCAGTTGGCAGAGTAGGAGTCTTGTTACTAACACAAACTTGTGGTAATGGGATAGTCACCAGCCCTGAGGATCCCTATTAAGAGCTTTAAAGCCAGAATTCTGAACAATTTCTTATCACAACACAGGTTTTCTACCAAAATCTTGTGAGATTTACAGTTTTAGGCCACCCACCACTTTTTTATAATCCCAAGTTAGATGCCAAATTTCTCCACTTACCTGACAAAGGAGAAAAGGAGACATCTAGAAAACAAGTACCTGCATTGGATCACTGAAGTAATCCACCCCTATCCCTGGAAGTAAAGAGAATCAGTGACAGAACACACCTAGTCTCAGCTTCAGCAATAGAAACTGCATATACATCCCTTGGAAAGTCAGATTTTTCTAGAGAACAAATTTGTATTCCAGAAATATAAAATACTTTGGTGGCCTGAAGCTTAATGGTTACACAGCAGTACAAAATAATAGCAACAACTGGGCAAAGTTAAACCATTAACTCAGGTCCAACTTAAACTTATGAGGAATTAAAAGTCCTTGAAGCTGCAGAACTTTTTTCCAGAACTGATGATTTGAAGAGAGCCAGAGTGTCCAGTTCTAATAGGTTTATAAGTATGCAGAGCTTATCCTTCCAGCTTAACTTGTACTTCAAAATGTGAAAGACGATTGAAGAGTCACATCTGTACAAACCAGTCTGGATATTACATTACTTTACATTCCCCTCCAGAGTTCCAGCAGGAGTCTCCCAAATGCTGTTAAGTTTTGATTTGCTGCGATGTTAACGCCAACAGTCTCTTGCTGAGCAGTGCATTGTGTCGCTGAAGATACTCTATTACATCTCCTTGCTTCTCAACTATCTCTTCTAAACTGGAATTCTCCCTTGAAGTAACAAAAGTAAACATGGGTTTCAGTAAATGACAGCAGCCTTCTAATATACGAAATATCAGAGCTAATTAACACATACTTAACAAGTTGCTTCCTTTAGTTTCATTTTTGCCGGGATCACTTAATTTTTGAGGGAAGAGGCAATCTACAACACCTATATGTCTAACTCTATTTTGCATGAGAAGGTAGGAAGACAAAGTCTGGCTAAACTTCATGCCATTTATACAACTGAGTTACATATTTCCTGCTAGACAGTTACAGAGTAAGGATCTTACTGTTTAGGGAACCAAGACAGACAATATGCTAGAATTGTAGTAAGGAATGTGGAAGCTTTCCCACACACATTAGGAAGCTTGTTTTGACCAGGCATAATGTTGTAGTTCAGCTGTGGGAGATCATAACCTGTTTAAGATAGAAATTGATTAACCTGAAGTAGCATACATTTTATGCTACTGTATACAGCAATATCTGTCCCATACCATGACAGCATCAGTACCAAAAAATTGTGCTACTTCAGATCCACAACCTCGTGTACAACTACCCTTCTCCCTTAAGATATATCCAGTTTTCAGATATCTCTCAATTTAACTCCAATAGAAACACAAACATTTAAATAAAGCTCACGTAATTGAGGGGGGAAAGCAGAGAATTTTGTCAAATCTAATTAGCAATTTTTAAGATACAGCAAGATAAAATACCAATGCCTGAGTGCAGCCTCCTCTTTCCGTACATATTTCTTCTCAGCTGACTTGGGAATCTGTCCTCCTAGTACACTTGTGAGCATCTTAGTGCTGTGTAAGTTGTTCCCCAGCCTTACAGCTTTTTGTAGAGGAACACTGCCCATTTCATAGTTCTTAGAAAGTGTTGAGAAGGATATCGAGTGGAAAAAAGCTTAGGTCCAATTAAAACCTACTGTAGATAAACTGGGCAAAGTAAAGAACACAAGTTTTGTAAACAGAAAACTTGCAACATTAACCAGTAACGTGCACTGCCAACTGAAGGCTCCTGATCAGTAGCTTAGGTTGCAGAGGTCATGATATTCAAAAAACGTTCTTATAACAAGGTCAACTGAAGGGCTGACAGGATTCACTTTTCAATAGATGTAACTCCCAAGGGAAAGAGAGTCAGAGTTGTATAGAGCTAAATTAAAATAATGGTTTTGCAATCAGTTCTCACAGGAAGTTTGCACTCTTTAATCAAAAATGAGCACAGTCTTTTCCTCAGTTGGTCATTGTTGCAGACACATTCCCTGGGCATTTGAAAATTTCTCAGGGGAGAAGATGAATGAGAAAGAAATGAGGTCCACCATGCAATCACCATGGTTTTTATATCAAAATGGAAGTCAGACATGGTATCAAAATTTAAGACAATTCTAAATCCTTCCTGTATCCTGGACACCTACTTCCAACTTCCATAAAAGCATGTGCATGCTGCATTTGTGAAACCAGGGAAAGTCCCAAAGTATTAGTCATCTCCCATTAGTCAACCTTTCAGGAAGGCAGCACATATAGAAGCAAGTCATAGTATATTAGAAAATCTCCAATTCTTATACAGAAATCCATGATATTTTCAATTACTAGTTTTTATCAAGTCATACTAGGCTGATTTCAGCAACTGGAAAATGAGCAGGTGGAAGGTACACAAAGAACAAATGAAAAGTAAGTCTCAGTGCCTGGGACAGTCTCAGTTACTGTCGGACAGCTTCTACTCTCACTGAGACCTTTTTTACTTCTTAAGCGCCTTCCACACCTTAAAAGTTCCTTCCAAAACTCAAAATGCATTCCAAATCCATTGCTAAAATCTCATGTCCAACTGCTGGCACAGAACAGAGCTGCTCAGTTTTCTTCTTTGTCTATCAACTGCCCACAATAATCTCCTTCCTTGAAAAAAACTAGCTGAAGCAGCTAGGCTTCTGTAGGCCTGCTTTAAGTAACAGTGTAAGACAACAGTATCTTTCCTTAAACCCCATATAAAATGAACTAAACTAGATTAAGCACAGCTATTTATAGTTTAATTAACTAATTAATTAATTAATTAAAGATTAATGTAACCAGCCATAAATGGTCAAATCACCTCCATCCTTATGTTTGAGGATTTCTGTCCCATAGTAAATTGTCATTTACTATGGAGGAAGTAAAAGACTGCTGCATCTCATCTGTGCATCTAAAATGGGAGGCTTATGCACAGTTCCTTCAGAACTGTTATTCCCACCTCTGGTTTAACTGACAAGTTTAAGATTGCATGGAAGTCTACAGGAAATCATGCAATTCCATTAATGTTACCTATACACCACGGCTGAACACAGCACAACATGAATACAGAATTCTTACCTGAATCCAACTTCTGAGGTAATTTGACTAGGGTAGGCATACATCTTTTCTTCTTCAATTATGTCAGGTCTTGGCTTGGCACGATTGAAGTTGCTTATTTTCACTGCAAGAAAGCTTTATAAATTAGTTGGAAAGTGGGAAAAAAAAAAAACAAGCTTTAAGACCAGAGTCCAAGTTATAAAAATCTGTAACAGATGATCCTAAGATTACCTCAGGATAGGAGATGGAAAGACAATAATGGAATTTGAGAAATGGGAAAGCAAAAGCAGCCCTGAATGGGGAAGCTTGAGCATACTGCTTAACATCTGCAAAGTTTAATCTGCCACCTAAGAGAGGGTGAAACCTTAGTTGCCTTTTACAGGGTACCAAGATTCAGTCTCCAAGTTCAGGCAAAACTAAGTAACATGCCATAAAAAAACTGTAAGAACTTTTGTACTGGTAGCTGATTCAGAACTTCCAGCTTAAGCTCTTCAATACATACTACTTTAACTAGACTAGCTGCAGTGAAGCAGCAGCTTGTTTGCCTGCTCAGACGAGGGCAGACTTGCTACAGAAAGCCATTGTGAACCAAGCAGCCTTGGCTATCAAACCCACAAGTCATTCCTGGGCACCTGTGAATAAAGTTTAAGGCTAAATTTAACAGATGTATGGGTGGGACGGGTGGGAAAAGTTATAGGCACCCTCTGCATTATTTCAAAAAGGAAGCTGAAAATATTTAAAGCCATTCAATGTCAAATCCTGATTCAGAGAAAATATCAAAATATCCAGAGCATGCATTTGGGACTCTGCAGTTAGGGCTGCTTGTGAAACAATGCATCTAATGCCACAAAAAACATTACAGTGCAGCTCTGTGAGAAATCCACACTACTGTAACAGAGGAGTGTCCTTACAAGTCAGTACTATGATGGGGTTTATTACAGGCCACCCTGCTAAAACAATGCTGAGACCCTCCAGAGGTTAACTACAAGTTAGGCTCAAAGGTTATTTATTTCTATGACGGTATTTCTCTACAAATAAAACCACAAAGGAATGGGCACGGAATTCTCGACATGTGTTGTTTGTGGGAATGTTGGTCTTTTATTCAAGTGATATTAGAAGTATGTGAGAAAGTAATTAAATACATATATTTAGTAAGTCATTTAAAGCTTTACTCCCTATCCTAGCAGTAAAAAACTTAGAATAGTAAGCTGACATTTAGAGCTGTCTGTATCGTACTTCATTCCATGCACTTTTACCTCACTTGAACGATTTATATATGTCAAGTCCATTATAGGTCAATCACAGCAATTCCTTGTAGATTTCTGAATCTCTGCATCCTACAGCTATATATACACACACTGCTGCATGGAGATAATTTTAAGGAAGGCAGTAGTCCTTCACAGGACATTGTCTATCATATAATTCATAAACAGATCCAACAAGTAAGAGAAGTACCTAGAATTACAGTCAGGTATTCCTCATTTGTGAGACAGAATTATTTAACAGAAAATAAGTCAGGTACATGAACCTTCTACAGATAAGCATTTATGTCTCATTCTCATAGCTAAATAATTACCTCACTGTGATGAAACAATACGTAAAATGGTGCTGCCTTCTCTCCAAAATTATACAAAACTAATACAAAAAAGGGTGGGCCAGTAGTTTTTAGTGTAAATTTACCTTAGTCTCCCCATTGTTGCTCAGCTGATACTATCTTAGCGGTATCTGCTAAGTGGTTGCCTCGAAGAGGGGAATTCTAAACCTCAGTAGAGCCTGCCCTTAAAACTATCCCATTAAAGAAGCATGGTGCTTCCACCCAGTCACATATTCTGCTCTAAGAGAAAACACCCACCTGAATATCATTATTACTACAGATTCTCAGGGTATTTTCAAAATTGTCTAAATACATTTGTTTTGCCTCAGTACAGCCTTAACTTGATATTAAAATGTTGAAATTTTAAAAGTTGAAATTTTAAATGTTGTTTAAATACTACCTTAAAACCCACCAGTACAGATAAGACAGACATGCAAGCAGTCTCTCACCTTACCTCAACAAGCACTGGGATGGAAAACACAAAAACAAACTACACTGCTCTCTGGAAAAACAACTTAGGGTGACTGGAAGTCTGCCTCATCTTGCAGCAGGTTAAAGTCACATAAAAATTAACCCTAGCTTTGTACAGGAAGCTTTAGAGAATGAATTTTACATTGACTTGGGGCTGCTCAAGAGATAAGGCAGCTGTTGGTAGAACACACTGCCTTACTCCTTCCTAGCAACTTAACTCTACCCCTTAGTTCCAGGATTCACTGGACCCTTCTCCAAGCCTCTTTGAGCTGCAAAGCACAACACTGCACCCATTCCTTACAACTTCCTTGTATATACATTTATTTACCAACATATTAGATAGTTTTGCAAAGTTTAAAGCCAAGTGTTTTATCAAATCGTTATAAGTTACACCAAACCTAAAGCCGACAACCTTACAAACCAACAGTGATAGCACAAACATGGTTAATGAATTTGAAGGTCACAGGGACTGGCATAAGTACAAGTCAGGAAACAATACCCTTTTGGTGACAAATAAGCAGAAAAATAGTTTGAGAGTTTTTACAGAAGCACAAGCTCAGACTTTACTACTATGCAGGTCATCTTTCTTGCACTTATCCTTTTTGGTCAAGGTGAGAGTCACCCAATGCAGTTCCTTGAGCTCCAGGAGGCCTCAGGGCAAGAAACAGCATTTCTCTGGAATTCCTGACATCCTATTAAAGTTTTACAATTTATCTCTTATTTCCCGAGTTTCCCAGGAAAGTAAGTATGCGTATGCAAAGAAGGGATGATCTCCAGCATTCCTGGAATAGTTTTACAGCACTGCCATGATTGCTTTGCCTCATCACTGCCTTTATTCTTCCAGAGGACAGTCAGTCTACTGGAGCCACGCCGGGGCCATTGAGGGGAAAGCCTGACAAGTCTGCAGCATTCAGGCTTCTGCACACTTCTAAGACAAAGACATATTTTAGGGCTGGGACCTGATTTCTTGGCACATTTTTGCTGTTGCAGGAGAGTCAGAATAGGTTTTATTTCCTAGATGAACAAGCTACTTGGCAGTATTTCTCTGTATGCCATTGCACTACTATGAACACACCAAAGTTTTCTTTTAAGCATTTACTTATCAGCATTTTCAATAGCTTTGCAAAGTTTAAAGGCAAGTGTTTTATCAAGTCTTCATAATTTATACCAAACTTAAAGCAGACAATCTTACAAACCAACAGTGACAGCACAAAACAAAGCCTCAAAGTTCTATAAAGCACTACAGTGTTTTGATATGATCACAGCTTCCAAAACCCATGCATCTTTTAAATATTCATTAGAAGGAACCATCAATTTTAGTGTCAAAGAGAAACTGAAGCCTTTGGGGTGGGACCAGAGAAAGAGGAAGAGGCTGGAAAAGGCACAATCACACAATCAGCTATGCAAACCCCACATGTAAATCTCAGACACGGTTCTGACTAAGCCAGCTAGCTCTTACTGCTTCACAGCTTGTGGTGCATGCATTTGAGAAACACTGATAAACAGACAAACCTGTTCACGGGACACTTTTTGAATTAATTAGGCATTTATTGCCACTTCACTGGATTAACAGCTTTGAGATAACATGGAGCTTTCATTTAGCAGCCCTCAGAACCAAATCAAGCCTGACAACCTTTCCCAATTTGTTTTGGATTTGCCTTAGTTCTCCTTCTACAAGCACAGAATCGTTTTGTATTTATAATGGCAGTTAAATGCCTCGGGGTACCACAAGTGAACTACTGTGAGGGCAAACAAACAGCTGAGTACCAGCCATAATGAATGTCACAAAGAAGGCTAAACTTGCCTCTCTCACCTGTGTAAATCACTAAGCATGTCAGGGAACTAATCATCTCCAGGCTCAGGACTCCCAGGATAAGATACAGGTACACTTTGCTGTGATCAGGAAAGGAATGCTGCACCGACAGAATCAAGAGCAGGGCTGTATTACCTAGAAAACAAATGTTATATTTTAAAGATTTACTAATTTTATTAGCTACTGAAAATTAATTCATGCTTTCTCACGCCCAGTATCTGCATTAGGCTGCAACACTTCAGTAATGCTTTTCCATTTCACACCATGCTTGCCCCTTCAGCTAATTTCCTTAACGTGCAAGCTTATACCTGCTGGCAGCAAAATGAGGTCTCATTTCAGCACATGCTTGTAATGGTAGACAATTAGGAGTTTTCTTATAGAGTCTTCTGACTTAAAAAACAAGAGTGGAAGAAACACACTAGAAATACCTAAAATAAGTACATGGGCCTAAAGTGTTTCTGACTTTGATGCTATTGATCTTACTCATTCTTTCAATTCCTAAGAGATCATGTAAGCCAGCTGAAAATGAGGGAGTATTTTCCTTCAAGTAGTGGATTTAAAATATATTTAAATTAGGCTAACAGAGCAAAAAACCAAAAAACCTTAACACCTTCCTTTCAAAGCCAACTTGCATAGGCTTCCACTTGCTATTATCTTAATACTTGAACATAACTGAAAGTTTAATTGAAATTAGTACAATTAGTCACGGAGAAAAAACCTGAGTTACAGGTCTAAAATCTTTTCTGATACCGAGTGTGAAGTGTTTTCTTCCTTCCTGTAAAAATGTGTCAGACCAGTGTCTGGATAAAGAACTAAATTTAAAAGACCTAGGGAACTGTGCAGTTCTCTTTCCTGCTGTGTCAGTCAAGTGAAGGAAGTGGTATGAGCAGTCATTACCATGGCAGGAAGCTTGCAATAATGGAAGAACTACCTTCTGAACAACACATGACCAAAATTCTACAGCACACACCTGATTGCATCTGAACATTCACAAATGCCCAGAGTTTGTCTAGTAGGGGAGAAGTGGGCACTATCTAAGACTGAAAGCAGGGCAAAGCATTGCCAATTACACTGCAACAGGCAGAAATAATCCTTTTACATCATTAAGCCTCCTGCAGCCTGCTTTTGTCACTGCACTCCAAACACTTCTACATCTTCAGAGCTCTATCTAGTGGTCAGAGCCTGAAGTGTTGCACATTTATCAAGATGACTAGCTCTTTTACAGAGTGTGAGGAAAGAAAGCTAGATTCCTATATAGAACAGGACCATTCACTTATTAATTCTGGTGAAAAAAAGATCTACTCCAGGAGAGAGGTGAGATTATAAGAGGCAAAAATACTGAAGAAGCCATTGCTCTGCCCTTTTCCACTGCTATTTGTGGGGAAATCCCCTTAAGTTACATGGATTTCAGATTTGAAAGTGATTTATAGAAAAGCTTCACCAGTTAGGCGCATCAACACTTTACAGCTAAACTTGCCAGAGATGTAACTTAAAAATGTAGTTAAATCACTTCTATACACCACCTTTAGTCCATAGAAAGTAGAGAAAGGTAGTCAGATACAAAGCTGAATGGTACACATCCTGTGTGAAGGTCAGAAAATTGGTTATTTCACTGAATTCAGGGAGCTGTTGGGCAACAAGCAATTCATCTGTTTCTATGTGGATTGCTGAGCTTGAAAAGAGAAGAGCAGCACACTTCCTGGAAGGACTAGCAGGCTTCCCACATATCCAACCAGACAAATGGATATGCAAATTAACTCACTAGCAGTCAAACACAATCCTTGCTGACTGAACACTCCCTGGCTGAAGACTAAATGCTAATAACTGAATGTTTTACTCAGCCTCACAGTGTGAGCATTTTTGCACTACTAACAGTTCTTTACAACCTGCATCTGGCAGACCACAAAGATCAGTACAGGGGTTCATCTGACTAAAGGATAATTTTTAAGAGCTCATAGGCAGGTTCGTAAAAGTTCATAATATAGAATACACAATAATATATAACTGCTCAGTCTTTTATTGTGTCAACAGTTTAAAGCTTTAGATAGAAAAAACCCCAAGTTCACTTCACCTGTGGCATGTATCAGCAGTGGAAGCCTTTTCAGATGCCTTGTTGATCGGTATATGGAGAAGTAACCTCTTCTTCTGACTCTGCTGTGGTGGTGCTGCACGAATCGTTCAAAACAGACATGCAGAACCCACAGAACCACTTTTGCAATTATTATGACAGTCTGCACTTTAAGTGGGTGAGTGTAGTTTCCAGGGCACTTATCTTGGTTTGGATTGGGGTAAGAACAAAACATAGCTGCTAAAAATGCTAGAACAACAAAAGCAACCTGGAAGAGAAAGGAAGAGAGAAACGTCTTTAAAGTCAACATTAAGCTATATACATGAAAAACCCCTGAAACACAAAGCCAGGATTATGTAATTAATTCATTATGCATTACTTTCTGAATTGATTTTATTAGAGTTGCGGTGACATATAAAACATTCGACACTTGCTACAACCACTACATGTCACTCTGGGAACATACAGATGACTGAAATTGCTAAGCAGTAAGATTGAATTCCAGCAGGGCAAGCAGTCTCCAGCAGAACAGAGCTGGTAACTGTCACCCTTCCAAGAATTTCAACTAAATCAATTTCACTGTTCCTTGAGTCTTCATAGTGAATTTACTTCATTTCTAGACCCTCCTTACTATGCCTTTTTACTTGAAAGAAAACTTGATTTATGCTCCTAGAAAAGAGAAATCACATATTTTTAAGACTCATTCAATTACACTGAAGAGGCTGTCCCACAGAGCAGTATTATCTTATCAGTACACTCTATATTTCCTGAAACTGACATTTCCCGAAATTGACATGTCCTAAGTGAAAATCAACACTTTCCCACAGCCACTGAAGATCATCTCCACGTTGACTTTAGAAAAGTAAATCATCAGAGTAACTTAAAGTGAATTATTAGTACTGGGTAGGCATCTTTGCCAACTGGTAATCATTCCTTAGTATATTTACCATCATATTTTTCCATTTTACCTTTTTACTTATGTCAGAAAAACCAGACAGATTGTCAGAGCGCATATATAGCCAGACTGTGTATATACTTATCCTTTCAGACTACTGCCATTATGCCATAACTTTTCCTGTCTTCTAGACTCCTCTCCAAATTTTCAGCATCAGCAGTGAACATTAGCAATGTTTTGGCCAATTAGAAAGCAAAGCTGAGGATGCATATTACCTGTAGTGTATGTATACACACAGGGCTTCCTTAATATTTATAGAGTTTTGTCACAGAAAATGTTTTCTCTACTGTGATCATTCAATGAACAAGAACAACATTATACTTTCTCAACCTGGTTCATTCTATAAAACAGGAATATTTTTAAAACAGAACTGTAAAGAAAAACCACTCCCACCAATACAGAAATAAATGGAGAGCTACTAATATACAAAACAAAGAAATCAATTTATCTCAAGTCTGTAAATGATTTCTAATACTCTTAGCTTAAAAAAAAGTGTCAGATGTTCTTCATGTCATAACTGACAGAAGCAACACCTCAGAACTGAAGACAGATGAAAACACCCAATTTTCCTTTGCTGCCTTTGTCTCCCTACTTAGTTCTATGAGTATTTAAGATCCCACTACCCCCTTTTCACCCTCTTGAACTTATAATTCCTATTTTTGTACTTTCCTCAAGCAACACTCTTCACAGAAATTAACTTTTCAGAACCATTTAATTACTCTTGAGACAAGCTGCCCTTAGCTTGCTCAGGTTGCGACCAGAGTTAGGTAATTGGGAAGGGAGCAAGAAAGGGGAAAAATTTTCACACAATTATCAATACCTAAAAAAGACTTTACAGAAGACAGATAAAATAGAAGGTGGAAGGAAAGAAACTCAAATCAAAATAGGAGTGTACCCTCCATTATCCCTAAGACCATTACTTCAAATCCAAATTAAATACCATTTTATCTTGAGATAGGTTAAGTTGTTGGATTAAGAAGTTAAATAAGAGGCAGGCTTATCATTTGTTTAATCTATTATTTTACCATCTTCTTTTCTTACAAAGTTAAGAATAATTCAGCTATTTTATTTGATCTGTTTGCTGTTTGGTTTGCCATTTTACAGTAGTGATACAATTAGTTCTACTCCTTCCAGGTGTTAGGAATACATTTCAGTAAAGAAAATGGCTATATTAAACTGATGCAAGCAGGAATGACCTAGCATTGCATCTCTACTAAACTACTACAGCAGTGTATACAAGAGGAAACAGGAAGCTGGCATTTAGAGTGGTATTTATTAAACATGTTTTGCTTGCATTGTCAGGCAGTTTAATAATAGGTGCTTCACCCCACACATATTTGTACATAAAAAGTTATTCTTATAAAGAGTAGTATTTAAGTTCCATTTTGTGTATGTGCACAGACAGAATAAAAGAAAGAAAAGATTAATATAATGAAATTATTTCTAGCCAGTACACTTCACATTGCTCTCCAGCCTCCTGATGGGAAGCCTTCAGAAAAGCAAGGCTTGGCAAAAGGAAAGGCACTCAAAAACCCAGTCCTACCACAGTCCAGCACATCCTGCCCATTTCCAGAACTGTACGTAACTAGGCAGCTGCATCACAGCAGCTATTCTGCTACCTAACTCCACTTCTTGGCACAGGAAGGTGGAGAAGAAATACTCCAAGTTACACACAAATTGCTTTAGAGATGCATTACAGCTCTCCCACATAATACCATGATGTCTTAACTTCTCCAGGACTTTTACCCTCCAGTGCATCAGAAGCTACCCTGGCCATTCTCCACATTCCACAAGATTAATGCACGTTGGCAGAAGCACAGGGGAAGGATATCCAATTGTTCTGCCCACCCATCTTTGCAGTGAGAGAGACAGTGCCACTCAAGGTAACAATTATAATGCTGTTTTGCCAACAGAAAAGGATACTTCTCCATTTTGCTCCAAAAACCAACTGCTCACTGAAGCAGGTTCAGCAACAAGACTTAACCTGTGAAAATACATGTTGACAGATGCCACAGAAGTTTTCCCATTTCACCTAACCACCATTTGCAGGAGAGAGGCAAAAGTGGGAGGATAATAGGCAGCAGTTTCCTAGGATCTGGGTGACTGACATTTGGCTGCATCAGTTATAGTAGTAGGAGGAACATTTCTTGATACTACTACAAGGCCCACAAAACAGCTACTCCTAAAATTAGAAGGCTAAAGCACATTGAACAACTGCCCAAAGAGAGACCTTAGAGGCTGGTATGTGCTTTTAAAGTCCTGGTAGAGAGCATGTTTTCAAGAGCACTGGGCACTGCATTTTGTGTTTGAGATCTAACGAAGCCCTAGAACAGCTCGTGTCACTGGTACTACAGAATCACAGAATTTAGGTTGGAAGAGACCCTTAACATCACCAATCCACCCTTTACTTAAAACTACCACATCCACCACTAATCCATGTCCCTAAAACACATGAAAGTGACATTTCAGCCAGATCTTAGGATCTGAGCTCTTCAGCCTTCCTTCTTCATATCTGGTTGCCACATACTCACAAGCAACAACAAGCCTCTTCAGCTTATCAAGGAAAAACTCATTACTAGGCAGGACTCTGCTTCTGTCTCCCAGCCCCCATAAATGCCTAGATACTGTTTAGTTACCTTCTCTCTGAAATTAGGTTTGCTCTCAGAAGACACAGCATGAAAATTATCTCAGCCCTCTATAACTAGCATAGCACTTCAATATATTATTTTTAAATAACATTATTTTTAAATTACAATAATATTGTAATTTAATACTATTTTTAAATTACAAAAGGCAATAATATTATTCTTAAATTACACTTCCAACAGCATAGAAGAGCTACTATTTAAAATGCTCTTCCTCCTAACAAGATGTATCACAGCACCAACAAGAAGAAGGCAGAAAGTATTTGATAGCATACACACTATCAAAATTGATTGGCAAAGTGGACCTCACTGGTTTGGAAGAACAGCCAGTGTATGCAATTCACTGTCATATCATCAGAATTCTGTCACATGAATCCTAGTGGATTCTGAAAGATTCAGAAGAGAGATAGCAAGTATCTTAGGGAAATCATGCTTCTTAAACTTACATGTATTAGCAACAGGAAATTGGCAAGGAGAACTGCTGGGATAGCATGAAATCTTGGCCTCAGCTGGGAATGCAATGTATGAGACGAAATGAGTGGTGCATCCAGTAGAGGATCATCTTCCAAACTCTGTGTTATTTCCAAGGAGCCCTGGAACACAAGGGGAAGGCAAACAATAGCAACAGGTAAGCTCTAAAAGTAAAGTACAAAGGTTCAGGAATTTCCTCTTAGCAAATCAAGCCTTGAGGGGGAAAAAAATCCCACTAGGTTAATATCTCCAAAAAGCTCTTAAACTCCAGGTAAACTCTCATCCCATCTTTATGTGAGAACTCCCATCCCTGAGGAATTCAACACTAATCTACTTTCTAGTATCACACTTAGCCTTCAGGAACTTCAGTGTTTAAAACGTAATACAAGTATCTGAGCTTCAACCCTGAGATGTCAGAAGCATCAGTATACTTATGGGGAAAAGGTGACAAAGTCTCTCCCACATGCTTTATACAAAGGTATAAAGGTACTGCAAAACTCTTTGTTGTCCTTACTTTTGTCTGACTACAGTTGGAGGCAACAACAAAGTTGCAGTGTAACAGTAACGATTTTGAGTGTTCAGCCTCTGATACTACTGGCATGCCAAAACACCTGCAGCAGTAAGTAGAGCAGAACTCGGGCAGGAAAGAAGCAGCAGCTCACAGAGGGAAGAAGGTGCTACCAAGTGCTGAGCAAGACATTCTCACCTACACTAGACAGACTGCCCGTGTCACGTTGGAGCCAAGCATTAGTTCTTGGACTTCACAATCAGCTCAAATATAGTGTTCTTTACTAAGCAGAAGGTAAAACTAAGTGTGGGTGGAGGGAAAAGCTTTGGACAAGGAACTTGCCCCATAGCTATGCATCCCTGCTCCATTAGGGCAGGACAAGGTCATTCAATACATAGTAAGTGGAACATACACGAGGCACTATGATGGCCAAAACTGCTAGAGTTTCTCCCTTAGCATCCTGTTACATCCCTTGCCTCAGAGGAGAAAACAGCTCAAGATTTCCACTCAAGTTTTGACTGCTGTTCTTCGTGATACCAACCACAGCCGAGAACCAGAAGACAAGGGCAGACCCTATCCCACTCCAGACTTCTGATGTGCCAGGTTTCACCAGGCCATTTACTGATTTATAAACTCAGGACTTTTCTATAAACCGAGGACCCTCTGCCATGAGAAAAAGCAGCATAAGCCTCAAGACAAATGAAACATGCCATCCTTCTAGACACTAGCATGGGAAGAGAGGGATTACACCTAGGTTTATACCTCATATCAATGAGGACAATGTGATTGTCTCCCCAGAGTTATTTCACCTGCAGACAGCTGCCTACAGTGAAGGAAATCGTCATCAAGAGTTATTTCAGTCAACAAGCAGTTTTATTTTAGAACTGCGAACACTACACCTGCCCTGCCACACAGGAGTGTGAACAGAGCAGCCTCAGCTATTTGACACCTTTTAATTAGCCCAGTCTTTGACTGAAAATGACCCCTACTGAAATACGTGCCTGGTAAAATGACCGTTTACTGCACACCTTAATGTCTACAAATGGCACTCCTCTTTTGGCACTGATATAAAATCTAGAAGCATGAGAGCAAAGACACCTTCTAGCCGTCCTTTGCCCATTTTCACAGGCCAGGTGTAATTTTAAGCTCTGACAGCAAGGACCAACACTCCAGCAGCCAAGGCATCTCAACTAATTCTTCAGATTTCACATCAGTAAAAAATGAATTACTATGAGGATGGAGAGACACTGGAACAGTTGCCTGGTGAAGCTACAGATGCCCCATTCCTGCAAGCGTTCAAGGCCAAGTTGGGGCTTTGAACAAGCTAGCCTAGTGGAAAGTGCCCCTGCCCATGGCAGGGAGGGTTGGAAATAAATCTTCAAAAAACTTCAATCCAAACCATTTTATGATCACAGAATCAATACTGGGGTTAACAGCTCACATCTCCCACAAACCCAGCAATTCTTCTTAGGACAATATCCTTTGTCTCATGGGAACAAACGATTCCCCATTTCTGCTTTTCATCATTCCTTCATTTCCATGATGGATCAGGGCACTCCTTCACAGACAAAGCTTTATCAGAGCTTTGACCATGCTACTTTCTCACAAGACTGGCTACAGTCCATCTTTGTATCCTAAAATACAGCTAGTATTAGGAAGCACTAGATTACATAATCTATTCAAAGATATTTTATTACAGACAACATGGAGAGGAGGGGAATTAAATCATGGGACATGATGATCCCATGCAGTCAATCTGACATAAAGAAAATCCAGTAAGTGTCCTTCCTCACTAGAGCAAACACTGGTTTCATTTAATTAAGATGAGCCAAAGCCACAGTTGGCAAAAGCCAAAATGCCTTAAATCCAGACTTGCTTGGCACTGCTGCTGAGCACAGGTTAAAGCTTTGGCCTCCTGGCTCCCTGATCCAGCATGTGACCGCTGCCACAGCAGCCCAACGCCGGCAGGAGGAGGGCAGGCAGGAACAAGCCACAGCCAGCAAGCCTCGCCCACGCAGCCTTCCAGCTGGGGCGGGGAGACACATTCAAACAAACACAGAAACGCCGTGCTCATGCTAGCCAACAGCACGTAATCCAGAGATGGCACAGACGGGATCCGCCTGTGGAAAAATAACCCAGAAAGCCTGAAGGAGCCACACGAGCAGCCCCGATTAGAGGCTAATAACCTCGACTAAAAACAAGCCCAGGCCCAAAAGCCTCGGGGATATTTCAAGCCCGGCTGGGGAGGGGCAGCGCGGGGAGCGAGGGGCCACGCCGGCCTCCGCCCTTCGGACAGGGCCACTGGGGACACGCCTGGGCCGGCGGGCGCCCCCGGAAGAAGCAGATACAGCCTCGGGCTCCCGGACGGAACACAGCCAGGACGAGGCGGAAGGAAAAGACGGCACGGAACACGAGGCGCTCGCCCGGCGGCGCCCACCCTCAGCGGCAGCCCGGCCGCTCTCCCAGGCGGGGTCCCCGCGGCCGCGGCCGCGGCCCCGCTCCCGCCCGCCGCGCTCACGTTGTCCAGGTCCTGCCGCCGCCTTCCCGCCGTCAGCGCCATCGCCGCCTCCCACCACAGCCGCCCCGGCGGTGTTTAATGGGCGCCCCCGGTGCGGCCCTGCCGCCACGGGCCGGCCACGGGCAGCGCCGCCGCCCCGCCCCGCCCCGCCAGCAGCGCCCCCGGCCGCCATTGGGCCCGCGCCGCGCCAGCGCCGCCCCGGGGCGCGGCCCGGCCGGCGGAGGGGCCGGGGCCGGGTCTCGGTCTCGGGCTGAGCTCCGGTCCCGCCGCCCCGGCACAGGTCCGTGCCCCCAGCCCGCCCTGGGGTGCCGCGCTGCCCCATGGCCGTGCTCGGTGCAGTTCTCTCTCAGCCCGCGCCTGAATTCCAAACGGAGAGCACTTAGAGCAGGCTCCGGGCTGGTGTCCCTGCGGGGCCGCGGCTCGGGAGGCAGCGCTGGGAGGGGAAAGCGCCCCAGTAGCAGGTGGTTGGCCAAGGTGTGGGGTAAAGGCAGCGTGGTGCTGGTGCCAGCTTGCAGTGAAGTGTTTCCTCACCTCCGATTGGTCTTGCGGAAAGCATGGAGTCTATGCAGCTAGTTACTGTTCCCAGTGGATCTGGTCACCCCTTCAGATCAGGAAAAGTTTTAGCATTCATGAGGCACTTTATACATTTTCTAAGTTATTTTTGGCCCCGTTGTATATTTTGGGAAGAAACACGTTTTCTTTGAAACGTGTCCTTGGTAATTTCACTTTCTAACCCTTTATGATCACACTGAGACAGACTGTGGCCACTGACAGTGTCCAGACTACTCCCTTATGGATCTCTGTCTTACTGGCATTGACAGCCTTGTGTATTCTGCATAGTCCTCAACCATTTATTTGTGCTTAGTTATTATTTGGTAATTTTTGTTAGCCTCTCTGATATTTTTCAGCTATAACCTCTCTGAAATGAGAAGGATCAGAATGACACACTGTTCAAGCAAAGTATGAATTTCCAAAGCATCATATTTGTTATCTGTTATGTACTCTCTTCCTCTGCTAATGTTTCTTAACCTTCTGTTTGTTCTTTATGAACGTCCCTTAAGCTTCAGTTAATGCTAGTGAGGCCTCTGAATAGATCAAAGCTGTTAGAGGGGTGTGAAAGACAAGTAAGATTGTATCCTCTCCAAGTTGTAATTGTTCCATGTGTACTATTCAAGAGAAGCTAGGACTGTCACCTTGAACAGTCACTGAACAGCTGCAGTGGCTCTATCTCTCTTGAAAGCATGTTGAAGTGCCAAGAGGTGAAAAAGCTCTTGAGGTATGAGCTTCTTCAGAGAAGAAGTTCCAAGTTTTTATCTCAGTTTCTGTGACTTTTCCTGGCTATCTTTTACTAGAAAAATATTCTCAACTGAAACCTCCTACCCAGAGCATTTACATTCATCCCTTGCTTTCATTTGTTCTTGTTTAATACAGATACACACACTTAATGAACAGGACAACTATCTTAAATTCAAAAGAAGCTTTAAACTTGCTGGTTTGACTCAGATAAAGTCCAGCTCCTGTGATAAGGGCATGCTCTGTTCCAGTTTATCAGCCTAAATGTTCCTTTTTCCTCCTCCTTATTGTGCTTCCTCTTTATTTTTTCATTCCTGACAAGAACACAGATCCTACTGCTCAGCAAACAAAAGTTTTCAGTGACAGTGAAGTGAGGCCACAATTTGCACACATATATGTAGTGTGTGTAAGGCATGTCATTAGACAAGTGTTTAAGATAAAATCAAAAGAACTAATTCTTCTAACTATTCTTCTAGCTGTAATTTTAAAAGCCTAATGTCCCAGTAAGTTTACATTTATTATCACTCATTTGCATAGCTATAACTTTATATATAATTGTAAATCTTGTTTTTACTGAATGGGAAATGAAGAGTTCTCAATGGACTATTGAAGAGCATAGTTAGGGAAAAAATTACAAGTTTAAATATTTGAAGTGCATAAATACTTACTGCATATAACACCAGTTAACATATTCAGAAGTATGTGATTGCCAGTTTCAACTGGTTTATGTAAAACATGTATGTAATCTCTATAGTAGTAGTCTGCTCTTGTTCTTACTAGATCACTCAATCTTTGTTTTGGTTTTGATCTATCCTTTTAATTACTAGATTCACAGTATTTTTTATAGTGAGAGGTTTTAGTGATGAAGATAGGTTCTAATGAAGTAACATTCTCTTCTACTCCATTCCATCTGTTCCATCTTCCTTCAAATTTTGCAGTCATTGTAATTTAAGTGTACCCAAACTTGCAAGTCTGGCTCCTGAAGCATGATCTAATGCTGGGCAGTCTAAAACAGATAAAGATATGGCCTGGTCCTAAATGATTTCCACTGCAATTCCATCAGTAATGATGAAAGTATCTGCTAAGGGTAAGATAAAAAGATGTCGCATGGCCCAACAATGCTGTGCTGCCCTTAGGGAAAGCTCTACTTAGGCATTAGATGCACAGGAGTAAATGCTCTACTTAGGCATTACCTTTGCCATATCAGTAATAATTACAATATTTGGGGACTAGCTGTCACAATTGTATCCTCACAAGGAGACGTAATATCTACTTTTCTTCCTCTCAGTTTCACGTAAAATTTGGCATGAATGGAAACAGGATTGAGCTCACAAACTTCTTCACATTCAGCTATAAGATATAATTATCATTACTGTTTCTTTTTTCATACTACAAGTACAATTAGTACTTAAACTGCATTCAGTTCTATGTAAAGAATACAGTCTCTGCTTGGAGAGAGAATATGGGGTTGTGACAGATCCCAACATTACTTAAAATACAAATGGGAAGTGAAAAGGTAAAAATAATAGTAGAAAATTTTATTTGCATGAATTGGCTGTAATAATCCTGAAAGCCATACTGTAGTAAGTGCAGTCTATGTTCTAGCCTCATACTGCAGACACTTCAGAAGTACTCATTTTATTTCAATCTCCTGTAAATTTTTGAGATCCCGTGGAGGTTAAAAAAACAGTTCACTGCTGAATATGTTTAATACAAAGGAACCTTTCACTCCTTGTACACTTTCAGATTTTCACATCATGTAAGTGATGTGAAAATCTGAAATCAACTTTTTGTGTTGAGCAGCATGGGGCTATTTGTGCATGGTAATCACGTAATCAAAAACTGCTACTTGCTATGCAGACTTTGCTTCCTGAGTAAAATGTCCATTAAAAATTCTGTGCCCTTTAAATGCAAGCTGTTGAAAAGAGAAGAGTGTTACACTGGTAGTGATAAAAACTCTTTCAGTCTTTCACCGATTAATAGACAAATTGGAATGCTGGAGGCTTAGTGTGCCCAGTGGTTACTTCAGCTAATCTGTTAGTACAAATGATTTTGCAAAATGATTTTGCAAAATGTCCATAATGAATTCCAGAGTTAGGACTGATGAAAAAGGGTAGATAATATGGCTTTAGAGAGAGAGAATTTGGACTGCTTTATGCAGATGAGACAAAGAGTGAAAAAATAGCAAAGAGAAAAAGTGTGAAAAACAGAATGGGCACTCTTGATTACTTAAAAAAAACAAACTGATTTCTTAGATATATTAAAAAGCAAATAAATTGGGGTTAAAGAAAGGATACAACTTTTCAATTTCATATCTACTTTTAAAACTACACACCAGAAGTATAAAAGTTCAGAATTAACTATCACAGTGTATCTTTGTGCTAAAGATGAGTTTGAGTTTTAAATTAGCACTTAAGCAAATGCCTAATTTGCAGGGTGAAAAGTACTCCCTCTGCAGAGTTATTTTTTCATTTTCTTCTGATTTTTCAAAATCACATTTCTGTTTACATTCTGTTATAAAGCTATCACAATATGGCAAGCATTTATTTGAACTATATAAAGGGAAACACAGAGCTTTTTCTAAAAATATTTCAGTTTATATTATATACTTTCTAGGGTGATTTTCTTAAAAGTGAGATATGTTTGAGATTATTGCCTTGGGAAAACTACTGATAAAATTGAAATAAAGAGAGAAGATGAAATGTCAAGGAAAAATCAGTTGATTTTTTTTTTCCCCACAGTTTTTTTTTTTTTTTCTCAGTTTTCCATATAGTTTGTCTGAAAATCTTAAAATTAACTTGTCAAGAACTAGTTTGTGTAAACTAACTTTTTAGGCTGTATGGTTAAATATTAACATTGCAACAAATATTCTTTAAAATATTTTAAGTTCCGAAGTTACCTATTTTTTTACCTCAGTATATTAATCCAGATCCCAATCTTCTTTTGCACAGAAATACTGGCAAAGGACTGTCCTTGATACCAGTAAAAATTCCACTCCAGAAACACCATAATAAGCTACTTATTCTGTGAGTACCTCCTTATACCAGAATTATTGGACTAAATCTTTTCATATCTTTATCTTTGACTTAAATTTCCTGGGTTTTTTTTTTTTTCAGTTTACTAGGAGTCCAATTTTAATAGACATTCTGTATAGCTACAAGTACTGATCCTGAGCTATTTTATTAAACAATGAGTATATGCTTATAAATACTAGAAGGATAAATACTTCTAGTCTTTCTTACACAGAAAAGGTTATTCCAAATGAAGATAAACTAAATTTCTGGAACAGCAGGATGATATGCTTTTCACTTTCTATGAACAACCTCTCTGCAAAATTATGTGCAGTAACTAGACCTATGTGATTGTAATTGCTATACGTCCTTGAATATAACATTTTAGTATTTTAATGTCTTTGTTTTCATTGCCTCTTTGTACAATAAAAGAATCTGTACAATGTGTGAGATATATCCCACTTGCTTTTTCCCAGTCTACAGCATTTTTCATTTTCACTGAATGTCCCCTCAGGTGAAACAGACTCTGCAAACACTGCTCCTCCTGTCTTGTTTATATGCATATGAAACAGTAAATAATCAGGTTGATTACCTTAGCATACTATGCTGCTTTTCACAGTGCAAATTGCTCCCAATTACTGCTCTTCGGTAAGCTCACAATGAGCACGATTGGAGGAAATCGATGATTTTACTAGTGGTTTGCAGTAGGCCAATCCTGGATACCCAGGAGAGTCCATCTCTCTGTCTCGTTGTGCATCCAGGAAGCACTAGATGGCAGTACATCAGTTGTTTAAATGTGACTTTAATTTATGAGCTGTAACTGTTTTCTTCAGAGAAAGGGGCGTGTTGGTTGATTGACCTGGTTAGCGCTATCTCACAACATTGCTGTTTGAGAGGGAACATGATGGAGGAGAAGTACACAGACTTTGATGGGCTTGCATGGAATAGGTACCTTACAGTTATTATCTGTGAAGAAAATTACTTGTGCTTCATTTTCAAGTAAACAACATTTTGACGAGTTAAACAAGTATGACAGAACACAACAATAAACAGAAATCTTTTCTACACTCCCATAAAGTAAAATAATCAGGAAAAAACTCCAATGACTGCCTATGATTCATTGTTCACTAAAAACTAAGTGTTGCAAATATTTTTTTTTCCTGGTGTGGGCTGTACTCAAAAATGGTGCATAACTTATTTCAGTAATGTATAATTCTGTGTTAAGGGTGAAACTCCTCATCAACTTTGGTCCAACTTTTCCCAAAACATCCTTGCTGCAGGTTTCTGCTGCCACCTTTGCATCATGTCTAAGTAGTAATGTGGCTACAAGGTGAAATCTGGTAATTATTGATGGGCTTTCTTCTGATTTGGTGAATGGAACCCACTCAGTATAGAGACCTGACTGCATTATTCAGTATACAGGAAACAACATGAGTCTGCAGGTACGAGAACAGGAATTGCTCCATCTCTTTCACAGTTATCTCAGGAATACACTCATATGTGAAATATATATAGCTTTGTAGCATTGGGCCTTAGATCTACTCAACAAGATATCTACTTGGAATCTTTGTAGTTTGCAGTACAAATATGAATCATGGCTGTGACCTACATTTGCTTCCATTTGTAACTCTTATTTCAGCTAGGACTTGCTTTTGGAAGCTGTAATCTAGAAGGAACACAGCACTGACCAGAGGGACTTGGCTTCTCCATCAAGTAGAATTCAAAAGTGTCATATCATTTGCTTCTTTGTGGCCTTATTTTCCAGAAATAAGATTATATCTGTTTACTAGACTGTGTGTCCTATCAAGTCCTTTTAGAAATTACACTATATCTGGTTTTGAACACTGAAAAAACCAGTTCATAGTTACTAATTTTCATCATCATCATTATAAGGTCCATGAATTTTACAGAAAAAATCTTTTCCCTTCACCTATTTTCATTAAGTATGTGTTATTGTTAGTGCTTCAGCAATTGTTCACATAGGAAAATAAATGCTAGAAAAGACAAAATATTTTAATCCATGCTTAATTGTATTTCACTGATTTTGGTCACAGTACAATTTCTCTTCGATAGCAGCTGCTTTGCTATTCCTTATTTCACAATCCCAATTTACATGTTTTATTTTTTCTCTCTCTGCCTACTCTCCAGTACATATTCTCTGCAATCTGGTCCCTTTCTCAGTCTGCTGCATGCACTTTCTTGCATTTCCTTTTCACATTACTTTTCAGTGTAATTCTTCTCAACTGCATTGATGTCCTTAGCTCAATGGTTCTCTGAAACTTTAAATATTCCATGCTTCTGAAGCAAGAAAAAGGAATCTCTTCCACTAGAGTGAGGCCTTTTAAGATTAGGCAATGCTGGATTAATGCTGATATTAGTGCTGGTGTCTTAGACAAAAGAATGTAGTAGTAGCTGGTGTCTGTGTTGAACTCAAGTCCTGCCACGAATTCCACAAAGGTCCTTGTGGATTTGTTCAGATACAGGTGCCCGCATTGCATAAAGGTCTGCTGCTGGATGGTTGAGTTATTGAGGGTGAAATGCATGGGAAAAAAATGCATGTGTGCCCTCATGTATTTTGGATAAATGCATACTTATCTTTACATAGATTTTTGTACATAATTTACTCTCAACTCAATTCAGTAGGATACAAATATAATGGATAATCTAAAAGCTAACAGAATGAAGAAGCACATTATTTTTCTGTTTGAAGCAATAGGAGTACTGAGAGGTACTTAAGTATTCAATTCCAGAGCCCTTCCTTTCCTCTCCCCTGTTCATGAAAATAATCCCAGCCTCAGTAGCATGTCCTCATAAGCATTCTACCCAAATCTTTCAGGAATGATGACTTCTAACATCTTAAACAAGAGCAAATGTTCTTACGACTTTATATTTTGTCCTTTCTTGGAGATGTCTTCCTAGCCTATATTTGTCATTTAAAAATAAGTAAGAACTTATATCAGTGTCCTCTATGGCTAAACCTAAACCAGATTGCTTCTAAGGTGACCATGCCAGCATAGAGCCTGATTCCTTAAACATGCTAATAAACCACCAGGTATGTATGCAGTCACATTGACTTTTACCAGCATTAGTTATTCTATTTGTAGGGCTGTGTAACTTGTGGGACTATCTTGTGAGCAAGCAGAGCTCTGCTAGCATAACTGCATTTTCACTGGATGCAATTCATTGATGGATAGTACTGGGGTTTCTGTATGAGTGAAGTATTTCTAGTGTCAATAGATCTGAAGAACCGTGTGATCCTAAGTAAGCATTGGCCACATTCTTTGTAACACACTAAAACAAGTGGGAAAGTGCTAAGAATTATTACAGGAACAGCCTGAAACATGACAGGGAATTTTCTCAGTAAATGCAGTAATTTGAATTGCTGCAGCATAAACAAAAATGACAGCTGTTTCATCATAGATAAGATACATAGCCCATTTCCTTTCAAATCTACATACATACACCCACAGACATATATAAATAAATTTTTTCTCTGAAAGTTCTTTTCGAAGAAGAGGTATTGGATCAAGCAGAATCCCATAAAAATCTAGGCATTGTATTTAAAGGATGTGTTTTCTCATGGTTAGAGATACAGGTTGTTTTGCCATAACCACATAATGTATTTTGGATGAAGTTGTTTTTGCTTCTATTCCTCTTGAAATTACTGAACTACAAAGATATAATTTTCAGGGAAAAAAAATTGAACCTTGCCCTATTTGTTTCTTTCTCATGCTCTGCATCACAGAAATTAACTGAACTAATGTTGAACATTTGGCTCTGAAGCCAAAACAACACTGCAAGAAAATGAGAGAAGTCACAGGTTGGAAATGTTTAATGTTAAGAATAAATGTTTGTACTGGTTTTGGCTGGGGTAGAGTTAAATTTCTTCACAGTGACTGGCATGGGGCTGTGTTTTGGATTTGTGCTGAACAGAGTTGATAACACAGAGATGTTCTTGCTATTGCTGAGCAGGGATTGCACAGAACCAAGGCCATTTCTGCTCTCTATGGCCAGGCTGGTGGGGAGTTTGAGGGTGCATGGGAAGCTGGAAGGAGACACAGACAGGACAGGTGAGACCAACTGTCCAAAGGGACATTCCCACACCATGTGA
Organism: Melozone crissalis; assembly: GCF_028551555.1. Taxonomy (NCBI): domain Eukaryota; kingdom Metazoa; phylum Chordata; class Aves; order Passeriformes; family Passerellidae; genus Melozone; species Melozone crissalis. The sequence goes on along the minus strand of NW_026535784.1, from coordinate 33,564,066 downwards.
CATCATGCTCAACAGATAAAGTGGGAAGAAGGAGGAAGGGGAGGATATTTGGAGTGATGGTGTTTGTTTGCCCAAGTAACCCCTACATGTGATGGGGCCCTGCTCTCCTGGACGGCCAAACACCTGCCTGCCTTGGGAAGCGGTGAATTCATTCCTTGTTCTCCTTTGCTTGTGTATGCAGCTTCTGCTTTCCCTGTTAAACTGCCTTAATCTCAACCCACAAGTTCTCTTCCTTTTAGCCTTCTGATTTTGTTCCCAATCCTACTGTTGGGGGAGTGAGTGAGTGGCTGCCTGGGGTGTGGCTGCTGGCTGGGGTTAAACCACAACAGCTACATCACTAAACAGTTCTGCCGTGTTAGCATGGAGCAGAATCTGCAGCTGCCTACCTACTTGCAGGATCTATATGCAAAGAATGTACAAAGCCCCTCAGCTTCCAGACCAGCTCACAAGTTCACAGTGGTCTCATGTGGACCCTTAAACACAACACAGTAGAGTTCACTTAGGTCTTACAGATCAGTAGAAGCTGGGATCCTTGTCTTACCAAGTGATGTGTCCAGGAGTTTAAATTATAGAAACCTGCAAGTGTGATGTGACAGACATCATCCACTCTCAAATCTACCCAGGCCATACCTGCTTATGAACTCAGACCTTGGACATGCTTTGTTATGTGGAGCCAGCTGAATTTTAAACCTCCATTTCAGAGAGCATTATTTCTGGCTGGCTCCTTTGGAGCAGACTTCCCAGCAAGCAAGTTTTGGTATGTATTTAAATCTTTAGCAAGTACCTTGTCTTCTTCAACACAACCCAGAGGCAAATCTAGTTGTCTCTTGAGAAGAGACAAATTCTGTAGTTACAAAGCACAGATTTCATAAAAACAGGCACTGCCAATTGTGATTATTTAATTTAGAAAAACCTCCAGTGGTAACCCATTGAAAAAATTTTGAAGTGTTCCCAAATCAAACATCACTGTAGTGAAAGAGGATTGGTAAACTGAGAAAACTAAAATGACATTTTCCTAGGGAGGAGTATTACTGGAGATTGGCAAAAATGAAAATAACAGATTAAAATACATTTAGTTTTAATAGCCAGTGATTTTATTAGAAACACTGGTGAAGGCTTTCAGTATCCGTCTATAATAAGTCTTCTGCCATTTTGTGTCTTACTTGAAATATGCTGCCCTCAAACTCTTCTCATTCTTAGAAAAATAGTGTTGGTCAGTTATTAGTAGATTTATTTGTTTAGAGATACTACTACTATTTAAAATCTTTACTCCAGTGAAAAAGCATTTTAATTTTACAGACACAATCAGATTTAAATATCTGAATTGTGTCCAGCCTGCTAAATCCATTTTCCACTACACAATCTTCAAAATTTGGAAATAACTTACAGAGGTTTAAGTACAGTAAATTATTCTCTATTGCCCCAAGTCAGAAGTTGCTAAATGTAGATTCTTGAATAGTGTTGTTTACAAAGACACATTTGAAATAGATGTCTGTTCGTTTTCCTTTTTGCCATTTTGTATCACAGAGGCTACTTCGGCAAACATTGAACCACAACTGAAGTACTTAATGATCAACGTCAGCAATGTTTGCAAAACACAGGAGGCCAGCTGTTTTGAGCGGCAGTGTTCCTGCTGGACCGATCAAATAAAAGTCGATGACACCCAGCAGGTCACAGGGAATTAGACCCTGTTCGACTCCTCCGTGCCGACGCCACTTCTGCTCTTCCTTTCGGCCCCTGCTCGAGCAGAAACCACCTGCATGAGCTGGTGACGGGCCAGCTCCTTGGCTGGCCTGCCAAGAAGTTGCAATGTCCCTCATGGTGTGCACCTGCTGGTGGATTTTCTCACTGTCAGTCTCACTGAGGAGACCTGGACCGCTTTCATTTTCAATTATTTTTTCCCCCGTGGGACAGAGCACCTGTGTGTCCCACGCGAGCACTCCAAGCCACCCTCGCTGGCGCTGAGGACACGCTGGCCCGGGCGCTCCGCGGGACGTGTGGCTGCGCAGGGCAGCTCCGGGTGTCGCTCTCCGGCCCGCCCTGAGCCGCCGCTGTCCTGGGAAACGGGAGACGCGCACTTGGGCGCTGAACCCGACTCATCCCGCTCGGAGGCTAGGCTTCTTTCAGCAAGGGCTGCGGTGCCTCAGCCTCCTCTTCCTAAAGCCCCTGGCCGAGGCTGTCCCACCTCCAGGGCGGAAGACTCAGGCGAGGCGCCCCTGGCCCGCCGCGGGTACCGGAGCCCCGACCACCACCGCAGGAGGCGCCGCACAGGCCGGGCCGGGCCGGGTCCCGCCGCCGCCGCCGCGCCTGCGCAGAGCGGCCCGTCCCCGCCGCGCCCTCCCGCGGGCGGGCACCCGGAAGCCGCAGCGCCGGCGGCTCCCGGCGGCGGCGGGGCTCGGCCGGGCGGGCGCAGCCGCTCCCCGCACCCCGCACCAGCGGCGGGGCAGCGCAGCTGGCATGGTGCTGGCGGCAGCTCGCCGCGCCCGCGTTGCACGGAGGAAGCCCGAGCGGAGCCGCGATGGAGATGCTGCTGCCGCCCGTGTGAGTGCGGCGGCGGCGGCGGGGCGGGCGGGGAGGCAGCCGGGCGCCCGGAGCCCGCCGGATCGGCGGTGCGGAGCGGAGCGCTGAGCGGTCCGTGGGCTGGGGCGGCGGGGCGGGCCCGGCCGCGCTGCAGCGAGCGGAGGTGCCGCGGCTCTCCGCACTCGGCCGACCCCGCCGGGCCCCTCGGCGCCGGGGGAGCGATGCCTGCGGACGGGGCACGCTCGGAACCGGCCGCGGGGCAGCGCCGGCGGGAGGGTCGTGTCGGCGACCTGGTGGCGGAACGGGTGCGCGGCCGCCCGGCCGGCTCTCCCGCGGGCAGCGCGGCGCTCGGAGATGCCCGGTCGTGCCGCTGCGGGCACCGTGCGGCGGGGGCAGCGGGCGCGGGGCTCCCGCGGGTGGGCAGCGCTGCCGGCACCCCCGCCCCGCCGCCTTCCCGTGTGCCTTCCAGCCTGTGCGGACAGGCGGGCTTTTTCTCCCTCCTCCCCCTCACTCCTTCTGCTTCCTCCATATGTGGTCCCAAATTACTCCTTGTTTGACTCAGCAGTCGTGCTTATCACACTCCCGGTTTTCTGGTTATTTAGTTAAGCATCTTTTTTAGTGGCAGTGCCCAGGCGATGCATTCCAGGCAACCATGTCCAGCTGCACCTCAGCTGGCCTCCTCAGTCCTTTGACGGGCTCCGGTTCAGTGCTACTTCATCCTATGCCTTCGGTAGGTAGATTTCAGGCGTGATGTGCGTGAGGTTCTTGAGAACAAACTGAAAGAAACCAGTTGCAGACAGCTCTGGCCCTGTGGGTGAAATGGTAAGAGAGACCTCAGTACTTCAGGCAGACTGGCACTTACCAAAACAGAAGGTGTATGACTGATGGTTTTGTAGGGTTCATTACCTTAAAACAAGTCCCCTTTTGTGACAAACAGATGAAACTTCAGCAAATTAATTTATGCTTCATGTGAACTCCTCCATCTAATCCAGGTTGCTTGGCAGCTCTTTACGGACACCTCGATCACTTTTGTTTTCCTTGCGTAGCTGTATTTGGTGTGTACACAGCCTATATATATATGCAGATAAATAGATATCAGTATCTGATGCATTGCTTTGGGATGTAGAAAGTTGCAATGAAAGTGTTCTATCTTGAACTTGATAGGTCAGTGGTATAATTAAAAGCTGAGTCTCTTGGTTATAGGTCTTTGGTGTTTTGAATGTTTTCTGCAATCATTGATTTCTGTCTATAATTTTTTGGAATTCTGATCACAACATATGTCACGTAATGTAGAAAAGTAACCTTCAGTCTAAAGGAGCTTGCTAGATAGAAAGTATGTTTTTTTTTTACCTCTATGAACTAGCATATTTATGTGCTGAATAGCATGTAACTTGTTTGGGGTTTTTTTTGATTGATGCAGAATTCCTGTCATTTGTCCTTTTTCAGTAATGAATTGTATAATTTTCAAAATTGAACATGAAACTTTTAATTCGTATCAGTTTTGTGGTACACTGTTGGTTGTAGTCAGAGTTCTGTGGATGGATGTTACTTGGTTAATTTTATGGAAACTTTTTACATTCCTTTGTTGCTTGATGCAATTTTGTACTGCTTTGCTCCAAAATTTTGTAGCCAGTGTTGGGATAATGAAAAACAGAGCCAGTTACTTGGCTTTGCACTATTGTAGTGCATAGAACTTAGAGTTCTAGGTTGAAATCTTAAATTATTGTTGGCTTTTTCTTTTAAATTCATTAGACATGCCCAATTAAAAAGTTTCAGGTATAGTAGAGGAGAGGTTGCAATTATGTGAGTCACTGAATATTCTCAGTTTGACTGTGCTTACCTAACGCTGGTAAGGCTGAATTTTCACTTGCAGTCAGATCGTTGATATTCCAGGGTTTGTGGCCCACCAAATGACTTCTCAGTGCCTTTGCTTATTTCCAGTTTAGAGGTTGAGGAATACAGTTACAATGCTGTAGAATAAAGCATCACTGATGCTAAGCATTTTCTAAGTGCTACAGCAACACAGTTTGCTTTGTAAGAACAACGTTGTGACTGTAAACAGGAAACTCATTGATTTGGTTTGGCATGAGAAGTCTGCTTGCTGTTTGGACACTCCAAGTGACTGAGGAGTGTAGATCATGATTTTTCTACAGAAGTTAGTGTCTGTAGAACTTGGGTATGTCTTACAGAAAGAATTATTTGTAGCTAGAGGTCATGATTTTTCACACTGCCTAGTTCTTCTCTTGTTATTTGGAGTGAGGTTTTGAGAGTAACAAAAATTAAAAGGCTGGTCACTTATGTACATTATGGTTTTCAAAACACTGAGTGAATCTACAAAAGTACACAATTTTTCTGTCACCCACTTCTTGTGCTGTGGCTAGGGAAAGCCTGGATAATTGCAGTAGTCATTGTGTGCTCTTCCTGTCAGAGGAGAACCAGGAGCTGTGTGAAACAGTAACTGAGGTCCTGGTAGAAGGGCAGAGAGGAGCTCTTACCTGACAGGCAGTGAAGGCAGTAAGAGACTGGGGTGATGGTTGCTGCATTCTGCCATTGATCTGTAGGGCACTAGGTGAAAAGTGCCCAAAAATCTGATTCTGCCCTCACGTCACAGCTTGTTGGAAATATTCTAGACTATTTCTCCACTAAATAAAATAATATTCACAAAACCAGATAACATCTTCATGCTTTCTTTAATATAGATTATTGTTAGCCTCTGACAATGTCACTACTATTAGTCACCAACTTACTACTTCCACTTCCATGGGAATTCTACCTATTCCCCTACACCTTTGGTAATAGGAAACTAAAATTGCTTGGAGTAAAGGAGAAGTTTCAAGTGCAAATCTTCTTCTCCCCGAGATGAAGGTGGCCAAAGTAAGAAGCAACAGCACTGGAGATTAGACAGAAGTATTAACTGTATTTTTTTCCTCTTTCTTTCCAGATGTACCAAACTTTGCCATCAGAAACCCTTGGATCTGAAAGATGATAACACCGAAATTCACTGTCCTATTACAGTAAATCCATGGCACATGAAGAAAGCTTTTAAAGTTATGAATGAATTAAGAAGGTATGACTTCACTATATACACCTGCCTGGAGTCCAAAGTTCATTTTTACTTTCATTTGCATTCGTTAAGTTAATAATAATAGTTTGTTTATTAAGAACATGGAATTTCAGAAGTATAGCTGAGGAGAAGGATTAAATATACAATGAAGTGATAACTGAATGATAGCCATGTGATGATAACTGTAACGTATGCAGTATGTTTGTGCACTTCATAAGTTCGTCAAAACTAGTTTTGTGAGACTTGAAAAATACTTACAGGTTGTACTTAAGGAGTTACAGCTACTGATCCTCTCTTGTATGTATTTCATCTGTGACAAAAAGTGACTCTGGTTGAGCCTTTGGCTCTTTGTGTGCCCATTGTTGATTTTTGTGGTAGGCTGTGAACCAGAAAAATATTAAAATTTTCTAGTCTGGAGACATAGGTCACAGTATAAACCAACTGACTGCACATTTTCTTAGTTATCTTTTGCTTGTGCCCTGGGGAGAAGTTGATGAACTCCCAAATCAAATATTGGAAGTAACTTTTCTCAATAAAGTTTTGTAAGACTTTGAGGGATAATACCATCAGTTTCAGTGAAACTGGGAGGCTGATGCTGATGATGTTCTTAGCATCCATATTGATTTATGTTTTACATATGAGTAGGTGAAGTGATGTTGAAAACTGTGACAGCTGGTAATTAGAGCTCACAACTGAGCTCTGGAAATCAGGACTCACAGCTATCACTGATAGTAATTTAGTGCTACAACTTACAGCAACAGTGGAGAAATTAAATAAATAAAAATACTTCTCTAGCAGAGACAGTAATGGAGGCTGTGAAAATCCTGTAGTTCTTTGTTATTTCCTATATAAAATTAAAAATTGGAGAGGCTTCACCAGAAAGAAACACAGCAACTGATACCCTTTAAAAGTATGCCTCTGCCTTTGGCTTTTGCTGTTCCGTATAGATAAATCTTTAAAAGTGTGTGCTGGATTGACTGACACTTGTTGCTTCACCTAATTTATGCCCTTGGCTTTTTTAAGTGTCCCAGTAACCAGATGCAGTCTCTCAAGGAGTGTAACAGAGCCTGGCTAGAGCCAGTAGCAATGACTTCCTAAGGATGAGCAAGAGTTTACATGGAGGAAGTTCCCCAGAATTAATCTTAACAATAGTTTTGGAAGTTAGAAACCTTACCTGCATTTTGCTGTGTTTTAAGTAAAAGATTCACAGTCTTCCAGCAGAGTGCATTTTTGAAGCCCATGGATTATTTTCAGAATATACTTTAGTTTCCATGGTTACCTAAATTCAAATTGCTGTAGAAGCAATTTGAGCAATTTTGCCTTGCATGTATAAATACTTAAAGTTTGAACAGGAGCTGTGCCATATAACCTCAACTAGTTGCCATTTAATAAGGTACACCAACAATATTTACGATTTAAGCTGAATACAGCTTTTAAGATGGTAAGTGGTAATTAAATAAAATTATAAACGTTTCTAGTTGCATTCATTTGTTTGAAATAATAAACAGAAAATCTTAAAAATGTTTCAGACTTCATTGCTCTAAGCAAAGATTTAATATTAATCCAGTAAATTTTTTTTTTTATTTAGATTCAACTTTAAAAATATAGTGAATCTCAGTGCTTTTCATTAATGTAGCACAAACAGGTATTTGCCCGAGGTATACTCTCCAGGAAGTGAATAGCTAGTGAAAAAATAATTTGCTTAAGCATCTAAATACGTTTGGTTTTGAATGCTTAAGTCTCTGTGCTTATGTTAAATTTTTGGCTGCTGTCAGGTTGTCTGGCTCTAGTAGCTTGTTAATGAGTTTTTATGTGCCTTCAAATTTTGACAAATTTTAGCAATTTTGTCCTTTGTATTTTTTGTCATTTCATTGCTCAGCATCACCTCAACACTGAATAGAAAGCTCATTCGGAAAAGTAATTAGTTCTTGACATGTGACAAAATTACACTCTGATGCCTATCTTTTCACTTTATTATAATTTGCTTTTATCACAAAGGAATTTGATGTTACCTATATTTATCAAAATTCTCGTTCTTACAAACAAGACTTTACCAAAACCTTTTGAAGATGGGGGTAATGAAAACTTTCTCTGTATGAACCAGTGAAGAATAGCCTGCAAGCTGGTAAACAGTTGCTCAGTTATTCTTAAATGCATACTTGCTTAACCCCCTTTTTATCATTTTCCATACCCTGATGGTTTATCCCCCACAATTCTGTTCATTCAGTCACTCTATATAAGCAAATTGGTACAATACCACTTCAGAAAACAGCCTTTTCTAAAATAAATTGGTGGGCCCTCATGAAATGAAGGTGCTGAATTGCTGTGGAAGCCGCAAGATGCTTGCAGCAGAGTACATGATTAAGTTTTTAAGCTCGTTTCTGCAGTAGTTTCTCTAGCTTGTCAGCTCTGTAGTAGCTCAGAGCATATTCATTCACCTGATGCAGTTCCAGACTAGAGGTGTTACTCTGTCTGTGTTTGTGCAATGTAATTAGCAACCCTAGTTGTGCATTGATGTAATCTGTTGCTTCTGGCTTCATTGTTACCTTTAGTATTTCTGTGCAGCTAAGTATAAAACTTCTTGTTCCTGTTGTCAGGTTAAGTGCAGGTGTCTGGTAAAGCTGGGTATCTGATGCCCTTTTATGTGTAGCTTTCTGTTTCCATTTTTTAATAATAAATGTAATGGTTTTTTCAAGATCCTCTGAATTGTGTGTTTTGTCTGGTACAGTCATTACATTGTACATATTGTTTGATGATAACTATATTGCAAGCTAAATTTATGAGATTTACATAGTTGCTGTAGGTATTAAGAGTTGAAAGCAGAAAGATAATTGCCAGGATTGCAATATGACCCCAAAGGTTACTTGTGGCCACCAAAAGTTTTGGTGTGTGACCTCTGCAAAGCCACCTTACTAGAGTCTGGGCTCATAAATTTGGATAATTGCAGAACTGAGAGATGACAGAGTTTTCTTTTGGACTGAGGTGAATATCTGAGCAGTTTGGCTGAGAGCTCTAGTTCTGCCCAAGCAAAATGCAGCTGCTCACCTGACTTTGCTACAACTCAGCGTGGTAGTTGCAAACTATCTAAAAATCTTCATTATGTATTCGGGAAGGGTAAAAAATTATCTTTTTGATGGTACTGAGAATAGAAATCACTAGATTGGTGTACAGCTCTAGGAATCCCTAAGGAATTCCATCTGTAAGGAATGTGTTCTGTTAAGTTGTACTTTTCCCTCTTCCCTCTGTTGCCATGGGTCTGAGTTTTGTGGATTCCATACTACCTTCACAGGGACAGTGCTAGCATGAACAGGAAAGAAGAGGTGACTGTAACCCTTAGTTAGAAGCTGTGAAGTTGCAGCCTTTGTGTTGTGGTGTGTTTTTCTTTTTTTTTTTTCCCCTCTCCTTTTTCAGTCTAGAAAATTGGATTATAAGGGTTTAAGTGGAAGAGGTATAGCCAATAGCTGTAAACTGTGTTAGAAACACCTGTGTTTCTAATGGTTATAAATGAGATGTTACTTTATTGCAACTGAACAGGGAGGAAATATGTTACAGTCACAAAGGACAAGAATACAAATGCATATAATGAAGATACAAAGTCAGTTAAGATACGAAGTTAACCATAAAAAATTCTAAACTGTTCAGACTGGAAAAAATAATTGCTATTATGTGCGTGGGCTGAATATGAAAAATGCTTGGAAAACAGTGAATATAGAGAAGACTGAGTGGTGGATTTGCACAATTAAGTAGGCATAAGTTTCCAGTGTAATGTAATACAGGCACCTCAGTTGAAATTTGGATTCTTTGTTGTCTGTAAAGCCTTGTTTGTTACGTAATTTTTTTTTTAGTGCTTGTATATATTAAATTCTGTTTTTTCTATCATAGTTGTTCAAAGGGGCCCAGACTTCCAGAGAGAATGTTTATAAATTGGGCTGATACAAATTATGGTTATTCAATGCAGAAAACTTCTGTGCAATGAATCACAATTCAGTTGTTTGATTTTTAAACAGTTTTGTGTACCCAAGCCCCATCTGTAATCTGATTGAGTAACAGCCATGTGGTTGTGTAACACCTTTAAAAACAATGCTTCATCAACATTGTCTGCCTGCCTCTTTTGATGGCATGGGAAAAGAAATTGTGTATGATATAATATATACTTTTCTGTTGTACTTCACTTATGTGAAATTGCCTTCTCTGATATTTCTAAATAGTCAAAACTTGCTGTGTGATGTGACGATAGTAGCTGAAGACATGGAAATTGCAGCGCATAGAGTTGTGTTAGCCGCCTGCAGCCCCTACTTCCATGCCATGTTTACAGGTACCAAATGTTTCAATACTTACTATGTTGCAATCCAGTCTAACTGTATAAAGAATAAATTTTCATGGCTTTTCCTTTTTAGGATCTAATTTGATTTTTAGATAAGCCAATGGGAACATTTGGAATCCTTAATGATTTTTTTTTTTGCAGTCTAAGGACATACTGTCAACGTAGCCTTTGTTAGCATGATGGATGCTTTAAAACAAATTAGATGTTAAGTAAGCCAGCGATAGTCAAGTTGTTATACCCTTTAAGCCTCTAGTAATCTCACTTGTCCAAAAGGAGGTTGAAATAACTTTCATGTGAATTTTGGAGTAAATTATGTCCTTTAAAAACTAGTGCTTCTACATTCTTCAGCCCATGAGTGCTCTAGGCTCTTAGTAGTTATGAAAGCTTTCTGTGGCTTTGGCAGCCTGTAGCTGGAGTGCATGTTTCAGTATTTTTAGGGTAATTCTCCATGACATATGTACTCTGCATCATTGCCACTACTTTTCTGTACAGGCTTGATTCGACTTCTGCTCACTCCATGCTGGCCAAGTTACTGCTTTACTGCTAGAGCGGGAATGCTGAAGGCTTGCAAGGCTAAGATAGGTTCAAGTTCATAGGAGCCTCCAGCTGAAATTTCTGTGCTGTGGGCTTAATTCCATCATGGTTATAAATCACATTGAAATAATGTGAAATTCCATGCCAAAGTAAGAATGCTACTAAATGCATGTTAAAATTAACTTCTGGGGTTTTGTCTGTTCATCCTGAAATCTTGTGCCAGCTTTGTAGTTAATGTCAACTGTCTGAAATGAAAAGACTTCTCTGTAATCCATTGCTTCTGACCACCAGCTCAGATGGAGGTAGAAATGTGACTCTTGGCCTGCCCATATGCAAACAGATTGGTGTTTTAATAATTTTAATTGTATGCAACAAGATGGATGAAATTTGAAATGCTCTTGTGTTCTGGTGAAGCAGCTGAGCATTCTAGATTTTATAGGCAAATATTTTGACATATTCAAGGCCAGAAGTGGAGTAACTTCTACAAGAATGCTTTAAAATTGCTTGTAAAATTAAATATCTTTTCCTCAAGCAGTTCTTTTAAGTTTGCATTTGTGGTTGAGGCAAACATTGTGGGTGACTGATAAATTCTTTCTTCATTTTTACTGCTGTCTATAAAATTAGAATAAAAAAGGCTGCTTCTACAGTTCATTTTTATCACCTTAGTAGCAGAGAAATGCAAGCCTCTTATGTTAGTTCTGTATTAAAGACTAGCTGTTGTTGACTATCACATTGCAAATACTCTTTGTTCAGCATATAGCTTTTTATTATGTCTTCTGTGATTAAGACATTTCTGCTTGCCCTGACTGCCCTTTCTGTGAAGAAGTTTATTACCCATTCAGAGTGCCAGTGCAGCAGTGTCTGTAGCTGCTCTCCAGATGGAATTACTAAAATCTTCCCTTTTAAGTTTTTTAACTTGTTTTACGTTTTTAAACGTAGGCGTTCTTTAGCCCCAGTGGTGCAGGAGGTGGGAACACTCACTTGAGTAATGGGTGTGAAGTGTTTAACTAATATATCTGTGGTGAGGTTTGTGTAGTTGGTGAGCCAAATAGGTGGGAGCTTAAATAGAATTCAGCTGTGGCTTTAAGAGTTATCAGCAGATTTTTTACTAGGCTTATATGTTGCTTACAGCATGGCCCAGCTGTGGTATTGGTGCATTTCAGCCATTCCCCACACAAAAATTCTTTAATTTCATTGTGATTGTTCTCTCCATGAAGCCTGGAATCCACACTTCCTAGGTGGATTTTTATTCTCATTCAGTAATCTGCAAGTTCAAATAAGCAAATTTGATCCCTTAACCAGCCACAACCAAAGGGAGAAGTATCTTCTATCCAGAATAAAACACTGACTGAAAAGACAGTGGTAAAAATTGCACTCTTATCTTTAGGGTTAATTCTTGAATAGAAATTAGAAGCTTATATTTAAACATGTGTTTGCAGGTTGATTCCATCATTCTCTGAGTCATTAAATATTACTGCAGTGCAGGCTGGGATATGGCATTAACTGGGTTCAAACTCTCTGCCTGTTAGTTTTTTTTCCCCCCTTTTCATCATTTGTGCCTGTAATGGTTGCCCTAATAATTATCAGGAAAGAAAAATTTACTGTCTTTTAAAGTTACAAAATGTAGTAAGTTAGTAATAATTATCCCATGAGAAGATGGGGAAGAGAGTCCCTGCTATTTAATCTATGTTAATAGGAATACTTCTTTTGTCTTATACAGTGGAATTATTTAGAAATATAATTTAAATCTACTTAAATGTTTAGAGAAATTGAATATAAAGCATCAGAGAAGGGACTCTTCAGTGGCTATAGGGGCTGACTTCAGATAAGGGTGACGATGGCAGTTGTCCTTAGGGATTTACCTGTTCTCTTCACTTCCATTCTCCGTTTCTAAAATTCTTGGGTAAAAAAAATATAAAGAGAGAGAAAAAGGCTTTCTTTGCGTTACTTTGTGAGGAGCCATGTAAGCTTTTTAGATAGCCCCTTTGTATCTTTGTAGCCCCTTAGTATCTTCAACTCAGCTGTTGCTTTGCTGCTTGGGAGGTTGGATCAGCTTTCTTTCAGTTCATGATATTCTTTCCTGTCACTAAGAACTCTGTGGAGACATGGTGGTGCTGCTTCCCAGTCATAAACTGAGTTCTTCAGCAGGTTGAATTCTAGACTGAGCCTGCCTGCTGAGTGCATCTCTGGTTTCCTCTGTATGATCTAGCAAACAGGTATGGGTTGATCTAGAATTGTAGTAGGATTGCATGTGTGGTTCACATGAAAGTTGGAAGCAAGTATTTTTGGGATTATTTTGGTTGGGTGTGTTTTTGTTGTTGTTTGGATGTGGGGTGTTTTGTTTTGGTTTGGTTTTCTTTTTCTTGTTCAGGGTTTTTTATTTTTATATTCTGGGCCTGGTTTTTAAATAGAGAAGGTGCCTATCCATGACTCTAAAAGCCTTGACACAAAATCTGAAAACAAATCTAATGTGCTTGCAGAATATCAAAATCTGCTCTCCCACACACACAATTTTCCCAGAGGACCACCTCCACAGCAGCTTGCATAATAAATAAGTTGCAGCTTACATGCTCTGAAGATCAATAGGTTTAATCTGTGTCAAACTAGAAGCAGGAACTTGGAATACAGGGCCCTGCAGGGTTCTGCAGTCATCCTTCAGAGATGTAGGGGAATGTTTCAGAAGTGCAGGTGAAAGGAGAAAGTTCTGTGGGAGCTGGATTTTGCTGGGTTTTATGTCTTTTGAACTTCCTGCCTCTTAAAGAGTTGATTTGCAATGCCATTCTTTACCCTTCAGCTCAAAAAAAGGTATGGTGCCATGAATAGTGGTGACAGATTTGTCAGTGATGATCTCTTTGCTGAAAGCACTGGGTAAAATGCATTGTTTGACACTAACCCTGGAGACCAGAAGGTAACAAGCAATGAAAATGTATATGACTTCATAAAAAAATATCAGCAATGGTTAACATGTTTTTGTTCACTTCTCCATCCTATCTGCTTTTCTTGTTGTATACATTAAATTTATTATATCACCAATACCCTTATCTCTAGATGTCTATGCCCAAGGGAAAGAAATTATATCCTATATAGAAGAATAAGAAACTCATATATTCAGAGATTGGGACATACTCTTCCAAAGTGAAATTTTATATATCTTCCAACATCACTTTTGTAGTTCATGTTTTGTTTCTCAGTGAAAGTCAGTGCAAGAGAGTTTAAAGGTCTGAGATTACCTGATCTGGAAGTCATACAGAAGATTATAGTCATTACTTCAAAATATATATTTGGATAATTATTTCAGCCATAAAGAAAATATTGCACTTTGAGAAACATAATATTTTAGAAAGTGGAAGATATTTTGCAGGCCTTTCTATGAAGATGGGTTGTGGCATATGGCCAGCATGTCAGCCTCCACAAAATGAGATCCAACAAGTTTTCCCTTGCTTACCATTTTATCTTAGCTTGAGCTGTTAAATTGGAGCTGCAAAAGAGGTGAAATCACCAAGGGAATAATAAGTAGGCAAGGAAAGAAATATGTATGTTAATTCTTCTGTGGGGATATAACTTTTCTTATTTAAATAAATTTACTCTGGACTGTGTTTGGTATGCTCTTTCAGTTAAGAAGTTAATAAAGCTAGAGTATTTTAATATCTTGCTTTCCCAGCAAAATGTTTTTGTATGCATTTGAAGTGTCATATTTAGGTCTGATAACAATATTTTCCTGATACTTTACACTGGAAAAAATAGGTCACCTGCACTAAAAGTATTAACCCAGGTAGCATTTGCATGATGACAACAAAACCTTCCTTCCTCATTGGCGGAAGGAAGGAAAGGAAGAAATTAAATTATTAGTGTTGAAGTTTTTCTACCATCACAACTGTTCATACACAAAATTTCTGCTGCTGTTAAACTTCTACATTCATGCTGTATTTCTATCTTATTTACTTGATTAATAAACTGTGTTTGTAGGTGAGATGAGTGAAAGCCGAGCAAAAAAAGTTCGAATAAAGGAAGTTGATGGCTGGACTCTAAGGATGCTTATTGATTATATTTACACTGCTGAAATTCAAGTTACAGAAGAAAATGTGCAGGTAAGAGTGAGAATATTTTCTGCAACAAATGACATGCAATGTGCAGAGTCATTTATTTTGTCATTGTAGTTCAACTCCAACATGGGAAATCTCATCTGTAAACTGGAATATTTTCAGACCTAGTGCTTACATAGTAAGTAGTCATGCTGTTTAAATTCTGGCTCAAATTCAAAGACAATTCAAGTAAATGAAGAATTAGTTGACTTTAGTGGTCTTTGCAACCAAACTTTATGTAATGCAATAAAATAGATGGTCTACTCTGCCTAAAATTAATGCTGTCAGCCACTTCTGTACCACCTCTTCTCTAATATTTAAGTGAAATTTACATAAGCAAAGTAGATTTATTCCTTAATGTGAAACCATGTTTTCCAATTAAGCTGTCCTGTTTATTTTTTTCACTGTTAGCCTGCACAATAAAGTACTTTTCCCTGTTCAATCTCTGTAACTTGCCAGTGACCAGCTGTGCAGAAATGTTTAGCTACTGATTTTTTTTAAATTAAATCAGCTTATATCTATCATGAAGGTTTTGTCCGTCCCACACAGAGGTAATAAGTTTTTCCAATTGGCTGTACCTGAAGAAATTAGAAGAAAACAAATACTAGCCTAGAAAACATAGCCTCCTGCATTTAATATTTTCTAAATGGAGGTGGACTTAAGATGGACAGAGTAGATTTTCCTTCCAGTGTCTTTTGAGATTTTTTCTAGACATTTGATAAGTTTAAAACTAGTTGCATAAAGGATGATATATTTAATTCTCGTGTTTTCCTTATACTGCTATGCTCTTCTTTCTGTTCTTGCCCAATGCCAAAGAACTGGTTATTAGCAGTTATTTTGCTGCTTTAGCAGAGTGAAAAACCGTGTTGCTGTGTTTGTCATTGAAAACTTCTGTTGCAATTATGTATTCTGAAATTAATTGCTTTTACTGGACATTAGGCTGAAATTAACAGCAATTTTATTGGCTGCTGAATCCAATGGGGTCACTGCTTGTTTTAGCCATGCTTGACTGAATACTTCCTGAAATGAGAAATGCTGCCAACAAAATATCTTGCTACTAAGACTTCCATATCTTAGGTCATATGTCGTTTAATTCTGCAAGACTAATTTCTTGTCTTTCTTAATGACTTGTTTCTTAAGAATCTTCCTTTTTAAGGAATTGTTCTGGCCTGATGATGAATGTACACAGTGAAAAAAAAAAAAGGCTGAAATTCTGTTGTATTTTACCAATCTGGTGGTTGCCCAGATCTCTGCTGTGGAAGACCTTGAGCAAATCCAGAGCTGTCAGAGATTCCCTAACAAACCTTTTGCTGCTTGATCATTCTGGCTTTTCATCCTTAAAGCAGAATATTCTGTCTTGCTGACAGAGCTTGATGGCCCTGATCTTGTACATTTGATCCATAATATTGGAAGAGACTTAGCAGGTGTGCTACTGTATTTTGGCTGTAGGTGCTGTCTAGGAGGAGGCATTATCACCTGTCCTTGGCAATGCTGACTCTTCCATGTTAATAGGGAGGAAAAGCATTACATTTCTTCTTCATACAGGAGTCCTTGTAGGCCAGAAATCCATGGGTTTAACGCTCATGAGTCTGATAGGGCTTTAATTTTCATGGCTTCATGTTATCTGTCTAAAGATAGATATCTGATGATGCTGGGGATGTTAGTATAAATAATATGGCTTGGTGAGTGATATTACAAGTTTTTGGTTGCTTGAGTACTGAGAAGAAAGTCAGACTTCTAAGTTGGGTTTGATTTTTTTCCAATATAGTTGCACTTTAATGTTGATGGTGAATATACTTGTAATATGACTGTATTGTATGTAAACTTACTCTTGTTTTGTCACTTTCATCCTTTTTATATTATTATTACTAGATATGTAGAGTTTATTTGCATTACAGCAGAAATAAACACTGTGGATAAAAATAAACATGCTGATGCAAATTCTTTTCCTTATGCTTGAAAGCCAAGATGGGGAAATTGTTGCTGTGACTTTCTGGAAACCTAGAAACCTAGTGCGGATTGTCTGGCCTTAGTTAAAAATGTGTTCTCTCCATAAGCGTGTTGCATGCTATTGAGATTAATTCTAGCTCTCAATTTCTTGTCTATATGACCTAGAATATATTGTGAAATTTTGGTAGTTAGGAATCTATTTTGTAGGAATACAGAAGTGTGAAAACCTAAGATGCAATTTTATGTTTGGATTAATGTGTTGAACTGGAGCATCAGCTTCTAGTTAGCTCCTTATGATTCTTATTCTGATACCCTTGATGGGATTTCGAGTGTATTATTCCATCTCTCCAGGTTATACATAGTAAGAATAGGTATTGAATTAATTTCTAATACGTGATACAATGTTTGAAGAGAGTGTGCAAGCTTCATGTTTAAATAATGTAGAATTGCTAAGTAGTTCTTGGTACTAAAATAGCTGCATTGTATATTTATGAAAACTAATTATGAAGGAATACATAATCATAGCCCAGCTCATTGGCCTTTCTCAAGGGGCAGGTTAACTCTGAGCTTCTTTCCTTAGAATCTTACTTGATCTAGATGTGGACAGGAGAGTGCTTCCTGACTGTGCCTTTGCATCTTGTCGGTGAGAGCTGTCCATTTTTTCCTCCCCGCTGTCCTGTTCTAACTTATGTATGTTTTTGAGCAGGTGTGGAGTAGACAAGTAAGGTGTAAGTCTGTGATTGAGGAGAAAACTGCATTCATTTACCCGTAAACTGTCAGCACGGGAGGCCCTCATCACTGGCTGTTATCGCTACATTAGTTAAACACAAAAGAACATTTGTTCTTTTCTTCAGTTCTTGGTTCAATAGGTTCCCCCCAGCCTGCAACAATAAGACAGCTGGTATATGAATGTGTACATTCTTTTAGTGTTTGTCCTTCATTTAGAACAAGTTATTTTATAATTCATCTCTAGTGGCACTAACTTTGCATAATGCCATACCAGTGTTTCTGCTGTATTTACATATCAAGTCACATTTTTCTGCATTCTTAACTCTTTGCTTTTCCCTTTTTTTTTTAAGGAATGAAATTAAATGTCAGACTTAGTGCAATATCTCATTCTTCATATTTTAAGAAGAGAATATCCGAATTAATGTTTTCAGAAGGCAAATCAACTTTTTTCCATATCAAATTTTTTTGATATCCATATAGGTATTAACTACATGCAGTGCACAATGTGGGAGAGTTGGTTACTATAAGGAGCTCATGCGTGAGTAACTCTCCCACGCTATGCGAATGCACTGCAGCCCCTTTTTAGTCAGCTGTACACCTCGGGCCTCTCCTGAGCACAAATATATTGGAGGAGAAATTCCTGCAGTTGTTGGTGGGCTGTGGATTTGTTATGGGCTTTAGAGGCCAGCCTGATACAGGCTGAGTAGGATGTGATTTGAATAAACACAGTTAGGTGATTTAGTTCCTTTTGATTCCCTGCTACAGGTCTCTGTTCCTTTAATTGTGCTCATACATTTGCTGGACTGTTTTATAAAGCAGATCACTGAACTCAAAAAAACATCTGACAGCATAACACTCTGTATCTCCACTTCCACCCCACATGGGTTTTCAGGGGACTTTTGAGTTATCCTTAACTTGGATCACAGCCCTGTCAGTTGTTTTCACCCAATTGGTGAAAGCAAGAATCCCAATTGGGATTACTGTATTAAAGTGTAGGAACAGACTCCAGTGTTGGAAGTAGATGTTTCTCTGCAGCCTGGGTCAAGCATTACAGGTAGTTTCACTTTGCTGCTACTGCTGTCTTGCTTTTGGACAAGGTGAGTGCATGAGAGATAGAAGAGAAATTCACAATAGAATTGTATTTTTACAATTGTATAATTCTATCCTGGCGTATTTTTTCCTTTTAAAAATTTTATTAGGTACAACAAACATGAAGTCCAGAATCTTTAATGGGGTCATACAAGAAGTATAATTTTTTCTTCTGATTTTTTGAAATTATTCAAGAACAATGTTTGCATAGTAATAAGCATGTTATGAACACTAATATGTATGCATTTTTTCTTTGTAACTCTTACTGTTCACGCAGATTGCCATAAAAAGTACAACAGAGATGCTTCTATTTGTATGGTGTCATTGGATGTGGGCATAAGAGTTGACAGCAGATTTGATTTAAGGTGCTGTCAAAACAAGGTCCAAAAAAGCAGCTGATTTCCCCAAGAAATCCTCAAAAAAGAAGGTCCTAATGTTGTCCCAGCTATTTACTAAGGTAGACATTCTACAGTACCATGTTTGGTAATATGGGCTTTGACTATTCTTGCTACATATAATCACCTCTAGCTGATCAGTGTTGCAGGGTTGTTAAAACCCTGAAAAATTCTTAAGGTTGAAAATGAGCCTGTACCTCCCACCAAAACCCAGAGAAGTTTAAGAAAACAGATGTGTTCTTTTTAAGATGGTCAGCTTCTGAATTATATTTGTGGCATGACCCACAAGCATTGGGTCATGCCATAAGTTGGACTGAGGGCAGGTTAAAGGAGCACAAAGAAGGAATGTGATGTTACAGGGAATAGCATAAAAGATAATTGCTGCTGAGCTCTGTGAAGTGAAACACTGACTGAATGTATCGAGACTTGGCATAACATATTCTATCTAACAATGGAAACTGGATAGTAATCCTTAGGTGGTTTATTCCAGTTGATTTAATAGTTTTCCTAGTTCAAAAGGTAGGTAGTACCTGACTTAAATGTTCCTGGTCTATATTAGATTAATAGTACTTCCTTCTGTCATCTTGTAAAGCAGCTTGTTGCTGTTTTGCTGCAATAATCTCATGTACTGAATGACTGTTCTTATTCATATATTTAATTGTTTTCTTTAGGCTAAACATCATAGACTGTTCTTTGGAGACAGTAGTTTCTGAATCTTTTACCATTCTTCTTGCTCTTTCCATTTTACCTATATCTACATATTTAACATGCATTGGGAAAATTGGTCCATTAAGGCCTTGTTACTACAGACAAGAGTAAAACTGTTATCTTGTGAATAAAAAATACAGTGTTTGATTCTTTGTCATTGATTTTCTGATGATAAGACATTGATTCTAGTAGTCACTATATGTTTGTGATGGTAGAGAGAGTAAGAATGAGAACATCAAAGTAGTCATACAGTGGGAGGAAGAAATTCTGGCCATTTTGAGGGATTTGTTGTTTTAAGCATTTATGGTTTTTAGCATAATACTTCTAATGAACCAGAACTGCAACCAGTGGAAGTCATTATCTGATTTAATAGTAGTAGCATAAGTTCTTTCGGTAAGTTTAGTGGGCAAGACTTCAGGTTCACACCAGGAATTTCCTGTTAGGAAGAGATGCCAATTTGCAAGTCTGTTTCCAGAGTACAATCAAATGTTAAAATTGCTTTTAATACAAAAAAAGTAAAGAAATTAACTATTTTCATTTTGGTAAATGTTTAATTATATTTTAAAATTCACCAATAATAGAAAAAAATATGACTGAAAATCTTGTAAAATTATATCTTTTTGGGGTGGAAGGGCAGGAGAGGTTTTGGGGTGGAAGGGCAGGAGAGAAGCAAGATGTGTACAAGTCATTTTAAAACTGAAAGAAAAATGTAGAAGAGAGCATTGCACAAAATAGAATGCAAAATAATGAACAGTACAGACTGGTATTTGTTGAGGAGGACAAAAGCCCCCAACAAATCAGCAAAGAGTAGATATTAATTTATATCTATCTATTTTTATATATCTATTATTATTATTAATAAAAATGTAGTAGAACTATGTGTGATCAATAAGATGAAGTTCATGCAAACATAAGGTCTGCGTTCACTGTGCCTAATCTTCACTGGATACTGATTTAAAGACAAAAATAAAATTCTGTGCAGCATGAAACATTCCTTATTTGCTCTTCTGCTAAGCATTAGAATAAAATCAGATAAAAATATTCAGACTAAACTGTTGTATTGTACTTTGAATTGGTGTGCTTATGATGAACCTCATGCAGTTTTATGGGGGTAGGATGTGAAATAATCTGTTTAGGGGCTACAAGTTTGTTCTGAAACTTGTATTACCAGAATGTCAGATTTAGTAATGGAGTTGTTCTTTTTCCCCATATCTGTGTCTCATGATTGTCTCAGATTCTTTCCTTCAGTACCCTTTCTACTAAGGGTCAGGTACACCAGTTCACAGGAGTTTAATTTAAAAGAGAGTTCACACATCAACTGAACAACAGCAGCTAGTTGTATGTGCTTTTAGAGGAAAATGCAGAATGACTTAATAAAAGCCAGTTTATAAGACTGATCTCTTAATATTTGCCACAGTCTTTGAGCACATACATGATCAAATTAATAGAGCTTATATTCTGGTAATCTTAAGAGCCATACTAACTTAGTATCTCAGCTGAGAGTCAAAATGCTCCCAGTAATATTGTGATACTTTTCAAGCTTTATCCTTGAAAACAAGTGTTTTGTGTATATGAACAGGTGACTAAACTGTCTTTATATGAGTTAACTCATATACTGTGATGTGTGAAGAGTATAAAGCATGTGTTTTGGAACTAGTTTCACTTTTCACTTTAGATATCTAACTTGGAATGTTTTTCAGGAGTTTGTGAGCCTGCCAATAAAGTATACCTTCAAGCACTACAGAACTCCTCTTTTCCCTTATTGGATCAAAAGATGTCCCTCCCTTTCAAAGGAATCTATCCAAAGGGGTATATTTTCTTTATGAATATTGGAAGTTTTCTGTGTTAATTGGGGTAGATTTTTTCCTTTTTAGAATCCAAGGCTGACTTTGCAAAGGTTCTTTACAAATGTGTGATTAGGCATTGTAAGAGGAGGGAGTTGAATTCAGTGCTTGAACAGAGACATGCATTCTGTGTCCTGGAAGTGTGCCTGCTGCTGTGCAAGTGGGTGGAAGAGATAAAAGAAATATTTATTCAACTGAACTGAATCCTGTGAAGCTTTCAGTGAATCTTATAATGCAGTAGGTTCTGTTTCAAATGTAAAATACATATTTTATGTAAGAAACTGGTTTGAGAGAAGGTAATGCTGAAATTGCTTCTATGGGAATTGGCTCTTCAGAGAAGCTAAGAAATAGATGTGTGGAAAAAAATGCCACACTTAGAAACCTAAAGGGGCAGGAAGGGAATGTCTGATCTTGATGCATTGACAGATGTGCCTCTAGTCACCTCTTCCTTAAAAAGCTTTTGGTAATCAGGGAAAGTGAAACAGGTTAAACAGAAGTATATCTTGAGAA
The DNA here is from genome assembly GCF_028551555.1 of Melozone crissalis. Lineage (NCBI taxonomy): Eukaryota > Metazoa > Chordata > Aves > Passeriformes > Passerellidae > Melozone > Melozone crissalis. The sequence continues at coordinate 33,542,317 of NW_026535784.1, read as the reverse complement.
GAGTAGGTGCTGGCAGGCTGTATCTAGGCAATTACATCCCTACTGGTCATGATTAACACCTTGCATGTCACCAAGAGACCACCATTAAGTACAAGTCCTGTACATCTCCAGTTGTGCACTCTACTGAAATGCAGGGCTCCTAAAGAAGAGTTTTTTCTAAATTAGCAGCAATTTCAAATAGATGATGATGTTCTAGACAGTGCAGTTTGGTGATGACAGCATGGGTCATGATAGCAGTTTCTCTAGCTAGAAGCAGACACAGCATTCTAGCAGATGCAAGTAACTTAATAAAACTGTTGCTGCTGTACCACAGGCTAATGAAGTTGGCATCTCTGAAGTTTGCTGTCTGGTTTCATAAAGGCCTTTTATTTATTTGCTTGCATTTGCCTCTATTTACTAACCACACTTTCCTGATAAAGCATTTAAAAAATCATCCCTATAGTATTTATTAATTGAATAGAATTTTGAGGCATGTTTTAAGCTAGTTGGTTGTCATTGTGACTGTCCCTGTCCTGTCCCCACTGGACAAATCTGTTCTTTGTACAGATTTCCTTTTGCATCTCCACAGTCCCTAGACAGTCACTCCATCTTGGTTTAGCTTCCAAAGTCTTTCCTGCAGCACATGGCTGCTTACATCTTAGGGGCTGGAGACAGGGTATTGGACCATGGGAGTGTTCCTCTGAGCTGATTTATTGCTAAATCTGCTATCTGCATGCTTCTAAAGAAGAATACAGTTAGGTCAGATAATACCAATCCTGTTGAAGTTAACAGTGATATTTATTTTGTTGTGTTTTTGTTTTTTTTTTTTTCTTTCTAGAGATAATTTTTTGAAGTAAATGAGTGTAAGTTGTTTCTTTTACTGCTCCTAAAAAGGTGTATGATGTCATTGGAAATCTTTGCACTGATTTCCCTGTCAATAGCCATGGTAGATTCTTTCAAAAAATGAAAATAGCTTTGACTTTACATTAAAGTTTGTTGATAGCATCTTTAAAGGTGAAATCTGTGAATTTGTTTCCTGTGACTTAAATTTAACTTGCCGGCAACTCTCAGAAAAATATCCCAGTGCAGCACATGTCCTTTTAGGGAGACTGGTAGGCCAAATCTTCATTAAAACTGTACAGCTGTCTTTTAAGCTGTTCATATAGTTTTATTTTTGTGAGCTGATACTGAATTCTGATTCCCAAATAATCTCCTATAAAATTTTGGACAGATTTGGCTTCCTGCCTTCAATATATCATGAGTAAGGTGCTAATTATTGAGCCCTGAGGTAACAGGTTACAATCCTGCTTGTTTCTGAGATAATTAAAGTATTTGTCACGGGCTTTGGTTCTCTTTTCTTCCATACCCTGGCTTTTTCCAGACTCAGATTAATCTTGAAAACACCATATTTCCACCATCATATTTCATTTTACCATCACTTTTTGCTTTGCCTTCATGAAAACGTAAAATGTTCTGTCCATAAACTCACTTCTTTCTTTCTTAAGAGGTTTCGAGCAACTGCACAAGTTCTTGAAAGTATTTTCTTTTTCAAAATATGTTTTATGTAATTGAGCTATTAGAGTGTCAAGAACTATTTGATGGTTGGTGGTCATATTTCCCTGACACAGATATTATTAAAACTTTAGGAGGAGATGGAGTTCTTTATTGGATCATCTTACAGAGCCTTAAAAATAAACAAGCATTTGGCTTTTCTGCTCATCTCCACTTTGGCTGCTGTGGCATAGATACTAAATTATGAAATCTTTGGCAAAGTCTGAAATTGTATTCAGAGTTATTCAGGTTAAAATACTTTATGAAACTGGCTCATCCTAACGAGTTTATGATTAAGACAGGATTAGCTGATGTTTTTAAATTCTGATGTGTGTTGAAACTACATGGTAATCCAAACTTTCACTTTTATTCTTTTATGACAGTACAGTTCTAATAATACTAGGGGCTTGCTGACGCTGCAGAGAGGTTCTTAAATCCAAGCTGACATGAGTTTCATTGCAAACCCTATTCATAGAAACATGTTTAAGTCTTAGTGGGCAAGAACTTAATGCTGGACTAAACAGCCTTATAGTGTGCTCTTTGGTTGTGTGCTGAAATACTACCACTGTGTTTTGCTATTGTATGTATTTTATACTTAAGGCTTCAAGCAACCATCTGGTTGCCTCCTTTTGACCTATTTTTGTATTTATGACAACAGCTTTGAGGATTTTAATAATATGAGGGCACAACTAATATGTGGCATAGCTGGAGGAGAGACAGTGGCACACTCCTTGAATTTATATGCATTGTAAGACATGTCAGACAACAGTAAATGATCTCATTTTTTCCAGTGAAATAATCCTAGTAGGCATTCTTCATTTGCTTATATGTGCCTGCTTGTCAGGAGAATGAGTGTAGGAGGGAAGGCAAAAGAGGAGCGTGATCTCTTTACAAGCCTATTTTATTACAAATATAAGCTTCATTAATTTGCACTTTAAATGAATAAGCTTCACCTAAGAGCTGCTGACCAAAATACTAAGCAAACAGCTTTGCTGGAAAATTTAATATTTTGTTCTTTGACAATTTTTAAATGCATTTAAATTGTGTTTTTCTCTATTTTTTTCATAGCATATCTTTTGTGATTTTAGCTATTATATATGTGCAAAGTAGAGCTGCCTGGTTTTGGGGGCACATTATTATTCTGTGCACTGCAGAATCGCTGCAGTTGCTATATTGTCACTTCCCTCTGTTTGTTTTTAACTGAGAAACTGGGTTTTTGATGTGGCTGAAGTTGTGTTCCAAAGCCTCACGCTCATTTGATAGATGTTTGATGCTCTCTTAAAGGATTTCCGTTTCTGATCTGGCTTGCTTGGTGGTATGTGACAGGAGGAAATCACACTGTGTGCTCAGTGTGAGGAAAGCATTAAGGGCTGCTGAAGCTGGCAGCCTGATAACAGCTAGGTGGCTGCAGCTCTGTATCTGCAAGCTCCAGCCTGGCGGTGAGGCTGAGCGTGCCTTTGCAGTAGGTGCGTGCACAATGCCATGTGTACAGTGCACGCTGCCAGCCCCACAGATGTGTGCAGGCAGAAACACTCACCTGCTGTCTCTTCAGCTGGGCTGTCTTCCTAAAGAGTCTCTTGCACTTGTCTCTTCAATATCTTCTGTATTGTCAAGACAAACTGAATAAATACAATTCATACTTCATTTACGGATAAATTCTTTCCCGTGTCCTCCCCTGGGCTATAGAAGTTAGTGAAGTTAATGAGGTAGGTAGCAAAAGGGGTCTGCAGAGAAAGCAATTGCTGTGTCTGTACAGCCATAGCTGTGGTCAAGGCAGAGGGAAAAATGGTGGCAGGACCACCAGAACCAGGAGAAGCAGATGTTGCACAGATATGGCAAATACTCTCTCCTGAGGTATTCACATTTTTATGTTCCTGCCTTTTTTTTCTTTCCCTTCTGCAGATATCTTACTGCTATTTCTCTCTGTCCTCCAAATGATGCTTTTTAATTTTTTTTTTTTTGGCCGTCTGAATGGGGATCCAAGAACTTTTTTCATAAAGCAAATTGAGTAGGCAGAAGGGTATGAGCCTTGTAAGAATGAAAAGATTAACCTGAATGGACATTTGAGCTGTTGTACACTGGCTTTGGTTGCCAAAGAGAAGTACATAAGGGAGAAACAGAACTGAGAATGAGCACCCGAGAGAAAATTAATCTAAAATGTGGATCAAAAGGTATGAGGAGTGAATTGAAATTGTCCCAAGAATGTAAAAGACTGTCTTGGACTATCAAGTGCCAGTGTGTGTAGGAGGCAGAGAGTCATGCTTTTTCCAGAGAGAGATTGTTGTCTTGTGGACTGAATCACAGATTTCCCCTGTCTCAAAATCTCTGTACCTTCAGAAGATGTTTGGGTGTTCTGTTTTTTTGTGTTTTGGTTTTGTTTTTTGGTTTGGGTTTTTTTTTTTTTTTTGTGGGAGGGAGAATGTGGGTTGAGGTTTATGAAACCACTTGTTTCTGCTTATTTGGAAGAGACTTGTGGGCAAAGGCGGTGAAGAGGCTTGTAGCTTGGCTATGTCAGCATGGTCTAAGCAGGAGCCAAGGAATGAATCAGAAACTCTTGGAGGAGGTAATGGGGTGAGAGAGAAGTGGGGTTGAGGCAGGAGTGTGTTACAGAAGAGATACTGATCTGTAATCCTGCACTTCAAAAGCATGTGATTCTGATTACTGTGGGAGGTGAATGGGAAGTCACCGAGGGATTTAAACAGGCATGTTTAATTTAAATGATAAAAAGAATAAAACACTTTTACTCAGCACTTCAGCTCTAAATATAACATCTATTCATTTCCTGCACATTGTTTCTTAAATGAGTGATTTAGGAGAGCGTGTGGGCTGTCAGAGCCATGCACGAGAAAGGTGCCAAAAACTAATTAAGGTAGAAAGTCCCAGTTACAGCAACAGACTGTGCAAGGTGTGTCCTCTTACACATCAAGGATAGGCTTAGAGATGGGTCAAAAGATGAAGTGCAAAACCAAATGAATAAAAACATCCAATCACTAGAGCAAATAGGATTTTATAGACATATTTGTAAAAATAATCCTTGCATACCCACAGAAAAGAAACTTTTGAAGCGAGGTGGCTGAGACTGTATGAAAATGTTATGGTCTGTAACTGGCTATTCCTTGGAATTTCAGCTCATGTTTTAGTAAATCACAATGTCATTAGTGATCCTGAGCCTCACAGAGATTATCAAGGATTTGGTTTTTGTTAGTGGCAGGTAAGATAAGGAAAGTTCAAACTTCTCATACATTTCAGAATTCTATTCATGAGTTGTGCATAGCTACTAAAAACCTTCTGTAATTCTTAGAGTGGTCCAGAAATAACCATATCAAAGGCTTTTGAAAGTCAAGTTAGTTATAGTCCCTCCTAAATTGTCACATGATGAGCAATAAATAGATCAAAAATCCCTAGGGAGGAAAGGAACAAATAGGAATAAATAGTCGGGTTTTGCTGTATCAAAGTGATTGTAATGTGTCACAAGCTTCCAAAGGACCTATTTCCTTTAGTCTTGGAAAGCAGGTAGCAAAATATGTAGGTAATGAACTCGTTTAAGTATTTTTTCAAGATCAGAAAAAAATAGAAAATCTCACTGCTTTCTAGCTAAGCTAGATGTCAGGCTATCATGATCACAGACCAAAATTAATGTTGGAAAGTGTAAAGTAATGCATGGAGAGAAAAAAATTGAATTACTCCTACATATTGCTATGTTTTACATTAACAGCTTTTCCTAGTATAGAATAACATACTGAAGTCACCTTAGAAAAACTGCTATTGTAAAATAGTGTCTTTAAATCTGAGCATAAAAAATGGCACATCTGTATGTCACTGTAGAAATCTGCATTATCACCTGGAACACTGTTGGATGGTCTAAAATATGACAGGAATAGCATGCTTTGGGGAAAGGCTTAAAGCCATTAAAGGCATGGAAAAGCTGTCATTTGAGAGAGGAAGGGATTTCGGGCCTTTTCTAGGTTGACTGTGAGTTGACTAAAATAGGACTCTTATTTTTCTTCCGGTAACTATTTGTTTCAAAGACTCTACATACACTTGTAAAGGGTAAAAGGGTGAGTTACTAATTTATGCTGAAAGATAACAAGCTTTTCTTTAGAGTACCTAAAGAGAAGTGCACAAAAACATATATGTACATCCATGGAGTTGTTGGTATGTTTAAGGTGAGTGAGTGCCTAAATGAATAGAGCATTGCTGCAAAATGCATGAGTGCAGCTGCTTACGGTACCAAGGTGAGCAGTGCTGCTTTCTATCTGTGCTGGTTGGTTTGAAAATAATTACCTGTGAACCCTGGAAATGATACCTGTGTTACCATTAGATAGACAGTGTTTCAAAGCATTATCAAAGCCAAGATTAGATAGTGTTTCAAAGCAGGTATTTTTACCTCTTAAGGTTTACCTCCCTAGTTAGGTGAGACTATATGAGGTCCAGATCTGGGTTGAGTTGACCTTTTCTAATCTTCTCCATCCTAGGTTTCCTTTTCCCCTTTTCCTCAGAAGAGGGGAAGACAGGGGAAGGGATGGTGCTGGTGGAAGCAGAGCAGTGCTGTGAAGCTTCATTTCAGTAAATACTGGGTTTAACCACATACTGGGGAAGGATGGAGGACATAACAGATTCTGTCTCAAACCAGATGCAAAAATTGCTTCCAGTGTGACCCAGAGTGGAGGAGATCCTTAGCCGGTTGTTGCAGAGCTAGACAAAGGCAAAAATGTTGCCATTTCCTTCTGTAGAAGGAAACTGAGATTTCTCTTTTTTCTTGTGCAGTTGATTAGGGAGAAGTATTGTTTTTTCTTTTTAGAAGGTCTGGATTTTACCTATTATATAAATATTCTTCTGGAAAACTGTGAAGTTCTAGACTAGCCTGGAAGATATTTTTAACTCCTTGTTTTATGGTCCACCTGGGATTGGGATTCCATTGAGCAGGATTACAGCAAAAAGCTCTAAGTATGGTGTGGCCTAAAAGAGTTTACAGACTTGAGTAGACTCTTTGTCCAGGGAATTTGTGGCTGCCCCATCCCTGGAAGTGTTTAAGGCTGGGTTGGATGGGGCTCTGTGCAACTGGGTCAAATAGAAGGTGTCCCTGCCTGTAGCAGGGGTGTTGGAACTGGGTGATCTTAAAGGTCCCTCTCAATCCAGGCCGTTCTATAATTTTTAAAAAAAGGAAAAAAAAAGGAGAAAAAAAAAAGAGTATCAGATATGATAACCATTGGGTAAATCAGAAGTAATTAGTATTGACATCACAAGTTTTGTGATCCCAAAACCTGATGCCTCCATCTTTCCTTGCTGGGATGTGGTTGCCCTTTAGCTAAACATTAATAATGGAGGTGTATAAACTGCCTTCTCAGTTTATGACTTTTCTGAGTCTTGAAAATCATCCCACTGCTAGGCAGTGCTAGAGGTGCTTCTAGTCAAGTTGGATGAAAGCAGCTACCTTTGTCTCAGCTACAACTTTTGCTGTAGGCATCCATGTCTCTATTTCTTTGTATGACCATAAAGCTACCTGTGGCAAAACCTGAAAAGTAGCCCACGCCAACTTAAAGTGCAGAGGTCATTTGCTCAAATGAATGCATGTGTGCTTGTCCACCTCCCTGTAAAATTCAAGGTGCTTATTATGAGTAAATGAAGTCACTTAAAGAGACTGCACAGTTGACCTCTCTTACCTGCAGGTAGGTTCAGGACATGCTGCAACATGTAAGATGGAAGATGCATAAAGGCTTCCTTGAAAATGTTTCTGTTTTCTTGATATTGGTTGTGCTTTAAATCGTGAAATGTACGTACTAAATGTGCATCTGCAAAGAAAAATCAAATGGGAAGCTGTAGATGCTATTTACTTTGGGAATTTTGCCTCTACATACCTGAATTTTTAAAGCACAACATCTAGATTAAAGCATTTATGAAATTTGTCACTAAGCCCAATGCTTTTTTTCCAAGGAAATCCTCTGTGACATTTCTAGAATGTAATTATGGTCTGTTGTAGGAAACTGAGTGATAAGTAAAAGATTATCTTAATAAACTACAAAAACATAATTATGGTAAAAGCTTGAAGTAATCAAATGTGTTTTGAGTCCACTGAAGGACCATTTACTGCATATTAGATGTTAATCTTGACATAATTTTTGTATTGAAGATAAGCACCATGCACAGAAATAATTTCTACTTCATGCTATTTCTGTTGTCCTTAGTTCTTGGTCTTGTATTACTTTAAGACTTGGTAGTATATATCTTCTGTACCAGAGAATGAAATAATAGAGTAAGCAAATATTCACAATCTACTATCCCAGTTATGCTGCTGTTTGCTTCCTGCCCAAGATTAGGATTTTGCAAATGGCCTTTCAAGCCCTCTCTTTTAAATTGCCAGAAAATGCTGAGTTATACTAGGAGAGCAAATCTTGTTTGTCCCAAGTCATTCTGCAACATACAAAAACCCCCAGCAAACCAACAATTCCTTCCTTCCCCTCTCCCCACCTCATCAAAGGTTTTTTGTGTACTTCAGGAAACAGCAAATGAGCATTTTTAGTTTTTTGTCAACCCTTTGCATCTTCAGTTTCAGGCAATCCTTGAAGTCGTTTCTATCGTAGTGATCTTTGGCATAGCCCAAGTGATTGTGTGTGTCAGTGGGGTGTGGGCTGAGGCTGGTGTGGTGCTGGAGGCTGAGCTGCTGCAGCTCGGTGCCGTGGCAGAAGCTCCCTGAAAGCTCCGAGCACCAGCTGATGCAGCGATTCTTTATGTGGGTCAGCCTTTACAGGAAGAAAGCAAACCATGCAGTGTGAGTTATGTTATCCTGCCTACTTAATCTTTTCAGCTTCTTCTAATCCTTCTGCAGGGTAGCTATGTATATGATTTGACTGCATAGCACTTCTGGTGCTGTAATTAAAGAACAAATTGTCCAGTTCCTGAATGACACAATATCAGAAGTAGCTTTGTTCAGACTCAACTTAGTCTTGTTTAAATTATGCTGTCCCTAAGAAAATACGATGGTGTTTTTATGCAGCTGTGTAATCTTCTAAACACTGAATTAATTAAAGTATGATGAAGGATTCTGAGCTTTCATTTTAGATTACTTACTATACACATACTTAAATTCAGTGGCCAAACTTCAAATCAAGAACTTTGTTCCTATAAAATCAAAATGTCTGCAATTTTTTTCACTGAAAGAAAAATGTAAAACTTTAAAATTTTTTTATGTTCATTATGTTTTACTCCAAGTGAGAGAATGTTTCATTTCTATTACTAGTATGTGTTAAGAGAAGAAAAGGATATGAAAGGTGGAGCTTCTGCCTATTAACAAAAATAACCATCAGACTAGGAAATCAATCTGTCTCTCTTGTGTGAAAGCTTATGTGCATTCATGTGGTGGTTAAGGCACTGTTCTGGTAGAGAAGATGTAGGAGAACCCTGAAGCCAAGCAAGACTGCATGGTTCTCCCTTGTAGACTAGATAGATATCCCTCATTATAGTGTATTACTTAAATAAGTGACTCTTCTGTAATTTGTTTTGCTTCATGAATCTTGTTTCTGCACTTCAGCAACCACTAACTGGATCCCAAATCCCTCCCAAAACTTCCACAACTACCCCTTTCAAAAAAACCCCAAGAAAACAACAGAAAACCCACCTCTGTGCTAATGTTTTTATTAATAACTAGTAGTTCATTTAGACTAATCTTTTAAGGTGCTGTCTCTTCAAAAGCTGCTTTTTGAGCAAATTACTTCCTATCAATTGCATGTCATTAACTGAAGTGGACTCTTAAGTACAGATTATGATGCAAGTTAAAAAGCAGATATGTAAAACACTTAGTTCTTCCTTATCCTTCATTTGAATCTGTCACAATGATTTCCAAGCTGGGAGCTGCTTAGTATTTTTTAGATCATGTCAATAATTTAAAATACTGTACTTTCATGATTATTCAATCATTTTCTACTGAAGTGGTGCTCTACTAATTTGTATCTAGTACAAGGGGAATGCGAGGGAATGAGGCTGTTTTGTGATCTGATTCCCTCCTGTGATGCTATGAAACTGCCACCTGCACCTGATTTTTATTTGCATAGGGCTCATTAAGCTAAAGGAAAAATTAATACATCCATGTCTTCATTGTGCAATAGCCTTGAGGATGTTAAGATATCCAGAAGGTATACTTCATAGGCTTCATGACATCATGTTCTAAACTTGCAGCTCATGCACGTCTTTCATTCCAGTGCAACCTCTTGTTTTTGTATTTTAACACTGGAACACCGTGCTTAACATGCACATGTTGTTCAGACAGAAATTCAAGCAGGGCTGAATTTTCCAAAATTGAAACTTCCACATTTTATCCCACAGATGCCTTAAAATATTTGTGTCTATTTTAGTGTTTTTGTATGCATACTCCCAAATAGCATAATTTCAATGCTGTGCTGAATGATTTCACTAGAATTTAGATTACACTTCAGTTACAAACCACAGTTTTAATTACAGCACAGATGCATGTAGATGAGAATAAAAAAATAAGATCATTTGGGTTATATTTAACCACTATGTTAATTTCCTTCTTCCCCGTGCTATGATAATGTAAACAGCAAATGAAGGAGCTTAGTATGCTGAAATGGTTATTTAAAACTTTAAAATAAATGTTAAACCTTAATCTATTTCCTCAAGATTTCTTTATTACAGGCATTAACATAACTGCTGTTCTCTGAAATTTATTTCATTTTAATATTGTAACTGAAAATATGCAATATCTGTGATTAGCAAGGAGGTAACTTGCTCTTCTGTGAGCTTCTATGTTGTATTGTAGTGTGTTTGGATTCTCATGCATCTGCTTTCCTCGATTAGTATCTTTCCTAATGTCTCAGATCTGTTTTCTTTCCTCTCCATGCAATAAAGTATGGAATTTTTCTATTTTAGACACCACATTATTCAATTCTCTTGGCATACACTGCTCTAATTTTTATTGGCTTATTTGCCTGAAAAGTGCTTCAGTGTTCTGAGTAATTTTGTGTTTGTTTATATTGTGGGATCTTGTTTTCAAAACCTGCAATGTGATCTGTCACTATTTTCCTATTGACATTGTACTTATCTTAAACTGGTTTTGAATTTGAGCTAATATTCCTGGCAGAAATGTTAAGATGATTACAAGAAATTTGAAAGCAGTAAAGAAAATACTGTCTTAAGCATCTTCATGTCAGGTGTCACAACATGGTCTGTCTAGGAGAACCCCATGGTACAAAAAGGAATGCAGACAGGACAGCTTGGATGGATATAAAATTACTGGATCAAATTGACTTAAATTAAACGGCAGAAAGCTTTAATCAATTTAAATTTTACTTTTTATTGAGCTTTGTAAAAGCATGTTGAGAGGCCTGTTCCCTGAATTTTTAATATCTCTTAGGAATGGAGATTGTGCAGCTGGTTGGGACAACCTGTTCTGGGGCTTAATCAGCCTCACTTTAGAAATACCAAGCAAAACACAGCACAAAACAGAAAAAGCCACCTAATTCCTTTTTTTTCCAGTCAGATTTTCATATGTTCATACTTTTCCTTGTTTCCTTCTGTGGCTATGCATCTTCAAGAACACTCTGGCTCAGTCTTCTATACCCTCACAATAAGTAGCTGTGGACTGTAATAAGGTCTCCCTTTTTTTCTTTTATGGCTGCACAAATTCAGTTTTCTTAGCTTTTCCTTGCAATACCACATGCTCCAGCCCTCTGATCATCCTGGTGGCGCCTTCCACTGGACTTGTTCCCCCATTCTCAACCACTGAAACCTTGTGTGTTGAAGGAGTGGTACCAGTCAAGGGGCCGTGCCTGTCAGGTCATCTAGCAGCCCTCAGGTGGGATGAGCAGCCTTGTCTGGTATGGAGGCTCTCCAGGGCAGCTGCTCTGACCAGCTTCTTTGGGTAGTCCTTGAGGGACATTTAATGATTGCTATGAAATTTGCTGTTTTGAAGATACTTGGTACTACATAGCGTTATGTTTTGATTTAGTAGAGACATACTGCAATATGCTGAAATCACAACACAAGCATGACACAGCACTTGAAATATACATTTGGATCACTATGCAAAAGCAATTCCCATTTCTGATCTACATATGCCCACTGTCAGGATGGAGGGCATCTCCAGTTCACCAGTATGGAATATGTGGGCTAAAGCCTTCTCAAGCCTATGGCTCTCTTGGAAGCTCCTTCTGTTGCTTTTTAGGTTTTACACTTTTCATGGGACTGAGCCGTGTCACATACGTACTTCTCCCCCTGCTGGCCTGGCTGTGCTGGAGGAGACCTTACCTGTAATTATTTTAGAAAAGGCTGTTTGCATAACCTCATGACTTACTGGTACAGCCATATATCTAAAGGAGAAGTCACCCTCCAGTCCCCTTTATGTGGAGATAAATTTGACTTTATGCCACTAGATGCTCATTCTTGTATTTCTTCCTCGAGTTCATCACCCGTGCCCATCTCCTCTGAGCCTTCTTTCCTTGTGGAGGTTTGCTCATCACTCAGGCAGCCTGTATCTCTTTGGGACTGTTGTAAATGTGTTCCTGGTGAGCTGGTGTGCCTGTGAGCACCTGGAGAGCTGGAACAGCCTGTCTGTTCCAGCTGCTCCTCACCTCCAAGCTCAACACAGGTTTCAGTCACGTGAGGTGAATGTGTCCAGCTGCACAAAGATGAACAGAGTCGTAATGCTGTCAGGAAAAAACTGGACAGAGAAAAGCTGCAGGCATCATTAGTACCCTCAGCCCCTGACATACCCCTTGCAGGTATCTGAAGGACCACAAGAAAGGGCAGCAGCCTCATTTACAGGCTGATGATTTAATTGAGTTGTGAAGGGCTTGAATTTACTGCAGTGAAAACATGGACCCATGTTCCAGGCTTAAGTAGATCCCTCTTGACCCTGCAGGTGACATTGCAGGTGGATTTTAAAACAAATACTTGCACCTGGTCACAGTCCTTTTTTTCTCAGTGGGGTTGGAAGGATGTATTTGGCATGATGGGTGCTCAGAGCTTTGGGAACAGACATGTCACTGCAGGAAGGAGAACCAAAAGGAAATAACCAGGGAAGAGTCTTCACAGGCTTGTAAGGGTTAAATCATTCGCTCTAGGAAATCTAGCAGTCATTCTGAGATTCATCACCACAATTTTGACACAAAGAAAGAGAATACCTAATTTCTAATTTGCCATTAGTAGTAATAATCTGTTCAGTTTTCTTTGATTATTAAAAAAATAGCCACATTGAGAATATATTTTCATAGAACATATTTTCAAGAAACCAGAGATTTTTTTTTCCCACCCCTGCATTTCTTGCAGTACAAAGCAGTATGCGCATTACAGTATTTTTGATCTTTAAAGGAAAGTTATGATACCCTCTGCTGGCTATTTTTGGAACAGATCTGAGCCATAACTGACCAGTTTAGAGTCAGCAGCAATTAAACTTAATCTGTACTGCAGTTTTAATGTAGTATTTTTTATTTTCTTTTTTTTTCTGATGGATTTGTGAGGAGTTTGGGCTGCTTTGGTATTTCTTCCCTCTTTAGCTCTGTCCCTGGCTTCAGCAGAGTAAATCTGACTGTGATGGAACTGTATTTTTGAATGCAGGTTGTTATGGCTTTCAGACCAACACTTCTATAGGTACAAATGAAAATAGCTAGATGTTATCACAGCTCTTGTTGCCTAGTAACCAAAGCCCTATGTGTAATTCAACGAGATAAATTTGATGCACTTTTCTTCTCTTTTCCTTTTTAGCAGCAGAATGTAAAATACATTTAGCCTTGAATGTTTTGTTTTGTGATAATTAAAATGTATTGAAATCTCTGTTTGCAAGCTCATTTACAGTGATCTCAGAACTGAAGTAAATTTCCCATAATGAAGAATAATCTGGTTCTTGTAACATTCCTTTACTGTTCATATAAGTATGCCAGGGTAACTGTGAATACAAATATTAAATTATTTTCTCCATGCCATTCTCAAACTTCACATTTCCATTTTGTATTCTGATTTGATGATGGTTTTACAAATTTTTCTACTGGATCCATTTATGCAGTCAAGGATTGTTCTCAGAATTATTTGCTCAACTATACTGATAATGTGCCTAAAATTATCTAAGACTGTCCTTGAATTAGTTACTGAATTTGTGATCAGGTATGAAATGTTTGCTTCATTGGGGCAAACTGTGTAAATAAATACTTATAGTAGATTTCTGGCATTGATTGTTTCTGTGTAAGTTAATGATTATATCTTATCATAGAATTGACTATCAAATGAATTTATCTACTCACTGTTATAACTAATCATACTGTGTTCTGATAATATAAATTATATTAGTGATATTATCTTAGCATTTATATTAACATATGCTAAAATAAAACTATTTCACTGTACTCTTTCAACCTTTTAATTAATAACCTTTAAGCTTACTAGAGTTGTTTGGAATTGTGTAACACTGATTTTTATGCTTATTACATCTTTTTCACTTACTTTGTTAGACTTACTAAATATTTTCAAGAATTATCTAAGATTTAAACTTAATTATTAAGTATTTTGCTTAGTAATAGTCTGTGTATCTGAGTGCAATCACATTTGTATCTTTTCTTAATTTCTCCTTCATTAACAGTTGATATTCAAACCAAACTCTTGTTAAATGTATGATCCTTTATTTTTCCTGTCTATATTGATTGCCAGACAATCTTGAATTATTATTCCAAGATGGTCACAGACTTCTGGGGAAGTCTGAATTCTGTCCTTACTGGAATCTCTTGCATAAAGATGCTTATATTTGATGGTGACAAAAAAAAATGATAGTGTCCGCTGCTCACATGCAAATAAGATTTACATATTCTGTCATGGTCTAGAAAACTTTCTTTTAAAAATATTCAACACTGAAGGCTTGGAAATGAGATGTAATTATGAAATGCTGGGAAATGCAAGAAGGGAACTTGTGACTGAATATTGGGAAGAGTTTAAACAAAGCATGAGTTACAGTTTGTGGAACGAGTTCCCCAGTGAACACAATGGTAGAGATGTTGCTTGTTATTCTAAATGGTATCTGTAGGGAGGTAAAATCATGCTCCTGCTGGGTTTTAACTTCCTCAGTTGCAGAATGCTCAAATCTTCCTCTTTATTTTGGTTGTGGTTTTTTAATGGTTTATTTTGTTTTCCTAATATTCACAATACTCTTGTATAACATCAGAATTGAATTGGGGCATTAACCAGCTCTTGCTTCTCCTTTCAGGTACTGCTCCCAGCAGCTGGTCTCTTGCAACTGCAGGATGTGAAGAGGACTTGCTGTGAATTTTTGGAATCTCAGCTTCATCCTATCAACTGCCTGGGGATTCGTGCTTTTGCTGACATGCATGCATGCACAGATCTCCTGAGCAAGGCCAACACATATGCAGGCAAGTTCTCATTGCTGGAGCACACACTGATGTGTGTCAGTGTGGGTGGGATCCAGAGGAACCTGAGTTTTATCCAGGGTATTGCAGACATGTATCTCCTGATGAAAACTGCATTTGATGTGAATGCCTTCAAGAGAAAGAAAGTGTGCTGGCTGGCCCACAGTTGTATTTAAGTTGAATGGGGCAGCATCTTCTCAGACTATTCTGACTCTGCAGGGTCCAAGCCATTTCTAATCCAGAAAGAATCTAGCTTCCTGTTTAAAATCCTGCACCATCACTGAGGGGAGGAAATCGGGAAAGAAGAATTAAAATTCTGACAACTACCATAAGTCAAATTATTTAGGAAGCACATGGGGGAAGAAATAAGAAAAAGGCATTGGGAAGAGGGGTAGCCCCTGCACTGCACTAGAGAAGAAGCAAGAAATGTAATGTTGGGTATTATGTAATCAACTTATCTTCTGAAAATCCTACTCATCTAGACAAAGACCTGAAATTTCTTATTCTAAAGGGTACCTATAGTCTCATCCACTTGAATCTTGTATTTCATGTGTCTCTCCAGCTCTCCTATTTTCATGCTTGGTACTAACCTTATCTTTCCTCTGTAACCAAACCACCTTCCATTTCTGTCAAATTCCCCCCAAAAGCTTTCCTTATTGTCATCATATTCTTGGAGTACTGCTGACCTGTATGACAAGCTGCCAGCTCAACTCCTACTGTGTATTTGCTGTGTCTATGGGGTGGATTTTAAAGCAATGCACAGCCCTTGAGATAAATATGCTGGGTATAGTCAGAATGCATAGTCAGGTCCATTCTTTGCTCTGCCTTCTTCTTCCTAGCACTGTCAGGCTTAGATCAAGAGCAATAGAAAAAAGAGAATTAAAAATTAAATGTCCTGATAAGGCTGTAGAAAAAAATACGTATGACTGCATTGCTTTTCATAACTTTCCTTAAATGCACAGTGACCAATTAGCATAATTAAAAATTAGTACAGAGTTAAAATTGAATATTTCCCTGAAATAGAGCACTAAGTGCTTCAACTCAGGTTGCAATAATAGGCTTTTTATTGCCTTGAATAAATTTAGAGCTCAGAAAGGCAAGGACTTTGATGAATGCTTTCAGTTGTCTTCATTCCTAGAAATGCTGATTTGTGGTATAGAATTTTTAACTCACAGGAGATTATAGTATTTCTATCAAGAATGATTGATATATCAATTAAAAAAATTCAAAAGCTTTTCAGGTTGTTTTTGAAAGTACGAGCTTTTGTAATGCCTGCCTTACTCGTGAAGTTGTGGTGTGCACACGACTGAATGACTTTGTGGTATTTCTATTTAGACATCTATGCAAAAAGTTTTAATTAAATCCTTTTGTCTTTGAGTAATACACTATTAAATCCAAAAAGCTATTACATGTTTTTGAAGTAGGAAGCAAGACATACATTTATTAACTAGAGTTAACATTCAGATATTCAATATTCTAGGGAACACATTTTGATACAGCTGTTACTTAAGTTTGAGTTTTAAATTATTTTTTCTAGCTTCTGTTCTGACTGGCCCTTAGTTACTTCTAAACTAAACCTCTAAACTGCTTAAGTTAGTTCTGAACAATCTTTGTTCTGTTTAGTAGTGGAAGCTAATATTTGTATAGATTACTTTCTAGAAATAAAGGTTCTAAGACCCTGGCAAGACCTTGAGTGCAGTATTGGTTAAACGTGTTTTGAGAGCACAGGAATTGTGTCCACCTGTTAACTCTCCTTCCCTGGGTCACTGTTCAGGCATCCTTTGCTGTGCACAGAGAGTGTCTGCAAGCAGAACACAGACAAGTGAAAAGAGGAGGGAAGTTGGGACATGCAAGATACTAGACTGAGCACCAGAATGCTCAGTACTCCTGATAAAATAATCCAGGGAGGAAGCGTTGGCCTTCATTTCTCCTTGGAATTGGCTCATCATCAGTCTTGCTGAATTTCTGTCTGCTGGCTCCCTGATTTCATTTCATACAGTTCTATACCTTTTCAGGTCAATGTTTTTGCTCTTGAATTTTCAGGCTACTTACTGCCTTTATCTCAACCATCATAGCTTCTTTTTCCCTCTGTTCTTATCTCAAATGGCTCTTTGTACTTTGTCACAGCTTTCTTACATATGAAAAAAAATTCTCAAAAGTCTGAGCCAAAAATACATGGCTGTTCCATTTCAGAGTTAAGCTTTGTATCACAGGCAGCTTAACTCCCAGAGCACACATTTTGGGATTAAGACTCCAGAAATTAGAATGAGTACAGAAAAGGATTATTAGATTGAAAAAAGTAGTGAAAATATTTTTGTGCTAGTGAAAGTATTTTGTTTTGTAACTTCTCCCAGTCTTTATTTTGTTACACCTGCTATTTTAGATTTAGAAAATAAGACAGTGAGATAGTTCTGCTAATAGACAATGATAATATAAAACCAAATGGATGCCAATGAATCAGAAGTTATTAGAAAAGTGAAACTTTAGAACTTCCAGTGGGAATGAAAATACAACTTCCATTAAATTTGGAACTTCGTATTCCTGTGGTGGGTTGGTCCTTTGCAGCAGAGAGCAAGATCTCTAGGATAGTCATTTATATGCGCCTGTGATCTGAAAATAGTGGACAATTGATACAGTTACTTGGAATGAGCTTCTGTTGCAATTTAACTTGGAGATGGCACATGTCCTCATGATGTCCCAGCAAGCAGTCCTGCTCTGGGTCTGGTTACACTTGCACAGTCACAGACTGTGTACAGCTGAGGCCTCTCCTCCTTTTTTCGTGAGGATTCCTAGGAAGAGTATGTGGCATCAGCACTGCTAGCCTGCCCTTACTTTGGGTCTGGGATATGTCTTATGTGGTGTTAAAGGATGTTCACCAATTAACAATTTTTCCTGAGAAGAAGGTGCATTATATAGGTGTTGTAATGTTATGTTTCAACCTGAAGATAAATCGGTAAAACCTTCTAATGAGAAGGGGTGCGCCGTGTTGGACTAGAGAAACCACAGCTTAGTGCTTATGTCCTGACACATTTGTTAGTTTGAACCAAAGAATAGTAATGTATTTCACCCACTGCATAGGGCAGTACAGGCATTGGGAGACCTGTGGCAGTGATGTCCTTGGAGTCATGGCACAGTGAACTTTTTGGCTTTTAGCACCGTGCTGAGATGTTAAAGATTTTTTTGTTAGGGAATCCTAGCATGTTTTGTTATGCAGGGATTGCTGCATTGTATTTGGGATAACAGCATTCTTGATTCTGGTGCTCTTAGTCTGAAACTGGATCCCCTGGCAAGCCTTGGAAGCGTGCACGTCTTCTGTGGACTGTTCTTGTGTACATCCGTATGCCTGGCATGCAAACGATGGAGTTGTCAGAATCATTCCTATGATTCTATTCTGAGTAGCAATGTCTGTTGCTATGCTGCTGTTGCCTTGGCTGTTGTGAATTTCATGATGTTCTAAAAAACAGTTATTTAAGTATAAAATTTGCAAATAAATCAGTCTCTTTGGAAAAAAAAGTGTGATTCTGCAGTTTTAGCTTCTGCTGGTTCTCCAATTGGCAGAACTTATGTCTATACCTCTGCAGCAAAGCTGGGGTTCCTGTTTGACCAGTGCCTTAAAATAGGCCAATAGCAAAGGCCTTTTGTCCCAAGCCAAAAAATCTCAATGTGACATTGTGAATTAATGCATAAATGTTTAAAGTATAAAATGTCCTCTGCAGGTTTCAGATGTTTTTTTCAATTACATAGGCTTTCCTTCCTATGTAATTGAAAAATATAAAGTAAATGTCACTATCTGTATAGCCAGACTTGTGTGCCTTTTGGATAGGAGAGGTGTCAAGTGCTTTTTGCTGAATGTGCATGTATAGCTCCAGACCCAGAAAAACAAATACCAAAAAGTGGTACATTTACAGCTCCTATTTTCTTTCTATGCTTTCCAGGCTGGCATTGTTTATTGTGCTTCCAGACATTTTTGTGACTAGCCCTTTTCCTGTTGTTAAAGACTTCTTTTCGTTTGTCCCACCCTACTGGCACAGGGCAGACAAGGACAGATCTTTAGCTATTCAGATAGAAACTGACTCAGTTGCAAAAATGTGAAAATCTGTTTTTCATATGCAATTGGAACAGATATTTTAGAAACGTCCTAAAATTGATTTTATTTTTTAAGTCAGAGATTAGTCTTGATAATAAAGAAGTAGGACTCTACTTTCTTAAGAAGTGGGAATTTAGAAGCCAAGCCTCTGCAGGTCCTAAGCGTGCTTGTTTTCAGGCTGCCAGACTCTAGAGCCAGCTGGCTTCAATGTCTGGGTGAAGAGGCAAGAAATGGGGCAAGATTCCAGTACAAATTTGTCAAAGTTGCATACTGTGTGGAAAATTCTGATTTGGGAAAAAAAATTATTTTGTTCTCTCATGGAAACTTCCACATGGGTAGTTCTCTCTTTGCTTCTCTAAGAGATGTTCATAAAGAAAGACGTATGTTCTCTAATGCAATAAATAAAAACCAAGATAATTTGAGATTTTACAGGGGACAGTTACATGAAATATTTAATCATTTAAGCATAACTTTCATCATGTTTGATGTTAATGTCTTCAGATTACCGAAGCTTTTAGGATGGGAGCTGTAATATGAGATAATAAAAATCCTAACCCAGAAGGCAAAAAAACCCCACACACCTCCAGTACTATTTTTCATCGTTATTGGGAAAAGAGGATCCAAGTGTGATTTCTTGAAAATTTAGTACTGAGTCATGTTATTTCGAAGATGCTGATATCCTTCTTGCTAAAAGGATGCAAAAAGTTTGAATTTCATAAGTGTAATTTTTATGTATAATGAAGCCTTCTGTCTTCAACGCTTGAACCAGCATAACATAAATTGCCATGGGTGGATTGAATTGATTTTTACATTTTCTTATTATTTTTCAGTTTTTAATTATATTAAATAATACATGTAGCTGTAATTGCAACTGACTTCTGCCAAATGTTATCTATCAATCAGTTACGATGGCCTGCTAGACAACAAGGGATCTGATTCTTACAAGACAAGTTATTTCACCTTACCTCTTTTTTCGATGACTAGAATTTATGTAGAAATCCCCTCTATTTCTCTTTTGTCCATAATTCATTCACCTGAGGATCTGTAGCGGTTGATTGAGTAGTTTGGTTTAGTGTTACTCCTTTTTTCACTCCTTCCCTTGACCATGTGCCATGTTTTATGCTTTAAGAGGCTGACATCCAGTAAAACAGTTTTTGTTCAAGCACTGGGGTTTTTTTTCTCTTCTGTCGTTCTTATGTGTAGCATGAAAACTGGAGACAGCCTCACATTCATTGTATTACTTTGAAAGTTCTCAACTTTCACCTCTCCTGGTTTAGAGGGTGGATCTCTTCCTACTTAATGCATGACATGAATCTAAATAAACTTTAAAAAAGCAAGGCTTTTGTATGTGAGTCTATAAAATCAACCAGGTATTTCTGATTTATGAAATATATCCTGTTGGATGTGTTCCACTGTTGCATTGTATTTCTCAAGAAAAGATGAACAGTGCTTCAGAACCTCAGATTTGTTTGAGATTTGAACGCATGTTGCTTTCCCTTTCTCTCTCCAAACTCAGCTTCTCAGTACAGTCAGGCATACTGGTTTGTGACACTGTCACCTAAATTTTGGAGTTTATTGTAAAAATAATCTATACAAATTTTCTTTCTCAATTTCTATTTGCAAACAATAAAACCCATCAGATACTTAGCTTGAGAAACTGCATACTTTTCTGAAAAGCAAACAGATATAATTTGTAGAGTGGAAAAGTAATGGGCATGTTATAAAAATCAATAGTATTTCTTTTTATCCTTTCTTTCCCATTGTCTGAAGTATTGCAGAAAATACTACCTGTCCATCATGAAAGAATGTTGCAGAATTAGAGGGGCTTGTACTAATGATCATTGGATTTAAAACAGCTGTTTTCTTGTACCCTGCAAAGTTGAACTGAAAAATTAGACTTCTTGAGCTTAAGCATTCAGCATTCTTTAACTTTTTTAACATCTTAGACAACTTTCTCAAGTATGGAGACTTAGTTACAGTAGTACTAATACAGTGATTGAAAAGGCTATAAAATGTTCTTTGGTTTGAGTATGTTTGCCGGCCTCTTTTTATTTATTCTAATTTTGAGAGAACTTTTAAGTTCTTAGTAACAGTTGTCCCTTCTGACTTCTGTTAATAGCAGAAGAAGGAGAAAAATAATTTAACTGAATGGAACGACTTTTTAAGCAAAATAATGCCATGAAAAGCAATTTTAAGGAAGGGAGGGGACAACTGAATAACTGAATGACAACGTGGAAACTTGAGTTCTTTTCAGTTTTATTTAAGGTGAGGTTTAAAAAAAAGTAGGAAAAACTACATACCTTCTGCACATTGTAGAGATTGCAATATGCAATATTTTATGACCTTGTAAAAGCTTTGAGAGATGCAACGGGACTTGTAAGACATTGTTGGTTGTTTCTAAAGAATCAACCATTGTTCATGTCAAACTACCAATTTAAAATATGCTTGTCAGCAGCATACAGAGTATAAAGAGTCTGGAGTCTTTTTTCTGTATTTTTGTATACAAATTTAGTAAAATGAGACTTAGGTGCTTCTCAAGGACAAGTACTGAGATGAAGCAAGCATCTCAAAATTACTACAATACTTTTAGTATAATGTGTTTTAATATTTCAGTTAAAGAATGTTTAAATATAAAAGCTATTTGTGAGACCAAGCTTTAACCTAGGGAAGAGGTTTTAAGTCAATATATTGCTTCTAGACAAAGTAGAATAGCTTGCATATTGAATCATTTTCCTCTGTTTTCCCCTGCTTGTTAAACATGTGGAGACCTGTTGCTGTATGTTAGTGTACTTCTTTTCCCCCAAACAGAACAGCACTTTTCTGATGTTGTGCTTAGTGAAGAATACCTCAATCTTGGTGTAGAGCAGGTGTGCAGTCTGATATCCAGTGACAAACTCACAATTGCCTCAGAGGAGAAGGTAAGGCAATCTGTATCCCATTATTTTTTTATCCTTTCATGTGAAAGAGTGATCTTGTGCCCTTTTTCAGACGTGTTCTGTGTGTCCATAGCAAAATTAGGCAGATATTGTGCTCAAGTTTAAAGGATGTTTCCCAAAAGTGTTGACAGTCTGATGCTGACAACTAGTCTCAACTCTTAAAAATCCTACAGCTATATTAAATCACATCACCTTCTTTGGGAAAAGAACCCAATAACCAAAACTACATTAAATAGAAATTCCTTCTCATCTTCAAGCAGAACAACCAGAACACATACTGAGTCATATCCACAGGAGTTTGGTTTACCAAGGAATAAATAATTTCAAGTTTGAAGAGCTATTATGTGTCATTTAGTAACTTTAACATCAGCAGTGCCACAAAGGTATTAAAGCTCTGTGTGTATATGTGAGCACATGTGGGTTGCACAGGAGATGACATGGCAGCTTGGTATTACCAAACCAGAGTTTAATATGTGTTAGCTCACCTTTAGCCTAGATCTCAATCTTTTAAAGCCATTTTTGAAACACTGTGAGCCCAGGGTGTCCCTTTAAACCTCTAATGATTTTCAGGATGTGGATGCATTAATTTTGAGATTTTTAAATTCAGTTATGATCTATTTGAAATATGTTGGTTTTCTTTTTTGCGAGAAGTTTATAGTTGTACTCAAATGAGACTAAATTTTGTACCAAAGCATGTTTGAATACTCATTTATACAGTTAGGCAGTGTTTCATATTTGAAACTTTGAATCTAAGAACTATCTCCTTAAACAGGAACTAGCAAAGCTATGTTGTTGTTCCTGTAATACCCTGAAGGTCTGGATCTATCACCTAAATACATGTGATGCTGCTTTCGTAGAGTATAATTAAGGTTTTAATGCTCTAGTGAATGATGAGCTACTGTGCAATGCAGGCAAAATCAGGCTTGGGATCACTTGTCCTGCTAAGACTCAGTGATGATAGGTCATTTGAACGGGGATGTGGCAGGTCAGTTCTCCAAGAAAGGAAGAAAAATATGAGGACTGTAATATTCCTGCTGTTGCGTTGTTTGTTTGCCTAGTTTTCAGTTTCAGTGAAGTCACTGTGTGCATTTTGTCAATGTAGCACAGCTATCCTTGAAACCACAGTAGAGGATTAGATATAAAAAGAGACCAGATAATGCACCTTCATAATTTTAGAGTTGATAAATATGGAAATAACAGGAGCTGTAACCACTGTCATCTGTTCTTAGGTTAGGAATTTTAGT
The DNA here is from genome assembly GCF_028551555.1 of Melozone crissalis. NCBI lineage: Eukaryota > Metazoa > Chordata > Aves > Passeriformes > Passerellidae > Melozone > Melozone crissalis. Next base: position 33,519,159 of record NW_026535784.1, on the reverse strand, counting down.
ATAAGCAAAACTATTTTTGGAGGCACACTAATGTTTTCATGCTTATGAACTTGTTAGTCAAAGAACTAAATTTGTTTGTTTTCTGGAAGGTATTTGAAGCAGTGATAGCCTGGGTAAACCATGACAAAGATGTAAGGCAGGAGCTAATGGCACGTCTGATGGAGCATGTTCGGCTGCCTTTGCTTTCCCGGGAGTATTTAGTTCAGGTAAGCAAAAAGGAAAACTAATTATTCTGCATGGGAATATTTCTGCTTGTTATTTTAATGCCAGGTAGATAACTTTAAATTTCAACAACAGCTCCATTAGGATGTTAGTGATAGAAAAAGTAAACAAACAGCCACTACCACATACTGATGTGCACATCCACCCACTGAGGTGAGAGATTGCCACATAGAGGATGACTTATGTAAGTAATTTATCTGTTTGGCTGAGTGCGTGTCATATTAAACCAGGAATCTGAACAATGTAATTTGCTGAGATCAGGTTAGGTTTCATTTGTAATGCCATCTTTTGATAAAGGTTTTTTTCTCATAAGTGAATTTTCCACTTCAGAATTATATCTGTTGTTTAAGCTGATTAGGAATTAATGACAAAGGAATCATTCTTTTACCTGGTTCAGATAAAATAATTTTTTTCAAATTTTATAAGCTCATTTGGATATTTTGGTGTCTGGTGAAATATTTAAGATTGACAATATGAGTTCAGTATTAACATTGGTTAGTAGGTATAAGTAGGTTGATAGGTGTTTATTTTTAAAATCCTGGTTTTGTGGTACAAATCTCCAATTTGTGTGGGTTGTTTTGGGTGGGATTTGGAGTTTTTTTGTTGTTGTGTTCTGTTGTGGTTTTTATTTTTGTAGGGTGGCTTACTAGTTTGTTAAATTATTCTCCTCTATTCCCGTCTTAAAATATTCTGTACTGTCTGTATTTAAAAAATTTAAAAATGTGCCCAATTGTAAGAAAAGTGATTTACCTTGCTTATCACTGTTTCTTCCATTTGCTAGTTGACAATCAGCATATTTTGATTTATTTTTAGTGACTGCACATTTCCAACACAAATTTGTGTCCTACTGGTTAAATTCCAATCTTAACAAGTAGATTAATCTGCATTATTATAGGCTTTAATACACTTTGTACTGTGATTTCTACTTTACTTCCTTAAAATGCTCAGACCTTGTTAAACTTCTATTAATGAACAGAGAGTTGAAGAGGAAATACTGGTTAAGAACAGCAGTGCTTGCAAAGATTACCTCATTGAAGCTATGAAGTATCACTTGCTGCCAACTGAGCAACGGGCATTGATGAAAAGCACACGGACAAAATTGAGAACACCTGCCAGCCTTCCAAAGGTAAGGCCCTTGTTTTTCCAGTGTATATACTATTTCAAACTGCATTTTAAAAACTTTCATGAGAGCATGACTGTGTCTGCGGGTATTCCTGTAAAAAAATTGTACCAGAATTATTTGTCATAAATAAATATTATAAATAAATATCATAAATAAAGTGATTACCTTTACACTCCATGCTATTTATGATACAGATGTTTTAGCCTCCCACCTACACAGAGAATCATCACTACCTGCCCTCCCAGAAAACATTTTTTAGTAAGTGCTTCAGCTATTTTGAGAAATATACAACTATGGAGAAGTAAGCCTGTTTAAAAAAAACAAAAAACCAAAACAAACAAACAAATAAATCAAACCAAAAAACCCCAAACCAAATCAAAGAATGACTGAAGCTTCTGTATTGAGATTTTTTATTTAATCTTTAGCTTATTTTAGCAAAAAACAAACATTAGATACTTTCTTCTTTACAATGAAGTAAAGAAGTTTTCTTGTGGTACTGTTGTGAAAATGGTAATAATGGAACAGGAGATTCAATTCAGCAGACTTAACATATTTTTCTTAGAAGAACAAGGTAAGGCTGTTACATGAACGTCACAGATGGTGAATTCTCATACCTGAGATCACAGTAGGATGTGAAGATAAAGCAAGGTCTCCCTCTTTTGTGGGAGCTTTACCAAGATTCTGATTGCTTGCTGTTTTTCTACCCTTGGTATTTCCTCCGGACAAAATAACTACAAATTACATTTGTTTAAAAAAAACCACCTAGCAATTAATTTGGCCTGGTTCACAAGACTCAAATTTCTATAGGAGAGCCGTCCTTTAATTATTTCTTGTAGAGAAGCTTGCTTTATTTTTAAACACTTTTTTTATCTTTCAGGTGCTCTCATATATGCAGATAACTAACAGTTATTATTACTATTATCTCCCTGTTAGTTGATGATGGTAGTTGGGGGCCAGGCTCCAAAGGCAATTCGCAGTGTTGAATGCTATGATTTTAAAGAAGAGCGCTGGCATCAGGTGGCTGAATTGCCTTCCAGAAGATGTAGAGCAGGTAAGGAAGCCTAATTTTTTGTTGTGGTTGGTAATGCTTCAGAATTTAGGCATTGTATGTTCTCTGGAACAGTACTTGAGATATTTACCTAAGAAGGGCTAAACCTTGACTTCACTGATCATTGAATTACTTGCTAATCTGGAACATTACAACTTTGATCAATTGTGCTTAATTTGAGCTTCAGTTTGCAATCTGTAGGATAAACTGCTTTATTACCTCCCACAGAAACAAGGGATAAATAAATCAAAATGTTAATGCATTGTAATAACGATTAATTTTGCTATTAAAATGCCCTAATCTTATTAAATGTTATAAAGAATGAGAAGCAGTGATAATCCACTACTGAAAACATGAACATGTGATCTTAAAGCAGCTGAGCAATTTAAGCAAGAAGAAATTCAGCAAGATGGTATTCAGGAACATGCATTGTTAGCAAAAAATGTTAGAAATTCTAGGGCCTAATCTGAATGAGGTGTGGTTCTAGGGGACTGTCAAAAGCACGACAAGTGTAGTGAGTACTGTAGTTTGTGTCAAGTATCTGCATACTTAGGACAGAGCAGAACACAGTTACAGAATGCAGTTAATTGGCAGAGAGACTGAAACACTCACCTTTCCCCCCATGTCCCTGCTCTAGGAATGGTGTACATGGGAGGCATGGTTTATGCTGTTGGTGGTTTCAATGGCTCTTTGAGAGTTCGTACAGTGGATTCCTATGACCCAGTGAAGGACCAGTGGACAAGTGTTGCTAACATGCAAGACAGGAGAAGCACGCTGGGAGCAGCTGTGTTAAACGGCCTTCTTTATGCTGTGGGAGGATTTGATGGGAGTACAGGTATGTGCCTGAGACACTTCTGAACAGCTTTGACTACTCTTAACATAATTGTTGCAAATTTGAATGCCTCTTTTTGCTGGTACTTGTGGTGAAACCAATCATGAGGGTAGCCCAGCATCTTGTGGTGTGGAGTGTCCTTAAGTGGTCACATCCCCTTACCTGAAAAGTGGACTGTTTGCTCCTAAGTGTTCAGGCTTAAAGACTAGTGAACTTCTGGCAAGTTCCTTTCCAGTATTCCTTCTTTAGTCAGAGTCCTTAACTTGTGGAAGATATAAGACAAAAATTATCTAGTCTGTTTAGTCCTGTTTGCATAGGAAATTGATTTCTGCATTTTCATGTAGTGTAAATAAGATTATAAACAGCTTTTTCTGACCTGTAAGAAAGCTTTAGACAAACACTGTTCATTCTCTACTTAGATGCATTAAACAATTAGTGCAGAAGTGATCTTTTTGCTGAATAACTATCATAGAAGCATATGTAGAAGAAAGCATGTAACTTAATTAAAAAGAAAGGAAATAATCCAGGGAGGAAGCTTTCACAGCTACACAAAAATGTTCAGTAATTTGCCCGTTATCAGACGTAAAGTTCGGTTGACTGTAATTGCCTTCTAAAGGACAAAAGGTTGTGCTTTTTGTTCAGTATTTAACAATCCTTAAAATGCAATAATTTGAGTTTTCAGATATGAAGAATTTCCTGAAAGCTAGACAGTATGTTGCACCTAGGTTTATAAAGAAAATGCTATATTGTCTTCATAGGTTTGTCATCAGTCGAAGTTTACAACTTAAAGACTAACGAGTGGTTTCATGTAGCTCCAATGAACACAAGAAGAAGTAGTGTTGGTGTAGGTGTTGTTGGAGGTAAGTTAACAAATTATATTAAAAAAAACAGAGGGAAATGCAATCATTTACCCTACTAGCTTTTCTTGTTTCTGAAAACATACTTCAGATTTATGTTTTTGCTCAACCTTGTGATTGAAACAGTATGAACATTATGTAATCATTCTGCTTGGGTTTGACCAGTAGTAGTTTTAAAATTTTTTTCGGAGCTTCAGCTGTGGCTGCGGCCAGCTGAGGGAAACCTTGCTAAGCTCTAGGTTATGTATGCCAACAAAGTCAGCTGACGTGATGACCTTATCATTTGGTCTTTAGTGATGCAGCACTGCTGTATTGTCAGCTCTGTTATCTGTGGCTGACCTTGCTGGCTGCACGCTGGGGACAATCCCAAGGGCAGTGTTGGGAAAACTGCTGACTTTTCAGTCAGCTTGGTGGTGAATAGTCTGGATGTCACTTGCACAATGGAGGCCTGGCCCGGCTGTTGGATCTTAAAACAGTTTTATGGGTGGGTGTGTGCTTTAACTGCATAGGAACCACTGTTGTTTCTAATCTGAAAATGCAGACTGTGCGAGTGATTTCAACTAAATTTCCAATATTCCGAGGAAGCCTATTTGTGAGCTTCTAGTATCAAGCATACTTGAAATAGCTTGCTTTTGAGCAATGACTAATTAAAAACCTTACCTTTGTATTTCAGCTAGGCAATTTAAAATCTTTTTACTTATATTGTTGTTGTTAAATACTGGGTGCCTTTTACATCCTAAAAACCACAAGATCTGTGGCATGCTAACCTCAAGTGTTTACAGTATAGAATCTCAGTCAGTGATTGACAGGTGCTGATTAGTAGCTAATTGGAGAGCAATGCCTTCCTCTTTGTGGTGTGGCAGTCTCTGCATGTGCATTAGCAGCTGGCAGGCTCCTTTGGTCCCCCCAGGGAAGCTGTATGCTGTTGGTGGCTATGATGGAGCGTCACGGCAGTGCCTTAGTTCAGTGGAATGCTACGATGCCAATTCCAACGAGTGGAGCTACGTCGCAGAAATGAGCACGAGGCGGAGCGGAGCAGGTGAGTGGACAAGGATCAGCTGTCCTTGCAAAGATGAAAAATCGTGAGTTTAAAATTTATCTAAAACCATGAAAGGTAAGCTAAAGTCCGAATCTAATGGAATGTGCTATTTCTAGATGCACAGCACAACTGTTCCACTGAGTAAGATTCAGTCTGTTAAGAGTAAATATCCCTCTTTGTTTTTTCATACTTTCATATTCCTCCTCTTCCCACCACTTCTAAAGGTTTTTAACATACAGACTAATATTTATGGATTGTAATAATCACTGTCACCTCAATTCTTAAGTATCAAAATCTATACAGCAAGAATGAAAAAATGTCTTTTCTACAGGGATCTCTTTGCCAGTTAGGGCTGATTATTCTAACAGCATTTCCAGGTTGACTTTACGTGTGAACTGTGACTAGGTTTCCACCTCTTTGGAGGACTTGTTCTGCATTCTGATTCACTGCAGGAAATTTTGTCCTTGTTCATTCCTAAGTTTGTATTAATGGTTTCATCCTATTACTTCCACTTATGTACCCTTTATTTCACCTTCAGTAATTCTTCTCATCACCTGATGTTTGCATCCCCTGTACATGTACAGCCTACTACATGTTATCCTTCCTTATCATTTAGCCAAGGTTTATCCATTTATTTCTGTATAATCTTAAAAATCCCTTCTCTTTTTTTTTTGTGGATTTCTTTTTTCCTTCTTGCAATTCTGAGTGTGTATATTTCTCTTTAAAGACATCTTTAAAAGTGCCTATGGTATTCCACTTTTGTTTAATGAAATGGTGCTTCCACAGCTCCAAATTGACTTTAGCATTTTCATTATCTATTAATATTATGGACTTGAATCTCATTTACTGTTCACTGTCCTCTATTTGTCTTTTGGTATTTCAGGTTTTTTCAACTCGCAGAAGTTGTTTTATTTCTCTAGATGCGTTCCCATGGACTTTTTCAAGTCAAATTCCATGATATTATTTTCTACTTTTTTTTTAGTAGTTAAGTCACTTTTTTTGCCAAGTACTTAATGGTGGTTTTTAGCAACACCCTTCAAGTATCTACTGGTGATTGCAATAATGTGCTTCATAATGGGAAGAAATACTGCTACAAATAAATCTGAATGGACTTCTAGTATGCTCAGTATATGATTAGAAATTACCCCAACTTCTCATCTTACCTTCCATTATTCTTTGTTAACTCTGAACAGTTTTTACCTATGTAATAAATTAAGTTCAAATAATTTCAAATTAAATCTATCAAAGTACTAAATTTGTTATTAAATTAACATAGTCTGTGATACTTCCATCATATCCTTACAAGATCAGCAAGCTGATAACTCTTATTACTAGAAGTCACATTTCAATTGTATTTCTAAACTAAAACTTTGATGATAATGAAGGAAACATGATACACTATACCTCAAGAAAACACAGTTGCCTTGTGAAACTTCTAGTAACTCAGTCTGCGCTTCTTGGAAGTAAATTCTGGATTAAAAACTGGACAGAGTTGCAGTAAGGGTACTGGAAAATATTCCTTTCTAATATTGGCAAGCGTTGAGGAATATATTTATATAAAATGGGCAGCTTACAAGAATAATTTTAAAGACAAATAGTGTTGGTGGGTTGTGACAAAGTTTCATTTTGCAGTCTGCCTGCGCACACATTTTGTTTCAGCATTTGGGGTTTATTTTTTGATACTCTGTTTTTGCAAACTGTTGTTGTGCATGTAGCCTATTTATGTAGCAGATGTTTTCAGATTTTTTTTTTTAATGTTGAATTTCTTCTATAACTCCTTAAATATACTAACTACTGGGATCTTCCTGCCCCTCTCCTCTCTTCCCTTGTCCCTGTGTTTGCTTATTCAACTCTCTTCTGCCTTTTGCCTGGTCCATTGATTAAAAAAATGGAGAGGAAAACGAAACGTAGACAGTTATTCCAGTTTCATATAATTGAGTAAAATAATCAACAGCCACTCTGTTAAATACATGGAAAAATTATATTTTTGCATGGCAGAGGAGTGGGTGGTAATGTGAAAATCGTGACTGTTGATTGAGCTTGGCTGTAGAAGCCAAATAGCCAAACCCACCAGAACTGTTTCAACTGGAAATCAGTCCTGGTGGTGTTATGGGGGCTAACTAAAGAAAATTTTGTTCCTGTATTCAACTTTTGGATGTCTGGTCATCTCAAAGAACTTAAGCTCATCTCTTCTGTTCCTACTGCTTCAGCTTCACTCAAAAGCAACTTTTCAGAGGTTAACCCTCAGTTACTCTTCTTTAGTACCCACTGCTTCTCAGTTGATCAATACGGGGACAGATCTGTTTCCAGCAACATATTGGGAGGAGGAACTTCAGAACCAGATATAGGCCATTTGGGAGGGCTGAGAGATGTAAGACAGGGTCCTGAAAAATGGGCAGGAAAGAAAAATAACAAAGAAAGGAGAACTCAGAAGACGGCAACAAGAGGATACAGACGGAAGGAGCAAGAAATAAGGTAGGACCTGGAAACTGGGTGTGGGATTAAGGGAAAATGAAGCACCATGGAGGAAGGGAGGACATTATTAAAAATAAGGAGCTATGAAAGAAAAAAGTGGCAATGTGGCAGAGGGAAAGCTCTACACACTGAATAGGAAGGCCAGTAACTCTATTGAAGGCATGGGTGGGGGGATTTATGTCACATCCCATATTTAAACTGAAAATATTAGCCCTCCTTCTGTAATGTTTAATTCTACAAAAGATGAATGTTGTACTTTCCTTTCTAATAAAGTGTGATCAGAGTGGGAGAAAGAAAAGTTGTCATACTATACTGAGGCATGATAGCTAGAAATAATAGTAATAAAAGAGGAATTAAATTAACTGGGAAGGATATGGGGAAATGCTAGTAGTGAATATCACTGGTAAAGCCCTAAATAGCATGATTTAAAAGTGTGTCCTATCAAGAAGCTATTTTTCAGATTTACAGTACCAATTAGCTTCCATGTTTCCTTCCTCTCTTCTTTTAGTTATTAAAATCAGTCTCTTTAATAAGAAAATTTAGTCATTTCAGCAGGAGTCGTTTCTCTTCACATGTAGAAATGGCTCTTAAATACAAAATTAGTGATATGTTTTTAAAGATATTTCAGCTTGTTATTAAGGTCTTGGGGTTCTCTTCTTTTTTTCTACTTTTTTTTTTCTACTTCCAATTTTTTTTTTCTTTGAGGGACTTACCTGATTTTTTGCATTCATATTTGTTGTTTCCCTTTAAAAAATTTTTAAATGGTTACATTGAATACTTTATGAGCTATATTTGCAAATCTGTATCTCTGCTTTGAGTTTCATAGTCTTAAATGTGGCATTTATTAGATTTCCCGGTATACTTTCATAGAAGTGCTTTTTTAGTTGTCTTTATGGTCCATCACTCAGAAGTTTTAATGCAAAAAAACCCCCTACATTTCTGAAATTTATTGTTTTGGCTCTAATAATGCATTATAAAGGGAGTAATAAATAAACAGGCCTTTTTCCTGCTTCCCCCATTTCCATCTTTTCAATATGTGCAACCCAAATAGCAAGTAGATAGATCTAGCTTTATTCACGCCTTCATTCCAAGCTCACAGATTGATTAACTTTTGTTGTAAAGTAAAGGAGATTTTAGGATTAAAGGACACCCTTTAATATCCTTTTGGATATTTTCATAACTGAAGCTTGGTTCAAAGAAGCTTGGTGTTCTTCAAATCCCAGAGAAGGTACTCACTGCTAACTGTTTAATTCTGTTCCATCTGTTTACAAGGTATTCCAACACATCCCTATTGTATAATGTCTATCCATTCAGCTTTTATCCTCTGTACTGCACAGCTTTTACTTTCTAAAAGTTCACTTACACTTTATCATCCTGTCAGATTTCTGTTATGCTGGCTGAGCACATTGTCTCATTTACTGTCACTTCTAATTAGTCCTAAATTTCAACAAGCCTCATTTTCCTGCACGTCATTTTTCGTCCAAAATTTTCTAAATCTTCTGTTGCAGAACAGCTCTGGTCTTTGTATGCTGCAATATGGTAGATGGGCATGCAAGGCATTTTATCAGTGTCTTGCTGTAGTTACTGTCTCTCTGCTTTAATGCATCCTGACCCAAATGTTTTCTGAAATAGTTTCCAACATTGACTTAACGGAGGATTTGTGTTAGCTGACATATTTGTTGTTTCTCCTTGGTATCGTTCAAATAATTCTCTGGTTAATTCTGCATATTTTCATATGTTTGCAGGTGTTGGTGTGTTAAACAATTTATTGTATGCAGTAGGTGGTCATGATGGTCCTTTGGTAAGAAAAAGTGTGGAAGTGTTTGACCCCATTGCCAGTACCTGGAAGCAGGTTGCAGACATGAACATGTGCAGAAGGAATGCAGGTATGTGCAACAATGGCTAAAATTGTGCCAATGTCAATTATGGATGGCACGTACCTGGATTTCTGCTGCTTTCATTAAAAAACATGCTTTTGGGGGGGTGTGGAAGTCAATTACTAATTTTCATTCTGGTTTCCTGCCCTTTTTCAGGTGTTTGTGCTGTAAATGGTCTCTTGTATGTGGTTGGAGGAGATGACGGTTCCTGTAATTTATCAACAGTGGAGTATTATAATCCAACAACTGATAAATGGACAGTTGTGTCATCTTGTATGAGTACAGGGAGGAGCTATGCAGGTAAGGCATATAGATATTGTTAATACACTTTTTGAAGTATAACATTTGACAAAGCATCCAAACAGAGTCTTGTCTAAGGTAGAATCTAAGATAATAAAATGGGTAGGAAGAATCTGATGGTATATTTTGAATGATGACTTCAAATAATTACTCACTACAAGGAAAAAAAAGGGATTAAAGTGTAATCAAGAATGATTTAGCACATACATGGTGAGTCAGAAAGATGATTCTGGTATGACCAGTTTTTTTAACAAGAAATATGTGTCTCAATCTAAGGGACATAATTGGGAATCCCAATTCCAAAGTTCTTTGGGATTTGATATTTAGAAGATGAGCTGTTTCAGGAATCTTTTCTTTCAAAAACTGCAGTTTTTCAAATGAGTTATTTAAGTGAATGTTAAGGATGTATTTCACTGATAGCAAAATTAAATTTGATTAGTCACAGAAACTTTCATAACTTGGCACTGATTCAGACAGCTTTGTGTCAAAGAGAAATTAGGGAAAAATATGTGCATTGTTGCTGGTGCACAGTTAAATGCTATTTGCAATGTATCATAATAATTTTTTTCTTGATTTTAAAAACAATACTGCCTAAAGACTTATCCCTTTTTCTCTCCCTCCCTCTAGGTGTTACAGTTATTGACAAACCATTATGATCAGTAAAAGGATTTTCAACTTGATTATGCACTAGAAGCAGTCTTCAACAAGTGTATTTGAAGTGACTGAGTATCTAAGCACTTCTCTACTTGTAGCTGCACCTTGAGTCACAGTGGAAGATGTGACTGTCTACAATTACAGATGACAGATGATGAAGATTACTCTAGGTAGAAGCAATTTGTAGGATTATTCTGCAGTTGAGCAGAAGCTGACTGAACTTTTGAAGTCTGGTAGACCAATTTTTGTATTGCAAGGTCTTCAGAAAAAACCCAACACTTTCGTAAGGACCGGCTTCTGTCAGTCATGACTGAGAAACGAATTGTGAGTGAAGAATGGTGTGTATTCTGGTGAAAGTAAATTTTTGTCTTATTTTTTCCAGAGACTAATAAATATATTTAAGGAAATGAACTGTCAGTCTTCATTGTAGGTACTGAATCCCACCTCAGTAATTCAAACTGGCATGGGGTACATTTGCTTCCTTTTATAAAACTTTTGTTACGTAACTATACTACGTGCATATGTTTGTGTGAGCATAAGTTGCTCTCTATTGAAACTCTTCAAAACCTGATTTTACTATTTATAATTTGGCACAGTACTTTGAATATGTCGGTACTATGTTGTAAAACAGAGATGTATTTTTTGATATGTAACAATGCTTCACACTAATTCCCGCTGAAGGAGATCAGAGACGGTTTGACACTTCTTGAGCAGGTGTAATTTCAGTATCTTTTTAATAAAAATGTTGTCTGTACTTACAAGGTTTTTTTTTTTCCTGTTCGATTTTGGTCACGTTTAGATGTTACTTCTTTTTTACCTTTTTATCCAAAAGGTGATTTGGCATGAAATAACTGAAAATTTATAGTGAATGTATGCAATTGCATTGAACTTGCATGGTACAAAGGCCTATTTATGCGTGTAATCTCAGCTTCTATTAGCCAGTATCTGAATACACTGTATATGGCCATGCTTATACAGCAGCACATTTTTATTTGTTCTTGGATGGCCTCCTTTTAACATGACCAAAGCTACTGTCATATTTGAGACATTTTCTTCAAATAAAAGTTTGTACATTGTTTCCTAATGCCAACAGGTCGCTTAAAACTTGTGTTTCTCAATACAAGTCTCAAACCAAATAATCAGTGAAATAAACTGGGGGACTGGGGCAGGGGAAAAGGAGCGGGGAGAAGCTGGAGCTCTAAAGGCTGAATGCCATCGAACTGGGAGTTATTAAGGTTTAGGAGCCAGTCATGTGAACATCGCTGTTTTGCCGCAGGTCAGTTTCTGGAAGCTGTAGTTGTCCATGAGTGCGGGAATGGCCATCACTGGCTTCCCTGAGAGCGTCCGAGCTGTGACATTGCAGGCGGCAGGGCTGGGAGTCACGGAGTGCCCCAATTCCGTGCGCGGCGTGGGGCGAGGCAGGGGCTGTGAGCGGGAACCCTGTATCGGCATGGTACGTGTTCACACAGGGAACCTTGTATGGAATTGTACACGTTCACCCAGGGAACCTTGTATCGGCATTGTACACGTTCACACAGGGAACCTTGTATGGAATTGTACACGTTCACCCAGGGAACCCTGTATGGAATTGTACACTTTCACCCAGGGAACCCTGTATCGGAATCGTACACTTTCACCCGCATGACACATCCCGGGAATGTTGTATCCGAATTGCACGCTCTCACTCGAATGACACAACCCGGGAACGCGGCGGGGGCGCTGCTGCCATGACAACACCGCCGCCTGTGCACTTCCATCTTTTCATTACCGCGGAACAGGGAGCGGGCGCAGGCACACGCAGGGGTGACACCGCGTCCGTCCGCAGCCGCGGTGCTCCTGCAGGAGAGCGCGGCGGGAGGCGGCGGGTCCCGGTCCCGGTCCTGGTCATGGTCATGGTCATGGTCACGGTCCCGGCCGCTGCACGGAGCCGCTCCCGCGGCCGCTCCCACAGCCGCTGCCGCGCCCGGACGGGCCCCGCCCCATGGCGTCGTGCGCGTCACCGGCTGTCTTCCCTCCCCATTGGCCACGCGCCGGAGTCTCACTATCCTCACTCCACCCCTCCAGCCAATGGCCGCGCGGGAGCCGCCGCCGCGGCCCCGCCCCCCTCCCGCCTGACCCTGCGCCGCTGCCGCCCGTCGGCCAATGGGGTAGCGGGGGCGGGGCCGCAGCGGCGGCCAATAGGCGGCGCGCGGTGGCGCGGGCGGCCCGGCGGGTGTTGTTGCGCACTCGGAGCCGCCGCCGCTGCCAGGTGAGGGGCCGGGGCGGGTGGGTCCGGCTCGGGGTGCGGGGCTGCGGGTGCCGGGGTGCGGGCTTCCCGCGGGACCCCGTCTCTCCTCGGCGGTCCCCGTGTGGGTGGTGTGTGCTGGTACGTGTCCGGACGGAGGAGCCCCGGTGCAGCCCGGCCGCTGGCTCCTCGGCTTCCCGGCGGCGTGCTCGGGGGTGGCGGCCGTGGTTAAGTTGCTTTACGCGTCCGTCCGCCCGGGAGCTCGGGCTGTGCGCTGCCTGCTGCGATGCTTTTGCTGTCAATAAGAAGTGGCAGCGTCGCGATGCTGTTGCTAAGGAAGGAAAACGATAACTGATGTTGTTGGATAGTGGCCTGGTATGCTGGTTAATACGTGCGAGTTAATGACACGCTGGAATGGGCTGCCCAGGGAGGTGATGGAGTCACCCTCCCCAGAGGTGCTAAAGGAAAGGCTGGATGTGGCGCTTGGTGCCGTGCTCTGCTTGGTAGGGGGGCGGTGGGTCAGGGCTTACAGGTGGGCCATGGTTATGGGATCTCAGAGCTGTTTTTCAACCTGCAGTTATCTGATTTGTGTCGGATTGAGAAACGTGTTGAGGAACGATTGAGGAAGCTGGGGGTGTTTAGCCTGGAGAAAAGGAGACTCAGAGGCGACCTTATCACTCTCCACAACTTCCTGAAGGTGGAGTCAGCATCCCTGGGTGTGTTTAAAAAAAGACTGGATGTGGCACTGGGTGCCATGGTTTAGTTGAGGTGTTGGGGAGTGGGTTGGACTCGATGATCTTGAAGGTCTCTTCCAACCTTGTGATTCTGTGGATTTAGCCTAAGAGTATCAGCTGGAGACGGAGCAGTGTCCTCTGGCCTGTGAGTTGCCAACCTGTGTGAGAGTGGAAGATGGAGTGTAAAGGGGTCCAGAGGAGGGCACTGGAAGTGGTCAGAGGACACATCATCAGTGGGGAGAGGCTGCAAGAGTTGGGGTTGTGCAGCCTGGAGAAGAGAAGGTTCAAGGGACACCATCCTGTGGTACATAAAGGGCGCTTTCTGCTAAGGCTTGCAGTGACAAAGCACAGGGCAGTGTTGTTAAACTAAAAATGGCTAGGTTTAGATTTGGCATAAAAATGATATTTTTTACAATGAGAGTGCTGAGACACTGGAACAGGTTGAGCAGAAAAGTTCTGTATCCCCTATACCTGGAAGTGTTTGAAGGCCAGGTGGGATGGAGCCATTTGATATCCTGAAAAATGTCCCTGCCCATCCCAGGAGGGTTGGACTGTAAATGATGTTTAAAGGTCCCTTCCAAGCCAAACCAAAAAGGAGCCTACTCTGTGGAAATGGCAGGAGTTCAGGGCACCTGCAGAAATGCAGCTTCTGTGGTTTTGGGAGCTGTGAGGAAAAGTCCATTACTGAGGGAAAGGTGGGTTGCCTCAAGCCAGCTGGAGTGTTGGTGTAATTTGCAGGAATTTTGGTTCACAGCCATGAGAAAAACAGGACTAGATAATCAAGAGATCACAACTAATTGAAAATTAAAACTAAATATTTTTGAACCTTCCCGTTGCTCTTTTAGTACAGAATACAATTATCCTGCAAAAGCCTTGAAATAAAAATTTGGCTTGTAATTAATATTTCCTTATCCTTTTGCTCCCTTGACATAATCTCAAAATCTAGGAGCTGATTGCCTTTCAAATTGGCTTGCCTCTCAAACCAATCTAAAGGTTTGTTCTTTCAGGCTGTTCTGTATGAAGAGAATCTGTCTTTCCTGTTCTTTCTCAGCTTTTACTTTAAGACTAGGTAATGACTATCATGTAATGTTTTTTTTTTCTCTGAAGATTAACTTCTGTTTATTGTATTTTTCTCAAAATTTGCAGGTTACTTACAGACAACTACAGAAGAGCTTAATTGTGATGTTTTAAGATTGAACCATGGCCATGAATGACAGCGTTGATATCTTGAACTCTGCTTATCTGGCAGTGGAATATATAGACTCCTTCTTACCTGACAATCCCCTGCAGCAACCATTTAAGAATGCCTGGAATTACATGCTGGATAACTACACAAAGTTCCAGATTGCAACCTGGGGATCACTTTTAGTTCATGAAGTTTCATACTTTTTGCTCTGTGTACCCGGATTTATCTTTCAGTTTATACCATACATGCAAAAGTACAAAATTCAACAGGTAAGAGAAAGTTGTGAAGCATACACTGACTTGTCTTTGAACCTGTCAGGCAGAGCATGCAGTCACACTGTGTATCGTCACAGTATCACCAATGTATATGGCTCCATTTCATCTGCCACTTGGACATCCTGAAAACAGTAAAGTAAATTTACTCTGTGTATGAGGAGAGAAAGAGAAGTGGATTTTAGGGAAGAAAAGGAGTTTTTTTTTCTCCTGAGGAAGGGTTATGCTTTCCCCCATGGTGTTATAGAGAGGAAAGTGTATATCAGTCTTACTGTTACTCAGGTTTCATATACATAGTTCTTAGATCAGCAAGGGAAGGTGAATAGAATTCTGGCATCTGGTGTTAGAGGTGTGTCTTAGTAGCATGAAATAATTACATAGTGTGCTTTTTTTAATGGCAGTGCTCGCCTTCAAAGTACCTCCATGCACATGCTCTTGAAAGGACTTTGAAATATTTTGACAATGAAGAAAGCCTGGGATGGATTGCACACTCCTAATTGGAGGCAAAGGCATATCCAGTATATAAAGATAATTGGATTCCCCTTGTTCATTAGAATTTGAATTAGAAATTAATAACACCAGCTTCTGAAGTTATTGCAGTTATTGATAAAATGTCTCCCTGCAAAACCTGAATGTTTTCAAGACAATTATTTCTTCAAAAGCTTGTCTCTTCAGCCTCTCTTTGTATTATTTTAGCAATGGAAATGCATTCTGTGGTGTGAAAAAGGAAAGAAAACTTGGATTGTGTTAAACTGTTGAGTATGAAATGTTCCTGCTAACTATAAGCACTGAAAAAATAAAAATAGTTTGGAGGTGTCTGACAAGACAGCTTATCTTAAAACACTAGCCTAGAAAAATGAGATTTTGATAAAACTGAATGCAATCCCATGTTATTTGTGTTGCCTAAGTTAATCTGTATTACTGGAAGGCATCTGTCTTCCAAGGTGAAATTAAACTAACTCTAAATGAATTTTTGGAGCACTTCACTTGTGTACAACAGAAACATGTAACACAATCAATTCTTTTTGCTTCATTTTAGGATAAACCAGAAACATGGGAAAAACAATGGAAGTGTTTCAAAACCCTCCTCTTCAATCACTTCTTCATTCAGCTGCCCCTGATTTGTGGTACCTATTACTTCACAGAGTATTTTAACATCCCGTATGGGTGGGAAGAGATGCCGAGATGGTATGTAGATTTTTCTGGTATGGTGATGCTGAGTTGCCTACAGCTGGAGGCAGAATATTTAACAATTAGTGTTGTCAGCTCTAATAGGAAATAATTTTTTGGCAATGTAAACTGTGCTTGTTAGTCATCCTTCATTTTCTGCTTAGCTGCTATAAGAGCTGATTAGAATTTTCTAAATTTTTTTTAATGGCCCCAAGCTGTTCTAATCTTTGGGAGAGAAGGGGGATTAGGAGTGAGTTTATGAAAGCAAAGCAAGATTCCTGGCAGGGTGGGTTAAATGTTAGACTGTCTGGGGGTTTTATTTATCTAAATTTTTTATTCCTCCTAAGTATCTCTGCCTTCCACCCTGTTTTGTATCATAGCAGAAGAGTGTTCCTCAAAGGAGAATGTACCACCTTCACGGTGTTCTTTTCTTGCACTGAGCTGATGGACTTTTGAACAAAACTGGATTAGCTATAAGTGCCCCCTTCTCCCCCACTCCAGCAACAGTAGTTTTTCATCACAGAAGGTCATCTTTCTTGGAGAGGTGTTTGCTCTCTGGTGTAGATGGCTGATGCAGCTCCAAGTTTTTTATCAAGGCCTCGCACACTCTGTGGTTGTTCTCTGTAGACTGCATTTGTAATATTGAAATGACAGCTTGTTACACTAACTGTGAGTTAACACTGGCTGAAGTGAGTTACCTTGTGCTAACTCACTTCAGCATATCAGCTGATGAGCTGATAAGCATCACAGCTTTTTTACCAAGTATTTAGTATTTTTTATGTTAAAAAATGTAGTGCACTGCTATTCAGTCAGTAATAGGTATAAACATTCCTGACCACTGTTAGCATATAAACCATATTCTCTTTCAGAAACAGATGTCTGCTAGTATTTTCTATAACTAATAGATCTTCTGCTTTTTAAAGGTATGTTCTGGTTGGCCAGTGTTTTGGATGTGCAGTGATTGAGGATGCCTGGCACTATTTTCTGCATAGATTGCTGCATCACAAGAGAATATACAAGTACATCCATAAGGTTCACCATGAGTTTGTTGTACGTATTACTCGATTTTTTTCTTTAAAAATAGCTTTTAGTATATGTTTCATAGAAGTTACTTAAGCATCTTATTTGAAAGACCTGAGAATTTTGCATTCCTTTGACAGTGTGGTTAGATGCCTTTTCGTGGGCACTTTGTCAAGAGCAGTCATCCATTTTGTTTCTGAAAACACCTCCTGTAATTTGATTTCATTTCAGTGAAATACAAGATCACACTCTTGCTAAAGTTTGAAGGTGAAATGGACTTTTAAAAATGCACATATAGGTCTCATTGCTAGGGGAAGGGAAACAGTAGATGTCTGGATTTGGCTATTCATCAGTTCCTCACCACACGGGCTGTTGCCCAGAGCATATGAATGCCCAGAATGTGATCAGACAGGCAGCTCTTGCACAACCCCAGTGTGTGCATCATGTACTTGGTTCAAGGAAAGGATTACAGCTCTGGATGAGGGCCTCTGGAATTAGCATAGCCCATTGTGCAGTTCAAATACACAGATATATCAAGAGCATGCATTTTGGGTGGTTCTGTATTTAGTGCTGTTGGAGCTGGCACTGAGTGCCAGGCAATGAACCACACTTGGCTCGAGCCAGGTGGGATGCAGCAGTGCTTGCACTCTGTAAGTGGTGCTGCTGTGTTTAGGAGACACTGCCTGTGGAGCCCAGGAGTCAGTGCTGTGTGTTTCTGTGCTGCTGTGTATAACCTAGGCTGTGCCAAAAGGAAATCTGCAAGCTGCTGGGTCATGGGTGCTTTATGCATGCTGCCAGCAATAGAGGAGCCTGGTATGGATTGATGCATGCAAATGTACAGACATCTGCAGCAGCAGCTGCTTTCTTCCTCTTGCACTTGGCAGCCCCTCAGGTCTCTAGCTGGAGCAGCTTTTGGCCATTGTTCTTGAGAGTGGTTAGCAGCTCTCACAGAAGTGATCTTAGCCTGATGGCTGTTTCACTAAAAACTTTTCCTGACAGTAAAAAGAGATTTTTTTTAAAGTATCCCTTAAGATAAAGTGGACTTTTTTTTTTTTTCTGATGATCTTATTTATAACTTTCTGCCTTAGGTTAAAATTTTTTAAACTGTTCTCTGTGTATGGTGTTCTGTGATTGAAAACTCTTTAGAATGTCTTTTTTTAGCTGAACCAAATGTAGGAATGACTGGGGGGTGTGTGTGTGTATATGTTTTATATCAATCTCAAAATCACTTTTAAGGGGTACAAATTTATTTTAAAAAGTGGTCAAAAATGAGGAATTTTTGATTTTTATTTTGATAATAAATTTCTGAGTGAGGCCTGCTTCTGAGAATATTTTGGCTTCCTTCTTTCTTCTGCTTCCAAGCCTGGATGTATAGTAAAGCTGATAGGAGTTTGCCAAACATTTTTAATACTCCTGAAATAATGCTTTGACCTGGGGTGATGGTAAGCCTAAACAAAAGTTTTCAGTTTTTCAACTAGTAGTGTAGTGTTTGGAATCATTAATAGAGTGATAATCCTTATGACCTTGGGATACTGTTTTTCCAAAGAGGAGCTAAATATGTGTGTTATGGCCTTTGCTCAGTCATGCCATTCCCTTGGTCCACAACATTGTTCCATTTGTCCTGCTGTAGTCTTGTGGGGTAATGGGAAAGGGAGAGCCTTGCAAAATGGTGCTTCTGGTTTGGGAGTACATAAAACTGAAAATGGTGACTGTTCCCTGTCTGTTATCTCTTTCTAGTCTCCATTTGGAATGCAAGCAGAATATGCACATCCTCTGGAAACACTCATCCTCGGAGCTGGCTTTTTTATTGGAATTGTTGTTTTCTGTAACCATGTGGTTCTTCTGTGGGCGTGGGTGATCTGTCGCTTGATGGAAACCATTGATGTACACAGGTGAGATGCTCATTGCTTCTTACGAATTGTTTTTTCTTTTGTCCCTACATCAAACTCACCTGTCTCTGTCACTGAGATGTACGTTTTATTTTGCACTAAAATATGTTTGTGTCGTACAAAGAATGAGCCTACCTGGGGAGTTACCACACTTTTCTGTTCTGAGGCAGTGTTAGCAGCAGATCTTGCCGATTAGAGGAGTGTAGACTATCAGCTAGAGCATCACAGAGGGTTAGAGAAGCTAGGCACCTGATTATGATGTCTGGCTACAGCTATTTGGTGTGCAAGTGATCTTATGCATATTGGAATAGCAAAAATCAATTACCAAAGGTGATATTCCAGCCAAGAGTTCTTTCTGTTTAATATTTTGTCAGACTGTTTTCTTGCTCAAGAGAAACTTCATGCTCTGTAACCAGTGACTCTCTTTAAAACAAATGCATGCATTTCTTTTGTTTATTTAAAGCAAATTCATAGATTTCTTTTGTTTATTTGTTTGTTTATTTATTGTAAATAAAACGGACAAGTCGTCTTGTCACTGTAGTAGAACTGACAAATTTGGCTCCAAAATCTTAGGGCAAATCCCAGTAGGCCTAGTTTAGTTCATCTACACATTAATGAGATTTTCTTTCCTGTGTTCAAGAGGCAGGGGACACTAATAGTTTATTTTTGAAATGATAGTATTAACACTTGACCTTGTATTTGTAAATATATTATGAAGCACATAGTGTCTTATTGCAAGTTGAGTATCAGGTGTTTCAATGGAACATAAGCTGCCAGTAAATTCATGGTATAAAGCATTCCGGGTTTAGTCATGTTTTGCTTGTAGAGTTCCCGAAGTATATGTTGTGATATACCATAAATTAATTGAGAAAAAATATGAATTTCCTATTATAATTATCATTTTAGCTTGTTCTCCACATGAGGGGTTTATAATGAATTGCCTTGCACTCTCCCCACTAGGTGGTGGTAAGAGGCTTTCCAGCCCTACCAAGCAAAGGAGTTGAAATCCCTCTAGAGCACACTGTTCTGCTTTTAATCTTACTTTAATCAAATATTTGGATTTCAAATATTTTAAGAACTTGAAGTAAGCTGAAAGTAAGAGTAGACATACAGTGATTGTTTATTTGAGATGCTCTCTGATGAGCTGCTGTGCTGATGGCCATAGCTTGCACTTAATGTTACTCGTTGTTCCTCCTTCCTAAAGTCACTCTAAGTGAAAACTGCTAAGCCAGCAAGAAAGCAGCCACTGTGATTTTTTTAAAGTTACCTGCTCAATTTTTTTTGGTATTGCTTAGTAAACTGAGCTGAAAAGCAAGTGCCAAAGCCATTGTGGGATAATTTACAGTCAGTTGGCTGGGAGTGGAGGGAACTCCTTTTCATGTTAAGCCAGTATCACAGTGATTACCTTAGGACCCAAGAATACTATAAAATACATTTCTTTCATAAAAATGACAAGTTAATGTCTGTATTTTGTAGTTTATATCTCAGAAAAATCCTTACCCTTGTTGCTATTCCTTTTTCCCTGCCCTGCAGTGGCTACGACGTGCCGCTGAACCCTCTCCATTTGGTGCCTTTCTACGCCGGGGCCCGGTTCCATGATTTCCACCACATGAACTTCATTGGCAACTACGCCTCGACCTTCACGTGGTGGGACAGACTCTTTGGCACAGACTCTCAGTTCATTGCCTATCAAGAAAAGGAGAAGAAGAAACAATGCTTAACAAAGAAGAAGGCTAACTAAATTTCCAGTGTAAAAGTCATCTTTTGCTTTTCTGTAAAGCAAAATAGTGATTGGGTGTTTAGCATAAATCTTGTTCCCTGGCTACTAAGAGGTAGGGGAAAACAGCTAATTGAACTGCAGTATCTTTCTAATGGGAATGTTTTCTATTTTGTACATAAGTACTGCATATATTTTAACTACAGATTTAAAGATGATGGAAAAAACCAGAGACGACTTGTGTCTATCTTTTTTTCTTTGACAAGAAAAAAATCAGTTTTATCTATAATGTTGCCCATTTTTGGATCTGGGTAGAATTATGTACGTACACTGAAGTTGGTCTTAGTTTTTTTAAATATATATTCTTGAATTTATAATATCAAATAGCAGAAGTTATTAACTAGCATCAGCACTGAATTATTTAAATATTGGGTAAAAATTGCTTAAAACCAAAACGTCTGTTACTAGGAAGCTTGGACAGGTCTTTTGCACACTGGATAATGTGAACTGCTAATAACAGAATACCTGGCTAAACATGAATTGTCAGAGACATTCCTGATCTAGATTTATTATGTTACTTTAGATTACAAAAGAGTAAGAAGAGTAGAAATTTTTATTTGAAGACACTGTTTTTTGCTGCTCTCTTGAAGTCGGTCTGTCAGTGTACTTAGCATTTACATTACATTCTTCTCTGTGTTGTAATTTGCTGATCTGACTTGTTGCTATATTTGCACTTGTGACTGATGAAATAAACGTGGTTTGGTTTGATGCATGTATTATACATTTCATATGCTTTTAAACACAAGTTGAGATAAAAGCACGTAGGATACAGAGTCTTACACTTCATCTCCTTAATGAAGCACTATTTGTTAGGATGGTTTGCAGCAATGCCATCTGTTAAACTACTTACAGAGGCAGCAGTGCAAAATGGAAACAGAACATGTAAATTCTGCTGGTTTTTGTTTTGAAGGGCTTGGATACATATCTGATCAATGTATCAGCATCTTTTGGGATGAGTGAATTCTCAGGCTGCAGCTTGATCACAAGCTAGAATCTCAAAATCTGCTGCTTGAGTTGCACTAATCACACAGGCAGTAGTCTAGTATTTTGGAATCTACTCTTAAGTGTTTATCTGTTGCACAGGAAATAACAGTGAAGTATTTCAGAAGGGCTTAAACCCTTAAAAGATCTACTTTGTACTGTCATATCAGCTGCTCTTCAGACTTCTAATACCACTTCATCTACTCGACATGTTCCTTACACGACCTTTCAGTGTTTTGCTTACTCAAGAACACACCTGAATCTTAGTGCTGCTTCTCATGCAATCTGGTATAACTGTCAAAACAGACAATCCAGTGAAAGTGCAGATGAGATCAGGCTTCTAACAAAAAGTAAGGTGTTAATGACATGCAGAATGACTCCAATATTACTTGGGATGTGGAAGTAGTTCAGATTCCTTTTCTGTATGTATTTTTTAGGAGCTTTTACTTCTTTATCTGTATCCTTGCTGAAATTCAGTATTCTTCCTCTTCCCTCTAAAAAGAAGTAAAAACTAAATATTTGACTACGGAAGGTGAAGAGAACTGAAATCCCTGCACTGTTCAATTTTTAGCCGGGACTGGTACCTAGGCCTTGCTGAATCCATCTGCACTGCCTGCCTGAACTCTCCATGGTGGAAGCAGCCTCTTTAATCAGATTTCAAAGATGGCCATTATCCTCTGCTTTGTCAACTTCCACTCCCATCCTGCAGCTGCAGCTATACTTTGCTTTATTTGACTGAAGCATTAGCCTAAAAACAGAAGGAGCTTTCAGAGCTTTTCCCTGTGAACATCATTCTACTCATTTGTTCTCAGCCTGCTGGCTTCTGCCTCCGCTCACGCTGCCGCAAATTATGCGCAACTGGGAGCCACTTGATTAAATATTCCAGTAAAGGTATTTGTAAAAGCTTGGTGTCTCCTCAGCTATTGGAAAGCTGAAGCAAAGTGCTAAAAACATGATGGGATTGACTTACAATGTTATAATGTATATTCCATTCTTCAAGAGGTTTAAAAATAAAGAATGCAGTTTAAACACGCATCTAGGGAAGTGTGCATGGGGCTTTTTTGGACCTTTTAAAATTAGTTGAGCCCGTGTTTTTCTGACACCCACTGCTATTTTAGTTTTTTGGGTTATTTTATGTACATCCTTAGAGTACAGTGTGATCACATCATTGCTTCTGATCGTTCTTTAACAAATCCCTAGAGAATTATGCAAGCTGTGCTTTATAAATTCATTTTTTGTGCCTGCTGGACCCCTCAACATGGGAACTTGCATTTGAAAACCACAGGCTTGTTTTCTTCAGGACTCAGATGGACTTGCATTTTACCACCACCCCACTGCTTTTTCAAATGTAGGAGCCTGTATTTATTGCTGCATGTGATGCTGGTGAGTAAATGACCTACCTCATTACTTTGTGTCTTTTATGCAAATAAAGAGTTGTGTGAGGAAATTACAATTTTTAGATTTTAGGCCCTTATTAAATGAGACTCTACTCCCCCCGCCCCCCCCCCCATATTTTGTGAGAGAGTCTATAGAGTATGTGCCGATCTGAAAATAAAGAGGTTTTTGTGCAATAGTAAAAATATGGATTAACAGTTTTGGGTCTTCACAATGCATAACAAAACTTTACACAATCAGTTGTCCTTCTTCAACAAGGAGACAGATTTAATTAAGGTAGGACAGGGGAACTGGTGGGGGAGGAACACTTTCCACTACTTTATCTTTTCCTGAAAGTCAGGTTTAGTTTAATTAAAGCTCATCTGTGGGAAAATAACAGTTTGTGCTGTGCCTTAGGATATGACAATAATTAAGTCGTATGTAAACCATGAATTAATTTCTTGGAGTTAATGTCAAAAAACCCCATGGAAACTGAAAAGTATTATGAACTATAATGATTAGGATTGCAAAATAATCAACTGCTTTTGGCAGCTGATGTGAAATACAAAATAAGGTGCTTTATTTTACGCTATAGCACAGTGTGCCTGTCACTGACATACTGACATCTTTTCATAAAAATCCTTTCTTTGGGATTTTCCCTTCTGGGAAGCTGAGGCCCCAGAAAAAGCATGTAAACAATGGTTATCTGCTGCTGTGGAATGCAACAGGTGGATCCGTGATTGGTCTCGGGTGGATGTTTGGATTTACTGACCCCTCACGGCAGAGCTGGGTCTCACTCTGTGCTGAGACACAGAGCTTTGTTTATTCATTCCTTTTCTATTCTTAGCTTAGTTAGCTTCTAAGAGCTTTCTCTTCTATTTCTTTTAGTATAGTTATAATGTAGTATATATATCATAAACTAATAAATCAAGCCTTCTGAACATGAGGTCAACATTCTCGTCTCTCTCTCACCCTGAATACCCTTGCAAGCCCTGTAACAGTGTGCCGGAAAATTTTAATATTGATTGATATTGTGATTATAAGATTATATTATTTCATTTATTTTCCTCACAGTGTTATACTGCATGTTTTATGATAATTTTTTAAACTGTGATATGTTTCTAAATTTTTAATGTTCATTTTTGTTGAAAAATTACCTTATTGAAACTTTCATTATGGCTACTGCTAGTTGTTAACCACAGTGTCTGGTTAATTGCCTCCAAATTTCTGCCCCAATTATGGCTGCCTCTCTTGCTCTGGCAGCTGCACCCCTCTGGCACATCTTGTTCATTGAATCCTGTAACTGGCAGGTCCAGGGACAAGGCAACTTTGTGCCATTAGTTCTTGCTATAATTTTCTGTCTGTGAAGGTAGTAAACCAGTAGTCAAGTCACTTTTCAATTTATTTTTCACCAGCTCACCAGATGGTATCATCCTCCAGGGTAAGGCATTCCCTCTGTTTCTCAAATCACTGCTGTGTCTTGTCTCTGAATTCTCAGTCTTGTTTCAGCTGTAGATATCAGAACTGTGTGTCCATGTTGTTCTCTCTAAGACCACCTTGTGATATAATCACTTACTCCCACTTAACCATTATCTTTCTGTCTAAGCATTGCACTGGAAAATACAGTCATTACCCAGCTTTAGTGATCTCTCAATGCTTCAGGCAATGCTGCTTGCCAGACTGTCATCTGTGTTTTTCATTTCTTGTTCTTAAGTGTAATTCACAATTTGCTGCTCTGAGATATTTAAATGTGCTTGACTTACCAACTAAATCACATTCCAGAGCCGCTATATTCTTATTATTCACCATTCTTTGTCATCCACACATTTTAATCAGTTATGATTCACATTTATGTAATCACTGAATAAATTAACCCTTGGACTTGAAATACCAGTCCCTGGGGAAGACCAGAAGAATGCTCCTCTAAAATCATGATTCACACTTTTAAAAAGCCCTATCAGCCAGTTTTTCAAACCCTCACACTGATCCTGCATGGCAGTTTCTCTGTGTGAATACTTGGCACCATAGCCAGGCTGTAGCATCTCTCAGAAGCAGCATTCCAGTCCAATCTCCAGGACCTAGCATCATCCCAGGAGCAGTTACTACTCCTGCAAACTTGAACAAGAGGCAGCAGTAAGTCACTGCTATTTGTATAGGTGCAAATGTCAAATACATTTTGTATGAAATTGAAGCTGAAGCCTATAGAGTATCGATGCAGAATTGTTACATGTGCAGGATGGTCACCACCCAGCAAGGGAGCAGTTCTAAATACCTGATAGGGTTGGGTTTCAGTAACATGTGTGAGTAATCTAACACCTGGAGGCAATAAAAGATTTGGTCTAGCAGTAAAAAATTTGGAAGGTGAATGGGTTTTTTCCCTCTCCTTTTCTGTAACCCCCTGCATAAGTGATTTTTCTGTATTTTTATTATCAAATTTTTGTTTGTGGTGGTATTTCTTTTGCCCTGCCTTACATTAATCACCTTTTCAAGGTACTGGAAAAGCCTCAGCTTCATATATCTCAACCCTGTTTTGCAAGTCTATCCAAGAAACAGAGTCTCTGAGTTGTGAAAGACATTTTGAAGGTTGGAAATAGAAGATTCTGTCTTGAAGACACAGCTTCAAGTGACCACAGGTGTCATAGGTGTAGTATATGGGAATATAATCAGCACTCTGGTAAGTTTTGTAAAATCTTCTTACAGTTATCTCTATTTCCTTGCCTGGTTTGTTAAGGCTGAGATCAACTTTTCTCTCTTTTAAATAGATGGAGTAATTTTATTCCTAGCAGTAAAACTTCTTTCCAAATACAAACCAGAGAAGTTTAGTGTTTCCATGGTATGCATATTAGCAGTAGTTTATTATTAATAATGTAAATATCTGCTCTCAATCATAGAGTGCTTTTAGGATTTCTGATGTCCTTCAGTTGTTTGTAATGGACATAGATTTAGGGTTATCTTTCTGAATAATAAAAGAAAATAGTCACCTTAGCCTTTTTGTCTTGTCACACAAATAAAAAAAAAATGTGCAAAGGCTTGTAAGTCTTGTAGGCAGAATTCTGTGAGTGAGTTTATTTTGGAAAATACATGCTTCCTGGTGAATAATGATTTGCTGAAAAAGACGGATTCAGGCAAGTCAAAAGTATTGGAAAATTTGATTCAGCAAATTCTATTTGGCCAAAGGAATGAAGTAATCTGTAAATTGTTCTATGTATGTTTTGTGTTATATGTATGTGTGTTATATTTATGCTTTGTGTACATGTAGATTTGTCTATAAATAAGTACTTTTGTAAATGCTAATCAATTTCTTTTTGTAATTACCAAGATATTTAGGCTGTGTCTGTTGGCACAATATAACTTATTCGTTGCTGCACTGTATTCAGATATAAGAGACAGGTGAAACAGATTTTAAATCTGTTCATCAGTAGGTTTCCTGCAGTACTTGTGCTCTACTCACTGCTCTTGTTACTATCAGCTTACAAGGCCATGCCCAGGTGCCTGGTTATGCTTACAGACTGGGAATGCCCTTGGGGTTGGAGCATTCCTCTGAGACTGAGGCAAGTGCCAAAACTTTTTACATATTACAAAGAAATTAGGCCTTTGAAGACAATCATCCCTGAACTAAGGAAAATAGGAGGAAGGATTAGATATAAAGGAAGACATCCATTTATTCCTCCTACTCATTTCTGCACATGTTCCTATGCTGTTTGAGAATTTAAACATTGCTTTTTAATCCCTTATTAAAAATAAAATAGTATGTGTGAGCTCAAATATTTGATAGTATATAAACCACCCTGCTTTACACAAGATACGCATGTGTTTTTATACATACACATTGTCTTAAGTTTTTTAAGCGTGGGGGTGAATAAGTATGAAAACAGAAGTAAATCCATTCAGATCTAGGTGTGAGACTACTTTTATGTAGTGGAATAATAATTCACTGCTTGAGGAGATGAAAATAAATAGATGATTTCCCAGCCTACTTGCATCTTTTAGCGATGTACTTTGGTCAATTAAACTACAAGAGAAGCCAATGACAGTTGCTACAAAGAACAAAAGGGAGGCTTTTTGAATCAGAAAGTTCTCCCAGAAAATGCTAATGTAACCAGCATCAACAGATTTATTTACTTTGTATATTGAGAGCAAGGAAAAGTGATGAAGAAAACAAGGAATATTTAGCCTGTGATGAGTGTAGCTAATACTGCTAAAGAAGGTGAATCTTTAGAATGTTAGGTCAGCTACCATTACTTGCAGTTCCTGTTTGGAGCACTGAGAGGGCTGCACATGTTGTTGCACACTGTTCTAAAGCAGTGTGATGATATAAACAAATTTTTTTTTAATGTAGTCCAATTGATGTTGTTAGGAAGGGGAGAAGTCAGAGAGAGAGCCCTTTTGTCATCCTAAATTCAGTGACCTTGGTCAGAGAAAACACCATATCAAGGAGTCTTTCTTTCTACGTCCAAGTCTTGCAAAAGAGTGCAAATGAGTGTTGTGATAACCTCAGAGCTAGTGGGACATGCTATGACAGGCATCTCCAAAAGTTTTCTAGCAGTAAGAATGAAGAGTTGAAGGCTACAAAGAGTGCTCTGAAGGCGCCTTTGCACGTGGTTGCTTGGAATTAAACTGGGCAGGGCAGCTTCTGAACCCAGTTGGCTTTGAAAGATGGTGAGAAGCGGAAGGGCTGAACTTTGGTTCTTGCTATGAAGAAACACATCAAATAATTCAGGACTGGCATTCAGGGCCCTGGAAGGTAACAAGTATAGATAATGAGTATAGGTAAATAGAGACAGATATTCAAGTATTTATGTGTAGTTGTACATTCAGGCCTGTGTTTCAGATGTGGGATCACTTTCTGAGCTGGTCCATCACCAGAGGTCAGTGCAAACAATCTCTTAGAAGAGATTGTGTCCATTATCACCTTATTTGGAGTAGACACCCACAATTTAGGAAAATATCCATAATATCATCAAAGATTATTAAAAAAAAAATCTTTCTGAAAATTGATTCAGTATTAATTGGTGATAGAATGAGATGTTATACAGGCTCACCCTTATAAATTAGGAGATCAGAATAAACATACATTATATTATTGTGGACAAAATTCTGTTTGTAGAAGGATGAATTAGATGTGCACTTTTCAAAATTTTGAACTTCAAAATATTCCAGCAAGTCCTTGTGTCCTTAAAAAAAAAAAGAAAAATAATCAATCAAGCAAAAAAAACCCCTAAAGCCCAAATCAACAACCCGATATGGAAGTTGCTCTTTAGCATTTAGCCTTTTGCTTTCAGAACTCATCCTTTGCAGGCTGTTTCAACATAATCTAAACAGCTGTGCCTAAGAAGAAAAGAACAAGGCTTCAGAAGTCCTGTAGTATCTGTGGGCTAGAAGAAACGGATTTATTAATATATGGTTGATGGTTCTGAACAGACTGGAGCGTGCTCTCTAAGTACTGTCAGTATCAGAAAGTAAGTCTTGCTTTGTCCTCTCCTTTCTGTAATGCAGCAAAGACACCTTATAAATGGGGAGCAAAGCGACCCTGCGGATGGCGGTTTATAGTTTTCCCTGTCAATCAAATGCATTTGTGCTGCCCTGCGATAGCACTGAATCCTTCATGGAGCACAGCACTCTGTTACTTTACGTCTGCGGCAGCGCGTTAACCCGCTGGGACCGCATACACTGATGAGGCGCTGCGGAAAACACGCACCCGGATTCTCGCAGCGTTTTTACCGCAGCTGCTCCATGACAGCAGCTCCATGACAGCAGCTTGAGCGCCTTTCGCCCGCACCGCGCGGCCGCGGCGCCCGCCCGCCTTCCGCGGGAGCGCTCGGGGCGCGGATCGGGGCGGAGCGGCCGCTCCCGCCCCGCCCCGCTCACCGCCCCCCGCTCCCTCCCGCTCCCTCCCGCTCCCCGCTTCCCTCCCTCGCTCGCTGGGTGCCGCCGGCGCTAGCGGAGCAGCAGGCGGGCGGGATGGCGGCGCGGGTGCTGCTGCTGCTGCTGGCGCTGTGCTGTGCGGTGCTCGCTGCCCGCGGGGCCGCGGCGGAGCCGGCGGCGGGGGCCGCCAGCCGGCGGCGGCGGCTGAGCTCCGAGGAGGGCATCTCCTTCGAGTACCACCGCTACGCCGAGCTGCGGGAGGCGCTGGTGGCCGTGTGGCTGCAGTGCCCCGCCATCAGCAGGATCTACACGGTGGGGCGCAGCGCCGAGGGCCGGGAGCTCCTGGTCATCGAGATCTCGGACCGCCCCGGCGAGCACGAGCCCGGTAAGGGGGGCGCGGCCGGTGCCGCCCGCACCTGTGCGCCGGTAACAGCGGCGGGCCCGGCCCGCACCTGTGCGCCCGTGACGGCGGCGGGCGCTGTCCCCGGAGCGCTCGCTGCGGCACCGGCATCGCTGTGAGCCGCAGCCGGCGCGGAGCGGCTTTGTGCCGCTGCCTTTAGCGCCCGTTGCGGCGAGAAACGCCCGGATTCCCCCAAATGCCCGGCGCGGGCTGGCCGGCAGGGCAGGCGCTGGCCGCCCTTCCCCGCACGAACCGCAGCGCCCGCGGAGCGGCGGTGGCGGCCAGGCTGTCCCCCGGGATGTGTCACCCACCGCCGCACGCTGCGGGAGCCGGCACGCGTGCCTCGGCATTCGTGGGTGCGCGTACTTAAGAGTTTGGGACGCCTCGATCAAAGGGAATGGGACTGATACCGTGCGCTTGTGTTCCACCTACGACTGTGTCAATTTCATTGTTTCCGCTTTTAGAATCTATAGTGTCGCTAATGTCAGTCTGTGACAGGGCTTATCCGTGAGGGCAGCTCGGTGCCTTTGGCCCAGCCATCAGCCCTCTGCAGTCATGTCCTCACATTTTCCTCTCTGGGTTACAGCACCGGTCTGGAAGCCCGTGACTTCTAGGCGGAGGTGTGGCTTCTGTGGCTCTCCGGGGATTTGGCCAATACAATTAGTGCTTAATATTCTGCTTTATGGCCTGAATATAACCTTGCTTTGTGTCCTCAAGAGACTTAATGTTAGGGCTATAGTTAGAGGTTATAGGATATTGGACATAAGGGGATTGTAAGAGGAAGGCAGGGTAGTAAAGCGTTGTCTTGGAATGAAAAATGTAGGGAATGCAGTGAAATTTGAAAAATTTCTTTGTGATGTGTTGCCATCACAAGGGTGTGAGGCATAAGAGGGTGTGAGGATCCCGAAGCTAAGAATGAATCTATTGCTGCTGTGTAATTTGTACACTAGAGTGATAACAATAATTCTGGGATTTTGCATTGCTGCTGGGGGACAGCAGCTATAGCTCATTTATGTGGCTGTTGTGTCGAGCCACCTGAAAGGGACAAAAAGAGCAGCACACGGTGCAGCTGAGATGGGGCTATGCCTCTTCCTGGAGACACACTTCTCTTGGTGTCAGTGATGTGAAAAAGGGCTTGTCATTGAGCCCAAGCTAAAGGGAGTCCAGCAAACTGCACTATGAACAACAAACTGCAAAAATGAAAAATTCCTATGGACTGCATCCACATACAGGCTGTAGTGTCAAACATTTCCTGGAACATGCTGGGCGCCTTACTAAGGGAGCCCTATAGACAAAAATGCCACATGTTGCAATGTCCAAATCACATGTCAGGGAATGTGATGAGGCCTGGCAGTCTTTAGTGGTGCATGCTGAAAATGCTGTTTTTTGAAGGGGATTAACTAGGGTTTGAACCACAGCAAATTCATTGTTTTATTTCCATCCTCACTTTCATTCTGTGAGATTCTGAACATTTCTCAAAAAGTGGAGCACTACTCCTCTCTGCAATGCTGCTTGGGAGAAACTTGGGATCTTTTTGGGAAGGGCAGCAAGACCGACCTCATGCATAGTTACCCTTGCGCTCCTTAGAAAGAATTGTAAAAGCATTGATACCACCCCTGCTGCTTTATTACAGAACCCAAGCACCTATATGTTGTGCCAATGGTTGCATTAGAGGTGTTTTCTTCTTAAAAATGTGCCCTTTCTTCTACTGTGCGGTAAAAGGCAGCACTGTTTATTTTTCTATGGGAGCTTTTTTAAGCAGTGCAGTAAAAGAAGTGGAGCCTTGTACCAGCCTTGGCAGGAAATGTGAGACTGATTCTGCTCATACCTGAAGGGGAGACCCTGCTCACTCTCAGCATCCATGCTTGATTCCCAGGGCAGCAACCGGAGTAAGGATATTTTGTGTGGCAAAGCTTGCAGGATCAGAATCTGATTTATCATCATCTATTATTTTTAAAAAATGATGGAATCAAAGACACGCATATACATACCAGTAGTTACTTTTCGTTTTTCCCAGACAGCCAAAAAGTTCTGAACATAATCTATTCCTGCAGGGCATCCTGAGTGTCACAGGATTTATTTTTTAAATATAGGGAAGTTTGAACAAAATATATGCTGTGGTTCATAGATTTTTAGTCTATAGAGAGCTCATGGTTCTAGAAGGCTGATGAGTTCACAGGGATGATACCTGAATCACCTAGTGAACAGCTGTGAAACAAAAAAAATGTTTGTGTTCACTTAGTGAGCAAGTTGATGACAAAATAGATCAGGAAAGTGTTAGCAGAGCGTCAGTAAAGACTTTTTGTACTGAGTAAAGAGGCTTTGTACTGAGTAAATCAAATACTGCATATACATGCAACCATTAAATAATCACATGTATTGCATGGCTGTGTAGCCTTGTGTGAATGCATTTGATCACATGCAAGTATATAAATCAACTTCCATTTTTGAGTATCAGCTATTTTTGAAAATTAATTTGTAATATATGTGCAATGTTTGAAAAAAATTGCTGGAGAGAAATAGGAAGACTTCAGAAATGTGCTTTAGACCTCCAAGGCAACTGGAAAACATCCTCAGTGAATGAAGAAACTGGAACAAATCATAAAGGCCTCGTTTTTTCCTGGGGTAAATACTCATTAGGAGGGGTTTTTTTTAAAGTCCTGATACTGCATTGGAAGTCAGAATGACTTCATGTGAGCCAGTCTGGTTTCTTGCACAGTCATACCACTTGTCTTTGCAAATCTTGGGAACCTGAATTAGTCACTTGCAGACCGTGAGCTGAGCCTTCACTGAGCTCCTCCCAGGGACACCATAAATGCCAGGAGCGTGAGGCTGCCTGAAGGTTCTGATGCTGCATTAAACGTGAGAGAATGTGCTGCCTTTCTGCAAACTTGAGCACCACACTACCTGTGCTTCAACTGTGCTTCGTGCCAAACAGTGTTTGGATTAATATTTGTAATTTTTTGGGGCTTTTTTGTTGTTTGGTTTTTTTATAAAATGTTTGTTTGGGCGTTAATTGTGGCAACGATTTCTTTAGGGTGATACTGCATTTGTATGGGAGATTAGAGCCTGCAGTCACTGATGGAAAAGAAGCCCTTGAATAAGGAAAAGCCCAACCCAGAGATGAAGGTGTTTGAACTTGATCAAGTTTTATGCCAAGGCAGAAAACATCACTTTAAGTCACTGAGGACAAGGCATGAAGGCAGAGAAGACTTGAATGAGTCTCTGTCAGTGGTTATCTGTAGAAGGTGTTGCATGAACGTAGACTGGGAGGAATCAAAATATTTTGGAGTAGCTTTGATTGCATGAGAAAATACAGTTTCATCCCTGTGCCCACCAAAAATTGGCCAAGTTGACAGAAGCCTGTGGACAGCAAGGTCAGATAAAATGAGGAGAAAGAAATTGTGAGAAGTTGATGGTGGAACAGGGGAAAACAGGACTTTTGATGGTAAAGCACAGATTTATTTTTGTTTTTTCTGGGACAATACTTTGCCTTAGTTCACATGCAGGAGAATACTGACGACTCCTGAGAAAGGAAATAGGCTCTTGCTGTGGATGTCTGATGTTCTGTTGAACAGAATGTTAATGATTTTATTGTTCATCCTTTTCCCCACAAGCATCTTTAAAAACACTTCAAATGGAAGGAAACCACTACTGATTTGTAGTAGAGTGAGGCAACTGGTTTTCTATAAGATGACATAGTTTGCAGTTTCAAGCAAGGCATCCTGAAGTGGTGGGGCAGGAGCACACCGTGTGTGAATTGAGCAGTGCAGCTGTGCCTTGGAACGTTCACAGGGCCCTGTGGGTGTGACTTCAGTCAATTTTATGAGGTGCAACTCAGCTACAATAATTCTTGGACCCATCACTTTATCAAAGACTCCACTTGGCAGGGTGAGGAAATGAGCTGGGTTGGTCACTGCTGGCGCTGAGCCTAAATAAGCTTCTAGGCTTCCCAAATTGCAGCTCCTGTACTAGCCCCTCCAGAGCCCCCAGATGTGAGGCTCTCAGTTTTCTCACACCCCAGCCATGCAGTGCTAGAACCATTTCCGCCTGCAAAAAAATAATTAGAGGGTGACTAAGAGAGAAGTGAAAATCATGGCTCTATATTGATGAATGGAGAAATCCAAGATCTATCTGCTAATACAAACAGGTTTTCATTCTGTCACTAAAGTGCTCCTGTAGTCAGCTGTGGCACCAGCCATGCAATCTGGGGCTTTCAGTGGTAAGAAGTTACAAAAAGTAAAGCTGATGAATTTACAGGGAGAAAAATTGTTTCTCATAATGCCTTTGTCACTGTTGCACAAAACCCATTTTAAAATATTTCTTGATTTATTGTAATCCAAGTGACTCTGCAGCCGTTTAAGAGAACTGTGAGCAAGTGCTGCTCTTTTTCAAAAGAGAGAGCAGGGAGAAGAACGAGCCCAGGTGTAGGAGGCTGCTGAGGTTTCAGGCCAGCATGGGCAGGAATCAGCTGTGCCACTGTAGGTGGCACCGGGAGTGGGGAGACCACGGGATGTCACCTGTGGGTATTATGGGCTGTCCTGCTTCAGAGGAGTGGGTGCAGCGCTGGGGTTGGTGGCAGGGTGTTGCATCCCTGGTGATGTCAGAAAGCACACGGCCTGTCTCTTGGTTATGGAGGTGTCATCAGACACAGCTGTCCTAACCTCATTAGCTACAGCTAATTGCACTTGATTTTCTAAAGGTCTTTATTTTCCTTGCGCCCCAAATCTGCACATAAAAATCTTATGAGCTCTTTGATTGGACCTGTTGATCTTTCCTGTATTTGAAAAACATTAATACAAATTGCACATGGCAAGAGCTTGCTATTAAATCTCGATATTAGAGAGCAAGCCCAATTTGTGTGCTCGAGGTTTAAGCAAACACCAGTTTTTATCAAGGGCCACTCTTGTAGTGTTCCCTTTTTGAAGGGAGATGTTACAGGGCTGGTTGCTGGTAAATGTGTGTGCACTTTGCTCACACTCACCCGGCTGCACTGCAGAAAGGCAGGGGCTGTAAATAGGTCGGTGTCAGCAGAGCACTTTGTATCAGGAACCCGGGAGATGCTGTGCTGACCGTGTTGGGCTTTCACCCTTTCTGTCAGCTGTGGTTGAGCTGCTCTCCTGGCTTAGGTTTGCAATCCTCTTTAGAGGTGAGCTGCTGCCTGGGCACCTGCAGCCCCAAACGAACGACGGCAGGGCAGCTGCTGGTGTCTGTAGGGATGGATAGAAAATGCAGAGTAAAACATGGTTGAACTTATTCCTTGTGTAGCCTTCTGCTTTTGGAATTTTTCTTTCCTCTGAGCCTCAGGGAACAGATTTCTTTCAGAGCTTGTGAGGATGTTCTGGCTTTCTCATCAAATACTGTCAGGGATTTGCTACTGCCTCGCCTGCTGGGAGTGCGGATCTGGGGCGGGCTGTACCTCCTGCATTCTTCAGAAGGCTGGGAAGCTGTAATTACCTTTCCAGCAAAATCCCTTGTGGGTTTTTGTGCCGGTTAGGGTATCCCTCTGAAGTCACCCAGCCAGGGTTTGGCCTGGGGTAGTTTCTGGCAGGACGATTTTAGTGCTGCCTGCATTCAGAGCGGGATGCTCAGTGTCCTTCACAGACTGTGCAGGTTGGGCAGGTCTCGGGAGGGCTGTGGATCAGCACGAAGATGGCTGCATGTGCGTGCTGAGTGAATTCTTCAGACTTTTAGATTCTTCTTCCTTAATTTTATCTTTCTTAAATAATATTTCCTTAATAGTTCTGATTTCATCCTCTCTCAGTCCTCGTGTTCAGCCAAAAACAGAGGTGTGGAATACAAAGCGAGAAACGTCTCACAGAACTGGTGCAAATCAAGGCGAGGCAGACACATTTACAGATCGCATTCGCAGCTCGTTGTTAATGCCATTCACGTTCCCATTGAATCAATGGAAATTCCCAGTGAGTGTGGCTAGGCAGCAGTGCTAGGCAGCCTGCAGTGTTCCCGACGCACACAATGCTCTCGCTCCAAATCGCTTCACTGACAGGTATTTAAAGGCTTCCCTTTTGTGTTAGAACATTTAAGAAAGGGTTAATAGCGGCTGTGTGCTACCTGCGGAAACGCAGTGCATCCCAGCTACTGCATCTCAGCAGTTATCTTGTATTTACTGGAATAACACAAATGGCAAACAAGCCGGGGTAAAAAGGTCTGTAATCATTAATAAACATGGCTCTACAGAAGGCAGTTGTTCTACTTTTCAGACTTGAAATGAGTCTGAGTATGCAGACTATTCAGGGTTTGTTGATCTGACCCCGACTGCTTTTGACAGTCCCACTCCTTTTGAAAGAGTTAATTACTTTAATTTCTTTCAAAGAGAAGAGTTGGCATCACCTCCCACACCTTCAGATTGCCTTATCAGTTCCCAAAGAAAACAGAAGGGGGGCCTGTTTTGTTATTGTCTCGGCTTAAAATGATGTTTTATTAGGGTGGCAATAATGTAAACTCCAGAGAATTCGTGAGAAGTCTATAAAGCATGGGTATTTCCCAAGATTCTGTGACGTGTATTGTCAAAGCCAGTAAATTGGGGTTGGGTGATTTATCAAAAGTGATCTCGTTATTAAAATATGTTAAAATTTTTTCCAGGAAAAACTGTTTATTTTTCTGTGATGTAGTAATCAATATCTCACACCTTTAAATAACTTGGAGGGTGAAAAACAAGACAGGTGTTCTGATTTCAGAATTAACACAAATTTTTGGTTGTAACAGTGGAATTGCTGCTAGACTCAGCTGATAATTTAGTATTCAAACTTGTTTGGAATTAGTTCTGTGCTCATTACATCTAATTTCTGTTTTCAAAGATGGCATGTGATTTAGAAGCCTACATCCTGGGCATGCATATTCATGCTGTAATCTCCCTTTTCCTGGTCAGCAGGAACACCTCTTGGCCAGGCTGCAGCCCCTCTGAAAGCATCTGTTTTCTCTACTGACTGCCAGAGGAGCTAACATTGGGTAGGATTCTGACTAAGGAATGTGTGCAAGAGCTTATGGTTAAGTTCTGGTGATGTATCATCATCTAATGTGCCTTGTTGTGCTTCATGTGCTATTTTTGCAAAGCATACAGTGTATGAACCCTATCTGAGCTTTTTTCAGCATATTAATTTATTTTTTAAGTCCTCATATCTATTTTAATTCATGTTCCTCCTAAGAAGAAAAAAAACCCCAAAGCATCATGTCACATAGTTTTTTGGTCTACACTTACTCTTTAAACAATAGTCTCATGCAGTATTACTATAGAGCCTTGCTGTTTTGTTTTCTTGATTTTTTTTTCCCCTCCAATTGGATAGGGAATTAAACTGTGAGGACTAGTAACTCAATTCTCTTAAAATTTTGTGGAACTAAAAAAAGTGAAAACCACAGCATGTACTTTAAGGCTTCTGGGCAAGGTAATTGAAATGATTGCTGGGGTTACAAGGAGCAAAGTAAAGGGTGTAAACATCATTTTGGAGTGAGGTGCACACCAAAAGCCAGCATTCAGTGAATTCAGTGGGAATGAGGTGTTATATATTATTATTTTCTAGTGTGCTGGGGCTAAATGAAGACATCAAGGGTCTATGTAGTAAAAAGGTTGGGAAAAAAATCCTTATCAGTAAAACAGAGTAGGCAGGTTTGATCTGCTGTGGGACAGAAAATGGAGCTCTTTTGTCTGCCATACATCAGCTTGTATCATCTCAGGATAAGGGTGAAAGCTGGTGGTGTTCTGGGAGCTCTGCAGTACAGCAATGCTGAAACTGAGCTAGTCCCAGCTTCACGTGCTGGGGTTTTGGGTTTTGGAACAGAAGTTCTGCCACACTGTGAAGAAATGACAAGTGAAGTATGTGCCAAGGTGCAGTGGCTGCCCCTGGCAATAAAGTTTTTGGCTCTCTTGCTGCTTTCAGGGGCACTGCTGGGGGAAAGGACACTGGACTAAAAGTGAGGTGTTGGTCCATGGTGCCCTTGCCTTTGAAATGGAGGTTTCCTGCAGGGTGCCAGCTCTCTGCTAGCTGAATTGGCATTGGTCACATCTTCCTGTCACAGCAGCAGGTATTGTCAAAGAGCTGTGAGGTTTGGGTCAATATGAAGACATATGTTAGAGATGTGTCTATGTACTCTGTACAATGGCCAGGTAAGAGAGGATCTTGAGTCATAAACCTGTGGCTGGCAGTTCCAAGGTAGTAAACATTTGTTTTTAATTAATGTCCAAAGCGACATTTGTAACTGCATAAGCTAGTAGCTGCTTCCTGGTAGTTGTTCATACTGAATTGTGAGGAGAACCTCACATCCTTGTTTGCTTGCAAGTGAAGTCCCATGGAGACAGGTGTTCTTTGCATGGAGCTGCACGTGGCCTTGGAGTGTGAGCTGCCTGATTTATGATCAAAGATGCTGTTCTGGCTGCAGAGCCTGCCCAAAGCAAGAACAACCTGGTATAAAATTTCGATAGCCAAACTGAATTTCATTTTTATATCTTTTATTTTAAAGCAAGCAAGCAGTGCTGGGTGGCTGGGGAGTCACTTCTCCACTCATGGCACACACCACTACAAGTTCACCAGAGCATATTTACTGTTTCTAAGCCTACAAAGCATTTTCCAGTGTGCTTGTGTTAGTCCAAATCAGCAAATATCAATAAGCTGGGATCAGCAACTTCATAATCTTTCCAGGTGGTTGTTGGCTTCCTGTCCCTCTCGTGGTCATCTGGAGGGAGGCCTTTCACTGGTGTCTGCTGTATCTTGAACAAGTGCATCAAGCTTTTTATGACACATAAGCATTTTATTACACATTAGTTGCTTTGTTGCAATATCCCTTAGCTTTACCTCAACTTCCTCTATTTTATTCTAAGCATCAGTTGGTTTTGCCATCTCATCTCTTTTACTTTACTTCTACTATTTTATTGGAATTTTTATTTGGCAATTTGGTCAAAAAGTTTCAGAACTGTTATTTGTAGTTATCCCAGGGAACATATTCACTTTCAACACAGCAGATGCAAGCATTTGGTGATGCCATTGCTGATTGACACGAATCACAAAAGCATTTTTCACACAACCTGAATGCCATTTTGAGTACTTATGCTTGGGGATGCACTTGCCTTAAAGCCAAATGAACAGAGTTGTTTGATCAGGGGAGACTGTTGGATTGGCCAAAGTTTATTGAACTGTTCTCTTGGCATCCTTGCTAGGCTAATGATCTGCTAGGTGTCTAGAAAGTATGGCACAGACATTTGCCATATTAGCTCTCCAAACAAAAGAGAAGTCACATAGTGCATTGCTATGAGAAATGCAGCTAAGGGTTCAAAGATACAAAGAAAGTGGAAGGAGAATGAGACATTTCAAAGGTTAAAACTTTCTGCATAGTTGTGTTTCCTGTACCATCACATTAGAGATATCTGGATAATACATGTGTGAATTACCACATGCTCGTCTCCTGACATTTTTGGCTGCAAAACATTAATCTGAATTTTATTTTTGGGTCCCTCAAACTCAGCATCACTGTCCTCCAGTTACACATTGTTATCCTTCAGTGTTATGAGTGGTGCATTCCTTGCACATTGATCATTCAAAATGAAACTTTTTTCCTGTGCTAAACCAAATACTTTGCTGTTTTGGCAGCATTTTTTGGCTTATTGCACAGAAACACAATTCCAGAACTATAAGCAAAATTGGGGTGAGTCTAAGACATAAATAGACACTTTTTACCCACCTGAAAAATGGTGCTTCAAAGGAAGCCTTGTGACTACGGTAAGCTGACTCTCCGTGTCTGATCTGCCCCTGGTAAGACTAAACCATGCTTAAATTTTCCCTCCTACCCAGCTGCTGACCATCCATAAATCAAACTGAAGTCAGTGGGAGCTATTCATCTGAATTTAAGCAGGAGGCTTACAAATCCTGATAATAGTGAATCCTAAATGTTTAAGCCAACTTGCATGTGTATTCTAAAAAAAGAAAGCTAAATGTGACTCTAATTCTGTAATAGGCTGCACTTACGGAATGAGGGATCCAAGTTTACGCTGCTCTTGATGAAATGTCTTCCTTCTCTTTGGTGACATCAGTACATAGAGGGATGGAGAGGAAAAAAAAGCTCTGTGGTTGGGAGCTGGGCTTTCACATGCTTAAATTTTAAACATTGTAAGACGTTGTTTCGCAGAGAGGAAAATCTGTTTTGTGGTAAAGGATGGCTGGCTGCTTTCCTGGCTCTGCTGGGAATTTTTTGTGGTTTTGGGTAAGAGCACCCTCTCCATGTGACTCAGGTTCTCCTCTCCATGCCTGTGTTCTCAGCCCCCATGCTGGGTTTGCGTGTGGCTGTGCAGTGTACCAGGTGTAGAGGTACTTGAGAGCTAGCATGTGGCTCAGCGTTTGATCTGCCTTTGACAGGCAGTTCCTACCTGCTTCCTGTCCCTAGCAGCAAGGAGCCCCAATATTTGTGTTGACTTAGCTATGCTAATGGACATATGGTGAGGAGTCTCTCCAAGAGCTTCTCTCCCTGTTTGCCTGCTGCAGATACACAGTTTTTTGTTTTGTTTAAAAATCTGCCTTCATATTAGATAAATATAAAGAAGGAAACAAATCCTTTTCTTCTGGTGCTGATAGGGAGAGTCACAACAGAGACATCAATATTTGCAGGGTTTCCACGTGTTGCAGATATGGGAAAAAAATCCATAGTCAAAATAAATACTGCTAACCTTCAGTGAAAATCTTTCAGTACAAATCTTTAGTGGAAAAGCCTATAAATAAACAGAAACAGAGGAACATCTGTTCCTCGTACTCCATGAAGCAGCTGATAAAAATAAAATCTGTATTATAACAGTAGCCAATACAAGATGAAAAAGTACCTGACAATGACACACCTCCTGAATAGAGAAGTTTAGGAGCCAAGAAGCTCATCTGACTTGAAAATTGAAGAATTGTCTGAAATAGATGTTGCCATGGAGACAGATAGGATTAGCAGCCTGAGACTGATTTCATTGGTCTGCTGCTAGCACAAGTTGCTTGTTTGAGTAGCATTAATATGTTGTCTCATGCTGCTTTATATGCTGAGACCATCTGGCATTAGTGGTATTTAAAGGTGCAGTCCTGTTACGGAAGGAGTTGGCCAACATAGTTTGATTTATGTTTGTAAGACAAGCTAAAAGAGTTACAGGGACTTTGAAAAGCTGTCTTGTGCACAAAAATATTCTGAAAAATCACAGCTTGTGCAGAGATGAAGTGGGGCTTTGGGAAGCAGCACGAGGCATTTCAGAAGTCTGCTTTATACTCAGTCAGCACATATTTGAAATATTCTCTGCACAAATACACACTTCTGCATGTTTCTTCAGGTGTGAGTGTGAAGGCAGCCACATGTTTTCAAAAATAAGCCTTTTCACTGCAAAGCTGCTCAGGAGCTACAGCTCCACCACCTTGAACCAACACAAGATCATATTGTGTATTGAGGAAAAGTATGTTGTAATGTTGCAGTGTTAAATGAAGAAATTAAGGTCCAACCAAACAAGAGTTCCTTTAGCTTACTTCAGAGTCCATGATTTCAAGAAAAGCATATCTTCTTTTAGTTTGACTGTATACCTTAAAAACGTATTTTTTAGCAAAGGATTTGATAAGAAAGGCAGTTTGTAGAGACTAAAATAAACCTTATCTTTGATCTATTTATATCAATGAGTCTTCATCTGCTTTCCTTAATACCACTCTGGAGTGGGAGTTATCTTCCAAAGGAGCTTATATGTCACTGCTGACATGCCTCAGATGCTTATAAATTTTCACTATTTTTTCTTTTATAGTTATTATCTTGGTACTTAATTATTCTCAGGACTTTTCCCCCAGACAGAGATGAATGGTTAGAATGACCAAATAAGAGCCAGAAGGTATTGCTGTCTGAGTTTCAAGTTCCAGTGTGGAGGTTTTTCTGGAGACTGGGCATGGTAAGGAAAGTGGCTAGAAGGAAAACTAGCTGGAGGCTTTGTTGTCCTGGATAGACTTAAAACTGGATGGAATTTGAAGTCAAGTCTCAATAATTATCCCTAAGCTTGATAGGCATTTTTACATTTACATTACATTTTTAGAGCTTACTGATGTTCTGAAAGTACTGATGGAAGGCATTTCTAGCAGTGCTCTGCAGCAGTGTAACATTTGTCCTCAGGTATTGATGTGATTGATGTTTCTTGGATATTAGTGTGAAGTGTGTAGTACAGTAATAAAATGAAACAAGGACATGGGGTCTGTTCCACAAATCTTTAGCTTTTAAGCTTTTATTCTGGAGCTCTGACTTTGGTGCCAAAACAAATTCTTTATATAATTTTGCTTCAAGTGCAGGACCCAAGAAATACATAGCTGTGAATGTCCTCACTCCTTCAAATAGCTTTAGAATGATTATGTTTGGTGCTTAATGTTTTTACAGCTTAGTTCTGTTTTAACAAAATGAATATAGGGCACAGGAAGACAGCCAAATAACTTGTATTCCCAGCCTGCTCCCAACCCCCAATCCCTAGTTTGCAAATCAGTTTGCTCCCTGTTTTGTTTGCTTGTTTTTAATGCTGCCATTCAGTTCTGTGTGAAACAAAGCTTGGGTGCAGTTTTGGGTGTCAGTGCCCCCCAAGACCCCCCTCATGATGATACAGATGTTGCTGCCACAGAGCTGTTTGCTGCTGTTACCCCTGAGCAGCCTTCCAGCATTACCTTGTCATGTCTTGTAGCCTCCCATGCATCTTCCTGCTCTCACGACACATCACACTTCCACGGTGTGCAAAAGAGTTAAAATCACCCTGAGAGGCTGTGATGCTACCCCTACATGGTTGTGGGCCCTTTGGTTTAGATAAACCCACAAGTAAGTATTTCCTAAAGGCCCTGTGGGGCCAGGAGTATCCTCCTCCATCTGTGGGGGAGGATCAGGAGGGATCCTGGCCTGAGGAGCTGGGGTGCAACCACCTACACTGCTTGGTCTTCTGGGTGCTTGTTGGTTTTCAGTTTTATTATTCATACTTAAACGCTTAATTTCTGAAGCTGCTGGTTTTGACCAGATGCTGTTTCATTCCTTCACATTATTTCATTTGTTTCAGTTCTCCAGATACTGACATTTGACATACCAGTATTTATAGTCTAGGAATAAACTTTTGTTTTTTCTCCATTCCATTCATTTTCAGGGATAGAATGCTGCGTCAATTCTTGCTGCATTTCCATAGCATTTAAATGAGCTGACTGCAGCTGATCAAGCTATTCACTGAATATTTCAGTGTGAGAAAAGGTGATAGAATTGAGAAACAATAGCATGTGAAACAGCACCAGTTGTGCTACATAACATTCTGCTGAGTTGCCAAGTCTGGTGACTTGACTGTCTGAAATTGAAATAGTTGCAGTCAGGCTTTCTTGTCTAGAGTGTCCAACACAATTCTTTAAATTTACTATTAATGTGAAGTGGAATGAATGCAGATTAATGTTTCTAAAGTCTGTGATATATTTTACCAGTAGCCCTGAAAACGAATAATACGGCAATGTGCTTTTGAAACAACCAGCCATAGATGGCTAATGGCACATTGTTCTCAAAATACCACTGCAATAGCGCTGTAGATACAGCAGATTTATTTTAACAATAGATTTTCTATGTTCAGTGGATTACTAAAATATGATTCCATATGATGGGGGCAATTTCAGAAACTTGTAGTTAAAAGCAGCTGAGAATCATCAGAACATGGAATGTGTCCTGTATGAAGAATCAACAAAAGGCTCCAAAAATGCTTTGTTTAAATATAAACAGAGCTGTTATTAGATTTATGCTTCTTAAGGTTTGTCCCAGGAAAATTGCTCCTTTGGATATCATTCCAGTGCTGCTCCTGCAATCCCAGTGAAATCACAATATGAGGTCAATCTGGAGTGCTCAGTTATTTGATGTGAAGGCCAGAAGAAGATTTGGTGCCCATGAATACCTCTGACTTCCCCTCAGAGCCACAGAGTATTTGTTGTGCCTGTGCTGCGGCTCACCCTCAGGGACCCTGGGGCAGCAGGGCTTGCACAGCTTGTGGCAGCCTGTGGTAGGGAATCATTTGGTATCTGAGATGGCCAAACACTACAGAAACTGCAGGTACTGTCTGGTGCAGTCCAGTCCATTCTCCATTTTCTCTTCCCTAGGAGCTGAAAGGATTAGGATGATCTGAACAAGAAAAAAGGGGTTCTTTAGTGTCCTCTCTAATGACTTAGTGGCATTTTCTGCTTAATACTCATCCACTCTGTACAGACTTGCTAGCACTGAATATAGTGTCTCTAGGAGTTCCTTATTCTCTTGATATCAAAATTTACTTTGTGTAGCTTTAAATATAAATTACAGATCTCATGTTGGTTTAATTTTTTTTTTTTCTCCAGCATAAAACTCATTGATGTGAGGCAGGACATTGAGCATCATGCTACTAACTAAAGTCAGGGAGAGTGCTGCATGTTGCAAGGGAAAAACGATCATCCTCAGCTGAACAAATTTAAATTTACTTATTGTTAGTGCCTGTATCTAGGAGCACTTCCCAGATTATTGGTATTAAATATATGAACATTGAGCTAGAGAGATTGTACCCTATTGCTAGTATAAAACATGTAGGTCAAAACCTCTGCAAGCTTCCAGTTGTGGTTCAGATTCATTGCACCCTAGAAAGTGGGGAATGGTATTATTTTTCTATACAAAGATTAATTTAAAATGTTTTTTCTTCCTTTCTTTTTGCTGCTATTTCTATCCTTTTTACCCAGCTTTTTTTTTAGTCACTGCAGTTGCCTTTTGCCTTTCAAAATACAGCAAGGGTGAAATAGAGGTGAGGAAACAGAGAAGACTAAAAAAATGTGGCTTTGCTGCAGATTATGTAGACTTTCTGTTTTCTCCAGCCTTAAAGGCTCTTCATTATAGGGTGTATCAAGATTGTACTGTCTAGAAGGAAGCTGTAGTTGTAATGTACAATAAGAGCATGGCACATTAGTCAGCAATCTGTTTATAGCATTGTGGTTTAGAGCAGAAACCCTTTCTGTAGGAGATTCTCCAGCAGAATCTCAGGAAAATTGAAGCAGCTGCAGCTGTAAAAGGAAATGTACATTAAAAAGGCCAGGGAGAAACCACAGATAGAGATCCTCCTCTGTTATTTATAGCTGTTTCATTAAATGCCCCTTTCAAAGCTTTGAACAGAGATAGAAATCACATTGACATTTAGATACATAAAAGGA
The DNA here is from genome assembly GCF_028551555.1 of Melozone crissalis. Taxonomy (NCBI): domain Eukaryota; kingdom Metazoa; phylum Chordata; class Aves; order Passeriformes; family Passerellidae; genus Melozone; species Melozone crissalis. The sequence goes on along the minus strand of NW_026535784.1, from coordinate 33,474,673 downwards.
ATACACAAATGATGACATCAGTGGCTCAGCAGATGGCGAGATGATTGCTGCAGTCCCTTATGAACTGGGATCTGTCACTGCAGTTGTTGTCCAAATGGAAACCTCTGAGCAAAAGAGCATGGGGTTACAAGAGATAGTAACTGTACAGGGTCTAACCTAGTGTCTAGGAACAGAAGCAAGCAAAAAGAGTATTGTAATAATTTCACCATTCAAAAAACAGGACTGTGGATCAAACTCTTCCCTATGATTGCTTTAGGCTAGAAAAGAAGTCCAATTCATTTCAGACATCCTGCTTTTCTCTTATTTTCCCTTTGGTTACCCTTATTACTCTTTGTTGTTTAAAAATACATTGAAATTAATGCAGAATTTCTCATTTTATTTACTTGGCAAATTGGGCAGCCCTTGTTTAATTTTTGAAGCAGTTTACAAGACATGCATAAGTGCATTTCAAGAAATGTATGTCAGGAGTTGCTTCTTCCAGCTTTTCCATTAGCTGCTTCACACTGTATCTTCCAGGAAAGCAGTCAAAATTATAAAGTACGAAAATCTATGTGGGATTCAGTTCTGCATGCAGTGAAGTCAGTTGAAGCTTTGCCAGTGACATTAAGGGATCCAGAGTTCGATACATTGCTTAAACTATTAAGTACTATAAAAGCAAGACTCAAGGGTGAGCTATATGTGTCTTCATAAGCCATTATTAATAATATGAAATAACATACCATAAATTAGAATAATGTGATTGTGGGCACATGTGTATGTGCACATTTTGTATCAGAAATCTTCTGGAAGGTCCTCATAGAAAGGGAAAATCCAATCCCTCAGCTATTGGCTGTAGAGAATCTGGGTTTTGGGCTCTGTAACAGAAATTTATCAATCTGGATGTGAAGATGCACCAATCTGTGGGCTAATTGCTCAGCTGATCTTTAAAGCTGCTCAAATACTCAGCAAGAAAAAGTAAAATTTAAAAACTGGAAATACTTAACTCTAGTCCTTGTCTTAGATAGGAGGCTACATTAAAACAGATACCTGGTAAGCTTTCCAGCCATTCATATTCATGCTGCAAATACCTTTTCATAAAGCAGTGATATGAAAATCTGAAAAGAAGCACAACACCAATGGCTGTGAGATTTTGTCAATTCTTCTGTTTGATAAGCAAATGAATCCCAGATCATCTGAATATTATATGGAGATACAAATTAGCACATCATTATACCTGATGTGTTGGAAGCTGCTTTGTACTAAGTGTGCACAGTGAAAGCTTTAATGGCAGACACAGTATGTGAAGCCCATGCTTTTCCCATTTCTAGTCATCCACAGGAAATTGTGACCATTGTAACATACACAATAAATTGGGACATTTTGCTTTTACTGGTGTTATTAGCAAAACTTTCATGATCTTCAGCATGTGCGAAATCGATCTTTTGGTTGTTTTTCTTCCCTATTTGCTTGGCTATCACTAGCAGCAATTAAAATTTCAGACTACTTCAAAGACCAGGCTTTTTTGCTAAGCTCTAGGGGAAATCAAAAAAACCCCAACAACTGAAAACCAAACACCAAAATCAAATGAGAAACTCTTTCGAAGCTGCTTTTGATTTTTAATGCTTTGAAAAGCAGAAATATATTTTAAAAATTTATTTGGATATTGTTCTGTGTAAAATTACCAAAACGGAAAAGGGGAAAAAATATCCATCTGAAAAACATTACAGTCCTGGTGGTTAAAAAAAAAAATTGACTTTTGAATTGTTGAAAATCAAAAGTCTGTTTGGATTCCTTGTTTTCCTGGTTCAGTCAAGATGCTGTGGAGTGGTCTTTCCTGCAATGGTCAGAATTCTCCAGTGGCAATATTTCACTTGAACAAAGATTTTTTTTTCCCCCTAATACAATTTGATTTAAAAAGTTATAATAAAAATGAATGAACTCATAAAATTACCCAATTATGAATCAGTTTGAAACGTGAAGTTGTAGTTGAAATTCAAGTTTCAATTTGCCATTCTTACATGGTGCATTGAAATTCACCAATTTTTTACCAAGTCTTTTTAGGTGATTTGCTGGCATAAATTGACCCATTTTTCAAAACATGAAGCATTATTACATTTTATAGAAAAAGATCTTTTTAAATTTTTATCAACTGTAAGAAATTTACAGTGCACTCAGGGAAGGTTTCTCAGGCCAGCCTGTTTGCTTGACTTGCAAGAGTGAGGTCAGTATCTGTAACACTGTGGACACAGTGATCCTGTCTCACCAGAGGATCAAGGCAAACCAGAATACCATTGGTAGGGAGCCAAATGAAAGATACCCCAGAAAACAGTGTTTCAAATGTTCACATTAGGCTCAAAAGCTTCAAAGGTCTGCTACGCTTAAACTACGTTCAAGTCAAGAGCTTGCTTTGTCTGCAATTCAGTAATTTCAAAGGGGAAAAACATAAATAACTTTAAAAAGGAAGTGGTCTTAAAGAATGGGAACAAAAATACCAAAGGTAACTTTCTAAAACTTTCTCATGTATTGAAGGGGTAAGAGCAGATAGGTTAGAAGGGATATGGTGCATCTTGAATAACTGTTTCATTTAGTTCTCTGCAAATAGAGAAAAGACATGAAAGAATCTAGCTAATGTTAAAGTCTGTGAAAGTTCTTCAGATAAAAAGAAACAGAATTCTCCCAAGAGTGCTGATGTGTTGCTATGTGAACAATTATAGTGTGGTAGCAGAAAATGTTTACTGAGTGCCCACTATTCTAGGAAGGATTTTCTGTAGGCTATATCAAAAGAGAAAGAAGTGTTTTGATGCCAGTTAAAAAGATCTGTCTGTTTTGAGATCTTTTCAGTTGTATTTTCTCTGAAGAATCATGGCAAGCCTATTTACCAAGACTCAAACGGACTCTGAAATTGCACGAGAGTTAACAAGATGTTCAAGGAAAGTTTCATTCTTTTAAGTTACTGATATGTGGATAATTGTATCTGTGGAGGACAAAGTTATTCAGAAGAGAGAGGCACAAACCATCTCTTCATAGGGTATCCACTAAGTAACTAAAACTGCAGTTGTATCAGAAAGTAGAAATGAAAATATGTTACCAGAGGTCTGCCTCTCTGTTAAAAGAGCCTGAGGGTGTTGTAGCTGGATTTTTTTGGTGTTTATTTGTAGTGCTATCGTGTGCTTAAACCTGCATCTTCATCACTGTTGTCACCCACTTAAGTAGTTGTACCCACTTGTCCATGCTGCTTTCACACTTCCATCAACAAGATTTTCTTGCGCAGTGGCGCTCTTCAAATCAAAAGTTAAAGGAAGATCCAGGATAAACAACCCACTCATTAAAGGAAACATCACAGAATTTTTAATGAAGATAGATACGAATTTTTAAAGAAGATAGATACAAATTATATTTCCTAATAATCTGGAGGTTGGCACCCTCAGGAAGAAATTATTTTCAGCAGTGTGAGACATTAATTCCCAATGGGATTGGAAGTATTGTAATATCAGGTATTCTGTGAAAAGAGGCAAGGAAAGAAATTTATGTTGAAATGATTATGACATAATTATTATTAGGTTTTCCTTGATATTTTTGTGTGAAATAGTGTCTCTAGCTGATATCACAAAGATGAAGTTGATTGTTCTCATTCTTTTTGATACCACTGTGTTAATAAACTTCTTAAAATGGATTCTTTTTCTTCACATTTCCCTAGCAAAATAAATATATTTTTTTAAAAGTAGTCAAATTGAATAAAGCTATTACGATTTCTTTAAAAACAAAATTCTCTCATTGAGGAACACTTTGGAAATTAGTTATAAAACTTAATTATGATTTTAAAATTCTTTCTCTGTTCTTTACTTCTTTACATTGTTTTTATGTTGGTTTTTTTTTTGTTTTTTTTTTTAATCACAACTCTGGAGGGAAATTCCTGACCTTTTTGATTTTTCCCATGGAAATGCTGGACTGTGTTTGACATGTCAACTCATAAAGTTGTCATAATGTCATAATTATGGTTTCAGACCTGTCTCTCTGTGAAATTTCCTCAGGAACCATGAATCATAAGTAATGTTTATAGAAAGACTCTGGAATTACATTTCACTGATAAGTGGAATGCAAACAATGAATTAAGAAGCGTCCTTAGTTAATTATCAAGTGTTAACCATTTTTAGGATGATCAGAAGAGAAAGAACTGGGCAAAACTCTTCATAATTCTAGTAAGGGTAAAATCACAGTATATAAAATTTTTGTATTAATTGGACTTTTGAGAATAATCTGTAGTTGAAATGTAATTTTGGTCCGTATCATGGATGAAAACATCACTGTTAAAGATACTTTTTACTTTATTAAAGTTTATTTCACTTACAAAAAAGATGAATGTTTTCTTCCTGGATAGCAAAGTCAACACAGCAGTGGAAGCAATGAGCTGGCTTTTCTATGAGCAGTTATGCAGTGCACAGCTTTTCACTGATCTAAGTGAGGGTAGAAATTGGTCACAAGATGTTTTCCGGAGGCAAGTATAATATGATGATGGATATAATGGAAAAATGTAAGAGAACAAGGTTGAAAAATGGCTCAGAAGGGGCACTAAGTTTTGAAGCACTGAGCCTGTAGAGGCAGCAGCTAAAATAATGTCACCTTTTGACACAAAAACTGGGACAGTGTGTGTCCCAGCACTGTTCCAATGCATGTGGTGTTCCATCAGTTCCAGTCACTTGAATAAACAACCCCACTGTTATGGTGGGGGCTCTCGGAGGCCAAGCACTGGTTTTACTTGAGTGCTTGTCAAGGCCATCAAGAATATAAATGCAAATGCATTAATTTGGCAGTAGCCCAGGACACATAGCTGCTGCTGCTGCTGCATTGGGTGTCCAACAGGTCTCCAGTGAATTGGTGCTATTACTGTGCCAAATGGAATATTTTTCAGGAGGGATGGACAGAAAGCAAAAGGTAAGGATTAAGTAGTGGTGAGGTCACATATGAAAACAGTATTCAGTGTGGAATACTTGATCAGAGAGTAAGTAATTAATTTTTTAATCTTAGTAGTGAGGAGATGGTTTAAAAGAAAAAGGCAAATGAAGACATGAAGTAAGAAAACTGTCATATTAAAAAAAAATAAAACAAAACCCACAGGAAAAAAAAATCTAGTAGGATTGAAGCAAGAAAGTTAAATTAAGAAAAAAGTGTGAGCAGATACCCAGAAGTGTTCCTTCTCTGCTTGTTCTTAGCCCAGTGCTAGGTGGTATTGTCAGTGGCATGAGAAGTCAATGAAGATGTCCCACCTCCTCCCCTTTTTGTCCTTCTTACTGCCATTGTGGCAGCTCTTTGCAATATTCGATGGTGTGAAAACGGCAGGAAGCTGTGGCTGATTGTTCTGGGCTCTTGGTCTCACGGGAGGAATGATGATGAAAAGCTGGTTGTTACCTTTGGCAAGGCCATGGAAACATGAAGGTGGTGTCCCAGTGCTGCCTGTCTGTGTGTGGGTGTGAGTCCAGCACCTGGGGAGCTGGTCTGTGCTCCATCTCCAGGAGCACACAGCACTGAGGCACTGCTTGGCTGGGGGCTGTGGGCTGTGGGCTGGTGGCTCTCACATCTCCACCACTGTTTCTCAGGCTTCAGGGAATAGCACTGTTTGAGCTCAGGCTGCCAGTTTGCACCTTTTTCCTGTTGCCCTCTTTCTTTCTGGTCCCTTCTAATGAAAATTTCTTCTCCCTCACCCTTTACTTTAGAGGACCTTCAATTTCTTCAAAGTATTTCTCTGCTGTTCTCAAAAACATTACCTTGAATCATGGACTAGCCTTCTGGGCAAGTGACTGAATTTCCAAGTGCTGTTTTCCAGTCACTGCAATGCTGTGAGCCTGCTGCCTTTGTTCACTTGCAAGCCTTGCAGCAGAACTGAGCTTGTTCCTTTCAGAGCCTGACATGGCATGTTTCATCTTATTTCATTTCATATTTCATCATATTGTCTGCTTAGAGTAGCTTACGCTGGTCTTGTATTCTTCTCTATAATTGCCTTTTTGTTTGGCCTCTTATGGCAGCTTAGCTCTTAACTCACCCTAAAATCCACAATGACTTTGGAAATATTTTGATTTGGTGGAAAAACTCAAGAGTGATTATCTTCTGTATTGAATTTTAACCTCAGGAAATCCTGGCCTCCTGCTCCCGAGAATGAAAGATGTGTAAGTGCTACAGGAGCACAGCATCATTTGTATTTCCACAGTGATTTCCAGAGGAAATCTTAGCACATACTAAGTATTTTCTTCATTTTTTAAAAAAAAAACCTTCTCTTTAAGTAGTTTTAATAAGCCTCTCTGTCTTCCATTTTTAACATTCTGTAAATGGTAAGGTAAATTAAAAATGCACAAGTGATTTGAAATGAAGATAAGTTCTAGGAAAAAAGACACTTTGTCTTAATGCTATATTTTGTGTATAGGATATAGGTTTATGAAAATAATTACAATTCCATAACCTTAAAATTTTTAAGGGAGATAAAGTGTAGTTTTTTATCCCCTCTTCAAGCCTGTATGAAGAGAAATGAAGCTTTTGTGCACTGTGATGTAAAGTAGGATTTATAGCTTTGCTATGTAGACATTGATTGGATGCTTTTGGCTTGCTTCATTGCTTTTTTGGATAATTATTGCAATGTGCAGATCTAGTGGAGAGATTTGAACTTAGAAATATGTGGGGTTTAACTTGGTCTGCTACCCAGGATTCTGCTTCCAGAATAATTCTTTGAAATTGCCTACATCAGAGTTTCTGTGAGAAAAAAGTAACACTAGGAATTTGTGCCAGCAAAATGTGTCAGGTTCAGTACCCAGTATCTCCAGGCAGAGAGTATTGATGCCAAAGTGAAATCTCAATTTCCTATATTTGGCAGAAAAAATACATCTAACAGAAAATGTGCTCTGGGGGGGATCTTTCATGTCTTTTCAGACCTCTGCAATGCACAGTGTCGCTGAAAGCAGTGCATCTTCAGAGTGCATTATTCATGGAATGCACGTGTGTTTTACCTGGTGCTCATTAGAGCAGGTAGCGGGGCTGCTTCTGGGGTTTGGTGCCACCCAAACTTGGCTGTGCCCATCTCTTTACATCTGTTATTCCTTTAGAACTAATCACAGTCAAATCTAGAAGAGAGAGAGAGCAATCCCATTCCACAGAACTGAATGAGGAAAACCACCAAACTAAACTAAATAAGTCCAACACAGAATAATTTTAAAGATCAAAACTCTCTTTCTGTATGAAATAATATATATAGCTAGGATCATGTGTAATGGAAAATAAGAAACAATAAAAACCAGAAAATGTTACTTATCCAAATCTTAACACTTGTTTCTTTGAGATGTCCTTATGCTTTTGAAGTGTGGAGATTTTGCACTTTCAAACATCTGGGTTTTAATCTTTTATTGAAATGTGGTTACTGAAGTTAGAATAAATGGACAAATAAATAAATCATGTTATGAATGGGTATGGTGATCTTTATGCCAGCTCTTCAAACTTACTTCAGGCTACTTTTCTGCTCACCAGTGACTTGTTTAAGCGCAGTATTGTAGTTTGATCACTTCAGACATTAATCCTTCTTCAACTGGTAGGCAATTTGGCACAGGATTTGGAGCAACGTGGTTTGACATTGTTTTGTCAAATCTCAGAAGGGCTACAATATTTCTGTATTCTGTAGAGCTTTGGATTTTTATGAATGAATATTTCCAGCCCTTCACAAAAGCCAGCAGTGCTTTTTGAGTTTGCATGCTCACAGAGGAACCATAACACTCTGAGCTCTGTATCAATAAAGGTGAGAATCTGAACTGTCACAATACGTTTGAATATCTTTACTCCCTTACTGATGAATTTAACAGCCAGATTCACTTTAAAAATAAAATTATTGTGTCATGGACCATTTCCTTTGACAGGTGCTTGGATGCTGGCTCTCCAGAATGCTTGCAGTCTCTTATATCATTCATTTGTGGGGAAAAAAATAAAAATTGTCTAGTTCTACTTCAGAGCAAAATCTTCTGGCAGAAGGAGGAGACAAAATTTCCATGCAGACATTGTCAGCTTCTTTGTCTTTCTCACTTAACTGGTTAAAAAATAGCTGTCTTTCACTCTTGTAAATTGATTTAGAACATTCATGGGATTTAAATGGGCCTACACAGGAAGGGCACAATAAAAATGCTTCTCTAGTTTTGTGTAATTTACCTGAAAAATGTTACGTTCACCAGTTGTGACGTCATTTTCACAAACCTTGTGTTCTTCTTTGTAGCTGTATTTGTGTGACTGTAATCCCAATTCAGCAAGCCTAAAATAAAGCTATAAGATAGGACATTTCCTTCCTTCATGTAAATAAAAACATGTAGCTATAAAGCCAAATGATAAGCAAATAGCAGCTGAACATCACGTGTCATCCTGCTTTCCCTTGTGTGCATCGATGGGATACCAAAATTGCATCTGTTAGGATATTTCTGTAGCGAAAATCCATGAAGAAAAAGCTCTGCTGTACTGCTGCCTAGACTTTCAAAAATATCATAAGGCTCTTATTTTGTTATTTTTTTTTAGTGGAACCATATTAACAATATACTCCAGAAAAATTTCAGTGTAATGAGAAGTGAGTGCTGTGTATTTTTTTTTTTCTGCCATTATTAATTTGCTTTTATACTAACTGTTCAGTGAAGTGATTTCATTTTGCTCACTCTTGCTTTTCTTACACCATCCTGTCTGCTTCTTCATTTTGAGCTGTTCCTATAAAAAACTGCACTCATATTCATTTGTCTGTTTGAGCTAATATTGCTTCTTCTGCCTGTTTTGGGAGTTCCTCTGAGTCCAAAGGCTTGGAGTATAATTTAGGATTGGTACTTGATTTTGTTGCTGTTGAAACATTGACAAAGTATTGATAGGTGTTAAAACCTCAGTGTAAGGTAATACAATTAGTAGATGTTAAAACCTCAGTGTTAATATTTTAATTTGTACTTCTCATCTGTTAATGATCACTTCTGTTGTCCACTGAGCAAATTTTCAAACCGCCTTTCTTGCACTCACTCTTGTGACAGGTAGCAAACAAATTCCCCACAGCAGGGTCAGAGGCCATGCTTGATATTTGTCCTCAGATCTCTCCTCAATGCTTACTTTTGTCACTGCAGTTTTTAAAGGTAAGGGAGGAAAAGGGGTTAATGAGGTCTGTGGTAACATCACAGCCTGCTCTGTGCTGGCCATTTGGTTCTATTCTCTTTTTTTTTTCTTTTTTTTGCCTCCACAGCAGATGCTCCCAGAGCAGGTACATTCATTGCTCAGTGGTGGCACAGTGGTGCCCGTCCTTTCCTGGGAGTGGTACAGGCTTTGTGACAATGACATTAATGCTTGTTTGGCAGGTCTTGCTCTGCTGGAGTGGCAGCTTGGAGTAAACCATGGTTAAAATCCCAGGATGGCTTTCTGCACTGTGACCACCCCTTATAATTATGCTTGTGTGCATGTTGGCAAGGAGGCACTATCAGCTGTCACTGATGTGCTGGGTGTTTTGTGTTTTTGGGAAGTTTTTTTTTTTTTTTAAATGTCTGTTGTTTAGTGATCAGCATAGTAAAGTGATTTTTTTGTATTTCTTTATCAGACTCAAGCCACTTTCCATTAACAAGCAATCTTAAATAGGAACCTTTCTTTTTCTGGGGAAAAACATAATTTTTGCCTATTTGAAAAAGCTGTAGGCTAAAGCATGAGATTCCCGTAGAAGATGTGTGCAATGCATAGGTCAGAAACCCTGATAAAGTCTGGCTTGCTATGTTACAGTGTTATCTTTTAGCTTGGTAGTTTGTAAGTTATGAAACCGTGAAAGAACAACATTTCCTAGTCAGGAAACTCACAGTTCCTGAAATTATCTCTTGGATTCTTTTTTTTTTTTCCTTAGGTTTGCCCTCATATCCTGCTTCCTTTGACATGTTGAGTTGATTATTTAGATGTAATGGGGTCTTCCGAGTAGTGTAAGACATGAAAACAGCATTGTTCCCAGTGTGAAATCTTTTATGAGCAGACCTTGGTTTTGAGTTTGTCATTTTCATGGGGTTGCCGTACTAGATTTCCAGGTCCAGTGGGGGACAAAAAACTTATCCTGGGATCCTGGAATGTATTTGGTCCCAGCATAGCCTGCTATGTGCTGCTTTGGTTTCCCTCTGTGAAAATAAGTGTAATTCTCTAACAGGGGAGAGTTTGAAGTAGTAGTCTTAGCATAGCAGTAGTGGAACATGGATGTGATTTTACCTTCTGTCTTCCTTTTTAAGCAAAACCAGGCAGTTAGACACTGACACCCCACCATACGTGTCTGCCCTTCTGTGCACTTTTTCTAGTAGCTTTTCAAATAGTGTCAAGATTCTAAATCTCATCTTCAACATGGTGTTGTCAAGCTTCAAGCTTTGCATAATCTTTTGTTTTCATACCTGGTTTGAAGAGAAGGTTTCAGTGAAAACAAGCCACCTGGAGAATTCTAGTGTGAAAAATTAATTTTTCTAGGTATGTAACTGGAAAGAAAATATCTTTGAAAATAAAAGAGTTGTTGAATTGGGCCTATATTTTTCTACCCTCAGAGGACTTATAAATAGGTGAAAAGCTTTTGCTTAAAAAAAATTGTTAAATGTGGATAGAAAAATTGCATCTAAAGAAGAACTTTTCAGAAATAAAAACTTGGTTGAGAATTTACAAGAGTCAGTGGAAAAATCTTTTCTCACAGTTGCTTTTGCTTGATTCTAATACCTTGTTCTGTCAAACTCCTGAGTATATGCCTGACTTGACATTGCAGATGAACTCTTCCAGTGCTAGTATGCTGAAGATACGTATGTGCTTAATGGCTCAAGTCCTACATAGAGGACAAAAAGACAAAACTGAGCTCTCAGTGCAACTTCAGTGGTAGCTTTGGCTACAGGTAAAAGGGAAAATGTCCTTGTTGGATACATAGAAGAAGAATGTTTCTATGGTTAGAATCAGGTCAAATATCACTTCGTTGTTTGGGGAGAAAAGCATAGTTCATGTAGGGTTAGTAGTTGTCTTAGTAAGTTATGGGTTGGCTGCTCTTTGCCAAATTTGTTGCCTTTTATTAGGTTCAGTTTTTAGTGTTCAGTGTGGTAATCTTCAGTCCCTTTGCCTTCCTGTGTTCCTAAAATCTGAACAAATTTTTTAGATTACTTACATTTTGTAACTATTTCTTTTTTCTTTATGGTTTAGCAGACTGCTGGAAAAAAATATCCTGAAGCATGCTTTTGGTAGTCCTCACAGTGTGATCATGAAAGTTAAGACCAGGTTGAAAGAAAAATGACATATATATAAAAAAAAGTAGAAAATGTGTCAGATACTGGAAAGCTAATATTTTATGAAACAATCCAAACAACTTTGTCTTTTAGCACAAAAAAATAATCATTTCATTAAAAATATTTTCTTTCAGATAGTTTAGTTAAATAAGAATGATCTACTGAATCGTAAGGTGTAACAGGGTTAATAAAAACAGGGAATACTAGGTCACTTCCCAAAAGGTTTTTTCCCTGTCTTGTAATCATGTGGTTTTGATTTTGTTTGTGAACTGTGCCAAATCTGTCTTTTCATATGATTTTGAGTACCTGCAAATGCAATTTCTTTAGTTAAAATTAGAAATGTGCTTTAGATCAAAGACAGTGTTAGCGAAAAGAAACACGAAAATAATTTTCATGACCTGGGGATGACCTCCTTGTTGCTGGAGTCTCTCAGTGAGGGATGTTCCTGCTTTTTTATGAGATGCATGTGTCCACAGATGAACACAAAGGTAGAGAAGTGCTTGTATAGCTAGAAAAGATTTTGCAGCCACACTACTCAGTACTGTTCCTCTGTTTGTTGTATCACTGTTCTTGAATTAAGAGCTTGATAGATGTGTTTTGGATCAGGCATCACATCATCTTCCTATTTGATTGGCATTATTGTTTCCTAGGTTCCCTTTTTTCTTCATTTAGAGAAGTCTTCCTTCTCGAAGTGCCCCAAATGCCTCAAGTGGGAATATTGCTCTAGGGCTTCTCAGGAGATGCTTTTTGGCTGTGTTATGCTCTCTTCCGTGGGCTGGCTAACCATATTTCAGTATTATTCATGGCTAACTTGATGCCATGAATAATGGCAGTATGTGTGAGAAAAGCAGTTTCACAAATCTCAGAATATTCTGAATAAATGTACAAAATGTATGAATCCAGCTTTTAAACACGCCAGATTTAATTATGCCTCTTTGCTGTACTTTGCCAGCTTTCTACACCTGCATAAAATGGAAATAAAATGCAATAAATCTGAAAGGTAGGTTGTTATTTTCCTCTTGGTTTCAGTGCTTTAATATTGTTCTGAATTTCAGAAGCGTGGCAAAATCTCAGCTCCCAGTATTTTATTACACTTACTAAAAAATGTAAGTGACAACACAGGAATTGTGGTGAAAATGCTCAGACTGACGTCAGATACCACTGACAGAAGTAACAAAAGCCCTTGGACTTTTACTAGTGAACAAAATTGTCCTTGGATAAGATGTACTTTGTCACTAACATGATGTTTCCTCTGCATTGTCAAAAAGGAGCTTGTCTGATCTACTGCTAGTAACATAAAAGAGAAAGGAAGTTTCAAGTGAGATGAAAGGGACCACAAAAGATGGATTTTCTGTAGCTGCTTTGTATTGCTCAGAGGAAACAGTAATTGGACAGTGCTAGGAATTACTCCTTGGTCACTGACCTGCTGGTCACTGCCCTTTAATGCCCTTGGCACATTGGGCATAATGGTAGAACATGGCTATTCTTTGCGCTTTCGAGAGGAACGTGCCTTGTTACTTTGAAGTAGCCTTTCTGTGTGTAATTAGAATAAACCCTAGCTAGGTTCATTTTGTACCAAATCTCACAGAGCTCCATTGCCATACATAGAGTTCATTATGAAGTAGGTGGGTGCTCAGCTGCTGAGTGACTTTCTGCACTTACAGAGTGCTCTTCAAGGTCAGGATTGCAATTTCTGTTGTTCTTGACTGAGACCGTGTGCACAATGCATATTGTAAATGTAAATGCAGAAATATCTTACTGCTCTTTGGAGGGAAAACCCAGTGGAAGCTCTGACGAAAACTGAGAAAATAGAAAGCATTACGTTTGTTCCCTATATGAGGAAAAACACTTGCTTTTAGGACACTACAGTGTGTGCTCTGAGCAGACCTAAAAGCCATTACAGACTTTTTTTGTTAACCATGCCTATCTTAGGAAGACTGTTCTGTGTCTCAGTTATACAGCTGTACTGTGCTTTGCAGTGTCAGGGTCAATGTCCATATGTGATCTTTTTGTCTGGAGCTCCCTTATTTAAAGGCAGAACATCTCCTGAAAGCCTTCTGGATCCACTCACATCTGCTGTGGAGACATAGGATTTGTCTGGTTCAGTTATCTCCATCATTACTATTGAGTCATGAATCTGTTGTATGATTCACTTCTTCCTCTTACGCAGGAAGGTTGATTTTATTAGCCTCTGCACCAGTTTAGCTTCCTCTCCTTAAACTATTATACTGTCTTGCTAGGAGTAATAATAGCTTGTTTGCTTTGCTTTTTATTGTGTAAGATGATGTGAGGGGCATTTTTTAAAGAGTATCCATATTTCAAACATATGTGAGTGTGAACAGACAGACCTTCTCCAAGCATACAGGTCTGCATTTCTACTGACTGACTATAAATAAATTATTAAAGTACAATACCAATTTTTCTTTAAAATTTTCACATAACATTGAAAATTTCTGGAGCCAATATTGCAATGTTTGGATATGTAGTGTTGCTCTACTAGTGTTGATCACTCTCTACCCATTTAACCTTCATTTTCTTCTGCTTTATGCTAACATGATTTAACCACTCCTGTCTGAAGCACAAGTAAAATTGTGATTTACTGCTGGTTATCATATAGGCTTCTTACCTTAAATGCAGAAACTTGAGAGAGCATTAGCTGCTAAAATCAGGCACTTTCCTATCAGGGTTTCACAGAGTTTGCCAGGTTTTTAAGGCTACAATGCAGATGTATTTTTTCTGGAATCCACTCCCCCCCTCTCCCTTCCCAGCATTTGAAATGACAGAACTCTGTTAGAAATTATTTATATCAAAAGCATGATAATAAAATAATTTTTAAGGCTAAAAGAAGCTACCTGGGTATCTATTGGTTTCTGAGAATATTGATATAAATCAGGTTGGCTGTGTTCTGGTGTAAATGGTGTCCCTGTTAGTCAAAGACTTCTCACAAGTCAATTTTTCATTTTTTTTCCCCACAAAGGAGCAAATTAACAGCATAATTAACTTCTGCGCTTTGCCTCTGTCCTTCTGTCATTTTTATAAAAGGTCACTTTATAACATTTTCTGTAACTTCCACAGCCAATAATCAAAGAAGGTAAGATCAGTAAATATTCAGGCTCATCTGAAGGGGAAGGGAATAAATATGCCAGTGCAAAAGGAACTGTTATTTTGTGACATGGTGCCTACACAAGAGACTTGTTGGAGGGGTACATTTTTGGGGAAATTTTATCCCTTTCCCTCTGTTAGCAATGACCAATGCACTTCAGCATCATCTGCCTGAATCACAGCTCTGCAGCCCACAGGTTTTTTCACACAGTGTCAGATTGTGACAAAATAGCAGTGAAATAAAAGAATGCTCCAGTTACCAATCAAGAAGGAACGTCCAGTACCAGGAGCCTTGGTGGAGTAACAAGTGCCACTGTGATGCCTCAGGAAGGCTCCTGGAAATCCAGGAAACAAGGCTGGAGGCTTGCCACTAGTTATTTCTTACTCCTCTCAAGCCGAGAAAACATATTTCCCAAGGACTCAGAACATCCTTGTGACAGAAACTGTGGTACTTTTCAGTCAGAAATAGCTCTCCTCTATGGAGAGAGCAATGCAGGGAGTTTTGCTGGGAGAAGATGAGCTCTGTGCTTCCCTCTCACATGCTGGTGCAGCCCAGGGCCCAAGGCAGTGCAGCCCTGAATGCTGCCCAAGCTTGCTTTCCTCCTGGAAAAATGGCCTTGCAGTGAGTTCTGGGGAATGATGCTGCAGAGGAGGAGCCCTGGCCTGACTTTACTCCCTCAGCTCTTTTCAGATTTGCTGTATGCTCTGAGCACTGCTGGGAAAATCACAATGTTCATCATTTCCAGCTTGGAAGTTGCTGCTGCACAAGCTCTTGGCTGCACTTCTGTGTTTTTGCCCACCTGTATGGCAGGGGAATCACAGGATGGTTTAGGTTTCAAGGAGCCTTAAAGATCATCTAGTTCCAGCTCCCCTGATGTGGGCATGGATCCTTACCCTGGACAGGTTGCTCACAGCTCCATCCAACCTGGCCTTGAGCACTTCCAGGGATTGGGCATCCCCAGCTTCTCTGGGCAATGTGTGCCAGTGCCTCACTAGCCTCACAGAAAATAATTTCTTCTAATCTAAACCTACATAGCCATGTTTAATTTGGCCTGTATAATTTACTGAAAAAGAATTATTGACATGTTTTCATTGACTTTTCTCCTGTTTGTTTCCATTAATAAGGGAGACCTTACTTTCATTTTTTTTGATTATTTGTCCAGCATTCTTGCCCAGCTCTTTAATTTTAGATTCTGGAATCTAGATATAAGTGTTGTGGGTTTTTTCTGATTTTTATTTCTTCTCTTTATTTCTCATGAAATGAGGATGAGGAAAAGCAGAGCCCAAATGTGTCTCCTGCTGGCAGCAGGCGTTTGAACTAGTTTAGCTTTGAAATTCCCCACATAGTTGTTACATGCAAAAGGAATGAGATAGTTGAGCTTGGTCCTTTTGAAGTGCTGTGATAACTGGCAACTACCTTTGTAGCTGAAGTGAAAAAGCTGATTCTAGAGTTTGCTGAAGAGAGAAAGCTTGTTAAAGTGAACTTGATGAGGAACCATCATGAATACATGTCTAAATAATGTGTCAACTTGCTCATAACTGGGTTTATTTCAATGATAAATTGATAGATTGAAAATAAAAAAAAATCTTTGCTCTATCTGCCAACTAAAACTTGAGAGATATAGTGAGTGCTTTTGAAATGAAAATTCACTTGTTATAAATGGAAAATCCTCCTCTCCTACTGAGCACAATGGAAGAGATGAATCTGTTACATCCCAGAGGCAGCACCACTGCGGACAGTTACTCATGGCATCTTTGTAGTGCCAGTGTCCTTTACAAAGAATGCCAGGGTCTGTTTTGGTCTGTGTTTTTTTCCTAGCAGTGAGAGCAGAAACTGGTAGGCAAAACCCCCTGTTTTGTGCTCTGCCACAGACTGGTAAGGGTGGTTCACAGATTGGTAGTGGTGAAAACCAATTTCATGTTTGGTTTTTTAGGAGCTTCGTCTTCAGTGCTGAGCTAACAATACTTGCTGCTGTAACAATAAGGAATTCTGTAAATGCAAACTCCTATTTAGTTTTCTTATGGCAGAAGAAACGCAATCTGTTATAAAACAAACTTGGTTAATCCAGATGTAGAAGGTTATTTATTGCTTCTAAAGTTCTGATGATTTTTAAAATCTGCTTTGAACTTGAGAGGCCTTTTTAACACATTTACACAAAATGAGGGGGTTTTGTATATCGCATTTCAGTGTTTCTTGCTAAGTTAAAAGTGTTTGATTAAATAAATAAACTTGTTTTCCTTTACAAGTGGTTTGTTATGATTTAAAGAATCATCGCCACCTGTATTGGATGGAGCCATTAGTTTGTGAGCAGTAACACCAACCTAGTTGGCAAAAATTGTTGTATTCTGTGGTCAAGCAGGTGGGCTTTTCCCACAAGGCTGGATGCAGTGCTGCATTGTGCAACACTTCGGTGCAAGTGCAGCATATTGTGGAAAGATCACAGGGATGTGCCAGCAAAGAGCTGTAGGTGGGGACTGCAGGAGCTGAGCAGATGCTTTGCCCACTTTTTGTGGGAGGCTGTGCCAAGTCCTGTAGCTGCCGGGGTGAGAGTGGGATGTTGGAAACCTGGGGAAAGCACTGAGTCATCCAGAACTTTTGTGGTGGAAATAGCTGTCTTGGGCATGAGGTAATCTGTCTGGAGAATTTAATTTCCAATGCAAGGGCACGTAAGATCCTAGTTTGAAGCCCAGCTCACAAGCTTTGTACTCAGTAGAATGGAGACTGCATCTTAATTTTTATGTCAAGGCCAGCAGAAACAGCTGCTGCTTGTGAGCTTTCACTCCAAGTTTAATCTGTTGTACAGAATTTATTGTTAACTTTGATTTTAAGCTGTAGTGTTCAAGTAATTATGAAAATTTCCAGAAAGAGCTTGAAACTGATTTTAAATCATAACTGTTAAAAGTACATGTGTTTTTTTTAAAACAAGAGGTTGCCAAAAGATCCTTCTTTTCATCTTGTTTTCTTCCAGTGTGTTTTCCAGCAGCTAGTGGCAAGAAAGGGAAATATTATTTTTTTCATAAATCTTTGGTGTTGACTGTTGACCTGTTTCTGCTTTCATGTAATCCACCTGTGAAACTTCCAGTAGTTTCTTGTTCAGCAAGGTTAGGCCGATGCTACCATCTTTATAAATGTTGTCCTAAGTTTACGTAAGGCCTATCCAGTGATTAGGAAACTAATACTGCATTGTGGCTCTGTCTTTCAATGCCATTTTCTCCACAAACTGGGGAGATCAACATTTACATTGAAATGTTGTTACGAGGCAGATTGAAGACATTTATTTTACAGGGGATGCAAAATCTAAATTTTCTAATTTGTTCACTTTTCTATCTTGCATCTTCATTTATTTTACTCACTTTTTTTTCATATTTGAAGGAGAAACTCATTTTATAATCTTTGGTTTTCCATGTAGTTGATCTCCAGATAATTTCTTTCTCTTTGAAATGCTAATAAAAATTTGGAGTGTAAAAAAGTCTTCAATGACATTTAATGAATAAATTTCTTGCCACTGAGGTTCTGAGATTTCTTCTGCCAGTTATCTACAAGAGAATTTTGCTGGTTTCCATATGAAAAATGACAAGCAACTGTAAGTAATCAGAAACACTAAATTTGTTATTTCAGGAATGTTTTTGGCTTTTCTGTAATAAATACAGGACAGCAGAAGGACTCAAATTTTTAAGGATATCTGAGGCTGGTTTGCAAAAGAGTTCCTTAAGCACTTAAACTTCCTGGGACTTAATTGTTTTTCTCCCATATGGCTTTCAGTTCCACAAGTGAAATACTGTACATTTTAAGGCTAACTGCTTGACATTAGACTATGGCTGGTAGCATGACGTTGCCTTGACTCGTAGGGTATATAATTAGTAGGTGGTAAACTTTTTGTCCCTATGTTTTAGAAAATTACTGTCTTTACTGTACAAATGCAGCCTGACCTGAAAATGGCAGTGGTTAGTCACTGTTAATTGGATGACCTGTCTGGCATTAAAGATGTACAAGCTGTTCCTAGGAAACTGTGGAAGACCTTTGCTGACAGTCACTGCAGAAGGGAATGGTGACATTCCCAATGTTTGCCAGGCACCAGAAAAGCACGACATCTTAAAATACTTTTGTCCTCAATTGTTCATTGGGTTGTAATGAGTATACCACATATAGTCTAAGAAGGATGTAAAAGCCTTCTAAGAGCCATAAAGGTGTGATGCCTTAGGTTTCACCAGAATTACTAAGATATTTACAAACCTGATTGCTGCATTTCATTTCTTATGTTAGAATTCACTCATTGTCACAAATCTCTGTATCTGAAATTAGCTCTGAGCTGAAATTAGGTGTAAGCATTTATAAATGCCATACATTGTTTGCAAGACATACTTCTGCTGGGAATGACAGGCTATCATTTGTCAAGATATGTTGCCAGAAAATTAATAAAATTCATTAAAGAAGAATTTTAAATATTCACACGATGTAAATGTTCCTTTGTGTTTATTTTATCTTAGACCCTGGGAATCCATGAAAGCAATCTCTTTTCTGTGGGGGTCAAAGAAATGAGAAAAGGCAGCTATTATTTCTTCAAGCTTCTTCTATAAAACCACTTCCAGTTCTGCAATGGCAGAGAAGTTTTTCTACTGGTTGAAGACACCGTTTAAAAGTTCTTTGTCAAATTGACACTTAAAGAATCTTTTAATTTAAAAAAAATAATCTTTGAGGCAATTGCAGTTATGGAACCTTACAAAGGGTGATTAAGGTCTGCATTAAATGGCTCATGAAGGATTAATGGCAAGAGCAGCTCTTCCTCTGGCTAAGCAGCGTGCTGGCAACCGGTGACCCAGCGGCTGTTTCCTTCATGGGCTGGGCTGTTTTCCAGAGAAGGCTGAACCTTGTGGAAGTGGCGTGGCAGGACATATTCTATGACTGGACCAGGGAAACCATGAAGTGCTAAGGTTGAACGAGGTGATTGCTGGCACCCTTGGCTTTTGAGGTGTCTGGTAGCACGTGCAGTGGAGGAGCAGCAGCAGCAGCTGGTTCTTTCTGGTGCAGTAGTGGGTGTGGAATGCTGGCTGCATTGCACTGGTGAAATGAATGAGTTTTCCTAAGGTTTTTGGATACAGTATGACATTCAGTACTTATATTGAGAAGAAACACAGTGTTTATTTGGTTCCTGTGCCTAGAATTAAGAAAGTGCTTGGGCTGGGAGCTGAAGGAGGTGTGGACAGGTGTGGACCAGGCATCCTTGTCTTCTGCAGCCAGAGGATGGATGGGAGATGGGTTTCTTGGCTTCAGAGACGGGGATAAGAAAATGCCCAAGGGAGATAAAATATAAATACAGAATTTACATTTTGAAGCAGGGCTTCAAATGTTATTCAGTTTTCTGTTATCTTTTCATTTTCATTCTTTTTACATTTGCTTTTCGATACTTTAATCTTTAACTCTTGATTTGCCAGCAAAACTAATGAATTGTGCTGACACCTCATTGCTAAGAGGATTTTTTGAATACTGGTTTCACATTTTGTGTTATGGGTTGTGTAATTTTTCCTTATCACCCCAGAAACTGTCATTGCTTCCTTTCACTGAAAATCATTCTCTTGTTTGTGGTGTTGGGAAGTACTGTTCTCCTGACCGAGCCCTCTGTGACATGATGATTGGTATGTTTGACCTAAGGAAAATGGGGCTGATCTCTTCAATCACTTTTCATAGGAAACACTTGCTATATTTCCAGTGACTCAGTACCTCTTCCTGGCTTATTTGGGATGGGTCATTACTACTGAAGATCCAAAGTACTCTTGGCTCACTGTGGACCCCGTGTGACTGTTTCCATGAGCCCTTACAAACACTGTTAACGATTGCTTTGGGGGAAGGCCAAGTAATACCCTATGGGAAACATACGTTTCTCTTTACTCATTTGAACCAGGCGTGTAAAATTCAAGTGGGTGAGAAAGTGGGAGATTAATGCACAGGTCTGGGAATCAGAAGAAAAAGTTTCTCCTTCAGGCTTCCTTAGGTATGTCCTAGGGAAAAGCACAAGTGCAAAATGCAGCTGTGTTGATATTTAGGGGAGTAGCAGTTTTGCCTGTTAGCTTGTGAAGCATTTTCCCCATAAGTAACAAGCCAGTGTACATGTGTGTGAGTATTCTGAGTTCATGTGATGTGCAGTGCTGCATATTTCATTATACAGTATCCATCTGTTTTATGGGATCAGGTTGATTGCGTGGTCTGATTACTCTTGTTGATTAAAGCTCTTGCATTCCCTGGTATTAGCAGATAGAAAGAAACAGTAAATAGGATCTCAATGCCAAAAGAGGAAATGGAGGGGTTTAGTCACAGTAATGGCGTTCTGTCTGTCAGATAAAGTGAAACTTTCACACAAATTAGGAAACTTTTAAACCTGTCTAGCAAAACATTTCAGAGATGAATCCATATTTATAAAAGCAATTTAGCTGGAAGGAAAGCCATGGTATTAATAGCACTGTATGTGCTAGCATCTTATCACTGGATTAAGGTTAATGAACACAGACTGAAGGGTTGTAAGTAGATATGGCTGCATGCTTGATTAGCAATTACTTAGGTGTTGTTTGTGTAACATTTTTCCTGCCTTGAATTTGCCCCTTTAATAGTGCTAAAGGCTATCACAAAGTGTGGTTGAAGACTACCCAGAGCCTACAATTAACTGAATGTTTGATTAAAGCAATTACAACAGGACTACATTTCCAAATGAAAAGCATAAGGGAAAAGAAGCTTCAGTCTAGAAGTTAGCATATTCCCCATTTTAGTTCCTCTTGATCTTGTTTAGCTTTTTATATGTACACTAAGACCTCTCTGGAATGAGAGCCCAAAATGTAGTCTTTTAATAGGCAAATTCTTCACTGCTCCAAAAGATATATGTTGTGTGGTTTTCAAGTCCATGGTCATAAGGATGATAATATTTAGCAATTGGGAATATTGGATGGTTTTTTTATACAGAGAATATCTATTTGTTACACATTCCATATGTTCTACAACATATATATATATTAATTACACATTTAATATGTGTATTGCATGGTTATGTAATATGTACAAAATTTACATTAAATATACACATAAGCATTAAATGTAGGTTATTTGTATGGAATATTTAAGCATGGTATTTAATTCTCTTTATTAGAATGTTAAATGGAAATTGTTGATTTTATGAGTTAGGTTTTGCACTTGGCTCATAAAGTCTGAGTGTATATCCAAAACACCTGCTGAGTAACATTTTTTAAACTGTGATCAACAGCTGGTTGTGGCCTTGCTTTCATGAAAGAATTGCAGTTTAATGCATGTGTAGTAGAATAAGCTTTACCTGATCTTGTAGGGAACAGTTAAGGTAAGAAGCCCTGTTAGTGTCAGTTTATATATTTTAAAACTAAGTAATCAATACTACTTTTGTAGTATTGATGCATCAACTGCATTAGATCTCCACAGTAGCAGTGTTAATGTTGGTGCTTAGCATTTATTTTGGCACACTTCGTTGTCCTCTGTTGCTCTCACTCTGCCTTTGGCAAACAGCTGAATATTAATTAGCATTTGTTAAGCCATGGTTTAGAAGGAGTTTTGAAGCTTCCTGGGGATGCCATGCCCAGCTGTAGTAATAGTCATACCCATATCTCAGGGGCGCTGTGTGACCCGGTCCGTGGGTGATTTTTATATGTTGTTCCAAGACATGTTCTTCTTTTTCTTGCAGGAGAGCCAGAATTTAAATATGTTGGGAATATGCATGGGAATGAAGCTGTTGGAAGGGAGTTGCTCATCTTCTTGGCACAGTACCTGTGTAATGAATACCAGAAAGGGAACGATACTATTATCAACTTGATCCATAGCACACGTATCCATATCATGCCATCTTTGAACCCAGATGGCTTTGAGAAGGCAGCATCCCAGGTTTGTAAGGCTCTGTGTGTAAGAATACCTATCAGTGTCTGCCAGCTTTATCAGAATGGCTCTTGGACTAACAGTTTTACAGATACATGGACTCCTGGTGGCAGTTGTTGGATGGAACAACAAAACCAAAGTATTTCCAAATGGTACTGTAGGCTTGTTATGTTTAACAAGGACGATTTATGCTTGACTTTTCAACAAGTAGCCTTCTCTCCTGTGATTTAAAAATATAATTATGTTTATGTTTTGTGCATATTCTGTCACTAAGTTCACTGATGAACTGCTTCTTAAAGACTTAACTTCTTAAATAATAAATAAATGATTCCTCGTAATAAATGATTTTTCAAAAGTTCTAGAAAAATGAAAGTTTGTTTTCTTTTAGGATACTCCCATGCAAATACACCTAAAAAAATTACTCACGTTCACCAGACCTTGGTCCCCAAACAACAAGCATTATGAGCCATCTTATTAACATTAATTACTTTTGATTCTTAATTTCATGCATGAAATACTTTAATTAAGGTATTAGTCAAGAAAATTTAGTATGCATTTTAGGGCGATGACTCAGTCAAGAAACATATAATGTATTAATACATAATTAGCAAATGAAAGTCAAATACTAACCCTGTTATACAGACTCTGGTCAAAATACAGATTCTGTATTTTGTTATAAACAAAAATAAGAATTTCCTTGCTTACAAGGTACATTTATTTTTTAAGTTAATATTGAAATGTTGAAAGTTCTCAAGTTCTCCGTTTATGATTAAATAAGTCAAACTTTATTAAGATCTTTGTTAAACTCATTCTCACAAAGTCTTTAAAAATAGGCTCAGACTCTATATTCAGTTGTACATCTCCCTCTCGTGGCAGTGAAGCAGAAGCTGTCCTCAGATTGATGTGGCATTTTACTACTTTGAAATATCTCTCTAGAGGTTCACAATATCTCCTTAGCCAAAGTACACCTGTTTTTATATGGTTGTCTAAAATTTAAATATTATTAAAATTTAAATAAGACTCTATTTAGTACTGCTGTTCTAATTTAGAATATCTTGATTCTGTACACAGAGTGTTACAGTATATTCACTATACCCCAAATTAAAATCAGTAACCAAACTTAACCTACATTAAAGAGTACTGACAGCTTACAGAGAGAAGCTAGGGAAAACTATGCATTCTGAAGGCATATCCTTAATGAAATCCAAAACTTGTTTTAGAGAATCAGTTTAAAGAAATAATTTTGCAAAAATTCTCATGGCTACCATTTCAGTGAACAAGGCTGTCAGACACAATAAAAGATTCAAGTAAAGCTTAAGGTCCTTCTTTACCCTGGAAGTTATTTAGAGGAGCTTGAAACAAATGCAAACATTCCTTTGGCTTCCAGATAAGCCTACAGGTGTTGTGACTCTCGCTACAATGAGATCTGTAATTCACAGTCAGGGCATGAGGCAATGGGGAAAAGCCAAATCTTGTGGGGAGACACCCCTGGCACTGAAAAATCTGATACTGCTGGTAATTTTACTCATCCTTAGTCCAAGTGTGCCATTCTCCTGAATCTGCTCATCTCCCTTCTCTTTGTGTTCCCTTTCTTCATTTAGCCTGGTGAGCTGAAAGACTGGTTTGTTGGTCGAAGCAATGCCCAGGGGATAGATCTGAACCGAAATTTCCCCGACCTTGATAGAATAGTTTACATTAATGAGAAAGAAGGTGGCCCTAACAACCATCTTCTGAAGAACATGAAAAAAGCTGTGGACCAGAATCCCAAGGTAAGTAGGGGCTGAATGTTGGGTCACTGACATGCCCATCTCTTCCTTTTATGTAAGCAAACAGTAGTGACCCCTAAGAGCTCTGTGGTCTTTATTGTTCATGTTGTTCTGAATATTTTGTTCATTTTGTTAAATTTATCCATCTGATGCTTCTTGATTTGTTTCCTCAAAATGGATTGCTGTAGTATACTCTTTTGATCTGTCTTAATCCTTAGACAATTCCTCAGTCAAAAGGTATCTTATAATTTTTTTTGTATCGCCTTCTCTCTTGATTTTAAGCTGATTTTCCAAATAGTCTGCATTTGTACTATTGCTAGAAATTCACTTGTATATTGTGCTTAATTATATTGCTAGCCAGATAGCTATTCCCACATATAACACATGCATTTTTGTTAAGTTTAGGCCTTGAATATGCAGCTGTATGTCTGGAGGGATTTTTATCTTCTTGTGTTTACCCCCAGAGGAAGTTCTAGAAAACTGACTGTTGTGACTGCAGTCCCATAGGACTGTGGCCTCAATAGCTGTGTTCTGGCTTCAAATTCAAAATATTAATAAAGTAATTTTACCTTCCATGCAGAGAAAAGTCTGCACCAACCTGTTTTAAAAATTATTTTATATTCCTTTGTTTAAAATTGGGTAGGCTTTTTTATCCGTAATGGGAAGAAGTAAAAGATTGAGATTGCTTTTTTTGTAGTCTTATTCTGAGATAGCCGACACCAGTTTTGGACTTATATTAATCCACTTAATATAATTATAAATCTAATGTAAGTACTGTTTTCATTTTCTCTGAAGCCAGAATAAAATTGCTGTTCACTTAACTGTCTTGCACAGTTTATGTGGTAATAATTAAACCCACTGTATTTAATTGAATGTTTCTACATTGGGTTATCGATTTGTAACTGCTGGTAATGCTATTCTGTTGTAGCTTGCTCCTGAAACGAAGGGTGTCATTCACTGGATTATGGATATTCCCTTTGTGCTCTCTGCCAATCTTCATGGAGGAGACCTTGTTGCAAATTATCCTTATGATGAGACTCGGAGTGGTATGTGAATAGAAGTTAACAGGAAATAGTAGGGGATAGAAATTTCATTCTGTACTTATTTCACTGGTAGCTAAGATCCACTTTATAAACTGTGCAAGCGAATCCATAAAACACTGCAAAACCATATAAAAATTGAAAAAAGAAGTTATGTGTAGTCATTGCATTATGATGACTTATTTTATCATGCTAATCATGTGATTAAAGCTAGTCACTGTATGACCATATTTTCTAGTTTTGAAGATGATAGTTTGTTTCAGTGCAAAAGTGATGTAATGCCTGAGGGAATCATAGTCCCTCAGATGTATTAATCAAGGCAACTTAGCTCTTTAATTAGTTGGGGCTGTTTGTACCCTGTTTAAATGAAGTGAGAAAGATGTATCTAGGTTAAGGTTTCTTGTACCTGTAAAAAATGAATTTCTGAAAGCAGTAGTGTGCTGACAGAAACAGCTATCACTGTTTTCAGTATTGGTCCCTTATAAAAAGGATCACATTGTGGCATAGATGTAATCATAAAGTATACAGCAATATTAGTTTGTTTTTTTTATGCTACTATGGGATGAATGCATGACCAAAGTTTCATGAAATTATATTGTTTGTGATTCTCTTCTTTCAGTTGACTTTATCGCGTTTTAATTGCAAATCCTTCTAATATCCAACTATAAAACTCTTCAGGGAAATCTGTGTTTTTGAACTATGTGTTCTTCTAAAAAAATATCTAAAGCCTAGAGTAGCTTAGGTTTTGTGGTGCATTTTTAAAGTAATATTTTCATAAATATTGAGACTCTTGTGATGAGCCATTTTAACGATAGGGCAACAATTGCTGAAGTAATGGGGAAATGTTAATATTGAAAAGATAATGCCATGTTAACTTGTGATGCTGTAGGGCACTTCCCTGTGTACACAGTATTTTCAGGCACAGTTCTGCTGTGCAGTGCTGATGATCTAAATTGTGAGCCTAGTCACTATGACTGCCCTTTTAATAATTCTTGTTCCTGGGATTTTTCTCCTCCCTAGGCAGTGCTCATGAGTACAGCTCCTGCCCGGATGATGCTATTTTTCAAAGCCTGGCTCGCAGTTATTCTTCCTTTAACCCTGCCATGTCTGACCCGAACCGACCACCGTGCCGTAAAAATGATGATGACAGCAGCTTTGTGGATGGGACAACTAATGGTGGTGCGTGGTACAGTGTCCCAGGAGGTGAGCCCACCTACAGCAGTCCGTGTCACTGCTTATTCTGGCCTTGAGTTATGTTATCCACAACTTTTGGTCTGGTTGAGGCTAAATCAAAGGCTGATCACTCACCACATCTATAAAGTCTGATAAAGCTCACAGTGATAACTGTTACAATACTCCTTTTTATGGCTTTTTGTACGACGTTTCTTCAGGCTCCAGGTCATTGCAAATTTAATAGTTCTACAGTGAGCAAGTGATAGCTCTGCTATCATGAAATATTCGGAGAGTTTTTATTGGGAGGGAGGGGTTAAGAAGAAAAGAGTGAAAAATCCCCTGACAAACCTTCAACAGAGCAGGCTATGGGCTCATTTGAACCTCAATGATGAAGGCATCCAAGCTGAAGGAAGCAGGGGAGCCTGGTTGCCTGATTTTGGCATGTCATAGGAAATGGGAATTTGGCCTTGGATTTTAATGGCAACAAAACCAGCCATGAAGATGCCTTGCATTTGCATCTCCATTCTTGGTGGGTTGATTAGTGTCTGATTCCTGCCCAGGTGCTGTTTTCCAAGGCTTTGGTAGAGCCTTCTGTACTCAGAGGAGCAGCAGGGCTACTGCAGGCATGTCCAGACTAATTTTCCAGAAGTCCAGAAGCGGAGCATGAAATGAGACATTTAATTCAAATGAGACATTTTATTCCTTTCTATTAAGAATTTTGATATCTTTGTAAACTGAGCCAAACAGGTCTTGGGATATCTAAATCTTGGAGTGTTCTGCCTCTGCTCAACTTGGAATGAAAACTGAGCTGAAGATTTCTGAGCCAGCTTGTGTTGGAGTGATTTGCCTGTTATTTGGCTTTGTTGATTTATGCTGGATAACTTTGAACACACATAACTGTTTAATTCTTTGCTTTTCTCTTGATATTCAATTACAGTCTCTGAATGAATTTTAAATTTTTACCTGAAGTGAATAGGAATCTCTCAAAGCATTAGACAGCCTAAGTGGTAGCCTAACTCTGCTTCTCTTACAAAGTAAAGGTGGTACTAAAAGAAGAAAATATTTAGGCTCCTCTGAAGAAATTAGAAACAGAACAACTGCTAGTGCTCACACAGCCAGTGATCACCAGGGGCTGAGTATGAAGTAAAATATTGACATTTCTGAATGCAACTAAAACCTCAAAATATCTCTTTGTGTGAGGCTTTTCAGACTTTGAATTGGAACCATTAAAATTCTTGAAAAAGTTCTTGGAACCATTAAAACTTGAAAACTGAAGTTTGCAAAAGCTAAAAAATATTAATATAAACAGTTAAAATATAAAAATAGTTAAAATTTGTTTAAATCAGTTTAAATTTAGCTTAATGAAATATTAAATGTTATATATAAAAATGTAGATATATTTAACTTCAGTTATTTTTCCTTAAGAAAATGCTATGAAAAGCAGTTTTTCCATTGTTTTGATGAAATACTTTGATTCTGATTAAACGGCATATGGCAAAGACACAATTTTCCATTGGAAAAAGTCTTTGGAAATTTAATTTCCTCTTTTTAGAACTTATTTTAAGCTAGATTGCTAATTTCCCAAGTGAGGCCTTTCTTTTTCTCATATTTGTTAATAGGCAGGAATCCTACTGCTAAGCAGGGTCTCTCATCCTAATATGGTACAACTAATAAAAAATAGAGAGAAAACAATATACTTTGGACCTTACAGATTGAATCGGTTATTGGTCTGGGTTTTTTTTTCAAGTGCAGAAATCAGCTGGCAAGCTGTGACTTTTGAACAAAACCTCTGTGGTGGTGTTTGCTGACTTAAAAAACAAATATAATTCAGTGAGAACAGTTCTGCTCCCTCTATGTCTAGTGCTAAGGAAAATGACTAAACACTGCTCAGTTCAAGTGAAAATTTTCTGGGAAGTTTTAATACTAAAAGTTTCATGTAAAACACAAAATGTGGCAATTCAGTTATTGATTGTATCCGTGATCTTTTGCTGTCCATATGGCAATGAACTCAAAGTTAGCAGCAGCATTAACTGTTGAAAAGCCATTTATGTTGCTTTAGGGAAAGTATTCCACTGCACATCCTTACCAGAGTTAGGAATATAACAAAGGAAACTCTGAAGGCCTTGTCTCCATTGCATCTGCTCCTGTTGGAGCTAAGCTGGTACTTCTCTACCTTTGCACCCTTGGGCTCCTTTGGGCTTTTGTACCCCACTTTCCCCTTTTCCCTTCCTTTCTCACTCTTCTACTGAAGATTCCTTTCTGCACCAAACACAGCTCCAGTATCCACTCCTGCCCATTTTCTCTCTCTATCCCTGGCCATCTCCTAGGTTCTGCCTTTGACAGTAGGAAAGGATGATTTTTCATTTGAATTAATTACTATAGATGCTGTTGCCCTACAGAGCTCATTATGGTGCCCCAGTTGTGCAACATCAATTCTTTGCCATATAATTGATCCTCAGGGCCTTGTACCTTTTATAAAAGACAGGTGGGCCAGCAGCCATCTCCACTGGTTCTTCAGTCTGCAGGGGTGGCGTATGGATGGCTCTCATGTGACTGTGGCTTGCTTTTCACAGCTTTCTGAGTACCTGGATTCTTTCAGTAGGAAGGCTGAACATCTGTGGCAGAGACATCTGGTGAAAGTCCTTTGCTCTAACTGGAAGTAAGGAGGAGCCCTCCATTGCATTCATGCTCTGCCCTTCCCTTTTGTCTGACCTCAGGATTTCCTCACCAACCTCATGCAAGGTGGCAGTTCCCCTTTCTGGCTTTTTGGGTGGAGAAGGTGGATGACGTAGAGGAATATTTGACTTTTTCTTCTCTCTCTTAATTACACTTTTTGTTAGGTTTTTCTCAACATTACTGTTTGGCAGTTACTTCCGTCTGCAGAGCAGGGGTACAGAGAAAATTTTCCCCCAAGAACACCTTTGTGCCAGGTCTGAGGCCATGATGCTGTTACACTTGTAGTAGTTGTCATCTGTAATCAGCTGATCCCTGGAGGTTTTTCAGAGACAGCAAGCCAAGGCAAAGAGGTCATTCTTCTGTGCTCAGGAATGGCTCTTTTAGCCATCAGACTCTGGGGAGAAAGAAGTTTGTACACAAAAACCACTATGTTTTTAATGGAGGCCTTCTCTGTATCAGCATGTAATTAATGATTTCACTCATGCGCAGGAAAGCCAAACTAAATTTGCAGAAACAGCTTTAATTTTTGGCATTTCCTTAGCTGCTGACTGTATAATTTTTCAACATCCTTAATGACTTTTTAACGTATCCTTTGTGTGGACTACCTATCTGGAAGCAAAAATGAGAAGAACAAATAGTAATCAATTACTACCTAGCCACATGCCTGCTCTGCTTTTTCTGTCATTATAGAGTCACCTGAGTCTAATCAGATTCATGTCATTACAAAAATAACTTTTCAAAGCAGCTTACTTTGCTGTACCATTAGGCTGTTGTTTAAGTGTCTTTTTTTAATTTTCAGATACTCTCAAATCACCCTTGGCACTCAACTAATTCCTAACTTGGATTACCAGTTTTGCCAGCAGTGTTAGGGTTTTTTAGGATTTTGCTAAACACTAATGTAGGAAGCATTCGTGTTCTCCCCATTCAAGTACATCCTGTCCTGCTAAAGGTCTTTTCTATGTGAAGAAGCTGATCTAACTTAGTGCTGTAGCTTGCAGCTCAAAGTCTTAAGTAATTTTGATGCCTGGATACCAGGGGCACACCCTGCATTCCACTTCATTTATGAAGCTTGGTGTTCCTTTATTAAAACCTGAAGAAATTAGTTTTTTTCCCATATTCTCAGCTTACTTTTGTAAGCAGTAACATAAAGACACTATAGTCTCTCAGCCACTGGAGCAGTGCAACAGAGAACTGTTTGTGTTCTCAAAGTCGTACTCGTGGTCAGCAATAAAAGGCATTCATTGCTGAATCTCAGTTATATCTGATGTATCTAAGCCTCTCTGATCTTCAGAGGGCAGTTCTGGTTAAAGTGTGAGAAAGTCAGTGCTACACATGGTCACAGTGAGAGGCTTTGGGAGCGTGATGATGTACATGCATGTGATTCATGCCGTGGATAGGCCACTTCAGGGACTTGACCCAAGGCAGCAAAGTTGCTGCAATATTCGATAAATCTTTAGAAATGCTTTGGTTTCTTATGTATTGCACCCAATCACCATTGTGAACAAGAAGGTAAAGAGTGCACAGCCCAATGCACTCCAGATTGCACATGTGGGAGGCTGTAGTTTAGATCTTGGCCAGCTTCATCCCATTCTCTGTCCCAGAGATACAAAGGATGAATTTTTTCAGGAGCCGCACGTAAACCTTGGACAAGGCCAGGCCCTGGGAAACAAACTATAGGATTGTGCACAAAACTGGAAAATATATTGCTTCTTTTTTCTGTTCTTGAGAAACTAGGGCATCCCTGAGTAATACTTTGGGAGGAAAGAGAAATTTTCTGAGAATTGGAACAGTAATGGTCTAGAATTACTGTCACTACAGTAAAATTACATTGTGCCCTTCGGCTCCCTGTTCTCCTCTTCATGCATTCTGTCTGTCTTTTAGAAGAAGTACAGAAATCAACAAAAGCAGCATGATCCAGTGTCCGGAACAGATGTATGATAGTCAGCCCTGCTGTCAGGATTTTACTCATGACTCCACTGCTCTCTTGCTGTGTGTTGCTGAATGGACCATCTAAGAGTTCTGCCTGCTGGAACATCAGAGCCATCCCTCCATCCCTCCCAGGAGCCTTTGCCTTCAGTGTCCTCATCCTTCTAAAAAAAAAAAAAAGGGTTAGAAAGAAAAAGATTCTTTTAGCAGCCAGAAAAATCCCTCTGCCTGTCAGTAGTTGGGAGTCTTGTTGCCTGGTTGGCAGAAAAGAGTCTCTTCACCTTAGTGTGCTGGCTAAATCCCACCTGACTCAGTGTGTTTGCCATCCTTGGGGTTCTCTTTGGGATGTGACACCAGCTCTCTGGGCAGTTGTGGACCCATGAACAGCTCTGGTGCTCAGTAAAGTGCCTCAGGTCTCATATGCAGCTTGTATGGGGGAACACAGAGCTGCATGAACAAGCTGTGCTAGAAACACTTCTGAATCCCTCAGTGACCTCCACGGGGCTGCTCAAAAAGCTTGGCGGCTGCTTTCTTTTCAGGCCTCCATTTGAGAATCCACTGACTCTGTTAGCTAGACAGAATGGGGAGGGATGGTCCTTCATCAGCCTCTGCAAAACATTTATTTATAACCCTCCTGGGGATGGCCACTGTCCCTCTCCAGTTGGTTGATCCAGCTACAAAAATCTGGAAACATCCTTCTATTTTGGTTGACCAATTCAAGCAAATAGCCAATATACCCATGTAGTAAGATGGGTGGCTCAGAAATGTAAAAGAATGAATATTTTCCATCAAGTTTTTATTCTTAGTGATGATGCCACTATGCTACTTATGTTTTAAAATTTCAATTATTAAAGTTGAACTTATGCAACTCTCTCTTTCAAAGGCTATCTAATATTGATTTTGTGGAGGCATTGAAAATAGGGGATAGGGGAGAAACCCCATCCATAGAAAAAAAATCATATAAATACATTTTATAGGAAGTTTTATTTTGTATTTTTTGGTGGAGAATATTTGAAATCTGGGCAGAAAATCTTGACAAGGCAATGTTTTCCATGTAAAATGTTACTAACATGAAACATTGTATTTTCAGAAAAAAAACTCAACACATTTTTGACCCATCTTTATAAATCTCCTTTTCAATGTCACTTTATTATGTTTAATTTGCTTTATAATTAATTGTCATTCTTCTCGGCTTACAAGGTGAGCATTCTTTTTTTGGGGTTTTTTGGGGTTTTTTTTTGTTTTTTTTTTTTATATGGAAATATTTTAGCCATAATCTAAAATAATTTTATTTCCCACAGAGAAGAAATGTAATTTATATGTCAGCTACCCAAAAATGTGTGAGTTAAAAGTATACTGGTTGCACGCAGCATCAAGTAGAAGTATACAGCCTATTTATCAAGGCTTTTTTAAACTTTCCCTGGCAAGAAAATGTATATTGGAATTATTTGTCCTATTGGTTTCTCTGATTTAAAGCTTCTGAATTCAAAATTAAGCAGATGGAGTAGAGCTGCATCAATTGTATTAATAACTGTTCTTTTCTTAGTAGTCCCAGCATTTCATGTGTCCCCCCTTACTTCAGAGTAACACAAAATGCATCACTGCCTCTCTTTTCTGGCATTGCAGGAATGCAGGATTTCAATTACCTCAGCAGCAACTGCTTTGAAATCACAGTGGAGCTGAGCTGTGAAAAATTCCCGCCTGAAGAAACTCTGAAGGGCTACTGGGAGGACAACAAGAACTCTCTTATAAATTACATTGAGCAGGTAACAGAGAAGAGGATGGCAAAACCAGCTATTGGGCATAAAGCTTCTAAACTTTTTATCTAATTCAAAGTATCATATTAATCCAGATGTTGCTTTAATTCTTATTTGTCTCTGTGGTAGTAAATCCTGTGTGAAATTTCTAAATAAGTGGAAGAAGAGTGGAAAGGAGGGATGCATTTACAGTATGGAATCCTTCTTACCCTACTTAAACTGTTGCAGACATTTGATTTAAATTATTTGTGTTGGGTTCCTCAGTGCAAAAAAATTACAAATCTCCATAGTCTATGACTGACTGCCCCAGTGCTGGTGTGTGTGCTCAGAGAGATGGATTGCCCTCTGCAGATATTCCAGTGTGTTTGCAGATGTGGGAAGGATCATTCTGTGGATGTGCAGGAACCTGGGCAGCTGGATTAGACCATAGAGAATTTCTGAAATCTGAATATTGTAGTTAAAAATTACAAATAAATCTGATATCATTGGTGGTTGCACACCTGAGATTGTGAAATGAGGAACACACTTTATTAGCACAGCCCATCAATTAATACATTCATTTCTTTAAGGACTTAATTATGCAGAAATGCTTCAGTCAGCCAGAAACCTGAAATATTTGAATATTTGAAGTGTTATACTTTTCTGTTAAAACATTATCTGTAGGCTAAGGGAAAAGCTGTACTTGTCCTGCAGGTTTTTACCCATTCTTTATGGAATCCATCTCAAATTGTTCAGCTCCCCTGCCTAGGGGTTAATTTTCTCTGACTCATGG
The DNA here is from genome assembly GCF_028551555.1 of Melozone crissalis. Classification (NCBI taxonomy): domain Eukaryota; kingdom Metazoa; phylum Chordata; class Aves; order Passeriformes; family Passerellidae; genus Melozone; species Melozone crissalis. The sequence goes on along the minus strand of NW_026535784.1, from coordinate 33,441,339 downwards.
AAAGCTATGTTGTCACTGCATTTTCAAAATTGCTCATGTATAAGATACTATTTTGCCAACTTCCTTTGCTCCTGCAGAGCTACCAGCTTTATCCTTGAAGTTCAGATGGTCTGTTTGGCATTGGTTCTTATCTTCTTGCAGGATAAGATGACCAGGTCTATGCTCCAGCTCCCCTGGGAGTGCTGAGGACAGTGCAAATACGTAATTTCTGCTTTTCTGAGGCTTCTCCCAGAGTGTGTTACAGGAATCTGAACTGAATCTGTCAGCTGAATTATGGTGCTGCTGAATGCACCATATAGGTTCACTAAGGGGAACATCAGTATCTCAAAATAAAACTTGGGATCCACAAGACTGTTCAAAGGACATGGAATCAGAGAGAAGCCTGAACTTCACAGCACTTTGCTGCTTTGTTTCCAGGCTCACAGTGAGGTGCATCTCCACAGAGATTCCCAACATCCCCTCATCCCCAGCGCCAAGAGTTCCCTATTTGTGGAGAAGAAAAGGCAGTTGATCCTCAGTCTCTTGCTTCTGAGGAGTTTGCTTTCAGGCTGTGCTTAAGATACACTGGTCCCTCTGCACACTGAGATCATATTTTAATTTCATATATAGTGGGAGCAGACGGATTAGCTGCTGCTGGGGCTGTTGCCTGGAGCACGAAGGAGAAGGACATGACCCCCCAGTGCCCTTCTCCCACAGCCCAGGAGGGAATGTTTGACTCTCTGTGGTCCCAGCTCACAGAACTGCATGCTTGGGCTGTGCAATAGAAAGCTCAAGCACCTCACAGAGGGATTGCCCACTGAAGTCCACGTGACTTCAAAGTGCATTTACTTTGCTAATGCTTCACCTTTAAGAAATAATGTCATTAGCTCTGCATTCTTACAGTTGATGAAACTTTTAAAAAAATGTTTCTGTAGGCTGTTCTTTCAAAGCTTTTCTGTGCATTCATTAATCCCTAATATGATAAAGATTTGCAAGTCAATGTTTACATGTATTATTACTTGCTGTGTATTTCTGAGAATTACTTGCATTGAATAGATATAATTATTATAACTACCTGCTGAATTATTTTCCTCTTCATTCCCTGTTCCATTATGATATTTAGTATTTATCATTGATAGTGGTCAGCCTGTAAACTGTGGGATTCATAGCATGCTTTGTTAGATGTATCAATAGATATTCCATTGCCAAAAACCACCATCTTTTCTTAAGAGTTTTTTATTTACCATTTGTTGGTGACCTTATTTATTTTAGATTCATCGAGGAGTGAAGGGGTTTGTTAAAGATCTTCAGGGCAATCCACTTGCAAATGCTACAATTTCTGTGGAGGGGATAAGCCATGATGTTACATCAGGTGAGTGTGGTACCTCAGCAGTCCTTCTCTTTGGCTTAGCAACCTGGAGCCATTTCACATCTTTTTAACTGCAGCTTTAAGGGAGCAAAAGTTTGAAACCAGGATGGTACGTTGTGCCTCAAGAAGTTTGTTGCCCAGAGGATTTTATGAATCTTTCACTTGTATTTTGCTCTCAGAGTAGCTGAGACTTTTTTTTTTACTTCATGGGTCTCTAGTGTAAATTGGTTTGGGTGGCTCTTGGTTATTAATGCTCTAATCTGTCTTCTAATTTGTAAAGCAAATAGTGTTTCACAGCCCTGATGGGATTTAAAGCTCTGTCAACAGTGCTGCCTTCAGTTTGAAGGCTAAATTTTAGTCCAAAAGTGTTATACTTTTCACAATGCAGTCATACCTTTTGGTATGTAAATTCTTGACAGATTTCCAATTTACATAACCTCCTTCAGCAAAGATAAATTCTCTCTGCTGTTTACAATTATGTGATGTTTTTTCAGAAGGGTGATTCTAAAAGATGAAAGCATTGTGTTGGTTGGTGTTGACAGAAAATGACGTGTCACCTCTTCAGTGATGATGTGCTTTGTTCTAGGAGTGAGTTCAGAAATAGCTTCTCAGTGTGCCAACTTTCAGCCTTCCCTTTACATCTGTGCTCTCCTATCCTGAGCAACATGTTTTGATTTGCAAAAGATTCCAGTTAGAGAAACAATAAGTAAATGTCACTGCTTTATGCATGAGCTCATTTTATGTTCATTTTCTCAATGATATGTCTCACTATACTGTCACAGAAATGCAGAATATATGGAACAGGATTGGTAGGATATTTAGTCACCTCTGAATTGTGTTTGTACATCACCTGCAAAGAGACCAGCAGCTCTTCTGCCCAGCTGGAGAACAGTCTGTGAAAACATGAGTTACCTTCTGTCACTGTAAACAAGGAGGCAAAATGTATAGAGACTGGAAATAAATTGTCAGGCATAATAAAAAGGGGATAAACTGTGCAAAGAGGTATTTGAGAGAGAGGAGCTCATGCTTCTATGACACAAAAATTGCATCTAATTATAAATCTTTTCACATCATTGTGTGTGTGTAAGACTTAAAGTCATGTATTGTCAAAACAGGGATGAAAACAAGTACTTGAATATTGGCACAGTCAAAATGAGGGAGAAATGATCTTTGGCTTTTCTCCTGCTCTTTATTCATGAGTTGAAATTCTGCTTTGTTCCAGTGACAGAAATTATAATAGATCATTGCTGTAGTTCTACAGCAATTTTTTTTCCATTCTGTTTTATGAAGAGAAAAATCTGGGAACAGCTGGACTGCCTACTGTCATTTTTTTTGACCATGCAAATAGCAGATATTTAAGTAATTTTTCCCTTTGTACACTGTGTAGCTGTAGATGTGGTGAAAAAGCATTTAAGGGACTAGTACAAAGAGCATGGCCAAATCTTCTAAATGGCACTGCTAGCTGAATATTAGAATAGCTCTGCAATCTTTTCTGGAGGTCAAGAAATTCAAATTATCAGCCTGTGACAAATTAGATAATTGCCTACTGCTGGTGCAGGGAAGATCTGAGTCTTTGTGAAAATGCAATAGGGTCATTTCTAGAGAAGATGATGATGAGTTTTGATTCTGTGACCAGAAAACATAAACTGTAGTAACAGTGAGGGAGGAGCCTTTCTTTGACCTGAGTGGATCAAGCTTCCATTTCTTTGTTTCTCTGAACCAATCAAAAACCCTTGACAATGCCTGGACACTGAAACATGTAGATAGTGATGCTTCAAGGGTGATGCGCATGCAATATTCTAGGAAATTATGATTTGTAGCTTTTTCTGAAAGATGAGAAAGGTAGTTCGACTTATTTAAATTTGATGGGAATGAAATTTATTTACGCTTGGATTATCAGAATACCGAGGAACATTAAAAATCCCTATCACATTGCAAACAGAATCTCAGACATTTAGCAGGGACTTTACTTTGTCTGGGAGGTGCTTCTAAAGTGGAGTAATGTCCCATAATGTCCTTTTCTTCAGTGTGATGGAGAGCCTTCAGCCTCAGCGGGCATAATATTTCATGGGGTCTCCAGCGCAACTTCAAAATTAAAATTTTTTTTGATTACCTGAAAGGAAGCAAATATGATACATATATATATATATATATATATATATATATATATATATATATAAAGCTTTTACTGAAGGAAGAAAGAAGGAACTGCCTTTTAGGCAGTCAAAAAGAAAGCACTGACAGGAATATAAAAGATTGACATATGAGCCTTGCTTCTTAGCTGTGTAATTAGTCTTATACATATTTATTTGGGTTATTTTCTTCTTCTTTGCAGCCAAGGATGGTGATTACTGGAGATTGCTTGTGCCTGGAAATTACAAAGTTACAGCCTCGGCACCAGGCTATCTAGCAATAACTAAAAAAGTGGCTGTGCCCTTCAGCCCTGCTGTTGTGGTAAGTGTTCACATGTGTTCATTTATCCTCTATTATAAATTGAAAAGGTCCCTTTTTCCTTCATGGTATGCATCTAAGGAGGAGGTGATTTTTCAGAATATTCTAGAACATGTGAATTTAGAAATTCTGGAAATTACTCTTCTAGCACTTGATGCACCTGCCACTGAGAGCAATCTCACTGTAAACTCATTTAATCTCTTGGCGTTATTTATAACAAAAAGACACAGAGAAGGGAAATATTGAGATAACATGTTATTGGTACATGTTTGAATAGAATATTATGAAATATCTTTTAACAGCACAACATAAAAAGTAAGAGATGTTGAGGTTTTGATGTAGACATTTTTTAAATTTAATTTTGTCAAATGAGTACCTGCTTAGGTTAAAACCAGTGGCCAGCTCTGTGCAGAAAGGTAGCAACGAGCCACTGCTTTGCATGGATATTCAGTATGTGAGGTTGATAAGATCTAGACTCTATCTAAGGTTTCAGAAGCATTTTAAATTCACTCTCTGAACAGATGTGGAGGTATTTAAAATAAGTGCTATTTCAATAGCGTGAATCACATATTAAGATATACTAAAGGAAGAAGTTTTTTATGGAAAGGGTGATAAAGTTCTGGAATGGGCTGCACCATGGTTTAGTTGAGGTGTTAGGGCTGGGTTGGATTTGATGATCTTTAAGGTCTCTTCCAAACTAGCCATTCTGTGAATTCTGTGGAACTAGCACATGGTACCTACATTAATGAGCCATGTGTTAGGAAAAGCTCCCTGGATTTTTTTGATGGCATAAAATTGAATACATGTTTTGAAATGCTGGGGGTCTGCAGTGCTTGGGGTTAGCTGAGGTTAGCTCAGCTGGTTAGACAGTGGAGTTGGACTTGATGATCCTTGTGGGTCCCTTCCAGCTCACAATATTCTGTGATCTGTGTTGGCAACATGCTGATGATACCTTTTATAATATGCCACATGATTTATGTGGCTGGCTGTTATTCGGTTTTAATTTCATTGGCCCATACTTTCTGAAATTTTTAGTCAAGTCAAATGCAAGTGGACAGATGTCTGGTTCTTTAGGAAATTTTGCTCACCTGTGTGTATTTTTGGATAAGTTACTGTACTGATATACTAGTATTGCATGTATTTTAATCAGCTTTGAGACACTTTGGAATAAACCCAGTCTGAACCAGAAGGTACCCCTCTAAGCCCTATGTTTGTGTTAAGCACCTTCTTTCAAAAAATGACTCTTAAGAGCCAAACTATTCTCTATCTGTAAGTCTTACTGATGTTTCTGATTGTTTCTCTTAATCAGGTTGATTTTGAGCTGGAGTCATTGTCTGAAAGAAAAGAAGAGGAAAAAGAAGAGTTGATGGAGTGGTGGAAGATGATGTCAGAAACACTAAATTTTTAAATGATGATTTTGGCTTTACAGCTTTTAATCTATTATATGTTGACTTAGTATAATGTACTGTGGAAAATCCCTATATTCTAGATTTTGTGCACTTCACAATAATTAACTTTGAATTTTTCAGTCATTTTTTGATTAATATGATTACAAATAACTACTAGCCTCCTAGATAGATAAATAAGTTATTAATTTTCTTTCATATTGTTATAGAAAATTTACTCTTCTATAAAAATCAGAAAAAATGAATGAATATGCAGCCTATATGACAGTAAAATCTGTTGTGTATTATTTGCAAGTTCAGAATATGTAGGTTAGCACTTGATTTTAAAAAATAAATATGCTGTAGTTGATTATCGATGCTGCCAGAAATATTTGACAGTGCATAGTAGTAGACAGTGCTCTTTACTGAGTTCTATAATGGATGCTATTGAAAAGATTTATAATAACAGTGTGTGGTGAAATAATGTTTTGCAAGGATTAAAATTCAGTATAACACTTTGTATGTCTCTGGTGTTGGAGCTATTTAAATATGTAAGAAACACAAGCTGACTTCATTTTAGTAAGAAGAAAGAATATGTGTAAACTCTTTAATAAAAAATGGCATAGAATGAATTCAGGAAAAAGCAGAGCTTTATTCCATAAACAGTTGATAATATTTGGAGATGAGGTTTTAAGTACTTCTCATTACTTGTTAAACAAATTAGAAATTCTGAGTGGAAGAAGAAGATCTAGTGCGTCTCATTTATAGGCTGCTTGTGTTTGTTCAACGGCAAGAAAAAACAATTTCAGGTGAATTTCTGTTTTAATTAAATAATTACCTTTTCAACAATCCTTACTTGTATCCGTGATGTTTAGATAATCAGCTAAGAGTTCATCTTTTCAGTCAAGGCTATCAAAATATTACAGTTTAGACAATTAACTGGAAATCTACTGAGATTGTAATTTTAGTGTTGCAAGTCAATAATGGATTTGTTTCAAGCTCTGTTTCTTCTGCTGGCTAAAAATTTTTTTCAGTGTGGTGAAATTTTCAGAAAAATGTTGAAGGTGATACAAAAGCAACTTTGATTTAAAACAATTCTTTTTGGTCCCTTTTTGATTTTTTTAGAACTTTAATTAACATGCTATAGTATTTTGGCCAAGATGAGTGAAATTTGCAGAGCCAGAGAATACACATGGACCACAGCAGGTGCAAGTTTGGTGTAATTCTTCGGAAGTGACTCCTGGTATGCTACTTGAGATAAGCTAAGCATCTTGTCTGTTTGAAAGCTTACATATATTGCTAGTCTATTTTAATTCAAGATCAGATATTTGATAGAGATTTCCTTCCTCTGTTTCTTTAATACCACTCTCTGTGTTTTGATTAGCATATTATTTTAGCTGGTGCTCTTTTGGAACCAATCAAGAGTGGACTATCACACTCCTGCTGTAAGTGAAAAATCACATATTCAGGTGCAGGATCCAAATTTACCTCCTTTGGGTATTAAAAAATTTACTGCAAGTACTGTTTTCTGAGAATTTTAAATTCTTTAATAAAAATAGCACTTGATCATTTTAAGGAACAGGCTTAAGGTTTGACACGCAATGGTAAACTGAACAGCAATAAAAAAGCATAAACTTTCTCTCTCTGATGAAGAGTTTGTGATGCAACCTGCAGCTCATTGGGGTTGTAGATGTTTAACTCCAAATTTCAGAGGAAAGTCTCTGAAAGTCTCTCTAAGTCATTATATACTGATGAGCTTTGGTTCTCCATTGCAATGAAAAACCCCAGTGGCAAATAAAGAATCTTGTCTGAATGTGTCTTAATAACACCTTGTAGCTAGCTGTGCACAAGAGCATGCTTAAAGGATGACTGGTACAACAACTTGGATGTCTATGACAATTTGAAAGGCCAAGATGTGGCACAGAATACATTCTATGTCTGTAAGTAATGACCTTGTTTTTAATTGAACCAGGTAAAATTGAAGTAAATGGTATAAAAATGAATTATAATAAGATGTTGCTGTCACATGGGCAAATGGCTACAGGAGTGTAAACTAATGTAATAAGGCAAGTGTATATTTGTACAGAACACCCTGGTCTGCCTCTTCCAAACCTAAGAATTTCAATCCAAATGACACTTCATGGTACGATGCCTGTCATGCATCCAGTCTTCCTGTGGCATAGTTAGTGCAGACATTGCATCAAAGTGATCTCGTAACAGGTTTCTAATCCACACCTGTGTGATGTGTGTGAGATCCCCTGGTCTACTGTTTCATACATTTGCAATTAAATGTGCTGTTCCTTGAGTGATCTGTTTGTTGTGCTCTAGATGACTGCTTGCTATTACTGTGTTGAGAAAAGGTAAAAGTGATTAAATGTTTCAGCACCAGAACCACTGCCACTGTTCTTGTTCTAGGTAAACATCCTTAAGAACAGCGTAGCCAGGACTCTCAATAAATTAATTCATTTTGTAGCTTGCTGAGCTGAGCTGTGTTGTAGGACTGTGTATGTTTAATGGAAGATTAAAGTGTTATGTGATGCTAAGCTTTTGGTTAAAAAGGCACATGCTGTACTATTGTACAATAAATCTACAGTTTTATTTAAAATGTAAAATGTGTGAGTAATTTGCAGGTTCAAAATGTGACCTCTTTGGCTGTGCATGTCTGCAGAGTATGCACTAAACATCCTCAGTGTGTGCCAGTTAATTTGCTGCTTGAACAGAGAAAGGAGACCAGGATTTGTGCTGATATCTCACTGAGAGCCATCCACAGCCCCTTAACTTCGTGCCAGAACATCCTCCTTTTGGAGTACATGTCTTTCTGAGCACTTGTCCCATGAAGGCTTTCAAGTCAAGTAAGGGAGATGAATGAGATGCTCTGCCTCCACGCAGGCTTGGTGGGGACAGGGCATGCACTTGTGTGTGTCTGCCTTACTGTGTTTCCATATTGATCCTTAGGATTAGAAAGCACAGTGTGCAGTGTGTTTGCAAATCTGTGGTGCTACACATTCCTTATAACTGCAGGGGTCAGGATTACAGAAAAACAGCAGTCAGTCAAATTAAATCACTGCATCTGAATTGTGTTTGCCAGTTAGGTTGTGGTGTTCACATCCATATATGTGAATTCACATACAGCCTTGGCTAGTCCTGAGCTGCTAATGACATAATTAAAGTGTAAACTAAAACTGAGATGGTAGATTAGAAAGAATTGCTGCCAGATTTTTCTGAGTTTCTTTTTTCTAACAGCTATAACAGGTGTCTTAGGAACACTTAATAACTAGGCCATGAAACGAAGAGCTTTCAGAGAAGATAGGTTTAGAAGAGCTGGAATTTAAAATTAAAAGATGCTGTTCCAATGAGCTGATTTTCTCCCATGTGTTTAGTTTGACTCATGTCTGTGGAGGCTGTAGAGTAGCAGCAGTTTAATGATGGCCTCTCTGAGTTAGAGCAGCTCTCTAGAGCTGCTTCCCAGTAAACCTGCTCCACTGGACGAGTGCCTTGTTTCCTGCTTGTGGTTTGCTCTGGAAACGCAGGACTGAGAAATGCTATTGCAGTGCTTACTTTCTACCTTCCTGAATCTTGCAAAATACTTGTTCTGATCATCTCCTTGCAAGTATTTTATTCCCTGTGTATGTTTCTGTTTGTGTAGAGCTATGTCTGTTATGAATAATTTACTGCTTGTTAAGCTAGCTCATAGGTTTGGCCATTGACACAGCCTCTCTTCCATTATTTCTGACTTAGATAATTAAACCCAGAAAACAAAAACACTCAGGAGATTTTCTGAAATCCATGGCATTAAAAACCCCAAAACAGTGGGTTTGTTTGCCTCTGAGCTTGGAGGGTTCCAAGTGAATTTGCTTCAAGTTTTTGTTCCTAAAGCCTGCTTTAGGGAGAGAAGTGGATGACAACAGAGAAGTGGATGTAATCCTACATATCCAGAGACCAAGGCTTTCAGCAGTATAGCAAGTACTGGAATCAGCAGTACGAAAATGAGATATTTAGAAACAACTGCTGTTTGCTTTTATTAACTGTGATAATGGGAGTATATTAATTGAGTTAAATGGCCTCACAATGCTGATCTTTCTTCATCCCTCCTTATTTTACCTCTCTGCTGCAGGGACTCTGTTTCAGCAATGACTTAAACACATCCATGTTTAGGCATCATTTATCACACTGCTACTTTTTCCCTGAATTAATAGTTAATAATCCATGTTATTTCATCCTGGTTCTCCTTTCATATTCAGTTAGGCCACTACACATTTTTGTAATCACACATCCCTGTGCACAGTGGAAATTGTCAAAGAGAGAAGCTGAAGAATTTGGCTCCTGTGTTGGGAATATAGAGGGAGTTCGACATCTGGAAATACATTGGAAGCAGTCTGGTGTTGAGAAATGAGTGGATTTTACTGGCCTTTTTTCTAATTGTTCTTTAGTAAAGGCTGGATAGGGTTATGTGGCTGTGGGATTCTAGGAGTGGAGTATGTCCATGCCTTCAGTGTTAAGGTAAAGCTACTCTGGAAAGGTTCTTGTTATTACAAGACCTTTAAGCCTGGAATCTGAGTAGTCAGAACTATCTGCTGTCAGGGCTGCTCATTCTGCATGAGCAGCATCTTTTCTGGGACAAAGCTGCAAAATAATTAACAAGAAATGAAATCTACTTTCACAATGTGCAGAATTGGTTATGGAACCTAAGTTTCATTGCAAGACATAAAGTAGAAATCATGGAGGTGAGCTGGAGCAGTTGCAACCCACAGCTCACTTAAGCCTTTGAACTGCTGCTCAGTGAAAGGTAAGGTAAATCTGGGTGCCATTTTTGTTACATTCACCCAATGAGAATGTGATCAGGGCCCTAATTTAGAGACAAAATACAGAGCTAGATGAACATCTCACCTGCCAGTAGCATGGCAGCAAAAGAGGGGTGGACAGTGTCGCAGAACTGTGCTGCAATGGGAGATTGCAGTTCATGAGAGGAGCACCAGCTCTGCAGTGTGCTGTGGTGCACGTGCTGCTATCCAGGGGTGTAGAAACATCCTTCCCCCGTACTGCAGCACCCCTTGCACAAAAGGTAAATTAAATGCATTTCAGAAACTATGGACAACACTCAAGAGAGGACTTGGCTGCCAAGAACAGTACAAAATTACACTCTGACTTCCCTCCCTTCAGCTCACTAAATATCCGCTCATGTGGCTTTTCTTGGCTGCTTCCAGTTTGCTCGCAGGGCGTGTCAAGAGCTGGCCCAGCCTGAGAAGCTCAAGGATCACTTGTTCCAAGACCCATCAGGAGTGGATTACAGGGCTTTTTGGGGTCTACAAAGAGTCCAAGTTTGCACTTAGAATTAGAGAATCACAGAATGGTTTGTGTTGGAAGGACCTCAAAGATCCTGTAATTCCAACCCCTCTGCAATGGGCAGGGAACCTTCCACTAGACCAGGTTGCTCCAAGCCACATCCAGCCTGGCTTTGAACACTTCCAGGGTTGAGGCTGTCAGAGCTTCCACACCATAACTGGCACAACTGTGAATTTGTTGGTGTTCAGCAGTGTCCTGTTCAGTCAGGTGCCCTGGCATGGCCTGAATGAATCGTGAATCTTCCGGTCTCCAGAGCAGGGACCCCACCAGGAGCTTGTTTTTGGCCTGGTTGGTTGAGTTTCATTCAGCAGAACACAGCTACTGCAATTTCCTGATGGTATAGAAGGGATGAGCTGGCCTGTGCCTGTGACTCCACACCAGAGTGTGGGAGGCACACATTAAGACTTGGAAGCTGGGAGTTGTTCCTGGATTCCATAGGTTAGACATGATCGAGACATGGTTTCTGAGAAGTGACTGAAGAAACTCAAATCTGTAAAGGAATATCAGCAAATGTGATATCACCTACTTTCCCCTCCAGATTCAGGTAATATATTTGAAGGTTTATCATGTTACTCATATTTATCCCTGTATATGCAAATATCAGCATATCTGCTTTGCTTCCTGTATGGGAGGGAATACTTTTCAGTTTAAAGAAGTTTTGGATGAAATACAGAAGCAGCTTTGGGAGCAGGAGTACACTGAAAAACAACTGACTGGCTTGTCCTGCTCAGCATTTATTACTAATGTGTGGGAAAGGAGGGCATTCCCTCCAGTCCCAGTGCTGCTAGGTTTCAATAGACATAAATAAAAGTTTTGGAGGCCCATTTTTGCACACATTTAATGCAGAAAAACTTAGGACCCAGAAAGGTCTTACTGCAAATAAAAGCAGTACTGCAACGTTTATCTTTTGGATTCACTGTGTGCATACATATATAAGCATGTGTGGGAGCAAGGGAGCAGGGCAAGAATGTACGTCATCTTCCCTGGGCTATTTTAGTCATTTAACTGCCCAGAAATCCTTAAAGGCACCTACTCTGTTTGCCATAAAGGAAATGCAGGCTCCTTTTTATGAATGGTGTCTAAATTAGACTCCTATGGCAGGCGAGTGAACCCCAGGCTGACCCTTGTGTTAGGGGGCTGGGTTCCCCCAAGGGGCAAAAAAGGTGCCCCTGACTGGGGAGAGCCAGGCAGGCACCTCCAGAAGGGGCTGTGCAAGCCTGGGATCCAGCTAGTGCTTACAGGAATGCCTATCATTCAGCTATCGTTCTAAAATGCATATCATACAGCTCTGCTGTAGCTGTGACCGTGTCAAACTGTGTGCTGCCCCGCATTGCCTCTCAGGCACCAGGTGCTCGTCATGCACTGTGCTGAACCCTTTGTAGATGTAGAGCTGAATCTTTTACTGCATTTTGACCTAAAAATCTTAACAGATGTTTTAGCAGGGTTTTTTGCAAAAGAAACCTCTAAAGGGACTTCTTTCTTATGCGTTCTTCTGGAAACTGAAAGACTAAATGAAGAAAAACTTCTTGTTATACCAGGACATGATAAATGCCCTTCCAAATAAATACAGATTCTGTCTTCAGCTTTCTATTTTCACGTATGTCTGACGAGACTCAACATCAGATACTTGTTAACATATGTGGAAACATGCAAGATGTTAAACATCTGCAAAATCTTCTGATCATTTTTGTAATGTCTGAAAAGTTAGACATAGCTTGCAGGGAATTTCCACTGAAAAGCAACAAAATTTGGAGGACATCCCAAGTTAAGTCATTCAATATTTGTTTGCCAATGCGTTGGATGGTATTATAAGATGCCAAGATAAATTCAAATTAACATGAAAAATATACAGTCATATTGGTTGTGGGTTTACATAAGTCGCTGGCACATTATGTCAAGAATTCTCAGATAAATAGTTGCCAGGAAAACAAAGTTCAAATGAAAAAAATAATAATTATATATAATAGAGTTGAACAAGTGGCACAGAAGAATGAAATTTTTATTCAGTGAGATTTTTCTTCAACAAAGCACTTAAATATGGAGATGTATTCACAGATTGTTTCAAAATTAATTTATCTCAAACCCCTTATTTAAAATAAAAGGAAATTGTAGCCAAGATACAAATAGAAAACCCTAGGAATTTCAAAACAAAACCACAAATTTTTAAAAAGTAGAAAAATATTGCAATGAATATTTCTGTACCAAAATAATTCATTTATGATAAAGCTTCCTAGATGCCTTAGATGCCTTTGGAAACTGTGGGTTGAAAAATAATTTTAAAAAATGGCTATTGAAAGGTAAAGAGTAAAATTTTGTAAAACAAACTATTTTGCTTCAACTTGATTCTTTCATCTATAAAAATGAAAATTTAGATTTTTGATATTTTATAGTATAATGTTTACACTTAAAAGCATTTTTACTAGTTTTGTAGCTTTTATTAATGCAGCCACATAATTGAAACCACAATCTAGCAAAGAAAGACTGAACAAGATCAAATAGTTGGCAGCTGGAACTAGGCAAACTTAGAAGCAGAACTAATGTTCAGTATTTTCTCAGTGAGGCTAATTTACCTTTGAGATAGTTCATGTAGCTGCGCAGTAGATTTTTCATCACGATAATTTTTTTTGAAGTAAGACTGCTGTCCTTTTTAAAACCTGTTTAAATGCCTTTGTGTTCCTTGGCTGAGCTACTTTATTCTTCATGGGGTACGCCCTTTCAGTTGATTGTCCCACCTGGTTTAATTGTTTCCTGAGGTTTTAGATAATCACACATCCCTTTGAGCTTCTGCTTCATTAATCTAAGAGCATTTTTGGATTCACTAATTACAGGGTTCTGAAAATTAAGCTTGGATTCCATGGGCAGTATTTGTATGCTGTTAAAAATATCTGGGTATTGATTTTCCATGCTTGCATTGGAGTTACTTCTCTTATTGTCTGTGATCTGAATGAAGCTAAGTGAGATTTTTTTAGCTTTGATTCTGAGCTGAATTTTCAAGCATTACAGAACCTGGTGAAGTGTTACAGAAATGCATTTGATATTCAGATCAATTAAAATGCTCTGAAGGGCCTTCTCTCCTCCTTCAGTCTTACATGCTTCTCGGTTTTCTTGGAATTGTACTTTTCCTAGAATTTAGTAATTAAAGACTGGCTTGCTTGCATGATATTTTTAATATTAGCAGCTTCACTCCTATAATATCTAAGAGAATATTTTTTATTGCAAGTCTACATTCCTCAGAAACACATCTACTTCCATGGGGAGAGATGAGATGTCAAAGCCATACATTTTTTCTTCCCCATTTCAGTATTTTCTAATTTTTCTTTCTCCATATCCTCATTTTTTCACTCTAAGACCTCCTGAGATGGATGCTAAAATACTGATAAGACCTGTGCACTGCAACAGGTGCTGGTTTCCAAGTCAGTAAATGTGAAAGAAGTTGTAATATGATGATATCTATCACCTAAAAGGTGAAACTAAACTTCTGGTAGCAATAGAAAGTCATTAAGTCACAGAGCATGCACAGCTTTATCATTTCTGTTGAACAACATCGTTATTCTGGGCTTTTAGATAGAAATTGTTGAAGGCAATGAGTTCGTGTTCTATCAGATTTTCACTCAGGAATTATCCTTCTTGAAGATGGGGCTAGAAAGGTGTCATCATAGAATGTAGTTCAGTTCCTCATATTGTTAAGTCTCTTATGTTAGACTGAGCTATTCCATGACAACTTACAATTTCTTTTAGACAAATGGCTGCTTAGGTGGATACTGTGGAAAACATGAAAAAGCACTCACAAAAGGAAAACAAAGACTTCTAAAAGGGTGCAAGGCCCAGCACTTTTCTTGGCATATTACAGTCAATTGAAGTCGATTCTCATGGTTTTATTCAATTTCTCATTTTGCCTTGCAAGGCATATTTTTCCTCCAAGAGAGGATGACCCATGAAATGGTTTTGCTTGACCTACCCTAATCCCCACCACAACAATTTCAATACTTAATAAAGTTACTCCTCTAAATAGTTGGAACTGCTGCTTTATTGTTTTATAGTCTTGGATTACAACCTGGATAGTCTTAATCTTAGAATCAAAACCATGCTTGGTAATGAGAGGAAATATCAGGATAATCTTAATTAACTGTAGGCGAGCAGCTAAGAACACAAACATCCAGGAGCACGTCCAGTGAAAAAACTCTTTTTTGCCTACAGCTGGAGTTGAGAACTGGAAGGCTGTGTGTTTTTGGAGACACTGAACATACAGTGAAGGAAAATAACAGTGTCACACCACACTTTATATTTTAAGGCACATAATTTTGTGTCCCTTCTCTGGGCACAACTGTACTATGGATTTTCACACCTGACTAGTTAATCGGTGGGGAAGAAGAGAAGCTTAAAAAGGGGATTCTGTTTGATTTACTCTTCTTTACACTTCTCTGTCATCAAGTAAGTAACTACAACTCTTTAGTAATATTTCCTCTAATATCACAGTCACAACTTATGTTACTTAGATTCTGCCAATCTCAAGCATATACTTTCATTTTAAGTTTTCCAGATATTTCTTCTAGAAATGATGTTGAAACCTTAAAACTTGATTATGCATTGAAACTTTGGGATACTGAGATTAGGCTGAAGGTCCACCATGGCCACCAGTGGCACTGCTGTGGGGATGGTAGCAGAGATGTTCCAATATGTACCAGCTGTGAATCCGTGCTCTGTGCAGCCAGGCTGGAACTTGCTGGAATATTTTAAAGCAATACTTCAATTCATTTTGCTTATACCAATAGTATAATTTCTACCTCTGGGGAACGTATAATGATTTGTTTACAATGAGGGTACAAAGAGGCAACGTGAAGAGACACAATGGGAAATAATAGCTGTGTGGAGATGACAGGCCCTATCCATACAAACTTTCAGCTCTCGTCTGTGTTCAAGTTCAAGGAATGTATCTCAATTATTTTCACATCATACTTTTCCAAAGAATGTTTTCCCTTTAGAAAGCTGCTGATCAAAATAACCAAAAGATAAAAATCAAGTTGTGCAATCATTTCCAGTTACAGCTTCTTTTGTTCCCTCAAAGTCTTTAATGTTTGAAAACCTCGCTTTAAAAAACTAAAAAGCAAATGAACAAAAGCTACAAAACCAATTGGAACTTGGATTATATGTATGTGGAATATCTAATCATAAAATTAAGAAATGTGCAAATCCCTAAATATCTTTTAATTATTACTTGATGAACAAAATTAAAAAGGATCTGGATATCTATGCCATTATGTTTCCACCTTGAAATTCTGTGAAGGGAGAAATATGTTATGTCTCAAACCAGTCTTCCTGCTGGGTAGGATCCTGTGCTAGAGAGATAAAAATATAACTGGATGAGATGATTAACCCCTGTATCACCCTAATCTAATGTTTTACAAGTCATCAAATCCAGGTATTTAAGCACCTGTTTGGCCCTTATCCGAGGTCTCCTTAGAGAGGAGGAGAGACTAAATATGTGCTGAACTGGCTGCCTACCTCCCATTGTGATTAAAAAGACCTAACTGCCAGAGTCCATTTTCCACTCTGGTTTCAAAACCCGTGAATTCAGTGGAATCACTCTGGATTATAAATGTCATCCTTGGGAGCAGAAAATGACCTTGTGTCCCTTTTCTTTCCACCACAAAGATACTCTTTCCAGCTTTCCCATGTTGAGCAAGGACAGATTGGCACGTGCTACCACTGCACATTTCCCTCCCAATTACCCATTTCCTCTCCTCTGTGCATTTTTGGAACAATGTGTCATGTTCTGAAACCTCACATACCTGAAACATTTGGAAACACTGAGTTCTGGACACATCTGGTTATTAAATTTGAGATGGCTGCCTCTTCTGTAAGTAAAACCCTCACAACTGCCATCGGAAATTCCATTAAATTTTCCCCTCTGTGTTAAAATTTTGCCTCAAATATTTTACTGCTTTATTTATTAATAAATAAGTTTTATAGTAGCCATGAAAAACACTACAGAAACTTATATGAAAAAGGTTATTTTTAGGACAAGGACGTAAAATCGTCTTCCAGGTGACAACGTATCCCCCCACAGCTAAATTCAGTGGTAGAGTTTGCCATCCACTGTGGTGAATGCTCAGTGGCAGGTTATGGCCTTTGGGAAACAGAACTGTGGATGGATACAAATAATGTTTTTCTGAATACTTTTACTGTGAAAATTTGTGTGTGGCCATATGATCAGCATACAGTTTCTTGTAAAGTTGTAGTGTGAACAGCTTGATAAACCTGTTGGTTGACTTCAGCCTACTGATGTTTGACATCAAACTGACATACAGAAGGGCTCTCAATACAAGCTTCATCCTCTGTTCTTAGGAATTAGTAGAAGACTGTCTTTAGAAATGTCTTGATTCTCCTCTACTTGCTTGGAATAACATTTTTCCTGTGCCAGCAGAGTGTAAATGAGAGGCTGGCTGCTAACTTAAATGCTGAGTAGCCTTGCTAGAGCTACCAAAAAAAAAATGAGGCTCATCAATTGTATGCCATTGAATTCTCTGTGTCTTCTATCAAGAGGTGTTCTTTCTCCTCTGAATTTTAAGCATCATGCTATTTCCACTTTGGATAAAAAGCCCCACCCAACCCACTGAAAGTTATTAGAAAATTATCATGCATCCATTTGTATATAATATTTTCAATTTATAATTTTTTTTTCCTTCAGTTAACAAAACTTTATTTCTCTTTTTGAAAAATAAGACAGATATTACAACTTGGTATAAATAGAATTACCTTCTTTTTACATCTTGCTCTCTGAAAAAAATTTCTGTTTATTTTATTAATTCATTAGGTAGTAAGCTGGGGATCCGGTAAGTGATAAGTAAGGTAATAATTTATAAATATGTGCTTTTATTTCTGGTAAATGGGTGGGGAATTGATCTCCAGTTCCAGCAATGGCAGCTTTTACTAACTACAAGCTAAAAGGCTAAGGATATGTCTGAACTAACTTGGGCGGCGCTGTGCCTGCCTGTGACAAGTTGTGCATTTAGGGCTGAAATAAGTTTAAGGATGGTGGCAGAATGAAGAAAACAGTCCACAGGAGGGCATGGAAGAGATATACTGGAATCTTTCACTACTTCTGTAGCTATAGATTATTACAAATTTAAATATTAAAGACAACTGAGTTGCTGTTCTATTGAAGAGAATGGAAATATTTACACAGTTAGTGATTGTACTGTATCAGTGTCTTGCTGAATTAGTGTTCAACATATTTAGGAAAAAAAAAGAAATTATTATCACCCTGGAAGTCTATTTACACTTGCTACCTTTTCTCATGGCCTAATGCCCAACAGCTGCACTAACAAGAGACATTATCAGCCCTAATTGTCCTTTAGCTCCCTCCCTGCTGGAAGGGACCAATCTGCTGACAGAGCCAGTGTAGTGTTTCATTTTAAAGGGCATTGGTTAGCTTAAACAGTGGGGTTTTGCTAACTTGACTCTTTTAGACTGAAATTAATTAGGGTGCTTGCCAACCTTCACCCCTTAGGCCAGCTGCTTATGGGTTCCATGTGTGTTCACATCCCGAAGCACAGTGTAAGTAATACCCATGGGTCAATAGCAAACAAAAACTGAATTTGATAAAGGAAATATTTTGAATATTAATTATAGTAATAACAAATATAAGAGGTAACACAGTGGCAAAATAACAGGCTACAGTCTATTAAATGCATTTTTTGTTGCTACACACGGTGCAAAGTATCATGATAAGACCAGTAAAGTGAACAAATGTGTTAACAAGGAGATCCAGTAATTTAAGCCCAAACAGCTAGCAAAAAAAGAAGCTAAAATCTAGTTTATTCATGCATAAATTATCATGCATTAAAAGATCTTTATTTATGCATAAAATTAGGCCCTTGCTATATTGTTAAAATAGCAAGACTCAGGAAAAAAAAACTGGCTGTAGCCAGTTCTTGTACAACTTGGTGTTTGTAACTGTTATTGGGGCTTAAAGGAGCTTCCTCAGTTCCATAATGTGGCAGCTGGATTTTGAAAGCAGAGGACACTTCCTTTTCCGGTAATAGTAAGGATTTTTTTTCCCTTGTTCTTTCTTTCCAGTGAAGAGCCTGTTTCTCTCTCATGTGTTCTGGCAGATGGGGTAAGTGTGAAAACATTTGTTTTTTTATTTTGCACTCAGCATCCAATGCAGCATATGGGAGCCAAGAGAGGAATGAGTGGAAGGTGAGAGTGCTCAGTGACAGAGTGGCCTCCTGGAGAACCTGGTGGCCAGGGCCTCTCATGCACTGTGCCAGAGCAACGTGCTCCTTTGTAGCTTTCTATAAGTTAAACTTTGCATTCTGGACCCGGGTCAGTTTGTGTCTTGAAAGAACTCTTCCAGAAAAGATAAATCTTACCATAAATACTGGGGAAATGTGCTTCAGAGGTCTAGGCCTGAGTGTAAAAGCTCAGATTCTTAAACTGGAGTGAGGCTGGAGTGTTCACAGTGGTGGGGGATTGCTCAGCACTCAGTTGTTGCAAGACTTGGAGATGGCCAAGCTCCACTTATAGAAGCACCTAAATGTCTCCTGTTCTTAATTTGGGTGTGCTGTGCCTCCAGCAGTGGTCACAGCTGGGGAATTCAGCAACCATTACCAAGTAATGCAGAAGGATAGTGCTCAAAGTGGGGATATGTAGCTGCTAGCAGCTCACACAGAGTGGTGAGCTGTGGGAAACACCAGTGTCCCAAACTTTCTCTCTTAGAACAGGATTGGGAATGTGCCATGTGCCTGCCTGGGACAGTGACTCATGGCTTGGGGTGCACGGTAGGAACACCCTGCAACTGTGGTGTGGAGCAGTCCTTGGCCTGCACAAAATGGACTCTGCCTCCCTGCCATCCCAGGACTTGGCAGTGCAGTTTAGCTGCTCTCCTTGTCTCGTTAACAGTTTAATTAGTTACTGAAAGTGGCATCAGAAAGACTGGGATTGCTCTTCTCTCCTCCACCCAGTGTTGCTCCAAAGTGGGGTAGTTGTGTTGCTGTCAGGGATGAGAGTTCACATCCCCTTCAGGGGAGGACCATTGAATCCCAATCACCTGTTGCTGCATGACAACAGTTCCAAATCCTAAAACTTTCAGCAGATGTACCTGCCCAAGACACTGAGAGTCAGCAAGTGGCTTCTTCTGGAATAGTGCTTTTTTAATGGTGCTGAATCTCTCATTGGCACCAGTGGCAGGTTTCTTGGGATTGAGTAGCCTGGAGGAAATCTGTTCTGCTTCAAGAAAAAAATGCATTGAGGAAAGCCAACTAAGGGGAAAATTCAGTTCTTAAGATGGTATAAACCCCGGGAAACAGAATTACAGTATATACTCCATACACTAGATGGCAATGTAATACCTGCATAAAGAGGTTACCCCCACATTCAATAAAAAGTGTTGCCAGGTAGGTATTACGAGCTCTTTCAGAGTAATAGCTTTGCCTTAACTCTTTTACTGTGAGCAAATATTCTAACAAGGGGTGAAACACAGGACCAATTTGGATCAGTAAAGGACCACTGAATTAGTGTCGTGCTTGTTCTCATTCATTTAATAATTTTCAGAAAAGTGTATTTATTTGTCACAGAGCTTAATAATAATTTCAGAATGTAAACTCTGTTAGTATGTAGTTTGACCTTTGTTAGGTTTTGCATCTCCTATCCCGGTTTGACCCTAGTTCAAATAGCTTTGAAACGTCCTTCCCGTATATTCCCTTTAGAATACTTCAGACACTGCAGATGTTCCCTTTTCATTTCCTCTTTTTTTTTGTCCGATGAGCAAAAGCCTGGGTAAGAGCTTGGTAATGTTTCTGGAACATAAGGAAGCTTTGTTGCATGTATATATCAGACTCACCTCCACCTCAGACTTTGCTGTGCCTCTCTGGATTTAGCCCAGCTGTGGATAATCCTGTGATAGTATTTGATTTAACATATATTGTACTGTACTTTAGCTTTTCATACACTTAGGTGATTGCCTCATTCATCTAGAACCATGAATATTCAGTAAGGCTTTGTACTATAATGAGAAGCTTTTTCTCAACTGTTTTGTGGTTTTTTTTGTTTGGGGTAATTTTTGGTTTGTTTTTTTTTTTTTTTTTTTTTCAGTTGTTACTATTTATTTGTATACTATTTAAATAAAATTCAAGGGACACCTGCTCTCCTGAGCTCATAGGAGAAATTCTAATTGATTCTTTTGTAGCACTGCTATCACAAATAATCAAACAGGGAAATTGTGTTGCAGCTTTTGAATGCTAACAGAAAAAGTTAATATTGCAATTTGAACATGTTGACCTTTTAATCTAAATTTAGATTCAATTCATCACCTTTGCAGCTAGTTTTGTTGTGCAATCATAACTAAATGCTTCTTAGTGAAGCTCTTGATGTTGTTTTCAGTCAATGAAAGATTAGTGGGACACTCGAGGTGGTTTTCTTCAGTGTTTGTGGTGTTTGTGTTGAAGAGCTGCAGTAACAGAAGGCAACCATCAGTAATCCCACAGGACCCTCAAGAATCCACAATGTCAAATATCAGTCTATATTCCCAATAGCTGCTCAACTTTGTTTTTCAGGTTTTCATTTTCTATCTCCCAATTAATTCTTCTAGTATTGCCCCCCCTAAATCAGTCCCCTCTCTCTCTGCTTATTACTTCAATTTTATCCACCCATCTGCTTTTTTTAGTTACTTTTTCCTTCCTCCTTTTTCACTGTATAGAACATACATGGAACAGGAATTTATATATTGGCTTAAAGGGACTTAACAAAAAATATTTAGATTTCTTTTTCCATCCTGGGATGGCTTTGTTTGGTATTACTATTTCTTTATATGCATTGGCCCTGTCACATGTTCAATTGATCATTTGTTTTCTCAATAGGGCAGATGAATGTAGACATACACATGAAAACACAGAAACGTGCAGCACTGCATTTCATGCAGGACTAATTGTTGTCTTGTATTTATCCTGACTGTAAAGGGCTTGGGTTGAAAAGGACCTCAAAGATCATCTTGTTCCAACCCCCCTGCCATGGACAGGGACCACTTCCACTGGACCAGGTTGCTTAAAGCCACATACAACCTGGCCTTGAATGCTTCCAGAGATGGGCCATCTTCCTTCTTGTGGTCTAATGTGATAAAAGCTCTCCTGCCATGCTGCCTTAGCCACTTTTCCAGCAAGCACCTGCTCTTGCAGTCAGAGTTGACAGTGGACCAGTCCTTGAACAGGGACCTCTATTCCAAACCAGCATGAGTTTGTGTTGTGCTGCAGTATTTCTTGCCTCAGGGCTTTCTTTTAAGGTGAAGCAGAAAGCGAAATCTGAATTAATTCATTAATTTATGGAAAATGCCTTTCCTAGCTTGGTAGTATGGCCTTAGATAAAAGTCGGCTGAAAATTCTCTGTGAAATCCTTTTGGTGTTTTTGATTGCTGAAGGGACCACAGAATAATTTCCTCCGTTCCTAATGTTGTACATACTGCTGGGAATCTTTCATTGGAGACATTTTATTACTGTCATATTTTAACAAGTTAAAAATACAATTTTTTAAAGCCTATTATGTATATATTAAAAATATCTCTTCTTTGACCTCAGCTGGTTAGAGAATGTATTTTAGCAATCTGTTATTTGATTTACCTTTTGATTTGACTCTTTGACAGAAAGTTGTTTGTCCTTTTGGTTTCTGAGTGAGAGATTATGTTAACAGCCTTGGGTAAAAGATGTCTTCATACCTGCATACAGAGCAGAAGATGACTACATTAAAGGGATTAATTTTACTCAATTAAAAGCAAGAAAAGCAAGGCAACCTATGCAAACTGGTTGTTTCACTCTATAATTTTGGAGCTATAATCTTATGTCATCAGAATATTCTATATCAGACCAATTTCCTTGCTTTATAAGCTACTGCACAGTTCCAGGTGTTGGAAAAGAGCAGAAGCCATTCCATATGTTATTATATTTCAACATAAAAAGAATGTGTATTAGGTAAGGAGGGAAAGGTCAGTGTAATTGGTTTAGCCTCCAGACATAAGTCTTCTATATAACTAATTTTCACAGTTCTTACTAGAAAATTCTGCAAAGTGGTTTTCTTAAGGAAGAGGGGGAAAATTTGCTTCACTGGTGAACTGATTTGATTCCAGAATTACTGACTTATTGAGATAAAAATGAAAACTTGTATGTGTCCCTCTTTGATCAAAAATTCCCAAGATAAATCAAAAGTAAGAACCATCTAATAAGCCATGGATTAATGAAATGCTAAAATAACCGTTTTGCAGTGGAATGTCAGCCCATCTCTGCGGCACTTAGAGAATCTCAGCCCATTTAGTGCTTTACAATTTCCAGCTGAAATTTCGTTTTCATTCTGTTGTTATTTACGGTTCTTTATGTGAAACACAAAAAATCGGATGTGAATTGTCTCTTTCTTTGTTGTAAGTTAGGTAGCCAGACTGTGTTGATGATTGCAGTAGCATGTATTTGTTTTCTGTTTCGGCTGGATTTACACCGGCCCATCAAGTGTTGGGGTTGGTTGTATTTTCCTTTCTTTAAATTCAAATTCTTCCCCATGAAGGTTTTTATTTAATGATGAGGTTCTACTTCCTAAAATGAAAATAGCAGTAGAGATAGTTCCCACTGCAAATCTTCTGCATTTTTTGTCTAGTTACCATGTTCAGACTGGACAGCTTTCCTATCTGACTTTCTGTTCTCTAGATTAAAATGCATTAACTGTGAAGTGAGTTAAAAAACAAATCTTGGCCAATTTAGCAAGACATGCCCACAGTCCTTACTGTGCTTTGCAGAGCTCTTAAGCTGAGTGGATGCAGCAGCTGACTGAAATTCCCGGAGAGAAAAGCCTTATGACTATTACCTCGAAAGCAAGTCATGTCCGAAAAATCTAAGTGGCAATAATTGTCGTGTTCACATTTCCAATTATTTGACCTGTGTGTTTTGGAAAAAAATCTTGCAAGCCTTTGTTGAGCAATTGTTTCTTTAAGAATTTGCGTTTGCCTTGACGTCTTGGCTTACTGGGGAAGCCTGCTTTGTGAATGAGCTCATGAAAAGCCATGGTATCTGGAAGCCAGACTTCCATTAGATGTGCCTGAGGACACCCCCTGGGCTGTGCAGAAGTATGGGGCGTCGTGAACCTTTCTTCAAAACGATTCTTAAAAAACCCACCTTGTTGAGCTGCTGGTGGTAATGGTTATGCTCTCAAAGTGAAAGAGACATTCAGGATTATCTTAAAAATCTCATTGGCAATCTTTGATCTTTATGCCTTAAACACAAGGGAGAAAAGGAGGAAACAAAACAAACAAAAAAACCCCTCCTGCCCACCAACACAAAGAAAATAGTTCTTTTCCTTTGGCATACAAATATGCGGCTGTTTTCTAAAGTATAAAAGTTCCTTAATTTTTTGTGTATGTAGTACACTGATATATAGAAACTAAAGTTTATTGAATGTACGTCATGTCTATGATGCATGCTGAATTCCCTCTCCCTTATCCTAAGCAGTGGTTGTGTTTATGCTGCACAGAAAGCTAAACTGGCACAGTCAGCATGCTTGCTAATTCTGTCAGTGGAAGGAAATCAAAATGCAAAGAAAAAGAATTAGAGGTGGTAAAAGTAAACAAGAAAATATTAAATTTTGCTCAAGTTGTGATGTAATATGGACGGATTTGGTGAAAAGAGCAATTTTTTCTTCCTTGCAACTTTTTCCTCTCTAAGAAACCACATTTTGTGTCTGCTGGTAGCTGAAACGTCTGTAGGATTATGAAAAATTTGCGAAGAAGAGATAATTTGAGTATTTGTAAAGCTCTAGGTAATTAAACTACTTTGAGTCAGGTGAAGAAAGAGTAGTGAGTAAACAAACATTTCCCATTGCATTTCAGAACTATCTTCTGGTATCTTGTGCAGATTCATCGCAATAATTAGATGAGAAAGAAGCAGTTGCTATTGCAGCCAGCTACTGTTGAGAAAAGAAACAAAAATCTGGGGAAGATGAAATAATAGAGGCCACCTGGGAAGGGAGCTTGGGGTATAGGAAGAAGTTTCTGGTTAATGATAAGGCAGCGATACTGCAAACTCAAGAAGGAAAAAAAAATATAAAAAGTGGGTTTAAATTGGCCATAGATTATTATATGAGAAGGATAAAGGTTAGGAGATATTTTGAGAAGGGAACAGCAGAGGTAGTGAGTTTAGGGGTGGAGGAGGTACTAGCTAAGGAGGGAAAATGGAGAGCAGCTTTTCAAGGCAGAGAGAGAACTTGGGAAGTTAGACTAACAACAAATTCAAGATGAGAGGCAGCAGTGTAAGCACAGCTCTGACAAGATGATGAAGGGAAGAAGGGCAGCCTGTGCTCATTCTGGCATGTGCTGAGCTCTTCTGGCAGAACTGCCATGCTGGTTTGTGAAACAAAGCATGGTACAGCATCGAGGGTTTGGGGATGGGGAGGTGTCAGCTCCTGGTACCCAGATCTCCAAAGAATGCAGACACAATTTTAGCAAACAACTTCTGTGAAGGACTGTGTGCAGCAAACAAACCCGGGAGGAAGCCAGGGTAGGAAGGCCTCAGGTAGCAGAGTGCAGAGCTGCCTAACTCAAGCAAACACCTCTTCAGACAGATCTTGTTTGCACTTCAACTGGTTTCTGATGTTGCTCGAGGCTGTATCCTACTGAACTTGAATGGTGTAAGGCAAAGAAAAAAAAAGTGGAAAATCTCCAATTCAGAGTGCTGAGAGAGCGTTTACAGGAAGTGGTTAATGGGAGTGCAAGGTCTGGTGATTAAAAAGCATGCTGCGGCCTCCTGTCTTTGATCTTACCACGGTGCTTGTCCCATCGATCATTCCAATTTATTGCCCTATCTATGCACATTTGCTCTTTGTGAGACTATTTACACAGTCCATCCTCATCAGATTATCAGGTGATTTACGCCCTGTCTACACAAAACCAACTCACAATGGGTGATCCCATTGATGTGCAAGTGGGTTTTATACAATTCAGTTGACACTGAAGTAAATTGCACTGCCATAAACTCACAGGTTTATAGTGTGTGTGTGTGCACAAATGTGGATTAAGGGGTTGGCAGAATATCAATTAGACTGACGTGGATTGATGTACAGAACAAACTTTCAAAATAGAAAGAAACTTAGATAAGAAATATTCCAAGAACTATTTTGCAGCATGGTGATCTGGATTAAAACTCACCCTGAAGCAGATCATGCCATGGTTTAAAAAACATCTAAATCTGAATATTTTTGAATTGTTAAAAAAAGGGGGAAAAAACCTAAGAAAGTTGTTTAACATTTGGGGTACTGACTTCCCCCAACCCCCCCACTTATAAATAGAGGGGAAATACTTGAAAATATTTTTCAATAAAGGAATCATTTAGATGAAACGCTACAGTAAAAACATGGTTCCTACTCTCTGCACCCATAAAATAACTTGAATACTACTAACATACTTTTAAATTCCCCAAGAGCCTAAACTACTACTCAATTTTAAGCATATTGGTTCGTGAAAAGAGTCAAGGCGTAAGAGAGAACTCAAAAGAAGAATTACTGGTAGAAGTAAGATAAGGAAATTAAAAAAAAAAAACCAAACCACAGAATAACACATGTTGTCACATCAGGGCATCTGCAGTGAACTTTGCTCTTATCTGGATATTGAGGGATGAAGAGCAGCTCTGCAAGCCAGTGAGTGGTGATGGGAAGTGTGGAAGCAATACTATCTCTTTTCTGTCTCTGGTGTGCTTGTGCTGCTCAAGAGAAAATTTTCTTTTCTGTGTTTGAGGGAAGTGCTTCCATACTTAGTTTTTACATCTACCTGAAAATTGAAAATACTCTCCGTACCTGGTTTTCTGTTTGCATGGGTACTGCTGTTTAAACTTTGGGCTCTGGTTTAAGTGTTTTAAAGCTGCTTTGATTCTTTTAATATTGAGTCTTATCTTCAAAAGAAGGAGCAATAATGATTAAAAATTAAGTATGGTATGTTGAAGCGTGATTTCTTTGACATCACATCAGTTCAGATTACTTTACCAGACACCCTAGCAAACTGGTGCTGATGTTGGATTGGATTAAGCTGATTGATTCTCTATTTGGGAATTAATGATAAAGATGTAAACATCAGCTCCAATGGTACTAAATATTCTATGTCATTGTCTCCCTTAGGCAGGGTTCTAACTTCTTATAAAAGCAGGGAGTGAGCTATAGGCATTTAGCAGTTGCACTCTGAACTGTTTGTGTTTAGCTAGATTTTGAATGAATGTGCAATAATTTGCTCTTTACTTAGTACTCTAGCTGCTCATTTTTTCCCAATAAAAATATGGCAGGGCAATAAACCTGCATCTTATAAACTACCAGGAGCAGAAGCCCGGCTTTCACAGAGCAGTCTCCAGTAGGAGAAAATAAATTTTCTGATAATGGCATTGCACTTTGTTTCTGCAGACAGCAAATTCAAAGAACACTTAGAGTAAATATCGAGCCATACAATAAGTCTCTTGAGATAGACAGTTATTTGAATCCTGAATGATGTATCACTCTAATAAAGTCAAAGTCAGACAGAACTGAATAAAGGATACCCTTCACCTGCTGCTTGGCCTGTCGCACATTTTGGAGATGAAGTAGTGGGTTAGATTCACACAGCTAGTGAAAGGTCTTAACAAATGAGAGAATATGCTAAAGAGACAGGGCAGCAGGTCTTGCTTCAATAAGAAACCAACTGTTCCCAAAGTGCTCTTTTTCTTTTGGTCCCTTTCCCCCGTGATTAATCCGTATTTGAGACTGTTGACCCAAGTGATCGTTCCCAAATGATCGTCTTTGCTTCCGCTCTGCTTAGTCACTATTATTCCAAAGCTGAGGCTCTATGCTTTCCTCAGACAGTTCCACTTGTTCTGCTTGTCTCTATAGGTGTTTTCAGAAGATGTGTCTTTAATTAAGCTCAAGAGGAGTTAAACTAAAAATTCCAGGAAGGATTTTAACACAAAGAATGAGGAACTGCTAAAGTTTAAATGTTGAAACATTTTGGCAGAGATAATAAAGTATGTTCATTACATTTGCTGGGAAGGGGAGACTGGAATGCCACACTTGAACAATTGCAAAGATTTAACACTTGGGTATAAGAACATTTTAGAAATAAATGTATAGGGTGGTGATTTTCCAAGTGGGACTGAAAGTTAAATTAAAATCAGATCAAGATGCATGAAAAGGTATTGCATACCATTTTAGACTGGTGTTCTGTGATACGCTGACATTATTTTGGCAATATCAAAAGTAGCACTTTTGTAAGTGAGTTCACACTGCCCCAGTAATTTCAGCCACAGAGCTACAACAACATAACTGGTGAAGAAAGATGAATGTGATTGATTGGATAGAGTGCATGGATTAATAAATGTCACAGCAGAGAAAAAATGTGCAATGAAGAGAAACGGGGCATGGGAGGAGAAGGAAAACAGGTGTTGTGGCTTACTAGAAGGTTTATGGAATTTGGCACAGAGTATTATCCCATATTTAGTGAAGCTGATGGCAAAGCTCCCATTAACTTTAATCATCCAGAATCCAGACATTTCCCAGGGTATCCAGAAAAAAAAAAGATTGTAGAGGGGCAAAATAATAATGAAAATATGGGAACTTGGACAACAGCAACACTGAACAATACAAGCTTGTCAGGAGCTAACCAACAGAGAACAGTGATTTATTAAGAATAATCTTATTCTGTCTTATTGACCAACTGAATGCAACTACAAAGGTAGAACTGCTTCAAAGAAATTTCTGTCTTCTGCATCTACCTAAATAAATGTCCAAATGTTAACTGTTGTGAATTTCCATGGCTCAGAACAATGTCTGTTATTTGTTGGTTCATTGTGATGATTTAGAAAAATCCTAAGTTATTCTGTTATATCTAAACAGGTTTGGTGGGGCTCACTACAAGGTACCTATTTTGAATGCTACCCCTTTCAGTAGGAGAATAACTTCAGTTTTCATGCTCAAACCACAGTTCTCTCAGTCTGTTCAGAGAATATGTCTTAAGCTGTTCAATTTGCCACATATTGGTGAATATGTCTTCAAGATACTTTTAATTATGTCTGAGACTACCTGGCTGTAAATAAGCTATGTACATTATGCAGAAGGGAGGAAATCTCAAAAAGAGGTTCAAAAGAAGCTAACCTGATCTGTACTTAAATTATCACTCTAATATTTTTTTTCAGTAGAAAAGTCTGGATCACAGAAAAAATGGAAATTAAAAGTGTTCTGATGAAGATATTATTAAACAAGTTGCTTGATGCTATCTTGAGATATGGGACTATTTAAAGGAAGGTATTATGAATAGCAGAGAAAGTGGTGTGGTCTTTATTGTTATTATGTGATATAGTCACATTCACTGGTATATACCATTTTCTTTATCGGATTGCATGATTCTGGGTTCAGTGATCCATAACCAGAAAAGGTCTTGGATTAATTTACTTCTAAAATTCAATTGCCTGCAGTCACAGCACAATGAACTGTCTATAATTATGTTTGAGAAGTGCTTGGACATAGGAACAAGATGTTTTTAATGAATGGATTTTTAATTCTGAGCAGCAGTTCCCAGAGTTATTTTCATGGGCTATACCTAATAGTTTGGACTTAGAATAAGGGCCTTATAATAAAAATAATCTGTGCCATAGTAACTTTTTGTTCCAAGTCAGTTACAGGATGTTTGTATGCAAGGGAGGATCCAGCAACTTTACTGAATGAATCATTGAGAGGGACAAATGCAGCTGAATTTTCTAACAGTTATTTCAGGCAATATAACTTTCTGTCTCTGGCACCTGGCTTTGCTCTCCATCAGAGAGCAGTTGGGGGATGCCAGGCCTACTCCATAAATCCTGTTTCAGAACGTACGTGGGAAGAACTTTGCTGTGCAGCTCAGTTGCTGTCACAGCCAAACTGGTTGTGTTGGGATGGTATCAGTAGCCCTGATATTGCTGTCTGGGATGGTATCAGCAGCCCTGGCCGCCCTCTGCTTCATCACAGAGATGGCCACTGGGCTTTCTTGACTGGCTGTTCTTGGTTAGCAGGTCGTGCATCAGGCAGAGTCTCTGTTATCTCTGTTAGCAGCTCTGGGAAGCACTTGGTGGCTGCAGCAGCTGTGGTGATCAGCAGGTTCTGCTGAGATCCGCCACAACTGAAAGGCTCATGTATAAACAGCATAACAAGAATTTGAAGGTTGCAGTTTTGGCAACCTTGGCATTTCAGTAGAGATTATTTGGTGTTAATTGTGATTTAATTTTTTTCTATCTTAGAACTTGCAATGTAGTAAAATCACTTGAGCCAGCTTAAGGGGCAAGAAAACTCAGTATTAATCATTACAAATGTGCATATATTTTGCATTTATGTGTTCAGCATCAATGATTATATATGCTTGTCTAATTATAAGAGTTACTATCCAGTTATTTCTCTGCATCTGAAAAACTGGTACCTTTTGACTTAGGTATTGAAACTCAAAGTTCTCCAGTTATCATCACCTTTAAAACATGTTAATTACATATACTTCTGTCTTGTTCTGCCCCTGGCTTTTACATCCCCATTCAAATAAATTCATGTTGTCAAAATTCCCAATATTAGGCACAGATTTTATAGGTTGTTTTCAAATGGGGTGATCATGTGTTTATGTAACCAAAGAGGAATGAAAAGAAAAGGATGCGAGCAGTGCCCACATGAAGCTTGTTGAAGCTGTATTTGCAAAGAAGATAAAGAGCCCTGGGCATGGCCAGAGGATCTGCTGGTAGCCAAGCACAGCACTGAGTTTGTGAGAAAGTGGGCACTGGTGTAGAGTAATATCTTGAAGGACAAACCTGTTAACAGAGATAATTATTTTTACATTAATGAAAATCTTATTTGGTGTCCGCTTATTTTGCTAATTTCTCAACATTTTCCTCTTTTTCCAATTCAATATAAAATATATAGATCTATAATTTAGATAGAAAAGTAGCATTTAAGGAGATTTAAAGGTGGATATATTTATTAAATTATATCTATCTGTTACTTTTGTTAAGAACTTGACCTCAGTAATGCTGACAGAGACTTCAGCTAGCTGTGTGTAAACCAGTACTGACAAGAGACTGATTATGGACTTTTCTGGGATTTGAGTGAGACCTAAATCATGGCTCATAAAGGTGTGGATCATATTGTCAATGTCTGAGATTGTGTCTGGATGTTTGATTACAAAGCTGACTGTCCCCAGCATATTCTATGGTCTATCACTGGAAAGCTCAGCACGATGAATAAGACAGTTGCAAAATTCTGCAAAATCCAATCAAGTATGGATTATGAGTTTAATACCATGTTTCATTTTAACTGTGTCTGATTTAAATCTGTGGGTCTGTAGAACTTATGGAAGTTCCTGTGATGAAATATCATTAATCTGCAGCACTCAGAATAGGTATGTGAATATAAGTTTTAGTTTAGTGTTGGGATCAAAAGTCTTTTGAATGTGGTGAAGCAATGACTTTCATGGGATTTTGAGTAACACTTTAAACTACTTCTGAATAACTTCTCAACAAAACTGACAAGAAAGCTTCAGAAAGCTTGTCTCATTTGAAACTTCTAAAATGTCACTGGGGTATTGATGTCTATATCTATGGAACCAAAGTACTTTCCTTTCTCTAGTAAATAAAAAGGTTAAACATTGACATGCCACTCATTAAAAAATGGGTTAATTAAGGTGCTTCTGACATAAAGTGTGTAAGTAATTTGGGACAATCTTCCCCTGCTCAGGAACACACTGGGAAATGTGCTGATGGCAGGTACAACAGTCTGCTAATTAGAAAGTGCTGCTCAAACACTTTGTTTTATCCCTACTTCTCAATTTGGAAGTAAATGTGCTGCTCCTTCTCTGTCTGCCTCAGACCTTATTTCGCTGATCACAGTTGAAAAACAGCATCCAATACCCTAAAATGGCATTAAAGGGTGATACCTGTGCTCTGAAGTGGCAGTAATTGTACCTCATATTCAAGATTTATGTCAGGGAAACCTGGATTTCAGGCAACTATTTAAATCTTTGGTATGAACGTGTATGATCCAAAACCACTTTTGCTTTATATTACCTACAATGCCTCATTCCGTCCTGCTGTAAGGATCAACATGTAACATCTACATTCAGGGAATTATTTAATGATACTGCAGATAGCTCTGTATGGAATTAGCAGTGTTCATATAAAAATGTTAAATATGAGTTCCTGTATGTTGTAATTGTGCTCAACAGTGAGCTATTTTTCTTTTGCTGTACAACTAATCTACTAGCAAATGATAGATTTACAAACATGCCTCTTGTTAGAATTATGATTCTTAAAGTCTTCAGTTTAGAAGTAGGATCTCTTATTCTGGGAGAAGCCAGTATAGCAGAAAATGTAGTCTTAAAGGGAGGGAAATAGACAAGTCACAAAAAAGCAGAAGGGAGAAGGTAGTAGTATTCTAATCTCAGTATTAAGTACATAAAGAACCAATCTACTGAAACTGAATGCCTTGCCTCAATGTAATCCAATTTTTTTTGTAGTAAAGCCAAGAAGATGATTTTGATTTCCCTAATGCTTAATCCCACCCTTCCTTCACAATATTCATCATTTTAAAGCAATCCCTAAATCCTGCTCATATCAAGTGAGAGTAAAAGAAATCTTTGCATCTTGACAGAGATATGCCATTAATTTGCAAAGAATGCCCAAAGGTTTGACAGTATAAATCCTGCAATACCTGACTGCATATTGATAGGTTCCTTGTCCTCAGGGTCTTTGATACAGGGATAAAGGATTTTTTTAAAGTTCTTCTTTTACCTTCATGTAGAATGCTATCTATATGTTAAAATCTTCAATCTGCTTACTCATTATTGGCAAGAGAAACAAATTTTGAAGCTTCTTTGGCACATCTCCATCCCTAAATCTGCTGCATGTAGCTGTTCTAATGTTTCCTTTTTTTCCTCTGGAGTAGGCACAGTCACTCTTTGTCCTCTACAGAGCAGATCAGTGCACAGGGGAATCTCATCTCAGCCCCAGCACAACTTGACTCCTGTGGTGTTTCAGTACTTTATTCTGGCCATCTGTGTCTAACTGCTTCAGCAAGTTTCCTCTTAGTATTGTCATTAAGCATTTTCTGCACGCAGACTTTGCACTTGGAAATGAGCAATGTTGTGTTAATCTAATTCTAGTGAATCAGCTAGACTGTGTAAATTTGCAGGGACATGTTGTTTGGACCAGAATACATATTTCCTCTCCCCCCCCACCTCACCCCATTTTTCCTACTTTCCTTTCTTATTTTTCTTCTTGCTTCTAGTCTTCTATCCACTTTCTATTCAGATGTCTGTCCTATTGCCCATTACTAGTTACTTTACTCTGAAAAGAAACCCTGACTTCCTCAGGAACATAGTGCCTCTTTATAACTGAAAATTATTCAGTTATAAAGGCCAGTTATCAGGCCTTCTAGATCCTAAAACATGATGCAAAGACATTTAGGCAAGAGGAAGGGTTTACAAAGCAGTTCAAGTTTAGGTGTTCATCTTGTTTTCCAGTCACCTGCTGAATATTATATACATAATATCCAGTGGTGTAAGAATATAAATGTGCTTTTGGAGAAGGTAAATAAACTTCTTTTCTTGAGACTTTGCTGCTGGTATTCTGCAAAGGTGTGTCATTTTTCTCATTAGAGATCTTTAAAATAAAACACAAAAGCAGCACAAACCAAAAAAAAAAACAAAAGCCAGCAACACAATTTCTATTAAAAATATATAAAAGAAAGTCAAAGTTTCATATTTCTAATTAATAGTGAGTAACAATCAGATGTGTGTTAATGATGGGATGCCTGTTTCATTAGCTATTTTTCACAGCAAACAGATGATTCCTACCATAAAACATTTAACATCTAAATATATGATGAAAAATGAGCAGATATGCAGTCAGGAAACACAAAGAAACTTGTTGAGCTGCAGTAAAAGCAGGGAAAGATGGAAGTGAGTTGTTCAGTAAAGAAAGCTGACAGCTTCTGCAGAGACCAAAGGATCAACTGGATCAGGTTGAAAGTGCAACAGAGAACAGAGTTTTGGGCATAGTACCTTTGCATTTGCAGTGCTACAGGGTCTGGAAAGAGCTGGAAATAGCTCCAAGTGCAAGATACATCTAATTCTGGAAAGCCAATGTTCCATCTTCTATGTATTGTACAACGTATTTTCCTCTGTTTGTTGGCTTTGAGTTCAACAGAGGGAGCCATAACAATTCAGGAACCACAAATCCATCTCTTTTTGAGCTTGTGAAGCCTGGTCCAAGGGAAAACACCCTAGTGAATGTGTTCACACATTTTTTTCCCCTTGGCTCTGGAGCACACTGTGTTTTGCAGGATGACTGCAGAAGCGCAGAACAAGTGGCCCACTGCCACTGCTGCAAGGACAAGTGGAGTCATCGCAGTGATGATGAAGATGGTTGCTGCCATACAGCCCTGATGGGTGTCACATGGGTGTTCCCAGCAGCTGGCTGGGCTGGCAGCTGTAGCTTTGTGTCTTTTAATCACTGTTACAGTTCCAGAGGCTTGTTTCCTGGTTACTTAAGGAAAAAAGTTTTGTTACTATCTGTTGTCTTTTCTTGCCTTACTGACAGCTTTCCACTGCTCAGTTGCATGAGTAGGTTGGTCAGCTGCACACTTTTTACTTGTCTACTTTTTGTGGACACAAGTTAATTCAAGTTAAATGTTCACTGGGATTTTTTGACTGACTGTGGTGCGCAGATACTGCTTATTTATTGCTACCCTTTTGTGGTTGGGAGTGACAGAGACCCCTCTATATTAGGGAGCAAACAATTCTTAGCCTCATTTAAAATCTCCAATGTGCAATAAGCTACATAGCCCTACTAAGGTGAAATAACTTGCCTAACAAAAATAAAGGGAAAGAAATGGCATCATGAGGAGGATTTTCATAATGATCTGCATGAGATTTGCACAGCAGTGATTTAATCTGAACAAGACTGTCCTTATTTTAAAAAAAAATCCTCTTGGATGAGTGGAAGAATCCTCCCTGATCCCACTCCATGTTGGATGAGGATATTTGTAGATGAAACTAGAAAGTTGTACCTTGAATGTTCTTTGAGTCTCCCAGAATAGGAATTGAATTTAATTATTTTTTTATTATCTTTCATGTCGTATGAATTTGCATATTTTTTTTCACTCTGAGAATGAATGTGTCAGAAAACTAAATTTGTGGTAATGGGTGCTCCACAGCAGCTGAAAGTCCTTGGGTGAAGGACTCCAACTGCTGGCTTGTGCTGTGGTCTGGCACCTGTGAGCCAAGTGTGGTGAGAGCCTTGGATAATGAGGGAGGTTGATGAATGTGGGATAGTTTGACATCTTTTCTTTTTCATAACAGCACAGCAGTTCTGAAAATATACAAATGCATTCTAAATGTTTGGCTCAGGTTGTCAGATTCATTATTCTTTTAGGGTATTGCAGATGGTAAATTCTTTTTGATCTTACTTTTTAGTGTTATGTACATTTGTTTGTAAATTCCTTTACTTGGGAACATCTGTATTTTGTTTTCTCTGGTATTATTAAAGTTGCATCATATTTGCACTCAGAATATCATTATGTGCAGCAGTGCCACCAGATTAAAGAGATTATTATGATTATGAACTCCTTGTGCATTTAGTTCTCAGTTCTGTGCCAGTCTGTGAGCTGCCTGAGTGGATCTGATTTGCAGCACGGCTGTTTTCTACAATATGCAGATGATTAAGGCCTATAATTAACTAATGATTTATACAGCAATTTGACAAAACCTTTTTGCTCTCATTGTCTACTCCCAACAGAAACCTTTCTGTACCTTCAGAGAAATTTCTGCTCCTGTATCCTCTAAACCTCAGCAATGAAACATCCTTTAATTTATAAAGCAACTTAGCATTCCTCTTTGTAGTGGTGGAGATGGCTGTGCAAACTTCACAGCTTAGCATGGGGCAGGAGGTGAAACACAAACTTTAAAAGCCACTAGGTCAGAGAAGAGCTTTTTGCAGCTATCCTCCAAGTGCAGCCAGCAGCAGTGGCAGCCAGCCATCCTCTGCAGAGAGTAAAGCTATAAACATGGCTTTTGAGGGCAGAACAACCCATCATTTCTGAAGTAGCTGTACATGTAACATCTCCTTTAAGTGACAACCTGAAACAATAATAGTGTTTAGGAACAATGCCTTGTTAGGAGTAAGTGATGCTGGAACAAGGGGACCGTAGCCGCCCTTGACTTTGTGACAGCCTGGGAGCCAGTGAGGAAGTGCAGATGGAGCCAGTCTGCATCAGCCTCTTCACACTCACTTCTTTGTCATTTCAAACAGCAGGAAAATATTGAGCAGTGCCAAAGTCCAAATGAGCCACTCTGCATACAACAGGAAAAATCATAGAGCACTGAAGACCACCTTAGATATGAGTTCAAAAGAAAAATGTGTATACACATCTTGCATGTATTGCTGATACTCTTCCTTTAAATCCCCACTATGAATTTCCAGGAAAACGTGGAACAAACAACAAAGAGAAAGTTCTCTGATTTATGTTCTCTTCTAGAATGGAAGAAGAGAATGTTGGAAAATATTCAGAGTGTTGTTTAGAAAATGAGGGCACATCTCAGAAAAGGGAATTTAGAGCCCTATCAGTCTCCTATTTAAATCAGTGGCAAACTTCCAAGTGGCTTCAGAGAAAGATTCAGCATTGAGAAAACAGACTATGAACATATTTTTTAGCTTATTCTGTCCACCTTCCCTTTTAAATGACTGAAAATATAAACCACATTTAATGCAAATGGTTCTCACTGTTAATATGAAATGCATCCAGTTGTGTTGTAACTACTTTGACAATACCAGAAGCTACAATGCCACCCCATCCCCCAAAAAATTACAATAACTATGAAGAAGCATTAGAAGTTTCAACCATTAGAAGTAAAAAAGAAAGCTTGTATCTTCAGTTAGAGGGAAGGCTTGGAAGAAAAACTGATTATGGCAAAACAGTACAAAGGGTAAGAAAACTGAGGTTAAAACTAAAGACCATCTGTGAGAATGGAAAATACTTGAAGATCAAATTTCTTGGGACAAGTAAAATCTTTTAAATCAAAGGACATGTGCTCATTGTTTTCAGTGGCTTTGAATTCAGGCTTTAAATTAGATTGAAATTGTTATGTCAGAACGTCTATAGCAGTCAAGGTCTAAAACTAGGTTTTTGCAAGCTGGTGGCCTGCTATGTGTAAGGAAGTCATGGGGCAAGTCAACAAATCAGGAGAAGGTTGTATTTATCCTGACTATTGAATTATATTTTATATTTTGGTCTTCAGACTGTTTTGTCACACCTTTGTACTCCCTCAGTATTAACTGCAAAGATATTCATGGTTCGTAACAGTTGGGGGAAAATTGAATTCCATCTGTTTCTTCCGTAGTAAGTAACAGGAATGAAGGTCTTAGCAAAGAACTCCCCCTTGCTAAACACCACATCAATGCTATTTGTGGTGAAATTCTGGCTTAATGTATTTGGGCCCAGAAAAACTGCTTTCTTATGCAGAAGTCCATATGATCAGACAGCAGTGACAGCTGATCATCCAATCTGGTTAAAAATGCAGGCATTTCTGCTGTGTAACAGCTTTTGGATTTTTTTACTGGTATATCAAGGCAATTTTAGTAGGATAAGTTTTATATGGAAAGTTGTATGAATGAGAATTCCAGGTCTTTCTAATGAGCACTTTAATTGTGGCACAGTCATCCAGAAATCTCTATAGGTTTATTAAAATGTTTCTCATTCTTTCATAGATTAGAGTCTTTCAGGTTTTTCTATCCAAACTTTTTTTATTGTTTTACATTGTACTTACTGCTGATCTGCAAGACAAGTTAAAAATGTTTTATGCAAGGACCTAAATGTTAGAATTTGGATGTTGAATCCTATCTGTCATCACAAACTCTATCTTATGCAACAGTCAGTTCTATTACTTGGATATAGATAGCAGGGCAATAGAGAAAATAAACCCAGAGAAACTGTAGTCATAGGCATTGGATATTCAATCCTAGCTCTAGTGACCCCTGGGGCTGGGGAAGAAGTAGATCTTGGGTGCATCAGAGTGAAGACAAAGGAATGGCTAGTGAATGTTGTACTAAAATATTTTTGTATGTCTGATATAGCTGGGGAGAATGTGAGGTGAATTTTAAATGGTATTGCATTTCAGCCACCTTACATCTGCTTACTTGCCCAAGTAATTGAAGATTATTCCCTAACTTAGAAGGAAATTGGCACAAATTCCCAGACAGTTTGTTCTGAGTAGCCCTAGAAATGTGTGCAGAGTCTGTAGGTATCTGAAAGCAAGTGTTGGCTGCCCCTCTGGACACAGAACCCACCAGTGCAGCTCTTGTGTCCCAGTCATTGCCAGAGATGTACAGCTGTCTCTAGGAGCAAATAACTCTGCTGCTAGAGGAGATGCTTGTCATTACCACAGATAAAACAGAAACTTGAGCTGAATATAGTTGTTCCTGACCAAAGGAACTGAAAGGTGGAGTCCAGGAGCTCTGCACTATGCTGTTTTATGCTTTTCCTGAGAAAATAATGGGTTGGAAACTATCACGTATTAATCGTTTTCATTATATTTTTTTTCCATGTCCCTCTTATATGTCCTTTTTGCCCAGTTTACGACTTCACATGCAATTAGAGTCTCAAAGTGCAGGTCACCATGTTCAAAACGTTACACCCGTTTCTGGCAGCATCTTCATGAATAGCCTGGAGCATATGCTTCCTGTGTCGTCCCCCTCTCTTAGGGACAGAGGCTGTTGCTGCTGATAACAAATCAGCTCCTTGGTGACTCGTGGGAATTAAAGGCCAATGCAACCTGAAACATGTCTATGTCCCCCAGCCTTACCACTTGATACTGTGTCCTTACTCAGGCCTTCCTAGAATGGTGTGGTCACCACCTCCTGAGGCTCTTTGGCATGAGCGAAGTCTTCCATGCCCTTGGGTAAAATGACTTGACTCTTTGGAACAGGATTTTATTTTCTACAACTGTAGTTTTCACTGATTCCATGGAAACTACTTGCAGGACCTTGTCTATTTTTCACTTGTATTTATGGGCAATTTGCCATTCAGCATTTGGATTATTTTTGCGTTCAAATGTTTTTTCCCTGTGACTGTGTATTAGAAAAAAAATCATTAACAAACTGACTTCTAAAAGACAGAGAGGTGATTAAAAAATAGATTCTTCTTCAGACTTAGATCCTCTGCTACAGTCTGCTCCTTAGATAAATTGTGCTGCACATCAAGAGTAGTGAAGGAAAATGCTGAATTTAGAACATTTGAAGCTCATGGAACATGAAGGGCTCATTGGCTGAGCTAGCAAATGCTTTTTTAGACAGATTTCATCTATGTCAGTCCTGCATAGTGTGTCTTGTGGATCCTTCAAAGCTGGAACTGGATATTACAACAAAAATTTCTTTTAACTTTTGTCAGAATCTCTCATATTCAGGACAAGCAACCCTTTACAGCCATCTTTGTTACAACTAGAGCTTAAAAACGCAAAACAGAACAAATTTCAGCCTAAAGCATATTGCAGGTCTCTTTTTCACCTATAAAGCTGTATTGTTTAAAACTATGCCCTACATGCAAAAAGAAAAATATTATCTGAATGAGGAAGTATGAGTTTGATCTTGAAAAGATACAAAAGAAAAAAACCTTAATTAAAAAAGTATAATCAGAAAATTATTCTAATACTGTGCTTGAAAACATCCTATAAGTGCCTCCCCCTTTAGAGTCAACCTAGATGATATCCAGTTTGAGAATCCAATCTATCATTAATTATGGTTTTCAAGTAGAACTGGTACTTATGTCCCTGCATTTCTCCATGATCAGCCTCACCTTCTGAAATCCAAGGATCATTTCACAGCATGTTGCCAGGATGGTTTCTATTTACAACTCTCTCTGCACATATATATATATATTTATATGTATGTATGTATTTATATGTCTGTATGTATTTTAAAGCAAAGTAGACTGAAAAGTAAAACTTCAGTGAAGGCAGTGTTTGAAGGGTCTGTGTCTAGCTGTTCTGGAATTGCTTGAAGTCCACACTTTTTGTATCTGATTTGTCTGGGGTTTTCTCCCATTCTCACAAGCACATCTGTGTAGTTGTCTGCTTCCTCTGGATTTACAATAGCATGTATTGCAAACTCTAAAATAAATGTGTGGAAATTGTGTAGCTTTTAAACAAAAATGTCAGGCCATCAGTAAATTTGCTGTATCTAAGAAAATATCTGTGCCTGAGGCACAAATTAACTCCTTGCCATATCTTTCCATGTCTTATGGATTTGATTTTATTTAAAGATGTTGTGGAATGGAAAAAAAAAAATCAAAACCAAAACAACCCAGGAAACTCAGCACTGAAATCATTAAGGTTGTTGATAATTACTATCACGTTCTCAGTGTTTTGCTGATTAATTAAAATACCTCAGTATGTCCAACGACACAATGAATTTAGCAGATCTAGGAATGACTTTCTGAGCAGGATATGCGAATGTCAGGGTTATTTTCCACCTTTCTCTAATAGTGATCCTACATGCTGCATTATTTTTAGAATGTAGTCTGTTGATAAAAAGCTCAGTAAGGATGGCCTTTAAAGAAGCCAGGATGATTCTTTTCCCCTCACACAACAGACTCTGCCTTCCCTTCGAAATCCCAGCTCAAAGCAGGCATTCCTGGCCCTTGATGTTAAAGGGTGTTATTTCAAAAAGAGAGAAGTCACTATCTGACTCACAATATTGTCGTTTTCGGTTTCCTAAGGGTTATAGGAAATATTATACATATTTCTTTGTGGTGTTTTTTTCCACTGTCTTCTTTGTGCTACAGGTTTTTAGTTCTTTTCTGACGAGAAAGCTCATTTCCCCACATTGGTGCTACTGGGGCAGGGAATAATAAGGCCTGGAGTGTCCTCCCAGCACTTAATTTAAAAGTAAGCTTTAAAGAAACAAAAATAACCAGCAGGCTTTCTGCAGTGCATTAGTGAGACTATTTGCTTGTTTTTTCTGTCTATTTAAATACCTTTTCTGATAACCTGCAGTGGGAGGGATTTGAAGCCCTACCTCAACATCTATTGAAGTATCTAATGGGACAAAGCAAGCTTTTTCCTCCCTCTGTGCAGGGAGGAAGAGCAGTGCAGGTGTCTGGCTATTGAGAAGGGCTGCTAATCCATGGGCTGCCAGACCAGCAGGGTGTAGCAGGCAGGAGGCACCGGCACAGCCCAAGGCTGCACTGTAACTCAGGGCAGGAGGGATCTGGTGTGGGGGGCTGCTGGGGTGAAATGGGCTCTGTGGAGCAGCCCTGCAGCTTCATAGGAACCAAGGAGAACAAGCTAGGAAGATTACTTGGCAATTGCCATTCAGCCTGATCCTGAAAAAATCTAATTATGCAAGTTCAAGCATTCCACAAGATGCATGAGCATTCAGCACCTCAACATGTCAGGACCAGAAATGGGGAGAAAAGGGAAATTACTGCTTTTCATGACTGCCAAATCTCTGTATTTGTACAAATCTAGCACTCAATAAATAGCAAGCTATGTCCTCGTAACAGTTAATAAACTATAAACATTCATTTCAATGTTTTTTAATCTAAATGTGATGATTAGCTATTGGTTTGTGGTTTTTGTTTTTCTTTTGAAAAATGTAACACGTATTCATTAGTTAAAATCCTGATGGAAGTAGAGAACTGTTTCTGCTTATGTCCTTAGGGAAATTGGCCCATCAATTTTCAGCTCCTATAAAAGGGGATAGAAGAGAGTTCCCAAGGACTAGACTTGAGCAGATTGTGAAGGTCCATCCCATCCTACTTAATGCAGTTCAGATGTAGGAGTTTCCACCTACTCCAAAAGATGATTAGCTTCTAGTGATTTTCCATCACTAGCATAATTTTTAATGCTGTGCAATGTCTGTCTGCAGTCCAATGATTCTGGTGAAAGCACTGACACAGACCGTATGTATCAGTGTATGTGTGCACCAGAAATTTGTTTCTGTCTCTGTTGTGACCTCCCTCCTCCAGAACTGAGATTCCAGACACACCCAAATGTATCCTGATCCTTAAAAAACGCAAGTAATTATATTTAAAGGAATACAGAAAAGTTGTTCTATTTTTATCTGACTCTTTGTCACAGACTGTGGAGGTATCATAGACTTTGAGGAACTGTGATGTGAGTCATTCCAGTGAGATTTGTAATCACAGGCTGTGCATCTTGTTAGTTAATTTGGAGTACAGGAACAAAGCTTCATCAAAAGTTTGTAGCAGCAAAGGATCTGTCTCCCTTAGGCACCCAGCTCAGGAGAATCTGAGATTGGAGAGAGTATAAAGTGCATCTGAGAGCACTCAAAGAGTTTGTTTGCCTCACTATGCGTGCTATTTAAAGTCACCACAGTTTTTGTTACCTTAAATTGATTGTAAACTGTTGCTGTCACAGAGTTTTGGGATTTCTTTACAGTGTTTCCAATATGCTAGTTCATATGACTTTAATGCAATTTCATCTCCAGCTTCTTTGGATCTAATGATATGCCTGTGTTACATTTTTTGTTTGGATCAAACATATCCTCTCAAAGGGAATTTTCTGGTCATCCTCTCTTTTCACTGCATTTTGGTTTGTGTTTGGGAGTACGTGAGTTAGGATGTGTTGATTGGCCACTGTAAGCACCCCAAAGCCCAGGGCATAGATCTCCTGCACTGAATCAGGTGCTCACAACACTGGGCAGTATCCTGGGGCAGTGCTCTGCCCTCTGTAACCACTGAGGGCTCAGTCTGGCTGGCTGTGCAAGCTCCCAGTTCGCTTAGAGCATCTCCCTTTGTGCAAGGATGGAAGAACGAGGAGTCAGGCTGTGAGCAAGCCACGCTGTGCAGCACACAGCGTGCTCTTCCCAGCCGGCTGCCTCTGTGCACGGTGGCATGGTGACTGCTGCCGTGGAAACTGCTGCCATGATGACCAGCCCCAGCTCCCTACCTCTGCAGCAAGCTATTCCACTTGCAGAACACCCAGTCACAAATTCGCCTTAATGAGTAGGACAACGTGAGAAAAGTGAATTTGCTAAGTGAAGTTCTGTTGGTAAATGTGAATGCTTCTTCTTTCAGGGTACATTAGATTAATTTCACCATTTCTATCTTTTTATAATCTCCATAACACCCAGTTTTGCAAGTAATCTCCCAACATCTATCTGAAAAGCTGCTGGCAATGCCCCCAAAGATTTCTCTCCTATCTCCTCTGTGAGTCCTCAGTATTGAATCTGAACATTGAAGGTGGTACAGATGGAAGAGAAGGGAGAATGTGAATATGTAAAATTGATAAAATGAGCATTGCCAAAGTCCTCTGCAGAATGACAAAGTGAAGAAGCTTGGTAGAAATGGGGACTGAGAGGTTCCTTTTAGTTTTTCTCCTTTATCATACTCCTGTTGGTGTCACTCTGAGATATTTTGGGGAATCTTCTGTGTAATTCAGGACCAGGGAACTGACTGAGTGTCCAGCCACTTTGCTGGCTTGCTGTGTGATCTTTTATTGTTTTACTTCTGTGTCACAGTACTCTTCCCTCCCTAGAGATTGTTTAAAAATAAAATTTTAGTAAAGGATTCCTGAACTGTAGCTAACATTTGCAAAGGATTTTGCTTCACACAAAAAGGCAGTCTAACAGCACCATGACATGACACTTATTACTTGGCTTTATGCATTTTTTATTTTTCCACAAATAGCTTTTTGGCTCAACCAAAAGGAGTGCTGGATGAAAAAATTCAGTGTCAGCAACTTCATATCCTCTCTATTGCTTTATTTACTTCTTTCTTGAAAAATCTCACTTGTGTTCTTAATTTTACTGGGCACTTGCTGATCAGTTTTCTCATCACAGCAAGACAAATTGCTCTCTGCAGACATTATTTTCACATTCATTGGTGGCACGGGAGGAACCATGTGGGTTTATCAGATTGGCAGATGTGATCTAGGAGAACTTCAGTTTAACTTTATAATCTCTGTTTTCCAATTACTCTTTTATGTTTTCTTAACTGGCCTTTTAAAGAGCTGGATTCTGTTTTGTCTTGTTTGTTTATAGAATAAGTAAAACTAAGAGAAAAATAATCTGGCATGAGACTCTGCTCTGCTTAGTGCTGCTGTATGGAGCAGTGAGGATGGTACAGTACTGCTAGATCACCTCAGGGAGAGGATGCTGTATCCCATTGCCTCTGGGATACAGAGACACTGTACAAAAGTCATTGGATGATCTTCAAAGTATCAATAGCAAGGTCATTAAAGACCTGCCAAGTGCAATGTCTGTTGGACT
The DNA here is from genome assembly GCF_028551555.1 of Melozone crissalis. NCBI lineage: Eukaryota > Metazoa > Chordata > Aves > Passeriformes > Passerellidae > Melozone > Melozone crissalis. Next base: position 33,397,546 of record NW_026535784.1, on the reverse strand, counting down.
CTAGAAAACAAAACACTATTTCAGGGCTAATGGAAATTTCCACGAAACAGGAGGGATGTGACAAAAAGGCCTGCACACACCCAACCCTTAAATGCATTGCAGGTTATAAAGTAAATGTATTAGTAATGTTTTGTGGACCTATAGGAAACTTTCCACAAAAGGAGTATAAGGTGATGTCACAGTATGTGATGCCTGAAATATAGAAAAGAGTTGGGGTTTTTAATGCATAATTATATTTACACATGTATGTCAAGTTTTTATTGCGTATCGTATATCAAGTGATTTCCATTTATTCAAAATATTGCTGCAGCAAATAAAAAAGTAAGAACAAACACAGGGCTTGGTTCTCCAGTAGAAAAAAAAGTTTTGTAAACCAATAGTTGTCCTTTGCTTAATGAGAAGCTAAGCAGAATACTTCTGTCAGCTCTGCTGGGGTAAGGGATTCAGAAGCAGTGTGTGGCCAAGGAACATAAGGAAGAGTGACCTTGGTATCTTTAAATATTTCTTTGTTTTTCTTCTCTGTTTTGGTGAAGCTGTGCTAATTTGGGGAATCTGTCTTATTGTGATCCAAATGATAAATAATGTACTAGCAAAAGCTGCAAAACAGAAATGAAATACTTTTGAAGTTGTTCAAATTATTTTTAATACAGTTTGGAACATTTTTTTAGTAGTTTTACCCTAAAGAATAAATCTTGAATATGATTAAGCTGAAGAGACACTTTAAATCCAGATTAAATAACAGTTTGTTTGTTCTACTGACTCTCATCTGTCTTTGTCTTTGGTTGTTTTTTTTTGATGTTGTTTGCTTTGGGTTTGTTGGGGGATTTTTTTGCCTTTTTTAATGCTGATTTTTTTCCAATTTTCTTCTTTTATCTTACAAATTAATTTCTCTTTTGCAAAATGCTTTCTTTTCTTAATTTCATTTTACCTGGGATCTCCTAATACATAACAATTATCATTGTTTTACATTTTAAACTCTCTTTAAAAATAAGTAGCTGTGTAGAATGTATAGAATTATGCCCATATATCTAATTCTGATTAAAGTGAAAAATTAAAAGTTTCCTTTCTGACATAATCTAACAGAACAGGAAGAGTTAATTGACATACTGTAAGAGATTCAAGCAGAGGATTTGTAAATAGTTGCAATTTGCCTAGCAGGAAAAACTGTGTTGGTTTTTTTTTTTTTTAATATCAGGATCATTGGATATTACTCCAGCAGGATCTCTCCTCTCTTGTGACCAGTGGCAGGAGTCTAGGAAATGGTGTGATGCTGAGTCAGGGGAGGTTTAGGTTAGATATCAGGAGAGGCTTTTCATGCAGAAGATGATTGGGCACTGGAACAGAATCCCCAGGGAAGTGGTCACAGTGCCAAGCCTGTCTGAGTTCAAGAGTGTTTGGCCCGTGCTCTCAGGCACGTGGTGTGACTCCTGGGGATGGTCCTGTGCAGTTGGACTCAATGATCCTGATGCATCCCTTCCAACTCAGCATATTCTATGAAAATGATAAAGCTAGTGTCTCCCTTTAAATGGACTGAAAAAGAGTTGTTATTGATGAGTCAGGTTTGCTTCAATCCATGGAAAAATACTGGAACTAAAGCTAAGTATTTGTAGGTACTTTGAAAAAGAAGAGTAACAAAAGGAGGTAATATATATAGTCAATACAATAGATTTAATGTCAAAAAGACATTCAATCTAATTAATTTCCACTCAGGATTGGCTAATACCCCTTGTCAGTAGAGAAAAGGTATTACATATTTGTTACAATAGGGCTGTAGATATTTTTATAAGCAGAGGAGACACAGTCTAGACACAAGATGAATCATTAGAGGATGAATTCAGACTCAAAGAGTCTACTCAGCAGTTTTGTGCAGTCCACTATCAACCCTTTTAATTATCTATCTGGATAGTAGGTTAGGGAGTGTGCTTATTATCTCTGTAGGCAGCATCTTCCTGGGAGAGTCAGCAGGCACTCTCAGGCCGGGCTGGACTTTGAGATAAGCGCTGTCATGGGGGGAGAACCATGGTGCCCCTCAAGCACAGGACAGAACCACTGTCTTTGGCAAGAGGTCAGTTTGGGCTGCAGTGACCACAGATGAGCCTGGTTCACACTAATGCCACACTGGGATCTGTCAGTGGGAGTGCTGGAGGTGTGACAGGGCGTGCAACAGCTTCCCCTCAGGGCTGGGAGAGCCTTGGAGCTGCTTTGTGGGGTCAGCCTTGGGGCGCCTCTCTTTCTGCAGGGATTGACTCTTGGAGACAGTCAGTGGCTGGTTCTGAAATTATCAGAACCTGTGAGACTGGGAAAACATTGTTGAATCTAGGGGAGACAAGAAGGAGGCATGTTAAGTCTTCAAATAAGTAAAATGTTTCCACTAAAGCCAGGTAACACAAGAAGAAATTAATTAATTAATTGTGCCGTGAAAGATTTCTGTTAGATTTTAGCAAAATGTGATGGCTACTCACAAGGTTAAATAACTTCTGGGGTAGATTCTTGGAAAAGGCTTTCATTACTAAGGGCTTGAATAGCCAAGGTAGAGAAGAGTCTATTTGCCATGAACATCTGACATGCACTTTGATCCTGCTTGGTGGAGGTAGAGAGCATAATGAACGACCTTTTAGCTTCCCTTCCAGCTTTATGTTTTAAGATTTTATGATAACAATATAGATTCCAGAGCAAAAAGATAGCTTTATATTTCAGTCAGTGGAGAATGTTCTGAAGAGCCAAAATTCACATTTTGAAAGTAGGCACATGTGAAGTTTATTTGACAAGATCCAAGAAAATTGAAAGATGGGCCCATGCAACCTTTAGAAGATCTCTATCTCCTTTTCTCTAGTATGCTAGCAATTAGGCTGACTCTTCTTCTCCACAATACCATATCATTGTCTGATTTATGGACTGGCTGATGTTTTCCAAAGATCTTTCCCCCCCTCTTAATCTATAAAAATGGCTCCCCTGGAGGTTTTTGATTAACAGGGAACAAAGAATTATTATTTCACTTGTGAGGATATTTTTGTGGTACTAGAAATTTTCTCAAGACTGTGAACTTTATGGGGAGTGTTTAACAACATAGATTCCACCTATTTTCCCACATTTACTTTATAATATCGAGCCTGAGTTTAAAAAAAGCTTAAGCATTTCCACTGAACATTTTCTCTAGTAAAACCCTATTAAAACCATATTTCCGAAACAGAAATTACAGTATGACCAAAACAGTTGGAATGTTCCCACTAAGGCGTATCTGCAGTACTTGATAGTTATTGGCATTTCAGATTTATGAAGGGCCAGCTGCGAGACATTCACAAAACAGAACTTTTGATTTATTTATTATTAATAACAAGCAGAAGTCTGCATTGAAAAACAAATTGCACAATGTGACAAGCTAAGGAAATGAGTAAATTCCTTGTGCCAAACATGTGATTGTGTATTTGCATAATGAATTCATTTTCTCATAAATGGTCAGAAAAAGGCCCATCCCCCACACACAAAATATTCCACACTTTGATTTTTTTTTTTAAGTTTGTATGATGAATAAACATAGTGAAATTGCATTTAAGCATATATCAGAAATTAGTTTTGTTGGTTGCTAGTAATCTGCTGTCAGAAAGCCATCAACTTATCTATGTGATCTTTAGCTTTGAAAAATACATTATTTTTCTCTTTTCAGATATGCATAGCTAATTATTGTATAATTGTTTACAGAACTAGCAGGGGAACTACTGAAATTCATTCTGCTTTTCAAGACAGCTTGCCAGCTCATATACAGATATTGACACCCATCCAGTTTCCCACTCATAGGGAGTTTCCCTTCTATTTATCAGTGGTATTTGCTTCTACCAAATATCTACCTGACTCCTCCTTCAGATTTATCTAGAAATTTAGCAATACTATTTTGATAAATCATAATTTCAGTTTCTTTTTTAATACATCTGTGGTTAGGTTGAAAGGTTGTAGCATTTGATAATGTAATAGTCTATTTCTGGGCAAGGGAAGATGTTATTGCTGGCACTGTGATAAAACAAATAGTTTATTAAATATGTGTAAGTCCAGTTCATTTAGGAAGGAGCCATTTGGGAGACCAAAGCACTCACAGGTTTCTGGTTTCAGATTTATCTAAGTGTTCTTTTTTTATTGAAGGAGAAGCTATATCTGATCTAGTGCAATTCTACCAAACTGCCAGGGGCCCAAACCATATATTATGGCCCAAACCTAAAAAATAGATTCCATTGTTTGACTGTAGTTTAAATTCTGAGGCAATATGTAAAAAAATCATCAGCATGTTTACGTACCACAAGCTATATGAACAATAGAACTGGACTATATATTCAAATGTGCTAGTTTATTAGAACATGGTGTTTAAAATTGTGATATCACAGAATAGTACTATCAATTTATGATTGCAAATTTGGTAATAAATAAAAACAAATTTGTAGATATGCAGTAGGATTTAAAATGGTACTATTTTCTGCAGGAACTTACTCCAAACTGTAGTAAGTCTGCTTCCTTACCATTGCTGTCCAATGACATTTTATGATTCTTTTGTTACCCTTCTGATTGAATTTTAGATTATAAAGTAGGATCCATGGTGATATTGCTTATGTTAATGACATGGCTCCCTGTGATGTCAATAAATCCATACCCCATTACACTTACACTTCTTTCATTTCCCATGGGTATGTATGATATTGCATAGGTAGTAATCTCACATAGGCCTGTGCTTGTTAATTATGGAAATGTAAATTTAGAGTATAAAATCGCTTTGGAGTATAAAAGTTTATTAAATAAAAAAAATACCAATTTGAAAAAAATAAGTTAGAACTATAATCTATAGGACCCTCTCTTCAAAATCGGTAATCTAATCTGGCTTTCTACATTTGAAACTGCAACATCAGCAAAAGAATGGACCAGTGCTCATTCTGACTCATGTCCAAAACCATTTCAGTGAATCAAATGCACCTGTTGAGATCAGTGACCTTTGGCTCACACTCTGCCTCATGCCTGTAGGGGCTGAGATATATAAAATAGGTGAATCTATACTTGATGGGCCATCAGGTTAGGAAAACATCATCCTACATGGTTATCAACCAGCTATCGATTTCTCACTTGTGTGGTCTTTAAGTCTCTAGAACCCTCATGGATGTGGCATGAAGGATGCAGAGCTTTCCTTTCTGAGTGTTTCAGCAAAATGCTTAACTTGGGTAAAGCTGCAAAATAGTATCTGACAGTTTTGAAGCCCATTTAAAAAATCTGTATGAGTTTTTATTCATTTGCATGACAGCAGTCAAGGCTGTTTGCTATAACATGGACAGAAAAATCAAATTTCATTTAAAAATGAAAGCTGACTCTCCAGTAAAGCAGGTAAAGAAGTAAATTCATCTCAACGGGAAACTTATAGTGAGGACTCCTGAAAGTTAAGTAAACAGAGCAGTCATAAATATCTAGTTTTGCCTGGTTTTCAAAATTCAATCTCTCTCTCTTTTTGGGAAAATGTACCCATTTTCATACACCATAAATGTACCCATTTCACCTGAATACTCTGGTGAAATTCATGTTCCTATTTCAGGATTAATTTTTAATGTCTTTCTTACATGCTAAATCCTTAATGTAAAGTGCTGATCGTGCTTTCTTTCATGTACGAAATCTCTGAACTCCTTTAACTATGAACAAATCAAGATGTCATTTCTGATAGGACTGAGAATTTCCTGACAGCTCATTTGTCTGTCAATAATAAAATCTGATCTTTCTAATACAGGCCAGATTCTACACTGTGGATCAAATAAAAATGAAAAGCATGTGATGATGCTGGCTTTTCAAAGATGAAATAGCAATCGAAATCCTGACAGATATTTATTATAATAAGCTTTCTTTTCTGGAGCAATATTAATAGTTGCATGAATCAGAGTTATTTCTCTAAAGAAGGTTCTGGTCTACTTCCACCTCCCTTGAGATTCTGAGAAGTTAAACATGCCTCTCTCTTGCTATTTTTCTTCATTCCCTGTCTTGGAAGAAACTGCTTTCTAACAGGTCTGTATTCTTTCTATGCCATAAGAAAAAGAGTATACTGGGGAGCAGGGAGCATCTTGAGGTATTTGGAAACCTGCCTTTGTAGACTCACTTCACTCTGGGTGAAAATAACTTGATGCAAACTACTTGTTTGTATATTATGGTTACCTACCATATGATAAAATACAATAAAAATACAGTTCAAAAATTTTGTTCAGATAGGTAAAAAATTGAAAGGAAATCTCACTGTTATGATCTATTTAGTGACAGATTAAACCAAAAAGGGGTCTCAGGAGGTCTGGTTCTCTGCTAGCAGCTTTCTGGCTGTTTAGGGTTGTAATTCTCTCTTATTCTGTGACTGATTTCCACAGAAGTATCCCACTCCCTGGGAAATGTGAAATGCGCTTCCTTTTATGGCCAGATTCTTTCTCGGAGCCTTCCAGGGATTCCATTCAGATCCAGATTTTCTTTCATGTTTAAATTTTTGGTGGAAGGTTTTGAAATATTTCCCATTAAATTACTAGGAGTCTGTCCTTTGCATGTAAAAGTCATGTTTGCATCTCATGTATCTGACTGGCTTGCAGGTGACTGTGGGTGGAAGGAAGGCCTGATGATCTTGTCAGTGTCCAAGGTATCCTCTTTTTCAAGGAAACACTGCTGTGAGAGGCTTTGCTTGGTTACTGGAATCATTCAGACAGGATTTTCACTGTGCTATCATCTCAGATGTGGTTACAGCTTTTTGTGTGGATGTGCTATAAAACAGGTCCACAAAATAGTTCAGGTTAAGAGTAAGCTCCTCTAGGTCTTATTATTCAACAGAAGAATTTCTTTATAAAGCATGTTCAGTACAAAGGGAATCCATCCTCTGAAACCTGTAATTGAAAACCTTTATATTGTAAAAAATTCACATAGACATCTGGGTCAGGTTAATGTATACAACCACAATATGCTCTTAACTGAGCCTACACATATCAGTAATTAAACATTGCAGTATTGTAACATGTATGAGGCAACTACAGTTAAAACCTATATTGGAAAAAAAACCTTATTGGAAAATATTCTTTAAAAGTAAATTCTAACAGTGATTATCTCTGTACTGTAAATCTAAGACCTCTAAGTACACAAGAGATTGCATATCAAATAAATATGCATAAAATAGAAATAATATTAGGTTTTTGTTTGGTTTTTTTTTTCTGTTTGTTTTTGAGCATCAATGGACCTTTAATTTGGATATATAAATAAGACAAAGAATGAAATCAATATGCTGATAAGAAATCCCCTATCAAATTGCTTTCAGAGTCTGGATAAGCTTTCTGCAGGGCATTGGTGTGGATGAGTAGTTTTTCAGTTTTTTTTTTCTGGTACACCCACATATCTATTTCTGTCCAGCTTCCAAATCTTGTGCAGTCTCAGAATAACATCAAATCAATACACATCCAATACTCTTGCTTTTGCCTCAACAGTAAAGAGCTAATGGTGCTGACAGTCTTTGAAAAGCCTTCCAGTTGGCCCAATATGGAATAAATTATCCTGAAAAAGTAGAAGTCTTTTCCAGCTATGCTATTATTGTAGTATATTCCATCAGCAGTATCTATAAGTGTTTAATAATACATTACAGCATTACAGGCTAATGGGCGATACTACCTTTAATACAGAAAAACTGGTACATTGCATCTTTTTCTTTTCCTAAGAAAATTACTCCTCAAAGCAGGAACTGTGAACTTTCTATTGCACCTTCAAACACTGAGTCTTTAAGAAATAAACAAATTTAATTTAAAATGCGTGTGTAATTTCCTTAGGAAACGATTTAGGGGAAAAAAAAGGAGTGTAACATTTTGTTCCATTTTCTTAACACAGGTGCTAGCTGTGACTTTTTTCAGGAGGGTTCTTAAGCATGTGTCTCACTTTAATTCCGTAAATCTACAGATGCTGATGACTTCTCATGTATGAGCATGACACACACATGTGCTAAGGGATGCTCTTTTGCCATAGAAGGAGAAAAAAAATCTAATTGTGTGTCTTGTTTCTGCTTCCCTGTTCTATTTCTTCTTTGCAAATGTCCTTGCCTTTTTATCCTCCTCCCCACAGATTTGATTTCTTATCCTCTGCCCTTCTGCTACTTATCTATCCATTTACTTCTCCAGAGAGATCATCGCACACATTTTGGTGATCAGAGACTCAGATGCAATAGGAGCTTGCCCAATATCCGTTACCTCATTAATGTCCACAACCCTCCTGTTCTGCTGCCTCTTCAGCAGTGCCGACAGAGCTGCTTGTAGAGTTGTGTAGTGAAACACCTCGGGCCAAAAAAGATTTAATAGGTGTTATTAACAAATTCTGTTCTGAGGCTCCTCATCTGGCTCACCATGCAGTCTCAGCTGTGGCTGGTGTGCAGTTAACTGCAGTTAAACACCACAGAGCAGTGGAAACAGAAGGGCAGTCAGGGCTATCACAGGGCAGTGCCTAGCACGGTGTTTCTGACAGTGCTTCCTATCTCAGATAAGACCTGAGGACAAAGCTGCTTTGAGAAATGAACACAGCCTGATTTCCAGATGAGAAGTTGAAAAGTCTGTGGGATAACTAGTGATGTAACTGGGGACAGCTTGACCTCTTCTATTTAGGAGGAAACTGTCTGTACAGCAGTCAAAATTCAAAAGGTCGTGTCTACTGATGATCATAAATAGTTTAAAAATATTATTAAATTCATAGGAATGCAATCTATAAACAACTGGAGTTTGCTTGTTTATAATGTCTTTAAACTTTTGCCTATAAAAAGTTGAGATTCATACTGTACTTATAAATACTTTTTGAGATTCCATGTGAAGTCAAACCTTGATACTGTGATTCCAAGCTATTGAATTGCATTGAAAAATCTGGAGGGCTGTCAGAGATATTGTAGATCTCACACAAGGGGGGCACTATCACGTTATGTCAATCTGTAAACATGCAGATTTTGTTCCTACTCTTTTTGTACATTTTTTCTGAAGATATAGTGAGGCCATCTGTGTGTGCCTAAAGAAATTCACCTGAAGCTTTTGCTAGTAGTACTGTCTGCACTGGAGCAAGATGGAAATCTCCTAAGTCTAAGGTTTTAGAGTGAAACTCCCCAGATAGTTATATAACAAAATATAAAAAAGGATTGTTACAGTTAAGAATCAGAAACTTTTCCCACCAAATGTATGATAATTTTTTTTAACAGAAGAGGAATTTTATTATTTGTATGTTATCAACAAAACAATTATTTTCAAACTTGTATTTAGTTTGGATGTTTAGAAAGGAAAACAAACAGTCACTGGATCAAGTATTTATTCTGGCCAATTTTCAGCTAACTTTATTCTGTATACTTTTTTAAATAAGAAAAAGATTTTTGCAGATACTCTGTTTGGTGGTTTTAAGTGCTCTTGGCAGGAAGGATAGGTATAGAAAGGACATTCTGTATGGAGCTGTTTGCTCTCAGATTTTACCATTTATTCTCAAGAGCTAGGTATACAGATTGGGAGTGCAAAAAGAATAGAAGGAAATCAACCTAAACCCCCAACAGACACACAACAGAAATGCCCTAACAAGATTGTTTGTGGGGATTGTAAATCACATGACTGACTGCAATTAGCACAGGGCTATTGTTCTTTATCAGTTAGTGGATGGAAAACATCTAATTTCCACTTACCTAACATTGCTTTACTTTCAGTTTGCAACCAGACCATGGCTATACTTGACAAGATTAAAACTCACCTGAGTAATTACAGCCTATTAGCAAGGCTAAAAGGGCAATGAGAAGAAGAGTCAGAGAAATAAAAAGCATCACTGGTGCTTTAGTACCAAGAAGGGATGGGAAACTGCAATAAATTTACAGTGAAACTGGAGTATATCCAGGAAGATGAGGGCAACATTCTTTCTCTTTTCCCTTATCCAGGATTAATACAATTCTTTTCCCCATGATGCTTTTTTCTTCATTTTAGGAAATTCTTGTTCATTGCACACACCTCCACAAATAGTATACCTTATACCAGCTAATCTAATTTCAAAGATATTACCCTGTATGATATTATACACTAGTATATGCCATACTCCTACATTGCAAGTAACTGGAACAACTAAGATCTCAGAGCAAGAGAAGTCAATAATTTTCCTAATCTCAAATATGGAAACCTTGCTTCTTTCATATTTTGGTAAAAGGGACTTCCTAGACCCTTTAGAGATTTGGATTGATTTGAACCTTCTTGCCTTTGAAACCCAGCCCTGGGAGTAACATTGCATTAGTAATGAGTAACTGTGATGGTTGACATTAGTAGAAGAAAACAGAAATGGGTAATGTGGAGGTACTTTTTGAGGTTCCCATTGCTATGGTTATATATTATTATCACATAAATAGAATCGTAACATTAATGCTGAGCTTGCTTTGGTTCTGTGTTTCTGTTGCAGTTGGAGTCTATTGTTTGTAGATAAGTGACCCTAATGACTGTGAACACAGAGCAGATGCCCCAAGGTGCCCAGTCCTTTTGGCAAGCAGAAAAGATGTCTCCTCTAATCAGTGAGCTCTAATTATATCCAAGTGTTAAGGGAAAAAGACTGCTAGCTGAGATGCATAGAGGTCCAAAGAATAGAAGATTTTAACTATGTAATGAATCAATTTTAAAATTACCATATTTGAGATGTTCAAGTTTGGAACTAAATTTTTGGATTCATGAAGGGTTCTGTTTCTACCAAGGGTATCTGCATACTTTCTCCTGAAGAACATAAGTTTAGTTCAATAAGCTAGTTATTTCTGAATAGCAAAATGTATCTGTTTCCCCACACCATTTCTAATTTTTTCAATTATTCTAAAATTGCCACAAATTAGCATCATCTTGTAAGTGATGATATTAAGGACACAAAGTATTTCTGTAGTGTTGTGGTTTACTTATCCTTCCAACAGTTTCCATAGGTCAGGATTATACCACTTATTCTTCCTCATGGCAGATATATTCATTTATTATTTACTGGGGATGGTGGTTTACAGCAAGGATGCATGAAATTGAAAAGATTGACATCTGAGGGAAGACTAGGTGTACCTATTTGACTATTAGCCTGGAAATGACTGGAGCTGTTTATAATTTGTTGAAATACTTGGAAAAATTTCTGTTCAATGTTTTTTATTATTATTTTGTTGAGAAAAAGCATTGAACCAAACAAAGCAAACTACTTTTGACTAGCAACAAAATATGGTGATGAATGAAAAATAGGAAAAGGAAAGGAAATATAAGAGAGCTGGAAGCAAAGAGCTGGAAAAGCTGGAACAGAAGCAGTTTCTGAATGTTCTTGTGAAATTCTCTCAGTTCCAGGGTTCCACCCAGATACTTAGCAGAAATGTGATCACATTGTATTCGCTAAGACATATGCTTGCTATTTTCCCTCATCCTTTTTATCTGCCTAACTGTTGATAGGAAGAACAACCTCTGTACTTGGTGCTAAAGTGGAGCTGCAGATCTAGCTGATGTTTGGTTTGGTGCTGATGGCTGCCTTCCATTTCCCCCAGTGAGAGTTCTCACTGCTCTGATAAATTATAGTTGTTGCCAATGGACCTTTTCCTTCCCTTTCTTCAGCACTGCAATCCAGCTGTCTACTGAGCACAGGGAAAATAGCTGACTGCCCAAGGTTAAAGCAAGGACTCTTTTCTCTTGCTGGAAAGCTGACAGTGAGCAGAGTAACTCTGCCTGAAGAAAAGGACTTATCATCCAAAACACTCCTATTAAAAGATCTTTTCATTCCACTTGACATTCATGCATCTACTGGTGGTGGTTATTGAATAACTAAATCCAAGGCCACCATTTTAAATCAAATTAATTCTAGCGGAAACTCAAAATTTTCCGGACATTTTTGACATTGCTTTAAGGCATGTGCATGCCTTTACTAGCAGCCTGTTAGACACCATTTTGTTTCAGGAAAGAAAGTTTCTGTTTAAGATGTGAATAATCAAATATCTTCTATATAATTTGTATGTCACCGTAAAGAAAAATCTGAGGTTGATGCTGTTGATATAATTCCAAAATTTGATTCCTAGCCTATCTAATCTGCACTCAGCTGGAAGATCTTGTCATGAAAGGTCAAACCTCAGTGCACCAGAAATTCAGTTTAACAATGACTAGCAACACTATCAGATATGGAATTCTAAAACTTCAGTACTTCAAGACACTGACAAGTATCTTGTGGTTGTAAGAAATACTGTATTTAAGTAGGAAAGAAAATTAAAGGGTGACTATGCACTTGTCCAGTGTTATTTCTGTCAGTGAATTTTTCTGGATCCTAAGCACTTGCTATAAGTATTGTCAATCTTAGAGTTTTGTCAAGAAAGTGGTAAATATCCTTTAAATGTCAGAGCAATCAAGAGTCAAAGGAAAGACTCCAGCTGATTCTTCACAGAGCTGAAAGTAAGAATAGCCTCTCTTTGTGCTACTGGTTCACCTATACCCTGCTGCTGGTCATCTTAATGTAAGTTTGAGCTTCACAGATCTGCAGTCGGAACTTTCCGCCGAAGATCAAGAGAGCCAAGAAAGATTAACTTTCCAACATTGTCATAAAGTTTTCCTGCACCAGACATATGGAAGCAAATTGCTTTAAAATTGTTAGCTCTGTTAATGACCTTCCAATGAGTTTTTTGTTCTGAGATCTAAAAACATCTGCCAGAGCCCAACCACAAGTGTTCCCAATCTCATATGACATTTTCAGTTCTCTTAATAAAAACGCCAAAATGAAATAACATTTTAGCTTCACGAACATTTTAACATTTAAACTTCACTACTGTAATATGCAGAAAGCAGGTGTAAAGTTGATTCAAAAAGGGAAAACTATAAATGTAAAGAAAAGACTTTTAGTATGGGATTCAAGAGTATGTCATTAGTGAGAAAAGGTACTAATATAGAAACAAGGACAGAGCAATTTGTATTTTTTTTGTAGTGGCTTAGCATTACGTTGATTTAAAGATTAGCATCCACATCAATTGAAATTTGACCATAAACTTATTATTGAACTGATGTGTGTGGTATTTAATTGCTAGTGCTAGACCTGGATTCAATTCCAAGTGACACAGCAGTTGTAAAGGCGGTCCTGCAAATACAGCATTTGAAAGGTATTTCACAAATTTAGAAAGTAAATCAAAATAGCAGACCAGTATAATTTTCTGTGTGATTGAATTTTTCTCAGACTGTACCTTACAGGAATTGAAGGACATTGAAAGTAATGATGTAAGACTGGCTGCTGTTACCTTTACATTGAACAATAAATGTTTCTTTTACAGATTGAATTTCTAGTCCTGTAGGACTTCAAATTCTTGCCAGAGGGTAAACCACTAACCTATGTGTCTCACGCAGAATTGACATTTATTCATATTTTTAAATCAAAGCTGATTGTTCAAAAATCTCCAAACAATGCTCTGTACACAGGGATCATGTTATGAGCAAGCTTTCTGCCAGAAAAGTATTGGTTTTTCTCATGCTCTTGACATTATTTGGGACTGACTCTCCATTGGGGATATATTTCCCTAATCTCAGTTCAATTTCTATTAAGAATTAGAAAATTGTGAAGTATCTTTATCCTCCAGTTTCAGTGAACAGTGGGCTAAGCACATACAGCTGTTACGTTTGCGTAGGTGCTGCTGGATCATATTCAGGCTTCCTTCTGATTTTAAGTAGTAAATCCAGAAAATGTAACCCAGTAGAACCATTACAATTAAAAAGGAGCTCCTGTTCTATCTCATTATCATATATCTTGGTTGAGTTTTTAAAAGATAAGCCAGTTTAAGTCAGATGAGGTTAAAGACTGAACTCCTACATCAGAGGAGCTGTATGTGACTCCACAGCAGGATGCTCTCCTTTGCCCCATAGCTATCCATCTCCACTTAAATTACCTGCCAGCAAATACATGCAGTTCACATTTGTTACCATGAAAATGTGAATAAATATTAAATATTGCTTTATTTCCATCCCTTGCTTGAGGCTCAGCAAGCATATCACATTGCCACATGCCACTTTTCCTGACCTTGTATCTTGGAGAACTTTGAACATCTTAATGGCTAAGCATGAATGATGCACAGCAAGAAAAAGTTGGTCAGTCAAGAATCAAATGCTTCTGAAAATGACACTGTTATGGACAGTGAATTATTTTCATTTAGTACCATTGCTATTGGTGTTCTATAAACCAGTTGTTGGCAGTTTTACGTGATCAAACATTTCTGAGGAATAAGCATGCTAATGGAGTTGAGCACATAGCAAAATTCCTAAGTATACCATATTTTAGAAATTTGATTATTACAAAATAATTATGATGAACCCTTATATCATGACAGAAGCATAAAATAATAGTGAGACTGGCTGCTGGCAGTGAGTTGTGACCCATGTACAGATAGATCTGGCCTTGAATGTGGGTAACTAACTTAAAACTTGAATTTCAGTTTAAGAATTCAGGTAATTTCTGTCTCCTAGAGAAACAGGACAAAACAGGAACACAAAGGACAAAATTTCTCATTGGTTTTCTACCTGTAAGAGATGAACTTTTTCCTCAAATGGGAAAAGCCCAGTGGAAAGAACATGTTGAAGTGATTATGGTTTTAACCATTTCTCCCTGCAGCCTTCTAAAAAATTCAAGTGCTCAGTATGAGCACTATGAAGTAGTGTTGTTATATTTATCTTCACAATAGGATTAATTAGTATAGGATCATAGCATCATTTAGATTGGAAAAGACCACTATCATGGTCAAGTCCAACAGTTAATTGATGCGAAGAGTAAATTTTTTACATTAAATTCTTCATGGTAGAAACCGTAAACATATAAGGGTTATGTAATTACCAAAGTTCATTGTAGAAACGGTAAGTATATTCAAGAAACATTTATTTTTTTGTGCACTGAATGTAAGTTAATACACAGCAAAATGCTACTAAAAGCCAGTATGATTTGATCATCTAATTCATTTGCTATCTTATTAGAAAGATAAAATTCTGGATAAAAATATAATTTTGGTACCTTTTTATACCTTCATACTTTCATCTGAATTTAAGCGTATAAAGTTCCAAAAGAAACCCAGGAATGTAAAAAAGGACCAGTTACTCGGTGGTGCATTTTTTGTATTTCTTCTTTTTATTCAGTACAAGACAATAAAAGGGCTTATGAAATGTCCTTCTTGTTTTTAAGTCTCAGACACTGTATAAAAAGTAGAACAATTGAACATGTTGGAACTTAGATTTTGACAAGTCAAAATCTAACTTTGATTTTTACTTGGAAAAAATGCATTTCAATATGATCATATATGCTGGTTTACTTAAAAATCGTAGCATTATTTATATACTTCATCACATAAAGAAATCTAGTATTTATTTAACAGTAATCAATTAGCAATTATATTAAGACTGTTCACAGAAAGCTCAATTCAAAAATGTTAAATGAGTTCATGCTTCCTCTTCAAATACCTTTTCCAAAGCTTTTTGTGGTGTTCATGCAGCTTTACTCTGGACCTTAAGGCTGCTGCTCATGCCTTAGCTTTATTTAGCCTCTTCAAAGAAGCGAGGGGAGAAGGATCAGACTTCTCTACTGAGAGTGTAGGCTTTTTTCATCTTGCTGTACCTTTGACACAACTCACAGGAAGAGTCCAACCTGGTGAGGGAAAAGTGCTTTTGAAATTTCTGGGTAACATCTCCTGTGCTGTCTATCTTGTTCTTTCATCCCAGGCACTTTTATTTTCAACATGAATAACTGTCACAATAAATAATCTTCACAAGTTTCAGAGAGCATTATTTGCTCGGTTGAATCTTCTCAATGATCTTGACTCAAACATCAAAAACTCTTAACAGAGGTGGGAAAACCTTTTCATTCCCAAACCAGGGAAACAATTTTGCTGGTATAGCGATCGAGCCAGCTCTGCTATAGAAAAGAATGCAGTTCTTCCATCGCTGTGCTGGGAAAAAAAATCCCAAGTAATTGTTGTCGTTCTTGCGGCTGTGGTTTCTCTTCCATGGTTCTGTTTCAATCTCTGTGACCTTGCAGCTGCTGCAGCCATGTTGCTTTCTCTCAGCAATGAGGCTTTAGGATTTTTTTCCTTTATGCTGTGAAGACCGTGACCCATTGACTTGTTATGATTTTTTTAAAAGCTCTCCGTAGAATTTAATCCAGTTGTTCACATCTGGAAAGTAGAAACATAACTGCCTGAATATTTTTTTTTCCCAGTTGGGGGAATGAGGAGGAGGGGAGAGGTAAAGGAAAGGATCAGGATTTGGATTTTAATTGCTTCTACTTCTTGCTGAACTAGTTTTATTGATTTGTAGAAATTGAATCTACACAGTTTTATTCTTCAGTCAAAGTCTAACTTTTCTGTAAAAAATCTTAATAGAAACGTGCAATTATGTGGCTACCAGCTAAAGAAAATACTTCCACGTTACAACATGCCTTCGTCTGGTTTAAATGCAGCTTTTTCTGGTTACTGGTTGGAATAGGCTTTACAGGTTGTTGCATTCCAATCAGTCAGATTCTTCTATTTTATTCAGAATGGATTTGGACAGGTAGCATTAAAAAAAGGCTTTTTTTTGTTTGTGTGTTCCAGTTTTAAATTTTTAAAAAATATCATTCATTGATCTAGCACTTTTCCAACCTGTTCTCCAAGTCCAGCACACATTTCTTGTGAGAGAATTAGCTGCAGTGGGAGCTAGTGACCTGAACAGCAAGTGCACATATTTTTACAATCTGGATGTTTTCATTGTGCTAATTTGAATATAAGACTTGTGAATGCATGATTGTTTATCTGTGTGTAGCAGTACATGACACCACCACATACTTCTCCAAGTATTACAAAAAACAGAAACAAGAGAGAGAAAAATTATTAACAAAGGAGTAATTTGTGTTTAGTAATGGGATCTATAAGCTGAAGCAACCTATAAATCTACAATGCTGACGAAAGTTTATTTATTACTGGACAGTCAGTGTAACTAGTAATGATCTGGGCAGTAGTTTTCTTACTGAGGCAGTAAGAAAATTAGGTGCTTTTACTGGCAAAAAAGCTGGATCACTAGGGAATTATACAATGAGATCTGGGAAATTTAGCATTTTCTTGGTAGTGTGGGGGTGGTGGGGTCAGTCTGAGAAAATGTAAGTGAACATAAAATTTTCTAGTGAAAGAAAAATTTGTGATACAACATAGAGTTTAGTGCTCATGTATGGCTTGAATTTTAACCTGTGATAAGAGGGGACAAGATTTATTTAGCTGCAATGATGGTACTCACTTCTGTATAATTAAATGTGATAATAGCTACATGAATCCATTTGGTTCTGAGTAGCAGGAAAGCAGAAGAATGCTGAAGAAATTCCTTAAGAAGTAAAGAGAATGGTCAAATCTAAGGGTATTTGTAGATACAGCTGGGTGTCAGTAAAATCAGTACAGCTGCATGAAGAATGCCACAGCAAAAGAAAAAATAGTCTCTTCTATTATACTATTGAAATTTTTGTCAACAGGTTCATTGTGAGTTTTCCTCATCCACCTAGTTCTCAGAAAGTGAATGAGTTGTGATATTTCTTAGCAATAATAAAGTGGCATAACTTAAAGAAGTGAAAATAAACTGAAGGAAAAAGAGAATATTTTCAAAGGTTTTGGTAAATGAATAAATGGAGCCATTATAAGCATCTTTGAGCAACTGGATGTGCATTAAGCAAATCAGCCTTTTATACTTTGTATTTTGACAATTTATTAATTGTCATAATTTCACAAGTCAATCTTCTTGACTTTTTACACTTTTGAGGTAAGATTCCTCAACATGTTTTCCATTTGATGGTCTATAAAAGTTCTGACCATGAAATCTTCTACTTATTTTACATTTTGCATTGTAGCCATACTAAAATGAATCATAATGAAATATAATGATTAAAAGCTGATGAATTTGTCATAATGGCTGATTCTAATTCTTTCTAGGAAACCAGTTCTACATGTATTTCATTAATTATTAATATTTTATCATCTGATTATTTCCAAGACTAGTCTCTTATTAAATAATTTGTTCTGAACATAAGAAAACTTATGGATAATTTGGAGTTGCTCTTAGGGAAAAAGTACTATATAAAAACTATTTTCTAGTAGTTTTTTATCAAAAAAACTATCGAGGCCCGACACCTTGATCTTATGTCAATTGTGCCTGAGCTATGAATAAGGAAATATGTAGTTCACTGTTTATTCAGGAAATCGAAACATTATTATTATTATTATAAGAGGGGAATAAAAACAATTTTTGAAAAGACATATAAAGTAAATGGAAGGAAATTAAAAGCCGAAGGGGTTTTGTGTGTTTTTTTGTGTTTTTTTCTTTATTTTTAGATAAATATATTTTTTTGTTCTCTTGCTTGTGAAAAAAAGTGCATAACTTTCATATGAAGCAATGTGTTCTAGATGTTAACATTGTTAGGTAGTAATATACAATCTCTTTGGACAAGAAAAGCTCAGAAATTATATTTCTAACCTGGCATTTCAAAATTGTTTAAGATTTTTAAAGATATTTTTGTTCTGGCACTGTTCACTTTTCCAGTAAACTGGACATCAAAAGTATTGTAGCTGCATAAACATGAGAAGTATAAGGAAAATATTTTAATTTCCTTTAAAAGGAATCAATAAAAAGTGGGTTATGGATATGTTTGAATATACCTTAGTGAGTTTCAATTACATTTGAGTATATCTTACTGGGAATATGGAATATAATTTGAGAGCACAGCATTTCTCAAGTGTATAATCTGTTATTTTTAGATTGTGCCTTTATTAATGGGAAGTGAATTGCTGAGTGAAGATTTTTACCCGAGCTTATATAAAACGGTCAAAGGGTACCCCTTTTCATTTACCAGTGGTGTAAATAGCAGGTTTAGTTTTTTGGGGGTTGATTTGTTTTTGTTTTTTTTCCTTGACGGCTGGATCAACTCGTATTTGTGGTGCGTAGAGTAATGCTATAAAACTACAGGTGTGGTCAGAGGTGTCTCTGAAATGTCAGATGGTTTCATTCAGATAGGAATAAATTTCTAAGTATTAAAGGTAGAAGCATTTCTCCTGGAGCCAAGTTTGTGAATAGCCATTGTATCTTTAGTGGTTTGAATGCTTGAGATTTTGAAGGAAATGAAAAATGTTACCAGAATTTGAAGTCTTGGCTTATCAGTACTTTTTCATAACAGCAAATTCAGATTTAGTAAACTGATTGTGCTTAATAATAGCATGGAAATCACCTACATAATTTCTGAGTCAGGAGGATTAGACTGAGCTGTGCTGCTCATTGTAAAAGCTGTGAATTTGCTTTCTGTGCGTTTCCAGCACAAGCAACAAAAGTTTAGCATCATATCTGTGATATGATCCTGAGCAATTTTGCTTTTTTCAAGTAGTTCTAGGTTGTTCCTCTCTAAATAGAAAAGGGCATTGTAATTTCATTGGTACAGAGTTAGGGAATTTCAGTTGCCTGGGAAAGCATTTTGTGCTGCTTTTGGTTTTGCTCAAAAATAGGAGTGGCCAATTCTAAATGAAAGGGCGTGTATTCTTTTACCCTGGATGGTAATTTTTTAAACATGTTTTATAAAAGAGTAAGTTAATAAGTGTTTTATTCAATACACAATTGTAAAGTTAAAAATTAAATCCTAATCGAAAGTCTATAAAAGCAAGCACACATCAGAGATTCAGTCCTACAGATGAACACTCTTATCACTGAAATGAACAAAACTGAAAAAATTGTTGCTAGTACTATGGCAGCTTTTTGCCCTTGTGAGGTTTCTAAAATAAAGACTTGTGCAAGAATTTTTTCTATTAAAGTCTAACCACAATTTAAAAGATGTTCATGACTCACACCGACCTTTTCATCTCACATGTGTTATGACTGTGGCTTAGATGAACAAACTCAGATGTAGTATCTGAGTGAATAACAGTGGAAGTGGCTAGAAAGGCAGGGGCTTGGACCATCAGTGGGAATTGTGTCTTTCTGTTGCTTCTCAAGGAAGATGAATTTTGATTTTGAACATATCACAGCCCCTTCAGAATGATCCAACTTGCTTTAAAAACCAAAGAGCTTTACTGTAAAAGTATTATATTGTCTTTACTGTTTCCTGCTTTTTTATCAGTTTTGTGGCTTTTAGATTTTTAACTATGAGGTTTAGGATTGGCAATGATTGAGGAGCAGTCAGTTTTGCTTTGTTTGTTTTCAAATAAAATCTCCTGGTTTGAATACTTACTTCCTGAAGATTGCAAAATACTGATCACTATTGCAGCATGGCACTTAATAGAGGAAACACTCTGCTGTGAGGACCCTGCAGCCAGAGAAGGTGTGCTGAGCACTACCTAGAGCTCTTCTCTGGCTGGGAATGCAAGTGCTCCTGCAGCACAGAAACAGGGGGAATGTGCCTTTTAATAAATGGAAGAACTTGCAGGAAACAAAACGACATCTGCGTCTTTTCGGTACTGCTGTTGCATATACAACAGTTGACAGTCCTCCAAAAAGTGAAGCAAATGTTTCGGAAGTCTCACTGTAAATTTTATCTGCTCATTTATGGATGGAACATGAATTAAATGAAGCGAGTCCTTCCAGTCTGCGGTTCTCCCATGACTAGATAAATAACAATAAAAGAATTAAAAACAGTGCTGCCCTGGGGACAGTAAGTCTCTCAGGATTACTAGTTTGTATTTTTACTGTGTCAGCAAGGATGTAGATTTGTAAATATCCCAGACTACCCAAAAGGGCAATAAGTTATTCCCCTTTTGTTGTTTTCTTACGTAATATACTTCCTTATTTTCATAGAAGAGGAAATATAATGCTGAGAACCAGTGCTAGAAGTTGCCTACTCAGAGTCTTTCTCATAAATATGAGTGAGTCAGAAGTTGCCAATTTGTTCAGGAAAAGCTATGTAAGACCAGCACAGAGAGATGAAAGAAATGTATTTTCTTAAGGATACCTTGTACTACCAGAGTTTTAAGGGCTGAATAATTGTAAAGGTCAGAAGTTAATCTTTGTTTTCAGGATAAAAACTCTGCTTTGGGAAAAAACTTGAGTCATTTACTGTCAGTAGTGACAGCTTGGATTACATTCATTTATAGCTTGTATTCTGCCATACATTGTTGTGCTATTATATTGAAATGACAGTGTCATAGGAAAGCATGTGTAACAAAGTATGTGCTAAAGGATGTAGGTGCCATTGAGGAGTCATTAAAGTCAAAAAGTGTTCTACTGTTAATCTCACTGAAGGTATCATTACCACCCAGCCCATCTCTAGACCACTGCCAGTCTTAAAATGACGGATTGGGCTGGGGTTTCCAGTAAAACCTTTCTCAATTTGTAACTAAATTCTTTCTTTGCGTGTCTTGTTTCTGCCATCATCTTAGCTGTTAGTGTCCAGGAAGCTTTTCAACTGACTGGCTGCTGAAATGCTTCTCTAGTGCCTCTTCTCTAGACTCTGTGGACTCAGTTTGGTTGCCTAAACTTCCCTATTTGCTGCCATATGGACTGCTGTGATGTATGTAAAGCACTAGTGCAAGAGATGTAGAAGGAAAATGAAAGAATTTATGAGAATTTAGTTCCGTGAGTTCTTGGTTACACTATGGCTAGTTTATAAGGATATTAAAACACCATCCCACAAAAAAAAAAAACAGTTTCAGAAAAGCCTTTGTATTTTATTCAGTCATTTTCTGATTTAGCGTCTTTGAAGTATTTGTTTTGAAAGCATAATTTTGCTATTAAAATGAACACTAATTATTGCAAATAAAAATGGGGCTTAAATTCTATACATAATATTGAAATTATGGAAGACAAATTCTTTTTTATTATTTTATGAACTTCAAAAAATATTTATTTTGTTTCAGTCTAACCACATCTCCTGCGTTGTGTTCATTAGTTCAAGACCTGAATTAATATAAATTCCCCCTTTTTCCAGCCCTTGACTTTCCCACAAAAATACTACTGCAGGATTTTTTTCAGAGTAATTCTCTTAAATTTCTTCCAGTCTGAAGGACTGGTGGGGTTTAAAACACCCATTTTCCTTTGCATCTTGTCAAGTTTGGAGGCCATGGTTTGAGCCAGAGCAATGCCCCATGGTGTTGTCAGACTTCTTAATCCTACCCAGTCTTGTATTACTGATCTGGGCTCTGGCAAGGATGTGTGGATTCCAGGGCCTGCCAGGTAGTTGAATATTAAAACCAAATTCTCAAGAGGTATTGAAACTCTTATCTTCAACGTTAGCTCCCACTCAGCTCTGGGTGCTTGGGCTTCACCTGGATGGGATGAATCCTCTTGTCAGGAAGCGAATGGCATGCCAGAATAGGTCTGCTCTGGATAATGGCATTTTCTCACATTTTGTGGCCTTGGTGTGAAGTTCTGATGCCATTTAGTAATAATTTGCCTTCAACTGAGTTGGCTCTAGATTTGGTATTATTTTTTTTCCTGGGACTGGAGTTATGTCAGGTTTTCTATATTTTTCATATAGAAACTTTGGTCAGTGCTTTGCCAAGATAAATAATTCTCTTAGGGAACATAAGTTGAAATGTTTTCATCTCCTCTGACTCTAAACGATCTACTGATCTGTTTATCTAATCAGCCTGTTTTCTTTCTTATCTATTATGTTGACATCTGAATTTTCATCTGTTATGTGATAGATTAAACTTAAACTACTGCCCTCTAGCACTTCAGTATTCTGTCAAACTTCCCTCTCTCTTTCTAACCTACAAGAGATGTTTCAACAGTGGACTTTGAAATTATCCCAGACTGACTTATATTATTTTTTGATTCAAACTTCAGTTTTCAAAACTAATGCCCATTTAGAGGGAATTATCTTTCTAGTAAGTATCTCTAAAAATCAAGTTACATTTAGGTCAGTGCTTTCAACTGGTGACGCTATTCCGTAGAAGTGCCAGTGTTATTAAATATTGTATTCAGATTTTTGTATTTAAAATCAGTCTTCTTATCAATTTTATTTGCAAAATCAGAAGTAAAGCACTCAATTCCGTCTTGTGGGGTGACACAAAGTTATAAATTCACACCAAAAAAACCCCAAAAATCAAAACAAAAGAAAAGCAGGACAGCAGAAAAGTTTACAGTGAAAATATTGCTTTCTCAGTGTAGTTTTACTGCACATTAGTCATACTTTGTCATCTTAGTTAATGGGCATCAACTGAAGGGACCTGGATTACTGTCCAATAGGTACAATCACTGCTATTGCCCATTTCTTACAGTGTGGGGTGTTTTATTTGCTATGTTAGAACTGTAAGATTCCTGCTTTCTGACTATTTTACTGTGCCCTGTTTGAGTAACCTGTAGGATTGTCCCCATTCAGGTTACTCACATAGGTAAGCACAGTTTAATCCTTCTGAAGTGCTAGAATCCCATTGTATTCAAAAGTTTTTTGACTTTGTGTGCTTTTTTTCTGATTTTATTTTTCCAAGGAGGTAAAACATCTTCATGAGAAAAGGATAGTTCTGTGATTGAGGTAGTGTACTGCAAACCACGGTGATTGGTCTAACCTCCATAATATCATCCTCAGCCAAATTTGTTTGGGTTGTTTGAGGGGGTTTTTTTTGTTTTGTTTTGTTTTGTTTTTTTTTATAATGAAGAAGGTCTTCTGATTAGATAGAGAACAGGTAAGGGCTTTACATCCTTTTTTCCCCACAGTTTTCTATGACAGCTCTGTATGACTCTGTATATCCTGCCTCCTAGTGCCTCAGAAAAGGGGGAATCAATTCACCGAGGCAGTGGTAGAAACTTCAAAGAATGAGTCCCCGGCACAATTGAACTGAGAAAACTTGATTCATGCCTGAAATAGTTCAGTCATGGCCTGGATACTGGCATCTGTATTTACTATTCTTAGTGTGCCTGCATATATTTTTTCTATATAAAAGGGGATAAGTATTATGTGCAGGATTAATGTTAGTAAGAAATAATGAGATGAAAGATTCCACGGAGCTAAAAATTGTTTTGAGTATAGTTAAGTCCTGATTTTTATTTTTTTTCCCCTTGGATATGACTGAATTTCCCTGCTAGACTGAAACTAGGTCAATGAGCAGATAATTTATTCGCATAAGTATTTTTTAGGGTTGTTGGTTTCACTGTTTTTCTTGTTTGTCATGATATATATTAATGAGATTTTGATATGTTCAGCCAATTTCCATTGGCTACTAGATTTGCACAGTTACCTATTATGTGCATAGTAAAGAAGGAGCAGGTCTTGCAAAGTACTGAATGGTGTAAAATTTCCCTGACACCAGTAAAGGTCAGCATTTTCATTGCCTCCCAGGATTGTAATGGAATATATGAAAATATTTTATTGCTCCATTTTAATATTTATGGTTTTGCCTTTCATGCGTGAGATTTGAAACCACACTACAAAGTGACAATGAAATGTGAAACTTTCAGGAGGTTGATTTTTGTGTTGAAGGCATTGTAGTGCTCCTGTTGAAAAAAGTGGTAATGGACTCCAATTAGTATCTGGGCTGCAAAGAAACAGAATTATTCTTCTGAATCCAGATGGCTCATAAAAAATATACAGTTCAAACAGTTTTTATTGGTTGGTGGCCACAGAACCTAATTTTTCCCTGGATCAGATCTGTGCTGGCTTTTTGATACTTTTTCTTAATACTCTTTAACAGTTCAGCGTAATCTAATTTTGATGTTTAATATTCCTTTGTTTAAACAGTATCTCATTTTAAGAAAAATATTTTAAAGGGCATAATTGCAGTCTCAGGTTTACATTAACATTTTGTGAAATAAGATACATGTTAAATTAGTACTGGTCAGAAATTAACTATTACCATGAGGCCTCTGTGTTTCCTTATGTTTAAACACTAAAATGGTGAAACTCAAGGAAATATCTAACTTCCACCTCTTCTAACAACACAGAAGTGTTGGCTGTGCTTTCAGCCAACCTTATGCCATTTAAAAAAAACTGAAGAGAAATACTATGTTTACTGCAATTAGTAGCAGATTGAAATAATTTCCTGTAGAAAAGCTACTCATGAAAGCAGACTACATCTTCAGAAGCACTGAATCAAATCCCCTCCTGTCCAGCTCATAGGATTTCTTCCTGTAATCTCACTGCACCCTATGATAAAAATCCAAAGACTGAGATATTATGTGAAGTTTTTTGCCTGGCCACTTTACTCGGGGGCCACTAAGTTATCCATCAGCTTATTTGTTACTGGCTACAAATTTACATGCAGAGCATAGAACAAAATCATAGAATAGTTTGCATTGGAAGGGACCTTTAAAGGTCCAAAACCCCTGCAGTGAGCAGGGCTATCTTCAACCACACCAGGTTGCTCAGAGCACTGTCCAGACTGACCCTGAATGTTTCCAGGGATGGGCAACTACCAACTCTCTGGGCAACCTATTCCAGTGTTTCATTGCACTTGTAGAAAAATGTTTTCCTTATACTTATTCTAAGGCAACCCACCTTCATTTGAAAATTATCCCTTGTCCTATTTTGGCAGACCTTGCTAAAAAGTAATTTTATAGTATTTTATCCAGCAACTGACCAAACCTTATTTGCCAAACTTGCTTTCTCTCCTTCCCCTTCTTCCCATCCCCTAAACTAGAGTAATGCTTTTCCAGGATGTTAGAAAATATTTCTATTATTGGAGGAGAGTTTTGGAGTACAATCAAAACCAAATAGAAAATATTGAATCTACTTTAGCTTTTTCCAATAGGTGTTTGAATTTTTTGCCTGAAATCACAAAGAAACTTAAGTACTGTTCACAAGGTGAGGCATAAGGCATAAGATGTGTTATGTCCTTTAAATTCTTAAGCAGTATACAGACCAAAGTAGATATCTAAATACAAGTGTAAGGAAGGTGTTCCAATTTCCAGAATTTAGAGTAACAGACATTTTTAAGACATTAAGTAATAAGACAGTTTCTTCTATTCGTAGTACTCCTCTACTGTTCAGGGATTTAGAATTTGAATTTACTTTCTGAGAACATTATCTCTCAATATGCCAACTGCTTCAATTCAAACCAGAGTTAATGATGAATGCTGTACCCTTTCCACAGGCTATGTTGCTAGAGAAAGAAATATTATCCTGCCCTCTATCCTCACCTGATTTTTTTGGGGAAGAGAATCATGCTAATGTTTCTTTGTATGTTGGCACCAAAATACAAAGAACATGCAATCTGGGATCTCTTTTGTATATATGCTAAATACACTCAATATTTTCCTTATATATTGTGGGCAAAGTAGATGACTCACAAGGAAAATTTTTCCAATTTTCAATGAAATAAGTACTTTCAAATAAAGTTGTATTATTTTTTATCTCATGTACGTGATATTATGTTTTAAATTGGAGAAAGGCAATAGCAAACTCACTGTGTTGTGCAAACCAGACCTTTTAAACATGCAGAATGATAGTAGAAGGATCCTCTGCTTTTTAATTGGGCTTATTGAAGATGTCAGTATTTATAAAGTGGACTAAATGTTCCTCTGGCAAGGACAATTTTCCCTTTATTTTTGGCTTCTCTTGTTTCATTAACTGCTATCAATTCTTGAAGGTACATATTTAATAACTCTTATTCACTAGTGCTCAGTGCAGTTCACAAGCAATTTAGCACTGAAATATTTGAATGAGGGCTAAAATTGATGGGAATAATGTTCAAAGAGACCTGGCATAATCCTCAAGGAACTGTGTGTCTCATATTCTGGTATGAGATGCAGGCCTCTCTGACCCAGCCCTGCTCCTTTGCCAAAGATCAAGGAACAGACAAGAAGAGATTCAGCATTAGGGTCTGTAGAACATAGAAGGTTATATGTGAGAGTAAAGTGTAATTTTTGTAGTTTTATAGGGGTGTCTTCAACACTTTGACTGATGATATTAGCAGAGTAGAATTATTCAGTGTGACTAATATTTATATTTTAGTCTGCATTCTAATTTAGGATGTCCTATCAGCCTCCTGACAAAGGGACATTTCAAACTTATTTCTTTAGGTGAGAAGCATAAGGAGGTACTTAAGTCTTGTACCAACACAGAAATATGGAAGGGTATTAGTACTAATGTTTAAGAGATAAAAATCACTGAATTATTTCATCCCTATCTGATTTGCCTAATAGAATATGCCACACAGAACAAACTACTAATTTTCCATGTTATTTTTGCAAAGTAATTTCTCACTTTAAAAAAAAAACCCAAACCCCACTGCTCTTGTTTTAAGTATTACTGGCTCAAACAAATGTATGAAAATGAAATTGTCATGAATATTCTCTTGCTAAACAGACTATGCTCTTTGTGAGTTCAAAGGCTAAACTATTGCCAGAATGAAATTTAAACTTGTCTCTGCTAAACATCTGTGCTCTCAGAGTTACCAGTGATGCGTCCCTTTGACCTGTTTCATTTGAACTTTGCTGGAAATGAATTTTCAAACCACTAAATCTAACTTCAGGGTGTGAATCACTACTGGGTGATGATAGGTAATTGGATGGTGAACTCACAAGGGGCATGAGAGTACCGGAGCTCATATGTTCTCAAATGAAAGAACAAAAAAAGTTAGGGTTGCAAGTTAGGGATGGGTGAGGGTGGAGTTTCTCTTTATTGTAAAGAAAGCAGATTTTTGCAGTGTGTTTGTTTTATGACAGTTAATTTTTATATCAACAGGTGAAGTTTTTTTATGCATCATGTATTAATATAAGTGATGATAACACAGAAACATGCTGGATAGATGAAACATTCTTATTTATAGCAGGCAAATACACCTCTCTAAGCAGATTTTTTGAGTGGAACAAGCATGAACCTATTCTGCTGTTGCAGTAATTGCAACACTCAAGAATCCTTAGGACCTCTGGATGGCCTGACCTGGGAGAGGGTATTCCTTGCCCACAGGCTACCAGGCAGCTCATCAAGTACTGTGTACTTAGTGCAGAAAATAGCAGAGTCTGGGATAGACTATGTGATTTACACATACTCATCTTGAAAACATGAGCTCTACTCTAGTTCTGCCGCTTTTATTTCTACGTGAAAGAGGCAGGATTTGCCTCTGTGCTGATGAAATCTGCTTGTAGAATCATTCTTACTAGAACCATCCAGTGCTGCTAATGAAATAGGTTTCCCCTGTATTTTCTGAAACTTGGGAAAACTCATCAGCCTTGGGTTTCCCAAAGGTTATTATAGTTGTGTCAAGTTTTCCTTTTGGTAGCAGTCCTACCTACAAGGCGGGTTTGCTGGTGTTTTGAAACAGACAATCTATCTGCTATGTGTGTTTGCAATCTTGTTTCCATCTGAAATTACTTGTGTTAATGATTTTTTTGCCTCGTGCAATCGCCAGTCTTCTGCTGGGAATGCATGATCAGTGTGTTTCTGTGTAGATGTAGGTTCTTAAGCAAAGTGTGTATTGCTCCACAGGGAGCCAGACGGGTGAGAAGCGGGTGAGGTTTATTGTTGCAGTGAACTATACTAATGGGGATTCAAAACAGAGCGGAAAGGGACGCTTTGGGATTCATTCAACAACATGCATAACCTTGGCACAGATCCCAGTGTATGGGTGTTGAACTGAATAAAACAAATATTGGATTGCTGAACAGAGCTTTCTGAAGTGTCCTGCATGTGTTTCTGCTTTACATGGTAAATATTTGTAGATCTGTTTTTAGTTAATATTATTGACACAGATTAGGTGAGGAAAAGAGACCCAAACTCAAAAAACATTCAGAAGCTTGCTTAAACTATTAGTTTATCCCTTCTAATGCTCTGTGATACTACTTCAGTATGTATTTATTTCTGTGGAAATACCAGAGTGTCTGATATGTGTTTCCTAACCATACCATATTTAATAGCACTTCTGAGAGACAAGCTTACTGTATGATTGATATCATATTTTTACTGAAGACACAATGAAAAACAAGAAAGAAAAAGTATGAAAACTCTTAGTACAACTTTGAAACTTATTTCTTTTATGTTGTATTGGATGATTGGAAGAAAAGGAGGATGAGAAACTATGTCCTGTCTTCTAACTAAAAAGAAAAAAAAAATCTAAATATTCCACTGAAACTCCTTTTTAGAGCTCTTTATCTTTCTCCCTGCCCCCCTGAAGAAGTTCACTGCACTCTGGTCCCTAAATATTAAGGTCAGTGCAGGTTTTCCTATTAAGGAAGCCCATCTGTACAGATTTTTAATCAGTAACTGCTCTTTCCTAACCAAAAGTTAAAATTGCTTCAGCAGCACCTCCCTCTCTGTTACCTTCTCCCACACAGGCAGGCTGGGCTGCAATAGCATTTGGCACTTTTTTCAGATGTTTTTCTGTAATTACTTGTGCCTGTTTTCTTTCTCATGTTAGCCTGTGTGAGAATGGCTTACAACTATGTTTATGGGAACAATGCTTTGTAGAAAAGACCCAAAAATAATGCAGATGTTATGTTACTAATTTATGAGCTGCTATTGTGAATTTGGAGGTAGAGTTTTATTAAGAGCACTTGTGCAAATAGTCATGGTTGATACCATGAGGGCTGAAGCATGGTATCTTCAAAGCCCCTAAATACAAATGGCACTGCTCAGCCTGTTGCTACAGACTGACCTTGGGAGCTTTGGCAGCATATGGCTTTTAAAATTTCCTTAACATGGACATTAAGCTGGATAATTGAAACACTCCAGCTCTTCTGCAAGGGCAGAAGAAAATTACCTCAAGCACTAAGCAGAGACCAACACTTAGTGTGTCCTGCCTGACTTTCCTCAGCAGCCTCTGTGCCGCTGTGTAAATAGCACTGCTGAAGTGCTAGTCCTACCTGGACAGCAGTGCCAGTGAACAGTTCACAGGGAGCTCTTCAGAACACAGAAGTAGACACCCCTTCTCTGTCTCTGGGATTGCTCTGCAGCAGCTGTTGTTGATAAGAAACTCCTGTGTTCTTGGAGGTGGAGCAAGCATTACAGGCGGTGGATGGATCTCCCTTGAGGGATGTGCTCAAGAGTGAGTTGAAACATGACCTGTCCATTGCAATACCTCCTGTCTGAGAGTCTAAAAAAAATCCCTTTCCAATCTTATTTTAAAACATGCAGTCAATGCATGAGCTGGCCAGTGAGCTGGCAGCCTATGTTTCTCTTCAACTGCATCCTTACATCTAAGAAAAAAAAAATTCAAACCCCATCTGATTTTATGAGAAATCAAAGCTATCTTTTTTTGAACAAACTTCTTTCTCTACTGAGATTATCAGGACAAATATAAGGCAGACAGAAGCTATATTAAAAGGTGCTCATATAAGAGTAAATATTAAACATAAATCATATTTCCATTTTTCTAAAACTGCTGATGAGAAATACCTGCTAAGCTGCCTTCATGTTACATTCAGATTTCCTTGTTCAATATCCATATTTCATAAATGTTGTGTTCTGAGGTTTAGAATCTAGAAACCTAGAGTCCTGGGAGAAGTGCAGGTTTCTGGGATGCAATATAAGCAATACATCACAGGAAAGTGTGGCTATGGAGTAGAAGAAGATAGAGCTCATGATGAGAAACAAACAAGGAAGGCATATATGGCAATCTATACACATTCACAACACCTGACCTTGTCAAACTGCGATCTCTTTAGTGAAAAACTTGCTAAAATGAAAACTAATTTTAAACTTCAGTTAGATGTATGTGAGATTGCACCTTAAAAGATGAATATTTTCTGTTTTGTAAGTTGATTAGTCTTTTAATGTGCATTCAGCACATCAGACAGGGCATAGTAATGGTTTCTAGCCTTACTCAGGCTATTATTATTGGCATATTCTTTCACCAGTATGTAATCACTTTGGCAAACAGTGTGGCCAATAGTGATTCTGGCTGATGAGTGTAGGAAAAGTTCATTGCCTAGCTAAATCCTGTCAAAATTTCCTTTACACATAATTTGGCTGGTGGGGTTTTAAAAATTGCTCTGTAATAGATCCTTTTGCACCAAGCCATGCATGACTCTGTGTTATTTACAATTAAAACCAAGTCATTTGGGATCTGAAATACCATTTCCTGATTCAACTTGTATTTGTACCTACACATGTCTGATTATTATTGCTATTATTTTAACTTTATACATACAAGTTTTCATTTTGATTGAAATTTTATTGTCTAAAACCCACTCCTAGGAAAATGGAGAAATACTGATTTTCCTATTCTTTGTTTTTTTTTCTTTTCTTTAAAACAAAACTCAAAGTAGTTAAGATCAAATGGGAAAACTTAATAGATTTAGTTTCCAACTCAATGAGGAGGCCACTCACAGAAAAGTGTTAGTAAAATGGAAGTTATGAGAGGAACAGTTTTCTCGTTGTAGTACCTTCCCTCAAAAGGGACAACAGCACACAGTGAAAAGCAGTATCCTTTGTATGACAAGCAAGAAATGACAAGCAAGTTCCTGTGGTCCCAGAGCAGCAGTGGAGATCTTTATCTGCACCTCAGCTGGGCCAGGACTGAGCAGCGCTTGCCTTCAGTGGGCTGCCCAGGACAGGGAGAGCTTAAGGACGTGTTGGAGGTGTGTGTTCTGCTCCCTGCAGAGACTGACAAGCTGTGGGAGAGCCCAGGGAGTCTCTGAAAGCCTCATTTTATAAGGACGGGATCCAGCCTTATTGGCTCTGGTGCTTTTGGCCGTCAGCTTTCTCATAAATTGTTTCAGAGGAGTGGAATGACAGGAAGGTGGCTTTCTACCAATTGAAAAATGTATTTTCTGATTCAGTGGTGAAATACCCAGAGAGCTCTCTCTTCCAGGCCTTGATGTTGGCATGTGGACCTCTAGCCTCAACACAAATGTTCATAGATTATGACAAGCTACATCTCTACCACAGGAATTCTTGGAAATTTTGAGCTGTACCCCACTGGTGACTGATATCCCTTGGCCTGCGTGTGGCTTTCAGCTTCAGACTCGCACTGGTGTTGTTGAATGGTCTGTGCGTGCCAGCTCTGCTGATGTCTTCTCATTTTGCCACTTGGAAATGGTCCTAGAAGGAAACCTCTAGATGCAGGTAGGGCCTGTTGTGCAGATCTCTGATCTCTGTCAGCCATGAGGCAGGTAGGGCCTGTTGTGTAGAAGGAAACCTCTAGATGCAGGTAGGGCCCGTTTTGCGGATCTCTGATCTCTGTCAGCCATGACAGCAGTATGTGTGGGGGGAAGGAGCCTTGGTGGATGGCTCTTTTGGTTGTGCTCTGTGGCACTGGGACATGAAGGACACAGCATGTTTTAAGACACACTGACATATTAATTTTTGGCAGGCTGTGAAAAAAAGAAATTGCAGCAGGTGTGTTGACACCTTCTGTAGGTTTAGGACACCAGCATGTCTTGTTAGCACCTGGTTTTCCTTAACATACTATGTCTGTATTTCCCCTTAGAATGGAGTCCAGACAAAAAGGAATAGAAACACATTGGGTGGCCGTGGAGATGGGCAAGTGATACTCTACCACGGCAGTGTAAATGCAGCTCAAAGCTCTTGTAGCAGTTCAACAAATGTAGGCACAGGCAGCAGCTGAGCAGTGGTTCAGGTCAGAACTTGGAGGATTTTGCCTAGTTCTTTTTATTTTGCCTCTGGTTCATAGGACAATGTCATAGTTATTAGGTTACTGAACTGATTTTCACCTGCCATTTTGTCTTAAGTTGGAACAAATATCATGGAAATCAGCCTGACATTTGGTCCCTCAGCAGAGCAGTTTAACAATGTCTGTGGACAGTCAGACAGAGGCAGATGGCTGTTGTATGTGCCATGCAGGAGCACCAGAATACACCCCTGGTACCAAAATGGCTCGGAGAATCTCCCATCATACAGCACTGTGCACTGCAGATACACCCAAAGTATCTAGGCCAGGGCAGGCAGTCCCTCTTCCAATGTTTAGTAAATCTGTCCCCCTGTGTTTTGACCAGTGCAGAAGTGTTTAAAATGCTGTAGTCTTTTGGGGTTTTTTGAAGTATTTCATTTTATAAAGTGTGCTCATGGAAGGCAGGTTTTGCTGTCATCACTACAGATGCAGATCTCATCACTGCATCACTGAAGGTTGCTCTTGGGACTCGTACCGGAACACTTTGTCCTTGCATTCCTAAATAGAGATGCAGGAGGTTTCAAAACTCCTCATTCACATCTTAAAGTATTTAAACTCCTTGCTACCATATTTTTAGTGATACCACATATGAAATGAATACTCTGTGACACTTTCTGTATTTATGTATTCCCAAGCTTTGAACACGCTTGGAGCTAACCTTGTACTTCAGCATCCAATCCATTTAAAATATATTTCACAGTCTTATTTTTCTTCATCAGAAGCATCTAGCTACTGCTTGAGGCATTTATAAATTATTCGTAGAAGCACATGCAAAAATTATATTGGATCAATATTCACAAACCAGCAAGGTTTCAAATAACATGTAGGCATTTTGCTCTAAGCTATTAAAGTCTGTTCCAGTTTTGAAAGAACTATTACTTTTAAATCCTTATAAATCTGTGGGAAATTATAATATTGATCCTTTTATTTTCGTCTTGCTGCACATTTAATTTGTATCCTACAGAGTGCACTATATAACTTTTCCTAAAGTAAACGGGACAGGATCATCTATACAGAAAAGAGCTGTGATACATTGCATGTATAAAATAGCTTTATAGTTGAACAATGATTAAAAATAAAATGTGCATTGGACCAATCTCATATTTCTGTGTTCCTACACACTGTCAAGAATCCCTAAGAAATGCGCTTATCAAGAATTGACAGAGTATTATGCAAACATTGACTTTTTATTGTAACTTCAATCTGGATTTTTGCCTGAAAACCTCTGCTATATTGTTATTTTGAGTAATGAGAGGCATTTATAGTGCACTGAAGCATGAACAAATTTTGAAGGCAACTGTTATATCTCTCTGAGGTCTTTAGCATGCTGAGAGCCTGCAGTTGAAGTCTTCCAGGCCCAAGGATTTCTACAACAGCTACATTTCAGATTTTTTAACATATGAATTAGGGATTTTGTTTTTTACTCTATCGGGACATATTTTAAGCACTCCAGTCATTCTGAACATGGCCTGGGATTTGAGGTTAATTCAGATCCAGATTCACAGTTTCCTGAATTATACACATATGCAGAAAAAAGTAAGGGGGTAATCTAGAAGGAAACCAGGTACATTTATGATCAGACCTGTTTTTCCCAGGAATTTTGTTGGAAAGACATATTCCTGGGAGGTAGTTAATTTTCAAGTAAGTAGCATTTTTGTTTAGGGCAACATTCTGTCAGAAAATGTAGAGCTGTCATCACCAGGTTTTGCTGCCGTGCTTAGAAATGGCTGGTGAAGGTCTCAACATTTCTGTGTAGAGAATGGCACAGTTTTCCTTTGCAATATGAGTTAAGCACAGACAAAAGCTTCACTCTCCTTTACAGCAGCCTGCTTGGACAGCTGAGTAGCCTCTCTAGCTCACACTCATGCATTTGGAAAACACAATTTTCCCCACATCTGCTACAGGGAAGACAAGCATGTTGTTAGGCATTTAGCTTATCATGTGATAAATGTTCGAGCAGAAGAGGTGGATAATGGCTTACTCTTCCTCTTCCAATCTGTATAAATACTTCCAGAGATGCTGATGGCTCTGTGACCTATATCAATAACTGGTTTTTAAATTTAAATCTAAGGGCAAGTGCTGTCCTCTTTTAATGCAGTTCTCATTTTTACTGACAGAATTCTGGACAGAAGGAAAAAGTAGTGTTGCTTTAATTTGGGCCTAGACTGGCAAGACAGAACAGTCTTTTGCTTTTCTTCGTAATTCTATTAGCAGCCTATATGATGACTCTAAATGCTTTTTTCCTCAACAGCTTTACTAATGCCCTGACAAATTGAAATGATTTACACCAAAAATTATCTATGTTACTAGACCTTTAGGGTAGGACATATATAATTTTTTGTTTATACACACTTGGGTATTTGTGATGTCCAAACAAAAAATAATTTATCTGTAATGGTTTGCAGTGACACATCTGTAAGAAGTGTCACAGCAGAGGAAGTGTCAAAATTCCCTGAGCTCTCTTTTGAACAAATCCCAGAATAAACCTTTCATTGCAGAGTAGACCAGTCACAAACTCAAGTTTTATATTGGATTCCTGTAAAAAAGGTATGATGGCTTTCTGCACTGGAAATTCAGATGCCTGGCCGATGGACTGTGCTCAATTTCCCAGCCAAAGAATGGGGACTTTCTTAATTGCCAGTAGTGCAACTGAGGCAAGTGCGTATAATTCAAGAAGAGTCATAAAGGTGCTGACCTTAGAATTAAAATAGAGAATATTTAATGTACAACTAGAAGGAAAAAAAAATTCTGTTGGAGTAAAGGAAACATTATTTGGTCTTCTTTTATCTTATCATTAGTTACGCAAGTGAGAACTAAAATTCAAAGGGTGAAGGTGTCAAGCACTGTTTGATGAACTACCTGGCCAGTATCTTCACAGATTAGTGCTGCATTTTCACACTGATACAGACATAATTTTCAATTTTTTTGGTGTTTGAGGTTGAATTTCATAGCAGCTCAGGAGTATTTTGCCAATGAGAACAGATAAAGACTAATTTAGATGTAGTTCAAAAGGTAACTGCATTTTTTTCATGGAATAGTACAGGCTCATTTTTTTGAAATATCTTGATAAATACCACTTTTAATTATGTTTTTTAATGGGAAACTACGGTAGAATGTACTTTTTTTTTTTTTAAAGCTCTGTGTTTTCAGTTTTAACTTTTATTTTCCTTTTCTTCCCTCATTAAAAGATGAAGGAATTATGTCATCGGGGACTGTTGTGTATATACTGCCTTTTATTTGACTTTTCAAATCTTTGCCAAGCTTAGAAAAATAATTATGGGAAAAAGTGGAAAAAACCCACTTTTGAAATTTGGCCATTGTGTACTGAAAGTATGAAGAGATTTTGAAAAGACAAATGGAAGGAGAAAACAGAAACATTATTCATTTTCTTGTAGCTAGTATCAAAGCAATGGGAGTACAACACAAATGTAAAAGTACAAAATATTTGTATTTCCAGTGTTTTGTAGTTTCGTGCAAACTGTTGTTTGAAAAACAGTACCCAGCTTAAAAATTTGCAAGTATTTTCTAAATAGTTTTGCAACAAATTAATGAGTTCTAGATGAACCATATCTCATAAGGTATGAGATTAACTTGGTCACCTTGTTGTTGTTGCCAGGTTCAATTCTTCAAAGACCACAAAGTACTCAGCAGTGACCACTGAGTAAAGTAGCTCCATTTTTATCAGTTAAGCTATGGAAATCTATCCCTGCTGCTGATCTGACCTACATTTAGTGCCTGTCACTAGCAGCTATGAACAGATTTTATTCTCGTTGCTACTGAAGAACCTCACAGTAAAATTAAATCTGTTGTAGCTTAGAACACCCAAGAAATTAAATCACTCATGTGATGGAAAACTTAGCTGAGTAATGGCTTATGAACTGTGAAATAAATTATATTTGGTTTCATAGCAGGAAACAACAAAGTGATAAATAATTGAAATTTATTTCTGCCAGACAGTCTCAAAAATTTTGAAGACACTTTTGTTTCTGACAAGAGAAGACCACAAGGAACTGTGTTACTTGTCCACGTCTGTTTTTAAGCAGCCTATTTATGTGGTGTACTGACAATGATACAGCTTTTGAAGTGGTGTTAGCTGCTCAGTTGAGATGAGAAAAGCTTTTTCAGTTTCTTATTTTGTTTCACAAAATGCTAATTATTTTCTCTGAGGAATCGGGGACATGTGTGTTTTGTTTATCATGGAGTTATTTTGCTCATTTAGCCTGATGGTTTTTTTAGTTTCATTTCTAAAGCCACCTCAAACTTAGTCTTAGCAAAATTCTGTCCACAGTTAGGTGTTGCAATGTAGAGTATTAGAAATGTAGCATATTGTTAGGAACTTAAATAGAAAATGAATGTGCAGTGATCAATATTGACCACTTATGTTGTGCTTAGTTTTGACTAGAAAAATGTCTCCCTTAAGACATTCAGAAATGGAAATGTTACTGACAGTTTTGGCCTTTCCATTGGATTTTTAAGACATATGGATCAAAAGTTGAAGGCAGCCATAAAACTCATGGAAAGCGGCAACATCTTTCACAGAATTTCAGTACAAATAAGCCTTATTTGTTCCTGCAAAATTCACCAGGGCTATCTTCCCATGCAGAGCTAGCTCCAGCACAGAGCAAAAGCTGTATTCTGTATACTTTAACTCCACCCCACACCGAAATCCCTGAGTACAGTATTCCTTGGCTGTCATTCAGTATCCAGAAGCCAAATCATCTGTGTTTGTGTAACTTGGTAAAAGAGAATTTTTAAAGTCTATTGAGTTTAAGGGAGCTTCTGCTTCTAGGTCAGACAGACAATAACTCTTCTCTTTACTATAAAGCCTTACATGCTGAATCAGTAATTCTAGGCCATCTGAACAATAATATCTGAACATTATGGTATCATTTATGTATTCCCAAGAAACTAAAATGATTGCTTGAAGAATGTTTTTCAGGCAGTTTTTCCCTGAATAATTCTCCCTTGAAAATTTGAGGCCACGTAAATGAATTGCATGTGTAAAGTCTCAGATTCACATGTCAGCTTATCTTAGCAAGCACTTAAATCTCAGTTCATTCTCCAACAATCAATACACAAATGTAAGAATTCATTTGTCAGTGCAGGTGTCTCAGGGAAAAGTGCCTACCTCTTTGAAATACGACACAACTATTTTTTGCACTAACTTTCTGTAAGGTGTATAGGTGATGTATTAGGTCCAGTATTGACTAGAAGCCAATTTTCTTTTGATATTCTCTAAATGTTGATATTCTGTAAATTGGTGTCCACACGGTGTTACGAAATGCTTGACCCCACTGAGAAAGATGGAAAAGAGTTAATCGCTGACTTAGAAGTAGCAGTCAGCCAGGTACTTGTGATCACATTTCATGCAGATCAGTTTATATATTTGCAATTTTAAAAGTAAGAGTTTACCAGAATTTTATGCCTTGTTGCTGTAAGTGACAAGGACTATGAATTCAAAAGAGAAAATATTAATGGAAACTGGTGTCCAATTAGACAACTCATTAGAAGACTAAAAAGACACAAAGAAATTGTACTGGGCAGAAAATAGTCTAGTTGTAAAAAAATCTTAGAACAGTACTGCAAAACAGAACACAAAACTAAACAAGTGTTCTGATAAATTTAAATAATTTGTGTCAATTACTATAACTTAGAAGTTTGAAAATGTGTCTGGCTAACAAGAAATTTAAACCCAGATTCATAGCAAGACTTAGCAGAAAATACTTAAAGGACAAAAAAACCCCAGGAATTCAATTTCTAGATGCAAATGTTAAAATCAAGGATCATCAATCCAAAAACATAATCAATAGTTACTCCTATTCTGTATTTGGAACCAAGTTTCAGGTATGAAAAATGTATGGAATAGAACAGAGTAGAATTACATTTTAAAACAATTTTAAAGCTTACTTCCTGGGGGAAAGGGAAGAATAAAACACTATCTGTTTCCCCCACCACCCTTCCCAACCCCCAATCAATAGCTGAGTAACTAACTCTCAAAAACATTAAAAGAGCTTTCCAGAGTCATGTGAGAAACCAGCAATGTTTGTTGGGGGCTTGTTTTTGTAAACCTTATAAATTAGTAGACTATTTTATGGTTTATCCTTTAGTCTAGCGCCAGATTCTATGTATCTATTTCTTTTTTAGGAGAAATTATTCTAAGGAAATTTTGTTGAGGAACACAAAACAGTTTTTTGTTATAGCTATCCCATCCATTGAGGGATATTGGTCCAAATGGTTGAGGGACTGATAAGTTGGATAGGTCAGTTTCATGAGTTTCGCCGTTCTTGATAATCTTTCAATAATTTTAATTTATTTATTTTATTTATTTAATTTTAATTTATTAATAATTTAAGTTATTATTCTGTTCTAGGAATATTTTAGGGGTGGAGAGTAGGAAAGTTTAATTTCTCTGGTCTGAAGCTGGAGAATTCCCTACATGGTTTCAGAACTGAGACATTGATTTCCATTGGGCAGTGGACTGTAACCAGTTGGCAGATGTCAGATCACAAACCCCTAATAAAAGACGTGGAAGTGCTAAATTGGCCGAGATTGAGATGAAGTCACTGTATTTAATTGAAGCTTTGCCATAACATCCTTACAGTCTGTGATCAAACATATCCCAGTGCATTATACAGCTGCTCAAATATATCACTGCTTAGACAGCAGTATGTTTTTATTGGATTCAGCCCATGTGAATACCCTTTCTAGGGGTAGCATTTTACACAAATTATGTTAATTTCTTCCATGAGTTGTTAGGCTGAAAGTGAAATCTCCTGTAGGAGAAATAAATATGATCTAACATCATCGGTTCTATTT
This sequence comes from Melozone crissalis, assembly GCF_028551555.1. Lineage (NCBI taxonomy): Eukaryota > Metazoa > Chordata > Aves > Passeriformes > Passerellidae > Melozone > Melozone crissalis. Next base: position 33,358,257 of record NW_026535784.1, on the reverse strand, counting down.
ACTGCATCTCAGGAAAAAAAGCTAAAATATGTTTATTACATTACTGAATAAAACAAAACAACTTTAGAAATATCCATGCCACAGAAGTCTCCATTTTCTAGACATTTTAGACAGAAATATCCCTGCTATTTTTTGCTTAGGCCCTGACCTTCCTATTTTTTATAATAAAAGTATGTTCTTGCCATTGATCCTCTATTCAGCATGAACTACTGCTAAACCTTATTTCTACTGTAAGAGGTTTCTTTTCATGCCTGCCTGCCATGTCTTTTTGAGCCACTGAGATGTACTCTGTAATCCCTCATGGCTCATGCTTTATCACCAGGAAAAAAACTGAAATAGCTCTTCACCTAATTTTGTCTGATGAATTTTTCTGTATTCTGCTGAGGTAAAGAAATGGCAAGTTTTAGGTGAAGACACTATATTGAGAAGCATAAGCTGGTAAAGCCATTTATATTCAGTTATTAAAAGATTATGAAAAGTTCTTTTCATGGTGACAATAAGAATGAAATTGGACAGGGGGAGTGTCGTGAGCTGGTAGGCAAAAGACCTCAAAGTTGCTGTCATGGAAGAGAAGCAACCTAAAGAGAATATTCTACCTTGCTTGTAAATGTTCACTGGGGACAGTAACACAATGCAGGCAACTGTGTGCCATCCAGCTTTGGCTGGCTCTGTGTGGAGCCTGGGAGTGTGATGGATCCATGGCCACCAGCCTCTTACCTATATGGAGCTTTGTGTTTCGTGGGTGGCTTGAAAACTGCTGCTTGCCCAGGTAGGATTTGTGATTGGCTATGATTTTGGAATGCTCCCAAGGTACCTGGCAGCTGCATTCACAAGTAATCATACTTTCTGTATTGTGCCAGTCACATGTTTTATACAGCGTGGTGTTATGTGCCGCTGCTTCTTCAGAGGTCAGGTGTAGAAAGTTGTAGGATAGAAGAAAATGAATATCTGAAGGAGATTTATTGGGTTTAACTTGGGAAATGCTTACAGGAATTCTGTTGCTGGAGATGTCATATTGAGGAATATAAAATACTGAAATACAGGTGCAGGAGACTTGCCTGAGCATGGCCAGATTCCTAGGTCAGAAATTTACCTGTAAACAGGAACATTGCCAGCATGGATGTGGCCATGATCTGCATGTAGGGGTGGACTGTGGGAAACTGAAGGCAGTAATGCCTTTTCCAACTGTAGGAGATGTGTTCTTCCACAAAAAACTACTGTAAAGCATTTTGCTGCAGATAGGAATCTTATCAAATGCTTACATAGGACTTCAGACATAACTTGCTTTCATAAAAGTAATTGTGCTCAAACAAATATGATTTTTTTTAAAGGCTGGAAGTACACTGACAAAAGAAAAAGTTTGGTTGGTTATTTAAGAAAGAAGTTATTTTTTTATCTTAACTACCACTGTAGAACGTAGCAAGTGGTATGATTTAGCTGGTTTAATATTCCACTTTAAAAACTTTCCAACAGAGTCCCTTCCTGCCCAGCGCACTCAGCTGCGGCTCCCCTGGGTTGTTTGATTCATAGCTACAATTGCTTCTCTGACGTGCCTCACGTCCCTGGCCACAGGAAACTTTGGCACTAACAGGTACAATTCCTTCTGAAGCCCATGAGATATGCACTCAAGCTGAGAGCTGGGTTTTACTCCTGAACTGTAATAGAACAAAAAGTTCCTGCTACAGTGCGGCTGAGAACACATCACGTCTTGAATCTTATAACTTTGCCTTATAACGAGAAACTGTATTTGCAGCTTGCTGTGAATTTGTTAATATGGCACAGGCATATTATGGAATTGCAAAGACTTTGGGTGCTGTCTTCACTGCTGCTTGGCTTTGATGGTTTTACAGACATTATTACTTAAACAATTTTATCTTGTGTATTTGCCCTTGAATTTGACGCTAATGTATAAAACATTGTTGTGGCTTTTTGTCCCAGATGAGGAAAATTTTTGTTACAGAACAGGAAAAAACACCACAATTTCTTGAAAAAATATAACTTGGCTTTGATCCAGTCAAAAAAACCAACAACAAAAAGCTGCTGTCTTTATTAGCAAACCCAAGGGGATCATTAAATTGTCACTGATGCCCAGATGAAAACATTTGCTTTGCACTCAAGTTGTTATTTTAAATCAGAATAAAATTTAAATTTAAATAAGTTATGTCTGGAAAAACTTGTTGAAATGATGTTTTATTTAGATGTTCCTTATCTCTTACTGAATAGAGATACTCCATATTAATGATACTTGTGGGAAATAGTTTATTTTGTCTCTGAGGTCTTTTGCATTTAGGACATAGAATAAAATCAGTAGCAGTTCTGCAAAATACCTGTTGCAACAGGACTGTGGTTTATTTTCTACCAGGCTACCAATCAGTACTTTCAGGATTTAAAAACATACTTCTAACTTTAAAAGGAGGTTTAAGCCATTATAAATAATTTAATGAAGTCATTAGTCTTTCCATTTAGCATTAAGAAGTCAACATTGTGCTTCTGAGAAAGTGACCTCAATATAAATTGGACCAGAAAGAGCTAGAAGGAGAAATTCTCTGGGAACAAAAGGCATAAAGTAGGGAACTTCTTTCTGGCAGAGCCAATTGCAACAAAGCTCCTAAAACAGGCTAATGAAATTCACCAGATGAAAAAAATCCCAAACCAGAAAATCCCCCCAACCACTAAAATAACTAACCATTAAGCATAGAATACCTCTTATATTTTCAATACTAATTACTTGCCTCCTACCTGCAGAATATATTGCTTGTCCCTTTCTCCATTCTCTATCTAGAGCATCTCAGTTTTTGCCTTTTTTCTATAAACTCTTCAGGCTGTTATTTGCACATAATAATTTTTAGAACATGTTTGCTTCACTGGGCTGTTTCTCCCAATTGTGCTCTCCTGTCATTCTGATGGTCTCAAGGACTCTATACACGTCCTCCTATCCAATAGAATCTTTTCCCTCAGAAATTTCTTTCAGCCTCTTATCATGATAAACTTAACTAGAAGGATGGGCAGGCAAAGGATTTTATCACTTTTTTAATGTCAATCAAACATCCAGTCTAGGCTATAGAAGATAGGACTATTTTTTTTTTCTTTCTCTATTTGCCTCTTGAAATTTTTAGGAAGGACTCTGCACTAGAATCCCAACATTGATCACAGATGTATTCAATAGCAGTCATGGGCAAGGCTGGTGAGTGGACGCCCATTACAAAACTATTAGTGGGGATTTTCACCTTTTTGTGTCTCAGTACAGAAGCTGTCTCTGCGTTGTAACCAAAGATCAGCTAGGTAAAGAGAGAGATTTTAAAACTGGCTGCAGAGAGATTGTGTCTAAAAGGTCTCAATGTTTTAGATGTTCAGCTCTTGTTTGATCTAATATCATACATACAGGTAATTCCTGCAAGAGATGACAAATTTTAATTAAATTACAGCATATTCCTGAGTGGAAACCCATGGTTTTGAGTTGTTGTCCAAGTAAAACTGGTCCTTAGAATGTAAGTCAGAAAAGACTAAATTTTTCTCCTCTGATAAATTGATATGGAAGGGCAATTGGAACAGAAAGGTCCTGTCTTGCTCCCACCTCAGGGACTTATTCTTATCACCTTGCTTTGGAGATGGATGTGGTTAGGAATGTCCTGTTTCCTAACTCAGACCTTCTCTCAGTTTCAAGATACAATTAGTTATTATGAAAACTGGTAAATAATGCACATTGTTTTACAACATGTAGAGCTCTACTGGAAAATAACTAGCTATCATAGTTAATTATTTTACATGATGACACATTTCCAGGGATAATTCCATGATACTTGGTACATCTTAAGTGCTTGTGCTTGTAAGCGGAGAAGATATTTTACAGAGTACACATTATATGTGGTATTTCTTGGATAGCAAAATTAAATCTCCTTTGTTCTGGTTGAATAACCTCTTCCTAATTTCTAATAAGAGTTTTTGAGGAAAAGTCTCATTTGTAATTATCACTTAATGAATTAATTAATCTTGAGACAACATAGATAAATCCTGCCTTTTATTTTAAAAAAACTTATCTAGAGTGATTTTCCAGAGGAAAATAAACTCAGATGTAGAACATCCATGTTCTGCATGATTGTTTTTCATTATGGCCTTTGACGGCTAAATGGGATTTTTCTTTTGGTGATTACTACAGCCAACATTTGAAATTAATCTTTTCAAATAAACAAGTGGCTATTGTTATGTTCAAATTTTTGTGTGGTCAAACCCTTCTCCTGAATAAACTTTGTTTAAATTTCTGTCACTTTTTTATGTGCAGTATGAGCATTGGATCTCTGTAGGGCCATCTTTGATGAAAAACTAAAAACAACACTTGGGTCTTATTTTTAATGATGGAACCACTTCACACATGAGTTAGATCTTGTTTTCAAAACAGAATGCTTGCTGTAGCAACTCTTGTGATTATAAATGTGTTTTGAATAATTATACTTTCATTTGGGTAGAGTTAAATCACATTGTGTAAGTGGAAGAAACTTTTCCAGTAGCAAAGGCACAACATTCAGTTAGCAGAACTGGGCCTGAATAAGGCCAGTTGTGTCTTAATGTTTTTACAAAACACTGCTAAGTTAAGATACATTTCTCCTGTTTCCCCATACCAAATCCAGATCTGTGAATAAAAATTTGTAGCTTAAACATTGGCTTGCATTAGTTCACATTGCATTGTTTTGCTACTGTGAAAAATTAATTATTTTGCAACACCTGACAGTTTCTTTACTTAGTCTAATCACATTTGTCAGAAGGTAGAGGTCTACCAGCAGTTTTCAAGACATACCTCTCAGCTGCACTATGACAAAGATAATGGTGAGCGCTAAAGCTGACAGGCTCTTAATTCAAGAAATAATTTTTTTTTTTACTGTTATCCAGTTACTTGGCTAAAACATAAAGACCTGGCTTATAAATAGTTTCTAATATATATTACAATTCTGTAACTCTTAGGCTTTTACATGTTTGTTTTGGTTTTTTTTTAACTAATGGATTAAAGTAATACTGATGTGAACACTAGCACTTTCATGGAAGGGTCCTTACACTGCAAAGGCTTTCAGAAGTTGTCCAGCTTGCAAGAGGGAGTTTACAGGGCACATAGAAGAGAAGTTAGCAGGGTTGTTTGATGTTGTGTCAGAACATCTGGGGTTTGCACCAACATAACACATATGGAAGCAGTACATCTCCTTAAACGGGCTTTTGGCTTTGTTTTACAGAATGCTTGTTACAGAATTTATAGAGGATAGTAAACATAAAAGATCTTTACTCTGAAGCTTAGTATAAAAAATTCTGTATGGTTTATTTCACTGTGTAAATTTATTTTCTTCTCAAGTGCTTTTAAAGCAACAACATTGTGAATCTCTGCATTCAGACATAATTTAGAATTTTTAAAAATATAATTGACTATCATTGTAGATTGATCAAAGTTGTAGATCGTCCACTGAGTTTTTCTGTTTGTAATTAGAGGGTCTTAGGAGTGCGTTTTTTTCAGAAATCATGCAAAATAGTCATCAGAGCATGGTCAGAAGATAAGTTTTCTCAGTGACCTGGACTTGCTGTTGCAGTAGGAGGAAACATTATATTGTAATCTAAGGCACATTGCCCAAGTCCAGATCTAAAGCCAGGCTACAAGGAACAAGTGAACAAAGAAATAATTAAGAAATCCCTAATGCAAGTTTGCTGGCAGACTTTTTTTTCTGAAATGTTAGAACTAAATGGCACTTTTTTACTTTGTCTCTTTTTTCATCTTTCTTCCTGCTCTATAACTATAATAAATAAATAAATAATGAAAATAAATTAAAAAATGTACTAATGTACTAATTCAGGTATGCTGCCCCCTAGATAGTGTCATGTTTTTGAGGGCTTTCCCTGCAAGTTGGAAAGTTTGCTCTCTTTACATTTCTCTAGCTCACAGAAAATAATGAAATAAAATTTTTACTGTTCTTAATGAGCAACATAATATTTGGATAATCCCTATTTTAGAGGCAATCTGTATCAGTCTTGCAGTATTGCTTGTGTATACAGGAAAGTGGACACTTAAAAGGCATTTGAAGCTGAAAATCAGAGCGCAGTATAACCAACCAGTGAAGGTGGCAAAACCTGACTTTCATTTAGACTAGGGAGAGGTTGTCCAGCTTCTTGATTTGGTTTATAGGCATCTGGTTTTCATCTTTCAATTTCTTCTTTTATTTTTAAAAGTAAGTTTTAAATGCCACCTTTGTTGTGTGTGGGTGGAAGGTTCTGGATTGCCCTTGTTAGGATCTTACACTATTTTTTGCCTGTCTGGGGAAAAAGATTTTTTCTGTTTGTTTGTTAGTTTGTTTCAGGCTGACCCAGGATGTTTTCAGTTTTCTGCCCAAACACTAGAACAGAAGTCCTTTCCAGACCTGCCACACAGCCTGAGTCCTTTTGTGTAACTTTATACCAGAACAGAAGTGTGAGCCAGTTTGCTTGGACCATATTCCCACGGACAGCCTGCTATTTTTCAAGTATCTTCACATCAAACAAAACCAGTAACAAAAGAAAGATATTTTTTTTCTCTTTTAATTCCAACAAACACAGAAGAAGGGCAAGTTAAATTCATGTGTGTTGAAGAGCAAAAACTGATGGGAGAGGTAAATAGTCCTCCAAGCTGGCATAGATTAGAAACGAGGTATTTTAACAAAATTATATATTTACCCATATAGTTTCTTTAAGCTTCTTGCAGACTTGAATTGCAGCTTCAGCAAGGCTCAAGAAATCTTGCTGAATAAATGTTTCTTTGTGTAGTCTGTGACAACAGAAAACAGCAGTATTAATGAAAAGGAATTATTATAGAGATAGCTCATAATTTTAAATGTTAGAGAGGAAGTAAATCATGGTCATATGTATCATTTGTCTTGCTTGAAATTATCTTTATAATGTTGGAAGTTTTTATTCGGAAGTCTGTGTTGACTCTCATGATTAGGGACAGGAATCCTACAGCTGACAGGAAAGTGACCTATAAATAATGGCCCATGATGGACTTGTCATATAGTCACTAAATGAAATATTCTAGTAGCCATTTCCTTTGTCTTGTTTCTCAGTTTCCGTCTTGTTTAAGGTTATTTCTCTTGACATATCCCACTAGCTAGAATAGGTAGGAGTGGGCTTGGGCTTTCTTTGCATTGTAAATGTATTCCATTTTCATCAGAAAAGCATCACTGAACATATTACTGGAATTATTTTTTGTGAAGGAGCACTTCACTTGAATATACAGTTGATAACAGATTTCCAAGTCAAAAATAAATATTTTTTTTTAAAAGTTAAGGTTTATAATTACACAGATACCAATATTTTATAAAATAGGATTAGAAGGATTCTCTTACATGAATTGTGGTTTTTTGAGCAAATGAAAATGTTACCGTTTAATGACAATATAAATGTACAAGACATCAGATACACTATAGTAATAATCTACATGCATTCCCTTACCACCACACAGTAGTAATAGCTGTAGAAAATCAGCAAGCTCATGATACCAACCCATTTACACTCTCTGAGTCAATAAAAAATACCAATTTTCCAGCAAGGAATAAATTATTTTATTTCATTTACTAATGATGAAAAGTGTGCATATGGGATGATAACCTCATGTAGCAGATGTGCTCTGAATTTGCATCATAATTTGTGTAGTCATGTCTCTAATGATAAGAACCTGATGCTTCTAATTGATAGTTGCAAAAAGGATCTGTGCTAAATCTGTCCTCAGAAAGGGGACATTCCTGTTATTAAGGTGAAGAAAGATGTTAGGAGAGAGGATTCCTGCCTGCACTCTAGCCCATGGGAATTTTAGCTTTCAATTCACTGAGGCCAGGGTTTCACCCAAACTTGTAGTTCAGATGTCCTTTATTTACTCATGAGTAAAGAGGCAAGCAGAACCAGCCATGCCAAATGTGCTTGGTTGGCTTTCAGCAAGCCTGCCAGGAGTGAACTCCCCTTGCAACACAGCTCAGTCAGTGTTGCACACATCACACTGGCAGCTGACACTGCTTAGAAGTCTACAATAGAACACTGCATGAAAGAATAACTATAAATCTGGGGTTTGGGCCACTTATATTTTTGCAAAACTTGCAGAAAATTTATGTTGGCAAAGAAATTACGCTGTGCTTTAAAAAAAGCAGTAGCTCAGTTGTTTTGACCTTTGTTTTGGTTTATAAGATTATGACATCTACAAAAAAAATGATATGACAGCAAGGCCCTCATTGTTGTGTCTCCCAGTCTCACCTTCCCTCCCTTTTGAAGTCAAGGTGATTTACTACAGGAACAGGAATAATAAATATGTCTAAGTGGCTTAGTGGACCAGATACTTCCGCTTGAGATTATGCTTGGTTGATGGAATAAATTACAGTACTTGGGGTTTTTTCCAGTTGAACCTAGAGGATAAATTTTATCTAATTTCTAATTGAGATCACTGTTTTTGAGTAACTCAGTACATTGCTTAGTCATACTGAATTCAAGCTTTTGAGTCTACATAATTTTCTAGCATAGAAAACACGCTGTGGTCTGTGCCATGACCATTACTTGTAATGTCTGTGAGACAACTGGAGTGACTAACACAGATCTTTGGAGACTACTCATATATGCAAGATGTACTTATGATTTAATTTGCTTTATCAAGGTTGCACATCTGCTCATGAAAATGTCACATCTTGTCCAAGCTGGAAATGATGTTTTTCCACTGCAGAGCTGCAGTTCCTCTACTCATCTGCCTAGTCACACACTAACCACAAAAAAGAGGAATCACAGTTCATAACTGGAGATGGAGCTATTCCACTCCTATTTCTCTTTTGATTAACAAACTTCAACAATTGAGGAGATACCGCAACAGATGCTGAAAGGCATGCCTGCAACAGTGCTAATAGTAAAAGCCCTAAAAATACCAAAAATCAACTTGCTGTTTCTTTTCTTCTCCAATCAGCTCTACAAAACAGTCTTGGAGAAAGAGAAACAAAATACAGTAGTTGAAAGAAAGTTGATAGAAACACAAGGTAGCTGATACAAACAGAGTGGCCTTAAATGTGTAAAATAAGGAAAACAATGGTTTCATACTTATACTGCAAAAGTTTGTTTTATTTGCTATAATTGTATTAGATGGAGTCTGACGCACTTCAGTCAAACTCTTCATTGTGGACCCTATTTACATACTCATTTTCAGTAAAAAGAGTGTAGATTCCACATTATTATCTGAATGGGCTGAATGACATCTTGATATTGAAAAAAATTACTAATATTGAAATAAGTTATGATCACTCTGTGATGGCAAAAGATTGAAAGCACATCAATATTCCCAATGCACCAAGTGTGTCCTTTCAGATTGTTCAGGTATCAGCTGGGCAACTAAAGAGCCCACTGCATTCATTACCTGCTTTTTGTCTCCTCATCCTTGTGTAAAAGAAACCTCTTCACAACATGACAACCAGCTTGCTATAGTGAAAGCATCCTAAATCTGTAGCTTCTTATCCAGACAGCTAGGTAATACTGAGAGCATATAATAAAGATATAATTAATTATATATTATGAATTAAGAGCCTATAATGAAATGAATCATTGCATGCATAATTCAATCTGTAAAAATCCTCCCACCTAAACAAAAATAGGTGGAAATAAGGCCTTTGGATTTATCACTATTTGCCTCGTTGAGAAAATTTAAATGTGTTGAAGCTTGGGCTCTTTAACTTTCAGGATAAGATCAAGCAATTAGTTTTAATTTAGGATATTTCTATAAGCTCAGGATCTCAAAGTAATATAGGCATTGCATAGGCTTGTTGACCATCTATTAGTTAATAGTACATTGTGTTCTTTTCCAAGTTATGGCTGGCTATTTATTTCCTCACTTGCTCATCTGCATTTTTAACTTTTTATGATAGGATTCAAAAAATCCATTTTGTATGCATAGTTAGGAAATCTGAGATCCTGAACCATTTCTCAGACTCCTTGAAATGCATTTAAAAACACATGTGGTAAACTGTTCGATGTGAGTAGCACACCAGGAACATGTAGATTTTCAAGGATGCCAGAAATAGAGTTTTGATTTCTTGGTCTTAGCATTTCACAGTTTGTTTATATCAGCAGCAAACATTTGTTTGCAAAAAACCCTTTCTTCTGCAGATATGAATTTTAAGGTGGCATCAGTACAAAAGACTTGAAATGCTGTGCCTTTTTAGCGAGACAACTTTAAGGGATGATTTTCTGATGAACTTCGAGCACTTCCTTTTGCATAATTCTTCAGTTCTAATATACTTGAATGAATAGTAGCCTGTGGAGTAATGTCAAATAAACACATATTTCAAACAAGAGCAGGGGGAAGTGTAATTTTCTACGCAGTAACAGGCTGACCATATATTCAGAAGAGGTATTTGGCAGGAGTGTGATTCAATAAGTTATGAATAGCCACTACCTGCTGTTTTACTACACCCCCTACACAGGGCTGCATTGAGGACCTGCAAAGTCTACAATTGCAAATGGGACCTAAATTCCAGGGTGGTAGGAGTCCAATATTTGACCTCAGCAGGAGAACTACAAAGCTAGCAATGGCCAAGGAAGAAACAGAACTCTAATCAAGACTGAATTAATGTTGACAGGATGATTTGAAACCCAACATGAAAAATAATACAATAGCAGATCTGGCCCTATATGGTCTGATATTGCTACCTAGCCTGAATTGCTGTTGAGAGCTTATAATTTATTATACCAGCATGCCTGATTGCTGTCATTGCGCCAGAGGTTTGATACTCCTGAAATCTGAATGGGGAAGGAGAGTAGATCATATCTGAAAATAAACCAATAAACCAAACAAAAATTTCTGTGGCAGAGGCTTGTTTACCATTTCTTCAGATAAGCAGCTGGAGGTTGCTGAGTATGAATTTCATAAGGATCATATGGTGCTAATAATACTCAGAATTTTTTTCTGTAAATCTATACAATGAAACTGAGCATTTTTTCTCTACCTTAAGGTTTTAGAAACCAAACTGTACAAGTCTAGGGAGAGATTTTGCATGAAAAAGGAGCTTGAATTCCAATTCCCTCTTGTGGCAGAAACCCAACTCCACTCAGAACTTGATCTAGAGAAAAACCAAAACAAAATAAAACCACTGGAAAATCTTCAATGGATTGCAATTGGATTTGAAACAGACCGCAAGTCCTCTGCATCGGAGAGGCATAAGAGAGCCCTTTCTATGTCCTCTAGCTGATGGCCAAAGTAAAACAGTGCAGCAGTAACAGCTTCAGACAGCTATGATTTAAGTCAAAGGACTGATCTTCCATTGATTTTTGTCCTTTCCACACTCACTGAATCAAAGACTCACTGAATCAGAATGGGTATGGTCGGAAGGGATCACAGTGGATCATGTGGTCCGGCATTGCAGAGAATAAAGCAACATTACTGTGGGCCTGTAGGCTGATTGCTCTGAAACAAACATCTCGTTAAAATTTGTATTGCCACTTGTTCTCCTTGTATGTCTCAGCAGCCAACGAGTCTGTCATTTTGGCTCTCATCACTTGGCTCTCTAGCTCTCAATGTAAGGCCATCTCCAATCCTCAGGCACTGTTAGAAGTACTTTCTTTTAAAACAAACTTCCAAAAAATCACTTCTGTGTCTACAGGTTCAAGAACCTCGACACTGTGTTACTGACATTTTAGATTTTGGCAATACAGTAAAACAATTACATTAGGTGGGGTTTCCCTTCTACTTTAGAGATCTTGAGCACAACTTCTTCCATCCTGACAGCAGCTACTTGACATTCAAAGCATACTAGGAGCAGATAATGTACTGAGAACAATGACAAATTAATCCAAAAACATTTTGGAAAAGCAATGAATAACAGGCTTTAATTTCTTCAACCATGTTGGTAAAAAAATTCCCTAAATCTACTAAATCTAGATTCAACCACACCCTAGCCAGTTGTTTCAAGATTGCAGGACCAAGCCCATTAGTACTGAGTTCTCTATTTATATTTTTATGGTAGTATATGGTTCACCTCACATGTTAGTTTATTTATGTCCAAATGTGTAATAGAATTCCAACTGACATGGCATACAGTCTGTTTAGATTTGAGTAAGCTATATTGAAATCAGGGAGGCATTTGAGGTGCAACATGCTGTTTGGATAAGATAGAAGAGAAAGTCCAGCTAAAAAAATACAATGAAAAATGTTTCTCTTGCATTTATTTTCAAACTCTTTCTAATAGTTTAATGGCTTTGTCTCCCTTCACGGCTCATAAGAGTGACATCTGTTCTTACTGATAACCTGCAAACTGCAGAATTTTATATCAGATACCTTCTGTCTTCATCATGGCTTGCTTGTTTACATACTTTAGGTGCTGTGTTTGGTACTGAATATATAAGCTCTTTGAAGCAGATATTTTTATAAGATCTTGAAGTGACCTGGCTCTGGACTTCAGGTCTCCTACTCTCTGTCTAATCATATCTCTATTAGTATGCGTGTGTGTTTGTAAATACATATAATACATCTATAAGCAAGTTGCTGGAGCTGAGTTGTAAGAAAGTATAAGTGAAATTAATTTAAGTAAGTTTTGCATCCTTAAGTTGGTCTGACTTTGAGCAAACATGGGGCTTAAAGCCCATGTCCTGTTGAAATCTGACTGTTCTTCACCTACAGCAGGTGGTTCAAAGAAAAACAATCCTTAGTGTATTTTAGCTTTGGGCTGTCTATTTCCAGAGAGATCCATAAACTTTGCAAAACAGATGGCTATATTGACAGCTTGCCAGAAGCCTAGGGACCACACTTAGTCTAAATAGAAACATGAACAAAATCACTATTTATTTCTACTCATGACACGTCTAGTAACTGAATTAAACTGAACTGCTGCTGTTTAAACTTAACAGTGATGAATTTTATTGTAAAAAGCTGGGGGTCAGTGCTGATGACAGTCCCAGTTTAAGACCTTTTCAGGTAGTGTCTTAGAGAACTCTTTCTTGATAAATAAATAAAAAGGGACCTTAGTAGAAGCCATTTAATCAAGCTTGCTGGCAATGCGTGCTTCGGTTCTCTGAAGGGAGGAAATGGGATTTCCTGGAGTGGTGTGCCAATGTGAAATGCATTACATGCTACTGAGGGAGCTCCTGGCCCACCCAGTGCCAGGAGGCTCATTTAACAGTTTTGCTAACATGGTTTTCAGTGCAAGATACCCTGCTTCTCTAGCTCATTAACCTCTGCTGTGTTCTAAATACATGAGGTGCAGGCAAAAATAAGCTGCAAGCAGCGGTGTATATCAGTTATGTGCAAGATCAACAGCTTTTCCCTTATTCAGTGAGAGTCAAGTAAAAACCAGAGGATGCAGTCAGCAACCCTTGCTTTCTATAGCTTTCTGCTGACATTCAAATGTAGAAAGTTTTTTTTAATTTCGTCTTCAAACTTTGGGCTCTCCATCCGACCTTGAATATCACCAGGAAAAAATGCCACCTAAGTCTGAGAGGAACACACGGCAGAACAGAACATATTGTAGCTGCAGTTCTTAGCAGGTTTTTGAGCAGCTGCTGAAACTGAAGGAATCAAATGTCTATCAAACAAACGCATCAACACAGACCAAAAAGTTTTGTGCTAGTAGGAGGCTGAGTACACTATGTATCATACATTTTACTCCTTCTGCTTTCCCTCTTGTTCAAACAGCAGGACTTCAGGGCAAACAGCCAAGATGGATTCAGCCCTTTGCCGAGGCTGATTCCTCAAGCCTGACATCCTTCCACAGGCACAAGAATACAGAATACAGCTTGATTGACACTTCAGTGTGATGACTCATAAAGTCATATTTGGATGCTATGTTTACCGGTTGCATGAAAAAATGAAGATTCCCTACTCATATCTTCTGAGCTGCATGTAGCCTCAAGTGCAGCTTGACCCAGAGCTGACCTTAGGAGTTGGCAGTAGGGGTTTCTGGTAAGTTTATTAGGCAGCAAAGGGATCTGTCTGTAGGGTGAGGTTTGGGGCTCCTGTGCAAAGGAGTGTTGGAGAGGGGGTCTTTACTGAGCTCTTTCTTTCACTTTAAAGTCCATGTGTAGAGATTTATCTTTTAATGACTGATGGGATTTGCAAGGAATCCCATTGCTATCATCCTGGACATATATGCAGTTCTGGCAGGCTAAAGTACTCTTGGCTGCAGGGATGGAGCTCACGATAAGCACCTGCTTTTCCAGTACACCACACAGCTTAGAAAGCTGGTTTTCCCCTCAGTCTCAGTATTAGGAATGGTCCTCCTGAAGATGAGATAAAGTATCTCTGAGCAGTCCTCTTATTAGGTGGGTGCCTGGGCCTGCATCAGAGGAGCCTTATTACTGTGTTGCCAAGAAATGATTGGACTGGGAGTTATCTACCAGATTTTACAACTGCTATCTAGTAGATAATAATTCCTGTCACAAGTGCTGCGACCCCTCAGCTCCCACTGCCCTCTAAGCTCTATAAATTTTATTGTTAAGGGATTTCCAGCCCATCCCTATTCATTACCCTGGAAACATAAACAGAAGCATTACTGAAAATGTCTAATAATGAATTTAGCCTAAGCACCCTGCTGGGAGGTAGAGGAACATTATTATCCCCATTTTACAGTTGAAGAATAAGTTGCAGAGTTCAAAGCTGTCCACCAGATCTCCTTCTGCCAAGTCTGTTCTGCCTATATGACTAGGCTATTAACTTGAATTCCTCTTCTGACCACTAATACAACAGAATCAATTGCAAGATAGGTGGTCTCTCATGTAATCAGATTTGAAACCTTTGAGGCTTACTCCAAATTAAAAACAACAGTTTAAATCCTGCCCATAAACTTGCCAGCATTCACTACAGGTTCCTGCAGCATCACTTTAATAGACTCTCTCTGTAAAACACTGACTATTAGAAGGCAGAATGCAGCTGCTGGTGCTTAGTGAGTATATCATCTCTATGTGCAGCTTCCTTGAAAATCCCAGAGCAACAGTTTAACGTGACTGAGAGCCATGTTCTTCTCACTCTTTCACAACAGAGATGAAAAAGTCATGGGTATTTCATTTTTCCATGTAGCTACAGCTATGCTTATTTTAAGCATTGAGAAATCAAGGCATTGGCTTTAAAATAATGAGATTTTAAACAAAGACAGTTCACTGAACCTCTCCCTGTTTTTTGTGAGGGGGATTAATGTTTTTAAGTATTTCTTCATGAGCAAAACAACTTCAGGTTGGGTGGGGTTCTTCAATATAGGAGAAAATATTTGTATAATCTCTTGAATCCTATTGTGTGGATTTCAGCAAACCAGCACAATTCTGGTAAAGTCGAAAGATAAGGAAAAATCTCTCTTGCAAGTGTCTTAAACTCTGAGGCGGTTGTCACAGAAAAGCAGATGTTGCCAGTGGCATAGAAATTAAGAAAATATCTCATATGGGAAAATGGAACAAATAAAATCCCATTTTAGCTGAAACTTTTTGGTGAATTATAAGTCAAGTAAAGCAAGTTCAAAGAAATCTTGATTCTAAGTGCTCAAGCAATGAATACTATTCAGAAGGAAAATACTGAAGGAAATGTTATTTTTTACAGTTTTAGTCTATGTAATACTTGTCTGTTAACTCAGGCAGATAAAACAAACTGAAGTTATAATATTGTAATCTGGGTAAGGAAGCAATGTGGAATGCAGAAGAGACAATTTGAGAGGATTGAAAGGAAAAATTCTATTTGGAGCCTGTGTCTATGTGAAAAGAACTAGCAAAGGCACTCAAAGCTGATCTGTGTGGAGCCAGATTTCAGCATGGCAACCAACACCAGTTGTGCAAGTCAAAGATGTGCAAAAAGAAATGCACTGGATACAGTTTGTAAGTTTGGGTAATGTTCATCATGAACAAAAAGGACAATTATGCCACTCACTCAGATGAATGTTTTTTAGCTCTAAGTAGGTGCAGTTTCAGTGGAAGATGAGTAGGTTTTCCTATAAAATAGAGGCTTTAGTGTGATAGTGAAATACAAGAAAACCCTCAGAAGATACACAGGTAGATTAAAATTCAGGACAGAAGTAGGAACACTGCCACTAGAAGAGTACATGAACCATTTATGCATAGTTATTAGCTTAGAAGACACACAGGAAGGTGCTAATGATGAGCATATCCAAGGTTGGATTAGAAGTCCATAAAACCTTTGATCTCATGGAAGGGGGGTGTGTTTTAGAGTGGAAGACAAATGTGGTGAGTGAAGAGCCTTTAATAGTGTTTTCTTGGAAAGAGTAATAATCAAGAAGAGAACAGAAGTATTCAAGCTTTCAATGCATTAAGTTACTGGGGGAAATGAATTATGAAAACATTCATAAAAAAGAGGAACATTTCTGAGAAGGAAGGGTGCTGAGAATAAGGTAAATGCCACTTAACTGTTTATGCTTGATAAACCTGCAGAATTCTGGTAGGTATTATTTGAAGAAACAAGATCCATCCTTGTGCATGCATCATTTACTAGATTTTTTGGTTTTTCACTGTTGCTTGAACAACAAGGTGTTTCAAAAGGATTCACAGAAAAAAAGAAAATTCAAGGCACTAAGAAAGCAGTTTCTCAGTGACAGGAAAACAAAGTAAAGTGGTATAAAGATGGATTATTTTGGAAGGAATTTGAGCTGCTGCATAAACAACAAATCCAGGGTGCACTTATAAGAAAAATTAAGACTGGGTTTTATGGTTAAGGCTGGCAAAAGGCAGGGATTCTGTGGCTATCTAAAAAGGTTCTGTGACAAGCTATGCAAAAAAACCATGAAAAAAAGTGCTTACTATGCTTGCTTTAAAAAGTAACCTGAATGTGCGATTTGGAATAGATATTCAGAGTACATGAGAAACAATTATTAAACAGTTTGAGAGATGACAGTTAATTAAGCTGCAGCCAGGAAGGATGTGGAATAATGGCATAAGGAACCTTATTCCATTACACTTGTGCTGTCAGCTAGGTCCAGGAAGAAGGCTTAAAATGGGAGGCACTGGAAAGCCTTAGGAAACACAAAACTTGTCCCAAACTAGTCCTTGCTAAATCAATGGGTCTTGGTGTTTGGATGCAAGTGTTAGGATAGCCTATTGCAGTTGTGGGTTTGACTGTGAAAAACCACTAACCACTGGTTAGGCCAAGTATTTATTTGAACTGTGCTTCTTTAAAACTCTACTATGCTTGAGGGATTTGAACTCCTGATTAGGAGCGAGAGCATAGATGGAGTGGATGGGGTAAGACTGAAACTTTGGAACAATGAGACAGCTATTTTTTTTTCTTTATAGTAATTTACTAAATTCTTATACATTACAATTGGGGCTGTATTTTTCTCCACTTTCTGGTGGCATAGCAGAAATGTGCCAGGATTTTTCTAGGTCTTGAATGGGACCTAGGAGCAGCTGGTCAATATTTGTAACCCTGGTCCACGGGCAAACCCTGCCCAGGGGTAAAGGACTCCTTCTAGACAGACACATCCCACCTAAAATATAAGCTTCTGTTGTTTCAACATTTTGGGAGCATAACTATTTCTAGTGTTACAGTTCTAAAGAGATAACCAGGAGAAATAAGGTGCTGAGCTAGAGATGTGTTGCTAGTTAGAAAAATCAAGGAACTGTTGTAATTTCCTGTGTTTACAGAGCAGTACACCTTATGTATAAATTCTACATTCATGGCATGAAATGTGAGGAAGTTGATGGCACTGGCTGGGAGCCAGAAGTGCTGTTCATGCTCCTCCATGGCAACAATTACAACAGCCCAGTGAATAAATGTTC
Organism: Melozone crissalis; assembly: GCF_028551555.1. Taxonomy (NCBI): domain Eukaryota; kingdom Metazoa; phylum Chordata; class Aves; order Passeriformes; family Passerellidae; genus Melozone; species Melozone crissalis. Next base: position 33,340,530 of record NW_026535784.1, on the reverse strand, counting down.
ATTAAAATATTAGAAACTTACCACAATAACTCAGTGTCTCCAACACTTTATGCCAAATTCAGGGTAATAGCTGGTAGCAATGCCTTCCCCTAACTACCCTGCTGCCAGGCTCTCTAGTGGGAGCTTTTCTCAGTTCCTGTAGCATGAGCTCTATAAATCTGCTTAAAAGCTATAAATACTAAGATATATATGTGGCCAGGTTGGATAGGGTACCTGTTTAAGTGCCTCACTAGATGGCCAGTCACTTGGACAAACAAGAGTGTTACTTTCTGTAAAGAACAAGGACAGCTGTCACCACTACTGTCACCAGCACAGGTCAAAGCAAGATCCTTTCCTCCAAAGGTGAACATTGAATCCTGATCATCACCCAGATGCAGAGTATTTATTTTGGCTTCTCTTATCAAATAGCTTATCCAATTTACTCTTTTCTGTTCCATAAATCTAGTTTCTGTGAAACTAAAGCTTTTCTGGCTGAAAATTTTTAGTATTTTAGATCCAAACTGATTAGTCATTTGGGATGAACGAAACCACACGTTCTTGGTAAATGGGTTGTTTTTCAAAGTTACCTGCCTAGATCTAGCTGTGAACATCTTACTCATATTTTTATTGACAAAGGCAATAATCATGACCTCTACCACATTGCTCCTCATGAGGCAAAGGCCCTTACCATGTTGTGTGGCAATTACAGTATGGCTTTCAAAGCTATTTCCTTGAAAGCTGGGTCTGGCAAATCAGCTCCTTCAAGCATTTGCAATCTAAAAGCACAGACCAACCCCAAAACTGGAGGGTGCTAGTCTTTGCACTATTTGCACTCTACTGCAGAAGCTATGAGCCTCTGACTATACTATAAGATGTTCCCCTGTAAGCCTGCTGATAGCAGGGAGCTTGGTGCACTGTGGAAGCTGAACTAGGAGAAATGACGATGCACACTGGCAGATGATGCACAGCAAAAGGAATGGAAAGCTCAGGGGGGGAAATCATCACATATGGAGTCAAGAGCAGAGCTGAGAATCTGGCACTTGAGGAAAAGCCTAAATGAATTGTGAAAGTCTCCTACAGTAGAGTATGCAGCTGTCTTATGTGATCCACCTAATCTTCCATCTCCTGGAGCAAAAGATCCTAAATGAATGATGCCAAATTTGTTCTCCTTGCATGTAGAACACAATATGTAGAACAGCTCTCATAAAATGGAATCTATCCAATATTTCTCTTTCTGAATGTCCTATGTTAGTCTTCCTCAGACTTCCTTTGGTCTTCCTCTGGAGAAAGTTGTCCATTTGCCAATGTCACCCTCACCAACAAAGTTATACACACAGGTTAGATCCACCAGTATCTCTTACAATTTTTAGATGGGAATTTAAAAAATTCAAACTATTGATAATGCATATTCAGTCCTTCCTAATAGCTTCAAGATCTGTTTCCAAAACAGCAATACCAGCTAAAACTGGATTTTGGATAAGTCATTAACAGGACTACAGTTGGGCCACATAAAAAATTCACCTCATTCATTTGATAGAGTGATTAAAGGAGAGTGATTTAAGATAATTTTCATGCAGGTGGAGATACTCTTCACAATATTGATTCAACTGCTTTATATGCTGGTAACTCTGGGTATTCCTGCTGTTGTCAAGACAGACATTTGCAGCAATGCAGATGGTATTCTAAAAATTAGCAGGTTATTAAACAGAGATAAATTACTGTCTGAAACTTATAAGAGAAATATACCCCGTGTTCATGTTAGTAAATATTATTCTGAATTATATCTAAACTCTTGGTTAGTGCTTGGCTCAAAATGGGGGGAGGATGATCTCAAATGTAAGTGCAAATAGAGTTGCCTACAGTAAGTGGCTTTCTCTGAGCTTTGAAAATGTACCCCTTTCTTAAAAAAAAATTAAATAGGGAAGAACTCCTGGCTGGGTTTGGATTTATTGAATGACTTATTCAGTGATGACATAACATATATTATTAATATAGATTTTAACTTTATGCATCTAATTTATTGCTGCTCAGTCTCCTCTCTCTTGACCATCCCCACACAGTTTAGATATATTGAGAGTATAAAAGTAAAAATGCTGTGTATCAGAGGCTGTCATCTCCTATTTGTTTCTTATGCAGATAGGTAGGTAGCAAATTTTGTAAGTAAATTGCAAATCAATTTATCATCTTTGGTACTTGAAAACCCCCACATAATACATATATTTGGCATTAGTGCCACTTTTCATTAAGACCCCCAGGGTCATGAAAGGCTATGGAAACCCTGAACACTCATGATAGAACCTTTAAATGAACAGCAGAAAGAAAAACTCTATATACTTTCAATTCTTTTTACAAGTCTGCTTGTTTTAAGAGAAGGGTTGGCCAGAAAACAAGAATTCTATTTGCAAAACTATTTGAGGTTTAAAATATACAACAATTTTGCTGTGGAACATTCACATGACCTTTTAGAATTTCTTATAAGTATTGATTCATTCTGGCATAACTAATTGCTTGGGCAGATAACTTTTCTTAGACTGTAGGGGATTTTATACTCAAGGTTTCTTTCCTCTAGTGCATAGTGTTTTTTCTGTCTGTCTCAATATTGGTATTTAATAGAAAAATACACAAAATGGATAAGATAGTACAGCTCTTACAGACCAGAAAGCATTGACCTGGGTAGAAGACAGAGTCTGAAGCCTGAGTCTTCCAGAATCCCTTCAAGTGGTCAGGCTCTTAATTACTTTGGTTTTGGCCAGCCAGGTCATTCTGGACTGGAAAAAAATTAATAAAATAGCTAATAGTGCTGACATAGAAACCTGAATGATGATTCGATAAATTGTCAATACCTTAAGAATTTTTGATGCTCTTGCACAACCTGGAAGTGGTTGTCTTCTGAAATCACAGTTAAGCAAAATTTAAGAAATTGTTAGGGCTTGAATTATTTTTTTTAAAAAAAGTCAATATGTTTTCTTTCCTGTTTAATATGCCTTGAAAAATATAGAGGACAGAATTCTTGTCCAAGCACAAGACTTGAAACTACCACGATTCAAAATCAGAAATTAGATTAAACTATGCTTCTAAAGTCAGCAAGAAAGCACATCACCCAAGGCTTACAAAATATTTCCCTTCCTTGCTACACTCAATAAGGATTTCTTTCTAATTATTGGCTGCTGTAAGTTAATTGCTGAGTGTGTGAGGAAAGAAAAGAACTACTTAGAAATTACAAACTGCATTAAGTTTATGGTTTATTAATCCTTTTAAACACACTGTAATCATTCAGTATCCAAAGTGCTGATGTGCTCTGGAAAATTCTCTCCCTCAAAGAAAAATAAAAAATAATACTATTAGTCCTTAATTGTGGGTGTGGAGTACTTTGCAGTTCTGGCTCTGACCTGAACTCCATTACACCTAGTGATATTCATGCACTGACATATGGATACACCCTCACATCAGCATCCTATTTCTGTTTGGCCCAGTTAATTCTTAGAAAAACAAATATTTCTAAACCAGCATAATTTTCTTTGGTTCTGGCATGAAATAACTGAGGCACAGCATCTGATGATGTGGAAGTGCTCTGCTTTCCCTGCCTTGCCCATGTCAAGCGTCAGTCTCCCACATGTTTTCGTGACACAGTCTTGTAGGAGTCAGCAGAGTGCTGTATAGACTTTGGCCCAAACAGCTGGATGACTGACTGGATCTGCTCACTGACTTCAAATCACATGTTATCAGTGGAACCTTTGCTGCTGTGTTTCCTTTCATTGTGTCCTTAAGCTGACCATTTCCTGTTCATGTCCTTTAAGCAGCGAATATGCAGAAGATCAGGGTCAGCCCCGACGCTGCAAACGCTTCACTTATGGTTTGGGAAGATAAAAGTGTTATTTTAATAGGGTTTGAACAAACATAAAAGTTGCCTACATTTCTTTTTTTCCTAATCAGTCACAAAGAACTGATCATAAAAATTGCCTAACTCATCAATTTTTAGCCAATATTGAACTGATTTTTTTAAAGTATGGTGGGTAGTTGCAGCTGGATACATGCAATCTATTGCAATCTGGTGGAGAAACCAGAGTTTTTAAATGACCCTACACTGTAACCTAAGCCAAGTAAATATAATGATTCACCCCGGGAAGATAAATTATTGCCTGGCAAAATGCCAAAGCATTTTAATTTGTAACTCCAACATGTCTCTCTTGGAACTCATTGTAGGGTGTCTGGGATACAAATTTATTTTCCGAATTGCTATATAACTTCATAATTCATTGTGAGGCTTTTTCCCTTTCTCATCCAGCACACATATACATATGCTTAATTTAGACAAAAAGTTTGCTTTAAATAGCCGCCTGAAAATCTTATGCTGTAACACCATGGGGGGAAAATTACTTTAGTTGTGATTATCAGTAACATTCGAGATTTCAAATTAGAGCTGCAGCAGGTGTCAGGGGGCTACTTGTCACCACAGCTTGGAAATGTGACAAATTGTCAGAGCTGGTTGGATGTCCTAGGCTGTTATTAGCCATCTGTTTGCAGCTCTGGGAGGGTCAGCTGCCTGGACTTGACCAGTGCCACCCCTCAATTACAGAATTTACAGTTTCAGCCAATTTAGAGCTGATTTTGTTTACTGTTTATAAAAGAAAGATGCATCACACGGTGCTGGGCAGGCTTGATTCTGGGATTTTATGGGAATTGTGGTATCCAATTTAGGATTCAACTGCCTAACTCTCCCCTGGGCACAAAGTGGGTGTGAGTCTGTGCCCTGCTCTGAGTACCTTCTCTTCTGACATGTCAGGAGTTTCAGGCAAACTACTGTTTGCCTGTTTGTGTTCATTGTGTGCCATCCTTACAGCAACCCGACTCCGGGTTACTCTTACAAAGTCCCTTCTCAGCTCCCAGTGCTTTCAAGAGCTCATTTGTTCCTGCAATAGTTCCCAGAGAAGTCAGTCAGTCACTCCTCTGAAATTTAAAAGTTCAGTGGCTAAAAAAAGTTAAAATACCATTGTGTCCCATTCCTTTAGCAGAATGCTAAAGTTTCATCACGGTCCTACCATTTCCAAGACCAAATTAATACTTGAAAACAGAATAGTAAGAACTGTATTTTGAAAGCTCTAGCAGGCTTTCCTTTTTTTTTTCTCCAAAACATGTTTGAAAACACTCTATAGCTAATTGGAGTTTCTCTGCAAGCCAAAGGAAGTTGTGATGAGGTTAACCAAAACGAAATTATTTTATTGCATTGTATACTTTGTTAACTATCTGAAATATTTCATGATATTCATCAGAATAGAAGGGTAGTAATGATTCCACTTATATTTTTAAAAATTTCTTACTGTACTAACATGTCTGAAGAAATGGAACACTTAAAACCCTGAAAAATAACTATAAATTATATATTACTGTGCTGGAAGAGAAAAAAAAGTTCAGTACATTTGGTTCTTGCTTTCTGTGCTATTAGTTTTTTACTTGGGAAGAAATATGGGCAATGAAAATGGTGTAATAAGTTTTACCTTCTTCTATTGTTTATAACATAATTTGCTTGATAAATAATAAAAATGGACAGGAACATGTACTGTGTCTTGGAATGTCAGCATCTGACACCTCTTTGCCATAACTGGCCTGCACCACAATTTAAAGTAGCTGTCATGAACTGAGTCTTTAGTATCACCTCCTCCTTCTGTAGTCATAGCCTTTAGAGTTCTGTCAGAGTGAATATGAATTGATATGTGCCCCATAGTTTTGTTGGAAGATCAGGCAAGAGAAACCCCTTCTGTTCAGGAATTGTATAGGACACACTTCTAGAACAAGCCTGGATCTCCTCTTCTACTTGTATTATAGTGCACCTCTGGACATCAGAGCCATAAAAGCCTTAGAAATCAATAAAATCACACTTTATGGGTTTTGTATATGATGTGTATCAATATAACATGGGCAATTCTGACTAGAGAGAGTTCAGTTCCACTGAGAGTTTCTGCTAACATCATGCTGTAAATCAAGAATGGCCTGCCCAGTTTCAAGAATATTAAGCTAGCATTCAAGATCCTTAACTGGTTACCAAGGTTTTACTTTAGCAGTAAACGGATGAGACCTGCACTGTGTGTACATGTGTGCCTCTGCACATGTCCTACCTATCTCTCAGTGCAATTCTTGGGTTTGTGAAACTATATGCAAGATCTGGTGATCCTTTCTTTAGGGCTTGAAACAAAGATTTCTTTGAAGTGGCATCTTTTTCCTCACTGAAGTAACTAATTTCCCATCTTTCCACCTTCTTCAGCATTTCACAGAAGCAGGTGTTGGGAAATTTCCATTAGCCTGCACTGTTTGTCTGTGGTAACAGAATATGACTGCTACGTTATCACATACCAAGCCAACCAGGTTTTCCTTGGATGGTAAGGTGGGAAGATGCAGCTCAATGAAACTTTAGGAAAAATCAGTTGCCAAAAAAAGTTAGGGACAGGAGGAGGGGTAATAGTTTTAGACTGAAAGAGGGTAGATTTAAATTAGATGTCAGGAAGAAATTCTCTGTGAGAGTGGTGAGGCACCAGGACAGAAGAAGCTGTGGATGGCCCATCCCTGGCAGTGTTTAAGGCAGGGCTGGATGGGGCTCTGAGAAACTGATCTGCTGGGACATGCCCCTGCCCATGGCTGGGGGATATGGAGCTAAGTGATCTTTAAGGTTTCTTCCAACTCAAACCATTCTGAGATTTTATGATTCTAGGATAACGTTCTCAACAAAATTCTGTAATTTTGTAGTAATATGTTCTACAACATTTTACTAATATATGGAAGTGAATTACAGCTTATGCCTCAAATATATTGTCTTATCTCTTACTCTCCATCTATAATAAACAGTAATGGAGATGCATATAAAGCACATAGTATTCAGAGTTTGTCCCTATATATCTTGGCTTTTCCCAGGGAAAACAAGGAGGGAAGAATTTTATAGTAAGTATCAAAGTATCAAAAGAAATAACAAATCAATTTTTACTTGTATGCCACTTGCTGAGAAGTTGACATTGAATCAGTATACATAATCTGCCTGTATAACTCTCATATGCATTTAAAGACATTCCTTAAATTTTAGAAAATCTTATTTCAGTGGAAAGGACACAAGTAATGAGTGTGTCACACAAAACAAGTAACTGTCTTGCCTCACTGGGTGTTGTGATATATGTACTTGTTGATTCACAGGGATTCATGGACATGCACTCACTTAAAATCAGTATGACTGATCAGAACTGTAATTGGATGGATTTTTTTCATTGATTTCTAAACTAAGGAAAAACTTCCAGGGAAAGAGAAAATTAATATATAAGAATAGAGGTGGGAGAGATGTTGATCTCACATGTGTGTGTGTATGCCTGTTTAACTCAGTGTCTTTCATTTAAAACTGAAAACTAAAGAAGTGGGGTTTTTTTTGTTGTTGCTGTTATATAGTAAATAGAAGTTTTCCTGGTTTTAAAAATCTGGTTAGTAAAAGATTTTGACTTAATTGGAACAAGGAGTGTCCAAAGTTGTCTTTTGTCTGTGGAAGGATAACTAATTTGTAATGCACTCTCTCCTCAAAGGGAGCAGATTTATATTTCCTAGCAATAGTGGAATGTCTGGACCACAGAATGAGTCTTAAAAACCCTGTTTTGAAGAAATCTCTGCCAATACTGGATTATCACAGTAATGTTTCTTTTTCCTTCTGTTTTTCATGCATTATTTGGGAGGACCACACAGCATAGGGAGCAGTGGTGTACCATAACTGCCACTGAAATAACTGCAGTCTGAGAAACTGTGAGCACAAGGAAATAGAAGATATTTGGAGGTTATACTGAGGATTTATGCCCCAAAGGCTGCAGAAATGTTTATGTTTGTTTACATTTTAACAATAGTGGGTTTCTAGTTTCTGCTGTGATCAAGTATTTTAACTGCATGGATACTCACAGGATGCTACCAGTCACTGGCTATGCTTAAATGTTATCCAAACAAAACCAATTGAGTACCTGTTACTGCTTGTTCCTTTTTTTTTTTTGCAAAAAATATGGCTTGGTCTGCTAGGAGTCCATAGATATAAGAACCAGATTTTAAGGCTTTTACTCTGAGTTTAGAGTTTTTAGAGAGTAGCATAAATTTTGTTTTAAAACTTGGTAATACTGTTTCAAATCTAAGTGTGGGGTACTTTTCTGGAGAACAGCTAAGTTTCATTATTATCAACAATAAAGATGCTGTCAATCAAATTCAGCATACTAGAAATCAATGAAGAACAAAACTATTACAGCATCAGTGTTAGGCACTAATTGGCCTAATTTCTATGTTATGACATTAATTACAACTTGACTGTATCTGCCAGGTTGGGCTGAACAAATACTGCACATGGCATGACTGAAATATCTGCTACAAACTTATTTGGCTTTTTATTATTTTTAACTGTTAAGTTTACAGGAATATAAAAGTCAAGAGTAGAAGCTCACATTTCATAGTTGCATTCTCTGTTTCAAGTAAGAGCCACGTTGAATGTTCCCAAGTTTATTATAAAGTTATAACATCTGTCAGTAATTTGTACTCTAAATTTTGACTATAGTGTAATAAATCAATGAACAAAGTAAAGAAATATAGATGTCTCCATGTGGTGACTATGCTTAGAAGGATATTTACATATGAATAGGTCAATCTTTATGCAAAAACGTACCTTGAAGTGCACAAATTATTCACAAGTGCATTTTATGAATTGAACCTCATTACTCTAAATGATACTGACCCAAAGACATTTCACATTGAATTTTGCTCTCATACCCTTATATATACATATATTAAAAAATTGTTACATTTAGCAATTTCATATGGCAATTAAGACTTTAAACATTGGCAGCCTTCAGGTCAATGTGTATTTCAGAGCTATGTGTGTTGTGCTGCTCTTACATGATGGGGAAGCAATTTCAGTGCTGGATGTCTGTCTCTTCATGAATTTGAGCTGAGGCATTCTCTTTATGCAAACACATACTCTTTTAGTCTCCTTTTGTAGCCTAATTACATACTGCAGTCTTCTCCCCAAATATCTAACTTCACTGAAATTGTTAGTAATTCTATCATGACATATGCAGATATATTGAGGAAAATACACTGAATGTTTGGAATGTCCTTGTTAGTGAACTGGAAAACTGATGTCAAATTTATCTTTTGAAAAGTGTGAATTGTGAGTTTAAAGTGTAAAAAGGATGGTTTAAACAGTCTAGTTAATTCAAGTCCCTTGAACCAGTTCCAGTCATCTTGTCATTTTTTAAATCTTTGTTAAGATTAAAAGGTTTTCATTAAGAAATGCACTGGGCAAATTTTGCTCAAACTGTCAATAGCAGCAGCTGCTTTTCCTTTATGAATTATCTGTAAAGACAGACACATTTGGGAGCTTTCAACAGAGGAGAAAACGTATTACTTGCTATAGTGGCAAGTTTTCCATTTCACTATGTAGCACCACTTAAGGGTCATCCTGTCCCCTTCCAGAGCTGTGTTTGCACAGGAATTGTTTAATGCAAAATAATGGGACAGGGAATTCTGTATTCCTGCTTTGTCTGAGTGCAGTGTAGCAGATGAAGTAGGAGTGTACTGGGTGACTAGATGACTCTCTCTGAAGGCAGAAAGTAACCGCTGGGCCAGTTATGGATTACAGGCCACAAACTACTGAACAAAGGACGCATTTGAGCTGTTCATTTCAGCCAAGATTTAAGATTTCTCTCTGTCTCAGCTAACTCATGGCCACCTAATATTTGTGGTCAGTGACCATGTGACTGAAGAAGGAAAATCAGAGATTTGAGAAAGGCCTAATGAACATTCCTAGGCGTGAGCCTTTGTACAAGTACTCATGAGACTTCTTGTTTTCCTCAGGCATTTTGGCTAAAAAAATACTCGCATGTTTTCTGAAAATAAATACAAAAGGTCATAAATACCACTGAGGTGAATTCATGGTTTTACTGTAATACATATCTCTGAGTACTTACTTTTCAGTATTCACCCATGTCTGAGTAGTAACAAGGGAACTCTTGGAATGCAAATGTTCTTTATCAGCTGGGAAACAAGGAAAAAAAAAATCTGTGTTATACACAGCATCATGCCTCTAGATCTGAATCTGCCACACATGCAAAAACACAGAATAAAAGTAAAATTGTGGAAGTAAAATTTCATTGTGCCTGGGAAAGGCTGAAGTAAAACATCATTAAAAGTAAATCACATTTAAACTGTGCAAAAAACCTGCTGTATAGACTGCTAAATGCTACTGAGGGACTCGATGTGTTACAGCTGCAGATGTTGATTTGTAAAAATAGGCCATGCAAATGTTCTTCTAGGGACAAATACACTGTAGAAATAAAATGTGACTAAGTTAAAAAAAAAAAGGTATTATATGGTACAGTTATCTGTTTATGGTAAAAGTCTCAAATCTGCAAGGAAAATCATTAGAGAGTTATTCTTAACCTAACATTACTGATGTATGCAATCTTAGAAAATGATCTTCAGAAGTGTTAATTTTAATAGAACTACTGCTATTCACTAGTTCCTATGTATATTTTAAATGATTCATCACAGTCCTGCAAGCAGAGCAGGCAAATAGGAGCTCTGGGGACTCACTGGACCTCATTGACTGAACAGTGAACACCCAGTTTTTCCTCATTCTGTCAGATGTTTTGTACAGAATGCTGAGCTGCTTCTAAAAATTAAATTAAATGGAAATTTCAGAAAGCCTGGATTTTCAAAATCAACTTACATTTCATAAGAGGCTGTTAATAAATGTATGTATTATTCTTTAAATAATTTTATCTATAAATGAGTATTCTTTTCTTCCTCTTTCAAAAGAGAAATGAAAATGTAGCATTTGCTCAAAAGAACTGACTTGGTTTACAGAAATCCAGAATGACAGCTGTTCTTTTACCCCTAATGAAAGAGAAGTTCATAAGATTATTTTAAAGTAATTTTTATGAAAACAGAGTAAATTAATATCTGTAGAAAATATTTGACACGATGTACAAAATGGGCAATTCCATAGCATGACATTAGAGAAAGGTTGCTATGCACAGAAATTCTTATTCTCATAAAAAATCTGCTGTTGAATTTTTCAAAATCTGACATGTTATGGCATTCTTTCCGCTATAGTAATATACTGGTCGTGGGTGCATTTTCTGAATCTTGCCTTAAAATTTCTGTTGAGTTGGAAAAACTGAAAGTTAAAATCATCAGGGTGACAGGGGGAAAATTATTTACACCTTCTATTCAGATAAGACCAAAATAACCATTTCCCTTTGACATTCTTGCCATTTTTTGTTACTTCACTTATAGCAAGGGGCATTCTTATTTGAACACCCTTTTAACACTACTTAGTATGTCCTTCAACACATGCACCATTGATATCAAAAGTTCATTGTTTTAGAAACTTTTATTAGGATTCATAGCCTTTGAACTTTGTATTGTTATCTGCCAAAACAAAATGACAATCAAATAATTCTGCCACCCCCTTTTTTTCTGTCCTTCCACTTTTTTTCAACTTCCTTGCTTTTCATTATTACTGTTACTCTGAAACTACATTATCACAGTGGAATATAAACAAAAGATTAGGTATCTCATCTGGATTAGCTTCATGGCCTCTCTCCTTTTCACCCCCAAAAGCTCGATGACCTGCTAAAATATGATATCAGCTGCGTTTTCTTTGGCCAGCTTGGTTCACTTGACTTGACACTAGCAAGATCAAACTACTGCAGACTGTCAGCATAAGGGATATCCTTTGAAAAACAGAAGTTTTTCTTCTATAGGGTCAGACTTTTTTCCTAACTCCTTTCTCCTTTGTATTTTGGATTCCCCTTCCCATCTTCACAGAATGAAAATAGGTCATCGTATAGTGACAGTTGCCCTTGCAGTGTTGCTCTGTAAAACAGCAATTTTATATTGAACATTCCAGCAGAAATGAAAAACCTATTACAAAGATAAAAAGCAAGTAATATTTTTCCTCTATCTTAGAATTCAGATCTCAAAATTAAGAAAATTTTGCTTTTCAGTTTGCAGATGTTTAAGTGAAAGATAACTGAAAGATAACTCCTGAAAATTATGCTGGTTTCAGATTCTGATATTACCATTACTTTTTTCTAAACTCCATTGCAGAAAAGAAAGAACTAAATAGTTTTGAAATATTACCCTACTAATAAAGCTAAAAATACAAGCATGGAAAAGCTCTTCTCAATGGAAGACAAGACTGTTCTTTAGTGGGTGAAAATGTGTAATTGCATGATACTGTCTTTACATGCACATTCAGAAAAAAATTGTTTGCATGGTTAATGATTCCACTTGTTGTGATAATGACCAGTGCAGTAAAGTTCTGTCCTTCCGTCAAGGATACCATCTCCCCCCCTTACAGACATGGGTCTGAATATTCCATTTGGTCCTGAGGGCATCATGAATTCTGAACAGGGTATGGTTTTCCATTTGGTTCATTCGTTCTGCTGCTGCAATTGCTCTGATATCAAAGGATTTTAGGGAACAGCTTAGCTTATGAAAGCTGACTGTGATGAATGTTTTCAAACCTCTTCCACAAGTCTTGTGGAAGGAGAGGAATTATGTCCTAGTAATTTCTTTTTCTTAATTAATCTGGAAATGAAACTGTGTGTCTCAAGAGCTTGGAACTCTATAATGATAAAATATGAGACTTGATGAAATGAAGATAGCACTACAGTTCACAAATTCAGGGTTGAAAGAATCCAAATTAAAAATGGAGGTTGAATAGGAGGTTGAAGCAGATTTTGCTGCTTCAGGCAATTCAAACAGATTTCATGCAGCTGCATAGATTGAGTAGGAACCCAATGGCATTACTGAAAATTGACTATTTGTCATTGAGCTTTCCTAGGTGAATGCAGAAACCCATTTCTATATAGTGCTATTTCCATTGTTGTTTTGAAAGATACACCAGCTTTATCTGTCTGCTTTGCTACTGTATGGGAGACTGAGCTGTATACAAAAGGAAGATCTATATATAAACACATAGCCTGAGAAGCCCAGCAGGGTGTCAAAGAATAAGTTGACCCACTAATAAGTAAGGGGTATGAATTTTATAGCTGTGATGTCTATCAAATCTCTTCAGTGAATTGTGTGTGGATGGCACTACTGTGTAATGGTTATGAAATATTCAAGTTCTAGCCTTTGGAAATATTATAGTTTACTGAAAAAGAATTTCAAAATAGCAGTTATTTTAGATTAGTAGATAGAAAGACAGATGGAAACAATATTGCTATAAAAGAAATTTCAATCATAGAATACAAAGAACTGCCATATACACATATAAGAAAATACTATCTGTGTGTTTACATCCTATGCAACTCCAGAGGCAATGTTATATGATCCCAGTTTTTGCTTATAAGAGACTTTTTAAATTTATTATGACATTTCTCAAAGATATTATCTGTACTTAGGTATGAGGATTGGGGATTGTAAGTTTTATATTTTACAATATATGAAATCACAGTGAATTGCAGTCAGTGAGAAGCTCCAACTTCTGACTGCTTTTCTGCAACACTGTTCTAACAGTGTCACTTTGTGACAAGTCTCTATGTGCATGAGGAAGGGAAAAACTGGGCAAAAGCTAATAGCTACTGGGGGTCCAAAACCCCCAGTTAACAAAGGCTTCTGCCCCAAAGCCACAGCACTGACAGGCAGACACTGGCGGTCATCGGACAAATGTCGGGCTGTGCCTCCTGTTCTGTCACCTCCAGCCCTATCTGTAGGGTCCATTTCTATCCAGCTCCTGCTGGGCTGGCTTTGCTTCATGCTCATGTACACTTCCTTAGCAATTCCCAGTGTTGTGCCTATTTTCCCCCTTGCCTGCCCTTGGGCTGTGCTCTTGACTCGCTCTTCTGGGGTACATAGACGTGCCCTTTCACCTCTGGCAGTAACCTTGCTTGGCCTTCTCCCTCCGTGTTTCAGCTCAGCTGTCAGTGCAGACGTGTCTGAGCTTTCAGTTACCTGTCAGCAGCCCATCCTTAGCCACCAGGCCTACCTGGCCATGTACTGCTGCAAAAAGCTCTGTCCTCTCCCTGAATGCCAAAACTAATCTTGAGCTCATGCCTCAGTGGCTCACTCTCACAATAAAAGAAGATTTTACATAGGTAACTGTGCAAAATCCCATGTGATGGGACCCCCACAGAACAACTTTGCATTTATTTTTGTCAAATAAAACAAACAAAACAAAACAAATTTGCTATGTTTCATCAAAGTTGGTGCACAACAGCCTGGCTGCAGAAAGGAGCTGGAGTCAGACCTTCCACTCTGCTCAGCATGGAGAGTCCTCACGTTGCCCAGGCAGCTGGAACATGTGCTTCTCTGCACAATATGTCATTGTGAGCAGGAATTTACATCATTATAAATGCAATTTAAAATGCATTTCCATATTAAATTCATTGCCAAAAGTTGTATTAGAGATGTTTGTTTCCTCTCATGCAGGCTTTCCAGACACAGCTTTCTCGTTCTGAGGTAACCAATACTGCCTGTGAACTGCTAGTGTACAATGGATTTGCACTTTGCTTGTCATATCATTGTAGCTAACACAATAAACATTGAAGTGGCTTGGATTGATTACAGTATGCTGCATGCACAAAACCCAACATTTTCAGGGAATAATATATTTTTAAAAGATTCTGTCTATTCAGTGTATCCACTGAAGAGCCCACTGAGCCAACAACTGCTAACATAATGTACTTCTCAGTTTTTATTTTTATGATGTATTTTATTTTATGACCTAGTGAGCAGCATCCCTCTCCACAGGTGTGGAGGGTTGGAATTAGGTGATCTCTAAGGTCCCATCCAACTCAGGCCATTCTGTGATTCTATATGTTTATATGATTTTTTATTTTTATTCTCTATAAAGTTACAGCAAAGCGCAGAGAAGCAGAATGACTGTTAATAGGGATAGCAAATCTCCCTGTTGTAGGCTACTGCTTCTTAATCTGGTCCTGGAAATGAACTTCAAGAGGAGAAAATCCCTGCTGTGAGCCAGCAGCTGTGGTTTGAGTCACATATACATTTCCAGGACAGTTGGACTTGTACCACAGTTGTAGACACCTAAAAAATATAATATTTTAATTATTAACATGTTCATCTTGGAGATTTTAGAAGTCAACCAAAAGGAGAGTCACACATTCATTTCTGTTGCCCATATGAAATAATGGCCTGGCATAATTTGGTCAGCAGTTGCATTGTAGAGCAACTCAGTCAAAATATTGTTTTGGAGTCTTTATGAAGACTATTATGAAGTAGTTCAGATTTGGGGAAAATTTGTTCACTTAATTGCTTTTGGGTAGTAAAAGCTAGAGCTCTCACAATAAACACAAAAACTGAGGTACATTTCACTTTGGTTTTTGATAAACTATTAGAGTTGAGATCTTAGCTTCAAGAAATTTTTGATTATAGATGATGCAGACAGGTGATCAGATATTCAACATATTTTTTAATGTGAAAATGCAGCCCATAATCTACATAACTTTTGAGATAACAGCATCTGTGGGAGAGTGATCCTCTGCAGACTAAAAATAATACAACCTTTCTCACCTATGGGGAGAATTGTAAACAGTGAGAGAAATTGACAGAGACATATACATGACTGGGGGTTTGATCTGTGGGGAGTACTCTAATACATGGAGCAGAGGCCATTCATAAATATAATTGAAAAAGAAATATTGTATCTGTTGTGGACACATGATATTCTGTTCTCCCTTAAAACTTGATTAGAGCTGAGTTCTCACTTTCACTTGAATGGAAAAGATACTTTGATCAGAAAAAAAATTTACTATTTCTTATATCCCTGGCATTCTCAGATACTTGGAATTGAGCACAGTGGTACACATGAAAAAAAGTAAGAAAGAAAAAAGAAATCAAGTTTTTGCTTTGTCTTTGATTTCTGTGGGACTGGGTCCTTAAAATAAGCCTCCTCACAGCTGTTCTTAGAGGAGGAGGAGGAGGAGAAATAGTAACCATGCCCCATAGTTACTGGTGTCCTTCTAATTAAAAAGTATAGCAGGGGCCCCAAGTGGTTTGTTGATTGGCCAGGCTGCTGATCACCCTAGAGGTGATCAACCCATATCCTTCTCCCCTTTTCAGCCAAGTCTGTCATGGCCACAGAAAACAATACTGAAGACACAACTTCTAAAAATATAATTCTGTCACAAAGGCAGATGTTTCATTTGTTCCATTCAGCAACTGTTAGCTTGATACATTTTATTTATTCTCTATTAAAAGAATGGAACATACAAAAGGAGTCGCTTCCTGGATGATAGTTATGTCAGGCTCTGATGAAGCCTCTTATTTTCCAAAAATACCTTACAGCTGAGCAGATTCTGAGGCTTTTAGATGAATAAGACATATATATATTTAAGGTCAACTTCATTGAATTCATGGCCTTTGGATAATGTAAGTAGATAAAGGGAAGGAAGAGAATCCCATTTGAAGTAAAAGTACTTTTAATAAACACAATAGGGTCTAGAAACATTGTACTTAGTGACCATGACATAATCAAAATGACAAATAGATATTTGGCATGTTACTGATTTAATGCAGTTTAAGTTCTCAAATTTCATCTGCAAAACTGATATATCTGTAAAATTTGTGGATAAGGAAGAGAAATGTTTCTGATGCAAAGTGCTTTCAAGAATGACTATAAAAATTTTACTCAGACAGTCATAAGAATAGCATCACAATTTATGCGGTAATTAGCACAAGTTTTAATAATATTACAAGTTTCATTGTATTCCAGATGCTTTTACTCACAGAGTGCTAGTATTGTCCAGTTACACGGACTTGTAAAATGACTTTTTTAAACTATAAAATGAAATAAGCCTCCTCATTTCTTGCTGTCCTTTACTATGCCCATAGGTGAAAGAGAATATGTATTTGTCATTATAATAATTTTCATTTATTAGCCATATGGATGCTCCAGAGCCTTTATTGCAGACAGATCTGGCCTTTGCTGCATGCTGGAGAGCCTCCTGTCTAAACCATTTTCCCCTTGAGCATACTGTTGTGTCAGCTGTGCAACTGTTCGAGACTGGTGCTTGGCCTCAATGTGCTTCCTTTTCCTTCCTTGTCATTTTGAACATGTTCCTGAGGAAAACCCAGTTACCAGCAGAACAATTTTACTTGCACCATGCTACCAGATCTAATCCTGAATAGCTCACTTGCTAGTTTTGCTCACCTGGAAGAAGGTGGTGGTGAGATACCAATGGGTTGTAAAAAGCCAATTTTCTGCTCTTGACTGTCTGACTCTGGTGTCCTGTGTCAGGCTGTACCCCTGCCGGCCCCAGTGCATCCCTCACCAGGCAGTGCAGTGAAGGTGTTCGTGTTACAGGGCTGTAAAAGTATTTATAGTTGTATTTACTGAACAGGTTTTCTGATAACCTTTTGCTGCATTTACAAAAGATGAAAAGAGAAGGCAAGTTTAATTTAGCTACAAGGAGCATATATTACCTGAGGATGCTTTCCTGTTCTGGTTTCTGATCACAAGGGAAAAAGCCAAGGAGGATGAATACATAGTTTTGAAAGAGCTGAAGAGTCATTCTGCCTTCAATTCTGCAATTTTCTAATGGTGTTTTTTTTCTTTTTAATCTGTATTATAGAATCTTTATAATTGGAGGCAATTTCTTAATGTTTAAAAGAAGTGGGAAAATAATGTTCAGAGGAAGAAGCAAGTATGTATTAAGGCTCTCCTCTGGTGAAGTTAGGAAAATACAGGATCAGAATTTGGAAGTGTCAAACAAAATCTGTGCATGCAGGGCTAAAAATTAAGGAGTTTTATAATATATTGGTTAGAGATTTTAAAGATTCCACTGTTCTGATAGTGAACATGCATGCATGCTTTGGAAGTAGGGATTTGTGATTTGTGAAATGTTTTCTTTTTCCTCAATATCACTCTAATAGGTCTACAAGAGATATCTTCAAGAACTTCCATTTTGAAATTACACAAGGGGAAATAATCTTGCCAAGAAGTTTTCCATCTCTAAGTGTTAGTGTCTCAACTGAAAGCATGGCCAGTCCCATTGTGGTCAGCCTTGTGGCCAGCCTTCTTTCTCTTTCTTCCCCCATTTCCTTTCTATTGTGGAAGAACACAATAGAAACTTCACAAAGAGGAAAATACTTGTAGTATTTAGGGTGGACCAAACACTAATACAAAGACCAAAGAGGACATTCATCCAAATAGCAAGATATAAAAATTATGTCTTAACTAAAAATAACTACGCTTTGACTGGATGTACCATGTAGGCAGTCTGTGCTAATTCTTTTTCCCAAGTGAAGATATTAATCATAAATCATCACTGATACTCTAAAAATATTTGAAAAACTAGCAATGCGGCAGGCTGCTGTTTATGACACTGTTTGAACTTCTACCTTTCTTTCTCCTTTTTTTCCACTTTCCCTTTCTCTTTTTTATTACTTTCATCACAGATTGCACCCAAGCACCAAACACTGGAAAAATATTCTCCCAGAAGCAATAATGTAAGACGTGGGCTGAAAGCCTCCTTTCCTCAGCAGCTTTGCTAACTGTTTTCCAGATGCCTTTGCTCAGTCCAATCAAGGTGTTTGGGTAATGTGGAAGCACTACAGTTTCCTAGAGGTAGATGACTACAACAACTGGCTAAAGATATTTTGCTAAACTGCTTAGTATTTTCAAGGTATTTAGTTCTTAAAACTAAAAACCATATTAATCAGGACAAAACCATGTTAATAAACTCTGGAATTAAATTGCTGATTCTAAAGAATGCATGAGCATTGACCACTTTGATAAAGGGCACTTAGAGAAACCTCTTTTGGAACATGCTTTAGATTTTGGTACTACAGTACTTTGCTCAGTCTTTACTCCTTATGTAAGTGTGCATGTTAGCGTCTAATGGAGTGTGAAATCTCACTGACTGTACAAGGAAGTAGTGAGGATTCCATCACCTGTGACAAAGCAGGGCTCCTTCCAGCCAGGATATGTCAGTACAACAGCAGTGTAGGAAGGAGACATAGATATTATTTGGTACAGAGTCAGGGTAGCTGCAGGGAACTCTGACCTATCTAGGTCATAAGAAGAACAATAGTATTTCTACAGCTAAACAAGACCTTCATCTCTTTCCAGCTAATGACAGAATTATTTTTGTTGCATTGACAACGTTTCTGTGGGGAGATTATAATCACAGTCATTCTCACCTATTCATGTACACTCCTATAAGTTTCGTTCATTTGTTGGTAAACAGCTGGATTGTCCCATTGTAGTTACCTTTCTGTGAAAGAACATGTGTGAGTTAATTAAGACAAGCTTTGTAACCTCAGCTTCTATTGCTGTAATCCAAACAGCAAAAATACTGGGTTTAGAAGTAATAGTGAGTCAACATTTCAACAGTTAATTTTGTCTTTCTTTTTCTTTTCCCTGTAAAGAAGGTGTGTATCTTTCTGGTTCCCTGTGCCTTCCAACAAGGATCCTAGGAAAAAAACAACTGTATAAATAAATATCTTTTTAGAAGAAACCATAGGGAGTCCATCAACATATCCTTCACCACCCCAATGGCCATCAGATCTGCTTCCATCAGGTGCTGATTTTCACTCCCTACTTCAAAACATTTTCACCAATTTTTCCCTTGTTTACGGATCACCCTAAACTTAATTTTGTTTCCTTTGCAAACCACTAAAAGTTTAAAATAATTTTTAATATAACCTTGACTAACACAATAATATGCAAAACAGTGTCAAATTTTAAAACAGTTGAATACAAATAAAAGCTGAAACTTTTGGGAATTGAATATTAACTAGGTATAGACTGCTTAGTGAAAAAGAAAAGGACTTCAGGAGAGCAGCTGGTTTTTGTCTGATGCCTACATATTTTTCATAGTTTAGAGGAAATATTTTATTGGGGTTTTTTTTGCTGTAAGAATTTTGTAGGTGGGCAGCTGACAAATGGATAGAGCAAAAGGACTCATGCAGTGTCAGAACTGAGCTTACTCGTCTGCTAAACTACTATGAGCTCATTATATAGCACAGGCCAAAGCAGTGTCAAAGCTATGGCATAATTTAAGGACAAATGTGGAAGGAAGATGTGAAATGCATAGAAAATTTATCACTGAATTTATTAAAATAAATGATGAAAATTAACTGTCTTTAATTAAAAGACAGAGAATAAAATGTGCCAGAGATTTGACAAAATGTACAGCTGGAATAGCACTAAAATGAAAACAGTTTCTTTAGTATCTCAGGTTTAATACTTGGCGTAGATTTTGCAAATTAACTTGACTTGCAAAAGTCAAAACTTCTAGATTAAATTTAAAAAAACCATTTGTTTGGTGGGTGTAAATATATTAAGAGGGGTCAATAAACCTTTTTCTCATTGCAAGTGCATTATCAGGCAAACCTATATTGCCTCATGCTGTGATAGGAAAGCAGATAAGGTCTTTGCCATCTGTTCTGAAGGTCCTGAGTTTAATTCTCCATGGGAGTTAGTACATTATGCTGGTGGGGGGGAAGGTATTCATTTGGGAAACTGTTTATCTTTCCCTTGGAGAAAAAACATTTTAAAAATAATATTATTTTAATCAGAAGAGATTTCAACTAATTTCTCTGCTTTTTTGAGGTTTACAGTGAACTTTAGGTAAACAATTCTTGTAGGAAATAAATGACTACAGGAGACAGGGATATTTATCAAAAATGGGCTTTTATGGTTTAAAAGCAATATATAAATATCCTGTTTGTATTATATCCATCTTCACAAATTTTGCATGTGTACTACTTTCTAGACCTTAGCGTTGTCATGATGATTAAAAAAATTCATTCACACAAAATTAATAATATTCTGATGTCTGAAAGAGAGAAAATTGGTGATATACAGCAACTGATCTCTTTTCTTTCATTTTCTTGTTTTATTTTTTCCCCAAGTAGCAAACAAGTTTTCAGCCTATTGGTCAGAAGCTGAGTTCCTTACTTCTGGTACTTCCAAATAACAAACAAATGCAGGACACTCTACTCATTGAGTGTTTTCTTTTTTATCCTTCCCTACCAAAGACATTTTAAACAGATGATCATAGATGTCACTCACATAGAGCCACCACCTGCTGACCTCTTCAAGTCTTATGAGGGTTGACTTAAATCTATGCCAAAGACCCTGCTTTCTAATTGTATTTCCACCTTTATCATTGTGTGCACAGATGTATCTTTATGAAATAAATGCATGCGATAAAGATTTTGCACACTGGTGCAAGGCATTGGCTCTAGCTGGATCTTTCAGAGGCTTTTTTACAACAATGTCCTTTCACAGCCAAAGTTAACAAAGCCAGAAAGCCTCATTAATATAAAGTGAGGCTGAGTTTGTAAGAACTGGTTCTCTCCACTGCTCTGTCTCAGAGTTTCAAGACTTTTGCTTCTGGGATTGATTATGGGGGGGAAGTGGTAATGGTATATGAGCTTATAAGTGATTCTGTCTCACATATTGATCTTCTCTGACTAGACATGTTCACAAGAGAGACAGGAAAATGATGTGGATGTGCTCTTGGAGGAACAGGAGATGCAGTTGCAGAGTTACACAGCTGTTTTGTTCAAGCTGGGAATACAGAGATCAAAGGAGCCCCGCACTATTAAATGGGCTCTCTGGAGAGAGGGAAAGAGACAGTGAGGATAGAGGGATGCAAATAGGAATTATGGGTCTGCTGTTCTTGCTGACAAGGCAGATGTGAGAGATGGATGTAGTGCCCAGGGGATGCAGCATAAAGCAATTGCAGTGTTTCCCCAGCTTCTGGGGAATAGTAAGGCATAGGGAATGATAGAAAAAGGTGCTGGGCTGTTTCAAAATTCCTTTTTCTTGGAGACGCTTCAAATTATGCTTTGATCCAAGGAGGCTGCCAGGTACCAATGGCACAGCTCCTACAGGGAGCAGAAGCCATAAGCCACCACCACTGTTCCAGGTGGCAGAGGTGGGAGCTGTCTGCAGGTAAAGCTTTGCTTTAGGGTGGATTGACCCCACAATGACACCCCGAGGGAAGTGACAGCTCTGCTCATGAGGCAGGGAGAGTGAAGTTATTTGGCATTGTTCTCTAGTGGCACTTGAGAGCTTTTCTTTCAGGAGGCAGTGAGATGATATTACTGAAGAGAGACCTAAAATGGGAGATTAAAAATCTCACATTGTACGTACACAGGTAGCAATCTGCTTTCCTTATACGACATTTTTCATTAAGAAATTCTGTCTATTTTCTATGTTTCATGTGAAAATCATTACTTTAACAAGACAATAAAAAAGCTCTTAGAATTACTTTTCCAGGTGTGTTTTGAATAAAGCAACTTTTTATTATGATTTCTACTGGTTCTGATCATAAATAAGGTATAACAGTTTGGTGATTGTAATAGTATTCAGGTTCACAAATTTACACAAATGTTTTGCTTCCACCTTTGAAAAGGTCTAGATCCTTACAGTTATAAGGCATAAATTGAAATAAAGGACCAGTGACCTTATGGTCCGACAGCAGGATCTGTTCTTGTAATCAGAAATTACTTTGAATAGAAAGACCTTTCAGAAGCCAAAAAACCATAAATGTTTTGGTTCCCATCTGGGTTTAAAGTCATGGGATTTATAATTCTAACTTATTTAAATGCTTATAAAAATGTTGCCCTTGTGTATTAAAAAATGCAACAACGGTCCAAATACACTCAAAGTTTAGATATGCCCCTAAGTTTCTTTGATTTCAAGGCAAATTGAGAGCCTAGAGGCTTATGAAAATTCATTTAAACACCTAGTTTAGCTCAAAAGCTGAAGCCCGAGTTTCAGTCTTGTGACATAACTTTATATAGAATTAATGCAAACATTGTGGATCTGGACCTCTAGACAGTTTCACCTCTATAACATTAATTACTGGTCAATGTTAAATGTAGTTTATTTTGAGATGACACAACTATTAGTGCTACTGGGACTTTTTTTTCTAGAAAATTTGCCTTTTACTTTTTCTCAGGGTAATTAAGTGATTCTTTAAAGTGAACCGGATAAGCAGCACGATAGAATTACTTAAAATTACTTAAAAGTATTTAAGTAATTTAAAATTTCCTAAACATCTTCCATAATTGGGTTTTGAGCCTGGATCCCTTCTGCAATGTGCTCTGCCAGTATGGAACTTCCTGAATTAAATAAATGGCAGTAATTTAATTTACAATATATTTCAATATAGCATTACTGTAACATGAGATTGAAAATCTGTAATGTAATTTGTGTAACTCAAGAAAAAAACAATTACTTAAATTAGATTGCCAAGCACCTGTACTTACATTGCTTGTCTTTGCACAGCTAAGGAATGCAAAGAATAAGGTAGCAGGAGGAAGCTGTGCTGGTGTGTGTAGTGTACCTGTGTGTGCACACATTTGCAGACACGCTAATAAATGGATTTATTTATACTTTCTTCCATGGCTGGTGATTGTGAAAGCAGGATGTGCTGTAATTAAACAATACTACAGCTGCCTAAAGGTGAGATGAACAGACCAACTGTGCAGCTTGGATGTGGAAGGACTCAGAAATTTTCATATTAAAATTTTCTTAGAAATTGCTTTGAATAAGAAAATACATAGTAATTGCAAGGACAATTTTAGGGCAGGATTTTCTGAAATAGGTATTACCAGTTATTATTCTTATATCCAAACTCATAAATTGGATAATATTAATATATAAAAATATAGAAAATATTTTCAGTTATAATGAAATTTTCTGACACATCCAAATTGTTTTTACTGCACACATAGGAAAGCTGACTTGAGATAGTCAAGTAAGGGGTGGTTCTCCTGTATGTCTGAGTGCTAGCATGCCTACTTGGGGAACATGAAAAGAGCCCAAATTCCTCTCTCAGCCTGGTAAGAAGAAAGTTTTCCCACCTTCCAAGAAACTGCCTTAAGCCTGGGGCTGCCAGGCATTTTGAAATGGAGATCTCCTGGGAAGATATCAGGCTGATGGAAGGAATGATCCTATAGCTGTGTTACAGTATGAATAATACCTTACAAAAATGAAGCATCTTATCTGTTTCAGTTGTGTGTGTTTGGATTGACGTCAGACCATTTGTCCTTCTGTTCCCTAGCTCATCTTGCGTGACCTTTTGAATAACAGCAAAAGAATATTGGTACTGCTCCAGTTTTCTGACGTTGACTCAGTTATTAAAAAGTCTCAGAAAATAAAAACAATCAGTTGAAGTCCTCTAAGATTCTCTTCTGGGAGTCCTACGTGGAATTTCAAAATATTTAACTCTAGATAGCATAAGGTTTTTCTACATATTCTGTAGTAACTAGCCCACTCTGAAAAAGTTCATTCTTCCTTAAGGATGGAGTATTTTATCCTTCTTTCCAGATAGAAAACAGCACTGCACAGAATAAGTCTTTCAACTACCTGCACTAGTAAACATTTTATTTTGGCTTTAGTCATTGCCAAGTACGTACACTTTCTTGATCTTCTCGGTTTTCTTTATCAATTTTGCCTAGGTCATGAATTTTATGTGGTATATTTCTCTTGTTGTAAATGTGGTTCTTTCTAAACCACGGTGCAGTAGTTGTGTGCAGAGGAATGGAAACTGCCTGATAACCTGATGGTTGCAATGTCCTACTGGGAGAGAGGGGCCGTTTCCAAGTCAGTGTGAGCGAGCACGGGAGCCGTGAGCAACCTTTGGCTCTCAGACAGAGCCAGAGCCATTTCCGGACGCGCTGCTGAGCCTTCTCCCCGGCTAACCTCTGCCCAAGGCCCAGCATGGAGAGCAGAAGGCCCAACAGAGGGGTTTGGCTGGCAAATCACTGTGATTTTTGAACTGGAAACCTACCTAGAAGCTGAGCCCTCCTTCCTTCTGATGGTCATTTGCAAGATGTTGCCTGACATGAATACTGGTGGAGTTGGGCTTTGGCCTTCCCAGATTCCCTCCCTCAGCCTGCCCTCCCCCTCAATCCTGTGCCCTTCTCATGCAAAGGCACCACTATGTTTACAGTTAACTTCCTCTGTGCTACCCTGTTGTATACAATAGGTCAGTGAGGAGTTTTGGATTTACTGGAATAGTGCACACATTTCAGCATGCCATTAGCTGGAGAGGATGGCCAGCACATTCAGGTTTTCACCAATGCTCAAAACAAAGAGAGGAAAAAATCTCAGTTCGCGTTTTCCTTGTGAGCTCTGGCTGCTATTGATTACTGTGCAGATGAAATGTATCCCGGTGTCAGCTTCTTTATCCAAATCACTTTATTTTTCTCACTCTTATGGCAACAGAATAAAACCAAGGCAGGAAGTACCCAAAATAAGAGTGGAATGAGTGCATATCATACAAGACCCAAAAAAAGTATTGTAGTGTTTGCAGAGCTAACAGCAATTTTGATGGTCTTCTAGAAACAGGCATCAATAGTATATGATAAAGCCAGAGATAGGGTTTCATTTGATTAGATCAGTAAGTGCTTTGAAAGCATGGAAGAGACATTAAATGAATGTAGTTCTATTATACAGCTGGCTTTATAAAATGGCTTTGTAGTTTATTGGTTTGTGACATGTGGCCCACTTCTGGCACTTTCTTTAGATGTTCCAGGGATCTGTACTCCCTGATACTTATCAAGTATCCTCATGTATTAACAACATTTTATGTTGTTTTGGGATGGAGCAGATTGAGGAGAGGACCACAACACAGCTTGTGTTAAATAGGAGGAACAAGTCCAGAAAAAGATAGTTGTTGGATATGAAATAAAAGTCATCAAAACAAACCTTATACAATAAGGTTTTAGAGATCCACAGTTAGAGACATAAATGGACAAGAATGCAAACTCTCTGGCCTTATCAATCAAAGAACGATATTATGGAAGCTGTATCAGCATATAGTTCTGCCAGAAAAAAAATGAACCCAAATCTACTATGTATTGTTGAGCTGTTTTATTTCCAGGTTTGATGTTAGGATTCATTGCAAGTTTGGAATTTCATTATTCTCTTTTTATTGCTTGGTACAGTGAAGGGTCAAGGTGTTTGCACTGAAAAGTTCTGATGTCTAGTTGCTAGGATACTGCCTTTTTCAAGTCTTGTATCAAGTAAAACAGAATATAATGCTGTTTATTTTTTTTCTAACATAGATTTTGCATCAAAACACAGCCATGAAAACTGGTGAAGATTTGTTTAAATCCTGTTTTTTTATTGTCTTGCTAAAGCTCTCTTAGCCGTTGAAACTCAGCACCTGAACACAAAGCAATTGCTACATTTAAGTCAAAAGTCAGTGGTTTGTTGCTATTTATATTTGGCAGACTACATTTCAATATCTGAGACACAATTTCATCTATTCTGTTTGTACATACTAGAATTTTCTATAACTCAAATGTGCACTGTATATGTCCCAGAGTTACATTTCAAAATTTGCTAAATATTCACTGATCTCAGAAGAAGGGGCTTATAATTTGTGTACATTTAAAATATATTTATAATATTAAAGAAAATTGTTTAATTAATTTAAATGCATACGATGAGTTGAAGTAGTTAATGAAATGGTTTTTTTTAATTATCAAAGTATTAATAAACAAGCATGACCATAATATAAAATCTCATATACTTAAAGATAAGAGAGTAGAATCTGAAAATCACAGAATGGTTGGGGTAGGAAGGGCCCTTAAAGATTATTTCATTTCAACAACCCCTGCCATGGACAGGAACACCTTCCACTATCCCAGGTTATTCAAAACCCCATCCAGCCTGGCCTTGGACACTTCTGGGAGTGGGGCATTCAGAACATCTTTGGGCAACCTGTTCCAGCGCCTCACCATCTCCTCTGTAAAAAATGTCATGCTTATAACTGATCTAAATATACCTTCTTTCAGCTTAAAATTCTTGCCCCTTGTGCTGTCACTGCAGGCCCTGGTAAAAGTCACCATCTGTCACAAAATCTCCATGAACCTGTTCTTCTCCAGGTTAAGCAACTCCATCTCTCTCAGCTTTTCTTCACAGGACAGGTGTGTGCTCCAGTTCTCTGGTCATATTCATGGCCCTCCTCTGGAATTGCCACTAACAAGCGAATTTTACTTTCTTCCAAGTCCTCCACCCCATTTCATTCTGATTTATACATCACTAAAATATGTCCTCTGCTTTATGCATAATTAAATGTTTGAACAGTTTCAATGTTGTATTTAATTTGAGTTTGTGTGAGTGTTTTCTGACTAGAATTATAGTTCCGTTATATCAAAATTCTCCTAAGAACAGCCTCTGCACCAGAAAGAGGACCAGAAAAAACAGCAGTTCTTCAGGCATTTTAATCCTATTTTGTATCATCAGTAGACTCTTTTAGCAAAACCAGCAGTGATGAAGCTCATCATTCTTGCTCTAGGCCAAATCTTGGCTGCTCCACATCTGCTACACCACATTAATGAACTCACCTCACACGCTGAATGTTTTTGAGAAGTCTGTATAAAGGGTTCTGTTTAGCACTGGCCAAATGAATTACTAAATGCATATTTATGAATTTTGATCATCTTCTCACTCAGAAAGCCCAGAGTGCTTTGCTCTGTATCTTGGGCTTCAGTGAAAATATATAGAAATATGTCACTAGATTGGAAACAGTCCACTGGAATAATGAAGATATGTAAAAACGCTATGATAAGCATACTTATCTAACCAGCATAATTTATTTATGTAATCCTGCATCTCTAACAGATTGCTTTAACATCTGAATTAAGGTTGGATTTTCTAGCACTTGGATAGCTGTCCAAGTACAAGCACATGTCATGACACCACTTTGTTCACTCTGTGGTCTGTAAAGCATTCAGACCATGTTAGCAGGGAACCGTGTCTAAGCTTGTAAATCCTGCTTGGATGTGCTTCATAGAGAGGTTGAGAGAGTCAGCTTCTGAATCTCTGAAGAATTTTGGGGCAATAAAATCTTGTGCAGTGCTTGGTCAGAGAGTGAGTGAATTAGCTCAGGACTGTCTGCATCCAACTGCACAGGGACAGATCAGCGAGGAACAGCGGGGTGAAGTCAGCAGAGTGTCCTGGTGCTACACCCATTACTCTGAGATGATGTGTGTCAGCTGTGTTGCTGGGTGCAATTTCTTGTTGTCACAGGTAAACAGATTTTTTTGGTGTAACTGATTCTAACAATGTATCTGTACTGCTCTGAATGCTCAGTGCATCTGAAGTCCAGTGTTGCATGGCATCAATAGTCCCAGTGAAGTTCTTCCACACTGAGAGTTTGCTCTGCTCTGCCAACAGCTTTTGGTTCCTAAACAGGGGAAAGGAAACAGAACATAACTGAGACTATGACCTGCTACCTTTTGTGTCAGAAATTATCCAGTATAGGATGGTGCTTTCTGGTGTGAAATCTTAAAACAAAGGTGCTCTGGCAAAACTCATGAAACAGCTCCCTAACATGCCCTAAAATTCAAGTGATTATGGAACATTTTTTCACCATCAGTGCCACACTGCTTTATTGTGTTGCTGTGCTGCTCACCACTTGTTCTTCACACTAGAAAAACTTAGAAATGGTTCTTGACTCTGGAGCTCCAAGCATATGTGATGGAAAAAAATCCAGGAGTGAGGAACAAAAGGTTTTACAGACTTTTTGCTCCATTGGCTTTTGTTCCCAACATTAATGAGTTCAACTAGAGTTGAGGAACTTGTTCCCTACTGCAGTCCCCAGAAGTTTACATTTCAACAAACATATAATATGAACAAAGGAGACAAAAAGAACAGAGAAAGGAAGGATATGGCTTCAAACAAATGAAGCCAATATAAGTCAAATATAACTAAAGAAAGAGAGGAAGAGTAAATCATTTAAATAAGTGATATTAGCCACAAAACCCCAAATGAATATGGGGGAAAAAAAAAGAACAAATGGGAATTATTCATAGAAGCTCACATCCGCCTATGGAGCCTGCAAACTACCGAACATGCTGAGGCTCTGAAGGCCCTTCTACTCCTAGTTTAAGCCCCAGCACTGAACATAACATTCCACATGCCCTGAGTGCACTAATAGGCATTAAGGTCCCTGAGCACGCTCACCTGGGACCCCCACCCACACCCCCTCTGCCTATAGGCTATGGGTCTCCATAAAGCTCAGACCTGAGACTCCAGTCCCTTGCAGTGCTATGTTGGGTTTATGTGTCTGCCTGTCCACCCCTGCTTGCCTTGCTGGACCTTGGCCTTGCATTGCAGGTAGCTTGTTGCTTATCTCTATCCCCTCTGCTTCCTGCTGCAGCCCTAACTCAAGCCTTGCTTCCATCTGCTCCCTACTGGAGTGCCTGGATGGGCTCTGTGTCCAGTGCCTCTTCTGCCCATGGTGTTGGAGTGCTGTGGGGCTGTGCTGGGCTTGCCCTGGGCCCCTGCTCCTGCAGAGCAGCCCTGCCTGTGCTGCTGCCTGGCACACCAAGCACTGCTGTGCTCAGACAGAAAACGTGAGGCGGGAGTGTCTGAAATCTGCTTCTCTGCAGCTTCAAAACAAAGTGCTTTCCAGATCTAGAATTTCAGGGAGGAGGGATGTTTTTTCAAAATAACCTCTTGCTGTGGGATGGCTGTCAGGCCTTGCAGAAGATCCAGCTCTCAGGAATGGTCAAAGAATAATGAATGGCTGAGTTTCAGGCTTCTAACTTCCAGATGAGCTATACATGTACCAGGGACTTGTGCTGAGGGAGGGGAGAATGACATCCATTTTAGGAGAGATTCTGAAACTTAATGCCTTTAAATTAGAATTTCTACAAAAAGTTAAATGTCCTTCAGAATGGAATGACCATTCTGTGTCCAACTTGACAGAGCACACAGAAGAGAAATGACAGAGAACAAGGTCTGTAGGATCTCTGTGTTTGTCACCTAGGTCTGGGGAGTATGAAGAGACTCATCAGCATCCCTCTGGAGTGAGCAAGCTTGTGACCTGGTGGGAATTAGCATTTAAAAATAATTTCATCTGCCAGAATTACATTAAAATTGAAACATCTCTGTTCATATAACATAACATTTATGCTTTATGAAAACATATTAACATTAATGGATAGGCAAATTGAGAATAGAATGTTCAACAAAAGGAGCAGTGTTGTTGTTTTCCACTCCAGCTGGATCCACTGATAATTCTCCTTACATACCATAAAGCAGTAGTTAGTATGGTTCCATGTGGCTATTTTTTTTATTTGGAAGTTTTGGTTATTTTAAAGTGTCTTCACTCATAACTATTGATTTAGAAAACAAAAACCTCTTAATTACTCAAGAGTTAAGAAATAGAATTAAGACTGTTGAGGCCATTATAGTTCAATCCCTGTGTACATTATGAGATAGTCTTTAATTACATGATCTCATCCTTTGTTTTCCCACAGGAATGCCTCATTCAGTGTGCAGGATGAACAGTGCTTGGAATGAATCAGCACAACACAATGAAAGGGTCTGTTGTTTGCAAGACTCATCTCAGTTTTGTTGAGGAAGTTGGGATATGTGTTTCGAATGAGTTGGGATGTCAAGAAAAGAAAGGATGGTCTTGTAGCTGAGGAAACTGTGTGTTGCCCTGGAGAATGAGTTTCTATCACTGTCTTTGCTAAAAAGATCCTGTGAGGTACTGTTTTGGGAGAGAAAAAGCAAAACACCTAATTTCCTGAGAAATCTGAGGGCATGGGTCCGCATTCTGTGCTACCAATATGAAAAAAAAGTGTTGAATCCTGTGATTACTATTATTCTTGCACTTTGGGGAAAATGTAATGTGCAATCACATTACAAGTTGTTTTTCAAGGGACTTGTATAAATGTATCTTGTGCCTTCAGTACACCATATTCTACACTCTTTATAGCTATTTGAAGTATTAATAACAGTAATCTGTATACATATATCTAACATTTAGTCAACCGGTAAATAGAAAACCAGAAAAAGTTACTAGGAGTAAGTTAGTCTTTGGTATATGAGGATATGAAATAGTAGTGCAAACTACCAAACATTAATTACAGGTTTCCTAATTCATTATGACAATGTGCATTTATCTTTGATACTCAGATCTATATCCTACTAGTGTAGCTTCAAACTCTCTGTGAAGGATTTGCTTTCTTTTACAATGTTTTGAAATAATCTAGTTTCTTTACATCGTAAGGCATTCTTTTAAAATCACAACCAAAATGAAACTGGTGTATCAGCTTTCAAGAATTCAATTTGCATCTGGTCTGTTCTCCATGTACCTCACTGTGATTACCCTTTCAACACCTACTTTTAGACATTAATGTAGCCAATGCTACAATGACGCAGTCAGAATTAATTTTTCCTCATTCTAGAACAAAGTAGAAGTAATCCAGTTGGCCTCTGTTTCTGTGTAACTAGGTTTTACTTAGGAATGGTTTAATCAATGAAGAGTAGGATCCACACTGCACTTAAAAGCTGCACTGCAGGCTCCAGTCTGCTCAGATGAGCTATTACTAAAATGTGAATATGATTTTTCTTCAAATCATAGTATCATAAGATTAAAAAAAATATTTTTCCTCCTTATCTCTGACATCTTCAAACTCTGTCCCTTTCAGCAATACAAACAGGATCTCTTTGTCATAGCTCATAAGGGGATTCCCACCTTTCTAAGATATTATTGGTTTCCAGTCCTTGTGCTTTGAAGTCACTCCACTGAAAAACACTTTATTGTTTTAGAGTGAAAAATCAATGCAAGATTGCCAAAATTTTTATTCTTATTTTCTAAGTGATTAAATACTTAAGAAATATTCCCATTATCTCTTCACCTATTGCATGACAAAATGTAATGTAAATGGCAATAGATTAGGAATCTAAAAATATTTCCTTGCATTGAGCATTTATCCAATTTGTTATAACTCTGCATTTTTAGCAGTTTGTTTTAAGGATTTGAATGTTTAAATTCTTTAAAAAATTTTAGTAAGAATTTGGATTTTGGATTGGCAGCAAACAATAAAGGAAAAAGTTACAAAAAGTTACGAGATCAATCTGATGGCTCTGCTGAATTCTAATATATTTTAAAGTCATAAAAGGTTATGTTGCTTTTCAAGTAGTTATTCATCATAGAAGCTAGGCAAAATCATAAACTTGCATTGGATGTTTTTACTTAGGTTTTTAATTACAGCAATCAGCCTTTGTTGGGGATAATAAAGACTGATTTTATGAGAATATCCCAGGGCTGAGGAGGATGTGGCTGTGATGGTGAGCATGGCAGAGTGTGTGCTCAGCATGGAGGGACAGGGCAATATCTCTGACACTGCAGCACAAGCAGCCTGAGCCACAGAGGACTCAATGCAGCTGAGTAAGTGAGGCTTCCAGCCAAGGGTATTCTCAACAAAGCAAAGCTCTGCTGGGTGCCACATTGTAAGATGTAGCTTAAATCAAACTTCTCCAAACAAGCATATTGGATTTAGAGGGTAGAGAATGACTTAGAGAATGCCAGTTAAGTCATCGAGCTTATTCTGTTTATTTTCTGCTTATGTACAAAAAGCTGTGCATCTTCCATTAGTCTTCTGAATCTTTTGTTAGAATCAAATTACAGCCTGGAAAAAAAAAAGGCGGGGAGGGCATTTCTGCCTCATCTCTAGATTCTCTTATTAAGAGTAATAGCTATGGGCCATTTCCAAATGGTCAGAGCCATCTGTTTCCTTAAAACTTTCTTTGGATGAACTCTGAGAAGTGTTACTTTGATTTTTCCTATATCCTGTATCCACTATAGCAATCTGATGCAATTCAGGTGGAGGCCAGTATTTCTAAATCTGTCATGACAATGGGACTGTGTTGAGATAAATTAATTCAAAAATAATAATTAACCTTTTTGTCCCATTGTTATCCAGAGATGTACAAATGCAGATACTGTGACAGATCAGGTGACATCAGCTTTTCCTTAACACTAATATTAGTACTTAGCCTGGGGATATAGAAAGTTCTGTACAATTCACTGCCTTCTTTCTGAATGATCAAATCTCTTTGTATGAGAAGGGCTATAAATACTCTCTTTGTTTACTCTGCAGCCCAAGGGCAAATCTGTGAGAGAGACAAGATTCTGCAGCCACAGAGTTATAGAGAACTCAGCATTCTGCTGTGCCATTAATAGGAGCTTCTAAGTACTTTTGAGATGACCTAAAAATAAGTCAGTGTAGCTCTACAGTTTTATGGACAAATTTATTAGAGACATTGTGGGAGGGGGCCAGAGAAGACAAAAAATTTATATGTAAACAAATCTTTAGAAGCATTGTTTTCTAAAGCATGTGTGTTATGGAAATACAGAGGTAAAACTTGCACTTAGGTAAATGCCCAATATGAAATCCTCATGTAAATTAAATTCCCTAACTCAAAAATATTGGTTGTGAGCCAGCCAGTGCTGGGAATCAAGCAGCATCTAATCAAGGTGCTTTTCAATTGTAGTGAAGAAGGATAAATGCTGTCTAAATGGATTCTGAGATTACCACTGCAAAAAAACCCACAAACTCTCATCTGTTCCATTTCACTTAGACCAGCTGAGACTGCCCTCAATCAATGGCTGCAAGTAGTACTTGACTTTATCAATAGATAAAGGTACAGCAGCAGGTTCAAATCTGTAATGCAAATGAAATATTGGACTACTCAGGCTTCACTAGGACACAGATTCCATCACATTCTTAGACCAAGCAGATAGGTCATATGTTCTCTTTTGAACTCTCTTTGAAAAGTAGATGGGATTTCTTCCTTTTGGGCAGTGGTGTCAGACTCTCTTTACCAGATTTAATGTTATTCTTAAGCAGTTTGTAGACTTTTTTTCCTTGTGTTTTTTCTTATGTAGTAATTTGTTTCCCACTACTCTTATAGGAAACTAAAATATCCCTTCAAATGATTTTGAAGTGCTCTCTTAATAGTCTCCTGAAAAAAAGGCTCTCCATTCCTTTAATGAAAAGAATGGAATATATGCACAATTTCAAGTAATGCTCATTGAGCTTGTAATAATGTCATTGATGTTTCTTTTTTTAATTGAAAATATCTTGCTTCATAGATGCTTGGATTGTGTTTCTCTTTCATGGGTATAGGAGGTTGAATATAATTTTGTTTGACTATTCCATTAATATCATTCTTCAATCACTCCTTATGCCTGAGATCCCAGAAACAATGCTTGTTGTTATGCTTTATTTATGACCTTGTATTTCATACAATTCATTTTCATCCAATTACTATTACTTTGGCTTCCAAGGTCATTCACTTCTAGTATGGTAGTACAATTCTCTTCTGCGTGGATGATTCATCTCAATAATGTATTATCAGCAGATCTCAGCAGTAGATTTTCTTTTGTATGATGAGTTTATGAATGAAAGTATTAAATAAATTTTGCCCTATAGTGGCTTTCTGAGAGTTTCACTAGAAAATCAAAAAAACTTTTTTGGGTCCAGCTTACTGCCTGTGTAAAGAAGGAAGACTAACAATTTATTTAGCATTTATTTAACTGAATTGTTGCTCCTTACAACATTTGAGAAACATTTGCAAAGCTTATATGAACTTTATGTTTGTATCTATACAGTTGATATTTATTTGAAAAATAACTACAATAGAAAAGTTTTAAAACTTCAAATGTTGTATAGGAAAACAATGTACGGTTTTGCTGTACATTTATTTTGGTAGTGAATCTTTTAGTCTGACTTGCATTGTAGAAAAACTGGCAGTGCAAAAGTTGTCTTTCATGTGGAAAATGGCAAGTCTGCATGTCTTCTTTCTCTGAGAAGAAAAAAATACAGTTCTCTATAACAATATAAAGCAATGCTGACACCTACAGAGAATGTATGTAAATATCAACTTACAATTTGCATTTTTCATAAGAATTTCCAGAATTATTTGGTTAAAGAACAAATTATTTATAGAAAGCTTTTATAGCGATTCTGAAAAAGTTAGATCTTTATTTTCTGCTTAGATCAGTCTTCAGTAAATAAGATACAAAAATCTGAATGTAAACTCTATGCTTTAAATATATTAAAAATTTAAAAATTTTCAGTAATGTACACTTCCAATTGCATAAAAATATTTTTAAACAAATTGATTTGTGCAGCAGGGAAGGACCCAAGAGCCTTGAACCAAGCCACCAGCCTGATGTACATTGCTGGACAGAATCAGGTTCACTGTTCCTGATAGACTGCTTGCCCTCCCTCTCTCAGTGTGACACAGCAGGATTATATTGCTATTTAGAGGGTTTGCAGCCTCTCTGCTCAGCCAAACACTTCTACAAAAACTCCTGGGTAGTAGGTTGCCCATATGTGGGGCAAAGTTAAAGAAAAATTAGCCCAGCAGATTGAGGAGAGATTTTGTAGAAGGGACATGGCTCTTTTACTGACCATTTCTTCACTCTGATGTACTATTATGGGTTATGCAAGCTGCGATATTCACCACACTGCTGCAGAAAGGTGAACTCCTTTCTCTCCTTTGAAGTATAATAGATAGGTGTTTTAAATACATAAAAGAAGTATAACTAACAATGAATTCTCCACACTAGTCATTTTCTCAGAGGCAATATACAGGTTTGACAGTATGTTGCTTAAAGTGGTGATTTAGCAAAGTGAGCAATGGATAGGAGGCACTAAACCATGTAAAAGAAACTTTGGAAAAATAAGAGATGGCACTTGTAGGTTTGTCTAACATTCATATTATCCATGCTCCCATTATGCAAACCTCTGTGAAAAATTCAACTCTAAAAGAACATCGTTTGAGTGAGTTCAATGTAGGCTTTTAAATCTGAACTGCTGAAGATATCTAACTTTTAGTTTTGGTGGCAAGCAGATGAAAACTTCTGGGAAGACTGACTAGAAGGCTTGAATTTGAACTTAGTGGGTTTTAGAAAGCTGCGAATCAGTAGACAATTCTATTCATCAAAGGCAAGCCATAATTATTTTGAGGTAAAACACTGAATAAACCCCCCTTATTCTAGGCCTCTACTGCTTCTTTAGAAATGAATATATCAGAAGAGATTAATGTGTGTCTTTGAAAACCAGGTGCATTTCATACCCTGGAATCTTTTAATCTGGCAGATAACAGTGCTTCTCCAGTAAGATAGTCAAGATCTTCCCACTGAAAAAGTGATATTATGTGTATTATAATTTCTATTGTATAATCACACTATTAAAGTACTGGCATGTTTATTTTTAGCATTTAGTAGAATTGCTTGCATGTTTTATTTGTTAATTGTAGGCATTAAAACAGCAGACTCTCCCCTTTCCTACTGTAGCTGTGGCCCTACAAATGTGTGTGCAGTATGTCTGTGCACAGAACACAGTTTGATATTTACCATGTCTGTATATTCAAACACATTCTGATGCATGTATACCAACTTGATCTTAGCTGAAGGAACTGAACCAAGTTAAGAAATGCCCTTTCCTCTTCAATAATTGCATGTTTACATTTTCAGCTTTTAATTCATGTATGTGTTTAGAACAGAACCAATCATTGTTTTAAACTCCATTGTTCTGGGGGATCTGAGCATGATGACAACAGTGTAAAGCTTAGCTTGCAAATTTGCACGCTCCGAGACTGACTTCTCACCAGTGTTTTCCTAGCACCAGTGGGCAAACAAACACATTTCCCTCCTGATCGTTGCTATTTGCAAAGGCTTAGGCCTTACATGCGGATAATTAAGTAGAAGTGGAGCCGGCAGTTTTCTTTCTGTCTGTCTTTCTTTCTTTCCTGGGGTGCTATGTAGAAGATGAGTCCCGTCTCTCGCCTCTCCCTCCACTGCCTTGAGAGCTTCCAGCAGCGTTTTGTGAAGTTGCCACACAATCAGCGCATTGTTTCGAAGCAAGCAAAGGCAAGGCGTTCTGATGTTTTTATAGTAGCTTCCACTCAGTGTACGGGGGAAGCGGGAACCCCACGGGAGATGTTCTGCCCGCGACCTGGAAATGGCCGGTGCCGGGCGGGCCGGGGGCAGGGGCGGCCCCGGCTCTCACTAGGGGTCGCAGGATGGCAAAGAATCACCGCCTGTCGGAGGGCAGGGATGCCACCACACGTGGGCACCTCAGTGCCAACGCCATCGCCTCCCAAGTGGGGCGATTCTTGGGAAAACACCCGCAGGCGTCGGGACGGTGTCGGGGCCGTGCGCTGCCTCTCTCCGGGTGCCCCTGGCTGCTCGCTAAACCCGAGCTGTGCTAGGGACGGGAGGGCTGGGTCTGGGGAGATGACCCATCTACTTACTATTAACTACAGGTGGTGGGTAATCTGTGAAAAAGGCTATCGCCGGGACAGGCGAGATTGTTTCTGTTGCAGACCTTAACCTGGACATTGACAGCAGACTTGGTAGGGACTATTTTCTGTATTATGCTTATTAAGTGCTCACTGTTGAAAATTAATAATGAATGTTATTTATAAGTACCAATCTCCTTCACGCAGAATCCTTGCTTGTGGTGTTTTATGACTTCTCTGGCTAACTCCCTGATTAGCTGAATTATGTGTACACTGTCTGAAGAACTATAACAGGTTACTTCAACATGATTCCTTGTTAATGTTCTGATACTAAAATATAATCACATATTGGGTTTCAAAAGAGAAACTCAACTTCCTTGTCTAGTTTGCTACTGTGTTTTAAACCAAGCCTCAGACACCTTCCAATATCTTTATTTCCTCAACAAACAGATATTCTGTTCCTGTGGTGACTCTGACAACGGAAGTTACAGAAAGAAATGTAACAAGTGAAAACAACCAAAGATCCAAATTTACTGATGGAGACACCTGGCAAACTGATCTGTTCATTAAAGTGAATGGAACTTGGACAGGAGTAGAGAACTTGTTACAAATACATCAAAGGGCTGTATTAAAATCAAATGAAATATGCAAATATAAAAAAATGTATTCAATTGACATTTGACACCAAAGAAATAATTACTTATAAAGAGAAAAA
Source organism: Melozone crissalis (assembly GCF_028551555.1). Taxonomy (NCBI): domain Eukaryota; kingdom Metazoa; phylum Chordata; class Aves; order Passeriformes; family Passerellidae; genus Melozone; species Melozone crissalis. The sequence continues at coordinate 33,302,776 of NW_026535784.1, read as the reverse complement.
TGAACTGACAGTATCAATTTCTATAGAGAGCTGATTGACAAAGTAATGGGTTTCAGCATATTTGTGATAGGTTACTCCTCTAACCATAATACAAAGAGAAGAAAACAGGTTTAAGAAGGAGGAAAAGTAGTAGGAGGAGAGTTTCCCACAAAATGAAGGCTGCTTGAATCATTTAGAAGTCATCTCTTGCTTTAATGTAGGTGAGTCTTAAACCAGGAATATTTCTGATTGTTTTCACTGCTAGCATTTTGTGCAAACTTAATCTGCAATGTCTGTCCTGCAAACTGCTACTCATGTCACCCACTACAAAAGAGGATCCATGCAAATACAAATTTGGCCATGGTGTATGAAGGTAGGGAGCTTTTTAGATGTTGGAAATTAAGTGCAGTTTTTATATGGTAAGTGCAATTCTTTAACAAATAAAATGCACATGCACACACACACTTAAAAAATAAATCTTACCTGTTGTGCAGTTCCACATAATAATAAACAGGAATACAAATGTACACCTTGATTCTTATGCTTCGTACTCAAAGATTCTGAGTTGTTCATGTATTCAATGTTTTAAGCCTGAACTCAAAGTAAGGGCTTCAGTGACTAATTTGACAAGGGCATTTCTGCCAGCACATGGGAAACACAAACTTAAATGTCTGGAGAATGTATAATAAATCCAACTCTTCAGAAAATCCTCCCTGCTTTTTCAGTGAGAATGGATTCTATTAAGTGCAACACAGAACTGTGCATGCACAAGTGGTGCCTGGGACCTCTTTCACCCTTTTCTTGGAAAGATTAAAATTTTATGTAAATGCTGGTTCCAGATTCTGGAATTAATTTTGGAAGTGCTTTGGTCTCAGTTTAGTTTGGGTGCTTTATATTGTGTTTTCACTGATATGTGCCCCCAACTGACAATAGCTATGTCTAGTCAGTCATCTGTGACATCTCTAGTATTGCAAATTATATAGCTTCGAGGTGGGGGAGGCAAAAAATGAATTGCAGGAGCTTAGTACTGTAATCATGCTGAAGGAAAATTGTACTAAAATGGCTGCAAGTTAAGTTCAAATTGTAAAACATATGTGTATTCCATATATATGTGTGTAATTACTGTGAAATATGTATTATTTACAGCAAATATTGATTGTGCCTGCACAAAACTATCACCTTAGTGAGTGAAACAGCATTGAGCTTTAGAATACAATATAATCCCTGAATTCTCCAGACAGAGATTATTAATTATTGCTGCATGGTGCATCAGTGCCTTCTTTCAAAAGAAGCTCTTGCTGGAAAATGTTCTTTTGTAGTAAAGAAGAATTGACAACAAGAAGAGTGCAAATAATTTTGGAGAGGGCTGGATAATGTGGATGCAATTACATTAGTTTTGCCATACACATTTATGATCTTATGATACTGAAGATAAGAAAGAGGTGCCAAGTAAGACACCTTAGGTATATAAGGTGGTTTTTTTTTTTGATAGCTGCATCATAAAATTCACTGGGTATTTTACTACCTGTATTAATGAGAAATATGTGTTAGACATTGTTGAAAAAGGTAAAAGTTCTCTGCTGTTTAGAGAACTTTTATAAGTATTACTACAGCTAAAACAATGCTGATAACTACTGGACAATATTTCTGTCATCGATAGTGCTTGTACCGTAGTTTCATGCTGCTTCCTGTAAGACAATTGCCATTCTTCTTCCCGGGTGCTGGTGATAGACCTCATTTATCTTCAGTGAGCCAGAGTTAGAGGAATACTTGTGTTTACATAGACCCCCAATTAGGACAAGGTTCCTCTGTTTGCTTGGATTTCTTACCCCCAGTGTCACTGTTACATGTTTTCTGCCATAAGTGCCAGAGATGTTATAAATGCTAAATTACAATGCAAACTAAACCAGAGCTTTTTCATCTGAGTGGCTCGTGGCTCAAAACAGTGACTCCTGTTTGTCAAGGTGCTGAGCTGCTTTGTCTTCCAGAAATGAATGGAAGATCAAAATGCTCAGCAGTCACTCAAGATCAGGCTCATTAGAGGCTTTCTTCTGTCAGAAATCACCCACTGACTCCCAGCTATGTGACAGTATGCTGAATACTGGAGGGTAAGATTAACCCTGTACACCTAGTCAGTCTAATAGCAAATGTCACTTCTGAGTCTAACAGCAACATTTGTTCATACCAGAACAGGTCTGGGAGTAGTACTATCATTTTTATATTTTATTACACTATTATCATAGAATTGCCAAAGAAACTCTGTTCACCAGTTACCGGTGTCTAGAGTGATGGCTGATAATGACCCTGATCAGCTCTGATACAAATCAAACGCAAATTTGCTGTCAACTTTGACAAGGAGCAGCACCTTACAAAGCTGAGAATTGGATTCTCAATGATTTATCAACTTGTAAACATAAACTGCAAACTTCAAACCAGACAGCTTTTAGCTATTGTTTATGGGGAGTGGGGGGATGTTGTTTTTTTGGGGGTGGGGTGTTGGGGTTTTTTTGGTTGGTTTTTGTTTGTTTGTTTGTTTATTTTGTTAGACAATAAAATAAACCAAACAAAATCAAGTTAGCAAACATTTAGATGCCAGTTTTTCATCTGGCAACCTCTATCTATCTTCTGAAGAACTGCAAGCTAAGCTCTGCTAAGCTCAAAACTCATAGACTTTGTTTTTTTAATTAAGAGAAGGTCAGGATGCCTCCTAATACTTGGAATGCAGCTGTTTTCAGACAAGTGAATATTTAATATGACCTCCTATACTAACCTCCTAGCTTTGAACATTGCTTTAACAATTAAGCTCTTCTGGCCCTATGTTTAAAAAGCTGTCCACAGCTACTGCAAATTGATTTATTGCTTGATGAGGATCAGGGATGCTGAGTAAACACAGAACAGTTTCTAATTTAAGTAGCACACCAGTGGTTTTGTTGTTGCTGCTTGATTGCTTGTTTTAACATCAGTATATGTTCTCAATGTGGTTTTGCTTGCTGCAGCTTTTAGAGGATTAAAAGTGGAGGGAACATAACACAAATCATGTTATAAACACAGTCTGGTTGGGTATCTAATATTAAATTTTCTTGACAATCTCTGCTGGTAGATATTTTTTAAGTTGCTTATACAACTTTGCTTAATTGTGAAGATTTGGCATAGTATTTTCCATGCTAGTGTCAGCTATGAGCTGATTTTCAATTTTAATTTCTTCATCAATCTTTCTTTCAGAATGTTAGCTTAAACTATCAAGGTGTTTGAAAATGAAACATGGAAATAGATGAGATTGATCCTAATAAAAAATCACAGCAGTATTTTTGGAAGGGGTTCAGTATGCTCAGCCTGTGGGAAATATAAAAAAATCTTGAGCAGAATAGAAAGAAGGAGAATATCCATCCTTATGTAAAGAGATTTATCATTTTTTTTCCTGTTATCATTGGTATGGACTTGCACATGGACAGAGCCATCCTTGAATAGATGCAGCTTTAACAGCTCCCTTACCTGAGTGTGCCACCTGCAAGTGATCATTTTGAGCAGTGCCTTGCTTGGATCTGTAACTTAATTGAGAAGAAGCCATAATTCCAAATGCTTAATCCACCTCAGCCATACCTGTGGGATGGGGAGGGCAAGGTTGTCTCACTTGAATAGATGGGGAGGAAGAACTGATTTTGCAGGATGGTAGAGCCAGCACAAAGCTCCTGAGAAAGAATGTGGGGTGTGATCAGGAGAAGTCAGCAGTGGGAATGACAGATGTATTTTGGGACAACAAATTTTTCATGTAAGGAAACTGTGCCTGAGGAGTAACAGAGTGAAGAGATAGATGGAAGGTAGCAAACAAGCAAAAAACTGCCTCAACAGCAATGTAAGGACTGGAGTGTGAGGACTTTCCCTCTGCAACTGGGAAATATGGTCAAGGAGCAAGAGCAGCTTTGTGGTGCACACCTGGAGTAAAGAACAGACAAGGAGGGTGGATGTCAACATAACTAAAAGTTAAATCAGGTGAGAAGACAGAAGAGAAAGATCAACTAGGTAAAGGGAGTGTAAACAAAACAACAGCAAAAACAACAACAAAAGAACCCTGCATAGCTAAAGATGAATCTGAGAGTGAGAAGTCCCAGAACAAGATTAAAGAAAAGTGCAACTAGGGCAGCTGGAACTGGGATGAGAATCAAACACTAGCATTAACTAGATAAGGAAAACAAAAGTGGGATCAGCCAAGACTGAAGAGAGAATGAAGACAGGTTTGAAATAACAAGCAAAGATAAGGCAAAGCATGGACATGGGAAGAAAGCAGATGGGCTATTTAAAAACACCCTCTCCCAGAGTTTGGAAGGGATCCCAAGAGTCTCTCTTCTGCCATGAAATCCAGTGCTGAAGAGGGAAGCATCTTTTCAAATGCTGGGCCAAACACAGCATGACATATTCATGCTAACAGGTAATGTGTTGAGGAGCAGAAGATTCAAAGCAGTGGATGAATTATGTGGGTATTATTAATGAAGGGGCTGTTGCTGGCAGGAGTCTGGCTGTGTTTATCCTAGAAACTGAAGGAAGCATTGAAGAAAAAAAAAATTTGACACAAGTGGTGTCAAAAGTCTTGAGAGAGCTGAGCAGTTTGAAATTTGTGTCTTAGCTCTTGTCTCTGCCACAGAGTTCCTTGATAGAGTTGGTTCAAGGCTTTTAAATTATACTTCTGGATAATTTGCTTCTCATTTTCAGATGCTTGAAAACTCCAGAGTTTGATTAGAGGTAGTTAGTCACTGACTCAAATTACTACAACTGAAAGCAGTGGGAACCAGGCCTTGAAGAAATAACTTTTTCTACAGTGCCAAGTCCTGACAGGTCTACAAGATATCAAACCAGGTAATCTGTAACTGTTTCTCAAATGTAATATTCATATCCTGTCATAATATCCCCTCAACTGAGAGGTGTATTATAAAACTAAAATAGTTAATATTTTGAAGCCCATGAATATTATAGCAACCAGCTCCAAAAAATGCCTATGAGGAAATTAATAACTCTGTATGTAGAACAGGATCAGAATAAATGTGTAATGAATAAAGCATGGGGCATGCTTTCAAAAGTAAAACAGAAAACATAACATTGAAGGGCTTTTTGTTAATTAAGCACAGAGGTTTGTAGGAAAAAATTATATGTGAACATGCAGTGAGCAACTTTCATAATATATGAGTACATGTAGGAGAGAAGGGAGAAGTATGGTTTCTCTGGTGAGCTCACTATGATCATGAGTGTAACTTTTAACTTCAAAAGTTTAATTTTAGTTTATGTGGTTCACTCAGTATAATGTTACAATTGTGTACGTGCATGTTTGTTACTGTAGATACTTTATTTGTCACAATGTGCTTTCAGCTTCAGTATTTCCCTACAGAATGACCACTTGGGGAGTGGGAAAGTACTTAAACATAACTACAGCTGTCTCAGAAGTGCTCTAGGTACCTCAGAGTGAATATGTTTATCAGGAGATAAGGCAGGAAGGTAACCAGCTTCTGCAGAACTTCTCTGTTTCAGCCTCCTGAGAAGTCCCATGAGTGCTGGTCCCAAGGAGCTGACCCACCACGGTCTTCAGCCTTCAAAGCCTTAGGCATGTGCTGAGCTCGATGTTTGTGAATAAGCCCATTGTGTCCACCCACCTAAAACTCCATGCTAGATGGAGGCCTAAGCAGCAGACAGATAGCCACAGAATGAGGAGGAGGTGTGAGCAACGATGTTTCATATGTATTTTTTTTTTAGTTCGGTGATTGTGTTTGTCTTTCGTAGATGCTTGTCCTTTTTAAAAGTTTTTTTGGTTTTGGTTGTTTCTTTTTTTGTGTAGGAAGAGTTGAAAAGCCTCCAGCTTTCTGGATTAGAAAAAATTAGTAATAAATAAATATATATATATATAAATACCATCACCACTTTTAACATAACTACATTTACTATTATCTCTGTCCCTGTAATATACCCACAAACCCGGAAATTTAAAAGAAAAGGGAAAATGGCTTTGTTGTTGCTGTTGTTGTGTTCCTTTGGTTGGTTTCCTTCCAGCTTAAGCATTCTGTCTTCCTGGCTATGTATTCGTTTCTTTGGAAACGGCTGTAGGATGGATTTTTGATTGACTGTGTTGTCAGATGGATTATCAGAGTTGTGAGCTTTTTGGAATGGTAGACATGAATGTGTGATAAGGAAAAAATATTTTTTACTTAAAATGTTTCAAAAATTTGCATCATGAAAGGAGTTAGGTTGAATAATTAACAGGTTACTTAGGGAAAAAAGTTTTTTTTAATGTGGAACAGTTTGGTTACTAGGAAAAAAATTCTTTTAATATAAAGAAAGCTTTTTACTAATGTGACTGATGGGAATATTAATACCTAAGCAATGTCGAATAGTTTCTGCAGAGCTGCAATGCATATTTTAAAGAGTAATTCTAATGTGTAGCTGCTCTGGGTTACAAGCAGAAAACAGCTTTTACCCTGACATATACACACATTTGTTACAGCACTCATGTGCCCAGATTTCTGCATGACTCCCATCTAGCGTTTCTGGGTTTGTTTCCTGTCTTAATCAGGGCTCTGCAAGGCCAGCTGTCCTCAAGGCTGTGAGTGCTTGGCGCTGCTCTGCCTGTGCTGGAGATGCTGAGGTCGGGGCAGATTGAGGCTGAAGGTGACGTCAGTGCCTACCTTGCTGGGAGAGTTAATCTCCCGCTGCAGAGGCTCCAATAATCTCATCACTTGGGAGACTGGCATGCTGAGGATTGCATGTTGTACATTCCTCTTCTTGGGCTGTAAAGCAATCAGCAAAACCAGTGTTTCTAAAGGTCTGTCGACAAACATGTGCTTGCTAGACAGAGATTGCTCCTTTTTTGGGGTGGAGGTGCAAAGGCACAGGAAAGAAAATTAACTTTTTAAAGGTGTGTATATGTGAAGCAAAGTAACAAAACCAGGTTAGGGGGATCCACTTTTACAAATGAGCATGCAATTAATAACACTGCAAAATAAGCTGCCTCCTTTGCAAGCATAAAAAATAACAGAAATCATATTTCAGATTGGATCAGGCTGGTTTCTTTAGGAAAACACAGCCTGCCAAACCATGACACTGCAAACAGAAGCAGTCATCAGCCCTGACACTGCTCTGAGGGACTGACAGAAAGGGTCTCTGATAACTTCCTTGGAGTCAGTTCCAAATGTCTGTGATGGCTGGTCATAGAAAGTATATTGAGGAAGAGGGGAAAAGAGCAGGCCACAAGTTTCTCAGACTTTTCTTTCATCTGGTCTGTGGCGCTTTTTGAGGGCTTTATGAAACACAGCAAACCGAACTGCTGGGACAAAGATTGCCTAGTGAAGACTGCACCTTTTCAGTGGCAGCAACCCACTCCTTGACTTTCAAGTCTGCAGCAAAAAGACTGAGTTAGGAGCAACGTGGACACAACCTGCACGCCAAAAATATAAGGAAGCACATGGGTGCTTCCAAGACACTGACGCTACTCGGTGCCAGACTTCTTAATATTGTTAAACACCTATTAGCTCTGTCTTAACCGACCATTCCAGTTTTAATGTTATGACCTGCCGAGAGCGCCTATCTATAGCAGCACTAACCCTGCATTCGCCGGACGGCAGGGGCAGACGCACAGCGTCCGGGTAGGCACTATAACTTTCGTCATTCGAAAGGAGGCTCTGCACCTTGCCCCCACCCGACCCCCGTATTTTGGGGGTCTACAAGTCTTGACAGCGGCGACAGGAAGTTGTGTCCCGTCCTTCCTTCCCCCGAGAGCTGCGATAGCACAGTGCGCCCACCCGGCGTTTGCGTTCAGCGCTTTCGGGTGCCCGCGTCCCCCGGCACCTGGGGCGGCCCGCGGGGCCCAGGGGCGCTGCCTGCGCTCCTGGCACGGCCGGGGGAAGGGACTGCCTCCGGATTTCCACCCCTGCCACACAGGGAAGGCTACCGGGAAGTGCTGCGGGGACACTGAGCCTGTGCGGGCTCGGACGTGAGAGAAAGACGCAGCCGCTTCTCGGCGGCAGCTCTTTCAAAAGTCCGTGTTAAATGTGACACCCCGGCGAAACAGGAGCAGAAGAAACACCCCTCTACCCGCCCCTCGTCGTCCCCCCCGCCCTTTTCCATGGAAACTCGTAAAAGGAGGAGGAGTAGAGTTTGCTACGGAAAAGTCTCACCTTGGTCTGAAACAGTTTCAGGCGTTCCTGCGGGATCGGAGCTGCCCGTCTCGGGGGAGGGGAGGAGGCAGGCAGGGAGATCTCTAGTTGCCTATACGTGTATACATATTTTTTTCCCCCGCTTGATCTTATTTTATTCCAGCAGCACGTATCTCTGCCCCTCCTCCCCCTCCCTCTCCAGGTTGATCGGCTGAAATGAGGCTTTGCGCGCTGATCCCTTCTCGGGCTTTAACACAAAACCCGGCCCCGCGCAGCCGGCGGCAGCTCGGGGCGCCTCGGCGCTGAAGCGCGGCGGGGCCGGGCGAGGCCAGGCAGGACTCCGCGGAGCGGGGCGGTGGCTCCCGCGGAAACTTCGCTTGGAAAATAAACCTCCACCACTTTCCTGGAGATCCACGTGAGAGCAGGAAAGCCCGACTGCAAGATCTCTGCGCTGCTGCTGCTGCTGCAATTTTACTTTTTGTTTGCCTTGATGTTTTTTTTCTGTTTGTTTGTTTGTTCTTACTTTCATTTTGGAACCGGCTCCCAGCTGCTTGGCTGAACTTCTGGAGACCAGTGGACCTTTTATAATGCCTTCTTCTGTTTTAAACAAACTGTGGGCTCTTAAACTTTTCTCTTTCCCCCTCCCCCTCGCTCCTTAACCCCCACCCTTCAGCTCATGGGGCTAAAACTGCAAAGCAGCAGCAGCAGAGGGGGAAATATACAGACACTGATTTATTTTCCTGTCTCCTAAATTGTAGTTAATTCTTCTTATCGTCCTCCTCAGCACCCATTTTCTCGCGCTTTTTCGGCTGCCGGGTGTCGATCTATGCATTGTTTTATCTGATCTCGATCCTTTTGTTGTTGTTGTTTAAATGCCATGCACTGCTTATCTAGAGAGAAAGCTATATGGAGATAGAGGCGTATAGTGAATGCGCGTATGTTTCCATAAGACACACTATCAAGGGAGCAGATCAGAAGCAGCCCGGATCCTGACCCTGACTGTATGAATAAGTAAGCAGGATGCTGACGACTGTGTGTTAGTTGCCTGTAAGGTTTTCGTAAGTTAAAGGGCGACGGAGGAGGGGGGACAGGACAGAGACAGAGCTTAGAGTGTTTGTGCAGAGGGGGGCGAAACTCTGACACTTTGCTCCTTCCAGCATAGCTGCTGCCTCCCATCAGTAGAGCTCCGCGGTTTGCTGTAGTGCACCCCACCTCCCTCTCCCTCCTCCCCGCTCCCTTTTCTTCCCTTCCTCCTTTTTTTTTTTTTTTTTTTCCTTTCTCTTTTCCCCCCTCTCCCCGAGGTAGTTTGCTGATGTGCAGCCCGGATCCATCTTCTGGCAGCACCAGCGGGACCGGGGTCGGCGGGCGCGCAGCGGGGCGCGGGCCGGGCGCGGAGCGGGACGCGGGCAGCAGCCGCCGCCGCCTCCTCCTCCTCCGCGGGAAGTTTGGCTGGGTTTTGACAGAGGCGAGGGGAAGCCCTGACAGACAGGATCTCCCGGACTGAGTCCACCCCCTGCGCCCACCCACACACCCAGCGACTTTTCCCCGGCGAAGGGGCAGGGGGGGGCAGCGACGCTCATGCTCCTCACTCTGTGTCGCACCCGTCTGGCTGGGGCTACCTAGGGAGCACAGTCTCTTGGAAGAGCCTCCAGGTGGAGAAGGAAAAAAATACCATCCTCCCCCAAAACCTATGGTTGCTCCATCCCTTACCCTCCTTTCCCAAGCCGGCGTGGACAGCAGAGCCGGCCGCCTAGTTCACCCTCGCCCTGCTCGCCACCTCTCCGCCCGAGGGAGGATGAAGATGCTTTGCTGGAGGATGGCACTGTGGCTGGCCGGCTGGACTGTCTGCGGGAAGCCTTCTTCCTGCTCTGGCCTCGATTATGACTACACTTACGATTTCACCGAAGAGGATAAAGCCGAGGCGATAGATTATAAGGATCCTTGCAAAGCTGGTAAGTGACTTCCACGTCTAATGCAGCTCCCCGCCCCCTCCCCAGATGGTGACTTTGTCTGGCTTTATTTACGCGGGGTGCGTGTGGGGGAGTCCCGGGCTCACCTGCTCCCTCCCGGGGCAGCGGCGGCGAGCGCAGCCGGAGCCCTGCATCCAGCCGCCTTGGCTGGGGAAGGTACCCGGGACCTGCTTTTCTGGGACTTCCCACTTACTTCCCTGCGGTCTCCGGCCGGGCTGGGAGAGGCGCGGCGGCGGGCAGGGCTGGAGCGGCCGCCAGCGCTCCGCGGCCCTGGGGCCGTCGTGCCTGCCGAGGAGCCGGCCGACGGGCCATGCAAGTTGCAGAGAGATTTCGGCGGGGCCCGAAGGTGTCGAGGCGGGAGCGCGCCCCGCAGCACCAGCCGGGCACACGGAGCGGCCGGCCGGGCCGGGCTCCGCCGGAGGGTGGCGGCTTCTCCCGGGGCCCTCCCTGCCCGCCCCCGCGCCGGGAGCGGGTGCCGCCTCCGCCACCCTCTCGCCTCCTTCCATCCCAACCTGTCGCTCCCTCCCGGCCGGGCGCCCCTTCCCGTGGGCCGGGGCGGACCCTCGGCGCCGGCCGCCCCGTGGAGGTGGATGCGATAAGCGCGGCTCCAGAGCGGAGGGTTGCGCAGGGGCGGTGACTGTGTGTGTGTGTGTGTGTGTGTGTGTGTGTGTGTGTGTGTGTGTGTGTGTGTGTGTGTGTGTCTGTCTGTCTGTCTGTCTGTCTGCCGGGCTTTCAGCCCCCGCGTCCCGCTCCCAGAACCTGGCTGGTGGTGCTGCGGGCCGGTGTGCCACAGCCTGTGCCGTGGGGTGCCACAGCCTGTGCCGTGGGGTGCCACAGCCTGTGCCGAGGGGTGCCACAGCCTGTGCCGTGGTGCCTCCCGCCTGCTCGGTGCCTGGCAGATCCCTTTCCACGCTGTGCTGAGGTGCAGCCTCTTCTCGCTTTGTACGATGGTTTTCTAGAACGTTTATCCTACTGATTTAGGACTGCAGCCTCTTTAATGCCAGATTCAATTCTTCACCCGTTGAAGTTATCAGTAACAAGAACTGACCTCAGGAACCGGGTTCACTGGTGTTTCAGTAGACGTGTGTATCTCGGTGATGCTTTTTTATCCTCCCCAAGGTGTTACCACCAATAGTGGTTGTCCATTCCCAACAGCTCTATTGTTAAACAAACGCTCAAGTTTTCTAGCAGCCTCCTTTGCATTAATTAGTTATTTTGTATTCTGGAAACTAGTTCAGCCAAAGGTTGTGTTCTCTATATCTGTGTGGTTTTCTTTAATTTATTGAAGAGAATGTGTGGTGTACATATATGCCAAATATGCAGACGCTCTGTTTTTCTAATCACAAAAATATTTTGTTCCTAACTGTGAATTGTTAGGTCTGACTTGCGTACAACTGAAGAGTGTTCAAGTCCGAAAAGAACAGAAGCAACTGCAATCAAAACATTATTTTTTCCTCAGTTAGCACTCACATTGGTAACTGGTCATTGTTAACCTTTTTTTCTGGTCTGTAATTATTTAAGAAGATTCATATGCATCATTTCATATAATGAGAAATGCCTGTTTACTCTCAGTTTGCTGTGGGATTCTTGTTTCATAGTGGGAATAATTAGCAATTATAATTCATGATACTAAGTGTTTTGAGGTTATGCATGAGAGAAAGACAACAGTAGGAGACTGCAATTTGATCTGCATTGCCAATTCTCTGCCATCACTTTGTTTTGCCTGGAGAAAGAAGCATTTGTTTGGAAAATTTGGCCCATGGAAACATTTTATTGACATTCTTACTTGTGCTGCTTCACAAGTATAGAGAGCTTAGGTACTACAGGGACAAGAGGTAGGTAGGTGTATGAAGAGTTACGTCTGTGTGGTTCCTCTTAGTCTTAAAAGCTGTCACTTTGAGGATGTCTATCCAGTAAAAAACCCTATTTTTAAAGGTTCTTTTAACTACCACGCTTCTTAGTGTGTGGTAGTTCTTCAGAAATAAAAATGCACCTCAATGCTCCACACTGGGTGTACACCATGTACCCATCATTTTTTAATAAAAAATTGACAACTCTATATATCAATGAAACTGATCCTCCAAGAGTATTTCCCAATTTACTTTTCCTGCTAGACCTTCCTTAAAGGCTCCATTAATCTCAGCCTGTAAAGTGCCTGATCAAAGATGCTGGGAGCAGCGGGTGCTCAGCCTCTTTGAGCAGCACAGCCCAAGTGTGTGTTCTCCCCAGGTCAGCTCTTATCATCTGGGGTGGGTTTTGGGCTCCCAGGAATAAATTTACTGATCTCTGCCATTAGGATGGGTTCCACAGTGAGGCCCTGTAGAAGGACAATGCCAGGTCTCACACTCAGGGGTGTGAGACGTTCACACTCAAGGTATGCAAGCTTTGTAGATACAATTAACACCTGCTTTTACTGCGTCTTGAGGGCCTGCAGCTGAGCAGCTGAGCCTGTAAAAGTGCTTTTTTTTTTTAAGCTGTTCTGGCTGGTCAGTTGGGTCAGTGTTTTCTGTTAGGAACCATATAGAAGTGAGTTTCTGCAGCTTAGCAAGCACCCAAAGTAATTTATAGGTTTTACCTATTTCAAAAACTTAAGTGAAAATCTTAGACATGTTAGAATAATTTGACCTACCCCCAAATATGCTGATGCAAGATTGTTTCACCTGTATTTTAGAAGTTATTTGCATTCACATTTTCTCTAGTGAGTGGTGTTTGCTGCTTAGTTTTTTACTGAATAGACTACGTTTGCAATCTTGTGACAGAAAGCACTGCACATGAGGCATGAGATCCATAGTTAGATGAAGTTATAATTCTATAGCTCCTTATAGATACCTGTTTCTGTTGAATAAATGTTCTCTTGCTAGGTCCTTCTCTCCCTGTTTTATTGTGAAAAAACTGAAGGAATTTACCAGAAACACAACGTGGCAGCCTCTGAGGGGTTATTTATGGGTATTCTGTGGGGTTTTTTATGGGTGCTATATGTGTGTTTTAACTTTTTCACAAGGAAGGGATCATTTTAGTGGATGTGCCTGGAATCACAGTGTTGCTTTGACTTAAAACTCCCAGGTGCACCACAGTGCGGGATGCTATAGAGCTGAAAAGTACGTTTTATTGCAATATTTCAAACTTTGTGAAAAATCTCCAGATAACAGATGTCTGTCAGATGCCCTGTAGAACTAGGAGGTGTTTCTGGAGCTAATATTGCCATTTGCATCTAAAACAGTAGCTATTTTATGCAGCAACCCCAAAGTACAGTCTCAGTAGTAAAGCCAGCACATCGGGAGCCCCAGAGCTTCAGGGAAAAGAAGGGCCTGGAGAAATGCTGTGGGGAGACAACCATTGGAAGGAAGCTGTTGACCTTGTGCAGAAGAACTTGATGAGCTGTGTGGTTTCCCGTAGGTTTGTCTGCAGACCTTTAACCTGTGTGTGAATTTTGGGTCACGCTACTCCTCCTTCCAGTAAGAATCCTGGCACACTGTAGCAGCGGGATGTGATGTAACGCAGTTTCTGGGCTTCTGATGTCTCGGGTGTTTCCTTGTGTCTCTCTGCAGGATACTGCCCTCAGTGTTTACCGTTGTGAGTTCAAGTGTAAGGCATTAGTTCATCCTCAAGATGTAATTTGCCAGAAGATGTGAAACTGGGAATGCCATAGTCTAAGGACATAGATCAGCATTTGTATAATCAGATATCATTCCAAAGGAGAAAATGCTGGGTTAGATTTCAAAGGGCATCATCAGACTTTTCAGATTGCAGCATGCACCTTTATTTATTTGTGGATTCCTGAGGTTTTTCTCTTTTTTTCCATTCTTACCACAGTTTATGACTTATTCAGGATATCTGCTGAGAAACATAGAGAGTGAGATGGCTAGAAAAATAATTTCCCATCCTGTAATACTTGTTCATAGCCTGCACTTAGTTGATATTCAAGGTTTTTTGAAGGCTTTTGTTTTGTTCTCTCAACAACTTTGTTTTCCTAAAACAAAGTAAAGCAAATAAAAAAGGTGGGTGTACTCTGGTGTGGTCTTCCAATTAAAATACCATGAACTGTGGGAGATTAGGCAAGAAGTCTTAGTTGTGTTGTATAGCCACAGTGCTGAGGTCTATTTCAGCCTCTGGACAGCTGACTGTCCTCAGATAAGTCTCTTTTAGCATTTCTTCTGTGAGATATTTCACTTCCTAAAACAAATGTCAAGGGTTTGGGGAATAAGCTTGAAGTTGAGTTCCTTGGACTATTATTTTTCCCTTTTGTGGGCCTGTTTTTTTGCACTAGAAATTTTGTCTTGTACTAGGAGAAACTTTCCCAAGGAGGACATCACTGAAACTTTTACAGTTTTCACTGCCATTAGCTTGGATTACTCCCCCTGCCAAAACTCAGTTAATTGGGATTTTTTTCCTTTCAAATGATGCATGAGTTGCTCTTATGTTTTTTCCCCTCAGTGAAGCTAGATAAAAATGTCAAAAAAAGAATATTGTAAACAAGCAATTAAATTTAAAGCTTTATACCTTGAAAGTTGGTTAGCATGCAGTTATTTGGCTAAGAATAAATTCTGTGTGTATGCATGCCTGCCTGCTTGAGAATTAGAGAAAATTAAGACTGACTGTACTAATATCTCCATTTCTCCCTCCTGTGAGAATCTAAGGAACTACTTTGTTTACTTTGCACTTTTATAAATAATAATAAAAAAGTTTGGACTGTATGTAGCAGGAAAATTAGTATTTCCCACATCACTGAAGCATTTAACCTAATAATATATTTTATTGGTAAAATAGCTGAACAGGAAAGATTGATAGTAAATGTTGAGTACAATTATTATGCAGTGTCATCTGTAACTGCAGTCTAATTATTGTTTCCTGATGTTGTAGCATCAGCATTCTGTACTGCTACATTTTTATTTTAGTTTCCCTCTTGTGCTCTGGGACGTGTGTTCAGTTGTAAGCATTCTAATTGTGCATTCTGCTAATAGGAAAATTCCTAAAACCTCTGATTCTATATTTTGAATCTGTTGCATGATTTAGGTAAAAGAGATCTTTCAGATTTATAGTTCAGTCATGTAGTAGACTCTTAAAGCTATATTGTGCAGTTTGTACTAATATAGAGGTTGTGCTGCTAATATCACTTGCCAGACTGACAGAACTGTGACTGTTCATGTAGTAAATGCATAGTGTAGGCAGCTGAGAGAGAAACAAGCTTTTCTGAATAGTCTTCCCAACTGGTTTCCATCCTGCTGGAATAAACTTATAGGGTAAATAAGACTACTGAGAAATGTAGCTTTTGCATATCCCCCCCCCCCCCCCCCCCGAATTCTCCACTGTTACTTTATCTTTTATGCCATTAAATGTAGTATCTCGACACCTTTGAAAGAGATTTGTGAGAACATAAGGTTCTTTTCCTCCTCAGCTTCATTGAAAAGATTAATTCAGTACGAAGCTCTGGGAAAACTACAATAAATGAATATGTTTTATGTTCTAACTTTGTGAATGTCCTTCCACACCAAAGGCTCAATTTCATGTCCAGAGCAGTTTCCATAGGCGTCTGTTTCTGAATACACATCCGGTGTGTGGAGTGAATGACCTGCAAGGAGCAGTATTACATCACTGCAAAACAAGGCTAATTGACAAATCTAATTGAGCTTGGAATCAAGTTCCCAAGGCAAACTCTGAAACACTCACCACACCTGGATATCTGCATTATGTCATTCTGATTGCCCCTCTGGACAATAGGGTTGATAGACTTATGACATAATTTCATTCACTTCTTTTTGGAGAGAAAATCATATCTGTGGTGCATGGTGGTGACAGATGGTCTGCAAAATGGAAGAGCTGTAAGACAGGAGAGTCAACTTCTGATTTTCACAAGCACAGTGGACCTTGTGGAGAGGAAGACTTCTTTTTTCCCTTCCTGGATGCATTATTGTAGTCTAAATTTTATAACAATGAATGAACAATGGAAGAAACCTCTAGTCTTTGTTTAGACAAGATGTGTTTATGCTTAAACTGAAATAGTTTTTTATAGTCTGGCTTTCAACCTAAGAAAAATGTTCTAGTATTTATTTTTTGTTTCTACTATGTATCTGTAGAAAAGATAAATTCTAAGAGCAGTGTTACACAGAGCAAAACTAAGTTTTGGCCTTCCAAAGCTTTCAGCTGGATGAGCAACATTTCATAGGGTTTTTCAGAGTTTTCTCAGCCTCTTTAGGACCTTTCTAACCTCCTTGTTTCAGTCATTAGTGAATGCAGTCCATACCCCCCATTCTTAACCAGAAGCAACTTCTCTCCACCTCCCATCTACATCTCTTCAGAGTAACAGAACTGAAAGTGTGACTAGAGAAATCTTTGTGTATTTTTAGTTCTGTCTTGTCAGGATATTTTTCTTGGCTGAGAGCTAATGGCCAATCTGTTAGTGTGTTTTAATGCATATTCATTCTTTGTGTCTGCTGTGTATCTTCTACTTCTTTTCCTATAATTTCTTTCATTGTTACTTTGGCAAGTTTCCTTGCTTCTGGATTCATTCCCCCTCCACTGAATGCACTTTTTACTTATTTTTCAGCTTTTTCTTGTGCTGCCTGATTGGCCTTCTTCTCTTCTTCTTGATGTGTTATTCTCTTGCTTACAACTATCAGTTTTTCCCTCCAAATAGAGCTTCTAGCTCATCATCAGGCTTTCTGTAAGAGTGTCCTCTGGTGCTTTGATAGCTCTGTAGCAGAGAACTGGGCACCTGTGAGCACAGCTGGAAACGAGGAGGAGGAGGAGGAAGATGAGTGGGCTGTGTGTGACCAGCATGTTCTCAGAGGCCTCGTGCTGGATGCTCAGTGGGCTGCAACGATCTGTGAGGCACTGCACAGCCACTCCTGAAATATCCAGCTACAAATGTTTATGCAGAAAACATACATCCACCTTCTTTCTCTGCTGGGCTCTCGTACCTAAATATCAAGGTTTGATGTGAAGACAGCCCCTTGCTGACCAACAGGAGCAAGAGTACTCTAAGTACTTGGAGTGTAAAGGTTTTTTTGGTTTTACTTTTTTATAAATAAAAGGTTTTGTGTTTTTGCTTTTGTATAAATAGTAGCACAGCAGAACAGGTTGAGCTGGAAGTGTGAAGGTGGAGGCTGTGCTGGGGACATATGCAGAGAGTGCCGGTGTGTGACCCATGCGAGTGATTGCTCCTGCAGGCTGCAATAGAGGCAGCTCCCACTCAAACAGACACTCCCAGATGGCTTTTATTTTATTTTTTTTTACTTTTGGCTTTTTGGGGGGAATTTTGCCCGAGTAATGATCTGCAAAGGCAAATGTTGAGTGACTGTGAGTATCAGGTGTTTGAAAATATTTGAGCACAATCAGATAGCTCTTACAGAGCAATAATGCTCCAAAATGTAGGTTTGTGGGTTTTCTCTTCAATATTACAGAACAGAGATTCTTAAGACCAAAGTGACAAAAAATCAATATTATTCCAAAATAACTCCTAATTTTTTTCTTGAGGTGTGTGAAATATGATGCCTAATAGGATATGCAGTGTTTATTAAACCAGTTTCTTTGCTATATATAGTCTAATGATAAAAAGGTTCATCAATAATTGACTAGAATTGATTTTGAAGTTTTTTCCTTCATTTTGATGGTCATAAGTGACCCCTGATCAGGAAATAACCAGCAAAATTAAGACACAAAATTGCAAAGGAAGGATGTTTATTTTAAAATTAATTTTCAGTGCATTGACATCTGACTTTGGAAATTCTCTACCTTGCTGTTCTCGTCAATTTCATGTCTTTTCCTACAGAAACAGAATGACAGGGACACATTGCTGCATTTGAAAGATGCCAATACTTCTCCAGCCACATTGTGATTCCTGGATATTGTAAACTGTATGGTGGAACTTTAGTATCAGTTCTTGTAAGAAGTGAGGGGATAAGGACATCAACATCAAAATAGTTGCACGGATGAATGACATTATTTTCATGCTGATAGCAGCAGTTAAATATATTCCTAATAACAAGTGTAATTGTTATCAAACAAAAATAAATCCATTTTATTGGTGTCTGATATTTTCATAGGTGCTAGTTAGGTGTGTTCTTGCTGTCATGGGCATTGTAGCACTAAAGATCTTCAACACTTTTCCACTTTCCCAAAAGTGGATAAAGAATTTTGCTTACAGCACAGTGATTGTCCAAAGAGTGGCCAAAAGGCAGAACTTCTTCATGATGTATTCAGATAAGCAAAGAAAATAATTTCAGATGGTTTTTATATAATATCAAGGTTTATTTAAACAGTTTACTTGCAGAGTGAATTATATTTGCTTTCATGAGGAGTAGTTTTAGAACAACTCTGCGGGTGTGAGAACATGACGATGAACTGCCCAATTTCTCCATCTGGTAAAATGTCCTTATATTTATAACAGATTTGCATACATCTTCTTTTTCTCTTGACTTGCTTTTTTCCCTTACTCAACATTACTCTTACAATTGTGCTCTTACTTCAACTTTATTTGTAGGTAGGTTGTGACACACTTTACAACTGTTTTACTTTACGGCTGTTTCCATACTTAAAATCCTGTACTTCATCCCTTGTATAAATGTATAGGCAAATGGATAAATCAGGTATTTTGTGTTCAGGCAACATGCTTAGCCCTTTTCTAATGAAGAGTGTAGTCCATGAAAAATTGCCATCACCATGTTGAAGGCATGTTACCCATTTTTTATGATGTTCATTTTAGTAGCAGGATCTTTCATATGTCCGTCAGCCCATCCTTTTGCCATAATATAAACTGCTCTGTCTTTAACTATGGAACTCTTCAAGACTATTGATTCAGGACTGAATTGTGGAATTCTTTTTCTGTTAATGATATGCCATAATTGCATTATATTCAGATAACTTACCGAGATGAATCTTTTATGCTTGGAAAAGAAATTGTTAAAGAAAAACCCACAATAAACCTTTAGACAAAAAACATTAATTCAGCCTGTAAATAGCTAAGGAACCAGGCTTCCATGGTTATTTAATTCCCCCAAGGTTGCATTATTGGAAAAACTTTAATGAAAAGAGGGTAAAAAGATGTTCAAGTTAACAAAGAGAAAATGAAAGAGAAAGAACATGATAAACATGAACAATTTCAGAAATTATACAAGAAGATAAAATAGAAGATATTTGTTTCTACTTCTGTTAGCTTGTTAAATTCTGAAGTGGAAAATTCAAAACAGAGACCAAGAGACATGGGGATTTTATGCAACTTTTTTTTTATTGAAATCTGCTAAAGGATTCCATGGAGTCAGTGTTTGGATATATGATATGACATTTACATAGGTAGCAGGGGTATCTGGAGGGCTGGTATTTAGTAATGGTAACAATAATGATTTTCAAGTGTATATATACCTCAGGCTTCAGATTTCAAGCCAATATTTAGTAGCTTAAAACAAGGATGAATCCCAATATGTGGCAAGATTATGCCTGTCTACCTAGTGCAAATTCTTGTTTCTTTCCGTGAAGCAGCTGGTGGTGACTGCTGTCAAAGACAGGACCTTGGATATGATCCAGTGTTGCAGTTCCTTTGTTCCTCAGCCCTCCTTAAGTGCTATTTCAAAAACTCATGTCTTGTAGTATGCCTAAAAGATAAATGCAATTTAGCTATTTTGGGATGTGAATGAATTTCAAAGCTCAACATCACTGAAAATACATTGACCAACTACAGCTGATGAAAATGAATGTATGCAGGCATACAAGAAGAAAGCTGCATTTAGCTGTGTTTGTAGATTGTCAGTATGGGTCCAGTGAAGCACTTGTACACATTTATCTGTAAACCACATGTATGCACACACTCACCTGACTACCCAAGGAGCTACCATGGAAGCAAAGATGCCTGTAGAACTATCTATAGAGGCTCTTTGAAGTCATGTGTACAGATTGACTGGGTGCTGTTCTTCTTTTTGCTTTTCTCCCACTTACAAATGCCAAGGTAACTTGTGTGTAAATCTGACCTAGAGGCCATTGGACTCACTCAGTGTGTTTCCAGTTACTTTAGAGATAATGTTTATAGGTGAATAAGTAATAAGCAGAGCTGACTAATTCACTTCTGTGTACTTGTATGCATGTGCTCACATGCTTTGCAGGCACATCAATGAAGGCAGTTGGATTTTTGCCCCAGTTTCTGTAGTTGTCATCAGTAACACAAGAGTATCATGAAATCTTGCATTCAGTGACCTTGTGATTACAGGTTCTTTCTTGCTGGACTGGGGTGTGAAAAAAATCCAGCAGCTTGAAGAGCATCTGATTTTCTCTTTTTTCCCTTTATGAGAAGCTGCAGGATAAGACTGGATTTTGATTACTGCAGCAATTTCTCAACCTTTTGAGATAGGTTTCTTCTTGTCACTGCTGAATACTCTATTAATTGGGCAATCTGATAAATGGCTCAAGATGCTGATAAACACAATGATTGCAGTTGCATATACAGTTCCTTATCTGTATAATTTCAAGAAATGTAAAGTCAAAGATAAGAAACCATTTGTTACAAAATACAGCAGGCATGTGAAACTGGTGTCAATCATGTACCATTAGGTGAAGTTTGACAAGCCCTGAAATCTTCAATCACAATCAAAGCACTGAAATCTTCAATGATTTGCAATATCCCCAAATTAACACATTTTCTAATCCAGAGGCTGCTAGGAGATGAAGAGATCTTGGAAAACTAGGAGGAACAGGTGTACTAGTGTTCCCATTTATTTATTAAATTGAAGAATTAGTTAATGGCAAAATAAGAAGGGAGCAGAAAGTATTTTTTCCCCACAGCTGTGTGTAGTTTGGATGGATTGGAAAAGCTCTAAATTGCTGTATAGAACTAAGTAAACTTAGAACATAGCCTAACTCTGTGCAAATCTTGCATTTAACCACACTGTTTGTTACTTTAGTGTTTGAAAATTTCTGTTTTCTTTCTGATGTTGTTTCTTCAGTGTGTTGAACTTAAATCACGGCCAGAGTGAGAAATGCAGGTGATAAATGAATTTAGATTTGACTGAGGATTCCTGTTGAAGAAAGTTCTTGGCTTTAGTTATGGAGTTTTGTGGAGTTACTTGGTAAGGAAAAGAAGTAAGGAAAAAGATCTCTCCCCTTCATGAAAAGATTAACTTTCTACAGCTTTTTGATTCTTTGATCACTAAACTGCAGGTGCAGTAGAGAGCAGAGAGAGGAGGAGAGGGGTTTCCTGGTTTTTTTCCAGTTTATCTGCATTCTTGAGGATGAAACATTTTCCCACATGAAATACAGGTGAAAATACAGAAATCTAGTCCAAGCTTTTGGATGTTTTCATTCATAATATCTTCGAAATTCATAATTTCGAAGAAGCTGAATTAAATATGAATTGTAGTGCTGATGGATCACAGTCAGTGTGTCTACACAAGTGAAGCATGAGTAAAGAGAATTTATAACATACGCTTCCCTTTGCATTATGGAAGAGAGCCAAACACAAAGATGCCTCCTAGATCAGTAATGTGTTTATGGATATATGCAGATCTTTTAGCTAAAGCTGAAATGTTAGAGATAAATGCAAGCTATTCTATGGTGCTTTAAATCAAAAATGTGGAAAGCCAGCTCAAGTCATGACAATCTTTATCAACTTGGACAAAATTAATTTTTCTTGGCTACTTTTTGAGATTTTTAATAACGTGTCTTAGATTTATTTGGTCTATGGTATAGCATTCCATCACGTATAATGTATTTTTACTGATTTATTGATCTAGACATTCTAGGTTCAAGTTTGTATAAGAAACTGAATAATTCCCTGAATTATTCACACTTATAATATAATCTTTCTAAATATTTTGTTTGTCTTTCCTAATTTTGAACAATGTCAGACTAAATAACAGCCACAAGGAAAAAAATCAACAAAAATAAACATAAATAGTAATCCTTAATTCTAACTACATAATCTTATAGAAGAAGAAAAATTATTTGACCCTTGGTTTCTGCTCACATAATCTGGTTTGTCTTCATTGACCTAAAGTATCCTAGGTTTTATCAGTGGAGAAATGTTTTTCTCCTTCCAACAAGCAGATGATGTGTCATCAAAATTAGCAAAGACCTAGATGAGATTTTGGATGCACTTGCAAGTGCTATTGAGAAAAGTTAACATTCCCATTCTTTGTGTGATTCCTCAATTGTGATTCCTTTTATGCTGTGCTGATATGGAAATAAACCCTTTGTACAGCTGGCTGTCTGTTGGAAAGGACAGTATGCAAGATTTACTCCTGCACTTACGTAGCTACAGGGATTCCTTGCCCCCCAGGGCACACACTGCAGCTTTCCTTCCTGCCCTCTGGAGAATCACTTCTGGATTTAGTTTCTCTCCCTGCTTGTTGCCCGAGGAGTCACAGATATCAGTGTTTAAGGCTGGATAAGTGCTTAGAGAAATCATAGAGAATGGGTTATTTGCCATGCAAAGCCAGGTAATCAGAGATGCAAATGATAGGTAAATTACCCTGCACTGAGCCTTCTGTAGCCATAGGTGATTTCCACTTTCTGTGAGGGCTTTTTTTCTGCAGATCAAACTGCTCTCTGTAGTTTGTCTGCTGCTAAAGTAGTGACTTTTAATTAATGATACACATATTGAAATTCCTAGTGGTATTTTGTTCCAACCTGTTGTTCAGTTAAGTATGGATAAATTTTTCTTGCTCAGATCTTTTGGTTTTCCTTTTGGACACTGCTGTGGATTGTTCAGTAGCTCTTACACCTGGTAAAATGCCTTGACTTATAAAGATTTTGTGTCAGGATGTTTGTTACACTTTTTCTTTCTGTGAGATTGGTCATAAGAAAAGGTCGCTACCTTCCTTGCAAACTTTGAATTTCATCTCTTTGGACTATCATAGCTAAAATAGCACTGCCTTGTATCCTGCTGTGGGATACAGCAGATCCAGCAGGTGGGATGGGGAAGAACCTGCAGCAGTGATGTGTTACAGACCCTGGGTTGTGTTGGATAGACCATGATGTGGGCTGCACAGCAGGGAGCTGTGCTCTGGGCAGGAACCCACAGCAACCAATGAAAGTACTGTGTTTTGGGGTTTCTTTCCCTTTATGATAAAGTAGTGTTTTCATTTTTTATCTGACTTTTGTGTCCTGGCACATTTATGTATGAATACTAAATGCTTTATGTGCTGCAACCTTATAAGGCTGAATTCTTCACTCAGGCTGTACTTCCTCTTAGGATCTTTTGTTACCTCTAATGAGATGAATGGCATGGTGGCATTCACCTTAATGAAGTCAGAACTTAAGGCTGAAGAAAAATTGTATTTAGGGTCACTATACTGAAACTTACTGGAGGTGTATTTTTTCAATAATCCATTACAGTGAAGTCAAGAGATAACTGGGTAATTATGGTGGTAACTGTTAGTTTTGGTATTTTGTTTTATATCTATATCATCTATATCTATACCTGTATCTATATATATGTGCAGGCATTGCAATGGGAGGATCTTTTTAAAGTGAATTCCCAAGCATCATCAGCTGTTTTAAAGCAAACAAATAGTTGTTGTTAATACACAGTAAGAAGCAGATAATCCATGTAGTTTAGCAGGCTCTTTGAACTGGGTGCAAAGAAAAACCAATTTTAAAGGCTTTTGTTGTCGCTGCCCCTTTACAGTAGGAAATTATACGGAGAGAAGATGTTGCAGCAAGGGGAGTATAGAGGAACTGTTCTGTGCTGTGAGCCAAAGGACATCATTAGGAACACTCCTATTATCTGGAAGCCTGACTTCCTGTCTCAGTTTCCTCGTGGGTCTCAATGAATGGCAGAAGAAATGGAACACTTTCCTGCTTGGCCAAAACCTCTGCTAAATTACTCCTTTGGCTGCATGCCACACCACGCTCCGGAATAAATCCTGCAGCTCCCCCCTGAGTCCGGAGGGTACTTGCTGTAGTTCCTTGGGGCTAGTGGCGTGAATTTTAGGAAGTCCAGGAATACTGTATTGCTTCAGGTGTCCTTTTGTACATCTTGAAAAAATCTTTTTGTGATAGAGACCAAGAGATGCACTGACATTTTATTAATTTATGCTTCCATGGGATGCTAAAGTACTGCAAGTATGTTAGGATTTTCATATTTGGTAAATGATTTTATTACAATGAAAACAGTGTTGCATGCCTTGCAAAATCTACCAGAAACATGTAAAATAAGACACTTTTGGACATGCATTCAACTAAATAACTAAACTTCTGGGTTTTTTCCCCCATAGTTTTGTTATGTGCCAAAATTATTTTATTACTTTTATTCCAAAGTATAAAAATAAGGTAGTAAATATTTTTGTATACAGAATAAAACAAATTTCAGACATCTTATTAAGTGTGGTAGATGATGCATCTTCTATGCATAGAGAGGAATTAAAAGAATTTTTTTCTTTTTTTTATTTCTGATCTTTGGTGCATTTCTTTAACATGCATATTAGCCCCCAAAACTTTGAGTATCTTCTCTTAGCTCTGATTTTCATTAAAGCTGCAGCACCAAAGTTTTGATTCAGTTCTTACTGTCAGTTTCTATACTTTCTATTTTAACTACATTTGGCACGTATGAACCTCGCAGCTGACTCAAAGGAAACTTGGCGAAATATACACCATTTCCCAATAGCCTTTCTCTATAACAGAAGATATATGGGACAGTGTTTAATAAATTTTGTCTTGTTTTTCATCCAAGAAGAAAAATATTCTTAATTCTCTGGAGCAGGGAAATGGTTACCATACTTAGTGTCCTGTATCTGTCGTTTTTCAAGGGTGACAAGCAGCTGTCCAGCTGGAAATGTTGGGCATACTTGGAAAAAAGTACAGAAAATGCTTAATGCCACTGGTATATTTCAACAAGAAAATAATGATCAGGTGCTGGTTTGTTCAGCTTCTTTTGATTTTTGTTTTGTCTTGTTTTTTCCCCTTCCAGTTTGTCTCATAGTTTTTATTGTGTGTTCCTTGTTCAGGCTTTCCTGAATTTACTTTGCACAACTTTCATGGTGTACTAGCACAGAGGGTGATGTGAAACAGTGCTTCTGCCACTGAAACAGCTGTCAGCTTCATCTGTGGGGATGTAATTGTGCCATACAGGCTTGATGCTGAGGTCACTGATTTTTTTTTTCCAAGGGAGCAGAAGTGCTGGGTTATGCTCATCATGCCAACCCATCCTGTAGTCTGTCTTCAGACTCCTTTGTATAGGCAGCTAAATGCTTTCTGACATTTCTTTCTAATGCCCTTGGCTGACAATCAGTGCTCCTAGCCTTGATACCTGTGCGTTCTGAGACTTGGCACTAGTGGAGGCATAGTGGATGGACTTTTCTATCTGTTGGCTGCAGGAGGAAAGCAGAGTTCCTTTTTTATGGCAGTTTATTGATATTAAGGTCATGGTTTTGAAAGCTGAAAGTTGGGAGACCTCCTTTTTCCCATTGCTTCCCCTCCCTGAGCAGCAATACAACCCTGTTATTTCTGTTGAACCTAAGAGTTCTCTCCCAGATGTCCTTTTCCTATCTCCTCCTGGTGCAGAAGGAGGAGAGACTTCTGTGCCAGTCCACAGTTTTCAGAGAGTCACTGGTAAGACGCCACCAAAAGTTCCTCATCCTTTGCACTCATGGCACAAAATGTAAGACTTCAACTAACACAGTGCAGAAACTTTGATTTGTATTGTTAACATGGGTGTATTTCAGTGTCTGTAGTTAAGAATTTCTGGTTATTTTAAAAAGGTGTCATATAGTTACACATGATAAAAGAAAAAAAAAAAACCCCACCCTTCTTCATTAGAGGATTTTTTGAGCTCCAAGGCGAGAGAGCATTAAGGGTGCAGAAGGCACTTTAAATACATATTTCCAATTTGTTTTGATTCTGTATTTTGTGCAAGAGGAACTCCTCTCACCTTCTCTGGTCTAAATGAATTCCTACAGTTAAATATAGATGTTCTTTCTGAGAAAAAGTTATAAACTAGCAAATTCTGCTATTGTCCTTCAAACAGGACAGAATTTGACTCAACTATTTATGTGATTTTCATCCTGACTTTTGAAGTAAGGATTTGGGTCCTGTGTTGAAGGTTTATCTTTTAAGGACTCGAGTGTATTTATGGTTTACCACTATTGCATATTATCGTATTATTTAGCTGTTTCATATCTCTATTCAATATATAACATTTGTCTAAGGATTTCATATCATATCTATGATTTATGCCATGGAGTTTTGCTTTCCTGAGTTTCTTGTGTTTTACTTTTTTTTTCCCCCTCAAAGAGTTCTCTGAGACAAAGTTTACACAGAGTTTCTTCTTGATGTTTTTCTGACACTAATGTGGAAGAAAGTAGGTCTTTAATAGACAAAAGGGTCTGCCAGTTTGTGTAAGGGAGTAGTATTTCTTTACGTAGACTGGCCTATAGATTGATTTGGTGTGGATACAGCTAGTAATAAAATGCAATATTGGTGCACCCAGTGATGTGACTGTGAGGAAAGGTTGCCAGGCTTGTAGGTATAAACTGAGTTAAAAATATTCCCAAAGAGGACTGCCTGAAGGAGATTGTTAAAGTTTGCCCTGACTAGATCTGTCAAGTTTCTGTTCAACAGCAAAGTTAGAAGAATAGCAAGAAACTGGATAATTCTCAAATTCTTATTCCAGTTGTTGCTTATATAAATGACGTTTTGTTTAAATTCTTTTGTATTTGGGTAGCTGTGGCAGTTTGAATTTTTTTAGATCGTCAGCTTCGACTTGAGATACTTATTGTACTTAACAGCAAGTCTTGGTTATAAAATGTCTGCTTCATTTGTGTTGTCAAAATGAACATAATGTGGTTAAAAAGCAAGACTTCACTCTCAGTCAGCTCCATAAAGTCAATTAAACTGAGGGTGCTGGAACATCTAGCCACAGTATATGTTGACACGGAAACAGTTTGATAGATCAACTGTAACTTGAAGAAGTGCATGAACTTGGTTTTTAATTGTGAAGGTTTAATGTAATTTGGTAATGTAGATGAAAAATGGGAACTTGCTGTCATTATATGTTCTAGGTAAAATCTTATGGAAGCATTTGCCAGCCACTTCACTGGTTTACAGAACAGACTAATATTAAATTTAGGGGAGTAAAATCTGCATGCAGGTACTTAATATTTGAAGATGACTTGCTTTAAAAGCTTACTGATCTTTGCAGTATGCAGATTTTTCCTGGAAACAAAGTATGTCCTTGTTTCAAACCATTTACTGTACTTGCAGAAATGTTTGTGGTGTAGGAGCTCGCATTATTACAAAACAAGCCATTCCAGAGTGAACTGCAAGTACTAGTGAAAATGTTCATGAAGGTTGAAGGACATAAATTACTCGGTCGCCTGAACACATTGTTTCAGTGTTCCAAGCAGCTGAGGTGGCTTGGTCTGTTCAGCCTGGAGGAGACGGAGGGGAGACCTCAGTGCAGTTACAACTTCCTGGTGAGGGGAAGGCCAGGCACTGGTTTCTGGTCTTGGTGACCAGTGATAGAACCAGAGGGAATGGCCTGATGTCGTGTCAGGGTAGGTTTAGGTTGGTTTAGGAAAAGCTTTCTCACCCAGGGGTGGTTGGGCACTGGGACAGGCTCCCCAGGGAATGAATGGTCAGAGCACCAAGCCTGGACAGTGGTCTCAGATATGTGGTGTGGTTCTTTGGGTGTTCCTGTGCAGCACCAGGAGTTGGACTTGGTCTTTGTGGGTCCCTTCCAACTCCGATTCTGCAAAAAACCACTTCAGTTGAAGCAAAGTAACCAATGAAACAGCTGGCTGTTTCTGTGTCATATCTGTCATTTAGGGTCTTGCTCTCAGATCTAGCAGTGTGTCTTGGCTTTCAGCAGCAGCAGGCAACATGCCTGTGCTGCCTGCTGCCAGTGCCCCATGAAAATACACTCTGGGGACTCAGACTCCCTGATATACAGAGGTTAAGATGGAGTAAGAAGAAGTCACCATAAATCTGAGGTTTGGTGGCACCTCTGAGGGTTTGGCACTGTGGAAAGCAGTTTCCGTTGCTCAGCCTCTTAAAGCTGGAGCACAGAACAAGAGGTGTGGACTGAGTAACAGGCTGGGACGAGCTGTAGGAGGGTGAGAAGCTGGATAGCAGAGGGAAAATGAAATGATGCCTTTGCTGTGCAGTTGCTGAGTAATACCTAGAAAAGCTAGAATTTGTTATAGCCCAGTTAGATGGTTCCACACACAGCTGGTTACTCTTTTTGCATGTCAGGGACAGGTTTTGGTACAAATGGCATATTCTAAAGCATACAGGTCCTGGTCTATGGTTTAATCTCTTTTCCAGACAGTTTCATGTTCAAATTTGAGTGTTACAGCTCCTCAGTTTCGAAAGACATTTTTTCTTCCACACTCGTCCTCCTCCTTTTCCACTCAGGACAGTATGTAGTTTTGGTGTTGACAAACAATAAATATTTTATTTAAATTGTTTTTAATTATTAAAAGGCTCTTGTCTATGTACAGAACCTTCTTAGGCTTGTCTGTTAAAATGCTTAACAGAGGTATTTAATGAATTCCAGGATTTCTGTCTCCTCATCTTTTAGGGGGATATTGCTGGAACATAATCTTTTAAGTTTGCTTTAGGTGAATGAAAATTTGGACAGATCAATTTTGTTTATTTCTTTTCTAGTTAGACACATTCATTCCTGAGCGGTCTCTGAAAGCTTTTATTGCCCTCTCAGCCCATCACAGACATCCTTCCCAGGAGTGCACCTCATGGAGTCAGGCTGCTGTGCACCAGTAGTCTGGAACCAGTCATCACCTTTCAGTTTGCCCAAGACACAGTTTTGTTAATGGAAACAGCAACAAATAAAAGCTTGAACCCTTACTTCTGAATAATCAGGTAAAGTTTCTTTGGTGTAGGTCTGACCTTTGCCTTCCATCAGCACAAAAAACACCCCAAAAAGCAATAACAGAAAAATAACTTTCATCTTACAAACCACATTCACTTTTGTGAAACAGAATTGCTGTGGATCTATCCAGTATTATTTTGTTTTCCAGTGGACTTCCCTTCTAGAGCTTGCAAGTTATAAGGTTGTCTCTGGTTTTGTTCAATATATTTAGAAAAGTTCCTATTATATTTTTCTTTTCTTTTATTGTTTATACTGGCTGGAAGAACAAAACTAAAACTTTCATCTCAGGTTGGAACATAATTTGGTGTGATTGCTCAGCTTCTGATCTCACTACCAAAAACGTCTTCTTTTAGGAGTTGATAAAAATATTTGGCTCTGTTTCACCTCAGTCACTCTTGGCAGTTCTTCATCTGCTGTTCTGGGGTTTCCATCTGCTCTTTTATGCTGCAGCTTCTTCTTCAAGCCCCAATTCAGCAGCAACAATTGCAAATAAGTGAAAACATCACTGATTTTTCTGAGGGTATGGGGTTGGATGCAGGTGCTGTTCTGCATCTCTGGCAGAATCTTCCAGGATTTTATCTCTCTGCTAAAAGGGAGAATATGGCAATTCCCTGAGGCTTTGAGTATTCCTTTGTTCTTCCTCCCTCACAGGTGTCCAAAGATTTAACCTAGAGCTGTATACACTAACCTGAAACCAACAAATCTATGAAATTACACATGTTGCAAGAGTTAAGGAAGATTTTTTTTTCTAATGAACATTTCAAATTAAAGTCCTCTTAGTTACAGAAAAAAGTGTATGAATGCATGTGAAATTAGATTTATTAAAAAGCTTTTATTAAGTTGTTTCCCAGTAACTTATACTTGCTATGTTATTTAAACACTTTTAACTTAAAAAAAAATCACAACTCATAGTAGGGGTTATTGATGCTGAATAATCATTTGCTCTCAAGTGATTAAGCTGCTAACCAGCACTCTATATTAAAAAAAAATAAATCACACATATACATGACTGTCTGCTTACTTACGTATTTCACTTTCAAATGTGTTTGCCATTTCACAGCATTTTTCACCCCTTATCCATGGACTTTTTTTTTTTTTTTTTTTTTTTTTAACAGAAAGCACAATCAACGTTTCCTTCATCATCTGGCTGGTGAAAATGTAATTGTAGTTCTGTAGTGCTGGTGTTCCAAAAGGCATATCATTATAGCAAAACCCCTATATTCGTTACTTGTAGGAGACAGCTTGTCTGACTTAATGTAAAGCTTAATCAGAAGGTTTAGAAGGGGAAGTAACAGAAGAAAAAAGACCTTAGTAGTGAATACATGCATAATGAATTGATTCATTCAGTGCTTTCCTTGTGTTTTTTTTTCACTTGCTCTTGCAATGTACATTTTGTCATACTGAGAATTTAATTAATGCTAGGGAAAAAAAGGTAATAGTCCTGTGTCAGCCTACCACTTACATTTATGACAGCCTCCTATTGAGTTAGCAGGGTTTTTTTTTTCCTATAGAATGCTGAAACTTAACATGTAAAAGCTTTTTAATAACTTTAACAGTGAAAAAGATTATTGAACAAAAAAGTGGTTTAATAATAATCTTTACATTATCCATTTACTGAAGCATGCCTTCTACACAAGCTCTTGTTTTCCTTTCTAACAACTATTTTAAACATCTCACTAGTACTTTTTGCTGTCTCAGAGCTATTGTGTAAACTAGAGATATTTACAGCAGAAGTGTGCATGGCAGATTTTTTTTATCTTGCTTTCACTTTCAAAAATAACCATGAATAGAAGTGTTTTCCTTTGACCACTAAAATAGCTAGAATGTAATATTCAGTATGGAGAGGAAGCTGAGGGAGCCTAAAACATCCTCTAAACTTAAAAAAAGAGTGAATTTACTAATGCATGTTCGCAAATCACCTTTTCGTGGTGTTTCCAGGCACAGTGGCAGACAAAATCAGGAGGAGAAATGCTGCACTGATTCATCTTCCATTCCTTACATCTTCCTAAGCCAGCTTTCAGTGTTTCCTACCAGCTCTGCCAGTTGAAGGCAGGTGGTTCTTTCTTTCCCCCTGTACCTGGGGCAGCTGCTGGAAGAAGCAGGAGTGCAGCTGGGAGCATTGCACCAGCACTCAACAGAGCTTGCAGACGTGGTGGCTGCTGCTGTGAGCCTCTTAGCCAGGGCAATCTCCTGTCTTTCCCTCTCCAGTGCACCTTGCTGACTAAGGATACTTTCTCTCTTCTATTCACTTTAGAGTGTAAGAAGGCACCTGGTATGTGGAGTCTGCCTGGGAAGCTGACTCTGTTATTCTTTCCAAAAACAGAATGGGAGAATTGATTCATCCTTTATCACAGAGGAAGCTTGTTCTCTGCTTTAAGCCCTGAGGGTTTAAATTAAACTTGGCAAGACTTGATGTGCCCTTAGTCACAAGAATCTGTTGGATAGCCCTACTACATCATCTTCTCTATTCAGAAGTGACCTGTTTTTCACACAGTTGGTTCTGCAATGAACAGATTAATGCAGGCAGGTGCTTACTATTACTGCCTGTTAAATCCTGAAAAACTCCTTCCTGCTGATGTCACCATCCCTAAGGGCTGGTGGATGATCTGTTGCCTGCACGGCCATGAGGAACTGCTGGCAGGTAGGAAAATTGTCAGGGGGGACCTTTCCCATGATGGTGGCAGGGAAGAAGGAGTGAAACAAAAAAAGATTCTTTTTCTTGTTTTTGGAGAGTCTATGGAAATGATAGAATTTTGGAGCTCCTGAAGAGTCAAGATCCTGAAGAACTATTTGTGAGTCAGGAAGATGGTTTTGAGAAAGGCACTTGCATAAAGGCTGACTGGCTTGTATGGGGTGAAACAATACAAGTAGCGTGGTGAGGCAGAAGCTCTGGTCAGATGTCCATTTACTGCTTCACTTTTAGTCTTTGCTTAAAACCTTGGGAGAAATTTTACTACTGGCTTCTCTACAGGCAGAATTTGTCCTTTTGTTTTACTTATAACTAAGGAATTTTCCTAAATAGTTTTGTTCTGACATAGTATAAAAATTTATGGTGGTCAGCGTCACTGTTTGTGACATACTGGGTGTCACTGGATTGCAGTGTAATTCATTATAGGCATACATAGGTAATGCTGTCTAAAATACATTGTGAGGCAGGTGGTAATGTGTGTCAGTGGAGTTGTTTGGGGTTTCTTTTGGTCATTTTAACTAACTTTGTGGTCAGACAGCTGCTGCTTATAACTTCACAGTTAGGTCTGACTTGAGTCCAAGAAATTCAGTGTAGTGGATGAAAGAACAATTTTGAGAAGAAGATGATTGCTGAGATGAGATGAAAGGCTCAAAGGGAGAACAGCTTCCCTGTTTTTTGATGGGAAGTATATTGTCTACAATCTTATCCTAGTTATTTATTCTACCTTATTCATGCCATTACAGGGATAAAAATAGGACCTTTTGAAAATGGTTTTGTTTCTATAGCACCTGAGGGCTTCAAATGAAATGTATCTTGCACTCCATCTGGAAAAATGACCTCTTGCAAATTCTGTCCAGGCAAATTCTATATTTGAATAGATGAATGTTTGGCCTGGATGATCATCTTTGGTGACTCAGTGCATATGCCAATATGTTGCTGTTGACAAAAATGGAAATTCTGGCTAGAATATTTCTTCCAGGGACTCTGTTAGGACTTGGCCTCATAAGCTCAAATTATATTTACCATTCTTGTGGCAGTATTCCAACACTGGTTCTAGGTGGGAAACAAAACTTCCGTGAAAGATGTCAGGTATTGGATACTTTATTCCAGAAATTCCCAGTTCCACTGCTGTTTGAAAATAGAGGGTGATGCTCTCTGAGATAAGCAGGTCACTGAAATAGTGAGTGAATAGAACTGTTTTATAAGTCATGATGGTCTTGTGGGCAGGTGTACTGGCTGCAAAACATAAAGACAGACAAGTTTCTCAGGAACAGTATGTTTCCATGAAACAAACATTAATAGTTTTTCCATTGGTTTAATGAAGTAAATGGAGCTCACAAATGGAGCTGTGGTTTTCTGCTTTTGTATGTTTGTGTCTTTACAAGGATGCATTATGCAAGTTACAGTGTAGGGTATGGATGCTTTCCTTTACATCTTTCCATAAGTGGGAGATTTATCCAATATTCTTGAAATCACTGTGAGTTGCTCACTTATTTTCCTCCTAGTTTCCCAGAACTCCCTCCTCCCAGTCTTCCTTAGCTTGAGAATCAGCTTTTCACAATGAAGAAAATCCTTTTTAACTACACCAAAGACACAAGAGAAAACAAAAGGAAACAAAAAGCTATATATATATGAAATCAAGTGTGAAAGCAAGGCAATCTTAACTGCCTATCCCCTTGGCCTGCTGAAGGCATGATGTGGTGTTCATCTGTAGAGCACCTTGCCCATCTGTGTCAATAATAAATAAATAGTAGTCCAGATTCTTGAGTTTTTTACTCTGGCAGTAAATGAAATGAGACTTTGCTCATGTTAAAAGCTAAATGAGTATTTCAGAGCAATAATAAGGTGATGGAAAATACCCAAATATGCTAGTACTGAAGAGCAGTAGAAGATCAGTGCCAAACCCTGGATGAAACTGAATACCCACAACCACAGCTGACACCAGAGGTGGGTGTGGAGCTCAGGGAAGAGCCAAAAATGAACTGGGATTTTTACCTCCACCAAAAGAACTGTAGTTTGCCCATGTGGAAATCACACAGGAGGCAATGAAACCTCTACTAGCTTTTTAAAAATCTTTTTGCAGAAGTTTGTTGATTTCCTCATGTGTAAGGGATAGTCTGCAGCAAGCAAGATGATTTCCCAGTCACACCAGGAACGTATTGGTGGAATGGTATCTCTGACCTCTCTCAGCTGATGAAGGGTAACTGGCAAAGTAGGAAAACATGGAAAAAATGATGTCAAATCCTTTGTTAATGCTGTCCATTGTCCCAGAGAGCTTCGTTTTTGAGTTGGCTACAGCTTCCCCTCTTCTGATGTGGCTCTATTCTGGAAATGAAGACAAATGAGGCAGCCATGACACACAGAAAACACTTCACGTATTTAATGGATTAATACTTTAGAAGAAAGATGTGAGACTTTTGCCTAGGTTTTTTACAATATTCAGTTTTCATCTAGACCCAGGTAAAGTATGGCTCTGTACTAGAGGAAGCTGTCTTGCCTCTGAAAATCTGCTGGAAAGTGAAAGAGAAGAGGCATATAAGGCAGGAATGTACTCTGATAATAATTGTCATGATCTGACATAGCAAGAAGAATTGGCATTTGTCCCCATTAACTTGTGCAGGTGCTAAACTGCATTTTATGTGTGTCCTTACACTTAAATCAATATATTGTCTCCTGTATGAAGAAAGGAGCTTCTGATCTGCTGTTAGGCAGTCTAGATGTTTTTTATTGATTACCAAGGAGGGTGAGGTGAAAGGGGAAAATTTAAAAGCATGAGAGAAAAATCTGTGAGAAAACAGGAAGTTATAGGAAAAAAGGGAGAAAAAAGTCTTACTTTTATCTTCATTGATCTGGATGTGAAAAGTCAAGAAGTGAACAGAAGAGCAAAGGAGAAAACAATAGATTAAGAAACCCATCTCTCATATTTTATACAAGTATAAAATCTGAAGAAGCTACTAAAGGAATTGGGAATGAGGTTATAGGGCAGCCTGAAAGCAAACCACTGTGAGATTGAAACGGCTAACAATCTTGAAAAGGAGGTGTCTATAGGGGTCTCTCCGAGCTGCCCTGGGTTATCCAGCAGCTGGTGAGAAAAGCGTTGCAGGAGGAGAGGGGAAGCCGCAGCTGCATGCCCTGGGCACAAGGACTGTCAGGCACCTGTCAGCGAAGGAACCGAGGTGGGGCCCTGCCTCCCTGAATTATGGTTTTCTCCCAAGGCACTGTGGCAGGAGCATGTGCACTGTCATCCACACAGGCTTCTGTTATGCAGAAAAAGGCAAGTGCTGCTGGAGAAAAGTTCATTATGCAGATTGCTTGTATGTGAAATTTCCTTTCGCAAAGATATTCTTTTGTTTTGCTTAGACACAGACTGTGGTAAATGAAATGGTTTTTGCTAAATGTAAAATATTTTCTGAGTAATGCCTTTATTTTCGTTTTCTGTGTGTGTTTATGTGGTGCTGCATAGATTTTGGAAAAAAATATTAGCCTATCTAGACTTAGCTTGTCTGAGTTATAATGTTTTAGTTCAGTGCAGTGGAGTAATACACCACTACTTCTACACACAGACTGGTTAAAAATCTCTTCTTCCTTGTCATGCAAATACAACTATCCTAAGAGCTGTTAGCATAGGGCAAGCTGGTTAGGAGGGAGTAATCAAACAAGGCCTTGTGCACCTAATCTGCAGCTCGTTTTGGATTGCTGGTCCATCAAGCTTCTCTCAGTATCCTCAAGCCCCTTTTCAAGGGGCTGCTGTAACACAAAGGCCTTGTGTACACAAGAAAAGTGTAGTGATTAAATCACTTAAGTTTAGAGATCAGTTTAAACAAGGCATTGCCTTCTTTAGACATTCTTTCTTCAATTTAAGAGCACCTCATGGTGATGTTTCCAAGTTAAATCAACAGAAAACATTCTTAAAGCAAAGAACTCCAGGAAACCTGGTGTGTAAACCTGGTGTGTAAAGCATTAATTAGTCTAATCAGTTGCTAAAACAATGTTCTCAGATACAATTGAAGGCTCTTCTATGAAGTTTCTTCTCCTTAATGCTTTATTGAAAACACAGTAGGAAATTATGGATTAAGACAGGTTTGTTAGCTTTACCTTGATAGAACAAGCAAGGATAGACCTGGCATGAAAGAAGAGTTGCCATCCCGCCTCCCCCTTACCTGTCAGTGGTGCCAGGTGCTGAATCCCTCTTTGTGCATTTATGTACTGAGGGGCTCTGTAGAGGATGGTGGGAAGGCAAAGCATCTTAAAAGTTAATGGGAATGGTAATGAACTGGTTGCCACTTAATGGCTTTAGATGAGAGAAGTAGTAGTACATAATCAAATGTTATTTTTGTTTCTATAGTTTGGAAATTTATTATTTTTCCCTAATGTGAAGCACTAGGTCATTACAGTGACATCATACCTGGCTTATTTTCTGATAGGGAAGATTTTTCTGAAGTAGCATTTGTGAAGAAATATGTTTATTTTTGTCTACCCAGCTGAATTTAAAAGTGTCTCTTACCAAGTATACATTTTTTTTTAATGTCTAATTTACCACAAGCATTTAGTTTTATGAGTTTTTTCGATTTTAGAACATATGAGCAATAAAACACATATTGAAAATCCATGGGTGTGATTTGTGAGATACCATTCTCAGCTGGGCTTTATAGTATTTGGTTATATACCTGGTTACCATTTAGGACATTCAGAGGGGGTTTTTTTGAGATAAGCCAAGAGAAAAGACTGACTGAATGTTACTGATTTGGCAGAGTAGAGAATAAGATAACATAGATAGTGATTCCACTGAAATTTAAATTAGTTTGGTTTTGGATTGAATAAATGCTTTATAGAGAGTGCATCTCAGAATTGAGATATTTTGAAAGCATGCTGACTAAACACTGATCTGAGCTTCTGTTTAGGTGTCTGATTTCTATCAGCAGTGCTTCCATGTGTGGAATAAGAGGAAATCTGAATAAGACAGAGTGTGTGAAATGTTAACGAGGCTGAATTAGTTATGCAAACTCAAAGAAAGATTGGAGAAAGCAGCTAAAATGTTTAAATATTGAAGAAATTCATTGTAAAAACTCTTAGGTATATGCTTTAAGTTAAATCTGTTATTCTGTAGATATGAGAAAGAAGTCTAATTCTTTTGATTACATAGGTGCTTTCAGTATGCCCTTTAATTTTACAGTGAAGACTTTTGTTTGTCAAACACTTTTTGATCCAGTTTAGCTGACAAAACAGTAGTTTTTGCTGTGAATAAGGGCCTGGTGAGATAAGATGTTTCAAAGTCTCTGTTCCTAACCACTTTGAGTGAAGCTCATAGTTGTGTGTTTGCTAAGCTTGTGCTGTTCTCCCTCTTGCTCTGCAGCTGTAGTCAAATTATCTCAGCAGCTAAGGTGGGCCTGGTGAGTGTTTTTAAATTGAAGTGGTAGGCGTGGTCGGCTTCCTCTGACTTTCTAAGCATGTTATCAATGAAGATAAGCAGATTTTTGTTTTGTGGGCACTTAGCTAAAGTCAATAAATAAAGCTTCTGTTGACATTCTTGGCCAGTTCCTTTGGATGCTCTTGTAACTAAATATTTGCAGGAACACAGTTTATCTCCGTACTTTAGTTGGATGTGCAGTGTTGGGTTCAAAGAGAGATTACACATCCCTCTCTGCATTGTGTTTCTCAAATCAGGCTTGAAGTCATCTTTGTTTCAGAGCCACTGATTAAGAGCTTATGGAATAAATTTCTGCAGTTAGTGGGAATGTAAAGTAAATATTTACATGACCAAATTTTTAATTTGAGCTTTGCAGGTGTAAAATTTGTGATTTATAACTATACATAGACCTCAATCTATTTGCGTATTTAAAGGATAAAAGTAAAATCAGTTTATTTAATATGTGCAAATGTCACCCTTGTAATCCTGATTTTTTTTTCTTGGTTGGGTTTTTCTGGCTTTTTTTTTGTAGTGCAAATTAGACAAAGTTGTTATTGTTAAACGGGCTGGAAGCTAACTACTAATGATAAAATCTTAGAATATATTGGGTTAGAAGGGACTTTAAAGATCACAAAGTTTCAAACTTCCTGCTGTAGTGAGGAATGTCACTCATTATTTCAAGTTGCTCAGAGACCAATGCAACTAAATTAAAGGATGAATATTAAATATGAAATTAGAAATGGTTGTAAAATTGTATATATTTCAAATGTCACTGACCGTGCATCTCCGAAGGCATCTCTTCTGCATTACATCTGTATATCACTCTGATTAGCGTTTGCTGAGGAATACATTTGAAAGAATTCCTGGTAAATAGGCCAGTGGGTGAATTTTTTTCTCATGGATACACATGATGGATTTTGACACTGATAATCCACATGTGATTTCTAAGAATATTTTTCAGATTTAGAATTGCCATCAGCTGTGATACTGGAGGGTTTGTGTGTCTAAGAGGAGAAATTGTTTACAGTCAGGAAAATAAATACATTTTACCTTTTCCTGCATTTGGATACATGTATTCTGTAAATTATGTTTTGTTTTTCTTCACATAAAATTGTCTCCTAAATACCAGCTGGCAGAGAAGTTGCCTTTTGCAGAACAGATGATTTTTTCACAGCAGTTACTTGATTCATTCCATAGCTGTCATTTTTTTCAAGGAATGGATCACAGCGAGCATTCCTAAAAGTAAGGATTTTCTTCTTGCCCCCTATCATCACTGAGTTTGAAATGATGGAAACTTTCAGAGCTTTTTTGTTGTTTTCTTTGGATTTTTGTTCCTTGTGTTTTGGCAATTCTCATTTATTTATTTTAATTCTCTCGCTCCTGGAGCAGTAAGGATGCTTTGTTGCTTTGAGCCACTAGAGATTATACCTGGCTTTCCTGATTTTGGTGTTACCTTTCTTTAAATGTTAGTCCCTTTGTCAATTATGCACCGCTCTATTTGCTTTTCAACTTGGTTCTTTCTTTTCAGGGATTTACAGTATTATTGAGTTAAGGATTCTCACAGTAGATGGTAATGGAGAAATACAGTTAAGTGAGTTTGTTTAAGGGTGCTGATTAAGTAAATGTTTCTGAGACTATTGCCTTAAGGCACTGTGTAAAGAGGCTTCATTTTACTTCTTTTAGCTGAAAATGTAGTTTTATTAAACTCTGGTTTTTTTAAGCACTAGCTTTTTCCTACCTGATAGGCTTAAGAAAAAAATGTAGTGATATCTTCATAGTTCTTAATAAAATGGATTTCTAAAATGTAAGAGGATTAAGCATTTTAGCTTCTGGCCTTTGCACTTAATTGCAGAATACCTTTCTAGAGAGAAAAAAAAAAGGCCAACAACCAGTGTTTTATGCTCTGGCTTGAAGAACTTCACTCCTGGAGATAGATTTTCAAATGACACATTCTTGTAGGTGAGACCACTCCATTTACCTGGAAACTATCTTCCATTAGTGGGATAGTGAATGATTCTTCCTTGTAATTAGGCAAATTAGAAATTTAGTGGGTAAGTTAAGTTATTCTCTAAATTAAAGTAGTTGAAGTGTTGCCAATTAAGAGTTGGTGTGATATCATAAATTACATGTGATCTTGCTTTTTGTCCAAGGACCTTAAAGACTTTTCTAATTGTTAGTTAGGCTGAGCAGTGTTCCTTTGAAAACATATAGCTTATTTTTTGGAAAAATAAGATCTAGTACCCAGAGATACCAAAGGATTCTATTAAGTCTTGTAAGAAATACTCTTGTCTCTGAAGCCCTGCTTAAACTTTGCCATAATGCTGCTGTTCAGACTCTTTTTTAGATGTCTTGAGAAGAACTGAAGAAAACACAATTTTCATCATCTTTCAGCTTCATAATGAGTCCCAACATCGTTTTGGGGACAAATTGATGATTATGTGTACTTTTTTTGGCTCAAAATATGAAAACAGGGCAGGGGCTGTGCTGTGTTCTACTGATGTGATGGGTTTTATACGAGAGATGAAGGATGCATGTGGGCATTCTTTGCCTGCCATTGCAAATGGTCCCTGGAGTGAACATTTATGAGCATGCTTAAATTTTGTCTGGAAAACAGCAAGTTGGAGCAATTGGAAGCAGTGAGGGAATGACAGGGAGAATGGATAATCACATGCCCTATGCTCGGATTTATTTGCTTTGGTCCCCTTTTTACTCAGCAATTCATGAGAGCCCTATTTCTTCATTGTCTCTGAAACTTCTGGAGTAATTCGTAAAACTCTTGACAGCCCTTAGAAAAAACTTTTCTAATGTACAAAGTTTTATGTGTGGCTTAATTAATTTCAGAATTAAATCAAGATACGGGCTTAAAACAAAAACTATGCTAAACTTGGCTTTACAGTAATTACAGAAATCAGAATAAAAGTAGTTAAATTAACTGTGATACTTTTTTAGACTCAGTATTTTTTCAAGTTTGTAATTGTTTGGTCTTTAACTTTTGTATGATTAATTTAAGAATCTACAGGGAAGATGCTATCCCATGTGGAACTTTTGCCAAAATTACTAATTACCTAAGTAAGTGGTAATTGCACAGTCCCCTGTGCAAATTATGTCTTAATCTTTTGATGGAGATTAAGACATAATTTTGGCAAACATGTTGGAGTATTCAGACTGCTGCATAGTAATAATAAGTGAAGCTATTGATTTGTCTCCTCAGTTTAAGTGCACTGTTAGGTTAATATTTCAAATTCTAGAAACATCATTTAAATAGAAAAAACAGAGGTAAGTTGTATCTTGAAATGTGCAAAATTTTTTTATTGGAACTTAATACAGTGGTATTTTTTGAACTCAAACCCAGTATTTTGGGGTGTTTTATACCTTCATTTTAAAAATCACCTGATCGTGTATATATAGCCTTGTATTTTCTGATTATCACACATGCCACACTTGCCTGAAGATCAGTTCCATTGCCTTTTGTGCTTTCATTGGAGAATGTAATTATGCTGCAAGAATAAATAAGGCACAACACTCTGCATCCATTTTCTCTATTGCATCTGAAAAATACTCTGGAGGAAGTGTGGTAAAGCACTATTAACACTCAAAGTAGAGTTTATCTCCCTTAAGGGCAGCCTTGTAAAAGGTAGGTGTTTAGTTTAATCTGGTCATCTCTCATCCTGATATAATGAGTTGAAGAGAGATGTGGCATTATCTGTCAGTTACTAGGTCTGCCTGTGTTAGACATCTGCATTAGACATGGGTGCATGGTCTGGGCCTGAAATGCCTGTTATTAACTTTCTTCTTGCTGGAAAAGTGGGTACAGATGTGTATGGTCCAGTAAGATGTACTTTGGATCCTCTTGGGTTTGGAGGGAATAGCTAAACTTCTCAAGTAAGTGATCAGATATTCTATTTCATTGAAATTGTGTGTTTACCTAGTGAATTCACATAACTGGTATTTGATTTAGTTCTACATAGACAGATACTTCTACTCTTTCTGAGTTTTCCTTGTAAAGGACAACAGTTTGGAAGCACAGTATCTGTGCACTGGATGTTTCTTCACTTTGCAGGCATGGTGACCGCCCCTTTTTTTTTTCCTGATTTTCTCTTTTCCCTGTTTTTGCATGCTGGGTAGGCCTTGATATTTTTACATTGAAGAATGGGCTACAAGACATAAAAATGGTGTTGAAGCGCTCTTTCCAAAGATTTCCTGGTCTGTAAAATGCCCATTTGAGAGAAAAGTCTTTCATTAATGGTTGAGATGAATTATTACAAACCTGGAGGGTACTTTGAAGTTTTTCCAATTACTGGAATTTACATAAATGGAGAGATGTTCAAATAGGTCTTCTGAGGCATACGTGAATGTTCCCCTTTTCATCTACTTTCTGTTCAGTAGTTAGCATTAGACTTAGAGACTTTCAGAGGATATTCTTAAGTCAGTGGAAGTAAGTCCTGGCTCATGTGCTTCACAATCACACTCATGAAAAATAAATATATTACATTTTGAAAAGATAATGCTGTTAAAGAAAAGAAAACATTACAAATTTTACATTAGCTTTACATTACAAATTACAATAGCTTTCCTTTGTATTATGTATTTCTTCCTGGCTCCAACACTAGTTTTGTCCTCATAGCAAAAGTAAACATATGCCAAAAGCTAAACACTTTTGCTTGCTTACAAAGAAGGAAAGCAAGCACTTCTTTTCATAAAAATAGCCAATGTTTTATTTTAAAGAAGAGATAACCCAAAACTTCAAAAAAATGTAGTGCCAGCTCCTCATCCTGAGAAGCAGATGGGA
Source organism: Melozone crissalis (assembly GCF_028551555.1). Lineage (NCBI taxonomy): Eukaryota > Metazoa > Chordata > Aves > Passeriformes > Passerellidae > Melozone > Melozone crissalis. The sequence goes on along the minus strand of NW_026535784.1, from coordinate 33,261,002 downwards.
AGCAAAGAGCTCTTTGAAACAGCTGATAGCATTTTAAAGGTGGTATGGCTGGTGGGGTGGGACTGTGGGATAGGGGAAGTAGCAGCAGTATGGTAGTTCCAAAAACTGTTTCACTAAACCATAGAAAGCAAGTAATAGGCAAAACTGTATATTATTCATTTGTGGTTGGTGAATAATACCATTTTTGTGTAATAGGTAGTCACTACTGTTTTCCTTGATTTCAAATTTATTTTGGATTCAAGAAAGATGATAATTTGAATAACTAAATCAAATATATATTTTAATGTTTTCAAATAATTCAAGAAACTGAGTATTCACTTCCAAAGTTTCAGAATGAAGAGTTGATGGAAGCACCAAATTAAGGCACAAAGTTACAATTATGTAGAAAAAAAGTTTGCGCAAAACAAATGTTAGGGCATAGTGAAAGTTGAGGAAAGGCTACGTGTCAGTTGGATGTTCCTGTTTTCAGTCCTCTGGGCTTTCCTAGCCTCATGCCTGCCTGTCTGTTCTTCCATTCACCAGTTACTTGGAACACAAGCATCACTTTGGGCAACACAGACAAATCTGAAAAATCGGTATGAATCTACAAACACTGTGTAAATCACCAACTGTATTTCCTAGTTAGCATTTAGAAGAGACTAAGCCAAGGACGGGAATTATGCTTACATTCATTTGTGGCCTAAATAAATGGAAAATTTTTTTTGACTTTGCTTAAAAAAGTTTCAAGCTATCAAGTAGATATAATCCAATAAGTATGAATGAACCCACCCAATTTCCTCAGACTTTTGTACAAAAATTCTCATTGTTAAAAATATTAATTACATGATAGTTCCAGGCTACGTACACAAAAGGGACGGACAAGTAAATTTCTCACTGCAGCTTTGTTTTTTCTTATCTTTATAGGTGTTAGGGAGTCATGCAGAGCATGAAGTGTCCTACATGGCAATTCTAGGCTTTTGTGGTGAAGATTCTTCTGAACCTGCCAAAAAACCTCCCAATTATTTATCGTGTTAACACGTGTACTGGTTAGTGCAGGCTGAGCTTCACAAGTTAAGCAGTAATGTCTGCTAATCATGACAGGTTTTAGACTGGATTTTAGCTACTGATTTCAGAACAAGGTTGGGCTTTGATGCTGAAGAGATCTCTCTTGAACTGTCACCTGCCTTAGTCTGTGTTTTGGCATTTGTCCATTTTGCCCTCTATGCTTTATTACAGAGCTTAAGAATGGGGGCCACAAGCCTCAAATGCAATTTCCTACATCTGCCATAATTTTATAATTGGAGAGGATTACTACACTCGTCTGTAGATTTGATATTGTCTTTGGTATTTTAAGATTATTTTGACTGTTGCTGGAGGATGGGATAGAGAAAAGCTATTACATTGCAAATCTTTGAAATTTGGAGGGGAAAAGACCCTGGAGCTAAAAAACCACTCTTTCATAATTCCCATCCAATTTTATTCAGATGTAATTGAGTTTAAACAGTTCAGTTTAGACACCCAATTTCCCTTCACTTGATTTTTTTTCTCAGGAAACTGGTTTCAGCCTGCCAAATCCGTGTTTGAACGTGGCTGTTCCAGGGCGAGGGTCCCAGGCTGCCACAAAAGCACTGGACTGCATTATGCTGGGAGCTGACAGAGCAAGATGATTTGGAGGGAAGCAATTTAGTGAAGTCCTGCCTCCCATCCTTAGCTCCATCAGCCTCTCTAGAATACCTCCTGGGAGAAAAGGTTCTCACAATTGCTGGGAAACTTGGAGAAGCAGACAGCCTGAGCAGGCTATCTCCATTAAACCACAGTCTCTTTTCCCTCCTTTGGGGGCACAAATATGTGGCACAGATCCCACCTCCAGAGTGGGAGAAAAGAGTGGGATAAATGGAGCCCTGGCTCCCCTGACTGAGGTAGGAGGTAGCACTCAGCTCCATGAGCCCTCTCCCTCTCTGGGATAAGGCCTTCCTCTGTTGCCAATTGAGTTCCTGCATCTCAGCTGACAGAAGTCTCTGCTGTAATTTCAGGCTGAGACGCGTGATGATGGGTGCATGGCCCTTGTTGCTGGCCCTGCTAGAAACTGACTTACTACTTTTTAAAGAAAAAGCTAGGAAATGACTTTAAAATAGTTTTTACCTGTTTTGCAACTATACGTAATAGAAACATATTATGACATTATCCTCGATGTTGCAAATTATTTTGTTTTCAAAAATAATCCTACAATAGAAAAGAATTAAAAGATCTGTATATCTTTTGTGTCTAAATTTAGATTCTTTTGCTGTAAAGATTTTTTTCCCCCTAATCAAAGTGTATCATAATACAAGGCCCCAAAACAGGAAGCACGGTGCAGTACTTTATTTTACCTTTCTTTTAAGGGATTAACTTATGTGAAATATCATGGGAGAGATGGAAGAGTTTCAGCTCCTCCAAATGGTTTTTTTCAAACGTGCACTCTCAATGAAGTTTAGATACAAAGAAAACTAAACATAACCATGAAGACTGCTGTATTTGCAAAACAGCCTTAGTGTTATATCTGTTTCTTGAATTCATTAGTTAAGGACTTTTGGCAGAAAACTCTGTGAGTTTTACTAGTGAGATAGTCTTACATTTTATAGTGGTGAAATGTACAACAATGGCTAGATACTTATCATCTTTACAGAAAATTGTCTTAATGAGTTACACTATCGCTTTCTTTTCAGAAAGAGTAGTTTTTAAATTCATTTTTATCTAAATGAAAGGTCATCTGAGCGTACAGTTCAGATTAATTTTTCTTCCAAACAAAATACCATTAAATTTTAGTATTGCCAGGTATTCCTGTCCATGTTATTGTGAGGAAAGACATGATGTGAATATTTGGCTGTCAGCTCATCTGATACTATCTTTTCTATTAAAGAGCAGAATGCACATTGCCAACCTTTTGTTATCTAGTTTCCCGACTGCAGCACAGCGTCGGGTTCTGCCAAACTGGCTTACGTTTGTTAAGTGCTCACCATGGACTTTAGTTATCTTTTCCTGGTAGTCTGCATCCTGCCACTTAGCTGTAAATGTCACACACTCTTCTTCATTCATGCTTCCTACTAGGAGTTAGTTTTATTGAAATTGTGTGCAGAAATATGCAAGTGGGCAGGAGAGAAATATTAAATTTATTCTAGCCATAGGTGCTGCTGAACAGGCTTCTGTCGGGAAGAGGTAAAAAATAAGTTGTTTCTCTAGATGGTTGTACCCTGTCTGGTGAGTGGAAAAATGGGGAAAGACCCATTAAAAAAGTGCAAATGTAGAAAATTAAAAAAAAATTATTCTGATACCTTAAAGCATAATTAGTGTGGACTAGTCTTTTTTCTGTATTTACATAACATATATCTAAATTTAACTTTTATATTTTAGCTGCAGGTATTGATTTTTCAGATGTAATCTTTCCCTGGAATTAAAGAGAGGACAGAAATAATAGAAACACAACAGAAGTCAGTATATGAAATGCTAAAAATTTGTTACCATTTAACTGGTTGCAGGATATGCTCCTTTTAAGTATCTGATCTGCTGACAGATTGAAACTATACTGTAAAGTACACCATCAAACTAACTCCTTGGTACTTCTGAATAATACTTCACTATAAATCTCCAAGAGGTTTTGCATTTTAGGACATTTTACTGCAAGTAAAATCTTGTTATACATCCACACAGAAGATATTATCTAAGATTAGAAAAAAATGTTATTTTGTCTCAAACCAAGTGAAAGATAATTTTCAAAATATTTCCATAACAGGGAAGAAATTCCATGTACTCAGAGGGGGAGAAAAACCCAATCCAACAAAACTCCTAAGACATCTTATTGTGAAAGCAAACTGCCTTTACATTATTCTGAAGAATGTAAAAAATCATAATATTCAATAGCACAGCATACCTTTGTGTGATAACTGTGTGCTTTTGACTGTTACAGAAGGAGTGTAGGATGCAACTCTTGGAAAAGGTGTGTACATAGCTGCACACTAGTGTACTCTAACTGATATTTACTGGTGGAAATCAAACATTTTTCTCCTGTAGCTACCTATCCCTAAGTATTTGTTATGTTTTAAAACTTGTTCAACAATTTTTCTTTTGTCTGATTTTATTATGGTGACACAAATTTCTGTTAAGGATTTACTTTTCTTTTTTCCCTCTAAACCTAAGCTACCTTCTTTTTCAAACTAATCAGACCAAAGGCTCAGTCTTTCTCTTTTTCCTGCCAAGTGCAGACGTGAGAATTTTGCTTTGTTTTAGTATTTCTCTGCTGAAGATGAGGGTGCTTCTGGGAGTTGCAATTTCAGTAAATATCTTCTTCAGTGGTGCGTTGTTAATATCGTTTGTACAGTGCTCCATGTTAAATTTCATCTCATTGATTATCATAATACAGAATTGCCTCAGAAGTTTAGTTCTGCCCCAGTGGAAAATACCAAAGATTCCATTCCTGAAAGCTGCTTTTGCTTCACTGACAGATGACTTTGCTAGATCAAATAGGATGATAGGAAAAACACAGGATCAAAATGGTTCATTTATCTGTCCATCATGTATAGCCAAGAGATTTCTGCTTTTCAGATAACTTTACCACAAGTCAAATCTTGTTATATGTGGGGTTTTTTTGTGATTACCTTAAGGATCATGAGATGACTGTGAATCTTTACTGTCATTTCCTATGCCATTCAGAAAAATAACGTATATTTCTGTCAAGGCAACTTAAACCAGATGTTAAGAATTTGTCCTGTCTCTTCAATTCAGAATTTATATAGGTTTTTAAGGTATTTTGTAGATCTATTTTGTAGATCCATGGTAGAAAGTACTGGGAAGCATGCTGATCATACCATACAAAATTACTCCAGCTGGTACCAATTGTGGTCTGAAGTGGCACAGCCACATTTTGGTGGCAGCAGCTTTTGTTGTCAGCTGTAGAATGCCCACTCACTATCTGCTTGCCACAAGTACCCTAAAAAGTTTTGGGGTGAAGTTCTTCTGCAAAGCATCAGGCATCAAGGACAGCCAAAAGATGCCAGACCCATGAAACACAGGCTGTCTTGTTAATGTGTTTGTACTGATCTCTCACTGAGCAGTGAGAAGGAAAATGTTCTGTCAGTTTGTGTGTGTCAATTAAAGCATGATATGAAAACTGCCTTTTGTGACTGCTGGGATGCATTTTCTACATTTGTTAAACATCAAAAGATGTTTACAACAAGAAGTTTACTTATAAGGAATGGACAGTAGAGAGCAGGTTTCTAAAATCTCTGGAAAGTGTATATTTGACCTTAATAGATATATAAAAAAAGGTGTGAAATTTATCCTCTGAAAGAGATAAAAGAGATTCCACATGGTCTTCAGCGATGAAGCTTATTAGAGCTCTCTGTTATTTTGATTGCCCATGCCAGATGTTTTACATACAGCTGTCTTGAAATTGAGATAATTTGTCATTCCAGAACATGATATTGGTGTTTTCTTTGTTTAAGAAACTACTTAAGTTTTGTTGGCTGCTACTTCTGATAAACTCATATAAGAGTGATTTTGTTTTCTCATTGTCTCTTTTCCAACCAACTGTGTCTTTTGTCCTGCCTCCAAGGGGAGGCTTTACTCTTCTGTGGGATCTGTAGAGCAATGACAGTTGTTTCTCTTACCTTTATGCTCAGGGATAGGAGTTCAGTAACCATAAAATGAGTATTTTGAATTGGTAATTCACTTATTCTTACCATCACATCAAGCACTTATACTTTTGACTGCCTACTACAATTCTGTCCAGTCCCTTGCTTTCTATTATCTTAAGGTGGCAAAGGGTGTATTTGCAACTCACTTTTTTCGGGAGTGTGGAATATAGTCTCATTCTTGATGAGCTACAGATAAAAACTGGTGGAGTGATGATTAATGATTAACAAAGCTAATGATCATTGCTACACTGTAAATGCCTTCCCATCTCCAGCATGCCTTATTCCATAACAATGTCTTATGTCCAGTTTGATCTGCCCTGCTACCAATCTCTGTTTTCTTTGCCATTTGTCAGTGGAACTAAGAGAAGTCACATGGTGAATAAGCTTCTTCTCTTTACTGTTTGAATGGTGATAAAATAATTTAACATTTTTTCTGTTACATTTTATATATAGTGACTTCCTCAGGTCTCTCGTTGTACCTTGAAAAATCATTAGCCTGAGTCCCTTATGAACCTGTTCCAGCCTGTCAGCATTCTGTTGAGAGAGCATACTTGAAAGCTGAACTAACTGTTCTGCCAATGGCCTACTAAGTTTGTTTGGCAGGTGAAATATCTACTGTTCTTTTGTACCATTTGCCTGCTAAAATAGCTTACACTTCTGGGGCTGCAATATTGCCCTGAAAATCATGTTTGCTGTTTGCCTGGTTATTCACCATTCTGCTAATTCCGTGTTGTATTGGTAAGTGGATCGTTAGCAATTCCTCTTGTGTCTGTCCAGCTGCATCCCCAGTGAACCCTGGCCTTTTTCCCAGCTCTCTCCCTTGTTGTTTTCTATTGCTTGCCAATTTGATAAGATACCAGGCAGGTTCTGTTTGATCCACGTGCCTAATATTTCTCTGATGAGGTGGACAGAGGTATGAACAGTGATAATGTGGTCTCTCAGTTGTCAGTGAAGGCACGCTCTCCTTGGCTGCTGTTGAACCAAACTGTTGATTTTTAGGCTGTATGTCATGCAAACTCACAATCCTTTTTGAGAGTTTGTTTTCTAGGATATATCTGCTTCCTATAATGTGATCTACATTCTTCACAGGTACATGCACCTGTGTGCCCCTGTTCTGAATGTAAAAATGAGTTTTCTAAAATGCACCCGAGTTCGCTGGGAACTCTTGTTTGGACAGTTGTGGTTTCAGTTTAGCAAGAAGTCCAGGTCACACTGCATTTAGGACTTGTGTCTCCATTGTAGTTAATGTAGCCCCATACTAAATGCTGACTTTTTTCGTAAATGTTTCTCTGTATTTTTCTAGTTGAAAAGTAGTTGTATAGCTTTAAGCAAAGAGATGACTTGCAAGAAAATAGATGCAGATGAATGATAATTCTTCGTACCTAATTGTGCCTTCTTTTGTCCAAATGCCATTTTAATCAATATAATATGAATGATTCTAACTAATGGTTGTAATATGACGATAACAGCTTCAGTTGTGTATGGAAGAAACATTTTGTTTCTGACATAAAAGTGTGATATAGCTACCAAATTAAAGACATAGTTAGTTCATCCCTCTCTCTTTTATTAAGCTAGAGATTTAGAAGTATTAGAGTAATTATTTTTATCTTTGAGTGTAAAGTTTTTCTGATAAGTTGACTCCAGCTGGCATCATGCCTTTCTCTAAAAGTCCACTTATCTTCATTACTTTGCTGGTAATTTTAAGCTATCTGCATCTTGCTGTGCAGTACAACTTCAATCCTAATTATCATCATTAATATTAATATTAATATTACGATGTTATCAGTTAAATGCTTATACAGAATTTTATTGCATGGTAGGAATTCCAGTGAAACTATCACAAAATTTTACTCTCTGGCTTGATGTATTTTAAACTCTTATAGTAGGAATGGTCTCTACATTTGCATTTGTGGTATTGGTTTATGAAAATTGAGTGGTAGTGCTAACCTATTTTTCAAAAGATAGGTCTAAAGCCAAGTAAGAAAGGTCAGCTTTAAATTGAAAGACTCACAGGAAAAGTTTTCAGTAGGAACAGTGAAAAAAATATACTGTTCTCAGAGTGGTACTTGATAAGTTATGGGAAGCTTCATGCCATAAAGTTGGTGTGCCAGCAGGGATCTGAATTTAGTAGCTCAACCAGATGCATATTTATGTTTACAGAACTTCAAAGTGAAATCTTTTTATTGTATTGATAAGTACTGTGTTGTTGAAACAGTGAACTTCTGGATATTCCACATGAAAATTTTGATTGAATACATGGTTGAACTTTTATTTTGGATACTATTATACTAAGAAACTGAAAGTGACAAGGAAAAGAAAATAAAAAGTATAGTGTTCATGAGCTAGGTTCTGTTTTATAATTTCATGGTTTATGTTTTGCAGTTTAAATAAAAGAAAATTCCAATAAGACAGACTAACCAAAAATAGTGACTTTGATTTTAATTCTGTTTTTGAAACACAGAGAATGAGAAAAATCCATGTACCAAATGTAAAGCAGTGTAATCATTAGAAAGAAAGGTTATTTTCCCACTCCCATGCTGGAACTAACATTAGATTCCAAATTGAAAATACCATATTTGTTGATCTGGTGACAATAGTCAGGCAGATGATGTTTTTGTGGTGGCACATGAAGCTTTGCTGAGGCTGGGGGCTGTGGGTGCTCTTTAAAGAGCACCAGTGCAGTGCTTCAGGAGAGAGAGATGCTGTGCAACACCTGCCAGGTGGGGACAGGCTGGTTGTCACCATCAGCTCAGCAGTAGCACTGCTCTTTATTAGCACAGGCTGCGGAGCCAGCAATGGCTGTTGCGTTTTGCCTTTCAGGTGCTTTGTTAGTACTGAAGGATCCCTGTGCAGTTACCAGAGTGAACTATTTCCTTGAGGTTATTGTCTCATTTTATCAAGATAATTTATTTCAGTGCAAATCCAATAAATACCTCTTGAGATATCACAGATTGATAAAAATAGGTGGGATCAATCAAGTAACTCAGGCATAGGACTGGGAATAGAAGTATTGGTTTTGGTAACTTGGAAGCTTTTTGGTGTTTTCTTCCAAATGGACTGAACTGTTGCAGGTGGAGTAGCACTGATATCCATTTTGTAAATTTTTCTTTTAATCTCCTGAAACCCATACTCCATAGATCTTTCATTTCCTGTATTTTCTCATGATTTCTAGGAACCTTGCAATCCTTTCTATGCAGTCTTGAGCTCTAAGGTTCTAGCTCACTTTCTCTAGGTCACAGAAATGTGAAGTACCCTTTGTCAAAGCCAAACAAGCATTCAGAAAAAAAAAATCCAACCCCCAAATCCCTCCTGCCAATTTCAGCTCTGATGCCTTAAGTTGCTCCAGAATGCTTTCCTGTCCTGACAGATGTTCCTCCCATGTTTTATGAAAACAAATGAAGTCATTTTAGCACATGAAGATATCTTCTGTTCTCAACCTTTGTGTTAGGTCATTTACTGCTCTCTGAAGTGTCCCTTGTGCATTCAGGATTTTCTAACACATTCATCAAAGTTAAAAGCTATGCTTCTTACTTTTGTCTGCCATGGAAAAAACAATTAACTCCTGTAGCAAAGGATTTTTCTTTTTTCTTTTTTTTCAACATTGTCTTGTAGATTACATGACAATTTTCTTCTATCCCCATTCTGCCTTATATATTTTTTTGGTATTTGTTAGTTCTAAGATTAATCTGTCAGTCCTTCAGTTGAAAATGAACATGACATTTCTGAAAGATTCTGGTGATGTGTTTCTACTGATTTGTACTAAAAAGCTGACTATCTTTAAATATCTATCTATAAATGTGGTTCTTTTTTTCCTGTTCAGGTATAGAAAGAAATGTACTTTAAGAACAAGTGCAAGAATAATTTATAAATCATGCCACTTGTTTTCACAGTAGTGAAGGTGCTTCTAGATGACACTTGTATAGATTAGTTTTTATATTCCATCTGGATGACTTATCTACATGAATCCCTTGTGTTTATACCAGTAATAGTCGTGTTATGATAATCTTTTTTTTATTTTTGGGATCTGAGTTTTTGGGAATATCTAATAACTGAATAACTTACAGTTTTCATAAGAGGGCTGTGATATTACAGTTCTTTAATAAATGAAGCAGTATTCATGCTACCAATCCACAATCTGAACTCTTGTCTTCCTAAAAGAACTTCAAACAGATCAGTTTTTATAAAATGACAGTCCGTGGATATTTTAGTTGTGAACAGAAAATTTAAAGCATTTGTTTCCAAACATAGGGAGTGACCCAGGATCATTCACCTGAAATCTTATCTGTCCCAAAATACACTGTATTATTTGAGCACTCTCATATTCAAAGACCAGTGCCTTAAAGAGCTCTGCTTTAGACCACTGGCTCAGCAAATCTTACTGGTTTGTTCTTTATTAGGTATTCTGTTTTCAGTTACTCTTATATTAACTTGGGGAAACACAGCAAGTGTGTGTACTGACACAGTTTGTACGTGAGGAACGTGGATTGGAGGATTACAATTTACAGAGCAGAATTCATATGAGAAGAGATAGTGGGTAGAAGAAAGCATGTTTTGTATGTCTGGCTTTTTTTTCCTCCCACATGTGGAACACAAATCTCTCAAATATTTACAGGAGAATGCTTTTTGATAATAAAGGATTTGTCTCCAGCACCATGTCCAAGACTTAAATGAAAATGGTTTTTACAGTAATAATACATATGGTCTGCTTAAGGGGTAAGTGATACAATAGCATGTTTTCTGACTGCTCTTTACTTGGTCAAGTGCTTTTCCTTGGTTTTCTACATATTCATGTTTATTTCTGAACTGTTTGCTTTGAAAGCGTAAAAGAATAAAGAAAGAAGATCACTTAGGAGTTAAAGAACCTACTACAGTTCTGTGTTTCTAAAATGTTAATAGTGAAGGAAATTTGAAATTTTAGATCTTTAGTGCCATAGGCTAAACAGCAATCCTCTGAAAAGGTTAGTATTTAATTTGGCATATTTGCTCTGAATGTTAGCTATATTAAATATTTGTATTTTCTGTGAGCTTGAAAGAAGCTTAGTATTTTCAGCATCTTGTGTAATTCCTATTTCCAGAGATCTATTAAGAGGTTATTTAAGGTCACCACTGTGTTGCTGTCAAAAGCCACAGCCCTCAAAGCCAGCAGACCATGCTAGCCCAGGGTGAGCTGGCTAGAAACATCATGTTTGGCTCATGTACTTTGTTTCAGCAGCTGAATTGTAAAAAGACATCTGAAAACGCTCTGAGAATAATTTAGGCAGTAACGTCTTTATTAATTAAGAAACAAATCCATTAAAAAAATTTAAATACTTAGTATCTTTCTTCTCTGTATTTGTGCAAACAGCAGCTGCAATTAAGGCTGTTGTAGCTGAGAGGGGAGCAGCAGTGTCTGCGAGTGGGATGGCAAATGGACCCTGGGACGCTGTTCCTGCTAACATATGGGCTGCTATTAGAAAGGAGCACGAGAAATCTGCTGGTGAGCAGTGCTTGAGGAGCTGCAGTGCCTTAATGAAGGCAAGAAGAGAAGAATAATTGACATGGAGAGCAAGACAGGATGTGTTATTTGAATTGGCCCTTTGGTGTTCAGTTTGACATGCAAGCTAAAATGCCCTATAAAATGAGGGTCAGCATGAGGCTGACTTTATGGAAATAGCCTAACCAAGGTGTAACTGTGTGCTTTCTTTTAAGATTTGTGAAATTTTTGAACTTTCACATAGCTACCATTTTACACCACAGAATCATCTGTCTTTAGATTCATGGGACTCAGGTGTTTCTCACCAGAGGATTGATTTTACTTTGCTTGTGATGCATCAGCCTGATAATCAGCTACAAACAAGCAGCAAACTGTAAGTCCTTATGAAAATCCCACTGCAAATTTGCACAATTTAACCTAATCAATTTGTGGCAGCCTGGAGGTGGCAATAGTGGTTGCAGCCTCACAAGTCTGGGGATAAATATGGTCTTGCAAGGAAATTATAGGCACAGGAGAAAGCTGAAGTTGTGTATTTTTTTGTTGTCCTCTCCCCTGCCTCCCCCGCTTGAGTTCTGTGGATGACACTTGAATTACCACTGTGCCAAAAACTAGGAAATGAGTAAGTGTGGACTCAGTGCCATAATCCTCTTCAGAGCAGGGCGGGGATTCTGCTGGCTTGCAGCAGAGTACTTGCAGAAAGTTAATACTCTTTTCTGGTTAGAAACAAGGATTTTAAAAAGCTTTTAGCAGTTTTGCTGGATAGTGCTTTTCAAGAGCAAACAAATAAATGCAAAGATGAAATGAGGTTTCATTGTTGCCATCAAGAGGCAAAATATTACAACGATGGAATAAGTTCTGTCTCAAGTATTCTCATGGCTAAAATTGCTCAGAATAATAAGCTATGTAAGAATCAGATGTATCAAATATTAAATTTACTTAATAACTTGGTATTAGGCATTGGACAACATCAATACTTTTCCACTGTACATTTACTGTCACTTCACTAACTCTGAAGCTCATTTTTCACTTTCTCTTTTGCTTGCTGTGTCCAAAAAATAATCAGCAGCTGTACAGAGTCTCCATGGGAAAATAAAACCCAACCACTTAAATTACAAAGGGGGGAGGGAGAGGGAGGAAACAGTATTCAGAGGCAAGCAAGGAAAATAGTTGTGATGCATGAGACTCATCATTTCTATATTAGATTACATGAATTGGATGATACAGAGCTAAGGAATCAGCCTTCAACTTTTTAGCTTTATTGATTAAAATTTGTACTCTGGTAAGAAAAAAATGTGGTAGGAGACAACTACTGAATATGAAGACAGAAATGTAGAATTGCCTTGGTCCAATACCCAGAACTGACTGTATTAAGCACTGGATCACTGCCAAAAAAAGCAGCATTAAGAGCTATTTAGCTATTTCTTTCCTTGTCTTTTTCACAGAGCCAAGTCACAGAATGATGTGCTAAAATATGAGATGGAATGACTTAAGTGAGCTTCAGACAAAAATGATGGAAACAGGAAGCTGCAGCTGATAATGAAAATCACTTCTGAAACCTATAATAGGGGTTTATTTATATACAGTTTAATAATTCTCCATGTTTAAATATAAAATGATGCAAATGGAGCAATATTTATTTCATGTGGTATGTTGACAACCTTGATCCTAAATGCCAGATAATCCCTGAGATATGCACTTCCCTTTCTGTGCCATTTGGCTTTCAGTATAAATCTTTGGTTGCATTGAATGATTATTCAGGATTTTCTGTTTTCAAGGTACTACTTTAGCCTACTTGGGGTTTTCTGTATGTGAGAAAATGAACATTTTTTTCATTTCCCATAGATGAGGGGAAGGTACAGAAGGGGAGGGTTTCCACATATATCAGTGCTGCTTTATTGTAACATTATTGTGGCATGCTTCTTATGCTCTAATGCCAAGTTATAAAGAAAGTGTTGCTGTGGCTTCTTATTGTCATAGCAGAACAAAATTATTAGGAGAGTTCTCTCCCTAATTCCTGAGCTCCTTATCCCCTTCTACTCCATAGTAACTACTTATAACACTAGAGGAAATATGTTATGGTTGTGGAATTTCTTGAAGACTGGTATTGCTAGAGCCAGATAGCTTATCTAAGTAGTTATTCATTTTTAAATTTTTTTTATTATTATGTTTCCTCTCCCTAGATTCCTGCTGCTGCTACCCTCTCAGGGTTGCTGTGCAATGCTTGTGCTCTGCTGATTTTGCATGATTTTGCTGTCCTTGTACCAGGATTCCTTCAGGGGGAACCATTCATATCTGACTTGCCTGAGTGTTGTGGAACAAGATGCTTACAAAGGTGTATGACCAGGAAACCACTACTCCCCTGTAGTGTATAAAAATTTAATCCTTCATCTTATCAGAAACAATAATTTTTTTACTTAGTTTTGTGATTACTGTCACTGAAACGCTGGGATGTTAAATTGAAGTTGAGATCAAACTGATTTGCCCATACCAGCAGTGGTCTATTAATGTATAAATGTTTTATTAATTTTGTTCTTCATCTTTGAAAGGGATTTTATTATCTGAAATCATTACAATTCAATAATACCCCAATTCCATGGAATGGTTTGGAAGCTACCTTTTTTCTTTTCTCAAGTCTGCATGTTGGAAAAGCATATAAACGATTTTACCTCTATTTTTTTAGCTACTTAACTAATCTTTTGACTTGTGCCATGCATTATCTGTTAGCTTGTAATTCACTTGGTTTGGTGGTGATATTCTGTTTTCTTGGTGTTTGAATGAAAATGTCTAAGACTTGCATCTGTGGGGAGGCCTTGTGCAGCTGCTGTGTCTGTCTCAGCCCTAACAGCTGTTTCATGTAGGTGGCACACTCAGACTGACAACTTTCTTTCCAACAAGGATTTTTCTCCATTCATCTATATTTGGCTTATTTCTGAAGTTATCCATTTCCCTATTCTCTAAGTAACTGAAATAATTAAACTCTGTTCTTAATTTCAGAAGAAATGACAATTTTTTCTTTCCAGTCTTAAATATTTATGAGTTTCCAATATTTTAAAAAAAGATTTCACTTTCATAATTTTGCTGCATCGAGTTTTTTTTTTTTTCTGTTGTAAGAAAGTATAGCCAAGTAATTAATTTTGTAAATCTTTACCCTAAGGCTATCCAAGGTAATGAAATTTCAAACTAAAATGAAGGTGAATATTACAGCATCATAGTGGTCACACAGGACTATCTGGGGTAATCATGACTGTTGTGACAATACAGATCTGAATTTGCCCCTGGTGTATTTTTGTAGCCTCCTTAAGAAAGCTAGCTATAGCAGAAGAACTCAGCATTTGCAGGTGTCTGGGAACAGCAAAAAACCCTCATGACCTGTCAGCTTCTTTTCCTATGCCAGAACTCACAGAGAGTTATCACTAAATTGAAGTTCAGCTCATACTGCTGCAATGGTTTCTGCTAGGGGTGGTGAGCAACTTTCCCAGAAAGATGGAGAATTGTTTTCTCCACTCTGCTGTTCAGTGGCAGAATGAGTAACAGGGCCAGGAAATGATGGTTTTCTTGCATGTGGTTTCACATAAAGCAATTCAGCCTTTGCTGTGGTAGCAAACATTATCTGTGATTGCCCTATATTTTTGGCACTCATGGATCTTCCCAGGAGTCACTGGTTTCTTGCTATGGCTTTCCTTTCAAAGTTAATAACCACTCTGAAGAAAGCCTCATGTTTCAATTTATTTTTTCTTAAGCTTCTAACTGTTTCTGCATACTAAAAACTTGGAATAGTAGAGAATTATTAAAGACATATTAATAGTAGGATGGATAAGTGGGTGTCCTTGAGATGATTTCTCGGTAGCTTTGCTTTGCCAATATCTGGCCAGAGGCAGTTATGAGTGGTGAATAAAGTTCTCTGTGTAGCTGCTTGTTTTGCCAGCAGTGTGCAGGCACCTTTACTGTTTGCTGAGCAGTGTCCTCTGCCTTCAGTTCAGTGGTTACCCCATTCTATGAGGAATCGATTTTACCAGCTACAAAGCACATGTGGTGTTGATGATGATCTCACACAAAAAAAGAAAATAGTTACTGAAAGTCAGGAAGCTTGCCAGGCTGAGCAGCTTAACCAAGAACAAAACCTTTCACAGAGTAGCTGTTGCAATATTGAAGAGCTTGTCCTCAAAACGCACTGCAATAAGTTCAGGAGTAAAGCTTGTCCTTTTACCAAGATTGCAACTTCTATCAGAATTGTCTTTGCTTTTTTAAGTTTTTATTTTTATTTTACTAACATTAAAGAAATATGAAAATTGTCACTAAAAAAAAGCAGAAGGAAAATGGATTTGAAAAAAATCACTATTTTGAAATTAAGAACTAAATAAAAACTGGAACTAGCTCAGAGTAAATATCGGTAAATTGAGATTTATCTGTGCCATGAAGACACATATTTAATAAATTAGTGTCTCCTTTCAAAAAGATCAAGCTCTACAAGTGTCTCTTTTGGTAAGTGAAGGTTCTACAAGAGAAGGGTGTCATAGTTATTCCATTTTCCTCATGAATATTGCTTTATATCAGAGGTGTTTCCTGCTTTGAAGAATCAGCACATGGCCCAGTGCTGTGTGCCACCTGCCCTGTGATGTGACTGCCATGCTCCTGGAAGGGCTGTCTGGAACGAGTTCACTCTGTAGGATGGTGGATGGCTTTCCAGCAATTATTTCTCTTCTCCTGCCTTTGGCTCTACAGCTGTTTTTGTGTCCCCAGTCAGGTTCTATAGGGCTACTTTTTTGTCCTAGTCAGGTCAGTTTGGCAGTCACTTCCTAGAAATAATGTGGAATGGCTGTAGTGAAATGCTGGATACCTCAGATGGGACTCCTAAGTGTAACTTGTGAGCAGCGATAGGGAGTTAGTTCCCTGTTAGTTGCCCTGTCTTGTTTTAATGATTTCTAAGAGAAATATATTGTGCCTGAATATCCCAATAGGGAGGTTGTTTTGCCAACATCTTACCTATAAATGTGAACACATGGTCAAAGGAAGGAAGGAAGCCAGAAGTGTTGTCCATGGGGAGCGCTGGGAAGATTTCTAGGGGTGGATGACATGAGACATTGGTGAGTTGCAGGTAATGCTGTCAACATGGAAATAGTGCCATAAAAAATGCTAGTAAATTGCATTAAAATTTGTTATTCTGAGGCTACATCACTACCACATACAAGCTAGCTGATTTCTGGATAGCTTTGTGTGTCCGTGTGAGCTGTTGTCAAGGGATGCCACATTTAAAAGTATGCAGGAGTGAATTTCCAACTGGTGTGCAGTCTGGAGGTGTTTAAAGTATTCAATCATCATAATTTTGTTTTCTGATAGAAGTGGAAATGATACATTGCTTAGGGAAAATTGTTTTCTAATTGTGCGTTTGAAAAATAGAATTGGTTATGAGTGTTGATGAACTTGCTATTTTATGTAATTTATGTGGAAACATGGAAGCAGCCTGTCAGAAGTGTTAGATCCCTTTTCAGGTGTGCCTATGTGACCTTTTCAAGTATATAAGTTATTTCAGTATATATCTATTATTTCAGTGACAATTGCTTAGAGTTGTGCAGATTTGGAAATGCTGCATGCTGAAAATCACGAAATAGCTAATTTTTGATGTGTCTTTGAAAATAGGCTACCTTGGTCTTTTATTTTATGCTGTTAAAATTTCACTTAACTTCCCTTCTCTGACATACTTTTGTCCAATAAAAGGGCAAATTGATTTGGATAATTATTTAACAATTGATTAAATTAACTTTCACTTGAAAGTTTTGTGGGCTCTGTATGGCAATGTGGAAATTTATTGCACAGTTACAGCTGAAGGTAGCACTTGTGATGAGAAATGATAGCACAGCACACAGTATGGTGTGCTGTGTTATGCTCATGGTTGTGCCCAAGATCTTTTGCTGTTTATTTGCCCTTTGTCTTGTTCTCAGTTAGATAATTTCTAAAAAAAAGAAGTGTATTGCACCTGAAAATCTTGCAAATACTGAAATGATTTGAAGACAATGATAATACAGAATAAGGTTAGTTACAGTAGTGTATGTTGCTGTCCTTGTAATGAGGTAAAATTGTCTTTACTTATTTAGCTTTAATCATTCCATTTTCTGTTCAGATTTAGAGGCAGTTATGCAAGTTGTGAACGGATTGTATGGAATAGAGTGACTCACCAAGACAGAACATAGTGCTCATAGCTGTGTTGGTACAGGGAAGTGCTCAATGACTCAGCTATAGAAGAGTCTGCTAATTAGAGCTGCTGTGCATGTGGATTTAGATGAATATCTGCCCTGAAGCTGTCCAGCACACTTTCTGACACCTCCTGCTGCATGAATTACTGGGCAGGCTTTTTGTGTTGGGCATATCACCTTTAAGGATGTTAAAGAAGCTCATCAGATTTCCTTGTTATGCCTTGCAGTTTTCTGTTTATTTAATATTTTTGTTGTCCGTTCTTGGCAGCTGCTGCAATGGGGATGAAGCACGAACTCTTTGTGCTTTGCCCTCCCAGTAGCATACCAAAATTTGAGACTTTGCTTTTGAAATGTCTTCTAGTATTTCCTTAATCCTTTCATTGGTATCTTCTCGGTATAGGAGTAATCCCTCTGTCAAAATTCTGTCTACTCACAGGACAAGCTCACAGTTTACAGCTCAGTTTACATTTCAGTTTGGGAAGGTCTCAGTTGAACATGTTTCTAGCCTGAGGAGTCATCAGACCAAATGAGGCCCTGGGAATGGTTTCTGGGTGGTGTTGGTCTCTGCGGGCAAGCTGAGTGCTCCCGACCTACCCCAAGGTCAAGTTGGTTTTCTTTGACTGTCCTGCTGTGCTGTAGGGACAAACACCAGCAATCCCAACTTGCATTTTTTGTTGTTACTAATATTGGTATGAATGCTAGCAGGAATATATTTTATTAAAAAATGGCCGCTTACGATTTGAGTTTTAAAAAGCAAAATTGTAGGAGGAACTGTGCTGCTTAAAGTAGATAAATATTTTATTGCAGTTATAAGAACATACTCCTGTCTATGTTTTGTAGACTTACATGTTAATTGAAATTTCAATTCCTAGAATGAGCCATCCTACTACATATTGCAGCCCTATGGTATTTAGCAAATAATTTCTTTCTTCCAGACGTCTTGAAAGTTGTGAAAGATGCTTTTATTGTCACTGTATATGCTCATTGACTCATACCATGTGTGTACATCTATAAACATAATATAGTTCAACTCTCTTTTTTGAAAATTGTACAACCAACTTATTTTCCTGTTTGTTTAGTGCTGGTGAGCTAATTGGCTACATGTTGCAAACTTGTCTGCTTTTGTGGCAGTGTTTTGTCTTTATAAGACCTTTTAGAAAGTGCTGTTTAACTGAGAGCTTTTGAGTTGTGTGAAAGCAGAGCAGAACTGCATCTGCTGGTTAAGTGTCTTCTCTATTTTAACAGCTCCACAAAAATCCTTCTCCACTGTTGCAGGAAAACATGTATTTACTGCATAACCAGGTTTCGTCCACCTTTCAGAAACTGCTGCGTGTATTTTCGCTGTTGAATTTGTTTAAGTGTATCATATTGGGTCCATATAAAACATATGAAAATAGAAAACAAAACCAAAAACTACCTGGCATGATATTGTCTTTATCAAGTGCTGGACAAAAAGGTCCATTTTCTTTTTTCTTAAGAACCTTTATATAATAAAAGCTATTTGGATTATTTTTTCTCTGCAATTAATACTGTTTCAGATATTCAACAGATATTTCTTAAGTTCACTTGCCGTCTTACATTTTCAAAATAAACAAAAAAGCCATCTGTAATATCAAGTTTTTGTGATCACTGAAAAAATAGGTAGGATAAGAGATAATATGACACAGCCTTAAATAAGTAGAGGTACATTAAGTTCTGTTTGGATCACTTTAAAAGTTTTTCTATTCATGTGTTTCAGTTTTATTTCCTTGCCTAGTCAATTGATTATCAGATTCGTGTTAATTTTCCAGATGAAACATATTAATTAAATATGTGTGAAAAATGACTGAACAGCTGAACTGATCAAGTCTGTCAGAAGTTCCTTGGAGGGAGCTACTAAAGCTCTTAATCCTAACATGCTCTTAGCAAAGCCTTTAACATCATGCCTTGCATACCCAAACAATCCTCTGCTTGCTTTCTGTAACGTTAACATTGGTTTGTGACATGATGAAGTATACAGAGTGACTTCTTCAGATGGTTTCAGGCCATAAAAGCTTTAAGGCAGGAAATAAAACTATGGTCTTCTTTTGTTACACAGTATTTTGATGCCTTAACTGGCATTCCCAAAAATTAAAGGATATTTTTAATAGTTATGGGGGATAATTTTTAAACCTTTTTGATAATTCTGTTGGGGTTGTGCTTTAGGCTTTGAAGGGCACAATTAATATTCAGTGCAGGCCTTTAATTGGAAAAAAGGTGAAATTTTAAAAAACAATTATCAGCTCCCTTTTTGTTTCAGTTGATGATTGCTTGGACTACATTGACATTAAAGAACATCCAGTAAACTGTTGTTTCTTTTGCTAGGTAAAGTTAAATTAATTCAGAAGATCAGAGGTGTAGTTCAGTAAAAATAGAGTGACACTTATTAAATTGTTGCTAAAGTCAAATGAGATCTTTTTATCAAGTTTTCTGTGTTTGGCATGTTTATTGCCTTCTGCAAAACAGAATTGCCTTGAGTAAAATGAGCCAGTGGCCTGAAGAAAGTTCCAAACTTTCCATTGTATTTTAATCAAATAATTTTACCTATTTCTGATCTTAGTGGTTACTCATATTTCTTTAGTATGTGTCTGTGATTGGTCACACATTTGTTTATGCTTACGTGGCACTTGTATCAGGACTTATTATTATATTACTGTGGTTATATTATTGGTAAACTCAACCTGGTCCTTGATTGCTAATCAAAAAGAAGATAACGCACCAGATGCTTAACAAAAATAGCTTTCTTTTCCTTTCTAAGGCAACAAAGTTACTCCACACTGCCTGAACACTATGGTATATCTTACATATGTACACATAAATTTGATGATTTTATGTCAGACAAATTCACATGAATTAGTATTTCTATTTGAATTTTCATCTTTAAGTGAATGTTACCACAGTGAAGTGGTAGAAGTCATAAAGATGCATTACCAGGACTAGGGCAGATATTTTCCTTTTTCTGCTTTATTGTTAGTAGGAAGTTTGATTTGCCTTGGGTTTTCCTATTTATATATCAGTATTACACACAGAAACCAAAGTGATTTCTACTAATGCATTTCTGTCAGCGGGCTATCTTTTGCATCATCCTTTGTTAATTTGGAATCTTCCTCTTCTTAACTCTCAATATCACCAGGAAAGAAAAGTGGCCTTGCTACTAAGCTTTAGCACTTCATTGAGTTTGGTGTGGGCAATCTGTATGACTTCTGCTGGGGCACCTTGTGTCTCTATAGACAGAAATGTTAATAGTTTCTTCCTTTTACAACTTTGTTCTGATTGTTCAAGTTTGCAATCTGTCCATGTGCTTATACAGAGGTCCCCATTATGAATGGCATTCAACAGAAAACTCCAGAAGATGTTTATAAAAGTAAATAATATTTAGCTCAAGCAGATGGAGACTACTGACTGTCTTCTTTCACTGTTCAAAACCCTGATAATATGAGATTTTTTTTTCCAAGGAGCTTAAGGGAAAAGAGACACAAACATCTTGAGCTGTCACTGGCTTTGTGTCTTGATGGATGTGATGATAAAACCATCACTGGTGAGAACAGGTTAGCTAGAGGAAGGATGTCCCCAGTGTGTCCAACGTGAGCATGAGAACAGTGACCCTTGGAAGGATAGTGTTTCACAATGTGCTAGACTGAACAGTTTCAGTAATTGTCTCAAGTGCTTGTGGTTTCAAAGAACCATTATCTTGTGTAAAAAAATTGTGTGTAGAAATATTAATATTTGGAGGAAACATAAAATGTTGTTTTTGCTGTGAATTGAAAGATTCATTTTTAATTTCACTAATAATTTCATTGTTAGCACTGTGCAGATGGTCTGGGGATGTTTTATAGGTACTTTACAAGACAAGGTAAAGTCAGTGAACATAATTTCTCATAGGTGCCTTTTGTTCAGGAAAAATCATGTAAACTGGAGGAGGCGACACAATATCTTGGACTCGTTTAAAATACCAATCTTTTTGCTTAAGTAAAAACTATTTTTTTAAAGTGGGTTTAATTCAACACCAATAATGTGAGCAACTTATTCTGAGAAATGGGTAACTTTTGCAGCAATATGAAACTACTGTGATGAGAATATTGTCTGATGAGTGGTCTTTAAAATGTGATATAAAAAGCAAACAGAGAAGAAGAAGAAGAATACATTTAACAGCAATGTTTAGGATCAGTGTGAATGGAGGAAGACTAGAGTTTGATTTGGACTTTGGACTAGGGTTTATTTGGGTAGAAGCGAAGACAGTTTTCTGTAGAACTGTGTAACAAACAACCAAGCAGTTACTGATGTCTCCCTCGATGGGAGACAGAAGGAAAGGAGTTGAAGATGAAATCGAGATTGAATCCAGGGGTTTTGTGACTCTGAGGGAACAGGAAAAGGAGGAATTTGGATAAAGATGATAAACAACCACTTCTGTTAATTGGTACATGCTTTGTTGTCTTCATTCCCAGTAGTTGAGAATATGGCTGTTGAGTTCAGGTTTAATGCTAAGTTTAAATTGGCAGGGAGATCTCAGGATACAATCTCTGCAGAAATAGGTGGAGATGAAAGTTTGAGGTTATAGATCTCAAATTCCTGGAAGTGGGATTGTATCATGGTCCACTGAGTTGTAGAGGCAACTTAGGGAAGATGAGTTACCTATGAAGAAATGAAAAAGAAAAAACCTGAAAGAAAAAGAAAAGGGAGAAGAAGAAATCCACCAAAAAGGCAAAGGAAGGTTAAAAAGTGATTGGAGTTTGAAAAGTAAAGAATTTGAAAGCATCCTAATTGTGAGATTAACTACAAAAGGAAAGCATACAAATAAATTGAGGGGAGAATAAAAAAATAAAGGGTTTAAGGGTTTTTCTTTTCTCAGTTTAACAGAAAACAGATTTAATGATCTGAGCAGAACATAATGTAATATAGAAAGCAACTGAAACATAATGAAAACTCCTTCAATAATTACTGTTTTCAGAAAGATGTTAGGAAACGTAAAGGTTCTGTTCTGTCAGAAATGTATATATTTTACTTCATAGTTCAAATATTGACATCTCAGAGTCTTTTATACTTTTTTGTACTTACATAGAGAAAACTACATGCTAAAAAATTATTTATAGAATGACTCTAGATTTGTTACTGCATTTAGGTAATGTACAATGAAACCAAATAGACGAAGGTTCTGGAATAAGTTATTAGTCTTTTACTAGGTAGTTTTCTTATTTTCTCTGCATAAAACTGTAGATCAGTAAGGAAATATATGTGATGTAAATATATATCTGTCATATACTTTCCCAAAAGTTGTAAACATGGCATTATATTCTTCAGATTGGCTTTATTGTCCAATAATTCTTTAATTAAATTGAGCTCTTTTTTATTTAAAGCTGTCTTTTGGGGAGATATTGCCTTAGATGATGAAGACTTAAAAATCTTTCAAATTGACAGGACGATTGACCTTACGCAGCACTCCAACGAAAGACTTGGCCATAACACAGGTATGCTATTTCAAACTTGTTTTAATTTATTTTTCCTGTTAGTTAATTCTGAAGACAATTTGTGTTTTAAATGTGCAAAGTCAGTATAATGTCTTGGATAACTTTAGTTTACACTTTAAAAAGTTGTTAAACAAAAGCTATAGATTCACATTAGGGAAAAGAGAAGCAAAACATTTAATTTTATTCCAGCATTTCTGTTTAAAAATGTCTTGTTGAATTGAGGAACAGAAACTTGTAGGAAGATTAGAGTCTACTCTGCAGGTGGTCATGTGGGAAAGGAAATTGTACAAAGCTTTGATTTCATCACTGAAAGTTCCTGATAGCAGAGCCCAAACACACTATGGAGAACATATGTGGTATCCTGGAGGCAAAATTGGAAGCCTAGCATTGCAACCTATCCTTTTGCTTTTTTTTTACTGTTTCATCCATTTCTGTACCCAGACCTAGAGGAAACACTAGAGTGTGTTCATCACCCTTGCTAGGCATGCAAAAAACTAAAAAGCCAACTATATATTTGACATTTTAATAATGTTTCTATGCTATTGTTAACATGCAATGCATTAGCACCAGAAGCTGCAATCTGATTAACAGAGGCAGCTGGGTATTCAGACAGATAGATAAAGAGATTTTTTTAATGTGTAAATGTCTGTTTGCAAGAGAGAAAACATAATCCATGCCTAAATGGATGTCTGTCTAATGTCTAAAAATATTTATGCTTTCAGGCTGTGATTAGTAAATTGATAACTGAGAATTTGTAAACTTTCAGATACAAAAAAAGCCAACTTACTGAGAAAAATTCTGGAAAAAATATTATTAAAAATGTAAAAATTTATTACTGAAATTCGTTTTCTGCTAAGCATGTTTTATGTATGCCTGAACTAAGCTACCATAACTTATTCCTGATATGTGGAAAAAAATTTTTAGACCAAAGAATCAATTTTGAATTTAAGCTTTCAATATTGATATATTTAAAAATATTTTTATTCATTCTAGGTAGATACTGTGATTAGAGTATTTTTATGACAACTTGAAAATTTATCTCCTTTACATCTACTTGTTTTTCCAAAACAGGAAAACTTTTGATCATCGAGATCTGGACTAGATCTTAAAATGCTAATAGAATTAGTGGTCTCCCTGCTCTCCTGTCCTCCAACCAAATAGTTTTAATTGCCTTTGGAGATATCTCAGGCACTAGTTTTGTTGAAAAAATGCAGAACAACATCGGTCATTTCCCCTTAAAGTGGGGCCAGACAAGTGATTTCTTTGGCTTGCTGACTCCCACTTCTTTTTGCTTTTCTACTTTTGAACTGCAAAATTGGTATTATTTTTTAATTTCCACACAAATATACAAATTTCTAAGCATTTAAAAATTATATTTAATTTTATAATACTTGGTTTTTTTCCCCTTTTTTATCTGTTTTTTGACATACACATTATGTTTTCTTGTGGATGGTATCCTATTCAGGATATTGAATCACCCCATTAAGTATTGCCAATGCATTTGCATCAGTTGTTTCTACCTTTATTGCACAACAAGAGTCAATGCAATTGTGATCATTAGTGGGACTAAACTTTAGACAACAAACTCTCCTAAGTTAATGACTTCATAACTGCTCTCAGTGAACCTTCAACATTCTTGATCTTTCCAAAAAGAGCACTAGAGAAGTCAATTTACATACACACTTCACGTATGTAATTTAGCAACTGGAAAAGGAATAAAAGCAATCCTAGGTATCTGTAATCTAGAATACAAAATTTAGTCTTTGTTACAGACACAATGGCAATGAATTGTAAGCTTGATTTCTGAGCAATTTCTATTGTAGATTTTCACAGACTAAAGGTGATATCAGGTAGAAGGATTAGATAGTTGGTTGTAAACCATCAAAAGGAAGTAGTGGAGTCACAGTCGTTATTGCAACTCTAATTAAAATCCTGAGCCTCACAGGCTGTGATTCACATTGTGTGACTGCTCCTTTTCGTGAGGATTATCTGCCTGGATTTGCAGGGTCAGATAATCTGTGAGCTTCTTGGAGTATGGCTCTGTCATTTCATTTTTCATTTTGTACAAGCAAAATGCATAATCACCGTAAACAGAAAAAAAGAGTAAAGCTGATAACATTTGTGTCTATAGTTTTATAACTCCAAACTGCCAAAAGTATCCTCCTTATCCTGCCTGAATTATGAGAAGATGCAGCAAATAGGAATTAAAACTTTTTTAGTCTATATGGCTTGGCAAGGTTGCATGAGAGACAGCTTAGTTAAGTGAGAGACTTTTTCTTTGGTTTTTCACTAAATGAAATACACAGACTGCAATAAGACAGAAGAGTGTTTTGGGTTATTTTCCCCCTATAAACATAGTATAACATAGTATACTATGGATTCTTTAGGCGTTTTATGTTTGACAGTTGATGCTTATAATGATTTTTTAAATATTTATTTGGAATGCTTGGCTATAAGCCTTATTTTAGAAGATGAATGTGAACATGAGAGACAATTACATTAATGATGATCCATGTTCTATTCTCTGCACTTTATGTTATAGTTACCCTGTAACTTGTTGGAAAGGAATGTGTTGATCTATTACCTCATCTATTTAAAATGTTTTTAAAAATTTGGAGAATTTTTCCCAAGAGAGCCAGCA
This sequence comes from Melozone crissalis, assembly GCF_028551555.1. Lineage (NCBI taxonomy): Eukaryota > Metazoa > Chordata > Aves > Passeriformes > Passerellidae > Melozone > Melozone crissalis. The sequence continues at coordinate 33,235,566 of NW_026535784.1, read as the reverse complement.
GCTATATGACAGTGTAATGCAAATAATTAGGCACGTTGTTATTCACTGAGCAGCCACACACTCACTTGCCTTATAGGGAATTTTCTCATCTGTAATATGAATTCAAGTTGCTGCTTAAAAAATATTTTCTGCGTAGATATTAACATTTGTTATAGAAAGTTGGGAAATGCCTTTTTAGTGGTGCTGGAGGTTTCAGTGGTCTGGTTTTTCGTATATTTTTACCTTTTCAGTTGTTAAAGTAGTTTAGAAACTCTCTTGTCCTATAACAAGTATTGACTTGTAAAATACAGCTTGCTGCAAACCTCTAAAATCACAAAACTTTCAGAACAATTCTGCATTATTTAATTGACTCATGTAGTGTAGTCAGTGTTATTGCTTCTGCCTTACTGGTGTTTGAAAAGCCACTTGTAGCTGCAAAAGGTTTATGTGTGAAGGGAGGATGTAGCAGACTCAGATACAGTAAACCCAGAAATGTGTTTTATTTCTGTAAATGGCATGGTAAATGTTAAAATAAACTACTTCCTATCTTAGGCTTTCATTGACTGCTGTAATTACACAGACATATATGTGTGTATACCTGCCAGGTCTTACTACAGTATACACCAACATGTGATGTTTCAAGGCCTTAAAAGTGCATTGACATCTCTATTTGCATGCTAGCAAAGAAAAACAAATATTTCATGGCAAAATCAACCATATTAAGTTTTGCTGGGTTGGTTTGTTTGTTTGTTTTCTGATGGAACTTTGACTGTTTGCTTTTTCTCCTTCCCCTCCCTTGAAATGAGAAAATTATGGAATGCATTCAGGAAATTTCTTTGAGAGTAACCCTTTTAGCTGTCAATCAATATGGCTCTGAGGATGTCAAGGTCAGCAGGAAGAAAAAAAGCTCCAAATAATAATTAGATGATGTAATTGTCATGACTTGCCTGAATAACAAAGACATGTTGGCTTATATTCATGGAATGCATATTAGAAAAATTTTCAGCTAATCGTGTTTTTATCACATTGTCAAGAGTACTTGAAATGTTTTTATGGAAATTATCGAAGAATATGAAGCTTCGTTTAGGATGCCTCTCTAGGCTGATATGGTTGCTGTGTGTGTAAAATTCCACAGTTTTAACTTTTGGAAATTCCTTTTTTTTTTTTTTTCTTTTCTTTTTGAAGGTGGCTTTGGAGAGCATGGAATGTCAAAAAAACGCGGTGCCCTCTATCAGCTTATAGAGAGGATAAGAAGATTTGGCTCTGGTATTTTCACTGTTTAAATTAGCAAGTTGCCTGATGTGATAGTGTATCATAACCATTAATGATGATAGTACTTTAACACTTTAAAGCCTTTCTGTATTACTATTGGCATAAACAAATTATAAATTTATTAGTGCAAGAATAGTAATGAAGAGATTAACTCTTTAGAGTTCTTCTTCCAGCATGAAATCTGAAAGCTAAAGCACATAGTTTTAAATGTTATGTTAAAAATTGCTTAACTTTGTTTTATGACTGTGTTCACAGTTATGGGCTTAACTAATGTCAATACAGTGTCTTTTCACTGCAAGTAGACTATGCTGCAAAGCTGCTAATTTAGTTTGTTTCCTACTTTTTTCTGGCTCCAGGTGGGGCACTCTGATGATTCATACTGTAAAGCATTTGTGGTGTGTTGTGCTGAACAAGCATATTTTTATATTCATCATACTCTTGTCAGTATGAATGTAGTTAAATTGAGCAGCACATAGAAGTGGAATCTCCCTTAACTCTGGCTGAGTTTACACTCTGTATTTGATGCAAGAAGACATCACTTTAATGTTGTGTGAAACCTCACTTCAAAAAGGAAATTATATGCAACTCCATTGTAATTGCACCATGTTGTGTTACTCAGAGCACGGTAACTGCCTTTGCAGAGGTGCTTTGATATATAATCTTCATTCTTTAAAGGAGAATTAAAATTTTAATATTGCATAAATTCTTGTCATCTTTTGGGTGCAGTTTGAAATAAATTTCTTGCTTAGACCTCTAAAGAGCACAGATAAAAATAATTTGGAATAGTAAAACATCTAAATAAGTGTGTGATGTGGTTCAGTAATGACTGCATACTAAGTGTAAAAATAGTTTTCCATAAAGAGTCTGCCTATACTATAGACACTGTGTGTGTAATTTCTTGTGTAATTCTCATTTACACACTCATTTAATTACAAAGGTTAATCATTTGCTTTACCTATATATTTGGTTGGTTTTTTTTTTTTTAAACCCTGGAATTTTCTGTATAATTCCTGGTACAATTCCATTTATATGTTGGCTGTCACAAAGGCAGCTTTTCTTCCCAAGTATCAGAGCTTCCTCCCTGCCTTGTGCTGTAGCTTCTTCCTTGTCTTCCTATTGCTGCTCTCTCAGCCTTGGGGCTGTGCCAACATTCCTTACCATGACTCTGCCCTGGAATCATCCCTGATTCTGACATGGTCATTAACACTCAAGTGCAGCTGGTACCACAGGGGATTCTCTCAGAGGGAAAATGTAATCTTCCACCAGGAATAAGAAAAAAGGCTTCATCTGCACTGAGTAGGATTTGTTAACCATTTTTTGAGGGATCTATTTTGATCAACTGGCCAGATCTCCAAACCAACTTACAAATTGTTCAGAAACACCTGTTCTGGTGTCCAAATCCTTGTCTAACTACCCTTTTCCTTTCCTGTTCTCACAGTAGGTTTCAGCTGATTTAGAAAGATTTGCCTGTAATGGGATGAATGGTGGTAGTATCCCTGAAAATGGCAGATGCTTTTTTTCTTATGTAAAGAAATTCCAGCCATAAGTAAAACCTACCTATGGGTTTCCAAATGTTATTTTATGGAAAATGTATGATTTCTTACTGTCCAGTGCTTTAAAGATGGTCATTGTACTTGCTTTTTCCAGATCAGAAAATAAAAATGAGAGGGGTAGTGAATGTCTTGATTAGCTTGAGTCTGTCCTAACTCTGATATTCTTTGCTGGAAAAATCTTCATTTATTTTAAAAAAAGGACCAAAACAAGAGCTGGAGAAAATTGAATGCAAAAAACACCACCACAACCACAGGGAGTGTGATTTCTTAAATATTTTTATAAAATGAGAAAATTTAGTTGCACTTACTCAATGTACATTCCAGTTGATAAACATATGTGCAAGATTGTTACTCTATATATATTCCAAAAAAATAAAGATTCAGACTTCATGTCTTTCTCAGAAAACTGTGTAATAATAGACTGTCATGTAACAGCCATGTCCTGCCTTGAAAGGGTATAAAGAAATCTGAGTTTGACCTGCTAGAAAAGAATTGCTCTCCTTTTTCATGCGTGTGTGATCTCATTCAGTGTTTTAATTATCATTGCAGGTTTTGAGCAAAATAATACATCTAAAGGAAGAACTACTGTAAAATTCTCAGGGAAAAATGAGAAAAACCGATTTCCCAGAGCTGCTACATCACGAACAGAAAGAATATGGCCAGGTGGTGTCATTCCATATGTAATAGGAGGAAATTTCACTGGTAAGCTTTGTGCTTTGTGTGAAAAGAGGAAAGATAATTTTTTAAAAATTGCCTTCTTTTTTTTTTTTTTTTTTTTTTTTAATTTTTAGAAGTGAAGTGAAGTCATACTATGGAAGTCAGTACAGTAGAAGGGTTTCTGTTGGAACAGGCCTGAAGTACATCTGTTTTGAAAATATTAGTCATACTTAATTGTTTTCAAAGGCAAGCTACATAATAAAAAATGTATAGCAACATTTTAGAGAGGGAAAGCTCTGTTTCTTTACCTAATATTTCTTGTTGCACATTTGTTTCCATGAGCCTAAGTAATCGAATGTCAAGAATTTTTTTTTTTTAATGCAGTATATTTAGCACAATAATATCTTCAGTTTAACCAGTGTGACGTATTCTTCTAAACCTATTTCACTTAACAAACTGACTCAAATGTGTTTTGTCGTTCCTCAATTTGGTTTTCAGATGGGTACACACAGACACTGTGTATGACAGAAATAAAGACTGGATGCCCTACGTATAAAATTCTTATCAGAAAACTATAGAAAAACCTAAAACATTTGTTATCCTTGGAAAAGGTAAACAGGTCAATATCAATCTGGATGTAAGAGATAATTTAAAACAAAAATGGAGCAAGGAAAGCAAAGAGATAAGGGAAAATATATGAAACCACATCTTCCCTGTATATGATAATACAGGGAACAAAAAGAAACATGCAAATGCTCACACATTGTATATGTCATTCCTTTCAAAATGACAGCTACAGTCAGGCTTTCAGTTTGGGTATTTACATAGTACTGTGCCAAATGTGACCTTTGCATTAGGATTAGTCTTCTGAAATAACTGTAGGAAACTAAATGAAAGCAGCATATTAAAGATTTTGCCTTTTTCATCATAAAAGATAAATTCTAAAGCTTAGAAAAATATCTTATAGATAAAAGAAAAGGGCAAGATGGGATGGAGTAACCTTTATTTTTTATTTTTTTTTTTAGAATCTGATGTGATTTGAACTTGTTCTTTTTATAAAGTTTCAGGTTTTGTCTGTAAGTTTTAACAAGGTTAGATTTTTTGTTTGAATATCTTATGTTTTAACCTGCAAGGGGAATGTATTTCTGCTAGCATATTTTTGCCAGATAATACTCTTTGTGGATTTTCAGCTCAGAAGAAATACAGATATATTCTCACATGTTGCCTCTATGTCAGTAAGCTTTGTCTTTTGTCACATAATGAAATTACATTGCTCTGCTCTCTGAAGTTTTGTTTTGTGCTGAGAGTTGGCCCGGATGATTCTGCATCTAGGGGATAGTTCTGACCTTTTCTGAATGCATTTCTCATTTTAAAATCAAATATCTAGGTGTGCTTTTACCAAATTCTGAATTTCCCACTTTTGGTGGATCATTTGTTTTCTGAGAGATTTTGATGCAAAGAAGGGGAGACTGGTACCTGTTCACGACAGCCTTATTTTAATCAAATGTTTTTGTATGCCTATTGGCATGGCTTAGATTTAACTGTTGTCCAGACTTGAAGGCTGTAGGATTTTAAAAATTTTTTTTTGTTTCTACTAGATGGATAGCTATGATGTAAAGTTAATCAGTGTTGCTTGTTATTTTACTTTCTGGTTTTTCGGGCTTTTTTCCTCCCCCAGTGTGGTTCACTTGATAGTTTCATCTGGGAAATTGCTTAGTGAATGTTGTGCTGATGGAGGCACATAAGCAATGCTGTATTTCTTCTGCTTCTTCCTCTGGTGTAAACACAGTCGTGATCTTTATGGCAGGGTTTATATTTACTGGGGTGCGTCAGGCAGCGTGAGCCCCCTTGCAGGCACATCTGTTATGACGAACTGATGGCCTGAGTATCCCTTTAGCTGGAATCTTGCCATACACGGGACTGCTGGGACACACAGGGCTTTGTGATTCACTGACTACTTCCAGGCCCATATTCCTAGTACTGGTTGTGAGAAGGAAGGTGCAGCTGGGAGGCTGCTGTGGTTTCACCTGCTGCCTTTGCCGTTGCAGGCACGCAGCGCGCCATGTTCAAGCAGGCCATGCGGCACTGGGAGAAGTACACCTGCGTCACCTTCATCGAGCGCAGCGATGAGGAGAGCTACATTGTCTTCACCTACAGGCCCTGTGGGTAAGTGTGCACCTGTGGGAACACACAGTCCTGCTCTCAGCCTCTGGCTCTCAGCCACATCTGTTAGCTTTGTACCCATAAGGGAATATAAACTTCGCAGGAAAATCAATACTTAATGCATTTCAATGATACATGTGTTCTGCCTGGCTTTTAAGTTCATTAGAACAGGTATGTGTGGTAACTTTGTAAAGTTGCACCTCTTTGGTCTATTTCTAGATAATTTTATCTTAATATATACACATATAGATATGACTTATTTCTTGCTTTCTGTCATGCTTCCAATATTCATATGTGTTGTTCTAAAGGTATTTCAGGTTTATTATTTGTTTATTCTTAGCTTTCTCAATGTCGCATATTTACTGCTGAATTAAATATGGACATCTACCCCAAATCCCTTTTCCAGCTAAATTGTTGTTTGTTGTAATTTTGACTCTTATATTGCTAGACTGTCCTTACCCAGATTTGTTTAATCACCAAATTTATGGCCATTTTGCAGATTCCTTTTTCTGGGTCACTGATGTGTAAAAGTGAACAGAACACTTTTTATTACTCAGGTGTGCAGCTTTCCATTAACCATCATGTTTCAGCTTCAGATATTACTGCTCAAAAATGCCTCTGACAGCTATACTTGCTATTTATTCTGCTCAGAATTCTTAATTTTATATGGCGCTTAGTGAACTTTCTGAGTGCACTGTGTTCATTTCCCAAGAAGAGCGCACACTGCCTTACGGAAATTCTGTACTTCTGACAGTCACCTCCTGTTTGAGTTGCAGGCTCTGCAGTGAGCAGCTCTCTATCTTACTGACTTCCTGATCATTGAGCCCTTTGCACGTCAACTTTTGAATCATAATAGGATAGAGTAGTGAAAAAAATTTTTGGGACCTCCTTGTGTTGTAGGAATGATCCTGGATGTATTTAATTTATAACCTCTAAAACTACATGTAGAATTATCTGTTTGAAGCACCCATTGTATTTTTCTTAAGGTATAGGACAGCATAATAAAATCTACTCCTAGTCTACTTTTGAAAGTACAAAGAAAGCATTGCCTTTGCCCCTGAAAGTCTCTGAGCCTCAGATCCTTGCAGCAGGGGAGCTTATTCTGTCATGCTCTTGTACCACTGTAGGTTTGCTGTAGACTTCCCTTAAAAACAGTGCCAAATGAAATGGACTTTTGTTCTTGGCCAGCATGGACATTATTTTAGTTAACGACAGCCCTGAGATAGGATTCACCCATTAAGTAAGATTCAGGGATACTGATACACAGTTGGAAGAAAAATGGAAAGCAGAGCATAATCATGATAGTTCCCTTGCGCTCACAGAGGCAGAAAGCAATTTAAACGGAAGAATGTGGAAAGTGTGTTTTCAGGCACTCTAGAAAGAGATCTATGGGGGTATCTGCCAAATGTAAATCCTACAACTTCAAAATACCCAAGGCCAAATGACAAAAAGATCTCTCCAGCCAAAGAACTGTTCCTTAGGCTGCTTGATATTTCATGAGATCAAATCACTTCAGGGGAAAGTGGGATTAAAACCAGCTTTAACCAGAAGGTTGGAATATACTCAGTATCCATCCCCAAAGTCTAGATTGCTCTTTGTCATTAATGTTGCTTAATTGAAGGGTACTGTGCAAAACAGAGATAATTTACCAGGGCTGTAACAAGTTTAAAATAAAACCAAAGAAGAGAGTGGCTGTGAAAAGTCCATCATTGATGAAATAAAGCCAGGCCAAACAGAAGGAACAGCTGAATGATTTTTCTGGGGGCCCACAAGTCATTTCAGGAAGACCCAGATAAATAGGGACATGCATTCTCTGGTGAGCAGGAACTGTGCACTACCCACCAGCATCCAGTGCTGACGCAGGATTTTCCACGGAAAGAGCCCAGACTGAAGTGACACCAAACCAACTGCAAACGCTCTCTGCTGCATGGCCAGTCTCATTGAAACTGATCTTCAGCTCTTTCCCATGGCACCCTGCTGTGTTGGTTTGTTAGCACATTGTGTCAGTATTGTTTGTACTACCATGGCAGCTAACGTTCACAGATGGCGGAGACGTTATTGTACTTAGCACTGTTGAAATTAAAAGCTCAATGATAAACCCTGCCCCAAAGAGCACACAGTCAAAACATAACACATTAGCTGAAACAAAGTGGATAGTCATATATGTGGAAATTCAGGTGGTAGTATCTACAAAAGTCTCATATGACAGCATTAGCACGCTAGCAAGTGAAGTGTTACTGAGCCTTTGTAAACAATAAGGATATTTTGGAGTATAATGCATCACATCTTGAAACAGTTCATGGGAAGATCATCCCAGAAAAGCAGTGATTAAAAAAGCATATTTGAAATATAGCAGCTGGTTATAAGAGATACATGCCTTACTTAAAGTTGAGAGGTTCCATATCAGCAAGGAACAAGAGATAAGTTTTGATTATCATAGACCCATAGGACTGCAAGGGATCTCAGAAAGATGTCTAATGTATTCTTAAGACAGAAACAGTTATTCCTATATCGTTACTGATATATGTTTATTTAACTTGGTTCTAAAAACCTGCAGAAATGAATATTTCACAGCCTTCTAGGAATTGTATTGCTCAGCATCCTCAATATAAGAATTGTAGGAAGTTTGGGCAGCATTTTTTTGGCATAGCTAAACAAGGTGTTTTTTACTGCAATTAAAGGACGTTAATTTTTTTTCCTTATGGTCGTAGAAAAGAAATTCCTTTTACTTTTTGAAGAAATCAATTGTATAGTTTGATACTGTTGTTAAATCCCCCTCTGTTCTATATTCTTGTGGGCTAGAAAAAAATTCATTTAATCTTTCCTGGTAAATAATGTTTTCTAGGCCTTTAATCACACTGCTCTTTGAGATTCTTTTCAGCTAGTCCACATCATTCTTGAAACTGATAGCCCCAAATCTAGGGCATATTTATCCACATAAGTTGTCAGTTCTGCTGAGCCAGTGCAAGAGATCATTCATATAATTTGTAGCCTCTCCTTCTTGTTAGGTACCTAAGCACAGTGCTTCCCTGTTTCTCAACAGCTGCCATGTTCAGCGCATGGTTGGTTGGGATGTCATTCCAAAAAAGAGCCAGAGGTCTTTCTACAGCAGACACCCCATCATTGGTTCCAGTCTTTACCAGGTTTTGCACATCTTAAGATGTCAAGTAATTCCATATTTCCCTTTCCAGATCTCTTGTATAATTTCCTAAAGGTGCTTGTCTTCACTGTATTTAGCAGTGTCTTCTATGAGTGCAAGCTTAAAAAGTGTTTTCTCTGTCTAACTTCATGTAATACTCCAACCAGCTTTATATCCCCCTTGATATCAGCTTCTCTAGTTTCCTTACAGAGTTCAGAAAAATGTCAAAAGCTTTATGGCCACATCCCTTCTTGCCATGAGAATAATTAAATCTGCTGAAGTTGTAAGCTACAATTATTTTCCATCATGTCTGGTTTATTTAACCTGAGTTTGATAAAAGTTAATTATTAAAATATGGTTTAATAATATAGCTGAATCACTAACTCACTACTTTGAAATTTTCTAATTAGTGATAGTCATTTATATCCATAAACTGCAGATATGAAAATAAGAATATAATATTAAGATACTAGGGTTTGTGATTCTACTATCAAGCAGTGTACACTAGCATTAATACCAATTACAACAAGTATTTATGCATCTAGTTGATTAGGGCAAAAAAAACTCTACTTGGTAACAGACTCAAAACACTATTTGCTCTCTACTGCTTCTCTATCCTTGTGTTTCTTCCTATCAAACTGGAAGGGCCCAAATACGCAGAAAAGTGCACTTTTCTGCATGCAAAGCCAAAAAAGGGATATTGGGATGGCATCTAGTCACTATGTGTTAATAAATATTATTGAGTACAAGATCAAGCTTCTTTTTATGTAGTAGAACAAAAAAGAAAGGAGCATTTATATTGTTTTAGTAACTTAGTATGCTTTTGATCTTAGTTTGTTCTCCATTAGAAGACTTATACAATTTTTATGATAAAATTCAGGTGACTTATTGCAATCGCTGCTGTATCCTCTTGTTCAAGTATTTGACAGATCCATTTGAGATACAGGAAAATAAAATCTCTTTCATATGCTTCTCCAAACATTGTAGAGTGAACAGATGAATATTTTAATGTCTTTGAACTTGCCAGTGTGTTAAAAAGGCATTGCAGGTAAGTTCTTAAAGTTGGTGAAGCAGGTAAATTCATTGCCTGAGGTGCACTTTTGTAGCATGCTTCAGCTAAAGAACATGTTATAAAAGGTGCTCAATCACTCTTATAAAATGAGAAGAAACCAGAGTTGTGCCAAATAGTCTGTGCATGGGGAAGGGCTGACTCACGCTCTCAGGAGTTAAATAACCCTGGCAGCTGGCACAGCTTCCCTGCTGGCTGTGCTGTGGCTCCTGTGTGCAGGAGGAGTGTGATCAAGGCACAGGTTGGCACAGTCTAGAGCATGGTGTGCTGACACAAACGGTGAGGGGGGGTTTATATAAATACACTGGGATAAGCAGCTGTTAGCTGAGGAATGCTGGTTGTAGTATTGGGGTGGGCATCTCCACTGATCAGATAAAGATGCAGGAGACACTTCTGCTATCACAAGTCCTCTTGGGGCAGTGAATCAGGACATTTAGTAAGCATGATTGTGTCTTGATTCCTGAGAAAAGGCAAATTCATCAAGCCAGTATCTTCTTTGTATAGGTGGAGTTATATCTGTGATTGAAAGAGGTGTTTTCACCAAGAACACTCTGCTTCCTGAGTGATAATTTGTTTGGAAATTTTGTGAACCTCTTTCTCTTGCTTTGTGGAACATAAAGGTGATCATACACAATCCTAGTATGCTTATGAAATTCATTCTCACCTTCATACAGTAGCGCCATGACAAGCTGATGTTGTGGTCTATGATTTTTATATTGTCACATTTTCAAGGGTGCAGATTTTTTAAAAAAGGACAACATTGACTCTACCTGAGTCTCTCTTCCTTTGTATCAAGAGTATTTTTGATGGTAGTTGTGAAGTAGTATTACTTTAAAGAATGAGCTTATTGTTCCATTCATTTCACTTTCTCTATGTCATTTGTTTCTCATTGCTCACTGTCATTGATCAGCTAGACTGATTAAATGGAATTAGAGATTCATAAATAGTTACTGTCTCCAAATGCTGTCTGGTGCAATAAAGATTAAAGAGATGAGCTTTAAAACCTGCCAGTTGATTCAATTTAAGGGGTGTGACAAGTGCTTATACAGCACAGAGATCTTGTTTTTTTTCTTTGTCAAACACTTCTGGGGTCAAACCCATAATATTACAAGTTAATGTACTTCATAGACTTTTTAAATTTTAGTTTTTCTTATTCTTTGTCTCAGTGCAATTGTTGAAGTAAATTGTTGTAGCTTAATTGGATGTATCTGGTGTGCTTGACAAGACATTCAACCTAGCAAATCCTAATGACCCTCTGTAAGTGTGAACTGCTGCTGTTATTTTAAGACTTGGTGTTAATTCTGTTTTCCTTGGCATGTAAAGAAACGCTAAATAAATGTCTTGATATTTTCTAGGGAGTACTTGAAATCTGTCAAGTAACCAGTGTAAGGGAACTCTCACCCTCTGGCTGCTTACTTTTTAGGAGCAGGTTAGCATTAAAAAAATAATTCCCAATATGTTGGGGTTTAGATGTACAGTGTTAGACAACCTAGAGGAATATTATGTAGAATATTGCAATTAATTTTTTTCTTCTGAAAAAAGCCTTCTTTAAGATCTGTCAGATGAGGTGGCCTAAGTCATTAAACACATTTGAGAATGCTCAATCTTTCTTTTTCATTATTATTATAGGAGTAAAATGTTAAATTATTTTGTCAGACACCTAAAAATATATCTGATTTATGGAATACCACTAAAAGCTTTCAGAGGTGATCTAAAACATAGTCTTAAAAAGTTAGACCCTCATTTGGTCCAAAAGAAGTAAGACAGACAGGAAGAGAAACTATAGTTAAAATCTTATTTTATTTTTTTGCCCTTGTTATCAGTAGTGTCAATAAAGGTAAAGCAGGAGATTTCACAAAAGGTACTAATTATAATAATTTATTTTTCACTTTTTCCTTTATATCTGTTCATCTCCAAAATATCACTGTGAAAAAAAATATATTCAATATATAGAGAAATTTTTTGGTCCCCAAATATATCTTTTCTTGCTGAAGCATGTAATGTATATGAAGTCAATAAAATAGACACGTTAAAACTATTGAAAATGGGTTAAATAGTCTACGATTTTAGGTCTCAATAACCCATTGATTTGTTTTAAGCCATAAATAATCATTGATGTTCTTTAGTTCTGCATTGCAATTTTTCTCTGTAGAGTTTCCACACAGTGGCCAACATGAAGGCTCTGCAGAAGTGTTTAAACTGTTTTAAACAAAAGGATTCTTTCTGCCATTTGACAATTATATGTCCTTATCCTGACTTTATTCTCATCAATCCCTTGCTCTGCAATCATGTGTTGTATTAAGATCATAAAGATTTTTAACTACAAATTAAATCCCAGGACTTGTGTATTTAAATGTATTGACTCTTCAAGGTGATTCGCAGGATTATAGGTGAATGGAAAACTAAATAGGTTAAAATTGGTTGCATGGTTGGATTTGAAGGGTTGTGGTAAATAGATTGGACTCAAGCTGTGACTGAAAGTGCAGTATCATGGGCTTATCCGGTGACCTGGCATTATTAACATTACTGTCTGTGACCCACAAAGACATGGTGGTGCATGCTGCCATCAGAGCATTGCTTTTTATTATTTTGCTGAAAACAAGTTTCTGTGTCATTCTATGGGATGACTGAATAGACTGTCATGACACTGAGAATTCTGTTGATCAAAGCTGACATCTTTTAAGACATTGAATAATACCCAAAAATGCCCCACTCGTGTATTTTGAATAATCAGCTGTTCTTGTAGAAGATCTAGAGTTTGTGAAACATCTGAAATTACATTGTACATTTAACTGTTGAATCTTTATATAGTATTTTGTTAAGTTTTAACTGAATTTGCTATGTGGTTTGTAGACATATGTAAGAAAATGTACATCTGTGTTTGTATTTCAATTACAGGTGCTGTTCTTATGTGGGTCGAAGGGGAAATGGTCCTCAGGCTATATCTATTGGCAAGAACTGTGATAAATTTGGCATAGTTGTCCATGAGTTGGGTCATGTGATAGGTTTTTGGCATGAACATACACGACCAGACCGTGATGACCATGTCAGCATCATTAGAGAGAACATCCAACCTGGTGAGATATTCTGACAATTATTTTGGAAAGCAAAGCTCATGTATTTGTTTTTGATGTTTTCTTCACCTGCTCAACTCCATTGGAACTGAGTGCTGAATAGCTGAAATAGCAATTATACCTGCTATTCTTTTCCCCTTGACTGATCTCAAATTGATTGACAAATAAAACACTGAAATTATAGTATAATATTTTCCAAAAGTCTGGACAAGTAGCAGGCTATTAATATAGAGGGCTAGAAGGAGCAAAATAACAATCATGCACAAAAACTTTGAAAGAAGCCACTGCTCTTAAGGCTCTTTATGAGTCCTATTTCTGTGCTTGAGGAAGGACATTTCTCTTGTAGGCTTTAGTGAATGATAAGTAGAAATATGTCTGCAGCTGCTCAAGGGGCTTTGACCTGGGAGGGTAAGGTGAAGAACTTTCAATCTATGGCAGACAGGCACAGATCCTGCAGTTTACATTCTGTTCACCTCACTCTCTACAGAGCATGCAGCTTCAGTCAGTGACCTTGGTGTTGTTGAGATAAAACATCTGAGGAACTTGAGAAATTTAAACTGTGACTGTCAGCTCTTTGCCACCCTAGCTGTTTGTGCCCTTGCTTGTGTTGGGTAGGCAAGATGGGAGGGAAGTAGGCTTGGAGTAGCTTAGAGTATTTGTCTGTTTCTTTAGAAAATATTTTAAAATATTTGAGATACAATGAGTTTTTGCCACTTCATCTAGGACTTGGAAGGAGACTGGCAGCTGATACACACTCCCTTAAGTCTCTAAAGTTCCGAAATGTCACGCATGTTTGAGCCTTCTTTCTTGTCTCACTGTATTATTGACTTGTGCAGATGCCATAAGAGCTCCTCCCCTTTTCTTTTACTATGATGAGAAAATCAGCTGGAGTGCCACCCTCAGCAACATGCTCTCTCTTTCAGTTGTTTCTCTGGTTTCTGACTGAAACTACTTCTTGTGGTGTGGCATGTGCTTGAGGATCACTAAATGGGATCAGGAAGCCATGGCCACTGACACGTTTGGTTTTTGTTATATTATGCAGCTTATGTTGGTTAAAATGTTAATGTCACTGCAGGGCCTTTTTGCAAGACTCCAGTGGGAATATGAACTGGAGTAAGGAGTGCTTTGTATTGCTGATGTACTGATTAGGTCAAAGAACTTAGGGTGTGGAATTATGAACTAAGTATAATTCCTTTTCTCCTGTTCTGCTCTTGTTAATTTGCAACAGCTGGATGTTGAAAATGTGACTTTGTAGTGTCTGCATTACATGAAGCCTCACAGAGAAAGCTTCAGACTTTGCTGAAGCCGAGTCTCCAGTAGTTTACTGCTGGATTTAGTATCCGGTCTAATGAGTGAGGAGGGTTCGTCTGGAGTCTTTGCTGTCAAAATGATTTCTTTTAGGAATTAAGAACCAACCAGAAATTTGTATGGACTATACATGTAGCAGCATCATGATGTGTGGGGCCTTAATGTGTTGGTTGTGTGAAACTAGTCTTTCGAAATCCAAATATACAAATTTGATGTGTGTTTCAGAAGATGTCTGCCCTATCAGTTAAGGGGGCGGAGTAAAGTTGCACACTTCCTCCCAAATTGCAAAGATTTATGAATGTCAGTGAGTAATTAGGTTAGGATCTTTGTTGGTTTTCTTTTCATGTTTGGTTTTTATCTTTACAGAAAAAGATATTAAAGAATCTATAATTATCAATCATTTGTAGGTCAGGAATATAACTTTTTGAAGATGGAGCCTGGAGAGGTGAACTCCCTGGGGGAACCATACGACTTTGACAGCATCATGCACTATGCCAGGAACACCTTCTCAAGGTTGGAGTCTCAGGTTATACCTTTTGGCTTTTAATTCTCTTCCTGTGTGTGAATGCTAAGAACTATGCTTTTTGAAGTATTTTTAAATCCCTTAAAATGTCCCTTGCGACATAATATTCCTACAGCAGTCAAAGCACAGCTTGTTTATTTTAAGTCAAAATAATTTAATTATATTTGAAAATGCGTTTCTTTTCTGTTCAGTTTCAAAGCAGCCTTTTGATCTTGCCTTAGTTCTTTAGATTTTCAGACAAGATAAACTGGAAACATCATTTCATATGATACTCACTTTCTTTTTGTGTCCACAAAAATTTGAATTCAGAAAAATCAAATGAGTGAAATGGCTAGGAATGCTATGTGTAACGTGATCTGTTTTCTAAAAGAAAAATACATCTCCTTTGATGCATGGAGTTTCATAGCCATGGATTATGCAGGTAGAGCACAGGTTATTTGGACATCTACCACGCAAGCCTCAGCCTTTGTTAAGGACTGCAGTCAAGCATTTATAACAGAGGCTGCAGCCTCCTCTCCTTATTTGTTTGACAGTATTGTTACTGTCATAAAAACCTTGTAGTAAAGACTTCTGCTGGTTTTGCTCTGTCCTGTTGCAGGCTGATCCTTTCTCAGCTCCTTAGTGACTCAGTGGGGTTCTCTCTGAAAGGGTGCAGGGTTGTGGGGAGCTGTACAGTGAGCTGGACTCATAGGTCAGCCCTACCCTAGAGAAAAAGTGAAAGAGGCATTCATCCAGTCTCCTATTGCATTTCATCAGCTAATTATTCTCTAAAGGTACCAGGGTAATGTAAAATTAAAAGAAACCTCCCAAAAACACCCAAGAAAAAGTTGTAGTTTGGAAGGATATATTCTTGGGTGGTTTTCGGTTTTTTGGGGTTTTTTTTTTGGTTTTTTTTGAAAATATTTTTCAAATTCATGCATTTTAAGGTAAAAATACTGGACAATCTGACACTTTGAAGTAAACTGAGGGCCACTAAAACCTCACCAGCCTTTGCAAATTTGTTTGGCTTGTTCTCTCAATATAAATTCTATTATTATATAAAAATCCAACCAAAGGCCCTATTACTCAGCATACACATAATTCACCCCTGGAAGAGCATGGGAATGAGCCACATGAGGTGAGCCAATGAGTCACATTGCTTAATCCAGTTACACATACCATTACCTTAAGGAAGAGATTATAAGAACCTGTATAAAATAGAGTAATTGAACAAGACAGAACCCCCCTGAGTCCTAGGGCAATGACAACATCAAGGTAATTTGATTTGTTGGCCCTGATTTCACCACTTTCCAAGCTGGCAAAAACTAATAGTGCCATGAATAGGCATGCCCTGCCCCAAGGTACAAGGGCTTGTTACTTCATACTGTCTAAAAATAGCCAGCAAAGCCCTGAGGTTGGGTATTGATTTGCACTAATTCATCCTGCAAGCATGAGTGATGCCCAGTGAGGCATAATGCCAGCTGTTTCTTAGACTTTGCTCCCCCAGATAAGTAGTAGGAATCACAAAACATCCTAAAGTTCTTGTCGTGCACAATGATTTTGTTCGTGCTGTATTTAAACTTACAGTACGTTCCTTTTTTAAAGTGCTAAGACATTCAAGAGAGGATTGTTTTCAAAGTTTTTGAATGTATGAAAAGCACCAGTTTGATGTTGTGCTGAAATTGAGTGGAAAATAGAATTATAATTTACAGATGCAATCGCTTTCTAAAGAGTAATGTGCCTTTCTTCTAGAAAATGATTAATGCCGTATGTAGTTTATTTCAATGTTTAGGGTAACATCCTGAGATTATTCTGTCTTTACAAAATTTCTAGTGATGGCTCAAAAAATCTAACTGGATAAAGAGAGCAATATGTACTTGCAATACTCAAAATGGTTCATCAATTTTAATTTAAAAACCAATATGGGTTTATAAATTGTATTCCTAACTACAAGGATCCTTACCATTTGTTAATTTTTGCGTCTATGTTATGTCTGAAGGTACTGGTTTTGCTTTTCAATAAAATCCCTACAGGTATACAGGTGATTATAAATAATTAAATAAAAAGAGACTATAGAAACATACTCTTCTGTTAACTGCTGTTTTATGGGATTTGAAGGATTTTAAATTCTGCAACGTGGTAATAGAATGTAGTTTTGTATCTTAGTCTATTAAAATTTATTTGAGAATAGCAAAATGTTTTAGATCATATTTAAAATCTGGGAAATTTTGAATAAATTGCACATTTGGAACGAGTGTTTTTCTCTGTGATGTCTTGTCATTTAAGATTAATGTCACTAAAATCACATATGGTAAGTTGATATATTTTATTGCGAGGCAAGTAAAGGCTGGCAAGGAAGCATTTCTGTTTTGAAAGTGTCAGCAGTTAGAGTGGAGTTAAATGTCTTACAACACTTGACAGAATCATGATTGGCAAATGTCTTTGACTTTACCTGTCCTCACATGTAAGTCAGACTGTAGAATTTCTTATAAAAACTTTGTTAAAAATAGGAGCTTTGTGATAAAGAATTTTGTGCTAGAGATGAACTTATGTATTTTAATGAAATTGTATATATTTTTTGCCTATATAGCAATAGCTTAATGGCAGTGTCTTTTCCCTGTAAAGTCTTAATAGTAGTTAGAGATCTTCTTCCTCTTTTTTAGTAGAAATAGAAAAGCTGATATGTTAATTGATGTACCAAGAGAAGATTCTTTTTTGGTAACTCTGCATGAAGTTTGCCAACCTGAGAAATTTTATGGCACATTGTCTGCATTTACTGTTCTGTATATTATCCTCTTATTTATGCCAAATGTAAAAACCAGATTTACAAAACAGGTATACATTAATGGAACTCAGACAGTTTTATGAGAGAAACCTGATAGGGTTTTTTGGGGTCTATTTTTATTTTTATTTTTTTTAGGGGCATGTTTCTGGATACCATTCTCCCTTCCCGTGATGACAATGGTATACGACCTGCCATTGGCCAGCGTACCCGTCTAAGTAAAGGAGATATTGCACAGGCAAGGAAGCTGTATAGATGTCCAGGTATTGCACCACAAACAAACAAAAAACCACATACTAGCAACTGTTTGACTTTTTGTTCAAGAGCAATGGTAAACTTTTTGAGTCAGCTGCTCAGTATTCTCTTTCTATGTTGGCAACTGACATAGGCTGCTGAGGAATCGAATCATAAAAAAACCCTTATGGATAAGGTCACTGGAATGCAAAGTACCTAAGGACAGATGAACTGTATGAAACAACATGACATTTCAATCTGCTTTTCTTAGCTGTTCAACAACTAGAAAAATATGTTTAATATCACTTCTGGTTTGCATACTGGGTGGAGTCCTTTATTTGAATTCAAGTTGAGTGCAGAAGGAGCAAAGTGAATTACTGTGAATCCATTATATTTTTTTAAAATGTGTCAATGAAAGAAGCGAGGACAACCAAATTGTAAACTCTTGTGTGGATGAGGTGTTTAGATCTTTCTACAAAATGTCTATAGTTTTAACAGATACATTTAAAATTTAAATATCTTCTGCCTAATTCTGTCATCCTATAATTTGAATGCATATTAATTTTTAATCTAAAAATAATGTGGTTGAGTCGCTATCTGTCTCAGAGACATCAGTGGCAAGCCTGGAGTAACCCAGAGTCAATGCTATGGTTCGTGTTGTTCTCTAGTGCTCTTTCTTCACTAAGTGCTGCCAGAATGGTGGAGATCTCAAAGGAAAAGTTTTTAATCTCATTGCTCTAGTTACTGCTGATACCACTGTAAACCTTTGGTGCCAACCAAAAAAGTTCAGAAGTGCCTTCTCTCAGTCAGAATTTACCAGTAAGATCCTTGTAGGAGGCTGGACATCCCAGCTCTGAGCCATGTAGGCTTGCAGCCATACTGCTCCTCATGGGAATGAATGACATCTCAGGAGCTGTTTCAACTTAGATACATTGCCGCTTTTAACCAACTGATCAACACAAAAGGACTAAAGAAAGCAATCTGTGTTAAAGTAATGGAGTTGCTTCAAGTTTGTACCAGCAGCAATGAGATCTAATGAAAATTCACTGAAATGTGCTTTTCCTTTGTGCTGTAAGCATACTGAATCATACTCTTGTATATACTGAGAGCAGGCACAGGGATTCTGGGCCTGCCAAAGCAGAAACCACTTAAACACCTTTTCTTTAACAACTGTTCCTTTGGGAACAATTTCTGCTCTTTCCTTTTGGTACAGAAAGTACTTTAATAATGACACGCTTGGCAGCAGGATTTCTAATGAAAGCATACAGAGAGTAACAACTTCATGAACAAAAGGAATATGCATATATTTTGATAAAAGACAAGCTTTGGAGGAAAAAGGTATATAAAACTGCTGGGCAAGTAAGAGGTAGTATCTCATGATCATACTGACTTATGAAAGGAAAAAAAAGGAAAGAAATTATAAACTAGTCAGTTTAGTATGTATATAATACTCTAATATGCAGTTTCAAAACTGTAAAAGATGCAACGTACATTTAGAGCTAGTGTTCAAACAGCTGTTCAGAGAAAATATCCTTTTCATATATGTTATGAAAATGTACTGAGAGTTATAATTTCTTTCAATGGCATGAAAGTCTAGTTGAAAGTTCATTTCACAGTATTGTGAAACCACTTTGGTTGTTCAGTAGCAGTTTGCATTTGAAAAGTAAGATTTTTTTGCAGCACCGGTGAACATGGGTCACATGAACAATAAAAATGAATGGTGGTTGAAGGATTACGCTCCTTTTTTGTCACCTAGCTTTGCAAAATTTGGGATAAAATGTATTGGCATTCCAACCTTACTTAAATGAGCCATGCCATAAAAGAAAGTGAGATTTAAGAGAGAGAAAAAGGCAGAAGTTTTTTCTACAAATGGTAACTAGCATACTATTTAAAATGCTATTTTTTCAGTTAATATTTTTAATAGAAGCTGCATAGCTGAATAATGCAACCCAGACTGAATCCAATAAAGAAAGCAAATCTCTGAAAGTTATCTAGTACTTTTCTTCTAATAAATTTTGCAGCAAATACTGAAACGTAAAATTCAGACAGGCATAAACCTTTTGTTTTTATGTAAAGAATCAAATCATCGTTGTAGTACATAGCAATGAAATCCCTGATACTGTGTTGCTTTTGGAGGTATGTTTTATTTCCTATTTCAGACAAAATTATTAATCATGATGCCTGCTTATTATAAAACAGCAATGAATATTTCAATCCTTAATAATATCTGCATTTTTTCATATGTTCATTTGTGCTGCCTTAAATGCAATGCAATGAAAATGCAGAAACCAATGACTTAATCAGCATTTTCCAGAGACCCACACTTCCATGATAAAGAATTTCATAGTATTGTGTGTGTTTTGTTTGGAGTTCTAACTATTTCTGCAAACAATTGCAGGCCCAAGTCCTTTTTTGGGGCCTGTGAACGTGAAGTTGAGCTCAGGGTTGCTGGAAAATACAGGTGATCCTCACAGCAGGGAAGAAGCTGAGCCTTCCAGGGTGTTTTAGATAGTCAGGATAGTCTAGTCTGATAGTATCATTATTCAGGAAGGGGCTTACTGACCAAGAAACAGTTTTGAGACTGGTGAAGCCAGAGTGAGATTTGATAACCTGCCTTTCAGCAGTGGGGTAAGTGCCAGGTCTCTAAAATGTAGCAACAGCAATTTTGGTTTGTTTTTAACTTTTCCTTAGGATTTTTGTAAAAGGAAAATGTAATTGCTGATAGGGATCTGTTACATTTTAAAACCAAATTATATTGTTATGTGATGGAATAATAAGGGGAAAGAAAACAACTAAGTTGAAGTCCTTCCTCTGCCAATCCAATTTTGAATTTTGATTGTCTTGGTATTGGAGAATAAAACTTGAAGTTCAAGGTTGGATGTATTACAGTTTTCAGACAGTCTAATTGAATAATAAAATGTTTTTTCTTCTAGCTGCTAAAATTTCAATGCTGGTCTGCCTCTATAGTTTTATATAGAAATTGTATATAGAAAGAAACATTTATATGTTGCTTAATAGGAGCAGAAAAATAAGAAAGGAAAATTATGGAGAAAGATACTCATATGCCAAAAGAACAAAAAAAAAAAGTGCATAAAGTGGGACTGCGTAATGGAAAGTCTCAGACTGGTGGGAGAAATTTGTTTAGAGGAAGAGAAGGTGGATGGACGAAGTTCAGCAAATTTACAAATTGCCTGGGTTAGATTTGAAAAGAATGTTCACCATCAAAAGTCAGCCTTTGTTTACTGCATAAGGAGAATTAGGGTTTTTGGATTAAGACAGTTTCCTTATAACTATTATGAGGAATCAAGTCAATAGTAAGACCCTGAGTTGCAGTCAACTGATTTAAGTTTTTGATTTAACAAGAATATGATCAGCAGTAGATATTTTTAGGGCTCTATGGCAGCTTTCTATGCTATATATGTATAGTTGTACAGACTTGTGTCTAAGTGTTAAAAAACTTAAAGAAAAAGGGTAAAATCAAATTAGCCATAAATGATGCTATGCATTTGCTAGTGCTATGTGCAAAGGAATGAGACTTGGTTCCCTAAGTGTCCTGGGGGATCTGGGCTTCATCATTTGCAGATTTCACAGTAATCCTTGATGGGACTTGGCCATGTGTGCAGGCCAGCCCAGGGAGGTGTCACACTCAGGCAGTGTAATTAAACACTGCTGCAGAGTACACTGATGGGAATGGCTTTGTATAAGCACATAATCTACCTGCTGCCTACACCCAGTGCTAATCTTTACAAGGAGAAGCAAAAATAGTTTCCCTCTCCTAACCATGGAAAGTCTTATTAGATGTCTAACCTTCTCAAGCTGTAAAGAAGAGGAGAGTGGCTTTTATGACTAGAGTATGTGTGTGGGGAAAGCTAAAGTGGCATTTCTGCAAGTGGTCTAGCCTAGTAAAATTGATATAAGGCATGACATTTGAAAGGAGGGAAAAAGTATCACAGAAAACCTTGGGAAATGTTAATGATTAACAAAGGAATAAAAATGTACAAATGCTTTTTAAAGCATTGTAAAGCATTGCTATTTAAAGCATATAAGATTTAAGTTGTGATTGATATCTTCTGACTTGAAATATACTAAAATAAGTATGAAATGAGATTTAAATAAGTGGCCCTTACCACTCATTTTTCCTTCCACATTTCTCTCCCAAAGTGGATTTTGTTACTAGTGGATGATTATACAGTAAAAAAAAAAATTGTTATATTCTGTCTTATAAACCTAGTCGTGAATACTGCAGTTGCTACAGTCCAAATACAATCTCTGCATTCTCTAGTGATAGAACTTTAACCGTTCCCTGTTGCCTAGAAATGTGCTTTTCAACAAGAAATTCCCAAATATCACCCTGTCTACTGCAGTTTTGGAAGCCAGCCTAGAGCTCAAATCCCATAGAAAATTAATTCAACTATTGATTGGTATAAGCTGTTCCTGTTATAGCTCCCTTGAGTAATCAAGAATTTACAATTAAAAGATAAATATGGCAAAACACATGAAGCCCAAGTGTGTAGAAGGTAAATTTTCATATTAAATAGCTTTATCCTGTAGTTCCTGGGAAAAAAAGAGTTCCATGACTCCTCTTGCAACTTAAAAACCATTGTTTTAGGTCTGTACACATCTTCTGTATGTGGAGCATGGACTTAATGAAACCATGGATGAGAGGAAGAACAGAGGGCTCTAAAAGGGGTGAGAGGAGTACCTGGATTCTTGTGAATGTCTCATCTTTAGGCCCTACTGTCCTCCAACAATTTTACTGTTGGCTTTTTCTGAAGTGCTTTACTTATGCACTGTAAGCTCTGGCACAGTTCACCCCAGCTCTGGGGTAACCCAGTACAGGACTCTGCAACTTAAATGTCTTTGCATTCATTGTTGTGTTTAAAAGAAATTGACAGATTAGCCCAGGTTAATGACAGAATATAGCCTTTTCATTGAAGGGTCTTTGTGCAGAAATGTCACTTACTGCAGTTGCCTGCAGCCTTTTAAAGATAAAACTGCATTTTTTTAAATGAAGAGAGGAAAACATTTTATTTTTGTGTTTAATTCCTAAAGGACACAGTGATGGTAGCTTCAGCTGTTACACTTCTTGAGAGCCATGCCACTCTTTCCTTTCTCTTCTTATCATGATAATCATTTGAGTGTCAGAGAGCAAATGTAATGCCTTGAATATAATTTCCACCTGATATAACAGTGTAGTTGTCCAATCACATCTTAGGTGCATTTTAACAAAACAGCTTTATAGCTGCGTTGTCTGTCTTTGTCATAGGCAATCCTTTCCTTTGTCCTCTTTTATTTAAAGATTTTCCAGAACATTTATAATTCATCGATATTTTGATGACACTGTTGTTCACCTGCTGGCAATGGTAATTTGAAAGCACTGCAGATCTGATTACACTGTTAGTCATGAGATAATATCAAATTCATATCTTCTGTCACACCTGCAAAATCAGTGGGAGAAAAAATTTGATTAAGGTCAAAAAAGATGACTGACTAAGGTGCAACACCCTATCAAAGTCAGTTTTAATGTTGGAGAGGGGTAGTAACTGCCAATGTTAAATTTTACTGTGAAGATGATCTATTAGCCAGCATCTAGCAGCATGATTGACAGGTGAGAGAAGGGTGCTAAAAGCTTCAATAATAAAGAATATAAAAGTCCTTGGTATTTTAAGACCTTACATTTGCTTTGCTTTTATTACTACAAATCACCCTTGCTAAGAGACTTTGTGGAATATAGGACTTAGTTTTCTATACCAACATAAATAAGCAAGTTTAGGTCAGATCAGTTTTTCATGTGGGTAAAGGACTAAATTAAATGAAACCACTGAAAAAATTTCAGTGTGATGCAAATCATGTTGTGCTAGCATTTCTTTTAGTTCTTAAAGGCTGCCCTTTTTTTTAATTACCAAAAGAGTTCTATGTATAATATTGAAGGTGATTGACAGCAATGATATTTTTAAGGCTGCCATAATTTTGGTTATGTCAGCAGACAGCACACAAGTGAAATAGTTCATGGAACAAAAACATCCTGCAAAAAATGGAATGAATATCAAACTGGCTTAGAAAAAAAGCTTTTAATAAATTGTAAACTAACCAGTTTATTTTCCATTCTGCATCTGCAGTGAGTTAAATGAATTCTGAGTAGATATTGGAAAGATGCATTTTTCTCTGTTAGACACATTACATTTTATATTTTTACTGTAATTTGTTTCTTTCAGCCTGTGGAGAAACACTGCAGGAATCTACAGGCAACTTTTCTTCTCCTGGGTTTCCAAATGGTTATCCTTCCTACACACACTGCATATGGAGAATCTCTGTGACCCCAGGAGAGAAGGTATTTTAATGTTCCTTTAGCTAGACACAGATACTATTTTCAAAGTAAAATGTTGAATTTTTTAGCTTTTTGTTTAAGTTTAAAAGATGCATATTAATTGAAAATAATGGAGTGTCATAAAAATGGGACCGTAGGTTCTGTACTATTGACTTTACTTTGATCTGTGGCATTAGAATTCATCATCAATTCAATGGATGTGCCTGTGAAATAAAGACATGATTTCAATTTGCAGTATAGTTGCACCATGCACTCCCTTTAAAAGTGGCTTCTAGTTCAGTTTATGGTTCAATATAAAAGTAGAAGAGGTGATTCAGGCTCCTGAATGGTCCATTTCCAGCATGGGCAAGCTGACTGAGCTGTATGGGACTGATAGCTTGGGCTGTGACTAAGGAAGTTCTTAGTGTGTTCAATAAGATGCTTCTGAAATGGAACCATAATAACATGAGTAAAGAATGTGTCACTGTGGGTGTTCCCTGGAATTGGTTCTAGTGCATATAGTTTTAATTTCTGGGGATCAATTTTATGGGGAAAAGGGCGGGGGGGAAATGGGCTTGGTGAGAGCAGTTTGGAGAGAGAAGTGTGCCATGGTAGTGAAAGCAAAACCTGTCCTTCTTGTGTACACTTTCAAAATGTGCTACTAAATCTCATTTTAAATTATTAGCTCAAATATCAGGCTGCTTCAAAACAAATAAGGATAGAGGGAGTGATAAAAAGCTTCATCTGAGACAAAATATGCAGGAAAAGGATGTAAGTTTCCTCATGTGAAGCAGTAGCTAGTATCAAGCAGTCAAGTACTAAAGACTAAAATACAGAATCCAAAGACTGAAATATGGAATCTAACAGATTCAGTACTGGCAAGTTCAAATAGGAAGACCCAGCACTTTCCCCCAGATAGTTCAATAATTTGTCTCAGAAATCTCCCACTATGTATGAATTGGACATTCTTAGCTCCTGATTTTACTACTTTGTTCCGTGTTTCTTTCAGGTCAGGGTTCTGGTAGACACCAAGAATATGTACTCTTGTTGCTCTAATAGGTCCTGAGGAACTCTAAGGGCATTTGCTGCTGTGGGGAATGAAAGAAAAGTCATTTGGAGAGTGTTTGCCCTCCTTTGGGCAAGAGCCAGAGCCAGGAGGAAAACTAAGCACTATCTGCTGGGAGGGAAAGGGTGACTCAGCATGTTGTCAGGGAAAAAAATGAAGAGATGAATAAGAGAATGTTTGTGCAAAAGATGAAAATTACTCTAGATAGTAAATTTCTGTCCCCATTATTTGTGTTGCATTTTAGACATGATTGTGATAACAACAAAAATGGCTTCAGTTTTTTTCCACAGCTCCATTAAAAAAAAAAAAAGTGTGTTCATCTACAATTATTTGGTCTTGAAAAAAATTCTAATGTATGAGTCAATGTTGATGTTTAAGTATTTATAGCATAGGTCATCTTTGTGTAAGCCTGTCTATAGGCACTAATGTAATATGTCTTGAGTTTGTAACCACCACTGAAGCTGCATTATACTGGACAGAATATTAATGGGGGAAAGCCCTTGTGTTGAAGTCAGCAAAGTGAGAGGACTGGCTCCTTTCCCAATTCATTCCTTTACCTTTTACTTTTGAGACTTAAGATTACATGGTAAAATGTAGCTGTAAAAGTTGTACTCAATATATCTATACACAGAAAAGTCTTGGAGGGAGGATGGTGTTATTAATGCTGTATGCCCCCAGTCAGGGAGAATCCTGCCTTCTGGTGTGTAGAAATTTTATTGGCGTAGGGAGAGTTGCAACTGTGCCAGTGTTTTATTTGAATCTGCCTTTTGAATAGATTACTTTTCAGTTTTCCTTAATGTTTTACATGAAAGATGAAATAGGCCATAAAAATCCTTGATTGATATGGGTAAAAAAATGCCACCTACAAAAACCTTGGTTTGTGTACTGGTATTTGTTTTATATTTTGTGCTTTCTTATCTCAGGCAGTAGGAGGTATGATATATTCTCTTGGAAGCTGCAGTAGCACAATCCAATCTGCTGTGTAATCAATAATTCTTTAATTGTCCTGACAAATACCCATTGATTGCTTTTCCTGGGAAGCCTCTCAGCCATCCTGTCGCCTTGAACAAGCTCTGCCTTGTCTGTAGGTCTATTTAGTACTTTGCAGAATAGCAAATTGGAATTTTAAATATATTTAAGCTTGTTTGGTTCATGACCAGAAATCATGCTGCGACAGATTGGGGGTTCAGCCTATGTACAGCTAATGAATTCTGGTCAGTGTTAAGAAATTGCTGTATCATCAAATACCTTGCCATGCCAGAGTGAGAAAAGGCTGTGAAGGTTATTTCATGTAGTTTCAAAAGCAGGGGCCATTGAGGAGGCTTATTAAATTTTAACCATTTCCACTTAGATAGCAGCAGTTTGAGACATTGACATGATCACAGCTAAGTGAAACCATCCATTTCCCGCCCCTATCCTGGCAACTAAGGTTTGGAAAAAGGTGAATTTCCAAACAAAAACCAGAGAAGAAATCTGATGTTTCAGCTGTGTCATGGAAAAAAGGGAAACTTGTGGTTAGAGTGGTGAGAGACCTCCAGGCTCTAAGGAGCTGAAGCGGTAGAGGAGGTACAGGTTGTGGCTTCTGTGGCTTGCTTCCAGCAGAGCCAGCTGGGTTTGTGTCAGCAGCTGTCTGCATCTCATCAGGGCAGAGAAAAGGGGCTCCCTCTTGTGCACCCCTCTGACTGCATGGATGGGGAGGTAAAGTTGGCATGGCAGGGAAAGGACAAGACTGGTGAGGGCAGCAGGCTTTCCAAGCAGTGTGGCTAAATGCAAACAGAGATACCTCCTTACCTTTTGAGAAAAAAAGAAGGTAGGATTTTAGAGGGAATCTGAACTGCAAAGTGAATGATTTGAGGAGAACAAAAGTTCTGTATGTTGGTATGGTCTCTTTACTTGAAGGAGGAGTTGAAGGAGAAAAATTCTGCCAAGGACAGAGAATTTCGTGTGACTGAGAAAATGGTCTCTGCCATATTCTGGAGTAGATTCAAATAGAAATTGGAAATGTATTAAAAAACTGAAAAAGAATAAAGCATATGAATGTTTTTACTTTTAGCCATCTCTTCATATTTCTCATGGTAAATAGGTGGTTTTGGAATTCTGGCAATATTTGTGCATTTATTTATTCAGTACATCTTCCTGAAGGACTGCCCCTGCCCGAGTAGTAAAGGCAAAATGTCCTGTTTGTTAAGTATCTATGAAAGGGTGCATGAAACCGAGAACTTTGACATGGAACTAAACCATTTTATCTGACTGGGTTCATTTTTCCAGTTATGGCGTTAAAATTTTTACCTTGCATCTGGAATAATGGTAAATTCCTCTCCTTTCAACTGACACTCACAGCTGCTCCATGGGCTGCCATGGAGATGTATTTTTGCAGCATGAGGTACTTGCTCCTGTGCAGCAGTTTGTTTTTGTTTTATAATGGCAGGTTTCAATTGCAAATTTCTAGGATCAAAGCTAAGATAATACCAATTTTATGCTCAAATGTGAATGGAGAAGAATTTCAGTTAGAAATATTTATTTATGTACACTGAGGAACTGATTCTGAATCAGATGAATTTTTTTCCAAGTACACCTAAATCCAATTAAAAGGTATTAATTGGAAGTAATTTCAAAATACAGAATATGAATAACTTTTAATCTGCTTGTTTGGATTTATCCCTGTAATTGCAGGACATGATCCTAAGGCTATCCCAGTCAGTCAGGATTTGAACTGTAGCTATTGTGTCAATGTGTGATCAGGAAAAATCCTATTCCTATGTTGAAAGTGTAAGTTTATGGCAGTTTAGGATTAATATTTCTAAAAGAGGGATAATATAATTTAATATAAGGGTAGTCCATATAGTAAGTATTGAAAATATGCTTGTTTACAGATACTCTCAATAATACTTGGAGTCCAAGTTCAAAAGTTCCAGAAATGCGCAGATTTCAGATTTCTCTGTAAAAAGCTTTATTATACGTTCATTAAGAATCATTAAGGGACTGTACACTGTTTCTTAGTAGTGAAATTTCTTTCAGAATTATTGTCCAACATTGTCAACATTTATGTCTGAAAGTAAAATATTTTGTCAAAACAGTAGTAGGAGAAGCACAAACTAAAACAATTATTTAATTTTTTTTTTATTTGCAGCCGATTATAGTCAGTGCTGATTATAGTCAAAATGTAATGGAAGAGGAATTGGCAGTAGAATTATCAAGTAACATATTTAAAATTATATTACTCTAATATTTTACCCAATTAGAATTCTGAAATTTTTATTTCTCAGTGAAAAACTCCCTGTGTAGTAGTTTGTCTTGAATTTGTGCAAATATATAACATTAAATAAAATAAAGTTTTTATGTTCCCAGTAAACTTGTACTTAGTTAAAGGAATAATTGAGGAGAGGATAATTAAATGGTTGGAATGGTTGGAATTCCATTACAGGTGAGCACTCTGGCTTCAGTTCTTCAGAATGTTGTCGAGATTGTTTTTCTCTTATTTACCACACATGATTTATTTAGGCCTTCTCATCTGGTTGCAGATCGTTTTAAACTTTACCACCATGGACCTTTACAAGAGCAGTCTCTGTTGGTACGACTATATTGAAGTAAGAGATGGCTACTGGAGAAAATCCCCTCTGCTTGGTATGCAACTGTTAAACGCTGCACCGTCCACTGCCCCCCACTCACTGGGCTCAGTGGACCTGCTGTTGAACCCACAGCAAACTTCTTGGGTTTCAGGTGTCTAGAATGGATCTAAACTTGGGGATGGGAAAAAAACCCCTCTCAATGGCCTTCACTTCAAGCCTCAAGCCTTCCTTTCACTGCAGCTTGCTATTATTCAGCTGCAAGTGTGGAAAGATGGCAACTATAAAATCTGCAAGATTTTGCTTTGCTTATGGATATTGAATTATGAAGCTGCCTTTTTTTTTCCCCCCAGAGAAATAGGGAAGAAGTTTACAGACAAATCTATAGAGCATGTGATGGGAGATTCATAGGTCATGTGATGAGAACATGCATCTGCTGTAGAGCTGTTGTTACGAGCTCTGTGCCTGTACCTTTAAGATTTGGGGCAGATTGTTTCTCTTTGTTCCTTGTGTGTCCTTCCCTGCTCATGCAGAGAAGAGAAATGCAAAGCAATAATGAATTAAGTTTGAGTTGCAGTTGAAATGTAAAAGCTGCAGTCCTATTTTAATTCAGAAGGTTGGTGGGAAGATTTCACCTCCCATAATGCTGGTGCCCAGATACAGAGGACAGCTAACAGGAATGTCTACTTTCTTGGCCTTGAACAGAAAATAAAGAAACAGTTAAGATCAGACAGTAATTATCCTCTTCTCCTGTTCTCTATCAACTAGAAGAACAGAAATTTTACCTACCTAGGCAGACTTTAAGAGGGTAATGTAGAATAGGTCATTTAGATGTTACTTTTTAAAATCTCTCTGGCCCTTAGGCACAATCAGTTGAATTACTGTGACCTACATTTGTTCCATTTTTAAGATTAGTACTCACTTTCCCCTTCCAAAATGCCTTTGTTTGTATGTATATTAACAACCTCTAACAATATTTTTTTCATTAATTCCTCTAAGATTTTATGCTTAGACTTGTGAGCCTGACTGCAATAAAAAGTTCTGAAAGCTTTATAATAAAATTTTTGTGTGTTAGGTCCTGCTCTGCAGAAGCACATGTGCTTAACCATAGGCATATGAATAGTTCCACTGAGCTGGTTCTGCTACTTCTGCCTATAATGTTAAACACTTGTATAAATGTTTGCAGCATTTGGCTTCAGAGGCGGCAGAAAATGCAGTTACTGGTTGCATGTTTTTAGGCAGGTTTTGTGGTGACAAACTGCCAGAAGTGCTCACATCCACCGACAGCAGGATGTGGATTGAGTTCCGCAGCAGCAGCAACTGGGTTGGGAAGGGTTTTGCGGCAGTTTATGAAGGTAAGCCTCTTATAGATTAAAAATAATTTGGTTATGGAAGAATAATATTAACCAGATATCTTCTAAATTAACCATCCCCCACCAAAACTAACATATGAAATTAGTATTTTATCGCTAAGAGACAGTAGGTGCTAAATTACTAGACCAGGAATTTGAAACTCCTCCCATGATCAGATTTCAGCTGAGCTCTTTTTCAGGGAAGTCACTGATAATAATCATAAACGCTTTTTACTGGTCTTTAATTTACTAAATATGAATGCTCTTGGGCTTAGTGTTTGCAAAGATTTGTGTGTGTACTTTCTGTTTATCCTTCAGAAAAATCTGTCTTATATTTTCCATATACTCTGGAAATAGTTAACAAAGGCACCCATGCGCATTGGGTATATTAGCAAGTCAACATTTACCTGTTTAAAATAGAAGCTGTACTTTTCATGAAAATACTTTTTAAATTATATTAGCTGTTTCTTTGAACTGATTGCAAGGCTTGAAGTGATAAACTGTAGGTTAAAATGCATAGATCATTATAAAATATGAGATTTTGCTTTCATTTGTCTATTTCTAAAGGTTAGTAAATATCAATGAAGAATGTTTATTAAGTATATTTCAAGGGTGAACAAAAATTTAATTACGTTGACTCTTTAAATAGATTCTGTAAAATGTATAGATTCAGATTATCCATAATTACAAAATCATCCTCAACACTGTAGACATGTTTAGAGCTATTAGATATGCTAAATTATATTTGCTAACTAAAGTACATATAATGATTTAAATCAATTGTGTTTTCAATAATTTATCCTTGGTAGATTTAAGTGTTATCCAAAACCATTTTGTTACTAGTTTTGAAAATGGAAGCATATGATGTCACTTTGGGCATGGGGAAATTACAGAAAATGTAATTATTGACAGTAAAATGTTATGCCTTTATCAGCTATTTGTGGAGGTGAAATCCACAAAAATGAAGGCCAGATCCAGTCTCCCAATTATCCTGATGACTACAGACCAATGAAGGAATGTGTGTGGAAAATAACAGTGTCTGAAAACTACAATGTAGGATTAACCTTTCAAGCATTTGAGGTAAAGCCTTTTAACTAATCTCAGACAAGCACCTAATGGCTAAGTGTCAGTGAAATTTAAAGGAATATTTATTAAACTGTGAATGAATTTGAGTTCTCTATGAAAAGTTACCTCCATAATCTATGAAAGTTTCTCTTCCCCAGAAATTTTCAAAATTATGGGTTTTTTATGTTTTCTCTAATATTTTAATTAGAATGTTAAAATTACTGAAGATAGTCACATTTTACCAAGTACATCGTCTAGCTCAGCAAGGTTACTTCAATATTCTGTTAAATAACCAGGACTTTTTATTTTGCTAAATCTTATTGTCAAAAATGAATGTGTGACTGGAGAAAAAAACCACTGTGTTCTTTGGCCTCTGCTTTTGAAAAGGAAAAAACCCTAAAACTAGTATTCAGATCAAAAACTTATATTTAGTGAGGAAAGAAAAAAAGATGTGGTGAGTTGTCATACCTGTATGTCTTTAGTGTCCATCATGCTGTGTATAACATTGCTAAACTATGGTAAACCATTACATAAAAAAGAAAAAGTAATATTTCATGCCTGTTTTATTCCTATACAATACACTGGCTTCAACTTTGTAGATAAATTTAGGAGAATACTTTGAGTTAATTTGTTTTCTTTGAATATGCTTCAGTAGAAAGGGCATGAAGAACATTTTTTAAAAATCTAGACTTTTTGCCTTTATGTTGTACATAGATCTAAATACAGGTAGACTGAACAGAGCTGTAATTTCCAACCTGACACTTTAGTCTTGCAGGCAGACTTCAGGGTTATGGCACATTTTTGCAATGATTGGTAGAAAGATTTGAGACAATAAGGGATTAGGACTTTATCAGCAATTATGAATACAAAATATCAAAGTTTTATTATTATTGTAGATTATACTTAATTTTCCTTTTTTTTTTTTTTTTCAATCCTGAATTAATGTCAGTTCTAGTGCAGACAAGATCAGCTTCCCCTGATCTTCTGAGTCTGCATGATCTGGCTCAAGACTACTTACCATAGTATGTTAGTCTCTTTATTTAAGCCCTGTTGAAAATGAATGTTTTGAGTACCTTTTATATAATTTACTGACTAGATGTGGAGCTTTTCTAGCCTGCCATTGGTGCTCAGCATTTCTTAATGTGATGACAAGGGAAATGGCCCTATTCATCTGCAAGAGAGACTTGCTGCAATGTTTGGTCTGGATGCAGTTGATCAGCAATGGCCTGCACGTGCTTGAACTGACCTCAGTTCAATGTCATCGCTGGGAGAATCAAACATCTCTCCCTATCTTTCAGGACCTTTTTCTAATCACCAAGTTAGGGACTATTTACAAGTGTGAGGATGGCATGCTTTTGCCTCACCATACAGGAAATAACCAGAAGTAAAGGACCAGCAAACAGCAGAACATTTTAGTAGACAAGATTAGAGCCTTAGGAAGAAGTGTCCAGTATTTCCTCCAGACTGTTTAGTATTCTGGCGCTCTATAGAGGTGAGACAAGTGGATTAACACCTCATAAGAAGGAGGAGGAAATTGAGCAGAAATATAGTCAGGGGACAGTCTCAAATTGGGGCTTATACTTAGCGTGTTTTGAAAAGAAAAGAGAATTCCAACAGTAGGGACTTGAAATGCTTTCCAGAGAGAGTCTGAGCTGTAATTCCAGAGTGGCAAGATGACCTTGAGCACCAAATGAGGCACCCCAGGCAGGCACAAGACTGTTATATCGGTCTTTGTGGCACCTCTTACTGGCTCATCCACTGGGCTCCCTGCTGAGGATGGGAGTTGCTTTGGGAGCTGCTCTGGTGTGCCTGGACATTCAATACTGATTTCCATTTCTGCTCCCAGCTCTTGGAGGTAGATGTTCTGGTTTTTGGTACTGAGTCCCACTCTGGACTGAATCCTTGGTGCACTGCCCAGTAAGACAAAAAGTTGCTTAAAAATCACTGTTCTTGGTGCCAGCTGAGATAGAAAAAAGTAAATGTCAGGCCAGAGAGTTATTGCAGTGTGTTTGTGAGAAAATTACTTCTCTGTGTTCTGAAAGGTACAGTTAAGTAAGGGGAATTCTCATTATCCCTATGTAATACTAGGAAAAAAAGCCCTGTATAAATAACCTTCATTCTGAAATGAAAGCACTAGGGAAACTGAGAATTTTAAGCTGTATCAATGAGTCATCTTGTTTTGCCTGCTATGGGCAACACATTTTCCACTGAGTGCAGGATTACACTTTCTTATTTGGCTGCTATAATTTCCACTGTCTGTGTGAGAGAAGAGATGTTGGGACTGGGAACTCCATATTTTTCATTGTGACAGTCACCTTTATAATATTGTTCTTTGAAAGTTAGCAGGGTTTTTTTGTTAGTTTGTTTACTTTTGTATTTAAGAACCTTTTTTGACATGCAGTCTCACCAGCTAAAAAAATTCAGAGGGTTTGTAGAGCAGATTCATATTAATCTTCCTCATTTGAGTGACCTTGTTAAACTCTGTGCAGATAGCTTATAGCAGATAATTTAAATTATTTTTACATAAATCAGGGAATAAAATTTCTCTGATCTACTGATTTCACTAGGCATATATTCCACCTTCTATGATGGAAGTAGGCAGATATGTTTACCTGTATTGCAGTTTGACTTTATGAACAAAAAATTAACAATGACAAAAAATAATGTAAAGATTTTTACTGCAATAGAATTGCTCCTAGATTTGCCCTTCATATCCTTTTTCTCTTTTTTTTTGGGTTCAGTTTTAGGGGATTTTTTTGTTTATTTTAATTTTATTTTTTATCATTTTTCCTGTTGGAGGAGTGCTAGAAGACAAAGATACTCTGGATGTGTATTTGTTTGGGTTTTTTGGTTTGGTTGGTTTGTTGTTGTTTTTCTAAACCTGAAACTACCTATGAGACATTTTTTTGAGATGAGATGTAGAGAATGTCTCTGGCTTACCATTTCTCTGGGAAGCTTTATAGTTTTCCTGCTCTTCTGTGCCTGCTTTAGTAATTTTTCTGACATTTTCTCAACTTAGTTCTCTGATGCCATTCAAATTCTACGTTTCTTCCAAGGCCTTCAGGAGCTGAGATTATCTTTCAGTTTCCTATAGGAAATGCATTTTTCTGTAAAAAATTTTAGATATTATTTCTCTTTTAAAATTTGCTAATATTCTGTGTATTTCTTCTCATCAACATGTACTATCATGTGAATATCTTATGAAATTTTAGTGCTTCAGTAAACAAGCTTTATGGGATCAGTCCAGTTACAGCCAAACTCACCAGGGGCGCTTTCATTAATTGGGAGAGATTTTCCTCGAGGAACAAATAGGAAGTAGGAAAAATAAGAAAATTAGGAAATATAGGAGGAAGCAGGAGGAATAAGAGACTATTGCAAGTGCAATAGACCTTTGTATGGCAGTGTTCCCAGATGAGAGTACCACATAATCTTAAAATTTGAGGTACAGGAAAAAAACCCCACATTTTAGAATTTCTTTCATCGATTACCAAGTACCAGTTTTTTCTCAAAACCACAATAATTATCTGTTAGGTTATATATAGGTGTAACACTTCAATCCCTTCATATTGATAATGCTGGCATCACTTGCACTAGTAGTAAACTAAATATAAGTGAATATGGTAGAACAGCCACCTTTCAAATGGGTTTTTTTGAAACTCAGTCTTTTTTTTGAAACTTTGCAAGTTGGTTGATTCTTATAGTCTTAGCAAGTTAGAAACTTACTCCTATACAAAATGTATTTTCAGCTGTTCTCTTCTGCCCAAAATAAAGTGATCCTTAGAAAAGAAATTACTAATTCACCTCAATGGAAATTTGGCACATGTAACTCAGAGCCGCACTGGGCTGGTGAATAATCATAATTTCCATATTGCCCATAAAAAATGGAAACATGGGAAAAAACCGGATGTTAATTAAATGTCCTAAGTACTGAAATGACCACAGATATGTGGGGAAAATGCAAAATTCCTTCATTGATATTAGTGAGCTTTGGACCAGCTCACTTCTCGATTTTTACAGAGATAACAAGGCAGACTTTATTTCAAATTGGAATATGATGTCATGAATTTATTATTTAGGTTAATGAAAATTTGGAATTGGTATTGTCAAAAACTTACCAGTGCTCATGTACTGCATTAGTTGCATACAATTGCCACTAAAATCAACAATAGGTGGTTGCATCCCAAATCTTCCTGGCTTTCCTCACTCATTCCCAAACTCTGTCTCAGAACAATTCCTGATCAAAAATCTAGGAAATTACAGTAAATGGCAATATGGTTTGTGACAGAGGAGTGGGTGGGATAAAATTATGCATGTAAATGCCTGGAGAATTGGAAAGCTGGAAAGAAGACAGAGAAATGTTGCGTGTAAGTGCCATATTTTGATATTTTGATGCCACTAATATGGCATGAAATCAAACAGTTCCTTCCTCCCAAATTTTCCTTTTACCTAAGAAATATTAATGTGCTAAATGGAAGTTCCTTAGTCTGTGATGATTCCTGAGCTTCATGTTGGTCGTGGTGCACAAGTAGAGCAGAGAACCAGTGGCTACTTCTGCTTACTGTGAAGCTTAGGTGCAAGAAAAACTCTCTGGAGAGTAAATGTAGACTTTTCTGGGCTTAGTTTAGACTTCTTTATTGATTTAACAGAATATGGATGTGCTGAATTGGATTTGAGGCTTTCTCCAACCCTTCTACTTGACTGTGATCCTGTTACCCTCCCCATCCTCTCCATCCCTAAGCTTGCCTCTCCCAATTCATCTAGTTAGTTTAAAAAGAGTGTTTTTATAGGAATTATTTTTGAATGCTTGGATCTAGTTAATTCTTTTATTAAATAAGACTGAGCGATGTGAAATATTCCAGCAGTAAAATGACCCCGCTCAAGAGGGTTTTTAATTTTCTTGAGAAAGACATGCTCTCAATAAAGACAAGCATTGTAAATTATCTATCTTAT
The DNA here is from genome assembly GCF_028551555.1 of Melozone crissalis. NCBI lineage: Eukaryota > Metazoa > Chordata > Aves > Passeriformes > Passerellidae > Melozone > Melozone crissalis. The sequence continues at coordinate 33,199,528 of NW_026535784.1, read as the reverse complement.
GGACAAGGTCATATTTGGGCTGCTACTGCTTTCCTCTCTGGTGCAATTCCCATTCTGATGGACTCTGCAAATACTATTATGTAAGGACACAAGGCTCACTACTCAAGCAGACATCCACACATGCCCACTCACATATTAGTCTGTGTTTAAATGTCATCCAGCAGAAAGTTTAAATGGAAAGGGAAATTTTCAGTTGCTCTGGTTTCAGTAAGTTTCTCCATCAGTACAGCACAGATTCACTCATTGACCCAGAAAATCAAAAGAGGACACCTGAAGTCAGGAATTGTGCAAGAGAAACTGGACACATTGGCCACTGAAAACTTAGCTTCTTTTTGTCCTCTGTTCTGTTGACTACTTAAGAGTTGATCATTTTATATGTGTGTTTGGATCTAATTTTTCAGATGTATCAAATTCCTTATGCAGCGCAATTTTTTACCTTTATCCTGCAACATCAGTGAACAGTGACAAATGCAAAATTTTACTTTGTCTGGAGGATAAAAGGAGATTCCAAAAATCTTATCATATTGTTGAAATTTGAGCTTTTTAATATTGCTAAAACAGTGAATATTTCTGACCTGTTTAGTTTCTGAGCCATTAATCTTCTTTAGTTGAGTGTACATGACAAAATAGGACTTGACTTGAGATGAGAGTAGAAGTTTAACAGAGCACTAGAAAGCTTAGAGGTGAGCATGTCTTTTTTAGGTTTTTTTTCCCAGTTAGACTTGTGTCCTTAGTAACATTTCAGTGGTTTTTTTTGTGCAGAAAACAAGTATAATTAAAATCCATTCGATGATGTTCATTCATCTTCCTGGTGCTTGAACCCTAATCAGAGACCTGAACATTAACTTTGAAAAAATTTAAATTATTTTTATTATCTGCCTGATATTTGTGGTCAAGTTCAGGTAGGTAATTTTGAAAATTATGTTTTACAGATTGAAAGACATGACAACTGTGCGTATGACTACTTGGAAATCCGAGATGGAACAAATGAGAACAGTCCTTTGATTGGTCACTTTTGTGGCTATGACAAGCCAGAAGACATTAGATCTACCTCTAATACCCTGTGGATGAAGTTTGTTTCTGATGGAACTGTTAACAAAGCAGGGTTTGCAGCTAACTTTTTTAAAGGTAAGTGTTAAAATATATTTTGAGAGTTATGAACAGCTTATCACTTCTTCTTGGATTAGAAAATTATGAAGGGATATTAAAAATATTTCTCAATCTTTTTCTTACTACTAGAGTGAATAGAATAATTCTTCTGTGCATAAAATTTATTCAAAACAAAATAATAAATGTTTTTGAATCTCCTAGTAAAATGTGTCAAAAGACTGAAGGAGCATATTCAGCACAACTTTCTACTGCCTTCAAGTTCAGTTAATCAACTTAGTTCTGAAACATACCTAATTTTGAAAAATGGCACATTTTTTACATTGTGTTATCAAATATAAAGTTAAACAATGTAAGTGCAAATGGCTTTTTTTTCCTGTTTAAGATTTTTTCCTTTTTTTTGTCTAAATCTTGTCATTTTTTTTCTGATCTATTTTCTGGGTTGGTCTGCTTTATTATTCTCTGTAAGGAGGGAAAAAAACCAAAAAAGAGATCAGAAATCATATTGAGCAACAACCTCATAGTCTTCTGTGAAGCTTAGGTGCAAGAAATTGTGTTTTTTGGGGAGAGGAGGGTGCCATACAACTGCACAAATGCCTGAAGCATTTGATGCATGGAAAGTTTGTAATTTGCACACGGTGCTGCCGGTGGCACAGTTAAAGCCACCAGCAGTGGTGTGGCCATGGTCATACCTGAAATACAGGTCATGCCACCAGGAAAACCTTTTTGTTCTTTTGTTAAGAAACCATGGCTTTTCTAATCCCAACTGATAGTTTTCATTGTAGTCAATTATAATTTTGAAGGCAATAGGCATGAGAGTAGGAGCTCTTATTTTTTTCCCTAAGAAATTACTTTTCCTGGCGTAAGAAAATAATATTCCAGCATCTTAGGAATATTTCAGTGATGAATCTCATGGGAATATTTCAGAGCTAGCAGAGAGAACACACAATTCCTTTCCCTCCCCCAGCCCTGATTCATCTTGTTCCTTTTAATATCAGTAGAATAAAAACCTAGGATTTGAGGATTCTGTTAATCTGTTTTTGAGTATGAATTCAGGATAATGTACAGATTGATTCTGAGGGAGATAAAGTGCCCTTCAAGTGACCCTACTGTGGATTTTCAATCTTTCCTTCAATACTTTGTACAATCTTTAGATTATAGCTGCCTGAATTACTGTATGCTGCACACAAAGTGCTTATAAATTAGTTCTGCACCTGTTAGTAGACATTGTAAAAAATAAAACAAAACAAACAGAACGACTCAACAAAAAAAACCACACCCCACATAGGAAAAATTTTTATTTTCTCTATTGCAGGTCTCCTTAGCATTTGAAAATCCTCTAGTCAGCAACCACAATGTTTTACGCAGTGCATCTTATAATGGCATGCATATAGCTCTCTGGGTTACTATTGATCCAGCAGTTACAGCTGAGGAAGGTAATTATTTAACACATTTTTGCATTCTTGCCTGTCTTGGCAGAGGAAGATGAATGTGCCAAACCTGACAATGGTGGTTGTGAGCAGCGCTGTGTGAATACCCTGGGCAGTTACCAGTGCGCCTGCGATCCTGGCTACGAACTTGGTCCTGACAAGAAGAGTTGTGAAGGTACAGTGTGCTGCTGTCTCATGGACTCTTAAAGCTCTCAGAGTGCCATGGCCTGAATGTAATGCTACACATCTCTTTGGCTCTGTATGAGCAGCCTGAGATCTGTGGAACCCAACCCAGAAAACCAGCAGTCATGCCAGAGCCATGTTTGTCCAGTGTCCGTCAGCAATTTAGTTTTGCAGATTTTGCTGTCAATCAGGAATGGTGCAAAGTAGGACTCCATACCACTTATTTCACTATTCATACTCACTAAAGCAAAGTCTCTCAAGGAGACAATTACCAGCAGAGTATGTGCCACTTTCTCAGATTCAGAGTGTTTAATGACCCCTCTGGGCACCTCTGATTGGGATGTGCCTGGGAAGCTGGCTGGTCTAGAAGAGCAAGGTCCTATATTTTAGCTCAGAGGAATCTTCCCCACTCCTGGTCACACTGTGGACTTTTCTTAATTTTCAGGGTGAGCAAAGTGTGTTCAAATAATCATTTGGAGGAAAAAAAGAAAGAGATAAGCGGAAGTCCGTGTAAACATAGGACTGAACTGAGATAAGATTTTGCGTTCTATTCATATTTCATATCAAAGGACAGAGCCATAAGCTCTTGATCATTATGCACCACGTGTTGTTTGATTTTTACTCATAGACACCAATAAATCAAAGGATAGCACAAATTTATTCTTAGCTCATCTGTTTGCCTAGTGAGTGGATTTTGAAAATTGGGGTGCTTGGAGTCCTGGTTTTCTTCTGATGCAATTCACTGGTCTCTCTTTTTTCTAATTTCCTGTCTTTAATTTATTATTTTTCACAATTTGGGGTAATTTTGCCTAGTTTCTTTGCAATTCTTTGTTCTTATTTTGCTTTTGGATCTGCAGTGTTGGTTTTGGTTTTTTGTTTGTTGTATGTTTGTGTGAGCTGGTGGAAGTCCTAGATTAAAGGCATGTTAGAATGTGGCTCTCATCAAGCTGGCTGGGGTTTTTTTTTGGTTGTTTTTCCTCCCTCACCGTCCTTTAGTGAAGAGAACATTGGAAAAGCAAGTTATTTGGATGTCTGCACATTAGATAGACAATAAGAAAATGAGTTCAATCAAAGGGAGGGCCATGAAGACAAAGGTTTGATCTCTGGGCTTTTGATCATCAGCCCAAATTTAAATAAGGAATTGAGTTTAGTCTGCTTGCTGATTCAAGTCAGAATATTAGAGAAGTCTTTCAGAAGGCCCTTCTCTCTGCCTCTGAAAAATAGAAGAGGGATACATTCCTGGAGCCCAAACAGTAAAACAACTCTGTCAAAAGTAGTCACTCTAAGCACTGCAGTGCAGTTTAGAGCAAAAACTATGAGCTATCCCTGAAAGTGTGTATGTGTTTGTTCCAACTGAGGTGGCACTCACTGTGTGTAGATAGTACTTGGAACTGCTGAATCAAAATTACTGTGTAGTCACTGTGAACATTACTTCCTCGTTATAGTTTGGGCCGTTTGTGTGAGCTAGCTCTATTAATTCACATGTGAGTAGAAGCCTCTAGTCAGAAACTTTGCCTTATACTTCACTGCAGTGTTGACATGCACAGAAATTTGCTTTATGATCTTCTAATCCAAGTCTCCCCCAACGGCAGCATATTAGAAAGGGTTAAGATTTTCTTTTTTCACTATTTCCACATTTTCCACCCTTGCCTCAAGGATCAGTAGAACAATGTTCAGAAGCAGAAATTGAAATCTGGCAGTAGTTTCTCTGACGCAGATTGGATCATTTGAGTGGACAGTTTGTGTCATCTGGATGCAGTCTTTAAACCTATGTCTGGTCTTTTTTGATACACTGAGGTGTGACCCCAGGTCTTAGTTCACCCATTCCCATCAGATTACTTTTACATGTTTACCAAGAAGTGTGCTGCATGGAAAACTAGGGACCAGGAGAAACACTGGCGTGTGTCTGAGTTGACAAAATGAGCCTTGACATAGTAACTGGTGAATTCTCCCAGCTGTGTTAGATGGAGTAGATGCAGTATGTGAGATCATCAGCTAGACTGCTATAGCCAGTTTTTAAAGCATTCAGTGTTAGCAGAGAGCAGTTGAGCAGAGCTTCTTCCTTCAGCTCTTTGGAAGGAGATCTGTGGATGATTTCCAGTGCTGTCACAGTACTGTAATGGTTATCAATGTAGCAGAGTGTGATTGAGAGCTTCTCTAAATCCCCTTACTTTCCTTTAAAAAAAAAAAGCACAGATGGAAAAGATTAATGAGTTTATCCTTTGCTAGTTGAACTGCATTCAAGAATGTTGTACAGTATTTTTCCGTTTTATGGAGGTGATTATTTGGCATATACTTGGAAATAAGAGGCATTTTCTCTTTTAATTGAACATCCATGATTCAGCAAAAGTAATTGTGACTGAAGTGTATGTGACTGCTCTTCCAAAGAAGTGACCCTAGCTAGTGGGTTATGGGAGGCATATACAGCCATATGAGCTGAGACAGGTAGGGCTGATTCTGCATCAGTAATGAAGGAGAGAAGCACATCCTAAGTATCCCTCTGTCAGAAGAGGGGTGGTCAAGGTCTTGGGGAGGGCATTGAGGTCAGAGGACTTGCATGGGAAAGGCTGTGAGAGAATAACCAGAGTCTCTGGAGGGAGGGGAAAAGAATGAATATGATAACGCCTTGTGTAGTCCTGAAACTTATCTCTGCCCACAAACCTGCAAGCTGTTCAAGATAGGGGCTGTCTCTTTCTCTTTGTTTGCACCAAGCATGATAAAGCAAGATTCTGATTAGTCTGTCTGGGCATTGCAGCATATAAGTAATGAGAGGACTGACTCTTCTAGCATGTTTCTGTTTATAGTAAAACACACTGTCAGTCAAGAAATGATGTTCTCTTTTAATTTTACAGCTGCTTGTGGTGGACTCCTGACAAAGCTAAATGGGACTATAACCACACCAGGGTGGCCAAAAGAGTATCCTCCAAACAAAAACTGTGTGTGGCAGGTGGTTGCCCCAACACAATACCGAATTTCAATGAAGTTTGAGTTTTTTGAGTTAGAAGGGAATGAAGTAAGTAACGAAGAGCTGCACAATCTGTTACACTCTAAGTGGTTTCACAAGCATTCAGAAATAGATATTGTCTTATAGAACCTTTGCTGACCTTTCATGTGCTGACAATAAGCATGGATATTCTTGTTTTCGTTTTGGGACAGTTTCTGGATTCTTTCAAAACAAACATGGAAAGAATAGCTCTCTTTTACATATCATCTAAATGTATATGTATTACAAGAAATTTAAAAAAAATGTTCTCTGCTGAGTCTCAGCTGACTTTTTTATCAACAAAATAAAACAGAGCAAATGGGGCTGAAGCATATTGGAAAGAATTCAAGAGAAGAAAATCTGGAGAAACCAAATCATCTTTACAGACTGACTACAAAGAATACACATAAGCTGTGGTTAGTGATGGAGTGAGGGAGCGTTTAAATCACTTACAAGTATCTCACTGGGGGAATAGTTTGAAGGGAGCAGTACCAGAAATAAGTCACGCTAGAACAGCAGCAGTTTTTGAGCTGGGCAACCCCCAGAGGCATGGGGGATCTTCTGCCCAGGTAGGAGGAGGGACAGGGCAGAGCCCTCCATGTGCTGAAGGATGCTCCTTACAGCTTTAAACAAAGTGGTGGGGGCTGCAGTGCTTTTGGGATGAGAAGCAGTAAAATGTGGGTTTCAACATCCTTGTCACTTTTTGTTCTGCTTTGTAGGCAATTCTCTGTCATATCATTGAATTCCCTCACCACACTCCAGCCATAACATGCTGTAACCACTGAGTTTAAATGCACATTTTTTACATGGAATTAAGAACACAAATCCCAGGATGTTATTTCTGATGTTTCTATTTATTTCTAAATAAATTTGTAGCGATGTATTTAGTATAAAGATGGCCTACTTTTTAGGCAGAGGTATTTGAAGGTACAAAAGCCAGAGTTTGATTTATAACTAAGAACCAAACTAGCCATGACTTCTCTAAAATACCTCAGTATTATTTTCAGAGGCAGCAATGTCAGATTTTTTTCCTCCATAACTTTTTGAAGTGGGTTCTCAAGTCCATGAAATTCCGATTTTCAGTGATGTATACTTTGCACTTAAGTCCTGTAATCATTATGACTAGAAGTGCAAGAGATGTAAAAAAGCTTAAAAGTACCAAAGAATTGAAATTTAATTACCATTTGAACAAGTCATAAAAACCTTTTTCTTGCACTTTCTTGGTACATGGGCAAGATTTGCAAGGAAAACACCGGGCATGTAATGAAGTGAAATCACTTCTCTAAGTTCATAGAAGACATTCAACATAAACAGACAGAAAAATTCTGAATGCGTTTCAGCAATCAGCTGAACTAGCATTTGATCATCTCATGTGCTACTAAATCTTGGCTTCATACTGTTAAATAGTAGCATTAAGGACAGATGCCTGTGAAAATGAGAAGAAACATAATATCTGGAAAATTCTAAGATATTGCCTGAGTGCAGACATGAAATCTCTGCGTGCATGCAGAGATAAAATTTATCAAGTACTCTATTTTTTTTTATTTGTTATTGGAGGATTTATTTGAAAATTTATTTTATTTGTTCTGGGTCCTCCATTTATGACCAAGTTTAGTATGTCTTTTACACTATTATAATTTTAATATTTTACATTGACATTGTGCAGTTTAACTTGTAATTTTTTTTCAGGGCAGTGTAGTATAGAGGAAGGTAGATCTATTTGAAATTACATTTGATTTCTGATCTAAAGCTAGGCAACCATAAAAACTTGCCACTATTACATTGCTGGAATTGGTGGGATTTAGCAACGTAGTGAGCTATATTTGAAAATCACATGCACTATCAGAAATATGTCTTCCAATTAGAATAGATTAACATGTGGCAGTCACTCAAGAATCTTTGTGTTCTTTATACTGTACAGAAGGAGTTTTGACTGAATAATCACTTTTCAACTCTGCCACATGTGAAAATTCTTCCGGTCACATTAAAAGTTTAATCTACATCTTCAGTGTATTATATTAAAACCAATTGGAAATTATGACAATTTTTCATAGAGAGAGAGAACAACAAAGCCCAAAACATCCTTTTCTATTGTTCTCTTCCAGCTCCCCTGACACTTTTTTTGACTAGAAATTGCAATTTTTCAAATACAACTTGGATTTAATGGAGCAATATAAGCTCTGTATGAATCCTCCTGGACAATATTCTCTCTTAAGCTATTAATTGCAGAGAACTGGTACATTTTTGATTAAATGATTGATAGTTGAGCCTAAGAAGCTTAGAAGTTTTTGGCTGGATGGCTTTAAGTTGACCAAGGGATTATGTATTGAAAGTATTATCATTAGAACTAGACCTTGCATAAGGCTTTTTTTTATTGCATTAAATTACTTTATTTCTAACCTTTTAATAAAAATGGCATGCATCATGTTCCAAATTATAGCTATGCTACTGTTGGTGAAAGTTGCATGGCTTTAATAGTGGAAAGTTCTATATTTGGAAATAAATGAAAGTATCTTAAATATGTAATGATGAAAACTTACCTTGTAAGTTTCTAGGTGAAAATTAATATTTAAAAACATCTTCAAGATGCAAGTAGTATAAGGTTTGTAGGTTTGGGGTATGTGGTTTATAGCACACAGATAGGTGTAATTTTTAGCATCAACATTTCTAGATTTTAGTTTGCTGTCAATGGAATATTTGCTTTTTAAATGAAGTGGAAATGCTTTAAGTATCTTGAAATTTAGATATTAAACATAGGTCAACATCTATAAAAATATAATTTGGAACATAATTCATAGTATAGCTATGTGTTAGTGACCTTAAAACGTTCTTACCTATAGTCAGCAAATGTAACAATTAACAAATGCTTTCAGAATCAGGAGAAAGTGAAGAAGGATATTGGTCATTTATTATTCAGCAGTAATATACATACCCATCAGAATTCTGGCATTTGTAAACAGCGTTGTGCTTTTATTTTGATTAGCCAAATATTTTTTCTTTCATTCTTTTCTCAGGTTTGCAAGTATGATTATGTGGAGGTTCGCAGTGGCCTTTCTTCTGATTCCAAGCTGCATGGTAAATTCTGCGGTTCAGAAGTGCCTGAAGTTATCACCTCTCAGTACAACAACATGCGCATCGAGTTTCGCTCTGACAACACTGTCTCAAAAAAAGGCTTCAAGGCACACTTTTTCTCAGGTATGGAACAGTGCCCTCATGTACCTGTCCGTGCCTCTGGGTGTCCACTGACCAGGTGGAGTGACCACAGTTTTGGTATAAAAATGAGTGGCTTCTTTGCTTATGGTTTTCCTGGTAGCTTTGAATTAGTTTTATTTACATAAACATACACCACTCTCCTGTCTTAAAATATCATTCTGAATTGTAATGTCTGTAGAAAATATATTGAACATATCTATATGTACTTAAGTAACAGCAGAAGCAAGAAAACTTTGTGAGATACAGAGGACAAAAGAAAATTTATTGTATTTCTGTTTTATGAGATTTCTTTTATCCCAAGTTTTGTTGCTGTTTTTTTCAAATCCCAGTTGTAAAGTGATACGAATTGCACACTGTGTACTCTTGTATTTTTTCTACTCAAGTCTCTTAATATATTCCATTTGTCGGGAAATTACCACTTTGTGGTACAACATTTGTTTAACATTATGGCTACATCTGTGCCAAACTTTGCACTTCTTAATGTTTTGCAGAAGAACAGGGTTTAAGATCTTGATCTTGCAAAAAAAAAACCTGTGTCTTTTTATTTATGAGTGTAATTTTACTGAGCGAGATCAGAGTGGTGGGAGTTTATACTGTATGAGGACTTACACTGTTGAATAAAGTTACACATAAGTGAACCTTAAGATGTGAGGAAATATTTGCTCAACAGTGGCCTCTGCAATTACCCATTGAGTGTGGAATATAGAAATCTGGCTCTGGCAGGAGACCACTCAGTGTTTGTAGCAAAAGTTTGCTTTGTGTTTTTCCTGAGTGTTTACATACACACATAGGGATAGGTAACTTAGCTTGTGTAAAACAACGAAAAACAGCAAAAAACACCAGTTCCATCTGCCCACCTCCCTAAACCAGATGTCCAACAGAAGAATTTGAGAATTGAATTGTACTCCAGATTTTTTTATAGCAGTGAAAATTCTGAACCTGGAGAATCCTGATTATTCTTCACTTAGCATGTAGTAAAATATACTACCATTAATAGCATTTACTTGCTAAAATATTTTATCAAAACTGAAATGAAATGGTTTTTCATTGATGACTGCTGAGAATGACTAATGAGAATCTGTAGAATGTGTAAGGAATATGGTTTGAAAAATGAAAAGATATCTACCAAGGCAAAAAGTTTAGACTTTCAGTATTTTCTTATTATGACTATTTTGATGCTTTTATTAAGTAGCCATGAAATATGGAAAGAGGAGTTTTGTCTCATACAAAGACATAAAAAAGATTTGATCTCTTTTAAGTATACCTCTTTCCTAGTAACCACATTTCTCTGGTCATAATGTTCCAAAGACACATCTTTACTTTTAGTAACACTTTCTACTTTTGAATTTATGATTTACATTAGCAAGGAGCATTCAAGGTTTACTCATTATTTGTAGTAAATACATATGTGCACACAGCAGAGCTTCCTCCTAGAAGCACAAAACTAGTCATTTTCTGTTGGTCTAGTTGTGCCAGCAGGAATTGTCACATTGTCTTTTTACAGGGATATATATTGACATGTTCAAGTTCTAAAGACTGCAAATGAAGTTTGTTGAATCTTTTTAAGATCTTACAGATATTTCAGATAAGACTAGCAATGATAGTGCAGTAATTTATATAAGCTCCATGGTTCAGAAGTTGTGTTTCCTGGACATCCTGGTCATTTATACATCTATAGTTAGTTAAATTTTGGTTTTCATTAAAGTAATAGTTTATCTTCACATATAAATTTATTTCTTTTGCTCAAGTGACTTTCTTTAAATGAGTGGGTTCCACCAGTGCGGTATCTTGGGGAAAGACTAGGCTGAAGGTCATGGATTACAAAGCATCAGGTTGTAATTATTCAGAACTAATTTTCCCTTGTATATTTCAGTTCTGACAGAAATGTTCTAATCATTCCCTCACAAGGTAATTTCAAAAAGAAATTTTTAAGTGATGTCACTGATCACAGAATAATTCTTTAGTCAGGGATAAGTTTGAACTAATGTATTTTTCAATAAATAGAAATGTGTTATGTGTCCTAGATAGTATATATATCTAATCCCATTAAAAAAATAGTTTGATATAAAAATCCTTTGAATCTGTAAGTATGTAAATTTACTGAGTGCTTCATAACACATTCCTGCCAGCATTTCATATGATTTCAAATATCTGAATATAATATGAGTATTTTATTTTTATTTTTTCTGAACTATCTTCCATTTGTTCAAATTTCTAGCAGATTCCATTCTTCTATGTCATCTGACTTTCATTGTTTGCCTAGGTTTTCTGATTAAAACAAATTTTGTATTGCTTGCGAAAAATTAAACTTCTGAACTTAAAGTATCTAAAAAGAAGATGCCATCTCCAAATAATTAATCAGACATTTTAGGACTGTCAGAAAACACTGTTACTTTCTTGTCCCTGAATTCCTTTATATGGACATAATATGCTATTCATCTGCCAATAAAGAACAGACTTGAGACTTCAAGTATTTTGACTTATATAATGACAAAAAATGTAATGAGAATCTTGCACTCTTTTCACCAGTAAAGGCCATATGCAATGCTTAGCAATACAGAAAGGTGGATAAGTTAAATTAATGTGAAGATTAGGAACTGAAAAATGTTCCCTAAGCACAGCCAAAGAACTACTCTTTTCTTCCGCAACTCTTGTGGTGGTGAATTCTGCACCACAGCTAGAGATGAGGAAGCATGGCCTAGCTCCAGCTCAGATGACAGAAAGCAGTTTTTGGGTGGTTGAAACCTGCTGTGATAAACTGTGAAAGCAAACAGTGACATAGGGCAACAGATGACCTGCATTAGGAAGGTATTTATGTTGATACAAGACAACATGTAATTATATTTTTGGCTGTAAAATAGTGCTAACAGCCAGACAGGTGCTACTGGAAAGTGAGAAATTTTTTTTTTTTTTCAGCATTCTGTAAAATTTACATTTGATGGGACGGTTCTGAAGAAAGCTCGGTTAGGAGTCTCTGCAGGGATCTAGCTGAACTACGGAGACTCTATTGTATATTTATAATCAAGTTTCTCAGATAAAGAGAGGAAACTGTGGGTCACTATATATTATTTAAAAGAAAAACTTTTAATAAAACTTCTTGGAATTGGATATTAGACTTCTAAACGAAAAATTTCCAGCAATTAGTTTTTTATTCTTCTCCCTCTGTCTTTCTTCTGTCCTCCTCTGTCTCCCGCTTTTGTTATAAGACCAAGGCCTTGGAGTAAGTCCCTGCAGGCAGGACTCAGCACACCCTACTGGGCCTGTAAGACTAGAGAAGTGTTAAATAATTTCAAAAATATAACAATTATATATATATGTATATATTTAAGTACCCTTTTTTTCTGTGATCTTTCTGAAAAGATGACCTGAGGATTAGTCATAGTTTGTCATTAAACTGCTTCCATTTATCATAGGTTTCAGACTTACTTTAGTGTTTTAAGTAAACATGAGTGATTCTCTGCATAACATTCAAAATATGCATGGGTTTTGATATAATGTAAAAATGAGGTTTGTTGGGACATCTCTTCTTGGTGGTGATTCATTGAGCAGTTAAAAGAGAAAGCTAGAATGTTTCTAGCCTTGAACAAAAAGTCATCTCTGGTGCCATCCTGGTACATTTTTTTCCACAGACAAGAAAGCTGCCTGCAAAGAGAAAATTTTTGGTTTTGAATCTTGCAAGGACTTGGTACAGGTCCCTTCAGGCCGAGTACGTATTATTCACAGACTGGTGGCCTCTGAGGGTCTCAGAGGTATGACCATTTGTCCTCAGAATGATTCAATCTATTATTTTCTTGAGAATGGATCTTTCCATCTTCTGAGTACTGAAATAAGAAAAGAAAAGAAAGTATCCATTTAAAATTGGGGGTACTCATTTCCATCTGTCAGCATAACAAATGGCTTTGTTTTTACATGGCAAAACATTTGTTCTCGTAACTAATACAGACTAATTGTTGGGGTTTTTTTTCACAAATTTTTAAACTGGGCAATCAATTTGACAGAAAGTCTGTTCTCAATTATGAAGTGTGAGGAAGGCTTGTTCAACAGTTGCATCCTTGATTAACTATGTACAAGTAATTATTATAGCTCAAATGTGTTCCAAAACTTCTCCTTTGTACCTTCTGTCCATTATTTTATTTCTGAGGACATCCAGCGTAGGACTATTTGCTTATGCACTTGTCTCTTAAGAGATTATTTTACAGTATATAAGCATATCCACTGTTAAAATACTTTTCAGTGTTTTCATAGAGTTTGGTGGATGATGAAAATGGTCAGGGCTTTTATTTATTTAGAATTTGTGTACCTACTCTGTACTTGAAAGCCTAACTTGAATGCATTTTGAGCTTGCCTTCCTTTCTTTTTGTTATTCTGGTGGAAAATTACAAACTAATGCTTAGGAGGGAAATACTGAAGAATTTTGTTCATAGTAGTTCTAATTTTTCAGTTGATTGCTACTGTTCTTCACTTGCAATGTGGAATAATTTATGATAGTGCTTGCTTTTGCAAAATTATGACTTTGGTTCGACATTGCATAGATTTACTACCTCAGTTAGGGACTTGCTTTGCAAGGTGCATAAACAGTGCATTGTGGAGCTTCTGTGCTTCCTTTCATCATCAAAATGACAAGTAGTATCTCTTTGAATGTATGGTTCCAAGAGGTATCTATGTTTTCAGCTCTTTCTTAACCTTCAGATCTGTTCACATTTGCAGAAAGCTTCTGAAAACTTTCAGTGCAAACAGATTTGAGAGTTACAGTACAACATGCAGTGGATGCTTGGGTTTGACTTGCAGAATTTACCTATAAATGCACATTATCATCTTGTATTATAAGTAGAAGCTGATTTTTATGGAAAGACCTGCAAGTCAACAGGTCAAGTGCTGAAAAACATTTCGGCAGAGGAAGACGACATGTATGCAATTACAATGCAAACTTCCTTTGTTGTGTTACTGAGTATGAGCATCAGTAAGGGCACGGAAAAAAATGCATGAGTAACACAATGAAAAGAGACTTAAATCATCCATGGTGGCTTCTAGTCTATAGAAATTCTTGCCATACCTGGTAAAGTGTGAAATATCACATTGCCTTGTTTGGACATAATGTTAACTGTTGCTTTCCAAGGTAAATAAGACTGTAGGGGTTAAATGGTCTGCATTCCAACCCACAACAACCAGACCTCTGGAATGACCAAAATTCCTTTTCTCTGTTTCCTCCTCTCTTTTGCATGTTGAAATGGCACATTTAGTAAAATACAGAGGAGATTTACTATGTCTGTGTTTATATACATATATATATATATATATATATATATATATTTATATGCATATATTTTTATATCTAAGAATGTATACATATGTGTGTGTGTGTACATTTATAGTTATATAGATGTGCACACATATATGCATATATGTGTATACACGTGTCAGGAGCAGTCTGCCTCTTTTAAAGGGACCAGCCTCACCTAAAGCAAGAACAGCTGAATGACATAGAAGCATGGCAGCAGAGGCCTCTTGCTACTATGACAGCCTGTTAATCTAGTTTGGCTTTTTTCCATGCAATGAATTTGTAGCTGTTTAATGCAGGTCATATTTCCTCCACTACTCTCTGCTTTATTTCTAACACACTAAAAGCTCTTTTGAAGGATTATATGTTAATAAACAGAACTGCGTGCTACTTTTTTTTTTCTTTCAATGAAATGTTTTTCTTTTTGTGATGGTCTATAATGTCCAGCTTCATTAAAAGTAAAGCACATTGTCACTCTGCTGGGGGAAAAAGCCCAACTTATTAGAAAAGCTTATGTGAAATCTTTCTCTTCTTACATGTTTAATGTGTAGAAGTTGAAGTGTTTTTAATCTATGTGTTCCTTTCAAGATTTCACTGTTAAATTTGTGCAAATGGAATTTGCACAAAGCTGGAATAATATGTGTTGTCCATAAACTACACTACCAATGTTTACTACGATAAAACTGGATATTTATGAAACTTTTACCAGCTAGATCAGTTGAAAGAGTAAAAGCTGGTAAATCTCTTACATCCTTTGTTTTAGCTTGTTTTTTACTGGTGTTCTTCTCCCTTAGGAACTAATGCTCAATTCCTAGAGAGATGAGACAGACCCTTTGTGCCACAGTGCAAGGCTGCAGGCTGAGCAAAGAGTGACCTAAAACTATGGCACCACAAAAGTGCCTCACTGGGAAGAGTGACTGTGCTGTAGCTTATCCTGCTCTGGCCCCAGGCTCCGTGCTCCTCTTGGTAGCAAGGTCTGCTGGGAGCCGTGTGCTCACCTGGGCTTGTTGTGTGTTTTGTAGACAAGGATGAGTGTTCCAAGGACAACGGGGGCTGCCAGCACGAGTGCATCAACACAGTGGGAAGCTACGTCTGCCAGTGCCGGAACGGATTCGTGCTACACGAAAATAAACATGACTGCAAGGAAGGTGAGCAGAAGGCAGTGGAGTGGTTGGTTATACAACTGTCTCACAGAAAGCTTTCTGCAGCTCTCCTTTCAAACAAAAGAAAGGAAAAGAAGTTCTTGCTGATGGGGTTTTAGACATTTGGGCTTAAACACAACAACATCCCTCCCCTTTCCCATCCCCTCCTTCCCAGCATTTGTGTGGGCTGAGTTTGAGGTCCACAGGAATGAAGTTTGGAAAACTTGGGATCGTTGGCACAGAGTGCTACTTTCAATAGTTCTGTGAAGTGTAGATTATTTAAAGCTCTGATAAAGTATTTATCTAAGGCTGTATTAAACACAGGGGTAGAGTTTCTGGAGAGAAGCCTGGTAAAGTTGTGATTAGCTGCTATCAGTAGCAGTTAGTTTCCTCACAGCCAGGTTGAAACCATATCTACTCTTTCTGGGTTTGTTTTAGGTGACAGATTCAGACAATCTACCTTCCAGCAAAGCCCTGAACATCTTTATTCCTTTGTCTCTCTCGAGGTGGCTACCTTCAAGAAAACAATAGGCTTTGGGACTTCAGTAGAATTTAAATTCTCTACAAATGAACCTCAAGTGTCCAATATCATGAGAGCTGCTGTAATGTCTCAATGTTTTCTAGCATGGATTTAATCTGAGAGCAAAGACATGCCCTTTGTGAATTATTTGCCTTTTCACTAGTTTTGGTTGCCTACTCTGAAAGGTTTTTTTTCTTTTCAAAGAATTCTCTGATATTTAGAAAGCAAATTGAGATTGCTAAAAGTACATACAAAAATGCCTTCTTTTAGTTCTGGGTGCTAGTGGCTTAGTTGCAAATTCAGTGACTAAGCTGCTTTTCGTACATACTTAGAGTTTAGTCTTAGCTGTTCTCACATTGTGTATATATTTACCTAGGAGCTGTGGTTTACAAATCAAATTGATTCCTCTGTAGCTGCAGTGAAAATTACCAATAAGAGAAAAAATAAATTGTTTGAGAAATTTCTTTTGAAGTTGGAGTAGTGAGATTTTCATATGGATTTACACACTTACTTGTATGTAGGGTGGGGGGAATGGGAAAGTACTTAATATTTATCTTATGTTTACTCCTAAATAAGACTTCTTCTGAAAAAAAGCCATCCATTGTAAACAGCAGTGTATGTTTCACAACAATCCGTAAAGAAACATGCTGGGTTAATGCTCTAAAGCACTTGCCTGAGGGGAATAACATGACTGTGCACTCTGAAAAGCATGCTTACCTATCTTCTTAAAAATCCTTTCCACTTGGTGGCTGCCCTGACAAAAAATAGTCCTTTGTTGACTACTTCTGAATGCTGACCCGCAGACTAACTGCTGCTATCCCTATTGGCACAGCTGAGTGTGAGCAGAAGATCCACAGTCCCAACGGCATCATCACGAGTCCCAACTGGCCTGACAAGTATCCCAGCAGGAAGGAGTGCACGTGGGAAATCAGTGCCACCCCTGGGCAGAGGGTCAAACTGGTGAGTCTCTGCTTTCCCTTCCTTTTCAGCTTTTCTTCCATCAAGTCAGCTTCTCAGATGACTGCTAAGTGATATGAAACTGTTACTAGACTTTACTGTCAGTTTGCATCCCAGAGGTAAACTATTTTAAAAACTTTCTGAATCCTGTCCATTTCTGGCCAACAGGGACTACTCAATATCATAGAGTTGTGATTTAAGTTTATAGTGATTGGAAATACTGTCTACAGAAAGGCAGGAGGAACGCTTTCCTCCTGTCAGACTTTACTATATCATTGTTGCAACTCATAAAACTTGTGCAAAGTTTTGGCAAATATGGCAGAAGCCATTTACACAAATTCCAATATATAGAAAAAGCAAAATTTTGAGTTATGAGCAGTCCTCTACACACACCTTTTCCTGTTCTGGTTTTTTGAGAAAGAAAAAAGATACAAAAACCCTGAGAATCTGGATTTCTCATTTTAAAGTGGTTTCAAATGTTAACGTAAGTAGAAGAGCAGCCTGGAGTAGATTTGTGAATTCGGTGTCCAGCTGGCTGAGGGCAGTGCTGGTGTCCAAAGACAGGCCTAGGAGAGCTTAGGTGGCTTTGCAGGTTTACTGAGGTTATGTGGCCTCTGTATGAGGCCAAAGGCACAGTCTTGCCAATAGGGTTTTTGCTTTGAGCTCAGCCCCAGTATGTCTTCTGCAGCTTACTTGCAGGACAGCCACAACAAAATCTGGCCTTACATATATTTAAACTTCTTAAATTGATTTTTCAACTGTTTTGGAGCACATAAAGTTAAGGAGAGAGATATCTCTGTTTCAGAGGTAGAAGCAATAGGCAGTACTTGTGCAGGGATGAAGGGTGTATTCCAATCTCATAACTGCTGACCTTAGCAAATCCTAACCCCTTGTCCTGGTTTTGGCTGGGGTAGAATTAATTTTGTTCACAGTGTCTGATATGGGCCTGTGGTTTGGATTTGTGCTGAACAATGTTGATAATACAGAGATGTTTTTGCTATTGCTAAGCAGGGCTTACACAGAACCAAGGCTTTTTTTGGTGGCAAGGAAGCTGGGGTTGCAGAGAAAGCTGGGGGGGAGACACAGCCAGGACAGGTGGCCCAAACTGACCACAGGGATATTCCAGACCATAGACGTCATGCTCAGGATATCAAACTGGGGGAGGAAGGAGGAAGGGCATGGTATTTGGAGTGGTGGTGGGGCGCTTGTGATGGCTGAACTCCTGCCTGCTCATGGGAAGCAGTGAATTCATTCCTTATTTTGCTTTACTTGTGTGAGCTGCTTTTGCTTTCCCTATTAAAATGTCTTCATCTCACCCTACAAGTTTTCTGTCTTTCACACTTCCAATTCTCTCTCCAGTCCTACTGGTGGGGCAGTGCGCAAACAGCTGTGTGGGGCTTGGCTGCTGCCTGGGATTAAACCACTCCTCTTAATGGTGCTGATGTGGGATTGTGTATTGATCCCTGTTTGCCAAAAGTAAAACAGTTGAACTGTACTGGAAGGCATGGTGATGGTGGAGAATGAGTGGTGTGCATGCTCTGTCCATTCCAAGGGTTAAAAAATAGGTTTCTAAATCAAGCAGCCTTCTTACTGCTGCTTCTGAGCAAGTGTTCTTTGTACTGGCTGAATAAACTAAAGCCAGCCAGGTATAGGCATGTTACTGTAAAAGCTTTTCCAATATTTATACCCACAGCAGGCGAAATTCCAACATTCCGATATCTTCAGCCAAATATTCCATGGTCTACTTTAGAAAGAAAAGATATTTTAAATTGGCTTTTGCCAATGGAACTGAAAAAATATACAGAATTTTACTAGATAGAATTTTCAACAATTACTCCATGATTTAGAGTCTGAGATCTGCTCTTCTGTGCAAACCAGTAGGGTCAGTTACTAAATTCTGTGTGTACAATATCTTTAAGTTGTGCAATACAGCAAGGTCCCATATCAATAATATTAACACCGTAATTCCACATTGGATGATTAGTTTTTCTTTCACACAGTGTTTAAGTTTACTTTTCATAGTTTTCTTGTTCAAATTGATGAAGTGGATTGGTTACTTCATGATAACAAACCACAAGAATTGTGAGGCTGTACTTTCTTTTCCAAGATGGGTGTGTGCATAGAAACTAATCTTTTATTGTGATTGCCCTCACTGTGCTAACCATTGAAAAGTGTCTTCCTGAACGGGCTAAATTCAAGTATTTCATGCAATTAAAAAGTCTGTGAAAAAAAAGGATATGCACTTCAGAACTTTTAAATGAAGCATGTAGATAAAGATGGCTTTGAAAATGTACATAGCAGAGAGACTGATTTCCATGAGCTAATCAGCCAGATGTTTGTAAGAGACAGACTTAAGTGTCCCCTCCAGGCAGCTGTCCATAAGAGCCACCAACCTATCTACTTGGTTGAGTGCTGCAGATAGAAAGGGCTGGATGGTCAGAAGCTATATGTAACATTTCTGAGTACCATTCCCACTAAGGAGACATATCACATGGAGTTAAAATAGTCATGGTGGGGTAGGAATTCAAAAGTATTTGTCCCAGGAAGAGAGGGTGTGATTTAATTATACTAAAAACTTTATTAGATAATTTGTGAACTCTGTTGGCAGCAACTATTCAGTTATGGTTAAGGGAAGTTTATGTCAGTTCTCCTCTTTCAAACCTGCAAGGAACTGGCTGACCTTTAAAAAACTGAGACTGGGTATTTTAAAATATCAGATATTTTTTGATTTTAAAGGACTATGCACGCTAAGATCAGATTTTCCTCTAAAAAGCAAGTTTTCTTTGCATTCTCTTTGGAATTGCTAGAATAGATTGCTATACCCACCACAGATTTAGGACTTTTTCTGGTCATGTTTGAGTGACCCAATATAACATGTACTGTGCTTCGGCAGGCTTGGGAATCCCAGTGAGAAGTCAAAGATTAAAAATAATAGGTGTGCCTTGCAGTTCATAATGAGATATGCTTCCTGGAGAGGGTTGGTTTTGTTGGGTGTTTTTTCATGCTGCTGAGAAGTGAACAAAACAGATCTAATTTTCCTCTAAAAAAATGAATTTCTGCAGGCTGCTCTTGGATCATGTCTATTGCTCCCATTGATTCCAAGCTGGCTTGACTCAACACTCTTGTTAAGTAACACCCTTACTGAGACTTAGTCTCTCAGCTTTCTGGGGTTTTCTTAATCCATCAGATTTTGTTTTGGTATGAATGACAACACATAGTTGGCATCATAAAAGTGGGATGGCTGACCACAATTTAAGAGCAGCAGGAGTGATGGCTGTACAGCTGTTTTCATTGCCTCTGCAGTTTCAATCCCGTAATGTAAACCCCAAACTTCCACCATGAAGTGAACCTGCATTCGCTGCATCACACAGTTCTTCACATAAAATAAGCGCTATTCTGAGTATTGAAGTTCTCTGGGGAAAAAAAATTGTGTTATCTCTTTAGGTCAGCTTTCAATATAAATTACCATTTCATTTCACACTCTCAGGGTTCCACAAGTGATTTGGTAGGTCAGATTTGTTTTGGTGTACTAGAGAGAATGCTTAATTGTGATGTTTGCTCAGTATTTGATAGTTCAGTTTTATTCCTTTTCTTAATCCTATTCTGTTTGGGTTATGGGGTTTTGTTTGGGGCCTTCTGGGTTTTTTTTCATAAACATGACTACTCATGAAAGCATGTGTACTTGGTGGTTTTATGCTGTTTTGTTGAACAAAATATATTTTGAATTGCACCTTAAATTGTTGCTTACTCTATACAAAATTCACAAAGATGTATATTGCCTTCACAGTGTTTACATGGGGAGAAATTACCAGATATTAAGCTTCAGGGTAGTTGAAATTTAGCCCTGGTCAAAAAGTCTTATCTGAAAAATCTTAGATGTCCCCTTGAAATAACATTTTTTATATCATTCTAGTCTTGGAAGATAGTCTTCCTGATCTGAAATATGGATATTAGTTGTGTGTGTGTTAACAGTTTCTGTCAGGCATGGCATACACTTTTTGGAAATGCCTGAAGTTTGTTCCAACAAACAATTAACACAATTTTGTTGTTTCTCACAATGCTTTTGCTAGTAAAAATGTGACCTTAGCATGAAGGGTGAAGCCTGAAACATCTTTAAGTTGTAAGAATAGGAAACAAATTTCTAAATAATAGATTAGAAAATACAACTTTCATGCATAAAACTTCACGTGGAAAAGTCATTCTCAGAGGCTTTAGTTGCAGTGTGATGTAGGTTTTAGAAAAGGGCAGGGGGGGAGCCATTATGCTTTGCAGATGTTTCAATCAATCCTCAACAATGCAAGGAATAGTAATTTCTGACTTTTTGCTGTTTTGAATGCTCTGTGAAATTTGGAATAATCCTAAAAACAGTGCAAATTTAGCAGAAAGGCAGTAGTATTCTAGATTTAATATTCTCTTATAGGTAGTAGTTGTTATAAAGATGCTAATCCCTTTCTGTATGAAGGATGATGCACTCTTGAAGTTCAGTGTCTTAATTTTTTTTCCAATAAAACTTCAATAAGATCAATATGTTCTTCAACTCTACAGGCTTGTAGAAGCAGTAATGTTAAATCTGTCCTTTTAACTGCATCCTTGTATTCTACAACATATTAACATATATGTATGTACCGTGTAAATACAGTCCCACAATGGGTAATTTTGCTTTTCTTTCCCCTAGACATTCAATGAATTTGAAATAGAGCAACATCAAGAATGTGCTTATGACCACTTGGAAGTGTTTGATGGTGAAAGTGAAAAATCGCCAATCCTGGGACGCTTATGTGGCAATAAAATACCAGATCCTCTCATTGCTACTGGAAACAAAATGTTCCTCCGCTTTATTTCTGATGCTTCAGTTCAAAGAAAAGGCTTCCAAGCAACTCACTCTACAGGTCAGAGATCAGGGTGTGCTTTTTACTAATAACTTACCCATTGTTCTTTAGTGGTAGATATGCAGACTTTTTTTTTTTGTTTGTAGGAGTGGGATGAGTTCACAGATGTAACAGCTGTATCTAATGAGGCCTTAAACCCAGTAGGAAAAGTCTGAGATTGCAGAAAGTGTTCTCTAATATTTTAGATATTCCTTTCTCCCTGTCTCTCTTTCCCTCATAGGTGAGAAATTAAAAGGTGTTGAAACAGAGTCAGATAAGAAATGAGGTTCCTCAGGATTCATGACTTGAGATCATAAAAGATTGAATATCTTTTCACTGTATTTGTAATGAGAACAGTTAACTGGGACATGTGATGCACCTCCATTACTTTCCTGTTCTAACTTGAACAAAAATCTGGGTTTCGTGTAAACAGATATTTCTTTCCTGTAGTGCTTAAAAGGAAAGACAAACCAAAGAAGAATAAGGAAAAAACAACATTAAAGACTTTTTAGGACCTTTAGAATATAATATTCTTCATATTTACCAATCAATTTTCTTGTTTGGCAGAAGTCATTGAAGTTGGAAACAGTGGTTTGTAATTGCATTTATAGAGTTTTTGGGACATTTTCAGTGTAAAGATTTTTCCCCTGATGTTTCTTGGCTTACAGTGGCCTCTAGTGCTGAACCTCTGAACATCCAGTGCCTGCAGTAAAACAAGGGGATTTGGGGCTTTTTGACGTTTATTTTAATCTTCAATTATAATGTCTGTCTTTACTTTCCAGAGTTGGTTCTTATTTATCCAGGAAATGGATAATTCAGAAAATAGTTAATAAATATATCTTCTGGGAGATAAGTCTTAATGACAGGCAATAGTTATGAATAGAATTATAAAGGTAGTGAGTTTAATTACATTGTAATAAAATCTAATAATATATAATTATATATATTATATATAATATAACATTATGTATTATAGATACATATAATTATATTAATAATATATTATCTATATAATATATAATAATATATAATAATGTAACTGTAATGTTACAAGGTTAGTGTAATATGATATTACCCAAAATATCCATCAAGTTGATGTGTAATGCTCAGCTAAAAAAATCCTCATATATATCAGTGCTGGAATTTTGTCTTTTTTTTCCTTCTGATTTGTTCTGAATAATTCAAAATCTTTAGTAATTTAATTTCCCTTTCCGAGAAAGACAGTAGACAACAGTATATGAAATCTTTATGATCTGGGCCTTGAAAGTGAAAAGTTTGGCTACCTGTAACTCAGTTTGTTTTTCTTGTGAAAAATCCTGTTTTACAAGCATGCAATGTTTTGCTTTCCATACCATAGTAACATTTCCCCTTAGATGAAAATTTTGATGGAAGTAATAATTACCCATTTTTAATTACCTTAGGGTATATAATTAAAGGTCAGAACTCTTGCTAGATCAGGTATGGTAAAACTGCTGTTTCATTTATTGTCCTCACTTTCAGTTTGCAGAACTGAAGCAATCAGTATGTGAACAAAGTTCAGATGTACACTCCCTAAATTCTAAAGATTGCAAGTTTTGTTATGACCTGCTGAATTTTATGTGTCTTAAATATAAAAACATTTATAGCATGGACAAGCATGTGCTTTTCTGAGAAACTGAGAAAAATAAAATCTACCCAGATTTTAAGAATGCTATAAAAAACTACAAAGTTTGCCTCCTTAAGAGAGGACATTTATTTCTGTCAGTGGCTGTTGCACAGACTGCTCCCTGAGATGAGCCCTCACCTCTGGCATGTACCTGGAGATGGGGTTTGAATGAGGAACAGCTCAGGTCTCACACTCTCCTCCTCCAGCCTTGAGCCAAACACAGACTCTGTGAGAATTCTGTGAGAATTTTACCCCTGTGCTGTGGGCACATGTGAATGAGCAGAAACCTAATAAGTGTATGGGCAGAGGATTGTATTCCCTTGGTTCATCTTTTCTTGGAAAAAATGGTTGATGGTGTGCAATGGGAGCAGACAAGGTTGTGTTTGATCCTGTATACCTGTGCAGACAGACAGGGAGTGCTGAGGAAGCTGCTCCCGTCACTTCTAACATGTTAGCAAAACTCACTGAAAGGACTGCTGTAACACAACAGCAGTGAATGAGTAGCTGGATTCTGTGCCCAGAGCTGTCTCTCCTGCTGCATTCCTGGCATCTTCATCATTTAATGGCCCCTTATTATTCCAGTGGATGCTGTCAATGATAATTTCCCTTCTATGATGCTTTTTGGCTTGAAGTGCTATCTGATTTCAAAATTTCCATATAATATTTCAGAAAACAGGATAAAAATGTAGCAGCAAATACAGTAAAGCTTAAAAAATAAACTGGCTAGAAAGGCTTCCTTGGGTGGAGCAAAACTTATAAAATGCTGTTTTGAAAGTGCAGCACAGTTTTAGAAGGAAATTCTGTCATATTTTCCCCTCTCAGAAAAGGCATAACCCATCCAAGAGGAATTCATAAAAATGCTCCTGACAGAACATTAAACATCATTGCTCAGGGAGTGATCTGTCTGCCCTAACTCAGGCATCTAGTTCTCTTTTGGACAGCTTCATTTATGGTGCCTGGCTTCCAGCCACTGCTCTAGGAGGTTTCAGATCTACTGTAGGTCCTATTCGTATCTGTCAATGCTGGGAGGACGTCTCAAACAAATTTGGATATCTCAGATGTCACTCAGTTTAGATGCCTGTGTTGCTTCCAAAATAGATATAATAGTTCAGTATAGGAGTGTTGAATCAAATTTATACTCTTGTTTCATTAGTTCAGATGGTGTGGGTTTAAGCTTTTCCCAACTCTCTGGCTTGTTAAACGATCAGGAAACTACCGCTCAATTTGTTCTTACCTTTGAAAGAAGCCTCAAAGTCCCCAGAAAGGTAATGAAACATGAGAGGGTTTTTGTGCCTTAGATGATCTAGAAAGAGTCTTTCACTGAAGGTACCAGATGACCACGGTTTTACAAGTTGGACATATTTCCTTGCAGTCAGGAGCAAACACCTGCCTACAGCAGGGCAGCTGTGCCTGCACAATGGAAACCACAATGGGCCAGCTCCAGTAGCAAGGCTAAGCAGGCAGTGCTGCACAGCTCTGCTCTGTGCCTGTCCCTGTGTCCCAGTGCAGAGCCTTGCTGAGCAGGCTAAATGTAGGCTTCTGAAACTACAGCTTAAGAAACTTAAGAAGCTGAAAATTTGGCTTGTAATTTCTATTCTAAAATATGAGGCTATAATCTGTGAGAGAAGAGCAGGGGAAGAGAAATTGCCATTTTCTGTGGCTGTATGGCTACAACTTTCCTTTAAGCTCCTGTCCTCTGTAGCAAGCAGAGGGAAAGAATGCAGACAGTTCATTAAATGTTGTCTTGTTTGCAGCTGTTTGGTGTCTGAGGCAGTGAGATGTTCCTAATGTTGGCAAGAGTCCAGTCAAACAAAAAATAAACCCAAAAAAACCCTCTCCCCTCAACAAAAAAACCCAAAAAACCCCAAAAACAACAACAAAAAACCCCAAATGAAATTCAGAATAGGGAGAAAAAACAGTAAATTAGAATATCAATGAGAAATAACTGTTTGAACTATCTTTCTTGCCAATGTGTTATCATGTGCTCTTATTTTTTCTTTAAGAGCAAAAAAAAGAAATTTCATTATGAACTACTCGTGCATAATGGATTGCTTATAAATTATATTTCCTGGTTTTATTCCTTCATTACCCTATTAAGAAGAAAACCCACTCTTTTTAAAAAGTAAGGATTTGGTCATTACAGTTACTAACTCTTAGCTGAAATGTGACTCCTTGCAACATAATAGTGCAATTGGTCATGTTTAGTGTGGGTGGAGTCGGTGAAGTAAAATTCAAAGTGTCTCTTCACCAAAGCTTAGAAAGATTTGAATCTTGCTCTTTGTTTCAGATTACTCTAAAATGATCAATCAATAATATCTACGTGTTTTTAAATGCACATAAAATTATCTATTTATTTATAAAAATAAAATCTCAACTTGTGATTCTCAGTATTTTGTTCAAGCTCATTTGCACTTGATGTTTTTATCAAGTGCTGTAAAAGATGATTTGTTCTTGATGAGAAACGAAAACAGAATTATTCTGTTTGCATTGAAATATTCGTACATGTAAAGTAACAAAGCCTGCACCCACCTTTTGGAAATATGATGCATATTGGAAACAATGCATTTTTTTCTTAAGTACAATTTTCATCTGTTCTTCATTGAATTCTAATGACACTGTTACTTATTTGTTTTACACCTTATTCACCTTTACACTAGAGCTAATTCATATTTAAATTTTGAACTCTTTGAGCAGTTATAAACAAGCTCTAAGCCCTACATCCATTTTGCAACTGCATACAAATAGAGATTTATGCTAAAATAATGGTTTTGACAAAAGGCATGCATCTCCTGCCAAAGGCTTGCCTCAAGAACAGGCTTTCAGATACAAGACTCTATCTGGTAGCAGCAGCAGCTTTCTCCTGACCCACTCCTTTACAGAGAAAGGCCTGCTCATGAACTGCACAGCAAACAAGGCAGCAAACTTTGCAGTGGTGTTTAGTATTGAGCTGGCTCTCCAGATGCCATGTTATGGTTAGAGATGACACTACTGTGAAACAAAAAAGTTTTGCATTCAATCACCGAGTATGAGTGGGCTGGATTTGATCCTCCCCTATCACTTGCAAACAGTGTCATCAACTCCTGTGGAAGCACCACCACTGAAATGTGGATACCCTTACAGCAACTGTTTTGCTGGCCACAGGAATCTTTCCAGTGCCTACTCAAAGACTGTCATACTGCTTAAGCCACATTCCTTTGGTGTTCCCTGTCTTTGTCTTTCAGTTG
Source organism: Melozone crissalis (assembly GCF_028551555.1). NCBI lineage: Eukaryota > Metazoa > Chordata > Aves > Passeriformes > Passerellidae > Melozone > Melozone crissalis. Next base: position 33,172,978 of record NW_026535784.1, on the reverse strand, counting down.
AAAATTATGAACTATGTTCAAGTCTCTCTAGTTATAGAAGAGAATTTATATAAGAAAACTCAGAATGATGGAGTTCTATTCATACTGTGTAGTACTTCTCTCTCAGCTTGTTTGATTAACATGCTTGCGACATTAAAATGCACACAGCCTGTGTGCAGTCACAGAATGTGACTGCGCATCTATGAAAAGAAAACACACATTTGCATTGAATAAGCTTTTTCATCTTTTTTCCCCCCCTCCATTTAGAGTGTGGTGGTCGTTTGAAAGCTGAACTGAAGCCCAAGGACCTGTACTCACATGCTCAGTTTGGTGATAACAACTACCCGGTGCAGGCCGACTGCGACTGGCTGCTGGTGGCCGAACGCGGCGCCCGCGTCGAGTTGATGTTCCAGACTTTCGAGGTTGAGGAAGAGGCAGACTGTGGCTACGACTACGTGGAGCTTTTTGACGGTCATGATAAGACAGCAGTGAGACTTGGCCGATTTTGTGGGTCTGGGGTAAGTAAGTAGGTAGAAACTTTTTTTTTTTTTCATTTCTATATAAAGAATAAGAAAGACAAGGCAGAGGAAGGTAAGGGTCATGAAATTCAGTTACCACACCTTATAGTAAAGGTACTAGATTATCTACTTCATATTTTAATGGATAAATTTGCAGGCTTGTAGTAGTAGTGAAATATTTTCGTCAATAAATTCTCATATATTTTTTGTCCAAATTATTATAATGTAATGTTAACCTTTAAGGAGCTGGCAGTGGCATGTTTATCAGCATACAAATTAAAATTACCAACTTTTTTTCCTTATATAGAGGGAAGTGCAGCAGTGTTGAAAATAATTACATTAAAGTTCTTTGAATTGGGAAGAATACACATTTTAAAGTAGGAGGGGCAGCTGGGAAGTATTTATAGTATGCTCATCAACTTTTAAGTCTGAATTTAGGAAAAAAAATATGCTCCTAACTTGGGTGATTAATATGGGCCTTAAGCCATGAAATCCTATATGCATTCTGGCACATTTTAACTGTAAGACATGGAGGAAGTTGGCCAGAGGACACCCTGAAAATGCTGTATCCTATTTCTCATTTTAGACTTGCATTGGTCTGCTGGCTGCCTGCCTTGGGAAAACTGGTGCAATGATCCCACAAGTCCTCATCAATTCTTTTTATGTGTGCCAGTGCAGGCACACTTTTGTACATATACTCTTTGCCTAGGTAAAAGGCTTCAAAGACTATATAAGATGACAGGAGCTCTTAAGTAATTATGTGTCACTTTTTTCAGCCTCTGAGCTGGATCAAACATCTTAGTCATTCGGACAAGTTACCTGTAAACTGGCTTAAATCCTTTTAGTGCATTTTTGAACACTAATTAATGATGCACAAAAGGTGCTTCCACTTGAGCTGTAGGGGATATATTCTAAGGCAAATGCTACAACTGAGTCTACTAATTCACTAAAGTCTACTAATTCACACAAAACAATATTTTTCTTTGTTACTGTATTTTACAAGCAGAAGGGCAGCAAAACAGACAATGGGCTGAATTATTTTCTTCTTTTGGGGGCTTGGGGTGGAATGGTTTTGCATTGGTGGTGGTTTGGTTCTGATAAGATGTAAATGAATGGTTTCAGATGCCACATAGGATAGATACAATTAAATAGAATATCTATTGAAAATAAAATGCAAAATTATCCAAACTGGAATGGGAAAAATATATATGTTAGTCCTTATTACCACCTTCTCAACTTTAGAAGAAGGATTTGGTAGTTCAGCTGATACTTCTGATAAATATGCTTCAGTAATAAAATAGGACATTGTGAAGGCTGTGAAGAATAAGATAGAAAATAGGTATTGGCCTCTGGTTTTTATCCAAATTTAGAATACTATATATGGTTCTGCCCAGTCACTTTCTTTCTCCAGCAGAACTAGAGAAAAACTAGGAGTTAGGGTATTTCTCAGTCTGCCTCTAGCCTATAAGTGAGAGCAAAATGAGATAGAACTGTTCTGTCTGATCATGTCAGATGGCATTGTATGAGACACAGTGGAATTACATGATGAAGTGTAGCAGGAAAGGAGAAATATTTGTAAGGAGAAAAATAGTGTATGAATACACAGAGTGGACAGATAATTTTTTTTCTTTTTATTAATTTATTTTAGCCACCAGAAGAAATTTATTCAGCAGGAGAATCTCTTTTACTTCACTTTCACACTGATGATACAATCAACAAGAAAGGATTTCATATACGATACAGAAGTATAAAATATCCAGATAGCGTGCACACCAAAAAATAACACAAGAACCTCCATGCCAGAAAAAAAGAGTGAGAAAGAAAGAACACGCAGTGAAAGGAAGGAAGGTGTGTCATTTTTTTAAAAAACCGAAGTTATTAGCACAAATGATTAATATAAGTTCAGTTGAAATGCTGACTTACAATACCAGATACTGAAATGAAATAAAATAAAAGAAAATCACCTATCCCAGTGGAATAGTCAAGAGGACGATGTGCAGGCTCCATACTTGACTGTCTCTGCAGAGCTTGTGAAAGGACTTGGCATGCAGGGAGAAAGAAAAGCTTTTGTTCATGGTCCAGTATTTGCTAGAACCCCACGTGTGGATTCAATCAGTTTCATTCAGGGGAAGTGACCCTCTAGATCATTCTTCCTTCTGACAATTGTATGGTGTCTAGAAGGAAAAGAAGCTCTTTTAGGTCACACACTCAAATACTGTCCTTCTACCTAGTTGTTTTGACTTTGAATCCTGCGTACGGTATGTACAAGGACTTGGAAGAAAATACAAAATGGGAAGGCCTTCCTGCATTGTTCTGTATTTTTTACGAATTCACCTGTCATATCAGGTTATCAGTGTTTTGAAACTGGAAAATCCTACTTCTGAAACATAACTGATCTATAGAGTATTTTGTTTAACTAATGACTGAGAAGTCTGAACTGTTACATCAGTCATCACTAGTGACCAATCACTAGCTGACTGAATTTTAATGGTGTAAGCATCTGAAAATGTTTGGTTTACTGGTTAAGTAAGCTATCTCCGATGATGTGCTCTTATTTTGCACTGAATATAGAAAGAGACTGAAATGAAAACCTGTCCTGAATCAAAATCTGTATCCATGAAGAAGAGAAATGGTCAAGGATCATCTGAAACTCCTCCTACTGAATTTTTTTCAGCAGTACATTTGAAACCACTGCTAAGCTTTATTTCTTTGGACCTTTTTGTGAATGAGCTATTTGCTGGATTCAGTTACTCAGAAATGACGCTGCAGTAGTGTCCAAAAGACAAGTTTCCCAAAGAGGTTTTTGTTAGGTTTTTTTCCTAAGAGCAAGACTATCCATGATGGTGAAAAAAGCAGAATGAAACAGACCCAGGATCTTTTTGATATCAAGTGTGAATTTCTATGGTGCTATTCCATGAACATTAAAAAAAAAACTAACAAACAAACCAAGAATTTTTAGACTTTTGAGCCAACAGTTTGCAGATCATGAATGTCTCGCTATACCTGGCTGCATCTGGAGAAGGAAGGCTTTACTGCTCCGATGGAAAGTGGGTTGCAATGGCAGTGCTATTCCTGTGGAACAACTACTATTATTGCCTTAGAATCCTCGCACACAATCAGACAGATCTTCCTGTAGATACACTCCTAATTTGATAAATAATTTGACATCTTGAGCATCTTCGCATACACTAACAAAAGGATCTTCAAGCAAAAGCCCCATCTGCAGAGTGAGATCATCTGCTGTAAATACAGAGACCTGCTTTTGATGTAGAGATATGTTACATTTAGAACTGAGATATTCTATGTGCTTTAGGCCGTACATGGCTCTAGTCATAATGTATATGCATTGTGTAAGTATTGTATGAATGAGTGCTCCAGGAGAGTGAGAGGTATTGTATGGGTGAATATGGAATTGTTTCTTTATGTGCCAAGTTCTATCAGGACCCTGTTTGACTGTAGCAACTTTTCTTTAAAGGCTTCATAGACAGATAACAAGGACTTCTAGTTTGCAAGAATCAAGTTTAAATGAAGTATTATGTTTCACTTACAAGAAATATTATTTTGATATCCTTTGATGTAAGTTGCTACTCAAATTAGCTTAGTTTTTGTTTCCTTCTATGAACATACATTGGCACTAATAAATCTGACCTTTTTTTATAAAAATAAAAACTGAATGTCCGTATAGATCTCTTTGCTTGTTTTAACAGTCCTATTATTACTCATATATATTTTTCTTTTTCGATAGCTGATGTGTGTGAAGTTCAAAAGCTTAATCATTTCTGTGTTTTTATAATGCTGCTCCACTGTCTTTTGGCTCATTTTTCAGGTTATTTGATCAAGAAATGAACTACAAACATTTTCTCCAAGGTCTTTTACTACAAAGTTCAGGCAGAGATATTACTAAAGTTAAAAAAATAAAATGTGTATTTTTGATGTTGTTACATAATTTATCAGCTTGGTGGAATTCCAATGCTTGAATTCTGAAAGAAAAGCAAGCAGAAGCAGTGTCTCCCTGGCATGGTTAATCAAAAGGAACTGGGAAAGTCTGAGGGTGAAAGCAAATGCAAGTTTCCATGCTATCTTATTTTCCACTTTTCTGTTTTCATCTCCCCATAATATTATCTCTCTCTGTTTGCTAAAGCCTTCCTTTTCTCTAAATTTGACTTTCTTATTCCCCTCAGGATTACTCTGATAACCACAGGGTTGAGCCAAGATCATTACTTTTTGGAAAGGTTTCTTTTGCTGTTGTTGATTCATACAGGCCCCTGTATAAACCCTGCTGTCATGTATTAAATACTGCAGCAGAAATGGATGGAGAAGAGGTTGGATTGGGGGCAAGACATTACAGTGTATTTCCAAAGCCCTGTGGAAGGTGATTGTCTATGGTCATGTCAAAGTATTCCTTTTGAGCACAGCATTGTTGGGATTTTTTCACATGGAATATGTGGAAGTCAGAAGAGAGCAGTTGCCATAACTTCAAATACAAAGTTTGATTTTACTTCTCTGGTTGGTTATTCCTCTGTAGATCTCATATGCTTCAGAGTGGTGAAAATGCAGGTGTTCTTAATGATGATCTTGCTGATAAATGGACCATATGGGTTCTATCTTCTCACTGGCCATGATCCTAGTCAGTGCCTCGTGGTGCTATCAGATGCTATTAAAAACACAGCTATTTACAAGTCCTAGGAGGTTTTTCCTGATGTAATGAAAAATGACATATGCAGTGAACTCCTCCCTTATAGGGGAAGTATGCCTTATAACTAGCCTAACAATAAGAAAATAATGAAAAAATAATTTATTTTTGTTTTTGAAATTGTGAAAAGCAGTGTGGGTTATCCACATGTGCAGATCCAGATTTGAGATCTAGTTACAGTGCATTTATTGACAACATTCCTGTCAGGGTGAAGATGATACTTGTTCTGCTTCCTACTTGACACAAACTTTTTTTGACTGTGGCAATGTCACTGGATTTAAATTACGTTTCCTGGAGCATATCATAAAGTTTTCTTCTCAACTACCTAAAGAGCTTCTGATGTGCTGAATATTATTATTTAATGTTAAATTTAGTATAAAGTGTTATTTTGATAGAATGTACTGGTCTGCATGGCTGACAGGCTCTTGGAGAATTTAGGTCTGTGGCAGACCAAATCCTGTGATCAATATCACATTCAGATAAGAGGGAAGGTAAGTTATGTTTGTGAGAAGCTTTCCTTGTGTCCTTAAGAAAAACCCTAAACAAACAAAAGAGAGAAAAAGGTTAAAAAGAGTAAAAGTCACCCATGAAAGCAGTAAAAAGGTTGCCTTACATACAAGGTGTGGAGGTCAAGCTGAAGTGAATAAAGCAAGGTAGGTGCACACACAGCAGATTTTCTGTTCTTTGCTGACCTTTTGTTATAGTCTACAACATATTTGAGTAATATTGCCTTGCTGTGAGACCCATGAAATCGCGGGTTGACCTAAGCATGGGTGAGAGCCAAATCAGATCCTTAACACAATATTGCAGTGTTACTTTTTCATTTAAAGCAGATTGCTTTTGAACCACTGTAAAAATTAAATTCATTGGATGGAAGCTTTATCCACCTGGGGAATCAGTTCTGAACTCTTGCTGTGCTGTTGGGGTACAAGTGGCACACCCAATTTGCTCTAACAGAGGAAATTGTTGTTGACCTCACAGGCTGTGTGTGTGTTGCACTGACTATGTGCTGCACCACCACAGAGAGTGGTCACCGCTGAGGCTCACTGGAACTTTTATAATTAAATGGTTTTGTTCTGCCAAAATGTACCGATCTCAGAGTTTAGAGACCTGATATGTGTATGCAATTTCAGCAAAGTATTCAATCTTAAAATAGATCTGGCCAGTAACCAGAGGAGAATTTTGCTTTGACTTCAGGTCTGAAGTTAGGTCCAAATGAATAATAGGAGGGGATGGTTTATATCACATTAACATACCTGATCATACAGATTGGCAGAACCTTACCAAAGGACTTGCTCTGATTTTGATTATTTAATTTCTGATTATGATTTGATTATTAATTGGTTAATCAAAAAAAAAAAAAGAAAAAGAAAGAGAAGCCAGAACAAAGAATATAAAGCTATCACAGCTACAACTACATTACATTGAAATAAAGGAGTCTCTAAAGTCAGCACTGTTACTGATGTATTATTTTTTCAATGCATCCGTCATATTCTTTAAAAATGCTTTATGATATATTGGTTTCACCTACCTAGATGAAAGCAGTATATCATATGGACCTAGGGAACAACCTAGATGACTAATTGCATTGGTTAGTGAATTTTTCAAACAGAGAACTGAAGAAAACCTAAGAAATGGCTTGCTTTGGTTCATAATCACGTATGTCTGGTATGACTACCCATTTGTGAGAGAGGGTAACACTGGGCTTATAGCTCTTACAGGTTGAGATTTTTTTCCCCTGTAGCACTATCAAGTTTTTCTGCTCTACGTTGTATACTCAGGACAACATTTTAATGTTACTCTGCTTGATTTAATTCAATTAATCAAAACAATAAGCGGCTGCTTAAATATTGTATCATAGAATTGGGATGAATGAAGTCTGATTAAAACAAAAAGAACAAAGGAAAATGCATTTTGAAAGTTAGAAAATGTTCTCATTTCCCCTGATATTTCATTCTGAGTTCACAAAGAAAACAAGCTATGGCAGTGGCAAAAATATTTATGTGGTACAGTGGTATTGGGTGGACAACAAAAGGAAACATTAGCAAGGCTTGAGTCCCTCTATTTGGATCCCATTTCTGAAATTGTTTTCCCTGGTTTTTATTTGTAACCTATCAAATCTCATAATGCAAGATTAAGTGACATGACAGACAAAGAGACAGATGACGGGTTTTTTGTCTGTGTGAATGTCTTCAATGGCCTTCAGATGTAGTAATTCTTCCTGTGTTGTTACAACTACTGGAATTTATGAAATTTATGAAATCCCTGAATTTATGCATGTATGTTAGAGGATGTTTACTGTGTGATAGCAACATCTGAAGTACAAGGAATGCTAATAATCATTAGGAATATAAAATCTTTCAGAGCATGCTCAATGACCTTTCTCTCCTTCCACAGTAATGTTTTCTAAGGACATGTCAGGTAAGTGTCCACACAATGAAATGCAATGAAGGGAAGTTATAGTGAAAAAGGAAAGATGAAAAAGACATTTTGGCTTGAATATGGCTTGTCATTCATGGAGTAGAGTCAGATTGTTTAGAACATGCTGGAAGAATATATGTGGGAGTGAAAAAATGAATTTGAACAATACAATATTTTAGTTGAGTGTCAGGAGACCTCTTTAGTGTTAGAGAGAGAATAATTTCCCAGGGATGATAGTCCCATTTCTCAAATATCAGGAGCCATATCGTACAGAATGTTGTCTAATGGAGAGAGAGAAATACCTAAAGGTGCCTTTTCAGTTATGAAACTCTCCTCAAATTTGTGCAAAACGTTTGCTATGTGTTCAATTAATTTAGTAGTAATAGCAATACACTTTTGTAATTGAAAGAACTGTAGCTAGTGAAGACAAAAACACTTCTATTACAATAGATAGAATATAATAATGACGCACATCTGCAACCTGGACACCTTGAGTAACAATTCTCAAGTAGAATATTATTATATAGCAGGTGTTGGCAGTTGTTGAGATGCCTTTACGGAGTTGATGTTCTGAAGAGCTGCATGGACAAAAGCTGACTTTTTTGAGACACATTTACTAATATGCTTGCCTTTTTTACATTGTTGCTATTTCTTCTGATGGTTGTGAGACAAACGGTTTTAATTATTGAAATCAAGAGCCTTGACTATACTATATAGGAAGACCATACAGAGCTGAAAATATTACTTCTTGACATTTAATTAGTTGCTTAAAAATTCTTATTGTTATTATGTCAGCAAAGGCAATGTTATCATGAAGACATTGAATAAAATGTCTTTGGAATATTTCTAGGTAATCACAGTAGTAACTCAGTTTTTTTTATCCAATTAATGTAAAACTTCCTTGAGACTGTTGCACCATTGACATAATACTTTTTAAAATGTGTATTTTAGAGCAGATAAATCCTGAATTTTCTTAGTCAGTTTGCCCTGACGTAAAATTACGTTAGTGTTAATTTTAGTGTACAACTGTTTAAAGTATGGGCTGATTCGTGATATCATTGGAAGGAGTTGTTTTGTTGGCTTTTTTTTTTTTAATGCTACAAAGGAGGTTCTTAACATTTGGGAAATTTAGTGAGGGAAAATGAATTTAATGTGTGGTAACCCACCATTATGCCTATTAATGGTGGGGGAAGGAGAGACACAAGCAGGGAGGGGCAGCTCTCAATGTTGTTTACACAAAATCTGGCTCTCAAATTCTCGACTGCAAAGGGCATATTAGTGTTATGTTTATGTATAGCTACCATGAAAGTTCTGCTGAGAATTTTTCAAAGTACTTTTGTTTCAGGAAGCCTTGAGAAAATATTGATTCTAATTAAAATAGCTGTATGAATAAAAATCAGACTTTTATTATTTTAATTTTTTTTAAATTTATTTTAGAGGCATTGATTCCAAGTCTTTCTTAGTTTTGGTTTGGCAAGACTAGAAATGAAAAGCCATTGGGTTTGCCTTTCTAAAAGGTCATTGGCCTGAGGATCTCCTTTCCTGAGGAGACAAACAGAGAAAATGGTTAGTTTTCCCTTGAAAAGACAGTTGGCAATCCATACAGTTGCTGGTTTTTACCCCAAAAAACTTGGATTGTTTGTTGGATTCAGCGTATCACACTGAAAACAATGGAAAAAAAATACTTAGAAATATAAACTGGATTAAATTTATTTACTTTATACTGAGATTACTTAACCAAAGTCAACCGATAGCAAAGACATTGGTCAGAAGTAAGATGTGCAGTTGCCTCTCTTCTTTCCTTGAGAACAGCATATATCCTGTCTCTTCTGAGAAGCCACAAATTCACTGCTTTTATTTAAAATCTCAAATGACATTGCAAGAGCAAGTTGGAGAAAAAAGGGGTTTGAATCTCTAAGCTTCAATTGCTAAAAACAATTTGACATTGTCACAATGTGCCTTCATAAGGAGCTCCTGAATCTGAAAATAGGATTTGACTACAGTGTAGAATGACTGAGGAAGAACAGAAAACCTGAAATGTTGTGATAAAATACAGTGATGTTACTGCTTCTGTGCATAAGTGAGGACCTTTTTTTTTTTATTTTTACTTTTGGTCATGATCTTCATAGAAATTTGCGTATGAATACAGAAAATACCCCAAATATGTCCTTTAAAATCCCTTATTCTGTATGAAGTTGTTGAATGAAGAACAGCTGTTTGCATACTAAGTGAGATTGATTGTTTCAAGTGGGAAAAAAAAAAAGACTCTGGAAATAGTGTTCAAGTGAAAAATGTACACTATTGCCAACATCCCCAGTGCTTGATGTCCTTCCAAAAAGGAGGACTACAGTTGCCTGTTATGGCACTTCATTAAATACTGTATTCTGATACAAGTCACCTGAGGAATACTTCAGAATTTGTTGTTCTGTTTCCCACTTCATTTATTCAAAGTGTAAGAAACACAGTGGAAATCAGACATGAGCTTGTAGCAAAATTTATGGTAGAATAACATCAGGATTGCATTTTGAAATGGATCCCTGGCATGAACAGTAGAGTTCTGAAAGAGACCTACAGTTACCCCAGCCTACATTCACATCTTGCCTGTTTTGTATTTTGTCATATTTCTTCACTGAACTGAATTCCCACCCAGAAAATCATTTATCAAAATGCTTTTTAAAAGTTGGTTTCATCTTTCCCACTGGAAATTTCTTCTGAGGGAAATTGTCTCTTCTAGACAATCATAATTAACTTCTCTTTAATTAGGCATGAAGAAGGGAGAGACTTTGTTTATACTCATTTCAGCTAAATCTTAGTGGCTAACATGGCATAGTTTGTGTCATTGTTTCTTTTGATTATTCCCTTATGGACTCTGAAATAAATTGTGAGTGCTTTGAAGAGGATACGTTGGATTGATTGAGTATGAGTGAGTTTTATGTTGGTTAGTTGGCTTCTCTTATTTGCAATTTCCATTCTATTGATGCATGTCTCAAATATATTTCAGTGCAAGAGTAGCTCACCAACTACTATTTCATTCTCTAGCGTGCCCCTGGCCTTGCACACAGCAGTGCAAGTGGTAAAATGGCCAGTCTCACTATCTTGTTTGTAAGATAAGGCTCTGATAAGTAGAGTCGTCAGTCACCAGACAGTTACTAAGAAGAAGCAAAAATTACATAAAGAACAGTATTTAAAATATAATATTTTAGCAGGTTTTTGTAAAAACAAAGGCCAAATAAAGAAATGGAAAAATAATCCAGGAGTGCAAGAAATCTAATGAATAGAGGAGGAAAGTAGAAGACCTTCCTTTCTTGGTCCTTTTCTGTTTTAAAGAATATGTGAATGTCAGGACAAAAACAAGGCTAAGAAAAATGTGAACAAGTCTGTAGTGGGTTTAGCTATAATAGAGTTAATTTTCTTCAGGGTAGCTGTCTTTTGGATTTGTTCTGGAAATAGTGTTGATGACACAGGGATGCTTTTGTTATTGCTAATCAGGACTTGCACAGGATCAAGTCCTTTTCTGCTCCTCACCCCACCCAGCCAGTGAGGAGGCTGGGGGTGCAGAGGAGTTGAGAGGGGACACAGCTGGAACAGCTGATCCCAGCTGACCAAGGGGATGTTCCATACTACAAGACCTCATACTCAGCAGTAAAAGCTGGGAGAAGAAGGAAGGGGAGGGTGTTTGCAGTGATGGCTTTTAAATTCTGCACCAAGGGTGCATTTCATGGAAATTGGAGCTGGAAATAGTGGTTGTGGCCAGGCACTCTACAAAAGCTTCTGTGACATTTATAGAGGTAAAAGCATTTCACTGAGGTTTCTTTAAATGTCAGTCATGTTGTTATTTTTCACATTTTTCTATTGATCATAATATATCACCTAACTGCATTTGGCGTAGATTGTTGGTTGAATAGCAAACCTTTCCAGTTTTGAAACAAACCTTATTATCACTTTTTTTTTGTTCTGTACAGAATGGTTTTAGTGCTTTTTACTTTATTTTTATGAAATCTACAGACTACAGCACTCTTCTCATGGCCTGTGCCAGGACCATGTGTCATTCATTTGGGATCACGTGGTCAACACAGGTAATGTCTAGTCTGATTTATAGAGCTGGTGATTGCTATTAATAAGCATCAGACTACTTCAGTAACTTTATTACTGTATACTATAGCAGGGCCTAATGGCCATATCCAGCCAATCTCTGTTTTTCATCCCACAACCCTATCCAGAATACCTGTATGTGACTCAAAAAAAGAGATCGTATCAAGTCGTTAATTAAAACTTGTAAGAAAATTTGTTCCCACAACTAAAGTGATTTGAAAGAACTTTATTATATGCTGCAAAAACATAAATAACAAAGATATAACATTTTTTCCCTGAAATGCTATTAGCTTTTACTACTTTATGTTATGGATTTGACCCAAAATTATATGGAATTTTGAAATCTTTTGCTATTCCGTCAGAAGGCATACTATGTCTAAGAACAGATAGACACACAAAAATGGAAAAATGCAGTTGTTGTGACATCTATGGAAATAAGAAATGCAACAACACCTTCCACTGGATTCCATATTTGTCATATCTATTATAAAATAAATCACCAGCAACTTTCCTCTGGAATTTTCTTTGAAAAATGCTGGACAGAAAAACACCTTGTGTGCTTTCTACTACTGGACATTTATCTTTAAAGCTGCTGTCAGAAGGAAAGTAATTTTTTGTTTGTATGTCGAGAAATGTAAATTAATAAATGTAAGTAAAAGTGATCATGTGGGTATTGGAGATTGTTGGATTTAAAAAAATTATTTCCTACCAGGCAAAATTTTACTACTACTTCCTCTAATTTTCTATGTTTCAGCCTATCAGTTCACTCTGCCTTTTCCCCAAAATGCAGTTTATACATTTGTATCTCTAGAAGCGAAAACATTTTTCTTACTGGAAGCCAGTCCGTCTTTCCTCCATTTCACTTCCCTACAGTTTGCAAGGAAGACATATTTTTATCTGAAGAGCAGTCTTTTCTAATCCAAATTTAGAGCATTTTATGATTTAGCAATTTGCTTTTCTCCTGTCTTAAATATTTATTTAATCTGAAGATTTATTAATGTTATGCCTTTTATTCTTAAGCCTGCACTTAACTTGGACTGCAAAAGGTCCTTCTGCTTTTCTCATTTCCTCTAAATTCAAAGATAGTCCATATTTCTTATAACTCTACTTCCTTATTTATCTGCCTGCCAATCACTATGTCTCTTGGGACCACTAGGAAATCAGGTCTTTTGAGCTCTCTGTATAGCTTAAGTAATGAAGTTCTGCTCTGGAGTTGTGCAGGTCAGATTTTGACCCTTGCAGTTTATCACCCAACATCCTTCCGGAATGAAAAGACTTTAGCACCATTTATCTACTTATTTTTAACACACAGATCAAAGTCAATATAAGGCATCTCTGAAATTTAGCGTAACCTTTAAGTCCTAAAGGAAAAAAGATGGCAAATCATTTGCTGAAGACACTTACAAATGCATTAAGTAGACTCAAAGTAAAATACGTACTCGACTGAGACAATAATCTTCCTTTTGTTGGAAGGAACTCTTCACCTCCTGTATCGCATTCCCTTACAATTGCTTAAGTAAGTTTTTAGAAAGTGCTATTGGCTGCATGTGGACAGGGCACTGGAGTGGTCTTGGAGGAACGAGGCTGAGGCGGGAAGGATTGTTTGGGTTGTTTGAAGTCCACAACCATTAAAGGGAAGGTGAGAAGTTATCATTACGCCCTTGCAGTGGTTTGGACTTCTCCTTCAAACATCACCTTTGTTTATTGGCTATCCTGGCAGGGGGTTGAGAGAGAAAGAAACAGAGCAGGGCCTGTATTATGCTGGATGCAAGAAGTGAATAGGATTGATGCAGCCTCTTTTCCTGCTGCACAGGGAGGGGATCATTCAAAGCAGAAAATGATGAAAAACTTCTTGTGGTTTAGCTGTGGAGCAACCTCAGTTTCTTGCTGCCTTTCTGCACCTGGCACAAATGAAAAGTCATATACTCATAATACCATCCTTGGGCCTCAGAAGCCTGCAGGAAAGGGCTAGAAGGTACAAACCCCTTCAATTTATATAAATCAACACCTTCAGCAGTGTATTTGGAAGAAAGATCAAGAAATTCGTGTCCCAGGGAGGAAGGGATTTGAAGGGCCATATGGTAAGGATCCAAAAGGCTGTGCAGCTCCATCCATGTAGGGAATTTGCAACTTCATTCAAAATCCTTTGCCAAAATAAAGTAAAACAATGTTGACTTTTGTGGTTTAGGCCGCTGACCAGAGTACTATGCTCCAAGGTAAGGAATTTTAATTTCTAGAGTGATTTGTGTTTGTATCTCCTCTTTATTTGCTTTAACATTTTGGGAAAATGAATTTGTGAAAATTAACTGCAATTTGCTATCATTTAAATTAGTAGATAGGGTGAGTTATCCTCTGCTTTCTGCATGTTAGTCCAGCATCTAAATACACTCTTTTCTGTTTAGGATTACATTGTGGGTTTGGTGCCCAGCATGAAGAGGAATTTTTTGTCCCCACATTCCTGCTTAAAAGAGACTGTTCCCTTTTCCACTGATGAGGAAGGTGGTGAGATATCAAGTGGACTAACCTTCATTTTAATGTCATTTCCACCTAGTCCTTTGGACTCTAATGACTACAGGAAGGGGTCTGCAACTCTGCTGGCCAGCAGCCTGTAGGGCTGCTTCTGCTGATGTATTTGGATAAATATGAAAGGAAGAGAGAGAGGGTATTATGAATCACATCCCCACAGGAAGAGGCAAATGAATTTCAAGTCTCAAGGACACCAGTTACTGAGTTAAACATCTGTTTACACCGACGCACAAAGGAGCAACCTTGGCTCATGCTCGTGTAGGGTCAGGGTGGGAAGACAGTTGGTTTTCTTCTGGAGCATGAGATGAGCAAATGAACACAACTAGTGTTCTTGGCTGGATGTTCTGTTTGGATTTGCAAAGAGAAAAGGGAAAAGTCTTGTCAGGAGAAAAAATGATATAAAGCAAGGATTAAGCTGTTCAAGAGTGTTCCTCATTTTTAAAGAATTGAGAATGTCAGCACAGATAAACCTTGTTGCACTGTGGCTGCCTCCTTAGACAATGCCTTTGCTATTCTAGTGAAGTGCTCTCCACTCCTTCTGGTATCTTCTCTCCTTTGGTGTTTCAAAGCAACCTACACTGCCACTCGTTAAAGGGAAATCCCTTTCAGAAATGGCTTTTGGGTTTTGGCCTCAGTCCTAGGCAAGTGAAAATTAAAAAAAAAAAAGGATTTGTTTTTTATTAACCAATTGTATTTGTAAACAGGATGATTGAGATCTAATTGAGATTATTTTCCTTTGGAAGGTGCTGATGACCACAATTGCAGACCTGTCATAAAGAACAAGTATTAATACAGCAGTAGTTGTTGCTCTTATTTCAGCTGCAGATTGCCCTCAGAATATAAAAATTAAATCATTTACTTTTGAATAGCAGTCAGGTAACTTCTGTAATGACAGATTCTGAAAAGGCCCCTACTTGTGTGCTCTGGTAACAGGAATTGCTCCTTTGGCATGCCACCCTGAAAGCAAATACAAGTCTTCCTATCACCTTCACCTTTTGTAGCACAGTGGCAAGCAATATTTCTGTTACACCTGCAGTATTGCCTGAGCAGGTAAACGGGGGGCCAGCATCTCAACACCATAAGCTGTATAAGACAAATAGATGAAGAAAGACCCACAACTGACTTACAGTCAAATTCCAAGAAATAATGAGTACGTGTCCCAAACATACATTTTTTGATGTTCTTTTGATAGTAGATGTTTATTGTCTTATAAAATGGAGTTGCTCGAAGAGATAACCAGGCTTGCATAAGTTGTTTTGTGGTGATCTGGGTTTTGTACATAAAGTCTAATCTAGACAATGACACAACTTTACTACTTGTTCTGTAGGCACAAATTAGATCAGTGGGTCTCTCCCAGAAATCATCCATAAAGTTAGAGGAAAAGCCATCTGTAAATGATTCATTTCAGAATAGACAAATGCACTGCATTAATGTGGAGACTTTAGGTAGGATTTAGGTCACCCCATGATAGCAACACTGGTTTCCTTTTTGTTCTCAGTGGAAGTAATATAAATTTTACCATGGAATCAGTGCAAAAGATTTAAGTCAACTTATGAATAAATGTGAGATCACTTTTGCAGGCATCTTCAGATGTGCAGTCTCTTAATGTTTTTCTTGTGTATTTGTAAACAGGTTAGTAGATTGAAGTGGAAGTTTATAAACCTTGGCCTGAGGTATGTAATTTTCTTTTTAAAAACATCTCTTTGGCTACTGAAGAAGAATATCCTAGGTAATTTTAACAAAAGGACTTGTAAATTTCTGTCCCTCCATCTGTTAACCACTTAACTCATAATCCTGTGCGTAATGCTATTACAAATGCATAAACAATCACTTCAGCCTTAAGCTGCATGCACTGCTTAAACAATTTAGGAATATATTACTTCCCTAGCAGTGACTATGGCTTACAAAACACATACAGAGCTGCAGCTTCCTATTTCTCTTCCTTACATATGCTGACAGCATTCAGATAATAAATACTTTGTTGTCATCTCTGAAGCAGCCAGCATTAAAATGAATAGTGACTTCCCCCTTCTTCATGTGCTGCTGGATTGGACAAGCTCCAAATGGCCTGGATGCCCTGCTGTTCACGTCTGATTGTTTTCTGTGGGGAAAGCAGTTTACTGAGGGCATTTCAGGAAAGGGGAGCCAGCAGCCAGTGGCTCAATGACTTTTACACTAGACAGCATGTAGATGAGCTAACAGTGCTGGCTGGGTTAAGAATTATTAAATATTGTGATCAGCTGCTGCAGGCATGAAAGGGATAGAAGGGCTATTGTAAATAAGATAAAAACATTATTTTGGATTAACTCCTCTCCCCCTCCTCTTCAAATCAAAAAGTGCTTCTGATATTTACCTAGGGTTTTTTTATCTCTTTCAAAATACGATGGTGATGGATTAGAAATAAAGCAGTGAATGTCTGTACTGAAATAATTTGATACGCATCAAGTATTTCAGTTGTGGTTTCAGTCTTACTTTGTGTCTCTTAGATAGGAGAAAGTAAACAATGTAATTGATTTTAAGCTTATTTTTGGTATTTCATTTGAGACTACATTTGGATAGAATTTACTCAGGAGATGAAAGTGCTTATGAGTTATATGGTGGTTTTTTTAGTTATTTAAATCTACCTCAAATATTGCCAGTACTTGAGAGGAAGTTAAATTTTAAAATGTGATGCTATCTGCAATTAATTAACTGTTGATTCTGGTTAGTACATACCTAACCTTTCAGAAGTACCAGACCTTATCAGCTATCACACCATTTTTATCCTACTATTCTATTGTCTTCTACTGCATGAAGAAAACAACCCTTGCTCTTTTTTCAGCTCCTAGTTGGTTTCCAGCTTGAGCAAATGAGTTATTGAACTGTAATAACCAGATAGCAGAAGGAACTGCTGGGGCTAAAAGCTAGTTTAACACTTCAACAGCTTCTGCTTTAGGGTGATTAGTCAGTGTCTTCCTCCAACTGAGTGGCTCTGCTTCCCTCAAAGCAGTAGCAATGTACATGCAGATATATATTTTTAAATATGTAATAGAAAACTTAAAAGAAATAAACTTAGCAAATCTTACAAAATTCTATGTTGTCTTCTATATAGAAAATACAGGCATTAACCTGTATTTTCTCCTTTTTTTAACTTTAGAGCTTGTTGACTTTTAAGCACTGTAAAAGCTGTTGGTGTCCTTTGTTGGTAGTTTTTATGGTCTAACAGGACACTGTTCCTAGCATGATGCTAGCTGGAAAGCTTCAGTCTTGCTCTTCTGTTTTAAGAGATGACCACAATTTTGACTTAGACTTGGCAAGCTTGCTTATCATGAGGATGCTGCTTGGGTTGATGTTCTGGAGAGGTGTCAGTGTTTGTATGCCTGGCAGAAAGCAGTGCTCTTTTGGTCAGTGCAGTGTTATGTGGTTTCCCTCTCCAGTCATCAGAAGGTACATGCTGACCCAAACCTTGTGTGCATGTGACCCAAACCACCTCCACTGCAGCCCTGCACAAGCACTGGTCATGACCTCTCCTCTGATCCCCATGTTCACATTCCTCCCTTATCCTTGGCCGTGCAGCACCTGTGATTAATAAATTGATCTCAATTACTTACTTCTGACAGGAGTGTGTATTTTGTAACATTCTCCTGACCTGGCTAGCACTTTGATCTTGTGTAAACAGTTTATCTATCAGTCACAGCTCTGTGCAGTCCCTTTTGGCCAACACTTCAGGCAGAGGTTTTATTTGAGCGGTGGGTGGTCTGAGCTGTGTTCCAATGAAACTGATACCAGTGATACAGAAGTATGCACTAAAACAGGTGTTTTAATAATTTAGGATGGCATAACTTCAATTTAAAAATTAGTAAAATAATGATGGTATCCACAAAGTAATTGGGATACTTTCTTTTTCTTAAAAGTAGAATGAAACTGATTTCCTTATGGTCTCTAGTTGATATAAAGGGAATGGCTCTTTTTGTTATGCCTATTAAAAGATTCCCTCATATACCTCCAAGTCTGAAAAGGCAGTGACAATATATATTCATCAGAAAATTTTGTGATAAGACAAATAACAAAGAAGTTCCAATATTGATAACTTATAAATTTTATTGGTGTTTAGAAGTTGGGTTGATTAAACACCTGAGACACAGTCTGAACCTGATTTTTGAGACAGAAAGGTAATTAAAAAATTAGTTTCCTAAAATTTCCAGATAATTGTAAATATTTTTATAAAATGTATATAGACTACATATGTTTAAGTACATACTGTATGTATGTATATAACATACTTATGTTTAAGTACATGCATAAGATTTTAGTGGAAAAGTGTAATGGAAACCATCAGACTTGACTTTTGATTCAATAACATTGAATTGCCACCTTCACCCTTTACATTTGCATGTGCTTTTGGTTAAACCTGTAATTATCATGATTACAGGTCCTTTCCTATGCATTGCAAAGAACAGAAAGTGCTCATATGACATGCGTGACTTTTTTGCTCCCCTGTGCAACCCAACGCTTATTTCCTCATCAGTTGTTCTCTGAAAAGATTTAACAGATTTCTTCATGATCTACGTTTTCCATTTCATCTTTTTTTTGTACTTGGAAAGACTTTTGAAAGGGTGACTTTCTTTTGAACACATCTTTCTTAGTGCATTCTCCTTTAATGGGAAACAAGACGTAGCTGTATAAGGGAAGTGAGAAGCTGTGGTGTGTGTGTGTGTCACACACTCCTGTCTCGAAGAATCATGCTTCTGTTAGTGATTAAAGGTAACCAGCAGCCAGCCCTCCAGCAGCCCCAAACAGGCAGGGGTAGCAATTACACCCTCTTTATATTCTTCCTGGCCAGATGAGCAGGGGTAGGTGGTTGTGATGAGAAGCAGGAAAAATCTAAAGAGGTATTTTATTTTTCAGGAGGGGAAAGAGGCCATCAGGTCATTTCATGGTTTAGCAGCCTGCACTGGATGCAGTTGAGACCATTCAGACTTTTGCATTGACTTGTGGTGTCATATAGGACTGGGGGCTGAATTCATCTCTGTGTTTGAGACAACTGCTCCCTTTTTCCTTGGGTTTGGAGAAGTAAAACATTGATCCCATGTTTACAGCTCAGAGGAAATTCATAGTTTTGAGCTATGCGTGCTTTTCTTATGACCTGAGTTGCTTTAGATAATTTTAAATAAACCCCAGTAAAGAGCACTTAATGAAGGAAAGGGACCCCTTTTACAAGTATTACTTCTGTGAATACTGGAGTAAATATATTAAAAAACCAAAAAAAATTTGGTCCTTTCTGTGGTTTTTTTGCTTGTTATTTATTTGTTTGGGAAGCAAGAGATTGCTCACATTTTTAATGTTGAGAGTGACCTTTGTGATTTGAGTTAAAAAAAAATGGAGCAGAACAAATTTCCAGGGCACCCAAGCATGTTCTCAGCTTTGCCACACTGAAACATTTATTTGTTCTGCAGGGGTTTGGGATGACAGCCCAAAGGCTTTGTGAGATTGAGGACCACAAAAGATGGAACAGGTGGGAATGCCTCATCTTTCCCTGTAGTAGCTCTTAACGTACCACTGCTGCATCTTTGGGGCATTTTTGTGAAATATGTGCATGCCAAACAAAAGAGGAGTGATGTAGACAGTATGTCAATGAGATGGCAATACAATTACTTGTTGTAGATGATGCTGAACAGTACTGCATCCATCTGCTCCTATTAAGTGAAATGAGATGTACTCCATTCTCTTTATGGATAGATGACAACAGAGCGCAAAACCAGGCGTGTCAGAATTATTGGTTACTAGAGGCATTATTCAGATTATTTCATCTTTATTCTTCCACAACTCCATTCTTTTCTGGCTTTCTGTATACACATCTTATCTCCTGAATTCTGCAGTCAAGAGCACATTGTTTTAAAATAGCCCTAGAATAAATGCCCATGGGCTTTCAGCAGCCATTTAGAAATATGAGGTTTTCTTAAAAAACATCTTTTAAATTCTTTGATATCGCTTCAAGTGCAACAACTGGACCACAGAGAAAAGTAATATAAGAAATCTTTCAAAATGTTTTTTTTATCTAAGCTAATCATCATAAATCTACAATTATAAAATTATTAATGTGGTTTTGGTACCTCTTTTGAATGAAGTCCCTCAGCTGTGTGCCATATAATATTTATTGCTTCTAGTTACTGTTAGGTTCTGATCACAGCAGCTTTAGTTACTGAAGCAACTAAAGATTTGTGGCCCTACCACCAATGTAAAATCACAAATGAATGTGCTCTGAAAACAGGGATGTGCCTCATTCTAAATTGATGTAGATTAGGTACACCTTCAAACCTTTTATTTCAGATAAACTTCCAATGACGTTTAAAACCAATCTTTAAACTTAAGAAGAACTAAGAACTGTATTCTTAATTTTTTTCTGATTGCAGGTTGATTTACCACATGGCATTGGTTGGTGCTTTGAATATACATAGTGCTATGTCAGGGAGAACTGAGGTGTGAGGTGCAAAATTGTTAATGAAAACCAATGTTATTCTTAATTGCTTCACCCATCTCTACATGCTTTTTTGGTCTTGTGATGTCTGTGAAATAGCACTTCTTTTTTTTCATGTGGCAGATTGAGAATGTAATAAATGAGCAAAATTCTTTCACTGGCCTGTGAAGTGCTGTGGAGATGGGACTGAAAGCACAAAGTCTGAAGAGTCACCTTACCTCACTTCAGTCTGCAAACTGTTAATGGGGATGATTCCTTAGTGGGGTTTGTAAGTATGAGCAGAAGATGAACATATTTTCTTTCCATTGGAAGAGACATTAATTTTCAATTTTTCAATTTCACTTTAAAATTTTCAATTTTCCAAAACCACCTGAATGTAAGTTATCTAAAATATGTTCCAAAATTAAATATGTCCCATAGGGATTTGTGTTTAAAAGCCCTATAAAAATTAAAATCTAAAATTAAAGGGAGAAGGTTTAAGCAAACTGTTTAGTTCCTGCAAAGGGAGCTAGTTTAATCTGCATCTGATCAATATAAATTGGATCTGCGTTTAATTTAATGTAAATTGAATTCCATATTACCAGACTTCTGTTGTTAACTACCCATTATGGAAAACTAGTTCCTTCTTTGGAGCCTTAAAAATTGCTAAATATCTTTGTGTGATAATCTTACATTTTATGATGGGCTACCTCCAAAGCCATACTGATGCGAGTGTGCTGAAGTAATTTCTTAGAACAGGAAGCATTAGAAAATTGTGGTCAAGAAAACAAAAAAGTCTGGATTTTTTAGGTGTTGTACATAAATGCTGTGAAAGCAGATTCATCTATCTGCCACTTTTAGGTCTGAGTTGTTTGTCCTGAGTTCAGTTGTATCATTTATACTTTCTTGGAGGGTTTACTACAAATGTCTGTGTTCTCTGTTCCACTGCAGTGTACAAAATATAAATCTGCTATGCTTGTGACCTCTTTGTGGAGAGGCTGGAAAAGAAGGTGAATATAGCATGCTGTGTATTTTACATACTTCCTTGCTGCAAATCCAAGGTCCCAGCTGAACTCCCTGTACTGAAAATCGTTTAAAAGACTTTATTAGAGCTCACAGTGGTGAGACTATGCAGACAACCATTTTCAATGGCTGGTTGAATTTAGAGACAATTACTTACTGTGAATTATTGGTCTGTAAAACAGTCCTGAAAAAAAGGAAATTGTTTCAGAAACAGACAGCAGATGGAAGAACCAGGCATCTGAAGCATCTGAAGACCTGTAACCCTTGTGTAATCAGAGGAAAAAAACTATATCTCTGAGATATGGTACACTATTTAAAGCCTTGGCTGGTAACTGTAGGCCAAGACAAAACATGGAACATGAACTGCAAAATGCAGTTGCCCCTTCATATCTGAGAAATATTTTTCCCTATGAAAACAACTCCAGCTTCAGGTCAGACAGAGCATATTGCTGCCTCATATGCAAACCACCATTCACGTTGTCCTTGAATAATGCAAATAAGCCAGGTGTAGCTTGTTCTGCACAACCTGAGAGTCATGCAGAAGAACCATGGGAAAATTATACTCTTTGAAAAATATTTTATGCCTTAGACAAACAAATGTGATACTGGCAATTGCCGCATGGCTGGCACTATTACACACTCTTCAGGTCCTTCATGGGGGGCAGAGTTTACATAGGAGTTTGTAGGAGGTGGACCTGCTGTTGCATCAAATCCCATAAAAACAGCTGGTCTTCTGTCAAGAGCCAATTCCCACAAAACCCTCTCTTTCCTGACTGGCTCAGAAATGTGGCAAAACCTTCATAAAGGGTGTTCTAATCCCCTCCTGGATCATTCCAGCCAATTTCTGGCTGCAGGTACAGAGAGTCCCAGTGAGGCCTGGTGTGGCTTCTGAGCACAGGAGGCTTCAGGGCACACATTCTCCACAAAAGTGTAGTGAAAAGTGTAGTGAAACAAGCAAGTGTTATAAGAAAATACTGGATGAAAAGAGGAAGGTCAGAGAGTATCTGAGAAGATGAAAACAATCCAAAGATGGAAGATATTCAAAGAATATGTGAGGATGAGAGGTACACAAGAAGTAAGAAAAATAAATCTGATTCTAAGTGTAGTTAAAGAAGAAAAAAAAAAAAGCAGCTCTTCAGATCTTTTTCAAAGATGCGAAGATAATGTTTTATTTGAATTAGGAGGTGAACAATCTGTGGAGATACTGGTAATGCCAGGATGATGATGAAGGAGGAGACTGAGTACAGTAACCTGCCCCTGGGTCCACAATGAGCTGATGAGGACTTGAGGCTGTAACAGCAACAGGAGATGAAGAAGATTTAGAGAGTGGATTTGTGCCAGGCAGAGAAATCTTGCACAGCCAGCCAAGAAATCAAACTATATGTAATATGACTATAGAAGTGGAAAGAAGAGATTGTGGCTGCATTCTAGGATCACATTAGAGACAGAAAATGATGAGAAGAGCAGCCTTTTCTGGTTTAAAGGCATTCAAATATGTAGCCTTAATCATTAACCAACATCATACTTGATGGGAGAGTCTATGTTTTAAAAAATGTAAGTTCAGCCATAACAGGACTCAAAAAATGAAGGCTTTAAAAAATCAGTTATATAAGCAAAAAAAAAAAGTTAAAACTTCAAACTCAGAAAAAACTGAGGGGCCCATGCAAGGTTTCATGGTTCCTGCTGAGCATAGTTTTAATAAGTCATGAGCAGGGAAAGGCAGGCACCGTGGTGAATTCAGGGAGAGGACACTTGTGGTTTAATTTAAAATTTCTTTTGAGGTGAAAGTTCTGGCTGAGGTGAGAGGTTCCTGCCCAGCTGGCAGCCACGTGTGGGCAGGATCTGCTGTCCACGGGGGCGAACACGTGTCGCAGGCCTCCTGTAACTGTGATTTACTGGCTCTTGCTCCATTGAAAACATGAGATCTGCTTTTGGTTTGGCTTGAGACACAGCCTTTTAATAGCTGTGGTGGCAAACTTGTCAGAGTGTAATATGATCCTTTCAGCCAAAAATCTGCTTGATTGTCTTTATCTTTGATTTTTAAGACTGCGCTTGTTAATTTGGGTTTGCATTTGTGACAGCCCATTTGTACTCTGAGATGATGGGTAAGTATGTGATTCCTTTTTCCTATGTTATTGATATAGTTTTCTTTTCTTCTCTTTTAATTTCCTCTCTAAATTAAGTATTTCTAATCTTTTTTTGACTACAAGCCTCCAGATGCCACTGAATAATTTTGTGTTTGTCCCTTTGGCTGGTTTTGCTGCATTTCCCTGGCATTTCTTGATGTCTGAAAGAAGAATCCTCACTTGAAACTGGCTCAGGAGAAGGAAGCCAGACTTCTTTGCTCCCCATAAAGTCACCACCATTTTCATACAGGTCTTATAGGCTGCTTTGCTTTAAGTTATCAGATGGTCAAAAAGACAGTGACAAATGAGAGATAAATCAGACTCTCCTGCTTGATCCAGGTTTGGAGGATTTTACCCCAAAACTGAATAATAAATAGAACAGAATTCAAAACTGTTCAAAACAATTCAAAGCAATTAATTTCCTCACAATTCCTGACCATGACTCAGTCCTTTTGGAGTTAATGTATAGTAGCTGACAGAGCAATTGTGACTTTAGAAAGTCGGGAAATTTCCATGGCGTGCACACACAGAGTCAGCACCATGGTTCTGGAAAATGTTGGCTTTACTGTGCTCATATTACACAGTGTATTCACACACAAATGTCCTGAAGGTTTTGGATCTACTGCACACATGCGACGCAGTAGGTCATCATGTTCTCCATATTGGAGTTCCTTGAAATAAATAGAGCAGTTTTTCTTTTTCTAGATAGATAGCCTGTCTCCTCCTTTTTTGAGCCATAAGTATCCAAAAGTTTCTTCAGCAATCAAAACTGAGAGTAGAAGACAGCCGGGAATACTGCAAAAAAATGCAACTCTCTCTAGCATGAGTAAGGCACTTTGTATAGGACTGTCTTCCTTGGCAAAGTGACCACTGTGTGAAGTGACTAAGACACTGTAAAATCACAAGTGAGAGAAGGCAGCTATAGTATTTATTTCAGGGTAACAGGACAAGATCTATTTTGTGTACACCTTCACCCAAGGTTTTACTTGGTTCATCTCAAGTTAAATTGATATTTAGCCAACAGGAGCTGAACAAATGGGACCAAAACATTTACTCCTCTGCTCCACCACTATTAAAATGTCTCAGCATTATCATCTTCATACTTGTTCCTTTCATACCATTTTTACAGCAAATAACAGGACAATGTTGTCATTCTCTGCTTTCTTCATTCTAACAGAATGATTAAATACAACTGAGCAAATGCCTCCTATTCAGCCTCAGCAGCACAGTTTTGGTTTTTGTGATGCAGCTGGCAGATCATTCTGAAATTTCTGCTGGGTCTGAAACTGAGATACAATTAACTTTCTTCCACCCTTTTAAGCAGTATTATTCAATAAAATATGAATTATGAAAAATTGATGATAAAAGCATAAGGTCCTATTTTTTGGTATGAAAAAAATTGAAATAGCACAATTTATTTGATTTCATTTCCCACATTTATTTCTTCTTCCTCCCCCCTCCATATTGTTAGACTTGGCATTTAAGGGTTTTTCCCCTGTACTAATATCAGATTACATGGTCATTCTCTTAATTTTCTTATCTTCTTCAGATGTCTTGTAATTGTTCTCCCTTTTTCTTTTCAAATATCTTATTTTCTCTTTTGCTTTGCTGAAGGGTTCTGCAGGTAACCTTCTCTATTTTTTCCCTCCCAAGGCAATATTTTAATTCTATCTTATCTACACAGATTTCTTTTTAGCTTTCTCCTTTTCCTTTGCATAAGAGCACCTGAGATCAGTAACCCTGGTACAAAACTGCCTGTCAGGACCTCATGGTCCCTCTTTCTTCAAGAGCACATCAGAACTAAACAAAAGTTGCATTTCTTCCTTTACAATTTGTTCCTCTTCTATGTCATAAGTATTTATCTTTTTTTGAAGAAGACTTCAGAAATTGACATCAGTCTGATAAAGTATAGCATCAAAGTTCATGTAGTAAATTTAGTTTGCAGAAATTTTACTGGCAATGAATTTTGCCTCAGTATTTGAAAAAATAAAAATAAGGTGCCAAAGCAATTTCTGGGCCCTGCCATGCAACATAATTGCACTAGATGTCACTGTTATACTTCCTAGAATAATGGTGGTCATATAAATGCAATATAACCTCATGCTAAAGGCTCTTAAAGTCTGCTGTGCATTAGAAGGTGCGACCAGGAAAGTATTCAATAGCATGGTGCTTCCTGAAAGTACTGTTTTTTTCAATTTTTGTCTAAGCCACTGTTCCTGAATACCAAATGGAAAACATTTCTTCTCTTTACAGCCAAAGACACTCTAGCTGCTGTGGATGTGAATGCTCTTCAAACCATTTCAGTGCAAATGCTTTTTAGTCTACAAAAAGCTGATTTGTAGCAGTGAATGATACTGAGAAATAATATAGCAATTGCCATATAGACTAAGGAGAGGTGGAAGCTCATCTCTCTGCTTTTTAAAAGAAAATGCAAAAGAAATGCGAAGCCATTATACTGACTGAAACTAGTAATATTCAAGCAGAGGAATACTCATACCTGGCTTCCTCTTTGGCTTCTCCTCTATGTGAAGGGATAAAAACCTGGTAGATGTCAATCCAGGATGAACATTACTTCCAATATCTGAGAAACATTATTAGATTTGTGTCATACACAGTAATTTGCAGTAATTTAAGAGATTAATTAGGTTTAAGGTTGAAGTGTCTTAGGGTTCAGAGAAAAAGAAAATTTCAAGGATGCAAGCAGAGCTGCCTTTGACTGACGTGTGCTCTCTTTGGCTCTCCTCCTCCTCAGAAGGAGGAGAAGGGCACCACTTTAGAGTATTCAAAACCAATATAAACAGCCTCCTCTCTTTCTTCCTTTGCAGCCTGTTAGACAAGTAGATCAAATGGTATATCAGTTCTGTGAGTGGCTGCTGGACGATCTGTACTTCTCAAGAGGCAAACATCAATTCATTTTGGCAAGCCAAAGGAGGTGAGATAAGCTAGGACTAGTTAGATGTTGCAAGAGAAAGCAGTTGCAGGCTGAATTTTGGATCTGCAAGTGGAGCTACATCAGACAGTCTTTGCTGCCTAAACTTTCTGACACTACAGCATGTATAGCGAGGCCACAGGCACTTGCCTCCCAGGATGCACGTCCAGAGAAGAGCTTACCTTGCGTGTGCTGAGGGACAGCAGAGCATCTCTGTGGGTGTATCCCACATGTGTGAGAGAGAAGGTATTTAATGAAAGTAAGATGTCAATTTTTCCAACAAGGTCTGAAACAGTATTTCAGTTTATCCTGCCTTTTCTGTTTATACAGTACACTGACAGAAAATCAGGGAGAACAAGTAGTTCACATGCTGTTTGGAGCAAAGTTACCCCCAAACGCCCATTTAGATTTCTTACATGCTTGAGTGCCTGCATATAAAAATTGTCATTGTCTTTGTATATATGCCTTACATGACAATCTCCAATCATCTTTTCTGTCTGGTTCAAATTTACCTGAAGCCATTGCATCTGCTAGTTCATTTTCATTCATATGTGAACTGCATTTTTAATACACTGTTAAACTTTTCCCTTAAATTCCTTTTTCCTTCCTGGTTCAGCAGTTTACACGCAGAGAAAGCTGATTTTTAGTGTTGTTAGGAAGATATCCAAAATAATAATTAAAAAAAAGAATATAATCCCACTGAATTATTTCATAGTAATTTAATTCTCCCTTTTTAAAGAAAATAAAGTAGTTTGTGCATAGAAGAAATTAATAATGCAAGAAATATTTGTTTGTCTAAACACTCAGGAAGTCTTGTCTTTTTTGTCATCTGAGCAAAGGCATAAGCATTTTTAGCTTTAAACTTTTCTTATTGAAAAATCACCCAGGAAAATATAAGGATATTATCTGTTCAGCCAGTTGAATAACTGAATTTGTAATATCCTTGAATGTTATCACCAGGCAATGTAGGCTCTTCTTCAGCTAAAAAAACCCCACTTATTATATAAAGCATATTGATCTAAATTGTAGAAAGTATTATACTTAATTATGCTTGACTTTGTTTAAATTGGAATGATTTCTACAGTTAAGGTTCCACAATATAGACTTTTAAGATCATTTTCCATCCTTATGTGCAGTGTACAGCAGAGTAACTACATTCCTAGTGAGAAATAGACACTTTTCCAACAGGTGTTATGCCATCCTAGCAAATATCCTGAGCAAAAACAAACTGCAGAGTATTAAACTCTGTCTCCCCCTTATGTGAATTCTGAACTGCATGTCAGAACCATTAGAAAAAGGCAAATCTTTCCAGGCAGACAGTCTATTACTCAGCCAGCTGAGTGCACAGGCCAGAGCCAGAGGGCAAACTTTCACTTGACTAGGTCACTTATTTCATCTTTACCATATGCAGTGTTTACATAAGGAGGAGGATTTTTAAAATGACTCACAAATTTCCTAGCTCGGTTGGTATGCAAGTGATTTCAATTCAAGCTGCTCCAGCAGTATGAAAATCCATAACTAACTGCAGCAAGTTTACAGCTCCAATATTCTGTGAGAGAGGAAACCTTTTTTGTTGATGGTTTTGCCTCTGTGTTTAGACAGTTTGATTTTCTCACTTAAAATTTTTGCCTTTAGAGACTACTAAATCTATAACAATCTTGCAAATAGTGTAAAGATATGCAGATTTAAATGTCTGGTTTTTACCCAAATACTATACAAGCTAGATGTCCTTCTTGATTAAGTCCTGTCTTGCCCCATCTTTGCTAAGGGAAAAAAGTGGGTTGTCACTGGGAGTTGCTCATGCTGCTGTAGACTGTGTATGCCCTTGTATATGTTTATTCTTTCTTTATGCCCACACACCAGATGGCTCCTGCAACAAGCATTTGAAGGAGTTCAGTATTCTTGATCATATTTGAAACAAACCAAAGACCACAGCAAAATAAAGAACATCCTGCTGAATACTACTGATGAAGGCAAGTAAATGTGTAGTGCATTGCAGTTATTTCAAGATTGTAGTATGAAGGTGTCTGTCTCAAAAAATGTAAAATTTAAGTTGCCAAACTCTAACTGAAATTCCTCTATAAGAGAAGATAATAGTATTTTCCTGTCAGCTTACAGTATACTTGTAGTCCAGGCTGCTTTTGTATTATTATATAATTTAAAATATCCCTAAGAAAACTGTTGGGAAAAATTATGCCTGCTATGAAGAAATGCTGACTAAACTAATATGAACAAACATCTATCTATCTGTTTATCTATCTGTACCTTTTTGCCTTCAAGTAAATCTAAACTTCCATGTGAAGTATGAAAATTTTTTCCTTATCTTAGATGCATTCTTATGAGGTTCTTAGATTGGATGTTTTCAGACATAAGAATACAACAACCATTATGATTTATTAGAAGCTATGTCTGTGGGTATTCTTCATAAGATTGATAAAATAGTGGTGCCCCTACATGAAAGATAACAAGACATAGGTGATTTTGTAGACTTATGATTAATAGCAATCATCTTGCAATGATTCTTCAAAGACAACATATACAAATAGTATTTGTGTTTTCTTTTGTTGGTAGAAAGTAGCCACTGAGGAAGCCAGTGAAACCTAGGCATACAGTTAAACATATGCATAGAGATATGTATCTTGTCAAATAATAATTGCTAAGGTGTGCAGGTCCTGGCACATGGATTGGCTAGCTGAGAGAACCACGAGAAACTGCTGGACGTGACATGAGAAACTGCTGAGCATAAATAACAGAGCAAGAGACTCACAAAATTGCATCTAGGACCTTGAGGAAGGACAAGATTTCACAGCCAGTTAAGTGGAAGTGGTATGAGAGACTGCCACACTCCACACAAAATTTTAGAGGAGCACTGGGGGCGTCTTGCAAGGCCAAACACAGCTAGGTGTAACTGCTTAAGTTAAGAGGAGATCTAGAGGGGGTTTAAGGTTGATGAGAGATGACCCAGCACAGAGCTGTGGAGAGACAAATGGATAAAAGAAGCTACTCTCCTGCCAGTAAGACAAGCAGCATGCTCCCCAAGCTGAGCCAAATGCCTGACCACTGAGGGCTTTTCTTGCTATTGCTCTATTATTTTCCACTTTCTATAGTTTCATGTGTAAGAAACTTTGAGGAGATCCAATGCTAGAAACCAGAAGAGGGACAAAAGGTGCCTTTAGACTCTCTCTGTGTGTGTATCTATGTGTGCTGCTTTTGGCTGGGGTAGAGATAATTTTAGTCACAGTGGCTGGCATGGGGGTATGGTTTGGATTTTTGCTGAGCAGAGTTGATCTCAGAGATGCTTTGATTTTGTTACTGCTGAGCAGGGCTTACACAGAGCCAAGGCCTTTTCTGCTTCTCATCCGGCCACGCTGGTGAGGAAGGTGGGGGTGCATGGGAGGCTGGGAGGGGACACAGCCAGAACAGGTGATCCAAAATGACCACAGGGATATTTCAGACCAAATGACATCATACTCAGGATAGAAAGAGGGGGGAAGAAGGAGGAAGGGGAGGATATTTGGAGTGATAGTGTTTGTCTTCTCAAGTAACCATTAAATGTGACGGGGCCCTGCTCTCCTGGGCAGGGCATACCTGCCTGCCCATGGGAAGCAGAGAATTCATTCCTTGTTTTGCTTTGCTTGTGTGCAGCTCTTGCTTTCCCTATTAAGATGTCTTAATCTCAGCTGATGAATTTTCTCCCTTTTACCCTGCTGGTTCTCTCCCTGATCCTGCTGGTGAAGGAGTGAGTGAGTGGCTGTGTGGGGCTTGGCTGCTGGCTGGGGTTAAAGCAGAGAACCCAGCGAAGGGCAGCCCTCTGCCTGTGTGTGTATTTATGTGTCATTTGCTAGGCAGCTTCAGCCCTGACTGAGTGGGTGAGTACAGGCAACCTGCACCTGGAAAATCCCAAGCTCTGGGTTAGCGACAAGGGAAGGGGCCCAGTGATTAGGCACAGATAAGGGGTTACATGAAAGCTAGAGAGGGACTCTTTACAAGGGCATGTAGTGATGGGACAAGGGGAAATGGTTTTAAACTGACAGAGGCTAGGTTTAAACTATATATTAGGAAGAAATTCTTCACTATGAGGATGGTGAGTCACCAGAACATGTTGCCCAGAGAAGGCCAGGTTGGATGGGGCTTTGAGCAACCTGTTCCTAGTGGAAGTTGTCCCTGCCTATGACAAGGGAGTTTGGATCTAGATGATCTTTAAGGTCCATTTCAAGCCAAAACATCCTATAATTCTTTAATTTTATGATTGAAAGGAATTTAAGCCTTTATTATCCATAGAAAAAGTGGCAGTCTTATGAATCTAGAGCGTGAAGCTGGAGAGGTGATACAAGCCCTGGCTATCTGTGCTTACCTGTCAGTAAGACTGGGTTTTATGTGGATGCTGGAAAAGGCACTGTGTTAGCCATGTGAGAAAATGACAATATTGAGAGTGCCTGCATCTTGCTGCTTGGCCAGACCTGCCCATGGGAAGAGCAGGAATTCCATCTGTCAGGCTGGGATGGGAGAAACCTCCTGGGTTTGAGAGTACACAGGCCTTAGCTCTGGTGGGTTGGGAAGGAAGGATGCTTGAGCTCCTAAAGTCCATTTCATTCAGCCACTTCCTAGCAGTCATGAAGTTTAACTTCAGACTGATGTTGAATACATCCTTACCAGGATTAGCAACAAGAGACAAATATCAAGAACCACTTGTCATATTTCTGAGGACTCAGTAGATGTGCCTGAAAAGATAGAGGTCTCTTCCTGCATACACAATGTTTTTGGTGCAGCTTTACAAGACTTTACCAACTCAAAAAAAGATGGATTTTTTTTCCATTTCATTCTGTAGGGAAGACCTCTATGCTTAAATTGTCAGTCTAGTTGAAATGGGAGAAGTACAGCAACAAATGTTGTTGTTTCATACCATTTGCACAGCTTCTTTGGCACTTGATGATTTATATTTTGTTGTCTTGTTCTTTTTTATCTGGGTAACAGATATTTATTGCCTCTATCAGGATCCATCTGCACAAGGAAGAAAGATTATCAGTAAATGGCAGGAAGGAAGTCTACAGCTTTTAGATATGTTTGTCTGGGGATCTGAAATTTCCTTCAAAGGAAAGAAAAGGAAAATGGTATCCAGAAACATGTCAGGGCCCAGATTTCCCTTTGGTGATCCCTTTTTGCTCTTTTCCCATTATGTTTTACATCTTTCATTAAGGAATTTGTTACAAACTCATGCCTATGACAGAAGACAGGAGAAGAAAGGGGTGTTAAGTTACATGCAGAGTATATGAACACATGCAGAGTATATGAAAAATTGAAATTATAAGGCAGCACATTTCTTTCTTGTAACTGAAGTAGGTAAATGTGCAAGAAATGGACAATGCAGAGCAAACAGAATTTTTTTTTCTTTTTTAAACCAAGATACCTCTTGTTTCCACTTTGCATATTTCATCTGTTGTATTGGGGTTTACAATTCAGGACAATGATGGGAAATTACTAGATATAGGGAGGGAACAGAGTGCATAATAAAAGGATCTGGACAGGCTGAATCAATGAGCAGTCATATGAGGTTCAGCAACACCAGTGCCAGGTCCTGCCCTTGGGTCACAAAAAGCCAAGCAGTACTACAGGCTTGGAAAAGAAAGGCTGGAAAGCTGCCTTTTCCAGCAGAAAAGGACCTGGGGGTGCTGGTGGACAGCAGCAGATGCCCCTGGCCTCCCAGCCCACCTGGGCACGCTGCCTGCTCACACCCAGCTGGCTGCTGCCCAGCACCACGGGCCTGTTCTGCTGAGTGCTCTCAGGCCGCCCCACTCCCGGGCTGTAGCAGTGCAGGGGGTTTTTGCCAAACAGCAACAATCCTTTCTTACACGTGCTTTTTGCCTTCAGGAACTGCTTTTGAATGACAGTGTAACAAGCACACTGTGACACAAGTTCCAGGGATGTTTTCTTCATCTTGGTGCTTATCCATCCAGCAGCTCTGCCTCCCTTAGGTGCAGTGCGATGGTTTCCAGCAGAGTCACGAGAGATCCCACGACAAAAGGAATGAACTCAGCTCTGTCCTGGTAAGATTGGCCATTTCTATGTCGTTTTCCTGTGGATCCCCTGCAGTCTCTTATCTGTAAGAAGAAAAGCTGTATGAATTCCCTGTATTGAGCACAAATTGGCTAAAATCTAAAAGCCACAGCTCAGTGGTCTGCTTTCCCAAGTAATCATTTATGTTCTGCAGTTAAAACAGCAAAAATCTTGCTAGCTCACAAGGACTTGAAGGCTCAGGGATTGAAGCTGTCTCTACCATGATAGCAGGAAATAGGCTTGTGAGGCCTCACAGAAACAGCTGTGTGCTAAATTAGAAAAATCAGTACCTACTTTGAATACATACCAACACCTAATCAGGCAGGAATTCATGAACAACCTGAAAGCTCTGCAAGTGTGAGCGTCAGTGTGGCAAATGCATAAACAAGATCCAGGGTATCCTGACTTGAAGGCTACTTCTCCCTTAATATTGTCTCCCAGGATGTACAGCTGTATATATAAGGGTCTTTTACTGCTTGCCTAAGTTATTTTACTGTATCAAATTCATATTTTAAATTCTAACCACCTGCCTTTGGAGTTCCCTAAGTGTTTTAATAATTCAGTGCTAAGCAGTGGGAAATAGAAAGATGTAATTGAAAGTTCTGAATCACCTGCTGCAAGAGGTGTAGGCCTTGTGCTTGGCTAATTGTCAAAGTGCTAATTGATAATGGTAATATTGTCTAAGCACAATTCAGTTAGGGGGAGGAGGCAGGGGCTCAAATGTGGAACTGTGTACCTTTTGCCTATTACACTGCTTAACTCTTTTTTAAGCTTGTCCATGGTGCAGAAGGAAGGAGGAGTCTCAGAGAAGAGACCCAGCATTTTCCTTAATTGGTATCAAAAGCAGGGAACTAAGAATTTGAGAACAATAAAATCCTGGGCTGTGTTCTTTAAACTGGAAAAAGACTCTGCTCTCTGAAAATTACCCACATTGAAGATGGGCATGTTTTCTTTATGAATTGGTAACATGCAATGTAAGTAATTTTGAACGCAATCATGTAAAAAGTGCATTTCACTGAGTTAAGAAATTCTCTTGTTTATTTGTGGAAATAGCAATGACACTCAGCAAGGAGATAGATTTTCTAATGCAGAAACTTTCTACCTTATGACATAAAATAGTCACACAGAAAATTATTTTTTCCTTGCAGCAGAAGCATTCAGTGAAAACAAGAGCTTTCTCTTTCATCAGTGTCAACCACATCGTAGCAACAGCCTTTACTCTCCACTTGTAAATTTTTTAAGAGCTACCCTTAAACCTTGACCTATGATATGTCTCCTGCTCTGGAGATGTGTCATAAACAGCCACAAAGCTGCTTCATTATAATCCTTAAAATTCCTCACTACTCACAGAAAACCTTGAACAAAACATCCTGATATAGGAGGATGATTGTTAATCCTGGTCAGTAGAATTCCATTTCTATCTAATCCAGGAATCATTTCTTTGTCTAACCAGGGAACAGAAAGTTCTGTTTCTTTGAAATGTCCATTATTTTTCACAGTATCCACCTGTTATCTATTGTCTATCTGGTTGTGGAATCTTTCCCAGAGACTGTTTGTCTAAGTTGTGTTTGTACAGACTCTAACACATTAGTGAGTTTGTTCTTGACAAAGGATTTTATTCATAGAGATAATATATGTGATAAATAACAAAATAATTATGTTGTTTTATTCTGCTGTTCTCTATTAATTGTGACACATAGACTTTAAGACCCTGTCTTCCATCTTAGGGGGCTGGGTACCCAAAGAACAACTGGTTTTGCTATTAAAGACTGAAGCAAAAAAAGCATTGAGTAACTCAGCCTTTTTCTCCTCTTCTGTCACTGTTCCCTTGGCATCCAGTAAAGGATGGAGATTCTCCTTAGCCCTCTTTTTAGTTACTGATGTATTCATGGAACATTTTTTGTTGTTTTTCACAGCAGTAGCCAGATAAATTTCTAGCTGATCTTTGGCCCTTTTAATTTTTTAACCTGCATAACCTCACAAACATCCTTGATGTTCCAAGTTGCCTACCCCTTCTTCCAAAGGACATAAACTCTCCTTTTTGCCCTGAAATCCAGCCAGTCCAGTCTTCTTCTCTGCCAGCTCGTCTTTCAGCTGGGGGACACCCTTCTCCTGTGCCTTAAAGATTTCCTTGAAGAATATCCAGCCTTCCTGGATTCCTCTGCCCTCAGGACTGCCTCTTAAGGAACCCTGCCAGCCATTCTTCCAAACAGACTGAGGTATGCTCTCTAAAAGTCCCCAGCGGCTTCTCTACTGCCAGAAAAATGGAATTCAAACTCTGGTTTTCCATGCTTTTGCATTAACCTTTCCACCACAGTGCTATTCTAATACAGAGGACAAACTCATGCAGCCTCTAACACAGATAAATTTTAGCAATTTTAATGCCCACAGAATGATTAAAAAATCTTTCAGTAAACGTGACTGAGCTGAAGGAGAATTCTTGAAAAGAAAACACAACTTATAAAGATGCTATCTAAACACATGGAAAAAATAGAGGTAGGATAAGGCAGGAGGTGAAGATGGAGAGCAGCTCCTGACATGAAAGTAGCTATGAAAGAAACCTGTAAATACATGAAGCCTTCAACTTCTTCAGTGAAGTAATCTTCTCTGTTGAGACAAAATTGAACTATATATAGTGGTGGTGCTTCCTTAAACTTGAAGTTTCAGAGGAAAATTAAACATAAGTATATTGAGCTGCTTTTTGTACTTCTGTTTTACAAAAACTTAAAATGGATTTTATCAAATCCCTGGACTTATCCAGAAAACTAAAGAAGGTAAATATTGGGCAGACTATACTATCTTGCTGATTTTCCCAGCATACTTGTGCTGTGTCACTGGTGAGAAAGATGCCAGGCAAAGATTCTCTTATCTTATTAGTGCTTTGTTGTTTGTACCATAATACAGCTTGTTCAGAAAAGTCATTCTATCCTGAAACAACTCATTCCTGAAGAAGGAATGCGTTAATTTCCTTAAAAAATAATTTTAAATATTACTGCACAGCCAGGAATGGGAGCTGAGCATTCAGACTGCATTATGCTTGTTACCTGTCTATCATGAGACATCACTAAGCACCAAGTTAAAGCAGCCAGAGGGAAGGTGCCCCATTGATGTGACCCTACAATTTCCATTGTATCTATCTGAGAGCAGTGGCAAGTTCTAAACGGAGTTAAGCTAAAAGCAAAGTCACAACTGGGGGAGATGTACTGGCTTTGGGCTAGCAGAAGAAAGAAACATCACTGTTGCAGAGCTGCAGTGTTAAAGCTGATTCAGGTGAGCTCTCAGTGCAATGTCTATTCTACTGTGTCAGGCAGAGCACAGGCAGTAACAGAAAAGCTCTGAAGTGTCAGCCTTTGATGTTCAGGAGACAGACTCCCCTTTCAAGCTGAAGTACAGAACATAGGTTTGGTGGTAGAACATGCAAAACTTAGTAGTCTGAGAGTGGTGATGACAGGTATTAAGTTGCATGAGCATCGTTGAACAGAAAAATATCACTTAAACATTTTGGCTTTTAAAAAGTCTAAGAATGCAGAGTTGACATAGCATTGATATTTCTATTTCTATCTGTCAGAAAGAATTCTGTCCTGAATGATATCAAAAACTAAGACACAAATTAAACAATGTCTTGGTATCATATTATATATCTCGAGATCTATATGCATATATATATGTAAATTTTGATGGAATTTGCTATTTTATATAAGTGATGCATAGTTAGAATGTTTGCCCTAAGGAATTGCTTTTTTATTTCTAAAGATTTTTTTTTCAGGTGCACATAAATGTGAAGTAATGTCATGGTAATTGTAGACCATTGAAAACTTAATTCTACAATACATGCTCCAGAGAGATTAGTTGTGCTCTTTTATCAGGGTCACCCCAGAATCTTGAATTGTTATATTAGTGTAGCTTTAAATGCAATTTTCCACTTGCTGCTAGCATCAGTTTGTAAGATTCAGTCTTGTTTCTTTGTGTTATTATTTTATGAGCAGTTGAATGTCAAGCATCTCCTGGTGTCACTAACAGGAGCTGCTCCCTTAAGTTAGTGAGAAAAGTAATGACCCCGTAAATCAATTTATGTCTGAGTGTGTACTGCTGTGTATTCATGCTGCTACCTGATTGATTCTGGTTGTGAAAGTCACTGGAGAAAATACTTAGCTGGCATTACACATTGACAGGAACAATTTCCATAAACACAAACACCCCCAAAGCCCCCAGACAGTTTTCACAAAGCTCCTCATCCTTTAAAGGTAAAGCATTGCATTTTTAATACTGCAACACATAAAAGCATGTCTTTTAAAACACTTCAAAGCAACCTTGTCTCCAAACTGACATGAAAGCAAGCACAGAGCTAATTTAATATGTGTGTAGATATTTGATGGTTAAAAGGTATCACTTAGAAGAGCACATCAGCATTTTTCAGGAACATTCAGCATCAACATTCATAGGCCATAGAATGTTTCTACTTTTTTTAAAAAAAAATATGAATTCAACATTTCTGACATTAAGAACAGCAGACAAGACATTCAGTAGAGGGCAAAAGGACAGAAAGTGTGCATAGTGTTTTGTTGAAGCAATGAAAACATAGATCACACAGGGGGCTGATAGGAGTCTGAATAGCATGGTAAAAATCATGTTGATGACTGAAAGCCATGGCACAAATTACCTTGATTAAGAGATCATCAATGGCTTCAGCAGGGACATAAAGATGAGGAAAATTCTTGTGATGATATTAAGACTCTCAGCTGCTTGGGGAACTAGAAGACTGTGCGAAAATAGTGCTTAATCTAGGAATGAAGAAAGAAGTTTTTGATGCCAAACTACAGTTGTGCCCTTTCATGATGTGGAATTGGAGGGAGAGACTGAAGAAAATGTAGAGTGGATGGACCTGTCTTCTGGGTGGGAGATGCCCAGAGACTTGCTGAGGGAAGGGTCTGTAAGGGATAGAAAGACCTGAAGGAGAGTACAGGCCAGCACAAGTTGCTCTGCCTTTAATGATATGGCGGTCCCAGAACAGACACTGAAATATTCCTTGTTCATGCATGCATCTGTAGGATGGACTGGGGGAACCAGCAGGATCTGGAAGTGGTAATTGTTAATCTTTGCTCTAGAGGGCTGACAGTTCTGGTCACTTGAGTTTCCAAGACTTCCCTTCACTCCCCTGGTGCTGAAGGAGACCTTTTCCCAACAGAGCCTCCACAAGCCATAGCATCTGTTGATAGCTGCTACAGTGGCAAAGTCTTCTTTTGGGCCACATAGAAAAAGTTTGGGCTGTTAGCTGTTTCTGGAGTTCAGTAGCATGAGTTTAAAAAGAGACTCTGAAATATACCCTGTAGATAGCTCATAACTATGTAGAATGGAAAGAAAGCAATCAGGTAGAAATTTTTGCTGTGGTTTAGTTGCCAGTTGCAGAGATGAAGAGGGGAAGGAGAAAACTTTCACAAAAAGATATTCTTTTCCCTGTCATTTTGAAGTTAGTATTTTAAAATAAGCAGAGTTTTTTTTTTTTTTTTCTAGGAGGACAAGTAGGAAAAGAAGAGATTAGCACTAATCATCCAGATGTCTATTGCCACTGAAAAGCCACTTTTTCTTTGGAAAAACCATAATCCCAGAAGGATTCATGTAACAGAGAAAGGGCGAAAAGTAATGGAGAGAGTATATACATTTGAATTTCTTCATACAGGGCCCTCATTTGATGAATACTAAGGAGGGTAAATGAAAATTAAGATATCGATGAATTAAGACTGTTTCATGCCTTGCAACAAGAGTTACAATAAAATAAAGGCTTTAAAGATGTGAAATAATTTCTAATTCACTCGTGCTAAGATACTGACATAAGAGCCCTAAAAAGAAAGGCAGGAAGCATAAAGTAACCAGAAGACTTTTTTCTCTGATTATAAGAATTTGAATCCCAGCTGTCTTCAGAAAAAAGGTTGAAATTTTTCTTTGTATTGTTATAATTCTTTCCAAAGCACACAGGAAGGCTTTGAGCTTTAAAGGATACTTGTGTTTAGAAGCTATAAACTCAGTGGAGTTGATTGTGGCATGTACTACCTACTTATGAAGAGATCTCTGGTGGTATTTGGTTCTCAATAGTAAGTTACCTGGTTGAAATCTGCAGTTAAAGAAATTCAGATTCAAAAGAAGGTGCAGGTTGTCAATGGTAACATTATTTTGTTTATCAACTTACCTAGAAAAGTATAATATGTTGGATAAGTGGAGTAAAAGAATACAGCTCAGGAGTGCTATAGCTCAGAACAGTATTCGAGAGTGCAGATCTCATTTGATTCTTGTTTGCTGTATTGCACATGAAGTGCGGATTAGATGAGATGGTTTTCATTTTCCTCCACAGCTTTAACAATCCTGACTTTATAAAAGGTGGCCAGACTGGCAGCCCTGGAGCATGAGCATTTCTCTTTGTCTGCACTACAGGGACCACACAATGAGCTCCAGTGCACACATCCTTCTTAATAACCCCAAAAAGTTCCTGTAGGGTCCAATTCTGTGGAAAAGAGGGTGATTTCTTGAGAAGTGTCCATCCTGCCAGGGGACAAAAAGGTGGTGGCATGCCAAACAAATCTGGAATACTGTCTCTCTGTGAAAGGGAATAATTTTTCTAGGATTTAGACAGAAGACTAATTCATATAGCCACTAATAGTCAACAGATGGTAATTACTACTGGCTACTAAAAGCTAGGTCAGATTTGAGCCCAATGACCCAGAACTAAAATGCTCCATATGCCATCACTGTGCTGTCTGGTACGCTCACTAGTTGTGACCCTCCCACTGAAATAAGGCCTTTCCCTTGGAGCAGGAAGCTTTCGTGTTCTCAGTTAGAGGAAACAACTGCCTTGACATTTCTGCTGTGCCATTGATTTCAGCTCTTGCTTCGTGCTGTTTATAACACTTTAGTATTAACCTTGGGGTGACCAGGGAAAACAAGACACTGTGAAAGAGAGGAAGTAATGGAAATAGTAAAGATCCTCTTAGAAGAGGACATCTCCTTAAATCCCTGGCAGCCCATGAACTAGAAATTAGGTTGAAGGGTTTTTTTCCTTCTCACTGTGCCCTTCAAGGCCTTTTCCAAGGCCTTGGGTGTTAACCAATTCTTGACTGATATCAGTCATCTTGGGGGGTAAATTTAATTACATATCTTTCAGTTAATTTAGACTGAAACTATCTGGATTTAGTCAGTTAGGTATAGCCTGATCAAAATCTAGCTAGGAGTTGTTCATCAGCCATGTAGTGATGAGCAAAACAGCTTGCTGTGTCTGGAAAAATATGAGTATTGCTTATTATTAGGACATGCAGGACACATAGCAAATTTATACACTCAGTCATTTATATGTTCCTCATCACTACAGCATCTTGTGTTTCATATGCATACATAAAAACTCACAGTGTTCTCAGGCATTAATTTTCTGCAGATTAAGAGTTTGAAGAAGTTGCTGTGTAGTAAGGATTGAAATGTTACTACTTCAAGTGACAATTGATAGGGAGGGAGGTTTTCTGTGTGTAGGAGATGAACCATGCCGCCTCTATTTTTAAGTTTCCTATCTAACAAAACACAGTCTCTGCTGCCTACTGGAACAGCCACAAAGTTTTTAGAAGTCCTGACCTAGGCTTAACAGTCCCTCTTAATTACACTGCAGCACCAAAAAGTCATGCATTTATTAATGCATGGGGTCTTTTCAGTCCTCTCAGGCAATGGTCCTGAACTGTTATTGTATTTATGATATATCATATACATGATTAAGAATTTCCCTGGTTGGAAGCCACATGTCTTTAGCTGCAGATACAGGATTTACTTGGAATCAGATCTTCTGAATGCAGGCTTTCTGAAAAATGTGTATTTTACCTTATAGATAATTCTGTTTCTTCTAGATATTATTGTTAAGGAAATACCTGAAAATGCATATGGTGTCTTCCCCATATTGCTTCTTTCTTTGACTGCTGCAGGGTAAGTACTTCTATTTTCATTATTATGGCCTATTTCATTATAGTGTAAACCCCAACCTCTTAAAGAAAAACTTATTAGCAATTAATATAACATAACATAACAACAGTGGTGCTGTATTTTATTTTTCTAATTTAGCTATGTGTTAATGATTCCTTGTGTCTGTGTGGTAGCTAAATAGATAATTTTTAAATTTTATTTCTTTTTTCCTTATGAGGCTCATAAAATATCTTCTAAAGGTCAATATATGCATTAATACTAAAATAACATAATGCTGTATCAGCAGGTCTTATTTCATAAATTAAAACAAAGGAAACAATCCAAACACAATTCTTGTAATACCAAATCATTTTAGATGCTAACACATGAGTTAGAGCAAGCAAACTGCAAAATCTGCAGTTTTATAAATGAAGAAGTCAGCAAAAGGATAATAAGCCACAGAAGTACCAAAAAATTTAAAAAAAAAAACAAGAAGAAAAAAAGAAAACAATGAAAAACTCCTAAACATTTTTATAAGTATAAACTCTAATTTCAAGAAGATGCATAAGAATTTAAAATTCCCAGAAAAGTACCATACAGACATATTGGATGATAGACAAACCAGAAAACCCAAAGTTATTTGTGACTGTCAAACGAATGTGTTGAAACTCCATCTTCTTCTCTTGAGTACGACTGCAAGGCATGTGCTACATTAATTTCCCTTGACTTATTTTTTTCCACAAAAAACCGCAAACATTACTGACCTGTACTCATTAGCAAGCAAATTAGAATTGGTGGCTAAAGGATGTCTTGGCTGAACAGTTTATGTATTTTCAAGCCATTTTTGTTGATACCTATAACTATGGAGAAGGTCTATGCTGTCACACTGCTGTGACATTTTGTCCACCTGCTCAATGGTAAAATATCTGGGATATTTTAATGCCTTGTCCTACTGGCATTAAGTAGATACACTTTTGAGGATAGGACTGAGGTTTTCTTCTCTTCTCATTTGAAAACTCCCTTTGTTCTATAATTTTAATTGCTTAGGAACCTAGAGCAATCTGTATTTAGCATGAAAATATTTTGCTGGGTTTTCTTTTGTTAGAGAAAAGAAACTCTTGAATAAGACTGATTCATACGTCTGATTATAATCCTTCATTGTGGCTTATCACCAGGTCTCTGAGTGCACCATCCCAGAAACTGCTCAGACAATATAATAATTGCATATGTGTTTTTGTGTGAGGTTGGAGGCTGTTGAAATGCAGCTCACTTATTTACACCTTTCTTCTATTAAAATATTGAAGTATTATTCATATCAGTCACTAACCAACTTCAGTATTCATGGCAGTAAGTGTTCCTCCTGCTATCTGTGGCATCACTGAGTATCCTGTTAGAAGGGATCTTGGGGCTGATGTCTCAAGCAAGGCAATTGTCAAC
The DNA here is from genome assembly GCF_028551555.1 of Melozone crissalis. Taxonomy (NCBI): domain Eukaryota; kingdom Metazoa; phylum Chordata; class Aves; order Passeriformes; family Passerellidae; genus Melozone; species Melozone crissalis. The sequence goes on along the minus strand of NW_026535784.1, from coordinate 33,130,815 downwards.
AGGTACCATAAGCCAGAAAAAATTGAGAGCAGTAAAATAAAGGCTTTGATTCTTTGAAGGAAATTGAGACATGCAGTCACTCAGGAAAGAATAGAGTAATTAGAAAATGTTAAAAAAACCTTCCACCACCCAACCCCACACATATGTCACTTCAAATGACACACAAAAGATTTTATTAAGGAGACTTTGCCTTTTCTGCCATTTTTTTTGCCTTTCTTTCATTTCTTTTTACAAACCAATATTTTAAATAACATTAAATCAATTAATAAAAATGTCAAAGTAATATTTTTTATATGTGCATACCAAACATCAACTGAATTCACAAAAGATTGGCTGTCAATCAGCACAGCTAAAACACTAATGGATATTTTAATACATAGCATATTCTTCATGTGCTACAGCTGGGTTTTGTGCATGGGCACAAATTGATAGTTAAGTTAATGCTAGATTTCCATTCTTCCACTGATGTCTTAATTCCTCATGCAGACTGAGAGATAATTACTGTTTTGCACGTCAGCTCATTCCAAAGCTGCCCTGAATTCTGGGACTGGGCGAAACAGAGGGGGAAAAATGAGAGGGGGGTGGTGTGTGCCGTGGCTTCTCTGAAACTGCAAAGGTGCTGAGTTGAAATTGGGCATCCACAATGGAAAAAATATGAACAGAGAATAATTAAAGATGGCATTTTGGGGTTACAACTGTAGAGTGTCTGTTCTAACCAAAATAAAATTAAATTAAAGCTGAAAGAAACAGCTGCACATTAAGCCCTATTTAATATTGATGCTAACTGAAGTATGGATTTGAGTGAGTCCTTCCTCAAGGTCCTTGCCTTGTATCACTGCCTTATTGTATAATAAAAAGGATTTCCAATTAAAAAACCATCGTGATGACGCATGTATATATCCTCACTGTACTTTGAGAAGGAAAAAACCTTTTTCCCATTGTAAGGCTCTTTCAATGATGCCAAAATTGTTAGAAAGGCTCAGTCAAAAATTAAAGCAAAGTCCCCATGAGCAAAATGCCCTCTGTTTTTAAGTAGGAGAATGAATCTCTGTAGTTTACTTAGATCTGATACTTTAAAAGTAGAGAATTCTGTTGAAAATCCTTTTCATCAAAGCTGTTTTCTCAGACATATTAATTTGCTCCACGTGTGTTAGCTTGTTTACAGAGATCCTGTTCTTTTTTATTTGGTTAGTTAATACACTTAGATGGTGAAGGATCTTGTCCGGACAGCTTTTCTTATTGAAAATCTAATATCCAGGTAGTCAAAAAGAAGCATCTTATCCAGTAGTTACTTGGTACTGGGTGGTATGTATTTACATCAAAAGCCTTAGCTTAGCAGAGATATGTATGTACTCCCTAAAAGAAATAAAGCAAAAACACATTGTGCTGAAAATAATAAGAGAACCTTCTTCCTTACAGAAACAATAGGAGAGGAACTTTTTATTTAGATTTATTGATATTGGTGTTTTAGTTGGTATTTTCTATGGCTTTCCCATCCTCCCTGTGTTGGTCATCTGGTAAGACAGTGCTTTTCACAGCACAGTTTCAGGTCTGGCTTGGATTGCTCTTTTACTAGATTAGTTGTCTTTGTAATGATGATGAAGAAGCACTTAATTTCACCTGCTGTAGCAGTAGTGGTCACACTAGCATTGTGTTTTCAAACCTAGTGTCTTCTTCAGCCACACAACCCATGGCTTGTTTTCGCATCAGGGAAAGGTGATTGGCTGCATAAATCTGATCCCTTCAGAGGAAAATGTGCTTGAAATCCTGTAGGGCAAACCCAGCACACTAAAATTAATGTTCAATCTGCGACACCAGCCACAGCCCAAAGGTGTGTAGCCTAAGTGGTCATTAGCACCATCTCTGCTGTTCTTCAGATCCAGTCCTGATGAGCTGCAGCTCCTGTTAATGTGTTGTGGCTATTGCTGAATGTCAGCAGCCTATGCAGACCAGATAAGAGTTGCCAAGTGAGAGACAGAAAGATGTCCTTGGTCAGGGAACTGCTGATGAGTTATCTGGTATCACAAGGTGGGTGAAAAAGTCACCAATGTGCACATTTTTTCTCACAATATCAAAAGGAACAATAGCAAACAATTATTTCAAATTTAGCTTAAACATTATTTGATTAAGTTAGTGGAAGTCATAATGACAATGTTTTGGTTGGCATTAATGACAGGGCACATGTGGCCTTTGGATGTTTTCAGGGAAGCCAAGTAGACTTTGGACTAAGGTTAGGAAATACTGCCCTTGAAAGTTCTTTTGGACAACTGTCAGTCTCATCCTTCCCTGTTCAACATGACTCTGAAATCACTCTGATGATTTTTAAGGATGGTATTGGCTGAATTTAATGGGAGAGTAAGACAGTATTTGGATTAAAATAAACTCTGAGGGTTAACTGCCTTAGGCTCTACCCAAAGTACATATCAGTACATTTGGTACATTAGAAAATGGAAAATAAGAAGAGATTTGTATTAGTTCTATGATTAAGAAAATGAACATATTATGGTGATACAGGTTCAGAGCATACAGTCACCACATACCTGACTGCAGCTAGAATGGTACATGAATATATTTTACCATTCACAGCTGGTGAAAGCAGTACAAATTTCCTATGCTAATTAGATAGGGGCAAATATTTCTGTCCTGGTAACTTCAGCTGAGGAATACACCTGCTTACAGAAGGAATAGCCTGTCTCTAATGTTCACAGACAAATTTTTCTACCTAATCCTTCTGCCTCCTATACCTGTGCAATGCCAGGACTAAGAATTAATGCTTTGATTTTTTTTTTTTTTTTTTTTTAAGGAAGGAAACGTCATTAATGGATATTAGAGTATTCAGTGCTACTGTGTCACCAAATACATTGTTTTAACAATTTTCTAAAATTTTCTGGTTTGGAGGGAAATTACTTTCTGCTTTGTGTATTATTTTCCAAGGTATCTAGATTTACATGTATTTAAAGACCTAATGAAGCTAAGAAAGAGATGAAGTAATGTGAGGTATTATTTTTTCTGCTTTTGCCTTTTGCTGTCTTTGAATTCCATTATTCCATTTCCTAGCAGTGTTCTGGATTTTTTTGCACTCTTATCAAAATTTTATGAATCAAAAAAATAACCCAATGAAACAATGAAAATTCTCAGTTATGGAACTAAGGATAGTCTCTTGACAATAGGGGCTGGTAGGCTGTGCAAATTCATTTATTTTATATAGTAAATGGAATCTTGGTCCTCTCTGCTTGTCTGCCTGTCTCATATTGACATGTATCAAGGAATGTTTATAAGCATTTCCTCAAACATTTTAGGGAAAATAATCTGGGTTAGTATAAAATACTTATTTAAATTTTGAAGACTAGCCCAGCTGATTTTGGCTGAGGATATCCAAAACTATTAGTGAAGGGATGGAATGTTCAACAGCTAGTGGTAGACAGCTACTAGAGAGGAATTTCAATAATTTATACACTGGGAATCATGGGGGATTTTTATAGTAATTTCAATATTAGTGTGAAATAGCCATACCACTATTCTTTTTGTTATTTGTATTTTATTATTTTTTAACTTAACTCTGAGGATGATTAGACTTAGGAGATATTTATTTTCATTCAAGGTGATCCAAGGTTTCCTTTTCAGTCATCTTCCATTGGAAAAATTATTTCCCTAAAGTATATACTTGCTGTTTGTAAAGCCTTTTAGAACACTTCAGACATTTGATGTTTTACAGAGCTCTCCATTCACACATAGCTTAAAAATGGTGTTGTGGTTTAGGTACAACTTCCATTCGTGGGACACACAGGAGACACGTGTTAGTGAAAGGAGTCCAGGTGGATATCTGCACTTTAATGAGAGAAAGAGGGCTTTGCTATATAGGACACCTAAGAGCCTTGGACATCTATTATAAGAGCTTTCAATTTCCTCAGCCTCAAGCTGCCATTTTACAGGTAAATGTACTTCAAAGGCACAATGAGGTCAAACAAGTGCTGGAAGCTAAAAATCCCTCAGATGTGATTCTGCTGCTACTTGCAATTTGCTGCGTGAAATTCAGTGAGTTGTTCGTCTGCACTTGAAATTATTCATCCTTACCATAGAGATAAGAAAACATACAACTTGCAGCTGATGGAAATATTCCAAGACTTAATTAATTGTGCAGTCCTTTCATGAGAATAATTCCTTTTGCATAAAACTCCAAGACCCTATCCCCACCTGGAATTAGTCAGAGATGTTTACAGGAATACTTTCAAGGTAAATCGAATTAAGTGTCAGATGCTTCCATTCTAAATAACTAAGCTTTGGACTATTTTTATGTATAGACAAGCAATGTAAACATCAGTGTCCCATGATCTAATATTATCAAATGAGCTGCAATCAGCTATTTATATTCAGAATTATATATATGGTTGAGAAACAGGCGTTGAACAGTAATATGAAAAAATATTAAAAATAGTAAAATCATATTAAGGGTGTTCAATGAGATTCCTGGAATTATGAATATAATAATAGTAATAAGCTAAGCATAATGCAATCTTTTTTCAAAAACATTACCAAGCAGCAACTGAAGGGTCCTCTGGACATTTGTGTGTGTAACATACTTGTATACGCTATGCTTTGATTACTAAATATTTTAAACAAAAACCTGTTAGTCTGTCCTTAAGTATCTCTTTCAAAGTCCTTTCCTGAGAAAGAGGTGCCAGCAGACTAACTATAACATTTTCCTCATTAATAAATCCAAACCAAAGTCAATCATTACATAGGATTCAGATTTCCTTCCTCTCCCTGAGTTTTAGAATAGTAATAAATTTTGGGAAGTGGTACAAAATATAAGGTATGGTCTGCCACTGTTGGTCTCCTGAAAGCCCTTTCTGTCATCAATTGAACATTGCATCATATCTCAGCACAGTAAGTCTGTTTCACAATCAGCAATGCTTCAGTTTATCATTTATCTATTTTTTATCATGGTGTTTTAGGTCCTAAGATATTCTGTGATTCTTTGTTAACATTAGTAAAGAGAATATTGAGCATTAATTCAAATGAACTCTCTCCCATATGCAAGTTTTGAGATATTGTAATTTCAAACTTGGAAGTTCCCAGAGTATGTCACACATTTTCTGCTTCTGCTCTCTCCACCTTTCAGAAAACTTCTTTTAGAAAGCAGCTGGAGTTTTAAATATATGAAAAAATACTTGCAAAGCTTTTTCTCTAGTTACAAGATTAATTTATTTTAAAAGTAGTAATGTTCTAGGACAATGTTCTGAAACAGTTTGGGAATGGGGAGAAATACTTTTTTTTCCTTGACTGATTTGAACCCTGAGCTTTGAAATGCAAATCTGATTTTATATTTTAGGTGGTAGAAGCAAATTTAGGTTGTTTACAGTTTTTGTTGCATATGGGAACTCTTTCATGACGAGCCAGCATAACAAGCGTATTTGGATGTAGCACAGCATAAATGAAACTGGGCTCCAGGGCAAGGAATGAACTGCTGTAATCTGTTCAAGAGGGCTTGATGCTGATCTTCTGCCACCTTCACAATCTGGCAGCTGACTCTGGCCTGTAAGACCTCAGACAGGAGTTGTATCACATATGAGAGGACTCATTTCTGTGGGCTAGTGTGTAGGGAGGGAAAGGTATAGGATGCATTTGAGCACGTTTTTTCCTCTAAAAGATTTTCCTTAAAATTTAGGAGGCAAGAGAAGGAAATCTTTGACTGGCATGAATTATTGTGGCTATAATGGTTGTTCTTCTCTGGTAAGAGTTTAGTGGTTGCAGCAAACACTGGGTTGCCACAGAAAAAAGAAGAAGAGTGGTGCAAGAGCACAAATGGCAGGGAGAAAACATAAAATGCTTCTCAGAAAATATCTGTGGATTCCTTTGTGACAATAGGTACATACTCAGACCAGTTTTATGCACTGTATTTTTGAGTCACTTATAATTTTTCTCTGCATGAGTCAGCCCTTGGTTCTTGGTGCTGTTAACAATTATGGTTTCTTTTACAGCTACAACAAGAATTTTCAGTCACTATCAGATTAAATACTAGCATTCTCTTCGTCAGAGAGTTTATATTCACTTTTGATATCAAGACAAAGGCTATCACTGATCCATGATGTCTTTACAAAGACTCTGGTGGGGACTTTGACTGTCAGTAGACTACAGTGGGAGGGACTGTAAAGAATGCATAACACAGAGCCCTGACTGTTTTAGTTAATCTAAGGATGAACAGATGTTGCATTAACATATCAACAGATATGTTGCAGTAACATTGTATGTTTTTCCCTTTCTATCATTTGCAGTGTGGAAAAGGTAGGACTCAATATCTCGTAACTATTTAAAATTACTGCAAGGTTCAATCTCAGCAACAAAGTTGAATTGTCCCATTTCAGCACTTGCAAATGAAGGTGTCTGCTTAGTATCATGAGGAGAATTGTCCTCTTGGTAGTGTGAGCAGAAAGCAGGAGCTCTGACAGTTTTGTTCTCCAGCATTTGCCGGTGGGTAGTGATCAAAGGTGACTAACATGCCAGATATTTTCTGCACCAATTTTTTGGGTTTTAGCACTTTGGGCATTTTGGAATATTTCTTCAAATGTCCTGAAAACTGGATTTTCTGTTGCACTAAAGTGAACTCAGTGGTGCAGATGCTGAGGGGGTAAATATATATACTTCATGTTTGCTCTGAAGCTGATGAGAACATGCTATAAAGTTGAAGATAATAGATAATATTTCCAAGGGACTGTCAGCTTTGAATAAGCAGAACAAGGTGTGCCCCAATCTCCTTAGCTTCTAGTTAATATTTCTGCAGTTAACAACTTCATCACATAGAAATTGCTGTCTGGGAAATTTGGATCTGCAAGGTGTCTCATTCTGTATCAGGGAAAGGAAATAAAATCCTCCATTGTCTCTTCTCTTCCTCTCTCTACACCAGCAAATATAAACAAAGGTCAAAGAAAGAAAGAAAGAAGAACACCACTAATTTCCTATGTTTTCTTTGGATTGCTTCTTTTCCCAGTCCCAGTCAGGTGTACAATAAAAAAACAATATAGGGATGTAGTGAAAATCAGGTTAGGAGTTCTTGTCCTGGCATTAATCCTTATAGGGTGCAGGATAATTTCTCATTTCCAGGTCATAGTGATGCTGCCTGCTCAGCTGATGTGGTATAACGTTCTCTTCTCCTTGGCTGTGGACAGCATGCTGCAGAAAGCTGGCCACCCAAAGTGTGCTTTAGGGTGGTGACATCTGTCTCTTTGTGCCAATTCTGCATATGAAAAGATATTTGCAGTGTCTATTTCAGAAATGTGTCTTTCCTCTTAACAAATCCAGCTGTATTTGTCATCATTTTGACAGAAAAGCTGAAATATTTGTCAAATGACATGTCATCATTGATGCTAATTAAAGGATGTTGAGAATATGATTGCAAATTCCCATTACTGTTTTGTCTTATAACATCAAATCTTTGCATTAAGTTACCAAGGACAAATTTTTCCAAGGAAATAAAACTATTTGAAATGCAGGCATAATAATGCTAGGGTTCTTAATATCATCCAGGGAGCCTCCTGTGTAGACTAAAAGAGCACAACACATAGTAGAGTAAAAGGTTTTCCCTGATAACCTCACTTGACCACTGCGTCTTCGCAGTTGATCTTCAGTCTGGCTCTTGTGGGTTGATTAGAAGGGGCCATTTCTCAGTTTTGCATTGATTTATTCTGTCAGGAAACAAAAAAAATGCCTCTGGTCCCAGGAAAGTGAAATGAAACTTGGAGTATTTTGCTCTTCCCTTATATTATAAAACGTGAATCACCATCATTTTGCACAGTTATATTTTCTTTCTGAGCAATTTGTTGGGTTCTTTTCTGTTCCTTTAAAATAGTTTTGAAAACTGCTTTCATACCTGGGATATGAAGGATCATAGGAAAAACTTTAGTAAAGTTTTCTCTCTAGTGGTATAAAGAAAATTCTTGCCACATTCTTGTTGAATCATATTTAGGAGTTATAAATGTAGACAGAACTATCCATTTGAAAAATTGGACAAATAGTCATGAGGTTTTATCAGGAGTAATATTAATACCAGAAGTGGGGTTTTTTGTTATTCACAGAAAGCAGAAATACTCCCTATTTGTCTGCTCAACCATGTTATGTTAGTTCCAGACAGCAAGTGGGCAGTTGTCTTCTCTCTTACATTCCCAGTGATATGTAGGATATGGGTTGTGAAAATATTAATGGGTGGAGGACCTTTATTTTGTATCTGCCATATCTTCTCAGGAGGAACTTAGCATCATGGAATATAAGATTAAACTTATCATAAGAAAATAATCGAGTTCCAAATTAATATTTTTATAATGCCTATAATTTAGCAAGACAGACTGTGTTCACAAAATGAAACTCAGCATAGCAGTTAATTCATGACCAACACAGATTCTATTACAAAGACCTATTGAATACATTGTTATAGTGAGATGCAGTTAATGAGTATATATTACTTGTTTGCTAAAATAAGAGAAATAATATTTTCAGAAGATTAATTTCTCAATCTCAGTGCAAATCTTGGTAAACCACTTAACCAGAGAACAGCAGTTTCAATCCATGAGTGTTCTGGAAATACTCTGTAACTATGATGCACTATTTGTCTAGACACGGGCAGATTATTATTGAGGAACTGTTCCCATAGATATTCTGAATATTAGATACCAATTTTCTATTATTAAGGCAGTAATTTTATGTCTGTCTTAAAATTTCATTTCTGTATTGGTTTTCAGATAGAAATACATACAAGAATTTTATGAAAGTAATATATCTGAGACATAAAGCTTCTCTGAAAAGTGCTTCAAAGATCTTTTACAGACTATATCATCCTGGCATTATTGAGCATTTCATCATATCTCTCTTTCAAACAAAGACTTCTGTTTTCAGCCTGTAACAGTAACCAATCAGTAAATAATGAAAAATAGAAAAGAAAGGAAAGTTTGATGTAGAAAGAGTTGTTGAAGGGTAAATTTGTTTTCAAATAGTATTTGTTGTTCTGTGAAATGGGAAGGGAAGTTCTTTTACCATATTCCTTTTATGGCTCAAACTGTGATCTGGCTTTCCTGATTTTTCCTGGGAGGCCAATTGTGTGTGGTGATTAAAGATGCACAATTATTTATTATTCCCCTAAGCAACAGGATCCACACACTGAATATTGGTACTTTAAAAAAAATTTCTATACATTTCTGATGACTTTGGGTACTAAGACTTCTTGCAGTGCTGTTAGTGAATATGTAAACCAGGTTTTAGCAAGCTGCACCTACCACTTTGTGGTACATTTTGGGTGTAATGACAAGCCAGAGTTACTTTCATGAAGTAAGGTGGCATAATAAAATAAATGAGTGAAGGTAAATAATATCTCACTATTAAGTGAAACGCATTTTATCATCAGAGTTCAGGTACAGATTAACTAATATTTGGCATAAATTTTCATGCCACTACCAAATTGCATGCTAACCACCATTAACCAGCAGTATGCTTCAACCTTTTCTTCATGATCAGACACAAATCTGCAGTTTTGTATCTATGTCAATATTTGTTTTTCTTTTTTCTATTATTTGAAACTTTGCCTTACATGTTTTTGTATTCCTCATCTTGCACATGGATATGTTAAAAACTACCAACTATTCAGTTTTTTTTAAGTACTCATCACTTTTCTGACTGAAAAATTAAGATGACATTGAATTCTGGCATTTGTGTTGTTAACTACTTTGACAATGAAAATGCAGCTCCTACCTTAGAAAGTGAGTGATTCTTTATTTCAGTATTTGTGTCAGACCTTTGAATCTTGCTTTAAACCAGACCAGCTCTAAATTATTGGATCATATCATTTTAGTTGAAATACAGTAGAGAAAATGAACATATTTGCATGTCCCTTTTCAGATTAATATCTCAGCAATTTACTCTATTTAGGTAGTAATTGTGATGAGAGTAGCTAGTTCTGAGTTCCATGTACTGCTAAACCAAATTCTTCAAGGAATAACTGGGGTGAGCATTCTTTCAGAAGTAAATTACACTACTACTAAATTTGGTTATGATTGTTTTAAATATCAATACATTTAAATTTTTAATTACAGTTAAATTATGTTAGTGGAAAATAAGGCTAGAGTTGTACTCACTATTCTACTTTGTACTGAATCTGGACATGCATTTTTTAACATGGGTTATATAATCTTTTTCTCTAAGTAGGAAAATTACCAAATAGTCCAGAAATTCATACTTCAAGTTTTAGAAAGCTCAGACAAAAGGCAAGAGCCCAGTGACCAAAATCTACCAAGCACAAAAACTGTGGTGTTAGAAAACAGTTATATAATTATTTTCATTTGCTTCTGAATTTCCTATAACTTGGGAAATCTTCTAGAAGCTGACTTCTGGAAGCTTCTATTGCAGCTTATAAATTAGAGTTAACAGAATACCATTAATTCCTTCCAAAATGGATCATGTCCCTACTGTGTTCCTGTAAATAATAATAGGTTTTCAGACTAAGCCTGTCAACACTGGGAGGGGCACTCCAGTACTGTGTCAGGTTTATTATTTTGTACTGGCCATTATCCAGATTATTGGGGGTGGGGAAAGGCAGTGATGGGGGGACCCAGAGAGGAGTACTTTGCTAAATGCATATTTATGCCATTACAGGAATGGTCTAATAAATTGGGATGGGTGCACAGATATGTAATGCAGAGAAGAAAGAAAATTAAAGCAGCTTGAGTTACTAGTAATGTGAGTAAATCATACAGTGCATATATGTTTAGAAGTTAAACCTAAAAGAAATATCAGAAAAGATTGGAGCTGTTTTAGGAAATCCTTTTCTAATTATTTCACTTTGTAGTCACATGGCCCTTATAAAATAATTGTAATATTTTCATCAAGTTTTAGCTGCTAGAACAAAGTTGCAGTCTGAATGTTTTTTCCATAAATTGGTACTTTATATTTTAGAAAATTTAATTTAAACCAGAGAACACAGAGCAAGCTTATATATAAACCTGTGTATGTTATTCACTTAATGTGGAACAGACTTTCTGAATTGCATTCTTATGTTTGATGTTTATTCAATGAAATGTTTATTTTGCCAAAGCATGAGGTCTCTCTCTGACTCATAAAATCTTTTGGAGCACAAGATGTCAAAACATGTTCCTCTCTAGTTTTTCAGTAGCCATCACGAGCTATGTGATCAAATGCAAGTACTTGAAAGGTGGTACAACAGAATAAAGGTGAGGATAAATACTTAATGTAGTCTGACTCTTCCTTGAAGAGTCTGCATGGAGTATTGGACAGTTGAAGCACAGAAAGCAGCACAGTAACATTTCGTTGTGAACAGTTAGCCTTTCATTTCCAATTTTATTCCATGAAGTAGATTTTCATTATTGATCAACACCTAAATGTAGTCATATTAAGAGTCAGCTAAATTACACACACTGAGAAAGAACTTGAGAAAATAGTTCACAAGTTCTCTCTTTCTGTGTGGCAAGGTAATTCTGTGTGCTTCGGAAAGCCAACTTTATCTCATGGGTGGCTCTCTAAATAGGGAATATTAACAAGTAAACCCACTAATAAAGCCATTGAACTTTGATGGGGAACCTATCTGAGATTTAGTGCTGTGCCCCATAATGTTGGTACTCTGGTACTCTGATGTTTAGCTTAAAAAGTGAATAGGGTTTTTAGAAATATCTGTGGAAAAGACCAAATCTTGATTTTAGTGATACTGACATAGGTCATGATAGTTTTATGGCCAGAGAAATATACATGTCTCAGAATTGCCCAGAACATTTTTATAAAACTCACAGGATTTGGAAAAGAGAAGTATCTTTTACTATCTTATATTTTGCTTGATATCCCTTTCCTAAATATTCTTTCTTCTGGCATTTGATTATCTCATCTGTTTCTAGACAGAAAAAATAAAAATATCATGGGTGATCTGTGTTAATTATCGCTTGATATCAGGCATGTTTGTTGAACAGCACTAGTGCTTGTTTTATGCTCACTTTTTAGAAGTTTGCAATGTACAGATTTTACAGTGTAAGCTCTGATGCTTACATTTAACACTATTTTATTTCAGTGAAGCCCTCTAGCAATCATTTGCCATTCTGGACTTCAGGTAGCTTCTTCAAAATGTGGTTAATGTGCTGTAAAATCTGCCGAGATGTGGGGTTTTTTAAGCTATTTCTAGTCAGTCTTGAAAGAGTTGCTATTAAAAGAAATATCTGTGAGGAAATCACAGTCATTGTATCATACTGTGTATGACATCAACAGTCTCTCATTAACAGCATATATGGAATCATAGAGATATCCATGCATATGTATTTTATTGCATGGAAGAAACCAGGTAATTCTTAAATTAGTCATTCTTTTGTAATCATTCTTTATTGAAGATGTTTAATGAAAATTACCTGCACGATAAAGAGGTGCAGTGACATATGACCAGACCAGAATTTCTTCAGGGTACTGCCCAAGCACCCTGAAATACTTGGATGCGTTCACCACATGGAGAAGCAGACTAAGAATATCTATAACCATAAACATTAATATTTATTATTTGTATGCACAACTACTGTGATTTTTGTGTGATTTCTAAAATTACATTTTCCAGCTAACTTCATTTTGTAGATAAGAAAAACCATGAAGTGATGGTAAACAGAATGTCACTGTCAATTATTTGTGTCAATCACATCTTCATGGAAGCCTGGAAGGAAGACTCAGGAGGGCAAATAATATTGTGTATCAGTTCTAACAGTTTCTAATTTTAATCCTTCCCCTCAAATTTGCATTGTAATTTGCATTCACTTTCAACTCAGAGGTTCCTTTTCCTTTTGAATAGATATCAATGAAAGGTAATAAAGAATATGTAAATCTGCTGTGCTATTTTGTCCTAGGTTCTTGGAGTGTAGAATAAGTCTAATTGTTATTACTCTTATAGTTGTATTATAAACATTTGTAGTGTTTACTTTAGCTAAAGAAAGTTGACATGACTTATGTAAATTAGTTAGGAGAATGTTCTGTGCAGATCCTCTATAACATCTGTATTGCTACTTCCCCTTCTAGACCTCATTTTATGTGTATAAAATTTAATCAAAGTTCTGCAGATTAAAAATTAGGCATGGATGAATCTCTTCCAAATACAAGACTCTAAAAGGTTTTTCTGAAAGTAATTCTCAGTGAATTAAACCAATGTCCTTTTCTCATTCCTTTCTCTGGGAGTTTTTTTGCATTCCTCTCTAAATTGTCTAAATTGCCTTGAATTTTTCTTGCACTCATCACAAGCTCTTAGAATGAACAGGTAAAAAGATCTGTAAATGCTGGTCTATTCTCAGTTTTTGCAACTCCACTACTGAATCATTTAGAAAATATTGTGGGAAAGCTTCTAACAGGGATGTAGATCTGATGTTAAAAAGAGATTCATCTCAATGCAGCACATTAGATGAGCTCTAATTATGGTCAGCTTTGAAGGCAAATTTCTGAAGGTGGAGGACTTGTTTATTAACTGGATCTCTGCAGGTATGCTTCCAACGTTCAGCTATTTCTGGTGGGTGTATAATGTCCATGTAGCTGCTATGTTTAATATTCAGGTGCCGTTTCAGTGCTTAAGTTTCTGTCAGTAGATTCCTACTTGCTTTCCACTGATTAGACATTTACATGCCTGGAAATATTTAACTTTAGATGCTATTGGGAATGTTGTACTACATCAAATAAGTGTTTTAGGAGCTTTGGTTTTTGACCCCAGACAATAAACCAGAAGCCGATGTTCTGTTTGTCCAGATACTTGAACTGGCATTTTTCCCTTCTGCCCTGAGTTGCCCCAACTTGATTTCTGTTCATGATTGGCAAGCTAATGGCAATGCAGTATACCCTGAAATTAAAATGCACTATCAGCAGGCTGCAGTATGGGACACCCACTGCAGATTCTCTTTGCAATAAAAGATGGGTGTGTTCCAATTTTCATCTCTCTTTCCCCTTCTTTTGCCTTCCCTTTCCCCTTCTAGCTCTTGGAGGGATACAATACCCAGGCAAACCATTTTAGCTGTCTTCTATGAAACCATTTGCAAAACAGTGAATTCCTTCTTATTGCTAAATAAAGATATAGAAATGGAGGCATGAAGACACTGTCTAGCAAACTTTAGTCATGCCACTGCTCTAGAAAGCAGACAGGACTGTATTGCAGCACCTTCCATTCCAGAATAAGTTTTCTGACAAGTTAATTAAACAGATGAGGGAAGCAGCTTTATGCTGAACCAGGGGCAAAAGGCACAGTTTGCAGAAATACACCATAAAAAAAATAGAAAATTGATTAACTGTTTTTCAGTTTCTTCTTTTCCAGTTTTCCTCTGCTGTTTTCCATCTGAAGTACACTAGTTACTATGGAATAGTTGCTATGGAACAGTAACAGTGTCATTTACATGGGTCTACACATTCTGATGTCCACTGGTGCAGTAATAAGCCAATTTATTTAATGGTTAGGAGTATACAATATGTACTTGGGAAATTAGAGATGGTCGAATAAAATGCAAGGTTGGCAAGGGTCCTACTCTTCCATTGTAAAGGAAAACAAGTTGTAATCAATTAATATTAGAAAAATTGCCTGAAATTAAATGTCAGGTGGAAATAAACAGGACAGTATTGTCCTGCTTCCACAGAAACAGTGCCAATAACTTACTGGCCTTGAGTTTTGATTTTCATAGTTCCCATAATTGTAACTTACAGCAACAACTTCCAATGCACATATTTGCTCTGGGAAGAAGGTATTCTACTTCTGCAATCTGGCTATGTCAAAATCCTTTGCATTTGGTAAGCTCCCACTGGCATGTTCTTCCCAGGAGCTTGCCTCATGGTGTTAAAACTTCTTCCACAAACAGATCTACGCTGGTATGTGGCTTTCAGTTGGAGGCAGCCTTGGTATATTCTTGAGGCTATTTGGAAATATAAACAGTGGAAAACATAAAAGTTACTTCCTAATAATCTGTACAAGGATTCTACAAAGAATTCTTACTGGATTTGACTGCATAATTTACCAGTTTAAGAATTTTCCTTTCTTTCATAAATCATAACATTCTGTCTATTGATAAACTCATAGAAATGATACTGAAATTTGAAGAGTCACTGACTCGAATGTCATGGTGGGTCACATAATAACTCTACCACATATGTGGTCCAGAACTTTAAAAAAATTTAAATATTTTGACAGTGTGTGTAAGTAGGGTGTCTCAGTTACATCTTACATATGTTTTTGCATGTAATCTTAATTTAAAAGTGTGGGCTGTTGTTCAGGCTGATTTCTGCATGGGGTTTATTGTCCCCATTTTTTTTGTTTCAACCCTCTTTTAGCAACAAGATGTTTAACTTTTAATGAATCTTGAGTTGTCTGATAGGTCATGTACAAAAAAAAAGTTATTATTTCATTTCCAGCTTAAAAATGGGTAAGAATTAGAGGATAATAAATTTTCACCACAGTAAGTTATTAAAAAACAAATATGATTATCAATAGAGTTTTAAAATCTCTGGGCTAATCATTCAGTATAAAAAGGCCAAGTAGAGGATAGCACCAAGTTCCCCTGAAAAATTAATTTTTGAAGGAATTAATTGTAGATTCATAGGACATAAAATACCATACTTAATATCTAGGACGAGGTTTTTATTTGTGAAGGAACCTCCAGATGTAAACTCATTATGTCCTGTTAAGGAAAAATTGCAGGCCTTGTCATTTACATGATGAACTTTGACTTCATAAATGTTTTCAGAATCTGAGCAATTAACACACTGAACTTTAGTCCTTGCTTCAGTTGGATAAAATGCTTTTGAATAGCAACTTATTTGCATTTCATTGGAAAGCTTACCATTTGATGACCCAGTAAATGACACAGGTCTGCTTTCCAAACTGTTGATCTCTTTCAAGTACATTAGCTTCAGATGTTCAACCATCTGTAGATTGTATTCAGCTTATTGACATGGCTGGTTTTATGTGAGGGAGGGTAAGAATATAGGTGGTGCTATGCCATATGAATTAGAAAAAATGCTAAAATAAAGAATGTTTTTAAGGAATTATTAAGCTTGACAACACTATGGAATATTAAAACCAATATAAACCCATAGATTGCATTTTAGACTGCATATTTAATACAACTATTATTGCGCATACTTCGATCTGAAGTCACATAAAGCTTTTGATTTCATTTAGTCCTCCATTTAGGGTAAAATAAGCTCTTTCTCTCTAAGCACATGTATTTAAAAAATTATTTTTCACTTTACTGGCTATGTCTCCGTCAGTTTTTCTCTGTTTTTGTCAGCTGTCTTCACCATAGCCACTACTTTTTCCTCTCTTGCCTCTCAACATCTCACCTTTTCCGTATGCGTTAAATGGAATTTGCAATACCTTGTTTCTCCTGAATATGTCCTGAATTGTTATGAGTGAAGCCCAAGACTGTTAATCCTCTCTGTCTGGAAGGACACCTTTAGGCAGAAAGACCAGCATCAATTCTAAACTTCTGGCCTACACTTAACAACATTTTCTGTAGAATACCTAAGGCTCATCAAACAGTTGGTAAACCCACTCAGGCTGTTGCATTATTTAGAGAATAATTCTCTATTGGGACTGCATTAACAATTTTAGGCTGAAAAATCTTTACATTAGGACAATTTTCATTTACATCTTCTGTGGTACTGGACAGGTGGTCATTTAATAAATCATAAGGATGCAGGAGAAAACAGCAAATTCTTTTTGTAACCCAATCTGGGTTCATGTAAAAAGCTTCATGTAAAAAGTAGCTGCTCTGACTGCAGCAGGAAAAGAACATGAGATGCCCTTCAGTGCTCAAAGATCAACTAGAAAAATTACTTCAAATCTTAGCAGTGGAAGCCCAGGTAAGCAAATTCCAAGCAGAAAAAGGATATTCTGTGACAGAACCTTGGGTTCAGAATGAATGAAAAGAAGGAAAAACCCAGTCTCTGCAACATATTGAACCACTCAGTAGACATTTGAGATAATTCATTTTATATGGCTCTTTACTTTGACTACTGAATGTTTTCCTTTCATATCCAATTTTCCAAATTTCTTAGATGCATGTCATACCATTAATGGATGCCAAAAACATTATTATTTTTTTACAACAATTGAGGTATGATTGTTGGAAAATACATTTTACCTTTTAAAGAAAATACATTTTGTGACTGATTTTTTTTTTTTTCTTGAGGGAGGGGAAGAGGTAAAGTTGCAGGTGGTGTCATTCATTTTTAGGTGGAGTTTGAATGACTTTAGTCTTTAACAAATGTAGGGGCATGAAAAGTAATATGTATTTCAAAGTTAGTGAAGCAGAGTTCAGGTTTCCATTAACATCTGGATCTTTCCTTTGTTTCATGTCTCCCTTAGAGAATACACCCAGCTCCCTCAGTGTTCCTGCCCCCAAGATGCGCAGACAGTTTCTCCCTGGTGAACTATATCCAGTGCATGAACTCCTTGTATAGCAAATGGCATTCTTCTAGTATTTTGCATTTATTTTTTTATTGTGCCAGATATTCTTCTACTATTTTTATCAAATGCTCAGATTTCAGCTGCTAAGAGAGATGGTGCTAAGGTTACAATGCAATTGAAAAGCTGATGGTTGATTAGGACATTTTGTAAAATCAACTATTCTGCTGTGCTATACTGATATCAATCAGAATTTTATTTTGTTGGACTAAGATATGGTTAGATAAGAAAGTCTTCAGCTAATTTATTGATACTGAAGATTTCACACCTGCTACAGAATATTGCACCATCAATAGAGCACATTCTTGCAACTATTAGCACTAAAAACCACTACTGTGTTCCTTATGTGGCAGTTCTTATCTGTGCCATGCCACAGATAACATGACTTGTAATTCACTTTTATGGTGTGGCCCAGCAGTGCTTTACTGGAATCTCCTATGTTCTTCTGCAGAGCTCGAATTGCTTTTTAAATGTCAAGCACAGTGCAAATAAGTATACATGCACAGATAATGTGTAGAAGTACTCCAAGTGACTATTAACTATGGCATATTAATTTATAGCTGTCAGTGTTTTCCTGTGTGAATTCCTTAGTCTTACTGGATCAAGAGAAAGAGAATTCTTTTTAGCTGTAAAATCTGTACTCTACCAGTGACTCCATGTAGGAGGCTTTTATGCGTAATGCCTTGACAGAGAACAATCTGCTGCAAAACACAGCTGTGCTCATTAGTGATAATGTTTTCAAAACAATGTTCCAAATAACAAAGTTACTCAACAGATCTGAGTTATAGATTACCAGAAACTCTACATTTAGCTTTAGTGTCCTTTCTTTCCTAGATCATTATTTTCTGTAAAGATGATGGGATTCATTCTCAAGGAAAACTCTTCACTCCATGTTTCATTACCTCCATCTGTAGTTTGATATTTAGGGCAATAGGCTTCAGCAACCCTTCTAGGAGTAAAGTATTGATCTAGATATAAAACCAAGAGGCAAGTTCTTTGGTTCCTAGGTTATTGCTAGAGTATTTCCATCTTCATCTGAAGCAAGAATCTGTTTCAAAGAGATTAGTACACTACTCTTAAGGCCTTGATATCCATCTGTATGTTATATGTCTAGATAAAGATATATATCAAAAGAGCAAGATTTACTACTTGTGCGTTCCTGGTAAATCCAAAAGTGAATGAGGAAGGATGGCAAAAATGGGAAGAAAACGTGAAGATACTCTGAAAATGTTCATTTTGCTTGGATTCAAACCCTTTCTCTAAAATGATAGCACTGTTATTCAGTTTCCTTCTAGAGGGAATGGTGGGAGAGCAGCATATATTATAAATATTGTAAGCATGGGCAATTAGTACAAGCAAGTCCTATATTAATAGTCACAAACATATACCATAATGCTGGAATGACCAAGACAAGAAAGAACATGAAGAGATTGTTAAAATAGGTCATGAGTCCCAAGATAAAAATTATTTTTAGCAATACATTAACTCCCTTTTTAATAAAGATTTCTTTTTCTGTGTTCGTTTATAAGATGTCTTTAAATGGAACAGAAACCAGGGTTGTTACAGAAGAACAATTTAGAGACTCAGACTTGTAAATTTCATTTAATATTGAATTCTGGACTTTCAAAGATATTTATACCTCAAAGATAGTATCTCTTCCTATTTCACCCTTTGGTCCTATCCAAAGTAATAAAAATGTAAATAAGTGCACAGTGCTATCATCATTTTCAGTTAGGTGCTTTGTATGTCAAGGAAATCAACATTAGATTGAATAACTAGTTGAAATCTTTGAATCTTTCTGTCTCAACCACAAGGAAAAAAAACACCAAAATATTAAGGTAGTTCCCACTTGTTTTTTTGTGCTCATGAATTATTCCTTTTTAATACTGAGTATGCAAAACCAAATGCATTCCTCAACTCGACACTTATTTGCTATATAAAGCTTCAGCAATAATGTGTTTTCCTCTTTCATTCTACTTGAGTTGATTGAAAAGTTTTACATATTTACCAAGCTCACACTTTGCCCGAGTTAATGAATTATGCAATTAACCATGAATGCAATTTCCTGCATTTTACAGTAATAGCTTTAATTGTGAAGTGTGATGCTATATAGAGAGAGCTCATTCATAAACTACAGAACACATTAGAACAATTTCTTACATGGTTGGGTATTCTTGGGCAAACCTCTCAGATGAATATGATAATTTGTCTAATAAACTATTTCTAGTCAGTTTATATGCAAGGGTAGCATTCCTTAGCTACCACATTTTCAGAAGCATTTTCATCAGGTTAAGTATGAGTAGGAAACCAATGCTATTTTCATATATATATTGGAAATATTCTAGTAAATTCCTTTTTTCTTATGGTAGCTTTATAAATATACATGGACATGAAGAAAGTGCCAGAGTATCATATCAGTAGTTGTTTAGCCCTTATAATTCTGCTGTGAATAATTTAGTGCAGTTGTCATCAATGATACTCAGATTATTCTACTGACAGTACTAAATTCTTTGTGTTTTAAGCTAAGAACTTAATGAAGGAGATCACAAAATTGTTTCTTTTGTTACTGAACAATTCTAATGCAGTAATACAATTACAAATCATTAGTATTTTAATTCAAATTACATTTAGTTTGAAACAAATCTGTGATCCCTAAAAAGTTAATAGCTCTAAGCACATTGTTTACACCAAGGGAACAGAAAGAGTCATGCAGAATTCAAGAGAGAAGGGAGCTAGGCCATCATGCAATTCTATGGAAAATCTTATATTTCAAGTCTTTTATTTTCTTTTTTGCAACATTTATACCAAAATGTTCCTGTGCTAATTTTGGCCAGCCAACTTTCTTATCTTTACCTGGCTTCCATTTACTCAGAGTCAGTGTATAATTTACTGTTTAGACTTCAATGGTTTACCTAATTTGCAAAGTTGCACTTGAGATTATTATCTACAGCAGGTTTCTCTTTGTATCAAAGTGCTCATATGCTCACCTCTTAGACTGTATTTTGACTGATCTAGTAGGTCTTTGTATGTTTTCTGTGATTAGGAATATTTGATTAGAAGTGGTTATAATAAATTTAGAAACATGGACACACTTGTGTTGCACTTGGAATGGCCAAACAGCCATTTCAGAAGTGTTCCTGACACTTGGCAATGTGTCAGGAGCGCTTCCCAACACTGAAAATGTTGGGAACAGCCATCTCAAAACGTCTTGTCTTTCATCATCTGGTGTCAGTACAGTTTAGCATGCTATTCAGCTGCCTGGCTGTCTGATTTGCTCTGGGACCTTTTGCCTCACTGAGGAGCTGGGGACTGGATGCCCTTGGCACAGTTCAGAGGCCTAAACAGAGATTTGGTGTCATTCGGGATGCTCAGGACAGCCAAGAAATCTGCATGGTAGTCAGGCAGGGTAGTGGAGACATGCACAGTTCCAGGTATCTCAGATGACCTTGCTGAGGTACCAGGGGATAGCTGAGGCCAAACACCATCTCCTTGTGAAATACACAGTGGGAATTTGTGACAAAGCGAATTAAAGGGCAGCTGAAGGGACAAATTAGAAAGACACGCTGCAAATTGGCACTTTTCTAAGACCTAGCAACCATGGATGTCCATTTGCAGGCTACCTGCTGGTTACTTCATCCATATTGGAATCCCTGGTTATTTAGAAAGTTTTGCCAATTGAAATTTCTTTTCTTCAAGCCTTGTTTTAATATTGCCCATTATGTTTAAGTTCTTTTTCCTTTGTAGCATATGAATTGAGCTACAAGTACAAATTTGCATCAGAAAGAAATAAACTTTTCTTTATTATTTTTATGCAAGTAATTTATGAAAATTCCACCTTTTTTGTTTGATTGCTTGCTTGCTTTTAACAATATCTTGCTTTAACAATGAAGCAACAGCTTGCAGTGAATTTTCTGGTAATTTTTGGTTTATTATTTAGTGGCCTGAGGCAAGACTGAAGGTAGTAGACATTCTTCCAAAGCAGGGAGGAGTAGCTGCAGTAATGATAAAATCTCTTTGGTATTATTGCTGTTATGAGCCATTTTAAAAAGTTTATGATGCAGACATGCAAGCATGAAAGCACCCAGATATGTTTAAAAATAATTATATATATATATATATATATATATATATATATGCATGCACACATATATACAACAACTTTTTGTAAAATCCTAATGCTTTCCAGCCTACATCTGAAAACAATTGCCTAACTATTTAATATTTTTTTCAAATCTTAGAACATGCTTCTCTTCCTCAAGCATTAGGTGTTTCTCAAGCTCCAGATGACTGTAGAAGAAGCCATTTTATTATTTTATCCTTTTACTTGAGGATGAATGCATGGTAAATATCCATCTTTGTTTTTCTGTAACCATTTCCATTGCTCCCTCTGTCCTCTTAAGTCTGTGTGAAATTGCCTAAAAACTTTCTCTATCACGGTAGCTGCATTAAGTTTAGATTGAAGCGGTTTTTTGTGGAAACAGGAGAAGAGGCTGTTGAGATAAAAGAAAAAATTTCTGCAGCCTATATGATCTTCAAGCTCTGAATAAACTAGCTTGCATGGTAACAGTCTGAATGATTTGTAAGGAGAAAAGTTCTGTTTAGCTTTGGAGCTTTTCTCTCTGTCTTTCAGACAGATGCATATCCACTTGCTCATTTGTGTGAAGTGTTCCATGTGGTCCACTGGTCCAGCTCTACAATCTTTATTTTCAAAGTTATAGACTGTACCACACAAAAAGACCACTTTAGAGAGGAACACTTTTTTAATGCTTTCTTTTAAATGTAATCCTTAGTGTATTCTTTTATTCTCAGAACTGTTCCTTGGTGAGAAGATCATGTCAGTTGCTAGACCAAAATTACAAACAGAATATATTTGAGCTTCATTAATTACAATAGGAAGTCAATGTTTAGCACACGTAAAAAGCTGTGAATCTTAAGGTAAGACAAACAAATTCTTACTGAAACCAGGTCATGTTTTCTAAGAGGTAAGACTGGTTTGATCTGAGCTTTTATTTAGGCCCTCAGCCTAAGACATTCCAAATCCATATTTTCAGGTATGTATCCTTTCTTGTGTTCCTAAATGAAGGGTATTAGTTAAACTGGTCATATTTTTGGTTCTTCTGCCTACTTCCTTTTTTTAATTACAAGAATATTGCCTGTGCAGCATTTCTGCCTCAATCTGTGTTTGCATATTCTGATTTCAAGATCTCAACCTTAATGATGCTTCTAAGTCAATCTGAACCCAGCTTTCTTCAGAATTCTCCATTTTTGCCCATAGCAAATATAAAATGTCTTGGATTAAAGTACCTTCTCATCCTTTGCATCTCAGTGAAATCTTTTAGCAACAGGAATGCATTTACTAGTAAATGCAGTAGTCAGTAACTAGGAATTTATTCTGAGCTGAAATAATCAGTACTATAGCTATGTTTAGCTACAAAATTGTGTCTTCATTTAATTGTTTGTATTCCTTTCCTTAATTCCAATGTCCAGATGGTTTATTTTATTTCTTAACTTTATGCATGCCTGATTGACTAAACATTGATTTCTGAAATGTTCAAACTTCCAAAATCTAAAAATACCACCCTGCAGTGGAAGATCTTTCTTAGACATGCCCTTTTTTCTTGTTTGTCTTTGCAAATTCTCTTCTCTGTGCTTATGTAATGTGGTTTTTAGCAATGTATCAGATGTTATTAGAGAAAAAACAAGCACGGGTGAGACTGAAACTGCTGAAGACTGTAATGCTTCTAATTAGCTGATTTAACCTGTATTCGTTCCTTGTTGGATTCTGATGGAACCCAATCTCTTAATACTAGCAGGTTTGAGCTTTATGAGTATTCAGTCAGTCTGGGCCATGCCTAATTTAGATTTAGGTGATTGAGGAAAACAGCCTGCTGCTGGAAGTGATTTGAACACAGTGAGCAGGGTTTGGTTGGTTACCTGTCCCTTCATGTTCTACTTAGACCTCCACTAGCCTAAAGTTTTCCTGTAATTATTAGACTCCCAATAAACTTCCAACAAAGTACTACAGGGAACAAGTTACCATATGCTGACATATCTTAATGCAACTGACTTTTATGATCATATATGACAGCTGAGTCACAGTTACTTTTTTTAAGTAATTAAGTAAGTTGATTAACAGGATGCTAATATTCAGTACTCTTGGGATAGAAAAAAATGTACTGAATTACTTGTAGATGAGTTACAATTTTTCTGTAACTGTCGTATTTGCTACAAGTTGTAATACAGTAAAGATAATTTTTTTCCAAATATTGTAAGGGATATATTTTAACATGCCCCTCACATCTGCTGCCATGCAATGTTAATAGCAGCTATCAAGAGTAGTAAAATAAAACACTTGTTAAAGAGCAAGTGTGGTCAAAGGAGATAGTTGAAGCAGTCAAACTTTTAGCATAGTGAGAAAAGTAAGTCATTGTAGAGCAAAAATATTGTGATGAAATAGTGGCATACTTAAACAGATACTTCTATTCACCTATGTAATAATTTGTGACACATCTCTCTAAGCAGGATTCAGTGAGGCAGGTGACAGCACAGAGCAAAACATACTCAAAGATCAATGAGAAGAATGGATGTGCCTGAGAACTGGATGCTCAAGAGTGGTGAGAATTTTAAAACTTTGATAGCTTAGAAGGTTCATCCCTTAGAAGGAAACATCCACAGTTAATCTTGTATGCTCTGGGAAAAAAAATAGTATGCTCAAAAAAAGCAACCTAATATCAAAACAGCTAGCAGAAGCAGTGCTGGAAAGATCTACAGAGAAACTTTACCAGAGTCCTGGGTTCTCAGAGTCAAGAGGCAGAGTAATCTGAAAAAGGAGAAATAAGAAATTAAGCATTTTAAATGCAGGGGATGGAAAAGTAGAGCTTAATTGTATTTTTCAATACAATAGTCTGACCCACACACCAGTGTAGGGCATAGGGGGACAACAGCCTTGAATTCTGGAAGCTTATGACAGTGTTAGTGAAGGACCTTGTAAGAGGTAATGATGACATTAACATCAGCTATGTGATAACTTGGTAGCCAAAAAAAAGGTAAATTGTTGTTCTCATCAAACAATAGGGAATTACATGTGAATGCCACAAAACTGTGAATCTAATTGGCAAAGGGGCTCAGCAAAACTATGTGGAATGTTTGCATGTTATAAAAAAAACAAATAGGTTAGAATGTTTCTATCTGAATTTTTGCTTTAATGATTATTTATGGTATTAATGTTTACTATGGATATTAATGATTAATGCAGTTTTTGGTAGGGAATAATGAGTGTATGCAAGATTTCAAAGCATGAAAAATGGCTTCTGTAAAAGAGATGGAAATCCAAGTCCTTTCTTTTTCCTCTGTATAATGGAAAGCGATCCTGGGGATGTAAGAGAAGAGATTTGACTTTTAGATTGCAGTGTCATAAAGAAGGCTACTCAATCCTGCATTTCAGCTTGTTTTAAGAGAAAAAAAGAATTTTTGTTTTGATTGTATTGAAATCATTGTATGATATTTTTTCCAGCCCAAAATTTAACAAAAATTAATTTTCAGAAGTTGTCAGGATATAGAAGAGTGATTCTGATTGTTGTTATTGCTGCAGTCACATATGAGGACTCAAAGCACCACAACTTGCAGTAGGGGTCTAGAGGGAATTTGTGTGTCTTACCTCTGTACAACTCCCTCTCCCTTGCTATGCTTTGGATGAGAGCAGCTGAAATAGTTTGGTTTCCTTCTAAAGCTGCAGCCACTGGGGACTGGGGACAGCCTGCTCTCAGAAAGCAGAATATCAATTATGCTGTGCAGAAAACCTGTGCTCAGGAAGCCGTAGAAGTAAAAAGAAAAGTGAAATGCAGGAGGAAGACTGAGATAGATAGCTAGTTTCCTAGCAAGGATGGTAGAAATCCTAAAATACTTTAAAGCAGTATAGAAACAAGTGCCGTAGATTCTGTGAAGCAGACTAGTGCTAGGTCCTTTAGCACTGCAACAGCTTACAGTGAGAAGAGCACTTAGGAATGAAAATCCAACCAAATGAACTTCCAGGAACTGATAGCAGTAAGATGTAGACAATAGCGCTCAGTAGCCTCATAATCTCTACACAGGCCTTTTACTGAAAGGGACAGGAAAGTGTCAGTAGAATAACACACTGAAGTGGTGACACTTCAGCCATGATTTCTCCGTTAGAATAATTCTTAGAAATAGGTAATGCATCAAATAGTACCATTTCCTTAAGCTTATGATTTCAATATTTATGAGCTGATTTGAATCCCAAATGAAAAAAAAAAAAAAAAAAGAAGTGCAGTTGTGCAGCTGCAGCAAACAACTTATCTGATGCATAACTAATTGCCTGGAAAGGTTCAGCTGATTTCCTCGCCTCTCCTTCCCCTTCTGCTTCATTCCCTATGCATATAAGTTGGAGGCAATGTTTCTAAAATATAAGCAAGTCTCATAAATTCTGCTAAATGCTCGCAAATCAGTTTCACTTTGAAGAAACTCTAAGATATGGAAAAACACAAGATCAGTGTGAGATAACTGCCTTTAACTTCTTTTCTTGTTCCAGGAACCCTGACTTTGGTTTACATTCTGCAGCAAGTCGTCTCAGGTCTTATTCTTTTCTCATTGTTTTTGGCCTTTTCAGTTCAGGAGGGACAATGTGCTTGGCTCTGTTTCAGTTTTTTTGTTGTTTTTGCTTTTGGTTTTCCCTGTTATATAGCTTTAGTCGGTCCTTCTATCTAAAATATTGCAATACTTCTTGTTAAGTATTTTTCATCTTCTAGGTACATCTCTTAACTTTTAAAAAACACGATTGTATCCTAGCGCAAAACACAAATTACATTGTTGCTTAGTAAATGGAAACAGTTCTGCTGGAGATGGTAAAAAGGGAAAAAAAGCAGCTCTAAATCACTCAAAAATTTTTTTATTTCAAAGAATAGGATTTTAAATTCACATAGTTTAAAGTTATATATAGAATAATTTCCCCAGTATTCTTGATAGTGAAGCTTCAAAGAAAAAAGTCACTGCAGTGATCTTCTCTTATCCAGAAATGTTTTGTTTCACCATGGAGTGAAGGACAAGAAAAGGTTTTATGG
The DNA here is from genome assembly GCF_028551555.1 of Melozone crissalis. Classification (NCBI taxonomy): domain Eukaryota; kingdom Metazoa; phylum Chordata; class Aves; order Passeriformes; family Passerellidae; genus Melozone; species Melozone crissalis. Next base: position 33,104,286 of record NW_026535784.1, on the reverse strand, counting down.
GGATATTGGCTGCAATTCATGCCAATTTTCTCACCTTCTCTATTGAGGAAAATAATTTATTTAAGATAATTGAATGAATGATTGACTAGTATTTCACTATATGAAATTTCGATAGATAAAATTGCTGTGACATTTTTTGGGGCATAAGTTTCTGTTTGTGGTTTAGTGTTGTTTGTTTGTTTTTTAATTTAAGGATTCAAATGCACTTCTATCAGTTTCAAACATCTTTAGGAAAGCATGACTAAAGAAAGAATAGGTGGAAAGGAAAATGTTTTAGTATATTTTGCTTTCTACCTCTTAGAGACTTTGAATTATGGAGGGAAAAGATGTTGCTGACCCTGAGGGAGCAGAAACCAAAATAGTCCTGTCACCCTGCAAGGAGAGCTAACCTGTCAAAACAGCAAAGAAGTGCCACCAAAACAGGCACACTTGATAGAAGTGTCAAAGAGTTATTAAGGGATAGTCAATATTTTGTGTATGGTAGGTCTGACTGTGGGCAGAGAAATATCGTGATTGCCCAGGAAGTTCTCATTGCTGGAGTTTGGGCTGCTTTGCTGAGGAAGGTATTTCTCACTTTCCCCTGGAGCAATTTCAATCCATGTTTACAGGTTGGTGCTAGACAAAAGACTGTTGCTATTTTTGTTTAATACCTTAGCACCCTGTATTCAGGCCCAGGTTGTTCTGCAACAACGCTTTCCAGACACCAAAGGAGCTGCCGTGATACCCATCCAACCAGCTTATTGCACCACCCTGAAAGCTCTGCAGTCTTTCTGCAATTAAAATTAAGTTTTTTGGAGCTTGATAAACTTATTCCTAAAATCCTGCTGACTATGTGAGAGATTCAGCACTTTGATTTATGCCTTGACATTTCTGTCAAAGCATACATCCTTAAACACAAAACCAATTGTTATTGATTCACTCATTTAAGGTTATTTTTTTCCTTATAATTTCTTGGCAACTTTTAAAACAATAGCATTATTTAAACACTTAATAGTTATTTAGGTCTGTAGGGAAATCTCCAATATACTTGAGTTTCTGATAGCATAATTGTTTCCATGACATCAGTTGTAATTCTTAAGTTTTACCTAGTGCTTGTGAGCTGGGTAGCTGGGGGGTTAATTAGATTTTGAGCATTAGTTGGAACCTGTTCTTATGCCAGAAGAACCTCATGCCCATGTGCATTGTGACCGTGGAAAAAAATCTGTCTTTAAACTGTTATGTTTGAATTTAAACCATGTCTGTAGCCAGTACAAAAACCCAAGGCAGTCACCCAGAAGTTTTTAGTTGATAGCCTTCTTTGTAATGTGTTTGCAGGTATTTCCTTGGAAGAAAATAGATCTATACTACCATGGATGTCTGAATTTCTGATGAATGTTGGTCAATAGTATATGTTAATAATATTGGCCAAAACAGTCAAAGATTAAATTAATTCTCTGCCATATAATCAAGCATTTAATTTTAGTTATATTCAGAAAAACTACATTTCAAGGCATATGTATTTCAAAATCAGATATACTCCAGTTTTGTGGTAAAAGTTTTTTGTTTTTTACTTTTTAATAATGGGATTATAGTCATATCTATTGACCTAAGAAAGAATAAATCCTTTCCTAAATGTCCATCATTTCAATAATCACTCATGGCTTTATGTAATTGTTCATTATTGATAAAAATGGTATGGAGAAAGGAGGGCTGGTGGTTTTATTAGAAAACCATGAAAATGCTACAATCCAGGCCTCTATTTGTAAAAATACTGCTTCTCAGTATTTTTGTTTTGGGGATTTTTATGTACTATTCTAAGGTGACCGGAACATAAGGGCACATAAGTGGTTTAGGTTTTTCTATGGTTATAGGTTTTCTTTATTGATGTATTGGAATTCTTTGGAATGCTGTATTTCCAACAATTAGATTAACAAAGATCACACTTATTGTCATGCAGAAGTGATATGTCTCAGATCAGTGGATTTGTGAACTAAAGCTACACCCTCTACTCTGAAAGTTCAAAAAAAAATTGGACCTTTTTTCCCCCATTATATTTAAATAGAAATATTAAATTTCAAAGTTGCATTCCTGCTGTCTTGGCAGAGAGTAGGCAAGGGACTCTGAGAAGGCTTAGTGTGCCAGATACTCTAAAGAGTTTGCAGCTTCTTTTTTCCAGAAACAAATTTCAAACCTTTATTTTGACCTTATGCTCCTCACAGATCTCTTGTATCTGCATATAAAATTCTTTTTGTTTTAAGACCTTTGACTCTCTTTAACTTGAAGGGATCATTTCTTCTGCCTTTTGAAATTGCTTTCTGTGTTTGAGGCATTGGAAACTATATTTCACTAGACCACTTCATCCAGAAACAGGTAAATATAAATGTTTCTATTATAGTTCTAGGAGCAAACATTGTTTATTTAAATGACTTCTTTCTTCTCTGAATATAAAACAGCCCTTTAATGTTAGCTCTTTTGCATCTCTCTTGAGCAAATCTGATTTAATTTATGCTAAACATAATGGGACACCTGTGCGTGCTGGATAAAAACTAAAGTATGTAATATTAGATGGAGAAATTTTACATCCTAAGCACAGAAAACAAGCAGCAAAGATCTGGAATGTCTTTTAACCTTTTTGTTGTAATTTTGAAATTAAGAAATATCTGAAAATAAAAATCTGTAGGATGGCTTTAGCAGGTAATGGGTGACTAGTAAAGAAGTAAGAAGCATAAAGAAAAGAATTTTTATGCTGTTTTGCCAAAGTATGAGATACATTTTTTAACCAGTTTCTCATGAGTAATGAAGTCTATCCCATGCAGTGAAACCTAATGGATAGACTGAAATATTAAGAATAAAGTTATTGACTTCTGATTACTTTGTCAATCTCAGAAGCAGTAAATTGGAAATGCCTTAAAATGTTGCATTGACTGTGTATCAAAGAAAGATTATAATAGAACCATCTGAAAGGTTTTAATTTTCCAATGAGAAAATATGTGGCTTTTTTAAGAGTACAATATTTGATATTTTAAAATTTCTTAATTTAGATGGAAGAAGGGATGAGTGTTAGATATGCAAGTATGAAACCAGCTACAGGTTGTGCTAATAACGCAATTGTTTGAAGAAAGACCTCGGTTTTCACTTCCATTTTTGTGACTTTTTTAAGCCTCCCTTTTTTTGGCTTTTTTTGGTTGTTGTTGCTGGGGTTTTTTTGGTTGTTTGGTTTTTTGTGGTTTTTTTTGTTTGGTTGTTTGGTTGTTTTTTTCTATTTTTGGGTCCATTATACTGTTGAAATTATATTCCTATATTATCTATACATGGGAACCAGAATACACCTTAGGAGAATGATGTGTAAAAGAATGGTGATGGGATAGAATTTCACAGAATATAAGATAAAGTATGACAATTTATTTGAGATGGGGTATCTCAACAAGGAAAAAGGCTGACTTTCGTAATGCATCTGGGAGTCAACAATTGGATCTAGGCTGAGAAAAATTAAATATCACATGTGAAGTATCTCCACTGAAGATCAGGGACTGCAGCCTCTATTAATTATGGAAATAATAATTTCCCTGTATATTCATTTCTTAAGGAAAAAGAAAACAAAATAATCAGCCTGTCTTACAGGGTGAAATTTAAAGCAATATAGAACTGAGTTTGCAGGAGTATAAGGGAGGTATTGTTGCTTCTGTAGCTACTACAAATGAATAAACATCATGAAGGGTAAACAGCTATTTAAGGTAAGGAACAAAGACTGCATCAAAGTAAACAAACATAATTATGTGAGGGCTGAAAACTGCAGAAGGTTTATTCACATCAGAGGGAGATGTTACAGCTACAAATAAGTGAAGTAAAAGCCAAAAAGATTATTTGTTTTTAAGGGGGGGTTGAACAAATTTACAAAAGGCAGTATGAGACATTGCCCGTGAAGGAAGTTGTCTAAGCTCAATGCAAGGGAACTGCCTTCTGATCCTGGAGCAGTGGATTGGTGTAATCCTCAAGGCTGCTGAGGACTTCTCAGAAAGAGGAACATCATAATAACACTTATGCAGTTACAGAGGCTTAAATGTGTCAGAAAAACAAATGTAAGATGTTTTAAAGTGAAAATGTTTCTTGCAGATCATTTTCAGCAGAGAAAAAAGGCGCTATGAGGAAAAGACTCAGCTTTTGCATGCTTATACTGTTAGTTGTCTCCATTTTTTCGTATTGTCACAACTCTTGGAGTCCTCTTGGTGGAGCTGGCTGTGGATGCAATTTGTATCTGTTGTTAGGGTGAGTACGCAGAACACTGTATGGGGGAGAAAACTGAATTTCACATAGGAAAAGGCTGTAATTGCATCTTTCCCTACCCTCTCATCCAGAGCAAAGTTTTATTATCAGCTTCAATGAGAAACAGGTGGATACCAAGCTCATTAGGAGTGGGGCTGCAAACAGCTGCTTTGGAAAGGAAATAGAGAATATAAAAAAGAATAGTGTTGTAAACAAACTGAAATATTGTTTGAGCGGGATCAATACATGCTGGATCCAGCAGAGCTAAAGCGAAACACAGATTTCACTTCATAAAGTTTATTAGTTCTTCACTCCTTTTTACTTCCTAGTAGTAAAGGATTGATCAGTTGCACTTGGAAAGATGGACAGAAATGAGCTGGCTTGCCCCAGCTACAGCTGTGGGTGGTTGCAGCAATGAGAGTAGGAATCTACTCCAGTTATGGTCAGGTCTCTCACCATCTGGCCTTTTGGCTCTGGAACATGCTGACACTGCAGCATCTCTGTGAACCAGCTGGCAGACATTGCTTGGCTTCCACCTTGCTCCCAGGAACAGAACCTGTCAGTTTCCAGCAGTGACAGAAAAATGCAGAGCTACATTCTAAAGCCATTAAGGTGTGCTAGGACAACTCAGTTCCTAACATACTTTCCATAGTTCTTGAGATGGGATGTTCTCATTCTACAGCTTCACATGTATTTTCAGTGGATATATTAAAAGAATGTTTAAATGCATAGCTGATGAATAAAGAAAAGGTAAGTTTTCATATTAAAGCCCAAAGGTAAGGATGAACCTGGATTATGTGGAGTTTTGTGGGTTGGGGCATCTACAGTACTTAACATGAAGATGAGCAGCACACTTACAATTCAATCAGTAATAAATATCTCATGGGAATATTTCAAAGCTTAGTTAGTTAAGAGTCAAATTGCCTTCTGTGCTTCCCCTTACTTCAAAGTAGTTTTACAATCTGTCAAGATATTCATACTTGGGAAAATATATATTACTGATAAAACTTTACCAACTGAACCAAGAATCCAGATGGCCTAGCTCAGAGTAAATGCTTGCTCCATCCTGCCCATGAACAGGATCATTAGACAATGCTCAAGTTGTCTCCAACATGGAGCTGGTCTTTGAGATGCAGACAGGCTTGCTTACAGCACACAGCGTTGGACTCAAGTACTTCAGGATCAGAGGGCTCTGCAATATTCAAATACTGTTGTTCTCATTTTACAACTGAGAAAAAAAATACGTAAATTGTCCAAATTAGGCAAGTATTTTTATTTTAGACTAAGGACAATTCTCTTCAGCCTTACCTATGGTCTATGTACAAATCTTCCTAATCAAGAGTAATTCTAATTTTAAAGGGTTTTTCAGGACAAAACCAGTGTTAAAGTTTTACAAAGTTTCTTCTGATGGTTCTTCATTGTCAGTTTAGTTGACTGATGTCATTCACTCTGTATCCTTAGAATATATTGTTTATAATTAGAAAAAGTGTTTTCCTATTTCATGTTAGCTAGATACACAATGTAAATAAAATGTTTAAATCAAATTAATCTGAAGTCTTGGAACATCTTAATCTGGTTGCTTAAAAGCAGTGAGCACTTTAAGAGGCTGATATCATTCATTGGAATTTTACCCATTAGCATGAAGAAACTGAACAATATTAGAACTGATAGAAACTTCATTATACCAAAATCATAAGGACGATCCAAGGGCTGGAGCACTTCTCTCAAGGGCTGAGACTTGAAGTTGCTCAGCTTGGAGAAGAGATGATCTCTAGGGAGACCTTACTGCAGCCTTCTATTACCCAAAGGAGGCTGCAAGAGCTGGAGAGGGACTTCTCACAAGGGCATGGAGTGATAGGGCAAGAGGGGCAGCCTTAAGATGAAGGAGGCTAGGTTTAGATTAGACTTTAGGAAGAAAACCTTTCCTGTGAGGGTGGTGAGGCACTGGAATGTGTTACCCTGAGAAGTGCTGGATGCCCCATCCCTGGAAGTGTTCAAGGCCAGGTTGGATGGGGCTTGAGCAATCTGGTCTAGTGGAAGCTGTCCCTGCCCGTAGTAGGGGAGGTGGAATGAGATAATCCTTTTGGTCCCTTCCAACGCAAATCATTCCATGATTTTATGAAAATACTGATGCCTGTAATTCCCACATAGAATCAAACTAAGATTTCTGTTGACCTTAGTGAATAAACCCTCTAGTCTTTTTTGTTGGGGATAATAAGGAATCTTATAGGCCCCACAAATTGCATGCTCTAGTGGCTGATACGCACTCAATATTTTGTGCTGTTACATGGGGGAAATACCTGTCTAAACAAAAACACACTCTGAGAATCTGAAGAATGAGTGAAAGGACAAATGCAATGCATTATGTTGGCCATAGAAAAAAGTGGTGTCTTTATTGATGTGTGTTATGTGAAGAGGATGTTAAGAAAAGAGTCCAGACTGTACCACTTTTCAGTGGTACAGTTTATAATTCAGATAATATTGTAGTCATAGTAAGAATATGAGTGCATTTCATGGGAGAATAATGTGACTTTCTGCACAACTGTTTAAAAAGGATGTGGCATATTTATGAGAGGCCAATTCACACTAGTAAATATGATTACATTAGAACAAATCAAATGTATTTAAAAGAGAAGAGACCTTTTCCTGTAACTTTTCAAGATAATCTATTTGTTATGTTGCAATGGTTAACTACTGTGATGTCAAAAAATATAAAATAATGCCAAATTTTATCTGCATCTGGGCATGGATAACTACAAAACAAATCTCTAGAAGCACTGGAGAAAGCAATGAAGAAACTCATGAAGAAAAATATTTGTCATTCAAAATGTCTGCTCTCACTAATGACTGAGTAAATATGTTGTTACTGGTGAAACTATTGAAAAGTAGATGAGGTGGAGGTAATAATCCACAGCCACAGCAGGATGTATTGAGTTACTTATTATTGATCAAAACTAGCCACAAACAAAGTAATTACTTAATAATTTTACATTTACTTGATGAAGGCTTTTCTCTTCAAGTCTACTATCCTTTACCAGTTTTTTTGCACGGAGTGGCAGCTCTGAATTCTTGTGGAACATTCTTACCATAAATTCTTAAAAAACATTAATCAACATTTTGCATAAATCAATTATTGTAATGTATTCAGTTCCCTTTTTCCTTCTAGATTCTTCAGTTATTCGGAGATAAATGTTTCATGACAGCTTCTATTTCTTGAGTTCTGTGTTGCAGAATGAGGCCTTTGTTGGGGTCGAGCCATTTGTTGGTGAGGGGAGACTCGGACACTCAATATGAGTGATCAGCAAGTTCCGTTTATTGAAGAGAGCATCAGACACTTATACAGCAAATAATAAGCTTATGAATATTCTGTAAGCCAAGCGATCAATTGGTTAAACTACACCATCAACTCTTCCTCATTCCTTTGGGCCTACATTCTCTACTTCCCACGTCTCTCTGTCCACTTGTTATCATACCCAGCTAGGCCCAAGGACACGCTATCTTGCAGGTGCAGGACTTGGAATTAGCCACGGCCTTGTACTTTTCCAGTTTCTAGTCAGCTAAATTCCCAACAGTTCTGCTTTTTGTCTTTATATGATAATTGAGGCAGTTATGATACTATTTCTGTAGAAGACTCATTTGGGTTTATCTCTCCCTCTCTCTGTACAGTTTATGTATTTATGCTTTTCCTTGTTACCATTAAGTATTGAAATTGGGCTAATTTGTATCTAGTGGAACTGTATACTTTATATGAGGCAATTCAGGCATTTTCAGATACATATCTACACCTGACAAAACTTTTCTGCAGCTTGTTTTGGCATTACCCTCCCCAAACCCAAGAGATTCTCTAGATTTTCTTGAACATGAAACTGTTTTGAAATCCCAAAAAACAAGAACATTGTTACTGATCTATACCTGGAATTTTGTGCATTATGCCCAGTGAGACCATTACCTGGAGCTCATTTATTTCTACTAAGATCAAAATAGAAAAACAATAACAAAAGAGTAAAGTCCACAGTGCTTTCCCAAAGTATTCATAAAAGGAAAAATGAATGGTGACACATCTCACCAAAATCAAATCTATATCTGAGATTCTCCTCTTGCTAGTGAATTTATGAGAAATTTATATGGCTTGAGGGTCTCATGCTGATAAATTATAGATGGACAGAGCACAGAAAGAGCAGCAGATATTATGATGAGAAATTGGTTTTGTTCTCAGTGTCAAGAGGCTGGGACTGGGGTGTTGTCTTGTGCTTTTGGAGGGGACTATTTTGAATAGTATTGAGCTTTCAGTAGTTTCCTGTAATGTACAACCCTCCTCACCTTTTCATTAGATGCAATTATCAGACAGAAGTATGAGAAATTGTGCAATGTTGTGCGTTGCAGGAAGTGTATACAAAGGATGTAGCTACACAGAGAGTGGAGGGGAGTTTAGGGGAAGTAGGACAAGCATGTGCTGACAAACCACTTGAGAAGTGAGAGCATAGGAAGGAGATTTAATTGGCCCCTAGTCTCCAGTGTGCCCGGCATCCTGCATGGGATGTGCTGAGAAATGTAACTGGAGGGAGCCAAAAGAGGGATTTTTGTGCAGACTAAGCCCTTGCATTAAGACACCAGCCTTTCTAGGGTTCCTACGTGGGAAGAGAGAGAGAGGACCATTGAGAAAGTAAAAGAAGCAATTTTCTTCCAAAACGCAATTTATAGCAGGGGGGAAATATATTCCCTGCTGTACTGTAACCTGGGGCATAAAATAATCACAGTGTGTTTATTTTGATGTGGCATTTTTGAAATTATGTAAAAGTTTTCAAGTGAGTTCCAACTAAAGATTTTCCTCTCAAAAAATGATTCCTTCCGCTCACCTGTGTATTTGATCACACATGTATTTCTCCTGAAATATCATTTTACACAAGTGAAACTGTGTGTCAGTTCTTCATGTAGGTATCCTCTGAATGTTAGAAAAATTGATGACCAAACCTTGCCTGGCCATTGACAGTGTTTGTTGTGAGCAACATGCAGACACTCTTCTGATCCTAAAGGGGATGCTGCAGTCAACTGCTTTCTGTTGGCCTGAGAGGTACCCCATTATTCCAAGGAAAAGGCTTATGTGCAAAGTGTTACATGATTTAATGTCCCTAATTGCACATAAATTTCACTTTGAAATAATTGACAGGTTCCTAAGCCCAAGCCATTGGTCTGGCTCTCACCACTGGGCAGCTGCCCAGCAGAGCTGCTCTCCCTGATACTCCCTAACTTTGACTTGGCCAGGGAAAAGGCACTTTGCAGGAAAGAGACGAGAGAAAGGACATCTGAGAAACTATCATGTAGCATTCTTGGAAATGGCCAGTTTGGTTATCTGGCCCAGCTACTGGCAATGTTTGTTCAAAACAGTGAAATATTTTATATCTCTTTGGCTGCTTTTACATCATGATTTCCTATGGCTTCTGCAGTTCAGCAGTTGTAAGAGGTGGTAAGAAATCCTTAGCATAATGTCTGATCTCTTTCCAGGTCATCCTGCTGTGATTTTTAGCAGGGCCTACTTTGTCTCTCAGATGAAGTTTGGAGATTGAAGGGAAATTAGAAGAACCTGGAAATGGATTGTCATGCTCTTCTATACACAGTAAGTTACCATTCATGAAGTCTGACAAATCATATATCTTTTATATTATTAGAACAGTGAGTTAAACATTATTTTCAAACTGTTTTCAGTATGTTCCTACTATAAACATAAAAGAAAATGGGCTTGTGTTCTAGTAAACATCTGGGAGAGAGAAACTCATATGCTCAGTGCACCTGAAAAAGCCATGCTGCTGCATCTGTTAAAAGAACGATGGGGAAAAGATGTCATGTGCACATCTACCTTATATAGTTCCTATCAAAAGTTATTTCTCTGTTTTTATTTAAGAGTCTTATTGAATAATCTCATACTACAATTATCTGTGTAGTATACCCTTCTTTTCAAAACTATTGCTTACTCTTTATAAAGGGACACTAAGACTGCAATCCTAAGTACTCACTGGAAAACCCAATAAAAGAAATATTTTGGCAATTATGCACCATATTTTTTTTAATTGCCATTTACTAAGTAACATCATGACAAGCTGTTAACAAACTGAATTAAAGACATATGGTAGCCTTGTCATATTTAACACATTCATCCATCATCACATTCTGCTATCATTTAATCCATTATGTCATGTTTGTAAAGTCAGTACAAAAGTTATATATATACATATATAATTATAATTTTATAATTTGAAGGCTCTTTACTATCCAGAGTACATTGCCCTTATTAATACTTTTTTTGGTTCCTAGGCATTGCATGCTCTGTTACTGATAAAGAATTCAGCATTTAATTTTTGGAAGTTCATGGTGTCCTTAATTTGTTTAACCAGTACTGCCAAAGCCTTGGAAGTACAAATGTTTGTTATACTTGCATAATGTGAAAAAAGCAGTAACACTGAATACATTAATTGATAAAATTAGCCATGTTAGCCTCTTAAAATAAGCCAGAGGTAACTGTGCTTCTAAACACACAGTCCTTTTTGCCTCCAGTAGAAAAACAAGCCTAAAACCACTATTTACATGAACAGAAAAGTAAATTTAATTCTTATTTATGGACATATTAACTAAAAAAAAAAAAAAAAATTAAGGCAAATGAAATTACCATTGAATGTAAATTCTGACAAACTGATTTCTTAAATTTTCCACTTCTCACTTGTCTTCAATTTGGACTCAGTAATATAGATTTTATTATCTACAAGAAAAAAAAACAGATATGCTGTAACTCTACTACTTTTCTTTGATTTTTACCTTTGAATTTCACAGATAGGAAATACAGTCCGGGGCCTGACATTGCAGGAAGGACACTGTGGGCCTGGAGCCTGTTCCAAGAAGGGCAAGAGAGATGGTGAAGGCTCTGAAGCACAGGTTTTATAAGGAACAGCTGAGGAAGCTGGGGTGGTTCAGTCTGGAGGAAAGGAACCTCAGAGGAGACCCTATGGCTTGGCTCTCTACAGCTGCCTGAAAGGAGGCTGCACCCAGGCGGGGGTCGGCTTCTTCTCCCAAGCAGCAAAATACAGTATAAGGGAAAATGGCCTCAAGCTGGGCCAGGGAAGATTTAGACTGGATGTTAGGAAAAAATTATTCACAAAAAGAAGCATTGGAACAGGGAAGCTGTTGAGTCACTATCCCTGGAGATTTTTATAAGATGTGTAAATATGTCACTTAGAGCCATGACTTAGAGGTGGACTTCGCAGTGGAATTTATCAGCCGACTTGGTGATTTTAGAGGTCTTTTCCAACATAACTCTATGATTCTGTACAGTGCAATTGACTCAGAACTGAAGTCAGGAATGGCAATAAAATTACTTTCATTTTTCTCAATATAAAAGAGGTGGAAGTAATTGTAGTCTTATCATGGTACATATTCATTGCAAAAAAACTCTATTAAGTCTTCAGATATAAACGATTTTGAACTTTAGAGTAAAAACAGTTCATGCCTCTTGCTCTGCAATTTTGCTTCTTGGGTGGTATGACTTACACAAGAATGCATGCCAACTTGTGCATTTCTGCCAACAGAGCAAAGACAAGAATTAGAGCACTCTATCTCATCAAACAGGGGTGAGCATGCTCCCCTAGTCCTTTGGACTCAGGCTCTTAGTGTCAGGCTGAGTCAAATGTTTGCCCACTGCCAAGCTCAGTTTGAAGCACCACTGACACTTGAAAAAAATTAGCCACCATCTGTAGATAAACAAAATATAAAGAATTACATTTAATTTCTTATTCTACACTCACTGCACAAGATGTTTTAATGAAAAATGCTTATGTATTTTTCTTGTACATAGTTTAAGAAACATAAAAGTAATGCAGCCTATTCCACTAGGTTTATTACTGTTATTCAAATTCCCTCTGGGAATTCCATACTGGAGTTCTCCTCTAAAATCCTGACTTTCATTGTATCTTGTTCTAAGCAACTGCCCAGATGATTGTACATGTTTAATATAGACATATATGTACACACACCTACATATTTCTACGCACTCTATAAAGCTGTATCTATAACTAATTTTGGAAACAAATGTATGACTCATTTCTGGTTTTCTCCCTTTAATTCTTCTTTATCTATTTTGCCATCAGGAAGCTGTTGGGTTTCATTACTGCATTTAGAGACAAATATACAGACATTTGATATGAAAAAGTAGAGGTAAATATCTCTTATCGCAGTTCTGTTCCCTGGGCTATTTCTGCCAGAAAACTGGTTAGCAGCACAGACATATCTGAGTCATCAGGGAAGAGTTTCTGTACAGTCATGGACAGCCACATGAGGGAGTCTGACCTGTATCATTCTATCTACTTCAGCATAAATAATGCATTCTTTATTCAACAGCATTTAAATAATGTAGGATACATATCTCTTCTTGTACTTGCCAGGAAAACCTCCATTTAGCATCTCTCATTTAAAATGTAAGTAATAATCTGAACAGAAGCCAGAAAAACAGAAAACAGGAAAAGAAAAACAGAAAACAGAGCAAGGAATGGAAGCACGGTCATTATTTTCCCCAAATCTTCCTTCCTCCTTCAAGAGAGTGAAGAAAAACCACCTATCATCTCTTTTGCTGACTGACCTCATATCTTGAATATCACACCTCATATATTTTTCTTTCTCCAATATAGTAAAGTGAATTGATGTTCATTATAAACAAAATAATGGATGTGCATGTAAATTATCTGAGTCCTGCAAACACTAATAGTGTGATCTGCACTATTTCCAACCTCAGGCTTTTGCTCTGCCTGGGGACTAAAGTGTCTTGGTATCATAGATACGTGTGTAGAAAAGTAATTTTAGCAAGTTTCTGTAGTAATCGAGATCTCTGCAATTCCCACAGTAACTGGGATTTTCGGGCTGGTAATGCATTTACAGATAGAAAATAAGTAGGGCATAACTGGAAAAGGCTGTGAAAATTAATACAGTGCAGTAAAATGAAAACTTTTTGCATACATCTCCTCAACTCTGCTTGCTTTGAAGATGTCAAAAGAATTTATCACTCCTTCCTCTGATCTTGTCATTCCTTCCCTTTGAATTCCCTTTACAGCACCATGTACCATGTTATCTCCTTGCTGTTTAATCTCAGTCCTCCTGATATTCACTAAGTTGCTAGCTAAGAACATGGTTCTTACATGCTTGATAGATACTTTTATTCTTTCTCCCATGCTGCCATTTTGGAGCTGGGGGACCACTGTGATTATAAAATATAAGCCACTTGCTTTTTTCCTGCAAAAATGCTTCAAAATTCCTTTTATTTGCATTGCATCAAAAAAACAAATAATGAGTAGACAGGTGGTGAAGAGAGCTACATTTAATTTTATGTATTTAATGAAACAATAAGGAAATTTATCTAAGGCAAAGCATAAATGATGAAGTTAAAAAGCTCCATGCGCTTCCTTGTGAAAACCTACATACATTTTGTTACTTCACTTCCTTCATGTTGATAGAATGTAGCCAAGATTCCTATTTTTATGGATCCTTTCAAAAAGAAAAAGCCCAGCAGTAAACTCTCAGCTTTAATTCGTCATGTGTGCCTTTGCAGGAAGCACCATTTGCTTGCACACCCTGTGTGCATCTACCCCTGCCTGACCTGACCACCACTGGCTGTGTGATGACACATCTTTCTTCCAGTTCTGATGGTGCAAATGCCATCAGTGGAGCTGGGAACCACCGGCTGTGTGATGACACATCTTCCTTCCATTTCTGATGGTGCAAATGCAGGCAGTGGAGCTGGAGTCACTGCTGGGAGCCACTGGCTGTGTGATGACTACCTGTGTTATACAACAGGCTTTATCCTGACCTGCTGGGGAAAGCAAACAGGCTGCTTTTGGCCAAGGAAAAGGAAAGGACATCCTTCTCTTCCTAATTTGTCCATTTACTTTTCTTTTCCCCTTTTTTCCACCATAGGCAGACTACTTTTTTTTTTCTTTCTTGAAAAAGCCTACTAGTGAGACACAGAAAAAATATGCAAAGTGAATATCAATAAGAAGACATCAGTTCCTATATTTTTAACCACACAAGTTTAATGTTTGATCCACTGTGGTGGTCAGGTCTGTCTGTTCTCTGGGAGATTATTATCTTCTACTGTTAAAATTTATGGTCACATACTAAAGCACAAAAAAGACAAACTTCAGGCAAAGTCATATGTAAAGCTGATTATTTCTAAGTCTTTATTTTAATATTTCAAAGTTTTCACTTGTAATCACAGATTTTTTTGAGAAGAAAATACATATTTGAGAAGAATACTTAATATGAATTGAATTTGTTATTCTTAATAAAAGTAGATGAATGCTAACTTACTGATATTTAAGAAGATCAAGAAAAGCAAAACATTAAAAATCAAGAGATTAATCTGACCTTGCCACAAAATGTTTGTTAATGATAAATGCAATCTACAGCTCACAAGCAAATGGAACAGCAAGCGATTTTGATGTTATTGCTAAAAAATATTTTTCACTGTAAAATTCTAGCAGTTCATTTAAAATTGTGACAACTGTCTTGCAAAGGGACGACTGAAGAGTATAGCTAGAAAAGATAATGTAGAATTGCAAAAAAAAAAAATTTGATGTTAACAGGCTGGAAAAATACTGTAATGGTGGCTCTTATTTTTATTTTGTTTCTCATGAATACCAGAATAATATTTTAAGATATAATTATTTTTTCACAAATATCAATATATGTTTTGTTAGTGATTTTAAGCAGAATCAAAGTTCTGTCGTAAAATTGGTGGTTCAATAGCATTTCTTTTGCTTCTCTGTTAGATCAGGCCCACCATGGGATTAAAGAAGACACCCCAAGGAGGAAGAGGCTGGTGGGTACCACACAGAGGGCTGTCAGTAATGAAGATCAGTGTTGGAAAAGGGCATAGGGTCTTATCTATTGCTGAGTGACATCCTGGTGGGTTCTTGGGTAGATCAGGATATTTGGCAACTATTCCTTATTAGCAATGTCAGGCCAGCACCTTACTGGGAACTGACATGGGAACAGACATGCTGCATCTTCTCATATCATGGCTCCCTGCAAGGAATCCTAAAGAGGATCTCCCTGTTCTCCCTGGAAGGCAGAAGCTATTTCTGTGTTAAGAATGGACATCTGAGTGATAAGAAGGGTTTCCTGAAATTTATATAGTCATCTTCTACATGCAGACAGTGGATTGCACTTTGTGTAAGCTACCTAGGGAAACTGCTGGGAAGTCAGCAGGAATGAGATGTTGACTGCAGCCCATGGGTGAAGCAATCTAATCCCAAGGACACGTTCCTTTGCCATTCCACATCAGATTTTGTGATGCCAGAGGATGCACTCAAAAGCTGTAGCAAAATATGACCAGGGAATTTGGGCCCAGTCGTGCCCTCGGTGCTGCGGCCTGGACCCTGGGTAGGAGGGATCTGTGTCCTGATCCCCTTGTGGCTGAGGTGGCTTTCACAGGGCCTTCAGGCAACTTCTTCATGGAGTTACTTGGCCCTTGGATAAAGATTGCAGAATTTTCTGTGACACAATAACTGTGAGAAAAGAGTTTGTATTTTTTTAGGCAAAAGGGTTGCTTATTCCTTTAGACCATGGCAAAACACAGAATTTTTTTTCTGTTGACAGAGTATTTTCATGCATATGGTAATCACAGCCATTATATAGCATTCATGAAGTTTATCCTAGGAAGTGAGAGCAAGTTTTTATAATATTCCTCACTAATATACAGGAAATAGTCAAATTCACATCTCTGGAATAAGTTTTTGATAGTAAAATGATCTTTTTACTGAATCTTTTATTTGCCCTATAGGGTAACTTCGTTCTAAAAAAAAGCCTTATTTTCTGCCTCAGTGGTCAAATTGCAGTCATATTCTGGATTTTCCCACAGGAGCATATTTTCTCATGTAGGAAGAGAACTAAACTGATCAATGCTTTCTAAAATGGTGAGAACCTCACCTGAACTTACAGGTGAAGGACCATTCCCACAGGCTGGCACGAGCAGACTTTGCTGGCCAGCCAGCTCTAGGACTGCACAAGAAACCCTCAGACCAGCTGAAGAATGCGTGTGGAGTGAAGTCTTTTGATTTTGGGGCAGCTGATGACAAATGCATATCTTCATCTCTGCAGGTATTTTCAGCCTGGCTGTGGGGCTAGCAGGGAAGCCAGGAACCTGAACAATCAGCTCACAACAGCCCCACCAGAACTAAAGATTGTTGTTAGTCCACCTTTTTGCCAAAAAGAGAATAACACATTTATCTCAGAAATAGTCTGAGTCAATATGTTTCAACTCAGTATCCCTGAGACATAATTTTCTGAAGATATGTTTGTTTTCCTATTGTGCATTACTCAGTTAGAGAAAAAAGTACTTCAGAAAAAACCAGTTATTCCCTGTCTATCCCTCCCTACACAAAACTTTTATTTTAATTTGGTCTCTACTTTTAAAGAGCTCTACAAGCGTTAATTATAAGTATCTTGAGGTACCTATATTGGTACCTGGTCAGTTGAAAATTCAATCTTTTTTTGGCACTCATTCCACTATCAAAGTATAAAATATTAACAGCATGAGCAGATTACTATTGCTTCCTTTGCTTCAAGAACATGTTTTTAATTTTTGAATAAGGAGAAGAAAACAAGTGCAAGCAAAGTTGAAGGTTTTTTTCCTAAAAAAAAAAAAAAAAGAGAAAAAAAGGTCAAGTAAGCCATAGGAGTATCCTCACATGATTATTCTGACATTTTCTGACTCATAATCTACTGGGTGTTCATTCACCTCTTGCAACTTGAAAGTGTCCTTGAGATCTGTAACTTCATCTACATGCCAGGCTGCCAATTCTATGCTTTTTAAAGTGGAATTTTCATTTATGCCGAGAGCTGAGCTGCATGGGGAGTAAAAGTCAGGAAATATCAGAACTTTAAAGGATATAAAAGAACAGAATTGCCTTTGATTTGACACTAGAAATTAGGACTTGATCTATGCATGATCTGGGATCCATGGTGGGGGTTTGGGCCATGGGGTTCAGGCCAGAAAAATAGAAGATTTTTATGCCTGAGAAAATGATGTAATAGAAAAGGAAAGTACTTGTTTGGATTGCTTTCAGCTTTCTGAGGGGTTCCAATCTCACGGAGCAGCAGAGGGAACCAGAGGGTTTAGAGCAGAGAGAGAGTCACAAACCAGCAAGAAGTATGGCTGTGGGTTCCTGCTGACCTTCTGTAGCCTGAGAAAGGGGGGTTGTACAAAACCAAAAAACCATGATGGAGATTTCATTTGTTCCCATCCACTCCCTCACAGTTTGCCTTTGGAAACTTCTGCTTTCCTCACGTAGCCTGACTTAGTAGAAAAATTGAATGGCCCTAAATGTAGCTCTGATTGCTCACAGGCAAATTATAAACTTATCAACCCAAACACAGGCTGATTAATAAAATCATATTACTGCTACAGATCCTGTTTCCAGAACCTGAGCTGCATTAAAATTCAGAGGAGATGAATTAGGATTGCTATCAATGGAATAAACTGCAATACTTCAGTGGAGGCTGTTTTCAGTCTTAAATTTATGATATTGTTCCACTTTTCTAATCTTCAGAAAAGTCAGTAATGAATCTGAAGTTATTGATTACACAATGAAATTCAACTCTTGTGGCCCTCCCCCATTAAAAGCTTATCTTCTTCTTTACAAGGGTGTCTTGAAGATGCTTTCATTCTCACAAGCTTGTTGCAAAAAGTTGTGCTTACTGTCACTGATATAGACAGAAAGGTCAGTCAATGTTTGTAATGAAGATGTGTATTTATCAAAGCAGGTTACTTGCATCTTGTTTGCAGCAGGAAGGTAAACACAGGTTTCAGATGGGCAAACATCATCACCCCCAGCATCCCATCCCCAAACAATCAAAAGTCCAGATTGTAAAATATTTCTCTCTTTTACAGTTGTCATCTGCTGGTCATAAGGAAAATTAACGTGGGCATCCACTTATATTCAAACAGTATCTGGAACAGAAGGCAACTTTCTCAAACGTCATTGATCTTAAAGGAGCCTTGCACAGAGGTAAATAAATGAAAGAGTTCAAATATTTTAGTATGCTATATTTCATTTCAATAACCTTCTAAACTGCTGTCTTTACAATATTTAAATGCTAACCACTTCTCCTATTCAGCACTGATAAATGAAAAGTTTAATGCAACTTTTAACATCCAAACACCTGTATGAACACAGTGATCAAGTGTCTGAGAAATCATTTGTTCCTACTACTTAGTAGAGAGGAATATTTAATAGAAAAATAGCATTACTTTGCACAAATAAGTAGAAGAATCAACTATAAATATCCATAAGGACTGTTTTAAAATAGCCTGTTTTGAGGAGTGGGTTATGTATGCAGCTGTAGTGATATTTAAAAGATAAGTGCATGTGGTGCTCAGAGCTGTGGTTTGGTGGTGGATTTGGCAGTGTTAGGTGAATGGTTGGACTCAATAATCTTAGACGTCTTTTCCAACTTGAAAATTTAAAAATATTCTGCATGAAGATCATAGAAAAATATGTGTACAAATCACTGTCTTGCACATGATATGCAGCATTAAAATTTTATGGAGGTCTGTCTGAACATGTGACTGCCTGCCCTCACCCAAGTTTGGCCTCCTTTCTTTTTTGGTACCCTGTGACCCATCACTGCTTTACTTCTAACATTACACTGCTCAAATGAGCCTCACAAAAACATGTTTGAAGAGTGAAATTACACAACTACATAGAAAATCTGAGAAGTTTTTTTGGTTCATTTTCCACATGCAGTTTTTCACATCTGATTTATGTGGAAAGAAATATATGGTCTGTATCTTCAGTGTCTAGAAAGCTAAGAATAAATAGATGTTGATTTTAGACTAGGGCATAATCTTTCTCTAGCCTTCTGTTGGAAAAAAATGCTATGAAATAATTTAAAAGATTCAGGTTCAATGGAACATATTACCATTTACAATATATAGCTGAACAATAGTGATGAAGCCAAAAAACACCTAGTAGACTCAAAACATCTTAATTTCCTTAATTTGAGAATTTTCTTCATTGAAGTTTTACTTCAGTTCTAAAAAATTAACAGATGAAAACAAACCTCATAACTGATACAAAACATTTGATTTTGATTTGCTTGAAACTGCATCTATTTTTGTTTCTATTTTTCTCTCTGTGGTCTTTGTCAGATTTTTTGACCTTAGTTTGTTTAACTTCTAATTACATAGATGATAAAAAATATTCCCTTGAGAAAAATGCCTGAGTTGAATGAGCGCAGTATTATCTGTGAAAATCTGCAGACTGTAAATGATGGGCCACAAAAGGAGACAGTATCAGAATAAATGCAACTTTTTGTTGTGCTGTGTCACATGAACTCTACCAAATCAGCATTCCAGAGCAGAAAAGCAGAGGAGACAGCAGTCCTATAATGCCTATTGACTGAAGGAAGAGACTAAAGTGAATTTTTTGTCACTTTCACAAGGAAATGCTGAGTGAGCTGGCTTGCACACCTGGGCCAGCCAGTTACAAGGTGTGGGGGTAGACAGGCTCCTTATTCCTGTTTTTCTGCATACTACAAAGTTTTTTGAAATTGGGGAACTGACAAATAACCTTGACTGGTGCTGTCATACGCCAGTGTGACCTAGATCCTTTGAGGTCTTTGGTATTTGCATTCTGCTGAGTTGTTTTGCCCTTCCAGATCTTCACTAGCTGCAAATTTATATGACAGCCCTGTCTCGATCTGGATGGAGCTTCATAATTTACATCAACTGAGGATCTGATAGGTTCAAGTTGGACACTCTCATACTTCTGCTGTAAGTGTTAAGACCAAGAGGACCATTTACATAAGGATGCAAGATATGCATCTCACATCACAGATTCCAAGGTAGGTGTAACCTCTGTGGTTTTGTTGAAATTATTTTGTCTTAAAAGCATTATATATCCATTGCTGAGAGAGTTTTTAAAAGACTATAGCATAAATATTTAAATATTTATATAACCTCAGTCTTTTATCTCCTATGAGAGTTTTCAAGGGTCGCTACCAAAACTAGATGAACAGGAGACTTGTGCACTCACTGCAGAGAAGTTGGTCTCTTCTCCCTGAGGTCTGGCTGCTGAAGAAGTGCAGTCAGTGTTGTAGCTCCACACCAAAGCAGCCAGGGAGAGAGAAGCTCCATACTGGTTCATCTTTGCAAGGGCCATCTGATATTCCAAGGCTATTTTAAGGCCAGGGAACTAGAAGATAAAAGGCCAGAGGGGGTGTTCATTTAAGGAGGCAAACAGAGATCTCAGGGAATGCCATTTCACTTGCTTAATTCATCACTTTGCTAAGACAAATTATTTGGAGAGAAACAGAGTAGAAAAGCAGATTAATCATGAACAACTATTAGTATCCTTAACCTTGTCCTTACGCACATATTATTCCTTTGATCTTTATATCAGTGATACACCAAAGGCTGACTTCAATGCCAGAACTAGTGAGTATTTACAGAACAGTTCACTAGGCATGTCAAGAGCCATCATAACAAAAATTTGAACAATGCCATAAGATGCTGCCTTAAAAAGAATATCCATGCTTGAAAGATTAGGCTGGAAGCACTGCTGATATTTGGTGACGATATAAGCAGGAGGCAGAAGTGTGAGAACTTTATCAGTGGGAGTGACAAAATATTTCAAATTTGTATTACTTGTCTAGATGATTGTCCATTGACACAGCCTTCTATTTCTCAGACAATTCGAAAATCAAGTTTCTCAGAAGCATGAGTGTTGTGTGGCAATGTAACATCATTAATAATGACTGTCAATTATTTTTTATTTGGTTTGAAAGAGAAGCAAGTGATCATTCATTCAATCTGAACAACAATTAGAGATGGGCTGAAAAATCACATCTATTAACAGCAGCCTACCTATGGTTGTCAGGAGCAATTATTGCTGGCTTGTTTTCTCTCTTTTCTTTTGTCTTTGACTGTCTTACCAGTTCTGTCCTCTAAATGCTATGAAACAAAAGGTATAATTATCTTGTAACTCCACATTGCCCTTCAGTTCAAAATCTAACATAAAATCCCAACTTTCCATGCCCAGATTCCAAAAATTCCATTACTGTAATTAGTGTACTTGTGAAGAAGTTAAGAAAAGCTGGTGAAAACAGAAACAAAAAGTAGTATTTCCAAGACAGTGGGCTGGTATTAATTGATTTGTGCTGTGTATTCATGTTCAGTGTGGTCTTGTTTTTCTGTTCACTTTTCTTCTCTGTTGAAAAGATTTGCCTCTATGGTAAAACTAGTACATTTGGAGCATAATGAGAGGCAAAGTGACAACTGAAAGAGTAAAAAGGAAGATACCTGTAAAAGGCTGTAATTTAGCACATTCACATCCAAAGTTAAGGTTTGAAAATTCACAGGAAAATTATTTAGTCTTCTTCCACAAACCTTTAAGAGAACTTGAAATTTTTGAAAGGATATATAATATTTTGAGTATTTTTATACATCAAAACCAGTTTGCAGGTCAACATTTGGGAAAGTAAACATTATCTTTTAAGCTTCTTCATATTTATCCCATAGTTTTATCTGAGTGGTTTTTTATGGTGCTAATGACTTTAATAATCTGAATTTAATATATGAGTTCAATGGACAGAATAACCATATTAGCATAATTAAAGTACGTGCATAATTAAAGTATATGTAATTAAAGTGATTGTGCAGTACCAGCCTGGGGCTAAATCTTTTTTTATAATACATGGTGTTCAAAAGGCCACAATACTTAGTTCACAGTATGTAATCCTCTGCAGCTATTACTGCATTTTATAGACAAACTCATTGATCACAAGTGCAATTCTTTTGAAAATTATTTATATGGCAGATTGCAATATTTCTACATTATTTAAATGACTAAATTTATCCAAGTGTTTCTGGAATTATGCAGGTTTGGTATATTTTGGGTATATGTTTTGGGTATATATTTTTAAAGGTGGAAATAGTTGCATAACACAGTTCCAATGCTGATGGGATACTTATTGTTACTAGTGAAATCACTATGCTATCTTGCTTCAGGTACAGAGAACATGCAATAACATGCATTGAGCAGGAAACAATAGTTGTTAAAATGTTAGTAGCAACAAAAAAATAATGCTTTCCCTCAGATTCTTCTAGAGCCTTGTCATTTGACTTTCTGGTTTCATGGTCAATATTTTCTGTCCATCCCTGCTTAAAATAAAAAAGGGATGTAATGAGAACAGTGAAAAACAAGTTATAAAAATTTATGTACTGATTAATATTAATAGAGTGCATAAAATCACCTAGTATTAAAGAGTTTCTTGTGGTAAAGCTGTTTTGCAGCGCATGAGAAAGGCCAAGAAGCCAATGACTGACGTTAGAGGAACTGACCTGCTTTGTAACACAAGAAGTAGTTGGACCAACAAATGCTAAACAGTCCTTATTCAAATGCATAACACTCTGTTCCAATCTAATCCAACCTGTAAGACTTTCCATTTCATCTACAAAATATTTGTCTACGCATTGGTTATGTTGTTTCAAACAGGGCAAGAGAATTGGCCTTCAAGCCAAAGCTTCAAGCCAAATGTCACAGAAACTTCACAAAAACCAGTCTCACAAAGTTAGACAAAATGAAGTTCACAGTGTCATAAATTTCAGGATCTTTTTGGCACAAAAGACAAAGAAAAAAATATCCCAAACCTTCCTTTTCAGTACTGCATTCTGAGAAGCCAGAACGCTGGCAAAAATCTGGAAGGACACTTGGGCCTGGAAGATGGCAATGAAGATATAATCCACATCAGCCTTGGTAAGTGAAAGGAATGGGCACTCAGGGTTGATTATGGTGGTACTAAGCTGAAGGCTGACTTAGGTGATCATGAAGGTCTATTCAAACCTTGATGATTCTGTGATTTAGGCTATTTTACATCTTTGTAGATCCTTTACATCTTTGTACATCCTTACTTCAGTGTCTCTATTTCCCTATTGAGAGAAGTGAGTGTTTCAGTCATGTGTAGTTATCTCTACGCCTGCATAGTTTCTTCTCCACTAAATATATTTGGAATGAAAAACAAATATTTGGCAATAAAAAGAGAAATCACAGGAGAAAAGAAGTGCTTCTCTAGTATCTAGTAATGGATAAAGAAATCTCTTTGCTATAGCTCAAGTATAATAGTCTACAGTACTTATGTGTCAAAAGAGAGTTATGTGTTAATTTCTCTTAGATTTTTCTTTACTACATTTTGGGGTTTTTTATTTACTTTTCTACACTTTGTTTAACAATGGATTTCAGTCTTGTATTATCTTTAATATGACAGAAAAATACTGAATCTAATAGACTTGCCTAGAAAAGTGAGTGTTAATATCCAATACTGTCCAATTAAGCCCTGCAGAAAAAGACTCCCTTTTAGAGAGATGATCTTATTTTTTATTACAGATTATTTTTTTTAAATTGCAGAAACACTGAGATTTCCTTTGGAAATCCTCCTTTTCTAAAGAAAAAAAAATAAGCTACAGACACTGTCTGTGGACAGAAGTATGTGCTAAACATCCAAGAAAGTAAAGTCAATTTGGATTAGTCTGAAATGCCTATGGTAAGTGTGATTAAACAGAATACTTAAAAATAGAAAGAAAGTTTGATTTTTGGTAGAAAAACATTTAAAACACTGCACCAGCTGTGTTATGAATGTCTTAATCCCTAGTCAGGGTTTTTAAAAAATTATCTTCATTTTAGTGGGTTTTTTTCTGGCCATGACTTAGCTGCTGGAGATACTAATGGGGTGAAAAAGACTTTAGCTGGCTTTGAAAGATTCATCTGGACAAATCTTATCCTCTCCAAAATCAATTACTACATTCTCTACTGTCTACTGAATAATACATAAGTGCCCGAAATGTAATTCCATTGATGTCTGGTGATTTCTTCATTCCTGCAAAGGAGATTTTATTTTTCACTTTAACAGCTCATGATTTATATTAGTGAATAGATTGTTTCTTAGTCCCCAAAGAGTCTTTATAAACAACTCTGGCCTCTCTGACCACACAGTTCTATCCTTATCTATTGCTACAGCAGCACATTAACATGCTAAAACAATGGTTCATAGACACCAGTGTTGCAGCAGAAGTGCTTTTATGTGGTTTGGTTGAAAGCTTTTCTCTGAGGGATAATTATATTCCTAGACATTAAGAAGAAAGAAAACGAAATTAAGTTCATTGCAGCTACATTGAGATACAAATGAAAAAAATTGGAAAGAGGGACTGCTCAATAGTAGTTTGCCTCCAATAAAATGTAAATTCTGCTTCGCTAAACCCCACATTTTCCATAAATTACTGACCCATCCTATGTCAGAAGTAGAGCCTTCAGGTTTTTTGGTTTCTGGTTAACTCATTTGGTGTCATGGGAGCTTCCAAGGATATTAAGTCTCTTTTTTTAGGAAGAAAAGCTCTGAATCATCAGAGCGTGCATATCCAACACTGAACAAAAGATTAATGTTTAGTCAGTTTTCAGGCTAATCAGTAAACTGGAATCAGGTGTCACAATGTTGGTGACACTGTGCTTGAACCACGTCCCAGATGATTTAATAGTATCTAAGCTAGACAACTCACTAACTGCGCAGCAACACCAAAGGACATCAAAATAATACTGAAAAGAACATTCCAATCAAAGGGGTAAGCTAGTTAAAGAAATTCAGTGAAGATGTGGGAGTGCCTCAAATCCCATCTTGCCCCAGAATTTCAGCATCTGCCTCTAGTCTGTGGGAGAGCTGTACTTTCCTGCTGTGATGGTTTCACAAAATAATTATTACCTGTCATACAGGCAGTACTTGCTGAAACAGCTGGAGAGTAGGAAGACATTTCTGTTTCTGTATATATTACCAACATAATCATGGCTGCAGCAAGGCCCATGGGGGTTTTCTCTCTTCACATAATTTTTCTGTATTAAGACTTACGATACTTATCAGATGTATGGAAATGATAACCATTTAGAGCTTGTTAATAGCTCACTAGAGTGATGTTCTGTAAGAATTTGGCAGAATTATTATTCGTTAAAGTGATGCAAAATCCTTGATAATGCAATTTATAAAATAGTCAAATCATTGTCTTTGAGTGGTGAGTGAAAAATAGTGCCAATAATTAAATTCGAAAGATGGCTATCGGAAAACTTAACAAGTTGGATAATTTGCAGCTCCTTGTTAAGTGAAACCCTTGATTAACATTTCCCAGTTAGCTGCCAAGAACATTTATAAGGTTCATTGGAAGAGACCATTCAGAGTAAGAATACACTGAAAAACAAACTGGAGAGAATAGCATAGAAATTTTCAATATTTTTTTGCATAAAATACAGATGCTAGCAATAATGCAGTACATTTCTGAAAAATTACAACAGGTATGGAATAGTTTCTCCCATCGACACATAGGTGTGAACACACACAGAGGAGATTATCTAGCTGTCTTTGTTGCTTTAAAATATGCCAGATTCAGTAATGGTTCACGGGAAAAAGACTATACCAGTGCTGTTATGGACCCAGCAACATAAGAAAATAAGTAGTCTAACTTCTTGTGATTAGGTTTAGGAAGCTGATGTCCAACCTGATAATGCAATTTATGTATAATGTCCAGAATTTATCTGTCAGTGGATACATATGTCAATGTAACTAGTCTGGTTTTAAAATAAATGTTCATATAAAGCTAAGGGGAAATGTTCATTACCTCACCTCTCCCATTACTCCTTAATGTTATTTCCCCTCTAACCAGATTTGCATTGATTTCATGATGAAAACCAATATTATATCCTTCCTCTACATGTAGTTAAAAGAAAAGGATACAACTTCTTTTATCTTCAAATTGCAAAAAGAAACTTTGATTTAGTTGCCTGTAGATAAACTATAGTGCATTTCTGAACCTCCTCTGTGGATTATACTTTGCCTCTTTCACCTGTGCCGAAGATTTAATTTTAATGAAACAATATTCATTCACTACAGCAAAAATGTTGTTTCAGTGGCTTTCTTTGAACTAGAAATCATAACCTTTTTGCACTGTAGACAAATGTACAGTCATAGACTGAATCACTTATACGATAAGGAAATGTTTTTAGTCCAGAGCCTGTCCAAAGTGAGACAAAAGAGAACAAGTTTTTATTCCAAAGCAAACCCAATGAAAAGAAACAAAGGGAAGATCTACTTTGCAATAGCTCCTTGGCTTTTTTTAATGCACAGAAATAATTACTATAGAAAATAGTAATAGCATAAAACATTATTTTGAGAGCTGCTTTATCATTCACTACGCTGCCTATTGAAGGAGTTGAACCCAAACAAAAGTTTATTCATCACAGCCAAGTGCTTTATCTATGGATTTTCTGGAGGAGTGTAGGGCTTTAGTCTAATGAGATACCAACTGAGGCTGAGCCTAACTGACCAGAATGACACTGTTGCTGTCATGTGACAAATTTTATTTAACTGGCCCAAGTGAAAGAGAGATCTTAATAGGAAGCCTGAATATTTTTTTGTAATCTTTTCTAGTTAAATTACTTTGATCAAAAGCAGAACTTTAATTAAAAAGTTAAGCAAAAAATTAAGGAAATTAGTAAGTGATCCCATAATGGTAATAGAAAATGATGTTTCTTCTGAAAACATAGAACTATTTGCAGCCTTCAACAATGTTTTAACGCACCATATATGTGCAAGGGAAATGAGGCAGATTTAGGTTGAATTTAAGCCTCACAAAATAGCATGTGGTTGATGGGGATCAGAAATTTGTACTGTGACCGGGCATGTGCTTCCTGTGCTCCACTAAAAACTGCGTCTGACTGTGCAAAGTTTTTGGTATATTGTAGGGCCAATGTAAAACCAAATAGCTGAGCTGACTGCTGAAGGATGGCTTCAAAGGGTCTACCAGTCAGAGGTGGTTCAAGAAGCTGCTGCTCCCCCAATTGCTTGTTATAAACTCTCAACTGCTTGACCAGAGTAGCTGGGATTAGCACGTGCTGATAGTCCAGTGTGGATTCCTGTCATGGAAAAAGCTGTGAGCTGTAGAAAACTCTCCCAGCACCCTAGACAAGTTTTCAGGTTCAGCAAAGAAAGCCAGTACAAGACAAACACTCTCCTCCCCAGTAATAGCTGCTACAAAGAGGCATGGTTTTCACAACAGCTGTACACAAAAACACCAGATGGAGAAATGGGAAAAAATTCTAAGTCATAAAAATCAGCATTTGAGGGCATAGGAGTGACACGTCATGGGAAAATTTTGGGTTTGATAAGGACAGGAGAACTGAAGACAATATCTCCAAGGGCATAATTAAGAGGTAGTGAACACGACTGAAAGTCTTGTAAAACACAGTCAGAGATCCAATTTGTGGATAATTCTCATCTCTGTGGAGAACATATGAGGCAGCATGATTTATTTCTTAATAGAGCTTTTGCAAGGGTTGTTTGGAGCAGAAATTTCTCCCATCCCTACTGGAACAAGGGAAAAACACATCTTTCTGTACTCAACCCCATAAAGTACTGGTAAACAGCGCTGTAATTATTTAGACAAGAGTTGAATCTTGACTGAAGAACCCTGCACACCTTGGAGTAGAGGAAGAAAATTTTCTCAGATATGGACTCATAAATCTTTCACATGTCTAAAGCCAATGGTTTGTGAGAAAGACTGAAAGAGGCACTGTCTTGAGGCTGATAAAATGCAGTGATAAAGGCTTCACTTCCTATGTATCTAGGAGCTAAACCGGAAAAATAATTATTTCACAGTCTTGAAAGTATCTGGTGTACTGTCCAATAAAATATGATGAAATTCAAAGAGTGAAAAAATTCTTTTTTCATTTTACCGTAAGGGAGGAATCACTGGTAGATCAAATATGACAAAATGCAATGAATATATTTAGGAGCTGACTGAAATCTGGGAAGAGTATTATGAGAAAAAAAAAAAAGTGAAAGAATTGATATAATCTCTCTGGATGCTGGTAAAAAGTTGACTGGTTGACATAGTGATTAAATACTGCTTTTGCATATTTCATTCGTGGGACAGAAATTATATTTTTCAGTATAGAAATAGAAACACGTAAATGTATAAATAATTGTATAAAAGAACTTAGATTTCAATAATTTTTATCAAGGCATTCTTTTATTTGGTTATTATTTTATTTTAATTTAAAACTAAATTCCATTGTAAAAATATAAGACTCCCTGAGGAATTAATGTTATTTAAAGCAACTTCATTTAAAATGAAGATCTTCAGTACAATATGCATTATCAAGGTGTACTAATTGAGAAATGCATTATAGTTAGCTAAGTATGCTGAATCATATTCTAACATGAAACTGACTTAAAGATATTCAGATAGTTGGATTCTACTGCTGACATTTTATACCCTTTATAAGTTTGGTGAGATTTTATGTTCTTTCTAAGTTTGGTGGGGTTTTTCTAATGAAAACATACAGGCAATTTTATTTAGTTTCACTTTTTTATTCATTGAAAATTAGTTTGAAAAATTGCTTATAGAATAATGTATCTTTTCCTGAGGCTTAAAAAAATAGATATCAGAACTAATCTGGGTTCTATTTTCTCATCTATATCTGCATTTCCTTTCCATAGCCTTGGGGTTTTTCTAATGCTTTTGGGAATCAACTTTGATAGACTATTGCACCTCCTATAACCTTTTTGTAGTTTCTGTCAATACAGAATGAAAGACTGGAACTTGTATTAACTTGCACAATTGTAAAATTAGTATTTCAAAGTTAAAAACACCAGGGCAGTTGGTATTATAAAATAGAATCTACTTTTCCCTTTCAATTACTAGCAGCTCTTTTGGAACGGGTTCATATAGTTTTCAGGGTATGGAGTAAATAGATCATTCTCTCTTTATGAACTTTTATGTAGAGTCGGTTTTACCTTCAGTTGTGAACAGTAAGATATGAATAATCTTCATTTATACTACTAGCAGGATGTAGAATGGCTTAGTGCTAGTGAGGATACCAAAATTAAGCCATAGACATGAACTGAAAATACTTATTCATGGTCAGAACCACTTTTATTCTTCATGTAATCAAACTGTGCTTGAAATAAACCTTCTGACTAGCAAAAATAACTAGTTAAAGCTCCTCATTAAAGAATTGTTATTTGCATCAGTTGCACTGAGGATGTTCTAAGGGGTTTTCTGTTATGTGAGACAAACTTGAAGCAAGGCAAAAGGGTCTAAGCATCTATTTAAAAGACAGTCATGTATTATTTATTGTGAACTGATATTAACTATGAAATCGAGCTGAAAATCTTTATATTGATGCCTTACTACATCAGGAAATGAAGGATTTGGTTTTCACTATGTATTAAGAGAGACCTAAAAGTACTGAGATACTGTGGCAGGAGTTAACTGGAGATCAGTCTGAGTGGTGTTTGAGCTTCATAATGCTGCTGTAAAAAAGTATTTCAGTTTGAACTTCACTATCCAGAAAACAGAACTAAATGTCTGTCTTCCCCACGCTGTGTGAGAGCTATAAAAGATGGAGGAAAGACAGGCAGGCAGCATTCCTTTGAGGCTTCTTTTGGACATAAGCTAGGTACCTTGCAGCTCAGCACTTGAGATCAGTGTCTCGATATGGGAAAATCTGAAGTGGAAAAAAACTTCTTTACCATGGGAAGGTTAATGCCTGAAAATTTTGAGACTCAGTTTTGAATATGAGTAACCAAGATCCTAGTTAAATCACCTTTAAAATCATTTAAGAAGACAGAAAGTGGAAGATACCCCCAAATGGTGCAGAAATTAATGATTCTGGAAATGCTAGTATGAATGAATAACTGTATAAAATGTCCTTAGAGAACAACAGAATAATGCTTGTGTACAGATGCTTAATGCCTGTGACTTTTGTATTATGATTTTAAGAAATCTTTAGATGAAGGTTTAACTTGGAAAAGGAAAATAACACGTTTTCACCCAAGAGCTAACACATTCTTGGCTCAAAATGTTGTGTCAGATCAGATTTCACATTTCAGAGAGTTCGCATGTGACAGTTACTTTTATCACAAAATCTGTTTGTTTCCCTAAAATATTTTATTCTATTACCTTACAGACTATAAAAGTGTTAAGATTTACTGTGACACATCCTTCTACTTTTTTTATTCAGTTATGTAATCATTGCTCTTTTGGCACTCAAGAAGAGAAGGATTTGAGTTTGTTGTGTAATACTTGTGGTTTTGTTTTGCCAAGTGCCATAGAATAAAATCACCAATTGCTCTGAGTTTAGGAGTTCATCCATCAGTAGTGAAACAGCTATCACTGTAACAATAAGACCACCAGTAATAAACCTTCACAGTAAAAAAATCAGTATTTCATTGGCTTGGTTTAGAATATTCTTGTATATCTTTGCTGACAGTTTACTGGTAGTTGAGCTTCTCAAATCTCCATCTTTCTGGCCACTTTTATGTCTTTTTCCAACTCCACCACAGTGTTCGTGTTTTAAAAAAACCTAAAAATCCCATTCTTTATAACTTGTGTTTGTAATTAATCTGTTTGTCAACCTAAAAAACCCATTCTTTATAATTTGTGTTTGTAATTAATCTGTTTGTCAGATTAGGCCTTTTTATATGTACATCGTAGTTTTCAAGAAGGTATTTTCACCTTGAATTTACTCACCTATTTAAACATCAATTCTGCGTATATTTTGCATTTCAAATTCATGTGTGATGATGTTTAGCATCCAGAATACTGTCTTCTAAATGGATTGCGCACATTGACATTCTTTGAATTACACATAGCAGAAATGCACTTTCTTAATCTTTTCTGGCATGGAGGTTTTTGCATGCTTTTCTTTTTTATATTTTTTCTCCACTCCCTGGTGTACCTCTCTCTGGTCAGATGTTCTGTGGGAAGGTAGTTTTGGTTGTTACACCAGATGTGATGTCAGTAAATTATGGAATTACAGCAAATTTACATATGAAGAGGAAGAACACAGCGTGCCTTCTTCCTGACAAATTTTCTCCTGCAAAAAAGAAGGTATGTATGTAATCTTGAAGTTGTACCCGGCTGATGCAGAAAAAATTTGGTGGGAAAGGGAGAAAAAACTAGTTCTTTTAAACAGCAAAACTCTAGTTTTTTCAATCCTTTGTGTCTGAAAAAATATTGTATGGCTGATAAAAGAAATTATGCTGCTCTTCAAATAAATATGCATTTTTTTCTGACAGTAAGGGATAAAATTAATTCTGAATTAAAAGATCCTTTAGCACAGGTACATTGTAGCTTGTTTTTATCTATGTTCATGTTAGCTGTTCCATCACGAATCTCTAACTATCTGACTTTTCTTAATGTAAATCCTTATCTGGGGTTTATCACATTCACAGTGGTTGATATTTTACAAAGGCATTCCCTGGAGCTAAACACACCTCTGAAAATCATGAAGCCTTTGCCAGCTTTTTTTCCCAGCCACTTCTGAAGCAAAAAACACAAAATGAATGTTTTCTATATAGCTAATTTTAAAATAGCAATGTGATTTTTTTTCTTCAACTCACATGAACTTAAATGGCAATGTGCATTATGGATGCTGATTGTTGAATGAAAGCACATGTTCCAATGTCAAACAAAGTTCCTGTAATAAGTCATATTCAGGCTTCCTGAAATTCAATTATGTTTTCATTTGATTTTAATTGTAACCATTTTTTACTGTCTCTTCATGTGTGCAGTTTTTATTCTTGTTCAAGCTACTTTCCGTTATGTTCATTTCTACTCTCATTGGTAAGCTTATGGAGAGATTGTAATTTTAATCAAATAACTGTAATTTGAATAACTAAAATATCGTGCATTAATTCCCCTGTCTTATGCAGTGAAATAGAAGGCTTAGCTTGAATCACATATACTCTGAATTTAACTAATTTAGGGCATCACCACTGTCCCACTGCGATCCCTGTCTTGTAGTTGGGTGTGGAAAGAGAAAAGCAGAAACGCTATTCCTGATGTATTCCAGGACATTTACTCCTATGAGCTGTGAGAACAGGCTGAATGCCACTGGCAGTGGTCATCTGCACAGAATTTGCAACATTGAGCTTTTCTAAGGGAGTAAAACCCCAACACTGGTTATGCCAGAGCAGGCCAAAGAATACATCTTATTAGGGTGAGCATACCTATATTTTTTCAGGAGTGATATGGTTATCTGACTCTCAGCATTGGCAGAATTATGTGTGACTGCAAGATTATATTGAAGAGAGTCAATATTATTTCTAGTTAAAGAAAGGCGCAGTGATGGCTTCTAAATCATGCTGTTGTCTCTGGGCTTTATACAAAAAAATGTTTTCTGTGTTGGAAGGCTCGTACTTCATTAACATTTAAAATACAGACTTAACAAAGCCAACCAGTTGAATGAATATCAGAAAATGTGTGTATGTGTTTAAGGGCTTATGTCTGTGTGTTTTGTCTCTACATTCATGTAAGCAGCTAGATGGTGCCAGGCAGGACTAGAAGTGACTGGCAGTCACACTGGCTCACTGCGGCCAAAGAACAGAGCAAAGTGACTTTCTGCCCTCCTTCACATCAGCACAAATATTCTCCCAGATTGCTAAAAGGACAGCCACCTGTATTTATGGCCCACCCCAATGACCATCCATTCATGGATTTTTAAGCTGGTAGGCAGCCATTATCCATCTTTCTTATTTCTGGACTGGAAACCTATCTAAATCAGCTAGCTCTGAATCAAATCTCTGATCTCAACCTCTAAATGTACTTGCCTCACCAGAACAAATCCAGCTGCTGATTCTGTCTCTGTACAAATCCAGTCTGTTACATAGATACCTTGAAAGATGCAAGACTTTTAATATGGGAGATATAAGAGTTTCAATTCTTAAAGTGTGATTGAAAAATCAAAAGGCACAAAGCCTCAGGAAAAGGCTCTAACAGCTGGATGGATATTGGAGAAGGCATCTGTGAAAGGATGCAAAACTTGCAATATTTGCTTGCAATCTTAACTGGTGATAGGACTCTTTCAAGAAAAGGAGTGACATTATCTGTCTTCATACTTAGCATCTTAGGCCTTTTCAAATCTACACCACTTAGAGTAAACCTGAATGGAAATATAAGTGCTTTTTGCTGAGACAGATTTTGGAGGATAGTTTGTAATATGCTGATTTGCAAGATATACTAAATCTTTCAAGAAGATAATTCTGAAGATTAAGTAACACTATTCTCATAAAAGAAGAAATATTAATCTGTTATATTCCTTGTGTTGTCTTTTATTTCAGTTTAAATACCTGAGAGAGTGTTCATGGAAATGGAGTGTAGTTGTAATGACCATTTGAGATTCTTAAATAGTTCAGCTGCATATTAACATATAACAAGCAACAAAAGCCATTTATTGTTGCTCATGATCTTATGATAAAGCCTTTAACATTACTGTTAACAATTAGTTCTACAAGATTCATATTCTAACTTTGATTGTTCTCTTGCTATTCATACAAATCAGAGTTAAAACATGAAAAAGTCTGTGTCCAATGAAAGCCCAGGATGTTATTTTTGGGGTGGTTTTTTTTTTCCTCATTTACTTTATAGCTTTCATCTCTTTGGTTTCAAGACTGTAATTAAATGTTATCTGAGCAGGCTGGCATAGTACTGAAAATCTGATAAATATTCTCATTTAGGAAATCCAACATTAATGAAGTTAGAATTTTGTTACTGCTTTTAAGAAAGCCAAAACCTGTGAAAATTGTAGAAGTAGCTGCTAATGCTGTTTGCTTTCCATGCTTCTGCCACTCACCTGCTATTAGAGGCAGATTATTTTATATCTTCTACATGTAGTTATAATTAAATCACTAATCGTTTTGGCCTCTTAGTAATAATATTCTGTCTTAACACAGTACTAGCTTTTCATAAATAAATTTAGCTTTTTTTACCTATGAAGATACCTCTGGTTTTATTCTGGAGTTTGCATGTGAGACATAAGTGTTGCTCCTGTGGCCTCCACTCTCCCCAGCATGACATTTGAATAGATGGAGGCCTTTAGGATTTCCTTTCTCTGTCAGAGGTTTTATCCATTTTCTGTTAGCTTTAATTTTAACACTATGGCCTTATGGCTATTCCTCAGTAAAACTCCAGCGCTTTTATCCTTCTAGTTTATTGGTGAGCATATCTTTCTCTTTGTCAGCTCAGCTTCCTGCATCTTCTCCATTGTGCTCTCCCATGAGCTTCGCCTAAATCCCTTTGATGACACCAAGCACATATTCCCTTTGCCATTGTACTTCCTTGCGTTTCTATTGATGACCTTGACTATTTCTCTATCTGACACATTTGGAAAGCTGTAATCACACACTCTGAGAAATGCTTTGTGATTGTTGTTGTGCAGCTGCTTCTTTTTCCTTTAGTTGTCTCCAAAATCCTGAGAGGACTTTGCCCTCAGAACATGTTCATTATTTTATGCATTTTCACTGGAGAAAGGAACCTCAATTCAGTGCACCTGAAACATCAAGCTTACAAAGCACTTGGTCACTCCATGTGAAAATGGTACAGCTGTATTTGTATGGGCTAATAGGGCTGCCCTGGGAAAGCACCCTTGGAACTGTTTCTGGCATAAGGCACAAATGGCACTGAATAATGTCAGATAAAATGTTAGTGCAACAGCTGTTCAGATTTGTGACCCCTTTTGTATCTGACCAAAGGGACAAAATTTTTCCCTGCAGTATAATCCTGCTTCTGCTGAAATTATTAATAAAATGCATGGAGTTCAATGAGGAAACAATTCATGTGGGTTTTTTCCTTTCTTCTCTTTTTCCCCCAATCATCTTTGTTTCGCGTACAGTATTGTTTAATACTTCAGCTGAATTCAAAGACTAGGGGCCACATAAGTTCTTCAGAACAATATTACTTTCAACTGACTGGACTTCATGTTGCTTCTTCTGCATTTTCACTAAAGCTTGTAATGGCATGTCCTATTAAGAAAGATGCATATTAAAATTTTAGGAAGTAGTTAAGTTTTTTGCCTTTATGGATATAGAGCTACATACAGGTAGATAGAAAGGTAGATAAAAGTTGAAATTTAATCTCATAATGTGAATCTCATAATGTGAAAGACGTAGTTTTTGTGATTTTATTTTGCGTCATCAGCTGGAGCACACTTACAGATGGAAGTCACCAGAGGTGAGCTGCATGGGTTTTTATTTCTGTTTTTCCCTAGTGCTATGCTAGATTTCTCTGTTCACAGTGTGTAATACTTCCCACTGCAGAGCCTGTCAGATTTTGACAAAGTCTCTGTCAAGCTCTGTCTGGTTCATGTGACAGTAAACAGAATTCCTAGCTTTGATCATAGACTTAGTGGGATATGATAGTCAACAGCTTAAATAAAGGGAAAATCCTGCCTTGAGGGAAAAACCCCAACACCTCACTTTGAAAAAAATAGCATACTTGAATCTTCTCCTGGATGTGGATAGAGCTCAAATTTTTTTCCAAAGTGAATAAAGTGACAGTCTCTATGATGGCAGAGCTTGGTTAGGCTTTGTAGAGTCTGCATTTTGTGACAGTGGATTTATTGCTGAGGGAAATCTCTGCTCACAGTTGATGGATGGTTAATGTTCCTTTCGTTGACCAAGGAACAGTCATGGCATCCACCCCAAGGAGCCTGTTAATAAAGAGGTTTTTTGTGAATTTTTTTTTTGACATGGGCTAGGTGTAGAAAATGGAAGACAGTGGCTAAGCATCAACAGAAATGAAAGGGCACGGGAAGGTCATAGGATGCTGGGATGTACACCATGCTGAGAGAGGACTGTCCTTAAATTAGATTATCTTTTAGGTCCTGTCCAACCCAAACCATCCTATGATTCTCTGAAAAAGTCTGCTAATGACAAATAGAGTAGCAAAATAACCTCACAACACTGAAGGATGTGGCAAGTAAGTACAGAAATAGAATATAGGCTCATAAGGAAGGAGAGAAATGCAGGTGATCCCATGGGGTAGAACAGATGCAAAAAAGAAAAAATCTGGAAAGAGATAAGGCTGATAAATGCAGAGAAAAAATGTGGTTATTCTTTCAGTCCGTGTGGCCTTAGACTACATGGTTGTAGCACCTTTCTGCACCTGTCTTCTTGAATGGTAGCAGCTGCTAACAGAGCTTGAATATAATTTCTCCCATTTTCTCATCTTCTCCTTTAGAGAAGTCTAGATTTCATTAGCAACCATAAGAAAGAAGAGTATTAGAGGTGCCCAGGAATGCCATCTAGAATGAAACAGGCAGGTGTTAAGCAGAAATGACTGACATTAAATCAGATGTAGGAAATTAATTGCCAGGAACAGATAGAAATGGGGAACTGGGGACTGAAAATTATATGGATGTGAGATGGAAATATATTTGTATGATATTTCAGGTGCTATAAGAATAGACAGGAAAATCAGGATAAGAAAAACTCTTAATAAAAACATTGTTAAAGCATATTTCTTTAAATAACAGAAGAAATTAAAATATGTAATGCAAGTCAGAGTGCTTTGTGGAATATTTGCCATGCTAAACACATAAAATATGAGATTTGGACTGCATATGGATGGTGGGTTCGGTTGTGGAAATACTTCTTCCAAATAAAGATAAGCATAAATTATGTGAAAAATTAAGAAATTTTTCACATAATAAAATGGAAAGGAAAAATATCAGGAAAAGTAATAATATTCACAAAGAGGGGATATCACAAATCCACATTGACTTTAATAAACATTAATGAATTCTTTTCACATTTGTGAATAAACAAGAGATGATATAGCATTTTATTGAATCAATTATGTTCTTAATATATGGTATAACCGATTAATTTATAGAATGATAAATAACAGAAATTAATGTACGTGTGTTGCAGTGGAAAAAGAAGATGGACTATTTAAAGCTATCTTCTCCAAATTTGCTTAAAATTCTATTCAAATAAACCATCCTTAATAATTGCATGGCTGATCATAGAAAATGTTCATCATTCCAACATAGCTCAGGACTTAGAGTAGATTCAAAGAGGCACTTTGTCACACACAGGTGTTAGAACACAAAGTGATTAATTCTGAAACCCTGTTGTCAATATCGCTCAGTGCATGGGGCTTTAGACTGAGGGGGGGCTACCTAAAATTAGAAAATTTGGCTTTTTTAGGGCCCCTCAGCTAATGTCAGTCTGACTTTATGTTGCTGCTTTCTAGGATGAAGGTATGATTTCAATACTGCCATGAGGTTTTCCTAAAGCTGCTGATTTAGGGAGGCAAAAGTAACCTTTCCTTTAGAAACTGAAATAGAAGAGAAATAGACCAACTCCCTTGGCTCCTCAGCAAAGTATTTACTGCTCTGGGTTGCCTTATCAATTGCTCTTTTATAAAAGTTTCAACCACATGACTCTTCTCCACAGAGTTCTACTGTTTATTCTGAAACTAGTCCTAAGAGAGGGACTAGTAGTGTGCCTATCCCTCTTTTAAAATTGTGTCATTACAAATGAATAATTGGTGAGACTTACTAGGGCAGAAATTGAGTAACAATCAACATGATTCTATAGCCAAGAAGCTAAAGGTGGGAATCAGATTCCAGTCTAATTCCCCTTTTGCAGCTTTTCCAATGAGACCTGATTATATCTGTATCTATTTTTCCCACACTGAAAAATTGAAATGGTGTGCCTCTATTTAAGTAAGTTTCAATTTTAAACCAGTGGAAATTACTGTAATTCTGTGTTTCTTCACAGATGTAGCCCATGGTGCAAATCTGTGCTACAAACTTGGCCAATCTGTTGCAGATATGACAGATGGACTTTGCTGGCTTTGGACTCAACTCTGGCTCTGCCCCAAGCAAGGAGCTGCTGCTTTGCTCCCCGAGACAAAGGCTGCACCACGAAAGGTTAAGAATTCACAACCTGTGTCCTTTGCTGTGCTGCACTCCAAAGTAAGTGCTCATTCACCAAACCAATATCTTTCTGGCTATTTTCACCTCCTACACATGGGCCACAGTTAAGGATTCCCCTGTGACTATGTTTCTCCCATGGTGCTGCATGTTTGGTAGTTTGGCAGAGAAAAGAAAAGAGGAGTGAAAATATTGTCACTTTCCATATAATCTGAAATTTCGTGGCTAGATGAAATTACATATTAACCAATTTCTTGATGATATTTGAATAATTCAGTATGAAGGACGTGTCATTAGCTGTAAACAAAATAATAATTTTTTTAATGTTTCAGAGGATTTCAGTTTGTCAGTTCTTAAAGAATACTTCAGTCACATTGAATAAGACATAGAGGACTGTCTGCTATTAAAATCAGGGACTTTACATAAAATCTTGACTACTTTTCAGATGTTGCCACAGATTTCGTGTTTTCCATCGGCAAACTATCTATTCTTGTTGTCTAGGAAGAATATTAGTGTAATTTTTCCTATGTAAAACACATTGCCATCTTTTTCTGGTGTTAATCACCTGATCAAATGATTGAACTTCACTGGTATGTTCCAGAGGTCTTTGGGTTTATGCCCTTGTATTTCAGTAAAAAATTTCTCTCCTCCCAACAGCCCCAGGCCCTATCCCCCAACTTGCCTTCAAAGAGTTCCACAGAGATAGGAAATTCAGAATTTCTCTTTAAATCAAACAGAAAAGTGCATCTTGGCCTTTTGCAGCCAAGCCACAGTCACTGTTCTCAGTCCAAGACATCAGGGAGTCATGCAAATGCAGATATTTTGGCATTGATCCTGTGCCCATGTGCCCTCCTTCTCAGTAGGCTTTTGGTCTTCTCTTGGTATACCAAAGAAAACTTGCATCTGTTCAGATCATGGGTAGATCAAGTTCCTGTCCACCATCAACATACTAATGTAAAAAACACCCCAGAGCTTTGGTGGAATAAAAGTAAGAGGCATCCTTTTATTCTAAAGCAAAGAATGCCATTTCTCCAAGAACTGCAGTAAGTTTATATCTTGGATTCCAATCTAGAGAGTAGATTTATCTTTAGCATCCTCCTCGGCACAGTGCCCCAGTGATAGTCAGGGCACCTGGCAAGGTGTCATAGGGAAGGTTCATGAATGCTCACAGTTTCTTACCCTGGTGTTTTTGCACATCTGTTATGACCTCTGCTGAAAACAGCATCTTTCATTAGACAGACCTTTTCCCTGACCTAGCATGTCAACTATTTTACAGCTGTGAGTAATTAAGACAATTCATTTTACCTCTTGGTGTACATTCAAACCCCCAGGTTCCCTGACGGTACTAATTTTTTTCTGCTTGAATGAATTTACATACATTTCTCCAGAAATATCTTTAGTCTTTAACAGTTTTCAGAATTTTTAAGAAAGGACCTTCAAAGCTTAGGGCTTAAAATTTTGAAGTGTCACAATTAAAAGTCAGTGGTCTTTTCTGTTATTTCTTTCTTGACATGAGAAATTAACTAGGGAAGTCTGAGGAATGGGAGGCAAAACAGAGAACTTTTACAGTGTGTCAATAGAAGACAAAGAATGGCTAGATTTGTACTTCAGGTTGTGAGGGAAATACATGCAATATAGAATTTATCTTTTCAATTCAGTAAATAACTTTTGCCTTTAGAATATAAGAATGACTCTAAGGTGTCCCTAGCTGAAATGCAACATTGGATCCCACAGTAAAAACCATTCATTAATTAATACTGGCTATATAACTGCACAACCCTTTCAACTCTAGATGCTTTACTATACCTTAAAAGAACTCAGTTAATTGTGTACCTACATGTGAAGTATTAATGACTTAAGAAAGACAAATAAATATTTTTTTATACTTGTCAATATTGCATCAAGTAGTTGTCAAGTACTGTCTCTTTGTATTTTTAACCAAATACAAAATAAAATAACAAAGCTAATTTGTTTATGCCAAAAGCAAGTTTTTTATACCTGAAAACAGGTGTAATGCGCCTGTTGCCTGAAAAAAAAACCCCAGGGCTATTACTCCAAAGAACAGACAAGCTTTGAAATGTATTTGAAGTTACAAATGGCACACTTACAAATCAATGCTTTGCTTTGTTAAATGGTTAGTTTCTGAAATTCTACAGCTCTTCAAGTGTTTCTCTATAATTTTTAATTTCTCCTTGATACATTTTCAGAAGGTAATTAAATACATCTTTAATCAGGCAAGCTATGTCACATGCATGCTTGACATGAGGAGACGGGCTTGCAATAGAAGATTGAGACAGAGTGAAATGTTCCTGTACTTTACACCTGGCAGCTGCATTTGAATTTTCAGGCACAGGCTCATAATTCAGCAATCCCTAGGTTGTTGGCCCTTGTGGTTGTGTCTCCATTTACAAATGGTAATTTATTTTCTTAGCGTGATACAGCTTTCCTTACAGCCCTTTTTGAGACTGTCAGACCCCATTGGCGAGTGTATAAAGCCCTAGGACAGAGATTGCCACAACTCATGCAGTATCACATTCACTGGCAAGCTGTCATAATCACTAGTTTAAAAAGGAGCTTATTTCTCTTTCAGTTTATTATGATAACATAATAAGGATGAAACATAAAGAAACATAAAGATGGGGGGAATAAATGAGTTCCAAGTTAATATTTTTTGCCTCAGATTTGTTCATTTAAACTGAATTGTAAAAAACTGCTCAGTGTGAAATTATTTTTCTTTCCTTGTTTCCAGCAGCAGTTTTTGCCTTTCCTATATGCATGTAGTTAGGCAATTCTGAAATGTGTGTATCTATATATGCACCTGCTAGTGCATAGTTGGAAAAATGGTATGAGGAGGCTTCTCTTTCTTTGAATTTCTGTTCTTGTTTTTTTCTTTTGAAAACTCCTTGATAATTCTAATGTGCATGGTACATTGCAGGAAAATCAATTTTCTTCTACTTTCTGAACTGTTACATTTATGTAAATAATAGCTCCAGTGTCTGTCAAAGGATCAAATGTTTCAGTTTATCAGGAACTGTATTTTATATATCCATTGGAAGTAGTGAGATATAATAGCTCTTATGCTAATGGTAGTTGCCAAGTGAATAATAGGTTTCTTTTTTACTTCATCTGCAGTTCAATTTAAAATACTGAAGAATATACTAGAAACTAGAATCAGAATATACTAAAAACAATCTGCACAAATGAAAGATGGGAAATGGTTTTTAGGACTTCTTAGAACTGATTTCTTTCCACCTATTTCCAAATTTCAATGTCATAAGCCTAAAAATTAAAGGAAATTTTGAAAAAGTAAGTTCCTTTATAATATGTGCTGAAATAATTCACCTGGAAACATTATTGCTCAATCTCTGATGCCACATTTATTTTTCCTTATGGATCCTGGATCTATTTCCTCTAACAGTACTGGCCAAAGCAAAACAAGTTATTGCATGTCATAACTTCTTACAACATCTGCTCCTGGTGAAACTGCTCCTGGTGACCTCAGAGAGTCAGCCACTCCCACATTTCCAAGGACTTCAATAGATCATGACACTGAAGATACCACTGGGTTGGCTTGTTGTTAAGGAGCCCTGAATGCCATCCTGTAGCCAGCATGACAATAAATTCTGTCCTTGGAGTAAGTTCATGCTTGGATTGAAGTGACCCAGCCACTGTCCTCACAGCATTGCAAAGATCCTGCAAGAGAACTGAGTCTCTGCTCTGAGCCTCAGTGTGAGAGAAAAAACCATTCCTGCATACAGCCAAGTACCCGGATGGCAGATATTGGATAGCTACAAGGATCTGACACCTCAATATGTGTGGGATTGGGAAAACCTTCCTGAAGCCCTCCAGTTACA
The DNA here is from genome assembly GCF_028551555.1 of Melozone crissalis. Classification (NCBI taxonomy): domain Eukaryota; kingdom Metazoa; phylum Chordata; class Aves; order Passeriformes; family Passerellidae; genus Melozone; species Melozone crissalis. The sequence goes on along the minus strand of NW_026535784.1, from coordinate 33,062,399 downwards.
GCAGGCAGGATGATTGATGCTTTTATACATCTACCTCCTGCCTTGTACCTCGGTGCTCATGCTTCAAAGGATGGATGGAGCACATGAATACTGGGACAGATTGAAGGATGTCACTAGCTGTACAGACAAAATAATGCCTGTCTCAGGGCACCAAAGAGTGGGTTTCTTGCCCTGAAGGGTTTTGTCAGGAAGCAGAGCAGGCTGCTCTATTAGGAAGTGCAAGCCTGGAGCCAATGGTGACAGCCAGGCTGGAAAGGCAGTGCCCTCACTCTCAGGCTGAAGTCTTTCTCACAGAACACTAAGAAAAGAGGAAAGAAAGGGTTCAATGACCAGATTCAGCTAACAGCCCAGTGATGAAGGGGCAAGTCTGTAATGAAGAGATCTGCCTGACTTCAGGACAGAATGACAAGTCAGGAAGGCAAGGAAAAATGCAATGCCAGGCACAGTGCACCTCCACGATAACTCAGGCTAGAGCAAGAGACTGAGTGCAGCTGCAGCTCCTGAATTAATGCTCAGGAGGTTGCATGGGTTGGGGTCCCAGTTAAGACTTCCCACAGCTTCACTGTTTCTATGGCACTCAGATCTAAACACACACAGTTATGCTGTATCACTCTTGAACGCAGTCAGATACCCATCTAGAAAAGGAAAGAAGAGGTAAAGGGGAGAATGACAGAAAAAGAGTTATTAACTGATATAGGACAGACTATGCCATTGAGAGAACTACAGCTAATGTGACTCCTTGTCCCTTGATTGCAGGTGGTGGCACTTTTTTTACCTTGCCAGGCTCAACCTGCCATGCATCTGTCAGCAGTGTTGGAATTGTCACCACAGGATTGTGATAAAAACTTTTAAGTGAGGTGTCCAAGGTAAGCAGTGGGAGAAGCTTCGTGGGATAGGAACTGAAGGAATTGAAGTACCAAGGGCTTATGTGAGGTACAGAAGAATTTACAATACCCTGGGCAAGAGTACCTCTTCATGTGAGCTAAGATGCTGTTTGTAAACTTCCAGTGGACCTGGGTGTTTCTCCAATTTGATCACAAGCAGTGGTACTGGATGGCTTTTGGCCTCAAGGGCGTGCCTGAGGGCAACACAAGCATTGCCTCTCATTTGGTATTGCATCTTGGATCCTGCCTGTTTGTGCAGACTTGTCCCCTTCACTGAACTAAGCATCCCAATGAAGTGTATCACTTGCCCCCTAGCCAGGAGCATAAAGTTCATCATTCCCACATAATGATATACAGCTTCAAGGAGAGCATGAAGGCCTTTGGGGAAAACCCATAGATTTGTAGCTCAGCAGTCTGTTTTGGGATAATACAGCACTGAACTGGTGTAAGTAGAGATGCCTCAGGGTTTTATTGTCTTGGAGTTAAACCACAGAGGCAGATGCCCAAAACTGATCCCAAAGAGCTCCAGGTTGGAGGGAGAGCTGTTGAAGAAGATGGTGTCTTTAATGCTGCTTTTTGTTATGGGGAGACAGAGCTGCTGTCAGAGCTGCTTTTTCCTGGGCTCTGGAGACAGATTGGGATGGTGCAAGGGGAGGAGTTTAGAAGTGCATAATGTGCACAGTCATTGTCACATTCCAAATACATCTAAAACAGGGATGTTACGAAACAAAGAATGTAAGGAAAGAAAACACTGAGTGGAAAAAGGAGCTGATAAAACCAGTGGATAATGGGAAACCTGAGAGAGAAATGAAAGAAATGAAATTAAAACTGTGTGAAAGACATAAAAATAAGTGAAGATACAGAAAGATAAACTGAAATTTAAAGATATTTAAGAGCTGCCTTTTCAATCAGCTTTTAAAATGTCTTTGAATTAATTAATGGCAAAATTATTTGCCACAGAGCGCTGTATAGGGAAATATGGTTGGTAGAACATTTACCAGTGTTCATAATTTTGTACAACAGCCATATGAGTTCTTTCATTAATTAAATTACTGTGCATTTTAGTGGCACAGTACCTTCTGAAATGAGGAGCAATGCCTAGTCCTGACGTGACATCTTGACACAGTTAACATTTTGGAAAATATTGTTAAAGACTGATTGAAATGCTCTCTGGATAAATCATATGAAGATATTATAGAAGGTCACACCTTTTAATACCTCCAGTGTTTTTCAATACCTTTCCAAAAGTACATATTAAAAGATTGGTGTGCCTCTCCATATATGAAATTTGAAACTCACATATTTTGCTGGAGAATTAGTTGTCAAATTTTTAATTGATCTGAAAGAATATTGTGTTTTAACCAATAAAGGAACTGGGGAAAGATCAGTTTTTGGCACTGGAGATCTCTAGTTTGCAGGTGGAAAAGGATTCATAGTGAAATATTACATCATATATTACATCTATGAATGAAAACAGCTATCTAATATTGCAGACCTATGATCAATTCCTTAAAACAATAATGTACTTAATTTTGTGTATGCAAATGAACCACTGGACTGGTTATTAGTAATATTAGGCATGTGCATTTGTATTTGCAGATTTGGAAGCTTAATTATTTCCCAATTTTTGTCTTTCAATTTAAGCTTGTTGTCTAGACAACATAGATTTTGAGAGTCCTAAACTAGTATAATCTTTCCTTTATTCAACAAATGTCTGAACCACTCTTAGGCAAATTAAAAAAACTCTTTCTTGAGACTTTGTACTTCCATGCACATCACTGATGTTTTAGCACAATGAAATAAGAAAGTGATGTCTCACATCTTCCATTTTAAAAACTCCACAAAATAAGATGTACATAATAATTTTGCAAATGCTAGCTTTCAATTCTTCAAATTATTTATGCTTCTGTTGATCTCACACTTGTGATTATTTGTATAGCTGCAGAATCAAGGTAATTGGTAAGAATTTTAACCTATTTGGTAACAGACTCTACTGTAGCTCTCACCACAAAGCAACTTCACTTTTTATGACATTTTCATAATGCCAGTACTTAAAGAGTTGTTTACTATGTTTTAAATGCTAAAACAGTCTAAAAGTTTTCAAAATACCTTGTTGACTGACAAGGAAAAATTGTTTTCTATAATCCAGGTAGAGTTAGTTGCCTGCATCAGATTGGCAATTCTTTAATATGTTTGTTTATAAAAACATGACCAAACAAAAACCAAGCAAAACCACAACAAAAAGCCACAAAAAAAGGCCAGTTAAATGCATGGTGAGATATTACAAACACTTCCAACAGTGTTGCAGAATACCTGTTTTAATAAATTGATAAGTACTTCTCACCATACATACCATTGCATTAGGACTTTAAATGCCTAAAATAGCATTTTTCAACTCTTGGGAAAATCAGAAGAGTGGTTTTACAACTAAAGTGTGGAAATTCCCACCTTGTTTCATACATGAAACTATTCTTTTGCCCACTAAAACAGCAGGGTAACCTGGGCAAAAAATAAATGTGACTTTTACATGGTTTTTGAAATGAAAATGTAGTCACATGTTATTGGATGGATAATTTTACATATTTTCATTTAAGTAAGCTGGATAGTCAAAGTATTTTTAGTCTGTTTATGATTCAAGCAGAAGCAGATACACGGAAGCAATTAATTTTGACAACAAACCTTAAGCTTTTTATCTCAGTATTCTGTAATGCTTTCCAAGTTCTAAACAGCTCAAACACAAAAATGTCAAGTAGTGAGTCTAGTTTGAAATACAAGCACAAAGTCTGACTTGCCTTAAGCAGTTCAGATGACATGATGTTCTGTTTCTCAGTAAGAAATGCATTCAAATGTGTTTAGCATCATGCACACAATGCTCTACCATAGCAGTGAGTTTTGAAGGTATGCTCTGATTTTGCATGCCAGGGGACTGACACGTGGACACCTTCTTCCTGTTCTTGGCTGAATGTCTGTAGATCTCAAATTCTGGCTCCAACGTTGTCAGATACCTTTACAGACATTATAATAAAAAAAGTAGTTCACTTTTATGGTTTAAATGGGCATTGCTTTCGTGCCCATTCTTTACCAACATTTTAACCTGGTACTGAATTAACCTTGAATTTCTGTCTGCAGCTCTCTAGTTCCACTTTAAAATGAAGAAATCTTTGGGATCTTTTCATTGTTTAAAATCATTTTGTCATTTCTGCTTTATAGGCAGCCACAGGTTATTTTCATAGTTGTGATTTTGATACGTTTAATACTTTTCCATTGGTATTTTTCCCTTTGTGTGAAGTCTGTATGCTTCCTTGCTAAATACTTGCTCTTGAACTTTGTGCAATCTTTAAAGCAGAGCTGTGGATCACTACAATGACTTGAGACTACTCAATGATGTAGATTCAAACTTAAATGGAGAAACCAGCAGCTTATTAATTTTTAATGCACCGGATCTTAGCAGGCACCAAGCTTCTTTGTAGAGATGGTACCCTCAGACATAAGCAAGGAACCTGTTAAAGCAGCAGAGGTCCATAGCAAAGATAATTAGAAGCAATCATTGAACCCACTTGAAGCTCGAATCCTTTCTCTGTTTACCTTTTTTGCCTGTAATTGGCACAAGAATCACATAATCACATAACACGATCATAAATGGATTTATGCATCAATTGACCTTTCCTAGCTTTTAAATGAATAAGATACCTTTAATCAGGTTTCTTCTTTTAAAACCTTGACACTGGTGTAACTTTTTTTCTTCACTCATAAATTCATCCATGTCTTGTGGAATGAAGAATGTGTTTTCACAATTTTCCCAAAACAGAGTGAAAGTAAACTTCTCTGGCTAAAGAAAAGGTACCAAAGAGGTACTAATTCAGCCTCATATTGTGTCCCATAGTTGTTCAGGAGTATTTTTGTTCTTAAATTTGTTTTATGAAGCTGCACAGACACAGAAATTACAAAATTCACATTTTGGGAGAAATAAAAGCACATTTTCTTCCACAATTCTGATGGTGCAGAGGAATCCCTGAGTTGCCATGTCTCCCCAGAGACCTTAGAAGTTGTCTGGATGTTGCATGTTCAGGGACACCTACACTTGGTAGTCTCATCTACCAAATGTGTAAAATGTCAATGTCCACAAGGAGTATTCCAGTCTCCAACAGAAAGCACTGCCAGGTAAAAAAGGTACTTTTCAGCCTGAAAAGTATGATATGCATCTCTAGGAATAGTTCAGCAGTGAAGGTACTGAAGTCTTTAGTTTTATTCAGCAGCCAACCAAGTTTGCATCTTCATACAGGCTGTTTGCCTTCTTGACTGTCATATTTCTTAATTGCTTCATACTGAAAATGAGCCATGACCTTGCTATCATTTACATCCTTGATATTTTCTCATGATTTACTGACTTCAAATTCGAGCTGAAAGTTTTCAATGTACATGAAAAACTGGTAACCTTCAGCAAAATGCTTCAGCTATGAATTTGTCCAGTAAGAGAAAACAATTTTGACACGTTTAGACCCCTTGACCTTTTATGGATGAAAATGAACAAAAACACTCAACAGTATGATGGAAAAGACTACAGAGGGTAACACTTGGTAGGTCTCAGTTGTCAGTTTACCCAATACATCTCCTTAAGTGAACAAGGGGAATGACAAAGCCATTTGTAGACATCTGTACTTCCAGTTTCAATTAAAGGACATATATCAATTCTACAGATCAACTTGTGGTCATGGAAGGAAATAAGAATTCATGTTGGAATCTACTAAACAGGAATAAAACAAACAGCTTGGCCAGGCATGTGGGGTTGTAACAATCCATTTGGGATGATGTTAGTCTCAAAAAATGAAAAATTAATTATGCACATACATTCAATAAATACTTACCTGTACCTAATCAATACCAAAAAGTAGTTTGCAAAATTTCACTAGAATTAAGACAAAAAGTGTTGATTCAAAAAATTGTAATGGAATTTTGTTCATTGGGGTTGGTTTTTTTGGTTTGGTTTGGTTTGGTTTGGTTTGTTTGTTTTCTTTTCTTTTTTGGTTGGGGTTTTTTTTTTGTACAGACATGATAGTCATATTTATAGACCTAAATCTGCTACACAGCAAAACAAATATGAAATTCATGGCAGAATTTACATCTGCCGCAAGCAAATTTTAAGACCCCAACTCAGAAAGCCTCTAGTCCTGCAAATGAAGATTGATAGATATTTTACTCTCAGACCCCAAGTCAAGGAACCAATAACCTGGGATATGCTTTGCCATATATTCACCTCAGTTCAGATGTATTTAAACCACAGCAAGTAAATACATGATAACATCTGACTTTACAGACTTAGCTCATTTAAAAATAGCTTTAATATTAGAGCTGGAGAAAATGTGTACCATGGTTACCATGTTCAAATAGGGAACACTATGCAAAATAGTCACTACTTTTGACTGGTTTCACAGCAGAGAAAGATATTAGTGCTTAAAACAAAGCTGCCTTCCAGACAAAGGCCAGGGCATCAGGAAGCAATAAAGAAAAGAAAAAAAAGGTGAGAGTGGCTTCATTTAGGCAGAGAGTAAGGGGTTGAGATGGGAATAGTTCAAAAAAGAGAAGCGGAACAGGTGTGTGGTATACTAAAAGTGTGTTTGCACTGTACATTTGCAGATCTTCTGCTAAGTGCTTGTATTACTGATATGGAATGTAGTGTGGTGTAAATGCATGAGAAAGGATTCTGTTTAAAAATTTGGCTCCTAAAATGAAAGAGAGTCTCAGAGGCCTCCCAGGGCATTTGGGCCACACAAAGCTGATGTTTCATACTTACATCACAGGCTGTTATGCCCTGAGAGCTTTCTATGTTGTTTTTAATGAAGAGAACAGACAAAGGCAGCACTGTAAGTCAAATTCCCCTAAAGACAATGTAACTAGGCCAGCTGACACACTGAGGCCTTGCTGAATAGAGACAAGCGCTGCTCATCCCCCCTGCTCATGAAAAGCTGTGTCAAATACCTAAAAGCTTCGTAATGCTCTTGCAGTCTTAATATTGCTCATGTCTGAGCGTGCATTGTGTGCTTGTGCTTGATGAGATGGACCTTTCAGAACTTCAAGCTGCTGGAAGATGACATCTACTTTATTTGCAAATTGTGGTTAGGTTTCCCTGAAAGCTCAAAACTTCATGAAATTTAGTGTACATTCAAAGAAAAAATGAGAACCACTTCCTCATAGAAAGTTGTCCTCCTGATCCTGGCTGCAAAATATCTAGTGCATGATCCGGACCCTAAAGCCGCTAGTCCCCTTCTAAGGGATTTGGGAGAAAACCGGGAGAAATGTTTGGGAGCTTGAGCAGCAGACTCAGGGATCTCCTCTGTGTGTGTGTGTTCATGTGCTGTGTGCATATGTGCATTTCTGTTTCAGCTGTTCTGAGCTGATTAATGAGTTTTCTCAGCTACCAGACAGAATTACTGCTCCAGGACTAAAGATGCTGGTTCAGTTCTGTAGGGAACAAAATGTGTCACTGGGACTTAGCAGAGTAAATGTAGGAGAGTGCAGCAAGGAGTGCGCCCCACTGAGTTTACTCTCAGCGTTTCCTAAAGAGCATGTATTGTAAAAATAGAAATGTACTTTCAACTCTCCTGGGTTCTGAAGGGTGGGAACTATGCTCCCATACTGTTTGCCATCAGCTTCTTCCAAGAACATACATTCAGAGCAGGAACTCTGAAATGAACTCCTTAATTCAAAGTGTGCTACTCTTACAGGGCTCATGGCATGGCGTTGTACACCCTTAGCTGTACAACAGGTATGGCAATGAACAAGGTGCTGATTTAAAATTCTATTATGACTTCTATGATTTCAATGTAATCCGAAATGCTGAACTGCAGTTTTCATGGTCTGACCTGTGCCACACCATGGGATCACAAGTTCCTAGCTGACCCTAGATCTAAATGTACAACTTCTGCTGACAGCTGCAAAATCTGGCGTAACAAACAATAGGACTAAAGAGGGAGGGTAGATTTAAAACAACAGAGGGTAGGTTAAGATTAGATGTTAGGTGGAACTTTCAACATAATCTATTATTCTATAAATGCCCTGGTTCGAGCATAAGCAGTAAAAGGTAGTGTGTGTAACCAATGCAACTGAAAAATATGATTTGGTTCTGTGGCAGTGACCTAAAAGAGTTGTACAGAAATGAATCAATACTAAAATTCTGTCTATTTATGTATGCAGTATTGCATAGAGGATATGCTTTATTTTTTTTTTAAATTTTTGGCACAATGAGCCAATGAGATTTAAACTACAAATTTATATCTATTCAATATAGATATAAAAAGAAATGGGAAACTTTCAATTAAGGGTGGAGGAACAGAGCTGTAAATATGGATAATATCAGCAGGTTAGATGCATTTTAGAATCCATTTATTACTGTGCCATGACTTAAACAAACAATTTTAAACAATGGCGTTCAGAATCATAGAGTCATTTGAGTTGGAAGGGATGGGAGTTTCAAAGTCTGGAGTTGTTGCTGTAATTAGAAATGACTTTTAAAAATTTTTTTTGTTGTTGTTCTTGTACATAAGAGGTCTATCAAGTTTACTGGGTTTCACAAAGTACCCTAAAGCTCCACTTTTTAATGCCAGCTACTGTTATTTCCTTCTTCATCAAGGTCTATTTTACAATCTTTGCTAATAGTCTTACAATTTTCTTCACTACCAGACTCTGATATGACAGAATTTGTGTTCAAGTAAAGCAATTTAGAAGAGAGAAACAGCATTATTAACCTCTGACCAATGTGTAACATTAGAGTAACAAAGATATTTGTAGTTGTATTATCCTAATTTATTTCTACAGTAATGGAATTCTTAAATTTTCTCACTGACAGAGGGTAAGACCTATGCCAACATTTAGTCTGAGGTTTTCAGAAAAATGGAGGATAAATTTAGGCTTTGATGTATCTTATGACATTCCAATTCATACCCAATATTCACAGCAGTCAAAAATAGCTCCCGAGGAGTACAACAGGACAGGCTCCATAGCAGCTGTCAATATTGCATAGCCTAAATGGACTTGGACAAGGTGACTGTTCATCACCTCCAGCTCTGCACACATTAAGGCTCCTGTCAGTGAAACACACTCAATTTCAATAGCTGACAGCATGCCTCTGGTATGTCAGCAGAAAAACATGAGTATGATGTAGAGACTTTTCTCAGATTGGCATGGATTATATTTTGCCTTAATAGGTAGCTATTATTTTTAAAGAGATAAATTGCTGGAAATCACTCTTAGCAAAACAGCTCAGAGCAGAAAAAAAAATTGGAAAGGACAATAATTTGATCAACAAAAGAGAATTATTGAAATTGGACATTTCCCTTTGGCAGACCAATCTCTGGGGATATGGGATTAGAATAATGAGGCACAGAAGTGTGAACTATCCTGTCTTCCAACAATGTTGTGATACTTCCCCCCGTGACAGTTGAAGAGCACAAGCATAAAATCACTACTCGGTACTTATCAAGAGCACCCTGACAAAACAGTGTGATACCTCAAGGGCAATGCTCCAGGGGTACATAGAGGCTCAGATTCTATTCAGAATACTGATACCTGCACGACTTTAAATTAGAGTCTACAACTATTTTAGTAGTCAGGAAGTTTGTTGTAAAAACTTTGGCCTTGGAACAATATGAAATTCAGGAAGATTTGCCAAATTAAATGCTTGGATTAGGTTGCTCACCCTCAGAAGGACCAGCCAGTGAAGCAGTAGTACCACAGGAGAAAATTATAGTGGCAGATAAATAATTACCATCATTCAATAATGTAATACTATAGCACAGAAAGAAGATATTATAAAGTGTGCTAACAGAGTTGCCATATAAAATATATGTCTGGAAATTTCAGAGACTGGGAAAAAATAACTTTTCTGTAACAACTCTGGCTTTGTTCAGTATTGCAATTGAAGAAGAGAGTCAGTCTTCTGTCCAGTGAAAATGTGTTCCCCTGTTGTACAAGTGAACAAACACTAAACTATATACTGAAATGTTATGGAAAAAGTTTACAGAAAAGTTAATCTGAAGATTTCCTAATGGGGAAATTTCTACTTTTTAGGATACAACCACAGGAGGTCCACTTCTTTGTAAGGACTGGATGATATTTTTTATTCGTGCAACAGCCCAATACTAATGGGACAAGCCACTCTGTATAATAAGGACTGAACTATAGCCCACAACAGTCACTTTCCCAGAGGGGCACACAGCAGCAATTTTTTTTATGCCATATAGATCATCATCACAATGCATTAAATAGCTAGTGACAGACTGTTTTGTCAATAGAGAGATTGTTTGTAAATAGGACAGCTGGAAGCTGACTGTTATTGAGTCAGGAGTCACATAAAACTTCATAGTAAAAGACAGCATTAGAGTCCCTGGCTCTTAATTTTGCCCTTATTCATGAATTACATCCTAAATTGCCTTAAAAATTGAATTTAAAAATCAAATGTGACTGCTAATGGGTATCCCATTTCATGCTGCAAATAAACTACATGAGTGTAAAACAACAAAGTTGCAGTTTAGGTGAAGAACAGGCCATGATACAGAGAGGCTGAAGTTATCTCTAAATATGTTCAGATGACACAGATTGTTAATTGAATGAGTGTTTTGCTGCACATGATTGACAGGACTTTTTCAGAATAATAAAAATAAAGCATTGGAGAGCTCCATAGAATGACCCCCTCTGGAGAACTGACCCAGCTTTTAAAAAATCTCTTTGGGGATTCTTGATAATCACTGGAAATGGGACTGTAGGGACTAGCTTCTCTCCTTTTAGCTACTGACAGTGTCAATGTCATGCATGCTTCAGTGACATGTACAGAGAGTTATGCAAGCGTCTGCCACGCTTTCCTAATAGGAGCTAAGCACCTGGATGAGGATTGTTTTGCTTTCTCAGTCCCAGGGAGAGTAATTATTGCTCACTTGCTGATCAAAATACAATCTTAAATCTGACCTCCTGAAAGTAACACAGCCATTACAGCTGGCATCTCCATAAATGATGTTCAGACAAGGCTTCTTGTGAATCAGGTCAGTTTTCTTTCAGTAGACAGGTCAGCCCTCGTGGCATATCTCCCATGTCACTGTGTACACAACTGTATGTGAGCATTATTCACTACCAGATAAACAAGATACTAGCTAAAGTAAGGGGCAGTGATAAATGAATTAAGCCTGAGGGCCAGCTCTCCTCACCAGCTGTACTACAGGCAATGAAATAAAAAAAAAAAAATTCTTCCAAGTATTCATCAAGAGTAGGTGAAAGTTTTCATTGTTTTGCTCATTTTGCATGCTGCTGGAAAGGAGAAGATCACTTCCTACACAAGAGATTAGACAGACATCAAGTTTCTAACATGAAGTTTCCCTCTGCATTTAACAGGATTAGGAATCCCGGAGTCTCAGTGGATCTGCTCCATTTTGCGTGTGGCTGCAGTAAAGGATGATATGAAAACAGACTCAAGAATTTTTGTGAGACTTAAGGTAAATATAAAAACCAGTTTGGGGCTCCTCTCCTATTCTTATAGGCATGTCCACAGGTATAATTTAGATGTTGTGCTTATTTTCTGTACCCAAAACCAAGAGTACTCCTACTCCTGTAGAGTAGGTACTCTGCCTCATCTGAAAGGATGGCTCACAAGTTTTAAGGGCATTAATCCCTTAGGAGTATAAACTTCATAATACCTACAGGGGTTGTGCCAGAGATATGTATATTTCTGTTATGAAGATAATGGTTTCTGTAGTGATTGTAAGTACCTAGTACAGCTGGAACAACAAGTACCTAATTGAAAATACACTTCCTGATTAGAGATTCTCATTAGCACACAGGAATCTCAAGTGCAGTGTGTGTTGAAGCCAAGCAATGTAGTTGTGGGTTTCTTAAAAAAAATCCAAAACCAATCTTTTGAATAGCTCAGCTGTCATAAGGTCTAGTTTCTCTGTGGTTTATGAACTGCATTTCTACAGCTCATTTTCACAACACTGCCCACGCTCATGCCAAACAGATCCTAAGTAATTGTGCTGTGTGTAACAGGCTGCACAGCTGAGGCTATTCCCACTGCAGCAGTCAGTCTACTGCATACAGGTATCACAAATTATTTCCCACTTTCTTCACAGTCAGAACATTGTGTTCCACAGTACTGGATATTCTTTTAAAAGCTACACTTCATTAAGTGGTTAATAAGCTTTTAAAAACAAAACTGCTATCTTCACATCTGTAAGGACTGCAAAAGCAGTACCAGTCAGGAACTGCTGTAGGAACTAGGAGACAGTACCAAAACCAAAACACAATACATTTATTTTCAATTTATTTTTTTTTAAAGAACTGTACTGATGACACCTTTAAATAGAACATTACACTCTCTAAAACCAAGTAAACTACATGCATATATTCCTAATTCCCAACAGGTATCTGCACGTTTGATGGAATGAAAGAATTAAGTCTGTATTTAGTTTGGAATAAATATAAAATGCTCATATGTTGGAGGTGAAGGAAGAACGACCATCCTTTAATGCATCGAACTCAGGTTTATTGATCAATCAGTCACTTTAAATAATAGTGTTAACGAATTCATGCATATTCTGTAATCCAAGTTCATGATAGGTTAACAGAGAAAACTCTAACCACTCCTTTTGTTTTACAATACCTACAATTGTTTATTAAAAACAGAACCAGTGTTCCCAAAGCTTTCACATCTGTTCCCAGGGTGTCATCTTTTCCCAGAGAGGGTGTTCTGCTTGTTATGGGAAGACTGCCTGAGAACTCTATTGTTTATAGAGAGAGTCTAGTTGTTTATAGAAATCAGGCTGGGAACTGCTTTAGGAACTGCTTTACTTTTACCTTATACTTTTCTCTCAATTGTATGTCTTCATGGCCTTTTTCTTTAAGCCATTCTCCGACACTCATGCATCCATTGATAACTCAAAGAGAATGGTGAGGCTCTTTTGCCGTTCAAAAACACACAGTAATCAATGTTTGCAGATTTTCCAATTCCTTATTCAGCTGTCTCATTAAAGAGGACATTTCTTTTCACAAATTATATTTAACTCTGTGCCTGAACATGTGGAAAGAAGAGTGACAGAGGGAGGGAGAGGAAAGTCTCTTTCTTTCCCTCGCTTTTCCTTCCTTTCTCTTCTCTCTCCTTTGTACAGCTTCCCAACATATCAGGATTAGCAGTGGTCTGATGGCAGTTCATACAGGTTACCAAAGGCAAAGGAACAGAAAGGATAACAGGGCTCTAAAACCATGCTTACAATACACTGATAACTTCAAAAAAGCTGAAATGATGACTGGAGAAGGCAGCAGCCTTTAAATGGGATGTCTTGTCCATAACTTGTCCATGAACTTACCAATTGGTATGACACACCTAACAAGATACTTATCATACACTGTCTTCCTCACACATTTATATTCAACGTATACAATTAGTTGTTTAAAATTTACACTTTTTCCTTAGTGTAAGGCACTGTATGGCTCTACTGGTCATGAAAGGCTCCTGGGAAGTTGCTTTGTTTCCAAAATCTTCATTGTTGCAACCTTTAAAGACATGTCATGGGGAAATAGGCTGCTGTCTCCCCATTATGTCTGCCTGCAGGGCTGGATGTCTTGTCAAGCTTCTGCCCATCTCTTTCCCTGGTCAGGCTGTAGCTCTGTTCAGCCTTGCAACCTTTATATGTGCTGAGAACATCAAGTCCAGAGCATTAGTGTAAAGGCTATGTCTTCTAGTAGAAATTAGACTTGACTGAACACCTAATACTGATGGATAGTATGTTGTTCCATTGATACCTAACCTTGCTGTGATTGTCTGTCTGCATTTTATTTCTAAAGTAGATTGGCCAGCTTTAGCTTCCTTCTGTTTTATCCCTTTACACTATTTGTGTCTTTATTTAAGTACAATAAACATATTTCAGCTATCTTCCCTTGTATGCACTGGTTCACTGTGTCCAAGCTATCGCCTAAATATTTTATGGTAAAATAAATAAATGAAACTTAATTAGTATTTATGGGACATATCAACCAGCAGACCCCAGAATACTCTTCTGAATCATGCAAAATTTACCAATGTCCTTTTGAAACTGAAGACCTCAGGACCAGGTGCACTAATTCTTTCAGTGGTTTCTGAAACCTTCCCCAAGTGTAATGTCAGGGCTTCCTGAAGAGGCATCTAATGATCAAGATTGAACCCATAACTTGTATGCATGCAGTTTCTTGGTTTATAGTCCAAGTCAGGCTTGTTTAGAGAACCAGACAGCTCTACAATTTGATGTGACAGTATACACATGGCACAGACAGGGATAACTGAGCCAGTCTTAGTCTAGGCTGGGTAACAATGAAACTCTAAATAGAGTTGCTCTAACTAACCATACTTATTTTTTTTTGAAACCATAATGTGGCAACTTCACAGCTTTTGATAACTGAGCTGGATAGACAACATTTGGCTCTTCCAATCTGACTCATTTTGAAATTTTACTGTTAGAAATAATACTGTCACCACTAGTTTTTATGCACATTCAGTGAGGTGCAGAAATACTGTCTCAAATCACTGCAACTCTGTAATTTAGGGGTAGGCAGCTAAAGGATTGTAGAGATGTTTTACCACACCTTAAAACAAGGCCAAAAGGTCCATAAAACCTTAACATTACCTCTAAAAAATCCCATTTCTCAATCACAAAATTTTAGTAGGCATAAAGAAGTTCCCTGGAAAGAACTGAGTCTTTCACTAAAGCTTTGACAAAAGTAGTCACTAATATCAATCAAGTAACTCAATCACCATGTGAATGGTATGATTAAAATAGAGAGATGTCATAGGAACTTGAGAAACTACAAATAAAGCCTTTCAGTGATTGCCTTGTTTTTTCTAAATTCATTCCTTTTTGCCTTGTCTTCAATGGTTTCTTTGTTTTAGTGTCACTTTGCAATGCACAGCTCTTTTGTGTTCAGTGTGAGAGATTTACAGCTGCTATATAAGATAGAAATGCTACAGCTGCACAAAAAAGTTCATCGTTAGAAGAAATTTGGATTTGTATTCCAAAACTAAATCATCAGTGCAGAGGTAGGCATTAAGATCAATTATCTGATTCTATGTTGATTTTTTCATTAAATATTCAGCTCTGGCCAAATCCCCTCTTGCACTCCTTCATTACACATTCTAATTAGTGAGAAATTTAATGGCCTAATGAGAAAGAGAATAACATTTGGTGATTGAGCTGTTGAGGGACTTATGCAATATTACCTGTCTAACAGGATTCATGATTTCCATCTTGAAATTCTCTCTCCTCCTCCCAACAGATCTGTGTCTTGGAAAGCTGAGGAGGGTCTCCATTCTTGACTGAGCCACCTAACTTAATGACAGTGCCCTGATTAAATCATTGCAGGATCTGCAAAATTTTGTTTGTGTTTGCATTATCATTTACAGTAAATCTTTTGCATTAAAACACAAAAACCAGACCTTTGAGTTGATGTGTGGGGGAACATCTGTGAGAAAGGAACTTAAGCTGGAGCAAGAATTGTGTACAAGTTTTACACATCTCAATGACATTTACATCCCAGGCTCAGCTGTTAATGTGATGAAATGTCCTTGCTGTGTTTTGAAAAGAAAGTGCCTCAGGTTGTTTTTTGGTTTTTAAAAATAACTTAGGTCTTCAGCTTTCAGACATAGGATGTTAGACATGAGGAGAAATGCCTCCCTCACATCCCTGCATAAAGCTTTAGGGTAAACCACTATACCTCTAATTTCCTAATTGCTTATATCCTGCTATAAATCCCTTCCTCAGGGACCTCATTTAAAGGCATAGAGGAATCATGGGAATGTGATTTAGTTTGAGAAACTGGACTGTGACTGACAGGCACCTAAAAAGTCTAAGTATGTAATAATGTGAAATTTGAGCAGTGAGTACTGAGCACCTTGCTTGACTCCAACATTCATTTTTCCTTTTTTTAATGACTATGTAATTATTTATATACTGCTCAGCACAGTAATATAGTTTTGGTCCTTCATGGACCCACAGAATTTAAGTCTTTTTCTGTTCTATAAAATACTGGCTTTTGGAGCAGGAGAATTTTTTCCTATAGCTCTAGTAAGTCTTCTTGTACACTTACAGATGATTCTGAAAAGTAATGCTACTGAAAATACTCTATTCATTTTTACTGTATCATATACCGTATTCAAAGTTGAGAACAAATGAAAGTGAAATTAAAGTTTGTCCTTACTGCTGTGAAAAGGTAGATATATAATGTGTTATTAATTTTATAGCAATAAATACACAGAGTTTTCTTTTTTAAAAGGTAATTATTTTCTTGGTTACATAATTTTATCAATTTTTCAAGTTTTCTCTCTAATTTCTTCTGTTTCTAAAAAGCAGTTGAATCTTTAATTTGACAAATGTAACAACATTTCTTAAAGTATTCTCCTTTTCTTATATACAGTGACCATCAAAGACTTCATAAATGCAATATCACTAAACATAATAAGTATACTAATTATGCTTTTAATTTTATACTTAAGGAACTGCATAAGACAGTATTATTGCCACATACAGCTGACTTAATTTCAAATTACCCTGACATTAAATTAACTCTAAGTTATTCCTAGATTATGAAATAATTAAGTAGTTCAAAATACTTAATTTATATAGTATTTGAACAAAAAACCTCCTCCCCAGTACTGTTTAAATGAAGATGCTGAAAATAACAAAAAATCTGTAAAAAATATTCAGATATTAAAAAATCCATTAAAATGAGATCAAAAGTTTTTTAAAAATTGAAAGGAAACAGTTTATAGAGCACTTCATACATTTCTCTTACTATACTTATCAACGGGAATAAATAAAATTTTCAGAGTTACACATAATTTGCTACATAAGTGTAAGGTGTCAGTCCTTAGAGATGAGTCCATCTAACTGACTCAACAAAGTTTTGGAATTTTATGACCAAAAGTTGGGGATTTTTTAGGAAGGAAAACTTTATTCTCATGAAAACAAGTGTCAGCAAATAAAGGTATTAATTTCTGATCTTCTAATTTCCCCTTTTTTTGGTGCACCATACTATCCAAGATGAAAACAGTTGACAAGACTGTCATTTGTTGAGGGATTGCAGCAGATAGGTAAGAGCAAAGATTGAAAATTTTCATCAGCACTGCTGTCCATAATTTACCAAGTCACCAAGGACCAACACCAAACTGTGATTGGGCTGTGCTGTGTTCAGAAGATAATGGAATAGGGACTTATAAAAGGTACCTTAGGGCCAAGGTATTACCTATGTTGATCAAATGGTGCACCAGATGCACACTTGACCCAGTCTTTCATGTGCTCTAGAAGGAGATAGGTAACTCATGTTATGCTCTGAAGTTGTGTATAATTTTCTTCAGATTTATGGTAACTGGTAGATATTTGTTAGATATCCCAGAAAAATCTTTTGCTTCCTTTTTTTTTTTCTGTAGGAACAAAGACATTTTGAAAAAATTCAGTGTTTAGTCTTGAAAATTATGATAAGCCATTTTGCAAGTACAGCATCATATAAGAACTACAGTTCACATAAGTAATTTTTATATGCCTCTTTTTATTTTCTGGAGTGAAAACTTATTTAAGTTAGTTCAGACTTGTTTCTTACCTTAGTAACAAACAAGACAGATTACTTTAAGTAAGGTGAGATAAGAAGCCTTCTCTACTTCAAATTAAAATACCTCCATTTTTAATGTTTCATATTTGTCTGCTGATAAAAAATAAAACACATTACATTTTAATGAAATTCCTTTCAATATAAGAGCAACCTTTTGGCATGCAATAACTATTGCTGCAACTAGTAGATCATTAAAATACCTAGTGATTAAATTATATTTCTTTTTTATTTATAATTTATAGCTATATATAGATATTGTGTTATATTGTGTTATATGATGTTGTATTATAACATAATATATGTCATAATATAAAAATATTATATTATATTATATTATATTATATTATATTAATTATATTATATTTCTCTTCCAGAGTACAAAATGTAGTAAGGTCACTGTCATGAACCATCATCTTATGTTTATGTTATTTAGCATTTGTTTGACTTGTTTGTACCTTCTTACTGTCAAATTTTAAAGATGTTCTGCTAACTTTCTGTGGGTATTTCAAACTGAGGGATTCCAACACACTTCATCCAAACAAAAAGAGCCTGTGGACCCCATAAGGTCAACAGAGGAGATAGAATCCCCATGAAAGAAATTCTGTCTGAAAGCCTGAGCTTAACTTAGAGCAAAAGTCCTGCTTTTGCTCAGAGTATGTGACATGCTTGGAATAATCCCTGTTTTTTGGAGCAATGTACAGTATGAATCTAAGAGAAAGTCAAATCATTCTGAGTTGACTTATTTTAACTGCAGATCAATGAACAACTTAGTCATAAAAAATACAATGGATAACTTATTAATTTTAATAATCGATGACTTAAATGCAAAAATTTATTAAATTCTTTTTAAGAACTCCTTCCATTGTTTTCAAATTAAAACACTGAAAAACCCCACAATGCTCTTATTGTATGAATATGCCAGGGAAAATTTGTAGCAGTAGATTTAATTAAACTATTTGGCTTGTCCTTTGGCCTGGGAGAAACAATGCAGCAGTAGTTTTCATAATGACTGTTCTTTTTTTGAATCCACTAGTGTTTAAGCGTGCCTCTGGGGCTCTGGAAACTGGATCAGTACTCAACCTAATGAAGTAACTGGACTGCACCTAGGATGAGATTTACCTCTAGAGCTGAAGAGCTGGCCAAAGGTCTCTACTGTTTAGATGGAACTAAGGGTTTATTCTGACCCTCTGCACTGCATTAATCTTACCTCAAAGAAAACCTCTCTGCAGTCTTCACATTTCACAAGGTATATATATTTTACTACAAAAGCCTCAGGTGAACTCTTTTAAAATTGTATTTCAGGATTTTCATTTTATTTTCATATTAAAATAATTGATGGATTTAAATTGAAACAAACAGAATTTTAAATTAAATTTAAACAAACAGAAAACTCTTTTCTGCCTTGCAAAATGTGCAGTTAAAACAGATCAAGATAACAATGAATCTTGTTTTTTAACACTTAGTAGCAATATCTTGTCAATATCTGCTCCATTGAATGAGAGTTCAGTGCTAATCATACATAAAATTAAACAAATTACCACTGAATAGCAGATTATTTTCTCTCTTGAATGCCCAAAAAATGCTCAAAAAACCCAAAACACCTTCCATCATGGCTATGTCTTTCAGATGTCCTTTAAACTGCACCATAAGGAAAAAAATACCCCAACCAACAAACCAAGTCTGTAAACAGTGTTTCAAGTGATGGCTGCCTTCACTGTCAAAGTGACAACGGATAAGGAATGGCAATGGGTATTAATTGCTTTTGCATTTGTTTGGTTTGTCTCAGTTTTCTAACACATGAGGGCCTTTGCTATTTTGTTGAGCAACCCACCAAAAGCTGTGGCACAGCTGTTCCAAAGTGCTGCAGATCTTTTCCTCTGCAGCCAAATGAAGGGCTCATCTTGGCTGCGGCCAGTATCATGTTTGGCTGCTTGCTTGGCGCCTGGCTCAGGCATACATTTCCCACTGAATTCCACTGATGGAAGTGAAGGCATACAACACTCCTTTTCCCTCCATCCACTGCAAACTAGCTGAGGGCACTGCTCACTCAGCCATGTACACTCCAGCCTAGCGTGGAATTGTCTCAGCTTGATCCGATTGCTTTGCCTGGGATAATAGAAAGTCATATTGAGTCTATAGCTTGAAAAACACAGTTGCATTTCTAGAAATACTTTTAAGTCCAATGTAAACTGTATATTTTATTAGAACAGGCTTGTACAAAATTCTATAGCTGACAGAAGAGACAATCACTACAGGAAACATACTGCATAGTTGCCTAAATAAAATTTTAATGGTTTTCAGTAGTATATTTACAGTGGCACTGTAATCTCAGAGTTTAAAGTAGGAGAAGCTTGGTCCAAACTAGCTTCAAAATAATGGACTGCAAAAGTCATGAGCCATTTTATTGTGCTTCATGTGGCCATGAGGAAACAGGGAAAAAATTAGAGAAGGAAAGGAGAATCTGGAAAAAAACTATTTCTGGAGTAAATGAGTCCTTTGCAAAGCAAATGCCGTTCCTGTTGAGGCAACAGGAACACTTGCATTCACTTTTTTTATTTAATCAAGTTCCTTGTGGTAGGTGTCCTGAGAAGTGAAGAAATAAAACAAAACTGAATAAGAGGAGCATATGTTCTTTGTATCATGAGTGTATAATATTAGGGACATTGGAGTAAATTGGAAATAAGGACTTTGGAGTAAGTTTATTTAGCAAAAAGGAAGGAAAGTGAGTGTGGAAAAGAAATCGTGGCCCAAGGTTTTGTTGCTCTTAAAGATAACTTTAACACATGCTCACATGAGCATGAGAAAAAAGATGATAAGGAGGATTTCAAAGGGAATTTAAAGTGAACTGCAATGGCTGAAAGCAAACACAACTATAATGAAAATATCTTTGGAGATTTCAAAGATAAGTATGAGAAAATCATGCGTCTTGTTTTCTATGTACTGAAACATTTTGCCATGTAACAGATATGACAGACATCTGGTGTGACAAAGCATTTGACAGCAGCTGAAAACAAGCTGACACTTGAACTGAAGGGCAAAATAATCACCTTATCTTGCTGCTTGAGCTCGTACAAGCTTTTTATTATGTTATGGACTGAAAATTCTTGTTTGCTTGCTTGTTTGTTTTCTCAGTGAGAAATAGAGTGTGAAAAAATAGGTTAGAAGCAATGCCAAGTGCACAGGCTGTTCAGTCCTCGCAGTCACATCTCATGTGGCTTTCAGGATTAGCTCTGCTTGCAGTGTATGAAAGACTGAGTGCCACTATATCAGAGCACAACCCAGGCTGCCAGCCACCATAACCCAGTACAATGAAGTAGTACTGTTTACTTGTCACACCATTTTTGGAGCAATTTCTTTAGAATTGGTAGAAAAACACTGCCTTTAATGGACCAAGATCAAATCTTGCTGCAGTAGTTTTCATGACTAACCCTGGGCATTTTGTATGTGAGAAGATGGGAGATATTGTGAAACACTGAGCTGATTTGGGTAGACCAGTGTCATGTCTGAGACCTGTCCAGTGAGTCATTCCCATGAAGCTCTTCCCCATTGAATTTCTCTAAGAATAAAATTCATATAATGATTTTAGCCCAATTTTCTGTTTAACTTTGTGACGCAACAAGTGTCATTACAGCAGGGGATAAACTAAGTATTACCACATCAAACTAAACAGACAAATAATGTCTGATTTTCCTTTTTTTACATGAAACTAATTGAAAAATGACACAGACACAAAAGTAATCATGGAAATGTAAAAGTTGTGCAAGGTAAAGGAGAATTAAAGCATTTAATTTTGATAGGGCACAGTTTTGTTATTTACCCAGTCTTGAAATTGAATGCACTGGCTGTGTAACCAAATAAAATAACACACTCTTCTCTCAATATTTTTGCTAGATTCCTACAGGATATTTGTCTTCCTGAAGTCTTGCCATGCCACCTGTTACCTGAATGTTCAAGTGCATCACGTTTCTCATCCATGACAGCAGCTTGCAATCTGCTAAGAAGGAGTAAGCAGTCTCAGTTTTCAAGAAGGTAGAATTATTGCACTTGGTTCAGTTTCTGGAAAAGGTATGACAAGTATATATTTCTGTCTTTCTCCTTTCTCCATTCAAGAAAAGGGAATAATCAAACTGCTAGGAATTTTCTCTGTGTTTTGTACATATTCCAAATGCTTTCTTCTGGTACCTATTGCTATCTAATAAAAAAAAAATCTTTTATAAAAGATACAGATACATATTCTGGATACAGTTTTTCAATCCAATTCCAAACTGCAAATGGACATTGTTCCAATTTCAGTTACACAATCTCTTGCTATCACGAGTTCATAGCTTTCATATAAAATACTTGCTCCTTCATGTAGCTGTAAAAAAAATATTTGAGGATTGATCTGATTTAATAACAGTAAGAATAGAGGGATGATCATATAGTTTAAGCAGACAGACAGATATCTACAATAAACACTGCCCTGGATTACTTTAATTGATTTTCAGTGTGATTTGCAACATTCTGTGATTGTGCTTTGCTGATGCATTTGAGAATGATAATCCTTGGGCCAGCTGGCCCATGCTCACACTTGTCAGTGAGAGCAGCCTGGAGCCAGATAGGTCTCATAATTCTTGGTCTAGGACTTCTGCAGGACCTTTCCAGCTCTTGGACACTGTGTTTTCTCTGAGTGGAGCTAGTGGGGGTTTCTCAGCTCAGAGTTCTCCAGATGATGATAAGGCAGTGTCACAGCCCTAACCATGGGCTTTTGTAGCCTGGGTGTGCATGTAGGAGCATCTCTTCTGCACATGAGCCTTTAGGGGTGGGCTGTGAGGAAGTGATGATACTGAACTTATTGTTGGAAGGCTATCTCAGACACAAGGAGCCTGAACAATTTACATTTTGCTTATCTGCATTGTTTCCATCAGGCAGATCCTAGTGAGAAATGACGGAAAAGGCAGAAGGAAGGCATTCACATAGTAAGGGTGGTCAGAAGGCTGAGGTACCTGTTACAAACAGAAA
Organism: Melozone crissalis; assembly: GCF_028551555.1. Classification (NCBI taxonomy): domain Eukaryota; kingdom Metazoa; phylum Chordata; class Aves; order Passeriformes; family Passerellidae; genus Melozone; species Melozone crissalis. The sequence continues at coordinate 33,039,903 of NW_026535784.1, read as the reverse complement.
GGACACCAAATTGTTATGATAAATGCATAAGGGTAGGTAATAAAATAACAGATGTTTTGCTCAGTTTCTGCTGCATAAAAATCTGTTATAATTTCTTTCTGGACAATTGTCTATAAATTAAAAAGACATTATATTTATTTAACACAGGACAGGATAACGTTCTTGGGAGTTCTCAATCTGTAAGGTGACTCAGAATACATGGATCATCATTTCACTACACCTTACTTCAGCAAGAGATCTATCATTTCTGAAAGGTCTTTATGCGTGCCTCTAAGACATAAGCTTCATAGCCTTTCAGGGGAGAGACATAGCAATTCTCTAGGGAAAAATAAATTGAAAATTAACAAAATGTAGGCAGTTTTGATAGTGCTAGAAGTGAAATACTTTTCAGTCTCACACTATTGTCATTCACTGGGATTTTCACCACATTTCACCACCAAAAAATAGTTACAGAAAGAATTTGGTAAAAATAATTGCCAAATAATATTTGCCCATGGAGATGAGAAAGAGATTTTTCAAAGATGTGTTGGACTCCTAAATAATAACTAAGAACAGAAAACTTCACTTGTTGAAGTTAAACGGAAATAAAAATGATGGGGAATTACTGCAGCCTTGTTTGCTTTAACAATTGAGTTGAATCAGAGGCTCATTTTCCTAAATCTTCCTAAGATTGCCTTTAAAAATCTATAAATAGAAAATAAAAAGTTGGGGCACAAGCTTTCTATTTTTATCTTATATCAGTTGCTTTACTAATTTCTGATATGATTTTAATGACATTTCTAAGAGGGTGTTAAATGGTTGTTTTAATGACATTATTATATACATAGAGTTGAAGAATTAGAAATCATTAATAAGTAATTGGAAGTATAGGAAACAGAATTATCCTGAGCAAAACATAATTCCTCATAATAAAATAGAATTTATTTAAATTATGACCTTGTTAGTTGACACCAGCAGTGAAAAAAAATGATAGAACATTGTTAATAGCTATGTTTTTTTTCTCTTTACCAAAGATGCTAATAACACATTATCCACACTATTTCCATGGTTCAGATACAAAATGTTATGGAATTTATAGGGCAGAAAATTATGCAGTAAAATGTTAGAATTGTTGTTTTCTGCCTCCTGTGCTCAAATCTGGTGCCAAGTTTTAGCTTTTAGTAATCAATTAGGCCTGAAAATGAGTTATGCATATTTCTCTGATTACCATGTAGTTGATTTCTACTAGTTAATTTTCAAATAAATACTGTTCTTGCATCTATTCTGTTTATTGTTATTGTTGTGCTGTATTTTTATGGTTCCAGGTGTACCTGGCACCTTGATCACACTCCCAGGCTTTCTTCTATCTTTGTGAGGTTTTTTCCTTTCAAAAACTTCCAAACTGTAAGACCGAAGTGACCTCCTCTAGCAGCAAAAATAATTTTTCATTCTCATTCACTCCAAGTTTCCAGAAACACAATTTCTATCAAATACTTTCCTTCCAGTGTTTCCTTTTTTGTTTTGGCTTCTTTTCTGCCACTGATTTTAGAGAGAGAGGAGGAGATATATCAGAAATTGCTTTAATTATATAAGCATGCCATTTCCCCCAGCAGGACAATTTTGGCTCAGATGGAGATATATGTTTTATGAATAGCTAGTGAAAGAGCATTTGCTTCACAGTGTCTTTAAGCAGAAGTGGAACTGTACCAAATAAATCTAGAACAACCTGTAGACCCAACCCTTTTTCATGTCTATCTGAATAGCACCTGACAGGGCACCAAGAATACAACAGGAGAAAATAATAATATGATTAAAAATGTGAATATTTCTTTCTTGGGGCTTTGGTTAAAGAGTGTCTTTACAGTATACAAAAATAGCTTCTCACTGAATTGATAAAGTTCAAAATAAAAGTTGAGCTGATTTCCTTATGGTCTTTTTTTTGCTGCTCACAAAGACCTGGTGTCCTTAGGAACTGGGTTGGTTGGCAGAGCAGAAGAGCTAGAAGAACCACAACATGACAGCAGCATAAAAAGATCTCCTGTCTATGGGACTCACTGGTTGCTGTTGCTGCTACAAAATGTACTTGGAAAAAGGCCGTAATCAATGACGTCGTAATTCCAGAGAATATGGCAAGGACATCTCCTACGTCCTAAGAACTGCTATGATGACCACTGTGAACAAGGCAACAAGAGTTGCAGCATTGTTTTGTGGGGAAAGAACAACAATTCTGTGTGGAAGTTGAATGGAAATTTGGATTTCAAGGCCATAAGTAATGCCATGCAGCTGAGAAAACAACTGCAATACGCCAACAATGCAGAAATAGCAATTTTTGGTTTGGTCTATTCCCAGATGCCCAGTTGTACCAGAAGGTTTTTCTACATTTTAAGCTGCTCCGTCTGCAGCTTCATTATGGTTCAAATAAGGCAGAGCTGTAATTGTGGCAATGTCATATCAGAGATGTCATACTGGTTGCCCAAGAATGCAGGAATCCAATCTTGCCATTGCAGATTGCATTCCGCACTTATTCCAAGTAAATAATTGCTTCCTCTTCTGCACTCTGATTCTCTAAGGTCTGCTGGGACTCAGCCCTTTCTTGTAATTCTTTATTTCCCTCACTAAACGATTTTCAAATGTAGAGCAGTACAGCATGCAAATACATGAAAAAAGTTGTGAAATGACTATATTCATCAAGGGAAAAAGTCCACCATAAAATTGCTCTGCGGGTTACTTTGTTTTTAATATTTCTCCCTGTAAATATAGTGCCCCAAGACACTGAAGCAGCTGGAAGTAATGAAATGTATTTTTCATACACTCACTTTTCATTTCAATGTATCAAGCAGCTCTTTAAACTGCTATTTTAAACTATTATGTCTTATTTTAGAAAGCCTTTATAATAATGGTGAATAATTAGAACTCAAAATGCTTGCTATTTGTAAATGAAAAAAAATGCTTAGCCCTTCTTGGAGAAGCCATTTAAAGAAATCTTTTTAAAAAGTCATCAATTTTGGTTTATACTACTGGTTTCTTTTATTTTGCTCAAAGTATATCCCGACAATTCAAAATGATGAATTATTCAAAGTTCGACTGTAGTAGAAGTGGTGTTATGCAAAGAGAATGTATGTATGAAAGAATAGGAATATAATTTTTCATGTCTATTTTATTCTTTCTTGCTAATGGATGAGCAGAGAAATGAAGGAAGGGCCTGATGCTTTTCCACCCTTACTCTCTACTCTCCATGTAATTTTGGGCATTTTTAATATCTTGGGGTGCAAGAAGCGCCCAAACCTCATAGCCCAAAGTTTAAAAAAAATTCGGAAAAAAAATAAAGTGCTGAAGTGAAAATGGTCTTTAGGAGGAAGGTCACCAGGAGACAAATTATCCATTGGTAATTGAATAAATGTAGGGAGACAATAAAGAACCGATTTAAATGTGCCGTTGGCATAGCTCACCAAATGACCACAGACACTGTCACATTTAGCGTTAAAAGGCTCAGAATCTGATCTGATTAATGAGCCAGCAGGAACATACAAATCTTTCAGCAATATCTGCTGGACACTGCTGAAATCCTAGGACAGGCTCCATGCCCTTGGCCTCAGTGCTGTTAGTTCTGGAAGCAGGTTTTCCCACACACACAACCTGAAACCCTGTTTGAAGTAATTTTTTTATGAGACAGTCAGGCAACTGATATCATGACCAAACCTATTGATTTTATTATTATTATTTATTTTACTGAATATTTACTTCTGTCTGGGCAATTCCAGTGGCTTGTACTAGGACAGCGCTAACAATTCAGAGTTTCCACAAGAAACCTATGCATATCCAGGTACCAACAGAGTCATTCAAAGGTATATGGAAAGTAAACTACATCATAGGTTATTAATTACTAAGGGAAGCCCCGGATAATTCCCTAAAATAACAAGGCATTTAACTAAATATGGCCCAACAAAATGCAGAGTGATAATTAGAGATAGCAAGCTATGTAATATTTAGAGAAATGCACAAAATCTAATTTTTTTAAAACCTAAGAATAGTAAATGTTCTGAAATCTAGACTAAAAGCCATGGAAAAGCCAAAAATCTGCATTTGACCTTGCTCACATATTCCTAGGTATTCTATAGGTATCTTGGTACCATGCAACAATTTATAAATATTCTGAAAACAAAAATCAATTTTTTGTTTACAATGAAAGTTAAGATATCCAGTGAAAAACCATAGTGTGGAATGACATACACAATGCATATGATATTTGTAAGGAAAATGTAATGATATAGTTTTGCATTTTTCATGTCTCTTTTCTTTAAGAAGTTTGTAGTTAACAAATGAGCAGATCACTGCTGAAGCAGAAATTGTCTTCCAAGAACCAGTGTAAGAAACATCATGCTACAGGAAAGTTATGAAGTAGTGTGGAAATGGTATAGTGGTAGAAATAAAGTTGTCACTGTAAGATTTATGGTTCTAATTCAGGAGAAGTTAAGGCTTGAAAAACCCAAATGAATATAAGCACCTGTGTCCAGTGCAGCATTAGACATCTAAGTTTTCCAAGCATTGAGATGTAATTCAGATTCCATCTTCACCAGCTGTTGTTTCAGGGTACCTTTCCCCTCAGCACATTGGCTTCTGTAAATCCATTCAGTTTTTCACTTTCCTTCATCATAGGAGCTCAAATGCCAAAAAATGGTTTGTGAATTGCTTGTGGGCATTTCCATGCCCATGGTTTGATGTGGCAGTGGCCAATATTACCATGCCTAAATTCAACTGGTGACTTAACATACAATATTATATGTAGATAATTTGGTCTTCAAAAACACGTGGCTGTGTAGGTAGGTTACCTTAGCTATACTAGTATTTTCTTAAAAAGAATTCACTAGGTAAGTAGACAAGTTTCAAAGCAGGAAAAAAGGTAATTTGTAGCTTAATTCTGTACTCTTAGGATCTTAGGATGACAGTCTTTTCCTAATGCAGAACACGAAAGGGATTTTTTTTCTCCAGATGTACCTTACTGAATGGAGCTCTGAGATAAAGAGATTTATTTTTATGGGGTGTCAAAGACACATTCTAGCTTTCCTAATGGTCCCACAGTACTTTAGCTAGACATTAAAAACACAGTTGTAGTAAGAAACTGCTTCGCCTTTTATCATCTTAGTTATTGTATTTTTAAGATACACAGTTTAGCTCTGCTAGTCTCCTTAAAGACACGAAAAGAATATAAAATAATAATATAAAAACACAGCTGTGTGAAAATACACAACAAAGTCAGAAATCAGAAATGCTAGAAATGTAATGCTAGAAAGTACACCTAGAGACACTACCAGCAGTCAATCCTACAACAAATAAGAGTGCACAGTTATTTCTCAGAAAACTATTTTGAAAGCATATTTCATTAATGGACATTTTAAAGGATTTGCAAGTTGTTAAAGATCATGAGTAACAGTCACAGTTAGAATGACTTGTGCATTTGCAGGTAATTTCTCTACGTCCTAAAATAGTTTCAATTCTAAGAATTTTCTTTTAACCAATTTTACACATTCATAGTAAGACATGTGATGTAAAAGTTAAGAAAAAAAAATTAATAGTTCAATGCCTCCTGCCCAAAAATTATTGCATTCTATATTTTCTATTAATGAAATTTAGTGTGTGCTAAACATTGTATAATATTAATCTTAACAATTCTAATCTTGAAAGTTAGAAGACAATATAGATTTAGAAGAGTGAGTACTATATAAATTGCATATAAATCTGGGTTGGTATTGAAGTGATAAAATTTTAATATTTTAGTATTGATTTAGATAAGTTGATTTAAAACCCTTTTGTACAAATATCTAAAAGTATTTAAATATGATTTACACTTCATTGTGGGTTTTATTTTTACAAATGTTAAGAAACATTTAGAAATATCACTTTTTTTTTTAATTAAATCAGTGCGAGGTTATCACAATGAGAATACTGAATCGAAATAAGTAAGATAAAAAGTAATTTCTTGTTTTTTCTTCTGCTGTTACTTTTCTGCAGGAAGTTTTCTAAAAAGTGGCAGACTCAAGGTAACTTGGTAATGAATGTAGGCATGTAAATAAAAAACAAGACAAAAATATTCCATGACTGTTTATAAAACTTTAGAGGTTATAAAGCTTGGAAACCATTTTATAAGTCTAAAATTAATTATTTCTATATTTTCCTCAAGTTTAGACAAATTTCGACCCTTCTTATGAAATGATTTTTTTCCACATTCTTTGTGTAAGTGTTAATTAGGCACTTATTCACAGTTTATTGTTATGGGGAAATGACAACCTAGCAGCTTCACTGCTTCAGAAACTTTCAGCCAGTGACAATATTACACATAAAAACTCTACAGAGAGAACATACTTAGGTGTTGTACAACAGGCATTAATAGTGCTGGTACCACTAGCAGCATCCAGTTTAATTCCCAAGACAGATCACATTACCATTTATTCCTCCATCGCAGATATATAGGCTAAGCCTAAGACTGACAAATCAAATAGTCTGTAATTTAATAAGACTTCCAGACCCAAGACCCATTAGGATTGTTAAAAATGGAAATGTCTCATAACCTTGCTGTGACATTGTAATGACTCAAGCAGCTACACATCATTGTAATCAAACACTTTAGGTGCCTTTTTCTTTTGTCATTGAATTTCCAGCTATCTAATTTCATTGGATGGGAGCTGCTGTAGCTGTGTCAAGAGATTTTGAATAATGTCCAAATGGTATAATTTAAATGTCAAGAAGTAGGATATTCACAACTAATTCTACTATTCCCCCAGACTTTTGCCAGCAAATGTCTTATGATAAATACATGACATTCTTCAAAAATCATTGAGGTAAAGAATAGGATGATCTAGTTTCCAAGTTTCTGAGATTTGGGTATATGTGTTAGGTGGGAAATTTCATTTTTCTGAAAGCTTTCTGAATGTATGTGAAATAGTGCATTAATGCTTTTCCTTTTTAATGGGAGATAAATTTAGTTTTCTTTAATCTGTAGATTGAGCTGATTATTGGCTCAGAGAATAAAATGGCTCTTTAAAAAGAAAATAAATTAATATAAAAATAATATCAATAAGAAATATAAGAAGAGTGAGTGATCACCTGCTTCATCTCTGCAGGAAAAAAGACTTTCCACTTCTGACAGGCTGTCCAATTATGCAAGTGTATTATTTTTATGAAAGACATTGCTTTTTGAAAGGTGCCAGCCGTGGCAGGATAATCACTTTAACAACATTCCATTTTAAGATTGGGAATACACAAGAAAATCGAATGTTCATTTTTTTTTTACATAATTTATAACTATAGCTAGGAGATCTATTTTCAGAGAACAGGTTTGACAGCCATTTCTCTTATTTTTATCTGCAGTTTGCTGCATCCACTTTGATTTATGGTTACTAGTCATCATTTTTGGAAGAACATTGAACGTCATCGTATTACTGGGAACACACTGCTTTAATTTTGTTTTCATCAAATGAACTAAATAATTTCTTAGTGTTATTTTGTGCAGAACAATAGCCAGAAATAAAACTGAAAATATAAATTTCATTCATGGGAACTGAAATTAGAATGGCAGGTTTTGGGTAGAGATTTAAGACAGCAGAAATGACACAAGGGAATCAAGACCAATTTCTCCAAAGTTCCCCTTGTTCATTCATCCTAATCAGAGAGGAAATATTGTTGCAAATTCTTTATCACTGATGACCTTTCATCCACTTCCAGCAAGAGGATATATCAAAGAACAAAAAATACAGCAGTAGCTGAAACACAGATAATGTGATGGAAAAATACAGGCAGAGTGTGCAGTTAAATACAAATGAATGAGGCAACTCTCTGCAGGACTGAGTAGCCAACAGAGTTATTTTATCCCACTAATGCTGCTGTACTGCAACACCTTTTTAGTCAAGTTTCTATTTTGGGTTAGCACTGAAGCTGTGCACTTACTCTATAGCCTTGAAAAAACTGGCCTTAACAATGGGCTTGGAAAAGCCCCAGAGAATGATCAAATCCTTAAATTCTGAAAGAGGGCCAAAATGACTGTCTATTTACAGTCATAAGTATCCACTGCTTGTTGGAAGTTGGACTAGGGCTAGCACAAAATGAGAGGCCAAGGATATGTATGCCATATTTAAATGTCTGAAATAAATGCAGGCAGGCACTGTAGTCCTTCCAGGCAGCAACTTTGAGGGATCTTAGGAATTTTTATGAAGTTAAAAGACCAGGATTTCCCAGTGTATGGGGAAAAAGGCATCTAAAACTTCAAAGGTAGTGACAAAGAGAGAGTGAAAAAGTCCTCTATCAACACATACTTGTCTGCCAGTTCAGAAAGGAAACTGAGCATATAGGGAGCCTATAGCATTTAGCCCAGGAAAGAGATGTCCCAAGAAATACTTTCCTTTTCCTTTCTCCCATTCTTCTCACTCTCAGCCATACTCAGACCTTCACCCTCCTCCCTATTCATTCTCACAAAACTATATTATTTTAGGCCACTGTAAAACAAAGAACTTAGCTGATCTAAATAAATAAATGGATTTTTGTTGATGTTTTTAAACAGGGATCATTTAAGTTACACTTTATATCACAATCCCTGAAAAGCTGTATTAGTAAAATATACACAGCAATATAGTGAACAACAGCAGTTGAGAGAAGCAATGATGGAAGAGGTTGCCAAGAGGAGTGGTAGATGTTCCATCTCTGAAAACATTCCAGGCCAGATTGGATGGAGCTTTGAATCACCCAATCCAGTTGATGTAGCTCCTTCTCATCACAGAAGGGTTGGACAAAATGATCTTTAAAGGTCCCTTTCAATCCAAACCATTCTGTAATTTTATTGCAAAAAGCAGAATAGGGAGGGCAGGAATTTTTCAAGCTATCTTCATAGCTGAAGGTTAAAATGCTCAATTTTTAATGCTTTCTATGCTATATGGCAGCTAGCAATAAAGTGGTAATAGCTTCCACTATGGAATATAAATTACAGTATGGAATATTTACTTGAGATGACTCTCAAATACTGAAGTATTATTCGCCCTGACCTTAGAGCAAGAAAGAGCCTGGTATTCCAACACACATGAATACCTGAGTATCAAACCTTTGAAAAAATTCACCCAAATGAAGTAAACCACAGCAGAGAAACATCAGTGCTGAAATGCATTGTGTTTTAACTTTTGTGCCAAATGGAGTACAGTTTGAGAATCCTTTTTCTTAATACCTGATACTGCAGATAATATCACATATTTTGGAGTAGGTTCCCAAAGTTAATCACTGTACTAATAGAAATTATTAAGAAAAAATATTACATGCTCCTATTTATTAAGCTTAATTTACCTCAAATAAGTTTTTCTCTGGAACAAATTTTCATCATGTGAAATTGTAGTATGTTGGCATTTAACCACATCTTTAACTGCAAATTTTATAAACATAAATCATATTATCCACTATCAAATCAGACAAATTTTCTTCCTGTGTGAAACACAGTGTTTACATGAATCTAACAAATTGTATTTGAATGGTTTTGGTTTTACAGAATTTCACTGTACAATCAAGTTGAGCACATGAAATGAAAAATATATATTTTAAAATAGATGCTGCATTCATAGAACATTTAATAATGTTTCCCAGTCATTCATGTGACCTGCCTAGGCAAATATTTTTTTAAAATAAAAATATATGTTTATTTTAAAATTCATACTGAGAACTACAGCATGGATGCAAAATATTGCAGGAAAGAGTCCCTACATTTATGGTAGTTATATGCAAAAGAGTAAAAAAAAAGTCTGGTATGAATAGTTATGATGAAATTTTTCCTGCCAAAATCCTGGGCTGTCTAGCATTAGTGCTTTAATAATTTCTGCTATTCAAGCATGAGCAATAAAAGTGTGCATGAGCAGTGCAATGGGTGTTGGAGCAATGCAATTGGTGTTGACAACTTATGCCGTGGCCACCAGTCTGTGCACAACTTCCCTTTAGTGTCTCCACACAGAAGGTAAATGACGTGAGGGACTGAAGCTACCAAAGCTGCTTCTAGTTACATTTCATGCTTCACGCTCAAAGGAGCCCTTTCCTATGTATGTGCATTTTGTCCCTGACAGGTGTAAAAGAAATGAAAGTTCAATGTTCTACTTGCCCAGGCTTTTTGTTTCATTTGTTACTTCCTTCAAAAAAATATTGATAGAACCTAATGATCTTTAGGAAAGAAAAAAAAAAAAAAGCTTTTCCTGTGACCCAAACAATTGTTCTTTCTATGATTACTGTATCACTGTTACCTCCAGTAAGGAAACCAGGCACTTGGACAGATTGTTCTGTAACATATTTACTTTGATTAAATATCATTCAAACCAAGAAAAAGATTAAAAAGGTGATGGATGAATGCACACCTATTATATATAAATGATTTATCAGTTTCTAATATCTTATGAAGTGATTAAATGTTCTTACTGTGAGTGGCTGGTCCTTTTTATACTGAAATAAACCACTACTTGTATTTGGGTTTTCCATATATGTATTTAAGTCTGAAAGCACAGAAGGCAGTAATAGACGGGGCAGCAATCTTGTGATTTTTGACATCAGTGCCCTGCAGTCTGCCTTCTTTATGATTTTTTAAGCAAAAGAGTTCATTCATATGATTTTTGAGTCACTCTTCAATTCCAAAGTGTACTCCTAAGGGAAATATTTTCATGCTCCTCTATGAGTGAGCCTCAGTTTGCAGACTCTGCATGAGAATAACAGGAAAGACTGTTAACGCTGGATCTATTCTTTATATTTATATTATTCAGAACTGCATGGATGATTTAGCAGAACATCTGTAGTGTCACTAACGCACACAGAATTCATTTAGATATCAAAAATTTCAGTTCTTCATCACAGTCACAGTTTTGGATTCATCATTTGCACTCTGTGTACTGTTGCAGTTTCAAACCACAAATTTATGAGAGGAATGGAACTCCTCTCCTGTAAGGAATGGCTAAGAGAGTTGGAATTGTTCAGCTTACAGAAGAGAGGGCTCCCAAGAGACCTCTTTATCGCCTTCCAGTACCTTGAAGGAACTTAAAGGCAGGGACAGACCTTTTAGTTATGCCTATAGCTGTAGGACAAGGGATTTTTACTTTAAACTGAAAAAGGGTAGTTTCAGACTAGATATGAGGAAGAATTTTTTTACCATGTGGGTGGTAAAACACTAGAACAGGTTGTCAGGAGAGGCTGTAGATGTCTCAGCCCTGGAAACAGCCCCTTGGGACTTTTTTTTCAGCAAAAGTCATTTGAATGATATTTTTATATCGCAATGCCCCAAACAGTTGCGCTAGTTCAACATACACAACAATATCAATGAACAGCAGTAAAGAAACTATGGTTGCTCAGAGAGGTGAGAGATGCCCCACCCTGAAAACATTCCAGGTCAGGTGGAACAGGGCTTTAAGCAACCTGATCTTTTTGAAGATATCCCTGCTTATTACAGGGGGTTGAACTAGATGACCTTTAAAGATCACTTCCAACTCCAACTACTCTAGGATTCTATGCAGTTCAAATCAGTATGAGATGTGGTAAGATTTTGTTTATGTCTCTCAATCTACACATTGTGGTGTGAAAATTTTATTTAAGGAGAATTTGAGTAATTTTTTTTTCTTTTTCAAATTGAGGATGACACTTTGTAGGTACAGGAAAAAGCAGGAAGAAAACTAGGAAAAATCACTTTTGAAGCAACAAGAACAGTGTGTATATTGCCGATTGTGGAGAGGAGAGGAGAGGAGAGGAGAGGAGAGGAGAGGAGAGGAGAGGAGAGGAGAGGAGAGGAGAGGAGAGGAAGGCAGAGAGAGAGGGAGAAGAAATGCGAACTTCCAAAACCTTCCACCCACCCAAACAGCCTAATATGTATCTCACACCCTGACACCTTTTCTGAGGGATGCACAGTCAACCCAACCAACTTCTCACAGGAATTAATTGAACCCACATTTTCTGCCCTTGAAGCCAGTACACTAAATGTTATGTAAAGAGCGGAAATCTAAAAACTAGTAATTACAATTGTACTCAATGTCCTTGAACTCAGTATTATCAAAAGACAAAGCTCACTTAGAGAACATGTCAGCTTTATGGTCCTTGTCAGATTTAGCTGGAAAATTATCAAGGAGCTAAGGCAGCACATTGGGTCAGTCTTGGATACATGGAAAATTACAGGTGTAGGTTTTTAGGGAACCATGGAGCTGACCTAAATGCTGCCTTGGACATGCTGGACCCTCGATTTGATTTTGCAACTTATTGAGGCCCTCACGAGAATTTTTCAGGTTTATATGGCTGATATCATCTGAAAATCCTTAGGTGTCTATAGTAGGATGTGACAGCTTAAGAAAAACTGCCAGCTGTGTGTGTATTTTCCATTAATCTCTGCATTTTTTAATCTCCAAATTACTTTAAAGACTTAAAAGGAAAAAATTGGTTAAACCACTGGCATTCCTCCCTCTTGTAAGGAAAAAATCCCTGAGATTTTTTGTCTTGTGTTCAGTGGAAGCTAAAGGGTATTCAAGCATAGACTTCCTCAAGTTGGTATGACTAAGGCAGACCCACTTACCTCATGTCAGCAGCAGTTCTGAGACTTGTCTAGCATTGCGCCAAGAATGTGCTTAGCCAGTGTAACCCCTTCAGGGCTTTTGTTTGTGAGATTAGGCAGATCTCTTAATTTCTCCTTATTTCACCTCTGAGAGCACATATGGTGTCAAATCTGGGGGAAAGACCATTATTCCTGGGCAGAGAAAAGAGAAGCCTGCAACTGGAAAAGGGTTATAAAATCTCACTGGTTATGAGTAAAGCATTTACCAAAGCAGTTTTCAGCAACTATACATTCCTTGAGCTCATAGATAACCTAACAGTTGATTTAAAATTAACTCAGAAGGAATTTATTTAGATGATGAAGACTTAGCATATGTCTATAGCATTCTCAAGAGTAAAAGCTAGCATCCACTGTAAAAATCACACTAATGTCCTTCTTTAAATGAAACATTAAGATATTTCAGCATGTAATTTTCAACTTGGCTTCAAGAAAACTGGCCTTCACTGTAATCATCCTACTGGTTTAAATGACTTTACTAATGGAGACTTTTGTACACTGATGAATGACAGTGAGTATCAATTTTTCTAGGAGTCACTGACAATATTCAATGTGAATTAGGTTTTTGGAAGAATATTTCCTGAAAGTGTAAAGTCTACTGATTCTTGTACTTTTCAATTACCAGCACCTTTCCCTTGTCTAGTTTTTCTATTCTCTGAGTTCAAGGGCTGTCCAAAAATGGGGTATGTTCATACCAACTTTTATATTCATGTTCTACTTGTAAGAGGTGAAATATTTAAAATAGTTTAAAGTAGATATAAACTCTACTGCTAAAGCAAACATTGTGACCACTGGTTACAGGCACAGTTACTGCCTTAGTGCATACACTTATGTGGGTGCTCCCACCAGGCAGTCCCAAATGCCTCTCTTGGAAGCTTCACATTGCAAAAAGATGTGGCATTTGATACACAGTCATTTCTTGAATGAGTAATTTCTGGGTTATGTGTGATCATACTCAGGTACCCACATAGAATCCCACTCTCAGATATTTATTCTTCTTGTTCTACTGAGTCCCTGGATCATCCCTGCCTGGGAAACATACATGTAGCTTGTGGGTGCAAAGCACTGAAGAATATGCATGGAGTAGCTCAAATCTTGAAGGAAAAATATAGGTTTTCTAAAAAGTAATATATTTTTTAAAATTTCACACTATCAGAAACTATACCAGAGACTTTAACTTCAGCAGATGTTGTGGGCGATTGGGAAGAAAACTGTTTTCTGCCTTCATATTGTGATCTTCTGAGTAAAAGAATCCTTTCTATGATTCAGCTGGGTAGTGACAGAGATTTCCATCTTCAGAAACACTCTTGCCTCTCCATACTAAAACAACACATTGTAATAACCAAAAATAATTCAATGTACATGGCTGATACAGTTCATGTGGGTCTTGGTACCCTGTGATGCTGTAACAACACAGGTTGGACAAACTCTTCCAAAATTGTAGGCCAGAACCTGGCACTATGGTTTAATAGGTATTTATTCTTTAGGAGCATAATAGTTACAGACAAGCAGGAACTGAGTTACAGGTGAGTAAGCCAAAGAATTTACAGATGTTTCATAGATTGTCAAGAGGTAATGATTTGTCAATCTTTCTGTCTCTCACTTGAAATATTACAATAGTTGGTTAGCAACGAGCACCGTCAGGAGAGTATTTTTAAAGAAAGTATTACTGTAGTTTGACTGTATTATAGATAGGGAAGCTAGCTCTGCACTTCAGTGTACACTAAATTCAAATGCAATAAGCTAAAATCCAAAGCAGCTTAGTGGGCATTAGGGAATGACCAGAGGATGGGTTGCCAGTAAAATAAAGGCAACCATATAGCCTGACTATGTAAACTGGAGATTTTTTCGGGTCTTCTAACACAGAAGACAGAAGAGAAATGGTGAGAGACAAAATAACCCCATCATTTCTAGATGGGCACTGTCTCAGTGCAGTCAGAGTTTTATGTGATCTTGTTGAGTACTTTTGAGTAATTTTCTCAGATGAAGCTCTACTTTTTTTACCATTACTCTTTAAATTCTGACTACATCTCTCCCAGTATTTATTTCACAGCTGAGGCAGTCTGCATGATTATATAATTTGATATTTCAGGAACTACGAAACAATTGTAATGTCTACCCTGACAGCCAAAGTCTGTCCTTAGGCTGAAAGAAATTAGGATTTTTCTAAACCATCCTTTTCAAACCATCTTCACCAAAGTCATCCAAAACATTTTTCAAAGATGTAGCAGATAATAATACACTCATAAAAAAACCTCACATCTTCATGCTTTAAAGCAGATTATAGATGATGACTAGAACATTAACAGTGTTGAAAGTATTAAGCAAAGGGTTTTTATAGAAATAACAAAGTTTGACATATGTGTTCTTTGACACAAATGTAATGTACCAACAGAATATAGGCAGATATAAGTTGAGATAATTTACAACAAATGTTAACCCATGTATAGATGAAGCATTATCCAGAATACCAATCCACTTGCCTAGCATGTGCTTTGAGTCTGCATTGATTCACAGTCACACTCAAACCATGTAGATTTTTTAAGTCATCATTGACTCATTGGCACATCATTAGATAGTGATTGCACTACCTCATTTATTAGTTCCAACTGCTGTGTTCAGCGCTGTCAGCTCTATTTGGATCTTACCTACAACAGAGAACCACGACATTTTCTGAATGACTTAGAGGGAAAAAATATTTTCTCAGATTGCCAGAATGTTTTCCCTTATACTGATGACTATTTGAAATGACATTTTAATGTGAACTTTTTGCATCTCAAAGCCAAATAAGCAATAAAGGGAAAAACCATATAGAGTATTACTGAGATGAAGAGCTAAATGATCACTTTAGATTATTAAAGTTGCTCTTTCTAGTTTTAGATTTATATATAAATATATATTTAGGTCTGACATTAGAAAACACACTCTGAGCTGAGCTGCAGCCTGGCATCCTGCTGTTTCCCTCACAGTCTACACAGTGGCCTCAGGAGAAAGGACAGTTGTCAGGGCTGTCCCAGCAAGGCTGCAGCTGCCTGGGCTGTGCTCATGTCTCCAGCTGTTGAGACACCAGCACTGAACCCAGTGCATGGTGAGTCTGTGTGTGCCCTCCAGCACCCTGTGCCCTCTGTGTGTGCCCTCAGCCATGCCTGAACCAGATTTAGGGTCAGTGCCTGGCTGAGAGCAGCAGCCCAGCCATGGCAACATGAAGCTTGGGACAGCTGTCATGGCAGTGTAGTCAGGGGAGGTAAGTTATTCATGCAGAGGTGTTAGAATAGAGTGAGATCTGTTTTTTCACATTCTTAGAATGCATTTTCTAATCTTCCTACTGTGATTTATATTTTCTGATGTAAGGAAGTTGTAAAGAGCAAAAGTAGGGGAACAATGAGTGCCTCTGAAGAAAAAAAAATTAGAATGAGAAACACCCTCTGAAAAGTAACTTGGGGGAAAGATTTGTGACTCAGCTATTGTATACATTGAGGAAGATACATTCCTATACTAGTTCGAGTGGGGCATAAGAAATTATGCCTGACTTTTGTCACAAGACTATCCTATGCCCATAAAATATTATTTTTCATGTATGAAAATGAAATCTTTACATGGTTGTATAACATAGCTCAGACTGACAGGCTAGCATAGTCCTAAGAAGCAGCCATGGCTGTGGGAAGGATGAGGGACAGCCTTCCCATTTATGGAGCCACACCCAGCTCTGCTACAGCTAAGTAAACATTAGTTTCTCATGCTGTATTTTAAGCATTGTCTGTGACTCAGTTTTAACAGTATTGGTCTTCTCTGCAGCACAGCATGGCTTCAAATCTCTTGTTGCACAGGATGCCGGACAACTGAACATGATAAAAAATATTATAATAGAAGTTACCTCATTTTGCCTTTCCATGGTCCATCTGTCCAGCACCTGGTTGGGGTAGTCAGGAGTTGTCTTTGGCATGAACACCATGTGTTCGTTACTGAACTAAAATTTCTGGAAACAAAACATAAATGCTTACATTAGAGAAATCCTTTTACTAATATAGTCTTTCATCTCCAAAATTTTACAACCATTCTCTTTTGATTCAGCAGACATCTTCCAACTTCTAACATGATTGATAAAACCATTTGCAGTTGGAACAAAACCACAAATTTTTACTTTCCTTGAAAAAATATGAAAATTAGGCAGTTACTTTTCAGTGATGTTAAAATTTGATAAATTGACCTTTCAATGTACACTTGAACACCAAATACCTGGCAAAAAGTAGGAAATGAGATAACTAAGCTCTTTCTCCAAGCACCTTGAGTATTTATGTATTTCATTTCCTACACAAAACCTTAGTCATTGAGCTAGAGAACATTCAGAAATCTGTTCTTCATCTCCTCTCATGCTTTTCAAGGAATAAATAGATTCTAAGCCTGAAAAGTGCTAATTCACCTGAGGAGGTAAACCTGGATTCAAATTTCTCCTTCAGACAACCATTAAATTTACAATATTAACCTGGGAACTGAAATGAGGGTTTCCAACACTCAAGTGCATTCCCTGATTAGCAGATTAAAAAGTCTGGTCCCATGAATCTTTAGTTATTCAGATGTAAACAAAAGCACTTTGGGAAATAGAGACTTTGCCCATGTTTCATCCCAATCACACCAAAGTGTTGATACTTAAGTAAATTACAGAAATTATGGCTACAGACTTAATTCTTCAGACATGTGAGACATTTAAATATAGTCTAATCTTCCTAGGCTAGTATGAAGTTTGGGGAAAAACACGTGAACAGGTAATCCTTCCTGCACTGCTCTGTGAGAAACAAATAACCTGATGTCAACTGTCCTAGCTAAGTTTAAAGGACATTCATAGCACATGGATTTTTCCACACCTTCCTTATTTAAAGGAGGGGATATTTTCAGAGCTTACTGCTTGGTTTTAAGGTTATTAGTAATGACCATACTAGTGCCCAGAAAAATGGACTTCAAGGAATATTTAAAAAAAAAATCAAGAGTGTCGTTTGGTCGTATCTTCACTTCTTTTTCCCTCAGAGGTTCCGAAGTAGTAAAATTAGAATACTAATTTTTATAAAAAAACTTTTAATGCTTTTGTAACATTGAAAGAAGATTCCATAATTTCTCTGTTTTTCTTTTATAGTACTTCAACAATTCAAATAATCTGCCAAGATATTAATTTTACTGCAGGAAAATAGTGCATAGGTTTATTTCTGGTCACTTTGGCTTTTTTCAGAGTATCTTTTCTATAGATCTTAATAGCTTATGACCAACAATTGAATCATAAAATCAATTTTAGGTGGCTGGGCAGATGGTAAATGGATCTTTCACAAATGTTAGAGTCCTTAATGAATAAAATAAGCAAATAAATACACATAATTTTTTGATGTTACTTCATATTGTATCAGATTTTGTAGAATATTAATGATTTTTAAAGCACATTCTATTTTCAAAAAAGTAGGGAATCACCACAAGTGCATTGAATAGGAAACAATAATTTAATAGCTATGTGGTCACAATTTGCAAAGGCAGTCATATTTCATAATTTGGCCGAGGCAAAAAGTCTTTTACCACAGTTTAGTAGAATAGGTTATATATGTAATTAAAGCAGGCTTAGGTCTAGCTTACTAAAAATATTATGAATATTTTATAGTGGTTTTATTTATTAATGGATTTTGTTATTTGTTAAATGAGAAGTTGTTTTTCATCCAAGGTAAAAAAACTAATTTCCCTAAAATCCATAAAAATTAAGGGAAGTATTTCAAATATTTCCATTTAAAAACATAAAGACAAAGAGTATTTAAACCCAAAGATTCAGAAGTGTAGACCAAGTCATGTTCAGAGAGTGAGGTAATTGTGTCTAGTTGCTTTGATTAAAGACTTATTAAGTACTCCTGTTAGTAATGGAATCCCATCTATATAGATATATTTTGATTGAAATGCTTCTTCTCTATACATACACACACAACCATAGTCCTTTTCCAGTGTTTTCTCTATTAAAGAAAATATTTCGTTTTTAATTGCTTCTGGATTAAGTTTAGCATATTTTAAAGGAATGCTTTCAGCTCCACATTTGCCTGAAAACTACCATGACTACTGTTCTGTTTTTACTAAGCCATTATTTAAATACATCATAAAATGATTGCAGAAACAGTGTTTGTTCCATTGGTTCATAAATTTTTTTTTGAACATGACCTTTGCTTAGTGATTTTGTTAAACTATCCAAAAATGTACACTCTGTAGTGCATACTCTATTGCCTTCTGGATACTTTGCTTGCATTAATGTCCCACTGCCCTTAAGTATTGCCATTACTATCATGCAGGATGGTTTTGAAAAATTCAGTTTTTTCAAAGCATTTAACAGTTTCTCCTGGGAGCTCCACTTCTGAACCATGTAAACATTGTGAGAAATCTTAGCCCAAGGAAGATGGGTAGGTTTGAGTGTATGGTTCTTGTATTTATTGGCATTTCCAAGACAGAAAGGCAAAATCAAGGCAAAAGTCAAATATAGCAAACACAGTTAACCAACTTAAAAATTAATTTCAAAGGGATTAAAATTTAGGACATTCTACTTAAAACATGTTCTTAAAGCTGATGAAAAGTCCAGATCCCTTTGGAGTTAGGCACTTAAAAAGATCCCCTAAAATTAAGTGTATATTGATTGAATTTATTAAAATATTGTGCATGAAATGAATCTACAATAGGATGCATTTGCTTCCCCTCTCTATCTATTTTTTTATTTACCACAAGTCTTTTGGGAACTATATGATACCACAAGTGTGAATTGCCATGACCCAAGGAATTATTTCAGGGTTATTTTGTTGTGCAGAGCCACAGATTGTTGTAGTGGTGTTACTGATGGAATGGCCTTTGTAAGTGGGATGAAAGCAAGGAGAAGAAAGTGAAAGAATTTCTAAGGGTAATATCACTTCTAAATTCCCATTGTGAACATCAGAGTTTTGGAATAATGAGCTGCTGGGTCTACCCAATTAAAAAAAAGGGGGTAGGGGGGCTGGTTCAACAATTCAGTGAACTGAACAATTCAGTGAATTTAGTGACCTCCTAAAATGTCACAGGTTCAGGGATCTGTATCCCAGAAAGTCATGCTGGTGCTCCATTATGGGGGTTAGGGGAGATGGGAAGAAGATGCTGGGCCTCCAGGTGTCACAGATGCTGTGCTTTCACAGCATCCTCTTTGGAAATTTTCAAAGCTGTAAGAAGAGGAGCCCTGAACCACCCAATTGTGATTTCAAAATAATCTCTGCTTGGAGAGGCAGATCAACATAAATTTTAATGCTGCTGAAACCTCTGGCTTCCTCTGTGTAGGTGGCAAATCATCTCCATGACCATAATTCTTTTTGCACCTGGGGAAAACTCAGATTCATGCTTCAGGTGGACTGGGACTAAGTTTTTGAGTACTTCTGTTCTTAAAAGAGTTCAGAAAAAAAAGACAATTTCCAACTTTTCCTTTGCCCTATGAAATCCCTGCTAATGCTTACATGGGCCAATTTGCAGAAAAGGCACACTGCAAAGGTGTTTGATCCTTTCTTGGATTTGTTTAAATAACAGGCAATGGCAGTGCCCATGCACCGTTTTACCTTTCCACTGTTCTTTTATAGTTTCCAAGGGAAAGCACTCATCATCTCCTGTTCCAAACCAATTTTATCTTTGCAGCTACAAATATGTATAGGTATGTGACTGTATTTTGTGTCAGCTGCATCCTGCCTATTCACACAGCATGTGTGAATGGGATTTGGTTTTATTAACCTACTAAGATATTATGACTCGGGAAGAAATTAATTTCTGGGCTAGTATTCATGTTTGTGAGGACTTGGGTCAAAGAAATGTTCTAATTTTCTTATTCTGAATCTACAAACCTATAAGCTTTTGACTGAAATACATAGTACATGGCATTTCTGAAAAACAGGAGTATTTGAGACTATATCCATCTCATTGCACATATTACATAATACCTAATTTTAACTTGACTATACTTTTCTCCTTACTTTTGGAAGTCCATGCAAATCTCAATGATATATTTAAACATTTAGATGAAGGCCCAGGCTACAACCTTGATTATTCATGTAATTTATTTAATTATGTTCATGTATGAGCTGTTCTGTACATCCTTAAATTTCCAACCCTCAGAATAAATCAAACAGCTGACTTCTATCAGCAGCTGTCTCTTGTTTCACTTCAAAGGAACGGTAATTTAGAGGGTGAGGAAAAGGCCAAAATTTATTCTTCTCAGTATAAAACTCCCATTTCTATCAATATAAAAGAAAAATTTAATGAAATGTCACCTTGTTACGTATTCTGTCTGCTACCAATATTTTCGTAAAATGCTCATAAATCTGTTTATAGAGCATTCTGCTATCAGCCACAAGTATATGTCCTGTGAGCCATTGAAGTAATTTAGGAAATATCCTGAATCACAAGTTTACAGAGGACATAGAACACAGCTATGAGACTGTAGTGGAAAAAACTGAAACTATTTTGAATCTTTACCATCAAGAAGTCTATTGACTCTGTTTTATGGGAGGAAACAGGAGCTTTCTCAATATTCTTCTTACTCAGAGTCTCACATATCTGTGATACATTGGGTGGCATTCCTGTTATGAAACTCCCTCAGACAAGCTATATTGCAGCAGTAAATTCTAGATCTAGCCCACAACGCTGGAAAACATTCCTGAACAGATGGTTTCATTCAATAAAACATCAAAGTACCATAGTAAATAATGCTGTGGAATTTTTTTTGCCAGTCATTTCGCAGTGCCACATTAAACATTTCCAGAGGCAGCTGAAAGTGAAAGAGACAGAAACATTTGGCAGTGAGCAGAGTGCCATAGGGCTGTTTGACTGGTGATGCTGAGACCAGAAAAAGAAATGAGTATCTGAGTGGCACTTCTTGGGATGGTTTTTCACTTGTAAAGAGCAGAGAGTGCAGGGCAGTTAGAGGTCATCTGCTCTTTCCCTTCCTATTCCCCACTGCAAAGAATTTTGGTGTCTCATGCTCTTTTCCCTGTTGACTTCTTTCTCTCTGAGTTTGGAGAAGAGAAACTTGATGTGATGTTTGCTCACCTCACTTGAGTGTCTCCTCTATTTTGAGTCAGCACGTTCTACTGCCTGCAGGCATTAGCAGAACACAGTCTCCTCCAAAATCAGTCAAATTCTTGAAGATCTGAATCAAATTTCACCAAAATGGAGTGGGGTTGTGGAATTAGCTGGCCTTGCCCACGTCTTAGGCTTCACATCCTAGAAGTAGACTAGCTATCAGTACTTTGAGAATAGATTGTATCTAAAGAAAAAGGCAGCAAATAGAAGAGAATTATCTAGTCAGTCAGGCAAGCAATCCACAGGCTTCAGTGTCCTGCCAGTTAAATCAAAGGGCATGAAGCAATACATGGCATTAAGCCTCAGGACAAAAAAAAAAATCAGTGCTTGGTTTGTAGTATACTGCTACTGAAAGAGAAAAATGTGAGTCTTTTACCTCCGAAAGTGCATTTTAGGAAGGACCACAGTTTGCAGATAATTCTGTGAATTAAGGATGAGGATGCCACTCTATAAGAAAATATCTGTTTCTCTTTATATTTTTGTAATGGGCACAGTACTGCAAAGATTAAACATGCAAGCAATTTACAAGTTGCAGGACTTCAAGCACAAAACCAATATCAGCTGATGCAAAATATAGTAGCACTGCCTTAGAATTTTCTGAAGAAGATTTGAAATCTAAAGCTCCTTCCCATTAATATACAAGTTGAAGGCAATGTTCTTTTCATCCCTGTCTTCTTTGTTTCAAGGAACAGAAAAAAAAGTATCAGTTGCCAACTTCAACTAGCCTTGCTATGGCAGTATTCACAGGTCTATCTTCTGCTCTATCCATCTGATATTTTTTTCACTGTCATCTCCAAAAAACACGATTCAGCTGCAGCCAGAGCCACAGCAGTCCCATCTCTGCCTGGTTCCCAGTGGTTCCTGCACTGGATGTGAATTCTCATTATGCAACATGCTCAGGCAGGGGCCAAACAACTGCTTTTTACAGAACAGCCTGTGTGTGAGTCAACAAGAGAGGCAAACCCAGGTGAAATGCAGAGACAGCTCGTGTCACTCTGCTGCATGTCCAGGTCCCCAGGGACGTGCACACCGAGAGGCCTGGAAGCTGTGGCTCCTCAGCCATGCAGTTTGCCTGGTCTCCCTCTCATCAGAATTCCAGTGGGATCAAGATACAGAACTGTGATAAGAAGAGAGCAGGCAAATGAAAGAGAAGCATAAAATGATGCAAACAATTTTTTAAGCATTCTGGCTGTATCTCCTCAGGAAAAAAAAAAAAAGAGAGAATCAGGTATAAACAGGACTTTTTTCTTCTTTATTCATGACACATTTTAATGAGATTTGAAATGAGCACAGGAAGACAGAGCAAGATAACAAGGTTATCTTCAACTCTGAATCTTCACACTATTTATGATGTTAAATTTGCAGGCTATGCTGCTCACTTACATTTCCATAAAGTAGCATAATAAAAGAAAAAGAACAACTAGATGGTTGCAATTTTTCTTCTGAACTGTCCTTTCTGAAAAAATATATACAGTCCTCTGGGTTCTGATATTCTTTTTACCTCTGCAGAATAATGTCCCTTTTGTATTTCATCCTTTCTTTGTGCAGAGATAAAGGGAATGTATGTACATTCAGGCTGCTACTCCCCTAAGTGATATGACTCATTCACACAAGCATCTGTACCCCTTAAGGGACTGACAGTGCCTTTTTCTCTTAACTCATTAATTTTACTTTTCTGTTATACTGAAGAACTGCTAATAAAGTAACTTTTCTCAATTGATATTCAATCTCTTCTGTGCCCCTGCAGGCACCTCTTCTTCTTCAGGACTGAAAGCACAATGTGTTGAACTCTCCCCACAGATGCCATGATGGAGGCATATATATTCTAACATTCACTCCATCTTCTTGAAATATCTGTTTTGCAGATTGAAAATTGGGACTATTGGCAGGCAGCAGGGTCTGCAACAGTAAGAAGTTTTAAATGCTTTCTACTACCATCCAACTTACACCTATGTCTGCTACAGTACAGACACAAGATGGCTAGTTGTTTTCTAAAGCAGTTTTCCCTTAAAGCTCTCAGCTGTAGTTATTACATAAAATCTCATGGCTTCATTTGAATTTAGATACCTTTCCTCTGTGTTGCCAAGTTAATCTTAGGAGCAGATGTTAAGCTATGGGAAACTGGAAAAATACATTTCAACAGTTCCATGATACCATTAATATCTTAAAAATAAATGAATAAATAAATGAAGGCACACAAAGGAGAGCATGCCCTTTTTAATTAAATTTTTGTTTTTTGCCACTCTCAAAATGTTTTTAACAATTAAGTTTTCTGGGCTTTTAATGTGAGTTTGAAGAAGTTAACAGCAGGAGAGTATGGAGTCCATCATGCTTGACCCAGTTTACACTGGTATGAGCTGATATCCTAAGTCTTTCCCATGTTTATTACAGATGTCAGCATTTTTACTGGTGAGGAACAAGATAGCTAACATGAATATCAGTTGATTTAACAGTAAAGGCAGCTTACAATCAGTAATGGGTATTCCAGAAGTTCCCTTGGCCCTTTCAGAACAGGTGTAAAGGTAGATAATATTATATTACTGAAAACATGACTCAGGTAATTGTAAGATTAATTGGAAATCGAGTTCTCTCATCTCTGCTGAATGGAAAACATCCCATTTTCCTTACCAGTCTTTGATCAGTACACCTGTCTTTGCAGAGACTAATAAGACAACATAAAAGCAAGTAAAAGTTCATATTTTAAGTAGTTTCTGTAGTGTTTCTGACACTTGTGAAACAAAGAGAGTACTAAATATTGATAATCATGTCATTTCAAAGAGAAATAGCCTTTTTTTCCTCATGTATTACTCACTTTAATCCTGAGAGTAGTGCAGTGTGCAGTGATTCTTTTCTGTGGAAAGTCATTTAAAGGTTTAAATAACTGAAGGTTCAGAAACTGCACATATACTAGCATCAATCATCATAGCACCACTTTAAAATACCACTTTCTTTGAAATCACTGCTTGTATTAAAAAATAAGAGGATAAGCTACTTACTGAATATAATGGCTTTTAAAAATATGTAAACTGTGCTGATGGGATGTATCTGATTAGTCGAAACTAGGTGAATGTAAAGTCCTGAGACTGTAAAGTGGCTGTACATGCCAGTGCAATATAAGGTCTGACAGCCTTTTAAATCTCAAGAGGTAAAACAAGAGCAAGGATTAGGAGGATTTGTTCAACACAGTAGGAGTATGTTTTAGTGAACTCATACTGAATCATTTTTCTTCCACTGTGTAGAAAATGTGTAAAGAAATATTCTAAGCATCCTACATGTCTGTTCAAAATGGACCAAGAAAAAGACCCAATATGTTCTGTATGTATCCCAGCTGGAGCCTCTGAGTCTGAAGGGAAATGCCGGTTCTGCTAGCAGAGTGTACCAGCCTAGTCCACATTTTGAGGTCTATGCTTCTCTTAAGTGGCCTTACCAAGAACATATTTTTAGGTAATCATATGGCAAAACTGAGGCTCTGCAGATGAGTTGTCAAGAGTGAATGCTTTGATCCAGCTATTTGCATCCCCTTTCAAGGCACAGATACTATTCCCTCTTTCTTAGCATCACAAATACAATCATTGTGTCCACATGGTGTGACAAAATGAAGCCCACTAACAGGCAATGTCATGTCCATCCAAGACATATTTGGTATCTTTTTCTCAGCTTAAGCAGTAAGGCCAGCCAGCCAGGGCTGCACCCCTGAACAGGTAACTCAGTGACCAGTGTTTCTTGTTTGTGGTCAATTTAGAGGAGAAAAAGAGCTTCTCCAACATCAGATACATTTTGTAACTATTCTGATATATATATATATAGACAAAGAAGGCCACATACATAGATGTCTAGTTAATGATAGTCTTACAAGGTAAGAAGTACTGTTACCTTCTGGAGGCTGTCTCAATACTCACAACCTTATCAAAAACACTTAGACATCATCTAATAGGTAGTTCAGATGGTGAATGAGGCATATTTGTGTGGTAATTGGTATTTTTTTATTAGTATCCAGGGAAAACAGACATGATGAGAGAGTAGCATGATCCCTAGGAGAAAACACAAATGGTATTTCTCAAGTGAAACTATATTAAAGCAGGGCAGCTTGTAACAACAAAAAAATGACAATGAAACATAACTAAAAAGTAAAATTCACAAAATGTATCTGGCACAAAATAATTTGGTCCCAGAGGTTCTTTTTTTTTTGGAACCCAGAATAGAAAACATCACTTAAATTCATGATCAATAATCATCAGCTATCACACACACACACTGAAACTCATGCTAAGAAACTAGACAAGGGGCTAAAATCCAGAGTTTAGGTATTCATTTTCCTATCCAAGCTCAAATGATCAACAATTACTGTACATTAATAAACAAAGAGCTATTAGAAGGGCAGCACAAACAAATTATCTGACAGAGTTTTTTGCCTCATTTCCTCTCACGTTTTTTAATCATCTCTATAAAGCGTGCTGGAAAACATTGTTCATTAGCTTGCATTGTCTTATGTGTCAAACAGATTTAGATTCTTTTATTCTGCTTATAATCATTTGGCTTCCCCCTAATTTCTTTAACAGTGTTACTTCAGGAATTAATTTAGTTTTGTGGTTTTTTTCCAACTATGACCAATTAATAACACTTCACTTAACACATTATGTGAACACTGTATTTTGGTACCCTCTGTTTACAATACAGCTTCAACTACTTGCCTTTCATTATTAATACAGCAAAGTCTAGTAGCTTATATGCCTCTTTCTTACAAACTCTGTTTGGAAAGAAGACAGTTAAGAAGATGCTTTGAACTTTATAGAGGTAAATATCCTTTGGTGTTTTGAACCTTACTCTGTCGTGTCAGATATTTATTGCCTCTGTTATGGCACAACTGAAGTGAAGAATGAGCTGGGTAAGAGTCTGTAGCATTTGAGGCATGGTAGTGCATACATGCTCCATCCCATACTAGAGCTCCATTCTGTTAGGGGCCATAGAAAGCACCTGTGGTTGTCACCCTCTTATGAAGGGTTTCAGACTGCCAGCTGAGAAAAGAGGGAAGCATTACTACACTTTTGGAGAAAAGAAGCATTGGAAGATGAAAGCTAAAAATCATAATTGGCCTCAAATCCTATTTGCCCTGAGGAAAAAATCAGGCAGAGATTCTTCCCTTATCACTAGCTCAGCTGGCTCCCAACTCTAAGTGTTAGGGTCAGCTCAGGTGAATTCCATCACCATTCACTGATGTGGCTCTTTTGATTTTGGGATCTCAGCAGGGGACACTCATCCCACTCTTGCTGAGCTTACAGCTGGGTGATTTGGGCTGGCCAGGGTCCAGCCAGGTATTTGCAGAGGCTGGGAAGCACGAGTGGGCTCAAGAGACAGACAAGTCAGACAGCCACATATTGGCTGACACAGATTGCTGGCTGATGTAAAGATACTTCAGTGGGCTCTTCATTGAGGCACAACATAACAATTCCCAGTAAGATATCAATTGGTAAATTCTATTTCTACTTCTAACCTCCACAAAGATATGCACCTTTTCTCTATGTAGTGCTTATGCTCTATACCTCAGAACCAGAAGTCTTAACGAAACCACCATCACATATCTCACAAGAGAGAGAAGGGAGACTGACTTGACAGACACAAACTATTGAACCTTCAATTTTGTAAATGTAGACCAGAAATTATATCAGCCCAGATACGCTGGAGCCACTAATGCAAGCTAAAGTTATGGCCAGTTTTTCCTTTCTTCTGTCAGGAAGAATGATGAGTTTTGAACAAAAGCACAGGAGGAAGGGAAAAGGAAGAGTGTGTGTGCATGTGAGAAACAGACTTCCAAACTCTCAAGCTCTCTAGTGCCTTTATAGAGCACTTCAGCTATCAGCAATTTACCCTTGGAAAAGGAGCTGTCACGTAAATGCCTTCCAATTCACATCACATGTGGTAGGTAAAGATCCTGAGCTGATCTATGCCTCATGATTGAGCAGACAGGTCTCTTCCCTGCAATCAGTGCTGATGAAAAACTGATTTTTGTGGTAGTGACAATCTGATGGTACTAAAGTAAAATCTCCTAGACCCTCTGGCAATGAAAAATTATCTAAGTGAAAGGAAGAAAGGTTACAAAAAGAATTACAGACTTCTATTTACCTTCAAAATTGTAGAAACATTTTTGCCCAGTAATTAAATAGTCCCTTTTATTTTTGCTTTCATTAAGCATACTTTGAAGGACTATGATGCGCTTTACCACAGCAGACCAGATTGCATCAGTTGCTTCTGAAGACAAAAAGCCTTAGCAAGGGAGTGTGGAATAGAAGACAGTCAAAGTGAAATCAGGTTGAAGTGTCATTCACCTTATTGAATCAAATGCCAACAGAATATTGACATATTCTACAACTTTTGACCTTCTTAGATTTTCATTTGGGGATGACCATGGACAATGTCCGTGTCTTCTGGGTAGCAAATATTCAATTACATGTATGCTACTGAGTGGTGATATCTGTACAGAAACGTAAGAGATATTTTTTCTCCCTTGTTTTCTTTGGCCAGAACACCAATTTATGATGTTGCATTGTGCTTGGCTGAGTGGGGATAAGGTACAAGCCTGGCCCTGTTACAAGTTATAGAGTGGGATAGTTGTTCCCTTATGTAGCAGTTTCTTAATAACTTCACTGCATCAACCTGTGAACAAAACTGCAGCTGGTTGCATATAATTATCACCTCCCTTCCATTTGTAACTCTCTCCTCTAGTTTTCCATGTTAAAACATGGAATAAATCTTTTATTCTGAGGTCCATTTCAATGTGGAAGGTTTAACTGAATTTACATCCCATCTCATCACATTGGAATTTCTAGTTAATGATGATTAGCAAGTAAAAGAGGTAGACATTTCTCCTAAAAAAATTAAAGGACCAGGATTCTTGAAAAGCATCATGAACTTCACAGGAGAAAAATTCAAATAATGATAAAAAAATTCCATCTCCTTCTAATCCTTGAGTTTTTTAAAGATGAATCCAGTAAAGCTTTCCTCCTACTTAGAGTATCAGTGCTGGAGGAGAGGAAATGTGCCCTGCTTTCACTTTCCAGAGACTTGTACTCAAAGATAGCTCCTTTGATATCATTATATATTGAAAATGTGGAAGCAAGCTGCTTGCAATGCGTCAAAAAACAAAACTGGGGGCAAATTTTTAAGAACATGAAGGTTTTTTCACCTTCTGTGGAGATCAGGCAGATCCTGTGTGCAGAGGTAGAGGGAGGATAGAAATCACATTGCCCTCCCATGGGCAGCACACTTTAGGGTTACAAACACAAAACCTGCTGAGAGTAAAAATTATGTTGAAATTTTAGCAAGTACTTTGGCTCAGGATCCTAAGAGCGGATAGTGGAAATCACAAAATTTGTTCTTCAGGAAATAGTTAGTCAGATTCATGGGATGAAGCCACCAGCAGACCGTGCATGAACTCATGCAAGAATACATAAAGATGCTGAGAATCTGTGAAATAAGGAAGTTTCAGCAATTGTGGGGAAATTTCTCCTGAGCTGAAGAACCTTAAAAATGTGTCTCAGAAAAAAAGAAATTGCTGAGAGATACACTAAGAATCTAAATTTACTGAATAAAGGCACCCAGAGGCACCTATCTGGCAATATCTGGTCCAATTCTGAAGGAAGGGAAGCCCCTTTAGCTCAGATGGCTATGCTATTTCACTTTGTACTAAATACAGCGGGCACATGGCAGGGTGGATTGTGATTCAGAGTAAGAGCATTTAGTTCTTGAATAAGGATTCTGACCACTGAAAAAAAAATTTAAATCCATAATCTCACTCTCTTCACAAACCTCATGCCTTTGAAACTTGAAAAATCTTTGTCCTTGTAGCTTAAAAATACAGGCCACAAACAGAAATCACATGGAACTAATGCAGGCAATAGAATAAATAAATTTTAAGAAGGAAAGAAATATATCCAGCCGGTATAAAACCCACAAATGAACACAATTAAATAGTCAAAACTGAGGAAGTAAAGCACATTTGACCACCCCTGTAATTCCATGTGCCACATCACCTTTCATTTTATTATAAAAATAACATATAACTACGTAGAGGTCTTTTACGTCATTGGTGTAAGTCACTGTTATACTGCTTATATATAATTTTCTCCAGAAGGCAGGAAATATTAGTGTATTATCTCAATAGTTATTCCACATTAAATCCCATAATGAGGAACTCCAAATTTGAAGCCCATATTACTTTGAAGAGTCTTTTGTACATGCCTCACTAGGGAAAAATGCATATATTTATTGCTTCAAAATAAAACTATTTGCATTATATATCACCCCAATCAGAAGAGTATATAAAAACTGAAATGTTGGAAGCTTGCTGCAGAGGTTGCGGCACTGCTGCTCCATTGCAGTGCTGGGCCGCAGCCTGGCCAAGCTGCACCACAAAAAGCAAACATTTCTTTTCAGATGTTTAGAAGCCAGGCTCTTTTTCAAGCTCCTCTTCCTTTCTGAACATCAATTCACTGCCTTGTTTCTAAGCAGGCATCCACCAGCCTATACATTCAGACACACAGTGGCAGATGGTTTGGAGACCAATCTGCAATTTGCCATAAGAAAGTTGAGCTGATTTAATAACGAGCACGATGAAATGTAAGTACAACCCACACTGAGTGGATTAAGGAATGGCCAACTGACAGCCCTCAAAAGCATCTGCCAGTGAGGCAACTGTCAAGAACAAGGAATTTTTTTTCTCATAGCAATATCCAGGCTCTTCAATCCAACCCTTACAAAAAAAAAAAAAAAAAAAAAAAATCACTCCTTGTACTTTTTGTGAATATTTCAAAACTGAAACCTGCACCTGAAGAAGGTCTAAGGCATTATTTAAATGTGAAACCTAAATTATTATACAAGCCCCTTATCTCGCTAAACTTTAAGAAAATCTCACCCTAGAGCTTTCCAAGCCACATTTTAACTTCAAAGTTTCCAAGATATGAGAGATCTACTGTTTTCAGAATGGACCCTTTTTACCCACTCTGATATCTATTTTCTACTTCAACTGCTCAAGCTCTAGAAGTCAGCACAGCTAAGACATGTCACAGCAGCTACAAAAGGACACTCACAAAATGTAGTTGCTGCCACCCACCCATGCAAAACTGATCAAAAATTGTTTAATGTTCATGCCAAATTTGCTCAATATCACATATAAAATAAAAAATTGAGCTTTAATGATTTCGTATAATAAATACCTGAGGGATTTTTCTGGTATAAGCCTATACCAATGACTAATTGTAACTTCACTATTTTAGAGATTTATTTTAAGTAAGGTGACAGGCTAGCAGTAGATAAAGGGTTTTAGTTTGATATCTGTGCAATTCTGTTTCCCTTGCTGTCCTACCTGGAATCGAGTAAATATGACTTCTCATACCATTTGGGGTTTCTTGTTTGTTTTTGGTTTGTTTTTTGTTTTGATTTTCAAAAGCTATTCACACCTACATTGGAAAAAGGTTGCAAAGTAATACTCCATAATTCCATGGTAGCAAAGTCTCAGATATCTAATTTGTTTTCAGAGAAAGTTTGCTCTACTCTTCTCCCTCATAAAGGACAAATGGCGTCACACACAATCTAATTCTGGGCACATTCTGCTGTTTATTAAATTACCCGTGACCTTCAGATATGGATGTTTGATTTCAATAATTAATATAATTACTACATAGGATTTTTTTTCCCTATGATTATACTGAGATTTTATCTGAAGTATCTGAACACAAGACATTGCCAGAATCTATCCTTCATAATGGTATATAGTTTTTCGATAAGCCTATGTCTATATTTTCCCATTTTTTATTTTTGTGTCTGTTATCTCCCTTAAATAAGGAAAAGATAACCAGTTATTGATATGTCTTTGTGTTTTTCATAGAAAAGAACAGATGGATAATATATAATTTTTATCACTAAAACTGTATGTTCTTCATTCAGGATGCAATAGGAGCTTCAAAAGTATGATTTACTGTCTGTGATTAATCTAAGGATCATAGGCACTTGTGATTTTCTTCAGATATTCTGAAACTGCACTTAATAAACATTTTAAGTACAGTTTTGTCACAATGAATAAAATGAAATAAAGTTATCCCAAATAAGACTTAAAAGCAGAAATTAGGGCAGTATTATTACTTACACCATCCAGGGAGGAAAAAAACCCCAAACATACAGTGAAGAAATCAGAGAAAAAAAATTGTCAAATCTTAGAATCAAAGAATGGGTGGACTGGAAGGGACTTTCAAGATCATCTGATTCCACCCCCCTGCCATGGGCAGGGACACCTTTCACTAGATCAGGCTCCTCAAGGGCTCATTCAACATGTTCTTGAGCACCTCAAGGCATTGGTTATCCCCAGCTTCTCTGGGCAACCTGTTCCAGTGCTTCTCAACACTCTGAGTAAAGAATCTCTTGCTAACATCTAATCTAATCTAAACCTGCCCTCCTTCAGTTTAAGACTATTGCCCCTTGTGCTGTCATTATCTGCTTGTGTAAAAACCCCCTCATCCTCTGTTTCATGGACCCCCGTTAGTACTGGAAGGTTGCAATGAGGTCTCCTTGGAGCCTTCTCTTCTCCAGGCTGAGCAGCCCCAACCCTCTGTTGCAGGAGAGAGTGAGAGTTTCAGATAAAATTTATTCAAGAAGCCCTCCCTTTGAATCACAAGGTGCAGAAAGGGCCCCCCGTAAACTTCTCAGAAAGGAGCCTAGGGGCAAATGAAGCCAATCTTAGCCTCAGACTGTCAGTGGTTTAAGTCTAAGAAATTATAGAGATGTGATTGAACCTTTGCACAACTTTGTCCTGCAGGATTAATGATAATAGCAAACCAGGCATATTTATATAAAAATGAATCATTTGTTATGATAAATGACTAGGCAAAAATATCTTAATCAGAATTATTTACTAAACTCTATAAAACCAAAAAATACTAGTATAGTATAGAATAAGATACTGTACTATATCAACGCAATTCTATTAGAGCAATGACATTAAAGCTGGGAAAAAGAAACAATAATTGAAGTAGAGATTGATGTAACTCACCCATATCACTGACCAGGGCAAAATCTCTTTCATTCAGCCTGTCTTCATAGGAGAGATACTCCCACATCTGATCACCTTTGTCGCCCTCATCTGATCCTCTTTTAACAGGTCAATATCTTGTGTTGAGGACCCCAAATCTGGATGCAGTGCTCCAGTGGGGTCACAAGAGGACAGAGTAGAGGAAAGCATCACCTTCTTCGATCTGGTGGCCACCCTTCTTTTGATGCAGCCCAGGATGCAGATAGCCTTCTGGGCTGTGAGTGCTCGCTGTTGGGTCATGTCCAGCTTTTCATCCAGGAGAACCCCAGCTCTTTCTCTGCAGGGTTGTTGTTGGCGACTCCTACTGCCAGTCACATCTCAACCCAGCTGCAGCCCCTTGCACTTGGACTCGTTGAACTTCATGAGTCCCTTGTGGGCCCACTTTTCAAATTTGTCCAGGTCCCTCTGGATGGCATTCCATCCTTCTGTTGTGTCAACTGCACCACTCAGCTTCATGTCATCTGCAGACTTGTCAAGGGTGCCCTCAATCCCACTGTCTGTGTCATTGATAGAGATGTTGAAGAGCACTAGGCCAAAGACAGAGCCCTGAGGGACACCTCTCATCACCAGCCTCTGCCTAGACATAGGTGAAGCTCACTGCTTCCCATCCCCTCTTTTTAAAAATGGGAGTGATGTTTCCCTCAAAAGCATGTTTATTGAACATTTTATAAATGTTTCCCTTAAAGCTGTTCCATTCCTCCAAGGAAAACATCTGCATGCAGCTTTTACTGAATGGGTAAATGAGTGTAATGTCTGTCTTCAGATTCCATATAACTATAGAATAAAAATAACAGAACACAAGTCCATAGCAAACACAAGTCAAAAATACTTCATAATTCACAGTATTAAAAGAAGCACAGACAGAAGTACTTTGAGCAAGTTCTTACTATGTCCAAGATCTTGCAAGTAGGTCACAGTTTGATACAACAAAAGTAATCTCTGTTCTGTGCCTGAGGCTGGATTCTGATTGTTGATTTAATGTCTCGTTCAAACTTGATGCTTACTATTTGGGAACTGGAAGCACAAGATAGGACCAGAGCTGAAAGACTTTTGGTATTTTCTACTAGTTTCTTTAGAATTCCGTGGAGAAATCTACTTTCTGATCAGATTGCTTCTAATTTGAAATGGAAAAGTTTAGACTTTATTGCCAGGAACAACACTGATTGGCTTCAAAGTTTTAACAGACACTTTTCAAGATTTCTTAACTTGTAGTAAATTGAAGAGGAGACAGAGAGATATAAAATAGGTGCTTATTTTGCACCTGGTTCAATATGTGGTGAGATTGCTTCATGCTGAGACTGTTTTCTACTGCGTGTGCTGTTGCCATTCTTGCTGGCAAAGTCTAGAAAGCAGTCCAATCCTGTAAATCACATTTGTCATTTTTAGTGGAAGGATTATTCTGACCATAGTTTGACTTGCAATTTTTATCAAATTCTAGTTGTCTTTTGGCCCTGTTTTTGGGAGTAGGGTGACTAGCTGCTACCAATAGCGAATTACAGATTACCCTGTAATTATTTCTTACTCACAAGTACTTCAGTGATGCATTTGGAAACATGGTATTTCAGCTTCTGTGACAGCCAGGCTAAGGATAGAGATGAGAGGCTCTCAGCTTCAGAGCAGGGAGTCACAAAGCTCTGAAATATTGTCTGCAACACTATCAATATTAAGGCCTGCCCTTTAATCACATAAGCTGTGAATATGGCTCTCCAAGCTCTACTTCAGGGAAGTACAGCCAAGTCCCAGTCTGTGAATGGTGC
Source organism: Melozone crissalis (assembly GCF_028551555.1). NCBI lineage: Eukaryota > Metazoa > Chordata > Aves > Passeriformes > Passerellidae > Melozone > Melozone crissalis. The sequence goes on along the minus strand of NW_026535784.1, from coordinate 33,005,399 downwards.
ATATTCATCATTCTGAAATATTTCTGCTAAGCATTTTTGTTTGCTTCTTAATAGCATCTAAGACAAAGGGGGTAGGGTTCATTTCACAGAGGATGATGAGTAAACACAGATGACCCATGTGTGCGATATCTAAACTCCAGTTACAATGCAGACCTGCTCAGCACATACTAGTGAATAAACCCCCAGTATTTACTCAGGATGAACCGAGCTGTTCTCTTGGCTGCTTTGCCTAGTTCTCCATCTCACACTGAGGGAGGGCAGACACTTGGAAGCAGATAGCTACATTCAGATATTTTAATCCTCTCCCTCTCAGAGTAACCTCGTGAAACAGAGGGGAAACAGCTATAAAGAAACATCTATGGTACAAAACTACCACAAGCCAATTTGATGTGTCTGAGACAAGCTGTGTCAACAGCAATAAAACTGCAGCCCCCGCTGCTGCCCAGCCTCACCCATAGCCTCACCTCGTAGGGACTGCCTCTGAGGAAGCAGTTTGGTTTGCCTTCCTCTGCTCCATTGAGACTGCCAAACCCAGCCCAGCTGAGAGGATGGCTTTATGACTTAGAATTTTCATCAAAAAAGAACCAGATATATTATACTCATTTGGTTATTGCTGTCATAAAAACAACTGAAGAAACAATGAATCATATGCAGGCCTGGTATAAGTACAGACTGCCCCAAAATAACTACTTGGCTTCCCTCTGCAATTCAGTATGCATCCATTCATCAGGAGGCTTTGTCTGGGAGCCAGTTTACAGCTCATGGGCTAAGTGTTACAGGCCAAATCAATTTTGATTATTTACTTTTTTCCAAATCAGTTGCTGTGAGACAATATGAAGTAATTTTCTAAAGACAGAGTGTTCTATAAATACTCCAAATACACCCCAGTCACTAATCCTATAACCTTAGTAAAAGTCATAATAGAAAAGAAAAACAAACAAAATCAGATTGCCTTGAAAACAGCTTTTTAAAACCAACCATACTAGTGCTAACTCAGTGGTCAGGTTTTATTTTTAATACTTTTCTATTCTTTGAAACTGAGAAGAATGAAGACCTATAAAATATGATATGCAGGAAGATTCTTTCTTGTCTAAATAAGGATAAATAACTTTCTTGCTTTTGTGTGTGTGTGTGCATGAATTTACAGTGTTCTGTGAATTTCCAAAAATAAGTTCCTTTTGTTCAGTAATATCTCTCTTCTTTCTATAAAACTTGGATATAAACATTCTCTGGGAATATTGGATGAATTAGAATGAGCTAAAAATAATGAAAAAAATGAAATGTTTATTCTCTGACTTCACAGTGTTCATACATATCTATCCTTTATATTTTTCAGAAACTACAGCTTTTTAGCCAATCTATCTTTCCTGTTTGAATCTAAAATTATTACTTCTCACCCAAAAACATTTGACAGTAACCACTGCTGCCAGTCTTGGTGTTTCTGATTTCCCTAAGACCTAGAACCCTTAGATGTGCCTAAATATATATCTGTTTGGACAGATATATTACTGTTTTAACTTACAAACAAGACTGGAATTATCTTGTGTTTCCCTTCATTATTGAACCATTTGCTTTCTGATTTGCCTTCTTCTATATTTACAAAACCTTTGTGCATGCATTGCTCTGCCCTAAAACACACGAGTTCATTGTTGGTGTAAGCATGTAATTTGACACTTTAAGTTGATGCACACACTCTACCTTGGAGACAGCAAATCCATCCCAGATCCAGGCCTTGATCCTCCTTTGGTCAAGGATACAGACTGCACTCATCCATCAAACTGCTGACTTGCAGGTCAATTCCATGGGTAGGGAAGGCATTATTAGCCTCTCCAGTTGTTCTGTTAAGACAGACAGGCTGTTTGCAGGTACGTCACAAAGGTGAAGGGGTAGTGAGAAAACTCTTATCTGTGGTAGGAAAAACTTTACATGGAGACAGGGTTTCCCACCATTCTACAGATCAAAGGAAAGCGTTACTGGCAGTAATAATACTGCCAGTAAATATTGGCAAAAAACAGTTTCCTGTCTCCTTTTGACATAAGAATGTTAAATTTATGTTTTAGACAAGTAACATTTTAGTAATTAATAAGTAAATAACAAAAAAAAAAAGGCAAACAGGTAAATTCTCCCCAGGTCTAATTTGCATCTCTCTGTCCAGAAATGCTTCAAGAATTAATTCAGTAATGAAATCAGAGTTTTAAAAAAGTTAAAATGGTTTATGTGCAGAACTTCACCATCCTTTGCCTTCACAGAACCCATAGAGGTGTCTGATAGATCCAGATTCAGAGAGTGGATTAAAAGCAAATGATCTGGAGTTGGCTAGTAGCAAACTCTGAGGGTAGGGGGGACCAATAAAAACTTCTGCCCCCCCTTTTTTTTTTCAGTAGCTACACGGCTAAGGATTCATTAATTCTGCCTAGAAGCAATTTTTCAGGTGTCTGGAGGGAAAAACACTTAGTCTTACATATCTAGTTTGATGATATGAATTTTATGCCTTGTATATATACTCAAATAGTAGCATGGTACCATTTATTGCACATATATCAATGCATAAATACCAAACCACAGCTATATGTTAAATACAGGTTCTTAAATAGCACTGATGTCTCCTGGAAGATAATAAAATAATTAGCATAGGGCACCATAGGATTAGCCTTGGCAACAACTGGGCTTTCAACCATGTCTTTCCTTCAGATTGTATACTGAGGATTCTAATATTTCTATTTATCTTGGGGGGGGGGGGTGTTTTTTATGTTTCTGAAAATGTAAGTTGGAAAAATCAGGATTTTAACAGCCTGGAAGCAGCCTTTAACAGTGGTTGCCACAGATCTCAATCACTCCTTTCTGGAGCATGGATTGGATCCTGGTATCTTATTTATTCCACACATATCATTGCCACACCAAGGATCAATGTATTTCATGACTCAGTAATGATTAAATGCAGTCCCTGAAATCTGAAGATTAAAAATGCACATTTCATTAATTTTTTAATAAGTTGATATTTTGGTAATGGTTGTGCTACACAGCATTGCAGACGTAGTGGATGAATGTCAAATATTAGATGATATAAGAAGCACCTATGTAATTTAAACTCCATTGATAACTGAGTTATTTTAAGAAACAAATCCATGCACAATAATCCTCCTGCATTCATCTATTAGTCTGTCCATGGATCTGTGTGGCACTCAGACTGCCTTTGATTTTGCTGCATAGAACATTTTTCACTCATGAAATAGTACAATCTTATTAAAAATTAATTTAAGAGCATGTTTAAAAATTAAAAATATTTATGAATTACGGCTGCAATGATACAGATCTTAGAGATTAAGTTTTGCTAGGTTGTAAAAAAAAAATAATGTGAAGACCTCTGCTTCTACCTGTTCAGCTGTAAATATTTCTGGTGACACTATCAGCCGACTTGCAGATCTCTCGAACTGAACAGATTATTGCTTTGCTCTTGTTCCTGCTGTGTTTGCCACCAACCACCTGTGCAGCAAAAGAATTACTTTTTGTCACTTTATCCTCAATATTTTGGGATTAACTGGTATTCTAACAGCTATTTTTTTGGTAGTTGCATAAATAGATAAGTGAAAAAAGGAAAAAAATAAATCAAAAAAACCCCAAGCCTTGTTTCCTCTCCCAGTGGGCTCTTACCTTGTCTCCACCAGAAACCAGAAGGCTGAACAGAAGCCAGAATAATATCAAACTAACCTGAGAAACTTCCAGCTCTTTGTCATCCTGTGAACAGATGACTTTCAAGTTTAGTTTGATTTGGTAAGAATGGCCCACAACAGCAGAAGGAGTTGCTTGTGCCAAGTTATTTCATTTACAATTAGCTTGAAATGAGCTGCCTAGACAAAACCAGGCTTTGTTTTTGAATTTGTATTACCCAAAGTGCAAGACTTTACTTAAGGTGACTTGCACAGAGTACCAAGGAGAATAAAAAAGGTCACATTTTATTAGCTGCAACCAATGCAAAATTTTTAAATTACCACTGAGATATATAAATTTAAATGAGATGTATATATAACATGATAACTTTAGGAACATGGGTCATATGTGAATTTTAGGATTGTTAAGACCAGCAGCATAACACAAAGGAGTGAGGAGCAAGAGCTAATATCCTCAGGATGATCATACAAAATAAATGGTTCTTTGTAAGGAAAGAACATAAAGGCCTTTCCAAACTGGAGATTTGGGGCTGGATTTGGTCATTTTGTGTGTATTAAGAACTACCATAATTTATACTATATTTACACTTTACATTACATTAGTTGTGTTAACTCACAAGATTATTCCTGTGGGTCCACATGTTCTTAACAATACCTGTTCAAAAGTATTCAAGCAAAATAATTATATGAAATATGCATGATAATCATGTAAATGCAAATATGTCAGATTTTGATTGCTTTCTATGTCAGGCTAGAATACAGAACCTCATGGGGAGTTTTTTGAAGTACATTTGATTCCAATCCCATCCAACAGTTGTGAGGTTAAAGATGATTTGGGAAGGGTGGGAAAATGAGAAACAAAATCATCATAACAGTCTTATACAGGAAGATTCAATTTAGAACTATCTGAAAGAACAAATAATGTCTCATGAGATAAAAGAATAAAATTCCAATTTTAATTCCTTACAAGAATGTTGAGAAAGAGACACGTGGTGCCTCCTTCCATCTGGGCAACATATTCCAGTGATTAGAACAAAATCTTTTCTGGTTTAATCAAGGTTTTTCTGTAAAACCTGTAACAGTTCTTTATGAAGGGTGGACCTTACACCACTGTGGTACTTACTGGCATAATTTAACCATGCCATGATTTGAAATGTTCTTGTGTTTTCAAACGAGAAATACCAAAACCTGAGGTTTTTCTCCCCAATGTCTTCCTGCAACTGTCTTTTTTTGTCCCCCAAGCCTGAGAGAGTAAGTCCTGACCATAATGATCTCAGGTGACACCATGCCAAATCCTTTCCCAAAGTATCTGAGGTGACTTGACAGTACATTACACAGTGAAGTAGATGTTACCACAGTTGTGACCTCATGAAACCTAAAAAGAATGCTTTAGCTTTTATATTATAGATTATTCTGACTTTTAGCTAGATAAAAGTAGAATACTTTGATCCAGCATTTTCATTTGCTGTTATCCAGAGAATAATAGGATGACAAAATTACTCCCTAGAATTTTTGCATAACTCCAACAGATAAAGATATAAAAATATACTCTGTGGGGATTTTGATATACAGACATCTATAAAAGGATTCAAATGCATTGTAAAGTAGAAGCATTTATATTTCAGTTTTTTGCATAAATTGACTATACCTAGGAAAAAAAGCAACTTTTTTTAAAATAAAAAGCTATATTTTAATATAATGTGGACCTTTTTCAAAACCAACTCATATTAGTTAAAGGTTGAGCCCTTCAGACATTATCCACATCAGTGAATCTCACAGGCTTTAATAGGATCATTTGAAAATTATGTCTATTTCAAGGCAAGCAGGGGTGAAAGGAAAAGGTCTCAGATATGTGCAATAAAGTGAACACAAACAGAAGAAATACTATAGAATAATTTTGTTTTCCTAGTATAAAACCTTTTTATATTACCTAAAAATTTTGATTTCATCAATACAGTTGAACATATTTAGAAGGAAGCATATTTAGAATCCTCTATTTCTGACCGCATCCACACTGATTTCACACCAACATAATTTCATATACTTAAATTGTATTATTTTTGTTTTTCCTCATTGCAGACAGTCAGACCTAAACCCTTATTATCCCTCCAAATAAATTGCTCATTATTTTAACAGCTTCCTGCAGTCAGAGTTTCTCAGCATGTATCACATTCCTATTTCTTAAGATAGAAATGTAAAGCAGCTGGGGGTCTGCCTGATTTAAAGACCAGATTTGCTTAGAGGAAGCAAAGATGATTTTATATTTCTGTGTTCACTGATGATATATGGTTTTTTAGCTTCTTCATCTATATTTAGCAGGACTTATCAGGCAGCATTACTGAGAAAAGAAACACAAAGTAAGGCCAAGTCTCAAACAAGGTAATCAAAGTTGCTCCTGTCCTGCTGGGGAACTTCAACCACCCCGACAGCTGCTGGGAAAGTGGCAGAGGGAGCTGTGGGCAATTCAGGGCACTCCTGCAATGCACAGAGGGTAACTCCTGGAGCCAGCCAACAGGCAGCTCTGCCAGAGGGAATTCAGTGCTGGATCTGACCAGCACAATCAGGTCACTGGGACATCAAGGCCTGAGGCAGCCTGGGCTGTGGTGGTGGTGCACTGGTGCAGTTTGCAGGCCTGAGGGATATGGCTCACAACGGTGTGAAGTTAGGCCCCTGCACTTTAGGATAGCAAACTTCCAGCTTTTCCAGGATATAGTCAATAGGGTGCACTGGGAGACTTCCCTCAGGGACAAGGGAGTGGAAACAGCAGACCTTCAAGGAATTCTTCCACAGTGTGAGAACTGGCAATTCCCACGAGCAAAAAATCAGGGGAGAGACCAGCATGGCTGAGTAGGGAACTGCTGGTCAAAGCAAAAGGAAAGAAGCCAAAGCACAGGCAGTGGATGCAAGGTAATATACCCTGGAAGAGTATAGAGTGAAGTTTGGTTGTGTAGGGGTCAGAAAGACCAAGGAGAAGCTGGAACTGGATCTGGCAATGGATTCAAAAAACAACAAGAGCTTCTATAGGTATGTAACCACAAAAGGAAGGTGAAAGTAGGTGCACCTCCCTGAAAAAACAACAGTAACAAACCAGTAACAGTGGATTAGGAGAAGGCTGAGGTAATCAACAGTCTTTGCCTCAGTCTTCAGGGGCAACCTCTCTTCCCAGATCCCTTGAGAGGATGAACAGCAGGATGGAGGCTGGGGGAGAAATTGCCTCCCACTGTAGGTAAAGATCAGGTTCATGGCAACCTGAGGAGCCTGAATGCACATAAATGTCTGTACATAGAGCCATGAGATGTAGACCAGAATCCTGAGGGGGGAAATGGTTGATGTTGCCAAGCCTCTCCATGATATTTGAAAAGTCAAGGCAGTCAGTTGAAGACCCAAGCGACTGGAAAAAGGGAAAAACACTGTACCCACCTTTAAAAAGGCTTGGATTTTAAAGGTGTGAGTTGTCAGTCTAATACCTGAAAAGAGCTATGTGCCTACCTTCTTTCAGCAGAAGTAATCCTGCTGAATTAATGTTTGAAAAGATGATGAAATATTTTCACATCTTAGAAAGTTGATAAAACACTCAGAAAATTAGTATTTTATCTTCTATTTACAAGATTGTAACAGTATCTTATTTCAAGTGTGAAAAATGAATTATAAATTAAAAAAAAAAAAAACAGATGAAAAGGTAGGCCAGGACATTTGGGAAAAGATGCAAAAACTGAAAATCTCTGTTCTTAACTACTTTACTTGGAAAACTAAAAATAAAAAGCAAATATAGATCTATGTTACTTGTAAAATGAAATTAAACTTTTGCATATTTCTGGCATAACCCAACAATTTAACTTATTAAATATAGCATTTGACTTTCACCAAAATCCTGAGAAAGACAAGGCTGCATTTTTTGACCTGAAAGTTGGCTACAGCCTGTCTAGAAAAGGAAGGAATAACATTGAATTTCTTAATAAATTTCCATATGAATAAGTTGTCTACAATAAGACCTTCACCTAAGCAAATAATTTCTGGATTAAATGAAAGTGAAACAAATCCTTTCTACATTTAGAGTAGGACCTCCTTTTTTTTGTTCCCCATGCAGAATCTCTACTAGAAGAATCAGTACATGCTATGGAACAGAATCTAATCAGTCCAACAAAGAAACAAGATTATTATGTCTTAATTGGTTTAAAGGGATTTCAAGGGCTCCTGCTGAGCACTTAATACTTTGGACTTAGTCTCCTACTGAGGTATTTTTGTCAGCCAAAGACAGAATGGGAGATGCATCAATGTTTAATTCTATTTTGGCCTCCTTGTTCCATCTCAGAGCAGGTTACATGCAGTATTTCTTGTACAGGATCCTTTGGTGATACGGTGTATTGATACACTGATGTTACAGTGGATATGGCTGTGTGTGTCTGTGAGAGATACACCATAGCAAAGGAAGGTTAAGGAATGCTCTTCCCTTCAATAACCAAAATCTACCTCATTGCCCAGATGTTGGTTTGCTCTCTGGCCTCTGCTTGGATTCTATATCTGGCTCTCTCCAGAGCAGTTAATTTAAAGACACCTTGGAAAAGGTTAAAGGAAAGTCACAGCATGAGATTTAGATCCCTCTGTAGTGCACAAGAATTATCACAGTTTCAACCTCATACAGCAGAGTCTAAAAATCACCTTCACAAAACACCATGGGCCATGGGCAAAGGTTTGATTCAAAGTTACTTGAACCAGCAACAAGTCGAAAGATTGCAATAAGCTTTGAAAGTAGAAGCCAGTCTGATGTCACATCCAAACCTTCCCCGGCTTCTGAAATGGATCTGTGTGAGTGGTACACACTAAAGGTTAAATCATACACTTGTGCAGACTAGGGGAGGGTACCATAATGAAGTGGAAATTTGTGTCTTTCCCAGAAGTCAGGTGTATTTGCTCCAATACCATTTCAGTGAGAAGTGCATGATTCCAGCACTGGCTAGAAAGCCATTCTGAAGACAAAATGAACCAGGCACATAGTCCCAGAGGCATGATTTTAAACAAAGATAGGTTTTGCCAGCCAAACCAAGTGAAGCAAACAAATGAACTCAAACTGACAACCCTCATGACAGTAACTTCTAAGTTTTGAGAGTTAATCATGCTGCATTTTGACAGATCACTGATGAAATCTTTCAGATTTGCCTTGTCAGTCATTTATTAGCAGACATCTAATGAATAGCATATAAAGTAGGCTTGTTAAGTATAGTGCCTGCTGACAGTTCAATTTAAAAGTGAAGGGTATAGAAAATTCACTCCAGAGCAATTGTCAGTTTTTCCACAGGAGAAGCCTACTTACTTTGTGTTAGCAGTCTGTATAGGTCTGGTAGGGATGTTCTCCATCTCCGTGACCCTGGCTGCCGCAGGGATACAACGTCTTTAGTAAAGAAATGGTCAAGCACCCAGGCAAATATTACTGGAGTTATGACATTACCATATTCATTTCCTTGCTGAGGAAAGATAATTAAAAGATTCACCCTGAGGTGTATCAGTTATACTTGAAATGGATTTTATTGCAATTTTTTATTTTACTTTCTTTACAATATGATTTACGAGAGGAATTATTAATGTCATTAATTTAAGCTACCTCTTTTCCCAACATAATACAGCATGTAAATAATAACATCTAGCCTTAAGCTTACAACATAAAATGCATTTTATGTTTCCTATTACCTTTGGAAACAAAGTATAACAAAACAAAAAAATCCTTGTCGAATGTTCAAACTTTTAAGGAAAGAGATTAAAACAGATTCAAAGACTCCATTGACATTTTTTATATTGAAATATTTATCTTCTTAGATAGAAACACATAGGCCCATAAAAATACAGTATTGTAAAAACCACAGTAAGAAAAAATGAGCGAAATGTAGTTAGAAAAGGCTATTATGAGAAAAGGATAAAACAAAATTTTTCTTTAATATATACTCTGAAGGACTACAGTTTTTTTAAAGGAACCTTACAGGTCGTTTTTTGTTTGTACTCTTCCAATTTATTGACCTATGCTGGTTTAAAGAAATTGAAACTCAACAAGTTCTACAATTCTATCTCTCAAATAGGATAGGGACAAGTGAGGCAAGAGCACATCAAATGTTTGCTGGTGAGCAGGCCAGGCTAACACTAAAGAACTTCTGCCTCCTCTTCACAAGACCGTCTTCAATCCTTTGTTTTTTACCTGTTATTTTATAAACTTAACTATGGTTATGAAGTCAGATATATTGCTGTCCCTCATCATGACCCACAAACACAGCATGGGACCAGACTGCAGATAGAAGACTGAAAGTAGAATGAAGGCACGTAGACTAAAGAGGGAAAAGGGAAAATACAGAAAACATTTCAGCACAGCTTAAAATAGGCAGAAATATAACAGACCATGAGGAGAAGTCATTGCAAAAGTACAATGATGACCTTAACATTTTGTGCTTTTTTAATAATCAGCTAAAATTAATAGTCTACAGTGGCTTTCTAATATGAAGAGCTTCATGGTTTTTAGACAGTGATAGGAAGATGTGAATAATACTAATTTCCTGGTAAGCATGAATCTTCAAAAGGTATCACTTTCATATGAGGAAGGAATAAAAAAGGGAGAAACTTTTAAAAGTTTGTGAGAATTTGAAACTACTGTTTCTAGTGTCATGTTGAAAGGTTCAAGACAAGGAAAGAGTCCTTAATTCCAACAGTGATTCTAGTGGTGTTCAGAAATTGGTTAAAATATTTTAATCATGTTGATGTTTATAGCGGTTAGTAAAACAAAAATATACAATAGATATAAAAAGTTTCATATGTTGATGCTGTTTGTATATAGATGTACTTGGGAAACTCTAAATCCAAGACTTTATGTAACTTTAGCCATAGATTTTTCCCTGCAGACACAGGAATATGTTGCATGAAAAACAGATGCTGAACAGTAAAGCAATAAATATTACATATAGAGAATCCAAAGAAGTTTCAGCTGCTTCAATGCCCACAGCAGACTAAAGAGTGGTCCCCTAAAATATTACAGATATGAGTCCTGCATGACTCTGCAACCTCTACAACCAATAGTAGCGTGTACATTGCTGCCAAATTGCACTTCCATGTTTAAATAAAGGGTGGTATTTTGTATAAATTGGGAAGGATATGACTGAAACGTGGCAATTCAACATCATGGGAGCCACAATTTTTAGATCTAAATATCTCATATATTAAGCAGAATAAAACCCTTGGAGAAGTGAGACTGCAGCTATTTATTTGTAAAGGACTTCTTAATTCTGAGAATTAGCATCTAGTAACTCAGATCCTGAAGCTAGTCCTTCTTCCCCCACTCAATCTTCACTTATATAGAGAGAAAGATGGTCTTTCTTCATACCTTTACAAGAACAAAATATGAATAAAGTCATAGCTGTTTCAAGACTTCCATATGTGTACCAATAAAAGATTAATTACTTTTAAGAGGTCCCTTAGCACAGAAGCTCCTCAATTTGATAAAGAAATCCTACAAAAAATCCTCTTTCAAAAGGAACGAAGATGTTGGCTCTGGCTGTACCTTCAATTCAAAGGAATCCATCAACACACAGCTGCTCCACCAAGAGGCAATGAATGCTGACCAGAGCAAGGTTTCCTGTGAAAAAGTCAAAAGATTCTTCAGGGACATCTATCTGATGGCTGAACTCATCTGTTCTCTTCTGCAGGACTACCACCTCTGCCTTCTGTCAATAAAGGAAACGGGTAAAGCCCTGTAACAATCAGTTATTTACTTAGAGTTAGAGCTGTTTGTGAAAAATATTGCTCCTTAATCTAAGAAAAATAAAGTAAATTCTCCACCATTTCAACAGCAGCATCTGTATCTGTCTCCTATATATATTACAAGTTCATAGAGGTAATTGCCTGTATCATTTGCAAACCTATAAGATGAAAACAATGATTTAAAAGAGATGTCTACTCAAGAGCGAAAAAAAGGCTTTTAGAAATGTTGCTTTTAAAAAAATACACATTCTAAAATAAAGGAGTCATACAAACTTAATTGTACATGGAATTATTTGAACCACTTTGGAAGTTTCAATAAGTATTCACTAATTTCAAACATTTCCAGAAAGAAAGTCATCTGCAGAGTTGCTGCTCTTTGAGAGCACCAGAATAGTAGCTAAATTCCTCAAAAAATATTAAATCAACCCAGCAAAAATTACTGTACTTACAGAAAGATAAAAAGCAAATTGAATGGACATCAGCAGCCAATCTTGTAAGTATCCAAACAGTAATTTAAAAATCTAACAACCTCACTGCCTGAGGAGGCTGCCAAAGCACAAAGTCATTTGTTAAAACAAATAATTTAGACAGTTGGATAGACAGATTTGTGACAGCTGTGACAGTCCGATGACTTAAAATAAAGAAACAAGAGAGATATGGCACTTAATCAAACTTTGCAAGAGTAAAGCACACTTCCCTACTTTGCTGCTTTAAAAGGACTAAAGAGCCCCTAAGTTTTTTACAGCAAATGTATTTTTCATCCTGAATTCTGTCATTCTGAGGGACAGACTTTCAGTCAAGTCTTTCCTTCTACAAATATTTGCTGCACCTAAAAGATCAAACTAAAATTATTGATTGCTGATGCATTTCAGAATCGCAAATAAACTGATGCAGTTGGGGTGGGGGTGGCTGTATCCCATCCCTTCTGAATCAACAGCAGGTCTGAAAATTCTCAACAGCCCAGATTGGTGGGACAGGTAAACTCTTCACTGGTCCTTGAGGGACTTGCATGTTCTTAGACACTTGGCTACTGCAGCTTGATCACAATATTTGGAATAAAAAAAATCACAGATTCAGCATAGGGGAGTTTATTTTGATTTTGACCCACTTCAGACAGGTAGAAACCATGGGACTCACATAAGGGTGAAAGAGATCTCCCTCCTGACCTGACTTTCCAGGGCTCTGGCACTGACAGCACTACAGTGTTCTGAGCTGAGCCTGCAGCACCCCACGGCACAGCCTTCTGCAAATTGAAATGGTTTAGGTCAGCTTAAAACCCTCAGATCTGTACAGCCGTGCATGTCCCACAGGTGGAGACTGAAGAGTGTGATACATGTGAACACAGCCTGGGATGCCTACAGCCCTGGTCCTTGGGATACCTCACAATACTGGCATTGCCGGTAAAGAAAAGGAGCATGGGACACACACATGCAAGCTACTACAAACCTAAGAAATATCACTCAGAACATTTAAATTATTACTTCTGGCTTTTTAATGCACATTTAAATTTCCAGTTATTGATGGCAAATAATTATTGACACTTATGAGAAATTTGTGCAGAGCAAAACTCTTGAAAAACGCCTATCCAGGTCCTTAGGTTTATTGTGGAAGACTTCAATCATTGCCATCACCACTGTGTGGACTATAAACAGTAAATCCAGTTAACAGGAGCATAGAAAAGGTCAGAACACTGAAAAAAATGTTTTCCTTTCATACTTACCTTCAAACTCAGACGTAGCAGTAACTTCAGGTTCATCAACTTACAATGGCTACCATTAAAAAAGCCCCATCAAACTTCAAATCATTCAAACACACATCAAAATAGAGATGTAGTTGACTAGCAGAGTAAATTACTTTTTGTCTCAGTCTGTGATCCCCTAGTTGGCAATAATGATAGTTAGGGGATATTTTTCAAGACTTTTTCCCAAGAGTCTAAAATTCATATATGCATGGCACAATGCCTTCCAGCCTTCATATTCTGCAAATCTTCTTCATGTCTCCATTCTTGTGTGTATCTAGTCACATTATGGTCACAACAGCTCCACCAAATAGCTCAATTATTTAAGGAAAGCCATACCAGTCTGTCTACTTTTGTTCAGATTTGTAATCCAGATTTATTTATTTTTTTGGATAAAATTTACAAGCACCTAATTTCCCATTCAGCAGCTGCAGTCATTTGCAGACAACTGATTTAATTGTGCATTATACCAAACCACTCAAACAAACAGGGCTTTATAGTTTAAATGACTTCAAGTGGATAAACATGACACATTGTTTGTTTCTGGGTTTAGACCTGTTCCTGTCACCTTTCTGGTTTGTATGTTTTCCTTTCAACAATGAAGTTCAGCTACTTTCCCCATGTTGGCTGTTATTCACATTTGGTTACCCACAATGACAAACACTGCTCAACTATGCCTCCATAAAGTTGTCCATGTGGGTTTTGTAACAAAAGCAAAAAAGGTTCAGAGATAAATGATTTAGTCTCTATGGCTCTTGGAAGTTGGTCAGCCTTTGACTGCTGAAAGATTAAAGGAAATGCATCTTGCTCTGAGTAACGAGTGAGGAAGGAAGAATCTATTTCTTAAAAGTAAAATGTTACTTAAACTATGGATCAGCTCGAATAGGGGTTTCAAGATGCAGCTTTGTAGGAATTTGATAGATTTCACATCATTGGCTGACCGATTTATTTTCTGCCAGCCAAAACAATGTTTGTAAACTGCACTGCCTGGTGACTGATGATGCCAAGGGCAAACAATGAACAGAGAATAAGAGAAGAGATGAAAAGAAGCTCTGCTGGCATAATGAGAAGAAATGGTCCTTCATCATCCTATCAGGCCTATGGCTCTGCAAGTTATAAATCACTGTCCTCTGCCTCACAGCCTGGGATAAGCACAGCAAAATAAATTCATTAAACTAAATTGTTCAGAGTGCTGCATGTATTTTTATGTGGTAACGGGTTTGTTTTCCTGACAGCTTTACAGAAATGCCTCTTTTGTTGGACTTAATCCATGCAGATATAAACTGAGCTGAGTTCATGATATACATTAATATCTATGCAACAAGAAATGTGACGCACACATTATTTGATAGTGTAAATCAGTTTCAATACCAGCTTGAACTAAACTGTGCTTTTTCATTGCCTCTATGTCAGATTCAGAAGACAGGAGCACTCTACTAGGTCTCATTTCCTTTTGAATAATTCAGACCAAATGAAGATTGGTTTATGATTTGCTGCGGTTTGAAACTCCCAAATTAAGTTCAATAAGAAAGTTACTGACTTCAATTGTCTCTCTTGAAATCAGGATATTATGAAAACTAACTGTAAAGAGGGCTCTGGACCTTTGATTTTTAGTATTAGGGAAGAATTGCTTTTTGATGTGATCCATATAATAACTGTTTATTTATAGATATATATTTACACTCACTAATGAAAGAAATTCTTTAATTACTGATGATAATGAATAGCCCTTCATGGAATGGTGTGTATCAAAACACTTACTCCCCCACTAACAGACCCTTTTTTGTATTTTCTCATAATTTCCATGCATTCAGAATTGCAATCTGTAAGTGAAAAGCAGTTTCAAGGTAAATTGTTTTGACATTAACCCTGATTTATATTGCAATATGATTTGTATATACATCCATAAGTAAACGTAAAATTAACTGCTTTTACAAAACTTCTCAAGAAACTACCCTCATCATGATATAATATATCTAGCATACCTTTCATTTCTCATTTCATATGTCAGGAAAGAATTAAACCTTGCTGTAAGGACATTTAGTTTTCTTGTGAAATAGCTTTCTTGTGTAAAGATTCTATTTAATCTGAAACCAAAGACACAAGAAATTCAGTGTGCAGTGTCATAAAATATTAACACTGATTAATGAAGCTCTGTTGTCATTAAGCACTCGTACTAATATTTAAATTCAACTAAAAAGGTTTGAAAATCCAGTTAGTGTTATCGTAAGAAAATAGATAATTAAATTGCTTATAATACAGGAATAGAGAGAAAGTTGTAAAAAAAATTCCTAAAACCACAAAACAAATGGAATACACACTCTTACATGTTGGCTTGTAATATATTTTACTAATGTTAACATGTTTCACTATGGGTATTCCTAAAACCTCTGCTGACCCACACTGAAACTTGCAGTCATGTAGGCAGCAGGAGCACACATAAAAAAATACTAATCTTTTAGAAAAACTGTGCCAAATCACCCAAATGGAAAATATTCAGTCTCTCATAAGCAATCAATTTTTTACCACGTGCATATCCTTTGGGTAGCTACTTCTTAATTTAGGTACTTCAATTTTATTTTGCGCTAATTGTTCTAATTGAAATGAAAATAACATTGCTAATAAACTACTAGCTCTGAGCTTCATATTACCTGTGTTCCCAGAGGATTTCTAAAGTTCAAATATAGGCACTTGTTCTGAAAATCTCTAAATATGGTGCACCAGAGGCCACAAGGTCTGACACAGAGCTGTTACACAAAGACTACATTACATTACATGATGCAAGTTCCTGAGTTAAATGTTGTTTCTGAAGGGAGGGTGCAAGCCTAAAATGTACTTATCTACTAAACACTCCTCCCCACTCTGATGAGCTCTCCTTTGAATAAATGGGAGAAACAAACAGAAGATTTAGTCCATAAATACAATTAACTGACTAAAATCATAATGCCTCTAGTAGACATTTGTTGTACATAGAGCATGGAAGGCTGCCCTGTAGTCTAGCACAACAGGGAAGCATTAACTCCAACCCCTTCAAAGAATGAAGTAATTTCAGAAAGCAAGCTGGTTATACGACTTAGTGATGAGTCACTACCTTGAACAGTGCCAAAAATTCCCCTTGCTCCAATGATGCCCCACAAAGCCCACAGGTCCAGTGGTGTGATGGCTAAAATCACTGGATGGAGAGTGGGCAAAAGGGGGGACACCTACGTGGTTCAGGGGAAAGGGAGGGGAGAGAAGGACATCAGTTATCTGCAGGTTCTAAGAAATCCAAACTGCTTCATGGCAAACTCTAACAAACCTGATCAGAGTGGTAACCAGTAACCAGCAGGAGGAAAACTGGCATGGCTGGGTCTCTTTGAGTTAACATCGTCACACTGTAGAGAAACCTTACCTCAAAGGCACACAAAGCCTGTGGAAAGTTTCAAATGTGGGGAGACCTATGAGACATTAGTAGGAATCTCACAGAAGCCAAAGTAAAACATTGTTAGAGCTCCTATGAGGAAATGTCCAACAGCATAGGATAATTCTATACCACTCCTATTCCAAGGGTAAATGTTTGCCAGGACACCAGCAATCCAGAGTGGATTGTAGTCCAGAGAAACAGACAACACTTTCATATAGTTATGTAACAATATTTGCTTCCTCAAGACTAGGAAAGGTTGGGAGCAACATCAATGGGAAAATGTAAATAGAAAAGTGTATGTGAATCTCAATACAAGCTACTTACTTTGGGATATTGGAGGCCTCATCTAATCAATCAGAATTCCCTCACCACGAAGGGATAAGTGTAGCCCAAGTTCTTCTCATTCAGTACAAATATGCTAGAAATACAATAAGCATTCATCATGAATTGAGAAGAAGAAAAATATTAAAATTAGCAATTAAATATTCTAAAGCAAACTGAGAAAGGTGGAAGAAAAAATGAAAGGAAGCCTTATGAAAGCACAGAGAACCAAAGAAACATCAGCAGTGACTTAGGATCTTTAGCAGGTGGCAGGCAGCAAGATGCCAAAAATAACAGAGTTCATGATAAATAGTACCAAGTGTTTGAAGTTCAAGTATGATAGCTGAAAACCACATTAAATTTGCCTACCATACAAGTCTTGTACTGCAAAATACTCACCCATTGCCCAGAGCCAGGAGCGCTGCACCTCCTCACTCTTGCCTGCAGCACAGGAAGTTCAATCTGGTGCCCAGACCCACATCACACAAAATCAGTAGGGCATGGATGGGCTGTGACCATGGCTAGGTGTGGTTCTCTCCCTCCATGATCCTCTTTCCATGACTGGAAATTAAGGAAGTGGTTGTGTGATGGAGAGGGAAGGAGGGGTTGCTCTGCAGTAAGTAATTTTGGGGTTTTAGTTGTGTTTTTGGTGTAATTTTATAACAGAGAAAGACCCTTAGGAACTATGAACTATTCTCACTTTATTAGGATGTTTACATAAAAATTAAAATATCTCACTAAAACAATGGGTCTTGTAGGAGTATAACTGCTGTGAACAGAAAACCATATAAATGGCATGGAGGCATCTGCTTATAGAGGTGTGATTAGGAAATGATATATTCCTATAACAATACATGAGATTAGAGAGTATATTTGAAATAACTTCAAATTAGATAGACTGTTTTCTGCCTACGTGAGTGGAATCTAAATTACTGAACAGTCTAGTTGGCCTTTAAGTTATTGTAAACATCAGGACAGAGCAATTCTCTTGGTCTTCAATAAAAAATAATAGCCTGGAAGGTTAGGACTCCATCACCTTTCCTGAACTGATTATGAAATTAACTCTGTATGGTATTGTTACTCTTCTCAGCTGGAAAAAATGTAAAGGGTCTAAAATATGACATCTCATTATTCTGCCAAGTTTGATACTCTGGATCACCCAAGCGTGTTTTCATGAAGAATTATCCACATTATTTATTTGAATTTTATTTTAAAATTTATTTTATTTTCTGAACAAAAATCTGTACAAAGGGTTGTTTTGTTATTCTTCTCACCATGGATGAGTTCATCCAGAAAAAAATTAGATGTAATTTCCTGTCTGATAGCTTGCTTCCCAATTATATTTCTGACCCTTCACAGAAAGGTATTTTCCTTTTTCCAGAAAAAAAAAGAAGGCAGGAGGGAAGGAAGGAGGGAAGGAAAATGCCTTGGAACTGAGGTGACCTGTTTACCATACAAGGAACACAGAATTACTGTACCAATTACATACCTTTGTGCCATCCACATGAGTCACCTCTCCCCACACTGTTAGCTATCCCAGACCTAAATTCCACCTACTTACAAGCTTTATGTCTATTCAATGATCCATAGCGCTCACTTCTTTATGAAATCAGACGGAAAAAATGAAATTTATAGTCCTAGTAGGAATCAGAAAGAACACATTCATGAATGCAAGGAAGGCTCATTTAACACATTTGGAAGAAATACTTCAAGAAATCTGGCTTTAGAGGACCCACAGAACATTCTTTCCTACACTTTATTCCAATTTCCAGCATCTTTTAAATGTTTTATGAACATTTCTAACCTCATAAGAAGGGTAATCATCAAATAACACCATAAAAACATTTACATTTTCACTACCTTTCCTTGAGTAACAAAAGAAATACTAAAACAATAGAACTGTTTTCCCCCAGTGTTTTACTTTTTTTAAAGTACTTCTTCTTCAGTTCTGTCTCTGTAAAAAGTGATATAAAAGCAGCATTTGGAGGGTGAGTTTCTAATTCCATTAGACAGAAAACACTAAGGCTTAGGTAAAATCTGATATTTTCAGGTTTTTCTCATAATTCATCTATGTTTAGATATAGAACTGAAGTGAATGGCACAGCATTATGAGTCAATATTAGCTATGGTGAAAATTAAACAACTATCAATTAACATTTGGCCAATACAAATTGGAAGGTAAGTTTTTATGCAACAGAAAAATAAAGAAAATGACTTTTTCAAAGGACTTCAAATACATTTTTGAAATAAATTAATACAAATTTAAATCCCATCAAACTGTAGGGATTATTTTAAATTAATCTTTTAAAATCCACTTTTAAAAATCCTTCTAGATGTAATCTGTGGTTGAGATGAAAACCCAATTCCATTTTATTTTTTTAGTTGTTTATTTTCCTGGCCAAACAGACTATTCTATTTTAGATCACATGAGCTGCTATTAGAGTCAATGAATAATAATATTTCTTATGCAGCAGGGGCTTAGTCAGTCCACATCATCTGTGGTTTATCCAAGAGGATTAACCATTTATAATCAAACCAGGTGGATTAATCATGCCCTGAATAGGAAGACTCAGAGCTGGCTCTGTGCAGAGCCAGTCTGGGTCATCTGGGCTTCTCAGGGCAGGTGAGGTGTAACAAAGGTACCACTCTGCCCCCAGGCCACATCACACACAGAAAAAGGTTCATCTCTTCTCCATTGTGCAGAATTCATCAAGCCACCCTCAAAAGCCCAAGCTAGTCTTATTCACTGCAAGTTACTTATCTTGAGCCCATGAAAGTATTGAAAAATGTGATGCAGAGACATGGGTGGTCACATGAGGTCAGTTTGAGTGCTGAAGGATTTACCAGTCCCCTTTCAGATGCTTCTGCAGCTCAGAGCAGCTGTGCATAAAGGACAGAAACAAACCCTTGTTGCCAATGAATGACACACTGGCTACATTTGTCATGGATCACACAACTCAGAAATTCAGTGTTTGTTTTGGTACTGTGCTCTCTAATTGAGTGATATAGTCAGATTAATGAAGTACTACACTCAGGTATAAGCTTGATGCTACAGGAGCAGAGCACTGGGGGCTTTACAGACTGGGTGCCTCTGAGCCAGCACTGTATTACAGATACAGAGCAAGGCTGAGCTCCCTGTGCTGGAGGGAAGGACAGAACTCTTCCTGAGCTGTATTCCTTTCCTTTCCTGTGCAAGGGCTATCTACAAAATCAGTCACAGTATTTAACTCTACTCTCATTTTCTGCACCATCTTTCATATGGTGATTTGGAAGGGAAGAAAAAAAGCAAAAAAACCAGGTGACAAATAAGAGTTAAGAGGAAAACTCATTTACTTAGTTGTTTCATGTAGAACAAGTCAATTTTCTTCTTGGCTTACAGCAAATATTTTTTCATCACCTTCCTTATGTGCAAAACATCTCTTTTGGCTACAAAATCTAAGAAACAGCTGAAGGTAAAGCATGAGTTCAAAGAGGAATAGGAATATAAAGCCATTTGAATTCCACACAACAAAGACATGCAGTTTGCTAACAGATCACAGGCACAGAAAAAGTTTTTGTTTTGCTTATCAAAAGCAACTATATGGTTGTGTGGAGTACGAGTAAATTGTTCTTATAATTTCAATGGTATCTCTAGCATATCAGCACATCAAAATATCACTGGGCCCACACACTGAAAAAAAAAGGTCTACATCACACATATGCCAGAGAAAATTTT
Organism: Melozone crissalis; assembly: GCF_028551555.1. Taxonomy (NCBI): domain Eukaryota; kingdom Metazoa; phylum Chordata; class Aves; order Passeriformes; family Passerellidae; genus Melozone; species Melozone crissalis. The sequence continues at coordinate 32,984,820 of NW_026535784.1, read as the reverse complement.
GCTTTTTTATTGCTTCTCAGAAATTACTAATTAATTTTAAAAGCCTAAAATGGAAACAAAATCATCACCTGTATTGTCCAGATCTTTGTAATAAGCAAACTTTTATAGAGTGTACTTGAAGGTATTTTTGATTATGAAAAAAACAAACACATAAATGCAGATTTTGAAAACCAGCTAACTCCCTTACAAAGTTTCATCAACAATCCTGAAATCATTTATGTCTTCAGAAATGAAAGGGATCTTAGTAACTGTAATTGCATATTTTACAACAGTCTAATTAAAGCCCACGTCTATTATATATACTGTCTTGTTTATGGTGAACAGACATAAATCAACCCAGGGAAAAGCAGGCAGTCTATTTCCTCTCCCCTCCTGCTAACTCTACCACCAACAGCTTGAGGAGAGGGCAGTTTCACAAGACAGAAGAATGATAAATTATCTAAATTTCTTTTGTTGCACCTTTGGACTAGCCTGGCTTTTCTCACACATCCTTGCAGTTCTCCAAATAATGGCAGTACCTGCATGAATAAGGGTGGCACTGATGCAGCCCATGGGTAGATGTGCCTCCTCACTGTGATCCCTTAGACTGCACCCAGCAGGCTCTTTTAGCAATGAAGGGTTCACTTCTACAGGAGAGATCAGCTCTTGGTTACTGAGATCTTCATCTCTCTCAGCTCTGGGAAGAGAGACCCTGCCTTGGGAAAGCAGTCTCCTGCCTGTGCTTTGGCACTCCCTGCACACGCCTTGCTGCGGAACAGCGCTGCTGTGGCTCTGACAGACAGACTGACAGACAGACAGGCAGCTGTGCTGCGCACACCAGTGGACCTGGGTAGTTGCAAGTCAACTCTGGCCCTGAAACTGAGAGAGAATTTGGGTGACCTGTGCTTGTGTTAATGAGACCTGACAAAACATGAGGTAAATGAGGTGGGGCACTTACTTGCAGAGTAGAGCAGGGCTGGCTCCAGACATCCAGGTGTACAGACAAAGACATTTATTCTGCCTCTTTACACCATCTGGAAAGATGCATTCTCCTCTACCTCCTTTGCACTCAACTACTTCAGAGTGAAAGTAAATGGAGTAGTCCTGCATATTAGCAAAAAGCAACCTGGAATTCCACCTCTGATTCTTCAAGCAACCTCAATGTTAGAAAATTAAAAGCATGATGCTGCCCTAAAAACCACAGCCAGGTACATTACACAGAATGAAATAACTGTTTCTAATGGTACAAATGCACACTGGTTGTCATTCCTTCCAAGTAATGGTGCAACAAACTCACTAGGACCACAGATGCAAAATTAATAGTGTACCAGGTTTTTCTCCCTGACACAGAGCTTCAAGTGAAAATAAACACATAAAATGAGAGAATTTCTGAGACATGAGAACCTGGTGTACCAAACATGGACCACTAGATGATCCCAAGAAATCAAATTGGTGGGGTACCAATTGCCAACAGGAGATGGACTCAGGGTGGCATTTCTTGTATCAACTTAGGTGATCTGACTTGATAGATAGTGCAAGAAAATGAAGTATCTCAATAAGAAATATGGAGAAAAAAACTGACTGAAAAGGAATTAGGTGCAGAAAGGACCCAATCAACAGATGTTCCCAACAAAATTTCTGCTTCATTTATTCAACTAATAATAAGTGGGTAATGTAGGGGTCAAGAAATGAAGAAATTGACTTTAAGCACATTGTGGACTTGGCATTCAATTCGATATGGAATCTCTCCTTTAACATGGAAAGAACATTAATTTGAATTTGGATTTCTCATAGTCTGTTTAAGGGCTCTGAATGTTAGTGCAACGTTAAAATAATAGTTTAGGCTGGTGGGGAACCCTCCAGGTCATTTAGTCCAAGCTTCTGCTTAGTAGAACTAACTTCAAAGGTTGTTCAGGACTTGAGGCAGTGAAAAAGCTGTAGTGTGCAGAATCCACAGCCTCTTTGAGCAAGTTATCCCAGTGTTTAATCACTCTCATTGTGAAATATTTTTTTCTCATGTCTAATCTCAAATTCCATTGTTAAAACATGCAAAAATTGAAACTATTGCATCTTTATTCTTTCAGGGTTCACCTCTGAAATATGTTAAAAACCACATCCTTTCTGTTCAGGTAACCATGAATCTGGGCTCCTCACATTCAGGATCAGCCTAACCATCAAACTAAAGACAATTTCAAAATGTTTATTCCTCTCTAATTTTTCTTTAAATTTCAATTTTGCAATACATTGCTTGTAATATTGTATGACTGAAAGATTTGGACACCAGGTCAATGTCAGATCATTCTACTATTCATCAGAAATTGTGCTTGTTACTGAATGAAAAACATGCCTAAAAAAATAAAATTTCCTGCTGTGCCTTCCTCTCAATACAGTATAACTGTCATTGTATATGGGAAAAAGAAAATAAAAAGCATACCATACACCTCTGCTGAAAATAAGCCAAGGGGCTTGTATGCCAACACTTTTTATAAAAAGTAAAAGTAAGGAAGTGAATTTTTAAGTTATGGACAACAAAATGTCATTCTCTTTTCTTCCATTCAAAAGTAAGATTATTCTTGACCTCTGGAGAAACCCAAAGCTTATTGTAAAAGAAAACATCAGCTGCAGGTTGTACAAAGCTGAACAAGAACAAAGCCATTCTAGTACAGTAAATCCAATTTAACATATATTCCTCAAGGACTTTTGGTGTCACTTGCCACATGTTTGGAGGTGTCTTACAATAAAAAGTTATAAACAAGTTATTATCTTCTTAATTAAAAAAAGTTTTTTACAGTGCAAGGAACAAAGCAAGTTATCTCCCTCAATTCAAATTCAAAATTCAAGAATAAGTTAAAAAATTGCCTTCGTCTCCTTGAAAAATTATAAGACCAGGTTCTGATACAGAAAATTCAAATAATGGTTATGTTTTTTCAATGGTGACTGAAAAGTAATTGAATAAGATAAACAAAGGTGAGCATGTTACACTAAATTTCTTGAACATATTTTTACTTAACTGAATAAATGACAAGTTGGCATATCCCCCTACTTACCCTTGGTTCTATCTACATGAATTTTGAAAGGCAAATTATCACCAAAGAGTTGTGCAGTAACTAACATTCAGTGATAAAATGATCAGTAAATCTGCAGATAGGAAATAACTTTCTAAACTCAGGCAGAAATGGAAAGGTATTTTTGCAGGTTTTTGGGGAAAGCATGTCTGGTATTTCCTTTTCTTTTTGTAGTTAAGGTATGGACCAGCACCCCAAAAGCCCTGTAAGGTTTATGCAATAATGTCTACTTCTGAAGAGCTTCTGGAAAAGAAAGAACCCCCGCCTTTCCTGCTCTTTCCTTGTAGCCTTCGGTCTTTTCTGTAGATTGTTGTACGGGAATACATCAATATTCTTTATATAGCACCTCCTGTTTGTGATTGTAGAAGAACACATTTTCCTGATCATTTTCACTATGTTCCTGAATCTGAAAATAACTGGTAGCAGTAACATTGACTTGGATCCACATATAGAAAGGATTGGATACAATCAATCCAGTGATTGTCATATGTTAAACTAACATCTTCAGCACTAGTTGCTGAAATATCAATTCTTATAGAACTACTCCCCCCCAAAAAAAGTCATAGAATTTCACAAAATAGCTGAAGAAATCAGAAATGCATTCCTGGTACATAATTCATGACTGATAGAAAATTAAGATGTGTTTGAGTGACAATGCAAGACAGAAAATGAGATTAAGACAATTTTTTTTGGTGAGCTCACATGAAGGAATGCATGGACATATATTAATTTGGCTTTTAACAATCAATTTATATTGATTCATTCAGCTATATGTATTCTAATCCTGAGGTTTAACTTTTATGTTACCCATCAGTTTCAGTTGTTAGACAAAAAATAAACTACTGCTACTTGTGCAAGGAGGAGGAAGTCAGGTTGCTGCTGTATGCCTTCTAACCCGAGCACAGACTAAAGGGCAGAAGACCTGAGACTGCTGCAGTGGCATGGAAATGTCTTGTAAAGAGGTGAAAAGCTGTCAGGGACAAAGAAACCTGGAGAGGAAAGGGAACTCCATGAACTGGCTTATTCAGTGTCCTTACAAACATCCCTGATCTGACCTTTATGATCTTTGCATCTTAAAAAAATTCTTTGGAGCAGTTGTCTGGCCCCATTTATTACCGTTATTCTATGTTTTGTAATAGGAGCAAACATGAATCAAGTGTATTTAGTAGGATATGCTGCATAAAGGAGGAGAAGAAAGTTTCTAGTGTTGTGAAATAATCTGTGCAAACAGAGATCACCAGGGAGAAGCAAATGCATGGCCTTGAAGTAACCAACCTGAAGTCATTACAGATTAACAAAGGAGATCAGTTAGAAATAGTGTCAAACTATTTCATACTGGTTTTAAGAGTTTTTAATGCAATAAACATTATGTAATTATTATTGACTCACTCATTTTAATTTTAATTCCTTCTCTTAAAATGGTTTCTAAAGTCTGAATAAAAATAGTAGCTCTTTTCATAGTAATCAGTGTTTTAGGTACCAGGGTAGCTGACAAGCTAGGAAGGAAAGAACAGGAAAGCAAGAAGAAATAAAGGCAATAGCAAATGTCTTTTGTGAACAAAAACCTTTGCAGCCACTGTAGGCATATTGACCTTTGATATAAAGAAACAGCAAGGTAATTTTCTTTTTGTATCTCACCCCATCTATGGTAATATGAATGTCTATATTTATGGAGACAAATCTTCTCACTGTATATTAATCTCCTTTTACCACTATACATATCCTGTAACTTCTTCCTATTTGTCCTTATAATCTGAATGTCTTCTTCCAGTCCTGATCTTTTATCGAACTTTTGGCAGGTGTCTAGAACATCATAGATAATGACAGAGGTTGTAGATGCTTATACAGTTAGTGGGTTGTTTAAATACTGGAGTTTATAAAACAGGGACATTATTCTGGATCAGAATAGTTGGCATTTAAGAGACATGAACTTCTAGGACCATAAGACCCTTCTAAAGCTCAGGTGAACATATGTTCAGTGGATATGATCCAGATCTATAAGCTTCAGCTGCAAGTGCAATACACAGTGCACTGTATATACTACACACTAATAATGCAATGTAATCCCTTGGTGTAACAAGTGAAAATATCCTTAAAAGATGAAGAAAACAGGCTAGTGTCCTATTTGTTACATAAGACAAGTGTAATTCTGAACTATTGCCATCTATAGTTTCATGACATCTACTGAAACACTTCATCATTCTACTGATGAAGTGTCAGAGACTGAACTATGAAAGAAGGAAAGAGTACTCTGTATAATGAAACGTTATTTATAAGCATGGTCTCATTTTGTAAGGAAGATGTGTGGAAAAGACAAATAGTTTAGCTGTGACTCATAGTCAAAGAGATCATGACTGGAATTGCAGGTAATAATCATTTCTGAGAAATTCACCACTGAGTTTGGACAAAGTGTCAAGGACTCTTGATTAGCAATCTACCACCTTTATAATACTGTAGAAGGCACAGGAAGCAGAGGGCAGTCAAATCAACCTTCATTAATCTTGTATGCTTATGCTTTCAGCTCTTGTATAAATAGAAAATTAGGATAAATTACCAAGAGCCAGTGTTCTGCCAGAAAAAAAAAGTCTCAACCATTTTTTTTGGCATAAAACTTTGACAGTGTTTCAATCCATATTAACTGTCTGTGCTATATTGCAAGTTAATGTCCCTCAAGCAGATGGCACTCCAATTACTCACAGTTGTAAAAGGCTTTTTCCCCACTTCAGAGAAAACTAATGTGAGCTAAATGTTAAGCATCAAAGCAAAGTTTAAAAATTGCCTTCACTTGGTGAGCTAACTGTGGAGGACTTCTTAATCCTTCTACCTGTACTCTTGTGGAGATCCTGTAAGTCTCTTTCATGGCATATTGTTTCCTTATTATATCATCAGATGTGTTTTAATTAAGCTTGAGGCAGATATATCAAGCTGCACAAATCACAGTGCCCCTCAGATACAATTAAGTTTAGAATAAAAAAAGAAGGAAGATATTGTAACTCAAAATATCTTTCTTAACTAGGATATGTGTCTTAGAATATATCCAGTCATCAGACTTGAAGGCTGTTTTAAACTTCTTTTTTTAGCACCCTAAATGCTCATAGGTCTTAAGGAAGAGTAGCAGGAAACATTTTTGAGCCACCAAATTAAAATCTGAATTTGCACCTGCAAACCTTAAGGGAGGCAATATTCCCTTCTTATGGCAATGTTTAGTACATCCTGTTAATACGCTGTGTGTTGCTTCCCTATGGACACCAAAACCCAGGTTTTGGGAATTCTCATGGTTGTATTTTTGCACTGCAAAATTAGTTTCTGAGATGTGATGATACATGTAGATTGCTCACTACTAAAGTAATAAGGCAGAAAACTGAAATGCAGGATTGGGGTTGAAACAGGTCAACTGGACCAAAATAAATAGGATCTGGTTCCAGTGACATTTTCTGTTAGAGCTTAGAAGTGATGATGAATAAAGAAATATTAAAACAATACGCTTTTCACTGATGAAGGTTGATATAAGATATAAATGACTGAGCAGTCTGAGCCATACTGAAACAACATTTAGGTTCATGCAAAATCTCCTTTTTCTAGGTGGAGCTGATTTATAAGGAATAGGAGATACCTTAAGGACAGGGAAAATTATAAAAAGTGTTCTTTTGGAATTTTTAAATCAATGCATAAAAAGGAAAGCTTAAAAATGCATTTTAAAATGTCTGTGATTGAGAAGAAAATTATCCCACCTAAAGCATCAGCTTATGCAACTCACCACAACGACAGCCTACAGAGGAAAGGAGGTCTTTGAGCTGGTCTAAACTGCTGTGATAACCTGTTCACAGAGCAAAACTGTGCCAACACAAACAATATTGTCAGTTTGCAAGTCTTGGTAAAAAAATCCATGAAGCTGATTATGTAAAGCTTAGAGTTAACCCACAGCTACTGATCATAGTAAATGCCATTAATTCACATCCTCTAATAACAGAGAGGAAGGATGTGTATGGCACATTGATCTTCCCCCCTGTTAACTTCTGCCACTTCAGTGCTAAACCACAAAAAAGTTCCATAACCCTTTCTGATTTATGGCATGGAAAGCTCTAATTCAGACCTATTCACTAGAACATGGGCTAATTAACTTCCTTGTAGCCTTGAAGCACAGAGCTATTTTTTATGAATAAAAAAAGTTATGCTTCTGCATTTAAAATTGTGTGACTATTTACAAGATGTTGCACTCTCCTATCAGACCATTGAAGTGTCTACAATTAATAATCCAGTTTCAGATGAGTCTGAATTGCTTTGCAAAAGTAACTGATCCTAAATTAAAAAAGTTTTTTACCAAATTTGAAATCAAAGCATTACATTTAAAGGTCAGATTCTCAGCAAGCATAAATGAATGCATGAAAATTTATACAAGATGACCACTGGGCTCTTCTTAAGCACAGGCACCTGACACTAAAAATGCTTGACACTTTTTTATGCCTTTAACACACTGCAATGATTTTAAGCAGGGTCAGCTTATCATTGAAGTTGTTGCTGCAGTATTATACTTATTAAAAATACCATGAACAATCACTCATCTTGTTAATCTCCTTTCTTGCTAACATAAGTAACTATAGTACAATATGTTTAAGCACAGAAGAATTAATCAACTCTGTGGATTTAATTCACTGAATGCTAGTGCCAGTCTTATCATGTGTGTTTTTAATTGTCCTTTCCCTGTTTATTTTAATGTACATGCTCTTCTATTCTGTGTACTAGAGAGATACCAGTTTGCCTGGTACCCTTAACACCAGCAGTCATGCCATATGTCATCTGGAAGGTAATTTTCTCCCCAGGTCTTGCAGAAATATCCAGATTTTTTTCCTCTGGTGTGACCAAGTTGTGGAAGTCAATATTATGGCAAGTATAATCACTGTGCAATAGCTGGGAATTCTTGCAAGCTGCTTTTGCACTAAGTCATTTACAGGACTTTGCAGTCTTACATACTCCCAACAGGTTAACATTTTACCTTTTTTATTTTGAAGGCCAGTCCAAGGAAATTTGCCATTTCCTTTCCAATTCACTTTGGTTGATCAAACATACCCTGAAAAAGATAGAATAGAAAAATATTTTTTTTAACTGTCCTTTTTTTTGACTGCAACTGTCAAAGTTTATACTTCTGAGATTTCAAACACTGTGAAATGATCACTCATGATAGACACTGAACATTGTTAAAAGTAGAGGCAGTGTATTTTCTTCAGTTGGGTAGATTTTTCTAAGCAGCAGGCATGTTCTGTTGTTTCAGGTACAAAATCTGTTCTCCTCTGCTACTTACACCAGTAAAATTACAAGTGTTTACTCCTATATGATTCCAGAAGGCTCAAATAAACTATTTTATGAATAGTGAATTTTCAAAACAGAATTCTCCAGCTTGATGGATAAGTTTTCATTGCATTTTGAGGTTCTGGGGTTTCTTTCCAAAGAAAGAAACACACATGGTGGTCAGATTTATCATAGCTGCAGAGATTCAAAACATTTTGAAAGTGTTTTCTCCTACCAGCACATAGTAAAAGATATAATTAAAATAAGTTATGGAATTATGTAATGGTGCATTTTGTCTAATAGTAGAAAATAATTAAGCTATAAATACATGTTTAAATTACATTAAGTGGCATATTTTTCAGTTGATGCACAGGAAATTAGCCTTAAAAGTCCTATTAGTGTTAAGTGGAAGCTGTATTACTAAATCTGTTTGCATCACTTTAAAGGTTTATCACTTAAGTTAGAAGTAGTCATGAAATTCAGTAAGAGTAAAACTGTACTTTTCTCACCATATATATGTCAGAATGGAAAAAAATCATCATCTGATGATGTTCATCACATTAAAGCATAATTTTTAACTTCTGTTACAATAATTCATATGTATTTCTCTGTCAGATGCAATGTAACTCACCCTCGGAATTTGAGATAGACAGTAGATTGAAGCAACATAGTACCAACCACAGAACAAAACATTACAGCCAGCAGCTTCAGGATCCAAATCCGTCTCATATTCCCATTTCTTTCGTTAGATAGATTTATGCAGATGATAGCTGGGTGCAAAAAGTCACTTTCTGTTTGCTTGTCAGAAATTATCACAATTTTTGCAAAAATACCACCTGTGTAGAGGAGGGAGTGTCTGCCAGAGCAGAGCCAAAGTCCCAAGTCTCTGCCAGGGAGCTTGCACAAGTCGGAGAGAGCCATTGCCCCTTTTGTCTAAACCATGGTAAAAACCTTCACAGAGAATAATCTCAGGTCATCCAGTTATATGGGGTTTTTGTATGTACAGGCATGAGATACATGAGATTTCAAAATCAAAATTAATGGAAAATGGGAAAAGAAGTAAATATGTATTATACTAAAGCAGGTAAAACTGATGCGAGAAAATGCACATATTTTATTATTCATGCCCTGAACTGTTCCTTTCTCTTGAAGAGGGTCATCAAGAGATACAAGTTCTAAATATAACAAGCCAAACGTAATCATATGTTTCTCACCACAAGAGTCATGCAAATGAAGGACCTATGCCTATGAAGAAAAGAATTGAAATTGAAATACTAATTTTAAAAATGAACTTTTACAAAACAATATCTAAAATATGTAACTCAAAACCTTAAAATATATAACATCGATACCATTGTATGTACCATTAATAAACAGCCACAGCCCCCATTATCTATTGGAAAACAAATAAACCAAATACCAAATAAAATATATGTAGCAGTGTGTTCAAAGCTCAGATTTTTTTTTAATGGCTGAACAGACAAGTCTATGACAAGTTCCTAGCCTGGTTTTAGATCACATTGGGGTTTTCAATTGTAAGGATAAAAGTCAACAGAAACACAAGTTTTTATAATTACTGTCTTTAAAAAATATTGTACTTTTTAAGAAAAAGATGCAAAAAATTATTTCAAGAAGCATTTATATTTAATTTTGGTTGTTACAGTTTCTAACTAGAAAAATGCAACTTGAAGTTGTTAGCACTTTACAATGCCACAGAGTCTGCACAAATCATTAATCTGAATGTCCCCTTGCTAACTTCCTGTTGTGCTGAGGAAAAATGATATGGTGCTTCCTATCACTACATCCTTTGCTATTAAAATACCTTGATATGTTTTTCTGCAATATAGAAATTGCAGTAATGAAAAAACACCTGGAATTGACTCCCATTCACCAGCATGGGAAGGGAAAAGGCAAGGCAAAAGGCAAGGCAAAAGGCAAGGCAAAAGGCAAGGCAAGGCAAGGCAAGGCAAGGCAAGGCAAGGCAAACAAAATTTCAATGCTCTGAAAGACATCAGACATTGCAGATCTCATGCTCTTGATCCCTGGATGTATCCATTCAGCTCTAAAGGCAACCTCAAGCATCTCCCACACCACCCATGACACAGCTACTCTAAACTTCATACCAAAACTATAACCAAAGCCTTTCTGATATACATTGTTAGTGCTGCTTGTCAGCACCTTTGATGGATATACCCTTGGAGAGAAAAGCAAACATTTGGCAGATGCAGAGACAGCGACAGAAATCGTCTGCAGCTCAGCACTGCACTGTTTGGAAACCTACTGCTGCACCAGACCACTGAAAATCTTACCCTGACACACAGACTCAGAACAGTGCACCCAGAGATGCCACTTTGCATGCCTTTCAAAATAAACAATCCTCATGTATATTAAAGTATCAATTTAAAAAAAACTTAAATTATTACATATTGCGGACTATGTTCCGGGAAAACAGGCAGTGCTAATTTTAGCCCTATATAGCCAAGAATATATTTTATTGCAGGTAAATACAGTGGATTTAAACCAGCTGATGAATATTGATGTTAACTTATGAAAATTCATTGTTTATATAGTGCATAGATAAAATAGGCACACGCTTCTCTGCTTGTTATCTCACCATAAAATTCATCCTTTCCAAGTTGTGCAACACAGGGGAATTTCAAGCTTCAGGATTTGGCGTACATGTACCTCATAGATATTCCATCTTCTGAATGGAATCTCCTTCCGGAAAACTAGGTCCTGTGATAAATTACACAGTAAGATTTCCCATTTCTTTAGACAGCCTCTATAAATGTAGATAGAGTTTGTCTCCCCTTCAAGTAGAATGCTAGTACATAAAAAATTTTTTTTTCATTTCCATTGTAACATTCCCTGGATTTTCTACAACCCAAGTTTTTAAAAGCAAGATTTAGTTCCACATTTCCATTAAAAAGTTGCTTAAGGGACCGAAAAAAATACTTATTCTACTTACAAACTTGCCATACAATCTTTTTTGTGAAGAATTATTCAGACAAGCCAGGTATGCAAACTGCGAGAATAAAATATCATGTATTTCTTCTAAAAACAAGTTGAAGTACACACACATTTCCTTCTTTTTAAAGCTGAGGGGAACTTTACATTTAACAAGTAAATATGAAGCTTATGAAGCTTCAGATTTGAAAAAGTGATAGAGGACATGTTTCTGGATCCTACTCTGGGAATTTAAAATGATGTACATTATCAAAAAAGGTGCTCCTTGCACTAATACGGCTAATATTTTTCTTTCCATAGCACACATAGTGTGTGACCAATCCCATAAATAAAGCCACATTGCTGGTGATTTCTCATCCAAGAAAGCCTGCCCCATGTGAGATTTACTGAGAAAGATAGACTTTAAAATAGATGGCATGCTGTGAAAATGTTAGTGTGTATATCATACATAGCGCTGTGCCAGTTGTGAATTTTGATTTTTTGTGTGATTTTGGCAGTTGAGAAATGTTCAGGCTCAACAACACCGAAGACACAAAAGCCTACATTTATCTACATCATGGGGGAGGCAGAGCACAAAAACTTTACATTCTGCTGTGCCTCATGTGTGCTTCTTCCACCTTCAATGAAATGAGTCTCAGCTGCAGGAGAACAAACCTCTGTGATGTGGCAGAAGATGACCTCATCTCCAGGATCTCATGCTAAAAACAACAGAAAAGATAGGAAGGGCAGGCAAAAATATTTTTATGTTGAAAGCAACCATTCACAAAAGTTTGTGGACTGAAGGAAATCCTTCTGCTCACAGCAAAGGACCATCTTGCTGGAGGAGATATAGCCAGAAATCAGGCAGAAGCAACTTTATTACATGAGCAATAGTGTGCTCAGCTTGAAAGATTTAAGCATTCAGATTTTCAGAAACTTTGAAATACCTGCTACTTCTGAGTTCTCAATATATCTTATAACCTCCACTCACTTTAGAAAAATTGGCTTGAGAATTGCTTCCAGCAAAATAAAAGTTTAGAAATACAATAATCTTTAAAGCCAAATATATTTGTTTTAGCAAATTCAATATAAATAAATGGGTTTTTTTATTTAAGAAATGAACACATTAAATCTGTATCTATTTTACCTTTAATGAAGGTTTACATCTGAAACTTTTCTCCATGAGATTGTTGGCATCTAGGACAGCATCATTTTCTTAAGAATCTCACCTATCACATCTTCTGAACAGCCTACATAAAAGTTCTTTTAAATTTCATTTTAATTAAGTTTCTCTGTTTACATGCTCTCAAAATATTCCACAGAGATCTTTATTCCATATATAATAATTTTATGACAAATTAAAACATGAGCATATCAAAGTATCCTATATTTGATCTAATTTTCATCTCCACTGTGCATATACCAGCTGTTTTTGCATTTAATATTGGAGTGAGAATTAGCCATACAACTTGCCTCCCTACATATTTCTTCCCATCATGAACAAGTCCAGTGATGTATCCCTGAAAAACGATATGATGTGTTCAACACAGTGTTTCAAATGCAGTCTTTATATGCAGGATTCCTATGTCAGTAAAGTTATAGCAAGGAACAGAACATCAAAACACAAGTTAACTAAGGGGACTTCTTAATTCAATCTGCTCTTGTCATCAGCAACTGCATCGTGTAGTCCTGCCATAGAGTTTCCTCTTAATTCTAAGTGCTACAAAATGCAGTATCTAAACACATGTCCAAAAGGCCCTGCTGTTGGAAAACTGTGGGCAGTCAAAAAAAAAACACCCCAAACCAAATCCCAACAACAAACACAGGAAGACATTTGGTTTTTTAAATGAGGTACAACATACTTATTTCTTGGACTAGAAATACATTAGGGTTCATTAGAATGTTTTGATATTATTTGAGAATGACTATTTAAATTGTTTGTCACACTGAGCAGTTTTGTAAAATGCTTGTAAGATATTGAAGATCAGATCATAGAACTACTGCAAGTACAACTGTAATAGATATTTAATTAGGGGCAAAAAACAATGCATTGGGAAGCATTCATTAGTTAGATGCTTTGAGTCAAAAAGAGGTTTAAAAAGGCGGTTTAAGCAGCTTTATTCACATGATGTTACCTTTTACATGTGTTGGCTAACTTGTTTTTCCATATCAAGAAGGTTGTGATTATTTAAGAAGAAACCTTTGGTTCTTTGATCTCTGTCACATTATTGTGCCTTACCAAAACAAAACAGAAATTAAAATCCCATCACCTGAACTGTGGTGACTAAGAAGTCACCTCTGATACAGTTCCAGACGCTTTCACTAAACTGCAATGGCATTCTCTTACAGGGAAAGACATATGACTTTCCTTGTACATGGACTTCCCATAGCACTGTCCATCAGCACTAGGTCTTTGCCAATGATTAATTCTTGTCAGAAAACATCAAATAGCAGAAGCTAAACCAAGTTTTTTTCTAGATTACCTAACCAATTTATTTTACAGAATTTTCAGCCAAAATTACTTCTAATTGAAAACATGTAGGCATTTTAAGCAGATTTATAAATGAAAAGGAAGTGTCAAAACTTTTTCTGACTTCCTTTTTCCTCATTTTTCACACCTTTGGTACCAAGAGACTATTTAAGCTGATACCAAAACCAAATTAATTCAGAGCAGCAGTTCAAAACCACATCAATACAATGGCCAGGGTGTAGGTAAGTGATTGCCAAATTATAACTCACAGGTATTACCTTGCCTACAAGATCCTCTCAGGTTGCTCATTTCTCCCACTTGCCACAATTCTGTCTTCTCCTAGGCTGATTGGAAAAGCAACAAATGATGCTGCTTGCAGCGTCCTATTAGAGTGGAAAAACTGAAGATCTCTGTTTAAAGCATGAGATTTCATTCAAGTTACTGAAGCAGGAAAACCCAGATAATTCAGTATCTTCTCATCACCCAGTAAATCCTGCAGCAGCAAATTAGGGTGCTAGTTACATATTTGTTTTAATGTGTGTTAGAGTTTTGGAGTAACAAAGTTGTGGCTTTGTTACTCTTGCAGTTAAAAACTTTTTTGCTACCAAAAATAGAAACCAAATAATCAAATCTCAGTTGGTTCCTGTACATGTCTATTTCCAGCAATTAGTATTGCATTAGTAATACATTAAAATTCTCCACAAGCACAATCAATTCTGAAGTTAGTTAAATACTAAGCTTTTCCTCATTATAATGCCATTAAGGAGGGAAGTGTCTCTTGATGTGATTAATGGACTCCTGCAGAAATTTGTGTTAAGCACTAGTCCATTGCTGGTACTTGCTTTTTTGGTGGCATTTATCTGGCAGCTTTCAGGGATCTTTTCCTTAAGAGTCAGCAGACCTTTACCTGGCTCCAGTAACTTTTAACTTCTGCAGCTGGGTGAACTGGGTACTGAGCTGCCTGGCACCTTGTTGAAAGCATTTAATTATTATTGACCGAAGTTATCCTGACAATAGGACTGCAAATCTACTGACTTCTGTGGTGTCTGTGGGAGGGAACTGTTCAGTTAGGGGGAAGAAAATATTTCTTTGCCTTGATTAACTGAGATGAAAGTGATAGTGCTGCTGAGAAATCCTAGGCAATGGCCATGGTGATGCATCTCAAAGAGCTTTACACTCTTTTAATGCTCTACTTTTATTTTAAAGCACCTCTGAATGGCTTCTTTTCTCATTATGCAGTGGGTCTTCTGTGTTGATTTTTAGCTTGCAACTGTTTCAAGACTGACTTTTGTAGACTTTCTTTTCTTGTGGTTACTGTTTTCTTCTGCACTCTCAAGAGGTCTGTTGTGGCAGGAAAAGAGACTCCACAATGTGCATTTCACATTGACAGCAAGGTACGGATGGGGTTTCCAAAAATACTTCTCTGGTGAAGTCTCACTGGCTGTAGGAGCAGGATTGACACTTTGCCCTTTAGAAAATTCTGCATCATTGGTGGCTGCCATTGCAAACTTGACTCCTTACTGTCACAACCACAGAGATATGTCTGCAATGTTTGGAATTCCACCGAGTCTGTGGGTGCTGAAAGGGGCCACCATCAGAAGCAATCCTCTGATTATCAAGGCACATTTTCTTCAGTCAGCAGAGTTTATGCACTCACAACCTGATGCTTCCCACTCAGATGCAGCTGCTTACATTTGTTTTGCTCATGTTTATGAAGAATTCTGTGTTTAAAATTTTAGTAGGATTTTGAAATGGATTTGTGAAAGGAAAAGCAAAGAAAGTACTGTGACAATGCACTTACAAGTAAAGACACCCATGCTAAGTTTGCTTTTCAGAAAGGGATTTTTGTCCCTATGCTGAAGATACATGATACTCCTTCAAAGTTGCCTTAAAAGTATTCTCAGTATTAGCATTAAGAAATTCTCAGTATCAGTTAGAAAGCTGATTGATAACAATGGTAATCATAACAGTTTAATCAATAATGAGGTCATTAGTATTTTGGCTCTTTGACAAACCTGCAGAAAAAGGGGAAATAATAAAGACAGTAGGAGTATTTTTTCTTCAATTTGTGGTATATAAAGCTTGCTAGAAATGTGGCCTCATTTTAGAAGGCATACCTGACATTTCCTAAAGGCAAAATTAAATGGGTCAGAGAAAAATCATCTTGAAAAATTTTGATGCCATGAGAATTTAAAATTATTGCTAGAGTTTGTGTCTTCTCTATGACAACAACAAGAACCTGGAATTTGGTCATTTTGGCAGTATTCAGAGCCTTGACTTGTCAGGTTACAGCCAGAACATCAAAAGAATAAAAAATCTGAAAATAACAAACCTTTCATCTTCCCCCTCATGTACTGCCGTGACTTTCTTCCCTCTCACACTCCAGGAAATCAAGTTATGGAAGCTGCTGGTTTCCCTGTGTCTGAAGCACATTTCAGGCACAGTTTTACTGTGCAATCCCCTCTAAGATCTCTTAGAATACTATGCAATCACCCAAGTTTTTTGTTACACTTTGAATTTGCCAAGCTAGTGATTTTCTAAAAAAAAAGAAAAAAACCCCATTCTATTGAATGAATATTTAAGACAAGATGACATTTTTTCCCCCGTTTTTTCAAAGTTACCTTTTCTTTTAAACCATTCTGAAAATTATTCTTCAGAAACCTTCCACATGCCTTCCCTTTGAAGTGTCCTGCTTACTGCAGTGTATATTTCAGGAGCTCTGTACCTCCATGCCTCTTCTGCACTGGGTATTCATGCCAATAATGAAGAAAATATTATCAGCACTTCAAAAGTGCTCAAACAAAATCTTTACTCAATTGGCTGGTAAGAAGAGTGCATGTTTAACAGTTTGAATCATTCAGTAAGTAAATGTTTGAATGAAGATTAATGAATCCATATAGAGTTGAAACAATAAGTGCAAATGTTACCATTTTCCTTCGTTTCTGGTTGAACTGAGGGTTTTACAGAACTATGCAAAGTCTCAAATTAATTTATTTTCTGAATTAATGTTCAAAATGTTTACATCTTCCTCTCTTCCTGCTCCCCTCCTTAGAATGAGCAGGCTGGACAATAATATCAGGCAGGGCATGATCATTGCTGATCCAATGGCATTTCCTTGAGCAGGAAATGTACCCAGGTTCAGGAATTTTAACTTTTGGAAATGAAAAATTTCCATATTGAGCTACTCACCAGTCAGCTACCACGATGTAACCTGAAAAAGAGGAAGGGAGGAAGCCCCACTGCTTCTTACTGATCACTGAGAGTGAAAGAAAGAGGAAAAAAGTGATGGAAAGGTGTTGGAAACTACAGAAAATTAGTGGAGATTTTGTTAAGGAACCGAGCATAGGATAACAATTGGATTAAAGTTGATTTTCCACCCTATCCTCCCAACAAAGAGAAAGCTCTAAACATATAGAATACCTCAGACTGAAGGAACTTTTCTATCCACTGATTACTACCTGCAGCACTCACACCAGCAATGCCAGTAGCATTGGTACCAATAATATCAACAATTTTGTGCTTTAACATAATCAAAAATCTTCAGACACAGGGTTTGTACACATGGTGAGGTCCATCAAAAGCCTGGTGGAGCCCCTTAAAGTGGAACATCCCTTGCTTCAGTACAGCAGAGGGAAAAATGCTAGGAAAATTTCCCCTCTATCTTTAAAAATGTGATTTAGGAAACAGTGAGAAGTTTTCTGAATCTGAATTGTTTTGGATTACTGGCCTGACTTAGTAAAAGAATCCTTTGAGGAAAAATAAATTAGAACTTTTACTTCCCATTGCAAGCTGTGCTTGGATTTGCCATTAACGGTGCTTTCAAATTTATTGAATAAAAATATTTCTTTATCTCTCTCTTTTTTTTTTTTTTTTAACATACTAAGCATTTAATTATTTTTTGAGGCAGGACTAAATACAAACTAAAAAGTAGACCAGAATTTTGTACCTGTCAGTCAGCTCTTAATGCTACCACTAGGAAAGGATAGTGTCTCAGAAGAAAAGTGGACAATCAAAATATTTTTAATTTATTAATTATTTTAAAAACTGGCTCAGCCAACTTATTTGTGACTAAGTATATTATAAACAAAGTGGCTGTGAACATACACAGATATTATTATCATGAAAAAGAATTCCTGATGTCTTCCTGCTTATATTATGATTGCTGAAAATTTATCTCTGCTTTCTAACAATGAAGTCCTGTTACAAGGTAATCTCTTCCTCATGGAGCAGAAGAAATAAAAGTAAATGTAAAAAAATCTAGTAATAAAACAGGAAAAAGCAGATTATATTACCACTTTTATACATAAATTGTTAGAGGGGTTCGTAGCTACAATAATGGGACTGAGAAAAAGATCAGCAAATTAATTTTAATTAATGAGAAATAACCTCAAGGCATTCACATAAATAAGGGATTGCTTTCTAGCATCACCTATAGTATCTCACAGTCAAAGCACATATCATGTAGAAATCAAGCTCAGGGCCAGAGGAAAGAAACACAGTATGGGCTTGTCACAACATCTAGAGAAATGCAAGGAGAACAGAGAAACAGAGGTAATTACCAGTGTAATAGGTATTAAGTATTATTATTAGTGGGGAGAGAGTTTGAGGCTATCAGCTTTTAATTGGCTCAATCCTAAATCCACTGAAGTCAATGAAAATTTTTCCAGCCATTTCAATGGGATTTCGAGTAGTTTTCAGTATCTTACAACAAAGATGCAATTGCCAAAACAATTATTTCCTCATTCTTCCTAGTAAGAGTCTTCTGAATAACCTTTAGTGGCAGTTGGTGCTTCTTAAGTTTGAGGGTTATTACTGAGGAAACAAATACTTTCTGAATGTACTTCCTCAGAATATGGTCACTGAACAAATAACAACAGAAGGATTTGTAAAAAATAACCAAGAAAGCATCACGGACACTTTTCTGTTCTAATTTCCGCAAGAATTGTCATTGCAATATTTAGAATGCATTTTGTTTATAAAATGTGTGCAGGGATGCATTATTTTAAAACACATTCTATGCAAGAATATCACTGGAGATAACCACTTTTTTTTTATTAGTAGTAAATCCTTGCTCATGAAAAAAAGACCTTTTTATTATACACTTTGTGTAGGTATTGCACAGGGAAGCTGTAAAGAGACCTAGCAAGCACTTTTCTAGCCTCCAAACAATCTCCACATTTCAAACTATTTGTATCTGAGCATCAGTTCTCCTTTGAGAGAGATTTTCTCCATCACTGTTCTGAAGGCATGTGTTACTTAAATGTTGCAAAAGGGAAACATATGGAGAAGCAAGATGAGGAAGTACTTAGAAAAGCCTCAGCAGTAGAGGAAATAATAGCAGAGTCTTAGCAGTAGCACCGTTGTTCTTGTTTTCATGAGGTGTTTGTTTAAAAAAATATATATACATATATATGCATGAATTATATCATGGTGTCTCTACCATCTGTCATTTTGGACATGTAAAATCATGCTCACTTCTTGGAAAAAAAAGTTGCATGTAAATCTGCTTCTGTGGGGGAAAAATCCCACACCAGTATCTATTTCAAAATAGCATCTGAGTGGAGAAAGGTGAATCCTCAATAATAAACAAATTATTTCTTTTAGCATCTCAAAGGAATGTCCCAAATTCAAGGTCTTTTTGCTACTATTTGCTGATTTTTATCCTCATATTAGAACAAAAGGAATCTTTTGCCCTCCATTAGCTACAAACTTCTTTTAAATCTCTCCTCTGAGCAACAAGGTCTTCCTGGCATTTATTTGTAAAGTTCTGTGTCGTGCAGGAGAAAGCACAGAAACCTGAGTAGAAGCCAATGTAATTTTGGCTGATGAATCTGTTATTTCATAGCTCTGGAGCACTCACATGGTGACAAAGCCTTGCTGGAGAGAATAATATGAAATTGAAAAATTTTCACATGGAAAAATGAATGAGGTCTGCACCTGAAACATAATAAAAATTACAATATTTATATTATAAAATACAATGTCCTTGGGCTGGACTGCCTATGATAGAAGTATAAATTTTTAAAGGCATAGAAGTGCTCTGGAGATAAAGCAGAGAAAAAGAATGTACAGAGGTACACATGATGACATGTCTTGCATAAAATCTAACTAGAGGTCACTTTTTAAAGTCACTTTTTTTAATGTAGATTCAACTTTTCTTATATCTGTTAAAAGACTCAAAGGAAAGCCTGAAAAGAAGTTCTGAATGGAGCCTCTATATAGGTCAAGGGAAGCAAGAAAAAGGATAGTACAAACAATATGACATTTAATAGATTGCTTTCAAAGAATACCTCTGGTAATTCCTAGCTCTTAAATCAGGATGGCAAAAATCTTTTCCTTAACTTTGAAAAGAAGACACTCACTGATGTGGAATCTTCACTTTTTCTTCATTTTTACATTTACATATGATTCAGTGGAAATTTTTCATTACCCCTTGGTTATTCCTCCAGTTCTGGCAATATCTGTCTCACACTACATTAATTAAAGATTTAATTTCATAAACTTGTTCTTTCTCTCTCTCTATTCTCTGTTCTATATATGGGTAAGGATTAGTAACAACAAGGGCACCATCAGTTGCTGTGCCATGCTCCAAGCATGGGAGAACAGGCTGAGTGTGATGTTGCGTTTTCTGACCTGAGAACATCACCTTACTCAACAGGTGGACAGCTAGTGAGCTTTATGGGATGAATTGCATCCCAGGAATTGTGTGTATATATATATATACATATATACATACATACACAGTGCCTGTTAATGTCTAAGACAAGCCTTCTACTGTAAGATGGGAATGTAGCATCCCAACAGGAGAGGGGAGCCAATGCAGAGAGGCTGCCTCCTTCTTTTGTGAAGTTGGAAAGCCAAGAGATGAAAAGCAGAGTAAACAAGTACTGACAGAGCTAGGAGCAAGAAAGATGTATATAAATGAATAGCTACACAAAAGTGTATGCTAGTGCCTGACTGTAGACATGCAGATTTAGAAATTACTTAATTCAGTTGTCCGGCAAACAGTTACTGTGCAGAAAAAAAAAATATGTTCAGAGTATGAACAGAGAAGAGATAATTCTGACAATGCCTTGTACAAAGAAAGAGCTATTCTCAAAGCCTAATTTTGCTGGCTGTCCAAACTAGTTATTACTTTTCCTACAAAGGAAAACTTCTTTTAGGAAATTCATAACGAATTATCTGACAGTTTTGAAGCAACATGACATTACTCTTTACTGTCACTGACTTGTCACTATGTGGCCAGATCACTGAATGCTCTACCTACTGTTAATGAATATCTTTGATTTGCTTCTAAAGTGTCTGAAATGGGTATTAGCCTGCTGAGAGCCCTAGAACAGCTTCACAGAAAAGTAATCTTTCTTCAGTAAAGACACATGTTATCCAGCATTAGTCACATCAACAGGTATTTCAGATACATTCAGGATGTTCAGTTCCTAAGATTTGAACCTACTTGATCTGAAATTTTTGGCAACATTGGGGCAGAAAATAGCTTCCTTTGAGAAAGATTTTATTTTGCTACCTGCAGCAGCTTGAAAAGCTTTTAATTTAGCAAACATTTCTGGGAGCAGGACCAACTATTTTTTCCCTATGTTTTGAACCCTGTATGTGATACTTAAACATATAAAATAAGATGCTGTCCCCAAGAGCATGTTTGTTGGCTTTGTCACACTGAGTAATCAGGTCTTGTTGATTTTTGGAAGCCGTCTGTTGTCTCAGGAAAGAAATCCGCAGGTTTATCTGGCAGTGACAGATGGTTTGGTCAATAAAGGTGGCAGTGACTCTGGTGGTGTCACAGTCCTGGCACTGGGACTCCAGGGCACAGCATGCAGCTGTGCTGAGTCCATGCACTGTCAGACACCCACACATCTACAATCACCTCACCTTCATTCTGTCCGAGCTGTTAAGAAAACAACTTGCCACAGACCATTTCAAACGCTCCTAAGGACTCCCTTGTCAGAGCAAAGTTTCCTCCTGTTCAGTAACACAGGAGCACTGACTTACTGAAAAGGCTTCTTTTAAAAACTTGCTGGAGGAGCAGAAGGCACAAGCACCTAGCTCTTTCCCTCTCTACCCTAGTGCAATTATAAAGACTCTTCAGGGTCTCTTTTCCCACTCCTTGCAAACGCCTTTGTCATTTCCTCAGACGTATTGCTTCCTCCTTGGACATGTCCACACAATTCAGAAAGCACAGGAAGAAGATAAAGAGAAGAAAATGGCATGAAGTGATTCCCAAGCAGGTTTAGCAGAAAATGTTACAGCAAAATGCTAAAGTAGACTGAATGTGTCAAAAGATGAGTTTAGAGATAGATAGATGGGTAATTATAATTAGTTTATTAATTAATTACCAAACATGGAGTTGAAAGACACCACATAACAGATTAAAGCTATCCTTCATAATTTTCAAAATACTCCTTTCAAATAGACTTTTCTTAATAGAAGGAAAAAGATATCTGCAGTGAGAAAAACAGGCCTTCCAGTTAGTTTCTTAAAAGTCAAAATTTAATTTTTTTTTTTTAGAAAAGCTTTGTTTCTTATGTCTCTTTAAAATAGTAATAAAGGGCTCTGTATCTTGAGTATCTAGCAGAAATTTCACCTTTTGAAACTCATGAGTCTGTAATCTTGTGTTTTTTACATATAAAAATAGGACACATTGTGCACACAGTTACATGGCATGAACCAGTTTCCAGGAGACCACATCCATGAACAAATGTAGGCAGTAATTCTAAAGGGAGCCTTATAAATGCTTTTCCAAATATTCTAGGGCCATGGTCTCTCTTCCTGCCACATTGAAAGAAGAGAGGTAAGCAAAAAAGGTACTTCACAGAATAGGAACTTAGCTGTGTAGCAGTACAGTACCAGAGACTAGCAGGCTTTAAATATTTAAATAGTAGTCTCTTTAAACCAAGAGAGCAGTTTTAAAATTGAATGGTTAAATTCTCCTTTCCCCTTCCTCTTTTATTTTTTTTATGACATCTTTAATTTTTATTTTAAGCCATAACCTCAGTGACCCAATAGGCAAAAAGTCTGCAAAAGCCCTTTTAAGAATAGAAATTTAGTCCCCACTGCATTTCTGTTCATCTTTCCAAATACTGCACCATGAATCTGGGTCCCTCACTTAATATAAAGGTGGAACAAGATAACAAGATACTTGTATAATGCAAAAAAACCCCAAACCAAATAAAAGCAGCTGTTTCTCTTCTACCCACTATAATCTCCAACTTTCAATTCCATTTTGTAATCCTATGTATTGATAAAGTGATTGAGGCAAGGGATTTTTTTATTCTCTTACCTTTGCTTATGGAATATGAGTAAAATTACTCTGAGCAATACAACATGTTTCTCCAGGTGTCTTCTGCTTCCACTCCTAATGACAGCTTTCTGCAAAGTGCTCCCTTTGAGAAGATGGACAGGGTTATTTACAACGTGTTTACTATCACTTCTAAAACAGGTGTTTCACTACATCTAGAAAAAAATGGCCTGTCTTATGTAATAATACATTTCTTAAGCATTGGACAAACTTCAGCTAAGTTGCCTATCAGCACTAATGAGATAATGAAAAGAATAATTGCCCTCATTAAAATTTCACATTCTTTTTCTATCCATTAACTCCATATTGAGAAACTATTGCCATAGAGGATAAAAAGATAATCACATATGGAACAGGCTGCTGGTTTATGAACAGTCATTGTCCTCACCCTGTGTGTCTGAAGGAGAAATGGTCACCCAACAGCCACTCCTGCAGTTGAAAGAGGCTAAAAGTCAAAATTTGCATATTGCAACACTACAGGGTTAAATAGTTATGTCTGTTTATTGCCTTTCAACTTCACATCAAAATGCAAAAATTTACAAATAGTATGAGGAAAAGCTTGATACATTAAGATTCACTTAAACTCTTTGGTAAGGTGGAATTCAAAAGTACCATTTTTTGTGGAAAAATACAGGGAAATATCTCAGAAACTGAGTCAATACTTCAGATGTTCAAGAGATTTACCAATTCTTTTTTTTTCTCAAGATTAGCCCAGGTTTATTACATTTTGGCCAAGAAGCGATCACCCTCTAAGCTCACTCTAACTCAATGCTACATCTAATTAAATGCCCAACACTTCATACTTCTCCTCTAGCAAATTCACAGGGATTAAACACATAACACACAGCTGCCTGGTCCACCTCAGACAGGTGCTTCCACCTCTATTTCCCTTTTCCAAGACCTGCTGCAAGGTCATCTGCTTTCTTTCCCCCCTGCAGACAAGCTTGTCTTCTCCTTTGCTCTTCAGGATACAAAAACTTCTGAGCTGAAACCTGAAATACCATTTTAAATTACAGGAAAGCATTCACAACAGATGAAACAAAGAGAGGTGAGAGTTCCATCTGGAAGGATATTGGTTAACCTCAACTATTGCTCACCTCACAGACACTGCACACCTCAGTTAAAGAAATGCCAGTAATGCTGCAATCGCTTTCACACAAACATAAAAACAGGAAATATTTTAAAATATTTACAGTTCCTTTCTTCGGGTAGGAGATCACAAGGTAGAATGTGCAGGAAGATGGCCTCTATTACTTGTTGGTAAAGTGCAACTCAAAATGTATTTGCTAGTTCAATTCCTGTATCTAGCTGGGCAAACATTAAATGCATTATGGGATGCTGGTTGTCATCTTTGTTTTCAATTGTTAAATGGCATCACAGATCATAGAATGGCCTGGTTGTGAGGGACCTTAAAGACCATCTGGTTCCAATCCCTTTACTATGGGCAGGGACACCTTCCACCAGACCAGGCTGCAGTCCCAACATGGCCTTGACAACTTCCAGGGAGCTGTGTCAGTGCCTCACCACCCTCACAGTCAATCATTTATTCCTAATATCCAGTGTAAGCCTCCTGTCTTTCAGTTTTAAGCCATTCCCCCTTGTCCTGTCACTACATGCTCTAGTATATAAAAAATATGCTAAATGGTACTTTGAAGGCTGTCATAATATTTTGCTTCCAATTATAGCCACTCCTGCAGGAATTCACTCAGTGGTGAACAACCAAGGGACTGGCCCAGGACATTGCCTTTGTGTTCTGTCTGGGTGAAAATCTCTGCTGTTCCTCACCCCTCCTACTCCCCACAGCACTGAGTTGGAAGTACCAAGTCAAAGTATGGAGCTGTAAACCCTGAATTTACAATGGCACCTTCCAAAGCATTCAGGTTCGAATTCTTGGAGAGAATTCTTTAAAAAAAAATTACTATAGATACCCCTACCCGAGGTTCATTAAATGTTATTATTTAATCTAGGAATATTTTTCCCCCCGTAAGATTGGCTAGTTTTAACAAACCATTCATGTTGGAGAGGTTTTCATTTTGTTATCTTAAAAAAATAAATAAGGAACAGATTTTTAATATTCATTCGTCATTTCATGAACTAAGGGCTCTGAAATTCTGGACTATTACTTACCTCAAAAATTAATTTCATCCTTAAAGTCTCATGGTTAAATTTTTTTTTTCCACTCAGAAAAGTGAGGAAAATTCTGCTTCAGAGAAAAGCTGCAGTTTAAATGCAGGTATTGGCAGGTGAAGTGTGTGGGTTTCTACTTACCTGCTTGTTAGTCTTGGGAAAGAAATGAAATTACTATCTGAAAAGGATCACAGCAGTGTATTGCACCTTTCACACTCAGCAGAGCCATGAAAATAGTGAGAGAAGAGAGTTGCTTTATTCTTCATAAAACACCTGACTTACTCTGACAAAGATCATGACACACGAGTGGCTGGAACGAGACTGAAAAGAACAAACAACTGCGATGCATGTTATTTTTTTGGTTTTTAACATTCAGCTCTAAATAATTCCTTCCTTTTGTTGTGTACAGGTAACAAAGAGTTGCTCAGAGAGGTTTTTCTTGACTAAATATCTGAAATAAATAGTAAATAATGTCATACCATTATGCAAAGTCATGCAAGGCAACAACATCACATTTTAAAAGCCTCTTAGAGAGTTCTCTTTCATCTATACTACATGAAAACAAAATCAATTCTCCTTAAAAATAACATAAGTGCTCTCATAATTGAAGCAATCTTTTCAATACAGCTTGTGCAGTGACAGGAGAAAATGCAAAATATTTTTTATTCTCCAGAAAATGGCTCAAAGACAAAGTGAGCATAGCCCTTTGAGACCTGCAATAACCTACAATGAGGGCAATAGCCATCAAACAGAAAATATAACAGATGGCAGCATGGTTGCTTTACCCTCAGATACAGGTTAGTGAACAGATGCCTTTAGGGCTTAATATTAGATACTTTTTCCCTTTCTTCTAGACCATGGCATTGGTTTGTGCACATGCCATTTATAAAACAAATGCAAAACACCATAGGGAAATGAATAAAGTTTCAAATGGCAAAATGTCAGCAGAAATACAAATTTACAGAGGATAATGTGATTATCAATGTTGGTGGTATACCCTGAAACATAAGCTTACCCTTTACAGTACACTGTATCTATCACACATTATTTTGAGCTATCTTACACAGTTCAAAAGTATACACATAAAATCTGTTATAAACCCTCCATTTCTTTGCCAGAAAGGTCAACCACCCAATAGTGTAAAAGTCAGCTCTCTTGCTTGCCAGGTTTAAACACTCAAAAGCAGCAAGACAAGAATAGAGAAAAAAAATTGTCATACACAGTGAGGAGGGAGATTTCTACAACTACCTAAAAAGATAAAGCACACAGAGATATAGATCACACACTGGTAAAACAGATAACAGCAAGAAAGATTATTTCTAACTCCTCAGGCTTATTATTTCTAACTCCTCAGGACTACAGAGGAGGATATTTTAGTAAATATTTCTTAGAACAGTATTTGTTTTGCTAAAACTGTAGTAAAACAGTTCCTTCCTTTTAACCCAGGAAAAACAGTGTTTAACAAATACACTGGGCTTTCTTGTTTAAAAGAAAAGGCATATTGATTGCAGTAAAGAAACATTCAGATGGAAAATACAGTGACAAATGGACATCACTGTCACTTCGACCATTTTGGGGAAGGAGAGGAAACTGTATTTTTAATAGCCTGGAGGACAGTTGGAGGAAATACACATGGATAGTGAGGTACCAGAAAAAAGATATTGTGTGACAGAGTATTTGCTGCAGCTTATACTGCTTTGCCAGAAATGTGGTGTCAGAAACACCACAAGGAACCTTTCCCAAGTTTCACAGAACTTTTGACATGATATATTTTTCCCAGGGAAAGTAGGATAACCTTAAGCTGAGGATGAATAGACATGGTTTGCTTTCATTTTATTATGAACTTGTTATGACCTTATATATCCTATTTTCTCTGCCTCAATTCTCCTTCAGCATTCAGGCTACTTTCCAACACTTTATAAAATGGTTGGACACTGTAGCATTGAAGGTCGGTGGAAATTCAACAGAAAAGCAAATTTCAAAGGCTACCCCAAAAAACTTTAAGCACCTTCAAGGAAACAAAGTAATCTAGGGTTAGGGAAATTCTATAGCTGTCTAGGCTGTTTTTCATCATGATTGAGTCACCAAGACATTAACTACTAATCAGAAAAAAATTATTTTCCTGGATGCCAATTATTAACACACTGCCATCTTTGACACCTTATTTGAATTATTAAAACAAAATATTAAGAAAATTAATCATCAAAGAAAACCTATCCAAGCTACCATACAGAAAGTAGCTACAGAATATGCTTTCTTCTTCCTTTTTTTCTTTCAACATCTTGAAGTATTCTCTTTCCATAGTAAACACACTGACTTTACCAAGACAACTCAGTAATAAAAGGATTTCACATAAAGAAAACCTGATAGATTCATTCACAGGAAAACTTATTCCATGATAGACACATAAATACTAAATGCAAATTCTAAAAAATAACTGATAGTTGTTTTTATTTTAGTCCAAAGATGGAAAAGATCCACTCAGATTAGCCAAAATAAACAAAATTGTGTCAGCTCTAAGAGTAGCAGGATCACTGTGCTGCATTTCTAGGCCTGTAGATACAGGACAAATGTTGAGTAAGTGGAAGAGAATTGTAAATTACGTGATCATTAAGTAAGGGTGAGAAGGACAAAACTGGAAAGAAACTGGCACCCAGGTTAGCAGGTTTGCACTTGGAAATGCTCTCAAGGTTATATATTGTAAATACCTGAAAGATACAAACCCCAAGGGGTTGCATAGTGATATGAACAAACCCTTGTAAAAGGAGCTGAATTTATCATACAGCTGGATCTACTAAGAATGAGGAAATTCCTAACTAGATTGTTCAGATTGCAGGCACTAAAAGCACAGCTTTTTCTTGCCTCCTTTTCAGTACGAAATATTCCAAGACATGTGAACCCTCCCAAGTCTCCTTTATTTTATACCTATATACAAAAGGTTGAAAATATGAAATTAACATAAGTAACTCCTTGATCTGACATTCAGACACCAACCTGCATTGAGCCAGCAATATAAATAAAATTCAGGGTCTATTTGCAAACAAGAAGTTCCATGGCTGGTGATATAACCCATCACCAATTACATGCCTCATCTAGTTGAAGAAAGGTAGGCTGACTTTGCTAGGGAAGTGCAGCAACTTGAGCCTGCAGGGACCATTGATTCTGCATGTCAAATATGACAGCAGGCATATTATAAACTGCAGCACAAATTTAAGACGTTAACAAATTCTTCTTTTCCTTCTCTCCTCATCACTTCTCACTCAAAGCATGTACTACATTGCAGATTGCAAATAATTTTAGGGGTGGGGGGTGAGAACATCTAGGTGAAATGATTGCCCTTTTTCTGTTTATGTTGACATGCACTCATTTGTGTGTTATCAGACTGTTTCAGTGCTCTGCTTCTAAGGAAAATAGTCTGGTTGTCTTCTGAATCCATTTCAGCTTTCCAGAGCTAACTGCCTTTCCCATACATTCATTATTCTGTGCTCTGCAGGTTTTAGTTTGCCTCATTTCTCTGGATTTAGGTTGTATTGACTTAATTTCTTCACTCATATTAGCACAGTTAAAGGTAACACTGTTAGTACTCAGCCCTTTCCAGAACAAATGTATTTGGTATATTATTTTAAAAGCCAGAAGGTGAATAAAAATATTTTAGAGAAGCCACATATTGAACACAGATTTCAAATAGAGTAATAAAGAAGGATTCTAAGCCTACAAATTTTGTTTCAATCCCTCCTTTCTTGTCCTCTCTCTTTTATATAAATGCTTTTTTACCTAAGAGCAGGTAAGCAAGGATGCCTCATTTTTCTGTTGCAACCCTGCCTTCTATTATCTAAAAAATGCCTACTGATATGAAGCAATAATCCATACCAACAGAGCATAAACTGGATTAAGTTATGCATCCAGAATTCATCTAAGACTACCTTTCTGTTGCATATAGGTAAAACCTTACAAAAGGAAAGCCTTGTAAAATCATGGCTCAAACCTGTTGCTACGTAGAAAAGGATTATGTGAATGTGACTGAGCTGAATTAGAGGTGGAAAGACAAGACATGTCACCATTGCCTGATCACATCGTGGTGTGTGGTGGTTGTTTGAATTATGTTTGTTATGATTTAAAATTGTGTAACTGATAAAGTAAACTGTGTAACTGCTTTAAAATGCCTGGTTTCTGCAGAAAAATGGCTCTTCTTTGTACCTGCCAGAGAACTCTGCATTGCTCTGCTTCACACACTTTTCTTTAGTAAACCAAATAGCAAGAGTTAAAGTGTTCCCTATGGAATTGGTTTAAGTAGAAGTGACAATACAATCTCCAAGAAAGCATAGGAATGATTCCTACCCAAAAACCACAGTCCCATCTTAGTCCCTCAGAGCTGTCAGGACAGAGCACCTGAACATCTCTGAGGTAGAGGCAAATGTATCTGACAGTGTCTGTGGTACCTGGTGTTCCCTGCATGTGATGCTCTCAGGAGCAGTGTGCAGAGGCCATTGAACTCTGCCTATGGGGATCCCCATACAGGATGCTGCTTGGAGGCCTCTTCTCCTTCCTTTTTCTTCTACTTCTCTTCATTTTTAATCAGGAACAACAACATCATCATCTCCAAGAAAGCCAACCCAAGAGCCACTTGTCAACCTATAACTTCAAGAGCAGCAATACTGGGATTTGTGGCTTATGCTTTGGTAGGAAAAACATGAAATATTATAACATATGTATGGTTGGCCGAAATATTATTCTGCAACTGATACACTAATTAGTGTCTTCACAATTCCTTTTCAGAAAAACTTCTGCATAACACAGAAGAGCTAACGCTCTACATGACAGCCTTATTTGCTACCAGATACATGGCTGAATCTTTGCCTATACAAAAATTACTTCAGGGAATCTTTGCCTATATAAAAATTACTTCAGGGAGTTTGTGTCTAACTAACAAGGGAACTGTGGCCTGTCTTCTTCACTGTTTATGACTCTGCCAGTCTTTGTGTCATTTGCAGAATTTCAGTTCTCTTGGAAAAAACCCCAAAGAATAAGAGAAAAAAACCCCCAACCATAAATAGTTTATATGGGTGCCCAGTAGCAAAGAATTAATGAAAGGTAAAATAAGAGATGCTCAGCTGTTTCTCTATCAAATATACTTCAATTTTCCCTACCAACTAATTTCTACTTTCATCAGAATTTACAAATGCCTTATTAAAAGATTCATACCATTATCAATCACCATGATTCCTGAGATTTTCCTCCACAGAAATGAATATTTGACTAATCCACCTAAAATCCATTTCAAAATATGTTGGTTCAAAATTTTTGCTTTTAATAAGATGTTATTAGTTGTATAAATTAACAAGTCCTTTTTCTTTAACTTCTGTGAACAATTTAATATTATTGCATGTAGATATTACTGCAATTCTTTTTGAGCTGTGAATCTTTAAAAAATGTATACTTATTCTCCCAGGGTTCAAGGATAACCTAAAAAATATTTTCTATCTTTTATACAAATGTCTTTCTTTGTGTCTCTGTTTTCCATGTCAATATGTTACTGCTTTGGACTCCTTTCATGCCTGCTACATTATTTAAAAAAGGGAATGATGAGAAGCTGAATTGTCTGAAAGTTAGTTCAAAAGTGTTATGGCAACTTCAGTGAAAAAAAACTATTGGCTGAATTTATACCCTGAATAACCTCATGGGTCACTTTCAGTGATTTTTCTAAAGATGTATCTGTGCTGCTGAGAGAAAAAAAAACCCTAGCAAAACAGTAATACATTCTGTGGTTTTGTAAGTTCCCTCACTGAAACACAGTTCAGGGCAGCAGGTGTGCTAACGTGACAGAGGAGAGTTTTGCTCATTAACTTCAGCAGTTTAAGTTAGAATAAGCTTTGACCCTACAGCATTATCTTCTAATCTTTAGATGAAAGCAGGAAAAGCTACTTATGATACACCAGGAAAGAGAAACAGATGTCAGCTGCTGACCACAAATGAAGCCTTTGATATGCCAAAAAAAGGGAGCGCTTTCCAGAAATTCCTATTACCTCTCTTTTGAGCACATATCTACTTGCATGAGCCCAAATATATAGTAAGTTTTTTTTCATTCTGGGTTAAATGTAAACTCTAACCTGTTTCAATTCAGCCTTCACACAGATAAATCATTTTCTGCAGTAAAGGATTTTTCAAACTGATCCTATTTAAGAAGTGTTATTGAACGTCACAAGAAGAATGTATCTTCAGCATCAATAACTTCAACAAACACCCTATTCTGCTGTCACAGCTGTCAATTCTTTACAGCTTATGTGTTTTTGCTACCAAATATTAAAAAAAAAGTAACTAAAGGAAAAACATGTTCCTTGTTCCGACACTCTCACATATAAGCCCTTCTTTTGTGTTTTTCCTTCAGCTGAGATCTCATTTCAGGAAGACAGATGAGGAATGAATACCACAGTCCAGCAACTATTATAAATATTTCACCTATGTTTACAGAAAAAAATAAAAACTTCCTGTGCACACAGACATTTCAGAAGCTTCTTGAAGGCACTCTGTCAGACAACAGAATAATGTAAACAATAGATGAAGTAGATCTATGTTCAGACCTGAAGTACTGCACGAGGACATCCTGTTTGTCCTCAGTTCCTGACATGTGCCCAATAAGGCAACAACTGTCCAGAGGCACACAAGTAGAGCTTCTTTTTTGTGAATGTACATTAAAATACGTATTTTAACAATAGGAAATGCCCAGCTGCCATAGTTGCCAAATTCAGAGAAACAGTCATTCAGCCCAATATTTCTTGGCTACACTCAAAACTACATATAAAAAATCACTGATGTTCTATATTTGTCTCAAAAACAAACAAACTAAAAATTGAAGAGGTATACCTGGGATTCCATATGAACCTATTTTTTGAGTTCCCATTTAAAGCCAGAAGCCTTTACCATATTAAAAATCTACCAAGCTAGAAACAGCAGATGAAACTCTGCTGTGTGCAGGCTCTGCACAGGTAGGACTGTTCTGACCTGGCACAAGAGTGCCAAGTGTCACTATTATCTGATTTTGCCATAAGTGTTGGAGAAGGAGCATGTTTGTCCCCATCCTTGATGGCATGGCATGGTTACAAGGAGGCTCATCAAGGCTGCTTAGCAAGAGCTTGTTGAGAAGAGCACCTTGTTACACAATCACCAGCCGTGGATGAAGATACAGACTGGGCTTGAAGGATTCACGCATCTTTTATGTTATGGATAGATTTTAATAATGTTCATGTTTATTCTACTTCCCTTTAATATGTCTAGATGAGAAAATAAATAGAAAGGTAATATGATAGCAACAAAACAGGCAGATACTGTCCAAGTTTTTCTGTACTTAAGTCAATAAGCTGGTGAAAAAGTGTTTCTAGAGGTTCTGTTTTCATTATTCACCCCTCAGCTGGTATTAAGGACAGGTCATAGTGTTAATGCCAGCCTGGCAGTAACTTTGGTATTTCATTTCCCTACAACACAGTTTTACAGAATTTTACAGAATAGAGGCAAGGCAGAGCCCTTGAGGATCAGGACTATGAGTCCTGATACTTATCAGTAAGTGATACTTGGAAGTAAAAAATCAATGATTTAAAATATGGATTCAGGGGAAACAGCTTTTGAATAGTAGGACAGAACTCACATCACAAAATTCATTTTTATTCCCATCAGACCCATTCAGATAGATGCCTTTCCTGCTACTAAAGGGATCTATACATTCTTATGACCACTAGCTCTGACAGTTCTTCTGAGAACTATTTCTCCCAGTACATCATCATAAGTTTGCCTTTAAAATGAGTGTAAGTATCTAAGCCTGAAATATGCCAGACTGGCAGTTAAGGAAGTTCAGAGGAAGGGAAAAAGGTGCTAAGCCTGCTAAGCCTGTCAGGCTGAGACAGCAGAATGTTAAGAATACAGTTACCTTGCAAATCTGTCACAGGAGAAAGTTAAGCAAAAAGCAGCAATATTCTTGAATTCTATAGTAAATCTGACTGTGGAGTATTTCCACTAGAAAAAAAAAGTTTATAAATCTTTTTATTGAGACCAATTGAGAATTTGAGAAATTATAACATGGTAAGCCCAAAAACCTCAAGG
This sequence comes from Melozone crissalis, assembly GCF_028551555.1. Lineage (NCBI taxonomy): Eukaryota > Metazoa > Chordata > Aves > Passeriformes > Passerellidae > Melozone > Melozone crissalis. The sequence continues at coordinate 32,951,546 of NW_026535784.1, read as the reverse complement.
TCAGGTAATGATTTAAAAAAAAAATCCAGTAAAATTGTCTCTCCATGTTTTCAAAAGTGCCAAAATAGCACAAAATTTAAAGCTGAAGAGTGACTCCACTTTGAAAACTACCTAAAAAGCCAAGGATTGAGGTTCATGTAAATATTCACTATCAAATTTTGAGTCAGAATAACTGAACAAGAATGCATAAAACATCCAGGATTTTTTGCTTCAGTGCACGTGTATCTGAATACACAATCTCTTTTTGATAAGAGATTGTCTTCATCTGACTGGAAACAGTGTAGGTCAGTGCAATAAATGATCTTTTTTTTTTTTTTAATTGTAGGTTTAGTACCTACTTGCCCTGCTCCCAGCCAGGACAGGTTTAATCTTTGCAGTAGCTAGGAGGGAACAGGGCTAGGACAGGGATGCTACCTCATGTCAATGCCAGGGACAGGAAATCAACTCTCTTCCAAGGAGAACAGGTTCCTTCTGATTAAAAAAACGTGGCACAGGAAGATGTCTGGTACTGTTCATTGTCATGGGCTCTGCAGTGAACATTCTTGCATCTGAATCACTTATGTCTTTTGTACACTTTTGTTACTAATACTTTTGCTGTTACTGTTTGTTTTCTTATCTAAATGCTATTTCCAGTAAATTGCACTTATCTCAACCCATGTTCTTTGCCATTTGTTCTTCCAGTTGGAGGGGCAAGGGCAAGTGGGGCATGTATTTATTCTGTGGGAGTACTAAATTGGACAATCACATTTCTAAACCACAACACTGCTACATGTTTCATGTTAACAAATGTTAAACCAGATAATCACAGAAATCTCATTTCAATGAATCTCTTTGCTGATGGCCTTAGTAAACCTTTCAAAATCCTCACAACTATAGAGAATACAAAATCCTCTCCCCCGCGGAGGTGTTTTTTCCAGATAAACACATTTGTACATGACACATATTTGGGGAAAACAAGCCTCAGACAATAGATTTAATCCCTTACTCTCTCTGGGCTTCAAACTTCATTGACTAAAAAACAATTGGAAGAAAGGTCAGTCAACATCCTAAGGGAAAATTGTCCAGCTCCCCAGCAACTGAAGGACTGGTAGATGAGAAAGAAATGTGCACATTTGGGAAAGAGAGTGGCTAAGAAGATTTTGATTTCCTAATGGTTTTCATCTAGAGCTAGAAGTGCACAAGCAGGAAAGCACACCTGACTTATTACATAACAGCAAGATGCTGGCACTTCTTTGTGATCAAGTTCTCATTTCACACACCCAGACTGTAAAATCCTACATGCCAATGCATTGCTCTCCCACCTTTCTATAGAATTAAATGTGTTAAAATTAAGCATTAGACCCTTTCAAAATTTTCATATCAAAGTGCTTTAAATGAGAGATGAATTATACCATCTGGCTTAGGGAATTCAAATGACTTCCCACTCACATTTGGTATTTAACTATAATTAGACCAATCTATCTGAAACTTTTCACTAGACAAACAAACCTGCCATTACACCCTTGTCCTGCATTTCTGTCCTTGCACATCATGATGCAGTCCTTAAAGTACAGAGCTTTTGTTCCCTTGGCATCCACAGAATATTTTCACTAGCAGAAGTTGGATATCTGGAACAAAAAACATTCTCTAAACCCGCTATTGGCTCCAAAGAGGAGTAGGATGAAAGTTCCCATTCAATGCAACTTCATCTCCCTGCAGCAGAACAGCCTGGGGGATGAAAAAGCCACTGAACAATGTTGGGTGTTGACAGCTGAGCAGGGCTGCAGTGCTGATCTACAGCTGAAGGGACACACTGCCCATGGACTCCAGAAGTGGCACGTGGGAACAAAGGTGGATCCCACATGTTAATGTCCATTTTTAATTTGATTTTACAGCACAGCCATCTTGTCACAGCAAGAATGAATATAAATCTGCCTATAATAGATACTCATTGTTTCTCTGTAAATATATTCTAGACATCACATAGAGTCATTTGCCAGTAACTTCATTACGGGGCATTTCCAAATCAACAGAGGAAGAGTGATTTTATTTTAAGCTCTTTTTAGGCCATTTAATTTTTTTTTTTTTACAGCTATTCAGGTCTAAAGATGTGACAACTTGCTAATTATTATGTGTTTAGGGGATTAGCTAGACTTCTTTTTCTTACATTTGACAGGCAATTCAGCTTTGCAAGGCTGTGAAGACTTCAGTGGTAAAATGTTTTTCTGCATGTTGTCATTAATTTTTTCTTTTGACTGCAAAGCAAGTGAAAGTTTCCAAGACCCATTAAGGATTTTTGTTTTAGGATGGCAAGAGGATTTAGAAATTTGCTTTCTTGCCTGTCCAAAGTTAACTCATCATGATACCATAGGGGAGACTGAGGGTCAAGATTAGCACTAACAAATATCTAAGGTGAAGGAACATGACCTTAGAGGAAACACAACCCACATCACTTAGATTACAGGGAATTTATTAAATGCATCCTAGAGAATTTAGACAATAAGGCAAGACTCACTTTCAGTCAGGACATTTTTCTATTCTGTCTCAGACAAAAATACTATTTACCAGACAATGAGGGATTATTTTCAAATTGGGTAAAGACTTCTGTTTTGCTTCTGAATCACAAAAACTTGCAAAGAATAGGCCAAAAAAAATCTGGTATCCCATCAATCATCCCTTTCCATGGAAATAATACAAAAAGGGTTTCTCTGATGCTTAAGCTGCCACATCACATTGTAACTACTCACTTAATCAGAGATCTCGCAGCATGCTGCCAGCCCCAGTCCCTGCTGTCACTGGAAAATATGTCCTTTTCTGTCATAACTGTGGAGTTACTCAAATCCTGATTCTCTTTACTGCTTAGTCACAATAACCTTTCTTTCCAGACAGCAACCATACAATAAATATTTAAGCAACCTAATAAAGACAGACAGCAGAAAAAAAATCATCCAAAGATTTCTCTAGTGATTTCATTTGTACTGGGAAAAAAACCTGCTATTGAGAGTCCTTGTGTGTAAGAAATGGGGAGAGGATTCCTTTCTCCTGTGACTGGGCTTCCTAGGAACATTTTCTTCAATATCTCTGGATGAAATCCAAACTGCTTTTGCAAGTAGTTCAATGAAACTATGGTTATCTGTTCCTGAATGGTGAAACTAAATGAAGCTTTTAATCCCAGATTTATTTTAAGGTCAGATTGGTAGTGAAATAAATCAAGCAGGAGGAGAAAGAAACAAGATTACTGAAACTGTTAGCAGGGAGGATGCACAGACACAAAACAATGACATGGAAAACTTTGCAGTAACTTTCACAAATATGGAAATGGTAAAACATCACTACTTTTTTTAACTAAAAGAAGAAAAAGCTAGATTAACCAAAAGTATCAATTGAGTAAAAATCATGAATTAGAATAAAGTTTTGTTGAACAGCAGAGATCCACAGCCTGTAGTACTCCTTGACAAGGACAAGAGTTTGGTTGTATTATTGAGTTAAAATAATAAATGGGACGTGTTATACAGAACAATTCTATTTTTGGGAGAGGGAAGTCTTGTAAGTATATTCATATTAACTTCTGGCCTTTCAATTCAAACTTCTTTCTATAAATCTCATCTTCTCCCTGTATCCTGTCCCCCAAAACCTCCCTTTTCCCCAGAAAAGTAATAAAAAAATTATTCTCTGAAATTCACCAAGGACCAGCAGAAACTCTCATCAAATAGGAACATGTGTCTGCTTTATGTATGAAACCGTTGGTTACTCTGATCTGCATCACATCAACACATGGATGCCACAGAAAGATCTTGGCTCCATTCAGTTAGTGCTGCTTAAATAATGAGGACCCTAAATAATGCAAGCTGTTTTCCAGCACTCTTTAACAGGAAACAGGTGAGGAAGAGGGTTGACATGTCCTACCACTCTCTACAGCTCCCTGGAAGGTGGTTGCAGTCAGGTGGGGGGCGGTCTCTTTCTGCAGGCAGCAACTTTCTGCAGACAGAACGAGAGGTCACAGTCTCAAGCTGCACCAATGGAAACACAGGTTGGATATTAGGAAAAAAGTTTTTAATGGAAAGAGTGATCAAGTACTGGAGTGACTTACTCGGGGTGGTGGTGGAGTCACCATCCCTGGATGGGTTTAAAAAAAATTGTATGTGGCACTTGGTGCCATGGTGTAGCTGAGGTGCTTGGGCATGAGTCAGAGTCAGAGTCAGAGTCAGAGTCGATGACCGTGAAGGTCTCTTCCACCCCAGTGATTGTGTGATTCTGTAAATCCTATCTAAGATCAATGACAAACAGTGAATAGAGGATGTTTTTCTTACTCGAGTTTCACAGAATTACAGAATGGCTGAGGTTGGAAGGGATCTCTGGACATCACCCTTGTACAACCTTCTGTTCAAGCAGGATCACCTTGAACAGGTTGCCCAGGACCATGTCCAGATGGCTTTTGAATGTTTCCAAGGATGGAGACTCTAACACTCCTTTCCCTTCATTACAGAAAAATTATGAAGCTGTCTTTAAAATGATGTAAAAAAGAATATAAATAGTGTTTGGTTTTTCTTTAATTTCTAATGAAGAAAAAATCTAAAAATTTTGCCAAAATTTTTGTTGCGTTTTTAAATTGTTTTTAGGGTCAGGATTGCTGATGGTCAAGCTTTTAACAAGATTAGTGTTTTATATGATCAGGAGAAGAACTTAAATACAAATAGAACATTTATAGGTTTATCCAAGTTCTTGCATAGCACACATATAATATTTAATATACGTACACTTGTGCAGTACTTTGCACATTTTAAAAGCAAAATGGGAAATTGTGTAACTACATTTTACCAAAATCTGGAACATATGCTATATAATAAAAACTTCACTTATTGTAAAAGGTCTGGAAAATGTATGAGATTTCCAGGTGAGATTTGCATTGTTTTCTAGTGTTAGCAACATTAGCAATAAATTCATGTTGGTTACAACACTGTAGCAGTCACTATGACATTATACTACTTCCATTATGGGATTTGGCAGGTGGTGGCAAGTGCAGTTTTAAATTAAATTAAAGTAGGTATAAGATATAGGTTTTCTATGTATACATTTCACCCACTAAGAAAAAAAAAAAGAAAAAAAAAGAGGGAGAAAGAAAATATAAAGAAAGTCTTTAAACTGTCCTAGTTAAAAAAAGCATGAATTACTTCTTACCAAGTAATAAAAAAATAATTAAATAAATAAACTTCAAATACTTTCAAATTATCATTTAACCAGGATTGACATAAAAATCTAGGTTCTAACAGGAGTGCAGTATTAAATAATTTCTTATGAAAAAATAAAATTACATTTGAATTGCTATAAAGGTCTTTTTCTTCACAACCATGTTAGAGTAAATTATCAGTGACTCCTTTATGTCAGTCAAATGCTATTAATGTCAAAAACGCTGGTGAAAGAAAGCTCACTATTTTTTCATCCATTATTTAAAATACTGCTGGATGAGACCCTTAAGTAGGATAAATCAAGCAATGGGACAAGAGGCAGTGGGCAGAAACTGATGCACAGGAAGTTCCATCTGAACAGGGGCAAGAAAGTTTTGACTGTGCTGGTGAGTGAGCATTGGAGCAGATTGTCCAGAGAGGGGATGGAGTCTCCCTAACTGGAGAACCATCTGGGCACAGCCTGTGCCATGTGCTCTGGGATCACCTTGTTTGAGCAGGGAGGCTGCCCCAGGTGACCCCCTGTGGTCCCCTCCAACCTGGCCCATTCTGGGATTCTGTGTGACTCTTTTACACAGAATACCAACTCCAGCCAATAGGTTACGTAGTAGGCTTTTCCCTGAGGATCCAGATCTGGGTTTCCCAGTCCTGTTTGACAAATAATGGGTAATAAGCTCCTCAGGAGCTCTTGCCTACCAGGACATTTCCCTTTGATGAATTTACAATGAAAGTCAACAATGGCAAGACATACAACTTGATTATTTGGACTTTTATACCAATTTGACAAATTTCCACTAGGTAAGCCTCCTTTCAAGGAACATTCCAAAGAAACAAGTGTGACAGCAAAGATGTAGTATAAGAGGGAAAAGAATAGTGTAAACTTTTCTGAGTCAATTGCTAATTCTCAAGGAGTATGAAGTAGGCCATCTGCTGATACAGAAATCATGTGAAGAGTCATCTGCTTAAAGAGAGTGATTGAACATATGAAACTCTGAGACCAAGAACAACCTTGGAGCCTCCTGAATGCTGCCGTAATTCCTAGAAGAGTAGAATTTAATGACAAAAAGGATAAAATGAAGGTGTAGAACAGATGCATGGAGAATTGATTTGTGCAACAGACAGCTATTAGCTGTGATAATTTCCAGTAGATAATAGCTTAAGAGAGTAGAAGAACAATGATCAGGCTCTTCACAAAGAAAAAGAAGTCTCACCACTTCACATTTGATTTAAAGTTTCACATTTAAAAATGGGAAAAAGATATTAGTTTAGCTAAGTAAGAAGATATAGAATTGAAAGTCATACTTGCTCTTTTTGTAGACAAGGCCAATTCTTCAGAGCATGTGTTGAATGCTTTGTGATCCTGCTAAGAAGATGCCACTTGAAGGCCAACTTGTAGATCAGGAGGACTGTATTAAAAAAGTTCTGATTTGGTTCTTTTCAACAGCTTCAATAAGGAAAGTCAGCATCTACCATGTGTTTTCATAGTTTGAATTAGAAGAATTAGAAGTCACTTCCAGTGAACCAAAAAACCTGAGAAATGCCTAGAAGCATATTTATAGAAATTAATTTTCTGAAAGAAAGGGCAGTCTTATAGGTGTCATTAATGGCTGCTGCTCTTTTTGTTTACTTGTTTGTGTAGTCCATGTGTTGACCTTCTGAATCTATTTTAGGCAAGAAATGACAGTACCTTGTCTAAAACCTGTATCTGGTCCAGTAAGATTGAGAGGAAGGGCCAGATTAGCACTACAAACAGACCATACCCTGAAGATGATGTTGTTGTAGGGGACAAAGAGAAACTATTGTCATAACTAATAATCCTTTATATGTGTTTCCACTTACATTTGTACATTTCTCTTCACTTTTTGCCATGTAGCGTCTGCTAGACAGCACTGCAATGCACCTTTACTAAGTCACAGCTGTGTGATGGTCTTCCATGGGGTAAAGGCAAAGCTCAGTGGACAGCAGTTCCTTTGGTTCAATGCATCACATCTCAGATGCTCTGGTACTCTTATACTGAGTTGATGATTATGTTTTGTGGCATGCGAGATTGGTCCTACAGAACTCAAGGGAATGGAAGAAATTATACTGCAGCATATTAATGCATGAATTAAACACTCAAAAAAAATTTACATGTTGAGAGTTATCCATTGCAATCACTGTCTTAAGGGGGAGTGACTGGAATTCTTCCCATGGGTACAATATAGCTTTGGCAATTTACAGATGTTTGTTCCATGAGCTGGTGAAATCCCGGAAGTGCTTAAATTAAATGTTGACTACAGATTGATGCAGACAAAGGTCACAAAGCTGAAGTAAGTTAGTTAGTTAAAGTTAGGAGGAGTAAGAGTGGTGTGATCTTTCTCACCCTCAATATCTTACTCTTTACCACAATTCTGTGTTAGCAGTTTACTATTTTTTTTACACTTCTGCCTTGTTTTCTTCTCCTGTTAAGACTATTTTTTTTTAACAAGAGCTGGACAAAGAACGCTTCAGAAAAATGAGAAACAACTCTCACAAGCACAGTATTTACTTCTTTTTGAGATAGATAAAATGAAAGGGAAAAGCAGCTGGCTATTTTGGGCTGGTACAACCAGGAGAAATTGAGAAGTTGACACACCTGACAGAGCAAATATCTTTTGTGAAGGTGAAGCACAGGCACCAGAGGGGCCGCTGTTGTGGGACTATCCAGTCTATATAACCTCACTATGCCAAAAAAGAAAAATGTCTCCCTTTCCTCCACCACATTCAGGCAAGCAGGACCAGCAGCAGCAGTCCCTCAAAGCCCTTCAGCAGGCACATGCAGTTCCCCTTCAGCAAACACAGCCTGTGTACAGCCCCTGTGGATCCTCTGTGGCCAGGTCAGCACAGCTGAGCCATCGGGGAGGGCAGCACAGAGATCAGCTGTGCCAGGCAGCAGAGGTTCCCAAACCCCTGCCCTGCTCATGACAGCACCATTCACTCAAAGGACACAGGGGCTGCACAGCACGATTCCTGTCTGCACACAGAAAGAAAATTTATTTCTGTACAGCAATTTATTTCTGTACAGCAATAAATATTAGAAATATTGTGCAATTTCATTCCTGCTGTTGAAGATTATTAGCCCCCTTTTTTCCCCCCATTGTTATGTAATGGTATTCAAGAAGCACTAGAGTGGGAGATAATTTAATACAAACTGACCTCTAATTAACAGTAAAAGATGTGTTATAGATTTGAAAGGGGGAAAAAAGAGAGCTTCTCTCACTCACTTTCTCATTAGAATTGAAATCTATGTATGGCCAGACAACAGCTAACCAGGCAGCTAGTGCTTATGGTGAAAGTCAGATCTATGAATCATAGGAGTGAATTGTACTGGGGGATCTACTCATTACCTCTTTGGCCCCTTAAGACATCCCTTGAGTCAATACTGATGCCTTTTTATCTTTACAAAAGTGATATAGGAAGTCTACTAAGAAGACAATACTTTTTCTGCTATTATTGCTGATTCAAATTAAAGTAACTATGCAGAGAGATAAAATAGTAACACCATTTCCACTACATGAAAATCAAGCTATCTTAGTGTACAAGAGATACTACTGTCAATGGTATGCCACTTTTATGTCAGAATCTGAGCAAATTACCATTTATATAAGCAAAAACTCTGGGCACTTCCTTGTACTGAGACAAACAAGCATTTTTAATGGATATATTAAAGTACATCTGGACAACCACCTGCTATAAAACTCCTGAGGAATGACAATGCGTCAGTAATGTCCTCAGCTTCTGGGCTGCTTAATGGTGCAATTCCTACAGATGCCACTGTGGGAACTGAACTCATCTCAGCATTTATGTGTAATTTCTGATGTGAAGACATGCTAGAAGGCTACATAGCCTAATAAAAACACATGTGGTGAAATTATGAGGGGAAAGAGTAACATGAGCAATGAACTTCAAATCCTCACACTTTTTAATTCAGCGACAGGATCAGTCAGCTACTCAGAGACAAATGCCATCCCAATGCTGTCACATTCTAATGTCTCTCCTATCTTCCTTTCCTTTGAACTTGCCTTTCTTTCAGCATTACTGTCTTGGGTTGTTTCTTGGTTTGTTTTTTTTTTTTTCGTTTTTTTTTTTTTTAACTAGGAATTGTCTTCTGATGAGCAAAGATTATATTCAGGTACATTATATCCAGGTATATTTTCAAGGCATACATTTAAACTATGGGTAGGTTTTCTTTTCAAAACTATTAAGAGTAATTAGTCTTACCTAAATCATGAATTTGAAGCTGCTTGCCTTCAAAAGAGACTCCTTCCTATATTCTGGCAGGATTTCTAGGGACAGATCCTAGAGTTCTTACTGCTAAGGGAGTAGCCCAACATTTAATTTCTGTCTTTCACTGACAACTACTCTATGTTTCCAAACATGTGGGGTAATTGAGGGAAACAAGATCACTTGCACATGAAGAAATACAGACTGGTACCATCATCTTGTGCTGTTGCAGTGTCATTTCACATTGTGCATACTCTGAGTTACACTGACCTATAAACTGGTGATATCCATTAATCACAATGATGACACAGCACAGAGACACAAATCTCTGCTTTGCACAAATCTTCATCATACTAAGCAAACGTGAAGACTTATCAACACAAAATAAATACATAAACTTCCTACAGATACATTTGTTTTGTTCAGGTAGCTGCCACAGATTTTACAACAGGAAGCCACTTTTAACTATTTCATACTCAACACAAAAATGTATGCCTCCTATGAACTGAACATGGTTTTTACAGTATTTTTTTACTTTGGGTGAATTGGCTTGGATTTTACTGGTGCCATCTGTAAAACCATCTCTCAAGTTTTGTTTACTTCAATAATGAATGCTTACACTGAAAAAACAAATAGAAACTTGACCCAATAGACTTAGGATTAAAGCACGTTTCAGTTCCTTAACACTAATGCAGCCCGACGGAATTAATGCACATTAATAACATTTACTGCAGAAGTATACTAAAACTGAACAAGTTCTAAAGATGTTTTGCATAATGCCCACAACCAATCAAATGTGACTCACAGTGTACTTTCAAAGAACTGCATTATTGTTAAGAAATAAGGAAAAAGAATCATGGCACTGCAAAACTGGATTCTTCCTATACGTTGCTATTGCCAGGTGTTTTTTAAAACAAGTGAAAAACTCAGTAATCTTTGCTAGTTTTCAAACAAAATCAACATATTTTAATAGCCAATACTCTCTTCCCAAACCCCAGACTTGAGAAATCTTCTTGTGGCCCTCCAGTCCCCTAAGGCATACGGAATCAATCAGAAGCATCACATTTCCAGCAGAAGAGATCCAATCTCCTTTTCTTCACAGGGACCAAAGCCCAACAATCTCACAGAAACATGTCAGTACATTAAGTCTGTGAAATAAATAAACTATGGAAAGGGAAAGGAATTGGAGAGTCTTCCCAAAAATGTGTACTTGACAGCAATGACATGACCTCTAGAGCAGATCCCTCAGCACCTTGCACTGGGTACAGCCAGCTCTTTCTAAACTACACTTGCCTGTTGAGCAGAATAATGATCTGAGTTGGAAGGATGTGTATTAATTTTTTTTTCCTTTTTAAAAATTCAGCAGACTGCTAGATGCTCCAGGAGTTTACAAAATAGCTGCAAATGTTATGGGCAGAGCAGGTGAACAGCTGACCTTCTCTGTTCATCTTAACTGATAAATTTCAACCACCTTGGTAAAAATGGTTACAGGTGTGAGCACCAGCTTTGTGCATGTCCCTGTCTGAAGTCTGGATCACATTTTTCTATGGAGTTGTGTGGAAAGCTGGTGAAAAAATGTAAAATGTCTTGCACTATTACTAACCCAATGGCATGGAAATTCTTTTTAAAAATAGGCGCATGTATTTCACTTGTAAAACTCACCTTCAAGGAGACACATACTGTGCAGAAATCTCTTTTTCAGGATTTGATTCAATAGCATCTGAAACACAACAAAAATTCAAGTGGAGGTCTCATCTTTTAGGCTAGGCAACTCTGTTTCCCATTCTTGCTCTGGTTCCTTAACTTCAGAGTAATTTCCACTGCCTTTTGACTGGAAGAATTAGCAAATTAGAAAACTGTACCCCTCCTGCACAGTAAGTACACAGACAGTGTGTTAACAAAAATCCAATTGAGACATGAGGTCTAATTCAGCACATCCAGCATTGTATTTGCCTTCAGGAGGTGGCTGAGTTTTTAAAAACTTGGTTTTAACTACTCACCCGGTGGTACCTGGTTAAGTTAGAGATTCTTCTAATCCACTGGATTCTTCTTTATGTAACACCAATCTCTCTTCACACAGGAACTTGCTGACAAACTACATTATTGTCCACTGCACTCGCTGAAATGAAATTGTGAATGATTTGCAACCAATATACTTAAATTAGCTGAAAAAAACAGTAAAAAGAATTACAGTATTTCAAATAAATTTGTGCTGCCACCACTTTATTTAAATCCAATTTCCAAAAGCTTTTAGTAATTAGAAATATGTTCACTGCTTTCACAAGGAATCTGCAAATAAAAATACTTTTAAATTTCCTATGAAGCATAAAGCTAATCTACATCCTGGTAAACTTTTATTATTCTACTCAGGTAGTGGAATTTTTAAGTAAGAATAAGAGAAATCCAGTTCTTGTTCATGTGCCCAAAATAGGCAAAAATTTTCCTACTATCATTATGATCCATCTTCCTCAGTCTTGTGCAATAATCCAATTTTCATATAAGCAAACTAATGACACTAACTCATTTCCTTCTAAACTAAGCACATCTGGGCCTTGACCCAAAATACTTCTTTCAAGGACTATATATTTTGTTGCACTGAGCTTGGAATTCCTTACTTTTCAATGAAACAGATTTGTAATTCCACTCATTCTCAGAAGAGCATAAGGATTAATCACTCTGCCTGAAAATCTCCAAATGTACATCACAATCTTTGCCTATCTATAAATACATGTGTAGAACTGTAAGATCAGAAAAAAACAAAAAATGACAGCAACACTGTAAAAATAGTCAAGGGCTCCCGACTGCTTTCTGCATGACTGTAGTCATGAGGACAGACATCTGTGCAAGCTCTTGAATTTTATGGAAAGCAGGAAAAAGCTTCTGAATGGTTTAGATACTCAGTAAATTTACATTATCAGCCTTTGCCTTTATTAATTCTCGCTGCTGCTGATCTCCTACATTTCTTTAATGCAGGAGAAAAGCACACACTGAAGTAGTTTCCAGTTCCTCTGGTATCATAAAAGGTAACCAACACTACTGTATTGATCCATAGACAGTTACCTATCTTTTACAAAACCAAAGGCTGTTTTCAAGGGAAGATTTACACTGCATTAGCCTCTTCTCTGGCTTTTCCTCAGGAATATGCAGCAATTCAATTTTTTGTTGTTGCTGTTTTAGATTTGGACCACAAAAATAACCCAAAATTATCCATATTCCCCACTGTCACCGTTCTTTAGTGAATTTAACTAACTTGACTTACTTCTGAATTTATGCTAAATAGCTTTAATACTCAGGGACTAAAATGCATGTATACTCCTCTTTCAGTTCAGTGGGGAATTTTCAGGGAAGAAAGAATATAAACTTCTTTCAGACTCTTCTGCATGACAGTTGTTTTCAGAAAGGTCTTCATACTGTAATCCCTTTAGACAAAACACATTATGAATTCTCTTTAATTCTAGTATCACAAGTTTTAATGAAATTCATTTTCAGTTTGTCATCTAATAACCACTTGTCACATGCAAAAAAATTCGCCACAACAGTACTTACTGCATCAGCCAATAATGACAACACTTTTTCTTTAGCTTCTTTATTTAAAATCAGTTTATATATCAGTGAATTTCAGTCATAAGAAACTGTTCTCTGAAAAAATCCCACTATCAGAATGGTAAACTCTTAACTGTCTTTATTTAAGAAAATAATACAACTATGCCTCACAAATTATGACCAAGCTTGAGAAGAAGTCTCTCTTTCTTTACTATGAAACGAAGACAATGTCATAAAAGTACATAACAAAGCTATAGAAAATCAGGGAAATTACAGAAAATCAGAAGCTCCCTATGTGTTTTGCCCTATTCAAATATTTTAAATGAAAATAAAACATTAATGGCTTTATTCAAATAAATACATATTTTAATAGGTAAAATGTATCTGAAACATGAATTCTTTCCAATTCTACATTTCAGACTATGTAAAAAGTCAAAATGATGGGCTATGCTGGCCAAAGGTTGGTTACAAGAGTTTTTATTTTGCAAACTATACAGAAACAGTAAAAAAGAAAATGCATTATATTTTTTAATAATACATAAGATAAACATTAGATTTAGTATTTACCGTGTAGAAATTAATTCAAATAAGAATCTGATTTTCCTTTTATTAATGATGGGAAATCAGTGACTTATTTTTAAATTATACAACCTGCAGTAATACATTATACAGGTCATGTCAATTTTATTGTGGGCAGAAGGAAACAGATAGGATATGAATGAAGATGGTGGAGTCCCAAAATGTCTACACAATTAATTAACATGCTAACATAAATACAGTGATTAAAGTAATTTTCTCTACAGTCAAATCTTGAGTGCTACTCTACACAATAAGTATAATCTAGACCACATGGTAATTACATAATAATAGGAAAAAAAATTAAAATAATCCATTTTCTTCATTCCAGCAGCAGTACCTATACTGGTATTAATTTGGTAATTGGGTGTGCTTAGCTATTGCCTAACATCCTATACTGGTATGCATGCTAAAACCTCTCTAGTTCTATTTTGCAAGGCACCTTTACAATACGTTCTATAAGTTTCTGCACTAGTAACAGAAAACAACATGAATCAAGATAAAGAGCAAAACTATTTCCCAAAATAAGAAAATAAAAAGCATCATTATACATTTATTAAAAACTACCTTGGGGCAAGTGACAATACTCTGAAATACAGTAATGTATAAAGGTAATAAACTTTAAGCAAATCTTTTTTCCCAATGTAAATATTTTATGCTAGTCTGATTAGAGAGAAATACAGAGAAACCACAAAGAGTGAAGCAATGATTAAGTAAATAATGATAAAGCTTATATGACCTTGACATGAAACCAAAAAAAGGAACAAGAAAATTTTAGAATTACAGAACTGGTGCTTGTCCATGCTACCGCTTTTGAAAAATCCTTTCAATAATATAGTCATTTCCTAATAAAAAACATAACTACAAATGCAAAGGAGGACTTTGCTACAGTTTTCCCTCCTGATTTTTCTCCATACCTTTGGTTAATTAAAGGCTGGTTGAGATGCTACTTGTGCACCAATGTTTTTCTACTGCAATACATTTCTGATTCATTAAATGGACATTTGCAGGGCATAAAACACTGACGGAACTGAAGGTAAGTCACAGTATACATTCTGAGGAGGACATGCACAGTTCCAAATAAGGGCGAATATTTTCTCAGCAGAATTTTGAAGAGACTGGTTGCCTTTTTAGTGTGTTTTGCACATATATATATTTTCAGTAGCACATAACATTTTTTTCTTCAGGCTAGAATTCCAATGTGTTTTCTTCAGCGCAACAGAATTTAAAAACTCAAAAGCACATGATATAATTATTCTTATTTAAACAAAAAAAGTCTATGACTCCAGCTGCAATGTTTGAAATAATCATACAAAATATACATATTTGTTAGAACCCTTTTGATCTTGGAGAGCAAAGGGATTTTATGAAATATCATCTTGTGAAATTTAGAAAGGTACAACATAGGGACCTCCTAATATTATCAAATATATCCATCATGATCATCGTCATCATCATCATCATCCCCTTCATCTTCATCATCATCTTCAATTTCATCTTCATCATTCATTATTTCATCTTCATCATCTTCATCGTCTGTCCATTCATGGAAATCACCAGAGGCAAAATCCCCTGAAGTCTCTAAATCGATAGCTAAAAAGGTATGATAGTTATAGAAAAGACTCACAAGATACACTACATATTTATAGTATATTTTACATAATCATACAAAAGGCACATCAGAATATTTACTTTCAGGACAACTACAGAGTGCTACATAAAAATAAAATAAAAATAATATGAAGATTCTTTTGTCATAAAAATCTACCTCAATACTGAATTAATTTCTCAGTGTTAACAAAAGGAGACAAATGTTATGGATTTGTAGAACTGTAATGAGTGCTAGGAACAATTTAAAAAATTTAAATCCAACTTACAGATGGCAATAAGGACCACTGATAATATACCCTGACTATTTCTCACTTCTTACATATCATCTTGAATTATAGCAAATTGTCCATTTATCTAGAAATGATACTGGATAAGATGGACAATAGGCCTGAGCTTGTACCTCAAATACTGTGTACAATTTACTCTCTGCTTCAGGCTATGTTCTTTTGTTGGAGAAAAAGTGAAAAGGAGTCATAAATGACTTTTTTTTTAAATAAAAAGGAAAAATACTTTTTTTTCATCTTTTATATCTGGGACATCAAATAAAGGTGACATGGGAATTCTTGGAAGAAGCTGCACAATGCTGTAGGGAAGGGAAAAATAAGGGAAGATTTAGTGTGCTAAAAACGTTTGGCAATTCCCTCAAATATAAACTGAAAAAAATATCAAATCGAATTCTTGCATGCTGATTACCCAAAGGAATTTAATGAAACATTATGGAACTTACCTAATGCTGCTCTAGAAAATTAATTTGTCCTGGGTTTATACACACTATGCCAAGCACGTGTAAGGGTCTAGTAATAGCTGACACAGTGACAGGAGTTCCAAAAAAATAATGCAATAACAGTAACAAATTATAATTTTTTGGGTTTTGTATCAAATTCCATGTAGTTGGGTCCCACACTTGTCACTGAAGAAATTTAACCTGGCTGACAATCAAAGGGACTAACACTTCTAAACAAACACCACATGTGGTTCTTGACTTACCACATTCCGCTGCACCATTTGTTCTGGATCCTGACACCTCATTGCCGTATCTGTCCACACACCAGCACTGCCCTAGGCTCCCATGGCACTGACTTGGCTTGTAGTACCCATCCTCATCACAGAAGGGGATGTACTGCCCTGAAAGATAGATAGATAGATATAGATAGATATAGATATATATGCTGAATAAGTATATTAAAGTCCATGTCTTGGCCAATGTCACAATTATAGCAGAAAGCAACTGGCTTTTCCTGTTTCACCATTTCAGACTCTGCAGTGACTGCTTTAGTACTAAATTCAGCTGACTCAAAGTGACTGAATGGATCAAATGTGGGAGGGTAAATATCACGTATCAGTCTTGGACTGATTTCACGACATAAAGTGAGCAATACTCCTTTAATTTTCTTGTTGATCCTGTAATACATATTTCTTACTCCCTGAATATCTCAGTCCATATTTTCACTGGTGAAAAGGTTCAAATGTAGGACCTGTTCCTGACTGGGAAGTTCTATATCTGTGGAGTACAAACAAGTCTGGATAGTAAGGGCCAGACTTTGTGACTAACAAACTATCTATTACAAGGAGTTATTTGTGTTTAATATGTATTTTACAAACCACCACACGCTAATATTTAATTATTCTACCACAGAAGACAAATGCAGCAGAACACAACACAAAAAAACCCTGTAAAAATTAATACTAAATTTGCATTTATATGTACAAGAGGGGCTTATTTTGTGAGGCAATGACTTTGCCTACAGCTGAATAATCCACTGTTTATCACTTGGACCAAGTGGAGACCACAATCAACAAAATATTCATATGGAAGCATTTGAAGTGTATAGTTCTTCTTAGAAACCATCCTTATGAGAAATGCAGTTTTGGCTGCTTCAGGCCAAGCCTTTTGTTTTACAGAGCTTTCACACAGTGGCTAGTGGTAAATGAAGACTTTACACTTCAGAAATATTGATGCAGTATAAACTGATTCAGAACAAAGATTTCAGTTACTTACAGACTATTACAGTTAAAGGACCAGCAGAAATACTACTTTAGGAGTACCTTGTGCTGTCCCTTCTGTACTGTAAAAATGTACCTTCTATCAGGGTAATAAAACAGAAGTAAGAGCTTTTGCTAGGTAACGTAACAAAACCAAGTTTAATAGCTTCCAAAAATTTCATAAATTTTGCTGCTGAGATTTACTGTGGTCTATCTTCATTGGATTAATATTGATTTTGTGTTGCTGTTTAACTAGGGTTATTTATGTAAGTAATAAAACCTTCAAAAGAATGATCTAAGGCTCACCTAGGAGCTTCTTTCCTCCTTGCTGCTTCTGAATGTTACTGAGTTCTGTCTGGCAAGGTGGATCTGAAAGGACATAAAAAAGGTTAAACAGGTTACACAGTATCGAGGACAGAAAGCACATGACTACGTTTTCCCACTTTGCTATGTTGTAAGGTCACTCTGACTACTGACCTTATGAAACACACACATCTGAAAGAAAATAATTACCACAGCTTGCTACAGTTTCAGAATTATGAATCTCTGCACCACCATGGATATGTGCAGAACACCATTCATAGTTAACTCATCTCCAAGTGAGCATCTAGTCACTAGTCTGGAGCATTGAGGAATGCTAGACCAAAATAGTCACTCTATCACACCCTACTTTACTGCTCTATAAAAATCTCAGCAACTGTGAAGCTTGCCTCATGTATTAGCTAAACACAGAACAACTCTTTTAATTTCCTCCCTTTTGTCCTCTTTAGAATTCATGTTCCAAATTTGTATTTCACATACTACACTAAGAAAATAAAATCTTTTTCTTCACTGAAGTCTGCAAGATTCAATGATTCTCTGGCAACAATGTAAGACTGGATCCCATAGGTACAAACCCCATGCACAGCAAACTAACTTAAAAATGGAGGCCAAACTTTAGATGGCTCTGAGAAACAGAATATGTATTAAAATTCAGTTTTTCATTATTCAGCTACAGCTGAATATTGGAAATACTGAATTCTACTTCTGAATAATTTAATTTTTTACTGTCCATAAAAGAAAGTCATATTATGCGCCATGAATGGGAAGAAAATAAGATGTGAATGTGTTTACATCACTGTTCAGTAAGTGAAAGAATCGAAGACAGCAAAGCACTAATTAATCTCTGAACACTGGCACTGCATACCACATTAGACCATTATTAGCACCAGGCATTTTTCATTCTGAACCAGTAATAAAATTACTGAGTTTACTCACAGGTGTCTTTAGCCTGCACCATTCCCAGACAAATCTTACATTGCATGAATATTAAATGTGGTTTACATTTTAGCAGACTCTGATCATTTATAATACATCTTTGCCATGTGCTTAAGTCAAGGATCCCTTTTTCTCCATGCAAATAGAAAAAGGTGTTCTGAGCTGGCTTAAAATGAGTAAGACTGGCCCAGCCCATTGATGCAGAGCACAGGTAGGACCAGAACTCAGTCACTCTGTAGGGCACCCTGCTGACAAAGGCCCAGATGAAGTGGAGATCAAAAACACAGCTCTGGTGAACACAGAGACTCTTGGCTGGCACACCCTAGTTATTCCAACATACCTTTGCTATTATCTAACAGTGTAAATAAAAACTAGTATACAATAATAGTCCCTTACTGGCAAGCAGGATGTTCATTTCTCTTGTTTTTACATTTTAAATAACATTTATATATGCAATACATTTAAAGAAGCTCATAAATGTCTCCAGTGGTCTCAACTCTGGTGGGCCTGGCTTTTCACACTAAATCTGTAATGATTCTTTTTAGAGTGAAGGCCTTAAGGGCAGGCTCCACTTGCAGAACGCTGTCAACAGAAGTCTTAACGCCAGAAGGAATTTTAGGAGTTGTCTTTCCAGACAATGAACCAATTTCTCTGTGTGCTCTTGAAAAATCACTGAGATTTGACATCTCTGGGTGGGCAATGCATTTTAATAATTCGGTCTTTGATTACTTTATGAAGCTACATGACATTTTATTTTTGCATTGTAGGAAATACTTTGAGGATGATCATGCTCACAGTTTCCTTACCTTTCAAAACTAAGGTTTCTGTCTTTCCCAATATTTGACGATTTAAAGTCTTAATGCTATAATATTCTGAGGACCGATTATCTCTTAAACTAAAGGTATTTTCTACTACCATGAATCTAATAAATTACAGTAATTTATCATACAAATATTACAGGTTATAAGGATCTAGGAACGGGGTGGATTTGGCAGGGTGAGGTTAATGGCTGGGTAATGTCACAGAACTATTCTATTCTCTCCTTTCCTACAAAAGAGATGGGAAATATGCTGACGAAGAAGAACTAGTCAAATAGGAAGAATACATACATTTTTATCCATGAAAAATAATCCTAAATTAGAAACATACATATGCATATTTGAGCACTAACATGTGGAAATGTAAAAATTATGGATGATGCCTAAAGAAAAAAAATCTTCTTTTATAGCTATAAATCTTTGGTGGCACAATTACAAAAAGGAATACCATTAACTAAGAGGTAACAAGGCAACATGAGGGAGTTACTTACCCAAAACACTCTTCTCAGAAGTCTTCAAGATTTAAACTTAAGCTTTGCTTCTTAGGGCAAAAGCAGTAAAAACTCTTAACAATACTAAAATCACTCTGGTGCTTAAAACTGTCAAAGAGAATGGCAGGCTAGAATTTCAACCAATCCCTTTTGGCTTACAGCACATTCTTTTTCCTGTCTTCCCAAATCATAATGTCTCCCTCTTTATTTGCAGCTTAGCTCGTAAGTTTTTAAAGCTTTTTTTTAAGATTTCTGAAATTATTTTTATTAAAAAGCAATCACCAGACAACTCCTTGAGCTAAACAGTTATTTTCAGGGAGGAAAAAAATCCTTTACAAAAATCAGGGTTGTAGTTTCTCTTGAGATAGCAATGAACCTGAAATTAGTCTGTCTGAAAATCTGAATACAAATAAGGTATCTAATCATCTTCATCCTTAATCTGTTTTCTCAGATGTGGCAGGAATTGTCCTTCTGATAACACCAGTGCATGGCTAGGAGTGAATCATGACCCACACAGCACCAGCCATTCAGTTTGTCAGTGCTCAGAGCACTGCTGCACACCAGAGTATCCAACACTACTAACGCCGGCCCATCGGACACCAATATCCAGTCATGTCAACAAGTGCTTCAAGGCTAGCACAATTAAGCTCTGATTTACCAAAATAGCACATTAACAGATCAACTGAAGTCAAACCGGTAGGTTTGACCATTATTTTTAACAGATAGGTCTCAAGGAGCTATTACTCACACAATGAGCCTCCAACTTTCAGAGATTCTCCTTACTCAATAACAAAATAGTGATTTTTCACCAATCAAATAGATAATATTTGCCAGAGCCCCTAAGTTCTGGATTATGGTCTACTGCAGATAAGGTTGCAGTGACATCTTGTCTGTACTTGGCATCAAGCATTATAATTGTTGGACATCTGAGGTTTGTACTTCAGGAATCTGAAACATCAATACTACAGTTCAAGAAATCTGCCAAGGGATCTCATTTATGATCATCATTTATCTTGATAAAAGCATGTTACATCTTCATTTGTAACTATCTATAAATGTATTTGAAGTCCTTGCAATCTTAAGACTGGCAAATACAAATCATGGTAATTGTCAGTCTTCTATAAGAGGGGCTGTTTTTCAAGTGATGAAGATGTCTTCCAGGTATGGCAGACAGAAGGGCCTCTAAGAAAACACACCTAGAGAAGTGCTGGACTAATAGATCAATGCAGAGGCCTACAGTAAACAAATACTTTGCTGCTAAGCATTAAAACTCTCAGCAAAATTGGCTACTCTCCTACTCTGAATCAGTGATGCCACAAAACAAGGCTGCAGTAGTCAGTCAATTATTGGCAGAAAAAAATTCAGCCCATAAAAAGGCCACCATTGCAAGGGCCTCAGCATTTCAGCATTTAAGTAAGCACTGAAGTGCCACATTAGCATTGAACAACTAAGGAAGTAAGTTCTGAAGATGGGTGCTGAAACACTTGCATGGATTGTTGAAAATAGAGGGCCACAGTGATCAAAGCACACAAAAAGACTTACAAAGAACACTGGCACAGTGCAGATTTTGATGCATTGCAGAAATCCATTTTAATGCCTTGGATATACCTCAGAAATACTAAACTACATTTAAGGCAGAGCAAGGGCAAGAAAAAATTCAATAAGCATCACTGGACTATACCTAAGTGTTTAACCATTAGTCAAAGTGAGACTACTACAGGAAGATCATCTTCTCCACAAAAAAGATCTGACTTCAAGATTCATAAAAAAGTTGCCTATAATGACTAGGAGTTGTTAGCAATGTTCAGTAATAGATCTAGTGTAGTGTAATCAAGCAGACAGAAAGAATGAAGTGTTTCAAGGATTTGTCTAATGCTGACAGTCCTTCATGGTAAAACTAAGATCAAAGGCCACGGGGCTTCTCAGGTAATGACTCAAGCTAACACTATGTACTTTTAAAAAGCACAATGAAATTGCTATCCCAGTATGATACATATGGTTGACTAAATTTTGTATTCTCTTTAGAACAACACTAATCAAGGAGAGTACTGTAAAACCACTGAACTGCTCAGAAAGCACTAAGCTCAATGAATACAGAGAACTGCTCTACATGGCTTGAAGCATTGTGTTAATATCAGCTTATTTTAATAAACATCAGAAAGAAGCTGCTGAATTTCTCAGCTTTTCCATTTCCTTGCTATTAATAGCAAAGGCTTAGTTAAAGGCCTTATTTAGATCATTCCATCAAGTAAAACATAACCAGACATGAACATATTCCACTGTTCAGCATAACAATGCCAATTAGAGAATTCAGTGGGTCACTAATACACATGGGAAGCAGGACTGAGACAGCTGTGCAACAGCTATAAGACATGACAAAATAAGACATGACAAAAGAAGACTATAAGATTTTTTTCTCCTTAGATCAAAAAATGGAGAATACAGATTCTGATGACTGTTAATTTTGAAGGATGAAGTGCATGTTTAATGTGCAAGGGTTGCTGAAACTCAGATTTCACTTCATAAACAATTTTTAGGAGATGTCTTTTTTACTATATACTCAAACACACTGTGGTATCAAAGACTATCTAATCTGTTTGAAATCAGCACCTTATCTCAACACATTATCAAGACAGTGGGGAAGTTGGTAAAAAGAGGAAGAAAAGCTTGATAATGTTGGGTTCTGCACTGTGAAGAACCAATGTCACTGAAAGATGGATCTGTTGGGGTACCACTAATAAAGTTCCTTAGTGTTTAGATCAGTCTTTACAATACCATCCTCAGGTTCTAACAGTACACTGAGCAAAATTATTGTGGTGGGTTTTTTTATTTTTTATTTTTATTTTATAGACAAATGAACAAAATGTTAGGCTCTTTAGGAGCTACGTTACTTCTGGGATGGGTTATTGTTAATTTGCTAGTGTTGGCAGCAAGTACATACAAGCTTATAAAAAAAATCACACAAAAGTTATTATAAAACAATAAGGTGTTTTGAAACACCTTGTTTGAAAGTTTGAATGTTAAACTTTTAATAAGAAAGTTACCAAAGAAAAGATATCTGCTATTTAGTGCTTATCTACAGAAGTACAGCTTTATTTTTACTTAGATTTACAACGGGCAGATGTAGCATGATAAAAACCTTTATTTCCACAGAAATCAGAACAAAATCATAAATGTTGAATGCTAATGTGAATTTATCATGAGAGTTTTAAGGGTACAAGTGAGAATTAAAAACTGATACTAAAACTTTCAAAAAGGCTGAATTAGCTTAGCAAACTTTCCACCATATCAGTTTTATCTCCTCTATCAGCAGTAGTAATTTGAAGCTTAGTTGCTGCTTATCCTTTAGAAAAACTCCCTCATGTTAGTAAGGAAAATGCAGGGGTTATTCTGACCAATTGCAGACAATATTCAATGAGTGAATTCCTTGATACAACTAGTTTGACTATATATCTATATCCAAAATTGTTATATATTCCTTGGGAAAATAATGCCTATAGGTTGTGTTTATTTGTCTAACCAAAATCACATCAGGACATTAAGAAGAGATTCAATTAGGCAATAAAAACCAACTGGTTTTAGGTCTAAATGACTGAAAATAACTTTATCCATAATGTTCATTCAGCTACTTTATTAGGCTCACCAAACATTAAGATACCCTACATTAGTAATAAAGAAGTTTATTTTATAATGTAGGCAAAGTAGACTGCGAAAGAAATAATTTCAGTAAACTGTTCTTTATTTTCACCTCTTTCCCTCCATATACATACTAAATTTTGGCATGAGGAACAATATAGCTGTAAAAGCATTGGTGGCAGTGTTACACTTTATTTAGAATCCTTGAATTTCCAGCAAGCCTTTCTATTTAGCTTGAGTCATTTGGCTACTTTGTTTGGGGGTTTTTATTTCATTTTAGGTAATCACCATATGTCAGAAACCTTGAAACAAATTCATTGCACAGCATTTAAGAGCTTGTAGTTCACAGTAATCTTCT
Organism: Melozone crissalis; assembly: GCF_028551555.1. Taxonomy (NCBI): domain Eukaryota; kingdom Metazoa; phylum Chordata; class Aves; order Passeriformes; family Passerellidae; genus Melozone; species Melozone crissalis. The sequence continues at coordinate 32,927,869 of NW_026535784.1, read as the reverse complement.
TAGTATGTTAAAAAAAAGATAAAGCCCAACAAAAAGGTCAGACATACACATGTGCAGGTTGATCTCATCTCTTACCTTGCTGTCTTTGGAAGCAGTAGCACCACTCATTGTTAGATATCAAACTGTCTTTGTATGTGTCACAAGAATTGAAGAATGCCCTGGTGCACGGCTCGTTCTTGTCAAGGTAAATGCTTCCAAGTTCTGACTGGTCCAACAACAGATCATAGTTCATGTCAAGCCTATTAAACATCCAGCCCAGGGAGTCTTTGCAAATTGGCAAAATGCTGGTATCAAATCCTACGAGACAAAACAAAAATAACCAAAAATTATACAGGAGGAAAGCTGGAGCAGCTGCTTATTTTATATTATATAGGAGGAAATAATTAATTATATAGAAGGAAATAATTTTAAATTATATAGGAGGAAAGCTGCTGCAGCCACCACAAAAGAATGCTGCATCATGGAAATAGCTCTGGTGGTACATAGATGCCACAAACAGTATATGCTATTGAAATGCACATAGAAATTATATGTCAGATTCACTTTTAAAGTCAGTAAATTAATCTGCTAAAAAGAGTCAAATCTGCTACAGTCAGACTCAAAACATTTAGAAATATGAGTTTTCATGTCAAATGTTATATATTTAGCACACACATTATGTACCGTAATAAATGACAGATGATGATTTCCTGGAAAAAAATACTGATGAGGAATTTAAGTGATACTACAAATCAGGAGAATGAAAATTAAGTGGTTTGCAAAGTTTACAGAACTAAGAAGAGAATAAATTCCAGGTAACTTGTTGGAGTCCCTGCTTGGGTTTTTTTGGGGTTTTTTTTTTTTTGGGTTTTTTTTTTTACCTGATAACATACATTGAAATCTATGAAAAAGGAACATGATAGTCTCAGCAATTGCATTTTGAAAATTGTATTTTACCTTTACATGGCGTACCTTCTGTTTTGGAGGAGGCCATGCAAAAGATGACTGCTAACAGCAGCCAGCTGCTAGTATCATACTTACCTATACAGCTTGCACCTTCCTAAAACACTGCTTGGAAAAATGGCCAAATGGAACAGGGTGAGTTAATTATTCCTGTACCATCACACATCCCATTTATGTTTTCTGCATAAACTTTAAAGTACATGCAGACTGGCCTATGGACATGAAAGGGAAATGCAGAAACCACCAGGCCTCTTGCCTGTGTCAAAGCTGTGAGCTACAGATGATACAAACACACATTTTCTGCTTCGTGTGCTGTGGGTCATGCCACAGCATGATGTGGCCAGGCAGGTGAATACACATCCTAATAGAGAGCAAGATTTAGTGCTACTAAACATCATTCTTCTCAAAACTTTTAAGTCAAAACTGAGCACTAAATATTTGATTGGTAGATATGGCTATAGAAAAGCTGACATGAGAGCCCACAGGAATTCCCAATTTCTACTGCTGCTGAAAATCAAGCCTGCCTGCCTTTTTTGTTCTGACAAGTAAAGAAATCAGAAAAGTGCTTCTATACTGCTAAACAGGTTTAATCCAGTAATTGCATTTGGAAGTCATTAGATGTCCTTTTAGATGTATATCTAGATGTGGAAATGCCTATTCTGTGGTGGAATGACCATTTCAGAAAGGAAAAGAAAGTTGATAGCATCAAAACTCCCTGTGCAAGTCAGACAAACACAAAAAATCCCCTCCCTAGAAATTCGAAATTAACTATGATTTTTCATTAGGGTGATCTCACTTTTTCTAGTTCCCTGATGATCTGTTGCATTAATTATGATTTTTGTTTGATAGAAAGAAGACAGAAAAAGCAAAAAACCAAAAAAAGCCATTTGCTATTTATGAAGTTTTCATGTATTTAACAAAATTTAAAAACATACCCAATAACAAATAGAGCAACTATGATTTTAATTAGTAAGATGCCAACTAGAAGGAAATTTAGGATAAAAGCCACTTTAAAGGTGTATTTAAGGACAGACTTTGTGGGCCATAGCAATTGAAGATAATTCCTCTGCATGTGGAAATTCCAGTTTATTGAAAGAGGTATCACTTTCCAGCTTGGGACAAAATATTTTTAAATTAGCATTTGTGGTTCATGCTAGCAAAGCTCACAGTGTTAGTATTTGTATTTTAGGATACTAGAAGACAGATTTATGTTTTTAATAAACTATAGTAAGAAAAAGCAGACACCTTCCAAACATCTGCTTATTTTACAGAATAAGCTGAGTTGGAAGGGACACACAAGGATCACTGAGTCCAGCTCTTAAGTCAGTTTCAAATTCTCCTCTGAGAAGAAATAAATTTATCTGAAGAACAGTGAAAGAGAATCAAACATGTCAAAGGTGTACACACCACTAGATTAAGGTTGGAACAATATTGTACAACTGCATAAGATTTCTTTCTCTTTTTCTTGATTTCCTTAACTATCATTAGCCTGTGACTGGAGCTCATCCTCTGCTTCCATTCCTCAATTTTTTTCTCACTTCTTTCTGTATAGCTTTTACATTTTTTTTTAAAAGTGATGTCCCACCAGCATCTTCTCTATTATATGTTTCATAATTAAGGACAAAGTTTGAAATTAAAAAATTTGCATTGGAGTCAGCAATATAATTAAAATGCAGATCATTTTATTACAGATCACTGATACCAACAGGATAGCACCAGAAAAGAGTTATTATGTTCTAATATTTTCAATAAATCCTGTCAAAGTTCAACATAACCACAGCTGATTATTTAAATATAGAGTATGAAGTCTGATATTTATGACATGCTCTTCCTAGAAGATAGGAATATATAATTTTGGTACACCAGAACTAATAAACCTACTTCAAACAATAACATTTTATGTAAGAAAAGCTTACATTTATTAAAACTCTCATAACCTATCTGCTAAATAGCATCAGATAGAGGAGGAAAAAAGTACTGTGGATCATGGTGTCTAACTTTCTACTAAATAACTGTATGATTTAATAATTTCTGAAACTGATTATATTTTATCTTGAAAGTTATTTATGTTTCTTTTGTTAGAGTTCAACTCTGAAATAGTTTGTATTCTCATTTACAGTCCAGGTACATTTGTTGTTATTTCTAGTTTTTTGTTCTTCCTCTGGTCTAGTATATACAATTTTAGTGTTGTAAATAGAGAAAAATCACATTTCTTCTTAGTTTTCATCGGTCTTGTTTCATCAAGCCAAAGTCTATCACAACCATCAGTCACTGCAATAGAGAAATGTCTGAAATCTAGGTAAAATATTAGTTTTGCTCAAACAAATAAAATAAATAAAAATGGCTCAAGTATTTCAGAGGTGAACCAGTCAGGTGTCGTTAGAGATAGAAGCAGATAGAGATATTTGTTTGATATAAAATGAAGCACTCCTCCTCTTCCAGAGCTACTACACTACAAAAAGATCATCACTTCAGGTCTACATACACATTACCAACTCTTTCAGAGATTATTGTGGTAAAATTCTTGGCTTATTTTAAAAGAGCTTTTACTGAACTGTCCAAACTTAAAATTATCCGAAGTACTTTCTCTCAACAATGACTTGCCTCCTCTATTATAATATTGATAAAATAATACATCTTGAAGGTGATATACTTGGGGAAAAGAGTCAGAAAAGCCTTGAAGTTCATATCTAGAGTTCAATATCTGCTAACATGGTTTGACATGTGAAGGCATCAGCTGATAGAGAACTAAGAATCAAAAAATCACCCAGTGACCTAGACCTAGGAAATCATTGCCCAAATCACATACTGAGTATATTATCACTTGGAACACCAACTAGAATTCTGGCGTTACACATTTTTCACAGTTGTAACACAAAGCAGTAAGCAGAAACGAAGGAATAATTACTATAATTGAATGATAGTAATTTATTCTTGATGATTAAGTAGCAGGACATTATGCCGAGGAGTGCAAAAACTGCTGCTCAGATGACTCAATTATGAAAGATGTTTTTCTCTTTCATTTTAACCACTTACTCAAAATCTATTTCCATATACCATAATGAAGTGAACTTTTATGCAGCTATTTCTGAACACTATCAAAAAATATGAAGTACCAGCTCATGCTCTTTTCCTGGTAAAAACAATTCCAAGGGAAAAAATTATCACGAGATATTACCATTCTCCATGGCTTACATACTGGGCATTCAAAACATATGCTCAAAAGGAACTAAGAGGAATGCTCCTCTTTCTGGTTATTTCTCTGGGGAGAATTTCAACTCTTATCAGCTTTCCAAGACAAAACTGTTGTTTGCCTGCTTATTAGGCATGTAAGCAATGTGTACATTGAGGAAGACAGCTTCTGAAACCATGTGGAAATCAGAACAGCATACACTCACAGGGCTTATATACTGCATTATATACAAATTGTTTATCTAACATGCCAAGAAATGCACATTTTTTTTCCAATACCAGTGTGCTGTCTGAAGCAATAAAAGTCTCTGGCAAATCACACGTGAAGAAACACACATGCACTCTTTGCCAGACTCCTGGCTGACATCTAGACCATCCATTTTACCTGTTCAGTCTGCAAGCTGCATAGCAAGGTTTTCTTCTGTAATGGATTTTTGTAATATTGTGGTTAGTAGAAAACCTTCAGTGAACAGCATCTCACAGCTGAGACCTACTGTGCACAAGCTGGGAAAAGGCTTCCCTTCCTAATGCAATCAGGACAGAGCAGAGCAGGAAAGACTAAAATAAAGAGGACAAAGCAGCAGTGAATGCTTTTGTATTTGATCACAAAAGTGGTGATCTTGGTGAGCCTCATCAGGCTCCACAGGAGCCAGGAGACAGAATCAGGCACAATTGTGTCCCCTGTCCCAGGCTGCAAAACATTCCTGCTGACTGTGGTTACACAGACACGAGCAAAGCCCAGGTTAGGGCAGGACACAGAATCCCAGAATATCCTGAGTTGGAAGAGACCCATAAGAATCACCAAGGACTAACTCCCGGCCCTGGGGAACCTGGGGAAGGTACCAAAGGTATTTTGATAAACCTAGAAACACTGACTCTCATGTCACAACAAAAGGTATAAGAGAAAAAAATGAAGTACAACTGCAGTGCCCTCATGAAATTTTGCATTCTGAAGTCTCTTCCAGTAAGTGTTTTAAAGACTTTTATATGGAAGTCGTGGAGGGAGAGGTGGGGAGGGGGGCAAGCAACATGAATCCTATTCCTATAAACTATCAGCTTCCTAATAGATTGATGAATCAGATGAAATTTGTTACTTGGGACACCAGATTTACCATTTTATTAATAGGAGTGACTGTTAGAAGAAAGCAGATAACTGAAAACAAAATAAAGTAATAAAGACCCACATTTCACTGTGTATAAGGATAATTATGTACAAAAGAATGAGTCAAAACCAACTTCAGTCAGCAACACTGTGTGTTTCATTTAGAGACTTAATTTTAAGTAGAGATGGATTCATTAAAACTCCTGATCAGAATTAATTCTAGGCTGGATTTCTTCTTCCAGACTCTTGCATTGAGGATGCCTTTTTGCATGAGCTAACCTGACACATGCAGAAATTGACTGGAAGAACTTTTCCTTTCTAGCAAGCTAGAACTATGGTTCAGGTTGGCAGCCTGTTCAGCTTTGGAGTTCAGCTTTATGCAACATTTCCTGAAATAATCTCAGGAGTTAGACAAATTCTCAAGCCACCGGTGTTTTGAAGACACTAAAATACTGTTTAAAACCACAATTCTAGGAATTCTTTCCTTACTGTAGGAGTAAGGAAAACCCTATTGTTCTTATGAGTTCTATCTGCACCTCATGGTTTTCAAATATGCTTTGGTAGTGAAGAGCAGGGAAATATAATTTATCACTCCACATTATCAGTTTGTCTCTTCATAAGTAAGGAATTTAAGATAGCCGGAACAAAATTAAAATCTTCAAGCAAAAATTGGAAGTTGCTTATTTTACTTACTTTTCTTTACACAACTAGTCTTCTCCTCCCAAAATTTTGTATAGAGATTTGATAGTTTTAGTGTAATAATATCTTCCTATAGTAGTTCCAGAAAATCCACTTAAAATTAATTTTCTTTCAGAATTCTCAATTTTTAGGTTATTTTCAAAATTATTAATGTATTAGACTTCAAATCATGATATTATTTCCAAACCATAAGAAGAGTCTCTATTTATTACCTTTGGCCTCGGCTTTTTCATATTCTAACACAAGAAGGTGCACAAGTATTCTTCAGAAATAGACTGCCTGTTAGCAGAAATATCTGTGGGACTATGGTATTATTTGTGCTTTGCATATGATGCACTAATTTTGTGTTTTATAATACAAAATAAATATAGAAATAGAATTAATATTCTAATAGACTTTAAACAGTTATATAAAATGTCACTTGATTTTTTAACTCTGCATATTCTGACCCACAAGTGAAAAATAATGAGAGTATTATAGTAGTATGGGGGTCAAATATGCTTTTCCCCTTTGTGTCATCTATTTAGACCATAAGTGGCCTGAGGAAAAGATTTAAGTGTATATGTAGCATCTATATCAATGATCATTTCAGATATATTAAATTTGACCACATCTGGACCCGAAAGAGATTTTAGAAACAATACCCTGTTATTTTTTGAAACATTCTACTCTCAATTACGTTCTGCTTTGGAAAAAAGTGTCAGTAAGACAAAATTATCTTACTCTCCTAAAAACACAGCAATGTAGGCACCTGACATTTTTAACCTTTTAGCAGCATATTGAATGCTCTAGCAGAACACTACTGTTTGGTTTATTTAGGTATATTAATGATTGTAGGGAACAAAGTGGATAATTTAATAACTAGAGCAACTCCAAACTTTCACCACATCTGCCTTGGTCAGAAGGACTGTGCTCAAGTCTTTTAATACATCCCATACTAAATGCCACCAGAGTGAATGGGATATGAAAAAACCTAAGTACAAAGAGACAACCAGAGAGGATGCCACAAACTGCTTCTTTGAATGCAGAATGGTTTTTCAGTGAGGAAGGAACTTCATTATTTAAATACAGGAAAGCCTAGGGGAGAAGGGTCACAAAATAGATTTTTAACTCCCAAAGGATAATGAACAACTCCAGGGATCTGTTAGATGGGACTCTGAAAGGGGAAGTTGCATGCAGGTAACTTTCTGTTGCAGCTGCATTCTGCACAGACCACCAAATCTCATGTGCTAATTGTAAAGCCATTACACATGATAAGAAGTTCTTTGCAAGTTTCATTGCAGCTGTAGCTTTCAGGCATCTCCAAACAGGGACGGGAGAGCCCTGGCACACCAGGATATCAATATGCCTGGATGCCCTGATACACTTAGATACCAATAGGCCTGATGTCTTGGACCTCCTATGACTTTGGCAAGGGGCATTGAGGGGCATTACTTGAGAACTTTGCTCTGCAAGAACAGTTTTAAGAATTTTAAAATGGTACTAGAAAGGACATTACCATGTTAAATGGTTGTCATATTTCACGGTTTTTTATGTGTTTACAGGGACATAGTGACACAGTATTTTCTTCTAAACAACAGACGTGTTCATTTCTCATAAAATGCAGTATGTATTTTGCTGTCTTAAATGAGAAATTTTGAAGTACAGAAATTTACACAACAGGAAAAACATACAGCACTAGTGAAACCGGTTTTAAATAAATTCATACATCCGCAAATCTACAAATGAAAAAAAATCCTACTACTGAATATACACTCATTCAATTGCTTCCTGTCTACAGATGGACTGCCTTCCCACGGTAGCCTGTCAAATTATTAAATTATTACATGTAAATATTGGCTATTTATAAAATTGAGTCAGTACTGCACAAATAGGATATTTAATATCTAAACCCAGTATTTTTTCACAATTAGCTATAGCCAGTTTGAGTAACTGACCACAGTACTGAAATATCACCCACTGAACAGTTACTGTTCAAATGCAAAACAATGTAGGCATTTGTTGAACATCTCTTTTTTGAAAAGAAAAAGAAGAAAATATAGGACAAACTGAATGCCTCACATGTAATAATTTTGTAAAACTTGATTTGTTTTATTTTAGGAAAAAGAAAATAAACATCCCAAAGCCTATCATCAAACTTCGATCCCATTTAGGACCAGCAATAAATTAACACTTAGTACAACATTCCAAATTCTGGTACTGTGATAAAAACCTAAGTCAAACATTTATGACAGAATGATGCTGACACATAACCTAAAGTCAGTATATACAGGAAACAGAATTTTCCACAGAGATTGTAATCCTTCACCTGTTGATGAAAAAAAGAGTCTTGCAAAAACTACTCTTAGCCATCCAAATCAACTCTTGATGATATCTCTAAAAAATGGTAGAATAGCACGCAATCTGAATTGTGCCCTAAATTTCCCGTGTCTCCTACAATATGTGCAGATTCTGTGCAATGCTAAAAGAGAGAATTTAATGACTTTGAAGGCTTCCAAAATTGAGTGTCCAAAAATCCGTAAGATTCTTGCATTTTTAGCCTCATATATTAAAATCTTGGATCCTAAGTCTAAATATGGTCTTTGCTTCCTATTATAAAGTAAAAATTTGCAAACAAACTGGTGACATAACAAATATGACTTTATTATATCCACATACACATCATGGTACAAATGCCTGTTTCAAGAAGAGATTTCAGGTCTTATCAAAACTACCTGTGTGCTTAAGGGGAAAAAAGCTAAAGGAAAAATCTCACTCTTTGAGGAATTTTGTGTTTGCACTACATCTCACTGTATTCAAAGCATTAATTATGAACTTGACTTTCTTGCATTATATGAAATCAAATTTCTTGAAACCCTGACTTGTTATTTATGCAGGACATAATACTTAACAGCACTACAATTGCTCCTTTATCATTGCCCAAATTTCAAAGTAGCATTCAACAAGAATCAGGCCACTACATGATAATTCAGTAGTTTACCTTCAACAGAGCAATGCACTAGCTGACATGATTAGATACTGTATAACTAAAAAAAAAGCAAATTCTTACTAAAGGGCTGCAAAATTTGTATTTCTATTGTTTTCACTGCTGCATGAGAAGCAGATCACATAACAGTTATGGGCACCAGCCAGAATGTAAATTGGAAATATATAGGTTTAAATGTCATTTTTTTCAATACCAACAAAAAGTGGCACTACTGTATTACCACTGTACCTCAGAAACAATTTTTCTCAATGTTAAGAAAAGTATTCCTACATAAGACAGAATCATCTTTAATTCGTTCTGTTTTACAGAATTATTCACATTTTCTTGGCATGAAAAAAATCACACAGTGAAATGACATTGCCAATTAAGTGAAATTAATGGATTTCTTGAAAAAAAAAAAAGGTAATGCTACAAATTGAAATAAACAAAAGCTAAAAAAACCCCTCAAATATTTAAAGAGCTAAACATAAAATAAGTCAGGTAAGAAGCCAGTGGTGGCCAAGTTCTGTGAAACATACTCTGTAAGAATTCATAACTTGCCCTTCATGCCAACAAAAGCTAGAGCTTTCTGGCTTATGAAATTCCATTTCCCTCCCCTCCCAGTAGGACTTTACTTTTAGCACTCTTAATGCACACTTCAACTGCTCTTCTAAATAAGCCCTTTGATGATTACATTTTAAATTGTAACTACTTTCCACAACAAAAAATTATATTTAAATATTTGAGGGGGTTAAAAACAAATTATGCCCCTACTGTTTCTATTTCATTAGTACTCCTGAGTCTTTTCCAATTTCAAGTATAACCTTAAAAATTCCTTTTTACTTACTTCTTTTCCATCTGTTTTTCAGTACCATTACATATACTGACATCTACTAGCAAAGACGGGTCACACATAATTTAAGCTCTTTTATTCTGTAAAGTACTCTTTAATTTGATGGCATTCACAAATCAAAGCATTGTGAATGATAGCTGTCCTGCCAAATGATATTGAAAGTCTGAAGTGAACATTCTTGTACTAAGCCATAAATAGCAAACCAGCTCCAGAAAAGCCCAAAGTTATAGTTTTGTACACATGTCTATCTAAAGCACACGAGAATAAGGCAGGTCTTAGCAATGGAAAAACAAAAGAACCAGAAAGGATCAAAGAAAAGATCAAATAAGACAAGCAGAAATCACTTACTGCTTCTTTCAGGCCTTTGAACAATCCTAGTCTTCTTATTCTGAATTCCACTTTCATGAAGTGCCTTAAACCAGTCTCTCAATCTGTTTGCAACTTCCCTGAATTCCAAGTCACTGCACACTGAAAAACAAAATGCAGAGTTGTTTAAGGTTTTTCTCCAGGGTGGTAAATCGAACTTTTCAAATTATGCCAAAAAAAATTCCCCTAACCCCACAAAACTCCAACCCCACATAATAATACAATCATATATGTTCCACAGCTTTAAAAATGTATTTAATTCAGCTGCATTGCTTAGGTATGCCTTCAGAACCCATTGAAGGTCCTGAGAAATAAATACCTGCTGTATAAAGGAATTATAAAATTACAGATGCCAAGGAATAGAAAACTTCCTTTGCAAACTACTATAACCAGTTGTAGCACAGATATTTTCACACCTTACTGCAGATGAGGCTGAGACCCATGACAGTCTTTTGTCTTCTCATTTCCCTCATCATTAAGGCAATACTAATCCAAGCCCTACCAGAAGAGGTAATTTAGGCAGATAATCACAAACACTCAGCCTGCTTTCCTATGCTGAGGCACAAAAAGAGGAAATAGGATTGGGAGCAAAAGTGTTTCAACAATGTGCTGGAAGTATATACTTGGAATGGAGTTTCACAAGCCAAACCTGTGAGCACAAACAGGCAACTCCACAGCCACTTGGTGATGGAAAGAATGGATTCTTTGACCAGAAATAGCAAAGGCAGAAAAAGCACACCAGACCAAAGAGAGCATCTCTAGCACCAAGAGCAGCAGATTAGCAGCAGACTGGCTGAAGTGCTGTAAAGTACTGGCAGTTTGTACAGAGGCCAACAGAAGCAGGTATCAGAGAGAGATGTGCAGTCAAGAGGCTAATTCACTGACAAGACAAAGAAAGGGCAAGCTTGAAGCAAGTAGATATCCCTACATGCTTGAAGCAAGTAGATATCCCTCCCAGAACTCCATCTTCCCGTTTGTTTGGGAAGACAAAAGAAATAGCAGTGTCTGGAAGATGACAAGAGCAGAAAAGACAAAAAAATGTATCCCTGCTCAGGTAACAAAATACATTCCACTGCCATTCTCAATAGCTGTCATTTCCAAACTGGGATGACTTTCCAGGTCTACCAGTAACCAAATAAGCTACAACCTGAAGAGCTCATAACTAAGTTGTCTGAGCTTCACAGTGACACTCTTCATAAAAAAATCTCCAGTTTGCTTACTTTTCTTTTATTGTGTAGCAATCCAACACATTTAGTGACTTAGCTTTTTTAGCACTTCATTAAATTGCACAACACTATGAAAAACCTACTTGTATTTTGGAATAAGATAGAAACATATAATTTTGTCAACAACTATCAATGCCTGTACACCTGCATGCACCTAAGCACGGGATTATTTATTCTTTACTGAAGTCCCTCTTGATACTTTGATTCTACCCAAGAAAGAATGAAAGACTAAAGTACAATTCATCCATCCATATATTTGCATATGTTATGGACTGATGTTTTTATAAATATTGTATTTGTGCTTCTCTATTGTGTAACAGAACTATTTCTTTTCTGATAATTTATAGGGAACTGGAGAAAAAATAATCATAAATAGGCATGTGTACTAAAAAAATGTATTACAACAACCAGATGAAAATGGTTTTCTGATCCAAGACTACATATTGTAATTCGAACATGTGGGATTTCTATGTTTGCTATGGTGACACCTTCCTGTACCAACTCTTGCAATCAGAGGACAGGTCAGCACAAAGAATCAGCTGTTAACTTGGGACACTCTGCTCCTCTTTAATTTTCCTTCCATTACAGCTGTATATTGGTTTTTATGGCCAGGTTTTGGTAGCAGGAGGCTGCAGGGGTGGCTTCTGTGAGAAGCTGCCAGAGGCTCCCTCCATGTCCAGCAGAGCCTAGGGCAGCTGGCTCCAGGACAGAGCCGCTGCTGGCCAGGGCCAAGCCAACCAGGAATGAGATAACAAATTCATGTTCAACTTCCTTTGCTGTAACAGAGATGATCAACCTAAAAATCCATTCACCAGAATGCTACTTGCCATTGAAACATGCTTGCTCGAGGTAATCCTGTATGATGAAAAATTGTATTAATTAGTTGATACATACTAAAAAATGTTTAGGAACTTTTCATCCCAGTGATGAGCTTGTAAAGATATAGAGTAGTGAAATTATTGTGTAAATTTGTCTGTACTGATTTAAAATAGGTCAAGATGAGGTAATTCAGATCTATTCAGACTATTATTTAACCTGATAGACTGGGAGATGAATCTTTAATGGTGAAAGACAGACAGTAAAGGTTGTAGAAGGTTAGAGAGTAATCAAAAAATGCATATTAAATCACATGAATCCACTCAGGAACTTGCCAAGAAGTAATTCTGTTTTTGTATAATGCCAATGCAAGGCAATCCTGCTATTACAATCAATTTTAGTAGCCATTAAGAGAATTAGTACAAGGTAATACCAAGTCACTAGCTCAAAGGTTACTGGAGTCTGCTGTCATTTCAAGCAATGAGGCTGTCTTCTAAAATTAACAGCTATGGTTATGCAAAAAAATGAAGGTATCAGAAAATTTATAGGTACTTAATCCAAATATAACTTTATTATAAATATTATTTAAATGTTAGGTGGAACCAACTGTTCAATCTGTTTTCACATACAGTAAATGTTATGATTTATGTTGGCGTTTGAATATACTTTACAGATTGGAAGTAAAATATTTGAAAATGCTGTATCAGCCTGAGTTCTTTAAGTGCCTTTCGACTCAAGTTAATTAATGAAGTAAAAATAGTGCTACTGAAAGCTGTAAAGACATGCAGAAGGTGTTTTAGCACTAGCATAATGTGCTGAATTCCCTAACATATTTAAACCAGTCTTAGCGTCCTGACATAAGAGAAAGTAAGTTATTTTAACAGTGCTTCCTTTTTATGTAAACACAGACACAGAAAAAATTACCTGTAGCTTAGTAAGTATTGAATGGACATGGACATTATGAGCACACTGCAATACTGTTATATCAAACAGCAGCTTTTGCTAAGTGAAAGATCAAAAAAATTATTTAGGGGAAAAAAAAAAAGAAGCAAGAAACACTCTGCACACTATGCAGATGATTTTCCCCAGCACATACAATCTCATTCAACCAGGCAAAACTATACTCATAAATTCAGGTAGACAATAAAATAACCAGGAAGTAAATATAGAGTATCTAGAAAACTTGAAGAACAGGGTACACATCAACCATGTTTTAGAATCAGCTTGTAATTACTCCACGTAAGATGGAGTCTGTGCTGAAGCAAGACTTTGACTTGCTATTCAAACTTTTTCAACATTATTAGAATCACTGCATATGACTTTAAAAAACATAGAAATAAAAAACCCCAATATGATATTGTTTGATTCACGGAATAAATATGTTAATAAAATACGCTAAAAGGGACCTCCAGAAGCAGTTCACTCTTACTCTCTGCTAAAAGTAGGTCTAATCACATCAAGCTGCTCAGGGCATTGTCCAGTCATTCGTGTCCTGTGACCATCACAGTACTCATGTGAGGCTTCCTCAGTGTTTGAGATAGAACCCCTCTTTGAAAGGAGCTACTATCAACTGTTCTGTGGCTCCACACTGCTCTCCCTGAAAAGTTACGTAAGAGTATTTCCTGTGCTGTGACTTAAGGATTGCAGCCATCAGTCCAGGATTGCTAGACACCCAGAAACCTGGTTAGAGCAGCAATTCTGAATCAGCTGTGAGCAGGATTATGAGGAGCTGTCCAGAGCTGATGCTCATGCAGCCCAAAGCCCTTTGACAGCATTACCTGCCAGTCATGTACTATCATATGGCTGCACAGGAAATGTTGAGCACCTGTTCTAGCACGGGCATTTAAACCTTCTTCTGAAAATGAAACTGCCATCAGAACTCAGTGCAGAATGTGCATGGCTTTAAAGACATTACCTACTATAGTAAGCTGGAACATTACAGGACATGTAACTACTCAGTGACAGTACTCTACAAGTACCTTGTCATTCTGCAGAGGTTTTTTTTGGAATTTAGCCCTGAGGAACTGATTATTTGGACTGAAAATGCCACCTCCAGAGTAAGGGCTAGTACCCTTGCGGCTAACTCTACATGTCTAACAATGGTATGCAAGTGACTTAAAATTCCTGCAATACAGAGCAGCACTTCTAGCTCTGCATCATCTGTCACAAATGGGAAGAGTAACATATGGTAAAAAGAAATGTGCTAGCAAAACCCAATAAATTTGGCAGAAGGACAAAAATCCCTCCAAACCTGTAACTAAAGAATGGGACAGCCATTTCAGTCATCTTTTTACCATCCTGGAGGTACAGTTAGAACTGGTTTGGTTTTTTTTTTTAAAAAGGCTCTAAACTGAAAAAATTCATGCATATATTTGTATTTCTATAAGCTGATATTTATCAGCCATCTCTTATCTCTAGAGCCAATGATTTTAGGAAGATAATACCTTGAAATTAACAAATAAAAGCATTCTGATTTCCCTTATATTTAACTAAATATAATTAATTTTCTACTTTGGTTAGTCTATGTTATGAGACAATTAATACAAATTCTTCAGATACCATATCAGGGAACTGCAGCTGCTTATTCATACTGTCCCAAATTAATGTTCCATACAGACATTCTGCACATGATTAATGCTTCATAAAATGCAAAATGATTTCAATAAATTACATTTTCATAAAATAAGTCTGATCTTTTTGTGTCCTCACAGTTTTTAAAGACTTCACATTTAGGAATAATAATGATTTCTGAGTGCAGGAAAAATACTAGTAACCACAACACACAATTTATGTGCCAAGTCACTGTCTTCTTACTGTGGACTTACAAAGACATTGCAATTAAGTAAGACAATACTGATTCTTTGGTCTCTCAGAAGTATCACAGACCTATTGTGGAATTTGCTAATTTATTTTCTGGACAGTCAATGTATATGGCTTCCTTTACTAACTGCTGCTAACCTTCAGTGTAGGCTATCATTTCTCATCGTGCTCTGCTATTTCAAACTATTCATTTCTGAGGGTGAAAATGGTATTATTAATCTGTAAATTGCATAGTTATGAACACAGACAACAAAAGAAGATAGCAAAGAGATGTTCCACTGTAATATGCTATATTCCAAGATAATTTTAAATATTTCTGTATATTCAATTGAATCCAGTATTTTGTGTAATAAAAGATATTGGAAGTATCAAGTAGGGACAGACTAAAAATTGTGTTAGTGGTGAAAGCTTTTAAGGAAACCATAACCCAAAGGTATGGCAGTTTTCAAAATTCAGTTTTAAGGATTGCTGAAAGAACTACACAGCTCTGGGACAAAGTCTGGACATTTTCTTCCCTTCAAGGTCATGACTGACAGAGACCTGCAAAGACTTCTTGCAATTTGACACACAATCCCTTGAAACATAGTAGACAAAAGGTAAAAGATCAATGAATAATGCTCTTTATAAAGAAAATTTTAAAATATGTATATATTATTTTACCATTTCAAATGAGGTATTTTCTGACATCATAAATATTCTGTCCTGACAAAAGACTTTAAAAGTGTATTACATCAGGTAACCATGCACAGAACTTAGAAGGCACTGATGGACCTTTCTTTCTGTTGTGATAGACAATTATTGCTCCTCACTCCTATCTACTGGTTTGCACCTTTTCTCTGCCATGGAAGGGCAGGAGAATTAAACAGTGGGCTGAAAAATCCCCCTTTAACAGAAATTAACTACAATCTGCTCCGCAAGTGTTTGGCATAAAATAATCTTACATCATATTGGATCCCACTGAAGTCTAACAGATCCGAGGCTGCATTGCAGCAATTTACTTTTTTCATATTTAGATCGTGATCTGATGCTTTAAACCACGTTGTATTTACTCTAAACATTTGCTTGTGTGTTTTTCTTGAATGTTTAATCACTAACATTGCTGTCAATCTCATAAAATTGTTCATTACAAGAGCACAGTTGCCTGTAGACCTTTCAGAGAGGACCAAGAGGGAAGAATCACTCCAATTTAGTTAATTATTTGTATCTTCCCTAAAGGAAGGCCAAGAGAGGTAGAAAAACATTTTCTCTACTATTGAGAAACCTGTGACAGTTAATCCATTATATGGATGTAAGGTAACAGCAGGACTGCATTCCCCTGGCCCAGAATTACCAGCCAGTGAGATGCAAACTCCACTACACTACCACCACTCCAGTGATATTAGAATGCTGGTTAAGTAAATGTAATCTGCAGCTGTGTCTCCACACAAATTCACTAATCAAAAGTGTAAGGAGAAATTCAGAAACTAATGAGTTTAAAAAAACATAGTTAGGGCACTAATACCCACAATGTTTACAAATGCATTTATGAAATATGTTAGCAAAGTGCAATTATGTTTTGCTAGTCTATGCATTCAGTACTAAATGGATTGTTCATGAATGTCTGATGTAGATCAGGGAATTTTTATGAGCTGTATATGAATATTCATACAGATAGGAATTTATTTAGCCTTGATAATTTCTAATGTGGTTATTCCTGTATGTATTTTAAATCCAAAAATCTTGCATTACCAACAGTGATCCTCATATGTGTTACAGAGAACCTTTAACACACAGAGTGTGACATTAATCAGTATCAGACCCAAACCAGACACCATGAGGTATCAATCTTGGTATCATGGTATCATCCCAGACAGTTCTTTCCCAGCCATAGTCTCTCTGCTGGCTACCTGCACACAGTGCTGTCCGCCTGTCGGCTTCGCGAGTACAGAAGCTTTCCGAAAGAGCTGTTCACAGAAGGCACAAATCATCACCATGTGTATGCAGAACTGAACAAAGCCCCCTTAAAATCCTTACCCTGTTGAAATCTGTAGTAAAATAATTGCTGACTTCAGTTCAACCAGAATTTCACCCTCAATTTGCTGCTGTCTAGACCAACTACTTGGTTCTTTGAAGAGGAAAGGAATGCTAACACTGATCTACACAGTGATGATTGCTTAAACAATTGACATTTTTCCCAATGAAAAATTAAATTTAATAAATTTTGCAATCTATTAAAATAAAAAGATAACCTTTTTGTTTAAAGAAATATGACATTATATTTTGAAAAAAATCTATACAAAAAGCATGTTTATTTTAAACAAAATCTATATAATTAGAACGCACACTGTTTTTCCACATGGTGATTAAGAACCTTTCAAGGCAAAAAGGGTATGGGCAATTAGAGATGCCAGGTAGTTATCTATTCAGTTATAATTTCACTTGCTAATCAAAAGCCATGAAAGGCATTTATACTAACTGGTTGTGCTGATTATCAGCACCGTTGCCTACAGCTGAAAAGAACTGCCAAGTACCATCAACTGTGAGCCTCTTCACCACTGCATCTGAGACTTCCAAACTACTGTCCTAATAATGGCATCACTGTGCTGCACTGTTTACAAAATCTGTAGAAGTCTTTAAATTGTCAGTGACATCAGCAAGAGTCTGAAAATAATGCATCAGAACCTGAGACTTAAAAGTGAAGAAACAAAATCAGTACTACAATTATTTTAAGAAATAATTAAATTCCTTCTGATAATGGTTTTGAAGACATCCTAGTAAGAACAGTAAGAAACATTTATAATGCAAAATTATGTCTATTTCTCACATAGATTCTTCGGTTCTCTGTCAAAAGACTTAACATAATTTTCTAGCTGTTATTCCTTTTGTTACTGAAATTCAATTTCATGCATGTTTCTCTTTTGCCCTTTTTGGGCCGTGCTCTTAGAAATATTTTGAATTTCTTTTAACACATCAATAAATACTGAGAAACATATCACAGTGATACCTGAATCTCAATGGTCACACAAAAGTTCCTCACTTCTTTGGCAACAATCACCATTAAATCAACATGGCACTACAGAGTCCTGCCAGATTATCCTATTCCATAGGGCCAGCTGCATCACCAGGCTATTTAGGTAGTGTTAAAAGATAGAAGCCCTGACAGCCACCTGTGAATTCATTGTGGTCAAACCCCATGTTTTGTTACCACTGCACTGAGCTCAAAAATTTGTTGCTTTCCTGTCTGCATGGCTCATTGCTTCACTTTCAAAATGCTGATATTGCTCCTCAGTGACTTTCAGACAACAGCAAATTCACATCTAGCAAGGTGAAGCTGAGGCACAGCAAATGTGTGCAGAGATTACTGCACTCAACAGCAACCACCATCACCAAAAAAATTAAGTTGTAGTGTAACGGGTCCAAGTTTAAGAGTTTCTCCACAGCTCTTGTTTCATTAAACAAACAGAAGCCCTGGTTCCATTTAGTGGGAGTTTTGTCACTGATTTCAGTACTAGTTTTGCATTCAACGAACATGAAAAACCTTTATTGCTACTACATAAAACCTCAAAACTTCCTCCTGGTTTACAGTTGTAATTTGAAGGCTATTGCTTGAATACCTGAACAGATTTGGGATCTTATTTACTTGCTGCTCTCTGCATGTATTAACCGATTAATCGAAAGGACATCATCAACACATTTCTACTTTAAGAACCAACACTGCTATTATTTCTTAATATGCAATCAACTTACAGAGAAAAACAACTAATTTAGTCTCATTTTATACTGAATTCCTGTTTTACAAACAAAAGTTTCTAAGTTTCTAGGACTGCTCACAGATTAGTCAGAGTTGGTAAATATGATGAAAAATAAACATAATCCAATAACATCCTAAAAAACAAAATCCTACAACACACTGTATATGGCAGAAAGTGTCTTTTTGACAATTTATAACCACACCTGCAGATCTAATAGGACTGGATGTAGTGTGTAATTTTAAAAGGTCATTAAATGTAGAGAATAATTATATTGTGGGGCTGATACTGTTCAACATCTTTGTCAGTGACACAAACAGTGGAATCAAGTGCACCTTCAGCAAGTTTGCTGACACCACCAGGCTGTGTGCTGCAGTCAAGATGCTGGAGGGAAGGGATGGCAGCCACAGGGACCTTGACACACCTGATAGGTGGACCCACGCAAACCTCATGAAGTTCAACAAGGCCCAGTGCAAAGTCTTGAGCTGCATCAATCCCAGGCACAAGCTGAGTGGAGAAGGGACTTAGAGGAGAGCTGCAGAAAAGGAATTCAGAGTGGTGGTTGATGAAAAACTCAACATGAGCCATCAGTGGGCAGTCACAGCCCAGAAAGCCAAGTGAATCCTGGGCTGCACTAAAAGGAGCATGGCCAGCAACTTGAAGTTTATTCTCCCTCTCTACTCTGATCTTGTGAGATCCCACCTGAGTATCACATCCAGCTCCTATGTCCCCAACATGAGAAGGACAAGGAGCTGTTGGAGCAAGTCTATGACAATGGCTGAGAGAGTTGGGGCTGTTCAGCCCTTGGAGAAGAGATAGTTGTATGGAGACATCATGGGAACCTTCCAGTATTTCAAGAGAGCCTACAGGGAAGCTTTTCATCAGGAACTGCAGTAATGGAGGAACAAGTAATGGGCCCAAACTAAAAAGGGAAATTTAGGTTAGACATTAGGAAGAAATTATTTTCCATGAGGGTGATGAGATACTGGAACTGGTTATCCAGGGAGGTTGTGGATGGTCCAACCCTGAAGGGTTCAAGGCCAAGTTGGATAAGGCCTTGAGCATCCTGCTCTCTTGTAGCCTCCTTCAGATACTGGAAGGCTGCTCTAAGCTCTCCACAGAGCCTTCACTTCTCCAGGCTGAACAACTACAGGTCTCAGCCCTTCTGAGCATCTTTGTGGCCTTCCTCTGGAGTCACTCCAGCAGGTCCACATCCTTTTTATGCTGGGGGTCCCAGAGCTGATGGCCATGACTAAATACATTTTTGCAGGACATGATGCAGTATGGTCAGCA
Source organism: Melozone crissalis (assembly GCF_028551555.1). Lineage (NCBI taxonomy): Eukaryota > Metazoa > Chordata > Aves > Passeriformes > Passerellidae > Melozone > Melozone crissalis. The sequence goes on along the minus strand of NW_026535784.1, from coordinate 32,907,867 downwards.
GTTGCCATTACAGTAATGTGGTTTAACATTCCATATAATAAAACTTCAGTACAACTTCAACTAGTATTTTGAAATCAGCCAGTAACTTCAGCTGCAAAAAAATTTCTAAAAAAACCAAAAACAAATTACATTGAACCCTAAAGTTTCCAAGTTGATAAGGGAAGTTACAATAAGAACACACTTCCTACCAAACCTGAAGGCACTGAATTTGCAATTTAAAATGTTATCAAAACTGCTGCTTAAGCCTTAGAACATAGAAATAAACTAAAAACTCATTAAAGCTTCAAACTTTGCAAAAAACTGACATTCTTGTACAGGCTGAGAAGAACAAAATATATAAAATCATATAAAAGAATTTGGTTTTATTATCTTTCAGGTACTAGAAATTAAATTTGTGAATTTTGCTGTTTGTGCCTCAAGGTATGCTATACTACATTTGGGATAAATCTATTAAACAAGCAAGTGGGCAGACTCCTAAATAGAATCATAATTTAGCAATCAAATTAAAATAATTCCTATTATCTTAGAATAGTATTTCACTTGGAAGGGACCTACAACAATCCAGCTGCCTAATCAGTTCAGGGCTGACCATACCCTAACACAAGTTAAAGGCATTGTCCAAAATGCCTCTTAAACACCAACAGGCTCATCGACCACCTCTCTAGGAAGGATGTGCCAGTGTTTGACCACCTTCTAGTGACAAAATGCTTCTAAACATCCAGTCTAACCCTCCTGTGGCACAGCTCTGAAGCATTCCCATGTGTCCTATCACTGGATACATGGGAGAAGAGCTCAGCACCTCCCTTTCCACCTCCTCAGGAAGCTGGAGAGACCAATGAAGTCACCCTTCAGCCTCCTCCTCTCCAAACTTGACAAGCCTGAAATTCTCATCCTTTCCTCACAGTACATGGTTTCTATCCCTGTCACCAGCTTTGTTTCCCTCCTCTGGAGCCATCCAAGGACCACCACATCCTTCCTGGCGTGTGGGGCCCAGAATTGCGGACACCACTCAGGGTGAGGCCCCCCAAGGCTGGATGCAGTGGGACAGTCACCTCTGCTGGTTGTCTGCTCTTGCTGTGCTTGATGCTCCCCAGGATGGGGTTTTGCCCTCTGGGTTCCAGGGCACACCCTGCTGACCCTCTCTGAGCTGCTGCTGACCAGCACCCCCAGATCCCTCTTGGCAGCCACTCCTCTCCCAGTTTAGAGTTGTATCCAGCAGTACTCAGTAATACTGTTTATTTCTATATGAGTCACCATGAGGGAGCTGTGACCAAATAGCATCAAGGTACAACACCCACTGAACTCAAAACCACTTCTGCTACTACCATGACACTGCTGTGTAAAATATCTGATGTAAACAAATAGCTGACCCAAATAAATTAAATGAATACTGAGTGTCCAGTCACTGCCTAAAGTCCAAAAATGCTCGAGTGTTAGGTAAGTCTCTTAGAAGAAATTAATAAACAAGAAAAGAGAAACTATGACATTTTCAACAACATGATATCGAACGCCTGTAAAGAAGATGCAGGCAACAGCTCCTCTGATTGTTCAGTCACTCAACAGTGATGATAATTAGAAGAAACTTCCTGAGGATACAGGCAGTGGTAATGGCCCAAAGGGGAGCAAGTCACACAAACTCTCCAAAATCCCCCTGAAAGGTAGTCAGCTAGGTAGATTAGGTATCTAGATTTTATTTGTTTCTCGTTTACTAGACATACACACACAAAATAGGTCAGCTCATCAGCAGAAGACAGGAACATACATAAATATATGGCTGAATAAACATAAAAAATAGTGAGTTTTTCTCCTCTCTTCTATCTAGACAAGACAGCCAAGCACCTACCTGGTGGGCACAAAACTATGCTCCTGAGCCAAAGATGTAACTAAAGAATCATCATCTCCTTGCTATTCACATTTTCCTTTTTCACTTTCTTCCCCTTTCTAGGCTGTTTCTTTCTTTAGTTCCTCACATTTTGAAGTGTCAAGAGTTAATGAACCACACATTATTTTTCACTGTACACAACATAATCAAGGTGTCCCATTTACTTTGGTGTTGAAAAGTTTCCTGTGAAATAAAGCATTTGTTACTCAATACATATTTCTGTAACAAAACATCTTTTATCATTATCATACTGTTACTGAATGATTTTTTTTCCTGGAGAAAACCATAGATAATAATTTTTTGAAAAATACTACAATGTAAAACTTTTTTTTTTCCAGAAAGGTAAGGTGCTGAACATTTTAATCTAAATTAATTGATTGATATTTATCTAATAGAAATGCAGATTTGTGTAATTTTTGAGTCCACATACAACCCTTTTCTCTTATAGCATTGGAAGAAGTAAGGAAATTGTCTTCAGGAAAATGTCCATTCTTATATGGCCTGATATTGCACAGATAAAGTAAATTCAAAGTTTTAAAAAATAAAATCATGCAGGCTAACACTGAGACATTGATAGCAAAAAATGAGACCTCTGTAAAGACTGCAACAGGTACTTTGTTTTCACAGTTACTGTTCGGCATCCACTGCAAAAGAAATTCCTCGTCACTCAAAATAACACTGATAAGCATTTATAATGCTTGATAAGGGCAGTATATTCCATTTTGATTTATGCAACAGAATGACCCAATGTCCACATGACACACTGGAACAAACTGCTCAGTTACACAGGAAAAGAGTTCCCACATTTCAACTTTTTAAAATGCTGTTCTTTATCTACCCCTTTTGGACACCAAAAGGAAACTCAGATTATAATAGAACAAGAGCAGAAGTTCTGACCAGACCATTTGGTGTTCAGCTCTCCCAGAAGAGTGTACCACACAAGTTTCAAGTCATTAAGCTGCAAGGCTCCAGGACAGCCCAGACTCACAGCATGTGCAGTGCAGGCAGTCTGCACATACAGACTGCTTGTTTGCCTGGCACTTAACAAATGCATGCCAACACCATCAATCTGTCTGCAAACACCTTCTTAATGGACAGATGCATTTCTATTTCCATTACTGAAGTCCTTAAATAGCAAAAGAGGAATTCTTCCAGTCTGAAGACATCCTGCTTTGAGGTAGAGCAATAGAAAAAAAAGGAATAGTAGATTGTCCAATTATTCCATGACTTCTGTGGTAATGAAATTCAGTACGATTTTATTATGCTGTGTATAGTTAGCTTGCTTCTATATATAAATATATATAGCTAGAAATTTAAAAATTACTTCTAAGGTCCTTTTTATGCTTTGTCCAAATGTCAAGAATAAATCATTACCCATCAGAACACATTTCAGATAGAATTGAACATTACATCTCTGTGCCTGAAGCAGATGGAAAGCAAAGGCTGTTTTGCAGGCTTTATGATTTGCAAGCATTTTTCATGAGTTTGTGTTCTGTAAAATATGTTCGACTTCTAGACTACTACTACTGGTCATAGTTTTCAGTGTATCTTGTACATTACTGTGTTACCCTACAAAAAAACCCACTCGGTTCCATATGATAGTTCTAATGTTCTAGGTGCTTCATTTATATATATAAAATATTATATATATGAAGTATTACAACATCTGCATTGTGTGTGCATGTAGGCAAACAATATTTTTTTCTAAGAGATTTCTCTTAATCTAAGTTAGCATATAAATTTAGAATCACTGTAAACTGTACAAGGTTAGCTAGGAAGTTTATGGATTTACATCACCACTTTAAAATGACAAAGAATTTTTTGTGATAAATATATTTTGAGCTACAAATCACATTTTCTTGACTATATTTCATGTTATATGTTAAGCTACACATTTCTCAACTCCCTCTTCAAATGCATGAGATCAGACTCTATTTCTTTCCCTATATTTTGGCTAAAAAAGAAAAACATGCATTTACACACAGAAGCAAGTGTAGTATTCCTTAATATACATACATGTGCTATAGTTCTCAGACCATTTAAAAAACTTGTTCTCTAACAGGTATTCACAACTAACCAAAATTGTCTCACTAACTGCCACTGAAAGTGACAAAATCACTCATGAGTTTCTATTATGATAAGACAATTTTGGTTACCTAACTATAACGTGGACCTTCACGTTTTACATTTTGTGCATCAAAAGAACTTCATATGATGAAATGTTGAAAGCGCTTGGACCATTTTCACTGGAGAAGAAAACAATGGGATCCTATAAATGTGTATAAATACCTGGAAGGTGGGCATAAAAACAGAACCAGGCTCTTTTCAGTGGTTCCCAGTGACAGGGCAATAAGCAATGGGCACAAAGTGTTCAGCAGGAAGTTTCTGCTGAACATTAGGAAAGAGTTTGCTGTGGGAGAGACTGGGCTTTCCAGAGAGGTTGTAAAGGCTCCATCCTCAGAGACATTTTAAAATTGCCCCAGAAAACTCTCAACCATGGTCTTGAGCAACCTCTTCTAAGTGGTCCTTCTTGAGCAGAGGGGTGGAGCAAGAGCATCTCCAGAAGTAAATTTCAAACTCAAACATTCTGCTAGTCTGTGATCTGTAATACTGGTGTGTAGCTGGGTAAAAGTTGGGTAGCAGGAGAATTTTACTGATAATTTCAAACATCTCAAGAAAAATCAATCCAATTGATGGTATAATTTAATTCTTCATTTACTGGACCTTTATTCAGATTCTCTGTGCTAGTTGCACAGATTATTTAGGGAAAAAATTATATTCCTTTCTTGCTCCTTTTACACTAAGCAAAGTTTTCCACCTCCAAGCTCATTTCTATATTTGTTTCAGGTCTTAAGAAGAGAAATAGAGCAAATCAAAAGCCTGACCCCTTTGTCCTATGAAAGTCTAATCTTACAAAACAACTGATTTTAAATCTCTCCCAATACATTGGAGGAATTTAGAAATAAGGTTTATAAGAAAAAAGGAAAAATCTTTATGACACTGGATATCACTTATGCAAAAACTGAATTAATTTCAAATTAACTAAAATAGCAAATAAAACAACTGAAGATAAATTAGTAACTAACTGCTTATCATTCTTTCTAACTCTTCTACCCTAACTTGCAAGGACCGATACCTTAGGCTTATCACTTGCAGAGTGAAGTGTTACATGGTAGGTGCAAAAATAGTACCAAGTGGTCTAGGGAGAGGGGGGAAAAGACAAAGAAAATAGTAATATATGGTTCTTCAATGTAAGAAAATTAGGTTGTTCTCCAAAAAGGGAATATACTTCACCTAGGAAACTGAATTACCGTATTTACTCTGTACTGAGTGCTACATTACTGCCACTGCTGAGAATCTCTTTCAAGAAGCTAAAGAAATCAGATCCCTGGCATCACTTACTGACATCAATGAGCTTCTGACAGCCCCCCATGCAATGCAGGAAAAACATCCTGACAGACTGGCATCTTACACGATGAGATTCATGCTGCCCACAAATGAACACTACAGAGGGGCAGGCTGCTAATCCTTACTGCCACTGAGAGCTCTCACTAATAATTAAAAGACCATCTGGATGAACTGTGGACATGGGAAATCACTGCTTGCATTACAAAATCTACCTTTAGCCCTAGTGAATTAAATTCTAGAAACATCAAGAAATAAACACATGTACACAATAACCTTGTGAATAACTGCATTAATCTCTAGTTTTCCTTTCCTGATCAGTAAATTGTCACAGATGCTTGTCTCTGACACTTGTCTGCATCCTTTGGCCTTGACTCACTATATACTGTTGGCTACTGTTAGCTTTTCACTCAGAAAAAAACACTTTAAAGCCATCAATCAGTAATTTAAAGCTGGTGGACAGCTCTTCTAAATTATTGCAATCTGTAGTGATTTTCTTTTAAACTTGCCTTCCTAATGCTATGTATTGTGTTTTCTATAAAGTCTAGTTATGATCCAATGCTCAATTAGAAGGTCAGAAACATCCCAACTGACTTGGATATGCTTGTACAAACTCTCCTTTTTTCTCTTTAATAGATTTACCAGGGTGAAACACAAAACCAGAGAGTACTCCTGTCACAGACATCTTTTGTGAAAAATCCTTTCTTTAGGATTTTTCCCCTTCTGGGAAGCTGACGCCCCAGAAGAAGAATGTAAAGAGTGGTTGTCTGTGGCTGTGGAATCTAACAGGTGCACCTGTGACTGGTCTTCTGTGAGTGTTAGGATTTACTGACCACTCACAGGAGGGTTGTTCTTGCTTTCTGCCTGGACACAAAACTTCGTTGATCCATTCCTTTGCTATTCCTAGCTTAGCAGCTTCTGAAACTTTTCTCTCTTTTCCTTTTAGTATAGTCATAATGTATTACATATCATAAAATAATAAATCCAGCCTTCTGATCATGAGTGCAAGATTCTGGTCTATCTCTCTCACCCTGAGGAACCCTTGCAAGCCTTGTAACATTCTACTATTTTCTTTGTTTTTTTGAGCATAGCAGTATTTTGTTCACTTTGCTAAAACTATAAACTCTTTCTATTCCTTTTCTGAAGCTCAACCTTTAGAAAGAAGGTAACTACATAATACCAGCGATTTAGTGGCCTCTATCTTTGACGCATCTTTAAATCCTCTTAAAGTGTATATACAGAAATACTGCAGAGGTTGGTCAGCTTCAACTACTGACCTTAAAAGAAAACTAGAAAAAAAACCAAAACAGATTCCTGTGAGACATTATAAACTTTCTTAAAACCTGCAACCATACCTAAATTTGAGACAAGCCTGCTGAAGAAACCAAACAGAACAAAATTGTCTTGTTACTTACTTTCCATTTACAAGGACTTCATTACTCTCTTTTTAAATATTCTGTACTCTACTACGATTCTCAGCATTCTAAGAAACTTCTACTAAAAAGAGAAAAAAAATGCAAAAATATTGACAAGAATTCTTACTGAAGATTAATCAATCCAGGATTTCCTATGACTTGTACTCTTAGAAATGGTAAACAGAAGATTTTTTTGCTCTTTTGTTTCATACCTCTCTCCTAGTAAAGACATACCTCTGCACTAATAAATCTCAATATAAAGCCAGTAATTTTAGAGAGTAGTTATGTTTTAAAGGTGCCACCATAGTAATGAGCCAGAGCTTAACAAGTGGATAAAACTGAACAAGTGCTGATGCCTGCATGTGAGGTGGCTGTAGCACTTGATGTTGCAATATCAGCAGAACATTAACACAGATGCCACAGTTAATTTCATGGATCATGGTGCTTTCAGGAAAGAAGTTGGGTTTTTCATTTTCCATGAAGACTTTAATGTTTTACTTAGAGAATTTCTGACATGTAAAGTAATACACATCTGTGATATAAAATAAAGATACCAACAAAAAATAAAACTAGTATTGTATTTTGTGATGCAGATAAAAAGCAACACAGCTGGGTAATTACTATACTTTGAGGCACAAAGGGTTGATCTAATAATTTTATTAATACATGTTTTCATAATGCTGATTCATCAAGAAAATAAATCTGAATTTAAAAATACAAAACCTGCCTTCTTGGCAGTAAAAAAATTCAAGATGTGAAAATGTAACACTTGAAACAGATTTAGATTATGCTGACACTAGCACATATTCTTACTAAGACTCTGAGTAAAGCTTTAGTAACCTACATAAAGACTCAAAGGTAGCTATTTTGCATGCAAAATAAGAACGAGGAGGTTTTCAAAATACATCTTTCCCTTGCTTCAAGACACTCAGAAGCATGTAAAAATCGTCCTGCAGTTATTGTTAAACAACTTTCTTTTAATAGTGTTAATTTTTTTTCTAACCTTGCACCATCATTTCAAACTATTAGAAATTATCACAGCTAGAAGTGAGTGATGTGAACATGGCCTAGGTGTTATCATATACTCAATGCACAGAAAGACATTTTCAGAGCATCAGTGAATACACACAACCACAGTAAAATGTTCAGTACTGTCTCAAAAGTTGACACCAACCAAGAGAACAATGGTTCTCAACTGGGAAAGAATGGTCAAGCATTCATGCAAGAAAAGCAAAAGTGAAACTGTAAATCAATTCTATTCTTCTGTCTGTATGCTCAGGAGGGGTGAGAAAGATTTTTTTAGGGAAAACTTCTACTTTTATGTGTAAGAACTGATTGTATATTCACTATTGAAAGAAAGAGGATATTGAGTAACCAAGTAAGGATAAGCTCGTACCCAGGGTAAACTTTTTCCTCTAATATGTTACTAGAATATTTGCCTAAAATTAGCTCAAGTAGAAACTAGTTACCATGACAGAGGTCAGCTTCAAAAAATAAATGAGATATAACATTTATGTTGAAAAAAAAAATTGAAAGAGCTACCATATCACCAGGAAATTAATGAATTCCTGTCAATTTCAGTGTAGCAGTTGCAGAAATATCAGCAATAGCTGCCAAAGACAGACATTCCAATCCCTGTCTTCTAAAGGCCTTTGATATTTTAAAGAAAATACTAAAAAAATTCTGGCAGCTATTAAAACAGTCACTTCAGAAAAAGTGATACTGCAACTATTTAACAGGGAGAACAGATAGCAGAGTGAAGTACTAAAGTAAAAAGGATATTGAAGTACTAAAGACTCAATTAATATTATTGAGAAGTGGTTGCCAAAAGGTTATCACATGTTCTTTAAGTACCACTCAGCTTACATCCTACTTGAAGAGGACTTCATGAATCTTATTGCTCCACCTTCAGAACACTATTGAACCATCATCAGTCCATTCCTGAGCTTCCTAAAGACCTCAAGCAGCTTCTCTGTCAATAAATAAACTGACATACTTACAGAAAAAATAATTCAGAATTCGTTTATGTAATTAGCACCACATGTTTTATCTTCAAAAAATAAGAAGGAGGTGCAAATTAAGTAATTTAAAGTAATTACCTGATTTACAAAAACACCTGATTTTTCTAGCAGTTATCTTCCACTGTTGAGTAAGGAAAGACTTTTAAGTCTTACTGAATATTGATGGTATAAAAATAGTATCATTAAAAAAAATTACCAACAGATCAGTAAATGAGACACAAACATAAAGGCATCCTTAGCTTATTTGTACATTGCATGAACAGAAAGATGATCCAGGTACGTAGCATATGATCTGCATCTCTTTGGTTATTTATTCTCAATACAACTACTGTGACACACTTGTAAAGCCTTTAATGTACCATAAGATTGGCAAGGCCCCTCCATTTACATAATTAAGGCAATTATAGCCATAATAATCAAATGCAGCACCATTTTAATGGTCTGGACTATATGTAAGGTTCTGCTTTACAATCCATTGCAGCTGGTTGGTGAAGTGCAAAAGAAAATAATGAATATATCCTAAAAAAAGCATGCGCTCATGACTAACTAAATTAGAGTATGTTGTGCAACACCAACTAAACTTTCCAAATAATTTGCATGCTTTGGGGACCCTAGAACTGAATTTGTTCATTAATTGTTCCAAGATCTAAGCTAACATTAATGATTACAAAACCTAAAATGAAAACAGCATTAATTACCTTCTTTCATCATAACAGCTTGCCTGTCTTAAAATTGCAGGAACACACACAAAAGCACAGGCTGATAGGCTGCAGATAACTTTTTTGCCTCTAAAGGCGTATTCACCATTGGGTTCACTGGGGCTTCCCCTCCTACTAAACCACAAGGGGAAAGGAAGTAAAGAAATCAATCAAGCTAATAAAAATTTTCATAATAAATCACTTAAAAGCAACCTCCTCTAGAACAATCTTTTCCCCTGTGAAAAGTATATGAATACTTCATAAGAATACAACTCTGAATGACTGATTACTCGTCTTGTACATAATGAGTCTTTACCTTAAAAGAACAGTGTATAAATGGCCCTGAGTGTTGGAACAACCCCACAGAAATCAAGGATTACAAAAAAAGCAATGTATTCTAAATAATCACCCCATGTGTATAAGCTCACTCCCCCATACTTATAGTGAACCTGCTAGCTTTGGGATGGAGCTGGGGAGTTCACCCTGAAGTGCTCCCTGCACACAGGATGGACAAGCAGTGCCAAGCTGTGCCCAGCCCCCCAAACATGCACACCTGTTTCCTAAGCCACAGCTTGCACAGGACAGGCATGCCCTCGGTGCCTGTGACAGAAAGGACTCACACAGCGACCAGAGACACAACACTGACATTACTTTAGAAATCAAAAACTGTATCACACAACTATTTTTAACACAAGGCCAGATCTGCCAGTTCAACACTCACTTATAATAAGAAACTTGAGCAAATTCTCCAAGTGCAATCCACCACAGTAGGACAGAACTGCTTTCCACAGCACTGAGACCTTAGGAATTTTCCATTTAAAAGTAAATTTGTGGATGTGACATACATACCAGGATTTGACAAAACTGTATAAATTTGAGTACTCAAAAGCTTCTGAAAGCAGCCGTAAATGGAAAAAAAATGGAATGTTTTGGAAATAAACAGGCCAAATGAAGAGCACAGACAAGGTGGTTCTAGAGACGATTGCTGTTGCAAAGGTGCTTGGAACTGAGAACACAGAGCTGTTTCCAGTGACAGGCATGTAATATTCCCACCTTCCCTTCAGTGTCACAGCTCTTTGCAATACTGCCTACAAGCACTCAGCTAACAATCCTTTCTCAGTACTACACTTCATCCTGTAAGCAATAAAATGTTCTCCTTCAAAGCATTCTCAAATACGTTCTGCAGCGTTACAGCGATTATTTTTCATAAACACAGCATATGCACTCTAGCTTTTCTTACAGTATTATTATGGAATGGGCAACCTTCCCTTAACGTTCCCTTAATCCTTCACTTCTTCCTTGTAACAGTAAAACTCAACCAAACTTTAATTCATTCTGCAATTATGACCTAATTGCAGAGAATATCAAAACTACAGATGACTGCTCAAGCACATTCTGCCTTTTCACTTTTTTGATACTACCAGCTCCACTCTGATGTAGATTAATAGTTTTCTTTTACTATAATGTCTCTGCCTCATTGCTCTATCTGCATTTGTGATATCACTTCTTTTCTGTTCTTTTCAACACCTACTTCTAATGCTTGCTCTCAAATATTCTCATCGCTGTAAGAACAGAAAGAAAAAGCAAAAATTTTTTAGCCAAAAGGTCGTCTACCAGTATAATAACCAATTCTAGTTATCATTTTTGAATTATAAAGATATTTTAAACAAAGTGGACACACACTATTCCATGAAGGAGAAGTTTGAAATTATAGGAGAAACAGGCATCTGGAGCAAAACTGAGTCACTTCTAGAGCCTAACAACAGCTTGCACAGCTGCATCTCCATTTCTCCAGTCCTTCAAACACAGCCACAGGCTCCTCATCACTCCCACATCACATATGGACAATAACTGGCAAGACTCCTATAAGACTCCTTTCCAGTCTTTTCCTTCCTTCCTTCCCTCCAGAGGAGGGAAGCTCAGGAGTGTGGGTGTGCTCTGGCTAAGCCCAGGCTAGCGCTGACAAGGGAACCACCTGTGTGATTGTGGGCACACAGGTCAGACCATTCTCATCCCAAACACATTCTTCTGTCATTCGACACCCCCTTAGATCGCTACTAATCACTACATTAGATTACTATGAATTATGATGGAGAAGTCTCTTTTTAGAAAGTCTTAGCATGGAGTTTGATTAACGAAAAGAAGATACTGCTGACAATTTTACTTGGCTCAGCGTCACTTCAGAAAAAGAAGATATTCAGTTAAAAAATTTTAAAGAATTATGGAAAAAATGTATCTTAGCAGTGAAGAAACATCCAATAAAATTAACTCCACTGAGTTTCTGTTATTACACAAACAAAGTAATGAATCCTAAATAAATGCCTTTTAGAAATACAGTAACACATATTGTTGGGCTAGCAAATTCCCTTTTCATCATATATATGGACATAATTCACAAATACAAATGAATTGTTGCCAAGATTATTTTTCTGCTATCTCAGAAATAACCCATCATTTATAAAATATCTAGTAAATCTCTGAAATCTGGTAAAACAATAGTACTTCTTATGAAAGATCAAGTAAAAAATGGTTATCACTCACCTTATATACCACAGAGAAAAAAAGGACATTCTTAATGAATTAGGCTGACCAAATATCAAAGCACTAAAATCCACAATGCATCAATGTTCACTTTATCTTCAAATAACTTCAAATTATACATAAGGTATACTTACAGCTCACCATTACTGTAAATGTATGTAACAAAGTAAAAAAGGTGAAAAACAGTAGCTTGAATGGTTGGATAAATACAGGTTTAAGATGAATAGCATTAAGTTTGAAAAGTAAAAACTGCGTATTCCAGTAAAAAAAGCAACAAAGGAAAAATGAACATTTACTTGTAAGTCAGTGCCCTCTGAAGAATGTATATACAATAACACATTTTAGTTTCATAGCACTTTTAAAATCAAAAGCTTTCAGAAACAATAACAAAAGAGTGTTCAGAAACATCAGTAGAGTAGGAAGGTTTACCTATGGATAATGTATTTTCCTCTAACAAAGAAACTAAGTCACAATGTTATAGCAAATTTACATTTAAATCAATAACATGATTCAGGCTGATGCCAGCAGTAAAAGCAAGAGCAGAAGTATCAGTCCTGATTGAGTTTTTGTTGTGAGCCCACAATGACAACAACCTCAAGCAGTGTATATCAGTACAGATAAAACAAATTCCGGGATTTGAGTGCTTCCACTGATACCTATCATGGCATTTCAGACTTTGTCTAAAGACTATATTGAGAAAAATCAGCAAAGTTTATGAAAATTAATGAAATTAATGAAAATTAAGCAACTAAAATAGCATAGAGAATTTACTTTATTGTTGCATTTTATAGAACTGCAGTAGGAATTACATAAAAACAACTTACTGAATATAAATATATGGCTAAAAAGAACAGTAAACTAGAAAGCTGACAATTACCCAGTGCAAATTTAACTCATATATAATAAATGTTGCTACCACCTATACTCCCAGACTACCAAGACCTTCTCCATCCATTTATTGTGCATATTCCTCTGAGAATGTTAACTGAGAGCAGCTTGCCTGTGATGATAACTTAATTTTCTGTAACAAGCATGACAGTGTGAAATTAAACGTTACAATTAGACCTTTTAAAAAAAATTTAAAACATACTACTGCATTTGTAAATAAAGGTCAAACGGCAATATAACATAACAGGTCACTGATAATATCAGGCCTAATACATGTTCGTTTGAAAATGGATTTTTATTCTATTGATGTCCTGTAGTTACCTTTTCAAAAGAGAAATAGGGGATTACAAAACAGCAGTATCTGTCATTGAAAGGCAGAAATACAAAGAAGAGATTAAGGAGTTAACACAAGTGATAATTTTTGCCCTCAATCTCTTCATTTGTGAAGTCTGGAAACCAGTCAGTGTTCTCTCTGAATGTAAACAAAACAAAAGCTCTTTTTTGGCATCTATACCTGTACTATATGAAGAGTAGTAGAGGTGATGTATTAAAAAGATGATGCTATGCAAATTAAATCAGAGGATTTGGGAAAGTGCTGCTTGGTTGTTTGTCCCTCTATTTGTTTTTCAAGCACTGATGCACACAGAACAAACCAGTATCCACAGTGTCTTTAATCCTACTGTTATTTATCCCCATCTCTACAAAGCAATTAACAATTTGGCAGTATTCAGTATAAAACAGGATGCAGCTGAGAGGGCAGTCATATTCTGAGATTAAAGTCTTTCTGACTGAAAATACTTTGAGCATGCAATGTTGTCTTTTTACCTCCTTCTGGCAAAAGCTTACAGTCAAAGAGTATGACTTTTGTAAGAGCTTCCTTGTTACCTACATAGTGCTCCTCAGATACTGAAAGAAAGAGAAGCTCTTTTTTTCCTTCCATGAATATAAGCCTAAATCTCTTATTTTAGTGAAAATATCAAGTGAGCTCTTAGCACAGGATTTATTAGAGATGAACAAAAAAATTATTGAGACTGAATTCTTCTATTTCAATAGCTACTAAAAATGCATATTCAGTATTCTACCAACAATGATAAAGCTTTTTAGCATTTAAACTGCAGGGCCTTCAATTGGCCCTGAGATTTTGGTGTGACTGCATGTCCCAGCTGAATCATAACTCTATGTCAGGGCAGAAGCACAGCCTTATTTCTATGATGAAGGTATCCAAAGACAATTGAGAAGGATGCTGTACTACACATCAGCCAAATCTTTGAAACAGATTGTTTTGGAGACCAGGATCCTGGGCATGTCACAGCACACTTTTGTCAGAATGTTAGTGCAGCTTGACAGGGAAATAAAGCACTCTGTCAAAACTTTTAATTTTAAGAATAATTTCACTTTCCCAAGATATGTACTCTGGAGTAGAGCAAATTTGAGATAGCTGACAATGGATGCTCTTATTAGATACCTTTGAAGGCCTTTAACCATAGCTAACAGCTGTCAGCCATACACTCATCTGCTGACAAAACTTCTGCAGAAATGCCTGTGGTCTTCATTGACCACGCCTTGCATCATGTGCATTTTTTCTTACCCATCAGACTGAAGAGCAGGACAAGCAAGGGACAGGACTCACTACATCTCAGAGCAAAAGGAACATGATCCTATTTGAAAGAAAAAGTTGGGCCCAGACACTGCCAAGGGGACAAAAGATCTTTAGTTTTGTAAAAATGTGCAGTGCACAGAATCCTTCTGAGCTTCTAGTTCGTCATAACCACCAAAAAAAGCCTCAGAAGTGCTTAGGAAAATCAAGATCTGCAGATTCTCACTCAGTGAAATCCTTTCATTCAAAGCTGTGCAACTCAGCATGAGCTGGGCACCGCAAATCCTGGCACATGCTTGAAAAGCAGATTGGGGCAAGAGCAGGACTCGAGGCAATGGCTAGGCTTGGAAAACAAGATACTTCCTCACGTCTCTTTAACACCTCTGTCACAAGTGCTACTGCTTCCCATCCATTCTGCTTTAACTTCCCATTGTGCATCTACACAACTTCCAAAGCCCTTCCTCTCTTCTGTACTCCCCACACTCCCTTACTTCTAACTTTGTGTTCCTCTAATATTGCCTCTAATGCTCTGTAGATGTCCCTCTCATTTGTAACCCTAAGTTTGTATTTTCTGTCTCTTTTTAAAAATTACTGCAGTACCTAAGGTAGTTTATAGTTTATATGATACCCATTGCTTTATCTAAATTACAATCTAAATTACAATCAAAGATGGTAAAGATTTTTATTTTACTGTGGGGTTTTTTTTTGGTTTATTTTTTGTGGGGTTTGGGGTGTTTTTTTGCTCGTAACTTTTGTTTCTAACAACTTACACTCTAGATCCAAATCAAGTTCTTAGCCCTTTCATTTATGGATTTGACCTAAGAGACCCGGAGCATCAACTGGGTTCAATGTTCCTAAAGATATCATTAAAATGAGACAGCCTTCACAAAAGGCTGGATCCCCTCACCTGCCTCATGCATCCATCAGAGATAGGGATTAGATTAGTTCACTTCCAACTAAAAGGACCCTGTGATTTCATTACTAAGTTCATACACATTCTAAGAAGAAAATCTGTTTTTCTGAATAGTGGTTTAATTTTGTTTCCCAAAGGAGTATAGGGATACACACCAAGACTATTTTGGGAAAGTTCATAAACAGAGTATGCTCTCCAGATATACCAAAAAATCAGCATTTTCAATCTGAAAAGAAGAAAAATTGTCCCAAACAGCCTAGGTAGGGGATCTATTTTAGGAAACCCTTACCTATGTTATCCCTGAAAGAGGAACAGTAACCTTACCTTGCCTGTTTGGCTCCATCAAGTTTGTAAGCAACTGACATGGACGCACACAGCGTAGAATCACAGAACCATAGCAACATTTAGTTTGCAAAATATCTCCAAGATCATCAAGTCCAACCACAAGAACACTTTACAGAGCTCCATTTAAAGACAAAAATTGTATTTTAACTGTTCTTAGGAGAATTTCTGCTGTAAGAAATTTTGTATTCTGTCACAAAAAAAAAAAATGAAGTTTCACTAATGATGCTCAGCTCACCTTTGTGTTTCTCAATTTTCCTAGCTTTTGGCCTTGTAAAGAAAATATATTAATTTCACAGAATTTGGAAAAGCCCTGTGTTTTGCTTGCTCTGACAATCTGTCAGGACAGGATTAGTGTTAATTCCTATACCCATGAGACCTTTTTCCTTTTCTTTTACATAACTAGGCACAAGTAATCTTGATTCCCTGGTAACTTAAATCATCAAGAAGATTCATTTTTAAAAAATTCTAATTTTTGAAGCAAAAAAAAAAGTCTCTAGTTTTTTTTTCAGTGTTTTAGCACAGGAATATGAAAAATTAAATATGCTTGAAAGAATACACACAAAAGATAACTGCATCAGGTGAAACAGCTTCCAGCAGAGAGAATGCTGATTTTATTTTGGTAAAATCTAAGGGCAATGATAGCATATTGAAAGACTAACACTGCAGAATGATAGGCCTACTACTCACAGAGATACTTTTTGCCTCATTATCTTAATTTCACTTCATGCCCACTATTAAGCAAATATTGCCATATCCATCCTGGAGATACAGAAATTATTGCTAGAGGATGCTGCAGCCACATTAAGGTTACATTCACTGTATTTCTTATCAAAGGGGCCACAGGAGCCACACAATGCCAGGTCTTCAAGTCCTCGGTTAACAATGCAAGAAGACTACATATTTATCTATTTATTTTCAAGATACTACATAAAATAGTAAATTAATGCTTTAAAAATGTCAAGACTATAATTTTGCAGAGGGGTTCCAGCAGAAGGAGTATTTAATTACATATATTCAATTAATATTTAATTACACAATCAATTATATTGCCAAAGACTAAAAAAGGGACCTAAAGAAGTGTTTCAGAGCATTTTTTTAATTGACTTGTATGCCTGCACACAGTTTAATCTTTACAGTGGTCATCTTAATTCATTGTTAAAAGAACATTAATTTGTTTTTTAAACTAGAAAAAAAAATAGTTTTGGCAGTAGCTACAGCTTATAAAGAAAAGTGAGACTATCCTGCACAATAAATATGGAATAGTGCTTCAAACTATAATGAAATATCAGATTAGTGCAGGAATGCAATATTTTTTTCTTTTATTGCTATAAGGTTACTACAGGAAAAAACCCATCATCCTTCAAAACAGATTTTTCTGTTTTTTCAATGTATTTTACTCATCAAAAGTGTTCCTATATAGACAGAACAAAAAGATGCATCTAACAGAGATCAGTCTAAAGAAATTTTTAAAATGCAGACCTCCAATCATACCTTCCTTGACAGATTCAGGTCCATGGTAGCCTAAAACCTCATGACCACTCTCTATTCAGAAACACCAAAGACGGTATCATGTTTTGTTTAATTCCAGCTTCTGTAATCACCTTGGAGCCACTGGAATACAAACATGCTCAGCCAACATTTTTCCTCTCCGGTTTGTTCCAGCCGCAACTAAAATGCCTAAGAGGCACTGCAAAGCAACTTCATTTTCCAGCAGCATAATCTCATTCGTGGTCCAAAAGGAAAGCTGATTTACTCCTATCAAGCCCTTTGCAAATGAACTCACTTACATAATCCAGCCATTACTAACAGTTCTACAGCTCAACTGCTTGCTCCTTGGACCAGCAACAAGGACTTCTAAGTTTCCTTCCTTTCTACCACACTCTTGTTTTCTTGAATATTCAACTGAAAACACTGAGGAGCAAGGAAATAATTTCTTGACTTAGAAGCATCTGAAGGAGTATTAAAGAGAAAATGAAAAAAAGAAAAAAAGAACAGCAGTAACTCATACTACAATAGCTCATTTGAAAAATACCATGGTATTTTACTATAGGTACAATTTCAAAACCTTTGGCAAAGAAACAACCTTGAAGAAAATACATCTGGTTTTATTCAAGAATAATGAGTGTTTCTGATAACTGTAATATTCCATGTGCAAAATCTTCCTTCCTTCTGGAAATAAGTATTAAAAATATTACACAAATTACCATCACTCACCTCTCCTGTCATTTCTGCCTGCATTTGTGGATTTGTCAGAAGGGCAAGGGCAACGTCCTTCACATTTCACTGAAATTTGTTTTCCTGAGACACAGGCTTGATAGTCTAATTTGCACTGCAGGGAGACAGAATGACTATCATTAATATAAACATATGTTATTAAAAATATAAACTTCTAAGAAATTTGAAGCAATCTCTCATGAAATGCTTAAACCTTTGCATACAGGTGTGAAGAAAAGTCTTCTGCAGTATATACTAATTTTGTAACAAAAATTAGATTCAAGACAGGTACAAAGTTTTTGGTTCCTAGACTGGCTACAGTCACAGACTCAATTCAAGCATGAAGGCACTTGTGGTGTGAGACTGATTTGAATATCCATGCTAAATGGAAGCAGACTGCATTGGTTTTATCTGTATTCAATGAGCAAATAAACACAGCAACAATATTCATTATTGATAGGAAGCAATAAACCGTCAATTTTCATAGAATTTATCACTGAATTTCTATCTTTAGGAAGACAGTGTTGTGGTAAAAAAGCATTAATGAATAAAACAAAAAGCTGCTCCTAATGTAATCCTGCATAGTGACTATTTTTTCTGATACAGAAACATTCATTTGTGAGGTTTTGATCTGTGCACTTACAGCTCCAACCCAGAAACCACATAAAAGTTAACTATATCTGAGAAACAAAATTGTTGTCTCAAGCATATAGAAATAATGTAGTTAAAAAACACATACAATAGTATCATTGTAAACATTGTCACTCTTACTTTTTCTTTCAATAAAACAGTTTTTTGCATAGAGACCTTTCTCTGGGATGTTTTGTCAATGTATTATCAGGAAAAACATAAACAAGAAACAAAGAGGAGGGAAGCATCTACAAAGGGCTTTTTTCCAAAGCAAAAGAAGAAAGATTGTTATGGAGAACACTTCATCATTGAACAAAAGATGCCAGATGTCTCATTAAATAGGTAAAGGACACAGAAGCATGAGTCAGAAAAGCAGTTCAAGTAACAAATAAAAATATGAAGTATTTTCTGTGCATCACAACACTTCAGAATAATCTGACCAGAATTTGTCTCTTATTCCCTGACTTATATTTCCTTGGAGTACATAACTTCACTGTAATGCAGTTCCATTATTTGATTCTCAGGATTTCCAGAGAATGCGAAAGTCAAAGTTTCTCTCTCGCCTAAAAATATGTAAGGGGTGGGAGCACTGTAGCTATGAAAGAATCAAGGAGCCTCCTGAAAGACTGCTAGTTTCCACTAGTATACTGATGTAAGCACTGTGAATTTACAGAACTTTGTCAACTTTTTAAGCAGTCACACTTCTGGTCTTGTCACACTGTCATGCAGTTCTATAGTTTGCATAACCCAAAGTGCATCACTGTAACAAAATAGTACATTTTTGCACCATTGCCAGTACTTAAAAAGACAGAAATAATTACCTCAAATTTTCCGTACTTCAAAGTCATTATTGTACTTCAGTTCTGAATGTGTCACTTTTTGCCAAAAATGCATGGTTACAAGAAAATGACACTAAGAGAACCTTTTAAATCCCCTCCCAAAAATCCCAACATAACTGTTGCAATTGAAAGCTATATAGCATTAATATCTCATAAAGGACTAAAAAATGGAAGCAAAGCAAACACCTTCCCATGCTGATTTTGAAACAACAGAATACTTTTTCTATCTCAATTATCCTGGCTGTACAGGAGAGTGCTTGCATTACTACGATTCCTGCCAGTCCTCTCTCCAGGAAGTACATGACCCAATTCATATTTTAATGCTCCAACCAGTATTTGGAGTTTGTGGAATGGATTACCACTCAAATTTAATACTCATGCCTGCTAAAAAGAGATGTCTTTCTAGTTTTAAGATCTGAGAGTTTTTATTATTCAAACTTAGTATTTTAAGGATTCAAACGTACAGATAGCTGTGCTTTAGGCTTTTGATTACTCCCCTTGGTGAGACTGCCACTTAATATTTGACATATAAACCCATTCCAGGTCTAATTTACTGAGAAACAGAGTATGATGAGGGAAGAAAAAAAAAATAATACTTTCATTTAATTTCTGAGGATTTCTTTAATCCTTTCTTGAAAGATTATTTATTATAATCTAGAGAGATTATTTTTTACAGACTCCAACACTCCTAACTTTGATTCACTTGAATGTTGCTGAAGAGACTAATAATACTTAATAGGTGCTTCAGCCGGCACCATGAGTTGCAAGTTTAGTATTTTTTATTTATTTTTCTTTGAAGTTGTCTACTCCGTCCTATTTGCAAATAATACTATCCTTTTAAACACTAAAAATTTACTGCTCAACACCTGGCACAGGCAGAGATACATGAGATACTGAGTGCAAGGTCAGCACACAACACTTCCAAATCAGTACTTCCATTCACAGGTATGATAAAATTTTACCCTCATTGAACTCCTTTTAAGGACAGGCAGGCAGCAGAGATATATTCATTGTTTTCAGAAACAAAGTAACGTCATGGTGCTTGCATAAGTTGAAAATGAATCAAGGCAGTTCTGACAATTTCCTATTAACTGCTGATGACACCAGGAACAGAACTCTGGTTCAAACCTCTTGACACCATTCCCCAAATTAACAGTGCACTAGGATACTGTAAAGATAGCTCAGTTAAATTAAGGTGGGTCAAACTTCCTCCAATGTTACTCTTAAACTGGTAGAAGAGCAAGCAACATACCTGAAAAACTCCACAGGAAAAAAATCACTGACATGCAGGCTATGAGGACACAATGAGAAATAGTGGTCAAAAAGGAGAGGTGGTGTGAGGGGATTCATGCCAGGGCAGCACTCAACTTGATTTCCTAATCACATCTCCATGACTTTTCAATGGTCTTGGAAATCTGGAGAATCAACAGGAAGCTGGCAGATACTGACTCAGTTGCACTTCTCAGTTGCCCGGTAAAATTATGGAGAAGATTATTCTGGGAGTTACAGGAAGACATATGAAGGACAATGCAGGCCAGGACAGCTTAATGAGGATGAGTCCAACTTGACAATTTCCTTTTACAACAAAGTTATCCCCCTAGCTGACCAAGGGGGGCCCAGTTGATAAAATCTTTCTGGATTTCAGTAATGCTTTCAATGCTGCCTCTTACAGTGTCCCTGTGGAGAAAATGTCCAACAGACAGCAGGATAAACCCATCAGGCAATGTGTGAGCTCATGGGTTGGACACAAAGCTCTGTGGGGTAAATGGGAACATCAGGGGATTTTCTTAGGGGAACATCAGGCTGGTAACCAGTCACTACTGGGGTTCTACACAACTCCACTGCACGGCCAGGGATCTTCAAAGTCCTCATAAACAACTTGGATGCAGGACTCAAAAGTATACGAAGCAAGTTTGGCAATGATACTCAGTTGTGAGGAGGTGTTGACTCCCTCCAAGGCAGAGAGGTCCTGCAGAGACCTGGACAAACAAGGGTGGGAAATCACCGACTGTATGAAGGTCAACAAAGAAAAGTACCAGATCCTGCACCTAGAATGGGCAACCCTGGATGAATACAGCTGAACTGGGGAATGAGATGCTGGAAAACAGTGCCATGGAAAGGAAACTGGGGTCCTGACTCATAGCAAGTTGAATTTGAGTCATTGTGCCCTGGCAGCCACACAGGCAACCATGCCCTGGGGTGCATCAGGCACAGCATCACCAGCCAGGCAAGGGAGGGGATTGTCCTGCTCTGCTCTGCACTGGGGCAGCCTCACCTCGAGTGCTGGGGGCAGTTTTGGGTGCCACAACATAAAAAAGATCTAAAGCCATCAGAGACCCTCCAAAGGAGAGCCACAAAGATGGTGAAGGGCCTTGAGGGGAAGCTGTGTGAGGAGTGGCTGAGGTCACTTGGTCCATTCAGCCTGGACAAAAGGAGACTGAGGGGAGACCTCACTGCAGCCTGCAGCTTCCTCATGAGGGAAAGAGGATGTGCAGGCACTGATCTCTCCTCTGTGGTGATCAGTGACAGGACTCAAGGGAATGGTCTGATGCTGTGTTAGGGGAGGTTTAGGTTGGATATTAGGACAAGGTTCTTCACCCAGAGGGTGGCTGGGCATGGAACAGCTCCCCAGAGATGTGGTCACAGCACCAAGCTTGGCAGAGCTCAAGGCTCTCAGGCACATGTGACTCTTGGGGCTGTCTTCTGTAGGCCAGGAGCTGGACACGAAGATTCTTGTGGGTCCCTTCCAACTCAGGTTATTCTCTGATTCTAGAAGGTTGGAAGGTGAGCTAAAGGATATCCTATTAAACACGGAACAGTTTTAGAAGATAGAAATATATAAAAAAAAGTCAAAATATTAAAATAGGCTGAAATATAATGTAATTCAATACAGAAAATTCCTATGTTCTACTGTTACACAGACAAAATAATCAAGATATTAACAAGCTGAAGCAACTGGCTAGACATCCATTCTAAAGGAAAAATAGAATGGATGATCTAGTGATCATTAAAAACAATTGAACTGTTTTTAAAAACATGATACCAGGATATATCAATGTTAGTGCAACCTACAAAACATGCAAGATAATTTCACATAGCTCTGGCAGCACTGTACAGCTTGCAACAAAGTTTCAAAGACAGGAATTAAATGAAAAAGGAGTAACAGGAATAATGAGACATCTAGAAAATAGTCACCAAAAAGAGACTGAAGGACTGGGTCTTAAGAAAAGACTATTCACAAAACAGCTATCAAATAGGCAAAAGACATCTGAAAGGTACCTGAAAAGAATACCACAATGAATGTTACAAGAAATAATTGTCTTGAACTCCTGCAGAGAAGTAATAAATTAGATACTAGGCAGACTTTTTAAGAAGGGTAGTGACATCTTAAAACAAATCATTGGAGAAGCTTTTTGAATCTTAATAATTGTCTTTACAACCAGGCTTAGATAAATCCATCAAGAATTGCACCTGTGTAGCTTATCTTGCTTTGACAACACGGGGGGATCAGGCAGCATCAAGCTTATTCAGTTGGGAAGCACAGTACAGACCTGCTCCAGGAATGAACCAGGGTCAAAAGATTATTGCTTGCATTAATCTTGCTCATTTGGAGAAGTGTTTGAAAGATGTGTAATGAATGAACTAGGGAGATAGTAAAAAAGGAAAGAAAAGTAAGGCTTATACTGGTCTATTGATCCTAGATAATTTCAGCAAAATTCAGTTTGGTACTGAATGCATTTGTGCTCTCTTGAGCTCTTGAAAACCTGATTTATGATTTGGGAACATGGTAAGTATTTTTAGATAAACTAAAACAAAAATTAGTTGAATATATAATGCTTTGAAATGTGAAATATGAACCAAAAAAATTCCTTAAATTGGATATCCACATCTCACATATAATTTACTTGCTTTCATCTGCAGAACCATCATCTATCTGTAAAAAGACATATCACACAGAGGGACAGTGTGTGAGACAGCTGTAAATTAGTTGCTATTTGTAGACTTCTCAAAATCTACAGGGAATAAAGACATATTAAAGTAGATGAGAAACTAAGTTTAACTGTCTGGCTGCCATATAATAAAAGAAAAAAAGTGCGTACTGACAACAATTTCCTGATTAGATAAAAGGGAGGTATGTCCATTCTGTGTGTTAAGTGAGTGAAGAGCCCTCTGGAAGAAAACAACAGAATTAGAACTGCATTACAAGTCTACCCAAAAAGAAAGAAAGTCCTTGCGCAGCATTCACTCCGGCATTTCCAATAATTTTATCAATCTGCTTTTTCTCACAGACTTAATTCTGTTCCTTTTTGAAAATGCTTCAACCTCAGTGCAAGGCAACATTTTTCCACAACAGTAGAGTCTTGCCAGAAATTTCTAGTGGCTTTTAAACAAAACTAATTCAAACTAAGTAATGAGGACACCCGTGAGTTCTCTGGCAAATAAAGAACAGAAGCTCATGAACAGAAGTCCTGAGGTACAATCTGCAGACACTCCCCTCCAATCCCTCTTTTCCATCTGTATACCTCCTGGGCAGCTGGAAGCAGATCTGATAGACTGCTACAGTACACAAGTCAGCAGAAATTAGCTGCCAGGATATCCATCTAGATGTCCAGTGAATACTGTGTCCATTATGCGCCTCAAGCCCTTCACACTGAAAGACTGAAGTCTGGCCTGATGCATTAACACACCCTTCTCTAAACAGGACCACTGGACAAAGTGTGAATTCAGTGTCAAGAGTCTTTCAGATACTTTCATCTGCTGAGGTGCTGATACTTAGAGAAATACTTTCTAGAACACCATCATATTTAATACTGAGCATTTAGTAAATTACTTTTTAGAGAGCAAATAATTAATATCTATGCAACTGTAGAGTGTCTCATTTTGGAAGGTAACCATCCCCTTTAGGTGTACTTCATCCCAACATCAGCTCTGTAGAAGTCCCTGATGCTCTTGTACATTTAAAAATCAAACAGGGCATGCTATCCAATTCCAAGGAAAAATACAAAAATAATTAAATTCAGATTCCCCCTGATAATTATCAGTTCATATGGTACAAATAGAATTGCTGGGTTTATTTGGAATATTCTTTCAAGTCTATATGCTCCCCCCAAAACATGCTCACAGCTCTTTCTTTTCGGTATATTTTCTGGATGATCAACAACTCATGGCAGATGAATGATGCATCCTGTATGATGCAACCAAGGGGATCTCTGAGAAAATAGCTCATTGCTAGAGTACCACACAGATATATTTTTCCTAATATCATTGTATGTTTCACAGGTAGAAATCTTTCCCACGGAGCTCCACATTCATGCATCAATACAGATGTTTTCTCTCTCTTTTTAGAAGCTGGTATCTGACAGCTGAACTTTCAACTTCATGCTGTTTTCTTAACCACCTTCCCCATTTTCAAACTTTATTCCTATTTCACAAAGCTTACATGCATTCCCCAGCACAAAATTGGCCTCTAATGTATTTGGTGCAAAATGCCATGTGAAATTATGCCCTCAGATTTGAATCTAAGTCAAATGTGTAAAGAAAGTATCTTTTTTAACTCAGCTGGTGGTTCCTGTCACCAAGCACAGGGGCAGGGTAGGTAGGGTGAGTGCTGATCAGGTGTGTTCCAGGTCCAGTTCAACACAGACCATTTGCTGATACAGAGCATGGCAGAGAAGTTAAGGACTTGCTTCATGCAATCACTTAAGGCTGGCTTAAAATGAAGGTGAAAATATGGCCAAGTTAATGACGTGGTAAACCTAATTTAGAAAATTTTATGTAAATAGGATTTTCTTTACAAAAAGCAGCCAAGAAGGTATAGAATTTCAAGCCAAATGCAGCTAGGCATAATGCCAAGAGACCACATTTTCAACAAATTCAAGTTTAAGAATGGAAAAATTAATGTGCAAATCTATCCATGAAGCATCACCCAGATCTACAAATGCCTTTTTGTCTCATCAGTTACCTGCATGTGTATTACTCACCTAAAAAATAGGAGTGTGGATAAAAAGCTTTTCAGTAAACAAGTACTGCTATTTGAAATGAAAACAACTGTTGAATATATCAACCATAAAGACATGCAACTAGCATTTTAATAAGAAAAAAACAGGAAATGTGTCTATTGAACCAAGATCCTGAGAAAAGAAAATATTTTGTCGTTGAAAGAGCACTGATGATATATTTTTTATGAAACTATGAACTAGAGAATGCTATTTTCATGACAAAATGAAAACCTGTATGCACAGTTTTCTTCCCATCCACCTTAACTCTTGTCTGTTTCCTTTAATGCACTGCAGTGCAATAGTATAAAATTTAAAGCTTGAAATCATTGAAATCAGGTCAACTAGATAGTCAATCTTTTTTGGGCACCCTGGAACACACATTAAATCACAGAAATATGCCAATAGATGCCTACTGGGATTATTTAAATTAGGCACCTACTTATCTTGGCTTTCCTACTTAGAGGCTATTAGAGACATATGATGCTTAGGAGCTTCTGCAAATCCATCGAAGAACTTATCTGCTTTTAAAATCTGCTGTCTGAATTTTTAGACACCTACTCAGTTCGGAAAATATATAGTCCACTATCTTATGCTGTAAATATGGCAAACAGGCTAACTACTATTTTATACTCTCAAGTAAGAACAAAAACTTAACCAATGGTAAGTCCCTACTTGAAATACACTATTTCTAGTAAATTGAGAATAATTAATAATAATGCTTTTAGTACTTGTGTAACAAACGTAATATATTTCCTCAAGTTCAAATCAGTATTTCAATATTCCTTGAATACAATAAATTGTGTAAAAAGACATTTAAAATTTTAAAAATATTGCCATTTAAAAACTTATTCACACAGGATGTAAAAACATATAACTATATTATATATTATATCATGCCTTGGCTTATTCCAAAAATATAAACATTGATGTAGTCCAGACTTTTACTAAAAGCTTCTGGTAAGCATTCTTAACACAAAAACCATAAACCTCTTTCTGATATATTCAAGCATATACTCAAATTCTGGCTCTTATTCAGAGCTCTTGCCTGTATAGTCCAAACCTCAGCACTTCATCAGGCTCCTTGTTTCAAACTTCTCCATCACATTTATCCCACCCAGCTAGAGATGCACAGAATGTGACTCAACACTGTGTATGCAAAATCCTTGGTGCACCCCATTGCTGGCATTCAGTATTTTGCAATTTGGAGAAATTTTCTTGAGAGACAGAAAAAATAAATATTTCTCAGCTAAAACAAACTACATTTTCAAGTTCCTACTGCAAATTTGAAAATTAACATCCAAACAAGACATTCACCCATTTTTAAAGGTGAACGAAATAAATTCATTCTCCTACACAACCATCTTAAAAATAGCCGACCACACTGGTTCAAAAGTCAGCTAGTAAAGCTCTTCATCTAGCATGCAAATTTCTGAAAAATGGCAATAGTAAAGTACAAGTAACGGCAAAGCTGTAAAACCTTATAACAAGACACAAATGGGTTCTAAAAGTGTGGAATTTTTTGTTAAAACAATTTGCTTATTCCTTATTAGTATGCATTATCACTGTATTTTTAATGTAATATGACTTCCTAAGCCATGCTGGCTGATTGCACTGCTAATTAAACAAGTTCAATTCATCCAATTATATCTAAGTTGAAATATTTATAAAGTTGTATGTGAGCTAAAATAGCATCTAAAGGGCAGGTTCATTCGTTTCAATTACATGAAAAATATAAAAGTACTAAAAGCAACATGCACATGGCTAGACAGTCCATACTGGGTTTCAAATTTCAAAAGACATTTAAACAAATCTTTGTCAACTGTGGTGAAGAAGGAAGAAAAAAGGGAAAAAAAAAAAAAGAGAAAGCAAATAAAAAGGAAAAATAAGTTCTATATAGTTGGCTACAAGTAGGTGAAACACCTAGGCACTCTCAGTTTTCTTATCAGCATATGGCCTATTCACCTCTCTGCTTTTTTGCTCACCTAAAAATGTATCCTAATATTCATTTGAACTCCAAGAGCTAGATTTAATTTATTAAACAGTCCAAAATACAAGGCTCCATGTGCTATCAGTGACAAAAACATTTATGAAATTCCACATTCATACTAGTTTTCACACAGGGAAGAAACACTGTTTGGTACAAGTGGGAATTAATATTCCAAAGCATGACTGTTTTTCACTAGATCACATATCTCTTCTTGAATTTAAAGAGATATAGCTTGTGTAGAGGCACACAGAACTGAGCCTAAATCTTTCCCCTTCGTGCTGCTAGTACTTGATTTCTAAAACATGCAAAACTTTTCCATGTTTTGTGACAAACACATATGGATTAAAACCGGGACAACACAAAGCCAAGTTTTCATATGTTATGTTTTGAATGAAGAGCCAGAGTGACAAATTTTGCTGCATCAGTGCTTATTTTTCTTTTCCAGTAAGTGTATGGTGGCCTTAAATATTACTATTTTTTGCTGTTGTTGACACATTGCTGTGATGCAGAGGACTTACCTCTGATACTCAGTCATATGTCTGAATTTGTTTTCAATGAAATATCCACACAGCAATTGGCTCACATTTATACTATTTCATTGTGAGCTTGCAGGATTTACAGATTTAAAAAAAAAACAAACCCAAAACATGAGACTTGGAAGAAAATTCTTTAGCGTTACAGACATTTTTCCTCATTGAAATCTGACAAAAAAAATGACAGAAGTTTCTCTTTTTCTCCAGTGCTAGTTTATAGCACTATAGCATTGCTGGTCTAAATCTGTTATGCTGTCTGAGATCTAAATTTCACAGTATTTCAGCTTCTTTCTAAATGTGCAAATGGGACCTGTATGAACACTGTGTAAGAATATTATTTTAGAAGCTAAGCACTTTTTTCCATTTCACTAATAAATTCAATTACATGTTTTAAAAAAATTAAGTTGAATAATTACATTTTTTCTAGCAATTTTCACTTTATTTGCAGCTTTCACTGAGCCAAGATCTGAGCCAGTTCTCATTTGCCATTTGCTTGTTTCCATTTCAACTTCTTTAACCCCATTCTTATCACAGATTGTTACTATAAACTCTCAAAATCTGTTTCTAGGTCGATGTTCTTTCACTTCATGTCATCTTTAACCATTTTCTCCCCCTATTAGAAGCTTCTTTTCCATTTTTTTTTGAAATAAATGCCTAAGCAGTGGCTTCTAAAGATCATAAGAATACTCTAAACCCACCTATCTCTTGAATTATTACCATCCTTATCTTCTACTCCACTGAAACCATATGCTTTAATGGATTCCACTTGGTAACTCTGAGGCAATTGTGTTTCTTGATCTCCTGCTTGCAACTGACACAGCTCATCTCAAACTTCTACACTACTTTGTTAATGTTTCCAGCAACTACAAAGCACACAAGAACATTATTAATTGCCTCAACCCCCCAGACCCTTCTCTCTGTTGGTTTCGTCACAGAATTGCTTTCTGCTCCACAAGGCTAACTAAGGCAGCTCCTGTGTTTGGCTCCTATGCATTTCTGCCCACATGCGATGTAGACCCATTTTTCTGGAAAAGAACTGCTGTGCCAAAATGAATCCATATTATTTTAGTTGTAATTCTAGTTACAATATTTTAAATACTGTTTTCAAAAGATTAACTTCTGATGGTTGAACCTCCCAGAGAAAATACTGTTCTCCATGTAAGTATGTATGTCTCTAATGAAATCTAAAGTTTAAGAAATCTGAATCTTTAACTATAATCTCCACTTTCAGAAGTGTGACTTCTCCTGCTTTACTGGCTGTCCCATTTGACAGTTAACACACAAATTTACATTTGGAATTTTGTTTCTGTATCCTACTGCTGTGACATGAGAGTTCTTTAATAAAGACTGATACTTTCACTTACCTGTTTGTCCTATTCTTTTATTGATTTTTCCTTCCAGCCTAGATGCTTTTTATTCCAGAAAAAAACATTAAACCATTTAAAAAAAACCCACACACAGAGTCACAGTATGACTCCATGTATGAGGGTTGGAAAGGCCCTTGGAGATCATCTAGTTCAGATTCTTCTGCCATGGGCAAATAAATCTACTTTTCCCAAAGCCCCTTCCAAGCTGGCCTTGAATACTTTCAGGGTTGAGGCATCCACAACGTCTCTGGGGAGGCTGTGCTAGCAACTCATCACCTACATAGTAAAGAATTTCTTCCTGATATAAAACCCAAATCTACTCATGGTCTGTTTAAAACCATTCTCTCCCTTATCCCATCACTACCTGCACTTGCACAAAGTCTCTCTACATCTGTCTTGCATGTCCCTTGCTTGGCTCCTCTATCACTTGGAGGATGAATTTCTCATGAACACATTCCAGGGACGCCCTGCAATGCTGGTGCCCTGCTGTGCTGTCCCTCCAGCAGGGCAGCTGAAGTCCCTCATGAGGACCAGGGCTTGGGAAAGTGAGGCTGCTCCTGTCTGTCTACTGAAGCCCTCATTCACCTGTTTTTCCTGGTTAGGTGGCCTGTAGCAGTCCGCCACTTTAATGTCACCTGTCCCTGTCTCCCGTTAATCCTGACCCTCAAGCCCTTGGTCAGCATCTCATCCATTCCAAGGTGGATCTCCATTTAAAGGAATTATACAGATAAAGTCTTTGGAAAATATTTTCCAAGTCTATAAAGTTGCAATTCTTTTTTCTTTTGTTTTTATTGAAGTATTAAATTTTAGGTATCTCTTAATGCAAATTCAATATATTAAACAAACATGATATTCTGGAAATGAAAAAGGGAATCAAATTCAATTCCTCCTCATATAAATACATCATCCTAGTCTGAGAAATACTGAATTGCTCAGAATTTCAAAATATTAAAGTTTCTGTAAAGCATTTTGTTATCTAAGCTATGATATTTTTTCTCTACAGTTTTAGCAGCTATTTATTTTCAATGCAGTAGATAAAGAGATCAGTTATGTATAATTTGATATAACTTAGAATTTTTAGTACATCAGCCTATTTGAAAATCTGGATTTTATAACTTTATCGACTAACTTTAGTCACCCTTATGATATTTCTCTGACTTTTTTTTTTTCTTTCAATATCACATCCTATCAATATAAAGGTTCCAGATAAAATTTCAGGCCTTACTGGCAAAACCCATCCATGTCTGATTTTCCAGCTGCAGGCCATCTCATTTCCTTCTTTTTTTTTATTGTTTGACTTTTTTAAGCATTTAAACAATAAATAAGCCGTTTCTACTATTTCTGTAAAGACCCAAAGTATAATCCAGGATCAATCAAAGATGACACATTTTATTTTTATCACTGTCTATTCATCAGTCTCATTCTACAAAAGTTTGTTGAAAACAGGGTTTGTTGAAAAGGGTTTTCATTGCTTGTGGGGTTTCTTAAGTGGAGAGAATGGGGCAGAAGAAGGGCTGGCCATGGTTTGTTGGCATTTTTTTGGGGTTTGGTATTTTTCCCCCCATTTACCAGCACCATTTATTTTCCAGTGTACCTCAGCCACAAGTTCATTGTAACAGTACAACCCAGATTTGGTCTGAAGAAGTTTTTGAATTTTTCCACTTACAAAAGGGGTGATTTTGGCTGGGTGTTCCTTGGGCTAGAGACACAAATCTTGATTTTGAGATGTCCCTCTTGAGATAATCTGCTTTTATTAGAAAAACAAATCAGTCCTGATAAATCACCAGGAAGAAGATCCTTGCAGCTGCAAAAGTAAAAGAACCTGTACACTGTCAAACAATTTATTTCAGAGAGATTACATTATTTTATTACTAAAGGTGGCAGGCAACGATTTCACCTTAATATTTTTGGCTACATTTCAACTGACAGTTAAGTCTACAGCAGATTGCTTAGTAACAAGGCAAATAAAAATGGAAAGGCATAGTGGATTAGCCCAATTTAAGAAGTAAGACTGACATACATTGAGTCAGGCTTGTGAAAAATACTTTTTTTTACTAATGCAAAACATCTATTTTGTAATAGCAATTCTTTTTCCATAAATCTCCTGAAGCAGAAAAAAACTGTCAGCAGCTCAGGCATGTGATCTGAAAGTTCACAATACACTAATTTGTACATTTAAATCAACTTAAGTTATATAAAATCACAATCCTTAAAATAACAACAAAGATTAAAAATGCCAATATGTATTTTTTTGCTTCTTGACAACAAGCTGTCTTATACCAGACACACTGCTAAGAGACACAGATATTAAGTTAAAATTTCAAAAATACCTGAAAAGAATAAAGATAGCAATGATTTTAAAAAGAAAAATGTTAAATATGGATGCTGTCAGAATAAAAATCTATTTCTGATTCATGCAAAATGGCAAACGAAAATTGGATGGAATATTAAACTCACTCCTTCCCACAGTGCAATTTTATCCCCAAATCTTCTCATAGAAAAGAAATGTAATTTGAGAGACTGAAGAAAGTATTTGAATATTAAAAAGCTCTAAATCCACATACCTGTCTATCTGTGGAGTCATTCAAGATGTTTATCCTCTTTTCTGACTACTTTTCTGTACAGTTTGCATCTTACTCTTTAGACTCATTACTTATGAAAAACATCATTATGGCTATTTACACATACAGGGTTGTTGTCAATAACATGAAGTTTTCATAGGTAGGAGAAAATATATTTCATAAGAAATTCACTGTCAATGTGAAGCCATCTTGAGCAAATTGCTGCTAACATCAGAACTGCCAAAGCAATCCTGGCCAATGGGCATAATTTAAAGATTAAGTTATTTCTGTTGTGTTTTCAAAATACTGCAAACACTGTTCATTTGCCTTACTTAAGGTTAGATTTTGCTGAAGTGGGACTAATTTTCAACTGCATTCAACTTAAGAGAGAAAACTTCAGCCTATTATACCAAGCACCAGAGCTGAAATCAAAATATGCAAAATCCACTCAAAAGAAGATTCATCTGCATGACCGCATTTTCTTTCCCCTCTTGGCCATTTTTCTGGAAGTCCAGCTACAATACAGTGCAATATGGGAGAATTGTTCCAACAGAAGCACCCAAGCCTGAGCATCACCATCTCATTCCAGCTACACCAGCTTCACAGTGTGTGCTGCACAGCAGTGAGTTGCCTCCCTGGATCAAAGAATGGCAGCAGCTGCTGGGTTGCTGGTTGCCTCTAAACAACCCACCTGAGCTGCATTCACATCCTTTTATTTCCCTATTATTCCCAGGAAAGGTGAAGCTACAAACAGGCTGTGTTTTTCATGGAGAATGTCAAGTACATAGGGGTACTAAAGCCCCATGAGACAGCACTGCTTGCGAATTCCTAGTGCAAAAATGCATACTGCACTTTCAAGTGCCAAAGTTTAGAGAAATGCAGAAGGTAAAAACACACTACCTGTAGAACACATGCAGTATTACTTAAAGGCCATTAAGTAAAAATTGTACCACCACTGTGCCAAGGCAATGGCAGGATCTCTTTACACTGAATTCCTTCCAGCACAATGATTCATGTTCACTTTGATTACTCAACGTTTCAGCATGTAATATTTTTGTTACAACATTTTTGTTATGCTAGTAACAAATATCTTACGCCTACCACTTTTCTTTTACACTGACTTCATGAGACTAACTGTGAGCTGAGAAAACAGTAAACATAACCTGGACTGCAAAAATGAAAGGGAAACAAAATATCCTTATCTGACTCTGGAAAAGCTCAATTTAGGCGATAACTTTTCTTTCTAGATAATCCACATATCATATCATTTTTTTTTGCTTGCTTGATTTCCAAAGCAAAAAACATGCATGAAACAGCTGTAGTTACATAACTTAATTCAAGCATTTCATGGACTTGCCCTGAAAAGCAAGGATATACTCCCAAAAGAGCATCTATCTGACAAATTTCAACTGTCTGGCTGTGTTCTACAGTACTATTAGTATTTAATTACCTATTTTCTGAAAATGTATTACACAATTTTCCAGAGTCATTGATGAATGCTTTCTAAATACAAGAAAAGTGCTGTATAAACTCCTACAGGAGTTTGATGACATAATGAAACAAACTGTGCCTGGAGTACAGGAACGCAAATATTTGTCTTTAGTCAATTTTTAAAAACATTGCACTTGAAATAACTTGGCAAGGACCTCTGCTTTGATGCAACTGGCAGCACAGAACACAAAAGCCTCGTATCACTGACAATAAATAAAAATAAATATTTATAGGCTAATATAGATATTCCCTGGCAATTAAAGTTTTTAGCATTTTTATTCTGTAAGCTGAGATTTGAAATCTACCATTAAGAGGCAGTGGAAGAAAAAAGTACAACCCAAAATATCTCTGATGGTAATGTTACTTCTGCATTGTTTGCATGCAAGGGATATTGAGGTTGGATAACAGGTACTGCAGCACTGACAACACACTGGGATGGGAGCACAGTGTGCCTATTTAGTCCACTCATTCCTCATCATTCCCTTTGAACAGCTGCACCTTTAACACATGAACTGATTTAAAAATATCTGCATCTCATCAATATTTATAGACTTTTGTACATCTACTCCAGACCAGACCATGAGAGACCAGAAAAGTCACTTCTACCTACAGAGCTATTTAGAACACAGCATTCCTATATGGTAAAATAGGAAATAAACCATGAGTTTAAAGTGGAGTGATCTTTGTATTGCATTAGCAAGAACACAGGGAGAGATTGCAATAAATGAAGTATACAGTACTCAAAAAATAAAAAGGTTGCTCATCCAGTATTAACTATATTAACTGTATTATATCTGTGTGCAGCCTGGACTTAAGACTTAGACTGCCTGAACTTTTGAAAAGCAAGGCAAAGTACATACTAAGGGACAGCATCACCGAATGTCTAGTAAGAGACCAGCACACTTATAGGTCATAAAAAAACATACGCAAGAGATTAGTTAATGAAAATCAGAACACTTTTCAAATTCCTAAATAAAGTCATAGTGTCAATGAAAGGAAGTATATTTCAGCTATGCCAAAGACTCCAGAATTCATTTGTAGGGCCTCAGATAAGCTGGTGTAAGCATTAGAAGTTTTTTAATTGCTTCTTGTAAAGGAAAGCCAGGGTTCTAGACCAAATCCCTATAATTAAAAATTCAAGTTAGTAGGAAAACATTTTCTAATGTAAGATTAAGGATAAAAGCCTGAGTATTGTCAAGGTTTAGGAACCACCAGTTAAATCTGACATTTTTAGTTTATCAAGAATAAAACATCTTTGGAGAAAATACTTGGTGTTCAATCCAACACCCAGTCCCTCCTGGAAATCAATTCTTTTTTGTAAACTTCACACATGACTACAGATGTGTAAACTTCAGATGTGATTAACTTGTGATTATTCAAAAAACAAAAAAAAAAAGTAAACTCTAAAAATATTTAGATACTAGGAAATATCCTTAAAGTATTTTGTTTCAAATGCAATACACAATTTTTTCTTCATAACTAACAAGCACAGAGCTTTTGTATCTTCATCAATTTAATCTATTATTATACTTCTCTTGAAGCACTGGATATTATCTACTAATGAAACAATTTGTTAGTGTAAGGACACAGTGTCAGTAAGACAGAATACAGTAGCTCCTTTCACACTACTGAACTACGTGCTGGTTCTGAGAAAAATGGGTTTATCAAGAGCCCACACTTTTTCTATTAAACAAGACTCAGTTGTAAATATTGGCTGAGCATTCTTCTGTTCAAAGTTTTAATGAGCAATGCTAAATAAATTAACCTGTTTTCAGCATTATGAAGCCCCTCTATGTCACAATTTCACCTCTGCACTGTAATCCAGGATTTTTGGACTTCAGCAGGAGCAACACAAAATATTTAATCCAAACAAGACTGGGTAAACTGATGGTAACATTTAAAATTATTATTTTATCTCTAAATATATAGGAGAGAAAAGACAGGCAAGTAAGGACTAGAAAAGGAAGATTTGATTATGATCTTAAGTCTCATAATACACTGTTGCAAGGAAAGATACCCAACAATCCTTCACATTACTACAAATTTTTTCTGGCTATGTTACATCTATGTCAAAGTACCTGGAATTTGAAGCACACCTTCAATGCTCAACTGGAAAAATCTGACTTAACAAGCCTATTCTACCCCAGCTGGGGACACCCAACACTTTTTTGCTTACTCAAACCCTGTCATGGTATCCTGTTACACAGCAGAGCACTCAAGGTGCTCTGTTACATTGCAGAACACTCCTACACTCCGCTGCTCCAGGTATTACTGGTTTATGATGCTTAGGGATTGCTACCATACCATACAAAATACTGGAATTCCTGTAGGTTGCATTCTGTAACACATATTTTAGCCAAAACAAATAAATACTGGTTTGTGTTACAATACGTTATTTTATTTTCCAAGAGATGGAATTGACTGGAACAATGAAAGATTAATTCAGTTCTTTATTCAATTCTTACCTGAGAAGAATATGTGTGACCATCTGATCCACAAACAGGATTGGTATAAACTACTGGACACTGCTTGCAGTTTGATGAAATGGGACCACCCCTCCACTGTTTATGGCCTAAACCAGCCTCTTTCATACTGTAAGTAAACAAAAAGTATGTAATTCTGATAAGCAGTATTGAAAATAGAACACATTCAGGGCATTTTAAAGAGCCTTTACAAACAGTAAGTCATACATACTTTGAACCATAAAGTTTTCTTTTACCTAAAGGGTTGCCAATGTCTTTGGCATAAACTTCTTCACCTTTGTACTTTAACTCACTGTAGTGATACTTGATGCCTGCATATTATTTCACTAAGACATATGAGCAAAAAAAGATAATTAAGATGATGCTTTGGGGACTGTTACACTTATTGATCAGTGAAAGGTGTTGGAACTATGTGACACTTACTCTTTTTGTTATTAAACAGTATGAATAGAACTACTGTATCAATACTGGTATTTTAGGAGGCAACATTTAGGTTTTAGAGAACTGTGTCACAAATACTTCTAGAGAAGCAGGGAGGGGGTCCTACTCTTTGCCCCACTTTGAACAGTCTTTCAATGTCTATAATTTGCAAAATTCAGTCAACATTCAATATTTAGTCCAAAAGGAAAAAAACAAGTTAATCCATTGGAGCACAGAATCAGTCTACACAATCATATATGTGTATCCTCACATGAACACATACAAAGCTAGATGGATTATTTCAATCTAGGAAGGGGCTATGCTGGGTCAGAATAAAAGTCTAAAATAGGTTACTGATGCTTCTTCACAATACTTTTATAGCTTTCAGTTTGTGTTACATGGCCATCTTCAGACAGGCATGCTTTTTCTCTGCAGCTTTCAATTAATTCCTATCCATTAATTTTTCCTTTTATTTTTCAACTGTGAAAGCATTTAGCAGCCACTCTATGATGAAACAGCTCCTTTATGATCTAAAAATATATGAAGAAGTTACTTCTTGCATATAAATAAAAAAAAAAAAAGCAGCACATGATTTTTATACTGTTTTTTTTTTTCCTTGGGATCTTAATGAGGAACCTAAAATTGATTACACTTAGAACATAGCAATGACTTATCAGGACACACACAAATATCCAAACTTATAAAATCTCAAATCAAACATTCTTTCATGGAGTAGAACTCTCAGAGAACTCCTTCAATTTTTTCACCTACAAATAATCAAGAACTATTTCGCTAGTAATGAATCATTGTTTGAGAAGAACTTGTGTGGAGTAATAAAAAGAAACATGAGAAAATAAACTCCTCATCCTCTGGTTTTATAATGAGCAGAGTAAAAGGCTAAAAGCACAACCTGACAGTAAACTGGTGATGACAAAAACTAAAAGCCCATTTCCAAGCCATGCTAATGTTTATGTGAATAATTTTAGTTGTAAATGTGGTCTTTTAGAAAAAAAAAAATTCAGGAATCATAGAAGTTTGCATTCAGGTTATGCTGTTTAATGACATTTTGAACTGCACATATTTTTTACAGTGTACACAGGAAGCTGAGATGCTGCACACAGAAGGTGTCAGTTACTATTAAAAAAACAGAAATAGCTTCAGTTCTATGTAGCATTATGAATAATAAAATATCAATACAGGAAGTTTTTATGTCCGCCAGGAAGCACTAAAAAGGAAACAATTCTAATGACCTTAATGAACAAATAACAATCCTTTCTGATGAGTTGCACAATTTGAAGACAAAGCAAAAAACCTCTCATTTCTATTATAGCAAAAAAAGGAGAAACTGTATCTTTGATTATGTATAATATATAGTAATAATTAGACTATTGCTGCTCCTTTCACTTGACTGAGAGCTTTCCAATCATTCACACGAGTTCCAGCATCATTAGATTGTACAGATGGCTGCATCTTTCTCTAACTTCTTGCTACTTTTATAGCTCACAATTATCCAGAACTGCCCCAGTAGCCTGAGGCTACTGACAGGACCAGCATCCCAACTATCAACCTGATGTAATATTTGTTTATCACAGATACAATACCTTTTAAATACAAATAAATTGCAGAAGTTCCACACATCAACAGAGAGAAGCTCATTGAAATGAGCAAAAAACAGTCTGGAAGCAGAATTTGTGCAACACACAAGGGGACTTGGTGTAGATGCCTAAAATAAACCAAAGAAAGCACTAGTGGTGCTTAGTGTTTTAGTACATATGCACACTTGTGCACACTCTTAATGAAGACAAGACAAGACAGAAAAAGGAAAAAATGCCCTCCTTTTAGATGAAGATAAGTAAAGTAAAGGAAAAGAGGTGTCTCAGAAAGTATCACAGGGATGATGGGAACTAGAACAAGCTCAGAAGGCAGAAATTGCAGTTCTGTGATGAGCAGAGAGGTATGAAGAAAACAAAATATTTGATATAGTCAGATAAATTACCTTCCTCAACCAATCTGTGCTTTGTTAGGCTTTTAAATGCCAACTGTTCCAGGGCACTCATTTAAGCTGAAGAATATCAAATTTTCTATTTTACACAGAACTCCTCTGACACCTTCAGCAGATCACTGTTACCAAAACTGGCTTCTATATAACTAATAATATTTTTGTAAACAGCACATAAATCTGTATTTTTCAAAAACTGTAATGAAAGGCACAGTGATAAAGAAATTACAAAAAAATTATACTTCGAAGGTATCAATCCAGAGACCTGGTCATGGGAATGGTTTGTATGGATATCTATTTAAAGCTTTAGCACAATGATGCTGCAAGTGACTGTATTATCAAAGCTGCTGAACAGCTATTTTTGACTGTCAGTCACTGACACAAAAACATGAAAAGTCAATTTAAAATATTTTTAATGCTAGTTATGGTAGATACATGCATTTCATAAAATACCTGAATAATGCATTTTATTTATGTACTTAAACTTTTCCTTTTATCATTATTTGATTACATCAAATTTGTTTCTGTTGACTATTCCTTTTAACCAGGTGTTGGGAGTTATGTTTTTTACAGCTAGGCAATGATCACACATATAATAATGACCACACACACATTGACATGGAAATAAGTAAGAAACTACTGTGATGATAAAAATTGTCTTGAGATGTGATCATTGATGTATGTCATCAATATCCTGAAATAGGTACAAAACTGTAACAGACAGAATTAGTTATTACTTCTGTGAGTTATGTAAATAAAGCAAAATATATTTACATTTTACAATGTTAATACATGGTATAGAATAGCAAACAAGGCAGTTATTTCACTTTATTAAATCACTTGTTTCTTCCTTGTATTTATTATAATTCAATATGGAAGAAGAAGACCCAGATCACTGCAACTTGAAGCTAATAAAATTTTGTCATTTAATTTTGCAATTCTACTGCAATCACTATAAATACCCTTGCACTTTTAAGTCTGTTGTCACATTAAATATATGATGTCACGAGAAAGTCAACCTCTTCCACCAAAAATTTCCTGGAAAGTCTTTGGTACCTGTCTCATAACAAAATAACTATTACTGAATGCAAGCTCCACCTTATCTGATACTGTTGACACCTAAAGGGTAAAATTAAATATATGGGCCTAATTTACCAGCAATGCTTCTGATTGCATTAATTTGCATACACCAAACTCTGCATGCCTGCCTAGAAACATAATTAGCCAATCTGCCCAATTAGTCTGGCCTATGTACCTGTTTGCATACATAATCTTACCTTCCTGTATACACAGTGATTGTGCCTGCAAATACTTTGAGAATGCTTAATGTAACCTGTTTAAAATTTAGCTTCGAGCAACTCTTTGGCAACATTATTATTTAATAATATCTGTATAATGCATGAGTGCCCAATTGAATTGAAAAATGGTATTTTATAGCTAGATTTGATACTCTTCAAGCATATTTTTCCAAAACTGGTTGAAAAAAGTCTGAGTTACTAAAACTAATCTTTGAAAGAACTCTTGCAATTCTCCTCTGATAACTACATTTGCATCTTTAGGAGATTTTGGAGTTATCCCAGTTTAGAGATTCTGCCTGATTATGTTTTGCCATGGCCTTTGGGGGACACAATCAGGCTGGGTAAGATTAACATAATCAGAAAAGCCACTTGTATCATAAAATCTAAATTGCTTTCTTTAGAGTTGCCTGAATTTCCTTCAAAGCTGCCTTTTCATGTTGAAGCCTTTTGGAAGAAAACCATAGTTGTCAATATACTACTAAGATGTTCCTTTCAAATGTCAAAAACCTCTCAATTCATTATTGCTAGTATTTTTGAATATATTATTTTCACTTGTTTCTTTACTTTGCACTACTCCTAAAAAATAGAAGAAAATTCCATCTGAATAAACACCAAAAACAACTGAATTAAACTGAGATAAACAGAACAAAAATTAGCAAGATTAATGTGGAAATCAAATCATTTTAGCAATTTTAGCCATTTACAAATTAACATTGTTGGTAAGACATTTGCATTTATTGAGAACCAATCAGCGTAGACTGAACGACTTAGCAAGTGTACTATTTTCACAAGACAAAAATACAAAGACTGCACCCCAAGACAGAAATCATAGGATCATAGAACATTTTAGGTTTGAAGGAACAAACCTTAAAGATAATTTGATTCCAATCCCCCTGCCATGGCCAGGGACAGCTTCCCTAGAGCAGGTTGCTCAGAGCCCCATCCAGCCTGGCCTGGAACATTGCCCGAGATGGGATATCCACAACTGCTCTGCACAACCTGTTCCAGTGCCTCTGTACCCTCGCAAGTGAAGAATCCTTTGCTAGTAAATAATCCAAACCTTCTATTTTTCAGTCCCATCACCAAATGCCCTTGTAGAAAGTCCCTCTCCAGACCCCTTGCAGGCCCTCTCTAGGGTTACTACAAGGTCTCCCCAGAGCCTTCTCTTCTCTGGGCTGAACAACTCCCATCTCTCTCAGCCTGTCCCTACTGGAGAGGTGCTCCAGCCCTCTGAGTATCTTTGCAGCCCTCCTCTGAATCTGCTCCATCCCATCCACATCCTTCTTATGTTGGAGGCCCCACAGCTGGGTGTAGCACTCCATGTGGGGTCCAAGAAGAACAGAGTGGAGGAGGAGAATCACCTCCCTCAACCACTGCCATGCTGCTTTGGATGCAGCCCAGGACACAGCTGGATTTCTGGGCTGGGAGAGCACATTGCCAGCTCATGCCCAGCATCCCAAATCCTTCTGGGCAGGGCTGCTCTCCATCTGTCCATCCCTCTGCCTGCATTGATTTCAAGAGTTGCCTCAACCAGGTGCAGCACCTTGCACTTGGCCTTGTTAAATCTTATGAGATTCCCATGGGCCCACTTCTGGAGTTGGTTCAGGACCCTCTGGATGACACCCTGTCCTTGAGGAGTGCCAACAGCACCACACCTTGGTGTCATTTGCAAGCTTACTGGGACCCATTCAGGGGGAATTTCCTGTCCAACATTATTTATGGATAGGCCTACTACAGATCTGACATAGTTCCATCCATTTCCCATATATTTAAGTAGAAAAGATTGCATACATCTAGCTGAAGCAGATTTCGCTTAGCAAATGCCAGAGAGGTGGAAAGCAATCCTGTATATAACAGACCTTGTTTTCTGTCACAGAAACCATGCACTCAGATTTTTCTAAAGACAGAGATGCAAGTTGACCCTTAACATCTGTAATAACTATCACAATACCTGTTTAAATTAGCAGATCAATAAAA
The DNA here is from genome assembly GCF_028551555.1 of Melozone crissalis. Classification (NCBI taxonomy): domain Eukaryota; kingdom Metazoa; phylum Chordata; class Aves; order Passeriformes; family Passerellidae; genus Melozone; species Melozone crissalis. Next base: position 32,866,364 of record NW_026535784.1, on the reverse strand, counting down.
TTACACCAAGAGAAACAAGTGAGGCACATTTGCATAAACAAGACCTAGATAATAGGACTATTAAACAAATTAGCACTTACCATTTTTACCACACACCTTCATTTGCTGTATCACTTCTATCAATGTTTTGCCTTTTATTCCTACCTACTTTACAAATCCCACTTGGAAGTCCTGAGCTACTACAGAAGCTGTCAAAACTTTAGACCCACCCTCTAAGGTAAGAGTGGAGGATAAACCATATTCCACTGTCTCTCAGAAATCTAGGCATGCTGGCCAATGAAGCAGCAAAGCACACTCCAACAGCCCACAAATATCTGCAGTTCAGACCATGAGAACAGGGAAGAATGGCATGGATTTCCCAGTTAACTCGCAGCTGAGTGAGTTAGCCTTCCTTCCTCCTAAGGACTGAGGTTTTAATATGGCATGGATGAATAACCTTGGCACACGCTACTGAGGAAACCACTAAATTGTGAGGAAGAGGTATCAGAAATTAAGTAGTGTGGAACTCTGCAATGTAAGAAAGGTAAAACTGCAGACAGAACAAAGATTGTTGAACAAGGTCAGTCAGGAGCGGCAGGAAAACAAACCACAGACGTGAAAAGTCATAAAATCACAAAAGCAAAACCAGAGACAGAAGTTTAAACAACGCTGAGGATCAGAACATTTCAATGAGCCATGGAAGTCAACACGTTATGTTTGAACTGTCTGGCCAGCAAAGACCCACTGAGGATCTAGAAAGAGGTGGAGAGCATCATCAGTAGAATCTAACAGCAAATTATTCCCAGCTAGATATTGTGCCCAGTGAGCAATAAATAATTTTATACATTTAGATAGCATGTATCCCTGCCTACAGAGCCTTTGTGCCTTGTAAAAACTACTTGAATAAAGTGGTCCAGAAAGCAAAGATTACAAAAATAGCTTCACGAGTTAAGCATAGGTTGGAAGGAAACCTCGGATGAAGCAGATACTTACACATGGCAGAATGATCCACCTATCACAGGATGTCTAATTTGGCTCTTCAGCACAGTTATTTTGGCCTCCAACATAGGAGTTGGAGAACAGTAAAGTTATAGAGAAAGGTCTTCCAATTATTTTGTATTACTGTATGAAAATGTATCATCATTTAAATGACAAAGATGCTTCCTTTACTAGATACTGCTTTCACATATTAGAGTTCAAAAAAAATTACCATTGATTTCATAATTTTAAAGCTTATCAACTCACCTACTGTTTTTTCCTAATTCAAGTTTTTAGAGGACTTCCTGTACTTCATATAAGAATTGACCTGAATATGACTTCCATTTCAGAGGATATACTCATTCAACAGATGGTAAGAAACTAAGGATCTCCTAACTTACAAAGCTACTTAAGTGTTACTATTTTTTTAAAAAAGGCTTTATTTTAATATATGAAATCTTACACATTCTATGACATATCTCAAAAATAATAGTTAAATTTTTCACAAATCAAACTGATGGAAATAAAGTTGCAAAGATTTCAATAACTTCAGTGACTACATGGGATGCTCACAATTTTAAGTCATTCCAGAACTGAAGCCTCAAAAAATTTAATACGCGTTTTAGTTGATATAACATATAAGCAATATTACAAAAAAAATTGAGATTCATACACACACAGAGTCCACTTTGGTAAAGCAATTATGTATTATTTTAGAAAGATTTTTAATGGTGTATATTAACTTATGAACTCAAATGTCACCTTTTGATCACCAAGATATGCAAATTTCTTTTATAAGTACTTTTTATGCTAATCTAAGTGCCTGACCTTGTAATAATGCAGTGTTTTAATAATTTCTTAGAGATATTTATTACCTTTTCCCAGATCGGTTTCATTTTATAAAGCCAAAAGAATTACTGAACACATTTCAAACCTATCATTTTCTACTTTGCAAAGACAGAACATTATATAGATTTTGTGTGTGTACTCGGCCTTGCAGAGTTTACCTCTTTGAATATAAATATATTTACTAGGTATTACTTCTACTGGAAAAAGACATTAATTTGTGTGCCAAAGGAAAGCAGACATTTTTCAATGTTTTCTAAAACAGGTAACACAGAAGCAAAAGTAATCTCTTCATTTACACATTATTTAATAAAGCAGAAACCTTTTTTTATGACAGCAAATAGTTCTCTTTAGTCAATAGATGTAATTTCAATAACTATGTCTAATGACCAGAGTATGGTATCACATGTTAAATTCTTAGTAGTTTGCTGAACAGGAATATAAAATTCCCTAGTAGTAAGAAAAGTGTAATAATTTCATTTGATTATCATCACTTAAATGGGGTTCCTGTGTATCAGCATGCTCAGCAATTGCAAAACAGCAAGGTAGGGTAATGATTTAACTTCTTCAATGATTATATATCTATTATTGAGAGAGAATTCAAAGTTATTAATTCAGAATCTGTTTTGCATAATGTGATGTTTTCTGTTACCTGCATTTGATAGCCCAATTAAAGGCACAGTTTTCATTAGAGAGCATCTTAATGCTTCTGATTTATAAAAAAATGAGTGAATAAAAATAATTTAAACATAAAAAGCAAATTTAAATAAATGAAACAGTCAAATAACTAATAATCACTTCTTCAACCCAAGGTAGACAAATAGTAACAATATTTTGATTAATATTACTATAAGGATGTCTATTCCTACAACACTCACTATTTTATGCTGAATTACAGAAAACTTTTCACTAGAAAATAGCTACTTTTCCTATTGCCTCAAAACATTGTCTGCCACAAAAATGTTCCTTCACCACTATAAGAATAAATTGATATTCCACTCATCAGATTCAGAACCCTGCAGAGTGATTCCCATTCAATCTATCTTTCTCATTGCCTGGCAGTGCAAGTTGCACCCCTGCTGCCCACACTCACAGCTCTTTCTTCCCTCATGCAGGATCAGTCACAGTATCTGCTTAAAAATAAAGACAGAAAAGAAGGAAGAAAAAGCAATTTACAAGCATCACAGCAATCAATATCTGAAAGAAGGATTTCCATTTTCTTCCCTTAATATTATCAACATATATCTGCTTTGTCAATGACTTAAATTGATCTTTTCTATACAAAACTCTTTAGGTAGGATTACAGGTAGAAAATATCAGTCATTGATCAATTTCAAAAGAATATGTCTGGGGTTTTTTTCTTTCTGAAGAACAAGTATAGAAGGTAACTAAAGAAACATACTTTTTGAACCAAAAGAGAAAAACTTAAGCAGAGACATAAGTAACTATGTCTCTCCAGATTGTATTTAAGAATTCAGAGCTCTTCTTTACACCTGTGAGAAATAATGAGCCACTTCTACAATAATACATTCAAAGTATTCATGGTCAGGGATCTGAATATCCCTTAATTGCATAAGTTACTCAGGGTGGCTTCACAGTATAGCACAAAACCTTGCAGCCATTCATTTTAACAAATGTTCTTTGCTCTTTAACACAGCTTTGGAGCAAGTGATACTTCCCTGCTCCTCAACCCCTGCTTCAGCTTTCATTGTACAGTACTTAAGTGCATTCGTCAGTGTGTCCATCTGCGTGGTTGATGCTGCACCCACCACCTACAGCTCAGCTTCTTAAACCTGCCAGCTTTAATTTATTGTTCTCCCCTCCTCCAGAAGCAGCACAATTCATTTGCTTAAACAGTAAAAGTGGGATTTTTTTTTACTTTAAACTGCTATATTACAGGCACTGGGTGAGATAATTGTACCTACCCTGGACACGCACTTACATTAAACAACTTTAAACTGGACTCATACTCTATTTAAATCAAGGATAATTCTGCTAAACAAGAAAACCACAAACAGATATAATAGACCTTTTTACGTATTATTGACTGCCTGGTGCTGAGGAGCAATACAGGGGCACGTAGGAATAGGACAAGGGGCAATGTCTTTACATTGAAAGAAGTTAGGTTTAGATTAGATACAGAAAGAAATTCCTCACTATGAGGGTGGTGAGGCACTGGAACAGGCAGCCCAGAGAAGCTGTGGGTGGCCTTTCCCTGCAAGTGTTCAAGGCCATGCTGGATGGGGCTTTAAGAAACGCGGTCCAGTGGAAGATGTTTCTGTCCATTGCAGGGAGGGTTTACTACCTGATTTTAAGTGTCCTTCCAACCCAAACCATTCTATGAACAAGGCTTGAAATAGGTCAGCTGTCTTGATAATTCTAGTGCTGGGATTTTTGCCCTTAATTCTACAGCCAAAATAATTTCAAAAACATAAAGATAATAACATATCTGTGGTTACAGGTTGTAAGACACAGCACACACGGACAGAAAATTGTGTTATGCAATGGTGCTCAGGATTAAAAGTACCATCTATATGGTATTTAAATTAAAACTAAAGAACTGTTATCTCAAACTAGTTATGCTATTGTGGTTACCCTAGGTCACTTCTGACAAAGGCTGTGATGTTTTTAGATGGTGTTGTTAATCACACTAAAAGAGTGCTGTTTTACAGTTCATGAGCTTTTAAGAGAAATATCTGTGTCTGTTCATCAGTACCTCATAGAAGTTCTGTATTCTGGCACTGGTTAATAGCTATGGCATGTCTTTGAAAGAGAGAATTCCTTTAGATCATGTAGATAACTGTCACCTTACTGTACTGTAATCTTCCAAGTGCTCCTTAGATAGAAGGAAGAGCACCTATCAGCACCGACTTTCTCACTCCTGCAGAGGGAGAGGAAAGCAGAAAAAACAAACAAAAAAGAGACAGAAAGGCTTTTCAGATTGATATTATCTTTTCTGCCAGCATGATGTCTTCTGAGTTTAAGAACTACATCTGATAACATCAGAAATGGGAAGATAGAGCTGACAAGCTTTCATCATGTAGAGGTCTGCTCGGATAAAACATATAGCAACAAGTACATAGTAAGATGATAAAAGAGCAAAAATAGGTTGTCAAACAATCAGCCATGGAAATCATCTGCTGCAATATACTAACTTATTCTATTGATATTCTTTTATATTGAAAGAACATAAAACTTTTTGTTTTTCTCCTTGCTTACCACTGAAGGCTAAGTTAAGGTCAGGAGTGCTTCTCCTCAGATCTCACACAGCTAGCTCAGGGCAGAGCCTGCCTAGGCAGTGACATCCATGCATGACACAGGAAGTCCAAACCCTCAGTGAGCACCATTTCTATTACACACTCACTGTGCAACAGGTCTGTGCACTGTGGTCACCCATACTGCCAAATATGCAGAAATTCACTGAATGAGTATCAAAATCTGCTTCGATAAACTTCATGGGAGAAGAGGGCAAAACTCTGATAAAATATAAAACCTACTTCAACAAAGCATTGCACCAGCTAAATGCACTAAAAGAAACAGCAACACCTGCACAGTCTCCATTTTGGCTGCATAGTGCTTGTGTTTGCCCTTGTTCTTCAAAACTTGACCATATTTTGCAACAATATCGATATTCCCTAAATGCTAGTTTTAATTTGTAATACTCTTTTACCTCTGATCAAATCCAAGGATCATCAACAGTGACTCTCACTGGGGGAAAAGTTCCTTTCTCAATTAGGAAGCAATTTAGTGTTTTTTATATATTGCAAGGAATGATTTTTACAGCATGAAAATATTCAAATTTTAAAGAATACATAGTTTATTGTACTTATTAATCTGCTTTTGTCATAGACATATTATACCCACAGAGATAGGTACAGTTATTGCTGTATTGGAAATAAACCAAACAGTTTAAAACAAAACTTTGCTACTTTCATTGCCATCTATAAATGAAGGTATTTTTAAAACATAAAAGATTATTCATGCTATTGCTCAAGGCAAGAAAATCAAAGAGATTTAAAGTGTGAGGTTTTCTAGTCTGATAATTTGCACATATAAATAGATCATTTTACAGATGGAAATTTAATACAAACCAGACATAACCATGATGAAATATGTGTGTCAGAATATCAATGAAAGAAAATTGTCAATAATACTGCCAAAAGTAGTTTTAATAACTACTGCAATGTTATTTCACATTATTTAGCCTAGCATGACATAAGGTCTCTTTTATTATTTATGTTGGCATTACATTTCCCCTTATGCCTGTAAGAAAAAACAAACTCAACTTGATTCCATAAAATAATCTGATAGGCAAACAACTGGACATAACTTTTTTCTGCCACTAGGAAGTCAGTAACGTTCCAATTTTAATACCTTTTCCTTTTCTATTAATGTTCATAAACATCAGCAGTAGAGACTCTTCCTTACTTTTTCTTTCGTCCTTCCTCAGTTACTCTAATGCGGGTCCCATAAAATGGTACCTACAGGATAATACATAATCTATTTCTTCTCCATTCAAGCCACCATAAAGCATCTCTTACTGGATATGAATGCATAAATAATAAGCCATACTGAGTGAAAACACAAGGTACTGTGATGAAGAAAAGTAATATAGAAAAATGGAGAAGAGTTATTTGAAGAGAGAATAACAGTAAGCAGAACTACAACAAGAATGCTAAAAGAGAAATTCTTAAATAAACAAATGCATGTTACAAAAGGCAAAACAGCAATAATCAATATTTCTGGGATGGTAACACAAAGGGAATTGTGGTTCGGCTATCAGGGCTCTTCTTTGATGTCTTCATTCTGCAGCACACAAGATTTGGAAAATTCTCTGAGTATTTCAAAAACTATTTACAACTGTTCAGAAAAACTGAAAAATCAGATACCTAAGGCTTCACCTTTTCCTTTGCTTAATTACTTCTAGAGGGTCTACATTTTCATACAACTGGGGCCCTTGCTGGTGCCTCAGCTGGACACCCCTGGTACTCTGCATACACAATATTGATCCTGATTCAGCTGCCTGATTTCCTCTTCACAGTCATGACTCCACAAAATAAAAAATTCACCACTCAGCCTCATGGCTGAACACACTTCCAAATACTTTGCTTTAGAAGACCAACAACAAATTCAGCTTTGAAATCCCAAAATCACAATGCAGTAAGAGTGATAAAAAATGCTGTGGTTACAAGGAAAAAGGAAAAAATAATCTATTGAGAGATGAGAAACGGAAATAGATATTTTCTGCCCCCACTGTGGGGCAAATAAAAGAATTTAATCATTTTCTTGGGAAATCATCTGTTTGCAGAAAAGGATTCTTTTTTTATTTTAAAAATCCTGAGAGCAGACAGTGTACTTTTCCAGTGGCATTTTTCCTTCCCTACTTCACAATTTAGCTCAACTTTTATTTTTATTGCAGTCTTTATAGGTTCAGGCATCTACAAATAACTGTCTTTTGATATCTAAATTACTTTGGTAAGACAGTAAACTGTGGACCCTAATTGGACTTGTATCCAGTATGCTGATCAAATACAGAACTTCCTTGTAGAAAGCAGCTGGAAAGGAACAGCTAAAAGGAGCATATAAAAGGACCTTAGGAGTAAAGTGACCAGAGGCAAAACTTACAACTCTATTGTAAAGAACAGGTGTGCCATGTGCCAGAAAAATCAGTTGTCTTACCTGCATCCCAGCTTAGAGCATTGCTCTAGCTCTTCACACCCACGTTTCTCAACCTTCCTAACCACAATGCAGACCAAGAGTACGGCGGCAGTAGTGTCTTTCAAAATTAAATAGGTTCTTAAAATTTGTTTGGAATCTGCTGCCTCATGTAGTCTCCCCCTCATTATGAGAGTAAATTAAAGTAACTGAGCAATGATTACAGAAATAAAATCCTGTCATTGTCATTCTGACTAATAAGTGCTAAGTTAAGTGCCCATTTTCCAGTGTCTTCATCCAGACATCCCTTTAGGTCTTTGATCCCATTCTCAACAGCTCAGAAGTGTTTCTGTTTCTGGCATGTGCCATTTATCAAGGTGACCATAGATAACAGGACTATTAAACAAATTGTGACACCTTACTCAAAATGATTTCTTAACATTTACAGACTATCCGCTTCTCCATTCTTTACAAATTTCTGTTGTTTGCTTTTATAAGTACTGCATGTGCATAAGTCTCCAAATGCTTCATAATGAGCCTTTGTGTTTGCTTCTCAGTTGAATATATAAACAATTACTGATCCTATCAGAAATTACCTTGTTTTCCAATTTGAAGATAGGAGAGGTGAATTAGAGCATGACAAAAATATTGCAGTGTAGGTAAAAAACCTCCAGCATTTGTACATTGAAGTAAATGATTATAAGATGTTATATAACTTCTAGATATCAGTGTACATCTAGAATATGAAAGAAATTCAGTTTTCTAGACATCTCAAATGTATACAAAAAAAAGCTGAAGTTATCCTAAAAGTGTTACTATTATGAGTTCTCTGTGGAAGAACTGTATGGGTAGAAAGCTCAATAGTATAAAGGTCTTCAGTGTTCACTGTAACAGTGAATAAGGGAATAGCAAGCCCTCAACTCCTACTAGCCAACTTGTATGTTTATTTTATGATATCTAAGAGCATAAAGAGGATCTTGGTTGTACCTTCACACCTTTTAGAGACTCAAGTAACATATTCCAAGTATGCAAAATCAATTGCTGATAACCTTAGGATATCTATCACTTTCCTGTAGTCTTATGTTTATCACCCTAATCCCCAGCTTAAATCTCCTTTCAGACAATTTTTTATCTTATTTGCTTCTACCTTGCACCAATGAGTTTGGGGTTAAAGAGGAGGTGATGTCTGGGGTTATCTTTAGAAAGAAGACCCAACAGAAAAAGCTCGGAACATAATTTGTGTTTAATTTAGGGATCAAAACTTCAGCTTTCATCAGTATGCAAAAACCTTTGTACTACAAACATTTATTGGCAATAAATGTGCAAATGGTGAAGGGAAAGGCAAGGGGAATGCATTCTTCAAGATGTGCAAATGTTTTCAGTAACATTTAGGTGCCCAGATCTTCAGCTGATCAAGAAATGAAGTAATCCCTAAATTACAATAATTATCTAAAACGTTGACACATATGAAACTCTCTGACAAGAAAAAGCCCACGTAGGTATATTTCTATATGAAACATCTTTCCCACAGGCATTATTTCTAAGATTCAAAAGGTTGTATTTTACAACAGTTGTTATTTTAGACTCTGAACTAAAATAATCTACAATTAAGGAAGAAAGAATAGTAATTAGAAAGCAGAACAGAAAAATTATGTCTCATACCAGTCATGCTCAAAACCACGAAGAATTAAATAATTTTAAAACACAGTGAAAAAGTTAAGTATTGATGGATACATATTCTCCAAGATGATAACTTTGGATGGCTCGATCCATAGGTGCTATGAAGCAGTTCAGCAGTCTCTTAATCTTTCTACCCCATTAGCTAGTGGAGAAAAGTTGTCCTGAACACAGGAGAGAATCGATGCTTCTTTTTCTGTGTAATTTTGTTAGTTTGGTTTGGGGTGGTTTTGTTTGTTTGCTTTTTATTGCTTTATGGAGCAGTCTAGGAATTGCAAGTCTGTCTTTGGGAAAGTGATACACTGTAAGCATTGTTGCTATTGCATCCACAACTTCAGGCAACACTCAGTCTAAAAAATTAGGATACATTCTGAATGTTTTGTGCTTTTGCAGTCTGGTAAAAAACCACACTCTACTATTATAAAATACTTATATAAATTTTACCCCCAAAGTGTACCTGTGCCTGAATGTTCAAATGTACCATTGAAGGTCTGTATTTGAAAAAAGCATCCCTCAGAGGAACTGAACCAGAACATGCTGGAGTCACAGCTACTCTGAGTTCAGGTTTCCTCAGGTGTAATCTCTTCTTTGCCTCCCTCAGGAGTTCTGTTTAGACACAGTTTGAGTATTTCTTTGAGATTTCTGGACAGCATCTACAGTGCCACACATCATGTGGATAGTCTGTGCATGTACAATAAATACAAAACAACTCTTGAAACCACTGGCTAGATAGGTCCTGAATTCAGGCAGTGGATCGCAATGAATTAGGATGCTTTAAATCCAGCCTTAACTGTACTGTGATTGTAAGAATTTTTCTTCATTATTATTATTGCTACTGCTAATACAGATGCATAGGCATTTTAGAATAAGTATTTGCATGGTGTAAGCATGCCAGTATACAGATTTTGGCATAAAATGAAAAAAAAAAAAAAAGATACTTTTTTTAGGTTGTGATTATCTAATATAAAAGACATAGCAGTCTGTGGCAAAAGCCACACACCTAAGTAAAATACTTCTGTTCTCCTGTAGCAGGCAACAAGATTTTGTACAACAAACCTGTTTCAGACAATCTGGACACGTGAAAAGGGTTTTGCCATTCGATTTTAAACAAAAGAAAAATACTGCCAGACACAAAACCCCCTTATATAATTGACCAAGTCACAAACATGAACATTTTGAGACTCCTCACATGCCCTTACCATGCTGAGTTTTCTTCCAAAAGCAGTAATACAATTTACTGTAAAGTAGCAATATATGCACATCACTCAATGATGACAAACACCTCCAGCTACTACACTTAATGTATTTCTCAACATTGGAAACCTTAAATGTATTGTTTTACATAAATGGAAATTAGTACAATGATTTCTATTCCCTGAGCACTACTCCTACTTGGTTTCGCACACTATCCTTTTCCCACCACTGGTACATAAGCAAAACAACAGATGTATTCAGAGCCTATATACACAACTTATGAACCATAACTTTCACATAAAATGAAATGCATAAAAACTGATGCTAGGTTATAATAAAAGCACCTTGTTACAACCAAAATAAAATTTTTAAAACTCTAAAAGAACCCCTCATATACAAGCATCCTGAAATTCTACTGTGTTGCATTATCCAGTATTAGAGTATTTCAGTAATGCTGGAAAAAAAACCAAAGAAACAAACCCCAAACCCCTGAAAACACAAGCCACGAAGAAACTCCAAATTAGGCATGCATTAACTGATTACAAATGTTTGCATCAGCTATTTTAGAATTTATAATATTTTCTAATTAAGTACACTGAAAACTGATTCTGACAGCTAATTTTTAAAGCACCATAAAAATACACCGCAAGCTTAACAAGTATTTTTAGGAAGGGCATTGAACTGTTCCTCAATTCACTTTGCCTACCTTTTCTAATAAAGGAATAGTCAAAGATTTTATTCTTATAATTTTGTATTATTTCAACCTTTACAGTTGTACACAGTGAGTGATTGCTGTGGACTGCAATCACAACTTCATAGTTAAGGGTAGAGAAGTAATTTAAAAGCACTGCCTTCATCATTCTTCCTAATATTTTTTTTAAATGCCATCTTTTAAAGTAGATTCTGAGGAATACTGTAAGGAAAAAGACCATTTTAAAACAACACAACAAAAGCTGACACACCATTTTTTACAAACAGGACAGTACATTAACATCTCCCATTATTAGTCAAAACTTTGTAGCAACAAAGCTTTCCTAGATGGCCAGATTTCCTAGTCGCATTCTTTCCTGTTATTGAGTTTATGAACAGAAGTTTTCTAACCCACTGCTTCTTAGGAGATAGTACAACTGTAGCCACCAACAGCCACCAACAGCAAGACAGAAAAACATAGCAAGCTGAAATCCATTTTCCTGAAAAAAAAAATCCAACCCTAATTTATAATCTCACTGCAGAATTTCTAAGTAGAACTCTCCTGATCACTAAGAAAAAAAAAATCATCATGTGCACTGATTATGCAGTGTACTCTCTCACTCCTACAGGCAACTGAGAATCTGAACAAGCTTCTTGCTGGGGCAGGTAGAAAATGAGCAGGCCCAGGACTTACTAAATTAACTAAAGTCCATATGATTTAGTCTAGTACAGAGCTCCACAATTTCCTTTAAAATATCTTATCATGGCTTCTTGAATGGGGAAAGTATAGTGGACAACTCCTGTTCTGCTAACAAATAGAATACAAAGGCTCTAAGGCTCTATTTAGGTCTCTTTTATTTAAAGTCTGTTTCACATACTAAAAAAAACACCAAACCCCAAACATTAAAAAAATTAATAGTTTTGATTTTTATAGACAAAGTTTGAGAAGGCCAGGGGTTGGATAAGTTTCTTTTTTTTCTATTAGGACAGCAATTTTTGAATTTTGAAGCTGAACAGCAAGAAGTATAAATACTGCATGGCTGAGTAACAACCTTAATAAAACAGTAATGCTGATACAGACAACATTGATACTGCAATATACAATACAATTGACACAGAAGTCTTCCACTAGTGTTAACAAAAGCTCCATACAGAGAGAGAAGGAATTCCATGAGATGATCCTGTTTTCCTCTAGCTGTGTACCCATAACTCCTACTAACAGAAATGGAGGGAACACACAAGCTCACCAAGGAATTAATAGGCTTTTACAGCACATGCAGAAGGTAGGATGCACAGTGTCAGTCGCCTCCTTTCCTCCCCAGTGCAATGAAATGGAGAGCAAAACCAGAAGCTTCATTTTCTCACTTTAATTTATTAAATTGCATAGCATATAAAAATCTCCAACCTATTCAAATTTCACCTCCCTTAAGCACATAAAGTCCAAATTATTTTCTCAGCAAGTTCAATGAAGCTACAGCTAAACAAATTTCCTTTTCAGTACTTTGTAGAGTGCAAGTATGATCACAATGGCATAGTTACACAATAATTGGTCTAATCAAAGCTATATAATGTTAGTATTGTGAATGAAGTAGTGTTGCTCATTAGCCTATTACAAAAGAATTACTGTAAATTCAGCCTACGTGCAGCATCACTTCCTGTGCAAACAAACACAGATAATGCAGCAAGCTTGAAACACTGCCAAGCTGGCAGACTGGCAGCACAAATTATGCAAAGAACCAGAAAGCCTTCAGTAGATTCAATAGAGCTTGGAGGATAAGAATGATTAAGTGTTTCTGTGTACAACTACAAATCACAGTAATGAATCAGACTAAAATTTCCAATAAGGGACTTAACTGCACCAGCTGGCCTTCTTTAGCAGCATTATAATGTGAAATGATGACATCCTAAATAGTGGTGTTTGCAACTTTCACAAAATCTGCCCAAAGCAAGTCCTCTGTTTTCCTTCATTTTTTTTAGTTTGTTTGTTTTGTTGGGTTTTTCTTTTTAAATAATAAAAAACCACAGCACCTAAAATGACAGGAAAGCTACAAAGCTATACTGTTCCTTCTTCTCTGCTTCTTTTCCTTTTTTTTCTAACCAAATGAGAAAATCTTCCATATCAGCTCTAATAGATTTGCTTTCAGAACTGCTCAGACTACTTCATACAGCTACAGATTTGCAATTACATCCCTTTTTCTTTTTTTAATTGGAAATTTAGTGGTAACAAGTCTAAATTAGAACTCCTCTTTCCTTTGTTGCAAAGGAGGGGCGATAGGCAAAATACCTCAGGTTCAAAAGTATGATGTCTTGGAAATCTGGGATACATTTCCATACAATATGAACAAAAAGAATACATATGCATGTGTACTTATTCATTCATATATATGCATGTACACATACGTATGTACACATATGCACTTTATATGTGTGTGAATTTTTCTTACATATAGGCACAAATAAGCCTCTCACAAATCTGACTTCTTCACTTTTTCTGCTTGGGAGCATAATCTCAGCCATGGAGTGCCCACATGAACAGAAACAGAAGAGGTTTTGGCTTTCTTTCACAGTGTTACTCTGAGCTTCTGTCACATCATCCAGGCTAATCCACATCATGCTGCAAGGCTCAACACTCATCACTTCCAAGCTGAGATGGAACATTTTCCTCAAGTTAAAATATGAAGGTGACCAAATACAGGGAAGATCATCTGATAATCTACCTCATATAAAATGTATTCAGACTCATTTTCCATATTCTTCAGAAAACTGGAAGAGGTTACAGTCCAAGGCAAGATAATGGTCTAGATGACCAATGACTTGAACCAAATGAGCACCTCAAAATGTCATTTAAACCAAAACTCTGAAGGAACTTGTAACAAGATTAAATGTCACCACAAAATCTATGAAGCAATCAAACTCCTCTACCTTAATAAACTCAATTAGGTGATGTAACATCTTTACCACCATCAGCTCCTGTGAGTCTGTAATAAAGTGACACTCTTTAATACACTTTAATAGTGAAACTGTCCTACCTTGAAGACTGCACCCATAGGCAGAAATACGACAGAATTTTTATCAATTCCTAAATTCAGGTCCTTCTCCACATAGGCTTGGGGCAGGGAACAATTGTCACTAAATCTATCTTCATTTCACAGAACTCTGAAGGGTCACTAATTCCTAGAGAGTGAATTCTGTACATTAGGCCTTCTATACTGCTCACCTCCACCCAGCTATGCACCTTACAGATGTCCAGTCTGCTCACCTCTCTGGAATCTGCCTTGTGGAGCTCTAAGAGAAAAAGAGCTGCTATAATTTTTTATTTCTTACTTTTAACTTAGAGAAATGCTTTCTTGTTGTGACTCTCAATTCATGACTGGCAAACTCATTACTTTCCAGGTGATCAACATCTGTAACTGAAATGTTTTTACCATGAAAAGGTCACTAGGCCTTCCTTAACTTAAATAAAATGCCGTAAGGTGGTTTTTTTAGAATTGCAAGTATCACCAAAATCTGTGGCTCAGTTAATATTTACTGGAAACCAGTTGCTATTGCTTCCTACTCTGAAACCTAAGAATAAATCATTAGTGAAGGTAAGAAATCCAAAGAAATAAGGAGTTCAGTATCACTACACAAGTGAGTGCTGTCAGGTCCTTAAACATTGTTATTCCATGTTAACATGCTATGGCAGAGACAAATGCAATCCATTTCTGCCATAGCAGGGAGCCGTGGGGTCGAGCTGCACAATTCACATAAACAAACGCATAGCAGCGTAGCAGGACCTTCACAGTGGGGGCAGGGGGCATCATGTCTTGTGGGGAATTCATAAAAGAGACAGATCTACATCTGCCTAGAAAAACTGCACACACCTTCAATGCACTAAATAATTTAATGCCTCCAAGCATTGATTGATTAAATGCATCAAATCAATTTTACGCAGCACTTTTCCTCTCCTTATGGAAGAAGAAAAAGAGACTGGTTTTTAATCAGAGTCCACTAGGATCAATGAGTAAGTACAATATTAGTTATTAGGTTCTAATACATCAAAGACACTGGGATTTACTTGAAACATGATTTTTGGCTCAGAACTGTTTTGCAATTTCCTAATTTTCAGAACTTTTAGACTAATCATGTTAAGAGAGTCTTCACTGGTTTCCAGCTGTAAGCAGTCAAATCCTGCAATGGGCTGTACAATAACTAGGTCTCAACTGAATTCATCTCCTTTCTAAATTCTCTCCTGCAGCTGATTTGAGATAAAGGCAAAGAGAAACATTTGAAGAAGAGCCTGCACCTCCTCTTCTTTCTTTCACCTTTAAGTGTCAGGTTTAAATATTTTTGACAAACATGCAGAACAAAAAGAATTCCAACAAAAGTAATTGTCCTGAAACCACAGGCACTGCCCCATGTTTACTAGTATGCTTATGTTAAAAGTCTCTGCTGGGTAGCAACCCTTACCCATTTTTTCAAGTTTTCCTGCTCTTCATCTGCAGATAACCTACTGGCTTAGAACTTCACCTATACACTGCTTAATTTAGTACTGCAGCCTATTATCCACAGAATGTCAGTCTTAATGAAAATTACAGTATGTGTCAGTATCATAATTGTCCTTTTCAAATGTAAAAGAAAGTTAACACACTATTCATCAGGACCTGTACATCTAGGATAGGTCAATGCTTGACTAACTTTTCCAGTTTTCTGAGCCTGGTTAGTTACCAGCTTGCATGGCCTTAATGAGCCCCTGCACATCGTGGTGCCTGCACATATCCTTTCTTTCCTCACTCAAAGTGGCAACAAGAAGTACATGGAAATTTGAGGATTTATCTCCACCACCTGCTGTGCTAAATACACAAAAAGCACACATACCATTGTGGGCATTAGGAAATGTCCATTACTACCTACAGCCCTCTCCTCTGACTCATCCTTTTTATTCCTGTCCAAATGTCTTCTGGCAGAACACTCACATAACTTCTTTCCTCTTCCCCAAGCTCACTGGGGTGAACTCACAGTTGCGAGATTCTTAGTACCACAGATGCAAATAACTAAATCTCCTGAGAGTGAAGAGATTGGAAACTAAAATGAGTAGATGATTTCTCCCAGTGTGATGAATATCCTGCCTGTCACCGTAACACTCACACAAACACATCCAAGATTACCAATACTGAATTTAATATTCTCCAAGCTGTATTTGTAACGGAATAAGGTATACTCTGAAGCATTTCATTATTTCATATAGACACCCTTTACAAGTTTTTTCCCCATAAAGTCCTTTTACTTAACCAACAAAGATAAACTGGAAAGCACAAAGGGATGACAAAACACCATTCAACCAAAAGGAAAAGTTAACGAAAAATTCCAAAATTTCAAAGAATCAATGAAAATTCTATTTTACACCATAGTCTGAATTACCCGTTTATGATGCATTGTAGTGCTGGCAGATACTCCCTTTCCACAGCAATCCACAGGGGAATAATGTGAACAACATTTATATACATATCCTGCATATTTTCCCCTCAAGTACATTAACTTTCCCAGCAGAGAGCTAAGTGTGCAGAACACAGAACACAGTTTCCAACACAGTTACAGCCAGCAGAGATGCAAATGCTGTTACCTGCTACCAATAAAGACCTTGCCCCTTTAAGCACGTCCCTCTGTTTTCAAAGTCCTGGTACTTCCAACTATTCTCATGACCAATGATCTACAACACCTATTTCATCTTTCTGTCAAACTCTATTCAGTCTTTCCAGGACAGCACATAAAGGAAGCTCTTGTGCTGTGGCCCTGCAGGAGTGTGCTAGGAGAGGACTTGCCATCTTGGCAGTCTACCAGAAAAGGAAATGAGCCATGAGAGGAGACTGAGGGGAGACCATGATCCCAGCTGCCATGGAAACTGAGGAAAGAGCAAAACCATAGGCTTGCCTGACCCACAACCCCATGAAAAGGACAGTGAGACACAGTAGCTGGCTTTGAAACCATACAAATACAAGCACACTGCAGTAAGATCACAGCGCTGAGATCCCCAATCTAATAGAAATTTTAATACTTCTGAAAGCACAGGTAGAATCACCACTAAAGTGTGCTGTCACATTAATTGATCCTTTTGGGACCTTGTCATATCATGTCACCTTGCAGGTGGCTGGGATATCCACCCATGCTTCACTGTGTGGTGCTGAGGGGCCCCGGGCTACAATAGTTTGGAGATTGCACTGCACAAAGAAAAACACCTAGGACAGCAGGGACTGAATAACAATGTCTATGTCTATGTGTTTTTTCTGCAAGTTAGTTTCTTACAAGCAACAAAAGAAATTACTAAATTGAGTCCTCAATTTGATACAATGATCAGTCTTCACTGATTAGCAACTTCTCTATGCTATTACCTAAATAAAGTAACAGAATTATTAACAGAAATTTATGAACTAGGTAACAGGGCTGCTCAGGAATGCTGCTTCTAGCAATAGAGAATTCAACTATAAATCAGACCATTTCAACTTGATGACACTACAGAAAATTCTATTCAGCTGTAACTGTATTTCATGCCTCTTTCCCTGCGGGTAGTCCAAAGGTGCCCATAAACATTTTATTTATCTTGGAAGTGTGCAGTCTCCTCTTCCCTGACAGTCTCTTGGGGATCATCTTTGCCACTGTATCAATTCACATTCTTTAAAATACTTTTCCTGTGCAAGAGTCTTGGGAAAAATCTCTGGAACTTCTTTGGATCTACACAGCAAATATGTCCAAATCATAATCTATGGGCAAGATCTTTATGAAAAGTTCCCAATAATTCATGAAAAAGGTCTTGACTATTTTTTCAGAAAACATCCCCAACTGCCTTTTTTAAATTATTCATACTATCTGATCCTAGAACACCACACGTGCACACACACAAACTAAGCAAAAAGGAAGGATTACTGGGATGAAAATTTTGTAAATGTTTATTCACAACAGATTACACACAAATGACATATTAGAAATGGATACTAGTAGATAGGTTATATTGTCAACTGTCAAGTTATGCTTTTGCATCTAATTTTTACCAAGACTCCTACAGAGTCTACTAGTCCTTTGGGAACTCAGAAACAGATGGCCCTGCTGATAACCAGTGTGCAAACTACAGATACAAGTGAAGGAATAACATGTTGGGCAAAGTAACTCAGTCATGGTAAAGAGACCCAGCAGACACGTCTCCTTGTGTTTATGATACTCCTACTTTAATACCATCATGTTGCAAAAATGTCAGAAACTGCATGAAGGAAAACCTTTTTAGGAAAAAAAAAAGTACAAAGCAAATTATTTTTCCTTCCTTGTATGTGGTAATCTGGAGGAATAGGGAGATCTAAGCTTGGGAAAACCCTGCCCTGGCTCAGCACAGGTAGGTAAAAAATTGCCTCATCTACCTTACAAGACTAGATTTACAGTGCTTTTTTACAATCAAGTTTCTGCCATTCCAAAGTTTCCCATTATTGACTGCATTATATTCAAGCAAGCTTTGTCTTTTAAAATATTACCTTTCTAAAAGAGAACTAAGAACTGTGGGAGGAATAATACAGGGATGAAGGTCGATGTCAAAAAGTTTCTTAATTCAGGAGTAGACATCTTCATCTAATCTAAAAGAGTTTTCAGTCATCACCTACTGCAAGTATATTTAACTAGAAAATGTCATTATTTGCATTGTTTTCCATGACATGCAATACCTCTTAGAAATTTAGAATTATTATATTGTTTGGTCATAGTTAACACTCATACATTCCCGACACTTCACAGGAAGTTGAAAGCAGACTACCTACCTTTGTCTGATAAAAATTCTTGCAGCATAGATATTGCTTTATCAAACAGAAATGTCTAGCTCTACACTGAGATTGTTTAATATAAACAGCGTAACCCCACAAATACTGTTCTTTTGTTAATTAAGTACAGCTGCAGATCGGGAACAGTTTAAACTGTTCCTTTCACTGTGTACTATCTTCTTGTTTGAAAAGCTCCAGATGGATGCATTTAACATAACGAGACACTCAGAAGAACATTCCTTGTATCATTCATAAAACTGTACTTGACCCTCTTCCAACACAAAGGAAGTCTTATTTTCCTCAGCTCTTCACAGCCCCTACTGAGCAAAGCACTTTAACAGACACTTATTTAAATCAATTTATTGAAATTTAGCCATTCTACTGTGTCCTGTTTCCCCTAATGAAGTGTGAAAAAAAGAACAATGTCAAGTCGAAAATGCAATTTGACTCCATCTCCTTAGCACACAACTAAGTGTATGGCTCAGGTCCTACATATTCATATTTCTGCCTCAGATAAAGCCACAAAAACACATGAATTTGTTATATATTTTCTCCTCACATTTAACCAGTCCTGCATGCAAGAAAATCAGAATGCACAGAAGAAGAGAAAAAGAAGAGACAAAAAACTCCCACTAATCTCAAACAACTTATACTGCATCAGGCTGTTATCTACACTTCAGCAGGCAGTTTTGAGTTCTCTAGCTTCATATAAAAAGTGATGATGTCAAAGTAACATACAGCAGTAGGATACTATCACAATAATTTTATTCATTTAGGACTGGCACAGTGGGTATTTCCCTAAATGCATTTGTACCAGCAGCTTGCAATACTTCAATATGTATACTTTTTTTAATATTCTAGTGCAGAAGAATCAAGTAGTAAACATTATAATCAAATTATGTATACATAATGACTTCTAAAATCCACTTCTACTCTGTTCACATGCTGTTAAGTAATTAAACTAATTAAAATGGATTTATGGTTTACAAGTCATGAACACTACAGAAATGTCTATAGGATTAACTTTTGAAGTATTTACCTGTGTGTAAGCCTTCGATGACTAATGCAAACTGCAGTTTGTTGATCCTGTGCAACACAGACCTTATGGCGACTACATTTCATCTTCAAACATGGATCTTTAGCCGGATCTAAAGCTGAAAATAGTTTTAGAAAGTTGTTAACAGTTATCTAGAATATGAAATTAAGGCAAGAAACACTACACAAAACCCACCCAGTACATGGAGGGGGTTGGCCTGCTGTTTGTACAGTGCTGGACTGAAAGCAACCAGGGAAAAATACACAGCTGTTGTGTAGGCAAGTACCTGCTATACTCTTTTAACAATTGCCACTCTCTGACTGAAATCCCCAAATAATGCTATTGCCACCTTGAAAACAGTTTCCCTGAAGTCCTTACTATGACACAACTGGGTTCTTCCTACTCAACATTAAGTGGTGAACAATGACACCGAATTTACCAAGAAATTATTACTCAGATGAGATTTAGTAAACTCAAATACACAGGTGAGTGATTTGTGTGACATCTTTAAACATAAAATTTACCTCCTTCCAGGCTTCTATTTCTGCTTTGTGGTTTGTTTTTTTGCTTTGCTTTTTTTTCAGCCGGTCCTTTAGTCATAATCCATACTCATTTTTGAATCACAGTTCCAACTACAAACAGTGATTTCTGGCTATAACACTGGAAGAGCCAAATAATGTTGTTTGTTGCTTACCACTAAATTTACATCTTTCTGGAGCAGCCGTGCCTACATGGCTATAATATTGAAAACCATCTTCCAATTTAAGCACTCTCAAGAGACAATCCCCTCCTCCAATCTTCATGGTGTCCTTTCAAGTAAACTAAATATTCCAAAACTGGTTTTTTCACCCCTGTTGGTATCCTTTTTTTAATCAAGTAAGCTATGAACAATCAGAATTCAGTTTTCCTGTGTTCCTCTTCACATTAGCATATTGCTGTGCAGTATACAGTTGTGTTTCAGAAACGCTATTTCCCCACTTCTTGCATCTGCTTATAAAATAGCACAGCATCACAGAATATTCTGAGTTGGAAGGGACCCACAAGAACCATCAAGCCCAACTCTTGGCCCTGCACAGGGCATTCCCAAGAACCACACCGTGTGCCTGACAGCATACATTTGCCTATATATTTTCTGAAAGAAAATTTGTTTCTTCTGTTCTTCACAATCAAAAGTAATCTTTTAACCATATCTCTGTGTGACCTGACAGAGGATATTAACCTGAACCTCCTAACCATGCATGTACCCAAAAAACAAGACCAAGCTGATCATTAGTTGTAGTTTTGATGCATGACGTTGTAGTGCTAAGTGTGATTAAATACAGTCTGAGCAGTGACTTTTCCAGGGGTTTCTTTAATAATACATTCAGCTGTGCAAAAACAAATAGATCATATTATCATCAAAGCAGTAAAGTGATGGAATCATTGGTATAATAATAATTCAATGCAGACAGAAAAGAAGTATTTTATTAACTGCAGCAAGAGACATATGAAAAGAGGTATTCTTCTTCCACACATTTTTATTTCTATGGCAACTAGCCATAAAACCAGCACACATAATCCAGAATAAATCTGATTACAAAATTCTATACAAATGGGAAGGAACTGCAGCCAAAAAAAAAGACTGAACTAGGATTAGAGAGTTGGAGTCAAAATTAAGGAGAGCATATCCTTCTCCAATTTACTTTAGAATTTAGATTCGATTTAACATATTTTCTCTGCTTGAAGTCAGGCAGAATGTAATGCCAGTCACTAGTAATCATTTAAGGTACTGGTCCAAGTACCTCTTCCCAGAATGTTCCCTGATGGTGACACTAAGGTAGTAACACTGCAATATTGCCTATCTTCAGATAACTCTTCTGTAAAATAGAATAGGCTAGTGAAATTAAAAAAAACATGAGTAACAGAAATCTGAAATCATATAAGGACGCTGAGTTTAATATCAAGTAGGAAACAGGTTCCAGAAAAAGGATCAACAGAGGAGACCTTGTAACCATTCCCACTGAAATGGTTACTTCATTTCTACAGTTCTTGGGAATATGAAGGTATTTTTGGACAATTCCATCAAATTTAGCTAGCCATAAAATATGGTTTTGGCAATATGCTACATTTTGGCAAAACATTACAGGCAGAACCCAGCTTAACAAACAAGAGATGGTAATTTCCCACTTTATCTTTATGACAACATGAAGATGAGTATCAAATGGAAACAAGAACTTTCAGTATTTACTGATATATGTAATATCACCTTTTGCTATTTGCTGACTCAGTGGTTATCATGCCCTGTATGTCACCCTTGATGACCTCAGCAGGGTGAGCAAGCCAGCAGAGCCACGGGTGCCAATGGTCACAGGACCATTTTTAGATTCAAAAGCCTGTTCAGCACTCACAGTCTTGCCCCTGACACTAACTCACATTATCACTCCATGACCTGATGAACTTGTTCTCTGTCAGCTGTGAGCTCCCTGCAGAAGTGTTTTTTCCTCGCCTTACGTGTGGCACACAGCCTCCCTTTTCCCAGTACTTTTTCATGCAACTTTCTTAGTTACTGAACTAAGTTTTACTGATGCAGAAGTCAAAGAAGAATGTATATACTTGGAAACTTTTTTTTTTTTAAACAGCAATGGAGAGATCAGATAAAAAAGCACAAATTTTTATAATGTGAAAAATTGAACTAACTGAAGGGTAAATGTCTGCCTGGACTAACAACAAGCCAGAGGATAAAATAAGAAAGAACATAGAAAGAAATTTTGCTAGAAATAATGAAAACCACTATAAGTCTTCCTCTTTTTTCTCTTTGAATGCCAGATGCTCTAGTCAATCCTACACTATAAAGTACATAGCATCCAAATCAGATTGCGTTACTAGTTTTGCCAGCTTTGAAAGGACTAAAAAAAAATTAGGTATTTAAAAAAGCATGGAAATAGCTTACCTTTCTCTTGAGCCTGTTTTATTTGATACTTGGAACTGACAAATTAATTTTCATGAGAAATAAAGGCTAAACCACAAGAAAAACAGTTTTCAAAACCAGGGTCTGAAGATCTTCATGCTGGGGAATAACTGCACTCCCCTTACAATGCAAGGGCACATCTAACCATGTGTCTGTCTGGATTCTACAAGGAGTCATCGTAAATATCTTAAACTACTATGGAAATGCATAAAGTTATTTCAGGAAAAGTATCATTGATTTCCACTAAGCATGTAACTCACATCAAGAAATACATGGCACTAAGTCTTTACTTCTTCAGTCCATCTTCTAGCTATCCCTAACAAAAAAACCCTGGCACCCCCCACCTCATTCAGACTATGCAGACTTGCACAGAAAACACTGTGTGTTTCTCTCCATTCCTGCCAAAATAAGCAGCTTTGAAAAAGTACAATATTCACACCAAAATCATAATAAGCATCAAAATCTCCCAGTGGGATGTATTCCTCACAGCTATTGTTTTCAACACGATCAGGTATCAATCCAAGTTTTTACCCAATCAATACTTACTAAAATATCATCCTATTTATGAAAATTAGAGGCTTCCCCTCCCATCCCCATAACTGAAGTGAAAACAACACCTTGTTCAGCACAATTACACTGCTATAGAAAACAGGCAAAAGTTTGCACTATGAAGAGGAGCTGTAGACATAAGAAATATGTTTATGCAAGTCTTGTCAGAAATCTCTTGAATACTGTATCAGCTGACTTCCTACAATGTCACATACAACCAGCTTCTAAAGATGCAGGTCTGCTATGAGCTTGAACAACTTGATAACATTCAGCCTTACACAGCTTCTAATATTCAGAAAAGTGCACTTGCTATGGGTTACTTGTCTGCATGCCTACTTCACATTTGTCTGTGTATCTGGCTACAATACCATGAAATGTCATGTTACCTAAATTTCAACAAGCAGAAAAATATCACTGTCACAAAAAGCATATCAAAAGTATAAAATGGTTTTTATCATCTACTATTTCTCTAAGAACTTGCATTGTAAATGACAAGTAAGTCACTCTGCTGTTAGGAACTTCTGCTGACTTTTATAGATTAGTACGGATTTGTTCTTCTCACATGGTAAGGAAGCAATTAATATCTGAAAACTTAATTGAATTATTACTAATAGATCTAATTATTTATAATTCAAATTTGGGAAAGCAATTAAGAAAAGCTTCCCATCATCCCTTCTGTAAGCTAGTTTACAGCTGACCCTCCCCAAAACTGACATTACTTAGAACATCCTTTTTATAGGGAATATAACAGGAAATAAAGACTAGCACGCCATAACATAAGAATATTCTTAATGATAGCACTTTGGGAGAAACTAGAGTAAATGGTTTCTGCCAATGAATATTAGAATGCACAATCTTTTAAGTCCATTCTAACATGTTCCATACTTTCCACTCCCAAGTAAAATGAAAGGTGAAAAAAGGTTAAGGACAAAGTCTTAAACTTAATAGACTTGAAGTCCTCAAATGTTCTGATTCATTTCTGATGGGCAAAATAGAAGCAACTACGTATTTTGTTTCCACTTACCAAAACTTCAGCTATGTTTTGTGCACCCCACTACTTTAAAAGGCAAGTCTTGACTTCTTTACAAAGTTTTCATATTTGACAATGCAGGGAGGAAAAATTAATTAAATTTAAAAAAAGAATTAAATTATCTAAAAGTTTTAAATAAAATATTAATAACCCACTAAAGCTTGATCTCTTTTTCAAAATTTCAAATACTTCACACATTCTTTCTCCATTCCCTTTAAAACAATCATCTTCACTGAGTCACACTTTCTAAGCTACTTGTGCAGTGACTAAATTATAAGAAATTCTCCCCCTCACAAATATCTATGATCTCTGCTTCAAAAACATTCTCCTTTTTTTTGTGTTTTGTCTTTTGGGTATTACTTTAAGGTTACAAGAGAATGGGTTACACATAGCTCAAAAAGAGATGGAAATGAGAAATTCCACATAGTCAGAGTCAAATGCCCCCTTTATCATTATCTGTGACAATTCAGAAATGATCCTGTTTGTTTAAACTGCCGAAAAACATAGCTATTTTGGGCTCAGACTGGTGTAAGTGACAACAAAATTAGGACAATTATGCTGAGCTTCTATATATAATAAGGAACTCTCAAATATTCTGCAAAGATATCCAAACCCATTAAGACAAGGAGAAATGCAAGAACACACTTCCCTGGCATACTTTTTAAGTTTTCAACAGCTTTATTAAAGCACTTTTCTTTTTTATTTTTATATCAAAATGTTCACTTTCTTGATTTGGCAGAAAATAAAGAACACCTTAAGACTACTTGAACATTCACAATAGTGATATTTCACCAGCAAACAGTTAAGCATTATATTATTCTTTCCTAAACACATTAAATCATAATTTAGAGACATGCTGAGTGGGTTAGAACTGGCTTCTGGGTTCTTCAAATAGGGCAACAAGGGCAAAGAAACATCTGTAGACCTGTAAGAGCAGAAATGCTTCCTCCTGAAAATTCCCCCACCTACTGTCTCACTTGCCAAGATGATTACTCTCCTACAACAAGATGCTATAAAATACAGCGCTGGTGAAGCCACACCTGGAATCCTGTGTTTAATTTTGGAGTCCTCCATACATTGAAGTGCTGGAGCATGTCCAGAGAAGGGCAACAGAGCTGGGGAAGGGTCTGGATCACAGATCTGATGAGGAACATCTGAAGGAGCTGGGTTGTTTAGCCTGGAGAAAAGGAAGCTCAGGGGAGACCCCATCACCCTTTCCAGCTCCCTGAAAGGAGACTCCCCTGAGGTGGGAGTTGGTCTTCTCTCACAGCTAATGAGTGATAGGACAAAGAGGCAAAGGCCTCAAGTTGCACCAGGGTAGTTTTAGACTGGATAGTAGGAAAAAGATTTTTCCCTAAAAGGTTGCCAAGCACTGGAAGAGGCTGCCCAGGGAAGCAGTTGAGCCATTGTCCCTGGGGGTTGTTAAAAGATGTGTAGATGTAGCACCCAGCAACGTGGTTTGGTGGTGGGCTTGGAAGGGCTGGATTAAAGGTTGGATTCTATGATCTCAGAGGGCTTTTCCAACCTTAATGATTCTATTTTTGGCACTTGGAGAACTCTACTTTCTTGTATTTCATTATGTATTCTTAAGTTACATAGGGAATTTTAATCAATTTCATTTTACTGTAATCAACTTCAGCGTTTAAATTTTTTAAACCAACCAAATCAAAATCCAGTAGACTTTTCATATGAAGTATCTAATACATCAGAAATATAAATACACCTGCATTTTGAAAAAGCCTGGAATAACAAAAATGACCAGGAAATGGTAAAATTGAATGATAATCTCCACATAAAATAAATTCTGTGAAGAGTACATCTTAACATTCTTTATATTTGTAAAATTAAAGATTAACAAGTTTTTAAATACAAGTTAAATAGGTCAAAAAGGCAACTTCTAATAGTTCAGGTTTCATTCTTCTATTCAAGTAAAACTATGTATAACTCATTTTTCTTCTTCACAGTCTTTGCTTACTGTTTGGTTCTTTTAAAGAACTTTGTTAAACTATTACTTTTTCCCTCACCATTAAATTGTAATGTTATTTCCAATTTCATGTTCTTAAAACCTACCTCTGTCAGCTGCTTTAAATGCCTTCATATTGAAATTCTGTGGCAAATGTAAGCAAATTAGGCCTTTAAGAGAGCCTGTAAAGAAGAAGCAGTTCCAGTACACACCAAAATATGTTCAGGTATGCAGTGCTCATGGACTTGATCATTATCTGGGACATGCCAGCAGAGTAGAGAGAAGCTGGATTTCTAAAGTGAGAGATTTGCAGGACTAAATTTTAGCAGGTCTGGAAGTCCAAAGAAACAGTCCCACACACCCTTTTCTCAGCACACTGCCAGCTCAAGAAGCTCTGGTGCTGTAGCTCTGGACAGTCACTGTCACCCTGCAAACACATTTCCACTGAACAGACACTCGAATCCAGGATTTGGCCATGTTTAAAACAAACAGAAAAACTTCTTACTTTATCTAATAATAATCCTTGGTATGGTGACTCTAAACCTAACATCAGGGCATAAAGCAAAGATGTCAGGACAGCAGGAAACAAGGGCTCAGACTACTACTGAAGGCAACCAAAATCTCTTATTATGGGCTCAGCGTAGCCTCAATAAAAATCCTTTCTAAAGAATCTTTTAAAAATAGCTAAAAAATTTTGAATACATTGATGACTCCACAGAAATAAATTCTGAAACAATTTGCAAGCTGTAACCAGAGAAGCAGATGTGTATTTTCCACTGAACCTGAGCTAGGAGCCAAGTCTGTGAATTGTACAGGACAAGGCACTTCTGTGATGTTACCACAATAGATAAATTGATAAAAGAGAAATAATAAAAGAATCATCTAAACACAGCATCAGATAATTAAGAAAAAGCACCATGAAGTGTTCCTCAGACATCTACAAGAGATCTTCCCTGGCAAGGGCTAGCTGATAGCATCATAAAGCAGTGGCAATCTGTTTAACATAGTATTTAGTGTACTTCATTAGTGAGAAGAATTCCCAAACATACCTAAACACCTGAAACTGTTCACCAGATTAAATATAGCTTAGTCTTACTAGTAAATAAGCATGAAATATTTTAAAAAGCTTTTCAGTTCTGCCCTTTTTGAAATTCAGTGTCCTCCCACAAAGACACCATTATTTCTTTATCTGAGACAACATCTTAAAGTACTGTACATTTTAATTGCAAAGCACTGCAACTTATCTTGAAAGTGATGGATATACATTTCTAGTTTAAAAACATCAATAGTTCTACTACAAAAACTAGATATTGAGAGCACATATCAAATGCAGCAAAGTTAATTCTACACAACTGTTTTCAGTCTTCAACTAACGGATCTTCATTAAACTCCCTTATGATTTCCCAGGGCTTGCAAATGAGTGAATCAAATTATTTTATTGAATATGACTCTAAATATTTCCGTTCACAGTACAAAAATGTATTTGCAAATTATAGCGTTTGCATATATTTGGATATCCTTAGTTACCCAAACTATTACAGAACTAGGTAGATGAAATACATAGAGCTAAAAGGCAAAAGTTAAACTAATATAAGTAAAATAGTTTAAAAATCTGGTTTTGTTGTACAACAGTATCTACAAAATTCCTCCTGTAAAAAAAAGGCATCTAATATAACCTGATACTACAAAAGCCAAAAATAATTCAATTGAATGGTCTACACGAAATTTCATAAATACATCTATGAACCAACCATACCTTCAGGGTCTTCAACCTCCACAGAAAATGTCATGTTGCGTTTTTTCAATTACATGAATATACTCCACTTTTCCTCCAAGGTATTTCTATTGAGCAGAGGAAAACATCCTTTCCACTTCACCAAATTACACCAGTGTCTTTGTGTATGCAATTTCATTCAATAGTTACATCCTCTAAGCTCTGCTAACATCTGTAGTCTAAAAATAAAATGTACCAGAAGTATTCTGTACATTTTCATCTGATGTAAAAGTGCTGCATGAAGAAAATGTGTCAGAAAATATTGTATGTGTATAAAACGTTGATAAAGCTACTAAAAGTAGTCAACTTTAGTCCTAAACACAAAACATTCTACTTGCTTTCTAAAACCACTGAAACAATAAAACCTGCCTTTTAGCAGTAACTAAATATGCTACAAGAACACTCAGATTTATTTTAACAGTAATACATGCCCCACATAATTGTTTATGAACAAGTTACATTATGGTATTTATAGAAATACAAAAACATTTAGAGACAAACATATAAAATATACAGTGAGAACATTTAAATATGTTTTTTCTATCTTAAAAAGATAGAAGCAAACAATAGTTCAATGGGAATAAGTCCTCTTCAAACAAATGCCAGATACTGCTTTAAGAAATTATGTTGGTGGATTGCAATACAAATCACAGCTGCAAATCAAAGTTTTCTATCTTTAAAAATAGATTTTGTGGCCCAGGAATAAATAACACTATACATTTTCATAGTAAGCGCTACCCTCCTGGTATGCTTGGATATATATTTCCATATAGAAACTCTTATCAATACAAATAGAATTACACAGATCTCTCTACATGAGCAATTTTGACATACTTAACACATCAACATAAGAAGACCTTTCAAAATGTGCTGAAGTAAGGAAGAATGAATTAAAACACTATTCACTGAATCATGAAATAGTTAAGGTTGGAAGGGATCTTAAGCATTATCTAGTTCCAATGCCCCAGTTTGCTGCTGGCAGTGAACCTTCCACTAGACCACGTTACTCAGAGCCCATCCAGCCTAGACCTGAAGACCTCAGGGCATGCGAAGTTCACAGTCTCTCTGGGCAACTTCTTCCAGTGCCTCATCCCATCTTATGGTAAGGAATTCCTTCCTAATATCCAATGTAAACCTAGCTTTCTCCTGCTTAAGGCTATTACCTCTTTTCCTATCACATGTCCTTGTAAAATGTCCCTTCTCACCAGCTTTCAAGCAGAGCCCTTTAGGGACTGGAAGGGTTATATGTAAGACACTCATTGTTCCTTCAACCACAAATTTTTCTAATATTACAACAAAGTAATATCCCTCACAAGTCAGTTTCCATTGTGGAGGAAGTTCTTGAAACTGAATAAACACTATCTTCACAACATATTTTTATCTTGGTCTCTTGTCTACGAGCCCCGTCACCATTTCTTCATTGCATTTATGCCACTGGCACTACCAGACAAGACAAAGCCCCTGAAGCACTTCTCAGAGCAATTAAAAAAAGTACCCATATCCTCAGCAGTTCTAAAATGGCAGCAATACACTTTGAAACAGCATACATGAGGGAGATTATATTGACAGTAAATATTAAGTTCCAATGCCTGGGGAGGGAATGTGTAATGGGAATGTTTGCTGCATTTGCTCATAGTATTCTCTGCCTAAAACTGCTGTATTGCAGCATTCCCAATGCTCCAGCTGCATTTTGCCTCAAGATAGATCACTTGAACATGACAGACTCCCAAAATTGTTTTTCTAGATCATCTTTTATCTGTTGGATATAAAGAGACATTCAAAATCTTAATAATTTTTTGTCTTGACTCCAAAAGACAAGCATTAGACTGCATACCTGTCTAATAAAACAAAATCTTCCAAACCTCGTGTTTTTCCAAGGGAAACTTTAAGCTACTTTGGAAGTTTCTAACGCTCCCATCTCTCTCTAATCAATAAATGTTTGAAAAAATCACAGACATAAAATGATGATTAGGCTGAATTTCTGGTCCTATTTAAATCAATTATTTGAAGACAGAGAAAATTATAGAAATTAACAGAATTCTGTTAGTATTCTAGAACAGGAGCACAAATATAATTACTTAAATTTCATCCCACACAAGTACCTAGGAGCAGAATCTTACCTTGATCAAATGGTTTACCCGGACTCCATGTACGAAAATAATCATCCTGGAGAGGGAGAAACAACCTAAATTTAGTAAAATATAAGGAATCCATGAAAAGCTCACAGTATCATAAAAGACAGAAGAAGCATACCAACCTCTACTTCCTAGAAAAGGCAAGCAGCAAAATAAAATAAAAAAGGAGAGAAAAAGATTACAGTTATCATAATGGGACAAATTACTTATACAGAATAAAACAGTGTAATTCAGAGGCCATTTGCATCACTCATAGTAAAAATGCTATTCAAAAATGTTACTTAATAGCCTTTAAAATAGAAAATGTCTTACAGTACTCACACAGGTAATGTTTCTAGCACTGTTTTTAAAATGTTACAGTAGTTTTCCTGTACTTTAACTTCAAAGGTATTGAAAAACTTAACTACATTTTCAATGCATGGTTTTTCAAAAGTAAAGCTTCAAAGTCATCATCAATAAAATTTTAAACAATTTGTGAATTTTGGAAAAATAATTTTCCATGTAGTTTTAACTGCATCAGAAAGATCTTTCATTTAGTCAGTCTAATTAGCTCTGTTTTCTATAAATCATCTTTATAAACATAAAATATCTTCCTCGTTATGTCATCAACTGTATTAGGCTTCAATTCCAAGAAGCAAAAACGTAATTAAACTTATTGCTTTCAAGATTATGAGAAATTTTATAACAAATTACAAATTCACAGCCAAGACAATAGATTTATCTGCACATCTCAGATAACAGGTTTCACAGAAAAATGGCTGGAATTGTTTATTATTATGTCTTAATCCAACTAACTATACTCTAGAACAAAATATTTAATAGACTGTATCAAACACTTAAAAGTCTGCATATATTAAACTTAACAAAATGCAGTGGGTGTACTGTCAAATCCAGCAGTTCCATCCCACTTGCTAAAAGATCACTGTAAAAAACCATCAATTTATACACATTTTAAATACTGAGAAAATGTAAATCTCATACAGTTGTCAAAGCCACACAGTCAGAATTTAGAAATTATCAGGCATCAAATATGTCTTTGCAAGTACAGAACACTAATTGGGTTTTGACCCCAAAAGAAAAAAAAAGTGGTTGCAGCCTAAACTGTATTTGACTGATTATGTTTTATTAGTAAAAATGTTTTTATGAAAATTTGTGCCTTGAAAGACAAAGAACTGAGCAGAATCTGGAAGTGCAAAATAGAACTGTATTCCTGTACCAATACTTAACCATTCCTTTACTCTGGTGCTGCACAGATTAAAAATCCACAAATCAGTCTATGTGAATTGTCTTTTTAATTGCTATAATTTTGAAGTAATAAAATACACACAGGCATATCATTATTTTCCAACACACAAGAAGTAAACAGAAATTACAATTATGATGGTATTTTTGAAATATTCCTCCTAATATTCACCATGTTGTTATTCCTACAGTGGTGCTCTGAACAGGTCTGAACCAGCTGCCAGGCAATTCTGTTCCAGGATTCACATCACAGTGGCAGAACTTAAGATTCTTGAAAAAACATCAAAGTGGTAGATTCTCTTTCTATGTCTACTAAATCAACAATGTTCATTCACAATGAGCCCATGCAGAAAATTGAGTCTTATTATTAAAATACTGAAAAATTAAGAGTATCTAGAACATTCAGCATTAAAACAAAAGAGAAGTCATCCTGAGTGTGACAAATATCCCCTCTAAGGCAAAGCATCCTGCATTTTGCTTACGGAAGAATGTACAAGTGGGGCTTGTATAAATTATATGTTCTCAAGTTGGCCTGAAACCATCCAGAAGATAAATCAATTCTTGTTCATCTCTACTGCAGACAACTTCACAGACACCAAAGATAATATCCCTCAGGCATTGCCAAAAGTCTTGCTGACTGACTTCTGTCTACAAAGCAGCTCCCTACCTTTCTTGTTACCTTTCTGTGAATCTTTTCCAAGTCTGCTCTCTTGGCAACTGGAATTGTGCAGAGCATTCAAGACGAAGCAACATTATGGATCTATACACAACACAACACTATTTTGTTCTGTATTCTTCTCCCCAGTATGCCTACCCCTCTGTTGTAGGTTGAGTCTATGCTTTTGTTCTTTTTAATATGATTTGAATGGTTTGCATGGAATTTTCTACTATAAACCCAAAATATAAATATCTATAAACCATATGTACCTATACTGATTTCCCGACAGAATTAATTTTTCCAATTAGGTGCTACTTAAATAAAATCCACTATTGGACATGTTAAACAAAACTCCTATGTGTCTCTACAAAAAATTAAAATTGATAATCAATTGTCAGATTAGGTAAAGAAAATGCTTCAATAAATTATAGCTTCACAATTTTACAAATATTCCTGAAGCTATTTAACCCTCTGCATAAGAGCCTGGCTTCCTCTTACATTCAGACATTTTCTGATCTTCAGTCAGTAAGTTTGATTCTAATATAGTTCAATATCCTCTGCAAAATGCAATCAAGATCATTATATAATGTACAAAGCCTCATTTTCATAATTTCTATATAAAAACATAATGAAGGAATACACAGTTTACAGTGAAGTCTGTGTAGCATCACAGCATCTCTAAGTAAAGTAGCAATCTGTAAATGCAAAAGTCAGGATCTCAGGACACATCCTAAGTCTCCTGAATTTCTTCAGGGTTGGTTTGCTTGCCATTGTCCTGAGCATGTTAAAGGGCAAGCTGTGCAAGTAAGCAGAATAAAGTCACAGATTTGTAACAGTAACCATACCACTTTCTCAACATCTTCCAGCTACCAGTATTCATGCATTTTAAACAGAAAATTCATCCTCACTGCTCTACTTGAAACTATGTGAAATGTCAGGATTTCTTTCAAGTGTCTCTTTGAAAGACACAAAGCACTTCTAATAGCCATGGATGATGGATTTCAATGGGTTTAATATCCATGCCTTAAAATTATGCATATTTAAGCATTACGCTCATTCAGGGTCATAGTGATGAAGTGTTTCTAAGAACTTAAGCTCATGCTACAGTTATATATGCAATTTGAGACTAATAACTTTTCTTTCTCTGAAAAGCTCTTACTATTAAAAAAAAAATTTATGTCGTCTGAAAATCTGACAACCCTATAAAAAGAACCAAAACAGCAGCTTAATGAGAAAAGATATTAAAAAAATAGGAAAATATATATTCTGCCTTGAACATTTTTATTGCTTCTTTTTGGACTTCAATATTCTTCTATATGTATTCTCTTATTGTTAAAAATGAGTTATTACGCAAGTTTTTTAAAAAATACACATTATGGTAAGAGAGAAAAAAGCTCAATAGAAAAAAATCAAACAACAAAAAACCTAGCCCATACATGGCAATATAGTGATGCAGCAGAAGTTTTCATCTTTCAATAGACATAGAACCTAGGAGCCTATTGCTGATCTTTCCTCTGTAGCACATGTGTTACATTATTCAACCCATCTCTCCTCTGCAACATTTTCTGTAAATGCTGCCACCAATTGAACAGAAATCTATATTCTAAAGAACATAGCTTTACATGGTTTATAAGAGACTCAGAGAACAGCAGGTGTCCATAGGTGAGGAAGGAAGTTTCCTCACAAAATATTTTCAGACCAAGGTTGACCTGAAAAATTGAACAAAGAAAACTCAGCCCTTGTTTTGTATTCAACATTTTAGCTCTCGTACAGCCTACACAGTAAAAGCTAATATATTAAAATAAAATTTGATTTGTAACAGAGAATCCACTAAAATTGGAGCAGTTTTCTGAACTTATAATTACCTTTATATTTTATTAAAATACAATTTCACTGGTGCAGCACAGGGGTATTGTTATTTATGTGACTTACAAACTACCAATTTTAGAAGTCTGAGCAATGTCAGGCTTCATTTATAATAACTTTTCAAGAAACAATACTTCTAACAGTTGCCAAAGCAGGAAAGACATGATTTCCTGAACACTGTTCAACAGCAAACTTAATTCTGCCCATACAAAATTCCATTTATATGACTTACTGTAATGCAAAAAGTACATTTTACTGCTGGCCTCCCTATTCCTACAGAGGGGTTGGTTTGTTTTTAACAAGGAAGACTTGCATACTTCACTATAGAGGGACATGGAATTGCATTTGACAATTTTAGAAGCAAAAGTTTTTCTGGCTGCCCATGCTCCCTAAAAGTTTAAAATCTACAGTGTTAGATTCAGATTATTTTTTCCTCACTGCTGTTAGCTGTTCTGCTATTGAGTATTTCAGTCGTTTTAATTTCAAGGAGTTCTCAATGGGCTTTCCATTCCAATTCTTCTATCTGCATCTCAAGTACACACATCTGCTTCTCATCCAACACGAAAGCTCTTTACCTCTTTCAGGCTAGGTCATTGCTATTTGGTAGCTGTGCTATTTTCAGACTCCACTCCAACAAGCCAACTCCGTTCAGCCCACTGTCCCACATCACAGCTCTCCCCTTGCCTCAAGCTCACTTCTGCGGCAAACTTGAGCTCCCCAAGTATCTCCCCCTCACATCTTTGCACCACTCCAATAGCAGAGGTTTTAATTAATCTGCCCCAAACCTCCCCAGTGACTGTAACAGATATTTGTATCCTAAGTCTCAATGAAAGAGCTGGGGTGGAGTGGTCATCTGATACCTCTGCACCAACCTCTTTCCAGTGCCAGAAAAAGAAAGCACGAAACATGTGCAGAAATTTTTTCCGCTTGTATTTTGCTCCAGGACCTCCAGTCTAATGACAGTGAGAGTATCATTATCCCACAAAGCCTTAAATTGCTGGTCACATGGAAAACTGTTACAGGACTAAAAGGATGAGACAACAACAAAGCTGCCATAATATGAGAAATCCACCAGTCCTAAATACTGTAGTTTCCTTAAATGAATGAGGGCCACAGACAGCAAACACAGAGTAACTAAGATACACACATCTAATGAGAGTACTACCCAAAACATAAACCATAACTGAGGAAC
Source organism: Melozone crissalis (assembly GCF_028551555.1). Lineage (NCBI taxonomy): Eukaryota > Metazoa > Chordata > Aves > Passeriformes > Passerellidae > Melozone > Melozone crissalis. The sequence goes on along the minus strand of NW_026535784.1, from coordinate 32,831,178 downwards.
TATAAATTGCACCAGGAAAACACATTATGCTTATGTATTAGAAAATTCCTCAACCTGAAACCTGAGCCAGTCTGGAATTCTCATCCAGGATGCAGACATGCTGTTCAGCAGCACGTGCATACTCACTTGCCTATCAGATGCTGGCTTTCCTCTCTGCTGAAGTGCACAGACATCTGATCTATCATAAGCCATGTCAGCACTCTGCTGTACAAATGTGGAGTGTCAGTTTAGCCCATTAAATGCAGGATAGGGCACACATGAGAATAAGGCAGACACTACACTCCCCAGAACCCCATTTACTATCACTGCATCTCACACATCTCAGAACATCTGTGAAGGCAAGAAGCCAGCACGGACCTTGTGCTCCTTAGCACATTTTTTACTAATTCTCCCAGATGCATGTAATAAGTTGCTTGATCTGTCAGACCTTATGTGATGTCGCATAGCTACAGGTCTGCAGTAGAACTAGGAACAAAACTAGTTCCAGGAGGGCAGGGACTGTTGCATCTAGCACATTTTCTGGCTCAATAATTTCTTCTCAACAGGATCTCCCATTTTCCACCACCTGAAATACCTGTCTTGCTTCCCATAAAGCCAAATTTAAGAACTGCACAGAGCAGGAAGCATTCTTGAGTGAATCAATTTCAAAAAAAATCAAACATTATTTTAAAATCACATTTATTACACTTAAGAAATTAAAGAAAATAAACCCAGAAGATATTTACAGACTAGCAAAATGGAGACTTCTGCCAGCTTTGACCACAGATTAAATCTCCCATTAGAAACATAATTAGTTTAGCCAAAACCACCAGGAGTTCAGTGCTCAAAGTATTCAGATACAGACAAAGGCAGCAGTCCTTCCCATCAATACTTCTGACCATCAAGGAGCCAAGATAACTATCACTTAATAACTCAAAGAACCAGCACCAGAAAAACTCCAAAATAATGAACCACCCCAGAGGTAATATAAAACTTGTTCCTCTGGCAGAGAAAGATATCATCACCTGCAGGCAAGACGAGCGTTGCTGCAAAGCCCTTTGCTGCGTGGCTGGCAGGCAGCCCCCAGGAGCAGGGCACAGCACTGGCAAGTGAAAGGACACTGCTGTGCTGTTCCCTGCCAGCCTGCAGGGAGCCTGATGGCAGCTTCCCCCAGCTCCTGGGCCCTGCCACCCCTGAGGCCAGCATTCATGGGGCTGGCACGGCACAACTAGAATCAATAGCTGCTTCCACTGACTCTGGCACTCAGCTCCTCAATCCAGTGTTCATCCCGCTCCCTTCCTTGGCCTCGTGTTTCTGGTACCATTGATGAAGATGGGCTGGGAGCCACCACTTTTCAGACCTCTCTGTTGCACAGCTCCCATTCAGTAAGATTTCTGTGGATACTGTCTTTTTGGTACTAGCAGCGTTACTAACAGCAAGTTTGAAATAGCACAGTATTTGAAATCACCTGTCAAGAAATACAACATGCTCACTAAAGCATATATTCAGAAATATGGAGAAAATACTGAAAAACATTTTGAAAAGGAAGGAATTAATGTCAAAGCACCAGCACTATAAGCTTCTAAATCCCAGTAAAAATTAAAACATTGTTTCTTTAAAAGTCCATCTCATATTTCTCATCATGAATAAATGAAATAATGGACCATCTTTTCACTACAAATACAAAAATTCTGGTCATTCTTCTATTATGCTTTCAGGATTGAACTTGTGAAGAAGGCCTTAAAATCTATTTGCTAGACAACAGGAGAAAAAAAGACTATCTGTGGGACTGTCATATGCCTGCTCAAGCATTTCATGCACCTGGAGCTTCTCCATTTCCTCAGATGCCACTTCACTAATGCACCAGCCCAAGGCAACAAGGGCAAATATTACTCGCTGATCCTCTGCATACAATTCCACAGACAGCCAAAAGCAAAACAAAAAACAGCAACAGACTATACAGAGAACTCAGATCCTATCTGTGGGGCAGGAGGGAATCTACCTTGGCATGCTGAAAGAGAACGGTAATATGATTGTGAGGCTTTGGTCTCTATCTATAAAAAAAAAGGTGAACTGTATAAAGGAGATCTCTGGAAACTGGAAAAAAACCCTAACATTTTAAAAAGATAAAAGCTAAGAAGGAAATACTCAGTGCAGAGACTGACCAATAACCAGTCAGAGAGGCTTGCACAATGAAATAAGTTTTGTGCACAAGGAGACAATGGAGGGTGTGTGCACCTTCTGTATCAAATGCTGCACTATTCCACAAATGACAGGAGCTCATGTAATTTGTCTTTTCAAACTTTTCTTTCTCCCTTCACCAGGAGAAATAAAATACAATACAAAACAAACTTGTCATATTCAGGACAGAAGCCCTGTAAGATGTGAAGGACACAGGGAGGGCACAAGGACAGGAACAGTCTAGGTTTTAAAGGTCTGTTAAATGTCTAAAAGGATTTGAAAAGGCCTTGGTCTTAAACAGTTTTTGCAAAACATTTTTTCAACTGTATCTGACCACAGCAAGAGGGGAAAAAAGTGCTAGTCATCAATTTTTATTCAGGAAGGTAAAAATTTATGTCTTTTTACCATGTCCTGGAATCACTTACAATTACAGATTCTATACTTTTGATGACATTTCTTTTGCTTTTTGTTTGTTTTCCAACCTGGAGAGAATTAATTACAAAGACAGTCATGAGATCTACTGTATCATGCCAGCTACATGGACAGAATTTTGGTATGTTTCTCCCAGCAGAGGAGAAAATAAGTCTCTCATGCTAAGGGGCTCAGGACAATGTTCTAGCCCACCCCTCACTGCCATGGAGACAAAGAACACCTTAGTGTGAAAACAGTCCAAAATGGAAGAAATTAAGGAATTCAAAACGTTACGAGAGAGGAATTGCAGTGCTATTATCATTACAAAGCAATTAAGAACAGATGTGTCAACAGAAAATGGAATGGAGGGAAAACCACACATATACAACATGAATGCAACTTAACAGAGGGAAGTAAGTTAAAATAGCTGGTCTCAGCTCAAGAGTGCTACACAGATATCAACAAAATAATTCCTATCTACAATTAAAGAATTTTAAAAAGATGTCATGCAGTTTAACATCAATGAGAAGTATAAAGACAAGAGAAAATAAGGATGGTAAGAAAAAGAGAACTATATTCTAAGTAACTCGGTCATCCCTTTTGATTGGTAGGATACAAAGAAATTCCCACACTTCTTGCTAACATTAGAAAATGACAAATTTAGCAAACTGAAGAACAAGACAGAAGAAGCACATACACATTTCAGGGTGATAGGTGATTTAGTACAGTAATGGTATTTTATAGTGATTTGGGAAAACACATATTTCAGCAAGCAATACATTTTTGAATTGGGCTTATCAATTAGGTACATTTGGAAAAGATCAGCTGTTTTTCCAAAAAGAAACAGTTACTCTGCAGATTAAAGGGATTTCACTGGCATATCTTAGTCTGTTTGTTTAAACAGAACCAAGTAAGGGTTCATTTCTTAGAAAAATATTTACAAGGCAAATGTCCCACGTGCTTAAGAAGAAATTTAGGCTTTAGTAGCCTAATTCCTGTATCTCCTTAAGAATGTACTTCACAACTACAACATGTTTTAAAAAACATGCCAGTCTTTGTAGGAAAAAATGATAAGATCTGTGCTCATTCAACCTATATTTAAAATTTAAGTCTAAAATTTACAATATTGCCATATTACTTACCTATTCTGAGCTTCCCCTAATCAGATACTTCCTTTCCAAGAAAAGCTGCTTACATTAGTGAAGATTAATGTAACACCACAGTATTTATCAGACAAATCAAGAGAGGCTGCTGTCTCAAGAAGCTTTCTAATGTTCCAGTTTTTCAAACAGCAGTTCTAACATGTCCATAATTAAGTGTTTTTCCTCATCCCTTAAAAAACACCCGTCTTGTGACATTTTTATTATCGTATCTGCAAAACTGTAGCAAAAAATGTTGACAACACTGCACATTCCAGTTATTCCCTCCCCTGACAAAAGCGATCCTAAGTTAAGGCAAGAGAGTTTCAAGTAAAATGCAAGATGGTGACACCAGGTGGATAAACAAGACAAGAAGTTTGGGCTGAATCCTACTGACATTGAAGATTAAGAATCCCAAATAAAAGTGAATTAATTGTAAGGAAATCACAAATGTTTTGTTTCCTAACTCCAGCCACTATGCTGTGTTATGGAGAGTTAAGGTTCTTTTGATATCTAAACCATGTGTGGTGAAAAACATGTAAGAAACTCCCACATATAAGGAAATACTCCCTAGGATACTCTGTATCTTAGTTCATTAGCACGTATTACAAGTACCAAGAAAATCAGTATATGCTACACAGAAACATGAGTCAGAAGACCCTACTTACTGTGCATCTACAGAACCCATAAAACACTGAGAAACAATGGCATTTCTCTGTCCTTCAAACTGCAGGGCAACAGCAGCAAAAGGGGTTCAGACATCCCCTACTAATACTGCCAGATATAGCACAAAATCTGTATATGTGAGATATTTGCTTTGCCCTCCTGATCCTTTGTTTTTCAGAGAAGCTGATCTAGCCCTGGTTTTAGTCCAAGTGTTTGGGAACAGTTCTGAAGAAGTTTCTCTAAGTCAGCTCCTACAGTGCTCTTCTCTTAGACAAATGTACCAGGCATCATCTGCTTACTTACACACAGCTCAGTAAGCCAGGAAAAGAAAATGAGGGCTTCTCTTTCTTCTAAATATATACAGAGATACTACCCTTAACATCATCCTTAATGTCTTTATTGAGCAGAGGTGACAATATGTACAAAACCACACTTCAGTACTGTGTGTTTTTTATGGCTGTTTTTAATGACTAAATGCTGTCTGTCAAGTCTGCTACATCAGAATAGTCTTCCTCAGAGAAATCACTGAAGAATGGTTCTCCTCCAAAATGGTTATCTTCCATTGGTTCTAAGGAAAATAAAATCATTATTCATTATTGTTAAGAGCAAAGTCTGGCTTCATTCTCATCATGAACAGCAGCAGCTATTCAGAAAAAGAACAGTTCAATATGCAGGGCTCCATAAGTCAATAGTATTTCTCAGATCCTAAAGCAGTAACTTTTACTGATGAAGCCTAAAGAATAAATAAAAGCATTCAAAAGATCAGCAAAAGAATCTACGGGATTTAAAACACAAAGGAAGTTTAGGAACACCAGCACTAGTCTTTTAATTAATTCACACAGGATAATGAAAAAGTATATCACCAAGTGCTGAATTTCTCGAAGGAATTATTCTCACATGCAATCTAAATTTATCTCAAAGTAATTGACCCAGTTCTTGTAGATCTTAGTCATGAATTACTCTGAAATATGTTTTCATATGCACTATATTATGAAGTTCCTGCTTTATATGAAAACTCCAATCAACCTCAGCATGTGGTGCTGTAAGATGCCCTGCAATGCATCCCTTATTGAAGAGCAAGGCAAGGATCAAGAAGCAGCCCATTCCTAAATGGTTTCCAGAGCATTGGTGTAAGATCCTCTGACAGCAGACATCCTGAACATGAAACAGGACAGGACAAAGCTCTACAGTAAGAGATGTCAGCAAAGACCAAGCATGAGTAAGGAAAACTCCACTACCTATGTTGGGAACTGATGAAGGAAAAACTACCCTAAATTTAAGACTAGAAACTTTTGAAAGAAAAGAATTTCTTGGCTGGTATCCCTGCTGCAGCAGCATCTTACAATGTGCACTAATGGACTCTATCATCATCTCCAAATTTCATTAACTAATTACCTACTCTTTAATCTTAGTCGCTATCATTTGAATTTTTTCTTAAAATTTTTCACTGCTTTTTCTTTGAAAGTTACATTTTACTTATTTCAGTCTTTAGGGCTTCTCCAGATCTCAAGGACATCAGCAGAAATACTTTTAGACAAAGTAAATGTCTGAATGCTAACTCACTTTCACTGATTTGACTAAAGGACTAGTTTACACTCATCAAAATTAGAAAGCTATGTTTATCACAATGTTTGGAGCTTAACTGCAAACTGCCAATATGAAATATCTGTGAACTATTACCATAAAATACCATGACCAAGACAAATTATTATTTAACTATCAAAGAAAATACATCATGCTACTTGTTACTATACCCCTAGCACCATCCTCCTTTCCTATCTACAAGAATATTCTGTTATCTCAGTCCCTCAGGTCTTATGTCAGGTTATTAATGGACTTTAATCTCAAACCCAGCAGATTCAGACCTTGCCAGGATGAGTGACAAAGGGTAATCCCACTGGCTTCAGGAAACCCTGCTGATGCTTCAGTACCTGACACACCAAGCCCATGCTGAACTCACACAGGAGCAGTGTATTAGAAAGGACTATGCTGTCAGAAACATTTTTACTTTTGAGGGACTTATCACCAAAGACTTGACTATTTTACTTGGGCTAAATTCTTACCAGCTGCGATTACAACTGACAACTCTGCACACACACACCTCCTGAAAAGGAAGATAAGCCCTTTTGGTATCCAATTAGGAAATTGCATTCTGCATTCTCGAGTTTTCCCTGTGCTTCAAAAACAGTGAGAGTCTTCAATTTGGCTTAAAATAGAATTTTATTGCTGAGCACTAAAAATCTGCTGTATCCTGCCCCAAAATGAGATTAATTTCAATGTTGCCAAATGTTAATCATTTGTACAACATACAGTGCAATTTATTTTGGGATCTTTCCAAATAGAAGGTAATTGTGAACTTACGGCTCCTCCTAATTCTTCTTTCACTCTTAGTTTCTGAGTTAAGCCCTGATGCACTGCTCTATGCTAAGGATGACAAAACACAGAACTCTCTATTCCTTCTCACAAAAAAGCTATTGTCTTTTTTGTTCAGAAATTTTCTGTAGTACTTTAATGAGACTTATCTTTGTTAAAAGCCTAAACTGAGCTAAAATTATAGAAGATCAAATTAAATATTCTTTTTATAGTAGTTCTAAACCCCAGTCTACATTCCTTTAAGAACCTCCATAACTTTATGCTATCAAAAAAAAAAAAAAATCCAGTGAAAATCATCTCACCTCATTTTCCATTTTGCTATATCAAGTTTCTAAGCCTAGATTTCAGGAACATTTCCCCACAGACTTGACCCAAAATCCACATAAGCCCATTAAGTCTTTTCTAAATATTTTTCTCACCTTGGGGCCAGACTTCACCATTATTTTAATCACTATAAGAAGAAGAAAAAAAAAGTCACGCTTAAAGTATGCAAAAAAGAGACTTTGACATACAACTAATTACAATGATTTGTTGAGCATATCCAGCCTACCTGTTGAATTTTTCATACTATCCTAAACTCAAACACTAAAAATAATTACTGATCTTCTAGTAAGTGGAAGAGGGTGAAATCACTTGCCACTACTTTTTGTGTAACCCAGAGGATCTGTATTCAGAGCTCACTTCATGTGAAAATAGCAAGTAGCATAACCTGCCTTATTAAAAGACCAACACTAAATAATAGTTCTATCACTAATCACACACATTCTCTTCTTTCCACATTACAGTAATGTTGCTATAGAAATGATTTTCTAAACACAGCTTATTAAATATGGTATGTCAAATTCAGCAAGGCACTATATGTGTCTGCCAGTAGATTTCCTGCCCAAGTAAAGCTTGGCACAGAGGAGACTGATCTGGAAAAAACAGCTGAGACCTCCCATTTCCAAACAGGGAAATGAGATTACAAAGAAAACATCATGGATAACTATTCTGTTAATTTAATTCCATGTTAATTCTGAAGCAGTACACTATATAAGTGGAAGGAGAATCAGACTTTCTGTCTGCATGTCCTCTTTGGCTGACACTTCCTTGAAATGTTGATGTTAATATTTAACTCAAATTTGTTTTGTAAAGAGCACAGGTTTTGCAGCTATCAAGTGTACAGCTACTAAAACCAGAAGCACTTTGGTAGTAAAACCAGCTATACTTCTAGAGAATGATAGCTCAATGCAGCAGACACAGTGCTAATGACAATTTAGAAAATCCTGATCTATCATAAAACTAATCTCTAAAATACTGCACGTATCATTGCCTTTCACTGTCATGAAAGTTTTGCAATAAAAAAGGTACATACCCAGACCAGGGATCAAATCCTTGGTGCCCTTACTGTGTGTTTACCTACAAACTCTGCATGTCGAGTTGTCTTAGTTACAGTGACAAACAAGGAGCAGCAGAATGTCATGGCTGTCAATGTGCTAGTTACAAAAATAAAGCAACATACCAAAACTTTGCAGTGAATTCAACAATAACAACTACAGCTAACATTTAAGACTAGGTGCCAACTCCCTTTTTCAGTCTGTGAAATGTTCAGTAATAACAGACTTTATATATGAACTGCAATCCTAGCTGAAGACTGTATTTCTTTATTTCTAATGGCCTATATGTGCCAGCTTCCTTCTGCTGAAAAGAAAAACAATGGCCTGAAAGGGCACTTGAGTACATTAACATTTCAGTTCATTTCTTCTCAGCGATACTTTAAAGACAGATTGAGTTCCCATCCTCAACTAGTCATATTTTTTCAGGATCACGTATAGTTTGCTATGGTGATATAGAAGCAAATAAGCAAAATGTTTTCCAGGTCAACAGCTATGACCAACTGCATTGAAACAACAATCTTTCCTCTTAAATACTTGAGAGCACCTGTCTGCTTTGGACTGTGAGGCCAGTTGGGATCTGAATTCTTATGCCAAGCCTCTGCATTCAGAGTCCAGGCTTTCTCTGTGGGCCTTGAAATACTGTAGGAAAACCACAGTGCCTTCGAATAAATTACATTTTGTCCTAAATCCTCTACTAGAATCTCTCTCAGATTTTAGGAGAGATGATCCAACAACACTGTTAGATCCAAAAAGTGGATAGCATTGCACCAGCCTCACTGGCCTGAGATGGCGTTTTCCTCCAGCACCCCATCTTGTCACTATGAAATTTAAAACTATTTAAAAAATAGAGTTGCCTCAGCAGCATCAGTGCTAAAACATTTAAAAGGCTCAGAGGAGAAATATGTCTCTAAGCTGCCCTGCTGAGTAATTCTAACAAAATCCTACTGATAACAGAAAGGAGGTAGAATTACTCTACTCTTTGCTATTATGATCAACATAGGAAGAGATTTATTTACTCCTGTGAGATAGGGAAATTACTACATCAAAACCACTGTGCACACAGATAAAGGGAGACAGTAAGACAACCACAACAGAAAATGAGACTACCTTTGTAGTCTCCTCCATTCTATATTCTTTTTAACCACACTAGAAAGCAATAGTCTGGTAGTGGCACTTAGCAACAATTTCTAGATTTGTAAACCAGTGCACAGATCTACGTGTTTGTGGTAAGGTACACATAAAACACATAATTTTTCTCAAATATATTCCACAATTTAACTTCTGTAATTATGTATCATTTGTGTTACATCTGAAAAGAAACTTGCTTATTTATTGCATCATTCTCCCTCAAGTATTTCCTCTACCCTGCTGATTAAATAAGCTAGCAAATAATGGATAGTCGCACATTCTGACTTAAGAAAGAAGTGAACATCTTGTAAACTTCCTCAACAGAAGAGCACCAGATCTAATACTTAAAGCTTGCAATTTGCATTCACAAATTACACAAAATACTATCACAAACTGTTTAGAGAATGAGGTCTTAAAAACTCCCTCGTGTTTCTTAAGTATAGCAAAGTCTCTTATTTAATAATAATTTTCCATATAATCATAAAATAAATCTAGGTTGTAAACAACCTCTGGAAGCCCTCTAGTCTTATAAGCACAAAAGGTTGCACAGTCATGCCCAGTCAAACTTTGAGTATCTCTAGGAACAGAGATTCCAACTCTTGGTCTGGGCAACCCGTTCCACTGTTTGTCTACTTTCACAAGAAATTGTTTTTGTTTCACTTAATTAGGGCTTTGATGTTGTAACACGTCCTTTACCTCTAAATCCCATGCCTGCCCATCAGTAAGGAAAACAGCCTGGCTCTACCTTCTCTGAACTACCCCAAAGGACAGTTGAAAACAGAAAAAAAAAACCCCTCTTAGTCTTCACTGTTTAAGATTATTTTCTCATCCTCCTCTCATGCAAACACTTTTCAAGGACATTCTAAACATTTCTTGAGAGACAATAGGCAAAATCAAGTAAGTTCATGCTTTCTTACTGTAATGCACTAGATACCCAGTATTACAACAGGTTTCCAAGTCTGGGATTAAAAAAAATATCTGTAGCACATAAATGAGGATCATAACCTAAAAAAATCAATTTTTTACCCTCTACATATAGCAAAAATAAAAAAAAAAAACAAAACAAAACAAAAACAAACCAACCAAACATTTAACAAAAAGCCCAAAACACACCAACCCCCACAGATCTATTTTTTGCCTGTCAGGCCCTAGAATATAGCCAAGTCAGCTCCTCTTCTACAGCATAGATTGAGTACTGGAGCTGAGCCTATGAATACCTTGCCAATTTCCGAGTTGCTACAGTGTATCTGCATTGACAAGCCTTATTTTCAGCCACACACAATATTTTCAAGAAGATTGCAGCCCAACAATTTTTTCTATTAAAGTATTTAACGTGCGATGTTTTGTATGATAGCTGACATGCTTAGATAATAATAAAATGACCTATAAAAGAACAGAAGCACACCAAATATGTCTATAGTGATAAGCCAAGGGGAAATGGCTTTTAACTGTTAAGAGCACAAATACAGAGTAGATACAAGGAAGAAATGCTTTTCCATGAGAGAGAGCAGTGAGACACTGGAACAGGTGGCCCAGAGAAGTGGCAAATGCCCTGTCTGAAACCATGCAAAGCCAGGTTGGATGGGACTCTGAGCAACCAGGTCTGGTTGAAGACATCCCTGCTTACTGCAGGAGGTTTGGCCTGAAGACATTTAAAAGGTCTCTTTAAACCTAAACTATTCTATGAGATTATAAAATACATAGAAACATTTTTTATTTTAAGAACTGTATACTACCATATAATATACTATACTTATAAGTAGGATAATACTTATTCAAAAGACCAAAACTATGAGGAGAACTGTTCTACAATGCCAACTATGTCTTTAATTCAAAACCCTACTCAATACATTTTGATTTTTTTTGATTTTAGGTTTTGATTGCCTTTTATGATGAAATCTATTCAGTAAAGAAAAGCATGTATTTCCATGGTTTTTTCTGGCTTGACATTACTGCTTGCAGCTACATCAGGATCAAATACAGCACCCGTTTGCAAACTTGAGCTCTCTTGTCACCTTCCAGATCCCAGTTCTTTATTTCCTCTAAAAGGGGCAAACAAGATATTTCAACTTAATCATAATATCCTGATGAAGAGACTCCCATATTGTCAAAACTCCTTTGGCTTTTTACCCCAGGTCCCTTTATACTAAGTCATCTTTAAGTTTTCAACACAGAGAATGAGAGACTGGACCTTATTTATTTTGCTTTACAGTGAAGGAGGAGGAAGAAACAATACTGACCTTTCAACTTGGATGTATTTTGCAACAGATTTACTGTTTAAATCGCTTTGGCTGATATTAATTGGCTGAATTTATTATCTGAGCTGGAGTTCAATTCCAGATTTTAAAGAAAGTACAGGGGCAAAGTGCTTTTCATACCTGTCCACCCACTATACATATCATTAACCTCACTGCAGCTTTCATACTTACACAGAAGTATTAAGACTAGTCCTGGAATATTTACAGACATCTGAATGTGGACAAGCACTTTTCACAGAATTCTCACACATAAAAGGCAACTACAAAGAATTCCACTGTATATTACTGCCATCATCAGAAAGAAACCTTCACTAAAGCACTGAACTACTTACATTATAAATAAGCAACACATTTTTGGAATAAAATTTCAATTTTGTAATAATACATTTTGTTTTGGTTTTCACTATAGAGACTGTGTCTAAAGTGGCCAGTGAAAACTACAGGTTTACTAAACAGTGTGATGGCTTACCATTTACATGCAGACAAATCCAAGAAATTGCTCTTATCTACCTGCTTATAAGATATCAAGCCAGTTATTTTCCAGAGGTCTACTGAAATAAATCCTGTTTCAGAACTACATACCCAAGTCCATACACATATTCATTACACTTAAAAAAATAAGCTTTTCTTTCAAACTGTTTACTTAATGCCACAGTAAAATAGAGAAATTAGACAGTTCAGTTATGAGGCACACAGATACATACATGTATAAGCAACATCACTAACAGGAATATGTGCCTCTATGTAGATCATGTTCTATTTTTTTTAATAATCTTCATTTTAGTTTGTGAACATTATATTTAAATAGAAAATATTTTTTCCTGAAAAATTGAGGAATACGAAAACAAAGCAGAATAAAGAAGTTAAGGTTCCCACTTAAGCAACTGCTCACATTAAAATACTAAACACAGAAACAGAATTGTCACAAGAAATACACAAACAAAGAACAAACTCAATATTCAGGTCTACAAGAAGGAAACGCTGGACACAATCCAAAAGTCTATTTTCTTACTCTTTACAAACAAAATGATTTAGGACAATACGAAACAATTTTAAGAGTTGGATCATATATTTTTTTAATATGTGTGTGTATACACAGCACATACTTGCACTGGTGACACTGCAGTTGCAATAGGATTCTACCAAAAAGCTGTGTGCTAGGCTCAAAACTGGGACAAACCAAAATGCCTTAAAAAGCATAACAAAACAACAAAAACGCCCAAAAAAAGACACACTCAATACCAACCCCTAAACAGAGAAGGCATTCTAGAGCTTATCAACAGCCTACTTGAACACATGAACTTGAAAGCAATAACTACCAGCTTCATCTGTTAATCTGGGGAACTATAAGCATCTGCATTTTACAGGATCAGAGAAAGAGAAGTTCAAGTTGGCATGAACAACTGAATATTTTTAATTTCACCCATGCTTCATGCAGGGTCAACCACAGCAGGCTGCTCAGGGACACATTCGCTTGGGATTTTAATTCTTTCATTCACCATGACAGCTTGCATGGAAAAAACTTGATTGAAACTTTACATGTAATCTCTGCAGTTTATTCTGCAGAAAAACATTACAGATTAAGCAGTTGAGTTATATTTTAAAGTAGAATCAAGTTTAAGGACTTAAACTGATGTATGGTGTGCTCATTCTGGGGGATATGCAACCTTTCTCTGAGTTTCAAAGATAGAAAACCTGTGAGGGCCTGCCTTAAAGAAGTCTTTGGACAAGAGTAGTGAGGCTCCTAAGTGTAACATTCTCTTCAGGTATTCTCGTCAGTGTATGTTCCGTTAGACATGACAATGCTACAGTATCGATCCATCACTTCTATTTCATTAAATATTTAATAGCTGGTTTTGTGCAAAAAAATTTACTTTTAGTAACTCCTTTTTTATGTTATACTCAATACTATTACTTTCTTAGAGTTAGAAAGCTTGAATATTTAAAATTAAACACAGAAACAAGAGATTACATTTCAGTATACATAACTTGAAGTATAAACTAATTTTACCTTTCTTTTTTTTCCTCCGTAGTTCTGTGCCCTCACTACCTATTCTGCACTTGAAACATGACTGAAACACAAGTATGACTCTTAAGTCCTTTGCCCTTGAAGTGAAGCATGGCTCACAGAAAATCCCTTCCACTCAGGAGGTGCAAGACATGAGCATGCAGGTACAAGGCTGTATCATACTGTGTATCAACAACAGAACCAGTGAATGCATCAGGCTGAAATTTTAAGTATCATTTCTGAATGCTTCATTTCCTAACTTTCATATTCTAAGGATCAGCCAGATATCTGTACATCAGATTGGGAGTATTAAGGAATCTGGGTTTTTTCCAGAGCTTGGCAGTGAAATTACTTGGCCTATGTAACACAGGACATTAGGGTAAGTAAATACTGCTTTTTTCTGGCCTTAAATTTATAAGCAAGAATCTTGGCTTTTGTGGGTCTACTTACAATATTACAGGAACAGTATATGGAAAACTGGAGACCATCAAGTTAAAAAAAATGTTGACATCACCGGAAATGACCTGACAAGAAAAAATTTGGACAGATGTTCCAAAGTCACCAGTTGCCTACTGTCACTGCAAAGAACAATTAGGGCCAAAGCTACTAGCAGAGTTAGGCATGTCTCTGGGTGAAAATACTCAGTTACATTAAACAAGCTTTTAAAAAACCAACATTATCAATCTTTGTACTCCAAGTAGTCAAACTAATATTGCTAAGGGTGCTACTAATACTGCAGCACCCTTAGCAATAATTGCTCACTGTAAAGCCCCTTTATACATCATACCAAGTTCCTGCTATACTATCCAGTTGTATCCTTGCTAAATACATGTCTTTTTTTGTTCAGTTTCAATAGGAAAAGGTGATTTGCCATATTTCTTTTATGTCAATATATCATTCACTACATGGAAGAAGATATCCTGTTTTACCACTTAAAATCTCTTTACTTTTGGTTGGTATTTTTATTCATCAGCTTTTTCCTAACCCTAGGCATTTCAATGGTGTTATCCTCAATATGCTACTGCTACTTACGTCTTCATAAATTTCAGTACTCATTTTTGGGTTTATTTATCCTTTTCCCTAACTTAGGATACTTTATAAACAATATGAATGTCACTATGCAATTTTAAAAGGAAATATTACTTTAGAAACATGATGCTACTTAATTACATGGTGTTGTTGGGGCATTATCTTTGCTCATACCATAAAAATGCATGCTATATTTATATTTTCTGAAAAATCTCTTTGCTCAGGATTTTTCTCCTGGGAAGCCGCAAAGCTGCAGAGAAAAAAGGAAAACAATATTATTATATTGCTTCTCTTGTGTTTTGCTGCATTAAAATGTGTTTGGAGATTTTTTTATCTAGCAAGTGATTGTTCCATTGGTTTCTGCTTATTTTGACTTATTGGCCAATCAGGGTCAAGCTCTGTTGGGTTCTGAAAAGAGTCACGAGTTTTCATTATTATCTTTTTTGCCTTCTGTAAATACCCTTGCTGTATTCTTTAGTACAGTTTAGTATAGCCTTCTTTAATATAATATAGTACCATAAAATAATAAATTAACCCTCTGAAAACACGGAGTCAAATTCATCATTCCTTCCTGCCACGGGGCACCCCACAAATACAATAAATGCATACTGGAAACTCCACTGGTCTGACTCAGATCTGCTTTATTCCTGCTTTACTAGAGAAGTATCAGAATAATTCAACAGTAATATTTTTACAGTTAGACTTGATGATCTTAAGGATCTCTTCCAAAATTTCCTATCCCTGATTCTAAGTAAGTCATTGACCAGTCTTAAATACTCCACACCATCGCCATTATTAGGAGACAACTTTAAGCATCAGCTCTCTAACTTACACCACCATGCAGATATGAATCAACATGACAAAACAATACAAAATTTTCAGCCTATTATTTCCACAAAATCCTCCAAGAGCACTCGAGAAATAAAGGAGAAATTATGGCCACACATGGCCCAGGCGGATTCAAGCCAAAAGAAAGAAAGCAAATCAAAAGGGGAAAAAAATATTACTTTGAAAAATGGTATCACTGAAATGACTCCAAAACAAAGCAATTTTACATTTCACATGCTCAACTCCTTTCTGCCAGCCAACCTCTTCTGTCAATTCAGCTTACTGTAAATCTGAAAGTATACTGTAAATCTGAAAGTTTCAAGCACCTTAGGGTTTGGGTGAAATTTCCTCTGAATATTTTGTACAAAATGTGCATGCTTTGATTGACAAAGCAAATAACTCATTCTGATACTGTATCTCTTTCCAACAAATATACCAGGATGAAATTAAGTCTTTAGGCAACTAATATAATTTATGCCAAGTACCAGTCCTTCAACCCCTCTGCAATGAGTTTCAATGCTCATTGCTCAGGCTGTTTTTGTGGTGCAGAATGTATCCTAGAAGACTGTTCCTCTAGGATATTTCTGTTTTGGTCCACCTTTAATATCTTGTAAACCACGTAAGAGCAACAGAATTTTAAAGGCACTGCTGGGTGCCTTTCTGAAATGAAATAGCCACTCTCTGGCCAAACCTTACCAGAAAGGAAAAAGATAAACATCATCAGAAAAGTAAAAAAATGTAAGTACTGCAAGAGCAAAGTTTAAAACCTCACTTAGTAAAATCAAAATATAATCACATCTCAAGCTCTACTTGTGCCATATTATGAAATTCCTGAAAGATACTGAGATCTCAGTGATAAGGGCAAAGCAATCTACAATCACAGAACAAGTCCTCCTTATCTATACCAGTCACCAGCTGGTGGTTTTGTCAGCAGCTCCTCAAAGAAAAGTGCTGCAGCAGTGATATTCCATACTTATGGCTCCAGCCTATCTCAATTAATAAAACCTACCACAATAGTTCTATTCATAGAATAGTGATTAATACGTACAGTGATAAATATGGGAGACTGGAACTACTCAGAATAGGACCGATAAATTCCAGTTCATTAACACAGGTGCTGGTTGTGTTTACTAACCTGCAGATCTTTTTTTTTTTTAAACTCAGGCAAAAGTAGGAAAACCAGAATGAGTGGAATTAAAGACAAAAAAAGGTAAAAAAAAATCATGACTGGTTTCATTTTTTTCCTTAGTTTTGTTTCTATCTTTTTTTTTTTTTGCTGATGTGAATTTTGGTTTTTAATTGCCATCTTGATTTTCATCCAGTACCAAGGACAATTACATAATGAACTACACATGATTTTTGTCTTTAATGCACCGGAAGCAAATCATGCATCCACAGACCATAACTGTTATTATAAAATAATCATTTTAGCAATACATTTCAAAAAGATAAAATCACCATCTGTTTTTCAGAGCTCTTTCTGGTCACTAGTATTGGTTTTTGAGGCAGATTAAATAAAAGATTCACCCAGCTTGTATTTTTGCTAGGACTGGCATAAGCTGTGGAAAATAAACTTTTCAGTTTCCTTGTGGCCCTAACTGTTCCTCCTGTGAAAGTGAAATTCAATGACATTGAGCCAAATTCAATGAGAAGTACCTTTTCTCTGCTCTCAAAAGTCATGGTCACCCACAAGACTGAACACCCACCCAAGTTTCCACTACTTCTGGTACACATACTTTTCCACTTTCTTTGTTAAAAGTAGTCTACTGTCTTTGGCTTTAAATTTCAAGTGAATCCACCTTGATTCATTCCACTACAGTTCCTGTGCATTTAAATACTTCCATTGACACAAATGTTTCTGGTTTTAGAATGTATGCCACTGTATGTAGGCAACTAACGCTGCCACATGGAACCATCCTCCCCAGTTTCCATCTCCAGCTGGAGCCAAAACCAGACAGGTGCAGTCTGTTACTGAAGAGATACAGACTGATCAATAAACAAAGATAGAGATCTTTAGAGAAAGAAAACAAAGGAACATCCTCTCATTAAAATTCTTTCTCCCCATCAGTACTCAAATATTAAGGGTTTCTTTTCACGGAAATCTACTTTTTGATACCCTGTATCACTTATTTTCCTCTTTTTAATATTTACTCTAATTCTATAATATATCTTGAGGGCGATATGACAATGACAATGTGCCCCACAGAATTACACAGGAACTTAACCACATCTTCTAATTTGTTTTCTATTATTTTCTAATAGTTGCTAACCCATGACTTGACTTTATTTTTGGTCAGCTGGTTCCTATTAGTAATGGTAATATCCTGTAACTCATTACCTGAATTCTGAGTGTACGCTAACTGGACTACTTACAGAAGAAACATTACTCAAAATTAATTAGAAGTTTCCACTGTTTTATGCTCTCTCCTTTATTCCATGGAATTATCCCACAAGGTTACAACCAAGTGAAAAGAAAGAGAGAACGCTTAAACATAATTTAAACAGTGTTGCATCATAATGAATGCTATAAACAGAAGTCTTAAGTCTTCAATGTTTTTAGTTCACTGACAAACAGCAACTAAAAACCAAATCAATCAATAGTGACACAAGAAACACAGCTAACAATGAAAAAGTATGAAGCCTTCAATATTGCAATTTTAACAGGATCCCTGGCAAAGAACCAGGGCACATAGCACCCTTAATACATATATCCCTGGAAAGCATCAATTCTCAAAGCTGTTCAGGCACACAACTCTGCAACAAGTTATTAACTACAGCAAAATTTTACAGTACAATTTCTGTAAATTGAAGTTTATGTAAAGCAAGAATTTGCCAAGTGCACCAAAAAACAAAAGTCCCCTCCAATACTCCTGATGTGCAATGAGTGTGAACATCTGACAGTACCCATGCTGCACGTTGATACATCTCTTAAGAAAGCCAAACTCATTACAACTGAAAGTCCTCAACACCATATTTTTAAAACCCCATGAAGAGTTAAGCCAACCATTCTCAAGCCAACAATTTCAAGTATTCAGCACGTTTCCATTAAGAAATATCATATTTCATAATGTTTCTTTGATAGTCAGTCTCATTAGGATTCTAAAATGTCTGAGTCATCCTTTGTTTTGTCTGTTTGCCAAATCAAGTACCGATTTTGAATCAGGGCAAGGACAATAATAATTTTAAAAGATTAAACTATAATTAAGTTTATCAAAAAACAAGTTTTCCACATCTGTTTAAATACATACAGAATTAATAGGTTATCTGCCCTGACTGCAGCTATGTGGTTAAAAAGACAGAAAAAAGACTAAAAGAAGAAAAAAGGAAAAAAAAAAAGTAATGCAAAGTGAGTGGGAGAGAAGACTAAGTACTCAACTCAGTCTATACTGATCAAGTGTGTAATTGCCCTGAAGAGAGGCATACATGTGGGGGAGTACTTCAGCACTAATTCATCATGTACTGCTTCTAAATTAGAAGCAAAATGGGAGTCTGGGAGAAGCAGCTACCTCTGACTTCCACAATTTATGAACAATGTTTGATTTCAGCAGCAAATCAAAGTTGGAAAAGTGCTCTCATAGACAGAACAAAGAAAAATTTTGTGAATGTCTCGTCTCTCACAAGAGACAGGCTTCATAGCAGGACAGCAGTGAAAGCAAACATGGGAGAAGCAAGGAGGAGGCAGAACTGCAGCAAGACAGAATAAAAGTAGTCAAAGACAGAAGCCATGCAAGTAGGAACTGGCAGCAGGCTGTACTGAGTCTGGCTGGAATAGAGTTCACTCTCATACAGCAGCATGGACTGCTCCATTCTCCTTGTCCATGCTTGGAAGCTGCTTATCCAAAATATCCATGTACAAAATATCCATCAGTGCACATCATCAGCCTGCCTATTTAAAACACAGGTCATTATTGCATGGCTAAGCACAATATGCATTTTCTTCCAAACAATACTTATGAAGATTATTTATTTAGTTAAAACCTAAACAATAAAGTATAGACTGCATCTAAATTAAAATATCTCTAATCCCAAATCTAGTATATAGCTTAAATAAAAAATGGATCAGATGACAAACTAACTTCTTCCTGTTTTAAGTCTTTTGAGGTTGCAGTGATATCACACATAGGTTACTGCCTGCATAGTCTGTATGGCACACAAACTCAGTTACTGAGATGAAGAAAAAGGTGATTTGCGTATGAAAAAGCCTTTTGCCTACAATCATTTGTCTCCTGTATAAAGACAGATAAAAGTAGGGAGGAGGGAAATTATTTTAAAAGACACCACAATCAAACAGGTTTTTTGAAGGTAAAGAATAATGACACTTAGAATGGAGAGAAAACCCAATGATCTCCAGTCTACAACCACATGATAACTTTGAAATTGAAAGACTGAAATTGCAAGTAGCTATTTGCAATATCCAAACAGAGAGAAATTGGCTCTTCCTGAACTTTCAGCAGTATGAAGCAGCAAAAGGTTCAAGTACAGAATACTTGATGCTCCCTTTAAAGATTACACACTGGCAAGAGACCCACACAAACTCTGAAAACCTCAAAGAAACTTCATAATGTTAAAGGTGACACAGTTGACTGACTCTGCTATCAAAGTAAACAAGTAGCAGTTTACTTCAGTGACCAAACTTTGAGATTACCTCACCCTTTTCTATAAATGTAGCATTTTGGATTGAAATATATACTCACAATACAAACATTTTTCACTAGATGATAAAAGTATCACAATATGATTAACCTGAAAAATCTGTATGCTCACTGAAGAGTGGCAAAGCTCTGGCACGTGACAGATTCCATGTTACCATCACCATCTGCCAAATTATATCTATAGTTTAGATCATTATCTATAAGACAGTTTCATAACATCAGCTTCAGTTATGTCCACATTAAACCTAAACACGATATAAATCCAGAATTATTGATCACATTCCACACAGACACTTCACATGCTCATCCTGTAAATTACATGGGAGTTACTGAAAACTGTGTGTCATACTTTTGTTTCATTTATATAAATCCTCTTCAAAGAGATAAAAAAAACAAAGAGTAAAAATGTAGAATATTAATTTTGCAACTCTGCAGGTGATCTGCCCAATCTTAAAATTTTGTTGTCTTCTAGTTGAAGCCTGTGTATTCCAAAACACAAGGCACCATTAAGATTTCTATCCACAATTTTTCCACATTTCACCAACTCACAATTGCACTATATGATCACTGGGGGCCCATAATATCTACTAAGTTTTTTTTAATGGCCTCAGTACTGTAGATTCCTCTAAAATGAATTCAGTTAAGTCATTTAACAATCACTTTTGTAGCTTAATTTTCTCCTTCCCCTCTGTACTGAATGTTGCCTAAATTTTCAGAAAATTGCACCTTCATAGCTGCTTAGAAATGTAGATCACTGTATAAAACTGTTCTATCTTGAATACTTGTGATGAAAGTGTACAATCTGCCTTTGAATAAAATGGACTAACCCATGTCAGAATGAATTTCTGGAGATACTCATTTGTCTTTCTAACCTGAATTGCTCTCTCTCCTGTTTTTTGTGGTAGCAATACATCAGTTCATTCTAGTTAAATCTGATGCCAAGAGAAAGCACAGAAGAGCCTACCTTATAAAAAATGCCTAAATATAGCCCACAAGCTCTAAATTCAGTCATGACTACCACAATTCTGTTTTTTGCTTAAGATAAATTTCCACACAAAACAAGGTGGCAAGTAAAGTACCATGACAGTGCCTAGTGAGAGCTAAGTTCAATGTGACTATCAAGTTCACTCTGAAATATACACCATAACATTCTTCTCTAGGGAAGGCCAAAGAGTAGAGGACAGACTACACAAGAATTATATGAAAGCACAATATGAAGAGCTAAGTATTCAGTTAACAAATTCTCAGATAAATTGCTGGCTTATTCTTTTTCTTATCTGATAAGGAAACAGCATTGATAAAACTAAAACACCTTCACAGTTTGTAAGTACTGTAGTACCTCCTAATTTGTAAGCACTGCATCTAACAAACTAAAGCAGCTGTTAACCTGAGGGAAAGAAAAAAAAGAACTGCAGAATTGCTTACCCCTTGATAAGAAATGCTAGAATTATTTTACTGGTACACAACAAAACCCAAACAAGCAATATAAGTGACAACTGAGATTTCTTAGGAATATCACTGTTTTCCAAATAGCTGCAAGCCCACAGCCACTCATAAGAGTTAAAAAACCCTTTAGTGTTAGAGGAAAGAACACTAATCTTTTCTTAAGCTTTCAGAAGTTAGAAAAGGGATCACTGACAGACATAGGCACAAATCCAGTGCTAGGGAATCCAAAATATCTCATTAAGAAAGAAAAAAATATAAATATATGGTCAAGCTTGAAAGACAGCAGGAGTAACTTCATATTAAGACCAAAGTACAAACCTAAATATGTTTTTCCTTCATTATTGGATGCAAATGTTCGTTGGTTAACTGTTGAAAATCAAAGCCAAAAATATCCAAGATAATTTTTGTTCCTCGTTAAAGTAGAAGCCAAAGGATGTAGTCACAGCTGGTGAAATTCTTTTGACTCAGAAGTATTTTAAGATTATTTTAACCAGAAGGCCAAGTCAGCTCCTGGTTAAATTCTATGGAAACACAGATTATATATGGTTCGTGTAATTCAGTTAAATAGAATGCTGCTCTTAATTTTTAAATATCCATATAGCAAAAGGGCTGGAATACAAATAAAATCATTATCTCACCAGAAGGACAGTAATTTGCATTCAAAGCTGCAACTACAGCCATGAATGGCAAAACAGAAAACAAAAAAGGGGAGCAGCCATAGCACACAGCAGAAATATATGAAGACACTGTAGCAGCACAGATTTTCAGAGATTTTTTTTAAGAAGTCGTCTCTATAACCACGTTGATGCTTTTATCTGCTATTTTGGTTGCTTGTTATTGCCGACTATCAGACATAGCTGCTGAATTAGAGACACTGAGCTTGATTTGTTTTATTTTCTCTCACATATTTCATATAAAGAAGCAATTACTATGGATGTACGAGACTTTCTTTTTATGATCAGTGGGTTGCTGACCATGCACAATTTTTCATTTTCTCCATATTTTTATGCTAAAAAAAAAGAAGACTGTAGACAAAACAAGAGCAAGAAAGAACACAAAGGACAAGCCAATGGCTGGCTTAACACCTCTACAGTTGCGCAACACTGGTTTCCATTCTGCAAGCAAACATTGTATGTTTCAAACACCTTTCATACAAAGCTATAAACACATGAGCAGGACATACAGCTTAAGGCCCAGCAGGACAGCTACATTCAAATCAGTGGCATATATGCCCTACACTTTACTTATTCCTTACAGCTTATTTGATTGTGACAGAAATACTAAAGGAGAGAACTAAAATATAGACATTTGCATGCAATCTTACCACAATCTAAATGTTACAAATATATCTAATCTTTGATATATGGACTGAACATATTGGTTCCAAACAGCATAATTCTTGTATAACTTAAAGAAAATTGATCTTGTTTCTTCTGTCAACTCTGGTACACCTGTAGAAAACATTACAGACACATTGATACAGTTACTTCAGACACTATTTTTCAGGAAGATAAAGTCCAAATAAGTTTTATTAGAAGACAAGATCATAACTGACTCCTGAAAAACTCCAGATTTAATTCAAACACGGAAGAACTACAAAGGAGACTGCTAATAGCCAGCATCACAAAAAGCAACAGGCATCTGTGGATCTCTCTGTCAATGAAGGCATTGGGTTTTTTTCCTCTAAAAGATCTTAAGCTTTAAATCCCCACAGTATTTACACTATCAAAGATACCAACTGGTTTATTTTTAGAACAATCCCCTTAAAAGGCCCTAGAGAAGAGACACAAAAAGCTGAATGAGTGTAACTACAAATTTGATTGCATTACCCAGCAAAGACAATTATACAGTGGATGCAGACTGTTCTTCCCTCAATAATTACTTCATTAAGGTGCAGTCTATAATTCACTATGTGCACATTACTAAAACAATAATAATAAAAAGAACCTTGAAAGTAAGACAGTTTGTTAAATAAACAAGCAAAACTGCCTTCAAAATTGCAGGATCACATAGTTAAATATACAGCACATGTTCATAATGATAGAAAAACAAGATTAGTTGTAAGAGAGAACAAAGCCACCATGCATTCTATGCCATTAAGTTTCAAGCTGTAAGGAATGTATCTGAGCCAGTTTTAAAAAGACATTTTTTCTTTCCTACATTCTATCCTTGAATTGCCACCCATCTCATGCAGAGGCAGCAAGGACTTATATTTGGAATAGAAAAGACATAGAAAGGAAAACCATCTCTGTCAGTTTTTCTGATGTATCTGGAAAACTCTCTGTTTGTGTGTGAAGACAACACTTCTGGGGAATTCCTTTGTTTCAATAATTCAGCTGATGAGTCATGAATCACCTCCTTTAGAGTTGTTCACTAAACTCTGTTCGAGAAATGCAAGTAATACTCTAATAAATACATCAAGTTTCTATTTTACAGTCACTTTTAAAAAAAAACTTTTCCCCTCCAGGAGTCATTTGGAGTAGATATCCCTGCATTTATTCAAGTGCATGAACAGGTAGGTCAAGTCTGAGGGAGAAGAAAGGGAAAAGAAATGTTCATTAATAATACAGATAAGAGTTTACACTGAACAGGAGTTGGAAGAAATGCCATAAAAACAACTTCTAAACTAATTTGAAAATGTTTTACTATTCAGTCAAGAAAGAGTCTCGTGCAAGATCACAGGTATGCGTCCTTCAGCTGCATATGCTAGAAACACCATTTGAGTTTTAAATATGAAATTGTACTACAATAGGAATTGTTTTTTCTTGAAATTACCAGATTTATATTAAGATATTAAAAAATTATCCCCCACATTATTACTGTGATGCTATGAAAATCAATGCAGATTATTGTTCCGACTGTAACGTCATCAATTCTTTTCTGTAATGAAAGACTGCTTGCTGCATGGGATCTTCAAAGCCCTTCCTTAGATATTCTGAAGGAACACTTCCAAAACCTGGGTTTTTTTTAATTTCAAACATCTTATTTTAATAAAAAGAATATATTGAATACAGAGTATTTGGGGAAAAAATGAATATATTTTTTTATACATTCAGACTTACCAAAATAACAGAGAATTTTGACTCTCTGCGTGCTGTGTTTTAATTGGAAAGATAAGCATTAACTATATCAAATGAGTCTTAAAGCTATTTCATTCACCACAGAGATGAGGCACAAGCAAGTATTTTAAGCTTGTCACTTTCCTGCTTTAAGAGACTTTCTAGACTTTTTTGTGCCTTTTTGGTTCTTTTAATGACTCAGGACATACCTCCAGACAATGACATGTTCGTCTTATCCACCCAATCTTTCAAGAGAAAACCTCTGTGAAACACAATGGATATGGCCAAGATGTGGAAAATATATCAAGCTACCACTAATGAAAATGGTCCTTTACTACAATTCATGTTAGTAGGTAGCTGCACACAGATGTAGAGGTTCAAAATCTTCCTCTGCCAGAAGAAGATTACAGAAATATTATACTGTAAATAAAATATATTTTAGATTATATTACAACAGACCCACTGAAAACTTGTCAAATATTTAACATACTCTGTCAGGATCATTTTCCACCTATTCAGTTCTCTAATTATAAAATTATCAATTGTATATGAATCAAATCCAAAATTCCTGCAAAGCTGCATGAATCCCAAAGGAAAAGCTCAACAAATGTATTTATAAATGTTTACAAAGAATAACAGAAAAATGTTATGATAAACATACAGACCACATTAATTACTGTCTTGCACATAAGGGCTAATAAATCCACATTTTCTAATTAAATCATTGTACTATTCCCTTCCAACGAGATAGCATTTCATTACATATACTATGCATCTGACAACCATAATTTTATGTCAAATAGGAAAGATACTCTTTCACAGAAAGACAAATTAAGACCTATCCATCAGTACACAATGACAGAAGATAATACCAATTTAAGCTAATGAATTTCATGACTATAGTCAATTCCCTGCTTGTTAAGCAGTTGAAAGGTTTAGAGTAGATGGTTTTATTTATTCTTTCTATATTTTAATTTCGTAGATAATTCTCCAAAGGTATCTACCCTGTGTAATTCTACTGGCCTACAAATGTATGAACATTGAGATGTGTCATCCTTCATACCTACACTGAGAACAAATTCAGTACCTGCCGGAGCAAAACTTCTGTGCATTTTTGTCTAGTAAAGTGGTTTGCCTTAAAGGGAAAGTAAATATCAAATTTCTATGCAAGTATAAAAGGAAACTCCTGGAATTACTTTTAGTTACAGAACAAAATTTTAACAGGAAGAATGTCAGTGTCTGCAGCATCAGGGAAATGGACTTTAGAATAGTTATTCCCAAACTTACATGACTAAAGACTTCCTTCTGTAAACAAGAGCCTCTTTAATTGCCTAATAGTGATTAATGCTCTTTCTGATCATGAAAAGAAGCAAAAGACTCACAGATGATCTTCTGCTTGCACATGCCATCAAAAGCCATCCAGCAGTAAGATGTAAAACTAGCCTGGTGATGTTTGACATCATTCCTATGAAACATGCTGTTTCAAAGGTGGTTTTTCAGGTTATTGTTGCTACACAATGAGCCAAGAAAAGATGAGCTCTTCACTGAAAAAAAATATTTTCTTTAAAAAATATTTGCCATAATTTAGAGGGAAAAAAAATCTAATAACATTGACATGAAGAATTGCAGCTGATTTTCAAGAAGATATAGAAGTGGGGAGCATGCACATTTAGTTTGCCCTCTGGTGGCCAATTCCAAGGCTGGCTATGTTTAGGCAAGGGTGCACTTAGGGATCAGTGTCATTGGAAGGCAGTAGGTATGTTACAATTACTTTTACAGTTCGTCATCTAAGCCCTCATATATTTTTAGCACACAACTGCAGCTGTTAAATTGGTATTCCTTCTACAGTTTCCAGCTACATACCTGTGAGTGTCTACCTAATCACTTGCACAGATCCAGTCATTGGCCAGGTTTAAGATATTTTAAAAACTAACAGAATGTAACTTTTTAATCTCCTGGAAAAGATAAAAAGGTGCAAATGGAGGGCAGAGAGTTCTGAAGAACAGAATAACAAACTGATTTATGCCACTAGAATTCATAAACTAGAGGATAAAAGAGAACTCAGAAAAAATTAGTGGAGTTTCTCAAAAGCACTTGTGAATTTGTCTGTGTAGGTAAGTGACAACTACCACTCAAAAGAAAATTGTTACCACTATGCACTTCTAAGGGTAGAGAATTTGATTCAGTAGAATCTTTGAGAACATTTCACGCAAGAGATGGATGAAAAAACTCGCAGCAGAACAGAACAAACCTAAAATAATCTATAGCTACTAAGTTGTCAAATGAGATAAGAAGCCATTTCAGATTCTGCAGAAGATCAGGTCTGACTGCTTAATAGAAATAGCACATTAAAAATTTCACAGTTTTTGGTTCTAGAGAGACACTCTTCTGATAAGCATTATTTGAGACTACATAATTTTCTGTAGTTCTGAGCAGCAACACATCAAGTTGACCAGTATGCAACAGGAGACCAAGCTACTTAAAAAAAATTCCTTTCCATTTTCTTCTCCCCAAATTGCAATGGTCTGAAACAACCACATGCCTCAACCACACACTTCTCATCACATCCAAAATTAATGTCATCCTTCTTTGCAAGCAATTAGCCTGGTAGATTCTCAAAGGGGCTTTCTTTTGAACAAAGGGTTTCAAGTATATGAAAATTTAAAAAACTCAAGAATTCAAGAGTTTGCTGAAAATATAGGCTTTATTTGCCAACAGCATTGACATGAACAGTTTATTCCAATGAAGATTTCAGGCAATGCTGCAGCCCCATTATTGCAACATCCAACAAAAGTATTCTGATTGCAAACATTCAAAAAGCTGCCAATTCTGCCTCACATACTAAATAAATGCAAACAGGCAGCTGCCAGAGGATTTGGAAAGACCAAACGTGAGATGAGAATATATTACCCTCTAGTGACTGCCTACCAGTTAAAGCAAGATTGGTAAATATCTGCTTGTGTATTCTGTGTAATACAGCCAAGTAAAGGAGGATTCTCTATGTGCAATTAAGTAGGGGGAAAAAAACCTAATCGACCTCAAAAAAATTCCAATGACTTGGGTAGTAAGAGGTGTTCTTGCACCTGAGCCAACTACTTAGTCTGAAACAGCCTGCAATCGGCATGGCCTCAAAATTACAAAGCCTTTCTCAATAATTGTTTTTCTAGATGAAATGGGGAACTGTGAATGGAATGACAAAATAATTACCTTCCTTAGTTGCAGTCATTTTAACAGTACTGGAGATTTGTAACATCTTTTCCCTTACATCACTTTTGTCAAATATCTATTTGATTTGTGTAGTGAAAGATTTATGAAGGAAAGAACTGATGCAATGCTGATAAAGCCTGTAATATTACTGGCTGCTCTGAAGTGCCTTTGTATCATTTTGAAATGACAGCATTATGCCTTTGTGGCTTTTGCTTTATCTTAAGTAGTTTCAATACTTAAGTACACAGCGGAGTAAATGGACGGTCTTTTTGTTATAAAAGAACAGATTTGGGAATAACAACTTACACAAAGCCTTCCCTCTCCAGGTGTATCTTTCATACATGCGAAAAGGATTACAAGCTAGACACTTGCCAGCAATATAAGCTACTGTAAAAAAATCATGGGAAGAGAAGAGTGGGAAATGCCCCAGAATATCTGCCTGGCTTTTCTTCACACAATTCTGTAATATGATGATCTAACCAGTATCCAGGGAATAGTAGTCCTGATCCAAGGTTTCTTCACCAGTTACATTAATTGTAGCATCAAAACACCTTTTTTAATAAGTAACCTTTTGAAACTGTCTTATTCTTTCCTTTCCAGAGAAATGTGGCATTGTTTCCCATCCATTCTATAGGACTTTGTGTTGTTTTTCAAAATATAAAGTAGAAAAAAATACCATTTTCTTCGTGAACATATACACACTTCACAAGAAAAACATCCCCACACAGTGTCAAAAGCAATCTTTTGTTTAGATGTCAGAATAATCTAGATCTCTAATAACCTAGAATAAGAAACTGGCCACTGAGAAAAGATACTGAAATAAAACTGAAGAACTGGAGTTCATCTTAACAATACAGATTAAGTAAGCTTTCTTTCCAGGACACTGTTAGAAAATAGGAGCATTCTATCCAGATAAAAAGTATTGCCAGGACTCTTCAGAACAGAGTTATTTATTCTCAATGGGATTAGAGAATATTTAGGTTCACTAAGGAAAAGTACACTTCCAGAAGGAAAAAGTAAGACATCTACCACCAGATGGTCACAGCTCTGCATGACAAAAACTCTGAAAAAAGAGCTTAGGACTTGCCAAGAACTAGAGAGCTCATCTTCAGGCTACCCTAATTTAGGAGAAGTCACAAATCTAAAGCCTGCGAGTTCATTCAATTTGGATAAAAAAGGAGTCAGACTTCAGAATAAAAGCTACTGTGCTGTAAAGCTACTTTGCCATGTGGCATTAGTGGATAAACTGTTCTCTGTAAGGAAAACTGTAATCTATTAATTTTAAATCACTGCAATGAAATGGCACTGGAGGTTTTAAACAAAATACAATTTCTGACTCCATATAAATAACACATTTTTCCTCGTTTCACTGAAGAAAATAGGAAGATGGGACTAAACCAATCTGTAACTTCCTTCACACTTATTCAAAAGAAGTGAGGTTTCTAGAGCATCAAAAAGCAAATTGGCAAAGAGTATCAAAGTCTAATGAACCTTACAGAGACTGAGGCATCAGGATCTAAAGTTAACACTTCTTATCCCAGTCAGATTTTTGAAAAGGTTGCTGGAACACTCAAAAAGTAGAAGATACTATAAAAGCCCAGAATGTTTTGGGATGCCAGACATCTTAAAGGTCATCTGGGTCTAACTCTCCTGCCACAGATGGGGAACCTTTATGTAGACCAGTTATTCAAAGCCCTGTCCAGCACAACATTGAACACTTCCAGG
This sequence comes from Melozone crissalis, assembly GCF_028551555.1. Classification (NCBI taxonomy): domain Eukaryota; kingdom Metazoa; phylum Chordata; class Aves; order Passeriformes; family Passerellidae; genus Melozone; species Melozone crissalis. The sequence continues at coordinate 32,801,713 of NW_026535784.1, read as the reverse complement.
AATAAGGCATCCACAGCTGCTCTGGGCAGCATTTTCCAGTGTCTCACCACCTCACAGTAAAGGATTTATTCTTAACATCTTGTCTAAATCTCCTCCCTTTCACTTTGAAGCCATTCCCCATTATCCTATCACTACATGGCCCTTGCAATAACTCCCTCTCCAGCTCTATTGCAGCCCCCTTTATGTACTGGAAGGTTTCTCTAAGGTCTCTTTAGAGCCTTCTGTTCTTGAAACTAAACAACCCCAACTCCCTCAGCCTGTCTTCACAGGAGAGGCACATCAGACCACAACCATTTCCACAACCCTTCTCTGGACTTGTTCCCTCTCATCCCTGTCCCTCTTATGCAGGGGGCCCCAGACGTGCATGCAGCATCCCAGGTGGAGTATCATGAGAGTAGACGAGAGTAGGAGAATCACCTTCCTCAACCTGCTGGCCATGCTTCTTGTGATGCAGCCCAGGATGTGGCTGGCTTTCCAGGCAGAAAGTACACATGGATGGGTCATGTTGAGTTTCTCATCCACCAACACACCAAGTCCTCCCCAGGGTGCTCTCAGTCCATTCCCCACCCAGCCTGTGTTTGTGCTTGGGTGGAGCCACCCAGGCTCAGGACCTTGCCCTTGGCCTTACTGAACTTCATTCATGAAGTTCACACAGGCCTATCTCTCAGACCTGTCCAGGCCTCTCTGGATGCCATCCCTTCCCTCCATTATGATCACACGCCACAGCTCAGTTTGGTTGGCAAACTTACTGGGGGTGCCCTTGATCCCACTCTCCATGTCAACAACAATGCTGAACAGCACCAGTGCCAACACCAACCCCCAGGGAATGTCAGTCTTCTCCATCTGGACATCAAGATGTTGACCCACAACCCTTTCAAAGAAGTTATCCAGCCATCTGCCATCATCTTATCACAGGGGTTCCATGCTGTTGTGTCCCTTCACAAAAGTTTCATACCTTCTTGGTGTTTCTCACAGGCTGCTCCTTCAAGCACTGACTCTTTCTTCTTCACAAAGCAGCCAACTGACTCCAGTTCCCTTCTCACCCAGCCACCCCACTCTTTTATAGCACTCTTCTTCTCATTGGTTACAGCTGTGGCCTGTTAAAGTCAGGCCTGTTCCTAATCTTTGATAATTGGCCCAGCTGCAACTCCTTAGGGGGTGAGATTACTTTCCACACTATCTTCATTTTCTATTATTCTATCCCCTTAGTGATTCAACCACCACACACACATCTCTCCAGTTTACAGGTTATGATGTTGGAAAGTGTCATTTACTCTTCACAGTTCTCAGAAGGTGGTATCAGTTGCTCTTACCATATCCACCAACACTGTCATCCCACCATAGAAGGCTATTTGGGCTGTCACAAATCACTCAGTTTCCAGGAGGAACTTCTGCTGGACACTTAGGTAAGACTGACTGACGTGGGTTTCCAAGGTCTTCCTTATCTACCTTTTTAAAAAGGAGGGTTAAGTTTCCCCTTTTCCAGAACTTTCACCAGACTGTCACAGCATCGCCAAATATGACAGGTAGTGGCTTTGCCATTTCTTTGGATGGTTCCCACAGGACCCACAGTTGTACCTCATCAGGTCCCATGGACCCTCAGTTTCCCTAGAAAGTCTCACATCTGATCTTTTACAGTGGGTGGTTAACTCCTCCAGTCTCTGCCTTTGCATCCTGCAACTCAGGTCAGTGTGACTGCCACCCCTACCAGTATGAGGCAAGAAGTTGTGGAGTATGTCAGCCTTCTTCATATATTGGGTGACCTGGTTCCCTGCTTCCTTCCTGAGAGAAGCCACTTTCCCTAGCCTTTTTTTTTTACCAGTGATAGATTTTCCTGTTGCCTTTGATGTCCCCAGCTGGATTTAAATTTATCAGGACTTCAGCTTTCCTCACCTGATCTCTGACTCTTCAGAAAATTTGTTTTCCTTCCAGGCTAACTATCCCTGCATCCACCTTCTGCAGGCTTCCTTTTGTGTTTGAGTTTCCCAAGGAACAGCCTGCTCATCCATGCAGGCCTCTCAGTGATTTTGCCCAAATTTTTGTTTGTTGAGATACATCCTGAGCTTGGAGGATGTGATCCTTGAATTTCAACCAGCTTTCTTGGGCCCATCTTCCCTCCAGGGCTTAATCCAAGGTACTCTGCAACCACATCCCTGAAGAGGGCCAGCTCTGCTCTCCTGAAGTTCAGGGTAGCAAGCTTGCTGTGCATCTTCCTCATTGCCCTAAGGATCTTAAACTCCACCACTTTATGGTCACTGCAGCCAAGACTGCCCTTCAGATTCACATTCCACATCAGAGCCTCCTTGTAGTTTAGAGCAAGGTTCAGCAGAGCAGCTCTCCTCACTGGCTTCTCTATCACTTGGAGAAAGAAGTTGTCATCAACACATTCTGGGAACCTCCTGGAATGGTTATGCCCTGCTGTGCTGTCCCTCAGCAGGTATTGGGTAGGGTGAAGACCTGCACAGGAGCCAGGATTTGTTAAAATGAGGCCATTCCTATCTGTCCATAGAGGGCCTCATCCATCCCCTTAGTCTTCCTGGTCAGGAGGCCTGTAGCAGCCCCCACTACAATGTTACCTGTCTTGCCCTTCCTTTAAACCTGACCCATAATTCTCAGTCAGCTCCTCATCTGCCCCCAAGGGAGCTCCATGCACTCCAGATGGTCGTGGACACAGAAAGCAACACCCCTTCCCCACCTCCCCTTGCCTGTCTTCCCAAAGCCTGGATCTTTCCATTCCAACACTCCAGTCACAGGAGCTAACAAAAAATATCTCTGTCATGCCAGGAATATCACATCCCTGCAAGTGTGCACACATTTAACTCTTTGTTTAATTCTATGCTAGAGGCATTTAAGCTGGGCCCCTAAGAAGCTGACTTACTGACTGGAATTCCTTTGTGCCACCCTTGAGATCCTCTCCTGTTGCTCTGCACACCCTCTTGAGCCTCTGGCTTCTCCTCTAGCTCTGGTAGCAAAGTGTTAAGATGTATTGCAGTTCCCCTTTCCCAGAAAGTTTAGTTCAAAAGCTCTCTTCACCAGCTTAGCAAGCCTGTGACCAAACATACCCTTCCATATCTAAATTCATCTGAAAGAAACACTAAAGAAATAAAAAGCAAACGCTGAGATTTTCCTGCAGTACCAATTATCCTTAGGTTTTAAACACAAAATCACTGATGATTATACTAACATCTTAATTTCTCTGAGCAATACAGAGCACCAATTTTAATTCACATGCATGTATAAAAGCTGTGTATTTAAAACAGCATGTACTCCCAGCTGCTCAAAATTTCTTTGCTCACTTTACTCCATTAAGCAAAGCTTCCATTTAATGCACTCAAATTACTTTTCAAAATTATTTTACATTTTACATATAATGCAGTCTACTTTGGATTCTTCTTTCTAGAATAGCTTCCTGAGTATATCCTGTTGCCCAAAATCACTTTAATTTTATAAGCTAAAGACAAGCATTCTTATAGCCCACAATAAAAGTCTTTTTGACTAGCTAGAAAAATAAATTCAAATCACTGAATGTTTGCTAAAAGAACTACTCACACACCTGTCTTCCATTTTAGCTGAAGGATAAAGAATGTTTTTTAGTTAGGATGTTTCAGGTGTTAATAAGCCACCAAAAACCATCCTTAGCCTGATGCCTCTGCCTTCACTCCCATCCCCCTCTCAAAAACAAAGTCCCTTACTTAGCACTCTACATTCAGAAAACTCATACCCTGAACTCTCACTGCCTCTCAGGCTAAGGCTATGTAGGACAAGAAAAAAATATCTGCAGTGAAAGCTGCTTCATATCAGAAAACATGGTGAAATAGTCACGACATCTGCTTTTTCAATGTTTGGGGCATTCTGGGCTAAAATCTCACGCTTTTATCTCTGCATAGGTAGTTTAATACACTGTGGAATTCTCTTTTTTTTTACTCAAAAAGAAAGAGTTGTAGTGCAAAGCCTACAGGTTTACAATATTTTTTTCACATGTACAGTGCTTACTTCATCAATACTACATATGCATCCCTAGATTACTGGATATGGCAGCTAATACACACAAAGTGTTTTGTTTACTTCATTTCTTGTTTTCAATTTGTTCACCTTTTCAATTTTTTCACCTCTTCTTTCTCATTTTCAGATTTTTCTCCTTTCTGCCTTTCCTATGCATGGACATATCTGTATATTTTTACCTCATATTTGCGTTCTTTTCACATAACTTAAGAAGTAAAGGGCTTTTTTAGACTCCGGCCTTATCTGTTCTCATTTCCTCTTCAGAATTTACTACCTATCCTTCCATTCATTACTCTGATCAGCAGCTTTTGAGGGTTCTCCCTGAAACTACAGAATATAAATGGATGTGGTCAGTTGAGTGACAGAAGAGCAACTCACAGCTACAAAGCTACACTTCCTCAACAAACTACAGCACACCTAAGAATGTTCCTGCTGTAGCTCCCTGGAGAAACCAGCACCCACTCTGCAGACTGCAGCACTACTGCAAAAACAGATTTTTTTTGACAATATGCACACCTATGCCTCCTTCAGAGAAAGAGCTGTAACACAGTGCACGTGGGGCAAGGGAAAGAGCGTTCTGAGCATTCATATCCAGAGTGCATTAACCACAATGGCCTTCAAGGAGCAACCCACAGCACATAAAACACACTGCAATATTTCACATTTAAACAAGCTATTCCATTGGATACTTCTGTGAAAAGAAATGAAAAGCAATTGATTAAAAGGATATAGTGTACCTTCTCTAACATAGCTGTGGTCATTAAAAGGTATTAACTGCTTATAAAGTATTTCAAGTAACCAACAATTTTACTGAACACCTAAGGACAGAAAAATTAAAATCCAGAAAAGTTCCTGTAGGTGATAACTCTATTTTATTCTTTAGGAATAACCTCAAACATGACTGGAAGTAGAAGAATGATGAACCAAAATAATTTAATTCTTAGTAACAGCATAATAGCTATACATGTCAGGGTTAAAGGTTTCCAACTTCTTTTACAGTATTATGCTGCACTGTAAAAATAAAATAATGTGCACATATGCAGGTCCAATACTTTATTCTTCAAATAATGAATTTACAGAATAACGAAGAACTTTCAACTTGTACAAAACACCTAAAAAGAGACTATTTGTACCTAATTTCAGCATTTCAACAATCAGCTGTTCCATCTGTACAAAGCATCCAGGGCAATTAGCCTTCCTGACAGAAAAAGGTGACCACTTCGATATGTCACACACAAAATGACAACAAAAAAACTGTTTAAAGCAGACATCTGTCTCCACCTACCATATAAACTAAGTCTGCAGAAAACATGCTCATGCTAAGCTTCTACACTACTGCAGTTAGGCAAGATGAGTCCTTCTGTATAACCATTTCACTACTCAGTAGTTATTTGGCCAAGCAAGGAAACCCCGATTACCATCCAACACACAAATCCAGCAGTGCTTTACCTGGACAATGTACAACTTTTCCTTGTTTTTCAAAATTTACCCAAAAATACAAAAATACAACACTACTTTTTTTTTTTTTTTTTTTCCCAGACATGGCTATTTCTGAAGGAATTGGAGAGGGAAAATGCTTTTTACTGGCACCTTTTTATCTCTCTTAGTTGCAGTACCATGGCCTTTTAAATCAAGGTAGCAGTTTTAGGCTGGAATATTAAGCAACTCCACACAACAAAAAGCAATACATTACTATCACAGTTGATTCAACCTCCATCAGAATTGGCTTTCTGCAAGCTAGCAAAAAAAGTTCATTTACATCTGGGGTTTTTTTCTCTGAAAAAATGTTGAAAAATCTTCAATGTTGGTATTTTTCTGGGCAAAACAAATCATTATCTCCACTTGTAACACAGTAATATCTAATTTACATTCTATTCCTAAGGAAAGAAAAATCAATGTCTAGCCCCAGGTGCTGGTGAAAATAATATTCATAATTTACAAGACTTGAAAAAGAGAAATAGCTGAAATGTAAAGATAGAAATCAGGTAAGGAAAATAAGAGGAAGGAAATTCCTGGTTGTTTAAGGAAACAAGGTAAGTGTCCCGGCACTGAACAGTCTTCTTAGTTCAACAAACGCCATTATTTTATTTATTTTATTTCTAATTTTTTACTAATTTTATTTCCTGCCCAGTAATAATTTTAACAGAAAAATTAACATATAAAGATATGTAAATTATACAAAGATTTCTCAAAATTTTTCCACGATTAGGGAGATTTATGTATCTATCCATGAGGAACTGCACAATATCCTGACATCCTTGAAAAGCAGCATTCTTGTTATCAAAACTTCCTTGAACTGGTTCTTTCCTTTTTCTCAGCTTTTAAGGATTTGTATCCCAATGTCAAAGATACACACAATGACAGAAGTCATGATGGGCTATAGAAAAGGACAGCTTTTTTTCTTCACTTCTATTTCTTTACAAAACTTTTCTGAAAGAAAAATTAAAATCTTGCCTTATTACAGGACTCTTTATTTTAACCTGGCACAAAGAAATGCACAAAGATTCCAGGTAATTGACTTCAGATTAAAGCAAAAGTCCTCCATGAAGACTACATTCATAGCTATGAAGAAAGACAACAAATTATTGTAGGGTAATAGAGTAATAGTTATCTACAGTGGAAATTATCTAGAGCAATCCTACCAAAAATTATTCAGCACTGGAAAATTTGACACAACAAATTTCTGCCAGCTGACCATTGCCATGTGTGATCACAGAAATGACAAAAAAAAAAAATCAGCATGCAAGAAATGGGGAGGGAAACAGGAAAGAAATTCAAGAGCAGAAAAGACAGAAACATTGGTAAAATATTCATATCTTAGTAAATACTTGAATTACTTTTGTTATACTATTTGCAGCTGTGCTTAGTGCACACTTTCAGACCAAGATCAGGGGTTAGAGATGTACAGGAACAGAGCACAGACCTTGCACACACCACATGATCTGATTTAAGGCAGAGATGGTAACAGCCAGGCAGCAAAAATAACACGGCCATCTAGAGCTTGAAGACTTTTCATTCCTCTGATGATAATGTTAGCAATTTACTCCTGCCTGGACTGTATTCTTAGTGATTCAGATGGAGGGAGAAAGACATTTAGATATAGTTTTAAAGGCTCATACCAGGAGGAAAGTGAAGAAACACCTCCTGAGAAAGAAACTCAGGCACCCGGGAAGCAGAATTTTTACTCACAACAGATTTGCCCTTTCAAACAAGGACAGTATCCATTTTAAACAATTCTTCCTATTAATTACAGCTCAAATTATGTGGAAAAGGGATGGCCTTTCAGGAGAAAAACTTTAGCAAAATTCTCTCTCTCCAACTGTCACATTAATTGATGCTGAGAGGCTTAAAAGCCTTAAAAATGTCTTAGTAATCCCTCAATTTCCAGATAGTTCACAATGAAAAACAGAAAACAGAGTCTAATGTACAGGAGCACAGTTAACAAAGCAGAAAGGCTACTGTAATATTAACTAATACCTCCTATTTAGCAGAAATTATACCAAGACTATTATGTACACACTTGAGGAGTCTTAAGCTTGTCTTAAATACTCTTATAATAATAAAGTGTCATGGAACAGTGATAGCAATATCCAATCTCAATCATATGCTTTTTCCTAACTGTGATCTTCCATTTTGGGGTCGAGCTCCTCATCTATCCTTACAGGAAAAAGGGAGATGCAACAGCCTTAAGCAAATTAAATTACACCTCTAATAGTATTTGAACACATGCCAATTTCCCTTATGCTGCTTTCTCTTTAAGAACCTTGAAGAAACATATCAATAGGAAGAGGCTGCTCCAATTTGATGTTCAACAGGCAAACTACTTAAATATTATGTGCATACACAGCAGAGGATATGAACATCCCAAACAATGCTTTCACTCAGTTTGAAGTTTTCTCCTCTCTCCAATCACTGTCAGAAACAGACAAGAGAAAAAATATCTCTCCCTTCTATTTTAACATTTTCAGTGTATGTATGCTTATTTTCCGCTCTCAATTTAATCCTTCTCTTTGCTCTTCGTTCTTTGCCTCAGAAGTAAGGTTAACCATGGCCAAAAAAAAATGCCTAATTAAATTTCTCCCACAAAATAAGGACTCTTTCCTCCTCTCATACCTACCTCAGTTGCTAGAATAAAAAGAGTAGAAGAAAACATGCACTCTGAAAATCAAAAAATAGTCACTTCTAACCTTTGAGGGGTACTGAATTAAGTCTGAGCTGAAATACCAAAGTTTCTGTAGCACTATAGCTGATTTATGAATAGCATTAGTAAAGAGTCCCTGATCTGCATGGGCTCTTTCTCTGATACTCGTAAGCCTTTGGAGAGCTCCGAGCATTACTGAAAGAAAAAAAAATCTGACATGTGCCAAATACATTCTGTAAAAAACTTTCTTTTCTCTTTCACTTGAATTAAAATTTAGTTACTAAGGGCAAAGAAACGGGACATCAATGACCAAAATATTTTTTCAAGATTCAGGTTTAACAATGAATAAGCTAAATATACTTGGAATGTATTTAATAATAGCAGTGATTTTCAGTTGCCTCCAAATAATTGCAAAACAACAACCTACTTTTACAACATTGCCACTGAACCCATTTTGGTTTTGGAAAGCAGCAATAATACATATCCTGCTACCACAATACATACAATTGTTAAGTGGCTGTTGTTCAAAAATAAGCTCAAAGGACTAACTCCTGCCTACAAGCAAGCTGGCCAACTGTTCTGCATTAAGTTTGCACTTGGAGGTGGTAAAAATGAGGTTTATATTAAGCTACTTCATACAAAGGCAATTAAGCACTTTTATACCAAAAAAGTGTATATTTACATAAAATATATAAAACTACATATTTTGTTCAAAAAACCACACAAATACATTCAAATCACCTCTGCACACTAAATTCAAATACCAAAATCACTGAAAGGGTGAGCATACATTGCTTTTTTAGGCATTGCTCAGAAATAGGGTAAACTTGCTTATTTACTGTCCTGCATTACTAGAGCTATGCTATTTCTATACTATTATTATTATTATTACTATTATTATTATTATTACTACCTCCATAGCCTCACTTGTTACACGCATCTCCTGAGAGAATTTTGCCACCTAGATGCACCTTTAGTCTCTCCACAGGGAGATACCAGAAGGAACAGCTGAAGCATTTGCTCTCTACACCTACTTATTTTACATTCATCATCATATACATGTATCAGTTGTTGATAGCAATTTTGTAATCAGGACTCAATTTAAAAGATTACTCTTACTTCAGAAAAATATTACCTGTTTCTGTAACTCTTCAGCATGAAACTCAAAGATGTATTTCCATCACTGACAGAAAAACTTCTTAGTAGAAATTAATACCCATAGGAGTGAGAGATGCCCGGATGACAAACATTTTTTTAAGCAAAGAATAGGGTTTTAGTAAGATCTTCCATTTTCATTTGGAGAGGAAAGTTCTTCCAATGTTCTCTCTTTACTCACTATAATTGATACAGCAAGGATAATACACTGTTGATTTACCACAAACTGATTTAAGTCTTCCCGGTATTCACAACTTAGATGAAATATTTCTATATGAGACAAGACCTTTAATTATACACATGACAAACTTAACAAGTCAGTATTTTTTCAAGAGTCCATTTAAAGCAAAACAATGCAAACTTATAATTTTTGACTGCAAGAGAAAGAAAAAACCCAACAAAACCAAACAAATAAAAAAATTTTTACTTTTCCTACAAACTTTTGCCACATCACATGTGGCAATGTATACAATAAAAAGAACCTACACCATCCTTTCCTCAAGTTTAGCTCTGCAATTAGAATTACAGAAGATGCAAAAATGAGCATCCAACCTCATCTTTTTTTTTCCTTGCAGTCTAAAATAAGAGAATATCAATGTCTCAGACCTACAATTAACAGTCTAAGGAATTTTATACCAAAAAAATCCACCATGTGCATATGTACGCACACACAAAAAAATAAAAAACTTGCTCCTCCTTCAAACAGCCCCGTATTTGCCCTACTGTTTTGCATCTAAATAAATCTAAAACACCTAACATTGGCTTGAAAAATCCAGCTATGAAGAAATTACCATACTGTTGCTATAATTTTTTACATCAGTGAGCATATCCTTCTAGTTCTTGTTGTATATATATCAACATTTTATTTTCCTGTTTTCCCTAGAGAAGCACTCAGCTTCTTTTGTTCCATTAGTTACCTAATAAAGCAACACAAAAGCAAACACAAGACACAAAGATATGAACAACATTGTAGCAGACCAATAAAAAATAACAGTAAAATATATGAAGATGTAAAGTATATGAAATTACATCTTAAAACCAGAAAGAAAATACTAAGCATATTTATTTTGTCCCTTTAAATAGACTAGGTATGCTAAAGAATTATTCACCAAGCAGTCAAATCCAAATGCTAACTTAATAACAAGAAAACTTAATTACACGCAGCAAGTTGCTGCTTCATTGGTTGCTTAGTCACTTGGGTTCATTGGGCATTTTTAAAATACAAGCTAAGAATGACATACATCTCTACATATCACCAAAATCCACCAAGAGATATGATTCCTATTGTCAAACCACACTGCAGTATCACACCTTTGGTCCAAATCAGTGATATGGGGCAGCAAGGCACTGACAGAAACCACCAAGAAACACAGAGCCCACAAACAAACTGTAGTATTGTGAAACAACCGTGAGAACTGCAAGTGCCTAACAGCTCTCATACAGAGCAATACACCACACATTTAGCTCCATCTGGCATTTTAGAGGGTTTTTTTTTTTTTTCAATAGTCTGATAGAGTACACAATTTTTGTTCTTAGGTCAGAGTTCTACCTTGAATTCAGTGACTGAATTCAACGTAGAACTCACTTCTGAGGTAAAGAATGAACAACCCACAAGAACCTATCACATACAAACAGTATTTCTGGTGATATTTTTTTCCTCACAGGTAGTGCTGTGTAACAGCTAATACTACAAGTCCATGAGCATCCAGCTAACTTTCCATACCACGTTTCTCTAAATTCACTTCCTACGAAAAAAGTAGTAATGAAGACAAACTGACTGTTTACCGTTTCAAACATTCCAGCAAAAATCATCAGAATTGCTGAAAATAATTACTTTTACATCAAAAACTTTACATTTTATAAGAAAGCAATACAGAAATCCCACTGGATAAGGCTATTTTCTATCTAGAAACTGAGTGCTTTCTGCACGTGTTCAATTTTAAGGCTACTTTCATCTTCGGCTGAATTCATCAATAGCCCTACAGACCCTGAAACAATTTCTTACCAACACAAAACTTTCCCAAGATGCTCAACAAACATACAAATCTATTTCAGAATAGTGTTTTCAGAGCAGCAGCTCTAGCTGAATGCAAGCACATAAACTACAGGAGTTGGCTGCTATAAGACACCTGGCCCATAGTTCATGATATTCAAGTTACATTTCATAGAGTAAGTGCTCCCCTAGGATATAAAAATATTGAGGTCATGCTCTTGACTTCTGCTGCTCTTGATTAGTTATTGCTTATTCTTCAGCAAGTTATTGTGAAATACCTACAAGAAAAACACAACTGTAAAAGAAGTTTACAAACAAGGCAAATTCTAAAATTCATGTACCATAAGCCAGTGTTCAAAATAAACTGCTGATTTGTGTGTTACAGAAATGCTTCACTTTAAAAGAGCTATGTCACAGGAAGGGGTGAGTGGCTTGTGTACAGATATAAAGGAAATACAGAATTTTTAGGCACAGAAGACTACACTAAAAAGATGGGATACATAGCTGAAGCTGCAGAAGCTGAGTAACATCTTAAATTCTAACACAATCTTACTTTTAGCTTTGCTGTCCAAATAAGATAAGCTACATCAACTACTGAAAAGATTTTGGGTTTTTTGATGTATATTCCTCTTGAATAAATTTTTAAAAATTGAAAAGGATAGTATTTTCTCAGGCTAGCTATACCTGCAAATAACAATCTAAAAATTAATCCACATGTTTTTACACACCTGATCTGATATTTAATGGCACTAGCATTTTTTGTTCCTGCACAGCAGATCCCTCCACAAATTCTATGCTTTGGGTACTTAAACTACATCAGTGTAAGTTATGAGAAACTTAATTTAAAAGAAGGTTGCAAGTTTCAGTGGTCAAAAAATCCAGTGGCTTTAACATTTTCTTAAAAAAGAACCAAACCATTTCAGACACTCCAGTAGTTTGACAGTTTATCATATTTCCTTTTTCTGTGTGTATGAAATGTGAATTAGACTGTCAAAGTAACTGGTGCTACAATTAATCTTTCCAAAGTAGCAGAGCTTAACTTTCTGAAACATCCAAGCAATATTGTCATATCAAACCCACCAGTAAGGCATTACCTATGCCAAAAGCAAACAGTTCAGCCATTTCATCTATTAAAAAAAAAATACGCTTTTGGAATTAACAGCAAAAATAGAAACTGGCCAGATAGTAACGATCTTGACACAAATTAATAATCTCACTTAATGGAGTCACAGCAAGTGGTTTCACAGGAAGCTAGTTCACAGGCTTATATCAGCTACAGACCTGAACTCTTTCCTGGACAGAACCCAGAGCACTCCAGATGTGAGATGTTCAAATTCAGTATGCAGAAATCAGTCCCAGTAGTGATTAACTAGGGTGACTGCACTGTCACTTTGGTTAAACTGAGAAATCCAGTGTCAGATCCCCTAAGACTGATATGAACCTGTATCACAGTATTGGTCAATGGTATTGGACTTGAAATTTGAATCTTATAATATAACCTTTATAATGCTATATTAACAAATCATTATACCTGACCATCTCATTATGATGTTTCAGGATGCACTTAACCTGTCTGAACATTAACGGTTGCAGTGAAAATTAAGACTTGGCACTCAGTCTTATTTTCATCAGGCTACTAAGTGATTTAAGGAAACAAGCAAGCTCTTTTCAGTGTAGTAAAATAATGACTCCTAGAAATTGGAATCTGATCTAGTAAAAGAATCACATAAATTCCACTTCTCCAAACAAACACACATAGTAGGCTGCCTACAGAGGGTAACTAGACATCCACAGGGTAAGAATGAGTACTTAAATGCCTTTGGATGAATATTGGTTCACAAACTGTGCTGTCCCATTCTCAGAAGAAATCATGAAACAATACTCATGTGATAATAAACCAGTGCTTTTTCTTCAGAAACCCTCTAAATTGCTCTTAAGCTTCCTCCCAAGAATGCTGATTTAACTGCTGTGTGCAAGAAAGTAAGTAGAGAGAAAAGAACATAAATTGAGCAATACAAAGGACTAGGTGAGAAACAGTAAATCAAAGGACAATATGGAATAATTATTTCATATTTGTGTTATTTTTTAAGACAAACTTTTCTCAGAAAGCTAAGACTTAGTGTTTGAAATTTCAGGATTCTTCCGTGTCCTACAAATCTACTTGGCAGCCAGTCATTACAAATACCTGTTCCTAACAACTCAAGCCAAAAATCACTCAGAACAGCAATACACAGCTAAAAACAGTATCAAGTCCTTAACTAATTTTACACTATTGGAGTAAAACACTTAACCTCTTTTTAATCCACTATAACTCAATTACTTCTTAAACCTTTGTCCCAGTGAACAATATACTCTTTTCACAGGACATTTTCTGTGCCAAACTGCCCTGGTTTCTAATAAAAATTAGGCATATAATTCCTTCTAAATGAATAGTAAAACAAAAAAAAAAAACCCACCAAATGACAAAAATATGAAAGTACCTATATATTGAAAAGCAAGAAGGCATTATCTAAGATTCACAGTCAAATTTCATAGAATACACTCACAAATAAAACAGATTCTTGTTACAGATATTTAACTTCAGCAAGTACACCATTCACTCAAATCCTTTTCTAAGAAATTTGAAGTTGCAGGAGGAAAGCAGGAAGACTTCCAGACTTATACAGTCTACATGTCAGAAAGAACAAAAATAGAATGAGAGAAAATTTCTTCCAAATTCACGACCTAAGTGATAAGATCTGGAATTCTGAATTGATACTCGAGTTTTTTAGATAAGATGTTCTATTCCTGATACAATGCAACTGTACTGCCCAGCTTTCCACTTTGCACTCAGGTGCAGGGAGGACAGGCAATTTGCACGCTCACTAACTCCAGCCCCCAAGGATGGCTGATGCTGTTGACCTTCAGTTTCAGAGTTTACAGTTTCATGCATTTAACTGCTTAAAACAGGAGTGATCTTGATTATTTAGATCCAGGCTGAAAAAGGAAGAAATTCTTCCTTCACCCATTTGTCCAGTTCTTTCATACCAAATACATAAAATTAAACTGGTGCAGAAAAGGCATAAAAACACTGGTTCTTGCCTGGATGACTCACTAACACTTGAGATGTTTATGGGACTGACCAGGGACTTGAACCTGGTGTAAAGGTTGAATAGAAAGGGACATTTATCACTGTGACCAGTGTCAAAGAAACCTCCACATGGATAAAATAATTGCTGCACATCCCTACAGCTGATATAAGAGCAATAAAATTTTGACTTTCATTTCATTCTACCCTCATTTCTAATTTTCTGGTGAATGCCATAAAAGGAAAGTGACAAATATTTTTATTTTAGTGACAATATGTAAACATTAACAACGCATTGTTTTGCCTAGTCAAAGAATGAAATAACAAATAGCTTAGCAGATTTCTGAATAAAGATTCGGGAAAAATACAAATGTTAGAAACACCAAATGATTGAGTAATTTATTAAGAAAATAAATCTGAGACAGGTATAATAGAACTTCACTTAAGATGAGTGACATAAGCAGGATATACCACAATACGAACAGAGATTAAATACAGACTTCAAACAATATAGTTACAATTACACAACGGTATATCTTACTGAAACCTGGTTTTGACTTGTTCTGCCTACAGATTTGTACCTTACTTGGGACATCTAGGAATTAATGATGCCAGATGATCAATCTACTCTAGCACCAGATGCAAGAAACAGCTACTGTGTAAATCCATCCCAGTGCTTTGTTCTGCCATCAACCCTGTGATTTTCCACAGAATTAAGCCATGCAACAGATGCTTTAATATCTCTGACAAGAGAGGTTACTCAGCTTTGGTTTATAACAATATTATTATCTATATAAATGGCCTTTCTGATACAGGATGAAAATCTTGCCTCAGAAATACTGTCTTGCTATGCACTGTGCAGCTTTTTTAATGCTTGTCTGACTTCATTTATTTCTACTTCATAACTGTCAGCCTCCAATTTACTTGACTTTCTGTGCTGCTTTGCACAGAGCAACATGTGATTCAGCAGGAGGGGAGAGCAGAGTGATCATGCAATCTGCAATTCACTGCAGGAGCTGGGCATGTAGAGGCAGCACAGAGGCACCTACACTTCCATGAAGCAACACAGCAAATCAGTCAGACAAGAGTTTAAATACACAAACAGAAATCCTTGAAGATGAGTTAGCCAAAATGAAGCACTTTGATTCAGGTCAGTGAAACTGAAAGGTTTTTTTGTGCCTACACCTTGCAAATGGCTGAAGAAGGGAGGCAGGGGGAAGAGCTGTAGAATAACAACTTATTCAGGAAAATAACTTTTTGAAAAGGAAAATAAAATCCCCCTCCATATTAACAAAATAAAGAAATAATGTTTTCATTGTACTCCATAAGTTGCAACAAACCTGTAATTCTCTTATACCTTTAAAAGCAAAAAGAAAAATAAAAGGAAAAAAACTCCACACAACAATCTCGTTATTTACACTACTTCATACCACTAGAGAGGTTTTTCTAATGTAAAGGATTATTGGATAACTTAGTTTCTTCTCCAGTTCAAGTTTGCTTTCTTTCCATTTTTCAAAAATGCAAAATATATCCAGAAGCCTGTTTTGTAGACTTTATGGTCAAATAATGATTTCAAATAAGCAGACTGGCAAAGTTCCACCTCTCACAAACATCAGTGGACATATCCTCAGTGACCTCCATTAGACAAGAGTCCCTGAAAACCAGGTTCAGATCCAGTCTAATACAGCATCATCCCAGAGAAATCCAGTGAAGATTTGATAAAATGGAGAAAAGAAAACAATCCTACATCTGCAAGGAGAAATGTTTCACTTCCTGAGAAACTCCTTAAAAATACACTATTTGAACAACTTCCTTTAACAATTCAGATATTATAAGGTTGGCTGACTACACATCCCTTTGAAATTATAATTAATTCAGCATTATGAGGACAATTTTCTTCTCTTTCCTTCATTTTCCTTCAATCAACCACTTCTCTTGATCAACATGAGACATAAAATAATACATCATAATGTCTTTTGTTTCATCCCTATGCTTGATTATTCTTGGCAGGTTTTTTTGTCTAATGAGCAAGCTGTTTGCTTACAGCTACCTAAGTTAAAATAACTGAAAAATTAACTTGTCAAATCTGAAAATGCTTCATTTTCAAGCTTAAATTTGTTTTATTGCAGTATAAATGAATGATGCACATTGACATATTGTAGCTCAGTTGTATAAATACCGTGAAAAAATTTACAGCTATAGAAATTCTAGCTTCCATAGTAATTTTTTTGTTAATTAAAAAAAAAATACATCTTTCTGATATAACAAAGCAAGAGTAGGATCTGTGTATCTGGTAATTAAGCATGAACAAATTACTAACCTTTAACTGCATTAGACTAAAAAGCATAGATATCTGTAGAAGCAGCAGCACTAAACAGATATTACTAACCAGATGAACTCTTTATTATTAATAATGTTTGACAGCAATTTACAATATTTTAGGGAAAAAGATTTCCTAATGTTCATGCTGTTGAATAGTCCATCTACAATCAAACTGGGCTGGAAAGCCACAGTCCAATTGTAAAAACATTCAAGATTCCTTTACTTTCCAGCTAAAAGAGTTTGACAAGAAGGATCTTTTTAAAACCTTGACTATGTAAGATGTTATCACATTTTACAATCAGATAAGCACTGTTAGAATCAACATCAGCTTTGCTTCACAAAATAATTTCTCACATTTTCTTTAAGTATTATTTTTATAACTTCTCCCACCTTTCTTGGAGAAGCTGGAGTTCAAACAAACATTTCTTGATAATCTCTACATGTTTGTAGCAATACTTGCCTTGTTCTTATGTGATATTTATAGGAATGTAAAAAAAGATGTACTTATTCCAGTCAGTGAGCTGAAACCATTGCATATAACTGCCTCACAAATCTGAGATATGAATTCAGAATTACTTCATTCTGCACACCACAAACATTGTTAAACCCATGTCACCTTCAGTATATATCCAAAAACGATCTGCAACCAATGGGATATCAAATGGTAAGATAAAACTGCAGACATGGTGGGGTTGGACCTATAAAATACTTCTAACATTCTTTGAGGTATTTTGCTCCTCAAAATGAGGGATAGACAGCGTAAAATCACTTTACATTTTTATTGATCTGAGGTGCCAGTTAGCATAAGGATGTGTGTGCCCTCCCACACACATAGCCTCATTCACTTATTAAAAAAAAAAAAACAAAAAACCAAAAACAAAACCACCCAACACAGCAGCTTTTCCATGTGCTAGACATCAAATACTCGATAGTATCAGTACTTTAGAACCTTCTAGGGGAAAAATGTTATTGTCTTCCAATGGGTTATGGTACTCAAAAATGTCAGAATTCTATTTACAGAGAGTGCTACAATCCAAATCTAGAAAGCCTGGAGGAAAAAAGTGATAGTTTCATATGTCCTAAGAAACCATCATTTTTACACAGGAATGAAAAAAGGAAAGATAGGAATTGTAAATGTTCAGCATATGAAAAAAGCAAGCAAAGACAAGGTTATGGTAGCTTTTGTCCAAACCACAGTTCTACCACTGTGTAGAACCCACTTTATAAATCCATACATTCAGTACTAATGAAAAACGTTGAAATATTTTGAGGTTTTATTTGTCTATCTTATTCATTCAGTACAAATCTACATAGTTAATTTTACTTCTGCATATCACTCCCTCTCCATCTTGATGAGACTTCACCTGCAGATCTCAGAGAGAAATCTCATGATTCATAATCATGTTACACTTAAACTGGCTAAGACATTACTTACAGTGACTACAAGGCAGTTTTGGGCACACATCCCTGCATGCTTTGAGAGGATATTTTCTTTTGAGGAGCCCAGGAATATCAGTGGATATTACAGGTGGAACCAATTGCTTCTTTTTCTAATGTAATTGAGTCTTTTTCTTAATAGTGTAAAAAAATTCTGTCCCCTCATGCCCCAAGTATCAGGACCTTGTAACTGCCTACCAAGAAGTCCTGAATAAAGTTAAATATATACACATGTAAAAACAGGCACGTGTATGAAAAATGGAACAGTTTAATAGTTTAGGAGAGAAACGCTAGACTGAGTAAGATTTAGAAAAATTGTTACACACTTAGTGTGCTTTAATCCAGTTCACATATGGAATATTGTGCACTATTTGCAATACAGTTAGCAATCTGACAGCCCTTTGTTGGCTTTGCAAAGAAGGAGCTCTTCACATTCATGTTTTTTGTTCCTGGATGTTGAAAAAAAGATTGCCTACCTATTTCTTATACGCGCTTAAAGACTTGAAAACCAGATTAAAAGTATGTATCCTGGTGACTATCATAATGAAAATTCTGAAGCCATTTCTCTATTTTCCTTAAGATTTGAATTGGCTTGCAGCAAGTTCCAATATCAACTGTGATTTTTCACATAAAAGCAATTGGCTTTTATTGAAAACACACACAAGAAAATGCTACGAAGATGGTAGAACAGAAATTCTTTTAAATAGCAAATTAGCATAAGAAAAATCAAGCATGTATTCCAGTCATTTCATATTTGGGCCAAAAAGGAAACACTTCCAGATCAGACCAATATGAATTTAAATGGGGATCTTCCTTACTCTTCTGCAAAACAGCATAAATCTGTTGCCTAGATCATCTGGGAATATTGCAGCTAATTAATTCCCTCATAATGCAGGCCTTAGAGAGCAAATCTTTATCTGTGCCAGTAGCACACAAAGACTGCTGAAACCTGAAATGCTTTTGCCAAAGAAGAATTTTTGGGTGCAATATAATCTGTGAGGATATAATTAAATAAGCCACTATACACAGGCAAGCATGTTGTCAAATCCAATGGTCTTCTCTGGCCCTTAACTTCATGAATACCAAGAATTCTCAGAGCTTGACACAGACTTTCTAAGTCTGACTAAAGTGGTTAACTTACTCTGTCGCAAAAGGCTGGAAGGGCACGTTGTACAATGGACTCTTGTCACTGCTCCTTTACCTATCAGTCTACTCTTTTCACTTCTAAGAATCACTGCTTGGGTTTTCTCCTAAAGTGATGTTCCATTCACCAACAAAAGCCCTGCCAAATCCTCAAAACATATATGCATCATTAAATATGGATCCCCACACTCTTCATATTAATAACTTCCTGCTGCTTTAATGAACAGCTGGTAGAACACATCATTTTTCACATGCAGTAGCATATAACAAGGAGTAAGTTCTGTACTTCTCACTTCTATGCTACAAAGATTTAACAATTGGAATGAATTTCATCAAGAGCAAGCTCAAAAATGTCAAAGGAGTTTGTTTTCAGTTGCATACAGGCCCCAGTGTAAGTGCACTACCTAAAATTGTTTGATGACTTGCAGACATTTTTAGAGACATACTGAACAAGCTCCAAACTGACAGTCTCTTCTGATTCAATGATTATATATCACACAGGAAAATAACAAATTAATTCATAAGAATTTTCTGCAGCGAAATTTCAAGCACTGGACAGTCTTTAATAACAACATATTAAAATAATACTTTTTGGAAGTAGTAAAGTACCAAAAATTTTGAATTATTTCAATCTTTTAAACACATTCTCCTATTGTGTTCTGTTAAAGCAGCCACTTGCAAAGATAGTAACAGAGCAGTGATACCACATCTTCATCATAATGTGAAAAGCTTTGTCATGGGTTATAATTTCAAGCTTTGTCATGGGTTATAATTTCATTCTATCTCTCCTTATGTCCTGTCCAAGGTTACTATCTGAAACTGCACCAACTTTTTTAGGTACATCATTAATTCCTACATAATTTTTCCTGCTGCCATCTATCAGTGTCAAATGGGAAAGTAGAAGTGAAAAACCATTAAAAAAATTTAACAAATAACTAAAGGTTGTTCAAATTAGGTAAGAATGTCCAATGAAGCTCTGATCACTGATATAACAAGCCACTACCTTTTCTCTTTCAGAAATAAAATTTCAAGAAATATGAAAATTACAAAAACTTTTAATACAATCCCCCATGCCGGCATTTACTCATTTACTATGGAGCATTGCCTCCATAGTATTTGTTTCTAAAGCAAACAAGCAAGATTTTTAGCATTAGGCATAGTAGGACTTTGAGATGCAGAAAAGGAAACATTCGATAGTTACTAAGATATTAAAACATGTCAAGTTCAGACAAACAGGATAATAGAAAAACAACAAGCAATAGGAGAAACACCATTCCAAAATCAATATCAAAAATTTTAAAAAGCTCTACATTAGAAACATTAACACAAAACAAAACTACAGCTATTTTACTAAAGTATTTTTTCAATACTGATAAAAAAGTGATAGAAATACTGTGGTTAGAATAAAAGCTTCCTTAGGCTTGAATACATGGGAGTTGCTCTAAAACTAGGTTCCAAAAAAAAGTACCAGCTGCTGAAAGATTTTCTTCTTTCCTTCAGCAGGGAGGAAGGGAGGGTGTGCAACGACAACGTGGACACACCAAGAGTCATGACAACACGGACAAGACACAGAAACAACAGACAGTCAACTTCTTCAGCTCAGTCAGAAGAGTCACACTCAGAAATTGACCAACACTTGCACACATACTAATCCAAGCTATTATTTCTCTTTTCTGCAGAGAGTTGCATCAAGTGCTTCAATTACCACAAATTAACAGAAATAAAGGAGATAGGAAAAAAGGATTAATGGTGTCAGTCTAAAAATATTCCCATTCTGCTCAATCCACTGTTTTCTATGTTCTGCCACCCCCTATCAAACCTCTTAGGCATCTTTCCCTTCAGATTGTAAAGCCAAGATAGCCTATGCAGTTTCTGTCAGTTACCATCTATTTGTGAATTACAAAGCTATATATACTACACCATAATAAGCACAGATGGCTAGAGTCAATCCCAATAAGATTTAATGGAAAGACAAGAGAAGACTGGGTATCCATAGCCACTAAATAACCTACAGCATATAAAATAAAGATTATTCTTCAGAGAAAGGAGATAAAGATAAGATGAAACAATGTTATCAGCTTTACTTTAGATTATGAGGGCAATCTAAGGAAAAGCACATTACCATTTACTTAACTTCTAAACGTCAGCTACATAAAGAGCTTCCAAGTTAATGCCTTCCAAGAGACATTTAAGAGTTCAGTGTTAACAATAGTTTGAGATTAGTAGACTCTGCCTTTTCAGACAAAAAAAGTATTTGGCACTAGAAACAGGCAGCAAAAGCAGACCATAGGAAAAGTAATCCTGCAAAAGAAAACAGGAATCCATACTCGAGAATGAATTAAAGGCACATAAAAATTAGACACCTTTGTCTATAACACAGAAGAAAGGAAAAATTAAGATTTGCATTACTCTTTCCCATTATAATTTGTTACATTCTATCTAGAAGTTATGAACAATTCAATAGCTTCTTAAATTTCCTTAATTAATTAAAATTAATACAAATTCCTAACACTTTCCCATATTTTACAGTTTAAAAAAGAGCAGTCAAGTCCTTATTAGCTTCATTTCAAAGGCAGTAATTACAGGTGAAGGTACAAAACACTTATTCTGTCAGACCTCCTAGGCTTCAAAATTTTTCCTCCTTCACCATATTAATAAAACTCAGATCATACAAAATAAGTCATGGGAAAAAGGGACTGACACTTCTTTAGAAGTGCTAGTTTCAGGTAACAGTGGCATGAGGAAAAGATTCAAAGCCCTATTTGCAAAAGTAACTTTTAAAAAAGATCTTGGTTTAACTCAGGTTGAAGGCAACACCAAACAGCAGCTCATCTTTCATGTTTTCAATTGCATTTTCTCCTGACATCATGATCATGACACATGCATGCTGTAAAAGAGCTGCTGTACCCAATTATAAGGTTTTTTACCCTGACCTATAAAAAGCACTGAAGAAATAAGACCACCAAAACTTTTTTCACAACTAATGAGTTAACATGAGTTAGATAAAAGACCATGAGTGCTGCACTATCCAGTCCTAAATACTGACTTCCTCTAAAGGATCCTCCACAAATGATGAGGGCTTCTTGTCCATTGCAAAAATCTTGTTGAACAAAAGTCCTCCTCTTCCTCAAGTGAAGTTACTGGTACTCCACTCCTAAAGCATGAAAACCTTCCGAATATTTACATGGAAATCTCACAATAAAGTGCAAAGAACTTGTGATTAATCCCTTTTAAAAGGGCCTTTGGCTTTCTCAACTGTACAAAGGTGTAGTTGTGATCCACGCAGAGATGTTCTGCTCAAAACAGTAATGCACAGTTGGCATGGAGCTTAACTCAGGGGCAGTGTTCATTTTTGAGAAGCCTTAAACCTCCAAAACAGACAAGGGAATAATTAATGCTGGCTATTCTGAATTGCTATGGAGACCTAATATTCAATTTATCTCCTTTCCAAACACAGAGGTCTAGTTTTCACTAATGTTGAAAAAACATACTCTTTAAATACTTCCAAAAGACTCCTCTGGGAAGCCAAGCTGCCCGAACTTGCCACATGTAGAAGGCGACACACTCAATGGCCAATGTGGGAGGACCTCACAGCAAAGCAGAGTGAAAAGGAGTACTACCAGTGAAACCTTCCTCTTCCTAGCTGCTTGGTTTTATGGTCTGTTCAATTTTCTTCTACTTTCTGCACCCTTGATAACTATATTAAGATGGAGGGATGATAGTTAACGCTACAGTATGATGCAGCTGGTTCCAATGATCAACCAACCCTACTATTCTGTAGCAATACTATGACACAGTTGAGTTGTGGAGCTCATTCATCAACTTAAATTTGAAAATACAGCAATCACTTAAATTTTGACCTCTTAAAAGGTATATATCTTGCTTAACTTGCTTTTAACAAGCAAGTTAAAACCCAACATCTCTCTTCCAGCAGCAGATAAAATTTACCATATAAAATACAGCCTTTTTAATGAACACAAATGCATGAGACACCTTACAAATATCAATTACTAAAATGAGCGACCCTATAGATTCTTGCTTCCTTGTATTTTAAAGAAATTAAAATTTAAATTTCTGGAAAAAGCCTGAAAGATTTTCAGATACTGATACAACAGACAACTAAGGTTGTATGCAATTTTGTCCAACTGACTGTAAATATACAAAAACACAAAATGATTTTAAATGACAAAGCCACTATGTTTTGTTCTAAGATTAAAAACACCACCTCTATTTGGAAAGTAATCAGAACAGAAAAATAACTGCTATATTCCAATACTCTGTTTTTCTCCACAGATTTACAGCATTATGAGTAATGAAGGTTTGCTAGATAAGATTTAGGATGTTCAAAGTAGGAGAGCATAAATGTAATGCCATTTCTCAATCACACTTTTCAAAAGTAATAATCTTTATTTCCGGCAAACTGCAGTATATGTATATATATTTATCAAGTGTCTAGTGCTATCATCATAGATAAAACCATTACCCCAAAGCACTATCAATATAACAAAATATGAATGAAGAACATATCCCTAACAGCATCTACTGAAAAGCCTCAGTTCCCAAGCCTGAAATAAACTGAGGATACATTCCCATGGGCTAGAAACTCCCAGCATCCTGACAGCACTGGCTGCTGAAGCAGCCTAACCAGGCAGCTTGGAAAACCCTAATAAACACATCAACCCTTACTTTACTGACAGACATGAACAGTTGCAGCTACTCAGCAACTGGACTGCAGCAGCACTAAGATGGGGTTGAAAACTCTCCTCCCCCACACTTCAGGCAAAAAGTAAATGCACTCTTGTAGAGAACCCAAAATGGTTTGACTTGCACACACAACTTGAAGGAGATATTTAAGACATCCCATCCCCCCCATCTTTAAGATGGAAAGTCTCCTATTTAAAAACAAGACCATTCTCAATTTTTGCTCAAGAAAAAGAAGTGGGAAGGTAGGTAGCTTCTAACACACATCTCGTTTCCCACTGTTACATGTTAAGGCACAGTTCTTGCTTAGACCTACTGCATTATTTCCAACAGATTTGTCAGAATTATCAAGACCCTTCAAAAGAAATGAAAAGTCAGTTACAGTTCTGCCTCTATAAAGTACTGAAAAGATCTTAGCTAGTAATCACACATTAATAACACTTAGTGACAAAAATGACATTTTAGGGTATGTTAAGAGAGCTAGGTTTAGGGATGGCTTGGCTTTTGGCTTTTTATAAATAAAAGATCATATCCTGGTTTAGCAGGTTCCGTAAGGGTTCCCTCTCTGAATGACTGCGTTCTTTCTCACTGTGATCTAAAACTCTTAAGAAACTGAGCCAATGAGCCAGAAGTCAGGGTCATTATCTTTCACATTAATCAGTCCTGTCAGTTAAGTCTTAAGTTAAGCCTCTAAATACTTCTTTTCACACCAGAATTCCATCTCACCCTTACATCTGTAGGGCATCAAAAGCCTGCAAAAAATATCCTACTCTGACCAGAGAATTAAATTACAAACACAGGCCTTGCATACCTTGATTTTAACTCTGCAAGACAGTTGCCCCTACATATGTTTCATATGCTGCTGTCCTATTCCTTAACAGGAGGCCACTTTGGAATCACTAATCACATTGCTAATCACAATTTCAAAACCAACAAATTACAGTCACACAAGTAAATTTACTAATTATATGAAAATCTGGGATGGCAAAACTTCTTCACCATGTTACATTTAAGTATGATAATTGATAAGTGTTCTTACAAGATATTTTTCTAGTATATTCTTGTACAGATAGATTAACACAATTTTGGAGGGAGGTTTACAGTTATATGTTATGAACTACTGAAAATTACCCATGCTTTACAGGGAGAGCCTTGTAATAGTAAATAAATATTCCAGACTGGGTACCAATCAATAGGACATAAGCATGCTGCACAAGAAATAAAAGCATACACTTCACTGAAGCACCAGCCTTATAAAACTTATACTATGTAAAAATAAGCCAGCATATTTGCAAATTGCCTCAGAAGAATCAGTATGCAGTATTCCTCAAAGCAGTCACTCTTAAAACCCTTGGGGACACCTACTTGTCACAGAATAAATTATCTGGCTAATATCCAATATTACAGCACACGTCAGTGGGCACCCAGGAGACGGGCATTAGAGAGCACTTAGCTTCCTCAGCCTTGCAGGTTAGTCCTTACATAAATGACTTTGCCCAATTACAAACCATAACTGATGTATGTATTTTGGAGTTTTCTAGCAGCAGCCTTTAATCCTAGAACATTTCTACAGCACCAGATTTTCGCTTGTTTTTTTTTTTCCCCCAAAATCACAGGTCCCGATGCACAGCATACTGAACTGGTATTTTTCACATGAACCTAAGCTCTTTTATTTTAAGATATTCAAGGCAAACAAAAGTATCTGACTACTGACTGGAAGTGCTCTCAAACACCAGAATCAGGCCGTTTAATAAAAACTACTGTGAAAATAAGTTCTCCCACAACTCTGGTAGCTCTTTCCCAGTTGCTTAAGATAAACAGCCAAGCTAGCATCCCACAGACATCAAGCTAGAAAATACATGCATCACAACACACTCCAGGTCTCAGAAAAATAAGAGACTTATTGGAGACATTTACTTTGGTTTGCTACAGCAAACCGCAGTCACCAGCAGGCTGTAGAACAAGAAGAAACCTGTTGCCTCTGAAGTTACAAACCAAATCAATGCTTTACACCAAATCAAAATCCAGTACGTTAAAAAGTAAAGAAAAGAGAAAATTATTTTGCATGGTTGGAATTCGGATTTTTAAAAGTGACACCAAGGGACGCAGGATACTGGATGCTCAAAGAAAATCTGTTCCACTGAAAGAAATGTGAACGGCTTTTGAAAATAGGTTGCGTTTTACTCAACTCGCAAGCAAACACAGCCCGAACTAGGCGCACAGGCGAAGCACGCTGAGGACAGAGCCACCTTACAGCGGCAGGTTTCGTAACTGACGAGATTCGGGTCAGGCTGGGGCTGCCGCTCTGGGGCTCCGGGCACGGCGCTCCGGACACGGCGCACCGCTGCGCCTCAGCCCCGCACCCCGACACCGTAACCCGGCCGTGAGCGCTGCCCCTTGTCCCCCGCCCACCCGACCGGCACTAACGACAGGGCACGGCGAGACGCGGCTGTGCCGGCCGGTGCCGCTGCCAGGCGCCCGGGCAGGGAGGGAGGAAAGGGGCTCTGTCCCGGGCGGCACCGGCGGAGCGGCGGGGCGAGCCCCAGCCCCGGCCGCCAGCGCATCCCCTCCCGCAGCGGGGCGGGCAGCGGGAGGAGGGAGGGCGAACGCGGCTCTCCCCCTGCACGCCCGGCGCCCCGCAGGGCGGGAAGCGGCTCCGCGGCCCGGCCCGCCGGGCCCCAAGGTGCGGGCTGGGTGCCCCTCACGGCACGGGCACGCCGGGCGGTCCTGCCCGCTCCGCGCCGGAGCGCACCGGGAGCTGCCCGGCGGGACCCCCAGCCTCCTCGCCGAGGCGCCGCAGACAATTATTTAAGAATTAAAATTCGGGGAGAAGGGGGAAAGTTGAGGCTGTCCCCCAGCCCCCGCTCCTCGAGGGATGCCCTATACCCTGCAGGAACGGCACCAGCGGGAGCGGGCTGGGCGCGGCTGCCGGCTGGCAGGGTGGAAGGGCTGAACTTACGTCTCGGAATTTGTTCCACTGCCCGACCTCCTTGTCGTACTGGGAGACGGTCGTGAGCCATTGTTTATCGTCCAGAAAATTGCCGCTGTCCGGTCTGCCCCCGGCCGCTGCCGCCGCCGCCGGGCTGCACCAGGCTGCTGCACACACGCACACCAAGGCTGCCGCCGCCGTGAGCATCTGGGCGAGAGGAAACACGGGCAGAGGGGTTACCCACGGCGGAGCCGACCCCGGCCGGGGGCTGCCGGCGGGGCACGGGACAGCCGCCCGCGGCGGGGCCCCTCGCCCACCTGCAAGCGGCGCCCCGGGGGAAGGGGAGGGGAAGGCAGCCCAGCCCGTCACCTTGCCGCGCGCCCCGCGCTCCTCGCCGCGGCCGGAAAGGCGGCCCCGCGCCCGCTCCCTCCCCGCACGCGCCGCCGTCTGCGGCCGCCCGGCCGTCCGCCCCGCTCCCGCGCCGCGCGCGCCGCCCGCCCCTCGCCACGCCCCGCCCCCGCCGCGCGCCGCACCGGGAGAGGCGCGCGCCCGCCGGGAACCGCCGGGAACTGCGCGGGGCCGGCAGCACCGGCACGTCCCGGATACCGGCGTATCCCGGATACCGGTACATCCTGGGTACCGGTACATCCTGGGCACCGGCACGTCCCGGGCACCTGTACACCCCCAGGCACCGGCACATCCCGGGCACCGGCACACAGCCACAGGCACCGGTACATCCCGAACACCGGCACATCCCGGGCGCCGGCATACAGCCCCGGGCACCGGCACATCCCGAGCACCGGCATACCCCCGCCGAGCCCCGCCCAATCCCGCAGCAGCCGCGCGGTGCCGCCGCCTCCTCCAGGTGGGGGTGGATGCCGCTGGAACTTCGCTAGAGCTCCGCTGGCGCCTCGCAGCCCGAGTTAGATGGGCGCAAAGCCCCGGGCGGACACGATCCTTCAGAACTCTCAGTCAGACAGAACTTCCCGCGCCTTCGGGACAAGGACAGACACGAGCTCCCGGGGCGCCTCTGAGCGCTGATGGAGGCGCATTGTGATGCTGCCTGCCCGTGTTATCCCTTTCGTAAGGATCGTGCACACTTCCCTCTCTTTCTGGCTTTTGTCTTTCAGAAAACCAAGAGTGGGTTAACTCCAAGTCTTTAATGACAACCATGAGCAACCATGCTTTCCCGAATTAGTTAAATTTAATTTAGAATTGAGTAAGAGGTAAGAATAGTTCAATTACCTGTCCAGAATTCCTGCCTCCATATTTCAGTTCTATTTCCCATCCCGTTGACCTCTTTAATCTAATTTTTAATGTTACCTTTATTCCCTAGACTTGAATAACACTCTGCTTTTCAGGTTTGTATTAGCCGCGTAGTGCAAGGATTCGGCAGAGGTAGCGGGGAAGGGGCTGCGGGGCGGCCTCTGCGGGAAGAGGCGCGGGACTCTGCGGGAAGAGGCGCGGGACTCTCCCGCTTCGGGAGCAGCTGCTCCTGGCAGCCCCACAGCGGACACATCGCGGCCGCAGCTGAGCCGCTCGGCAAAGCTGGCGGCGCCTCCGTGAAAGCATCGCTGAGAAAGGGCAGAAACGCTGTGCGGGGAGGGGAAGCGGGGACAGAAACGGTGACAAACAGCAGGGAACGCCGGGGCCAGGGAGGGATGAGAAGGTGCTCTCCATGGCAGAGCGCTGCAGACCCTGACAGGCTCATGCCAGAGCAAAGGGATAGATATACCCAGAGAAACTCTGGCAAGCCCAGACCGGAGCTCATTTTCCGGAAGGACTGCAGCCAATGGGAAAGCCACGCCAGAGCAGAGGGAAAGTGTGAGAAGGAACGAGCAGTGAAGAGAAATTGTTACACGCTGACTGTATGCACCCTCAATTCTCCTGGTCAGGGAGAGCAGAGTCTGGAATGAAGAGGAGCCTCTTCATTCCAGAGAATGAAGAAAAAGAAGGGATAAAAATTGTTCTTTTAACGTGTGTCTTTGCCTTTAGCACTGCTCACACTAGCTGTTACATTTTTATTTTAATTGGCAATAAATCTTCTTCCAATCAAGTTTGTTTTGTCTGCAACAGTAATCGATAAAGAGTATTCCTGGTTTTATTTAACCCATGAGCTCTCTCACTCCAATTCTTCCTAGACTTGTCCTGCTGGGGAGAGGGGCTGTGAGCAGCTGGGTGACTGTTTGGCTGTTAGCCAGGATTAACCCACGGCCAGGTAGCCAAGTATATCAAGTACGCAACACTCTCAGTGTCGTTGCTGAAAGTGTTTTCTGTGGTAAAATATGAGTTACTTTCAGACCTGGTACTAGGGTCAAGTCCATCAAGAGATTCTCTGATGGCAGAAAAATGCCACTTCATGCAAAAAGAGAAGTGATTATGAGATTGCCACTGATTTAAACAAGTTTTGATTTTGGTCATGAACTGTAACTACAGACAGATAGTAGAGTACTAATTAAATCAAATAACCTACATCATACAGTACATAATACATGCCACTTTTGTTCCTAAACTTGTATCACTAAAATCAATGAAAATCCTGTCACTCGTATGACAGAGAGGATGATTGCCACATTAGGATTTATGTGCCTGACTCTAAAAATGCTACCTATCCAGAATGATATTATATTCTGTAATAAATGAATCATAAAATTCAAAGCAAAGGGATAGAGGGACTGCACAGAGGCTAAAGAAGAATCAATAAAACAGTCATGTTATGCTCAGGGTGGGTTATAGAGTCAGTACTTTACAGAATCATTCTCTGACAATCCAGTTTGTACTTGTCAGTCTTAATGTTAATTTCCTACAAATTGCTTTGCCCTTTGGCAAAGAAGAAAGTTCTCCATAAAGCTAATGTGGTTTTTTGGGTTTTTTTTTAAAGAATTACTTATTTAAACTTTTTTAACAGCATCCCAATTCCTGAATTTGTGTTTTCACTTACCCAGCAATAAGGTGATCTAGTTTTGTTCTGATTTGCTTCACCTGTGTTTGACAATTTCCTCCAGATAATATTAGTTAGTACTTTTAAGTTATTGTTCATCTTTCTATACTTAGAGAAGAGGAATAAAAGTGGCTAAGATTTGCATTCAGTAAAAATCCTTAGAAAGGGGAAATCTCTTATGGTTCGAGTTTTACAGAAGTTTCACTGCAATTTGTCTAAAAAGTGATCTTCAACACCTATCACTGCAGTTTCTACTGACAACACATACTAATGATCAATTATATGTAATTTTGCCTGAACCAAGCTATTTGAAGTCTTTAATAATTCTAAATGTATTCCTTATAATTTTAACCACTCTGATCTCCACATAATTGGTTTAAGAGCCTCATTCTGATCAAGGACTTTACATAAGTTGGTAATTCCATTTATTCAAGTACACAATGATACTTGATTGAAATGGCATTTTGAAGATACAAAACTAACAAGTTTTCTTTTTCTTTTCCTCAATAATTTCACTTCTCTTCAAAGATTAAATCTATGCACCTTGAGACAGATTGTTTATTATAAATGTACATACATTTCTTACAGAAAATGTAACTGTATTGTTACATGCTGATGTGTTTAACAATAGCATCTTTAAGATGTGACAGGGAATCTGTTAATGCAGCAGTGGTAAGAGAATAATACTAAAGGTAACAGGAATATGATTTTGAAATGAGAGTTTAGAAACTCTGCCTCATAGCTCTTCACCATTTTCCAGTCAAGAAGCATTGTTGTTATTAAAAAAAAAACTCTTTCTTCTCGATTCCAAAACATGATCTATTTTGCAAATTTGCAGTAACAAATATTTCAATATTAAGACTTACTAATTTAGAATAACTATTCAGGTGTCTTCCCCTCTGAGTAGCTGATGGATCCTACAGGGAAGTAGCAATGAAGATGGTGTAGCTGGTAATATATTTGCAAGTTAGAATACTGATGTGAGTAACATGATTGTTGCACAAGGAAAAGGATGGAAAGAGAAGAGAGAGTATACATTTAAATATGTATTTTGTGTATACATCTGTGTGTTATATGAAAAAGCATTGGAATTATGTAACGTATGCATGAAGTTATATATTGGAAGAAAAGTTTGTATGCATAGGTTACTGATGGAAGAGAAGGGACATGCTGAAAAATAATTAGGAAATGGAAGGAAATTTATGCCCTGAACACTGTCACAAAAGTGCTTTACTCACTTCCTGCAAATGAAGGATATGTTCACTTAAGGCAATTAAGTATGGAGTTCATTTTTGAAACTATTTTAACTGCAAAGGCTGTGCTATTATATTTGAATAAACTTATGTTGAAGGGAATCCCAAGGGAACACCTAGGTATCCCACTGCCCACAGGCAAAGCCAGATATTCCTTGTCACTGCTGGCAGATGTTGATCCAAATCTACTTCTAGAATCACCACTGGTGGAGTCTGTCAGTGGTGGAAACTCCACACTAATCTGTGTCTGCAGGTTTTACTAGACTCATTTTGGAAGAGGTTTTCAATACCTGAAACAAGTTGATCTTACTGCAATTTAAGCTTATAACTTATGGTTAATCCTATTCACCAAAAACATGAAGTGCAAATTACACTTTTCCTCTGATCAGCAGTCTTTCCCATATTGGAAACTATGGTAACCCCACTCTGTATTTCATCCCAATGATATGTTTATTACCATATTTTTACCCTGTTCTTTTAATCTTATACCATGATTTTGAGATCTCTGATCACTTAATTATCCCACTGAATTGGGCATTGAGGTTTTTCCATCGTCAATGTCTAGAACACTAGAACACCGTTGAACAGAGCAGAGGATTTGCTTCATAAATATAAATTATTTTGGCTTGATTGTCTTTGGTATCTTCCAGATATTTGGGCATACTGTGCTGAATTACGTGTCCCTGTATTTTCCAGAAATTGCAGGTGGAATGACAAGAGTTTCATTTTCTGACCCTTTTTCACCCACTTTTTTGAAAGTCCCTTTTTTAAAGAAACCCTTTAATTTGCTTTGGTTTTTTACAGTCATGTGGTACCTGCTTGCTCTCTACAGTTTCTCAAAAGTGATGGCTAACAATTTTGAGACCCTTTCAAACAATTCTGTGAATATTTGGGGCAGAGGTCTTAAGATGATTAGAACAATCTCATTTTTACAAAAATTACGAAATAGATTTATTACAGATAAAGTCTTTTCTAAGCCCTTTCTTTTTCTTGTCATTGCTGTGATGACTGAGTTAACCAACTACATGCCATTAATGACTGATGCATAGGTTTTAAATTTCTTTTTCTTACATTTCTCTCCTTACCACATTCTTCCTCCACAATGGGACTCATCCTTTCCTTTAATCTTCTTTATAGTAATACTATGTTTGCAGTTATTTCTTATTAACCTTGATGTCTTTTGCTAGCTGCATCTCAACTTCTCCTTGACTTTTGCTACTTGTGCCTTGAACTGATTTGAAGTATTCATCTTTCATTCTTCTTTAATGTTCATCTTCTACTTCAGGCCACTGCAGACTTCAAGGTTTAGTGTATTTGTCTTCTATGGCTTTCTCCATTCTTCTGCTATTATTGCAATTCAATCCTTAATGTTTTTCCTGGAGGCTAAACGCTCCAAGGTACTCATATTTCTCATTCTTCATGAATTTGATTAGATTGCTAAACACCTCTGGATCTCTGCTAAAACAAGTACTGTCAAAAAGGCAGAAACCACAAAGATCCAGAGAGCATGGTGGCTCAGATGGTCAGCATTAAGGACACATCCATCTGTTTTTATGGACAGCTTCCATACACTTCAGAATAAGGTATTGTTATGTGGGCCTACCCAAGATCAGAGGCAGAAGACCATCTCAAAACAGGTCTAAGCAAAGTCCTCCCAAGCCTACAACTGCAACAGAAAATATCTTAATGGTGTGGCATCTCTGCCTGACACTGCATTTAATCTTTCTGATGTTCTATATAGCCCCAATACCCACAGCAGCTGCAACAGGAATTCACAAAGATAAATCCTGGAACTCAGGCCTTCAAAAATAAGAGAATTTCTTCTTCATCCAAATTTGTTAAGCACAGAAGGATCTGGCTTTTTATATAATACAAAGTGAAGAACCTCCCCAGCCAAACTCAGGAACTGTGATTTGATCAAGCCTAGTCAAGAAAAATACCTTGTCTAGAGATAAAAACTTAATTTTTCACTTTGGCCATGGAATATTTTAAGTTGTCATAGTCAAATTTAATTTTATGTCTCTAGAAAAGCATGCAATGAATTTTTCTATTTGTTGATGTTCAAAAATTCATAATTCTTTTCTTGTCCAGTGAACAATTTAAATTGTATGTTAAAATTTACAACACAATAATAAGCAGTGCCTTGATGCCAAGGACAATCTTCTATCTCTAACATATCAATTCTTTTAGATGCAGTTTATTCATTATAAATTGGGAACTCCTCTCATCTGACTGTTCTCAGTAGATCAAAAAAATATCTGAAACTTTTCCAATCCTGGAGTTTTGTCTGGCACACATTGCAGCTTCCAGAAAAAGGCAAATGTCTCCTTGTGTCCTAGTCTCAGATACACCCTCTCAAATCAAACACTGTATGCAGTAGATTTTCTATGAACAAAACAGTCGAAACATCATAAGATTGATAGAGCTTCTAAACCAATGCCTGTTAAGACCTTCCTGTGTTATTCACAATCTCCTTGAGATGTTTTCCTAGTTTAAGCATCTCCATTTTACATGTTCCTTGTATAGAAGTACTCAGCTTCAAGAGCTGTGGCTGAATTTTCAGATCTGGTTTTATTTAAACACCAAACAATGTCGGGCATCAAGTTGTGTGTTGGATGGTGATGTGTTTTAACCATCTCACACCATAAAATCTCAATAGAAGCAATTCAGAAGTTGGGTTGGACATAGGTACCCTTTGTGAGCTCTGACTTATTGAAATTTCTTTCTCACCATTTTCTGTAATGAATCATTCTAGAAGTTTATGGAGTAGGTCAGCAGTTTTGTAATTCATACCCCCTATAGTTTATGTTTTCCAGAGTATGACTGAAGAAAGCCTTCCACATGTTTCTTATTTCTCAGGCAGAAATGAGAAATAAGGATAACCAAAGAGGATGTGATACTGCTCCTATTTTTACCCACTGAATTTTCCTGTTTGCTCAAATATGTTGGTCAGAAATATAGATGTACAATTTGAGTTATGCTGAACAAAAGGTACTATGGGTGATAGTATGATATGAAAGGTATATTTGGTTTGGGTGCCCTTATTCCATGATGCATTTTCAAGCCTAAAGTAAGTTTTAAGAATAATATTGCAAATTCACTTGTATAACTTACCTGGGCAATTAATTCTAGTGCAGACAAAACTTGAAGATGAAATATGTAATGAAACTTTTAGCTCTTCATTCTTTTGAATAAGAA
Organism: Melozone crissalis; assembly: GCF_028551555.1. Taxonomy (NCBI): domain Eukaryota; kingdom Metazoa; phylum Chordata; class Aves; order Passeriformes; family Passerellidae; genus Melozone; species Melozone crissalis. The sequence goes on along the minus strand of NW_026535784.1, from coordinate 32,767,431 downwards.
TTAAAATAACATGAAAAAAAAAGAAGCATATTACATAAGAGTTTGGGGTTATTTTAAATTTTCTCTCTGAAACACACTCCAGTTTTTCTTTACTATTTAGATCACAAGCATCTTTTAAGAAATGTCTCTGCAACGCAGTTTGAAAAAACATTAATTATTCTAATCATTACGGTTGATTAAACAGGTAGGGGACCCTTTTTGATTCTTCATTTACCACTTTTTCCTCCTTCCTGAGGGTTCTGCACAGCTGGAGATTTTCAGCCCTATTGTAGCCTCCTCATCTCAGTAAAGTTCTTTTGGCATGCTAATTAATCTCCTTCCCAATATTTACTCTCCCTGACCACAAGCCATTGTCTGCTCTTACATCTTATTTTGAAGAGGCAGGGTTCTTGAAATTCTTGAATGCTTCTCTCAACAATAGCTCTAGCCTATATAAAATGTAGCAAGCAGGAAAATTATTTAATGATAATTTTCTAACCTTGATACTGTTTTCATGGGGTTTTTTTAACACAATTTAAGACTTTGCTTTTCTTTGGGGTTTTTTTTAATGCAAAACTGGGGTTAGTTTTTTCCTGTTTTGCCAGAACACTAATCAGAATGGCAAGGTTTAGTCAAATACCGAAATTACTTTATTCCAATTTATCCATTACAGAAACATTCTGCTTTATATTAGTTCATATTGCACATTTTTTTGAATCCTATTTATTAAGAAACTAATGTTTACCTGTAAAATGTTTTATGCACAATGCAAAGCAATTGGATGCAACATATTTTGTTATTATATACTGGACATAGATTGGATATATACTGATTATTGCATATCAAATATCCTATCAAGCTTTATCTTCTTAATAGAGCACATACATATTAGACACCTCTAATGTATTAGTTGCCATTGAGACTGTTACAGAGGATTTAATAAAATCTAAATAATTCTAATAATATCTAAAAATGTCCACAATAAGGTGTCATTTATGAAGAAAGCTATCCTTTATCAAAATGTTTTACATGAGGAATAAAAGAAACAAGGCTCATGTTTTTATTCATCAAAGATGGGTAGCTACAAATTCAGCCTAATGTTATGATTCTGAAAGATATGTGTTTACAACTTAAAAAGGAGCCAAAGTCTTCACAGAAGTCTTCACAAAAGCAAAAGCTAAGCTGATCAAAATAGAACCATCTTGCCCCTTTCTTCTGTCAGTAACTGAGCAAAGGCCTTTCCCCACAAGCATCCTGTATTTTATAGTGATGACAGGTTTACATGCAATACTTTATTGACTAACTCTAGGCTGATTAATTAACCTATAGAACTAGCTAGAGACAGTGACATTACTTAGAGTTTGGTTGAACTCATCATGCCATCTCCACCTAAAACATCTCTTTACTGTAGAATCAAAGAATCATTTAGCATAGAAAAGATATTTAAGATCATCAAGTCCAACCACTAACCAGCACTAACAAGCCCATCTCCAACCACAGCTGTAAGTGCCACATCTACATGCCTTAAATATCTCCAGGGGTGGTGAACCAGCCACTTCCCTGGGCAGCCTGTTCCAGTGTTTGACAACCCTTTCCATGAACAATTTTTTCCTAATATCTAGTCTAAACCTCCCCTCATGCAGCTTGAAGCTGTTTCTTTTTGTCACCTGGAAGAAGTGAGCAACTCACACCTGGCTACACCCTCCTTTCAGGCAGCTGCAGAGAGCAATAAACCCTGAACCTCCTCTTCTCCAGGCCCAATAACCCCAGCCGCTCCTTCTAAGATTTGTGCTCAAGATCCTTCGCCCTCTCCATTGCCCTTCTCTGGGCCTGCTCCAGCATCCCAGTGTCCTTTCTGTGTGAGTGGCCCAGAAATGAGCACAGGACTCTGGCGTGGCATCAGCAGTGCCATGTACAGGGGACAATCACTGCCGTGGCCCTGCTGATACAATCTGATGCCACTGTTTCTGATACAGGATGTCACTGGCCTTCCTGGCCACCTGGGCACCCTGCTGGTACCCCAGCACCCCAGGTCCTTTTCCAGCAGGTAGCTTTCCTCCTGCTCTTCCCCAAGCCTGCAGGGCTGCATGGGGCTGTGGCAGAAGTGCAGGAGCCAGTACTTGGCCTTGCTGAGCCTCAGACAATTGGCCTCAGCTCATTGATCCAGCCAGTCCAGACACCTCTGTGGAGCTTGCAACCCTCCTGCAGATTAACACTCCCACCCAACTTGATGTTGATCTGGAGTACTGCACATATTCAAAACAATTTTACTATGAAAGTCAAGCTTTGCTTAGTTACCATGATAGATTCTGGAGCAGTGTAAGCATTACAGGAATCTGTATTACAACAGAAGAGGCATCTCAGTTTTACAGTTCAATCACAAATCACATCTATTCTTGGCTCTGCTTCTAGACCTGTGTAAGACATTTCGGAATTACATGGGTTAACTGGCTTATTTTTCTTCTGCAAAAGCACATGTACAGTTGAAGCCAAGACCATTCCTAATCAAATACATAATTTGACAGGAGTACACATTTGTGCCCATTAAGTTAATTTGTTTTGGGCCTGTAGGCACTATCACACATGCTGTATGTCTTACCTTGTTACCAATTCAGTCAGAAGTGAGAGGAGGCTATGCAATTAAGTACAATTTCTTTACAAATAACCTCCATATAAAGTCTAGGTCTCTGAAATGACATTTCTTTTCTTATTATGAATGTGCTGTAATCATTAAACCTTCTGTATACTTTAAAGTAAGTTAAATTGATCATAAATCTTGCAAAAAAAAAAAAATAGAATTTTTAGGATATAACTCAGAAGAACCTCTGTACATTTCTACCCAATTTTAAAATATGAAAATATAAAATTTACTGCAGGAAAAATCCTCACAATGGCAAAATTCTTCAGGGAAATTTCATTTATTAAAACGTCTGATACCTTTTCATCTTTCTGTAACTTCCTGTCTTTCAAAATCACTTCTTTCCAATTAATTTCTTTTCTGTGATTTTCAGAATACAGATACATAGTTTCTCTTTTGCCTATTCCTTTTCATCTTTTTTCACCTCTCCCTTGTTCTATCACTTTCTTCAGGCAATGGCTTTGGCTGCATTTTATCTTAATAATTATATACATGGTCTGTTTCAGAAGTAGAGAATTGATGTGGAACAAGAAGACCACAACAAACAGCACGGCTCTGGAGAAGTGTTAGCATTCCAGATTACCAGGACTGATGAAGCTATTGGGAGCAGATTGGCACTAATTTATAGATAATTGCAGTTTCCAGCCTAATCTCTCTGTACTGAACTGGACATTTTAAATTGGCAGCGGTGTTTCATAATTGGCAGCTTGTCTTAATCAGGATATCTAAGAACTATATATTTTTCAATTTGATCATTCTTGTAATTATTTTGATTTTTTCATCACCTTTAATACATTAAAATCAGGGGAAATTTTCTAAACAAACAAACAAACAAAACCTCCACAACCAAACAAAATAAGCATATAAAGTAAATAAAAATAAACAAACAAAATAAACCACAAACCACCAGAAAATAATCTAAGGAACACAGGAAAGGAACTCCAGTTCCATGGCACTTCAATTAACAAATAATCCAGGTAAACAGTTAAAATGTGTTAGTGCAAAATAATTTCTTCTTCTATGAAGCTAATACTGCTTATTCTGTGGGTATTTTAACACAGCAAAATTTAACACTTTATCCAACCAAATTGAAAGATTACATTTTTTTCAAAATTGAGGTGACCTACTAAAAAGTCATAATTAATTGGCTGCAATTTTTAGTTTCTGTATTTCAAAGAGTAAGTTTCTGAGTCCTGGACTCTGTGGGCCAGATATGTCTGAACCTCAAAGGAGACTGTAACAAGTTGCAGATGATGTTTTGTCACAGAGCCTGGAAATTTCTAACCATCTGCCTTCTTAGGTAGAGCACAGGAGAGAATAGGAACATAGTGTTTAGGCAATAAAAAAGTAATTTAGAGATACCAATATATGCAATTTGACATTCAATTGAAATGAATTTTTCAATTCAAGTCAATTAAAACACTGAAATTAAAGGAAAAATCCTTTTCAAAGTTTGGATTCTACTAATAGTTATAGGACATTGACTTTTCATCTCAACTTGACATAGAAGAAAATGTGAAAGGAATGAAATATTGTACATATTGTGGAGAGTCTGGAAAGCAATTTATAAATCTATTGGAGACTTGCATGCCCCTTACTTAAAGATGATTTTCCATTAGGGTGATCTGTTTCAAAGGGCACAAGATACCATGGGGAGAATTGCAATAATTCCAATCTCAAATCTAAATCCCTCTGAGATGGCAGTTTTTCTGCATCCATAGCAAACATTTTCTCCCTAGCACAGCACATAGTATGCCAAAGGCTGTGCATAGAAAGTGGGGAGAAGACTTTTCTCAACCTCCTCCACTCTCTTTGACAAGTATAGGGCTTTAAAGGCCTGCAATTTGCCTGAAATTTAATCCAGCTAGGCTTAAATAGATTTCTTAGGTCACAGGTTTAACATTTCTACTGAAATGTTCTGCTGTTGAGTAGGGATCACATGCTTTTCTACAGTTTATTTTGTGATGCTATGGTGCCTTTCTGGACAGCAGTGAAGATGCTACTGTCAGTGTGATGGTAACCCACCAAGCTACCCCCTAGATTCAGCAGTACCCCAGCAGGAGACCTCAGTCCCTCCTGAGAGTCCTACAGAGCTCAACAGAAATTCAGAAATGTACTGACACAGCTGATGAAACTTCCTTCTTCCCTTCCTCTCACTTTGCATGTGGCTAGGCTGCCTACTAGACCATAAATTGGCCTTCAATTAATACCTTTTCAAAGAATAATTGTTGGGGTATTTTGCTGGCTTAAAACATTATGTGTCCAATAGTTTCCCAGTTTATTAGAGTAAAATAATGGTATGTTAATACACAACATGGTATTAAAATTTTGCATTAAAAAAAGCATTTTTGATATCTATGTCACCATAATAAATTATTATGATTTATACTTTTATTATATTAACATATATCACACCAATCTCAACTATATCAACCCTGGAGATACAACAGCAAGTAATTCTGATCTCTCACTGCTATGGTTTTGAGGTTTTTTGTTTATTTTGCTTTTTTTATTTTTTATAGTTCTCCTCTCCTTCATAACATCAATGGAAACACAAAGAATCCCAAATTTCCTTTTACATTATACAAGCAACATAATTTCCCTATATTACAGATAATAACCTAGAGTGCTCCTTCCTTGCTCCAGGAGTCATTTGAAGAAGGCTGCCTGTTTTTCAGAGAAACGCATAATACCCAGCATAGGCTCTGTAAACACCAAATAGAAGTCATGACTTAAATTGTAAGAGAGAAAGAAGGATGGACCTTTCAAGATTTTTTTCACTCTTCGTACAAGTGCAGTTCTGGATTCTATGCAGAAATTTCATTTTCATGTATATGTATCTCTAAATGATAAACTCAATAGTGAAAGGGAGAGTCAAGAGCATAGGAACTGAAATTTGCCAGCATCTTTGAGAATCCAAACTCCAAACTGTTAACACCTTTGAAGGAGGAGTTGCATTGCATTCATTAAGGGATGAAAATCTGGACTAGCTCTATGAAATTGATATCTGAGTTTTTTCCAAAAGCCTGCACAGCATCCAGCCACATCAGAACAATATCAAATAATCACCTCATTCTAATAACAGGGCTTCCCTCAGATTCAGAGTTACAGAGCAGGAACAGTTTTAGCCACACGATAGAAGACTTTTAATCAAGGTGGAGGAATGTCACCATTCTTCACCACTCTGTAACTTTTTGTAATCAGTCATAACACTGGGGTTACTCAATCCTTTCTTTTTGAGAGAGACTCACAATAGACAATTACATTTTCACCTAAGGTACCCCTAGAAGAAGGGGAGAATCTTGCGCCAAGAGAAGATTAGAAAGCAGCAATGAGTGAATGACAGAGCTTTCTGATTTTTGACATCAACCTGTAACTATCTCAGTAGTATGAAAATTAGCTCCAAGACAGACCATAGTTCTGGGACCAAAACAGAAGCTATGGGGATAGGTAATATTTTGAGACGTGGCACAGACATTTTTATACAATGTCCTAAAACTCGTGCCTAGGAAATCATCCTGATTTCTCCTCTCAGAGATTGTTCTGATAATGCTGTACAGAACTAGAACAACAGAAACAAATTACATCTTCCACATTAAATGAACAGGCTGCATTGATCAATATACACCAAGTAGCATTACAAATGCCAGAAGTCTGTACTAATCACTAAAGACTTGAAATTGTATTTTGAATTTGATTATTCCTGATCTTAGGCCATGTACAAAGATAATATAAAAAGACAGAGAGTTATAAAACATGCAATTAATGCTTTTCTCTTAATAATAAACTGGGTATTTAAAATAGAATAGAATTGTCCTTTCCATAACTTGTTCAAAGCATTTTTACCAATCTGAAAAAGTGTGCATACATATTGATTAAAATTGATTAAAATGCCTGTTGTTCTAATCCCTTATTAGATTTTTGGAGCGAGGTATTTAAGAGGTTACAGTAACAGTAAACAAAACTGAAAGGTAAATGGCAAAATCTTTGGGATTTTGATTTATAACAGATTCATTTTTTATAGTGCCACTACTCCATTTTTAAATATTTTATTTTTTACTTTTTGAATGGCAGCTGTTACCCTTTTCTTTTAATTTCTCCATTTCTCTGATCCTATTCAGATATACTCACTAGCCAACTGCTTTATACAGCAGGAATGAAGTTGTTTTGTCCTGAATACAATGCCAGTGCACTCAGAGGGAATGAAATACACGTGTGGGTTAAAGGTCTGAAGAATTGTAGTGGTAAATAATATATACACTCTGAACATTTGGAAAGCTTTTATCTTTTGTTCCTTTAAGTCAAGGAGTAATAAATTATAAATTCCTTCAAAAGTATATGGATAATAAATAGGGAAGTATTAACTAATGTTAGGTTAATGGTTACAAAATGACAATGAAGATTAGGAACATGACAGTCTTATGAGAGTATCTGTGAGTTTTAAGCAGGAATAATATATTTTATAATAATCTTCATCAACTGAAATCAAGGAGAATACATTAAACATTCCAGTTTCTTAAGAAACAGTCCTTTCTAAATTAATTTTTAAATTGAATTTTGTCAAAGATTCAAGAATTCCAGGAACGTGACTAAAAGTTAGCTGCCAAAATATTCTTACCTTTTAAAACTTACTTCTAGAAACTTCTTCAAACAGACCCATGCTCATGCTAACATCTGGGCGGAATGCGGATAGCCCGGAATGCGAAATTTGTGCCTTTCCCGAGGTACTTGGGAGAGCATCGCCCCCCGGTGGCGGCGGGATCCGCATTAATTACACTGAGCCTCAGTCGAGGTGGGGATGAAAGCTGAGCAATTACAACTCTGCTCCTTGCTCGCCGTCCTAGCAATAATTCTTTCCATTCCTCGTTTTAAAAATATAATCTTTCATTTCCTTCATAAATATTTATTTAGAGAAACTGTATATTATTTGTGCTTCTGTTTCTCCCTTAGGCTGTAACTAGTTATACCTACAAAAATTCTTGATCCTGGAAGCCTTGCTTGCAGGATCAAGATGCAGGATCTTGCTTGCAGATACCAGAACCCATGCCTTTACAATTATCCTAAGCTTTCTTTTGGCACCCAGTGTGACTGCAGACATGTTTCAGGACTGCTGTTCTTTGAAAAGATAATGCAAGAGTGTCAGTAAGAGCCATGCAGCAGATTCTTGTGGTGACCAGCATTTTAATGCCCACAGAAGTCCACTGTGTAGATCTGTCTCTAGAATCAGCTGTGTTTCCTCTCAGCATGACATTTTCCTGCTACAGCAGTGCAGCAAGCAGTGCTGTCACCCTGCACTAACACGATGACAGACCCAAGTCCCATAGTCTTCCCTGCAAATCTCTGCTTCCTTAGAAGACAGTAGAAGCTGGAATTAAAGCACTGTGACAGCAGCTTATCTTCTTAAGGTTCTTGGAAAGCATGTGCAACTGCTTTGCAGGAAATGTAACAATCTTTTGATGCGTAAGCCTGTCACAAATTAATAGATCTATGTAGGTGTGTGTAGTAAACCAGATTATATGGCAAGAGGAAGGCTGCTTCTTGTTAATGAAGAAAACATACAGGTCATGTAATCAGATGCTATATTAAAGTTGTTGGTAATTTCATGGAAAATTACTGAACATTTTTTAGTACTATTTCCTACAGATAATATTTAGTGGGAAAGATTTAAGGAAAGCAAATTCATTGTTAATAATAAATGCACTTTCATACAAAAGGAAAATTTATGTACAGGTCATAATTTTGACTTGGCAAAGGAGGAGAGATCAAAAGAAATGCTTCCTGGAGAAAGTAGCCCAGTCTGGAGATGTAATGAGAAGTGCAGCAGGATAGTTTGACATTTTCAGGCAGCAAAGACAAATTCTGCAAAGACACCCACAAAACCTCCACATCTGTGGAAATGTTTACACTTGAGCTGCCTAGGAAATATATTTCAAAGCAGCAAAGCCATCCACCCAAACCGAGACAGCAGTCAGGTCACTAGCTCTGTCACCTAGAAAACAGGGCTGAGTTCAAATATAGTATAAGGTTAAGCTAAAAGCTCACAGTTAAATTTTTTAAAATACGAAATTTATATAAGACTACTTTCATAAGCTTTGACTGCTATTGTTAATGTGTCTGGGCAATGTTATTGCTTGTGTCTAATGATATACTGCATCAGAACTTAAATTTAAAATAGGCTTTTGCAAATCATTTACTATGTGTGCTTGATCCAAGTACAGCCAACAATTACAATGATTACCCATTTTTGACTCTGTTGGAGCTTCATCACAATGTATGAGGGATGCCTGGCACTAAGGCATTCTTTTAAGTCACCCTCAGTCAAGCACACTAAATGAAAGGCTTCTGTAACTTCTGTCTAGCTGGTGAAGGAGCAGCAGATTTATATTTATTCTTTCCACTTAAGATTTTAATATTTTTTCTTTTGTCAGATTTATATTTATTCTTTCCACTTAAGATTTTAATCTTTTTTCTTTATAACAATGTCATATTCCCCATTTGTGAAACAGCAGACAAAGTCTATAAACACAGTATTACTATCAGTCAGATCTCCCAGTGCTTCACTTGTACTCTCAAAAATACTTTGTGGACACAAACAGCATTAGGGATTGACATGTTCAATGCACCCATAAACACAGTTCTGATGTCTTGGGAGGTGTTAGCTCTTGTCTTCTGCATTGTTTAGAAACACTTTTCCATAGGACTCAGAATCTCCATCTGTCACCAAAGGAGTATCAGGGACAGACAAAGGTGATACAGTGACTCCATCATCGGAAGGCATGAAAAGCACATTATTATTAGAAATACACCGTTCTTATAGAAACAGTGGGGGACCTAAGACCTCACTGGTCTTTAGGAATCTTCTCTCACACTATTGGTAAACTATAAATAGCACACTCTGGAGAATCATGTCTATAAACAACAGTTACAGAAAAAGAGATAATGTTTTAATTCATCCTCTGAGCTTTCTCACAGCTTCCCAGGAAAATCCCGGGACAGCTAAGTCTCTCTCTGTTCAGAGGATATGTGATATCCACCTGCCCAACTATCATCCTGGTGGAAACCACTCAGGCACTGGCATGTATCAGTACAGAGTTTCCTGTTTCCCCTCTATCCTGCAGTGCTTCCATCCTCAAGAGTCTCACGAGGCAAGCTCCATACTTGAAGGATTTGCACATACACTTTTAATTATATTGTTAATACTTCCTAATACTGCCAAACTGTTTTCCACAAGTTTAGAAGCACCTGTTCACAGGGTGCGGAACGAGTTGCCAAGTATCTGATGATAGAACCTGAAACAATGGCAGGTTTTTATTACTTTCAAGTTTCTCATTCCCAAGATAATACATAGTGGTTTAGTGACTGAAACGCCACAGAAACCACACATCTTGTTTCTAAAATGGAGATGGGAACACTTTGAGCTGCACAGGATCTACCTTTGAGAGAACAGAAAGGGCAAAGGGAAGTCATGGGGGACCATGGGAGGAAAGGCCTAGATATGGGATAAAATTTTAACAGGAAAAGGAACTATGTATGACTCCTTGGATTAGAATACCCTGAATTTTTCAGGTGAAGCGTTTCTACCCAACAGCAAACTAGGTGAAGGTATGGTAGGCACAGAAATCTCCTGACAGAATTTCTCTTGAGAAATTTCTCCCTTCCTTTTTAACAAGGAGATAAATCACATATAACATCTAGATCAGCACCTGCTGTTGTTACCTGTTTACTGGCAGAATTTTCCAGTACAGATGTGACTGCAACTGCAGGAGACTTTTTAGAACCTTGGGGATCTTTCCAGATTCCTGTTTGTCTTTCCCTAGCTGGAGAGCATAGGTTTCAATAGAGGTAACAGCAAGTTTATAGATACTATGTTCTGTTGTACTGTGCGTGTAGTTGGTTTTTTGATTTTTTTTTTAAATGAATTTTTATCACAAAAGCTGTTCATACAACAAATTTTGCTTAAATGTAAAATGGCAGTCTAAAGCTCTTTCTTTCCTTTCTTGTATTAGCACTTTACTTTGTCCTCCAGGCTGCCAGAAGGGTATGCAACTTTAAAAAGTGCATCTTTATGGCAGAAAGGATCTACCTGTCCATCAGTTTCCTTACATTAAAGTAATACCTCTTCCAACTATTCAGTGACTTTATTATCAGGACATGCTTTTCCCCAGTGGCCTGGACACTAACATGGTGCTAAAAGAGGCAACATGTCCCTCCTCCCTCACCCCATTCTTTGGCTCAAGATTAGCATGCTTCAGAGTCTCTAAGATTTTAATAGGACATCTAAAAAGTTTGAATAGTCCTCACAGAACAGATGTTCCTTCAAAGCAATCACAGAATGCAAAACATACTACAAGTGTGCGATTTATATTTTGCTGCATAAAATATTCTAAATTTTGCCTTTGGAGATGAGTATAACATTTTCAGAAACTCCATTAAATTGTTCATAAAATAGACTCTGATTCTGAAAATGCAATACTATTTTTAAGATACACATTTTTACTCCTGTGTGTTTTTCTTTCTTGCCAGTAAAAAACACCAAACTCAAGAGTTCAAGTTGGCATTGCTAAATTTAGCTTCTGGATATTGTGGATGCAGTATTAAGCACTTAAATAACAAGCTCCATCCTTCCAGAACACAATACAGGGAACAGTGCATAGCAGACTCAGCTTACCTTCTAGAAAGGCACGTGTAATGCAATCAGGTTGAGTGGACCTGGGTTTTTCCACTCAGGCACAGCAAAATGTTGGCCTCTTGTTGAACTTCTGTCCACAGCTATCGGTCTGAAACAACTTCTGGAGAGTGGAAAAAGTACATCAGCACTACTAAGCTGCTTTTTGCCTCCCAGATAAGCTGTGCTATACATACTTCTCTCTGTTCCCTTAATCCCTCCAGTGTCTCACCTAATGCAGTCTTCATTGATTGAGCTTTACAAACACTCCTTGCAAATGAACATTAATGAAACTCTGAAGGGCATTATTGTTTGTGAACAAGACCTTCTCTCAGACAGTTTTCTTCAAGTAAAGGAGGTGAATTAAGGACTTTTGAAGAAATATTAAACCGTGTTTGTGCCAAAGCACAAGATCATCAAAACTTTGCATTAATCAAGACCTATGGTTTAACAGAAGACTGCAAATTTGACTAAGCAGAACTGAAAAGCAGTAAATCTCCAAAAGTACTCATCCACCACAGGATTTTTTAGCTTTCTCCCCATTAGCCCCTCAGTAAGGTCATTTTCAGCACCCAAAAACTTGGCCTTCAGGAGTTTCTTGCTCCTGACTGTCAACTATGGTATTATCAAGATTGTAAAAAAGGAAAAAAAGATGCCTTGCAATCTTAGAGGAAGCTACATTGTTTCATTTTTGAGGATTACTTATAATTTCATCTCTTGTCATTCTCTTTACATCCTCTTTGTCATTGGTTTGAATACTTTTTCTTTCCCCTGAAAACCTCTCATTTTAAGACAAATCCCAATTCCACCATCCAACTAAAGAGGAATGGTCTCTCCTTTCATAAATAGCCTCATGCATATCATTGCTTGAGACAACAAAGTTATCTGTAAGGCAAGGACTTTGCAAGTCTTCTTAAGAGACTGCGTGAAAGAGATGGAAGAGAGAAAGTCTGAAAGCTGTTAGCAGAAATAAGACAATTGATTCTTTTAGTTACTGTAACTGGAGAAATTAACTCTCAGCTGGTAAGAGAGAGTTAAACAGCATTACACTCAACAATGACTACTATTTAAATGTAATGACAATTTGTATTTTTTCCTCACACCATTTGGAAACAGCTTAAACCAAGCGCAAACATGGTTAACCAGTTTTATTTCCTAATTCAGTCAAATTTCTTCCTTCAATGTCAGTATTTCATGATTCAAAACTTATTATGACATCTATATTAACAATGTAAACTTACCCCATAGTCAGAGTCCAAAACAAATTTAGACGTTTCAAATTTGTAACTCAATCTAAAGTCAATAATGTACATACAAAATATGCATATTATTGAAAAGATCCTTGGGTTTTCCATGCAACATTACAAAAATCCATGCTGCATACTTTTCCTGTCAAAATATAATTTAAAAATACAATAATTATCAGCATAAAAACAGTGGGATTGCACAATAAAAAAATTATTATTTTTCACATTTTTCATTATACTATAACAGTTCTTAATGTTTTTTAACCTAGTATTTGTATATCTGTTTCACAGAGAAGTTTATCACATCAGGTAGAACCAAAAAAACCCCAATAAACATTAGAGAACTGTGTAAACATTTCCTTGATCACAATTTGGTAAATACAATATATGATAAAAGCTGGAAAATGTAATTATATGGTTTTGCTCTTTCTCCAGGCTATTGTATGTTAAAGACTTCACATATACTGCTAGGTCACTCACACTCTTTGGGGTTTTCTGGTTGTTCCATGTTTAGTGGGTTGTTTATGTGAGGAGTTACCTGTAGACGCATAGCAGCTGGGAAGCTTGAATTCATCTCCGTGGTAACAACCACATTTTCACTGGAACTATCAGTTTCTTTGAAGACTTGCCACATGAATGTAATTAAGATGGAGGTAGAAAGCATAAAGTATTGTTTTATTAGAATGTTGGGTGATACATCCATGTGCTGTGAAAATAATATACAATGGTATTTTGAAAGACAACTGGTAGGCAAGAGTAGAAGTAATTTAAATCTAAGTCCTAGTACTGAGGCTATTTAATTTCTGACTAAATAAGGTCTTTGTTAGTAAAGGAGGTTTTCAAGGCAACAGTCTGAGATTATTTCTTCTAAAAAGACTAGTTCATTACACTATTTAGTACTGAAAAAAGGAATCGAATATTTCTACAATTTGTGGGCATATTGATGGAAAATCGATGGAGAAACTATCATAAAAGTATATTTTATTTGCTCATTTATTTAGTTTTCTTTAGAATCTAGGTTTCAAAAGTAAAAATCCTTTATAAAATACTTTAAAGACTATGTCTTGTAGAACATTATATATATATTTTTTAATAACATATTTTCAAATGAAACACAATATTTCACTTCCTCCTCTCTCCTTTTATTTGAAGTTTTACACAGGAAGGAGCTGATATTGGGCAACACAATGTCTCTTCCTGGAGAGACAGACCAAGTGAAGCTAATCACCAATTCCATTTCTGTATCCACTATGTACACATCTTCTATTTAAGATAAGACTTTTCATTGTGATTTTAGTGAGCATCATTTATAAAGTGATTCACTGTCAGTTAAAGAAAGTTCTCCCAAGGTACATGATTTGTTCAGCTGATTCTTTAAATAACATTTAATACTTTTATTTTGTATTCTGCTATTCAAGTCTTGCAGTTTTTCAGTAATAATACAACAGGCTAGAGTGGCCAACAACCTCCTGCACTTCATGTACTTTGTAAATACTATAATTTTTAGAAGTGTACTTGTGAAAAGCAAAATTTAATTTTCAATATGTCTTTTAGACTATGGTTTGGTAAAAGCAGTTAATGTTTAAAAAATAATTTTTCTTTGAAAACTTTGTAGAAAGAAGTACTAATCCCTGAATGACAGTGTTTTCTACTGACTTCAATCATCCCTGGCTATGATCTTGCATTCCTACAAAAGATACTATCGAGGCTCAGTTTCAAAATGAAATATATATGTAGCATTAATTTCACCTGTACTTTTCCATAAGATACATATCGCATTATACTCTATGTATTCTTATACTTCACGTGTAAAAATTATAAAAGGGACTTATGAAAGCCTGTAAATCCAAGACACAGATTATTCTAGGAATTTATATCAATTCAGAAGAGACAATGAAGGAACAAGGCAGGACATAATTCAGACTTAAAACTTATTTCAGTTATTAAAATGAAAGAAACCGAATTAGAATGACAAAAACCCAGACAACAGCACAAGACCCACTGAAAAGGCTCCAAGCATTCACAAGATCTACTCAAACAATATGAGTACTTTGTCAGCCTTAAAATATGATTTGTTAGCAAAAGTGAATCTGTAAAACAACACTGAAAGAGAATCACAAAGTAAGCAGAAAATCCATTATTCAGAATTCAAAAGGAAATCAACAAAAGTTTAATCAATTTTTTTTTCTTCAACACACTCCTTGAAAAGGTTTATTGCATGTTGAGTATTTGAAGTACCTAATGAAACATTCAGAATGAGCCCAACGTCATAGGAAGAAGCCTTCCCTGCAGCTAGAACAAATCAGAGACAGAAGTGAAAATATTTCTGGGTAAATGAACTCTTAAAATGAAAAATGGGACAGCTGAGTAGAGAAATAGCACCACTTAGGAAAGAATCAAAATATCTTGAGAATGCTATTCAAAAAAGTTTCATTGTATTGTCTCATAGCAAGATTATACTGTCCCAGATTTTTTCTCCCAAGTTGTGGTGAATGTAGGTCAGATTTTAAATCATGCTGCTTGTTGAACCTTTTGGTTTATTTTTATGCAGGTTGTGATGATATCCCATGGTCCAATCAATTCTACCATTGCTCTATGCTGTATTTCTTTTCACAGCTGAATGGCCATTAGCTCAATTCCAAATGGATTTTTCAGAGAAGAGGCTGTGCATGACAAACGACAAACACTGCTATCTGATGCACAAAAGGAAAATTCATTTTGAGATAGCTCTTGGGATACCTGGTGAGTAGGTTACAGTCCCTGAAAGTCTGAAGGAGAAACCATGTGGAATTTTCCACCAAGGCAAGCAAGCATTATGTTTAGCCAAAGAGAACAAACCAGCAGAGAGATCAGTAAATCAGTCTGAATTGGCCCACTCAAGACACTGAGGCAGCCTAGATCCAAAGCAATTTACTGTCCTTCCAGGAACTAGAAGGCAGGTAGGGAAATAGCTTTGCAGTGTAAATACTCTCATCTTTCTTCATTCATAATAGAATTCAAGCTAACAATTTGATCCTAAAGATTTTGTTTAGCAAATACAGAATATGGAATGATGTTCTGTACAGGGATGTTAATCACAAAGTTTGGAAATACAATAACTGAAAAGAGATATTGTGTAGCACTTTCCAACATGGACAGTTACCTATCTGCACGAGCTCTTTATAAGCCACAATATGCTGAATTTATGTTTCTTTTTCCTTTTTAACGGGTTATTTTTCTCTGCTTTAGTTCCTTTCTTACAACAGAAACAACAAAAAAGATAATAGTGTTTACTATTTAATCAGATTTTATATTTAATTTATTCCTTCTCATTTTACTTCATCTTGCTCTACTTGTGACTTCTTTTACTTCCTTTTCTGAAACAAAAAAGAAACTCTCCCAAGACTGTAGACATTTGACTCCTGATTCTAGTTCCACACATTATTGTACATCTAAGTTGAACTGAGCCAGTGAATCCACATGCTCTTTTAACTGATCTATTTGAAAGATAAATGACATCTCTTATTCCACCTCATTCTGGTCCTACCTCTCCACTTCAAGTGTCTGAAATTAGCAAACCTCTCTTTTGACCCATGATCTAACAGTATCTAATACACAGCACTGATGATGATGGTCAATCATAATTTACTTATACACAGTTAATATCCATTTTTAAGCCATTTTTGTCTTAAAAATCCTCAAAGGAAGGCTACACTTATGTGGGGGAGAAGGGGAAAGGAAGGTTATTTCAAGAAAGAAAAAAAAAATCTATATTCAAGGCTGTGAAATTAAGCTTCTAAATAGTTATTCATAAGCTCTAGCATTGCCAATTAAATAACCCTGAAGATTTAATGCATTTTATATTTTTAAAAGTTTTTAAGACACTGATATTTCTAAAATTAAATTCATATTGACTTCATCTGAAGTCTCTAAATTTGTTCTCTAACTTTAGCAGACAGCTGTATACAAGTGAAATTGTTCTGAACACCAGGAGCTGTTCCTGGGAAGTGCTATTTCCCTGGTCTGGTGTCTGATCTGATTCCTTGGTGGCTGGGTTTCCACCTCCTCTTGCCATAGCAAAATTGACTTCTTCCCTTCTCTGCTGTTTCTGTGACTCACTGGTGTTAACTGAGCCTTTGCACAAAAGAGAGTGTGCCTAAGATACCAACAACCCCATTTAGTTTTCTAAGTAAATAACTTCTCACTATTGTGCATGTTAGGAGGAGATAAGGGACTCTTAGATGATATGGAGGCAAGATACAGAAGGTTTTATTGTTGTTAGATGCTTCTGGAGGTGGCAAGGGAATCCAAGAAAAGAGGAAGAGGTTTAAAGAGAGAGGAAGAGGTTTAAAGTAATCATTTATACCTGAATTATTCCTGAGTTAATGCCATAAATTCAATTAAAAGGTATCTTAAAGGGAAAAAAATGTTTTACCCATTAGACTGTGTCATGATTTAGACAAATACTCAATTTGAAACCTGAAACATGTGACTTAATCAGCATCACTGATAATGTGAAAGGAAATTTTTTCCTTTATTCTATGAATTTAGAATAAACTAAAAAAACCAAGAAGGATGCATATAAAGCTACAGAAAATACCTGCTAGCTCACAGATGTCACAATGGTGTTGTCACCTGGGGCACTGATCACTGTCACAGTAAAATTACACTCCTGATTTATGAAACCCTTTGTCTGAAATAAAAACATAAGAAGTTTGTGTGCAGCCATTAAGAATTGGTAGCTTTTAAAATAAAAGAGCTGATCTATTCCCATCTAAATTATCAGGCTGGAGCATGATGCTGGGGTTGGTGTATGTACTCAGTGCTACAGGCACCAACTACTGCAGTGGTGCCATTTCAGAGATATATCCAATTTCCCATAAATACCAAACACCTGCTGAAAAAGCAAGTTGTTGGAGCAGGAAAAAAAAAGCATGAACAGAAAGTTCACTCTGAAAATATAATTCTAAATTTTAATTTATGTCATTCTTAGACTATCATGATGGGGGAGTAAAGCTGAAAATGATTTCTACTTGATGGTAACAAAAGTTTTAAAGCAGCACAGTTTGATCACAGAAATACACTTTGCAGAGCAGAGCATACTTTACTGAATAGTTTGAGAAGTTTCTGAGATATTAAATCAGACCAACAGATTATTTTAAAAGTGTCTTCCAAGTGGAAAACTTTCATAATTCTTCCTTGTATATGAGGAATTTCCTCGTTTGTATTTCCTTCAGCAAGACTGTTGTCCAGCAAAGAGATTGCAGATGGGGGAGAGAATACCATGCAATTACACTGGTTTTTGACTGTGTAAAGACAGATTATAACATAAACCTACAGGTTTTCTATCAATTTTAGAGAATTTCTTACAAAGGAAACTACGGCTTTGGTAGTGAATGGAAACTGAAAAACTTAACATGTTCAAGGAAGAGTTCAGAATGAGCAGGTAACACATTCTTCTTCAAGTTCTTTGAAGATGTAACTGTTAATATAGATAAGGGAAACTAAGAAAAATAGCACTCTGAAATAATCAGAGAGCCTTGCACCACTTCCTTCTACATCAAAAGGAAAAATAGTTGAAGTAGAGAGTTACTGTGAATAATGTGTAAGATGAGCCTAAGTTACAAAACTGAATTTCTGGTAGCTCCACACTTGAAGTTAGTTGAACACTGAAATATTTCTATATTTATCCAACACCAAACAAACAAACTTTTTTTCATTTTTTTTTTCTTTAAACTTGCATGTAAGTTATGATCAAAACATGATATGAAGTTTTTAAACCAAAAAGCATTGTTTTCTCAAAACAGCTGAGCTGGGAGACAATGATCTTGGACAATGATCCCTGCATTGTAAAGAGATGAGTATGCAATTAGATTATATCCCATTAGCAAATGGTCCATGAGAACGGAACAACTCACCATATTTGTATGTCACCTGGACATCAGCCTTGCTTGTCCTGGGTCAGGGCAGACCTAAGAGCTCTACTTTGCTTTTAAAATATGATCAACATTTCACACAGCTCTGATATCAAAACTTTTCACAGCTCTACTCAGAAGATCCTCTTCAGAGTCAGTATCTGACATCACCAGCCGCTTACCATCATAGGCTGTTGGCATTGTAATGTTGTGCTCTGCTTCTGTCACTGTTGAGGTAGGTGGCTCATCCCAGAATTAAACACTTAGAAGGCACTGATACGTTTGTTTAATTACAATTGCATATGGCTATTCGTCTGGGTTTATCTGATTTGCAAAGAATTTATCCCAGAAGTTGCCATAAATTTGCTTTACCTTCCTTGGAGCTTTCCATCACTGAAAGGACATCTTCTGAACCACAGTCCTGAAAGATGAGGTTTTCCTCATTTCTTCAGGGATTTTTACATTATTATTTAATTCTCCAATTATTTTAAATTTTATTTTAAAGTTCTTTAATAATTTACCCAATTAATGTCTATTCTACCAAAATTATTTTTACTTCTTTGATAATTTTTTACATAGTTGGAAAGTGATTTGGTCTTTACTACATGAATTAATAATATAAATTAAGAGATTCTCCTCTTTTACAGAGCTGATCAGTCAATCAAGGACAGGTGAAAGTCTTAATACTAGATTGGATTAGATCCAGTTCTGAATATTTAAATTGAACAAGGCTATTTAGACTTCTGGTTTTATTCTAAACATCTTTAAATTAAAGACATCAAAGGTTACCCATGAGATGTGTAGGCTACAAAGTTTCTTTAGGTAACATCCACCATCTCCCCAATGCTGAGGGGAAAACTGAGAGCAGAGCCCTGTCTCCCTTCTCAGCCTGCACACACACAGCTGATGGCTGACCTCACATGCACATCTCTCACTTGAGTAAAATGCCCACCTTGCTTTTTTCCCCACTTTCTTGGAAGGATCTTCATTTAATGGAGGAGAAAATCACAGTGTATTTTTTTTGCCAAGTAAGTTAAAAAAACTCAATTTATCCTCATACACAAAACCAACCAGCTTCAAGTCTCCTTCTTCACTTCTCCAGGTTCCATATGCCAGTTGTTCCTGTCAAGTGCTGCACTTCTTTTGCC
This sequence comes from Melozone crissalis, assembly GCF_028551555.1. Taxonomy (NCBI): domain Eukaryota; kingdom Metazoa; phylum Chordata; class Aves; order Passeriformes; family Passerellidae; genus Melozone; species Melozone crissalis. The sequence continues at coordinate 32,747,860 of NW_026535784.1, read as the reverse complement.
TACTTCAGTTCCCTGGGGAGAAGTTCATACGCCCATGTAGGAGTTTGTTATTCTCCAGAGAAAGATCCCTTTGCATTTATTCCAGTCCACCTATGAAAGAAGTTGGAAAACACTGTGTAACCCTTGTGGAGGTTATACTGTGGAAAGACCTACTGTTTAATGGAACACAGCATCCTAAAGCAACTTAGAGGTAATAGGAGGAAGGAATACAAATGGATAGAAAACACATGAAGCTCTCCTTTATCTACTTCCAACAGGCATTAGAAATGGAAAAAAAGTCAGTCTTTCACTTTTTATTGCTGAATTTAAAATATGTGGGTCGAAATTAGATGCCCTTGCTCCCTGTTGCTTTATGTAATAGATAGAGAAATTTTAATGGACTTACTGATGTCCCAAATTAATTTAGTTTCCTAGTGATCCAGTTAAATGTATTTTCAAACTGTCGAGATAGCTTAAAAATCAATTTTGATACCTCCCTAAGCTCTAGCAGTTCCTATTTGCTCTCCCAAACCAGCTGGGAAACAGGTGGAACAGCAAGCTTTTTCTCATCTCGGTATGGAAGGAGAAATTTCTAATAACAATTCTTTCATTTGTGAATTTCTTTATATTCTGTAGCAGCTGGCTAGAAATGAGGGTCATTATTCAAAACACACAGGGCATAGTTCAGGGTGCATATGATGCATTTAAAAATCACACACACACATTCCTCAACTTCTTTTCTCTCATAAAGTGTTGTTACACCCTTGGTGTCTACACCCAACACGACAGAAGATCAACACTGCCAACAGTGTGATAACATCAGAAGCATCACTTGCAACTAATTCAGAAGTTCCTGACAGAAGCAAAAATGATGAAAAAAATTAATAACCATGTGACAAAGTAAAAGTTAGTGATATCTTAAAGTAAAAGTTAATGGGATCTTAAAAACTGGATATAATGATGAAAAATAGATCACAGAGCACTGTGGACATCTCTTTGAAAAATGAGGTCATAGCAATAAAGCTTAAGAAACCAAAGCATGATAAAATGGCAAAGGCTTAATCTTTATACAACTTTCTATACACTTTTGCTTGATTGAAGGAGGTTTCATTTTGGCTTTACATAAAACTACATTGTAATATAACTTCTGCAACAATGTGAAATTTATTGATGATAAATCAGATTGCCTATGTTTTACAGGAGATACTGTTCTCTAGGTATAAGCTCCTCAAATTCAATAGTAAATACAGCTACATATAAATACAGAGGAAAATGATTAAAATATTTTCTCTTACCTCACATATTTATAATCCTAAATCTGTAGCTGATTTATTTAATGAATCACCTTACTAATATACCATGGGAACCCACAGAGAGAAAAATTACAGAGCTGTTGAGCTCTTCTGATGATTAGTACTTGTACAGAGCTCAAAACTTGTAGATTACATCTCCAGAGGTCTTGCTTCATGAGATTGCAGTATAAATAGCTGGCTTCTTCAGAATTACTTGCTGGATTCTTTAGGGATATATTAGCATATCAACTCTAAGTCACTGTATACTGCTTGTGACCTTCTTTCTGAAGTAGGAAACTTTGCTCTTAGAAAAGTTCTCTTGAAATATAAACTATGGTCATACCAATTCTCAAATTTATCAATTTGTTGAACTGTTTTCATGTACAACTGTTCATATATTTTATCTAGCAATAAAAATGAAAGTATAAAAAAAATCTCATTCTGAATTTTCTGTGGTTTTCTAGCATTGAACAAAACCAAGAATTTATAGCAGAGTAGGGTGAGATTTAGCCTACAAGCCATTTTCCTTCTTTACACATTAGCAAGTATTGAGTACAAAGAGTCTCCTGCCATTGAACATTGATAATTTTCCTAGCAGGGCAAAGAAATCTCTATCAGCCTTGATGAAAAGTATATATTCATTATTGTGAATTGTATTTATAATCATCTTCATTTTAAACTTCCTGCTTTTCTTTGACACGGCCTGTTTTCATTAAAACCTCCTGCTGCTGTTCATTTCCACACTCCACTCCAGAACTCCATTTCTAGGCAGGGAACACCACAATCATAAAAACTTCAAGGGACTGTTGAATTGCTAAGTTTCCCCTTTGCAGGACAAATGGACAAATCAATATGTATAAAGAAAAGTAGGCAGAGTCTCAGTTCCAACCCACATGGACTACCCCTATTGCTCCTTGACCAAATTCAAGCAAATAATTCCAGGACAAAACAACATATTCACTTTCTTTGTATTTCTGAGAGGAACACTATGATAAACAACTTACTGACTCTTCTCCTATATTTAATTTGGATTGAGCAATGGGATTATTGCTTTGCAGAACACTGAGAGAAAACAAACCAAATGCACATACACACGAGTCCAAATGGAATAAAAATCCCCATCCTGACTATTGCAAAATCTAGATACATACTCGAGTAATTAATGTACATTTACCCATTCTTTCCAAAGTTTTTAGACACATCTCAAGTGAATCAGCCACTCCTTATTGCTAACCAAGATGCCTCCAGTACACAGGGATACCAAAAGTTATCCAAATACCATCAGAAGATGACAGATGACAAACATGTTGGCTGGGAGCAGCTGTCCTGCAAATCCAGGCTCAGAGCTAAGCCATTGTGCCTGACCCTTGCTGGAGCTCTAGATAGGCTTTCTGTAGGGTGACCAAGCACACGAGCTCTCTGCTCCTCCCTCCAGCCAGGCTCACACATCTAAAGTCTGTCTCTAAAGATCTACCTTCATTCTGGTTATGAGGCTCTCCAAGCAACATAGTAAGAACACATCTTGGTTGGTACGAAAACATAATTAAAAATGTGAAAATGAGAAAATCGTTTGTTAATAACTTTTTGAGCGATTAGATGGGTTTTACTGTCTGATTGGTTGAGTTTGTGATCTGGAGGTTTTTTCTTCACTTTTAGAGCAATGGGTTGATGCTGTTAAAAAGTAATTTGATTGTTGTTATTGTAAAGCAGAATTTAAAATTACAGTGGATTTTACTATAAAAGATCGAGCCCAGATTCAAGCTTCACTTATACGGCTATCAATATTGAACAAATCTGATGTAATAAATTACCCCAGCTCCACTAATGACAGAACTAGATCTCACACTTCACAGCTGAAATGTTATCATATATGCTACATTATACTTGCTCCCAGCAGCAATGCCAAAAATTTAAAAGAGAAATCTTAAAATTTGAAATGAAATCAAATGAAGTACATTATACAGCTATTAAACATAATTACTTTTTTCCAATTTCTCATACAATGTTTTTATTGTTGTAGTCTGTCGTGGTTTGACCGGAAATGGGACATCTGGGATATTTTGTTTTGCTGTGATTACCAATGGGTAATTGGAATTTAAGATGGGCACTTAGTTTGACCAGTGGGACATTTGGATCCGCCTCTTGAGACTACGAACTCAAGGGGTTAAAAGCAGGGCTCTTGGCCTTCGGAGCCCTCTTGGGATTTCCGGCGTGAAGAAGTCTCTCCCCCGGCCCAGTTTCTGGCTGGGCTGGGGGAGGGGAGAGCCACGTGGGCCATCTACGGTAGGCCCGGGTTCGGAGGAAGGGTGGCAGACCCTTGAGCGACCTGTTTATTCCCCCCCCAGAGAATGCAGCCCGTGCTCGAACTGTATATCTTGAAACTTGATATCATGTGCCGGCAGGCAGCACGGCTGGGAGGAGAAAGGGGGGGGGCAGCGGGCAGTCCGGCCGCCTGGGAGAGCTTTAACCCTTCGGGGAATGAAGGCTTCGCAGAACATTGCCTTTCCTGGGAAAGGGACAGGAGTGGAAGATGAAGGAAGAAAATTAGGCCAGTAAGGAGGGTCTGGCAAAGGGAGAAGAGAGATGTTGAAGGAATGGAGGAAGATGGAGTGGCAGTTTTTGCTGGACTCTTTTTTGTTGTATTTCCATGGACTGTTTCCTGGTGAGGCAGAGGCTGTATTGCAGGGGGAAGCGGAGGCTCGGCGTCAAGAGAGTTTGGTTTTGAGACCCCTCGGCCCCAGGGGGTATAGAAGACATGGGGGGGACAGAGGTCCCAGGATTGTGACTGTACTCTGCTTGGAACGAGACGAGGCATTCTTAAAAGGCCCTGAAGGCAGGCCCCTGCCCCATCCCATGCCAGGTGGTGAGAGCGCCTCGGCATGGAAAGGAGATGTCACGAGGTAGCAAGATACCGGGCGGATTGCTGATTGTGACAAGAAGTCCGTGGCACAAGGAAGGACTCCGTCTATCCCTTATGAGCTGAAGATTTGATTTTTTTTTTTCCAAAGGGTGGTGCCAGACCGAGTGTGGATAATTTTTTGGGAAATGTAAATGTGTTTGGGAATTTGGTGGGAGGAGGATAAGGAAGTGTTTCTGTGTAGTTCTCATTCTCCTTGTTTTTTTCCCTGTGTGTGTGTAGGTTAGTAATTGTGTGTGTAGTTTAGTAATTGTGTGTGTAGTTTAGTTAATAAACTTCTCTTTATGTTTAAGTTGGAGCCTGCTTTGCTTATTTCCTGGCCACATCTCACAGCAGATATCAGGTAAAAGGTATATTTATGGGGGCCTTGGCTTTGCCAGGCCTAAACCATAACATAGTCTCAGGTACGTTTCTGTTGGCAGGAAACACCAACACATTTGAAAAGCTTTGCATTAAATTGCCTTTCTATGCCATTCTGCATGCTTGGCCTAAACAGAATAATTTTTTCCCCTTTAACTTCTCTAAACCGCATGGAAAGAAAGAAATTATAAAACATGATTTCCCATATGAATTATCGCATTTCTTGTGATTAAATTTCAGGCAGTTATAATGTTATCTGTTTCTTTTGACAAGTACAATTATTGTTGGCATGTGCACCCAAATTGTATTTCACTTTCTGAAAAAAGAGCTCATTACAACCGGGAAAGTCTCTAGTAAAAGGAAGGCATAGGAAAAAGTACTTTATAAATATTGACTTACCCTTAGTACCTGTCAGCAAAAATGCAAATGGTCACAAATCACAGCTGAAAAGGAAATACAATAAAACCCAGAAACAGATAGTAATACATACTGGCAACAAAAAACTGGCAAGTGATTTCCAGATTCCCATTTGTCCAAACTAAAAACAGCCTAAACAAAACAAAGACATTCTAAAAGGATATTTTGTTTCATAATTAATATCTCACAAATATATTTATTTATTCTGTGTAATTATAGGCTAGGCTATTTTATCAATGTTGGTTTTTCATTGCTGATCTGAACCCTTCTGCTGTTGCTCATTGTCAAGATGCAAAACCTTTACAGGGGTGACACTGAGCAGTTAGTTAGCAAGTGGATCATTTCCTCTTGGAGAAATGGTGTTGCCAGACCTTCAGAGAACCTCCATACCAAATATCATGTTTCCTGATGCCTTAGAAATTAGCTTACTGTTCCAGCAATAAGATTGGGAACATGGAATAACATTTCTGAGGCCACTGGAGAAACAGTTCTTTTCAAAATTAGAATTTGTTTATAATGATAGTACCCCTATGGTCACTACAAAAGAGAGCCTGGGGAGAGAGAGAAAGAGGGGTGTGGTGCAGGGGAGAGAGTGAGTATGCATTCACTGCTACATTCCCTTCCCACACAGTAAATAATTTCCTTTAAAGTTGACTGTGATCACTGTGTATCGTTATCTGCAGTGGCTTAGCACAGTTCACATCAATTTGCCCCACTCTCAGCTCCAAGCCTGCCACCAGGAGAGCTAGGAATGTCTCCTGTCTCCTCAGCTGAAACCTGAGCTCTGCTGAGATCTGTTAAAGTCTAGCACTTCACTAGGATCAGACCTCTTCAGTCCCCATTGAGCCTCCACTTGAAACATTTTGCATTCATGTAGCTGATCAGCCAAAGCAAGCTAGATGAAGACACATCCTGCACAATGGATTTTCCAAGTATATACACTGGCAATTTCTGTAGAAATCCCTGAATTAATTTATGATTCAAGTCTCATGCTGGCTCATTGTTTTGTTTCTGTTACGAGGGTCTCTTTTTTTTTTTTTTAAACCCCTCACAGATACAGAATTAAGTGGCTCATAGACATGTCATGTAGAAAAAGAATTCAAAATATTACTTTATTTTTTTGCCTTCTGCCTTCCATTCTTTTTTTTTCTCCTCCTGAACGCAGAAGCCAACTTCATATACAATGCTGACACAAAACAATTTTAAGTTTCTTTTCCCAGTAATAGCTTGTTGTTACAGGACAGAAAAAGAAATTATTCAACTTTATATTTGTTTTATTTATAGCAGTTCCAGGCTTTTACTGACATTATTATGGCAGAAGCATAGCCATTTAAAACAGACTTCACAGATTTTAGTTAGTGAAGTCATCTGGGCTTTAACTACACGTATAAGCCTTGATATTTAAGTGTTACACAGATAGCAAGGGCTGGCTTCATTTTTACCTACATGAAGACATTTAGAAAACACTGATTATTTAAAAAAAAAAGGCAAAAAACCCACTCATGCCATTTTTTTCACACACTCTACTCACTCTAATATATCAAAGGTTGACTGAAGAACAAACCTATGGAACAAAAAATACAAGAATGCACATTATCAAATATACAGCGAAAAGCAGGGCAGGAAGCAGGTCAGTTGTAAAGGTAAAGAATGATAGATGGTAAGGAATATGGAGAAGTTACCCTGTTCATTTTGCCTGTTAGGTGAATCCCGTATCCTGCAGAATGTCTGTAGAAATGTTGCACGAGACCTGGGAAAATTCAGGGGTATAGTTTGGGAGAAGAACTGCACATGCGGAACTTGGGAGACATTTCTAGGGATATTTACAAGAAGCCTCAATCTCACCCTCAGACAAATCAGAAGGATATTTGCCACCTCAAAAGGGAGTGAGATTGATCCTTTCGGCGTCCTGACAAGGCCACGTGGAAAAAGGCTGTCCGTAAACTTATATGCCAAATGGAAAAAAGTAAAGCAGGTGAATTTAATATTCAATAAAGCACTTTCACTCAATATAAACATCCAAGAATGAAAGCACTACCAAAAAAAAAAAAAAAAAAGCTGTTTTTTTAAATATAAGTATGTTTTAAAAATGTAAAATAGTCTAAGAAAATAGTACCAAAATTTGCAAGGAACACAAGAATAGAAGATCACTGAAATTCACCCAAGGTGAAATTAAAAGAAAATAGGGCAACAAAGACCAATTTTATCAAGTATAATTGAATAATCAAGAACAATAGTAGTAATGACAATAGTTTTAAATATGGAATACTCTGAAAATGGAAAGGAATTTAAAGTTCCTAGGTGAATCAGAAGCAGACTGAAGAATAAGAAAGAGGTTTTCTCTCCATTATAGGAGGGAGAAAAGAGAGATATTCCCACACACAGAGCAATCTCCCTGCAGGAAGATCTCCGATTATAGTACACACACCTTGCTCTTCAAAAGTCAGAAAATTAACTGGATGTGGCTATCCCATCTTTAAGCAGGAATTCTATGGTGAGTCTGGCTTAAGTGTTCTTGTAACTACTTTTTAAGATCTACAGTCTTAGACTATGTCTTTGTTCCATATAAAACACAGTTCTGTCTCTTGCTGTGCTCATTTGTCAGCATTAAAACATATTCATGTAAAATCTGAGTCTCCCTGCTTGTGCAGCTTGTGTTGGACCACATGCCACAGGAAACCTGATTCATGTCACATACTCACTATTTGGTCCATTCTACATCTGAAAAAAATTACAGTAGGAGATTCCATGAAGAAATATTTGTTCAGCTTAATGACAAAAGTTTTTCTCTTTTTATTTTTCCCATTATGTTGAAAATGTAAACATTAAAGCAGAAATTCTTCTACTTTATACTCCCTTATGTACCTCTACTCCCCCAGAAATAAAATTTCCTTGGTTCCCTGAAACATAAGGCCAGAGCTGTGTGTCATATTATTGTACTTACTTATTTCAAAATTGCTTATTCCTCTTGCTTTGGCACTCAATCCAAAATAAATGAGCGATTTTATATTGCTCCTGAATGCTGATGTAGGTTGCACTAGCAGCAAGTAGCAATACATTTTGGCAGTTCTATGGAAACCCTCCAAAGGTTGCGTTTAATATTTCCTGGGTATTTATTTAGGCAAAATAACTAAATATCAGCCATGTGTTTCCATTTATTAACAGTCCCTCAAGAGCACAGGCAATTAATGTCTTGACTTAGTGACTTCTCCAATTTGCTTTTAAAAATGTTTGGTTTGGGGATTGTTTCTTCATTTCTGTCTATTGCTATGTATTTATTCTAGCAAGGGCATAGTTTAAAGAGAGGAGACATGAGACTTGTACTTGTCAAAATTCCCTGTTTAGTCCATTGTCTCAAGCAGAGCCTTTAAGAGTTTCACTGTCATCGGAAATGAGATTTAATCCTAGGCAGGATGGTGCATCATGCCAGTTTTCCAAAACAGCTTTTATGCCATAATTTCTTAAATTATTTTAGATATCTGAAGATTTATGGAGTTCTCTCAAGATAAAGACAAAGATCTTGAACTTGCTTTCACTTTCTGACCTACGCCAGAAAAATAGGAGGGATAGGATGGGCCAAAGATGTTTACAAAAAGCTGTTTTGCTGATGAGATATGCTTGATGAGTGTGCAGAGGTTCATGCTTCCTAAATGCTGAATTTTCACTATCAAATCAGAAGATTTGCACAACAACCCTGTTCAGAAATTGCAAGAAGTACATATATAAGCAAGACCTGTGATAAGTACCTCCTTGCACATCCTCCCAAACACATAGCTCAAAGTTCAGAAGGGAAACTATTAGAAAATTAAACTTCAATTAAGGAATGGGGTGTTCTTAAGCTTCAGCACAGCACAGAATGAGGTATAAAAGATGAGTGTGGCTAACATACTAACTGAAAGCCTTTGTGCTTTTCCTTCGTTTTTCTTACCTAGAAATTTTAGATTTCTTAATGGCAAACAGTTCCTGTCAATTAATAAATAACTCTATACATAAAAACCTGAAATCATTAATAGTTTCATCTAATAGGATACCTCTGATACTATAGCAGAAAAATAAGATCATACCTGGTGAACCTGTCATTGCTCAGAAAGAAACAAAAAAGAATTCCTTGTAACAATAATATGTCACTATTTCAATAAAAAATACAATCATCCTCTTGAAAACAATAGTTGCTAAGGAGAGAGGAAAACTGACCTTGCTGGAATTCAGCTCTGAGTTTGTTATCAAATTATTTATGCCAGAATGCAGGAAACTTCTTTGCATTACAACCCTGAGACAAATGAAGAGCATACTATCCATCCCAGGTACCCAGGAAAAGTTCTGCAGGGGTTGGAGCTATGCATGACATTAACTATTCCATCAAGATTTAGAATCTGTTATTAATAAAAAAATATTAATTCACCATAGAATCCTATTGCTTTCTGTACTATAAAAGTTAGCCATCGTCCTGTCTTGGTTAGATGACCAGCCAGCCCTAAAGATAAAAGTACTAAAAATGCAAATGGGGAATCAGGAGACTGAGATAAAGGAATGGCAGATTTATTAAGCAATTACTATATATTTTCTGCCTTTAGATGAAGAAAGAGGATTGATGGACTGCTGCACACCATATTGAATGGCATAATACAGTTAGCAATTGTAGTGCACAGATAGCAATGGAAATGGGTCTGAAAAGATTAGTCATGTATTAAAATAGACAAAGTACTCTGTCTAGCGATACATCGCTAAGAGACTGGAAGGAAATTAAGATGGAAATGAAGAAAGTTTTTTTGTCACACTAATCAAAAGCCTGAAAAATATTAGAACATTACAGCTACTCAGAAAATAGCCATAGAAGAGACTCTGGTGGCTTTACCCTGTCTGAAACAAAACTATCATAACACCCTCTTAATTCATAGCCAGGAAAAAGAAAAACTTTCTGGAGAATGAGCCTTCCAGCACTACCTGAAATACCACAATGCATTTGTAATCTCCCAAACAGCAGAGTGCAAACCCAGAATTCTCCTGTGCTGTCATGGCATAAACTAACTTACCCTGGTACTCCAGAAGGTTTTGGTGCATCCACTGATCTGTAGATTATGGCAACAAAACTTCTGACTTCTGGAAGTCCAATGACTTCAGAGCAGATAGCTACAAACCAAAGTCTGGATTGAAGAAAGTGCGGAGGGAGAAAAGCTCAGTTGCCCTGAACCTTCAGTATCAACTTCTCCATACTATTACTTTGGCAGAGAAGAAAATGAAGGTTTCAGGAGTTTAATAGTGCATGCTCACAACCCATATGTTAAGATTCTCTTTGTATAAAATATTAATCCACCCTCCCATAAATGACAGAAGATACAGTTTTAAGAAAGTGTTCTGAGAAGGACACTTGCAGGTCATACTTGCAGTGCAAAAACAGGTTCAATGTATTTATAAATAGCTGAGACTACTGAAAGAGGATGAACAGAGTTATAGACATATTAACATCAGATTTAGTATAAAGAGCATATTCCACATTGAATGAAAAATATGCTCTGACAGAGACCAAACATGAATTTTAGAAATAAATGTCATAAGTGACTTGTGGGAAATTTTTTAAGATCTTACCATTACAGCAGGCATGTGGAAATACTGCATACTTTAGTTTTTCAGAAGCATCTGATAAGAGCATACCTTGAATATCACCTAACAAAAAAAAGGCAAGAAGGAGGCATAACAAAAGATCCCAGCACCGCCTTGTGGGGTAAGAGTAGAGCTGAAGCAAACAGAAGCTGCTGACTGGTTTGCAGGCCAGGCCACATATCTTCATGAGGAGGCAAAGGAGGTGTTCTGCTCATCTCCTGAACTCCTCTGGGGGGATGCCAGGCACTTTGTATGTGAAGCAAGGGACTTCTGCAACAGACAGAGTATCATTTTTGCTCCCAGACAGGGACATGAAGCTGACACAAATGAAGGGGAAGGGAGATGCAAGATACCCCACGAGTAAGAATGAGAGAATTTACTTTCCCTCTGATGTTAAGCAATAAGTGAGCTGTGATTCAGTCCTCATCTGATCCCTGTTGTTTGCCAGGACTGTGCACTGTCCTCCTAGGGTCTGATGAGCTGTCAGAGTCATCAACAGAGCTGCACCAAATTGCCAAAGGTCCGTTAATGGGATCAAATAAATGTATTGGAATGGAAAGAAAACCAAAGAATAACCCAACCACCAAACACAAAACCAAAACACATCTTGCTGCGTGTGCTATAATTATTTTAAAAGTATGGTACTTTAATTGAATTATTGTCAGAGTAGGGAAACTGGTATTTTAAAATGCATTGGAAAGATCTGCCATTTTGCATCCATTTAGAGAAACTGATTTGTTATAGCTTGTTAGGAAGTGGGGGCAACTGCTTGGCAAAAGACAGGACCACATAAGATGCATACAGAGAGAAAAAAAAGCGGGCAAGATGGCATTGCCACAGTAAGCAACAGAGTAAATACATTTTTGTAAGAAGAAGTAGTAGATAAGAATATGGAATAAATCAGGCAAGTGGTATCAGAATTCCCTGGGAATGTTTTTTTCCTAAAAATCCCACTGAATAAAGTTAAGCTTTTCAAACAAGGTACCTTGCACAAATGCATAAAAGTAAAATCTTCCAAGACCTTATTTTGCACTATTTTCCCCCATATAGCTTTAAATAAACAGGTGGACCTGTTTTCTACCAGGTATTACATTGTTTTGGGGATTTAGAACGTGTATAGTGAATAAATACAAGGGCTGTCTAGAGGCAGAAGCTGCTCCTGTGAACAAGGGCACAAACTGCACAGTGCCAAACTGGATGCTGCTGCTGCCTCTGACAGGATCTATGTCGACAGCACAGTGCTGTGCTGGCTCCACTGAGGCTAACCAAAGCAGACAGAGGGGGAATGTCATGCTAATGCAGATCTGCTGAACTCTGCCTGTAAGCAAAGAGATATAACTGCAGCAACACACTAATGTGAACTGTGATAGAATCACAGAATCATAGGATGGTTGAGGTTGAAAATACCTCTAAGATCATCAAGTCCAACCATTAACCCAGAACTCCCAAGGCCACACAAAACCATTCCCCAAGTGCCAAATCTATGTATCTCTTAAATATCTCCAGGGATGGTGACACTACCACTTGGCCTCTTCCAATGCTTTCAGTGAAGAAATGTTTCCTAATATCCAATCTAAACCTCCTTTACTCTTGTCCTATCACTTGTTAGCTGTGAGAAGAGACAAACTCCACTATAATATCCCTCCTTTCAGACAGTTGTAGAAAGTGACAAAATCTCCCCCAAATCTCCTTTTTTCTAGGCTAACCAACCCCAGCTGCCTCAGTTGCTCCTCACGGGACTTCTGCTCCATATCCTTCACCAACTCCATTGCCTTTCTCTGGACAGGCTCCAGCACCTCAATGTGTTTCCTGTAGGGAGGGGCCCAGAACCTGACACGGTACTCAAGGTTGTGTCCCCACCAGTGCTGAGTTCAGGGGGACAATCACTGCCCTGGTCCCTCTGGCCACACTATTGCTGATTCAAGCTGACATCATGCTTGCAGTCATTGATATTAAGCTTCGCAGCTGGATACCAATATCTTTTCTACTTATACACACACATCTTGAGACTGGAGTTTGAGTCCCTGAACAGTCACAACTGTGTCTAAAGCTGATCAGACTCGTGCTTGACATGAAATTTGCAATGCAAGCTCTTCTAAAGAAGAAAGCCAGAATCTGTTCCAATATTGATGCTACTTGATGTCCCAGGTCTTCTATCTGGGAAATGGAACTAATGGAATAATATCCATTTTCTCAGTACCATGAAAATTAGCTTATGCATTTGGATAGGATAGTGAAGGTTTACAGAAAAACATATGGGTAATATAATTTTGTATCTCTCAGAAGGTTAGAATAACAAGCTAGATAAAGTTGAGTTCTGTATACTGGGTAGTAAGGTTAAAAGGTTAACTAATGGTTCCTCCCTTTTAATTGCAAAGCACATTCTGCATGTTGAATAAGTCTAGTGACCTAGAGGGGTTAAGGGAGCAGTATGTGACCACATTAAGGTCACTGCCACTCATATGCTCAAAATGACAATGATCCTCAGATGATCCTGGCAGTAACCATTTTGAAGTACTTGACTTTGCAATTCTAGAAATAATATCAAATTCTTAAAAAAGGCTTCAAGTTAGGCCATAACTAATTAAGAAAAGCCAGTCTGCCTCCTAATACATTTTTATGATTCTCTTCTCCTCATCCTCTACCCTTGCATTTTCCCAAGGGGCAGAAATTTCCCCTTGAATCCAAAATATGTAAATAAACCAAATGCAAAACTATTACCTTCCAGACATGCAAAGGCCTGAAAAAATGTGTCACAGAGCCAGTACAGTAGCAGATCTATGGCTGACAGGAAGGAAAAATGAAGCTTATATCAGGATAAAATAGATGTCCAGATATCTTTTTTCAGAGCCACTTTTTTTCCCTTGTCCCCACCCATTCTTAATGCAAAAATAAATAAATCTATGACTGTTCATGGTGATAATATCATGGTGATATCTTAAATACTCTGCTCTCTGTCCCTCACACCACTGCTATTGGCTCCCAGTTGTAATCAAAACCATGAAGAAAAAAGCTCTGCTGTTATGTCAGACCTGGCTTCCACAAGGACAAGACCTGAGATAGTTTTACCACGATTGCCTGGAAATGTAGTCATGTTAGTACAAGCAGAATTTGTATCTTCTTGGCAGCACATTAAAAGGAAAAATCAATTGCTATTGAACTTCAAGTCCAATAGGTTCTTATTGTAACAGGTAACAACACAACTACACATGACAATGAGTTTATGGCTGTCACTCAATTACAGCGTCAAGCTACCCGTACCCACTAACAGACAACACTACTTTTACAATCAGTTTAACCACAATAAAATTATAATCCCATCACCCATCAGCATCAATTGAGCATTGTGTCAGGTTGAAGAAATAATTAGTTTCTGCACTGGAAATCCCCAGGTAGAGTATATTAGCACACACATGCACAGTTTTCATTTGAACATAAGCCATGTAAAACAACAAACATATGGGTGCAGAGGTACATTGCACAAAATCCAGAAATAATTGAGCAGCTTTATATAGTCAGATCTTTTCATTACCTTCCTGGCAGCCTATCACAGAAAACACACATTTTATTCACATTACTTCACAGGAAGTTTACCAAAGAGAAAAACTAAACCATTATTCTCATTTTGTTTTGCAGAAAAGCGTCTGTATTACCTACTAAACATTTTTCAGGATATGAAATCTTTGCAGGTTTGTGTTTGCACCCCGAGAGAACACAGACAAAGCTGCAAGTTAGGCTCCTAAGCATGACTGCAGGTACACATGGAAGCCATCTTTTAATGTTGCAGCATGTTGATAGTCTTTCTAGTCTTCTATTCAGAAGCTCGAAATGATTCTTTAGCAAATAAAGAGTTTCTCAGAACACCAATATACTGGTTTGAGTCCTTCCATGTAGGATTTAGATGTCCTGTTAGAGAGCCTCTATTTATCCCTAAATACTTTATATTTCACTGTAATGTTAAAGAGATGAGGCATTTAAGACTACCCAAAAATCTAAGTTGGGGATCAAGTCCATAGAGCAGAGAGATTGAGGCAAATATATGATTTTTCAGGTTTTTGATTTTTTTTGGTTTGTTTTGGCTTTTTGTTGGGGTTTTTTTTCTACAGGAATTGTTCTGTATTGTGAACTGACACCAAATAATAGGTGAAATTTACTACAATTCCTTTTTTTGGACTTTTTTTTAAAAAGAGTTCAGGGAGACCTGGAGGACTCGTGGACTGCAGATTGGAAGCCAGTAATTTAGCATCCTCCCATTGCTCTTTCACCATTAGAAACCACAGAAGGCATCTGAAGCTTCTACCCTGAGGTGCTCTCCCAAAGGCAGCTAAGCTGTCTGACGGTAGGGGGAGAGGGGGGAAAAAAAAAGGCTGCCATGCCTAGCCAGTATTTCAGGCCTAGTTATGGGGCACCCATGGAGCAGAAGTGCCAGAGAAGTCCTCCAAAGGACTAAAGCATCCCTGGCCCTAATTTCTAGATCTCTGCAAAGCTTAGGTAACAGTCAGATGGTCAGAGTGGGGAAACTGCATGGCTGTAGCAAGCAAAAGGCTGTGCAAATGCCAGATCAGATAAGTAGGAGGTACTGAGTTAGGAGAAGATGACTGCTAAATGGGACTTTTTAGCAGAAGTATGGGCTTGAAATCTCTCTAAATTCTGTTTTAATGTTCAATGTCTTTCTGTATGACTCAGTAAGACTTGTAGATGCCTGTGCATTATTGAAAGTCAATGAGAAGGAAGTCCTGAGTCATCAAAGTACTTTTTTCTTTATAGTTATTTCCACCAGACAGTGTGATGCAATTATTTAAGCCAAATACTAAGGCAAGATTTTTACAGCAGAGAGATACAAGACTTTCAAAATGACGTTAGGTGAGTAAAAACACAATGTTACACGGGTTTTATAATCCTAATAGAAAGAGAAGTTAAGTAGTCTTCTGGACAATTGCAGCTATCTAAGAGAAATGCAAATATTAAATGCAATTATTGTCTCTTATTTTTTCTCTGTGTACATAATTACTTCTGAAAACAACAGATGTGATTTTTTAATTATTTTTTCCTATGCATCTTTTGTTCATGATTATTTGGCTGTACTTAGGAAAAAAGGATTTGTAAACCACAATTGTTCTTTGAAGTACATCCAAGCTAATTACACAAAAAAAAATATCAACCCAATATAATTCAAGCAATTTTTAGCACGCACACTTGCTCCTTTTTTGCTGATAGAACTTCCCAATTTGTATTCTGACACCATAATAGCAGTCCTTTTCTCCTACAGACTTAATTTTAAAAGGCATGCAAGAACTGGTAGTCCACACTTTGGAATGCAAGCCAAGATACGCAGGTAGGAACTGACAGCTTACAGAGCCTCTCCTGTCCTGTGATCTCCACTGATCAGAGATTCCACTGCAGTGCTATCGGCCTGCTCGTGCTAACTGCAGGAGTGCAGGCCATTAAATTTAGAGACATTACATCTCAATTCCTTTTTTCTTTCTTACTGAAGTTTGCTACTGGAGAAGAACTTCAGCTTTGAATTGTGAACTCTGAAACAAAGGGGGAAAGTAAAACACACCTTGTGGGAAGGATCAAACATTTTCTAGTTTTGTAGCCAACATCACAACTTCTGGAACAAAAGGAGAACTTTCAGATCCTAACCCAGAAATTGAGTCCACAACAGAAGGCAAGCTTTTCTCTGCAATAATCTGAGAGTCAGCAAGCAAGAGGCTCAGCTGCAGAATCAGGAAGCACAAGGGATCCAGCACAGTGTTTTTTAGGATGGTGCAGAAACAGAATTTGGTCTGCTCAGGACAACTTAGTAAATATGAAAGTGTATGGACAAGGACAATAGGAAAGGGAGAAAGATAAAATAGCCAAGTGACTTGCCCAATTCAAATATCTCAGTCTCTCTCTGTCTCTCTGATACCAGCCAGCATAAGTACAGTTTACCACTTATTTTCCATTCTGCATAGAAATCAAATATTTTGCTTTCCTACTACAAGTGCTTCACAGCCCATAAACTCAATTGCATCAGAATACAATTCCCACTGGGGCAATGCCACCACCCTAACTTAGGGCACCTACATGGAAGCAGCCTCCTTGGAAGTGCTTTTCCCCAGGAGCAACCTTCTACTGAAAACACACAAGCTTGCATAGGCTCATCAAGCACACCAGTCCAACACATCTGCTACCTTCTTCTCAGGTCTTGAAACCCAGCCCGACACCAAAGCCTCCTACATCAGCAGTAAAGTAAGCTGAGCAGTCTGGCAAGGACTCACATCTCCTTTCTAGAGCAGTGCACCAGCTCTCCACTGTACAGCAAGCAGCTCAGTCTGACAACAGCAAAGCCAATAGATGAGTGGGGTGCTCTCATTTGCAGTGTGATCAGCACTGCCTTAGTCACTAACACATGTTCTTTGCTGGCTTTTTTGTAGCTTGTATTACTGGTACCAGAATCTCCCTTTTCCCTATACCCAATGAAAATAAGAACAAACCACAAATTACTATACTTTCAGATAGAGGTAACAATATACAATGTATTTCTACAGCACTGAAAAGGAGGCTATACAACATCTAACATTGGTAAAGAGCCCTGCAGAGACATAGGTGTTTATAGGAAATCATGATATCTTGGGCATATGGAAAAATCTGGCAGACCCTTCACATACTTAAGCAAATCCCAGTGCTGCACTGCAGGAATGAATCTGTCACTATGCCACTGCAGCAGCAGGCAGTGAAGGGACAACCGCCTCTGCCACCTTCCTGTGTGCCTTTGCTTGTGGCACAGCATCAGCTTCCCTTCAGCACAGGGGCAGCTCAACAGCAAAATAGACACACAAGCTGAGAGATGAGAAGCAGTAAATCCTTGACTAACCGCATCTCCTTTATGACAAAATGACCCACTTGGTGGATGAAGAAAAGGCAGGGTCATGCCCTTGGTCCCAGCAATCCCATGCAGCACTACAGTCTGGGACAGTGGGAAGCTGCCAAAGAAAAAGGATCTGGGGTGCTGGTTGGAAGGGGCTGAACATGAGCCAGCTGTGCCAGTGGCATCCTGGCCTGAATCAGCAATACTGTGGCCAGCAGGACCTGGGCAGGGTTTTTCCCTGTTTATTTCACTCAGCGCTGGTGAGGCAGCACCTTGAGTACTGTGGCCAGTTCTGGGCCCCTCCCTACAGCAAACACATTGAGCTGCTGGAGTGACAAAGGAGCTGGTGAAGGTCTGGAGCACAAGACCCATGAGGAGCAGCTGAGGCTGTTTAGCCTGGAAAAAAAGGAGGCTCTGGGGAGACCTCACTGCTCTCAACAACTGCCTGAAAGAAAGGTGTGGCCAGGTGGGGCTTGGTTTCTTCTCCCAGATAAGAAATTACAGAAGAGGAAAGGGCCTCAAGCTGTTCCAGAGGAGGTTCAGATCAGATATTAGGAAAGAATTTTTTCACTGAAAAGGCAATCAACGCTGACAACTGGTAGAGTCACCATCCCTGTCTGTGTTTAAAAGACATGTAGACAAGGCACTTATAGCCATGGTTTGGCATGGGCATGGCAGGGCTGGGTTAGTGGCTGGACTTGATATTCTTATTTTCCAGCTTAAGTAATTCTATGATTCTATCCAGTATTAATGCATGAAATGCATCCTAAGGCTTAATGCACTCAAGTTAGAGACTCCTGCCAGGTGATCACAGAAATTGCCTGGCAGTTCTTCCACCCCAAATGTGCTGGATGTCAAGAGGGAAAGCTTCCATTTCTTCAGCTTCTAAAATATCTTCAAGAAAAGCCCACTTAAAGTTGGACATAAGGACACAATTTCACTATCCAATTGCAGGACACAATTTAAATCCGTGTCTATCACTGAGAATAAATTATCCTAATAAGTGCCAGGAGGTCATTGTATTTATTCTGTTTATAATTGCTTAGTTTTCATTTTATTATTTCAGCTTTTGTTTTATTTATTATGTGGAAGATTGTTGTTTGCATCTGGGTTTTTTTGCCCCTATTGTCCTTGTTACATAATCTACATTCTTCAGCAATATAAATAGCCTGAAACCAGAAAACAAAGCCCTTTGAAACAGAACACTTTCAGTACTTACCTTTCAATACTGTGTATCATAGTTACACATTCAAGTCCATAGACTAGCATGTCCAGTTAAGCATCTAATTATGCTGATCATTGCCCTTGTCCATTTAAATACCTGAATGAGGCCAGTTTCTCTTTCCGCAGTCTCTTGTTTAGGCACACTCTGATTTTTAAAAAAACTTTGATGAGCATGAGCTCTATGAAATTTTTTTTCCACCTTCTTATTTTCTTAAGTACCTCCATTATTATTACTGCTTTCTCAAGGATCAGGTATTGATATACATTAAATTCAGAGAATAACTGAGTGCTCAGTTAAGTGTACAATAACCCAGGCAAATATGCAGTTCCATATATGCTATAAAATTTGTATTTCTAAGTAACAGGCAGTATGTTTATAAATTGCTGGCCTGATAAAAATGACTTTGCTGATACACATTTAGTTCTGTTTTCAGTCTTTTCTAGCAGGCTCTTGGGAAGAAACAGATGACTAAATAACAAATTCCAAAGTGCATGGATGTATATAAATCAAGAAGAAAGCAAAACCATGAATGCTGCATCCTAATTTTGAAAAAGGATAGAAAATGATTGCAAGGAACTTTTGAACTTTTACTCTGATGAGATTTCAATAGCCTGTACTTATGTTGATGGCCTTGAGATTTTTTTTCTCCTGAATCTGTAGATACTTCTTCACAAAGTGATATTTGTTGAATGCAAAGCTCAAAGCAGCATACTTTTTTATTCATTTGAAAGAATTAAAATCTACTAACCATAATTATTTCTAAATATTTAGTTGTCTTGAAGTGAGTTATCTTACATATAAGGGATAAGACTCTGTTGTATGAATTTGCACACACCTAAATTACTGCCTTTACTGCAACTTCAACAATTTCAGAAGGCATTCATTCTGTTTTGCATGTAAAAATTATTCCTGAGGAAAAGTCTATGTCATTAAATTCCAACAGGAAGCATGTATACTTATGCAAGATGGAAGCTCCAAATGCATGTTGGATCCTAACCCTATGGAAGACCATCTGTCTACATGAGTTGGATGATCTGCAACAGGGCCATGGATGAGAAACAATGCTAGTCATGCACTTAAAAAGAAATAGCTCAACAGAGCCTTCTCTTGTGACACATTAAATACGATAGCCAGAAGTGGCAGGGTGCTAATTACTCTAGTGATGTGATCCATTTTCTAAATAGCGAGAACATCAATAATTCAGTGGAAGTGGCTGTTAAAAAATTTAATGTCTGACAATCCAAGACTGGCAAATAGAAAGATAATCATTTGTGTCTACTAGTTGGCATTCAGAGGCTTTCTTTCCATTAGAAAATATAAATGCATTGTTCCTTTTTGAGGCAGTCTAGATTATGAAAAATGACAGATGGATAACGCGTCTAGTTTTGATTGTTTCAGGTGGGAAGGCAGAACCCAGCAGACAAAAATGCAGATGTCACATATTTAATAAAAACTAGGTTTACAAATATGTTTAATAAAGTCTGAATAGTTTCTGCTAATAGTAGCAGCCCAATTACATGGAAGTGAGTATAGCTGCATAAACATAAAGATATGAAGTAATCAGGTGTCTCTGCTGGCTGAATATTGCATTTGCAGTTAAGAAAAATCCCCTGCTTATTCACAAGAGATTTATTTAGCTGTTGGCATCAACATTTCAGAGAGAGAGCATTAACAACTACAAAGTCAAAGCATATTGAAGAAATGCACTGGCAAAGCATTCTTTGCTTACATAAATGTCTAGCTTTTATATTTCTGCAGCAATGTAGACAAGAATAAGTGATAAAAGCCTTCCTGTTTAACTGTGTCAGACTGTAATTTGCTGGTATGTGTTGTTTGAATAGAAAAGGTTAGAAAGGTACTGCCTAGTTCGACAAAAAATTAGAACATAGGTACCTGCATAAGCTACAGCTCTGAAGACAAGTGTTACTGATCAGCTATTCCAAGGTATTTCAGCACTTAACTCCCACTCTGGCAAGTCCAGTCTCCCAAAAGCAGTAACAATTAGGTGATCAAATAAGAATTAGGTTCTCAAACAGCTTTGTGGATATGGGCCTATGTCCCAGACCTAAACAGGTTAAATGCGTTAATTAGAATTTAAATGGATCATAATATAATAGTCCTACTACAAGAAAATGGGTTTAGAAATGCTATTTCTCTCCTTAGCTGCTCAAACAGAATTTTAATGAAGGTCTTATGAAACAATCTCAGCATAGACAAACTGCTTAAACACCCAAATCCTTGAATCATCAATATTTCAGCCTTCATGATTTTTATCACCGTAGACCAACAGAGAGAGCTTTATATTGTTTT
This sequence comes from Melozone crissalis, assembly GCF_028551555.1. Classification (NCBI taxonomy): domain Eukaryota; kingdom Metazoa; phylum Chordata; class Aves; order Passeriformes; family Passerellidae; genus Melozone; species Melozone crissalis. The sequence goes on along the minus strand of NW_026535784.1, from coordinate 32,726,903 downwards.
CAAAGTCCCAAATGTAATCCTTCATTAAAATTTAGATTGATCCCTAAAGAAGATACTTCACACATTCTTGCTTCTGATAACTGATAATTGAATTTTATTAGTATTATGATTAAGGTAGCAGCTGAGAGCGTGCTTCAATTATTTGCCACATAATGTGGTGCACTTGAAATTTTTACTTTCTAAAATTCCTCTGACATTAGCTGCAACTCTTCATTTCTGGCAAGTCAAAGTCACACATTTCATCTTAACCTCAAAGTAGTCTCACAAGCATAAGCTAACCATAAGCAAAGAATGTTACTAGTCCAGGATAAACAAGTACCTACAGATACCAGTGATCTTAAATTATTTCACTTTAGGCTCTTGAAAGAAAACTTTTCCCTTTTTTACCTACCCAGACCACTTCCAAGGTAACTCAAGCTGAAATTCAAACATCATACAAGTAGTCATTTTTCAAAACTTTGGAAAAAGAGGATTATTTCTTTTCTGAGAACAGGTCCATGATAATCCAGAAAAAATCTCTCAGAGCAGTTTATGTGAGAAGATGGCTGATCTTGTAGCATGTATTCCATGGGCCGCATGCATATCAGAAAAAATGGATCTGTGAACTAAGCTGCAGGAACAGTTCTTAAGGAACTGTAAACTTGTAAAATCTCATGCCAGGAAAACTTTAGACAAGATTATTTAATCTCAGTTTGAGTGATGAGATGGGAAAAAAAAAATCCCAAGAAAACACTTACAAAAACTTCACTAACATTAATCTACCTACACTGAGTCTAAGGAAACCATTGTCAAAATCTTATAGCATACCTGATATACTAAAAGAAATGGATTTACACTATTTGTACAGAGAGGATATTTTGCATGAAGTCCTACCAGAAATGCCCAGCCTCTATAATTAAAGCCTGACTTTAATGATTTATCTTCTGTCTGGATCATTTAAGGTTTATTAAATCCAGCAGTTAACAGTTAAACAACTTTGATAATTGCTTTTCTCTGAAAAAAAAATCAATTTTACCTCTTTTCCAGTCACTAAATCAATGTCTGCAAAAAATAAAGATATATTTTCAACCCTTTAGATTTCTTATTTTTTTTATTCTTGATAATCACAGGTATTCTCCCCACATATTGTTGTGTTGAGAATATCGTCCCTTAAGTATTAAAGATGACTTTGTGAAAGTCAAATCTATATGCTAATAGGGAAAAACCTAACCAAACAAGAAAACATCACTGACATTTTAAAGATTGTTACATCTCTTCACTAGGAACCAGTCCCATCTGAATGGGAAATAAAGAGGAGGAAAAACCCAAACACAGGACACAAAAAACCCCCACAACCCAAAACAAACAAAGAAAAAACAAGAGGCAAGGATATCCATTGAGCCACGTTCTGTGACTCAATCCCTTCTGAGAGCATCACCAAGGACATGAATGGAGAGATTTCCCAAAAATGCTAGTAGCTCAACATGTAGTAACTTTTGAGGCTTTCCTTATGGCTCATCTTATTTTCAAGGCCAAGTTAACCAATGTCCCCAACTAATGTTGGAAGAAATGCATTTCTGGGGGTACAAACTTTTTCACTGAAAAAAACCAAAAAAAACCCCCACTTACTGACTGGTGGGTGGATTGGATTTTTAGGCAGAAGTCAAAGATGAGCAATTATAATTTAGTGGAAAATTATAATTAAATTTCACATTAAAGTGAATAACTAGTGGGCTTTTTCCCTGCATTTTGTGTAAATATTTTTTTCAAGGCCAGGTTGGATAAGGCCTTGAGCAACCTCATATGTTGTTACTGCCCATTGGAGAAGGAGTTGGGAGCAGGTGATCTCAGAAGTCCCTTCCAACCTTATAGAGTTCCATGAATATTACGTGGAATTAAGTTGATATGTCAGCATAATGTTGCCTACATGCAAATATAACTGGATTTTAATAAAAAGATATACAAACTTAAATCTCTTAAACTTTTTTCCCCTTGAAGAAATAATACTCTCATATACTCAAAGTGTATTGATCCACTGTTCTGAACATATCAAATATCAATATAGCAAACTCTATTCTGTTTTATAGAAGTGTTCTGTAAACTCTGCTCCCCATTTCATCTTAACTTAGGAAATTTTTCAGAAGGCATTTGCTAGTTTGCATCAGCCCACATCACCATCACTTAGTGCTACTCTGGAGCTACTCTGGCACAGGTTCCTCTCTACTGCAGCCATTATTTTGCACATCTTACCAAAGTCTTGGTAACTTTGAATTTAATATTTAATATATTTTTTAAAGTTGTTCTCTCCCAATTTGCAGGTGAAATTCTATGTGTGCCTATTCAAAAAACCTATGTATTTGGTACTTTTTGAATTATTCCTTTGTGTTGTTATAACCTACTAAGCATGAACAGAAACTGTAACAATATAACTTTGGAGAAATTCCTAGTGCCCAATTTCTAACCATTATGTAATTTGATGATTTGCCTAATTTTTTTATATTTTTCCCTGCAGTAAAATATTTACCATGTAAATATCTGCCTTTTCTTCCTCTGTAGGTGGTTAAAAGCATTGTTATTGTGATAATTTGAAATTTCATCTCCATCAGGCAGCATTAAAGGAAATCATCTTTCACAGATGTTTCTTTCCAAAGCAGACTACAGAGAAGTCATCGTGTTACTGTGATTTTGTTACCTTTGGGGAGTGTTTATTATTTAGCTGCCGCCATTAAAAATTCAAAGCACCGCATTGGGAAAGCGAGCTGAGATGAGATTCTCCCACCACCCACATTTATGGTTAAACAAGTGGGGAAAGATGGATTTTTGGAAAAAAGTGAGGAGAGAATAGGTTGCTCTTATAAACAGTAACTTTAGGCACTGTAAAAGCTGTAAAATTTTACTTTAAAATCCACAGATTTAAAGTGAGTTTGTTTCCAGAAACCTTACCCAACATAAACCTAGGTAATGACAAGAAATAGCAAAGAGGCAGTGATTTGAACAGCTCATCGATTTGAAGAGCAGGACTCAAGATTTGGACACCCAAGCCATTTTGGGTTTTTTACCTTAGAAGCAAGAACTCAGTAATGTGTACCATTAAACCAGCAACAAATTATTTGCACTAGTGTTTCTCTTCAGTGTAGTATTAAGTAATATATTTGGCATGACCAAACTCTTTACTTTGGCTCTTTAAGGAGGAAGGGAATAAGGACCTCAGATTATTTCATTGATTTAAAACTGAGACCATGTTCTGGAGATACACAGGATATGTATGACCTGCCACATGTGTCCTTTTGCCAATATCCACAGCTGCTCAAAGAAACTGAGAGGTGAGAGAGTAAGGCAGATCAGTAGTGCTCTTTCATCATTGCCACATTGCCAAAAGGGACACTACAGCCCAGGGCCACAGCTCTGTATAATTTTAATTCTTTTTCCTTCTTTTTTACTCAAAATTAAATTTATGGTTGATTTCCTACATCCTATAAAATTTTACTAGGAAGCTGTCTGAAGGGGCCAGTAAAGGAAGCTAGAAAGAAGAATGTACCTGAAATGTTACCCTTTCCCAAGTTTAGACATTGATTTATAGGATGTAGAGAGAGTCCCTCTGTGTGAACAGGCTTGTCAGCACACATCTTTTGAATTAAAGAAACAATTCAAAAAACCAAGAAAAAAAAATAGCAGTTCTAGTTACAAGTAGTTCTATTCACCTACCTCACCACTTTGTCTTCAGTAGTCAAAGAATTCTCAGAAAAAATAACAAACAAGCAAAACACACACAAACAAGCAAAAAAAAAAAAAAAAACCAACAAAGGCAAGAAATGTGAATTGAGCTAGTAGAGCTGAAAGCTGCTGTCAGGGTCCTCAGCCCAAACCACCAGTTATCCTAGCCCAAGGATATTCCTCTTACTGAAACCAAGATATGACCCAGGAAGGAGTTTAAGGCCTGTAAGTTTCAATTAGTCATCCTTATCAATCAATTAACACTTAGCTAATAATTTCCAACCCTCATCTAATTAAGTGCCTAGAGCTGAGTGTAGCTATCCAGACTCTGTCATCAAAGGAGCACCAACATCACCTGCCTCTATGGGAGTCACTCCCTGAGGGCCTCTTGCTGTATCACCAAAGTGTACAGAAGGAGCAGAGAACACTCTCTTTCTCAACTTAAATATCATGGTTAGAATCTTAAAGTTCATTGGGATGAAACTGAGCTGTAGAATCAGTGGGCATAGAAAAAGAGAAAGGTTTTACTGGGTTGGCTAAGCCTAAGCCACATTTTGTCTCATATTATAGAGAAATGTGCCTGTATAGGAGACTGAAATAGGTCCCTTTCTGAGGAATGTGGTCTAAGTGGATTTCCATGACAGAAAATTAATTTATTCAGCCATCTCATGAAAACTAGTGAATGACCTAATATCTATGCCTACGACATAAATCTTTCATTGACTTATTTTTGTAGAGCACTTGCCAGTCATGTACTGTATATTATAAAACCCAGACATCCTAAAAACAAATATCTGTTCTCCATGTGAACAGGAAAGGACACTACCACAATCTATATCAGTTTGAGAGTTTATAAAAAAACATTAAACCTATAAAAGCTTGTTGTCTAAATTTGAAGTTGGAATAAATTCCCTAGTTATTGATAAAGAAATTTGATTAAGAAGATTTGATTAAAATATATTCCAAGGAATATACTTGGAATATATTCTAAGTATAAAGAAATTAAAGTATATTCCAAGGAGAAGTGTTTGAAGTCTTGAGGTTATACTGGTTCCACCTGGTATAGACTGTTAAAATCTTGGAGCTGCTAATTAGTAAATTCTAATGCAGAGACAGTAGAAGCGTGGCAAAGTAGAAGACACTGAATGCAAATTTTTTTGGATGCAAATGGATATCCAATGGTCAGCTCAATAGGCAGAAAGTAAATCTTCTGTTACAGACTCTCTCACGTGTTCTGTTTCTGTAAAGTGGTTCCATTTTTCACGCCCTTACTGAACATGCTCTTTCCCAATTCAGCACTCCTGAGAGAAGCACGTTTTTCGGGGGGGCCCAAACTGATGCTGCTTTCCACTTGCGGACTTTGAGTCCCCTTCCCCTCCAGTTCTGCAGCCAGCTCTGCTGCAGGCTCATGCAGAGACACTCTGAGGTCGCTCAGGTTTCACTCAGGCATCCCAGCACACAGCAGTAAAGCCTTACTGAACACATGAGGATGTCTGTGGGCCCAGGAGGCAGTGGTATGTGGCAATGATGTGGCTAAAGCCACATGTTAAACACTTCTATCATTCATGTCTCTCATTTGAACAGAGGCTTTATTTTCTCCTTGCTGCCTCTAGGCTTTTGAGAACTTCACCTCAATGTGGAGATGGTTCATGGCTCTTATCTGCTGAGAGAAAGGCTTCAAAGGAAGCCACACAGTTTGCCTAGGATCAAAAATACCCTCTGAAGATGCTTATTTTTCTCTTTTCTCTCTAGAAACAAAGGCTAGAGTGACTCCTAATTTAGGCAGCCCAGCCAAGTGCTTAACAGTACCTCTGCAACAATCAGCCACATCAATTTTCCTCTTTGCTTTTCAAGTTGTTATGAACTATAACTGTACACGTTTACTGAGAAAACAGTGGTCATGCCTGACAGATTGCCCTGAATCCAAAACATGTCCAAAGTGATGGCTCTACAGAGCACAGCTATTTGAGATAATTGTGTTGTTTAATTTTGGTAATGACATTTCAAAATAAATACTGAGGGCCTGATGGAAAAGTATCTGTATTCTTCTGTTCCTTCTTCTTGCCTATATTGTTGTAGCTATTGTCTGGTAATATCTTCAACAAAATACAGAACACTGGAAAAATTAACTATTATTGTTCTGTCAAGTTTTGATACAGGAAAAGTCATCCTTTAGTAGAAATCTACTTTCTGACCTTGTGTCTTCATATGTGGAACATGCAGAAGAGAACAACACAGATAAAATTTGCCTTGTTAACTCCACTTTTATAGCAAAAAATACTCCTGAGAAATATTTCCAAACACATGAAGCTCAAGAAACTTGAATTGAGAATAGTCAACTCAGGAAGGGGAAATCCAACTTGACCAGTCTGATGGATGGATGGTGGATGAGAGGAGAGCTGTGGATGTTGCTTACCACAATTTTACCGGGGCCTTGGTCCAGCTGAAGGCAAGTCCTGAGTGCTGCATCTCAGAGCTCACTAATGGGCCCAAGGCTGTTCAACATCCTCACTGATGACCTGGACAGTGGGACAGAGAGCAGCCTCAGCAAATTCACAGAGGATACAAACCAGGAAGGAGTAGCTGGTACACCAGATAGTTGTGCCATCTGTCAGAGGGCCTGGACAAGCCAGAGGGAGGCTGAGGGGAACACCATGCAGTTCAAGAAGAAGTGCAGGGCTCTGCACACAGAGAGGAGTATCCTGAAGCATCTGTACGTCCTGGGGCTCACCAGATGGAAAGCAGCTCTCCTAAGAAGGGCCTCAGTGTCCAGGGGAAGAGCAACAGAAGCCAGCAGTACACTCTTGAAGCAAAAATTGTCCTCAGATGTATAAGGATCCTTCCTGTCAGATGATTCTTCCTCTCTTCTTGGTAAATATGAGTCCACATCTCATGTGCTGAGTCCAGTTCTGGGCTTCTGAGTAGAAGTAAGACATGGACTTGTTTGTGTGAGTCCAACACAGGACAGCAAAGATGATTAGGAGACTGGAGCATCTCTCATACGGGCTGAGAGAGCTGGGACCGTTCAGCCTGGAAAAGAGAAGGCTCATGGGGGATCTCAGCATGCACAAGCACCCAATGAGAAAAAATTATGAAGAGGAGCCAGTCTCCCTGTGCAGGGAGACAGGACTAGAAGACATCCAGTGATCCCTTCCATATTTACAATTTTGTGATTCTGGGCTTCTATGAACTAAGTATTAATATTGCATGTATTATTTTTAAACCTGAAGATCTTATGTAAAGCATATATCTCCAGACAAAATTCAAGAATAAAAACCTTAAAAACTCCCCAGTTAGATAGATGAAGCTGAGCAGGAAGAAGAAATCAGTGCAGCAAAAATAGCTAAGATCTCCTGCCTCTCCTGAAACCACCTAAATTCTGCTTTTGTGGATATGTACAAAAGAGCTAATACAATTCCTGTAGGTAAGGAGTAAAAGGGTAAGGTAAAAATGTAAGCCAAACTGTATCATTAAATGGCAAAAAACTTTATGTGGAGCACCAAAACTCCCTGGAGCCAGTAAATGCAGGGTCACTGCTGGGGCTTATCCTATTGTAGCTCAAAAGGGGAAAGATGAAAATAGGAGGAATTTACACTGGATAAATGGAATACGTTCCCATTAGTCAGAATGCATTATTGAGACATCTAGAAAAGTAATTTCTCAAAATCTTGCACTGAAAATATATAAACCCTGTTGCCTCCAGACACTCTCTAGAAGAAATACTCCTTGACTTTTTAATCTCCTCCTTGTAAGAGTATATTTAATCCATTCTCTACCACCTTCAGTGTTGCACCTGTAAGTGACATTTTTGTCCTTTTGCAGGGTTCCCCCTTTCTCTGCCTCATTTTCTCACATTACATGGCAAAATCACATTTTCAAACTTGACAGGAATATTAGTACTACAGTACTGTTAAAGGCTAAAGGGTTTAGATATTATGATACAGACTGTACAGATGATTAGTAGTTCTATCATCTGTATTTATAAACACCTTAATGGAGATAATAATAGAATTATCTTTGAATTCCACTTTTAAAAGACCATGGTCACGCCAATCATTCATTTACTTCATTCCCATAGGAAAAATGGCATCTGTAGAACAAACTACTAGAAAATAGACTAAAATACTACTTTTTCTGTAACACTCTCAATCCTCTCATGTCTGCTTTATATGCTATATTTTCAAATTCCATTTATTCTATTTGCACTCTTTCAAAATCATCCTGTTAGGTTCTTCAGTCCCATTACTTTGTGTTTAAATAAATAGTGAAAAATGAAGTGTTTTGGGGTCGAGGGTACTGAGGGGTTCTGCCTTCTGGCTGACATCATTGTTCTGTATTACCATATGCTCTCAAAAAGGTGGAGGCATATCTGAAGAACTCAAAAAAGAACTCCTAAAAAATGCTACAAACCTAAAGCTGCAGCCATCTGGAGCAAGAGCAATGCCTGCCATGAACTTACATACCTCAGACTGAAGGATTTTCAAGCTGAATGAATTCACATCTGTTAGAGAAACAGGCAGACTTTCACGCAATGGAATGCAACATGGCACCCAGATGAAATTAAAATTATAGTTGGAGAGCCTTATCTAGTGTGCTCACAGTAATCTGGGATTATTTTATTTTCTGGTAGACACAGAAATTAAGGCCCAGTCTAGAACTGAGATCTAGTGGCTGCTGACATGTTGTCTCTTCCCCAGGAATGGCTCCTCTTGCTTGGAATGACCCCAGGCACAGCCTGCTGCTGCTGTTCCCATAAAGCTATTTATGTTTTTGAAACCCAGGAATAACTCTTTCAGGTTCTTAGCTATATGTCTATAACAAATAAGGTTACCTGATTTCCTGATTTCCAGCATAACTGCTTCTTAATACAGGATATATAAGAAGCAAGATGCATGCTTCTTTGTAAATGCTGATACCCACTGGAAATCCGAGCCAGCCATGTACTCCCTGCCTGTTCTGTTTCACTCAGAGAACCAAAACTTCAGTCTATGGGTCTGAGACCTCACAGGAACAGGGCCAAGCTTCCCACCCCATTCATATTCAGCATGTGGACAGATTTGCCATGGGAAAGGCATAGGGTGAAGTGGACTCTGGTCTACTCACAGCTGAACACTCAGCAATAAGATGGGGCCCTGAGTGGCCATCACTGTTATGGGGGCTGACTATGCACTGCTCCATGCCCAAACATCCTCAGTGAACAATTACATTCTTTTTAGTATACTTTATGATCTATGATCGTCTCTTCCACAGAACTTTGATTAGTTGTGTTATCTCTAGATTCAACATAAATATGAAAATGAATTTGTTATAAAGTTCAAAGACTAAAAAAGCAGCTAAAAGGGCATATTTTACCTAGTGTAATTTCACAGTATGGATATTTGAGATTTACTTACTTTCTAAAAGAAAGTAACAAGCAATATTAAACTGTTTTCTTTAGTAACTCGTAGAAATTATAAAATTTGTCTTTCTAGAGTTTATATATTAATTAAGGAATTATTTTAGGTATTTCCAAGAACCTGATCAAACTTCTCACCTGCAAGAGACTTATCTTTGTTGAATCTTTGACTTTAAAAATATGAATGCCATTATAGAAGAGCAGGGCATAGCCTTACTCATCTTGACAAGCTCAAGGCAATGATGAATGATTTCTAAGAGAAAAATCTGTCATTATGGTTTGCAGTACTCAAGGGAAGGAACAGTAAATAAGCCACTGAGTAAGTGTTCAGAAGCCCAGTGGTATTTCTTCTAGGTGTTGTATAAAATAATTTTTAGTATAAAATAATTTTCAATAACTGTCATCAAAGGACACTATGTCCATCAGTTGTCATAATGGAATGATAATATATTTAGAACGAAGTTGTAGTCTTATAGTTTTAAAACTGAGTCTTCTGATGTGAAAAATCAGGAAATGAAAAGCAAACATCTTTTCTGAATTCCCTTTTTGTTCCCAGACAGGCTTATGTGAGATAATCACATGAAAATACAACCAGGATTCTATACAACACCTGTAACAGCTTATGAAGAGACCAATTCATTTCACTATGCTTAGGTTTTTTAAGTGTAACAGGCAAATTTCTGTGATCTACTGCTTTAGTTATTTAGTTATTTATCCTATATTAGTTATTTATCTTCCTTGGCTAGGAAGACTGGGGCTCTCTGGTGGAAGAATCTAAGGAAGTAGAATTGGAACAAAAAGAGTTTTTCCTGACTGCATTCTCTAATGCTCACAGCAAGGTCCACCTTCATGAGAAACAGCGTCGCCCAAGCTGTGTTCCCTGAGCTTCTCCCTTAGCTGTCAAGCTCCAAAGCTGAGACTTCCTTAACCTGAGTTTCAGACAGCTTGCTTCACTCTGGAGCTGAGGCAGGTGAAGAAGATTCATGCTGTCTGTTCCTGTAGCCCAAATGAGACAAGCAAGATCTTGTCAGGCAGCAGTAACACGATCAAGCTCTACCATGAGTTTGAACCCTGCATCATGCACAGTTTGCTTTTAGCTCACATGTCCTGTCACCTACAGTCAGGGTCCCTAAACTTCACCTGTGGCAAGTGTGAATTGGCAGGTGACAATTGTGTCCTTTGGCTGTGGTCACAGACAGTTTCAGATCACTTTAAAACCATTAAGTTTTTCATTCAAGAACGTCTTGTACAATATAAAAGCAGTTTATTCTTTTTTAATGAACACATGGCAAATTAAGGAGTTCAGTATGGTTATTTTTTAATGAAAAATATGCTTGAGTGCATTGCTGTTATACAACTGACATCATGAAGTAGAGCAGGACTTTCAAAAGCATCTGGAAGCAACTCTGTTAAGAGCACATGATGCTTTTAATCCATTAGCTCCTGGCTTCCTGACTGCTTGAAGCTAGTGGTAGAAACTCCAGGCAGTACAGACAGGCCACATTTTCACTCCTGATCTAAGTTTTTCCAGTTACAATAAAAATACAAACATTTACTATTTACACGCCTTATTTGCCAGCATTTCTCTCTTTGTGTCATCACTAAGCTTAAAGAAATTATTACACAGTTGATGTGGATTTTACATCTCTCTCTATTTTAACAATATCATCTTTCAGCTAAGCATGTTGCCCACAGCAAAGAACTTACACGCAATATGAATTACATACATTCAAGTGTAAAGAGAATTATCTCAGAATTGGAAAAGATATTGAAAAGCTGAAAATGTATTGAAAAATGCATTGTCTTAGTGATAAATATAATTCATCATAAATAATGCATTTTTCAAAAGTCAAAAATACCAGTGCCATGTTGTTTCAATAAATTATGCAAGGGGAGTGGCTGAGGCACAGCCATTTCAGAGCTCTGGAAGCCAAATTTAGAGATACACCTTCTGTATTGCTTTATTGAATATCACTGTATGCTCTTCCAATCCATGCTAATGGCTATAGCATCTCCCACAAACATGATAGAAAAAAAATGAACTACTATTCTGCTATTAGGAAAAAAAATCACTAAGAAGCATTTATGGGTTTTCATATCTAGTTCATACAAATTTAAAGACTAAAGTTTGTCTTCAGTGTAAGCAAGGGGATAATTTGGCCAAAAACTATAAAACCTCATGTACAAGCAATAAAAGTGTGACTATCAATATGAATATTTGTTATATCTCTGGAACATGGGGAATGTTCTATCAGCTGAACAGAAAATAATCAGAGACGGATCAGAAAATTGCACGGGAAAATAATATTGTGGAAAAAGAACCTCCATCTAACAGAATTTTTGAAAATAGTATACATATTTACTTTAAATGTATAATAATTTTTTAATATAAAGATAATTTTCAAAATATAAGCAAGATAAAGGGTGCACTCATACTAAAATCGGGTCAGTAGGGTGTCTGCCTTTCATTGAACCCCTATCTTAGTAAAACCCCTCGCTTCCCACCGATGAGTCTACATGTTCAGAGCAGCCACCAGATCCTTGCCTTCTTAGCCTGTGTGGCAAATCAGGAATGCAAACTGAGAGTCTTAAACCAAGATCAACAAGCCTTACAAAACACAGTTTGAAGGCTGCAACAATCAGTGAGATTAAGTGCTTTAAAGACAAGCTTATTTTGTCTCTGCTAGAATCACTGTACATCTTTGTTCATGTGTAAGAGTATAAGGCAAAATATTTCTGTATATTTTGAGTTTCATAAATATAAAGTAATAAAGACTTACAGAAGCAGGTGCTTGACAGGAAAGAAAACCATACTACATTTTTTAGCTTCTGATCCACAGATAGAAGATATGACAAACTTCAGATATTTAGACATATAGACAAGTGCTGGCTGCAAAATATAACCAGTGTTCCATGTGTGCATTTTATAGAGAGTGTTAGGACCATGAATTCAACCTTGAAGTTAGGACCCTAAAGTCAACTCTTCTCATTTTTTGCCCTTTCTCTGTCCAAACATCATCAGATTGACATTTTTTTCAGAAAGCGAGTGTGCTGGTGCTTGGCAAAGCACTCAGCAGATTCTTAACCCATTTTGATGATGAGTAGAATTTTTCACCTGCACAGTCTAGTACTCTGGTACATGCTTTAGTACTGGGCCCAGATATGATGTTAATCAGAAAATTTGAGGTGATTATGAGCTGGAGATAATAATCTAAGGCTTCATCCCTAAAAGGTAGAATGACAGACACAGTTAAGCATAACTGTTGTTTTCAGTTGCTGTAAAAATGATGCTTCCCTCGGGAAGTGCATAGACTAGACTGCAAAGTGAAAAAAATTGAGTTTGATTTTACTTAATTAAAATAGAAGAGAAAAATATTAATTGGAGTGGAAGTTATATTGTAATTATTTTGAGGATTTCAATTTTAAAAAGAGTACTCAATTCTTGGAGTGTAATTCTTGTGTTTTTGTGTGCTCAATAAAGATGTCACATGTTAAGCTAGAAATCTGGTGGGCAATTTACATTCTAATAGCTCGGAAGCAGGTTTCTGTGGAGAGGAACACATCTCTCTTTTGGATTATCCAGGCATTTATTATGTGGCCTAGTCATCCAAAATTTTTCAGGATGTAACTTTTTCCAACAGAGTTTAAGCTTCAACAGACCCACAAAAGACGGCCATTCAAATAATTATAAAAAGAGAACATATGACTAATTAGATAAATTCATGTCTTGAAATACATTTTTTATCCATCTGAGCCAATTTTCACAATCCTTTTCCCTTTAAAATAACTGTATTAATACCATTCCCCAGGATTCTGTTGCAGTAGATTGATTTGTCCTTGAGGCAATGTTTGAGAAATTACAAAAATGCACCGTTTTTTTAAGCAACCAACTCTCACCAGTTCCAGTACACTGCTTAACCTTTTCTGTATGATCTTGAAAGAGGAAAAGTATTGACCAGCTTCACAAAGCCCTATGGTTCAACACACCTGCAGAAAAGAGGTCCCTGACGCATTCCCAAAGTTACCCACACACTGCAGTGCAATAGGTGCACAGTAAGTAAAACTGGACATTAGGAAGCTGTGCTTTAACCACAGCTCCGTTCTTTGCTCTGCCAGTGTTGCCAGTTAATACACTGTGATGGGAACAGAAATGCAGCCAGGGACTGCTCCTGTGCCCATTTAAGCTCTCCTTGTTAACAGGCACCACTCTGGACACCAGACATCTAATCAGCTGCTTGTTCCTTTTCTAATGAAGTTGCCCCTAAGTGTCTGAGACTACAGCTGCAGTGGAAACAAGCGAATCACACGGATTTCTCAACTATCATTGAATGTGTCTTTCAAGAAACAGTATAGAATTACTGCATAATCTTTGTCAGTGCTTTATATATGTTTGGCTGATATATATCCCATTTTCTTAAACACTGGAAGCTATATTTTCTTCATGTTTTGTACTGTGTATGTCTGTCACAAGATCAGGGCTATTTTAGCTGTTCAACAGCATTATGAGCAACATTTTTAACAGTCCTTCAATAATCTTCTCAATATACCATGAGGAAAATAAAAAGACTATTATATTTATTTGAGAGAAAAAAAAAACAAAATAAAACAAACAAACAAAAAAAACACCCAACCAAACAAACAAAAAAAAGACAAAAAGCAAACAACAAAAAACCAAGAGACTAAAGTTCAAGTCTTGAAGAAAGCAGTGGATGTTTTGATTCAATGATACTTTAATACTGTATAAAAGATATTGTACAAAGTATTTCAATTGTTTGTTTACTTACCATGTTCCAAAGTTATAAGTCCTTTTTATTACAAAGTTGTTATTGCCAGAAATCAATTTAATCAACTCATTCAGTACAGGGAATTTGTAGCCTTTTATGTTTTGAAGGAGACACTAAATAGCTCCTGACGCAAATAATAAAAAATATTTGTATTATTGTAGATTATTAATGGCATTTCCCAGTTGATAGATAGGTCTTACTATGCCAACTGTTTAGGAAAATAAATACTAGTAGGAATTAGTTGCTTCAGTGGAAAGTTTAAAAATAGACAATGGTTTTCAACAGAAAAATAATAGATCCTTATAAAATCCTACATATATAAAGCATATTATTAGTTACCATCAAAATTAAATGCAGATAAAATGTGAGAAGTGCAGTATCACTAAAAAAAAAAGTAACAAAACAATATCTGTATCAATAGAAAATTATATGTACACTAAGCAAGCTGAAGAGGTACCTCATATTTTGTGTCAGCACCATGAACTATTGCTGGACCAGCAGTTTTCTTTTTACAGATGTTTTACTTTGACCTTATTAGTTTGGCTTGTGCAAAGACATAGCTGTCAAATTTACAGCAAAAGTGGAAAAAGTGTTGATCCTACTATTCAATAGTGCAGGGACATCCTTTCTTATTTTTCCCCATCAGCAGTATTTTATATCAAATTAATAATTTGGTATGAGTTGCAGAACAACAAAAGAATTACCACAGGGGGTAAAATTGATACATTGATATAATTTAACATGAACACTTTTACTGGAACTCATGCTTTTACCTCAGTATTATGCTAAAAAATACTACTTTGGTCATTTCTGTTGTCTGACATGATTTCCTACAGGTTAATTCACTTTTTTTTTTTAAATTTAGGTTTTAATGCTATTATCAATTGTCATGATACTTCTTCAAATACTGCCTTTACCTGAACTTACCCAAATGAATGCTAACACTTTTCATTAATAGTAATTATGAAGTGAATTATAATCCATAGATGGATAACAGAAATTTCTAAATTTTGCACTTGAAAGGAGACTCAAAACTGACCCATAGGAACTGGGGTGGAGAGGGAGAGGAGGAGGGGGAGCAGGGGGGACAGGGCATAGTTAGTCTGCACATCCACATTTAGTGCTTTTTCCTTTTTCCCAGCCAATTTGACATCTCGGAATTAACATACTGAGTGTTTATCGGTTATCATCAGCTATTGTTCTAAAAGGACACTTCTGAATCATTGTCCTTAACACTATTTCAGGAGTAAATTTTAAATGTGTTGATTCATGGTCTAAATTCACTTGTCCCTGTCTAACAACATTTTGGTTATTATTTAGCTACCTATTCTTCTCTGATACATCCTTGGAGGACAATGCCCCACACAGAGTAAGAAAATAGGGCAGGGGAGACCCACACTACTTTGCAGCAGTGACTGGAGGGCAGGCAGGATGCTTTAATATGTCTGAACTGTCACTAGATGCCAAGGTGTACGGGAAACCAAATCTCACCCTTACAAATGAAAGAAAACATGGAAGAATAAAGGAACTTGACCTGCTCACTCACCTTTTAAAATGATCTTTTCCAAATGAGGTTAAGGAAGACAGAGTGTTGAGTCCCTACCATGGCAAATAGAACCCTTGGCTGTGAATCTTTGACAATAGATGATGATTAGTAGGAAAGACCCTGTGAGTATCTACAGGAGGATGTGCATCAAGGTCATGTACAACACAGTATGAAAAACAATTCCTATGATGCACCAAATACTATTAAGAGAGGAGAAAGTTAAAAACAATATTTAAAAAAGCTTTCCTGACTCATAAAAATCAAGTTGCCTAATAGTTTTTCAAATGCTTTTTCTCTTTGATGCTTAGAGTCTCCCACTGCTTGAGACTCCTGACCAAACAAAGTATTTATTTTTAAAAAAATGTTTTATGAAGAAAAATCCTGCACTAGAAGAACAGAGACCTCCCAACCCAGAAGATCTTTTCTGATCCCTACTCACTGTGTTACATACAAGAATATCCAGTCAGACTTTTTCCAACACCATACGCCATCAAAAACATGATTCATTTTCACCCTCTGTTTCAGCTGTCTTGAGTTTTGTTCAGTTGTTAAGAACCATGGGGCGTACATATGGAGATGTTACTTTTCAGGGGGTAAGAGCCAGGGGAGGAAAGCAACCAAAACACACTCCATACCATTCCATTGTTGATGTGCTCCACCAGACAGTTCAGCTTTGTCAGTGTGCGGCTCACTCACAGCCATGCTCAGGTGAGGGAACAGGGGCTCCCTCCTGGCAGGGCAGGCTAAGGCCTCTCGCTTTGGAGGAAAGACAGGGCACCCACAAAGGTGCTGGCCATGCTGTCCTGCTACCCCCCCAGCCATCCTTGTCACCCTACACATGTAGCCAACATACAAAGAGGAGCTGGAGAGACACTGAAGTCATATCTCAGTCTTCTGGAGTCCAGCTGTGACATTTTGGTGTCTTCCACTTGAAATACTCCTAGAGGGTGGCATGGTGTTCTGTCACTGCAAATGATTCATAGATTTAAAGGATGAAGAGCCTCAGCAACAGTAAACCTTGGCTAGCAAGGTTAAGACATTCAATTAGGGGAGTCTCTGATTTAGGTATGCAAAAAGACTAAAACTGAAAAGAGGAAGCTTATCTCTAACCCTGGTAATTTAGCTGCAATTTCTTCTGCTATGACCTTCCTGTGAAGTGCTTCCAAAAGATATGGGGCCTCCACTAAGAGCATGACAATCACCTGATAGAAAGGATCTTCTCCAGAGGAACTAATTAACATAAAAATCAATACACAGATTCTGTTTAATTATCATAAATAACTCTAGTGAGTCATTAATGACAAAGGACCCTTATTTTTCAGTACAGATGAGTTTTTCTTGGTTTAACATACCTAAAAATTGCTTTGGGTATTTGCTTTTGCATTTGTATAACATTCTACTTGGTAGAAACTCAGAAACTTCACTGTAATAGCACAAAATAGTTCAAAACTTTTCAAAACCATTACAATGGAAAGGGAAATTTCACTGTAAAAAACTCAAGAAAAATGAACAGAATGTGCAAAAGAAAAAGAAAACTAGAGGAATAAATAACAGAATTTTATGAGTGAGGACAGATGAATGTAAGTTCATGTAAACTGACAATTCTAAATATATCTCATGCCTATTCACTCAAATCCTGCCCAGTTTTGGTCTAACACAATGCTCATGGTAAGGCCTCCTGTTTGCTGAGAGCAGCACCAGATCAACTGATTCAATGAATGTGTTGACCTGTAAATCTAAGAGATCCAGTTGAATAAATATTTGGTCAAAGTGAGCAAGAAATGTGTGTGAGCATGGTAGACAAGAATATATAGAAGAATATGAACAAATATTTCCAAGATGGAGTTATATCAGGTTTTGATAATCCTCTAAAGCAGATGCTAACTGGGATAGTGTATTACAACTGAATGCTTTTTATGCTCCTGGGAATTTTATATTATGAGATTTAAAATATACTCTGTGTGTGATACCCACAAGAAAGGCCATTTAACTCTGCCTGCAAAAACAAGAAAAAACTGTGAAAAAACTACAAAAAATTGTACTTTTAAAAATATATCTACATGTTTAATCTTATGCATTTATTTCACCATATAAAAGTAAAAACCGAGTTGTGAATCAGAAAGTCTTTTCTGAATTTTTAGAATGGATCAAATTTACTGACTTCATAAAATTTGCTTTTCATGTAAATTCTCACCATGATTAAAGGAAATATTTACACTGCTGAAGAAATTCAGGATCTTTCAAACATATATTAAGAATGATAGCAACATAAATAATGACAGCCCATTAGACTAATTATGTTATGGATATAAATATGCCTGAGTCTCAGAAAAACATTTATTTTTTAAGTCGGAAAATCATTATTTTTGTTTAGAAAGACACTTCACTCTACTGGCATGAAGAAAGAATAACATATTCAGCACTCCTCATAGAAAGTTTATAGGAGTTGCTGAGTTATTAGAAATTCTTCTCATCCAGTACTGGATGTTTTATTTTAAAAGGAATTTGTATTAAAAAGTTTCACACCATAGCAATAATCTCTTCCTTCCACTAGGAAAAAAAATGGCAGTATGAACTGGTTACAGATAGGTAAACAGTCCTAGAAAAACTTTGAGTTATATAATGTAAACAAATGCACTTCATTTTGTAAGTAATAGTAAAAGCAGTAGTAGTAGTAGTAATAGTAGTAGTAGTAGTAATAGTAGTAGTATCACAACTTTCTCCTCCTAACACTAATTTAGGGTAAAACACCTCAGAATCTCAGCCCTGGGACCCAAAAAATCGGAACTGCCATTTTCACAAATCTGAGTGAAGCATGGGAATAATATCATTTTTATAACCAAATTTTTTAAGTTTGCAGGTTTGAGCTTGATCCAACCCTAGAGTTCACATAAGCAATGGGAGCAGAGTGCAACTGAAAGAAAAACTGGCTGTGCACCATCTGAGTATTGTAACTTAATGGCTTCACAGTAATTTTCTCAGGACATTCCAGCACTGCCAAGATTATTGCTGAACTTTGCAGAGAAGTATGGAATCTGCTGATTTGAGAGTTAGGCTATTATAAACCAAATATGGGAGGATAATTGGCTTCATGTACAAAGTCCTATTCCTTTCCTCTGAAGCCCTAGTGCTGGCTGGACAAGTGGTTGGCCATCTCTTTCCAGTTCAAGTACTTACTTTTCCAAAAATACATTTTCCAAATTAAAGCTCTTGATACAGTTTCAACTGGCATCCATTGTGCAGTTCAACCATGATTTAAAACTGGGTCGAATCCAAATATATGATATGTCACTTCTGTAGCAGACAACCTTTATATGACTTAATATAATAATAAAAACACTTGCTGTATAGTTAGGTAATTAACTGTATGAAAAAACTGAGCAATTTTTCTGCTGTAGTTTAATTTCTGAAAGAAATGTAAATCACCTATAAGTTGGTAGCCTATATGCAAATATTGTTTGTGTACTGTAAATTTTCAATTTCCCCGTCTTAATTTGCATCCTTTTTATTTGTCTCATCAAAATGCACATTTTTTCATTAAAATGGTTTGAGTAATGATATAGGGATGATATTCTTCAGGGCCTAGTCATTTTCCATTCTAGTCACCTGTGAATTATATATTCTTTAATACTTGAGTGAAGACATGCCATTAGTAAGATCATAATAAATATGACTTGTTATCAGAATAAAAATGGAAAATAAAACTATACTCTAAAAATTATGAGCCTCCTGGGATGTGTTAGCCCTTGATTTATATTAGGCCCCTGCAGACTATAAGGCTATGACAAACCATTCTCATTACCTATGCTCTGTCTGCATTTATCTATTGCGTACTTCAGGGCAGACAGTTGCACATTTACAATATGCTCATTACACAAAAAAAAAAAAAAGGCAGAATTCTAATTTTTACACAGAGTCATACTCAAATAAGAATTGGAATGGTCAGATTTCTTATAACAATTACCATTAAGTTAATCTACAAAACTGCTGGCAATATTTTGTCTAGAAAAGTAAAAATACCATTGTAGACATCACCTATGCCAAACAGGTTCTCTCCTAAACACCTCTGATTTGGGGTGAAGATGAGGGAAATGACAGGGTCTAAGAATTTTCCCTGTGTGGAAGGAACTTCAGAGTAGATCATCATCATCACCCCAGAGCTCATCCTTTTCTGAGGCCCTTTTCCAGTCTGTGAGGAAGCAGAGTGGTTTGCAAAGGCTTAAATGTACTATGCTGTTTTAGGCAGACAGTATTTTTCTCTCTGTGTAAAAAGAGATTATATCTTAGGGGAATTTTCCTGTGCTGTATAATAAACTCTCCTCCTGTGCCTCTTTTTTCTTTTATTCCCTGCTATGTTTTCCAATATTTTACTATCTAATATAGAATAAGAAAAACAGAAAGGTAGAAATTAAGGGGAATTCTGACAATTCTCACCCAATAAGGTGCCTAGCAAAGTTAGCAATGCTGAGTGTGTGACTTGAAAGCTGCTCTTAAGTTCAATACAAGGTGCCAGTTGCTAATGTGAAATATCTCACAAAAGGAATATTGAAAGTCTAAGCAACATGAGTCATGGGAATTTGCATGAGTTCTATGTGCAGATTATACAGAATATGTTTGCACAGAAAGAGCAAGAATCTAAGAGTTGGGTGTTTTTTTGTATGAACAAGTGGTGTGCATTTTTCTTTCTCAAAAATAATAACTGTAAGCAAGCATTTTGTTATCACTCTCCTTTCCATATTTATGAGAATTCTGCATCATAGCCTGTCCAGAAAACACTTCCTAACCTCAAATCAGGTTTTCCACTTGTTTTTTCAAGAGAAGTTTGTTCTCATGGGACCTCTCACTGAGGTACATCTTAATCAGCAGACAATTTACTGAATAGACTCAGTTTGAATTCTTGTTTCATCTAGTCACACTCAATTGAGCATAGATGCTGGTGATCATTAAAGGCCATGGCCTTCTTCTGGCAGTTTTGTGTAAAGCGTCCAAAATCCACAGAGTGACTGAATTTTATACTCCCCTGAAATGAGAGGTGTGCGCTGTGCAATGAGCTGACCTTCTGTTGCTCTCACCCCGGTGCACTCACACGTGAACATTCTCACACTTACAGCAGAAATAGTCAGGAAAACTGAACGGTACAAAACTGCAGGTTGAGTAATCCTACCAGAGGTACCTGTTATCTCAGCTTGCTGGGAGCATAAGAGACACAGTTGAAATGCATGGACCCACTAAGTCAAAGGCTGCCATCTCCACAGAGGATGTAGGTAAATTTCATGTTTTTCCTCTCAGTGAGTTTTTACCAGGAGTTCTAAAGACAATCCAGGATGAAAGGTATATATGCTTGTATACCTGGGACTAAGTAATGTAAATGTTTCCCTTATTTCTTGGTATATTCTCAAAAGGCTTCAAGCATTGCTCTCACCCATAACTTTAAGACAGATTTATAATATTTGCATCAATGCAAAGTATTGTCTTGAATATATCAATGTCATTATATAAAGCTCCAAGATATTTCACAATCTCATCTTTAAAATGGATATTAAAATGGGCAGGGGGGCTCAAAACTCATTTACACATAAAAAAATATACAGATACCTTCTGATTTCACTTCAGCAAAAATGGTATTGATTGAATCACAGCAGAACAGAAAAAAAGTCCAAATATAATGGAAATTAAGTAAAGCAATTTATATAAGAGAATGACAGAAAAATATTGGATTTTGGCTGGTTTTATGTTGACCTCAGAGAAGAACCAACATATGCTTTAACCAAAAATATAGACTCAAAGTAACAAAGAAGTAAGTTCTGTTCTTCCTAGTGATTCCAACAAAAGTAGTTCTTAGTCATTAAGAATAGAGAATATACACTAGGTCATGTATTCCACTTCCTATTGGGCCAAGACATTTTGGCTAATGTACAAGTCCTTTGGAGAAAATCACATTTTTTGTGCATAAGAGTATAGCTTGTTTAAACAACTTTGAAGAGCAATATTGGAACATAGGATAATTAAGCTCATACTTCAATTATTCTACTGTTTGGCGCACAAAGATTTTGCACAAGGGCAGTTTATTGAGAAAGTGGTACTTCAGCTCACATTATGAATGCTGGTTTTGTAAGGCAGGAAGCCTGTTTATTTATTTATAAGTGACAGCTTAGATTCTATCAGCTGCAGCATTGTCAGGCAGCAACAACCAGCTGACTCACAGACGCTGGGGCCAGAGCATGTCCTGCAGAAAATCCTGCCCACACAATGGCCAACACAGAAATGAGGTTAATCCAACTCTTATGGTGTCAGATGGGGCTGTAAAATGCACCTTTTTGATAAAGACTTCTCCCAGAATCACTGGACTTAAAACACTTCTGTAGAGAGTCACAGTTTTCTTACTTTCAGCATTTTGCTCCAGATTTTTCTAATCTTTGAGTCTTTTACTAGGGCTTTTACCCTCAGGCAATGGCCATCAATGTTCAATGTAAACAGCCAAGCCCAATAATAGCACTTACCCTAGCGTACAGTGAGATAATAAGGTGCCAGTTCACAGTGCATTGCACAGGAAAAGAGCATGTCTCTATTTTGCTCCCTGTTCACTGTTGGCTGTTAAGAGAGGTAAAATCCCAACATCACAAACAAGCTATAGACAAAACTGCAGTCATTAGTTAAAGCGTTCTGTGTACCTTCAGACTGCAGACACAACCATTACAGCAGGCAGCATATTTTCATACTTGTGGATATTGGGCAGATATTTAAATTCACAAGAAATAGGACTAATAAGCAGGAATCTCAGGAAGTAAACAAGTAGGTTATTAAATCTGCTTACGACAGCAGCTAATAATCCTCATATAGGTAAGGCACACAAATATCGTCACTGCAACCCATTATCATCTGCTCTCCCACTTTTCCTGTGTGCACTTAATAACATTTACTAGGCATATAAAAAATCCATGAAGCCCTAAAATCACAGAATGAATTCTGCTATGTCAGATTTGTTATAGCATTATAGGACATGTGAAAAATATTCATAATCCTCCATATAATGTGTAAATGGGGTAATCTGTATAGATTTAGAGTGTGGAATTGTTCAGAATATGCCTCCTCTAGTTACTCTGTTCACAGAACAGGATAATTTTTCCATGGATTATTTATACAGTACACAGAGAAGAATCTGAAGTGATTGAAGAGGCTGCCAAACACCATACTCTGCCTTCAGGATATAGATGATACCTTTAAAATGGGTGAAAGGCTAATTAATCTTGAACTTTTCA
Organism: Melozone crissalis; assembly: GCF_028551555.1. NCBI lineage: Eukaryota > Metazoa > Chordata > Aves > Passeriformes > Passerellidae > Melozone > Melozone crissalis. The sequence continues at coordinate 32,704,226 of NW_026535784.1, read as the reverse complement.
TGGATGATATATAAGATAATATGCCTTAGCCTGACAGCATTTTGAGAAGGCAGACAATTAAAAACGGAGCCATGGTTTTCCTCACAAGACAGCACACATACAAAACCAGACAAGAGAGTTTAATATACAGATTCATGAGAATTTGAATGCCACTTGAAATACAACTTGAGACTCAATCTTCCCTGGGAATGTTATAGATAGCTACAGGGCAGACTGGTTGAGTTTGACAGAATACACAGCTTCAGGCCTTGAACAGGTATTTTACTGGGGGAAAAGGCTGTTGTATGCATTTTACTGTACTATCACTTTCTAGCAATAAATCTGCTGCTTTCTAACAGATGCAGCTTTCATGACAAATTACAACTGCATTCTTCAATTTTCTCAAAGAGACCTATCAAGATATATTCATCCCATAATGAGGCAACAGTCTTCTTAACTGTTTTAGTATACTTGTTCAATATATGTAAACACCTATCATTATTGTTCTTATTCCTTATCATGTCTAAAATGATGTGGCAAGCTTCCTAAACAATTACTATATCAACAGAGAAGTCATGATTTTATCCTAAGTGAAAGAGAATTTAAAGATTTCATTTCAAATAAGCCAAAACTTAGAAAAAATACAACAGTAAAAAATAAATTGCCTTGCTTCCTAGATGGATTTTGCAGCTTGCACTGTATTTAATGGCTAGATTTCTTCCTGTACCTGACCTAAGATGTTTGATTGACAATAATCAAGCTCTTTTGTTGCACAGAAGTACCTGGCAACTTTTGCAGTTAAACGAGTAATAGATACAGAACGGGTGAGATTTTTGGATCTTTTTGTGCTTAGTGCTAGGCTATAATCTTTAGGTACTGAACTGTAAGAAATATATGGGACATAAAAAATTAGTGATACAAGCATCTTTTTCCAATTCCTTTGATGGACAGACATAATATCTGAGTATATCAAAACTAATCTGCATGAAATTTTACTATAACGTCCTTCCTGGATGGTGGGAGAGGGCAAGGCAGAGATGACATGGTTTTATCACCCAAGAGAACACATATTTCACATATTTTTTATCACATTCCCCTGGCTTGCACTAGTTCACGCTGTACATAACACAACTTCAAGCGCCATCAAAAGCAAGATTCTATTTGCATTGACATTTGAAAGAAACATTTGCACTTTGGCAAATGGTATCAAGAATGATGCCTACTTCTTATTTAAGCCACTGGAAATTTGATTACTTGGAACTGTCCAGATGGGTCAGTGCAGGTAGCAGATGCCCCCTGTGGCTCATGCATTTTTAGCACAAGTCTGCAATGTAAGTCTCCATCCTTGCTTATGTTTCCCAAAGTACCTTTCTCAATGGTTTGTTTAATTATGGCTTCATTTGAAATGGCCTAGCACAACACCTGCACACTAGAAAAAGACTTACTGTCAGAAGTCATGTTTTTGATCTCAAATTTCTGTGTTTTCTTTGGGCTTGGTTGTCTTTTTCAATCTAACCTTATATTACTATGACATCATGTCCCCACTATCTCACTTTCAGTGACTCAGCATGACACCACATAGTAAGGGCACATGCCTCTACCAGACAAAAATAATTTATTCATCATTCACAACTCTCCAGAGTTTCAGTACAACTCAGGTGAAAATAATTCACATACAACTTCTTTAACACTCCATTGTTCAAAGGATTGACAAAGAAAGCAGACACCACATACTTCTCTAGGCAATCCACCACATTTGCACCTGTACCATTTTTTGTGCTTATTTGTCTAGATACTGGGATGTATGAGAGATGCTTGTACCACCAATCTTTCTGGCACATGAACCATAATTAAGAAAGTGTTCAGTTCTGGAAATGCCAGCTTAGGAAAGATTAACGAGGCTCTGTCAACATCCAATGATGCAAAGAGACAAATGATGCAACATTGCTCTTTCATTACTGCCAGCACTTAAAAAGTCTCTATTTTGATTTTATAACTTTTTTACAGACAAGTAGTATACTCTAGGGATAATCAATAATTCTAAAACTGAGATAAAGATACCAGGAATGAACTTTTTTACAAATTAAGTCTGTATAAACCTCTCATTCTTGCATCCTGAGATAGTATTTCTCCAATATTATGAAGTAAAGCTGTATTTATATTTTTCTTCACAGAACCTTACTGTATACAATAGTATAAGATACGGTACAAGACAGTAGAAAATAGGCCTATGTTGTTATCTTCTACTGAGTGGAAACTAATTTACTGACTTGTAGAATTAGAGAAATACTCTCTTTGGAGCACTGTCATTGACTCGATAGCTATCATTGCATGAGGTCAATAGGTCACTGATCTGTTGGGAATTTAATTACTTCTGGTAAAATACTTAGCAGTTTCTGAACAGAAAAAGTCTATATAACATTCTAAGTGTTGGGGTTAACTCACCCTGGGACTGACATACAAATAGCACAGTCCCCAATTTAATCAAGTAGTTTTTGCTGTAATATAAATAACTGGGCCTTTATTAACTCAGAAGAAAGTCTGTGTCAGTGCTAAGAGACCTGAATGTTGCTTTCCAAACTGAAACTAGGAAAAGGTAAGTAAAAATTTAAAAGTTGGTGTCTGGCAAAGAAAAAAATGGATTTTGTAATCAGAAAAAAACTAAAAGGCTAAAAACTGGAAACTTGCTTAAGGGCCCTCAAGCCCAATCTCCTGCTATGACCAAAAAATGTACATAATTAATCCCATTTTAAACTAATCAAAGAAGACCAATTATTAGTTTTGAGGCCTTCTTTCTCCACTGCTTCTGTTTCAAGGGTGTTCCAGAATATAACTCCTACAATATTTATACTTCTTTGTCCTTAGAACAGAAAGTACGTTTACTCAGGCCCATTACCGTTATTGTTAAAGTTTTCTTTACCTTTTATGTTAAGTAGTAGCTTTCTATGTTAATGCACTTACCCAGCTGAAGGCATCAACAGGACTTTGAGGAAAAGCAATCCTGTCCTGTGTGACTGCCAGAGGGTCTCATGAATGGTCAGACTGGAAAGTTTCCCTAACATAAAGTGAGCAGGGATCTTTCAGTCTTGCCCCAAAAGTACGTCCTCTGCTGTCCCCATCATCCCACATGCTCCTCTGTGAAACTTACACTTTAAAAGTTCACTATTTTCAAATCCATAACCTGTAACTATTTTCAAGTACACATTTAAAATAGCAAATGACTTGAATCAGATGGGACTGGATCAGGAATAGTCTGTAGCTGTAAAAGGCCGTGGCTACAAAAATGTTAGGAGTAGCACTTGCCATAAAGAAAGAAGACTCTGAAGTCATCAGGCTGTCATTTAATTTTCCCTTACAAGAACAAACATATAATACACGAGGCTTGTGAATTAAGAGGCAGGGATTTATTTTTGCTAGGTTGCTTGTTTTTCTTTAACCAGAAAATTCTTGAATTGTATGCATGAAAGTATGCTAGTAGTTTTGGAATATGACCATGATTTCATCAAAAGCTTTTACAAAAGCACAAATACTTTCTCTGTCTCTGAACTTACAGAAGGAAGGCTTTTGTCTTTTTCAAAGCTCTATTACACAGAGATTCTATTATTAACTGCATCTCTGTCTTTATCACTCATTTTTAATTTACAGTAGACTTTTTATTAGCAGTTCTTAAGCACCTGACCTTGTACTAGAACATTTCATTCCATTTCTATTAATGCTGTTTTAAGGTCACCCTGATCTTCCTATGCAATACTCTCATCTTCCTGTGAATTTTCAGTGTGTCTCAACTTTGACTGATTACCTGATTTTTCTATCTGGCCCCTGGCATTTCAGTAGTACTTTATTGTTTCACATCATTTAAGATGATTTGGATGACTGAGAAACAGTGGCAAAGAACAGGTGCATGCAGTATATGGAGCTGGTGAGAAACACTGGCTTCACTGACCACCATGAAATTAGGCACAAAGGAAAACAGCTGGAATGCCACTGCTCCATATGGGCTCCAGATACACATCAATACATTTCCAGCATTTTAATGAAATCTATTATTTCTTATTCTATCAATGATTTTCAAATAAAATCACTTTCAAACATTATTCAGCCCACAGAATATCTAACTCACCATTAGAACTCAACTTTCTAATTCAGAATCCTAATTTAGGTATGACAGCCAGGTGCCCACACTGTCATGGAATTATCCTGGATTTTGTGACTAGTTTCTAAGAAATGGAAATCAACCTAATCCAAACTTTTCTCCACACAGAGGCACTTTAAAAGATGACAAAAAAAAAAAAAAAAAAAAGGATTCATCAAGACTTTGGAATTTTTCCTATGGATTATTCTATGGACTTCTTTCTAGCATATTTGGTCCCCTTAATTTGAAATTGAACATCTATAAAAACCAGTAATAAAATACAAGTACCACAAATGTGAGCAAGTGTATGATGCATGTCAAACAATACATACAAATCCCCTGTGTGCATTTTGTATTCACAATACAAACGATGGCATTTATTTTGCTACTTTACATACTTTGGTACTTTAAACTGATAAAAATTAATTTTATTTATCTTGGCCTTTATCAAGGTACTTTACATACAAATTCCATCCCAGACACAGATTAGATTCTCTCTTGGATCTCTTGGATTCAATTAAGAAATATTTTCTAAATCAGTCTTAATCAGTCCAATTTTATCTACAAAACCATGTTTTCTCTCTTAAAAGGATAATTTATTTATTGCCTCTTCTGTCAAGGACATTTTTCATTAAAAATCTTGTTGATTGCTTTGGGTTCAAATGCATGTGTGATATTTTTATAAACAGATGTGAGGGGGTGAACAGAATGATCTTCCTTGGCTCTTTTAAATTAATTAGCTTAAAAAAACCCCTAAACCAAACAAACTAAAAAACCCCAACAACTTGCATCACTCAATACAGGGCCTTGTTGGATTGGTTAATACAAATCCAAATGGGCTGAAAAGTGCTGTGGCTCTGCTCCCATGCACCTGCATAGACATCCCTGACTACTGCTTTCAATCCTTCAGTGGCAGAAAGGATAATTTTATTTCAGGACCATAAATCTTTATGTTTCTCTAGCAGACGCTGGAGTGAAGCATCAGCCCCATCTCTATGTCACAATTTTCTGCTACCACTCTCCTGCAAAATTGTGATTCTGATGTTGTAGAGGGGATATTTGGACTGTAGTAAAGAATAAAATATGCAGAAAATGGTTTTTTTGTTAAACCACCCAAACAGTAGCAACAGGTTCAATGTGGAATATTGCAACCCAAATTCTATTTCTGTTCTACATTCTACTTTAGGGTCGTAAGTTCTTTTATAAGCTTTCTGAGACTGAATAGTAATTAAAGAAGGGAAAGGGATGTGAGGCTTAAGCACCTGAGCAAGAACACAGAGGAAATGCACTCTTAAAATTTGTGGGAATATGAGAGGGATTCACAGCACCTCACAGTGATGGGGCACTGGAGAGAACAGAGGCTTGTTACAAATCAGAGAAAAGAGCACTGGGAGCTGGATACTCATTGTATCAGGGGAGTCAAAGACAGACCTTCAGGATGAGAAATATAGCTTTTACATGCAACCATAGAAAGGAGAGATTTGTCTTTCTGAAAACCCTTCCCCTCCTCCTTCAAGCAGACTATGCAGCCTGGAAGGCTGTAGGCACTTCCTGTTGTGCCAGGCTCTCTGTTTCTCCATCTGCATTTGTCACACATTGCTTCTGCAGTGCATCTGTTTCTTCAAGGCCATTCCAGCACTGTTCAATACACATACATTTCTATGTTTGCACCTTTCTGCGTAAAGGAGATGAACAACATCCTTCAAGAAAAATCTTAAAGAAGAATCTTTAAGGCAGTAGACTTGAATAAGAAATATAGCATTTTCTTTTCATGAGAAAATGAAAGCAACCACTCTTCCACAGAACACCCACAGAATCAGCTGAAACATTAATGAGCAAAAGGGAACACATACCAGTTCCTTTGCCTGCTTTATTGGCTCTGCTTTTCCATGAATGGCAGAAGATATAAATATTATTGTTAGCCTTGGGGCTTTCTTCAAAAATGCTTGTCTGTATCAACTCATATTGTGAAAAAGTGTCAGTAGCTCTGTTAAACCACTGCAGGCTGAAACTGAAAAATGGCACAATAATTTTTTCAACCGGTGCATGCAAGATCAAAGCTGTTACAAGGGGATGACAGGTGGCATAAATGTCCCAAGGCCCTGACTCACTAGACACATAACAGCATCCACTATAACTCTAATAAAAACAGTTCCAGTAAAAACATCATAAAAAGCAGCAAGTAGCCTCTTATATCGTTGACCTTGGGGTCATTCAACCGAGAAATCATCTGGTAGCCCAGTGAGAAATGTGTAATTATATTATTTTCTCACACACTAGGCTGAAAGTGTCAGATATTAAAATATCAGAAAGACATTTTAAAATACATACCTTTGTTGATTTCAACAATAAAATCAATGCCAAAGTATCATCTCCTTATGGAAGCCCATTTTCAAATGAATTGTATAGCTTTACATGACTCTGTTTTTGTTCTGCAATTTTGTTAATGTTCTGGTTTCAGACTTGTAGCTCTTACATCAGTTAAAATAATTAGTTAGTTATAGTTAGTAGTTAACGAAGATTAATGCATAATCTGTGTGACAATTAATAATATTTTGTAGAAGGTAGTACAATGTGTCGAAGCTAGACTTCTAGTAAGCCACATTAATACATGCAATTTAAAAATTAAAAAGACTATACCTTGTCTTTGAAGAAAGTTATGAAAATAAAACACTTTTTTCCCTCTATATTCTGTAATGTATTTTGTTCAATTTCTCTTTATTTTTCTATGACCATAATAATATTGGAAACAAACCTGTATAACCTAACAGTTTTTATTTTAATTACTTGCAGCATCTTGAAAAATATATCAAAGCAGATGGATGAGTGGTAGTTAGGTATCTACTTTGGAAAGAAATGGAATCACAATGGGAATTAATAGAAGAAAGGATTTCAAGTATCAGTACTACACAGACTAGATTTAGGTGTTAGCTCTTTAGGTTGAAGGAAAACAACTTGTCATTTCCTACACGGTACATAAAATGTAGTGTTATTCACCGTTATAATAACCCGAAGGCCTTAGGAGACACACAAAAATGCAAAGTTCACACAGGAAAAAATAAAGCTAAAGCATTATTTATAGAGATGTGCTTGGGCCCTTAACCTGTAAATAAATCATACTGAGATTTTTTCATGTGAATGAAGCTTCAGATTTATTCCTTCAGAGAAAGACATGAAAGCCTGCACTGCTTTGTGAAGCAGACCTGCTACAACAGTAGCGTGGAAGTGGAATGGGGTTCATTTGAATATTATTTAAGCACCAGCTCTGCAGTGTTTAAAGTGCTCACTCATCAGCCCAGCTGACCTTTGAGGAACAGATTCAAACAGAGCTTCCTGAAGGGAAGGGATTTTGCTCTGCAGGCAGTAAGGGCACATGTTCCCAAACCAGGCTGTGAATTCCTACTTGTTCATAGGAGGAGGGTAAACTGGCCACTGATTAATGGTCTTTTCAGACATACATAGTAGTCTGAAATAGTAAATGTTTACCTGTTTACCTGTTTATAGTAAATGTTTACCCGTTGTTTATAGAAGTAGCATAGGCATTAATTAAGCATTCCACTAAAACGTCACAACTTCAAGTACTTCTTACTGAGCACGACCAGCTGGGCACTCTGATTTTGATGAAGTTATTTTGCACAACAGCTCAGGTTTACCACTATTCTTTGCAAGTCAAGGAGATCCGCTGCCAAGTACTGGCAATGAGTTCATGCTGGGGCTGCTGTGGCACATGCACAGCCCTGTGAGGGCAGAGGCACATCCAGAGCCCCTTGATGGTGTCACCCAGCTGGCATCGGTGCCCTGCTCCACCTGTGCTCCCAGCTAAAGAGGTGAGTCTTGCCCAGAGCTGCTGGGAGACAGACACCTCCCTGCTATGCAGGCAAACCTGTGACTCCCGGTGTGCAGGTGCTGTCCAGGTATGCAGATTACCCAGACACCTTTCTTGCACAAATTTCAAAGTCAGTGTGTTCAGTGTAAAGAACTATTTCTTCACAAGCTCTTTACACAATGGTAAAATAGGAAAATTGGTTCTATTACTTAAAAATGCAATTGTTTTATGAATTCAAACACTCCAAATCATCCACATGATACTTTTGGATGGATACATGTTATTCTGACACCTAAGTGAGAAAGGAAAAGGTAATATTTTTATAAGAGAAAAACAAACAAACAAAAAAACCCCACCCCCAAATCCCTACCAAACCAGTTCCCAGACATTTCCCAACTCAATCATGTTTTCTGAATAAAAGAATGTAAGCCTCAAATGCTGCACATACATTAAACCATCCCTAAGCCTCAGCATCAGACAGTTACCACACTCAAGCTGAATTGAGAAATGCTTCCAGTGCCTTAAAATGTATGTCTCTGTCTTCAGTTAGTGAGTGCTGCATAATCCCAAACAGCAAATGAAAGGACAAGAAAGTGGAAATCAAAGCCCAAAAGGGAGATATTACTCAGTCAATTTCAGTATACAATCTTTTTTTAATTGCCAGTTATACACATTGGTTTTCCATCAAGCAAGTAAACAAATGTGAGTGTCTCTGTGGAAGAGACACTGCTCTTCTTTCTCCTTTCCTCTTACAGTCAAGCAATTATGAAGTTAAAAGAACAGACAAGGAGAGGCAGCAAATCTTTAGTGAACAATTGTTCGGGACTATCAATGTGATAGTTCATGTAAGGCAAGTCGTACTTGCCCCTAAAATAGTTTGCTGGTAGAGACTGTATGTTACCATAAAAGTACACAGTGCCTAACATTTAAAGAAAAGCAAATCATAAGTTTAAAAATAAATCAGGCATACTATGTGTTTTACAGGTGTAAGGATGGCTGTTGTAATTTTGCTCAGTGCTGTGAGAACATGCCGTACCTGCTGTGTACAATATTTGCTGATCAGGTTTCCCAAGAGCAGATGTAACTTCAGTAGCTGATTTCTAAGAATTACCTGTTTATCACAGAGACTACTATAATTTTATCTCTCTTGAGAGATATGATTATTTTTTTGCCTTCTATCCTTGTCTGTAATACAGCTACTTGTCCTGTATCAAACGCCTACTTGAAAAGGTAAATGCTAATGCCAAATAATTTACATAAAGGAAAAACAAAGCAATTTTTTTCTAATTGTTGGCAGAAAGCAATTTGCCTTTTGAAGCAGTACAGATAATTGGTAACAATATTGTTACAACATATTTAAATGAGTAAAGCATTGATCCTACAGGGGAGCATAATTAGCACAGCAGAAGTCATGTAGGGAGGGACTTAAAAAAATTATCGGAAAGTGACTTGAATTTTAAGTAAGTTATATTGTTGTTTTTACTACACATATTATGCATAGAGTTGCCCAGATACCAAGACACTGAGTCTTGATGGAATAAAGAAGAGCATGAGCTACAATGATTTCTTTCTTTAATAAATAATTTAGTAGGTATTTTCATTATTATCCCTCCTGAAGAGAGGTGCAGCCTGACATGCTGGTTTCAAGCAAGCTCAGGCGCCCCCCTGCTATGTGGCACTGAGTCTAGGTGGCCTAGCCCGAAGGTGGCCAGAGGGGAGTACGGACAGCTCAGGAGCTGCAGCCCAAGGGCGGAAAGCGCCGGGAAGCGGGACGGAGCGGGCAGCACCAGCCGTGACAGGGCAGGGAGCAGGAGCTGCAGGCTCCTGACTCAGAGTGGAGCTGCTGCCTGTGCTCCCAGCATGCCAGGGTGAGGGAGGGAGCCTAACACCACCTGCCCATGCAGAGCATGTTCAAGAAGAAGGAAGAAAAGAGGAAGGCAAGATCTAATTTTTAATTTAAAAACCTAAACTTAAGGAAGATGATGCAATGCTTCTCTTATACTAATTACAGCGTAAATCAAAGCAGCCAAAAGCAGCTGAGCTATTGCTATGACGCAAGGTGAAGCTGGAGGCCCTGCAGAGCAGTCTCTGTGCGTTTGGAGAAGCCTCCCAGCCAGGCACAGGGAGGGGTTCCCGAGGCGCCCCGCACAGCGCCGCCCGCAGAGCACAGCTGCTGCGCTGTGCTGGAACTGCACCCGAGAGACGCACCGAGGGGCTGGCAGAGCCCAGAAGCACCAGGGATGGCCCCACACACCACAGAAAGGAATGTGATGACACACTAGCATTCCAGGGGCTACCAGGAGGTGACCAGAAACTGCTACATCACCTTGAATGTTTATGGGTTCCCCATTTGTGAGTGGGGAATTACAGAAGTTGTTTTGACTCCAAGTCTTTAAAGAAAAGAAACACTGGTATAGCTGTGTTAACTCTTTGATATTAATGATGTTGCCAATGCAGGACTTAAATAAATGCCAGTGACCTATGCAGGTTTGGGCACTGTAGTATGAAAGGCAGCATCTCATCCTCTGATTTTCACATTAAAGGAATGTTTCCTCATGTCTGAGTCTCTGCTGAAGTAAAACTGTGGCTCTTTAAATGACAAGTAACCACGAGCATGTGTTGGATAGATTCTGTCCAGTTTCATTCTACTCTGACAACTGACACAGCTTTCCTGTGATATAATAATGATTAATAATTTAGAAATAATTCATAATTAATTGTTCACTTACTTTTCTTAATTTTAAGTAATCACTGCGACAAAACCATCTAATTGAAATCAGCAATAGAATAAGACTCACGATTCCTTGGCTGGAAAGGTAGATTAATATGAAAAACATATTCTGAGTTGCTATACTTGATCATTAGGGAAAGCTGGTTAATTACCATAAAGTGATTACGACACAGGCTGAAGTGTAAACTAGATTGAATCCTGTGATCATCAATGTGCTCAAGAAGCCTGTAACTAGCCTTGTCATCTCTAGAAATTATAGTTTGTGAGATCTCTAACCAAAGTTGGCAGCACATCAGAGAGGAGATGTAAGACTGAAAGGAAGGAAAAAAAATAAAAGAGTAGAAATATGTCATAGCTATCATCTCTATTCCTCCAGACAGCCATTTTTATCCCAAAATCTAGGTAAAAATCCTAGGAGACAGCATCACAATCGCCACCGTCTCACTGAAGTCAGTGAGCAAGGACCCTCCAGTTCACACAGGTGTTTGTTTTGCTACAAATACTGGGACTACCATAAGTGTAACTATTTTTGTTCTCAATTATTCAGCTGCCAAACTTCAAAACTTAGCCTTGTGCTACATAAAAAAATTGTAATCTATCATGCCAATTTACAATGATGATAGAGGAAAATAGCCTAAGATAAAAAAAGAAAGCAATTTCAGCAATTTCAAGTAAAGGAGTTTTTTCTTCACTCACTGTTTGCATAAGAGCACTCATACCAGTGAAGTGGTAGGGAAAGTGGATGGAAACAATTTTAAGAAAAAAATCTCAGGATAAAGTGGGTGATCATTGTTCTCAACTGGATTTAATGACTGTGAGCTATATTAATCATCATGGGAAGAAAGGGAAACTTATTGTGGCAAACCCCTGAATAGGGAATAACGTGCAGCGACTCCATGATTCAGGAGGCTGAACAATTGCTTTATTAAGCTATACTATATTATACTGTATTCTACTAATACTAAACTAAAGAAAAACCTGTGACCCTTTCAGACAGTCATGACACAGCTTTGACCTAATTGGTCAATCCATCCAAACACCATCACCGGTGTCCAATTAACAAATCCCTTTTCGGTAAACAATCTCCATAACACATTCCCCATGTGCCAAACAACAGGAGCAGCAAATAGAGATAAGAATTGTTTATCATTCCCTTCTCTGAGCTTTCTCACTGCCTTCCCCAGGAAAAATCCTGGGGAAGTTGTGCCTGCTGCTTTCTGTGAAGAGACCTGCGGCCACAGAAACTAGTATTAAGCCTTGAGATAAAAATACAGAGAGTATTCCTACAGTACTATTGCTCACTGAATGGGCTTGGAGACTAGGAAAAAATTACTTTTACATTTGAGAACTAAAAAAGCTATGAACCAAGACTACTTTCCTTTTTCTTATTTTTAATTTTTCAGTGTTTAGGAAGTGATTCTTTCTCAGTTCCTGCAGACATTATTGAACAAAAATCCTGTGTGGGAGCTGTCTTAAGGTCAGTGAAACTAATCACAATTCACATGCTTACAGCAAAATGCAAGCTTAAATGTAGTTGTTTACTGAACCACTTTGATGGATTTGTCTTTCTACAAGGTGGCTGAGTTTATGCAAACACAACATATTCTTGCAGCACTTACTAACAAACAGCTTCTACTAAAATCTACACAACAAATCCAATTTAAAAGGGGAGGAGAGTACCTATAGGTCTGCAATTTTTAAATTATCCTCTTAAAAATTAATCTTATAGGCACATTACAATACATTAAATGAGCACACACTGCACCGATGAGAGGAATTTCTGTTCGTACAAAGCTTTCCCCTTTCATTCATTAACTTATTACATACTACACATCAAAATTTAAAGCTATCACAAAGTCTCAGGCCAAAGAAGTGCTTTCCTCTAAAACAAGTCTAATTTGTCTGGTAATCCATTCTTTATTAACCACCTGGATGGCCAATTCCTTCCCTTGGGCTTAATGCTACTCCTAGCAGCTCACAGTCCCTATTGCCAAGGTTGCCACAGAATCATCAGGAGGTAAAGGAAAGTACTGGTAGACATCTTGAGCAATCTTCCTTCCTGCACACATTCAGATTTTATGTCAGAGCACAGCAGCACCCTTTCCTTTTCTTTTTTCCCTTTCAAATTAGGTCAGGTAGCTGGGATCAAATATGAGACTCCCTCACATCTCATTGCTAGAGAAGTGGCCTCTCAGTCTGATGTGCAGGGGACACTCCCTCCCTCATCCACCTGCTAAAGGTTTCATTGAGAGAGCTGTACTTCTCCAAGTCATACTTTTCTGGCAAAAAGAAAAAGGCACAGCACTGGAAAAAATCAGAGGTTTGCTCTGTGGCCATTTAATATGCAGACAAACCAGCTTGCATGAAGTGAGAGGCTTTTACAGTTACCTCCTAGCTACCAGTGGGAAAACACAGCATTGCTGGCACATTTATTGACTGGTTTAAACTTACTTCCATGTTTAAATTAAAGCTGCACATAAGCATAATGTTTCACAAGTTGCTTGAGCGAGTAGTAAGGGAATTAGAGGCTTAATGTCATTACCACAGTGAGTGCCTTTCTCTGCTCCACTTGCAAATGCAGATATATAGGAGCTTCTTTCAGTTTATGAGGAGACTGTGCAAAACAGATTTACAGAGAAGAACTTCATCACACACTGAACTCTGTTGCCTCCAGAGCTTCTTTAATGTTAACATCAGATGCTTTTCAAAACTTAATAGATTAAATATTCCCTTCCCTGACCAATTTGCATCTTTGAAATTTCATGCAATTAAATTTCATCTAACTTCTTGCTCTTCCATGATGATGAGTTATGAACTGCAGAATTTAGAGGCATGGATTAAAAAAAAATGCCTTCAGAGCAACATCAATACATGAGTGAGTGTACATCTTAGTTCCATAGTTCCATTACTCTTTTCCTGGTGGCAAGCAGAATTTTCAGAGAAAAATTGCTAGTGGATAATAAATGTGATGCCTGGTGGTCCTACAACAACACTACATTATATTACCAAGCTAAATTAAGGTCACCTTGATATAAAATTGATATGGGAAGGGATGAAGAAAGCAAAGTAAAAGGAACACTGAATGATGCATAAATCTGGGGAATAGAGTTATACAATGAAACTAGGCTTCTTTTTAAAAATGGAGAAACAAGAAAAGTAAGATATGGAAAACTATGAAGACAATAGGAAATATAAGCATAACTTCAGGTACCTAGTTCATACAATGTGACTAGGATGTTCATTTATGAATCCCTGTCTTGAAGTTACTTAGTAATAAGATCCACAAACTGAAGTCATTACAAAAAGACATCTCTATACTATTACAGATAAACTGTAGTTTAATAACCAAAATGCACACTCTAAATTTTTGCTTTGAGAATCTCATTAAGAAAGACCAAAACAAAAACCAATTCCAATAAGAATTTCCTTGACAACTGTGAAAAGCTGTCTGCTAATCATGCAGCTGATGAATAATAAGAAAGCTAATCTGAAAATAAATTAGTGAAAAAAACTATTGTTGTAGAAGCTGATAACTATAAACAAATACAATGAACCAAAATTAAATAACCCCAGTCATTCAATTTAATGTAATCACCAAGTTCCTATTGAGACCCAGCCCAGCTCAGCAAATAGCAGTAGGACAGTATGAAACCCAGAGCACACTGTTACCCCAGCCCAAACTCTCAGCCTCACTAGCAAAGCTGGCACTGGGGTCACCTGGAGGAGAAGGAGAGCTGAGGTGTGAAGAGCTGCTCTGACACCACGGCTGCACACGTGTCAGCACTGCCTGAGCAGCACAGGCAGCTTCAACCAAGTGCAACAAGGCAGGGCTAAGCTGCCTGGAAAAGGCAACACTACTGGAAAAGGTGACATGGCAGAGAGCTCCCTGGAAAACCTCTGCCTCGTTTTTCTCCCCTGCAAAGTGAGCCTCATGTCCTTTTTGCACCCTTCTGTGCCATTCCTTGTGCTGACCCAGAGTCAGAGGAATAGAGGAAAAAGTAAATCAAAATTTTTTCTTTATGCTCAGTCTCTATTAAGTAATGACTGTAAAGTTACAAAAGGGTGGAGCAGAAAAGTATGCACATAAAAGCTTCACATCCTGGAATTTTCTGTCTCCCCTTAAAATTTACGATGTATTTCCAGCATTTACTTGATCATGGTGATATGGAATGAGAGCAGCTGCAATTTCATAGTGTATTAATTTAAATTAATGAAAAATTGACATATAAAATGATACATTTCCATCTGATATCCTAATATATACAATTTGGCAAAAAAAATTCATTTAGAAATAAAATTTTGCTTAAGTTTGTCCATAGAACTTTAGAAATTCCAGGAGATCAGGGGTTTTTCTGGGTTTTCATTTGTTTACTAGTTTGCTTGGGGTTTTTTTTACTTTTTTCTCTTCTTTTTTTACCAGGGATGGGGTGGCATGATATGCCTTCTTGTTGATATCAAGTATAAGATTTTTAACTTTCATTGTAAACAGGTTAAAGGAGTTAAATTTTATGTTCAGGGAAGGCATTTCAGAGTTTTATTTGCTATGCTGCAAGAGTGGCTAACTGTTCCTAATCTGAAATTATTTATGTGGATTACATAGGCTGAAATGAAAAACACAGGATGTAAAAGAAGACAGAAAAAGGCTTATGCTTTGTTAAATCAAATGGTTAGCAGAGCACTATTAATCTGGAAGAGAATTAATGAAGCACTTCAGGACGCTTTCTTTCAGATAACAGGTCTCTCTGCAGTTCAGTCTTCAGTGTCTAGAAATCATCGCCTTATTATCAATAAGAAAATGGAATAACAGTTGTCTAATGTGTGTGTATTAAGCTGATTATATATAGCAGCAGATGATGAACACTGCAGAATAGATCATATTCTGCCATACTGGCAACATGGTTCAGCCAATCCTCATTTTAGAAGTTCCAGCACAATGAATAAAAACCTGAGGATAATAGTTTTTGTAGTCTTGTTATGAGTTCTCAAAGCAAGGATCTAACACAATGTCATCTCTTAAAATGTAATCCTGAAGAAGGATTTTTTCCTTGCTGCAGCCCAGGCCAGCCTGGGTGTGTTGTTTCTTCCTTACCTCTGTCTCAGCAGACTGGTGAGTGAGCTGCTGAGTATGGCTGCAGGAGATGCCAGAGTCCAGTCCACAAACACACCTATGTGGTGTGTACTCTGGTGGATTTAAGCAATGCCAAATTTAAATACCTGTATAAGGACTTCTCTGCAATCCACTCCTGCCAGCAACTAATAGATTGTGAATAATTGAGGCATAATTGAGAAAAGAATGCATTTCATATGTTTTACCATATGTTAATATAATTCTGTTAAAGCTGCTGTTAGGTAACCTCTCACAGCATTAGTGGGTTGTCCTTTTAGAGCCTCTGTCAGATTTTTCACTTCTTAAGTTCCGCGAAAGGAAAGAAGAAAGAGTGCTTCACTTCTACTTGCAAAGTACCACCCAAATTTCACATCTGGCTGGAACACATAGCACAACATCTTACGGAGGAGTTGCACTGTGCTCTCACATGCAAATTTTACTTCTTTTTTTCCTTTTTTTTTTCTTCCTAAACTGCAAAGTAAGAGCTGTTTATATGGGAAATGTATGTTTCTATTTTTGTAGGGCAGACAACAGTAATAACACTAATATTTTATGTTTCTGCTTTTCTGGCACTTGAAAATTTCAAGCTGTTCTCCATTTATTCTCCTCAGTATGGTTTACAGACTTTTCTCCCTCAGAATCTCATAGTGATTTAGTATATCTAGCCATGCAAACCCCTGTGAGATAAGAAAGCTTCACAATTATGTAATAAATGTGAGATCAGAGAGAGATTATGGGCTAAAAATATGCACATGCCTAGGTATCCTCCACAGTGCATTGAAAACAACAGGCTTTTCAAGCGGGACACACACAAAAAAAACCCCAAGCCACAATACTGCAATCTTAGCTATTAATCAGGAGAAAATGTTAGGGACAGTAACCCACACAGATTGGTTCTCTAACACACACAGTCCAAAACCCCTTCTAGAAAATTTGTGCTTTCCAAGTTTCTTATTAACCTTGAAAAGATACACTTGTCATTGAAAAACACCAAGACTGTATTATCTAATGAAACATACTTTCATTTGTTGTTTCCTTCCATCTAAAAACAGTGGAAATAAGAGCTGAAACTGCAATTGCAAGGTAAGACACCCAGAAGAATGCTATTGTGTATAAAAATAGTGGCAGGGCTGGGAGCAAATAATGTCATGGCCTTGATGCTACCAATGCAAGTCTGTCTTCTTAGACATTGCATGAATGCTATTGCATGGAGCCTTCCAGGGAAATCAGGTGTAAGGTGTTGTATTTCTAAACTCTAGCTGGAATCAAAGCAGACTTTTAGAAAGAAACAAAATTACCTGCCCTGCAATGAAAATATCATCACCTTACAACATTTTGTCCCTGGTGATATCCAATCTCTCCCATAGGCACTACACCAGTTCTCTCAGTCAAGCTAATCCATGGGTGTCTTATGATTTGGATCCATCTCAGTCTGTCCATAGCTTTGAAGTTCACTGCTTTTTATTTCTGGAAGAAAGGCATGTGCACAGAGGCTTTTTAGTATTTCAAAATTCTAGCAAGACTGCAGCAACACTTTTGCAGAGACCTTTGTATCTAGCTCTGCCAAATACATGCCATGTTAAACTAACATCTAACAAGAACAGAGTTGGAGAAACAGCCACCAACATTACCTTTTAAAGAGACAGAGTTTTGTATCAGTTTTGGGATGAGTGTGAGGTGAGTGGGAGAAAATAAAAGAGTATTCTAGGAACCTTTACTACATAAGATGTCTACCATATGGCTCTTCTCATTGTGTGAAGTGTGAGCAAATGATTCAAGCTTATTCTGCCAGTTCTCTGTTAGCAGGTCTATGTCAAGTGACAAAAAAATCCCAGTAAAGTTAAGAACTCAATTTAAGTCTCCTCAATTAGCACTTCAACTACCACACCTTCCTTTCTCTTTAAGGACATAATAAAATATTTAAAGTGATTAACTCAACCATATCTATTTAATTAAGAGATTACAGTTATTTTGGGGGGACATTTATTGGGAAGATCATAAGGTTAATTAAATTTGTTCACTTTATATATACACTTGATAGAAGGGGCTTATTTGAATTTCTTTTTATGGCTCTTTTAAAAGTGCACAAGTTTTCACAGTTCAAAAAATTCAAAAAAATTCCAGAACATGATAAATTTGAAAAGACCATGTCAGTGATTCTTGCAAGTGCTGTTAAGACAGGTCTGAGATCATAAAAATGTGATAATTCTGTCAACCCCACAGTTCATCTCATACTACAGTGGTGTTTCAGATGTTGTACTGGTAAAACACATGGCTTTTCCAAAACTCAAATACTAGCTGCCCATTGCATTTCCAGATGATAAAAAATTGGCAGGATGCTCCAGGTGGTTTTGTTATCAATGAGAGGGACCTGGACAGGCTAGGCTGGAGTATTGGGCTGACAGGAATCTCCTGCAGTTGAGCAGAGGGAAATGAGAATTCCTGCACGTGAGGGGTAACCCCATGCACCAGTATGTGTGGGAGCTGACCAGCTGAAAATCATGTAGGCAGAAAAGGTCCCGAGGTCAGTTCCATTTAAATAAAAGGAAAAAATTTTTTCATTGTAGGTGATCAAGCACTGGAATAGGCTGCCCAGAGAAGTGTGGAGTCTCCAACCTTGCAGATATTCAAAACTCAACTAGGCATAGTCCTGAACAACCTGCTCTAGATAACACTGCTCTGGGCAAGAGAGTTGGACTAGAAAAGGTCCATAAATTTCTTCCAGGCTCATTTATTCTAAGGCACACAGTTTGGAAGCTCAGAAGAAACTGAGGCTTTACTGGAGTTCTGAATTGTGTCAAAATGACCTGTAGATTCTCATTCTTCTGGACATTGCATTCAACCTCAGGTGAGAAAAGATCTAAATTAAAAGATAAATCATTCAGTCACTTTAAAATTACAGGAAAAGGAGTTGCCCAGACCAAAGGATAAAGTGATTTGTAGTTAAATATAAAATATCAAAACTCAGAGAATGATGAGTTCTGCAACATAGAACTAAATAATGTAAACAGAAAACAGGTGATATATATTTACAAAGTATTTGTTCTTTTTGTCCTTTTTTCCTTCAGGAAATTTGGCTACGCTCACTATATTTTTATTGCTCTAATTGTACACCTTCTGTGATGGATTGGTGTGGCAGGGTTCTGGTACAAGGCAGGCTGCAGGGGCAGTTCCTGTGAGAAGCTGCCAGAAGCCTCCTCCATGTGTGACAGGGCCAATGCCAGCTGGATCCAAAACAGATCCACTGCCGGCCAAGGCCAAAGCCACCAGTGACAGTGGCACCTCTGTGGGAAGGGATTCAAGAAGGGGAAAAGGTATTGCACAGAAGTGATTGCAGCCAGAGAAGAGAGGAGTGACAAAGTGTGAGAGCAACAGCCCTGCAGACACTGAGGTCAGCAAAGAGAGAGGGGCAGGAGGCGCTCTAGGCAGTGGAGCTGAGATTTCCCCTGCAGCCTGGTGAAGGCCACGGTGAGCCCATGGAGGACTGAGATCCACTCTGCAGCCCATGGAGGCAGAGATCCACCTGGAGCCCATGGAGGACTCCACACCAGAGCAGGGGGATCCTGAAGGAGGCTGCTACCCTGTGGGAAAAACATTCTGCAACAGGTTCCTGGCAGGAGTCCATGGACAGAGGAACCCATGCCAGAGCAGGTTTGCTGACAGGACTTGTGACCCTGTAGGGACTCCATGGTGGAGCAAGTTGTCCCTGAGGAATTGCCCCCTTTGGAAGGGAGAGCAAGAGCAGTTGGTGAAGAGCTGTAGCCAATGGGAAGGACTCATATTGGAGAAGTTCATGAGGGACAGTCCCCTGTAGGAGGGACTCCATGCTGGAGCAGAGGAAAAGTATGAGAGGTCTTGCCCCTGAGAAGAAAGGAGGAGCAGAAGCAGCATGTGAAGAACTCAACGCTCCATTCTCCATTCCTCTGAAATACTGATGGGGAGGAGGTAGAGAATTCAGGAATAAATTAAAGTCCAGAAAAAGGATCAGGGAAAGTATTAAGATTTGGCTTTATTTCTCAGTATTCTACTTTGACTTGATTATTAATAAATTCAGGTAATTTCCCCAAGTAAAGTCTGTTTTGCCCACAATGTAATTTAAGAGTGAACTCTCCCTGTCCTTATCTCAATGCAGGACACCTCTTTTATTCGTAACTGTTTAAGGTCTGCATCTGACACTCTCAAATGCTGATGTGATACTGCAGTTCAGACATTGAGCCATTTTATAAATTCACATCCTTATTACCATCATACAGCCCTTTCAAAAGATCAGCCTTCAGGAATGATGCAGCAGTTAAAGCAATATTCCCTGGTCAGCACCCTTCCTGGGCAGAGCAACTCTTACTCAACTTGCTGCTGCTGGTGCTGGAGATTAAAGACAAAAAAGAGTCAAGGGGTTTGAACCTTTCTGCTCTGTTTCTATTGGTCCTTCTAAGACAAACAGGAGAAAAATCCATATATTTGATGTTTAAAGTCTGTTTCTGAACTGGAAAATACGAGCTGCATGTGAGCAGTGCTGCATAACAAAAATAAGCAGACACTGATCAGCAGTAAAGTTTTAGGTAGCTCATTACACTTCAAGTAAGAAATGAATCTTGATTGTTAAGAGTACTCATTACACATTTCTATAAGCACAACGAGCATAACAGGTGTTAAGATGTGCCTTCATAACTGTTAAGCTTCACCTCTTCATAAATTTTTTTATTATTAAAACCCTGCAATGAACTTCCCCAAAGCAACCTCAGCTGTCTGCTGGATCACTCGACCATGGTATTTTGGCAGAGCACAAGAAGGAGAAGCACATACCTGAAGCAGTGACTTATGTCCCTGACTCTCAAAAGAACACAAATGCCTTGCTTCAGTGTTCCTGGGGAGCTGCTCACACCTGGCTGCAGGTCAGGATGAGGAGCTTCATAGATGCCTCTTTCATCAGAATCAGACTGTATCACTTTGCAGAATAGGCTCAAAATTATCTTAATGCAGTAGAATGTTTGTAAAGAAACTCATATTACTTTTCCACTTAGAGCACTGGGTTTTTTAGGACTTTTTCCCCTCACAACCCATTTGAGAAGTGAGGAAAGTGACTATGACAGAGATACTTGGCATGAGGTAGGGTGAAGAGCAGCACAGTTTATAGCACTCAAAGCTTTTTTATCAGACTTACAGTAACTGATTCAGGAGAGAAACATGTCTGCTTATGGAGGGAATTGTGTAGAATCAACTGGAATAAAAAATAATATAAGCCTCAATCTCCTGACAAAATTTACTCCCACTTGTTGAATTGGTTTTGAGCTGAAAATGTGCTTGGTTGAGAATACAAGAGTGAATTGGACAGCAGGTTCACTTTAACAGGATAGCTGCTTCCATGGCTGCTAGCACATGAAGTGAGGCATTTTCTACAATGTCTTAAATTAAATGCATATCATTCCCTACTTCTCCCTACTTAATTAAACCTATTCTTCATATAATTCCCAGAGCTCCTTTCATTTCTAAACACAGAAATACTTATGCTGTCTCCAAGCAATTGCCCTTGATGCTATTAATTTGCAGGACATAAAACAACACATCACATCACAGTAAGTAAGAATACTAATAAAGCACTTCAGCAATTAATTGTAGTTTTTGAGTTTCCATCAAGAAAAAACAAACCCCCAACAACTGTCCTCTAAGTAGCTTTTTGAAAAAGATTTTTTCTGACTCTACATGCCTTCAGTTAATACCATTGACTTCTGACTGATATATCTGAAGGATTTTATTTCCTGTTTGGTTTACATCTGTTATTTGAATATTTCTACTCAGCAGCAGAGGTATAAAGCTACCATTTACTAATCATTCATTCAATTGTTTGATCACACGCAACTCTACACACTATTTAGTTTAAGGTAATTTTAGAAATAATGTTTGATAACTACTTGGAGATAGAAAAAGAAAGTAAATTAGTGTGTACAAGTCTGCACAAGCTGCTATAAAAGCAATCTAAATCCTCTTAGTTTTATTTAGGAATTGGAGAACAGAAAAGTCAGAGATCCTACAGACAGGTGGTTCTGTGAGAAGCAGACCTTTTTGACAGGCAAAAATCAGGCAAATAAGTTTGCACGAAAAGTAGCCTTAAGTCTAAAATAACGTGGATTAAAATGCTAAAGGCTAGCATATTGGATTACCTCATATAGATTAAAATCATTGTACCATTATAAAAGACAGTAAAATCAGGATTCAGCACCAGGATGCTCTCCCCAGGTGCTGAGTGTGCATCCATGCAGGTGATTCTGTCTGCAGTGTCCAAAAGCTCTTTTAAGCACAGATTAAATACAGATTTTTCTGCTCTAAAAAGTTAACTATTTATTACTGGTCTTCAAAATGAGTTTAACTGTTGTATTTAAACAAATATATTTATTTTTAAATTATTTATATGTGCACCAACTGCATATATTTTATATTAATGCATCATACAGATGTTTTCTGCTGTATCTGAATTGCTTCTTTTCTATTACTCATGTTATATGCCATTAAACTTTTTAAGTAAATTTTTTTCTTATTCATTGTTTTGAGAATTTGCTCCATTTGAGCTCTTTAGTATTCTACTATAAATGTCTAGTAATCTGCAGAGAGCTACAGATCAGAGAGAGAATCACAGAATAGTCTGGGTTGGAAGGGACCCAGAAGAATCATCAAGTCCAGCTCTTAAGTGAATTGAACCCACAACCTTGGCATTATTAGCATCGTGCTCTAATATATGGCCCTCTATTAATAAATTTTGTTCCTAGATCAAGTTCTGCTTGTAGCACCTCTACTAAATCACTCAAAACTAGATCTAAGAATGGAATATGCCTTGACTTGTTCCCTTCATCAATGGCCTGGTCTCCAAGATTCATTAAGTCACCAGTGTTTAGATGTCAGAATAAAAAACATTTCTCTCTAAACAGTGTGGCAAAACCCCTATGAGACTCAACATAATCTTTTATCTTCATTTCATACATCAACTGCCACTCCATACTGACATAAGGAGCATTATAGCTTCCTAAAGAAAAAAATGCCGTTTTAAAATATACAGCTGCTGGCCCTCGTCTCATTCCCCAGGCTGGGATGATGGGGTTGGGTAGAAAATAAAATTTAAAATCCTATGGCAGATTTTAGCAGAAAAGTTTAAAATTGTATAGGCTTATTAGGTGCTGAAAATATCATGAGATAAAATGAAAGGAAAAAATCTATTGTCTTTTAAATAATGAGAGAAATGGAAATAATATCAGATCTCCTTTTAATCACGTTTCTGCCACCCACACCCTCAGCTACTGAATGTCCTTGTAAGGCTCTCTGGAAAAAATCCCAAGCAGTATGTTTGATTAATTAAGGTTACATCACAGCACCACCTGTCACAAGAGCATTGCGCTCTTTTGTTTGTAGAATGCCTTATCTGCATGAAAGCACTGCCTGGAAAAAGAGTCTTGAGAATTTGCAGGACAGAGATTTACTAATTCAGAAACAAAAGCATGCTGGAAACTAGATAGCGCAGGCGACAACTTGTAGTTATAAGGTGACTGAAAATGAGGAGTCAGTTTTGTAAAAGGTTGTCACATATAAATTTAACTACACAGATTCATGAATTTTAGGGCTGGAAAGGACTATTTGTTTGATACTGTTTAGCTTGACCTAGTGTGTACCACACTTCTCCTGTACTAGGTAGGATCTGTAATTTGGGTTTAGCTGGACTATGAAGCCCAGGAGGGAATTCTGTCCTGATCTGGGGAAATCAAGAGATGAAAAAATCATGGCTTTCCATGGGAGCTTGTGCCAAAGATTGATAATCCCCAGTATTAAAAAAAAAAAGTGATGCATATAGGTAATTTAAATTTTTCTATCTTCTAATCATTATTTTGCAGCACACCTTTTGCCAAATCTGTTAAAAAGCTTCTTAGTCCAAAAAATAAATTTTTTTAGAACATGAATCAAAGAAAAAACCCCACCGCTTTGCAGATCCAGATGCCTAGTTCTTTTACTCCAAGATATATTTTTGAATCAGCTTCACAGTTTCTGATTGCATCATTGTATTCCTTTGAAACTATGGATACTAGAACTGTGTGCAATATCCTGGTCATATGAGCATAAATATACCCACACCTATTTGCAAAATAATGTATTATCCTACAGACTGCCTTACACAGCAACTCTATTTGCTATCAGGTCACTCAGAGAACTGTCATGCACCTGCATGCCCACACTACATCCTTTTCTGGTAGGAATTACTTTGGACTATCCCCAGGCCGGTCTCTCAGACTGGATGTTTCTCAATGGCATGATTGGGAAACAGATTTTAAAAGCATGTTCTTCATCTGAACTAAGGTACCAATATAGGCGCTTTACAAAACCTAAGTGGTTGCAAAGTCACTACTTGCATGGACAGGGTCTCTAAATTTGTGGGCTGAATCCCTTGTCCTTATATATGACTTGTCTGTGGTTCCAGTAAAACACCTGGTCACAAATGCACATTAACCATCTGCCTCTTTTAGTTATTGTTTCTAGTTTTTCTCTGTCTTTCATGAGTTTTATCAGTAATCACTTTATAATTAATTTTTTTTTATTATTTATGTAAATCATGCAAAACATCAAGCTGAGTACTAACTCTCTAAGAATCCTGCTTTGGATTTTCATGAGAAAGAGAACATGTTACATCTTATACTCCTGCAGTCTGCCTGTCTCCAGCCAGCCAGGTGCAGGAACAGCCTTGAGGGACCTCATGTAAGACCAGCCTCATATGACAGAGGAGAGGGGTGGCAGCATCATCAGGGAGTTACTTATAACCATCTCAAGTAAGGAAACCCTGAGCTGCCTCAAGACAGAGCCATTTCAGCTGGCAGTGGACTCTCAGGGATTTGTCACTCAGGAGAAATGGCAGACCTCTGCTTTGGCCATTTATCCTCAAACTGCCCACATTAAAGGAAGGAAGGAAGGAAGGAAGAGTGACAGAAGGACACACATTGTTGAGAAACATATGTTGTGGGGAAAAAAAAGTTTTTGCTACTACCTTGCTACTCAGCAAGGCAAAGAAATTATCATCCTTTCTTCACATCTGCATTATGAAAGCCATTTAAAGAATAGATAATTTATTCTGATAAATAAACATTTATTCTTTCAAAGAATGAAATAATGAATTTATCTTTACAGCTTATTAAAAAACCAGATTTCCATGAGTGGCTCCAAATACTTTGAAAAATAAAGGTAGGAGTATCATGTCAAACTAATTCTAGGTATGTCCATAGGTTGGACCTTAGCCTATGAATATCAGGTGTAGGATGTGTTTCCCATGAGCCATGTAAATAAAGTACTCCATTCCTCCCATAAGACTCAAGCAGCACCCCTTTCCACTCAGAATCAAGGCTTTTATGTCACACAGCCCATCTGCCAGATTCTCTCAGCAGGAATAAAGGGCTGCAACCAGTGGGGAGATGAGGACAACTGAAAAGAGCACCAGGCAGGAGCAAATGTGTGCAGTAAACAGCTCTGTGAGAAGACAGCAGCAGAGGATGAAACAGTTGCAACCAAAATAGGAGTTCAAAGGAAGGAGGTGCAGGAATGTCAATGGTACCAGAATGCTTTTCTACATCAGAAACAGTCAGGAATTTTTTTTTAAAAAGCAAGTGACAGCACAGACTCAAAATCCAAAAATCTTCTGGGCTCTCTGGATTTCTTGCTGTACTTTTCCAACATACAGAAAATATTTATTTATTTTACACATCATTCTCTATTTCGCACAACTATACTTCTGTGTTTTATAGGGCCATCTTGCCAAGATATATTCCTCATCATAAAACAATTTTTAAGGAAATGGCACTTACAAGACACTAAAAGTAATTTATATTGATAAACAGCAGTGGGAGTTTAAAAGCTCTGAAAATAGGCAGTACCTTTTAAAACTACTTCTCACCTTATCAGCTGGCAAAGAAATCTGAATTTCTCATGAGTTTCTCCCACTGCAGCTGATGGGAAGGAAAAGTGAGGACTCCAAATATTTTGCACTTAGTGAAATAGTTATGGCCCAAGACTAAGAGTATAACATAAAATAGTAATTCTTGACTTAGATTTTCTAATTATTTGTATATTGACTATTGTCTGACCATTGTGACAATGGATGATCGGAATATATTGATCCAATTTTCCACCAGAGGTGGGCTATACAAATCGGGTGTCCAGGTTGCACTCAAAGTTCATCCACTCAATAAACATATTTGGTATGGCCATATTTGCCCATAAATCCATTTTATTTCAAATTAAGCTTAGTCCAATTGTTTACAAATGTACTCAAAAAGCAGACAGGAGTATTTTCAAAAAATTATAGAAGGATAGCACATGTAGTTCCTGTTTGCACAGCCTTCTGTAACAGTGGATGTGCATCTAAAACACTGCTTTTCTTCCTCCCTTTTCTTACCTTTGCTTCACCTCTTCATGGAGCCTATAGCTTGTAAATTATTGCTTTGCCTTTATTTAAAATAATAAAGTTTGTTTATCAGGTAAAAGCAGATGCTAAAACTAGATTCTCCAATTATCACATAAAATGGATCCATACATATTTATGACTTTATCAGGTAATAACAGGTACTGAATATCTATCCCTCCAGTCACAAAGGCTACACATTACAAATTTATGACTGCACAGTATCTACTATGCAGTCTTTTTCCAGTGGGCTCAAATGGACAAATCTCACTTATCTCTCCTGGGGCAGTGATGTTTTCTGGATTTGCTTTGACTACATTCAGTTTGTGTAATCACAACTCTCATGTATTGTGATGCCCTCAAAAAAACATATACAGATTAATACCAACCAAATTTCAGACTTTGCTGCCAAGGGCCTCTGTATGTCACGATGTCAATAAACACACAAATTAAAATTATTAAACAGACAAGTGATACTTCCAAATCAAATGAAGACATTTTTCAGGTGACCTTGAGATACAGCACTTGAAGCATCTCATAAATTTTCCATGATGATGACCTGAGATGAAATCCCTATAGCAAACAATAAAATCCAAAGCTTTCTGTCCCTGGATAAGCACAGGATTATTTATGTTTCAGTGAATATAAAAATAACTTTCTCCCTCCTTACTGAAAGGAGAAACTTCACAATATAAAACTAGGTAAGTATCTAAGCCAACCTGATCACTATATAAAGAACCGGAAGCATTGCATGCCCATACTTTGTCAGTATATTGTAATTACAGAGTACAGTACCTTTATAATACAAAACAGTGCAAGGTTCTATTACTATGTCCTTATAGAGCACACTCTTGCCAGCACACAGTGTATGTGAGGTTATGGAAAAATCCAATAGCCAAATTACAAGTCAGAAGATTGCTTAAGTAGGAGACTGGCAGGGCAAAGTAGACAGCAAGTATTAATGTGAAGTATCTGACATTGTTATCCTGGCTCTCAGCATCTCCACAGGCTCACTGCCTCTCAATCCAAACCCAGAGCAAGGGTCTGGGACCATTTCAGCCTTGTATCACAGCTGGATAAATTGTTTTTAGTATAGTGACTGTAATAAAGCCTAGTTCCCTATAGCTTTGTGCCCTTTGATCCTTTATTTCTTACCTTCAGCTTCCTTTTTCCCCTCCCTCTACCTCCTTGTGTCACTTTAGTGAGGAAGAATCAGCACATTCTGCAGCTGAGAGCTGTAAATCTACAAAGTGAGTAGCCAACACGTCTGTGCTGATTAACCAGCTGGCTGCCACCAAATAACACACAACTGCCCTGCTCTGTGTGCCTGCCTTTTGTAGCAAGGCTTCTGTTTTCATTTGTTACCTTTAACTTCCCATTATACTAAAGCAGTGCCCAGGCTGAAATTTTCTGTGCTTCTGCTTCAGTGGGCACCTGCACAGCTCCACCTGAAGGTACAGGAGTGGGGTTTTGGGCTATCCTAATTAATTTAGTACAAAACAAATGGAGCCTAGCCCCCACATTTGTTAAACTGTTCAGCCATAATTACATAATACATGCATAATACCTAATTTTAATGTATCCTTCTGACTGAAAAAAGGAAAAATATCATAGTTAGTCCTTAGTTCGCAAAATGTTATATATATATATATATATGGGGTTTTTTTAGGAGAAAGGACAGTCTGGTGATAGAAGCAGCAAGAAAATCCTGGTTCTGTCTTCAAAGACATAACTTCATAGCTTGAACAAGACTCATAAATCAGGAAATACATAATACATTTCATTCACAAAGGTATGAGACTAGAAACTGATCTTTAAATGAGTGCCATGAATTTACGTACTTGTAAGCCAGCAGGCTTTGGAAATATAATACATGATGAAATAATTAAAGAAAAAAAATTATGGTTAGCATGGACTATTTTTTTCCTGTTCCTAATGGGAACATTTTCCACATTGTTTCAGCAAAAGCTGGCGATATTTGAAAACAGGCAAGACAAAATTGGCAGGCAATTAATAGCCTCAGCATCAGAGAGAAACAGGGGAAGTCATTAACACTAGCAGTCAGCAGTATTGTTTTAATAGATTCATTTTCATTTGACACTATGAACTATGAGCTTTCTTTCCCATTGTAAAGAAAAGGTGAGTCAGAGTAAAAAACTCACTAAGAATTGAAGAATGCCAGCTTTCTAGCCCTATATTCCAACTGCAAAACTAAAGCTCTCAATTAATTAAATATCTATATCCACAGAAAGTGTTCTTTGCATGGTATCTATTGCTCTAAAGCACAGATTTTTTATTTTTTGTTTTCATCTAGAAAGTGATCAAAAAATAAAAGCTAAATCAGCTTTAAAGTGCCTAGGAATACTTAGAAATATGCTCAAAATGCAATGATGTATCCAGACATTTGTGTCTCAGGGCTTTCAGTTACTCTCCTTCAGTCTAGAAGAACTTTTCCAGTTTTTCTAAGTCAGGATTTATCAGTAGTGGATCATGATTTTGTCTTCAGAAATCAAAAGGGAATTCTGGTACAAAGACTGTTGAATGTCAGCCATTATCCTAATCTCTGTTCAAGATACATTCTCTTGTAGTATGCTACAGTACAGAAATCCTTAGCTTTCCTTCAAGAATGTAACATCTCAGCTTTTGGAAGACTATTAAAGTGATTATGTGTGCATATTCAAATGTGAAGCGTGAGATCATCAGTCCTACAGAGATCACTGGGATTAACAAGGCATCTTTTTTAATTGAACAAGGCAACCCTGTGAATGAACTCTATCTTTTTGCAGTCTACCACCTTCAAAATGCCACACCATCTGCTTCTCTTATATTTTAATTGTTTTTACAAAGTGAGATGTGACACTTTTGCAGTGCATAGGATATTATGAAAAGGAGATTATGATAGACTTTTTAATTATTCAGGGTACAAGTATTTGGATATAGTGAGATGTGGGTATTTCAGATGAGAACTTGTCTGTGAAAAGAGAATCATAAAAATGGGAAGAAAAATGTCAAAGCCAGTTTTCATGCTTACACAATGGATATTGATGGCCTTTTCCCTTTGCTAAATCTGATTGTAATGTCTCCTTTTCTTGGTTTTAAAGGATAATGGGCAAATTATAGGAAACACATGACTATCCCACCACCAGATGCATGCAATGTTTTTTTATTTCACCTGGTTATTCCTATCCTGTAGTACAAAACTGGGTGCAAGTAAAGAGGAGGAAGTTTGTATTTGAACAATAGAATTCTAAACTTCAAAGCATAATTGAGAGATTGACCTTTTGTTGCTGAATGTCAAAGTTATTTGTTCAAATCAAAGCTGATACATAAATGTCATCTTCATAATATGACTGTAATAAACAAGCAGATATAATAAATTAAACTAGCATTGTTTTATCAGTCAATAACAATAGTCATTTCACTCAAGTTAGTTTAATATTGCTCTAAAAATGTATTCAATGTGAAAGGGAATGAGACTTGTTTCAGGCAGTGGGTGCTGAATCTTTTGTTAGAACAACAATTTAAGGAGCTTAGTGTTTTCATTTTATGCATAATACCCTTCCATCAGAGCATGCAGAAAGTCACAGGCTTGCATCCGTTTCTCCTCTCAGCTTTGAACCTACAGATTCAGGGGAAATCTCTTACAGCTCCAAGGGGAAAACTCCCAAAGCCAAACCCTAATTTTCAGAAAGTCAGATCATCAGGGCCACAGAGGATAAGAGAGTTTTAGCTCTCTACCCAATAAAGCATGTTCTGAGGAGTATACTCACTTTTGCAGACTGCATATTTTTCAATATGTCATTTAATAAAACAGATATTGACGTGATAGTAAGTGACAGTGAGGAAGAGCTTTATGATTTGCACAGCCAGGTCCAATGCTGATATTTGAAATTTTGCAACACATAAAAGTGTACCATCATTTCAGATGCCTCAGAAAACTATGCAGTAGTAATTTCCTTATTCATGTACATAACCCAGGAGTTTTATTAATAATGGTCATATTAAAATGCTAATAAATAAAGCTTAGTAATGAAATAGACGTGTTGGAACATGAAGATATCATTAAAACCAATTCCCTTACAATATGCCGTAAAATTCATGGGCTTGTATTTTATACCACATCTTGGCAGAGTAATTAAAGAATAATCAAGCCTTTATCAATAATTAACATTGTTAGTAATTCTGGATGATATGAAAAATGTAAAAATCAGCTGAGAAATTTCAGCATTTGGGATGATTGGTGGATTTTCCCTTTCTTGGAAAGAATTTAATAAATATACACGTGAAAGCATGAGCATCATTATTCTCACTGGAAATCAAAGAAAGATAATGAATCAAATAAGAGGTTAGAAATTGGGAGGTATCAATTTTTCTTCCTCACTATGCTCCATTAAGTGAATCCATGTTATCAAATAAAAATTATTTTGTGCATTGATGTAAAATTTTTTATTTCCAGTTGGAAATTATGAACTCCAAACATTTGCATGTGCTCCTCATCTCCAATACTTTTATGACAATAGCTTGAACTTTCATGTCTTTTTAACTCAATTTGGACTGAATCCCCAGGAAGTATTTAGTGTGAATTAAGTTCCTCTAATGAAGAAATTTGAGCATTTTCCAGTAAAGTATTTTTTTCCTACAAAATTAGGATATATCAGCAATGATGGGAACTTAAAGTTTTTGCAAACGTTAAGTCACAAGCATGTGTCTCTCAGAGACCATCTTAATTTTTTATCATCCTGCCATGCACTGTTCAGATTCCCAAACTGAGTCTGTTGTTTTAAAATAACTTCAGGAGGCACATTAATCCATTTTTGGGAATTTACAGGGTTATGAGTTGCCTTCCTTCAAAGAGAGGCAGATAAAGTGAGGCAAATACCATCTGAGATCCCAAGACTACCAGCACCTATAAGACTTTCTGCAGTCTGCCTTTGGGTTCCTGGCTGTTTAGCACAGCATCAGGTCTATATCCTGAGTATTTCAGCTTCAAGCAGAACTTCATTTACAGAAATATCTGAAGCCTACCAAACCCTCAAGATCAGACCCCAAGCCAGGAACTCCTTGAACAAAAGTAAGCAATCTATTCTGGAAGAAAATAGAGAAGTCTGTGATATCCAACAGCTTAATTAAACAGATTATCATTATAAATGTGATATCACAATAATACCTTCATTTCCATCTCAGGGAAATAATTTAAGCTCTTTATATTTCATCCGGATCTTTCCTGTAAGCAGCCTATGCTGAAAAGACTCTATGCCAAAATCTTCATGTCATGTTCCAAACTTTATGATTTGGGCATGTAAATCATGACTAGACAGCCTAATGTATCTATTCATATTTAGGAGGAGCAGGGCTGGCTTCAAGAAAAAAAAGGGCAACTTTGTGGCAGTGTAGATGTTTGCACTAAACTCTGTCAGATGGACTAAAGATAAAAACAAAACTGCCAATGGTAAAGAAACAATCCTAGAAAGAGGATCTTGAAAACACAGAGTGAGCTTGAAGGGGCAGTAACATTTCAGAGGCTCACCTGTTGGTTATATGACTTCCCTTCAGGAATGCATGAGAATGAAAAATGCTTCTAGCAGCTTCAGATGCTACAACATATTTTATTTCAGCTTCCAGCACAAGGATAAGTATAAACTCTGTTCTTTCCTCACATCACCAGAGAATGAATTCTGCCATTTGGGAAAGGAGAAAACAGAAACCCATGATCCCTTTTTCCCACAGAATGAGAACTAAAATGACACTGAATATATGCATCTCATCTAAAGGAACAAACAGTATCTACATCACTGTCACCAGATGTTTTTGGGAGCTATTGCATTTCAGATCTTTTTACAGATAAAGCAGGACCATAATTTTAATGGCAGTACACTATGACATCTTCAATAATAGAATGAGTCTCAAAATATTTAGCAGTTTGCCATTGTGAGAGCAGCTTTATTCTTTAAATTCACTCCTTTTATTCTATTTAGCTATGAGAAAAGGATTAACATTCCTCTTTATTTATTCTTTCCTGTGGCTTTCATTATTATTTTCTAAATCTATAATGCTTTATTTACTCTATTTCATGGTCCAGAGCCTTTTTGCAGTTTCTTCTTCCAGCATACTTTGCAGAAAAGCCACTGGAATAGTTCTATGGTTCTTTTATCCCTTGTCAATTACTGATAGTACACTGGTTGTAATATTTTTGAAGAGAATAAACTGTATTTTTCATTTTTAAATATTGTTCTTTAGCACAGATACAAACAACTATAAAATCAAATCTCCACTGGGGTTACAATTTTGCTTTGCTCAATAAGGTACACTCTGGCTTTTCTTCTATATTTGGTTTACACATGCAACCTAATTTGGGTAATGCAAGTGAGTTATAACAGTAATTATAGCTTTCTAATAACTACTAGACTCTGAAACAATATTACATAAAAAAAGATATATACAATGTCATGTATCTCCTGAAGCAAAATTCTAGAGTTTGTAGTGTAGAATTTGGGTTTTAGTGCCTGGTTTTTCCCTTGCCCTTTCCTGAAAGAAAATGTACAGTATTCTTCTCTCAAGATGAACAGCTAATCAACAAGGTAAATGACAAATGGATGTTACAGCAGTATCAGAAGAAGTTCTGCTAAAATTATAATGTGATGGTAGTCATAAATTATCTCTCAAAGTAGCAGGTATATCTCAGTGTAGGACCTATAGCCAATTCACCAAACTCAGAAGTGTTTCTTGGGGAGCGATATTGGAAAGAACCACGCTGAAAGCTTCTGTTGTAAGTTTAATGCACCAAAAATCTACAAGAAAAATTTTAAAAAAAGATCATATGGGAAGCAGATATAGCATGGAAACTCACAGAATTCACAGAATTACTAGGTTGGAAGAGACCTTCAAGATCATCAAGTCCAACCCATGCCCTAACACCTCAACTAAACCATGTGAAACTGATGGAAATTACAGCTGGAGAAGAGTTTTGGTTTTGCAGGATTTGTTCTTCCAGCTGGCTTTTTAGGCAAAGAGGACCAAATTCGCACGCCTATCAAAACTTTGATTACGTCAAAAGAAATACCTAGTATAGAAATTTCTGAAATTCACGAAGTTTTGTTAATTTAAACTAAACTAAGAATGTGACAAAGCAGTAGGATGCAATGTGGAAAGCTACTGATACATTTTTGGAGAGGAAGGAAAGTATCAAGCCTATGAAGCACATATGCAAAAAAAGTTGATGCTGGATAATATACAGGGAATGAGAAATAAAGCTTCATAGAGAAAAGATTACCCATAAAGAATGCAGAAGATG
Source organism: Melozone crissalis (assembly GCF_028551555.1). Lineage (NCBI taxonomy): Eukaryota > Metazoa > Chordata > Aves > Passeriformes > Passerellidae > Melozone > Melozone crissalis. Next base: position 32,670,737 of record NW_026535784.1, on the reverse strand, counting down.
TCTTAGCAAATTCATTTTATCTAACCTTCAGTCTAAGCAAGGCAAGAGTCTTTTGACAAATAAAAGCAAGTAGCTAAGCCCCTAAAAGCAAATATCTGAGTCAATTAATTTTAGATCACTGATGACTCAACTGACCTGTAGCACCACTTCCCTGTGACACACAGGGAGGAAAACCATTTAGTCTGGTGTTTCTTTTCTTACTGCTAATCTGTGTTAAATATTAATTTGTACTTAAATTGTTAGTCCCATGTTCCATTTGTAGACAAATCTTACGAGATCCTCCTTGACATTATATTCAGTTTCCTTACTATTCTACATTCACTTCCATTCAGAATTCTGAAAAAAATTAATCTTGGAGATGGGCAACATCTGTAAGTTTCCTTACTATGCTACATTCACTTCCATTCAGAATTCTGAAAAAAATTAATCTTGGAGATGGGCAACATCTGTAAGTGCTGTAATAGCCACCAAAAAAGCAGCATCTTTTACCTGTCAATCAAAAATCTGGCATCAGGATCGGTAGTCACTAATTTGCAAGAACATCTAGAAGCCTTTACTGTCTTCCTAGAAAACACTAAAGCCTTGAAAAAAATTATTGTGTATCTATCAAAAAAATTGACAAGTTTGAAATCTGAACATCGTATTTCTTTCCATAGTTGGATGACATGATAAACAGAATTTTTCCTATTCCCTATAGTACTACATACAAATGCAAGCACTGAAAAGGTGTGCTTAAAAACGGAAAATAAAAACTCTCAATGAAATGTCTCATGCTAAGGAAGCTATGGCACTGATTTAATTCTATTTTCCACAAGAAGAGTAAATCCCTGCTTTAAATCAACATAGCAAATCATCTGAACATCTAAATCACCTAATCATCTAAACACTGAAGGGTTTGCTTTTTCATTACGAAAAAGTCAGAAATGTGGGCAATTAAATTATGTTAGTACAAACACTGTGCATTTTCATGCATAAAAAAAATAATTTAGATCATATATTTTTGTGAAATTTCTTTGTTGTTGTATCAGAAACGTTTCTGAAGCCAAATGTATTATTCTACTCAGGTTGCTTTAAGTTGATTAGATGGTCAAATATTGCCTACTTAAATGAGATAATGACTAAGAGATTAATCTAAGGTGAGGCAATATACCATAGACCAGAAAGGAAAGGGCTGTGAGATGATTGCATGTTACCAGTACAATAAAATCAAGAAGAAAAAAGTACATACCACTAGAGGTTTGCCAATTGGAGTGAAAGTTAAATTAGAGATAATTTAATGAAATATTTATTACTGACTGCAAGATATGGCTTTTGCATTTTCCCAAATGGGGCTCCTTTGAAAGGTGTATTGATTAAACCATGTGCATTATCATGCTCATGTTCATAGCAAATCCAAATAACTTATCAACGTTTTTATATAATTATAAAAACTCTATGTCTTTTGATAGTTATGATACACTCTTGGATATGTGTTATTTATAAATGTCAAGCTTTAGTGCCTTTCAAGTAAAAAATATCACCATGGAAAGGAAAATATACACCTATATATATTGTCAGCATTTACAATAGCACTTCATTCAGCAGCAATAAAGTATTTTGCAAGTAGTATTTGATGTGTATTTTGGGTACAATAAGAAGAATATTGATTCAGTTGCTAGTGTAACTGCATCTTATTTCAGCAAAGCTCAGGTTCATTTTCCTAAGATCCCCACATACTGTTTTACACCACAGACAGAGTTAGCTTCTGACACTCTTTCCCCTAACAGATTTGAACAGATTTGCTGAAGGATGTGAGAAGGTCACAGCTGCATTAAGACCCTTATTTCTGCAGTATCTGACTATCTCACCAGGTGAATGCATCTACGTTCACAAGTCCTTTGCACTGCTCTTCGACATTTCCATGTGACCTTGGGCATGCGAATGCCCAGGCAAACAAACACCAGTTTCAGTTTTGCATCTCTGCTTTGCATTTATGTCATAGGAAAAATACAAATTGGAGATTTAATGGAATCCATAAATTTTTGGTACCTGATGTGAAAAATCCTCTCTGTTATGATGAATCCCAGAAAGTGGCCTAACCTGAGCTGTGACCAGAACAGGTCCTCAGTCATAATCACTTTCATCTGGGACACAGCACTCCCTATTCCTGGTGTTGCTTGCATTTAAATTGTTACTATCTGTTAATGGGTATGAATCCACACTCCATCTTACTAGCACTATTTGTACGTTCATTTCAATTATCCTAAAATCTGATCATAATGGGCACTGAACAAACATGTAATCTGTATGTAGGAAAGTAAGAAAGAAAAAACTGTAAACAAGAGGCTTATGCTGGGCTCAGCCTAAGGATGTAGTGAGAAGATAGAGAACAGTGGAGGGACATATATAGATGCTGATGAGAAATCTTCAGGGTGCTGCTCCAAAGCAGGAAAGCAGTGCAGAAAAACTGCCACAGTGCTTGTTTAAAAACTTGGCAAGTGGATGATGGATGAGCAATAAAAAGAAAACTTGTTGCACACACAGGAGAAAGCAAGGCCTAGGATGCTAAGAGCTGCACAATTCAATCAGTTTGTGTTTGAGATAACAAAGAACTAGAAAAGGAAATGGGGGGTAGAGGTCAGAGGTTTGGAGAACAAAAAACAGTGTAGCAGAAAGTTCAAGTAGGCATGTAGCAGAATTCTTTGTGAATATTGCTGCGACAAAACCACATTTGCCAACACTGAAGAAAAGCCATGAGTGATAAGGTCCAGCACACTTTAAATTTTGTGGCTATGTTGGAAAGTAGATAACTAATGACACAACTGTATGAAATTGTGCAGGCAGACAAGAATAATCCATGCTGGTATCAGTGGGATGCAGAACAGGAAATACTTTAGTAAACTGGACATAGAAGTCCATGGGATTTCTGATGGGAGGCATGTTGAGGAAATTGATATTATTGCATTGTTGATTACCTAGTAATAATGAATGCAGTTGGGAGAGGTGTTTGAGGACTGGATTGTCTTCACAGAGGTTAAGAAGCAGGACCCAGAAAACTACAGTTTGGTCTGCCTGATCTTGATCTCTGGCAAGGTGATGGAGCAACTAATTCTGGAAATAATTTCTAGCCATATGCAAGACAAGGAAGTGATAAGGAGCAGTCAGCATGGATTTAGCAAGGATAGGTCATGCTTGACCGGTCTGATATACTTTTATGATGAAGTGACCGGCTTGGTAGATGAGGGGAGAACAGTGTTTATTCCCTTCCTAGAGCACAGTAAGTCTTTTCTGACAGTGTGTCCAATAGCATGCCCCCACAATAACCCTCCCTGAGTTGGGGGCTGGGCCAGGTGACATCCAAAGGTCCACTTTAAGCTCAACAATTCTGTGCCTGTGAAGTCAAAGGACTTTGGGGAAGGACAGGATATAACGTCTGAGGCATAGTATTAAACATCTTCTAAGATTAGGCCACATTTGATTTGGGCAAAACTGAAACCACAGCTGTCTGAAAAATATTGTATAGATCAAACACACAAAAAAAATTGGTGAGATTAAATATAAACTCAGTCTCAAAAATCTATCATACATATCTTTAAACTTGAAAAGCTTTAACTGAGAGTATAATAAATAAATATAAATTTTGTGCAAAACAAAAGCACATTTTTCTGAATTTTTTTCTTCTTTTTTTCTGGCTTATTTAGAAGTGTGTTCTTTGAAAACATTACAAAAATCAAACTGAATTCATTGTCTTCTGAGAACTGTATAAAGTAATACAATGATTAAATGCAACCTCAGTACTAATTATCTCCTGAATTAATTCAGCTACATACCATGTTTCATCACGTTTGAAAGGCTTTAGTCTAGAACACTGCATATTATTTGAAAAGGCAAAATTTTATCCATTTGTAAGCTCATTTATCCAGCCTAGACTCACAACTGTGCTAATTAATACTCCAAGGCAAAAAAGGGAGTTTCGTGTCCCCCAACATATCTGAGCTAATGAAAAAGTTTCTCAACACAAACAAGAGCACCAAACCTGTTAATTTTCTTATATGATATTTAAAATCCCTTAAAAATATTCAGCTCTAACAAAAAGTATGCTTTTAATTTATTTTGCTGAAGTTGTACAGTATTTCTAATTAGCCCCAAAGCAAATAATAAAAAGCACATATATATTTGAATCTTGACCTTTTTGCTAATTTCTGTTATTTTATTGGCATTTCAGGGCATTAATCAACAGATTTTCTCATTGCAAACATCTGTCACATTTCTTGCTCTCATGTTGCTGTCCTTTCTGTCCATGTAGTTGTCCCATTCTTTGCATAATACTGAGTGATTTCTGATGCACTCCAGTATAGGACCAAAGTCTGCATTCATTTACAGAACACCATTTTATTCACTTTGCAGTGAATGACTGCAAAGCAATGGGTCTAGGTTAAATGTGAAACTCTACCTGTGTTCATAAAACAGCCACTGGTTTTTGGTTCTTTGTTCAGAGAGGTGTATAAACCCAAGGTTCTTTACAAAGATTAGAAGACTTTAAATGTATGAAGTAGTATTGAATGATGAAACTGAAATGTAGATTTATAATGTAATTATATTAAAAGTTTTAGTTCAGTGACCTGGATCTGTGTGCCACTCATCTTCAAAACGTCTCTGCTATTTTTTAGGTGCACTGCCTTCCAAAAGTTGTGTTTCATAGATATACTACCTATGTTATTTTATGTGCCATGGAACTACAGTCTACTGTAAAACTTCAATTTATTTGTAAAGGGTTAAGAGATGTTTTTAACAGAGCCCAGTGAGTGGACAGCTGTGACTCTGAGAGTTGATATCCTCCAGTGCTGGATTCATAACATTTTGAAACACAACCTATTCATACCTATAACATGTTCATAGTAATTTTCTTACCTATTGACAACATAATTTTTTCTCAGATCAAGAACATGATAATTTGGCTATAACTATCTGTTTCCTGTCTTCTGAAATATGCTCCCACTTACATACTTGTTGCTTCTTATGCTGGAGATGTTTAATTTAATTTCTTAGGTATTATTTTTCTTTCTTTTGGTGTTTCTCACTGCATAAGGCCTGCATATTTAGCAGAAGAGTCTTGAACAGCATTTGGCAAGCATATGGTTTATGTTAGAACAGAATTAGTCAGTACAGGCTGAATAGATCAGACAACAAGAACCATTCAGCTTCCTGACATGTACAGGGTAATTAGTAGGCAATGTGGCAAAACAGAAGTATCCACTTATTTACACGCAGCCAGAAAATAAGCAAGACTAAGCACTTGAGAAAGAGCCAGGGCTCTGCTTCCACCACTATATTCTCACTGGCAGAACGTGCAGAGGCATATGTAGAACAATGACAAGATTCACAGAAAAGTTACAATTCAGAGTTAATATCTTTGAGACATGATGTCTCTTCAGGATACTTATAGATTTTCCTTGTTAAATATGACCTTTTACTCATGTCAATGCCTAAAATTTGAGGCTACTCCCTAATATTCTGTATTTGTTCTTGCACACGTGGTATTTTTACTTTTGACTTAACTCCAGATGTGGTTTGATGCAGATGAACAAATGGTCAGAGTACAGTCTATCTACAACCTTGTATTTGAAAATTTCTTTGCCTCCCAGTTATTGATAGAAGAACTACATCAGGATCAGAAGTTTGCAGCTAACTCCATCATCATCCAAGAGACTACCTGTGAGATGGTTTCTCTATCCCAGAGTACACCTTCAAACTGGCAAGATGCCACATCATTATACCATTCTTTTAAGTGATGACAGTATAATTCTGTAGCAAGACAATATTCTATTTCTCAGATTTTCAGAACAGTATCAATGACACTGCTGTCTTCCCTCACACAATTGCCCCAGGGGAATCTCTTTAAACCAGCTAAACTCATCATCTCAGGACTGATTTAGCTATTGGTTTTAGCCTTTTCCAAGGAAGGTATATTAGGTCTAGAGTAGCAGTCAGGACAGAGGTTATGACAATCAGTTCCAAAACTGAATACCTGAGAGTTTCTAATGATATGACCATTGGCATTAAGAAAAGCACCAAGAATGTTGGCCCCATGTAATGCCCAGCATGTAGCTAAGAAGCCTAAGACAAAGTCCTCAGACATTCCTCCTTCTAGTAGGTGCCCCTGCCCATGCTAAGGGTGTTAAAAACAGATGATCTTTAAGGCTCCTTCCAACCCAAATCATTCTATGATTTTGTGATGCTTGGGGGCCACTATCCAATGCCATTTCAGCCAGCCATGGCCTCTGGTCTGCCAGTCCTCACCCTCAGCCAGTGCCTGTATCAGCACTGCTCACAGCTGCTGGGTGACCAGCACCAAGGCATTCTTGTTGGGCCACAGCCACATAGCAGCATTGCAGTTGTAATCCTCTAAAAATGGTGTGGCTGTGGTTGAGCAATCTGAACAGACCTTCCATAACCATCAGCACAGATACAAGAAGCTATCACACTTTGGGCTAAAGCAACAATTTAAAGGTTTATTGCTTTCTACTCAGGGTCACCCCATTCCAGACCAGAAACTCACTCCCAGGCACTGCTACTGTCTGTTACTGCTGACACACACTGGTCTTACTCAGCTTATGAGGTCTTTTCAATTAACAGCATTAACAGAGTTGTCTTTTTTTCCCCTCGATAAGTCTGCATCTGACCTCCTTAGCAACCCTGCTCACAGATTAGATTTTTCCAGACAGCTTTCCTCCCTTCCTAGTCATCTGCCAGTACTTATTCTGTAGATGGGTCTCTATAGCTTTATATCCCTAATTGCTGCTGGAGTTAATTCCTTCCCTGCTACATAGTGCTTATTGATCCATCACTCCACAAAATGGTAATTTTACCCCAGACTGTATTAATCTACTTTGCTTATGACGCTGTCAAGATCTATAATATCTATTATTTCTCTCTCTTTTAGTAACCAAATTATTATGTCAAATAAGAAAATCAGATAGATTTTTTAATAACAATCAATGCTTGCTTTTACTTATTTTCCATACATTTTTACGTTGCTCAGTAATTTGTTCAAGTACCTCCTAAATGAAAAAAACAGAAATAGATGGGTTTGTAATTTCCAGAGACCTCTAATGTTCCCCCCCATCTAACCCCCCAAATTGGGGAGAACTTCTACACTACAGCTACCTTAGTTTTCAAGGATCTCATCAATTTTCCACTAGCTCCCCTAAAAGTCACCAGAAGTTTTGGCAAGATTCTTAAGTATTCTGGAGTGAATTTCATCAAGACTTTGCTAAGCTGAAGTTATTTAATGTCTGAGTTGTTTATATATAAATTACTCATCCAGTTGCATATATCATAGGGCATATTTAGATATTGTTTTGAGAATAAAGGAAAGATGAATTCCTTATGAAGGTGAGTAAAGGCTTTAAAGCTGTCCTTTGACTACATTGTCTTCTAAAGCTCCTCCAGATCCCTGTGTGTTAACTCCCTCAAGGAAAAGGGCCTGTACAGAGAATTACTGGATAAATACTTTCTTCATCTACACTAAAAGAGCTTATCCTTGTAAAACGTCTGATATTGTTGATTTCTAAAAACTGGTTCTTTTGATAACTGCATTTACCCTGCATTCCTGAGCCACTTACCCAGTAATAAGCACAACATTGCATCCTTTAGAAATTATTACACTTGGCTTTTAGAGGAAAAAAAATTCACAGTAATGCAGTAAATGTTTATTGCAGAAACCTCTGTAGCACTATAAATATTCTAATAACACTTTTGGAGATCAACTTTTAATAAAAAGGAATTCTCCACCTTTAAAGAGGTTTCTTCAAGAATTCTTACCCATCTATCCATTTCTGTCTTTGTAGATCATTACCCCTTTAAAATATCAAAAGTTTAATATTTCCATGAAAGAAATTGTGAAAACATATATTTTAAAGAACTTTTAAATTCTTCAATTTTAGTATTATTGACGTTTTCCACTGCTACAGTGCAGGATTTTTAAAAAATACATATACCTGAAAGCACAAAATTCTCACAAGATATCTTTTACTAAAAGACCATTACAGATCTATCATCAAGATCTGTTTCTATCTGTTTCTCTGGTTTTAAACATTCTTCTAGTTTTCTTCCAATGTTATAAATATAAAAAATGTCTTCACCATAGTTTTAGATTGTGCTGCAGTTAATGAACATTGTGACCCACAGAGAGGTTTGTGGGCATTAGGATTTTCCCTTCTTTGCCTCAATTTTCTGAAAATTTTACCAAAATAATAATTTGATCTAACATTTTACTCTAAGAAATAACTTGGAACAGTTTTTTGAAGTGTATGTAGTTTTCTTTTAGTGAAATCTAAAACATCCACAGGCATCACAGATTTTTGGGTTTATTTACTGGCAAGTTTTAGTAGATGGTATTTTTTTAAGAAACATTTCAAATTCATTTGGTGTTATAGGATCAAGTGATGTTCCTTCATAGACACAGATCTTTATGAACAATAAATGTATCTGGGATGGTCCTAACATAGTAAAAGGCATCTTGTGAGAACTGTGTGCTTTCAGGTACATGGATTTAAAACAATTCCTGCACTGTAACAGTAGAAAACTTCACTAATTAGAGGCACATCTTGTTTTGGTACAGCATGAATGATTCTCTTTTGTTGGCTATAGAACAATTTAATTATCCTTGGCAGTGAAAGTTGCATTTTCTTTGTTAGTACTACTGAAGGTACCTTTGAGGAAAACAGAAGTAACTTGGCACTGACTGTGTCTGGAGTAGAACTATTGATGGAACGTTTTTCAGCATAAATATAATTCTTTTTTTAACTTTCTTTCCACTGTTGTCACATAAAACTAAGCCAAATTTGGGATGAACGAAGAAGTTAAAACTGATTTGTTAAAACTTCAGAAAATCTTTTGTTGGAGCTATTAAATGAGGAAAAAGTTCAGAGAAAACAGTAATGCATTCCTTGGACTGCCTAGGAGAAAAATTCTCCATTTCCTTATCAGTACTTTTTATTATAAGATTATTATAATTATATATATATATATATATATATATATATATATAATATTTTATATATATATAATATATATTATATATATATAGTTATCGTAAGATCTTGCACTCTGGACAACAACTTCAGTATTAAATCATCAGAATCACAGTTTGTAGGTGTCTTAGGTATTAGATTAATAATTGGCATCTTCACTAGTAATATTAATGAAAATGAGTGGAAAGCTAATGTCTTTACAATTTGATGGGTAAAGATATGGGTGTTAACATCTTTGAAATGCATCTTAATGTCTACCAACTTTGGGCAGCAGGTTTGTTGCAGACCCCAGGCAGCTGGGCTCCTGAAACAGGAAAAGGTCTGCACAAGCCTGAGTTTCTGAGCTTTGGGGTAAAAGAGTAGGTTCAAGGCAGGAATATGTGGTAGGTGGTTCAGAAAGTCTGTACCTTCCTAGTGCCTCAGCCAGTGGGGAAAGGAAGAGGGCAATGTGCAGCCAGGAGCTTGGGATAAAAGGAGGCAGAGCTCTCTGAAAACTCAAGAGAGAAAACTCAGCAGGTGTGGCCCGGGGGATTCTCTCCCTTTATTTGAATAAAGTTGCAGGACTCCTCAGTCTCCCTTTTTGACATAAACCTCTGGCATTTATGGATTTTTCCATAAGAGATGGACACCATCCATCTTATCCAAGGACATTTGAGGAAAGCTTTGACAACATTACTTCCAGCACAGACACAGATGACTGAAGGCATGAGCATACCTCCTTAATTTAAGACATGGTCCAATCTCCTGATGTTATGCAGCCTACAGGTACCTTTTTCTGATTTTCTGATTATGTGAAAAAATACAATACAGAAAGTCCCAGAAAATAGGTTTCTCTTTAGGATGGTTTCAAAAAAAAAACCCCAGGACACATACACTGCTAGTTTTCACTCACTTGAACTGAAAAAGTTTAACAGAAGATATATGAATCCTCATGGGCTAGACCATACTAGTCTACAAAGAAAGAGAAGAATGAGAAAGTAGAGAAAAAGAAGCAAACAGAAATTTAATGTACTAAAGCCATAAATATTTAAGAAGTGTATCTCTGCTATCTCTTTTCTTAGTTTTTTTTTCTGTACAAAAAGCTGTCTACTATTTTAGACTTTCTCAAGCACACCTCAGCATTTAAACCAACTGTGCAGCTTTGCTGTGTGTACTAAGCTGGATCTTCTCTCACAGACTCATAGAGCTGGCAAAGGAGTTTGTGAGTACAGTAGGTTAGCTATTATTCCATATAAGTTAACATGGTAAATGACTCCAGAAATGTTGCTGAGGCAAAAATAAAAATAAACATGCTGTCAATACCGTAGCATATATCTGAATTTATTCATGTGCAGAAACATTTCTGCTCTGAGAACTTGTTCCTATAATACATAGGATACCTTAGCCATGATCCACCAATGGGTCGGTACTGGAAATTCCAGCTGGTTTTAACATTAAATAATCTCTATTAAAGTGCAGGACTTTATGTTTTTACATTGCTACTATGCTACAGAGCCTTAGTAGATTGAGATCTTTGGCTTAAGGATGAAAACGTGGAAAAAAGCCCATGTTACCATGCAAACCGTTAATATTAAAGTCTCGTTCCTACTCTCCTGACTCAGCCCTTACTGAATCTATCAGGCTGCTAGTGTTTGTAGCTTGTGCTGAACTGGTCACCATAAGCAGGCTCCCAGCTGTGTCCATGTGGCTGCCAGGAGCTGGGCACGAGGTGCAGGGCTGCAGCCCACACTGACAGCACACGGGGCTGCACGAAGGGGGTCCTGGGCAGAGCCCACCCCCCACTGCCCACTGAGCCTCTCATTCACACTGACATTCCTCTGAAAAGCTGCTTGATGGTGTTTCAGGCAGTTGCTGCTTTTATAAGATGTGGGCAGACTGCAGGTCCTAACTATAATACTAACTGAAATATTTCTGTATTTATGACTAAATATATATAGGAATGCCTTTTTGACAGGATTGTAAAGCACTATACATTGTAGGACTAAGATCTAATCCCAGGATATTGGTTTTCAAACACATTTTGCACATCCTGAAAAATCCAGTAATAATTATATGCTATGGTAGTGACACCAGATATATATCACTTGTTGTTTCTCTTTCAAACTTATTTCATAAAAAGACTTTTATGAAAGTCATTCTTCTAACCCCACAACTACAAGTCATATTTAATGCCTTCACTGTTGTGAAAAAGAAAAAATTGGTTTATGATCTGAAGAAATATCAATTTTATAAAAGTTATACAGGAATATTTCTTAATAAATTTGCTTTTAAAGGTCCACTGGAATGAATCAAGTATCCAGACTCATGGCAATTATTTCAATGAGTCTATTTATAGCTATTCAGTATAAAGAAGATAAATTAGCTCTTTCAGCCTACAAAGGTTGCGTATTTATCTAGCACTTATTACTGTAATAAAATTCTAATTTAATTCAATTGGCAGCTCTGGTAGGATGACTTCATAGTGTGATTATTCAAGGCACAAAGGATTTTTTTTATAGTTTTTATTATTATTTTCTTGTTAAAAGTGCATGGCTCTTCAGACCAAAGCATGTGATGTTTTAAGATCAAAAGTATTAGTGAACTTAGTCATTATGTTTTAGTCCCCATCTAACCAGTTTCCAAAATTACATGACAGTCAGTTTCCTATGTGATAACTATAAAACAGAGAACAGAATTCTTTTTTTCTTTTCTTGGGAAGGAAATGCATCAGTGAAGAGCCTACAGCTATATACATTACACGCACTATGAATAAATAACTTCCATATTCTGTAAGCCCATAGAGAAACATGGGCTAATTCATTAGCTCTGTAAGTTAATAATCATATGCCTCCATTACTTGTTTAGATGAGAAACACTCACAGGCAAATTTTTGTAGATACATAAAATTACATGAGCATGAGAACTGCATAAGGAAGAGGGTATTTTTAAACAGGAAAAATAAATTAGCTCATTGTTCCATGTATAATAAATAATGATCACACATAGAGATGACCACGTTTTACAGAAACTGAAGTCTTAATTTCGGTATTAATGTCCTAGAAAAACAAATCTAAATGTATAACACTTTTTATCAAAAGAGCCATTAATCATTTTTAGAGAGGAAATATATCCATGGTCTCTGTTTGGGAAATAAAATTAATTTGTTTTATTGTTTCCATTCTAATTTTTTGTCATAAAGACCACGATAGTTTGAATTGTAAATGCTGTAATATGAAATACATAAATCCCTAGAAGTATAAAACATAAAAATAGCTTTTGTGTCATTGCTTTTCTTAAAGAGCATGTTTTCTAGTTAAATGGTACATTTATAAGCAAGTGAGCACTTAGCCATCTTAATCCATTTGCATTCTGTTGAGATAAGTTATCAGTAGCTCAGTAATTGAATTTCTTTCTAATTCATATAGAGCCTGCCTGCAGGGGACACATTAACTGCTAGGCCCAAAATTACATAAACTTTACAATGTTCTGCTCAAAATCAAACAAGAGAAAGCCAAAACAAACACAAAACAAAGCTTTGAGACAACTGAATTTTAAATTGTTTTCAGAGTAAGGGAGGGGTGAGAGTCACAAGTTCATTCTCAAGACTCAACTTATCCAGTTTACCAAACTGGTTTAAAAGATACTTAAAATACATGTCAGTGTCAGTACACACACAATGCTGACAGTATTCTGAACCAGAGGTAGTTATTCTGTAGACCTGAAAAACAGAAATACTCAAATGGAGCGATGAGTTTGGAATACCACCCTCTCCTGTGTGGTTTGCTTTTCTAACAGCCAATAAAAGTGAGTCATTGAACATTTCACGTGACGAATGGATATGTAAAAGGATATATGCCTGCACAGATCAGTTCCACAGAAAATGCATGTTTCAGTTCCACAGAAAATGCATGTTTCTACAGTATTAAGCCTGAAGTTATTTTTTAAATGTAGCTATGTAAAACATTGGCAGATAATAAATCGTAGGACAAACCATGTTAGATTCTCATCTATACTGAGTGTTGCTGACATGTCTCTCACCAGTACTTTGGCATCAGTTAATGCTATTTGTGGATCCTGCCTTTTAGCAAACAATCAATGGAACTGTAAAAGAAACTTGAGTCCAGCTCCTCCTTTTCTGCTGCTCTCTACACCCACACCCAGGATTCCATCAGCAGCACGCTGCACCAAGCAGAAGCCATAATGCTAAGATGAACACCCAACAGTTACTACTGCCACTTTAACTCTGTTATTGTCACTTGTCCTCATAGATTCATAGAATGGTTTGGGCTGGGAGGGACCTTAAACATAATTTATTTCCAAACCACACTGCCATTGGCAGGGACACCTACCAGTACACCAGGTTGCTCAAAGCCCCATCCAACTTGGCCTTCAGCACTTCCAGCCATGGGGTAACCACAACCTCTCTAGGCAGCCTGTCCCAGTGCCTCACCAAACTCACAGAAAATAATTTCTTCCAAATATTTAGTCTAAACCTACTCTCTTTCAGTTTGAAGCAATTGCCCCTTGTTCTATCATTACACTGTATATAGTGTTGCCATATTTCTCATAGGCTCCTTTCAGGTACTGACAGACTGCAATTAGATCACCTCAAAACCTTCTCTTTTCCAGGCTGAACAAACCCAATTCTCTCAGCCTTTCCTTATAGGACATGTGCTCCAACTGTGTAATCATCTTGGTGGCCTCCTCTGGACCTGCTCCAACAGGTCGGTGTCCTTCCTGTGCTGGGACCCCAGAGGTGGATGCAGCCCTGCAGGTGGGGTCTCACCAGAGTGAGGCAGAGGGACAGAATCCCCTCCCTGGCCCTGCTGCCCACCCTGCTTCGGATGCAGCCCAGCTGTGCTTGACTTTCTGGGATGCAAGTGCAAATGGCCAGGTCATGTTCAGCCTCTCATCCATCAGCACTCCCCTGTTCATCTCCCCTGGGCTGCTCCTAACCTGTTCAAACCCCAGCCTTTGCTGGTACCAGGGGTTGCCCCAACCCAGGTGCAGAACCTCACAGTTGGTCTTGTTAAATCTCAAGAGATTCCCATGGGCTCACTTCTGCTTGTCCAGGTCCCTCTGGATGTTACCCTGTCCTTTAGGAATGTCAACAGCACCACTTACCTTGGTGCCATCTGCAAGGGTGCACACAATCCCTTTGTCTATGTCATTAATTATTATTATCTATGTTTAGATAGATATAATTAAATATTATTATCTATGTCATTATCATACATTAAATATCACTGGTCCCAGTTCAGACCCCTGAGGGACATCACTTGTCACTGGTGTCCATCGTGATTCTGCACTGTTGAGCATTACTCTCTGGATGCAACAGTCCAACCAATTCCTTATCCACACAGCAGCCCATGCATCAATCCATCTCCATGCAATTTAGAGAGAGGGATGTTATGGGGGACAGTGTCAAAGGCACTGGAGTCCAGATAAATGACATCTGTAGCCCTCCCATTGTCCACTGATGGAGTCAATCCATCGTAGAAGGCCACTGGGCTGGTCAGACAGGACTTGCACTTGGTAAAACTGTGCTGGCTGTCTCAAATCAATGCCCTGTCCTTCATGTGCCTTGGCATAGCTTCTGGGAGCATCTCTTCCATGACCTTCCAAGGCACAGAGGTGAGGATGACAGGCCAGTACCTCCCAGGGTCCTCCTTTCTACCCTTTTTAAAGATGGGTACAATGTTCCCCTTCTTCCAGTCACCTGGGACTTTAACTCACTGCCATGACTTTTCAGGATTCTAGGATGCATCTCATTGGGTCCCATAGATTTATGGGATAAGTGATGTCCCCTCAGGGGTCTCAACTGGGACCAGTGTTATTTAATGTAGTCATTAATGACATAGACAAAGGGATTGAGTGCACGCTCACCAGTTCACCTCACTGAATGAAGGTCCAACCTTGCACTACAAGAGATTCAATTGACTTTATTCCTCCAGTTATGGCAATTCAACTTGTTTGAGACTGAGCACAAGATGCTACTGCTGCTTATTTCAAACCCAGAATATTGCATGTGGATGGTTTGAACATGATCATACTCAGATGGCTTCCTATAGTTTACAAAGCTCTCTTGGACCCACACTGGATTATAACTGGCTTTTAACTCTCAATGGCTTATTCCTGATATTTCCACTTGTTTTTAAGATTTAGTGATAAAATGCCACATTTCGGTTCACCAACCTAGAACTGGGAGTGACTACTGAGAAAATTTAGAAGCTACATAAATGAGTGTTCTTCAACATAAAGAGTCAGAAGAGAAAGCAAAGGGCCTATTTCTTGGCTTTGATAGCTCCTTTAAGCCTATGGAGCACCAGGAAGAAGAGGTGGAGAAACTGTGATCTTAACACATTTCCCAGATGAAATTTGACTGGACTTGATCAATACTTTCACATCAGTAAGCTATATTGCTTCAAGGAGAACAAAGCAACTTCCCTTAAATATATGGTAGTGTCGACATTTAAATGGTATGGATTAGAGATGTGGCTATACTACTCCAGCATACATCATGACCACCTGTCAACTTCAATTTTTCTCATTTGCAGTTATCTACAGTTAACAGCAGTTAAAAATAGTGAAGCCCTACTACTGCTATTCTCTGCAAATTCCTGGCTGAGGTATCTGGAAGCAATTCTCAGCCTGTGCTGCTATTGAATAGTGCTGTGATGCAGACAGTGTACACATCCCTGCATCAGCTGCAAAAGGGATTAGAGATTTAGAGATCTTTTAAGAAAATCTTCTTTCTCCCTACTTTCTCTGCTATCTCAAGGACTTTTGTCATATATAACAAAAGCAAATCTCTTCGTATTTTGTAATAAATGTAGCAAAAAGTCATGGCTTTTCAAGATCCCTAATGTGTGATACCTGTCTTTCTTTAGTTTTTTATCCCAATAAATATCTGCAAATGGGAATGTGTGAGATCTGATTCTGTTTTTTTTTTCCTAATAAATACAGGTGGTAAGCACAGATTTTTAAAATGTCAAATGCTGGCTTTACTAAGAGGCTGCTAGCACTCTTGCATTGCCTCAAACAAATAATGCCCAATGGACAAGTCACAGATTCAGTGAGAATAAACTTCACAGGAAAGTATAGGGGATATGGAAAGTTCCAACACTAATGATCACAATCAATTAAAGAAAAATGCTTTTGAAACTTGATGTGCATGGTTCCTGTGAATATCTTTTCTTGAACGTAAATCTTTTGTTTTTCCATTTCTGTTAAAAACAGAGTTGGAGAACACTGAATCTCAAGTTTCTAAGACAGCAGCGTTGCCTGTTCATGAACATAGACTGAAAACAAATGCTTCTATAAAATTATATTTCCACAGCCTCCATAGAGTAAATGGGCTGATCCATTGACCCTTCTTCAATATTTAACTATATATTTGATGTTATGATTTTATTTTTCCAGTTCACTATAACCCAAAATAAACAGTACATTAAGAAAGGAAAGATGAAGTATGCCCTTTAGAGTAGCAAAGAGCCTTGGTACTAATCATTATTGCAGCAGAAATATGAGATAAATGCAAATTGGTGGAAAGGATAGAGAAGCCTACAGAGATCTAACACATGAGTAAACCAAATTAAAGCTGTTAACTATATATTGATGAGCTGGTTTGTCAGTTATTGTTGAAGCATTGTAGATGAAGAATCACTGAATAAGTTTCTATATCTGAGAATTGGAAAATGAAGCTTGTGGATTTTTATTGCCAGTGATACAAATGTAGTGGTTTAAAATTGATAAATTGCACTGCTTTTTCTTTATAATTTCTTTAGTGGCAAAGTCCATAGCTCAAGCTGATCCATTTTAATGAATGGATTCTGCATGACTACAAAGGACCCTAATTCTTTTTTAGACTGATTGCCTGAGCATTACTCATTATACTTGTTTGTTCAGTGGCTTTGTTTTTCACATCATTTGAATTACCATTCACTTACATTGCTGCTAGAGCTAATCTACTTCATCTAACAGGTTGCAGATCCATTTGAAATTAATATCCACCTATATCTAGCCTTACAATTTTCCTTCTGAAGTCTTAGGGGGGGAAAAAAGAGATTTGGGAAGGGGGAGAGAGAGAGTTCATATTTTCAGGTCAGCTGTTTTAGTCTGAGTAAAGTTGGAGACTAAGAGATTTGGATCAATATGACCCTACTAGAATACCAGTACTGGTCCTCTTCTTGTTTACATTGACAAAAGCAATAAAGGCTGGCAAAACTGGTAAGAAAAAAACCTGAGAATCTTAACTTTATCAAGGATTTTAGAATATTCCTAGTGGAGTGAAAGGACAGGGGTTGACCTAAAGGAGCAATGGGGGCCTGGCATAACATCACCCATAAAAAAGTGTAAATGGCAAAGATTCTCAAACCATGCTGGGTGGGAAACTGTTAATACCACTATATGTGCAGCCTTTCTAATTTGAAGCTCAGGGATTCTTACTGGGGTTGTGGGTCATCCAAAACAGAACTACATGCACAGCACAGCTTTATGAGAAATTATACAGAAAGGTCTCTCCAATTTTAAATGTCTGTGCAATTCTGTGGTAGAGATTAAATAGCACAACAGAAATTGGGAAAATTATGCACTTGTTGGGCTTTGGCTTGGAAGCCATTGATGAATTATTAGAAAAAGATACTATAACAAAGCTGTCCATATGTATGCCTAAGGTTTCGAGGAGGAAAAGTAAGATGGCATAAAAGATGTATTTTCTGCAGAACTTGAAAATGGGCTTTTTCAAGTTTAAATTCCAAATACTTGCTGTGAAAGTTGCTTTTTATGGACTTAAGTGATGACAGATTAAAGGAAGATGTAGGGAAATGAACAATAGGCAGTGAATCCTTTCATAGTGTAATAAGCAACAGTAAAATTAGATTAATTAATTTTGTCATCTAAAAAGACTCTGCAAAGAGCACTATGTATTTTCATAACAATATAAACAGGCATAATTGGATACTTACATCTAAATTCACCAATCAGCTTAGCCAAATACTCATTAGTTCAAGACACATGAGTAATGTCCAAAATTATCCCACTGTCAAAATCTAAGAAGACTTAATTATGGTTAGGATTAATATCCTGTGAGAGCAACAGTATGTGTATGTGCTTCTGTAAGTCCTGTTGTATTATGCAACAGACTGAAGCAGGCAAAAAAAGCTAGAATTGAGGATGTCTGAGGAAATAAAAATCTAATCAGAAAAAACAGTAATTAGAAATTGATTTGGAAGTGTAGAAAATAGTTCTTCAATGCTTAGGGATAAAGGTTATATCAAGAGAGATGATTAGAGACATGGCAAAGAAGAGATCATTTCAATAACTCAGAGTATAAAACAAATGGATAATTCTTGTTTGTAAGAAAACATACGGCTGAACTTGGAAAGGGACAATGCACTTTATACTCCAAGCATTTTGACGTAGACCAATATTGTGAATAAATCCAAAACCCCACCTCAACACTCAGGATACGAAAGCAGGTGTTGACAATATCTTTCAGGGAATTATTAGAAGAGGGAGAAATAAATAGAGTCAAACAAAACCTTTTAAACAAATTACCTCCATAATACAGAGCTTCAGAAAAATTTCCTGGGGTCATGGTAGTAGGAAGTCGTAGGATTGCTTTTGAGAAAAGTCAAAATTTAACTATTGTGAAATGTCCCATTTCTTTATATTGCACAGAGTTTCAACCTTCCACTTTTTCAAGACCCGTGCATAGCTAGTTTGGGAAAGCACCAGCTGGATTCCACACAGACAGCAGACCTAGAATCAAGTGTTTTCAGTTCCCCAAAACCTGACAGATGTGAAGCTATGTAAAACATATTTTCTCAAAACTTTTAAAAAAAAGCTTATATTTACAGATCAGTCTCCAGGTTGAAATGACATCATTTTAGAGCATAGTAAAATTACTAGAAAGAACTGTATGTCAATATAGAAAAATATCTCTTCCACATCCTCTTAAAGTAATTTTGGATTAAGCACTATGTCTGTACTTAGCATACCCTCACAAAGAAATGTAAGACTACTGCTATCAGCTTGTTAGGCAGTTAAAATTCCAAAATATCATGTTTTCTGGTAACAATTTGATATGAGAACAAAGAAACTAAAGGATACAAATGACTTTTTTACTTACTTTGAAAGTAAAAGTTCCTTTCCATGAAGATCATTGTTCGTCTAAAACACCTGAAAGAATATAAATTCAGTTATAAAAACATTCTGGTTTATGCTGGCATGAGAAAGGGCAAGTAAATAAAAGGTAAGAAAAGCTCCTAAAACAGTTATGAAAATGACATAATAAGGAGAATTTTGTAATAAGAAAAGAATTATAGGTGGAGAAGAAAAGCCTATTATAAACACAAATAATGCAAAATAAATACAATATAAATACAAAAAAAAAAAAAAGAGAATTTAAGTGGGAGAAGCAGGTATTTAAAGACTCAGAGGAGAAACACACATTGATAGATGTGTTTCCTAGAGACATGGTTTAGTGGCAGACCCAGCAGTGTCAGATTAATGGTTGGGCTTGATGATCTTGGAAGCCTTTTCCAACTTTAATGATTCTATGATTCCGTGATTTTATACAAAACAGTGTCTAATAGCTCTGAATATGCACTAGTGTAAACAGCAGTGAAAATCATATTACAATAAGTTAAGGAAAATTAACCATGGTATTTTCTGCTAAGATTACCAATCTGAATCAGTTGCAATGTGACAGACAGGCTATGCCTGCATTAACACATCTCACTAGTCATTAAAAAGAAATAATTTCACCAAAAAATACTAAAAGTAAACTAACAATAATACATTCCACTGTCAAAAAACATGCTGTAGCCAAGTAATGATTCTTTATAAGAGTCTTTCTTTTTAAGTAATATTATCATTTTTAAACAGATGTTACTGCATGTAGTTAAGATGATAACCTATGCATACACACCAAGAGTGTAATTTCTGTGTCAAATGAACTACTAGTGACCTTAAAAAAAGCATGCAGAGTACTGATTGCAGAACCAGGAGCCTTGGAAGCACAAAGCATAAGCACAGGTTGAAACCTGAAGGGCTAAGGCTGAGCACAGATGGTCACATCTTGATCAGAGCGCAAGCTGGGCAGGGGCTGGGTTTAGAGCAGAACAGAAGTAATGCCCATGCCTCAGTTGTGCTCATGAAGTCACTAGCAGGTTCTCAGAAGGGTGTGCATCCTGAGCAGTAGGGAGAGAAAGGAATCTCCAGCCCAAGGAGGCTATTTGGATTGCAGAATGGTGAGGGAAAGAGGAACTTTCTTTTAAATTCTTTGTCACTCAGTGTCCAGGGATCACAGGACCTAGTCACACCTAGAGGTGCACATCAGCCTATGAAAACTGTCCATGACTGATCATCTGCAACAAAACATGCATGCTTGTGTTGGCTCCAAAGAGATAATAATTAGATATCCTGAGCAGATCTCTCTGCTAACCTGTTCTGTACTACTATACAAGCAAGTGTTATCTTATTATTGAAGGGAAATGCAGTTGTACTTTTGGACTAAGGACCTGATTGTATCTGACCTGTCTGGTCATTCACTTTGGAGGACTGGCTGTTAAACATGGATGCAATGGTCAGGTTGCAATTTTTCTTTCTATTTTTGAGATGCTAGCTTTTAGTTCTCCAATAATCTGAATGCATTGAAGACTGAAAAGTCCAGCCTGTTATTTCACTGGAAATAAGTAATTACTGTCAAAAGCTGTTTGATAAAAACCCACACTAAGATAACATAGGAGTAGTTTCCTACTCTAATGTTAAAGTATATTGTATTATAAGCTCAATTGTACCTTCTCCTTAAAACTCTCTTTAAAAAGGTTATTTCTACTTCAGATACTGCCTCCTTGAACTGTGACAGCAAAACTCATTTTGCCAGCATTTAAGGTTATTTGGAAAAGCTATTTTTGATACAGAGAGCTCAAGAAAAGGTGCTGCTCATCTTGTTCAAAATTTCCTCCAAAACTCCTTTAGCCTGGTGTATCTCAAAAGCAGCTTTTCCAGCAGTAACTGGAAAAGAAGGTTATTTGAAATATGTGTTGACATTTAGCATATAGGGGCATTCTTCAGAGGAATAAAAGTTTGTATAAGAAGTTACTTAGTAATAAAGCAGAAATGTCAGTTATCAGACACCAATACAGCATATCAGTATTTGAACATCCAAGCTCAAGCAAACAGGCAACATGTCAGAGCAATGCCTCATCTCTCACTGTGAGCTATGTGTAATCCCTCTAGCTGACCTGTCCGGCTGTTTGCCTGGTCACGCATAGGATGGCCTCGGGACACCCACGCTCCAAAGGACGAGTCTGGACTCTTCAGATTTTCAGTCTTTGATATTGTTTATTATTGCTTATCTACAAAATTTTCTTCCAGCCTGACAGAGGTCTGACCAGCAAGGCAGCCAAGTGTTGCTGGGCTTGCAAGGGTTCCTCAGGGGTGAAGAGATAGACAAGAATCTTGACTTCATGATCAGGAGGCTGGATTTATTATTTTGTGATATAAGGTCCATTATGATTATGCTAATAGGAATAGAGAGAGAAGTTCAGAAGCTTGCTAAGCTAAGAATAGAATAGGAATGAATCAACAAAGGAGCTCTCTCTGATTCTGTCCCAGAGAGAGCTTGGTCTCTGATTGGCCCTTAATTGTAAACATGCAACATGGGCCAATCACAGGTGCACCTGTGGCATTCCACAGCAGCAGATAACCAGTGTTTACATTCTTTCTCTGGGGCCTCAGCTTCCCAGAAGAGGGAAAAATCCTAAAGAAAGGATTTTTCACAAAGGATGTCTGTGACAGCCAAGGGCACTCTGACCTCCCACTGGGCGGTCGTCTATTTTTATACTAAAAGCTACGTATATCATATTTACCTTTATTTCCTAATACCTTTCACCCCTATTAGCAAGTGCACCTTCACCAAGAACCAATCCCAAAGTGCCAGCATCACCACAGAAAGTGGATGACAAGAAGAAGAAAGAAGAAGGACAAGACACACCCTGATTCCTCCATCTTGTCTCCATAACCCCCCTGTACCAAAACCCTAAAACCTGTATTTTCACCCTGTGAATACCTAATTCTTACACCATTTATCCCCAAGTGATTCTCTTGTCCTCAAACAGGTGGCACATCCCGTGCAGGGTCAAAATCCAACCACCAAGCACTCCTGGCAACATTCCAGGATTTCCGAGCCCCCCAAGGGCTGTCTCGGTAACTCGGGACATCCGGAGTGATGTGCTGAGTCCCCACATCTAGCCTTTTAAAAACCTGATTTATTTGATTATCTGTATTACATACATGTTTTGTACCAGGGAATGTTAGTTCATTTAAGTACCATTAAGAAAGGCACTCAGACCCTGCAGGAAAGCATCCCTTAAAATGCCATTTACTGGAGCTAAAGCTATAAAGGAAGAGAGGATTGCATAGAGAATCCTAAGTGCATTCACACACTGGAAACCCTGAGGTGCAGCACTGAACAGATGTCCAGCAAGGGCATGGCATGCTGTGCAGACCAATCTCATTTCTGTCTTCTGTGTCCTTATAGGATTTTCTTTAGAGAAAAAAATCTAGTTGTCATTTCTACTACCACACAAAAAGCATTTCACTTGATAACTTGCTGCTGCATAACAACCAGCCTACAGACCACATTCATCCTGTGGCCAGGGGACATGCAAAGTCCAACACTTGCTTGGTGTCCGCGTGGTACATTTGGCAGAGCACAGCACAGGGCTGCACCTACACAGACTCACTGGTACAGGGATCATCAACTCCTCAGTGAACAAAGGCCTCCAGCCAGGATCACAGCAACATGAATTTTTCATTTTGAATGAAAACAGAATGGAGAAATAACCTTTTCTGGACATGTGGTCTTCACTGACTTGACCAAAGCTGGACAACTAGTCTTTGAAAAGTCCAAGTCTAGAAAATCAGTTCCTTGATTTGCATTTTACAAGAATATAGCAGAAATAAAATTTCTGCACTTATTTGAACAAGAGTTGTTTGACATCTAATTTGAGTAAAATGCTACGCTTACAGGTGTGTAAAAAACCCCAAACCACAATCAAAGAAACAAACCAACCTAAAATAAACCAACAAAAAAACCCCAAAAAACCAAACAAAAAAAAAACTTTTAAAACCCAAACAAAAACAAAGCAGGTACTATTTATCTTCCATTTTTTCAACTATGATCTACTAATTTAACAAAAAAAAAAATCTCATAGTAGCAGTTTGATTCCAACCTTATAGTTGACAGGAAAACTTAAATTGAGGGGTTTTTTGTGATACATTATCTGCTTGGGAGGATGAGAATTTTATGGTTCTGATCTAGTTTTCTCAGTCCCTAAAGCCAGAAAATGTGGAATAATTTTATATACTGTGGAATGGCACAAATAATTGACTTAAGAGGGCCTCTTTAGCTGTGCAACACTGACATAAAAAGTATCCTCTTGATTTTCTTGCTGAAACATGTTTGTGGTAGAGAGACTTTATACAGCTATACAGTTTATGAATTACTGCACTGTTTCCATGGATACTTCTCAACTCAGGCACAAGTAGTATCATTAAAGTGGAACTTGAAATTCTCCAACAACATCATAACTAAACGTTTTCATACTCTGACACCCCCATATTAAATTTGAATAAACTACTTGAAACGGAAAGGAAGTTTCCAGAATGTTAAATTAAAGCAGATTAAAAAAAAAGCTATCTCTCTCCCCATCTTCAAGCAACTAATTTGCTTTAACTTGTGGTCTCTACAATCTTTAAATAATGGTTCTACCTAGGAAAGATGATTCACTAAGGTAGAACTGTGTTATTGTATCTCTGTGGGTTTTTTCTTATCCACCTGGTAAATGTACTTTGTCTTATGTGGCATTAGCTGTGTAACTGCATACACACTGAGCAGCTGAGCTGAATATCTCCCTGGTTCAGAATCACTCTTTGCTGCTGTAAAATTTTCCTCATCACTTCTCTCTAAAGCTGTCAGTGCCACGAAGGAGCGCAGCCAGCAGAGCTTTTAAGAGCGTGATGCAATGTGCTGGTCTCTGACACGGGAGAACAGTTCTGACTGGCGCCATCCAGGGTGGATCTTCCAGCTGTTGAGACTATAAATATCAGTCTCTCCCTGTCTTCCTGCTTGCTAACAGAAGCTATTCACAAATGAGAAGGATGTTCCACGTGTGTGGGAAGGGAGATGCTCTCATCTTCCGCCTTCCAGTGCTGGACACACACCCCGTACTCTAAGAGTCAGCTTGTTTTTGCCTCTTCCAGGGCCCCCACCTCACAATCCATGTTGGGCCCCTAGACACATGTACACAAACTCTGTATTGTCATGGTATCTAAATACTTTTTTTGTCAGAAGTGAGCTCACACAGAGGAAAAAGACAGGAGAACAATAAGGAATTGTGACTGCATGTTAAGGCAACAGTGAGCTGACCTGAAAAATATAAAGCGTTGCAAATGAAGGTATGGGTGTTTAAGATGATGATTGATAAACAGCTAGATAATAGAGCAACATGTGTATTAACTGGCAGTGAATTACCATGGGTCCACATAAAGACAGGAGTCCTATTGCATAATGAGGATGTGCATGATAGAAAACATTATTTAGATAGCATTTGAAGATGTCTCAGGAGAACTGAATGCCAAAGTGCTGCTCTAACACCTAGAGCAGCATTCTCTAGGCTACTTTTTGCCTCTTGGCTAAATCAGTTAATAAGTCAATAAAAGTATGAATGTTTTATAGCAGGCAACAACCTTCAGGAAATAAATGGTCCAAGATACAAAGACCTGTCAAAATTAACTGATAAAAGATGCTTAGGCACAAGGAACCCTTGGGTTCATTTCTTGGAGCTTAGTCTGCTGGAGAGCTGGGCTTTACCAAATGTTTTTTCGACATTTGTATGTAGTGGTTTCCTTTTATTTGCCATTATTGCTGAATAAAGATGCTTACATATAAAATTCAGTCTTCAGCTGTAGTTCCTACAATACCCAGCTATCATTATGAATCTAGGGAGAGACAAGATTAGTTTAGAGCAATGCACCACATTCAAGAGGAAAATATAGAATACTTTTCAAAGGAAAGCTTGTACAAGACAAAAAAATTTGGTTTTTAATCAGGAATTCATCTTTGGTTTTCTCTCCTTTTGGTTTTTCTTTTTTTTTCCTCTTACTTATCAAACTTGATAATGACTCCAAATCTCTAGTTGGACTGTCAATGGTACAAATATTTCTCCTCACTGCTGACTTGATACTTGATACGTCAGCCTCCATTCTCTTTTTTCAAGTCTCTTTAAACTGGCAGTAGACTGGCTGACTTCTCCCTGAGCATGAGGTAATAATGTGTTAGGAGCAGTCCTGGGGCACTTAGCCCTGCATATGCTGGGTCAGGCATTCATCAATCTGCCTGGCCATACTGACTGCCACAGCACCACAGTGACCTCCCCTAACTACTTACGTGTTCTCACAGCATCACTGAAGATCAGTGTATAAAATTCATGCTCCAACAGGTCAGCTGAAGGTGTGTTTTTTTTTTTTTTTTATTTCTGCTCCTTCAGCAAGCACATGACTGATGTTCTGCCTGACTCTGCGGTGATCATATCCTTAATCTCCAGTGCTACATTCCCACCCCAAAACTAACAGAAGTTGCTAGCTTGGATAATACCAATGGCAAGACACAATCAAAACATGTCTGCAGCACTCTAGAATAAATAAGATCTACACAAATCATGCTCAGTATTTGACAAGTGGGTGTCTTTCCTTGAGAAAGAAATCAGTATAAAAACATCTAAGGGGGAGAAAAACAACAAACAATACCATGCTCTCTAATGCTACTCTTTCCCTTCTCAATAACAAATTAAACCTAACTTATTGCTTTAAAAGTACTCCCAGTTCATCATCTGCAGTATTTCCTGTAACTTGTAGCACAATTTTGAATGTTTCTATCTCTTTTATGCTTTTTTCTGCTTTTAGTGACTACTTTGTCACTTTCTGAGATCCTCAGTATTCTGCCCAAAAGTTTGATCAAGCATCTGTGGAACATCTATTCCCTTCCACAAACCACAGCTGAAGCATTTTACACTGTTCTCAAGTGTTTTCAATAGTCCACAATTTATCAGCTTTAAATTCAAAGAAAAGCTATTGAATGAATTAGTGCAAAAAACACACAGCCAGAAGCTCCGTCATCTTTTTCTCTCTTTCATACTTCTGCTGTTTTCAGAGAGAAAACTAAAGCTTTGAGGAAATAAATTTGAAACTAAACAGAAAAATAGCTACAGATTAATTTAATATGAAACTCCATTGTCATTTATGGCTTTCTTACTTTTTTCATCTATTATTTATGTCACCAGTATCATGATTTAGAAACTTGAGATGTCACCTGAGGATCCTGATTGATCTCCTGTTTTTCACTCAAAAATGTCACATTCCTAGACAGAGTACCTTTTTGTGTGCAACTGTACACAAGGGCTGTTAAAGGTTTTATTGTTAAGATTTACAAACATAGAAAACTGGACCTTCTCCTGCACCACTGTTGTGGTACTGGCTTTAACAAACTCCATGACAAGGCACCAGCATTTACAGTCAGATGACTGTGAAAAGTTAAGTTTACTTATTATCTCTTTTAGGAACTATAAACAGTATGTGATGTAACAAAATCAAATCTTTCAGTAATTGAAACAGACAAACAGAGATTTCATTATCTCCTGAAGTGGAGGTAAATAAATCAACAACACTCAACAACCTCACTGGTGGTAGAATTATTCTGCTTTTCACAAAACATCTTCCTGCCACTGCTAGGACAGCAATGGACCATGCAACCTTGCCTTTAGGCCAGTCCAATCTGACCAATCTCCCTTTCAACAGAAACAACCCATACATAGCACAGATTTCAAAGTTCCAAAGTGTTGAATGAGGACTATCCTTTTCAGGGGATCCTGTGTAGGTTTGTATCCTGAGTAGATATGAAGTACTATGTAGATTCAAGTGCCCTTTGAGAACTTAAGAAAATTCCATCCTGCAGGCTCTAGAAAGCCTTTCAAAAGCTGCACTTGATCATGATAACATGCCTCACCTCAAAATTCATGCAAAATAAGGCAAGTGCCAATAACACCTCTCAGAAATTTAAAGGAACGATAGTTAATAGCAATAATGCTTCCATTATTTTAATAATTTCAAAAGGCTGAATTTGCAGTGTTTACTCCAATTTTGCTGTAGTCATGACATCTGTAATTAATAATTAGGAACTGAGCTTAGACCTGAATATTACATCATCTTTCTTTACAACATAACTATGCAATTATATTCTAATATATATTATATTCAAGCTGTGCTCTGCTTTGGATAATACACTTGATAAAGCCAAGACCATAAATACAATTCTCTCCTCTAAGCCACCAGTTGGTCTTAAAAAAACAGGTTGGAAAGCATCAAGTATTTTCAACTTCAGACATTCCAAACCAAGATTTCACTCTCTTTTTCCAAACTTTATCTTAGAGGTCAGGCTCCTGGTTCAGCTAAACTGAATGTTTTTCTACTACTATCAGCAGCATCATTTTTCCTGACGTTATGAATGGGTGCAAAAAAATGTTCCATATATTCTTATTCTTTTAGAATATGATGTTTCTAAGGTAACTGTACCCAGGAGATCTGCTAATAGCAAAAAGTGGAAAATAATGTAACTTCTACTTTAAAATCACTTTTCTAAAGGGAAGAGAAATTGTATTCCCACAAACTTTTTCCTTTGTAACTCTGTCACTCTCTTTAACAAAATCAAAGAATTCAAAATTTAATGCTGAGGCTGTATATATAATCATGCTGGCAACAGACAGAGATTTGGGGTTGTACTGTATTATAGTGTTAAGAGTTAGCTCAGAAGAAAAAATTGGGTAAAACTTAGTTACATTTTATGGATGGTCAAAATGCTTCAGATAAAATGAGATCCAGCACTAACTTCTGTCCAGATGCCAAATCAAACTGGCACACATCTTTTTTTTAATAAAGTTTAGTTTTTAATATTTGTTAGGAATGGCTTTAAAAGTGCTAGAGAATATTTTGATAAAACATTGCAAACAAAGATGGAAAATAGAGTATGTTTAGAAGTCTATTACTCAACCTTATGAAGTTCACATTAAAGTGTCTCATGAGAGCTCAAGACCATCACATCATGCAAGATTTCCAGCAGGGTTAACTCTCCTATGATACCCAAAGGCACATACAAAGTAAACAAATTGCAAATCCAATTACTTACACAAACATTTACTCAATTGCTTTAGGGAAACGTGACTTTTTATGCATACACAGTGTTCATCTTATACTACAAGTCTTTAAACACAGCCTAATACAAATACCTAGGTTTTGTTAAAATGGCAGAGGTCCTCAGACCTGAGGTTTTTGGGGAACCCATGCTAGTAAGCAACTTAACTTATTGGTAGAAAAAATAATCACATTTTTTAGTGAAATGTTAACAGAGGATTGAAAGGAAGTATGCACTACAAAATGTCTTTTTAGTAACCTCTATGACAATAGCTGACCATAATAAAAAAAAGAGAAAAAATAATTACTACTATTTGCAAAAGTAAAGCCAAAGAAATCCAAAAGCAGAATTCTTAGAAGTGCACTGGACTACATTTTCTTTTGCACACAAGGTCTGTAGGGACTAAATTAATTTTAGCAGAAAGCAGAAAAATGTCTACTGCTTTTAAAAATTATTGATTAATTTGAATCTCTGATACACAAATATTTACATATAGTTAAGTGGGATATTTTAGTTGCTAGGTATTCCTACAAGTGTTGTCTAAAATATTCAACCTAAAGCCGATAATAAAATAAGTTGGAGTCAGATTTTTATTTTAGCCAGAAACTTGAAAACATAGCCCAAGGTCTATAGGAGTTCTATGTATCTGTTGCATAAGAAGAAGAAGCATTAAGTTGTTAAAGGCAATACTTAACAGCTAAAACAAAGTTATACTTTAATTTCACCCATTCCCTCTTCACCTTGCTCAGCTGATACTTACTGTTTGCCTCATGTGAAGCTTTCCAACAGAGATCTTCATGGCAGGCAAACAGGAGCCAAGGACCAGCCAGTGTCAGGCAATTAAAGCTACCTTAACAATGGCAAACTGCAGCCCAGAGTTCTTTGTAACACAGAGGGGGAAAACAAGCTCCATTTTGATGCCAGCCCTTGCCATATTTCTGCACCATGCCATAACACTGTGCCCACTCACTCTGCACTGTTGTATTAAGTGCAGAGCAGTAGGCTTGTCACTTAAACACATGAACAAACTGCCAAGTCTAAGCCACTGTGCAACACAAATTCTTTTTTCAGCCAAGGTGTTACACTGAACATGTTGCAGTTGAGACAGCCATGACACAGAGCACAGCATACAATTTCAGAAAGCTTCAACACATACCAAGTAACACCACACCCATTCAGAAAGCTCCAAGTGTCTGCTCTTCTTGGTCTTCAGCCCAACCTTTTATACCCTCTCATTGATGCATTGCACCTGTGTGTCCCTTTGGTGGTTGGGCAGTGCCCTGGGCACTCCATGGCTCATTGCTGTCACTGCTACTCACAGCTGTAGCCCATTATTACTCCCAATTACCACAAACTGTGTGCCTACATGAACAGCCTAATCAGAAACTATCCCCAAACTAGACAGAAAATGAGGTACTTCATACAAAAGGAGTTGAAAGGCACACTGCATTTGACTAATAAAGATCCTTATTGACACACTAAATTTTACTACTTTTACCCTGATTCCCTGGAGTCTGACTATGGACAATTCTGGTCTTTCCAAGAGTAGGGAGTAAAAGTAGTCCAGCAAAAGTTAAAGAAAATGATGCAGTATTACACTTTTGAACTATAGAGGCTTCCAGGGTAAAAACCCTAAGAAAATAATAAATTCAGCCAGACATGATGCACAGATGAGAAAAACTTATTTGTACATAAGCTAGAGAGCTAAATGTTCACATCCCAGATTCTTATGAAAACAGTGGTGTGGCAAAAGCAATGTGCAAGGGCACATGGTCAGAGCAGCAATGAGAAGGAGGGTTAGCATGCTAGCTACTCTTTGTTGTGATCTAAAGGGACAATAATATGATTTATATTAATATCACAGGCTAGCAGGACTGTCAAACCAATTTTTAAATAACCAAAGGGCATAAATAAATTAATTAATTAAAAAGGAAGTTTAAAAAATCATCTATTAATTGCTACCCTGTGATTTTACGCATAAGTAAAAAATGAGTTAAAAGACAGATGGCAGAAGAGTAAAAGGCAGTGGGAGACAAAGAATGCAGGAAGAAGAATTAACTTCTACATATTTATCCAGAGAACTGAGATGTTCATCCATATCCCATGAGGTGACGTGTGCCAAATAAAGACCACAAACTAATGCACAGAAATTCCTTAGGGCATGTCTCATCAGCGATGCTGAGACTCTGTGATCAGCATGCTCCACGATCGGGATGTGACCACTGTAGTTGGCAATCAACTCCACAGATAACTGACACATCATAGAAGCTGCTTTGCTACTTTCAAGTTTGCAGTCATTCTTGCTCTCAGAGTAGGGGAAAATGGAGCTCTTGCTACACAGCTATAAGCCATACATGGTTTCACTCATTCTATGGGGTTCCCTCTTTTCTCTCTCCTCCCTTCAAAGCCTGGCTCCAAAACAGAACAGCATCTCAACAAGTCCTCTCAGGTTTTCTCTGCCAAACCATGATGCCCTTGTGCATGTTCATAATTTCACTGGAAGGATAAGAACAGTTGGAGATGAATGTAGCAGCAATTCACATGTAAATATTACATTATTTAAACATCATTATATTTAGTTTTCCTTCTCATTGTAACTCAAAGGAATAAAACTCATAGTCCTTTACCTATACTGATTCTTACATTTTTTTTCCTGAGATGCTACATTTAATCTTGAGCCTAGGAGAGTTCCTAATTCCTACCACTCTTCCAAAATCTACCTTAAAATTCTCCACCACTGGTTCATTTTACTGCCTCAATCCCCCCTGAAATTCTTCTTGGTCTTCTCTAATCCAAACAATTAGCAGCTATCTATTACCAACTCTCTCATCAGGGATAATGCATTTCCAGGTAATTAATACCAACCTTAACCCCTTAAAATCCATCAAGCTCTAAAAAGGTTGTATGGAAATAGCTTAAATTACTGCAGCCATCAAACTGCCTCAACATAAACTAGAAAAAGGATCAGTTGGAAATTCCATTCTTTCTTTTAATAGCAGTATTTTGCAAACTGGATCTCAATCCAAGAATTAAAATCCAAATCTTTGAAGAGTAACCCTGAAAGCATACAGGTGAGCATAAGCACACACTATTAAAACCAAACCCATGCAATTCTATTTGTAAAAAAAACTGCAAAGAACAAAGATCTCCTGCAGAAGTTTTGTCCAGAATTATCATAAATAGAGCAAACAGGGCCCCCAAGAAGCCATCTAGATCATTCTGTTGCTTCTTGTGTTTTGCAACTCTTTTGCAAGCTCTACTCTTGTGTTTCCTCATTTTCTTTTTTTTCCCCCTTGGTTAAATCCCTCCAGACAATCTGCCCACTGTTTATTCTCTCTGCTCTTCCCCACACACTCTGTGGTGTGTTGCCTCAAACTGGCTCCACTCTTAATAATATCTCTATCTCCCACAGCTGGATAGAAAAAACCCAATTTTTTGTCACAGACATTCCTTTGTGTCCATTGCTTATCACAGTAGAATGATGCTGTTGACTTAGTCGGACTAGCTAGAAACTTTATGTCCTTTCTCACAAAACTTGCCACTTGTTCTCCAAAAAGAACTTCTGTGGTTGATTACCACTGCTTAAATGGGAGATTGCACTTATCCATATTACATTAATCCAGTGGCATCAATTTTTTTTCTTATGATTTTCCAAGAATATTTCAAATTCAAGCTCTGTCCTCTAATGTGTTTACACCTTTAGCAAGCTTAATCTTTATTCTATTATTTATGTCTTTCTTATGAGTCTAAAAATGCACTGGAAACTCCAATTCTTTTGAGTACAGTCAAGCAATGAGTTTTACATTTACTTTATAATAGTTTAACCTAGAATATGTTTCCCTATCTTATTTATGAAGATGTCAAAAGAGACAGACATCTTTTACTACACTGAAAATGAACGACTTCTATGGCTTTGTAACTCACAACAAGGCCTGTTAATCTGTCAAAAAGGAAATTAGCTTGTTTATGACAAATCTGTGTTGCCTGGTACTGGTTTCTTTGCAACCATCCAGATGCTTGTAAATACTCTGATTATTTTTAAATATTGAATATGAGTGGTTTGATCTAGAATTTCTGACCTTGGGTGTCCCTTCCATTCACGTGTTTCCCTCCTCAAATACTGGAATACTTCCACTTTCCATCTTTGGAAGATAAAATCCTCAAAGACAACAGCTAAGAGTTTTGAAAAGGCATCAGTCATTCCTTTCAGCTGATCATGCCCAATGTATGACATGTCATCAGCCTTCCCATTGTGTTGCCATGTCTGACACTTTGCTAATTGCCACTGCCATAAAAATTAAAGGTACTTTCTAGGTTATGCACATTTTGAACTCTGAACCTACCAATATCTGTTCTTAATGGATTTTTGATTTTGAGAAATAAAACTAAATAAGGGACTTTGAGATTAATTCTGCTCTTTCCATTTAACATTAATTAATCCCCCTACTGTCTTCCTGCATATGCAATAAAATAGGTACTCAGAGACACTGAGAATAAGACAAAAGAGGCTGAATTTTCTAATCTTTAGAACAATTTAGGGCCATGAAAAATATTTGAGAGTTTTTGGTTGATTTTTTTTCTGAAAAGAGTTACTGCAGCAGTTTCTCCCTTTGTTAGGGTAGCAGGCTGGAGTAAAAAGGTTGGTAGCATCCCAGGGGTGAAGTACAGACAGTCAGAAGAACTATCCAAACAGAGCCATTATGCCCAATATGCTAAGACATAATTTGGGGCTGACAGGGACCCTGTGGTTCTTCTCACTTTCCTGATTTCCTGAGCAAGAGAAGAGCAGCCCCTGTGCCTTTCCTGACAATCCCCACTACAACCTCACATTATTTGTTATTCCCCAGTAATGATTCCTATAGACACTGAAAGGAAGCAACTGCTGGCATGACTGGATACTTTTAGTAAAGCAGAACTGTGGGAAGATGTACCATGGAGATTCTTGCACTGGAACCTAAACCTACACTCTTGGCCCTTAAATGTATGTGGCCTGTGACACACCAGTGCCATTTAGATTTACTTAAAGAGAAAAATATCAAGTACAGAAAACTCATGAACAGAGACAAGGGTGATATTGCACTGCAGTATCAGAAAATTCTTTTAGAAGCATTTGGTATCCATGCAAAATTCAAAGGGCAAGCTTATAATTTAGGGTTTGTTTTCAGTGAATATAGAATTTGTAATGGCTGAGTCCTTGGAAATTATTATGCAAAAACTTCAACAGCCTTTTTTTTCTTTGGTATTTATGATCACAAAATCATAGATTTGTAGAATGGGTTGGACTGGAAGAGACCACAACGATCGACCCTTCTGCCATGGGCAGGGACATCTTCCACTAGACCAGGCTGCTGGTGTTGAACATTCCCAGGGATGGGACACCCACAGCTTCACTGGGCAGCCTGTTCCAGTGCCTCCTCACACCCACACTTTCCCATATCTACTCTTGAGCCCACTCTTGTCCATTTACAGCCATTCCACCTTGTCCTATCACTACACACCCTGGTTAAAAGGCCTTCACCAGATTTCTTGTGGGCACTCCCTAAGTGTTGGAAATCTGCTATGACAACTCTGAATGCATTCATTATATGCAAATAATCACTTTCTAGTTTACTTCAAGAGTTATTTATGCTCTCTGCATTTACTTCTCACTTTAGATATGTAATGCTTTTTGATTATGGCGTGGAAGTGGTCCTTTAAGCCATATTGATTTTCCTCACTGACTGGAGGACTGAAACATGTAAATTGAATCTTCTAACTTTTAAACAAAACAGAAGCTTTTAAAATAAAAAAAAGACAAAAATCCCCTAGACAAGTGACAAAAATATAGATTATTCTGAGGTTTTTTGCCATTGCTGTGATACAAAACCAAAACACAGCTGATCTGCATTAACATGAATAAGTAAACGCCAGAGTAAACCCTGTTTTCTGGAATCCTTATTAGTTTTAATAAAACCACACCCTATGTCTCATAAAGAGTTACCTGTCTAGTAATAAGCACTCTTACATTCCTGAGACACACAAGAGATGTGTATTTTGGTATACCATGTATGTAGAATTTATTAACATCATGTGGGATTCCAGAAAGCTAATTTCAAAAGCAGCAGGATGAATATTCAAGATTTAAAAAGTACAATCCATGCTTCTTGCACTATGGATTGCATCCCAATTCCTGTTAAGACTGAGCATTTAAATGACAGGAAAACTTCACCCTGCCAGAGGACCTCAAATATTTCACTATTCTTTAGAATTCTGCAGAAGTGTGGATGATACCTTCTAACTTTCTCATGTTTAAAATGGTATACAAAATACACTTTCAAAGGAGTATTTGTAATAAAACCAGAGGAGAAAAACCTATTGAGTCTTCTACACTACACTTACATCTACCTGCCCTTTATAACTTCTTCTGATACCATATAAGCTAGTAGTCCTGTAATTTCAACATTTCTTTCTGTAGACAGAAAGTAATTTCAACTTTCATATATATTTTTGTTTGGATAGTCAGCCCCAGTGAATTTAGAATGATTAATTCCTACCAAGATTCTTTTTACAGGCATCATCAAATCCATAATGTAAAATCAAACCCACAATATATAATTGTTGGAGGGACTGGATTGAAGGCAGCATCCTGTCAGAAGTTATAAAAAAAGGTTGAGTGTGAGAGTAAAACAGGAGAGCAATAGAGAAAAAAATACTGAAAAGGGAAAATGAACATTATTATTACTGCAAGATCTGAAGAGCGCTGTGAGGTTTAGAAGGTTTCTATGACCTGTTAAATATTTTCAATAAAAAGAAATGAGCAGGGCATACTTGTTAACCTGTTAGCTACGCATATTGTTGTGGTGCAGAAGTGTGAAACAACAAGAAATGAAATTTGTCTGTATTATTCTTTCAGGTTCCACTGAGGAACAAAGAGCCACAGAGGGAATACAGAGCATGGTAAAGATGGTTTACAGCAGTATATTACAGTTACAGATCAAGCCACTGTCATTTAAAATGAAAGTATTAAAAGCCTACACTTTAAAATGCTACACTGCCTGTAAAATACACGAGTTGCCTTTTCTGCACACAGCAGAGATACTTTTCACTTTTTCGTAATACATAGCTCTGGCCTCACACAGGTTAATTACTACTTCTGAGGCCGGTAGCAAACACTTCTTTTAAAATATTACTGTAATCTTTTCTGCTTGCCATAGAGCTTATCCATCAGCTGAAAAGCTGCTTTATTTTTTAAGAAACTCTTTCAGCCCATGTTGAAGTCAAAAGTCAGACTGGCAATGGGAACTATCTTAGGATCTTAATAACATTTTAACCCTTGGCACCATCACAGCTGATGATGTGCTTCAAGGGTCTAGACTTAACACTGATTTAATTTTCCTCTCCTTTGAAAAAAGTGAGCAGATAAAAGGTATCTTCTGACATGTTTGCCTACAGTGTTAGGACTATTGCTGACAGCTTCATTCTTGATGCACAATAGAATGTCTTGACTGCAGGAATAAAGCCTACCTGTGCATGACTTATTCAGAGCAAGCCTGAGGCTAAGGAGCAAACTTCTACAAGCACCAAGAAATGGCTCTAATCCTTCTAACATCCATCTTCCAAAATAAAGACATACTGCTAAAACCTTGCCTCTAGGAACATGTGCTTTCAGAAATGCATACATTAAAAAACCAGGCCCCTGTCAAAACAAATCCCTACTCTAAAAATGAGGCTGTCCAAACTATCACATCATCTGGGTAAAGACAGGAAAGAATGTGGAATTAGTAGAAAGCATCAGATTCTTCATTCATTACACCTAAATTACACTTACCTTCCTGAAAGGTAGAAGTTTGGAAGTAGATGGGAGGAGCAGAATAAGCAGTTGAGGAACAGAGGACAATGGGAAATAGACACAAGAATGCTGTACCTTGTTTGGGAGGTATGGGATGAGTTGGTGTGAAGGGTGGGAGGAAAGATCCAAAGAGTCGAAAAAGAGTGGGATAAGTGGTGAAGGAGATGGGGAAAAAGGGGTGAAAAATTATTTGTATGTTAAATTAGATCTGCCCTCATAAGCCCACAAAAAGCATTGCCCAATTACACCGCCTCCCCTTAGGTGATGCTCTGAGACTTTGCTTCAGGTAGTGAAAGATGTCCATGAGTTCTCTTCAAAAATATCACCCCAATGCACTGCTGAATCCTGAAGTGGTGCCTTTATGGTAAGTGACTAATAAGCACAACAGCCTCTAATGAAAGAAAATTAACAGTGAATAAATAGTGCATCAAAAAGCTATTGTAGAACTCTACAGCTGAGGAGTTATGCAGTATCATTAAGGGTTTCTTTAGATGAATGCAATGTGACTTTCGAATAGGGTTGCTATAAAAATATTAAAAGGCAAATTATCTGAGACAAGTATTGGGTGATTTTCATTTCAGAAAAAAATTGCACTGTGTGAACAACATGCAGGCTATTGCTAAACTGTTTATAACAAGAGAAAAATGGATAAAGTAACGGAAAATATCTGGAAAGAACAATAAATCATAACTGCACTTCAAGTACTTTAAATGTGCAAAAGCTGCAAGCTCTCAAATTCCCTTAACTTCTTAGCTAAGTGATACCACAGCCAAATGTTTCATCAATCTGCAAGTGTTGGATTTATCACCTTTATCATAGAAGTCTGCCTTTCCTTTGTACATCAAACCACCAGAGGGGAAAGGTCTAGGACATAGTAAGACATAATGAAATGATTCAGAGATGATGAAATCATATAGAAAATTTTTGAAATTTTTTGAAATCATGTAGAAATGCTCTGAGAGTGATTAAAAATCTACCAAAGAACCAGTCCAAATTAAACAGTCCTCAGACTAGAAATTTGAACAGCTTGTGAAGAACAAGAGAGTAAAGCTTAAAATCCTTACCAATATCACAATTAACAAACCAGCTATAATGTTCTTTCCTCTTTGCAATTAAGTTGCTGCATAAAGGGTTAATGCACGCTGTGTAGAGAATGCCTTATAGTATGATTTTTGAAAGATGTTTAATTTTCACTCATAAGAATGTAACTTCTACACACAAAGAGAGAGACATTTGCTTCTTGAATGAAGAGACATTTCTTCAAAAATGGAAATCACTTTAATATCATTTATGCATTTTCTTCTTCCAAAATATAAGCTGAAAAACTGTTGCATAGACTAAATGTGTAAATATGAAATAGTTACAAAGGCTATTTCACACACGTCATATCAGCCTGAAATAGTATGATTATCTTACTGCTGCTTCCTGTAAACAAAGAAAAAGTAAAGTCATTCTTTTCTCCCAATTAAAAGCTCTATGCGAAGAATGAAAGACTTGGGACTGGGAGAATAGTTTTTGAATATTTTTCTATAAATTAGAATTAAATAAAACAAGTTTTTTTTTATCTGAGATCTATTCAAAGATGAAAAAAAGTGCTACACAAATTATTAGTACTACCATCTAATTCTGAAGTGTCATTTCTATACACTTCCCAAAATAGTCCATGCAATGCAGTAGGATGTATCACAGAATTGGAGAAGTTCCCTCTAACTGCAAGCTGGATAAGCCTAGCACTGAAGCTGATGAGATTAGCTTAATACAGCAATACATTTGCATAATTGTCCAAAGACTGTCCAAATTTATTGATACACTGGTCTTCCATTCACTGCAAGAGGATACCAAAAGCACATATATCCAGACACTAAAACCAAATATATGTAAAACAGCAGCAACACAATATCTGTATATCAATAATCAATAACAATAGGCAGGATCTTGCCTCAAAAAGTTCAAGTATATATGACATAGAATCACAGAATCATCTAGGTTGGAAAAGACCCTTAAGATCAACAAGTCCAGCCATTAACTCAGGACCACCAAGTCCAACACCAAACCATGTTGCTAAGTGCCATTTAAGTACTGCAAGAGATGGTGACTCAACCACTTCTCTGTGCAGCCTGCTCCAGTGCTTTCAAAATGTTTCAGTGAAGGAATTGTTTCTAATATCCAATCTAAACCCTCTCTGGCCCAACTCAAGGCTATTTCCCCTTATCCTATCACTTGTTACCTGGGAAAAGAAACCAACAATCACTTCGCAACAATCACATTTCAGGCAGGTGTAGAGAGTGGTAAGGTCCCTTCTGAGACTCCTTTTCTCCAGGCCAAACAACCCCAGTTACCTGAGCTACTCCTCACATGACTTGTGGTCTGGATGCTAAGCCCATATACCACTTCAATACAAACAGCCTGAGGGACAGGAAAAGAGAAGCAAGTGGTGAATGAGGAAGAATCAAAGACAAATAAAGAAAAGCTAATGATAATATAAAGAAACCTAAGGTAAGCAGGGACAGGTCCTCATGCAAAAGAGGAGTCATGGAAGCAGAAGAAATCAGAGACCAAAAGTACTTTCTGATATGCAATACTGAATTGCTTAGGGCAATAATCTAAATGTGCATTATTAACAATTTTTTTTTCTCATATACCTTATATTGTAGACAACTATTAGTATTTTCAATTTCTAAATAAGAACCAGGATGGTAATGAGCCTCACCCAAGTGAGTAAAGCTGAAGTAAGTAAAGCTCTCTGTCAAGATGGAGGTAATTATGTGATTTGTAGGTTGCTGACACTCTCAACTGGGCCTCCAGATTGAGAAAAAGAAGCTGCCTCTCTAAATATCATAGGTGTAATATTTATAGTTACAAAGGAGGAATTTATCAGGCCTTATTTCAGATAAAAGAGTGTCTGTGCAACAGACTGTGGTCAGGCCATCGCGTCTCTTAATAACAGATCCATGAAGACCTAATAGACTTCGCCTATTTTTGAACATACAAGTTTGAAGTGAAAAAACAAAAAAACAGCAACAAAATCATTGGTTTCCATTTAATCCAAATACAGTTGGTTTAAGCAGAAAAATTATTAAAGCAGCAATTCAAGATCTCTGATCTATTAACAGCTGCTCTGTTAAATCTTAGCCAATACATTTCCATCATTAAACCACAAAAAGTTTATCCCTGAATTTCCTTCAGATAGCAATCTGATGTAACACAGCATGTTCAGATTATATTCTTACACACCAATATGACTGGGGCAGTTTACCAGAGACCTATATAAGTAATCCAAAATGCAGGGCATGACAAGAAATAACCTACAGAGTGTAGTCAGAAAAAACCAAGATCATCAGTAGCAGTGAGTTCCTGTCAGTCATTTTTGTCTACAGCTCCTGCAGGAGAGAGAATATTTGCTCAGATTGGCGCATTTATTTGCCTGCTGTGCTTGTTTCGATATCCACCTGGCAATGTGCGCGGAATGAGTGGCAGGGGCAGATGCTGAGGAGTGTCAGCGCTGGGATGAGATGAGGGCTGCCTGTATTTCCATTTTAAATGGCCTGCCTGCCGAGCGCTCTGATTTCCTTCCTCCCGTCCCTGTCACGCTTCATTGAGCAGCGCTCTCCGCAGCGCTGTGCTGCCGGGAGCCAGCTCATTCCCTTGTTCTGGAGACAGCTCCGGCTGCCTCCTCCTGCTCCTCCTGCGGCAGCGGCAAGCCCGGCGCTGTGCCCGTGTGCCCGGCAGGACGCGCCCGCAGCGCCGAGCCAGGCACCGCGCCCGGGCCGGGGCTCGGGAGAGAAATGCTTTGTTCCTCGCTGGGCCATCGACAGCGTCCCTGAGGCAAGCGAATGGTCCTAATAGAGCCAGCCTGCAATTCCCACCAGGGTTTTGACAGCAGGCCAGCGGGAATAAAACACCACCTGCAGCTAAGGCAAAGGAGTTTGCTCTCTTTACATTTATAATTTATATAACGACAGATAAATTGAACAGTATGATCAAACTGGTAATAGAAAATCTGATCGTTTAGATACACAGTGATGTAACAACTTCATTTTTTTTTCCAGTTTAACATTCAGTAGTTGGATTAGTTTTTCCAAAATATAACCAGAGCTCTGAGATGAGAGGAGTTCTCAAATGATGCCTCTTTGGAGAACGAGATGAACATTCACAAATCCTTGCATAAAATAAGCCTGATTCTACACTGTACTGTGTAAATAGTCAGTTTTCCTGGTCGTGTGGGCCTTAATCTTTTGAACTATGAGAACTTAGCTGATTCAAATCATTTGGACATTTGTCAAAGAGTGGACAGGAGCAGTGAGGTAGTGATTTCTGAGTCAGCCTCTCTTCCCAAACATGTCAAAAATTAGGAATAAATTCAGTGGTTATATGCAACTTTGGAATCCTTTTCATTGCAAACTAAAAAATATTACAGTGCATTTTGAAGAGTAAATTTATCATTCTTTGAAGTTCTTTGGATGCTTTTTTCCCCAGTATTGGGGGAATAAATGTTTAAGGTCTCCCTTTCCTTTCCTTTCCTTTCCTTTCCTTTCCTTTCCTTTCCTTTCCTTTCCTTTCCTTTCTCCTGAACAATTATAGAATACAAAATCAGCAAGGGAAGCTTCCTCAATTTTCTCTCAGTTATTAATCTTTTTCAGTTTTGAAATATGAAAATCTCAATGCTTGCACACAGAGTTGTGTGCTGTGTAAAGGTGGATTTATATCTAATATATCTTTGTTA
The DNA here is from genome assembly GCF_028551555.1 of Melozone crissalis. NCBI lineage: Eukaryota > Metazoa > Chordata > Aves > Passeriformes > Passerellidae > Melozone > Melozone crissalis. The sequence goes on along the minus strand of NW_026535784.1, from coordinate 32,629,938 downwards.
TATATTTTGGTTTAATTAATGCTATTTTTCTTGTATGCAGAAAACATATATCAGAAAGAGTTTCTATAGAATCAGGCAGGCAGATAAGATGCATGGTTTGATAAACTGACTTTTAGAGTGTAGTCTCACTTTTCCTTGAGATTAAACACTGGAGCAAAGTTACTGGTGCAAGGTCAGGTGGAGGAAGCAGAGCTCTTACTCGTGACCTTTCCTTGTTGGACCAGGTTTCTGGAGGGTTCAGGATATTGAAGAGCTATTTCAGTAAAGAAACTACCTTAAAAAACATGTATTGGCTTCTTCATTTGTCTTCCTTTGACACAGTTTCCCAGGCCCCTACCTGAGAATAAGGTTACCAGAAAAATGCCACGGAATCATAGAAAGGTTTTGGTTTGAAGGGATCTTAAAGATCTTCTAGTTCTTGCTCCACCCCTGTGACCTGAGATCCCTCCTATTAGACCATGTTAATCAAAGCCCCATCCAACCTGGCCTTAAACATTTCCAAGGATGGGGTAACAATAATTTCTCTGTGTCCATGCCTCATTGCCTTCATAGAAAAGAACTTCCTCCTAATATCTGATCTAAATATCTATTCCCCTTTCAGTTTTCCAGCAATTACCCTTGTCCTGTCACTGCATGGCCTTGTAAACAGTTCTTCTCCAATATCAATGTCATTATCACAATGTAATTTATAGTTATTAGATCTGGTTTTTTGAATTATAAACAGCATCACAAAACCTGGTGATTCCTACACCAATAAGGAATCTGTACTTGCTCTGTGTGGTCAGCTTTGTAACCTCTTCATGCTAATAATCAGTAAGAAAAGCACCACTGGAAAAACATTTTGAATAAGCAGTGATCACTAATTTGTATTTTCCTAATAAGGAGCTAAAAAGTGCCCACTGCACTAGAACATTGCTCAGATATGAGTCAAACATATGACTAGAAGATGGTACGGAAAATGCTACAAAATAAATTCTAAAAAAGCAACAGGTTTAAACACTTTAACAATAACTCAACCAGCCCTTATACAGTCTCCATGCTTACAGTCTTCCTTGATTCCTTTGCTGCAGCCATGTATATTTATGCAACAACACAGTCTTTCATAGGAAGTTGATTTAAATGGGAGGAAAAGTGGAATGCAATGAAAAGATACAGGTACTTCATTCAGGCTCATGGAGTTGATAAAAAATTCAGAGATACTGCTTGATACAGCGCCATGAATATCCACTGTAATGGCTCTGCATAATTATGGTCCCCTCAATAAATATGAGATTCACTATAACATTTACACCATAAAGAATCTCTTAGCCCTTGCCTTTCTGTAGTTTATGAGCACCACCCTTTAAGATCAAATAGCAGTTACTGACTGTGGGTGGATTAAAGCTGAAGTGCTTTTTTCAATGAGTGATAAAAGACTAATTTTTTTTTCTTTTACATTGAAATGTAAAAATGCTAGTAAAAGCATAAAGTGTATTAAAATAGAGCATTCCATGAATAACAGAATCACAGCATCACAAACAGGCAAGAAAATAATGCATTCATTTTCCACATTCTCTTATATACAGCCTTCAGGGAGTATTGGATATCATTTACAGTATGAAAAGCACGACTTTCAGATAAGGAAATTAATCAGCATGAGTCTTGTGGATCTGTTAACTACAGATAATAGTCACTGAAAGTTTTTAGGACCCAAAATCAATAAACTGAAGTTCCTCTCCCTTTGCAACCTCTCCTGACATTGTAAGACATACCAGGACTCTCTTGAATGATTACTTGGGTCACTGTAAAAAGTGACACTCCAATAAGATGTTCAAATTGGAAAGTTTACATTTAAACTTTACTACCTATTTGAATCAATTGTAATTACTTTATATATTTAAAAGCCCTACCTCTCTTGTGTTCACTCTGTAAACACAAAACAACCACCTCTGTGAACTTCTAGTGTCTACTCAATCAAATACCCTTTATTCAATCAAATATCTATTTACCTATCTGTCTGTCTGTCTATCACCATTAGCCCTAACAACAGAATATCAGTTTTACTGGCCAGCTTTTAGACACTGATACAATTGCCAGGTATGTATAGCTGGCCTTCCTTGCCCATTCAAGCTGGGGCAGGTAATCCCACAGGATCTCTGTGTGTGCAGACTGCAGAGGTCCTCATGTCCTTGTCACCAGGATGCTCATGTCACTTAGATCATCTGGCTCTGGAAAACACTGCTGACAGCCCAGGAAGTGAAAACAGGATATCAGAGCTTTTATCATCTCTGCTCCAGGGCCAGATCCAAGCAGCTTCAGTCTGTGAGATCACATTTTCCAGCAGCTCTGGCCATAGCACTAGCACAAAGCAAGCTCTTGCACTTTAACATCTGAATATCAAACCAATAACTCAGACTTTCGGCTCATGCACTTAATTCAGAGTGATCTTGCTCATTTTTATTCCCCACATGATTCACTTTTCACACAGATGTACTGTCCTGTCACTTCGGTGGCCTAAAATTATTTATAATCCTGAAAACTGGAGTTATAAAATACAGTCATTCACCCTAAAGGAATAAATTCATAGCATTTTAAGCAAGAAAGAGATCCATTCCCCCCATTTGGAGTCTCTTTCACACATTATGTTTCACATTGGGCCTTGGCAGGATGAGATATGCCTGTGCTGCTAGAGATGCTGTCTTTCAGATAATGAGACATAAAGCCAAAACTGTCACTTACATCACCAAAATACCTCATAGCACTTCTTTAGATGCGTTTCCAGGACATAGAAATTTTATACCATGAAAAAGAAGAACCCAATAAATACTCCTCTAAACTATAAAATTATTCTTAGTAGTCTGCAGTAGTAGAAAACTACAAAGATCATATAGCCAGTAACTTGGATAGCTCAAAGATAAGGCTCTGAAATAAAAATAAGTAAGAAAAATGATTTTGATTTTCAGCGGCTTCCACAGTAAAAGCAGTGAACAGGATTTAGTGTAAATTTCAATAATTTCTCAAAGGGAAATTGAATTAGCCAAACAGAACCCTCAGTAGACTCTGACTCTAAAACTAACTAAAGACTCATAATGAGCTCTAGTGGGAGGTATAATGAAGTCATCTGTTGAGGTAAGCAGATGAAATACTAATGTAATAAAAGATTTTTTTCCAGAAGTAACAAACCACAAGTCAGAGAGATGCCCACCAAATGGTACAGTCATTGAAAAGTACAGAGAAATATTATTGTTCATCATTTTTGTCCCTTACATTTCTGAATTTACATTAGCAGGTTTATTGATATGAGACAGGGGTGCCTACAACTGCCAGAAAGTTGTCGTCAGTCCATGAAGTCTGGAATTAAGTGGCCCAGCTATACATTTTTTCTCAACACTGTATAGTCTTCCATGACACAGGTTTTCTAGAGTAATTGCCTGTGGATACCAGAGTCTGTTGGAAGGAGTAGGTCTCTCTTTACTTAAGGAGCCCCTGTCATGGGACAAGACTGGACTTGCTCCAGATAGTAAAGAGGTCACTTCACAGTAATAGCAATGTGACACAGACAAAAATAAGCATTAACAACAGATTTCCACAGAAGAACAGCATCCTATACAGCATCACAAATTGTAATGAGAAAATAGTACTGTCTCTGTTGTAAAAAAAATGCTCATGCTCCCATTTTCTTCAGTTTTTTACATTTGTTAATAAATTCAGGTTATGGTGATATGTTAATCTGGCATCTCCTATTTATTTTCCTTGCCTTATAATAGCAGCAAATATCTATTTCAGTCAAAAAAATATACTAAGCACTTAACTCTGTGATAGCACAAAGTCTAAAAAAAATTTAATCACACAAACAAGTTGAGAATTGAATTTATACAAAATGATGAATACAAATATTTCTAAATATTCTTTTAGATGCATGAAGAGCCTGACAGGTTTCTCTGAACAATTTGTGATGCTAGTAGAAATGCATTCTTGACAAGACTGTAAAATGACATAAACATGTAACTACATATTGCAGTGACTACTACCATAAAATCATCACTTAGTGTGAAACAGAAAGATTTCACAGATTTTTTTGCAAGGTTACATCAAAATGCAACTGCTGAATACCAGGCCTACTAGCTACAGTTTTCCTTCTGTTGTATTTATGATAGCAAATCCTGATAAAAATGTTGGGATTTGTGATAAACTGTATAAGCTAAGGGAAATGAATATGAAGCCTTTAATGAGAAGATCTGAACATCTGCTGACTTAACACATGAAAGACACACATTGTAGCATTCTCTTGATTTTCTAGAAAATCCACACTTGGAAGCAGTAGTTCACAGAACACTTGCTGTGCTCCTATGCCAGACAGGGAGCCAACAGAACAGAGGAGTTTCTTCTGAAGTTACATTTTAATTCTTAGATACTCATGAGAAAACCTAGAACATTTCTCCTAGGTGGAAAACTACTATTATTTCTAATGTCTACTGGCTTTTTGTGAAACCATTAAGTCCTTTCCTGAATATCCAATGCACTTCTCTCACTTGGGAGAACTTCAGGGTCACAAAAATAAAGTAACTTTATATAAAATAATTTTCTGACAGAAGGCTTCGTCTTAGAAAATGGATTCCATTATGGCTTCTTCGACAAGCATTTAATAAAAGCAACTGTACAGTAAGGTCACACACAGTATTGACCATCCCACCTGTATGAAAAGTACAGACACACAAGCACAAGTGTATTTAGCAAGACTTCTGGAAACATATAACCCAAAAGCTACTGTGGAAAGCTTGCAGGATTCATATATTCGCTTTAGATTTGCAGAAATTTCTCAGATCATTAACAGTGCATCCAGTCATCAAGGCTTGGGCCCATATTTTCAAATTACTAGAAATTTATTTTTGATACCACATAAAGCCACTTCCTCAGCTAGCATAAATTCTTACAGTGCATTTAAAGTCACGAATGCATGACAGTCTGGCTATGTGCAGTGTACTTGCTGTACTATGTACATGCCATAGCCACCACAGGTACCAAGCACACTTGCCTGCTTTTATCAGGTCCTCTTTGAATGCACTATAATGTTTTTAATTGGATATTCTACAAGGGCTGTGGCAGCTAAACAGAGCTCTGTTGTGTGAGGATGCTCTTTACTTTGCTATTTACAGAGTCGCTGAATTTATATCTAAATGCACACCCTGTGGCTATTATTGGATGTGGCTATTAATTCTAGATATTTTTACAGTGAAGAATCCTCATGCAAAAAAAGAGGCCAAGGTACATGAAAGGTCTGCCTGAGAGGAATGATGGAGACATCACTAGATATTACTAGTGGGATGGACTGGGGTCATGAGCACGCTGATTATGTACAGATGCTGTGGCATAATCTTTGGCACATCTAACTCTCTTCTGTCCATGGTGTTCACTGAAGATGTGTTGCAGCTGGTGCACAGGGAACTGGAGATCATCTGTGTGTCACTGATGCTTACTGAGAGACTTAGCTATTTTAGCTCACAAATGGAGACACTGATGATCTGGGAAATGGGATGAAGACTGAACATAAAATTAGCATCACAGTGACAAAGGAACATGTTAAGAATATTTCAGAAGTCACTGAAGCTGCTAATTTGTGGTAACAGATCTCCTTTTGCTATTCTACTGGAACAAATACAGGATTAATATTTGTAAATTCATATTTGATTGGGAAGAGAGAAGTATGAGCTGTCAGATTAGTATTTATTCTGGTGGATAGCTAAAGGTGAAATATGTATATGACAGTGTTATCATTTCTTTGTTCCTCATGAAAGTGCATTTTATCCATACACAGTACACCCCTGCTATTATATTTGCAGACAGTTCTTTACTTCTTGCCCTCTCACTGCCTCCATCTCCAACATCATTGCTACATATTTCTGAAATATGTAGCAATATTTCTGAAAATCTATGCAAACAGCATCCAATTAATATGTATGATTTTCTACTAAAGGAGAGTAACTCTACTGAAAGTTTGAAAGAATGTAGAAAATTTAAAGCAAAGCCTTTCGACCTTGTTACCTACTGACAAAGTTCAGGCACAACCTTTTCTGTGCATCAGTCTTCATCCTTTAGAAGACCCACCAAAGTCAATTAGGACTACATATGTGAGTCCTAAAGTGAGATGTGATCAATCCAAGGGAAAAATTGGGAAAAGGAACACATTTCTGACGCTTACTCCGCCACCATTCTCACTGGAAATGATTGTCAAATCTGACAAAACTGGGGGAGACATTTTTACCATGGGAACAGGCAGAACATGACAGATGGCAAGGTATGAGAGTCTTTTAGTGAGAGACTGTGTCTGAGTACTGACAGATTCCATGACTGAATGTGCTGTGAGGAACAGCCAGCTTGAGCAGTCAGCTTGAGGGAACTGCACTGTGTTTTGCCTGCTAAAAGAGTCTATTTGTCTTTTTCTTTTGTTTTTGGTTTTTTTTTTTTTGTTTTTGTGCACATCTCAACCAAATCAAAGATGTTAAGTAGTATATGGGATAAGCAGGAATATTCAATAAGCTGCAACTATTTAGCACTAGTGAGCAGATGAATTTTTTACTTGAAAATTATTAACTTGTTTTTGAATTCTTATCAGTTAACAACGCAGAGCCTCACAACATGAAGGAATTATTACAATGCAAAAAGCTTCACCGTAATCACCACCAAGTATCATTAATCTGCTAAATCTTCAGAATGTAAAAAGATCAGTAATTGTGTTTAAAATGTGTTAGCTATATGAGTAGCAAGTGACCTCTAGGTCACACCTTCCCTTTCAGAGGATGGCCAGAGAACTCTGCTTTACAACAGAGATTCCCTTTAATCAGACAACTCTCAACTTCCAAATAAAGCAGCTTTTGTCAATTATGATTACACTTGCATCTTTGTTCCTGCAGTGAAGGAATCATCCCATGCTGTGTCATCACCAAGCCTTCATGGAAGTAATTGGAGATAGATTCAGAGAAATATATACCCACTGCCCTCAGAGACCCTGCTCAGAACTCATCACTACCAGGAAATTTATGTTCAGGGGAAGAATGGACACAAAGTGTACCTTATGAATTATAAATCTGTAGTTCACTACAGTCTTAACTTGGTCTTTCAAAGCATCTGCTCAATAGAAAGGTAAAGGACCAACTGCAAATGCAAATGTTGTAACAAGCCACACGTGTACAGTCTTGAATGAAACTGTTCATGAGTGTGGCAACAATTTAGCCACGTTATCACTTGACCTCATCCTCTAAGGTATGTAAATAAAATATGCCTCAATGTATATAAAATTTGAGCAATCTGATTAGCTGCATGTTGTTCTCCTATTTTTAGTTTGCATTCTGTGATTAAATGTTGCTGCCCTTCTAACAAAAATGCCTCTTGCATTAAGCTCAAAATTGCCATCATTTCTCCCCACATTTCTGCTTTGTCAGAATTCACAGTATATTTCAGAGGAATTTTGACTAAACAGAGCCTCTGGACCATGTAAAAATTTACAGAAATTTGGCCATATTCCATATCTCTTTGTATATACACTTTGTATGCACCTCTCCCTCTCAAAATGGCATACATTGAAAAAAACAAAGTAACACCCAGTGAATTGCTAGTAAAAGAAAATACATCATCAGAGCAGTGGAATTAATTGTTCCTATTTTGTTTCAGAAAACTTATAAAAGTTGTCCAGACACATATACCTGGAATTGCCAACACTATTCCACAATAACACAGTCACACAGCAGTGTCAGAACAGTCCAAATGCTGCGTGTCTTCACAGGCCTCACCATTTTTCTCTACCCCTACTTTTTTTTCTTTTTTTTCCTTATAAGAGAAGAGTCTGGTACTAATACAGGAAGTCAGAACAGCACAAATTCTACATGCATCCTTCATGGTTTTTTCTCCTATGGTTGTCCGTGCTAAGTGCTCACAAGCTATTCTATTTAACAGTCCAGCGGTTTGCTTTAGTTTGCTAATCCTTATTACCTTCCACAATATGCCTACAGGATTCCATTACACACACCTTCCAGACAGCATCCCAAGCTAAGCCAGCAGGCTGAGATTCTAATGCCTGCACTGTAGCATTACAGTAATCATCTACAGAAAGCATTAGAATACAGATCAACACTGGATCTTATAGAAATCTTACCCTGTGATCAACATGACAATGTAACGTGTAGAGATCAGAAGGTGTTTAAGCACATCATCTTCATTAAATATTTTTACCTGTTAAGAGAGCAAAACAATTTAGGTTTAGAATCTAATCTTCAAATATAAATGATTTCAGAGGTAAAAGGAAAAAAACCTGTAGTTAAGTATGACATAGAAGAAAAACAGAGGATTTTATCAATCAAAGATAAACCACTTAAGTCATGCAAATTCTGAATTAGGGGTCACTTAGTGGTATCCAAGCAAAAAAAGCCTGGAGTTACCCTTCCTCATCAGCAAAATGATTCCAGCATCACACTTGATCTAAGGTCAAAATACAGTCAGAAGTAGTTATGAGCTCTTGATCTGCCCTCATTTTGGTCCAGATCACAAAGGAGAAAGAAAATCAGCAGGGGAGGTGCTCTTCATCTTAAATGGAAAGACATAGAGAGGGCTGCAGGAAAAGAGGAAGAAAGAGTTACTGGGTCCTTCCACTTACTATGGTCAGGATGTAAAGACAGAAAGTTTTCGGCTTCCCACAGAGCGGTCACGAGCTGTTTGCAGGGTGTGTCAGGTGGGTCAGCCAGCCTTTCATTTTTCATCCTGGAAGCACAAGCTACTTTGCCCACCTGTGGGCTTTTAAGATTAATCATTTGTCATTCTGAATCGTGGCACATGCCTGAGCACTGGTAATAACTTGCTTGTTAGCCTCAACCTTCTCACAGTGAAAGGAGGTAGGAAGAAAGGAGAAAAAAGCCACCCAAAAACAACAATAAAACACCCCAGCTACAGCTTAGCAAATGTGCTGCAGTTTAGTCATTAAGCATGAATAGCGAAGGTACATTACAAGTCATTACTCATTAGGAGGAATGAATATGTTATTTGGGTTTATTTGCCAAGTAAACTGAGGTGAAACTGCATAACAGAGGGGTAATTGTCAGAGGATAGATGAATAAAGCATCTAAGCTCAGAGAAGAACTTGCTGAAGAGGGTAAATGTCAGTGATGCTGCTGTTCCGAGCAAACATCTGCTATTGAGCGCTTCGTGTTTGGCTTCAGGGCCCGCTTTTGTTTTCTCAGGCTCCCTAAAGCCCAGGCTGAGGTGGGCAGGGATCCAGGGCACGCCTGAAGCACAGGAGCTGTCAGATGCGATATGCTCAGCTGTCAGCTCTCTCCCAGCGAAATTCACGCAGGGCTGAGTCGCGGCTGACTGTGCCGTGGCACTGAGCCGTGCTGAGCCGTGCTGAGCCAGATCCCGCAGCAGGGGCTGACACAGGTGGGAAGGGAGGGACAGACAACACTGCCGGGGACAGCGGCACTCCGGGGGAGTGACTGTCCCACGCTTTTCTACAGCCCCGCTCAGTGTATCAGATTCACAAAAGCTGTGACAACTCACACTGTCCTCTGCCGGGCCTAGGGATAATGGAGCGCCAAAGGAAGCCGAAGCTTGAACATCCCAAGGAAGAATAGTGAGGCACCAATGATAAACAGACAGAATCTAGGTATTAAAGGTACACAGAATTTGTTTCCTGGGAGGTAAGAGGCAGTTCTGCCTTGCTTTAGGGACAGGCCCCACTGTCTCTTAAGGGGTAGAGTTTTTAAGGTAGAGTTGTCTTGCACGACTGGGGGCCTGTGTGGTGAAGAACGAGCTGACACACCAGAGGATCCACCTAGAAGCAACGTGCTAAATCCTGCAGAAGGACACACAGCAGGAGCAGAGAGAGCACAGAAGACCATCTGAGTCCTGAGGGAAGTCAGGGAGTGGCAGTGCTCCAAGCATCCCTTCTGCCTGCTTCACAGGAATGCTGCCTTGCAATGCCAGCGTCCTTTTTGTCCTTAGCTCCTAAGACTCTGGGCTTTTGAAGGAATGTCTCTTTCAGCCTTTGCACCCAGGTTGAGTTCCCAAAACTATCAGCAGCAGGGAGAGGAATTGAGTCTCTCACCAATACTGATGTCCTGCATGCAAGGGAGGGCAAAGCTGGATCCCTACTCATGACAGGCAAGTAGCTCAACAGATCTGCCAAGCACTGTGCTCAGGTAGCACTCAGTTACAGAAGAATAGCTATTAAATTATATAATACTTCTTTATCAAAAGGCAGCAAAATTATTATTCTGAATACACAAAGAATTCATTGTAACATGTCACTTTCTATAGTCTTTTTTTCCTTTTCTACAACAGGAATGAAAAGGAAGCAAAAATGCTATTTTCATGTGCTTTTCTTAACAATACTTTATAATTAAAAAATGAATTTCAAATGTGATTTAATTTAACGTAATTGTTACAAATTGCACTGTAAATGCTTTAAAATTAAGTAATCACACCTAAATGTCATATGATTACTTACATTTCTCATCTACCAAATTTATACCACATTCGTCGAGTGTATATCCTCTTCTACTAACATCGAAGTGCACATATTTACCTGGATTTCTAACTATTAACTTTTACTTATCTTCTGGTTTGAAATTATTAATTCAAGTAAAAACAAATATTGGACATTGGAATAATGATGTCAGAAACAAAAGTGCTATTTTCAGAGTTTAAATACAGAACTTCAGAGGGGTGTTTCCATTCCTAATTGAAATATTGTTGTAAAATTGCCATAAAAATAAGAGAAACAGAATCCCTTTTTTTTAATGCTTGGAAACCTATACTGGGAAGTGTAGAAGAGCATCACTGCATTTAAGAAAATGCATATTTTACTGGCAGTGGACATTCAGGTAGGCATAAAATAGGCTTTGCAACTTAAAAGGAATGTAGACAATCACTGCAAGAGGGATCACAGCCATTACACATGCTGCTGTATAAATCATAGCACAATCACCAATGTCCTAAATGAATTTCTGAACATACAGACTCTTTATTTTGCAAGTAATCTATTGCATTCTGATAGTTGTATATGGTGGTTCATTTTGTACATAATTTCTAGCTCTCTGTGAAAACTAATCTGTGTTTCTTCTGTGTTTTAAATGAGACTGCTACTTCTGTCAATACCCTCTCAAAACTATACAAGAGATCTTACTAATTTGTGAGTTTCATTCAAAACTCATCTTCACTGGAATATATGAGTACAAATAATGACAGAAAAAAAAGAATTTTAAAAGGTCAATTGATACAAGAAAATTATTCAAAATTAACCCTTCTGTCTACTTTTATGTGCTGCTGTAATGTGAAATGGCAAGCTGTAAACACTACCCTTGTGCACAGCATAGATTTGTCCCTCCTGCCACCAGACAAGCTATCAGGAGGAATAAGGCAGAGAAGTTCTATTTCACTCATGTAGAACTTTGCTCATGAGTGAAAAAAAATCTAAATGCATGTCCAACACTAAATACAGGCATACATATAGGGTATGAGGCAGTAAAAAACACTCTTAATTTTGATTCTCCTTCTAGTTTAGTAGCCTCTATGACTCAAACCACTCAGAAGTTAACATATACAAATGGCTAATTTGAAGAGTTTGGCTTTGAACTTTTGAGAAGTTTTCTTGCTTTGGCTGGATACTCCAGGTAGAGAAGAAGAGCCATACACATCAGTATAACAGGAAACTTGCATTTTAAAAAATTTAAATAGTACCATTGGGACTCCTCACTGATTAAACTTAGCAGATTGATACCTCCTCACTTTGAATCCTGATCTATCACTCAGGCTTTATGTTGATGTCAAGAATGCTGAGGTAAGCTCAGCACTTTTATGCTTTTATCTTCAGAAAAACTTTTTATTTTATAATCCTCTGTAAAAAGGTGCAGAGGCTACCATTTATATCATCTACCTTCTAAACAGATTTATTAAGACAGCAAAAATAAGCTTACTAATGTTCTGCTTTTACAACTTCCATCAGAACATTATTGCATAAATTACAAAATGTAATGCTGAACAGCCTGCCAGAATCAAAAAGAAAACAAATCAATAGCAAGTAAATGAACTACCTCCTCATGCATGTATATACATGTAAATAAATGCATACTGTTTACTCTAAAGATCAATAACAAATTTGGCCCACATGAATACTGGAATATGTATGTAGTAACTACACTGTCAAAGGGAAATAATTGATCACATATATATATAGACTAAAGTCCAAGCACAGTAGTTTGAAATATTACAGAATGATAACAGCATCCTGAGGTGCACTCTGGCTTGCGTGTAAGTAAAATAAAATATCAAAAGTAATACTCCCAATGTACTAAATATAGTACTGTGGGACTGGACAACCTGGATCAATTTAATATACTAATGAATGCACTAATAAAGCTAACCTTTCAGATAAAGGTGGAAAAATGTAAAACTTCTTAAAATAAACATAAGTGTTAAATGCTAATCCTATAAATCCCTAAGAATCATTATTGGTGGATTTAGACCAGGTCTGTAGATCAGGTTTACGAATTACATTTGCCATTACAAACGGCATCCTTCCTTCCCTCCCTAGTTAGTCTTGTCATTGTGTTGACAATGACAGCATATCTTGCTACTCCTTCCAAGGAGCAGTGGAATTTAACCCTTAACCCTAATCATTCCCTGTTGTGTCAGTAAATTGCACATTTGTTATAAACCTAGCATGCTTTATACACCTAGCATGCTTTATACCTTCTCATTTTATCCCTGCCTCCATTGCAAAGGTCTCCTTACAGCTTAGCAGAACTGCAGCACAATCTAGGAACAAATGCATACACACTCAGTCCCAAGTCCTGCAAGCAGTGACAGACACCTCTGTATCAAACACTGCCCTGAATGCGGTGATCTCACTGTCCAAGGCAGGAAAGGAGTCCAGGGGACAAGTGCAGAGTCTGACAGATCTCTGCTCAGGCTGCCCTGCTTTCCTGCCTGAGGAGGAGAATCTGGGCTTTTCTGGCTCCTGTCCAGGAGGATTTCCCCAGCTCAGATAATCCTCTTCATACTATGGTTACTGCCCTGTGATGTTGGCAGTGTCTCTGTATGACCCACATGAACAAGTTTATTTTTCAATATTCTTGTGCCAGTAGCTTTGCCTCACCCATCACTCTAACCAAACCTCTGACTTACTGTTCATGTTGGGATCCTTCCTCATGCAAATCTTATAGCAAGCACAGTTAAAGAAAAATAGATTCGCAGAGTTTTGCTATAACTCTGCTTATACCCATCTCCACTTTCACCAACAATGGTTGCATCTGCTGCTTATTTCTAGACTTCTGACTAACTCACTGAATGTTTTTCTGAAAGGCATGTAAAAGCACAAGTATGAAGCAGAACTTTCATAAAGAAGGTTTAAAATATAATCTCTCCTCTTTATCAAGGACTTTAAAAAAATCTAACAGTTCTCCATCATACATTCAATTACTTTATAAAGAGCTATTATAGAACAAGTATTGTCATGACCACAACCATTCTGAGTCAGAAGCTGAAGTTTGCATTTGCTTTAATGAATAAAAAGATGGAACTATGGGAATCTGTCTTCATAATCAAAAGGAAATATACGTTTCTTTGCAAGGTCATAACTAGATAAAGTCATCATCAGTGCAAACTGCAATACTGGAAGATTTCCTTTCATATTTTATCTGAGGAAGACTAGAGAAAATGAAGTAAAGTTTCTTAACTTTCTTCATAGTATCTCTAAAGCTTTTCATTTTTGACATGACTCATTAACCAGCAGATGTACCACGATGCATTTTGAGGTGGAAACTAGGCAGGTGTGATGAACAAAACCATAAACACCATTCAAAAAGCCTAAGGTTTAGGAATCCCATATCCATTAGAATAACCATTTTCATTCATGAGTTCAATGGCAATACTCTATGTAGTATTTGAAGGACGGATTAATTGTGTATGGACCATGGCAGATGTCTTTGAGCTTTCAAATGCATAGGCTGTATTTTTATTTCTTAAGCAATTCCTAATGGTTATCTCCTGTACTCTAATGTAGCGTTCAATGTCATAGGCTAGGAAAGTACTTTCTTACTCTACAAATCACAGAAAAAAAATGTTTGTGATTTAAATATGACAGTCAGAAGATACTTCTTGAAATGACCAAGCTAATTAGAGAAGGGCTATTGTTTCCTGACTGTGGATACAGGACACTTACATGTTTCATTTGTCCCTTGAGGAGGAAACTTTCTTACCAAAATTCTCTAAAAAAAGAGGAGCACTTTTTAACAATTTCAGTGACACATATTGTTTCTCATAGCAGAAAAAAAAAAAACAATGACAACACCTTAAGAGTTACTTGACAGCACATGGGTGAAATTTTTAACTTTAAATTAATACTACTCACATATTATGGAATTTACCCTCCATAAGTGAAGGCTAAGCTAAGCATAAGCTAAGATAAAACCAAGCCAGTAAATAAATCAGCACCACACATAAACCACGCATAGATCATCACTTTCCTGAAAATCAGTATAGCCCCTAAAGTCCCTCACTTTTTTCAAAGAGAATCGTAAACTTCAGCTAACATACTCAAAATGGATGTCCATGAGCAATGTAGCTAACAAAAGGACTTTTCCAAGAGTATATCAAAGCAGATAACCTATTGCTAAATACTCCTTTTTTTGCTTGACTCTGTAACTAAGAAGTAAATTTATTATCTAGATTTATTACACTTTCTTTTCTTCTTTTTTTTTTTGGAGATGCTGATATATTTTGCATTCATACTACAACTGAATTTTTCTTTAGATTGAAATCAATTCTTGACTACTTTAATAATACTCCGAAACAAGACAGGAACTAATATTTTTAAATGTTCTGCAACAAAATTATATCTATGGAAGATTCCAATTTAAATTTGAGGCATTTTATTTATTTATTTACTTAGTATGTTACATATATTTCTACTAACTTTTATTTGTGTATCTTTCATTCTTTTTTATAATATAGTGTCTAAAGGAAAAGACTGCCAGGTAGGAAACTACCATGAAACTTACTGTGCCTTCAAACTTTCATGATGTTTTTTCCGATGCATGTTAAGGCAATTGCAGGTAAAACGTCAAGTAAAATAAATAATAAATAAATCTAAACAATGTTTAAAAATGGTTGGGTTGATGTACTTATAATCAAAAAGTACTAAGCATTTATGAGTGATGTATTGTGTAACAGGTAGTTCTGCATGGGAAATTCCTCTATGATTTACAAATGCAGTTCAAGGTTGATGATTTCATCAATTTCCCCTCTCCATAATGATTCCTCTACACATTTGCGAAGCAGCAGATCATCACCCTAATTGTCCTAACATCTCATCAGATTTAATGCTAAATTCATAATAATGATGAATCCTTTCAGCCACCAGATCACTGTCTCTGTCTTTAGCTAAATCACTGGCAGTCCCAACATTTGGCATATTCAGGCTATAAGAAACACAGTGACCTTCTCCTGGAAAATAACTTCCTATGATCTGGGTGCCAACGTGTGCCAAGGCAACAGTGGATAGATAATTTGCTTATTTTGACTGTTCATAAGTCTGAAGAGATGAATACAAACCAGCTGTTACTGCATTTCTTTGAATTTCTCTTTCCACCACTGGGTTTTGACGAAAATTAGTCCAATTTCTCTAAAGAAATACAAATCTATATTTTTTTTTGTTTCAGAATAGGAATCACATTCAGCCAAATACTGTGTTAAATACAGTGGGCTGGAAGACAAATCACTGGAGAAAAAAATGAGGGTGGAGAGGGGCACAACACAGGAAAGTGGCTATGGGTTGTTTGGTTTGGTGTTTCTCTGGAGAAGGTGATGTGAAGTTTTTTTGGGGGAGTGAAGACATGTTTTTTTATTAACTTTTAAATACACTTGATGTATTTGTATTCTATGTTAAATCTTACAGTTTCTTACAGTGGAAACGGAAGAGTATAAAGAACTATTTAGAAGAGACGTAAAGTACAGAAAGAGAAAATTAGGCAAAAGCTGAGATAAGCACAAAAGAAAAAAGGAAAGATAAAAACCTCACATTGAATATGGACATTAAGGTAGGAAAGATTCAGGCTGAAAAACTAGGATTCACTGACAAAAGGTCAACAGCTATGTTTTAAATTGTCAAATCAAGGTAAATTCCCACTTAGTGAAAATCAGGCTTGGATTCCTCTGCCTGAAGAACACAGCAAAAAGACAGTAACTATCATTGAAGCATAACATGTCCTGAACTTTTTTCTAATTGATTAACACCCAGAACTGTGCAAGAAAGAGAGAGAGCTTGTTCATTCTGGTCTGCTTAGATGTAGAGCAGCAAGTTCTGTGACAGATCTGCTGACATCCGATGATTTCTCTCTCTCCAGAAGAATACAGGGCTTTACATACAGAAAAAACTGGGAAGAGGGAAACCTGAGAGTGACTCCACATAACCCCCTCCTCCTTGAAACTCCCTGGAAGCAGGAGCATTTCACAGCACTTGCTAGCAGCTTCCAGCAAAGATGAGAGAGTCTGCAGTAACACTTGCAGTATGTTCTGTCTGCAGCATAATATTTGCCTTCAGGGAGGATTTTTAGAGTCTGTAGAAGCCTAGCAAGAATTTAGGCTTTTGTGCAGGAAAGCATTTGAGTTCATACTAACTCTTACTGAATTCAGCAGTTCTTAAACTTGTGCTGAGCCTTTAATGAGCTGGATGATATTCAGAATGTGCTAAAATGTGGTTGAAGTACATCAATGAAGCAAGGCTTCAATTGTTGAAAATTATTTTGTTTAGTTTGGGGGTCCTCTGCATGCAAGTAGTTTGCAAGCTCTGGAAATAGACACCGCAATAATTAATCCTATATATGCTCAAGAAACGCCAACAATCTTTCAAATATATTTGCTCTGAATATGAAAGGATTTCATAGCAACAGATTCAAAAATAAATGTACCTGAATTATTTATTTATGTTATTAACTTATTTATAAGCCATGGGAGTCACCTACCCAAGCAATAAGCATTCTCTGCGTAAATAATTTACATTTTAGAAATTGTTACAAAATGTGTGATGACTTGTTTATGCAAAACCTGATGGGGGATCATTGTTAGAATGGCATAAATGAAAGCCATTACCTGCACAGGAAAATCAGCTGCTTCGCACAGTTCATATACTGACAAGCTAGAAAAAGTTCAAATATTAATGCTCCCATAACAAAAAAAGAACGCTTTTTGTTTATGTACTTGTCTGCATATGTGCAAAAGTGCACATACATGACTATAAATGAACACATCTCTTTATTTATAACTCTGCAAGGAGGCTGATTTGCCTATTAGTACATTTTGACATGAGTGATATTCAGAATCAATCTTAATATTGTTCTTCTTGATAAAAAACTCACTTGGATATTGAATCTCTTGCCTGCTTTTTCACTTTAATTTTCAAAATATCTCTCTCCAGAATCCCTTCAGGATATTCCCCTGAACCTCCTCTTTAAATGTGTGAAGAACTTCAAAGATCTGTTAGTAATTTATGGATAGCATGATGGACTGGGGTCAGTTCATAACTGAGTTCCCAAGGCAAAAAATTAGATGACGGAAAAGACTGTATAAAATGCTTCCTTGCTCAAAAGTTCACACATGGCTCTGCATGCCTTGTTCTTGCAGGCAGTCCCCTTTGAACCCAGACCTCTTGCTGCCTTGAGATTTTCATAGTTGTTCACACCAAGGTGGATAAATGTCAAAGATGCCAGACCTTTAACCTAGCAGCAATTTATCACATGGGGTTCACTGAGCTTCTCTCTCATCAGACATGGTTCAGTGGAGATGGTTTGCAGTTCTAACCAAATACAATTATATTCAGATACAATATAATCAGACAATGCCAGAGCAAAGCTATCTGGCCAGCTGCCTGTGCAGCCTGCCTCCTGAAGCATTCCTCACTGTTTAGGCGCAGGTGACGCAGTAGCTGATGCACCACAGGGAGTGCCCTGATGGAGCGATCCATCCACCCCACACGTCAACCACTCCATCCATCTGGCAAAGCACAGGACAGACCACTGAGGGAACATCACAGAGCAGTCTCCTCAACAAAGGCTCCTCTTGTTGTCCAAGGTGAGTGCAGAACAGGCTCATGCGCACAGTGGATTGGGGCTGTCCATAAAGACAGCGCAGTTCAGTCTCCCAGCTGCCCATCACTGCTGGAGCCAGCCATCTCAGGCAAGTGTAGGTTTTGCCCATGCATATCTAATGACATCAAGATTTTCTTGAGTTAAATGTTCCACTTTTGCACTTCAAAACCCAAACCCAAGTTTTTGATTAGCACATTTGCAGAGCAAACTTGATATAGTCAAATGAATCATAACTGATTCATTTGACTCAAAATCCTAAATTGATCCAAATGTAGGATATAGGAGTACTTGTCCTTGTCATCACTTTTGTCTACCAAAAAAAATAATCTTTTGTGCTATACAAAAATATTAATGAAACTTTTAATTACATTTCTAAACCTATATCATGTACCTAAATCTGCCTGACAGAGCTGAAAATCAGGCCACCTATTTAAAGTGTAAAATAAATTATTCAGAGAGAACATCTGCAAAATTATAACCTATTTCTTCTTTCCCATCTTCTGTTTTTAAGTATTCCTCCCACCACCATTTTGACTTCTTTTCCCTTTATGTTTTTCAGCCAGTATTAATAGCAAATAATTGCACCATACATTTATACTAAAATAATAAAAATTGTTGATATCAATTATATATAAAATGTGTGCTCTAGGTTAAGAAATATATTTTCATTTCTACATTGGTCCACACAAGTCAGTGAATTGGCTAAGTAAAATGAAAGAAAATAAAAATATAGGCAAAGAAGTGTGTATGTGCATACACAGCAGCCATTGTCAACCTGAAAGTTGGTACAAAGGTCCAGACTATGTCCAGAAGTACATATTGTTACCAGTAATTTTCTTAACTTATCAAGATGATCATCAATGATGATCAAATTTTTAAATGTAAATTATGCCTAGGTCCAAATAGTGATTTAATGACATAAAACTCAGTATTAATGCTGTAATTACTTCTTTCACTGTGTGCTGATAGGCAGATATTCATCAGCAAATGCTCATAGCATCATGTCAGCTTCTCATGCCATAAAACAAGCTATGAAAATACCAATGTATAAAAGAACTTAAGAGAGAGATTTATTAAAACTCGTCCATAATATTCATGGCTTTTCTGAGCTTGTGACCTATCCTCTTGCATTAACAGTTGCCTCTGATCAGCATTGCTTTTAATTGAAAAGTGTCTCCAGCTTATTATTCTAAAGAGATATTTGTGAGGACTGTAGAATGGAAAGCACAATTAGAAAGCAGCTGCTGTTTAGCATTTGCCATAAAACTTGAAGATTCCTAGTAGGTGTTCTTTGGAAAAAAGTCAATTAGTAATTTAGAGCAGAACAGAACTCATCACAATTTCTCTTCTCAGTAGCACCAGGGGACTTCTCTTTGATTAGAATACTTGCAGTTGGGACTTCCTTTGTATCCTTCATAATGGAGTTTACGTTGTAAAGACTTGGGTTTTTTTTTTGAGCACTACAAAACTCAGAGCACTGATAGACAGCTCTGTCTCTCATCTTTATCTCAAAGGACACAGATAAAGTCTGTTGTCAAATTAGTCAGTAAGGATGGAGAATAATCCTTAGCAGAGAGGCTGTTAGGCAGATCAAAGATGAAAGTGTCTAAACACAGGGCTCACCTAAGTAATTAATTGTGTTCATGCAGAAGTGCTGAACCACTAGCACAGTCCCACCATCCTAGGATATTGATCTCCAGGAAACAAACTATATCCTATCTGGCAATTGCCCAGAGATTACTTCTTAATATCTCAGCTAGGTATCCAGGGGAGCAGAAAAGTACAGGGAGTACACACAGAATTATATCTCTAGCCACTGCAAACAGCAGCCCCAGTGGCTCCACCAGTGTCAAATTCAATCAGATTACAAAACAGCTGTCACTTGCATTCAGGTGGGATGTATTTAAAGACATTTACCATTCCCCATGTACTGCTTCTGCTTGGCCCGGAGGAATCTAAGAGTAAAATTCTCTGATTACTCACCACTGTTGAGCAGCAGAGTATGACAATGTAGAAATACATTAAAATGCACTGCCAGAAATCTGACATTAATAAACAAGAGGATCAGATTTGTAGGCAAAAGATACTAGGCACACTGACCTCTGCATTAGAGGCTGATAGAAAACAATACCGTTTGCAAATATTATTAAATCAAGCATATTATACTAATCAGTTAAAAGGGCTGCTCCAGTACATTCACAGACTAGAAGCTGTTAATTTGCAGTGATAGGAGTACAGTCAAAGACACTGACCTAATTTTGGCCTGCTCCAAACAAAGCTTTGTTTAATTATGTACCAAGATTTGACACATACCTAACATGCATTAAAGCAGTTGACAGTACGCATTCTTATTCAGAATACTTGTAACATCACACAGCAAAGTGTTTAAAGATACTTGAATTCACAACACTTGGTTGCACCACACCATGACTGACTGCAAACTATGATCTAAATCTTCCCATGGTTCCCCACTGCAGCTTTACATTCAAGCTGATGATGACCAACAATGCAGGCTGAGGACCAGAGGGCCCTCACTTAAGGACATGAGCTGCAGAGGAGACTCACCACTGCTCTGCTGCCTGTCCCACATACTGGACACAGCGAGGATGGCTTTGCCAGAACCTGCAGAAGAAATGGCCATGCTCAGCACTGTGGATAGAGATCAGGCTACTCTGACACACCCTAGTTCTTCCACCATTGATTATAAGACCTTTATATCTCAGGAATTGTCCCGTTCCTCGGCTGTTCTAACGGCCTGGAAAGGCTCAGGATGGCCTTGGGGCAGCCTGCACTCCAAAGGACGAAAGGAGTCCTCAGGTTTTTCAGTTCTCCAGTGTTGTTTATTAATTCTTATCTACAATATTTTCTCCCGGCCCGACAGAAGTCCGCACAGCAAGCCAGCCATGAGCACACTGACTGCCCTTGGGGCGGTCACTTATCTTTATACCAAAAACTATGTATAAGATATTTACCTTTTCTCCCCAGTACCTTTCACCCTTATTGACAAGTGCACATTCAGTAAGAACAAATCTCAAAGTGCCACCATCACCACCGAAGATGGATGACAAGAAGAAGAAGAAGAAGGACAGGACACGCCCTAACTCCTCCATCTTGTCCCTTTAGAACCCCCCTGTACCGAGATTCTAAAACCTGTGTTTCACACTATAATTAATCTATCCCTTCACCATTTATCCCCGTGTGATCCTCCCATCCTCATACAGGTGTTGTTTCCTGTGCAGGATCAAAGTCCAACCACCAGACACTTCTGGCAACATTCCAGGACCTCCGAGCCCCCCAAGGGTGGTCTCGGTGACTCTGCACATCAGGAATGCTGTGCTGAGTTCCCACAGGGAATAACTTCTGGAAGGGAAGAGAGAAGTCATTTTAAGCTAGCTCCTTATCTTGGCAAAGACAGCAGAGATTTGATTTAGGGCTTGGTCATCTTCTTTGAGACACACAGTGTCCCACTGAGCTTATTCCAATATTTCCTGTTAAACACACACACGAGGCTGCAAGAGAACACCCTGAACTGACATGCTGTGCAATCAAATAACAGCTTCAATGCAAAACAGAGGGTTTCTCTCCCAGAAGTTGTGTTACAGAGCATCTGACATTAATTTTTATTTGCCTTTTTTTTTAATAGAGAGGATGCTGATCTAATGATTTGCTGTTAAATGTTTGGAGGCTGCTAACAAAGCTACTTCACTTGCAAATAAACTAATTTCTTTACATACTTAAAAATTGTAAAGAATAAGGAATATCATATGGGTTTTTAATTTACTAGCTGAGCAAGACACATTCAGGTAGAAATGTAACTTTAAAAGATGTCTAAATAGTAATGTTGCTCTTTTATTTATTTACTCAGCACTTACTATCATTGCCTGTGATTTAATTTGCAATGATATTAATGAGGCATATATAAAAAATTACCAGCAGCTCTTCAGGAGATTGCTTAATATGAATTGATAATGTAAGGATTTAGTAATATCTGTCCACAGTTTTGTTAGGGCACACTGATCCATGCACATTTTAATTCATTTCTAGTCAAAAGTTCCAACCCATGTGAAACTTTCAAAATGCTTAAATAGCAATAATAAGGCATCAATACAGCCTTAATCTAATTGAGGGGATGAGACAGCTCTCCAGTTTGGCAGCTGCTGCTGGAGTAGAAGAATTTGGTTATCTTATATTCAGCAATTCATCTTGTATCAGAATTTTTTTCTGTTATTTTTCCATAAGCTTTGCTAAAAAAAAAATGGAAACAAAAATCAAGAGTTATCAGCTGAATAAAGTAACATTTTAACACTCTGAGAAACTGTGTATGAAGTGCTAGTAAGGTATCTTTATAGAATAATGCTACCAAAGGCACTTCATGTACTGCTGCATAAGAATGTAACATTTTGAAAATATTTCTATGTCACAGCACGATGTTATTTCATGAGACTCAACTCCTGCAGACTAAAAAGAGCCATGTTAACATCAGATATGCAAGCATGTGGAATTTAGGAAAACAACTTGGTTTTTGATTTTCTCAGATTTTGGTTGCTTTCTAATATCCCCATTGTATTTTCCTCATCCAAATTTTCTTGTGAAGAAAATCAAAAATCATATTAGAAGTGTAAATAGAGTAACTACATTTTCAGCTGCTTCAGCACTTTTTGCACTTTTTATATGCATTGCTTTGTTTCCATGATTGAAGAAGGGGAACATGGTAGGAAAAATCCTAGCTTTTAATGAAAAGCATCTACATTATGAAGAACACTCAACAGCAATTGATCCTGATGAGATGTAATTTCTTCCTCTGTCCTAGCTTCTGGACCTATTTAATATGCAAATGCTGGAACAAGCCAAAATAGTGGAACAAGCTGAAGGTATCTTCAGGCAGAAACAGCCACCACAAAAACAATCCAGCAAGATCTAGAACAAGCATGAGTCTGAATGACACCTTTGGAGTGTAACATGATGTAAATTTAGTCCCAGTCACGTAGCATGGTAAATACAAATAAATAAATACAAATAAATACTAGCTCCATTATGCCAAAAAGTGTGGGTTTTTTCTTTCAAGAAAAAACACATTACAGAGAATGCCTTTATAGAACAGATAATTTCAACAACTTAATGCAGCACTGCCAGAAATTAAATTTCCACTGATTAAGAAGGTTTTATGGAGGCATAACCACAGAAAGATGGAATTGAATGAGCTTTGTTCATAGTGTCAGACTGTCAGGACTGACAGTCATTTCAAGACTGCTGGTTAATTAAAATATCACTACTCATACACTTAACTTTATTCTAGTTAAGTCTTTATGACTCTCACTCAACCCTCTTTCACGCATAAAATTGTCAGATTCTTGAATTTCTGTTCTGCTTAAAATCCTTTTTTCTTATTTCTGTTATAAATAATATCTATTTCAGTTTTTGTTTGAATTTTCTCCCTGACCCACCTGTCAAGAATTTGTGAATAATGGAAAAATCTTAGTAAACTTTCACCCATCTGAATAGGGGGAAAAAAAAGAAGAACTCTGACAGAACTTTGATTATTTCCCATTGCAATTCTTTCAAGTGGTTAATAACAGGTTTATCTCCTTTCTTGTTTAAAATCAATGGTTAAAGGAATCTTCTCCAAGAGACAGTCCAGAAGTACAAGAAGGCCTTTGAATTGGAAAACATTTTATGTTATATAATATGGTTTATACTATGAAATATCTGGGTTGTATGCAGAGAAAGTTTTTTCTAGTAATAGCTCTAGCAAATTGGGTAGTTCTACTCTAAAATATTATTTGTTTCACATCATTTTGCATCATCTATATGATGTGTATAACAGCTGCTTGTTTTTTGCCATTTTCAGATTTTGCTTCTGCATATTGATCTGAGATTTGATACTAAGTATTGTAAAATAGTACTCTGTAAGATAATTGTCTCAATATTAAAACAAGTAAGACATTACATTTATTGCCTCTTTATGAGCTATGAAATGCCAGGGAAGCTCACTTAGCATTGATGGTTGTCCTCCTTACTTCTGAATATGCTGCTAAGCAAACTTCTATTTACTTGAGTTTACGGAGTAACCACATGTTAATTGCTTCTCAATCACCTGTGAAACTCTTTTTCTTTATGTACCATATTACAATGACACTAAAGCAGATGTACACTCTCTTTCAGTTAAAAAGCCCAAGTTGAAGGTATGGGTTTTCAAGCAGGATCTATAATCCATCATTTCACCAAAGAAGGCTCTCAGAAAAAAAATCACATTGTATTTTTCCTGAATACAAAATGCAAGAAGATGCCTCCAGATATTTGTACATCCATCTCAGCTTTGTTTTAGGCTTTTACAAAAGTATGAAGGTGTCAAGGTATTCTAATAGTCCTAGAAGTAAACAGAAAAGTAAACATATCTTCAGAAAGGTCAATCGATCATTTAAGTTTTATGCTCGAATGCTGCATGGAAGTTTCTTGGCAAAGTTTCAGAAGATCCTTAAGACTCCTTTATGTCATGCCTAAACTTTAGAGTAAAAACCAATGTGCTTGTTGCTGGGATTCTTTTTGACCTTTAACTTTATATTTTTTAAGTTATGTGAAAGAAGAGAGGAAAACCATTAATACGCGAGGCTTGGGAAGCAGAACAGAAGTACCCTATGAGTACATCCCCAGGTGCAGGCAATTCATGCTTGAAGGCAAGGTAACTATTTTTGGTCCTTTCTTGGAAGTTCCATCTCACAAATGCATTCAGAATACAAAGACCAAGTAGTCAATAGGATAAAAGCACTGCTGCCTTTGGCTGTTTGGAGGCCACAAACACTGTAAGAGCCCACTTCAGAAGCCAAGTACTTATCTAAAACAATAAAAAATGTCATAAACAAAGCAGTCCTTGAAGAGACAGAAGAGCTTTGTGTTCAGATGTTGAGAGAAAACATGAAAATTTAGCCCTGGATTTTTCTCTCCTGAGAGCTGAATCTCCAATGTTTTCCTGGAGTTCATATAATGAGCAAATAAATATAAGTTTTGCTACACTTGAGTAAGTAATGTTGCAAAGCTGAGATAGGAAAATAAGGGCTGAAAGGAGCAGATTATTAAAAAGCTGAAATTTCTGTTCAGCTTGCATTTTCCACATCTGTTGTTTCCTTCTTATTCCCCAGCTTAAATATAGTGAAAAGTTGCTCAGATGAGCAGGCAAGAATTACTTAGACACACAGCATAGATTAAAATGGCAAACTGCCACAGTCTTTAGCACAGAGGCACAGTACTGTAATCCTACCAGGCCTAAATTGAATCCAATTTAGGTTTATAGGATAACACAGCTGAGGAGAAGGGGTGAAACCAAAGTATTTTTGTCCACTCAGCTCAAGTGTAGTGCCAAAAGATAGGAGTTGTTTCCCCTAGGATCAAAGGTCTGGCCTTTGTACAAAGCTCACCCATGCAGAAACCTCTCGAGAGGCAAATCCTGGCACAATGATGAAAGGCTTGACGTCTTTTATTTTACTTCTGCTGACACTGGACCTCACCTCCTCACTCCGGCAACTTCAGGAGAGCCAGGATAGACATGAAAGAGCGTGGTTTCTATCCTGATGCTATTAAAAGAGCCAAGTTGGCCAACTCTGGCCCATCTAGCTGGAATTGTTACCACAGAGGGTCGTTCGTCTTCAAATCACTATCTTCTAGGCCAGCTTACATGAGGGCTAATAAACGAATACTTAATGGATATCTAAGAAAGGACAGAGCTCACTCCCTCTCTCCTGCCTAACAGGAGGAGGGCAGCAATGAGTCTCAATAGTTCTGAGGACAAAATACATTCATTTTAGTGATAACTCAAACACCAACACACCCTAAAATCCCACTAGCTACTCATAGATGCAATAAAAGAGAGAGATTGCCATATTATGAAGGTTGGCACAATCTTTTTTCACATATTTCACTGCTGCAAATAAAGGACTACTAAAAAAGGCGTATAAGAGAGCTGCATGTGAGGCTACAAGATTTGATAAACACCAGGTTGCTGAAACTAAAATTGTCTTCTAGAAGACCTAGCTTTTAAAGAATTTGGGAAACCTTGCAATGTCACTGAGTGATGTGAGTAAACAGATCTAGAATGTAGAAAGTGTTGGCAGAGAAAGCAATGTTAAGAATTGTTAGCCACTATTTAGACACTATTGAGGATGGAAAATTCCTTAAAGAAGTGTTTGCAAGTGCTTATTTTTTCCACAATAAATGTCATCTCCTAAGAGAATGAAGTGTCTGATGCTTCATGGGAAACCTCTCTGTGGAATAATTTTGTTCAGACTGGTAAATCTTGTGCAAGTGATCCTCTACACGTACAGGATACATTGCAAACATCAATAACATGCTGCTTGGCAATAGTACTAGATGTGTGAAATCTGGATTTTAGGTTTTAATTCTCTAAGACAAAGCCAGTGGACTGCACAATTTTGCTTCTTAAGTGAATACCTAAGTAACAGATTTCTGAATAAAATTATATAAATTCTTGCTCAGTACAATTCTGATCCAGTCCAAACCTGGTCTCAAGCATGTTTGAGTATTAACTGGCACTCAGGTGTAAGCCATGGCATTTCAATCACTTTGGATTTGGTTTATGCTGCATATTAGCAGGGGTAATCTGGTGTTTGAGAGCAGATGATGGGGCAATTTTGGATTTCCATACTGGCTAAATTTTCTGAAACAACAATCTTTCTAAAGGGTTTTCTCTTTTCTTTATATAATTTTTTTTATTCATTACCTCAGTCTGCTTTTTACTGCAAGGAAGAAAATGCTTTTTCCATCTCAAGAAACCCTTCATAATTTGTGATGGACTTAACACCTCTGTCCTTTCTCTGAGGAATGTCTTCCTCTCAAAAGTTTTGCAGTCAATGGATTAGGGTCATTAGCTTCTTTCTTTAAGTTTCCTTTGGGGTTTTATTTTCAGTTGTTTGTTTGGGTTTTTTTTGGTCAGAATCAAACTAATGACAAATATTTCTCCTTCCAGTTCCTGTGGCTTCACTGAAATGTCTGAAATTTAATTTTCCTTGCTTGCCATAGTAAACAAATTAGTTGTTTGAAGCGTAGCACATGGAAGTTTTATATTCTCTCTGAGAATAAAAGTCCATTCATTTAGACCAGTAGGAACTAAAAAGCTTATCACTAGCCTCATTTTCAGGATGCATCTCAAGGCAGTAGGGACCAGTGCAGTCACCAGGGCTCTAGGTTATGGCTTCCCAACTGCAACCCAAGGGACTTGATGCTACAGGTAGGCATGAGAGAAACTTCTGCAGAAATTACTTTTCACCAGATAATCCCTGAGAGTTGTCTAACTTCTTTCTCCTTTGCATTCCTTCAGTGGTCATCATGATAGTTCTGTAACTTCTATTTAGACTAGACAAAATAGTTTAACTGCTCTTAATATTAAAAGCTGTTCAATAGTCTGGCAATCTGCAGGCTGAGAATACAATATGGAATCAGCAGGGCAGATATGTTTGATATGTAAATGTATGTATGTATGTAAATACCACAGCTGAAGATGCATCTCTGCCTTTTTCAAGAAGCACCTCGTTCCCATACAAAAGGCAGTCTGCTGGAGTTCTGATTGTACTTGTTACAGATATTATCCCATCTCACAGGCGCAATGATACCGGATTCACGGCATGCAAAATCTATGCCTGCAAAAGCACATCTGAGCAAACCAAAGTGGAATGTCTGCTTAGCATTGTCTCTAACATGAAACTGAAGACTACGACCGGTTGAAAAAATATTATCATTAACTTATCTTTGCTTATCACTTCACCTGCCCCCCAGACTGTCTGTATTGAGGCAAATGAGAGACCCAATCTGTATGGTGTTTAGAGTCCAGAGTACAAGTCTGATGAGGAGCAGTTGAGGGAGCTGGGGCTGTTTAGTCTGAAGAAGGAGCCTGAAGGTACCCCTTATTGCCACTTGCAATGTGATCATAGTGAAATGGTTGTTGTCTCTTTTCCCAGATACCTGTGGCATTCAAATTCTCTGAAAAAATTCCTTCGCCCAGTATTTTTCTCCTGGGAAACCGAAAAGCCTCAGAGAAAAGAAAAACAATTCTTACCTCATTTGTTTCCCTGTGTTTTGCTCGTTTGGAACGTGTTTGGAGATTGTTTACGCACAGGTGATTGTTTCATTGGATTCTGGTGTGAGTAGTTTTGACTCATTGGCCAATCAGCGCCAAGTTGTGTCGAGACTCTGGAAAGAGTCACAAGTTTTCATTATTATCTTTTTAACACTGAGTAAGTATCCTTTCTGTATTCTTTAATATAGTTCTGTATTCTTTAATATAATATAGTATCATAAAGTAATAAATTAGCCTTCTGAGAACATGGAGTCAGATTCATCATCCCTGCCTTAGTCAGGGCATTCCCTGCAAATACAACAGGTACCATGTGATAAGATGAGAGGAAAAAGCCTCCAGTTTCACAAGGAGAGGTTTGGACTGCATATTAGGAAAATTCACTTTGCCAAAAGGGCTGTCAAGCACTGGAAGAGGATGCTTAGGGAAGTGGTTGAGTCACCATCCCTTGAGGTGTTTAAAAGACCTGCAGATACAGCACTTATCAACATGGCTTAGTAGTGGGCTTGGCAGTGCCAGGCTAATGGTTGCATCTGTTGATCTTAAGGGTCCTTTCCAACCTAGGTGATTCTGTGAGTCTATATATTCCTCGAGGATCTTGAATAGCACAGGTATGGGCATCACAAACACATGCTTCTCCCTGAACTCCAGCACTACAGAAAACACATGTGTGGACTTAGTCAATGTGCACATGAAAACCTCAGCTATTCCACTACTATTTCAGAGAAAAGAACCAAAGAAAAACTTAGGACAGATCTCTAGAGAATGTAAGCTGAGCAACTCAGCACTTAATCAGTCTGCCTAGGATCCTACCAGGTAAAGTCCTGCCCACAGCCTCTTTGGCAGTGTGTTTCAGGGCTTGGCGCTCCCGTGGTTCTCAGCACCTCTGAGAAAGTACGTTCTTTGCTACAAAGACTGAGAAATAAATACATGAAGAATAAGTGGGGACTTCATCTGTGCATACAGCTAATTTGATCGCAGCCACAATATGGCTGCAACATTATACATTACATATTATGCCTAAAGTAGTTACAATAACACCATAAAAATAAGAAACCAGTTGTGAAAAATCAGTTCTGTCACATCCTGTTATCTGTGCATATTTCAAAGCCCACATTTCTTACAAAAACCTAAACTCTTTTTCTGCTATCCCTTTGTGATCTCTTGACTACAACTCTCTATATTCAGTAGTAAGTGATTTTCAAGGCTTCAGAAAAAAATTACTTTCCTGATATTTTTCTGAAATATGCTGTGAAATCTGTTTGCAACAGATGATATTAGCCATAGAGACTTTTAAACCTCTGTTTACAAATTAATTTTCTGAAAACAGTCACAATTATGAACAAAACAATGCAAGCTTATCCCTCAACACAAGAGTTCATGCCTAAACACTCCCCTTTTTGCATGACAACTTTTAATTGCAGAAAGTAGTTAACTGAATTGGTTTTCATTATTTAGATACCATGCTGGTTTTCTTGCTAAAGTTCCGTATAAGTTCAGTCTTTTTCACGTTTACCAAGAGCCATTACAATCTTTTTTTTCCTCTGTATCTATCTTCACATGATGGTTCAGTCCCACAGCTGCCATTTATTCCAGCCTGTTTAGAAATATGAGGACAAATTATGTAAAACACAATCTTTTTCCTCTCAATTTTAGAATTAAGGACAATCCAGTTTGAAGACCAGACCAAAGTTTAGACTTCACTTCCCATTAATGTGAAGATAACAAAGTTCATGAGAGTTTCCCCATATTTCAGTGGATGATGAATGATCATGATTTCACAAATGGACTTAGACACCTGATAAGACTTTTCCCCTTTTTAGCTGGAAGACTATTAATGTCACAGCTGTTCCACCTTTAATTCTGCTAGTAGCCCTGAAACCCAAAAAAGCAAAGGAGCACAGCTGAACACCACCACACAACAAAAAGATAAAAAAATAAAATAAAGCAGAAAAAAGCCAGAAACTAAAATACAATACAATAGTCTGGACTGAGTGTCTCCAGTGCTTGTGTGCTACATAATGCAGCCCATGAAAACCACAGAATTCTGTGCATTTTCTGAATACATTTTTGGAGACTTAGGATGTTGCTTTAGAGATTTCACTTTGTACAGCTACTTGAAATTTTGCAGAATGTCCAGTAATCTTCAAAGGTTCTGATTTACTTTTGTGGTGGAAAAGGTTGATGATTTCATGTTGCACAATGAGAGAATTTCTGGTTTAGTAACTAAGAGAAAGATTCTGTTTTTTCTGTTCTGTTTACAATACCATTTATCCTTTTATCATCATTTAAATGAGTATTTATTTAACACTGAATTCCCATCTTTCATTGAGATGTACAAGAAGAAGACATGCCTTAATTAAAAGGAGGATAGACTGATGTGAAAGTAGTGGGCCTTTGATTGTTAGTGAGGAGGGATATGAATTGCACTCATTAAAATAGGATGTTGAATAAGGACAGGCTATAAATCTGAAAATGGGTTGCCCCGGAGATGGGTTTTAGAAATAATTTTGCCTGTAAACCAAGGACCTGACAATAAAGAGTGACAGCATTGCTTTACACAGTGTACAAGAGGAAGAGATATTTCTTTAGAAAGCTAAAGACAAAAGTCACTTTCTTTATAACAAATGTATGCCTAAATTTAAAAATACCTGCATTTCAAACATTATCAGGGGAAGCAATTATCATTAAACAAGTAATACAGTTTGCTTATAACATGAATATGACAAGAAAGAAAAGGACAAGAAATGATTGCTGAAATACGAAATTTAAGAAAGGGCAAGAAAGGGCAACCTTCAGAAATAGTGCTTATTGTATTTGAAAACTGAGTTAAGCTCATGTTGCATGAAACAAAGGCTCAAAATGAAAGTTTAGCACATCCCCTTTTTAGACATTCTTTTCTTGATTCAGAATTGTGCAGCACTATCAGGACAGCTGCAAAAAAAAGCCTCTTTCAGAAGTTCTTCCTAGAGGTGCAAGTGATGTAACGACCCTCAACCAGACAAGCTGGCATTTTAATCTAGATTGAGAGGACAGTGTAAAATTATATCATAGGTCAACACAGCCCTAGCCAAGCAGGAAAAGAGAACAAGCCTCTCTGCCTGTACACATTGGAGGATCATAGAGCTGGTAATGCAGACGAGCGAGAGATTCAGAACAGCTTTGCTGTGAAAAGTAAAGCTTCAGAAACTAATATAAAAGGCAGGAAGTCACAGAATTAAGAAAACAGTGACAGGGAAGAAATGAGTGTAGAGTGAGGGAGGTCATAATACAAAGCAATGTGGCAGCCAGATAAGCAATTTGTTGTCAGTGGCAGAGAAGGGAGGCAAGCATTAAAGGGGAGAGTGAGGGTGAATCCAGCTAGTATGCTGGTTTTGACAAAACATTCCAGCATCCTCAAGAATGTGTTTCTCTTTAAGAAGACTTTTTCTCCACAGTCTCATAAGGGAAGAAGAAAATGACAAGGAAAAATAAATGTGTTCCAGTAAAAGGGAAAAAAAAAGAACAGGAAACATGAGATAAAATAAAACTGCAATAACATGTACTGCACTCAGCTTAAAATCTTTTAAAAGTAATCAATAGAATCAATAGTTAGTTTAATGGCCTCCATAACCACTGATCACACAACTTGAAGAATTCTAGTAAAGATGCTGATAGTAATAGCAGTAGCATTAGAGACCTGAAATAATGGAGGTGATGTTTTTCTCTTGTAATGCAAAGTAACACCTGTCATTTCTGCTTAGCAGAATTGATTCCATCAAAGATCATTTGTTCCATTGAGCCAGTTATTATGTAGCCATAATAATTTTACAAACACTAAATATCAAAGCATATTGTTAAAGAAACCCACTCTCTTCTGCAATACTGCTGAAGATGTAATCCAGAAAGGATAGAGTAGTACTATCTGTTTGCCTCCATATTACTAGAACAAGCTGTTCCATCTTGGAATGTTTTAATTATGTAAATACATGGTAATTTTTGATTTAAATATTTTCTTTCACTCTAAATTTGGCAGTAATATTACTTTGACTTTAAAAAAACATTATCCCAAACAGATATTTGGATAAATAATTGCTTAGAAATACATGCACATGAATACATGAAATAATTTGCTTCGAAATAAGTGCAAACACCAGAGTTGCACAGTAGTAGAATGAGCCAATTACTACTCTTCAAAACATCAAACAAAGCTGCACAATCAATACTTTTTCTGGGTCTTTACAATTACCCATGCTGACAATGTAACCAGTGTAAATATGTTTGCCCAGCTGCTATTCAGTTTATCCCTTCTGACTAAGACAGTTGGGAAAGGTCTTACTGGTTCATAGTGAATGAAGAATGAAAATTTCTTGGTTATGGTTATAGGAATTGAGATTCCCAAAGTTCACGGTCAAACTTTAACCTGCAGAGAATACCATAAAAGTAGCCAAAGAAAAACAGAAGAGCCCTTCAAACACTTCACACAGCTACTTGCAAAAACTCACAGAACCAAAAGAATGATACTACACCAGAAAGAAAACTTGCTCTGTAATCAAGCTCCACGCTATGCTAAAAGGGCATTTGAACCATACATTACTCCTGACCAGTAGTCTGAAGATCTTAGAGGATGTTACCTATGGCAGGAAGAGGTGATATAAATATCCTGAAGAAAAGACTGAAATCAAAGTTCTACTTGATTACAGGAGTTGTGATTCACTCCAGGTAAAGCAGACCTGATCCTTTTCTGCAAACACATTTCTTGTCCAACAACATGTGTGGATATTGTTCAGCAATCCCACCATCAGGAACACTTCTCACTCCTACATTAAGTCTCAAAATGAAGATTACCTACAGTTGTAGGTAGATATACAGTAAAGAGAGAAACTTGTAGAGATAATAAAGAGCCAAATTGGGAGCTCTGTCTTTTAGGAAAAAGATTCTGTAGAAATATGCATATATAAAAACTTCTGTGATATTATCATACATTAGTTTCCACAAAGTTATTTGGAAAACATTAATAAAATTCATTAAATCATTTTCTCGTAAAGTCAGCAGTAGTTAAAAATATTTTAAATGTATGATGAGCAATGTAGGACACCAGAAATTCACTTTTCCACTGGGATAAATGTGATCTATGTGTAGAGGTGCTGAGCAATATTCCCATTCAACCCAGCTGAATACATGCATTCTTCATAAACTTGCAAATTCTTGGAAGGAAAAGAAAGAAAAGAACATCTGAATTTTTTCAGGGTAAAATGCAACTGCTATCACCAAAAGGATAGTCAAAATATTCAATAATTTTAACTTTTTCTAATCTAGGACATTTTGTCCTGAAAAGGTGGCATACAAACTACAATAAAGTACAGAAATCACACTTGAAAAATCAGCAACCATTAAAAAAAATTCTTTTGAAAGACCTCTGTAACAACAAAAGCATAGCTCAGAGAGAAGAACCCAAGTAGACTGCAAATAAAGGTAAATACACTGCAAATAAAGGTAAATACTTCCACGACCAACCTTGCAATTTTGCATCTCTGTAAGTTGTTCCCTAGCCAATCCTTTAGCACTGGCTTGTGAAAGTTGTGGGCTGCCCTATCAGCTGCAAATCACAGCTTCATCTGTTTTCCAGTGTGCTCCCCACATATTCACAACCGTGGGTTGTGCACTCTGCCTCCATTACTTAGCACTACAACTACAGAGCTAATAATTCTTTTCATTTTCTTAGGAAATCTGTTCAGATCCATGTTCTGCTCTTTGCCTACGGCTCCTCCGCACAGGAAGTGGGAAGGCAACCCTGCCAGCCAAAGAGATGCACAGGAGATTGCATTTCATTGTTCTGGCTAGTTCACTAATTTCTCAGTAGCTTGGTATTATGAGTTAATGCATTTTGTAACAATTATTATTATACTCTCTATGTGGCTGCATCTCACCAGAATTTGGGATTGTACTGCTGTTCTACTATAGAAAGCTTTGCCATTTTCTCAAAGCAGCATGCTTTTAAGCCCTACAAATGCATTTCAAGTTTCTTAAAGAAATACATCATTTAAGTTTAGCTAATTAAAGAAATAGACCGATAAAAAACATTCTTGGTGGGTAAAAGACTTCCGCTCCATACAAAACAATTAAAAATGTGTGATCTAAAAAAAAATTATTTAATCAAACAATATAAAATACTCATTGCTGTTTTGTTTTCATTTGCTTGTTTCCTTGAGAAAAACACTACTAATTTTTTCCAGGGCCACAAATTTCTCTTCACTTAAAAATCTACCCCATCTTGTCAACACGCTCTCATTCGTCCAGTTTTTCCCCAAGTGTAACTGATTGCAAATCACACCTTTCCCTGCAATGCTGAGCTTGGCAAAAAGTACATCCATTAACCTGCTGGCTAAGAATATTTGTAATTTCTTTTGTTTCTGTTGACAGCTTCTTATCAGTTTTTCTGTCAGAAACTCTTTGCACGGTACTCTGTTCTCAGTTTTGATTCCTCCTTTAAATTCTGGTATTGTTGCTTTTCTGACAGCTAATCTCCATTTCCTGTTAAGTGCAAGTATCCATCCATTTGCTGTCAGAGAATTCTCCTCCACACCTTGTTACACCTTCCCATTTGGCATCTTCTAATACACCAAAAACTGAATGATATTATTTTAACCCTTGCCTTTGTCTGTGCTTTGGATGACTTGTTTTACAAACCGGCGATGCAAAGTCAACGTGGAGTTTTGGCTGACTCCCTGATTCAGCAGCTCCTAATGTGTAGCCCGCAAACCAAAGAGAGGAAGAAACATCCTTCCATGTGCTGAGGGTGCTCACCAAACAGTCCAGCAGGTAAACACAGTCAGACAGTACCAGACTTTCACATTGCAGACATATTCTTTACCCTGCACAACATTGGAGGTGTCCCAGGAGAAGCAAATTTTAAACAATTTTGAAAGAAGGCAGAACTGGAAATATTATTTGAATTTCTTGAACTCCAGTTCACTTTTCTAGCTATCAGCAAGCATTTCTCCAACTCTTTTACCTCTGCTAAAGCATTCAAAAGTACTCCAGTGCAGAGACCCAAGAAATTGCACCGACATTGTATCTGCTAATGTTTCAATCTGATACAAGACTGAGCACAAACACAGAAATTATTCTTGAAGGGGTGAGACAACAACAACTACAATTACCTTGCACTGTGGAACAGTGCAGTGTTATAAATACTCTTTTAGTAACACATCAGGCCATTTGCTGAGTCTCATTTGTCTGTGAGTCTGTATGTAAAAATCACAGCACTGAGCTAAGCATACCGTGCTCTTACCATCTGGAACTATAGCAGGAAGGCTACTGTAGTGTGGCCTGTCCTACCAAACATCTAAGGTGATATGCTGATTTCTTTAAAGCAAATTATGTCTGTCTTTCATGGACCATTTAATATCCTTCTATGTCTAACAGTGCAGGAAAAAAATGCCACTAACGCTTTGTTGAGATCTGATATCTCTCTTTGTTGGTATATTCATCTACGCTAAGCTCGTGGTGTTCACTTTCTGGGAAAAATAATAAATGATTGATCACAGACTTTCAGTCAGGTTTTTTTGGCCAATGATAAACAGAGAGTGATGTTTGCCTATTTTTAATCCTGCCATTTAATAATCACTTCCCTGTTTTAAAGATGCTTTTTTAATCTTGTATTTCAAACAGTTATTTCATTGCATACCTTTTAATGCAAAAATAAGTGTGGAATATTAACATTAACAAATACTTCGAGTTGAAGTTTCTGCAGAAACTTCAACTTATGTTCTCTAGTTTATGCATTCTTAACATTCTCTTTCTTTAATTTTATAAACAACAAGTAAATAAAAGAAAGTATCATTATTTCTCTATTCAAGCATTCAAAAATGTGGTAGGAAATCTGAACACACACATCTCGAGATAAACAGAATTTCTTATTACATACTTAGTATGCAAAGTTTAACTATTTTGCTGAAAGCCAGATTAAGACAATGGTTTCTATTATTGCTGACACATTTTATTGCAACTCTAGGTTCTTAAAACAGTAGAGAAAATTTCCTCTTATCAGCCTTTACCAGAAGTGTAGTGTTACACTGCAGGGGACATGTCACACTTTCATGTTTTTGTTTTTTTTTTCTCTGAGAAACAGAAGGGTAAAAAGACAAGAGGAGGTGGCTCATTATGCAAGAAGAGGCATGGACAAGGCTTCTTGGGACTTTCAGACTCCTTTGGCATTCAAGCCAAAGCAAGTTAGTCAAGCTAGCAAGGTTTTATATCCAATGCGTTCCTCAAACACACAACTGTTTGCTAGGTCCTGGTCAAAAGCAAACTTATGCATATAGGTAACAAGAACAGGCTGGACAGAGCTCTGAGCAACCTGGTCTAGTGTCCCTGCCCATGGAAGGGGGTTTGGAACTAGACTATCTTTAAGGTCTTTTCCAACCCAAACTATTCTATGACTCTAAATTCAATGGGATTACCCTAAACTTAAGAAGGTGCAAAAAAACACTTAAACACCAAGGCTTCTAGTGTGAAGGAAGAACTGTGTCAGCATGTGCTTATACAACATGGTGGGACTCCCATCCTAATTTTCTCAGTGTTCACACCATAAAAATTCTTATGACATTTCTAACACTTCACCAGCTAATACTGAATTAATTTATATAGTATTTAAGGAACAACAAAGATTCACCT
Organism: Melozone crissalis; assembly: GCF_028551555.1. NCBI lineage: Eukaryota > Metazoa > Chordata > Aves > Passeriformes > Passerellidae > Melozone > Melozone crissalis. The sequence goes on along the minus strand of NW_026535784.1, from coordinate 32,593,092 downwards.
GTTCCTAAAAAGAGATATACATTTGTGTATCTTGAGATGCAGAAAAACTTTGAGTTAATAAGTGATGTCCTTCAGTGATTAAACAGTTGCTAAATAGTGTATCTTCCCTATTGGTCTTACATGATCATTAACAAGAGAGGAATTAAAGCAGAACAAGAACATAAGGAAAAGAGGGAAATGAGTGAATAATAAAAAAATGGGCTTGCTAGAATATGTAGTGCTTATTTCTATGTCCATATAATTGAAAGGGAAATGGAAAAAAAACAGAAAGAAGAAAAAAAAAGAGATAGTAATCAATAGCCTTTTTGTGTTTATTTTCTGATTTTGCCAATTAAAGTCTTTTCACTAGTGTTGTCTAGATTTTACACAGTCTCAGAAAAAAATTTAAAAAAATATAGAAAATATCTGAAGGAAATATGGAAAGTTCTAAGCAAAGACAAGTTCATCAGCATCACACATTTCTGAAAATGCATTATAATCTTGTGCCAGGCACATAAGAAGTTTAAAAAAATAAATGCAATGTCTCCTAAGTATTTAGCCCACTGTATTATATCTGTTCTAGTAAATATCTGGGACTTCTATACACTCTGGAGGATGAAAAAATCCTCAAACATCATTCATATCCTTTTCTGTCCTCAGTTCACATTTATTTTGTACTTGCATCAGAGGAAATATTTCCATGTTGGCAAATTACATCATTATCAATTTAATAATTGTAGACTAGAGTGACAGAAGTCTCCCCAACTTTTAGCTGTGTTCAAAACTGTTTACTAACTCTTAATTATCACAGCTCTGAAAAAGCAGCTCAAACACTGTATTTACTTTATGGATTTTCATAAATACATTACATTCTAAGGTATTATTCTGCATCCTTTTAGTCAGCTTATAGAGCTTTTTTCCCCCCATTGGGGTGGCATGAGTTGTGTTATCTCCATGATAACCAGAGCAGAAGAGGTGCATTTCAGAGGTACTTAAGTGATTTTTGCACCTCAGTGAAAATTTAATTTTCAAAAGAAGTTTAAAGAGTAGGGTAAAAAAGAGATTCCTGAACAATTTGAAGCACATGGAGTTCATTCATTAAACCAGAATTATTCTCACAAGCAATCATCCAGAAAAAGAAACAAGCTTTAATTTTCCAAAAGTTATAATAATGGTCAGCAGCATTAATTTGTTATGCTTTATGGTGCCAGCCATTTCTAGGGATTACACTGGAAACTAATTTTTGTCTTTCATGGTAAAATAATTTAAGCAGCACATTTTATGATTGCTTTGGTACAAAAGGCTTCCCTCTTCAAGTGTACCAGTTATATATGGAGTTGACATTCCAATGTCTTGTGTATTTCTTTAATGACAACATTCCATTAGTGTAATTACAGCAATACAACATAAAGGGGAAAAAAGTTAATTACAAAATGAACTATGTTTCTGATTCTACCTTTCTTTGTTTCCACCAAGGTACACTTGACAAACCTGTTCTTCATTTGAATAAACTGTTTGAATTCAACACGACTGGATCTACTGTATCTGAAATGTCGCTTACACTTCTCTTGAAAAATAACAAGGGTAACAGTAACAGATTGATTTTAATGGTATTATCAAGATCTGCAACACAAAAAGAATTCTGCTTCATACTTTTTTGAATTGCATAGTTCATATACAGCCAAACCTCATTCAGTCAAAAGGATATTGATTTTGCAGAGGGGCATACATATGAGTTCGTGGGCGAAGAGGTATCAGACACCATTTTCAGCCAAGTGATGATGAGAGCAACCCAGCCCAAAACTTGCTATTATCAACTTCCTATACCTTCTTGGACTTTTCAGAAAAAAGAATACCTCCTTATTAAGGATGTGCTTCAGAGCAGGTGTATTATCAGGAGGGAAGCAGGTTTGAAATTCACAGTATGACAGCCATGGTGACACACACAGCAGTGTGCTACTGATGAAGGAAGGCAAATTAACAATGTCCAAATAAAGAACATCCCTTAGATGAAGGTAAAATGCAAAATTTTACATTAATCCTATCAATTACTTCAGTCAGGAAGTTTGGTTCATAAAAAGAACTTTAGCAGGTGGTTATAAATTGCTGGGTTCATATCTGCTTTCAATAAATTGATAACAAATTATTTGAAAATACTATAGAGCAGAAGGACTTCAGTTTAAAAGGGTATCTCTAAGTTTTCCCATTCAGCAATTTAATGCTAACAAAATAAAGGTATATTTTCTCAACAGAAACAGCATGGCTGTTTATGTCATGACAAGGGGCTCATTTCTCAACCCTATATATTTTTTGAAAATATTTCTTGAACAAAAGTTTTTGAAAGGGCTGTTGTTTTGAGAAGCATCTCTGGCACAAATCATTGCAGAAAAAGAGCTTGTCAAGAAAAGATGGGCTTTTTCCAAATAATCCATATATTTGGTACATAGCAATTATTAAGTTTCATAGAAAGCAGTTGATTTTACTTTACTTCTTTTTCAGTTAAAGAATATCATAATTTAAATGAAAAGAAGGCAGAGAGAAAAATATCCCATTTTTCATTTGCCTCTTCAGAAATTGAGGAGGGAGGAAAAACAATTTTACCTGCCACTTTGAGAAGGTATTGCCTTTTTGGCATAATAACAATCATTATCTCCCAGTCTGGTGGTCAAATGAGCTTTGAGTTACACATGAGCTTCTTGGTTTCAAGCATAAATACCTTTCTAAAAATATTTAATAGAACTCTTATGGAGATTTATTGCATGAGAAGCATAATATTTATAGGTAAAAGGCAAATTATTTACTTTTAGACATGCTAGCTTCTATCTATTTCTGAAAGAGTACTTTCGAGCATATTTTCTTTCTCTTTTACCTAAATAGAAGTGTATGGAAAAAAATAAACGATGAGGTAATCATAAATAGGTGCATTCTAATCTTGCAGACATGGCCTTATATGTGTCCCTCCCTTTGACATAATGTAAAAAATTAATTTAAAACTCTAATATTCCAATACAAATACTGAAGAAATACAGTGGAAAATGCCTGATTATGTCTCATATAATGCATGCATGAATGATAGTACCATCTCAGAAAGAAGACCTTTACAGTTTTTCACAGGTGTTATTATTTCTCTGTCCTCATTGATATTCAATATTGATGCAACTCAGACTTGAAATTAGGTATATACTTAAGTAATCCATTGAGTGGCTTTCATACTACATACTTGGTTGACTTTACTTGTACTTTTCCTTATCTCATGGCAGAAAGAAAGAGGCAGAACCACAAAACAGCAACTTGTCATGTTTGCCCACACCTTGTTTTGAAGAAGCATTTGTAAAGAGATTATAGAAGTTTAATGACGCCTTAATCTCTAAAAGTTCAAACAATATGGATTGTGGCAGAAGCTCTTGTGTCAATAGGTTGTTTACAACCACAGGTATTCTTGTAAAAGGACAATCAGAATGTCATCACAAAACATGAGATAAATACATATTAGATGCTCTTTCAGTATAAAATTACTCCTGCCTTTTTTTTTTTTTTTTAATCATCTCACTCCTCTATGTGGATATGCTAAAGCCAATCACATGATAATTTAAAGAGATTTCAACATAGCACAAAATATAATCCTACAAAAAGACCCAAATTTCAGACCTGCATAGCTGTTACTTTGGCATTTTACATGGGTTTCTCAGCCCAGAAAAAGCACTGCTACACTGGTTACTGTTGCTCAAATTACTCATTCCTAACTGGTACCCATGAGGCCTTTCAGAGCTGCAGAAATGCATGCCCAGTATAAAGCAGCAGCAGCACCTTAGATGTCTGTTCAACACCAGCACCCTTCTGAAAGACTGGTGTGGGGATGCATAGGAAGCCAATATGCTGTAGAGCCCCATTTGCTCTTTACTGTGCCTTATTCTTTGTCTGCTCTCAGTTTCCTCAAAAATGCTGAGACACTGATGCTTTCAGCCTATGGGAGGTCACAGGCCTATCAAAGTGTTACCTTTCACAGGTGCAACATCTGGCATGCAGTACAGGAAACCCCACCTGCAGCTCTGCCATAAGGACAGCAGGGCCACACTCTTCTCATTTAGCCCTAATGTTCTCTCTGGGGCTTTTTAAAGCATTATCCTTCATATGTTATTTACTGTACATGTGGGAGATAAGTCTGCATTTTTTGTTTCAAGGTATAGGTCAGTGCAGCCTGAAGTGCATGAACAACAGTTTTGAGGCATTCCTCAACAAGAGTATGTGCTTAATCAGTAAACTGCAATGCTGGGATTTAAAGAAATGCAGACCCAGAGCAGAGTCCTCAATTAAATGTTGTGGACAACACTTAGGTGTAAATCTTTTATCACTGTAGGCAGGGAAGACAGACATGTATTCAGACAAAGGAAAAAAAATTCTAACCTCAACTGAAAAAAAAAAAAAAAATCAGGCTTCATTCTTGAAACAAGAGCCCTCAGGGAACTTATCATAACGCTTCCAATCTTTAGTCTTTTTTCATAGCACAAACACAAGAAATTATGTTCTTAAGCTAGTGAACCAATGAAATGGGAAGACATTAAGAAAGCTTGCTGCCAAAATAATTTGTCAACAGTCTAACCCTTTCAGAGCTCTCTTTTGTGCTACACTGAGTCTACAGAAAAAACTAGATTTCTTGTGAGATTTTAGTCTGTGTATTCTAGAGTTTTATGCATATTTGGAAGGTCCCCAAGGGAAAGCTTTCTGCTAATTCAGAAAGCATTTCTAATTAATTAAAAGAGCTTTTGTTTCTACGTTCTTATGGATTTTTTGTGGCATTTTCATGCTAAGACTTCTTGAATTATATATAGAAGCCATTAATCAGAAGAAACTGATGAGAATTTTCAACATTCCAAATGTGAGCACTGTCATCTCTCTTTAGACAGCCAAACAGCAAGCCTAATTTTAAAAACACAAAGCATCAAGATGTTTCAAATTATTTCCAAAGAACTTCCTTTCTAAAGTCCTATCTAAACCTGCAACCTGTTGTTCACAGCTGCAGATGTTGAGAAAAGCAGGAGGGAAGCACAGCCCGAGCACACAGGTGTGTCCTCCTGAGTGCCTTCAAGGTACTCAGCATTTGCAGCTCAATTGTATTTTCACTTCAGGAAGCAAATTCCTGCGTAGGACTGGAAAAGTGAAGGTTCTGTTTTACTGAGTCCCAAAGGGATGAGAGAATGGAACTTTAGGGGGAAGACCCTTTCAAGCATATTTCTACATGCAATCTCCTCTAACATTCCATGTGTATCCTCTCTTTTCTTTTTTTTCCCAGCTTTCTCAAAGATTTAACTTCCATTTACAAGTATATTATATGTACCAAATATTTTCTTTACATTTACTAACCTGATTGAAGGACACATCTCTTTTAACTGCCTCCATAGCATTTCAGCCCCACCTTACCTATGAAACCGCATAAACAATGAAAGTCCCATCAAATTATGCCACTGAAAGTTACATTACAAAAATAACACAAAATTATGCATGGTTCTGAGACCTAAATGTAAACATATTTTGACAAAAATAATGAAACTATCTGAGCAATAACCAATAATAAAAAAATCTTAAAGAAAGAACAGAACATTACAGAAATAAGGGAGTACAGCCATGCCTGAGATAAAATGGCCCATGCTATTTGACAACAGAAATGCAATTATCTAAAAGGAAAGAATACTCTAAGCCAAGAGAATTATGAGACAAAACTAATGGACAATGAGAGAGGATTCATACTTCATGTTTTCACTCACATAACTCCATGAACAGTATGTGTTGCAGGAAAAATGTAATAAAAGAGGGAGGCAGCAGGATGTTTTTCAGTCTATCGTTTCATTACTAAATTATTTATCTTTCACTCCCTCCTCCAGAATGATCTGGTATCTTCAAAGGCAAAGAGGATACAAAACTCTAAAACTAAAAATATTTAAAGCTTTCTGGAGCTATCCCATGACTACATGCACTTTGGTTTACTGTAATGAAAATATAAAATGTGTAATACAACAGGAATTAATTTATTACGGACAATAATGTGGGTCCAGAAACAAGAACGCATCTTTGTAGTTCCACTTTATGATTCAGATTCCCTGCAGCTTGAAACACATTCATCAATCTCATTAGTATTTTTACAATGTTGTAAAGCTTAAAATACAATTTAGAATTAAGACTGATTAGTACTGAACATGTATTAATGAACATAACATGTGTAACACCTAGTTCAGGAAAAACCCTCTGGATTCATTTCAGTCAGCTGTTTTCTGTGCTAACAAGTTTGTTTTCTAAAAGAACATACCTAAATGAATATCACAGAAGATGTTTCAGCCATTGAAAAATAAGTCCAATTTCAGAGGTGCAACATGATAGAATCATATCATGACAGCAATAGGTAGCTCAAACAAGTGAAGATTGCTTTGTGTCTCACACCAGCCTCCATCCAACAGTACTGTATGCTTATTTCTATTCCAAAATTTTGAGCTCTCAATATAACACTTTATATCCCAGCCCAAATGAACAAACATGGGAAATGTTTTCACTTTTTTAGGAAACAACTTTGATCCCTAGCCTGAGATATCTATGCTTGTCACTTGATCAAAAATCCATAGTAACTGGTTTAGTTATTTTTAACTCCTGAACTGGTCTTCTCAGTTTAATTACATATTTGTAGAAGTGTACTATAATAAAGATGCCATAAGAGCTAGGTTCATACCCATAGTAAACAGCTTAATTTTATTTACTAGGTTAAAGAATTTTATCCAGTTACTGAAACAGCTCGTTCAAAACCTCACATTTCAGTTCTAGAAGTGACACCATACTGCTTTGTTATAACAGCAATAATATTTCATGCTTGCTGATGTCACTTTCATGAAACACCCTGTGTCCAACATCATAATGACCTCTTGAAAGGTCATGCAGTGATATGCATGTGAGGTCATGGCTGCTGAGTTTCATACAAGATGAAATCCACTGAGGGGATAACAATATTCACAACTACTTCCATTTTTATGAGACACCTGGATGTTATACCAGAGAGAAATATATTTCTTCCAGCAAGATTTATTTTATCTGGGAACCTATGAATGAACAACATGCACAACAGAAACTCTAAAAACTCTACTGACTGCAATTGTTGTCCATGAAAATATTTCAGAAACAAATCACTCCCACTGTACCTAAGCTAGAGGTACCTGTGACTGTAGGAAATACCTTAGCAAGGCCATCACAGCCGAAGAGCTGAAATGTGAGCTACTTTGACTCAAGTTACAACTGTTTAAGTTGCTCAGCCTTCATAGAAGAGAGTGGCCAAAATTCCACACATTCATTTTGAATCAAAATAAAACCATGTCACTGGGAGAGGTTTCACATTCATTTCTTAGATTTTTTTTTTCTGCAATGTTCTTTAGATTTGTTAAAATACAGTATTTTTTTTCATTAACTTTTTTGAAAAGCTATACTCTTTAATAGTTTTGGTTTTATTTAAAAATTGCACTACCAAAAAATTTTTCATTCCTCTGTAGCTAGAAAAAACCACATATTGTTCTTTTTTGACTTCTAAGCTAAAACAAAACTGGAAATGTAGAACAAATAGATGGTCTGTGACAAATTATAGTTCTGTTCTGTATTATTCTACTATATTTCGTTTTTATCTTGACATTGAAAGAGTTTCAGTGAGAATGGAAGACAGAAGATGCTAGTTACTTTTCCTGTCCAATCAAACCTATTAACCCAGAAGTCCTTAAAATACATTGCAAAAGAAGATGCAACTTGTCCATAATGTAAGGCAGGGGTGTATCAGTCTCTCAATTAAAAATTAAGGAAGCTGAGAGGAGATACCTTAAGGGACTTTCTCAAGGTCACACAAAGTCTGGAAGAGCCTGCCAGTAGTTTCTCCCAACCCAGAAAAATAGACAATATTTTGTCTATTTACAAACTTACTTATATCCATATATCTGTGCATGTTTTCAAAGTATCTTATATTTCCTTGAATTCCAGAACAATTCCGTATTTTAAGCTGTAATGGTAAAGAGAAATAAGCAGTTTTCAGGCTGATGAACAAACTGGGTTTGAATGCTGAACTTATTAAGGACTCAGGGGAAGCTCACCAACCACCCTACAGAGGCAGTCTGACACTAAAATTTGCAGGCTGATGCAGAGCATAGCATGTTCCACATGTGTCGATGCTGACAAAGGAAGAACATTATGCCTAAAACACCATCTCCCACACAATTAATTAATCAGAGATGGTATCTTAAAGTCTCCTTCATTTATTTCTGACATTTAACACCTTTGGAGAAAGGTACCATCAGAAGTTCCTAAGTATTTTATTTATTTGCAAACAACAGGCACAAGTAACAAAGTTAGCTTCTTGAATGTAGGCCATAATAAAAGGCAAAGTTAATTACTGATTAATAGAAAAGCATAAGAAAGAGACAAGGTATGATTGAGGTCATACATTGCAATGATTAATGAGTGTTTTCCAGAAAACATTCACTGAAAAATTACTTGTAAAATTATGTTCATCTAAGAATTAATTAATCTAAAAGCTTTAAGAAAACATAAAAGCACAATAATCAGGAAATTGGGTAAGCCGTTTGCTCTAATTTGTAAAAAGAAAATTTGTATAATTGATTAGTCTGAGAGCAATTACAGAGCTGGCAAAGCCTTCAAACAAGAACCAACTTAAGAACAGCACACTAGTAATTGGTTTCCAGTACACTTCTTTGAAAATAAATAGCCAGAACTGTTGTTCCATTTTTTTGGTGTATGAAGGAAACAATACTATGCATGTGCAAAAATGTGGTCTGAGCACATCCCACTATGAGCCTGCTGTCTGTAACTAATGGCAAAAGAGAATTTCTACCACATCAGTGAGATTTGCATTCCAGCTTGGTTTATAAGCCATATGAAAAAGATCTCCGACAAAGCTCTGTATCAACCTCTTTTTAATGTTTCAGAAATCATCCTCCTGTTTGTGATCTTCAGAAGTGTCATGAGAGGGAGTTTGTGATATTTTTTTTTCCTCCAGAAGTTGCAGTGATGGCCACATATCACCAGAGTGAATGCTTGTGAGGAGAAAGCCTGATAAATCAGTCACAACTAAATTTGCAATGCCACTGTCTTCTACACGTGGGAAGACTGGAAAGAAAATTTACCTGCGCTACTACATAAAATACTTCACAGACCACATCTGCCCTACAACATCTCATTTGTGAATTTACACCACAATAGATAGCTTGAAGCCCTCTACTGGATGCTATGAGTGCATTTTGCAACAGTGACTACTGCTTAGTAAGTGTTTATTTCACTTTTGTGCACCATAGAAAGAGCTACAGATGATCAAAGTCAGAGTGAGATTTTGAGGTGAGGAAACACTGAATAACTGAGAAAAGAAAATGTCATTTGAGATGTGTGTTGTTTATTTGAGGTCACTGCTATAACAGGGCAGCAAATACACCATAGCAGAACATCCAGAATATCAAAAGTGCCAAAGGCAGGGTTGTTCATGTAGTATAGACTATGTGGTTTGTGAACACTAAGTCCTTTTGCATCAACAAACCTCATAATTAAAATTGACAAAGGACATATAAGAAGTGATGTGACCTCTGACCAGTAGCATGGGAATATCGCTATTTAAGATCTTGCTGACACAGTTCAGTTCAGAGTTAGCTCTAAACACATGCTTTAATATCTTTTGACTTTCTGTACCTGCTTAAATTTAAGTTTACATATATACAATCTTTTCTCAATCAGGAGTTGGTATAATATATCACTAGTAAGGAGATGTAGATGAAAAAAGGGGAAAAAAAAATCTTGGGGGTGAAAATTGAATTGGATTTTTTTCCCTCCACAGAAATCAAGAACTTAAAGAAAAATCAGTTGTAGTTTTTCAAATAAATAGAGCTTTATTACACCTGCACTATAATACCTTTGCACTTTTATCTAACTTATGAAGAATTGCAGGAGAAAACTAATTAGCAGAAACTCTACGCTGTTGCATATGCATGGCACACCTTAAAGCATAAAACAAGGTCCTCAGAAGGAGCAGCTTTCAAAGCTAAGGAGAGGACACTAAGCAAGCTTGGAAATGGAACAAAACTGGGAGGAGTTGTTGACTCCTCAAAGGCAGGGAAGCCCTGCAGAGAGACCTTGATCAATTAGAGGGCTGGGCAATCACCAACCACATGAAATTTAACAGGGAAAAGAGCTGGATTCTGCACCTGGGACTGGGCAACCCTGAGTGTATGTACAGATAGGGGAAGGAGACGGTGGAAAGCAGCACTGTGGAAAGGAAGCTGGGGCTCCTAGTCAAGGGCAAAGTGAACATGAGTCAGGGTGCCCTGGCAGCCAGGAGGGCCACATGTGTTCTGGGGGACATTGCCAGCTGGGCAAGGGAGGGGATCGTCCCTCTCTGCTCTGCACTGGGGTGGACTCACATGCTGTGTGCTGTTTTGGGCACCACCACACAAGAAAAAAACAAAGCTATTAGAGAGTGTCCAAAGGAGAGCAACCAAGATGGTGAAGAGCCCTGAGTGAAAGCTGAATGAGGAGCAGCTGGGGTCACTTGGTCTGTTCAGCCTGGAGGAGAACATGTTTTCTACACGCATTCAGGTGGAGTATTATTCTGGTCAGTCTATTAGAGAATGAACTTTACAAGCAAAAAAAAACCATTCAAAGATAAAGACAACATTTAAAATATATTTCTAGATATGAAATAGATAGGAAATATGACTATTTTAGAGAAAATAATTAATAAGGAAATGCTGCTAAGAAGAAATTATTGCACATACCCCTGGTGGGTAAGAAAAGAAGAGGGCTGAACTGGGTCTGTCTGAGATGGAGTTCATTTTCTTCATAGGAGCCCTACTGGCTAAAACAGAGTAACACTGAAGTTCTCGCTATTGAGAAGTAGTTCTTGCATTATTCAAAACTTTCTCAGTTCCTTAGTTGGCCTCTGCCACTGAGCAGGCTGGGGTTGGGCAAGCATTTTGGAGGGAACACAGCTGGCTCAAACTGGCCACAAGAGAGTTCATGCCATACATCATGTTCAACAGCAAAAACGTGGGTTTTTTTCTTCCAGAGTAGCTGTTGGTCAGAGATTGGTTGTTGGCCAAACCCAAAACACACAACTGCAAACAAATATCAAAAAACTCCAGCAGAAAGTTTTCTGAGGGTGTTTTGGTGCCTATGTTCTTCCTTTCACTATACTGATTATCAATGTGGAACACTTGCTACAGGGAAAACATTTCTCTATATTTAAGACCAAGATATCATAAATATTATCCAGAAAACTTGACTTCAAATTTGAGATCACTTTAATTAGATAACCAGTTTTAGTTAACATAGCATATGATCACTAGGGGAAAACTTTGTTGCATACAAAAATAAATGCTATGAAAATACTGCATTAATTTAAAATATAACACACATGAACACCGATATATGTATCATATACAAAACATACAACAACATAGAAATTTTGTGTGTATAGAAACACAAAACAGGTTTGACCTGCTGCAGTTTATATAATTGTGTATGTTGGAATGATTATTTTTAGTTAACAGAAGTAATAGTACCATTAAAATTGAAAGGATACAGTAAATTTAAGAATTGATTTTTAAAAAAAATTTTAAAGTCATGTCATTCTTAACAATAGAGTGGCTAGAGTCAGACTATCTGCAAATACTGCAAGCCTCAGCCCGGGAATGTGTACTTTTAACTGGAAACTGCTGTAAGGAATCAACTTGCTCATGGAGACATACTGATGTTTGTTGGGTATTTTTCAAATTGTGTTAGCGCAAAATACAACTTACTTATGAACTTATGGACTGACAGTGAGGACAATTTTATTCTACACAATAAATAATTTCAAGTTTTCACCTCTTGTTGTCCTGCAACAGGTTAATAACATTACATTTTACTTCTGAAAATCAAAATCCCATGACTCTGAGCCAAGCTGGTTTTACCTTCCCTTACCTTGTTAGCACAACTAGATATTTCATGCCAAAGTGTAGAGTCCATACAGGTCAGACTCAAAAGTAAATTTGGGGAAAAAATCCCAAACTTATATTCACTTCAACAGCCTTTGGGACCAATTACAGTTTTGATTAGCAATTGGAAATGCAAGTTTTAATATACACTTGATTTTTCTCTCAGACAAACATTCAAATTGTTTTGGTCTGTTAAAACAGATTAAATACTCCATGAGAGTCATCGATAGAGTACATTCATAACTTAGCAGATATATTAGAAGATATTTTGAGTAGCATTATCATGCAAAAAAGGGCCAGAAAATATATATCTATTATATACAGACACCTCAGTGTCCAGGGGCTGAGAGATGTATATCTACACTTAAACAAATTTCTAAATACATATGTGCGCATGAACATTGTAACAAAGTATAAATTACCTCATTAATGCTTTACTGTTGCATTTGCCCAGTTTAACATAACAAATGGTAAAATCATCCTGAAGGAGTTGGTCCCTATGTCCCATAATTAATTTTCCTCTTTAATTCTGCTGTCCTGGATTTTACAGTTACACATATCAAGTGAGCTTCCAATCAATGCTGTTAAACATGACTTTAAGAATATGGACACATCTTTGGCAAAAAAAAAAAAAAAAAAAGGAAAAGCTATCTAAAAGCACTAAGTTGTTTGTTGCTTTGCCATTATCCAGAATAAAGTATTCACGTACATCTAATTTTTCCAAAGCTTTAGGTTAGTTCTACTGCCTGGGCTTTGTCCCATGACAGCATTGCAGTCACCTAAATTCAGACTACACATCACCCACCTTGTAAGAACTACTGCATGACTCATTTGTAAACAAACAAAAAAAACAACAACAACAAAGGCTACTTATAAGTAACTTTTTAAGTCATATTCTATGCTCAGATGCACCCGATGCTGCCATTACGAACACAAGATCAGAACACCTATAATATCAACAGTTTCCCTTTTGGGGGTTTGTTGACATTGTTTTCTGGCATTTTTTTCAGTCTGTGACAAGAAATGTGTAAAGCATTGCCTTAAGGACAACCTTACAGATTCCATTCTTTAAGGAATCAATGTGAGCTTTCCTTCAGCTGGCTGACCTAAATTCGAGGCCCATATTTCCTCTTGCTTTTCCTTTATCTATGTCATAAATCACTATAACATTCAAACCTTTCAACCCAACAAAATACAGTTTCATTATATGACCTTTCTCATACAGCACATTATCAGATTCAGATATATACTGTCCCATGATGTCACAATTTCTTGGTCATTTATTTTAAAGTCTAATTCTTACCAGTTACTTCCCTCTGTAGCTTCAAGAACAGTTAAAAGCTCAAGTTACTGCCTTTTTAGATTATTTCTTGCTTCATTCCATATCCTACCAAACAGTTTACTTAGAATGGTCTTCAGAAGCATTTGGTGTTCTTTCACGTATGAAAAAACACCTGAATAATAAAAAAACACATTCAGGATTTTTCACACAAGTTTTCTCCTAGAAACTACAATTAGCTTTTATTAGGGCTCGTGGAAAGTTTAAAAATTCAGGAGAAATATTTTTTTCTTCCTCTTTATTGCTTGGCTACAAGAACTTAGCTCATGGGACCAATGATTCATAGTAAACAGATCTTTCAGTATCATCTCCTACAGGCATAAATATATGACTTGAATTTAAAAATTATCATTCTTTGTACTCCTTTCATTTTGCAACCAAATCATCAATGCTAAAAAACAAAAGCCCTAAAATATATAGCTCCCCTAAGAAACACAAGCAGTCCTATAACTTTTCAACAGCTGAATTTTACTAGGAAATATTTTCAACACAAGGCAACCCTGATTTAAGAACTTAATTTTGTCAGTTAACATTTTAAATCAACAGTGGGCAGGATAAGGAGAGTAAAATGGTCTGAGAGGAGAACTGCTGGTAGAATAACGGAACGAAATCATGTCTGAGTGAAGGACACAAAGTTTGAAGGAAAATTTTGACTGATATCTCAGAACTAAGGAAAAAGAGGGAGAGGGATAACTCATTCATCATTTTACAAAACTGTTATTACTAAAATATGGCAAATGCTGTAAGTCAACACAATCACACACAATGCATTTGACTCAGTAACAGAAAGGAAAATATGGCAAAGCCTGAAAATGCTGAATAATATTCTGGATAATTCATTCAGTGATACCTCATTTATTATAATTGTTTTTTAAATTCTCTAGCAGCACCAACTTTTATGTTTGCCACAATTCAGTTCACTGGGGTTGAAGAGGCATGCTGTGATCTGGCCAAGATTTGATTATTACTTTTGTACAGGTTCCAAACGGGTTTTTAGAATGCCAAAATTCAAAGAAAGCTTTGTGTTAACAGGTAAGCTCATATAATGTTTTCTTTTTCTTACAACACCAGGTAATCATGAAATCAGATCTATGTCAAATACATTGCAATTTTTCCCACGTTGCTGCAGATGACTTGCTGACTGCTTGTGGTAAACATGCACAATACACATATTAGCTCTTTCATCATTAAAGTCTTTAAGTCTTTCAAAAGAAGATGATAAAATCACACTTCTTTCACACTTAATCTACTGAACTAGCAAATATACCTAACATTACTACAATTTGTTCCATATTTTGTCAGAATGTTTTTAAAGAACATCCATTTATTTGTTCATTTGGTTTAGGGAACCTTTCAGTGCATTTAGTCCCAGTGGATTTTCACAGCTGAGAGAAACTCATGGAAAAACAAAAAAGGCAAAACAAAACCCCTCACAACAGCCACCATTTGAGTCTTGGCAATTCTCAACAACAAATTGAGATTAGATATATGAAAAAAATGCTTATATTAAACCAGCTATCATAAGAGAGAGTCTTAATTCATTTGTAACACTCTATAAGTATTAGAGCATATATTTTCAGTCTCTTCCAAGAAACAAATATATGCTTCTATAATTGTACAGATAAGAAAACCAGTAGTATGGTTTACAAAAAAGACTTTTTCATCAGGAGTTTTGTGACAGAATGTGAAGAACTTAAAACTGCTGAATTATAGCTACTTAACTGTAAAACGATTCATCTATCTACTTTTGTTCTGAAGAGCCATTCTAAATACTGCATTTGACTGTGTATTTCTGTACACAGAATGTGCCAGAATGTACTAAACAAATTCCATCAGGTTTCTATAGATGAAAGAGATTGAGATGAAACAGCTTCTCACACACAATCTGGTCTCTTTGATTACATTTACAGACCCTCCAGTCATTCCACAACCCCACCCGTCCTTTGCTAGAGCTTTCAAGCTGTGACAATTTAGATAAGTGAAACATTAAATAGCTCATTATAAGTCCACTTCTGCACCATAGGAATTGATGGCAGCGTTGCCACAGACTTCAATGGGAGTTGGATTACAGCCTGAAACACATCACGTACACATTCATCAGAAATATTTAAAATTCAGAGACTTTCCAAACTACTTCAAATCAGTTATACTGAACCAATCTTACTACAAATTGGAAAGAGGTATCAGGCCAGTTTTTAGAGTACTACAAAAAGCTGCTGAAATAAAGTTTTACTTGTCCTGCCTTTTTCATCCAAATGTCTTGCTATGGCTTTGTGACACAAAATCATCAGGAAGTGAAAAGCCTTTTTCAACAAATTCAACATAATAGAATAAAAAGAGCAGGGACAAAAAGCTTTTAAAATTTTATTCCAAGACAGGCAAACAATTTATCTGCCAGAAACTGATCTATTATGAAGAAGCTACTAAGATGCACATAATTCAAGATTTCAGCTTATAAGAAATCACACAATTGAGCAACTTTGGTAATTTAGTATAAAATATAGTAGTCTAGTGTAGTCACAATGAGACATATTCCGGGTGTGCATTTCCTTCTCTCTTATATCAGACCAAAGAGGCAAAGCCCAACCTGCCTATGATACAACAGACAGACAGATTCTAAAAAAACCCAAAACAACTCTTCCAGAAAGAGGCTTTACACCTCTGTGTTATTCACAACAGCCCTGCTACCTGCCAAGCAGTCTGTTACAATACATGAGAAAGGCCTTAATTCCAGATACCTTTCATTATGCCCTAACACTAGCATCCTGCATAGGTAAGGAACTCATTTTTTAATTTTTAAGAGGAGATAGTGTTGCATGGCAAAATTGTGTCATTGCCAACTATCAAATAAAAGCCCCTGTAATGCTCAGAAAATAATGAAAAAAGTTTGTGATAAACAAATTGTCATAATTTTCAATAAATTATTTTCAACCCTATTTGAGACAAGGAAACTGACTTAATTCCTGAGAAATCTGAGGAAGAGAAGGTGTATAGAAGTTCCTGCCATATCTGCCAATTTCTACATGAGCTTTTATATTAAGTGGGCTGGAATCAATTCATTAAAACAACAATTTAACAGCTAAGACAAGGGCACCAAGAAAGCAAGCAGTAGAAGTAGTTGTTTCAAGAGAAAGAACATGACATATGGACTTTTTTTCATTTGACCTGGAAAAGTAAGGAAATGGCTAATATTAGAGTCCCTTGAGAGGCATTGTGGTCTTATGTTCAAATAAAACAGAATATTACCTTTTCTAGTGTTTTGTAAAGGATCTGATAGGTATTCAAAGGTTTCACTTAATTTTTTGGGTGACAAATATCAGAGATAAGCCTCAAGTATTATTTTTAAGTCTTGTCAAAGAATTTGGCTAATCTCGTAAAATTTTAGAGCCCAGAATTTAACTGGCTACATCTCAGCCCCAGCACCTGAGCACATACCCCCGACCACAGGCCAGCTGCATGCCAGGAAAAGAGATTAACGTGCACTGTAGTTTCCTACAGCAGAAAACCCAGACATGTGAAAGAGCAGCAAGTTCCTGTGCACCTCCCTGCAGACCTCCCTTTCCAGGTTTACCAGAGAATGAAGCATTACTGTGCCAACTGCACCTGTCCTTAAGTGTAGACACAGACATTTTCCTCAAACTGTCTAAAGCAAAGTCAGAGGTACCAACATTGGGCAAAACTACATTTAGAACACTCCAAAACTGAATCACAAACCTAATGAATCACTACTATGTAACACAGGTTAAAGCTTCTGCTTAGATTTTAGGCAAAATTTCCAAAATTAGTTACGGTAGAGGATTTACATTTTGGAAAAACTGCAGGAGACATCTGGCCTTGATATGCAGGATATGTTTTACCCATATAGTTTAAAGCCTCATTTTAAAATTAACTTAGTTCAACCAACAGTTGCAGTCAAGCAAGGGCCACAGCATTTTCTTTCTTATAGATACTCATGCAGCATACTTCACTGCAAGGATGAAAGTATATTGCTAAGCATTATACCTCCTGAAACAAATCCCTTTTGGTCAGTACAATTGCCAAATCATAGCAACAGACCAAAAAAAAGTTTAGATTTACATATTTGTGTGGGTACACGCATGGAGACAAAAAAAAAAACCCACAATCAGTTTAGAGGAAAGCATTATGCTACATTCAAATGTCAATTTACCACTTTTCAAGGCTAAAGATTTCTTGGGCATCATTTTCAAATAATCGCTAAGGACATGAAAATTTGCACAGCCCTGGCTGTGTTTGAAGCACTCTGTGTATTAAAACTGCAGTTAACTTGAAATTGTGTGACAGAAAAACAAAACAGTCATTTCATGTTCAATCTGAACATTTATCAAATGTTTGCAACAACAAAACTGAGGCTGATTGAGCTGTTACAGTCATTTTAAGGTGATGCAAGTTCACTAATCTGCTCTGATGACAGTGGAGGCAGGCACCTTGGGCTGGAAAACAGGAGGCATTGTTGCAGGAACACCATATTGCTGTTCTGGAATCACATTAAAACAGCACATGAAGACAAAACAATTAAGAAAAAGGTTTTTATTTCCCCCCACAACAAAATAAAATAATTAAAGTTTTTTGGGCTATGGTTAAGAGAGCATACGTCATTTGGCATACTGCTGTGAATGGCAATGAGCAATGATTATAGAGATTTATTCTTCCCAAAGTCTTCAAAATGCACTCAAAGCTTGACAGATAAGATGATGATGATAATAAACCATTTATCAAATTGAAATGCAGTCACCTCTGGGGTGAGCTGTGATATTAATATTTTCTTCTCTGTGTTCATTGTACCCCTTAGAGAGTAGCATTATCTGATTGGACTGCAGCTACAAAATTGCTTCAAGATCCCTACCAACAACTGGGAGAATTTCTTCTGATTTATAGGGGCTAAAAACAAAGGTATTCATGCTGCTCTAAATCTGAGTGTCTGCATTGGAGATAATACAGATTTTTTCAGCACAGCAGGATACTACAGCAGGAATGTAACGTGTCTGGAAGACACGGTCCTATCACTGTATTACAACTGCTAACACAGGTGCTGACCAGTCTAATCACATCTCATAAAAGCTTTTTTAACCTTGCTAGATTAATTTATAAGTTAAATTGCCTCCTCTTCAAAATGAGATCATGATGTGTTGTCCTACACAGGTTTTCTTTGGCTGCCTTTTTTTAAACAAATTCACGCCCTTTGCATGCAGTAATTTTACCATCTTGTGAGTTTCAAACTAGTTCTGCATTGAAATGGGAAAAAAAGTTTTATTGCTCAATTTCTGAATATTAAAAAAAATGTATTTCTTCTACGAGTACACAGCATAAACCATTGCTTCAAACATATTAATTAACTAAAAGAACTGTATCTCACCACAGAAAGCCTAACAGCCAAGGGGACTTTTCATTTTATATATATATATACACACACATATATATATATACATACATATATATATATATATACACACACATATATATATATATATATTTATTTATTTATTTATATATATAAAAGGAAGAGTAAATCTTGATAGTACTCTTTCCTTCACAGAAATAAAACTCATCTTTTCAAAGCACTGGTATTAGTGATACATCATCCCCTCCTTAATTATGCTATTAAGAAATTGGAATGTTGATACCACGTGGTGTACCCTTACAAAAATATACAATACTAAGAACAAAAATGGCCCATTTATTCCTGAAAATCCAAATTTTTAAATGAAGAAAACTAGTGGAATAAATCATGGTTTCTTCTAAATAATACTTCAGCAAGAAGAAACATTATTAGTTCTATTGACATCCTTTTAATTTAGAAACAGAAATTTAAAGTACACCAATAATATTTAAGTCTAGAGTTTTCTCTGATAGAAGACCTCAGTGCCATAGAATGCATCAGCTGGCAACATTTCACTGAACTATTTGTGCACTTTGCTCATTGTAACTCATGACCACTCACCCCTACACCGACACTCAAACACGAGCGAACAAATTACGTGAGGAGAACGTCACCGCTTACTCTCAGTAAGCATCACGTGTCACATCCCAAGAGTTCCATTAATGAGTCAAGTTTAAAAATAATTCAACTACAAGGTTAGGAATTAGACTTTTTTTATCACCTCACTACTCTCAGATAGTTTGTGGAAAAGCAGAATTACTGGCAAAAGTGCAATGGACCCATGTAACAGATATGCCTCCCAGGCGCAGTAAGGCTTAGTGCTAAATGCTGTCCAGAATGGCTAAAATACACACTCCTTCCCATAAAGGGTACAAGTCTCCACTTCCTTTTCCTCCACTAACAAAATCTTGTTGAGTTACTTAAACCAACAGGCAAATAGTTATGCTCTTGTTAAGCACAAAACACTAATAATTTGCCTATTGATGCTTTCTATATATTGCAATTTTCCACAAACCAATATGCCAATACAAGCAAGATACACTGTGCATAATGACACATCCTTGCATATCAAATAACTAGTGAAAGAAAAAGCTCAACTCATCTCTCTCCTCAGATGTGCTATTCATTGCTTGAAACTATGTAATTGGCAAGTTAAAGTCCAGATTTTATCTGGGTCAGATTCACTTGATCTAAAAATAAAACTTTGTTCTCTGAAAGCTTTCCAACTAGAGCAGGCATTCCCTTAAGCCCATAAAATAAAAATAATATCAGCATCAGATACTAAAATATGAACATAGAAATAGAACACTGAAAGGATTTAGGATGCTTGAATTTGGATTATAAATTCTACAAATGTAATTCCAAGTGCTTACTTTACAGCAATATTACTATAGTGGATATGTCTCCTTAGAAACAGAGTCAGCTTTCACTCAGCTTTAGTGGGAACATTAATACTGTAATTTCTTACCACTTTGCAGCTTTGAAGGATGACAGAAATGAAATACAGAGGCAATTATTTTAGCTTCTACTGGAATACCAGTTCTCTTTTATGTGCACTTCAAAAATTCCAGTCTGATATATCTAGAAATTTCTTTTCAACTCTTTTTATATTGGCAATGCTAACTCCTCAATGCTTCACTTATCGGTGATCGTTTTTTTTAGTGCAATCCTTATGTTTTACCTACACTACTGAAAAACCTAACTGCAAAAGTCTCAGTTTGCTTCTCCTCCATACAAGCTCCAGATTTCCAATTTTTTTCCATTCTATTTTTGTCCATTCCAACATTAGGAGTCACTCAACAACAAGAGGAAGAGTATTTTGGTGATGAGAGGATGTGTCTCAGACACTTTCAACGTGGATGCCCTTCCTCTCCACCAGCATCTTCTCTTCCCTGGGGTGAATTCCCTCCTGCCTCTCCATTTGTGAAAGGAGAAAACAGATGGGCAATGCTACTAAGGAGACTCTAAAATGTGTATTTAGTAACCAGAAAGTGTTCAGATAACCCAGCCAATTAAAAACCACCAGACAGAAGACAGCTATACCATAATACCCTGCCCAAGGACTGTACATCCCATTTCTCCCAGAAGTGTTGCCTGGAAAGGTCCAGGTATCTACCACAGCCTTCTTTCACAGTATTTTTCAATTTTTATACCAGGTAATTTTCACAGGTGATAGGTGATAAAATGCCAGCTGTGGAGGAAGGCAGACTCGAAATAAGCTCTCTGTTTATGAAATAAACAAACATCAAGCACTTCCAACATTATGTTAAATAATTACCTGAACCAAGAGCATTTGATCAGAGCAGAAGAAGAGTTGGATTTGTGCTGATGGAATGAAAAGAAAATAAAGTTACACAGCCCACTCAAACTGTTACCCATCAGTGTAGTGTTCACATAAATAACCATGACTGTCAAATATTTTTTCCTGCTTTAGACTCCTTCTGACAAGCCACAATAATAATAGCTTCTCAAATCAGATGGAAAAAAGAAGCACATCTAAACACGTCATTATTATGGTGGTCTACTTCTCTGTAATCCAAGATTACAGGATTGCAAATGAAACAGTTGAAGGCATTAATTCAATACAGAAGTAAAATAACCCTACTAAAAAGAAATTGAAAATCAAATTTAATTTTTTTAATTTTGGAAGCATTCTGGAAGTTGCTTTGCACAGCAGCTGAATGGAGCCTAGATTTGAGAGTTTATATTCCCATATCTTGCAAGGCAACGATGACTTCTGATCTATGTCATCTTTCCTTGATATAAGAAAGGAAGTATACATAGGTTTGTTACCATATGAGACAAGAAAAGTCATCTCCAAAACTCATCAAAATCTTTTCCACACTTAGTTCCTATTTCTCTGGGTAGGATGCTAATTTTTCCCTACTGGTAAGGAGTTGCACCTCATGCAATGAAAAAAGCATCCTTGATAAAGGTCATTCTCTGTATAATGTCTATAATTTCCCTTATAAATTTCCCCAGTGTTTTAATCTTATCACACTAGGTGGGAAGTAACTCAGTGATTCATTCTGCACACATTACAAGAAGGAAGATAAACAGTGAAAGATCTGCTATGGAAATACCTTTTACATCAAAAAATGACCAATTCTTCTGTTCCATTTCCACACTTTTTTTGCTTTCTCTAATTTACTCCTCAGGTTGTTCATTATCAGCTTTACTTGGTGGTCTTTTGATGTTTACCACAGTTGGTTCTTTAGTTTATCATTAGCTGCTTTTTAAAACACAGGCAACAACCACTGGAAGCCATTACCATCCCAACTGGGTTTCCCTCTTCTTTCTAGAGGTATTTCCATTTTAATAGCATCTTTACAAAGTGATAAGTACTAGCCAAAATTTAGATGTGTTTGTACATAACTTCAACGTGGGGAGGAGAGGAATAAAAATGTCTGCACAGTCACCAAGGATCTGCCAGAAACACACACTTCTTCCTAAAGGAACTTGACTGAACCAAACATCCTCTATGCACGCACCAAACACAGAAAAGTTGAAAGACTAAACCAGTAAAGCACAAAGCCTAGAGGTCATTTTTCTGAACAAAGATGCTCACATTAATGCTTTTAGTGTCAAAGCTGATCAAAGAGAAAAGTCAAATCGAAACAAGAAAGCACAAGCTTCCACACCCCGAACTGAGACAATTATGGAAATGCCAATGTCCATCCTTTGCTTTAGCTAGATGGAAGCCCCTCTACACTGTTCTCATGTGATTCTACCTGGAGTGCTGCAGCCAATTCTGGGCTCCCCAGCAGAGGAAAGACATCAACCTGTTGTAGTGAGTCCAGAGGAGGCCATCAAGTTGATTAGAGAGATGGAGCACCTCTCCTACGAGGAAAGGCTGAGAGGACTGGGATTGTTCAGCCTAGAGAAGAGAGGGCTTCATGGTGACCTAACTGCAGCCACTCAATAGCTAAAAGGCACCTACAAGAAGGCTGGAGAAGAACTTTTCATAAGGACAAGGGGCCATGACTTCAAACTGAAAGAGGGTAGGTTTGGACTAGCTATTAGGAAGAAATTCTTTACTGTAACGGGGGTGAGGCACTGGAACAGGATGCCCAGAGCCCATGCTCAATCCCTGGAAGCGTTGAAGACCAAGCTGGACGGAGCTCTGAGCAATCTGGTTTAGTGAAAGGTGTCCCTTGTCCATGGGACAGGGGAGTGTGAACTAGATGACCTTTAAGGTCCCATCCAACCTGAACCCTTCTATGACTATGAATTCACACTACCTACTTTATTGCTTCTCCAAGGAACTGCCCAGTCTAAAATGCTGGGAATAGAGTCTCCAATACCCATTCTGTCATTTATTTAACAAGGTATTGTGTTGTCTTACATGAGTTAAGAAATTGGCAGGGCTAAGGGGACTAAAGGAGGGCAGGAGGTGTAGACAAAGGGGGTTGGGATTAGTTTGTTTTTTCCCTCTTCCCACCACCTCAGGTAAAAAGGCAAATAAAACAGCAAGAGCCCTACACCGATCTCTGTCCGGGGCTGCACAGCGGGAAAAACGGAGAAAAGCACCTCGAACCGGCCCCTCGGGCACACCGCGCGAAAAATGGCGACACGGCAGCGGCGGCCCTCCCCAGCCCCTCGCCGCGCGACTCTTAAAATGGCGGGCGGCGTCTGCCGCGCTTCCTGCGGCACGTGATCGCCACGCGGGAGCTCGGAGCCGCTTGTGAAAGCGCGCGCGCGAAAAGCGGCAGAGGGGCTCTGCCATGGCGGCGGGGGAGCGGCCGCGCTGCGCCGAAAAAACCGCGGGAGCCGCTCGGCGCCGAGAGAGCCCGAAACCTGCCCCGGCGCCGCCGTGCAGGGAAGTGGCAGGCAGAGAACGTGCCGCGGCTGCGAAACCGCGCGTGCGAAAAGCGGCAGAGGGAAACGCCGCGCGGCGCCGGAGGGTAAAAGTACCGAGAGATAGAAGAGACTAAAAAGAAGGACAGATAACAGGGGAAGTTACCACAACCCGGCGCGGGCGAAAAGAAAAGCTGAGGCGGTGGTCCTGCTCTGGGAACGGCTCTTAGGGTGCCGAGAGTTACCGTTCCTCGTTCCCGGGGAGCACTACCCACTAGAACTGGGTCTGCTCACACTAGCGTAGTTATTCGCCCACAGAGACCGACTGGTCTCGTCCGCAGGGTCTGGCGCTCCCACAAGCAAAGCGCCCTAGTCGGAGCCGGTGCCAGGAGACGCGCCTTTCCGCCCCACGCGTGGGCGCCAGGAACTGCAGCGGTGCGGCCGTGGTGTTAGTGTCAATCGCCCAGGCTAGCCGGCCAGCAACCGCTAACAGTACAGGGGGGGACTTGTCCCGATAGCTAGGCTTCGGGAAAGCGCCTCAAGCAGGCACCCAGCGCTATGGCTGTAGGTGCTGCCAGGTGCGGACGAGACTCGGAATCGCTGCCATGAACAGGAATAAAGAGCGCTCTCCATTTGGGGGCAAAGTCCGGCTTTAATGACACCCAGCGGAGCCAACAAAGCGAAGAGCATTTGACAGTTGATACACGTGGTTATAAAGGGAGTGGGTGGTAGGGGTGGAACCGGCACAGAGACCAATGGGAATCCAGGGGGAAGGGGTACAAGAGATTGACATACACAGGAGATCAATGGGTACAGCTTAAAGGAGGGACCCCAGTCCCTGGCCCAATCACTTCAAACCCTGGAGAGAAGCTTCTGGAGAAAAGGGAGTGAGCAGGGAGTGACTGGCAGGGCCCTGGGGAGGAGTAGGACTGGCGCCATGGGGACCAGAAAGATTGACATTTAACTGGGAGAGGAGGGAGAACCTGGGCAGAACCGTTACAACATGGGGGGAACAGAGCATTCCAACTTCAAACAAAGGGAGAACAAATCAAACAAAGGGAGAGTAAAACAAACACACCACAACACCTCTCTCCTATTATAGGACAAATTTATACTTTAGGTTTAATTTGTCAAATTTAACCTACTTTCACGCTAGCTGTACTATGCTAGCTCTTTTTATTTTGGGGCAGTTGAGATTGAATTATACCCCAAAGGTATTTTTCTGTATCCTCGGCAAAGCTTTTCCTATTACTGTGGCAGCACCAAAAGGCAAATTTTCACTATACTGACACCTTAGAGAAAAAATAGGAGACAATCCTGTCTACCCAGTAAACTCTTTTCCTTAGAAAGACAAGAGCACAAAGAACAGTATGGACTCTTGCTGTTGTATCCAGCAATCGATACAAGATGCTTAATCCAGGGACATTTTTAGATTGGGTAGGAGTTACCTGAAAGACGGCAAGGCAAGGAACGGCAAAGAAGATGATCAGTTGTTCCTTTGGTACAAAGACTGTGGATCAGCAGATTGGCAAAAATGGCAAGTGTAGAAAGAAACCTCAAGCTATTTTGCCATGGCTCATAAGCAGGAGATCAGAGTGGAAAAAATCAGTTTTGTGAGAGGATCTTTTGTTATCATAGGCAATTTCCCACTGCTCAGTTGAAGGCACAGTAATAAATAACAGCTGTAGCTGGATATGATGTCTCCATCTTCTGATTACATTGAAAGCAGGGACAATAAGGCAGGAAAAATTAGATGCTGCTTTGGCTTTGCATATGATAGTTGCCTTTGTCAGAGGCAAACTATCAGCATAGCTAGATCTCTGGGTTTTACTTTCCTATCTAATGAAAAAAGTAGCTTGAAGACACATCTCCTCAATATCTTATTTTCTTGTTATTCTTTTTCCTCTTCTCCCTGACTAAAGTAAGAAATAGCATTAAGCAGGGAGATGTGTTGTATCTGAGATTCCTTGAAAACTAAATTTGACAAGAGAGCTTGTTTGAAAATATAAGCTGGAAGATTTACACCAGATAAGAGACTATAAAACCTTCCAGTAGAGAACTAATCTCACATGCAAGAAATTAAACGGTTCAAAAGTAGTTTGTCATTGTCTGCCAATGAAGTTAGGCTTGTTTCCTCCTACCACTGCCTTCAAAGGGTGAGATGAAACCACAATAGGATATTTCACTTTCAATGTGTTTCCTTCTGTCACTGAGCTTTAAAATCATGTTCAGAAGTTAAAGGAAAGTTATGATTTTCCTTACAGAAAGGGACAATCTCCTTTCAATAACTTTTTGGAATATTTTTGAAATCCAAGCTTGCATCCTAGAGCTAACATTTACCATGTGCTAGATAAGACCATTCTAAATTAAAGAACTTTACATGCTTTTTGAAGTATTCTAGTGGTACATATCAGGAAGACTAAAACATGTAATTGAATCCTTTGCATTAAACTGGATGTTTGCATTTTACATCTGGGATATGTAAAGAAGAGAATAACATTGTTTACAACTACATCTGACAAAAAAAATAAGAAAGTGTTTATAAAGTAATATCCTGAATATATATACAGGATACATATAGTATATATACATTATATCCTCTATAGAATATTTGTACACAATCCTTTCAGATACTTATATACTAATGTATACATTTGGTAAATTACAGTAGTCCAACAATGCCCAGCATGCTGGAGACAGGATGCCAGGTCTAGCAAACCCCAGTTTCACTCACAATGACACAGATTTTTCTACTTCAAAATTACAGTCTTCCTTCATGATTCTTCTGTTCAAACCTCTAAACTAAGTTTTTCTTCATGTTTTGGTAACAAGTATTACAAAAGCTTTGAAAAAACAATTAAAGTTTTCTGTAAGCAAAATTATTTTAACTTTATTTAGAAGGTCTTTTCATATTACTTAAAATTTGTAGAAGGAATATACAAATCTTAAATACCATCTGTAAAATTTTGCATTTCTAGTGAGAGATCATATTAATGAAAAAAAACTTCAATAATTGCAAATTTTTTTCTTAAAATTAAAAAACTCCAAGGAGTTACTCATTTTTCTCCTAAATTATTCCATGCAGTTCCATCTTGTGCATATTTCTTACCTGCAGGATTTGTTAAAATTTTGAAAAGCTGTCAACCCTCTAGAATTAAAATAACCCTAAAACACTGTTACAATCACGGAAGCTATCAATTAAAAATCTCCCCTTAAAATTATCTTTTCAAGTGACATTGGAATTCATTATAAAATTATCTTTTCAAGTGACATCGGATAGGCAACTCATGGGAAAAGGACCTTTATCAAGATTGAAAGTATTTATAAGTTACAGAATAGTTCTGAAGCCTGCAATTACTGTATGTTTCAACATGTTCATAAACTTAAGTAGCATAAGCATTCAGGAAGCAGAATTTCAATTCTTCATTACTTGAATCAACTGATTTATGATATGAGTTTCCTAGTCTTCACTCTAATAGAAGACAAAAGGTATGTTTAAACCATATTTTACAAAAACAATTTTCTTTTTCCTAGAACAACTCAGAGGACTTACTCACTCAAGCTGAAACTCTGATTTGTTTTTTTGTTTAAAGTTTGGATTGCATACGTTCTACCCTTCTTGGCCAGAAAACACTATAGCTGGCTCTCTCAGACAAAGGCTGCTCAGGCTTGAAAGTCACAATCTCCTCATTTGCTCTTGAATAGTTCAGGAACATAAACATCCTTCACGCTTCTGGGTTTTCTCAGGGACCACACAACAGCTAAAGCAAGTGACAGGAAGATTTTTTTTTTTTTTAATAAATAGTAATCTCAGTTTTTTTGCAGAGATAAATGAAAAAATAAACTAAAAACTACCTGGGAAGTCCTGACAATGTTTCATGATCATGCAGATTTCTTTAGGCTGTTACACACAAAACAGTCCTTGACAACTTTGTACTGTGACTTTTCTATGCCTTCTAGAATGATTGATAAAAAAATCCTCACTTTGTTCAGTCCAATTCTTGGCCCTTTGACTGAAAGAAAATGTTATTTACAAAGGCACCAGACACATTGCCTTTCTGTTCAACTCACTGATACTGCTGACATTTTGTCACAGTACCATTTGTACTAAACACTTTTAAGAACCAGTAAATTAATATAAAACCATCAAAACTAGCATTTACATTCCTTTTCCTCACCTGCTAATTGTTATTCAAGCCTCCAAAAAACCAAGTGTGTCACAAAGCACTAGTTGCTAGCCATTATGCTGTAGAAAGAGTTTCTATTGCCTACATTTTAACCAAAGCATTCAGTTGTCCATCTAAAACTATCTGTAAGCAGAGGAGGGTTGACTATGAACCACACCTCTCAAGCACAGATTCATCAGGAACAACTGATAGCCTAAAATGTATGAATGGAAATTGATGAAGCACCGCCGAGAGAAGTCTGATGTGATTCCACAGGTATTTTCTAAAACTCTGAAAGCTAACCTCTGAAGAACAGTACATAAAAGAGTCAAGACATAAAATCCCAGTAGATAAGTTATACTCCAGAAAATCCTGCACTGCTTTTATGTTTTATCCTCAGCTATAGAGGATCATAGCATAGAGCCACAAAATCACATTCAGGAACTACCCTTTGAGCTTTGAAAAAATACCAGACTTCCATTTTTGTGCCTAGACAGGTTTATTGAAAGATTGATGCAAGATTTCTGCAAGAAACACCATTATTACACTGATTTCTCTAATGGTGAACAAGTTTTAAGGTCAGATGATTGGTGTGCCCTTGGGGAAACCAGATTCACAGCTCCTTTCTTCTGTGCTCTTCCTAGATGCCATGCAGACCAGCCTCGAAGAGAAAAGTGTTCAACACCTGTCAATAAGCATATGCCCAAGTGGAACATGTTCCCACTTTGAAAACCCTCCCATGATGTCTGAGCACAGACCCATATTCAATAACCACATCTGAAGAGCTGTTGGGAGTCCACTAGTGCCCATTATAAATCAAAATTAGAAGAATGTCTGAACTCCAGTTGACCAGTAAATACCATTTATACACTCAGGCCCACTGATGGCTCCATTCACTGTCAGCCATTAACTGTTGTCTGGTACCGGGCCAGTTTACATTTACAACTTGCTTAGGGTCACTAACAGCATTTTTGAGGTTCATACTTCCTTGACATAAATAGTCCATGACTATGCTACCAATGACCTCTTATGTTTGTGTCTAGAGATGAGTGAAAAATAGGCACACATCACAGTTGTGCCTCACAGGTCTCTTTAGAAAGGAGCTGTCACTCAGCCAATTTCAAGGCTCTCTATTTCAAACTGTCCTTGAGACTAGAACAGAGGCTGAAAAACTTCTGAGCATGTTTGTACTTCGGTGCTATCTGCTCCCAGAATCTGGTCTTTTTACTTGTGTTCAGCTTCATCTGTTGATCTCACTTCCTTGCTCAGTACCTTGAAGTTTAATTAAGGACAGTAGTCAATTATATAACATCTTGCAATTATTTTACAGAAGACAAGTTGAAAATGTTTGAGAAAAAATTATAGAAATGAAAAAGCATCTTGTTTCTTGCTTTGGTTGTCTTGTTTTGACAGCACCTCCAGCATTTGCAGGTTTAATTTCTCTTTCAAGCTGGAGGCATGAAGCAAAATGTCAAAGAAAAATATTTTGTCCAGACTCGGCTAGTAATTTTGAGGTAATTACAGTGCTGAATGCTCAGCCTGAAGTTTTCTACATAATTAGAGGTTTAGGTTAGCTGCCTTTCTTTAGTAAGTATTTCAATTCCAACTCATCTCTGTTAAAATAACCCTGTAAACCACACAGAGAACAATATTCCCTGGGTCAGAGTAAACAGATTTATTTAATAGCCTAGTTCTCCTATAGCTTTCCTCAAAATCTAGGTAAATAAACTAAACTAATTATTCTGAGTTAGAGAATAGCTCCTTATGATAAAGCATGGCACTAAACTATTTGAGGCCAAACAAATCAGTTATTCTATTTATTTATTTTCCAGCATGTTATCAGCACTAGAGAGGCAGTCACAGTTCATCTTATCAGGTGCTTCTACCTAACTACTGGCCTACAACAGGCACAGTTAATTTTGTTCTGATGTGCTACAGCCGGAGGTGCCACCACATTGCTGCTAACCAGCAGCCAGGTCTGCACCACTTTCTAGCCTGAGGTCACAGACCCAAGTGCTCAGAGACAGCAGCCCTTGGAGAACCTGGCAGCCTTTCCTCAGTGTGCACCAGTGCTACATTTCAGATGTGGCTTCAAATGCAGCACCCCACTGATGTGTTGGAGTGGACACTGCATGAATCCAGGTACAAAGACCAGGCCAATTTGTTCCTTAAAAGATCCTTTCCAAAGCTCTGAACCCATGCACTCACTCTGCTTGCTAGCAGACCAATGTTTCATATCATTCCAGAGTGAGATCAATGACACCAGCAGAACTGGAACTCCTGGTCTCCATACTGATATTTCATTTTCCATGCATATAGTAAGGATCCTATACTGGTATGCATACAGATACAAATAACCTTCCACAAACTCAAACTTTAGCAGTGTTTTAGTGCAGAGCAACAAGAATAATATGTGCAGATCAGTGTAGCATAGGGAGAAACTTTTTTTTTTCATTTTATACAATACCATTTATACAGCTAAAGTCCCTCACTCAACCAAAATTAAGAACTTTGGCAGGATTTGAGCTCTTTCAAATAAATACTTTGAATAACACTGAAATAAAAATTATCAACTACATTGTTTTGTATGTTGTGAAAAAACAACAAATAAAAATTTCAAATATTTCAATTATTCAGGACTTAAAACTAACCAGCTAAGCAGAAACAAAATTGGACACTGCTTCAGATTTCTTAAATATAAGCTTCCACCTTCTAAACACCAGAAATTTTAGAAATCTAATCGTATGTTGCAAAACAACAGGAATATTATCAAACTTCAGTAATTGCTTTTTTAATATCTAGCTTTGAACACTAAGAACATCCAAAATAATTTTAACTATCAGCTATGGTAAAATCTACACTTTACATGTGGATTAATTATGGAGTGCTATTTATCATTTTCATATAGCACTTCAAGCAAGGAATATGCCTTAAAGGATTAAGTTTTGCACTTTGTCAAAGTACTGAACTCACTACCACAACCAGCAGAGTGTTTAAAAAAGCCAGAAGTGCAGCAGTAACCCAGTTATAAGTCTCATTTTATCAAATTAAAAGCCTGGTGCTGCACCACTGATTTAATGAACACTTTCACCTTTTACATTAATGGCATCTCTTCAACTCCCTGAAGAAACAATAATATATTATGGATTCACAATCAAGAAATGCATTGTGAGTACAAATTCTATTTCATATATCTCTCTGCACATAATTAAGATTTAAATTCCTTGCACTGTATTTGAGCTATAAGCAACCCTCCGATGATTTTCAAATGAGCTTTAATGATCAGCCCACATGAGGATTTTGAATACTAGCATTATCAATAAAAACAGTTCTATAAAATATACCGGCTCCACAGATCTATTTCTCATAATATAATGTTATTGTTATCATTGCAAAGAGCTACATCAGCCTAAAGGCAGAGGAAAGTAGGATAGTCCCCGTTAGAAAAGCAAACATTATATTGAAAACAGAATTGCTCATTAGTATTTCCTGCTAATGCACCACTAAGGCTGGAGTCCAGCAGACCTTTTCTTGTTTACCTCATCTTAAAAGCATTCACCCCAAGAGATGCATATCAAATACAACTGAACATCCAAGTAACATTTGCATAGCACTCTAGCCTGCCCATGCTGAAGGGCAGCTATTCCTTTTCCACCTACTGGCATCTCAACCACAAGAACTGTTCCCTACATCAGTAACAGCCTGTACTAGTTAGGCATCAGCATCCAGTTCCTCACTGCTGTCACTTAGGTAACAGTACTCCTCTTCTCAAAAATAACACCAAAACAACACACAAACAAAATCCCAAACTTCGTTCACAACAGCTATGAAAAAACACAAAAATGTGTCTGAAGTAAAAACTTGTGAAAATAAAAAATGGATGCACACTAGAATAAATTTAATTCACAATTATATTTATATCAATTCAGCTCTACCCTCACTGGAAGTCATATTGTGCTTCTCCTCCAAAAGGCAGCAAACAAGGTCCTTGAGGAGCTGCCACCTGGCATGTCCCAGGCAAGCTTGGGGAAGGGTACTAAGGGAGGATGAAGTTCAACCAGGGCAATTGCAAGGTCTTGCACCTGGGAAGGAAGAGCAAGTTCAGACAGGCACCACCTGCCTGAGGAGTAGCTCTGGAGTATTCCCTGGAGGCTTCCAAGCCTTCTAAACCTATTGGACATACCCAGGAGTTTACTGACCATCTTGGGCTTCTCCAGTCATCCCAGCCTGCACGCAACCCTACTCCTCAGGCTCCAGGGATGACCAGCCCAGGAATTCCAGCCTTGGCAAAGGCTCTGCATGCACTCCTGCTGCTGCACCAGCCCTTCTTCAGAGCAAGGGCATGCAGACACCCCAGACCCTGAGGGCCGAATGGCTGTCCTCCCCACAGAGCAGATAGCTGTGAGCTCTGGAACACTGTTCAAGACCTAAACCAAATTTCTGAATAAAATTCATTCTGGGGAGATGATCATCAGTGACCTCTACAATCCCAATTTTATGATCAACATATTTCCCCTTTCTTTCCCTCAAAATTATTTACAACAGAGTTGAGTAACGTGAGTAAAATTTTCACTAGCCTGGTGCTTTGGATTTTCTCATCAAGAACACAACTGATCCAATGATTGATATAAAACATCCAAAAGCATGCAATACCCCAAAATGATCTTTATAAAACATAAGGGAAACAGAAGTGTGTGACTTTGAATAGAGTATATTCTCATGTATTTGTACTGTATAAGTACTACAGAGCTTGCCTTTCAAAGAGTAATTTACAGAAAACATATTGAAATCTTTGTTTAAAAGCAAGGTGCCAAAAAAAAAATATGCATGCATGTAGTATAAATAAGGCTTTTTGACTTTTCTTCACTAGAAAAAGAGATTGCTCCCTGAAAGCACAGTGGAGGCAAAAAATGTGCCCTCACAAAAATTTGAATTGTATTCTTTACAAGCACTGCACCTCTAAAAGATCATTTTGCTTTTCTGCAATACTTTCCTCATTAGTTTTTATATGCTGGCTATCTACCACATTTAAAAAACATAGAAAATATATGTGGGAGCCTTGAGTTGATTTTAAAATCAATAGAGGCCTTTGGCATCAGTGAAGATGAACAGTCTGAGAAAGAGCCAAGCCTTTATCTTCAATTTGACACTCAAAATTTCTTACCAATGTTATTTTTGGTCAGTGCTGACACATTCTGGGCAGCAAGGCAGCATCACTTGAAGAACCACTGCTGCCTTGTGTCCTGCACACCAGAAAGGCAGGAGTTGGACAGAACATAGACAGCAGCAACCACTGTTTGGGAGCTGGTTATATCAAAAACGCTGAAACACTTCAATATATGAAATTCTCTGCAAAGATACATATTCTATTTGTGTTTTAATAGCTCTCTATAAGACTTACTCTTCTTTATAAAAAATGGGGTTTCTTCTGAGAGCACTTGCATCCAAATACGAGTTCAATTTTCATAGAATCCAAATTGAAGTGTAGGGAATGCAGCTCTTCCAGAAAAATCAATAATCAGTCACCAGGATGCTTAGCTTTACATTGGGCTGAATGCATTATGAGCTGGGCAAAAAGTGCACAACTCACAAGTTTGCAGGAATATATGTGTAGGTCAGAGATTAGTTCAGAACAGACTTCATAAACCTGAGCATATTTAATAAAAGTAATACTGTTTTGATTAAAATGCTTTAGATGTATTAGAAAGCATTCTTTGTTTAGAAGGTGATGTTTTAAAGATTTTTCTTCATGCTCTGTATTACAGTAAAATTAACATATACAGCTTTTAAATATTTTTCCACATTTGTAAGGGCGTAGAAGCACTTTCCTGCTTCAGCTTACTGCAAAAACTTTCTTCACAAAGGCATCTGAAACCCTCAATAAATTACTTTACAGCATTTCAAATACAGAATCCAACCTCAAAGATCCAGTCCAGAAAACAATGCATGGAGTCACAATGATTGTTCTTTTACTCCAATCCCCAACAACAATCTTCAGTTTTCTATACTGAAATGTACACAAACTCCAGACTGTGTTCCTTTGTGCTCAGTAGGAGCTCAGTAGACTCCAGTAGTGGAGAAAATAGAATCAGCAGCCTAAGTAGCATTCAAAGTGATGACAAGAAGATTTTCTGCATAATTACACTGGTGCCAATCTCTTCTACACTCAGAATTAATAATATTCCCTGCAGGAGGAGAGAGGGTGCCACTCCAGTGAAAAATTGACTGGATTTACAACATCTGCATTACACAATATATGGTTTCCTATGAACACACACACACAGTCTTTGGGGGGGGGAAGGGGGATGGAGCAGGGGCAGAAGGCTTTCCAATTTTTCACATCATACTTTTCTTCCCCCAATATTTTACTTGGCTTCCTTGTCTACAACAATTGGCTAAAAGTTACATTTTGTGACTAAAATCACTAATAAAACAGAAAAATTATGCTATAGCTATCAACAGTATAATTATTACATATATTTATAATTCAGAATACTCTTTCTGGCACAGAGGATAATAAAATTGTCATGTTCCCCACACTGGATGGAAGAAGACTTATTTACACAAATGGAGAAATGTATCATTTGTTACACAAGAATTTACAAATATTCCCTTAAAGAGTATTATGTTATTTTCCTGTAAAGTTAAAGCCAAGTAGATCATATAACTGCAAGACAGTTTCTGCTAATGAAGACTAGGAGAGGCCTCCTAGATCATGAACACAATTTGTGCTGCAAAGTCAATTATAATAAATTCTATAGATTTATGAGGGCTCTTGTGGAGAAAAGTTGAGACTTCTTATTCTCCCACTCCCATCAAAATATGCACAAAAATAATTTCCTCTTACAACTAGACTGTATCCTAAATTGTAGCCCCGTTCCATTGTCTCCTTACACAAAGTTGTCTTAATTGTTTATTTCCTTCTCTCTTTTCCTTTTATTTAACCCTTCTGCATATTAACAAAGAGCAATGATATGCCTAGATAGGCTCAATTTTGCTGAAATAAACAAAAACAAAAAAATTATGGGTCTGAAGATGCCTTAAAAATGGTAGATGAAAACCAGCTTTGACTATAATTTCAAGACTGTACACCTTACTGCAAAGGCTTACCTTTTTTGTCTTGCATTAGTATTTCAATGTCTTATAGCTGCATTTTATATTGTTAAATTGCGAATACAGTCCTTTTTCTAAACACTAGTGATCTGCAAATTTAGCAGCCCTCCTGGAGACCAACAGCCTTGTGCCTTTCAATCTATCCCATTTTTCAGCTCAGGTCATCTATAAAGAAAGGCAAGACTCAAAGGCACTACAAGAGTAGTGTAGCAGAAGAGACACCTTAACAGGCCTCCTTAGTTTTTGTGAGCATCTCTCTGCACTACCTTATCAAGAGAATCTATCACACAGGTACAGCCTAGGATGCAAGAGGTTAGAGAGAAGCACTGCAGAAAGACCTGGGGGTCCTGGTCAATGACAAGTTCAGTAGGGTTTACCAGAGACCTCCAGCCACGAGGGCCAACGCTGTCCTGGGGTGCATCAGACCCAGCATCACCAGCCAGGCAAGGGAGGGGATTTGTCCTGCTCTGAGCTGGGGTGGGCTCACCTCAAGTGCTGGGGACAGTTCTGGGTGCCACAATATAAAGATACCGAACTGTTAGAAGAGTCAAGAAGAGGGTAACAAAGATGGTAAAGGCCTTGAGGCGAAGTCATACGAGAAGCATCTGACATAACTTGGTCTGTTCAGCCTGGAGAAGAGGAGACTGAGGCGAGACCTCATTGCAGTTACAACTTTGTCACAAACAGAAGATATAGGGACAGACACTGATCTTTTCTCTGTGGTGACCAGTGACAGGACTCAAGGGAATGGCCTGAAGCTGTGTCAAGGTAGGTTTAGGTTGAATAGTAGGACAAGGTTCTTCACCCAGAGGGTGGCTGGGCAATGGAACAGCTCCTCAGAGAAGTGATTACAGCACCAAGCCTGACAGAGTTCAAGGAGTGTTTGGAGACTCCCTAAAGCCCTCAGGTACATGGTGTGACTCTCAGGACTGTCCTGTACAAGGTCAGGAGTGGGATTCTGATGATCCTTGGGTCGCTTGATGATCGTAGGTCACTTTAGCTCAGGGTATTCTGTGATTCATATTTGTCAAAAACTAGACTGAAGCATGAAACATTTCCCAATGCTACTGATTTTAATTAGCAATCTAAGACCAACTTCTTTTTTTTCCTTGTGGCTCTTCTAAATCCCTGGGGCAAAGTCTATTATCCCAAGTGGATTTTTCACAGTAATGCTAAATTGAGCATCCCAAATTTGTAGTGCACTAATTTAGCTCAATTTGATAAGTGTTTTCCATCAGCAAGCCTCAAAGTGCTTGAAGGAGAAGCACAGGGCTACTCAACATGAGTTTAACTCTGTAGGATTCAGATTTCAGAACAATTCACAAACTGAATTTCTCCTGTCAGGGTTATTGCTCTCATGTGAGAAAAGGCATCACTAACAAGGGTGAAGGAAACATGAAAGCTAGTCCAGACCAAACTACAAATACACTGGGGACAAGAGAGTTCCCAGCACAAAGTCCAGAAATTCGTCTCTCACACCTTTAATTTCTTTTGCCATCTGGTGGGAGTTAAAGTTAAAAGCAAATGTGAAATGGAGGTATTGTTAATGAATTAGTCACACTACTTACTGAAGCTGTCTGGAGCTGAGTACATTTTATCTGAAATATTTTGAACCAGATCAAAAAGCTACATACTCTTTCTCACTGCAAAGTAAAAATAAGCAAGTTGATCAGGGATCAAATTAGACAAAAGCCCTTTTCAACCTACACCAAGCATGATTTATAATGAATGGTTAAATAAAAATCTAGCAACTTACACACAAAAGGTGGATTTAACATTTAGGGCCCTGATTTTAGTTGCAGCCTTTTGCGTCAACTGCTTGAAGAAATAAAGAACAAAAAAAAGAACAACTACCTAATACTCAAAACACTAAAATACTCAAGAATCATTTCTGTCCAAAGCAAATGCAGTTCTAAGTTACATTGGAAGCTCTTGCTTTCTGAGTGTCACACAATCAACCAACCTTGCTACTACCTGCTGTTTTTTTAAGGTGACAGAAGTGTACTTTGAATGTTATAGGTGCTATCCTTGTAAGATGTCTCACCTTCCAAAGCTGATCCAGATCCACCTTTTAGCAGGTACATGTTACTATTCATTTGCTGTGACAGAGTTATTAAAAAAACAGCATAAAGAAAATTATAGATTTTGAAGCAAAATTTCTATAACTTGGTCTAAACCAAATTATATCATCTTCAAGAGACTTTCAGCTTGTGCTCTGAAAATAATAGGTGCACAGGACATTATGGAAGGCTTGAAAAGGGAAGCATCATACTGCCAGGCCTTAGGACTGGCTCCTGTAAGTAATTCATTATCTCAGGTGCCTCTAAACTCTTTCTTCAGAGTGATGGTCAGGTTTGGTACACAATCAAGTATCTCTTGCTGAAGAGGAGATTTTGAGCAACAGGTCTTAAATATATACAAAACCCACACCTAGGCACCCACAGACTTACATGGTGTATACTTCCCAACTAAAATAAAAATTGGTATTTTTCCCCTCTATTTCACTGTAGTTGATACTTTTCTCCCTATATTCATCTCCATGGAATAAGGAATTCTTCTCTGATGGCTCATGTACATTTGAGAAGATTGAGCCTTCACTACCTAACAAAATATACAGACATAGCAAAAAACCATCATAGTTCATCTGATAGCTACCCTGGCTGTTTCTCTTTTATACTCCTTTGAAACAGCCCTACTTGCTGTCAGTATAAGGACAAAGGAGCAGTGTTGTGCAACACACTTGGTTTCTTTCACTTGTGTTCAAAGTTATGCTCAGTAAAAGAAGTTTACTCCACAATTATTCAGCACTGGCAGCATTCTGAACTTCCACCACTCTCCTCCTCAAATATGCATGTACAGAACAGTACATAACAAAGATCGTCATTTATGCACAGCACACTGAAACACAGGAAGGGTTTTTGTTTTTAAGATGACACTACACTTTATCATTTCCAGAAGTGGTGAAAAAGCAATTTTCCAAGTCTTTGACTTGCTTTCATTGTCAGGAAGGATACTGAGTCTGGGGCCAGGCAGTTATTCAAAAACAGTAAAAACTCAGGGATGGGCAGCAATGAAAGCCCTTGAATTCTGAGGACAGCTGTGTCAGCCAACCTGCAACCCAGGCTTGTCGGTATTCATTATGCTGTTCCCACAGCAGAAAGAAGCTTAAATGCTCATTAAACCTGGAACTCTTCCAGACATTAAAGCAGTATGCTGACTTGTCTAGCCTTTAAGATATGCCAGCAGCATACCACCCACCATTTTTTATGAGTGTATCACCTCTTCACTGAAAAGTCCCACATCTAGGCCACTTAACTTTAAAAAAAATAACATCTGTTATCTTATTACTACTCATGGTTACTCACACAAATATATGTGGCACAAGAATTAAAAAATCTTTATGATAGCACTACTTGATCATATAAGCACAGATGTTCTCCAATGACAGTTCTTCATTCTAACTGAGCTTATGATACTAGCTTGCAATAATTTCCAGCAGCTAAATTGCTAAGAAAGACAGGTAAAACTCATTCAGTGCTTTCTCAATATTCCCTAGTCATATAAGCAATTGGTGTTTTACCCTATTCACCCAGCATGACAGTAAATGAAAGGAGATTGCAGTGAGATTCTCCAATCTGCTCCTGCCGCGCTGCATCAATACGCTCTGACTTATCCTCGGCAGAGTGCCGAGCCCTGCTCCAGTTCTAAATAACATTGCCTCCCCTCAGTTTAGAGGTTACTTTTTCCTGAATGAATCCCTCCACTCCATAATAAAAAACAATGCCTTGTATTTCATCTTATTCAGGGCTTATTTTCTTAGAAATTCACAACAAAACCCACCAACTGAAGTCTGCCTTCCTATGCTTTATGTGATTTTTGATGGCAAACATTTACAAATAGGCAGCTAAACCCAAAAAGCAGACACAAGAGAAAGTTTCCTAAATCAGTATTTGGCTGATGAATTTACTTACCAAATTTATAGGACACATAAGAACAACTCTTAGCTACTTAATCTGAATTATTAGTTTACAGACAAGGTAAGGTGTTACAAAGCCCAAAGTGAAGCCTAAAACAGGAGCAGAATAAACAGTGGGAAGAAACATCTACAGCAGAGTGCAGACAGTGAAATAAAATCAAAATCCTTACCAACAGAGCTCCTTTAAATCACAGGCACCATCATACATCTAAAACAACCTTCAACAAATACAAACTACCACCCCTATTTTCTCCTAAAGTAGGCACAAAACTATGATGGACTTCATTTTTTTCACTCAGGTAAATAGAACTTAATAATACACCCAATACCCTACTCTCCTCCCCACCCCTTTAATGTATTTCAGCAAACATAACCACCTGGCAGTCAGCTAAGGTAATTATTCCTGCTGCCACCTCCTTTGCATTGCAATAGCTTCACCTGCTCCATTTAACCTTCCCTGGAACACTTGGAGATGTCCTGAACCAGGCCTGCAAATTAACACTTTACAGGTCTCTGGTTTGTGTTGCACATGCTCTTGAATTGGTACAATTACATTCCAAGTCTGCAAAAGAAAACACAGCTATTTGCAAGTGACAAACCCAAGTTCAGACTATGTATGAACAGCATACATTTCTTGGGTAAGGATTTTTGACAAATTAAAGTACAACCATATGATAAAGCACAGATATAAAATTCAGACACCTTTGGTTTGGTTTTTTATTGGCGGTAGTTTCATTGCATTCACAATCAAACATGAAAATTAGACAGTATGCAGGATAACGTCACAAACCAGTATTTTGAACTGAAGGAATGGTTTTGATAATTGAACCCCCCTTTGTTCTGGCCATGTTCTCAGTCTAGAGTACAGCAACCTGGCAGGTTGCTGACCTAGAAAGAGCAGCTTCATTAAGTCAAGTAAATGTTTGACATGAAACTGAAGATTCCTCCCCCACCAACTAATCCTGAACTCACAGAAATATCCATACATGTCCTACCAACACAAATTCAAAGTAATCTTATAACTTTTTTAAAAACAGATACCTACTTTGAAAACAAAGGTGTGAGGGACATTAGTGGGATTGGTTGGCAGCACATACAGTTAGACAGGGAATTCTAAAGACTCAGAACTGAAAACTGCAGATTGGATAACTAAAATAGATTTCTTTAAGTTCACTTTTTATTTCAGTATATTAGCATTATAAAACACTGAAATATTACAATACTATATTACACTCTCCTTGAAGACCCCATATATTGCAGCAGAGCCATAATACAAGCAATGAGATGGCAGCTAACAGAACTGATAGGCAAGTGAAATAGAAATTAATTTCTATATATTTGCATTTATATATCAAACTACAGTGGTCTGTTAGAAGTTTGTCACTCGTATTTGTTGTTTTCTTCCCTACATTTGCCTACATTAGTTTTATCTACATTGCCTGTGTTTTTTACATCTTTTATAACTGCATAACAAATCTTACTTGCGCTGGTTGCTTTATTCATAAAAATTGTGTTCTTCTGTGCAAACAAACCAAAAATTAAAGAGATACTATACAGTGTCCATTCAGGTGGGTTAGTGACATGAAATGTGTGTTATGGTTTAGGCCTGGCAAAGCCAAGGCCCCCATAAATATACCTTTTACCTGATACCTGCTGTGAGATGTGGCCAGGAAATAAGCAAAGCAGGCTCCAACTTAAACATAAAGAGAAGTTTATTAACTAAACTACACACACAATTACTAAACTACACACACAATTACTAACCTACACACACACAGGGAAAAAAACAAGGAGAATGAAAACTACACAGAAACACTTCCTTATCCTCCTCCCACCAAATTCCCAAACACATTTACATTTCCCAAAAAATTATCCACACTCGGTCTGGCACCACCCTTTGGAAAAAAAAAAAAATCAAATCTTCAGCTCATAAGGGATAGACGGAGTCCTTCCTTGTGCCACGGACTTCTTGTCACAATCAGCAATCCGCCCGGTATCTTGCTACCTCGTGACATCTCCTTTCCATGCCGAGGTGCTCTCACCACCTGGCATGGGATGGGGCAGGGGCCTGCCTTCAGGGCCTTTTAAGAATGCCTCGTCTCGTTCCAAGCAGAGTACAGTCACAATCCTGGGACCTCTGTCCCCCCCCATGTCTTCTATACCCCCTGGGGCCGAGGGGTCTCAAAACCAAACTCTCTTGACGCCGAGCCTCCGCTTCCCCCTGCAATACAGCCTCTGCCTCACCAGGAAACAGTCCATGGAAATACAACAAAAAAGAGTCCAGCAAAAACTGCCACTCCATCTTCCTCCATTCCTTCAACATCTCTCTTCTCCCTTTGCCAGACCCTCCTTACTGGCCTGATTTTCTTCCTTCATCTTCCACTCCTGTCCCTTTCCCAGGAAAGGCAATGTTCTGCGAAGCCTTCATTCCCCGAAGGGTTAAAGCTCTGCCAGGCGGCCGGACTGCCCGCTGCCCCCCCCTTTCTCCTCCCAGCCGTGCTGCCTGCCGGCACATGATATCAAGTTTCAAGATATAGAGTTCGAGCACGGGCTGCATTCTCTGGGGGGGGAATAAACTGGTCGTTCAAGGGTCCGCCACCCTTCCTCCGAACCCGGGCCTACCGTGGCATAGATGGGCCACGTGGCTCTCCCCTCCCCCAGCCCAGCCAGCAACTGGGCCGGGGGAGAGACTTCTTCACGCCGGAAATCCCAAGAGAGCTCCGAAGGCCAAGAGCCCTGCTTTTAACCCCTTGAGTTCGTAGTCTCAAGAGGCGGATCCAAATGTCCCACTGGTCAAACTAAGTGCCCATCTTAAATTCCAATTACCCATTGGTAATCACAGCAAAACAAAATATCCCAGATGTCCCATTTCCGGTCAAACCACGACAATGTGCCATTGTACCATATTGGAAACCTTTACAGAAAAGAGTGTTCATTATGAATTGGTATAAAAAGGACCCAGAGCTTAAGGAGAACCAGATTAATGGGGCTTCATTTCTCTGTGTGCAGGTAGATGCATGCCCAGCTGCCCTATGTCCTGCTGCAAATTCTCCTGCAAGAATCACAGAGGTGCAATGCAAACTTGTTTGAGAGTCAGCATCATAAAATTTTCTCAAGCTACAAGAATCGAAAAGCAAATTAATTCTAGCAAATGTATAGGGGAAAATTTTCCTCCCAGATACCTATCATTCTTCTTTTCAATCCCCAGTATTTTCTGTTGTACAGTAGTTTTAACATGCCACTAATCAAATTTTTTTAAACACATGTTTATATAGTACATGAGTTCAACTCTTGTAAGCTCTTTTATCCATGACCAGCTGATGTACTGGTTTTTTTCCTTTTATGACCAGCAATGTTTGCCAGCATTTTCTTAATTAAGAGTTATTTTGCGTATGCTAATATGCTTTTACAACATTAAATGAGAATACCATACCTGGGAAGTGGATCTCTCTTCACACTTTGGAATAAGCACTGTGCCTTTCCCCATGCCACTGCAGAGCAGGGCACTGACAAGTTGAGCATTTAGAGATCAGAAGTTGCATCCGTGGATAGAGTCTCCTGGCTGCCACAGAGTCAGAACAAAGGCAGAAAATACTTTCTCAGATATATGGTTTCTCTTCATACAGCCACAGTTTTGCCAGTGGCAAAATAACTTCCTACAACTATGCCTAGATCAACTGCAGACAACCCCTTTATTTGAGCAATTCCTGCAGAGGGAATGGGCAATTTTTAGGAAGAGGAAAATTGTAACCAATTGCTATAATGCTTTGGGGACTATTCCTCAGGAATAATAGGTCACAGAATGTAGCTAGAGACAGTGATGAGTTTCAAATATCTCTATAGCAACTACCTTTATTAAAAAAAAAAAAAAAGAAGTAAAACCTTTCTGCATCATATAAATAGCAGTGTCTGTCTTGTGCAGTTAGAAGGGATTTTTGTGTTGACTGCTGCATGCTCATCACTGCTGCTTCTTTAAAACCAGTGCTTGCATCTTCTGCCTACAAAGAAAAATAGTGTCTGCCTACAGAGGCAAATAGAGTTTTTACACTGATCTCCAGACATTAGTAATGTTTCTGCTAGGTGTAAAGAAGCAGTGCAATTTAAGTATAATTTATAAAACATGACTGGTTTATAAATCAGAAGAGAATTTTTTTCCTAAAAAAAATTATAGCAGACATTTGCATAAATGCAACAGCATTCAAGTGAATCAAATTGCAATTGTCTTCTTTTCCCAGCTGACAGAAGAGTGGAGTATTTCTTTTCTCACCTACAATATAATGCATTAAAACCAAACCCTCATTTTATCCGTGTTGTGCTGGGTTTTTCCTAGTTCACACAGACCTAAATTAGTGAACCCTCTCACGGAGCAAACTTACAGGAAATTGCATTTATGGTAACACAAATATTATGAATAATAAGCAGCTTTCTTAGCTCCATACAGATGTAGACAGGATGTTTCCAGAGCTCAGCCTCACCCAAGGACCACCTTGTCAAGCAGTGACTTTAGAACCTGCAAGTGTGGAAGTTGTGAGGTGTGAGCTGAGCTGGCGGCTGAATTGCCGGGGAAGCGCCGAGCCAGCTCACGGAGCAGCGCTCATGGCAGATCAATACATTGTACCGACCTGCACGGCACAAACTGTTTTCCCTTCGTGGCAGCTCCTACTAGAAATCTTTGATCAGAAGCAGAAAAAGGAACTACAACTGCAGTTAAAGCCATGAGGTGGAAACAAAAGATTTCAGTCACAGGAGATTTAGGAGCAGCTGTTCAAGCCAGGCTGTATAGCTGCGCACATGTGGTTCACAGAAGAAAACGGCCCGCTTTAAAAAAACCCAAGGTGCTTTTAAAGAAGGCTGGATTGTACAGTTATGCCTACTGCACACCACTGAGGAGATTCATGAGGAGATTCAGCTCTCCCACACAGGCTTGCTAAACTCTGTAGCTGAACTCAAACTAGAGATTACTGCCACGGGCAACAAGTAACCTGATGAGTCCAATTCAGTTCTCTGATTTTGGAGTACAAAAATGTTTTCAAAAGTATCCTCAATGAGGGA
Source organism: Melozone crissalis (assembly GCF_028551555.1). Classification (NCBI taxonomy): domain Eukaryota; kingdom Metazoa; phylum Chordata; class Aves; order Passeriformes; family Passerellidae; genus Melozone; species Melozone crissalis. The sequence goes on along the minus strand of NW_026535784.1, from coordinate 32,549,279 downwards.
ATTCATACTCATATATACGCATACACCAACCCCTCTTTGGAGTATTTTTGTGGTTTGGCTTTTGTTGTTGTTGTGTTTTGGTTTTTTTTTTTCATTCACACATTCATTTTTAAAATATATATCCACCTGTAAGCTTTGGGTTCAGCTACTTTTATCATCCCTGAGTACTGTACCACTTCACTACAACAAAAAAAGGGGGAATTTGATCCAGGACAGAAGATCTATTTAAAGAAGTATTCACTAGTGAAAATATTTCTTTTAGAAATGATTAAAAAAAAATATTTCTAACATTTCCAGCATATATAGTAACTTTGGTCTAAAGAAACAAAAAAGCTTTGATTTCAATTTTGCAATACAGAAACATATAATAACTTAAGAACAGATGTCAAATGGACAAGTATTAAATAAATTCAGGTCAAGCTCGAAAAGTATCTATCTGCATTGGCTGAGAGTTTATCACAGCCTCATAACTTATTTATTGCACCTCTGAGTTTTGAAGTATATTCTGTTATTTGACAGCTAAAAGAGGTCCATAAGCCCCTAGCCTAAAAGGAATTTTTTTTTTCTAATAGCCACTCTGCCCTGGAAAGAGCTGGAATAAAAAGCACAAGTAGACCTGTCTTCACTGCCTTGTATGGGTCTACAAGATTTTGGAAGCATAGTTGCATCTGAATAGACTACTTTGTAATGAAACTACATGACTTTTCAATCTATTTTTTAAATAACTTGTAGATCACATTTTGAAGCAAGACAAGTAAAATGGTAACTGTTGAACAAGTAAATTCAATCTCAAAAATTTTCAGAAGTCAGTGAACAACTTAAATTCTGGAAAAATTATTTTTTAAATTTAAAAAGTGTTTAAACATTTTTTCACCTTTCAATATGATCCTAAACAGCAGCATATCTTTTAGTATATTCTCAGAGCTGTAAAAAATACAGAAGGAATGCAGACTGCATTTTCAAAAACCAAACAATATAAAAAGAACCCAGAGACTAACAATCTGCATTCAGACAATTATTTTTTAATTTCCCAATAAAATAAAGCCTCAAGAAATTTAGTTTGAAGGATGAGGATTCTTATTTGTTTTCATCTCTGCTACTTTTAGGAGGCTGAGCCTCCCTTATGAGGTTTTATCCTTTGGGTTGGGGTTTTTTCCTAGGTTTTTTGGTTAATTTCTGGTTCATTTGTTTGTTTCTATTCACTTCCATACATAGTATATTACTTTACAGCACAAGACATTTCTGTTCAGTAAGACAGATTGTATGTGATGGGTAATCTATACTACTGTCTTAAACCATTCCAAATGCTGTTTTCAGACCTCAGATTGATGTTTCCACAGTTACTTGGATTCAATAATTATCAGTGGAATTCCTTTTTACCATTATTTCTTATGTGGCCCCAAAAGCAGTAAAGGCTATAAAGCTGTAAAAGGAAAAAGTTATTTTAAAAACTTCAATACCAGAAGATGTAAACCGATGAACACTGACATTAACCAGGAGACCCAAAACCAAGAGATCTGGACTTGTCCTAGGAGCATGATACTAGAGTAACAGAAAATAACCAATTAGTCTGCTAAAGGCACTCCAATATTTTCTTCTATTTATTCCAAAATTGTATGTGTTTATAGAAGGAAGTTATTTCCAGCACTTACTCCCTTTCACAGCTGGTATTCCTATCCCAGGCATTCTCTTCAGATTGCTTTCCTCAAGTACTCCAGGCATAAAAATATTTTAGAGCAACAGAAGTCCTCTTCATGAGAAAAATTATGCTCAGGAAATAAAATTTATCTTTTAATCATATAATAACTTGTACACCCATCTAGTGATTTTTAGCAAAAGTCACTAGGAATATGTCACTGCCAGTCTAGATATTACTAAAAACAAACAAACCACTGTATTTGCTAAAGGAAATATAGTCACAATCGTTTTAAGAAAACTTTTTGCAGCATGTAAAAAAGCAATTAGCTGTATGTTTAATTACTCTCTTAATCAGATTCATTTGCCTAGTGTGTCTATTTTACTTAGCTTTGTATATCTTGCAGCTCAAGATCAGGAGTCTACTAAGCAGACAAAAGGAAAAAACATTAGTTTTTGGTAGTTTGGTCCATCACCACCTCTTCAGCTTATGATAGCTATCAGAAAGATCATATGCAATTAGATAATGAGTTTGTTTTTCCAAGGAATTCAAGTAACACAAAGATAACAAAACCAAATTCATTATGCAAATTTAATCATGGTCTTTGCCTCACCTTCATGAACATTCTATCTCTAAAAATGCAGGGAGAATAGAGAAAAAAATATTTTACTCCTTTAAATATTGGAAGTTTCTCAAAAATCACAACACCAACCCCACTTCAACCATTTAATTTGTCTAACACTGGTTGTCTGGGCCATACCTAAAGCTGGTGCCCTCTTGGAGCTCCTGGGAACAACATTCTTGCATGGTGCCACTAGACAGAACCCAGCTTCCAGCTTCTCCAGGGTATTCTTACATATACACAGCTCTACGCACATGTGTTGGTGATTTGGAAAGACAAGTGCCATCACCCCAAATATTGCCCACTTCCTCTTTCTCCCAGTTTATACACTGAGCATGAGGCCATTTGGTCTGAAATATCCCTTGGGTCAGTTGGGGTCATCTGTCCTGGCTGTGTCCCCTCTCAGCCTCCCATGCACCCCCAGTCTCTTCACCAGCATGGCAGCTCAAAAAGCAGAAAAGGCCTTGGCTCTGTGCAAGCCCTGCTCAGCAATAGCAAGAGCATCTCTGTGTCATCAACTCTGTTCAGCTCAAATCCAAAACACAGCCCCATACCAGCCACTGGGAAGAGAATTAACTTTATCCCAGCCAAAACCAGCACTCCATCTCAAAAATTTAGTCACATGCCATATCCTTTCCTCTGCTCAATTGAGCTCCATAGGTTCATGTTACTGACTGAAGCCTCCATTGATTTACCAATTAGTAAACAGAAGAGCACTGAACTGCTTCCTCATTTAACCTGGAGGAAGGAACAGCTGCTCCAAAAGTTCAGACCCCACCATACCTGTAGCTAGCATGGAAGTGATTCAGCCTTGTGAGCTGAGAAATCAACATGGTAGAAGCAATAAGCATGAGGGTAAATAGAGTAGTTAATTTAGTTGTGTAACTGTTCAGGCCTCCACTATTTTTCCTTTCCTCCTATACATTCACACATTTGAAGTGATCTGAAAACATGATGTATTGCAGACTGTTTTCAAAACTAAAATGTGACTGCATATGCACAACAGGCATGCACACTGGTAGGAGAGTCAAAGATGGAAGGATCACACTCATCCTTCTCACAGAAACTAAAATATATTATGAGACTTATGCAGTTCATTTTAGCAAGTTCAGTTTAAAGCACTCATAAAAACTCTCCTCAGTTAAAAATCTGCAAATGTTTAAAGAAACATTTAAACTCAGAACTCCAAGTACTAAAAATACAAAGATAAGAAAAAAGCCAATATATTACTTCATGATTCTACTGCTTCACTGCATGTAATTGCAACTTGGATGACCATGCAAGATGTGACCATAGTTTGTACTGCTTATTTCCCTTCGTTTTATTAGCCCTCCTTTCCTTAGGGTTTCAGTGATCCTGTAAGTAATACTTGACCTCCCCAGGGAAGATCTTAATGGTGCTTCTACAGAGTTGGATTTTTGTACAAACTGTTCAGTTAATCCTCCCTTTCACTTAGGCAATAGCAAACAGTGTAATAGAAACATAGAATCACAAATCCTACTGCCTGGAAATTCTTTTCAGATATTGAGCTCTTTTAATCACTTCTTTTAACAATGACCACATGCAATATAGGTGCACAAAGGTAAGTATAACAAAAATAATTTGTGAACCCATTCTTGAGTAAATATTGATCATGTGATATTCATATATGAAACCTTTTTCTTGCAAGAATATTTTAGTTCAAATAACTGTTGAACAAAAAATTGTATAGCATGGAGGAAAATACCAATAAAAAGCACCATTGACATCGAGAATAATAGTAATGATTTTTCCATATATGTTGCACATAAAACCTCAGACTGCAGTCTTTCTACTTATTTAGGTCAAGAATTTGTATTTTAAATTGATTATAATGTTGTAAATAATGCCAGTATTAAAATTTCTCACACTTCATACAATGTGTTCTAGGATAAATTACACATTCACTTATTTTACATAGCTATATGTGAGAAAATAGTACATAATATAAGGTAATTTTCTGATTTTTAAGAACTTTTGGTAAAGTAATCTTCCTGTTCAAGTTTTACCTGTCAGTTTGGAAGGAAAATAATATTCCTTTTTGGTTTCTTTTTTCTTAATGTCAAGATTCTTCCAAGGAATAAAATTCTAGAGAAGAGTGACTACTCTTTTTTCCCCCCTATTCTTTTTCTGTTGAGTAATTTCATTAATATTTCACCTGAAGTTGCTTTTTTTTGTATAGAAAAAGCCTCCTTCCAAACAGGCCTTACAATATTTCTCCTGCCAGAAATTTAAGACAGATTATTTATTCTGTATCCTGTTTTTTAAGAATACCTGCTTTCAGCATTTTTTTAAAACTGGGCATTGTTTGACTTCTATTCACAAATCCAGTTACCCTTCCTTGATATGGAATAGTCTTTTACATTATTTCATGTTGCAGTGTTAAGTTTTCTTTCTGCTGATTTTTGCTTGGCTTGCTTATTTAAGTCTTCCTGTTCATCTTTTGATGATGTGTCAGCAGGTCTTATCATGGAGGGGAAAAAGAGTCAAGAAGCAAAAAGTAGCTTCAGTCTCTACTTTGAATTAAGTTAAGGTGCAGACTTCTTGTTTTCCTGCCAAGACTAAAGCCTTCTAGTAGGAGCTCAAACATAAGAGGCTCATTCCTCACTAGAACAGCTGAAGCATCATCATTCTTACATGGCTCCAGTTGCAAAGAGAGCTAAGAAGAGGCAGCCAAACAGAGATTATGAGTAAATACTGGGTGACAGGCAGATGCTGACACACTCAGCTAGGTTTTCATTTTCATATCCCAAAATAAGTCTGTGAATGTGGCTATGTACAGATAGGTCCCAGAAGTCATTAATTCAGCCAATTTTGACATCTGAATAAAAGACTTCACCCAAGACACTGATATTCTCATAAGACACAAAAAACTATTATCCTAAGTTAGTATGAAATGACCAGTGCAAACAAGCACATTTTTGATATGGGTGTCTTTCATTCTGTCTAAAAATAACACAACACTGATTTCATGTTTACAGTAGGCCTCAGCATTTCAGGCCCCAGGCAATTCACTGTTTGCAGTTACAGTTAGACCTGCTCTTAAAAACAAAGTGTACTCGTGCTCCTCATCGCCACCTCAGATGTCAAGCTACCCTATCTCTCAGACACTCTACTAGCAAAAGATTTCAACAAATCCTTCTTTATAATTGTCAGTTATGCTGCACACATCATCACAACACAAGCTGAATTTCTGTCTTGTTTCTCATTTCCCAGGCTGGCCTCTTTCTGTTCTCAGGTCTAACTTTGTTTGATTACAAGGACTTAGGAGTGAAGATTAGACAAGATGACCTGCTGAAGAGTTGAGATGACCTAGAAGTACTGACTCACCAGGTTTTCTTGTCAATGATGATTGCTCAGTGATGTCAGCCTCTTCTTCTGGAGAAAGTGTTTCACTCTGAACAAAACCTGTGACATCATATATTTATGTGAATTCCTCTAGGACACCATCTGCTGCCCACTCTTTGACATGCTGGTGGAAATATGGAACAGAAAGGGAGGTAACTGTGATTCTGTATCTTGCTAGGACACACAGTTGTCGCTACCCACTAAGCATCTATCTCCTTCTACTACTGCTTTGAGAGAGTTTAACCAAAGGTGAATTTCTTCTTTCCAAAGACTGTTTGGAGACCAAAAAACTCCAAAGAAATTGATGATGAAACAAACAATGTGGTGATAAAAGACCCATCACAAAGGATACGGGAGCAATTTAGCAGAGCTGGGTAGATAAGAAGAATGGAAAGTTGCAGCTGATGTATTTGTGTAGTTAAATCCAGTGTTAAATCACAGCCAAAATTCTAAGAAGAGGAAGAACTCCACAAGTTTTGCAATTCCATGAAAAACAGACCTTATGTTGAAGTGCATTGAGGCAAAACCTTTTTAAGTGTCTTCATTCAACCAGTCTCTGCAAAACTGTTGATCTCAGGTGCTTAATATTCTGCTACTTCCTCTCACTCTTATGATGCTTAAGTGTTTTTCTCTCACCCAAACACGTAATTTTGGAAGAAGGCTGTAGAGAGAAACCAAACAGAGAAAGAAAAACATTAAAATCCTGGACATTCACATAATCAAAGAAATTTCTCTGTGGAGATGGTCACATCCGTAGCCTGGCATTTCTCACTCCAGCTTTCTTTTTCCAAAACATTGTTTCTGTTACCCCTTCCTCTTATTTAATTTCTCTTATTCAATGTGCCCTCTAAACTTGTTAACAGTATAAAGGTATCTGCTACTCCCCAGCTGCTGGTATTTCTGGTATGATGCTTCTTTTGCTCATTGTTGGCTCTGCTTTGTCTAGTTTGATAGTAATTACTTATCAGACCTGCTGTTATTACAGTTCAATAAAATCAGTGAATACTCAAAAAGCAGTAAGATGTATGTGCTGCTACCCAACTGACTGTAGGTACAGCAATTAGCAACTAAATCAGACCCTGGCACTTAGAAATTTTCTATTAAAAGAGTCGTTGGGAATCAGATCTCCAAGACAGTCTTGTCATTCCAGACAGGTGGTTCAAGCCATTTTCATTTTTATTTAATATACATACAGATGAAACAAGGGTTACACAGCAATGCCTTGGATCAAAGTACAGTGACTCCCAACACGGAAAATGTGTCTTAAAGAAAATATGACAGGCCAAAAAAGTTCCTCACCATATTGGTAGGATTTCCCTTTTTTGGGGTTTGACACAAAACAGAAGAAATTTTTAACCAGCATTTAATAAAAACCCTCTGTAAACTGTTCACAGAATGCAGAAATTTCATTCTTTGAATTTAATAGCTGACACAGCCAATTAAAAAATCTTGGTGAGCAGGAAGATAAAGTAGTATGAGAGTTTGCTAGTGGTCAGATTATTATAACCCAAACAATTACATTCTGGTGAGGGTTATCTGGTGAGGGAATTTTCCATACTGCAGAGATGAACTTGCCAGACACCTTCAGTGGACCATTGCAGATATCGACTGTTCAGGCTACTGTATATCTACTACACATTTTGCCAAGAACTCAGAAGAACAAGCAAGATACTAGCAGATAAAAATGGATCATGAAGATGTTTCCAAACATGTTCTACTACATTTACAACAGAATGCTTCATTTTGGCTTTGATTATTCCTTTCTAAAGCAAAATTAACACAGAAAAATAATGGCATGCCTTTAGTCAGCAAATACATTCTGAGTTACTGCATTAGATGTCACTGTCATTTAGAGGAACAGTACAATTCTGGTCTAGGTGGGCTTAGAAATGAATAGCTTAGGGGTGAATAAGTTCCTTCTAGCTCATCATACACAGACATAGCTCCATTTTCCTGATGGTTGTTAAAGGTGACAAATAGAATGACTGTTGGCAGTTGCACTCCATTCCCCATAGAACAAGAGTCAAATTCAGAATATATGCAATAAAAGAATGTTGCCTAAGTGTGCTACTGAGTTTGACAGGTTAAAACAATCTCATAGGATAGCAAGGACAGAGCAAAACAAAATAGGTTTCATAAACGTGCCTACAGGGCCTAGGGACTATATTGTTCAAGTGACAGAAGTGATGGGAAGTTACCGTACTGCTTCCCTACAGCAAAAAAAGTTCAGCACCTGCCTCCCCCACACCCTGGTTCCTAAGATAATAATTTCTGTATGAAGACCTTTTCATAACACGAACTCCCATGTTCAGGATAAAGATGGGGTGGGTAACTCTTGCCCTGTAAAAATGGACTGTATGTTGCATACTGAATTTGCAAGACATCAGGACTGATCTGTAGCATTGTGTGTTTTAAGGTATTTATACAGATTTTGTTGTAAAGTTTGCTATTTTTTATAAGTTGAGATTTTGGTCTGATTCTCAGTTCCCCCCATGTCCCTCCCTCACAATGGTTTGTCCCTGAGTTGTTTCTCCCTTGTTTTCACACCAGTGGCCTGTCCACCAAGGTGACCAATCTCCTAGTCCTTCCCTTCATGTCCTTATAAGTTTATCTCCTCCCTCCTGGTGCTGCCCAGTTTCCTTGTCCATCATTGTAACCACCCCCCACTTTGTTTTGAGAACCTTCTATGTCAGTTATCCCTTACTTAAGATACGATTTGTCTCCTGAGCCTTTTGCCTCCCCTATGCAATCCTTATTGGTTCAGTTGTGTCCCACGCTCCTCCCCTGGCCTTTGTTTATTGGAATCCCTTGTGTCTCCTCCTGTCATGCCCATCCCCTTTATCAGTGCCCCCCCAAAGGGTCCTTCTCTGACACAGTCACTCGTCCTGGCTGGGACAATAAAGCGCCTTGGCACTGCACACAAGTGTCCGCCCTCTCCTTCCTTCGCCTCAGAACTTGGTTGCCACGCTGTTGCCCACACTACCCACGCCGCAGATGGCACCACTACCCGGGGTTCTTGTGAAGAACCTGGGGCTGGCAGAATTTGTGGTCTCCTCCGGCCACTCCGGGAACGGCTAGCCGGCGTACGGCCAGTTCCTGTGGCTGTGAGGCGGGCTAACTGAGCCTTAACTAGCTTTATTTATTGAACTTTCTCTTGACCTGCCTGCCACCTCTTTTTTATTTTATAAGCGCTAACAGCATTTTTTCCCAAATGATCAGGCTAATTTTTTCATCTGTGTGTCCTGGTTCAGGGATAGCCAACCTAGGACACTGTGTTATCTTCTACAGTACAATCATAGTTTTAGAAAGATAGAAATAACAAGAATTTCCATCTAGAATGAGACATTTATGGAAAATATACAGAAAAACAGACCTGGTGCAGCTGCAGTGAAGAAACATGGTGGAGCAGAGAGGAGTACAGGCATGAGAAAATAAAAGATGGTCTGGAACTGAAATCCTGCAACTATGAACTTAACAATGGTCACTAAAAGAAAAGTTGGCCTGCAACTGAACAAAAGGGGGTATAGAAAATAAAAAAAGTCATATCCAACACAATGAATATGTTATTTCCACCAAAGGCTGAGGAATCCCTGTAGCACCTTCACCAACCCCGGAATGAAACCAGTGGACCTATGTCCTAGAAGCGTCAGGAAGCTTATCAGCTTATGTGTTTAAACTCTTTTTTGCATTATTATTATTATTATTAAACTTTTTTGCATACATGTAATAATTGCATTTGGACAAGTAATGGTTCTAGGATTAGTTTGTTAAGACTCCAGTTACATTAGAAATAAATTCCTGGGTTTATGTGAGATGTCTCATTTCTGCCCACAGACAAAATCTGGAGGAGAACAATAGCTGGCATTTCTACCTACACAGTTTTGAAAAGAAAAAATTTTTAAAAAGGAAAGGAAAGGTCATCCTCTGCAGAGTAGTTGTATCTAACTTATTCAGTAATACTTAATATAAAAGGGAAAGCAGTTATTCAGGTGTTTTTCTTACTCTCCCAAATACTTCTCTAACATTGTGTATAAATGAGACTAGCTCTAATTTTGAGAGCACAGTATTTTGTTCTCCTTTGTGCTATACTGGTTTGAAGTTAAGAAAAACACTATAAAAACCCTCAGCTACAAGAATGTTGGTCAGTATGTCAGAAAACCTACTACTCTTGCTACTAAGGTTAGGCATATTTAGTCTAAGTATATTTATTCACTTTTTGTACTTATTTCTTCTAATGTCAAGAATGTTCATCACCCAAAAATTATCTTCACTACTCATGATGTTTACCATTCTAAAAACTTCAGTAACTATTACCATACTTCGCAGCTTTTATTTTGCCAAGCTAGAAAGCTTTTTTAACTTTCCCATTCAGAGAAACCTTATTTTTCCATAAGATCATTAATGCTTCTTTTCACTCATTTCAGTTAGACTCCATCTGTCCAGGACATGAATAAGAACTGATAGTCTATCAATCTTAAATGTTAATCCTTAAGTGTTTGTCTTGTCCGTTGTACAATTGGATTTACTGTTTAATAACATCCTCCTTTAGTCCCTTTTGTTCACAGTCCAGCTTCTTTTCCACATGCTGTTCTGCACACTTTCTTGATGATCAGTCAGCAGATTGAATACATTGAGCAGTACATTTTAAAAGTGTACTTTTTATGCCTTATGAAATGATTATATCACTTAGGATATTAGCTGTCCCAACCTCATGTTCAGAGGAACCTGACCTGAAAGCTCCTTTTATTTTGATCATTTCCCAGTAAGTATAACACTTCCTGCTTAATCTGTTTCATACATAACTTCCATGTTTTATCTCCTATCTTAACAGTTTCCAATCTTAATCTGACTGCTGCTTTCCCATGTGTCACTATGTCAAATTTGTTAAAATCTATACATATGAATCATCTGCAGTTTCTTTCGACTGGCCAATAATCCTTCCAGTCAATGAAAAGCATCAGGTCAGCTGGCACTATAAAAATATTCCAGCTTGAAGTTTTGTGATAGCCTGCTTTTCAGCTTCTTCCATTAATCCAAAACAATTAACTTCCTGCAGCTGAAGATCTTGCAGCTCACTGACCTCAAAGCAAACAATTCCATAGCCCAGTATTTGACTTGTCTTCCTATATTATTACAGGCTGAATAGAAAATGATCACCAGCTTTATGTTGATATCTGTAATTGAAGCTGTACACCACTCCACCAAATCCATAATCTGTGCGATTCTGTACACAGTTCTTTAATATCAGGAGGCTTTAACCAACACTGAAAAGCAAAGACATTAATTAAGTAGTTATTTAATTAATAACTATTTTTGCAAAAACAAAATGGAAAAGAGTCTGTAGATGAAATTGCTATTGCAGCAATACAGCATCCTTTCACATCACCTTTTATCTCTGTACCCATATCAGAACTGTATGCCTTAAAAATTTCAGGTGAAGAAACTGAATATTTTCCCAAGCATTTAGCTGACATTCTGAGCACTCATGAGTTTCCTGCCTAGCTGATTTGCTTCATCTGTTTAAATCAAAAGCTGAAAGATACATGTATATTCCTGTAAAAAAGCAGCCCAAACCACTCATCTTCTGAACTGTTAAAGGCAGTCTTAGCATTAACCAGAAATCTTTAAAATTACTCCTGGCCTGGACACAGTTCAGACACTAGCACATGATGGGGACAATTATAAAATCTGCAGTTTCCTAGTAGCTGGTAGTCTCATGTTAAGAAGGTTTAAAAGCAGCACTGCAAGCTACTCCATGTCAATTACTTGGTATCAGTGCTCAGAACCATTCCTGGGCATGCCTAACTTATTTGTCTAAGTGTACATACACACAGCCTGGGCCTTCAGCTACTGAGGAAATCTTATACTGCAAACTAAAAACCAGATGTAAACAGATCCCTTCAGCCTTTAATGTAAACAGAAGAAGAAATCAGTTTGCAATTCTTTATTTCTCCTTTTCCTCACTCTGGAAACATAGGGATTAAAAAACAGCACCAGGAAGAATTACTCTTTGCCACAGGAAGTTATAGCCCCAAACACACAAATACACCCAAACGCCAAATACATTTATAGGTATTTTATCTAAGAAGCTATTCACAGACAAACTCACATTATGCAAATCTGTTTCTTTCCACACCTTCAATTAGAATCATGAAATCATAGCATCAGTAAGGCTGCAAAACACTTTCAGGATCATGAAGTCTCTAACCTCAGCAACTAAATGTACACCAGAGGTCTGACACTCAGATGTCTTAATGGCCCTGGCCAATTTTTTTTTCCTGGGGTCAGCTCTCACATTATAGCCCCCAGAGTCTACTTCATCTCAGCCCTGGGCTGGAGTCATAGAGGAGTTCCAGCCCCCAGCTCTACCATGCAAGCCATGGCTCCCAACCCTGACCTGTGCATTGACTTCCCAGCCTGGCCTCCTGTCTGCCTTATCACCACAAACCCAGCAGGAAGTCTGAGCTGTTGCTTCAGCTTGTCTGCGAGCTCTGACCTGCCCTGCTTGCTTGATCCAGGTCCTCAGCTGGCCACACCATCACATTCAGTTTCCCACCCCCTAGGGAGCAGACAGCCCCTGCTGCTCCCTAGAAGTGTGCATGTGTAATTAATCTCTTGTTAAAGAACAGATTTTGATTTTTTTCCAATAATTCTTTTGAAGTTCAGTGACATACACATTAAGCCTTTTCACAAGGTCAAGGTAGCTACATCAGTCACATCAACAAGCCACACCAAAATGCAGATTTTCAGCCTAGAAAAATGTTGCCACTGGAGTTCCTAGTATGTTGGTTTAGGGAAAAGTCTTATTATTTCCACTCATGGCCTTGGCTGGAGGAGTAGTTATGTGCTAAAGACTTTGACTAGTGGCAGAGTTGACAAGGATACAAAGGAAAATAGGAATATGCTGGTGAAAAATAAAAAGGACAACCTGAAAAACTGGACTAGTATGAGTTGAATGAGATCTAGCACAACCAAACACGCATAGGAAGACAGAAGCTTCCCATATGAACTTCTACTATAAGCACACATCAGTTGAATATGAAAAAGGAGAGACCTTAATGGACTAATTCAGTGTCTGGTGGCTGCACAGCAATTTTATGAAATGTCTCTTCAGAATAAAAACATGAACAAAAGTAGCCTGACTCTGTTGTGACCAGAGTGCATTTGATGAATACCTACAATTCCATCTCCTTCTGAATTAGAATATGGGACTGTTCTCATTATAGCACTGATGATCTTATGCTACAGCCAGTTTGAGATGTTTTTTGCCTCAAGGAACACATTTAGCTCACTCCCCCCACTGATGGCATGAGAGCACTAATCAAAACCACTGGCAAAGCACATTCTTCATTAATAATCATTGCTGTGGCTTGTTTGAGAAGTGGCAAGCTAGTCACTTTTCTACCCTGTCCTATGCTTAATAAATGCAAACTTAAGAAAGGAAGTTTCAAGGCCAGCCTGAATTATTTTGTGTTTTCTGGTCAGGCCTTCCCCCCCTCCCCCCCCCTTTCATTCAGACATCAATAAAACAGTTGTGAATGCCTGATTTGTTCTATTTCCAGCAGGTGCACTCCAGACTCACTGCAAGGCTTTTCACTTAAAAAATGTTTCCTGACACAACATTGCTGCGTTACCATCTGCCTGAGTGACAAATCCTAGACAAAGCTTCATTGGGACACTCTCTGTCCCTTTACATTCAATCTATGCTAAACTTCTGGGGGCAGTTTTAACTATCTTCAGCCCAAAACCAAACACTGCAGCTTGAACCGTATGGAACACATCAAAAAGTTATAGTAGAATATACAGTATGAGAAGGCCAACACAGAGAAAGTGAAAAACAGATATGGCTTTGAGTATTTATTAAGAGGGACCAAAAAAACCCCAGACAGCCTACAGTCCAAGCCATGTTACTTTTTCCATCTTACAATGGATGTCATAAGCTGCAAGGCAGCAACAGGAATGAAAGAAGTGAGTCCTCTCCCTTGGAGGCAAGCTAGGAGTCTGACTGTTTTCTGTACTTCATAGCAAATGCTGAAAGAGCAAAGGTCCTTTACTGCCATCACCTGGCATAAATGAAACCAGAAAAAGAAACTTTTCAAGCAATACAGTCAAAACTCATTATGATGTGCTGTTATGCAGATACAATGACAACATAGCCTGAGATTCTCATGAGTAGTCAGAGAAGTAGTGAAACTATAAAACAACGCCACAAGAGAAATGCATATACCTTGATTCAACATCTGCACAATGAAACCAAGCATGATCTCTGCAAAATACAGAAACCAATTCACACCTCAGAAGGGCCAGAGCTTCCAGTCCTGGTGTGCTCACAGAAGAATTAAACCTCAAGTTACCAAGTTGACAAGAAAATAAAGTAAGACTCCAGAAGATTTATCATAAAGAATGTCAGAATGGAAAGCAGAATGGTCAGGTGTATCTGACACAAAGGCAGTGGTTCTGTAAAATCTCCATTTGTTGATTATGGTAAAATTTAGTTAAATATTACCATTATTATTCAGTTAAATATTATATTATTCTCTGTGTTCCAAACTGTCACTAAAATACAGTTTGCAGGTGGTGTTTGGAGAGATGATTCAACATAATGTTCTAATCTACAAATATATGCAATTTGTCAGTTCTTCAGTAAATCCCATATAGAAATATATCTTACAGCTTGGTGTGACACACATTACTACAGCTGAAACCAAGGAATGAAAAAGAGACCACAGTCACTGAGTGCCCCTCATCCTCCACTGCATAATCATTCAGGATCAGGCTGAGCTGCTAAATATCGAAGATACACTAAAAAACTAGTAAGAATTTCCTTACTTTAACAGGCCCCTCAAGCCATTTTTGGGTCAGCAATAAAGATTAATCACCAACTTTGCATCACTTTTCAGAGATTTCTGTATCTACTTTTTTAACTCAATGCAGTTATTTAGCTCTAAAAAAATATCCATTTGGTATATGGACCAGCTCTGTTGTTTGCTGTTCATATAAATCATTAGGGAGTTTTAAGACTCTCAAAGTAACATGGGGAAAAACATCCATAACTCTTTCAATTAGGTGTGTGCTGTCAGGAGAGAAATATTTTCATAGCTTGATGTTCAATATATAGTCTTTTCTTATTCAATAAGGTAAAGAAAAATGACACTAAAAATGTTGATAGCGCATTTCGAAGTCTGAGAGAATGAAAATTCAGAAAAGCTGCAAATTGAAAGAATAGAAAACTCAAAATACTGATGTAATACATTTCTCCATTTGTTTAAGTATGCATTAGCAAGGGAGGAAAGATGCATAATAACTGTCACTTTTATATTTCTTGAACACCTGGCAAAAGCTGTCAGCTGAGGCTTTGATTTGAGCAAGCAGTAAACAGGTTAGTGACCTGTTTACTCCCAAGTTTACTGGATGCAATACTAGTTAAAAACCTCGGCATAAAATTCCCTGGTATAGATATTTAGGGCTTGTTCATATGAGATACCTATTCCTAATATTTTTTGTCTCTTTTCAAATATAGTCAAAAAGAGAAGTGAAGAAGAAAAAATAAAAATCAAAGCAAAACATAGAAGTTCAATTCAAGTTTTAATCAAATCCTTGTGTCCACTTTTTGAAAACAGTTCTTAGCTGTAACACCTATCCCAGATGAAAAGTAACAGGCTTCACTGACAGAAAACCCAGTCTAATAAAGATATTACATGAGGGAAACGACAATATGAAGCAAAAGAATAGAAAAGGAGCTCTGTGAAGCTGGAGTGCAAATGGTTCTTTCTCTACACAAAGAGGCCAGCTCATGGCAGTACCCCTGAAATGGCACTCTTGTCAGGGGCTGTGCTACACTGAAACTCACTGCTTGCACACACAAACATTTACAAATGCACTTTTGAACATTTACTTGGGAAAAGCCATTTAACATTTTTGCCATGACCAACTGTCAAATACAGGAATTTGTCCCAAAAGAGAATCTGCAGTGGAGACAAATTTTGAAAATAAACTAAGACACCATTAACAACTGTAATTGTAGCGATTGACATTAATGATGAAAACCAGAAGAAGCAAAAACATCAGCATAACCACTAATTTTAGTTTTGCATGTATCACCTTAACTTATAAAAGAAGCAAAGCACCTAAGGGAAGGATTTCAAAACAAGCTAAAAACTGTATAAGCCCATATCCCACCAGAAGTCAGAGGTTTAAGGAAGATTATTATGATATTTATATGATATTTATATTGTGTTTTCTTAAAATTCCTGTTGGACCAACAGGATTAAATTTCCAGTCTTGGCTTTATCACATATACACAGAAGCAAAGATCCATGGAACAATGCAGTACATTGGAAGATACTTTTGGAAATCATTTCACCCAAGCCCCTGTTCAAAGCAGAGTCACTTCTGAAGTTAGAGCAGGTTGCTCAGGGTCTTATCCAGCCAAGATTTGGAAAGCTCCAAGGGTCAGTATTCTGCATGCTCTGCAGGTAACTTCTTTCATCTCTGGCAGGTCATTCCAACAATCTGACTACCATCTCTAAACTGGAGCAAAGACACTACCTTATGTTAAGCAGTTTTACAGGAAAAAATTCAGTGCCTATGACACATTTATCAGAGCTACATAAACACAACTAATTCTCATTCTAATTTGAATCTCTCTCTACTAATATTTCATAATCTGTAAACAATTTGAAGAGGTTAAATATGGATCTATGGATATAATACTTCTGTAAGACAATTCTGTTTTAGAGATCCATTTTGGAATACTTTTGAATAGAATAATATTTAAAATTATAAAAGAAACTGGAATCACCTGCTTTATGAGGATCTAAAATACATTATTTTTTTCAAAAAGGTAACAAAAGCTTCTTCAGAGGAGCTGTCCATTACCTTTTTTTTTTTTTTTTTACACAGCACACTGAAGAACAACTTTTTCCACTTTCCTGTCTTATTTCCATTTTAGTTCAGGCCTTTTAGAGCTGCTATAAAACAGAGTTGTAATAGTATATTTTAATAAACCCATTCAGACTTTATAGGCAATTGTTTTTGCCAGAGTCACCCTCCCTCAATTCAGGCACTGCCAAGCAACAACTTCAGTCTAAAACATTTCCTGATACATTTTCTGTAGATGAAGTTAATAGCCCTGAGTCATTGCCTCAGGCCATCAACCCTCCCAATCAGTCATTAATCCCCTGAAATTGCCCAGAGCCTCAATTGTTATTGCTTAAACAGACTAAATTAGGTTTTGAACAAACAGAGCAAATGAAGGTCAATGTCAGGAAACAGAATTCAGTACAAATTAAAGAAAATTTTGGGAAGCCTGTAACAGGCCTGGATCAGCTCAACGGCTACAAGGACTTGATCACAAGATCTTCTCTGGTCACTGAGGAGAAGAACAGAAATTTAACTTCAATGGTATTTAGGTCAGATGTTTAATTCTATAAGCTCTCACTTCTGTGACAGAGTCAGGCCATAAAAGATGACTGCAAAGTCAAAACAGTAAAACAAAATATAGTTGCATAATATTTTTAGTTATCTTGGGCTAGATGATGCATCTTCAACACACTATGTCACAGAATTCTACAGATATCAGGAATACTTCTTTCTAGACTTTACAAAGAGAAAAGGTATTTGGGAGCTAGCTTTATGACAGATTTTGTTTTCCCCTCCCACGACACAAAGGAAAGCATATTGCTCTTCAATGTTACAAACTACATATGAATCCTTGTAAAATTTTTTGTTTACTTTCCCTTCTCATTCTCCAGCCCCATAAATTAGTCATTTCTATTGCCACTAAGCAGTTATAATCAATATTCCTAACCAAGGAACCAAGAGCATTACTTGCCAGCTGTCTTTGGTTTAGTTCATTTTTCCAAATGGCATAGATCAGCTGGCCATACCTGGCCCGTAGAGGACTCCTGCAAAGGTTAATTCCCCCTCTACAAAACCAGTTGAGGCTGCACCATTAACACCATCTTCCCTTCCAGCTCCTGTGGAATTTATGCATGAGTGGACATTGCAGCAGCATATGGGCTAGCGAGGCTAAATGAACCAGAATCAGCTGAACACACAAACACAATACAAATATTTAACAACAAGAATGCAAAAGCAGAGCACAACATTCATAAGCCTAAGCTAAACAAGATTTCCCTGGTTACAGATTGTATTATATACCTGTGCAGCTCTTACAGAGAGTAACAGAGTAGAACTGCAGCAACTGGGAAGCTGTCAACATTGATTATAAACTGGAGTTGCAGAAGTAAAAATACAACATGTAACATCTGCAGGAAATGTCAATATCATCATTTTATAGTCCATTAAGTAACCAGTGAAATAAGAATGTTAGATAATGCCAAATAATTGGGTGAGCAAGGCTTAATGAGGCTTAGATTGGTCACTTCAGTCCATACAAGGAAACTAACAGGACAAAGAGAACAGATTTTCACTCAAATTCAGTTTTTCCCATGTGTTTCAGAAATGCCATTGAAGTAAACTTCCTTGCTTTTGCATGGCTGCTAGAGCTCCTACATATTGCTACTGTACCAATAAACTGGTGTATTCCACATGTAGATCCACTAGCTACCTCTACAAGATAAGCAAAGATTAGGCTGAAAGGATTTTACTTTTCTTTTAATCAATACATGATTTTTGTTAGTGATACCCACTTCCACAGCTTTCCCACAGTGTAACAGCACAGGAACTGTGTGGGCATTGGTCACATGTGATCTATATTGCAAAAAACAGCTCTTGTTATCTTTTGTGAGCATCACAGACTGTGCCTGCCATGGAACCTGGCAGATAGGGTACTTTTATCCTCATTTCCACTTTGTCTCAGGTAAATAATTGCAGCAAATGGAGACCCTTAACCCATTCTGCCAATATATACCAACATTTTTACTTTTTACTCAGTTATTTAGATCTTGGGAAGGTCATATACTTTGTTAAAAATCTATCATCATTTTCTGTTGGGTCATACACATATATATCAAAATATTTTCATCTCCTTTGACTTCTACCCTATTCTGGACAATATGCTTATGACCAAAATCTGCAGCAGTTAAAATTCTTTTTTTTTCTTTTATTTCTGTTGCAAATAAATATTTGTCAAGGTAATCACTTTTACTCTGCTACTACTGCTTGCTAATTCAGATCAGATCAAGCTAAAAATATCCATGTTCCCAGAGAAAATGAATAGCACACTGAGTAAATGTAAGCCAAACACAGATGACCAGCTCTTCATCTGTACCAAGGAAACAGGGATTAGCTGTTGAGTGACATGTACAGCCCAACTGGTGTCTGTCCTTCAGCAGTTTGTGGAGCGGTGTTAGCAAGTTGCAGTCAGAGCTAGCTACTGTTTTGGGAAGCAGCCTCCCACATCAGCAAGAGCCACTACCCCAGCCCCTCCTGGCAGCATCAGGAACACATCCGCCTGGGTTCCTTACAGAAGCCTTATGGAAAGCTTCCATCTAGTTCAGCAGTCACCCAGGAGACACAAAGGCTGCTGCTGGGAGACACAAGCATTCTCCTGTGCTTATGCAAGTGCAGGTATAGGGTTTTTTTTGAAGGACACTGGAGAGGAACAGGCCTGCCTGAGAGCAAGAAAAGGGAAACCATTACAGTCTTTGAAGACCCTCTGAGCACTCCCAGCTCACCTTCCTCACCAAAAATTCCTCACCAGCATTCTCTGGCCATCCACCATGACCCCCTGGCCAGTTTAATGTCTCAGCCTCACAGATTCCCTCATGTTCTTCCAGCAGACCCTCAGAACCCCTATGAGTCTCCTCCTAGTCCTCCATGCCAGCCTCCCAAAGCTTCCTCTTTTCCTCAGCCCCAAACTCTCTTTAAGTGCAAACATAATGGCTGCATTTCAATAAAACAGCAGAAAATATATAGGGGAAAATTCATAAAGAATTTGACAAGAAAAAAGCCTGCTATATTCTTGGTCTATCTTTGCACTCCTTTCTAAGCACTCACTGTTGGCCGTTCTTAGAGTCAGGAAACAGAGTATTGGTCTGATGTGCTTTCACAGTCATGGTCAAAAACAATCAGTTAATTATCAAAATTTTTAACACCACTCATCTTTCTTAAGTAATTCTTTTCTCTGTCATTTTGCTTGGCATTGCCAGATCTACTAATCCTGCAAATTTGACTCCCAAAGTAGTTGTCATGGTAATCAAGGGGATCTTGCAAATTATTTATCCAGGTATTACAGATGTACATGTCACATAATTAAACAAAAACTGAAGGAATTTATGACACTGAGTATCTACATTAATCTCAGAAGAAGCAATATGTACAGTTTTTTAAGTCCTTACTGAAAACAAATGGCTTGGAGTTTTCTCTTTTGTTTAGGTCCAGATAAAAAGAGTAGCTGTTGATTTACTAAACTTGTTATAGAGAATCTCAAGTCTCCTGATTATATTCTCTTGCAAAACTTTCTACCAGTTTGAAAGTCTCCATCATTTTACAGTTCTTCTAATCCAGATGCAGAAATTTCCTCAGACATTCTCCAAGTTAAAACAGGGCAAGGGCAGTCATATTTGCCAATGGGGATTTATAGCTCATTACTCAATATAGATTGCATGCAGATCATGAAGAGCTAAAGTAAGCACCTACATCCACTTTCTTGTATTTACTGACTTCTCTTTCTTCAAACTCCTGATTAGGTAGAGGTATCAGAAGGTTACATCACCCTCTTCAGTGCTTCAGAGGAGAGAGACCAATTAGAATCCCACCCACTGTATTTATCCACCTACTGTATTTATAGCAGCTCCACTTAACATTTTAGCTACTTAGGATTAGGTTCTCAGCTCAATGGCATCTCATCATACTTCTAAGATATTTCTATCTTATAAAAGTTCTGCTCAAACTTTTTACTTATATAGGAAAAAACCACTTTGCTTTCAAAATTACTATTTGCTACATGCTTCTGTATTTTAAGCTTCAAAACCTCTTGGTTACAGACTCAAAACTTCATTTTTTTTATTAAGGTTGTGCTTTGTTTTGGGTATTTTTAAACAAGTAATTAATTGGTGGAAGCCAATTTCAAAAGAAGAATGATTCATCTACCTTTTTTATAGATGCTTCTGCCAAGATTCAAAGCAAGATGTTAGAAGTGTAGGAACTCTGAAAATCAGGATACCTAATTAGGCATGAAAATGAGATTTGGGTACTATATGTTATGTATTTCAGTTCTGAAATCCTGGAAAGAAAATTCACTGGTATATCATCAAATTAACTTCATATCAGAGTTCTACTTCATGATAAGATTAAGATCTTCATAAATATTTCTTTGAGAAGCATAAATGAGAAAAGTGGGAAAAAAAACCCACAAGAGTTTACATTTTCTATTAGACCCATGTAAGCTGCTCTCACTTCAAAATTTTAGGATATTAATACCCAGAATTCTGTCTTAGCCTAGCAAGTTTTAAGTGCTATGTCTCTAAATTGAAAGGATATACACGCAGTGGATGTTGAAATTTATCACTATTTCTTCATCTACACACACCATTTGGAATGCTTATAAATACAAAAAACTATTTTGGATCCTTGAATATTTCTCCTCATCCTATTCAGACACTGTAGAATTATAAGAAAAATACAGACACGGATAGTCAGCACAGTAGGTTTGGGTCTGTTTGCATGGCTGATGACCTAATTCTTGAATCTTTCCCCCAAAATCTAATGAAAGCACTACCTTACCCCAAGGAAAATGTAATTTTCTCTGTTGGATTTTTCACTTCCTTACCTTCCAACTATACTTGCACAAATAAAGAAATACCCCAAATCTGGAAAGGGGAAAAAAACCCCACAAACCTATCTGCAAGATCCCTAAGAGGAATTTTCTTCTTCTCTTTACCTTCTCTTCTTTTCAGTACTGGAAACAGTGGAAGTGCAGCCTGTAGCTGTAGCCAAGGACACAATCACAGGAGCAGAATTACAAGCTCCCAGTGTCATTTCCCCTCAAGACACATAATGAAACATTCATTTCAGGTGCCTACACTTTTCTCCTATACTAAGAAGTGTAGGCATGTTAACAGAGCAGTGAAGTAGTTTTATCCTCCTTTATGAACTTAGTGTTCATAATTAAATAGCTGTGGGAGGACAAGGACAATATCTGTCACATGTTGCATTTTTACCTTTAAGGATTCTTCCATTCAGCACTTCCATTTGCCCTTTCTGAATACACATGCATTGCCAGAAAATCCCCAATGAGCTACTCCACATTAACTAGCAAAATGTGTGTAATTATCTAATAAACAGGCTGATGGATCATTTGTATCATTTTCTTCTAAAGCATTGCCCAGATCATCACAAAGTACATATTATTACAAAACCAGTTTAACATCATAAACAGTGCATATAACTCTAAATATTTAGGCAGGTTTTTACAGCATTAATAGAGATTAACAGCACTAACAGCAGGTCCAAACCCTGTATATTGTTAGCATTCTACTGAACTGCACACAATACAGCATATGTTTCTACCAGCTACACTGGTTTGGAAGCTGTTGCTCTGCAAGTACCTGCTATTCAGGTGTTTATGGGATTTGTGTATTTTTTTAAAAACTCTTAAAATATGTCAAGTGTAAAGGAATAACTATAAAATATTGATTAAGTATACCTGGAAAATAGGTTTCCAGCATCATACAATAATGGCTACTCTTTGTAAAAGGATGGTTATCAGAGGGCCTAAATGCTGCAGGAACATATAATTTGTTCCGACAAAAATGTAATGCTTAGAAAGAGCAAGAAGGAAGTGTAATCCAAGCTGCACAAGTTCCTACAGGATAAAAATTCCATACAGCAGTGTACATCCTCAGGCTTAAATATAAGATTCTACATACAGAGGACAATGAAAATTGTGTTTGAGTGTAAATAAATTGTGCAGTCTGGAGGCCTTTGCCTTTAACACTGTGCAAAATTAATGTGATCTTTCAATACAGAGATCAAACCAACCATAAGTGAAGCCTCCATTTGCCTCTGAACAATAAAATAAAGGGCACTTAACACGTTCTTTGCCATGGAGATATTGGAAATCAAGCTTATACGGTTTTCAACCTAACATAGTTTTTCTGCCTCCAACATTTTAAGTTATTTATACTCACAGAATAATGTATTGCATTATTTATAAAGACATGTGTACCAGTTCTTACTTAATGCTCTTCCTGAACAGCATCTAAGGAATTTTATAAAAGTTAATGTTATACCTGCTTATGGAGGGAAGATGGAGACAGGGCAGTTAACTTTCCTATGGAGCCTCAGCCCATTGGTTGCATATCTAAGAACACAAAGCAAGAATCCCAAAGTCCTCTTGGGGGCCTTGTTGTCTTTCTCACAACACTGAAAATTATGGCCAAACTACAGAAATCATAACTTCAAATTATCACAGAAAAGAGTCATGTTCTCAACATTGGGGAGCAGTTTAAGATGATTCTTTCTTTTCTCGGCCAACTTTGAAATGTTGGGCTTATGTTACAGGCTATGTCTCTAAGCTTTCTTCCTTAGGCATAGTAGACATAAATTATATTTTTCAGATGAAAGTGCATATGCTAGTGCCAACCTTACTCCAGTTACTAGGGTAACAAGGAGAACACACTCACAAAATGCACAAGCCAGATAAAATCAGCTCCTGTTTATACATGAACTGTGACGATCAGCATTGGCAAAAAATTTAAAAACAGATGATTGGCACTGGGCTATTAAACAGAGAGCATTAATTTTACTCTTTCTTCTCCCGCATGCACTACATTTCACTTGCATCCTTTTGACTTCACTTCCTAGCAGAAAATTGTTCTAGCTTAAGTGTGGAAATTATTATCATTCCTTCCTTCAGATTAAAGCATCCAAATAATTGAAACTTCAACAGTGCTTAGCATCAAGCCTCTTCCAGTCTCCAAGGCAAATAGAACTGCTAGGATTAAAAGTGGTAAGAACAGGCTTAACTATCTGGAATAATGTAGGCAAAATATCATGTCATTTTTATGTGAAGCAATTAGACAGTGAAAAAATATCAAGCCTTACATTGAACTAATCAAGGCTAAGTTATAGCATCATGTCAAAGCTTTATTAAACTAATCTTTGGAAAACAATTCTTGGAAGTTCATTCACTCTATCAATAACACTTTAGTCACAGCAGTTGCAGTTCTGTTGTAAACAACTTGCTAATTGTATTTCTCAGTCTGTATGGTGAGACACTTGCTAACGGATTTAAGCATGTCATTACAACAGAGGAGTCCCTCACAAGAAACAAAAGCTCACAAACAAGTTGCTCTCTCCAGCTAAATCATAGCTGCCCCACGTACACACCCACAGCCACTTTGCTTCTTCCTGAGCTTGCATGGGAGAGGAGCAAAATCCACTTTCAGTACAAACATGCAGTAGAAAAATGTTCCATCATCTGCAAGATCAAGTGCTTGCATAATGGAAACAGTGATTTAATTTGACAGCATGCAAGAAGTCATGCATTCATTATGATTTCTACAAGTGTCCCTGTAAATCAGTGGTCTATAATCACTAATTTTTTGTATAACCTGATTTTGGCATAACTCCAAACATATGATAAGACTTAACAACATTTAAATAAGGATTAATGTAGAACATTAGAGCAACATCTTCCAGACATATCTGGGCTTAACAAACTTCCCAAATTCACAATATTTATATTTTATTTGTACACATTTCATTTAGAAAGTAATATGCTATGGGAGCACAGTGAGCATTTCATTGTATATCAAAAGTAATTCTTAAATACTCTTTATAAAAACATCAGATCCTTCAAGTGCTTTCAGGAAAATATATATGTTTAATTATCTGATTTATTTTTGAAACTGTTATTGGGTAAGTAACATGTCTACAATTCATATGCCATGAAACTAATAAAGCTAGTAATAAAATACTCTGTCAACCAGAACCAAAAGTTCATCCTTGTATTTTCATAAAACCATATTAAATCTAAACTGGAACATCATTGTATTAAGAATGCTATGAAACACTGCTGCCATCTACACAAATTAGTATTGAAGAAATTTGGCATCTGTTTCACTTTCATTTTGCAGCAATTTTTTTTTAGGCAGAAGCTTTAGGAACCTTGCTGATGGGATGATTATGCAGTTTATTGAATTTTCTTATTATTTTTTCCTTTTTGGGTATCATTTCTCAAAGGAATGCCTTTTTCTTCTGCTATGGTTCTCCAGCAAAAGTTAAATCTGTAAATTTAATAAAACAAGGCATTTTTGAACACTATGATAAGCATCCAAGAGAGTATTCAGAACAATTCTGCCTAAGCATAAGAAAAAGATCCTAGGAAGATTCATTTCTACTCACCCAGATTTCCACTGACTCACTATGTAACTTCCTCAAAACATCATAGATATATTCTGTACATTCTATAATTTTCCATTTGTCTAAGGTAAAAATAATTCTCTCCAAAATAAAAAACTAACTCTCCTGCCCAACCAACCTATGAACAGCTAACCATCATTTTAAAAACTCACTAAAGAAATGGTCCATATAGTGCTAGACTACAGCCAGTTTCTCTATATCAGCAGAAATCTTAGTTCATACAAATATTTCTTTTTATGGTGAATATATTTAATTCCAGATAGTCAAAAACATCAGTGCAAGCTTAGCATAATTCCCCAGTATCCAATTCAGTGACATTCAGGATTAAGAAGCACTCTGTAGGCCCAAGGTTTTTTTCCACTCACAAAAACCACAGAAACCAGAATATCCCGCAAACCCAGAAAACGCAATTCTAAATTATATTGGCACAATGGTGAAACCAGAATTTTACAGCCCGAAAGTCATTGTGCTTCTGCTGTTCCTATAAAGCTACACCCACTACTACCTCTCATTACCCACTGTCTCATTCAAATCCTTTTCTCTTCTTCAATAGTCTGTATCAGCTCATATGGTCAGCACTCTGTCAAAGGCTATATGCCAAAGGGGAGCTGGCAGTCACCTTCCCAAGGCACAGCATAACAGCACCACAGCCCTCACAGTTCCTTTCAGGAGAGGAAATGAAATCTTGAAAACAGAAAGGAAAGCCTGACAAACACACTGGAAAGGAGATATGATCAAATAAAATGCAATTGAACAAAAAAAAAATTAGCAAATTTAGTAACTACAATCAAATGGACCAGGATGAAATGAGGTGCAGTGAAAAGGGCCAAAACACACCAAAACTAACCTCACAGATGTTGCAAAATCAGGGGGAAAAAACAAACACGAGGACAGAACATTGAGGGGAAGATATGAATGAAACAGCATGGATACTGAAAAAAAAAATAAAAATATCTTCACTGAGGGGAAAATCATCAAAAGGCATGGGATGCCATGAAGTGCAGGGGTATGGACCAAAGCTTGCCAAATTGACCGTCATCAAAATTGCAAGATTTTATTTCCTTTCCTGAAGGGATCTGAAATTGCCTCCTGTGTACACATATGCTCAGAGCTCTTCTCAGAGAGAAGGCAGAACTTGGCCCTTGCAACCCTAAGGGGAATTTACAGGTAGATAAGCGTCCAAGTTCTTTTAGTAATATAAAGACTTGGGAGTTGCAAAAGGTAAAATTTGAGTCATAGGTCCTACAGGGATTTACTGCATTAAGATATTTGACATCAAACACTTCATTTAATCATGGTGAGTAACATGCCCCACACATTCTGCACAAGCTGCCAGAGACATTTTTCAAATGTCCAAGGCTGTAACTACTACACTAGAGCTAGAGATTACCTTTTCACCCCTCCTTCTTGACCTCTGTACCATGCTCACACATTCTGTGCTCTGGTGAGAGCTAGAAATTACACCAGCTCCAGTCATATTCAGATTTTCTTTCCACCACAGAAACTACATGCTCAGCAGCACGAAGTCCCATATTTTACTGCTTGCAGCTTTAGTAATACTGAACAAACATTTCAATTATTTTACTACTCCAGAGCAATACCTGAATATTATTATACCAATAATGTGAATTTTGTTTTTAATTTATATGCAACTGATATACCAGAAGCTAATTTTCAGGGAAAACAAAGAGAATAATTTCATATTTAATAATATTTACTTCTCACTTTAAATACATAATCATTTTTAGATTGATGCCTAATAAAAATTGATTACATTTCATTATTTTTACTCAAGACTTCCATTAAAAAAACATTGAAATGGTCAGTTGTAATGTTTAAGCCTAAGCATATCAATGAGCAGGACAGGGAATGTTTGAGGAAGAACCTTTAGCACACATGAGAAATTCCATTGGTTGTAGGGACTTGAAGAGGAACCAGAAAATATGCTTCAAGAAAATAATTAAGATTGCTCAAAAAAGAAGAACAAGTAAAGTGAGAGAGGAGAAAATTAACTAAGCATAGAAACAGGAAAAAGAGGAAGGAAAGCAAGCAAGCAGCCAAAGCAGTAATGAAAATCTCACTTGGTAACTGTGAGAGAATTGCAAAGATTAAATAGAGGTGAAACAGAAAAATAGGCTTTAATTTGTCCAGTTCATTGTGAGCTCCAAGACTTTTTTTTTACCTTCCCCTTGCAAGGTCTTTTATTTTCTCCAAATTTTAAGGTCTCTTGCACTGTTCTTTAGTTTTAGAAAAACCAAGTGCTTCCTGTCTTTCACATAAGTAATTATTGCTACTCTCTTCTGCTGTATTTCCAAGTACTCTTTTGTTTTCGTTTTTCCCAAAAGTGAGATTGCCAAAATCTCTGGGAACACAACTTCTTTGGCTTTCCCCTACAAGAGGATAAGCTCCTCCCCTAGAAATAACTCACACTTCTGACCTACTGAGTCTTGAAGAAAATGTGAAGGTGTGGCTCACTCCAAACACTGGATCCATTCTGCTGAGCATTACATGGACAAATATATTATTCATTTCCTTGTTGGTAAGCCCTGCCTCTCACCTTGGGGGAGAGATGGCAGAAAAGCACAGCCAAAGGACATTCAAAGGGATAAGGGAGGTTGAAACATTTCTCCTGTTTCCTCTAGACTCTCCCACAGCTTTTCTCTAAAAGCTTAATTAAAACCAGAATCTAGTTCAGCAAACAATTAATTGCTTTCATCACATTATATGACAGAAATGAATATTTCATAGAACAAAAGACTTTGAGTATTTATTTACACCCTATTGTTCCTAAAGATTTGGGCACATGCAGACCCAAACAATCCTGTAAACTCAATCTGTTTTCTGTTGTACTGAAGATTTAACTGCATTACATTTTAATCACAGCAAGAGAATAGACACAAAATTAAGAGCCTGTAAAAAAGATAGGCTTAAATTATTCTTTCATTCTTATAAGTGCTTTAAAATATGTATCATCAGGACACTGAAGCATACTCTATCACATCTTCAACACCTCTAACCAGCCAGACCAGATTCTTTATGGGTAATTTTTCTTACCTGTACAGTAGAACTGCATTCCCCAGCCACCCTCAAAGAGCACTCAAGATACAGAGATAAAGTATGCACTTGGTACAATTACAATAAGGTAAAACACCTCCCACAGCCCCAATGAAAAAAGAGAAAGTAAAGGCATGCCACTGTGAGGCCTAGGTTTTACATGTTTCTTTGTGAAAATCTTCCATTTCTAAGGTTGTACCTGTAGCCTTTACACAACATGAGCTGACATGAAAAAGCTTATACCCAAAGCACTACTGCTGCGTTTACACAAGTTCCAGAGATAGCTTTAAATAATTAGAAGAGCTGCTAAAATATTACAGCTACCGAAAACAAAGGGGCGGGGGGGGGGGGGGGGGGGGGTAATTCTTTCTAAAGTCTTCCTAAATTATAATGAAAAAATCTTCATGCATGTTTGAATAAATACTCCAAAATCTGTGATAGATACATTAAGGAAAGCAAGAAGGTTTAGAGTGATTTAATCCTGAGCTACAGTCACTGTACAACTACTGGAAAACATTACCCCTCTAAAGTGGACTCAAATCAGCGTAACAGTAGCCCATGCCTTCCATTCAAGTTGCAGGAGAGGATACAGACTGATTTGGCACCTCTATTTTTATGTTCCTCTATTTTATATTCCTTTTGTGGGGGTGTATGTGAGAAAACTTCATGTTTTAGCAATAGTTTATTACAATAATAGTTATAATAAGCAGAAAACGATGGTATTAGCTATGAAGAATTAGTTTACTGTCAGTTGGATAGTTAGGATTCTGTGTAAGTCCTTGGATAAAGCAACAGTACAGGATTTTTGATCAACTCTGCAGGATTTTGCAAGTTGTAACTTGCATGAAAAGATGCTCATTTACAGAGCTCCACTAAGCCTACCTGGTTACTCTGGAAGACATACAAGGGCTACAAAGGATCTTCCTATGCATTCCCGCTACAAATAGACACTAGAGCAAGTGATGAGCTGAGCAATTTCAGCACAAGGATGAAAAAAGGAACTAGGCCAGATCCAATCTGAAAAGTAAATCATTAACACGAGCCCTTTTGGTGAGTGCTTCATCCTATGACTAGCTGAATTCTGATTCCTAAAATCAACACAGCAGAATAGAGGGTGTTGGGCTAATGACTCTGTTTACTTACATTATAATCACACTTATTCAATGCATGGTTAATGACTAAGCACACAGTATATCTAAAAAGCCCAAGGACACAAGGTACTAAAGTTCTGCTTCATTGTTACTTTGGAGCCTAATGTACTTGGTGTCAGTTTGATTGGATGGCTTCTCACAAATCTCCAAAGCAGAACAAGATTTAACCAAAGCAACTGTATTTTCTCTTGCTTTAAATCTAGGGAAGATACTATTCCATCTCAACAGAACTTGAAGACTCATAGCAAAATGTATTGTGGAGATTACGTGAGTATAATTATTTGTTCTCTAAAATCTTCCAAACCTTTTCATTCCTCTTGAGTTGTTGTCACATGTTGGTATCCATTTCCCTTCACTGCTAGAAATTAATCTTAAGGGAAGATAATTTATCAGTGATTTGGGTCTAATCCTGGTGTTACGTATATGTGTATATATATATAAAGTCTCTGAAACAAAAACTAAAATAAGAATTATCAGCTCCTGTCTCATGATTCTAGACCTTTCAAGAAAAAGCAACGCAAGCCTCCTTGTGAGGTCCTTTAGGTGGGTTTGCACTAAGCTGCTAAACAAGAAGCTAAATTACATACTATCACCCAACTGTATTAAAGATAGAAATGCGAATTTTTTAGAAGATACTCAATTCTGCCACTGTTTGGGGGGGGGGGGGGGGGGGGCTTATAATTTGACAAGACCATCTGTAGTTGCATAAAGTAACTAAATAGCTTTATCACTTCTAAGAATTTGTTTTGTTCATAGCGTGAAAAATATTTTAAAGTAAAAAAATGCTACC
Organism: Melozone crissalis; assembly: GCF_028551555.1. Lineage (NCBI taxonomy): Eukaryota > Metazoa > Chordata > Aves > Passeriformes > Passerellidae > Melozone > Melozone crissalis. Next base: position 32,519,328 of record NW_026535784.1, on the reverse strand, counting down.
TCTACAAGAGCCACAACACAGGAAGAGTTATCAGTGATTGTTCCCTATCGAAAATCTGCACAATACATTAAATGGCTTCACTAGTGCTCTTTGAGAAAAAATGAAATTTTAAATCTTCATTGTGGAAACTGTTGTAGTTACTATTTTCATGACAACAAAATATGAAATTTCTCTCTGTACCTGGCATACTGATCATCATGTTCTCTAATGATTTTCTTTCAGTTATTACTGACATGAATAATGATTTGTTCCTTTCAAAGGCTTTTTACACATACATTCCCAACAAACTTACAAATCAATATGGAATTTCCTAAATAATAAATATTTTTCCCTTTCTTATTTTAATATAAAGTATAATTGACTAATTATTCCAATCTTTCCAGTAAAGTATTTATTCTGATAAAATTATATAAATAAAGCAAATATTTGCTTTTCTAAAGTGATTGCTATTGAATCAGGATTAGCAATATTTTCAGTTTTCTGCAATTTAGGACCTTGCATCCTTAACTAGATGCAAGACAGTTAAGAACGTAAGAGACTTTCTTCTTAGTTTCTTTTTTCCCCCCTCTTTTAGTTACAGTGATTTTGTAATATGCTCCTGATAATTTAAGGACGACAGAAAGAATATTACATCTTAAAAATCAGATCAGATTCTGTTGGAGAAGACAAGAAATACCGTTTCTTTTCTTCTACTGATTTATTGCAACCAATTACATTTAAATAATTGACACTGCATCTGCATATAATATTTTTTCTAAAACTAATGGCAGTTTCCTTATAAAATAACTTACAGAAGAAATATTTTAAAGTCATTGCAATTGGCAATTATCATATTTACAATAACAATGCAGTATATTTTGATGGCATTATAACGAAAATCAAATAGATAAGAATTTTTTACTGTGGCAGATGTTTGCAATGATATGAGGCTTAATATAATGTAACTACTACATATTAGGCTACTGAACTACTTGAGCAGAGGGGACACAAGTTTCTAATTCTGATACACTGAATTACAACAAAATACTCCAGAATAAATGGTTTTAATATCAACTCTATTCCCTCTTCTTCTAAACATAAAAAGGCACACTGATAAACCCTTTTTTTCCCCATCATCACAGAAACAAAAGAGAGAGAAGCAACTGTAGCCAATGGGGAGTATAGCAGTCCCAGGAAAGACAGAAAAACCTGACTCCAGGCTTTCTCTGAAAAATATTGGGATGGATTCCCAGGTTAGGTGAATTTTTACTGTTTATTCCAATTCCCATGCATTATGGAATGGAAAGGGAGAGAAATTGGGTATTTCTATGGGCTAGATCACTGGATCCTAGGAACAGACTTCCCTGCTGAGGCATCCAGACAGAATGAGGACATGTAAGGCAGAGCTGCATGTAAACATTCTCCCCTGAATGCTGCTGGTATTTAAAGAGCAGTTTGGTCATGGAGCAGTGGCAGTTTCCTTTGAAGAGACTCAGCAACAGAATAGCAAAAAAATCACTCTAGCAAACCTCAATCAAGAAAACAGGGCTTACACAGGACTGAGTGGTGAGACCATGGCATTAATTGCTTCCCTACTCTTCTTAAACACTATTCTAGATTCCAAAAATGTCCTAGAAGTACACTTTGGACTTAGAGATATTTTTCAAGGAATTCCAGAACTTTGAATATACCATTAATTCAGAAGCATAAGAAAAATAAAAATAATTCAGAAGTATTACTTTCTAAATGTGCTTTCTTCTTTAAGATGACCTTCTTTATATTTTATGCAACCATATTAGTAATTACGTACCTTATCTGTGAACAATCAGATAGGATGGAGTCCTTCAAGATCACCAATGATATACAAACTATTAACAGCAGCAGCCCTGCCAGATTCAGCAAGTCAAGGCATCATCCTTATTAGAGATTACACACAAAAAAATACCACAATATAAAAAACACCCTATAATAAATACCACAGGTAAAACTTTCAGAAAGGAGACAAGATAACATCTGTGACCTCTCTGAATAAATATACAGGGAGAGATGGAAGGCTTTGGAGAATGAATTTACTATGTTTAGAAGTATCCCTTCCACTACTGTATCATATTATAGAAATTAAATGAAACACATACAATAAACTCAAAACAAATCAAAGTACTCATGATATTTTTATTTAATGAAGTTGCACTCAAATTATATCTTTGCAAAAGTATAGCTAGCTCATAGCATGTGGTTAGCTAGTAAAGAACACATTTTATTTTAGCAGACATTCCCTATGGGAAATAATCAGACGAAGGAGTCTGACTTCAATTGCTTGTTATCAGCAGAATGACTTACTGAACAAATATTATTAGAAGGTTGTTCATACTTCAGAATGCTTTTCCATCACAAGACTGAATTGCCTGAAGTTTGCACATCATAATTAGATAAAAGCAGCCTCACCTTTTACTGATACTTTTGTTGAACTGCTTATGACTTTGGTCAGAAAAAGCTATAACTTTCTTGCTTTTGCACAGAAGGAAGGTAAATTCCACGTATCATTTTCCAGAACCATTATAAATTTTTCAGACCCTTTCCAATCTTTTTCATTGTTCTGGTTCATTCCACCAACACCACACAAACCTGTCTGCTCAGCTTAATTCGGAATCAGTTTCTTACAGGAGAGTTAAAAGAACATATGCAAAGCCAGAGATAGGTATAGAGTGACCACCTGGGCTACCTCTGTAGAGGCAGATCTGCAGTTTTGAACATGAGGATATCCTGAGATTAGAGAGAGGAATAAATATCTTAATTTAAAAAAAAAAATCACTGAATCACCTTTGGAGATTTACTTACTTTATAAAATGCTTTGACACTTTGTGAGAAATTTTTTTTTTTTCCTCCTGCAAAACAGATATCCCCTTCACTAGGGCGCTGCAGAGGAAAGACAGCATGAAAACCATTTTTCCATGTTCACATACAGCAGTTTGTCTAAACTAACTCACAAAAAGGCTAAATTGCTCTTGGAAATTACTTTCCTCTGATGCTTTTTTGAAGACGTTTTCTTTGTCATGGTGAATCCTAATCTTGCAATGAGAGCTCCAGCAAAATGATTAATATGTTGTGACGGATGCTAGAATCCAGATATCAAAATTAAATTGTACAATTCCTCACATCCTTTCAGTGATTGCCCCCATTTCCAGAACAGACATTTCCACATTTCCCCCATTTTCTTCAGCAAATTTGTCTTTATTTGTGAATATTCATCAATCCACCTGTTCCTAGCTGTAACTTTGAACTTTATAATGAATTTGAATCATATTGGTAGAGGAAGGCGATCTCTTACGAAGTTTTGTGGAAACACTGTTCACACAGTGAACAGTGGGGGGTGAGGAAACTGAATTCTATTACTAGTTAAAAATCTATTGCCAGAAGTTGAAACTCAATAGTCATTTATTCCATTGCCCTAGCATTTGCCAAATAATACGTTCAGACTTTGGACTCAGTCATGGGACTGAGTCATATTTTATTTAGCCAGTGGTTGTCTCAAAAAGGACCCATGGCTTGTTCCTAGATGGAACAAGGTGAGGAAACAAACTGCAAGCACATAGTTAAACAGAGACAAAAGAATCAGGAAAAAAACCCCAGCTGTTTTTATCTGCAGTGTTAACAGAACAAGTCAACAGCCAGAGCATAATGCAAGTTCCTTTATCACTCAATCCTACATTACTGAGACTAATGGTTGTTTGATAATGTTTACTTATTTTAAAATAATTTTTATTGGAAACATTACTGTTGATTTCTTTATTAGAAAAAAGTTGTAGAATTATTAGATTGAATAGAGAGTTGGTAGGCCACCTACCCCAGTCTTTGCTCATTAAGGGTAGGAACCAAAAGCTCCCTGAAATCAATAAAAATACTTTCATTTATACTACCTGAAATTAGGATAAAGCTCTCATAGTAAGAATATTAGAGTGCAAAAGTGTCCCTGCTCTTCTCAACTTAAAAGAAGATTTCTGTTACTTTGTCACAATTTGTTTTACTCCTGTGGATGGGATGGAGAGCATTGTATTTAGAGAAATTATATTCAGTGAACATAAACTTCTTCTGACATCACCAAGAAAACCACAATGGAATTGTCACTTCTGTAGATTTAACTTTGCCATGAGGAACAATTTTTGCTCATCCCTGTAGTGAGCCATCTTAAGGCATGCAGAAGAGAAATCACGAGATCATACTGGTAATTTTCCTGTCCCTTCCAGAGCTTAGGGAAGCAAAAGATGTTGCAGAAGTACAACAGAAATGGCCATAGACTCAAAACTGGTCATCCTGATTTCAGAGTCCAATACTCTCTCACTAGGTTCTTTCAGTATCTGTCAACCTCAGTTATTTTCTTCCGTCTGTATTGCTCTGTGATTCTATTAAAATTAGTTATTTTTATTATTCACAAATTTCTTAGAAAGAATAAGAAAAAATTCATGAAATAAACTATCACTGACAATGAGTTGACAATAATTAAATCAGTTCTAAAGCAACTAGAAAAATTGCTTTGTCTTCTACATGTCAAGCTCAAAACTATCTCACTTGGCAGTGAGGTAACATCACTGCTTTAATAAATCACCAGATTTGTAAGCAACCTATGGATCTTGTTCATCATTTCCTCATTAGTCCTTTCAAATTAGAAATACCATGAGGAATAAATATTGAAGACTGTCATGGATACCACAGATGAACTTTGAAATATAAAATAATACTTTTTAAATGGGTTTGCAAAGGGATTTACATTTTAAGGTAAATCCCCACCATTTTTTTCCTATTAAGGCCCAACTGATGCTAGGGGCAACTTCCTCCAATACGGTCTGTCTTCCTATGGTCACCTGCAAGCTTAAGTTCTGTTTCATAAATCACAAACCACACATCCTGCTCCCCATGAAGCAAAGAAAATTTAAAGTTATGATTATTAGTTTGCAGCAGAATTAGGTATATCATGTTAAAAATGTTGAACACCTCAAAGTCTGCTTTTTCCTTTTGTAGACACAAGGAACAATTCTTCCTGCTCCAAATTTTAACCCTATAATGGATGCCCAGTTGCTAGGAGGAGCCCTACAGGGAATTTGTGAGTATCTTGACTGATTCTAATGCGAATTTCCTCTTTTTCGGAAAGCTCTCATAAAGCATTAGACAAAATATAAACTCATAAAATTGTTACTGCTTATCTGCAAAGTCTTCAAGGAAACACAACAAGACGCACTGATGATGTCCAAATAAATAGTTTGCATTTACAGGAACTAAGAGTTGATCAAGATTAATCTAAAATCCATACCAACACTTACAGTAACAAACACTTCATTGAGAAAACAAGAAAAACAGAATTCTGTGTTGCATCACTAGAGTGAGGGCTAAGAAATGAAAGGATTTTAGTTGTAACTTCAACAACTAAGTGTTACCAAGGTCTGCTAAGTCTCTTATTCAGTCACAAGAAATAAAAACAAATGGAGTAGAAAGTTTAAAGAATTCATTACCTTCTCAGTTTTTGCTTTCAGTGTTAGTTCCAAAAATCTTTTGTTCACAAAAGGATTTTTCTCAGTTCTGATTTTTTTCTTTTCCTATTGAAATTTGTTGGTATTACTGAGGGTCAAGATATAGATTTTTTTTTTTAATCTTAAATGTCTTCCTCACTTTAAAACTGTTCTCTGTTTCAGAGCTTTTATACCCCTTGGGCTTTTCACAAGATTGTACAGCACCAAGTCTTGCATGCTGTTTTCAATTTCTTTAATGAAAATGTGAGGACTCAGATTTAATGTCAAGTGAACCACAATAAGGATTATTCATCAAGGGGAATCTAAAGTATCTTTATGACCAAATTTGCTACAGATGAAAAGTTTTAAACATCTTCCTACACTTCAAAGACTACTTCTAAGATAACATTGATAAAATATGAAATATTTTAATGTTGCTAATATATGAAAATATAGAGATTATATTCTTCATCTAGTACTCTAAGTACATCAACCTTAACTTTAACCTTCCTATCAAAGTACATGGAACAAAGTTGTAATTTGAAGGACAATTAAAAAATAAATAATTCATCTTCAGAGAAGGTAAAGTCACCATATACTTTACAGGCACTGACACTGACCCTTAATCCTGCACATGGCATTCATTCTTATGAGGATGTTCAGTTACCCTCTGCTGATACTACACAAGTTCTATATTTATATTTTATAATATTTCCTATATCTGGACCATTCTCAGTTTTTACTAGAGAGATCTTGTAAGCTGTGAAGATTCCCAGTGATAACTATTTTCTGAAATGCAAAAAGAAATCATTAAGTACAGTATCTCAATCCTTTGGATGCAAAAACAATTTCAAAACTCAAAAATAGTTTTCTGAATATGCTAATAATATTTTTTAAGCAATAATACTGATTCATTATAGAAGTTTACTAGTAAGTTCTACCTATCAAGCTAACCATCATAGGTAACCTTCAATAAAATACTCTTTTTTAAATGGAGTAAGATATAATTTTTAAAACTTCATACAGTTCCCCTGAAATTATAACTGAGTTTATCAACAAATTTATTATCCTGATAAAACAGATCCCTAATTCTTAAATGACAATTCAATCAATATCAACAGAACACACCAATATTACTTCCAAGGCTCAGCCACAAATCCTGCTACCAGGCCTAGTTCTGAATCCTTGAAAGCCTGTTTTATTGATGCTTTCAAACCCACTGAGCTGGTGAGAGATGATGATGAGTCTGGTAAGAACAGACTGCTTCACCTTTTGATGGTATTACACCAGCAAATGCAAGACACACAAGCACAGTAACATAACTGGTGTTGGCAAATATTAGTAGGATATTAGTCTCTTGATCAGTTTTTCTAAAAATTAGCATAATGTTCTTAAACAAAACAAGAACAATCACAAATGTAAATAATTAACACCAGTTTGTTAATTTAGAGCCTATGTCATTTCCTTTTCAGGTTGTGAAAAGGATGTGTTGATTGAAATCCTAACGCAGCGTTGCAACTCCCAGCGGCTCACGATTGCCGAGGCATACAGAGACACGTATGGCAGGGTACGACAAACACTTGGTGCTTTTATTACTTCTTTCTCTCCTGTGCAGCTGGCAGCCCTTCTCTCAGGTCACTCACTGGAACCACAAGCCTGTCAGACAGCTGGCTGGCACAACACCTTGGCACACAGCTTGCTCATTGGCTATTGATACCTCCGAGGGTATCACAGTGTCATTTCTACAGCAGAAGTGTTGTCTGCCACACAGAGTTAGAAAAGAGTGGGGAAAGTTCCTTCTTCTACAGGCCATTCTTCTCTATTGACCAACCTATAATATCTGAACAGACTTTCTTCCTTTATGTGCTTTTTTGGAATAAATAATAAAATAGTATTGTAACCAAAGAAAAACACCATACACAAGAGTTATAGGTTTTTTACCTTACTCACATAATGATTAATGTTCACATCTCAAGCACTGACAGTCTCACATCTCATTCCATATAGTCCCATATGTACATTAAGCACAATAGTCATCTGACCTGCTTAAATGTATGGTCTTTGAAAACTGTTTAAAATTTAAGAAAGTTATTTTTAAAAAACTGTATTTTACCTATATTTATTGTATATAGCAATGGAATTTTTGCTGAGTTCTTAAACATACACAGAGATATATATCCTCATTCTATTTCCAGATCTATTGTTGCTAACCAAATAACTTTAGGATAGTTGCAGTGCCTGCATTTTCCTTAGCTGCTACAGCTATACAAGGGCAAAAACAATAGTAACATCCCTTGCAGAATTCTTGTGAAAGTCATGAAAAGTACAGTGTAAAACTAGATACTATTTGATTAAGTCGACTAGATATGCCCTTCCCCTGAAAGAAAGCAGACAAACGCTTGGGACAAAATCCAGTTTTCTTAATTTCCTGAAGCCTGTAATACCAAAGTTTCACAGGAAAATTCCTTGCAGGCCAGTGTCTGCTTGCCATTGAATCTATCAGCATGAGTGAAAACAATGAGTTTGCACAAATGCTAATACAGAGCTATCTCCCTTGATTAGGGTTAACTAGAAACGGTTCATTCAAAAACTCCACATTTTATGATGCTTTTACACCTCCAGTTCATTAACCAGCAGAATGTTTGGGTGGTCAAGTTTTCTAGAGACAACCTTTGTAGCAACTCTACACAAAAAAATCTCAAAACCACTGACCCCTGAATAAGCTCAAAGACCCATTTACTGTCCTAGAACTGGAGGAAAAAGAGCTGGATTTAATCAGTGTAGTGGGTTGATTTTGTATTGTTACTCATCTCCAGGAGATCAGTGACTTTATTTGGACTGCTCAAAAAAATGAAACACACAATAATTGTGGCATTTTAGACATAGCCTTGAATGAATAAGTATATTTTATAGAGACCACAACAATAACTGACAATCACAGCTATCTACCTTCCAGAGACCATGACAATGATAGAAATCAGCACCTAAATTATTAAACTTGTTTTTTCTATTATGAGATATTTATTAGGTTACCATCACACATGCAAGCCATACAAGGTCAGTGTTAAGCCATGCAATATTCCTAAGTTTTAATGCTACTTACAGCAAACTAAAGTACATCAAGCTACCCAAAGGTGCCTGGGACATGAAGCACCCAAGCCCATTCTTCCCAAGCGTTCATTTATCTCCACCACTGGACAGTCCATCTCTACTCATTCCATAGCAGCTGGCTGTTTTCTTTTAACATTTTCTCTACAGTGTTTCAACAGGACCTATCACTTTAACAAGGGAAAATATTTAAAAGCTTTGCATCATGTTTTTATCTTTAATTTCTACTCTCTGATACATGATGACCTAGAAATAATACAGTACCACAATAAAGACTTGGGAATGTCCTTCAGGAACACAGTTATTTCATATTTACAGAGACCAATTATTGATTTGCTCACCACTAGTCTAACTGGCTCTTCTTTTCAAAACAAAAATTTAAAAAAATCAGTAAGCCCCTATGAAAACATATCACCTTTAAATTCATACCTCTTTCAGCCATATGAGTTAACATGAAGTGCTATAAAGGCAGTGGACACAGATCTGATGACCTAGAAGAAAAAAAAAAAGACAAAGATGTCAGATGTCCTTTTAAAGAATCACAGTGTCTAAATCTATGAATAACAATAGAAGGGAAAGGCAAGAAAACATTTTTCATATTCTAGCAATGGGCTACATAACACTCTAAAAAACATGGAACATACTCCAATACACCCACAATTTTAATTCAAATGAATTCATTAGGCACTGGGTACACTTCACAGTGCAAGATTCATCATGATACTCTTGACAGTTCCTTAAAAAACCCTGCCAAGAATGTGATGTATCTTACATTGAGTTGCGCCAGTTTGTGCTTTGAAAGAATTTAGTACACATCGCACTTCCCTGGCTGCAGTTTTTCCCACCGGTTATATTGCATTGAACAAATGCACCATTAGGCAAGCCCAGTTTATGAGTGGCAAACATCACAGGACAGAGAAGAGATGTGGCATGGCAACAGCAGTTTTAACCTTCTCAGTTCAATTTATGGTAAACCTGTTGGTCCCATCCTTTCCCTCTTTATTTCCCTTCAGTCTGCTCAATATGGCAGCCACTTTGCCCATTCATTAGACAAATGTAAACTGAGACACATAAGGAGAGAAATATTAAAATTAAAAAGACTTGAACTAGCTGCATGATTCAGACATACAGAGAAGTTTTAAGATTCCTTCTTACAATTAGGCTCCAAGGATTTCGTGTAGCAAAGATGATTAGGAAATTATAATAGTGACAACTTATAGCTGAGCTGTCTTTTATTTTTTTCCAATACTTCCCTTAGTTCTGATTGCAGGAGTAATTTTTAAGTAGTATCCATTTGTATTATTAATTCATTTTCCCACAGGCATGTTGTCAGAAGTAAAACGTCTTAATGAATTAAATTCTACTCCATGTGTGATTTAGTTGCTGTCAAATGAATCTAAAGTGCATTCACCAAAGACTGTGTATGTTTCTTCATCATAAATTTAATATTTAATATGCATATGTCTTCCTTCATTGCTACTCTAGCTATTAAATTAATTATAACCAGAAATATATTAAAATCAAAGTACAGGCCTGAAAAAAAACAGCTCTGGAAATACACTAGCTTATATAATGGGAACTGTTTCTGGCATGCCTTTCAATTCAGACAGACTAGAACATCTTACAGGTGCCTAGTGCTGCACACAACATACTAAAAAAAAAAGATCCCACAAGTGTCCTCAATCAAAAACAGTAACTAGTTGTAAGTTAACAAGCTTTTGGCATTTGCAGTGTTATGAAAGATGCTGCTAGGAATGGGGAGGAAACTCTAATCCATTTCTTAGCTATCTGGCAAGAAAGCACTGAGAAATATGAGCAGGAAAAAGGGGGTCCCATGTTATTAATCCAGCATCTATCAAAAGTAGTGAACTAATTTAGAATGTAAAATATAACTGAATTGAAGTTATATTTAACCTTCCAGCTATCCAAAGCTGATATTTTTATGGACTAGGAGCAATACAGATTATTTTTTCTTAAATTATTCACATGGTAACACTAAAAAGAACCAAAAGAAACCACCTGTGTTTTATGAGCTTGATCTTCTAAAGGTGCTTACGCCTCTCAGATTCACACAGGGAATAAATTAAGGGAAGCTGCAGATGCTCTGATGTGATATTCAGTTTTCCAAGACTAAGTAATAATTGCACTTAAACATCTACATTTTCTTCTCTGTTCTAAGAACTGAAAGCAACAATCCATTGTGGCCTACTGGCTTGTGCACCTATTCTCATCTTGCTCATACTAGTAAAACAAGCAGGTACTACTTGAACAATTTTTTTTATCTTACCTAATCTTTGCCAAAATTAATCTTTAACAGTTCATCCTAAATCATTTAGGGAGAAAACCACTAATAATTTTTTAAGCTGTCTTAGTAAAGTGTGACTATAGAGATAATCCTGTCTGTGCACTTTCTTTTTCTTTTCAAGGATTTGATAACAGACCTAAAAGAGAATCTCTCTCATCACTTTAAAGAAGTTATGGTTGGCTTGATGTACCCACCTGCATCCTATGATGCCCATGAGCTTTGGCATGCCTTGAAGGTAATCTTTATATTCAGAATGCTTAGAGTAGCAGTCATTAATTAGAGTGCTGAACGCATATATTTTTTTTTTCATTTCACTGGTTGATAAACTACTGAAAGTTAGTACACTGGAGTAGTATACTATCACTTAGACCACTAGTCAACAGAAATACAGTGCTATTTCAAGTTTATCCATCAGTGTGCTAAAATCAGCATAAATAATATCTTTGTCATGGAACATACAAAGCCCATTTAACACCCATGGTAAACTCATGGGTGATTTATACGGGGAACCATAAGGTGCTGGGTTTTGCAAGCATTTATGTATGCTAGAAACCAAATTTATTCCCACAGCCAGTACCATGCACTCAAGCACCACCTCTCTAACAACCCATACTTTTTTAGCAGATCTCTCTGCAGAAACACTTACAAATTGCTCTGTGACAAAGTGTCACAGCATACTGCACACTCAAGAGGGCCACGATACACAGAGTATCACCATACAAGTTCAGAAGGCTTTAAGCATTCACCCAGAGTAACACACTACCTCATCTGAAGGCTTCAGGCATCTGCCCATACACAGTACCACCACTCCACTTCAAAAGGCTGCAAGTGTGTGCTCTTTCTGGTCTTCAGCCCAACCTTTTATACCCTCTCATTGATGCACTGCACCTGTGTGTCCCTTTGGTCGTTGGTCAGTGCCCTGGGCCCTCCATGGCTCATTGCTGTCAGTGCTGCTCACCTGCTGCTCACAGCTGCTCCCATTGGGGATGAGGCTCGGCCACAGCCCCACTCCCAGTCACCACAGACTGTGTGCCTACAACAAAGTAAGAGTAACTCCACTGAAACAGAACTGATTTCCTATTTTGAAGGAAATATTCCTTGTCTTCCCTGGATCTGAGGCTGCAATCCTCACACAACTGAAGTTTGTGGAAAAAAAAAAAAATCAAATATCAGGTCATTTAATGGTGAAATTCATTCCTACAGGGCATTGTGAAGACCAAAAGCATAACTTAGTTCATAGAGGACTTCAATATATTCTTTGAAACCAGGTTGATTGCTGGTTTCAAAGAATATATTGAATTTCAATTATTATTGAAAATAATAATTCTTCTAAGCTAATTCCTGAATTACCAACTCCTAAAAGACAAGAAAGCATATCAGAGTTCAACATTGTTTTCCTTTTCTTTCCACGGATGTTTGCTACTGTCTGCTGTCACAAGCAAGACAGAGATTACAAGATGGGCAAGATGATTTATCTTGCTGATTTTGAGAATTCTGCCCCCCCCCTCAAAAAAAGTTACTAGTTTTTTCTTGTTCTTCTGATACTTAAATAAATTTTTAGAAGTACTGGTATGTCTTTATTATAGTTGGCATTAAAAGGATTGTGAAATATCACTGCTAACAAAGGAATAATGTCTTTCATTAATATTATTGACAAAATTGCCAAGTTTATTTTTCCTAAATGTGGGTCAAACTTGAACTTTTTTACAGTACTCTTTTGACCTGGATTCATATGGCCAAGGTAAAAAAAAAGCAGCCCATGTGTATCTATGGGCTCTAATGCTCTTCCGTTATCCCAAATGCAAAATATTCACTAACACTATCCATGTGTATGTCAAAAGCAGCATGTGCACCACATCTTATGTCAAGTGAAGTTTATAAAATTAATTCAAACTCTGGGAAAATACAGTGATTTGCAGCACTGCATGTACTCCATGATGCTTTCCTTTAATACCAAGTTCCATGCTAGATATTGCAGACTATAGCATTCCTAAATAAACTATTAAAAAAAATATTATAAGAAGAGAGAAGACCAACATAATAACTATGCTCATGTCTACTTCAGATTTCCTGCACACTTGCTAGGGATGTATGCTCAATCTTTGCATCTGATTTCTTTCAGCAAACAACAATTCTTACTAAAATTCTAAAATTATTCCTATTATGTTTCTGTCAACACTAGTCTTGCTTCATTTCCCACTTGCTAAGGTACATGCTGAAATTCAGATTTAGAAATATATTTGAAATATATTAAAGTAATTTGAACAGGTAGATTATGCAAAAGTACACTACAGAAACTGCTATTATTTTGTTATTTCTAATAAGGACATCACTGCTTTCTTCTAAAAATTGGAGTTTCTACTACACAACATCTTTTCCTATTTACTTCTCTCCATCCAGGGAATAGACACAGAAGAAAAATGCCTAATTGACATATTAGCCTCAAGATCAAATATGGAGATCTTCCAGATGAAAGAAGCCTACCTGATGCGTAAGCTGTTTTACCAAGTGCAGAGTAGCAGTTGTACTATGTGTGTTCTGGAGGTATTAGCACACACGAAGGAACAGAACTACAAAAATACAGTACAGACCAGGAGAGCCTGGTTCCCTCTCCACATCCTCTCCCACACCTACATACAAAAGGCTGAAGCAATGTGGGGGTGGGCAGGCCAGTGGGGACGGTGGCTGAGGGGCCCCAGCAGGGCCAGATGGATGTGCCAGCCCCACAGCCAGGTCCTTGTAGAACCTGCCCAGGTTACACTGGAATAGAGTAAGCCTATTTATCCTTTATTTGATAATCTTCATTTGTTCTATTCAGAGCATGTTCATTTGTGATTTAAGATTATATGGTTTTGGTTTAACCTAGAATATAATTCTGATCTTCAACAAGATATCGATTCTGAGACTTCGGGTCACTTCAGAGATACACTCATGAACCTTGCTCAGGTACTGTAAAAACAAGAACTGTGACTTACATTTCCAAAAGATTCATAATTACTTTCAATAGTATTTGGTAAGTTTTACATTTGAAGGTGACTGTGATTAAAGCTAGTTCAATAGGGCTGCACTTTTAAACAAGAAACAGGAGGGAAGCTGATGAAGAGAAACTGAATTCCTTTATCTACTCTGACTTAGACTTTGGATATCAGATGGAAGCAAAGGTAAACAGATTATTTTATAAATTCCCATTGGCATTCACCTGCTGACCCTTTGCTCCATCTGTCTCATCTCAAAATGTGTCTACTTGCATGTACAAATGTGATTGTCATTTTTAAGCATATGTTTTCTCCATTATCAGAAAACATCATAAACCAGTCAAATATTATGTGAAAATAGAGATATATTCACATTTGACTAAAAAATAAAGAATTAAAGAGTTCACTGCTTAAAATATAATGCCCTTTGTGCTATTGCATATGCTAAATCACAAAATGCTAGCACAGAAGAAAAGGAAGTATCACTTTTACATACCAACTTATGCAGTTTCACCAGTCTGTAGTTTATACAAGAGAGTGTCACCCTTGTCATTCTCATTGCAGTCACTGTGCTCGTTATCTTTAGAATCTTTTGTAAACCAGAGTAACAAATAATAAAGGACTGCCATGGCATAACAGCATGCATAAGGTGTATCTCTACTTTTACATATGTGCATGTCTGAGGAAAAACTTCTTACACAAATTTGAAATAACATTAGGCTTCACTGAAGTTAAAAAGACAGAAGTTTCAAAAGTAGAAGCTATAAACAGAAATATTTTTTTCTCATGCTGGATATTTTTTCCCTAATAATGAAAACTTTTCCTTGCTTAAAAATGAAGAGCAACCTTACTTAAGCAACCTCACTTCTCATAATTATTAAAACCATGGGACATATTTACCTGTCAAATGAACCAAATTTAAAAGAATCTCTGATTATACATTACTACTCCTAATTTTCTTAAACCCTAGGTATTGGTAAAGAAGCCTAAAATCAGAAATTTTGTGGCTAACAAAATCTGCTATTTCACTCAAGATAAGAAGAGTTGTAGGAAATTTCAACTTGACTCAGTTATGAAGATTGTTAGTCAAAGCACTCATGCTTGCATATTAGCTTATATTAAAACTCAGTGATATTCCATTAAAACATACCCTTTCTAACTCTATAACCATGGAACATTTCCAGTGCATCCTTCAATGCTTTTTGCAGAAAACCTCTGCTTTGAATTCTATTAAATCAAACTACTAAGACAAGTAAACACGCTCCACATATGCAGAGCAAACTATTCAATTGCTAGAGTACTTTATTTATGGTTTTCATGTCCAGTCTGAGGCAGATTAGATTATATTAATCGTATAGGTTATGGTCCTTTCTAAAGAAATTAACAGAGATAAAAGAGTTTCAAATTCAGGCTAACTAATATTCTAGTCTAAAACAAAGAGATTTTATTCTAATTCTCTTTTTTTGGGTATTAACTGAAATATGATAATTTTCTACAATTTAAAACATAATTACACAAATGTTACTGGAGAAAGTGGGCATTTGACTCATGTAGAGTATTAGTACAGTTATTTTATTGTACACTGCCCTGTCTTTATTCCTTTGTTTTCTTGTGTATGTAATTTTATGCAGCCATTTCATCAAATTCACTTCAGATAATTTATCCTACTACTAGAAATTTCACTTAGTGAAATTCTCACCATTTAATTAACATGTAAATTAACATTTTTACAAAAAAGAACTATAAATAAATCATTCTACAAGCTGATAACCAATACCTAATTTTAATCCTTCCCTTCATATATAACACAACTGTAAATTTTAAACAAAATTGCTTCAAGCACATATTATTAAGGCAGAAAATACATGAGCTCCAGATTTTTCCAAGTTCTGCAGACAAGGCTGATTTGTATCTTTACAAGATGACTATGGTTATAAAAGCAATTCCACAAGTAGCATGTTCTTCTCTTTTTCTGACTATATAATTTAGAACATAGTGTGTTTACTAAAGAATTTAGCTTGGTTTGTGTAACTGAAAAGCTAGTGAATGTATGTGAATTTTAGAAATATTCTTTTGGGGTTTATGTATCAAAGTTGTCAAACCATTTCCTAGCTCTGGATCTTAATTTTAGACAATTATGAGCAAGCAAAATCTCTATTATTTTATGAGTTTGCTCTATGGTTTGTGCAGGAAGAAAAATACATTGAGAAAAGATTTTTCTGGTAATATGAATATTGATAAGAACTAATCAGTATGGCAAATGTTACTCCTATCCTTATTTTCCCCTCAGAGTTGCATATTAGAGTAAACAATATAACATCCATAATTCTGAAAATGGTGATGGGATTGTGGTGGTCAGGTAAAAGATTTAAAATAGGACTAAAAATGGGATAGGTTTATCTACTTTCCCCAGTTTTTCATTTCACAAGACTGGTTTTTATTCCAGAATTCCTCTCTAAAGAAAATTAAGACATAATGTGACAATGTGAAGATATCTACATTTGCAAATTCAACCATGCAAAACACTGATCCCACCTAAAGGCCTATATATGTTACCTCAAGAAATTCAACACAGCTTCACACACAGAGAACTTTATATTCCTACAGTGGTTTAGGATTTAACTTTTGAAGAACATTTTATCTCTTTTTTCTCTCAGGGAACAAGGATGGAAGGATACGCAGACCCTTCTACAGCTGCTCAGGATGCAATGGTAAATATGCTCACATGTGAAGTTCTCAAACATTAAAAAAAACAGAAAACAAATGTTGAAAAGTGATTAAGGATTTACTTTAAATATTTTGCTTTTTTTGTTTTTTCCATTTTTCTGATTTCTTAGATTCTATGGGAAGCATGCCAGCAGAAGACAGGCGAACACAAAAACATGCTGCAAATGATTCTCTGCAACAGGAGTCAGCAGCAGTTGTGGATGGGTAATCCAGCAGTTCAGCTGTTTGAATGTAGAGTGTAAAGGAAAAATGTGACTTGCTGAGAAAGCCATGCTTTGCATACCAAGACAGTCAGTGTGCAGCAGGACATTAGCCTGAAAGCAAGTGTGAACTGTTGCAGCTCTCAGACTTGCACTGATGTGAATGGGAATTTGGAAGTAATGCAAAACTGAACTTTGCCCGATGACTACTGACAGCTGTAGACAGAGCAGACAGGCATCAGGATGCCTGATAACCCAGAGAAGAACGCATGGCCAAAGAAAGGCACATGTTACAGCTGCACTGAGTCTACACATGATAAAACAGGATGAGGGAGATTTTTCTTAACTATTTTATCCATTTTTCTTAAGCAACTCTTATGAGGGAAAACACTTAGGGAGAGCTGGAAAACATTTCAACAAATGTTTGCATATGAAAACTAGAATGTGTTGAAGCTTTTCCCCAGAAGTTTCATATAAATTTTTGATGGGAGCACTTCAGTGTTCACATCTGCTCTCCAGTAATGAACATAAACACATAAACACAAGGGCCATTTTTATTAAAAATAGGAAATCAGACATAGCTAGAGATTGCAGGAAATTTATGTGAGCTTATCCAAATCTTCCATTGTAGAAAATAAATCCATTTCACCTGCTGGCAAGTTTGAGTTTCTGCTCTGCAGTAGAAAAACAGTCTGTCTGCTGACTGTGCAGCCAGCTGTATTTCTTACTTCAGCCTCCAACAGTAGCTTAGGACTACTTTGCTATCACAGATCAACAAATTCATTCAGCTGATGATGACAGGATTAACACACCTGCTCTATGCTCTGCTCTCTCCCTGAGATCTGAGGGCCCTGCCTGTACTGCAGTGCTCCATAAGTTCTGTAGCCAGCAGAAGAGGAATTTTCCTCCTTCCCTAACGGAGAAAGCGCAGCCTGGACATTTTGAGTGTGTGCGTATCCGCACCTTGCAGCGAGCGTGCGCGTCACGCCGCTCCTGGCTCCTGCCACCATCCACCAGCCCTGCCAGCTGCAGCCAAGCCAAGCAAGGAAGTGCCTTGCTAGCAGGACATTCTTACCAGTGTCACAAACAGATGTTGCTAGATATGTGGCATGCACTCATTTTATACTCTAGGCTGAAGAATCCAAGGGGGAATGTCCTAGAAGCCAAGTTTCAAGCTACTCATTTAGGTTGCCTGACCTGGGCAATATAAACATAATGAAACACTGAGAATAATAAAGGTAAAAAATAAACTCAATAGTTATAGTACTGGTGAGAAGCAAGGAAAAAAAAACCATAAAAACCAAGTTGATTATTATTAATGAGCTAGAATAAAACAAGATCTTTTTTCCACCCCTCCCCCCCAAGTTTTCCAGGAGTTCCAAAATATCTCCGGGCAAGACATAGTAGATGCCATTAATGAATGTTACGATGGATACTTTCAAGAATTACTGGTTGCAATAGGTAATGTAAAGGTATTGTTTTTACTAGCAGCAATCTCTTCATAAACTCTAGTATATTATCTCTTGTGCATTGAATACTATTTTTCTGATATTTTATCCACTTTAATCTCCTATATTATGCAATTAAATTTTCAGAGAAAATTAGAAAAGAATATTTTAACTACTTTCCCCTGTTAGTGTAAATGTAAAAATGTATCTATGGAGCACTAGCTTCTGACTGAGCACAACTAGTATGTACTTTATTTGATAATAAATTTTGTGTGATAACTGCATTTGCAACTGATTGTACATATATCAAATAACCAGCTATGTTTTCAGGACTTTGGTGGTATATAAATTAGTTTCAAGCTTTTTGTACATTTATCTTTCATTTATAGAGTAAGGATAGAAATATTCCTACAAATAGAACATGTGAGTATATTCACTGATATTTAATAGGCCCTTTGAAGCAACAGCAATGAAGATCTACCACCAAACTTTCAAAATTATAAATATGGTTGTATTAGTGAATATTGGTAGCTTAATTTTAACCTGAGGCATGGACTGCACTACCCAGATTTTCATTTCAAGGAGCCCAAAGCCTAAAGAAAGTATTTTATAATAATCTTTTGTTTACCTGTTGCAATTCTTCCCTCCTAGTTCTCTGCATTCGTGACAAGCCTTCCTACTTTGCTTACAGGCTTTATAATGCAATTCATGTAAGTAGTCATTCTACCTCACATTTCCTAAACATAAGATTCCCTTATTTTGTTGGTTTTGTTTCTTTGTTTGATTGATTATTCTAAAACCAGTACTTACAAATCAGTCTCTTCAATCTTTAAGGTGTGACTGTGTGTTTTAAAACTGAACCTACATAAATTTCAAAGCAGTGGTGCCTAAGCAACTAAGCAGCAGAAGTGCCTAAGCAGTAGAAGGACAAGTTTAAGTATTTAGACACCTTAAAAATTATCTGTCTGGTAACTGTCAATTTTTTTTAATTGAAGACTTTTTTTCTTTGCATGGAAACTCCCCCTGCTGTGCAGAACTCAATGTACATTATTCTTACTATATAATTTTTGTCTGCAGAGATTTAATAAGTATGGCTAAAACTTAAATAATAAATTAATGTTACATGAAGACAAATGCTTATATTTCTTTGTAGGACTTCATGCAGATTCTTTTATTTTTTGTGTAAGTGCTAACTTCTTTTGATGTTTTATTGCCACTAGATGTCCCCATTCCTCACAGAATTATACTATGAAAATTTATTTAGGAACAGTTAAAATAAAACACGTGTGAACAAAACCAGTGTAAATTCTAAAGCTATGGTTAAAAATCTCACAGAATTCACATGAGGCAGCAGTTTTTGTGAAATTTATTACTGGCCTCATTATAGTTTGAGTGGACACTACAACAACAGTCACCTGCCTCTCAAAAACTGAATTCCTAGGAATACTGACAAAAGTTTGTCATATTTTCCTTTTTTAAAAGTTTCAGTGCATGGATAAACCACTGGCATGGAGGGACCCCTTGTTACTCAGTTACGCGAATTCTATTATTTGAGTACACGAAAACTCAGTAGAATAAAACCCTTAGACTCTTTTAACATCTAGGATATCTTTATGGGTATTTTCTTCTCTCATTTTCTTTTTTCATTTTAGGACTTTGGGTTTCACAATAAAACAGTTATTAGGATTCTCATTGCCAGGAGTGAGATAGACCTGATGAACATACGCCAGCGATACAAAGAGAGATATGGGAAATCACTCTTCCATGACATTAAAGTAAGCTTTTACAAACTTCTGCATATATTCACCACTGCCATCACACAGACTGTACCACTCTGTTTAGCCATTTGCTTTAAAACAAAACAAACAAAAAAGCAAAGTGTAAAAACAATAGCACATTTTCAGTGCCTCAGTTTGATTGGAGTAAGTGCGAAATTAATTCTCAACTCACTCTCTGATTTTATCCCTCTCCAATGCAAGATGTGTTTATAAACAGGGCATGACAGTGTGTGCTGAACAAGAGCTTGTATGAATGGTTTCCACACTGATTGAGAACATCTTGTCCCATGCTGATCTGTAAGGCTAGGCTGGTACCACTTTTGTGCAAAACTGAAGTAAATATCTGGTTTTATCCTTGTGCTTAGGTATCCAGGTGCTTCACAAACCCTGTTCCTCTTGTACTCCTGGTCTGCATCTTAAAAAAAAAACTTTGAATGTGTTTAATTGTAAAAAAAAGTCTCTTGCTAAGACACTTTTATGTCACTGTAATCCAACTGCAAGATGTGCAGCAACTTTATGAAATTGGTCATGAATTTTTGGTATTGAACTTGAGAATTAATAAACAAATTTGATCCAGCCTTTCAAAGATAGATGGTTTCTAGGTGCCCAAGCAACCAAAGGCCATGGCAAGTGAAATTTTAAAAAAATCTCAGCCTAGAATTCTTATGAAAACAATGTAATGTTTTACAGAACCTCATAATAGTCTAGTTCTTGTCACACACCAAAAAAAAAAAAATTCAGAAAATGTATAGTCACCAAAATGTTGATTTTTTTTTTTGTTTATTTGCAGCATTTTGCTTCAGGGCATTATGAGAGTGCTTTACTTGCTATCTGTGCTGGTGATACAGAAGATTATTAAGAAGATGCACTCTGAAGGCTGTGCAAACCTATTTTAAATAGAAATTGAAGCTATATGCAATGCACTAACTCTAAGAGATCCCTATTTCATATAACAAAACAGCAAAATTAGTAATGTACATTTGCTAATATTAAATCTTTCTTGAGACAGGAAAAAATGTTGGCAGGAACATGGTTTTATCCCTAGTTCTAATTAATATTTCTGATTTTATGATTAATGTAAATTAATGCAACAAATGGTAAAATTACTCCCTGCAGGCATTTGTTTATCATTTAGTGTCACAACATCCCAAACATTCATCAACAGGCTCTGGAAGAATTTATTGACTTCCACACTAGAGAGAAGAAAATATTTTGCTTTATTTACTTTAATTGGGCAAGACAATTTCTTTCTTTAAGGATTTTTTTTCTTTTCTTTCCTACTTCTTAATGCCTCATATTTTATGCTCTTGAACACTATTGTTTTAGTTACAACCACACTAAGCATCTGCCCCATGTATTATCAGTCACTCATCAGAGTGCTTTTGTATTCTCTTTTACTTCACTCACGTACTTAATGGCCTTTCCCTTATTCTGCTTGAAACAAAAGTAAAAATTAGAATCAAGTACTCCATTCATTCCAGTGTCATGCACTGGAAAACCTGGAAGACAAAGCACTACTTTGAGCAGGAAAGTTCCAGAGGATTACAATCTCAATTCCATTTTTACCCATCTAGTTTTAACCATTCATTGAATATTGACCTTCAGAGCATGAAGGTATATCCAGGATGCCCTAGGTGGCACAAATCAAGAACTGAGTATTCGTGGGTAACTTTGCACCTCCTGGAGAGGCCGAAGGATGCGGCGCTCCCTGGAACACCCGCGAACAATCTGACACAGCAAGGAAGGGAAGGCGGCAGAGCCCGGCCTCGAGTCCCCGCCCCACGGAAGAACGTGACACTGCTTAAATACCCCGGGGCTGTTCAGGGCATCCCATCCTGGGCCTCCGTACCTCCTGTCAGCCTCTTAGGGAGCCAGGAGTGAGGGGAAGTACCACACTTTTTAGTGTTCACTAAATATTTGATGTGCCCGTGGCTATTCTCCCGCCGCCACAAGGTGTCCAACTGGACGCAGACCCGCTGGATGTTGTTACAGAGGCACTTTGTGCAGGTGCAGTCCGTGTGACTGAATAAAGCACTGCCACAGAAGGCACAGATACCTGCTAACCAGGTATTTGTGCCGTCTGCGCCTGTCTCTTCCCTCAGCCTCTGGACATAACGCTAATTACAGCGCGTCTGCCTTCACTGCAAATACTGACATCGTGTTACTAACATGTTGATTTAGAATAAACTTAAAATTTCTTTCGAATCTTTCTTGAGTTTGACTCATTTTTCCAAGCACTTCGGGCGGATAATAAAATTGTTAAGTTAGAACTTTGGGGCGAACGTGGCAGGGAGTACAACAAAAAAAAAGGGGGCGGGGGAAGGAAACTGAGCTGAGCACTGCGCCAGTTGCTCACCACAAACATCATTCTAAACCGAAGTTATGTCCTGACTTTGCAACCGTAGCTGGAGGTAGCTCCCAACAGCCGTACCTCGGCACTGCGGGGTCACTTGGTTTCATCTCTGCAGTTCGCAGAAAGGAACAAGGACGCTTCCCGGCACTGCAAACGCGCTGAGCTCCCAGCGTTTCCCGAGCTCCCGTCCCAGCACGTGAGGCGGGAGCTCCGCCCACAGCCCGTCACAAAATGGCGGAGCCGGCGCTAGGACCCCGCGGGCGCTCACGCGCCGGGTAGGAGGCGGGTCCCAAAAGGCTCTGTCCCGCCCCCTTGGCCTCCCCTGCTTTTATTGGACAAGAGCGATGTCAATCTCGGGCCTCCGCCTATCGCCAACGCTCATCTTCTGGCCCCGCCTCCCGCGGCCGGGCGCCACTTCTTGGGACGTTGACGGCTGGAAGCGGTGTTTGGAGCGCAGCCCTTCCGCGTTCTGTGGCAGCCGGGCCGCAGCCCCCCGGTGCCGTCGAGCTGGAAGTGGAGGGGCAGTTGTACGAGCGGAGCCCGAAGCAGCAACAGCAGCAGGAGCGGCGGCCTCCCGACCCCTCGCCGCCGCCGATGGAGGCGAGCCTGACGTGCGCCGTGTGCCTGTCGCTGTTGGAGGAGCCGGTGACGCTGCCGCTGTGCTCGCACAACTTCTGCCGGGGCTGCGTGCTGGAGTGCCTGGCCTCGGCCGAGGCCGCCCGCCTGCAGCAGCTGCAGCGGAACCCGGGCCGGGCCCGTCTCGGCCGCGGGGCGCCGGGGCCGGGGCCGGGCCCGAGCCCGTCCTGCGCCCGGGTGCCTTGTCCTCTGTGCAGGAAGCTGTGCCTGCTGCCCCGCGGCGGCGTGGCCGCCCTGCCCGTCAACACCACCCTGGCCGAGGTGGTCAAGCTCTACCGGTCCGGCGCCGCGGGCGCCGCCACGGCCGGGGAGGCGGCGCTGGGGCCGAAGCCGGGATCCGACCCGCTCTCCCTGCCGGCGTTCGGGGGAAGCTGCCAGAAACATCCGAGCCGGCCGGTGCAGCTCTACTGCCGCATGTGCCGGCAGGCGGGGTGCGGGCAGTGCGTCTCCGAGGAGCACCAGGGCATCTTCCACTCTGTCAACCTCATAGACACGGTGTACCAGGAAGAAAAAGTAAGCGCGGCGCTCCTCCTCCGCTCCGGGGCCTGGCTGGGAGCTTGGGCTGTCCCCCACTGGGCGCGCGTTGTTTTTACTCAGAAACACGGGAAAAGCCGCGGCGTGCTGGGCAGGAGAGAGGCTTGTGCTGCTTTGAGGCAGTAAGGAGTTGTTGGTGGCCTGCCGGGTTGTGCCTTTCCCGGCTGCCGTCAGACTGCATCCAGCGCACACGGGGGACCAGGCAGTATTACAGGAGCAACAGGTCTGAACCTAATTTACCAGAGGGCCTGGAGAGTTATTTTGGAGAGATGTCGGAGATTTTTTTGATTCGAGGGGGAGGAGTGTTGATGTTTGGTTCTGTTATTGTTGTTTTTCCAAGTTCAGGAAGATCTAACAACGCCAAAAAACACCCACAGGTGTTTTGTTTATAGGCTCTCTAGCTGTGATAGGTAATTTGGGTCACAGATAATTGCATATTTAGGGATAGATAGTTTGGGTGAGTAATAACAAATGTATAAGCAAGATGCTTTACAGTCTGCATAAGAAGGCAACTGCCTGCCATAATGGTTGGTTGCCTGGTTGTAGAAGTTGTGATTTTTAACAAAATAGGGACTATTTAGGTAGAATGAGCTTTTCATGCCCTGTGCAAGTTGAGATGCAGGATGGCAGTTCTGTTGTGCAGTAATTGAAACAACTATGGGGCAGTGATGAGAAGTACAAGTATAAAAGTTTAAATACAGCACTGACTATTATTTAAGATAAAAGTTGCTTTTACACTGATTTTGCTCCTGCCTTTCGCATTACCAATTGTATGTCACAAGTGGGAACCAGGGGAAAGCAGACTTTGCACTAAACATATTTAATAAATAATGTAGTGATTCTGAGAAATAAAGGAGGAAGACTCAGTGATAATATTAAACTCAAGCTGAAACATACTGATTATGAGCAGTTTTCTGTTTTAGCAATGTGAGGCATAAAAAGAAAAAGTGAGTATCACACAGCTTTTTGCCAAATTGGAATAAAACCATTAAAACTCATATTGTGATAAATGTATGAGAGGGGAGAGGTTAAAAAAGCCTGAGAAAAATAATGTTATAGCTCTAAAGTAGTCATTCTATCAGTATGCACTGTAGGTGAGCCTAAGAACATTACTTTAAGAAACAGCAGAAGAAGGTTTGTGTACTGATTCAGGGTAGATTTAAATGTTATTAAGTGATGTTTTGAATCACAAGCTTTTTTACTGTATTATTCAGAATATCACAGAATTTATAGGGTTGGAAGGAACCTCTGGAGATCATCCAGTCCAAACCCCTGCCAAGCCAGGGTCACCTGGAGCAGGTGACACAGAATTGAACAGGTGGGATTTGAATGCCTCGGGAGAGGGAGACTCCACCACCTCCTTAGGCAGCCTGTTGCAGTGCTCTGCCACCCACAATGTAAAGAAGTTCTTCCTCGTCTTGAGGTGAAACTTCTTGTGGTTTACTTCATGGCCACTGTTCCTGTCTTTTCAGTGGGCATCACTGAAAAGGGTCTGGCACCCTCCTTTTGGCACCTGCCTTGGAGATGTTTATTGTCCAGACTAAACAGGCCCGGCTCCTGCAGTCTCTCCTCATAAAGGAGATGCTCCAGACTCCTGGTCATCCACTGGACCCTCTCCAGTAGCTCCTTGTTTGTCTTGATCCGATTCTAGATAAGCACTGAAAGTATTTATGTTATGGAATGGATAAAGTTGTAATAAATGTTTCAATTGTCTTGCAGTTAACCTTCTTTAGCACTCTGAAACAAATGAGGATAATGAATGAGAAGCTGGTGAATGAGATCTCAAAACGACCGAACGATGCAGATGTGAGTTACAAGTGCTGGATATTCTCTGTGTGTCTTTGATTCTCTTCTCAAGGTAGTTTATTCACAGCCTGGAGCATACAGGTGCTCCTTGTGGTGTAGATGTGCTCTGAGCTTACTTAGAGAAGTGACTCTGTGTGGACACTGCTATTGCATTTATATCTGTTCTTGTGCTTGTAGATGACATTGAAAAATGATGTGGAGGTAATTGAGCTGAAATTTGGAGAAATTTTCAAAACTCTAGAAGTGAAAAAACAGCAATTACTAGAAGATGCTGGAAATCAAAGAAGTAAAAAAGAGAAGGAATTTCAGATTTGGAAGAAAATGAAAGAAACTCACAAGAAGACCATTGATAATTTTTTGAAGGATTGTGAAAAGCTTGTCCATGAGTGTGATCCTCAGTGTTTCCTGGAGGTGATGGCATTTTGGTTTTGATAGCATTTGTCTAAAGAACTCAAATAGAGCCTGCTGAATTGTAGATAAGATTATAATCAATCAGGGAAAACCAAGTCAACAAATGAAAAATATAGATTAAAATTACTTAACACTTCGTACTTTTTTGTAACAATGTTTTTCATTTTTAGAAAAGTTTGAAAAAGTTTTATATGCTGCTTATCAGTGAATTTTACTGTTTGCTTTCCTAAGAAGCTGCATATTGCTGATTTCTGCAGTGGTCCTTTGGTGCCTCCAGATAAATGGGACATTAAGAAAGTATAGAGTTTGACTAAGTGTCTGCTCAAGGACTTGTAAAGGAAAATGTAACTTGTACTTGAAGTAAAAGTAACTCTCACTTTTGGAAAAAATACTGTGATTCCAGTGATTAGTATGTCACTAATCACTGCCACATCTCTCTTTCTCAGCTTACTCCTTTTCTTCCTGTTGTTCCTCCTCCCCCTCCTTTCTTGTCATTCCCCATCCTGTTTTCATCTTCTTGCTCCTATGTCTCCTGGTTTGCTTCATATTCTGCCTATTTCTTCTGTTTCTCTTTTGCCTTCTGTTGTTCCTCCACTTTTGCCTTTGGTTCTTTCTTAACTTCCTCATCTTTTTCCTCCCATTCCTCCTGTTAAATCTATTTCCTCTTTCTGCTGTTTGCTTTCTTTCACTTTCACTTAGCCGGCCCTCCATAACAGTGCATTAGGTTTTTTGGTGTAAAGATCCAGTACAGTGAGATCACCAGGTTTTATAGGGAAGCAGCTCTAATCCTGTCAGGTCTTATACTTTTCATTACATGTTCTCTGGGAAGTCTCATGTGGCCAGTAGAAGTGCACTGCACTCCTTGCCACTATGATCTGCCTGATTTAAAACTAGAAAACAGTGTTTTTAGTAGTATAATAGCATATTGAGAGCACATAGGAGAGCCTTTCCTCTCCAAGAAATACAAAATAGTCCTTCATTTGAATGTTTACAAGTATTTGAACTTCTGAAACTGATCAGGTGACAATATTGGCCATAATTTGAATGTCTTCATTTGGCTCTGAAGGAGTTTTTTTGTATTTATCACAAAATATTACAAGATAATTATTTATCATAGACATACTTGTTTAGGTTGGGTTTTTTATGTCTGGTGGGTTTTTTAATGTTATCAGCATTATTTTCTTTAAATCTGTGAAATAAAGACAGATACTTTAGTCTCTGAAGTATTTTGATAAAGCAATAATTTCCTGATAGTTGGAGAAATGCTCATGTCTTACAAATTCTCATTTTATTTATAGGTTGCCTGTGGCTTGAATTCAAGGTATATTTTTTCATGTTTTGTTAGTTCTCTAGTTTTCTTTTAGATTATTAAGATTAAAAACTAAAAAATAGCTATATTTGATATCTTAAGCAATTTTAAATGAAAATAGTATTGAGTAATTAAGAGATTATAATACTTTCAGATTTTTGGATGCCCAATATTACAAATTTTAGGGAATGTGTCAAGAATTTGAGTGATGTACTACCTGAGATTAGAGATAATCAAGCTTTTGAATTATCTCCCTAATAAAAAGCAAATATAGAAATTCATTAATACTTGGGGATTAGATATTTTCAGATATCTTATTTAAACTCAGGAACACTGAAGCATGCTTGAAACTTTTACAGAAATCTTTCAGTGTAAGAGAGTGTGTGGAGATTCTGCAGTACCTTTGGTTTTGTGTTGGTAGTGCACATACCCTGTAATGTCTTCTAAGAGTTCTTAATTACATTTCTGAGAACCTTTTAACCTCTATTTAAGGAAGAATATTGAAAATGGGGTTCTTTAAAATACATTGTGTTTCAGACTAAAATTAACAATGCCCTCTGAAAAAGGAGTATAATTCAGATTCAGGCAGTGTATGGTAAAGAAAGTGGAGGGTGTAACTTTTTGCTGACCTACTAGCACTACTTCTTGCAGTTTTCATTGATTATGAAACCTAATTCAAGTGAACAAGTTCCAAGAAAAAAAACTAGAGAACTGTTGTTTTTTTTTTAATGTAAAGCAGGTATAATTTAGCTAGCATGTAAGCATGAAGAAAAATGTTCAAATTGCATTTTTGCAACATTGGGTTTTTTTTCTTTTCCAGAATGAAAACTCAGCTTGATGTGATGAATATAGCATCCAACTGGGAGAAACCACCAGTGTATACACCAAAGAAGATAGATATCAAGTCTGTGGTTAATGAAATCTTAGCATTGGAGTTAACACCTGTTGATGCAGGCATTGTTCAAGGTCAGGAAAAAGGACTTCATTAAGACAAGATTTGGGAAGTCTAGAAATCTGGAACTTGTGGATCCAATTGCTGATAAACAACCTGCATGGCAAACACATGCAAGAAAGCATCTGAGCAAATGAAATGGATGCTAAATTCATGAGGGGTTTTTAAGTGGGTGTTATGAGTGTGCTTTCTGTAGCAGGTTCCTAGGCTGTGTTTGCAGGCTGCAGCACTTTGGATGCCCAGCCAGTAGCACTGTCAGGAGTGTGTTGCTGAACTAGAGGGGTGTTTGTTGTGGTGTCATGCCAGTGTTGGCTGTGCTCACATTAGGTGCCTTTACCTCCCAGGAGTAGGTGTGATGTTTTCTGTTAGGCTAGGCATTTCCAGCATTTAAAATATGTATTACACAGGCTTCTTGGCTGTATATCACAGAAAATTCAGCAAGGACTGGGGTCTCACTTAGGGCACTATATTTTTATTCTTAAATGGAATCCATTTAGGTGCATAGGAATCTTTCAATGTTTTCTATGTTTAATATATTGTTCATCACTATCCTTATGTTTTTTTTCTAATAGAGCTGCCTTATGAAGGAAATGAGAGCTCAACTCTATTTAAAGATACCTTAAAGCAATGGCAGGACCAGAAGAATATACCCAACACATTTCTTGTAAGTTATTGGCTATGTGTTCTTCAGCATGGTACTATTTTGTCTGTTTTGGCTTATCAGAATGAAATATGTCTGCTGCAAAATATTTTTCAGCCTGTAACAGGACAGGATGAAGCAGACGGTAGCAGGATCCCTACTCGCTTTATGTCAATATCAGAAATGTCAGCATTTCAAAATATGAGCCATGAGGTATGATTGAACATCAGTTGTAAGTATGGCTAAGTTACTATTTGTTGTGATGGAACTTTCTAAATAAGCTTTTAACATGTTTTTCAGTTTCCTGAGTAGAAAGTTACTCTTACAATTCTAGAATGAAATCTGGCTAGGTATTAAAGCTGTCAGAATTGTACTTGGTTTTTTTTGCCTTTAGAAAGCTGAAACTTAATCTTACTACTGACTTCAAATACTTACTTTTATATTTAATGTGGCTTTTTGAGTCACATCTGTTGCTTTCTAATCCAAATAAACTTCCCTAGTGTCTATTTGAAGAGGCAGTTATCTGCCTGTATTCTGTTTCCTAAAGAATAGAGTTCCATCTTGTAAGAACACATAATAATTTGACATGAAACTGAATTCAATCTTTTTTTTGTTTCATTTCAAATTATGCAGTTATGCAACTAGATTTTTAATTTTTTTTTTTTTACTTACTAGCAGCTCCATGTGGGTGGCTCAGTATTGTTGTGCAGAGAATGATTCCAGTTACAGTTAGTGAAACATGGCTGGCAGTGAATCACATTATGCATGTTCTGAGAATACCAGTGGCAGATGAGTGTCTTTAATATTGCTTAGGTCCTTTAAATACAGACAATTTTTTTCTGCATTGTTTTGGAAAATACCTATTTTCTATTACTATTAAGAATGCAATTATATACAATAACAAAAGAACAAACCCCCACCATCTAACTTAATTTCAGATGGCTATTTTTTATGAGAATTTGATTGAGAATTTGTTGCTTAATATCTACGTTAGTGTTTTTATATATTTTTGGTTTTGATAGTGACTTTAAATACAGTTTTATGTAGTCTTCTCTTTCCAAACCTACTTTGTCATCAGGATTCTATGTGTATGTTGTTCAATTGTCTTTAAAGCACTTTTTTCTGTAAGGACTTGTGTCCTGTTGCCTTCCAGTAGCAATGGAAAAATACATTAGAATTCTCTAGAATATAGGAAAACTTTTCTTCAGTCTTAGATATAGATGAGTTTTATAACTGCTGAATCCACAAATACCATGTTGGGATAATGTGATTTTTTTTTTTTTTCCTGTAATTCTAGGAGCTACGTTACAAATACTATATGGAACTTCAGAAGCTCACCAATGTGTTTAAGACTCAAAGTTTCCCTGCAAACAAAAAGTATAAATTTGTAACTGCTGAGGCCTTCAAGGATAAGTCCTCAGGAACTTCTTTTGTATCTTCACCTACCAAAGCAAATAAGACAGATAAAATAAAAATGGGAGCCCTGCAAAGAGGAGGTGGCTTTGACAAAGGAAACTCTCCTGGAAGCAGTGCTCACAGCATCCCATCCACAAGTAATGGTGGCTTAAAATTATTTCATGAGGGAAGTGGCCAGGAAGTATCTGCTGTAGCTTTGTCAGAAGCCTCTCCAGACTTGTTAATTAAAGAAAAATGGCCAAGACAGGCATCAGCAGGTACTGTTTCCAAGGAAATGAATGCAAATTCTGGCACTTTATTGGACTTACAACCAGCAGCAACAGTGGCTGTTACTGTTTCAGCTTCAGAATCTGTAGATGTTTCAGCAGAGAGACCTTCAGGTGTACCTTTTACTTTCAGTGCATCTAACAACTCATTACCAAGATTTAGTAAAGACAGAGGTACATTTTCCTTTAAAAAGCAAGACAAGAGGTGTACTTTCCCTCAGTTTTATTTAGGGAAATGTGATAAGCTGGATAAAACCAATAACCAGGATAAATATGGTCCTGAAGCCAAGAACATAGTTTGTGATGCTCCAACAAGTCCTAATTTAGTCTCACCTGAAAGTGAGAAACCACACATTTTGTTTCCCTTTGGCAATTCAGAAAGAGATTGGTTTGCGGGATCGGAAGCTAGCAATTCATGTAAGGTGTTACCATCATCCTCATTTTTCACCCAATCTGAGAAGCCATCTGACAAAACATTATCTCACATGAAGGAAAAAACACCTTGTGCAAAGGAACCTGGAGGATGTGGTACACAGAAACCATCTGTCTTAAGGGAGCAAAAACCTCACACCTCAGAATCCAGCACAACTGTAGCCTGTGGTACTTCAGACACCAACACTGGAGCTGGGGTGAATGACATCTCCAAGACCCCTCTTCTCACCAATAATTGTGTGTTTCCTTTCAAAAGTAACTTTCCATTGCCTTCACCAGTATTTTCATTTGGAGGCATTCTCAGAAATACCTCTGATTTGCTGACTTCTTCTGTGTTTTTTTCTGGAAACAGAACAGAAAAAATTGATAAGGAGAAGATGAAATCTGACAAAACACTTCTAAATCTAGGAAAACCTGTAACTTCAGAGTGTGCAGAGCCACCTTCTCTTCAGAGTCGTCCAAAATGTGAAGGCTCATGTTTGCCAGTGAACTCATCTGAAAACACTGAAAGTGCAGAAAGGCTTGGTGATGGTAACACTCCTTGTCAGCCTTTATGTTCAGGAGTCCTTCCTGTTGAATATGAGAATGCCGCCTCCACTCAACTCCCTGAAGCAACACAACAACAAAAAATGGTAAAAGATGAAGAAGCTGTTTCTGAAAACAACTG
This sequence comes from Melozone crissalis, assembly GCF_028551555.1. Taxonomy (NCBI): domain Eukaryota; kingdom Metazoa; phylum Chordata; class Aves; order Passeriformes; family Passerellidae; genus Melozone; species Melozone crissalis. The sequence goes on along the minus strand of NW_026535784.1, from coordinate 32,487,885 downwards.
TTTGTGTCCTAGAAGGGAGGATGAACCTGAGTCTGTACAGTGTCAGAGTACAGCTTGTTCTGTTCCTGGCACGTGCAACGATCCATCTTTAGGAGGTTCTGTGCTTGCAGTAAATGAGACAGGAGAAATGCTAAGAGACAGCACTTCTGACACTTAAGAGCTAAGTCAAACGTCTGTCTCTACTGATACCAGCCATGCATCAGAATATTTTTCTGTTGCTGAAGACAAAATGTCAGGTAGAACAAAATCAGATGTGAAGAGAGACTGAAAAGGAAAATTAACTGGAATGAAATAAATGCTACTTAACACATTAAAAGGTGGGCATAGTTGTGATTTTACAGCTGTTCTACCCACTTCTCACCAATCAAGGTATATCTCTGTCAGAAACATAACTGCTTATGAGCAGTACAATGCAATGAAGTGACTTTTATAGTATAGTCATTATCTCGAGAAACAACCAAAAATGTCATGTCCTGCTCAAGACCAAAGCATAGCCATAGATGCTGCATCTTCAAGAATGCAAACCTTCTGGGGTATGTTTGGGGGATGGGGAGCTGAGGTGTCCCAGAGAGCGAGCTGGGTGAAGCCTCAGTGGCAGGAGGCAGTTAATTGCTGTCTGTGTGCAGCAGCACTTGCAATTAAATGGGTAAGAGAACAGCCAGAGAGCATTCACCTCACAGGCAGGGAGGGAGGAGAGCCACAAAAATAAAGGATATTGAAGGTGTTACTAAAAATTGTGTTACTTATCTCCCCTTGGCTGTTCCTTTTTCTGTGATGTGTTTAATGTATGTTGAAGGTGTAAGTTCAAGTGTAATTTCAATAATTTCTCTTGTGCTTTTGAAATGGAAGCATCATATCAGTGTTCTTGTTACACACTGCAGAAGGGTGTCAGCTACACTTGTGAAGTGCTGCTTTCAGGAAAAAGAAACATCACAATTGAATTTCAGCTCTTTTTGGCAACTGTTTGGGGATACTTGGACAGATTAACTTGCTGTTTTATTGAAAGCTTTTGGAGACCCTAGCTTTTAAACCACAAAAACTTTATTTTGATGTCTGTGTGTAATAATAAGAAAAAAGGAAAACAGCACTTCTTACTATATATTAATGATTTGGAATTCATGGAGTTTTTAGTCTGAAAATCAGTACACAGTAAGGATAGAAAGACCATCTTTTCTACTTTGCTGGCTATCTTGCTGGATCCAAGAGATAACTGCTTTAGTTATTGGAATACACAGACAGAAGCACTGTTTCAGAATAAAGGTCTATTGTGTTTACTGTTTATGCTTCAGCAAAAGCTGATGCTAGGCTTTAAAGAAATTAATTGTGTATTAGATAGATATGGCAACTGGCAGTATTAAATCAGAATGCAGAATGTTTAATATTTCTTCAGAAGTTTTCACTGGCAACTAGAAAAATCAACCTGCAAATTACCTCTGTAACTCTGTAAGAAAAATATTACTTAAATTCAAATCTCTGCAGTATTTACTAATATACTTACTGTGACATAAAGCTTAGAGAAACCATTCTTCTTTCAGGAAATTTTGACCTAATTTCATTTGTGTTCAGTTCTTGGCCTCAGTTTTTCTGTGGCAGTGCATTCCTTTATTAAATGTGCTGAAAATTATTAAATGTTTCTGCTATTTATCGCAATAATGCAACTTTTCTGTCTGCATTACAATAAGGAAGGTGGTAAAAATTCTCTTTATGGTTAGTCTTTTAGTTTTTGATGTTCATCACTTAAATCTTACTGTATTTCAATATTTCTCCTAAGATTTTTTTTCTGCTGTTATCTCTAGACATTCATGTCATGTTCTGCATGTGTAAGAGAGAAATGTTAACTCAAATCACTGGAAGACAAAGGCTGAGCAAGATGATAATGGCAGTGTCACAGGTGGCAGTTGGTCTCACTCTAACAAAAGCAAGAGAAATTGAACAATTTTAGAGTCAGATGAGGCACCTGTAAAATTCAGCACCAGAAAGTTGCAGAAAATGTTTGTTTTCTTTTACACTGACAAAAAAAATCCTAATGAGCTAGGGTTAATCAGAAACTATAAAAAGTTTCTGAAGCTTAACATATTTTCAACCTGTCTTCTGTTAATTTCTGTTATTTCATGAGAGTTTGATAAAGTCTATCTTCCATGCAGAAACTTTTTCTCTTAGTGAAAAGACACTCATAAAGCAAATACTACTATATACTACTTTGAAAGTAAAAGTTGTGGGTGTGGGGGTTTGCTCTAGTCCTGGGGCTGCTTTCAGGCTTTGCTGTCCAAGTGCCTTACAGTGCAGCATTCAGGTTTTGCAGGGCAGATCTGGTTCACATAAAACAAACAAGAGGATCCTCGCCCACTCCCTGGGCCATACTATGCTGACCCAGAAGGGAGCCCTTCCCCTGTTCCCTGAAAATGCTGTGAGGTACAGAATAACCTCTGGATCTTGGGCTTGCCTCCTCCTGACTACTGTAAAAATTAACCCTGTCCTGGATGAAAGCAGGACAATCAGTGATTTTGGGTGAACCAGAGCTAATTCAAAGAAATGGGGTTCAGAGTTGTCCCTAATGCATATTTGGCTTTTTATTCATAGAGAATAACTTACACCACTGTCTTTGTCATCATCATAAAATTCTGTGTAGCAGTGAGGACTGATGTCAAAGCCTCACTTTCCTAGGTTATCTAAACTTAGGTGTGTGTGCGTATATTTTTTTTCAGATATAGGTAAACAAAAAGGCAGTGTTAAAGTGAAGCATTTGTCTGAAAATACTACTGAGAAATTTGCCCTTGCTGGGAAAAAAAAACCAAAAACAGACAAAGAAAGGTTAAAAAAAAAAAACAAAAACAAAAACAGAAAAAAACCCCAAAGCACCAAGGAAATAGCATATTTTTCTAAACTCAGTAATTTGTTTTACACAATTCTGTATCTTTCTGATTCCTTAAAATACAGGGGATAAAAAATTAAGCAATTCTACATATGGCTGAAAAATTTTGTTCATCAAGCTTTGTGATATTGTTATGAAGCCCTCTATGTATTTCAGATTTTGTAAACTAAATCTGCAGGCCAGTTTGAAAGCTTTTTTAGTGGTTCATGACTATACTACTTGATGATTTAATAGAAGCCTTGGAAAGCAATTAAAATAGTTTGTTTTATTATAATAGCTAAAGTAGTTTTTGAACATGCTTCACAAATGAGCTGAAAGTTTCTAGTGCTGTCCTACTGAGGCTAATCTCTCCAGCTGTCAGAAATGTGATGTTTGTTCAATATATGTCTGAGAGCTGTATTAACATATATGTCACTGCCTGGATAAAAGGTGCAACTGAAAGATAAAGTACAACTATTTGGTTTTGTAACTATTAAAAAAAATAAAATTTATTAAAAACAATTGTTTAGTTGACATTAGAGCTGCTTAAATGTCAGTATTTAAAGGTTAACTTCCTAAAGCAAACTTTGCATTATTTTGTGGTTTTGGTTTAATTATTATTTTATTATTGGTTATTAGCTGAAGCTTTATTCTGAAATTGTATTTGATAACTCAGATCTAGTAACTTTCTAACATAAAAACTGATGGTCTGTGTGGTAAGACTGTTAAGTACTGGTGCTGGGTTAGTTTTCATTCTTCAGGTAACATAGTTCAGTTTCCCTTTATAGTTTTCTTCCAGCTGTTTAAATGGCAGTAGAACATTCTTATTTGGGTCATCACAGTTCACTTAGATTTGTTTTAGTTTAATAAAAACAAAGGAGCATTGTTCCCTTTTAAGTTTCTTTAAAAGTGAAGTATATATTGTATTCTAAAAAATTTACTACACCCAATAGATTTAATAAGCAGTGAAAAATCCTTGAGTGCATAGTAAGCGTGTTTAACCTGAAGAAAGAAAAAAATCATTCATTTAACTTGAAAAAAAAAATCAAATAGATATGCGCTTGAACTGTTTCATTGTTAATAAACCCTGGTGTGTAGGTAGAGTAAGGATGAAGAGAGTATTTGATATGAGCTCAAATACTGAAACAGTAGTTCCCTGGGATCACTGCAGAGAAGCTATAAGCTTAAACTAATAATGCTGCAGAGGCTCATGTTTCTATAATTATATTGAGCATATAAGACTCATGAGTAGTATTAGAAAAGATAATTTATTAATATTATATTGAGAACATGGTATCAACTGTTTGAATAACCTGTTGCAAAGCTAAACTGGAACAGTGCAGACAAATTTGCTGGCTAAATTGAGCAGGAGATTGTGTGAGCTTTCTATCAATGATGAAGACCCTGTGTTTTGCAAAAAGGACCCCTAATTACTGAAAAGTAACTTAATAAACTCAGTTCCTAGTAGTTAAGAATGCCATGTGGGTTTTTTTTTTTAATACAGGCAATATTTTGTTGAAATACTGGAAACATGGAAGATTTTTGGACTGGAAAGGATGTTAAGAGCAATCTAGTCAGTCACCTGGGTTGGTGCAGTCTTAGGCACAAATCCAGGCTCAGAAAACATGGATGGAGCCCTGCAGAGAAGCACTTGGGGGGTGATGGTTGATAAAAAACTGGACACAAGCCCAGAAAGCCAGTGGTATCCTGGGCTGCATCAAGAGAAGTGCAGCCAGCAGGTCAAGGGAGCTGATTCTCCTCTTCAACTCTGCTCTTGTGAGACCCCACCTACAGTACAGTAGAGCATCCAGCTCTGGTATCCCCAATAGGAGAAGGACATGGAGCTGTTGGAGCAAATCCAAAGAAGGGCCATGAAGTTGTGAAGTGCAGTGGATCACCTCCCCTATAAATACAGGCTGAGGAAGTTGGGTCTGTTCACCTCCCCTATAACTACAGGCTGAGACAGTCGTGGGGAGACCCGACAGCAACCTTCCAGTATCTGAAGGAGGTCCACAGGGAAGCTGGAAAGGGACACTGTCAGGAAATGTAGTCATGGGACCAGGGGAATGGCTTCAAACTGCAATAGTTGGTTTTGATTAGGGAGAAATGCATTACTGTGAGGGCAGTGAAGCACTGGAACAGGATGTCCAAAGAAGTGGAGGATGCACAGTCCCTTGAAAATCTTCAAGGCTAGGTTGGATGGGACTTTGAGCAACCTGGTCTAGTGGAAAGTGTCCCTGCTTATGGCAGGGGGTTGAAAAAAGATAACCTCCAAGGTTCCTTTCAAGCCAGGCCATTACAGAATTCTGTAGTCTCAACTCCCCTGTGGGCGCGGATATCTTTCACTAGACCAGTTCAAGGGCTGTCTCAGGGCTCTTCCTTGGGACTGGGGATTGGCAGTGCCTTTAGCAATGATACCCAGGGGCACTGAGCACCCCCACATTTGCAGGGGACGGGAAGCTGAGCAGGGCAGGGGCACCATGGGATGATGGCATCATCCAGAGGCACCTGGACAAGCTTAAGAAGTGGGACGAGAACCTCATGAGGTTCCTCAAGGCCAGGTGCCAAGTGCTGCACCTGGGCCAGTGCAATCCCTGAGTCACAGATTTTTCCAGATCAGAAGAGACTTCCAAATCCCTCATTTTAGTCCTCCCACCATCTCCAGAACCAGCTCTTGGTTGGCCCTTGGGGCTTTCCCATGCCCTTGCCCACTTCCAGGAGTGCTGGCCAGAGGGGAGCACACACAGCCTGTGCCTTCTCCACAGCCCTTGTGGGCAGTCTGTCCGGTCGCTGGCCGCATGGGCTCCACTGGGGAGCGTCTTTCCAGAGCCGAGAAATCAACTGCTGTAGCAATTATAGCAGTCTATACCTGTGTGATGCCCTGGCCAATTTTTCCTGACTTCTACCACTGTGTAATAAGAATTCCTTGTGGTGTTAAATCTAGGTCTGAAGGGGAGTCATATTTTCAGTGTAGTGTTCTAAAGAAAAAAATGTGAGGATGTTTTGCTCCATCCTGGGTCACTGAACAATACAGAATTTAATATAAGCAGCCAAAAGGATAGGATTATTTTCAGCCTGGAGCATGCCAGTGTTCCATCCATATAGATATAGGCATCAGTAAGCTACATTTACACTTGCAGCTGATGAGCAGCAGAGGGAGGAAGAGCTGCAATCTATAAGCTGTTTAGTTTTCCCTGTTCAGTCTAACACTGTAAGTATTATCTACTTTGTTGGTATTTTCTGTTTTCTCCTTCTTATATTTGGAATCTTACAGTGATTTGGAGATTTCTTCTTTCCTCTCAGCATGTTGCCACTATCTCTTTACTGTAGTAACGATCTTAAAAAATTAGAATACAATACAGTGTATTAGTTTTCTAGATTTAATATAGCTATATAATCTTGGAAACCTCTTCAAAATGGCAACAAGAACTAGTGCTGAATCCACAGGTCAAAGGGTGATGTTATGTCACTAAGAAACACATTTTTTATTTCCATTTGTCTAACAGCCATTGGGCAGCAGAAGATTAATAGTATGTAAATGGCCTGCTATGGACCAAAGAGTTTTCATCATTTATGTAGTTTTGTGTCCAACTCCTTTCCCTGTGCAGGACACTCCATTAATCACACCATGTGCCTGAGAGCATTGTCCAGGTGCTTCTGTACTCGGACAAGGCTTGGTGCTGTGACCCCTTCCCTGAGAAGCCTGTTCCAGTGCTCAGCCACTTCCAGCTGTGGAACCTTTTTCTGATATCCAGCCTAAACCTGCCCTGACTCAGCTTCCTGGTGTTTCCTTGAATCCTGTCCCTGGTCACCACAGAGAAGACATCAGTGCCTGCCCCTTCACAAGGAAGCTGTACTCTGCAGTGGGGTCTCCCCTCACTCTCCTCTCCTCCAGGCTGAACAGACCAAGTGATCTCAGTTTCTCTGTTACTTCACAAACAGCTTCCCTTCCAGACCCTTCAACGTCTTGTTGCCATCCTCCTGACTTTCTCTAATGACCTAATGTCTTTTTTATATTGTGGCACCCAAAACTGCACACAGTGCTCGAGGTGAGGCTGTCCAGAGCAGGACAATCCCTCCCTGGCCTGGCTGGTGATGCTGTGCCTGATGCACCCCAGGACAGGGATGGCCTCCTGGCTGCCCAGGCACCATGACTCAGGTTCAATTTACCATCGACCAGGACCCCCAGGTCTCTTTCCACAGTGCTGCTCTCCAGACTCTCATTCCTCAGCAATCCCAAAATAGCAGTGCATCACTGTGGGATCTCAGTCTCTCAGAACTGGGGTGCAGGGTGAACAAGACCCCCCCTGGGGGGCTCGGGAGTCCTGGAATGCTGCCAGAAATGTCTGGTGGCTGGACTTTGATCCCACATGGGAGATGACATCAGTATGAGGACGGGAGGATTTCACTGGGGTGAATGGTGAAGGGACAAGTTAATTGGGGTGTGAGATACAGGGCTTAAGATTTCTGTACAGGGGGGTCTAGAGAAGTAAGATGGAGGAATTGGGGCGTGCCCTTCTCCTTCTTCTTCTTCCTCTAGACCTCCATCTTCTGTGGTGATGTTGGCACTCCGGGATTGGACCTTACTAGGGGAACACTGGTTAATAAGGGTAGAGGGTATTGGAGAAAAATGATAAATATTGTATACGTAACTCCGGGTATAAAGATAGGTGACCGCCCCAGGGGCTTTCAGTGTGTGCCCATGGTTGACTGCTGAGCAGAACTCTGTCAGGCCAAGAGAAAATCTTTTAGATAAGCAATTAATAAACACCAAGACCAAGAACAAATCTGAAGCTTCCTCTCGTCCTTTCGAACCCGGGGGCCCAAGGCCATCTTTGGGCTTTTCCCCAGACCATCTGAACAGCCCAGAAATCCCACAACTGGCGTCCGCTGTGCGGGCTATCTCCCACCAAACCTTTCGGGGGGGGGGAAAGCCCTGAAGAGCTGAAGAGCCAAGAGAACAGCACTGATAACTCCAGAGGAGGGAAGCCTGAAGAAAGAAAGAAGAAAAAGAAAAAACCGGCCGGGAGAAGCTGCAAAAATCAGCAGTCACTGAGAAATCCCATCTCTCAGCTTCTGCTGAAGACAGCTCGTAGCAGAGCGGCCTGGACTGGGACCAGAAAGGCGCCTCTGATCCATCCCTCGTAATCTGCTGGACGGAGAACAAGGGCCTCCAGACCACGCTGGCGACAGATTCGGTAAGAAGGCCAAAATAATACTATGGGGGCAACACTCTCCCAAGAACAACGGGAAATCTTATCCACCTTACAAAGTGTAGCAGAATTATATACAGAAGGGATCCCAAAGAAAGAATTAAAACAGCTGTTATTATGGGCAAGGCTCAATTACCCACTTGCAGAGACATATCTTTTGTTCGAAGTCGGGTTTTGGCAAGAGATTAATAGGCATTTATATATTTTAGCAACAAAAAAAGATGAGACAGCGTTAAAGCTACTCTCGCCGGCAAGAATCATGTTACAAGGTATTGCAGTCCAGTCTAAAAAACTGGAGAAGCAGCGAGAAGCTGCGGCACCCTCAGAGCAGGGGGCGGAGCGGCAGAGCTCCGGGAAAAAATTAGCTCTGGCTTTAAAAGGCCAGGGGGAAAAGGCTCTCGAAAAAAGAGAGCAGGAAAAAATATTAAAACCCCCGATCAAAAAATGCAACAAACCCCAAGGGCGTCCTGAAACTCCAGAGAGTGTGGAGGAGTCAGGAGCAGAAGGGGGGGAGCAGGAAGATAAGGGATCGGGGGGGGGGCCTGCTCGCGGCGAAAGCGGCGACGCGGCGGCGGCGGCGGGCGCGAGCAGCGCCGGTGAGGATGAGGACACGCCCGCGGAGGGCGAAACTCGCAAAAACCGGGGGATAGACTCACATACCAGCGCGGGGGCGGCGAGCGCGCAAGGCGGGCTGAGGGAAAACGCGCAGCCCCGGAGGGCCGCCGCGGCGGGACGCAGGAGGCGCGCGGGTGTGATGTCAGAGCCGGTGCGACGATCAGCTCGAATCGCGGGTAGAGCCGGGGTGCCGGCGGGGGAGGCGAACACAACATCAGAGGAGGAGGGGTCGGATTCTGGGACAGACCGAGGGGCGGGAACTTCGGAGGTGAAACAGGGGGGAGACGATGATGACGTCACCCTGGGGGACACCGGAAGTAGCTCAGAGAGCACGCACGCGCAGAGAGTAAGACGCGGGCGGGCCCGAGCCCGGTCCCCTGCGACGTCGCGGGTGAGGAGGGGCCGTGTTAGGGATTCTACGTCCCGCGGCTCCACACCGTCTCCAGATCTGGTGCCTTTAGTCTCGAGCCTCGGAGTTTCAGTTCCTTCCCCTCACGGGAGACGCCGAGCCGGAAGAGGAAGTAGGGTAGTCGAGATTGCACCGTCATCCGAGCCAGGGGGGCCGGTGACAGCGCCACCTAGTGGCAGGAGGGCAGAAGTGCACGACATGCCGGGTCGGCTCGGCGGAGCCACAGCGCCATCTCGTGGCGAGACTGCAACAATGCAGCAATTTTTTCCAACAATATATAAAAAGAAAAGCACCTCGAAGAAAACAATGTTAACACGACAAAGGGATTATCCATCCACTTCGGGATTTCATGAAGATGATGAAAGCTCAGATGAAGAACAGCTACAAGGGGAAGATGTCATAAGGATCACAGCATCGGAAGGTGTCCCAACATGGATGCTATCAGCAGCAGAAGCAGCAAAAAGCTTCTTGCATTCATTCGATACAGTAAAGAAGAAATATCAACAGGATCCTCGAGTTTCCTTTTCGGATTTAGGAGCAAGGCCAAAAACCTCAAGGCAAAAAATGAGACACTATGAATCACCGATGACATCTACAACACCATTATTCATGCAAATCCCAATGGAATCTGATGAAGAGGGGTTTCAAGAGCCGGTGAAGACAATGGATTGGAGGCAAATCAGAAAAGCATTGGAAAAGGAAAAGCATTTATTCCCGGGATCAGGGGATTTGACAATGCCAGTGACATATGATGCCCAGGGACAGAATCCAAGGTGGGAAAGGATGGGTCATGAGACACTCAAAGACCTAGGGAAGGCAGCTCAGACTTTTGGGCTGAACTCACAATACTTCAAACAGCTATTAAGAGGGACATTCTCTATGTATGATCTCACACCATATGACATTCGAAGTATTGTGGCAATGATCCTCACTGACACACAGAGTCTTGTCTGGGAAAAAAGGTGGAGAAAATATCTTGCTGAGTTGCGGAACAGATACCAAGGTGGGCCGAATGCGAACCTCACAGAAGGGCAATTAGCAGGGGATCCTCCAGATGACAATCCAGGGGAACAAGCAGCGCGGCTTCCACGGAGAGTGTTAAGCGACATCAAAGAAGCAGCGCGATTGGCAATCATGCAAATTACGCCGACAGGAGCTCCGGATGTCCCGTTCTCTTGCATCAGGCAAGGTCCCACAGAGCCATTCATGTCATTCATCGACCGACTCACGCAAGCCGTGGATCGACAGGTGACAACAGAAGAAGTGAAGAGGCCTCTCTTGGAGAATTTAGCTTTCAGCAATGCCAACCCGGATTGTCAACGGGTGATTAGCACCATGCCAGGACGGCCATCCTTGGCAGAGATGGTGGAGGCATGCAGCAAGGTGGGGACGCCTCAGCACGTCGCAGCGATTGTAAAGGATGAACTAAAAGAGGAATGGGAGAAACAGCTAAAGGGACGCTCAGAAGGGCAATCAGAGGACAAGACATTGGAGAAGATGTTCGAAAAATTACTCCATCAACAGGACGAAAATATCAACAAAGTTCTTGCGGCAATGCAGAAAAGAAACAGACCCCAAGGAGGACAGTGTTACGGATGTGGGGAATCTGGGCACATGAAAAGGAATTGCCCACGGACACATATACCAACGCCAGTCCAGAGAGCGGAAAGACCAATTTGCGCACGGTGCGGAAGAGGAAGACACTCCGTGAAAGAATGTTATTCCCGGACAGATGTGGAAGGAAATCCGTTGCCGCATCCGGGAAACGGGAAATTGAGCGCGGGAAATCCCCGGCGCGCTCCGACACAAATACTGGCGGTGTCACAAGAACAGACAGGGCAGTCATCAGTGAGCGACAAGCAGATGCCCTCAGCAAAACCCTCAGTCGATTCCACAGTGACCCAGACCTCCTCCCACCAGGGGCACAGTGTGCATTGGCAGCTTCAAAACTAGTATGCTTTCTAGATGAAAGTCATGCGGAGATACCAACAGGTATCCGCGGGGACTCATACAAGAAACAAGATTTTTTGATAGTTGGGCAAGATAAGTGCAGTATTCTTGGGCTCATTGTCTATCCAACAGTTGTCTCAGCAGACAAAAATACAGAGTTAACAGTTTTGGCAAGGGCGCTTCGTCCACCATTGACTGTACCAGAAAATACTGTGGTTGCGAGAGCCTTCGCACTGCCACCACATGCAGTTGGAGAGGTCATGTCAATCTTCGACGAAGAAGGTCTCCCTATGAAAGAGCATGTTGAAGTACATACAACATGGGTGAAGCACATAGGTCGAGACCGACCCACGCTCACGTGCCAATTGACATGTGGGGACAGGACAATATCGATCAGAGGTATGCTCGACACAGGGGCGGATGTAACAGTAATATCGTACATCTTTTGGCCACGCAATTGGAGCTTGGTCGCGCCATTGGGCTCTCTCTCAGGCATCGGGGGAGCATCTCTGTGTCTGCAAAGTGAGAATTCCGTCGTTGTCACGGGACCAGGAGATAAGACGGCGATCATTCGTCCTTTTGTCGTTCAAAAGCCGATCACAGTCTGGGGTCGGGACCTTTTGGCACAATGGGGCGCGAAGATCGAAATGGATTTTTAATAGGGGTCACTGCAGCACTCGCCACACTGAAGCTGACATGGAAAACAGATGATCCAGTTTGGGTGGATCAGTGGCCCCTTGAGCGGAAAAAATTGAGTGCTTTGAAAGACCTGGTCCAAGAACAATTGCAGAAGGGACACATCAAGCCAACAGACAGCCCTTGGAATTCTCCGGTGTTTGTCATCAAGAAAAAGCTGTCGGGCAAATGGAGGTTGTTACACGACCTCAGGAAGATCAACGAAGTCATAGAGGACATGGGGCCACTTCAGTTGGGACTTCCATCTGTCTCAATGATTCCCAGAGATTGGCAGCTTGTGGTCATTGACCTCAAGGATTGCTTTTTCAGTATCCCACTCCATCCAGATGATGCTCCGAGATTTGCCTTTTCAGTCCCGAGTATCAACAGGGAAACGCCTCTGCAGCGGTACCATTGGGTCTGCCTTCCACAAGGCCTGAAAAATTCTCCGACGATCTGTCAATGGTACGTGGCGCGAGCTTTGGCACCAGCACGAAAGAAATTTCCGAAGACGAAGATCATTCATTACATGGATGATTTGCTCATCGCAGCATCAACACGACAGGAGCTGCAAGAAGCTCGTGACTGTGTGATCGCAGAGGTGCAAAAGGCAGGTCTGGAAATCAGCATTTCAAAGATTCAAGAGGTTGCACCTTGGAAATATCTAGGGTGGAAAATCTCAGAGAAAACAATAAAGCCTCAAAAGGTGGAGATCAGCACAAAGGTCAACAATTTGCATGATTTGCAACAGCTTTTGGGAGAAATCAACTGGATGAGACCAGTTTTGGGAATCACAAATAGTGACATTCCAGCACTGCTTGATCTCTTGAGAGGAGACACAGACATTCGTTCTCCCAGGACACTCACACCAGAAGCAAGAAAAGAGTTGGAGAAAATCTCGGATGCGATACAGAAAAGGCAGGCACATCGATTTGTTCCATCGTTGCCTTTTCAGTTGGCAGTGCTGGGGAAGAAAACGCAGTTCCATGGTTTGATCTTCCAATGGGATGAATCACAAAAGGACTCTTTGATAATCATAGAGTGGATTTTCCTACCGCACAGGCCCGCGAAAACGATTCTCACAGATCTGGAGATGGCGGCACAAATCATCATAAAGGCGAGAACAAGGCTGCTGACAATGGCAGGAAGAGAATTCTCAGTCATCAGGTTACCTCTGAAACGAGACTATTTCGATTGGGCAATGCAACAATCGAAAGACCTGTTAATCGCATTGTTAGCGTTCCCAGGAGCTTGCACAATCCACTTTCCCCAACACAGAATACTGCAATCGCAAATATGCTATAGAGCAAAACCACAGATAAGTGAAGAACCTTTGGACGGGATCACCGTGTTCACGGATGGCTCGGGGAAGACACACAAGTCAGTGATCACGTGGAGAGACTCAACGACAGGGGATTGGGAATCAGACGTGAGGATGGTTCAGGGCTCTCCACAAATTGTGGAGTTGGCAGCCGTTGTCCGAGCATTTCAGTTGTTCAAACAGCCTCTCAATCTGGTGACAGATTCCGCATATGTTGCAGGTGTGGTTAAGAGATTGGAGGGTTCGCTCTTGAAAGAAGTCAGTAATGAGGTTTTATACTCATACCTGACAAGCTTGAAAACACTGCTAGAGAGCAGGGAAAGGGAGTATTTTATCACACACATTAGAGCGCACACAACACTTCCAGGGTTTTTAGCGGAAGGGAATGCTCGGGCGGACAGGTTGACAATGCCCATTTTGCAAACGCTGCCGGACATTTTTGAGCAGGCAAGGTTAAGTCATGCGTTCTTTCATCAGAATGCGCAAGCACTGATGGAGTCCTTTCGTCTCACAAAGAGTCAGGCGAGGGAGATCATTAGTGCTTGTCCAGACTGTCAGCTTGTGCAGCCACCTTCTTCTACCGGGGCCATCAATCCGCGGGGGCTGCAAAGTCTTCAGTTGTGGCAAGCTGATGTCACAAAATACCCATCTTTTGGGAAGCTCAAAAATGTTCACGTTTCTGTAGATACATTCTCAGGTGCAGTCTTTGCTTCAGCACATGCTGGGGAAACAGCAGACCATGCTTGCCGACACTTTCTGCAGGCATTTGCAGCATTAGGTGTGCCTCAGGAGATAAAAACAGATAATGGTCCAACATACACAGGCAGGGTGCTTGACAGATTCCTGAAAAGATGGGGTGTCAGACACACGTTTGGTATTCCGCATTCACCCACAGGTCAGGCAATCATTGAGAGAACACATCACACCCTAAAATCCCTTCTGGACAGACAGAGAAGGGGTGAGCCAGAGGCAACACCTCACATGAAATTAAATAAGGCATTGTATGTGCTGAATTTCCTAAATAGCTCATCCTCGGAACCTGATCCACCGATCGTGAGACATTTTCTAAACAACACACAGGCAAAGCTAAGGGAAAATCCTTTAGTTTTGATCAGGAACCCAGAGACCGGACAAATAGAGGGTCCTTTCAGACTAATCACTTGGGGAAAGGGTTTTGCTTGTATCTCCACAGATCGAGGTCTGAAGTGGGTGTCAGCGCGGCACGTGAAACCATTCCGAACGCGAGAACACGAGAATGCTGATCCAAGAAGCAGAGAGACGAGTACTCAGACAGAAGTCGAGACTCGGGCTGCGAAAAACGACCCAGAAGAGAAATGAAAAGAAACTAAGGACTTTGGGGGGTTTTCACATAAAAGCAAAAAAAAAAAAAAAGGGGTCTTTTGGTGCAAACAGAAGGGGGAGATGTGGGATCTCAGTCTCTCAGAACTGGGGTGCAGGGTGAACAAGACCCCCCCTGGGGGGCTCGGGAGTCCTGGAATGCTGCCAGAAATGTCTGGTGGCTGGACTTTGATCCCACATGGGAGATGACATCAGTATGAGGACGGGAGGATTTCACTGGGGTGAATGGTGAAGGGACAAGTTAATTGGGGTGTGAGATACAGGGCTTAAGATTTCTGTACAGGGGGGTCTAGAGAAGTAAGATGGAGGAATTGGGGCGTGCCCTTCTCCTTCTTCTTCTTCCTCTAGACCTCCATCTTCTGTGGTGATGTTGGCACTCCGGGATTGGACCTTACTAGGGGAACACTGGTTAATAAGGGTAGAGGGTATTGGAGAAAAATGATAAATATTGTATACGTAACTCCGGGTATAAAGATAGGTGACCGCCCCAGGGGCTTTCAGTGTGTGCCCATGGCTGACTGCTGAGCAGAACTCTGTCAGGCCAAGAGAAAATCTTTTAGATAAGCAATTAATAAACACCAAGACCAAGAACAAATCTGAAGCTTCCTCTCGTCCTTTCGAACCCGGGGGCCCAAGGCCATCTTTGGGCTTTTCCCCAGACCATCTGAACAGCCCAGAAATCCCACACATCACCTGCAGCAGGTCCTGCACTCCTTGGCTGCCACTGCTGAGAGGCATTACTGAGCAGGAGGGGCCATCACACCCAGTGGATGCATGCCTCAGTCAGGGACCTTTTTACACCTTACTGTTCATCCTGTGAAGAACACGCGTTCATCATCATTGCTAGGAATTTAATAGAAAGAGAATGTACTGAGATGTGTGAGCTTGACATAATAAGTACACCCTCAAAAAGCACAATATGGGTCTATTGTGTACCTTAGCATGTTGAAGCATTCTTTCCTCTTCTGCTACTCAGCTGGCCCAATGTAATCTACAATATACCTATTGAGAAAAATAACTTCTCACAAGTCCCAGCTGATGCCAAGCTGATGAATTGCTGTTATGCCTAGAAAACTCCTCAGATACAGAATATGCCTCTTTCACAAACTAATTTCATTGAAGTGATCTGAGCTGCACACAAAACTCTTAGTATGGAAACATTACCATTACAGCAGGCAAAGTTTATTAGAATGTTCTTCTCTAATCTTCACAGAGTTAATTCCTGCCATCCCCTCCAAAGAAACCACAAAAATATGGACATTTACCTTTATTGATGGATTGTTCTTTCCACAGCTGAAACCAGACATTCTGCACTATATTTCACAGAATTACTTTGGCATGTTTCCGGGAAAACCTTTACCTTATTTATTGCAGACCTAAAATTGTGTTTATTTTGGTTGTCAATGCAAAATTTTTCAATTGTTTCCACTTTTTTTCCCTATTCTTCTTTTATCCTTTTCTGATTTTGTTCAAGGATTTTGCTTTTGAATTCTATTGATTGATCAAATTACATATTAATTATTTATGCAATTTTAGCTGAGAAATGCTAAATGTCTTCCATAAATTCCAAGTTCATTGCTTTATAAACCTGATTTATGTTTTCCATTTTCTCTCACATAAGATATTTACAAAACAAATCATAGTAAGTGCATATAGCACCAGCAGTAACCCAGTAGTAATGAAACATATCAAAACACCATGAAGAAAACATGCTCAAGGATGAAATTATATTAAGGCTTTGAGAACTCTTGATTTTTGAGTAAAAGGATGCAAATGTACTTTACCAGACAAGTACGTTAATAAAAAACCCACACAAAGCAGCAGAGATATTAAACTGATTACTTCATATATTCAG
The DNA here is from genome assembly GCF_028551555.1 of Melozone crissalis. NCBI lineage: Eukaryota > Metazoa > Chordata > Aves > Passeriformes > Passerellidae > Melozone > Melozone crissalis. Next base: position 32,471,637 of record NW_026535784.1, on the reverse strand, counting down.
TCTAAAATACTTTTTCTATTGTGTTACTCAAAGTTTTATAAACAAATTTATATGTTTTCACTCTGTATCAGCTACTACAAAAAATATGACATTTATAATAAACAACCATTTAAAAAAAAAGATTAATCACTCATTTGAAAATTAATAATAATGATGATGATGATGATACCTAAAGCACTGATTCCCTCATATGCATTTGCCATTCCTCTGTCCTGTCCCATTTTGTGAGTATTACCCAAGAAGCAAAGTACCCAAAGTTCTACCTACATAATAGTGTGAACAACCCCACCTTTAGGCCTCTACTCCCATAATAGAGGCCTAAAGGATGGGATTGTTTACACTATTAAGAAATGCTCTGGAAAGCATTCACTACTGATAAGAAATGCTCTGAAAAGATGTGAGGGCTGCAAGCTCAGTGAAGGGCCAATACTGACCCTTTGTTATCACTATGCATCACTAAACAAACACCAGATTGAAGAGATTTATGATGAAGGCTTGTTAACATTTTGAACTGTACTTCTGAGGAAATGTGTGTCTGGATGTATTAAATAACAATCATTCAGATGCCAGTGTACAAGGCAGAACTTAAAAACCAAATTCAACTTACACAGAGATCATATGATGAAACACTAGTTTGTGGAACATACATCGTGCAATTTAACTAAAAGTTAAATTTCAAAAAGGCTTAGCAAACTCTCCATATAATCATGTCCAAGTATCTCTTTATTCCATCTTTATTCATGCAAGGTACAGGAATAATATTAAGACTGAAATCAAACATTCAGAAATCAAATAATGATGACGGGAAAGGCTTTGTCATGTAAACCTTATTCAGCTTCTACGAGACTTTAGCAGTGAGGCAGATGTCCAGTCTGTACAACTATGAGTCTGAACAAATGTACACTCTGCTTTCAAAGCTGTTACATTTAGGAACTTGAAAGACTTGTGCAAGGATTGAAGTGTGTACTAGAAAGGCGTTAGCTTCTACTCGACTTAAAACTGATCAAAATTTAAAGTATTTAGTTAAAAACATTTTCAAAGTTACCAAAACAATAGCAAAGTATCAAAATGATGTCGACTCTAACAATAGTGAAATACTTAGAATAAAAGCTCTATATTAAACATTAACCAAAAAAAAAAAAAAAAAGAGCTTAGATGAAAGGACTTTCCTCAAACCGTATTAAAGTTTGATACAGACAAAAGAGAATCAGCTTCCTTCCTGGATTTCTGATGGGACATTTTTGGTGAAACTCACTTAATAACTGCTCTATTTCCTCTCCAAGAAAATTTATTAGAAAATTCTTTGCACTTTTATTTTCACCTTGATTTTCAAAATATACTAATTTTTCTTACAACTTTAAACTGTGAGATTGTCCTTATCATTTCCTTTTTGAAAACAAACTGTAGATGCCATCACTGACACCTCTCAGTTCATGTAGGATTTTTAGAAGGGGTGATTTACCTCCACATATTACATTTCGTGTACATTTGTAAGGAAAAAAAAATTTATGAGCTTTATTATTTTATTATTATTTATTATTTTAAATACCTTTATACATTAAGTCAATGAACTTTGAAAGATGGCAGCTAATTATTTTTAAAAGTTTTGTCACATTATATTTACTAATTTACTTCATAAGGGTTTGAAGTCAATGGACAGCAACAACCCTAAGCATAGTCTCTGACATCTCTTCTGTGCAATTCCCAAAACTGCAAACTCACTCTCACCAGTACAAGTGCACAGAAAAATGAAGAGTATCAAACCTGGCTATGCAGAAAACCCTTGGAACCCCTTCATTACTTGTTGGAATATTGCACCATCCATTCAATTTGTAGAACAAGGTAAGGAAAGAGTTCTTGGTCAAACACAGCTAAATGTTTTCAAAGGAGAGGTGCTAACTTCTATGGGATTCTCAGGTAATTGACTCTTATGTTTAAAAACTCATGACAGCATTTCCCAAGGCAAAGCTTTAGATGTTGTTGATTCCTGAGAGTCACTCACAAGACTGGTTTCAATTTAGGATTTAAAATGCATACTGCAGGAAGATGCTATGAAAAACAGAGATAAGAATGTTATATTGGTTTGTTTATATAGATGCTATATATCAACTGTGGAAGATATTCTCATACAGTAAGTACAACTATGTCAAAATAATACAATTTTTGTGTTTGCTAATTCCTGAATACAGTGTATTTACACATTGTGGCTGTAATATAATTTTTCAATTATATAATATATATAATTATTATGTATTTAATCCATGTATTATGTAGCAATTATTATTCCAGTTCCATATAAAATATATCTAACACCTCTTCTAAACCTGCTTATATCAACACAAACTTTAACTCTCCAGACTGTTTGGATCTGAGAGTGGAAACAAAGGGAATTAAACAGCTTGTTGTTTGGTTTGTTTTGGTTAGATCACCCTTCCTTCTCTCTTGGTATATAAAGAAAAACCTAGATTGGTTGGTTCTGTTGGATCCTAATCTTGCCCACCAGATATGCCTGTATTTCTATCTGTACCACATGTGCAACCGTACAGTTAATGCTTTTGCAAAAAGTTTTTCAGTAACAGATTTATTGCCTAAATTCTCTGGGTTATAGCCAGGTTTTACCATTGCCCAAATTTCAAAGCAAATAATATATGTACTAGATTGCTCATATAGCATCTTGGAATTTTAGAGTCTTTTGGGGTAGTATTACAAAAAATCTCCTCTTTCATCTGCCAGGTTCTTTAGATTTAGTCAGGTTTTGATGACAAAGCCAGAAATTGTATTCCAAAGAGTCTGAAAGTGGTGTTTCCAGTAATCCTTTTAGATGAATCATTGTTTCAGTGGCTCTCTGAGTTGTCTCACTCATGCTTTTAACTCTCAAATGTGTACTTGCATCGTCATTAAAGGGTGGTTGTCTTGGCTCTCTAGGCTGCTTCTTCCCAGATCTGCATTCTTTCTCTGACTCGGTGAATATTTTGCATGATTATCAGTGACATTTCACTTTTTAAAGAGAATTCATTAGTTCACTGATCCATTAGTCTGACTCCCTTTTCTAGACTAATACCACCAGGCTCATGTAAGGACCAGAAAATTGCTGTGTGAAGAAGCACTGAAACTCAAATGACATCTCATTCATCAACTATGAAATGCACTAATTTAAAATGAATTTTTCCTACTTTGATACAAAAAAAAACCAATACAAGGTCCACACCTGATGCTGGAGAATTTAAAGCATGTAAAAAACATATCTTTAAATAAAGATGTGTGCACATCTTATCATGCACTTTTCATGTTTGATGCTGAATAGAAATTATCATGTTTTGTCTGAAATATATTTTTAAATGATTTTTCATCACTGCCTTCTAAATGTACTCAATTTGCCTCTGCAATTTATTTTTTTCACCAGAAATAATCACCCTTTAAGAAAAAGAAAAAGCTGGATGCTGTCTAAACAGAGATGGTGTTTGACAGCTTGTTTAACTTAAAAAATTCTGACTGTCAATTTTTCCAATCCATCAATGTCAAAGTACCAGGATTGTACCCCAGCAATGTTTAGTCACTGTCCCTGAAGCTGTAATGCCTAGTGAGAGATGGACTTATCAGTACAAGATCAGTACTCTGTCCAAATTCTTATTTTTGCTTTTGACAGAACCAGTGGATTCAATTTTGAGGTCCAAACTCTAAAAATTGAATCCAAAATGAAGACATACAAGCATTCTCAGTGCTGTCATACAAGCTGTCATTGCCACTGAAAGGCTCCTTCTCTCACAAGCTTGGAGGCCTACTTTGTGTCATTCCTAAAAGCACCTATTTTTAAAAACAGTTTGTTTGCTACATGATTTCTATCTAAAAGGAAATTTTTAATATATAATGCAATAATACATTTCTGTTTGAAGCACACAGATTCTTTAAACACAAGAAAACCCACCTGGTTTTAGTTTTAAGGTGTTAAACATTTGCTATGGTAGAACACGCCCCTCCCAAACTCTAAATGCAGGCAATTGTACTTTCAACCAACATGAATCAGTTCTTTGTCTGATCTCTTTTCATTTCACAACAGAAAGAGAGAAAGGAAAAATTCTGTTATATTTTTACATGGTATAGCCTATCATAAAACAAGAAGTAAGTTGCTGTTGCTTGTCTGTGTGTTACTCACCACGTCTGCAATATTTCTGCCACCACCTTTTTCAGCACCTGTCTGTTGGCCAATCAGAAAAAAGCAAAAGGCCTGAAGTCTCTCCAGCTCCAGGGAAACTCTTTCCAAAAATATCCCCAAGCTAAGTGTCTCCCTAATAGGAGCTACTGACTGACAAATCTCTCAGCAGTTCATTCTAAATAGCCAGCTGTGTTTTAACTTTTTTTTTTTTAATTTAGTTCTACTGAAGCTAACAGTGGAAGTAATCAGCTGTTCCATGTTCCTCCTTCAGCATTCATTCCTCTTTCCAGACGTATGGATGTCACATTCCTGCACATTTGTCTTTGTTAGTGCTGTGACTCTGGCAGCAATACACAGCTGTCTAGCCCTATCTGGCATCAGACATGTTTTTTGGTGGCAGGTGGAGTTTTCCTGCAGCAATACATTTGGCATAATCAAAACACAGCATGCAATAGCTGCTACAAAGGTAAAGCAATGTAAAGCTGTATCATGAAAAAAGGAGAAAGAAGTAAATATTTATTTTCCTACAGACCAGCATCTCACATTTTGTTGAAAGGAGCACATTCCATTTTCAAAGTTAATCCCCTTGTAAAGAAAGAAGCTTTTATCTGGTTTTGAGCTTCAGCTCTGTCTGTGCCTGCTCAGATCAAACACATTTCACATGCTAAGAAGGAATCCAAATACATGACTGGCTGTGAATATAAGCATGTAAAATATGCACTGTAGGCTTGCAGCTAAAATTGATCTAATAGAGATCATTTTCCTCACGAAGAGGAAAGTCTAAATATTAGCACATACAACATTAAAGGATGACATGTGATGCTATAAAGCATTTTTCTCACTGCTCAGCTATGGGAATTTTATGATATGCATAAGTGCAAGTAGTTCTTATATAAACAAAAAAAATCAGCTCTGTTTGAAATATAATCTTCACAGAGGTACAGGTAATATCTAATGTGAATAGGACTGCAGCACTTAGAATTAAGCAGTTCCATACTCTGCATAGAGGGGTGAGTAAATAACTTTTCAGATACAGCACAGGTAGTTATACCACATGTAATTAATTTAAAAATAAAAGAGTTGGTAAAGCCATAATGAACATGACTAACATGTACAGCATACAGGACAAAATCAACTCAGAGAAGAGTAATACTTAAAGCATTTAAGTTAAACAAAACTGGGCAGAATTAGGACTAAGGTCTTGTATATGGACTTCTTAAAAGAAAACTTAATTTTAAGAAAGAGACTAGTGTTAACTCTGCTTTGCAGAGTCAGGAAAAAAATTAACTATCTAATAATAACAGGTTGCTTTTCTTCTTTCAAACAGCTTGTTTAAGTTTGAGCATTACTTTTGTGACACAGATTTTCCACTAGTGTTTTAACTCTAATTTATTTCCCTTCTTTTATTTAGAAAATGATGTAATACTAAAATTATGTAATACTACACTGAGCTGATATAGCTTAGATTTCTTAAACTTATAATATAATTTGAAATCTTTACTTGCTCCACTATACAATCTCAACTATATTGCCATGTGCTACACTGACAAATTCCATCCTTGCCTTCTCTATCCTTATGAGATTGCATTGGTGCTGCCTTCTTTAACTTTCACTCATTTCTCTCTTGCTTCTTAATTCAATATGAAATTGATTTAACTTTTTGTACTAAAATCAGCTGTAACACATGCTTGCCTAAATTCTTATTTGTATACATTCCCAAATGCTAAAATGTGGAACGGCCTTTCTACTTGAACCACAGAAGACTGCCAATTCAGAGTTTGCTGACACCTCATTTCTTTTCTTTGACACTACTAGATAACACACTTTAAATATTTTAATAGAACCGGGCAGTGGAAAGACCTTCTCCAGGCCATGGCACAGCACTGAGCTCCGCCGGTGCGGTGGGGCCGCAGCTCCATGGCACAGCGCTGAGCTCCGCCGGTGCGGTGGGGCCGCAGCTCCATGGCACAGCGCTGAGCTCCGCCGGTGCGGTGGGGCCGCAGCTCCATGGCACAGTGGTGAGCTCCGCCGGTGCAGTGCGGCCGCAGCTCCATGGCATGGCTGTGAGCTCCGCCGGTGCGGTGAGGCCGCAGCTCCATGGCGCTTTGCACAGCAACACATCCTGCAGGTCGAGCTCGGCCCGTGGGCACCTGCTGCCGCCACAGCCGCACAGAGTGGCAGCTCCACGCTCCCTGTCCCTCACCGCAGAGCCTCACCCTGCCTGCCCCGCCTGAGCAGCCACTCTCGCCGGCTCCGTCTTCACCGCCAGCACCGTCGCCGTTCACCGGCGCCCAGTGGCTCCTCCAAACCCGGAGCCCGTCCGCGTTTTCCCCTCAGCGCCTCACGCAGCAGACCGTGTGCGGGGCTGCGAGTGAAGGGTCTGGCCAGGCAGCGAGGCAGGCTCAGGAACCAGCGTGTCATGGTGACACAGCCCTGAAGGAGTCTGATGGACACAGGGCCTGGCAAGAGGCAGGCTCAGACAGCGCCGCCTTTATCAGGGCACCGCCCGCCCCCAGGTAACGTGCACAGAGACATCTGTACCCTGGGCACAGTGTTCGTAGGCAAAGATCAAACAGCTTTGCCCTATGTGTCTTCACCTTTGTGATAAATCCGTGAGGGCACAATGTGCTTCACAGCCGCAGCTGCAAAAGTGAATTAATCACAGCGCTCAGGGATGCAAACTCCTGACAAAATTCCTTTGACATTTTAAGGGATGCTGGGGGCACTCACTGGTCAAGTAGCTGTTCGTGCATGTGTTCCATTATTACCTATTCGGCTAATAAAGAGACAGGATGATCATCTTGAGCATCTTGAGACAGAATGATATTCCAAGTGTTCTAGTAGTCTTGACATAAGGAAAGCAGAATGACCACTTTCTCTCGATGAGGTAGTTTGCCTCACCAAGACCTTAGGTAGACCATAGATCCTGGACTGAGAAGTATTCATCTCTTTCCCAGTTTACAGAATGGTATTAGTTCTTTGTGAGTTACTTAGCCTTCCTTTCTGTTTTATGGTTTCCTTTCCTATTCGCAGCTCTGGTAATTCTAGCAAGTTGTACTATTTTCAAAGTTTATTGATGTGTTGTTACTTGCAACCCCTCAATCTCTTTGTTGATGAAATATTCTGTAAAAGAAGGCTGGGAGTTATTATTACTGTTCTGTTATTAGTTTAATTTGAAAAATTGTTGTATTTCTTCCAGACTGATTACCATACAACTACTAGGAAAAGCTGAAGGCATATAAGCTTTCCCACTGCACTCCCAAGATTCTCAGAGAAACTTGGAAAAATTTTATTTGAATATCATTGACACTGCTTGCTACATTTGACACTTCCATACATATATGACAGGTAGATACTTCCAACGCACTCTATGAAACATAGATTAGCTCTAGTTATGTAAAAAAATCCATTTACTATGTATTTACAAGCATAATTAAATGTTTTTTGCATACTGAGGGAAAACTAAAGAACAAAGCTATGTATGGCATCGAACTACAGCAAGACATTGACCCAGTCTGTTTAAGCACAGGCAACCAGATTATTTTTTTTGCTCTTTCAGAGGTGGAAAAAAATGTCTGTTAGTAACTCAAAATAACTGGAGGTTTCTGTGGCAACTGGTAAAGGAGGTTGTATCTCTCCCTGCTGCTTAAAGTAGAAGCAGTTCTGAGAGATTTCTATTTGAAGTTTGCATACTGGTGTTTGACTTCAGGTCTTGGAAAGGAGATTGCTTATCTACTTGTATTTTATCTTGTTGCTATTTAGAGTGAGAAAAAAAAATTAACAAGGACCATAACAGAGACGCTCTGCTTTCTCAGGCAAGTACATGAATCATTTGGGTATTGTATATTATTGTATTTTGTATTTTGGTTTCATACAATTAACGATGAAAATCTTTCACATTATGTAACCTCTTCATCAGATCAAATGATAAGCTTGTACAACCAGAATAGTTTTATGGCTTTTGGGATGGAATTTGGAAGGACTTGAGCTGACTAGTGTTAGAAACTATTATTAAGGTTTCAGGGAAACTGCAGCTGCATTCCATCAAATCTATTGGTAGGGAAAACTGTTATCTCCGTGGAGTTCTGTTCATCAGCTGAATTTTCCATAATACTGCAATAGGAATGGAGTGAGCATATTAGCTGTATATCTCTGATCCTGCTTGATGCTATTATTAATCTTAATATATTATATGCAAATGCTAAATTGTTATGTCACTGCATATTAAAGTGTGTTTATCTTACAAAATGTGTAGCTGTTCCAAAGTTTTGGTCTGTTTGCCATTTGTTTATAGTGATTTACTGCCTTTACTGTGTTTATAAAGGAGAACACACATTGTTTTTGCAATAAAAATGGAAGATCTTGATTCCAAAATATTCAGTACACATCAAAAAATATAAGCATTCCCTAAATCATAGAAGAAGAATGTTGGGAAACTTTATTCATGGCTTAATAGAGCTTTATAAAACGTTGCCCTATTTTCAGGTTATGGAGACTATTTCATTAACTGTTGAAGAGGAATTAATTGAACACTAATCTTTCACTTTCTGGGCAAATGTTTCTATCATGCTGTACAAAATGTATTTGGCATACTTCATTTACACAAAATAATACTTTATTTGTATTCAGAAAGCTAAATTTCTTTTAAAATATCTCTGCAGATATCTACAGGCAGATATATTTTCTTCCCAGAAGTGAAAATTTAAACACATAATTGCGAGAACCAGGATTTCATCCACCCACTCCCTGCAGAAAATGCTGAAGATAGCCCAAGGCAGCTTGTTGCTGTTTATATGCAGGCTATTTTTGACTTCCATTCCAAGGTGGCAAAGTTTTGGGTGTTTAGTGGAGATGCTGGGTGCCTGAAAAAGGACATTGATTTTACTTTGTGGGGTGACTACTTAAAAATTAGGCATACAGTAGTTAACTCTTGGATAACCAGCTCCTTTTTGTGCACAGTTTTCAGCTTGAAATTTTTAGAATCATGGTTCTGTTCTTATTTGACACACTGAAATCACTGTAAAATTACCTGGAAAAAAAATCCTTTTATCTAGTTTCACTACAACATGGTAAGGATCTCAAGCTGCAAAAATGGGGTTTGTACACATTGTGAAGCATTCCCAGTCCAGCAGTGAGCCTGTTCAAGCTGTGATTAGGGGACAGAAATTGCCTGTATGAAGATGCCAAGATGCTCTATCAAGCCCTGAAATAGGGTGTGTGGTACTGGCACTTGTTAGTACATAACGATGGTCTGGATCCTGTAGGGAGCTCTGAGTCTCTCGAGCTCTTCTGTCACAAGAGTTCATCTACTGCACTTCCATTGTTGCCAAGGAACAAATTTGAGTAAAAACTGCAAGGCAAGTAGAAGACCTTGAGCTAAGAGCAAATGCCAGCGCACGAAACGATTTCAGATCCACGAGCAGATGTAATGGATGCTGGCAGAAGGGACGGAGGACTGTAGCGTCTCTTTGGAGCTGTAATTTCTTCTATCCACTCTGCAGCATGTGACTCCCAATAGGTTGCAATCTGGCAGAAACCACATTGCCCACACACTGCTTTTATTTCTGGAAACTGTGATAAAGTCTCTAGATTAAACCAACAGTCTTCATGTTTACTTCTTCCTTTCACTGAGTTTTAACAGAAATTATGTGGTTGAAAAAGTGCTTTTGGACAGGTTTTTTTCCTTTTTCCTAGGACTAAATTCTCACAGGAGTTTTAATGAGGTGAAAGGACTTCCTTAACAGAGACAGTAAGGAAGAATTGACTCTGTAACACATTATGCTATACAACTGTATAGAAACCAAAAATGTATTTTGATTGTTTCAGTGTTAATACATGTGTCAGAGTTGTGGGGTATTTTTAAAGCATACATGTTTTCCAGGGATTTTTTGTGCCTTTTCTGAAGGAGATACTTCTTTTCTTTTATTATTTCACTTCAGATGTGAAAATTCAGTAGGTTAATTTCTTTATACATTGTATTATATGGTTACAGATTATTTATCAATTATTACAAAAAGTTTCTGTATTTCTGCTCATAAATCCAAAAATGTTAAGGGTTTTTTCCAAAGTAAATTATTCTAATTTTTTCTTTTCTACAAGATTTTAAGGTGCACAAGGAAGATATTGATTTGAAACTATTCTTAGCAGAAAAAGGCAGTTATTTTATTTATTATCATGAAAATAATGCTGTTGAAAAAAATTAAAAACCTATTACCATAAAATGGTTTAGAAAAGGGAATGGCTAAGTTCTCTGAATTTCTGAGTAGTAAGCACAGAGAACTTTGTGCCACTTCCAGGCCTAACGTCGCTTCTGCTGGAATTCCAGATAGTGGCAGTCTGCTGAAACATGAGTTCAGTTCCCAAATATAGCTGAGGGGGTACGAATTGCATAGGCACAGGGGACGGATGTAACAGGCCACAGTCTCCTCCGCTAAGGACCAAGCAAGCTTCAGTGAAGAGCTGGAGCAACTTTAAGCCTATTCTGATAGAGAAGGAGAAAAACAACTTTGCCTACTATTAATTATACTTGAACTCTTCATATCGGCCTGCTCATTGTAAGATCTGTTTTATATTTTCTGCTGGTCGTAATTGTTGTGTTTGTGGAGTAATTTTGCAGGATTTCAAAATTCAGAGAAAAAGCATGTGCCTTTTTTGTTTTAAAAAATCTTTCTAGATACATTTCATCCTTCATACGATTCTTTTGAAGAGATGGGTCCTGTCAAGTAATAATTGGGTCATGTTAAATCATATTTTCTTATTTGGCAGGTTCTGCAAATTCAAGATGGTTATTTTTTTTTAAACAAGTCCTTTATTTTTCTATGTTTTTTCATATTTTACTGTATATCCTTACAAAGCCTTAATTTGATTAGTTACTCTATTTTTTCCTGAAATTATTGTAATCCAATACATTTCAATTTTAATATTTACCATATGATTCTTTAGAGCATCTGTATTGGGTTTTGAATAAGTGTTTAAACTGCATGATAAAAAATGTGGTTTTACTTGGGTGTAACTTTTAAATATTTACAAATAGGACTCCATAAGTAGTCTGTACGTAATAATGTTGATCTGCATGCAACATTGTAATTTATGCTTGTGTCTTTAAATGATACAGTATATGGCTTTGCAGGTTACCTAATGACTATGATGATGAAAACTGTTATAAATACATTGTAGTCTAACTTGGAGAAGCTAGAAATAGCATTCAAAATTTCTAATTATGATCTTATAAGCTACTTGATAGGGTTAGTGATACTTCACCTCCAGTTCACTGTGATTACAAGTTGGTCTAAAAGAATAGTGAGTTTATGTATTACAGTATGGCTGGAAAAAGGCTTTCTCCTGGAAGCTTCCATTCAGCTCCCTAAAGCTAGACATATGAATCCATTTTCAGGCACCTTCTCAGCAAGAAGGCTTATCAGCATAAGAGATTGCCAATAAATCAGCACATTTAAATCCATCAACTTTATCTAAATATCCAGCTATAGACTATTCACTTAATTTAGACACCAAGCTTTGAAAATTACTATATATGTAGCCATTGTATTTTTCTAATGACAAAGCTGAGTACTGGGAAGAAATATGTGAATTCATAATGCACTAATTTTAATCATCCTGTTGGGTGGATAACAATAAGTAAAATTGTCCTCCTACCCGTGAAACAGCCCATTGAAACATTAGAGCAGCTCAGTGTTGGAAGTCAGGGAAGTTTACATGAGTATGTAATGTGTCACTTTGAGATGTGAACAAGCTAGGAACCCGTGTGTGTCAGATTTAAATAAAGATATAATTTGAAGCACAGATGTTTACATGTTGTCTGAATAGCACCTTTGTTCATTTGAATACAAAGTTTTTTAAAAAATCTAATATTAAGGAGGAAGAAACTCTGCAGTTTTAACTCTTGTTTCCCTGGCATTCCTCCAGTTTATGCCTGAACAGCTGAGCCTCTAGACCAACTGTTTGCTGGGCTTCTCAGATTCTTTCTTTAAAGCTGCTATGTGGTAGTCAGTTATACTGTATATACTTTTTTAGATTTTGTTGACAAGAGATTGGCATGGTTGCTAAATTTGTTGCTCTGTAAGCACAGATAACAGGAAAGGAAAACGTAATCCCAGCAAATAATAAACTTATCACTGAATTCTATAAAAACATTTCTCAAACCCTAAATGCTTTGGGTTTCTTAGACTTCTCTTTTATGCATTGAGTTGTATCTGTTGGCAAGACAAACAGGCATATCAAGAGATACATATGCTAAGCCAAGAATTCCAATCATCTATCAGTCATTTAATGACTACACGCTGGCTAAGCCCTGCTTTAGTGACTACAGGTAATTGGAGCCTGCACAAGCTGATGTAAAATACATCCGAGTGCATCGCATGATTGTCAAGCCATTTCTCCACTATCAGTAGAGAATTAAAGGAAATTTTCTCTTTTTAAATCTTATGTAAAATTTTTTATTGTACAAATTATCATTGGAATAAGAGAATTTTTCAGGATAATTAAAACCGCTGATGTGCAATTCAATTAAATGCTCTGCAGAAAAAATAATTATGTTTCAGCTCTCATCAGCCACAATCTAGTGACCAGGTAGACAAATGCTTTTCAGCAAGGAGATTTTCAGGCCAGTCCTTCCCTTGGGGAAAGTGTGGTTTCCCTGATGTCTTGTTTCTTGCTGACTTTAAACAGAATGCTCATCCTAATTCTGAAGTCATGTTGGGAAACTGGAGGGGTATAAATGCTTCTCTGCTTTGTGAAACTGGTACAAAATATACATTATACACTTCCATTGAGCAGGATGATATATAGGTTGTGAAATCTATTTCTTCAGTGCTTTACTTCTAGCATATGGTAATTTTTCAGTGTTGAGGAAAGTGCTACTAAACTGGTAACAAGTTAAAAATGTTAGCACAATAAGTAAAATAATATTAAACACATTATCAACATTAAACAGAAAGGATAATTTAGAATTTCTAATCCAAATATCCTTGTGTATCCTCATAATGGTTTCAAGTTGAACACTTCTCTCAGAATTTGATGGTTTAATGTCTAGAAGGCAATGTTATGGGAAAGAGAAAAGTAAATATATTCCCAAAATCTTCATAAGGCTAAAACCAGGAAAAAAATGAAGCATAATAGAATTGATGCAAAGTAACCAATCAGTTGTTAAATAACACCATATGTCATATTGATCCAGTGGAATCAATGTTGTGCTAGGCAATATACAGGCAAAGGATGTCTTCATACTTCTGAGGGAAGATTCATAAGAAAAATTACTCCTAAGTGCTCTCATTTCCATCTAGACAATTTGCAGTCCTGGCTCATTGTAATAGAAAACAAGGTTTATGGTATGTTATACACCATTATGTTCTGCTTATCTTACAGCTTTGTGTCTAGCTTATGGGAACTAGGATGTAACTTTTTCATTAAGGAATTGTTCTTGTGTCTTCCAGGATGCAAGACAGAGGCTGTGGCCGGGCATTGCCTCTTTCTTTAATGCTGAAGGAGACTTACTCTCCAGAAAGAGACAGCAGTAAGGGATATCCTGAAAATATGTCAGAAGCTTCATCTTACCATGACTTTTTCTGTGATTCCCTGCCAGACCCACAGAATGGTGAATTTTCAAATGAACTTTCTGCCTTCCTTACTCAGGAGGAGATAAGTAAGAGCCTTGACATAGCTCGAGAAGCCATTGCCAATTCCATGGAGGAAGATGAGAACACAGCCCCAGACTTTACTCATTATCTCAACACCCCTCTTTCTAGCCCTTCAGAAACCCCTTCTTTCAGGGACACTGACCTGCATGAGCAAGACACTGTAGAGACACCTCAAGCAAGCAGTTGGACTTCATCTGCTGCAAGTCATGCTCTCCCAAGGAATCAGAAAGAGCAATCCACTGCACCTCAGACAGAGGATAGTTTTGTCACAGTTTCTAGGAGACAAGCAAGCACCTCACCTTTTCTGCCTGCTAGTCCCAGCTTTGTCAGAAGCCTGAAATTTTCAGAGAAAGGTGGTGCATGTATGCCTAAGACAAGCCCGAACTCTGAATCGACATTGCAGGGAGAAGCTCCTTTCAGGAACAAGCTGTGTGACAAAGCTGCCACATTCATAGAAGAGTTATCATCTATATTTAGACAGGCAGCAAAGACAAGGGGCCGTAGTCCCGATGGGGACTCTTCTTCTCCAGACAGTGGATACCTGTCACCTAACAAGAAACAACCAGCTTTAAGTACCTTGGTGAGCCAGGAGTTTGACAAACCACATCAAGAGACTGAGCCTGAGGAAAAATTACCTGGACTTCATCTGAATGGAGAACACTATTCTGGAAGGGGGAGCATCATGGAGAGCAAAATGGTCCTGTGCCGTCCCTTCATCAACATGGAAGAGCATGAACTTTCACCTCCTCTATTCACTCAGAAGCTCCGGAGCCAGGAAGTTGCCGAAGGAAACAAAGTATTGCTGGAGTGCAGAGTTGCTGGCAACCCAGTCCCTGATGTCAGGTAGGTGCTAAGTCACCAGATAGCATCACCTGATTGTGGAAGATACCTAAGGACAGGTATGACACTGACTTGCTTAGAGGCAGTCACATAAGAGCAGTCAATCATGTAATTTTATAAAGCACAAAGAATAACTTTCTAGTGTCTTTATTTCACTAAAATGTGTGAAATAAAGACACTAGAATGTCTGTTTGCTTAGGAAATTAAATTCTTCTTGATTTAAGAGCCACATGGCAAAATTAGAAATAGAATTGGCACTAGCAACATTCTATGTGATTTTTACTTCATCAATCTGGATAAAAGAAGAGACAGCTTGCTCCTAAAGAGGATATCTCAAGAAGATGATACAGTTTTTACTGCTGATTAATTAGAATGTCTCCAAGAGCCATGTAAACTGTTTTTCTGAATTTTAACTCAGGCAGAATCATAAAATAAGAAGGCTTTTAATGACTGAGGAAATGAGTAATGAGAAACATTGCTGACACAATAGCTGGTTATTGTAAAATCAAGTATACTTTTAAGTAATCACATCAGTATAACTTAATTTGTAACTTCTGTCTTGTTTCCCTTTTGACACACATAATTGTGCTATGTTAGCAGTCTGTAGATACAGCCATTACTGCACTGTGGCAAATATGATTCATGCTAATTTTTGGGCTCTTGCAAAGCTCCCCGACAGTCGAATTAATACACTTTCATGGTCCATTCCCAAATTGGTTTTATTAAATAATTATTAATAATTCTCCGTCTGGCAATTGAAAGAAGTTACTAGTAAAAATTACTTTTTCAAAGTTTCCTTTGAAAAAAAATTTCCCCCTTCATCTCTATTTCATTATGGATCCTCAAGAGAGGAAAAATACGGCAGCTGCACCTCAAAAACGACTCATTTCGGAAGTCGAAGCACTTCTTTTGCTTGTCCTTTCTGTAGTGACAGTGACTTGGCTGAAGAGGTCACTCACACAGCACGGGCGGCACAGAGCCCTCAAGTGAGCGCTGCTGTGGAGCCAAGAGAGCAAAAACCAAGGCTCGCTCAGGGGTTAAGAGACAGCAAACACTTGAGCGATGTTTGGGGGAGACTCCAAAGTCTGAATCTTGGGGAAAGGAGGGGGTTCTTTCAGATGAGAAAAATATGTTGTGGATTTTCATCTATAGAAGCATTACTGGGAACTGATAAACAGTTTCATAGTGTCATCTAGGCACATCACTGTCCTTCTTGGATATAAAAAGGAGTTTCATGGTGTATCATATATACAGCCAGTAAATAGTTAATTTGCTGCAGTGGAAAAAGACAAGCCTATTTAAAACCACCCACATATTGCAGAGCAAGTGAAGAATGTCTGTGCTACTTTCAGAAGTATTTTCTGCAAATGGGAGTTTTATATGGTTTAAAAATAAAACAAAACATCAGTGATACAATAATAGTTGACCATTCTCTTTTATTTTGGTAATGAAAATAATCCAGTTTTCTAAAGCACTTTACTTAGACTATTGTTTCATTAGACTGGGTTTCTTGGTTTGTAATATATGTGGAAAACAATCTTCAGACCATAATCATATGAATTCAAAATATTTACAGTTTTCTGAAGAAACTAGCCAGAAATATAAACGTGTAAAAGATATTAAGCTCATTGTGAAGGTTTCTGAATAGGAAGAAAGTAGAAATGGATATTAGGCAAGCATTGTATTGCATTGCCAAAAGAATGGAACAAGCTGAACAGTTACCTGGTGTCAGAAGTGTCAGAGTGACCCTTTTGGCACATGTCAAATCTGATCAACAGGAGATGAAGACAAGGGCATGAGCCAGGGCAGCCACAGTCTGTACATTTGCATATAGCAACACAATCTGTAGAAACCAGGCTTCAGCTCTTCTGGTTTTCCCCAGAAAATCCAGTCTCAATAACACTGTAAAGGCTGGTTTTGGAACTTAGTGTGATAAGTGGATTAAAGCAGAAAGCAGTTGGGATTTTTGTGGGGTTTTTTTTGTTCAGTTTTATTTTTGCCTCAGCTGGGAAGAAATCTGGAAGCCACATTTCCTAAAGTCATGAGGAAGTAACAATAATTTAATGGTGACAAGAAACTCACTAAATTCTTATTTCACCAGGCACTCAAAAAGTTGTCCAGTGTAATAATGAATACAGTTGATATTTAAGCAGCATCAAGCACTGGCAACTATGAAATATCCAACTGACGCCAGATCAAAGGGCCTTCAAGGGAATCTACATAGGCTTTTCTGGTCTTGTAGCATGTTACTGCTTTTCTGTGCCTCATGTTTTATCCTGGACCCAAGTAATCTTTATAACTGGTTCTCTTCCCTTTTCATAGCTTTCTTGTATCTAAACTTTCTAAGTCCTCAGCCTATACAAAGTTAAGCTAGAGTCCTTCTCTATCCAGCTACTTTTCTTGTGAGGATAAACATAGCAATGTGGCAGAACCTTAGTACAATTGAAGAAAGCATCAAATGTTGTGTAACGACAAGGTGTATATTTGAAGGTTATTTGATGAGGAAAACCTCTTAAATTTTAAGTTCCTTAGATATTCATAGCCATACACAGCTGAAAGTAAACCAGTAAGTGTTATGGTTTGAGCGACAAAACTTGACCAAAGTAGCTTTGTACTACAAATAGAAAAAAGAGTATATTTTGACAGAAGAACTTACAACTAGAATCTTAGTGTTGAAATCCAAAAGAAAATAATCAGTTACATTTCAAGTATCATTAATGTTTTTTTTCAAAGTTCAATGTCTAACTTGCTAGTTCTACTAGCAGAAAATCAGATTTCTTAAAATTAATATTTTTTCACTGGTCAGAAGAATTATTATATTTCTGTAAGATTCCAGATTCCAGCCTAAGACCTAGGAAGGTACAAGGTGATTTGAGAAGTTCTAGGATATCTGCCTTCTAAAGAAGGTCTAAAACATGGGAAATACAAGTTGAAACAAAATGTCTGTTACTCTCAAAACCAATGTATCAGTCAGTAACTGTCCTTCAAAGTGCATCAGCAATGCTGTGTTTAAAATACCCATATTAGCCTTGAGCTAGCTAAAGCAAATCCCAGCTGGGTGTGACTTAGACCTCTTCAGCATTCACCTCACCACCTGAATATTTAATTGCTTCGAAGCCTGGAGCTGTAAGCCATGATTAAAGTATTTTCTGAGGTCTACCTTGAGCTGTAAGCCGTGATTAAAATATTTACAGATATTCAACCAGCTTCTGTAGCATAAGAGGTATTGGAATTTTTGTACAAAATACATTCCTTTTTCCACAGCAAATTGATGCAAAAAAATATACAAATCAAAGCAAAAAATAAAGCACTTTCCACATACTACATGACAAGAACAAGGTTTCTTTGCTTTAAGGAAATAATTTTCTCTCATTATAATCCTTTTCTTCTCATAAGTTCTGTTTGCCTAGATTTGACTGTAACAATACACAAAATCCCCACCTAGAACCATTACTTCCATGCAACCTAGAACTGTTCTTAGAAAAAACAGAAACAAATGCAAAATACAATTTAAATTTATAATAAAACCAAATTATGTTGACTTCTATAGGTTCCAAATCTTACCCAGTTTTACAGTCTTTAAAGGCTTTGAAGCCTAAAAAAGCACAATAAACTGTGGCACCACCATGGTCCACCCATCAGGCACAGATGCAAAGAAAATTGAACATCAGATTAAGTCATGCTTAACACAAACCTACACAGATGTGTAAAAACCCAAGTGTACAGGACAACGGTGATTAAACTACCTACACAGCAGTTGGTAGTTCTGTCTTGGAAATTTGGTTGTTTTAAGTCTTGGTAGGAGGTGTCCCAGATGTAGTTTCTGCTTCTTTGCTGGACTTGATTTGAGGTAGGAAAATCTGTGGTTTAGGGATAGAATTTAGTTTTATTTCTTGAAGTATCTTATGAGTAGATTTTGTAGTTGTAATGAAACACCAGTGCCTTGGTGGGGGATAGAGTTGTTCTAATGCTATAATGGCAAGGCTTTAATACCACTTATTTTTATCAAATGTGAATAGTTATTTATGTATGTGTGGTAATGGGACATACTTGACCATTCTAGGTATCCTTAGTTAAAATCAAAACCTGTTTCATGAGTGAGAAATTTTAATGAAGATATTTTATGATGAATTTGTTTAAAATATTTGATAATTCCATTCTTGTTTGCTTGACCCAGACCAAAATTTGCTTCTGAACCATGAAATGCTTAATGTGTCTTAAAAACAGTGTTTAGTAGATTACAAGCATTATGTTAGCTACTGTGATTGCAGAAATAATTCAAAACACATAAAAATGATTAGGATATATTCTGTGTGGGAGGAGAGGGCTCTTGTGACTTGAAAATCAGTAACAACTATATGTATTATTCTCATACAATAAAAAAAATCAAGTCCTGTATTGAGCTTTGAGATGATTTTACCAGAGCCCCAAAATGTCATATTTTGCTGTTAAAATTTATCGAAAATATTTCCACAATTTATGCAATTGTTTCTGCTTCATTATTTCAGTGTTGTTATAATTCTTTATTAATGTCTAGGACAGTGCAACAAGAAATAGTGGCTTTCTTATTATGCAACCTTTTGTAAATAATAAGTATCTCCAGAATATCTTGCATTTATTTCCTAAGGGTGAATACACATGAAGTTAGTTGTCAAATTGCTCACAAATATAAACATTTTTCTCATATTCTTCCCATAGTTTTCTCTATTAAAATGTTTTCCCAATAAACATACTTTTTTACACAAATCTCCCATAGTCCTCTATTAATCTTTTCAGAGCTGAATCCTGCTAATCTGTCTTCTTACTAGCCCTTTGCAAACAGAGGGTGCTTGTTAAGAATGGAAGAATATTCTTGTACCCAAGGAGTTCCTTGGGTCAAAAATGTTCTGTTTGCAGATCTGGATGTTTTTCTGTGCATGGAGGAAGCATTGACATCCATCTGAAAGTGTTAACAGCATTCTTATTGCTGAGATGGAACAGAAAAATGTTGTTAGCCACTTTAATCTGGCAATACACTCTTTAAAAAATCTGCTCAAAAGTAATGTTGTCATTTAGAATTTTATTTACACTCAATGAAGATAAAATATCTTCAATATCATTCCCTTTCATATCAATATGAAAATTATATTTCTGCATCCTCAATATTTTTCTGTCACAGTAGTATAGAAGACATTATTTATCTTTATCAAAAATGTCTTCTATACTTTTGTTGGGCTTTTTTCTTCATTTACAAGTCAACGTAATAGCGATATGCAGTTGACCTCATTATTCTTTTAGCCCTTCTTTCCTCCTCATGTATTTCCTTTTATACTCTTTGATTATTGGACCATACCACACTATTCTTGTGTCTTTTGTTTATTTTCTTTTGCTGATTTTCAGGTAAGGCCTGGCCATCTCCAAGCATCCCTGGAGTTTGAATTTTCTCTCAGAGCAGATCTGGAATGTGGTGTTGAAAGTCACCTCAGTGACTTGTGAAACTGCTCCATAATTCTTAATTCTTAGAACAGTGCTCTGGACTAGTGGGCTTTGCTGGGGAATCGAGGGTTAATAACCCAGCACAAATGGAAAAGCTATTGCAGGAGCTGCCCATAGGGATTTGGGGCCTGCAGGTATTAGGTAGGTAGCATGCATCTTTCTGATATTTCCTTTTCCATTCTCCATTCATTTCATGGCAATAAGAGGCCACACTCAGGATTTTCTGCATCTGGGGAAAACACACAGTGAAGTTAAGGCCTGTGTAGGTCCTGCACCCACCTGCTTTAAAAAACAGTGTGGCCTATCTGATCAATGCTAGTAGTGCATCAGTTTTCTTAACTTGTAGGTAATAGTTCTTTTACCTTAGAACCACTTGGAAAGAAAATTTGCCATGGGGCTCGTTAAGAACAGCGTTTGGGAGACTCCTGTTGTATATGATTGTGTGGTTGCAGAGAGGAGAAGAGCTTAGTGCCATGTGTGTGTAGCCAAGTTGTCACTGTGTAGGAGTGACTGGTTACAGTCATTGCCTGGTTGTTACTGTGTAGGAGTGACTGGTTACAGTCATTGCCTGGTTGTTACTCTATGGGAGTGACTGGTTACAGTCATTGCCTGGTTGTTACTGTGTAGGAGTGACTGGTTACAGTCATTGCCTGGTTGTTACTCTATGGGAGTGACTGGTTACAGTCATTGCCTGGTTGTTACTGTGTAGGAGTGACTGGTTACAGTCATTGCCTGGTTGTTACTCTATGGGAGTGACTGGTTACAGTCATTGCTTGGTCTGTTGGTGGATGTGCCCATATGCACTGCTGGCCAAAGTGTTTTTCCAAGCAGGGAGAGGTGTTAGGATTGCTTTGTTGATGTACCACATGGTATTGGTTTCTGACATGGTAGTGTCAATGGCAATGAGGGTCATTGGGGTTGTGCACTTTCAGTGTTGTCCATTTGGCCTGCTCTTGTCCGATACCTCTGGGTATTCATCAATAGTCATACCCAGCCTATAGGAGGAACAGAGGAGGAGGAACTTCTCCAGCCTTCCACTCCCTTTCCACTCATCTTTCAGGACTGCTATAAAAGATTTTGAAAATTTAGGATTCTCTTTAGATGTTAAGAAAACCATCTTTCACTAAATTGTTCTCTCAACCCATAGGCTCTGCTTTTGTCCCTCCCTCGCCAGAAGGGGCAGGGGAAAGGGGAGTGGCTCATTTTGAGTTTAATTTCCTCCTGGAGTTAACCCACAGTAATGATAACCAAATGTTTTGTTTGAGAGGTGAGGTTTTTTCCCTTACTTGCCTGTCTAACGCCATAGAGTACAATATTTAAAACAGGTACCTGGAAGGAATGCATGGCTCTTTCCTATGAGAAGTGATCTTTACAAAGTTCAGACTGTGATAACAGGATAATTTATATGGGTTAATTTAATTTATATGTTTAATAAATAAACAAATTCCTAGAAAACAGGCAGAGCAATCCACTGATCCATTACAAAATGAGTATTCAAAGATGAAAAAGAATGTGTGGATGTGGTTGGGAAGGTGGCCTATGGGGACAGAAACTCTTTACTTGCTGGGTTTTGTAAAAGCCCCAGGGAGGATCTGTAGATTCTGGACACTGGAGTTATTCTTATGTTTCATTTATTTATTCTCTCTCTAGAATAGTTTTGACTACATGATGTAAGCATTTCCTCGTCTTTGTTATACAGGCTATGTGGATCACCAGGCTCTCTTTCTTTGGAGCTGTCATTTTTCATGAATGTGGAAATAGCTCTTGTAAATTTTGGGGTTTGAATGTTTCATGCTTTTGTTTTGGTTTTTGTGCATGGTTTTTTTCATCCTGAAATTGGAAGGATAAAGCTTGTTAGGGGCATAAAGACAAGTGCTGCAAGAGGCAGTTGCAAAATCAAAGGGATAGTTATTGGAACTAGAATTACTCTCTTAAACTGGAATTAGGAGGAGAATTCCAGCTCAAGTACTTTATTTTTCTCTGTTTGTGAAGGCCAGTGTCTCTGGTTTAGTTTTTCTGATTGCATTAGTGAGATTTTAAAAACAACTCTGTTCACTTCTTTATTCTTTTTATTCTTCTTTTTCTGCCTCTCAGTGAAAGAATGCAGATCTACAATTCGTTGGTAATGCTCCCAAAATAAATAAAGTATGGACTGGTATTTATAAAAAGACTCAAAGATTGGATGAAAATGTTATCAAAATACTTGATGGTTAACATGAAAATCTTAAAAGTAAAGTAATAAAAATTATGCTGCTATCTAAATAGTAGAAAAAACAAAAAGAACTTTTGCCATGTATTTACATAGGAATTGGATGAGACTTGGATGAACTTTAAAATAATGTGGCACCACATGTCTCAGAAAGCTCTTTCACTACACAAGCTTTGTCTATGTCGAACATTTTTAGTTTAAAAACACAATTTAATTGAAGTAGTTTTAAAATACAGATTTTCCAGAAAAGTGGGGCTGAAACAGTCGCGGAAGCAGAATTCCAAGAGGCTGCTTTTACTTCATGTTTCAGAATTTATTTGTATAAATCTTATATGCTGTCTCAGTGCCTTTCCAGTATTGTGCAAAGCATCACCAGTCAGGAAGTCTGGCAGTGAGGAAATACATTGGCAATCTGCTTGTCATGGACTAATTGAAAGTGATCTGTGAAAATAAAAACTAAATGTAGCGGCTAAGTAGAACAAAGGCAGGATTGAACTGACATGATTTAGGCCTATTTTACTAGTACTGAAAGAGAAAGAAAGAGTAGTGAGGCTTTTCACAGAGAGGTGTTTGAAGTAAGTAATTCTGGCATCGTTACTTATCAGTGTTCAACAGGTATGAAGTGCCATTCCAAATCCCATTTGAAATATCATGCTTCATACACTTTGACATGCTTGTTCATATGCCTAAAGGCAATACCACATCTTGGGTTCTTTAAACCTTCTTAAGGGCAACTGTAGCAGTTTATTAATGTTACTTAAACAGGACATATCTTTTTAAAACAAAATACATTGTTTTATAAATATAAATTAAGTAAATACAAGTATAACTTTGAAACTTGATGCTTTAAAAATTCTTTCTAATAAAAAAACTGTCATGTCTGAAATATGCTGTGTAAATACATTCTTGCCAATGTGAAAGCTACCTTTAAAGACATGGATAATGAAATTGAACAAATAGGACTTTTCTGCAAACATTCATAGCTGAAAATGTTAAACTTCAGTTTGGGCTATTAGAGCTGGCAGGGTTTTAGGGAGGTAGGACAGGCTATGGCCGAAAAGCTTATAATAGAACAATCATAGAAGAAAAATCATTAAACAGCAGTGAATAATGAGCTTATTTGATTGGTTCTGGAACCCATCTGGAAAGTGTGTTTTTTCTAACAAGTGTTATAGTTTGATAGGGCTCTGTTAAGTGGGCTGGAGCCGTGGTTCATTTACTAGTAAATGGACTTGCCTTTCCAGCCCATGCAATGGTGAAAGAAGGACTAAAGGAAATTCCCTTGTCCTCCTATTCCCGGTAACATAGAAAAATAAACAAGTAAGTCATGGAATTATAGGATATCCTGATTTGGAAGGGACCCACGAGGATCATCCAAGTTCAAGTCCTTCTCATAGTATCCATATTTCTCCTTCCCTGAGCAAAAAGATCTAAAGAAAGCAGAAAGTTAAGGAGTTAGCTATGGAGGTTTTTATACCTTGTACAATTTTGCTCACATTTGGAGGTGTGTGGTGGGGGAAGAACATCAAGTAGACCTTTTATGTTGTGATGAGTTTTCATATTCCACATGCTTTAGAAGAAAAGTGACAATTAAAAGATTATTTGGGATTTTTACACTTTGGGATATTTAAAAATGATGTAGTTATGTAGTGAAGAGATAGCATTTCCTTTAAGATAGCAGAATGAACAAAATTTGGAAGATTAGCTTTGTACAGAAGAAATCTTTACTAAGATATCTTTCCCTTAGAGATTTAAGTGTTTCTTAGCTTTTGTCATCAAGAAAAATTTTCACATGTATTACTTTAAGAAATGTTCTTAATTTCTATTTCTGTGCCTCTGTAAGTTGCCGTATCTGAGGTGACTCACAAAAAGGGAACTGATCAGAAGGAATAGGAAAAAACTGCAAACAGCTGAAACACTGACAAATTTGTTTAAGTATTGAAAACTGAAACAATAGCCATATGATGTCTTTCTATAAATCAGGAAATTAGCATACTTCTTAAATAAGTAGCTAATCTGGATAGAGAAAAGGTGCTGTTTTATTAAATAAATCAAGAGGAATAATTCAACTAGATAATTTCAGCTGTATTTACAAAGGGAAAGTTTCAGAAGGGCCAAACACCTGTACTGCATGTTCAAAGTGTGTGTCAGTGCCCTGTCTCCAAGAACCTCACTGCCTTCAAGTAGTGTGCTACCAGTTGGTGTGATACTACTCAGCATAGATGAGTACACAGCTCAGGACTGGGAGTAGTATGAACTTGACTAGATCTGACTTCCTGTGGGAAAGGGAAAGAAGTTAAAATGCCTGGGGATTGGAGGTAATTAACAGATAGAATGACTCCTAAAATACTGACGTTCTTTTTTTTTTCAGCTACCTGCAGGTCAAAACAGAGGCTAGGATATTTAGGATTAAATTCAGGGTAGATTTTAGGAGACTAAAATTTTTCTGCCACAAATCTGTTATGAAGACATATCTGTTATGTTTCCTTTAGTCTAATGCTAATATGCTGCTTCAAATCAAAGTGATTCATTGTTTCATGTTATTAATATTATGTACTTGCAATTCATGCATACATTAGCATTATAAAAATAGCTTACTTTGCAGTTATGCAGTGCCTTTCACGTGATCATTGCAGTGCTTTATAAAAACAGTTTGCATAATATGTGAACAGCTTTTCTTTATCTCCTCTTATGTGATAAAGTTGTGCTTTTCAAGCGGCCAAAGAAAAAAGTTTAGACAAATAGAATCCATCTCTCATTTATAGTACAATTGATGGGCACCTATTGCTAACTGTAAATTCTTTTAATATCACAGAGAATGTGAGCGCATTGCTCTTAGAACAAGTTATGCAATCTAGACTACTGGTTCCCCATTTTCAAGTGAGAATTTATCCTAATCTTTGTGAAAACCAAAATCAGTTTGGTTTTTTGTGAAAGGCCCTTATTCAGGCAATTTTTATGGGATATGCTATGAATCTCCTATGAACTTGAGTGAATTAACTTTTCCAATACAATACCTGATAAATCTATTATTGACTCTGTTTTGTACAGAACCTTGCCAGATCTCCTTACTCTCCACCATCAATGAAACTACCAGTTGCAGTAATCTCAGTAGACCTAAGTATGTTTCTTTTTTTAATTTTTTTTCTTAAAAAAAAAAATTAATCTTACTAATCTTAACATTTGCATCAGGGATTTTTACAACCTGAAACCTGACTCAGTGTTGTAATAGGGTTCATACAGCTGCAAGAACAAACATGGGACAAACAAAAGCATAGCAGTCTAGAAACAGAAGTCCTCACTTAAGTTCAAGTTCTGTTACAGCCAGTTTACATGGTGTTCTATTAAGTTTGCTTTCCAGTCCACAAGAGTTTTGAGAAACAAGCTGAAGGCAAAACCATTGTTCTAGGTTGCCCTTTTGTTCATCGTTCATAGGTTGCCCTTTTCTGCCTCAAGAATTGTAGGACTAGTACCAAGGTACGTCGATTGGAGCAATTTATCCATCTTACTGCAATTCAAAGTGAAATGTCTGCTTCTTTTACTGAAATTTGCATAGTGCTGGCTGGCAACCCTGTAGCTGCACTTTTGGCAGCTATCTGTGCTTACCCGTGCAATAGCTTCATTAGATAAGGAATGTCAGAGACAAAATAAGCAACTCCTGATTCCTTAGAGAGGCTCTCCACACAGCTAATAAAGATTCTTGGAATGCAAATGTCTGACAGTGGGAGATATGAGGAACCACAGACCCTATGTGTGGCTCTTCCCATATATGACTAAGGCATTCTGTGAACTGACAGTGCCAGAAAACTACACTGCATGCAGATGAAATGAAAGAACTGAAGAAACAGCCAGTGCTTTGGAATGCTAGAGAGAGGCCTAAGGCACAGCCTTTACTCGAACTTTTTATTTGCTGGTACAATCTGGTTTTGACATCTCTTTTAGGACTCCCACTGCTATCATCAACAATCTTACCTCCTGCTTATAAGTGATGAAGCTGAGGTTATTGGGAGCAGATTTAGAAGGAATACTACAATCTGACTCCTTTTCTGCCAGTCACATTGTCTTTCAATAGAAATATCCTTTACTTGTTTCTACTAATTAAACCTCAAGTTGAACATTATAAAGATACATAAACATAGACCAGAACAGATGAAGTTCCTAGTGTTTTACTGTATACTTTCTGTCTATATTACTAATGGAGTATTCTGCTTTATAAATTGATTTTAGTAATTTACAAAAAAAAAAGAGATACTTTTTTTTGTGGTAAAGCATTTAATACTGCTATCTGTGCCTATCCTTTTTTTGCTTTTCCTAAAAACTGTATTTCAAGTAACAGCAATTTCTTTTCTCAGAAGGGCAATTATCTTTGAGAAATAAAGTGCCTTCATAACCCTTAATGTCTGTCTACCAAGAGTCTTCAACTCTCCCTTTTTTCCTTAGGTATTCAGAAAATTTTCTCTTTTACAGTATAAAATAGTTCCACTCATACATAGGATACAGAATCTAAATCTAGGGATATTTCTTGCTCAGATTAGGTCTGGTTTTCAATTATAATTTGGAGATTGAAGCAGGCTATGGAAACTCAGCTGCAGGTGTGTTGATTAGAACAAGGAAGCTCCATCATGTGTTGCAAGGTATTTTACTAAGATGCTAATTTTGCTCCCACTAGAATACAATTAAGACTTTGAAGTAGTTGTACCTCTACTTTAGCCTCTTGCTGTCTTTTTGTTTCTTTTTAACTGCCTCAGCTGAGCTAGTACATTTAGATACATGGTACGTGGGCTGTCCTCCATTTCCAAAGAGTGATGCTGATTTTTCTTGTCTTCCCACAAATAGAACAAGTCCGCCCTCAATATGAAGTTCTTGATATGTGAAATGTGTTAAGACTTTCATCAAAATGCGGTTCTGTTGTTCTTTAGAAGAACTTTGTTTCTTTTAGTTGCTTAGTAAGTTTTCAACCTTTGAATTCTTTTTTGATTGCTGTTTGGTGAGTAGTGCACAGGACATAGCTTCACACCATTCTATTTTTGCCTTGTATATTATATTGGTTCTATTTTCTTACTTGCTCATTTACTCCGAGTAAGTAGCACAAATACAGTTTCTTAGTACCTTTCCCTGTACTCAAAATGGAAACCATCTAGTTAGTTATATAATCTCCCTCAAAATAGTTGGTCATATAGGAGGCATCTAATAATAGTCTTTGAACAGAAATGCTTTTTTCCTTCATTGGTCATTTAAAAACCATGACTAAATTCATGGCTGACTTAAAAATAAGTAAAGATTACAAGATCCATGTGGACATTAAGAATGGAAGCATCCAAAAATTTGAGTATGTGAAATCAATTCTGAAAGAAACTGGAGCATGGGAGCTAGTGGGGGGTTTTTAGCACTATTCCATTACCCATTCCATGTATGTTACGTGTATATCTTAGGTGTAAACACAGCACTGAACTTTCCATTCCAGTCTTGAAAAGTGCAATGATAATTCGTAACACCCACTATCTGAAGTAGAGGGGATTTCAGTGATGACTTAACACACATGTAATCTTTGCTATAAAATAATTGTTTGCACCTTTGTTTAGAGTGACAGTAGGCTATTTAAAATGTGGAGTTTCTTTTTTGGTTCTTTGTTCTGCAGTGTATCAAGGGCTAACATAATCTTCTCAGGGGGAAGACATGTGACTGTCAATCTCCTGGAAAGTCACTTATTTTACCATAAAGAACTGTGCTTTGCTTTTCCTTACTTTAATAAAAATAAAAACAGCAACAACAAAGCACCAAAACAAAAGAAGACCCAACCAGCCAAATAAAAAACCAACAAAACCCAGCAACATTGGAGCAAATTGCATGGTATTGAAGATTACTGAAACAAACATGATGGAAATTAAAGTCAAGGAGTAGTGGTTGACATACATGAGCATATTTCTGATCCATTTTAAGAAGATGCTATTTATTCAGTTTTAAGCATAGATGTTTCTGTGAGGACTTTAATTAGTCATTTTCCATGTTTATTTCAGTGAATGTAGGTTTCATATTGTGCTTAGTGTATCGCCAGTGTTATTTGAACTTTATGGCCCCAAAACAAAATATATGAATAAGTGCAAATGAGATTGTCATCTATTTGTCGTCCTATGAGGCAGTTTAAAGAACTACTGTGTTGTTTTTTTTTTTAAAAAAGAAACTATTTAACACACAGTATCAAATATTCAATCTGGCACATATCATCTTGACTTCCAAGAAAACCTTGTATTGTGGGCCAAAGGGAAAAAAGGAGGAGGAGAATTTCTGAGGCTTCTACAATGCTGCAGGCAGCTGGTATTCTAAAATTAATCTTTCTTGCATAAGCTGAAGCAGGGTAGCTTCAGCTATAAGATCAATTATATCAGATGTTCTGCTAGGTTAATTTAGTAAATCTTATAGAATAGAAGTGAACCTTTTCTCAGCTTGCTGAAGAATGGAATGACAAAATCTTTGAGACTGACCATTTAGGCTGGAGGGAGATTAATTTTTAATAGATGCAGTTCTTCTACATAATAGCTCTGGGAAAGTTTTAAATTATTCCTGCTAGTTATACTGCTAGTTATTCACAGTTTGGCAGGGAGGGGAGGAAAGCACTATTTTAGTTCTGCCTTTAATGCAAGCTCTTGTACTAAAGAGTTCTCTTAGACCCAAGGTCCTGAATAAATAGAAAAGCACAATATGTAGAAAAGGACTCCATTGCAAAGGGTCTTGTTTCAGGCCCATGATGAGTCTGCAGTCATATTTTGCAATGGCTTGGAAGTGTCCACTTCTCATTTGGTAGTTAAGTAAAGCAAGAGGAATTTGCATGGGCATGGTAGATTGATTTTGAAGCCTGTCAGTGTTTAAAGAGAGCAAGCAAGAGATGGGAAGGTTCCTGACTGTTAGTTCAGTTTTGTAGCAATCTTTCATACTTTTAAGCTTCAACAAAGCAGGCATGTTTCACTATTGGTTCCAATTTCAAAATGCCCTTTATCATAAACATGGTGCTATAAGCAGAATGCTAGGAGACTGATTTCAAGGGTCTTACAGATTTACAGGTCTTACAGGTACTTTCCACTTATTTCTCAAGTCTTAAACTCTTGTAATGAAACATGGGCACTAGTGAGAGGTAACTGTGGAGCAGAGCAAGCTAGTGAACAGAAAAGAGCTTTGCCTTCTTCCTGATGTAACAAGCTTACAGAACTAAAGAAATCTGTAGAACAACAGACCTCATGGTCCCTCAGTTACTGACTCTCCTAATGGACCACATAGATATCACACAATGCAAAAAAGGCAAGTATCACTCAGGCCTGTAAGCATAGGGCATAGCTGGTTGGATGGAGCTCGGGGTTTGCATCATCATCATCATCATCATCATCATCATCATCATCATCATTATTATTATTATTATTATTATTATTATTATTATTATTATTATTATTAACTACTACTTCTCTAATCTTGTGAGAGTGTTGCCATTTTCACTAGACTTGAGTTTTACTGCATTTTTGTAGCTCTACTGCACCCTAACTATAGCCACCTCTCATCTGGGATATAGAACTTCATGAAGTCACTCTGTTGTAGAGAATGACTATGACAAGGCTGTGGTGGCTGTCACCAGAGCATCACGTACCATTCCAGAGCTACCATTAGAGTTTTAGAACTCCTGACCCCTTTATTGTGCTCCTTGTTAACAAATCCGCCTGTGCCTGCTGAAGTCTGTCCCACACATAAAAACGGACACTGTTGTGAAAAGATGGTGGTCTACCATGCTTTCACAATACACCATGTCTCTCATGCAAACCTCTGTATTGGCCCCTTGATCTTTAAAAAACCCTGTTTCTTCCAGGAAGACAAATTAGACGTGCTCTGTGTCATTTCACTAAATCCAGCAAGCTCTGTAGACATTCTCTTGTCTTGGTTTGAAAACAAAACTGCTTTTTTTTGTTGCTTTTCTGCAGGAATCAGGAAAGGAACTTCATGTGAGAAAAACAAATGACAATTGTTGCAAGTTTTTAAAATGTATCTGGATGGTTTTTCTTATTTGCATATGGTTATATTATTTCTAGATTTTGGATTTAGAGAAATAAAAGTATCCTTTCACTTAATATTTAAATCTGTTTCACTTTTCTAATTTTATGTTTCATGAAACCTTGTAGCCTGAGAACCCTTTGAGAGCAGTCATCATAGATCTAACAGAATACTTTTGATATTTATCACAGCATGAAGGCAAAATGAAGAAATGCTGAGATTTAATGTTGTTTTTCTTCAGAGCAGCTACTAAAAAATACCAATGAAAAAAATGTTGATCTGTGTTAGGGCCAAATATTGGCTAGAAAGGAAGTGTTTTGATTACATTGTAGTAGTATGAAATATTGCCTAAATAATGAAAGGCAAAAGGCCTCTTACTAAATAATCTCTTTGGCCATCAGCCAGAACAGGAAATTTTCTCTGGGAGAGTGAAGGTATCGAGTAACTTGAAAAGTAATATATTTTTAAAGACACTAACTTCATTTCACACTGCTTTCTAGAATTAGATTGTCACCTTAAAGAAGAGAACTTCTTGTTTGAAAAGTCAACTGCAGTTTAACTATTTTTTGTTATTTATTTAAAATATGCTTTAATTGGATAGGGAAGAGGGGGAAGACTACAGAATACCATTGTTTTAGTAAGAACCTTTATTACTCGTGAATAACAGTACACTGGGAAATATACTAGAGAACAGCATATATTATTCATGACTGTAGTACAAATGTGTCACCATAAAGTCAAACACTCCAATACCATATTTGCAGTATTTCACTTAACAGAACTGACACTTGGCACAGTCAATGTCAGCAATAAATCCTGAAGAGTTCAGTGATGGGTCCTGCAATTATATTCCGCTTCTCCTGTTTATACTACCAAGTGAGTTTGTTCACTGTTTTGAAAGTCTTTGTGGCAAGACCATTGTATGAATGAATCTATAAGGACTAAGGCAGGAGAAGAAGCAGGGGTGAAGGGGGAAGGCTGTAGATGGTTGGAGGGATTACAAATCAATCTTGAAAGGATTTTGGTTACTGACTGAACCTTTAAAAGAACTGTTATTTATTGTACAGAAAACTTCATCCTGCTAAAATTTGAACAGTGAAAAAGGGCTTTGCTCAAGACAGTTGGAAATTGTTGACTACTATTCTACTTGTGGGGACAAAGCTACCACAATATGTTATTATGTACTAAAAAAGGTCTGTTTCAGGAAGCACACCAGTTTATAATGCTTTTGAAATGCCACTACCTGTATTACATTTGTTATATGAATTGTGATGGTGATTATTTCTTCTCTCAGTGAATAATTGAACAATCACAATATTCATGTAGTTCATGGTGAAGTAGAGGGACTTAAGACTTAGACAAAAACATTCTATTCCATCAAGGCAGCCTGATCCCCTCTCTTGCTCAAGTAGGATGGATGTTGCAACAGAAGGTGTCTTGGAGGAAATGTGAGATGCCTTCTTCTTTATTAGTCTTGTGCAGGAGTTCTACCATGGGTAACATGGCAGAATCAACATCAGTCCTGCTAGTTCTGCATGCATTCTGGTTCAAAATGCCAGATACTGTAATGACATCACATCATAAATTATTTCTTTGGGGGCATCCACACCTTCCTTAATTATTTCTATCCTTTGAAGGCTTGCTGATTACAGCTTCGTTATCCCTTAACTTCAAAAGTCCCAACCCATTAAAAGGTTCTGGGAAGGATTGTGTGACTGCTAAGGGTGTGGGATTTTTAGGTTTTTTTCTTTTTAAGAGAGGAATGAGTAGAAAATTAGGTGTTTCGTTTGCCTGAATTAAAAGAAAATGGTGCCCGGTAATATATACATTATCCTGCCAGTTCTTTAGGGCATATTTTGAGATTTGATACAGGGCAACCTTTGTGCTAGAGATGTGCCTTTTGCCACTCCTATGAAAATCCACTCAGAGCTGACCAAGTTGCAACCTGCAGTTCTTTCTGGATTTGTATGTAGTTCCATGATTGAGGAATTTTGCCCTCAAGCAAAGATTATGTACAGTACTTGCTATGTTCATCTCAGAGCCCAATCCAAGAAGCATAAACCTTTACAGCTGGCGGATTTCTGTGCTCTCCATTAGGCTAAAGAGACTGGGACAGTTTGAAGAGAAGCCTTGAACAGGAGTACGGAGTGCACTGAATGACAAGAGGCCACTGTCAGGAGCTGTGAACAAGCTGGGAACTGACCAGATAAAAGCTCTTGAAAACCAGGGCAAGAGGGAAGGACGGAGTGCCTGGTTAAGAATGCTGGAATTGCAGTCCAGTAAGGATAAATGGAAGGAGATGAAAAACAGAGAAAACTGAATGAGAGGTCAGGAGGCTGTGCTAGGAAATGTGAAGTACATGGTTTAGGGCTACCTATACAAAAATGTAGAACCGTATAAAGGATGGGACCAGGATGGGTGGGGACAAAAACATTTAACTCTCACTTGCTGTTTAGTAAGAATTTCTCATGGGAGATCAAAACATTCTGATGTGATTTCATGCCTTTTGTAATACTGTATGATAGAACTTACCTTGTTGGCTTGTTCCAAGAAGCATCAAATTGTCTTGAGTTCTAAATAATTATTGAAGTTATGAAGTTAATGACTCAAAATGTAGGAAACCAAGTTTCACTCAAACAGTACACTACATGATGTAGTTATATAACCACATTCCCCTCCCACCCCTTCCCTGCATGGTCTTATTCAGCAGATACAGTAGAGGGGGTAAAACCAAGAAAGGAATTTTATGGGATTCATAGTTTTTTTGTTGCTGGAGCTGGAAAACTAGGTATTGAATGAATATGCATAGTTATTGAATGAATACTGGAGATTACACATGTTATTCTAGGTAATGAGATCAGTGTTTTCAGCTGCAACAGAAACAAATAGAAATTCTGCTCTAAATACATTCTGCATTATTTGCTCTCTGAATAAACCAGCTCTTAAATATTTCATATTGAATTTTGCAATCCCCTTTGCTAAGCACTGATAGCACTTTTTATATCATTGTTTATTCTGAAAAGGAGTTGCTTATGAATTGTTCATGTAGAGGGAAATAAAAAGACAACAAATACTTAAAATAGTTTTTAAGGTAGGTAGACATTATGTAGCAAAGTCCAAATGTTTGATGAAATCAAGGTTCTGAAGGAGATAGAACAGGAATAGGCACGGAATATGAAGTTAAGGAAAATGGGGAGAGAACAGGCTCCTTTCAGTCTCTCAGATCTTTATTCTTGCCCCTCCTGTGCTATTAGTATATGTTGGAAAAAACCTGGTAATGAACAGTCCCATCCTTTCCTCTCCCAAACACCATTATCTGCTCAGCTGATTCTCTCGAGTATGTGTTTGCTATTTGGCATTTCCTAGCATCTGAGTGCTTAACCTCTTAGCAATGCTTTTTAATGCACTAGGCTTGTATGCGATGCCTTTTCTTTCCAAATATAATACCGAGAGCTCAGAACCCTCTGTCAGTCATTACTCATGAGATGCACAAAGTCAGCTTGTCAGATATACAGCTGCTCCAGCTGACTTTTTAAAAAAACCCAATAAACTGTAAAATTATTTTTAGAATGATTGTTTAACCTATGGTTAGAAAAGATTAAAATACACTACAAATTCGATGTGCCTTTTGAAAAATCATGAGGTATCATTCCTCCAAATCTGCTAAAAAGAAAGGCCAATAACAATGGCATGGAAACAAATGTTTCTACTAAATGTGTGGTTGCAAGGCATGAGTTGAACATTCTCCAAACACATAAAAATGACCAGTTTTACCTGTGGGGAGTATTTTATCCACACATTTTATTTAAACAATACCCGTTCTTATCAACCAGAACCAGATTCAGTCTTGCTAATGGGATGAATTGGCAATGACTCCTGTCTACATAGCAACCAGCAAATATTGTTCCAGTGGTCCAGAGCAGGCAGTGAGAGGCGGGGCACTCTGGGGCAGCTTTACTCATGCCCGTAGCACTGTGCTGCAATTCCTCCTCCTGACAACCCCCTTCCTGCTTCAAGGATGTGAACATTTTTGAGTATGATCTCATCTGAAAATCTCAAATACTTGGCAGTTTTATGACAGGAAAGTATTAAAAAGTGCTGAGGTTTGCTTCATGAAGAATTTAGGTAGGAAGCAATTTTAATTTTCTGTTGTTAATGACTTACTAATATTTACCAAAAAGCATAATTATGCTAACTTATTCCTAATTTCAGTAAGAGTTTGTGTGTGCAGTATTTAGTGTTTGCAAGTCCTCATTGTCCTTAGGGGCTCTTAGTGGAAGTGCCCTCAGCTACTTTTTATTGTTCATAAACAGGCAGTGACTGGGAAAAAAAGAAATCTTTTCACTGGTATTGTTTATAAGATTTTAACATCTGCCACCTAGTAACACCTCTTCCATTTGTTTGGAAATTCTTCATTTTGTTCCTGAAATGCCCTTACTTCACTCTGGATAGAAGAATAAACTGTGAAATACTATATTGCCTCCTTTTCCTTTTATATTTTCTTACTATGGAATATACTTCTTTATAAAGAAAATACTTTAATGTATCCAAAGAGATGAACTATATAAGTCAGCAAGTATTGGGACATTTAACATGGGTGGTTTTTATAGGTTTTCAATCATTTAATGGTGTTTTCTATATAAAAACCAATTTCTATTCTAGAGACTTTCATCTCCATTTTAGTTTAAACCCAGTATTTGAGTTTTTTGAGTAGAAGTTTTAATAGGTATATATTGCACCAGTGAATAGGATAAATAATAATATCTCAAACTTTTTGCATATATGGTAGGGAATCTAGGTTTAAAGTCCTTTGGGACCAATAGGGAAAATGCTACCTTTACTTTTGGTTTAATTTTTCTTTTAGAAGCACAGTTATTTTTTGGTTTAGATACTCTTTCTGACTTGAGGAGAGAGGTGAAATTACATTGTATATGCCAATAGTAGAAACAAAGGTCCAAAAATATCAAAAATACAGAAGTAGTTTTTCTTCCAAATTCTAAACTCAAATTTTAAGCTGAGGTATTTTGAATCTAAAGAGTTACTTGAAGTTTAATTTTTTTTAGCATTCAGGGTAAGTGTCTGACTTCAAATTCATGAAATCAAACCTGCCACTTTTCATACATGAATCCAAACCAGTAGCATTACGTTCTGGAAAGCTATCTGCTGTGGACCATTTTCAATCAGTACTGTGGAGGTATAGTCTATCAGATGTTTTCTCTTGAAGTCAGAAAGAACAGTTGTTTAAATGTGCAGTGTCCATACAAAGGTTAGTGCTTATGCAAATTTTTAATACAAAATAATTTCCTGTGCCATAAAGTCATTCATTGCGTGTAGAGCATGTCCGTGTTCTGATTCCTGCTGATTGTACAGATTTTCTAGTGATCTTAATAGGTCACTTAAAAGGATCGGTCAACTTCATTTGAAGACCAGAAGGCTCAGTGATATAATGGTTTCTGCTCAGTCCTTAAACATGAGCTGCACAGTTAAATTTAAAATTGGTTGGGATCTAAAAGTCTAAAATTTCAATGTCCATGCTGTACTGCTGACAAAGAATATTAAACAGATTTTTTAGTAGAAAATGTTTCTAAGCATAGGAATATACTGATTTTACTTAAATCTCTTGCCTTGAATACTTCCCTGAGGTTTTATCTTTACGCTATGCTTTCTGCCTCTGTTGGTTCTACTGAATTTAAAGTGAGTTAATGTTTACCCTGTCCAGAAGACTTTTTGTTGAAGGGTTTGCCAGCATTATGTATTCTGTGTAAGAAAAGATCATTGATTGAAACATTTTTGGATGCTTTTAGAGAAAACTAAGCTGGCATAAAATTTCGGGTGTTTAAGTTCTAACATTTATGCTTGCTATTTATGACAATTCCATCATTAGACATTAGTTCTCTATCATAAGTTTCCCCATGATGATCTTGACTTTGTGGAGACAAAGGAGTAAAATGAGTGTTTAAAGACTATGAAAATTAAGAATATGTAGAAAAGAAATCAGTAAGCTTCCTTGCAGGTAGAGTAAAAGCAGTGGTCACAAAGCATTTTGTTTTCATGTTCTTTCTTGGAGGAACTCAGCCCTGTAAGGGTCATCACGCTGCTCGTTACTTGTACCAGAATTGCATAAATATGGTCTTCGTAAGACAAATTTTGTTTGAAATATCTCAGATTAAGACACAAAATAGATTTAGTCTGTGTGGTAGCAAGAGAGCAGGAGCTTCCTTTCATATGAAATGTGTGTCATCTTACAGCAGTAATTCTTCCCCTCTTCACTATGGCAACACCAAAATGATATCGTTATATATTGCGTTTATACATGTTTGATCTTGACCTTCCCATAGAACACTTAGAGAAATTCAAGCCCTGAATTGTATGGCTTCCTTTGGATCCAAACTGAATTGTGTTATTTTAATTAACTTTTGTAGTCTCTGATTTCCACATCTTGATGACAGAGTAGCATACCAGCAGAGTGATAAAATAAGATTAAAAGGTAGACAAACTTCTGTTTTTATTAAGCTTGAATGTTACAAAAGAAGAAAGGAATTTGATCATGGAATGTTTTTAGATTAAAGATCTTAATAACAAACTTCCACAGTATTTCTTTTAAGATATTAATTGTTTACCTCTGGATTTGGATGTATTAGGAACTTAGATTTTTGACTTGTGAACCATTTTAGCTTCATAGCTGCAGAAAGCTTGAGTGCTACCAAAACTAAAAAAGGCAAGTGTGATTGCATAGCTAAATATTTCACCTAAAGACTTCTTTCTTTCCTTTTTTTTGTAGTCAAAACATCCTTATCTGCTTTTTTCTAAGCTCCAAAGGCATAGATAGGGCTTGCAGAACTGCATCATGAAAAGTTGATTCAGCTTTTTAATAGGTAGTTATCTATTATAAAGTAACATCTACCCTAGGCTCAGGAAAAACAATTTCGGTCTTGGGAAAAGTGTACAAAATGAAAATTCTGTAGTAAGCAGTTAAGTCTTCAGCTTTTTTTTTTCTTCACTTTCTGACTACAACTATTTGTATTGTATACAATAGCATCTCAGATTAAATGTTTATATTTTATAAGTTAATTCAGCGAAACTAATTGCAGTAAATAATCTCAGCATGCTTGAATTCAACTTGTCTTTTGGAGTTGTGGGCATTTCAATGATTTGAGTACATATCACGCTGCCATATTTGAAAATGCAGGGGAAGCACTTTTTGAGCTTGAAAGAAAATTGGCAGATAGCTGTTATTATTCCTGGATATCCCCTCTAAATTAGAGTAGTAGCAGGTGCTATGAGCTCCCATGATCTTATTCCTAGAAGTACTTACATTTATTTGGGAGGAGGTGCAATCAACATCAGTAGCCTCTACTGAATATTATCTATTTTGTATTTAGCTTTTCCAAAGTAGCAATGTGCACTCCATGAATACATCTCTCTTTTTCCAGAGAGTATTGGAAGTCCTGGGCCTGAGGGACTGTTTAAAGTTCTGCCTTCAGAAAGCCATCAAGGAGGAAAGGCCATTTCACATTCTGTAGGAGTACAGGGTGTAAGGCAGAGTGCTGAATTGGTAAGCAGGAACTGGGCAGGAGTCACTTTTGCATTATGTATTAATAGTAAACTGGGTGCTTCTTTGTATGGATATATCTATAGTCTGGTCTGGTAAGTACTTTTATGTGCAGTAAGTTGTCACTAGGGATATCTGTTATATTCCTGACCCTGTCCTGGCAATGAAGGCTAGAAGTGTTTTCAAAACATACTGCACAGACTGGTTGGGAAACTTATCAGTCAGCAGTAACCATACCCATAGGATTTTGAAAGCAAATTTTCTTTTTGTTTTTTGCCAATCCTACAAGGCAAAGGCCTATGCAATATAGCACTGGAATCTTCTCACAGGGTAGGAGATGATAGGGACTTGGCATTATCAGTATGGAAATAACTTTTTGTAGAGACTCATATGAAATTTTAAGACTGCTATGAATGAAGCATGGATAAAAATGCGTATATAAGCACCAGAAGAAACAGCCTAAGTGTTAAAAGAATGGCGTCAAAAGATAGTAAAGAAGGTAATTCCCAGCTGATCATATGAAATGTTGTCTTACTTGTATCATAACCCAAAAAAGCCTCAATAGGTCTTTAGCATTTTGTCAGTGGAAGACTCTGCATTTTGACA
Source organism: Melozone crissalis (assembly GCF_028551555.1). NCBI lineage: Eukaryota > Metazoa > Chordata > Aves > Passeriformes > Passerellidae > Melozone > Melozone crissalis. Next base: position 32,433,118 of record NW_026535784.1, on the reverse strand, counting down.
ACAGAAGGATGGAAACAAGATTGTAGTATGTGCTTTTTCTTTTTCTGTTAGCCCAAAAAAGAAGAAATCTTATAGCAAAAGACTTTCCATAACAAAAAAAAAAAATTGTTGCTGAACAAGAGGAAACTTCACGAAAACACAAGAGCTTGATAGCCAGCATCCCTTGTTTTTCATGTTGCATAAGAGTGATCCTGGCCAGACCACTAAATACATGCTTTGCTTCTTGTAAATACGTGGGTGTGAGAGTATATGTTCAATCAAGAGTGGATGAAAGCTACAAGGGAATGACTGTGTAGGTAAAATCAAATTACCTGGAGACACTGCAAATGCTATTTTATCCTCCAAAAGGTTTTGCACAGAGATTTGTTATACCAGTTTTCTACACATCTACCTAAAAATTATGAGGGGAGCATTTAATTTTAGGTATGCACAGCTGAGAAAATCATACTGAAATTTCATCTCATGAAAAATAGAAACCTGAAAAAAAAGTGTTAATTTGAAGCACTTTGTGCTGCAGGAATAGTCTTGTGGTAAAGGAAAAAACGCAAACATCTGACTGTACCACCAAGTCCATGTTACACACCACTGCAGCCAGGGAGAGCAAATGCTATACAATTTTTAGGATGGTCAACGTTCCAAACACGTGAACGTGGTATCTTAGAGTCTCATTTTATGAAGAGTGTTTACACTGGAGACAAATTAGCATTTTTGGTGTAAGAACAGATGCATGTAGCATTCTGATTTAGAGCTAAATAATTTGTTAGCCAAGCCTTTCTCAATGGTCGCATCTTTGGCTGACTACATATTGACACTAGCAAGCCTCACATTGCTAGTCTTAAATATTACAGCACCCATTTTAAGGAGCACTTCAAGGATGCTGGAGGAAGTTTTTGGTGTTTAGTCCAGATGTTAAACTGAAACTTGTACAATATACTAATTAACAGATATCGTTTCCATCACCTTTTATTGGGGGGAAGAATTATGTAATGTCACATTTCATGTGACTGTCCTTCTAGCTGGTGTGGTATCAGCCTGTCTTCTCTGGCGGTGACTGAAAACTGATAGTCCAGTCTCCAGCATTATCACTGCCATTAGGTAATGTTTTGTAAATACACATTCTTAGAAAGGAAAGCTGCAAGCAGGTGTACTTCAAGTGTAGCTCAATTCCTGGTTTTATCCTCCTGTGTGTTAATTTGTATTAATTCCTAAATGTGGTGGGCAAAACTTTAACCAAAAAAATGGAAATGTCAGATTAATTTTTTTTAGCCAATTGCAGGACATCTCATCTTGGATGCTTTTAAAAGGATGTCTTTTGCAGAAAGGTTGTCAGACCTTTGCAGATTACTTATGCTCCTACAGCCTGGATTTTGTGTCCTGTGTAATATATCTGTAGGCATACTGTTGTTTATACCTAGTCCTCTTTTTAAATTTCACTTGACTTGACTTTCAGAGCCTTGTTGATACCATTTTGCCAGATGAAAATACTCGAAGTGTAACATCTTCATTCCACGCTGTCCTTGTCAGCAGCAGGACCGGCGCTCCCTCAGACGCCTCTCTACTGCACTCTAGTGTATTGCCCGGAGATTTCCCCCGTCCTGTGCTAACACACAGTACTTCCAAAATTCTCTTAACTTTTGGAGGTCTAAAGGTGGTTTTTCCCCCCTCTTAGTTTTCGATACAAAATAACAAACATTAAAGCAAAATGTAATATTCCGTGTTTTTCTTCTTCCTTTGAGATTTGCCATCTATTGAAAAGACCTTTCAGTGACCGTATGTTAACGATTGGAACTTCAAACTGCCTGCTTTCAGTTGTGTGCTGATGCTTCCAGGGATCTAATGCAGCTTTTCAGCATGAGTCACCTGAAAGAAGATTTCAGTATTTCTCTGCTTAACTTTTAGTTAATGTTGCCTGTACTTAGGTGCTTGAAAGGATCTGACCTTCGGGTATCTTGTCATTGCATTCCTTTGACTAGGGAATGGTGCCAATGGTGCTAGATATGCTTTGTGGTGGCATTGAGCTGGGATAGCCAGAACATTTGCATGAGAATCCATATTACACAAGGGGTGCAAAATCTAAAGAAAAGTAATCTCTTCTGATGCAGATAGTTTTCTGTGTCAATAATTCAGGCTCCTGTGTATGTAATCAAATTCTGTCTAGAATACAAATAGCTGTTAAAAAAGTAAACTGAATCCTAATTAAACCTGACTTTTTCTCTAGTGAACACTTCAGAACATAGACTTCTGTGTTCTGACTAATTATTTTTTTCAGGTAGCAAAGGTGGGATTGCGAAAGGGGAAAAGCTGAAATTCTCAGCAGAAAAAGTCTTCAAGCTTTGTATCTGATAAGCACTATGAACAGAAAGAAAATAACTTTTATTTCTTATAAATATTTCAATCTTATGTGCAGTTTAAAAATATATGCATATATCTAAAGGAAAAGTCTTGCTCTCCTTTTAAAAAGCAGTGCAGCATTAACTATGAGCTGCTACCAGGAATTTGCTATAGAGAAGCAAGTTCTTGAACCTCTAAATTCATTATATGAGTTTAATAATGGATGTGGACTACTTATCTTACCTATTGGCTGGCATCTGTTTTTGGGTTTCTTCTCTCTTTTCAGATCTGATAAGCATGGAAAGGAAGCCAGAAAATTTTCTTGGGTTTGAATGCATATTTACAGGGAAGGTCTTCAATATTTTAGTACAGAGATAATATAATGCTGGCAAAATTGAAACTGTGCAGTTTGAGGTGCTTTACATTAATCATATCATGAGCTCTAAGCAGCTCAAAGTCTCTATAGTCTTGTCCATTACTTCAGTTGTACAAGATACTACTCTCATATTTTTAGTCAATGTTGCATTTTGAAATACATGCATTTTAATATAAATTCTTTTAGATTTTTAGATATGTACTAGCAATTTTAATGAAAATATTGTTCATGCTTGTGTGTATTGATCTGCTTCCCCTTTATATTAGAATATGATTTCATATCCCCAGTAACTTGTACTTGGAGCAACACTTGCTTGACTCTCCTTGTCATTCAGCAGCTTGCTACTCTTACAAAAAGCAGTAAAATAAGAGGGAATACCAAGTAGTTGTCTATGAACCATCTAGAACCAGCCGGGCTCATCCCTTCCTCCCCAGACTAGACGGGTGAATGCAGTTCAGCACACTACATGCTTGACAGATTTAGAAATGCCCAAGTTTCCTTCCAAAGACGTTTCTGTTGAAAGGCACTTAATATGTGAGTTCTCCTAGAGACAGCTGCCCTTGGAACGGAGGAGCTGCTGATGGAACAGTGGCACAGACAGACTTTATGTGCTTTTTGGCTATTTTCAAAGTGGTTAAATTGCATATAGAAAATGGAGCACTATTACCTAACAACTTTAATTTCTTTGTAAGGCTAGAGCATAGCAGTATCTTTCTGTCTCCACCAAGTCAAAAGCTTCAGTGTTTGTAATTGTGTAAATAGATAAGCAAGTAAATGTTAATTTATTCCAATTCCCCACATGCATGGATCACTGCAAGAAGTAGTGAGAAATCAGCATTAATGGTATCTATGTTCAGTATAGTAAGGGGGAAATATAAGGAAAAGGAATTAGAAGTTTTGCATTAATTTGCTACGTACAGAAAATTAAATGCTTTTCATTTTAAATGAGAATTTGGCATTTTCAGTGGTATCCAGAGGGGAGCCTGTGAATATACTGATGAGATGATCTATCTGTGTCCTGAGAGCTCTGACTGGTATGTGGCAATTGGATGTTACTTCTGGCACTGTGTGGGCTTGATCATCTGATGAGTCCCTGGCACAGCAATCTGTGTAGCAAAGATCTGTGAAGACATCAAGGACTTGGCAGCATTGTCTGTATCCTAACAATACAACAAGCCTCGATTTGCCAACAGGTATTGCTGCATGAGTTCATTCACTGAAGGCAGAAACAAAAGCCAGTTTTCCAGTGAGAGGGGAAGGAGAGCAGTGTTGCCAGCTGCATTACTCATTAGTCCTTTCAGCCTAGCTTAACCCTTTTGTGCACGGTGAAGCTGGGAGACAGCAGCGAGCATTCAGGAGTGTTCAAATGCTTTGTGGATGCTTTCTGCATTTGTTCATCAGCTGCTATAGAGCAGCTGGCCATGCTGCAAGAAGGAAACTCAAAGAATGTGTTTCCAGAAATGCTTGGGCAGTTTGCCCTCCAGTTTGTGAGGCTATTGTTGAAGGTATGCAAAGATCACGGATACTGCGCTGAAGAGCAGCAGGATATCTGCTGATTAAAAAATTTGTTAGAGTGTATGCAGGGAGTATCCATTTTTCACCATAAATCCTATTTGCCATGCAATTAGCTCAGAACTTGCATAGCAGAATGATGGGAAATGTGACGGGGTTCTACCATGCAAGTCTCTTTGCTTTTATTTCTGGATACTGGTTACTGGTGCTCATCATACTGAGGGACTACAGAAAAACCTTAATTTTAAAGTTAATTAACAATGGCAAAAAGAATCTTGAGTACAGCTTTGGCTACCACTGGCTAGAAACACTATCAAATCCAGGTGTCAACATTTATGTACCAAAAGTCCTCTTCTTCAATGTTTAAGCAATGCATTAGAAGGGAAACAGCATCATATGTTTAATATGATTTTTCTGGAGCGTTTTAATTTTATTTTTCAATTTACCTATGAGTTCATTTCCTGAACTCATTTTCCTCTGAATTTAGGAATAGAAATATGTGGTTTACCTCAAGTTACTTTTGAAGAATTACTGCTGCATGGTTAATCCATCTGAATAGCATTTTTAAGATTTTTTTCCAATCATGAAAGGGGATTTGTACAAGAAGTAGGTGAAGCAAGCAGCCTGGTAAAACTCAGCCTTCACTCCACAGCTATCCAAGCAGCAAAAGCAAGCTTGAATCTATATAAAAAGCATTGATTGATGTTCAAGTGAGGTCTGTTCCAGGCAATGCATGAACTGGGACCCCCTTCCGATCCCGTCAGCAGTCTCTGCTAGGTGATCTATTGGGAGGTTTTCCCTCCACCCAAACCTAATCTTTAGTGTTTGTGCCAAAATATCTTTTCTGGAAATCATCCCTTGAGACATTACATAGTTTGTTTAAAAAAATTACACATCAACTCCAAAGTGAATATGCAAAGAATGAGATTTTATTTTTAAAAATTTTTATGAATAAGGTATACTTTTGGCATGTTATTTAAATTTACTTTTAATTTCATTTTATGTTGATATTAATGGTCCCTTTATGCCAAATGTTAATTCATAAATTATTTCTAGTCCTTATATTCTATATCTAAATGTAATTTATGGGTTTTTGTTTCTTCGATATAAAAAATATTCTGACCTTAAAGAGAAATACAACTTTTTAATACAATATGTCACAAAATATAATGTCACAAAAGTATGAGAAGGAAAAATTGTGACTACTTTTGTAACTTGCTTTTAAAAAGACCAGTAGTGATAGTTCTCTTTCTGCATAAGTAGAAATGAATACTGCTCTTACCCCATAACAGTTGGATGTGGATTTTTGGCTTACTTAGATTCTACTCTTGTCTAAAAAAAAGTATTTGTACAAAGAATTTATGTTTTCTGTTAAAAGTAATCCCAAGAATCATTGGGGTTTTTGAAATCTAAGTCTTGGTATTCTGACTATGAGAACTCCAAGAGTATTGATTAAATTTAACATCAGAACCCAGTAAAGGGGGTTTTTTTCCTTCAATTCATCTGCTTTCTTTATGGCAGTTTATCAATGCTGGCTAACCATCAAATCTGTTAAATGCTTCTACTGCTTAGTAAACACATCTTGTAAAAATGCAGCATTTTTCACTTGGCTTAAACTAATCACTGTGTTTCTTTAAAAGGAGGTTGTTCTTCCTATTTAAAAGCTTTTTGGTTGCTGGTTCTCCACATGCTGTTTGCTGATAATAGAATGATTTATTCTTTTATGCTGAGAGGGGCAGGATGGTTATAATTTTGCATGAGTTTGTGGTAAATAATGCAACTTATTTTTTAATAGGTGTTATGTGACTTTCAGGGGATGGCAGATGCCTTGCTGTCAGTTAAAGCCTCGATCACAGGTCAAGAACTGAACTTTTAGGATGCAAGAAAAAATAGAGGGGATCCTTTCCTGTGTCAGCTACACTTTATTTAGTTCTATTTTTTCCAAAATACTTGTTGCTTCAATGTTAAATATAATTTTATTTAAATGGAAATGCAGCAGTTGCGGAATTGTTTCATGTACTGTTTCTTTCACTAAAAGACACTGCATAAAGGAAGGACCAACCAAAATGGGATAAAACAATCCCTATACTTTTGAAAATAACTGTAATTTTAAAAATAAACCAGCAAACAAAAAATTCCACCAGAATATGAGATATGTGGTGGGTGGAAGGGTTTGGTCCTCACAAACCTCGTGCTATATTGCTACATTATTATTTAACTCCTGACAGTTACTAGATCATAAGATAATGATTTTGGCATTGCTCATATCAAAAACAAACAAACAAAAATACAGTAAATAAACCCAGAAACTATGCTAAGAACTAATATAAATAGTTCTCCTTCACAGACTGTGTTCTTCAAAGATTCTTGCAATTGCAAATGAACAAGTGGAAAAGAGTATATTGGAGAGGATTTAGTGTAAACTCAAAGTTTACACTAGTTTAAACTCTTTAGTTTAAACTCAAAGAAATTTTTTACGAGCTTCTTCTTACTTTGACTCCTTGTTTCTTAGCTAAAATGGATTTGGTGGTCAGTTGGCAGCAGCATTATCTGCTGACATCAGTATGTATAGAGAAGGAGGTACTGGCAGTGTTGGAAGCCTTATTTTAAGAACTGATAGCAGTTGCTCAGCTTCCACAGAACAAAACAGTTGTATTGATGTTTCTTGGAGACTGGTCAGTTGTCCCAGCCGTTTGCCTTGTCAGCCTGGAAAGAAAGACTGTGACATGCCTGTGGTTCCAGTTTCTTTAGTAATGTGACCATGGATTTTCTACACTCTGCAATTCCTGTGAGCAATAACCTCAAGCAGAATATCTGAATTCTGTTAATCATATGGACAGTGAATGAACTAAACAAGTAGATTAGTTGAATTTTGGAAATGTTTGGTTCCCTCATCTCCACCCTACCATTATCCTAGTCCATGCATCCTTTTAAAGTGCTTTTATTTAATCACTAAGCATTTAAAATTGAATCTCTTTCAGGGCTAATTATTATAGACTTATCCTGAGATTACAATGGATTCCATAAACAAGGAAAAAGAAGTAGATGGTTCTGGGAACAAATACTTCAGCCGTTTGACTTGTTTGGGCTTGGCAAGCCTGCATATATCCCCCTTGAATGTAAATGAGTTTCCACTGAAATCAGATATATCTTCTGATTTGGCAAGTAATCATTACTGGTTAATAAAACAGTTCATGAACATTTTGATTTTTGGGGAATTCCTGTTGTCATTTAAATGGCAGATTGCTACATTTTTCTCTTGCTCTGAAATATCAGTCATGTTATTTGACTAATATTCAGGCCTCATCTGTACTAATAAGTACAGATGAAGATGATTTTTATTTGTGTCATTGTAGCAAATATGTATTTCTCTCTGTTTATGTTACGATGCAACTATGGAGCATTTGGGAAACCAAGCTTGTCTGATCATATACTGTTAGTGTCATATAGTTACAAAGTTAGAGAGCATTTTGCTTATAGGTACCATTAGTTTTAATAGTTACTAACTTTGAAAATCTTGTGATTTCTTTACAACTCCCGTTTAGGTGTGTTGTTAATTCTGGCCTTGGATTGTGTGGAAGAAACCTCATTAATTAACTTATTCTGAGATATCTGAATACATGCTTTTTTATACATAGCTTATACAGTTGCTTCTACTACCTTGTTCTTCTTCATCTCTACAGTTTATAAGCAAATTAACAGTAAATAGAAACACTGGACAACCAAAGACAGAATTATGTATATTCTTTTGTCTTTAAAATAAGAAAATATTTGTGCAAAGCAAACACTATGAAAATTTTGTTTTCCTCTGATTCAAATCATATTACCTGTGAAAGTTTATTGAAAAAAAATGGGGAAGGAGGGAAGTTATATATACCTGAAATAAAAACTAGTTTAAGTTATACCTCTGAGGCAAAAAAATTTAAAATACATAATAAGTCTAGCTTTCAAAAAAGCTTAATTGCTCTTTAGGCCTTTTTAGTTTTGGAGAATGAAATTTCAAATAATTTCAGAATATGCAAATACTTCATACATTATCTTTACAGAGTAAAAGTTTATCCATAAACCTATGCCACAAACCACTTTTCACTTTTTAAAAGAACATAAGTTTTTAGGAGAAGAGGAGAGAGCAAAGGAGATGATGAAAAAGCAGGTTTTGGGTCAGTAGCCACAGAAACCATGATAAGGATGTATGGATAAAAAAAGCAAAACCTTTAAATATTTTATAATCAAAGATGAATTCAGCCTGAATCATCATTTAAACAATTTAAGTATGTGGATACTGAAAGGAAAATGTTTGATTTAGGAAAATACAAACTGTCTGACCTCAGTCTTCTATCTTTTTGCATTTTTCACCACTCTTGTCTCTTTTATTAGATTATAGCCCTTGTCTTGCAAGTGCTCCTTACATCCACAGAGTGTGTAAGCTTTACTGCTGAATGCCAAATTTGCATAGGCTATATTGGAAACACATTTATTTGTGTGTACAGAATACATGACACTGACATTGTTAAATGGCCCTATTTGCCAGAGTATGCGTCTAGTAAGTGCTCAAAAAACGACAGTAAAATGTCAAAAAAAGAAAAACAGTAAAATTTGTTCTTTCCTCTTGATACATGGCTACTATTTTATTATACTCTTATTTTTGGGAGACCAAAAAACTAAAATATGACAGCTTCTTGGTGCAAATAGTCCAGGAGGAGATCTGCCATAACCTTTCTGAATAGGCCTTCCCATACAGTAATATAAGAAAATCTTGATGTTACTGCCAGCATTCAATTCATACTTCTCTTAGAACATGGTGATCATACTTAAAGACTTTTTAAAATCTGTTCTTTTTTGCTGATTATAATTTAGATACATTTTTTTAATGCTTCAAAAATTGCTATAACCATCTAGTCTGAGCACCAATCAAGTTGTGATGGCTGTATCCTACCAGTCAAAGCATTTCTGGCCCAAAGTGTCTCATTTCTGCATGTAACAAGAATGACATTTCAATCAAAGAATTTTTAATGTATATCTTTTCTTCTTCCCTCTTTAAATAGAAATGAGAACAGTTGGAAAAGAAGCTGAATTCTGGTAGATCTTCATCAGAATTTGAATCCTGCAGCTAAGTTGTTTGTAGGCAGAAAATAAGACCTTGCTTGGAGCAGATCAGCTGCAAATATACAAATTTTAATTAGCAAATATACAGTTATTGTAAGTTTCCTAAATGTCAAAGAGTTGCCTTATATTTGAGTTAAATAACAGTAATATTAGTGTTGTAATAGTTTATGCAAGTAGACCCCAAAAAAATTCAATATTCTAGTTCAATAAAAAGAAATCCATGGTTTGGGGCTTTTTTATGTGTTGCATGTCTTTCATCTATGTGGACATAAGAGAATAACAAGAATGTAGTATCTATGCTAGTAATGATTTTCTGGCTGGATAAACATTGTGGACTATCAGTTACTGAAATTCTTAACCTTAATTTATCATATAATATTGGAATTTTGTGTTGTCTGGATTCAAATTCTCCAGAAAAGAGCTTTGAGTCTGGTAATGACAACAGACAGAGGAAAAGAAGGTGACAGTTCCCCACTGATCTTTTGTTTGCTTGCTTTTTTTTTTTTTGTCTTTATGTTGTGTAATTTTACTGAATTTGTATTCTTTCAGGCCTGTGCTTTTCCATAACAGCAAAATAAATTCAACTGTTTGGACTAAAACTGAGTTTTGGGCTAACCTCCCTTGTGTGGAGTCTGGATTGCATAGCCAACTAAATGTGGGTTTATTGTTGTCCACTTGAAGAGTGTTTTTCAAGTTAGAACTGTAATTAGCCAGTTCAGCAAATTCAGTGCAGCTGATGTTCAAGATAGGATGAGGTGTAGACTGAAAGCCCTCAGGTAATCTTATCTGTTCTTGATCTTTCCTTACATGTGAAATTTGTCAGGTTAAATTTTGGATGGCAAACTTCGAGACAACAAAGGAAGCCAGGCTTTGTGATGCGACCAAGTACCCACAGGAAAGTACATCACACAGTAGGACTAAACTTCCTGATACAGAACTTGGATTTACTGTAACTTTTATGGCCTTCTAATATATTGAAATTCAGTCTCTAGGGAATATGCAGGAAGGCAAACTTAAATCATCATAACTTCCCTGCATTCCAGATGGTTTCCATAGGCTTCTGAGATTTACCTTCAACATAAAATGTATTTGTAGTTTTAAAATTTATCATAAAAAATTTTCCAGAAGTAGCTTTGGAAAAAAACTGTCATTTCTTTAATTTAATGGAATGAAGGGAAATGTATTATATCTGTTCTATAAAACCTAAGCTCCTATCCAAATCTTCATTATTTTTACTAAAGGATAAAACAGGGGTAGGTCCACATGTGCTGACCCTGGATATGGAAATCTCTATGTCTGAGCTACACTGTCTCCCATATTAAGGAACAAAGTCTTGTGTAAACAGGTGGCTGGTTTATGCTGTCATTGTTGAAACCAGCACACTGGAGTGTATTTTCTAATTAGTTTCTGCCTTCTTTACCACTGTTACTTCCGTTGTGAAAATTAGTATTTCAAAACCATTCATCATTGAAGTTTCCCAGTTTTGTTTTTCCTAAATACCCAGCGCCACATCAAACACCTCAGAATCATGGGCTAAACTAATCTGCATGAGATTAAATTAAACCCAAAATTGCTTTGAACTTTCTTTATATTGTAATGTTTAAATTGAACTTCGTTAAACACTTCACAGAGAGTATCACAATAAAAGTATGGCTTGCATAGTGTTATCTTACAATATTTTGAAGGGAGTTCCTTCAGACTGAAGTACTACTAGACTGAGTAAAGATTCTTCAGAAATGTTAACTAATCACAGAGACTCTTCCTGAGTCTATAAAGATTTTTAGAGGTCCTCAAGTTGATTTGACAGAAAGCAGGTTAAATACAAGTACTAAAAATAATATTGGGGCTATCATGAGATGAGCTCAGTTGATCAGAGCATGGTGTTAATGATGCCAAGATTGTGGGTTCATTCTCTCCATGGGCCACTCACTTCAGAGCTGGACTTGATGATCCTTATGGGTCCCTTCCAACTCAGAAGATTCTGTGATAAATGGATTATTAATATTTTTCCTTAAATTTGTTCTTCATTTGTTAATGACTATTTTTAAGATTTTTGAAAGCCCACAATTTTGAAATCAGTATTCTAGGGGTTTTAACAGAATAAGAAAAGTCACGATAGTTACATTTTAGCTTTCTGATTATTCAGGAAGGATTTTATTTTTATTTTAGGTGGGGTTTTCTTGTTTGTGTTGTCTCATAGGTGTTGATTTTCTTGATTTTTTTTTTTTTGACATAATAGTCTTCTGTATGTGCAATTTTTAAAAAATAATTGTGGAAAAACAGGGCAAATTTGAACTATATAAAGATTTTTATATCCCTGTTTCTGCATTATATTGTAAACTTGCGGCATTTGCTATTTTGAAAATCAGCACTAATAGTAGCTGGAAATACCTAGGACAGGAATTTAGGAACTTCTGGACAAGCAAACGTGACACTTTTTTCTGGTGTGTAGTAAACTACGTTAGTAGTTTCTGGTTTTTCACTTCTGTTTGCAAACAAATGCACACAGTGTGAAATGCTGCTGGCTTCAGTATCACCAAGTAGATTGCTACTAAATCATACATTTCGTGACGTGTTCTTGTAAGTGTGCAGCTCCCCAGTTACAATTTAAAAGCTCAATCATATGAGCTGCAAGTCACAGTGGAATTTTTTCTCTACCTACTCTTGAGATCAGAATCTTAGGGTAGCGACACTCTCGGTACATGCGATAAGGAGAGAGAATGAGGGGAGACGGATCACTACTTGACTTCCTTCATGTTATTTTTGGATATGACTAGCATTCCTCCCCTTACACACACCCTCTTTTCCCCCAGCCCCCATCTCTTACACGCGTTACAAGCTCATGCAAACACTCTCACGTACTCTGCAGCAGCAGCAAGAGCAACAGTTGGACGGGAGCCAGAGGACTTAAACTCCGCTTCCTCATTGCCAGCAGGCTTTGTTCTTTGGACTCAGTCAGAACTGGGGAGAACGTCTTCATTGCCGGTCGTGGTGCTTGGAATTTGGCAGCTCAGCTGTCTATTAAATTTTTCTGTGCTCCTCTGCGGACTAGAATGAATTTAGAGCAGCAAAGCTAAGAGCCGGGGCTAGTCGGGAAATCAAGGACCCAGAGACCATCAGCTCTCAGCCTCTCTGCGGGGGTGGGGTCCCTCTGTGCCACAACGGTAAGTGCCGTGCTAAATGCGTATAAAGGTGCAGGAAAGCATAAGGTGCTTTAGCTTACCACAATAGGAGAGGGGGGGAAAGTACGAGTGAATCACACAGTGTGTGCTGTTATAGTGGTCTTGGAACAGTGCCTAGCAGTAAAATGCTCCTCATTTTTCCCTTTCCAAGAAGCTTTATAAGAATGTACCTATTTTAACAAAATTCATAAGTGTCTGTACAATTTTGTAAAGCTTTCCAAAATGGCTTTATTATTAGGTTTTCTGCAAACTTGTTTTGTTTTGAACTATGTGTAGTACAGAGTAACTTTAACTGGCATAGTAACTCATTTGTTTTAAGTGCAAGAGCTGAACCTGGGAAGTAAAGGTGTTCCATCACAGAGGATACGAGTAGAACTAAAGTTCAGGAGGATGGGGAGGTTAAAGGGATGACATGCATCCCAGGACTAGTACAAAAACACCCAAAATAAGTTTGTTTTAAATGACTGGCATTCATTCAGAGCACATCCCCTCCCCCTTCCTTTCCCGCTATTAGGAGCAAAGTGAATCTCTTTTTAAAAACAAAAAGCTTTGAGAGTCTACTGTTCTAGAGCATGCAAGTGAAAGCTAATGTACAGCGTAAAAAGAGTGTAAGTTTGAATAAATGACTCTGAGAGAGGACAGGAGTCCTGCAAAAGAGACTGCTTTCTTCCAATATGCAAAATTATTTCGCTGTTCTTGCTTTTTCAAAGTGCTAAGACTGCTGCCTTATAAGTTTGCTAGCAAAATGGTTTGCTTTGTTACAAAGACTTTTTTTTATCTCTCAGTATTGTCTTTAGGAAAAGTTTTATAATCGTCAGAACCGAGGCAGGTTAATCCAAATGCATTGCTTTCAGAAATGCCATCTAGCTGTCAAAGGAAGTTCACTGCAGGGACCCATTTGTTTTAAAAGTACTGATAAGCCCTGCTATCAGCATGCTATTATGTCTTGCTCCGTGGGTTATCTTAATGAAGTGATAAATAAGAAACCCTTGAAGTCCAGAAAGTCAACTGTATAATAAATTTGACAAAGGAGGCAAAAAACCCAGGTGACTGAATGTACTTACATACTTTTAAAGCTAAAAGTCCAAAGAAACCTTACTGGGACAATACATCTTAAAAGGAGCAAAAAATTCCTTTCCCTTGCCTTAACTCTGGCTCCATCAGTTACTTCAAGTAGTTATTCAAATATTTTTTGTGGACAAAGTGAGAGTTCCATTCCTTCTATCCAGTTATTAACTGCTGGTGATCAAGTATTTCTGAAGGTGAACCTAGTCACATGAAAAATATGCTGAATGGGCAAATATGTGATTGTGTGAAGTATAGCAGTCACAGTCAATTAGCTGTTTGTTTGAGGTCTGTGTGTTTGCTTTTTCTAATTTATAAACTCAAAACCAAAGCTTTGTAATTCTAAATTTCACCCTTCATTTGGGAGAATACTTAGGTGTGGTAATTGTTAAAAATTATCTGCTAAATTATGTTTCTATGGATTGACTGAAACAGTGCTCAGCAGCACAGTGTGTAATTAGTTGGGATGTTTGGGATGTTTAGTACACTTTGCTTGCCAGGTACTAAGGCATTTCTTTCTGTAGTAGTTACTAGCTCTGTTTATGGTAAGTTATTCACTGAATGGGAATTACACACTAAAACTAGTAAAGATTGTGTTTCAGAGCTAAAAATGGAATATTGTTTTCCTCAGTTGGACCCCCCTCTGCCAATGGCACTATGTCAGGTTGCCTCAGCAGCTGCTTTCAGTTTCACAATTTACATGGGTGCTATAATGACATTTTTTCTCATTGATGTGGTGGAAAAATCTGACATCTTTATGCTGTTTTTCCTGCTTTGATATGTTAAAGTATATTTTCTATTGACTGTGAGGTTTGGCAATGAGTGTTGAGTTCAGAGATGGGCCTGTACCAAAATCCCTGGATTCCTACATCCATGAAGTATAAGAAGGTTAATAACTGGATCCAAATGTCTTGGCTCTGGTCTATTCCTGTTTTAAATGCACATTGCTTTGGCCACATGTTTAAATTGTTTTTTTGAGGTGATTAAGACTGAAAGAAATCTTTCAGGCTCCAGACACAGTTTTAAAGAGGAAATGGCATTTAAGAATCTTACTGTTATTTAAGCAAAGCTTGCTCATTTGCTGTTTAAATGTGACTTTTAGGAGCCCCCAAGGACCTACATTCCCTTTCCTCTGTTATAACTTTAGATATAAGTAATATTTTGGAACTCCTTCTGAGATGTGCTGGGGAAGCTAAGGTGGTTTTGTGCCTGTCCTTTCTACTTGCTTAAGGAGACTGGAGAAGAAGGCTAGGAGCATACATTCAGATAATGCAGATACTCAAAATGGTTTTTGATCCTAAGTGATCTGCCTATAAGCTGTTAAGGAAGTGTCATATATGTGTATACTAAACTGCAAAAAATTGTGGTGGCCTATGGTAAGAAATACTGTAATGTGGGGTAGGAGGCTGCACAAATTGTTGCTGAAATGGTGTATATTCTGCTTTTTAATTGATCAGCTTCTCCTACTCTGGCTAGCTTAATGGATTTAGTGTCTCTCTGTGAATACAATTACATATGCATCTGCCAGCTGCTTGTGGTATCCCTGCCTCAGCAAGAAAAGCTGTTCTTTGGCTGTGTTGGCTCACTGTGCTTTGTGGCACAGAACACTGATTTATTAGGCAGTAGATGCATTTTTTCTTGAATGATTGAACTATGATGTCACTTTTTGTCTTGGCTCTAACCTTTTAGAATTGGGTAGTTTTTTTTTTTTCTTTCTGCAGACTATTCTCTTAACACTAGGAAAGTGGGAAATATCTCAATCTTCATTGCAGAGCAACTCTGTCTACCCCAGCACATTCCAGGGCCACCGAATCATTTGTGGTGAGAGTGATTCAGATCTGGTTAAGATGATTTAAAAGAGAGGTTATGGGCATACTGCAGTTGTGCATTTAAGAAAATACAGAGTTTTTACTGCCTGATTGAGACCACATGGCTCCAACTTAGACTTTTCTTTTAACATGGAAATCATTGGCTGGATGTACTCAAACGATTTATTTTTTTTTAATTGCCTAGAGGCTGAGAGTTTGGGTCATAGCATTTAATGGTAAGGTCAGGGTTACAACAAATAGTTTTTAGTGCTCCTTTGAATAAATGAAAAATAGTTTTTTGAATATTTTGCATGGGATGAAAATACACTTTTCTTAAAAGAGAGGGAATGTATCTCAGGAATTCTTTTGTACACTACAGGCTAATTGGTGACCTGATTGGAGAGTGAGAAGGATAGAGATAAGGGAAGATCTCCCTGTCATAAATCACAGTAAATATGTTCCACTCCAAATATATTATGGAAAATACCAAAAGTAAAAAGGAAAGACCTTTTTTATTGCATAAAAGTTAATTGCTTACTCAGCATTTTGTGCTGCTCTTAAGAGGATTGAAAAGTTTACATAAGTAAACTCTCTTTAAATTGTTGTAACTATCTACATACAGTATATCCCTACTGTGAAGAATGAAACTGTAGTAATCTATATTCTTTTAATGCATATTCTTTATTCTGAAAATTTATTTCTTCCCTTAATGCTTTCACTTCTTTCTTTTCAATTATTATATTTCTCCCATAAACTGATGCATAGCTTTGATGTAAAACTTTCATCCAAATAAATTTCCCTCAAATGAGGGAAATGAGAGTATTAGATTTTTATGAATGTTATTTTGTGTGGATACTTTTGAAATTAGTAAAAAAATAGTAAAAAATTCCAAGGTGTTTCAAACATAGAATGCAAATCAGAAGTTACAGCATTGAAAAATTATTGTTCATTCTTCCATCTGTTTGGAAGGTGAAGTAATGATAAAAGGCAATTCTTACACTAAATCACTTTAATTTATCTAGAAATAATACAGGAGTAGTGTTCTACAAGAGGAAACCCAATAAACAATAGTTATGAGCTTTTTGCTGTCTTTAAGGATTGGGATGATAAATTTAGCTAGGGGGAAATGGGGAAAAAAGAAGAAAATATCGGTCATATAGCTATGTACATCCCCTTCAACTAGTCCCTTGCTTAACGTTACATCTCTCTCAAATTTACAGACCATGCATGAACTTTGTTCTTAACTTTAAAAAAGGCTAAAAACGAAAAAAAAAATAACCTAACAAAACCCAAACATTAACCAGAGTTCATGAATCACTTTTAGTTAATTTCTGCCTCACATAAACTACAATGTAAATGTTTAAAAGTAATTTGCAGATTTTTGTAACTTTGAAGTGTGCAATGCAGGTGGGAAAGCTATTATTATTTCTGAGTAACTGCTGTGAGAATTAATCAGAGGTCAAAATATGTACTGTAGTGCCTTGAAATTCCTGCCTGTGGTATGTTAATGTGTTGAGTTCAATTTTACTGAGTTAATGCATATAAAATACATAGAATCAACTGGATTTGGTTTTATACTACACAATCCGAAAAGTACTGTGGATAGAACAGTACAGTCTTTCTACAAATACACAAGAAAGCATGGCCTTTAAGATGCCCAGTCTCAAAAGCCATACCTTGTGCCTGAAGTCCTTGACAAATTCAAGAGCTCCTCAGTGCTATACAGATTAAGTGAAGCAAAGGTGACAAAATTCTGTTGTGTTGTATAGGTGGGAATATTCCTGTGTCTTCACACATACTCCAGAACATCCTGTTCTTTGAAACATCTTTAGGCCAGCTTTTATAGGATATGTACATATACAGTTATTCATCTGTTACTAGCTTGAAAGTTGTCATTCTTTCTAAACTATGACTACTTACAAGTTTTTCTGACTGTAATGCTGGTGCAATCTACATTGCACTGTGCATATGTAAAATAGACACCCTCTCTTCAGACAGTTTCTCAATCAATGGAGAGAGGCACATCGGGAAAGGAAATAAGAATCAAGGAATTTAAGGATTTACATGGGTCACAGCAAGCATATATAAACTCAAGTCATTGCAAAGAGGAGTAAAACTTAAAGCAGTCTTGAGTATTGACCCTCAACCTGTTGGATTCCTAGGGAATTTTTGATTTTCCACTCAAACCTGCTCTTTGTATTGTTTCCTATTTCAGGCTTCATAATGGTTGTGAAAAATACGCATGGTATTCTTTGAGGCATTGCTAGCTAGGCCAGTGTATGTCAGTAGGTAGGAAGAATCTTGAAAATTTGAAAATAATCTTGAAATGAGTGTTTGGAGCAAGAAGGCAGAAGTCAAAACTCTGAAATAGTCACCAGAGTATAGAATATGGGTACATGCATGGTCTAGGATCACACCATATTGACAGCTGTCAAACATGGATGTAAGCTTGCCTGATAAAGCTGAAACTAAAGACTGAAGTGAGGCTGTGTCTTGCAGCTAATGAGGTGTGTAAAGGCACTTCAGCTGATATCTGAACAGATAGCATAAGTCAGTCATTCTTATTTAGAGAAAGGCGATGGCTAGTCCTCAGACCTGGCTTAGGAAATGAATGTAATCCTCCCCTAAGAAGATTGCTTGTGTGTTGTAAAAGGCACAGTACTGCAGCTGTTAACCCTAATGATTGGTATCTCATTGTATAAACTGAGCAAATCAATGGAATGTGATTTCAGTAAAGGAATGCTCTGTGAAGGACGCTGAGGAAAAAGTGGCACAAGTTTTGGGAGAGCTGAGGCTCCAAAGACAGGCAATTTTCCTTCCCCACCCTTTCTTTCCTAAATCTGTTGTTTCGATGTGACCTTTTTATACAGCACACTTTAAATCTGACTAGGACACCACAGATGTTATCCCAGAGTCCAAAGTCTTGAATCTTATTTTACCTCTTTCAATGGATAACTTTTTGCTATATCTATGATTCAATTTGCCTCTGAGGTAGAATATAAGAAAATAGCCTGCTACAGAAAAATAACATTCCTCGTAAATATGATGGCTATTTACGTAGAGATTAAGCTTTTTTCCCCATGAACAACTGTGAAAATTATCCTTGATATTATTATATTATGAATCAGAACAGGTATTATCAGTATTGTTTTGCTAGTTTGTTGGAAATTAATTCAGAAAGCTTTCAGTTTCCTACAGACTAGTAGGCATAGAAACTAACCTGTTAAAATGGTGATTTTTCTAGCCATAAATACATGAAATAAATGACAGTTGCAAATGTCTGTGAATATAGGGCATCCTCATCCATTTGAATATAAATCATCCTAATCTTCAGTTCTTTGACGATGACAGTT
Source organism: Melozone crissalis (assembly GCF_028551555.1). Taxonomy (NCBI): domain Eukaryota; kingdom Metazoa; phylum Chordata; class Aves; order Passeriformes; family Passerellidae; genus Melozone; species Melozone crissalis. Next base: position 32,414,385 of record NW_026535784.1, on the reverse strand, counting down.
TCCTTCATTGACATCCCAGCCTTCCAAGACCTGGTGCCAGTATTGAAAACAATGGTGAGAGCAGGACAGAGGTGCTTGTTCTCTGCATCCTATGGCACTCTGCTGAGTGTTGCCAATCTCTGCAGGCTGAGTAAATTCTCACTGAGTAAATTTGATGCTGTCATACTTCATGCAAGGCACTGACAAAACTGCTGACAGCTTCCTTGCTTTGTTGTCAGTTACTAAGTTGCTGACCTGACCCAAATGAATCACGTATTTTAGCTTCTGCTCAGCAAACTTGTACTGACTGTGTCTAGCTTAGAAATAATCGAGAAGAAAAAGGGAGATGATAGTAGGAATAGTACCCATATAAAAATGGAATCCTTTTGTATTGTCTATGTAGAGTTTCATTTTGCATTTAATTTGATCTAGTTTAGCTAATGTTGCAGGTGGCAATTAGAAGTTGATCTATGCAGCTACTATCATGTAGAGAACTGTCTTCTATAGGCATCATTTAGTTGGCCTATAAAATGCACAGTGATGGCAATGTATGTCACAGTTCATGTAATAGCTTTCTACCTGTCCAAATATCTGAAGATGTTTTCCAGTTTTCAAGGTAAACCAACAAGTTCCATGGTTACCACTTCCATGTGTTCAGTATGAACAAGACTATACATCCTGAATGGAGGTTTCCTTTTACTTATTGTTGATTTGCAAGTTATTAAGGTTATGTAATTTAATATTGTTAGTTTGTTTTTTGTGGACTAGAGTGATTGGTCTTAAACAGTTTTCATCTTCTTCCGCTCTTTAAGTATTATGGTTTTGAGAAGAATTATTACTTCTTCATCTGACATGTGTGTTGTCAGCCTTAAGTTGCCACTGACTAACTCACCATAATCAAGTTAAACACAATTATGTATAGAATTCAAATTGCATAAATGCAATTTCATCCTTATAACTTTACATCTTTTTTCTTAATTCTAACTCTTTACAGTCCTTCCCTCCAAGTTCAAAATGGTATTTCATTGGAAGATTATGCCTGGCAATTCTGTAATAGGTACTCTTCCCCATGAAGGCAAAATATGACAGCATGCTTTTTGAAAATCCGTTTCTGGCCAAAGGAATATAAGCAATACCTAAGAGTGGCATTTCAGTTATAGGCACTATGCATTCCATTTCAGCTAGACAAGGAATCATGTTAATCCTACAAGCCTCAACAGTTCTTTGTGTCTGAAAAATGTTCAGCATTTCACACGGGATTATTAAATATTTTTTTTAACCCGCTCTAACCATCTTCACTGCCTTTAATTTTTTTATTTTCCGTCCCTTCCATGATCTTCTTAATTTCCTATCAAATACCAGAAGTTGTAATTTCATTTAAGCATAGGTCCACGTAAGCCAAGTCATGGTATGTGGTCTAAGTGAACAAAGTTACAGCTATTTACAGGGCTTAGGTGCATGACTGCCTTCAGACTTCATGGAAGGTGGCCACATAATATCCTTCTGCAACAGGTAAGCAGACCCCTAAGAATGAAATTCCAGTATTTCCTTGGCATGCAGGGCTGTATAATAACTAACATCCATCTCTTCAAGCCAATCTGCTAGCTTCCAAAAAGATTGAATAATTTTATGGCTAGCAGTACATCTGGTAATGCAAGGTCAGAATCTGCTCATATTTTAGAGACAATGCATAGAAGGTGGCCTTCGAGTTAAGACAGTGGAAACTGAGTTTTGAGATATCTCTTACTTTCTTGGGATACAGTGGGAAAAGTGCTTAACCTCCATTTCTCAATAGTAAAACATATCTAATCACCTCATGTCCAATTTCTGTTTCAGTTCTTACAGATCTATTCATTGAGCTTTTCTTTAGAGAAACATTTTTATTCAGCTCCTGCAGACACAAGAACATTCATTGTGCAATTAGATTCTGTCTAAACTGTTGTTAACAGGTAGTCCAATGCTTATATTCAATAAGATGTGCCATGTGCTAGACTCTGTGGGAAATTATGGTGAATGTTCTTACTGAAAATACACATAAGAGTATGCCCAACCTAATGGAATGGGAAAAATGTTTGGTGGAGGAAATGGGGGAATAAAAGGAGGGAGGCCTGCTGTGCTGCTCTGGTGGGCTCTTCCAGCATGCTCTGAAGCTGGGGACAATCTGAATGGAACCAGGCATGTTGTCTCTAATACCATATGTGTGTTTTCTCTGAAGCACTATACTTTAACTCTGTTCTCAAATGCTTTATGCACCACTACTGTACTCTCAGTACAGGGCTGCATGCATTTGAGAACAATTTTTAGTATGTTTGGGATATCTTTCTGTAACTTTGTTTAAACAAATATTTGAGGATGCTTTATGGGATATAAACCAGGCAGAGTTTCCTGAATTAACTTTCAAGTCCATTTTGGAGGAAAGATTTGTATCTGTATATTTCCATGCAAAGCAAAATCCTTTAGCTACAGGGTGAAAAATACAGAGCAGCATCTCTGCTTTGGAAATCTAACATTATGATTTTTGGGGGAAGAGATGATAATCTTTGCATGAAACAAAACAGCAGATCAATTAATTTTTTTTGCTGGCACAACTACAGACACAAGCAGATGGGGTCTGCTTGACTTACTGACAAATGAATTAGTGGAACAATCTGAAACGCAGATAATGTCTACCACACTTTGACTTCAGGGTAAGATGTTCCAAGCCCCAGAAGGAAGTTGTACAAAACCAGTCAATTTAATTACCTGTCAGAATGGAAGAAATTATTGCTCAGTGTCTGGCTTTTCATGCCCTGAAACTATAGGAGCTCCTGTGTAGTAGCTAGTTGAAGGCAATAAGTGCGTGCTTCAGGTGCTGGGGGTTTTCTGCTCTTCAATTCTTGTGTGTAACATGTTTCATAGTCCTGTGACAGTCCTCTGAAAGTATAAAACTCTCAAAGGGTGTTAAATGAATGGCTTTATCTGGTAATCATTTAAACTTGAATTACATTAAAAAATTAATGAAAGCATCTACAGTAATATTAAGCACAGAACTGCAGAGCCAGCTATTATCAAACTTTTTATGACTGTACTTGCTCATTCATCACATTTATAAACTGTTCTTTCTTTGTGCTCTGACACATGGAAACAGCTTCCAGGTTTTTTGGCATTGGAGGCAAGCTATTGCAGTGGAGATCAAAATGTAGAAGATATTTCAGAAGAAAAAAAACTTGTCGTGAAATATGAAACCTAAACATACAAAATGAGAAAGTTACGTGGAATGTTAAGGTTATAAATGAATGCAAGTTGGTCTTTTACTCCACTTAATTATTTCTGTCACTTCCTGTTTATATCACCTACCAACTTCAGTGTAAAGACTTGTGAAATGCAGATAAGTGTATCAAAAAACTAGTATGGGAGCATTTTTCTTCTGTATCTTTCTGTATCTGCTCATTTGCTTTTTTGTTTTTATTGAGTCATAATAGAGAATTGCATTTGTAGATATGTCAGAAGACCAAATAATTTTCCTTTTCAATGCATTTTAATTAATTTTGGAAATTGTAGACCAGATTTTAACTCCTTAGAATTTACAGGTCCTAATTTGTGATTTTGTTTTTTTTTGTTTGAAACCAATGAAACCCGGAGGGATTACAGATATACTTACTACTATATTTATGAAGCAAACAGCCACTTTCCAAAAGTAAATGGTATCATTTGGGATTAAGAAAAAGTGGGAATTTTCAACTATTCAATTATTTTGCCATATCTCATATTTAATGATATTGAAAAATATATATATTATAAAAATGTTGAGTTATTTCAAATTGAAGGTATTTTCAATGCAATACCTTTTTCTGCATTATATCTGCAGGCTTTTATAATTAAATGTTAGGATCTTATAGAGGAAAGTAAATTCCAGTGATGGGAAGAGAATTTAGCCACCTGAAGTTGAAAGTATTTTGTTGTGACACAATATTGGCTATGCTCTGAAGGAAATTTATTTCAGTTTCAAAATGTAATGGAAGCTTGAAAAAAATTAAATATTGTCAAGCACAGACATCCAAGTTGTTGAGTGATGGCATTCATTACTGAAATATAGAATTGTAATTGGAGTGAAGCAAAGAGTTCTTTTTTACTCTTCAGCTGTGCCAGAAAGTGCATATTGTGAATTTTCAGGAGAATAGAAGTTTTCTCTTCAGTTATTCTGATTTATCCTTCTTCAGTGGAGCTAGCCTGGAAGACAGCAGAGTTCTTGCTTAGGCACTCACAAAGAGGCTCTAGCTAGGTTGGCCCAGACTGCATTGGATCTCAAAACCCCTTTTCAGATTTATCCCAAATGTATGCCTGAGTTGTAAGTGCTGGTAGTATGCATACATGTGGCAGGAATTCAGGCTTAGTCAAATAGATGATAAAAAATATTCTTCTATAAACATTTAGATGTCAGGTACAAAATAGTGCTCCAGAAAATGAAGTGAGAATAAGTTGTCCAAGAAGAGATGATGTATGGAAACTGATACATTAAATACTGTAAATGACTTGCAATGCAATAAGTTTTCTGAATATTCTGAAGAAAACTGATGTAAAGAATCTCACTAAGTTAGCTTGTAGTTATCTAATGAGTCCAACAGCCCTCAAAAATGTCTTACAAATAGAAGTGTTGAAAACTTCATATCTTAAATGATATTTAATTTATTCCTCGATTTTTAATTCATGCTTTTTTCACATGAACATGGTCACATAGCTTTTAAATTTATACATATGTCCAAACTCACTAGTTTAAAAGTTTCTTGATGAAATTAATTATTTTTGAATATGCAGCTTATGTGTCGCAAATAATCAACATGCCTGTTGTAGACAAGGTGGTTTGCAGTTCATAAGACATAAGTGGTCCTTGAATTGCACAGAATTCTCACTCTTTCTTGATCTGATGATTGCAAAAATACAGAAGAAAGGGAATTATCTGTCTACATCTATTTGTCAGTTAAATTGCAGCTTCTGAAAGTGACACTTTTATTGCATAGGCTAGTGGCCAAAGAGGGAAAAGAAAGTTCTGTGAAAGGTTTCTGAAAATGTGAAATCTGTGGGTTACACCTACACCTGGACAATTATTTTGTCTTCAGAAAACATCTAGTTAAGATCAATAATAATAATTACTTTGTGTTTTGTTAATGGACAAAGATATGGACAAAAGATAAATCTTTTAAAGGAGTAAAGATAGATCAAAATAGGATGTGAGGTAGGGTTTAAACTTTGGGCTTCAAAAATGGAAAATAAATTATTCAGCATGCATTTCAGCATTCTGTTATTTCAGAAGGTTGACTATAACATAAACAATACTGTTTTAGAAGAAACTTCTTTAAGAGGTATTTGTTCATTCTGGTTACAGAAGTAAGCATACAGATTTTTCCTTTAATATTGATTGCTTTTTGGCCGGTTAAAGAAATATGATCTCCCTGCTGTTCATGTTGAATAAAAACAGCTGCACAAATGTCTTTGATCCACATGATGAAACAGGATTACCTGAAATGTGGTATCTCATTTGGATACCATTGGTACATTTGCGAAATATCATTTGCACCAACCCCACAGTGCAGCCAACAAGAGTCACTTCCCCGCTTTCTTTGCCACATGGCTCAAATGTACCTATGAGACTTTGAAGCCAGATCAGCCTGATCTGCTAGATACTGTTAGTTAATTTTATGTTCAGTATTTATGTATCTTCCTTATAATCAAAGTTCAAAAAAATTATTGAGCATATACAGTTTTATAAAAAGTTACTCCTGCAAAAAATGAATGGAAAGTAGTGAACATTACTTTAACTTCCTACACCACTTGTTATTACAGAAAAACACTGTGCAAAATCTGAAGAATCAGTAAAATCAGTTAAATTAACGCACACTGCTTATAATGTAACACTTTTTATTATAAAATTGGCTTCTGTGGTTTTCATTATAGCAACATTTTTAATTGCTTAACTGAAGGTTCAGCCAAAGCACCAGCATTTATATTCAGATTTTTTTTTCCTTAGAATTACAGTATATAAATACTTAAAGTATGTATGTTTTTATTGGTAACTCTCTTATGAATTACCTATACAAATAATGAAATATCTATTGCACAAATATTGGGCAGTGTGTAGAGAATTATAAGCATCTGAATAATTTGATTCCTGCAGTGTACTCTAAATCTTTTATGAAAAAGCTGATTTATTTTAAAAATCTGGTCAAGTTCTTTAGGTAGTAATGTTTTATAGTCTGGAAGTGCTGCACTGCTTAGTTTCAATGGAGAAAAGCAAAATGGGAGTTACACAGTATTGTGATGGAAATGCTGACTCTGCCAGTATGAGAATGTCAGACTATTTCACTTTGACTTTTCTTGCTGGACATACTTAACACCACTAAGGATAAAATTACTTTTTAATTTACAACTTATCTCTCTGCACTTTCTGTAGTGGTCAGAGTTCCGTATTATAATTTCTCCCTAAGGCTATATCTTAAAGTTTCACTTCAGCTGCCATTTTAAATTAACTTTAAGAGTGTGCAGAGAGGAAAACCTCTCTATTCCTCAGTGACTCTCAAAAAACATAAGTTCCAGCAGGATTATGCATTAGAGAGAACCTTGAACTGTTTTTCTTAAGACCCTTGTGCTTACTTAGTCATTGTACTGTTCAACTCTGTTTATATTTTGTTCAGGGTCATTAAAATCCCAGACACACGTGCTCCTATGTATTTCCATGCATGGAGGATTGTGAGGGCATAAAGAAAAGAGGAGTGAATAGAAAGGCACATTGTGTAGCTTGCTGCTTGGTGTCAGTGTGCATGAGCTGCTGCTTACCTGGCATCTGACTGTCCTTTTTTTTTTGCTGTTCTGGTTTTGCCACAACGTAGCCAGTAGAAAGGCAAAGAGGGTTTGAAGCATGAAAAATGAGTACCTAATCATTGTTCCCCTACTACCAAAATATCTCTTCCTTGTCTGTTGACTTTCCAGTCTAGTGATTGTTTCACTGTCTGCCTTAAATATTTAATTGCTATAATTTTAATATACAGGAGATATAATGTAGGTGTAAACTAAGCATGGTTGAAGAAAAGCAAGACAAAGGCTGGAAATGCACACAAGAAGAGAAATGGTGGAAAGAGAATGAAGAAGAAAGTAGGAAAGATCAGAAAAATGCAGTGCAATTTGAAATTGGGCAAGATAGAGAATGACTAATAAAATTGATTTCGGTTATATAAAGTGTATGTTACTTTTTTTTTTTTAATTGGTCAGCCATTATCTGACATCTTACAGTAGTTTCTGTTCTTTTTCAAGGGGACAGTTCTCTACAAATTTGCATGAACTGTAGCGTGGCCTGCAGGAATGCACCCACGGTGCAAGCTGGAAGACTTATTCTGGGGACTGATATGTACACACATCTGCAAACCCTTTTGTTGGTGTCTCTGTCTGGTTTTTTCCTATTTGCACACTTAATGTATACAGAGACCCTGCAACAAAGGGATAGGGAAATGAGTGGATGATTTTACGCTTGGTACCTAGAAGTTATGAAAGAGGTATCTTTTAAAACAATGGTCTCTGTGTAGAGAATTTTCTTTTTCTCAAAGCATCTGCCGTGCGTTTGTTCCTCTGAGTCATTTTCTTTCAGGCTGGGTTCGGTTTGGTGTATTTTAACTCTCCAGAAGTATTCCTGTCTTCTCAGGGCTAGAAAATAATCCTCTTATCCCCAAGAGGATCAGTAGGCTGGAATAGACTGGACATGAGTTAATGCTGCCCTAGTTAGCATAAAACTGGAATTTTCTTGTAAGACTTGCTTTGTGGTTATTTTTCTGTGTCTAGCCATGAGTCCTGGTTTCTTTGGCTCATTTTCCCTTTGATAGTGATTTGTTGCTTGCTTTAGTGATCCCTTCGCAGTAAGAGGGAATGCTTCAAAGATTTGTCTTTGAATCTTTTTCAGTCCTTAGGAGCAGAAAATTCTCCTCTATGATTATTCTGATTGTAATGCATTAAGGCTGACTGCACAAATATATAAATATATAAAAGATGAAAAAGTGGCATTCAGCCTGTGTTTGGGAAAAAAATACTTCACTTATTTTTATTTGATGACCCTTTTTTCAATTCACAAACTCTGTTGATCCGAACTGGCAACTGGAAAGTTATTGCTGAATCAATATTTGAGTATTTTCTTATTCACCTAATTTTGATGTAATCACCAAAATAAATTCATGACAAGTAATCCTCCTCTTTTATCAACATGTACACCAAAAAAAAAATACAATTAGAAACGGAAATAGAGTACAACTAAGCCTCTTCCAGTGTTCACCGTTTGAAATACCTGTGTTCTTGCCAGTTGTGACGGTGAATTCTTCTTTCCACGATAAACAGTGGAGTCCTGCACCAGGTGTGTTTCCCATGCATCAAACATTGCCTTAATGACAGCTGAGGTAATTTGGTATCGAATTGCTTACTTATGTGCTTTCCTCTGGGGCAGGCAGTGTCTGATGAAGCAGGTCAGGACTCGTTTTCAGTATGACACTGATGTGATACAACAAGTCTCAATCCCAGCTAGTGCTGAGGAATAGCTCCCACTACTTGAGACTGACCATGTGCATGTGTATGCACAAGTCAAGGGACAACGTAGAACTTGTCCTCCTAAGAGGACAGTTTACTTATTAAATGTTACCTGACAAAAATAAATAAATGGATTTTTTTTGTTTTAGGTTCTCATGCTTAAGACAATTTCTTAAGCACTTTATGAACATAGAACTTAGGAAACAATAGAAAGCTATACAGCTTGCATGAAACTAAAATGGGATCTGTCTGAGAAAATAATTAGGCTTGGAGGAGAGGTTTTCCTTTGCAGGATGTTTCTGGAAAGGAAAGAAAAATAGAACAAATGGTTATGTAGGGCTTCATATTACAGGCTCTTGTCTGTGATTGTCTAGAAATTGAATTAACTTCTCTCTTGTGCATATTGTTTAAAATACAGCTTAGGAAAGGCTACACAGAGGTTAGGACTCTGAAGGTCTAATAATCAGAAATAGTAGCAGAGGTCCTCGCACTGGTAGAAGGGATGACTTGTGACAAGAGGAAAGGAGGGGAAGAGGGGGAAGAGAAATGTTAATTTTGGCAGTAGAGCTGACAGAATAGATTTGTCTCCAAGGCAAATAGTTGTAAAAGTAGGCCAAAGGGGTCTGCTGAGTAAACAAATGGAAGTTTGTTAGTTCTTTCCAAAAATGATACTTTCTCTGTGCACTATCTAGGTAACAGAAGACAGAAAAAGAACTTGTTAGCATTTTAATTACTGAAGACAATTGCATATAGCTTTAATGCCACTACAAACTGAGGCTTTTGCCTTCAGGAAAGAACATCTATTGTTCATTTACACAGAGAGCTTGCCCACAATTATTATGCTATTAAGGGGAATTGTGTTATATGTAAACCTGGTGGATTTCTTAACTCTGCATTCTGTAATAACCATGACATTTCAAGTTTTACAATGCAATATTTTCAGAAGGATGCTGTAAACCATTTTTTATTTATGATCATTACATGAAGTTTGTAATTAAAAAGAACAATAAAAGTGAGGCTGTTCAATTTTAAAGACTTCTCACTGATTGTTATTTTATAATATCTGTCATCCTGTAGTGTTGCATGCTTTTCCTAAATAGATAGGAACTCCTTGGAGTTATTTTTGTTTCTGGGGGTAATGGGAAGTCATCTGATAGAGGGGAAAAAAATTAATTCTGAAGTATTACTGGGATGTAACTGCAAAAATTCTCTCATCAACACATACAAGTTAAAGGAAAAATACCAAATTTTTGCTACAAATTTTAAATATTTAAAAATATTTTTAACAATTTGGTCATCTTTTACTTTGAATTGACTATCCATAAATTTCTGAGGTTATATTTGTTAATTTAAAAAAAACATACTAGAGTAGAAAACCAAAAGTTTGGGGGGAAGATCCCTTTTGAAGCTTGTTGTCAATAATTCCTCATTTTGTTCTTGTTAGAACAAGATTTGAATATTGGGGTGGCAGAGGAAGAAGAGGGAAAGGAGGGAAGGGAGAGGACATAAAAAAACACAGATTAGGATTATGGAGTGAGAAGAAGGGAAGAAAGAGTGGTAAAGATCAGAGTCAGTTTGCAGGACTGGAATGGGAATAACAGCCCTGGCAAGGCTTGGCAAAATTTGTTTTCAGGATATGGGGACAATCTGAGAACAGAAGACTGGTTACTCATGAGCGATTTTCTTTTAATGACTCTCCAATCTGTCTCTGCTCCCTGCAAAAATGCACAGCAGACACTAAAAACCAAGAATTACTGATTTCTCATACTTGCTGGGCTGCCAGAGATAGAGATAAATCAGGGCATAGCCCAGGGTAGTAGGACTGCCTGATATGAGGGTATCAAACATAAAAAAGGTGGGAACAGGTACATTCATGGCAGCAGTATGGGCTGAGAACACAGAGTAGTTTACACTGGCAAATGCTTGATTGACCTGATGTAAACAAAATTATGCTTTGCTTTTACATACTTGTAAGTCACCCTAGATAAGTGTCTGTTTTGTCTGTACCTAAATCCATCCCTTTTGTTGGGACGTATCTTTTTGGTAGTGGAAGATGTATTACTTACATGCATAAAAATCCAGCCCTAGGACACCAGTTTGTGTTCTTGATCTAAAGCACGAGTAAACCTATTTAAAGTGTACCAATATGAAACCTGTGCCATGGGATCATGTTAGGTTGACTGGGCAAGATGGACAAAAATCCCAGAATCCCAGAACGGGTCAGGATGGAAGGGTCCACAGTGGGTCATCTGTCCCAGCCTCCCTGCTCAAGCAGAGCACATGGCACAGGATTGCATCCAGACAGGTCTTGAGTATCTCCAGTGTGGGAGACCCCACACCCTCTCTCTGCAATCCCTTCTGGTGCTCAGTCACCCGCACAGTAAAGTTCTTCCTAATATTCTGGTGGGGCTTTCTGTGAATCAGTTGCCTGTTGTCTCTTGTCCTGTTGACTCCACTGAGCAGAAGCTGGATCTGTCCTTTTGTTACCCTCCCTTCAGATACTTCTATACATTCATGAGGTCCTGTCTCAGTTATCTCTTCTCAAGGCTGACCAGGCCCATCTCCTATTCTTATATAAGAGATGCTCCAGTCTCTTAATTATCTTTGTTGCCCTCTCAACAGGAGCTCCAGAAGCTCCATGTCTCTCTTGTCCTGAGGAGCCCAGAGCTGGACACAGCACTCCAGGCGAGGCCTCACCAGGGCTGAGTAGAGGTGCAAGATCACCTCCCTTGACCATGTTCTTCCTAATGCACCCCAGGACACCATTGGCCTCTTGGCCACAAGGACCCTGCTGGCTCTTGGACAGCTGGGTGTCCACCAGCCTCCAGCCCATACTGATACATGATTACCCCTCCCCAGGTGTGGCAACCTGCATCTGCCTTTGCTGAATTTCAGCTGGTTCCTCTTTGCCCATCTCTCCAACCTGACAAGGTCCCTCTGAGGAGCTGCACAGCCCTCTGGGGGATTGGCCACCTCTCCCAGCTTTGTGCCATCAGTGAACTTGCTGAGGAGGCACCTTCTCATCCAGCCAAGACATTGATGAATAATACTAGGCCAAATATCGACCACTAGTGACGGGCTTCCAGCTAGACCCTGTGCTACTGATTGCAAATTCAGATACTTTGTGTGCAGAATCAGCAGCGTTTAGGTAGATGGGAGTGATAAATTGTATCAAAATGGATTAGACTGTGGTCAAAACAAGCCAATACACAAGTTATGCAGGAAAAACTCATTTACCAAAACAGGACAGGAGATAGTTTTAAAATGTAGGTGTGTTGTGTACAATTTGCTTTGTATTCAGAAATGTCTCCCTACCTTTTAAACAAAGTTTATTCTAACAAGTAATTTCTTTGTGAAATACTTTCTTTGTTAAACACTTCAAAGCACCATGTGCTGATTTCAGTAGCAATTTAGATTTTTGCAGCAGAGTGTAATGTCTTCTTGTGTGCGATGAGCCTGAACCAATCCTTTATATTCTTTTTGTCTTTGTCTTTCTACATGTGTGTGGGCTGCAGATGGTTCTGTGAAGGAAAAGAACTCCAGAATTCCCCTGATATTCAGATCCATTCTGAAAGTGGAGGACTTCATTCACTAATTATAGTAGAAGCCTTTGAAGACGACACTGGGCGCTATACTTGTCTGGCTTCAAATTCCTTTGGTTCAGATAGCACATCAGCTGAAATATTCATTGAAGGTAAGAGATAAAATAATAAAATACTTGATGCATATAAGAAAAGATAATTAAGCTGAAGTTCACTTTTCTTTCTTTATCTTAACATTACATTCAGTATGGTGGTAATTTTATGGTATTCCTCTGCTTTTCTTTAACAAACACATTTTTAACATCAAATAATATTAATTCTGATATTTCAGTGAATGTATCAGGAATCACTGAGTAGATTGCTATTTATTTAGGGCAGAAAAGAGATAAAGAATGAAATAGGAGGAACCAACAAAAACTTTGGCATATCATTATAAGCAGTACTTCTGTAAATCACTAGTTAAAGTTTTGACTAATGATAGTAATAATGATTTTCCTGGTAGCAGTAATCCCCATCTCAGTTTTGACATATCTGCCTCCCTGTGCAAATATATGTGGCTGCCCAAAATGAGTCATCTTTAGTGTCATCTTTAGTCATGTGTAAATGTACTATAATCCATTATCTTTGGCATACCGATTTTAAGTCAGATTAAAGTCAGTCATATTGGTTTTGTCCACAAACAGCTGCTAGTTGTTGTCAAAATATTTCCTGACTGCAAAATTAGTAATAACTCAAGTATTATTTTCTCTGAGAAAAGTTAATGATGACCATGAGGAAAACTATTAAGTTATCTTTTAGTAGAGAACTGTATTTCAGGCAAGATTATCTTATACCTGAAAACCAATTTTAGTTCATACATCTCCCAAAAAATTAGGTACTACATATTCTTTTACCAGTTTTGTAACTCATTAAAGTTAATTTAAATGGTCACTTGAAAGCATAAAATAAATTAACATAAGAAATAGTCATAAGAAATCTAAATAATGACACACCAAAATTATTAAATAGATTTTATTAACCAAACAAAAAACTTTTTGCTCCTAACTAGCTAAATCATGACATAGCCTTTATAGGATTTATTGCATTATGCTCTTTATTGTCAGAACTTTTGAATATGCCATTGGGATATAATAGCAAAATCCCCAACACTTTTCTGAATCTTACAGATTCTAGTAGGAGTTTTCTTTACAGTAGTAATCATGATTTCAGAATTACTCAGGTGTAGTACAAACACTACTGCTGTGTGAGGTTATAGGGACAGAAGCAACAGTAAAAGGTGAATAAAAATATTCATTCTCTGACATCTGCCAGTATTGCTATATGGAAGTCCTGTCTTGAAGCTTTATAACATGTTACTTTGAAAGAAAAAGACTTGTACAAGTCATTAGGCTCACCCCCTGTCATTTTTAAGGAAAACAGGTTGTCACACAAGCAGTGCTTTGTACATTAATAGACTTGATGACACTGATGTGTCATACTTTCTTTTGTGCAGCAGGCCCAGCCATGCAAGACCTGGTTGTTCTACGTTCTTAAGAAATCCTTTCATGTAGACACACTTTGATGACTGGACATTTGCTTCTCTCTTCTCATCTGTTCTATACTACTTATTGCTTTGATTTTTTTTACAGCATAAACTTTGTAAATCAATAGGGTTTTTAGTCCCAGCATTGTTACACTGGAATCTGTCTATGCTATACTGTGCATATTGTTTATGAAATGCTTATGGTTTGCATTAAACATACAGCTATCCATAAATATGCACAAATTCCTTGAGGAATAATATGTACTGCATAAATGTCTAGAATAAATGTTTGAAGTATCTGTTGTTAGGAAAAATTAGGACAAAGGGAATAAATGCTTTCATATTTTTTTCTTTAAGTAAGCTCGGGGTATTGCCAAATACATACATTATATCAAGACTTCCACTGACAAGAAATAGCAGAGAATAAATTTTATGTGTAGGTTAATGTAAATAGTCTGAAATGTGGACATCATGGGCAGCAAGTTTAGTCTGAAAATGTCTTGGTACACTGAGTTGCTCTTATTTAAGTTTGAAGATTTGTTATCTATATAAGCCATATGTTTGCTTAAGCTTCAAATTTAAAATTTAAGTAAATAAAATTATACATTTCCCGTAAAGCAATAGTACTCAGCCTTTTTTTTTCTGTCTTGGCCATATTTGTCTCAATATGAAGGGAGACAGCTAGGAGCCCGGGGAAAGCAGTGTGCAATTAAATTGGCATGCTTATGATTTCTGTAACTGTCTAAAGTACATAGTTACAGATAAAAAACTTATCAGATAAAAAACCTGCCATAGTTTGTTACAGAGGGTTCTCAATTCTTGAAGCGAAATGCAAAAGTATAATAGTTTTTCCTTTGGAATTTAAACATTAAATAAATCAATAAAATTATATGAGATTATTGAAAAAACTTTCTTTTCCAGGTGCCAGTTCTACAGATTCAGAGACTGAAAGTTTAATTTTCCAGTTAAAATCTGGAGCTATGCCACAGTAAGTGTGTAAAGCATTACCAATATTGTGTAAATGTTCTTAATAAGGGATACTGGAAAATCTTTGGTTTTACAATCCGAACAAGCATCTGGGGTACACTTGTGTATGCCTAGTCTTTTTTGTTTCTCTCATGTGATATAAATGTGTAGTATAATAACTGTAAATCATATTAATTTGCTTGTTCTGTCAGAGAAGGCTGACCTCACTCTGACAACATATTTGTTGATACTAATTTTTCATATTCAAAAGTAAGTTCAAGTTAGCCAAGTTTTCATTTGTAGTCACCCAATCCAGTGACTCCAAAGAAATATGTAGAGGACTACAATTAAAGAAAAAAAAATTTAGTTTCATCTTAAATCAGTACTTTTTATTGCGTGAGGAAGTGCAAATTAGCCAAAGGTTGTGTTCTACTCAAGCTTCATTCATCAATCTTGATCTTCAGCAGTCATGTTGATCTTTTCACTTGATAATAACATACTTAAATATGTAGAAATTACAAGGTGGCTTACATATTAAAAGCTAACACATTCTCATTTCAGATCCTATAAAATGCTTCCTGGGTTTTTATTTTTCAGGGCCCAAAAGAAAACCACTTCTGTTTCTTTGACAATAGGATCTTCTACACCAAAATCAGGAGTGACCACAGCTGTAATTCAACCTATCTCCATGCCCAGTCAGCAGGTATTTTTAGACAATTTTTGAATTAGTAAAAGTATTTCAGATTTTCTTCCAAGATTTACAACACCTGAAAAACTCTGTCATTTTGAGGAATCATATTGTTAAACTATAAACTAGCATTACTATATTAAGAATTATGGTTTTTAAAAATTAAGTATTTATCCACTGAATGGGACACAAAAGTAAGTATACATATCGATTCTTACACAACATGTAACACAGCATTTAAGCAGCAGACAGATCCAGTGATGATGAAAATTACAGAGTTTATCACTTAATAGTGACTTGTTCAAGTCCTAAAATAATGTACTACAAATGAATGCCTGCAATATTTTTTACCAAAAGTTTTAAATTTTGTTATTAAATTTACTATTGCTGTCATTTCTTTGGGCCCTTTAGAGAAAAAGAAATTTTACTATCTAAATGTTAAATATAGAAAATCATATTCATTCATTTGTACTAAGGCTTTAATACCGCTGTGGCTAACTTTACAAGTTTACATGTAAATCGTAAAATACAAACAAAATTAAAATCTCTGTCATCCTATATATGGTAAATTCTTTTCCCTTCCTTGAGCTAACCTTGATAAGCTTTGAGGCACCTGGATTTATTTATCACTGCATCAGTGAAGGGATGTAGAAGCAGGAGAAGCAAAAATGCTTCAGTGCAAAAGATTTACTTGAATCTCTTAACAGGAGTCAAATCCTCAAAATACTTTCAGGCAAAGACAATTGGACACAAAATTCTTATTGGAAGTATAGAAGCCCTCAAGCATTTGTTTTGATTTCAGAATATAACAGATGTGAAATAGTGATGTCTTCCAAGAAGTATGGTAGAAAGAACAATAAGACTGCGCATGTGAGAGTTTGCATTTTTGCATATATATGGGGGCCATATATCGAAATTAGTATTCTTTCCATTTCACAGCATTCTTGCATTGCTTTGCAGGCTCAAAGCCCTACTTCATACCTGCACCATCTGGATGGACCCAAGCCTATCTATTCTGCACCTATTTTTACAAAGGTATGTTTTATCCATCATGATTTTTATATCATACTCTTATAGTCCAAAAGAAAATATCAAAATTATGTATCCTAATGCAGGAAGGCTTGATCAAGTTCAAACTTTTCAGTATCAATGACTTCCTAAGAAAATACTTTTCCACTGCAACAGCAAAGTTCTTATGCATTCTAGTAATGGATTAAAATGAGTATTCTGTATGAGTTTTCTTATGGCTGTGCCTGCTCTCCATTGATAAATCTTTGTAAAATATAGCAAGGTAAGTACTAATTACTAATAATAGTCTTGACAAAGCTTCATTCACAGTAATTTATCTACTGATAAGAACAAATAACACAGGCTTTTTAACTCTGATTTAGAAAAAAAATTGTAAATTAAAATTCATAGAACCAGTTAGGTTGGGAAAGACCTTTAAGATCATCAAGCCCAACCATTAACCCAGCATGACTAAGCCCACTGCTAAACCATGTTGGTAAGTGCCACATCTACATGGCTTTTAAATACCTCCATGGATGGTGGCTTCCCTGGGTAGCCAGTACTTGGCAACCCTTTCTCTGAACAATTTTTCCAATATCCAATCTAAACCTCCTTGTGACACCTTCAGGCCATTTCCTCGATGTTTTTCCTGAGGGGGCCAAAATTCAGCATGGGATGCGAGGTGCAGCCTCACCACTGCTTAATACAAGAGACAATCCTTTCTTCTGCTGATCATACTTTTTAGAAGAGAAGTTTCTAGTCAGAAAATTCTATTCTGTATTTCTCACGTAATTACTTAAGTCAATATTTATCTTCACAGTCATCCCAAATCAAACTTAAGAACCGGGAATTAGGTAGCAGCAAAAAAAGGATGGCATGCTTCCCTATCTATAAAATACAGCTTCAGTTGAAAATATTATTTCAATTTGCCTCAAACAATTATTTCCATAGTAGTAATTATTATTTAATCACTACTTGCTGAAGCCAGAATGAAGCATTTCTGGTTATTACTTCAGGAAAACATTTGATTAAAAATTCATATGGACAGCAAATAGTTTTGCTTGGAGATAAGAGTAAGAGTAAGCCCTGCTCTCTACAGCTGTCTGGCTTGGCTCCAGCATATTCCTGTCTCATGTCTAGAAAGGTCTGATTCTGTCCCTCATAATTCTGCACCCATACTGCAGGTGTCACAAGAGGGTGAATAGTGGAGGTGCAGGAGATTAGAGAATGTGGTTACTGTATGGTTAGGAAGCAGGCAATTTCCAGGTAAGAGTGGGAAATAGAAGTCCATCCCCCATGCAGAGACTACCAAAGCAATCAAAACTCTGCTATTTCTTCCTAATGCTCGTATCTCTTGTCCCTGAAATTCTTTACTGAAGAATTTGAGCTGCTTAAGACAGCTGGGACATACCAAAACAAAATAACTAATTAAACAAGAAAACAAACCAGATATGAAGAATAAAATATAAACTTAATCCAGCATCCTGACATAAATTTCTCCTCATGCAAAGTTCAGGGAACAGCACAAAGATTTTCAGGTTTCCATGTAACAAAATTCTTATGCATTTGATTAACTAGAGATCTGTGAATATAAACTAGAATAAATCTGAGGTTAGACCTAACTTCAAGTGCTTTGCTGCAGTAAGGTCTAAAACTTTGTCAATAAATTGCAAAGGACATAAGACAGCCACTGCAGAGTAAAAAAGGACTCCTTGATTTATAATCTTGAGATAGATAACAAAGGTAAAAATAGTGGCTATCATCTGTCAGTTCTGTTACTTAAAATATTGTGTTTCCCTCTGGCTGCAGCTCTTCATTAAAGATCTAGTCTCTTCCGAAATTTTTCACATGTGTACAATGATTTATTACAGCCAGAGTACTGTCCCAGAAGCTATCCATACACTAGTTAATATATCCTAATCATATTGGTGTCATCTAATTTTTCTTCTTTGTTACATATGGCTCAGATGAAAAGCAGCTCCACCTTCTAGAGCTGGACCCAAAAGCAGCTCAGCTACTCTCAGGATTAAGTCAACCAATAGTTCCAGAATTTTCATTTCAATTTGTGGAAGAACAAAAATTGAAAGCTCAAACTACAGTGATCTGCTTGTGTTAACTTGAGGAATTAAACACTTCTGCACTTTTCCAATCTTTGGTCTTTTTTAAGAATGTATTTGTAAATACATTCTCAATTTTTAACTATATAGACAAATTAAATCAGAATGAAAGAAAATGTCTGTTGCAAAAATGTAATGACACAATAAAGTTGAATTATGAAGGGAAGCAAATACTATTGTTAAGAATGTAAAGTGCTTCTGGTTTATTTTAATTGTGCTGTTTACATTTCAGGAGCTACAAAAAGCCACAGCATCTGAAGGACAAGTTGTAGTATTGGAATGCAGGGTTAGAGGACCCCCTCCCATTCATGTTAAGTGGTTTCGACAGGGCATTGAAATTCAAGATTCTCCAGACTTCAGAATTCTCCAAAAAAGTAAGGCAATGTCATGGTTTAACTTCAGCCAGCAGTTGAGGACCACACAGATCCTCATTCATTCTCCCCCAGTGTGCTGGGAAAGTGAATTGGAAAGTAAGAGTGAGAGAACTCATGGGTTGAGATACAGTTTAATAGGGAAAGCAAAAGTCTCAGAAGCAAAGCAAAACAAGGAATCTTTTGACCCCTTCCCATGGGCAGGCAGGTGTTTAGCTATTCTGAGGAAAGAGAGATTCCATTACCTGTAAGTTGTTTGGGAAGAATGTTGACTAACTCTGAATGTTACCCCTTCCTCCTTCTTCACCCAGATCTATATGCTGAGCATAATGTCATATGGTTTGGAATATCACTTTGATCACTGCAGTTTGTTTGTCCTGGCTGTGCTCCCTCCCAATTCTTTGTGCATCCCAGCCTCCTCACTATCAGCAAGATATAAGTAGCAGAAAAGGCCTTTATAGAAAAAATCTCTGTATTACCAACACTGTTTTAAGCACAGATCTTAAACATGGCCCAGTACCAGCTACTGTGAAGAAAATTAACTCTACCCCACTTAAACCCAGGACATTTTCCACTCCCTTATTCCATACCATTTATGTCATGCTCAGGTCCCATACTAGCCAGGAGATGCTCATGAACCACCATTTCTCATCCTTTGGTCTAGTACACAGATAGCTTTCCCTTAGTCTATGCATCATCCCTGTAAAATTTCACAAAACCTACTTTGAGTTCAGTTAGTCTATGTCTTTGGCCTCCATCTGTTGTGATGATACTCAGAACAGGAGAGGTGGTGTGTTACATGGACTTACTGAGCACCAAAGCCATTCCAGGCCAGGTCATCACTGCCCTTGCACTGCTTCTTGTGAGGGCTTTTGCTCAATTGTTTCGCATTGTTCCTGGTACAGTAATTCCTATCACATGCAACTCAAATCAGAGGTTACAACAATTTAAAAGTATTGCCATTACGATCTTCACCCATGGTCCCACTGGACCCTAACATTGCATTTAACATTACAATTAACTCCACTCCTTGTTTCTAGCCTGGCTAGCAACAAGAGGTTCTGACTGTCTTCACCTCAGTCAATTCCAGATGTAGTGGACACCACTCCAAGTGAAAGCCAACTTGGCCTGCACTCTGCTGCCAAAGGGGCCGAGGAAAAACACATTGGTGATGTGAAGCCACACAATTGTGGCATCCCACTTGACTGCCTTTGACTCCAGTTCATCTTGAAGTTCTAGCACATCTGGCACAGCTGCACTCAGCCAAAATCAGCTCAGGCAATAATCTGAAGTGGCTGTTTTTAATACAGGATGGAAAAAGATCGTGAAATTAGTCTGTCAGGATTAGGTTTTGGACAGAGTCCTTTCCTCTTCCCATTTCAGTGCTAATGGCTAGAAGTAATAACTGAACTGCTGCTACTGACAAACAATTTAAATATTGCTGATTTTGTAATGTCTGTACAGGTTCTCTACTTATTTACAGTATTTCAGTATAATATGTTCATTCAGTACACTGATATTTATTAATGTAATCTCTAACAAATTTTTCTCATTTGTTTTCCTTCCTTGTGATGTGATATGCAGAGCCACGATCTGCAACTGAACCTGGTAAGAATCATATGAAAAAATAATCTCTTGATTCACTAGCTCTTTGAGTTTGTACTGAAGCCATAAATAGAAAAGTGTTTCTGCTGAACAGTGGTAAACTGAAACCCCCTTAAAGACAATGCTGCTTTATCACACCTCCCATACTGTACTCTGTCCTTTACATCAATTCCTTTATTAGTTAAACAGTAAATTCCATTTAGACCAGCAAGGGGAGTAAATGGTTTGCTTGCTACTGAGGGAAAAAGGACAAGTCCCACAAAATTCCATTACCCAAATGGTGCTCGTAAGAATTACATAACACCCAACCACTAAGTGCTAGTTTTACCAATCCAGCTTGGCAGATGTGATGTGTCTTAAACACAAGTAAAACTTGATCCTAAAAAAAAAAAAAAAAAAAAGGCACCGACTCAATTTTTCTAGCCTATTCACAAGATAAAAGTCCTTGATTTCAACAAGTAAAAAGTGTTTTTCCAGCTGCAAGTTTTCTCTGTCTGCTTCATTTTCCCATTCTACATCATTATATGCTGGGGGGAAGTTCTTGAATAGTAAGTGGATGCTGAAAGACTGAGAATGTTTTTTAATGTTTCTACCTCAAACATTAGAAGAGAAGACAGCAATACAGTCTGAACTTTGCTTTAAGAGGGTGGCCAGTTGTGCTCGAATATTCTTGAATTCGGAGAGAGTTTTAATTATGACACTGAAAAAACCAGAAAAGTTTTCTATCTTAGATCTGAGTATTTCCAAAGAGTCTCTGAAGGATGCTGTTGGTGGGGGGATGCTTTAACTCTGTGGGGTTGAATTGACAGCAGGACAGACCTAGCAGCTGAGAGATAATTGTAAAGTAGCACTGTGACTACGAGGATACAGGCTAGGAAAAGTGCAACTTTCTTTAATTTTCATGGAAATGAGAGGAAGGAAAGAGGGAAAAATCTTTTCTTTGTCAGTTATTCATAATTTTCTTGCTACTTCACAAAATTGTTATATACCTATTTTGCCTCATGTCCATTATACATATATAGGCTGCACACACACACAGGTGTGCATGCTCTATCCTAACAGTTAATACTGTTATTCATGGTGTGCAACATCATCAGCTCTAGCATTAGCTGATGCCCTGAATATGTGTGACTGAATGATTTGATTTGTGGAGGCTGGAAATGTGAGCTATATGAAGGAAAAAAGAGTATTGGAAAACCAAATAACCTCTAATGAGGAATTAGAACATGTCCAAGTGCTAGCAATGGGTTATTAGTATTTTATATTCATAACACAAACTTTAGGGTTTAAATATTGTAAGTTAAGATACAAAACAATTTGAAGAGAGTTTCCATATCATATCAAGCCTTTGGATATGAAAACAAATAAAAGATAATACATTTGTGTTGAAATAAGATTAATTTTATATCTTTCTTAGAACATTTTCCTGTAATTCATATTACAGAATAATTTTCCCAGTTTAACTGTTTTATTTATATCTTAATAGGTTGACTTTTTTCCCCTTCTCAGAGGAACCTTTCTCCTCTAAAAGTACCAAAATCTCTTCTAGATTTAATCTACCACCATTATCAGAATCATATCTGGTTCATTCTTACTAGGAGCTTCTTTCCTAAAAAATCACTTGAACTGTGTTCAATTTGTCCTTTAAAATGATAGATAGTATCTGAAAGGAGTGAAATTTTACACAAAAGTTTCTATGAAGTATAAATTTACCAGCCTATCTTAGAGTTTTTATATCCAATTTAAGACTCTTCTGTCAAAACTCATAGTCATGAATGTTTGTTTAGTTCTGGTACTTTTTTTTACCCTTTCACCCTCTTTAATAAACCTAATGTGCATAATGTTAGATGAAGCAAATATTTTAGAGTAGGAATGCAGCATCATGTAGTAGAAAGGAGAAGCACTTTTTTCCTAGACAGGAAAGATTTCCTTTGTGTGAATAGTTGAGTGTTAGAAGATTTTTTTCACAAACTAATTTTCATATTGTTAGTTGAGAGGTTTGTGTAGCTTCTCTGATAGTTATTGCTATGGAAGAAGTAAGGATGTTGGTATTAGTTCATGAAACTATCAACTTGCTTTCATAACTGCTGCCTGAAATAGGAAACAGAAGAGATCCAAAGAGATCATCACTTTGCCAGCCCTCTCACATACCTGCACTATCATTTTGAAAGTGCTGAACATTCTCCTTCCCATTTCTAGGGAGCTGGCTGACCCTGAGAGAAGATACCTGAAGTCTTCTAAAGGGTACCAGGGAATGCATTCTTACATGAAAGGTGTATTTTTGAGCCTTCTGAAGTACAGAAAAGTTATTTAATATCAAGGTTTCTCATACTATTCTCAAGGGAGTTGGCAAGACAAAAAAAGGAAGACATCTCAGAACAGTTTTGGTATCTGTATTGTTGCAGTTTTATAGACATAACAGTAGTGAATGCCTAACTGCAGTCTGGCTGGATTATTTGTTGTTGGATTATTTCTTTTTTCATGCTTTTAATTATGCAATATGTATTTATGAGCACCTTCCAGTGCTTTCATTTTGTGAAAGAATTTCAGTTTGGTATTTTGTTTTCCCTGGAATCATGGAGCTAAGTACTATACTAGCCCTTGAGATTTGTACACTTTTTTCCTACTAAGCCCTATTAAATAATGTAGTATCTTAAAAATGCAGTGTCTTACACACTACAGAAATTAATGTCAGTACATTTACTGACTTATTTGTGAGGAATTGGCACTGTGCGTGCATAGGGAATGTAAATAAAGTTTGGGCAAAATGTAAATATTTTCTTTTGGCATAAATAATGAGCAATGTTTTACTT
Source organism: Melozone crissalis (assembly GCF_028551555.1). Taxonomy (NCBI): domain Eukaryota; kingdom Metazoa; phylum Chordata; class Aves; order Passeriformes; family Passerellidae; genus Melozone; species Melozone crissalis. The sequence continues at coordinate 32,391,236 of NW_026535784.1, read as the reverse complement.
ATTAGTAGTACTCCTAGTAATAAGTAACACTGGGTTTTAGGATGTGATGAAAAATCTTAAAATTTGTACAACAGGAAGCTGGGTATGGATATCAGAAATGTAATAGATGCAGCACTGGTTTGTGATGTAATTTAAACTCTTAGAGGCCAGACTAAACAATGCCTTCAGAGGAAATTTTTCATGAGCAAACAGATAAGTTCTATTCAATGCATATGGTTAATACATATGCAAGATTGACATGGAAACATGCATATGCTAGATAAGTATTCAGAATTTTGAAAGATGGACATGCTTTCTAAAAATTTTTTGAAGTGTAAAACATGCATGGAATTTTACATAAATTGTAACAAGTTGTAGTGTGACTTTAATTGCTGGTTGTCAACCAAAATCCAACCATCAATAAACACTATAGCACTCAATAACACTGGCTGTCCTTTGATAGGTCAGTACTAATGATTTAAAGGAAAGATATTCAATGAACTCACACAGGTAAAAAATTAGGAAGCAAAGGGGGTTTTTTGTCTACTTTTTTTTTGTTACGCTCTATCTACTCTAATGTGTTTTGCACTCCTTTTTCTGTCTAGACAGAAACCAGTTTGCATTGCAAACCCCTCCAGATTTCTTTGTGAATTAATAGCTAGTCAGATTACTCAAAGCCAACATCCCAGTTTGTCAAATTACCTGTTCTGTACTTCTTTCTTGGATATTTTGACTTTAAACTGATTGAATCCTTCAAAAACAGGCTGCCTGAGAATGAAAAATCCCATGGAATCACTTGCCAGCTGTTGATATTTTGACCATTACTCAGCTGTCTGGAGACAGCCACAAACTGTATTGAATTACATTAGAACAATTGTCTAACAGCATGTAAGAAGAAAACTGTATGAAGTAATTTTGCTTAAATTGCCAGGGAATTGCCACATATACATGCTTTTTTTTCCTAAGCACAATACTGTGTATGTTCACAAAACACATCTCAAAAGATAGCCATCACTTCTCTAGTATTGTTCTTTCTTGTTTCCTGTTTTACTGCTGTGTTCCAGAGTCTCCACTCTAAGTAACTCCTTTAGAAATTCACTCTTGTTTCTACATAACATTTGAAACAGAAAATACATGGCAAATGTTACAGAAATCCATGTTGCTTCCCTGCACCAAGAAAATCACCTTTCTGGTAGCTGATGAAATTCAAAACAGAAGGTTTAGTAGGTTAGCATGCACGCCAGATCCTTGCACGCTTTAGTGAAAACAAGAGAATTACAACTAAGGATCTGTCTTCTTTCACTGCTGAGAAGCAAACAAGGGCTTGGAGAGATCAGTCTTCTATGAGCCATATTTCAAGAGGTCAGACTAAGAGAAAAACTGGAAATAGGCTAAAATTCCCCTTCATTTAAGGTGGTCTGATCAATTTGCATATTATTGCTTGTCATTTAAATTTTCAATTGTACTCTGTGCTCCCAAGATACCTACAGAATTCTGTCCCTGTCAGTGACCTCATCTGAAGTCTGACTGCTACAACTATCCTTGCTTGTTGATGCTTCCAAATTCAAAGTAAACAACTGGTCTGTTTTGTACTATGTGATTTAAAAAAACCCCACCACTGTCATTCCTCTCCAACTGTAAACATTTAAATCTTTTTGGAGTGCATTAATATTCATAGTTATACCTAACTTAACTTCCAAGTGGCTTAGGCATCTACAGTATCATAACTACCTTAGAGTAAGCTTTAGCGTGAACTTTTCCTTGACAGTGATAAATGAATTAATTTCTACTCAAACCTGAACAATATTTAGGGGGCTAAAGTTTTTGTTGCCATAGCAGTGTTCCCATTTATTTAACCCAATATGGCTAGATAGCAGACATCTTGATTATTGATTAGATATTGTGTAACCTAGGCTCTCAACCCTAAAACTGCATTTTATTGCTCACAATCACTTTTGCTGTTGTTCAGTTTTCTTATCAGTTTTTTATAGGTGCTGTTTGAGATATCTTTAAACATAGTCAGTTTTTTGCGTCTTCTAAAAACTTTACTCTTCATTCCTTGAGTGACATAAAGCCTATTAAATAAGCCAGAACAGCTGTCTGACAGGATAAAGGCGTATGGGATGGTGATCATCAGAAACAGGCAAATTGAGTACATTTTTTGTTATGTTATTGCAAGCTACACGTCTGCTATACTGCTGTTTATTAGTCTACTCTGCATATTCTTCTCTATTTTCACTCTTCTCTATTCTCTTTCTATAAAAGATGCACAGATACCTATATGAGATATTTATATATAACCTGTTGGGCCTATTGCTTTGAGTTTAAGTTGAGTTAAACACTTGTGGAACGTGAGGGAGAACAAGACACGAGTTGACAGGGTTCTGTTTTGTTGGATTTTTGCCAGGAAACCACAACTGTGACTTCCCACTGTCCCTGTGTATCTGAAAACTTACGGCTTTGAACTTACAGCTCTGGAAATTGATCTGTTCATTGCATGGGAATGAAGAGCTACAGCAAGCGACTGTACTTATTTCCCCAGCTGTGTGTGCATTACAGTGCAGGCAGTTAATGGTCACATTCAGAGATGAAGTTGCAGATAAAAGAACTGCTCTACCTTTAATGCAAGACAGAGAAACATTCTGAAGTAAACACATTGCCAGTAATAAAATTTGTTAAAATGCAACAGTTTTCTCTCTTACCAAAGTTTATTCTTCCTAATGGACTCATGAGCCATAAAGGGAAAGAATTGCTGTGTAAAATGTAATCGTTCTTTCTAAATAACTGACAAAACAGTCAAGTACTTGCATGCCTAAGCATTTTACATGTTTCAGTGAACAAAATGCTTTTGTATTCATTTAGTCAAGTGTTAAATATGTTTTAAGGCCCTGAGAACAGCATTTCAGAGCTGCTTTCTGGAACACATTTCTATGATGAAGTTATTTGTCAGCTGATGAACGCCAGGAAGTAGAACAGACATTATTTCCCTAAAATCTTATGATTCTGCTTAGCACAGTACCAGAAAGTAAAATAATTACATAAGTCAGGATGTAAAGGTAGAAAAATACTCAGAACACTGAGTATATCCAGAGCGTGCTATGGAAATCTTGAAAGAACCTTTCTTTTGCCAAATTAGTATTTCATTTCTGTGTGTTCCACAGTAGTAAGCCTTTTAGCAAGGGGTGAGTGATTCTTGGCTTGGAGGAGGAAAATCGATAAAGAGGATAGCAATGTGTTGTTCACATGTGCTTTTTGCCCATGCTGCCTTTTGTATTGTTCTTAGGATTTTCATGTTTTCAGTTTAGCCAGTTTTCTTATGATTGATCACAAATGTGTTGAAGTTTGTTTATCTGGTTGAAAAGACTAAATTTTAATCTCTGATTATTTTCATCATTAATTTACTTTGAAATTTTTTACAAAGATTGCTGCAATCTACCATATATAATTTTAAAGCATACCTCGTCAGTAAGCAAAGCACATCATTGTAGAATTCATTGGAATTCTTTTGTCACTGAAGAGTGAAGAGCTTCTCATGTGATCATTTTGCACACTTAAAAAGCTCGAAGAATGTTATGCATTAATTAGCTCCGGTCTTTGAAAAATAGGACTTCTGCTGGGTGCTGTGTTTTATATTGCCTTTGACCTCATTCAGAGAGCAGTTCTGAGCCTGGTGTAATGATCTTCTTTTGCAGTCCTGAAAGACCCAGCTTTCAGCATTCTGCTGTTAAATGAACAGGAAACTAGAATGCTGCCTGTATAAGATTACATCCCCAGGGTCAGTTCAGTCCAGGAGTACGCACGTGTGGTTAACAGTACAGCTTCAACTGCTTATGACACACCAAGGCTCTAAAAAAAGCTGATCTCGGTAGTTCAAAAACTAGCTTGTGTTACCCATTACTTTCCTGATAAGACCTTTCATGAGTCATTAATCTTCATCTGTGTTAGATAAGATCCAATGTGCTACAGTGTTACCAGACATGACTCTTGCAGCTACACAGAACGACTGGTTTGCCATGCCAAAAAAAAAGGCATGTTCTGCTGTCTGAAAACCAACTCTGAGCCAAATATTTAGTCAGTCATTCATTTTTAGCCCATTTCCAGTACAGGAAACTTTTGGATACATTGTCATTTATAATTGGAAAAAATTCAAAACTTTTTTGTTAATTGTCTAAATGAGACAGAGGTCTGTCATTCCACAGGGGGATGAAAAAAAACAAAAAAAACCCCCACTATTTGAACATGTTTTTCTATTTGAACTATAAGAAGTGAAGTTGACCTTACTGAACCTCTTCTACAGAATAATTTTCATATGGAAGTTATTAGATTCTAAAGTGCTTTTCCTCATTTTACAGTATGCTTTTATTAGCTGATTTTGTGATGATATATGGGATTCTAAGTGTCCATATTGCAAAATGCATTTTTCTATTTTTTTTTTAATTAAACTGAACGTTATAAAACTTCCCTACTTTGATTTTGAGACTAAAAAAATCAGCATAAACAAAATAAAGTCTGAATTAAGTCTTAATTAAGTCTTAAATAAGGAGACCAGCAATGTAGCATTGTCCAGGTATACAATTTTATCTGTATGTTGTGTAAATAGTAGGATTATTTAAATTATCTGTACTGTGACATCTTTAAAAAACCAGTAGCATTACAAGTAGAGATAAAATACAGTGACTTAAAAGAAACTGGAAAAATATGCCTAAACAGTTAAGTGTGCCCATTATAAATGGATAAAATTGATTTTGTAAAAGTTACTGTAAAACCCAACCAAATATACTTCACACAAATTTTCTGACAGAAATCCTGGTATAATCAAAGCCTATACCATGGCTTATCAAAGTAGAATGAACAAATTTAAAACGGCTACAGAATATATCTATCACAGCATTCTGAAGATGTTTTGGGGGTACTGTTTTTTGTTATATTTTTAATGTATCCATTCTCACAGCTGTGCAGACAGAGACAGAAATTATTTTCCCAAACTCTGCATAAGGGGAATATTTATGCATCCGGAGTTTTAAAGTCTGGTTAGTATAGTGGTTAGAAGAGCTAATTGGAAATGGTGACAAAATGTTTTCTAGTTTTACTGGAAATGGGATTTGATCTGAATGTTGCATTAAGTACAGAAAAAAAATCAGAGAAAGAAGGAAAAAATTGTGACATTTTACTGATGATGTTATTTACAGACACAAAAAGAGCTTGCAAAGATAATTGTTTCTGGAAACCATTACATTCATTTGTATTATTCAGTACTATCCTGCATTAAGAAAACATTGAGTAGGTTAAATGACTGCACTGACTGTAACTGCAACATTACTATTCAAGCTGGTTTTGAAACCTTAGCTTGATGAATTTACTTCTTTTAGATGCAAAATGATTTTCCTTCAAGCCATTTGTGTTGGAAGTTCTTCTGCAGCTCTCACAGTATTTCTTTGCAAAAGTCTACTTTCTGTTGTCCTTTTAACATACAGTGTAAAAAACACTACATGGTCCTTTAAATAGTTTATGATGCACTTTATTTTTCTGTTTGTTTTCAGAAGAGATATGTACACTTGTAATAGCAGAAACTTTTCCTGAAGATTCAGGAATTTTCACCTGCACAGCAACAAATGAACATGGTTCAGTAACAAGCAGTGCACAACTAACTGTCTGCTCAGGTATGTGACAAAGAGGAGCTTTTAGTCATAAATCTTACATAATTAATTTACCTGTGAAGTTGCCAGTCTGCTTTCTTCGTGGAAAATGACTGTTGTAAGACATGGGGTTTGACAACCTCAGTGCATTCATATAAAGCAGACCTAGAGTTTCTTATGTTCATTTCCTGGTTTAATATTTTTATTAATGCGAAATATATTTTTTAAGTTCTGCTAAAGCCTGGCATATCTTAAGCATTAGGGTTCAAGACTAGATGGCAGCAGAGGCAAAATTAAAGAGATGAAACTATGCTACTAGAGATGGTCTTCTGTAAAATAAAACACTGCGACATATGTTTAGTTTTGTTTCCATATATATTTTCATGGGATGCACTAACCCAGCTGCCATTGCAAACTTGCCATGTATACATGCATTCTTCAGCATTTTTAAATTATTTGTTTCAGTGATCCTGAAACTCCAGGAAGAGGAAGTCCTGTTTTAGCTGTTGTTGTCCATAGTTGTCAATCTCAGTTAGTGCCTTGATTCCTGAAATAGATTTAGAGAGGTCCCTAAGGTTTCTAGTTGTGCCTTTTGCATGAGGCACACTCAGAAAATAAATAGCCACCCATGAATCTAATTCAGCATAAATTATCAATAGGAAGACTAGAAAAATACCTTTATAAAACCAAAGATATTTCCCTTTTAAAAAACTGAAAATACACTTTGTATTTACCATGTACTTTGTCTATGACTCGTTGAAGAGACATTCTTTTTGATTTCTTTTAGCCAACTTGGAATGCTCTAGTGATGATTTCCATCATTTCTCACCAGTTGAAACTCCTCCAGTTGAAATTAGCTCTCTTGAGCTTCCTCCTAAGAAACTTACAGATACTCACCAAACAAACAACACTGAGTTGAGACCTGGTGTGATAGACCTTCAACAACAGCTCCATTCGTCTGAGGAAAAGTCAAATGGCATTCATCCTCTTCATGGAGTAAATGGAATGATTAACAGCAAGCCAAATGGTGATAAATCCATCCCACCTCCAGCTGTCTTGCTTTCACCCACAAAGGAGCCACCACCTGTGCTTGCCAAACCAAAGCTGTGAGTATTTTTGAGTGTTTTTGTTTCCTATAAACTTGATATTTGTTGACAGCAAATTTTTGCCTGAAGTGATTTAGCATTAGACAAACAGACAGTCACAGTGCCTGTCCCTTGAACAGTCTTCTGCTGCTGTGATGTATGTACCAAAGAGCTGAATAGAGAAGACACTTGTTTCCTTTACATAGTGCCACATCAAAGGGAAGTACATTCTATATCCCAATGCCTTTAGAGAGATTTAAGATAAAGTCACAAACAGAGAAATTCTGTAGTGGCTGTTGCTCCGTGCCTTTTTTTCCCCTATTCACCATACCTAAAGATCATAGTGGCCTGAGATTTGTGGATGCTATTTCTGTTTCAGTACTGGTTAGGTCTTTTTTATTTCTGCATGGGCTTGAGTTTGTGTAGTCAGGGGATATTCAGGTGTGTAATGTTTTTATTTCTTATGTTTATCAATAACACATATCTTGTTCTGCTTTCAGCCAGATTGCAATAGCTCTCTTATAGCTAAAAATCTGAGAAGGCAAAGCCCTAGGAAAGGACAGAGAAATGAGTGGTAAAAAAGTTACAGCAACATTTTTACCTTTTGTTAATGATGATACCTTATGCATAAGCAATATTATGCTCCCTGTTAACTTATAGTTTGATTTTAACATTGCATAGACTCCTCTTTTCCATCTCCCTCAAGAGTATTTGGAATGTGATGAACTAAAATGCAACTTTATTTCATTTGCATCAATAGTTGGAAGGAATTGTAAGTTATAAAAAAGTATTTAAGAAGAAGCATGAAACATGGTCTTCAAGCTTAAGTTAGGTCATTTGCTTTATTCTGTGTTTTCACAGAAAACTTATAAAATATAAAAATGCTGTTATTTTAGCACTCCTGTTGAATTTAAATATACAAAACCACATTTGAGACAGTGAGCTAACAGTATTCCCTTTCTACTCACCACTTTTTCTTTCACTTGCTCTTTGTCATTCTAAGCAGTCTCTGGCAACTGTAAAGGGAAGGAGGAGTGGAAGAACTAGAAGGACAGAGTAGTGAAATGACATGTATATGGTGGTGGTTGTGCATATGGGAGAGAGGTGGTCCTATACCCAGCATACATATCTGTTGCCAGCATACATATCTGTTGCAAGACCCACTTGTAAAGAAAGGAGATAGTGGCTCCAGCAGAGCAGTAAAAAGAAATTTCACCCCAGAGCTTTCTTTCCCAGAAGCAGGGTTGCCTGAGATAAGGGAAATAATGTGGTGTAAACATTGTATAATGTTCCATTGCTCTGTGTGCATAATTTGGCTTGTTTTTAAACATAGAGTCAACATGAAATACAGTAACGTGAGAGGGATGCTATTGCAAAAGTCCCTTCAGTTGCTGATGTTCAAATTGATGACCTTGGAATCCCTAGTGTAATTACACTTGATTCCTCTATTTTGCAATTAACAATACTTGATGCACAAGAGCCTGATCTTAATTGCAGTCAAGAGCAGTGGAAGTCTCTGCTGCTGTCAGAAATTGAAATCTTGCCTTCTCCTCAGCCAAGTATTTTGCTCTCAAGCACAGTGATAACATAAGGAAGGGAAAGAGTGCCAACAGGAGGAGAAAAAGAAATGCCTGACTGCAGACACTTGAAATCAGCTTTCAGCTTTCAGCATTTGGAAAACTGCTTCCTTAGTAACAGTGAACAAAATAATGACATTAAAATTAGCTGAGCAGTAAAGTAGCTCTCTCAACCGTGAGAATGATCTCTCTTGAAAAGAACTCATCTATGGAATTGTATCTGTCCATAGAGATGATAGAATCAGCACATATTAGCAGTGTGCTAGAGCAAGGACACTTATTATAACCTTTTTTAAAAGTTATATAAACTTCTAAATTGCTAACTATGGAGAGAGCTTTGAGCTTCTGAAAATCATTAATAGGTTTATTTTTCAGGAAGACTGGTTTTAAATTTCCAAAATAATCTTTTGTTTTCAAGTTTATTATAAATTACTTAACAGGTTTATCTGTGAACTCTCTGAAAACAGTTTCTTCAGCCAACACCAAAAGTAATTGCAAAGAGTTTGGGAATGATAGGCTGGTTTTGGCTTTTTGGTTTTTTATTATTATTTTTAATTTAACAAGAGGGAGAGACTGAGTACCTTCTTGAAGTATGAAATACATTTGCATCTTGACAACGTAGCTGTAACCAACACCTATAAATAATGATTTATCACAATTCAATCTGATGCAAGAGTGGACATGCTGCAGAGAGTTACTGTAGCTGTTTTCAGGCTTGAAAAGTGTTTTCAAAGTCCTAAAAAACACTCAGATTTTGGTTACAGAGAGTTTAGTAATCCTTGAGGCATCATTAGTTGTTGCTTCAGTCTGGTGCTAAGAGTATTTTAAAAAGTTTAATATGACAATATAAAAAAATTCTGGGAAAAATACATATAGAATTAACTGGGGAAGTAATCGACACCAGATATTTTGCTAAGGTGAAATCTAGAAGACAGTAATGTAAATATGGTTAAAAGGCACAATATTTCATGCTGTCTTGTTTGCAACATGAGTTTCTGTAGAGTGAAAGGACTATTGAACTGAGACAAAACCCCCTGATTTCTGTCATTCTGATCTCTGCTGGAGTGACATATTTGAGGAGGTTGAGGTATTACTGTGCCTTGGACTTTTCAGTCCATAATGGTGTAATGCACAGATGAGGTTTCAGAAGATACCCAGCAATGTATGTTAAGATATTTTGCATCTCAAAATCAGGCAAATGGTGTTAATAGTAATTTCAGTGTGAAGTCTGCATATGAAAGTTCTACCTTAAACCCTTTACAATCCTCATTGTGAATGTCTGCAAAAAAACCACAAAGCTTTCCTGTAGGACTTTACCATATAACATGTCTATGGTTTCAAATTAAGAACTTCCATTCAAGTGGCTTGGTATTACTGTTATTTTTTCCATGTGTCTGTTAAAACAGTAAGAGAAAAAAAGATGGCGTTCATATGGTTACTGGATGTACCTGTGTGATGTTTGTTGGCTTTGTAACAAACCATCATTTTAAAGTTCATTGACTCAGGGTAGCTAAAACGGGGTGCCAGAGCTTCCTGACTTAGTCTAGAACTCTAACACCTGACCAGAGAGCTTCTCTGCAATTGTCTCATGTTCAGCCTCTTTGTGTTGGAGTGTTTTCCAAGTCTGTCATATACAATGACCACAAAGAGTATGAGCTTAAAGGGAGTTTATTATTTCCATAATAATTGTATTTGATATCTACAAGCAATAAGAAACTTTTTAGAATACATTGAGAAGAGCTGGATAGAAAAAACAATATGTGAGAATAGGCGGCAGTTCAATGATTCATGCAGCTTTACATGTATGAGCAAAGGTCTATCCATATCCATTTCTTTTGCTTCATCTGCTCTGCTCTTTCAAGGTTGATAAGGACCTTTGGATCTTTATCTTGCTGGTAAAGTCTACCCTCAATTAAACCTTGATCTACACTTACTGTAGTCAAAATTACTAATGCTAACTAAACTTGCTAAAATGTAAAGCAGGATAACTGCACATAAAGTTAATCCCTTGATAATAATACAAGTCCAGAGCATTTTCTGCATCTGTTTTCACAATTAATATATGGGTGTTTCAATTGTAATTATTTTTTTCCTCTCATTCTATACCAATACATTTTTAACAAAAATGGAGTTAAAACAAGAAAAAGTTTAGTGTAGCACTTGCATTTCAGTGATCATCAGGCACTTGGACTAGGGTTTATAATTTACTAATAACAAATAATATATGAAAATAGAGGAGGCTTTATGAGAGAATATACTAAGAAATAGGATTTTCCCCATTTTCTCAGACTCATTACTTATGCAAAAGTTGCAAATCCTGAAAAGGAATATGAAGTGTTATAATTTCTCCTGGTACACCTGTGGACTGAATGCAGTAGGTAACAGTAAGTTTAAAAAAAGGCATTAGTTGTCTTTTTTTGGTGATCTTGGATCACTGTGAAAATCTCTGAGACTACTGGAAGACAGAAGACAGGAAATAGGAAGTGTTATGAAAAATAGTTTGAAAGTCACATTTCATTGCCTATTTCAGATCAAGGAATACCATGACCCAAAACCAGTGGCAGTTATTGCTGAGAAATTTCCTTTTTACTTGTCTTTGTTAACATAGTGTCAAAGGGTAATCACAAATGAACTTTAAACCTTTTAAAATCTGTGGCAATAGAAGTCTGAATATCTTTCTAACAATAGATGTGAAAAACAAGAGACGTTAAGGGTGATACATTTATTTTTTCGGTTTTTTTCACCTTTTGGCACTGATATTTTCTGACCCAAGGAGGTGGAGACACCTAAGTGTACATCTTGCCTACATAAAAGCTAATCAGTATTTTAACCAGAAAAGTCAAATATCCTTGAAACAGTAATGAAATACATATACTGTTTGTGCCACCATCATGGTATGCACACAGGACATTGGTATTTTTTCAGATTTGTACTTTAACACTGAAAGTAATCCAGTTTATAGGACAAGTAGGAACATGAGGGAAATTAATAGATTGATTTCAGTTGGAAGGACCCTTAAGGATTATCTAGTTCCAGTCCCCCCTGTAAGGGACATTTTCCACTACACCAGGATGCTCAAAGCCCCTTCCAGCCTGGCCTTGAATACTTCAAGGGATGATGCATGCAACAGCTCCTCTGGGCAACCTTTTCCAGTGTCTCACCACCCTCACAGTAAAGAATCTCTTCCTAATATCTAATCGAAACCTTCTCTCTTTCAGTTTAAAGCCATTACTCCAAGTCCTATCACTATCATTACTCCTATATGTCCTGTCTGCTCCAGGTTTCCACAGGCTCCCTTGAGGTACTGGAAAGGTTGCTCTAAGGTACCCCAGAACCTTCTCCAGGCTAAGCAACCCTGGCTCTCTCAGCCCACCTTCACAGGAGAGGTGCTCCAGCCCTCTGAGCATCTTTGTGGCCTTCTCTGGGCTTGTTCAAACAGGTCCATGTCTTTATAATGTTGGGGACCCCAGAGCTGGATGCAGCACTGTAGGTGGGGTCTCACAAGAGTGGGGAGAGTAGGCTTTCTCAAGCTGCTGGTCATGATTCTTTTGGATATGGTTGGTCTTCTGGGCTACAAGTGCACAAGTTCAGCCACTTGATTGAGCCTATCCATTTTAAGCTTTCAGTTAAACACATGCTTTAGATTGCAAAAGTCTTTAGTGCCTCCAAGAGTGTTCTTGCTCTCTTTTCTGCCTGAGAGTTGCTTTAAAGCTCTGTTACCTCTCTCGTACCTTTGTTACTGACACCACCTCAAGGTACCAAGAGTGGGATTTTTTCTAAAAAAAGGACAGCAAATGTTTGGGCTGGGAGGTGGATTATGTATTTAAGGCAATTTGTATTTTTCCATAACAAGGTTGAGTAGAATACTGTGCCAACAGTTTATGACGCACCTTTGAACCAGCACGAAATGTTGTACTATCCATCTGCAAACAGTTTATGGATATTTTTCTGGTAATCATAAACTAAAAGCAATCAAATGAAACATTTTGATTTTTTAGACATTTCTGTTCGGTGTTTTTGTTTGTTTCTTTCCTTCTCACCTAAATAACTGGGTGGATTTAATACAAGGAAATTATCAAGCAAAGGAAATCCAAGTGGTCAGTTCTTCTAAAATGCAGCCTTTTCTGGGAGGTTCTCAGTGTGCTTTTAGGTAGGGAGATCCTGCAGAAATATCCAAGGATCCTCTTGGTATCACGGGACAGAAATCTCAAACAAAATGATTAAATGCATGCTAATCCTTGCAGTCTAATCATCATATGTACTTAATTTTTACATGGCTTTGAATATGGCATGCAGCCACATTTCCCTTGGTATTCTTTCCTCCCTGACCATGTAAATATCCTACACATAATTCTGAAATTGTAAATGTATCATCTTATGCTGGTTATGAGGAGGAAGGTAGATGAGAAGGGATATAGTTTTTGTTTTGAACCACCTTTGTTTACTCTGTCTTGATACAGCTAAACCCATTTGCCAGGACGGCTCACTCCAACTGTAGAAGGTAGAAGATGAAGCTGAAAAACTGAAACAGATGGTGTTCCTAATTTTGGATTTGGTTTTCAGGAAAACCTAAATTTTAAAGTCTCAGTAATAGTATATCTCTCATCTTTGCCTTCTGAGTGAGTTCCTAGAGAGAGGTCCCATCTGATTCAGGCAAAGCACTTTTTCCTAATACAACAGAAGATTGCACTGACACTTTCTTTGGCACCCAGGTCTCTTGAGAAATTTAAAAAAACCTTCTGCATACAGCACTTAGTATTCTAATCCAGAATGAGAGACTGGAAATTCTTACTGAACTGAGTAAGGATTTACTGAGGTATGACATGGAAATGGATTAATTTTGAAAAATACAATATTTATTTTAGAAAATCTGCTTGTCCCTTTTGTACAGGTTTTGACAGTACTTTTATGATGTTCAATTAGTCAAAAAATTGAAATAAAAGATCAACCAATATCAGTTTGTGAGACAGAGAGAGGAACTGGTCAAAGCTTGTTCTGCCAATCCTCACTTTCTTTGGAAAGTGTGTTTAGTAGAATCTGGATAGATAAATATAAAGTTCCTTTTAGATAAATATAAAGTTCCTTTTAATAACATGAACTTCAAAGTATTCTGGACACTACAGTTCTCTATGATAGACAAGCATAATTATGTGAATGGTAGTTGGGTTAAATAGTTATTATGTTTGAATGGGATTTCAAAGCTTTGTGACTTTGCCTTGAAATTTCCAACACTATGAGGACTGATTAGTAATTGTTTTAATATTCTTTCCTTGAAGAAATTTAAAAAAAAAAAAAAGGTAATTTGAGGATGTTTTTTAGCAAGGATAACTTCTGAATAGCTAATTAACTGCATGTTTTTTTAATATATAGCCAAAAAAAGTAGCTAAACTATCTAAACACAAACTTGTTAAGGTGCTGGCTACCCTCAAACTCCCAGTGCCTACTCTTTAATAAACTTTTTTGTGGAATTTACTTTATCATAGAAAACATCTGCAATTAGTCCTACCCGTCTACCTGCAGTTGGTCATGCTCATGCTTTAAAAAGCTCTGCAGAAGTGTGAACCCATCCTTGAGTAAGGAGATTTGCTGGACAGGGTGCTTGCTCATGAAGTTTAATCATAAACTCACGTAGTTATATAGCTACTCAATTTTATTACTTTTCTGTTCCCTCCTATCATATGACAGATTTATTTTTTTATTAAAGTTATGCAATTGTCAGACGGTTACCATGCTTCTTCTATCTGTGATTGTACTACTAAATTTTTCTTGTATGTCATTTCAAGTTTTCATCCTTGTTCTCAGGTATATCTACCAATATCTCTTTCATGTACTTATATTAACTGTGTTTAAATTTTCTGTGTTAAGAAATGTTTTCTGGTGACAAAAATAAGAGGTTGGAACTCAGTGGCATTTGCTTTTTTCTGGTTCAGTGCATGCCATGAAACTTGGCTACAGAATTCACATATGCTATTTTTTTTCTGTCATAAAGAGAATCAATAGAGGTAACTAAATATACCGAAGAAGACCTAAGAATCGAGCAAGTGCTTCAGGTCCTGCTCTGTCAGCCTTGTTCTTGTCCTAAGAGTATTATTGCTCTCTTAGAGGTATTATGGAGGCAGGAATGGAAAAGGCTTGTCCAGTGGAGGGACCATGTTGCTGGAGTAGATATCTGTCAAGGAAATAAATTGATGCTTTCTAGAACACTGACAAAACCATGTAAGAGACAGCGTCTAATCCATTTTCAGAGGCCCTGTCTATATCCTATAAGAAACACCAAATTGGAAGCACAAGTCCAGAATTTTGCTGCAAAGAAGAAGTTCAGTATTTGGTTTGAAATTAGTCATAGGGAAGCCAGAAACGACCCCAAAGCTTAAGGCCAGGATAGCTGTATTTACACACAATAGTTTCACCACTGGTGTAGGAAATGCCTCTGGGGGATGATGAAGGGTTAGCCTTGGTACCAAGTAGAACAGTTGTTTACTAGAAATATAATCAGTCTCTTATCATTTGGGAGACTTGATAGTATATAGTATATATGTATTATCTAAAAAAACAAAAAACTCATGAAAACCTAACTTGATTGATAGCTAGAATGTTCTAGACTTCCTGCCTGTTACCTTGTTTCAGGTCTTTAGTTATCCTTGCCAAAATCTGCAGTGTATTTATTAAGAAAAATAATTAGCATATATGAAGCTAATGGAATTGGACACCTGATAAACTCTGCGAATTTTGCTTCCAGGATGAGATCTTGGCAATCCTCTTATAACCTCTCAAAGGCACTGCATTTTTGTTTCTTTTGACTAATTGTTAGAAATATTTTCTATTTTCTCACTGTTATTCATTTCATTAAAGTCAATTTAGTACAAGCAGTGGTAGTTTACTCAGATCCTGTTGCAGTTGTTCATGTATTTCTGCAGTGAAAAATGGAAATGGGAGACATATGGATATGGGAGTAATAGCAATTCAGAGGGAAAATTTCTCTTTTCTTGGATTAGAAAATGCAATTAAAGGAAAGACTTTCCTAAAATTTCTCTTTTCAAAACCTTTTCTCAAAATAATTGTAATAGAAAAAAAGAAGTTAAAGTAACCAGAGCTTTAAGCAGCTTTTCTTTCATTCCCTTTCCATCACTTGCTGTTGCTCATGCTTTCTCAGTCATACATGCTCTCATTTCTCTCTCTCACTTTCTTTCATTCTGATGGAAAGTCTTAACAATTAAGTCTTCACAATTCAGACAGATGAACCACTGTTAGCATAAGCTTCACCAATTCAGCATAAGGACTGCTTTGCATTTATTGCACTATCATGTCTTCACAAGACCTCAAAGGGTTCTTAGCAGAATCAGAGGAAAAACTCAAATTTTCCATTTCAAATACAATAATGTCAGAGTTACTGTAGAAATTCCTTTTCTGTGAGTTTGGTTGAGCTGCTGCATTCATTTTCCTGCTTGAAGGAAATAAATACTTGCATGATCCTGACAGATTCATAAAATGCAGATCAAATTGCTTAAGTTCTCAGTGAGTGAGAAAGACAGGGTAGAAGCCTAAACTTTTAATGTAAAAATTCTGATTAAAGAGGTTTCATTAAAGACACTATGGAAAATTATTTTTGATAACTGGTAATATTAATGTAATATTATATGTTTTTACTGGTGTGCTTTAATAGAACTGACATTACAAGGCCCTGTATTTAGTTTTTTAGAAATTACTGTGTTAACAGTATCCTTAGAGTTTGAACCATTAAGTCATTTTCTTACCTATTTGAGTGAAAAATCCTTTCTGTTTCTTTATTAATCTCACCTGTGGTGTTCCTCCATAACCATGTTCTGATTGGCTGTTCTGATAATCTTGGTTTGTGCAAGTGCTTCTAATTTCTCTATGTCTTAATATTACATTTTTAATACAGGCCTGTGAAACAGTTAGTGTGTTGACCATCTAAAAAACCTGTAGCTGTGGAATTGCTTATAATCTGTTACAGCTTCCTAATATGAAAACCATCATATAGCACCTATAAAGTCTACTGTCTCCTTGGAACTGGCATATAGGGATTAAATTTTTGGTAAAAGCAGAGCTTCCTCTCCACTGCATGCAGAAATGGATGTGTTATCAATGTACACACACAAAAGTGTACTTGCAGTTCCTATTTCATCAATTACTAGGTGAGATATTTTCTTATTGACAAACCAGCTGTTTACTCAAGGACCTTACCAAGGACCTGGTTCTAGTTTTAAATATATCTAAATAAAGTAGAAAAACATTAGAAATCTATCTGAACCTGCAATTGGTATATGGGATATTATTTAAAATTTCTTGCTGATTGCAGAAGGATACCTTCTCATTATATAATTTTCTGCTGATTCTGTTGGTGTTAGAGACTGACATAGAACCTGGAAGTAAATGCTCTTCTATACTGTTGTGTGTGTGTGCAGCATATGTGCCAAACTTTAACAGGCACTGATCTCATGGCAATTTATCTAAGTTTATCTCTTGCACTTTCATAAAGTACCTTGCCAGTAAATGCATTGTGCAAGCCCTTTGGCATTTTTTCACCATTCCTATCTGAACCTGTTTCCTTTTTAATTTCCCCCTGTAACTGATTTCTTAAACTAAGGACTTCTTTGGTTTTTTATTTGTGCTGGCAAGTACAGCACAATGTTACTATTTTTTCAATTTGGAAGAGAATGAGGGAAATAAGCTTGACTAAGCTCAAAGCCCATAGAGTCCTAATGAGAACCTGCATTCAGAGTACTTGAATGTCACCTCTGGCTAGTTCAGATTCTATGATTGTGAATTGTGTAAGCAAACCCTGTATCTCTGAGGAATCTCTCCAGGTTTCAAGAATAGCAGTAGGTATGCAAGTGGTGATCTGGTCAAAGAATGCAACTTTGTGGTTTAGTAGCAGAATACCTGATAGGTATTCTCCCTTCAATTGAATAAATTGAAGCATCAATGGCACATTCCAAAAGGTAAAACATAATGGAATGGATTGCTGCTGTTGTAGTTTAGGGAAAGTTTAATGTTTGTTAGATAACATCCTTCTTTTGAGAAGGTGAGCTGTTAATACTCACAGAGAGAAAGCTCAAGCAGTCATAAGTGGCAACAGCTTTATTGCAACAGTTTGCTTCTGATTTCACCTAAAGGATGGAGGCATCTTTGTTTTCCAGGTTTCAGGATTCACTAGTAACTTTTTCTGTTGTGTCACATTTGAGAAAAATGCTTTTAATTTTATAATTAAATATTCAAAACATATAAAATGGGAGACATTACTATAAAAGTCTGATTTTATTTTTTGACAACCAATTGCTCCAATGTGCATGTTAATTACATCTTTAAAATTCATGAATTTTCATAACTTCTTACAGGATAAAATTGTCATTGGAGATTATAGAGAAATGAGAGGTCCTCTGAAGTGCTTCATGTTGTCTTTTTTAAATTAGTATCTGTAGTATTTTAAATACTTAGGGAAATAGTTATATTGACTTAGATGTTACTCAGTAGCTAAAATTGCTTGGCATTTTTAGTTTTGGATATACTTCAACTTCTGTTACTTTTATAATGCTCACTGGGAATTAACTCTTCCTCCCTGAAGTAATGTAAGATAAGGAATGTTTTCTGTCAGAAGCAGAAATTCACAGCTATCGTGAATTTCTTGGTTCCCTTGCTAATCATGTTTACTTAACTCTCAACACAGTCTAAAATGGACTTTAGTCATATTTCCAGACTTTGTTATCTAGTAAATTCTTGTCTGAGTGAAGTTGCCAAGTCAGCCCCTGAAGACAGAGCTGTGTGACTTCAGCTTCCACTAAAACACATAACATAATGCTGGTTATGAGCAAACACTCTGGAAATGTGCATAAAAAAATACTCAATGTGCAGAAGCATCCTTTCAGCAGCCACAGCCATTGGGATTATGTAATGAGCCTTCTCCTTTCTTTGTTAAAGTCACAGAAGAATTTGATGGTATGTCACAGCAGAGGACTGTAGTCCTGCATACAGAACACCTGAGTCAAAACAAAATATCTGGGGGGTGGGGGCAAAAAAAGCCTTTATAAATGTCCAGAATTACAAATGTCCAGCCTGGCTATTGCTGTAGTACAGATAAATATTATGTTCTTGTTTTTTTCCCTTCTATGTGTTCGTGTAAATGAAAGACAAAGAATTGCTAATTTAATTAAAAACAGCATGGTACAAATGAGAAGGTCCCTGAGACAGAACTCTGCAGTTTTGATGCTGATACTTTTGCTCTGTCCAGTTTATTTTTTCTATGTGAATATTTGTCTCTTGGAGTAGAAAGACAAGAGGCACGAGAGCATTTAAGTTTTTTTATCACCAACTCATAGGGCTTCATAATTGACTGAAGTTGCAGTAATGTGTTTTATTGCAGAAGGCTACAGATACAAATTTTTGAATTTTATGTTCCCCAAAACATTTTATAATTTCTTTCCGTCATGAAGTCATAGTTGCTGCATATAGAGATTGTTTGCACGGGGATATCTTTGTCTCACACTTCTTAAGATCCATGCTCAGAGATTGTCAGGGTTAGCCCCTCTCATTATTCCTTGGTCGATAATCGGATTATGTGACAGGGATCCCAAATGCCTCACTTTCATATTATCCAGAATTGTAGCCTTGCCTGCAGCATCCCAAAGACAGATTAACCAATTAATTACAGATTCATTAGGTCATGGAGTGTAATCCTTTTTTAGGCCACTAAGGTCCTTCAGGGAAAAGGACTCAATATGACTTCTGATTTTGAGTCAGTTGCTGGAGCTGGCTTTGAGGGTCCTTTCCCTGGATCATCATTGTCCACTGGCTGATTGGTTTTGGTTGTGTGTTTCCCATCTCCCAAGGCAGGAGCAGCAGCACTTGTCTCTTCTTGGCTGTTTTATGGCCTGGAAAGGCTCGGAGATGGCCTTGGGCAGCCCGCGCTTCAAAGGACGAGAAGAGGCTACAAGTCTTTCTCGGACTTCAGTATTTATTGGTTGTTTATCTAAAAGATTTTCTCTCTGCCCGACAGAGGTCTGCACAGCAAGCTAGCTATGTGCACACTGCGAGCCCCCGGGGCAGTCACTTATCTTTATACTCAAAATTACGTATACAATATTTACTTATTCTTTCTAATACCTTTTACTCTTCTTGACTGGTGCACTTTTAGTAATAACTAATCTCAAAGTGCTACCATCACTACAGAAGATGGAGGCCAAGAAGAAGAAGAAGAAGGACAGGACACGCCCCAATTCTTCTATCTTACTTCTCTAGACCCCCCTGTACAGAAATCTTAAACTCTGTGTTTTACACTCTAATTAATTTATCTTTTCACTATTTACTTCAGTGAAATCTTCCCATCTTCATACAGATGTCGTCTCCTGTGTAGGATCAAAGTCCAGCTACTAGACACTTCTGGCAACATTCTAGGACTCTCGAGCCCCCCGAGGGTGGTCTCGGTCACTCTGCACCTCAGTCCTGAGTGGCTGAGATCCCACACCTTATAAACCATTATTGCTATGCTCAGCACAATAGCAACCCAAACCTGTGCCCTTCTATTGTAAAAGCTATGTGTTAGAGTCAACATTGGAGATATTTCCAGATAAGAAAATAGGCCTAGGCACCAGAAAGGTATTAAAATTTTAAAAAAGCCTAGGGACCAGAAACACATGAAGGCTTTCACCCAGAGAGACATTATGAATTTAAGCAACATGGCTACTGACTCCTTTATCCTACTACAGAGTAAATGAAACTAAAATGCAATCAGTACAGGTTTTTTCCAATTTCTCAAGCCACACACTGGGTGCCAAAAAGTATTTGTCTTGATTTAGGGCAAATTTGGGAGGAAAATTCTGAATGGGGTTTTTTTGGAAAGCAAATTCAAGCAGCCCTTTTTTCTCATTGGTTTGAGAAAGATCTCTTTGGAGAAAAATGGAAAAAACTGTTTATTTAACAAGCAAAGTACTCACAAACATGAAAAAAATGAGTAATATTATACAATGTAACCTTTCATTGTTTTGAGGAGATGGCAAATTCAGAGAGAGTCTTTTTCATGGGGTCTAGCTTGGCTCTCTTTCAGTCTCTCTGGGGCTTAGGTCTGATGTTCCAGCTGCAGTGCAGCTTGGGCCCCCCACCCCGCCCAGATCGTAGCCTAGGTCTTCTCAGATCGAACAATAATTGAACAGTTCCAAAAAACTTCTGGCCTCAGCTAGCTGAAAAACACTGACTAAAAGCAAAGGAGCGCTCTCTCAGTGTCCGTGCTGCAGGCAGCACAGTTGGTGAGAGAGAACGTGGGGGAGCAAGTGCCCTTCCTGCCAACAAACTGTGTGCTTTTTCTCCCTTCCACTCTTGGAACCAGTCTGAAAGGGGCAGAACTTAATAAACAGAACGCTTGATTGGGGATACAAGCATCATAAAGTCACCCTAGGGCAAGTAGTGAATACTATTCTCACAATATTCCAAGAATGAGGAAAATTGGAGAGAAACAACTCCTCTCTTCCTAGTAAGTGTTGAAATAACTAAAGCAGGTTATTGAGATGCTGCTGAATTATCATCAGTTACTTAAAGTTACTCCACTGTATTCTCATGGCTAAGGTGATTATTTAAATTTTAATGATTCTGTGTAAAAACTATAGAACAATTACTAGTCCAGATTTTTCTTTCACTCCGAGTACTGCTTGTCCATCTCCCATGACATTTATAAACAAGCAATTTTTTGTTCAAATTTCCCTGTTGTTTGCTATCACATTGACGTAGGCAGTATCTGGCAGCAGATTCCATTTTTTATCAGCATCCTCCTATAGTGTGGCTATTAATACCTCATTTAAGACACTGCTTCTGTCTCTGGAGAGAAGAGTGTTATGACTCTGGTAAGACCATTATAAGACAATTTTTTAACTTTGATGCACATGAATTTCTAACAAGTTATCAGTAGACAAATGGCAAGATGATTTCATTAGAAAAAAATCATATGTGACTTTCAGGAAAGCATTTCAGTTTTACCTGAGTCAGGGATAGAAGTTACCCAAAACAGGGTAATCCTCTGTGCTGATTGGTAAAGAGATATTTTAAATATCCTCCCAATTCTTTGTAAGTATTAAAAAGTAGACATTGAAGAAATCTCTAAATAGCCTTGCTGTATGTTGTTCTAGTGCCAGAATGAGAAAAAATACTATAGTTACTAGACACAAAATTGTAAAAGACAGAATTTAGTCATCTTTGTTTAAGGTATCTAATTGCTTTACATAAGTTTGTCAAACTGAAACTCAAAATGCTGGAAACTTTAGATTTAAGACACGCTTTTGAATATGAGTATGGGAACTTAGAGAAAATACAGACTCATACAAGTTTTACTTGGTAACTAACTGAACTATCTGTAAGAAATGCTATGGGACAAAAAGTATAGTTCATCAAAGGTAGCCAAAGGACAAAGAAAAGAGGTTTGGTTTGGTTTGGTTTTTAAAGTAAGCTAAATATACAAGTGGATGAGCTTCCGAGGCTTTGATGTAGCTGGCTTTTTATAAGAGGTTTGTTCTGCCAGTTCTGACCAGGATAGAGCATGCATGTCAAATCCTTTTCTAAACAAGCCTCTCTGATTTCTTCCAGAGAACCAGCTTTACTAAAGCAAGGCAAGGTTAACCGTTATTTAAGAAAAGTATAATGTTATGTAAATTTCAATGATGGCATTGTTACCAAAATGAGATAAGGACAATTCAGAATAAATAGCAAACTTTCAAGTTACTATAACAAATGTTAATTTCACAAATAATCCGTTAGTTTTTCTAGAGGATGAAATATTGAAAATATTCATTCAGCAGTTCATAAGATTTTATAGCTGAAGAAAAAAAATTCTGGGAAAATGGGAGGTACATAAATGTGTTTCTTTATATTATTTTACTACAATCATACAATTAGTACTGGTATCAGTAATGGCTAGAAGTAAATTCTTAGAAAATATTTACCTCTCTGTAATAAATCTTGGTATAGTATGTATTTTATTACAAAAATGAGGACAAAAAGATCAGTTTTGAAAGATTAAATCTAATTCTTCTGAAAAGGCATGCACATGGTATGAACCCCTGCTGAAATCACATCTAAATCCCATTTTATACTCAAACAGTGAAAGAACAAGAACTGGATTGCCAGCCCTGACCAGGCAATATTTGGACTCAAACATTTTGAAACAGTGCTGTGGATAGTGATATTCTGTAAAGCTTTCAGATAGAGCTTAATATGTAATAACAGATAAGTACGAGTATGATTTTAGTGAAAACATTGTGAAATCAATGACTGGGGATTTGAACAACATGAATGTAACCTATTAAATGAAATATTAGGGATAGGAAATAGCTGTTTATACTCAATTTGTTGCATACCACTTGTATATTTCATGTTTACTCACCCATGGAATGTTTCAGAGAAAACATTAACTTTTTGCCA
The DNA here is from genome assembly GCF_028551555.1 of Melozone crissalis. Classification (NCBI taxonomy): domain Eukaryota; kingdom Metazoa; phylum Chordata; class Aves; order Passeriformes; family Passerellidae; genus Melozone; species Melozone crissalis. The sequence goes on along the minus strand of NW_026535784.1, from coordinate 32,368,538 downwards.
AGGGAAAATGCACTACAGCGTTATTTATGGAGAGAATAACTTTTTTAGAAGTCCAGATTTCAGATGGTAACTCTGTCAGCTTTGGATGTTGGCTGTTGGTTGTTAACCTTGCAGAAAATAAGCACAGATTCTGGGAGTACTCTGTACCCATTTGCCCTTATTTGTGTGGGAATCCATATACTTTTAAACATTGTAACCAGTTCTAGTTATTGCTTTGTGCCACCTAGTATCCTCCAGGAATTAGAATCTCTTTCTAATAAGATCAAAGGCTTTCTCATAAGCTGTGAGAAAGTAGTTGGTTTTCAACTCAAGTATTTTACATCTTTAATTTGTGATTAGAAGGAAGGTTATTCACCTAAACTTCAGAAAAAGTGAACGAGAGAAATATTCTCTCTAAAATGAGAAGTATTATAAACATAAAACATCTGATATAAACGCCAAAAAAATTTTGAGAAGCCAAAGGTATTTCTGTAAATTTTGTTATAGTAATCAAGGACAAACTTCACAAATATCAAAACCATAAACTTTCAGAGCCCCACTTTAATTGGCAGTGACTTGACTCTGATTTTCCTTGGATTTACTGGAGTATCTACTTAATACCCCATCCATGTATGTGGAAATTCTTGGAAAGAGATCTAAAAACCCGGTAATATTGTAGTTTATTTTAGCCAGAAATTCCAATGGACTTTGTTCTTGTTTCATACAAGTAAATAATACTTTTTAATTTCTTTTTTTTTTAAGGTATAGACTTCTACAAGACCCTTTGAAATTAGCTGTGTGTGTTAACATGAAAGAGTTAGAAAACGTGAAAGAATTAGAAAATTAGAAAGAAAGAGAGTGGGTTTTTCAGATACAACTAATTTCATCTCTTCTAAATGTTTGCAAACCATTGTAAATTTCTGTAAGTTCTAAGCTCCCAAAAGATGATTCAGTCTTGTGCTGCTTGGAGAAGAATCCAACTATACCCCTTACCAGTCCTCAGAACAATGATGTTACACACAGCTTGTAGAATGTGGAAATAATAGGGTGACCAGATCCTTCCTTCTATGTATAAAAATTATCTCAAATGTAATTGGAGAGGTCTGTGGTTATGATATTGGTTAGAGGTGTACATGTGTGTGTGTATTCCCATGATAATCCTTTTTGAAAATTCCTTTACTTAAAAATATTTTGCAGTACTCAAAAGGAAACCTCAATCATTCCAATTTAGAAACTGTGTATGATAATCATTGAGCTAGGCATAAGGTGTGCTAAATGTGAGTTCACTTTTGATTTGCTGGTGTTTACCTGGAAAATACTTCTGCATTCATCTTAGTTTTGGTACAGGTTTTTTGGCTGTTGCTCTTGGTTTTCCTTATTTGACCATTGTGCTGAAGATGCATCCCTCAAGCTAGTTGCATGTTTATTGATGGAATAGATACAGCATATTGCTACTCCACAAGTATTAGTATGTTGTGTGCTTTTAATTCTTCACAGATTCAAACTTATTAAGATTGAATCTTTTTCTCTTGGCTTTGATTGCCGAGAACTATGTCTACAATTACCTTCTCTTCATCCTTGTCTTTCAGGAGCAAATCTGAAAAACCCACTATCTCTCCAGTGGGGTAGAGTAGGTGTCTCACTGGTGAGGCTCATTTCACATGGTCATTTAGAGGTCAGTCTTCACACAGAGTTCACACAATCTGTTAGAAGTCAGGTTTTAGGTATCTAATCTAAGCTTGGTGGAACTGGAGTCAACTTTGTATGTAAGTCAACTTATATATGTAGATAAGCATTATTCATGACAAAATAAGGCTGCTAAAGCAGCACAGAACATGTGAAATAGTGCTAGTGCATTTACAATTTGAGTTTCTTGGCAGTACATAGCTGTAAGGTTATTTTTTTATTTTTGTATGTGACTGTTTTTAAGTGAAACAAAAAATCTGTAGCTCTAAATGCAAACTTCATTTGATAGGCTCTTGTTTTACCAAATGCCAGATGTTTCAGGTAGAGTGAAGCTGACTCTTTAGAACTGGTTTGTTCAGCTCAGTCAGAGACAGTCTGCCAAAACAAGGCAGGTTAACTCCAAATCACGGCAAACATGCTCTGGGAAGGAGGAAAGACAGCAGTTATTTCTAGACCAATTAATTACACACTTTAAGTTACTGTTTTTAGTGGGTGGTTGTAATAACCAAATGACCCACAAATACTCCATGGAAACCTTAGAAAAACTATTCTGTTTGAAGAATGTTTTTATTGTGTACTGTACAGCTGTGATCTTTCAAAGAACTTTTAATGCTAAGAATAATTTCAGAGCAAGTCAGTCATAGCAAGTGAAGGAGGTATTTTAAACTTGCTGTAGCAAACATAGTTTTCTTAGGTGGATGGGAGTCTTAAATATTTCTAGTCTTCTGTAGCTTGTATTGCTTTTTATTTCATAGGAGTTTTTTATGGATTCTCAGTAATAGATAATGTTAGTGATATGCATTCCAGGAGGCCTCTTCTGCTTTGGCTTACTTTCAACATACTAGTACAGAAAGATGTGAGAGGATTAGTTTATGCTGTAGTCTCATGTATGCACTTCCAACAAGCATAAGTCAAAGATGCCATCACCCTGTTCTGGCTTTCCTTCTGCAAGGCTGGTTCCATGGACCTTCTTTGCTTGGATCGGATAAAGAATAGCCCAGGATGCCATGCCAGGTGAAAAGCAGTAAATGCAGCAGATGCCTACATAAATGCTTGTGCTGGCACTAGGGTGGAAGCAGTGGGCAGTGGGTTCTGAATAACAGTGACACCTTTAAACACCTCTGTGTGAAGCTGTGACTTCAGAACTCCTGCCATTCCAGTAATGATGCTCTCCTGCTCACAAATTCTACTGGAAGAAACATTATTGTTGCTCTTGGGTTTTCCTGTTCTGTTGTTTTGATTTTTCTGTTTCATGACAGTGCAGTATAAATGGTTTTTAGTTTAAGAGTAAGGATTTCTGTCCCAGGATTTTTATCCATGAGTTCATCTGCTCCTTATGTTGCTGATTTTTGTTTCTCATTGAGGATTTACAGTCCCTTGAGGTTTGATAACTGAAAAGATAAAGCTGCAGTAAGAAGTATCCTAGAAAATCAGACTCCAAAGAAACACCTGCAACTGATTTATACTCTCTGTTAGTGACTTTCACCTTAGGCTTCAGAAAAGTATGAGGGAATGCTAGGTCATTTGGAGAGTTGTAGAAACTTCCACAGGGACAGACCAGTGTAGAGCGCTGTTCCTTTCCATTTATTTTGTTGTTCTTTTTCCTCTTCCTGCCTACCCCCTGTTGTATCTCCCTCCCCTCAATTTTTGTCTCTGCAAACATTGTAGCTTTCCCCAAATTCCTTCCATTTTTCTGCCATTTACTCAAAACCAGACAAGCACTCTACCTATGAAAATTATCAAATGTAGGCTCTCTTCAGGGTAAGCTTGTCTTTCCTTCTGTTGTACAGTTGTAGTGCTACTGGGAATCTTGAATCTTGTACTTTCAGTAGAAGTTATTTTTTTCTAAATTTATGCAATGCAACTGTGAATTTTGCTTCATAGGTCAACTAGTAATTTATTTGAGAGAGAAGAATAAAAGTAAATTGTTTGTCTCTGAGGTGACGGAGATAAATCATAATAGTTTATTAGAAATATTATTTATGTTACATGGCAGTCAAATTGCACAAACAATTGTGTCAACAGAGAGATGGGAAACTATAGCAATGGTGCCTAGAGGGATGATGAAGTGACTGAATAAGAGGGGAACACTCAAATTTCTGAAATTACTGATGGAAAATGTTTGTTCCACTTAACATTTCCATTCTTTGTCCCCAGCTACATGTTGGTCTCCATCAGATTGTGCCAAGTGCATGTCTGAGACACTGAAGCCTCTTTACAGTGTAATGAAAACATTTATCTTCTATGAACATTGTAATAATTCATATGGAATTATGATTTTAGAGCCATAGAGACACTTCACAGAATTATATAAGGCATCAGATTGTAAAGCAAAAATTGCATGAAACAGTACAATCTGAGGCAAAATAAAGTAGTCAGAAAATATGGCAAATTCTCTTTCCCAGCAAGTAAATAATTTATATTTTATGGTTACATTTCTTTTCCTACAACTTATATTTGCAGTTGAGTGTTTTTCTCACTATTAGAGAAAAGTAAACTAGATCAGATGAATTAGGATGCAGTCATGCCAGCTTCTTATCTAAAGCCTGGTCCACGTGCAAAAATGTTTGGAGCTTTTTTTTTTGTTAGATGTCAAAATTCCATCACCAAAGGACTTTTTGCTTTTAATGCCAGAGACCAGTATACAATAGTTTGAGCTTTTGAGGCCAACATTGAAAATGGGTCTGTATCTGTGTTTTTCTATTCATAGCTCTGCTTTTGGGGAAAAAAAAGGAAACCATTTTTTAAAAAAAGTAAATGTAAAATTGCGTGTAGTGTTTATAGTAGCACTTAGTCTAAACATCCATAAAAATGGTTGTAGGGTATCAGTGTTTGGGTATTTGTGAGTGGCTGCAGCATGGACCCATGTGCATTGATATGAGCTGCATGCTGCAGCTGGTTTTTCTCATTTTAAAGATATGACTCTAAAACTATTTCCACAAAGCAAAAAAAAAAAAAAAAAAAAAACCACTATAAAAATGCTTCTACAATGGCTTTCTTTTGCTGAAGTGGCAATGTGGAAAAGGATTTTCCTGGGCAGATTAAAAACACTGGGTGCTCCAGCCAGAACAATCGAGCATTTCAGAATGAATTATACTAACTTGCTGAACCAGACTCTTCTCCCTGTGGGCATGTATTTGTTTGCATATATTTATCAGTCTGCTTGGAAACAGAATGAGAAACATTCATGCATTGCCTTTTAGAGAAGAATCTGAATGGAACTTTTCTTGTTATTGTATTAGGGGGGAAAAGCATCCTAGGGAGGATTGTAGCCACTTACTGTAAACTAGGAAGAGGCTGTAAAGGTGCTTCATCCCATTGATTTTCACACAATGTGAGTTGCTAGTTCATCTTTTCTTTAGATAATTCCATGCTCCAGTTTAACAGTGAAGCATACTATAACTCCTGGTCTCCTAGTTTAAGCTCCCTAAGGAAGGTATTTCAGGAAACCCTTACTTGCTTGTAGTTTCTTGACTGTCAGGCTGTTTTTCTTCTTTATTTTCACTCATGACCACACATGAAGCGCTGCAGACTCAGTCTGATTGCTATGACTTTAGCTGCTTTAAGAATTGAGAATTCTTAAACTAATGGCTCACTTACTACATTTAATATTTTAACAGCTAACTTCTCATGGAAGAACTTACTGGTTTGTTGAAGTTATGACCTTAGGGCTTCAAAATTAGTTAGGTCTGATATTAACTGTGGTGCTTCACAGGATACATGTCTATCTAGCAAGCACACACAGCAATTAGAGCTCCTGACAAACTGCTGGAATTCCCTTGTGACCAGAAAAACTGTTCCAGCATTTGACATAAAGCAAATGTTTACCAGCCACTGTGCAAGAGGCTGCTTGTAAAGGCCAGGGGTGGTTCACACTGCTCAGGACACGCAAAGAAAGCTATATTAGGAGCCTGCTCACACATCACTGATGTTAGTAAGGAGACAAGTTCTCACAGTGGTTGTTTTGATTATTGGTCTGCAGAGCCCGAGAGCACTTCAGGGTCCAGGTGCCCCATCAATATGATTTTATCTCATGAAAAGACTCAGGGTGCACCATTCACTCTTCTCAAATTGTATTTTACCATGTAAGAAGACTGATTTTCTTGGTTTTCTTCTACTTTTTATGTCCTTGCAAATCAATGCTACTGGACATTTGCTAATTTCTAGGCTAGGTTGCTTATAGCTCCCACTACTACAACTCTGAATCGAAAACCAAAATACCAGTACAGACAACTTCAGCGTAGTTTATGCATCCTCTTCATGTCAAAAGCCAAAAATATTGCTGAAAATAATGAATATGTAATCACATTTTCCATAATGAGGAAACTGTCCTGCTGTATGCTCTTTCAAGACTATACTGAGAATTTAGGAATATGTCCTCTTCATGTAAAGCTCTCCTTCTGTTATGTGAAAAAATGTATGAGGCAACTAGAATGACAGTTCCACTGTTTTTGCTTATTTATTTTTACTTTCTAATTAATCTTATACATTCAAAGGGAAGCTGGTGCCTATCTTGTTTAATTGTGGATGTCTGCTTATATCTTTGCATAAAGCTTTCAAGCAAGGCTGTTTGCTTTCCATGGCTATGAAAATATATTGGCAGGAGTTTTAAAATCTTGAGGAGTATTTGCTTTTCAGTAAAAGCAGTAATGGAATAATATTCATTGACTTTGACTCACTATCTAGTAGATTATAAAAGCTGGTAGAAGTTTTTAATAAGGAACAATGGCAAAATACTGATTGGTGAGATCAGGTAAATAGGGTACTAGGGAATAACACAATTTTTAGTGACCCCCACATTTTGATTTATTAACTATGTACACAGAAGCTGTAGATTTTTCTTACAAACTGCAGTTGTAACCATAACATGCCATGAGGATTTTCTGCTCTATGCTTTGGCTGTTCATTTTCTGGGCCACAACAATCTCACTAATATAACCTGTGTAACATTGGATTTATTTTCATGTACTTCCATTTTACTTTTTACCCAAACTTGTTCTCTATCCTAGGGATCAAGAAATAGTTCAGACTGTAAATTATTAATCCAGTCCCATTTTCAGCCATACATAATAATTACTAAATCTCCTTCAGTTATTTTTCATGGTTTAAGAAAAAACCAAAACCAACAAACATTTTTGGAGTGATGTACCTCAACCATGAGGTGAGAGGATAGGAGAGCTTTAGCTTACGTCAGGCAGACAAATCAAAGTCAAGGGCTGAAGCTCGCAAAGGAAGGATCTAAACAAGGCAACTGTTTGACAGTGTCCTGCAGAATATCAAGAGTGACATCACATCCATCTATGTTCTGGACCAACTATAAAGAATATTCCTGAAATTTATTTGTGGTCAAAATTACTTTCACAAACTGGCCCAGCATTACACTTTAGTCTTAATGTATCCTGAAGGATTAGTTGCTATGTAGTTGGAAAGGCTTAGAGAAGTTCTTGAAAACCTTTCAAGACAGGTTCCCTTCCCCCCTTGTCTCACAGTGAGACAAGAACTTGTCTCATGGAAGTTTAGCTAGACAGCTGCCCTACAGATCTCTAGGCCCAGTGACTTGAAGGTGATGTAACTGTGGTTTAGATTTAAGGCCACTGCACACAAATTAATTTAGTTATATGACAGTAATATTTTTTTGAGTTGAGATGAACACTTCCAGAAACAATTGTATGCTTTAATTCGTTATTCAGTAGAGATGAATTAGAGACACCAGCCACTCAATAGTGACTCTTTGTAGATGGAACCTGTGGCTGCCTTATGCAGCTGATGTTGCCAGATCTTTCAATGGCACTGCAGAGGGACAGAGCTGGTGATGCTGAGAATAGAATAGAATAGAATAGAATAGAATAGAATAGAATAGGCAGTGTGCACCTTGGCAGATTTCTCTCTGCCACTATAGTTATCAGTGCATTCCCAAGGTGAATGTTGTGTCAGTGAGGAAAGTTTGCCCGAGTAGGTAGGGTAGTGTAAATTACCTCTCCCTCCAGCAACAGAAATACAGAAACCAAGCTGTTTTGCCAAGTAGGGATCTACTTCTGCTCCTTCAACTGCTTGTTGCAGGATTAAAGAGGGAATGGGGCTTTTTGCTGCCCACATATCTAATATCCCACAGATGTTTTGGAGAAACAACAGCAGAAAAAAGATTATCTACCTCTCCAGTTTTGATCTGAGAATTCAACATATGTTTAGTATCTTTGAATGTTTATTTAGTAAACCATTCTACACCATATCAGGGAGACTGCAAGATCCATTAGGGAGCCATTGCTGTCAGATGGAGATTTTTTAACTTTGCAAAGAAGGATCAGAAGGAATTTGTCTCAATAGAGACAAAAAGGGGTAATAAAATCATACTCTGGTTCAGAAATGACCTGGCATTCTTAAGTAGGTGGAGATCTTCTCAATGAAATACCTGTAACCTGCCTTTCAGTCAGCTTGCTATCCTTTGAGTTTCGTAGTTTTCTCTAAGAAGTATTTTGTAAATTCTTTATGCATTGTTTGTCCAGTCTCTAAGTGTGAAGGTTCACAGTTTTTTGTTCTCTTCATCTGAAGTCTCAGATGCCAGATACAGCTCAAGGAGATACATGGTAGAATCTAGTTCCTTCATGTTGCTGCAGTGGGTAGTTTTTTCTCTGGATTATGCTGCACCAAGGGCCATACTTTGCCACAAAAAGGATAAACCTGTATTCCTCAACCCCCACCTTACAACTTCTCCCCTTGCAAAGGCGCCAGCAATCATGCAGCCACATGACTAGATCAATTAAGTGACTGATTTAGTTGAAAAATAAGCCAAAATTATTTTTTTTTCATCAGATCACTACCCTTTCAGTATTGGCCCAAAATCACAGTGAAACTGCATTTTTAGTGTGGAAGGTGGCTTTGATACATCCTTAACAAAAATCTTTTACGTGTCACTCTTGGTACAGAGTATTTTAGAAGAGGGGTTGTTGAAATATAAAACTTAAAAGGTATCACTGGCTGTCCTGTGCAGTGGCACCTTGGGAAACTTTCTTGAACAATGACTCACTAGCAGTACTTCATGGTAACATTTATTGTGTTGATTCTGACATGACTCCCAGCAGAATAAAAATCTTGACATTGATGAATGTCTTGAAAGGTTTGCAGGAATTCTTTAAAACTGCAAAATACCTAAAAATTTAACCAGAATATATATTAGCAGAAAATCAAGGGTAAAAGAAACCACTCAGAATTTCCCATTTTATTTTGCGCAGTTGTTTTCTTTCCAGTTTGTGGATTTTGTCATATGCACATTATATTCTCGTGTGAAGGATTTATTGATCTTCATAAGCAAGTCTGTTTGGACTGATTTGAAAGGTAACATTATTAAACTGATCAGAAGTATTATGCCAGCCATTCAGAGTAGAACAGTCTGTTTTCTGTAGTATGACTACATCTAACACCACTTCTTAAAGTTGTTTGTTTTGTAAAGCACTTTCATACTTGGAGAATATTTTTCAAAGTTACACTATTGGTATGGATCTACAAAATTCTTTCTTTGCATTTCCAGCTGCTCTATAATAAATTCCATCTGTGTTTTAACTATATTTGCATTGATTTTTCAGCTATGCTAGCTTATGTCTGTCCTCTGTCTCACTGACCCTAAAGTCAACCAAAGTGGTGGGCAAACAGCCAATTTCAGATGGCATTTGGTTAGTTTACTCCCTTTTAAAGTAGTTTAGGAAATGTTACTCAAATATTTCTCTTTTTGTCAAGACTGTTTAACTTTCACAGTTTCACCCCCTTTACTCTGAATTTCCTCCTCCTCAGTATTTTTCCAGTTCTAGGAAAAGGGATTAGCAATATATTTCACCTCTAGCTATTTTCATTGTAGTTTTCTTTCCAGATTTCTAGGGGTTTTGTCTAGCTATGGGATTTTTTCCCTAATCCTGGGTGTGGTATAATTTTGCTTTGTACTACTTTGCATTTGTCTTGTAAGACATAGTTAAATAACCCCAACGTATAGCCTAAACTTGTAACTTTAAAGGGAATTAGGCTGTGCAAGGAGTGCAAGATCAGGCATTTGGAAAATGGTTCAGTGGAATTGTTTTCTTTTCCCTGTACAATGAGTATTTGTCGTAAACAACTTCCATGGCTCTTGGAAAGTTATTTCACTTCGCCTTAGGTAAACTATGTACCATTAGCCTTTTTTGGTCTGAAGCCAGTTGATTCCTGTAGGCTTTACTAAGTGCGAGTTGGTTTTTTTTCCTTTTCTTTGGGTTTGTTGGGTTGGGTTTTTTTTTTCTTTTACCATTTTCTGAAAATGTTCAGCTTTTACTTAGTGCCTATTGGTTTGGGGTTTTTTTTTCTTTTCCCATTTTCTGAAATTATTCATGTTTTTGTTTCCCAGATCAGTGACCAGAATTGCAGTTCCTTGTTTCGAAAGCCTAGACCTTTACTTTATTGTAGAATGTATGGGACACTGTCCAAGCAGTATCTGATTAAAGTATTATAAGAAAGTATATTTAGTGATTAGACTTATCAGACTTATTTCAGTTTTTGAGAATCACATCCCAGATCATGTATCACACCATACTATCGATAATACCATTCTCCTGTCAGTGCTACTTAGGGCAGGTTTCTTCTCATAGCTTACTAGGAAATTAAAAAAGAAAAAAAAAACATTGTATTGCCTTTTACATACACGTGGGACTGTTTCCTCACTTCTCTGTGTGTTGTATTCTCTGGCATGTGTACTTGAGTAAAGGAAGCTATATAGTATTTCTTAGAAGAACAAGCCAGGAAATAGTGATGCAAATAAATCAGTCAGACAGGCAGGGTTTGAAGAGTGAGCTGGTGTAGTTACCTAGCTGACTGTATCCAAAATCCAAAAAAGAATTGCAGATCTTTGAGGTGGGCTGAGGGGGGACAAAAGGTCCTTAAAACACACAACATAAAGTGCAAGGAAGAGCAAGTAATTTGGAGTAATAATGAGATACTGGCTTCCTTGTGTGCCAGTGAAAAGACCTGCCAGCCATTAGGGGAGTTTATGTGCAGCAAATAGTTCAGAGGTCCATGCTCAGCTTTGCCCCTTTAGTTATTGAATAGTCAGGACACGTTTCTGTTTCTGAAGTTGTTTAAACATGGGTTTCTTTTGTTTTTTGTACCTATTGATATCAGTAGAATGTGAATGGGTAAATAATTATACACCAGGATAGCTGTGAAACCATGAATTGAATTTGCTGCTGAAGGATGACTGCTGCAGTCGCACTTGCCTTCACAGTGGGTACCTGCAGAAGCTCATGAAGCTTTCAGCACCTCTAGGCTCTGGCCTGCAGCACTCCTTTTGGGGTATATCTTCTCAGAGGAACTTTGAGCTTTCAAACATGTCATCACAGTCTTTGTCATGTTCTCAAAGCAGGTGTCATGTGTTGTTTAGCTTTGTCAAAGAGAGGTCCCTCTCACGGCCTAACACTGTAAAAAGGAAAATATCAAAGCACCTTAGCACCTATGTTATCTACTCTGTTTCCCTTATTAATCTCCTATAATTTTAAAGTCTAGTTAAAAATTCAAGTAGGACCTTAAAAACTGATAAAACCATGTGAAAGCAAAATATCATTCATAACAATTCATGTCATACAAAAAAAACCCCAACAAACTGCCAAAATTTGGAGCTTTTGAGCATGGACTTTTGGTTTTTTACAGAGCATGATTTTTTCAACACACGGAAACTGCATACTTGCAAAGTTATTGTACCTAATGAAAACCTATACAGATAAATAGAATTTCAGTGCTTTTAAGAAATTCTATGTGTCTGCTTCTTCATTGACTTTTCAGAATATTTTACCACAAGATACCCCATGATAGCTGTTCAACCTTGTTTTTAAAGATACTTCCATTTTTTTTTTAATTTAAATTTTCACTTTAACAATGAAAAATACTCTTTTGGAGAAGAAACATATGTAGACTATTTCAGAGTCTTCTGGATATCTGCAGGTTAATATTTCTATCCTACAACAGAAGTATGGACATTTTATTGCATGTTTTAATTGAGGTTAAAGTGAAAACCACCTTTTTAAAATAGAATTGCAGAGTGAGAGTGGTAAAGTTTTTATCAAAATTCAAGATGAAACAGCAGAAATTATTACATGTATGGCACAATCTTTTTACCATTTATGGTCATGGGAAAAAAAGAAATGGGAAAAAATGCACAGCATTCACTGGAAACTAGATAGGGAAAATGAAGTGATTAATGTGAAGTAATTTAGGTTAAGAAGAATACATCTTAGGAAGGCATCCAAACCTGCAGGCTTATGTCACACATCACAGATTTTGCAAAACTGTTCCAATAATCCTGCTTGAATGAAATGTAGCATTTTAATGTTCAGGCTTACTGCAGTATAAACATATTTGTCTTACAGTACTTTCTTGAAATGAAGTTTTATGATACTTTGCAGTTTATTTTCATCTCAGCTGAATAGCTGAGGTATGAAAAACTTGATGCTTCCCACATATAAGAGTAAAAAGTCCAGAAAGAGATATATGGTGCAAACTCTCAAAAGATTTCTGTGGAAGTTGAACCTGTAAGACTGGGTCAAAACCAAAGTTAAAACTAATTTGGACAAGTTTGTTCATCCATTTCTACCTAAACAGATCTCAAAAATTGCATGATAGTGAGTTTATAAAGTCAACTACAAGAAGTTACTTTCTTAGTCTCCTATGAGTCTCTTTGATCTCTTTTCTCTCACTGTACAGCATCTCACAACTTGCCCTGTTGTCATCTTGAACAAATATTGGGAATGAAAGCAAGATAAACTCCTTGCTTTCAGTTCTTATGCCTTTTATCTGTGAGTCAGAACAAGATGTCTAGAGACATCCTGCTAAGCCAGGAGCAGTCCAGAGATCCCCTCTATGTGTGTGATTCATGGACTTCTGACCCAATGGAAAAAAATCTGGCTGAAGTAATGATGTCATACTGAACGTGTCCAAAGCTGAATCTTTGGTAGCAAGGGATTTTGCTTGTTTCTTTTTAGATAAAAAAATCTTGTGATCAAGCCAAATACAGGCATAGTTTAGTGCAGAGAAAAAGTCTGATTTCTGGCACTATTCAGATCATGTAAAATAAATTAATTTTCTACAGAAGTGCTCGCATTCTATAATATCCTTAAGATGAAGTAAGCACACCCCTTTAATCAATTTCATCTTTTAAACTTCAATTTCAAAGGCATCTGATTCCCACAAATGGAAATGTTACAAAGTGGTGAAAAGCTGATTGCAGGTTCTTCTATCAATGTGCTGTGGACATCTTTCATAAAAGATGATGTTACACTTCCAAGAACACATTGCTGCTTCCCAACAGACTGAATTCTTCCTCCATGGAAACCATGGAAAGTCTCCTGGTGGATTTTGCACCAATACATTTGGTGTAAGCGAGGGTTTTGCTGGCTTAGTATCTCTTTGGTTGCCATGCAAAGAGGAATTGCTGATGCAAGATGTTTTGGTCTGTAAACAAAGTATTGTGCAATGGTGAAAGAGCTCTCTCAAAAAGCATTTTGTTGCAGTGTACAGTGTTGGAGTGGTTCATGATCCACTAAGTAAGGAGAAACACTAGTCAACAGCTTTTCTGTGTATTTTAGAACAATTGCATTCCTCTTTCTAAGCCAAAATATAGCCATCACCATTATATAAATGTAAATCTTTCTTGAGAAGTCTGGTTCTCTTCCTTCATTTCCTGTAGCATGTTAGCTGCAGCTTATTTCAGACTGTTTTCTCTTAAGCTCCCAGAAAATGTAAACAGGGCATAAAAATGTTGTCTACAAATCTTCTAAAAGTAATTCTGAACTCCCACTAGGAGTACATTACCCATAAAATCAGTTGTTGCAAATTACTATTGAAGTTTTTTGAGGGGTGTTTTGTTTTGTTTAGTTCTCGTTTTATATGTTTTAATGTCTAGGAAGAAGAAACCTGATTTCTAAACCAAAATTAAGTCTTTAGCATGTTGTGCTTTGACATCTCCAATCTTCATGATGCACGTCTTTTTGTTATACATAATGGAGGGTTTTGGTTCCTCAAAGTTCTGTTCAACTTGTGAGCATCCTACAAAGGAAGATCTTACTACAACACTGCATCAAGAGAGCTAAAATTCTTTTGTGTTGTTAATTTTGTTACAGTGCTGCTTTATTCTCTGTTTAGCACTTCTATATTCTCTGTTTAGCACTTCTATTTTGCCCAACAGACTGAGACAAATCAAACTATGGAATAAGACTGAGAAGATTTCCATTTTTAGTAAGCTTCAATTTTTCATTTCTTCATTTCATTCTGCTGGTCCTCACAGCAGTCTGTGCTTATTTACTATTTACCACTTGCAGATGTCACTAGTTATCCTGTAACAAAGTCATTCATTACACATTTCTTTGTAAAACCAGACTGAAAAATGGTCATCTACTTGCAGTTGACAGCTGTTTCTGCTGCTGTTCTGTGTAATTTCTCAATTTTGATGAAAACATGTTGGTAAATTTTTTCCAGATCTAAATGCAATGGGGTTTGCCAGCTATGCATATGGAGAATAGTGCTTCATCTTCCCAAGACTTTGTTCCCAGCTCTCTCAGACATGTGCATTGTCCTTGACTGCTGCTCTAAATATAACTTAATGCATGACTTTTGACCACTCATAACTACCTTACATTTCAGAGTAGCTTTCATACAGGTCTCTCCCAGCATAAGTTTTAGTACTTCCACACTGAAAATTCTGACAATATTATTTTGATATGGGTTTCTTATATAATTAATGTTGCTTCCATGGGTCTATAATCACAAAAGCATGCATTAAGATTAAATGATAATTCAGTTGAAACTATAAACTGATGTATAGTAATTATTGTTGGACAGTTGTGCTAATGAACAAACTGGCTAGTGTACAGTGGGCCTGTTTTATCAGTGAAGTCAATGCACAGACTCATACTTTGGCAGGGAATTTTTTGAAGATCTGTATTAAAATGTATTATGAATATGTGTATCTATACATTCAGAATATTATAAGATGTTTAGTCTGAGAAATATGATTTTGTGTTATTGAATATGTTTTACAATATCACTAAATGTTTTAGTGCTTATGCTACAATGCCAGTAGTTTTTATTACAAAACTGAACATTAGCACAGAAAATCAGTTTTAATTTACTGATAAAATGCTGACTTTTTTTTCATTGTTTTCATATTTCCTTTAATAATAGTAAAGATTTTGTAATTTTTGAATTCAGTGTTTCCAGGCAGCAGGTTGAAACAGTTGTTGCCAGAACTCTAACCTTGGTTGAGTGGTTGTGCACTGGTACTGAATACTTTCATATTCAGGTGATAAAACTACTCTAGTCTGTTGGGTTAATGATGTGATCTTTTACAGCACATTTCTGTTCCATGGCTCATGCAGAGCCTTCTAGTTTTGTACCACATGAAAATGCCATAACATGGATGTGGGGCTGGACAGCATGAGGGCACCCTCTGGCAGAAGTGAAGGAGAGACAGGATGTGCTGTGGTTCTCTGAGGACAGTGCTTCAAACCCCTGAGAAAGGGGCTGCTATGGCTCAGTCTAGTTGCACCTGTGGATTTCTTGTGAGCTGTGGAGTAGTTGGAGTGAGGGGGTTCACTGGGGGAGATGAAGGAAGCACAAACTGGCAGGTACTGAAAAGAGAAGATGGCACAGGGAGCAGATGTGCTCTACTTGCATGGAAATAAACTTGCACATTAAAGATTGCCACTGGGGTCAATGGCAGCAATTTAGCTATCTGCACTATTTAGAGAAACAAAACCTGTTCTTTGAAACCTGTTTCACCAGACAGAGAGAGGACTGGAACTTTCACTGAAAGTAAGTTGAGTTGTAACTTCCAGACCTCTGGGAGGTCACCCTTTCTGCAAGGGTAGAAACCTAAGCTTTCATATGCATTTATCTTAGATTTTTAGATTGCTTTCTTGAGAGCATTGCCAGTTTCTGTTGCAGCAGAGACAGAAGAAGAGCAAATGTAGAACAGCACGTCAAAGGTCGAAGGATATGTCCTCCTACCCTGACCACGTCTCTTGTGGTGTCATTTGTTCCATTCAGATGAACTGATGTCAGATGACAGGGCCTGGACAGTAAATTGCTTGCAGAATCAGCAGTGAGTTATTTGTCAGTAGCCTGAACACCTGCTGAAGATGATGGAGTAGTTCTGAAATAAACTGGTACTTCTGCAGCCTTTAGCAGTAGAAAGGATGAGCTCCATAAGATACCACATTTTGTTTTAAATTACTATTTGACAATGCTATACCTTTGTGACCTTAGTTTAATTTATTCTTAAAATATTTCTGTATTTTGGATTTTTATTTTAGCATTTTCTTTGTCAGTTAGGAATGTTTTATTTACATTAATCTTGAAACAGACTACTTGAAACCTGATCATTCTGGGCATAAATTCTCCTAAATTGTTCCTATATGTTTCTTATTTTGCTGAAATTGTTTGGTTTGTTTGTTTGTTTTCTGAGGTGAATTTCAGCATGCTAATTTAAATATGTAATGTAATTATGATGTCATCAATATATTTATTCTGTTATTTTATTAAGCTGTTTCCTTATGTTTTTCTAGTTTGAGAGTTTCTCACAAGTAAACAAACTTGCTCAGGCCACTGTTGAGGGCAAGAATGTGGTATAAAAATACCAGAGTCAGTTTTCTGTTGAACTGAAAGTACAACTGACTTGAGTGCAGCTGGAGTCTTACAGGAAGGTGGTTATAAATGCACCTTTGTATTCCCTGTAATTATTTTTTCAAGCCTTGTGTCCAGGAGCAGTACTATTACCCTGTACATCAGTGACTTAAAGCAGTGCTCTCTGTTCCAGTTTACTACTTGTTTTCAGCTTCAACCACCATCCATGGGAGCTTCCAACAATGGAAGGAGTTTTAGCATTATTTAAGGACTTGTTTTCATAACTTAATACTAGGGAACCATATTGAGAACTACAGAAATGCCTCCAGATTCCAAGACAGAATTAGAAAGTTTAACATTTAGCTATACTTTCTTCTTTGATTTTTTTCAAAATGTTGTTTCTTGTCACACTGCATGGAAGGACTGTTTCAGAACACTTTTACTTATTTTAAATCACTGCTTTGTTAAGGGTTTTCCTTTTAAGGTGTAACAGCTCAATAAGCTCCTTAGTCAGATAACCAGATCTCTGTGGATCAACTTTTGTCTCAGCTGTCAGTGTGGACATATTCAGTATATATTCTCCTGAACTGTTGTCATTTTCTCATTTAAATTTAAAGAAAGAAATCACTTCCTACAGCATTCCTTGATCTTTGGTTAAAAAAAAAAAAAAAAGGCTATCACATAAATCTACTAAAAAAGACTAAATCTAAAAGATGTGAACAAAAAATTACAGTGACCAGCAGGACTGAGTTTTGGTTGGGGTTTTGTTTTTCATTCCTCGCTTGTTGTGGCTCTTATATAGACATGTACAGTTTGTCTGTCAGTTCTTTCTCATGAAGTACCTGAAGTGCTACTAAAACTGAGTATCAAGCAACAGTAGCAGCAGTAGGGAGTGTTCCCCTAGCACATTTCACTGTCTTCCTGCAGGTTAGCTCCTCTTTATAAGCCCTGCTTTTAAAAGTTTCGGGATATTTGAGAGTAAAGCTAGTCTTGCTTTGTTTTTTCACGTAGCATGACAGAATAGTAACTTTTTAAAAAGGAGGTAGCAGTGTTGAGGGGTTCTTTTCTCTGCAGAAAGCACCAGTGAAATCCCCGCAGGACACGCCGTAACCTGTTCTAAAGAACAATGGAAAACACGACAGGAATCTCTGAGTTTTACACTGGAACTTCATCGCTTCATTTTCCTTTGTCTCGCTGCCAGCGGCTTGCAGACGCAGCCGGGGCGGCTCGGGGAGCAGCGGCCGCGCTGCCTCGGTGGGAGCCGGGGCGGACGGAGGGAGCCCCGGCCGGAGCCCGGCCCGCCGGCCCGGGCGCTGCTCCTTACATGGGCATGGCCGCGGCTCGCCCGGGGCCCGGGCGGGGTGGCCGCTGGAGCCGGGCCGGGCCCAGCCGGGGGCGGCGCGGCCCGGGGGGCTCAGCCAGACAAAGAACAGTCCCGGCAACCAAATAAGGAAGTTGGAGCTGCAGGATTTCAGAATAGGAGCAGAGGGGGAGATGCCGGGGAAGCAGTCTCTGTGCAGGGAGCTGCTCTCTCCTGTTACCAGCGGAGTGCTGAGTGCAGGGGATCGAGGCTTGTCCGTACCCTTCTGTGATCTTCAGCCAGCCTCAAGCTGTGTTTGTCATATTTTCTCATGTTTCTGAAAGCTCTCTACAGATTTTTGTTTGGAAAGGAGGGGTCTTTGGCAGCCCCGTTGGTTAGCAGACTGAAGATAAATGAGTCATCCTTTGCCAAGGGGAAGGAAGAGTCCCATTGCAGATAATTTTAGGCATTACTAAAACATGTTATAAGTTTTTGTCTACTGTAGTGTTCTAATGAAAACTTAGAAATTCGTCTAGAAAGGGTACACAGGCACCTCTGAGAGTCAGAGGTGTCTTTGCAGTTAAGAACAGTAGTAGAGAAAGAGGGAAAAGAAAGAAAATGAGTACTAGAAAACCCTAAAACTGTCCTGATGAATTGGATAGAATAGCATTTCATAACAACATAAAATATGGAAAAATGTTATGGGATTTCAGAAATGCAAGTTAGGTACTGGTTTAAACATAGGTGTAAAATTCATGCCCTGTGATCCAGTGTCTTGGGATGTTGTTTTACCTACTTATATGGGCTGAAGTTAAAAGGTCTTATTCCTGGTGGAAAAACACATGGAACACCATTCACTTTTTCACTTCAGACTCAAAGCAGGAAGAATCTACACAACAAATATTCTGAAGGAAGAGCTATAATCTCTGCTGAGTGTGTGGAACCTAGAATAGAGAAAACTAAATAGCTGTGGGCACAAACTTCAGCAGTAACATTTAACATACTGGTCTGCTTTGCTCTGGTTTGAAAATGTAAGCAACAGAATGTGTCCTAAAGTCACAGCCTTTATAGGAAACAATCACATGCACTGTGAGCCTGACATCCTGATGAAAGGAAGTAAGTTATGCCTTGATCTTGAATTTGTGACAAAATCAGCTCATAAACAGCTACTGAAAAACATTTTAAATACTGTAGGGAAGCCTGGCTCAGAAGAAACAGCTTCTTTATCTTTCCTGACAGGCCTTACAATTACAGCAGCTGTAAGTTACTGAAGTGTAGCTAATTGAAAGATACAACACACTCACTATTGCCATATCGGGGCCATTAAAGAAGGGAATGTACTGTTGAGATTTGAGTTCAGAACTGGAAAGGACTCACAGGTGACATTCAAACTGTGTCCTCTGTGACTTTTTTTAAGCCTTCTAACAATTTTAGCATCTGAAGGGCAGGTAGACCTCTCATGAATCCATGGCAATGCTTGTAAAAGTGAGAGTCAGTATCATAGCTGAAAAGTGTTATGTTAGCTTTACTATGAAGTAAAGCCTGAGCAGTGAATGGGGGTTTTTTTCTAGGTTATATTTTGTTATATTTAATTTCCAGAGCTCACACACAGTATCAGTAGTTCTGAAGGCCAGGAAATCTCATGGATTACTCATGGATAGAACAGACCAATCATGTGGATACTGAAGTATCTAGGAATTTAAGGAAGTCATTGGGATACCTGACTTCTCCATATGCTTGTTGTTCAACCATCACTGTTCCAGTTCCTTATTAGAAAGTGCCTACATAGTAGACCCACAATTTTCCTCTGTGCTGTCATGGGGGTTGCACAAGAAGTCTGATCAATATAATTTAATTTTTTTACCTTGAGGACTTTTGCTATTTTAGTCTGAAAGGTGAAATAGTGGTATAACAAAGAAGACTTGAGTGGGAGTCACTTTGTCACCATGTATGTATGCACAAATGTGAGCATAGGTGTATTTCCACAAAAATGGTAACTGCTGCCTTATGAAAATTGACTCAGTAATAGAAACTTCTAATTTTTGTTTTCTGTTTGTACTGTTAGAAGTTTGGATGAAATTCTTGTTGTCGTTGTTGTTGAATCCTGTTTTCCTAGATCAGAGACTGCGGTATGATTTGCTATCAAGTGTTGACCCTGGTTGTGTTTTCCTTTTTGCAAAGCACATGACTTTAATAGTGTGTATTTGCAGAGTTGAAAGTGATGGGAAATGTTTGCCTAAATATTATTTTTTGCAACAAACATGTGATCTTTTATTTTCCAGAAGTGCTAAGAACAACAAAAGCCACAAATAGCTTGATACTTCCAGTTCAGACATTGTGAATTTCACCAAACAGAAATAGGACCAGACAAAGCAGTTACTACCTCAGTGTCTGCCGACACCAGCCAAGTTAGGTAGAACAGAATACTTGAAATAGTGCTAAATGCCTTGGACTGGCACATGTTTGGTAACTACCATTTCAGAGGTATAGTCAGTCACTTTTCGTTTTGGGAAATCCTAATTTTGCATTCTGGCCTTCTAAAGAAATCTCGAACTCTCACACATTCCAAGAAAATCAGTGTCCTGTTCTGGCTTAGGAATCCACATTCAAAGCTATGCAGAAAAGCTTTGACTTTTCTGTCAAAGTTTTATCCCACAGTATGGGAGGTGATGTAGTTTTATGGAGATACTTTTTTTGGTTTAAATAAAATATTAAAATCTGCAGTGGTTGGCATGCCAAAGCTTATTTTGTACAGGTAGTGTAAATGGGATGCATTTCCCTTATGTAGGAAAAGCAAGGAGATTGCTGAACTTTCCTCCATAGATCACTGAATTCAGTAAGCTGCATGTGAATCACTTTGGAAGCTTGTAAACTCTTTCAATTCCCTCTTCTGGTCAGTCCTTTG
This sequence comes from Melozone crissalis, assembly GCF_028551555.1. NCBI lineage: Eukaryota > Metazoa > Chordata > Aves > Passeriformes > Passerellidae > Melozone > Melozone crissalis. Next base: position 32,348,043 of record NW_026535784.1, on the reverse strand, counting down.
GGTCGGCTTTACTGACATTTCCATCTGAGTTTGATGATGTTGGAACTGTAATATGATGCAAAGCTGCATTGTAGCTGGCTGAATACTATTTGGGTTGATTTACAGGCATGCCTATATCCTCACATTAATTTCCAGATTTTAAGACCAAACAAATCTAATGTCATGTGTGTCCCTCCTTAGAAAGCACCATTTGAATTTCAATCACAACTTCTTCCTAGATATCAGAATTTTTTAAGTTTAAGTTTCATTTGTTGGATTTTTTTCTTTTGTCAAAATATCCTGTCTTGATTTTAAAAAATTGAGACTTCTGGTCTTAACTAATGTGATCAGAATTGCACACTCCAATATAGCTTTAAATGTCTCACTAAAGTCAGCAGCTACAATGCTAAATTTTTATATATTATAATTAGGGAAAGTCAAGGAGGCAAAGATAAGAAAGGAAACAGAAGTGTAGGTTTTTGTACTATAGCACTTGGAAAACAGCAGTTGTTTTTATTTATAAAATTATATGTATGCTATTAAAATATACTTCCTTCGCTGAAGATACACTGCAGGCAGAAAGATTGTATTTAAATGCTACAAATTATTCTGTAATAGTTTAAGAATTTGACAGACACTCTCATGAAGTGCATTGAGTTATTTTCATTTATTTTCACTCATCGCTGAGATGTGATTACTTTGTTAAAGGTTTTCTCCCTGCATGTTCAGTTTTTCTTCCTGAAGGCATCCTTTTTAGTTTTTGTACTTCAAACAATACTAATTTCATTTTATTTATGGGGTGATTTGAAAAGTAAATCTTAATTTTGTGAAGCTTCTCAGAGTGTGAAGGAATGCTAGCAAGAAAACTTCAGGCAGTATGGTGTTTGCCTGCTTTACTAGTGATATCTACCATTATCTTCCCTGGCCCACAGAAATTACTTGTTGGGCTTCTTCATTTTTCCAAAAGCTGTTTGTTATCATTATAATTATGTTTTAATTATTTTCTTAAATATTAGGACTTAATTGGAATTGTAGGCAGTTGTCTTTTTATGTGTGAATTATTTTCCCTCATTTTGGTTTGCTAGTCAAGCTGTTGATATAGTTGGAAACTCCTTAAACCAGAAACAAATGTTCCTGGAACTGGAATTATAGGCAAAGTTGTTTACAAGAAAGAATCACAGATCATATTAAGTTAAGCATATGGTTTTGCTTCTTTTCTCTTTGGATCTTTATCTTGCAATGTGCCTCATGCTTGTTTCCCAGTAAGCTGAGCTTCATTTTCACTTTCCATGCCCAAATATGCTGTGGAGTCAGAGACAAGCGTCTTGAACTCAGCTGCTGTGCACAAGTTGTCTCTGCTTTCATCTTCCATCCCCATGAACTGAACATACACATGCACACATAGACATAAAATTCTTACATACAAAAATTTTAAGAGTTGTGACAGAAGAAATGTTGAAGAACTTAATGCATGTCTTTGATGCAGTATTATCTCAATCTGTTATAATCAAATACAAAGGAGAAGGTGAAGTTAAGAGATGTGAAGTCCAGGTAATGTTTTTCTATCACTGACTTTTCCTACTGTATATCAGTCTGCCCGTTGCTGTGTGTGTTGCATTATCTGCACCTGTTACAGCCCGCAACAGAACTATGTTCTGCTTTTTAGATAAAATTCTTGACAAGCATACCTACCAAAAATCATGGAGAGACCTGGCCAGCCATGAGTGATACTCCTTTTATCTTTGTACTATCTTAATACCATGTGTATGAGCTGCCATGCTTCTTCCCCAGAGTCATGTACCAGAATTGGAAACAGGGTGCTAGTGCAGCGCCAGCCTTCTGACTGCCAGGTCCTGGCATGCCACTCTGCTCTAGCAATGGGGAGATGCTTCATTTTCCCTGCCCTTTTTCCTAATTGGCAGCATTCCTCTGTTCTTCCCGTTGTGTTCTGGAGGGACTGAGTGATGTGGAGTGAGTTCTGAGTCCTAAAGAGGGCTTAATGGTGAAAAGGTGTGACAGGGGTTGGGTAAGCAGAGAAATTTTCAGTCCCACCTTGTTCTGCATTGTCCACTGCGGAATGAAATTTCTCAGGTAGAGATCTTGCTCATTTTGGAGGTTCATTTCTTCAGTTGGGAGAAAAGAGTTATTGTGATGTTCTTGTAAACTAAACAGATTTCCAGCCATCCAGATCTGATCTATAATACACACTGATCAGAAACTGGAGCCCAGAGAAGAAAGAGGATCACCCTTGCTTTCACCTGCCCTAAAATTTTTTGCCTGTTGTCCAGGATGTTGAGCAGAGCTGAAAGGCAGCATGTTCATACACTTACTTGCTGCTCTTGAGGTAGTAAATGAAAGTGATACCACTGATCACCTCCATGGGCTAAGCATGGAATTGAGAATAGTGATTTTATAGATGTATCTTTTGAGATTATCTGTCTTAAGCAGATGTTGAAGTAGATGTTACTAGTCATTAGTTGTGTGCTATGATTGCTTATAAAACTGATGTTGGTGTGTAACCTGTAAGAAGGCAATCTGTGTGGATCCAGACCAAGTGGCTTATAGTAGGAAGGGTATGAACCAACAATAGAAATCTGACACTCTTTATCTCTTTGTGGGAAAAAATAAGAAAAAAAAAAAAGAGGAAAAAAGAAGAATTATCTACCTTCAAATGAATGCCTTAGTGGAATATGTTGTAGTAATTGATGCATTTAGAGTAAGTGACACTCTGGAAGGTTTTGCATAATTAGATCACAAAACAATTAGATTTTTATATCATATAGTAAATTTTTTCTGATCACTGATGCTACTACTCTTTGGCAGGTGAAGAACGCACAGGAGACTATTTGTAAAACAGACGACTACAATGCAATAGCATGATTTTTTAATGAAAAAAGTTTTAAATTCAGTTTAATCTGAACACTTGGGGTCTTGGTAGTGATGAATAGTGGCATAAGTGTTAATTTAAAAGAGCACAGAAGTGTTAAAGGACTTAGAACAACTTGAGACATCGCTTCTGCAGTTGTACATTAAACGTGTAGCCATCCCACCCGCTCTGTCATACAGAGGAAGATGATGTGGCAATCGTGGAAACTTTTGCCTCCCAGAAAAGCTAAAGTAAATTCTCTTTTGTGCAGCTGTATGGCAATATGGAAGAGCCTGGGATGTTTCTCTAGGCTGTTGCAGCGCCTTCTCAAGTTTTTCTGCTGGCTACGGATGTTCTTGGAAGTAAAAAAGTGAGCTTCCAGCCTCGGACCCGAGCATTTTTTGGCAAAAAGCGTACCACAGTGTACCACAGAGTCACAGTTCTTGCAGCTCCGAGGGAGTAACTGAGACTTGGGCAGCGGCAGCGGGTAGAACCATCCCGATGGCGACTCGCTGCGGGAAGCCCGCGTCTCGCTGCCGTTCCCGGCAGCCTGGTACCGCCTCCCTCCGCACGCCTCGGGGCGCCCGCGGCGGCCCGGGACTCTTAACGTGAAGCGGCGGAGTGGGACGCGCCGGCGGCGGCGGCTCTCGGTGAGTCACGGCGCGGAGCGGCGCCCCGGGCCCGCCCTATATAGCCCCGGGTACCTGCGGGCGCCGCTCCGCTCCGCCGCCTCCCGGGACACCGGCGCCCGGCTATGTGAGAGCTGCCCGCTCCGCCGTGCCCAGGTAAGACGGCAGCGTACTCTCAGGAGTTCGCGCTGACGTGTCTTCGGATGAGGTTACCTCACGGCAGAAGCGGTGATGGGAGGCGAAAGGTCAGGGTACATGAAATCATGCTGCAGTCGGACCGGGCTGACCGCCTTTCTTTCGAGTATTTCTACTTTTGATCTACACTTTCTTGATCTTTTAGTTTGCCTCATCGTCTCTAGTCGCATTCGAGTTTGGCTGATGCACTTTATTGCCGACCCTGGCGGTCCCCTTGATGTTTCCAAAGGCAAAAAAAGGATGCTTTTGTGGCGGCAGCGGCTCTGTGCATTTCTGTAGCCCAAGGCTTGCTAAGTCTGTCCATAACAAATATGATAGGGGAGAAAACTATGAGTGCCTTGCCAGCCTTCTTTATACGAGACATCTGTAGGAACCCAGTGATAGTTCTGGCTGAAGAAGATTGGTAATGGGCAGGAGACTTGATCTTTTAGAAGATTTACTACAGCTTCTTACCCAAATGAAACCAAACATTGGAGTTTTGGGTTGTTCTGTGGAATTCATACGTCTAGAAGGAAGACATATTTGGTCATCCAGCACTTAATGTACTCTTGTAGCTAAGTTTTATTGTCTAATGTTTATCACTGCTTGTTGAAAGGAATTTGGTGTTACTTAGTAACTTTGTAACTTAGAGGGTTTTTTCCCCCTTCTTTTCCATGTCTGCAGCACACATCACATATTTGTTTAAATTTTAGTAGTGAAGACAAAAAAAAAATAAGAAAAAAAAAGAAAAGTTTCCTGGCAGTAGGCACATAATTAGAAAGAAGGCTGGGAAAAGTAAGACTGGCCTTCTTTATAATGATGTGTTTACAGAAACTTGGAAAGCAGAGATATGCATTGGCTATCAAAGAGAAACCAACGTCTGCTATTGGAACATTTGGGTCAGCTTTATATTAAGGAATATGGCACTGCAGAGCACACATCTAAAAATAGGAGTGGACACAGTCAAAGTTTCATTAGGCTTTGAGGTCAAGAAACTATTTTTCCATGGTATTCTGTGGCTGTATTGAACTGAAACCATGATTCCTCTGAACAAACCTTATATTTCTGAAATTAACTTTGTGAGATGTATTACATGCTGTGCAGAAAGTTTTATGTTCACTCACGGGTTTGTGTGCACAGAGGTACACTGGCATTCTGGGGTGGGAAAAGTTTTGATGACGTTCTTTAAGAAAGCCCAGCAGTTTCCAGACATCCAGAGCTGGTCTGTGATTCACAACGCATACCAGACATAAAAGGATTATATAGAATTGATAACAAGAGGGTGGAAAAAAAATCATAGAAAAAGTTCAGCACATGCCCGCTGATTGTACCTAAGCCACTTCACTATGAAAATGAGGCAATCTTGTGAGAACAAGATTCTGACAGAGATTGTGTTGCATCCTGCTTTTGGTTGGGGAGCAAAACCTGAAAGAACTGTCTGTGAAATGTTCTTCTTTTATTGATTTTCCTGGCCAGAAGGAGAAACCCTGTGGGAAAAGGTGGGGGCAGAGGGATAAGAGTTTGAATAAAAGAAACTGGAAATATGGGGTAGGAGATATACAGATGTTCTTGCAATGTTTGAAACACACAGGAATATGCAGGTAAGATATTGTTGGAATTGGGAGTGTCTCATTTGGATAAAACAAATCCTCATCTTTGAGATAGGGGAAATCTGATAGTGGATCTCATATTTGAGATGAGATTTCTTTCATCTTTGAGATAGTGGAAATCTGATAATCACAAAGTCAGAATTTAACAAGTTATCACACTGCAATCTGACATAGCAGTTTTCCTAAAATCGCAACAGTGGCTATATGGTAAATGTTTGCTACCAGTTGGTAGATATATGTCACATAACTTTTCTTGCTGCTTTCCAAGTCAAGAACATTTTTGCAGTAAAAAACTATCCTGACAATTTGATGCATGTTTTAACTAACAATTTAAAACTATTGATGTAAGATAAATGTTTTTGTGCTCTTACACTTACTGAAATCCTAGAAAATTGTCTATTATCTTCAAAGTGTTCTGAAGTTTCTTTCTTCTTTTCTTTTTGTTTATATTACTGGCAAAGCTCATCTTGCTGTACACTCATGCACCAATTATTGTGGGCCTATTGACTAGCTCGAGCCTACTGTTTTCTCTTTGCAGAGACTGTGTGATGATTGCAACATCTAAAACTGCAGAGTTTTTTAAGCTGATATGATGGTTGTGGAGGGCATCTAACTGCTCCCCAAGCAGGAGTGTGATTGCAGTTTTGTCATCCACTTTGTGGTCTGTGTGACTGCAGCAGCCATTTCAATAGCTATGTTAGAACAGCATGCCTCCTTTTTTGTAAGGACAGTGGTAAATCTGATGAGTAATGTTCAGCTGTGGGGCTTTAGGCATTGGAAGACTGAGGATGCATTCTGCCTGGAACTGACCTGTGGGATGCTGGTCAGTCCACTTATATGGAGAAATTCTTCTTTCTCTCCTCTACAGAATTTCTTCCTTTTACTCTGTTTCAAAATGATCCATGGGAGACTTACCTTATTGAACTTACCTAGTTCTCAGCTGGGCAAAGGAAACCAATCATACTTGTAAAATCATGTGGTTGATGGAAAATATTGTATTCCTCTAACAACAACCTAATTTCTCATCTGGTTCTACTTAAATTAGCTGCTTTTCAATTTTACTCATGCCAACATTCATGTGGATCCATATGCCTGGGTGCAGAGTAGACTGTCACTGAGTGTGATGTCATATATGTAGGTTTTCTCCATGTGTATAGCATCATTTCCTGTAGATTATGAATGTTTGTGGACACTACACCTGAAATACATGAAGATAAAGGCCAATGCAAAGAAACTCTGAAAGGTCAAGATAGCATATGCAAGATTAGTTCCATCATTTCAAACCAAAATATTTTATATTATTGCTATGTGTTTTTTTTTTCATTTGCTGTTTACTGTCCAAGAAAGGAGTCTTCAAGTATTTGGGGGTTGTACTGTACCTTAACTGATCTGCAAAGAGTTGGTGGCCCTAAGGAGGTTTTGTTTTCCCCCAAAAAATTTCAGGATTATGTAGAACATATACATTGACTGATAGTCTCAGATATATTCTTGAGAACATAATAATTGACTGAAAATCTTTTATCCTGAGAATATTATTTAATCAAAATATGCCTGTGGACTTATGTATTCATGTATCATCTTCCATTGGAAACATTCCTGCTTTCTGAACAGCTAGCATTTCAATGCTACATTAAGTAATAAAGTTCCCTTTAGAGGGAAGTGCCCACCCAGTAATAGCAATACTCAGCAATGATTTCGTAGCAATAATAGATGCATTTGGAAAAATATGTATGGAGTAATTATTAACCAAATTATAGCGTGCATAGAAGGCTAATTTAAACCTCTTACCTGCAGAAGGTGAAGAATCTTGTGACCACAAGTGTCAGAACTTATTGGAGCATTATAGATAATTTAACATTTTGGTATTCATATATTAAATATATAATTATCATAATGAAAAACATAATTACAAAGAAGACGACTCAATAATTAAGGCAGTTCTTTTTAGATGTATAGTCCACATTCTGGGTTAGCACATGAATAGAAAATTTAGGAAATACTTTTCCTCCACATTTCTGTCTAGACACTTACATGGTCCTTTTCCCACCTGCTTGAGACATTCTAATCTTTGCCAAGGCAGGAAGTTTGTATTTCCTTTATTGAAGCAGAAAGTGATTGTAATTAGTGTATTGTGTATGGCGCTCCCCAGCACTTCCCCCTTCCACAAAGGGAAGGAATTTTAAGAAAAACAGCACTTACTTTTATATAAATAAATAAATATAGTGGGGTCAATTTCTTGCTGGGATTTCTGCCTTGTTCACCTGTGTGAGGTGAGTCAAGAAGCAACTAAATCTGCTTTCTCTAATTTTCATAGTGTGCATATCTCTCCAGTGATAATTTGAGTAAGAAATCTTTGATTACCTTATATTATCTTAAACCATTGTTTGTAGCAGTTACTCAGAATTCTTTCCAGTCCTTCCCAGGACATTCTTCTGAGCCTTGGAAATTGTATTCATTCACATCAACAAACTATGTTCCTGTTGAAATTTCTCTTTAAAATGGACTTCAAATTTTGTTTGTTACCAGTTTCAGAAGATGGTCTACATTATATGTTGTAGGATATAACACAGGATAAGAAAAAACAATTGTTCTAATTACTCTCTTTTAGAAAGCAATCTGGTATCACAGTTCACTGTAGTGTATTTCAAGCAGAAAGTGGTAATGAGGGGTTGAGTAATAATATGGAAGAGTTATTTAGTTGAAGAGTTGAGTCTATGCATCAGGAGCTGCTACACTGCATTGCCAAAATGTCCAAGTTTTGGTAAATGTTCATAGGATGACGCATAACTTATTTGTTCTTTTGGGATTGTTTAAAGTAAAGGTTTTTTAGGAAAATACTGTTATTTCTAGACATGATGTGTCAGCCAACAGAAATGTACAGGAAAATATTTTTTTGGGTTTTATTGGCAGCATGGCTACATTTTTTTTTCCAGACTTAAATGTAAAAATAGATTAGCACACACAAAAAAAATCTGCTTTAGTGGTGTTAACGTTTATACCAACCATATAACCCCATTGAATTACCAGTAAAGGCTGATACTTGTTTTGTATGCTACTGTGTGTAAATAATGGGAAAACACAAGTTATTACATTTACAACATTAATATTTAACTTTTACAATCTCAAGTGGATTTGTTTGAATCCTGGAATTTACAAAATTTCTGTTTGTTCTCAAACAGAAGGCCAAGAAGACTGATGACACCCTGGCCTGTATCAGCAATAGTGTGGCAGCAGGACCAGGGCTGGGACTGTCCCCCTGCACTCTGCACTGCCGAGGCCACACCTCGAGCACTGTGTTCAGTTTTGGGCCACTCACTTTAAAAGTGACATTTTGATGCTGCAGCATGTCCAGAGAAGGGCAGCAAGGCTTGTGAAAGAACTGGAGAACATGAGGATTGGCTGGGGGAGCTCGGGATGTTTAGCCTGGAGAAGAGGAGGTTCAGGGGGACCTCATTGCTCTCTACAAGTGTCTGAAATGAGGTCATGTTGAGGTGGGGATCAGTCTCTTCTTCCATACCTGCAGGAAGAGGATCAGAGATAATGGGCTCAAGCTGAGAAGGGGGAAATTCTGATTAGACATCAGGAAATAAAAAAAATTATATGGTTTAGTGATTTAGATGTTACAGTGGTAGTGCTGGGTGGATGATCTTGAAGATCTCTTCTGAAACATTGAACTGTAATAAAGATTCAGTCAGCTGGATTTAATTTTTAAATTGCAAATTAAAATGAATTCCTCTCCTGTGATGAAAAGAAATGTACATCAGAGAGCAAGAAATGCATGCTGGCAGTATCTGGTAGACAGGACAAACTTCATTAGGAGGTCCTGCCTGGGCTCCAGTGAATAGAAAAAGATAATGGAATATTTAGATTTTTTTGTCCTTCTGCTACAGATTCATTTAAAAAGTATTTCTCCAGCCACACTGAATACAGAAATCTGGTTTAAATCAAGACCCACATGTGTTATAGCAACTTTTCTCAGGAGAGCCAACCTGCTGGGTTTAGGCCAAGCTTTCAGCTGAGCTTGCTCCTACCCATTTTTGCACCTTACTCACAACGTGGAAAACCTATCGTTAAAATAGCATAATTATTTTTCTGTAGTTGGATCTTGAAATATTTGTAAATTATTACTCTATGGCTGAATTCAGTCTTCTAAATAGGCTGAATCCCAGTATGAAAGCACTCACTAGAAACATAATTGTTTCTTTCAGTTCTAAGTGCCACGTGTGTATGTACATCCAGATGTGTGTAAAATGTTTCTAACTTCAAAGAGCAGATTATGCAGATTTTTTTATGAAAGAAGATAATGCAAGTCTGTTTCTGTGTACATATGAATCTCATGGTGTGTGACAATATATGTGTGTGTGTGTGTGTCCTTACACACACACATCTACAAAATCTCTGAGTTATGAGGGTGCTTTGTTTAAAGCAGCTATTAAAGTGAAAAACTATTTTAATAGCCAACTTTGGCCAGCAAGGAGATTCACCAAGGCAACATAGAAAGTTTTGCACAAATGAAAGTAGAGTTTCCTTTTCAGAAACCCAATGGTACTGTATTTCTTTTAGCCCACCTCACTCTACTTACATTGGCTCTGAAATACAAAGCCTTGCTTTGCAGTGTTTGAAGGTTTCAGGAGGGCAACCTAATTTATGGTTATTTTTGTTCTGACCCAAGATCTAGTGAATTTTTTAGTAGAAGTGAAGCTTTGAAAATCCCTGGGGCAATCATAATATTTTGTGGATGGGGTATTTTCATGCAGTCTGTGTTTGTGTGTGATTTGTGTTTCCTGTTAAAACTTCTAGGGAATTTAATAAAGGCGTGAGTTACTTGGTATTGCATTACTGATGGTGAGCCTGTTGCAAGATGATGCTGTTTATTTCTGTGCAAATCTGAGGTGCCTAAAACCAGAATTATATAAAGAATATTTAAAAGGAATATTGATATCCACACTTACAGAGGTGTTGGTGCATATAAAGAAATGTTTTCCAGGCATTTTAATGAAAAGACTGCCTGGGTTTCAGAAATGTTCATCTGTATTTCTCAGCTGACAAGCTACCAGATTGTATTTTTCTCTATAAACTGCAGATTGTCTTCTTTTTCAGAATGCATATATTCCTCATCTGACATGGCCAAATTCTACTCTTTTTCTGCTTCCGACGCTACCTGATAATTTTTGTGTATCCATGGCAATTCTCACATGCATGAGTTCAATGTCCTTGCTAATAATGCTTATTTTTTCACATATAACATTTTTAGGCAATTTTTCAGGCAATAAATAGATGGCCATATTGCTTGGCAGTGGTCTAGGAGAAAGTCTTGATTTCCTATAAAACTTCATTGTTTTCCTATCTTTTTCAAAATCTGGAGATCTGTGTGTGATGTAAAATAGAGAGATGCCTCTTCTGTGAGTGTCTGTAGGTATATGAAATCCATAAGGTGAGACTGTGGAAGTTCACACTATATTGAAAGTACATTGTGTTGTCTTATGAGTCTCTAGGATGTTACGTGTGGTTTCCATTCCTTTATCTTTAGTGACTTTTGGAGTTTCTGCTAGAGATTTTGCAGTTATTAACTCTTTAACATTTCCTTAAGTAGTTCATCAGGAATTTCTGGAAAATTACTGCTTCTGTTTTCTGCTTTGTATTAAAATACCTAAGCCTCTATTTAGGTTTTTTTATCTGTTTGCTTTTGGTTTTAAAACAGAGAAAAACAATCCTACCAGTTGTAATTCAGAAGCACTTATGCTTAGGTGCTGCTTTCATGGATATGTAACTGAATTAGATGACTGTTGCATGCACATTTTCCACATAGATGGAGAGAAAAAAGGAGTGTCTGTTAGGATAAAATCAAAATGATATGTCAACATTTTCTAAAACAATGGATGAACTTTCAGCTATTGACTCTGAGGTTACATCTACAGTTGTCTATGACCATAAACCACAGCAGCTTGAAATGTTTCTGAAATAAAAATTATACACTGATTCTAAAACTCTAGGGTCCCATGTCTCCCATCCTTTCAAAAGTTAATGGTCATGTTGACAGATAGGTATACAGAGACAATTAATATCAATAATGACATTTGTCAGAATCACATGAAATACCCAGAAAACAGAGGAGGAGGCCCAGAATCAGGATCTCTGCCAGGTTTCCCTTGCTCTCCTACCAGTTACATGGCTGCCATCAGCAACCGGCTGCAAGCAGCACATGAGCCTTCTCTGCAGCCCTGGCTGGAGCCTCTTGCACCACTCCAGTCCTGATGTCAAAGGCGCGCCATGCGCTGTGCGGGCTGGTGCGCTGGAACCATTCCTGGCGTGGTGAAGCTTAGCACTGACCACGTGCATCGCAGTTAGCCCAAAATCAAGGACTTGATTTCAACTCTGAGGAATTTTTTTGGGAAGGAAGCAGTGCTTTTTGGAGCAGGAGCTGATATCTTACAGGAGCAGAGGTTTGTGATTGTCCTAAGTTTCAGAATACCCAGCTGGTGTGTGATATCTCACTGGAAGTTTTCTTCAACAGGCAATCCCAGAGATTCTGCAGGATCACAGAAGTATCAAGAAATTTAGATCTCAGAAACATGCACAGAGGTTGTGGATGTTCTGTTTGTTACAGGATGCAGTTATTAAAGAGGGTATTAACATGCAAGCACAAATGTTATGAATTAGTTTCAGGTTCTTTTGGTATCCAGGTCTTGAGATGAAGTAGGCTGTTAGTGCTCTTCTTCAACAGATGTCATTATCATCTGTGGGCATGGCTCTGTGGGATGAAATATTTGGTTCAGAAAAAGTATAGAAATCTTTAATATTAGATTTAACATGTTGTTGTACAAAAAGGCAAATAGGCAAAAAAGGCAATAAAATACCTCTGGTTTCATCATCTTCTGGCTGCAGTTTGCTCCTTCTACAAGTTGCCAGACAGGGCTATTGCATCCTCACTTTTAACAGTCTTTGAAACTGTTTTGAAACTTTGTAAAGTTAACATTCCTGTTGGGCACAAACTTTGGACTTTTTTTGTGGTAGACTGTAACTAGAAAAGAGGAGTGACCCTAGGGACAGTTAATTATAATAAATTACAAGAAAGCTCTGTTGACCACTGAGGCTAATTGTCGGTTTGTGACTAAAACACAGCACTTGCATTATGTCCTTTTTTGGGTTAAGAAGATAGATGTTTGTGCTTTGAGCATTACTGCCTACAAATGCAAGAGACAGGCCCTGTTTACTGAGTGAATTCTTGTAAGAGTACTGAATCAGAGGAACTGTTTGCAATGCTAATATTTGAAGGAACATGCTCATTGATAAAGAGCAGAATAGAATAGAATTGGAATGCTTTTAAGCAGGAAGCTGATCAGCAGTAAATGAAAGCTGAGGGAGTTGAGTGAATTTGAATGAACATACAGAGCTCTGTGATGCCCAGTATTTTTGCTTAGTAACTTCTCTTTTCTCCAAAAAGATTTATTTTGTCTGCCAGAATTTCCAGTACTGGCTGAGCAAAGTTGATTGTGCCGGGTAATGGAGGATTGACTAATCAGAGTGAAACTGGGATGTTTGGGAGAGAGTTGTAAAGCGTGTGAATTTCTTTCTAATTAATGGAAAGGCCAGCGCCCCATACAAAGAGTGATACAAGACAGAAGCTGCTTGTCTGAGAGATTAAAATTTTCACAAATTCGTAATTAAATAATACTGTGCCTCTGAGTTATGGAAATTCTCTCTGTCATCATTGATGGTCTTTTTGATACAGGTAGAATCATGGAAATTTGCTGTTAAACCTCCTGAGTTACCAATGTAACTCTCTGTGGTTCGTTTTTGAAATTGTTCTCAGATGCTTCCTCTGTTTAATTACCTCAGATTCCTCAAAAGTTGTGTTATAGGTTGTTCACTGCTTTACATGAATTTGAAAATGTCTTTGAGAGACTTATAAAGGAAGTAAGTCACTAATATGATCAGTTTCTCAATTAATTGCCCTTCATTTTGCAAACTTTACAGTTTGCTAAAATCACTGGCCAATGGTGAAGTTTGAGAATAATTTAAGGTAACTGCAATATGCTGCATTAAGGACAGAAAAGAGGTAGTGAAATAGGATTTTTGGTACTGAAGAACATGAAAAATGTGTTTTCCTTATTGAGAAGCAGTTCAGTGTTTCAGAATTTTCCTTGGATGCTCTTGGATGTACTTGTTCAGGTCTAAATTAATGGTTTGTCCTGTAAATTGCTGAATGTGCCTAATAGTCTTGTTATCTGTAATCAGGTCTTGCATGGCACAGACTTTGGTCATATGGGTATTGCGCGCTGATGTACAGGTTGGGATGCTGTGTGGACAGGACTATGTTCAAACTAAACTTGTGCTTTTGGTTTAATGAAACCATTTCAGTGCCTTTTTTCAGAAAATATTACTAGTTTTGCTGTTATGATAGTATGCATTGTCCAGTGTTGTTGAATAACTGTCTTTCTACTCAAATTCTCATTGAGGTGCTAACTCTTATGGTTTATCTGTGGCATTTTTTGTTCCCCAGTAAAATAAGGATTTCATTTACTGCTTTTGGTGAATTTACACACTGGCCTAAATACTGAAAGATAGGTAAGCCATCAGAAATAATAGTGTTGTACACCATATCCAGGCTAAGTCAGGCAATGGCTGGGAATAACTCAAAGTCTTTAGGAACTCTCAAGTTTACTTGTGTTTCATTAACTCTAAACTTTTCTGTTTCTGTTCTATAATAAGTATGTATGCCAAAGTAGTTCAGAGCACTTGTTGTGGTAGGAGTATTTATCTAATATAATTTCACCAGCCTAACTGCTTCCTTCAGCTCTAGTTTCATGTTTCCGAGCCCAAAACAGAGGGAAAAGCAACATTTCTAAACTGTAGGTGAAAAGTACTACATAGAATTAGTACAACTGGTTGCTAAGCCAAAGTTAATTAAGTGATAATTAGGTGGTACTGAAGGAGATACCTTCTGATTTATACATTTCTAGGCATTTTAAACTGTTATTCAACTGATATTTATTCTGAAACTTCATTGTGTGAGCTGTCTCAATATTGCATAGCAAAGACCTTTAAGATCATCAAATCCAACTATTAACCCAGCACCACCACCACGTTCACCATTAAACCATGTCCTCAGGTGTCATATCCACACAGTTTTTGAACACTGCCAGGGATGGTGACTCTGCCACTTCCCTGGGCAGCCTGTTCTAGTTTACAGCTTGTAAGAGTTACGTATTATTGCTACCTTCATCATTTAACAAAAAAAGTTCTCCTGAGCTTGTGAGAAATTCTGCCATACCATTTATTTTAATTTTTGAACCAGATGATATGATTCATCACTGTTACTACAACTACCTGGATTTTTTGCCATGGTAAGCCTTCTCTGAGTAAATCTTGGAAAAAACTCTAGAGTGACACCAAAGGCAGGGAGTTAATATCCATCCAAAAAAGTCTCATACTCCTTTATATATAGGGACATCTTCTGGGCACAAAAGAAAGATTTCTGCATTTTTACTGCTTAAATATGCTAATAAAGGCTGATGCAAAAGGTAGCGTATTCAGACATTGTAACAAGTTTTCTGGAAAGAGCATTGAGACTGATTCACTTCAGTCACAAATGCTGATCAGGTGCTTTCCATTTTTGTTGCTACTGATAGGACATAACCTGGGACCTGAGTGCAAAACCTTTACATGTCCAAGAATTTTTATGCCATTTAAGTTACAGAAAATTACTGAGATACTTAATTCTTCTTTAAAAAAATATTACTCTCAGAGCTAAAACAAATACTTTTAAATGTATTTCAATACATGGATGAATTTTAAACATAAATTTTCAAATTCATTTGAAGGAAGTTAAATTCATATGAAAGTTGCCTGATTTTCAGAGCTACTAATTACTGTTGCTCCTGTTGGTTTCAATGGTATGTCTGTGTGCTTGAACACACAAGCTGCTAAAGTGAATTCCTGAATTCATTTACACAGATTTGGAAAGCAGTTGTAGCTTGATTTTTCTGTGATAAAACAAAAAGATGATGGATTCAACCTCTACGTGCCCAGCTAGCATGTCAGTTCTGCTGTGGTTGCTGTATAGAGTAGGATAACTTGCATAATAATAGTGGGATGGATGAGTGAGAGACTTGCAGTTGATTTTTTTCCATCACAGCTAATTTTAGCAGGTGTTTTCTCTGATTTTGAAATAACACAGCAACACAGTATGATAGTTGAAACCTAAGAGTTATATCAACTTACTTAGCAGGACCTCTGTTGTCCAATCAGCTGGTTTTGGTGAAGTTTTATTGTAATAAGATTCAATTAATGTTAGATAAATATAGGTGCCTTATTATTTTCAATTTTGTTTTAACTTCATTAATCTACTTTTCCTGATGTTTTCTCAAAATTTGGCTTTAGTTGAAACCACTGCTAAAATGATCATTTGGAAAATGAACACTGGCTGATGTTAATAATTCTAATACTGTTTTATAAAAAAGAAAATCTAGTTATGGAGCAAGTAGCCAATTCATGTATCAACAAAAATACACAAAGATGAAACTGGTCAAGTGAATATTTTTATTTATACCTTTGTCATTCATGCAATCAAGTCTTTAGCTACATGTCCTTATTTTTAGGTCTGTACTGTGTTCTTGGTAAGAGTGTAATATTGCACAAATACCCCTATTTGAAATCTTTAGATAGTTCTAGCAATGGAAGTAAAATTTTCTCCAGTTTTTCAATGGGCACACTAACCAGTTTGAAGTTACTTTTCTCTTGTAAACTAAACTTTGTTTAAGTCTCCATTAAAGACTTCATTCATTTTTGGGGCAGTTGAATTAAAGATGTATATGTGAAATAAAACTTCATGATCTTATTTGCCATTGAGAAACAGCAAAGTCATCCATAGAAGAATGGATGTAGAAGTTCATTCTTACTCTTCACAATTACTGACTAAAGATAGGCTTTGCAAGCCCTGCCTGGGCAGTGTGAGCTATGAGAGGTCCAGCTCTCAGCACTTGTTCCTGGACAAGCAGCACTTTTCTGCTGCACCAGCAGAACCTTTCAGGTGACTGCTCTTTAGTCTGAAGGAGTGAACAGACTCAAGACTTTAAAAAGCCAAACAAACAAACAAACCATCACCCAAAACCAAGCCACAAAAAATCCAACCAACAAACAAAACCATCAATTTATCCAATTCTATGTAGGCTTTTACTTCACTTGCCCTTTCTCCTAGGGTCCTGAGCTGTTGTGCCATCACAAATGGCAGTGAAAGAACAGGGTTGGACATAAAGAAGTACTAAGGGATGTCTTACTAAGGGGACCGAGAGTTCATGGTATTGTAAGACCTGCTGTTTCCTAAGTGAGAGCAATCATAGTGATATTCACTGTAGCTCAGCTTACATTTATTTTTTGCATACCTTTACTAGATTAGTATTTTCTCTACTGAGAGCCAGTGATGTAAACATGGCAACAATTACTGTAAATTTTTAAAGACTGTTTGCTGCACAGCTGCAACTAAAAGCAGTAGAAGCCACTCAGTGAACTTCTCTCAAACTTTTTTGGAAAAGACGAAGCAGAGGACGAAGTGACCTACCGTGACTTTTTGTACTGTGATAAATACATTTTTGTGTTCGTGTGTGTGTCTGTGTGACAGTGCCTCAGTAAATTATGTTCTCAATAAAATTCCATGCCAGCAAATACAGCATGCAGACTTGAAGGGGAATGGGATTTTTGCTCAGCAATATGCACATTAGAAATACAATAACAGGAATTTATGTTTATGTTAATTACAACATGAACATAAATTTCTCTGGGCTCTTTTCTTCTTCATGTGCTATGTGGATTGCTTTTCATCCCTCAAAGTACGGCACAATAAAGACTAGCAATCTCAGTGATGGATGAGAAAAACTGAGTGCAAGGACTTGTCTTTTTCTCAGAGGAATCTTATAGATCCACTGGGTTTTGCTGCACATATAATTTATTTTCATTGTGTACAGTCAAAAAGTCCTATTGTTTTGGTGAAGAGCTCAACCTATGTGGGTGGCAACATCTGTCTCTTAGTAAATAAATATCATATAATATTTTACAGTAATTAATTTCGTCAAAATAGAAGATCATGTCTTTTTGAGGAACACAAAGAGTAAGCAGCAAATGAAACTGGTAGATACTTGTCTCTGTCCTATTTGTATCTGTTGGATTAGGCCTCTGGTTTTAATTTGTTGGTTTCTAGAGGGATTTCTGAGTCTAGAGAAGTAGCATCATAGAAATGAGAACTTTTTCCTTTTCTTTTTATGGGAATTATGTACATTTTACAGATGTCTTTTCTTAGACATTATGCAACTCCCTTGCTCTGTTGTTGGTGACTTTTAAAAAGTGGTTTTCACTAGAGAGTTTCTTTTCAATGTTGTACTGGGAGATTCAGCTTCATGTTCTAGCCCTTTGCAGTTAACTCCTGGCCTTATATGATGATCCTCACTGAAGACTTTGTGGACACTTCTGAATGTTTAAAGCAAGATGTTAAGTTGCAGAGAGGTTTCCTATTAAGGAAAAGTGATGTAATGTCAGTGGAACACTGCCAACTTCTCTCTGCTCATTTTATTTATATTAGCTGCATACCAAAGAAAATGCTCCATAAAACACGAGTGAGTGCTCCTTTCTATATTTAGCCAAGCTAATATACTAATACCAGGAGATTATGTTTATATGCAATTGAAAGAGTTATAAAAAGATTTGGGGGCATCTTACAGAAATAAAAGAGGTTGAACTTGGGAAAAGTAAATGCTTGATTTGCTCCTGGTGCATAAAAAAGACTAGGGTATTTTTTTTACATTTGTACTTCCAAGATATGTATTTCTGTGCTGAAAAACATTGTTTAACATTTTAATTGAACTATTTTGCTGATTGTTTAGGGAACATAAAGTACAAGGAAGTTCAGTACATTCATCTGAGTCTTTTTAGTCTAGGCACTGCAGATGTCTCACTTTAAACTAATTGGCAAGATTGGTGTGATTAAAACCAAGCTTGACATTCCTGTTGCAGTCTGATCTTCTGGTCTGAAATATTCATGTTCCTCTTCATACAGAATATGGTGTGATACTGTGCTTTTTTGGCAGGGTTTGAAATCAGTTTGGCATATCTTTGTTCATCACCTTCTCTGACTTTCTTTAGGACTGCTTTTTTAAATGAGTAAATGAGTCTACTTTTAAACTAGTAGTTTTTTTCCCTCCTGGCTTTTGTTCAAGTCTTTGTTCTACAGCTGATGGTGTTGATAAATAATCACAAGATTTCTTCCTGACTCTAACAATGTTACTTCATAATGCTGTTAAACAATTTGACCTTTTCTATTAATTCTACTCCTACATGGTGACACTAGCTGGGTGCGGTAGTGTTGGAACTATGGATCCTCCCTGATACTAATTCCACCTAAAAGAATATTCCTCAGCAAGAATACTGAATACATTTGTTAATTGATAAATAAGAGCTGTCATACTAGTTAACTAACTCATAATGTATATGGGGAAAAAGATACTTTAATAAATTAAATGCTAAGTCTAGTGTGATTGTGAAACCATGTGATGTATTATGAGTTCTTCAGTTGTCTCATGAGCGACTAAGTTGTGGGTGGGAGAAAGCATTTTGGCTTGTGTTATTTTTATCTGCATTACTGAGGATGCATTAAACATTTTATGTATGTTCTGCTTATATCTGAGTTGTCTGTCTTCATTTTGAAGCCTGTGGTTTGTTGGGATGACTTCTAAAATGCTTTTGAGGGAGTCTTCATACATTCTGACATTTAGCATCAAATTTACACACTCTGAACTGCACCCTGGGGGTTTCCCTGGCTCTCTAGGAGGCTATACTACTAGTTATGTAAGTGAGATGCCAAAGAAGAGTGATGAGAACATTTGCCTATGTATCTCCTTTTGACTAGAAGTATTAGAGCAACATGACGTCAAACTGAAGGCCAGTAGAAAAAGGCAAGCGATCTTTTAGTCATATCACAAATCAAATATTACCGTTTTACACATCTGGAGCTTGTTTCAGCAATATAAAGCTGTCTAATGTTTGGAAGATTGGAAAATGATTGCGAGATTCTGTTGCTATTTCCAAGTATGCAGATCTCTTCTCATTCATTCTGAGTGATTCATTGGGGAAGTAGATCATGCTGCTAAAAATCATGAGAAAAAATTCTGAGTCAACCAAGGGTCAAAAAACATTTCCTGCAATTATGAATTATATGAAACTAGGACTTTTGTCTTAATGATTCCTCTTAATTTCAGATTAGATTTTAAACATTAGACAAATGTAAATCAAACAAAAAATCTTGAATCATGAGATGCCATTTCTAGTATTAGGCTCTTGCAGGAAAATGTTCTCCCTAGTGTCGAAGATCAGACATAACTAATCTGTGAAGTATTGCCTGGACTGCAAGAATTGTGTGCTATCAAAGTTTGTTTCCCCATTTTTTAAACTAAGGCCTTCTGGATTACTGATTATTTAAGTAACTTGAATACTGAAGTCTTGAAATTCATTTGGAAAACTTCAGTCTCTGAAGGTTTATGAAATGACCAAAAAATGGACAGCTTCAAACAACGCTGCCTTTAGGGCGTGAGAATGTAATTAGTGTGGTAAGTCTGGGTGCATGGACTCATTACAGTCTTGGCATGAGAAAGAGGATGACTGTAGGGGAATGAACTTGTTTTCCTCCAAACAGAAATACTAAGCAGCAAAATCTTTCTGCAGTTCTGGGTGCACACTTTCCCTGATATATAGCACAACTAGTTGGAGAACTTGAATGTCCTTTCTTTATTTTGTACCTTTATGACAAAAACTACCAAATTTTAAAATTATTTTTGGTTTTTTATAGATTTTTGGTTTTTTACTTATTTTTCTGCATATTTTATATGATTTGTCTAATCAATTAACTGACCTCAAATCATTCAAATGCTTTTGTTATTGTGTATACTTTCATTGAGTGCTATGGTTGAGGTTTCTACCTGAAACAGGATAGAGCTAGGAGGATCCTTCAAGTGAGAAACAAGGTCAATGTACTGTGTAAATTTTATTTGTGGCTACAGAGTAGCTTAAGTAAACTGGCCCAGAGACACAAGGGTCATGCAGGTTTAAACACATCAAATAACTTTCCTTGAGTTCATGGTAGAAAACTGTAGTAGGTGAGGTTATTTTAGACCAGTGTTTTCCCAAGAATGAATCGTGGTTTTCCAGAGAATGAAGCATGGTTTTCCAGAGAAGCTAGAATATGCAGTGAGATAGAAGGTAAAGTCATGAATTTTGGTACACCCTAGGTGAGCCTTCTGAAGCTCACATGGGGTGGTGAAGATGTGCTGGTAGCCCAAGGGAAGAGGCAGGGAGGCAGATGAGAAGGCAGACCAGCATTATACCGTGATCTGAGTGTTGCTGAGAGGATCAGGATCATGTGGAAATTCATAGTGAAAAAAGGAGGAACCGTATGATCCCCAGTGATGCTGACTTTAGTGTTTCCAATATTGTTATTGTCAATATCCTTCTGTTACTGAAGTTACATGAAAGTCCTAAATTACATATTTCGTATGAAACTATTGGTCATTTATCAAAGCACAGCCTGATTTTTCCCTTTCTCTATCTCAGCAGTTTTTGAAGTAAATTACACTTGGAATCCAAGCTGTTGTGGTACTTGTAGAGAAGTATCACAACAGCTCGGACTCCAAGTGTAATTTACTTCATGTTGGATTAATTAATGAATAAGTAATAATAATTAATAAGTAATTTACTACAATGTTGGATTAATTGTGAGAGATATGTATTGCAGTTTCTACATCTTGCTAGTACTTAGAATGACAGAAACAAAGCATGGATTACTTTTTTCTAATTTCAGTTTACTAACAATGATTTACCAATAGTTTCCAAATGTAATTTTAGTAGTCTACTTATGTGAAGGAAACAATTTATATATAGAATTGTGTAACAGTTTGGGTTGGAGGGGACCTTAAAGAATATTTAGTTTCAACCTTCCTGCTGTGGGCAAGGAATGTGGGCAGGAATAAAGTACATATACAATTCAATGTAAAAACCTTTTACAACAGGGACAATAAGGACAAAACAAACTGCTGTTGGTCAAGATAAACTACATGAACTTTACTATAGGAGTAGGTAAACCACTCTTCTTGTCATCCATTCTGGAATGTTCATTTTAACATAAATCTTATCCTAATAAATATGGAAAAATATAACTTGGAACCCTTAAATCTGACAAGTGCTGTTTCTAATATTCTTTCTGAGAGAGTGTCCAGCTCCAGGCTAAGAAGGTGCATGAGTCATCAAAATACTGAGTCCATAAAGAGAGAATCTTCATAATTGTCAGACAAAATGGTTTTAAATCCTGAGAAATACACTTTGTAACTAGCTTTATACAAACTACTGTGACTAGTGTGATCAGACTGATAGCAAAAAAGACATGTTTGTTTTGTCTGGGAGGTTTTTACTGCAGGGCAGATGGGAGGAGTGGAATTGATTTCTAGAGGTCAGCTGCAGGCAATCAAATAGGAAAATCTGTACAACAACATAGAAATAGTAAAATTGCTAACTAGGATAGGTCAATACATTGTCTCTGAGTATGTAAATGTTAAATAATATACAAGATACCCTAATTTTGACATATATTACACATCAGTATGTTGTACACTTTGAAACTGTAAAGAAATCCTATAAAGAAAACCCTGTAAATCAAATAAAATAATTTTCAGTGTATTTGTTTAGAAAGAGATGTGTTTGACTTACCAGAAATTGACAGACAAAATATAAAGCCAGAACCTCTTGTGGTATACACACTTAGTTTTAAAAGCCTCTTAGATTGTATGGTTTGACTATCACTTCATGGTGGTTTATTCAGTGTATAGCCTACATTAGCAAATAGTGCACAGAAACAAGGGTGGCTCCATAGAGTGAAGAAACATGCTGAGGGTGTTGTATCTGCACACTTCGGGGTCATTGAGCTTTGGGATTTTGGTTTTTCCTTTTGGACTAACTCTAGTCTGTTCCATGGACTCATAAGTGGCTCGGGTTGGTTAGTTCATTTCACCTGATAGGAAAGGAGTTCATGTTGTTGAGAGGCTTCTCATGGATGCAAACCAGAGAAAAAGGAAGTGGGAAATGGTTGGAAATTTGTTTCAAATGCACATTTCTGACCCAAGCAAAAACCCAAATGCAGCTATGTCCTTAGTGTTCCCTTAGGAGAAGCATCAGGTTCCTTGTTTTTGGCTACTCACCATGCTGGTCACGATTTCATTTGGGAAGAAATGAAATATAGTTCTTCCTTGTGTTTTCTCTGTATAAGATGTCTGGCTGCTTTCACTGGGAGCTAAGCAAGATTCAAAACAATTTTAGGGAAGGAACCAGCCATTCATACTCATTGGCACAGTATTTGTCTATAACAAATGTTTATCACATGTTTGCCTGTATGATTCCTTCTTTTTTATGTGATTATACATCACTTAAGGTGCAGCTTAATTCAGAGAAGAAGTCTTTACTAGATGTCTCCCATACTCAAGGTTGTTTGCTGTAGTAAAAAACAAATAGTACCTGAAGTGAATCATCTTTATGGAATGTATTTTCACTCTGAAGTACAAAATAAATTATTTGCTCTGCCATTTATGCATAAGGTATTCCATTTAAGCTTTCCAGAACAATATACTGTACGCTTAGCTAGCAGTTTTAAAATAAAAACCTCACCATTACATTACTATATCTCTTTATGAGCAAAATTCTGTTTAAAATTATGTGTTGCCATTGCAAAAAGCTTTGCCATTGCAAATTCAGGTTGTATGTTGGTGTCCAAATTCATGTAACAACAGTATGCATTGTTTCTATTTTTGGTGGCAAGGAATGTAATTAGTACTGGTCAGGTCTATTTAAATGTTCAGGCACATAATATATTCTGACTACTTAAAAGCAGGTTTTGACTGCAGTGACATCTATGTACTGTAGGTGGATTTTGCTTCTGCTTAGTAATACTGCTGAAAGATTTTTTTGTTTTTTGTTTTAGCCAAGCAGTGGGGAAATTATGTTTACAATACCCTTGCAAAAAGTAGCATCCCTTCATATCTGAGGGTGCTTTAGCAACATTTCGGGTATCATAATTTTTCTTGTCTCTTTATACATCGGGGATGACACCTTTTAAAAAACAAACAAAAAAGTTCAGCCTCCAAACTCGCAGTTCTGAATTACATGTCTGGCTAGATAAGATGTGACAGTGCCCTGTAAATTATTTTATTTTGGGGGATATAGCATCTTCTGCTGTACCAAGCCTAAGTTATAATTGTGTTAGGATTGTATTGGTTGAATAAATGTCACAAAATTTCTGGGCAATGCTGCAATGTTATTTTCAGTTTCCAATGCTCCTGACTACAGGGCTGAAAGATTTTTACTGTCTTTAGCAGTTGGTTTTACTTGGTGGTACATTTCCTTCTTCCATAAAAGTTAGTGTATGTTTTTGAGGGGATTGTTTTTGTGTGCACAGAAGGACTTCAGGAAGAATGGTATAGCACTAAACTCTTATGGCATTAAAATGGGGCTGACACCTAAAGTAAGTCTATCATATGTTGTTGTAATGGAATTGCAGAAGTATATAATTATTTCATTTAAATACCAGTTCGTATGTATTTATTTCATTTTCAGTTGTTCCTTTTCATATGGTGGCTTAAGAATAGGGTGCCTCCACTAAGTTTCATAAACTACTGATATGTCAGCTGGTAATATCCCAGCTTTACATGAGGCAACTACCTGCTCAAATATCAGACCTGTTTGTGAATACAGAGTAGCTGATAAAAGGGCCTAGAACTTAGGTTCTAAAAGCACCTTAGTTTTGTGAGTATTTTTAATAGAGTGTTGAAATTTTAATTTTCCTAAAAACACATTGTGAGCAACTGTGTGCTCCCTTTAATGGCAGAACACCCAGTAGCTACTCAGTTTTTATCCCTTTTTAGTATATTATCCATTCTTCCTCACAAAGAAAATCTCTTTCAATAGTACAAAGCAGTCATCTTTATATGTAACCCAAAGAACACACTTAACAGATACTGGAATGTTAATATTGAAGACCTGGAAATTCAATTTTAAGCCCACTGTAACAGTTATTGAGTGGCATAAAAATAAGCAAATCTCCTAACTCTGGTGATCAGTAGTAATAAGATGTGATGATTTATACAGCATCTTGCTAATCAAATATATTAAATTTAAAATAAATATGTGAATTAAAATAGACAACTGTGCATGTATTGTTCCAGTGAGATAGTACTACATCTTTTTCTTCTGTTCACTTTTGGTTTTAGGCTAACACAGTTTTTCATACTTAGATTTTTTTCCAATCCATTTTTTCTTTGAATATATACCAGTCAGCACAGAACATAATTTAGTATAGCATAACCAGAGTCAGAAGACCTCTTTTTCTGTTTGCAGGCCAGTTCATTCCTGCATCCCAAGAAATTATTTCCTACACTTTGGGCTGATTCAGCTGATTGGAACCTGCATTGTAATTAATGTCTTGGTGCAATTTACCTCTTAATAACATAACGCATTTAGCTTCCTTTCTCAGTAAAACGTGTTGCCTGTGTAATATTTTACCTGTTATATCTGTCACTGGATAGCCTGTGCATTAGTTGTGCAAAACAATTGAATAACCAAGCCCGACAGGTTTTTGACTACCAGACCAATTCTTATGATCTAACCCTACCAGAGATATGAAGTTTAGCATTTTTACTAAAGGTGTATTGTATCTTTATGACTTTTGGGAAAATGAATGTGCACAAGAGCACCATTTCCTCTCTTTCTGTACCCAAGCTAAATGTGTTATCTCACTGGTGCATGTTTTGAAAAATGTCCCCGCAGTGGTATTGAGGGGTAAAAAATGGTTCCTGTCTCTGAAAGAATGGCTCGTGTTTGCTGAATACTGGCACCCTCTCCACTGCTGGTTTCCTTAGCACAGAAATTACCTTGATGTGTTTGACAGATAACCAAACCAGAGTGGAAAATGGGCACAGCTACAACTGCCACTTTTTAGGATAGATAGAAAGGTTTTTAACCGCCAAATTACAGCAGGACTTCCTCACAAAAGAGTCCACAAACAATGCAGATGGTTTACACTTCTCATCTGGGTGTATGAAGTTTCTTAGATGAAAAGTTAAGCTCAGCTTCACAGTGTGCTCATAACACAGTCCCTGTGTTAGTTCTTGCACCGTATTTCTTCTTGTAGGAGTGTATTAGCTTACATTGAAACTAATTATAAATGCTCCTATATATCAACCTGAAATACAGAAAATATTTCTGTAAATCTGCATTTTCAGATTGTTAAGCTTTGAAGGGAAGGTAATAGAAATGTTAAACTGTTGCAGCTGCTGGAATTGGTTCCTAGTTACAGTTCTTCAGCAAGCTACCCAGCCTGAGGTTTAAACTGCAATGACAACCTGCATCCTCCCTGTAATGTTAGTATAGACAAAATATACCTCTGAATATTTTCATGCTAGAACCCAAACTGGCGCTGGTTTCTGTGTGTTGTTGTTGTTGTTATTCCTCCATCCTGTCCCCTCCATCACCTGTCTCCCCCCCATTTTTATTTTAACTGATAATTCTAGTCATAGTAATGTAAGACTAATTCTAGTCTTACATAAATATGAACGCCTGCAGCATTTAAAACAGTCCCTTTTTTTTCCTCCCACAATCTAAGGGACTGTTCAGTCTCATAAAACCTAAAAGTTGTCTAAATTCATTTGTATTGATACAGTCTGGAGGCTGTGTGTTGAATACATAGCAGTTTTTGTTAAAAGAGTCAACTATTCTCCCTTTGCTTCACATTCTTGCCTTGACATATATGTATATCTTTAACACTTCTAAAAATAAGCAAATATTTATTCAGTGGATATTTCAGTCTGAGTTACTTTTGTATTCTGAGTATTTCTTTTCAGTACATCTGGTAATTAATTTACTGGCAGATTAATTTAGGATTTGGGTTTTTTTCATTTTTAACAACTCAGTAATCAGTAAGTTTGGTGGAAAAATTTAAATAGTATTAGGAATTTTCTCAAGAGTAGAATTCCAGGTATCAGAGATTGCTATCACATTTTGGATAAGTTGGTATGTATGTTTTAGTCTCTTAAATAGTAGCTGTCAGAAGTAGTTAAGAAAATTACTAATTTTCAACAGGTACTATATCAGCAAAATGCCCATGTTGTACTTGTAGGAAGCAAATTAAATGTCTTTAAGAGCTACCTGGCAGATCTGTCCTAACAGCTGCTGGGAACCACAGATGCAGAAGCGGGTATCCAGTTTGGCTGCCCAGGAGCTAGAAAGATATAAATATATATGATACATTCCAATTTTAATAAATTTAAAAATTATGGAAAAAATTCATCCTGGTATTTACTGTATAAATACCAAAGTTTAGAGATAAATATATCTAAAGGTACACATATACAAAATACATCTATACATAGAGAGCTGCTGACATTAAACTCAGTGAGAAGAGCCCCTGCCATTTGATACAGTGTGATAGTGACTGTCTCCCTTTTGGTAGAGCTCTGGCATAATTCTGAAGCAATAGTATTGAGTTAGAAGCTAGATCCTCTTTGGAAAGTAGACTTTATGGAGATGAGTAGTTGTTACCCCAAATATACAGGCATTTTCTGGCATTGTTTTTGAAGCTTAACTTAGAAAAATAGCTCAACATTTTTAAATTGTGCTTAATTCTGATCATTTTTCATTTAAAATATTCCTGTACCTTCGTTTCAGTGCTATGTTTTGTATATTTCTGTAGAACTGCACCATCTGTTTCTCAAAAAGCAGGTCACTGTGAAGGGGCTGATCTGCTTTTGCTCAGGAATGACTTGAGACAGAAGGGAGCTTGTTATTCTTCCATACCTGAGATAAATAGGACTCTTTCTTTCAAACAAAAATTGCCTTTCTTTGTCCCTTTTCCATTTTATTTTATTGAGATCAGGGGGACAAAATTTGGAATTTTAAAATGCTATAGAAAACATCACTTAGTCTTGGTTCTTTACCTGTGGTCATTTGTTTCCATTTACTTTGTGTACTGTGTTGTAAAACACTGACTAAATTTCAATGTCCTTGCATACTTCATGGTATGCATAACTCAGTAGGGTTCATTTCTTATACAAAGGCTTCAAGGCTACAACAGCATTTCTCTTCCTTTTGGGAATTTCCCCTTCCAGGAGAGGTAGTTTGGATAGAAGGGCTTCCATATGAACTTTTGTGTTTAAAGGTACACAAAGTTGATGATTAGACTGCAAACAGTAAGATGCTTCCCAGAAGAGGGACATTGTTTTCTAAATAAGCTTTGTAATGTAAGATAAAAGTAAAGCTCTTACATACCATAATACTGGGAATGTGTGAATGAGCCTAGGACAGAAGTTAAGTATGAAGGATTTACTGCATTCCTGGGAGTGCCATCTGCTGTAATGTTATCTGCAATTCAGTAGCCAGGTCTTGTTGAGAATTGGAGAGGTGTGCAACCACTACCTGTGTCACTCCTTTACTCCACTTGGAGTTGCAGTTCCTGATGGGGGTTGTTACCAGTTTAATTCTCAGTCACATACTGCTCTGTTTTCAAAGCAATGTGATACAGAGGTTATCAGGAAGAAAAAGCATTATGAAAATGGGACAAAAATATGAGCCAGCCTATTGTAATTTAAACCGAGTGCATACTTCAAAATATGATTTCTCAAGTAGCTATTAAACTGTGGTGTACATATTGGCAACCATTGTTGTCCACCAAGAAACCTAATGTCTCATGTCCCTACTCTTTGCTTTTGACATCTGTTTTCAAATGTTTCTTGCTATCCCTTAGCTCTGAAAGTCATCACCTTACTGAGCATGTTCTGAGTGCCCAGTACCAAACCCATGCATGGAGCTGCTCTCACAGGCAGCATGGCTCAGAAACCTCACCTCTGTTTGTAACTGATGTCTGCTTTCATTAACATCTTACTGCCTTGCTGCTTGCATTTTGGAACTTTCTTAGCATACCTATCAGATCATCTGAAAATGTATTATAATATCTTGGTTAATAGTACCTGGTATTGGAAAAACATTATGAATTCTAAAGCAGAACTTTTGAACATATTTATGTAGTACTAGGCCTGCTTTCCAGTGAGTTGATGGAGTTTCTCAATATTCATTTTACTCTAGCTATGATTTTTTTTCTAATTACTTACCTTTATCATTTACTGATTGAATTTGCTATGAAAGTACTTTTATATGCTCATTCTTATATTGTTATAATTAATTATTTGGCAAAATAAAAAATTCCACATGAGAAAATAAGTTTATGCTCTATTGTTTAGTCAAGCTTAATGTGTTTCCTGAATGCATGTGTGCCCTTTAAAATTACAAAACATATTTCAACTAATTGGAAAGAGGATGTAATTACAATTAAATTAGTTTTCCTTGTAATCTCATCCAAAAACCAAACTCTTTATTCCCTTCTTTGTTTCCCTACTAATGAGAAATTAATAATTTTCATAATTTTGGCAGCTGGGCTCTCCCTGCCTTTGTCACAGCAGAGGATCTACCTATGTAGAACTTCCACCACTGATGGTGTCATTCCAAAGAAACACTGGTGAATTGTTATTGTTTCCTCTCCTTTTCTCCTTCATAATGACACATCTCTAGAATACCTCTCCTCAAGAAAATAATATGGCAGTGTCTGATGTTAAAAGAATAGCTCTGAGGTAGAGAACATGCCTTTGCAGACAAGGATTGTGCACTTTTACAACTGGCATGAAAATTTACTCTAAGCTGATCTTTGTGGGTTTTTTGCCCCATGGACTGATGTGATAATTGTTGTGTTTGCATGCTATTTTTTAAGCAAACAAACACTTAGTTTAGGTGGATTCTAAGCTGACCAACAGCTGTTCAACCTGAATCAGTACTGTCCTGGGTTAATAAACCCTGATTTACAGGCATGCATATTCCTGCAGCCTCAAGTCAAGCTTAGTGGGAGAGCTGAGCAACCTCATTTTTGCCTGTCACCCTTTTGTAGAGATACCCAGAATCTGGTCTCTGCCTGTGCCTGGCGGGGTCAGCAGCAGTGCAGGGCAGCGCTGCAGTGCTGCACTTGCAGTGACAGGGCCATAGATGGGCATTTGTGGGATGCTGCTGGCCGGGCGCAGCGCCATGTGACTTGGCAAATGCAAATAAAAAGGTCTCAAGACATGACACTCCTACTTGCTTTCAGCACTTGTTGGATAAACATAGTAGTGTTGGAGACAGCTAAGTTTCTTCTATATTCAATACCTCATTTACAATGCTAAATTGTCCCCTTTTTTGTTTCTTACCTTAGTCTGTCTGTAATAAATAAATAAAAAAATTGAGGATGATTATGATGAAAAATAAAATAACTAAGAGGTATTTGCAGACCTATTTCAGTAGGTCTGCAAATGTTCAGGCCAAAGATGCAGAATGAGGTGAAAGTAGTAATCTTACAGGGTTTTCTCTGACCAGCCAGAAGTGACCAGAACTGGTGCTGTCATCAACTAAGCAAGTCAAATGTCGACGGGAACTAAAACTGTGTTGTTTTAACTGAATTAAATAAAGATGAATGTTAAATAATTTCACAAAAATAGAATAAGTTTCAGCTGGCATCCTGTGGAGTGAAAAGTCGAACTGATAGGGATTAAGAATCTCTATTATCAACATTAAAAAATTAATTATAAAATTTAGAAAGTGAACTGTAACTTTCAAATGTTCTTGTTGCTAATTTAAGTTAAAAAGTTAATCTCCTTTTTAGTGCTGCAATTTGTGTTGTTAGTGAGACATTGCTAGACTTGAACCATCTTTACAACAACAATACCAAAGAAAGGCAACTGTTAAGTATAAGTTACTAATTTTTCATTTTTCTGCCCTAAAACAGCTTGCTCCCCTTTTTCTTATCTAAGCAATCTCCTTTGGCCAGAGATCATAAGCAGAATTATTGTCAGAAAACATTTTCTGGGAAATCTAGATGGTTGGAATATCAAAATTAATCTTCAAGTGGAAAATATGATGTTATTACCATTTCTAATTTTGTTGCTGTCAACAAAAGTATATTGTTGTGCCAGAATCATACATTCATATGCCATGCATTAGGCAAACTGCTTCTAAAATGTCTGCTTAGATGACCTAAATTGTATATAAACAGTGACATACTTGTATACAATAAAGTATTTATATATTAAATATACAGAAAAGTTACATGTGCATATGCTGAAACTTTGTGGATATTTGAAGTATTGAGATAAAGTTATGTTTTCCAGCTGAAAAAGGACAATTTCAAGCAAGCTAGTCTGATGTATTGTCACATGATAGACCACAGTTAATTTTGAGCTTAATGTCTTTCAAACAGCTGTATTGAGACCAAAAAACCCCCCAGTTCTGATTTGCTTCAGTGCTGAACATTTTACTTTTTTCTTTCAATTTTTCCCCTTAATTAAGAGTTCTGAGTGCTCCTGAATATTAACTTTTTTAGTCTCTATTCTTCTTCCAGTGAATTTCTGAATTTCTAAATTAAATTCTTACTTCTGTTTGAGCTGATACTACTGCAATGCCTCAGAACTATATGAAGTATCTACTGAGATTCATCTCAGGACCTACAGTTGAAAATAAAACTGGGGAGAAAAAGTGAGACTAAAGACCTGGGGAAGCTCAGTTCACAGCTTCCCTAGGTTACAGATGTTTCTCAGAAGTCTTTGCTCATCTACATACATGGATGGTTCTAACACAGAAGTTGGGCCCTTGTCTCCAAGTACTTAATTAAAAGTATGATTGTAATTAGGTCTGTCTGATTGGGCCACAGAGGCTACAACAGAAATTCAGCTACAGCTGAAGTTTTTAGTGGGTAAATATTTCAGCCTTATCATTGAAAGGGGGCCGTTGAAAAAAAATCACACGAATCAAAAAGAAAGAGTTTCAGTACTTTTACCTTGAATTCCATTATCTGCATTGTGCCTTTAAAATATCCTAAGTGCTTCACATTGCCATATAATTTACCTTTTTGAAGAATTGATGGCTCTGTTAAATTCTATTATGCATACCCTTTTTCCTTCATCTTGAGGACATAAAAATGGACTTTTGTAGCCATGTGTTAACTCTGAAGAAGTGGGGCTATTCAACATATGTAAATGCTTTAAACTTTCCCTCTCTTTCAATTTTCCTGGACTCTAGACCAGTGGAAGTTTTACCTCCTCTCCAGCCAGAATTGTGCATGTCTGATCGTCTTTTTTGTCTATTTTTCCTTCCCGCAGGGACCCCCAAAAAATACAGCAGCTGCAGAACCAAATTCGTCTGGAACAAGAAAGTGGACAGTGGTATCGTCACCAACAGCAACCTGATCATCAGCACCCTCCCTCTTCTCCTTCCTTTCCTCCTCCCCCCTCCTTCCAGGAGCTTGAGTCCAGCCAGTCTGCCACCTCTCCTGTGCCAATGAGTATTCTTAACTCTCATACTTCCCCAACCATGCAGTCTTCCAGCTCCTTCAACTATGCTCGGCCTAAGCAGTTCATTGCTGCCC
The DNA here is from genome assembly GCF_028551555.1 of Melozone crissalis. NCBI lineage: Eukaryota > Metazoa > Chordata > Aves > Passeriformes > Passerellidae > Melozone > Melozone crissalis. The sequence goes on along the minus strand of NW_026535784.1, from coordinate 32,316,270 downwards.
AGAACATCAGCCCTGCTTCAGGTTATGTGACTCCATCTTCTGGGTCATCCACATCTAGCCTTCCTTCTCCTATGTCTCCAACTGCTTCTCAGAAACAGTTTGGGAGAGTGCCAGTTCCTCCCTTCTCTCAGCAGTTTGCTCCAGAAGGGGAATATGCCTGGTCTCCTTCTTCTCCATCCCCTCCACCCCCACCTCCACCTGTCTTTAGTCCAACAGCGACATATCCAGTGTGTGATTCCTTTCCACTTCCACCTCCTCCACCCCCTCCTCTTCCTTCACTTTCTTCACCTTCCCACAGCCTGTCTCCAACTCCAAGATTTCCTAATTCCAGCCAGTCTCCAGCAGCTTTTCTCAGCTCCATGCTGCCATCCCAGCCACCACCCATTTCTGTCAACGCATTAGGCCTCCCGAAAGGAGTGACGCCTCCGTAAGTATCAGCTGATGAGCTCCTTGCTGTACTGCAGATTGTAATGAAGATTATTGCACTCGCTTCATTTGTACTTTTCTAGGGTCCTTTGCTGTTAGCAGTTATCTGAGAGGGAGAGATGTGTGAATAAATTGCAAGTGCTTCTGTGCTAGAGATGTGAGATAGTTTTTTAACCCTCACAGAAGTGAGATTCTGAAAGAGCCCTACAGTAGGAGCACAAAACATGAGAAGCTGAAGCCTTAAACTGGAGTTTGAGAAAATGTGAAAGCAGGAGCAAAAGGCTCTGCAGGCCCAGGGCAGTGAAAGGAGATCCAAGAAAACCCTTCTTATAGCCCAGTTCTTTTAAAGTCACTTATTCAGTGATATTTGCAGTTTCTGTTCCTATTACATCTGCAGGTAGAGAAATTTCAAGTAAAGAGTATATCTTTCAGAAGTCCGTATAGCTTTGTGATACTGAAAATACAAAGTATTAAAGTATACATCTGATAACAAAGTGGCCATAACAGTTCATTGGCTTTGGCTAGAGATTTTGTTCTGAGGAAGTTTGGGAAAGTGTTTAGGGAAGGATTTAAAATAGCAGTGCATAAAAACAAACAGAATCCCTATCCCTAACAACTCCGCACACTTATTGTCCCCTTTTGTCTTCTCTAAAGGCCAAAATAGTATTTTGGAGCATGTCAGCTCCCATCGTAGATCAGTTTTTCTTTCCACTGGCACTAGACTCTCATTCCATCCTTAGAGAACAAAGAGACATGCTGAATAACAAAAATGAGAATAGCTTTATCCAAGGCTTATTTATAACTTTGTCCAGAAGTTTGTCTAAACATATCTACAGTATCTAGGTGACTTGCTCAGCTACATACTGTTGCAGTGGGAAATTCTGTTATTTCAATCCAAGATATGAAAAGGAAGAGAAAGAAGAAAGAGGACAGATATCTACGTACTAAGTCATGTATCTGTTTCAAAAAGCATTTCTTTATCTTGATTTATTTCATACTGCTCATTATGGAGTCTGGCTATGAAACATTTTTAGGAGAAAAATTAATAAATAGTGCAATTTGCCCTTGCAGTCATCATAGTTGTGATTTTCTGTCTTACTGTGTCCTTTGCACTGGCTGAGTTTTACTATTGATACTGAGCACTGAAAATTGCATGATTAATTTACTGACAGCTTGACCAGTAAGCACCGCCCACTGAAGCCTTCTATTACCCCTGATTTTCCAAGAAAGGGTTGTAGTCCAGCTATACAGCTCTGACAAGGGCTGGATTTATTTTTGAGCTCACCTCTGTGTACTGTGAGGGTAATAGCAGCAGCTTGAACCTCTGCTGTGTCCCTCTTTCCCTGTCACTCTGTGCTTATGGATACATGTTCTCTTTTGAAGCATTAGTTGTGTTCTTCCTCATTCCCTTTGATCTTTGGACAGAACAACAACTCTGCAAAGATTATTCGCCCTTTACCATGCCCCTCACTTCCCCAAGTGCAGCAGCCAGTCTGCATATGCACATGATGGTGTGTCTATCTATATTCCTCCTTCCCCCACCCCAACAAGGCAGCAACCTCAGGGTCTGAGCTGAGGATGAGGTAGTTGGCTGTTTTTCTGCATTCCCTCGGGAAATAAAGTCCAGATGGGAGCTGGATCGTGTTAACTATACCGAATGTATGTGTGTATAATTTATGTGTGTATATATATATATGTGTGTGTGTGTATATATACATACACAGTGAGCATTTGTCATCTGAATTACAACATTAAAACATGGTAAAATATGTACTGTGTGATGCAGAAAAGCCATAATCTATTGTTATACATCTTTGATGCCAATTTTTCCCTGGCTTCTTCTTTTTCATGTTACTGTGTAGGTTAATGTCTGGTGTGTCTTGCTGAGTAGATTAATTTGTTTCCCGTAATTCTAATACCACTCCTGAGCAGTTCTTCCCCTGGCTTCCATTTCCCCCTCAGCTTTAGACCTCTTCTGCTTTGTGCTATAGCCTCAATTCTTTTTTTGGCCCCTTTCACTTTTTGCTTCTTTTCCTTTGTCTTTTGCTGCATCCTCACAAGTCCTCTTCAGCACATTTGTCTATCCGAGACATAGTTTCTGAGCTTCACACACTATTCCATAACTTCGGCCTGTAGTGTCACCATTTTGCCATGATCTCCAAGATCTATTGGTTGAAAATTATGATGCTGTTTCCTGACAGTGTGCTTTACAGACTGGGTGCAAGAAATAAATTGTTGGATTCAAAGTTTTGCTCAGCAGCTGAAGTACTAGTCAAGCTATTTATCTTCAAAAACTTTGTCATTGCTAAATCTTGGCACAACCACAGCTCTGCTCCTCAAAAGCAGAACTTGGTAGGCATATTTTTTTCAGTTTTGTGTTGTGGTAGGAGCAGAATAGAGGTTAAGTAATAAACATTGCAGGTGCAGGCAGTTGTTTTTTGAAATGGTCAAAGGCAGCACCAATAAAGTTCTCTGTGGCTGTATACAAGCCAATAGTCTTTGTTACTCCTCTTGGAGTCAAACATTCATTAGCTTTCTTTGGTCATTTCCTTTCCCATGCATGCATCATATTTTTTCTACTGAAAAGAGAAATCTATCCAAGCAGATGCAGGACAAAGCAAGCGGAGCTAAAAGCTTTGGCCCAGCCCCAGAGAGATGACATCATTGGCATAATGCAATGAGTCCTGGGACTGGTGTGCCATGAAGGATGGTTACAGGCTCTTCAGGGGGGATAGGCAGGGCAGGAGAGACAGGGAGGTTGGCACTGTATGTAATAGAGGGTCTGGAATGAATGGTGCCTACAGTTGGCAATGGCATGGTCAAAAGCCTCTGGATAAGGATTAAGGGACGAACAAGTAATGCAAATGTCATCATGGGAGTCCACTATAGACCTCCTATCCAAAATGGTGATGCTGATGAGTTGTTCTTTAAGCAACTAAGGAACATCTCTAAGTTAGCCACTCTTATCCTTATCAGGGACTTCAACTTGGCAAATGTTAGTGAATACCATACAGCTAATACAAGCAGGTCCAGAAGGTTCATAAACACCTGGATGATCACTGCATGGTGCAGACACTAAGAGAGCCAACTCAGTAAGATGTCCTCCTTGATCTGCTGCTCATTAACAGAATCTTATGACTGAAGTGGAAATTGGTGGTTGTCTTGGCCACAGCAACCACAAAGCAATTGGATTTAAAACTTCAGACTGCTTAGGGAACTAATGAGTAAGGTCCTCTGGGAAAATGTTTTTGATGGTTCTGGGATCCATCAATGCTGGTGACTTTTTAAGCACCGCCTCCTACGGGCGCAGGAGCAGGCAATTCCAAAATGTTGGAAAAGCAGGTGAGGCAGAAGGCCAACTTGGCTAGGCAGGGATCTTCTTCTAGAGGAAAGGCAAAAAAAAAGTAAATGTTTGACCAGCAGAAGCAAGGTGACATGGGAGGACTACAGAGATGCTGTTCTCCTTCATGAGAGGAAGGAGAAAATTGTGAGGGAAAGCTCAATGTGAGCTGAAACCAGTCAGTACTGTGTAGCACAATAAAAAGAACTTTAAAAAATATGCTAGTTGCAAAAGGCAGTCCAGAAATAACAGTGACTTGTTAAATTAGGAGTATGTTCACCATACAAATAGGGACATAGACAAGGCAGAGGGAGTTAATGCTCTCTTCAGTTTTCAGAGCCAGTCATGGACTATGGGGCTCTCAGTACCCTGAGCTGAAGGATGAGGATTCTGAGAATTATAAACTCAGAGTCAACTCTGAACTTGTGAGGGAATCACTGCTCCAGCTGGGTCCCTGTAAGTCTATAGTTTCTGAGCTTCCACATTCATCCTGGAATCCTCAAAGAGCTGGCTAATGTCATTACAAGACTTCTCTCAATGTCTTTTTGAACTGTTTTGGGAATCTGGAGAGATCCCACTTGACTCGATGCTGGCTAATGTTGTCCCAGTTTTCAAGAACAGCACAAAGGAAACTACAGGTCTGTCAGTCTCATTTCAGTGCCTGGTAGAATTATGGAGAAGATTACTCTTGGAGTTACTGAAAAACACCTGAAGGATAATGCAGTCATTGACCAGAATGGCTTCATCAGGGGAAAGCCCTGATTTGACTAGCATTATTTCAATTTATGACAAGGTAACCCACCTAGCTGAGCAAAGGAAGCCTGTTCATGTAATCTCTTTGGACTTCAGTTGAGCTCTCAACACTCTTTCATGGTGTCCTTCTGGACTACATGTCCAGCATTCAGCTGGATCAGCACATCATATGATGGGTGCTCACCTGGCTCATGGGTTCAGGCACAAAGAATTCCAGTAAACAGAGTTACATTAGGCTGGCAAGCAGTCACCAGTGGGGTTCCACATGGCTCCAATGTAGGGCCAGTGCTCTTCATAAATTACTTCGACGCAGAACCCACAGGAATACTAAGTAGATTTGCTGGTGATACTAAACTGGGGGGAACTGTCAACTACCTTGAGGGCAAAGAGGCCCTACAGAGAGATCTTGACAAATTAGAGGGTTGAGTAATCACCCACTGTATGAAGTTTAATGAAGGCAAGTGCTAGATTTTGCACCTGGGACAGGGCAATTCTGGATATACAAGAAGGCTGGGCAATGAGAGGCTTGAGAGCAGCTCTTTGGAAAGGGACTGGAGGTCCTGATTGATGGAAAATCATTGTGCCCTGGCAGCCAGGAGGGCCAGCTGTGCACTGGTGGGCATCAAGCACAGCAACCCCAGCCAGGAAAGGAGGAGGGGATTGTCCTGTTCTGCTCTGCACTGGGGTGGCCTCACCTCAAGTCCTGTGTGCAGTTTTGGACACCACAACACAAAAAAGACATTAAGCCATTAGAGAGAGTCAAGAGGAGGGCAATGAAGATGGTGAAGGGCCTTGAGGGGAAGCCGTATGGGGAGTGGCTGAGGTCACTTGGTCTGTTCAGCCTGGAGAAAAGGAAACTGAGGGGAGACCTCACTGCAGTCTGCAGCTTCCTTGTGAGGAAAAGAGGAGGGGCAGGCACTGATCTCTGTGGCGACCGGTGACAGGACCCAAGGGAATGGCTGGATGCTGAGTCAGGGCAGGTTTAGGTTGGATGCTTGGTCTACTCCCAAAGGATGGTTGGGCACTCGAACAGGCTCCTCAGAGTAGTGGTAACAACACCAAGGCTGACAGGATTCAAGGAGTATTTGGGTTGCTCTCAAGCACATAGTGTAACTCTTGGGGTGTCCTGTGTGTGGCCAGGAGTTGGATTCAGTTTTTCTTGTGGGTCCTTTCCAACTCAGAATATTCTGTGATTCTGTAAAAACATTTCTTACCCTCTCTTCAATTCCAGTATTCTGTGGGCCCATGAACAGTAAATACCATGCTAATGATTCAACATTTTCCTTGGTTTTGAACCCTGAGATTCTGTGGAAGTGACTGCATAGCTAAACTAGTTTGAACCAATGAATATCCTTTCCAGTTAAATTTGGATAGATTTGGAAACATTGAAGTGGGAATTCTTAATTTGTTTGGAATGGAGTTTGTGGTTTGGTTGTTTTGGATTTTTTTTTAATGGCATGTGGTCTTACAGTCTTGTGTGTATTATGGGAATAACTACTTGTGAATTTACTACATTTTATTTGGACATTAATACCTACTAATCAATCTTTAAATATTTTAAGCATTTATTTGCAACAATATGGTGAGTGTTTGCCTTGAATAAATTATATCTCAATTTTCCAGTAAGCTCTAGACGCTTTATAATGACCAGTATTTTCAAGCTGTGGCTATGGTGGTGTTAATTGAACAAGCTTTGGCAATAACCTTTTTTATTAATGGAATAGATTTGGTAGACTTCAGGTCTTGCTAGGGCATTGTGTTATTAAGCAGAAGAAAAGTGCTGGTGGAACTGCATAGCTAATTAAGTACTTAAGGGAATTATGAGCACTTGTCAATAATTTCTGAGGTAAAACTTGGCTGGAGTAAGTTTGTTGAACACTGTTCTTAAAAATCTCAGTTCTTTCCTTCTTTACCTGCAGGGTGGGTGGGTCTGTTGTGTTCAGATTAGCTTTTGGTTACAAACCACTTTCAGGGAAGAGAGTTAATGTGACAGAAACATACAACAGAGGGGGGTTAGTTCACAATTAAGTTTGTAGAAGCTAGAAACTGATCTTCACTGTTCCTAGAAAAAAATCAAAAAGTGTGAAGGAATAGAGATAAGTATACCTAAAAGTTCCAGCTAAACACATAAATTATATGTTTACATGAGCATTTGTGAAAGCACAAATAATCTCATGAGAAGGATTTGTTGACTATTTAGTGAATATTTGCTTTTAAAAAGTATAAAACCTGCCACAACCATAAAGGATGTGGAATTATCCTGGAGAAATGGGATCTCTTTCTATATGTAAAAATAAATATTGTTAGCTATACATATATCCTTTTGAAGGCAACTTTAAAAATTAATGATTTTCCTTAAAGGGGACCTTTTCTAAAAGTAGATATCTTCAGTAATGCTACCTTAGTTAAAAAGAGGAGAAAAATATCACTGTATAGAATTGGTGAAAGAACGTGAATATTGAGTTACCACTTTCTGGAAAAGGATGGAAAATTGAAAACTTTGTACAATTACCTTATAGAAGGTAATTAAATAAGCTGCTTTTATCATTCTGCACAAAATTTAACTGCTGTCTCAGTGACCTTTAGAACATTAAATCCAAATCATAAAGGAGATTATGTGGGAATCATGAAAAAAGCAATATCAGAAAGAGATTGCACTTTTTTCTCTTTGAATCAGAGCTACTGGTCTGTTCTTGCAGCTGTGTACTGTGATTTGTCCATTGCATTCTGTCTCAAATGGAATTGTAACAAATATTTTAGTAATTGTCATGTTCCTTTAGTGAACTGACAATGATGGTGACCACTCTGAGGAGAAATACACTTCTCTATCTTTTTATCTTAGAGCCTTCAACACTCTTCCAGCACAAAAGCCAGCTTTCATTTTAGAGTAAGCTGCATAGCTGTCTTATGTAGATGGGACTTTCTGTAAGTTATGCTTGTCACAACTTTTTAAAAATGGAGGTTATCTACAGTAGGGTTGATGTGAAAACCATGATGCATAGAAGGAAGTACCTTGATTAAGAACTCCAACATCAAACTGAGAAGACAGGTCAGGGTGTTTTCCTTGCTTATGAGAAAGAGAGAGACTTCATCTCTCTTTGCTGCCTATTCAATCATACCTGGAGATATTCCCAGATAATATATTGGGAAAACATATCTAAAGGCAAGTATTGCTGTCACTGGAAAAATTCCAGAAAATATCAGGGTTTGCATTCATTCTCAACCTCCAATTTTGTTAAGCTATTGCTCCTGTCCATTAAACAATTTTTTGTTTAAATTTTCTTGAAAATTTTCTTTTCCCATAGCTTGGGTAGTACTTGTGGCTATTATACCAACACATGAGGGGTTTAGCTGTGATGTTAGACCAATTCCTGTTGGTTGTGCTAAGAAACAGTTCATATTGGGGACTTCGTTTTTGCACATGCTTATCATAAAATACATATCCATATCAGCTTTTCTGAGATATGATGAATGCATATTTGTTCTACTTGAACTTAGAAATCCAGGTTGTGCCCCGGATCTAATCAATTTAAGCTGTGCAAAAGTAGAGCTCAAGGAGGTAACATGGAGACACTCAGACATTAGCCAAAATAACAGTATCCTGACAATCATTGCATCTGGAAGTATTAATTTTCAAGATATGCATTATCCACTTCTTTTTCAAAATGGTATTTGCAGCTTCTTAAGAATATTGAAGATGGCAGTGAACTTAACTAAGATAATTAGTACATGTATTTTCCTATTGAAAAGACAGAGAGGCTGTTCAAAGCATGGCTTTGATGCTTGTTTTGGTCTGCAGGTTTTTCTTTTTAGGGGACTTAATTTTATAACTTCTTTATTTTAAACAGATCTAAATGCCACAAAAACATCTGTGAATGTAAAAGCCAGGTACAGTGCTTGATAGTTGCAGAGACCTTAACCAGTAACACCACATCAACTGGAATTAGTTGATATTTTGAATATGACACCTTTTCCCAGTCCAGTGTAGCTTTTTCTTTACATGCTTCTCACAGTTACCTGTTCTTCTAAAAATGTCAGGACTATGAGGATTGTGCCAGCCTTTTCTACCTAAAGCAGTTGATGCTTTAGTTATTTATTCTTACCATCAGTTTCAGCATACTGCTGGTAATAATCAGAAATTCAGATTACAAAATAGGCACTTGATTTTTGATTTGATATCAAAATATATGCACATCTTTTAAAAGGCAAATGGTGCTTATGTAGCTACAGTAACCAGTGCAGCATGAGGCAGAGAGATAGCCTGCTCAGGAGGGGAAGGAACTGAAGAGGGGAATGAAAAAGTAGTAATTCTTCTTTCAATGAGTAAAAATGCATTTTTAAACATAAGCTTTAGAGAAAAAAAAAATGGTAGCACTCATGCACTTTGTAGGTGAGTTGTACTCTTTGTTGTCTAAACATTAAGAGGGATCAAAGATATTCAGAAATTTATGTTGTTCATTTCTGTCTTAACCCTATCCAATGCTGAGACATGATTTATTTTTTTCAACCACAGTTTCAAAACACTGGTGGTAGAAATAATTGAACTTTTGTTACATTTGTTCCATTTGCTGGAAGTCACCTGTAGTCAGGTCTACTCTTCAGGCATTCCCTTAATTCAGATGCATGTAACATCACATTACCGGACACAGCTGAAGCTCCTGGTATCCACAGATGTATGACAAGATCAGATTAAACCAATTTTATTATACAGCTGCAGCTTCAAAGTTTGTGACCTGTTACAGTGCTTGTAGTAACTTTGCTTTTACAGTAAGTTAAAAATGTGTGAAGTGAGCAGGAATTAGCTGTATTTTTGGAAGTCTTTAGTTTTAAAGGAAAAAAAATCCAGTTACTGTTCATTACCTCAGTACCAGAGAATTAATTTGGATTTCTGTGAAACTAAGCCATATTGGCTGCAAACAGGAATTTGTTCTTGGAAGGATAACAACAGCCAGCCTGTTGCCCTTGTTTACACTGTAAAAGGTACATAGAAAAAGAGGGAATTGCATCCAGCATGCACTCCGTGTAATTAAAACATAAAAAGTACTGCTGGTTTGGCTTTCATTCTAAACAAATGTCAGGGCAAATATTCAAAACTAAGGAGAGCCAAGCCGAGGCTGCAAAAATCTTTGCTGTCAAAAATCTCTGTGTGAATTAAGATGACAGTCTCTGTGTGAATTAAGATGACAGTTTTGGCAATTTCATTACACCCTTTCTGACCAAAAGAATTCAAACATTTGTGCTTCTATCTACACCTGGATTCAAGCCCCCACTGACTTAGGTGATGTGTATTTCAGAGGTGCTTAAAATCCATATGAGTTGCAGCCTACTTCTCGAGTCTGTTCATTTCTCTGCACATTTGTGGCGGTGGTTGTGTGCTCGAGACTGATGCTGTCAATAGCCTGAAATATGCTGTCTCTTGCTAGCTTAATGCAGCAAATCAGAAATTTGCCTTGGGCAAAGAATGAACATACAAATACATAAATGAATCGGCAAATTTTTTTTGTTTGATAATATCCCTGAGAGAAGACAGAAAGAAAGCTCATGCGTTACCAAGGACACAAATCTTTAGAGCTAAATGCATCCAGATAAGGGCATGTAAGGATGGTGGAAAATATTTGCAAAAGCAGCTGAAGAAAGTTTGCTGCCAGGCTGTCTTGCCATGTAAACCATTACTCAGGCTGAAAGGATCTGTGCTTTGGAAGATAGATTTACTAAAGTCCTTCTATTTGTTATCATTGCTTTGTAGACATTTTGAAATTCGTCCCAAGAATGTATGTCATAAGAGTTAACTTGCTGAGGGGTATGTATGTGTGCATGCATATATATACACACACATGTATCTATTTGGACAGTTTTTGAAGTGTATATATTTAGAGAAAGAGATTCTGAAGAGGGGGTGGAAGCAGAGCATCTGCAGGAAGAGCTGTGTTTCCTTATGCACTGCTTTGAGTTTTTTGTCCCAATTTAAAATAAAGAGGAAGAGAGAAGCTCTCCAAAGGTATTTGAAGAAATTGACCAGTGCTCACTTTTATTGTTAAATTTTTAAACCAACTGCTTCCTTGCTTAAATACTGTAGGGACGATAATCTACTTTTCAGGCAAATTGCCTTGACTAGGTCTTGGGTGACACTTCCACATGGACTGTGCAGAGCTCGGGATCATCTAACACAAAACCAGAGATCTGGAAGGTTGTTAAGGACTCTGCCTCTCCTGTTAAAAGTTCCCCAGGATCCCCAGGTCATTGCTGTCATATTTGCATACCTTGTTCTTAAATAAAATTCCTATGTAGCTTTGCTACACAACTTGTTCCAGTGTTTAAATGTCACTGTTGTAGGGCGGAGGAAGGAGAGTTCTACATTGTTTGTGTCTAAGCTAGGCCTGTTCTTCTTCAAGTTATTGTGACTTATCATCCTCAATGGACATGAAGAATTATTAAATGCCATTTTCTGATATCAGCTGTTGTCTGATTTCTGACATTTCATTTAATTTGCCTGTCTATCTTCATTCTCCTAATTTCCTGTTTAAATAAACAAGAATTTTTGCCTCTCTGTGTGTGACATAGTTTGTCACAAAAGCTATGCTTTTAAAACCGTGCGGTAGTTTTCTTGTTCTAAAACTCTCCGGTTTGCTGTATTTTTCTTGAAGTGCAGTGGTAAAACTGGATTCAGTGTCTAATAGCAAGGAATAAAGGAAAACAGCTCAGTTTCATGTCTTATACTGGCCTGCCCTGGAATTATATTTCTTTTCCTTTTGAAATAATACTGTTCATTTCCAAGTTTAAATCTCATAGATTCTCAAAAGATGCTTAACATGTTAATGCTAATTTTCCTTTAGCATTGCTGTCATGCTTTGAACATTTTCCTGAGTTTCATCATTAGAATACCTCTAGACAAATGATGAAGATTATTGTAAGTGGTAGTTGTTACCTGCAAATGAATTACAGCCTCTGCAAATTAAGTGTCATCAGCCAATTTGAGAAATGTGTTTCTCTATTTCACTTTTCCAATTAAGGCTGTTATCCTAAGCGCTCAACTTAGTATACAGAGCTCTTTGAAATGCTTCATTGGACTATATTATTTCAGTTTGATAAAAAAAGAAATCACTGGTTATCTCTGAATAGCTGAATATTCAGACTGAATAGCTTTACACAGCCATATCATAGAAATTTCAGCCAGACTCTGTTTCCCTGATTTACTAGGGAACTTACTGCAGCTCCTGAAGGCTAACTCAGAAGCCATAAGCTGAAATGTATTAAAGCTACTTCTTGTTGCCTATCTGCATGCCCTTCAGCCTGACAAAGAGATAAACATGAGGTTTGACATGATTCAATTTCCACTTTCTTATTATCCTACACTGTTTAGAAATGGACTGTGATAATGTTTTTCTGTGCTTAGTGTGGACGTTGAACTTACTAACTTTAAATTTTCTGGGTACTCATTTCCCTGTGAAAAATGTGTGTATTTGCTTGGGGGGTTTTGTTTTCAGACATAATCAATAGTGCTTCAGAAAATCCTTTACTTGGAATCCACTCCCAAGGACGTAGCTCATTCTTCTTTTCATACACTGTTGTGACTTATATGGGTCAACTGTACATTTCACCTTTACAGCCTGTTGAGTAGCATAGGCAAGCATAAGTAGGCCTTTTTCTGGAAAAGCTCTGTTTGTTAGTCAAGTATAAAATTTGTGAGAATGAGAAATGAAAGCTGTTTCTTAATGTATTGCTTGGAATTTTCAAGGGAGGATGCATGTCTCCTTTAAAAGCTGGTACAGGTGAAGCCAAAGGTGAAGCCAAACTTGAAATTTGCTGCCTTGAAGTTGGCTCATTTTTGGGTTGGGTTTGTTTTGTTTTGTTTGGGTGGTGTCATTGTTGTTTGTTTGGGGCTTTTTAATTTTTTTGGGGGGAGGGATGTAGTCTCAAAAGTGATAAAATTTGGTTTCATGGCAATGCTGGCCTAGGTGATTAAGGACTGGGAGGTGAAGGGAAGGACTGTAAGGGGAGAAGCAGGTGGCACCATCCTGCCAGCTGATGCTGAGCCGTCCTGAGGGACATTCCCTTCTGATCCACTCTTCCCACCGTCTCCTGTCCATTTTCTTTCCATCTCTTCCTTTACATTTACTGCACCAAATTTCTGGAGTTATTGAGGCATCTCTTTCTTGAAGAGACCTTGTCCCTGCCTCTTAACATTCTCTTGGCTCCCTGTAGATGGGACAGTTTTCCTACCTCTTCCCCAAAACAGAGTGGAGGAGACTTGCTTTCTTATTGTGACTGAGAAGACCTCAGCTGAAAGCTGAGGGAATTATTCTTCTTGGTGGTCACCAGCTAACAGATTAATATTTCTAGGGCAAGGGATGTAGTTCTATGTCTGTTTGTGAAATTAGGCAAATGTCTGCTCTTCTGCTGGGATTTAATGTAAAAATGCAGTCCTTTTTACAGGAACTTCACTGTTTTCACATTTTGGATTTACTTACAACAAGGAAATATGAAATGTTTTAGTTAGGAATGTTTACAACTATAGTCTTCTGCATCTATTCACTTAATTCCTTTTTGGCTTTTGAGAGTATATGTGTATTTTTTCATTTTTTTCTAATGCTGGTAATTACCATTGAAAGCACTTGCTGAAGAATGAAGTCTCTCTAACCATAGAAACATAGAATTTAATATTATCCAAGAAAATGTGTTATCTGCGTATGATTCTTGTTTAGAATTTTGGCACTGGTAATTAAATTATTAAGTTGGGTATTGGAAATAATTTTGCCAATTACATGCTAGTCTGATTTTTTTTCCTATCTCTGTCATCTGAATTTGTCTATTTACCTGATTCAATGCCATGTTTTCCATGTCATTCACATGTAATGGGGCTGAGCCCTATTTACTCAAAAAAGACCCTGTAAACTAATATTGAACCAGTTATCAGTGTTTTAAACAATCGTGTGTGACTTCACTGGAGAAATGGGGTGTGCTACAAGTTTCAAATATGATACCAATGCTGATTTCTTCACAACTGTGTTAAGAACAGCTGATCTCCAGTAGAAACCACCCATGTTGGGCATTTCCACCAATAAAGCCATCATAACATTACTGTAAAATGTTAAATATTAGTACAGTCTGGAAAAATAAAATTTCCTGTAAGCTGGTAAGAGGAATAAATTAGCTCTGTGAATGTGAACTGCTAAATGGTTGCAATTCCACTGGGAAATCTTGCTGCTGAGAACTGCTTCACAAGGATGACATTTCTTTTTCCCAGTGTAACCCAGGCTGTGAATGGCTCTTCTTTGAGCAACAGCATTTATGTGTTGCCTTATGGGTATGTGTTCACAGAGATATGAAGAATAAACATGAAGTTATGCAGTTATTGCAAAGTTGCTACAAGGAATTAGTTAATAAATAACATAAGAAATTAATAATTAACTGCCTTTTCTTACATCTTCCTGATCTTTATTCTGGTACTTCACAGGAACCTAGTTTATCTTCCATCCCCACTTACCTAGTCATGCTTTCTCTTTCATGTTTCCTCTCACTTTGCTTTAATGCCACAGCTCATCTGTGAGTGTATGGTGTTTGCAGGCATTGCCAAGCAATCCTGAGGGCTATTTCAACTAAAGCACAAATAAAGGATAGCTGCATCTTTGTCCTTAAACTAACCATTTAATCAGTAGTGTTAGTAGGGACACTATAGAAAGAGAGATGTCAAACCTCTAGTTTCAAAGACACAATGTTGTTTTCTTCATTAATAACACTGATTCCAGATGCATTCCTAAGTACAAATTACTTCAGGAAAGCTCATGATTTTTTTTTGGTACTGTCTTGCAGAGGATTTCCCAAGAAAACAGGCAGGACTGCTAGGATAGCATCAGATGAAGAGATTCAAGGGTCAAAGGATGCTGTAATTCAGGATCTGGAGAGAAAACTTCGCTTCAAAGAAGACCTTTTGAACAACGGGCAACCGGTATGAAAGCATAAAATACCCTGGGGAATGGGAGTGAGTGAGGGTGGGCACCATTGGTAGTTTCTGAGCTGTGCTACATATAAAATAATTGTTGTAGATTGCTTTTTATGCATTTATAATTTTTAATTGAACTTTCAAAACTGCATTTCAAAAGGAATGATACATTTTGTTCTATCATTCCTTCTGCTATTTGACAACTTTACTTGGACTTAACAAAGCAATGGAGGTCACCAAAATGGTCAATTTGCATAAGAAGCCTGCACAGTCTGTACCTCCATGACTCTTTGAGCCTCAAGGGCCATTTGCTTTCGACTGTTCATTACTGAGTGGATGAACATGCACAGCTCTGATTCAGTCCAGGCTCATTCCACCTTGTGCCCAGCCACTGGATGACGGGAGAAGCAGTAGGTGGTAACTGGACATCAGAGGAGGTACAAGGCAGTTCATCATGAAAAACAACCCAGTAGGAATCAAGCATCATTAGGTTCTGCAGCTGGGGGGGCTTCTTTTGACTGATAGAATTTTAACCAGTAGAACAGAAATAACCAATAGTACTAACTTGCAGATCAAGGGTTAATGACCTGCTTGAGGATTCAAGAAATGAGGTAAAATGAGCATATCAAGTAATGAAATGCACAGCCACAAAGAGCTCTGTTCCTTTTTATACCCTTAAGATACACATGAAAGATAAAATACCAAATTCTTCCTGCTCAGAGTTGATGAGAAGCAACTTTCCTAAGAAGTTTTTACAGTTATTAAGACACTATCTTTGAAGCAGGAATTTCTTTTAAGAGGAAAGTAATTTTTAAAATGTAAACTGTCACCCCTCTTTTGTCAATAAAATATTTTTTTAAAAATCTGACTACCTTGGGATGCCTTTGTGTCACTTTGAAAGGAAGCGGAATTTTACATTTCTCAGGACAATGCCCAGAATTTTACTAAGTTTGCTTCTAGGTCTGAGCTGTGAACTCTGGTGGTGTAGTTCAAGAAAGCCCATTGAGTCAGACTGTCTGTCAACATTGCTCGATTTTGGTTCTTAATAAGGTCAATGGAGTGAAGTAGGGAGAATGTTCAGAGCGTCTGCTGCTTCTGCTACCTTTCTCCATTGACTGCACAGCATTTGGCAGTTTTCTGTAGCAGTTAAGCAAAATCACTGCCAGAGTGTATTAGTTCCTGTTTTTTCCAAGGAAGTGGGCTGAGAATGACTGTCAATGCCTATTTTGGAAAGTGAAGGAGATGTTTGGCCTGGACAAATGAATGGAATGTCCTGAGAATGCCCACATGGCCCAAGGTATTAAAAAAAAAAAAGAGACCAACTGTGATCAGATGATGTGGGAACTTGAACTAAATAAACTCTGTTTTGGTGCTTGCCTTGTGGCTTTTGCCTTGCAGATTCCTGTCTTGGGTAAATTCTGTCTGTGTAATCATGAAAGTGGGCACTTGGAGTGACTGCAGAAGAAATATAAATGAAGAAAAGTTCATGATTTCCTTAGATGCTTGTGCCGAGGCAGCACCGCTACCTAGTTGTCATGAGCTGCAGCCTACTGGTTTAGCTGCAATATGACATTAAGACAAAAATAAATTACATGAGATTTTTTTTTTAAAGCATACATGCAGTATGCTTTTAAATATTTACAATTTCCATTCTTCATTCAGTTTTCATTTTTCTCCTTCAATTAGGTGTTTCACCATGAAATTGATTTGTCTTCCACAAACTTGCATTTTTTTGCAATGTTGATTTGTAAGAAAGTGTCTGAAATGCATTTGTAAATGCAGGAAGAAAACTAATAATTAAATAATTGGCTTATGCATTAAGATATGCCTTTAATTTGTTTTCTCAGTGTAAATTGTCTTTTATAAGCTGTCTCCTAAATTTCTGAAAGAGTAAGAAGAAATAGAAATTTTAAAATCTTGAAGAATACATTTTTCTGTATTTTGGACAAAATATTCAAGTAGAGTAGAATCTCCTTATCATTTTGTGGCAGTGTTTTCTGCCTTGTGGTTCTAATGTGAAAACTGAGCAGAATGACTTGAATAAGATTTGGGATGATTTGATATGCCCTCTTCTGATGGCCATGATTTAAGCAGTTCCTATTGCTCATTCCTACCCAAGTTCCTGGCATGAGGATGGAAACAAATGGCAGAGTCAGTGTAAGGGTTGCTTAAGCCAAAAGAGCCACTTGTAATACTAAAAAAATGCATTACAATCTGTGGTAGAAAATTTCTGTTAGAAACATATTGCTGCTCTCTTTTATCAACGTTACTTTCAGCGTTGCTTACTGTGTACTGCTTTGTCGTTGGAGAAATACTATTTTTTTCTTTCTTCTGCTTCCCCCCTCATGTCCTTTTTATTTTTTTGTTCAGAGATTAACATACGAGGAAAAAATGGCTCGTCGATTGCTGGGAGCGGACAGCGCTGCAACTGTCTTCAACATACAGGAACCAGAAGAAGATCCTGCAATACAGGTGCCACATAATTCTACAATTTCACAGGAAAAAATGCCTTTCAGCTTTTCTTTTTTACTGACTATGATTGTCATTAAAATAAAATCCTACATAAGACGCTAAATATATACAAGATAGGATCGTTATTGATTACAGAAGTTATGTGTTATCTATTAGTGAAATAACCTGGAGGATCACATGTCCATTGCTCAGTTTTTCCATAAGGCTGAGACTTCTCAAATGTCTGCTTTCTGCTTTAAACTCTTCTGTTTATCCTGTTCTGTCCTGACCTTTAAGTCTCTGAAGGCAGCAATGCATCTCCTATCTTGAAACCATCTTCTCTTTATTTGTGTAATAGGCACTTTTTGGGTGCAGACCAAAACCACAACAGAAAGTCTGCTTGAAAGGCCAGGTACACATTCTCCATTGTTCAGATGCCAGAGCTGCTATTCAGAAATATTCGTTTGCTTATGGTGCTGCACAAAGCACATTCTCCTGATAAAAACTGAGGAACTCTCATGGATATCTCTTGGTCTTCTTTCTCCTCTTGATCTTTTCTTCTACCCTTGCAGGAAGCTCGCTCTGTTGGTGCTTCTGTAGTGAGTCCCATGGATATTCAAAAGGTTATCATTTTCACCTTTTTCTGTCTTGTGGTTGTTTTTTTTTTTTGTCTGTTTTTCTTTCTGTCCCCTTTCCATTCTGCTCCTCTTGGTTAATAACAAGAGGTCTTCTAGCATTAATAACTGTGGAGAATTGGACTGCACTCCATTTATGAGGATGTTCAAGTTGTTCTGGAAGCCTGTGTGAGTGCAGACAGTTTAACAGCAATCATGGTGTGCTCCACTATCTTTGTGCTGTAACAATAACATACACTGACATGATACTAACTGTCATATACTTCATGGTTTACTTTTATGGTGCCCTTCAGGAAACAAAGAAATTTTAAAACTATCTGCAGCTTACAAGGTATTCCTCTGCTCTTCCATTTGTTGCAATTATTGAGGGTTATGATTAGTTCTGTAACCAATGGCAGAAGCATGTCATGTCATTCTCAGACCAGAGGCAGCAACAGGGGATGGGCATGTGAAAGGATACTTTGCATGAGATGCATGTTCTTAAATACAAGAGTCAGAGACAACGGCCAAAAGCAATTTGGAAGTGTCTGAATTTCTGCTGACTGAGAAGAGCATTAGCTAAAATTTTTTTTTCCTGCTTCTGAGCTATTTTACAGTCTGACATTGTCACTGTTATCAGTAAGATTCCAAGCAGGAATTCTGCAAAGTAACAGTTCAAGAAAGCAAATAACAGTGTATATCAGTAAATCATAACAAATTCAAGCAAGTCACTCGATGAACCTTTCTGCTCTTCTTGCTATATCTTCAATACAATTACAGTAAATTTTGTTTCTAAGGGAGGATCCCATACAAAGGGAATCATAGCAACAGGAGTAAAGGGAAACAACTATCATGGACTGCCACTGTTGCAATTTTCTCTTATTTTTGTCCTCATTTTTACAGGCAACTGTAAACAAAATAATTTTATCCTTCTGGTTCAGCCTCTGGTAGAGTTCTATGCAAATAGCAGATGTGAACCATATGGTCTTCTAGCCATCTGGAAACAAAACCCACCCTAAATCTGTCTGTACCCTCAAGGAAATATCAGTGTGTTCCTTTTGTCTTTATGAACTGCCCCAGAATACTTTTATTCTTATAGGATTTTTTTTAATGGAAAGAAAGCAACCAATGACTTTCTTTCCCCTTATAAATTAGACCTTAAGACAACATGAAATACAGTTTTTGCCTCATACCAGATGTCTCGATTGTTTCATAGGGAAACTATTGGAGACATGGATTATAGTGTTTTTCTTCAACAAGATACAGTTTCCTTTTATATGTAAAAACTTAATGGCTTGTTAAAGATTGGTAAAATAAAGAAATCCAAATATTAAGAACATATCTTCCTGAGCAATGTGTTGAAGCTGGACACTAATATCTACCTCTCATTTGACAGGAATATAAAGTCTCCAGCTTTGAGCAAAGGCTGATCAGTGAAATTGAATACAGGCTGGAGAGATCTCCTGTGGAAGAATCAGATGATGAAGTGCAACATGGAGATGAACCTATTGATAACAGTATGTCACCCTATTTTGAGATAAAGCTGAAGCACTACAAAATCTTTGAGGGAATGCCAGTCACATTTACATGCAAAGTGGCAGGAAATCCAAAGCCAAAGGTAAGAAAAAACAGTAAATCTTTCTAGAACTTCTCTGAAGAGTTCTGTGTTGGTCCTTTACCATCAGACTCTGGACTCTATGGGCTGTATCTTACAGTAACAGGAGATATTTACACTTGACAAGAAAATCTTCTATCTAGCATAAACTGCCGAATCTCTTTTGGCACAACTGGAGTTAATCAGTCAAAATCTGGCAAAAAATGCTACTGTTATGCTTCTGCTCTCAGTTACTCCCTCCTGAGGCTTCTTCTCAATTATTTTACCCAGAAGGAAAACTTCTGTCATTTTCAGAATTACCTTTTAGGGTACATTTGTGCACAGAATGCAGTGCAATGCTAGAAAGCCCCACGTGAGCTGGCATAGGAGGCCCAAAAGCCACCTCATCTTGCTAGCATGGGTAATTAGTTCAGGCATGGTAACATGCTAATGCAAAAATATGTGGGTTTTAGTTCAGAAGCCAGCATGGTATCTCTCATTCTTCAGCATCTACACACACTAACAAGACTGGGTTTTATTGGAATGTAGAAGGCGGCGTAATAAAATACCATAAGCTCCCACCAGCAAGATGAGACATGATGGTGAGGTTTTAATGATGAACTTCTGAGGGAGGGTTGGGCTTGGGAAGCATTTCATTGTAGCAAATGTAAAAGTACCAGCTGCATGATGTCAGTAGTCTGGAAGAATGCCCTCCTTGGATAGGTTGCATACAACCATTTCAAAAATTGCTTGGCAATCAACTGACTGATTATGCAGCAGGCAAACAGCAGCAGCTTCTTCAACTCCCCTGCCAAAGCCAGTGTCTTCCCTGGGAAGCTCTCACAGCTCTCACAGTGACCTCTCGTGGACAGGGGCTCTTATCTTCTTAGACAAGATCAATGATGCCTTGTCTGATACATAAGATCTTCGCAGAAGCCCTCACATCCAAATCTCTCATCCAGTGTAGGTTTTATGGGTACTCAGGATTTCAAACAGAGAGAAATACAAGTGACTTTATATGCCCAATGATATATGTATATGATAGTGTACAAGCTGTTAATTTAAAAAAAAAAGGACTTTATGAGGTAGCAGAGGAAGAACAACAGAGAACTAGGGCTACATCTGCATCAGCAAGGAGTGCAGACCAGAAGAAGAAAATCTCTAGAATGAGATCTCCACCCCTACACACGTCAGAAGGTTTTACTCCAGGCTAGCTCAAATCTCTTCCCACAGACTGAAGCAGATGCACACTAGATGAGTTCTTGGAGCACACTTTCTGGCTTAGGTTCATCTGAAAGGAATCCAGTTCTGTGCTCCAAGAGCACAACATGATGTGAACCACTGCAAAGTAAGCGGGGTAGATCAGTATACTTCTATCAGAAAAGCACTCCTGCTTCAAGCTGAAGACACAGACACTGGGAAGATAAGCCCAGTCTGACTGAAATCAAGATTTTCATGTCCAGCCTTACTTCTGAGATGACCCTGGGTAAGAGTCTGTTGTGCTGAACAAGGGTGGGATGCAAATGGGTCTGTTGCTGACAGAAGTGCAGTGTGTGCAGAGATATTCTTTCTGCCTGAGGCTTATGACTAAGTTGCTGGATGACCTGTTATGAGTCAGCCTTAGTCAACTTCACCATTCCCTAATTTCCACAGTTTCCAATTAAGGTGTAGTTTCTCTCTCTGATTTAAGACAGATGAAAGGGGATGTCTTCTTTCCCTCACTAGGGCGATAAGGATTGCACAACCAAGAAGCCACATTCCTAGCACTTCCCCTAAAGCCTGCCTTACAGAGAATCTGATGAGAATGCCCTGTGATTCACAGCCCTGTTCTGTTTTCCTGCAGTGTCAAAGTGTGCACATTAAGAAGGGATTTGCTCTTGCACCTGGAACTCTGGCCCTTTGTTCCATCCACTCGCAGATGCTTTGCGTAATTTGTTAAGTTACTTGGATGGAACCAATATCAGTCCTGTTATATGGCTGCTTGTTAGCCAGGCTTCACAAATGTCCAAGGCCCTCTCCCCCTCATCTGCCAGAGCATTCCAAGACAGCAGTTTTGAAAAGCTCAATGGCTGAGGGCTGCTCTTCTGCTGTCATTTGTTGAAGCTGGAAGTGTTGCTTGTGAATAAATTTTTTACTCTGGCAAATGAAAAGCTGGAAATAATTTACTAACTTGAAGCTCCTCCCTTCTAAGTATTCTGTCAGGTCTGCCAAGGAATGGCTTTGGGAAGGACTGTAGTGTTTCTAAAATCTGGCATTCATTACAAGGGATTTTTCTAAGTAGAGTTATTGGCTTGATTATTTTTTCCCCTGAACATGCCATGTAAATTGAATACTGATGTGCAAATTGTGTCTTCATATGTAGGACTTTTTAAATCTGAACCTACTCTTTGTTATAACCTTTGGTGTAATGTAAAACTATTTTCTCATTGAAATGAGAAACCTGTGGTGCTACAGGAGGGACTATGGAATACTTCTTTTTAAGGGATTATTTCTCCTCAGAATTAGGACAATGCCATACAAGAGGTTAATTGAAACACCAGTGTTACATAGATCTCATACTGCTCACTCTTCACATGGCTGAATATAATTCTTGGTGATTAAAAATGCTTGTGCTGCCCAAGATCAAGCCCCCCTTTGTGCTGTGTATACCATTGTATTCCTAGTCATTGCACACTGGTTTCTGAAAATCTGGTGCAAATAAAAGCAATCCAGATGCAGTGCTCAGTGCTTATGTAGTTTAATGCTACATTTATGGAAAGTTATCCTAGAAAGAAAATATTTCACTGCGAGGACCATTGTCTCCTGCAGTGGTGCTCTTTTACTTATTAACTGCATGTAAGATAAAAGTAATATTAAGAATTTATTGCTCATATGGGATGCCAGTGCTTTTAAACTCAGTTGATATAAGTTTTGGACAACATATACATGATGTTTGGATAGCTGGTTCAGTTAATATTTGTGTGTATTTCCATGCATGTCTCCTGATATTTCTGATAAGTGTACTGTTATTAAATAGTTACTACTTAATGCAGTAGATTTCCAAGCAACATTATGACACATGTAAAGCATGCAAGTTAAAACTCATTTTTTGCAGCAATGTTGTTTTAGCACCCATTAGCATGTGTATGTAAGTGATCAAATATCTCTTACATCTCCAGTAAGTGCTCTGTCAGCAGACAAGAAGATGACTAAACCTTTTGTTCAGGCCACAGAGCCTCTGCAAGGCTGCTGACAGACAAAATGGGAAACAAGTATAACCGGCTATTGAGGAAATGAAATCATTTCAACTTACGCATAATGCCTGTTAATATAAAAATCATATACAGTGATAAATGTTTAAGGAAAATTTTCACTGATTTTCACCAAAAACATCCTCCATTGTTTTTTGTTAAATTCAAAAGTATACCCTTAACCCCAAGTGAATGAATTTCAAGCTTTGAAGCATTGGCACATATGAAGAATCCAGCAGATTAAACTCTATCAGGAATGGAATTGCACATTGCTCTGTCACTTCATTTTTTACTAGAGAGCCAGCACCCTTTCCTCACTCTTAAGACCTAAATTCCCACTTCAAGAATGAGCTTGAGCAAAATGTGTGTTTTCCTCATGCTAAATAGTCACAGCAGGACCAGGACAAATACAGTTGTACTTTGAATGACTTGGCCTCCTAAAAATGATGTAGGTATCTTCACAAGCGTCTCAAATGCTGAACACAGTTGATGTTATGTGTAGTACACATTTCAGAAACAACAAGTAAATAATGTTCTACTTAAATATGGATTTGGGCAGCTGAGTACAGCCTTCCTCGTATAACATTTTCCAGATATTCCTCTGTGTGTGTTCATGCATACAACATTTACTTTTGATTCCAGCAGATATCGGTTTGGGATTTTACTTTATTATTATAATGTAAAAAAAAAAACCTCCTGAAAGCTAGGTCAATTTTTTTCCCTTCAAGTTTGAGGCACTAAAAGTACATTTTTTGTGTGTGTAATTCATGGATTACTGTAGGATATTATCCCGCATACATCACTTTTTTGGCTCACTGAAAGTATATCTTGGGTCAGCCAGAGAATAAAATTATGTATCAAAAGTACTGGAAAAGCCCTCTGTTTGATAGCCAGTGTAAGTGTTCTGTGCAGCTTGGAGCTGTGCTGGCATGCAGTTATTAAGGGATGTCCACGTGCTGCTTTGCTTTGAAGTATTTCCTATGACTTTGCAAAGCTGTCCACTTGCGTAGCTGGCCTGTCACACCGGGGTGACGCTGTTAGGTTCAATCATGTCACTACACTGAGCTGCTCACTGCCAGCTGAGCAGCTCTGTCCCCTCTGGCACTTTGGTCCAGTCCACTCAGCGTAATGGATATGAGACAAAAGGGGTGTTTCAACAGTGAGATCATTGCTTCTATTTAATTCATCGCTGAATTAATTAAGCCTATCATTATCTTGGGTTTTTTATTTATGTTTTTATTTTCTGAAAAGACGGCAAAAACATTCTCAAGGTTTTTCTGCAGCTTTTTCAGATTTAGGCAAAATAAACGTAAAGTTAGTGATCTCTGAAATCAATAATCTCTTCTTTGTAATGACATTTAGTTTCAGCTCTTGAACTGTTCAGCCCTTATGCACCTGTACGTTCTGTTGGAAACTGTCCAGGCCGTTGTTTCTCTTTGGACCACTGATAATCCTGTAACTGTTAGTGAAAGTGACTCATAGAATGAGGAGTTGATCAAAGCAGTTTTCTTTTACTACCTACCAGAGAGTGTTTCAGCAGTTAGTTAGTTAGTGCTATTTATGGTTTTGATATATTTATGATATTTTTTAGCAGTTTGTTAGTGCTATTAAATGAGAAATTATGGCAATGAGCACCCACCCCTTACCAGCTGTGCTTTGCTTTTTTTCCTGTAGATTTATTGGTTTAAAGATGGGAAGCAAATTTCTAAACGGAGTGATCACTACCGAATTCAAAGAGAACCTGATGGAACTTGCTCACTGCATACTGCAGCCTCCACCCTGGATGATGATGGGAATTACACTATTATGGCTGCTAACCCACAGGTAAATGAAGGTTTGGCTCCAGAGCAAACATCCTTCTGGACATAAATCTTCAGGAAACTATCTCATCTCACATGTGCATGATTTAATTAAATGATGAAGTCACCATAAAATATGCAAGTTAGATTTCTGTTTTCATCTTGCATCAGTAGGGTGGGACCTTTCTATCTCCAAGAGATTAGCAACTCAACAGTCGTTTTTTTCCTATGGTTTGAGGTTTCAGGGGGAGGGGTATCATTTTTTAATTAGTCTTACACTAGTTGTTTCAGCTGATAACATCTCAGTATTCTAACTGAGCATGGCTAGCACATATATATAAAGGGAGAAGAAGATCCAGTTTACCAGAAGAAGTAACCCAGTCCAGAGATTTAACTTTCTTTTGTTCACCCTACTCACTGACTGAGGCCAATTTTTTTAAATGAGTGGGAGTATATCACACCTCAGCATGCTTACATCAGGCAAATTGCAAGTCTGTAAGGCAAAAAAAATCTAGCACTATTCTGTAACAGTCCTGTGTTCATCTTAAACAGCTCTTTTCTGAAACACAGAGTGTTATTGGTTTAGCAATGCCATTTTTTTTTTTGCAGAGGTACATAGCAGAAGCCCACTAGTTCATTAGACACAGCCAAACTTATAGATCCCTCATCCTATGGAAGTAGCTTTTTCAATCCACTTTTCCTACACCACAGCAAATTGAGGGGAAAGAGTTGCATGTGAGAAACCAAAGCAGTAACATAACTTTTGGGATGTAATGAATTATTTTCTTCTGTAGTGCATCTTGCCAAGACTAGGCCCACAAGCAGAATCACACTAGAATAACAAACTGGATCACTGAGACAGAGTTCAATCTAAGCAGGAGTGTTGTGCTCTGTTATGCATGTTGCTAGGTTACTCAGCATGATGCTGCCATTTTTGTCAGCTTGTCAGTCCTGCTTATACTGCAGAGGGCTTGGGAATACCAGGGGTTGTGCACACAGGCAACACACAGAGAGCAGCTTTTGGGTAGATTCTACGAAGTGCAGTGCTTAAATATGGGTGGTTTAATTATTATTTCTACATATGTAGAAAAGTAAAGCACATAAAAGAAATATTAATGAAATAGCGTAAGGCTGCGGAATTGTTCAAGCTGGGAGCTTTTACACATAGATGACAGACCAATTGTTACCAATACTTGGTACCACTTAAGTTGTGAAATTTTACAACAGGTTTAAAAATATATGCATGCTTAAGGTAAGAAATGCTCCTGTTCATCTTCCTCTAAGTGTTGTCTCGGTGCATGCACAGAGTTTCACTGTGTAGTGTTACTGTGTGATTCAAAGTCTTGGAGAACTTGAACAAACTGCCTTTGTGTTTGGGCAGTGTACTCTGTCCCTGAATATTTACAGCCTGCTTTGGAGCATTTGTTGTTCATGATAATGTTCATTCAATGACACAACAGTGACCCAGGTTACCAGTTCTGGTCATGATGGCACTACTTTGTTAGTGGATTTTTGGATGTACTAAAATGAGCTGGGTTTGTGTGGTTCCAGCTTGGAGCTTGAAAAGGCAGCTTTGTTAAATGATAAAATTCTGTGCTTGTGCTTTTTTCCCCTCTTTGGAGAAGAACCAGAAGCATCCTCCTTTTTACAGTGTAATTCCCAAGCAAACATACTTATCTCTTCCACTATTTGCTTGCTTTTACTATGCATTTAACAGCACAATGGAGGCAAAGAAGGGCTGTGAGTTAATGCACTAACCTTTCACACTCAAAGATCTGGATTCCAATTCTTTTAAGTCATCCTGAGTGGAAATAATTTTGGCAAAGCCTTCTCAATTCTAATGGAAAGTTGTCCACGTCTCAAAGCTATCACAAACTTAGGCAAATTTGGCTGCCTTTCCTTAAGAGAGCAAAGTACATAAATATAAGGGAGCTCCCATCAGAACTCTGATGGACTGGCAGATATTTGCTAGGCTGCTGCTGTGTTTGGTCATTGCTATTGGAATCACCAAACTCTAAAGCAAAAGATGTGTTCTCAGCTGATAGAAATCAGTTTTATTAAAGCAAAGGAATCAGTTTTATTAAAGGATTCAGTTCATAAAAGCTCTGCCAGTCCATGCCATCTCCTGACCTGGGCTAACATAATAGGATTTATGTGTAAAATGCCTTGTTGACAGACCCTGGAGATTGTCCATGGTAGTTAGCACAGCAGGCCCCTTTGCCCATGGCATAAAGTGCAGTGAGCTGGAATTAAAGTTCTGACACGCCACTGGGGTTTGTTGTAAAATTTGCCATAGAAGTTAATCCAGAGCAAATGGACCCTGGGCCTAGACAAACACAAAGCCTTGCCTGGTTTAGGCCTTTAGTTAGAGATCATATCCCTTAACTGAGCTCTTTCTATGAACTCTATGGGCTCACATCGAGTTCTTATTTTCACCTTTCTTTTTATTCCATTCCCTCTGCTTCTTTGCATTACACACCCACAGTCCTCAGGCTGGAGTTCCCTTAGTTTCTAGGACATCATCTCATGAATTACTTCCCACTCATTGTTTCCATCCTCTCCATCCTGTGACTTTTCCGAAATCTTTGGCTTCCTGCTTAATCTTTCCTATCCAAATTCCTTATTGCCCTTTGTGTTTCTATTTGTGACACCATCATGTACTGGAATATGCAGAAATGATCCCAAACTATGTGTATTCATCACCTGCCAGAAAAATATTAATATGCAGTGGTACCCAAAATAGAAATTCATTTGTTCCAGATGTCTTCAATGGTCTTGTAACATAAGGGGAAAAATAAAGCTTTTACACAAGGAATTGCTGTGGGTCTTGCACAATTTTAATGGGTTATTTTAATGCAGGGATTTTCCTTGCAGACTAAATGGGTCATGGGAATAGAAGTGGGACACAGACTTCATTTCTAAGGGAACACAAAAGTTGTTGCTATTTGAAGGCTGCTTGTGAGCCTGGTGAAATTGTTTTTTTATGGGCTTCGGACAGTTCTTAAAGAACTGTTATTTGCAACCCCACAAGTATTGTGATAAAAACATTTGTCACTTCTATGCTGGCAGACTTGAGTGTGGAGCCCATAGCTTAGAGCTGAAATACACTGCAAGGCTGATGTGGATGTTGCTTTACTGCTACCAGCCCAGGGAGCAGAGCTGTCATTTATTATGACCACCAGATGCTTTTATCCCTTACAGGGCAGTCTCATCCCAAATCTGTTAGGACTACTGCTTGTGGTGGAAAACCTGCCTTCTAAAACACAAAGTAAAAGAAAAAAGGGGGGCAAATACACCAGAACCATGTTTTATTTATCATTCATTAAAAATACCCTGAATAATCACCAATGTCCATCAGCACAGCTGTGCCTTTCAGTGCAATTCCTCAAACCAGATTCACTCTGCAGAGAGGACCTGTTACGTACCTGTCAAATTCTTTTGGCTTTCACAATAATGAGGGATTTTTGAGTTTTGGGCCCACCAGATCAAGTAGATCAATCCACTTTGGAGGCAGCAACTCTTTTGGTAACTAACAACAATCACCATGGGACATCTTCTGCCCACTTGGCACACACAGAGGAAACCTCCTGCCCACATCACTAACAGTCATTATGAACTTGGAACTTGATTGCCAGTGGTATTAACAATCTTTAAAAAAACCAACATGAATGTATTATAGTCACAGTTATTCCAGTCTGTTCTGTGTTAGATTGGAAGCTGATAAAATAGGAAAAAAAAAAGAACAGATCAGGTTGAACATTTATCGTTACATATTTTAAGTCTTTTAATGTTCCTTCTCTCTGTCATCCTAACAGGGCAGAGTAAGTTGCACGGGCAGGCTGATGGTTCAAGCTGTAAATCAAAGAGGCCGCAGTCCCTGGTCACCTTCAGGTCAGCCTCACATAAGAAGGTATTTGATGCTTTTTTTTTTCTTTTAATAATATGGATTTTGCAAAATAACTGTGGTAAGGTAGAGAATGTGAGGTAAGCAGATAAGTTAAAAACATGGCATTCAGGAGGAAATGTGACCTCTGCTGTCTGAAATTTCTACAGGACTTGTACACTCAGAAGTATAAGCAACCTCTGAAATGACATGAATTCTAAATATCTTTACATTTCCCTGTCTCCTCCTTTCTCTGTGGTGTTCACTAGTTACTCAGTATCTCAAATTACACTATCAGCTGTTGGGAAGGCTCTTGCCACTTAGGCTTTTTAAAAATATTTCATGTGATTAGGATTCTACCAGGATCCTCCATCTTCTGCAGCTTCTAGGAAGTGTTCATTTAATAAGTGCATGCCAAAGAGGTTTATCAGATTTACATTAGAAATATTTTAGTATTTCAGTATTTAATGTTTCAGTTCAGTTTCTTATAAGGAATTATGAGTCAGAAATAAAGTATTAAACATAACTTTGGTGAGTTTACAGTTTTTCCCATATGAAGCTATGGGTTAAGTTTTGGGACCATAGAAGGGAATTTTTCCCTTCAAATAATTTTTTTCTTTGCCCAAAGCATTTATAAGGCTGTTTAGCACAGCTTAGACAGCTTTAGATTATACAAAAAAGTTGATTTTGGTTATCAGAACTGTTTCAAGGCAGTGTGAGGGCTCTGGTTTCTGGATTCTGCTGTAATAAGACGTGTTTTGCTTAATGCTTCCAACAGCCATAGAATCTCAATATTGCCCAACTAATATACAGAGTACATGTAATTACACAGTCGGTATACAACCAGGAAAGTACTTCTGTAACAGTTAGTACTGTGCTAGCATGTAGTGTAGAACTGCTGCATGTAAAACAGGCTCTCTTCCCCCCTCTGGTAGCTATAAAGTGTTAGGAAGTGAGGCTGATTGGTTAAAAGATCTTGTCAGTCTTATTCCTGCATGGAACAAACTGCAACCCTGAAAGCATTTCCCAGCATTTCTCTGAGATGGCCACCAGCTCCCTCTGCAGTGTCACCTTGTGTTAAGCCCAGAGCTCAGAGTGTGAGAACAGCACAGAAAAGGCTGGGACCACCTGCTGTAGCATCTCCAGCCACTAATGCACTTAGCACCTTCAGGTAATGGTAAAAATGGAAAGTCCACATTAGCCCCTGAAGGGAAAAGGTGCCATGAAGAATCAGGTTTCAGCTGAATAAGTCAGTGCACACGGGGTGACAAAGGGGAAAGATCTTTAAAAGCAAAGATGATGGGAAGGTAGGTAGGTAGGTAGGTAGGTAGGGGTGAAAGCATCAAGCAGCTGCCACTCCTGCAGCTTCCTGAAGGACAAATGTGTGTGTCTGTCTTTTTGTGAGGGACAGAACCTCAGGTAATAATGGTGGAGGCTCTTTTCAATCTCTCCAAATGCATTCAAAGTCCAAGGCCACTTCTGGCTGGTATTTTATTTTCTAATGGAGACAGGCACTCAAGAAGTTGCTATTGCTTTGGGTTGGGTGTCCAGTGAGTAATGAATTAGAAAGAAGGGATTTCTGTAGAGCTGTTTAATTAAAATTAGGGCAATTATTGGGGATTCTTATTTCCTGTAAAATAACCATGTGAAGGGCTTATCCCATTATCTTTGCTCTGGAAGAGCAGTGTCTGTAAGCATTCAGCACAGAATCTCTGTTTAGTGAGATCTCACTATGCCCATCAGAGGGTTCACCCAAGACTGATGAAATGGGAGCACTTAAAACCTTCCTAAGACAGAGTCCTGCCATTGGCTTTTCTAATGTAATATCCCAAATTACTGTTCTCCCATATACTGTGGTATTTGTCATGTCTATTGCCATTGACTTTTGATAAGTAATATTCCTATGGCACTATGATATTATTTCTATAAGATTTTCTGCTTGAGAATAACAAAAATTTGTTTACTGCTTTTTTTACAAGTGTAATTATTAACTTAATGAATTTTATGACTTGTTACACTGTTAACAGGCTTTTTCCTGAAGTATATTTAACCTCTTACAGAATGTGTTCTGGCAGAACTCTGGGGTTCTATTTCACTCTTAATGTATTTTTCTGAAATTTGCTTAGCTGACAAATATCACTTTCTTAGTATCACTTGATGTGGGTGGCCACTTCTGAATTTTCTGATGTGTACAAAGCTTGGTCTCAATCCCTTAGATGACAAGGTTCTCAACAAACATTGTGTCACTTAACCATGGCAGCCAGCGTCCAAAATAAATCATAAAATACATGAGATTTAAAGAAGATTTTAAAACTAAACATTCCTATCACCCTGCTGTCAATTAGGGGATTAATTTGAACTTAATCTCCTTCATTTCAAATTACTGATCATTACCACATGGCCAGTCATAAAGTCTTCTTCATCTTCTTACTCACTGAAATTCCCAGTGCATGGTGCTGTACCAATGGAGTGTCCCCTGGACACATTTAGTACATGATGTCAGTTCTGCTGAAACTGATCACATTGCTGCATTGCAACTCCAAAGAGCCCACAATGAGTCCAAGTTATTCCAGTCTTTTGCAATTTGTCATTCCTAGACATCTGAAGCTACTTGGCTCTACTTATTTCATTATTTGTTTAAAACCACAAAATATTTTAGAATTGAAATGACCCCAGTTTCACCTCTCAAGGCAAAGGCTTAAAAAAGTCTGTGATTTTAAGGTAAACTTACAAAGAGGTAGAAATGCAACATCTGTGTTCACAAATTCTTAACTTGTTTTCCATTTTATTTAACATATGTTCCCTCCACACACCTCCCAGTTTTGAGCAGTGCTGCCTTTTCCTGCAGCTGCAGCAATGAGTTGGTGGCTTTCACACTTCAGTGGTGCCAGGTCATCTGTTTGTCTCAGCTTCACAAAACCTTATGAAGCATCAGTTACTTGTACTTTGTTGGCATCTTATCAACAGGATGCTCATCAATAATGTGGAGGCAGATTTTGCTCAAGTTGTTTGCTCGTGCAGCACTCACTTGACTAGATACCTTAATTTCCAGTTGGTCTTGCAGAACTCATTACTAAACAATATCAGTACACTTTTTCCTTATTGCTCTCCATCTTCCATCCATCTACCTGCACGAGGCATCTATGTCTCCAAAACTGATCAGGAGCTCACCAAGTAAAGCTCAGAGGTGCTTATGAGCTGCAGTGTTGGACCTACTGAAGTAGCTTTAGACGTATTCAAGTGGCAAAAACTATGAGGTGCTCCAGACATGGATTTAGGCACCTAAAGAGTTACATGAGCTCCTGGTGTGTGCAGGGATGTCAGTCTGTGTTTCCCATTTCAGTATTATTAAGCAGTATTGAGTGATATCTACACAAACCCCCGAGCCCTTCCATTTGCCCTTAGTTACAGCTGTCTGACAACTGTGATGATCATTAAAAAGTCAACATTGAGCTTTTAATAAGAGAATACTGTAGCACAGGTGATGCTTGGCCAATTCAAACACAGCAATAGCAGAAAAAAGGGCAACAACAAGAGCAGGGCAAAATAAATCAAGTTCAAGCAACTCTAACTGCAGCCTCAGAGGAGCAGAGCATGCAGCTGGAGTGTTTATCTCCCATGCAGTAGTACAGCATGTTTTCCAAATGTGACCATTGAGGGTTTTAGGCTCTTTTTTGTTGTGAATTATTTTAACTTGGAGAAATGACCTTGGGCAGTAGAAAATGCATATGGGCACCTGAACTGCAGCATGGACACTGCAGTGGCCAAAAGAAAACACTGGCAGAAGTTAACAGGATGTGGGATTCAAAGAAGAGAATTTCACTGTAATGTGCCATTGATAAAAGAGGTCTTTGGAGGATATTTGAGTAGCTCCTCTTCTTTACACACCATGTTACTGTAGGCAGCAACTGGCTCCAAAATGGAACCCACTGGAGCTGATCAGGCAAGGACAAAAATGGACATAAAATTTTGTTTCAAGATTATTTGATTACTAAATCACACAAATGGAATAATCTAATTTCAATAGAGACAAAAATCTACTTAAATGAGGAATCATTTAGAAAAAGATTTGTTGGATCAAATTAAAAGCGAAGAATAGCCAATGCTGAAAATGAATTAAATTATATCATGGAAGCTTAAGGTGATTGATACTGTGTATGGGACAGGAGCTATTTTTCTTTCATTTTTATTATTTATCAAACTGTTTATGGCACCTTTATATTAAAAAAAATCAAACAAAAAAAAACTAGCAACCAAAGTTATTCTCCCTATTTCTCACAATTGAAACTCTCATTGTTTCAATTCCACAGTTTGGTGGGATTGAAAATATTCAAGAGTATCACATACAAAAAACCTGTTAAATGAGGAATAAATATATCTGCAGCAATTCAATACACAGCATTTTCTGTACAGTCTTCACTAGTGCAGAACAAGAGAAGATAAGTCTGATGTGAAAGGTCTCTTGTCAATTGAGATGAGTTAGCTTTTAGCTGCTGCTATTTGCTGAAAGGGAACCATGACTAATGAACAGTCCATGTACTTTCTGGAGTAATCAGCAGCAGTGAGGGGTTAAATACACAGGACAATAGAAATGGGGAACTGAAGCTACATGCCAAGGCTAACTTGTTTTATTTGTATTTCAGTGATTTAAAGACAAAACAAAAATACTATCATTCATAAAATTAATTAATATTACAAGCTATTATTCTGTAGCAATATTGTTTTATAGGTCATAGTTTGTCACAAGATGTGAATTAAATGAATGTAATTAAATAACTGCAGTGTCATAATTAACTCAGTCTGGGCCAAATGCTACCAGTGCATGTGTGTAAATATGGGGTGATTAGGTATAGGTTAAAGTGGTTTAAAATTCAAACCAGTCTTATAAGTGATTATGGTTCTTCTGATTTAGCAGAGAAAAAAAATAATTTACCTTTATTTCATGTTATTTTAAGACCACGATCTCGATCAAGGGACAGTGGTGATGAAAATGAACCAATTCAGGAACGATTCTTCCGGCCTCATTTTCTGCAGGCTCCTGGAGACCTGACTGTTCAAGAAGGAAAACTATGCAGGATGGACTGCAAGGCAAGTGTCATGCAAAGGGTAGCAGCAGCCTTTTGATAACATCAGCTGACTCAAAAACCACATTGGTTTCTTTTCAAGGCAATTTTGCCTATTGGCAGTTTCGGCTCCTGTTAGCAGGGTAATTAATCTCATTGCTTGTGAGTGAGTAAGTGGACAGTAAAAGTTTCCCTCCCGTCCAATGAAAGTGCTTCAGGCAAATCTTAGAGCTCACAGTAAACTGATTTACAGAATTCAGCTACAGAGGGGTGTGGAGGGAAGCAGCACACACTATAAAGACAATGTGTTTCTACATTTTAAGTCTTTTCACTACTTGAGTTTTGAACCCCTGTTAAAAGTTTCAAACAGTATAAACCTGATTTATGACTCTGCTGAGCAGAAATAATTCAGGCTTGGGTGACTCCTGTTTACTTTATGCTGACCTATTTGGGAGAAGCTGTTTGCTCCGAAGCAGTCCCCACAGCAAGTGGCACAGCTTCCAAGAGTGCAAGACTTGTCCACACAGACCCAGCATTAACTAGTGCAGGT
Organism: Melozone crissalis; assembly: GCF_028551555.1. Taxonomy (NCBI): domain Eukaryota; kingdom Metazoa; phylum Chordata; class Aves; order Passeriformes; family Passerellidae; genus Melozone; species Melozone crissalis. Next base: position 32,282,627 of record NW_026535784.1, on the reverse strand, counting down.
GGTGCTGTCACTAGGGCACACCTCAGTGGAATGCAGCTTCAGAGGTCAGTAGTTAGTCAGCTAACATCTTTTTGTCTGCAAGCTTTCCAACAAGAAGTTAATCTAGAAAGGAGTATCTTCTCATTCCACCTGAAGAGCAAACAATAAAAAAGACAAAAGGTGTCACCCTGCCTTTTGTTTTGCAATGTACTATTATTTAGCTTCTAGCCTATCTACACACTGATCTTTTTTCAGTCGCACCCATAAGACATCATGGAATTTAGGGAGTTGGCCAGAAAGTTAAGTAAATGACTACAACTGACTCAATGTGTAAATCAGGACAGAATTAGATCTTGAAATCTTTTGGTACACTTGCAGTAGCAAACCAAACCAAACTTCCTTGAAGAAACAAGTCAAGACTCCTCCAGTGTTTCATGTGGCTAAACCAATTTCCCACTGTTGTCTTTACACTCAAGGTTAGTGGATTACCAACTCCAGACCTAAGCTGGCAGCTCAATGGCAGACCAATTCGCCCTGACAGCAATCACAAAATGCTGGTGCGCGAGAACGGGGTGCACTCCTTGATCATAGAGCCGGTCACAGCCAGAGATGCTGGAATCTACACCTGCATCGCCAGCAACCGAGCTGGTGAGAATTCATTCAGCCTGGAGCTCACTGTTGCAGGTAACATCTTCATGCTAAGCTTGCAGACTGAACACTGCCAGGATAGCGTGAAAAAAGGAAACATGGATGATGTCAAGTGACACGTTGAGGGGTGGAGGAAAGGGAAGAAAAGGAAAAAAGGAAACCTGGCAGTAACAGAAGTACGGGATATTTATAGGCGAGCTATTCATGTTACATTGTGGCATAAGTTGTCTGGCATATAATGCCTTTGCACACAGTTAAGAAAAGGGGGCTGCTGGCCTTGAGGCCACAGCCAGACTATTTCCCTGGGTGTTTCTTTGTAATGACAATCTGTGCACACCCACGTCTACCCCTGGGCAGCCAGTGGGAATGCCTCATGCATTTTACAGCACATCAGACTAATGCCACTGCAGACTTCTGGTACAGCAATTCCTTCTTCAGTTAAAAGTCTGTGCTTTTGTGGAATATGGGGAGCACTTTTTACCAAGCATGGTGCAGCCAGTTTATCTAGTTGTCATGCTCTACATTTCAATTATTTTAAGACAGAATCAGCTTTTTATCACTCACTTTTCCCCCTGTTAAAATAATGATGGGACTGTCTTCTTCAGAGGAACCAGGACTGAACTTCATGGTTAATGAAGACAACGCTTACGTTTCCTGCCACTTAGGTCTTTCATAATTGTTTTTGGCACACTGCTGAAAGAAAGGCTATGTTTTCATAGACAAGTGTCAACATAAGTGCAATCTTTATTTTCACAGCTAAGGAAGTACAAAAAGCACCTGTATTTATAGAGAAGCTTCAAAATACAGGTGTGACTGAGGGATTCCCAGTGCGACTGGAGTGTCGAATCTCGGGGGAGCCATCTCCTCAGATATTTTGGAAGAAAGAGAACGAGTCACTCACATACAACACTGACCGAGTGAGGTGAGACTGGCTTAGAGTAACCTCCCCATGTCTAACTTCAATGATGATTTATCCTGTAAAACAAATAAAAACCTAAGAGGTCACATGAACACTTTGTGTAAAGGGCATCTCATTAATATTAACTAGTGATTGTAATAATTTATGACATTTACTCAAACTTGCAGCCAGCCTGGTGCCTGAACCAGAAATAAAACTTTACTTGTTTTCCATCATTAGATTTACACTAAAGAAAACTACCTTTGCACTCTAAGCAAAAGATGAACTATTTTTACTCTTCCTGAATCAAAACTACAGAAATTTGCTAGTGAAAATCAAGGTTCCAAAGGAACACTCTGTGCTTTTCAGCAGAAACTCTAATTCATAATTCTGCTGTACAGTTAAGCAACTAAGATTCAGTATTTTACATTTTAAGATCTTCCTTGAGTTTCTTTATCCTTTCCACAAAAAGTCTGGGTAAGATCTCATGTTCCTGCTACTCCAGATGTCTTAATCCATAATCGTGAAAGAAAAGTTACTCCATGTGTTTTTTCTTCTTAGTTTTCAGTACAGGATATTAAACTGCCAAATTGTCAAGCATACTCAAGGCTTTATTTTCCAGTTGCTAAGTTCAGAGGAAGTTCTATTTTAATTAAAATTTTAATTAAAGTTAGACTGTAATCAATCTGCAACTAAGATTGGGTCAGTTCATAATGCCATTTTAAAACAGCTTACACTGGTTTGTGATTTAAATAGTAATTCTCTACTATTCTTTTGATTAGCATGCACCAGGATAACTACGGCTACATTTGCCTGCTTATTCAGGGAGCTACAAAGGAGGATGCTGGCTGGTACACTGTTTCAGCTAAGAATGAGGCTGGGATTGTGTCTTGCACTGCCAGGTTGGATGTTTATAGTAAGTGGCTTCAATTTTCATGATCATATTAATCCCCCCAAAAGCAACAGTTCTATAAGTTTTGGGTTGTTCACAGAATGGTTTACATTGGTCTCTCTTTCTTTTGTTTATAGTTTCTCCTCAATAGTAAACATCTACTTCAAGACAACAAATGCTCTGTCAAAGTATATTTCACCATCTTTCAGACACCTAAAGCAAAACAAGCTTGCATGCTTTCTGGTTTTGCTTTGTACATTAAATATAGCTAATTAACAACAGATAACGGCATGATCATATGATTTTTGTGGATCATTATTACTGTTGTTTTGCTGGCACTTCCCTAACCTTTTGTATTCTTTTGTACATTAGTCTGTAATACACCTGTGATAGCTACCAGAAGTGTAGTAGATGTTTTTATGGCTTTCTGCTTAATTACTCAGTTTGTTCCAAAGCAGCCCTGTATTTTCTTTAAGAAGTATCTCTTACCAGTCTTCTCATAGCAAGAATTAACTGGGAGGGGGAAGGGGAGAGACTGATAAAGGATGATTTCTGGGTTGGTGCTGGAAGTAGGAATTGTGAATAGGAGATTTGGCTCAGCATTCTTCAGTATACAAGGGGTGGCAATGGCAACCTGAAAATTTCATTTTACATGCAACAACTCACCCTAGAACAGGCCTGTTACATAATAGGAGTGCACAGAAACAACCTCCTTGCTGTCACCCTTCTCAGTGGCACAAGGAAATAGAAAACAATGCCAAAAATAACTCAGACCGTTGTATTTACTTACCAGATTGGAAGGTGAAACTAGATGCTGAGAAAAAAAAACCAAAAAACAACAATGTGAAGAAATTAAACAAATTTACCTTTGACATAATGGTTTTCTGCTTCTCAGAAATGACTATCTCCTTCACAAAGGGTTGACTGAGCCTCTGGCACACTCGGGTGCACCGCTCAGGAAGGCTAACACTTGTTCTTTCCTTTTCAATCTCAGCTCAGTGGCAACAGCCCGCTCAGCAGACCAAGCCAAAGAAGGTGCGGCCCTCGGCCAGCCGGTACGCTGCTCTCTGTGACCAAGGACTGGACATCAAAGCAGCTTTCCAGCCAGAAGCAAACCCAGTGCACCTGACAATGCAGCCTGGCCTGGTAGAGAGCGATGACCTGTAGATTCAGCTGCCGCTTCCATCCTTTTCTTTCAAAGCAGAAACACTGAAAGCCATTGCCTTGACCAATGATACTCCTATGTCACTTTATGCAAGGGCAGACACCTTCATGTACAAAAGATAAACAACAAACACAGTAACCATATATTCCTTATTCATTATACCAAATTAGAAGAATAGATAGATTATTAATAGAAATGTACACATTGCACAACGAATCACATTCACCGGTTCCTTAACCTATGTTGCTTCATAACCCTTTCCATAGAGGCCAAAATGCATCAGAGAGAAAGATTTTTCACTACATACCTTCTTAAGCAGTAAGTAGATGCTACACAGTCTTAATGGTGCAAGATGTTTTCTTCAAAGGTTATCAACAGTTCTAAAATGGCTACACACATTCTGACAGCTACGATGAACAAGTGCAATACTATAAGAATGAAACAGGAAGGGACAAGGAAAATAAATGTAAGCAAATGCTGTATCTCTGCAAACTGCTTTCTATTCAACCATAAAAAAACAATCTTTCTTTCAATGCTGTTAATATGGACATCAATACCCTAACTTTCAATTCATTTGTGTTTTTCCTTTTTGCCATCTTAGAGGAGGCTTATTTACAAACACATAGCAATGGCAGTCTAAGCAGAAGTAATTTTACTTCTGCAGGCCAGCAAAGAAGAGTTGAGACATAGTAACAATCTACTCCAGATTACACATTGGTAACTAGATAGGAAAAAATGCTGATAGTATAAACCACTGCAGTGAGTTACTGCAAGGGGTGGGAGGGGCTGGGCAAGACGTTGAAACTCTCTGGATTTCCAGACAGCAGTGTGTAACCTTGTGATGCTCCCATTCAAGATTCTGAAATTCTAAAGTGAGCTGAAAATTAGAGAGTGTATGTATGGAATGTTTGACTGTTTAAAGCTTGTGTAATATGTATGAGGATTTTAGAAATGTATAGTAAGTGAAAAATGGATTGAAACTAAAACTACACTACAGATTTAAGTGACAAGTATACACCACAGGTGATAGTTTGCAAATTTGAGGAAGTAGAAAATGAAGATAGGCAAAAAAAATCCAATCTGCTTTTTGTTTTTTCGTCTTAGTATAACATGTCTCTGGTAGATGTTATTTTTTCCTTCTCTTGACTGCAGGCAAATGTCAGCTCTTTTGAGGGGTAGAGTCTGTGCACCATAGGTGAAAAGCCTGAAGGCTACTTACAGAATGCAAGGAAAATCCATCTGGAAGTGGAGCCCCACTTAAGTCACACCTGACTGGGTAGTTTTAAATTAGAAGCAAATGAATTTCAGTTGAATGGGAGGGAGGGAGGAAGAATGGATGGAAAAATTACTAGGCCTGACAAGGAAAATGAGTGTTTGATGGTACGAGCTACGATCCTTTGCTAGGAAAGGAAAACACTGTATTCCTTATATGAAGCACATATATGGTATCTTTCATTATTTATAATAAAAGTGTTGAAATCTTTTATCTCAGTTCATTTATTCAGAAGTCCTGTACTTAGGGGTTTGTTTGTTGTTTTGGGTTTTTTTTTTATTTTGTAATTGTGTACACCATATATTGCATTACTGCTATACGTGTATTGCTTTGTAAGTACACAAAGTTTGTTTTGTTTTTTAGTGACTAATAAACTTTAGCACACAAGGTAGTACTATTCTGGTGCAGGATATGACTAGTAATGGGGATGGTTAATCCAGATTAACGTCAGTCTGTCAGGTGGGAATAATCTGATTTTATTCTAGAAGTATGTCATATCTTTTGCCAAATTTTCCTCAACTGTGACATGCTAATTTACTTTTTTGTTTAGCTTCACTAGCATTATTTTGCCACTTTTTATTTGTATTTATAAAAATGTATTATCATTACTTTGGACTGTTGTGCTGATATAATGTGGGTTTAGCATCAATAAATATTACACAAATAGAAAGTTTGCCTTCTGGTAAAGATTAATAACTTTTTTGGTATAAGCATTCAAGTATAAGATTTGGAAATTTTAAATATTATGAATACAGATTAAATGAGGCCTATATGCAGCATTTAAAAACTACTAGAATTTATCAGAATAGTCTACTTGTGACCTGCAGTCTTGTTTGAACAGAACAGAGGAACATTACTTATAAATTCTGAGAAACTTTTGCCAAATAGAGGAACTGGAAGATACTTTTTTTTAAATAGGCTAGAAAATATGCAGGTCTGTTTTGTATTTTTAATAATTGCAATATGTCGTCACTTACAGCTGATTCTATGCAAAAGACATGTTCTGAGCACTGGTAAATTCATTTAAGAGTAACAAGACAATATCAAAATCGAATTTAAAAAAAAAAGTCAGATTTACTTACAAAATCCTGACTGTTAACTAGTTTCTCCTTTTTTTTTTCAATATGAAGATACGAGGAAAGACGCAACATTATCCATTTTTTCTTTTGGGTTTACATTTCAAGCACTGATCACTACAAACAGGCTTCTGTCAGCAATTAAGTGAGCGCTGACATTAATGGTGATACTGCAACTGAAGTCACTGGAGTTGTGTCTGCTCACAGCAAGTTTGCCTTTGGCTTGGGGACTAAAAAACTGAGACTTGTTGAAGATGAGGTCATCATCACTTTTTGCCTCTGTATGTATGTACAGACACACTTAAGTAGTAAATCACATCTCTAAGCAGCAACATTGTTTTTATGAAAACATTCAGCTGTGCTGTTACTTAGTTACCGGGACTGTTTGGGCTTACAGAGTCAGAGATAGAAGCGTGGCATAAGCAAGTTAACTTCTCAAGCCAAAAAGCAAAAATTCTTGGAAGCATCAAAGTAACTTCCACATAGTCCAAAGATAGATAGCATGACCTGAGAGTGTACTTTTGTCATTTTTTAAGACTATAAAAATGAGCCTTGACTTTTTGCAAGACTTCCAGTTTAGGTATGGGAAGACTTCTAATTATACATGAAGCTGATCGGTCCAAGCATATTCACAGCAATCAGAGACTCAATTCAGCAATGATCAGGATGACAACCGAAACCTCTGTCAAGAATACCAGCAGTGAGGTGCAAAATCCCACATGCATGAAGGTTGTTGCAGCTGCTGGTGTACCTTAGCACACAGTGCCTTTATCCTACAGCTTTAAGGCAACAGCAACCATTAGTAAACAAACACAATTTGCTTCCATCACAGTTAACTGGCAGTTGGGGATCAAAACCAGTCCAGCTTGAAACCCCAGCTTATAAATCATTGTTTCTTTCTCTATCACCACTTTCAAGGTCTATTTTAATTCACTTAGGGTGTATGCTAAGAAATGCCTTGATTTTCCACATCTGGACTGCTACATCCTCACCTCTGCAAGTAGCCCAAACAGATTTCATATGTAAGTACTTCATGAGCTCACATTATCCAACATGCCATGATGCTGAGGGGATGAGCTGCATGCTCTGACTGCGTGACCCAGCTGCCAAACCCACACTGTGCACTACAGAAAAATTCAAGCATAGACTAGAAATGCCTGCTTGGATTATGCATGTTGGCTAATTCACTCCCTCACCATTCAAATGTGCAGGCAAGGGATAGAATTTACTGACATTTATATCACTCTCCTGAACTAAAAGAAACAGCCTTCCCTCTGCACAGATTTTCTGTTTGAACAGAAATATGAGCACGTGAAACACATCAGGCAGATGGAAACACAGTTCCTGCCCCAAGGAACGTACAATGTATTCCAGACAGCACACAGTATTCTTTGACTTGTCTTAAAGCTTGCAACTAACTAACTCAAAATGAGGCCATTTTGCATTCTTTAACAGAAGTAATTAAAACATAAAATTATCTAACACTGCACTGCATCTCTACTAAAAATGTGTTTGGAACATAATGCTCAGTCACATCTAGAGCACAAAAGCCAGACAAGGAGTGGCAGGATCTGCACAGAAATGATTTCAGCAGCCATACAGATGGAGATGAACTCCAACACCACCTAGAAGGAGAAATTTTGTGCTTTATAAAACAACTGCAGTGTAATAGGTAACCCTGGGGATTAGCCAAGTCTTGTAACTGCTATCACTTTCTAGTTCTGCAATAGCATAAATGGTCCAGAAACAGCTGCAGAACAAGAAAGCAGAAAAAAGTAACAGTACATGGCCATTGCACAGAATGATTACAGCACTTACAGGAGCTCCACAAATCTCATCACACCAAATGGATTATATGTTAGGACTTTTCTCCTGTGTGCTTAACAGCACAGTTTCAGGGAAACATATTGTCATCAAGCTTTTTTGGACAACTCTTGGCCCAGACATCATAGAGTATAGAGAACTGAGGCTACAAAACCCAGACTGCCAAACAGGACCTTTCTGGGCTACTGCAAAAGGTGCTGAAAATAAGATAAGACTTGCTATACAACAGGAACCACACCTGTAATCTATTGTGAATTAAGGACCTCTCCCATGTTGCTGTCCTGAAAATTAAGGTGAACTATAAAATTATAGCTGCTCTCTGTTCTATATATGCATTCCAACAACACAGCTACAAGAGCCTGCAAAGAATGGATGCAGTTCCAGTCTGCTGCTGACAGGGACATCTCACCATCAAAAATCATACATGCACACTAAATGACATCTAAACAAAACACAAGAAATTACTATATTCCTTCTTTTCTCTACAGTTGTAGGAAGTCTGTAGTAGAAATTTACCAACTATCTGAAAAGCTAGGATAAAAGGTCATACTGAGAGGATCAGAATTAAAAAGCTCATATAAAGCTCATACTGAGAGGATCACTGCAACTGAGAGCTTTTAACAGGTCATTGGCATCCAAGTGTTGACAGTACAGCCTCTAGCACAGAGCTGGAACAAGCAGTTGAGTGCATTCAGCATTAAAAATACTGAGCTGGGAGATCTGCAAGTCAGAATTCACAAAACATCATACTGCTTCACTAACAAGCTTCAGCAATACCATATAATCATTTTGCACTTACTCTTAAACAAACTGTTCAAAATCATGCAGCAATTTCAAACTCATCAGCACACTACACATGCAAGGGCACCTCAGTACCATCAGCCAGCAGCCTGGGAAATGGTGAGGAACACCCACACAACTCCATTTGTTCAGTGACATCTGCCCCCCACGCTCCCACTGACACTGCCCTAGTCTGTGTGCAATGATACCAAGGAAGCTTTGGTGGCTTTTACTTGGGTGCTGTCCCGCTGCATTTGATACTGACATATTTGAATTGGCAGTTTTTGTTATATACCATGAACAAAACATATCCCAGACCTTACCAGATATGAGCTGTTAACATAAAAAATAAAACCATAAAAATACCAGGCCAGTTGTGATTATAGACATGCTGATCCAAAGGTGTTTGGCAAGGTACAGGTAGCATTTTTATACTAACAGACATATCTACAGCAAAATGAAGCCTTTAGCATATGATCTGAAATTGGACACAATGTGTGTGTGAAAATCAAATACAACTTGGCACTTAGCAGAGTTCTTACTTCGTCAGGCACTAAGTATACCCAATGATTTCTCTCCACAACTACACTTGACCTGTCTTTTCAAACACTGATTAACTGGATCAAGTGGGAGCACCTGGACTTGAGGAGTTAATTTTTCATTTGCTTTACTTAAATGAACTACACTGTTCTTCCAAAAAAATAAGTCACATAATTGCAACAGCCAATATACATTTCCAGGTCATGTAATACAACCTCACACTGTGCAACACATGAAAGTAGGAAAATTTGTCTTACAGCAATAAATAATCATTACAATGTATATTTAACTGTAGGTACTGATATAACAAAGAGATTTTGCAGGCTGGGATTAAGATATCTACTTCCTATCCAAATTTTCACTGATCTCAGTATGAAATCCTTTCCATCTTTAAAAGTCATGCTTTACAACCCCCAGCAGCTCAGGATATATGACCCAGGATTTTACAAAACCAGTAACAGGGATGCCAGCATCAGCACACAGGCAACTCCACTTCCCTAAAACAATACAGGGTTACTCACCGAGTCATCACCAATACAATAATGCCTTAGCATAGACTGCCCTCAGGAGGCCACAGTGAAATCTCTTCATGGGATACAGCCCTAACTCACACAGCATGCACCACCTCAGCCAACACTATATACTTCTGTTACCACAGTCTGCAAAAGCTGCTCACCACCAGAGCTCCTCTTTACAGCTGCAATATTTTAAAAAAATCCCAAACCAAAACCACCTCATGAACATTTTATGTGTCCTGCTACAGAATTTTACTGACAATAATCACAGATGGCTTGGGTTGGAAGGAACCCTAAAGATTATCTAGTTCCAAGTCCCCTGCCATGGGCAGGGACACCTCCCACTAGACCAGGTTGCTCAGAGCCCATCCAGCCCATCCATTGCAACAGATGCCTCAAGAGCAAGAAAAGACTGTTTGTGTTAGCCAGTGAGCTCACTACAGCAATTTCTAAGTTACAAACATATTTCTTGAGAGATAAGCAGAAGTAAGGCTCCAATGTCCTACCTAGGAAAAAAGATGAAGAAGAGTAGTCCATCATCTTCCCAAACATTAGAAGAATGCAGAGAAGACATACAAAACAATTAACATTCTAGGTCTACAATGTGCTTCAACTAAACCCCAGAACATGCAAATCACACTACCTATGAACTTTGAACTGAATCAAACTCAAAGCCAACAGAGGAACAATTTTAGGTTTCCTAACTTGGTAGTGACAAGGCAGGTCACAGAAATGACAGTGTAACCTTCTTTTAGTAAGGATATCCTCTCTGAAGCAGGAACCCAGCTGAGTAAAAACTCAAAGCAATCATTATGGGTGAGTCAGAAAGAGGGTTGCTGTGTAAGAGGACTGCATGCTGAATTAAATGACAGCTGCAAAAGCAGCCACCCTCAAAACCTGCCTTGATGGTCTCTTTAGAAATTCTGTGGTGGTAGTGAAAGGTCATGTACAAACCAGAGAGATGGGGTGGGGCAGGAAAAAAGATGTGGAATAAAACACAGAGTAAGTTAAATACCAGATTTGCACTGCAGCCTTCTTTAAATGCTCCCAAAACTAGGTGGATGAGGCAAAGTCCCAATGCATGCCTGAAAAAACAGTTCTAAGAACAGGACTACAGATTCTTTAGAAACTGCAGAAACATGGAGTAGTGGGAATCCAGAAAATACTCTGTTCTTAAAGAGAAAAAGAGGCAAAAAGATGCTAATATTTAAGAGATTATAGGAGACTTTAAAGCAACATAGCAGGTGAAGAAACGTCAGATGGATAAGAGCACATTCTCTCATTTCCATTAGGAATGGAATCACAGAAACTATATCTAATATGATAGTGCACTGAAGTTTTAAAAATTCAATTGAGTAATCATTTTAAGTCAGTCAAGTGCAGTCTGACTCACAAACACCCATTTGTAGAAAACCCCAAACATTCATATACAGCTTGGCATAAATGCCAGCAGCACAAGATGTAAAGCCCAGATGTTTGCTTTTAATCAAGGACAGTGACAAAACAGACATACCAGAAATATGATGGAAGATCAAAAAGATATTGATACAAAATATATAGAAGAGTCATAAAAATAAATATCAACATATTAAATCATCCAGTCAAACATGGATTGAATTTCCAAACCTAGCAAGGTAAACTCTGTTATTAGATGCTATTGGTACTCCCACCTTTAAGATGGATATGTGTGGCCATAGCTATGACATCTGAGATGTCTAAGGCCAGCAATGTAACTGTGATGACAGACAGCAATCATGAGTATGTTGGATAAATGTCACACTGAAGAGGCCAAGATCACTATTTTAATATATTCTTTTTCATGCAACTGATCAGGGCCACCCAGCTCTGGCTGTGGTCACCCCAATTGTACACAGCCTGAGCCAAAATGCTACCTTCAAATAGTGATTTTTTTTTTTAATGGTGACTTTTATTTCTGCATATATTTCACTTTTATTTCTATTGACTCAGTTTATTAATAAAGACAGAAGTCCACTACCACAGACTTCCATAAAAAATAAGCAACATATAATAAAATATTTAAATTAAGTCAAAAAGACAAGTCAAAATTAAGATGCAGCCCAATAACAACACCAAGATTGAATGTACTGAACTTCAGTACAACAATTTTAAATACACACATCAAATTACAATTTTTGTGGAAAGGGGGAAGCTCCTGGCATTTAAACATCAACCTTTGTAAAACCAGCAATCTAGCTTTAGGAGTCAAATTTAATCATCAATGAATGTAACATTTATAGCCAGATCGAGTTCAGAGCAATAATCTGCAAAAGCACACTGGCACCTCAGGAATAGGAACCATGCCTGAAGAAGGCAAGCAGATGATCAAATAAAAAGCAAAGTGCTCAGGGAAGGAAAACCTACTGAGGAAAAAAATCCCCAGACTCTGAACAAATCCCTATGATCAGTTTTTGGTACCATGGAGGAACTCAAGGAGAACTTCTAGAGGCACCTTGTTGAAGGTTTTACTCCTTCCTTTACATTGGGAGAGGTTACAGAGGAAAGTGACAAAGGGGAAAGATGAGGCTTTCACTCCCCAGTTCTAACAGAAACCAAGTAACTGCAGTGGGAGACTTCTGAGTGAAACCTGCCTGGAGTGACCGGAAGCTGGCAAACGTGACAGCAAGTTCTTGTGATTTTAGTGGGTGGAAGGACCACTTGTTTTTTGAGAAGAGATTCCAGAGGGATTCAAGGAATTAAAGCCTAAATATATTTTTCTCTACATAGCAAAGTGCCAGAAATTGTTCTAAAGCCAAGAAAACAACAGGATAAACACACAGAGTTGTTTTTGCAAATGAAAGTCATGTTTGATAAACATTTTAGAGTTCTTCTAAAAAAAAACTTAAAAGAGATGAGAGTATGGAGATCTAATAATGGTGCATACTTGAAATTCTAAAAGGCATCTGACACAATCCCTTGCCAAAAACTATTAAAGATGTTGTGCTGCCAAAGAAGTTGTCATATCAGTACATTGTTTAAAGATAGAAGACAAAGGGTATGAAGGTATGAATCAGCAGTTGTTCTCTCCCCTAAGGATGTGCAGTGCCAATAAAATACCACAGTTCCTCTGTAGGGGCAGGCAAAGTATAACCTATTTCTAAGGGTTCTGAGACAGCAGTTTCTGAATGCCACAGTGTATTCCAGTAACACCAAGTTAAAGTTATAAAGAGATTAAGGAATTAAAAAATTGCAGAATGATTTCACAGAGGAAATAGGTGTTAAAACCAGGAAACCAAACTCACTGTAGATATTTGAGAACAATTCATGCTGAAAAAAATACAAAAATTCAGACTTTTGCACATATATATGGAAATGAACTCCAAGTTGACTGTTAATTATTCAGGACTGAGTTACTGTTCTGAAAATACAAGTGCAAAGGTTAGGAAAAAGCAAAACACCTAGGCATCATTTTTGGAAACAGTATAAAATAAAACATAAAATAATTTCATTTTTAAAAATAGATCCACAGTGTATCTGCAAGAAGTTCTACCTGGTGATCCCTCCTTGAAAAACTGGAAGAGTAAAGCAAAGTTCAACAAAGACAATTTAGGATACAAAAGAGCTCTCCAGCAACAAGTAATTAAAAGAAATATGACTCTTCAGTACGAAACAGAAACAACTAAGGCAGGCAGGATAAGATAAGAAGTCTACAAATTCAAAAGCAACACAGAGCACCTGAGGGTTGTTTCTAATGCCTGCAGGCCTCAACCAGAGCTGCACACTGGTGGGTTCAAATATCCCTGTCACAAACTGCTGGAGGAACCAGAGTCTTCTAAGGAGACACACACCTGACCTGTCACCTACCCTGCACAGTCCCTACATCCCCTGTTCAGGACATCACACCAGACCAGACAGATTCAGCACTATGTTAACCAGTTTTCTGTCCTAATTTACCAGTTCAAAGAAAGGGGAGGGGGAAGGAGCTTTTTAAAAGTGTGATTTAAAGCTACCAACACTTCAGTCTGGCCCTATGGCAACAGCAATAATAAAAACATAGTATGTATGGGAACTTTTTAAAGAAATTACTCTGTGGCATGCTGACATTCTTCTGACAGAATTATTTCAGGTTTTAATTGCAAATATAAACTAAAAATTTAATTGCTAATAACTTATTTACCAACTCCCTTACCCCCCCCCCCCCCCCCAAAAAAGGATAATAATAATTAGGGTCAGAACTTTCTAAAAGAAAATTATTTCTAGTTTCTTAGGTTTGGCTTTTGGTCAAGAAATGTCACACAGGGTTTGTTTGTAAAAGACCAAGGGCAGGTATGGGCAGCAGCCAAGTCACTGACATATTCCTACTTGACTAGTGAAAATGTACCAGCTGTGCTTCCTCACCTTCAGTGCCCTTGGAAAAATTCACATCATCTCTGGCCAACTCCTTCTATCAAGGAAAAACATAATTAGCAATTATATTTTTGGTGCAAAGACACATATGACACATAACAGCGATAACAGGAAGATAGCGACTCCTGGAAGGATTACTTCTATGGTATTTGATATTCCAAAGTGAGTAGCACAACCAACTGCAAAATCTCCTGATCATACAAGTACTCCTGGTATTATTTCTCAATACATACCTGCAAGAAGCTTGAACATGTATTGTTTTCTGGCACAAAGACAAAACTTCTCAGCTGCACAAAGGAAGAAAATCTCCAACTTTAAAGACACAGTTATCATCAGTGAGATCTCTTCTTTCTGTATTGTGGTGTGTGCCAAGATGGGAAGTAATTTCAAAAGCTGAATCAACATCTGGATCATGATGCAATGAACACCAGAGCTAAGAAGTGAAGGTCCTGAATCACATTCATAGCTTTTTTCAGAGATAATAAAAACATCAATTATCAAAAATTACTCAAGATCAATAGAAAAGCCTGAGGTCAAACATTTGGTAAGTTTTCAGCAAGACAGGAACACTCAGAATCATTTACAGCAGAATAATTACTGTGCTTCAAAAGCTGCTTTGGATAAAATAAATGGCCATTTTATTGACTATACATACATATGAGGGAGCATCAACTTAAGAGCTGAACTGAGTGCTCATGAAGATACAGAGCAAAACACAAAACACCTGGACTTCATGCTCTGGAAGTGATACATGTTCTAAGTATCTACTGAGTCCTTGCAGTGTCTTACAGAGCAAGGTGTGCAGCTGTAGTGTTCAGCAGTGCATGTGCAGCTCAAGCTGAGAGTATGACAGGATTAGCAGCTCCAGTGCTGCAGCAATCCTCCAGTGGGCACACACCAGAGCCCCTGGATTGAGTGAGTGCTGTACATACGTTCAGGAATGGAACCGAGTAGGCTTTGTCTTTATAAAAACACAGTGCATATAATTAAAGCTTCTAAAGGCAATTCAGGTATGCTGAAGATCTAGAAGTTCCTAGCTTTGTAGTGTTAGGTACAAACAAACAAAGCTCAAAGGAAACTCCTTGCTACTTTATAGGGACTAACTGATAAGAATGCAAAACTATGCAGTTCACAATCTTTGCCCTACTTGAAAAACTTGATGCAATCATACCTGCCACCCAATAAACATGTCTCTGCACTTTATTAACCTTTGTGTAACATGATAATGAAAATAAAATCTCATTCTTTCCCAAATTAGAAAACAGGACTTTATAAAAATACAGTGCTTTAAAAACATATCAGCACATTATTAAAGCTATCACTGTATCAAAACCAGATCTTTTTTAAATTGTTTCATACACAGACTTTGTAATACCAAACAGACTCTTCAGGCAGCTAAACACACACATTGCACCTCACTGCTGCTGAATTTCTCCTCTGACTAAAAAAGACCAAGTCAATTATGTACATCAATCTTCAAACGATTTCCAACCCTCTCCCTTTATTTAGAATATATTTATATTACCATCATGACATTGAAGCAGTCCTTTATTCAAGGCAGTACTTAGGTCATAAGCTGCAAGCCTCCATCTACAACCAGAACACTCCCTGTAATATATGGGCATTCTAGAAGAAAGACAACAGCTTGTGCAACTTCATGAGGCTCTCCAAATCTTCCAAGGGGAATTGCTTTCTTCAACTGATCTTCTTCCAAATGAGCTGTCATCTCTGTGTGAATAAAGCCTAAGAGCAGAGAGATTTAGGAAGAGTTACCTAACCTTCAACTAAATTTATCTAGTGGATTTCCCACTGAATCTTACAAAGTGAAATCTATTACCAGGATTCAGCACCAGCTACCATTCTTCAAAGTCTCCCAAAGCAGCCCACATCATTTGATGGCCAAATCACTTTATTATTTAACCAATAAAATACTTTTCATTTTTGGAAGCAATGATGCAATAACCAAAATGCAGAGATCTATAGAAGTCCATTTAAAAAACCCAAACAAAATCAAACAAGAAAGGGTAACTAAAATTCAATCCAAAAACTATATTTAATATCACTTTTCTAAAAGAAAAAATATACTCATTTCACCAAAATGTTCTCAATTAAAATATGAGCACAAAATGTCTGGCAAGAAACCCTCTCTGACTTTAAAGTGTCTGCATTCTATTTTAGAACTTATGGCAGTTCTTGCATAGTTTCTATTAGAGCACTCATCTGAAGAATATTTCTTGACATTTTTGAAGGACCTTTTTTACAGTTTTCCATTATCTGAGATTTGGCTTTCCCACTGCTGCACAACTCTACACAAAAGCTGCAGCTTTATAAAGAGCTGATCTTACCTGCTTTCTAGCTGCCATCAAGAAGGGAAAGACTCCCTTTTGCTTTCTACTGTAATACTCTGCCCCTTTATGATGGCTGTGGATGAGCTGCTCAACTCACTAAAGAATAAAAGTATTTTTCCTGCCTAGTTCACAAGCTGAACAGGTTCACGTGGAATTCTGAAAGGCATCAGAGGTAGCAGAAGGTGAGCAGCAGTGTACACAGCTATGGGTGGAAAAATTCAGAAAATATAGAAGGGTTTTTTCCTTAAGGGTGGCAGTTTGCTTGAACTAGATCATCTTACAAAAGCACAGCCTTTGCTCACAGAAATAACTTTCAGGATTTCCTCCTTTTACTACAGGGAGATAGGGGTGCTTTTATGACAGCTTTCTTATGGTTTGTCATGTTACTGTAATAACAAACAAGCATCCTCTAGCTGGAGACAAGGGTAGCTCTCTGTCTCTAATTAGATCTAATCCTTCCATCTGCAAGGACAGCAACTTCTGAAGAAGGATCAAAGGAAAAAAACTACATTCATTATGTAATAATGGATAGAGGAATAGGTAGATTCACTCTTCTAAATTTCTTGGTGTTCTCTTGAAAAGACTGAAGGTTTTCTAAAAGAATGTATTATACTTCTAACAAACAAACAAAATATATTAAAAATATTTACTTACAAAGCTGAAGAAAATAATAGAAATCAGTCTTAAGTTACTTTCAGAGTACAAGAAATATCCACAGTCTTAATGAATTGCAACAGTCAAGGATGCAGGAATTCCTCAAGAACTAACCTGGAGCAACAACGTTGACTCGAATTTGCTTTTTTGCTACTTCTTTAGCAAGAGAGCGTGAAAATCCAACTAATCCTGCCTTGGTAGCACTATACACACTCTGACCAGAGTTGCCTTTAAGTCCTACAATACTCCCTAAAATAAAGAAACATCAAAGAGAAGATTAAATGGGTAACTTGAAACATTGTACTCACTTGATCATTTTAGTTTTAAACTTGGAATGAAAAATGAGGTCACAAGAAGAGTAAAATAAGCATGACTTTATGCACTTTAGCCTGCTAGGATAAGCAAATGTCCCAATTAGTCATGATTTTTGTATAATTCATGTATCTATGTTGACCAACAAGCACCAGGAAAGTAAAATTAAGACTTTTCTAAAAAAAGTATCCTTGCCCACATTAAATAAATAAAGAAAGAAACTGACTAAACCTATCAATTCTTAGTTAATTGCCAGCAGCTGGTATATATATTGAAAGAATTGGTAAGAAGAGCAAAGTAATTGGTAAGAATAGCAAAGTTTCTTTTTTCAACAAAATAAAAACTCTGAGGTGTTTATTACTGAAAAAAGCTATTTAGAAGTTGCTGAAATTACACAAAAGAATAAGCACTCATAAAGAAATGCTAAATTTAGAATGTCTAAATAAAAGGAAAACAAGTAAATTGTAACAAGCAATGTAATATGTTACACCTGCTAAACATTTCTAGAAGACTAGTACACAGAACTCCACTGGCTGACACAAACAACTTACCTATATTGACAATAGCACCTCCCTGCTGCTGAATCATGACCTTTAGAGCAGCCTTGCATGTCAACATTGTTCCCAAAAGGTTCGTGTGAATCTGGGCTATCATATCTTCAGTCTTGGTTCTCAGTAGCAAACCATCCCTGACAAACAAACCAAAAAAAACCCAAAGAATTCAGTGAAAAACGCCCTGATCATGTTTACTCATAAAAAAAGACTGTTGGACAGAATATTAATGGGGTGTATGTGGCTCCATACATTTGAGCATTCAAAATGACAATGCTGCAAGAACTACACATAGCAAAAAACAAGTTAGCCATGCTTCTAGACACAGAGCCTCCTTTGCAAGCACTGTTTTGGACCATTCTGGGAGAAAAAGTAGAAGAAAGAATAGAGGGGGAAGTCAAACTTAGAATGCAGAAACTACAGTGAAAGCTGTATCATCTGTTAGCATTTTACTGCCATCAGAAACAAAATATTGGCAAGGACTTAATATTGTTTTCAGATGTGCTCATTAACAACACTCTTACTAAGCACAAAGGGCCAGAGCACCTTACAGTAGGCTGCATCTAGAATTACCTATTGTCTTGTCAGGAGTAACCAACCTGTTGATCCCAGCTGCATTAACCAAGTAGTTAATAGGACCCAAATTCCTCTGCATCTCCTCAAAAGCCTTTTGGACTTCTTGTTCACTGGATACATCACAGCTAAGTGCCAGATGTCCTGCTGTATCGAAATATATATAATGTCACAGTAAAAGCTGTATTTAATTCATAAACCTCCTTCAGAATGTATCAGCTCAGTTGCAAAACAGATGTTGAACTAGTTATAATTTAAGGAACCTATTTAATCCCCAGGCAATTAAATAAAGATGATTTTCAAGTATAGTATTCATTAGTTATGTGACAATTCCTTGTTTTATATTTTTTGCCCTTTGGAGTCAGAAGTTCAGTGTGAGCAGACTGGTCTCAGTTCTGGCTTCTTCAGGAGCTGAGGATGACTCATTTCACACCACCTCTATTGTGACCCCAAACAATTCCACTCATCTTAAAATTGCCATCATGCAGATAAAAAAGGCAATCTACTTTCTCAACGACTATTGTGAAAACAGAATCAAAGCAATACAGCTGGTTTTTAATGTTCCTCAGCCTTTATTTTCCTTTCCATCTAGCTAAACAAGAGGGGTTTTTCCACGAGTCCCCCAAGCAGGGAGCAGGGAGGGGTGCCCAGCAGCATACATACCACCACAGTGACGGGCAGTGCTCTGGGCCACGTCCAGGTTCCTAGCAAGGATGGCCAGGCGGCAGCCCTTCTGTGCCAGGAGCTCTGCCACAGCTCTGCCTATCCCACGGGATCCTCCAAAGACAGCACACACCTTGCCCATCTTCAAAATATTCCAGAAACTGCAAATAAACCATCAACTTTGTGTCCAGTAGAGCAAGACATTAACTGCTGTTCTTGTCAGCTCACAGCCTTTACCTGTTTGCAGCAGTTTGTAAGAGCAGGTTACAAAATGAGTGATTTGGTTTTTATTCGTTCATCTGCATTCATTTTTTTATTCAAAATAAACAGCTGAGCTAAATTAGACACCACCTCTACAAATGAAAGTTAATTCTTAAATATTTATGAAGTATTAAAAAAAATTTAAAATCATGCACATAATCTAGCATTCCAATACTAGAGTTATGGCAAATCTTATTCAATTGATGAATTATGTGATTTATGCACCTAAAGGCCACAATGTACTGTTCAGCTGTTTATTCAAAGCTGATGTACCGGTTGTAATTATATTGTTCTTGCAACCACTATTCTTGTGCTGAAATCATTTAGCCTCAAGGTCTCACTCCATCCAAAGTATCTGTGTTGGACACCACCAGTGCAAATGTTACTGAGTATGATTTGAAACTATTGTATTTACACTGGTTTAATACTGTCAGACTGTGTTTTACCACTAGCCTGGGGTTTTTTGTTTCTGCTTTTGAAGGAAGAAAAAAAGCTTTTTGAAATACGAAATTATTCTGAAGTAGCTAGCTTTGATGTTCAGAATGGAGTACACAAAGGAAGCACTTCTGTAGAATGATCTTTTATTCTGCAAGCTCTAGAAACCAATCAGCTGGTTTGGGATTTCCTGAGGAGACAGGGGCAGAATCAAGCAGTAACAATGAATCTTTTTTCCATAGATTTGAATAAATCCTTTTTGAACCCAATTATACTGTCTTCATCCCGAGGCAACCAGTTTTATTATTTGTGGGAAAGTACTTCCTTTTGTTCTTAATTTGCTTTCTGATTAGATAATTCTATGCATTTCTCCTCATACCTTCCCCTCACTGTTTCACTCTCCACCTGTATCCTTTCAGGTCTATTCAGTTACTCCTACACATATGGAAGCTATTCAATACATCACTAAAGAGTGTGCCAGTCCTTAGACCTTACCCTTGGCCTCACTGAGCTCTATTAAACCCTTCTGGATGAGTGATGATCAGAAAAGCACATGGTACCGAGTGTGCCAGGCCACCACCAACCCATGCAGTGGCATGATGAGTTCGGTCTTCTGTGACAGAGTCTGAACAAGCAGACGGTGTGTCCTTTTCCCTAATTAAGTATTCACAAGTGCCTGAAACCGACCCACGTGTCTGCCTTCCCTGGCAACTTCTCAGAGCAGAGAAAGCCCCTCGTGCATTGACCAGGCATTCACAGGCGGGGCCTACCTGCAACACAGCACATACAGTTTGTGCTTTAACACAGAAACGCCACACAGGCCCCCTGGAGCTGGGACTTGGGAGGGAAGAGCTGCAGCAGGATTCATGCCCCGCTGCTCCCTGGATAAACAACGGAAGGGAAAACCAGCTATACTTGGAGCAACAGGCACACGCAGGCACCTCTATCACCTTCGCTCTTCTTTCAGAGCCGAACTAAGTAATGCGGGACGCCGGGGCTCCGAGGGCACCCCCCCACAGCGCCCGGCTGCCAGCCCAAGGAGGGCACCTTCAACCAGGGCGAGCGGGCTACCCCCAGCCGTGCCCGGCCCAGCCCGGCGCCTCCCTCCTTCCCTGCTCCGCCCGTGGGGCTGAGCTGGGCTCCCGCCCGGGCCCGGCTGCAGGTGGAGCCCTCGGCACGGACAGCGGGAAGCGGCGCCCGCGGGGCACGCCGGGACCGAGCCCGAGCCCGCGCGCCGCCGGTGCCACGGTGGCAGCGGAGTCGCCCGTGCCGTCCCTGCGTGTCCCCGCGGCCGCTCCGCGCTGTCCCTGCGTGTCCCCCCAGCCCTGCGTGTCCCCCCCCCCCCCCCCCCCCGCCCCGAGCCAGGCGCGGGCTGCGGGGCGCACGGGCAGGGAGCAGAACGCGAGGAGCGCGTCCCACGTGCGCTCCGGTACCTCCCGGCCGCCGGCTCGCTTCCCCCACGGAGCGCGGTTCCCTCCCCGGGCAGGCCGGTTCCGCTCCGCGCTGAGCGCACGCGTCACGGCGAGCGGCCTGACGTCACCGCCGGGGCACCGGCCGCCGGCACCGGGCTGCGGGCCCGGGGCGCTGCCGCGGCTCTGCGGCCGGACGGGGCACGGCCCGGCGCTGAGGGGCTCAGGCCTCAGCAGCCTGGCACACGGGAGGCCTCTCTGCTTTCACCTCACGCTTGCCGCTTTGCAACTCCAATTTACGGCGTCCGGCCTGGAGCTGAAGCTCTCAGTCCTGCCCTTGTTACCCCCTTCCTGCACAAAAACGTGCTTGATATAGAGATACAAACAATTCGATGATTCAGGATTTTGTTTCTCTCATTTTCACGTATCCTTGCCCCAAAATCGCAAGGACCTTGTATGGGGTATCGCTGTAGCAGAGGAGTTAAATTTCAAACACGTTAAGGTAGATAAGCCCAAAATACAGAAGCATCTGTGAGAGTTCCTATTCAGGAACCAAAGCAAAATTCATGATATGCAATTAAACTAATATTAAAAAACTGTTATAACAGTAATGCTATTTACAGTTATGATCTGTGTCCGATGATGTGCTGGAGGGGTTTCTGTGGACTCTTAATTAAGTCACACACACTGAGTAAATTTACCCCCTGAGGAATACTAATTAAAGCTATGACAATTTTGTACCAGAGTATGCTTCAGATTTTTTTTTTTTGAGAAAAATTATTATTGTCATTATTAATTGTTATTCTTCTCCACAGAGTAATATGCTGAAATGATACTGGAGTTTCTATAAGCAAGCATACAGTTCTTGATTTTGACTTGAAAGTTGTTTTCAGAATTTCAGATTATATGTGTTTCAGGGGAGCTGTACAGCATTTAATAACATTAGTTCTATGCATCTGGGATTCTTCTTCCACAGATTATTCTTTACATATAGAAAAAAATAAAGCAGATTTAGGCATTGGCAAACAGGTGAGCATCTGTAAGAAAAATAACATGTTGAAGGAAAGCTATTGTGAGGATTAGTTTCTTTTGGCAAGTATATTTAGATTGCAAGTGGCTCTTTTCAAAAGAGTGAATGAGATTTTGTGATACAATGATGTTTCAGATCATGCCATATTCTGAAAGCCTGGAGGCCCCAGTGTTAAAGAAGAAAAGGCACTGACAGATGAGACTGTGACTCAGAATAGTCTCTGACCAGGATTTCTGGTACCCAGCATAATTAAGGACCAGGACAGCTTTTTCTCCAAATGAAGCTTACAAGCAAAGTAACACAGAGTGCAAAAAAATGGTCCTTAGTGATGTTTTCTGAAGTTGTGTATACCACAGAGAAAATAGAATCTTCCTGCTGCTGTCCTTATACAATATGATGCTCATAGCTAACTGAAAAAAAATATAAATAATTATGACTTTACCTTATTTCTGACCTGTGTCCTGAGCCATACAGCTGACCTACCCTTGTACAAAAGTTAAAGAGTCATCTGTCTTGTGCTGTTAAGATTTTGCTGACACAGAGTAAGCATGAGTTTAGTGTGGGTATTTTAAAGTGTGGTATAGTTGACAAAGTTAAATATCCTTTTCAAAAGTTCAGACAAGATTCTGTTTAATTCGTGTTCATTGACTTAGTGTTTAAAACCAGATGTATGTTCATTCATTGGCCAAAGTGACATTAGCCTTTTTTTTCCAGATGCCTGGATAAATCATGAGATCAGATTAAGCAGAGTTCAGCTGAGCCAGTTTATTCACACTGATTTCCCAATAAAGCTAGTGGAGTGCCAAGAGACAGATCAGTGTCATAATGATTACCTTCCCTTTTGGGGGAACAGTAGCTGATACAAGAACTTGATCTGATAGACCTGTTCCATCTATCATGACCAAATCTGTAACAGCTAGTTCAATCCTGGTCATTATTATGCCTGCCTTACTATTAATGTGAACATACAAGCTAATAATTCTTGTATGTCTGTCTGTGTGACCATGTGTACACACACTTGGAGCCTGTCCACAATGTACAAAATGACACAGCTGTCTTTCCTCAAGCCTAAAGCAAAAATACTCTTCCTAAGAGAGTTATTTATTCCTTTCTAAAGGTTTTTAGTCATTCTCCCACACAACCAAGATACTGCTTTCAAGTAAGGATTTCTCTATTAACATGGGAAAAAACAAAATAGCTCAAACAGGAAATTATATTTGATGTATCTAAAAGCGCAAAACAAATCAGAGCAAAATAGCACAAAACAGGCCACTATAACTGAGGTCCCCTCTATCAGGTATTTCAAATTCCTCCTGGGTTTTGATTTAAGGCAAGATTTACGTAGGAACTTGAGTCTAATCATTAATCACTTAGATTTCTGCCAGGAGTCACACTTGAAAGAGCAATGCTGCTCCAATGTCCAGCAGCATTTCATTCTGTTCCCTGTGCTGCTTGCGAAATGCCTCCCACATTGCATGGGTTTTGTGTAAGGCCAGGGACAAAGCAACTGGCTGCACGTGTGCTCAGTCCTGTTGGAAACAAACACCTCTGGTTAGAGCACTCAGCCCTGAGAAAACCTGCTTTCAAGTCTCCTCCCTTGCTGGAAACTTGGTCCCTAACTTCAGGGTTTCACCACTGAACAAGCTTGTCATAGCCAGCAGTCTGAAGTGGTTTCAGTTTATAGGAACAAGAACAAAAAATTAAAGTGGGCCAAGAAGATTTGACACTCAAGCCAGATGATCACTGTCCAGAAATGTAAAACCTTGCGGATTAAGCATCAGTTGAAATCAACATTCAAGAAACTATTTTGCTTTTCAACTGGTGTATTAAAGATGACCTCCCTAGCTTAAGCAAATCTGATGATGGGAACATGTATCTGGGATACAGGAGTCATGGGCTTAGAACAGAATTAAGCCAGGGAAGAGCTTAAGAGGTTTCCTTCTTTCCAGGCCAAATGATAACTCCATGGCAGGTCACACAGTCAACACACGGCCATGCATTTCTTCCAGTAAAAAAAGGGGTGTAACTGGACTAGGTGCCTTGTTTTACCTGATAATTTTCCACTTTGCCTGGGCAGCTCAGCACTGAAGCTGCTGTCTCTTTTTTTTCCTCTTTCTTCAGGAATGCACTTGTCATTTACCTTGGGAAAACTCCGGTCTAGTTACTGATTTTATATATATACATGCTATACACGCATACAAAATATATAAATAAAGAGCTAACAAGTTTTATGTTGCAGTTCCCAAATGTCTTGGATATGGCCTCAGCCTTCTAGGCAAGTGACATAAAGCTGAGATAAACTGCTGAGGGAAAATCCAGCTGCCTTATTGTATGACAGAAAAAAACCACCCCTCTCCTCCCAGTATTTTGCCACTTGACAGACTTTCCCAACCACAGCTGTTCAGATATTTAAGTGTCCAAATTGCCACACCTTTGCACTTAAGTGATCTTTTTTTATGACACTGCAGTCTGTTTTGTTTTTCTAGACCATGCAAAATCTCTGCAATATTTGTTCTTGTGTGATAACAGTGAACTTTTATCATGCCAACATGAAATGGATTTATACAGTTTAGGTAAATTTTCAAAAAATTGAAAACTTCTTCCTCTTAAAAAATTTCTTTCTGGTACTTCTGTGAAAAGTATAAAAGCTCTGTGAAAACTCTGAAAGCAAAACACAACACCAAAACCCAGAACAAAACAAAGCTATCAGAACCTTGGCAAATTACCTAATGTTTTCATATCCTCCTGGCTAAACAGGTTTTCCCACTAGGACCAGGATTATTTCACACGTCAGTGTGGGGCCCATGTTTGAGTTAGCACGGTCACTGAACTGCTGCTGCTCCCAGTGAGCAGTCAGGCACACCAGGGAGGGAACAGAGAGGAGCCTGTGTTATTGCTGCTTCATCTGCTGCTAAAATGGAGCACCTCACTTCCAGTGCTGCCCTGAGGAACCTGAAATGTTAAAATAAAACAACCCCAACATCACCCACCTCTGCAAAACTGTGTTCAGGAAACATTTGTCTCACATTCAGCCTCTGTCCACAGGTCCTGTCTGATCACAGACACTGGACACTCCCACTGTGTATCAGTGGACTTTGGACTAAAGAGATGGAATCTAGCATCTCAGCATGTCCTGAAATCCCTCACTTCTCTCCACGCATCCCACTCCTTCTGTATGCCACAGAATGTATCCCTTTTTAGCTCCTAAGTCCCAGGCCAGGACTAGGAACAAGGAAGAAATAACCAGCTCATCCATCGAGGGAATAAACTCACCACGTTCTGTACAGCACCCCTTTGACAGACAGCTTTTCAAAACTACAAAGTGCATCACACAGAGCAGTCAGCATCTCCCAGAGGGCAATCTGGAAAACAGTCAAAGCTGACACCACAGAGTGACATGTCACTCCTAGCAGTCTCCACTGACCATTTTGTATAGAAAGGATATTTTTTTTGTGTATTGCATATTTCATAAACATTAGGAATATCACTGGAAGTCTGGTACAATAACATCCAAAAGTTTTGCAGAAGTATTTGAATATTCCAGAGTAAATAACTCTCCTCCTGTTCTCTTAGAGGCAATTTACTTTTAATTATATCTAATATACCCAAAATGAATTAGTTTTGGGAAAAGCACTTAAAAATAGCTAAAAACCATTTATAAGCATCTACTCAAGGTCTTGCATAATTTGCTTTTATTTTACATATGAACATCCTTAACTTCCCCATTTTGCCTTTCATAGTCTCATCCATATTCCCATTCAGTACATATTTATATAAGCTCCAAAGTAAGATTCATAACAAATCACTTCAGGAATTAATTTATCTTGTAAAAATCTATGTTTAACTAATACTACAATTTCTGGTGAAAAAAAGGGAGTATTTTTGAGAAGTATTCATCAGTAAAGGTTTTCACTCCAAAACATACAAAAAACTGCTCTCAACATTAGGATTAACAGAAAAAAGTTTTGTCTAACCAGACAAAATTTCCTTTCTGTTATGGTGGAGCAAGTGTCAAGGTTTTCCTGCCATAATACATCCCTATTCATAGTCTCAGGTGTCCAATCTCCACAAATGGTATGGGCAAATACAAATTGTTGCCTACTTTGGTCCTGTGATGCAGTCTCCTGAAAATTTTCTGTTATCTACTCATATTTACAGTCAGTAAACTCTTTGCTTTGTTGAGGAGTGGGGAGGAGGTGGGATGTTGGGAGAAATGGGAAAGTCATAAAGAAGTGAGGGAATAAAGACAAAGATTTGACCAAGTGATTTGGACTGAACTCATTAGGGTGAGAAAATTCAGCTAAAAGCTTATTCTAGAAGAATAGAAAAATATAGTTAATAAGTAACAAGAGTTGATCCTTCACCTCCCTTCTCATGAGGGACTTATACAAAGCAAAGCAAAAATCTTTGTTTCATAAACACAGTAATTAACACCCAGGAAATAGCAGATCTGAGGTACATATACCTCAGTCATTCCCCCAAATACCTACCTTGACATTCATAACATTTATGAAGAGTTCAAAAGCTGTTTAGAGCAGGAAACTGAAGGCACATCCACAAGCACAAACTGTTTTTATAGCCTCAGCTATTTCAGCATACATCCAATATGTGACCGTGAATACGTTTTCAAGGGCAGCCCTAATGAGGCACAAATGTACTGAGTACAGGAATACCAACTTAATGTAGCACATCCACTCACTGACAGAAAGCAGCAAGTCAAGGGACTGAGTAGTCATCCCTCCATAATTGCAAATAGCTGTGATCCTAAACATAAGGACTTTCACTGGCAAAACTTCAGCTGATGGCTTGCCAGCAATGACTGTTGAACACACTCCATAATAAATGGCAACTGTGATGGTGCTAGTGACAATCACTCAGATCTCACAGACTGCTCACCTCCTTTATCTTCACCAGTATTATAGGAAATGTCAAAACCAATATTCTTTACAGCTTGTTACCATTTTGCAGCCTGAATCACATCTAGTAATGCTTACAGAGTTTTTGAGGAACTCCCAACATTCCGTTTTCTCCATAAGATTGTCCTAAATAAATCTGGTATCATACCACATCTTCTTGCAGAAATATTTTGTTGTCATTTCACCTCACTCATGTACTTAACTGAGCAGCTGAAGACTTCATCTTCTTGTGACATACAGAAGCCCTTACTGTTGTATGTCCTTCTAATAAAGTAGTCAATCATAATAATACCCAATCATCTGGCTTAACAAGGTAAGAATTAGGTAATTAAAGATGAAAAGAAGTATTTTCAGATGATTGCTTACACCATTTTTTAATTTATCTATCACAGTGGATAATTTCTTTCAATAATTATCAGGAGATAGCATCCTTGGAAAAAATTAGCTATTGTTCACACCAGACTGTCTTATAAGTAATGCTTGATTATATAAAATGCATACCTACCTTATTTCAACAGCTGGGCTTTTTTAATCATCCCTCATCTAGGTTTTGATTTGTAAGAGCACAGTTTATGATGAGATTTTACTAGAAGTCAAACATTTTCTGAGCTCCCCATAAAAGGTCTGCCTGACAGCACCCAGTTAATTGTGTGTTTTGCAGAAACCCAGGACTGCACAAGCTACCATCTCTAAAATCCAGAAGGTAATTTTGTTATTAATCCTATATACTAACTTTATAGGAAATAGAGTTGAAGAAGGGGGGAAGAGCAATTCAGATTAGTTTAGATGGTGTGTATTTTACCATATATTTTACCATCAAAAATGATGAACAAAAATTCTAATTCTAAGCTACACAATACAGGCTGATACAGCTGTAGGGGTGATACAGGAGCCTGGTTTGATTTCTTTTTTCCAGAACAGGAAAAATTTATACATATATATATGTAATTCCTGGATGTATATTTTAAATATATTTCTATAGTTTTATCCTCACTTGCCTAAATCTTTTGTACTTTTTCTATCCTGAACGTAGAGAATTACTGTATACTGCACATCACAGGGGTGGATTATCCCCAGCCTGCTGTAGACAAACTCTCCTTCCACTCAGAATCCAGCCTCTCTTTATCCAGTTTCTACACATCATGGGTTTTTTTCTTGACAAAAGAAACACTCCCCACACAAGTTTTTTTGCTGGATGTAAAACCATTGTTTAATTGTTTATTTTGTTGGTTTGGGGTTTTGTTTTGGGTTTTTTTTTGTGTTTGGTTAGTTTTGGTTTTTGTTTATTTGTGGGGGTTTTTTGTTTGTTTGTTTAAGTTCTTAAGGAACTCTATATTTGTCGGAAATGTAGAGCACTGAAAAAAATAATGAATAAAATTCAGGAATGAAGTAAATTTGTCCATACTTAAAATTTTTTTTTAAAAAAAGGTTCAGAGAGCTAGTGCAGCTGCTAAACCAGAAAAGATGGATACATGAAGACCATGCATTTATCAGAGACTCTGCTGTTTTCCCAAAACCAGGTATCTGGCTTCTACTCCAGGTTGTCTTTCTGCAGCACAAGGGTCATTAGCCATGATATTTTAAGCTGAACCTAGAACTTCAACCAATCTTAACTACTATAGAATAGTCCATTGCTTTTATCTATTTTCCTTCTATGTGGATAATGCTTTTGTGGTTTTCTCTCTTCCTAGTAGACAAAAGAAGGAAGAACACATCTCTCTTTCCAGCTAACATGAAAAGGAGAATCTTTTTTGTCTCCAGTCTTTTCCCTAACACTGCCCACAGACCGGAGATTTTCATACAGAATCACTTGAATTTGGGTTCCAGCGACTATCACTGAATAATACCAGAGAGCATCACTCAGATCATAAATATCTTATACAAGTGGGTAACATCTCTGCAGAGTGTGCACTGTTTACATAGCACAGTTTATTTCTGTTGACTTCATTGAATCATTGTTGAATTTGAGGATGCATTTCATAAACAATTATTCTGCTCTAATAGTAACAAGTTACACATTTGCTTTACAGACACCTCAGCGAAGCACTCCTGTCAACATGAATTGTCTCTCATGTTCTTTAAAATGTTTGGGAAAAAAATATGGCATGCCATCTGGCTCCCAAGCACTCATTAAATCCATTGGAATATGAGTGTTTAAGGAAGCTAACATCACATGATGCCCACAAGAAGGAAGGAAACAAAGAAGGAAAAAGAAAAGAGAAGGAAAGGGAGGAAAGGAAAAGAGAAAGGGAAAGGAAAGGGATTTAGAGATGATACAAACAAGAAATAAAGGATGTGTTTACAATTTAATTTCCTTCAACTAAGGGCATGCCAGCCATTTCAGAGAATAAAGAGAGATGACAGCTTCTGTTCCCAGGAGTTTTTGGTCCAAGATTACTTTCCAAGTGAAATGACGAAGGAGAAAAAAAATCTAGCAGGGGAACGGAATGCTAACACCATAGAATATTTGGGTTCCTCAGGGAAAGGGTGCCCCCATGAACTGAGATTCACAAGTCATGCTACAAATTTCTTTTAAGACTTGCCAAATCACTTTGCCTTCCCCCTCCAAATGTCAAGTCTCCCATCTTTAATTGAGGCTAATGACTGTCAGCTTCCCATATTGGCTCAGCCCTAGGGAAACATCTCCTACTACCTAGCTACTGTCATCTTCTGTGGAAACACCTTTAGGCCCTAGAGTAGAAAGGACTGCACCTGGTAAAAGTGAATTGCTGGATATATGCAGGATTAAAATCCCATCTGGACAGACATTCTCTTTTATTAGGGGAGCTGTCAATAATTTTGTTCACGAGAAACTTAAAAGGATGTAGATTAGAAATGGTCGGGGGAGCTTCCAAAGAGATGTGTTTAATTTCAAAAAATCTCAAAACAACCCAGGTTTGACATTAACTCTGTATTTCATGTAATTTTGCAAATAAATTAACTGAAATTTACTAAAAACAACCAGACTGTCATTTGCTGGCATATGCAAACACTTTGCAAAAACAGAGGCATTTTTTGGTACTGTACACTTATGTTCAAGAGCTGTTAAATATATGTAAATAATCTGATTAATACATGCTAAGCAATTGTACTTATGACATGTTGGTCCATTGCCAGATGACAATGATGCAAGAAAAAAAACAAGCTGAAATCCTATGGAAATTTCAGGGAGCCCAGAGAGTAAAGGGGAGAGGAGCACAACACATAACTAAATGTGATAAGCAGGGAAAAACAACAAAGGCCTCATCCAGATGACAGCAGGACAACATCTACTGAATGACATGTGGACTAATGGTGGGTCAATTTCCTCCACTGTAAGAATTGGGTAATGTTGTGCTTACTGACCTTATCCAGCCTCTCTGCATTTTCTCAACTCAGTGCATAACTATTTTTAGCAGCAGTATACTCTGCAAAATATTTTATAACTCTTTTTGGCTGTAAAGCTGCATCCAGTTGCAACATCCTTCATAGCTTTAACTGTTTCTTTGAATCCACAGAACTAATCTCAGAGCTGTGGGATTTTGTCAGCCATGGATTCCTGAATTAGAGGAATTGGCTGAGCCTCTGATGGAGGAAACCAAGAATGAAGAGATGGAGCCTATTGAATGAGGCCCGGGAGGGATCAAGCTTTTATAGTAACAAAAGCTAATATTTTCAGGATATTTTTAATTTGTAACCTACAGGCATAAATTTTGTGAAACTATGAGGAAATTGTAGTCCTGTTTTCTTTTTCGTACTGTTCTGAGATATAACCAAAGTTGTTATAGGGATTCAGGCCTGACTGGATGGGGCTTTGAGCAACCTGGTCTAGTGGAAGGTATCTGTGCTCATGGCAGGAGGTTGGAACAAGATGTTCTTTAAGATCCTTCCCAATCCAAGCTATTCTATGATTCTGTGACTCACAAATCTACCAAGCTGAAGATGTTCCTTCTTCTTCTTCAAAAGAACAAGACCATTTGTTACACTAATTGATTATTCCACACAGTTTGTGCTGCCTGGTAGATTACAAATGTCCAGTCATATGTTCTCCTGTTACCCAAACACAAAGTCCCCTAAAATCTGAACAAGACATTCTTGTGCAGCTAATCTGCACTTCAGCAGAGTGCCTGCATGAACAGCACTGGTTGAGAAGTTTTCTAAATGAGGACAAAAGATTCTCATTCATGACGCTGGAAATCTTCATGGTTTTAGCTCAGTTTCCTTTAAAACCCCTCTGAGAATGACAGACTCTTTACCATCAGCAGTGTTTTCCTAGCTCCCATCATAACAGGTAGGAAAGACAGGAACAGTCACCTCTGAAATGTTTGCAGAGTTTTTGCCAAATTAATTCATGTTCTTTCTGTATTCTGCATGAAACCACATGTTTTTACCCCAAATATAAAAGGGAGATCTCTCATGGTGATGCTTTGTGAAGGCTGACCTAGAACAGAGCTAGATGGAGTTAAAGAATAGAGTAGGTATTTATTAAAAGGGCTCAATGGATACACCTTGGGCAGCACAAGAGCTTGGCTAGGGCTACACCCAAGATGAACCCAAAATGGTCACAGAAATGGACAGCCGGTCATGGGGTCTCCCACCTTCATAAGTTCTGGTCCATTAGCATATTGGAGTTAATTGTCCAATTACAGCTTTAGGTTATGAAGTCCCATCCTTCTTGTTTTTGTCTCCTCATTCCACTGTCGTTTATGCTCTTGGGTCTGAAATTTGGATCATTGGTTTTTGGTTTCCAGCTAGAGAAGGAATTGCTTTGTCTACCTACTCTGTGAAGAGAGCTTACCATCCCCTAATATGAAGCCCAGAACTACACACTGAAGAAGCAGCACAAAATCTGAAAAAATATAAAAGCTAAAACCTGAGGCATCAATGGAAGCTTCTAGATCCCTACTTTGGTTCAAAGAAACAAATGAGGCGTTCCTATTCCTCCCACCCACAAGTTAGTGGACACAGAAGAATCCTGAATCTCATTCAAAGATTTTTTTATGCCCCCACCTTTTCCACTCACTGGGTGGCAATCTGTCCTCCACCAAGGTGCAGACAGCACCAGTGGCCTGTCTCAAAAATCAGCCAGTTATTGACCTTTGCAGCCTGGCCATCTCAATAACACTCCAACATTTGTTAAACACTGTTTTTCACAAAGCCAGACCAGATTAAAAGGGTAAGTACTGCAATTCCCATTTTGTTTGATCAGGTAAAAATTGCTTCCCTTTTTTTCTGGTTTGATTTTTAAATTTTTTTTAATTTTTTTTTTTTATTCAATGGAACAGTATCTTCAATTAGAATATGGAAAATATACCCAGACTCTCCAAAGTGCTGTATTTTTCCATCCTAAGTGTTACAGTATCCAATAAATCAATTTCAGACTTGAAATGTCAATTTCATTTCTTTTTGCTGAATTAAAAAAAGCATAAGTAACTTCTCTTTGTAAGTGACATTGTTTTTTTCTTTTCTTAGAACCACACCATTATATTTCCAGGATAGTCCAGAGAGAAAAAACCACTGGGATTCAGCAAAATGCCTCATCATACATTTAAGATCAGGTTTAAATCTACTCCTGTTATGCAAAGCTCTTGCTCTTTTTTGTTTGTTTTGTTTGTTTGTTGGGTTTTTTTTGCTTAGTAATACTCCAGTGCACTTAATCCTTTATGAAATGAAGGCCTAGGAGGTTAAGTGGTGCATGTGAAAAAGACAGAAAACGAGGTGGTTTGGTATAACATCAGGCTACATTATAATTAGCCACTAGACATGCTAGTTTTAGCTATAAAAAAGTAATTTGAAGTTATAAGCAAGACATTACATTAATGCCTTAGGGACCTTGTTTATATTTGGAATCACTATTTCAGCATCTAATATCTCTTCCAAAAGCATTCTCCTGTGTTACCAAATATAGCTGAAACACAACACAAGCCGGCTCTATAAGCTTTTGTAAAGTTGTCCACAGTGCTTTTAGTTACAAAAATATGGGCTTTCTATTTGTGTCTTCGGTATGCCAGACAGAAATAACCTTTGAATAACAAATATTAACCAGATGTTGACCAGAATCTAATATGTGCCCTTGGGAAAAACAAACAAACAAAAAAATAACAACCCACCTATTTCCTTAAAAATGTTGCTTTTGACAGGACTGCAGTAGAGAAAACATGCAGACAGACACATGACAGATCTTCAGACACACAAACTACCAGTTTGGAGTATCTGGCTGGAGTTCCAGCCTCTGATGGCAGTATCTGATAAAGTCCAAGAAGTTCCAAAGTACAGGTTTTCTAGTTTTTCCCCAAATTAGTTGCTGCACTTGACAAAAGCTACTTCTTGGTGGATTTAGCCATTACTCAATAGAAACAGAGCTGTGGGCTAATTAAATCATAGCTGCACGGGTACACTCTATTACTGCCAGTATGAGACTGTGATACTTTGTAGTCAAAACCAAACGTGTTACACTGATTGGCAAAAGTAGGGAGAGAGCAGATGGAACAATTCCCACATTGTCTTGTTCATCAGTAACACACACCACGGAGTCCCCACAACAAAGGTTTGCCAGTACACACCCAGCACTGAGACACATCCCCCCGACTGACCATTTCCCATCAGTGTGACCTCTGAAGAGAGGTGCCAGCTCTCACAGCCTGGCTTTGCCATCTGAGCTGTGATGCAGCTCTGACAGCAGTTTGTGCCATCAGCCCTGGCTGTGCCTGCACCTGGGGGCTCTGGTGACACAGCCAGGTCTCCAGAGCCCACCTAGACATGAAACCAGCTAAGTTCTGTTGTGGTCCTCATCTTCAGCACCCAAACACTTGGTCCAATCCACTTACAAACCTCCCTGACCTACTGTGGGAGAGGAGCATTAGCATCATTACTATGGAATGGCATATTGTAAAACAAAAACCCCAAAATAGCTGTGGCTGGAGCAGGCAATGAATGTTTCACTGACCTCTGTAATTATCAGGCTGCTTCTCCTCCCACCCACTCCCCACTGACACATTCACTGCTGACATGTCAGTCTTTACAAAGGGAACTGCATCACTTTCCCAGACTCAGAACCTGATGCCCAAGCCTGCTGATCTTGCTGTAGAGAACAGCATGTGGTGTTAAGAAACATCACCTAGAGAATTTTATACATTAGTAATTAACTTTTCTTTGATCATCTCAGTGTTCACTAATGCTGCCAAATCAGAGAAACAAATTACAAGAGCACTGTTGTGTTTTACCATTGTGGCCAAATTTTATCTGCATTTGACACTAAGTTATGTGGATTTCCTTAAAAAGGAGTGTTCTAGGTAAGGTAAAAAACAAATGAGAAATACCTTCTGCCATTTTCTTGAGAGCAGCTATGGCAGACTTCCAAACAGTGATAGGGTTGTGGTATGTACAACTGGACCACTTAAAATTTGGTCCTGAACCGGTCTCTGGCTCTTCTGACAGAATTCCAAGGCCATCTCATTCTTGCTCTCTCTTTCCTATTTATTGGAGACATCCTCAACAGAAACTCTCCAGCTTTCTGAGAATTTTAGAAGTCTGTAGCAGAAATAACTCATTCAGTATTGAAATACACATTTGGTGCAAGTAATCAAGAGTACTGAATGCCTAGGCAGAATGATTACCCATTTTTTTAACTTGTAAAATGTTTGTCTTTTTGCATGGTTCTTATCTTTCATGAAAATGTGGATCTTTACAAAGCCCAATAGTACTTTATTTTAAAAAACTATTAGACTTTATCCTTGTAAAAAAGCTATATTGTGTATCACAGATTTTAAATTCTTGAATGCTAAGAATTTCAGTGACAGCAGGGGCAAATAGTTACTGGTGTACTATAAACTTACAAGCTGGATAGCAGCGTACAGTAATGCTTTGACAAGCAAGAAAATAAGGAGATTTTCTGATCTGTGTGTATTCAAAAGACACACTAAGGCTGCCTACCAGAGGAGTAGAGAGAAATTCTTTGAACTGTAAACTTTTTAGAGCTAACATTCTTCAGCTTATTCAGAAGTTCAACCAGCTGAAATAAGAAATTTGACCTAGGGCACGTCCCTTGTTGTGGAGAACAAAGTCGATGACTACTTTAAAGTTATTCTACTGCTGACTCATCTCCCCTCCCAAGCATTTGCAGATACACCATGAGAAAATAGAGCAGCAACTGACCACAAAAGATTCTGGGACTAGCAGCTGTTAGCAAACCAAGGCCCAGTATGCAATTGTGGATCTGGAAATTTATAGGTTTGATCGAAAACTGAGCAAGTCTTCTGTGCTTCACAGTGCTGCTAAAAGGCATCATCTTTGATCTAGTGCCTCAGCTGTACCAGTGGGACAAATGTTTTTTGAGAGAAGCATAACACAGCCAGAATAGCTTTGTATTTTCCAAGTATGAAAATCATCCAACTCAGTTTCTTTCGAACATATTCATTCCTTTAGGGCAGATGAGATATTTTCCTTCACTATTTAACAGTAGGGGGCATATTCAGTGTATGCCAGCAAAGTTTAATGAAATCAATGAAGTAGCACTGATTTGGAGTAATTGAGAATCCAACCATGTGTTCTAATGCCAAAGAATCTGGATATTTCTAAGGGCTTATATTGCTTTCTGGGAAGGGGGGGGATGGGGAAGGGGGGGCTTGGGGGAGTTGGGAATTAAAGTCCATTTGCTTTGTGAAATGGGGTTCCATCTAAGAAAGCAGAGACGAGAAAACACCTGCACAGATATTTTAAAATCCTGACAATTTTCTTTCTGCCTTTGTAATTGAAGTGTATTTGGTCTTGATGTGCCAGCCAAATTTCCACTCTCTACACTCCTGTACAGGTTGTTCTCACCACTGTGAAATGAGAATGTAGCTAGTGTTTGGACATCCTGTGCACTGGTTTTGATCTGAATGACTACTAGATGCAAACATCAGAAGGCCTCTGGGCCATGTAACCTGAACCATGTGGGCACTGGAGCTGGGTGCACAGTGCAGCCAAGTTCTGCTCATTTACATGTGCTAAGGGGAATTTTTACAAGCTTGTTCGAACTGTGAGTAATTGAAATCTGGGGCTAATGTCACTGTGTCTAAATTTTCTTTACTCCACTGAGTAGGAACAGTAGAGCAGTTAAGAACTGCTTTTGCCACTTTTTAGCAAAATAATACAGCTGACAGAAAAGAGCATAGTAGAAGGAGCAGACAGATAATACTTTCTGAGATCTGCTCAGAATATTATGTAGAGTGTAGCCACCCTGATTTGATATGCACACATGAAATGCTCATTATTATGAACAGATTTTGCATATTGCAGATTTGGTATAGCAAATCCACTTTGTTTTGTTCCTTGCACCAGGGTGATTGTGAACAAAATGCTCTTCAGCTGTTAAAATGGATCAGTTAAGTCCTTCACCCACAGAAGGCGGGTTGGAGGACAGTTCTAGAATGGTTTAGATGCTGATGATCATATTTGGAGGCAGATCTGATCCATCAGAATCTATCTTCAAACTCACAAAAAACAGTCAGCCTTTACTTTGTAAGCGAATTTTACACCACATACCTCAGAAGCACAGGAATCATCAAGCAAAGCAGGAAACAGATGCAAAAAGGTGACACCTCAAGTTTTCAAGAGCAGGTGCTTACCTCAAGGTTGTCAACAAGTTTGTCTCCCAGAAAGTAAGAGCTACTGGGATGACACTGTGGAAGAAGAATGCATTGCATCTTGGTATGCATTTCTCAAGACATTCAGCCCTCTAATGTTAGTGCTATTGCATAAAATATGTAGAAAGTGGACTCTACCTCTGTTTATTAATGCAAACCTGCAGAAATACAGATGCTTAGTTTTGGACTTCAAATGTATTTGACAGGAGAACAGCTTGTTCTAAACACAAGCACCAAACAAATACAAGCTGAAGAGACTGGACAAAGACTGAGGGCTGCATCTTCAGCCTTAGACATCCAAGTTCCTCTCAGGTCCTTTCACAGATCTTGACTCTAGTAACTAAGGTAAAATCACTAATAAGTTAGTTAAGATTCAGGTCCCATATACAGGTCTTCCAAATCCTTTTCTCTTTCCCATTTTTCCCCACATCTAATGTCCATGTTCTCATCATTTATCATCATCAGCATTCTCAGCTCTTTTGTTCCTATATACAAATATTGCAAGTATTCAATTTAAAAAGAATTATTATAAGTGCCGTTGTTGTTGTTATTTGAAAGATTTATGACACTGGTTTTGTTCAAGTCAAGCTTCAAATCTGCTTAAAGTTTATCATAATTAACCAAGTGCAGGGAATGAGCATCTGAGCCTGATTTGAGAAGTACACATATTGCAGAAGCATGGTAGAAATCCAAGGAATATCAGTATATCCTACAGAAAGCAGTGATGACACTGTAGGCGTTTTAGTAATGCCAGACACAAATCTCTTTAACTAGACAAGTGGATTCTAGTGTTTCATTAAGGTCAATGTGCACCTTTAAACACATTTGCTTAAAGCTACTGGAAAGAACAAGCCAGACAAAATATTTTGCCAGCTCTCTGAAAACAGCCAGAATGCTCACAAGCCATATTTTTAAGCCTATGCAAAACTATCATAATTGTCATTACTGCTATAAGGCAAAGGTAATGAAGTGAGGGTGAACAGGATTTCATATACCTTTGGCAAACCAA
The DNA here is from genome assembly GCF_028551555.1 of Melozone crissalis. Taxonomy (NCBI): domain Eukaryota; kingdom Metazoa; phylum Chordata; class Aves; order Passeriformes; family Passerellidae; genus Melozone; species Melozone crissalis. The sequence goes on along the minus strand of NW_026535784.1, from coordinate 32,244,906 downwards.
ATGATAAACACATTATTAGAATTACTCAGTAATTACAGTACAAAACAAGCAAACAAAAAAACCAACCCAAAGAAACAGTCTTACTTCTGCTACACAGCCACAATGTTCGTCTATACTTTTCTCCTATGGATGCACTGGTGTCAGACCACAATTCTGAAAAGCCAAATAAATCTTGCTTTTCTATAGTCTCCATTCTGCATTTCTACAAATCATGTTGCCTTGCTCCCTCTCCTCATCCCCCTTAATTAAGGAAGGTTAGATGAGATGCTCCTTCTTTCAGAGAGCACCCAATGCTGCACCATTCACTGCCAGCACAATTTAGGTGCTGCTTGTCAATCTTAACTAACACTGAGCTTATCGCAGTAGCTGCAACACTTACCGAGTCTCGAACATTGGCAAACACTTTTAGGATTAATTTCCACCAATTTTCCCAGAAGCCATGTGTATATAGCAGACATGTAACCACATGCAAATCAAGGTCTCTTCGTTAGCCAGTTGCTGCCTGACTGCTGTGCACAGAAAACTCCTTCAGGCAAACAAGTCCCTTGCCACCCAACACTTCTGCCCACAGTGGAAGTTCAGGCAGATGCTTCAACCTCTCCCAATCTATCCACAGGTCCATTGCACCAGACATGCTTCCTCTAGGGAAAGCAGTTACACTGTGCACCTGCTGTGCTGTTGATGACACTGCAGTTCCATCAGGAACACACTGAGATGGAGTTACCTACCCTTTTCTGAAGTTACTCGCTGAAATAAGGAGTTGGGAAAAGATCAGCCAGGTCCTCAGTTCTCTCTACAGTTTTTGCATTATAGCCATCATTCCAAGCTTCTTACATTACGGAATCTGAAGACTTTTTTTCCATGAGCAGAAATACCCTCCTAGGAATTCGGAAATTAAGTTCTGGGAATTTTATTGGCAAATTCTTTACAAGTAATTTATGTTTAATGGTTGCATACGCTATTTGCTGTAGCTGTTTGCTAAGAAAATATTTATTAGGATTGGAAGTTTAACATAATAAATCAAACACTTAACATTCACCAGACTTCAAACATAGATATAAAATACCTTACAAAAATTTTTAATGGAATTACACAAAGCAAATGCACAGGGTTTTTCTGTTTCTACACTGAATTAATCCCAAGCCAAAACCAAAAAATAACCCCCAAAAGATCACAAAAAAAGGCATGATAAACTGCATTTTTGTCATTGTTGCACTGCTATGTAATAAGCCCTTTTTACAAACGTTTACTCAATGTTAAAAAAATCAATTAAAATGTATTCCATCTAACAGAACTATTGGATTAACAGCTGATTTTTAACTGACTTTACATCACGAAATTCTATTAATAGAGGTACCTTAGTCACTTAGTTTAAAATATGGAGAGTAGAGATAGAAAAAATTAACCTTTAGTAGTCTTTAATATAAAATGCACTAAATTTTCCAAAATAAGATTACGACACACTAGTGCCAATTTATGCTGACAAAAGCTGATATCAGCTTCTTTCTAACTAAAATTCATTTCACAAAACCTTTATATATTACATGAATATTCAAGTAAACTATTTAAAAGATTTAAAAATGCAAAAACTGAATGATACAGTGTTTAAGAGAGATGGTTTATTTGGGAATGCTGTCATGTCCAACTATATGTATTTATATATATATATATTTAATTTTTAAGACCATCATGATACTACCTGATATTGCAAGAAATCTCTGTCATTAACATTTGATATTTTTCAATGCATAACCTCAAGAAAATGATAAGGATTTAACAGATCTGTGTGACAGTTTCTGTGTGACACTGAATCACCTTACTGGCTTCCCTTTGTAAAGTGCTGAGTAACAGCCAAATTACATCAGATTTAAATGGATTTAAATGGAGATGATGGTGCTCAGTGTCTTACAAAAAAAAAAAATCACCACTAAACTGCTATAATCAAATGATAAAATAAAAAAACAGGTTCAGCTGAGTAGTGCGTGTGTTCCCCAGTGTCAAATCTCTAAAAAAACCCTGAAAGACTAACAATGTGTTTCTTGCAGCCTGCATTCTTTCTATCCATCAGCTGCAAGGACATTAAAAAATTTTATTAATGATTCAAACACTGGATACCTTCTCTGGTTGAAGGCAACTCGAGTTGCTCACTAGTTTTGGTCAAGTGGCTTTTGGGAAACTTTCAGAGCAAAATAACCCAGCAACAGGAAATTGGCATGGAAAATGGCAAACATGCACAGTTACATTACTGCAGAAACTGAGTAACACATGCAAGACAAAGTCAGAACATAGCAAAGTAGCAATGGTTAAGAAGTTAGTGAAGTTTTCACAGTGTTTCATACAGCCTTTTACTTTAACACAAGTGCATCACTTACCACCACTACTGCTCAGACATTTTAAAACATCTCTTGGCCATGCAGATCATTTTGAGAAGAAAACAGCAAATTACACATCTTAGGCATTTTTAGACATGAAGTACAACTTATAATTTTATTTTTATATTCAGTCTTATCAAACAGATGTTTTCAAGTTATATTTATTCTAAGTGTTGGGCTTTAACATTCCTTCCAATTTTGTTGGATCCTGAGCGCTAAATGCCCAAAGAACTGGCCAAATATACAAAGGTAACCTTTGTTCAAATAGCCAAGTTATTACATGAACAGAAGGTATATAGGGAATTTCTTGTTGGCACTCCTAAATTTCTTCTTTCCTAACCTTGAGATGATCCTAACCTTGAGATGGTTTTGTTCAGTCGTTCACATACATCTTTGCCTCCTAGAAACGTTACTCTACTTAGGTGATTCATAAAGAAGTAAAACTAGACTCAAGAACACCACTGACTTTTTTTTTCTCTGTCCAAAGAAGAAAATACACATTTTTTCCCCATTTGGCAAATTCTGTTTGACGCCACATCACCACCACTCAACATTAACTCATACAACAGAGACTTACTCCACTGTCAGACACAGCAGGGGAAAAAGGTCCAGAGGATAAATGGGAGGCTCTTTATCAGATATAATTGCTTGCTCATAAGGAGAGAATCCAGCTTCCCCTTTGTTATTCTTTCATAAATTAATAATTTGTTAAAATCATAGTCACAAGAATTTTAGCTATTACACAAAATTCAAGTTTAAAAAAAAACAAGAATAAATTAGTTACAGCCTTGTAAACAATTGCTCATTTATGTAACATACTTGGGGAAAAAATTCCTCTATATAATAAATCAGACAGTACAAGGCACACATCACACTTAAGAATTCAAAGTGATAAAACCAGCAGATGCCTTCATCTCCTTTGTTCGCTGGTGTAATTGTGCTATAGACACTGTAAAAATATGTAGATTCTTGTTTACATTACAGTCATTTGAAAATATTTCATGACTGTGCTTTTTCTGGCAAAATATTTGTGCTATTTTACAGTACAGTAAGATTTGAAGTTCTTGGAATGAATCTTCTCAAATGTTCTCTACAAAGCTGCCAGGGAAAAGGCCAGTCTTTCCATTTCGTTGCAGAGTGCCTTTGAACCAGCCGTCCTCGCGTTTCTTGTGTACAAAAACAATGTCTCCTTCCTTCAGTTCAAGTTCTGCTTCGCTCTGAGGAGGATAGGATACCACAACTCTGTACCTGTGTCATTAAAAAAAAAAAACACCTACATTTAGGTTCTTTTTCTTGCCTCACTCTCTCTCCCCCCCCTTTTTTTTAACCTGATACTTTAAAAAATATTTCTGTGCCTGTTGAAGCTGATGAACACAGGAAACTGTCTAGAACTGTTTGCTGAGTATGCAACAACTTAAAAGTATGTCTTGAACAGATAATAAAGGTAGCAACATAATAAATTAACGGCAAATTCATGCATCTCCTATGATTTTTTTTTACCAAGATCCCTGTAAAATACAGACAATGGTTAAATACCAGGAGAAAATTGTAAACATTTTTTCCAAATATAAATTTGCAGACTCTTTCAGTCATTGTGATTCAGCAAGAATCAAAGCATTCACAGCAGTAGCTAGGCATAATTTTACAAGTGTCTGTTTAATTTCTTATTATTCCAGCGATGGCTCTTAAGGAAAGGCAAAGAACAAAAGGAGGAAACCAACAAAACCTATAAATTTGATTTGTTTTTTTAAATAATTTGCATTTTCCTTAGAAATTCTTCAAGTTAGAACATATTCTTGAACACAGCTGCTCAGCTTGTGCACTACTACGTTATAAACTATTTTCAACTCAACAATTTTCTTAGGCATTTGGCATGAAGTGTATATTTTGAGTCTCTCACAGTAAAAACACTTTTCAAATATTCATGCATTAAAAAGAGGCTACACTTCTCTGTTTTTAACATGCGTAACACCACTCAATCTTTTCTTCCATAGTTTCACAATAACATATAACTCTATTACTTCATAGATTAAGATAACAATTACCTTAATAAGCTTAAAATAATTTATTATTTCAATAGATTAAAATAAATGAACAATCTGATGAAAAGACAAGGTAACAGGATAGTCTAGTAAAGGATGGAATGGCAGTTGTAGCTCAATACACACATAGTAAAACAAGTTAATTCTGTAATATTGAAGCAGAGAAAGATACTGTTTTATAGTAGAATGTTTTGCTGAAGAACATATGAAACAAAAATTAAGTCTGTCCATACAGTTAAAAATACTCAGAAAAGAGTAGCTGCTCTTTGTAAATAACTGAAGTCTCTTAGGAAATCTAAGTATAGCAAAACATATTTGGACTTAATTAGTAGTCAAATGTTATTTATTAGTGACTTACAAGCCATGACTTTGTTTCAGTGATGGCAATCCCCAGATTTCAGAGCACAGGAATTATTAGATTCATGCTTCATAAAAGCTACCAAGTCAATTACAAGATGTGTTAGTGTGCAGCTCCAGAATGCCCCGCATCCAACCTAGACCTGCACTAACTTCTGCTTTGGGCAACTTGGGTTTTAATGCTGACTTAAGAAGTGAGAACCAAATATTTTTAATAGACTGTAAGTTAAATTGAGACTGTAAACAACAGCCTCTACTCAGGCAAGACAAGGACAAGATAGTGAAGCATAAAGAACTGCAGTAAAGCTATGAAGAATTGTTGTTAACAAGCCAGTTGCTCCCAGGCTGAAAATTACCCAGCACACTTCATAGTCTGTTGAAAAAATGAGTTTCAAAATGCCTGTCTCATCTTGCAGTCTGTCAAACACTGCCTTGCAAATGTCTGACTTGAAATATGCTTGTTTTTAGTTTCTAATTCTGTCTGCCAGTAACCTCTGTGCTCCCCTGAACTGACAGACAAGTCTGTTCCCTGCTGCTGCTTGCTCCCATCCTCTCTTTGTCCTTCCCAGAGGATCACCAGCTAGCACAGAAACAGTTGTCTTGAGCTTTCCATACAGTGTCCAACAACCTCTGCAGTAATTTGGTACTTCTTGTTAAATTTTAGTTTCCCAGCTATTTTGATATTCATCTTGAAATCTAGTGTCTAAAACAGAGCACAACAACCTTGGTTTTAAAGTGCTATTTTGCTATATTTTTCAATTTTTAATGAGAAGAAACCCATCTGGCTTTGCACCTGTAAATCATGTGTCCTTCTTGACATTTTCTGCCACATTTTACCAATCCTATTTGCCTAAAGAGAGGTGATCACAGACCCATCACACATTCACACAGCTGTCTATCCAGATCACTCTGGATTATCTATGGAACAGAAACTCTTTTTCCATTACTTATTTCATCATCTACAACATATTGCCAAAACTACCAATTTCATGCAGAATAAAAAGCTTATGCTTCAGCTCAGAAGTTCATTGCAAGGTCCCTGAAGAAAAATAATAATATTTACTAAGCATGACCTATGTTTTGGAAAAACATGTTCATTCCCACATGTTTGAATCTTCCAAAACACTTCCTTGTTTGTCTCCCAAGTATTTGCAAATGTTTTCAATGACTGAAAGTTAAATTTGTAGATCTTTTGTGGTCACTTAATATTTTACACGCACCTAAGCTGTACAACTATGACGTTTTTCCTTTCTTTTATTTTTCTTTGATTGCCTTATAGCATTTTTCATTAATTTTCCAAATATTGTATAAATTATTTTTAGTCAGCTAGTGACAAAATATAAGTATTATATTTTAGCTAAAGTATTATACTTTAGCTTCCCAGGAGTAGCCAATATATTTGCTACTGGTTGGTTGCTGATATTCTTAATATGTCTGGCAATATCCCACAGTGCTTTTGCTTTGTATTCATGAATTTATTTTTTATTTTGAAAAGGGTGGTGGTCTGTCTTCACATTTCTCCATTCTGATTTTAATTTTTAATATTAGCATTTCTCACACTTTTCAGTAACATGGAAAAGATTATATCTTTCATGTGTTTCTCCATTTCTTTGTTGCTTCTGTTTCACTGGACACAAAATACTGCTTTTATGCTCACTTAATTGTGGTTGATTTTTGGACAATTATTTGTAGTTTTCCTGATCAACAAGTAGATAATAATATTTTCTCACATGGAGAAAATTTTAGCTGAGAGAAACACAGAAAGCTGAAATTACTACCATTACACAAGTTAAATGAATAATTACTACTCAGCTTCTTGATTTAGCTTTTGTTCCTTGCCTTTAGAATTTTTACTTTCCAGGTCAAGTGTGCCCTGCTGTTGTGCAGATCTTGTGTCTTCTGAGTGGGTGCCTTGACTCCTCCAGATCACCAACGCCCATCGGGGGCAGAGTGATTCTCAGCATTTAATTACCAGCATTAAATGGTGCCAGATGTGGGAAGGCTTGCTGCCCTGGAAAGCCACTGGCCCGCTCACTGGGAGCAGATGTTACACCAGTCATTCTGTGGTAGATGAAATTACTTAGGGTCACTTTAATCACAGAACAAAATTACTGCTTTTCTTTCCCTGTAACTGGATGAAAGATTCATTTTATAATTTAGGATATGCAGTGATGTGTATTTAGGTTCAACTTCAAGTCTCTAACACCATTGTGGAGTACTGGGTAGTTTATTGTTACAATGCTGTATATTTACTGCAAAATTTAAGGCTATTTAAGCAACATTTCCCTCTAAAAGAGAAAGCTCACGAAAAAAGCTTGAAATTTTCTTGTAGCTTATATGGAAAAATTAAATTCCTCAGGTAACTAAATTCCTGTATATTCACAGCATAGCAAGTCTCACTCTGGGAATTGCAAGGAGTTGGGTCTATCTTTGTAAAGAAAACATAATGCTCTTTGGCCGTGCCAGCACTGCATCAACACAAGAAATCACCCCAAGACAACCTGGGTGTTGGCTGGAGAATCAGAAGACGTGAGTGAGCCCCACTGCAGAGTCTCACGTGACTGGAATTCTCTAAACTGGAATTCTACAGTTCCACTGTGATCTGTGACTGGAATTATGAGATGTAAGAGCAGAATAATCCTAGCAGGAGATTTCTCTGTTCTTCAGCTTTTTGTTGAGCTTATCCTCATGAATATTTCCTTCCCCAGCTCAAATTTTCACTGAAGATGCCACATGATTCTTACCCACCACATCTTCCAGACTGCTGAAGAGAAATCAATGCTTATTAAATTACTTTGAAGATACTGAGTACAATGTAAATTTTAAGTATTATTAACCATCACATTTTAAGAAATCCAGTCAAAGGAAATGTGCAAGGGCACATCAGGAGGAAAAAAAATTAGCTCTGTCCTGAAAATGAAAAAGGGAACTCAGTTGAAATTCTGTCTAAATACACTGACAACCATGCTTGACTACCACTGAGAATTATCATGTAGCAATACTTCTTCTATCAGTAGCAATTATCACTTGAATAACAGTAAGGATAGAGAGAATGTTTGAGTATATGTTATTACTAGATCAATAAAAATATATAGCATCATTTTCTGTAAGTAGTTCTGAGAAAAAAAATTCCATCATGGAAGTGAAAAAACTACTTTTTGTGATGACAGAAAGAGCTTTACACTAATATGCACTGGTTATGCCAGAATGAATTTAATATTATTTTCACAATGAATTTAATATTATTTTCATGTTCAAAGCATAAAAACATATTAATGTGCCAAACAGACATGATAATGTGAAAATGAATGATGTTATTCTTAAAGAAGAGTCTTTCAGGTTTTATTTTCCATGTAAATCTGCTTCACAAATTCAGTATGAAATAGAAATCTCCTGCATGGAAATTGTGTAGGAACAGAAATAACCTTTTTAAAAATATTAGCGGTATGACAGAAGAGAACTAAAAGACAAGCAGAAACTTCTATACTGTCTGGGTTTTAAGACACGGGTATAGCTTAGGATAGTGGACTTCTGGAAGTACAACAGGATGCCCACACACCATGAGTTAATAGCATCAGAATAAAGTCTACAATAGTCAGCTTCAATCAGTTCAGTTCTAGAGCTGCTAATATTGTAACTCTACTATTTTTTCTCAGTACAGCACACAATCCTGTAGCTGCTGCAGAAGAAATCCTATGACACTCCTCATACTGCTTGTCTGCTACTAGGAAAAAGAAAAGATCCTGTAGTTAGAAAACTGCCTCTTCCTTCACATTTTACTGAGGACTTGAAACTTGAAAAACTATGGGTGGACACAAAAGTCACAGAACATTTAAGCAACTGCCTGTCAGTCTGAGAGTGCAGACATCTGTATGTTTTTCAGACTCACTTACCAGAGCACAGAGGCCACCCTGGAGCCTGTATGGATGCAATGGGGCATTCAGGCAGTAAAAAACATCTTTGCAAAAGCTCAAGAAAACAAATATTAAGAAGTCTACACCTAGACAGATAAAGGTCTCATTCACCATATATTTAGGTTGGCAGTTATACATTGCTAATAATAAGGACTAACCTAATACTAATAAGTTCAAGAACATAATGTGCGTCTGTTTTGAAAAACGGGAGGCCTCTTTTGTCTGCCAAACCTGTGATCATCATATTTGAATGTCTATTCATTCAAAAACTTTAAAGTAACATGAAAAGTAAACAAATATAAACACGAGTATTGGTTGATAAGTAAATAAAGAATTGTTAAAAATTAAGTTTCATCTTGCCATAAAATCTCAGCATTTTGAAGCAGCTCTAACACAAGTTACAAGCATCAGAGAAAGGATTTTTTCTTGGTGTGCCCAAGTGCAGCTGTGTAGGAGGATTTACCTTTCGCACACGAGAGGCCGGGAGTCGTTGAGGACGGGCCCCAGCGAGGAGCAGGGCTGCCGGGGCGGCGGGGCGATGGGGACAGCGGCGTCCAGGGCAGCGCCCTTGCGCTGCAGCGTCTCCGGCGGCAGCCCCGGCGCCTCGCCCTCCGCGGCACAGGGGCCGGCCTTGCTGTGAGCCCCTGCCGCCGAGGGAAGCTCGGGCCCCACCGCACCCTGCAGGGCCAGCTCTGCCGCTGCCTGCTCAGCCTCCAGGGTGGGGGACGCCGGAGGTGACAGCCGAGGCTTGCGTTTGGTGGATGCTCCGGAAAGCAGCTTCAGCAAACCTTTCTTTTCTTTCTGTAAACCAAAAGCAGTGCCCATTTTAGAACAAAGCAGTCCCACAAAGAGTTGAACGCTTCCTTCTGATAGATGACATCGTGCTCAGAGAGGACTCAGTAAATTACGAGGACATACTTGACATCAGAGAGATGATGAAAATTATTAAAGAAAATTATTAACATTCTAAAGACAAAAGTAGCAAGTAATTTAGATCATAAACTAGCTAAGTCCTTTCTTTCACTTTGTTAGGTTAAAGTTTAACTTTAATTGAAATAGCTCTATCACAAAAGGTTGTGTAGAAAAAGGCGTGAGGAGTTAATATTACCACAGCAGGAATCTATGAAGTAAAATATTTCATCAACATGGATGTTTCTGGAAAGACAAAGAATCACTTGAAACCAAGCAGGGAGAAAAGTCTGCTCTGGAAGCTGCTGTTTAGGTAAGTTTCTTTTATTTATCCTTCTTTAGTAATGGAAGACCTTCATGATCTAACAAAAATTTGCCCCAGGGGGAATGCATTGTGTTCTGCTGTTCTGCTAAAGGGGAGAATTGTAAACATTCTTTTTGCTTGTCCAGACAAGAATCCCTGAAGACTATTACCTAGCCTGAAGAGAATTATTTAAGTAGCTTTTGTGTTTCTTGTATTTTTTTTAAAGGGTGTGGCAGTGATCTTCTTACCAACCCTTTGACTGAGTGAATTTAGAGCTTATGAGAAGTGCCAGATTGTAAGCCCTGGAGACAAAAATAATATTTATCCATAGACAGAGAAAAGCAAGAGCAATGAGAATTTTTTTTTATATGAGATGTAGTGGATTTAGTGAATAAGAATCCTCAGTCCTTTTTCCAAATCTCCAATAACTTAGAGCCATTTCACCAACAATCTACTGTCAAAGATAAAGAGAAACTCAGAGAAATTAAAACAATCCTGTATTGGCATCATTCACCTTAAACCTTAGTTTTCTCTAGGGGCACCTCAGTCTGGTTTCAATGCCTATGGCTAAAGTAATTTTAAAATTAAGTTTGAGGCACGTCCATTCAACAATAATAAAAAAAAGTAACTAAAAAGTGGCTGAAATTAGTGTACAGTTTAAGATTAAAATCTTCATAAACTTCACTAAGGAGTACATGTGGTTGCACAGTAGTAAGGTTAAGTCTAAAATATTTGAGATACAAAGACAGTTGTCACAAGCAGAAAAAAGTTTCCTAACTACATCACAACTGTAAAACAAAATCAATTACAAAGCTAGAAGAATTTTTCTGACAACAATATAATCACATGGCTTGGTGAACAGTGGGAACGAGTTGACACACATAGGAAATACTTCAAATAGAAGGAAGGAAAGCAGACTCCACTGTCCTAAATTTAAAAAATATGGTCATGTGCATTCTTTCTTTGTCCAATAAACGTTGCTGGTAATGTGTTTTCCATAATATCTCAGTGTGCCTGCTTAATAAGAAAGGTAACCTAAAAGAATTCTGATTTTCATATTATTTTGTTAGACTGAAATTTTTACATTCCTGTAAGTTCATGTGGGTTTTTTTAGGTTGTGCTCTTAAATTTCTTAAAAGATTGTCTGATGAAAATAAGAGAACTCAAGGGAATGATTTTATTCTCTACCCACCTTGCCATCCTTGTCTGTTTTACTGACAGCAGCATTTCCACCAGCTGTTAAAGCACTCTCTGGAGATGCAGGAGCTCCAGGGTGAGTGTTTGCAGTTTTTGCACTGCTATCTCCCTCCAAAGATGAAGCAGCAATGTTAGGAGAATTCAGCGAAGCTGCTGGACATGCCAGTGGGATGGTTGAGCGGTTCACATTCACAGCTGTGACATAAGCAGCACTATTTGGAAGCTGGGGCTGGAGCTGCTGGGAGGCAACAGAGTGGTGGGGAATGATCACAGCTGCAGGAATAAGGCAGGCTGGACTTTGTGCTTGTATGGGCGTGACTGCTGCCGTAGGTCTTTCTTGACTATGTGAGGCAACTGGAATAAAAGAATGAAATGTGAGAGTTCACCTTTTCACAAGACACACAAAGTGAGGTACAGTTACTGTGTTACAGCTAATCAATCACGAGAAGTTTTCTTCTTACCTTTTAAACTTCCATTTATACTCCTGTAATGACATGATACACACCACCAAATCTATTTCACCCAAATAAAGCAGTTGCAAATGCTTCCCTACTTGCACCAGTATGCAACAGAAGAAGAACAGCACTGCAACTTCTCTGTTGTGGAAAAATGCAAGCTGCTAGATCAAATGCTTCACATACAGACAGATGCAAAGTGAAGATTACACTTTAGTACCTAAGAGCCAGCTAAATACTGCCTGGGACTTGTTTACTCCTTTTAATAACATGTGTAGTTGTCAGGACATATAAAGGAAAGTAGGAAGAAACACACCTTATAGAAGCTGCTAAAAATGTATTTAGATTGTTTCCCTAAACTATTCACAAAATCCACAACAGATTTCACAGGTCTTTCAAACAATAAGCACAGTGGCAATTACTGCTGTAAGTGCTTTCTCTGAAAATGTAAGCTGTTGTCTCTTGGGATGTTTAAATATAGAAAGTGGATTTACTCATACCCCTGTGAAATAAAAGGAACATCTACACTGGAAGCTGGAGAATAGCACAGGGCTGAGTATATTAACCTGGGTTGCAGTGCAAAACTGTAAGCACAGAGCTATGCATGAACTAATGGATCCCTTCCAAGTAACACTGCTGTTAAAGTCATGTGCTCAGTCATATATGCATGCTGTTGGACCACTTCAACAGCTTGGGCATCTCTGCACCACTGGGTGGTATGAAATGCAGATATAACCAAACAGTACGAGCCGATATTTAACACCCTAGTGCTGCATAACCTCTCTCCTTCAAGTACTTTGAAACTTTCCATCTGAGAAGGGGTCATCTCTCTAGCTTGATGCATGTGCATCTCAATTTTATCAACTTTTGATTTTTCAGATACTAATAGAGTTTCAGACTTGTTTTAAGTGAAATCCTGGAACCAAACCTCCAGCACTTGCTCTCTTGATTCTGCTTTCTGCAAATTACTCTGGTAATTTGGTTAGATTGCAGCAACAGTGTATTGAGAAGACTGAAAAAGGTCCCAAATTTTATATAACAATCCTACAGTATTATACCCAATTACAATCTATGCAGTAAGAAACACAAATTCTTTCTTTATTAAAAAAAAAGGCACATCACTTATATGCTCTATCTAGTTTTTTGATAACTTCTTCTTCTGTAGCTGACCCTTCTCAACTCTTGAGTAGCATGAACATTTCAAAAGAAAGATAAGGAGATTGTAGAAAGACTTTTTTGGGTCAACAAACAATTTTTAATGCTGGCTTTTGTTCATAAGACAATATCAGTTTTCCTAGAAGTAGCTGCTATTCTTCAAGATCTGTCTACACTCACATGCAATTTATGTATGACAAGCATGGAAGAGCCTTCTGGTTTTGTTTTCTTATTGCTGATGGAATTGACAGGAAAAATGCTTCAAGTCACCCTGTTTTCATACAGATTACCCTTTAATGAAGCAAGCAGAATATATATTTTCCTTATAGATCCTTCCAATCAAAGGATGCATACTCCCTCAGCAAAGGTGATGTCAAGCAATGTCTCACTAAGATCATTTGAAGAATGGTCCTTGAAGCCCTGAGCTAAACTGAAGCTGGAGCCCAGCATTATCCTGTGAAGCCTCACCCAAAGATTAACACTCAGCAAATGTGCTAAGGAAAGCTCAAGAGGATCATGTTTCAGATGTTTACTAGAAACTCCTCTGTAACATTTGAACATAAAGCAGCCACTACTGCTTCAGTGCTCAGGTCCTTATAAGGGACAGATCTGTATTTGTGACTAAGAGCACACCTTTGCACAATCCAATGTTAAGGTCTCTGTGATGAGAGAGTCCAGTCCCTTCGGATTTTTCATTTTGGACCTGAAAAGTCAGTGGGCAGTATGTTGTCACATTCTCAGCTGAATGGAAGTGTAAAAGCTTATTCATCTTGACAGTGGTGCAGAGAAGCAGGGACAGAAAAGCCTCCGGAGCCCACAGGAGATTTCTCCTTTGTGTTGTCACTTCCAAGCTCCTAGGCAGCTCAAAAGAAGGCTTTTGAGTAGAAACCACCTGTGCCTAAGAGGCAGAAAAGTACAGATGCTTTGCTTAGTTTCTCTTAGCAGTTGCCAGCAGCATCTGGTTATTTTTATTTAAAGGCAAAGAATAAAGTTGTTAGGACTAACACACCTGCTCCAGCTTCAGATCAGACTGGAGGAAGATGGGGCCAATTAAGGAAATAAAATAAGTAAAGACATATGTACATATCCTACTTTCAAAAGCAAACCTGGTGCTGACATCTGAACATGCACAGGGTGTTTTAGGAGATGCATGACTCTGAAAAGTGGGCTAATCCATGGATCTTGAGCCCATAAGAAATACCCTTGTTATGTGGATAACAGAGCATACCATTACCATTTTTTCTGCCAAAAAGAATCCCATGATAAAAAAAAAACCCTTTTGTCATGATGCTCAGCCAGGAGATCACAGGCCCTAAATTCAAGGCTGAAAGGGGCAACATTGGGATGGTCTGAAATGGGAGCTTTCTATTTTTTTCTTTTTCTTTTGAGGCCCTTGAAGCAGCTGGAACAGATTCGGCTCCAGTTGTGTGGTATTTTCTTAGCCTGGCAAATCCACAGAGGAGTGCATGGATTTGGTAAACAAAAACCTCTTGAAAACACCACTATCAGTCTTTTTGGCTCTGCATTTAAATAACAAGAAGGCACGTTTCACTATGATGAAACATGCCTTCTTGTTATTTACTACTGGCCTGCCCCAGACAGTAAATGAAGAGTTACACCTTTCAGAAATACAGAATTTTATAGATCATAATGGATCTTGATGCCAGTATCACCTCAGTGTTTCAGAGTCAAAGCTGAAAGAAGCTGCAGTCAAGGTTAGAGAACAAGCTGGAATGCCTAAGGACCAACCTTGAGCCAGAGACCTGAAAAGGAACACTAAAGGTATTCAAAGAAGTTAGAAAATAATTTAAAAGTGAATGCTAAATTAGAGCACTCTGTAGCTCTTATGCATTTAACACACAAAAAATAAGCTATGACTCAGATGTTCTTATCACTTTTATTACTATATGAATTGCATATGAGTAGGAAAGCTCAAAGAATGTCCCCATCCCAGATACTGCTGGAACAACAAAAAAAAAGAAAAATTCCACCTGAAGTACTTGCATATAAATTCCCAATAGTGGGAGTATGTACGTACACACAGTTGCTTAGAGAAGAATAATAAGAGATGGAACAACTCAGACTGTTGTTTCAGAAAACATTCAACTCTAAACAATGACATTAAGAAAAGCTTTAAAAAACCTCAGCATATACTTACACAGACCCTCACTCCAGTCATTTGTCAAGATGGACTCTACAGTTTGTCTACCACAGGTAACAAATTTTGTGGGTTTTTCTTTACCTGTTCTAACTGCATTTCGAGCCTGGTTGACTGTCATTTGTCCTGTCACGTGCATAAGGACCTTGGTTTGTGGACTGGTTTGGATATGTGCTGCAGAAACCACTGCTGTGGGCACTGTGCTGGAGTTCACTGCCACACCATTCCCCTGGAGCTTCTGGGATGTTCCACTAGCAGTGGAAGGGCTGACCATAGTCACCACTCGTCCTGTTTGGCCAGCAGTAGACATGGGAACTTTTGTTTGTGATGCACTTGTCACTGTCCTGCCAAAATTTAAAGCAAACAATAAAACACAACTGAAAAAAATCAGCCAGTTACTAAAACCCACAGGTCTTTTATTATGCAATTGTAGCACTTTATACAAGAACAGAATAATTTTGGATTTGAAACTAGCTAAACTGTTTAGACACTTGTATAGTACTGTACCTTGTAACTGGAGCCACATAATTTCCAGGAAAAACACCAATCTTGCTTGTGTGCATGGAAGTTCCCTTGAACCAGCCATCTTGGCAGCGTTCAAACACCAGGAACATTTCTCCTTTCCGCAGTTCCAGTTCATCTTCTTTTCGAGGAGTGTAGGGGTAGATAGCAATATACCTGAAAGACAGAAAAAGAGATGCAAATGATAAAACTAAAACAGTTCAAAACATCTCTTGTGTTTTCCGGCACAGAGAGTTCAGTGAGAGATGAGAAGGCAGAAATGACTGTGATAATCCATCATACCATTACAATATTAAAACAGAAGTTATGGTAATATTAAGAGGAAACTGTCATTCCTAATGACAGTTAGGAATATCCTCTGAAGTGCACTTAAATGGAATGCAAAAGACATGTAATAGGACTGTCCATCTTCTTAATAAAGTTAGTGATCTTAATTAAGTAGGTGTTTATCAACTACACATCCCAGTGTATCCCACTTTTCTTTCCCTACACCTGCTTCTCGTATCTCTTACACTTTGTGACACATCAATTTCTTTTTTATTTGGAGAGCTGGGGAGAATGGAGAAGTTCTGATAGCTGGGAGTGAAAGATCAGTGTCAAGAACTACATTTCAAACTGCAAAACTGGAAGAACCTGTGCAAACTTCAGTGCAAAAGAAAAAGATGTGTGACTGAAGCCTATGGGTAAGGTGGTTAGCAGCTAACTCACTTGTAAAGTTTATTTCCTTTTATGTTTTCTAAGCAACAGTAAAGCATAAGACAGTGCATTTGAAATCATATTGAGAGTTCAGAAACATTTGCATTTTTTCTTAAAAAAATATTCTTAGGAAAAAAGGTTTAAAAAAACGCTGAAGCTCTTGTAGTTGCATCTTGGAATGTTCCTAGGGAAATTTTCAAATAGGGTTGCACAGTTCTCTATTATTAGAAAGTGATACTGTTTTAACGACCACAGTATTCTATTTACTGCCACATTTGAACCTAAAAAAACTATTTGAACCATGTATACAATTACTGACCCACACCTATGGAAAACAGCATTCCAATAAATCCCATTTTCTCTAAAATGTACTTTTCACAAGGGGCAGCCAATTAAGTAGATGGCTAGACTATCCCCTTTTATGAAAAAGAATCCACAGTTACTTGCACTGCTAGTCTGTCCCACTCCCCTTGTAACCCCAAAGACAAAAAAGTGGCTTTAGAAAACATTCTTTCATCAAAATATTTCTCTAGGGCACAGTAACAATAGCATTAACTGCATGCTTCTCCTATTTGCATTTTCATTACATTTTTATTCCTTGCTGTTCACCCAAGAAAATTTGCAAAAAATTTTTATCTACAAAAATCCTTTAAAGGCAAGATAGGTACCCAAAGCAAGCAATAAATTCACTTTAAAGACAACACATTAAGGCAACACTGGCAGCAGAAGGCTTCACTGGTACATGATTTAGCAGTGATCTACAAAGCCACACAGTGAAGCTCTATGGAAAAGAAATTGATCTGCTTTAATTGATGTTCATTAACTTCCCTTTCAGTTAATTTATTCCAAATTTCATTAGTATCCTCATATAGAGCAACCCTTTGAAGATGGAAGATGGGAGTAAATGAGATGGGAACTTGATTAACTGCACTAGGTGCAATAATCCGTAAGAAGCAATGTTAAAAATGCCTGACACCAAGAAACAGCCCAAATCCAGATGCACCTGCTGTACAAGAAGGGTGCTTTTCTGGAGTGGGAGGAAACATGGTGGGAAGATAACAAGGACAGAACAAAAGCAGTCCTTATTCCAACTTATCCCATTAGATTCAGCATCTCTCAGAATTTAACATTTTCTTTTATCATTCTTATTCCCCAAGCTGCACACAAAGAAGTTTTCAAGAAGAGAGATGTTGTTAGGAACACATGTTAATATATCAAATATTTTCACCCGAAAGGATGACGCACGTTTGCTTGTATTGCAAGTGTGAAGACATAATGCTAACTAGCAGCTTTCTGCCTTCACTCCAAATTGCCACCCACTAATTAAGTGCACTGTAGAATCTTCAGTCAAATTTCAATTGCAACTGACACAAGTAGTCTGACAGTAACACGTTTAACAGTTTAAATTAAATACAGCACTTTCTGTGTTTTGGCATAAATTATTCCATATGAGAAAAGCCTTTTCATACTATACATAATGGAAAACATTGAATAAATTCACTCCAGTGAAATGGCGCTTTTGAGTTATCCAGTATTCAGTGCTAACGCAACGATTCATTCATCTTCTGCATGATAAATACTTTATATTTTGAAGTGAGTTCTTTCTACACACAGCAACAACTGATTATGTTTATCTAAGACATAAACAATGTTCAGTGTGGGACCTGTTTGGGGATATCACCTTTCTGCGTGTTTTGTTTCTAAGGTGCAGGCTTGGCTTTTTGGCAATTCCAGCAGAACAGAGCCAGCTGCCGTGCTAAATGTACAGGTGAAGTTGGTGATCTCGTTCCATTTTTCTGTCTGGAGAAAAGATTCAATTTTACTTACACACTTGGACGAGTTTGCTGTCGTAAATGTGCCACTTGGTCAGCTGATCCTGATGCAGACCTTTGTATGACACTTGTAGACTGAGGTCCAGAAGTGGCCGATGCAATGATTGCAGCAGACAGGAGAGGTGGTGGCGGAAGTGGAGGATTCATATTCTGATTTTATAAGAACAAAAAAAATAGCAACAGATGAACAATATTGTTTGATGAGTTCAATAAGCTGGAAAAAAAAAGAAAAGGCATGATATTCCAAGGAAGTGGAAAAAAGCAACTGAGTCCAGTGTTGTTTTACCTACTGTTACAATATAACTGGAGAGTTAGCTTTCTCTCTATTTCTTTTTCTTTCAGTTTTAAATCTTGAAGTTTTGGCAGCTAACTAAGCAAATGACAAACAATTTCTCAGCACAGGAAAAGAGGTGTTTCTAGTTATAACATGTTTAGGATAGGGCTCAAAAAAATTCAGAAGCCTTCCAGGAGGTAGATTTTGCATCCTGCTGCTGACTGTATTTCATAACATGATTGTTTTTGTAACCTGAAGCTGAAACATAATATACAATTCAGCTGCAGTGCACCCAAAAGCACCCCTTCTGGGGGAAATTTTCTTTTGATGTATGGGTTACAAAAGCAAGCACAATATGAGACCATAATCACTGAGCTATTGTTACTTCTTTCTCCTATTCTTCTAGTCTAAAGAATTAGCTTTTGAAATTCAGTATTATCAAGATTGGTAATCTTTAACAAATACCCCAGTAAAAAGGCACCACAGATCGTGATGGGGGTCCTGCCTACAGACTTCTGTGCGTTTTAGAATCAATGGAGCAATTGTTACCTTCTGCTCTGGAAGGCCTCAGACAATTCTTTAGGACCTTGTGTACTGACACTCCTGGGAAAAGGCACTCACAAAGAGAGAGCTTTTCCTTCCCCCCTTCCAAAAATAACTATTTGTGTTACAACACACAGAAAAAGAGTAATAAAAAACCTCCTACCTTTGAAAAAGTGAAACTGAATTAATTTCAAACATAATCTTCCTAAGACCCACAGAACTAGAAAATTAATTAACAAAATATCCTGAAGTAGTGTCTGGCACTTTCAATACATCAGCATATAAATGCACAGCATTGCATTATCAGTTTGGAAAATATGTAATTGAAAATAATTTTAATTCCCCTCAAACACTTCACTTCTAAAGGGTTTTTCCCTCTTTTTTCCTGTTTTTTCAAACAAAAACCTATATGGAAACAGAGTTTTAGTTCTACACTGTGTGATTATTACTCTTCTACATTTGGTGGAAATGTTAATAAAAAGACAGCTCTTTAAACCAGTTTTACACTGTCAGGTCACAGTAAAGAACTGCATAATTAAAGACTTTCAAATCTAGAGAAAACTGATCCCAACTTACAGAGTTTCAGTCAAAATTGTTACACTTAGCTATGGTATAAATTGCATGTTATATAATATATAATGAAATATTCCTATTTTATTTAAAGCTTTTTTTCTGGTCATACATTAACACATTCTTAAGACCAAGTAGGCTTCTGTATCCAACACTAAACAGAAATGACCTGCCGGAGAAACATCACTGAGAGCTTTGATACTAATAGGGTATTTTTTACAAAAATGACAATTGCATTTGCTTCATATTCAACCCAACCATTTTTTGAAGTATCCAGATAATTCACACTGAAATACCAACATTTCTCTCTCAGCTGTTTTACAGCTGAAGTTATTTGTCCCTCCCAGTTAGACATTCAACAAATGTCTTAGTTGAATCCAAGCTGAATGTGAGCATCTAACTTTCATGTAACCTATTAAAAGAATAACAATTTTAATCTTTTTTTAGGCATCTAGATTTCTTTGTATATGGTAGAACTTGTAAATTCATATTAGGAGATGATTAGTTGGAATTCTTTAAAATTAAACCTATTCATGCACAATATCAAGGTTGTCACAGTTCCATACTTCCTGCATCTCTATAGATGCTGAACATTGCATTTTATTCATTTGAACACATAATATACACTGAAGCTTTAGCTGCAATAAAGGCACCTTCACAGCTCTATTTTATTCTGCTTTATTCAGGTTCTGCTCCCCTCACCATGTCTATCAATATGGTAATGAGACCAGCAGTGAGCCACAGCACAATTAAACTCCCAAAGACTTGGCAAGAAATCTAAATAAACTACTTGATAGACTTTAGAGGACTAACACTCCACACCTTGCACTGCTACAACTTGGTAAAATAGACCCAAATGATCTAGCCAAGTTTTCAAGAAGTTTTCTGGCATGTAGCCATTTTTCTAGCTGTTGAGAAACACACCTACCTCCAGGCACTTGCTAGTTTTGATGGTTCCCATAGTCAACATTCCGTGAAAGAATATACACAAACCGCATGTGATTCAATAAAGTATGCTCAGCAATAATTAAGAGTATTTTAGGTAGGTGAGGGGAAAAAATTGAATGTTTCTGCAACTACTTTTCAGACACGAGGTGTACTTTCAAGCATATAAACCAGTAAATAAGTGATAAACTATTTTTTTAATTGAAAGATGAAAAATTACATTATTTGATAATTAATGTATGTTACAACTTCAAAAAGTAGCTGTAGTCATGCTCTAGAAACACATGCATATTACTAAACTTAAATATAATTAGGCTGCATTCCCCTATCAGTTAATTGAAGATCAGTAATCACCTCGCTCAAAGAATAATAAAAGGCACAGCAGTGGAAAAGAACATTCATTAAGTCTTCACTCCCACAATGTCTAGGAAAAAATATATGGCTTGCAAAATTCCCTGAGGGCTAACAAATTAAGGCTTATGTTTAACAAAATTTCTAAACTATATGTTATCAAAAACAGGTCTCTCATACAAAACCTCATTGTTTCTTCCTGCTGCTTCCTCTTCAGAACAAAAGTTGATTTGAATTTTGGTTGATTAAAATTAGGACAATTCTTATTAAAACCTCCTGACTTACACTATTGAACTTACACTGGAACTACATAAAAGAGCTAAATGTCATCAGTGTATTATATAACCCCCACAGCTTGTGCCTCATTAATCATAATTCAAACTACCTTATATTCTTCAACATAAAGAGCAATTTCTCCTTTGTGCATAAGAGAACAAGACCAGAAAAATTAGCGATTTTTTAATTTTTGAAACCTTCAGCACGTAAGTGAATGCAAACCATCCAAATACAGACCACCTCTTTCTGCTAGGTAAGTGCACACACCAAGACACCATTTCAAAGTCAACATTTCCAATCTGTAGAAGTAGCTGTATGGACATTTAGGTTGATTGCAATCCAAAACACTTTTCACTTCCCAAGAGACTGTAAAGGCAGACTGAAAGGAAGATAAGTTATCTCTTGTTGCTAGATTGTTTTTCTGCTGCTGCTTTTGAATGTAATTCTAACTTTGCTGTGGTACATTTAGTTTGTTTTTCCCATATCATGGTTCAAATCACATACTTTAAGATAATTTTTCAGTAAAATCTATGGCAACTAGATCTACTCCATTAGATAAAAACCTTATAAATTACATCCAAGAATTTCCTTCCAAGTGAATGAACCTTACATAATTGTATGTGCATATTTTCACCCAACTACTACAGGACTTGACGTCTGTTATTTTTATTTTGCAAAGAACTTTAAATATACTAAACACCAACAAGGTTAAAAAATGCCAGTGGCCAAGATAAGCAGACCAATTAATGCCCTAATTAGAGGTAAAAGCTGTGGTTGGAAGTCCCAAAGAACAGTGTAAGAGATAATATCACAGCCAAAAGCTCTGGCTGTGAGAAGTCTGTCTCAGTTCATAGCTTCTTCAATTTCAAAGAATCAAACCTCAAATCACAAGCCAAGAATTAATGCTGTTGTCTAAGGAACCCCTGATGCAAAATAAAACTTTGAAATAAGTTATCACAAGTTTTCTGAAGGAAAATTAAAATTTGCTTAAATGATACAAGCAGTAGAGAGCACATATGGTCACTTGGCAAGAGCACTGTCATTCCTAAAGCTTATTTGTGCCAATTTTAGCTGAAACTTTGTAAATTATTTACTTCATACAATACTGGGTACCAAAGAGCACCTATAAAACAAAACAAAATTAATACAATTGGCATTTTTGAACCATCAGAGCAACATAAAAAACTAAAATGCAATCCTATACATGGACACAAATAAAAGAGTCACAGACTCCCTTGGGCTAGGAATTAATCCAAACTGTCTTAGAGAAACTTGTTAGACAACAAGACAGCTCAAAATTATCTCCTGCTGACAATAAAAATGCCATCTTTCTTAGAGAAGATAATAGAAGACACTAGCTTTTCCTTGCTTTGAGATTCAGGACAGATAAATGTAGCAAAGATGCACAAATTCAGAATTACTGTAAAGGAATACATTATCCTCTTTTTCGCTGATGGGTAATCATGCTCATCCTCCCAGATTTCTTTCTTCTCCCTTAATCTGAGTTTAGAATTACGTTAAAAAAGTGTATAAACACCTTGCTTTCAAAGAACAATTACTTTCAATAGTGTTAAAAACACCAAAACAACTGATAGGAAGGACGTCAAATAAATGACCTTCATGCTAAAGAGAAACTCATCCTGTTCCCATCCAATTTCCTTGTCAGTTGCTTAGTATTCAGAAACAGTTAGGAAAAAAGCTAAAGGGAGAAACTTAGAGAAATACAGGAATTTCTACTTACAAAAGCAAAAAAAAAAATACAAGACCAAACACAAGAGCAAAAGTACTCAAGTCAACCACTCTAATGTATTAAACATACAATCACAATTGTTCCACAGCTTAAAATTAATGTTCAGAATGTCAGGAAGGGTAACAGATGTTTCCAGAAGGGAAACATCTAGATAAACAAGAACATCACTTTCTCTCTTGGCTGGTCAGAACTATTGTGCACATTTCTAAAATGAAAACAAGAGCTGATGAAGCAAGAGGAAAAGTGTAGGTAAAAGAATTACCTTACAGTCTGTGACTTTACAAACTGCATCATCTTCTAATGCTGTCTATCATAAAAGAACAGAGGAATAACCTGACTCTAACCTGAGCTGCCAGCTTGCATTTTAGTCATGCTGAAAACAAGTCAAGAGGAAACAGAACATGATGTACAGAAGGCTATTGACTTTTAAAGAGGGTGGCAGAGAATAATTCAGATTCTCAATGGGAATTATGTGCCTAATTGGAAAAATAAGCAGGAACATGGTTATCACAAAGAAAGTAGCACCCCAAGATCCAGGACAAGCAATGGCAGGAGTTTCTTTCCACGCTGCATTTAGCACTGCAATTTAATTCCTGTGAATACCCATGGTGAGATCGCCTTTGAACAAGCTTACGCAACTAAAGCACCCAGGGTGGTTTAATGACTTTGCACCACCACCAAACTAAAGTATTTTTCCATGTTGGCATCAAATAAAGAACTCCTGACTCTTAATAACAAACAGAAGTGTTTGTTATTGAGAGAAAAAAAAAGGCAGCTTCTGACAGAACTTCTGAAATTATGCATTGAATGCTGTCTCCTCAATCCTCTCCAAAAGTATCTCATAAATCAAATCGATTACTCAGTGTTTGCAGCATATATGTTAGCTGGACTTGCATTCTGCTTAACAACACCTAGGTTGATTCTGTTTGCTCAGTTCTCACATTTTCAGGAGGATAGGTTGAATGAAGTATAAAAGACTAAGTGGATTAGTATATAAGCAGCTAATTGTTTCTAGTATAAGATGTACACCTCATAGGCAAAAAAAGACCTGAGGGTTCTTCCTGGTGTACACCAACTTCAACAAGAGCCCACAACGTACACAGATTGCCCAGAGAGGTTGTGAGATCTCCATCCTTGGAGATACTCAAAAGTTATCTGGACACAGTCCTGGGCAACTGGCTCTAGGTAGCCTTGCTTGAGCAGGGGAGGTTAGACTAGACAACCTCAAGAGGCCTTTCTAAACTCATCTGCTCCATGACATTAAAATATGAACCTTAATATAATGAGATTATTAACTGTTTCCAGATTAGCATTCATTTAACAGGAGGATTACACAGCTAATCCACAGACTGAAGGAATCAACAATTTAACCCAAGTAAAACAAAGCACAGCTACAGCTCAATCTGCCTTACACAGTAAGGCAGGGCAAAAGCACATGGTCCATATAACTGTGAGTAATAAAATTTTCTGTCTGAAGAGCAAAGAATGTGAAATACATTTACTTGGATGAGAGAAATTACTAGTTCACAAAAGATGACAAAAATTTGTGGCATCAGGCTGGATATTTAGCTGGACAAAACTTTATGCTACATTCAGGCAAATTTTCAAGATATAAGAATCAGGCTAAAAAGATAAAAGGGTTATACTATCAATATCTTCTCCACTGAAAAAGACTGTGCAGTATTGCACCAACTTCTGCCATGTGCCACCATGTGTGTACCATGCCAAAAGAAAGTACTGGAGATAATTCAGAAAACAACAGTATCATAATTTAAAGGACTGAAAACTGTAACTTTAAAGTTCCAAACAAAGAAGCAAACCAAGCAACAAAGCAACCAAGCCACTGCTAAGCATTTTCATAAACAACAGAAAGTTGATACCACAAGACAGACAATTGTGCCTTAAATTTTGCAGAAATGATGCAAATGCCAACAAGTTGAAAACAAAACTAGACCTATTTAGCAGCAAGGCTATTCATCATGTTTTAGTTGGTTTAAAGACCTCAAGAATAGACACCTGAACAAGATCGAGTCACGGGGATTTTTGTTTGGCTTGTTTGTTTGGTTTTCTGAAGTGAAGATCTATTATTCAACTGTGCCCCACCCCTTAAAAATTAGGGGCATAACTTTAGACTGAATGAACTTAATTTCAAGAACTTTAAATAAAGTCACATTAAGATCCCTTAAAGATCTCTGAAAACTAGTATCCACAATCTTTATTGCAGTAAGGCTCTGATGAGTACAGTATGATTTATGGCATTCCATAGCTTTTCTAACATAAGCATAGGAAACTAAGGAATTCCAGCAGGTTTTAGAAAGCATATCTGCACTTTTTGAAGGAAATATCATGTCAATTGTTCAAAGGAAACATCATTGCAATGTATTTCTTCCTTTAAAAGATGGCCATTTGCTACATGTTTTCCTATTGATCCCCAAGAGCCTAACTTTAAAATGCTAGACACGTTCTTCAGCTGCCACGGGTGTACATGCAACTAAAATCACCTTATTTAATGAGGAGAGAGCAGACTTTTGAAGTTATTTCAGATAATCTTGAAAATCTTAAGTAAGACAGAAACACCTGGCAGCTGTGGTCCCAAGTTGCTGTTTTTTCTTGTTTCCCCAGACTTTCCCCCCAGCATAATTTCTTTTCTACTCATGCTTGAAAGAAAGACTTTTCTGGAAGGAAGTGTGATTCTCATGTTTACTAAGGAGAAATTACTGAGGAAAGCTGGAGAAATGGATATACATGACAAGATGCAAACATTTTAGCAATAGGGCTTCTGCTATAGTTAAATTCATACCATTGTCTATCACATGGACACAAATCCCACAGAACCATCATTTCAAATCAATATATTGGAACTTGAGGAAAAAAAAAAAGCTGTACAAGACCAAAGGAAAATGGAAATGCTGAGTTTTCTTAAGCAGTACTTACACCAAGAGCAGCTTGGTAGGTAACTTCCGAGGGGAAGGTGAAGGAAGGCCCTGTTGTGACTGGGCTGCTGGGGGGTGGAGTCACAATCAGCCCTGTAGTGCCAATATGAACCTGGGAGAGAGAAAAAAGGGTCAGTTCTGTGTAGTTTAGTTACAGCTGGTTTTGACAGAGCTGTAAGCTTCATGGTCAAAATCACCAGTATTCTATCCCTTGTAACCTTAAACTAAACCTAATTTTTAGATACTCACATAAACAGTGTTGGATCACACAGCTCACTTTTTTTTTTCTGACTCTTCTCAATGTTTGGAGATACACTGAACCAGCTACATGAAACACACTTTTAACAGTGTCAGCTCTCTTTTTTTTTCCATAAAAGGCTGTCAGATCCCTAAGATGTGCAAATAAAGCATATTTATGAGCTCAGGTAAAACATCACCAATACCTCTTGGGCTCCATTGCTCTCTCTTTTCCCAAAGTGTAATCACTATATGAAACAGCCAATTTTTCACAAACTACTGAACAAATAAATAAAGTCAGATAAATATTTCTACTTACCACAACCAGATTAACATGCTAAATATCTGGAATTCATATAATCTTGAAGTTGAATATTTTACTTTTATAGGATGCACTTTACTAATATTCATTATTATATTAAATTTAGAAAAAAGAAATAAAAAAATTACATCACTCCAGTTTCTAGTTTCCACAGTTTAATCAAAACCTTTGTGGCACTTTAGAATATAACAACTGCAAAAAAACCCCTAGTCTACAAGACCCAACTATTTGCTATCATATCAGAAGTATTAGAAAACATTTTCCTTAAATGTTCTCACGTTGGAATATAAGTTTTTTGAAAGTGTACATTTATTACTAATTAGACACAATTAATAACTTGAAATAGATAATCTGACAAGATCAGAGCCTTTATAGCTCCGGCTGATGCCCTGTGAATTACCTGAGAGGGGGCACTACAGGACAGCCCGGACAGCTCACTTATGCGGGCGGCAGCCGTGGGGTTGCTGGAGCTGATGAGGACAGGAGGACTGATTTCCATGGAGTGGCGGTTCTGGGAGGACTGAGAAGCCTTGTTGGACATGGTGAGGGAGGTAAAAGAGTGCCGTTTTTTGGTGTTTTTCTTGGTATCGGTGTGCTTTTGGGTTGAATTGTTGTGGGCTGCCCCAGAGGTACCTTCTCCAGAGTCAACAGCAGAACCTGAGGGCTTGTCCAACTCTATCAGCTGTTTGGCTGCTGTGTTAAACTACAAAAACCAGTAACATGTTAGTATGTTTTTTATTTATAAAAGTCACCTGAATGTAAAAAAACATCCCTTTTTCTTTTTATCATAAGATAATCTCAACCATGCAACTTAAAACTGTGGCATACCAACCTACTCTACAAATCTGTGAGTGACAAATCATTCACTACAAACTCAACACACTTACTGTTGGGCTGGTATGAAATTTTACCATCAGAGGTAAAATTTCAATCAATAAGTACATAATGCCATAGTCCAGACATGGATTAATTCAGCAATAACCACTGCCTGTATCATCTAGAGGTCAGACTAAAACACAGTGATCCCCTTTGACCTTATAACAGAAAAATCTCTGCTACAAAACTTCTTGGATATTTATGTAATTTTCAGCCATTTTTTTGTTTTGTCTATGACACAATCCTGCACATTTGCATGTGGGCTCTTGAAGATATTCCTCCTTTATATCCTTTGGTACTTGTGCACATCTTTAACGCTACCAGCAATGAAAAGACAGGCTTCCTCAATGCAGGTTTAAGAACACAGTAGGACAGACTAAATACCCAGCTATATCAGTACACTGCCTGGCAACAGGCACCTATACAGGCATAAGATGGCATAGGGAGAAAAGAAACATATACAGGCAATTTTGTGGAAATACCTTCTCAGCTTCTGAACTTTCTAATGTAGAGGCACCATCTCTGTGCCATTTTCTCTTTCTTTAATCTTATCTAAAGAATTTTTGTTCAAATGAGATTTTCTATCTGCTAATTTGTAACAACAATACTACATTAAATGCAAACAAGTCCTTTCTTTCCAATGAAGAAATGAGGAATCCCACACATTTTCTTCTTACAATGAAATGTAAGCTTTATAATGGAGAGGAGGAGAGGAAACCAACAAACAAACCCTCTACATCTTTCAAATGCCCTTTATTTTTAGAAAGTCTTAGCACTATTAGAAATAATAACATCAGAACTCTCATGTAATCATGAGCTGAAATAACACCAGCACCAGTTTTCTGAACATGTACCACTAAATATGAATACTGTTACTTGAAAAGTGTAGGTGATTATGAAGAAAGAAAAGATCTTTTCTGAAGAACATCAGGATGAAAGAATGAAATTAGTTACTGTGGAATTTTATTTCTATTCTTTAGCAAATTATTTCTTCTATTTATTGTACCAGTTTCCTGCAAGTCTTGAGATACCTACTATGCTCATGAAGAGTTTTAAAGTAGTATTTTACCCCATCAAAACTTTACCAGACAAACAACAAACCATTAATTATGATAGCATCAACATTGAATTAAATGCAGCTCCCACAGATGACCAGCTTATATTCTGAACACAAGTAGATATCTACAGATATAGATATATAAGGTAGTGTAAAAGAATAAAGTTTTTTTTAAATATAGAAGAGGTTGGTAAGTGATATTTGAAAGATTTTCATATATATAGAGAAAAAAAAGATGAAGTTCAAAACTAGAACTACTAGAACAATGAGGAGTTGACATAAAAACCTTCTACAGAAGAGGAAGAACTACATGGAATATACTGCAGTGGACGAAGGGCATAATGGGAAATTTGAACCAGGATATAAAGTCAAGAATATAGAATTTTTTCCTAAATGTTCTTATTGTTGGTCCTTTAGAATGCAACTGAAGAGAACTGGAATCACAGAATCATAGAATCATTTAGGTTGGAAGGGACCTTCAAGATCATCAATATCCAACCCATCTGCCATGGGCAGGGACACCTCCCAATAGACCAGGTTGCTCAGAGTCCCATCCAACCTGCTCTTGAACACTTCCAGGGATGGGGCATCTGCAACCTCCCTGGGCACCCTGTTCCAGTGCCTCACCACCCTCACAGTAAAGAATTTCTTCCTAATATCTAATCATAACCTATCTTCTTCCAGTTTGAGTCCATTCCCCCTTGTCCTCTCACTACATCCTCTTGTAAAAAGTCCCTCTCCATCTTTCTTGTAAGAAGGAAGGAGAAGACAACATCAGAGCAGTAAACAATCCTATGAAAAAGGTAGATGCTACATTTTCCTTCCTGCTATTACTCAAGATGGATCATATTGATCAAAATAATATTGTATTACCTGCATATAACAGAAGATATAAACACATCATTTTCTCCAATGAAGCCCATTATTTAGATTATTATTGAACTTTAAATTTAGATCAAACATACTTTAAACAGACCAGTGAAAACATTATTTCATTACAAAACATTGAGGCTGAAGGATATGAAAGAAGTAGAAAGTAAGACCAAAAAAAAGCCTATTCTGCTGTTCAGCTTGTCAGGGTCTTATTTGTCATCACGACAAACACGCAGGTTTTTCAAGGTCTAAAATTTTATCTATTTTGCACATTTTATTTTTTTTCAACTCAGATTGAAATTCTTCACATACTTCCTGAGAATCTAGGTATTCCATACTGTTGATACAATGGCTGCAACTGTTTCCATTCCTATGTAATCTACTTCGTTATTTGCAAAGAACTAGCTAATCAGAGAAATTAAGGGATCACAGAGGAATGAAAAGGAAAACCAAGAGCCACTTTGCTAACAGCACCCCAAGGTACCTGTTACACCTAATTATATTTGTTTACCTCCAGAAGCTATCAATGCCTGCAGAATCTGATTGCGTTGTACAGTGAACAACCTATTAGGGAAAAGTTAAGGCTTGCCCATGGGATCAGTTCAAGATGCATTCAAATAAAAGCAGCATTCTGTGCTTTTTTATGCAGAGAAGCAAGCAAATGAAAGTTACATGAATCTGAAGATAGAAGAGAACTGATTACTGGCCTCCTCTTTGAAGTAACCTGGGGACAGCAACAGCTGCAGAATATTTTGTAGAGTGCAGTTTACTTCTCCTTGAGAAATTAAGGACCTGCATGCATTCTCCAGTGAAATGGCTAACAGATATTCAAGGTCACCAAGGGACTGAACCCAGGTCACGGTATGAAGTGTTTAATCTAGCACTCCTTTCTGCAACAAATACCTATGTACCTAGGCCTGCAGTGCCTACATCAGTTGTTTTCCTTAACAGACATATTTTCATTGAGGCTTCTTTACTTCAATCTTTACATTCACTTTTTTTCTTTTTTCCCATTCAACAAAATCTTTGCTGCAACAGGAAGCCTGAAATCCAATTCCTTTTCCCACAAACTCCAGGAAACTGAAGAACTTTCCAAGCAGGGCAGGACAGAGGCAGCTGGCTGAGCCAGGTCTCATGCTGCAGCAGGGCCGAGGTCAGCACACAGCTTTCCTCTGCCTGCATATGTCTGCAGGAATTACCACTACTGCAAGGGCTCTAAGAGTGCTGCTTTGCTACACTAATTTTAAAAATGAATTCAGGTGTTCTTTACTTGCACAAAAGTAAACAAAATCTGACATTATTTTCTACTGACAATTTGACTGAAGAGTGATTTCTTTTCCCTGATTTTTATTCTGTTTTGGGCATTTGTATTTGTTTATGAAGTGTTAAACTAGGTCAAATCATCCAATTTGAGGTCTAAGAAAAATTGCAGAACTGTAATTTTTCAGAAAAAAATCTAATAATATCTGTTTAGTTATGAATAATCTTTGTTTTTGGAACAGCAATAACTATAAGTGTTAACTGATTTAATAGAATCACTCTTAAAATTTCTCTCAAAATGTGTTCAGTCTCACTTTTACTATTACCACAAATTTAATACATGAAAGTTAGAAAAGAAAGTAGCTAACATTGAAGCATAAAAAGGCAAAATTTGTCCTCAAATATGATCAGACCTTTTCATGGACTTCATTAACTAAAATTTTATCCTCATTGTAAAAGAAATATCTCAATTATTACACCTACACTACAGAATAAATATCACAGACTACGCCCATTTTATAGTTAATGACTTCAGATAATCTCTAGTAAATGGAGCTACGAATTCACATTTTCAAACAAAAGGATGTGGGCTAACATACACAAGGTAAAAGTTATGTCTGTCATTATCATATGATAGAATTCCCCAAAAATAGGCAATGATTAAAGGATTGGGAAATGCAATGAAAACTACCATATAAAAATCTTTCAACAATATTAATTACTTTTCATGTTCATTGTCTTTCATAAAATTGGTAAGAATAGTTTGCTATACTTGTTTCTATCAGTTGTCTGTATATTTTCCAGAACAATAGTTATGTACTCTCAGAAACCAGGCATTTCAAAATTCAAACCCATACTTTACTGCACATCTCACTGCCCTCCATCACAGCATGCATTTCAGTTTAGTGTATACTGAAAAAAAACCACCTATCTGATTTGAAGTAACTCTTAGGGTATAATTTATCATTCTAGACTTTCCATTCCACTTTAGTTGGGATTTGAGAAAGTGTACTTACTTAAGTGTTGATGCCTGCTCTAAAAGGGTTTATTGAAAATACATTTTCTTAGTTGATGGAATCACTCTAAAAACATTAACAGAAATATGT
This sequence comes from Melozone crissalis, assembly GCF_028551555.1. Lineage (NCBI taxonomy): Eukaryota > Metazoa > Chordata > Aves > Passeriformes > Passerellidae > Melozone > Melozone crissalis. Next base: position 32,213,620 of record NW_026535784.1, on the reverse strand, counting down.
TTTGTGACTCTCATTTTTACATATTTTTTCAAGGCCATATATCCTTTTTGCAACTTTTGCAGAGAGAGGAATGTAGTTGTTAGCTAAATAGCTCAAGTGGCTGCCCTAGGAAAGGGCTTTTTCTAACAAGGCTAAGTAATTTAGTTTGAAAAAACACTACAAAAAGCTTTACTGGCTGAATTGAAGGGGCAGTTAATTGCAAGAAGTTAGGAAAGAATACCCAAGGGCAAGAAATCATTAAATTGGCCTTTAAAAACATCTTAAACTGAAGCCAAAATTGCACTAAGCAAGTTGAAACTTTTTTAGTCTTCTTTTTTTTACAGTCATGTGAAATTTTCTACCTCCAGACTTACAGATCCTTACATCAAGCCATAAAAATAAATATATATTTTTCCCTTTTAAAAATATCAAATTCTATTTCAGTTGAAGGCAGTAATGGCTTTTGAAGTTCCCATCTCATCACAAGATTCAGAAATTGAATTAATAAAACTTGACTTGATTCTTAGTATGGTTACACATTTCTTCTGTGACCTGAAGTACATATTTCTCATCCCAGAGATAATGTGAAAATACTTTTTTTCTTTCATCATTCTGCCTCAATTATTTAAATGAAATACTGTTGGTGCAGGGAAGTGTATCTTACCAAGTATTCACAGCATGCCTATCAGAAAAGGACAAACATTATTCCAAACCTTTGTATCCTTCTGTAATACAAATTTGAGTAATCATTGTGGCTGTACACACCGTTCCCAATCACTGATGTCTTTCTATATAAAAGATACAGCTTTCAACTCTTAAAATTTAAAGGGTTGGGGAAATTTTCGCAACTGCAACCTCTTACTGTAAATTGCTGTAACACATGACAAATGCAGGAAGATGGAGGAGGTTTTATATATGGCTCTGTTGATGAAAAACTGATCCTTTACCTGTTCAACAACAAACGATACCCTTTGACATCTTAGTTGTGCTAATTTGGTTTTGAAGGATGGATATTAGGGACAGTCCAAAGGTAACTATTTCTCTGAATTGCTGATGGCTTTCATTTTGTAGCTAAATGTGGTTTGGATTGACTGCATGACTCCAGTATTAACTAGAAAACCCAGTGACTGCCTCCAATTACACTCATTTCAATTCCATTCCATAAAAATAGGTATCAAATAGCCAAGCGAAAATCACTGGTTCAACTGCTGAGGCCATTAACTTTCCCAAAGAGAATTTTAGGTCTAAGATTATTTATATCTCAGGTTATTTTAGAATCATCACCAGTACTGATTATTTTTCCTTTCAGAAAATTAAACATACAGTGGGCACAGCCTTACTGAGGACCCAGCTTTACTCACCTCGACATAGGAAATTGGAAATATTCCTATCTTGTCAGCCAGCATTCCTTCTGCCCAGTTTTCATCCACACGGCGAATTACAGTCAGAACATCATCCTGTGTGAACATGCAGTGATTATGTCTCCCAGCTCTAATTTAACTTCTCATTTAATTTTCCTCCATAACACAGGAGTAATCAGAGAAGGCAGGACATGGACAAGAACTGCAGAGAAGGCACTCTGTAAGAGGAATATGCTGCTTTGGGGGTTGAAGACAGCTCAAGCTGCTCTTTTTCCTATTTTGTCAGAGCTCAACTAACTGCCCACATCTCAGTGATCTGAGTTTGTCCTTAGTGCCAGTCTTCCTGTCCTGTTCAGTCCATGTTACTCATCAGCCCTCCTTTAATTCCCTGGCGTTATTCAACAGAACCACAACCATTTTCCTTCTCAACTGACTCATTACCTAACCTTCCCTAGATGTTGTTTTTCTACTTAAGTACTTAAGAACATTGCTAGTGATATGACTTCCTTCACATCTGCAATGTGAGTGCTTCTTTAGAAGATGGAACGTTTTTAATTCACAGCATAGGTTATTTCTCATAAATTAGGAACATCATGACTGCAAGTATGAAAAAATGCATTCTCAGAAATAAAACATCAGAGAAATTATATGTAATTTATAAAGAGAATGAAAAACTAATCAATATAGGAGAAATACTTGCAGATTTACTTGTCCTTTTCATATGAGTGCAGCTCCAATAAGAAATGCAGATAATTCTACAAAACATTTTTTATGCAAATAAATGAAATTATTAGAAGAAAATAGTAAGTGTATTCTCTTTTTACCTTTGCAAATGGTAAACAGTCTTTATCTGCTTCCTTGTCTTTTACTTCAAAATCATAAAGTGCTTTGCACTGAGGCGGAGGTTGAGGTAAAGGTTTAATAATTTGAACAAAATTGGTAGGAAAAAAGCCATGGATGCCATTGACTTCTCCATGATACCAATTTTCATCCACCTGTCGACGTAAAATGATGATGTCTCCTTTACTGAATTTAAGATCTCCAGGTTCTTTTCCCTCGTAGTTATACAATGCTTTGGCACATGGTAACTGAGGTACACCCTAAAGAAAAAGGAAAAAATAATAGATTATTAGAATTAGATAAGCGTTACTGAATAAAATTTATATAGTATTTTTGGAGAGTATGAATGAAGCTGCAAAGTATGAAATTGCAAAGTAAAATTGTAGACATATTTTACTGCAATGATTCTACTGATTTTTACCCACACAAGTGGGAAGAGCTTCAGTTCTCAGCAGTCTCAAGATCCCTCTAAGTTTCATTATGATTTTTAACATACAAAGTTTCTAGACACAGAAAAGGCAGAAAAACCTAATACTTTAACCCTCATATACTAATTCACTAAGATTAAACATTAAAAGAAACAAAGCAAGCAAACTGGAAAGCAACCTGACCACCTGAGATACCACTGGCAGAAAAATGCTGCAAGAAAATACAACACAGGAATAAAAAATTTGCTATAAGGCCTTTAGGGTGGTTTTCCTGCCTGACTTTCTTATTATCTTCCTCACCTTATTTATTTCATGGACAGAGAATAATAAAGACAAGGACATAAAGGAGGTGTTTTCCAGCTTGAAAAACAAATTTCAGTTAATTAAAAATGAAAAATTTCATCCTGGAGCAACTCTTTTAATTCAATTATTTATTTTAAATCACAGCTAATAAGAATTACTGGAAAAGATCTGTTGAAGGTGTGCATCCTTGGGTTTCCCTCACTTGATTCCTCCATAATATCTGAAAACTGTAGATCATTGGTGCTGCTCATGAATGCAGATCAGAAGGATTGCAATTTAACACTGTCACCCTCCCTTATATACATTGCAGGTATTATTTTTTAATTACTCAGCCTGTATCTCCAAATTTTGCAAGACAGAGCTGTAAAACTCTACAACTCTAGTATTAGGGCTACTGCCTTCAAAATTGTCTTTTCCGCAAATTTAAATACCTGGAGGGGTGCTTACCCCCACTTAATGATGCAAACAGCAGTAACTTGCATTACTAATAGAGTCTTTCCAAAGCAAAGGCAGCCTTTATAATCACATGGAGCATAGTATTTCACATCTTTGATGCAAGCCCGTATGGAAAAAGCAAAGTTTAATGAAATTCAAGGTTGCTGATATTATTTGCCACATCTACCCTATGGTGTGTCTCTCCTCTCAAGTCTTCCACCAGCTCAGATTGTAAATTGGAGTTGCACTTGCAACTCCAATTTACAATCTCAAGAAGTCACACACAATGCAAGGAAATTTACAATACCTCAAGAAGTCACACACAATGCAAGGAAATTCTCAGAAGGATTTATCACTTGGAGTCTGGCAACTGGGCAGAAGACAGTTTTGATAATGCATATTACATTGAGCAATATTTTATCTTTCAATATAATCAATTTTTTTTGGTCAGCTTTAACTTTTGTCCATGCATATTAATGTCTCAAATGTATAAATAATATCTTAAAGATTAACTTCAAACAGTCAAAGGAGAACCATGTGTGTATATACATAGGTACAGAGGAGTATTATTTACATATGAATACAGGAAAATCAAAGTTCCTTCTATTGTCTCCACGATGAATAAGAAAAATATCATATTAGCAGTATCCAAGCAATTGTTCACAATCGGTGATCTCCAAACTGGAGCAAATAATATTTTTCTTCATGATCACACTTAATTGCATCAGTGCACTATGATGCCACGCTCTGTACAAACCCGGATACAGAAAAACACATCAAGTAGGGAATTAGTGGGCTCAGCCAAGTGAGGGGAAAATTAACGGTCAGAACAGAAGAATTAAAAAAATCACATATATATATATGTGTGTGTGTGTGTGTACTTTTTAGTTTTATGTTCTCTGCAGAGTACACAGACAGAAGGAAGGAAGCAGTCAGTGTAGATGGAGTATGAGCAAGCACAAAGAGAGAACTTCGGGGGAGAGGAAGCAAAAAGAAACAGACCTCTAAACAAGAGAGGAAACACTGCTTGCTTATCCCTTTCCATCACAATAACAAACAAGCAAACAAACACGCAAACAAAAGGATTAGAAGCCAAGAATTACTTGACAGAAAGCAGGCCCCAAGCAATTATGGCTACTAAAGGATACAGAAATCTCTCTTGCACTGGAGGTAATAGTTTCACTTCTCCCAGGAATCTCACCATTGTCCTGGGAGAAAGCTTTCTATGTGCCCACGCTGAGGAAGAGGTCTTAGGTCAGCTTTTTTTAATAAAATACAGTTGGAAAAAAAAATCTCTTTAAAAACAAACAAAACAAGGCAGGAGTACCAGTGCAGATCATGTCAAAGCAATCAAACTCATTTGTCATCATTTAATTGTTAGAACTCCATATTGCATTTATGCAGTCTATCACAAAGGCTCCCACAAACAAATCTACAAAAGTACAAACATCTGTTTATGCTTTATAGGAAGGTCCTTTCCCAGTGTAAAGGTTGAGTTTGTGCAAAGCTTGTTTCCCACATTAAATAGAAATGGTTCCAGTCCATAATTCCAAATAAAACAAAGTTCAACAAAACACACAGTTCCCAGTTGGTCTTCCAGGGATTAAAGAGAAGTGGTTAAATGACTGAGAGGAGAAGTGGATGACTTTCCCTTCTGTCCCAGAGGGAGGATGAAGTGAGAAAGAGCGGGTGCAATGGTGAGGGCAGCTTTCAGGGGTACAGGATCAAGAGCCCTCGAGCACCATCTTCACATTCCTGCTCCTCTGAGCAACCTGGAGCCGTGGCTCAGAGCCGGTGCCTTCTGGGCCCTTGTGGTCAGGCAGCTCCAGCCCCCTGTGCCCCTCTGGCTGCTCACCAGCAGAGATGGCCACGAGGACACGCCGAGCCAGAGTTTACATTTCACTCCATGCCTCTCACTTGGCTAAACATGAAAGAAAGGCTTTGGAAGAAAAACTTTGCAGCCTACCCTTAAGTTTACAGCTGCCACTTACCCTTGCAGCTCTTGGAGTAAGCAACAACAACAATAACAACAAAACAAAGATAAAAACCATTTTAGGAAGTTAAAATATAAAATTCAGAAGGACTCCACACAACAAGTTCTTAGAATTATATCCTTAGTCCTTATGCAAAAATATCTGAATTTCTAGAGCTACTGCTGATAGACAAAGTGTTTAAAATAATTTTTAGCAAAGGCATGGATATACACATATATTTCAGATGCCAGATTCCTTTAAAGAAAATCATACATGATGACATCAAAACAAATGGCTTAAAAAGAATATGAAAAAATGCATATGCATTCATATACATGAGGCTCAGGTTCCTCAGCTTTCTTCTCCTAATCCAGATATTTTGTCTTAGAAACCTACAGAATGCACTACTTTGTTCTTTGGATTTATACTTTTGTTTTCAGTCACCTTATTTCGAACTCCACTTTTATTTTTTTAATGGGCAATATGCAACTGTATGTATTTTTCATCAGCTTAAGCCAAGAGAAACTTATGCCTGCGAAGAAACACAAGATCTGATTTCCTTTAAAAAAGGAGCTTTGGTGGCAGAAGTCCAAATGTAAATATGCTTACACTGGCACAAAACAGTGCTCAGTTTGTACATACTGCACTTGAAGAACCAACATTAGCTAAAGTGGCAAAAAATAGCAAATCCTCTCCCAGGGAAATTAATGGAACAGACACGGGATCAGCCGCATCTCTGTTTCTTCCGAAGCCTCCCAGACACAGCGCTGCTGCCTGTCCCTTTGCCAAGCAAGCAAGGCATTCCCTGTTCCCTGGCTGCAGGATTGGGAAGTGGCCTGGGCTTCCCCATGAGCCAGCTGAATTTACCCAGAGTAATAACACTGGTTTCACCTGTCTGAGTTTCTTAGACACTGAGTGTTTTCAAGGGGCCAGGAAGTAGTGCCTTTTATAGGAGTACTGCTTATGTTGATAGTAAGACAAAAACAATTTTCTGAAAGTGGCTACATGCTCTATCAGCTTCCAGAAAAATCCAGCTTGATCAGATACCTCAGCAGCAGTTTTTAGGCCTACCTTTATTTACAGAAAATCTAAAACCAGGAAGTTGATCCATGTCATGAGGGGATCTTTAACATCCATTATTTGCAACTTTCTTACAAGGAAAGCCAGAAAATTGATTTTTCTTCATCTACACTTTTGTTTTCTTTCCATGCAGTTCCTAAATCAAACCAAGAGTCACATTAATGACCAGGACAAGTTGAGAAAGTACCACAAAAAATCTCAAATTACACAGCAATTGAAAGTACAGTAAGTCTAGTGATACAGAGGTACTTTTTTCAGTCAATTCTTTTTTTGTTTTTTCCAAAACCATCAGTACTGTAGGACATAGTTGATTGCCTGTGAAAGGTGCTTTTACATAAGGATAACATAATGCAAATGTGTGCAGCCAAAACTTGTTTGCAAGGCAGATTTGGGTAAAGTGGGTTCTTAATATGTACATCCTCCAGTAGGTACAGGCAAACCTGAGATTTCCTCTTCAGACTCTTAGTCATTCAAACCTTTTGAAGGACAATATTGCTTCTTTTAATCTTTTGGTGTATTCTATTTCATGTAATTGCTTTCTTGATTCAAATCTTTCAAATGCATCCTTCCTATTACTTTTTTTAAAGTGTATTTTTGCTTTCTTGCCTTCTTTAGCTTTACTAAGCTGTCCAGTCCTGCAAGAACATCCCCTTTCACATCTGTATTGTTTTTATGTCTCTTTCATCTCACTGGCTCCAGTAGTAGTTTGAAGTCTTAATTTATAGCCACCTGATCTGATTGTGATTCAATTTTCTTTGTTTCAGCCTGCTTTGTTCCTTTTCTGCTTGCATTTAACTTTCCATGCATTTTGAGACATAGAGCATATGAAAATATTTTACCAAAGACCTTCTTAAACTGCTTATATTAAAAGATGTGTTTTCTCAAGTTGGATTTCTTTCTAAAGGAAGGACACATATTCCCTCTGTTAAGAAACAGGTACATTGCTTTGGCCTGAAAAATTAAATATTTAGTTTTGTAGGACAGAGCAACCTAGAGACGATACCATTTGAAACTAAATCTCCGTTTCTTTTTGAGCTCCAGAACACAAAGTGTTTCCATAATCCAAGAAGAATGTTAAAAGCTGGCTCCCTGCATATACTTTTGTCATCTAAGGAACAATTCAAACAAGGTCAGGTTTGTGCAAAGAAAGGCTCACTTGAGTGTTATTCATCTGTACCCAACACAGACTTGTTGGCGTAATCAACCTTATGCACTTCTGCCATCAGAACTATCTCAGAAGCCTGCATCAATACAAATGAATTTTTTTCAGATGAAGTTTGTCTGAGGTCCTGCTATCTGGATGACAAAAAAGTAAGATATTTTTATGTCAGGAGGCTGTATCAAACTGCCAGTATACTGTAATAAACATAAAAACAAACCTTTGGTAACATCTGATATAAATTACTATTGCTGTGCTGAATACAGTAAACCAGGGTTTGGGGTTATAATAGTTCATTACATTAAAGAAGTGAGCAATGTTAATGTTGGTAAGTACATTCATTTCTACTGGTTTCCTACAATACAGTTGTACTAAATATAATTTTTCTCTGCACCCATAAAGCAAAAGGCCAAACATTTGACTTTAAAAAGTGCAAATTTGTAGTTGTTTTGAAATGCTGTATTCAAATATAGTTACTTGCTATACAGCTTCTGATTTTAATGAAAATAGAAGTTTAGCATCAAGAGGAAACCAGCTAGCCAGGTTGCCCTGATCAAAGAGATCAGGGTTTGAAACCCAACTGTGTGTAACTTAACCCATATAACAATCATAATTTTGAAGAAAGATTACTTTAGGGAAAATACCAGGGTACAAAATTAAAAAAAAAAAAATAAGCCAACATATTTATTATACTTTTGCAATCAGTAAAAATTTTAGGATCTTGATAAATGAGGGAACAGGATTACATTTTTACTGTTGTTTAATTAACTGAAGTTAAAAATTCTTTAGTAGACTTTACTAATTTTCAAGGTTTCATCCATCTAACGCAGAGTGACACACCAATCACTCCTAGAGCCCTTTGCCTGACTCTATTCAGGACTTTGCCAGCGAACTTTGCTCTTGGTAACTTGCAGAAGAATGTCACAGCACAGACTCAGAGAAACTTATATTCTATAGCAGATGGGTAGCTCCTTTATTCATGTAAGCAATTCTTATATGCTCTTTTAAGGTAAATTTCAATGGTCTACTTAAAGTAGCCATTTTATTAAAGCCCTTTTTGCTTCCTCTGTCCTAACAGCTTTTAGGAGAAAACATTTTGCCTTTTTTTTCTTGTCTGATGTTCAGAAATAAATACAAGGTTGTTTAATGTAAGTATGAGCAACTCTTTCCCACAAAGTTGTTTTGTAATTAAAAGCTGGAATACAGGAGAATGAAAGGAATTTAAAGATGTTGCCTTAAGGCCTAAGCAATCACACTAATAATACGGAAGGTTAGGAAGGGACATCTACAAAGCTTTCCAAAGGCACTTCTCCCAGTTCCTTTCTGTGTCACACCTTTGTAAACACTTTTTTTTTTTTTCAAATAAAAAGTGTGTTTTCAAATGCTGCCTTTTTTTCTTTGCCTAGTCAAAATGCAAAGTTCTTAGCTACTTCCTTTCCCAAAGTTTATTAAGTAAAGAAAATTCTGAACACTTTCCACTGAATTAAACTTTTAAGTTAATAAAATAAGTAAGCAAAAAATAAAAGAAAGTGGAAGAGAAAATAATTATATCCTGCACACAGCATATCCCCAAATATTTTAACTGTATGCATCTGACATGTTCAAGATTGCTTCTTCCACAAGCAAACAAAATGAATTATGAGAAAACTGCTCTGCACAGGAGAGACTGAGGAGGTAACTTTCAAGATGCAGAAGAGAATGCAGGTCTGTATTGCTGTTGATTTGCATATCAAACAATTCCATTTTGAATCTTTAGAAACCTTTCGATTAATTGTTTACTACAAAAGATTTTTCCTTTGAAAAACCCCAGATCCTTTTACGAATCTAAACAAAACCTTAAATTGTGCACTGCATAGAGCTAGGATGTTTATATAAAATAGCTACTTCCAAAAGCAATGATTTGTTTGAAAGATCTGCTCGATAAGCTGTTACACCAACACCACTGCTCAAACTGAAAGTGCCACTATCTTCATTGGCTTTCCCGTGATATCTTCTGACTCAAGGGCATTTGATGTCTTCATCAAATTTCACCTTCCTTGTCCCAGTGCCACCATACAGCAGCACAGATCTCCTAATCTCTTTTAGCACATCAAGTTAATATCAGCACAGCAGCACAGGTTCCCTCAGCACTTAGATTCTCCTAGCAGTGTAACTTCCAGTGTGTTCTCTTTTCAGGTAATATCACCCATGGCTTCTAAGACAAGAACACTTCATACTGCAAGAATAAGGAAAGAGAAAGACATTCATCCCTCTTGGCAAGGATACATCTACAACTCTGAGACTGGATAGATGGACTTACTAGTCCTGCTCTGAAGTGCCTCTAACTTCTGTACATCCCTGAAGCAGTCTCAGAGTGGATGTTAGAATATATCTAATGTTCCCCAGTCATATCCAATTTCTGATTATTAAAACCCCCATAAATATCCCAAGTTAGAAAGGCACTAACACCAACTGCTTTGATAGTTTTGTTGTTCCAAATTCCTCTACCCCTATAAAACAGCAGAAAATTACCTCCCAGTTATTAATTTCATCTTTTTGGAGAACAGTTTGGAAAAAGAAAAATAGGTGCAGCTGATTACTAATCCACTTTATTATTTTCTCACTGTAGACACTTTGAAAAAAGTGTCTTTATAATGGTAAGGCAAACTTTTTTTTGGTGGGGGGAGAAAAGAAGTAAGTGAAGTGGAAAACCGCAGCAAGAAAAGAAGCAAACAAATTTAAAAATATCAGAATAAAGTCTATGAAGGTCAGGAGCCTGACAAAGACCTAGCAAAAGACTTTGAAATAGTATGTCTCGAGTACTTTTCTAAGATAAATATATCCCTGAAGCTCAGAGTACAAAACTATTTGCCTGTACAAAATACCTAATTACAAGATAGTACTTTTGTGTTTACCAAGAAGCCTCATTTTGCATAGTTATCTAGTAAATGCCTTTCACAACGACTCACTCCCATCCAAAATCTGTTGCCGGAAATGTGACAACTTTCTGGTGTGAATAGTTTCTTAAATATAGCTTGCTTTTTTTTTGCTTATTATATGAACATAAAATCACAAAACAAGAGAAAATAAAACCTTCTGACCACTACCAAAATACAAAGCACATCTCAGTGTTAAACTCTTTCCCTAAATTCCTTCTTACACGGCTAATACATAGCCCTTCCTTTCATTCATTTTAGTTTCCACATAATCTGGAAATTACACATCTTTGGCATTCTTTTGCTGTTGCCTAAATTAATACTTATCCTTGTAATACAGTGATTTAGAATTTACTTTCACTGTCAAAAGCCATAAATGCAATTGCCTAAACAGTGAAATCATTAATTCCCAAGCAAGATGTGTGCCATTCTGAGCTCCAAGTCCAGAACAAATAGAAATTTTCATGTAAACTCAGAATGCTTTTCTTTCCTTTTGGCTTAATGGGAGGCAGCTAGAGAAGCCACAGACCTTCATATGCCCTTCCACAAATAAAGCATCAATAACTGCAACTGTTATAATTCAAATCTGCCCTACTAACTGAACAGCCATCTAACCTTATAACAGCTTCTATCAGTCACCAGAAAGGGGGGGAAAAATCACCTAAACATCCAGAAAACATGTTTCTGTAATCTACACAGTCAGCAGGGCAGACATACCATACATGACAGCTGTTGTGATTTCTGCATCATATGCAGTAGTTAAAGGGATACAGTCAACAGCAATCTCAGAGACAGCAATCATCTTGCAATGCTTAGAAACATCTCCATTTGGTTTAACAATTTTCTTTTTTTAATATATGAACACAAAATCTCACCACATTAGAAGAAATAAAAGGGAATCTACATAAAGCTACAGGGCTTTGCTAACACCTAGGAAAGATTCCATGATTAATGCCATACTACCAGGCTGTACTATGATGGAGTAGTGGGAACAAATTGAGCCATGTCATCTGCCAGTCTTTGCATGGCTAATCAGGATACATTAGCTTCTTTCCTTTTTTGCATTATACAGAAGCCATAAATACTGGAAAAGTAGATGCATTTTACCGACCACATATCAAATTCTCTCACAAACTGAACTTTACAGCAGCACTTTACAAAACACATTCTGCTTGCTTACTTTACAAGAAAAAAACCCCATTAATCTACTTAGTGTAGAAGATTGGAACACTCAGTTTCTCAACAAATCCCTGGGACACAGGAGTCCCTTGTCCCTGTTTCAGGGAGCTGATATTTTAACACAAGCTTCAGAAGTTCCAGAAGGTTTACCAACAATATAAAAATTTAAGAGTAATGCTCTATACCGTTCTAAAGGTATTTACACTTTGAAAACGAACATAAAGAAGCTTCCCTCAATGTGATGTGCAAATGAATATGTTTGCCTCTTGCACCAAGAAAAGGTGAGGGAATTCCAGATGAGAAGACAGACTGAAAAAAAAATTCTGAGAAGAATAAATGAGAAATGAGATTGCTAAAAGCAAAATCTTACTGAGCTTTGAAGGTGAGGAGTTAGAACACGATACAGGAGGAGCAAAGCGGGCAAATGACTCTGAATAAGTGACTTGGTGAGATTATTCTTGGTGAGATCAGCATGAAGAAATGTTCCTTTAATCTCTTAAATACTTTGCTGCCAAAACTTGGGCAATGGGAAAACACGGAGCTGGAAATTAAGAGGTTGCTGCATTTTTTGATGAAAACCTATCAAGGTTGACAGGCCTGACTTTTTATCTGAGCATTTGCTTTCCACTACGATCAAGCGTGAATTTGTTCCCCACCAAAACAGTAAAAGCTCTAAAATTACAAAGGCACTGTTAATGATATTTAAAATGACAGTAACCACAGGCATCTCTTCTGTCTGATTTTACAGTCCTAGAGATAGCATCTGAAATTCCATTACCTTCTGAGAGTGTTTCTAGGTTTATTTACCATCACTTCAACTATTTTGTAAATGCTCAGGTGCTTGTTCAACCTTTTGAATGAACCCAACATCACCACCACACATCCTTCTCAGGCATTCCCTGCAAACTTTTGTTGCCAGAAACTGGAGGGACTTTGCTAAGCTTGGTTTAGGACTGGTATCATGCCCTCTTTCTCTTAAAACCCCCTCACCCTCTTGAAATTCATTTGGAATCAATTTGATTCTTTTAATATCCTGACTTCAAACAGCTTCTTGCCCATTGCAGAAAAGAAAAGGTGCTAATCTTAGCTGTCACTGTAGCACACACAAATATACATTCACTGCATGCACAGAATAAATAAACTATTTGCAATTTATTCTTACTCATCTTTTAAATTTTTCATGCTTCAAAGCAAAAGACTTTTTTTTTACTTGAAGCAGCTGGTCAGCATTTTGAAAAGGCAACTAATCCTAGCTGAAATGATGCATCTTTTTTAAGATAAAGTTCTTGTATGCTCTTTATTGTAACAAAAGAGCCAGAAGAATGCTACATTAACATTTATCTCTTGCGTGGTGACAAGCTGGAGTTGGCACTTCCTGGTTATTCCATCCAGTCCGTAGAAGCAGACAAACAGCAAATGAGCCTTCTGCTCAGTTTAGTATAGTCAAACAGGCTTGAACACATAGTGTCTACAAGAAAGGATTATGCTTCACATTTCATACTGTTCAAATGGATCTCTTTTAGCATAAAAGCATTACTGTAAAAACCCAAACCAATCTGCATGTCTTGAGTTATGAGGTCTGAATTGGTACATTGCATCACCACCCTCCCATCTGCTGTCACTGTCACTGTACAAGCCCTCCCTGAGTTGTATTTTTTTTATCCTGTACCTTCATGCTCAGTGTTGCTCAAATCTTTCAGCATCCTTCCTCCTCACTTCCACCTTCCCCTGGCTTCCTTTCTGCAGGGGAGGTCAGTGAGGAGCTCTGCACTCAGCTCCCCAAGCCCTTTCTGCAAGCCTATCCCACTGCCCCTGCTCTCCCTGTCTCTGGAGATGAATTGGCTCTGCTCTGTCAGTAGTGCAGGGAGCCATATTCCATGTGTTTATCTTAATTAACCCCTTATTCCATTAAAAGTTGCCACTGGTTTTACACGGCAGCTAGTAATGAAGCAGGACAGTGAACTCCAGCACGTCCTGGCCAGGTTTTCCCCCAGGCTGCTCTAGCCCAGACTGTCCTTCACTGTACAGTAGTGCCTAATTCTTACAAAAACTATCAGCTCAAATGAAGCAAAATCTCTCAGTACTCTAACTCCACCATCAGAGGCAGGGAGAGCTGCATAAGCAGTACACAAAGTATAACCAGATAATTCAGGGTAGACAAATAAAGATTTTCCATTTAGCTTTTCAATGCAATTGTTTCTCCAAAACATTTGTTGTGGATTTAAGCATGAGAGGTGAGGAAGGGTTAGAAATGCTAGGCAACAGGAGGCTTACATTGCAAGGATAACCTGTTCACCTCCCAGTCTTTTACTGCAGAAAAAGTTACCAGAACTTGGACCCAAGGAGGTCACAGTCTGATTTTACTTACACCAGTTCTGGTCCTGTAGTCCACTTGCACTGTTACCCTTTTATTAATAGTTGGTTACAATAAACAGAACAGAATGCACTGTGACATAGAAACTAGAAACTGCTAAACTACTTAAATGAAGGATGTTCCAGCAACTGTGTCTGCATGCACTGTGGAAGAGGAAATTTGACACTAACAGGTTGATCATTACTATGCAGTCATAGCACAAATTAAACCTCTATGTTTACATATGATTCCATCAGGAAATCTTCCACCATCTTTTTTTCATATTTGTTAGACACTGCCTATAAATTGCAACCTTTGAGTCTTACACACACAAAGCTGCTTCTTGCAGGTAGTCCTCTACTTCAAAATATACATCCTTTCTACTTCAAGAAACAACTTATTAGCAATTCTACTCTATTTTACTAAAAGCCTTTAACTTCTTCAAATGTTATGAGAATTTCGTAGTCACTTTGTAAACCAACATCTGAAGTATCTCCTGGACTTACACCACAATTCATCAGTCTCTGTATCTATAAAAAACAAATTTATACAAGAGTTGGGCATTTTTACTCTCAAATATTTGAAAAAGGAAAGTAATTTTTTTTCCATTTTTCTGATACAATCACAAAGGAAACAATCCATTCTTTCATCTAGTTGAAGAAAAATTGTACTATTTTATTTCCACAGCAAAGAGGGTTTATATTTATACCATGAACTGTTTCAGCTCTGCTTATAGTTTTCATTTGTGTTCATGCCATAAATGAAAACTTATGCTTCTATATAACGATTTTAATCAAATAGCTATATGAATTAAAATATTTAGTAAGTAGCATATTCTGGTACACTTTTCTTGTTTATCATTTTGGAGCAGCCTTAACATAATGTATATGAACTACACCCCTTTTTTGATGAAATTAAAATGGAAGGTGTTCTCCAACAGTGGTCTACTCATCCAAACATTCCCTGGAATCAGAGTAGAATTCATTCAAAGTATTACCTCTGAAGAAATACAGCCTGTGGCCACCAGGTCCTCAGCATCCACTGTTTTCTTCTATGGATCCATTCCCACTACAGATTACTTGTAATACAGATCCAGCCAAAGTTTTCCAGACCTAAAGAAGTTTTTAGTCCTTTGGTTGTAAAACGTGACACATGCCATGATCTCAATGTTTTCTTTGAAATACTTAAAGCAGTTCTTACTCCAGCCAGGTTAATCTCATTAAAAGTTTATTCCATGGAAGTTAATTTCATTATATTCTTCCTCTACAATGGCTTCCTGTCTTTGAGACTCCACAGCAAGCAAATTAATAACCATCTACTTAGATTAACAGGGATTGCACAGAATAATTATGTTCCATAAATAAATACTCAAGAACAGCTTACAAGAAGTACAACTTTCTCATTTAAATAAAAAGTATTTTAATTAAGCAAGTGCAACCATAATGCATTATTAAGGGAAAGCACTGCTCTGGAGCCAAGAGTTAAGAATCAGATAGGATAATGAAAGGCTGACAGCTCTTTCATTCTCTCTCTTAACTATTCATGCTACTCAACTGGTTGTGATGTATTAGGAAAGCAGAATTCAGTCATTCTGCTTCACAGTTCTCAGACTCCACTAAGGCCTGATGGAAAGACAACTCCTGGAGCAGGACTCTGAAACTAAAGCAAAACTCCACCTCTTTTTGTCACCATGGCAGGACAGCCTGCACCTCAAGGCCCACTGCTAATGGAGTTGGTTTTGTCCAGCTCTTGTATGAGACTGTAGCTTATTTATACAGAATCAAACAGATAACTTCTCTTAAAAGAAACACAAATACACAGGAAAAGCTCTACGAATCACAACAACATGAACACAGCCCTCAGCCTTGTAACTCTTCCACTCAGCATGTTTATCTGAATTGGTGCTGACACAGAAATACAGACCTCAATAAGGCCCTGAATATTTATTCCTGTAGGTAGAAAACCTGCATATGGTGAAACAATACTTATATTAGGTATTGGTACATGCTGTCATTACATGCTTCCAGTGATCCTGCAAGGTAAATATTCTTCAGCCACTGACTTCAGCTCAAAGTGAAACAAATTGTCTTATAAGCAAAACCCCCCTCCATGTTTCTCCTAACTAACCTTCCTGTCAGGTTTTCTTGAGGTTCCAGTTTTTCTCTACTCACTCAAATCTGTTCTCTCTTTTTAGGATGGTTGAGGCTTAGGATTTGATGTGATCCTAGACACAGTTTTGGAAAGTATCGCATAGCAATACCAATGTATATCATGACATTCTGTCCAAAATCTGCAGCCCTCAACAGACTCACAAGTCTGTACCCAAACTGCTTCAAAGCAGGTATTTAAAGTTGTTTCTAAAGAGCCCATTAAGGCTGTGATGCAGAAGAACACTTCTTCCAGAAAGGCACCAAGTATTTAACTGAAAACATTGATAGACAAACAATTTATCCATTAGGAGATTTTCACTGGCATCCCATGATACAATGACTTAGATGCTTCTTAATGCACTTGTGCACTCATGGTAACTTTAGTCTGTTATTTGCTATCACTCTTCTGATTACAAAAAGCTGTCATTTGGATTAATTTTGTTATTCCTTCATTCTGCCACTTGCTGTATGAAACTAGTATTGCTAATTCTTTTTTAAGCTTTGGGAAAGTTGCCTTTTTGGGATCACCAAACATATATACCAGAGCTTGCTTATTTTGAACAAACTGTTCCTTTTTTATAAGCAACCAATACTTTGTCTTGAACTTTATTATGACAGCCCAAAATTACCAGATTTCTGGGCTAAGAAATTATACTTCAATCATAATTTATAAGGTTCAATACATTCTAGAAAATTAAAATAAAACATCTGTATTTTAGAAATGAACATTACGTTAATACAACCTGCATGAGATCTTCAGAATAAGACTAATGTAGTGAAGAATTTTGGTTGGAGCCACTTCTTCCTTGACATCACATTAAAAGCTTAAGCAGCAAATAATTTTTTCCATTTTTAAGCTTTTAAAAAAATTATTTAAAGAGTTGAAAACTAATTACATATAAACTTTCTCTTTGCTCTCTTCTCCTTCTGATACTAGTTAAGCTCTTCTCACCTTTCCCAAAAGATTAAGTTTACTCATGTAGAAAGTCACACTCATCCTATTTCCTAATCTCTATCAGTAATGAATCCTGGATGACAGCATCCAGACTGTAAGAGTATATATAGAGTATGTGAAGTGCTATTCTTCAATGCATTCAAAATCCTTCCAATATAACAAGGTATTGTTTATCTCTATCTGCAGATACTTTCAGTGAAAAAAAATAATTCTAATATTCCCTATGCCAGAAGCAAACTCCAAGAAGGTAATTGGGAATCTGGGGTTGGCCAAATCAGAATGGTTACATTAATGGTACCACTAATGCCTCTGCACCACACAAAGTAAGATCTTCTCAATATCTAAGAGGAATCAAGTCCATGAACACAAGTTCTGCAGCTGTGCAATATTAACACAGAAATGGCATCCAATTTTCATGTGCTTTCATAATTCAGTCACATAATTCCAGTTTCTGTGACAAGTCTCCTGATTCTGATACTGATTTTAGTATTTATTTCAAAACTCTAGGCTTTATAGTTACTTAAACATATACCCTGATATATTCACAAATACATTCAAAACTCTTTTAGCTCTAAAACAAATAAGGCTTCAAAATGTGGAAATTAAAATAAGGTTACCTCCAATCTTGACATTTTCTTTTCTTTAAACCTCAGTTTGTAAGCCAGCCCCCTGCCCAGCATCCTGAATGTTTTGAGTTGCTGGAAACAATGACTGAGTAGTCTTTAACATTATTTATGAGATTTGGAGTGCAAAAGAAACCAGAAAAACAACCTTTCAAAGCTTTGTCTCCTCTACAGGGAACTCTACCTTCCCTATTAGTAAGCTTCTCTGAAGCCTTCTCTGGATCCCTTAACATTCTTTATATAAGTTAGGAAGGAAAGGCCAAGGGAATAACTTTCTGTGATAATATTAACAGGAGTCCTTATTTACTAAAACTGTAAGACCTTCCACTTTTTTCAGTACCCTAGATTCAACTTGTAAAATTTGCAGACTGAGGAGGAAATCTAAAACCAAAAAAGAAGCCACAGATTCTCTATTCAAACACACGTTAAGATGCAAAAGCAAGGCTACTACTGTTGTTTTTCCAAAATATCACTTAAAATACAAAAAACAGAGGAAATTTCTTTAGTATTATGTTGATTATCTATCATAAATTCCTGGCAATGTTAAAAAATTAAGAATACATAAGGTCTAGCTAGAAAAAACACGTAAAATAGTGTTTTACGTATGTCTTCATTTTTTATTTACATTTTTGGGGAACACCAAGAAAAGTCTCTTCTGTCACATATCAAGTTACTTTCTTGAAAAATGTCTTCATTTTGGTTAGACATGAACATGATCATCCCACAGTACAAACAAAATTCTACCCTTCAGAAAAAATTGGTGTGACACCATAGTGCTCCCAAGTATTCTCCTGTGTACATGCACACACTTCTGCAAACCTCATTTATCATCCACACATCAGACAAAATACATTGCAAATTTATTATATTGCCTAAAGGAAATAAAACACATTATCTCATTCAGGTGTTCAAATTTAATTTCCTTTCAGTTTTTAAGTCTACATTAGCAGCTTACATTTAGTTTAAACTTGCAGATAAACAGTAAATAATTAGCTCTTCATAAAAATGGCAAGAGAGCATCTCCTGTGCTCCTTGCATCACACTGTTTTTGCAGTTTTCAAACTTTCAGCCTGGGAGTGATTAATACATCTTCCTATTTGTTTTTGCAGAGCTATACTGCTCAAGAGTTTGGCAACATAAGGTTTGACTCCTGGGTGCTCCAATTAAATCATTTAGATGTTATGAAATGTCAGAAATGGCCTCTCCTCTCCCTTCCTTAAAAAAAAAAAAAAACAAAACAAACCAAAACCAACCAACCAAACAAAAAAAGACATTTCTGGAATGTACTTACATTGCTTGGTGCAAGTAAACAAAGCACTGTATTAAATTGCCCTTGCAAATACACTGCTAAATAGTTACAAGTAAAAGCTTCTCCAGATTTGTAAAAGGTAGTACAGCTTGGTTTCCTAAATTTCCTTTACTTATATCTCTAACATTGTTCCTAAAATTACCCATACTCAAATTTTCTATTAAATTCAACATGAGTCTTTGAACACTGTACAGAGGAGTTTAGCATAAAAACATATCCAAAAGAACAGCATTTTAGAAATCAGCATTGTCATCATTACGAATCAGGATGTATTTGTAAAGCATGTAATCGACTTTCTTTTAAAATATTAAAGACAACAATAAAAAAGCCCTACAAACTTTAGAATCGTGTTCTCAATGGCAACACTTATTGTTAACATCTGCTCTAAACATGAGCTAGAATATAAACCTTAACAATGTGGATGAAAATTCCAAGATCCGATATGACTTTACTGAAAAAACCTGATTTGTATGAAATGTTCCATGTCTCTTATGGAGCCAAAGGCAATTTTTAGCTTGGTTACATCTGAATAGGAATCCCTGCGGCCTTGGCCAGCTCCACTCCTCTCTCTATCAAGCTGCATTAAAACAAGCAGGAACAAAAAAAGGCAGAGTGCCACATTAGTGCCATCCTCTGCCTGGCTCTCTGTGGCTGCTGGCTGCTCACTGAGCACATGGATAATCTGACACTAGCTCCAAGAGTCCCTGCTCCAGATGGCTGCTAGGGGACATAGGAGTGGTAAGGGACACTGGCAAACCCCAAACACTATGGGGCCAGTTAACACACAGGACATGAAGAGGCATCACAGGTCACTCTAGTACTGGTACAGACCTAAATCTTAATCTAATGCAAGTCAGTAACCTCCTTAAAAAGGAGACTGAAAGCTGAAATGCCTTTCAAGAAAGTTACATGCGCATGAATTGGAGAAATAAGGTAGGTGGTCTTCTACTCTTCCCCAGCCAAAGGAACAAAGGAACAGGATCAGGTTTTTCCTTTGCTTGGGTTCAGTAGTTTGACTGCTGCAGTTTATCACTAGCTAATATTCAACATGTTGAACAAAGACCAATCAGCCAGTGAAGGGAAAATTGCTAGAAAGCAAACATACAGATGGTACCAAACTAACAATTACAGTATAACCACAGCCTCAGCAACACACAAACTGAGTTAATGGGATTCACCTGGTCTTTCTAGGGAAGAAAGTTCTCTGCCTGTGCTTCCAGATCAGCCCACACAGATCAATCACTTCATTTCCTGACAAATGTCCAGTATCTTATATTCTCTTTGTTAAACAAAATCTGCCTTGATAGGGAGTTACAAATCTGGATTTCTAATGAAAGAGCACCGAGCTGAGAGGACAGTAACAGGCAGACCCAGCCATGTAAGACAGCCATCAAAATCCAGACTGCAGCTCCTTGAGCAAGGACTGCTCCACTTCCCTACAAAGGGGAAACCACACATATCCTATCCATCCTATCCTATCCTATCCTATCCTATCCTATCCTATCCTAATAAAGCAAGTCTCAGTTTGTCAAACATGTTACAGGGTGACCACTCAACACTTGCAGATCAGAAAAACGAGGAGGAATTTATTATTTAGCTGGCTCTTAGTAAGGACCAGGACTACCCACACACTCACAAGTAACAGCTCACCTTAACAGCTTCTGGTACAAATGACATCATTTTGACTTTAGCTTGGTTTGTATTCACAAGCTGTAGCTAAAGGCTTCAAATTTATCACTCATTCACCTGAAATAATTTACTGCTCCTTCTGAACTGTTACCTTCAATTACACCAGTGTGGCTTCACAGTCAGTGAAGCAGGCTGGCATCCTAAAAATACCAGACAGGCTGTAATGGTTTCTGAAACATCTTGTCTTAGCACACCAATGAAAGTCAAGAACAAACACAGAAATGCAGTACTTTAAATCTTACCTACAGGACATAGCTAAAGTCTTCTACAAGAATGGACTGTTTCCTGCACTCAAAATGCCCCTCTAGAGAAAGGTCTCACATCAAAAACAGGAAGGCAAAAGTTCCCAGTTTAGTTTCTCTTCGAAGAGATGATAATCTATTGGTTCATCCATGAGACAAATTTCAGATTTTCCAGAAATTAAGCTGGTCTTTTGGAACACAGAATGTCCCAAACGACTTGTTTTACATAACCATAGAGAGATTTTTCTATCATTACATCACTCCCAAAAGTTCATTTTAACAATACTTCATTAACAAAGGTTCAACTAAAAGGCCTCCTAGAAGTTAGCTTTTTTTCTCCTTAGATGAGATTTTGATACCCAAGTTAGCCGAGTAAGTAAGAACTCAAAGTTGAAATATTAAGCCTTTTTTACTGTATATTATTAAATTAAATTTAGAAATAAAATTATGCTAATATATAGAATGCTAATATAGTTTCTCAGCTTTAGTCCTCTGAGATTATATCAGTAAAATAAAAAGTCAAAAGAAAAATTAGTCAGAACAAATTTGAATATATTTGGACTGTATAAAATAAAACATGACATGTATCTACCTCTACAGAGACACTTTGCCTTGGGGGCTTTTGTTGGGTTTTGATAGAGTTATGCATACACCAAGCTTATAATATAAAAAATTGGCTTGAAAATCTGAATGTAGTAACAGAGCAATAAAATCTCACCTTTCAACTTTAGAAGTTGAAGAAATCTGCACTTTTCCAAAAGTTTTAGACCTCCATAAATTATTTCAAGCAACAAGATTCTTTTTGCATGGTTGTTTGGTGCTTAGTATATAAAAAATTATATATATCTCTAAGTCTGTTTAAATACTATCACTGTGACTGCAAGGACTTTTGCTCTCCTCTTCACATCTTTGCTACAACTGGTCACCCCTGGAATAGTTAAATACTTTACAAGTTAAGAGTTTTATGCTTCTCCTGTCTTCAATTTTATCTTCTGCTCTCCATAAACTTCAACCTGCTCACTTCCAGTCTTTGAGAAAGAACAACTTGTCTTTATACTCCATTCTGATAAAGGGTTCAAAAAATGCAGTATTATTTAAAAAAAAAAAACACAAAAACTAAACAAAGCCCTATTAAACTTCTAAAGGTGTTCCTTCAGCCCTCTGCCTTTTAAAGATATAATTTTTTTTTTTCTTTTTTAACATTTACCAAACAAATAAAGTGGTGTTTTGGATTTGGGTGTAGGGGTTTTTTCTTTTTTTTTTTTTTTTTTTTTTACTATATCCAGCAATTAGTTTATTCCAGCAAAGACAATAATTCTGCATCAATAATACTCCAAATATTTGCTGTTCCCTACTGCTTTGCATTTATTACTACTTACAAATATTCTTTATTTAAATCCCTTGGAACCTTGATTGTTTCCAGGTACACAGGTAGATCAAGCTAAATGGAGTGGGGAAAGGCTTTGAACAATCTGTCTGAGACCAGAAGAGGCTTCCATAGCAGAACTCCATACCCAGACCAACTGTGCAGCAATCCATTTCCTCAGAGTTCAGCAATTGCTCTGACAAAGTAACAGATAACAACCTGCTCAACTAGTCCCTTCCAGAAGCATCAAAGGCTCAGTTTTGTTGTGTTTCATCCAAAGGTGAAGTGATGCCACAGAGCCACAGAAAACTGCACTATGAACAGAGAAAGCTTTATGCCAAAAAGCATTTGAATTTATTTTATTAAAATATTTACAAAATAAGGAACTTGATCCAGAACTTGAAGCAATGAAGGATGGAAAAGGTAGTAGGAAAAATGAGAGAGTGACAATAGGAAAGGCATGCCCTGGGCAAGTTAGGAGACCCCTCCACAGAGTTAATACACTCTTTTTATATATAAGAGAAAGTGCATTGGTAAAACACATTTGAACAAAAATTAGGATTTGAATTTAAAGAAAACTTATCTGATTATCTTAAGTAAGTGTTAGTGTTTTGTCTTGGTTTCAGACTGAAAAATCATGCAAAGATTTAATAATTTGCATTAACTGGACTGATAAGAACCCCAATTTCTGACAGCCACGTAAGTGGCTCAACAAGTGTCATCCCACAGATTATCTCAGTATCTTCCCCCACCCACACACGCATTCCCTTTTTACCAAAGGGATAAAACCCCAACAGAAATCTGTAAGATATCATGCTTAACTTCATCTGTTCAGGCAACAGGGGGAAACTAATAATTCAAAAAAAGCCCACTTTTTTGAGACAGAGAAAATGCATATAACACAGGGATTGTATTTTACCTATTGGTACCATTCTGGGATCTGAAGAAGAAAAGCACTTTAGTTGAACAACAAAGCAACCCCTCCAGCAATACAGAAAAGCTGGTCTCATCACCTCATTACTGGAACCAACTTACATTTAGACACAAGGCAGTTCTACTGTCTCTCCCTTTCAAATAGAATTTAGATTAAAAGCCAGTAACATTACATACTCAAGTCCTCCAAGTTATTAAATTTGGAAAATGCTTGCAGAACTTCACATAATCCCCTTATCATAACACAGTCTCTATTATGATCACTGATCATTTTATATGACAATTGTTTTAACTTTCTTGAGAGAAGACTGCATGACATTGTTTTCTTATCATTAATCAGCAATCATAAATCTCCATGTCTTACTCATTTGACTAACTCAGCATACTCAATTTTCAGTTTCCCTTACTAAAGTTATAATTAAATTTAACAAAATTAAGTTAATCTTAAATATTCAAAATTGCTTCAATGAGATGACAGAGTGGTGTAACTTCCATTTTGCAGAGAGAGACAAAAAGTTAACAACCTAAAGTCCTCCTTCCCTCTAGCAGAGACTAGCTTTGCTCCTTTCTGTCTAGCTTTGCTTTCCAGAATACAGAACAGTCAGTTTTGTACTTCAGATTTTCATACAAGAGGTACCAGTGATGACAAGCATCAACATGGTAAAACACACAAACAAAAATGACTTTTCCATAGCAGAAACTCCTCTAGACTTACAAATGGATAACATGCTATGATTTAATATTGAAACATCTAAGAAATCTGCAGAAAAGAAAGACATCATGCAACCACTAATTCAGATAGAACACCTGGAGTACTCAGCTAGCCAAGACACCAAATGATGCTATACCTGTATGTAAACAGGAGGAACACTTCCTTTCCAAACACTCACAAGCAAAAACAGATGAGGAGAACAAATCTATCAAGAATTTTTGAGACAGTATATTGATGGGATCACAAAAAGTAGCATTGCCATATCAAGCTTTGCACTGTGGTTGTCAAATGTGAGCTTTAAATTCAATCTTCTTTTAAAATGGAAAGAGATGAAAGTTTTGGCTTTTGCAGGAAAAAAACCAAAACTGTTCCTTCCTTGCATTTCTGGTTCACAGCGCTTTTCTGGCCCTGCCTACCTGAGTGGATCAGCTAAATTACCCTTAAATACCTTGGAGAAAGAGAAAAGAAGGCTTACAAGCAATTTTAGGAATAAAACAATCACAAATTTTTAGAACAAAGCATCATTTCTATCCCATGGGCACATATCGAATGTCCCTTGCTTTAAGACCTACAACATCTGTTCTCCTCTTAGACTTTTATTTTTAGTTACCTAGAGATAATCTCATATAAATACATCTGGCCCCAGAGAAACCAGCTGCAATATGTAAATTTTACTGAATGGAAAAAATTGGGGGTATTAATTTCTAGCTGCCCCTTCCCAGACAGTCTCACTGATTCCTTCCTCAAGATGCACTGAGCTGCAATTCCTCATGTGAGTAACTGAGACTTGATTCAAACACTGTGACCAGGCATGCACACATCATTGGACTCTCAATGGTAAAACTCAGGCACAAACTAAACTTTAAAACTGAAGCACTAAGACTTAAAGCCTTCAATTGTGGACCCTTCCTAGTTGTCAAAAAGAATAATTGATACAAAAAGTGAATGTGCACATCTCTCCTGTTATCCTCCACACACTACTTGAAAGCAAATATTATTGAAAAACTATGTTCCACAAATGTATTTTCCAGTGTTGAATAATCAACAAACTCCAGAAAACTACTGCAGTAACATTAGAAAAAACTCTCCAACTTAAATGCATCATTTAAATTCATTGTGTCCAATACTTTCTCATTCTGACAGAGCATTTTGAAGCCTGACTCATAGTTTGGATTGCAGTGAGGCAGGCAAATGGAAATGGAAAAGATAATGCCCATCAGCCTAGCTATTTTCTATATACCATTTTTGTATTAGCATTTCAAAGGATCTATGAATTAGAAATCAGCTGTCTCCAGATGTGCAGTGGGACTCCAGTTACTCCAAAAAAACCTCATGTATTATGTCAGGAAATCCAAGAAAAAGTAATCAGTACTTCCAAATTATTTAACACACTGTTAATGGCTATGTTATTATAGCTTGCAAAATGCTTTTTAAAATCACAAGTGATGATTTTAAAATGCTCACAAACATACTTCTGGCAATGCACACAGACTCCTCTTAGGAACTGCTTATTAGATTGGTAGTCAGCATCCCTTCTACAGCAGATTTTGTGCATGTTATCACACCTGTAACAACATAAAAATTAATCTCTTATTCTTCTGTTTCCCAAAACCAATCAGCAATGAAAAGTTACAGTTTAGCTAGCCAGTGTTACCAGAAGTCAGGCAGAATATTCTCCTTTGGGTGAATGAGTGCTAATACCCATTCATATTTTGGCACAAGTTTGTTCATTAGCAGCTTTACATTAAAGCAGAACAGCAGCTTTCTGCAATAATGACCTACTGTGTTATTTTAATATGAAGTGTGTTTTGGGCACTGAAGAACGAAAAAAAAGGGAATATTAAATCATATGACAATTTTTCCTTATGATGCCTCAAAACATGTAGTTGAATGCATTAGATATACAAACATATGCAGTCAAAGTAGAACTAATTTCCTTGGGAATAGCTTTCTATTTTGCAGATGCATTGAAGGCTTGGAGTCTTAGAAGGAAGCACTTTGGAGAATGCTGAAGGTTAGATTTTGTTTTGTTTTCTCTGAATATTTGTTGCAGGGAATACAGGCTCTTGAGAAAAAATATGCTTTTCTGTTGGCCCTCATTTTTCCCAGCAGACAATAGCTGCTACTGTCCAGCGTTTAAATGACCTTTGCCCTGCCCTCCTACTTTGTTTCCCTTAGGAATGTCATTCATCCTTTTGTAACACTTTGCAACTCATTATTGCCTTACTTTTTCCTGCCACTTTTGTTCTGGTCTTTAAAAGAGAACATATACACTGTTTCAATCTAAGGGGGAAAAGAATTGAAAAGGAAATCATTAGTACTTGGGAGAATGTCCAGAGACAAATATTCACGTGGTACCTCAATGTAATCTGAGTTTTAACCCATAAATTTACTAAAAGTAGTTAGTGTAGGCATAATTAATTACCACATTAAATACAAAATTTAAGGATACTTCTATTTTTCCTCATTATCTATTCTCTCTCATTGCTCCCATATCTTTATCAACACTTCATCATGCATTTGTAAGGGAAAAGAGGTTGCACCCCCACCCATCTCAAACCAGTCTTTATGTGATCTTGATATACTCATACCTTTCCTTAGAAAACCTGAATTTGTTTAGGAGGGGCATAATCCTTATCTACACTAATAGTTTTCACAACGTATTCTCACTGTTTCTATTGCTTCTTCTGATACACAGACACAGAGGAACAAAGGCAGACCTCCTGCTTTTGTAACACACCTGTGCAGCTGAATATCAGAAGAGACTGAACTTCTTTAAATAACCACTCCTCACACATATAGAGGTATAGTGTGTTTCTTTGAAAATTTCTTTGAAAAAGTACCTGAAAAGAAAAATTTCAACTTAAAGAGTCAAAGTCATAAATGACTCAACTTCCCCAACAACTACACAAGAACATCATTTTCACAGTCAGCAATACAGACTAATAACACTTTGCTTGACCACAGTTCTTTGCCTAGGAGCAGTAAAAATACTGGTAATAAAACATAAAAGTATCCAAAGATTATAGGAAAGTTGCAGCTGCAAAAGTGCAAAATTTTGAACTACTTTAGAAGTCCTACATATTGAAATATACTTTGGCAATCAAACCTAACTTTAAGAAATACATAAAGAGGGAATACAAAGCTTATAAAAATGAGCAGCTTGAATAATTCTTCTAAGAAACAAGCATTACAAGGCAACGTTTACAAAAATTTACTGTTACAAAAATGATATAAAACATTATAAACAACACATGACAATTCAGTTAACCCAATGAGATAGGCACAATTTAAACCATTGCCCAAACAAAAAAGATTTCTAGAGGGTATGGTTGGGGCAACACTAAAATGATTCAAAATTGCATCTACTGTGAACCAGCAACCCGGCAGGAAAAAAATATCTTCTCATTTCTTTTAATTTACCAGATTATTTCTCCCCATGCTGGTGCTACACACTAGCAAGAAAAATGAAGTCTTTGTTTCCAGTTTTCCATTTATTTACAGTTCTGTGCCTCCCAGAGCTCAGAGCCTCACGCAATGAAAACTGCCACTGGAAACATTGCGACATCGTGTCAAATCACACAGTTACTTCCACATCACATCCAACTGTGGAAAACCAGAGCTCTCTCCTATAAAAGAATAGCTTATATGTTGCATATGGTATTTCATTTTTTATATTTTTTCTTTACTGTTTTTTTCAATCCTACTTAATAACCCAGCTGCCAGTCACCATGCCAGTAACCAGTTTCACACAGTAGGCAATTCCTGCCTAACATCAGGATTTAAAACAGACCCTCCTGCAATCCATCCCTCAATTCAGAGCATCTCAACTTTTGCAAACAAATAAGTGCAAAGATCAGCCCAAATCATTTACCACTTTGCCAACTGGCTCCTCATTCCTCAGGCTGAAATCCTTGGCAGTTTGGCAGAGATGCTCTTGTCTGCCTTCCAGCTGCCTGCTGGGATGAGCAATATTTACCGTCTTACTCTTCAATCAGAGGCAACAAATAACAGCATGAGTTAAAAGGGGACCAATTCCATTCCTGCAGGAGTATTTGAACTACTGTCTTCAGGGAAAAAATTCAAACAGCCTCCCACGTACTCACCAAAACTCGGCGTTAAGAGCAGCTTTAATCTTTTAGATGCAACAGTGAAAATCTGCAGCCACTTCAGAGGAGAAGCAGTCAGCAGTCTAACAGTGAGTGTCTTCTCCAGAGCCCAGCTGCTGGCAGCACACAAACCTGCTCTGCCATGAGTTTTCTTGCTGGAAAACTGTTTAGCATTTCAATGCTGGGACATATTAATGTGAGTCACTCTATTTAAAGTATGGTTTCATTTCAGATTAAAAGGGGGAAAAATCATTTTACATTTTACAATTACAGTCCTAAATTTTACGTTCATATGTGATCATTTAGCATTAGATATGACAGGCCTTAGTGCTTAAAAAAAATATGATAAATTCATCTCTGCCCAACTCAGCCTGTGAGGTAAGTTATACACCATCTATTAGATAAACAGCAATTCCAATCATATTTAGTGTAATTTAAACACCACTCAATTTTTCAACTGCATTAGCTACAGACAATTTATACCGTTTTCTCATTAAAATGTACCATCTATTCTAACTACATATAATGAAAGGTTTCTGGCTAATACCAGATGACAAATGTAAACTAAAACCACAAGAATATCTAATTAATAAGAATTGGAAAACAATAAAATCAACTTCAGTTTGCCTTACTCTTTTACTAAAATAGGCACTTTTTAAAAAGTAAAACAGTGGAGAGAAGTAAAGATTAAATTTACTGTGTCAAAGATTTTACTTATATATAGTATATTTATAATAGCTAACAAATTGAAACTTGAAAAAATAATTGAAAAAGTCTATGTATTTTAGACCTTCTCACTACATGTCCCCAAAAGGTACAAAACAGGTCTGCTTTTAAAGATCAAGATGATAACATTATAGATACATGATAGATCATACACTTCTCCCATACTTCAATAAAAATAAGAATAAATTTTACAAAAAACCCTCTAAATATTTAGATTTCTTAATTTAAAAGTGATATTTACCTTAAAAAATGTAGTCAAATGTAGCAGCCATTGAAAAAATCGTGCATTTTGGTTATTATGGGGCTTTATTTCTAGTAGCAAATCCACTTTAAAAAATCCTCAGTTTTGGACAAAAATACTGGATGCCACAGTTCATGGTTTACATTTGCTGTATCAACATTTGCCTAAAACAGCCCAAAATATGTTATACTATTCCTATTTTAGATAATTGTAGTAACTCTTAACAGCATGAGATGCTAACAGATTTCAAACAAGAAGCACAAAATCTCTGAATTTTAACAGTTGGGACTATTAGTAGCACCAAAAAATGCTACTTCTCTGATCACTTAAACAAGATTTGACAGGATGTTTAACATCATGCTCTAAAATGATGCATACACACTGAATTTTAGCAAGCATCATACTACAGAATTTTTCCAACTAGGATGCTAATGTACACAATTGGTTAATTCAGCTCTTTCTACTCCACATGATAAGGCTTTCTACACTTAACCTCCAGATTTCACTAATTAGCCCAAAGTAAAGCATTGAGCTCTGTGGGGATATCATGCTTATTAACAATCAATTCAAGGATAGCTAGACTTCAAAAGAAGCATCATGCTAAAGAGAAAAAAGTCCTACTGGTGTACTTGGTAGAAAACCAGGCAGAAGAAAGCTATAAAATACTACAAATCTTAGGAAACATTCATTATAAAGTGAAATTCAACAACAAAATTTTAAAAAACATGAAGAAATTAAACAGAAGTTTGATTTTATTCTAATATGCATTATAACATAGAAAACCTAATGTTGAAACTATAGTTACTATACTTCACTCACAGGATGCTCTGTGGTGATTTAGTATGCACTTCTCTAAGCTTTTATCCATCTCAGCAGAGCAAACTGAAACGCACATGTATCTAAGGTTTTAAAAACTGTATTATAAGATCGCATAATGCAAGTAATTAAGGACTGCACATGAAAAAGACTAAAGACAAGACTCTATGCTAGTTTAATTACATCTTTCTGAAGTGAATACTCAACTGTGTATTACTAAAGCTGCATACATACAGCTAGAATAAGGAAAAGACCATTTTTTGTTTACTGAATGCGTAATAAAAATACTTAAACATTAATTTAAAAGAAAAAAATCACAAACACAGCATGCTACACAGGTAAACTAGTTTATGCTAAAAAAAATCCGATTTATATTCCTGTAATCTACAGGGAATTTGTAACCAATTTTGCCAAGACTTGTCTAGGTTCTTTTAATATTCTGTTTGGGAATACAGAAATTTCATTGGGAAATTTCTATTCATTCCATTTCATCAGTACAATGATTTGCATTTCAACAAGTGTGTAGATACAATCTTTACAAACTCATTTATGAGTAAGCAAACCTTAATTTCTTGTATTACAGAGCTGAAGAGCAACACAGATAATTTTAATAATACCACACAATATTCTAGTGCAAACGCCATCACTATGCAGTACTTCCATGTTTGAGATTTCTTATCATACCCACAAAGTGGGTATGATCTAAATGTGTTAGAAACCAAATGTTTTGTAAGTGCACAAATGATACATGCTCATTTCATTTTAAAAAAAAAGAGGTATGCAGGGAAAGAAAAAAACACAATAGAGAACAGACCTGCATCACTCATTACTTAAAAAAATTATTTTTTAAAAATCAAATTAGGCCTCAAAATACAGTTAGATATATCATGTCCAAAATACAGTTAGATATATCATGTCCAAAAACCAGCTCTGTTTGCTGCTACTAGCTAACTCATAGCCATGCAAGTAAATGGAAATCAGTAATCTGTAATTTCCATAAGAAACCGTAGAATCACAGAATGCTTGGGGTTACAGGAGACCTTCAAGATCATTTACCTACAACCCTTTTGCCAAGGGCAGGGACACCTTCCAGTAGACCAGATTGCTCACAGCCCCATCCCAACCTGTCCCTGAACACTTCCAGGGCTGGGTCATCTGCAGCTTTTCTGGGCAACCCGTTCCAGCGTCTCACCTCCCTCACAGTGGAGAATTTTTCCTAATATGTAATGTAAATCGACCTTCTTCCACCCTGAAGCCACTCCCCCATGTCCCATCACTCCACATCCTTGTAAAAGTCCCTCTCCAGCTCTCTTGCAAGCTCCCTTCAGGAATTGGAAGGTTGCTCTAAGGTCTCCCTGGAGCCATCTCTTCTTCAGAGTGAACAACTACAACTCTCTCAGCTTGTCTTTATAGGAAAGGTCTTTTAGCCCTCTGATCATAAAAAAATAAATACCTGCTTGTGTAAAACAGTACTAATTTTAATCCTTGTCTCAGGTATAGTAATTTTCTGCTAAAAGTTTAGCATGAAACAAATCATATTTAATGTATTGAACAAATGAAAACTAATTTGCTTTGGCAAGCTTTCTGTAAATTACAACAACTGACTTACCTACTTGCACAAGCTAAAGAACTGCATTACCTCTACTTTAGGATACATGGATGATTCCTCATTCCAATATCTAAATGAAGCACAAGATGATTTCTGACTCTCCTTAATCTTAGGTACCAAGTAAATAAGCAGTGGAATTTTTTTTTAAAGGAAAAAAAATATTCTTATATTAATTTCACAGATCAAGGACTAAAGACTAATTCAAGCTCTCTGGAAGACATTATTACAGCATCTAAAATGTTATTGCTTCTATTTTCTACTCCACTTTCCTGCTGAAGATTACAGTCCATTTGGCAAGGACAATAGGAAAAAACCCCACGTGCTAGCTCATGAGCAGGCACAGTTCATAACCTGCCCATTAGCCTAAGCTGACTTTATCAGTAACCTTCAGCAGAAGACAGGAGTGATAACAGTTGGAATTGCTACAGATAAACCTATCAAAGATCATGATTCATCACAAAGTGATCTGCCCAATGTTATATATTCAGCTTAAGAGCTGGAACTTAACAGTAGCTTACAGTCATAACTAAAAGACAGCTCTCATTAACGCACTTTATTACTGAGGGCAAAAAATGAAGTTTCTGAATTCATTCCATAAATTTCAGGTTTTTTCTGAGTGCCTCCTATCCTTCCTTCTTTTCTATAATGTCCAACTCTACCCAAGTCTACAAAGAGATAGAAAAACTCCACAGCTTACTAAGAATATTCTCTCTTGCAATATAGAAATTTTTAAAATTCACATACTGTAATATTTTCATATGGCTGAGCTGGGAAGGAACCTTGACCACAGGAACCTGAACTGAAAAAATATTTCTAGATTTGGTCCAGAACACTGATGCAAGCCCATCTCTTTCAGCAAATTTAGCTGGAGTTTATTCTTTTACCCATTTTAGTATGCTTATTTTGCTTTCTTTTAAAATTCATCAGAGATACCTTGCATATGTAACACTGGATGAACACATAACACACTGATCAATATTTATGAATGTATGAATACAATGGTTACTAAATATAGCAGTATACTGATGGTGTTGCTGTGCCTTCATCTTCACCTACAGGCTGAAGTGAAAACAACTTCCCAGTACAACCTATCATTTGTTCAAAAGGAAATGAGTGTCATCCTTCCTCTGAAAACATGTTATTTTCACAGCTTGCTACACTTATTGCAGTGGACAGTAGGATAAGCTACTCAGGTAAGAAACTTTAGCAGAGAAGGCAAAAACAAATGAGTGGTGTGTAAAATGCATGATGACTACAGGAGACTGTCTTGTGACTCAGATTCAATCAACTCTCCTTGATCCACTCAAATGCACTTGTTGAGAATTACAGGCCTCAGCTCCCTGTCTGCCGGAAACAGGATCTAAATGATAACCCAATTCACTGAATTTCAGAAAGTACTTTTGTATCATAATATAATCTTTCCACTAAGAGCTCAGACTTCAATTGAAAAAAAAAAAAAAAAACAACAAAGAAAAAAAAACACAAAGAAAAAATGGGGAAACTAATAAAAGATTATTTGTTGCCACTCTTCTCCACAAAAATTTCCACATGTTTGGATCACCTCTTTTATAAAGAAATATAATTTGCCATAAGTTTATCCACCACGTGAATGACTGTTAAGAAACCAAAAAATTCTTATTTGATGATAACTTATTAGCCTTTTCCACAGTTGTTTACAGAATGTGTACACTGAAACTAATTTTCAGTATCTTCACTTCACTTATATACCTACAGAAAACAAGAAATACTAATTTTGCCACAACAGAAATTAGTACTTAATACTATCCAACTACTACTTAAGTTATACATTTTTAAGAGCCACATTTAAATTACACATTAACACATATCAAAGACCTGAAATCCTGAAGGATCCAGTGGTTCTCTCCTTACTTTTACCAAAGAAGACTACTATTAAACCTATTTTACTGCCTTCTTCATCTACATATTTATTTATAAATAAGACCAGTCCATTCAAGATGAAGGCAGCAATTTGCCTCATCAATCAATGCTGCACCCAAAAATAATTTAGGGGCAGGAACTACAGGATAGCTCATTACTTCTGTCCCAGTAATTTCCAAAATAATCTGTGAGTCAGAAATATTACTAAAAGAAGCAATTTCTACAGTAGCTTGGAATCCTAAGTTCTCCCTGTCTGACACATCAGGTTTTCATAAATGAAAGATTTCTCCTCCACATCTGTCAATGAATATTTAATTTCACACTATTTGATACTATCCAATGTTGAGTTTTAAAAGGTTTATAGTAAAATAATCTTAAATCAATTTTGAGTATTAAAACTACAAATTCTTTTGGAATACAAACAATACTGATAACATATATAAATCACCTTTCAAAAAAATGAGATGGTACAGGAACTCAAAGTGCCACATGGCACTGACTTGTTCATCTAGCCAGCACACTGACAGTTTTCCCTTCCACCTTCTCTTTGAGTTGATGAAATAGACTGATCTTCATCTGAGAAATCCAGGTTCATCTTAGCACCAACAGTCATCCATTGAAAATTTGTTTTCTTAAAATTGTGCCCTCTAAGGTCACTGAGATGCTTTTTAAGAAGCAAGAACAATAAAAAGCTCAAAATTTTCAAATTCAAAAAAAAAAAAATTCTCACTGTGAGTCAAAACCTGCTTAACATACAAGGAATTTTGGAAACATTTAACCTACAATTACATCTCAGTCTACAGATGATCTTTAGCTATGGCTAAAGACTTTTCTGCCCAATGAAAAATTTCACTTTTTACTTACTTTATATCTATTCCAATATTATTATAGCATAATTTTAGCATGCTGCCACCAATGGCACTTAATATGCTCACCATATTGAGCATTTAAAGCAATTTCACTTTTGAGAAATTAGGGAGAAAAGACCACCCTTCATGCTGATTTAAATTAAATGTTGTAAAATAAATGTAGCTGATCTTCTTGAATCTGAGATGCATAGTAGCCCTGGTAGTTGTTTTACTCCCTTCTTCATTTTGTACTGACCTTTTGCAACTGACTCAAATAACTGTGTTTCTTCTCCTGCCATGGCCTGCACGAGAGCAGAAGTGACTTAGAGCTCTTCAGCCTGTAGCTGGGTGGACAGTGCCCACTTCCCACAAACAAGAGCGGAAAAGTCTACAGCCCCATATGGAGAAAAAAAAGCCTATGTATTTTGGGAAGTACTCAAGACATTGAAATACTGGATAGGGGATTTTTGCTGTTATTTTAATTGACTATCCTATTTTGAGGGGAGCTTTTTGTTTTTGAAGAAAAAACAACTTCTGAAGGAATCCTCAAAGTAACCATTTCACTCTAGAGAGGATTGCATACTGTGAATACCAGTGAACACCAGTGAACTAGTCTTCTGCAGTTCAGGACTACTTTCACTCAGCTGTGAAGAGGCAGGATTTCAGACATTTACTATTTTTCAGAGGTACCTATGGGCTACCTGCAGTGGATCCCTGTGGAATACCAGTCACTGGGAAACCAAAATCACAGTTCATGTATGTGATCAAAGCTGCAGTATCTAGCATCTTAACAGTCAAGTCTTTGCCAGTCTAGCAAAAGACATTAAGAATATAAACACAATTGGGTCGGAGAGAAAAGAATTGATGCTGCCCCACCAACGGTAAAAACAGATTTCTGCAGAAGAGTCTTACGGGACACATACACTTCCTGCCGCAAAAAATATGCCTAAAATTAGTTTCAGAAACTAGCATTTAAATTAAGATCTCTCACAAGTAATTGTCATGGAAAGCACACTGAATTTCAACAAGAGCAAGTGTGAGGCAAGGATTCCATTAATAAACCTTATCATTAAATCTACTATGATTAAGTCTACACTCACAAAGGCTACTGCTTATTAACAGATCTTTCTCATTGCAGGAACATATTAGCTTAAGAGATAGATGAACAGCTTATTTTTACTGTTAAAATGCTGGAGGCTAAATTTAGTTTTTCACAGTGACAGCAGCTTTGATGTGCCTTGGTGGCACATTTCATTGCTATGTTATCTCTACAAACTGGAAAATCCAAACACTGAAAGCACACACAGGAAAATGCTGGTGGATATGCTTAGCATTTAACAGTCTTGTCTATTCAAGGATGATTCACTTCAGAGAAGCTTCCAGCACAATGTCACTTGGAATAAGAATTTCTCCTAATTTTGTCGGCCTTGGACTAAGCAGCATCCAAAGCAGAGCAGTGATGTAAGCTAGACTCCAATGTTTTGGGTCCCACCTCCAGTCAAGAACAGGCTGGGCCATGCACTGGTAATAACCTTGGCAGCACTCTCCTGTGCTTCCAGCACTGCCAATACTAATGAAACAAAACCAGACGCAAGAGGTTCCTTAGAAACTTTGTGTTAATGCTGCCTGGCTGAACTATCTCTAATGCTTGTACTAATTATCCCTGAGTAGATTAGACCACAGAGTGCCAAGCCAGTACAGCAATCCTTTCTGTGCACACTCTGCTGGGTGACTGCATTTCCAAATTCAAAATTATATTAAATGATTCACACCAACAGAAAGTGCAACAAAGCCATGAGTTTAAAAATCATTATAGCTACATTAAGACAATCACCGCTGATGCACCCTGATTACAAGAGATTAAAAATACATAAACTCAAGGAATACATAAAAGTAATTCACATATATAAAAAATAATCAAGTGATAAATTAAAAAGTAGAAGGCAAGCAGTAAAACACACCCATGAAAACCTTAGTTTTCCATTTTATTTGAAGTATTGCACAGAGTAAATGAAGAATGTGCAAAGGGAACAAAGGGATGGTTTCTACACACCAGTAGTTCAGCTTTGTAGTGCCAACATTTTATATGGCCCATTACAGGCCCTTTTATTCCCTCATCTGCATGCATCAAGTAGAACAGTTATTCTTCATCTAGAGCCATGATGAGTATGTACTTGTACTTCTCAATAATACTACGTTTGTAGAGCCTCAGTTGTTCTCTCTCCTTGGAGGTGGAAGACTGGGGTTCTATTTTACTTTTTCAAAAAAGAAACACAGTAATATTACACTGCTCAGCGATTCTTCTCAAATATAGATTTACTAAGCTTTCAAACATTTTGTGCAGTAACATAAAGTACACAAAATTTAATCTTTTTTTTCTTTTTCTACCACTTAGAAAGAAGCTACTTGAATAGGAAAAAGGCTAGATAGTGTGCAAGGTCATATGAATAACTGAAGTCCACATACATCTCACTGTACTTTGATATTAGTATTTGGTACTAGTATTAAGGGAATAACAGTAAACTAAAATTAGTGCTTTTGTTAATTTTTCCTTCAAATTTAATAGCAGTCATATAATGCCCACAGGATCACAGAGATACAGCACACATGAAACATAATATTCACAGCTACATATGCTTCTAGTGCTGCCATTTCAAAAGCAATTTAACTTGTAAAACAACCCCTTTATTTATGATTTGCCAAATATTAGTTTCTTTCAAAACAATAATGCTCCAACATTTGAAAGCTTATCCCAAGAGGTACTATTTTCTCATAAAAACAGAAGTCAGAAACAAACAACTTTCTCCTAAATTAATCTCATCTTTACATGAGGAAAATGAGAAGAGAAATATCACAGCTAAGCCAACACAAACAACAAAATGTTTTGTTCCCCATCTGACAGTCAAAAAGTGAGGAAAACCACACTTAGAGCCATGGTTAATTAAGCGCTTTCTAGACAAAATATGCAATCAGAATCATTTTATCTCATCAAATTATTCACTGTGGATACAACCAAAGAGACTAGGGAAAAAAAAAGAAAAAAGTTTCTATTTCCATAAAAAGCATCATTCATACCTGCAATACATGATCCAACACGGCATGAGCTCTAACCACCAAACCACAGACGTCTTGGCATGGATTTCCTCTAACCTCTACTGGAGCACTGAAAGCGATGACAAAACAATTCTCTGGCTCAATGACCCCAGCACTCGCCTGGGATGTGAACAGCTGGGTTTTAATCCTTTTTCCAGTGAATATTTTATTTTCACAGAGTGGAACAACTTCACTTGTTCCCCTTTAGAAAGGGGGCCAAAAGTCTACATAATTAAGCCACTACAATCACTGGTACCAATCTTCACAGCACATTAAATACTGAACCAAAGGCTGACTTACCTTAATTGAGGTGATTCACTTAATGCAGATTTAAGCCATACTGACAAAATGACAAAGCAGAGAAAAAATGGGACTTCTACATCCAGTACAATTTTTTTCAATGTTTTTTTGAAAATATTGTATGCAAAGACAAACAAAAATCAGAGAGATCAAGTACAAAATATCTGTTAGCCCTCAATCTAAACAGCTAGCCAACATTCCTAGGTCCTTGCTGACTCACCTTCATTAGAAAGACAAAATGAAATTCAAAATAATACTTACCAACAATATTCATAAAATCATGATTTTATCCAAAACTAACACGACCAAGAAACAGCACCCTTTGCAATTTGTTGGTGCTATCAGAAATTACTGTGCTCCCTAGAGTGTCATCTATTGCCTTGGTGGTTCATGCAAAGCTCTGATGCATTTCTTCCTTCTTGTTAACACTCTCTCAAAAATTCCATTTCTCTTCAGGCATGCACCAATGACCTAGCTCTGCTATTTATGGTCAATTTTATCAGTCTTCATAGAGTACTCTTCCCTGTTCCAGACTTATTCTGCTTAAGCAGCAGCTTTATTGTTTCAGCCACCAAAGGAACACTAAGACCAGTGTCCCCCTAATGAAGGATATCTACTGCACTTACTGATTTTTACCAGATCTGTTTTTATGGAAGCCATTAACACTCCTCTGTATTCCAACAGAATATTTTCCAATGTATATTTTAATAGCAAAGTTCAAAACTGCAATTTTATTTCTATAGTTACAAGATCCTGAAAAATATAAACATAGCGAGTGTTTACGTAAGACCACTTTGGACAGCTTTCATCCATTAAATTTCACATGCTGAACAGACAAAAGAAATCTGCAAGAAGTATTCTTGTTTCACAACACAGAACAAATCAAATGCTATTTCATGCACCAAGTACCTCTACTAAGATATTCAAATTCATTTATCCTAAATAAAAATCAACTACCTTGTCCAAAAAGAAAGCACATTTTGGCATCTAATGGTATGTTCAGCCTAAATTTCAATAATTAGAATCCACACCCAAAACCAGACCTCTGTGGTAATGAAAAAGCCCCAACAATTTGGTGTTAAGTTTGGTCTTCTTTTGCAAAAGCAAAGGGTTTTCCTTAAGTTAAAAAAGCCACATCTCACAAAAATTTCATTGCCTCTACTTCTTCCCCAAACATGAAGCATGCAGAAAGAATATGAATCTCAGGTTTTAAACATATTTATGCATTCAAGTCTAGAGAACTAGTGCATAACTTGATTTTGGTTTATATGAAATCTTAAAAATTTTTACTTATGTTCTAGTTTTGAGCACCAGAAGTACTTGGCTTCCCAAGAATTAGATGCTGTTCCCAGGAAGATGCAGGGTGCTAGCCTTACAGTGCAAATAGCAGTAGTTAGAAGAGAGAGCAAGATATTTCCTAAATGAAATTGCAGCCAGTGTCCAGATCTGAGGGTTAAGATACCTGTTTAAGCACAAGGAAGAGTTCTCTGACATCACAAGGTATTTTACACAATCAAAACTTACTAATTCCTGAGAGCAACAACTTGAAGGTTGGCTTGAAACACAGAATGTGGAATACTGGAACACTTTGTTTTCCATTTACAATTGGTGAGACTATGCTGTGGTTACTGCATACTGGGCTAAAAGGTTTTTCAAGCTGTAAGACATGCCTGACTACAATGACCAAGTTAGTGTGGTTTGATTCAGATAAACTACCTTGAACTTCAAACCTCCTACGTGCAACTGGCTTCAATCTGACAGTATCTAAGTGAAGCAGCACTGAAATCCCTTGTAAGAAGAAGAAAAATTTCATACATTCAGAGATTTCTTCCAGGGACTGTACCTCTGAAGATTGGAAGTCCATTTCTTCCATGACTGCAAGTACAAAACTGTCTCTAAAATAATTTTATTTCTTTTTTAACCATTTCTAATATAAGCTCTTACTGTGAACTGAGCAGTACACTACAGACAAAAATATACACCCACCTAGGCAACCACAGCCTACAAACCCCAAGAAAACAGGCACAAACTTCATCCACCTATCTGTCTCAGTAACTCATGTAACTCCCAACAACACCAAAAAATAAGGAACTGTGTGGTAGAGCCTAACTGCACACATTTCAAAATCTCTAAAAGGAATAAGGATGCCACATTACATAAAGTTTTACTCAGAGAATATTTTAAAAATGGCACTTTCTACGTAAAATTCGGATTGCTGCAGGGAAAAAACAGAACAAACACTTCCTGACATGTGAGCTGGTTTAACTCATACCCCCAGTTTCCTTGGATTCTTTTAGAGCAAACTCAGAAAATTTGAAACCAGTATTATACTTCAAAACAAAAAAGTCTATCAAACACTATACATACAATTAGGAATATTCCTTTTTTAACTGTTTAAGACATAGTACTTAATATTTTATTTTTAAATGGAAAACCCACACCACCTGTGTATGGACTGCAGAGGATAATCAATTTCTCTTCTACACCATTTAAAATAAATTATTATGTCTTCCATGCTGTTCCATTAAATGGTAGGGTGATAAAAAAACAAAAAGGAAAGCATAAATGACATCAGTTCCTGTTGCAAGCAACACAATTCTGAATTGAACACATGAAAAAGTATGATTTCTTGAGAAAAGAGCATAAACCCACAACAGGAGCTGAAGTTTCCTTGACCCTAAATGTTTCTTTCTGGGTCCAGAGGTTTCAGTACAAGAAGATAAATATTTATTGAAATTTTAAACTACCTTGGGAACCCATTTCCAGAAACAGCCCACTAGTTATTCTAGTTCTGCACTGAAAATCCAATTCCCTTATTAGTTAAAGTAAACAAAATCTCCCTTACAGAAACCAATATATTTTGAAACCATAGTTCTGGAAAGATAGTTCTTTTAAAAGTATTACAGAAAGGTGAGCTGCTCCAAGAGATTGAAAACATACTGAAAACATTCCATTGTTTTTCTTGGAGAACATGTACCATAAAATCCATTCGTCTTATCATCACGACTGAATTCAAAATAATAGATGGTGACCATGCTCTGTAATGCCAGCATGGCGTTCAAATCCTTATTGTCATTTATTACTAACTGAAGGAATAGACAAAAGACTTAGGAAATATGGAAGTAAGATGAAAGAAAATGCCATCAAATCAAAACAGTCACAGATGATGTTTATTTTTTCTTCATTCTTTGAGAATCTTTTTGAATTTCCCATCAATTCCTAGGACACTAGCCCCCCTTTTTGTATGTTCTTTTTGAGTTCATTTAATGAAATATAGAATTTGCAGCTTTATCGGTTCTATAAGAACAATGAGAATACATTATTAGTAGTAAAATAGACATTTTCAGAATCCTGTGAAGAATCTTAAAGTGCTTGAGAGAGATGGCAGAAGTAATCTTCAAAGCTCTGAATGGAAGTTCTTTGACCATTTTGTAACTGTACTAGTCTGTCACATAATACATGACACACTATTACAAAATAAACAATGGAAAATAAGATACACAGTATTGAAATACACACACATACTGAAGGAAACAAGATGGCATGTGAGTCAACACATTTACATTTCTTTCTCACCTCTTGTCTAGCCAACACCTCCATAGCAACTTTTCTATTTCAGTGCTCTCCAAAACCTTCTTCAAACATCAAGCTACCTCTTCAGCTTGCTCCCGCAGCACTTCCCCCTCACCAAGTCTCTAATTCAATTCCAGTGAGCCAAGAGTCATTTGCTTGATCCCATTTCCTCTCTAGTATTTTATCTAATTGGTTTATTGTTATGTTCCAAGCCTACCACCACAGTTTGTTTTCTTTCAGAACCACTGTCCCTCTTCCTTCTTTATTACTTGACCATTTGGGTATTTATCATCCATCATGCTTTTCAGCCATCTCCTCCCAGAAGCCTTCTCCCTCTCTTTCAATGAGATAAGTGATTGCTTTCATGCCTCAAGCAGAGATGTGTGTTCAGCTCTTCTGCCACCCTCTCCAACTCCTGGACTTGCTTTGAATTCTACATCGGAACAAGTTCTCCAGGGAAGTGGTAGAATCGCCATTCCTGGAAGTGTTCAAAAAATAAGTAGATGCGGCACTTCATTATATGGCTTAGTGGTCATAGTGATATTCAGTCAAAAGTTTGACTTGATGATCTTGGAGGATTTTTCTAACATTAATGATTCTATGATCCACTTCCTCTGTTCCTACTCTGGTGCTGTGTGAACATGTCTGGCAGGAATCCTCCTGTTAGGCTGAATTCTTCCACTACATATGGCTCTTTTTAAATTCCTCCAATTCCACTACCTCAGGAGTTATGACCAGAAAACAGACACAGCTTTAGCTCAGTAGTGTTAGAAGAGTGAAAACTGAACAGAAGCAATATGCAGACTGCAGTGGTGGCCATGGCCACACTATCAACATAATCTTCTTTGCGGTCTTTAAATTCTAGACCCCTGATTGCCTGAAAGACTTGCAAAAATAGCTTGTGAAACAACCATAAGAAGATTTTAATCTGCATATACACAATAGCAAGGAAACAAAACTGCTATTTTTGTCTACCTTACTCTATATTTAAAATTTAACCTAATTTTATTGAGTTGCAAACCAGGAATTAATGCATTTTTTAAAAAAATCCTTTATTCACTCTTCCTCCCCTCAAACAAAGCGATAGTCATTTCACTTTTTCCTCAAGTGGTAAGTACTAGTGGTTATGCATATGCTGAATGGCAATTCAGATCAGCGTTTCTCAACTTTAAAATCGATCTGTCTTCTGCAAGATTATCTATTCATCTGCTTATTGACTATCCCTGCCCTGCTTAGTCCCAAGACCTAAGAGGATTACAGAACCTGGTGGCAAGGCTGAAGGCTTGTTAACTTAATAAGGCTGTGGATTTAAAACTGTGTTAAATTAAACAGGTTTTGAAAATGGCTTAAGTCTGCTAGAGTGGATAAGATTTAAGAGTCTCCTTTCTTTATCTAGCTCCTGAAAAAGACCATGTGAGATGGAAGGGCACTGGCACACATGAACAAGTGAAGGTCCACGAGACATTGATTTTCTTTTAGCAAGCTCTTAGCTTCAGAATAAAAGCTTCTTCACTACTCAGGGGCACTTTACCACAGTGCAGTGAACTCAACTTTACTGGATTTGTTTAAAATAAGCTTCTAGAACAGCTATGCCCTACATATGCCAACTCAGATTGTCATCTGATTATCCTTGACTATTTTCCATTTTAACACTTTTAAAAGTCAGAAGTGCTTAATTCTTATCCATTTTTAATATAAATAAAACAAAGACTATAATCTAAAGGGCTAAGATGGTATACCAAAAAAGAATAATTGAAGAGACGTGCTTCAAATTATTCAGTATTGATATTCTGTCACCCCTGTGCAAGTAAGACTACGTTTCTTCTCTTGGGTTCAGCAGCTTGACAGTCTGGAGGAAATGCATACTTTTGTCTTTAATCAGAGCTTTCAAAATCTTGTCTTGTAGAACTGTGGTTCACACAAGGTAAAACAGTGGTTCAGTTCTTTAAAAAGCTTTCAATGCACATGTATATTTTGAAAGCTTAGATGCTGAAAAGAGAAAGTCAAGAGAGGTAATATGCAATATTTCCTTTACAAGAAGAGGAAAGCAGAGTTATATCATCTTTCTGCAACACTAATGCCATGAAATAAAATCAGTTTTATTTACAAAGAAATGCTAAAGACTGAGGAGCACTTCAGGTATGACGAAATCCAACAGGACACTTGATGCCAGGCTTATCTTCTGAACAGCACTGGCAGCAGTCCTCCACTTCAGAGAGGAGGAGAATGTTATCTGTATTAATATTTAAACAACACTGAAATGCTTACCTTTGATCAAAATGCATTTATGATTAATAGCATACTTCCCAGCTAGAAACTAGAAAATTATACTTTGCACATTTACACAATATAAAAATGGACTATCTAAATTTGACTCTGAAAAATCAAGAAAGGTAGAAAGAACAGGTAAACACCAGAACAGAGCTTTTAGTTCAATTAAAAATAAACAAAACCCAAACAGAAATTCACACTATATTCAAAAAATGAGATGTGGAAGGCCAAGCATATGAGCAATATTTCAAACAGAATTACTGTGTGAGAGGAATGGCGCACAATAGAATGTTGTCC
This sequence comes from Melozone crissalis, assembly GCF_028551555.1. Classification (NCBI taxonomy): domain Eukaryota; kingdom Metazoa; phylum Chordata; class Aves; order Passeriformes; family Passerellidae; genus Melozone; species Melozone crissalis. Next base: position 32,169,854 of record NW_026535784.1, on the reverse strand, counting down.
TCATTTGTAGGAGATCAGACACGTCCTTGCAGGTTCTGGCTTTTTAATACTTGAAAATTTAAGTGCTTATGCTGGGGGAGGGAGGGGCAGGAGGTAGAGGAGATTAATCTAGAGCAAAATAAGAGGGGAACAAAGACCTAGACAAGACATTACTTAAAATTCTTAAGTGGTTATACTCTTACACTACAAAAACTTTATTTGGACAATAAATCTCATACTGGGTGCCACAAGTGTAAAATGAGATCCACAACCCTAAGCTTCTACGGGTACAGCAGATTGCTCATACGCACACCACAGTTGACTTTGGTGTACCTAGCAGGCTCAGATTCTGAGACACTTTGGGCAACAGTGTCCATAAATGAAACATTGACTTCTGTGTTTCACTCTTCCTTCAACTGGAGAATCCAAATCTGTAGGTTTCCAGGCAACATTGAATGACATTTTAAAGATACATATATAAGCATCACATGTCTAAAGAATTAAAAATACTGGACTTGATTTCCCTCTTTGGAGTGATTTCCCTTCTCTCCAGAGCATGTTTCTGAGTCCCAACAATTTCCTGACATTTTAGAGGGTGCAAATGTGAAAACAGACTTAACCAATTGCCAGTGTGCAGACCAGCTGGGGTTCTGCACCCAAACTGCATGGCAACTCTGGCAATATCCATGGGAAAGGGATAAGGTGCTCAGTGCAGCAAAGCTCTAAGCTCCCAGCATTCAGCTTGACTGCCAAAGGACAGTTCTATCCTCTTCCCCTCGATACCTAAGAGAGATAAGGAGTGCAGAAAAGAGCACTTGAATGTGTGACCATCCCACCTCAGGACCACTTGCTTTCTAAAACTAATCCAGCTCACCTCACAGCAGCGATTCTCAGTCCAAAAAAAACAAACCCAAAAACCTGCTCTCCAAAAAGACTCTGATTTAGTGATGTGAAAAGTGAAGGATTTGATCTAGTTCAACTGACTCAAGAATTCACTGCTGATTTTCCAAGACAAGTTTTTCTGTCTAACACAGAGGGGTCTGACAGGAAATGAGATTTAACAGATGCACACTTTTCCTCTGTCAAGGCAGTAACAAGGTGTATGCATGAACAGGGCTGACCAGTTGATATTTCAGTTTTAATTACTGAGACCCACTCTTGCCCACACAAGAATGAGGATATAGTCAGTGATTTAAAGGAGAAGAAGAAAAAGCAAAAAGAAAGAATAATCCCAGGAGGCTAGGCAATACAGTAATATTAACTTACACTTTATGCTCTTCATGTATTTGGCAGATCTTAGTTGAATATACTACAAGGCTGTACATAATCCACATATCTCAATAGAAAATTTTCTTTCTTATTGTTTATTTTTTGTTCCTTATGTCTGACACAGTCATGGACAAATGGGACACAAGAGGTAAGAAAACTAGATGTTTTCTTTTTCTTGGAAGTGGTACAGTAAAATCAGAGGCAGGAGATTGTTTGAATAAAGGACAACAATGGAGCCAAAGAAAAGACCAAGGAAGGTGTTAAGCATATCATAGGGAGAAGGCCAAATGCACTGCAAGGGGAAGTTCACCAAAAGAAAGACAAACAACTGATCATAACAAGTTTCCAGTTTTATTATCACAGCTGCAGTTAAAGCTTTCTGTTTTCTGCAGTTCCTATCCATGCACTACACTGAAGTCCCATTAAAAACCATTTCACTCAGTTAAAGGAGAGGGGAGAAGAAGGATTTCTAGCTGATGCCATCCCAACCACTCTTCATACCGTGCATGATGCCACCAAATGCATTGCAGAAAGCCAGACACTACACACAGAGAAACACAGCAACAGCACTACTGACTGACTTTTCTAACCAGATCCTGGATCACCTACGTAAAACAATTTTGTTGGTATTTGATTTTTTTGGTAATATAAGAAAAAAATTCAAGGATTTTTATTCTCTCTAAAAAACTGCTTCCCTTCACAAGCCCATTAAAAGTAACGGCTTGAGACTTCCCCTTTCATGCAAAAGTTTAAATTTTCTGAATGATCAAAGCTTTTTGAGCACAGCAACTCACTGGCCACATTAAAGTGGAGGAAAAAAAGACACCATTTCATTTCATGTAGGTGGTTTTAAACAAATGGAGGAATATTAAATAATATTTAATACATAAATGGAGGAATATTAAACTGGAAAATGAAGGGAAATAGAGACAGCTCTCTCTTCCACATGAAGACAAAAAATAAAAGCTTGTAAACAAATTAAAAAGGGATTTCAGATTTCAGTATCACATGTAAATAATGTGGACTTCTTTAGTTTATAGATCAGTTTACTTCAAAACCTAATTGCTTTCTAAAAAAGGAGATTACACTAGTTTGACTGCTATTTTATCAAGCAGATTAATGGTAATTGGCAGGTTCAACATAGCTATGCGGGTGCAAAGTATGGAATTAAACATTTCTGCATTATCAACACAATTTACACTGGATATTCTCTTCTTATTCTTTTCAAAACAGATTCAAATCTACACACCAGTGTGCCAGTTAGATGCAGATTTCCCTAGCTGAAGGGCGGACTATGACTTCCACAGATGTTTCAAGTGTCTGGCTTTTCCTCACTGAGGTATTCATGTGACTTCCTATTAAACATCCAAACAAAATTAAATCCTTTTAACAATGTGACACTAAGCATTGCACCGTCTTTGGGACAGGAAATGGATTATGAACAGCTCTCCAGTAATGTGGAAGTCAATGATTTAGAGTTAACAGCAGGATATACTGACCTCAACTGAGACTGTGGAACCATTGTAAAACAACCACGGATACATCCAATATTTTAAGAAAGTCACTGTCTGCCCTGGAGAGCATAAAGTCTAAATAGTGAGTCACACAAAGAAAGTACTATCAGTCATATCTGCAGATGGGAAACAGAGGCACAAAGAGCTTTGAGTGACTCTGTGCAAGGTCATAAAGGATGTCTGTAGCAAAGCCAGGAACTGAGCCCGGAAGCTCTCAATGCCTTTGGATACAGAGACAGTTCTTCCTTTTGCTTATCCTCCTTCTCTACCTAATTATTTATCTCTGAAAGGGAACACACAAACACCAGGACATTGAGTCTCTTTTCTTTCATATTTATGATCTCCATTAAATTTTCTCTAGTTTCACATAGGATACAACAGTGTTACACAGAACTAATTAAAACTGTACAAGAAACTGTAAACATAAAAGCAGAATCTGGTATCTCAGCAAGCATGACATGAAACAAAAGCATGCATATATGATTTGCAAAGACTTCACAAAATATTTTCTAATGATCACTGCAGAACATGAATAGGTGTCTATCTCCAGATTCTCAAATATTACCTGGGAAATTCCCCCCCATTCCTTCTTCTTTCCCCAGATTTATATGCTGAGCATGATGCCATATGGTATGGAATAACATTTTGGTTGGGGGGGGTCAGCTCAAAGTCAGGTACCATCAAGCAATGATTCTCCAGCCTATGATCACAAATAACAGTCATGAAGCCAACTGCATTAGCCACTGTTTTTTGCATATTTCTACAACTGCTTTTTCCTTTAAATGGGTATACTTGACAATCTGATCTATTGTGACAATGGGAGCCTCCTCTAAGAGTACTCCTCTAGCAGACTTTTACCGATACAATTCTTGTTCCAACATGATTTAAACATCTGTTCCAATCTACACCTGTTGCTATGCATGGCGATCCCCATATTTATTTACAATAATTTAATAAAGTTATTGATCCATGAATGCACATTTTTCATCCTATTGTTATCTTGTAGTCTAAAAGGTTTCTTTGGATACTTAAGTTCTGCCAGGATCTTCATAGTCCAGCAAGCACCATGACTACAAAAGTAGCAGTTGTTTTGGCTCCTGTCAGATTTTTGCAACATGCTCAACAGCCAAATTGTGAGAGGTGCACTCTGAGCTCTCCTCTCCAGGGTGGTCAGGATAAAAGAAAATTGATTGCTTACATCACCCATTGAGTCTGAGAGAGAAGCCCAACCTGCTTAAATCCACACAGACCAGAAGGTGGCCCACTGTCCCTATTGCCCCAAGATGTGTGGCAAGATCAAACACCACGGCTTCGGGTGCAAAACCTGCTCCATTTATTTTCCCTTCTGCCATTGCAACTGTTTCAGCAGTTCCCAGGCAAGCCTACTGGATCACAAATGACAACTGCTGCAGCAGTAGAGATGCAGCAATTAAAAAATTTAGTATTGCTTTTCTTGTTAAACAACCATAAAAATGGATGCACGTATTTACATGACACAGCAAGTATTAGCAGAAACTCATGAAACAATGTCCTGTTAGTGGGTCCTTCTTTCCTCTTCAGTGTAAAAGAATTTATCACAAACAACTCAGATGCTCAGATACTAGTGGCTCTAGCCCCCTTTAACACCTAAAGGAGCATTTTCCAATAGCCTGTAACGATTCTTTTCCCTCATTTCAAGTCAACTTCAGCAAGAACACTATCTCCAGAGTTTCTAGGGGCTTTCCAGAATAAAAATAACCAAAAAGGGGAAAGCTTCAGGACTTTCACATTGCACTGTAACATTTCTTGATAAGATTTTCCACTGACATACAGTGGAATATATTCAAATTGGATGTGTGACCATCCCACCTCAGGACCACTTGCTTACAACATTACACCATCAATTCTTACTCAGTATAAGCATCAACTGCATCAGGAATGTCCAATTTGTGAGCTAGTCATGCTTTTCTCTTGTTAATGGAGGTCATTTGTATTCTTCTGGTAGCTCTTCCTGCCTACATTTGGTCGACAAAATAGCTGAAAACCTTACTACAAAATATTTCCAACAGTGATGAGGTTTCAGACTATCTAGACAACTCTCCTCTAGGTTCTGCGGAAAAGAAACCCCAACTTCAGAAAGCTGGTCTATAAACAAACTAGAAGGAGACTTGGTATGTCTTAGGCAAATACAAATTCCAAGGAAAAGTTAAACATGGATCATCTTAAATCTGCCCAGGAGAGAACAGCTCTCCAACATCCAGCAACCCACGCACACAGCTACATGTAAGACTCCTGCAGTAAGCATATCCTTGTAAAACTGCCACAAGGAACTTAGGATAATTCTTGTTTGACATACTCTGTGAAAGTGAAAAAATTAATAACATGAGCATAAACATAAAAGGATGGACCCTAACATTTTGAATGCTCTTTTGAAGGAAACAAGGCTCATGTGATCATGCAGTCCCTCAACAGCCCAACTTGCTCCTGAAGACCAGCTGCAAGCAGATTTGACAGCAGGCTGGGGCTCTTACAGCTCTTCCAAGCTGTCAACCTACCTGAAGGTTTTCACTTGAAAAAAAGTAGGAAAGCATTAAATTTGCATCTGCACCAGAGAGGAAGCTGCAGTATGTATATAACTGTGGTCCCTGGCAAGCTGGCTGCCTGGGACAGAACTGCTGGGCACACAGCAAACACAAGTTTCCCATCAGGTGCAGTCCAGCCATACCAGAGAAAAGCACAGGAGGCTTTGTACACCAAAACAGCAGGGAAACAAAATAGGTTAACACCTTGCACAGAGAAATTGCCATTGTTACAGGAGTGAAAGCTTAGAGAGGCGACAGAAAGAAAGAGGTTACTCTAGTGGGGGGCACACTAGGCACAAGATTTGTTAATCCCCACCACCCACCCAGCTCCATTAGTTTTAAGACTCAAGGAACCATTTGTTTGTTTATTGCCATGTGTCACCACATACATACAGAGAATGCAATATAGTGTGCAATTACAGGGCTGGCCACTCCACAGTCATTGATACAGTTCAGGAAATCACACTGCAGTACACGCTGTATTAGCCTTTTCTGAAAATTATGGCATTCTCTGAAAGGGCATTTATGAGCTTAGTATTACTTCAGGGTATAAGCAGAATGTTTATGACTTGACAGACTTCATCCACATTCACTTCATTTAATATAACAGCAACTTTCATTTACTAGTTCCCCTTCAGCAAAATTAGTTTAGGAAATCTGACTCTGCCACTCATCTAGAAACAGATTTTCCTCTTCAATTCCCAGGGAGGAACTGTACTTGCAAGCATCTTTATGTTAGAGTTAGCAAAACAAACAGGGCATTCATTTCAACACTGTCCATTAAAGTGGCATTTTGCTTTCTGGACTGTTTTTTTTCCAAAACCACTTTTCATATAGAAAACAGAAAAGTAGTTCATATCTCCACCTTCTTATCCATCAAAGTAAAGGTAGTGGCTTCCTAGTAAAAAAGGCTCTGGACAAAGCGGACAAATGATGACATCATCACCTTTCCCTGTCTCCCAAAGGAAAGAAGGCACAAGAATGCCTATGAAAGTCCAAAACTAAAGATGGAATAAGACTTACTGTAGAACACTAAAAACTATCACTAATATACAATGAGTATCAGTTACTGCATGAGGAATGCATATGGTCACAGTTTTAGTGGCACACGGTACAGGATAAGCTGAAGCAACCTTCCATGTGTTATCACTTTCTACTCTGCACAACATCTGGAAATGCAAATGTTGCAAACAGGATATTATAGAACATTTAAAAAAAAAAGATAAAATATTCCATATTCAAGTTATTTTGTCTAACAAGGCTTTGAGAAACTCTGGAGTGCAGTCTTTCGTGCACAGCACCGTACTGGAAACCTTTTTGGAGGAGAAGCAGTCTCTGAAAATACAGTTATTTACAGTGGTCAACACAAAAATACATAAACAACTTATAAGGGATTTTTGTTTTAAGTTGAAGAGCATTTGCAAATGCAAAGTATGATGATAAACACCTTAAAGTTCTGGAGAAGACCGGACTGGTTTTGATATTCCTGATGCTTCTTTGTAGTACTTTTTAAGGATTCTACATTCTGGAAAGAAAACTCACCGAAACCACAAAAACAAACCACTAACAGAAAAACCTCACAGATCACCTTCTCACCAATTAATGTATATACAAAACAAAACTCATTAGCAGGAAGTGAGTTGATAATTATAATTTCCATATTCTAAAGTAAAGAACCCAATAAGATCTCTAGCAAGCAGAGAAAGCAATATCAACTAGTGGAAAATCAACTGTATTTTAAATCCTTATGTTAGAGGATAAACTTAAAAGGTGTATCCAAGATCTTTTGGAGAGATCCCAATCATGTCAAGTACATCTGAGGAAAATCAGTGTTAGGCTTCCTTCACTGGGTAAGTAAACTGAATAATTTAGATACCCTTCAAAATAAAGACTAGTCCTGCCAAAAATAGGCTCAAGTCCTCTTCTTGAAACTCCTTAAGACATTTCATAAAAATCTAATAAACTCTGCAAGACAGAAACCACCTAAACCATTCAGAAACTCCACTTCACACACAGGAACTTAAACAAACTGGGCAGCAAAACCTTTCAGAGAAGCTGTCTTGCTTTGTCATTAGATAAAACAGAGCAAGGTCTGTCATCTCATAAAATTACATTCCCTGACACAGGTTCTAGAATGTATAATCATAAATGAGGCTACTGAGTCTTGATTATAAGGTATGACAGAGTTTACAGGTTGCATAGCTCTTAGGAAGGAACTAGAGTATATAAAGAAGGCAATGTCTTCCCATCATGGTACATACAACTTACAAATTCCCTAAAAAAATACTTGAGGAAAAACTAATAAAGAAATTATGAGGACTAAGAGTACAACTTAGCAGACTGCAGAAATTAAAAAAATTTCTTTTGAAGGAAAGAAAGTAAAAATTTAGATACTTAGAAGTCAGTGGCAAAACTTCTCTGCTCATGTTTAACATTTGTTATTTCTAACTTAAAGGAAATTCACTGGTTGTAAGAATCATTTCAGAAAGTGCAGGAGCCAAAATGAAATCTCTAGTCTTGCAGCTGACAAACTAAAAACAATACCAAATGTCCTTCACAAGGTCTCCATCCTGAACAATAACTTAACTCAAGGTTTCCACATAAGTTACCTTGCTCTATTTGACTGTCTATGAATTGGACAGTTAAGGATTTCTTCTTCTTGCCTCAAGAACTAAGTTTCAGTTAGGAAGCATTTATGCAACATTAAACCAACACTGATAGGAGCACCAACATGCTTTGCAAGATATCTATACATATTCTCAAAATTACATTGTTTTGCTGTATTAACTATCTGACTGCCCTTATCCCAAAGCAGAGGCCATCAACCATTCTGGAAAAGCCAGGAATGCAACAGAACACTGTCACCACGTGGTACTTACCTTAACAGGAGGGCTCCGAGCTTGCACCCTTTGCTGCTGTCCAGCCTGGGAGCTCTGCGGGTCCTTGGATGCGCAGTTGGCTCCAGCGGCGATGGGGACCCTCAGCGCGTTGGTGCCGGCAGTGCCACCGCCGGCGCTGGGTTTGCGGGGCCTCTGTTTGATGCCATCCAGGAGCCTAACCAGCAAAATATTACTGGGCAGCTCGTCAACACCGCAGTCCACTAAAGTCCGGCACTCGGGACAGCGCAGCTCGCTGCGGGAGCTCACGATGCCCAGCAGGCAGCGCTTACAAAACGTGTGTTGGCAAGGCAAGACTTTCGCAGAAGCGTCAAGGCGCTCTAAGCAAACAGGACACTCCAACAGATCCAGCAAAGCTGATTCATCCATTTTCCTTGGATTATTTAACCAAAAAACAAATCTTTGCAGAATTTGTGTGTTTTGAGCACTGCAAGGGTATCATGTTACATCCATTCCTCTTCTGACTGTGCTCTAAAATTTTTTGAGGGAAAACAGCATTAATAAGCTGGAAAAAGTCATCAAAACCATTTTATATGATGATGTTCATACAAAGAGCAAAATAGGAGATCACTAGACTAATTAAATAAATGAAACACAAATACAGTAATAGCAATTGACATCAATGTATCTATTCATTTAAAATATTTTAACAAATGCTAACAGCTAAGGCTTTTAAATTCAAGTCCCCATAAATTTCAGTCAGAGTGGTTTTATTTACTCAAATTATTCTAGAACAAAGAGCTACCCCCAGTACAGCAGTAATAAAGCTTACTTTTCATAGTTCTTAATACATCAGTCTCTCTAAACATCTGAGATTAGCTTTCTTTCACAACAAGATGACAAAGGTGACTACAACGGGGTCCAAAACCACACAGCCTACACCAAGGGGAATTACATTTATGCCAACACTAAACCAACAGTGAACTACGTTTCTACCCTTTCTATGAAAACTACTGCAGCACATTACACAGCTCAGCCTTAAAAACAGCCTCCAGCTCACAGGGTTTTAAGCTCACCGCAAGCACTGACAAGAGGGTTCATTACAGTGCCGCCTTAAAGAAGCGCTTCAAAAACTATCGCGAAGTGATTTACAGCAGGAAGTGCTACTGCCATATCGTTAGGACAACACGAGCGCTGCGTATGCAGCCACAGAGGCAGGGGCGAGCCCCCGGCCAGCTCCAGCCTATGTAGCGACGGGTTGGCAAAGGGAGAGGGAAAAAAAAAACCCCAAACACCACTAAAGAGCCCCCCTAAAAAAAAAACATTCTGCGAGAAGTCACACCAGGATGCTTCGCTGGCAGAAAAAGGCTCGCTGACCTCGGCAGTGCCCAGCGCCGGGCGAAGTTGAGCGCCTCCCGCCAGCCCCCGCAGCCGCCTGCGGGAGCGGCGCCCCCGGCTCCCCAGGCGCCCGTCCCGCACCTACCTGCTCTCGGGCTCCGCGCCCGGACCGCCTCCCCGATCCACTGCTTTATATTCCCCTGCTCCCCGGGGGAACAGCGACCCGCAGGCGGGCGGACACCGCGGCGGCGGCGCGCAGGGGTCCCTGCGGGGACACGGGGCGAGCGGGGACGGCTCCCCGGGAGGTGGGGGCGGGCGAGGGGCACGGCGCTGTCACCCCGCCCCAAGGCGCTGGCACAGGGAGGGAGGGGTCGGGCCCGCGGCCCCTCCGCCGCACCGCGCCGAGTCGCCCCTCGGGGAGCGCAGGAGTCCCGGGGGAGCTCGAGCGCCGCCCCCTCCCCGTCCCTCACCCGGCTCTCACCGTGTGGCCGCGCCGCCCCCGCTTTGTTCCCGTGAGGAGCCGCCGCCGCCGCCGGCCCCAGCGCTGCCTCTCCCGCCGCGGCAGCGCCGAGGCTCCCGTGCCCTCCCCGCCCGGCCGCGCAGGGGCCGCTGACGCGAGGCGCGGCACCGCCCCGCCCGGCACCGCCCCGCCGAGGGGCCGCGGGCAGGGAGCGGGGGCGGGCCCGGCGGGTGCCCAGCGGCAGCACCGCCCCTCGCGGGCGGGGACGGGGCGCGGGGCCGCCTCGTTCGTCCTCCCCGCCATCCGCACCTCGCTGGGTGCCTCGGGCAGTGGCTGGGGCGGTGGGAGGGCGCAGAAGGCTTCCCGGGACGGGAGGAGCAGGCGCTTCCCCCTGCCTGTGCCTTGGGGGCAGCCCGGACGGGCACCTGGGGCTGCCACCCGTCTGCCTGGGGGCGGCGGCGGCGGCGAACGAGGAAGAGGGACGGAGGGAGGGAACGAGGGTGGGTGGTCGCTCGCTCGCTCCTCGCAGGGCTGCCCCCGCTCGCTGTCTGTGGTGAGTCGTACCCGGAGCTCCGGCCTGCGGCTGCCAGGCCCCACAGAAGGAGGAGCCGCGATGCCCGAAGCCCGTTGCGGCCCGCCCAAGAAGGCACCTCAGGCTGGGCGGGCTTGTGCGGGGCGGGGGACCCTCCCTGAGCCTCCCCCGGCGGTGCGGCCGCAGCTCCCGGCGCCTCGGGGGGGACGCGGTGAGGCCGCGTGGTTCCCGCTCCGGGGCCGCCGTGCTGGGCACGGGCCGGGAAGGAGACGGGGCTGCCGGGTCACGTCCATCGCCGCCCTCGGGTGCGGCTCTGCTCCCTGGGGCCCTTGCAGCACGCTTGTGGTGAGGTCATGGCCATGGTCAGTGCTGGACTTCGCAGCGCTGGATTAACAGTTGGACTCGCTGATCTTGGTGGTCTGTTCCAAACGAGACGGTTTTGTGATAGGACTGCTTAATTAAATAAATGATGCCAGAAAATTGGTGAGTGCCTCTCTTCACACACTCCCCCCACACACCTCTGTATTCAGGATATGATGCACTAGCTTGTGGGGTGTTTTGTGTGAGATACTTCTCTGCAAGACTGTGGGAATGAAGGAGGAAGTAAACCCTAAGATACATACAAATTAGCATAAATCAAAAAGAAGTTAAAGCCTGTTCTTTTTAAATGAAATGCGACCCCTTTCTACGGGTGATGAAAAAGTAGACGAATGTTTAAGTTCCAGTTATCTTGCCAACTGCAACTCAAAAAAGAAAGCAATCCAAAAGTTTGTGTGTAGCTCTAGCTTTCAAGTTGACCCTAAGAAATGGTATGAAACTGTCAGGGGAGGTTTAGTTTGGATATTAGGGAAAATTTCTTCACCCAGAGGGTGGTTGGGCATTGGAACAGGGTTCCCAGAGAAGTTGTCACAGCAAAAGACTGACAGAGTTCAAGAAGCATTTGGATAAGGCTCTCAGGCTTGTGCTGTGGCTCTTGGGGCTGTCCCGTGCAGGGTCAGGAGCTGAACTTGATGATCCTTGTGGGTCCCTTCCAATTCAGGATATTCTATAACTTTAAATTTGCAGTCATCCTTACTTGAATTCTGTGTGTATATGTAAAAACGCAGCTGCTTTTTTTTTCTTTTCCTTTTTCACGCATGGATTGTGTAGGTTTGGATAAGCTGATAGTGTGACAGTCTTTTCTGTCTTACTTCCTAGATATGCTAACTTGATTGTTTCCAATGGTAATGATATTCTCTGATTATTAGGATTTCCATGTAAGTACTCATCACACTTCATCTCTAATATTTTATTTTATTTTTCAGTTGTAGTAGTGGAAATATTGAAGCTGCTAAATATGTACAGTTCATTAAGAAATAAGGTTTCCTCCCCCATGAATTCTGGACTTTAGGAAAACTGATACAGATGGGTTTCTGGTCTATGTCTGTGCTTTCCAGGGAGTATTGTAACATAAATAGAAGGGTATAAACATCTGATACATAAGAATATTCCTATGTCTCATAGTATTCCTCTATCTTGCCATGTCAGTGCTGTCACTACAGAAAAAAGCATAATCAGCACATTTGAAACAGACTTGTTGAATCTAAACAAAGTCTCATCTCACAATTGGATTTCACTTTTGGACTTAGCTTCTTCAAAAGATCTCATAATTTGCCAGCATAGTTTTGTAAGCAAGACAATTACTGTTGTTTAAACTTAGTTTGCTGCCTAAGGAATGTAAAATATCTATTAAAATAGTAAAGGAATTTACAACACAAGTGGTGCACCAGGGAAGCAGGATGAAAGTTCAGGGAAGCAGGATAAAAAGATTACCCCTTTATCAGGGCTGGTCTTTGTTTTATGTAAAGTCTGTAAAATACTAAATACATTGTGGAATACAAACCAAAGCAGTAAACACTCTTAAGAGTATCAGGTAAATATGTTACTTCCTGAGCAGTAGCTGTAGTTAATTTTCAAACAATTATCATCCATGTAAAAAATGTGTGGGTGTGTGCAGATGTCTGCCACTGCCCTCTTACACATGAAGTGTTTGACTCAGAGAGCCTGGAATACTGTGGTGCAGCACTGAGAGGAACAGAATTGCTGATACACTGAAGAATTTATTCTTTCTTGCTACCAACTGTAAGCAGGGAATTGCACTCTTTGGACATCTTTACGTGAGGAGGCCTCATTTCTTGAAATTCTGCCATCCTTATGCACAGTTCATTAGTTTCTTGTACAACTTTTACTGAGTACATGATGCAAAGGGCAGAAATCCCTTAAAAGCACAGATCTGAAAGATGAGGCCCTCCAGTTACTCAACCACCTAGATTTCTACAATTATAATGTCTATTAATATTTGTTTGTATTTTACACATTTTTGGTGTAATGAATTGTACTTTTGTCACTGGGTTTCAGGCACTTTTTTTTTTCCTCCAATGTATGTTGTTTCTTTTCCCCTGGAAGCTGTTGAGTAAAGGAAGAAGCAAAGGACAATAGGAAGAACAGCAAAAGATAATGTTAGTAGCAGAAAGAACTGGTAACACCATTTTCTTTCCTTTTTTCTGTGTCTGCATCCTTTGTGCAGCAAACGCATTGTGGTCTCTGCACTCCTCTTTCACCAATACCTTCTTTTTCCTCTTTGGGCTGAACAGCCTAAATGCCTCTCCCCATGTCTTCAGCCCACTCTATTAAAACAGTCACACTTTCTATTTTAACTAACCCTTACTGCATTAATTCCTGTTTCTGGCACATTTCCAAGTACCTTTAGTTTTCCTCTGTCTTTAAAATGTGAGACAGCCTATACTGTTCCTGGCTTTGGCTGGCACTGGTTAATTGATAAGTTGGCAGCTTACAAGAAGAGAGAACAACATCTGCTGCACCCTTTGCTGTATGAGGGACATTCAATATTAGATTAATTTTTATATGACCACTGTTTTCTATGAAACCTCTAGAATCTTAAAATCTTTCCAGATATTCCATCAGGTTTTGCCAATGAATTATTGGGAAGAGGGGCTGGAAGATGCACTCTATAGTTATCTGCATCTAGTTTCTTAGGAAATTTAATGGATAAGTTATATGTTATATTTCAGAATTGCACAATTTTCAACATGCAAATCTTAAACATAAAGACATTTGGCGACTAATGCCCTAAATACACTAACACACTACAGAACAATACCATACCCAGTCTTCCTTTTAATCCTACAAAATGTCCCTGAAGATTGTTACCCTTGACAGCAGGGATAATCCATGTGCCTGAAAAAGTCATGTTAGCACTATATATATTTAGAGTAATAAAACAAAACTGAGTGCCATGTAGAGAAATGCAGGCCTGCAAGAATAAACATATGAAGGCATAATTAATTTATTTGTGAATTCCATCCTGAAAGTCTTCAGATAACTGCAAAAGGCTCACATAATAAGACTCATGGAAAAGATGTGTTATGTCCTATCAGAAAGAGAATGCAACAGTGTCTTGTGGCACTCATAGTCTGAATAATTTAATTTGTAGGTTCATAAGCATCTTTTTGTTTTGAGCTACCTTTTTGTACTAAAATATTTTTAAAGCTTTTTTTTTTATTAATTTAGTCAGAAAGGACCATGTTTTTTCATTTGTAATGTCCACATTAGCCTGTCTTTCCCGTGCAATTTAGATCTCAGGCACAGACTAAAAAGGTTAATCTTATTTCTTTGTAAAATGACCCCTGGAGATATGGTGGCCATCGCCTTTCAAAGGCCATGCAAAATTCCCACTGCCATCCTTTAGTGAAAGTTTGCTGCTGATGGCCACACTGATCTTGCAGGCTTTACATAGGCAAGTACAGCACATCATGAAGGACTGCCCATGGCCAACTTTCGTCAGTCTCCAGTGGAAATGAGCAAAGATGTTCTTCGATGGCTTCATTCCTTTTCCATCAAAGAGTTGATTTATTTTATTGTAGTTTGTTAGTGGTTTTGTTTTCAAGTTCTTCGGGGAGGTAAGGGGGGTTGCCATTTGTTTTTGCTTTGCTGTCTTGGCTTTTTGGTTTTTGTTTTTTGTTTTTGTTTTTGTTTTTGTTTTTTTCAGTTAGTACCAGCTTTAAATTATCTAGCTCAGTTACTGTTGGCAACAATTCTAGCAGCAAGGACCTCAGCATGGTTGATATTTGTCCAGTTGATTTGCTGGCAAACTGAGTTTTGGGCTATCCTTAATGCACTTTCTGGGTTGGGAACTAGTTTTAACTACATCAATGACAAATGTACTTCTAAGGCTTTTGCATCCTGCAAGAAGAATCTCTGCTGTTCTGGTATTTGTGAGGAGTTGGGAGAAATTAGTTGAAAAACTAGAAGCCCAAATGCACCAATAGTACATTTTTTTTGCTGCGTTCTAGGCATCCAGCTTTCTGGAGAACAGTATCATTTGTGCATTCATGTTGCAAAGCAGTTCTCCCTGATAAGGTGAACCTGGGATTGTAACTTTGTACATATTGCTGCTATTGCAATAACTTAATTTGAGCCACAGGAAGGAAATGTGCAATACAAAAAGTGTCTGTGGCATTAAAAAAAAACATGTTACAACTACTCAGTATTTGGGTGAGCTTCTTGTTACAGGACGTTCCCACCAGGTTAGTCACAGGAAAATGCTGGGTTTGTGGGTGCTTATGATCCCCATAACCTAGCTGCATCATTCAGTGCAGCTAGGTGCAATCATGTAGAAATGCAATAAGGTGTTGGGTTATGTAGTTGGTCAAGGACTTGATTTAAATGTTCATTATGCTAATGGGAACGTTGTGCCTGAGTCTCATTAACCAGTAAGCTTGAATTTGCCCTTACTACAAATAAGGTTAAAAGAAAAACAAAGGAGAATGCATGTTTGAAGAAATCAAGCCAGATGGTACAACTGTGAAGATTTTAGAAGAGGAGCAGAAATGTTAGAATACATTCTTAATAAGTTTATTCCAAAATCAGAATATCTTTTCCCTTCCTTGCATACAGCTGAAAAACTACAGACCTAATCTATGAGGCTGCAGAATTGATTCCAACACTTTGCCCCTCTAGAATCAGTGCTCTCTCCACACGGGACATTCTGGTGGGGACAGAGCATACCAGATTATGTGTTCAGTTCTGCTCTTGGTATCTCCCAGCCCCATTAAGGTCTGGTGTCCCACAGATTTGTAAGTGATTCAGAATGTAGTGTTAGAATTATTGACTGCCCTAGACATTTTGGACTGCTTACATGCTGTTTTAATAGTTTGCTATATTGTTAGCAAATTATAAGCTATTAAAAAGCTATTAGTACTTTCCCCACTTGCAAGGGCTGCATTCCAGTCACAGGGTAAAGCTCTTTCATATGAACAGTAAACCACTAAACATATAAATATTGAATTAATATTATCATGTTACTGACTCTAGACTGAGATGAGGCAGAACTGTAATAAACCACTTCCAGTGATAGTGAGCTAGAATGACTAAAGTCCAGTTTTATCTTTGAGGAACACTGTGACAAGTATTTGGAGGTTTGGACACCCAAATGTGTTCAAACACACAGATGAGATGAGTTGCAGGGCCCAAATAATTCTTCTTTTTAAATAAGCAAAAATATCAGGGAGGATATTCAACATCCATCAAAGTTTACTTAGTCTTCATTACCACACCTCATTACCAAAGTGTCTGAAAGAAATCAAATGTCTGGAGACTGGATACTTGGCACATGTATTTTTTGACCAAAAAAAAAAAAAAATTAAAAATATTAAAATTTGCAATTTTAGATAGGAGAAGGAATTGCTGAGGAGATTCAGTGGCACTTTTGCATCTGGGCTGCAGAGAGAGAAGCAGGTTTTGAGTTTTAGGAGATGATCCATCATGTCAGGTCTACAATTCCTCGATTCTGCCTTTTTTTATACTTTGTACTTCTAGAAATACACTACAGCTTCACTCTCTAAAGTCCTGTGAGAAGACAAAGCTAGTCAGTGAGTTTCACATCCAGGGAAGAATTCACAATACTGTGCTATTTTATCTAGAGGGGTCCTTCAGTCAAATTAACCCTTCAAGTTTAAACATCCATGGGCAAAGCCTTGGGGTGCCTCCAGTCAGTAACAGGGTGGAACCTCAGATCTATTCACACTTTCTCACCAAATAAATCCTTAAAGCATATTAAGCATTCTTTTCAGTCTTTCTAGATGAGAAATTTTCATGTCCACTCAGAGCACAAGCTCTACTAAAAGGTGATGTAGAGGATTTTATTTCTCCTTTGGGTAACTGCATGACAACATAATGAAAATTCAGAACTTTCTGCAGGTCTTAGGAAACACCTTATCCTGAGTGTCTTATTCCAAGAGAAGATATTGGAAGTGTATTTACAGAGGCTTAACTCTTTAAAAACACTTTTGCTTTTGTGAAAGCTAAAGTGTGACAAATGTATAGCAATAATGTATCTGTAGTGTGGTTCCTGTCATTTGATGATGAGTCCTGCAGTTCCTCCTACTGTCCAAATCAGGCAATCTGTTGAAAAGTACCATAATCCCTTCACCTGCATCTCTTCTGCAGAGACAGTTGGTTTGGATTTTATCCCAGAAGAGTCTGTAACTATTTCACTCTCAGACTTAGGAGCAGGGACTGGTAAGACACTCCAGGATAAATATGTGATATCTCTCCATGTCACATGGATTCATGATTCATGGATTCATGAATTTCATTAAATTCATGTCTTTTTACAGCAAAATCTACAAGAAGCTTAAATTCTAAGCTATTTTAGAATTTCAAGTGCTGCAACAGTTTGATAGTTTGCAAAAAAAAAAAAAGAAAAAAAAAAGTTGTCATGTTAGCTCTTAAAAGCATGCACAGCTAGCTTTTTTTCAGAAAGATTTATTTCCCTAAAATAGCGTTTTCTTACAAAAAGTGCCTGCTGGGCAGAACTATGTGACAGGCAAGCAGGATTATCAGCATGTTTACTTTTCAAACATCTCTGCCACACTTGAACAGTTCTGCTGCGGTGTCATACATAAGCGATGAGATAGATTGTGTAAGAGTTTGTGTACTAGGATATAAAAAATTTAAATATGTTACAGCATTTAAAGTGCACAACCATTTTAATTCCAAACTAGTCAAAGCAGTATCCTTATACCAAGGGAAAGCATTTTCTTTGACTTTAGTGTCCCTTTTTGGAATGTACCCTCAGCTCCAAGGAAAGTTGCAGCCCATTAGCACAAATTAGGCCTCTTGGCTGTCTGAAAGGTTCAGAAGGTCCTTTTCAGCTTTGGTTCTCTGCATTTTCTGGTACACTTGTGAAAGGATGTAGGCAGAGGTTCGGATGTGATCTGTGTACCAGCCATGTACCATGCTTTTGTCTGTGATATCTTGGAAGCAAAAACCAAGGATTTATGATGTAGCTTGACTATGAAGGAAGGTTTTTAATTACATTGGGATGAAAGTAAGGGAACAATGGGACAAGTTCCCTAGTGATTTTTTTGCAGAATCACTATCATTCTGCTACCACAGTTCTTTATAAACAGAGAAGTGTAGGAAAAAGGACCCCAAACTATCTTTGTTCAAAACAAGATTAAGGAAGTGAGATAAATTTATGGAGTATTCATGGCACTACTTTGGATTCCTTTCATAAAGCTTGAGACGTGGCTTCTAAGTCAATAAGGACATTGAGACACAAAATGAATTCTCTGAGGCTGCTAGCGCTACAAGGCTATATAATCACTCTGGGATTGCCAAAGATTTATCTTTTTTTTTTTTTAAGATTTGTGTCACTTTCACTCCCACACATCTGGCAAGAGAACTCTGCACTGGCTTAGCTGAAAAATCTTATCTCATAGATCATTACTAGCAATAAATTCCAGCCTTTGTGCTTACTTATATTGTCCCACAGCCTGGAGTCACTGATTTTGTAGAACTAGGAATGTGGGCTGTAAAATATTTACTCACTAGCATGCCCCCACCACCAAAAGAAACCCCAATCCCAAAAAACCCACGTCATGCCTCAAAACCAAGCCTCAAGCTCTTTCATTGTGAAGTCAGCTTTGAAAATGTAAATCACATGAAACTGGCTCTTGGGGCCAAAGAAAACAGGCAGCTGGATTCCATCCCCCAGCTAAGAATCAGCCCTTAAATACCTCTTAAAAAGACACTTTATATGAACTATAGTCAAATTCATTTTCGAGTAATGTTTTCCCACGTGTCCCAGAAAATGCAACCAGCAACCCTGTGTGTGGATGGACTGGAGCACTGACAATGGGTAAGTGTGCCAAAAACCTGCAAACTGCTAATGCTGTTCTACCAGAATTCTTCTCTAAGGTCACACCTGTGCTAAAAAACTGATGTCTTTTTAATCCACATCATAGTCTTTACATATAGCTAAGGCAGCTGTGCTCTAAAGAACTGTCAGCAAATGGCATGTACTAGGTCTTTTACTTCATACTAGTTCATATTGGTGAGCATTTTTTCTGGTATTGTCTCCTGGAAGCATTCTTATTTATGGCATTTATTGTGCTGATCCTCTTCTATACGACAGGCATGGAGAACATGAAGGCACAGTCACCTCATACATGGAAGACTTGGCAACTTGTGGCAAAAAAGACTGGAAAGATAAGAGAAGGTAAGGCAAACAAGGCAAGGATTGGCACAGATGTATTTATCTCTACAGGCTCAATTAAAGAATATGCTGGGGAGGAAGCAAAGAAACAATTCCAAGTACTAAACTACAGATCTTCAGTTTAGCAACCTGTCCCCTGGAGTAGAATTAATCCTACTATTAATCCTACTATTAACAAGCAGGATCAGAGTTAATAATGATCAGCAAGTGTTACTGGGCAGCAAATGTATTCTCTGGGTGTGGGGGAGTATGATATGGAGACACTTGAGGTACAACATACTCTCATGTCTCTCTATTTCAGATTTCAGAGGAAAAAGTGGCATCTGGCTTATAATAAAGCCAGAGTATTTTCCAAGAGTCACAACAATCATTCTTGAGTAGCTTACCCCAGCAAAAACACTGCAGAATAACCAATCAGCTTATAATGAACATGAAATGTCTTCCCCTTTGTTTTGATAGGACAAATTAATGTTTTGACTCTAGGTAGTGTTGCATAACATGAAACGTATTAGTTTTAACCAATATACCAGCACAAGCCAGAATAAGCTGTAACTTAATTTTTGGCATTGTTATTTTCAGTTTCCCCAGTGACTATTAGTGAGTGCCTGGAAGTGTTTTTTAATCAGTTCTGATACACATTCACATACCCAGCCATCAAGATTGAGGTTGGTGCATTATAGCTGCTCTGGGAACCTTAACTCACTTGCATTGACTTTAGGAGGTTTAAGTCAGAAGCAATACTATTTTAATGCCATTTTTTGTATTTACTTGGCAAATACCCTTGTCAATTTAAAGTGTCCCATGGGAGGTGTCAAGAGGTCACTGAAATTCTCCTGGGCAAAGGAGGGAGAGTGGCTGAAACCACGGTCTCCATGCTGCCTCCTTCAGTATTTTTCTTCATGTCAGTGCTGTACTCGGCACTTTCCCCCTGCTTCCATTGGAGTGAGCAAATGTAAAAATGTTATTGAGAAATGGAGACAAAAAACATAGAAAAGGCCTCCCTGCTGTTTTATTTGGCTACTTCTAGGCCTCAGTAACAGTAAACTTAGCCACAGAAAATTAGTATAGAATATATTGTCTAGTATGCACAAGAACTCCCAGATGCTTTCAGTGCCTTTTTTTCCCCGGTTCATTCTATTATTCTACAGTCTTCTGGCCAAAGATCACAAAGCCTTCTGACCTCTCTGTTATCCTACGGCAAGAAAATACAGTTCCCTAAGGCTGCAAAAGCATCAAGATTTCCAGAAATTAGGTACCTGCAATTTCCATGACCAGCAGCGTAGCTGTGAGCAGCATATTCTTCAGATACCACTAAGAATGGTAAAATGCAGAATGGAGGGATAGGGGACACCCCACATCTTACAGACTTGCCAGTGTTCTGAATCTCAGCTGAAAATACCTGTGTTGAAGTGTCATAGATAGCTTTATTAAAGCTAGTGACTGTAGAAACTGATCTGACCTGTGTCATACCTTGGATTATTGTGATCCTCTAAAAAACCCCTATGGTTTATTGTGTGATAAGCCACGAAATTACACAATTAGTAAATTATTTCAGTTACACATTTCTCACCTTTTTAACTGCTGTAAGGTAGAATAAAACATTTGTGGGGATTTTGCCAGCAAGTGAAAACAAAAATAGTGCTAAGTAAATACATTACAACTTGATTAATGCAAGATAAACACTATAGGCTACACAGCTTTAGCTCCTCAGCAGGTCTATTTCACATTGTATGTTCATACATAAATTTCTCTTACTAACACTGCACAAGCAGTCTGGCACCATCCTTGACAGATGAGCTTTAGGATCTGTTACAAAGTGGTTTAAGTTATAGCTCCATCTGTTATATCCCATCCTTCTGATGGAGATTGTGTTCACTGCGGCATGAGCAGAATGGAAGAAGTGTTCATATCCTCACCAACTGCAGCTCTGAGTCTGGTGCCTTGGCTCACACCCATCTTCTCAGCAGTTTCATCAATGACGCTCTGCTTCGTGCCCAACTATGAGGGTGGGCGAACATTTCCTTCTGCTGGGCCTGATAATCATCAGCAGAGGGAAAGAACAGACTATGCTGAACAAGAGAAGCCTAACAAATCACAATGGGATCTAACTCAAGCTTTCTTTAATTTTACTGGGAGGAAGGAGGCCTTATACAGCACTCATCCACGCTCCACTATTGTTATGTAAGTGAGATACTGGGGGTTTGTGGTGGAAAGTCTGCCCATTATGGATTTGAGCAAGAGAATTACTACAGTATCACTGCTTGGTTAACAAAGGTTGTGGGCCAGGACTGAACTGTGCTTCCTTTTCCACCTGGCAGTGTTTGACCTCATGGTCTGTGGAGTGAGAATTTGCTGAAGTTTCTGGACAAAGAGGATTGGCCAATGTAGAGAAAGCAATAGTGGTTGTCTGAGGAAAGGTGACAGAGCAGTATTAAGTGAATAGAGTGAGTTAGGTTACACAGGGCACTGTGATCATTAACTAATGTACTAAAGGCCACAGTGGAACTGGATGCAGAGGTTAGTGCAATCAAGCTTTTTCCACAGCTGGAAAAAAAGTGCTGTATTACTAAGTTAAATATCACATCAGATATTTTAGTGCTATTGAAATAATTCTCATATATGTAACAATAAATACAGGTCTACTAAATAAGGCTTTAAACTACTGAGTACAAAAAAAAAGCATACTCATATTTCTAATAATTAAAAGACACAAAAGTATGCCAAATGTTAAGTCCAAATATATGCTTTTGAGCTCAACTGCCATAGACTTAATCTTTTAGGTTCCTCTTACAATGTTTAAAGAAGAGGATTAAAATACTCCAAATGGCTCTGTAAGTTATCAAAATTAATGTCAGTGGGAAAGGCTAAATTCAATGTGCTATAATTATGGCAGATTATTGCATTTTATTTCTATCTTTCAGACATCTTTATCAATTGTTACAGATTCCCAGAATAACTGAGGTTGGAAAAGACCTCTTGAGATCATAGACTCCAACCTTTAACTGAATATCACCATGTCAGCCAGGCCATGGCAGTAACTGTCATGTCCAGTCTTTTCTTAAACACTTCCTTACAAAGAAAGAAACAGAATTTAGAGGAAATATAACAGCAACAGCAGTTTGTAAAAAGCAGTTTTAAGCGGGGCTCAAGTCAGTAGAGCTCCACAATAGACAGAGCTGTGTCTAATCACTAATGCACCTCAGGTTTTCTGTCCTTTCTCTATCCACATCAAATCAATCCCTTCAGAAAAAGGCTACATACCTTAGTTTTACAAAACTTCTCTGATAGCATTCAGAATAATTGTAGCAGCAATAAAACAAACAACAAAAAGAACATTTGACTGCTGATGGGGAAGGCAATAGGAGGAAATTATGGCATCCCTGAAGTATTGCTTGAGATTTAAAATTTTTCAAGAGAGATAGAACCACAGTCTTTTAGCCTACAATTTGAATTTAGGGAAGTTTTATTCTACATAAAGAATACAGCCAAAATGTATACTTCATCCCTTCCCCTAGGGGAGACATTACTGTCAGGACTGTGTGCAGGATACAACAAAAGTTAGGGAATGTAAAAGACCCAATTGGTTCTCTTCTCCTCAGAGCATGTCTGCATCAGCTCAAGCCACAGTCCTATTTAAACCTGAACTGTATTTTTTCCTGGCTGACTCCAGTCCCTAGGGGAACATCCATCAGCCAAGCAGAAGTGAATCATGCAACGCCCCAGCCTCACACTTGATACAGCCAACCTCAGGGATGACTTGGGAAAGAACTGTCACAGCCATCCTGAAACTAAGCAAATGCTGGAGTATTCCCACTCTGCAACCTGCCCATGGCTTTGGCTTGTGTTGTGAAGCTCATTGAAAAAACTCTCCAAGTCTTTGGCTCTGTGAATTCTCTAAACTGTATTGTTAGAAAGAGAGTGAATGGAATTGGCTAAATCCCATCTTCATTTAAAAACATCTTGGAAATAAAATCTGGAAGAGTGCACCACATCAGAGATGCTCAAGGCAAGCAATTTAGGAGCAGCAGCTGAACTCATACATATAAACACACACACACACACACACATATATATATACACACACATATACATATATATATGTGTCTCACAAGTAACTGCAAATTAATATATCTTTGTGGAAGCAGCTCAATTAAGGCTTTAGTTGATGAAGAAGTGTTTCCAAGACTCTTGCACAAGCCAACCATTCTAAGTGCTACAATTTGAATTGATGAACTCATCAGCTCAGCTGGAAAACATATCAATTTGAAAATGCATTTGAAGTGCAAATTGCATTAACACACAAATTTAATTTACAGGAAGCTCTTTATGGATTTTAAAACTACTACTTAAACTATACAAATTGCTCCATTTAAACTGCTATGACAAAAATGGCAAAAAATGTTTTAGGAATGGTAACCATTGATTTCTATTTCACGCTAAATTTGAGTCTCCATGGTTCATGAATGAACAAATGGTAAAATAAGACTTGAGAAAGCACACAGTTATTTGAAAAAAAAAACATTTAAAAGGATTGAAAAGTTAAATTTCTATATTTGTCTTTGGTTGATCACAGCTAATAAAATTATGTAGAATGTAGCCTTATTTGAGCTTTGATGTGGTCCTTTTAGTGGAGACAGAAGTCAAATCAGTAATTTAGTCAGGGCATGCTTCTGCCCCAGCCTCTGGCAAAGGGGAAGATTATACTGAGCCCAAATATACATTTCAAATGTGCAAAGAGTGTTGTATCTTATTTAAATTTACATCTAGTCATTTGGGGAAACTGGACATACCCTGCCACAAAGCTATGAGAGAGCATCCAAAGCAGGGCTACAAAGATGGCAAAGGACTGTGAAGGGAAGTCATATGAGGAACAGCTCAGAGCACTGGGTCTGCTCAGCCTGGAGGAGACTGAAGGGAGACCTCACCGCAGTTACAGCTTCCTTGTGAGGGAAAGAGGAGGGGCAGGCACTGATCTCTGCTCTGTGGGGACTGACCTGAGGGAATGGGCTGAAGTTGTGTCAGGGAGGTTAGGTCAGACATTAGAAAAAGGGGTGGTTGGGCACTGAGCAGGCTCCCCAGGGAAGTGGTTACAGAGTGACCAGAGTTTAAGGAGCGTTCGGACAATGCTCTCAGGTACATGGGATGACATTGTTGGGCTCTATGATGCTCGTAGGTCCCTTCCAACTCAGGATATTCTCCTATCCTCCAGGAAAAAGAATGTAAAGATCTGTAAGCAGACAAAGAATTGTACCTATGGGTATTTTCAGAGAATGGCCTTGCACAAGGGAATAAATGAATTGCGAATTCCCGTCCCGGCTCAGCCTGGCGGTGTCCCCCCCGCAGGACGGCCAGGGCCAGGCGGCCGCACCTCTCCGGCCGCACGGGGCCGAGCGCTGCCCCCTGGCGGCTCCCGCGCCGGCACAGCACCCGCGGCTCTGCCTTCTGCCGGTTCGGGCACAGTTTAACAAGGAATGTTTGAGTAAACATACAGCATTTATGCTCGCATGAGAGCAAGAGGGACACAGAAGCAGTAAAAGCTGAAGTAGGAGTTACTAATAAAAAATGCAGATTTCTTAAGAGCACGAAGAGCCTTGTTAGGAATGTGGTAGACTGGTACTTGATTTAAATCAGCCATTCACTTAACAGACCACAGAAAAACCTGTGCTCTGCTTTGGTTCATGTTGCCCAATCAGATATTACAAGAAGAAACTTCAGAAAAATGTGTCAATATGTGCACTCGTCAGAATTCAGCAAATTGAAGAACAAAACCCTCTTTAGGCTCTGTTCTTCAAAGGAGGGTTTAGGCAATATTTTAGGAACTCCCAGTAGAGTACTGTACCTGTTCAGCTCAAACTAGCTCACTGCTGGGGGTCTTACTCCTTTCTGCTGATGGATTTCTCCTTGTTTGGTGGTTTCGGTTTTTTTAAAACTTTCCTCACCTGAACTTAAGAGTTGGCTTCAAGGGTCAAGAAGCAAGTCTGAAGACAAAGACACCAATATTATATAGTTCACAGAACATGTTTTGTGTGAAAAATACCATTCCCTATCTCAATTTGCTACGAGAACTACAACAGAAAATTCTTCAAGGTGAATGTCATATGCATACAAGCCAAATGCTCAACTAATTTCAGTAAATTGCATACAGACCAATTAATTATCTTGCAGCCACACCGGTCTTGATGTCATTATAGAATACATTAAATATGGATTTAACATTTCAGATGAAAGTATTTCTTTTGCTGACAAACTTATTTACTGTGTCAGTTTCAAGTTAGCTTTTGAGGGATTTCAAGGATATTCAGTCTTGAGTGGCAGGTTTGAAGATTATTCTTAAAAAGCTGTCCACTATCTACATGTATTTTTCAAATTATTAATTGGTAAAAAGCTCTGTTTGCAAATCTTGCAGTCTGTAGATTATGCTATGTTTCTCACCAGAAGGAAGCCAGTACACTGCATTAGAAATGAAGACTGTCAATAATGACACGATTTCAATTTAAAAGAAGTGAACACGGTCCAATCCTTAACTTCACACCTTAAGAGGATTCAAAACCCTAGAGGACAGAATATACCAGTTGTGCATTTTGTTGTTTCCACACAGTTATTCTATATTATCTTAAATCTAAAGGTTTTGAGTCCTCCCTTCCTCCAAAAGGTGGGCAAAGTATGATTTGAAAAATCAAACCCGAAAAAGGAAAATAATTCAGTCTTTAGGGTGCATTTGCTAAAAGTCATGAGTGACGTAGCTCATGAAGATCATCTCTCTGAACAGATTATGCAGCAGTGGAAAGTAAAATCGATGAGAAACCTAGTAAAAAGTGTACTGTGGGAAGTTAAGAAAAAGGAAATAAAGGTAAGGGAATGAGAAAAGAAGCAGCATAGCCCAGAACCAACACTGTTTCCAAGAACTGATCATAGTTTGTCATCAGATAAACTAAGAGGTGTTTATCAAAGAAATAAGGATATAAAGAATAATCTATTAAAGGCAATTTTTTATTCTTATTATTAATAATTTTATTCTCACCGCAGATTCCCACGATACTGCTGAACTAGAGTAAGTTTGGTATCTAAAAAAATTTAACCCTTTTCAGTGGGCAAAATTTTAATAATGACACCATAAAGCAATTATACAAAAAACATATACCTATTTTGACAGTTTAAACAATAAATATATATATATATACTTATTTTTACTTTGTGGAAAAGCAAGTTTTGACAGTTTTAGATTGAGACTTGTTGTAGCTGAAAAAAAAAGAAACCAAACCTATTTTTCTTCAATAGGGCACTTGGAAGTTGGACAGTTCATCAAATTCATAACAAGAGACTTACTGTAATGGATAAACCAGTAAAGCTGATGCAGAGATGATGACTGGAAAAAACCAGAATTCCTAATGTCTGCCCTGTATAGCACTGCTTCAACAAGGAATGAGGAAATGTGTGTCAGAAGAAACCTGGTTTTGCTTGTAGGGTGGTGGAAACCAAGCTGTACAATACAGGAGCCAGAAGATGTGAAATATTACACAGCACTTATAGCTGCAATGTTTCATTTTGCCCTGTGGCTGCTGGAGCAATGACTAGAACACTCAGACTTCAAGGCCAAACTGCAAACCCCCTCCCCTTTTCAGTTCAACGGTGTAGTACATCATCACTAACCAGATTGCAAAATTTAAGAGAGGTAAACTACTAGGATTTTTTGGGAAGGGGATGGGAAAGGGGAAGAAGAAGAAAAATAAGAAGAAAAATTTTGGAAAATATTCTAGGTCCAAATGGATTTTACAATCCCAACCCATCCCCAGACATTTCAATGATGACTTATGTACCAGTTTGCCCTAATTAAGAAACACCATCAAGATATTTCAGATGTGACAGAAGCCTTCAGCTTCAAAATACAATAAAAGTGAAATGCTTGAACTGGACCACTAGATTAAGATATTATTAAAAAACCATGAGGGTCAATAAAAACAAAGCAATTTCTTTGTGTAGGTGTAAGGAAAAGCTATTTGAAGTATGTAAGTACTTCCACAACACAGTAATGCTTCTAACTGTTCAACCATACCAGCTATCTGTTCATACGGCAGAAAATCTGTTTCAATTATAGGTCTGAGTTTTGCATCAGAATATACACAGGTATTTCTTCCTCTGTTTTTTTTTGAAATTTGAGAGGTTACAGGTTTGGGGGTTTTTTGTTTGGTTCATTGAGGCTTTTGGGTTTTGTTTATTGTTTTTGTTGTTGCTGGTTGGTTGGTTGGTGTGGGTTTTTTAAAATTTTGGGCACCTAATATTTAAGGAATATGTATACAAATCCACACGAGAGAACTCTAAAGATATCTCAGTTTAAAAGGCATGTTTTTTCTCTTTTTCATACAATCAGCATTCTTTTTTGAAGTCTTGCCTCTCCTGCTCAATGTCACATTCTCCACTACAATTTGCTGTTCAGCTGTGCGGACTTTCGACACCGGTGTGTAGTAAGCACTAAGAATTTCCTGAGTCAGGTTTATTCATCATTACCTGTACAAAGCAGAAGAGGGGGAGAGACAGTGTGAAACAGAGACACACACAGACACAAGGGAAGCTAGGGTTACAAAACAATCTAGAAACCACAACTCAGTAAGCAATAACACAAGAATACACGAAGTCTGTCACCAAGGAGGTGACCATGACCAAAGCTGCCTTAAAGCGCTACACACAAATATTGAAAACTGTGTCATCTTGGATTAGTGAATTTAAGATAACTGCACCTCAAGTGGCCTGCTTCAGTTAGAACAATCCTCTTAGGAAAGAGGAACAGAGATTTTCTCCCAACATTTCTTATTTGAAGAGTATAAGACTTTTGAGACAGAAGCTCATGAAGATCATTCTGTCACTTGTCCTCTATTCACCCCTATTAGCATAGGACTTTTTAATTCAAGTGTCTGAAATGTATAGAATTACTTTTTCTTATCGTTTTTGGATCCTACCACAGATTTGTGAAATAGAGAATTAGAACTGAATCTAATAAAAATAGCCACTTGTTAATCAGCATTTTGCCAGATGAAAGTCAGCTCTTTTTAATAGGATTCACTCAGACAACAGCTTATAATTTATATGCCAACATTTCAGCAAATTTTCATTTAAGTCTCTTAGTACTAGTTTTAAACTATCCTTAAAGCAGAGTAGCAAGCAAAAGAAAATGGTGACACTATAGTAACCATTTTCTTATTATTTTACATTGCCAGTCTTTTGGACACTTGAAAAATGGACTACTGCAGTGCATCTTTCTGAATCTGCCACTAAATCAAGAAATTGTGCCTGAAAAATATTTTTCAGACATTTCTCTGTCACAGTTGTGTCTAACACAGCATGAAAACAACATGGAAACAATTGTTCTTACCTAGCAGTTCTAGATCAGTAGAAAAAAAAAATTGGGAAAACGTAATTTGGATTAGAATTTAAAAAAAACAATCATGTTTTTCTAACTAGCTTTAAGACACCTCCCAAGCATTCACATTAAAAAAGTCATAAAAAGCTGTACCCCTACTTGACCTTGCACTACCAATGCAACACACTTGTAAAAGAATTTAAAAGATGCAGAAAGTACTTATTGGTTAACATGCATTAGAATATTTTTTTGAAAATTGAAATGCATTAAATAGTGATCATTGCATATACTTCTAAAACCAATATATGATGCTTCTGATTACTAGAAAACTAATTAAAATCTTAGATTTCTTCTTTTTCTCCTCTCCAGTGAAGACTTTCACCATTAGAAATCTAAAAATACATAACTGCAGTTAAATTCCTGACATGAGAGAAATGAAAAAAACCCCAAAACCATTCCATTGCTGATGGTGGTCTGTGTGGTTTTTCCTAAGCATGACTCTGAAAGATGGAGCAACATACATCTGCCTTGTAGCCTCTGCTAAGCTGGGCAGGGCTCCAGGGCACAATGAATTATTTTCATGTATTACTGAGACACCAAATGAGATGGATGGTTCATACACATCAAGTTCTTCTGAAAAAAGCTAATTATAGGATAAAGAGCTCCATGAAATTTTCAGAAAAGGAGTGATGGTGCAACCTATTAAAAGTAACATTATAGAAAGCATAATACTGTTTTAGCTAAAAGTTCATTAATTCTTAAGATAAAATTGGTTTTGATTCTGCAAGTTGTGTGCTGGATTTCCTTTCCCCATCTGTGAAACTGTTTTACAGAAATTAAATAATTATATTGTACCTTTTGTAGGCCAATTATTGTTACAGTTGACTGCACGTGCAAATTCTGTTAAATCAGAGTAGTCAGCAAAGTTTGCCACATTTTGTTGCAGGAATAAAAATAACCTTTGTGGAAAACTTTAATTAATTTAGTCAATCAATATACCAAAGCAAAGACATTTTCTGAAGTCTGTGATACTATGATCTGTTAAAAGCATATTAGAACCTATATTATGTATGACCAAGGAAGAACATAAGACCAGCCATAATTGCCAGGATACATTGAGATTACCTTCTTGGTAGGCTCCGTCTGCCATTACCAGATGAAGTATTTTGGCATACAGGTGTTTGTGCTCATTTCCAAGAACAGTCTGAACTACAGTTGAACAAACATCAATATTTTCATCTTCATCTTCAAGTATAGCCTAGTGGAAAGAACAAACCATGTTGCCAAAATGAAAATGGGTATAAAATTAAGTAGTTCAAATCTATTAAATGCAATTCATGGTTAAACCAGAAGATTTTCTCTTTAATCCACTGGTCAGGCATTTTCTCTGATAAGAGTTTAGTATGCCAAAACAGATTAAAAGACTATAGAAAAAACCTTTTACTCTAGTTACACAAAGTAATTAGTTAACTGGCACAGCAAACACTGCTAGGTGCTTGTTTCTTCAAATATTTCCACTTGAGCTTATTCCACAAACCTTTATTTTCTCATAAACTTCAATTAATTTATCAAAGCCTATTTCCTGCTCCAGGTTATATCTCAACTCTTCTAAATGGCTGAAGATACTATCACATTCTTCACATTCGCTGGCAATCTCTCCATCACTATTATCTAGAAAGAAAGAAAACAACAGTAAAACCTCCTCAGTTCTACATTCTTCATGTTGCTTCTAAATCACTAAGACAAATATCCTTTAAAAGCAACCAAACAGGCAAGCTCAGGAGCACTGGATAATGTTGGCAGATGTTCTGACAAAGTGCAAGAAAATAGAAATAGTCTTTTTCTTGAAAAAAGATCCTGAATCCCAAATGGGAAGCATCCAGCTATCCCCATGAAATCCCCACTCTGACAATTAGCCATAGGGATATTCAGCCTGAAGGAAAACATGGTATGGTCTTAAAGCAGAATTTTAGTTAACAAAGTAGGTCAAGTTCCATACCACCACTCTATAAATTTCTGAGATGAAACTCATGAAGGGTTGGTGGCTGTCCCACACAAGGGAAAGGAGTTCCTTAATGAAGCAGCTGTCTTCTAGCAAAAAATGAGGACATGTATGTTACCCATCCATTGCTTTCTGCCCTGAGATGCATCTTGTTCCATGGAGCAAGTCTAAAAATCCCAATACTAATTTAGCTACAGAGTTCCTTGCTCTTTTATAAGTGCATCTCCTTTGTGTAGCAAATTAAGTAGGCCAAGTGGTGCAATAACATACAGGAGAGAAATCAAGATAATTTTGCTTATAGGCTTCAGAAACCTTGAAAATAGGTTTGTAATGGTAAAACGAGATAAATCTAACAAAAAGAATGTTTTAAAAAATACAAAACAGAATTCTTATGTAAAATTCCATTGTAAAATGCAGGAAAAAATACTTTCTTAAATAAGCATTCAAATTTGGAGAGAACTTGTCTCCCATGGAAAAACTTCATACATTTCAGAGTGTATACCAAACCTTTAAATACTATTACCTGGTGGATCACAGACTTCATGAGATAGTACTAGAACTCTACTACTTGCAATTCTTATATATGACTAGTCTAAGGTATAGTCCTGGCAAAATCACATCCTTCATTCAAGTATCAACAGTCAAATCAATAAGAAAGTATCAATAAAATAAAAAGTTGTATGGGTTAAAAACCCATTAGGTTATATCTAATCCTCTATTTAGCATCTAGATCTTGGGCAGATTTTGTCTCAAGTTCTATCTGTTACCCTTTTGAAGGCTGCCCTGCCTTCCTCCCTGCCCCAACAATGAAACTTGAAATTCTTATGGAATATCTAGAAGGTAGGACACTTGTATTAAACTCCAGCACTTACAACAACAGCAGAATTACATACACAGGTAGTGTTGCATGTTATCAGTGTATAACATCAGCATGCCACAAAATTAAAGACATTAACAAAGTTTATTTTACCTTAAAATAATTATTGGAATGTATTATTAGATGTTCAATTTGTTGAAAATTTTCTTCAATAAAAAGTACACAAAAGCTTTGTTTTAGATGAATTACTGATTTTCTGCATCTTTTCATAACTATATTTCTAGCTGCACTTCATTTTCCAGCAAGAGTAAAATACTTCCATTTCCACAAGAATTTAAAATACAGAAATGAGACTCCAGGAAGTTGTGCATAGCTAATGCAAAATGCTAAAAGCGGTAATTAATTTATCTGTCTCACTTCTAGTCTGACTGCATTAATACCTAATTTTGGCTAAGGACGAGGTGAACAATTTCATGTTCCTTCTGATTGCCTGTTAAATTACTTAACTGTAATTTAAGCTGAATCCCAGATACTCCAGTCATGTCAATTGCTATTTCTTTTTCACACTAACAGCCATGAATTATTCAAGACATACAGTGCATTCTGTCTTTGATCTTCCTTGAAGCCAAGTTTTAGACAATTTAGAGAAAAAGGCCCTTACCATCACTACCCCACAAACAGCAAAGTTTTAATTTGCAACATGGAATGTCGCTTAGATGTTGACCTTAACATTCAGAAAGTCTGAATACAATCTGTTTTATTTAAACTTGTGCATAAAAATTATCAATTAGAGCTTTACTTTGTTATAAACTAAATCATTATTAACATGAATAACATTATTAACATGAATAACTAACTTATAAAACAGGTATAACAGAAATTATACCTGACTGCCATTCTTCATTAAGAGCACTTTCACTGCTGGGGTTATTTTCATCTCCTTCATCCAGCTCAGTACCATTTGTTATGCATTCCATGGCATTAGCCTTTAAAGTAGACTCCTCTTCTTCACTCAGTTCCTCACCAGGCTGCTCCCTAAGCAACTGTTCCATTGAATCCCGGAGTTCCTGCAAATCTGTGTCCGTCTCTCCAAACATACTAAAGGAATGTGATATAAAGTTTATATAATTAATACTTTGCAAGACAAACACTGTAGAAAGAGCTCATTTCTTTTGTTAGCAGCAAATTGAAAAGCCAGTCTAGCTGGAGGGAAAAAAAAAAAAGAGGCACACTCCACCCTCCTCCCTCAGCTATTTGTGACCTCAGTCCAATATGACTACAGCACTGACACCTTTGTATCATGCAAAACACAGGGAATAAACAGATATCCCACAGTCTCATAAAAAGATAGTAAGCCCTCAATTCAACTTTATTAGTAAGGTAATTTCAAAATCCTTGTATTTGTGCACTATTATAGAACCCTGGCAAATATAACATTTTCAATTCAGATAAAAATATGTCTGGAGCAAAATATAGATCTAGATCTAAGCAGACTAGATACACCAGACTATCAAAGCTGCGGGGAATAGTCAATTCCAGGGTCAGATTTTGAGGGACTTGAAGAACATTCTAATTAAACAGTGGAGGAGATAAATGAGCAAGATTCCCAGAACATAGAAAGAAAGGAAATATTCAAGAAATTTTTAGTTCTAGAAGAGCAATAGCAATCAACTTTGAGTTGCTTGAGTAAAATGCAAGTTGCAGACACCAGACAGACCTTGGATAGATTTTGGGAAGGAAATTCAGATAGCTATTGTATGCAGTGTACCCCATTAGCTTCTCAATTCTCTGGAACAAGACTTAAAGTAAATGATGATCCAATACAAAATATTTAAAATCTGGGTAAAAACTCCATGCTGGTATAGTGTGTATAACAGTTAGTGTCTAACCAAAAACATTATTGAACTAAGATTCCTGTTAAAACACTTGATAAACTTGATACACTCACATGTCCTCAGAGTCAGAGGGTCCTTCTTTGGCTTGCTCATCTTCTGTATCATCTGTTTCAAGATTATGTTGATGCTGCACATCTGCTACACTGGGAACATCAACTAAAGTTCTGTATAGTTTGTAAAGATCTGGGAGTGAACATGTTCTCAACATCTACAAAAGCAATAGAAAGCTTGGTTGGTAACAATATTAAAGACAGCTTGAGTTTACAAAATACTTTAAAATGAGATTTCACTGTTCTTCAGGCTTCCTGCTTTACAGCCAGAAGCTGTGCTAGTAGATTGGATCCAACAGGAGAAAAATCGCTTGGTTGGCAGAAATGACAAGATATCTTTGCTGCCCTGTTCAGTGATTGTTTATGATGGCAAAGTAGTGATTGTTCTAAAAGACTACACAAAAGGAAGAAAGCAGATGGGCAAGTTAGTAATGTCTTCATGAACTCCCTCAGTAATGTCTCAGAAAAAGAGTGGAATTCCTTCACAAACACCTGGAACATAGAATGTTGAATGGTGAAACCAGAGACTTTCACTGCTGCATGAGGCTTGCTGATATCATGAGCACAGTGCAGTTGAACTACAGGGCAGACATGGCTTGACAAATACAAATACCTGCTTGAAGAGTTGTGCCATCTTTCTGGCCTCATTCAACTTCAATAAGAAAGTAAGAATAATACTATAGAACAAAAAAGTATTTCTTTTTTTGTTATTTAAACTTGCCTTTGGGTCGTTTGCATCAAAAAGTCCTGTAGAAAGTCCAATCAACAATGAATTTTTGCCTTTATTTCTTGCTGGTGATATGGAACGTGAACGAGGTACAAAAGACTCTTCCTGTGAAGACTGAGCTGACAGAACTGGTGAGGCTGTTGGTACAGCTGTGGGCTGTATTACCCTCTGGAATAAGGGTTCAGCTTGCTGAGAGTCACTGGAACAAGTTTCTGATGTGGTAAAAGAAAGTCTGTTACAAATCCAACCAGATTAAAAGCCCAAGATACTTAAGGAAAAGGTAACAGCTGTGAATTTACCTAATTTCTCTTATACAATTAAAGAGAAAAGTAGATAGCACTTTAAAAGTATTAAAATATTTTTGATAATTTTATTAAGTGCAATTACAATGTGAATTTTCACATTTTAACTTTTGGAGAATATACAACCCTCAGCTATAGCCTGCTCTGTTCTCAGGCCTTCTGTTTTCTCATTATTCAGTCCATGTCTGATACTGTGTCATCCATTTTCAACCATTGCTTATCACCTTATACTAGATCTCTTTGAAGCTATCTCAATATAATTTGCCCAAACGGGGGGAAAAGCCTATCTAGTTTGCTTAAGCCACCCTTAACTAGATGCAAGAGTATCACCAATGATACTTTACAGCACTGACAATGTTTTTTCTGAAGTTACCTCCCAGACCTCCAAGAACAAGCAACTCTTCTATGCAATAAAGATAAAATATTGTCATCAGCAGCCACTTAAAACATTGAGCTGCAGCTCAGTATTCATTTGAAATGTGTATAAACAAAGCAACACTTCTATTAAGTAAATAATCAGATCTCATAACATCCTAAATAGTCATGTGAAAAAGCTGTAACATTCAGAAAGTTGACGTTCATCAGTATGGGCCACTGTCCTGTCGACCTATACACAGTGTAGCTTTTCTTGTAACATGGTTTCCTCCAAAGTGACAAACATAATACCCACAATTTGTCTTCCTAATCCAAAAGAAATTTCTTTTTTAGAAGTAAGAACTGAAGAAGCAAATAAAAACTTGCTCATTTGGGGTTAATGAAGCGAGGAGGGGTGACTCAAGCACCCCACACTGCCAAGCCATGGAACATGAGATTGGCACTGACCTGCTGGAGCTTCCTTCTGTGGTTGCACCTCGTTGAGTGCTTCTTTCTCTGAAGCTGCCCCACTCATTCTGTCATGTTGTGCCCTATTATAACACATCACATCATGGGGAAATGCCATGTAAAAAATGGTCATTAATCTATTGAAGTAATCAAGTGCAGTAAAACCAACACAGCAGCAAGCAATGAAGCTTTAGCTAAGTGTAATTTTAACTAACATGTCCAAATAAAACTCAGTTAAGGCTCCGTTGTTTGAACTGGAGAGAGAGGTCAGAAGAGAGTACTTACACATCTTCTTTCTCTTTTACCCACACTTCATTAACAGTGCTAGGGAACTCCTTATTCTCCTTACTCTGGTGCATTTTATCTTCCATTTCTTCCAGCACCTCTGCTTCCAAATCATCAGGCTCTAAAATTAATAGTCATTTACCTCATTAAAAATTAATTCCAATCAAGCAAAAAGATGGGGAAGTATACATTTTAAGATTACACTTAAATCCTTCATCTTAAATAATTTTGCAGAAACAGCAGAAGTTTTGTAATCCCAGAGCTAAAAGTTTTGGTTTTTTTCTGATACCAGAAGTGTGTCTTAAAGCTCCAATGAACCATGTCTTCTAAAAACCTCAGCAACATACCCCTAGAGATCAAAAGGATGCTGATATCATAGCAGAAAAGATTCCAGCACAATTGATGGGGAAAAATAAACCAAAACCCCATCAAATTAACAACAAAAAGTTTGAAGCACTTTGGAATTCTACTTGTTCTCTGAAGTTTTCTATAAGCACACAAAAATGTTTCAGGAAATCTAGTAAATACATTACTGAATCAGATTACAACACAGGCATAGAGAGCACCTGGTCCTACCTAAAATGTGTTGATAAAAAACCTGCACATTAATTACGGGAAGATATAAAAGTATACAAGGTTGTTACTTCATTTATTGCATTCAATAAACAGATTTTAAGTAGAATTACTGATGAAATGAGCTACCATCCAGCACAATAGCGTTGCTCTGCACCAGGGTGGGTCCAGTTCTTCGAGATTCTTCTGGTACAGTTATGACAGACTTTGTAACACCAACTGGTACTGCAGACTGAGTTCCAACAGGAGAAAAAGCCTTCTCTTCCTTCTCCTCTGATAAAGACTGATGATCTCCTTCAAGAAGTTCTGCAGTACCTAACAGAAAATGATTCTATTATGTAAACACTGATTTATGTTTTACTATATTTGGATAATAAACTGCAATGTGGCTAATATGGTAGGTTGGGGATTTTTGTTTCTTTAAAGGAAAACAGAAGAAAAAATTTGCATGCTTTTAGTACAACTATATAAAGAAAAAAGCTAGAAATATTAAAATCCTAATTTCTTATGCTACGTTATCATTAGTACAAGATTATATTGGGAATAAATGTAAGTCCTTTTGCCCTTACAAAGGACTAAGGGCAGGAGTGGACCGGGCAGAAAAAAATAAAATAAAATCAACTGATATGTAAGTCACATGCTGCCAACAAAGTTACAGGAAGCATCTAATGAAATATTCAGATGATGACATCCTTTCAAAAACTAGGATTGTTTCTATTAAAAGGCAAAGTTTAAGACTTTTCAGCAAAATGAAGATCCTTTCCTTTCAGCACACCCTGGTTAATTTCTTACCACTCAAGTGAGTTTGAAATATTTTGGTGTCCTCCAGTATCAGCTTGTGCTTACATTCAGAACTGAGGCAACACCCAGAAGTAGAAAGCAAGAGAAAGTATAAGAATATGCTTCTATTACTTCAAAATCTTTCTCAGTAGATAAACTGTCACTACACTTGCAGTGCAGATAATTACCCACTGTGCTTACCATTTATCTCATCTTGTTCCTCAAGGATGTCAGTTTGCAGCTGCAGCTCTGCTTCTCCTAGGATCCTTAGAACTGAATCAGTTGGGCTTTTGCCCCAGACTTTCCTGTGAGGTTCACCAATATCTAACTTGATTACTTCTCCCAGAGTTTGACCTGTTGGGACACAAACACAAATAGAAAAACTTTCCTAAATTAGAAATTTTTATTCATTTTCTGTATAATAAATAATCAAACAAAAAACATCTACAAAACTTAAAACTAAAAAGGTGACAAAGCCAGAACTCATGTCACCTCACCCTAAATCAGACAGCGTACAGACTTTGCTTATCTAGAGTTTTTCTTCTGCCAATTCCAATCAATAACAGTTATTCAATATCAGTTGACATATGCAACTTAATAGCAGCAGCAGCAGCTCTTTTCAGAAATTCAGACACTCCAAAAGAAAGCAGTATGAGCAATGTTTCATTGGCACGGAATTGTCTTGAACTTTACTTGAAATGGTAAACAAGAAAGTTTCTTGTCTTGCTATCCTTTGACATTTATTTCTGTTCATTCTCCCTCCAAGGAAAACAGGATACAAAGCACCAAAGAAAACTAGAGTAAAAAGTTTCTTGATTCTAGCACTATAAAACTACTATGCAAAGATGCAAGTCTGTCACATTCTCAATGATTATTTCCTTCTAAAATGTGAAACAGACTTTTAGTAAGATATAGTGAAACCAGGAAAAAGAGGTTTCAACCAAAAAAACAGAGAAGGAAAGTGGAAAATCTGGAATAACAATCTCGATTTAAGAAAGGAAACCACTAAGAAAGGCTTAACATAAGTTACAGATCTAAATTGAGAAAAACCCTCAGTTGTTTCTTCACTACTGATAACACAATAACAGGATTTTCAAGTTAAATAAGAATCTTTCATATATTTTAAATACTTTTTTATTAGTTAAGTAACTGTTTGTTGTTGAAATTATGAAATTATTTATTGAATCTCCTGCAGGCTTTTAACTACTCAGCCTGTGCCTCATTCCTTATTTAAGGGAACACATAACCACCCACTTTTTAGAAGTGCATGACCTGTAACTGGTAACAAGATGATAATAATAAAGAGTAGTTGGTTTATAAAAACACACACTACACATGGCAAACTGATTTAGTAATACCATGGTGACAAAAAAACCCCAACAACTTACACTCTGCTCCAGAGAAAGAATCTTCCATTGAAAGCTGAGCTAGAGGAACGACCAACTCAGAGGCCCCAGATTCCCATTTTTTGCGATCTCCCAGAAGTGGCTGGTCACCTTGCTGCTCCTTACCATCTTCAGATCCAACCAATTCAGAGGTATTTTTACTCTCCTTTTTCCCTCTCTCATCTTCTTGAGCTTTAAGATTTTGATTTAATCTTCTCAGAATTTCTCTCTTGTTCTGAAAGGACCAACATATGTATTAAAATAGTGCCTTTCTTGAAAGCATACCTAAATGACGCTATATAATTTGACATACTTGTACTGCAAAATCTGGCTTTTTCAATTCCTCCTCAGACTCCTGGACAGCAGTTATTACATGTTCATCCTTTAAGTCCCCAAAGCATGAAATAGAAAGCAGAAGAACATGTCAGAAAAAAATTTTCTTGAGAATAGTAATAGACATAATAAAACCTTTCCAATGTCAACTGCAGGTAGACTGAAACAGAATGTTTGATTATTCTGTTTTATTCTATCCCAAAGACACAATTTCAAGGGCACCTTCCATCTTTGAACCAATCACTATCTAAAAGTGATGAGCAAGTGAATCA
The DNA here is from genome assembly GCF_028551555.1 of Melozone crissalis. Lineage (NCBI taxonomy): Eukaryota > Metazoa > Chordata > Aves > Passeriformes > Passerellidae > Melozone > Melozone crissalis. The sequence goes on along the minus strand of NW_026535784.1, from coordinate 32,131,206 downwards.
CTCAATTTAAACAGACAAATGAGATTTTAGAGAATGAAACATGTAGAGATAAAGCCAGATACAACCTCTACAGCAAGATAACACTGAATTCCTTTGCTACAAATGAGTAATTCTACAAGAGAACCAAAAAAGTGGCAAGCACAGAGTCAAGGATAATTTATGAAGAAAAAACAGAAGGGAAAAGAGACAAATGTAGTGGTATGTAAATAAGCAAACTACATACTGAAGGCAAAATGTAGAATTTATAATCAAGCCTTTGTGTACAAGGCTTGTATTCTCCAACTCAAATTGCTCTAAGTGCTATTTTTTAGTCTCTTATTGTCCTCATTACTGTGAGACAAACTGTCCATGTGGAAAAAATATGCTTTATTAAAAAATACGATTTAGGTATTTGTCCAAAATATGATTTCCTTTTTCCAGCTACCAACTGACATCTTTCAGGGTATAACATTTTATATTTCACACACATTCTTTAGTGTAAGTTTCACTCTATTCCCACAGCTATAGCCCTCAGGGTTGAATACAGTATGAAGTACCACACTACACTGAAATTTACAAAGAGCTTAGGCAAATGTAAAAAAGCTAGCATTCAAATTAACATAGATTGTGTTAAAAATTTAAATTGTACACGGTTACACTCATGAGCTCAGGTTCACAATTGTAACATAAAGCAGTTGAGGTAAACATGTAAGTTTTTACAATATCAGGACCGAGAACATGCAGAATAGAAATTAGGATACTCTTTTAGACAACAATAAGAGACAGCACTAACAGATTCAAGAATCTTAGGCTTTGTCTTCTCTGTAATATTCAGCACTTTCAAGCTCACTGAAAACAATCAATCATTAATATAAAATAGTCCTATCATTCAAAATTTATCTGCTCACTTCCACCAAGTAACCAACTCATTAACTCCTCTCTTCAAGGGGCTGATGAAAATGCTGGAAGTTGATGTCTTGCTCAACTGAACAAAACTGCCCTGATCAAAATGGAAGTTGCCACCTAGGGCTCATCATAAGTTATTTTGCTCAGAACATGAATTTCAGTTTCAGCATACAGGTGTGTTTCAACAGCTTTCAAGCTTTGGTTTCTTTTTATATTTTTTTAAAATTTCTTTTCCCTAATTAGAAGCAACAAACATCCTTAACAATTTTTTTCTAGCTAACCTATACATTTTCTCTAAACATTCTCGTTCCAGTCACTACTTATTGCCTTTCCATTCATTTTACCCTGTTTGCAAAAGTACCTACCACACCCACTTCCTTCAAAGCAGAAGTCATGGAGATGACAGGTACACCAGGCTTCACTGGAAGTTGTGGCTTAGGAAGAGCTGCTCCAGACTCTTGTAGTCCATTCATAGGACTATGTTCTGTAGCTTCCATATGAAAAGGCACATTAGGATTCTTTACCCCTTTTGCAATCAGCTGTATAGATGCAATTAAAAAAAGTTAAATCAAAAATATACTTCAGGACTTTACACATTAAACACAGTATTATCAATTAGGCTCATGTAATCCTTACAAAAGGACAATAATGCCACACATTCATACAAAGGACAACTGCCCACTGCATGCCAGTTTGTCAGCTTCACATCCTGCTTTTTCTACTCACAATATTACTAGTTGGACTTGTTCCATAGCACACACAAGTAAAAGAAAATAAAATAAGTTTTGGTCATTAACAGACAATTAATAAAATAATTGGGGTGATCCTAATGATTCTTAGGTAGGATGTTCAGAAGTCTCCCTGCAAGCATACTTAAGATTAGGCTTCTAATTAGGGAATTCTGACTGACACGGGATTCTCTCCCCAATTTCAGAACTACTTGTCTTGAAAAATCACAGTATAGGATTTTATTTATACAAAGATATGGCCCTACATACTGTGACTGCATATAACAGATTTATTTTCTTACATGTTCTTCCCAGGCTCTTTTCTCTCTTTCATATGCTTCCTTTCTCTTTCGCTCCAACTGCTCCTTCAGAACTGCTGCACGAGCATTTGCTTGAGCCTACAGTAAACAAGCAAAAAAAGATCAACTTGAAATCATCAGCAGCCTATTTCATGGAACATTTTAAGAAGGAATATTCTTGGATTACTCATCTCCTTTTCTCTCACTACTGTATAGACTATGAAAGGAGGACTCCACTGACAAAATCACCACACATGTAGAATAACTGATGATCTATGTTGAAATAATGGCAACTCCTCAAAATTTAATTGCAGTTCTTGATTTGCATGGTTCTATTTTTAATATACATAGTAATCTTAAACAGACTAATGTAAAATTAGAAACTCTACTTAAAATTATCTTTGAAGACAAATGCATTAATCAAAAAATATTAAATATTATGTTTAAATTTTACCAACTTACTCATAAACAAAAAGCTTCACTTGCTGTTTCACCTCAAGTTTTCAGGTTAGGCATAGAGTTAGCTTATTTTTACACTGTACTTTGCAGATGGTGGAGGGAACTTCATGGAATAGATAAGAGCAATAGTTGCTATCTATAGTATTGTGAACTAGTTATTGATTTTAAATCACCACAATTCTAATTAAACACTGTATTTCTATGAAATGTGTTTGTTTTAAATGTAATTCATCACAGGGTTATATAACTCACATTCCAATCCACACATAATCCATGTCAGCCCATTTAAGGATCCTTTATTCTTTAACTAAAAGAAAGGTGTTGTCTAAGGTATATCTCCCTTACCCCTTCAGTCTCAAAATGCTGTTTTAGTTATACCAAATTGCCATTAGGACTACAGCTACCCTAGAGAGAATTCTCAAAGACTGGGATACAGAAGATCCTTGACTAGCAAGGATGTCTGTGTGTTTTAAAATTACCAAGATAAAGCAGCTGAACACAGTTATTTGCTCTATACAGTCAAACTCACCCCATTCCCCTTGTAGTGGACACATGAACAAACTATTGATAGCAAGATGAAATATAAGAAAATTCATGAGATATTAAACATATTTGACAACAGTAACTTCCATCTCCTCCCACTCCATGCTTACCTTCTGTGTTTCTATCTTCTTGCGCTTCAGTTCTGCTTCCTCACTAGAGTCCTGTCCATCAGAACTGGCAGCTTCACTCTGCAAAGTGAAAGTCTTCATGGAATTATCATCAGTGCATGTATTTAAACACTGAGTGATATGAGTGCCTACTCAGAATATTTTAACCGACTATATGACTAACATGGGTCAGTTTCACTAACTCCTTGCTTAAATGCAATGTTTACTTCAACAGAGCTTCGTCTCTGAGATCAGTGGGGGTTTTATTTGTTTGGTTTTTCAGGGAGGATTGGTTTTAAAAGATGTGAAGCTTTAATAAGTCAGGAAAAAAGGAATGTGCCTCTTGTTGCAAGGAAAGTAGCCTACAATGCTGGGCTCTCACCTGCCACCCCTCATCACTGCTCCATGTTCTGCAGGTGAGGATACAAGAAAGGTTTGATGCTCTAGAATTCCAGGGTTTTTTCACAATATATACTGTCTAAAATACATGTCTATATAAAACTGCCTAAAACAAAAGTCTTCACCAAGGGGTAAAAGAACACACCCCACACTCAACTTCCATAAGTATTGAGTATTATTTTTAAACCAACCTTATCTCCACGAAGTTTTGCTCTAATCTGCTGACGTTCATTAAAGTTTTGTAGCCGGATCTGTCTCAGTCTTGCCAAATATTCCTACACAAAGAAATGAAACAAGTTTCAGCTCTATGGAAACTCTCTCCAGTAAGGTTAACTTAAAACATATCAGATACCACAAAGAAATAAAATGAGTGAACCACCCCCCAACATTATTGTTATCACTCCACCAGCATATACTAATCTCCAGAAAAATTCTCATGTAATTAAAATGTATGTTTATCAGTATTAATTATAACCACATTTTACATTACTGAAAGCTAGGAAAGGTTGCATTTATCTCAACAGGATTAGGACATAGCTATACTTATGTGTATCAAATTCAAGAGCCACTCTGAGAAAGACTGATGTAAGCAACTACTATTTTGATTATTTTAAAAACAAATACAATTAAACGCACCCAAACTTTAGCACATTAACAGTAAATTATTTCCTAAAAATTAAAAAAGTCCTTTAATTTTGTTACACAGATGGAACCATGCAGGGAAACTGGGCACAGTTAAGGTCAAAATAGTGCTATTTTTGTGATGAGCAAAGTGGCAAACATGCAGCAAGCATACCTCTTCCTCCTTGTTTCTGGATTTCCTTCCTCTTGCAGAAATGGACCTGCCTCCATAGGTATCTGCCAGGTTTTGCAGTGTACCCTGTTTGCCATTTAATGGTATCAAATTTAAGGTGGCTGGGGCAGTAAAATTATCTGCTTTATCCAATAATGGTTCACTTATAAGAAACCAAATCCATCAAAGATCTGCAGATGTTCTGAAGTTAACCAATAAACCTTTTTCACTTACATGAAACATATGACAGCAGTAACTAAAAATTCTGAGCAGCCAAAGAGAGAAATAAGAGCTCTAAGAATATAGTTGCTGTTTCCCTTCGATTCTGATTTTCTCATAGAAACTTTAGGTTAGAAAACCTAAATTGTGATGGGTATGAGTTTTCTACATCTGGGTTATATTAAAAATGGTAGCACAGGGTTGAGATTTCTGCCATTGCTGAGTTAAAAAGTGGAATCTTTTTACGTTCTTAGATTAAGCTTTTTTAACAATAATGAGTCAAAAATCTAAAAAAGCACTAAAATATACTCATTACACCTAACAAGCTGTGCTAAATGTCTAATACACAGGCAGTATGCAGACTTGGTTCATGTGATGTACTCTGTGACTTGTGACCAAAAGGATTTCAACCTTTAAGAAAGTTCTGTATAGAACAGTAGACTTCATGTTTTCTGCTTGGATGACAATCAATAATGCTTTAATTATTTCACTAATGACATACCACATTTTTTTTTCTGAATAGGTTAAAAATTCCTTGATTTGTTAGTGCAACATACAATAAAGACAGCAAGCACACAAACATATGATTGACCTTCTGCCCCATAAAATGCCTGGGGCTTTGGCCTTCTCAAGCTTGCGTGTAGAGAACCATCAGTAAGTAAATATTCCAGTGAGGTTATTGACTGAATCCAAATATTCTGATTAAATAATCTCTCAGATTGAGAAAAATTAATAGCTCAAGGAAATAGCACACCACTGCACTTCAGTGGTTTAGCAATCAGGGGATCAGAGAACAAATTAAGGAATTTTGAGGAAGAGCAGTTTCTATACATTCATAAGGGCCCCATGAATGCTGGTTTCAGCTTGAGCATTAAGCCATAGAAAATGTAAAATAATATTTTCCATATTCATCTTTTCAGAAAATATTTGGTTTTATTTTTAACTTTTTAATACATGTTCCTGAGCTTTACAAAACCTTACTGGCACTATTGAAGGAATTTCCCTGTTCTTGGTTCTAACATTGAAGTTATTTTAGGTATTTCCATCACTGATGGTGATTTATATCACTGCACTTAAGAAAGAAACTGGAAGCAAGATTTTTGAGAACTGATTTTCTTTGTAGATTGTTTATTTTACTCATCTGCTACATTAAATTTTCAAAGACCAGGACTCATTTTTGCAATGCCACACAGCTACAGTGAAGTAGCAAATTAGGTCAGCAGCTGTCTTAAAAAACAGATGTCTGTAAGTACCATCAACTCAACTACTGAGTCAAATTTAGACTGTCAGTTGAAAATTAAAATTGACAGCAATTATATTTTATAGAAGCTGGGTAAATTAGTGCCAGTCATCAGACAAAAGGCTGACTATTAGTTGATGATTTCTCCTTTCAGATCAACATTGTCCAAACAACAGTCCCATCCCCATATGAGAACAACTGCCAGCTAGTCAAATTAATTTCCTGCACAAATAGAAGGAAGCTGTTGGTAACTTCCACTTTCAATGACAAATCCAGAAATGGACTTGGTACTCTGGCTTCAAGTTATAAGTCTTAAACATCTGGAAGTTACTTTAATTGTTCCATAACCTCCCTGTTTTATTATGGGAACCATCTAAGATTAAAACGTTTAGGCTCATTGAACACATTAGAGAAAACTGAAAAACATTAACATGAATAGTTGGGTATCTTAAATTAACTGATCTCATAAATTCATATCAATGCCAACAAAATCAAGAACAAAATGGAAGCAGTACTGGTACTGCTAACAACTTTCCAAGAGAGAATGGTATTAACAACAACCTGCCCAAGAAGAGGTAGTGACAAGAATTGCTCTTTTTTTTTTTTCAAAATTATTTACTGGTCTTGAATGTTTTAGAAAAACAGAACCATAGTTTTAGAGAGGAAGACTAATTTTACAACATAAATACTAATCTAAGGATACTTTGCCATGAAAGCAGTGAATCAAAGCACCAAAAATTGCTCACTGTAAGTGAAATAATCCCTGACATTAGGACCTGGCTTTAAATCATCATCTGATTATCAGGTATAACTCAGGAGATGCTGCTATGAATCTGCTGTTGGTCTCATCTCACTGCTACTCCCGCACAGTCAGTTCAATTTCAGCAGCTGACAAAGATATTGTCACTGAATTGCATATGAATAGTGTAGAGAAGCACCCAAGAAGTAAAACCCTCCTTGTTATCAAAACACATAGTCATTTCCAATATATGTTTTAAACAAACTTCCTAAAGGAATAGTGAATTTAGAACCATAAGCATAAACATTTTATGATACTATCTTCTACTTAATTTCTGAAGAGTAAAGGTTTTAGAAGATTCAGCATTGACAGATATGGATGAATTCATAATACCTTTTCACTAAGCAGAATGTGTTTCCCTAGCATGCACCACTATGTCTGATCATTAGCTGTATCAATTTAATCAAACTTCATTTTTGGTTCAAGCTACTGTATAACATGAAGTTTAATTTTAACCAAGACTCTAAAGCATAAGCAGAAAAAGAATGTAAAAGAATCTTCTAAAATTGACAATAGCAAGTTAGACACACGCAAACAAAGATAATTTGTTAATAAGCTTGAAGTAATGAGAAATGTACTACATGATTATGTTATGTTTTATCAAAATTAGCAAGAAAATGCAGAAAACTTATCTCCAATTCTCTGTGGTTTTTTCAACACTTAAGGAAAACATTTAGTCAGCATTTCACTTATGATGCTACTTCAAAGACTCACAAAGCATGCTGAAACAGTAATACACACTGGAAGACCAGATTTCATACCATGTGTCCCTGAGCTCGAGCTTTGTTTTCCATGGCTTCTCTCTTTCGTTGCCAGAATTCTTCAACTTGCTTTGCTCTATCTGCAGCTATCCATCCTTTTTGCCTGAGTAATTTCAACACAGCAAGATGAAAGTCTCTGAAATGACACTGTAAACACACCACCCCCACTGTCCTCCCCCCCGCACTTATTCTAACTAGAACACGCAGGGGAAAAAAGTAACTTTATATGAGTAAGACATCTTCAAAAAATGCCTTTCATCAGTCAAAATACAAGTCACACTTGCACAAAATGGAGGAAAATAGGCTTACTAAAAGTAAGAAGAACTACTAAAAAAATAAATCCAAACCACTGTATTGTTGTCCTTCCAGATCCTTGTCATTGAAAGAAAAATGAATGTCAAAACACAGTCTTGGTATGATTGTTTCTGGAAGTGTCTCAGCTTGTTTCATTACTGTTCTGATTTGTGAAAAAGAAGATTCCTTCAAGATTTCCCTTTAGAGATGAGCAAGAACTCATCACACGAGCCAATCAGTAAGGTCAATACTGTGACAGCCTTTCAAGACTGTCCTATATTTGCAGTAAGAGTTTCTGCCACTTAGGGAATTACTACAGTGCTCAGTGTTCTTGCAATTCCTTTTAGAGAATCTTGGGGGACATTTTCTGTTTGTTTTCGAAGGGTCCATGAAGGAATTTTCCTACCCTAGAATTAGCTGTAACAAGATTATTGTTTTTTGACAAGTTTCACCCCTGTCAGGGACCTGCTTGGCAAGACAAGAAGGCTACATTTAGTTTACCATAACTGAGCATCCTGCAACTGTCTGAGTACATTTATAACATCACAGAGAAATCAGATTCTGACAAATTCCTTAGAAGTAGACCCAGAGAAGGTAAGTACTAAAACAAAACTAAAACACTGAGAAATGGTTTAAGATATTCTACAACTGGTAGAATGATGAGGCCTTTCCAAGGTTCCCTGAGCCTTCTTTGACTGAGGACAATTGGGGGTTTGGCAACAGTCAGGAAGAGACTGGAATATGCTGACAGCAATACCCATTAGACTGAGGCACTTAAAGAAAGAATCCTTTTGCAATACAGGAAGCTCTAGTAATTCATAAATAATTATCACACAAATTAAAATACTCTCATTTTATTATTTTGACCCTTCACCCCTCAATCAAAAAGGAAATGAATTTTTTTCCAGATGCTACAATTCGTTATAAGGAAGGCAGAGATAAAACCACTTTCACACAATAAAACAAACACTGCTCTAAAAAGGCACGACAATCCACACAGGTGTTACTGGTAAAGAAACAAACACTCGTCAATCCTTGTGTACACATACTTGATTCACCAAAAGATTTTTACTCTATGTTTTAACTACATATGAACTCAATTGGTGGATATGAAATCTGAGCAAAGCCCTGTCATGCAGCTGAAGTCTGTCACACATCATGAACCTTACAGTGTTGGAGGAGAGGTCTTTCCAAAAACACCCAAGACTGTCCTATTTGTCTCAAACCAAATTCACAGGAACGTCTTATCTCAAAATTTTATAAAAATGGTTTTTCTTACTCCAAAGATGAGCAACTAATTTTCCTAAAACATTTCAACTAGATTTCTTCTGGGCTTCACTTCTACCTGAGACAATTTTTCAAGACTGTTGACACTGAATATATTTAGCTTTACAAAAGTGGTAGTACAATGAAAGACTTCAACTTGAAGATTTCTCAGCTTCTTCAATATGTGCCCTAAAATGACTATCTTTAACAAAGTTCTTGTTATTTAAATTCTTTCTTTGAGCAGAACATCATGATCACTTGCCTTCAGCAGGAAGAATAAGTCCAGGATGGAAATACAGCTGGGCTGGCTATGATAATAAAATTGCTTCTCGGTAACATGAAAATTCTTAATGCATTTAAGATGCTAAGAAACAGCACCTCCATTTACAGCTAACAGTAATCCAGTCTATAAAGAGAAAAAAACCAAATCTCTACCTATTTTGAAACTTCTGAGACAGTGTTTTCATTGAGTGCTTCCAAATTCATGTATTTGAGAAATGCTGAATTGGTTTCTCTTCCCAGTCTGTGTTATTTATAATTTGCAGCACTCTGCTATAGTTTCTCTCCATTTTAAAGCATTTTAAATAGTTTATCCAGGTACAGACAAATATAATCTCATATTTTCAAATGTACGAGTCAAACTGCTTCCTAATCTAGGCAAGAGTTGTGCACTTTGTGCAAAGCACTGAGAATAAATAGAGGAGGAAATACATTTAACTACTGCAGGCAAAAGATGCCTTCCAGTACTAGGTTGTACCAGGTAGAATTTTAATTATCTCACAACAGTCCAACCTACTACAGGGAATATAAAATATACCTCAGACCTTTCAGAACTGTAATATCAATGTTAAGCACGATGTTATTGCTGCAAATTTTAAAATAGCAAAAAACCTATAATTGCAAATACATCTTATATTAGAACATAAAATTGAATTAATTTAATTTACAAGAATAAATGGTTTCTTTGGCCACTTCCTTTTTCTCACATTAGCTTCATTTATTTCTTCCTCCATGGAACACATGATTGGCTCTGCAGAAGTTTAAATAATAAAGGAGAAAATTCGTGCCTCTAGCAAAGTCAGTTAGTAATGTTCACAGTACTAAACTTCCAAGAAAATGGTATTTTCCCATTTCCTAGTCACAGCTGCAGAATTCCTTGGGCAATATTATGAGATCTAAAGGAGAGTAAATAATTTTTGAAGAAGCTATTTAAAAGAGTGAAAATATTAAAAAGAAAATCAGTACTTGCTTACAATCTTTTTATATATAAAAATACCCTATTTACAGTAATTAGACTCAGGTCTTCTAATTCACTATTTGAATACCAAATTAGAGGTTGTACACCATTACAACACCTGGCATTCAGATCTCAATGAAGAAAGCTCCTAGAAGTTTTCCACCAAGAATTCTGGGATCAATCTAGATGCTTTGCAATACTACAGACACTTAGGTGCAGAGAAGGCAGGAAGAATAAGATGATGGGAGAAAGAAGCATCTTGTCAGGTAACACAAAAAGTCAAACCATGAACAAAGCAAAGGAGGAGGCTTATGTTGTTATCTGCAACCACATGAAGCCACCAATTTTGTCTGAAATCTACTTTAGGTACAATTGCTTAGTAAACTACTTTTTCCGTTATTGGAAAAGCCAAGATCTGCATTGGCTCTAAAAGAATTGTGGTCTGTGAGGGTCTAACGCACAAACAGACAGCACAATACCAATGAATCGAAGTGATTCTGAGACATGCTCAACTACTAAATGAAACCAGACACAGAACAAGAATCTAACATGGAGGGACAGATTCACAGATTATCATAGTCCAACCTGTTTGCATTGGCTTGTTTAGACACCTCCTTCAATCTTTTCACTTTTTTCCTAACTGCACCAACATCGGGTAAATGGTGATGACCTGCAGGTCCCTTAGGAACTCCTGGACGTGTTCCAGGTGGAATTCCTCTGTAGATAAATATGCACAGTAACTTTCATTACTTTCATCTAAAGCAGACCACATGCAGCTTCTAATAGAAGGTAGCCATACCTTTCAACAACTCCTCGGTCTTGTAGTTTAGCTCTCAACTTGGCTTCCCTCTCTTCAGCTATTCGGAAGACATTTTCCCTTTGCTGTTGCATCTGGTCAAAAATAGCATGATAGTGTTCATAGCGTCCTCTGGAAGATACAGGAAAAGGACCAACACCACCTCCACCGACATAATATGGTGCCTGGAAACCAAAAGGGGTAGGGTGGAAATCACAAATACTGCTTTTAATAGGCTCTTCCAATTTCTACCGCTCCAGCAAAGTAATAATACTAACATAATCTGCAACAATTATAAATTGGTACTAGTTTTATCCCTGGCATGCTCCTATTTTAACAAATTACAAGATAGATAATTTTTTTTTTAATTATGAGTTCAGAATAAAACACCACTTTAGCTTCCTTTAAAAATAGTACAGTTATACATGAGTCATCTCTCACACAGTTTGGAAGTCACTGAAAATGACTGCATTGAACTGTAAACAGAGACAGATAATATTACATGGCCAAAATCAAAATTTTAGCAAAAAAAAGGGATACATTCCAACTGAAGTAGTAACAAGTGACTTATAACCAAACACACATTTTTTTTCATGAAGCTGGAAACAGTTGAGCAGTTTTAAGTTTGCTGAATGGTACTATGTGCAGATTTATCTGAGAATCCCCATTGCCACCCAGCCTATCACTTTATTTCCATCACTAGACTTGTGATGCTTCTCTACTAAAGCTCAGACCAGGAGAACATCTACCACAAGGCACTGCTCTGTGCAAATTATACCTGTCATTCTCAAAGCATTAGAATTCCTGCAGAAATTTCAAGTGAAAATAATGAAAAAAATAATGTTTCAAGCAGCTGTGTACAGTAATAGCCAAGGATGGATGCAGAAAATGTGAAACTGGCAAAACAAGGTTAAGGTTGTCAGCACATGCATAAAAATGTTTCCTTTATGCCTGGGGGAAGCAGTCAAATAGCCCATGGTAGTAAATCTATGGAATTTGTTTCACCAACAGTGTCAATCTACCTTCCAGAGTGGTCTGAAGTATTTAATATAAATTCAGAAGGTGAGTACAGATGTGACAGGTTTAAGACTGCCTGTTTAGAAGTTCTTGAAGACACTATATCTGACAATGGAATTTATCTCACATTCTGAGTTTCAGTTGTTCAGTACCATCAATGGCTCCCCATAATCCAGATAAGAGTACTAAATCAAGGATTTTCTAGGCATTCAAACAAATATGCAGGTAGACTGTTGGTCTGAATAAAAATAACTATACAAGACAATGATTTCTACAAATAGAGGGAAAAGTCTTTAGACACTATTCAAGGTTTCATGTATCATTATTAGAGTTCAGTTTCCAAAATATAAAGAAATTCTACATAATGATCATCATTCTCCAGGCAAATGATATGAAGCAGGTGCTCTTCAACAGTCTAGAGAAAAGTTACAGCACTTGCTAGAACCACAAACCCAAAGCCAAACACTTGCCACGTCTTTCTCTACTTTTCCTCAGATACAGGTGCCAGCAATCAGACCAAAAATAAAAGAGGGCAGAATCATGGAGTGCATGACTGTTGTGCCTTTGTAAGAGGCTGTATGGCTTGTGTTATTGGAAAGCTTGAACAATGCTATTCAACGGCACTGTCAGGGAGTTGCTGGATATAGTTCTTGCATGCTGGAGAAAGGAAAAAGACAATTAAGTCAAGAATATTATAATAGTATATGGAAACCTGAAATGATGACAAACTAGCAGCCTGCAGTATGATTTACACTCAACTATCCAATTTGAAGAAGACATCTCAATGATTTTTCCATCTCCCAAGATGTTTTACACCAGTGACACTTGGTGAAAACAAACACACTCACTGGCCTCAGTTTCCCTAGATAACTGAGAATACAGCTAACAAGCCATCTGGAGCTACAATAGAGCAGCTCATACATTCACAGTAAAACTGTGAGTTAATCAGAAACACCGTGTTCAGGAACACACGCAGCTCTCGTCCAAATGTGAGGACGCATGCATGCCATGTTATATGGGAGCTTGTACTGCTGCCTGCCAACTTGATCTTGAAGGAGAGGAGGACAACATAAGAAGCCAATTACATTTTTTCCTTTTATTTTTCCATTAAATCAGCACTTTGTAGTTTTTAAAGTCTGGTATGCTTAAGTTTGTGTTTATATTTAAGCTTTATTTATAATGATGTGTGGCACACATCCAAAGGTGATATCTATTTTGAAAGGAAATATTTAATAGGCAGCTACTGAAACCTGGTTGGTGTTTGTGTATTCCTCATTTTTGTACAGAGAATAGTAATAAAACCTCTATCCATTTTGACTTTATTGCTCAAAGCTTGCTTACAAAAACCCTACTGAAGATGTTTATGCCCAGTATTTTGACCACAACAAATGCCTGTGTTTCAATCCACTTTCTATTGTCAGACAGACTTACCATCATACTACTTAAATTCCTATACTGGCTGTCTGATACCCAGACCCTTATAATCAACTAAATTGATGACATTACTTTCCAGGACAGTTAGGTTTCCACAAAACTATGACATGCCCAAATAGGGAAAAGGAAACAGTCATGGGAATCAGAATAAATTATGTACAAAGTGAATGGCTAAACAGCACACTGCATTAAAAATAATTAGATTTACTCAGAAATTTTTACCCCCCTCCTGAACACCTTATTGATATATAGAAACACTTACGTTGCTAAATTAGAAGGGATGTTTAGAAACAAGTATTTAATACTAGGAAAGAGGTCCATTACTATAATATGAAAACCTGGGGAAAAAAAAATTTAGGAACAAACTTGAATGTGAAAGAAGCTGCTCATGCATACACTCAGCACAGGAAAAGTAGCAAAAGCAGGTGTAGAAATAAGAAAGTGGTGCATGAAAACCATTGCTAGCAGAAAGAGACAAGATTCAGAAATTTAGAAACATTAAAAATGAAAATTGCATGTAATCTCCAAAAGGCCAGGGAGGAGCTGTTACAGTCTATCTCAAATTATCCACAGATTTATAATGGACAGCTTCAAGAGTTGACCTCCAAGAGCAAATCTTTCTGAAAAGAGAAGACCATTTCACACAATCAAAGGTGGGGGGGAAGCACACTGCACCACATTTCTGCATCTGCTGCCAACCTTAACACCACTTCCACCTGAACCAAGCACATTCCTCCATCCTTGTTCCCTGGCTCTGTTTATTCGTTCCATCTGAAGGAGAAAACAATACAGGAAAACAAAATTCAAGGAACCACTAAGTAAAAATTGAGCTTCACTCTTAACACATTTTAAACATATTTTACCCTTTCTTTTTCCAATCTTCTCATTTCATCTGCCTTCGGTAAACTGATCTGCAATGTGTAAGGATAAACATGTTAAGGAACTGGGAAATGAAACTACTGCATGTTCTTACACACCACACCACAAGGTATTTAATGAAAATTTCTATGGGGGAATAAAGAAAAATCTGAAGACTCTTATCTACCTGCTCTCTCTGGCGCTTTTCTTTTTCAGGCAATTCTAACCTTTTCTTTTTTGAAGGTTCCTGAAAAATAAGCATATAATTTGGTATTTATTACTGAGCCATTACTCTGTCAAGTCTCTGTCAAGATGGGTTATTGATCCAATTGCTGTCCATGAAGATTAAAAAAAAAATCACTGCTATATACTGTTTGGCAAAAAAGATGAGGAGGAAAGGTTTGAAAGTTGTATTTTGTCATTCTTTCTGTGGACTTGGCTTTTGCTCAGTTTGAAAAGAGATGATTTCATGATATTCCAAACATTTTTGCTCCTTTTTTCTACTGGAATAATTTTCATCAATGGGGTTGGAAATGCCTGCATAAAAGGTGAAACTTCAAATTAGACAGCATGATGCCAGAATGAGAGAAAAATTCTATCAGAAAACATATTCTTAAGTCACGACTGAGTGTGCACTAAATGGGGTTTAAAATACTTGATATTCAGGAGGTTTGAAGTGAAAAGCACTGCTAGGATATAGGGGTACTTGTTCATCCTGTACTAAAAGTTCTTCAAAACCTGAAGGCAATGATTTTTAAATCTTCTTTGTCTTAATTTTTCTTCTATGGCAGTATCACTCTTCATTACAACACTTTCTTTATAGAAACTCTTTGAGGGGGCCTAGATATTAAGATTCTCTTTTTTAGATGGTTGTCCTGGGGGTCTTTTGCTTGATGCTTCACTTGATTCCAACTCTAACCAAGGTTCTTGTTACCTATGACAACACAGTCACCACTGAATACCTGTTAAAGAGGCAGCTATAGTTAACAAAAAGTGCTGTTTACTCTAATCTTCTCAAAAAAGCCGTCATTACTTTTAAAGCTTTTTTTTCTGACCATACTAGAACACACAGAGCTTCACAGCACTGTGAAGCTCTTTCTTTTGACAATATGCAATCCTTTCAAATGGTTAATTTAAAATCAAGTATTGCAGATGTTGGAAACCTTTAGAGACTTGTAACAATATAATGTTAATGTAGTATTACTAATTAAAGGAGACAATTGTTACACACTCCTCTGAGAAGCCAGCTAAGAGCTGCAAGCTTAGACTCAGAGAAGAAAATTTATATTGTAAGTTGTAGGCACTGTTTCTATCCTGCATCTTATGGGGGATCATCACTAGGTACAGCTCACAGAAAGACTGTCCTAAAATAGCATTACTGACTCCTTCCATGTGGGAAGAGGATATTTCCTCAGTCTCTCCCCTGCCACATTAAGTCTCAGGGTAAGTTGGGTAAGTGTTGGCTGGTGAAACCCATGACAAAGACCCATAGATGGTTTTGCAACCAAGCCTTAAAACACATAAACCTTGTGATTTCATAAGGATACACAAGAAGTCTGCACTCTCCCTTTCCTGCTTTTTCAAACTGTGTCTCAAGAGCCAACAAGGCTTGTGTGATCAATGAGCTTCTCTCTAAACCTTGGATAACTGTTGAACTTCACAGATAATATGTATCTCCAGGATAATTTTCTATCCACCACCAACTTCCACAGATGGATAGAGGTCTTAGTGCTATGTTCCCTGGAGTGCCATGGGAGTAGGGGAAAAAAACCCAAAACAACCAAAATAAACACCACAACAAAGAAAATCTCAACTAGTTCCCTTCCTGAAGCAGCAGCGTCTTGGTTCTAGTTGTCTGGCATGTGTATATAGCTCAAAACTAGCTACAGCCAAAACAACTCCTGACTAGGCAGTAATTAATGGAATAAAGAGAGAAAATAAAAGTTTTATGTAATCAGGAATACAAAGAAGACAACAGAAAGAAAGGTTAGAAGTACTCTATGACAGTATACAGAAAACTTTCTAATTAGCTCATGAAATTACATCTGGGACACTTCTCTTTCAATTACACAATTTCTCCGCCTAATAACACTTTGTAAAATGGCTAGAAAAAGTTTGCCTATTTTTAAAACAATTTGAAATTATTTTGGAACAAAGAAAAAAGATGCAAAGGTTGCAGTGTCAATGACCTTGGTATACTGTCAGGCTTCCAATATTCCTATGAGTGGTTAACACCAACAAAGCAAATGAAAACACACAAATGTAATTCGGCCTTGGAATTAAAACCCAAGACTAAATAGGAGTTTACAAAAATTATATTAAAACCAACTAAACAAACAATTAATAATGAAGCAAGCCAAGCATTTAAACTACTAGTTCTACTTTCTCTGCAGGTGCATGAAGCATGTCCACATACCAAGACATTTTGAAAAGGAAGGCACAGTATTTGAATAAGGTATGAACAAAACAGCTCAATTTAACTAACTTAGCTTCTTACCTGTCTAATTTTAGTCAATGGCTTCTTCTCATTAGGCTTTTTAGGTGCACCACAAGACTTCCTGATAGTTAAAGGCACTCCATATTTTGCAGCAGGTTTGGTAATTTTCTGAGCTGGTGCAACTGAAGTCAGTGTTGGTTCTTGAACTGGTCTTTGAGCTGAAAAGAAGAAAAACCCTACAATGAAAAACCCCTGGTTTTGAGCTACCCAGGCTGGCCAGTGTATGGTATTTCCCTTTCCCAAAGTCTTAGAAAGCAAAACTAGAGAAAAACGGGTGAACCATGTGTCAGGGACCAAAGTTGTGTCAGAGGCCCTGCCATATTTGGTCTGCTCTTGTGCACATCCACAAGACAATGAGGAAAACTTTACTGTGTAACTGGTGGGAACTTGACCCTTGAATGAGAAACAATGCATTGGTCCATCAGTGGGAACTTAATCTGTGAGAGAGGAGCAACGCACAATGGAGCTGTTGTTAGCATGCAGGTAGGATCACGAGCCACTCTGGTGTAGCTGGAAAAATTCCACTCCTGAGGAGAAGCCTTGAGGTGTGGGTCTGGAGTGGAGGGGTGACAAGGATTAGATGCACACTGTGGATCCAGGGGATGCCCTGAAGGTGCTCTGCCTGCCTGCTCCCTGCATGAGCCCCAGGCTCTCCATGTCCTTTGCCTGCCCAGTGGCTTTGCAGGAACCAGGGGTTGGTATGTATTATTTGCTACTGCTACCAATAAAAGAAAACTTGCTCTGCACTCACAGCTGGGTCTCGAGTTTGGTGTGCATGGGCATCCTCCTGACCCTGTAACAAATCACTAACACTTTATTCACATAAGCTGATGTATTAGCTTGTCTAAGTTTAATGTTTGATAAGGAATAGAAGAAAACAATTCCTGTGCTTTTACTTCTTAATCCTTCAAGCTGTATAACAGACACTTTACTCAGCTGCCTTGCTTAACTACACAATGCTCATGTACACAGGGAAGAGGGCTCCTAATGGAATGGAGAGACAGGCCCTTCCCCACTAACAATACTGAACTGAAACCTGGAATGCTAATGTCCTAAAAGAGCTTCAATGGCCTTCAGGGATATTGCTTTCCCCATAGAGTTCCTGAACATGCACCAATATTGTGGGTTTGATTCTGGGTTAGCAGGGCTCTCTTACCACAGAATAGGAGGTCAGCAACACTATGAAAAGATACCAAAGCCCTTGCCAGGGCATCAGATAATTACAGGGAAATAAAATACCTGGGAAGGAAATCTAGGGGAAAAAAAGGGCAAACTAATGCAGTAAAATTAAGTAACACCATCTTGACAGAATTAATCTTTGTTAACAATAGCAGAAATTTTGCTGAATTAGACTGAAGCCAGGGCTTTATCTTGGAATCTCTAATGAAGCATCCCACATTTTTTTGGAAGAAATCATACTTCTCATTAGCCATTTTTCATTACTAAGGGATAAAAATAAGTCATACAATCATAGCATATGAATTAGTTCCATTATTTGCAGTCTACACTGTCTCCCTAAATTAAAGACCCATAGCTTGTATTTGTATCATTTGTATCCAACATATGTCCAGCTCCCCGGGGGACGGGAGGTAATTCCTCATCTCTTTTTTTCCTGAAAATCCTACAGTCAGGTATGAGAGCACACAAAAAAACCCTAGTAAAAGAACAAAGCTACATAGACATCAACTTACCTGGTGAAGCATGTAGTCCAAACTTGTGGAAAATTTTGTGACTGAATTCTTCTGCAATAAGCTAAACAAGTGGAAGAATTAGTCAATAGTACTTGTGGCCAAGGCTAGGAATAACTCATTTTCAGACAAGCGTGCCATTAGCAGTAAGCATCTAACTAAGAGCATTTACTGTAAATTACACAAAAGTAAATACTCAACTTTAAGCACTGAATCTAGTATTACTAGACTCTAGTATTACCAATATGGAGCTGGAGTATTTTCAAACATTTTTGGCATAATTACTCAAGTAGTTTTAAAAAGCAATTTAGTCTGACTTCTGGGTGGCACACGTTATCTCATTTATGAACTAGCTAAGAATCTAGGAAAAAAGTTAATGTGAGCATCAATACAAGTTTTATGCATAATTAATTTTAGATTTCTGAGTAGCTGCCAAAGTTCACCTCAATTTCTCATACAGCTAGTGTCAAAAAATAGTTCTTTAAAAATGCTTGCAGTTTTAAAGTGTTGCTATCCTTTTCAAGATGGGAAGATGACCACATATGTGGGTATCTGGAAAAACACATATGGTGTGCTGTAAGGCATATAAAATTAGCATAATGAAATATGGAAAGCAGTCCTACTGAGGTGAAAAATTTGAGACAAGACAAAGAATATTCAAATATTAATAGGCCATCATCTTAAATACTGTAGGTAGTTCTGAACCAAACACCTCCAAACCTATATAGCAGAAGTGAAAACTATTCAAGGAAGAGCAGCAAGGATAAATGAAAAGTGTCAGTTCAGGAATAGTCTTCACAGAATCTTGAACTACTGAGATTCCTTTGATTTGTACCAGTCAGTTACAATGGATGCTGAGGAGTTAAAGCTTAAAAACAACCCCAAAACAAGAACCAAAGTGCAGAACTTAGGGCTCTGCACATAATGGCAAAACAAATTTTTAATCTGGAGAGTCTGGCATCAAAGATTCTGTAAACCAGAAGGCACACAATTTCCTACAGTTTCTTAGTAATGGTATTTCAATTATCTTGAAGCTTCTATTTGAGTGGTAAGCTGTAGCAACTGAATTATGATGTTTCCACGATAACACCTTTACTGACAGAAAAGAAACCTGACTCTTTAGTATCTTCTAAAGAGTCCCCTCTCCTTTTTAAAAATTAATGCTAGTTTTGATCTGCTCTTTAATGCAACTTAGTAACTATGAAGGTAAAGAAAGAATTTACATAAAACTGGAAGATTGATTTCCTGATATTTAAAAATGGGATTTCAGCAACAGTTGCAACATCTTGAAGATGTCAACTATGAAATAATTTTTAAGCTTAGACTAAGGAAAACAGAAGACAACAGCACTAGCCATGGATGATACTTTACAGCTGTATCACAGAATGACCACCTCCTGCTGAATATGAATGTACCAAACTGATATATTTCATAAAAGGTGCTTTCTGTGAGGGGTTTTTTTTGGTTGTTTCAAATATTAGATAACACTTCTAAGTCACACACAGCAGTAGTACAGTTGGAAAAATTGCATCTAAGTATTCATACTCCCTCTAGGACAAACTAGTATCACCATCTGGAGATAGAGACAGCCCATTACTAATTATACTTTGACTGACTAACTCCAAATAAAAATTTCATATCCATTCCAGCTACTGGAAACAAGACCAGATCAAACTATTACTGTTGCACTTTTAGAACAAAGTTATCTGTAAAGATTTCTGAATTTTACCTTTCTTTGGGACTTCAATCTGAAGTAAGCTGAAAGTCTATTTCAACACAGAAATTCAAATTATATATAGCCTTTTCAAGATATTTCTTTAGTTGTGAGTTAGAATCCATTAGAATTATTTATACTGCACTTCCTTCATGTCCTTTCTCTTCTATATTTATTTACCTCATACCTGTACTATTATTCACTTGTTAATCTTGATCTCTTTTGACTAGGTTCATATTAAAATGACATTATTAGATATAAAATAATATGAATAGATTTTAAACAGAATAGGAAGTAACTTCTTTGAGGGTACATACACATGATACATTTAAACCTCAAGAAATTCAAAGATTATTTAACTTAGCATTATTTTCCCCAACAGGCCCTCAGGCCATTCCAAAATACAAACAAAAAATGGATTGAAGAGATTCTATACAGCAATAATGCTGAAATAATTGACAGCAGCATTTTATGAAAAGATACATATCTAAACAAATCATCTCAGTACTGATTCCTCACTCTATAGAAAAACACACAAAACAATGCACTTCAGAAAATGTCACTTTGGATTTACTTATGGAAACTACAAAACACTTACTAATTTGAGACTTTTCTTTACAGTCCATTGTAAAACTAGTTTTTCCTCAACTGACCCTGTCTATAAGAAAACTATTCTATGGAAAACTATTACTCTAGTTTTCCATGTAATATGCTAACATTAGGATAAAGAAAAAGGAAAGTGCTATGATACATTCATTAGCAAAGTTAGAATTAAAACTGACTCCATACCTCTGGTGTGAGAAATTTTTCAACCCGTTTGGCTAGAAAGTTTTTCTCCAATATGGAGTTTACTGATGGTCTATTCCTGGGATTCCTTTTAAATAGCTGTGACAGCAGATTACGTAGGTCATAGGAGTAATGCATAGAAACAGGAGGAAAAGGCCCAGAGATTATCTTCAGGACCAAGTTCTTCATGTTACCAGCTTCAAACTGTATCACACAAGGAACAGAACAGTTACTCTTATCACCTGTCCTCATGCAAGGCTGCACATACAGATGATGAGGAAACCAAGCCAACAGTGTGCGCCTTCCTTTGCCTCAACACACACATTTTCAAGGCAACACACACGTTTTCAAGGTCAACACCAGCAGTTCAAAATAATCTGTTGCCAAGTATCCAAATTAAAATTCCAATTAAAAATACATCACAATACAGGTATTTCATACTATGGAGGCACAATGCTGCTAACAAGTAATTACCTGCCTCCAGATCTAGACTGACAATGATATATAGCTAAGGAAAAAATAATTATCTGCTTGATCTCCTCTTCCAAAAGGCTTTGAACCACAACATGCCTTCTGCCTTTTTTAGCAAGCCCCTATTACAAATTAGAGAATGTGAGGTATTCACACTCATTCAGGGTGAAATCCAAGGGAATGCTCAGACTTCAGTTTAAGCTCAGGTAACAGAGAGCATCATTTCAATTCCTTTGTACAATAAAAAGAAAACAATATGTACCACCCAGATTACAGAAAACAAATTGTTGACATCAACTCCCCGAAATTAAACACTGTCAGCAGAACTGCCACATAAAATATCAAGCAAGAAGAAATTACAAAAGCTTGAAATTAACTTATATTCTTATCCCTTGAAAATAGTTCTTTCCATTTTCATGTTGTTACAATCTTTTTCTTTTAACAAAAACATTTACTAAAAAGCTCCAAACAAAATCCACAAAAAAATATGTGGAAAGGACAGAAAAAACCCCAAACATTTTCTTCCCTTCCTAACTGAAAAATGCATGATGAAGACATACTCTTCAAACTATAACACACATAGATAGAAGAAAAAAAAACTGGAAAAAGGCAACTCTTCCACATTGGGAGTTTTTTATAAGCACTATTTCTGTTCTAAACAGAAATACACTAATCCATCTGCAAAAAAGCAGAGTACAAATTCAGATTTTCAATGAAGCTTTCAATGAATTCAAGCTTTTTTGGAATAAAACCTAAC
The DNA here is from genome assembly GCF_028551555.1 of Melozone crissalis. NCBI lineage: Eukaryota > Metazoa > Chordata > Aves > Passeriformes > Passerellidae > Melozone > Melozone crissalis. The sequence continues at coordinate 32,109,159 of NW_026535784.1, read as the reverse complement.
CCAACCAACCAAAAATCCCAAACAACAACAACAGCAAGAAAATCCCCAAACCAACCAAACAAAAAACCCTACAAATGCCCCCACTATTCCTAGTATCCTTTATTATAACAGCTAACAATTTTTTCACCTAATACAATCCATTAAAAACAAAAGTGCCAACAGAGCTGAGAGACTGGCATGCAGCAAAACATCAATGAAAAGTGTTACTTGGCACAGAAAGTGGAGATGAAAATGCTGAAGGTAACTTTCAAACAGCTACCATGAAAGCATTTCATCAACTAAAATATATCTGCGTGACATCAGAAATAAATTCTGTTTGAAATCACTATTGTTTTATAGACACCAAGTTTCTACTCACCGCATGTTTAAGTGTACACATTTCATAGAGAACACAACCAAGGGCCCAGATATCACTAAATCAAAGAGAACACATTATTTTAACACAGTTCTAGGCTAACATTGCCAGTTAACTTGTATCTCTGAAGTCTATCTCTGAAGAGGAAAAGGGTGGATTTTTGAGTATGCACAAGCTCCCCTCTATGGACTTCTTTGACCCTGCAAAACCCCAAGGAAACAAAAATCCCCAAACTAATTAATTAACCAAAATAAGGCCATCCTGAAAATCTGATTATGCTATTTTGTCATCTGATTTAGAAACATCTCAGCCACAGAAATCAGACAAAATATGGACAAAGGCTTTTTTTGTTTAAATACATATATTTGCCTGAGGTCTTGTAATTAAACAAACAAAATCCAAAAAACCCTCATCACCTAATTCAGCAAACACAATTCTCAAAGTCAATTTATTCTGTTTAGCAGCAACTAAACTTACCCTCATTCATTACAGGATTTGGTTAGAACACCATTGGATAATAAACCCCGCATAGAAGAAATTAAAGGGAAGTAATTGTAACAATTTTTATCTCTTAAGAAATTAATGGAAATTATAATAAGGCATTCACAGCAATAAATGCAACAGATTGGTACTGTGCAAGGGTAACTTACTAACATTTAATTATTACCATGTAATTACACTGGGGACACTGTTACCAGGCTCAGGCTGCTGCCAGGGCAGCAAAGGGGTAAGTGAGGCACCTGGAGCAAGCTGAGTCCCCCCTGTATGCACATCACATGTGCACATAATCAAATTGCTGTGTTTCATCCTTAACAGAGTTTCACCTTGGTAGTGCATAAACAAAGGCAGTACAACCACTGTGCAGACAGGCAAAAGTAGAGCCACAATCAAGAACACAACTAGATCTAGAGCTTGGAGCATTAAGCTAAGCCATCTCTCCATGACATTGCTTTCTACTTCAGACCTACCTGTAGAGGTACAACCTCTACAGTGAAGCTCAGTACCTACTGGGGTAAGAGACAAACTAACAGATGCCCACCATCATTTGACTAGAACAGCTTGAAATTCCTGTAAGAGCTTATTTACTTCTTTTTACCAAAAATGTTTAATAAAATCCTTACTATACCTTTTATTGTTGTAAGGCTTGTTCTGACATATTTCAGGTGACAAATAGTACGGTGTTCCTATGCAAGTGCGTGCCAGCTCTGCAGTACTGAGACAAAAATAAGGATGGATGTTAACTGGTTAACTCACATGAAGCACACAGGTTGTGTTTTCCTTGATCAAAGCAATTTAAATTAAGTCAGAGGAAAAACAGTATCAAAAAGGACTTACCTGTTCAGAACCCTGGCAATTCCAAAATCTCCCAGCTGTATTGTTCCATCTTTGGTTAAAAATATATTCTTGACATAGAAATATTAAGAAGTCTGTTAATTAAAATATTCATACAATTGCACATTTTTTGCTCTCTACATGTTTTGAGAAGAAGAAAGTTTTCTACCATTTAATCCCCCTGAAGTCATTGTTACTTACTGCTATGGAACACCAGACTTATACAACTCCTACTTCATTAATATGAGAAAACACTACTTCACACTGTCAAACAATCTTTTTTGGTCCCCACATATAAATACATGAGTAACACTTGTAGCTTCATCTAATAGCCTCATCACTTTGTACAAATACATAAATCTCCTGCAGACTGAAGAAAAGTTTCCAGTATTAGAAATAAACAAACTAGGAAGATTTGAATGCAATCACTTTGAAAGACAATTCAGTTGAAAAACAGCCACCTACATACCTGTGACTTTATGTCCCGATGCAAGATTTTTCTATCATGTATGTGTTTTAGTGCTAAACAGATTTGTACAAACCAATCCAGAATCTATTAATAGAAGAAAATGCAACATCAACTTCATCATTTATCTAAAAACTTCCCTCTTACAAGATATTATCAAATCAGACTTTAATTACAACTGGATTTTACCCTCCTCCCCCTCTTACCCACTTCACTTATACCAAAGAATAATTAAAAACTTAGTAGTACTGTCACTTTAATGAAACCTTTTAATGAAGAATGCTTATTACCCAAATTTGATATTAAGCTTGAGACTATTTTCATTACCTATTATAAACCTAGCAGAGGAATGCAACATGGATCTGATTGGCTAAAATGCCTAAGATGTGGAACTTGGCAATTAAAAGATTGCACTTTTGCTGTAGCCAATACAAGTCTTCTTGCACACAGTTAATCAACCAAGAGTCCTAGGAAGCCTACTGATGCTCTCAGAAACTTATTTTACTTATACTAATTCTGTGTGTCTTAAAAGAAAAATATTACAAAGTAGACTTTGATGAGAAAAGCAACAAATGTCTAACCTAAAGATTATGAACAAGCCAACAATGCCCTTTTTGGGGTAAATTTGCAAAAATCACAATTTAAGAAGTGATTAATGACAAGAATTTTGCCATGTGAGTAGTAGTTTTATATTCACTACTTAGAAGTACATACATGACAAAATTATAGTATAATGCAAGACATAATTTTCACTTTTCTATTTGAAGTCTTTCTTGTAAAAAGTGAGACCAAATTAGAAAATTAGAAGTTTTACAAATTATATCCCAAATGTTTCATATACTACTAAGACTTTCCAATCCCAGGTAAACTGAGATCCTACTGGACACAGACACAAAAGCATAGAAACAACTTATAAACAAAGAAACATATAAGTCCTAACAAAATATCCACCCTGAATCCTACATAATTTATTTTTACTTAATTTAATCAAATCTGTACTTAAAATCCTCTCATTTATTCCAAACTATGTCACTTCTCTTTCACCAAAAATTACTTTATAACCAGTTTTGTGGCAAAATAAAATGTATTGGAAGTGTATCAGCAAAATATTAAATTTTTATTACTGGCAAAATGAACTTTTGAATGATGTCAACTCCATATTTCCATATTTCATATTATTATACTTACTATATTATTTTATACTTATGACACATGAAAATCAGTATTACGATACAAAAATCCTATGCCACTACATCTTAAAAAACTTTAAAAATTATTTCAGAGGTTTAAGGATATTCATGTTGTCTTTCAGTATTTTTCATGTCTCAGATTTAGTTCACTTCACAAGAGATCCAACTTTTAAAAGCATCTTACACATAGAGACAAAATCTCAAGTAACATACCCAGGACTTCCAACCATATTTTCTTTCTCTTTTTTTTTTCTTTGTGCAGTTGGTTTTTTGTCTGTGTTTTGGTTTGATTTTGCTTTTTAATGATATTACATTGACCAATAGCAACAAGAATGACTGTTTGAGAATCTCCTTTTAGATTAAGCAACCACATCTATAGCCTGAACCAAAATAATTTCAAATTCATGAAAAAGTATCCTGCAACAAACACTACAACAGCAGTTTGCTGTTACCTGATCTTCAGAGAACAGGATTCCTTTCTGGGCGTTTATCTTTTTAAATAGATCTCCTCCTTCACAGTAATCCATCACTATGTACAGACAGCCATTTTCTGTAAAGTAAAAGACAAAGTAACTCAAAAAGACAAAAGCAAGACTCTTCTTTACTTAACTTTCTAAATATCTTCACACAGTCACAGAAAAAGCAACAAAAAATTTACTTTTTCACATGCAGCTTTAGATGTAATTTATTAGTCTATTTTTTCAAACTTCAAGCAAAAATATGTTTATTATTTTGAGTTTCAAAACCTAATTTTTCCATTTTGGTAACACTGGACTATTTTGATAGGGAGGGAGAAGAATTACATCTACTGAACCAATGTTCCAACATGGTGCTCAAAACCACTATGAAATGAAAGGTGTCATTTTATGAACGCAATATAAAACCAATCTTTAAACTTTTTTCAAACATCCTATAGATCCCCCTACCCTAAATGGATCTTATGTTGCCTCTATTTGCCTTCTTCTTTCTTGGAATTTTACCTGGACTTGCCAGAACATGACAGCCATCAGTTTTCATACTAGACATGCAGTTTATTTCAGTCTGAAGAACAGTAAGAGAACCTCCAGCAAACAATGAGAGATGGAAACAATTATTTTCTCTTGTTTGAATGAAATCTCAGGAGACTTCAAAAATCCCATGCAAGTTTTCAGTAGGAGGTATGAACAAACATAATATATTTCATTCAAAGTTATGGTTTTTCCAGTTACTGATGAAAAAACAGATTAGGCAGAAGCAGACTGCAAGTTGCCAAAAGCGTAAGAACTACACTACTCACATACTAGGCATGATTTTGAGAAGAGATGAATAACTGCAGAAAATCAGTCACATGCTGGTCAAAGGAAAAAGAACCCCTATTTTATGAAAAAGTTAGTCACAACATTTAAAAACCTTTGAATTAAAACAAATTAAATCATCTAAGTCACTTAAACTTCACTCCCATAAAATGCTTCTGAAATCTGCCTTTCAAAACATCAAACTCTTAAAGTTTCTCCGTTTGGGTATTTTATTATCATCTTTAATTAGTGTCATTTTAAAAGATGATTCTAAGAGTCTAGATTTCTTGCACATCTATTGCAGAAATAATTTTCTTCTGTGAACTTTATATTCCATGTATTCAAAGTCAATGTGTTCTGGCCATAAAGATGCGACATAAATTCTCGTGTATTATGGATTACAGGATCTACCTTGTAAGAAAAAAGCAGTCTTAAAGAACAGCCCTCTACGACAAGGAAGAAAGCAGTGTGTATTTATAAACCTGAAGTGTGGCTGTGTAATATGATTATGTCACAAAAATCTAATTTAATGAAAAGACAAAGTGAAAGCCCTAGGCGAAAGACATAAGAAAGTCAGCAGAAAGGAAGGAAAGAAGAGACCAAAATCTCTAAATAGCAGTTCATATAATATTTAGGGGCTTTTAATAATATTTAATTTTTACATTAGGCTTTTGGAAACTTTTTTCTGTTCTGCCCATTTCCCAAGACATTCACTGTGAAGACAATGTGGAATTATATTTCTCCTTCCTTCACTGCCTGATGAAGTAAACAGTCCCATCTATTTTCCCAGCTCTGAAAGCAATTATATGGTTGCAGTTACTGAAGACTACATTCTAAGACAACAGACTTGGACATAAAACTGCTCTTGCTAAGTTATCAATACCCAAATTTAGACTGTAACTTAACCTACACAAGCATTCCAGTTGCTAGGGTATATTCAAGGAGACTTATGCTCTGGAGAAACAAGAGAATATCTTTCATTTAAGTATCAACCAAAACCAATACTATATAAGGTATCGTCATGAATATTTGTTTATTTGTTCCCCTTTTTCCTGAATTACAAATTCAGGAAAATTATTTTTAAATGTGGATGCGAATTCTGAAAAAAATATATTACTGAAGTAAGTAATAAAGGTATGAAAAATACCGATTAGAGAGAGAAAACTCCCTGACTTTTAGACTGTGTGCAGTAAGAAGTGCACAGAGTCACTCACGGTACTTCAGGTTTTACAGTATTAGTTCACCTTACCTTCAAATGACTCCCTATACAGGACAATATTTGGGTGTTTCATGTTAGCCAAAACAGCAACTTCTCTCCTTGATTCTTCTCTCTCCTTATTTGACATCTTCAGAAGGAAAAAAATGATTTGTGAGAACAGAAGTACAAAAAGAATGGCTCAGGAATTTATTAATAACAATTGCTTACCTTAGAGATGTTTATTTCTTTAATGACATACTGCTGGCCATTTTCTTTAGCTCTGACAAGTATTGCTTTCCCAAAGGATCCTTCTCCAATCTTCCGTACTTTGATATATTTATCCATAGTTCTCCTCTTAAGGCATCCTTACTTGAGTACTGAAAAAACAAACCAACAAACACAAAAAAACCATGAGCATGTTTAATTAGGTGTACCTTTTTCTCTAACTCAAAAGGTTGATCCATTTGTCTCTTCAGTTGATTTTCTGTAAATCACCTACTCTTAGTCTCAACTCTATTTTGGTACAGTTGGCTCATTTGGGCCAACAAGGGCTGAATAACTAAAACCCTGTTCCATCCTTCATTTTGACTAAAAAGGATCTGTTTTGTCTTAAAATAAACCAGTGCAATCAGTGCCAAGGCTTCTGATTCAACTGGCACAAAAACATCATAGAGTTATAGCACCTGATTAAAAATGTTTAGTTCAACTTGGAAGAAACACAATGGAGGCAAGGGGAATTCCTATGCATTGTTTCTTAAGAAGCACTAAATCCAGCTTTTTATCACCATAATGAAACCAAAAATGGCCTGAATTCAACAGATCCCCATCATGTTTCAAATCATTATTCAATACAGAGAGGAGTGGGCTTAAGCCTGACTGAAAGACTCTTTTCACATTGCATATAAAACATACAATCACAAAATGGCACAAATCACTATTTTCCATGTACTATCTGACCATTCAGACTACCTCTTCATATTAAAAGGAGTACTCAGGTGAATTTTTATGGTATTTAAGGTTCTATATTAAAAAATACTTTGGTAAAAACAGGACACTAGGGAGCTGCAAGCAGAAGCTATGGCAATATATAGATGTGTCAGAACAGCACAGTGAAAGGGCAAAACAAAGACCAAAGTGACAAATATGCCAGCAAATTCACAGAAGACTAAGAAATTATATTTTTTAAAGCAAAAAGAGCTTCCCTACCCTGAGAAAGTTTCTATAAGCTGAAAAAGACAGAAGTGTCCTAGGATTTTCTTCACTTAAGCCTCACTTGCAAGAACTAATAGCATTTCTGCTTTGCTGTAGCCAGCTTCCTTCCAACAGGAGACCCTAGTAGCTTAGAGCCAAACTTCACACACATCACAGGTCTCACAATCAGGGTCTCTCCTCAATTTGAGGGGTTTTTTTAAATAGAATTACCATGTACTAGACATGGATGCTGCTTAACAGGATCTCTACCATGAAAGGAGACCAAAATGAATAAGCCTGATAAGCATAGCAAGACAAAACAAGAGAGATCTAAAGTAATCTGTTCTGCAAAAGAGGAGATGCAAAGCTTACAAAGACTAAGCATAATTACCAGGAAAGTAAAAAATTAAAATTACAGGCCTGCAGCGTTTTGGTAAGGTTGTTTTTTTATTTTCTAACAGCACATAAAGATAGTTTAATACGAAGTTGCACTTCTAAACATAAGAAGGTCTTGGTATTAACTTCAATATTCTCTTTCAGGCAACAGTAAAAGCACAGCAGATGGGATACAATTTGAACTGTGCATGACTCTGCTGAAGTTCTCCTCCTACTCTATGAAATAACCAGTTGCTCTACAGTTCAAACAGCTGCATTAGGCGTAGCTTAGGGCTGCCTCTGCATGCTGCTCCGCTCCGTGCCACTACAAATGGGCAGTACCCAGCCTTTGGGCGATAAGTCACAGTTCAGGCAAAGGGGTGTATCATCCCCCATGAGTTAGATGGCTTATTTTCACATGTGGCAAGGGAAAAACAGGCGTCCAGAGGAAGGGCATCAGCGCTGACAGGGCGGTGTCTTTTCAAGCTCAGGGCAGCAAGTCAGTTCATCGGACACGCAGGAGAGTGGCGCAAGTCACGCCCGAGGCAGCCCGCCCGACCGGAGCGCACGGCCGGGCCCGGGCCGGGCTGGGCAGGGGCCGGGCTGGGCCGCGCTCCGCAGCGGGCCCCGCCAGGCCGCCGCCCCCGCACAGCCAGAGCAAGCCCAGCTTCGGGGCGAGAGGCGCGGCCAGGAATAGCCAGCCCCAGGGCGGCTGGAAGAGGCCACCCGGTACCTGCCCGGCTCCCAGCGGGGCAGGGCGGCCCGGCCCGGCCCCACCCCGCCTCTGCTTACCCCGCGCCCGGGGCCCCACCCCGCCATACCTGCCCGCCGCGGCCGCGACTGCCCAACCTGGCCTCGCGCCCGGCAAGGCCCCGCCCCCATCCGCCCCTATTGGCGGCCCCGCCCCGCAGCTCGGCTCCCATTGGGCAAGCCCGCACCGGGGCGGGGCCGCGGCCCTGCCCGCGTTAGCGGCACTTCACCCTGGTAACGCGCGGCCGCGGTCACGTGACGGGCGGGGCGCGCGCGGGCGTCAGCGTTTTTGGGGGAAACCCCCCCCAAAACAGCTACGAGTGTTTCAGCAACGAGCCGCGACCCGCAGCGCCGTCCAGGCCGGCTCCGGCGGTACGCGTCTGCCCCAGGACAGCCCCGGGGCGGGGCTCTGGGGGGAAGCGTGCCGGGGCGGGGCTGAGCGCAGCGCTTACCGGGGAGGGTCGGGCTGCACCTGTGGTTCCTCCGTTCCCGACTCCAAAGCGCGCCTTAGTGGCACCTATGGGCAAGGAGCCTCCCGCCTCCTCAGTCCGAGTGCCACAGGGCACGGCGCCCTGCGGGCTCGTTAGCCTCGCACGTAAGCGGACCAGCGGGCATTTTCCTTAGGGAAAGAAAAAAAAAATCCACCCCTTGACTTGACACGTTTTGGTGGAACTTGCATTCGCAGTGTGTTAAGCGGACCCCAGACTGGCCTCAGCACCTCGGCTGGCAGTACCCAGGAGCTCCGTGCTCAGCCCGACACGTGCGTTTTCTCCGCAGGTAAAACCCTCAGGCTCTCGGGCCTCCGCAGCGCCTGGAATTTAGACGCGCCGGAGTTTAGCCCGAAGCCGAAGGATGCCGCGATGTTCCCGGCTTCACTCTGCCTCCTTTACCTGGGAAACCGCCTCCACCCCGTTCTGAAGCGCGGGGCTGTCCTGCCTCCCCCTGGGTCCTCAACCCGCCCTCGCAGCGAGGGTGCCCGGCACGGGCCCCTCCCGGGCCTCGGGGAAGCCGCGCCCCTCCGGGAGGGCGGGAGCGGGGCCGGACCCGCGCCGGGCGGACCGCGGGAAGCAGAATCAGCAGTGACGGCGATGCTGACCCCGGGGGCCCGACGGGCGCCGATTCTGCGCGCTGGCAATCCCCGCCCTCCCCGGGCCGAGGGGGCGGTGCCGGGCGGCGGAGCGGCCGCGGGTCCGGGGGCTGCGCCCGTGTCCCGCTGGCGCTCGCAGGGAGGATGAGCCAGCGCCTCCCCGGGGATCAGCGGGCGGCGCCGCCCGCGCAGGTACGGGCAGGGGCGGGGCGGGGCAGGCTCGGGCTCCCCGCGGCCCGGGGACACGGCCGGGGAGCGAGCGGGGCCGAGGCGGCGGGAGGAGGGGAGCGGGCACCCCCGCCCGCCCAGCGGGGCGGCTCCGGCCGGGAAGGGACGGACGTGGTGGCGCCTCGCGTGTCCCTCACCTCGTCCGTGTGCCTGCCCCGAAAGGCCGGGATGAGGGGGGGAATGCCCCGTGTGTTTACACAGTGTAAACACAGGCTGTTTGCACCGTGTCACCCCATCCCGGTGCTCTTCCGGACAGCGCAGGGAAAGCGGGGCCTCTGCGGCTGGCAGTGTCCAGGGTCTCCTCCCCAGGATTATTCTGCATGAGTTACTCGCTTTATGTCGGCTCACGGGTTTGGCTAGTAGGGCCGCTCTTAGACAAGGGAGAGAGGTCATAGGCTCTTGTTGGAGCCTCATAATTATATGGGCGTGCAGGTCACTGAGGTTAAAACTGAATATTGAGTGCTTTCTATCATATTATCTTCCTTACTTGACCAAAATTTTTCCCTGACCTAGCCAGTACCGTGGAAATGGCTGTAAAACAAGTGTGTATCAATTCTCGCTTGAAATGAATGGCTGTGAATGTGACAGTGGAAAATTGTGTGCTGATAGTGAACTATGTTCTGTGTAGTGTAGTAAATTTGCTGTGTCACACTTTAAAGTACTAAACTAGGTAAACTAGGGCCTTACAACCAAATTTAAAATGTTTCTGGGTCTAACCTATGTTAGAATAGATGCTTAAATATTTTTGGCAACCTACTGGTAAATGGTAGTCATTTGGGCGTGAGGACTTGCACCTCATTTTTGAGGTTGTGGGACCTCTAAAGCTTCTAGTGCTGAGTTTGTGGAAGAAATTGTCAGGTGAATGTGTGCCTTTTGCTTTTAGATGCTTTTCTTTTTAGTGGACCTGTGAAGGGGTTTATTTTCAGTATCCCTTAGCAACAGAGATACTTCTTTGCAGATACAGCTATTTGACTGAAGGATGTGTTGGTATGACAGATTTGAAAGCAGATAGTCATCAAAACTGTTTCTCTATTTAAGGAAATGTCAATATGCTGTAATGTAAAATTTTAAAAAATATTTGTGCATTACAGGAAACATACCTTTGTGAAGAATAATAAAAGAGAACCACCAGCTGTCGCTATCACTTTTGCTAAAATAAGTCTTTCACTAACTACTGTAAAATTGATATCTCTTTGGCTGGCAAACTTGCTGCAAAGTTGTCAGAGTGGGAAGGACTTCTGCTCTGGGAAAGCTACAGGTAGCTTAAAACTTATAGCTTGAAACACAATGACTCTGCATCTCTCTGCAACACATGTGAAAACAGAATTTACATGGTGTTCAGAAAAATGGAGCTTGTTTCTTGTTTAGTTCTGTTTAGTATTGGTATGTGGTATGTCAGTCCTAAAAGTTCTTTGCCTGATAATGGTAGATGTTATACAGAATGTGCATTGTATGTTCCTAGAAACACATTTTACTTGTTGTATTCCAAGGTTTTCTTTGCCCAAAATTTTAAAGTGCCCTCTTTGAGTCGTTTACTATTCCACTGTTCTCTCTGTGGTGCAGACTTTCAAGTTAGAGTAATCCTGGGTAAAATTCCCCCCCTTCCTCCCTCTTCTCCCTTTGTAGTAAGAACAAGCCTATCCAAATTCTTGACCAGGAAAGACACTTGAAGCTGTTGGCTTTTGCTCTTGGTGACTGCATTGCCCTGAACCACTTTATTTTATGAACTTGTCATCGTTTTTCTCATGACCATGTTTATACTTCCTGTTGTGGTGTTTTGCACACAAACGTTTGTAGCAAATTGGTGTTTGAGTAACTTGTGAGTGAAAACCCACTGTGCTGGTTATTCTATGAGCAAGTGGGTCTGGCTGTGCTGTATATCTTCTCCTGTTCACTGAATGTACAGTTTGGCTTTCCCCCTCACGCACACTTTGCTTTGGGATCTGTGTGTGTGTCTTACCTTGAACAGCAGAGTTGCATTCCTTGAGTGTGAGCACTAAAGCTGGGACAACTGTTCCAAGTTCACAATCATTGCCAAAAGGCATTCTAGGAACATTGAGATAGTTTTTTCCTGCTCTTATTTAGCTGACTTCATATACATGTGAATAGGTGTAACTGTACAGATCAAGATTTCAGGGTAAAGTCTTATAATAATTTGGCAGTAGGGGTATTTTTAATTTGGTCATACATTAAAAAGGTAGAGTAGAAGCTCGACTGCTGAAGAGATTTGTGCCAGAAGTGATCGTGCCAATTTGAGTTAATTTCCTAATTCTCAGACTATTTTGCATGTTCCTAAATTTCTTGCTTTGGCACCTTGAGAGCAGCAGTAACTCAATAAACTCCAAAAGTTGTCAGCAGTGGCAGTGATCATGTGCATGGAACTGTTTTTGTACTCTCCCTGCTTATTTTCCCAAAACTAAGATTCCAGCTTAATGCCTGTGAGCAAGTTCCCAGTTCTGCCCTCCTCATTGCAGTTGTTCCCTTGTGTCATAACTTCAAAGTGCAGGTTCTGTGTTGTCTGACTTGCCAGAGCTGTTCAGGTGTCAGCTCAGCTTTTTACTGTGCTTGTGGACGAGGAGGCTCTGCAATACAGTACTTTGTGCTTGTGTTTAGGCCAAGCTTTGCAAACTGAAGATGCTCAGAAAAGTAGAAAGTTGACAATTACAAATTTTTAGAGTTAACTTGAAGCTTGTTTTTTGATTTTTGGAAGCCTTTATGAAAAGTCAGCTGAGAGAATAAAGTCTAGACAGAACAATACTCATTTAAATTCACTGTGATAAGAGGGCTGTAAACAGATTTTCTTTTCTGCTGGAAAATGTGCTCGGCTTTAGAAACATAGAAACTGAAAAATGTAAATTGTTGAGATAGTCATTAATAAATACTAATGAAATAAATACATACTTAATGAACTGATATTTTTTATTATTGGAGAAGGAAGTTGATGAAGTAATTCATAGGCTTCATGCATAATAGAAAGAATTCTAAGCAAAACTGTTAAAGTGGTTACGAACCTGTTTACATCTGGAGTACCCTTTTTAGTTTGTATTATGTACTAGGTAGTCTTGAGTGTATATTCCTGGAAATGTAAAGAAAAGAGTTTATAACTTCATAGTGGGTACCAGCAGTTACTTTTAATAACTTTCAAAGAGCGTAGTCTGCAGTCAGGTATTTTCCCCTTGAACTTTCTAGGCATTCAGCTGTTTTGTTTGTTAAGCATTTTCCTTAGGCTTTCTAGTTACAGGATTAGATTGTACTTACTTTGTGGGGCTAAGGAGGACTAGTAAATGAAAAAGTGACTTAACTTCAGTCCTGAAGCACAGACCCTTTGATGAAAATAACCTTTGCGTAAGGTTAAATAACCTTTGTTATTTTTTCTCCTTATTTTTGATATATTTTGATAAATTTCTCTAAAAATTTGAGAGAAGATGAAGTACTCAAATGTGTATTTAGCATGTTCATACTGCAATAAGTACAATGAAGAAATGTTTCCTAATTGAAATAGTAAAAATGGCATTTCACTTCAGTACTTTGTTTAAATTCCAGATAGAGCTACTGGGGTGATTTAATATTTTGACATCCTGCCAGTTTAAATTCAAGTACTTGTTTTCCTGAAAGATAAGTTTTTGTTTGAGTTCCTTCCACTTTTATCTCCAAATTAGTGTTCTCTGCCAGATTTCTTGGATTTTGATGTGTTATCTGCAGTTTTTGATCTAGTGCAGCTTTTTCCCCTGAGTTTTCCGCTTTTAATTTGTCTCATGTATATGATGGGAAAAAAAATCTGTTCTCCATGTGCTTCCAAACACAGTCATTTTCTGATTTTGAAAACTGAATCTACGGATTTCCAGAGTATATCTAGGAAAGAAAATTGAAGATTGCTTTAACTGTTATTTGACTTTTTTTGCTTCTAGTCTTGCAGACAATTTTGTGTTACTGTCACTCTTACAGACTTAGCAGTTTTCATTTGCTTTGTGCTGAGACACGAATATTCTTTTAACTTAGACAGTAAAGCTTCTAAGACATCTGAGAACACCTAACAATCTGTGCACTAAGTGCTTATGTCATTACCACAGTTAGAAAAATCTCAGTTTTTATTCCTAAGAAATTTTAAAGAATGTTTCTTTTATTTGGATAGGTAGAGGATGGATTATTTTTAATAAATTTGATCTATGAACTCAGCAAACTGACCTCATCTCTGTGGTTATATAACAACACATTTAGGATAACTCACCTTCTTTGCAGTCTGTTAGTTGGAAGCCTTTTAGTAAACTATAGGTGATTTTTTTTTTTGTAATATTAAAAATCTCACATGAACCCAATTTCTTTTTTTCCTCATAAAATACCCACCATGAGTCTTTGTTTTTAACTTGATAGCTCTACTGAGCAGTAATTTTCTCTCCAGACACTCCTGCCAGAAACTTGTCTACCATTTGTAGACCCTGATGAAATACAGATAATTTTGGCAATGCCCTTGCCAATGTTTCAACTAGGTTTTACAGCTGGAGAGAATAATATTCAAGTAAGGGCAACTTGCTGTGCATTCTGAACTGCTAACACACTTGCTTTAGGAAATCCTTTGTTTTGGTGCCATTTGTTAATCTTAACTACCTTATGATTTTTTTTCCATCTCCTTTAGTTAGAATATCTGTTTTTATTAAAAAGCTGGAACAGGCTATTAACAGTCCTGTTTATTAACATCACAGGTTCACAGGTCTCTCTGAAAAAATGTATATATTTATTTCATCCTTTGAAAATTACCACAATGGCCGCCAGTAATGGTTGGGAGAGCTGTTTTTAAAAAAATGAGGTGGCTTCTGTGTAGTCAAGCAAAGGATGTCAGCCGTGAGCAGAGCCAGGTGTTGATCACAGATCAGTCCCTCCTCACCTCTGAACACTGTTGCTTGAGAGGATCCCGAGCAAGAAGCAAAGTAAGTCTGTTGTCAGCACTCCTGGCCTTGAAGTTTAAATAGCTGTACTTACTGCATCTGTCACTTTATCACTCTGCTACTGTGATGTCTCTCCCTTAATGGGAAGGAAGCACTCAAGATTCATAAATCTCGTAGTCAAAAGGAACAACAAAAGTCAGAGAGTCTGCAAACAATCAGAAGGTTTGTTAGTGCATTACACACTTGGCGTGAAAGTTGCAATGTTAGTCTGTGTAAGTGCATGGCACTGGGTTTTGGATAAAGGGATAGGGTGAAAGGGAAGAGAGAAAAAGAGATCACTAGTCCACCATCAGTACATCTGATGAGATGTCCAAGGTCCTGGGGGCACTCCTGGGCTTGCTGGGGGTACTTATGAATAGATAGGTTTCCTCACCAGGAAGGCAGGTTTCTTGTTTTCTGTGCAAATTACCCATTGTGTGCAGTCCATTTGTTCAGACCTTTCTGGAAATGGGCTGGAGAGCTTCAGGGGTCTGGGATAGTGTGATGCCTCTGTACAGTCCGTGCCCACACCTTGGGCACATTCCTGTGCTTGCGCTGTACTGTGTTGTGCGTCTCTGTCGGAACGAGACCGAGGATATTTGTCCCGGGGAGTGCTGCCCTGCCTCTGCATGGCCCCTTCTCCAGCCAAGCTTCTTCTTTCTCATGTCAGTACCAGCAATTGTCTGTTATTACCAACAGTCCCTGGCTGGCTCCACAGCCATCCAGTTATCACTGTTGGAGACATACACATTAGCCCCTTATCTTCTGGGATTCAACAGTTGCAAAAACCAAGAGTGCCCAGCTTTTTTAGTTTCTGGTGACCAAAGGGTTGTCACTTCTGACAGAGGACAAGGGATATGTTCCTGTTTACCTGGTGTTTTTTTCACTCCTTTGAAGCTGGAAATGTGTTAGAAGGGAGCGTACGGACCAAGAACCACCAGGGGTCCCCACAAGATTTCACAAGTGGTCCGCAAGTGGTCCTGTGCCTGTGCTGTGTTTTGGAGAGCTCTATAGGATTTTTTTCCTTGATCTCATGGGCTTTATTGTGTCTCTAAAGAAATTTTAATACAGACCTTAAAAATCGATGGTTACTGCTGTTATTGAGAAGATGCTTGGAGTAAAGCTAAGGATAGTGGTGCTTTTTCACATTCCAGTTTTACAGTCCTGAACTATATTGAACTTCAACGAAATTGTCTGAAAGATTCTCAACTCAGGTGTAACCCTGAGTTTAGGAATCTGTGCACGTAGTTAGGGACTGCTCAGTACATTTTTCTGATAAGTTGAAGAAAAGTAGTATGATTAACGAGGTTTCTGGTGATGTGTAAAAGCTCTGCTCTGTTGTATAACCTTCAGATGACTTCAACACAAGTCCATATTAAAAAGGAGCAAAAGCCTTTAAAGACTGTAAAGAGACACTGCTGTAGTGTCTTTTCATCAAACAGAAAATTACCTAAGATTCAACAAACAGAAGTTTGTTGAAGTTACCTTGTCTACAATGGAAACTGCAGTCATAGTTCCTGCCCTTCAAAAGAGGAGGATGGGTTTTACCTTTGATTTGCCTTAACGAGTTGCAATGTTATTTCTCATCTGAGTACGATCACAGAAGGGACACTAGAGATTTTTATTATTTTTTGTTAAGGGAACTCTTGATCTTTTCTTTCTTGGACTGAATATTTACACCTGTAGGTACTGACCCATTGGTTTAGAAATTAGTACTGTATCTTTCATGTACTTTAGGCTTGCTTCAAAGCAGCAGCCATGGACACAGTTGTTTACTGTGGTTTGACTAAGGACCAGTACCTGCCTGTGAAGCTGAAGCTTTTGAGTCATACTTGCTTTCATACCTAGTTCAGGTTCATGCTAAGGGATTATGTGGTTAGCTTTTCTTTTTCTTTTCTCTCCTTCTTTTTAAACTGTTGGCTGAAAACCCCTCCAAGACTTTACCACTCATGGCTGCTTGTTACTTACTGTACCTGTGCGGGAGACTACTCTTCAACTCTGATAGCAGTTTTTTCTTATGTATCCATAAATGGGGTTAGTTTAGTAAGCTTAAGTTGGAGTTTTCAGCTAATCCAGCCAGTTTGGTTGAATGCTGTTAAAGTATTCACATTAGTAACTTGGTAAGTGTAAAATGCCATTAAAAAGGACTCCCATTAGTGACTGGGTGTGAAAGAAGCAATGCCTTCCATCAGGTAGGCTGATATCTTTCTACCAATGGGTATAATTCTTCAGCTGTCACAATATGGGTAGCCATAATCTTCCTGGTTATGACATTTTAGGGAGTGGAGATGCAGTGGTATTGAATAATTTATACAAACTAAAGTCAATGCCCTTAATGTTTGTCATCATATGACCAGGAGCATGAGTTCAGTATTCATCCGGTGATTATACTCTCAGGTTTTAGTTGGTTTTTTGTTGACTACCTTTTTTTTTCTTTTTTTCTTTTTTTTTTTTTTTTTTTTAAAGCTAAGGAGATAAAAAGAAGTATCAAAATGAGTATTTATTATAGGTTCTGCTTTTGTGAAGATCAGGTCTATAGTGATGAGATTCTCTGCTGGTATTTGTCATTAAAATGAAGAAAGTTTTCAGGCTATTGTTATATTGTTTTTAACTAAGATTGTTAAGATTCAGTAGAACATAAATATGAATACTGAGAGGTTTTGTTGCAGTTTTAAAGCTAAGACTGTGCTTTACAAATATTATCTTTTCATGTGGTTGTCTATGATCTGTTCATATTTGAGTAGGTCTCTTTCCTCCATGCATGTTGGTTTTATTTTGGAAGCAGCTGTGAATGAAACTAATCTAAGCTTTACCTATGGATATTTTTGGAAACTGACTTTTTGTCTTTATTTCAAGGCACTGGGAATCTACTACATAAACTCAATTTTTTTTTTTTTGGTATTAAAGCTCAAATAGCTTCAGTTAATTGGCAGAATTTTTCAGCAAATTGCTCTTTGGTTCCTGTCACCACTTTTCTCTCCTATATTCTTATGTGTAAAGCTTGTGTTGATAATTTTCATTACATCTCTCTTTGCTTCATGGGTGCATAGCATTTTCACTAAGTGCTGTACTCTAGTAGGGTTGTTGGAAGATGTATGAGAGTGAGAGGAGAAATGACTGCCTTTTAGCTTAGTAGTTAGTACTGAACACAAAAATTGAATTTTACACTGATTTTTTCAGTAATTTTAAGTAATTTTTAAGTAATTCTTAGTTTGAAAAAGAGTTCTTTTGTTAAGATAAATCATTCTGGTTTTTTATTGGTTTGTGGTTTTTTGTGTTGATTGTGTTTGTGGGGTTCTTTGTTGTTGGGGTTTTTTAGTTGTTTTTGATTTTGAACTATTTAAAGCAAATTTGTAATCTGGAAGAGTACTTTAAAGTTTTCACTCTGCCTCCCTTCTGGGAAAATAACAAGCCTTAGCTGCCTTTTTTGTTTTTCCTTTGAGATACAGAAAAGTGTTTTTGTGGGATAACAGAGCACATTCTGGAGATTTACTGATTGCTTGGATCAGCTGTCAGCAGATGTCTTGTAAATCTGGGTTTTTACTGGCCTGTTTTGCCTTTTCCATAGACATGTCTCTGCACTGGAAGTGGTTCCCTCAGCTGACTCGCTTCTGTGCTTGACCTTTTAGTTGTAGAGCTTGAAAGAGGGGCAGGATGTCTGACGTTGGAGAGCAGAAAAGTGCCTGTGGTACCAGACTGCAGAAAACTGCACAGCCTTACATGCTTTTTCTGCTGTTAATGTAGCTGTTTGTTCACTGTTCTCCTTTGCCAGTGTACTTCCTGCCTGCACTCTATTTAATTAGATTTTCCCCTATATGCTATGCCCAAGTGCTCATTGCTTTCTTTGCTCTCTCGAGTCATAACAGGTAAGATATCCTGCTTTACTCTGTTCTTCTGTTTGGTTGTATTTGTTCTGTATTGCTGCTACCTTTTTGTAATTTGTAGTAGTACTGTCACCATAAAAAGTTTTCTCCAAAGCCTAAAATACTCTTGTTTTATTTTGATACAAATTTCTTAGTGTTTTTTGACTATTCAAATAGGAAATAACTTTTTTTTTGTGTATACATACAGGTTCTAAAGCAGCTAAATGGAGTCTGAGCAGCTGTTTCATAGAGGCTACTATCGAAACAGTTACAACAGCATAACTAGTGCAAGCAGCGATGAGGAGCTTTTAGATGGAGCAGGTGTAATTATGGATTTTCAGACCTCTGAAGATGACAATCTCTTGGATGGTGATGCATCCATTGGTAAGTTAATCTCAGCTTGAAAGTTTCTCTGGGTTGTGTTTTTATGTGTCGTGGGGGGTTTTTTTGTTGGTTTTACTTTGCTTTGGTTTTATATGAGCAAATCTGACCCTTTTCTGTTAAGCTAATCCGTCCTTCAGAGAGAGGCTGTCGACCTAAAAGGGCTTGAACATTCTTCTGTGTGCTTGCCTAACAATTACCTTGTGGGATTACTTCTGATCCAGGGCAGATATTAACGTGCTGTGACAAATGAAAACTTGCTGTCAAGTAAAAGGATGGCTATTCTACAGGTACCTGGTCTTCTCTGCAGTGGGATTTTTGGAACTCTCAATGTCTCCAATGTTTCTTTGATGCAAAAATTAACAGGCTGTTTTAATCATTACTTCTAGAGATGAATCTCTTCTGATTCCTTCAGCTTCACCTCTCTAAAGCAGAGGCAAAAGCCAAAAGTAGGAGTGTTGTTAGAAGCAACAGAAAGCACAGTGCGAGCTGAATTTTTGACTAGATAAGAAGTTGTAAAGAAAACTTTCTACAGTGAACACTATAAAGGCACTGAAGGAATACAAAGAAGAAAGAACTGGGAAGCTCTTGTTTTTTAGTTTAAGAAAACAGTTCAGGCAGTGAAAGTGTTAACATTCATTTAGCAATAGTCAAAGAGGTGAACTGAAGGAGGGAAAGAAAGTAATTCCTGTTAAAGATACTAAACTTTGTTAAATGTCGACTCTGGTCACTTCCTCTCACTTTGTTTAAAATCAACCTCTGCTTCCTGTATTTTTTGCTGTTTTACTGTCTTTTCCTTTTCTCTCATTAGCATTTCGTTGTTTTCCTTCCCTGCAGTGTCTTTTCCTCCATATATTTTGCCTTTGCTGCACTTAGCAGTTGGATTTTGGCACAGTACTAGATGGTTGTGCCATATCATTATAAGCATCCTTCTCACCTGTATTCCTTCTTTCTAATTAGATATCTTGAATGTGCAGTAGGTTAACTTCTGTACCAATACAGGTATCACAAGCCAGCACACCTTCAATCTACATATTCCTTCTGGCACATTACTTGGAGAGCACCAGCATGCTAAAGTCCAGTGCTTAAGAGCTGGGAAATTATTAGGTGAACAGTTAGCTTCTGTGTATAATTCTTTATTCTAAGTATCTGGCACTTCTAATAAAGTGAGTGCCTTGCTTGTCTATCATAATATTTACAGCCTGTACTGAAAGCTATTCTGAGGCTATTCCAGTTATTGCTCATAAAAAAAATTTCCATCACTTCAAGAATGAAGGAGAAATGAGTTTACAGTAAAATAAATAGTTTCAGAGCCACTGTTCTGCCCTTTACTTGTTGTGAAATCAGATCCATAAATTGAGTCCAAACAGATGAGGTGGTTGTTTTGTTTGCATTGTCAAAATCAGTGCTAATTGCTGCACGTGCCAGCAGCTCCCATCTTGTTCTAACACTGAAGTAACAGAATGTGGGTTGGTACATAAATATGAATGTATTTTCTTTCCTGGAGCTTTAATTTTTTGCTAATGACTTCCCTGCTTGCCCCAGTTCTGGACTCCCTGTAAGAGGCAGCAATAAGCCCTATTATTTTGTTTAAGTGAATGGTGATTTATGTGTCTCCATACAAGGAAAATGTTTTATTGTACAGCAAATTATAGTAAATATCTTACTGGTAGATCAGAATCTGATGTTAGTTTACTTTTTTGGGCGGTAAGAACATACTTAGAAAAATGTTACACATCAACTTCCATTCAGGAGGTGAACATCTGTGTTTCTCATTCCTTAGGTGTCCAAAGGAGATAGGTGTTTTTTCTTCTGTGTTTTTTATACAGCAAATCTCATTGACAAGACAAAACAAGGACTTTCTTGCATGTGCCCATTTTGTAATTCTTGCTTAGCATTATTATTATTACTATTATTTAAATACTCTTATTCTTTAGCAGTTTTTTGTTCCCTTAAGTCCAAGTACAGATGGATTCAATATGGACAACATGGAACATTTCTCACCTCCTGAGGAAGGGCAGGACCCCCCCAGTAACTGGAAGATTACACACTTCTCAGCACTGCAGCCCTCCAGAGCATGATGTGAATGCAGAGGCCTCAGGTCTAGCTCTGTGCTCTAGCAGGTGAACCCTGCCAAAATCAGAATCCCCTATTTAAAAAATATAGTGTGGTTTAAGTCTGTGGGACTGGAAGAATTTATAAGCCTGGTATCTTAGCAACATTAGCAAAATGGCAAAAGTGTTCAAATGATTGGTGAAATAATGTGGATAAATTGAAAGCTGCATAGCTGCAGAATGTAAGCTTGTACAAATGAGCGCGGGCGTGAATTTATGCAATCTGCGTAAGTTGCCATGGACAGTAGAGTGCACATCAACATTTTACAGTTTATGTATTATAATACAGAATTGCAGATTTTTAAAAAAAGCAAGACTATGCACTGAGGAGAAAACAAAGGATTAAGAAATAGTCTTTATCTTCTTTTTTTCAACTAATGAAAATGGAAACATAAGTTGCACATATATGATGTAGAGAAATGTCTAAGTGTGGAATTTCTAAAGTAATTGTAGTCTTTCCCCCTCATTCAGAGGCTAGTAAGTTAACAGAAAAAGTCTGCTTATTACACTAGGCTTGCTCAGTCCCTTGGCTCTCAAGACATCAATTCTGTAAAGCTGCACTGTACTGCTATTCACATTACCACTCACATTAAGCACTTAACTGAGGTTTAGAAAGCCATCAAAGCCCTTACACAGTGATGAATATGCCTTCTGTTGAAAGCATGTGGAAATTGGATAATGTTGGGAAAGAAAGCTAACCTCATCTACTTCTTATGTGGGAAATTCCTTGATACTATATTGGATTAAGCAAATGAACATTAACTGAAATGAGTAATCAGAAACTCCTGTCACCTGGACTCTTAGGTTTCTTTAATATTTAGTTGATAGCAATTTGTCTTTTTAGAATCATCTTATTTGGAAGGCTGTGGATAGTTCTCTGTTGGGTAATCACCCTTATATTAAAACTGATGCTGTGCAGCAATCTTGCTTTTCTTAGCACCATCTGAAAGCATGCATGTGACCTGTCTCTCAGTGTCTCATATGAGGAAAATACAGAAATTGTGATGATGTAGCATTGTAAACCAAATGCATATATATGTATAGTAATTATATATGTACTATGCCTGTTATGCTTCCTGGTAGCTGTTTTCTTTGCAATCCTACAGATTTTCAGTGGCAGTGTTATGGAGAACAAGTAGGTATTATGAAATTGTGAATTCTTTGAGCATAGTGTTTTTTAACATGCTAAATAATTACATGGCTATGCATATGGAGGCTTGGATGGCCTGTACCGAAGCCCTGCCTTGAAGGGATGCTCCCTGTCATCCCAGATGTCTCCATAATTTTTCTCAGAATTGAGGGCTGTTTGTATGATAAGAGAGGACTGCATCAGTTTTGACTGTTTTTTATTTAAGTGAAGGGCAAGCTCAGTAGGAGGTGGGTTTTTGTACTGTTAGACTGCAGTTTTTTCAAGGCACTTTGTGAAATTAGATGATTAAACCTTATTTGCAGTAAAAATGGTTTGCTAACAAATGACCTCATTGGTGTTTACATCTCTATGTACTTTGATCTGTCTGTGGGAATCTGAGTCCTGAAGGAGCTTGCATTGTTCTTGATAGCTATAAAGATTCCTGCTGCAGCTGAAGGAGCTTAGTTGCTTATATTGTGAGTTCAGTGTGGAGACAGTTTACAATTTGACATATGGTGTTAGCATAAAATTGGCAATACTTAACCTTAGTATGACAACCTGTAAACTGGTAATTCAAAAGCTGCTGCTCCAGCCTCTACTCTCCTCCTTGCTACTATCTCATTGCTGCTAAAAAACAAAGTATGCCAGCAGGTCATAGTGTACAACTCTGTATCTCTCCTAAAACCTCCTTAACCATGATTTGGAGTCCCTTGCCTAAAGGCAGAGACCTAAACAATCCATTTTTGGTGCCTTAAATACCGACACAAAAAATCTTATAGTAGTGAACTAATATTATGGCATTATTTGAGGAATGCAACTTTCAGCAAGAGCAGGCTGTTCAGTATAATCAAGACATTTGTACCACAGCAGGGGGTAATTTTTTGAGCAAGAGCTAGTTGTCTTTTCCAGCAACATGTGAATGTTGTTTCACATGTATGCTTGTTTCTATTTAGCTATTGCTCTTTATAAATAGAAGGAAGAATACAAAGAGAAGAATAAAATAGCTTACTGTTCCTGTTGTATTCTTTATATGTGGAAATTGCATTAATGGATTCTTCCTATTGTTCACAGCTGATATGAAGAAGAGCCTTTGAAGTAATTTTGCACCTTTGGCATTGTTCTTATTATCCATTCATTACATTCATGTGTTATAAAACTGACTTGACTGAATAGTCATTATGATAGTTTGAAATATCACTTTCCTGAGTTACATACAGAGTATTTTCCAAGTTGGCAATATTTGCATTAAAGAGCTCATTGCCATTGAGCTGTAAGAAGTGTATTCACCCCCAAATGATGCCATACAGATCAAAGCATGAGATAACATGACTTGCTGTGATCACAAGGTCAAGCATGAGGCACAGCTAATTGATAGAATGCAATGAAATTAAATTGTCAGTAACTAGTTATAATTTACTTTTTTTCTGTTGGATTGTAGTTAGGCTGCACACATTTTGCCCATGTTTCCTACTAATAATGCAGCTAAACACAGGATATCTGATAGTATCAAACCATGATTTCTTCTGCTTTTTTTATTAATAATGCATGAAGTTGATTTTGCCCACCTTTCTTGAACAGAAATTGTTATACATTATGTTTAAATGGGTAACTGGGCTAATTAACAAGGTTCTTCTTCAGGGTTTTAAAAATTATAGTCAACATCCCTTCTCTTCCCCCCTCCCTCCGCCACTTCCCCAGCTGACTGGAAGATTCTTAGTTTAAGGAAAAAAAAATGTTTTGTCTTAGCTATGGGATGTCATTACAGAATGAGTGAATTTCAGTGAGTATGCTAGTGATTTCCTGAACTCTAATGTTTGTTTGGTTGGGTTTTTCTTTCTAGTTATTGTCCAAAATGTAAATTCAATTGGTGTTGTTGTAGTTGAACAGCCTCTAATGGTGTTATAGCTAGATAGTTAGATTAGGCATTAGGCTGTCTGAGGGATGGAAATTACAGCAGTGTGGATGTAGAGTTTTAGTAACCAAGTAGTTTCTTGTTCTCTTATCTGTTTGAAAACAAATAATTATCATTTCCATATCTCATAAATACCGTGGTCAGCTCTTTGAGGACTTGTCAACCCTACTAACAATCCTTGAATGGTCCCACTGGTCCTTCCTGCCAAAGATTTATTCAGCACGTGAGCGTGATGCTTTGGAAGAAGATGAATTATAGTACTAATAATCCATTCTTTCCTTCTTTCTGATATTATATAATTTTGTTGGCTTCCTTCTGCAGCTCTCCTGAAGTGCTTAAAGCACATTGGCTCTGTCAGCAGATGCTGCTGAAGGAGTTGTTCCCAGCTTGACAGCTTGGTGTAGTGTTAGTATGTGTATGTCCCTCTCCCAGACAAACAGTCTGAATAGTGTCAAGTGGAGGAATGAAAACAGAGGAATTGTGATGGCATATATATAGAAAGATGAGTCTGAAATTTCAAAGAAAATAATTCAGTATAATATGTCTATAAAGTCCTTAGGAGCTAAATAGACAAATTTTTATACAGATTTAATAATATTTCATTTATTCATTTTAGTTTTGATTTGTTCTCTCAAGTCAGCCAAAGAAGGCAGATAGGATTTTCCCCAAATTGATGTTGGGCTGTACTCTTGTTTTCTGCCTTTGAGAGTATTCTTGCTTACCAGCATTTTAAAATGAAAGCTTTTCATGTGCTTGGATTAAACAGAAATATTATTCTGAAAGAGGATATCATGCTATCCCTGAAACATGAGAAAAGCTGTACTGAGTCAAACCACAAAACTACCTAGCTTAGCATCCTGTCTCTGGCAGGGGTTAAAAGTTAGTGCTTAAGGAAGAGTAATAACAGGGTAAGAGATAGACACCACAGTACTTGTAGAGCAGTTTTTGCTTAGCTGATGGCCCCTCTTGTCTAAGTGGTGGGTTTTAATTTTAGTCTTTATCAGTGTATTTTTCTTGAACTGAGCTTTTCTCACAAATGCAATTCTTTAGCACCCAAACCATCCCTTGCAGGCTCTCATAGCTTAGCTATGTTTTATGTAAAGCACCACCTTCTTTTCTTTATTTTGAACCTAAATATAGGTATAAATACTGCTGAGAGCAGATATAAGTGCCAGAGTCTTACTTAGGTGAACACTGGCCCATGTGTTAGCATGGGCTGACACATGGATCTCCTTGTCACTTACCCTTGTGTGGCCTAAGTGCTTAAGCTCTCTTTTGGGTTTTTTTAGTTTTCATCTACAGTTGTAACTGCAGAAACTATTTCTGCTGATACAAAAAGTTTTAGGGGGTATTATTAGCTTATTGAAGTGAAACTGCTGTTGATAGGAAAAGGTTTGATATGAAACTAGGACAGGGTGACCTGAAACTAGGATTGTGGTGCCAAATACACATACCCTGATAAGCCTATCATGCAGTGGCCATACGCATGTGGAAACTAACAAGGATTAACACATGAATTACGTGATGCTGTCACTGTTATTAGAACAGATGGTGAAAATTTTATTTCCATTGCTACTTGTTTTTTCTTCTCCTCAGTTATGTCTTTTTCAGGTTGAGGTCTTCTTATGTGCTTGATCCAACCTTGTAGCTATCCCATCCTTTGGATCTTCTTCACTGCTCCTTTCTGAGGCCTTTGCAATATCTCTGATTTTAGGGAGGGATCAGAACTTCACCCAGCATTTGGAGGATGGGCATGTCCTAGAAATTGAGTAAGTTTATTCTGACCACTACTTGGTACTGAGCCCATAGTTTAGTGGAATTCAAAATATGCCTGGCATAATGAAGTGTTATATATTGACAACATCCAGAATTGCTGTTGACACTGTGTTCACAAAGCCTATTTATTTATGAAGAAGATGTAATATTCTCAAAGATAGAAGGTAAGCCTAACATATATATACATTTATATATATGTGGCTGCTGTGGTTTAGGAGTGGTACTCCCCAGTTTAGTTCTCCACTGAGACCTTCCAAACCGTACTGCTTGCTCCACCTTCCCCCCCATTCCTGCCACCTCCATGGGTGGCTGAAGAGGAGAATTGAAGGAACAAAAGACAAAAATCACAGCTTGAGATAAGAACAATTTAATGGAAACAGCAATGGGATAAGAAAAAGAACAGTGACAGCAACAATAGTGATAAAAAAATGTGTACAAAAAAAAGAGAATGATTCACATGCAAAAATTCTCACCTCAGAGCCTGACCTGACTGCACCCTACTGCAGCCATGTTTTCCCAACTGGAAAGGAATGTTTTTCTTGGGAATAGAAAACATAGGGCTTTCTTGGAACAGCCCTAAAACAGAATAAGGGCAATGGAGCAGATAAGACCTAGATCTTTGTATGCATCTAGGTATGAGGAAAAACAGAACAATCTCTGCAGCAGAATTTTGGCTAGTCTGCGAAAGGGGAGAAGTGAACTTCAGGGAAGGATGCCAAATCTTCCTGGTGATGCGTTGTAAGTAGAGCTTTAGCAAACTGGAATGTGAGAACACATATGCAAAGGTGAAAATGCAGCAGTACTTTTTTTCTTAGTAAAAGCCTATCCTGCAAACAAAATACAGAAAAAAAATTTAGTAGTAGTTAAGAGGCTCTTAGAGAATCAGAGAGAGCAATTTGTTTGTAAAAGATAGCTTGCTTTTCTTCCAAGTTCTCCTCACATGTTTAATACAGAGAAGTATATATTTCTAATTACAGTGTAAAACAGATAAAAACCAAAAAACAAACCAAAAACCAACTAACTAGCCAGAAAATAGCCCCAAAAATAAGAAAAAACCCAACAAAACAAAAAACCCCAAACAAAACCCCAAAGACTAAAAAGACTGATATGTACCTCTCACACCTGGTAGCTATATGTAGTCTGTTGATGTCAAGTCTTTTCTTCCAGCCTCACTGGGTTATACATTAAGTAGTGTTAGAGGCAGGCCTAGAAAGAAGTGGAAAGAAAATGGAGAGACTAGCCTTGCTTTTGGTGTTTTGGGCCAAGACGTCAAACCAGTCTTTAGGCACCAAACTTTTCTTTTTCTGCCCCCCAGTTTATTTTACTATTTCCCCCTTTTTAAGTCTATTATTTCTTCCGCCCTGAAGTTTTGTGTGGCAGTGGGAAACTTTTACTGCTGTTTCCCTGATTGGCAGTGGAGGTTCAACTTCCCTGAGGGGAAGTCAGTCTCAGAATTGATTACACAACATGCTTTTGGCTATATGACCTGTTCTACTGCATTCTGTTTGCTGGTTGGGTT
Organism: Melozone crissalis; assembly: GCF_028551555.1. Lineage (NCBI taxonomy): Eukaryota > Metazoa > Chordata > Aves > Passeriformes > Passerellidae > Melozone > Melozone crissalis. The sequence continues at coordinate 32,082,097 of NW_026535784.1, read as the reverse complement.
TGACTTCAGTTACCACCTTCTGTGTCTGAACAGTGAATAAAAGCACCATTGGAAGTTATACAAAACTTTAGGAGTATAATACAAAAACCTGTGGTCAGCCAGTAAAAAGTGAGTTTATTAGGTGAGAACCTGAACTAAAGTGTTCTCTGGTGGGTGAAATGATTGTGAGCAAAATTAAGTAACAATTTTGTGGGAAAGCGATTACAAAAAAAGAAACTGTGATTAAGAAGCTATTTTTTCTGTATAATAAAATGGAAATAGGGAAAAATCTTACTGTGTATTACTGCTGTGCACATTTTTCTTTTTTTTTTTTTTTACTTCTGTGTTGCTTAAACCCCATCTTCCTTAAACTACTCAACAGCACATGCTATAAATTTGTTTTCTTCTGCTTTTACATTATATTTGGTCTAAAATTTTTCGTTTTGTTATCTGTCTGCCTTATTGAGGCTTTTGATGACATGGTAATAGTAACAGAGTCTTCCATATATAGCCTGATACACTGATCAAGGACAGAATTCTGTACACTGCCTGTGAAGAAATGAAGTTCAAGACTCTAATTTATAATGCTTCAAAATAATTTATCCTTGTTTTTTACTATGTATCAGTCTGAAGCTATGTATAACTGTACTTTTTTTTCACTCTCTTCCTTTCCTGCCCATTTTCTGTGGTTGCTTCTTTTTATATCATCCTGGACCATGTCTGGGAATTAGAACTGATAGAACAGTGCTTGTCCTTTTATCATCTTTCATATTCTCACAGAAGGCTCTGTGTGACCCATCTGAGAAAGTTGTATGGTTTTATGCAAAATGAACAAAGTCAGGCTGAAGGGGCTCCTTGATAATAAACATTAAGAGAAGTCAGTCTGGTAGAAGGGTTAGACCTTCACTTAATTTGGCTGCATGGTTTGAGAAAAGGGTTAATGAAAGAAGAAACTGGGAGAAAAGGTAGGAGAGTAAAGCTGGAAGGAAAAGTAATGATGAGGTACAGAGGGTTTTGAGATATTTTATGTATACTTTGGGCACTCTGTTGTAAACAGATGCTTTCCCCCCCTTCAAGAGAAGGTATGTATGAGTTAAATTCTTTTTAGAATGGTTGCAGATGGTAGCTACTTTGGTGAGTGCTCTATGTGTAGCATTTTTTAGGAGAACATTATCTTCTAGCTCTGCTGAAAGAGAAGCTTTAGTTTTGAATAATAATAGGAAAGAAAATGACAGTTGAGAATCACCAAAATCTTTTGCATCAGTCACGCTAACATTTGTAATTATCAGTCACATTTTTGGCATCTGTTTTTATGCTGATGAAACCATTCAGCATCCCAAAACTTACATTTGTAATTTCATAAAAGACATGATTTTAATTTTCATTATCTGGTATGACAAAGTTACATAGTCTGTCACCAAAACAAAGTAAGTAATTGGGAGAAGCAAGAGCATGTTTATTTTATATGTAGCACAGTGCTTGGCTGTCTTCTTTAAACCTTGCTTACCTTTTAATATGAAATGGTGGGAAGTGCTTCAGAATTAAGGTCTTCCCTCCAGCAGGCTTGGGTAAGCAGGCTGTCATACCTCTGTGGTACTTCCCTTCTTTTCATTGGCCTTTTGTCCCTTCAAAACATATTTCCCTGGGTGTACTGATTTGAATAACCTCTGACTTGTTTTTATATTGTCAGATACTTTGCCTTGAATGTGATTCTTTCCCTAAACCGGAAAAGACTAAGTGTGGAGAGAGGATAAAAGTGCCTTTTGTCATTCTTACTGTGCCTTAAAGGTGTGTCACCTATGCACATTCCAGTATTTTCAGAACAATGGACTTCTGCAAGGACAGGTGCATCTAAGTTATGGTTAACCACAGCCTGTGCCTGCAGAGAACAATGGGAGCACTCCAATGTGTGAAGTTATTTGGGCATGGAGGATTTCTGGGACTGAGACCTAGGCTATAATTACTGCAATGACATTTGGAAAACAAGCTGCTATACAAACCTGATGTTTACATGCGAGCTGTTATATGTAGTAAATTGGCAATTTGAAGGGCTCTCAGCCACTTAAAATAAGGGTATTGTTAAGCTTGCTTTAGGCCTTACAACAAGTGTTCATAATACTTTGTACTCTGTAATACCCAAAATACATAGTTAGCTAGAGACACCATTTAAATGACTATAATTTTGGAATTTGCAGAACTTCACAACAGAAATAACTGACGCACTCTTTGGAATATAAAGTTGTCAGTTCAAGCTATGCACTTTTTCAGATCAGGTAGAAAAAGAGTAATTTGGAAAGATTAAATTGCATAGGTGTTTAGATATTTACAAAGAAAAAAGACTGCTTATTATGTTAGTATGCATAGTATCTTTCTTTCTTAAGAAGACCAAAACAACACAAAAACTAAAATCACCTTTCATGGTATTGCAGGAAAGGCAGTACACACAGTGATGATGGGTATGAACATTGAGAACACAAGCTGCTGGTAACTGAGAAGGGAAAATGACTGCTCTGCTTTTTAAGAGTAGACAAAGGGCTGTATTTGGCAGCCAGTCTATAAGCAGTGACCTTTGAAAGCTGAATACTTTTTTAGTATTAGGTGGACTCTTGAAATTTCATGTAGCAAATATGAAGTCATCTATTTTTCACTGCAGACATCTTGTTATGACTTTCTCTCATACCCACAGTTGATCAGATATACTCTTGAACAAGTTATATCCCTCACCTTTTGCACCTCAAACTGGATTTCAATCTTGGGCAGAAATTTTGCATTTGCCTTAGTCCAATGAACAGGTTTTGGCCAACAAGTGAGTAATTTCTTTTCTGTGACTGATTTTTATTATCAGTTTTAAGACATTCCAGAATTTCAGTAACCACATCAAACTCCTAAAGTAGAGATGATCTTCCAGACTTTATTCATGCAAGTCCTTTATATCCTTTATTTCATATTCCCTCAAGTATGAAGTTGAATTTATAGTGTTGTCATATATAATCGACATATAATAAATGCACTAACGGTTCATTCTGTAATAGTTCTTGCTTCAGGTTACAGAAACTGTTGTATTTCTTCCTGCTGTGAATGACTTTTTATTTAGAACCTTACAATAAGATTACAGACTACTTCCAGGTTCTGTTGAGGTAAGGGATTAAGAATGTTCACGGATTTCTATTGTATTTCTCTGGAAATAAGGGATAGGAATAATTTGAAGTTAAGAGGTGCTTAGGTTTGTCTTTTCACAGGCAAATATAAATGGTGGTAATGCATAATGGCTCTGAAAGATTTGCATGTGCAAGATCCTAAAGATTCTGGATTTTTTGTTAAAAAGTTTGTGGGAGGCCACTCTTAAAAAAGCATTTGTTTGTATAGGTGATAGCAAATGGAGCTGTCTTTTAGAACTGACTATCTGTGGCTCAAGGGTTCCCTTTGTCTTGGAGATAAGGAAGTCTTTAAGATTTTGAAATGTATTTTGCTATATGCTCATTTCCCTCCCCTTTTCTCACTTGTTTTTCCACCTATAGAGATGCCAGCATTTTCTCAATGTTTGTATCAGAGACATATTTTTTAACATTTACTATATTTACAAGCCTATGAAGTAAACGTAACATTTCTTTATGTCCTAGTCTGTCCTCAAAATGATCATTTGCAGTACACAGCTTGTAACATTGGCTTATAAGAGAAATTTCTTCCCTAAGAATATATATGGAAAATTACTTAAGAAACGAATACATTTGAAAACTAAAATAACTCACTCACATTTACAGAGGTGCAAAGACATACACAATAAAATTAATTCCTTGTTTGCTGTGTGAATGAAGTGGAAGCTGGCTTTGTGCAGTAGGCATGCAATATATTTAACTTTGCTACCTGCTGAAGGGAAAAAAAGGAAAAAACTATGCATACCTTCTGTATGTATTTCATTACCACTGGACCAGCTGTGGAAATCTCAAGTAAAATAGGTTTCTTATCAATTGCTATTATCAGCAATTGCAAGACAGGACCAGGACAAGATCAAACATTAAACATAAAATAGTATATGGATTCAATATGTAATAGTATCTGTTTCAAATGGAAGCATACAGTCAGTGTAGGATTTCCTGTCTTTAGATCCCGGCTGTTTGTGTTGGGCTTTGCCAGTGCTCTAACAGCCACGGCTTGATGATGCATCACATGAATGCCTTGGTTAGATTCATGTGGGCTGTCGCCTATTTTGAGGCTGTGACTTTTAAGGGACTCGGACCATTTTATCAATGTGTAGAGTAATGCAAGCCAAGTGTGGACTTGTGTTTATTATATTTTCTTCCACCCCCACCCCAAGCTTTATAGTGTGGGTATGGATGTTACACAGTTGTAATACCAGAATAATCACACACACACACACAAAAAAAAAATGAGACACTATTCCTTTTCTGTTAGATATGTAATTAAATTTTTGTTTTATTTTTTTTGATGACACATGTTCAAATCTGTCAGTTACTGCTATAGGAAAGTTCTGCGTGAATGGGGCATAGGAGGTTGATGAAAGTGGGGTGAGCTGTCCTGTGGAGCAGAGGGGTTGGCTTTTGGCAGGTTAATGTTGTTGTTCCTTTGAGGTAATCATTTTAATGTTAGAAAAGAGTAAATGAAATGCCTAGGAAGGAGGCTTCTCCCCAGCCCCCAGCAATGCATGAATCTTCCCTTCCAGACAAAATGCGATTATAGGTGTTTAGAAGCGTCAGCAGGCGTGGTTCCAGGAAGGTGCAGGACCTACGGGCAGCTCTGTCGCGGCAGGTTCGCCTGTTTTTCTGAGCCGGGCCCCACCGTTCACCTGTTGACGGGGTGGCAGCTTTGGGTTCACCTGTGCGATCGCGTCCCTCCCGCCGTTCTGCCGGCGGGGCCGGGACCCCGCTCCCTGCGGGGCCGGCTCTGCCGTGAGCTGCAGCGGCTTTCCGCCCTCTGCCGCCGGCCCTCGGTGCGCGCCGTGGCGGTGCCGTGCCGCCGGAGCCGCGTCCGTCCGTCCGTGTGGCGGGCGGGAGGCGCAGGTGGCGGGGCCGCCCCGCGCTGACATCAGCGGCGGGGCCGAGCCCGCTCCGCAGAGCCCGGCGCTGCAGAGCCACGGCGGCGGCGCAGGCCGGGCCCGGCCGAACATGGCAGCGGCCCCCGCGGCCGCCCTTGCGTGAGGAATGCCGCGGCCCTCCTGAGCCGGCAGGCGGGCCTCGCGTTCGTCACGTCCATGGATGTCTCTTCCGATCCGTATCTGCCCTACGATGGAGGGGGAGGAGACGGCATTCCGCTCCGGGAGTTGCATAAACGAGGTATGCCGGATTGGCGTTTGGGTTACTTGTTTGCATGGCTGTACGTGCAGGAGCGCTGTCCGCTTTTGAAACGGGGACGTAAAGGCTTGCTAATTATCGAACTGCTTTTTTTCGCCTGCCCGATGCCTTTTGTGGGAGGAGAATTCAGTTCTGGCTGGTTCCTGTGTTGTCAGGGATTGTTTTCTCTGCGCGCAGATCAGTCCTGCTTCGCATCTCATCGCCCTGTGACTCCATCTTCGATATGTGGCGGGCTTGCCTTTCGCTCCCTCCCGGGTTTTTGTGTGTATGTGTGTGTTTTTTTAAATCAATAAAGCCATCTCGTGGAGAAAAAGAAACCTTCCAAAAACTGTGCTTGTCTTTGACTATGACCAAATTAGCTAGAGTTACTAAATAGAATTTTTACCTGCCTTCCACTAGCATAAATAGGCACAGTGTTTGTCTGGCTTTGAAGTTTCCGTACCTGGTTTTAAGACTTGACCGGTTGTTGCCGTCTTTGCTGTGCCAAGGGAAAGCTCTGCAATGGTCATGTGTCAGCTCAGCAAATATTGATGAACTCATAAGGAACTGGGTACTTTAGGGGAGGTTCTTTACACTGTTGCTTGTAAGGAAGCAGATTTAGAACGAAAAGTGTTATCAGTGTTCAGGGAAAAAAAAATAATCCTCTTTTGAGCTTATATTTTGTTTCTCACTGAAAATTCAAAGCATTATACATTCTGTAAAGATTTTATTTTGTTCTGAGAAGTTGTAGCAGGAATAAAAGTTAGGCCTTCAAATTATGAGAATATAATTATGTTTTCTTGTTTGGATTGGATGGTCACAATGTGGTATTTAAAACAATAAATGTATTGAATCCCTACTTTTGTTTAAATTGGGCAATCTAAAATTAGAAAGTTAACAACATTTATAGCTGCTGGCGTAAGCATTAGAGAGGAGGTAGGCTGAGAATAGAGAGACGATTTGCATAAAATGATTTTTTTTTCTCTCTATGTAATTTATTGGTTTGCATGTCCATGCAAACTCTTATTTCTGTAAATAAATTTATTTTCATTTATTTTCATCTGACAATTTGTCTATTTTTTAGTAGTTTACATTGAAGGTTATTTGTTGTCTTTTTAAGGTTCTTAGAATGTTTTTCAGCATATCTTAAGAACATCAACAAGTTCCAGTACAGTTTATTTTAGACAAGCAAATTTTACACTACCTAAGTCAGATTTTAGAACCACTTCTGAAAAATTGAGGCGAGTGTTTTCTTAAAAGATTTGCAAAACGTGAATTTGGGATCTTATCAAGGATGAATATAAATACCTGAAGGGAAGGTGCAGAGGAGGTGCAGACAGGCACTTGTGAGCAGTGCCCGGTGACAGGACCAGAGGCAATGGGCACAGACCGAACACGGGAGGTGTTCTCTGAACATCTGCAGACAGGTTCTTGCTGAGCACTGTAGCAGGTCAGATTGTGAAATTTCCTTCCTCAGAGATATTCAAAAGCCATGTGGACATGGTCCTGGGAAAACAGTATAGGGTTTGGACAAGGTAACCTGCAGAGATCCCTTCCAACCTCAACCATTCTGTGAGTTCAGATTTCTGATAGATTTAAATATGAGAACTGCAAAACAGTCCTAACATGACACTTTCAGACTCTGCAGTTATAGTTAGACATTGAAATGTGATCAGCTCTATGGAAAATAACAGGTTTTAGTTGATTTTTACAATACAAAAAGTAGATATTTGCAGTGCAAAGTGGTGTGTGCCACACTGGAGTGTTGCTGTTAAACATAATGCTTGCAAATACTGTAATGAAGGCTGTGGAGGATTCAGCTGGGTAGTTCCATTGTGGTGACACTGCTGGGGGCCAACAAGACAATTCCCAGTTGTGACTTGTCCTTTTTGCAGTTCCACTGAATTCTGTTAGGGCTTGTGCTTCTAATATTCTAATACTGTATTTCAAAACAAATGTTACTTGTGCTTTTTGGGCTTGCTCTAGTGAGTTAAGATTAAAAAAATCCAAAAACTGAATAGTGTTACCAAAATCTTTTGCAGTTCTGAATTTTTCAAGTGCTTATCAAACCACAACAATATGTCTCATAAGAAGATGACTCCAGACCAGTTTGTTTGAATAGATGTAAGCAAAATTTGTGAGTGTTTCCTGCTGGTTTACAAGATCCCAGTACTCTGTTACTGTGATTCAGTTATTAAAATAAAGCTCAAAATGCTAGCAGACAAAACCAGAAATTGAAAGTAAATTCTTCACATTACTTTGTGTGCTACTAAGATTTTTGTTTTCCTCTCATGTAGATTTCACAGCATTGTGATAACAAGCTCAGAGATCATGGGTAAAGATACTCCAAGAAAGCAGAATTAATTGTTAGAGGCTGGTGATTTTTTCCCCTTATTCACATACTCAAAACTCATATGTCCTGCAGAGTAATGTTCACATCATGCAAAATTGCTGTGTAACATCAAAGCATTTGTTGCGCTAATTGACTGCAGTGGCTCACCCAAAGTAGCTGTACCTCAGCAATTATGAAATGACTGTTTAAATCAGCAGGGGTCTTGAGGTTTAATTAACAACCTTCATTAATGTTCAGTGAGATGAAATACAAAGTATTATAATACATTATTATTGAAGGCCTGATCTGTTAGCTTGCATTAAGACGATTTTTTTCCCCTGTGCAAGTACACTATGAAATATCAAATGGAAAGATTTCAAAAAGTATGTATTTATTAATTGTATTTATCTGTTATGTTGATTACTCACTAATGTCTTTAAAAAAAAAAAAGCTAAACAGATATTATTGAATACTTCTTACCAGGAGCTTCTTTGACTTGTGCTGTCCTAATATTTCTCTTTATGTGATACTAAATGGATCATTCCAGACCTACTTATTCTCCCTGACACACAAATAAAAATTCAGGAACACAGTTCACTTCTGCTCCATTCTCTACTAAATAAGAGTTAAAAATTCTACTTCTCAGAAAGGGTTTAAAAGTTCTGATGTAGGATTGCATATATCCCAACTAACTGGCATGTACATTTTGGTAAGAATTTTTCATATAACAAACCATATACTGCAACATATGTAAATAAATTACTTGTGTTTCCCTCAGATCTATCTTGGCATCATTTTTACTACCTTGACCCTTTTGAAAGTTCAGAATGATCAGTATCTTGCTTGTCTTCCAGCCATTCACATACATGCTCACACTGATTCTCTTACCCCTGACCCTCTTTTTGTTATTCCTAAATAAGCATTAATTTTACCCCACTTGAAAAATTTGAAATCTGAGCAACAGCAGAACATGCATAGTGGCCAGATACCAGATCAAGCAGGACTTTATCTATAGTAGGCGCAGGCTTTGTTGACTCCTAGTTATTTTCTGCATATATATAAGCATGTCTTAGATTTAAGAAATTGGAAGTCCTCAAGCAAAATTAATGAAATCTTCTTTCACTAATAATCTCTGATAGAGTCAGTAGCCAGGAGATGTGAAAACTACATGTATAAAAAACATGCCAGATGTACTGATGGCTTAGTTTTTGTAAACCTAATTTTTTTGGGAGATAAAAGAAGTCACTATTTCATTTATCATGCACCAGTCTCCAGCCATGAAGGTGCAACTTCTCTTGCTTAGAAAATACTGATAGTAACAGGGGAAACATCTCAGCCACCTGGAGCCTCACCTCTTACTGTAAACTGTGGGGCAGAGAGTTTTTAATAATAGCCTAGGAAGACTTTGAGTCAGATGTATATTGAGCCAGTTCAGATGCTCCTAAGTGATAAAATTTTGGCATTTTAGGCTGCATTTCTGGTTAAGGTCCTCTTATGTTTAAGAATTAGTAATAAGTCAAAAGTCAATACCAGTGTGACCTTTGAAATAAATGGGTATGAATGTTGTGTACATATGCTCAGAGCTAGGGCTTGACCCTGAAATTTTATTAGTTGCAGAGTGAGACTTAAAAAATTATTTTTCTAGATTAATTACATGCTCACAACAGAAAATGTGGTCAAGTTTATTATCATTCTCTAAGTACTTGGAGAAAAAACCTAACTTGGAGAAACTCAGTGTGATTATGGCACTGTATTTCTGTATTTCTGCTGTGCTTTGTTTCTTTGTTTTTTAGGTTCCTTGTATAAAAGAGGGATAAGGATTTTCAATTATGAGTTTAGCATATTTGGCTTTGGTGATTAACATGAAGTACCATCAGATGTAAATGCAGTTCATTTAGGTAGTTACAGGTCATCTGTTTGCATGTGCTGTATAACTGGTAAGGTTCTCTGTGAAGCGTGTTTCTCAGTTTTGGAAATAATTTTTTGATGTATTTTTATTTGAGATATTAGAAAGCTAATAAACAGACCAAGATTATGCTGTCCTTGGGCCTGAATGTGCTCTGATTGGGATAATCATGTTAACAGAATTCTTATTTTTGCTGAATCCTGTCTTTACCCTCTAAAACAACATATAAGTAAATTGCTCTTATGGAAATGCAGCGGCGGCACTTAGAAATCTAATTATCTAAATTTCTGACATTCTCACTCTGATGGCCTTGGTCATTGCTAGATCATAGATAACTTCCCTTTTGTAATACTTGCTTTCTCTAACTTTATATATTTTTATACCTTCTATTTTTCTCATCTCCTTCCTCATTATTCATCTTAAATATAAGTGGTAAATTTAGTAGTGGGAGGATCTCAGTAACTTTTCACTTGCATATCTGAAGTCACTATTCATCATAGACATAATTAAATAAACATAATCCATCTGCCTTTATGACTACAAAAAAAAAAAAGAAATCTATAGCAGTACGTCTTTTTGTTTTTGTTCTGCATCATAGAAACAGAAATGTTTGTTTCACCTAAAGTGGAAAATCAAAGCTCAGGGTTTTTTTTTTTGTTTTTTTTTTCCCTATGTCCATTTGTGGTGGACACAAATGTTCAAAAGTCTTGGTTTAACTCAGAGGTGCTAGTATTGAACTTTGATTTCACTCCTACTTTTTAAAAGATTATTTTTAAACCCAGACCTATTTGGGAGCAGATGAAATGGAGGATATTATCATGCAGTACTTTGGTAAATAGTACAACTTATCCTTGTTCCTCAAAACTTGTTCCATATCTTCCTATTTCCCATGTATTAGATTTTGTCCAGCTGATTTTTTTTTGTTTGTGTATATATAGTTGTGTCAATTTTATATGCATTTTGATTGTAATGCAGAGACCAGTTTTTGTTTGAAAGCCTTTGATGCAGTTAGAAGAGCTAACATGAAGAGACATGCTGAAAATTCAAAGTTGCAAGTGGAATGTATTAATTGATTACAAAGACTTTAAGATCAGTAATCATCAACAGTAGCGAATAACACTGGCATTTTGTGCTGTGCTTCTGATCTGAAATGTAAAAATTGCTTCTAGCCAGGAAAAGGAGATTGTGCTTAATGACTCTCTTTGAGTGGTTACAGACAAATTAAAGTAAACTGATGTTTCTTGTCTTTTTAATTGAAAGCCTCATACTTTGAGGTCTGAATGGCGACAGAAGGAAGCTGAGGCACTCACACATGCCTTGTGTGTACAAATCTTCTTTGTTGCAAGCGTAAGTGATCCTTCCAGCGTGCGTTGCACACAGGGTGCTTCCCTGCCTCCACTCCCCTTGGCACCTAATGCCCAAGGACACACGGGTGAAGCAAAGCCTTGGATTAGAACCTGCCCTCTGGAAAGCTACAGCCCCTGCTGATTTTAACACTCAGCAGATTTGGATGGTCATATCAGGAGGAGCTTATTCCAGCCTTTACTGTAATCTGACTAACTTCATTTTCACTCCCAGAAGTGCATTTCATTTTTTCCTTCTTCCTTTCACGCTGCTGGGAGTAGCCCAAAGGAGATCTGTTGCACTGCTGTCAGCCATAAGAGCAGCAGCTGAGGCAAATGCTATGTAGTTGTGCGTTGTTTTGAAAAAGGGATGGGTGAGCAGCACCAACTATTCTTGCTGTAAGAGTTAACAATTACATAGCTTGTAGAGAAATACCTTTGAGAAATTAGGTCCTGTTATTGCTTTGCCATTGAATACAGCATTGGCATTGTTTATCTGTTGTTGTTTTCACAACTCTGGAATGTTTCTAAACCTTAGGGATTTTTGAGCTCTGTGAAATAGATGTTACTGTATGATGTCTGGACATTAATATTTATAGTTTTGAGTTGTTTCCAGCAGAAAGTTATAATTAAAATCTGACAAGACCCCAAGGGTGCGTTTATGTATTTCAGGATAACTAGTCTGACAGTTCCTTGCTATGGAAGAGGCTGAACTTGTTGCTCCCCATCTATTCTCTCAGTTTTTGCCCATGCACTGGCTCTGTTTCTTCTCCAGCAGCACAGAAACTTGATTCCAGTTCCTTATAATGGCAGATTTTTTTCTGTTGTTGTTAGTTTGTCTGCTTAGTTGGATCAGCATGTTGGGTTGGTTTACTGTGCAGTCAGATCAAGGGTGACAGAGCTGATTCAAGGGTGAGAGTGGGAGTGTGTGACCAAGAACAGAGGGGAGAAATAGGGGTAGCAAGATCTACTCATTGTGTGCCAGCAGTCAATTAGATCAGCTCAGTCTTACTGTGTAATTATGTCCCAAGAGGGACATGTCTCATTTCTTAAAATGGAATAAGGTAATATAGGCTCAGTTTGAGACAATGGTGTATTTTGTGATGTGCCTTCAGAAGATGGGTATCATGTGCTGTGTGGCATATAGAAGGGGTCTTAAGCTTTATCATAAGATTATGGTCCCTTGTTAACTCTGATAGCCACCCTCTTGAGAAGCCTGTTCATGTCTCAGTTCTGTACCTTGTTCTCTTGCGGGGGTGTAGCTGTGGGGATTTGTTCTCTAGGTGATAACTGGGGAATTGTTCAGATAATCACGTGGTGGATTACCGCAGAAAAATCTGTCGTGCATCGTTTGACTATGCAGGATGTAGCATTTTTCTTAAATCTCAATGTTTCTCTTCTCATTATTTTCATGAGAAAAGAAGGAATACAGCCTGCAAGGAAAGAGTTGGGGAGGATTGTTGACCAGTTATGCATGAATTGGGAGCAGCGTGTATGTTGTTAAACCCCTTTCTTGTGTGAAATAAATTAGCTATAAACTTACCAGTTTTTTTTTCACTTAAAACCTCATTTTTCATCAGCTGCATGTGTTCCAGGGTTATTTTCAAATTTGAAAGAAATCTCCTGAGTTGCAGAAAGACGAAGTGGTATAGGATTACTCCTGCAGGAGGTGAGGCAGCTTTTAAAAATACTGTGCACGGCCTCAACATTGCTGTGTGTAACCTACATAAATCAGCTTTCTGTCATGTTCATCATAGTTCCAACATCAATCAGGATTGAAAACTGCTCGTATGAGGCACACCTATAAAATAGGAAAGAAGAGATATTCCTTGCCTTAATGAGGGACAAAAGACAGGGAGGAATCCTGATATATAAAGCAGCTTCTGTGAGTATAGCAAAATCTCTAATTTTTTTACCTAGTGGTTCCATTGGCAGAAACTAGCTAGGCAAAGCAGGAAGTTGGATCAGTGTTGGGACCCAACAGCCATTGAGTATAACTACATGTTCAAAGAGAAATGCAGGAGAGCAGCATGGTAAGGACTGTTGGTTTTTTGTCAGACATAGTATCTTCTCAAGCTGTTTTGGATTGTATTTTTTATGTTCTCATTGAAATTTAAAAAAAAAAAAAAGAATAAAAAAATCCTTCACTTCTTCAGACATAAAAGCTTTTTTTATGGTGTTGGAATCCACTTTTCTTCTGGTTTCTTTTGTGTAGCATTTTTGTTTTTCTTGTCCTTCATTCTCATCAGGTGTCCCAAAGTACAGTGTTTAACTGCTAACCTTAGTATTATTACAGTTTTTTTCTTTTAAAGTTGTGCTTTCTTTTTTTTTAACAACTTCAGTTGAAACAGTTCTTCAGCAATACCAGAGCTGATTGCTGAGAAAGGATTGTGCTCTAGGCTTGGAATTACATGCATGGAAGGATAACAAAAGTCAGCTGCCTTTCTAGAAGGTAGTTCATTTAAGACTTATAGTGACTGACTCCCCAAGAGAATTTCCTTTTTCTGAAGAAGCATGTTGCCTTTACTGTCTAGCAGCCTACTGTCTATAAGCTTGCAGTCTGTGATTGCAGCAGCTCACAGCAGTTCCATGTTGAGATTCAGGACAGCCACACAGCTTCACCAAGGTTCCTGCCTGACTAACCCAGTGGCCTTCTATGGGAAAGTGATTCCATCAGTGAAAAAGGGAAGGGTTACAGATATCATTTAGCTGGGCTTCTGTAAAGCCTTTGATACGGGCCCCCACAACTTCCTTCTTTCTAAACTGGACAGAGATGGATTTCATGAACAAGCCACTAGATGGATAAGAAATTACTTGGATGGTCACATCCAGAGGGTAGGGGTATAAATGGCTCAGAGTCTTGATGGAGATAAGTCACAAGTGGTGTCCCTCAGGGGTCCATATTGAGACTGGTGTTATTTAATATCTTCATTAATGACATAGGTGAAGGGATTGAGTGATGCTTGGCAAATCTGTAGATGCCACCAAGCTAAGAGGTGCTGTTGACACTCCTGAAGGATGGGATACCATCCAGAGGGGCCTGGACAAGCTCCAGTCATGAGCCCATGGGAATCTCATGATGTTTAACAAGACCAAGTGCAATGGGGTGTTGGTGGATGAGAAGTTGGACGTGATCTGGCCATGTGCACTTGCAGCCAGGAAAGCCAAACATGTCCTGGGCTGCATCCGAAGCAGGGTGGGCAGCAGGGCCAGGGAGGGATTCTGTCCCTCTGCTCTGGAGGAGCAGAATGCTGTCCTTCCCCAGCACAGGAAGGACACTGACCTGTTGGAGCAAGTCCAGCAGAAGGACACCAAGATGAGCACCTCTCCTATGGGGAAAGGCTGAGAGGGTTGGGTTTGTTCAGCCTGGAAAAGAGGTTTTGAGGTGATGGAATTGTTGCCTTCCAGTACCTGAAAGGAGCCTTCAAGAAGGATGGAGAAAGACTATTTATAAGGGTGCATAGTGACAGGATGAGGGGGAAAGGCTTCAAATGGAGAGGAGGTTTATATTAGATTCTGGAAGAAATTCTTTACTGTGATGGTGGTGAGGCACTGGAACAGAATGCCCATCAGATAAGCTGTAGATGCCCCATGCCTGAAAGCATTCAGGGCCAGGTTGGATGGAACTTTGAGCAACCTGTCTAGTGAAAGGTGTCTTTGCCCAAGAGCTAAATGATCTTTAAGGTCTTTTAACCTAAACTATTCTGTGATTTTGCCTTATTTTTGCAAAGTGTATAATGACTGTGTTTGCTTTATAAGGACTCTTACAAATTGTACTAAGTCTGTGAGAACATCAGTCTACTGTTTCCCTCTCTCTAGTAACATGGGTTAGTTTGGAATAACAATACTAATTAATGTTCTGCATGCCACTTTTACCATTACCTTCCAATCTCATAAAAACTTAAGCAAACTCAAATGTAACAAAAAGGCTTTACTTTCTTTACAGCTCCAAAATGGCTTGGGTGTCCTCATGCGAACTTTAGAAGTGTTCTCTTATCATAGCTGGAAGCTATACCTATACATCTTGTATGCTAAGTGCTTGTTGTGGTTTTTAAGACCAAAACTGCTTCTGTTGTGGTGAAAGGCACGTAGCCTGTGAAAGCATCTTGAAACTTCAGGAGCGGGGAAGAGGGAGAGGATGGAAGAGGAAATATTTCTGAAGGTTTTCTAAGTGCTACAATTTATCTAGGTAATGCTGATTTCCTGCCTGATGGTTAGAATGTTGTGATGAAATATTTGTGTTCTGGTAAGAGTTTTAACATTGCATTTAATGAGACTTTGGAACTGGGAGTAAATAGTGAGAATTTGTGCATTTATGCTGATGAGAATCATTATCTTCATAGTTGGAAGGAGCATCTTGCTGTGTGAAATTCTAGAGGAGGAAGGGTAGAAAGGTTGGAAAAATGTTGAGTCTCAGTAAAAGTATCTTTCTCTAATATCCGCTTTAGAATAGTTGTATAGTACATAGATCATAATGCTAGCAGGAGAATGTTATCTCAGAGATCTGTATCTTAGATACTGAGCAGAAGATTTTGTACAGGCGTCCTCTTCATGGTCCTCTAAGGAAGCCTTGCTACCACACTCACTGCTGCCTGTTTTTTCACTTGGTACAAGATTACAGCTATTGAGTTGTTGCATCAGGAGCTCATGGCAGCTCTATAGTCAACAAAACCTCCTCTTCAGCTTCATATCTTTTTCTGTGTCTCTTCCCCATCATACAATAATCACTTACATTCCAGTATTTGGTGTGCCAGCAGCTGTTGGCAAAGTAGGAATGTGACACAGTTTCAGTGGGATTTTTACTGAATGGGACCATCATCATTTGTAGTTCTGCTATGGGTCAGGTGCAATTAGTATAGTGCCATCTCTGGTGATAGCATCTCTGATAATCCCCTGGTGGGAATTCCAGTTTAGCACCTTGTGGTATGCATAAAATAATCTTTTACTGTTTGTGATTCATTTATAACTCTCAACTTTCCTTTGCCTTCTGTGGCATAGGATTGCATGCTCCTTGTAGTTAGGTACTGCTTCATTTATAGCAGGGCATAAAACCAACTCCTCCAGAGCAAAGACAAGCTTTTGCCCAACCCTACTCACTCAGGTTCAGGAAACTGTGTCAATACATTGGAGCTTTGTAGGAGATTAATAATTAAGCTGTGGGTGAGGTTAATTTATGTCCCCTTGCTTTGCCAGAGGAAGCTGACTTCATGTAAATATAATATTTTAATCATGTATTCTGTTACTGTCTTAATTCTGAGAGCTAAACTAGTTATCACACTGTGAATTTTGTTAGTATCTCTTCCACAAGATCACCTTGCCTTTTTAGCTATCCAGACATGTATTTTAGACTTCTAGTTAGGAGAACTGGAAGTGGCAAGGGAATTGAATTCCTTATCCTAAAGCAAGGTTTTCACAATCACCTCTATTAGCAAACCTGATTTAAATTGTTGTTAGCCTTTTATTAATGGAAGCATAGGTAATGCTTCTTTACATCTGCCTTAAGAGAGACTGGCAGCAGCTTTGGGAAGAGATTTACAGGGCTTAGCTATGGGAAATAGATGAAGGGGAATTTAGTATGGCATAGACTGGGGAACAAGGTATTAAGGTAAAGATGGCAGCCAGGCTCACATAAGAGAACAATATTGGTGTTATTGGAGAACTGTCTGCTACATTTGCATTGTTTTCTGTACTTTTAAAAAAATCTTTGTAGAATAAATAGTAATAGTTGTTTGTGTATCTTGAAAATTATAATTGCATTTTGTCTTAATATGAATTTTGTATTATTTTCTTGTTTTGTCTTTTACCACTAAGAAAATGTCTGAGCAAACACTACGTTATAGTAGGCATCAACATGACCTCTTAAGCAATGGATGACTCAGGCACCACTTTGGTCATAGTGTACTGCCAGGTGTCACACTACTTCTTCTAGATTTTAGAATTCACAAAAGGCACATTTTACTTATGTGTAAATGTAATTGTGAGTTATTGTGAGGGCTTGGGCTGGTGAATTCAGCATTTATAGCATTTGGAAGTTTACAGGTAGGTCCTTTGACAGCTATTTGTTTGTTAGTTTTGGTTTTTGGTTAGTTGGAAATTTCTGATGACAATACCAAGAAGCGCAATTAAAGAAGCCTGGAAATAAACAAACAAACAAACCAACCACAAAAACAACCCAAAAAAACCCACCCCAGGTTAAAAAACCCCCCACTTGTCTAAAAATCCCAGTGTCAGTCTACACTGAAATGAGTTCTGGTGTCTGTCTGAACTGATAAAATCTTGGTCAGCTTAAATGTATGTCTTTATGAATAGAGATTACTGTGGTGTGCTGTGTATTGTTGGGCAAAATATTTTGTTCTTAGTCAAACAAGTGAGGACTAAGAAAAAAAAGCTGATATATTACAGAATTTATGACATTTGAAAGCTTAAAAAAAGTGAAAACATTCTTTTATCACTTTTGAAAATGGAAAACTTCACAGTACCCCCCTCCTGCTCTTCTTATTCTGATCAGTGCAGTAAATATTCCTGGGGCTGTTGCTCTGCAAGCTGCTTGTGAAGAAACTACCTAGTGATGACAAATTAGCAGAAGATATTTTCTTTATACAATGTTTCCAAAATTTCATTGCCAAGGACTGCTCTGTGATATACCTGAAAAAATACATAAAAACAAAATACGAGTATTTGTTTGGTTTCTTGTTGCTTTTTAGATGCATTTACAATCTGTTAATATTGTATTTTACATTTGATTTAGATGTGTAGGAGAGATTGGTAATCAATAGAATGTATATTTAGAAATTACTAGTTACAAAGGAAGGTACTGTGAACTTTCTAGCTAATCATCCTTGCTTTGTTTTTGTACAAACAGGTTTTCCTCTGGGAGTTCATAAACTGAAATAAACTTCAAGTTAAATGTGTGTCAAAGTTGCTCTTTTTTTCCCACTTGCTTCTATTGAAGTTTTTCTGGAGTCTGGACACAGAACAATAATTTGACTAGGACATTTCTATTTAACCACTGGAAACACAAAGTCACTAATACACAAATTTAACTTAACAGCTGAATTACAGTAAAGAGGAGTGGCATGCAGCATTGGGAGACCTAAATGACAACACAATATGCTTAGTATGGAAAGTGTCTTAATTACTTGTTCATAAATTTCTGTGCTATGAACACAGTTTGAATACTTCATTTATCACCAGATTAATTGATTCCTCTGTTTCTCTGCTGCAGGAACTCATTATACAATGACAAATGGAGGAAATATCAACAGTTCAACACATTTACTGGACCTTCTGGATGAGCCAATTCCTGGAGTAGGAACATACGATGACTTCCATACCATTGACTGGGTTCGAGAGAAGTGCAAAGACAGAGAAAGGCACAGACGGGTACTTGAGATTAATAAAACTTTTTTGGTTGCATGTTGGAGTTAAGGTCTGATTTTGTAGCACATACAAATATATGCATGTCCTTTAAATATGTACATAGTTACATCAGCTAAAACTACTTGAATACTGTTTAAAAAGCACTGCTTAGTTGGATACCTGCAGTCTTGCAGTATTATTATAACTTCAAAAAGAAGCAGTAATTTAATAGAGAGGGAATAGGTCCCTGTCACCCAAATACCTTTTTTAAAGTTCTGCATTTTTTTCATCCTAGTATATTTAAGGCTATTTTCCAGTGTAGATGTAATTGTAATAGTACAATAGTGGTTTTGGTGGTACTGGTACAGAAAAGTGAAGCATGATGTATATTGCTTTTGTACTGACACAAGTGTCTCTGCCACTGCAGCTAAGTGTGCAGAGTAAATAAGGATAAAATAAGAATAGCAACTTTTTCAGTACAATAATAGTTGTCTAGAAGTACTTTAGGGTAATTATCCAGTTTTTTATTTTACTTTACTTATATGTGTCTTTTAGTCTAAACATAAAGGTGTTTATATTTGAAGTAGAAGTTTTGGAATTTGAATCATATGAAATAGCTTATTATTAGTATGCTAACAGTTCAATTGAAGTTCAAAAATATTTAATGTATAGGAGGGAAATAATATTACAATTAACAGTTTAGGTGTATGCCACAGAAGGTATTTAATTTTCCTAATAATGTATTTCCTGGATTTTAGTTGTTTAAATTAAGCAAATACATGTTTCTCTGTCAGTTGCTTGATGTCTGAATAATTAAGCTGATTTATCTATGTGAAGCACTAAATACAAGCAGAACACTTGTGGTTTCAAGAGAGAGTTTATTTGCTTGCATCATGCAATTTGTATGTCATACTTCCTTTAGTTTCATTATTCATATTACTGAAATGCATACAACTCTACATACTGATTTCTCTTTGCAGATTAACAGCAAGAAGAAAGAATCAGCATGGGAGATGACAAAAAGTTTGTACGATGCATGGTCAGGATGGTTGGTAGTCACATTAACTGGTTTGGCATCAGGTAAATGAAAACAAAAAAGATTCTTTTCTTATTTGTCAGCAAGTATAGCTGTTGTGTTTTTCCTTTGTTCTCCACCAACCCAGCTAAGAGCTGGTTCAGTCTACTACAACAGTTCCATAAGGGAAGAAAAAAGTTGACTATCTCAATTTACAGGCTTCACCGTTTTGAGTTGAGGGTTTACTGATCAAATGGGAACCAAAATCCTCACTGAATTTAGAAAGAATTTCTCAAGTGTTTTTGAACTTCCACCTACTAAAGTATCAATGTTCTTTAATCCTGTGATTGAGATTTATGTTTTCCCTTTCTGTAAAATTTTGGATTTTACCTGTAGCATTTCTTGTGGAAGTGTTGATTGTAAAAGTAGCTCTGGTATATATGTAGTTTTGGCAAGCACACTTCCCTGTAAAGCTTGTATTTATGGACTAGTGAATTTTAGCTATATGTTTATGTTGTACCTTTACAGAGGTTCTTCCACAGAAAATACTGACTTTAACAGGTAGAGTTTGTTGACTTATACTTCAATTCTCTCTTTCATTCTTAATGTATTTTAGAATGGATTTTACAGCTAAAACCATCCAATAGTTTGTGGCCCAGTGGTCAGGCTTTTTCTGTTAGTATAGTCTGAAGTGACTAAAACGTGCAGTAAGGAATGGTCACAAACTTTGTGCCCAGTTTTTCAAAATAAGTACTTCAAATAGACATTTAGACATTTTAGATTAAATGTTAGCAAAGTTAGTTGTGGAGTAAGGCTATGCTTATTAAAAAGCATGGTTACAATATAATTACTGCTTAGGTATATACATAATCACTTTCACAAATCACATATAAATTAATATATATGCAAAGTTTGTAGCATGTTTATATACTTCTGGATGCACAAACCAGGAATGTGTAATCTGTATAATCACTGGAAATTGTTTATGATGATTTCAGTGGAAACATGCAGTGTAGTGTTTTCAACCCCTTAAGCTGCTGTTTATTAAAATTCCTTTATTCTGTTTCTGAGTAACAAAGTGAGCAAATTCTGGTCTTGCACACTGGTAGGTTTTTCAGTCTCAGATGCCTTCTCTTCTATGTCTAGTGGATCTTAAATAGTACAACCTTGAGTTCAGTCACAAGGAGATCTTATGTTTACCTGTTTTAATAATTTGGTTGAAATTCTGTTCTACTGAAGTACTGCTTTTCACTTGACAACACATAGACTAGAATCCTTTTCCACCTTTTAGACAGGTGAATCCCATCTCTTTCCAGCAGACTTGATGCTGTATAACTGCTTCATCACAAAAAAGTAACAGTTCACTTTCTACTCTTAACTCCTTGGTTTCAGTGGACTGTTGGAGAACTGTGGTATACGGAAAAAAAAAGGCAAAAAAAACTTCATGTAACTTGGGAAATATACAAAGTACTTAACTCTTCAGCAAATATTAGTCTTACCATAACAAAAACCAGGATATAATCCTGGAAATCAGTAGTATGTTAAATATTCATTTAATTAAGTTAATACCTAATACTTCAGTCAATACGAGCACATTCCTTCATTTTAGCCGTGTGTGTTATTTCTGTTTACCAGAACATTAATACAAAACTGTTTCTACAACAGGGGCATTGGCAGGATTAATTGACATAGCTGCTGACTGGATGACTGACTTGAAGGAAGGCATTTGCCTTAGTGCTTTGTGGTTTAACCATGAGCAGTGTTGTTGGGGTTCAAATGAGACCACATTTGAAGAGAGAGATAAATGTCCGCAGTGGAAAACATGGGCAGAGCTAATAATCGGGCAAGCAGAAGTGAGTATTCTTTGATGGTCTTGTTCAACAGCTTGGCTGAGCAGGGAAAAAAATAATGGTCTTAAGGTTAGGATTCTAAACATGAATTTAGGTTGTACTGTCTGTGCCATTTTTCAGCATTTGAATTGATTACTAGATTATAGTGTAATAAATGTGTATTTCATGAATTGCAAGGGAGCTTGGAGTATTGCAAATGTAAGGAAGTTATGAGACTATAGAGCTGTTGATAGCACAAGAATTTCTATTCCTGATAATAGCTGTATGTAAATATCCATCTATGGTATTTTCTGATAACTAAGAATAGATTTGCTTGATTTTTTTCTATCACATTTTTTAAATAAGGAAGATTTACTCAATATTCACTAGATTTTAGCAGCTGTTAGCTATTAAAAATATACCTGTTCAATGTTTATTTTTTCTTTTCAAGAGGAAGTGTTAGAACACTTTCTACCTTTTATAAGTCTGTGCTAATGTGCAAGTGTCATGGCTTCATGCTTTTCAAACAAAACTCTCTCTTGGCAATAATTACTGTGCCTCAAAATATGTGTATTAATGTACTTGCAGCAGAAGTGCTTCTGGATTATTTTAAGTAGTGATTTTGCTCTTATGTCAAACCTGTTTTCTGACATTTTGTGTTTGCTTTTAGGGTCCAGGTTCATACATAATGAACTACATCATGTACATTTTCTGGGCTTTGAGCTTTGCCTTCTTAGCAGTTTCTCTGGTGAAGGTATTTGCTCCCTACGCCTGTGGCTCAGGGATACCTGAGGTGAGATCTAACTAATATATATATATATATATATATATTATAGTTGTTTCATATTAATGTGTAGATTACTGCTGCCTTAGTGGGTCAGGGGAAAGGCAAGAGGAAGCACCCTGTGTCTTTGAAGAAATATATTAATACAACATTCAAACTGCAAACATGGTAATTTTGCTAATTGTTTCTGAGAAAATACCCCAAACTTAAAAGAGTCGCCTGAGTTAGTAGATTTTGCTTCTGTTGGGACCACTTTTTAAGGAACCGTTTGGATTAGTATGCTTCTGAAGAAGGATTTCAAACCTCCCCTCGTCCACACCCTCCCCATGGTGATAATAGAGCAGTGATACATTGACACAGTTTTGATAGAGCAATCAATCTTTTGTTGCAATGCCTTTAGCTGCCTTAACTACCACAAACCAATGAACAGTCACAATATGAAATATATAGTATCCTCAAAAACTCACTGTTTGCAATTGCTGTCTGCTACTATCCACCACAAAATAGGAGAGAAAAATCCAAAGTCAAATCAATCTGGTCAGTCTCACTTCTTCAGTTTTTCTGTAAATATTTTTTATCTACCTCTGTTTAGGCCTGGAGTAGTTCTGTGCCTTTATTCCAGAAGAAATTTCATCTTGAATTAGTTTTCAAATCTAGCTGTGTTTACTTTCTAGACACAGCTGCCCAATGTTTAATGTACTTCCTATTTATGGACACGTTGTGATATGGTAGCTGTATATTATTTACTCTGCATGGGCATATTTTCCAGGCTTATAATATAGCATTTTTAAGCACAGTAATACCTTTGGCAAGTGACAGATTTTTCTGGTGGACATAGGCGGATCTTTTCCATCTTTATGTGAAGAAATCTACTGTTGATTTTTATGTAGTGATGGTAAAACACGAAGAGAAAACAGAGGTGATATTGGTGCAAGTTGGGATATTGCTACAATAGATTGATCTTGAGTATGGTTTTTGCAGGTTTATTTTTCCTTTAGAAATTTTCTGCCTTTTTACATATTTTACATCATAAACTGATTCATCCAATCTTAAGAAGCTGCTGCAGATTAATTTTCTACTAAATGTAATTTGTACTGTAGTTGTATGTTGTTACCCAGTGTTTTAGAGTAAGTTGCAAATGAAAAGCTTCTGGCAGGCAGATAGACCTAGTGTGGCAATCTCAATGATACATATTTTAAAGTGTGACAAAGTTAGTAGTTTGAAACAGCTGGCTTTGAAGTTCTGCAGCTAAAATTAAAGGGTGAATTATTTTCTGAAAATTGAAAAATGCAGTAACAGATACATTTTTTTATTTCTTCCAGATAAAAACTATTTTGAGCGGCTTCATCATCAGAGGTTACTTGGGGAAGTGGACTTTGATGATAAAAACAATTACTTTAGTCTTGGCTGTTGCATCAGGTTTAAGTTTAGGAAAAGAGGGTCCTCTGGTACATGTTGCCTGCTGCTGTGGGAATATTTTTTCCTACCTCTTTCCAAAATACAGTACAAATGAAGCTAAAAAAAGAGAGGTAAGTTCTTGAAAAATCATTTCTAGAATATATTGAATGGTGCATTTACATTGATTTGTTTAAAAGATCATCTTTGTTCTCTTGGACAATGTTTAGTGATTATCAATTGTTATTTATTATGTTAAAAACAATGTATTATCCCCAGCATTCTGACAGGTAAATAATTTCTATGGCAGAGTCAGTTTGGTCTCCACTCTGGAATGGTCTCCCCTTCAGAGACCATTTGGTTTTATTTAAATTCTTTCTGTGTTTGTCTCTAAACTTTGGTAATTGATGGGTGTCTTCAGTGGTGAGGACAGCAGAGTATCTGAACCCATGACCAAAGTGTTCCTGGTGACAGCAGTGTTCTGTGCCCTGTTTCAGTTCACTGTTGTTAACGAGTGTGGTGGGTTAGACTTGGTGCCAGCCAAGCAGTTCTCTCACCCCTCTGAGTTGGCAGGACAGCAGGAGAGAGTAAGATGAAAAGCTCAGAGGTCAAGATGAGGACTGGGAGATTGCTCACCAGTTACCATTACAGACCAGACCTAAGGAAAGTTACTTGACTGCCAACAGTAGACTGGCGAGAAATGAAAACAAAGCTAAATGTATCTTGCCCCCACTGTCCCTTCTAGAAAGGCTCAGTTTCACTCCTAACTCTTCTATCCCAAAGTGGCACAAGGGAATACTGTGTCTCTGCTGCTCCTTCCTCTTGATACTCATTCTCTGCTCCAGTGTGGGCCCCCACCCATGGGAGACAGTCCTTCACAAATATCTTCAGCATGGGTCCTTTCTGCAGGGTACGGCCATTCAGGACTGCCCAGCCTGGTTCACCCACACCCTGCAGTGCTTGCAAGAAACCTGCTCCTGCTTGGGCTCCTGCTCACAGGCCATGGCTCTTGCCAGGGCTGCAGGGTGAAGATCTGCTCTGCCATCTATCTGCTCTGCCCTATCATGAGCAAACTTGGCTTATAGCTATGGTGAGATTTTGTTGTTCACGTTTACAACATAGACTGTGACAAACCCCTTACCTTTATTGTTTTCCAGGTGTTGTCAGCTGCCTCAGCAGCGGGAGTTTCTGTAGCCTTTGGTGCCCCAATTGGTGGAGTCCTTTTCAGTCTGGAGGAGGTATGTCAAGAGATGGCATTGAAGAATAAATGTTTGAAAAAATCTCTCTTACTTTAAATAATTTCTGACTCCTTTAAGCAATGGAGTCTCTCCTAAGAAGGAAATTAATTTTTGACCCATATTTCAAAGCCAAGAGTCCTGTTACCAGCAAACTCCTGAAGATATTTTTTTTTTAAATGAATGTCAGCCTTACTTTATTCTCAGTTATTTTATTCTGGAAAAGGCCCAAGTCTGTTAATAACTACAGTTTACATACAGATAGAGACACAGCAGCTTTTCAGTCTAGGAGTTTATTCTGGAAAAAAAAATATGGGGCTCTTAATTTTTGAAAAAGGCTTTCAAAACTTATTGGACAGTTTTGTAAAGCAAGTTTTTAACCAATACTTAAAGCTTCAGACACTAAACACAATTATATGATAATTAACAAAAATAGGATAATTATTAAAAGGGCAAATATACTGTAAAACTTACCTCCTAAGCTAGGAAATTCTCTTCTCCAAAAAATGTTTTATACTAAATTAGTTTTAATTGTAATTTTCAAAATATGTAAGAATGTTATTTCTATCATTGGTATTTTTAAAGACAATTAAAGCCCTAAAAATCTCTGAATTGAAAAGTAGGGAAGATACTTCTTTCATGTGTAATTTTGTTATGTTGTTAGGGTATTTTGAGGACTTCCTCTGTTGCCAGAAAATGAAGAAGAAAACTGTCTTAAAATTCAAATCAGGCTATGTGGGGCTTAAAAAATGAAATTGCATGTTCTGTTTTGAGGCTTTTTAATTTTTTTTTTGTTAGTTTTAATCATACATCTTAAAAATAACACATAAACCTTTCAATAGAGGTTGAAAGGAGATGAAAATATTAGCAGGAAATCTGAGAGTACAGCTAGTACACACTGGTTCTCATGAAGGCTAGTAAGAGACACAAAGCAGAGCAGCTTTTTTAGCTTATACCATGTGAGCAGCAGTATTCTAACATATGCAGAAGCCTTTAATTGAATCACTAATAATTCTCATGTATTGTCTTTTGCAGGTCAGTTACTATTTCCCACTGAAAACTTTATGGAGATCGTTTTTTGCTGCTTTAGTAGCTGCATTTGTTCTAAGGTCCATCAATCCTTTTGGTAATAGCCGCCTAGTCCTTTTTTATGTGGAATATCACACTCCTTGGTACCTTTTTGAACTGCTTCCTTTTATTCTTCTGGGAGTATTTGGTGGGCTCTGGGGAGCATTTTTCATCCGAGCAAATATTGCATGGTGTCGTCGACGCAAATCTACAAAATTTGGGAAGTATCCTGTCCTGGAGGTTATTATTGTTGCAGCAATAACAGCTGTGATTGCATTTCCTAATCCGTACACAAGGCTAAACACCAGTGAGCTTATTAAGGAGCTCTTCACAGACTGTGGGCCATTGGAATCCTCCTCGCTGTGTGACTACAGAAATGATATGAACGCAAGCAAAATTGTAGATGATATTCCTGACCGCCCAGCAGGCACTGGAGTCTATTCAGCTATATGGCAGTTGTGTTTAGCACTCATATTTAAAATTATCATGACAGTCTTCACTTTTGGTATCAAGGTAAGTGTGAATGCAGTAGCTCTCTTATCTACTGTCATCATTTAATTATTGCCTTTCTCATTTCCCAACTCTTAAGGCTAGAAGCTTTGTTTATTTTTTTCATATTATTTCTTTTAAAAAGAGGTCTTTTTCCTTTTAGTTAGTAAACAAGTCCTGTAGCAAACAGTAATAACTTTAATTAAATTCAGAATAATCCTTTGTTCAGCTGAGTAGAAATGTGCTAAATGCAGTAGGGAGCAGTAACTGTGTAGATGGATGTCTGTTTGTATGGGCCTGATTCAGCAATAAGGGATGATTCTAAAATTTCCAAGAGCAAAGTTTGAGCATAACCACTCAGATTGCCTAGTCTTCCTGTTACTTGGAAGAACAGACTGTACTTTACACTACTCATTGATGGTAATTCTTATATCCACTCTCCTCATTGTTCACATAAATCTAATTACTACAGATGTTAAAAGGAGACCATGATTTCTTCTGCTGTATTTTCCAGTACTGCATCCTGTGATGAGAATGTGGGTTTTGTTCATATGACTGTAATGGAAATTTCATCTCCATTACAAGCAGCATAATTTTTTGTTTTTCCCAGTTGTTTGGTAGATCTGTTTTGGAGGTGGCTTCAGCTTCTCCTCAGTCTGTGGCTGTTTTCTGAGTGATAATGTGTAACTGTCACGCCTTCATCATTTTCTGTCTTGTCAGGCTCCCTTCATTTTTTTTTTGCAAGTACATCATAATCAAATGTGTCTTAATGAAAACTTCCTGTAGAATGTTCACAAAGCAAGATTTGTGTTTCAATTTGCCTTAACTTTTCAGTGTAAGTTGCTGTTCCATGTAACAATGTTCTTAAGAAAACACTTTCTTTCTGTAAGGGTGTTTGTTCATTGGAATATGCTGTGCTGAGAACAGCCTTGGAAGTACTCAGACCTTGACTGGTTGCAAGCCCGAGCAACCTGCTGAGGGTGACCCTGCTTGAGCAGGGGCAGACAGTCTGAGGCAGGCATCTTCAACCTCAACCATTCTGTAACTGACAGAACAATAACATCATGTTGTGTTTCTCATCTTCCGATATTTTAGAAGGTGTTGCAGGTTGTTATTTGAAGTTATGTTCTATATGTTGGTTGGTGGGTGAGAGGAATCTTGGAGTGTGTGTTTCAAAAGCTAGTCTTCCTTAGGTCCATCATTCAGGCACTGTTATGTGATGTGACCACTTCAGTCTGTTTAGTTTTGTATTCACTTACTGGGTTTCATTTATATCTGGGACATTACCATTCACATGTTTATGTCCATCTGGCTCTTTGACATGGGGTTACCACCACAAGGTCACACTGCATACTGGATAGAATTCACTGCTTTACAGAATGGCAGAGCTTATACTTCATTTGAGTTTGGTTCATTTTCTCGGAATTTCAGCATGTGGAAATATTTTTGTGAAGCTGTGACAATATATTTATTACTCTGCCAATAGGCAAGAAGTTATGTTGCTGTCATTGATGGAGCTGGGCTACGCTAATTTCTTGGATGCTTTAAAGCATGTGGTTAGTTGAAATGTCAGCCAGGATCTGGAGAAGTTGATGTTACTTTAATGATATTCATTTGGTTTAGGCTTTATCTCTATAAAATAAGTAAATTCAAAATAGAAGGGGAAAAAAAGAGAAGAAATAATATTACACTGTCATTTAAATAATTTTAAGAGATCCTCTGGGCTCTCCAGGTCTTTTTTTGTTCCTGGAGCTGTAGCCATCTGCAAACACACATCTTCCCCATAGGAACTGCTTTCCTGTGAGGTGAGCAAAGCTACCCAGCTGCTGCTAGTGAGGCAAAGGGATTCCTGCTGCTAGTACTGCTGTGGAGATGCATTACTAGGAGGCTGATATGGCAGCATTTTTTTTGTTTTGTTTTGTTTTTTTCTTTCATGCTTTTGCACCTATACTGTACTGTTTTATCAGTAGACTCATTACTGTGTCTAAATGCTGATCAACAGGTGGGAAGTGGTTACAGTTTTGCCTCAGAACATGACTGGTACACACTGGCACTACCAAAGAGGTGGATCCTAGTCCTTGCTTCTTTCAAAGATGACACAGAACAAATCTTTTCCTCTGGAGTGTAATTTGAGCTTGTCCCAGAGAAGAAAGCTGAGAAGAGGAAAAACATAGCTGTTTTCCCTTGTTACTTCTCTGGGAAGATTCCTCTCCCCTTTGTGATTTGTGATTCACAGGCTTATGCAAACAAATGGACCTGTAAAATCATAATTACAGTTAGACTTGTAACCATTACCCACATATGGTGGAAAGAAGAGAAGGAGCTAGTGCATAAAAAGTTATATTACCAAGGGACCAGAAATAATTTGGATGCAATTTCCACATGGAGACTGAATTTCTATTGCATACTGCTAGCACAGTAGGATCTGAGGCAGTTTCAGTAGTTTATTTAGTTACTTTTATGTTGGAAATACGGGATTTTGTCAGGGTACTGTTGCACTGTTCACTGAGGAAGAATTTCACACAGGAAAAAAAAATTGATTTTAGCAGTTAGGAAGGGACTTAGATGCATAATTAATTATGTGTAATAACAGTAGTGGTATAAATGCACAATTTGAATACTATACTAAAATGCTAAAATGAAAACATTGAATATTACCTCTGTAAACACTGAAATATTAGGTAATTCAGTATAGGAATTAAGGATTATTAAACTTTTTCTCAAAACCCATGCTGCTGACTGTCTAACACAAAGTTATTTTCCCTTGGTTTCTTGGTTAGAAATCATCTTTGCACACACAAATATAGACAAAATACAAAGCAATAATAATTATAAGCTATGTTTGCTTTTCCTTTGTTGTTAGAAATCTTTGCAACCATAAATACAGACAAAATACAATAACACTAACAAAACAACAATTCTGAAATACATTTCTGCAACAGCTATTGAATACCACACCAAAATCTATAGTTTGGAATTCCACAGTACTTAAATTTCACAGCTGGACAGTACAAGAAAAATTAATGATGTGTCCTTTTACATTTAATTAAGTTATTTCATCAAGATGGGATGAGATGCATTTAGACAAAGTAAAAATTCTGCTCCTTTTTTGTAGTTATATCTGTACCTCAGTCACAGTATAAAATATCTTGATGTTCACAACTGCTGTGAGGAGAAGCAGCAGGCATTTACAGTTTAATGAGACACGTAGGTACCAGTATGTTTTTTGGAAAGATTGGCTTCGTGAGGCGAAGAAAAGATGTACAATAGTTTCTTCATATGAAACTGCTGATAAAAGGAAGTTTGCACTAATATTTTATTAAGCCATGGTTGTGTGACAAGGCTTTAGTTAGTAGCAGAAAAACATTTTAAATAACTAAGCTGACAGTAGGAGCTTCTTTCTTCTTTAAGCTATTGTGTTACCTGCTTTTTGCAGTGGGGATTATCTTGCCTTTTTCTCTCTTGGTGTGTTTAGCAGTCTATATGCACTCATTTCTACAGGAAACAGCAAAAATAGTACAAGGCCTCTTTTAAAACTCACCTGTTTAGTTAATTTATAGCAGTGTCAGGAAGCAGTTTAGGAAGGCAGTCCTGTTTAGTAAGTGAATGTTGACTCTGAGGAACGTGAAGGAATAAGGGAGACAGGAAATGATAAGGAACTCTTTCCTTTATGATTAGCACAGTTCACACTAGACATGCACATGGTAGAGAATTGTGCTGTTGGCACTGTGTCTAGTTCTTGGTCCTGTATTGGTGGTAGATTTTCTCTTAAACACAGTAAGATATAAACAAACATGCTCATAAAGTGGTTTCTCCTAATCAGGTGAATCAAAGATATCAGTAGAATTCTATCTACTAACCTTCCAAGGTCACTTACCATGGTTTTAATGTGACAGTTTGAGTATTTGCATCTCTTTCAGAAAAAAAATACAGAAATTCACTTTTTAAGTCATGTGTCAGGTATGTTCCCAGCAGAATGACAACAGTTCTGTTTTTGTTGCAGGTTCCATCTGGGTTGTTCATACCTAGTATGGCAATTGGAGCAATAGCAGGAAGGATTGTAGGAATTGCAGTGGAGCAGCTGGCTTACTACCATCATGACTGGTTCATTTTCAAGGAGTGGTGTGAAGTTGGAGCTGACTGTATTACACCTGGTCTTTATGCCATGGTTGGTGCTGCTGCATGCTTAGGTAAATAAAATATAACAAATAAGTGTCTGGTTTCTTCATATAGCAAAATAATTATTAAAAAATGAAAGGAGACATAAACTTGTGCAGTTTTGGAATACCTGTTTATAGGGTGTTCCCTCCAGAATAATACTTTCACATCTCTACACAAGACCCTCAAATCCTTGTGATCTGAGAAATAATGTGAAATCTAAATTTATGAGAAATAGGAGAATTTTTAGTAGTGTTTGCTTTCTCTTTTTGTTATCGAGAGATGTCATCACTACATTGGTCAGAGAAATCAGTTCCTTGAAATGTATGAAGTAGAGCATTTACAGTGTCAAGTACAGTTAAAATTATTAGAAGGAAGTGGTGTGATCAGCTGCCACATCTACATGAATTGCAAAAAATTGTTCTTGAAATTCATTTTCCACACAAAAGTTTTAGAAGTGTGTAAGGTATTTTTATCAAGTTTAATTGCTGAAAATCAGCTTCATGGAAAGAGGCTTAATTGGGGACCTAAACTTGTCCTCATTTATAACTTGGTTGCCTTAGAAATTAAACTTAAAAACTCTTAGGACAGATTCTGCAAGAAGTAGAACTTTTCTTTAAGGAAAGTTATGTTTGGGCAATCAACCTAGTGATACAAATTTAGGTTTTGGAGAGGTTGTTCTGGTTTTTAATAGTGCAAATTGAATCACTCTTGATTGAATTGAAAGACAGTTCATATTATTTTATTAAATGAAGATATAGCATCAGAAACCTTAGCAGAACAAAATTACTTTAAATAATAACAAAAGAAAGTATAATCCCTGTCTTCTGTTGTCCAAGAAAGAGATTTCTTTTCATCAGCTCATAATTCTGTTTAGTTTTTGTGATTAAGCAACAGCATTAAATTCCTAATCCTTTGGACAACATAGCTGTTGGTTTGTTACCTATGACATTTTTGCATTAGTTCCATTCTTTTTTCACATTCTTGCATCACTGGATTTCCTTGCATTTCACAGTACTTTTAACCCTGATGTGGTATGGAGATATACAGAGTTTTGTTCTTAGCTTACATTAAATAACTGTACATACTTTCCAGTTCCCTTTATTACCTCCTTTCTATGAATTTTCCCTAAAACTCTCTTTTTCACTTCTTGAAGGTCTGTGTTAATTTTCTCTGTCTGCTTCTGTTGGTATTACGCAGAAGGACATTTGTCAGATGACCTTTCATGTCAAAGTTATGTTTGTAGGTCTCAACAGGAAGGCACAAAATTCTAAAATCATTGTTATCTGATACTCAGATGTTACTGGCTGTCATTTTCCTTGCAGGTGGTGTGACAAGGATGACAGTGTCCCTGGTAGTTATTGTGTTTGAGCTGACGGGAGGGCTGGAATATATTGTGCCCCTAATGGCCGCAGTGATGACCAGTAAGTGGGTAGGAGATGCCTTTGGTAGGGAAGGCATCTATGAGGCACACATCCGACTGAACGGCTATCCTTTCTTGGATGCCAAGGAAGAATTCACTCACACAACGCTGGCTGCTGACGTGATGAGGCCCCGGCGGAGCGACCCCCCCTTAGCAGTTCTCACCCAGGACAACATGACTGTCGAAGACATAGAAACCCTGATCAACGAAACCAGCTACAATGGTTTTCCTGTCATTATGTCAAAGGAATCGCAGAGACTTGTGGGCTTTGCTCTAAGAAGAGATTTAACTATTGCAATAGGTAATTAACTTTCAGTATTGCATTATTATATACACCAATTTAAATTGGTTTATATTATTTTATATTTAAAATAGAATTTACTCTGTATGTTTTTACACTTCAGGTTGATTTAACTATGTGATAATATATCTTCAGTAGCAGGCTCTGAAATGAAGATAATCCTCATATCTTTGTCTCTTGTAAAAACAAAAGTTGTCATACTCACATAGGTCAAAACATTATCTAATCTGGTATTTTTTAGTTTTTTGCGGCTTTTGATAGTACCCCATTTCCTTGAGTAATGCTATAGTAATATTCTTCAAAATTGAGTAATTCTCATTTTGACCATCAGTATTCTGTGAGAATTACTGTCCAAGTAATTTTTAAATGTATATCCTATTTCTTTCTAACAGTGTGTTTTTTACTTTTGTTATAACAACCAAGGTTGTATTATGGAGAGGTAAGTGCAATATTAATTATTTTAGGTTTATGTTTTTCAATCTGTTTGTGTAATGGGAAATTAGTCCCTGGGCACATGAACACACAAGCTCTGTTTACAACATCTCTTTCTGTGTGAATATTATTAGTGCTTGTGTGATACTTGTGATAATGCTTTGTGCACAGGCAAGAAAAATTCTGTGGATTTTGAGGCTACTATCATAACCAAAGGAGGAAACACACTGTTATGTAAGAAAATGTTACAAAACTGTAACATTTAGTGCATGAAATAAGTGATGCAAGTTGCATCTTAAATGACTTTTTTTATATACATATGTCTTAAACAAAGACACTTGAGAAAGGGACAGGAGTCTCCAGAAACTTTAAAAACATCTTTTGTGAACAGAACACTGTTTGCTTCAGTCAGATTTTTGCCTGTGGTTTTACTACTGTGTATACCATGGCATTATATTACGTAGGATGTATATGAATGTACAAAACTTTGATATTATTACCAACACCATAGTAGTTAAAGTTTGCATTTACTTGAGTAAATGGGGGAGTAGCAGAACATTCTTCTTAGAAAATGCTTTCACAGGTAAGACTCATTTCAGCTGCTGGGATTATCAGTGAAAGTTGCTTAGTCTTGGGTTGTGTCTGTCTTAAGAGTCACTGTCCCCTGGCAGCCAGGAGGGCCAGGTGTGTCCTGGGGTGCATCAGGCACTGCATCTCCAGCCAGGCAAGGGAGGGGATTGTCCTGCTCTGCTCTGGGACAGCCTCACCTCAAGTCCTGTGTGCAAATTTTGGTGCCAGATTATCAGAGGGTTGTAAAGCCATTAGAGATCATCCAAAGGAGAGCCACAAGGATGGTGAAGGGCCTTGAGGGGAAGCCATATGAGAAGTGGCTGAAGTCACTTGGTCTGTTCAGTCTGGAGAAGGCTGAAGGGAGACCTCATTGCAGACTGCAACTTCCTCATGAGGGCAAGGGGAGGGGCAGGCACTGATCTCTGCTCTGTGGTGCCCACTGATAAGACCTGAGGGAATGGCCTGAAGTGGTACTGAGGGAGGTTTAAGTTGGCTATTAGGACAAAGTTCAGGGGGCTGTCAGTTGAGACTGACTTTTCCCTGGCAGTTTCTTCAGGAGCTGAGTAGTTCTTTTTTAGCCTTTCCACCTCTTTATAGTAAATAAAAGTTACTTATTTGAGTGAGACAATTGGTTGAATAATGACTAAAGCTGAATGGCAAAGGGCTTCTGTGATTTTTGCACAACCACTTCGTGGGGATAAAGCAGTGGCTGTGGAAATATATGCGAGAGCCTGGTATTGTTGATTGAGCTGTATGTCTGCATTAACATCTTACTCCAGGAATATAAATTCCTCTTCCTCTGCTGTTTTTCCCCCTTCCCCGTCTTTCTTAAAGAAAGTGCTAGAAAGAAGCAGGAGGGGATTGTTGGCAGTTCCAGAGTATGCTTTGCCCAGCATACCCCATCACTTCCAGCAGAAAGCCCTCGACCTTTGAAGCTCAGAAGCATCCTTGATATGAGCCCTTTCACCGTGACAGACCACACACCAATGGAAATAGTGGTGGATATTTTCCGCAAGCTGGGTCTGAGGCAGTGCCTTGTAACACACAATGGGTGAGTAAAGTGGCAGCAATGCTCTGCATTTTTTTAGATACAGTAATTTTCACTTCCAGGATCAGAGTATTTGAACCAGGATATTCACCAGGATCATGGTATTTGAACCCATGGTAGGTTTGGTATTGCAGCTGAGGACCCCAGCTGTTCATTAAGAATGTGCTGTGCTGTAGCACCTCTCTGAAATTCTTATGCCTTCCTTGTATTCCAAGTAAGCAGGCAGATTATTTCAGTCATTTCATGATGTTCTGTTAAAAATTTACTGCCATTCAGCAAGCTTGGTCTGTGCAACTTGCTTGTGGAGGAGACACAACTTGTCTTGCAGAAATTTAGCCTTGTGCTCTGCAGAGTCTAAGGCCTGTGTTTCCTGGTTATTATCTATGTTCTGGCAACATGCAATGTATCAGTAGTTACTGAACATCTACAAATACTGGGTTCATAAAGAGTAAAGCAGAAAATGATCTAGTCAGTATCTCTTCTGGAGTCTAGTGATGGGGATTTACCAGCAAGCTTTTGATTTTTGGAATACTAACAACTAAACTGCTGCTAGTTCTGGAACTTCAATCTGCAACTTTTGTTTCTACAATTCAAAATATTTCAAGAAAATAGTTTTAAGATTTAGAATGTTTGTAAATGAGACTGTTGGGAGTTGTCCTGTGATTATCTACTAAATAAATCAGCCCCCAGCATGAAAACTAAATGTTCATTGTAATTGCCTCTTATCTAAACTGCTCCTTGTTTTTTTTTACATGATCTTTTTCTGTGCAGCTGTTCCTTTAACATTCTGCTTTTCTATGTCTCTTGCATTAAACACTTGACATGCAACATTGAAGCTCCTACCATAGTATCTTGCTTTCCCTTTAGCATGTCTTTTAAGGCACCCGGGGAGTGAAATGTTGTCTGTTCATTCACATGTTTAGGATTGGTCAGTGTCCTTGGGACAAGAAATCTGAAATGGCTGGGACTTTCTTAGTTTTTCTGTGGGCAAAAGGACTGCTGCTGTATGTAGTGAATATTTATATATTTTGTTGGTTTCCAAGTTGGGGGTTTTTTTCAGATGTATTTTAAAACAAATTTATTTAAATGTTCTCCTGTCTGTTTTTTGTTTTGATTTTTTTTTCTTCAATGCATCTCTGTATGGAATGGCAAGTAGTGTTTCCAGAAGCCTTTCTAAAGGACATAATAATCTGACATTTAGAAGTTAGTCTGGGCATGCAATTATTCTTGTTTGGGGAGGGAAATTGGAATCAATAGAACTTCACTGAAAAATTATTACTATGATTTTTTTTTTCATAGTTTCTGTTGGGGTTGAGTGCTCAAGCATTGACATTGATGCTGAAATCTTTTCTAGAGAAAGCTTGATTGTGCAAAACTATGTCAAGCTCTACTATAAATTTTAAACTATTTTATGATAAAGTAGCAGGAATGGCTTTAATATTTATTTTATACTACTTCAGTTTACAAACTTGTGACATTCCACAAGCACACTGTCCATTACAAGAAGAGCAGATCATAAATACTATGATTTATGTAGTATTAACACTAGTGGTGTTTAGCGATGGCATACACCCTTGTGGACATCAAGGACTACTTTATATTTTCACTGGCAGATTTCCTGCAAACAGAATATACCTGTTTAAAGACTTGCATCAACATAGTGATTCCAGTCCAGACTGGATTGTACAGAAATTGGTGCAGATAACAGAGAGAAGACTGAGCCTTACTCATCCAAATTTGTACCAGAATATCTGTTCCAGGGAGTTGCTCTTCATTTGTCCTTTCATGAACAAGAAATTTGTCTGAATTTGTCTGTTTCTAAGGCCAGCAGATAGCCCAGCTCTGTAGGGCAGCTTTGAACCTCAGTTGCTATGACTTTACACAGTTATTACTTTGTTAATCTACTGTGGCTTGTTAAAATGTCAATAATTATCTGTATGTCTGAGGAGAAATAACTATTAAATGAAGGAGATACAAAGTAGATTTTAGTTTCATTACCTTTAAAACCCAAAAATATGTGAATTTAGGGTGAAGGGATAAAGTTTGCTACCCTGATGTGTACCTGATACAAGAAATATACTGCTCTGGGGTGGTTGTAGAGCCAATTGTGTTCAGCATTTTGGGAGAAAAAAGCAAAATCTGGGAAAGGGTACTGACTGTCAAATAAATTCTCATTTAATTATCTCATTAGCTTTCCTGCAACCATTTCTTTTTTTTTTTTTTCTTTTTCAGTTTGCTCTAATCCTTTTCCATTATGATTAGATTTTTTTTTTTCATTTGATTTCACACAGTTATTAGCATAACATAATCTGTTGCAGGATTGTCTTGGGGATCATCACAAAGAAGAACATATTAGAGCATCTCGAGCAACTAAAGCAGCACGTCGAACCCTTGGTGATTAGATATATCAGATCTCATAATTAGACACATTAGAAGTCAGGAAGCATGAAACTTGTGAACTGTTCAGGGCTTTTATGGTATCAGCTGAACCATGAAATCTTCTTATGCTCAAAATTTGTATTAAACATAAAACAACATGTGCAAAATCCTTTTGTAGAAAAGAAGCTGTAAATGTGAACATACCGTTAGTCACAACATTAAAGGAAAGTAAACAGTAAACTTCCTGATACTTGTGTTGATGAGATCACATCCATCCAGCTGGTTGATCTCCTGAATTCCCCAGGTGGGAAGGCACGCAGCTAGAAATACTTTTTCCCTGCCTAATGCAAATTAAGATTTTCATATATGCCAATTTCTTTTTCTGATTTGGACGGCTTTAAATAGCTGTTAAATAGCAAAGTATCACACCTTTTGAGAAGAAGAGATAAGCATGTTTTAATTGCATCATTAGATCTTCCCTGTAATCCCCCTTTGTTAACATGAATTTTTAAAAATATTTTTTAGCAAAGTCCTGTGATTTTATGTAAAGTCTGTGATTCTGCCACTGTTACCTGCAGCAGTGAGTGTAATCCTTTACAAAATGTGCAGTGATACCAGCCACCAAGTGGCCTGCTACTATGTAGTCTGTTGACTTCACAATCTAGATACGATTTTAACCATGATGTTGTGAACTAACCCCTTAGATAGGTGGTACACTTAGTCTTAATTTAGACATGGGTTGCTAGTTCCATGTCTACTAAACATACCCACCATGTTTAGCTGCTTATGTGCAAAACATGCTAATTATGTTCTCATTTTATGCTAATATTTCACAAGTATTTCATGCGTCCTTTAATAAGACAAATTGAAATGTACTAACCAGAATAACAAGGGCAGCAGCTCATCCATTCTGCTCTTTGCTTCTCTTGTGATATTATCCTTTTGGACAGCCTCACTCTATTTGATGTTTAGCAGTTATAGTTTTAAAAGACCCTGTCATAAGAGCACAGTATCTAAATTGGAAAATGAAAATTTTATTATTCACAGTTTGTTTTTTTCTTAAGCCATGAACTCCAAAAACTAATTAACTGTTGTTTATTTTACAAAAGTTTCATGGCCAGTACAGTGTGCTCCTATGAATACATTCAATCTGAGCCAGTGTGTCAGACTGGAAGGATCCTTCTTGTTTAAAATAGGAGGGAAGGGGAGTTTGATTTGGGGCCATCAAGCAGTACATCACTTCTGATGGCTAGGTTGGAACATGCCTCTCTTATGAAGTGGGATCACTGTCATTTCTTCTTCATACCTCTCTTTTCTTTGTCCCTCTTTGTTACTTTTTTGTTGGCATATGCTAATGAAAATTTGATTTTTGTAGAAACAAAAAGTTAAATAAAAATTGTAATGGGCTCTACTTGTATGACTTGTATTTCATTAAAATGGACTACAGCTGTCAGAGACCATTTGATACAGCGTCTCAGCATTGCTGTGTTTTATCAAACTGGTGGTTCCTCAACATTTTGATAAATAAAATGTTTCTGTTTGAATAAGAAAATCAGGCTGTTTACTTTTGCTCTATTCCTGTCAACAAAAAGGACTTGGCTACAGATTTGTTCTACTTCATTATTTTCCTGCTTGGATTAATATCAGTCTTCCGTTTATCCTTTTCAGGCGCCTCCTTGGCATTATAACAAAAAAAGATATCCTCCGTCATATGGCCCAGACGGCAAACCAAGACCCCGCCTCCATAATGTTCAACTGAAACCCATAGCTGAGGAGAGAGAGGAAACGGAAGAGGAGGTTCATTTGTTGAATAGCACAACACTTTAGTCTGGGGAAACTTCTAAAATCAGAGACGAGCTGGGTTTTTGCGTAACAGTGCTGCTGGCAATCAGGAGTCAGTCTGGGGGAGCTGATGGGAGTGTGGGAAGGGAGAGCTGCTGTCCTGCACTGGATGCGTCCCGAGACATCAGGTCTGCCATGATAGTGCAGTGGGTGAGCCGTGCAAAGCGGCGCCGTTCTCCAGCCCAGCCTGGTACTTCAGCATTGAAGAGATGTGTTATTAATCCCTGTTTCTGGAGGGATCATTCTGAATTGAGCCATCTTGTGGAGACTGAAAGGTCTTGCCCTTTTCACCATTGAAAACTGTTGTGTTAACTCATGAAACGTATTAACTATTACTCGTCACCTTTCTACATTCCAGAAGAGCTTTATTTCTCTCTCTCCTGAGCCGTAACAAAGCCTCTTTAAAATTGGTGTGCCCTTTTGAAGCAGTTGTTTCTCATATTGAGATGTACTGTGAGTTACTGAGGTGTGATCACAAGGAGGTTTTTCTTGTGCCATTAAATGTGTAAGTTCGTACATCACAAAATGCTTGGGGCAGTGCAGATGCACTGCAACAAAACCAGGTTGAACAGGTAGTACTTTCCAAGAACCACACAAGACTTCTTCCAACCCGTGTGCTGTCATGATATGAGAAAACTAAAACCAGGTGAAACCAGTATTTTAAAGAAAAATACTGGTTTTGCTGCAGAAAATATCAATAACGTGACCTGGTCTTATGCAATTTTTGTATTACTGAACACACTATGATATATACCAATGTTGTGCAGTATAAGGAAAAATACTGCTATTCTACTAGTTTAAGAGCTGGAACAATTCTGTATACGTGTATCTGGTAAAAAAATGCATGCTTCAACACTGGAGATCTTTTCCCCCCCTGTAAAATTTGAGAATGGTCATTTTTATTTTTTCTTCTCCACAAAAGACGTTCCACTGCTGACATGGTAGGAAGAAATGTAACTCATAATTTGCACTAAATGTATATTATTTTTCTTGAAGTTTTACCATTCTTTATTTATATTTGTATGGATTTAAAAAATCTATTAAATATGAATCAGTTAATATCTCACATAACTAATTACCTTTTTAATGTGATTTTATAGAATAATTCATAATCCTCTGCAAGTAATGGAGGATTAACAAATGTTTACAACTAGATGAAGGGTTTCAAGAAAATGGCTTCTTTATGATCCAACATACATGCAAGATCATTTTCAAATGTAACTCTCACTGCCGTTAACTTGGATTTCCTTTTTTCTTTACTGGCAGATAACTGGAACAGTAATAGTAGGGCTTTATTTAA
This sequence comes from Melozone crissalis, assembly GCF_028551555.1. Lineage (NCBI taxonomy): Eukaryota > Metazoa > Chordata > Aves > Passeriformes > Passerellidae > Melozone > Melozone crissalis. Next base: position 32,042,622 of record NW_026535784.1, on the reverse strand, counting down.
AAAAAACTAAACCTGCAGGGTTTTAAAAGTAATAGGAGAAAGCAGCTATTAAATTGCTTTTGACTCTTCTTTTCTCCCAAATATACAAAGGTGTAAATTATATGTAGTCACACCTGAGCAGCAGGGCAGAATTGAATCCAGTACTTGAAACTTTGGCAAGACTTTAAAATTCAGCAGCAACACACACACACACTCGGAGGTGAACTGACAGACCCCTGACTTCACAGTACATTGTTTTGTTTCCTATTCATTTTATCAGACTGTCACCAGAACTGCATGCAGAGGAAGAATGACAAATATGCTATAAGCCTAAATTAGGAAGGAAGAAAATGAAATCTGGCTGACAAAAATCATGTTTTGTAATATGAGGTTGGATAAAATGTCTTTCTTTTAACTATTATGCTCACAAGACTGCAAAAATGGCAAGAATATAAACACTAAAAGTCTAACATAATTTTAAATCTCTCTAAGGCATTCATCACAGTTACCTCAAACATCTTTATTCATGAAGTACTCAGTATGATTTTATCTTAAGTACAATAACAAAATGAACCAAAATTCTGGAACTTTTGGCTGAACTGCACAAAAATGGCTGTGCCTAAGTAAGTGCACTGTTGAATTTGAACTTATTTTTCTTAGTAAAAAACTGCCATCTACATTTTATCATCTCAGTTCCAGCAGCAACTGGAACCTGTAGAAAGTGAAATTTGCCAGGGGGATCACAGTGATCAGGCCCTGTATTAAAAACAGGTTTGGAAATGAAACAGGGAATTGGGCTACATAAAAATAGGAGCATGGCACCAACAACCTGTACTCTTCCATGTGAAGTCAGTGCTAGTTAAAAATTTGCTCTGGTACATTGCATAAGCCTGAACAAGAGGAAGCCTCACAAAGAGCAGGATTAGGCCCATTTACAGAAGGCAGCTCTGGAAGTTGTCTGTGACACTGATTTCTGTTGTCTGATTTCTTTCTCTATAGTGGAAGAATACAAACTCACTACACATACAAAAATCACTTTAAATTAGTTTGAAATCTCTGCCCTGTTTGGTGTTACTGTAAAACATTGCTGTGTGTACTGTATTAACCTGCACCTAATTCTAGAGACTGCTGTCTCAATTAAAATACAGTTCACACTCCTGCTGTGTTTCATTTCTGTGTGGATCCCCAGAGCTGCACATAAATTGTGCATCTCTGTTTACTCTTAACCTGCTAAGCTTTCCCTGTTGACATTTAAAATGTCTTCTGGTAAACATGCAGTAGAGGTTCTGTTAATGAAGTATGTGTGCCTGTGCTGTGCAACAAAAAATTTCTAACGTGAAACTTGCAGCGCCTTACTCAAGTTACTAATTAAAAAAAAAAGGTGGTGGATGGGAGGGGGAAAGTGTCAGCATTTTTTTATTTTTTAAATCATTCAGATACTGGTTCATGAAGAATGCATTCTTTGTTAATCTGTGATGTTGCCTAGAGCTGTATTTAATATTGATCTTAATGTTTTTATTTATAAGTGTGGTAGAATGCATATCATTACAGTAAAAATTCTCATTACTGTGATGATTTAATCAAGCATTAAAAACTTCTATATGACCATTTATTGTTTTGTCATACTTTCTCACTCTTTTCACAAACAAGATTTGCCTTGATTTTTGCATTTATTTTCCCTGAGAAAATTAACAGCTAGGAATTTTACATACAAAACCAGTAAGAAGATTTGTCAAAAAGAATAGAGTATAGGAGATGCAGTATTTGCATTGCCTAGCTAATTATAGAATTAAAACAAAATCTTTTTTATTTAAAGTTAAAAGTGGATGATCCTTTTATTGTCTGAAAACCAGCTGCTGATGATGTACACATCATAGAATGGCCTGAGCTGGAAGGGACCTTAGAGATCACCTCCTGTCATGGGCAGGGACACCTTCCATGAGACACATTGCTCAGAGGCCCATCCAGTGAACACTTGGAGGGAGGGACAGGTACCACCCCTCTGGGCAACCATTTCAATATTTCACCCTTCTCATAATAAACCATGCATTCCCTCTGGCCAGTCTGAATCTTTTTTAGTTAAAACCATTACTCCTCGTTTTAGTGTAGCAGGCCCTGCTAAACAGTCTGTCCCACTTTATTACACAGCACATCAGTCATGTTGGAGCTGCTGTAACAGATTTCTCCATCAGGGACTATTATTCACACATTACATTATTCATGTATTAACCCTTTCTCCATCAGGGGTTAATACATGAATATGGATGTCCAGTCTCAGCTCCTCATTTTTGCAGATCTAAGTTCATATTTAAGTAACAGTTAAAAAGTTGAATTTTTAAGGTCCTCTCCAACTCAAACCTTTCCATGATTCTACTGTTTTAGTACTTGTGTGATTTACAGGGCCTTGATATTTAGAGCTCCTGTACTTGAAACAAAAATGAGAATGAGATGGAAAGTACCTGTTTTTTATATATTAAAAAAACCTCTAGGCCTATGAATGAGTGTCTGTAAGTCTGTGCTTGACATTAATATGCTGAATGAAAGGGGTAGTCAAATTTACACTAGTAGCTGTGGCATGTGATTTCCTCGTGCATTTGAAACTCACAATACTTTTGCAGCACTCTAACCTATATTTTATCTCTACTGCTCCCTTCTACCATAAAGTAACATATAACTGACAATCCTTTGCTTAAAAGAGTAGGAATGACTTAGATTTTAGCATGGTGCTAGCGGCCTATAATCTTTATCAGTAGTAATTAGTATTGCTGTCATTAGTACTGATGTGAATTGCTACAATGGAAGTCAAGTCACTGGATGGGGGCAGGGCTGTTGAGTAAGAGCAAATGTTATTTTCCATTGTTTCTGTACTGTTACTTTAATCAATTGTCAGAGAATAAACCTCCAAATGCAGTAACAAGAACGCAACTGGGGACTAAGGACCTTGAAAGCAATTAATTTGCACCTTGTACAAAATCACCTAGAGCTGGCTTCTTACTAGCAAGGTAGCAACTGCAGTGGAATTCCTAGTTTCTCTTGTAATGTCAGTTAGCATTTCCTTCATCCCATCAGTTTCGTCCCACTTGAACCAGCCCCAGCAGCGCAGGAGCAGGGATAGTGCTTTGCCACAGAAGGGAATGCTGCAGTAAGGGAATGCTTTACCTGAGGGGTAGGACACAACTGCAGAAACGGAGAGGGGCAGAACCATCCCCTGGAGCGGGGCCGTGGGGATCGGTTCGCATGTGGCACGGTGGGTGCTGATCGAGGCCCGGCGGCCCTGCCGTGCCCTGGCTCACCGGCGCGGTACTCTGAGCAGCCCTCGAACAGCAGCCCCGGCCCAGGCCTGGCTCCCGGGGCCTGCAGGGCAGAGCCAGGCAGGGGTGTCGGTCCCACAGCCCCGGCCCGGGCCTGGCTCCCAGGGCCTGCAGGGCAGAGCCAGGGGGGCATGTCGGTCCCACAGCCCCGCCCGCGGGCAGCTCTTCAGCCCCGCAGCTCCTCAGCCCCGCTCCCGTCCCGGGCCCGCCCTGCAGCCAGCAGCGGGGAGCAGCGTGTTCCTTAGAAAACCTTTACTGAGAGAGGGAACACCGCCACCGAGTACAAAAAGCCCCACAGACACACGGACAAGCCCGGCCCCGGGCTCACAGGGCCGCCCCCAGCTGCAGCCCCCGCGCCCGGCTCAGGGCTCCAGCTGATCCAGGTCCTCCTCCCGCCGGCTGCCCAGGTGCTGCTCGATGATTTCGGCAAAGAGGCTCCTCTTCAGCAGGGTGTAAGCCAGGGGCAGCAGCTGGCCCACCGTCTTGTGGAAGTACTGCAGGGGAGAAGCAAAAACAAGAGCCGCCCTCGGCCTCAGTGGCTTGGTTAAGTCCAGGAGCAGCCCCAGCTCCTGGCTCTGCCCCATTCACACCGCGCCCTTCAACCCCTCCCAAAATGCCTGAGCACATCGTCCCTCATGCTACACCCAGGACAGCCACAGTAAGGGCAGGCGGGGTGCCCGAGCTGCCGCAGTGAGAGAGAAATCGAGCAGATGATGATCCCGCTCACTACAGCATCCCAAACTGGAGCCTGCAGGTGAAGTCCCCTATCCTGTCACAGTCCCGTGTCTCATCCCACCCCACAGTTTGAGGATTACAGTGGTACTTACAGTAACCATTTAAGAACTTCAAATGTATAAACATCAGAGCATATTTAGCATTTGCAATCATTATTGTACATGTAAGTCCATTGTATCTCTCAAACAAAGGGGACGATTCAAATTCTTTTCTACCTCTTGGTCTGCAGATAAAGTGTCAGTGTTTCTCTGGCTCTGTAAGCAAATGGCCAGGAAGGCTCCAGTCAGAACTGGAAAACAGCTCCAAGTAGGAGCTCCAAGAAAGGCAGGGACTTAACTGAGCAAAACTTATGTGTGAAGTCACTGTTTCTTCTATTTACTAAACTAGAAGATGAAGGTTTCTAATTCTAGAAACCAGTTGTAAAGTTACAGGTGTTCCAAGCTGCAGCACAAAACAGACAAGACACATTACAGTACTGTAAACACAATTTTTCACTGCAGGACTTTGTCAGTGGTTAGTGTCATGTGCTGAGAAGCACAAAGCTTGGAAGATGAGTATTTGCCTCCACCTACTCAGAAAAATGGGAGGAGCAGTTTCCTTCACTGCCCTTCCAGTTGTAAAAAGGATGTAAGCAGCTGAAGCAGCCTAGTCTGAAAGAAGGGCTCTAAATGAGCAGAATTTTGAAGAAAAATACCACACATTTTCAGATGCTGTATGGAACTTAAGAGAGCAGGGCATTAAGTCTAAGAAACACATTACGAATTTAACAGTGTATGGCAAGAGCAGTCAGTTTTCATACATTTCAATGGCTAAGTATTTTAACCAGTAGACAGCACAGCTCTTTTGGGTCTACATTTAGTATTGAAAAACAATCCTTCCCATGATACTCTGGAGCACCACTTAGCCAATAATAGTTTCGCTAGGAGCAGCTGTTTTGCAGGGGTTGCTATGATGATCCATTCATCTTAGGTAGATGTTGAAACTTCATGTGTTTTTTTCTAGCCATTAACTAATTACAGCCATGACCCTTTTCATCAGCAGGCCAGTAGTAATACAGCACAAAAATCATTAAGCACAATTTTTATGTGAATAAGTGCTATTAATTCAATGCCCTCACTGACAAGGTTCCCTGTTAGCAGAGAACTGGGGAGGAGACTCCCGGTGGGAGGTGCCCTATGCAGTACAGCCAGGCAGCTCACCTGGGTTCACATTCTTCCAGCTGGGGTTACTACAGCATCAGGCTGTTCCCTGATCAGGCTGAATATGGGTGCCTATACAAGTAGCTGGGGACAAGGGACTCCAGCTGTTCAGTGTACTTGGATCAGGCACTTCACACTCCACTTGTGGACTGCAGGATTGGGCCTTCACACACACAATTTTAAATTCAACATGGAATGATGTTGTGTGACTTTTTAACAGTCTTCATGAATTAAGAATATTCTTGTAGACCTCTAGTTTCCTAGGGATAATTAATCTACAGCAGAACAACTTCTAGCCCATGTATAAAATTATGCACTAATTTACTCACATGTGATCCATAGCAAAACAGGTCCATGCCCAGCTCATACCCCATTCCATAATCACATTCATCATTAGCAAACTGAACAAAGGTCAGCATTTCCTGAATGGGTGCAAAGGCCTTCACTCTCTCCTCATCAGTTGGAGCATCAACAATGGCCTTGCAAATTTTTTTAAGATTAGCTGCAAAAAACCAAAAGCAGATATTTAGATGCTTAAGTAAATAAATTTAATATTGCACAGAAGTATTCCGTGGCAAAACTATACCCATGTGCCACACTTACACGTAAGGTAAGTGGGCACACCCTGAACTGCTGGTGAAGCTTCCCCCTTTCCTTGGAAGCTCATTCTTGCCCCATGCCATCCCTCTCAGTTCCTCACAAAGGGAGACAAGCACTTGCGTGATGAAATTTCATCAAGGAACTGATTCTGCTTAAAATGACACTGGAAGAAGGTGGTGGATAAGAGATAAGCCCACACATCCCTGAATGTAGATCAGCTTTCTGATCTACTTCCAGCATGGCTTTGACAACACAAAATAAAAGATCACCTAAACTACTACTTAAGGTATTTTCACAGATTTAGCATTTTTCATTGAGTCTCATCTGGTTCCTTTAATGACAATACTTTGAGGTCAAGTGCGATGGTTAGGACTTCTACATTTTACTCCTATCAGTCAAATTTTTTAAGTAGAAAACATGAATGCAGTTGGTTTTTTACTGAGGGTTTTTTACTTTAAAAAAGCAGAGGGATACAGTAAACAACATGTTTACCATTTGTTTCAGGAAGTTCTCTGTATCCAACATCATTTTTGTCTACAGGAACGACTAGGCCTGCTCCATGAAATGCTTTGGTCACCACCTGAACAGAGAGACAGAAAATGGAACATAGCACCATGAGACAGTACTGTGACCTAAAAACAACTCACCTCATTAAACACTAACATCTGACTGCTGGCGGTCACACCTAACATGGTGTCCCGGCTCCGAGACATCAACTTAGTTTCAAATTATATTGCAGTTAATTTCAAGTACTGAAGTTTGAAATAACTGGAAATGCCATTTCAGTGAAATTCTGAATTCTAGGAACCCTTGCAGTTGCACTGTACTGCATTTGCTTAGTCCCCTACCGTAATTATTTTTAACAGGTATGCAAAAAATCTCTGTTTTTATCATCTATATCATCTTTAATGGTCCTGCTTTTAACAGATCCAACCCAACTATTTAGAACAATCTTCCATTTAAAGCAGTTTTCTCCATGGCCTCTATTTGTTCCAGTTTTTCGACTACTGTGCTTACTGAGTTGTTTTTGGTGGTGGTTTGTTCTTGTTTCATTTTCAATTGAATGCCAAGCTATGATTAAAGTGTTTTTATTAAATCCTATTATTTGGAACACATTTGTAGTAATCTTCCCTCTTTTGAAGCTTTATAGAGAGCTGATTACCTTGGGAAATTCCTAATGTAGCATCCTTACTGACTAGAAGGATGGAAAAACACAAACAGGAAGTAAATGAAAAAAAATTTAACAGAACTTAGTTCTCTCCAGTAGATGAGGAAAGTCATACTTTCTTATCTCTCTGTTTCATCTTCAGGGTTTTTTGTTCCAGAGAATAACCCAGTTCTTTTGCTGTTCTTGTTAGCTTTTCATCTATGTCTCTCAAAACAGCATTTTTCTTTTTATCAGCCACTTCCTTAAGTTTTTTTGACAAAAATAATCTGAAAATAGATGAAACATATCAAGAAAACAAAAAAAAATTAATAGCCTTTTAAACGTTAAACCTCTAGATCTTAACAACAAAGATTAGCAGTCCTGTGTTTAATCACACAGAGACTTGAAAATGCAAGCCTCTTAAGAAGAGGCAAGAAAATAGTTTGGCATATCCAGAACTTGGGCTTTTCTCATCTGTACCTGCATTACAATCTAGCTTATGCAATCTGGTGCTCAAGGTTCTCCAGCCTCAGTAACTGTTCATCTTTCTATCTTAAGAATTCAGTTTGCTCTTTCTGTGCTATATACACCATTTGTCATCCAAGTCATGCACATAAATACATATTTATGAGCTTCCCCATGGTACTTTCAAAACACATGTCCTCGTTTAACTCTGCAGTGCACAAGGGTTCTTTTGCAGAAGCATTCTTCAGTCTGCTTTCACTGACTGACACGTGCCTGTTCTTAGAGAGCTTTCATTTTTAACCAGCAGGGATGAGGTCAGTTGTTTACCTTCCTGACACAGGAACACGTAAAGTTCCTTGAATCAGACTGAACTACATATCCACATCAGGGTTATCCTGCCACAGGGCAGAAATAGTATTTCTTGTAGATATTGATTATATACAAAAATAATGTATTTTTATGTAGACAAGAACAAGAGACAGATGCTATTATCTACTACGATACTCAGATTTCCTTCACCATTATTTGAGATGCCCTTTCTCTACTTACAAAACAATTTTAACACAGCCTCTAAATTGCAAAAAAATATCCACTGGATGTCTCAGCCAATATATTTAAGGAATGATGTAATTAACACTTATTTATTTTAGTTTTGAAAGGAAAATATTGTTAAAAAGCCTACAAAGGCTTTAGAGAGAATCTTAAAGCTTGCCAACAGGGGCAGAAAATAAGTGAGGGTTTCTTAAGAAAGCCATATAATAAGTTAGCTTTGTTATTCCACATCCCACCTCCCAATTAACAATTTCTCTCCATTCTGTTCTTTGTAAATAAAAGTAAATATGAACCTTACTTGACTGCAGCAAAGACATTATCACCAACTTGTGAAATCACACAACCCTTCTTTGCTTCATTTGCACCAACCCACACTGGCAGCTCATCTGGCACATCCCTATTGATGAAAAAGCACACACAAAACAGTCAAGCTGTGTCCATTTCTCCTATTTCAAAGTAAAACTAAATTTGCCTCCTCACTATGCTGCCATCTCCTTCAGAACCCAACCAAGAAATGCCCTTAGATCTAAAGCTCTAAAATCTTACAGCAAGCCTTGAAAAGAGCTTGCATCCACACATTTCCTTCTGGTAACTTGATTTTTTCTCCGCAACACGGCAAAAGTTAAAGATTAGTGAGTGAAGGTGCTTTGGATGGCTGGAGGAGGCAGATTAATAAATATTTAAGTCTAGTCTTCAACTCCTGTTACTGCAAACTTTTTTAATAAAAAGATAAAGCCACATGTTGATGTCTTACTACAAAAAAGAAAGACTCTTGCTTGGTGATAGCACACAAGTTCTGTTTCATGGAAAAAGAGAACAAAAGCTATGCATAGTTGTAGTGGAACAAGGGCACACAGGAAACAAAATACCTGAAATATCCCATGTGATACTGTGTTCTGCTATCCCCAACAAGTATAGTCTGAAATTCTGGGGGATCATAGAAGAATCTCCAATGAAGATTGAAGTTCACATCTGTTGATTTTGCTTTTTTGTGTTTTCCAGCAAGAATATCATATGGTCCAACCAGCTTAAGTCCAACACTTGACACAAGTGCGTCTGAAAGGCAAACCATCAATCAGGTGCACATCTAGACCGGGAAGTTCTGGTGTTGCTCAGGTACTGAAAGTTCCCATAAATTCAGTCAAACACTATTCACTAGACAAGGAAAGCTAAGAATTTATTTGTCCAGATAGTTTTCATTCAAGAGTTACTACAATTCTAATAAAAAGTAGCCACCCAGCCACAGTCCAACGTCAGGATGCAGATTGGTCATGAGTGTCTCCCCCAGGGCTCTGAACTGGAACCAGTATTGTTTAATATTCATCTTTATCAACTACACAAGACTGGACCAGCAAACTTCAGCAACTTTGCAGGTGACCAAGCTGAGGGGTGCAGATGACACTCCTGAAGGATGGGATGCCATCCCAAGGGATGTGGACAACCTCAAGAATTGGGCCCATGGGAATCTCTTCAGGTTTAACAAGACCAAGTGGTCTTGGAAGGTTGTGCTAGGTTCATGCCTAGCCTGGTATCAACACAGGCTAGGCATGAACAGATGGAGAGCAGCCCTGCCCAGAAGGGCTTTGGGGTGCTGCTAAGTGAGAGGCTGGACATGACCTGGCCATGGGCACCCCCAGCCCTGAGAGCCAAACATGTCCTGGGCTGCATCCAGAGCAGGGTGGGCAGCAGGGCCAGGGAGGGGATTCTGCCCCTCTGCTCTGCTCAGACTCCACCTGCAGGGCTGCATCAGCTCCAGGGCTGTCAGCACACCAAGGTCAGGGACCAGCTGGAGTGGGTCCAGAAGAGGGTCATGAAGATAAGAGGCCTAGAGCACCTCTCCTATAGAGATGGGCTGAGAGGGCTTTGGTTGTTCATTTTGGAGACCAAAAGGCTCCAGGGACTTGACTGCAGCTTTTCAGTACTTTAGGTATTGAAGATAAGGACAAACATTTTAGCAGGGCCTGTAGCAAGAGAACAAGGGGTAATGGTTCTTAACTAAAACAGGGTAGATTCAGGCTAAATACAAAAACAAAAAGGCATTATGATGCAGGTGGTGAAACACTGGAACAGGTTACCCAGAGACACAGTGGATGACCTAAAAACATTTAAGGCTGGGCTGGACCCAGTTCTGAGCACCTGGCTCTGTTGAAGATGTCTCTTCTCAGTGTAGGGAGTTTGACTAGATCACCTTTAAAGGTCCCTTCCAACCCAAACCATTCTGACTCTGAAAGACACTGTCATTTCTAAAGCACAGAGGGATGCCACATTCTGTTATGTAATAAACTTGAGAGGTTGAAATCCAGATTTAGTAGTGCTTACACTGAGTAAAGTCCTTTCAACCTCTCATCCCACCAGCAAGGAGGCTGTGGGGGTACAAGAAGCTGAGACAGGATGCACCTGGGACAGCTGATCCCAAGTGACCAAAGGGATATTCCACAGCATATGGCATCACGCTCAGCATGACAGAGACCTGCTTTCTTGGAGAAGGCTGAACACCTGCCTGCACATGGGGGGGTGGTGAATTAATTCCTTGTTTTGCTTTGCTTGTGGCTTTTGCTTGCCCTATTAAACTGTCTTCAGCTCAACCCACATGTTTTCTCACCTTCACCCTTTCAATTCTCTCTCACCAAGGGGGAGTGAGCAAGTGCCTATGTGGTGCTTAGTTGGTAACTGGGATTAAACCATGATACATGAAGAAACTTGAGTTCCATACTAAACATTTTAAATGCACCTGTGAGAAAGGCAGATGGAGACCACATTTAGTCCCTTTGCATGGCATAACTTCAGCAGTTACATTTTAGAAAGCTTGAAGTGTACATCTTGGTGATTATAACCAGTGTTTTAGTTTACACTCAAGTAGATATCCTCCACCTCAAGTGAGAAGCTGCAGCTTCACTAAAATGCATCTGACCAACTCCTGTTTGCCTGCTTTCAGGAGTGAAAGATAGAAGAGGCAAAATTTAAAACCTCACCACTTGGTTTCTCAGGATCTAGCTCCTCACAAAACTTCCAAAACTGGTAGAAGTCCTCAGGCAGTCTAAGCTGATAGCATGTTTCTGCTTCTTGGCAAAGACTATCAGGAATATCTGCCTGGTTTGATCGTCTCTTCTTGACAGCTCCATTTTTTTCACTCTGTAGATTGAAAAAAAAAAAAAAAAATCCAACCCAAAAGTTAATTTAGTTGCTTTCTCTCAGCTCTACCAAAGGAGTCTACAAAGCTTTTATACTAATGGAAGAACAAGGATTAGATCCATTAGGACGTGTTCATTAGTTAAAGCAGTATATATACAGCCTAGAACATCTGTTTTGGACAGAACCCATTAAAAGTGCAGTCTGACAAATGTACTAAACATGTCTGCAGCAGCAAACTGCTACTCTGATATTAATGGGTCAATATAATCAACAGAAGCACTTCTGTTAGTTAATTAAGCAAAGGACCAGGCAATCCTAAAGTTTAATTTAATTCTACATTGCTCTAAAATGAGCATTTCCAATCACACTGTGGGCAGCATACAATATGTTTGTGTGTTTTAAAGACAGTTCAAAGTACGAATACAATTTTGTCAAATAAAATAATACAGCTAAACTCCTCTGGTCTCTACTATTTTAACTACTGTGCTATGCAACATCACGACTACTGCAGTTTCCAGTGCAGCACTTTAGAAGCAGCTTAGAGGTAAAGTTGCTTTTAAAAACTACGTAACGTGAGCTGAAGCAGGCTAGGAAACGATCCACGGGCACACTCTACTGGGGCAGTAGCCTCAATCACCGCATTCCCACATAAGTCTCCACGAACTGGTAGGAATCGCTACCCTCCATTTGAAAGAACATAAAATAAAATAAATATGTAAGAACAAGAAAGAAAGCCTGTTGCTAAAGAGAGCATCTCCGAAACAGGGCCGCCGCCAGGCAAGCCGGGTCGCGGCGTGTGTCGCCGTTCGCGGCGCGGTCCCGCCGGGATGATGCGGCGGCCGGCGGGCCCGGCGCACCCCGAGCGCGGCGGTGCCCGCGCCGAGGAGCGGCTGCCGCGCAGGAGAACGCGGGGCCCTGAGTCTGTCCCCAAAGCCACCGAGCGAAACAGAACGCGGGGCAAGGAGACAGCGGGCCGACAGACATCCCAAGGCACCCGCGCGGTGCAGGCCCGCGTCCCGCAGCCCCACCTGCTCTCCGGCCGCTCCCGCCGCGCCGCGCGGCCTCCGCTTCCCGCCACCTGCCATGCGCTCCCGCCGCCCGCATCCCGCGCGCCCCCGCGCCTGCGCAGCCCCGGCCCCGCGCGCCGGCCGCCAGGGAGCGTGAGGGGCTCTGAGGGGCGGGGGCCGCCGGCAGCCCCGACTCTGGCAGGGCCGCCACAGCGGCGAACCGAGGGCAGGGACGGGGCGCGGCAAGGGGCGCAGTTCACCCCGGGTGGCGAATACGGCTGGTGCCGGAGACACGTCGGGAGCTCGCCGCCATGTTCCCTCAGCGGTAGATAGATCGCATAGATATGCTTTGGAGGCTGATTTTTTAAAATCCTGCTTACATATACGTGCAAATTCCTGTAATATGGGTTAGGGTGGTGCATTGGGATCACACAGAGGAAGAGACGACCTGAAATGTAATCATCTCTAAAGCATAGGAGAGAGGAAGCAATACAGGTTTTCAGTACAAATGGAAAAAAAAAAAAAAAAAAAGGCCCAATCCCCTAATCTTCTGCTTTAGCAATTGACAGCTGCCAGGAATATGAAAACAGCATCACAGCTTGTGTTCAGTGAAAGAGCGGAGGCAGCCGTGTGTAACATGCCACAAGTTTAGAGCAGCCCATAATCACATTATGCAACATCCGCTTACTCCGCTCTGCATGGGAGAGGGCCCGGAACGCCAGCGGCACAGGAGGCGGCAGTGGGAAGCTGGTTATATATAAACCCTCACTTTTTTTGTTTCAGTAAGCGAGATCGCAGTGAGTTTATTTCAAGAAACATTATGTAGTTAAGCTACAGGAATTGGTGAACTCACAGTGCCTACCAGAGCGAAAGATGCGTGTATGGCATAAATAAATACCATTAGATCTTTTTATCCTGCAGTCTGTTAAGGCTGTAAATATTTGCTGTGGTAAAGGTTGTTAGCTTAGGTCCAGGAATAAGCTGCAGTGCGTTTCAGCCTCCTGACAGCTGTATGACTCACACAAAAGCTCGATGATGTTAAGTCAGGCTACAGCACTCACTTTTAAGAGTTACACACAAGTCACAGGAAACTTGATCCTGACTGATGGATAGTACTGCCTGTACTTACAACAGCGAGGTTTGCTATGATGTAGATGCAGAACCAAGTCTGCATCAAAGTCTCCTTTCTCACATGGAAAAATTATTGTTTAAAACAGCATAGCTGTTGTTTGCTTAGCAGAATCCTGCATACACAAGGAAGGAATATTAAATTTCACATCCAAACCTTGTTTAACGATTTACATTTCATTGCCTGAGGTTAAGTAGAAACGAAGCACAAAAGCTTACTAAGAAACCACAAACCTAATTTTCTTTCAGAAAAGTGTCAAGAGTACTAGCCTGAGGTTTCTTTGGGAAATGCTTTATAGAATTAAATTATGAGTCTCCCTCATAATTTCTACTACACAAAACCTTAACCATAGTGGAGGCTAGGGGAAACGTCACCCAAAGGAAAAACAAGTAAATAAGGTCAGCATGAAAGCATTTACCTTTACTTTGAGTCAAGAAAACAGCAGCTTTCCAGAGTTTTCTACCTTTAAAGAGATTGACTTCTGCCTCTAACAATATTTTGCATTACAGCATTGAAGCAGAAGTAAAGTAAGCATCAAATAAATTTGTAGTGGCCCCCATTTTAGATATGCCAATACCTCACAAGGCACACTTTTACTGGAAAGAATGCAAACTGACTAGAAAAATACTCCTACGCTGACTCAGTGCTTGTGCTAGGTGTCCAAAGCCTAACTTGGAGTGATTTTACCACTGAACATACAGCTCATGAGCTTTATTGATCAATCAATTTTTTTTATTCTTTTCTCCACACAAGCTGTTAAAGACTCCAAGAGCACCTCTCTTCTAGAACAGCCCACAGTTTGGAAATAACCCAGGAAAGAAAAAAGTGCATAATCCAAGGAGGAGGATACAAAATGCTCTCCATCTGAGAATCCTGGTCTCTTACACTTTCCAGGCAGGTACCCCAGCCACTAGATTATTGGTTAAGAATTGCCAGTGTTTGGCCATACTTAAGCTAAAATGTAATTTTTAAAATACTTTTATGTGTGTATGTATATAGTGTAACTCAATCTTTTATAAGTACCTTCCAAACAATTTTGGAATGAGTACCTCAAAAGAAATAGGTAATGAAATACCCAGTTACCTCATCCTGTCTTTTCAGGCTTGGAGTATGAGGTAAGTAGCTCAGTTCCATTAAGATTGTCATGGTGGTTGTGTTTAGAAAAGTAACTTTGCATGGCTGGATAGATAAAAAGAGTATATTTTAGTTTAGAGGCATCTAGTCCCAGGTGGCAGCTGATGAGATCTTTTCCAAACAGCAGTTTGGAGCCTAAGTATGTGCTTTAGATTGAATAAACCCTTTCAGTTTCTCTTCAGCTGAGTCTGCCCTCAGCAGTTCTTCTCTGAAACGTGGAAATGGATTGTGGGGTGCCGCTGTAGAGGCCCTTAGACAAGAAATGCTAACATACTGAATGATCATTCTGTCCACCATAGTAACTTTTTCCTCTCTGTGAGCAAGTGGTAGCTCCTTCTGTATGAGAAGTAAGAACAAATTATCTTACTCCTCTTATAGGAGGATACAAAGTCCTAGATTTGAAAAGAATATATGATTTGATACTGGTAGTCATATTTTCATTCATTCTGGTAACAACCTGTAAGGCTGTAACAAGGAAGACTTTTTACAAAGGATAAATAACTACAGCAGAATTCATAATACAGTATTTTAAAGCCTCCCCTTCAAGCTAGAAAACATAGCCTCCTGTGTATGTGCCACCAGACTTCTGAATCATGATAAACTGAGATTATCTCAAGATAATTATCTGCAAATTAGCTTTATCTAGCTCTCCAGTCATCAGTATGATTAATCCCACTCTGAAGTGGGCCTAATTTCTTTTTATTTAGATTGTTTTTGTTTTATTTATAACTACAGGAAGAGATTTTGTGAGAAACTACAGAACTGAAGCATGCTTCCTTGAAACAAAGCTTTTCAGACCTGCTTTCTCAAAAACTATTGTAGATACTTCCTGTGTATACACACACACGTATTTCCTGATACATTTTATTTGCCTCTTGAGGCTAGCAAGATTTTTTCCTCTTCTGTGTTCATTTCCAAGATTAGTGCTTAATATCCAAAGTAACCAAAGTATGCTCCATGCTGTGCAAAAAAAAAAACAACCCAAAAATCAACCCTCTCAGTTTTCAGTTTCAGAGTTTTATGGATATGAATTATTGTGGAAAAAGCTTTCATGATTCAAAAGCCAGAACAATAAACTTTGTTTATTGTTTACTCTAGTACTTTTCTAGCAGGTACTAGAAAGAAGGAAAGAAGACTTGCAGGTTGTTGAAATCAGGTTTTTCCTTCCTCACTGCCATTTACTGACTCTTTCATGCTCAGAGCTTTCTGTCAGAGTTCATTGCTTTCCTCCCAGCCCTTACAAGGTGAAGATTTGCTCAGCTGTGAAAAGCACCACAAGTAAACTAAGCTACACTGATCCAGATATTCTGTGCTGAGATGTTGGAGATCTCTAAGGACAGGGATCGCCAAGACAAGATATCTATCTGGTCTGGACTGCATTAGCAAATTAGATGGGATACAATACATATGGTTCACAAGCTATTTTTCCCCACCCTCCATCATGTGCAGCTGAAAGGTAGCTGTTTATGTTACTTATGGTAGGTAGCTTCAGAGAGTACCTAAGCAGCAAGGGATACATGTGTTCAGTTCCTCAGTCACCACAACATACTGATAACTAGCCTCTGCAGTACAAACATAGATAAAATCTCACTTCTGCTCAAGGACTAGATTTTTGCCAAAATGATACTGCCTTTCTCTTGACACAAGAGGGAGCTATCTAAATTCTTTTTTTAAAAAAGCAGTATAAAAATGAGGACAAAAATACCTGAATAGACAAGTGGCCACATTGATGTCCTTTCATTGTGGACATCTTATTTCTCAATCCTAGATAATTTTGTGTTATTCTATGTAGCCACAGTGTATGTAGCAGCTGCTGGATTTTTCTGTGTACAGCTATAACTTTGGGAATGTACTGAATGCAGTGTGGCACAAAAGCAGTGAAATTATTCTATTTAAAAATAGATTTAACACTGCAGTTTATGTGATGGTTCTTACTGAATTGCTTTACAAAACTGCCAGCCTTGGTCTCAGGTTAAGCCTCACATAATCCTCAGATCACACAGAGCCTCTTGTTCCTTGGGTTATTAGCTTCTGTAGGGCAGCTCCACATTTCCAGGTTCACTGAAGGACACATCCTCCCTTTCACCAAAATAAGGATGAGCAGGAGCTGTGGACACTTTTCAAGGTCAAAGCCAAGATTCGTCTCCGGGAGGGTTGGGAGCGAGCGGTGCTGCAGCAGAGCACAAGGACACACAGTGTTTCCTCTGCTGACTCATCACCTCACTGCTGCTTGTGCTGACAGGTTGTCCTGGATCCCTGCCAGCTCCCCTTGCAGTTCTGCAAGGAAGGCTACATACACCACGGTGAATGAAAAAATACAGCGCAGAGGAGAAGTCATAACTGGGAGAAAATTGATCAGGGTACTGGAGGACATCTGTTTCCTGAGACAGCCTGGAGGCTTCAGGATACTTTGTGTTGTGAATGTTTAAAAAGGAGTATGGGTGAAGATAACACAGTAGTCTTTCTGTGAAGGACTTGAAATTAGATAAATATTTTAGAATATAAATTAATATTTAGGCATCCATTCGGTGAGCCTTGCAATAACTGCTCTTGACAAGAGTGTAAAGTGACAGCTTGATACTACTGTAATCCAGCATTTGAACAACTATTATTTAGATCTGGCAGCTACCAGTAGACTATGATTTTATGGTGGCAGTAGTATTTTACTGCAAGCCAAACCCTTTCTTTCTGCTCTAATTTGAATACAGGAGAACCACTGTGATTGCATAAATTATGAGTGCTTGGAACACAGAGCATCTATGCTATTCTGCATTGAAATGACTTGTTAGTCCTGTGGTTGTACAGAACTGCAATTTACATAGGACCATTTGCCATAGGCATCAGTTAAAGTTTACAGATGGCCATAGATGTGCTGTTATAAGTTGCCTGGTTTACTTAGAAGTACAGCCATGTATGTTTGAAGCACAGTGAGGCACAGCTCATCTGAATGCATTATCCCAGGAAGTTAGGAGTTTTCCTGTAAGAATCTACTCCTATAAAAGGGCTGCTAATGTGAATTCCTATCAAAAATAATGTTTTCCCTTGTGAAAGTAAACCACAGA
Source organism: Melozone crissalis (assembly GCF_028551555.1). Lineage (NCBI taxonomy): Eukaryota > Metazoa > Chordata > Aves > Passeriformes > Passerellidae > Melozone > Melozone crissalis. The sequence goes on along the minus strand of NW_026535784.1, from coordinate 32,025,170 downwards.
GTTAGTAAGTCTAATCCAGTTTTATTTCTGGTCAGCTGTTGAGGCCAGGATAGATTGAACCAGGCAATCTAGGTACTATTTTGGCGGGGGGAGGGGGGGGGGGAGTATGTTTTTTTGTCATATATAGGTATTCTGGTTCTCTTCATCTATAATTCTCACTTTAAACTCTTGCCTGCATACATACAAAACACTGCATACAGGTAAGGAGGGAAAAAAAGTATCAAGTCAGGTTGGTGCCCCTGGACGTAATAAATGAAAAAGGAAAGTTTTTGGTCTGATACATAAAAATGAAAGTAGCCTAATAGCAAGTAAATTAAAGTCAATGACTACTTTGTAGATACCCTTTGTGAGGTTTCATATTTCTGATATGCAAGAACCACTTGATAAACATGTTTACCGGCGAGACAAACCCTTCTTGCATTGTTTTACCATTAGTAGCTCCTAAGATTGGCATGTCTTTCATATTGTATTAGTACACGCCACCTCCAGTCTTCAGTGTCAGAACTCAGGACCCTGTTTTCATGGGACAGTTTCCTCACACTGGGAGCAAGTCACATTCTGCTGTAACTGGGTATTAGGGTGACAGTCAATATGAATTATGGAATAATATGCATCCCCTAAGGTCTGGCTGATGGTATTAACTTTTTGTCTAGTACGTATGCTTTGGCTTCCTCCCCTGATAAACAGTGTGGTGAGGAGGTAGAAGATTGTGGCTCTGAGTCACTTCAGCTTAGGATACAGTGAGTCAGGAACTCAGCAGCTCAGTTGGGAGAATTGATCATATTCCTATTATCTGAGAGACACAGAATTGCTGGCTATAACTGACAGACAAAATTCTTCAGGGGCAGGGTAAATCCAGTTTTGTGTTTAACATCCTGTGGGGCAGTAGTCTAGATTTTCCAATAAACCATTTGCAAATCATAGATTTTGTAGCTATTACTGCTGGGAGAGTCCCTAAACTAGAGGATTGAGTATATGGTTTAGGGTGAACAATCCAATTATATTTAGCAACTTCTGTAAGAAACTTTTCTGCTTGCATTTTTCTGGACACCCTGGCAACCACAAAACATTAAAAGCAACAAAAACTGGTTTTTATGTAAGTCTTAAAGGCAGTACTAAAGTATAACATCGGCTTTAGACTTGTGTTCATATTTAAAATTCTTCCCTCAGACCTGCTCAGATGTTTCCACTCCATATGGCTTCTAGTGTGGCAATACAGTAAACTTCTGCTAGCTAGTAACACAAAACACCACATATTCTCACCGTGCCATTCCCAGCTAACAGCTTCAGTGCCTAGGGCTGTGTGACATTAGCACAGTCTGTTCCCAAATAAGTTACCCTTCCTGTCTATAAGCATAACTAATTAATTCAGGTGCACCACTGGAGCTGCCACAGCTCTACTCTTTCCAGTCTGGAACCAGTCAGCTGTGATGCTCACCTGGAATTGTTATGCCATGGCATTGCACAACATAGGGAGCCCTGAGAAAACATCCTACTCTGTTTTTTGTGATCCCACTCACCTTTCATCTGCCTGTTACTATAAGCTACCATAACCAAGTGCTGCAGCAGGAAAGTCTTTATGAAGCCCTCACCCATGGTTACAGCATAGGCAGAGACAATGACTCTGGCTAAGGCAGGCTTATGCCCAGTATTGGGAAACAGCCCTTCTCTCACTGGAGTGGTGCTGGGAGATGGCAGAGCCTGGCATTTCCCCTTGATGTTGTAGTCCTGGGCTTTCTGCTCCTTCCACAGAGCTGAATCTGCTTTTAGTGCAATAACCCAGCTAGGATAGGTTCCACTGGGAAGCTGCAAATACAGTATGCCCAAAAGACATTTCACACCACAGAGTGGTCCTGACATGTTTCCTCAACTTCAAGGAGCCTACTTAATAGCCCCAGAAAGTAATGAGCACTTCTTTCACAGTAGGATTTTGTCTTCAGCATCATCACTGGTCCTTGCTGAGATTTTGTAAGTATAAGCTTTGTCTCTGTTAAGAAATGCTACTTTTCACAAGCCACAATTGCCCACAGCTCTTAGGGATATTCTTGAATATAATGAAACTGCATTTGATCACCTACTTATGGTAGTCTGACAGCTTTGTATGCCACCAACTTAGTTACCAGCTCAATCCAAGCTTTAAGCACTCTTTTTTTCATAGGATACTGACAAAAATACACAGGCATTGCCTCTGTCTTGCAAGCTCTTATGGCACCCCTCCTGGGGACTCCTCAGGTAGCATTCAGTAGTACTGGCTAGCTAAGATGGCATTAAAAAATACCACATACCTCCCTCAATGAAAAATCCTTAACACTCCAAACCAAGAAAAAGCCTTAAAAAACAGCCCCAGTTAAGAACAACAAAAAAATACACCCAAAACCAAAAAACATGCAAAACAAACCCCACCACACAAAAAGCCAAAGTTATCAAGAGTCTCATGCAGGACTACACAAATGCAAATCTCCACATCCAGAGAGATGTTTCCCAATTTAGAGACCAAAAACTGTCTTAAGTTTATCAAGGCCACCTTTTTCAACAAACAGGAGAAGAATATTCATGTTGCATTGGTGAAAAATTATGGACAATGTGTCTCTTCATCCCCTTTGCATGTTATTCGGTACTTACGCAGGAAAACAATTTGATAATTACCTGTTGTATTTAAAAATGTGTTTTAAGCTTGGGAACACCACATACAAGATGCCTCAGGGCACAAACAATTTTGTCTTTTGTTTAGAGACAAATTGTTTCAGTTCTACCAAGTAACCCAAATCTTGCCAGTCAGCTCCCTTGTATTTGACCGTTTTTTTAGCCATACTCAATCTGAAGACAACTTAGCTAGTACCTCTGCTAATCAGCACTTGTTGCTTTCTCAGCAAAAAGATAAATACACCAGCTATTGTAAGACAATCTCCTTATTCTATTTTTCTCAGAGCAAAAGGGAATAAAACCCTCTTATTAAATTACATGTGCCAACAGATTAAGAAAACAAACAACTCCCAATGAAAATTCTTACCATTGCAGGTCACGAAAACAAAGCAAACAAAGCTGAAGCAGGCCAGAAAGCTGTTACTCTATGAAAAAAGCTGCATGCTTTCTTTTCAGGAGCCTTGTTCTCTTTTATAGTGTGCTCGTTCCAAGGTATCAGCACTGGCTGTTGGGTTGCAGGGTCTCAGCTGTACCTGCTTCCTGGCCATTTAACCCCTGTCTTTCTGGTCCCAGTTTTCAACAGATCTAAATGCAAAAAAAAATGCTTAAGGTTTTGGATTGTTCAGTAGGACATAGCTTAAAGCATTTGTAGTACCCCACAAAACACAACATAACATAACTGCTTTTCTCCTGCAGAATTTCTTATTTTTTCCCTTAATTGTTCAATTTTCCTTTTTTTATTTATCTGCTCTCCCATTTGTTGCCTATCAGAAGAGATAACAGGTGTAAAAGTTCATATGAAAAAGAAAAGGAGGAAGCTAGGCAGGGACCTCATCACAGAAAATTCATTCATTTATATGGAAATTACAACTCTGGTTTTGTTTTGTTGCAGTGACAAGGCTGGCTTAAAAGAATAGCAGAACTTCTTTCATTGATTCTATCAGTCAAGTAATTCTGTGTAACTAGAGGGAGCTAATTATGAAAAGTTATGAAAAGGAGGAATGAAGACCAGCAAATGGGATAGATGTTGCAAGAAGGATTTGTGAAAACTCTTGTTGAATTACTGCTAATTGTGCTTTCACTGTAATTGGACCATAGTGCATTAATAGTAAAGAAAAAAAATCTTGGATGTTACGAAAATGTTCTGAATGCCACTCCTTTTTAATGAAAACTTTTTAAAGTCTCAGTGTCTTCAGAGTGCCACCTACCCACTTAAACAGCTAAATATACCACATAAGCACTACTAGCACTACTGATTTTTTTTCAAATTGGTATCTGCTAGGTACTCAGTTTCTGTTGTCAGTCATGCATGTTCAAGTTTACAAAATATCATAAGACTTCTCAGAAAAATGCATTAAGTTAAACTAGTAAATTCTAACATATTTTAAGACGTATATTCATTACTGTATGTGAGCATTGTGATCAGTAATTACTTTAATTGTCTAAGAAAGAATGTAGGCACCTGTATTTCTGGAATGTTCTAGCAAGACCCTTTGTTCAGTTGTGCAAAGTGCTGTGGCTTTCAGCCAACTACCTGGCATTAAGCCATTGAATGTAATAGGCTACAATCTTTGTCAGACACCTTGGTTATATATAATTGTGGGATAACATCTCAGAAACCCTGTAGAAAAGCATTTGCTGTCTAAGTGTTCTTAAAGAAAAGGTCAACAGTATTTTTTCATATAATCACAGACAGACCTTCAAGATCACCTAGTTCCAGTCTCCCTGCCATGGGCTGGGATGCATTCCACAAGGCCAGGTGACTCAAAACACATCCAACCTGGCCTTGAGCACTTCCAGGCATGGGGCATCCCCAGCACTTCTAAGCAGCCTGTGCCAGTGATCATCACCCTCACAGTTAACAATTCTTTCCTAATACCAAATGTAAACCTATTTTCTGTCTGAAGCCAGTCCCCCTTGTCCTATCACAACATGCCTGTGTAAAAGGTCCCTCTCTGTCTCTCTTCTGGGCCCCTTTTAGGTACGTGGAGGCTGTTCTAAGGCCTCCCTGGAACCTTCTGTTTTCTAACCTGAGCAACCCCAATTCCCTCAGCCTGTCTTGATTGGAAAGGTGCTCCAGCCCTCTTATCATCTTCATGGACTTCCTCTGGACTTGCTCCAACAGGTCCATGTCCTTCTTATGTTGAGGACCTCCGAGTTGGATGCAGCACTCCAGATGGCATTTCATAAGAACAAAATGGGCAGAATCAACTTCCTTGACCTGCTGGCCACTCTGCTTTTGATGAAGCCCACAATGTGATTGGATTTCTGGGCTGCTAGCACATGTTACAGGGTCATGTCAACAAACACTCCCAAGTCCTTTTCCTCAGGGCTGCTCTCAATCCATTCTTGGCCAGCCTGTACTTGTGCTTTGAATTGCCCCAACTCAGGTGCAAGACCTTGCAGCTGGCTCAGCTGAACTGTCCAAGGTCCCTCTGGATACCATCCCTAACTTCCAGCCTGCTAGCTGCAGCACACAGCTTGGTGTCACAAGCAAATTTGCTGAGAGTGTGCTCAATAGAGCCTCCCATAGAGCAGGCAGTGAATCCAGTGCAAAGCAGGTTCCATGGTCAGTCAGTTATGTGAAAGGTGACCATCTGCTAGAGTCATAAGAAAATTATACAAAATTTGATTTGTACTTTGTAACAAGCTATCATTTAATTTTGCCATTATCTTCTCTCATATTCACACCATTAATATATAACCTTTGCTCTGTGATATGACTTATATGTTTTTCCTCCTTTTCAACTTCCCCCTTGCAACGTTTAACATTCTGTGTAAAATAGTTTTGATTTTGCTTCATGTTTTGGGGAAAAATATGTAAAAATCCAGAATAAATCAAATGAACCAGCAGAAATATAATTTGAAGAAGGCAGGTATTGTGGTGTGTACATACACCTGGAAACAGATAGAAAGCACAAAGGACCATTGTCATCCTACAGCACTCTAATCATCTTAGTATAACCTGATATTGGTAACCAAGTGTTTTTTGTAGTATGAGACAAAATCCAACATGTCAACAAAATGGAGAGTTTTGTCATGAGAAATATTAAGAATTGAAATAACTTAAAAAAATCTCTATTTTTGTTTCTTTAAAATAGGGAAAGGTGATTTTACCACATGGCTACTTAGAGTAACAGGAGGCAAGCAGTTAAATTTCCATAAATCAGAAAAAGTACTAAAAGTATTAACCTCTTACAGTTTCATCTTTTCCAATGCAAATGAAATACTGTAGGATATGGCTGCATTGCTGACTAATAATAATAGTACTTATCAGCAATGCTTAAATCAGTCTATAATCACAAGATTAGTTAGCATAATAATTTGGTTCTTTATTAATTAAGTAATTTGTAGCTGATTACTAACTCCTTGCATTTCTCAGAAATCCTTCTCCAGGATGGTGCTTTCTTTCTGCCGGTATGGTATTGCCTCAAGAGGGATGCAGCACAGCTGGTGAATGAGTCCATGTGCTTTTCCAAAAAAAGAGGTATCTTTTTTTTTTATAAAAAGGCATCTGGCACTTCTTATGTGGTTGGCACATATGATCTTTATTCCATGCAATTAATTTATTTCTCTCTCCCATTCAGTCCTGGGATTGAAATCCAACATCTTTGGATTTCACTGAACTGTTCCACAAGTGAAAAGTGGATTTCACTTTGTGGGAGCCTTAATCCAGTGGAGAATACAACATGTGGCTAAAGGTGTTGGGAATCCCTTGTGAGTATCCTTCAGAATACATAGAATAAGATGGATAGTGATAGTTCATTACATCTTGCTTTGAACAAAAAATGTGTTCATTTAAATGAATGGCTTTACTTAGTGGCCTTTGTGACCAAAGAAAGTTGTCATGGAAACCTTGATAGGATAATAACTACCTGCACAGAGCTATAAGGCCATAGAGACTGTGTAATCAGGTGGCCATTTATTCAGGAAGATGTGAGTTTCTGTCTAGGAAATGAGACTGGAATCAGTTGATTAAAATGGATCTGCTGTAGTAGGACTCAGTAATGAGATGCAGATATTTTTTTCTTTTCTATCAAAGACAATTACTGCATGGCACTTTCATTTATCCACTGGTAAAAATATTCTAAAACTGTTTAGAGGAACCAAGTGTGGATGCTAAAGAAGCTTTTGTTCCGGAAGTTAATTTTGTTCAAAGTTCTCCTCCCTTCCACATTGTTGCACTCTTATTGTAATTACCATGATTGTGTTCTTTCCTGTTAGGCTGGATATCTCTGCATTGCACTGCATTACATAGTGTACACATAACCAAAGTGCCAATTACACCACTTGAGATCAAGTGTTATCCTGTACAAAAAGAATGTGCTTAATTGGTCTTGTTTAATTTGAGCATTTCACAGTGCAAGTGCAAAGGACTAAAATAATCACACGATTGTAGTTGAAAATGTTGACAAAGTACTTGAAGTACTTCTGTGAAACAGACGGTTGGGAAGTTTATCCAGTCCTCTGAGTCATACTACTCTGGTTATCCAGGAATCCAGAATTCAAGCTGAATGTGGATACTTCCATATAGTTTTGGAGCAGTTTCCCAAATTCATCACGATTCTATGTAGTTATTACAAGAAAAAGAAGATGGGAACTGAAAAAAATGCCTTTTTTTTTTTTTTTAATTGGTACTAGGACTCTGAATCTCTCCAGGATCATGGCTTGTCTTTTAAAGCTATATAAGGTAACCATTAAGAAGCATCTAGTTATTTACACTGGCATCATGTTGGAGAGAGTTGTGTCTTAGATTGTAGACATCCCTTGTAGGATGATTAAAAATAAAATTGCAATCCAAACTGGCTCCCTCTGAGTCTCAAAACTGTCATGAAAGCAATCTGTTCCCACAGTACTGCTATACAGCAGGACTGGATGCAGTCAGGATGTGAATAAGGGTGCTGTTGAACAGCAAAACACATCCTCTGTAATATGACATGGAGAGCACATCAATCTGTGCAGAGCAAAGGGGGTCAATCAGGAACTGTAGCTCCTTTATGTGCAAAACTTAAAATAGCAAAGTACTAAAAATATATAGGGCTTCCAAAAGAAGGGACTTTGCTTTTTGGTTTTCAAAGCTAATGCTTACGCAATTTTGATCAAATATCTGCATGCATGAGGCAAATCAGTGGATCCAGTCAAGTGGTTGATACTCTGTAAGACTCCCTAAATAATATTCCTTTAAACAGATATTTACTAAGTAGAAAAATATCATGTATGAACAGAAAATAATGGAGTGGAGGATCGTTTTTTGCACAGGTGCTGAAGAAGAGTGAAAAGAGAGTCTGCATTTACTTCTGTAAGTAATTTTTCTACAGGGAGTAAAAGATTCATGAAACAATCTCTCTGATGGTTAAGGTAACTCTGCAACCACAAACATAGCCAAGTTGTTCCTCTTTTGAGAACACTGGTCTGCATACAGATGTGCTGTATCTCTGAAGAGAACAAGTAGTCTAAAGCATCTGTCTGACCCCTAGATACTTACATAATCAAGTGAAAATCTAAGTCTTGACTTCACCTACAAATTGACTGGATTCCTGCTGTTCAGCCTTAACTCAGGATCAATGTGAGTCTGTTTTGTGCTATTCTTACTCAAATGCATGCCCCTTAGAGGACAAACCAGTTAGAGTTTGTGCGGTGGTATCTTATTACTCTCATCAGAGCATTAAAAATAACAGTTCAATACAGTATTTAGTCCTGCACATGAAAGGTTTAGGTGTTAGAATGGATGATTGTTTCAGCTTACAAACCTGTTTAAAGACTGCTTTGTTATATATTTCTTCTATATAAATTGTGATAATAGCCCAGCCATGAAATAAATGTCCCCCAAGATAGATCCAGTCACTGAATGATTCTAACTGCAGCATAACTCACTAATGTGAACAGAGTAGCAGTTCACTGTCATATAATGAGTGAATCATTACTGTGGGAACCTATACTGCTATTTCTACCACAAATCGGAGACTCTGTCCTTTAGGAATGTTGTTCTGCCTGTATTCATTATTGTGTTTTTAACCTTCAACAATTAAAAATAATTTGAGGGCTATCCTCATGATTTGTTTTCCAAAAAAGTACCATGTAAAATGTTGACCTGAGACAATTTCATATCTATTTACAAACTGGGAAAGAATTATCATTTTTCTGAGTGTTGGGAGAGAATGAAGAAAACATGTAGTTTGAGTTTACTTTTTAAGCATTGCAGTTGTGACACTTGTGCCTAAACTGGGTCAAAATTATTTGGGTGATAAGAAAGAACTGCTTAAATGTTTTTCACAGTGGTAAGTCCTAGACCTTAGCCTGTCAGTTTATTGCCAGAAATCAGTTGCTGTCTTATAGAAATCAGGATTTTATATTACCTGTGTTATCTTTACCATGTGTTCAATAAACATTTATGATGGGCTGGCAATGTAAAAAAATCTCATCATTGATTATCTATTTGTCAAAAGATTTATGTATTTGTGTCTCCCACCAGTATTTTGTGTAGAGCAGATCTCTTTTGTTTGCTTGTGTCTTGCAGAACTTGGTTGTGTTTGTAAAAATCCACATGGCTCTCTTCTAGCATGTGGTAAATGAATAGAATTCACATAAATTCAAATTTTACTCAGAATCTCTAATGCTTTCTAATTCCTGTCTTACTTTCTGGTGAGCACTATTCTAGGAAGAGATGTCCTTTTGGCTTATGGAGTTAGATAGAGGAATGAGGAAGCACTGCAGGAGTATTCTGTGGGAGTTGATGCTAAAGAAACATGTCTCAAGGGGTGATTCAGCTCACTTCTTACATGTTGAACTCCCTATCAGTAGGAAAGCTGTGACTTTGTTCAGTTTTAAAATATGATATGTTGTCATATTTGAAATATGATATTCATCTCACAGAGGCTAGCTTTTGCTAAATTAAATTCATACTACTGGAGCAGCTCTGAATTATGATGTACAGTTGAAAGATTCTGTCACTATCAATATCCGAAAAAAGCTGTGCTAAAATTTTATTCTTTCTGCACCAGTAACTTTATGGTGGTCCCTGAATTCAATATTGGCAATGAAAATTGCTTGCAATGTAGCCTTAGGCTTTGACATTTTGGTTATCTGAGACATGGATACTCTAAGCTTTAGTCAATGTCTAAGGAATTAATGAATATTCATAAATTATTAAACTAAATACTCCCCCAAAAGTAGAGTACTGGGGGGAATTAGATACTTCTACTGCTGCTTTTCTATTTTGTGCTAGTCCTTACCACTTCTGAATTGTAGAAATAAATGTTGACTCCCGACACAGTAAAAATAGTAAAAATCATCTTGCTTACTTGCCTTGTATGCCAACAGTCAGGTCCTCTTCCCATGGACTGTGCTGTTGCAACACACCTGGTGCATACCAGCTGGGAAATAAATCTTATGCAAGGTTAAAAGTCTGATGAAAATATGTGTTGTTACAATAACAGTAGGTAAAATTGCACTTTTTCTTTTTACTTCATTTGTTCTAGAGCTTATCTTCCCATTTTCCTATCAATCCTTGATTAAATTTACAGTGTCAAGATCCACATGGTAATGTCCCTTTCTGTCTGCAAACCAGATTCTGTTGCTACCAGCATATGAAATAAATTATTTGATCAGTCCAGGTGCCTTTGGATCTCTGATATGAATGACCTTTGCCCATTTATATTTGGTCATCTGAAAGCAGCCTGTGAAATTGTGTCTTTCAGAATCTGTTGGTAACATACCGTTGCACTCTCATCATTCATTTCTGCTATATGATGGCTCGCAGTGTGACTGGAATTTCATAGGTACTTGGTTTCTCACCCTGAATCCTAGATGTCAGCAACTCTATACTGATGAATTGCATTTTTTAGACTCTCATAGTGTTAGCTGCTCTTAGAACCCACCAGTTCTAGATATTTGGGTTATTGGAATGTCTTGGGAAGTGATACTTTTCAGTCTTGTGTGCTTATCATCTTTTTACTGTGACAAAAAATTTTTGTGTTCCTTTTATCCTTTTATATAGCTATACTAAGGCAGTCATGCAAAAGTTCTCTGAATTCACTTCCACAATATATCAACAAAATTATTTAACATACCTTGTATTATATATATATATATAAATATATGCAATAATGCATATGACAGAAATTTTACATTTCTGAGTTAGAAACAGCAGTATAATAATCCACAATTTGCAAACATTGATTCTACTAAGTTTCCCATGATTAGGAGATAGTCCCTGAATTGGAAGGCCAGGTTAAGCACATTTAGGTTTCTGGTGCCAAGAGAGAGAGCAGTACTCTGTGATTGTCCTCCAGACCATTCCGTTAAATGTCTTCCTCCTTGGAAACAATACACACAAAATGAGTAATGCTTATGCTGGTGTGGGCCCAGGCACATGCACTTGGACCCAGGGAATTACAGATGCTCTCAGATCCCATGATAGAGGCAGAACGACAACAGACAGAACAGATTTGGATTAATGAAAAGTGTATTCTGGATCTGTAACACATTATCTGTAAGAAAGCATGTTCCTCATAAAAAAGTTAAATGGAAATAATTTTATTTGTGAAGAATATTCTGGCAATACATGGAAATTAGACTAATTTCATTTGCCTTTTCATTCCCTCTTTCCTGATGTTGAAAAGGCTGGATTGTTTTCATCAGTAAAGATCGTAAAAGGTGCTAGTGAAACCTTGCAAATGACCTTTGAATTTACAAAGCCAGTCATTTAATTTTGTTGTCATTATGAATTGTTACTGTTGGGATAGCATTTTTTATATCATCTAGCTTTCTGTGCAGAGAGCTGAGTGCAGGGCTACAAAGAATTTGCCTTCACACAAAACTTATTTATTTCAAAGTGTTCCTGTAATTTTGTTTTTTGTCACCAAGCTATAGAAAATCGTAATTGATGTATGTTGATTCAATAAGGTGATTTGAAATAGGCTGAAACTTCTGGGTGGGGGAAGAAACAAGTGTTAAATGTCATCTGGTGAGAGGTACCCCTTTACCTCCCTTAGCTGACCAGTCAAGTGAAGCTGGAAGAACAACACAGGTGTTTCTTTCATGGCTACACCAGCTATGATAACAAGCATAGTCCATAATCTCTCCTGTAAGGTGGAACATGTGCATATGTATGGATTAATTGTTGAATAGTCATAGGAAAATAGGAAGAGGAGTGAAATGATCTCTGTGTCACTCAGTTTAGCCTCCAGCTGTTTTCAGAAATCATATCATAGAACATATTAGAGTCCCTTTCATGGACAGCTTAAGATGCGTTTTGAAGTGGGTGATATTTCTAGTGCTCACTACTTTGGTTGGAAGGCTCTTGCAAAAATGCATTTTACTGATTAAACAAGGAGCCTCTTCCTAACTCTGGCCTAAGTATTTGTGGCCATTATGAATCCATTTGTCCTTTTGCCAGTATTCTTTAGCCTAGATTAACCTCTCCTTGCTGGTGCTTTCCTGTCTGATGTTGTGGTTTGACTCTGACTGGATGCCAGGTGCCCACCAAAGGGCTCTACCACTCCTCTGATCAGTTGGACAGGGTGAGAAAATGTAATGAAAAGCTCATGGGTCAAGATAAGAGCAGGGAGAGCTCAGTCACCAATTACTGTCAAAGGCAAAACAGAATTTACCTGGGGAAATTAATTTATTGCCAAAAAGTAGAATAATGAGAAATGAGTAATATAATGAGTAGAATAATGAGAAATCTTAATAAATCTTAAAACAATGCTCCCAAACATCCCCTGTCTTATCAGGCTCACCTTCACTCCCCATTTTCTTTACTTCTCCCCTCAAAACAGTGCAGAGGGACAAGGAATGGGGGATGTGGTTATTCCTCACATTCTTTACCTCCTCTGATGTGAGATCCCTCCTGGGAGAAGGCCCTCCTTTATCATCTCCAATGTGAGTTCCTCCCATGGACTGCAGTTCTTCGTGAACTTCTCCAACATTAATCTCTTCCACAGTGTGCAGTCCTTCAGGAGGAGACTGCTCCAGCGTGGGTCCCCCACGGAGTTACAAGTCCTCCCAGCAAAGTGTGGCCTCCTCTCTCCATGAGTCCACAGGTCCTGGCAGAAGCCTGCTTCCCAAGGGATCACAGCCTCCTTTGGGTATCCCCTTGCTCTGATGTGGAGTTTTGCATAATCTTGCAAGTGGATCTTTTTTCCACCGTGGACCTCCATGGGTTTTAGGGGTCCAGCTGCCTCACCATGCTCTTCGTCACTGGTTGCAGAGAAAACTCAGATATGCCACCTGCAGCACCTCCATCCCCTCCTTCTCCACTGTCCTTGGTGTCTGCAGAGCTGTTGCTCACTCTGGCTGCTGTTTTTTTCTGCAGAATTGTTTTTTTTCCTTCTTAAATCTGTTATCCCATATGTGCTACCACCATTGCTGACAGGCTCAGCCTTGGCCAGTGGCCTGTCTGTCTTGGAGTTGGCTGGTCTTGGCTCTGTTGGACATGGAGAAAGCTTCTGGCTGACTCTCACAGGAGCCACCCTTGTAGCCCTACCACTATTAAAATCTTGCCCTGCAAGCCCAATGCATATGTGGTATCATAATTGGCTTAATTTTATTTTTCCCAGTGTATGTCAGTGTCTCTAAGTCTTCCTTTGGTAGACAGAGAAGCTGTCTATTCCTTTGATTATCTTTGAAGAATTCTCTGCACCTGATCCACTTTGTATCTTTTTAACATAGATATTCAGAAGTACAGACTGTATTTGTGCTGCAACACTAGAAGTGCTTTATACAATAGCATTTATATTTTCTTTTCTTTGCTGGAAATAGATTTCCTTCTGCATCATATGATTTCAGTTGTCTTTTTCAAAGCTGTATCAAGTGAGTGTCTTGGGTATCCTATGATGGCCACCCTTTTTCTCTACTGCTTCCAGTTGTCTGTATTTCATAGCAGCCCTCAAGTACATAACACTATATTTTGTGGTATTAAAATTTAATCCAGTTTCTATTACTTCAGTCCTCAGGGTCATAGAGCTCTTTGTGTATGAGCTCTTGGTCCTCAGCCAAGACTGTTGCTGCTTTACAGTTTTACATCAGCAAAGAGTAATTAATGCATGTAATTTTTTGTGTCCAGGTCATCACTGAAAATATTAAGAAAATACTCATCCTCAAATGGATCCTTGAAGATCTTCTTTAAGACTTGCCCCTCAAATGAGTAGTTCTACTTTACATATGGCTGTGTTCTGTTGAGTCCGTTTCTTACCTACTTTGCATTTCTTGTGCTGGTTTCCTTCATCATACCCAAGTAATATTCCATGCAGAGCAGGTCAATGCTGAAAGTAATTGTGTTCCTTGGAGGTGTATGCTTTTCTTTTCAATACATTTCTGAAGTACAGATGTAATCTTTTCCAGTTCCACTGGTTTTATTTTAAATACTGAAAGTTATTTAGGGAAAAAAAACCCAGCAAAATTATCTTTTGGTAGAGACCAAGGAGACAGCTAGTAGATCCTTTTCTCTTTGTGTGTATCTATCAGGGTGAATATGTGAGTACAGAGAATGATGGGGGCAGACTTCCACATTGGAATTGTTGGTGTATTACCCAGAGTCTGAGCCTTTAGGAGCCCCAGCCATGTGTCTGTGCAGCTGTCTTCATCACTGTCAGATTCACGTGACATCTACTCCTTGTTTTCTCAACACTGGCATTTAGGAAAATCATTGTGCTTGCATGGCTTGTATTTTTTTCTCTTGGAATCTGTAATCTTTCCAAATATTTTTTGTGGGATCACCTAGGGCCTTAAAATATTATCTTTTAATAGTGTTTTAGTGTAAGAAATATTTTAATGGTACTCCAGTTCTTGTATCTCTGATATATTGCCATCAGTCCATGATGCTCAAGCTCAGTTTGTCCATTCACAAAGGTTTATTATTTTCCCTCCATATAATATGAGACTGACTACAGGCAAAGGTGCCAGCCATGGTTGGCTTGATCTCAGGAGAATGTTCAAAATTAAATAATAACTTTGCTTTGTGGGTTTGCCCTCTTTTCACTGGACATCTCTTCTGGTACAAAGTAGTACCCTGACATCGTGGTAGGCAGTAGTCCAACGGTGTCTTGGTTCTTACCATATGCATCAGTCTTTCACTTAACTTTCATATACTTTAATTATTCTCACTCTGTGTCAGCCAGTATCATCTTCAGTCAGATGGTGATTCTTAAGTCTGATCACTATGTCTCTCCTTCTAGAGAGAGCTAATTTACATTTAACACAATACTGTACTGAAAAGATATTTTCTGTCTCATCTATATTCAATAGCAAATCTGTGCTTTTCAAATAAAGATGGCGAGAAGATCCTATGAACTACTGCAAACCTGCAAATGCTTCTGGTAGCAGTAGGAGCTGGCATCATTCAGTAACCCACCTGAATTCTAAAAGTTGAGATTAATGGGAAGCTTGTGCTTGTGCAAAATTTTATTGACTGGCCCTTGGAGCCAGCTAGACCGCCAGCATGGATACTATAAAAGCCTTTCCCCCCATGAAAGAAAATTCCCTATCCTAAAATGGAGACGCTCTGATGTCCATTCACTTTTAGCATTTCTCTATTTCTGTCTTGTGTAAGCAATCTTATTCAAAAGCTTTCTTTCATATTCTAATTATGAAATGCCAAAGGGACTCTCATCTCAGCTGAGGTCTTTAAGGGCTATTGATAATGCATATAACCTTTTCCAGCACCCAGATCTGAACCCAAAGTTAGCAGAAAAGGGCAGGAGCTGAAATTAATGTTTTTACCAGTGAGTGTAATTAGCTAATAGAGCAGCTTCTGGTAGGAGTAGCTGATCCACAGTCATTAAAATGTCAAAGACTTACTGTGTTTTTGTTTGTTTCCTTGTATTTAATGTGAGCCACATGGCAATGAACAATACTTCATTTTGAGTATCCAAGAAGGGGAAATCTTATTAACAAAAGCTTTATAGTAGCATGTGTGAAAGAGAGCTTTCATTATACTTGTAGGGTTAATTTATATGGGGTAATGTTTGGTCTCAGTTAATCCATCTGTCCAACATTTTAACAATATTTTAATGAAACTTTGAGCCAGATGTCAATGTAGAAAGAGTTGCCTATTTTAACCATTGATTTTCAGTAAAGTATTGAGGAATGAAAATCTGAAAACCTAACTCTTAAAAAGAGGAATTACAATGATCATAGTTGATTTTAACAGGGTCAGCATTTTATGGAGCATTTATATTTGAACAATTGAAGTAGCAAAATAAAAATTGACACATATTCAAGATTATCTTTAAGCATGTAAGAGGCAGTCATTGTAAAAACCACAATTCTCTCATGTAGTGGTTCATAATGTTTTATAGTGTTGTATAATACATACCCCTCCACCCCCCCAAAAAAAACCCAGAAGAAAACAACCTTTGTAAAACATAAATTGTGTCTCAGCTGCCTTCCTAATTCCTAATAGTCACAAAACTGGTTGTAGGGGGATAGAATATAAGAAAATGAAGATAGTGTAGAAAGTAATCTCACCCCCTAAGGAGTTGCAGCTGGGCCAATTATCAAAGATTAGGAACAGGCCTGACTTCAACAGGCCACAGCTGTAACCAGTGAGAAGAAGAGTGCTATAAAAGAGTGGGGTGGCTGGTTGAGAAGGGAACTGGAGTCTGTTGGCTGCTTTGTGAAGAAGAAAGAGTCAGTGCTTGGAGGAGCTGTCCATGAGAAGCGCCAAGAAGGTATGAAACTTTTGTGATAGGAGACAACAGCATGGAACCCCTGCAATAAGATGACAACAGCTGGTCCCACATCTGTCATTGCTAAATGAAAACTGAAATTCTACTGATAGTTTTTAGCCCTTTGACCAAAAAGTTTCCAGCAAATATTAATCTATGTTCCTTACATACAGTGCTTAACTGCATGGTGAATCATTCAATTGATTGCTGCTGGTGAAGCCTCTTAACAGGACTTGGACTTCAGTGATCTTTATGGGTCCCTTCCAGCTCAGGATGTTTTATGATTCTATGATCAGGGCACTACAAGACCTTAATTGTCCTGACCATTGGGCCTCTGTCTTCACTTCTGTCCATGGGCCAGGAATCCTGATTTCAGCTTAGCCCAGGCCTTTAGTCCCTGTCTGAGCTCTGTCACTGCTGGTTTCTAGCTCACCCACAGCCCTTGCTGGCCATGGGCTCTGTTGATCAACTCCCTGTCCAAAGGCTGCTTTCATGGCTTATCTCAGACCTGCCTCATCACCAGGAATTTTCCTGATGATCTGCACTCTTGGTTGAGTTTGGCTGCCATCTCTGGGTCTGTCCTGCCCTCCTCACCTTGCCTAGGTACTGTGAAATCTGAGGCAGAGTAGTTTAGCTCTGGTAACTAAAAAGATTTTGTTTAATGATTACATTCATGCATCTGTGGTTAAGAAGTTGTTACAGAGCTGAGCTTGGCCATGGGCAGCAGAGAATTGAATCTGTTTGGGACTGTACTTAGCAAACTTATAGATAGTACTCAAATCTATTGCAAAATAAGAAGCTTTTATCAGGCTGCCATTTCTTAACTTTAGAATAGTTAGGGGTCACATAACTACCTCAAGTGGCTGGGTGGGAATTCCTGCATTCTTGATTTACTGAGTCTTTAAAATGTCACTGCTTTTAGACTTTCAAGTGCATTTATGGCCAGATAATCTTTTAGTTTCTGTGGCTTTTGGAGGCACATAACTTTTACTTACCCGGCACAGCATTCCTATCCCACCCCCTCTCCTTATTATGTGTGTAGCATTTTTTGTTGTTAGACTGTTACATCTAGCAGTACATGACTCATGGCCCATTGCAGCTCAGTCAAATGTCACTGTTATGAATATATTGCAAGATGGGCCTGCCTTGCACATCTTTGGTGCAATATTTATTATTCAGCTCTTGCTGGAGTGAGTGGAAAGATACCCATGAGGCTGCAAAGACATTTGGAGCGGGTCTGAGTCTGCCTTTAGTGTGCTTGACTGCTGTGCAAGAACAAAAGTCCTATTTTTATACTTGGTAGTCATCACTTTTATAACTGTAATGTAGTCACCACTGGTGACTCAAATGGACGTGTCAATGTACTCTGGTTGCAAGATTTTACACACCCAAGACTCTGAAGGCCTCATAGATTTTCACATGGGTTAACATCCAGTTACATTAAGAACACTTTGTCTACTTTTTGAACAAGAGGGCTGTAGCAGAGGCCCACTGCATTGTCACCCATGATGGGCTGCCCACCAGTCCTAATGTGAAAAGTGCCTGCTGGCTCATGTCCGTCCCTAGAGCCCTGTGCATTCTCACTACTCTCAACATAAAGAGCAAATTGCTGACCTTCCTAGTCTCTCTTTCCTTGCCTTTCTTTCTGAATTTTGCTTTAACCCTCATTAACGGCATTTCATTCCTGTTGTCTGGAGTTCTTTTGTTTGTTTACATACTTCTGCCTAGGTCCACAATTGGCTTTCCCCATATTTATGTGTTCCCACTCTTTTGCGTCTCTCTGTCTTCCTTTGTCAATACTTTGAATTCAGTATCTTCACATCTGTAGCTATCTGGGAATAGTGGAAAGCACCTGAACAGATGCACTTTGATGCCATTCTCGCATTTTCTCAGATGTTATTGTCTTCCATGGCCCTCAAGACTTACCTTTTTCTGAAGTAAATCACTTGTAACAAAAACCTGTTTTCTTATGGTCTCAAAGCATTGTTATTAATTAATTATTAAGTAAAATTGTGAAGACTTTCTTAATAAAATTATACTTTCTTGAGAAAAACCTGTGTGTATAATATCAGGTGGGATAATCTGTGATGTGCTAGTTTATTGATGATCTGGATGGAGGAATTGAGTTTACTAGTAGCAGATGACACCAAGTTGGGTGCAAGTATTGATCTTTTGGAGGAGGGCTCTGCAGAGGGACCTGGACAGGCTGGGTAGATGGGCAGAATCCAACACCATGAGGTTTTAAAGATCAGGTGCTGAGTCCTGCACTTTGGTCTCAACAACCCGATGGAGCAGCTGGACAGTGGCCAGGCAGAAGGGGAGCTGTGGGTGCTGGCTGACAGCGACTCAACATGAGCCTGCAGAGTGTCCACATGGCCAACAAGGCCAATGCTGTGCTGGCCTCTCTCAGTAATAGTGCAGCCAGCAGGACCAGGGCAGGAATTCTTCCCCTGTACTCAGCACTGGTGGGGCCACCTTGAGTACTGTGTCCAGTTCTCTGCCCCAAAACTTCAGAAGGACATTGAGATGCTGGAGTGTGTCCAGAGAAGGGCAATGGAGCTGGTCTTCACCAGCTGGTCTGGAGCACAAGTCCTGTGAGGAGCAGCTGAGGAAGCTGGGGTTGTTTAGCCTGGAGGAGGCTCAGGAGAGACCTTATCACACTCTACAATTACCTAAAAGGAGGTTGTAGCTGGAGGGGGAGAGGGGGTCGGCCTCTTCTCCCAGGCACCCAGTGACAGGACAAGAGGACACAGTCTTAACCTGCACCAGGAGAGGTTTTGGCTGGGCATTAGCAAGAAGTTCTTCCAGAAAGAATGATTGGGCATTGGAATGGGCTGCACAGGCAGATAGTGGAGTCACAATCCCTGGAAGTGTTGAAGAAAAGACTGGATGTGGCGGTCGCTGCTGTGGTGTAGTTGACAAGGCAGTGTTAGATCATAGATTGGACTTGATGATCTCAAGGGTCTTTCCCAATCAACATAGATAATTATGTGATTCTGTGAGAATGAATAGGATTTGGGCTTGGTTTTCATGGAGTTCTGTTTCTTTTAGACAGACCCAGCCTGACCCTGTTTATATACTGTAAAAGAAATTCCATGTGCAATTTTTCATGAGCAATATGAATAAAATGCACCTTTTTAAAAGGTGTTAAGAATGCTTGATATTATAACATTTGACCCATGCCAGTTTGTGTGGGCTCACTTGTTTGGCAGAGCTCCACAATAGCTGTGATATCCCAGCAGGTTTTTTCCTGGATATAACAGCAAAACAAGAATTCACCAGCCAATTTTAAAGCAGTGAAAAGAAAACAACATAGAAAAATTAAAATTATATACAAGAGAAATGATGCAAATTGTTGGAGCAGTCATCATATGCATTTAATTCCTGCTTAAAAGTAGTCTGCTAAAAGTAAAACTGGGAATACTGATTTTATATTTTCTCTTTGGTCTGACATTTATTCATTTCTACTGCAAGAGGTGCAAATTCTCTTAAAATAGTATTTGCTGAAAATACATGACTACAGCCCAAATGAGTATATTGAATCCATTGCTCCTAGTTAACTGGTATTCTTTGCTAAGCCTTGAAGTGATCTAATTAATTCTTCATTGGGGCTGATGTGGATTAGGACTACCTCTGCAGAAATAAGTGGAAGAATAGGAAGATAAGAGGATGGAGAAAAAGGCTCAACATCCCTGGAGGGAGGTGACATTTTTGTCTTAAAAGACTGTCAGCTCTTAGAGTATTTATGACTGATTCTCAGAAGACAAATGTCTAAAATTAAATGCTTCAGATTTCCAAGTGACAAATGAGTCATGGGTAGATACAGAGAAAAGTAGAAAAACCAGGAATGACAGAATGTAGGTGTTAAGAATAATAAAAAATAAATTTGAGATCAGATAGCAGAATATTCATAACTGATCTCATTCTGTTTCAAATTTTTAGAAAGCTGCTATTTCTATTCCATTTGCTAGTTTTTCAACATCAGCAATCCCAAATAAGTTGAATAATTTTTTATCCAAAATAAGAAAAATATTCAAGCTCAAACCTGAAAATCTATAGTACATGTGAAAATCAATAATTTAAAAAAAATTACTTTTTGGAAGGAGGTCTTGTGTATTTCTCAATTGTAATGTGTTCTGATTGTCATGACTTTATAGCCATTTTTTTAAAAAGTATTTAAAATATTTTTATGAAGTGCATCTGTTCTTCATTATTTCTCCTGGAGCCTTAGTTTGATCTTCACAGTACTCTCAATGAGACCAACTCATCCAGATATCTGGTTGCTTACTCTGATGCTAAGGTGATAACAATAAAATTTGTCATGTGAAACCATGGGATCATATTGCAGTGCACATCTTCTCTCCTGGAAAGGCTGTGTGTAACTGGCAGGCATCTCTCCAGGGAACCACCAAAGAGGATGCAGATGGGAGGGGGGATGGCAGCTGTCTTTGCAAAGATGTCACTCCCTGAGGTGAGAAGATGAAACACATGAACAAAGCAATTTCTACATGAATGCATCTTACTGCCCTGCAGTCAGCTTCACTTTTCCTTTCAGTCTTGGAAGATGTGCCTAATGAAATAGCAGGTAATAACATCTATGTATTTAGTGGCTGATACACTGAGAACTCATTTCACAAATTTCTGAATTTGTGAAAATTCAATATACATTTTAAAAGAAATTAAGTTTGAAAACTGGCCTTGATACCAACATGGAAAAAAAAATCACACTTCAACATCTAATGGCAAAGGAAAAACTAGACTTTGCTAAAACTAAAGTTTAGTTTTTGATTACAGACAAAACATCTTTGTCAGTATGATTTCATGTGTTCTTTGCTAATTGTCACTAAATATTTTGACCCCGTTTGACACAGGAGTGCACAATTCTTAACTTTCATGTGTTAAATGCTCTTCATGACAAAGTGTACCTTCTGTCCCAGGTAACAAGAAGAAAACTTGATTTTCTAGATGTATTGTGAAAAGGAAGGAAAATACTTCTAAAGAGGGGGACTTAATGTGTCCTGTAAATCTATGCCTGGCCTCTTGTGACTTCTTTATGCTGCACTGAGCAGTTCTCAAACTGAGAACAATCTGAATCAGGAGGATTCCTCTGGAATAGATCCAACACCAAGCACTGTGCCCTCTTCTTCTCTCTTTCCTCAGATCTTTTCCCTTACTGGTTAGTGCTTGCAGCCTACTTGAGTTGTGATCATTTATGTGGAGAATATGAGAACCCTCATCTTAGCCCTCAGTAAAGGTGATTGAAATAAAAAGGTGAAATGCAAAGGGAAAAATGAAATTAAAGAATGAAAGACCATCATGTGATTAAGTAAAGAAGTGTGTCCAGTGTGACAGAGATACTTGAAGATCTACCCATAGTGGGTGTCCCTCTTGCCTGCATCACTGGAATTCAAGGCTGGAATTCAGCCTTCAGTCAAGGCTGACTCCAACAAAGACCAGTAGCACCACAGGTGCTAAAAAATGAAAAGGACTTGATGAGTCCTTTTAATTAAAAATCCACAGGACTTGATGACTCTGTGTCTGGTACTTAATTTTCTTGGTTTGACAGTAATAATGAGTGCTCTGCATCTGTATGTGGGTCAATTCCTTCTCTCCCTGCCAGCTTTTTCTGCTACCACTTATTTGATGGCTCTATTATGAGGGAGTTCTCTACTCTGAGGGTTTTTTTTTCCTTAAGGTTGTTCCTTCCCCTTCTTGAGCTGTTGTTGAGACTTTCTCTCATAGTCTTTTCAGGCTGCATTGAGTAGAAGTGCTGTTTCAAAAGATAGTATCAAGAAGTTAGTTTTTTAATATTTAAAATAAGGATTTGCTTGGAGCAATCCTTGGAGAGTTTGAAGCTGAAATATATTTCCTCACTGAAAGAGATTGCCCTTCTACTGTGTTAGCATAGGCTCAGGTGTGTGCTACTTCCTGTTCCAGCTTAAGCCTGCCATTTCCAGCCTGCTGCTAGGAAGATGGTGTTGGTGTTGAATTATTTTGGTGGTTTTATTTTGGTTTTGGTTTTTTTTTTTTTTTTCACTTGAGCACTGAAGGTCTTTGGTTTACAGTCTCTTCCTCATTTAAAAGAGAGGTGGCTCTGGTTGATTGAAGACCTGGGAAGAAATCAAATTAATTCACAGGCCGTAGAAATTCAGTGTTCTGTTAATTAACACTAAAACCGCGGGGAAAACAAACTAAACAAGCAGCCAGCTGGAAGGAGGTGCACAAGCATGTCAAGATAGATGTGACTGTAAACTGATGACTACAATCAGTTTCACTGAGGAATTAAAATAATGTTCAAAGTTTCAGTGCTTCTGAAGTATTTTACATTGGGCTTCTTTAGGTCATTCCAAACCAAAACACAAATGATCTGAAGAAGTGAGAGTGATAATTCTTTAAGCAATGTTGCTGGATTGCTTTAAACAATCCTAGTCCAGGATGAAAGGATGCACAGCTTCTCAGTTTGACCTTGCTTCTCCTTTATAATCCCCCAATGCCAGCTGCAATGTAAAAGCATCTTCTACACTTCACAGCCTCTCTTGTTGATGTAGGTGCTCTCATAATCATATTTGTACTTAATTATTGGGAACTTGATCCTTTAGTCATTGCAGGAATAAAACTGTGTTGATTTCAGCGGCAATAATGAGACAATAGAAATGTTCAGCCTTGTCACCAGACCACTGTCTGTGTTTGTAGTGGAGAATATTTAATGCTAGCTAGGTTCATCCTATAGCCTTTAGGCATGGTGGTACACCTAAACCAGACCTTTCTTCAGACCAAAACTTCTAAACTCACGTACACTTTGCTTGGTGACCATTTCTTTCTCTTCCATTTCTTATATCCTTCTGTTCTTGGATCAAAGTGCAAGACCATGAGTGTGCCTTACAGACAGAGTTCAGAATTTTGGAGAGTTAATCAAGTTTGGTTTTCCTCTAATGAATACAAGAGTTGTAATTTAGATTTAGGCACAATGTCAGTTAGGTCTTCATCAAATGAGTGAAGAGGGCCTGGTTCTTCAAGGAAAGTTGTAAGAGCTTGGCAGACTGAAGTACTGAGGCTTCTAGTCTCTGTTTAGAGGTTGGCCAAGTCTGTAAAGTTTGCCAGTTTGATGACCTTTCTAGGATCCTTTCTAGGATCAGTGTTATGCTACCACCTTTGGTAAAATGCAAATTTTCAGTCTAACAGTGGCACATTGGTAGGTATTTGGCAGCTTTTGGCAGTAAATTCCTTGATTTTATTACTGTTTGGGTAAAAATACAATTGATCTATTGGGTGTTTACTTTTTGTTTGATTGTATATGTCCTTATTCTGTCAGAGGTCAGAGACAATAGCTGCTCAGTGTTCCACTCACTATATGTGTTATATATTTGATGTCACTTAGTATTCTCCTTCCTGCTGTAAGGTACAAATCCTTAAAGTATCCCATCATCTTTCTTTGTCAATAGCCAGACACTTCTTGTTCTGATACATTTTTACAGAGTAGGTGTTCAGAGCTGCACAGAATTCACCAGATAAGACTTTACTGTTTATAAACATAAAGGCATTGTCTCCAGTTTTAATGGAGTTTATCTTGCTTTCTGTAGTAATATGCAGGTTTCTTTGGATATAATTAAACTTCACAGGTGGCTTATATATTTCTCTGTAGTGTGCATGCTCTTTAACGTGCATAATAAGTACTCAATTGTACTATCATGATGCTTTGAGGTCCTTTGGCACTTTCCAGTAATATTCTCTGATAGTGCAAACTCAAGTAACTTGGTATGATATGACATTTTGCCACCTTACAATTGATTTATTTTTTTAATACAGCAGAGCACAATCCCTCTGGTAATTCAGTAATATATAAACTGCTTCTGCACTCTCACATACACTGTTTAGACTTGATGACTCACTGGTTTTGAACTACTAATTTGTTTTTTCTTTCATATCCGTTTTCCTGAGACTCCCTCAGTTTTATTTTTTCAGTCTGTTTCAGGTCAGTGGTTTCTAGTGCCTGGCACGTGGATGTTTTTTATCATACATTTGAATAATTTAATGAGTGCCAGATTCATGTTCGAACATGAGGAGACAAAATACAAACTGTTAGCTTCTAGCAATGTCCTCATCTGGGTTTGCAGAGGTGTGTTTCCATGGTTTGCAATTTCTGAAAGGAAACTCATAAAAACTGTCAGACAGGATTTCATTGCAGATTTTATATGAGAAATCCTCTTAAAACTTAACATGCATGATCTGGATAGAATTTAATCATCTGAAAAAAATCATAGGTAACTGTTTAAAAATGCCAATAAATATTATCTGGTAGTGTGTCCAATATTTCTACAGCCAGTCATCACAAAAAGCAAGACAATTCTATACTGCCTTAAAATGTACCCACTCAGAATAAGCTTCAGTAGCTAAAATACTCATCCAGTAGTCTAAAGGAATATTAGAACTATCCACAGGATTACCCTGAGGTATTGACACTATGAACTGAAAGGAAAATATGATTTGACCTTGGGAATAACTCAATTTGGTCAACAAAACAGGAAGAAAACTGCTATAATCACAAGGGTCTTCAGGAGGGCTAGAGACAGTATCTTTCTTAGTGTCTAGAATTTTTCAGTAGACTGGTGAGTCAAAAGGAATAAAAAATAGCCCAAATTTATAGCTTAGACAGTATATTAACAACAAAAAATATTCAGCAAAAGTGATGGGTTTATGTAATTATGTGGAACAAGTTGTAATCTGGTTGTATTTTGTATTGGGTTTGGGTTTGTCTTTGGCTGTTAAGTGAAAAACTGGAATCTTTCTGTAACACTTGCATTCTCAAGGAGCTGAACATGGAATATATTACCATTAGCTGTCCCATTTTGATTTTCTTAACTCATAGTAATGAGTTAATATAAGAGAAGCAACTGTTTCTTTCAGACTTCACAAAATAGGAAAAATAATTGCCTGTACACTTATAAACAAGAATAATGATTTAAGTAGCACATAGACAGCATTTGCCATAAATGCTGTTTTTATTCATGGATTGTTCTAAGTGCAGTTTTGGAACGATAATTTTTTAATATGTAATCTAAGGTGTATCTAAACTCAACAAAGGAACAGATTATTAGTTTACTGCTTCAGCTGTCCTACTAGAACATTTTATGGGTTTTTTCATCTATAGAGGAAATATTTTTTACCAAATACAGATTAAAGACGAGAAATATTATATATTCATATTTTTTTCTTCCAAAGACAGCCAGAGCTTTTATTTCTAACAAACCCCGAGCATCAGAGTAACTTTTTATACTATATAAATTAATTTCCTTTTTCAAAATCTGCTATTAAGCACTGTAATACATATCCATGCTCTGTGTATCCTATAGAGATATATGCAGTTGGGTTTGAGTGATTTATTTTTGTGCATTTAATTTCCACTTTTGTTAACTTAAAATGCTCTTTGCAAGAAAAGGTCAAGATTTCTGTAAGACAAAATGTATTTATGGAGAAAAATTTTATTCTGTCCCAGAAATAATGATTCTTCTCTCTCCACTGTGTAGCCATTGCTGGGCATGCATTCAACCATTTCCTGCTCCCTGTGGCCAAAAGAGCCACCTACAATCACGTTCTCCTTTTGTATTCCTGAAGGCAAGTCTAGGAGGATCTTTCCTAGTTGCCACTGAGTGCTTGTGACAAGGAGTTATCTCCTACAAAATTAAAGAATTTCCAACACCTGCTCTTCACAGCAGTGTGATATTCCCAGCTGATGTCTGGGAAGTCTGAAATCTCTCCTTAGGACCAGAGCTACCAATCCAGAAATTTCTTCTAGTTGTCTATGGAATCACTCATCAATGCTTACATGATGGTTAAATAGTCAGTGGCAGACACATCATCAGTAACTATAAGGGCTGTACAGTCAGACCTTCCCTTACCTATAGTGGGACACCTCTACTTTGCCTGCCCACATTTCATGTATGAAATAGCAAATACTGGTTGGCAATGAAAGAAACAGAAGTACATAAGGAAAAGGATATGATAATGGGATATCAAGAAGCAGAACAGTTATTGCTTAATAACTCATTTGGTTTTTAATATTTCATCATTGCTGCTGAAATTCTGGCTATTCTACAAATGTGTTCCTTTGTCTCTTATCTAAAAAGTCTAAAGGCTATTTGGAGACACTTTGTATTTTAAATGCTTTGCAATTTAAGATATATAATGATCTGCTTGCAGCAATTTATTAGACAATGCTGTATGCAGATGTTCTTCAGAGAAAGGGTGAATGTGAACTAAAACCCCACAATGTGCTCCATTTGAATCAGAATTTTAAAGCCTTGGAGACAGTGTCTGAGAGGCATTCTTTAAGGCAAAACTGCAATATTTATTTAGGTTCACTAAGGATGGTAGATTCCAAGCCTGCTTTTGGTTTATGTGTCTTGTTGATATCAGGTATTCAAAAGAGGTGAACTGAGCAAATTTTGAGCACAACCTGGGACTCCTAAGTGAAGACATTCTTCATGTTTCTCATGTTTCTGACAGAATGTGAAATGATGTTTGAATGCAGATATATTTATGCACTTTAGATTAGTGACCTTGGCTATCCAGGCAGCCCATTCCTACCTGTGATTTCAAAAACAAGCAGAGGCCTAATGTCTCACATGCCTCACAAGAGTGTGCCATAGCTACAAATTCCATGAAAAATATTAACTTGGATTAATTGATGTAAAGCACTGAAAAAAAAAAAGGAAGTATAAGAAATATACAGATAATGTCACATTTATTTAGTGGAAAGGAAAAAAAAAACCTAGTAACTAGAAAGTGGGAAGATTGTTTGGCCCAGTTGAGACCTTGAATCTGTGAAATGACACCATTTACTTAGCTGAATAAAAAAAATGCATGGAAGGTCAGTAGAATACAAGAGAAGAGAAAACCATCCAAGTTGCCTGGAAATTTCAAACTGAGTATTAGGAGACAGCACAGAGAATATGGGTAGGGGGGGATTTATAGGTGTTGTATGGAAACTTTCATATGCCACTGAGATTAGCTGAGCTGGTTAGAGCATTGTGCAGATAAATGCCAAGGTTGTGGGTTTGATTCCTCTATGGGCTCTTCACTTAAGGGTTGGATTTGATGATCCTTGTGGGTCCCATTGAATTCTGAGTATTCTGTTATTTTGTGATAACTTATGAACAGTACAAATAATAATAAAAAAAAGAGGGTTCAGAGGGTTTTGCTTGAGTG
The DNA here is from genome assembly GCF_028551555.1 of Melozone crissalis. NCBI lineage: Eukaryota > Metazoa > Chordata > Aves > Passeriformes > Passerellidae > Melozone > Melozone crissalis. The sequence goes on along the minus strand of NW_026535784.1, from coordinate 31,997,655 downwards.
GACAGAGTTGTATTTCTCCCCAAGATTAACTGAATTCTAAAATAGAAAGCAGGATGTAAATAATTCACTACAACCCCAGCTAAGTGAAATTTTCTGTAGGAGGATAGTGCTCAGGGCCTGTGTTTGTACACAGTAATATCAACACTCCTGATCAGTTATTCCCTGACTTTAGAAACTTTGGGACTTCTTTCCAGGCAAAACACAAGTGTAGTGTTCTGTCATTGGATGCAGAAATAGAATAACCTGGGGAAAAAATCTCCCTAAACCAGATGGATAGATAGATATATAGATAAATTCCCTGAAATATCTACATAGAGAAATCAGATTAGATGATGAGTCTGACCAGCAGTTTCTGGTCCAGAGATGTAAAGCAAACTGTTTCAATTCTATCCAGCAACAGGCAGTAGTACAGCCTCTCATTAGTCACACCCTCCCAAGTGGGTTGTAAACCATTTATACTACCTCCTTTCAGTCACATGTCTTACTTGGAAGAGCTGGGATTCTCCATTTACTATAAATTGTTTAGATTTGCTACTGCTGAATGTCTATTAGCAGAGTAAAGGGGCTAGAAAATAAATAGTGCTACTGCTATGCTTATGAATTCATCCTTCAGGCAGATTTTCAATAAATGATGAGAATATGAGAGGCAACAGCATGGAGTCCTGAAGAACTGCCAGTTTTGCATTAAAGAAAAGTAGAAAAAAAAAAGCAGTAAAGATAACCTGCTTAGAAGAGTTATTTTTTGGCTACCAAAGCATTTTTATAGAAGCATTGTGCTGAAGTAAAGATGTTTAAGCAAGTATTTACTAATCAGTCCCAATTAGCATAGAGATTGACAAAATATGATGAAAGCAATATCAGCTATTTGATGTGTATGGGTGGAATTTAATGTCAAAACTGATTTCATACAGGGTTTTTTCGTTTTCATATAGTATTTTATTCTCTTTCACTAGGAACCAAGTCAGAAAGAAGACTGTGCCTTAGAAGTGGCTGTACCTCATTGTAACCTGTTTCATAACGTTTAGTTATGAGAATTTTGCTGTTGACTTTAGAGGAACTTGGGCTGGGTGCTTAATGCTTGGTATGGAACATTGCAGTCACATTGTTGTCCTCCTAAATATCAGGTTTCTCTTTTTTTTTTCTTTTTCACCAGTGCTAATATTCAGGCATTGTAGAATTTGTTCCATAGCACAGCTGATGTGTTACTGGCGCACCACCAGAAAAGTGAAGCACATTGTTCCTACTTCAGTATGCATCTATTGCTGTTTTGTTGGCAGGAGGGTCAAAATGTGTTCCCTTTGTGTCTTTTTGCAATTGGTGGGCGGTGGGAAAAGAATTACTGCACTTGTCTGAACTGTGGTAATTAGAAATACTCATGCATAGCATAGCACTGTATTCACATGTGTGTTCACCAGTGTCTACATATAAAGTGGAATTTTATTCTTATTTGCATTATTGAGAGCTATGAATAACTTAAGTAATTTGGTTTACATAAATTCCTCTATTCTTCTATTTGGGGTAGAGCAAAGGTGTTAGACTAACTGCACAGCCTAACAGACTCAGTGTAGGAAGATAATTGGATTATATTTTTTGTACAACAGTTTTTGTGATCCTTCAAGAAACCAGGAGTTTATCCCCATCTGCAAGCCCATATTGTCAGTGAGTAGCTAAAAGACATCATCTTAATGTGGCATCAATTATTTTCACCTTTATACTTTCTCAGTGGTGTTACAACAGTGCTGTCTATCTGGGATGTCTGCCACACTTAAGCACCACCAAGTACAAAATGTTCCTTAGAAATGTGTTCTGCCTCACAGATCATCAGTGTCACACTCAAGCTTCATTTTTCTTGAGTAAAATTCTCACTGGATTTTGAATTCTGTCACTCCTTGGACCCCAGTAGTCAACATTTTCTATGTTATACCTAAAACAGCCAACTAAAACCCTTAAAGATCATCATCACTAACTTTCTTTGCTTGACACAATGCAGCTCTCTATAGGTAAAACTCAAATGTTCAGATTTCAGATGTGTTTTAGGCGTCTCAGATGTGGCACTAAATGGCCACAGAACTTAGACTGACACAAACCTCCCTGTCCTGCATCTATATATGCAATTCCTATACTTACCTTTTCTACCTCTAATTCTTGGTAGCATAGATGGTTTTAAAGACCTATATGAAAAATACTCAGTCAATACTTTTTTTTTCTGGAGAGTAAGATGAGAGCAGAAATGTGAGGTAAAGGGTAGAAGTGGTCAAGTTGCTTTTACTCAGTATGATAAAAGCAAATACTGTGGTGTTCAGCCACAGCCATATGACACATGGTGCTGCTGCTGATCCAAACTAGACCAGAGCTGCCATGCACAGAGATGCACTGATGTAGTTGCACATAAAGGAAGTGTGGGAAATGAGTGGTAATGTTAGGAAAAAAGTTTACAAAACAATGAAGAAAACAATTTATTTTTTCTCTTTAGTTTCCCTTAATTATGTTTCTTTTTATTTATCTTGTACTTTTATCTTTGCAGTTCTGTTGAATTCAGCTAAGGATTTTTTTGGATGCAGTTTTTTTTGGACATTTGCAAATTATTCTGGTCAGTAACAGTGAATCGTGACAGTCCTTTGCTAAAGTTTAGTAATACCAGATACCTGATCCATACCATCAGGACAAGAAGCTGCAGTTTTAGAATGTAACAAGATGAGCAGTACAAAATGGACAGTTTTACTTTTTATCAAAAAAGTTTCCACATTTTCATTACATTTTGATGTATGTTTGAAAGCAAAAAGAATTATCAGGGCTGACTAACAGCCTGTAGGAGAAAGTGGAATTTTACAGTGTTGATGATTCAGGAGGCCAGTTAGCATTGGCAAGTGTAATTGTGAAGGCTGCTTGATAGATGGAGAGAGCATAAACTGTAACATTTTAATTGGAAATTTTATTGAGCTGTTGCAGAAGATGGACACATAGAAGCAATGCTTCAGTTACCAATAGCTGAAATTGTGATTGAATAAAATTTCCATGTCTTGAAATAACTCTCATTCTCTACCAAAACAGAACAACACCATTTTCACACACCATTTTCATAAATAACTTTCTTAATGATGCACAAAGCTTAGCAATAACAGACACTGAATGAAGAAGAACAGCGTACAATGCACCCAAAGGAAAAACAGAGGTGCTTTGTTTTGTTTTTAAACAGCTTGTTTTTCACTGCAATAGTACAGTAACTGATGCTTAGAAAAATTACTTCAGCGAAAGTTTTGGTAATGAAGAACTGAAAATTCTTCACACACCTTTAGTGCATCTCCTAAGGTTTACAGTACAGTCTTACATTTTTCACTGGAGATGACTGGAGTTTTGTCTAAGTATAGAAAAGAGCATGGAAATTATTGATACAGCCTAATGATTTATTAGTTCCTTTTTTTTCACCCTTGGTTTTCAGTTTTGTTAGTGGTGTCTAGTCAATTACTCTAATCCTGATGTTTATAATGGGAGTTGAGTTGGAATTAATTGCCCAAATTTGATGGAAAGCTGTCACTTTGCCAGACAGTGACTCCACATTACAGCCATATAGCACAGTCCATAAAAATGTTGCAAAGAAATAGTAATTTTTAATGCTGTCAGTTTGTATCTTAAATCACCATTTTATCTAATTTGGCACATTTTCCTTAAATTGTCACCTTGGAGACTGAGATTTGAACTGATTTGTTACCAGATGCAATAGTTCTTCTGTTAGGAAGCACTTCCTAATTCTGGGAGCTGTGCAGGGACCCCAGCTCCATGCTGGGATGAGACCTTATTGCACACTCCCTCCTCTCTGTGTCAGTTTTCAGTGGAAGTGAACCCAGCTGTGTGGATTAGGCAAGCACCCCCAGGGTGGCTGCTGAGGTTTCAGTCTGTAAGATCCACTTGGTTTATATGCAGCCTGGGAGTGTTTCTTTTTAATTAAAGCAAGCTCCTGGCCATAGGAACTGTGAAGAAAGAATCATCCTTTGTGAAGGAAAGCTTGAAAGCTTGTGGTTGTAAATGCCCTGACAGCAGATGGGCATTTAAAAAACTATCAAAAATCTGCTGAGTTTGAGGTTGCATGATCTTTTTTTGATGGACTGGTAATATTTTCCTTTTCTACAGTTCTGTTTGGAAATATATTTTTACTTTTATTAAGGGTGTCTTTCTGTTTGCTGTGGTAAAGATGGCAGAGATGATGCTTGTCAAACAGATGAGCCCCCTTGTGTAATTTCATTGGCACCCCTGGAGCTTTTCCTAGTGCTATTTCAGGAGAGTCTCAAATAGTACAAAACTGCTTTCTCTGGTTGAAGCTCTTCTTGTTCTGCATACATGGAAACGATGACTGTAGCTTGGCCTTTAAGCCTTTGCTTCTCTGCTCAGCTTCCTGGGGTGAGTCACTGGCATTAAATCTAACAGTGATAAAGCCACCTTATGTGTCACGTTATGTGCCTCACAGCACTCAGCTTCAAAAACAGGTCTACAATCAACTCTTCATCCTCTTCTGAGGGTGGCAAAAATGCTGAGCCCACAAATTGAAACACACACCTTTTTTAAAAGCAGACTGCACTTGAGTGTCAAAGAATACTTGCCTTTTAAATAAAACAGTTTTGTAATTAAAAACCTCAAGTTTATTCTATGAACCCCTTTTTTCATGAAGGGAACAAAGCATTTTTCCCTTTTTGCCTTTCCCCATATGAGTCTTCTACATGTTTTGTTTTAAAAATAAATAATACCCAGCTTCAATAGAATATATAGAATCATCAAATTGTTAAAGATGGAAAAGACCTCTAAAATCATCCAGTCCAACTATTCTTAGCACTGTCACCTTCACCACTGAAGCATGTCCCTAAGTGCCACAACTAGATGGTTTTTCATTCCTCCCATGGACAGTGATTCTATGACTTCCCTGGACAGCCCTTCCAGTGAGAATTTTTTTTCTAATATCCAATCTAAACCTCCCATGGCACAACTTGAGACCATTCCCTTTTGTTCTGTAGTAGAACAACATACTTTGCTCTCCTCGACTTCTCACCTCCACCTCTCAACTTGGAACCCCAGAGATAAACAGTTGATTTTCTTTTTTTAATTTTTGAGATTTCCATTTCAGAACATTTTTTGTCAAACCATATTTACACCTAGCAGTAAGGAAGAAGAGCATTTCCAAGGTGGGAGAACTTCCTTATTGGTTTCTCTAGAGAAAACTTGAATAAACAGACTGATGTTTTCTTTTAATTCTTATCTTCCAAGGCAGTAGATTATTTGGTACATTTAGTTTCATAGATTTATGCCCACTATTTATCCTACAGAGGGCAGGGAAAAAGTGGATCAAGAATCGAAAGGATTTCTAGAGGTACAATTAGCATTCACATCCTGCATCAAAGCACATTTTAGTTGTGATAGATTGTAAAGTCATATTTCTGGAGGATAGTTTTTTTTTAAATAATATTTTAATTGGATTTTTAGTTTTGTAGTTGGCTCAGTTTCTACTCAAATATTTACTGAGATGTTACAAAATTTTTAATTGTGACTTTAAAAAGTATCACAGGTGACCTGAACAAAGTGATCTCTGAACAAGGGGATTAACTAGGCAAAAAGCTGAGAAACACCTTTCATTTCAGACCTCTGCTCTCTTCAGGCACTGTCTGTGTGAACCTCTTTAGAAAAGTTGAAATTCAGCAGATATCTGTCATTAGTTTCACAGTGTCCTGCAGAGGCACTCAGTGTTCTCTTTCTTCTCTTGTAATCAATTAGGTTACTGTTAAATGACAGGAAATTCAAGAACTATGGTTAATGCTAATAATGAAATAAACTGCCTGCCAGCTCTGAAAGCAACAACTAAATAATCTTGACTGCTTCAGGAAAAAAAGAAAGCCCATAGAAACCTCAGACCACCCAAAAAAAAAATTGTAAATATAAAACCCAAGTGCATTGAAAGGCCAGTTTTGGGTTTTAGCTGGGGCTGACTGGCAGCTTGAAATATGCGGCATTTCTCAAGATGACCAGGATCATATCAAATTTGATTGAATTTTATTGCAGAGCATGGTTTCAGGAGCTTATGGAAGCCTCTCACTAATATTCTGCCACTAAATTGAATGGTAACTTTGCTTTTATTCCCTTCTATACAATGAAAGAATTAACTTCACTCTGGTTACTGTCAAATCATTTCTATCAAGAAGCAGCATAGTCCCACAGGTAAAGTCCCAAGAAAGAAATATTTGGGGGAAGTATTTGGAATGAATGGGATTTCACCAAGACTAAAGTATTAAAAATATTGGTATGAAGAAAGATTCATATGCAATTGTGAGATACTCTCTTACCATGTGCTGTTTAAAATTAATTAAATCCAACAGCTGGATCATTATAGACAGAGAATGGGATAGAAAGCTTATAAAAAGTGTGAACAAAAATTCTTGGATCATTTTTTTTTCCTAGAGACTATAAATCCACTTGCATTGAGGATGGTCATGTTTGCCCTGGTGGGATGCCCTGGGAAGGAATGAACTGTTTTTTCCTGCTCTCCTCGGCAGCCCCTGTGCTGCCTCAGAAAGCTGAGCCGTGCCACAGACAGCTCAGCTCTGTGCAATACAGTATTTAGCCAAAGGCCCACCTGGGCATCAAGCTCCCCACCCTACAGTGCCAGAGCTCTTTCTAGGGCAGAGGTTTTTGGGTATTCATTTTACAGAGATAAGTGTACATTGCTCCACAGAGTAGGGTATTAGGATTATCTCTTCATTTTATTTCACTGTCAGTCCTACTCTGTGATACTGCTAAGTCCCCAAGGACTCCTTTTATATGTTTGAGTGCTTTGATAATTCAGGCTTTGAAGGGCTCTTTGCCACGAGTGTGTCTCTGCTGAGCTGGGGACAGAAACGTAGGACCAGCCTTGGCCATCTCTGATTGCAGTACAGTGAGAGCTTCTAGTCTGTCTGAGAAAAAAGGATCACATACAGAGTAAAAGATTGGTAATTACAGAAGTGGCCACATATGAAGCTCTGTTCTTTCTAAGTTAGACCATCTCTAAGACCATCAAGTAATAGTTAATTTTTTTCAAGGGACTTTATCCCTAATTTTATCTGTATTTTATTTACTCACATTTGAATCATTTCTATCCTCCCCTAAAAGTGCCTGCTTTTTCAGTGAGGTCAGAATTCCTCATCTTACAGCTCTATATATGAAGATGAAGTTATCAATTAAGACAGATAATTAAGGGCTAGGAAAAAGTGATCCCACTGGAACAAATGTTTCTTTATCTGACCACCTCCATGTCTTCCATATTGTTGTTTCTTATTATAAGGAAGTGAGGACCAGGGTGCTCAGTCTAAACACATTTTGGTGAGTCATTCTTGTCTCTGAGGAGGTGGCCTTGCCCAGTTCTCCTCTCTGACTCACTGTAGCTGTAAGTGGTAGGGCATGTATTTTTCAAAGGGCACATACTGAAACCTTCTTAAGAACAAGTTCATCTGCTTTTAATACTAATTTCTCTATAAAGTACATTTTGTTCTCTTGTAAACTCCGATTCCTGGCATTGGCAAGTTCTTAAAGGCTGGACTGGAGTCACAGAAATGTTAAAAGTGTACAGGTTTAAGTAACTTAAATGACACTTAAATAACACGTACTTATAGAATTCTTTTATGTATATAAAAATTGATTTTACTGACTCAATTAAAGCTGAAAACTTGGATATGGAGGAAAATCACATTTTTACCTATGATTAAGCCAGAGGAGTGCACTGTTAATGGTATTATGCCATCAGAATTTAATGAAAACTCTCTAATTTGATGGATTAATCTTTTTTCAAAATTTTTCCATTCTAATTATATTATCATGTGAAATTGGGATAAACTTTTGCTGTCTTGATGCAGGCAGAACATATTTTAATATGTGGGGTGCTTTCTGTGTGACAAAATGACACTTGTTTGTCCCTGGAAAATGAGTGCCTCAGCTATAGAAGAAAATCTAGCAGATAAAGGCACTGAATTATATACATAATGTCAGGTCACATAGATCACTATGTACCTTCTGTGGTTTTCTATGGCTATTTGTCTAGCAAAGGAATTCAACAAACCAGGCTCTCCTTTTTCTGTGCTTTTAGTTTAGTAACTCATAACTGCTCAGAAATTTTTCCTTTGGTGTGGTATCTCCCTACCCTTACTCTAAACTTGTGAGTGCTTTCTAGTGAGCAAATTCAACAACAACAAAAGACCCCAAAAAACTAAAGCAATAGCTGTTGTTTTAATTCTAAGAGAAAATGTTACAAGCCTTGGAAGAAAGGGAATGGTGTTTTTGTTACCTTTCCCACATAAAGCCTGTGCTGGGGGTGTTTTCAGACATAAGGCAGGTAAAGTTTGACTTGCAAATGGAGCATTAGGATCCACACTTCATTGCTTGGACCTAACTCCAGTTCATAGAAGAATTACATTATCATGTTAGTAGTATGTTGTAACTGGCTTTCCATGACACTTTTCATAGATAGATCATCTTTTCCCTTTTTTGTGGATGATGGCTCCAAAAGTAGAGGATTTTAGTCTACTCACTAGAGCAGTTGCAATGCTCAGGTTTTCTAAATACCTATTCAGTGCTTTGTATTCTGCTCTGCTAGAGCTGTTGGATTCAAGCTGAGTGCTTGTGCTTTCAGGTAGCACTGGAAAAGTCTGAATTGGTCGTGAAGTAGAAATTTACACTTTATCAGCTGGTAAAGTGCTGCCTTCGTTCCTGAACAAGGTTAGCATATGTCTGTGATCACAGCCACTGAATCTGAAGCATGAAGCACTATGTGCCATAGAGGTTGAACACTCAGGCAAATCAGACATTTCTGTGGGGCACAGAACATGGAAACAAATTGTTTTCTTAGGTTTTGCATGGCCACCCGCTTTAAACCACACTGAGAAATTTCTAAAGTTAGTTGATAAAGTTTGCAGCAAAGAATTGCTAATCATTGCTTGCCCTCAGCAGAATGACACATGCTGTTGCAAAACAAAATTCAGACTGTGCCTAATACCACAAAGTTTGCAATAAGGAAACAGCTGTTTTCATTTTAAGCTATTTCCTTCATGATATCTGAGTAAAAGATAGAATATTAATAAAGAAAAAGAACACGGTCATCAAGACTGAGGTTCTACATGCTACAGCTGAAGATCTTTACATAGTTTCTGCACTGACTGCCCCATTTCTCTTTAGAAATGTATCTCTTTAGAAATGTATCAGATGTTGATCTGGGATTTCTAGGGATGTAAGCCTGAATACGTTCTTCCAAAATATGATTGGATGTTTCAGTATATGTCCCTTAAAATTATTGCTGCAGTACATACAGTGAAGCTATCAACAAATGAGTATTTTCCCCAGAAAAAATCAGTAGGAATTAGAGAAAACTCCATGCAACATGTTGTGAAAGGTCTTGATTCAGACTACCAGCATTTTACATAGTATTTAGTGTAACCCTTTTATTCTGTCAATTACATCCCAAAACAGAGTTCAGCTTTATTTTACTGGAGTTCTTGTTTTATTGTTATGAATTTATATTTTAGCTCAAAAATAAAGAAGTATTAAATCTATATCTATCTACAAAGGCTATTATTATTATTAATTGTGTGTATATACTGCCTCTTATTTGTGATTCTCAGAGAATTATACAACAGTAGGTATTTTTATTAGATCTGATTGGCAAGACACCAGAGATAATATTTACTTTGGAAGTCTTTAAAAGGCTAGTTTTGTCTATGTTCATTTTGAAAAAAAAAAAGAGTTTTGACACGTTTAGAATAAGTTTTGTTGGATTTTTGTGTTGTTGTTTGGAATCATATATCTATTTCAATTTATTTCTTACCTTCTATTAAAAAACCCCAAGAGCAAAAATGCTGGAGCAGAAATGTGGGGGTAATTCTCTTTAAATAAAATTGTCCTGTGTAGAATTTTGAAAATGTTGGAGGGCTTCTTCCCAACTTGAAATATCACCATATTTTGTTAGGCAGAGTTCCGTTTTCCATCCAGGTGTAGTCTTTACTTGCAATTGCTGTCTTCTTCCAATAGCTGCCAAGCAAGATAACTTTGGAAAGGATCTGCCCAGCATGGCAACACATGCTGGTAAAGCAGGACACCCCTTGACCCCAAAGCCACTTCCCTGTGTGCCAGATTTGGCTATGGAGGTCAGGTCAGCTTAGCCCATATTCTCTCCTTATGCACACACCTCCTATTTCTCAAGAGCTGAAATCAAAGTCCTGGAGGTGTGGCTGTCCACCCACCAACCTGTTAGTGTCTGTCATAAGTCAGCAACATGAAATTATCTCTTTCTCAAAAGGCAACCAGCAGGTATTAACACCTACAAATTACTAGGCAAAGCCACAGACTGTTTTTTTAATAAATACCAAGCAGGCATCAAACTGCTCTGAGGTTGTTGGGCTAATTTTTTGAGATAAAGTATAATGTGTGTTGTACTGTATAAATGACATCTACACTGTCATAAATAGTGTTTTCTTCCATAATGTGTGTAGAGTGTGTATGTAATGAATGTACAAAAGTATATGCATCCTAAAACAGAGGAAATCAGGCAAGAGCACCTGATTCTCAAACACAAAAAGAAACCCTGCAGAGCAGGAAAGCAAGAACAGGCAGCCTGGGATGAACAAGGGAGATTGAGGAGCCAGGGATAAGGTTAGGAAAAATGAAAGCCTGAGCAGGCTCCCTCAGGGGTCAGTTCTGGGACTGCCACTGTTTAACATCCTTGTTGGTGACATGGACTGTGAGACTGAGCACAGCCTCAGGGGGTTTACTGATGCCACCAAGCTGTGTGCTATAGCTGACATGCTGGAGGGAAGGGATGCTATCCAGAGGAACCTTGACAGGCTTGAGAAACAGATCCATGCAAACCTCAGGAAGTTCAATGAGGCCAAATGCAAAGTACTGCATTTGGGGTGAGGCAATCCCAAGCACAAGTACAGGCTGGATGGAGAATGGATTTAGAGCAACCCTGAGAAGAAGGACTTGAGGGTGTTGGTGGATGAGAGGCTGGACATAAGCCAGCAAATGTGCCTTTACAGCCCAAAAAGCCAACTATATCCTGGGCTGCATCCAAAGCAGTGCTGCCAGCAGGGTGAGGGAGGGGATTCTGCCCTGCTGCTCTGCTCTTGTGAGACCCTACCTGCAGTGTGGAGTCCAGAGGTCCCCAACAAAAGAAGAATGTGGACCTCTTGGAGTGAGTCCAGAAAAAGTCCATTAAGATGATCAGAGGGCTGGAGCACCTCTCTTGTGAAGACTGGAGGAGAGGTGAGAGCCAGGGTTGTTCAGCCTGGAGAAGCGAGGCAGCCTTCCAGTATCTAAAGGGGACCTACAGCAGAGCTATATATAGTGGGTATATAGTGACAGGACAAGGGAAAATATCTTTAAACTGACAGAGGGTAGGTTTAGACTAGATATTAGAAAGAAATTCTTTACTGTAAGGGAGGTGAGGCACTTCTCTCTGAACAGGTTGCCCAGAGAATTTGTGTCAGTCCCATCCTTGGCAAGGTTTAAGGCCGGGTTGGACAGGGCTTTGAGCAACTTGATCCTAGTGCAAGGTGTCCCTTCTCATGGCAGGGAGATTTGAACTAGAGGATCTTTAAGGACCCTTTCAGCTGAAACCATTCTGTGAGTCCACAATTCTATGAAAAGTATTTTGTGTTGGTAAAGAGTAAAAGAAAGAATGTCAGCCCCTCTGAACGGCGTGCAGCAGACTGGGCCTCAGTCCTCCCTTCTGCCATGTGTGTTCCCTGTCTCCCTGGGTACATGTCAAATGTAACCCTATCCCTATGTGTGCCAGAAACAAACCGTAGCTGCCGTTTACCAGGGGAAATCATAACCATCAACTGCACCATGTGAAATGGGTGTGCTGAGTTTTCCTTTTCCCTGCCAATTTTCTCATCTTGTCTGTTTAGCCCTTAAGTTCATTGCTTCCTGAAACAAAGATGATGTTTTATTATGTGAATATCTGTATGCACAGCAGGGACATGCATCTGAGTTGGAGCTGAAGAAATAAATAGCGTAATATAAATAAAATCCAGCATCAGCTGATGCATCAAAGGCAGATAAATAAAATGAACAAAAGACAAACAAGTGTGCTTGGAAACAGTGCTTTAGATCAACCTTTTGCTGTAGACTTGGGGTTTTTTTTGTGATACAGAACAAATTCTTTATTACCTTTTGAAGTGGGCAATGAGTTTTCAGCTTGATTTCTGTACTGTTCAGAGATTAATGAGGGATTCCACCCTTGCATGAATATTTTTACTTTTTTGGGCTAAACTTTTGTTTGCCTGATCAGTTCAACTGACCAAACTAAATCAGCTAGTCTGAGAATACACTCATAGCAAAGCATCTTTATATGGTTTCTCTCATAAAAGTTTAATACGGTGTATAATTAGAAAAGGTTGAGTGCTTCCATTAATTCTGCAGTGTTTTCCCACTTGTTTATTCTGATAAGCCCAATATTTTGCTGACAGGATGAATATAGGCTCAGTTAAAGATGTATGCAAATGCATATTTATCATTGTACCCCAAAAGCAATATCCCACAGGAAGGGAAACAAAGCAGGAGTTTTCATGAGGTTCAGATGACATTTGCTGTCCTCTCAGAGCTTTAGGGATGATGGAGAGCTCTGTGGGAACATTAAAGCCTGGGAATCCCAGTTATGTGGTTAATGGAGTTGAGTGATGTGCAGAGCAGTAAGATCTCACCAAGGAATTGGTGCCTCTCTGTTTCTGCTGCAGATCTCTTCCCCTAAGAGCACAGCCTGGGCAGAAGCCATGATGTTGCCATAGTTGTGTAGCAGCAGCAGTACGACAAAATTTGTAAGAGCTAATCCTACTTGAAGCATCGTTAATTCCTAATAGGGCTTGTGGAGAATAATAAGAACTATTCATGGATCTGGTTTTTTGTCTTCTACTTTTCTCTCTGTTGATCTCTTTTTATTGAAACATTGGCTAAAATTAGGCTTTGCAGGAATTTTCAAAATTATTTATCCTTAGGATTATGACTTCAGGATCCTGAATATTATGTATATTTCTCCTGCACTTTGTGATAATAAAATTTTCTAATAGATGTTTGAGAATAAATTTTTACCAAAATAATTTTAATACAGTTTCCAAACAGCACTGTTATGTTCAGAAAAAAGCTAATGTAGAGCAAATCAGTCTGTAAATGTGTCAGTCTTACAACACTCCCACCTTCCTTTTTTATTTCCAATTTCAATGCAAGATTTCACAAGAATGCATACACTTCCATATTTTAGTACACAAAAATACAAGGTGTCTTTAACACAGACACCTTTGATCATCTCAGGGAGATGATTTCATAGTCACTGTCGTGTGGCCTCATAATGTTTGTGTGTGTGAATTCTTGACTCTTTTGAACACAAGAGAAGAATTTGAACCTCTCCTTAAAATGCTTCAGAGTTCTTGGCAAAATAACACTTCAGTGATTCCTGAGCTGGTAAATTGGCTGTTGCAGCAGTTCCTGGCAAGGTCAGCGCTGCAGTGTGTTGTAGGTAATGGATGGCAGCTCTTACAGTGACTGTGTCTCCTCCTCCCTTAGAACTAGTCCTCTCTTCTGTGCTTGTACGTGGGGGCAGAGGTGTGTGCATGCACTTGCATGGGGAGATTTTCCTCCTTAGTTTCAGTTAGCCATCACTGGACTATGGATGTGTGGAAGTTAAAAGACTTTAATAAAAATTCCTAATAAGCAGCCATTAAACATATGGTCAGATTGTTTCTGTGCTCCTTAGTGCTTTCAAAGATGCCTGTCCTGCTCTCTCTCCTATGCTACTCTCTGCACATACAGAGGGACAAAAGTTATGCAGTTGAACTTATCTTTCTTTAAAAGTACTTCCTATTTTTGTCAGAAACAATACCTGTATTGCAATATCGCTGCAGCCATATAATCCTGTTCCTTAGACACGCACCTAGATTTTTTCTGAAGGGCCAGGGAAAGGAACCAGGCAAAACAGTCAATTGTGTTCCTAAGAAAAAAGTTAGCAACATTAGCTAGAAGAAACAGATCATTAACCCACAACCAGATGTCCCAACAGCAAGCTGTTCCTGTGGATCAGGTTTGTGAGCTTATTCCAGTGCTTTCCATTTGCTGCAGAGCATCCAGCCTGTAGGCTATAATAAACTCTGCCATGATGGCACTGATATTCTTCAGGGATCTCAGGAATGGATTTGGCTCCACTGCTTGTTGGCCTTTTGTACTCTGTCAAAAAGATTTTTTCCGTTGTCCGTTTACGAAAACAGTCGTGTCTTTCCATAGACAGCTGTACTGGGTCCAAAGGAGTGGCAACAGATGCCTCATCATCCACTCCAATAAAGAATTTTTATAGGCAAGGAAATCCTGCCATGGTGCCTGAGTCACCAAGCTAACATAATAGACCAGAAACTTTTCCCCATTGCATACTGAATTAATATGCCCTGATATAATTAAATTTTTATCACTTTTTCTGTTATTAGAAATGTGGAAAATTTTTGTAGACCTAATTTTTTTGTAAGACTTCGAGTTCCTAGTTGCATGGTAATGGGTCTATTTTCCTAAAATTTTGGATATACAAATACTTGAGATACAAATTTTGGATATACAAGAACTTGGAGATACAAATACTCCTGTGCTTTTTCAACAATTTAACTGAAGCAAATTTTTTGCCACAGGTTCCAGAGGTTTCTTTCTTTTTGATTTTGTTTGCTTCACCATGGTCTTCACTGTGAGCTACAGAGGAATCTCGGCTCAGGCACCTGGAGCACCTCCTCCCCCTCCTTCTTCACTAACCTTGGTGTTTGCAGAGTTGTTCTCACATATTCTCACTCTGCTCTTCTCTGCCTGGAGAATTACAGCTGCAACAAAAACTTTGTTTTGATTTATTCTTAAATATGCTATGACAGGGACATTACCACCATTTCCAGTTGACCCAGTTTTGGCCAGAGGCATGTCTGTCTTTGGAACCATGAGGGACTGGCTCTTCCAGACATGGTGGAAGCTTCCAGCAGGTTCTCACAGAAGCAACCTCTGTGTCTTTCCTCAACCCCCCATTACTAAAAACTAGGCTATGCTGACCCAATTAAAAAAAAATTGGAAAAGGATACAAAGTAAAAAAAACCCTAGATTCCTAAAGCTCTATTTACCATGATTATCAAGAAAAACTTAAAAATCTGTCCCGTTCTTGGTTATACAATGCTGTTCAAGAATGGCTATTTCTGAGTAACTCCATATGTGGGTATCCTTGTTCCATAATTAGCATGACTCTCATTTTTGGCTTAACTCCTTTACAAAGTGCATTAAGTTGAGCAAGAGCATATCTGTTTGGTAAAGGAACTGAAATGTAAAACCAGCCTCCTGAAAAATGGCCTCCTGTTTCAGTGTAGTGAGTTTACAGGGTGCTTGAAGATGGGAAAAAATCATACCAAGCCCACTGTGAGCCCAAAGTAATGACATTATCGTGGTTGCCCTGTTGAGCTAGTAATGAACTACATAGTTATTTTTTATGACAAAAATCTACAAATATGCAGCATGGACCATAAAGTTCAGTTGAGAAATGCTTTAAACTGAACCATGTAGTGAGTCATCAACAGGGAAAGGGAAGAATTCTACCCCTTGCTGTGCTGATAGAAGGGGCTATATAGTGGGTTGACTCTACCTGGATGCCAGGTGCCCATCAAAATGGCTCTGTCGCTCCCCTCCTCAGCTGGACAGGGAACAGAAAATATAATGAAAGTCTCTTGGGTAAAGATAAGGAAAGGGAGACATGTCAGCAATTACCATCTGGGTCAAAGCAGACTCAGATGGGGGAAATTAATTTACTTTATAATAGAGTAATAAGAAATAAACCCAAATCTTTAAAAACCTTGCTGTCACTCATCCTTGTTTGCAAGGCTCAGCTTCACTTCCAGTTTTCTCTACCTCCACCCTACCAGCAGTGCAGATGGAGTGGGGATTGTGATCAGTTCATTACACGTTGTCTCTGCTACTCCTGCCAGGAGCCAACAGTCTCTCCTTGGTATCACAGCCTCTTTTGGGCATCCACCTGCTCCAGCATGGGGTCCTCCATGGAGGGAGCTGCCTCACCATGGGCTGCATCATGGGCTGCACCATGGGCTGCAAGAGAATCTCTGCTCTGGCACCTGGAGCACCTCCTCTCCCTCCTTTTCCACTGACCTCAATGTCTGCAGGGCTCTTGCTCTCACATATTCTCTGTCCCCTCTCTGGCTAAAATTTCACAGTAACTTTTCCCCTTAAATTTGTTGTGTCAGAGGCACTACTGCCATCACCAATGGCCCTGACCCTGGCCAGCAGTGGGTCCATCTTGGAGCTGGCTGGCCTCAGCTCTATGGGACACAGGAGATGTTTCCAGCAGTTTCTTGCAGAAAGCCATCCCTGTAGCCCCCCTGCTATCAAAATCTTGCCATGTAATCCAATACATGCTGTCAAGCATAGAACATGATACCTTGTCTAGCAAACAGGTATTTTTCCACTCCAAGGGAGTCAAACAGTGCTTATTTTAACAAAGAGGAAATGGTTGACTGATAAGGTGGAAAAAAATATCACTTATGACCACTGGCTGGATTTTATATGGGAGGTGGCTTATAGAGGCTATCGTTCTCCAGCATGATAAGACACTTCTTAATGATTGTTACCCAAGATGTCTGTGTCTCTAACTGAGGGAACCATTTGCAAGAAAAATCTGCAAACTGTCCAACTGTACAATGAAAAAAGAGGTGTAGGTAGAAAGCTGATTTTATGTGCATCTTTAACTTGCTTTGTGCCAAGAGTGATTGTGAGGTAGCTGTGTAATAAGGAGACATTCCACACCCAGAACTGTGGTGCCTCTAAAGCCATCACACCTATGGTCCAGGGCATCAGAGATGTTGGAGCAAGTGCCTGTGTGTTTTGCAGTGTGTCCAAAGGGCAGCAGGGTGAGAGCATGGGTTACTGGTGCCTAGAGAAGAAAGGTTTTCTGGTGATGGGTTAGAGTTGATGGCAGAACTCACTGACAATCAGAAAAATACTGGAGAGCGCTTTTGGACCCTTGCTGGCCCAAGGGGAGTTCACTACAGTCAGCAACTGCTGTCAGCTGGCACAAATTGCAATTTCAGCACCTCTGGTTTGCCAGAGCTGTAAAAAATTATAAGTATCACAAGGCACAAAATACAGACTCCACACCCCAGCACACAGGCCTCACAAGAGTGGCTGTAGGGAAACATTTAACCCCCAACACACACAACAGAGGCATATAAAAGCATGGAGGGACATTCAGTCAACCTCAGTGACTTTATCGAGCCTTTGGAGACTCTGTAGTGGTTTTCATGGGTTGAAGCAATTTTCTGCTGAAGTGTTGAAAATAATCAGTGAAACTTTTGAGGAAATAACACAGTGAAAAAACTGTGAAAAACACTGACCCTTAAATTGTGGGATTCTGTACTTCCTCTTAATGCATGAAACAGAGGAGTAAACATTGCTTAGAAGTGAGGAGTTTATACAGAAGAAGATTTTATTTTTGTATCAGTTTGTTCCTCTTTAGCATATTTGAATTGTTTACCTTTTGCTACTTTCTTTCTGTTGCCTGGAAACATTTAGTAAGCTGTTAGTGCCAAAGCATTAGCTGACTTAAGATTCAACTCGAATGAGCCCTAACACAAAAGCTTATCATCTGTATTTTCAAAATATCCCAGCAATACCAAATTAAAGGGCTTTTTGAGCAACTAGAAATTAATTTTATCAAGACAACAGCATCTAATGTACTTTTACAGTAATATCAACTTCTTGTTCTTGACCTTGTATGCCTTGCTGAACCAAAATCTCTCACCAAAACCATTATCCCTTTCTCTGAGAACCAGACAGATGATGTTGCATGCATTCCAAGTCACTAATGCAGTACAATTATTTTTTGAAATTGATCTTTCAACTTTCAAATTTCTTTCCTGATTTTAATTTCAGAAAGGTGAGAAATATGCTATGTGATACCAGCACTTTGACTCTGCAAGGTTGTGAACACCTCCCTGAGTTATGCTCTTAACTCCCATTAGGGTTTATGAAAGTGTTTGACCAGCACTGGCATTTCTGCTATACTTATACTATAAGAAGTATAGCAGGCCATGGTACACCTTCACACTGAAATCACCCAGTGTGAACTTCCGCCATGTTGGGCACATCTGCAAAAAGTTCACATCTGGCATTCTAGAGTAAATATTGCAGCAGCTCTGATAAATGCCTGGTTCAACATGTGTCAATCTCCAAGAAGTATTCTTAAGCCAAAAGCATGATAACTGAAATAACTTGAATATATGACATTATTTCCAGGAGAATTCATGTTAGTGATCAGTATCAGTTAATACCTAACTGTAAATGTTTCTTATGGGACTGTTTGAAACATATGTTTGAAACACCTCAAAATACACACTACTGCTCATAGGTGAAAGAATAGGAAAATGTTCACAATATCACAGAATCCACACTATTTAGTTTTAAGTAGTTTTATTTTAGAATATTTAGTGCTTAATGTCACAGCTATTTATTGTAACTCATAAACCTTCACTTCTTCTCTAATGGTATTTCCCTAACTAAATGAGCTACCAGAAGGAGCTTCCCAAAGTTCAAGTTGAACAAGCAGGATATCCAACAGGTTTTTTTTGGTACATGTTAATTGGTTGAGATGGAAAGCAGTGCTGAGAACTGTCTGACACCTCATTTTAAACACAGTTGCATGTGCATTTCATGTCTCAGTTCATCTGAGACTCTACTCCCCTCCATTCTGAGCATGATCATATACATAGACTGTACCTGGTTTTGAATTTACAAGAAAATATTGGAAAAAACAGAAAGGCCACATGCAGTAATGGGCAACAAAGAGGCAATAGCAGGAAAAAGACTGATGGCAAATACTGGGAAAGTGCCTGCATCCTGCACAATGGTACTATTCATATGTACAAATCACGTGCTCATGTGTTTTTCTGGATCTGGGCCTAACTGCACAACTGGATTTCTTTCAAACCACAAGCAAGTGCAGGAAAAAGTAGAATACAAGCATAGATTTTTTTTTGGTGGAGGGTGTAGTTCAGGCCCACAAAGAGAAAGTCATGGACTATAAAGGAAAGCTGCAAAAGACATGGGAAAAAGAAGAGAGCAGAATGCCACATTTCACAGTAGTAATTTTGTGTTAGTATTTAAAACTGAATATGCTTATTTGGGGAGTTTGAAAGTTTGTTTCCCACCTTGTGTTAATCTTTGGTTGTATTTTAAGAGAAGAGGACTGGGTGTGGACTAAAGTCCTTCTGAGGTAAAGAGCAAGGCTGTACTTTAGTCTCTGAGAAGGATGCCTACTGTTTCAGTGCAGAGTAAGGTTTTTGAAAGCTTTTGTAAGAGTGCATTATGAAACCCTGAATTGGTGTTGGATGGTGACTGTGAAAGATATCAAGGGTGTGGGGTGAGGTAGCAGATTACTGAATATCCTGAGTGCTGTGCAGTGCAGAGCTGAAGTGCACATGGGTGACAGCAGATCCCCTTCAGATCTGAACAGTGTTAATATGCAGAAGGCAGAATACAGCCTGTTCATCTGCTGGATTAGAGATCCTGCTATCTTGCTTAATCTGCTCTTTTGTCAGATAGCCAGCTGGCAGTCTAAACTCTGAACCATATATATTCTTATTTTTAGTTTTTGTGTGTTGCATATAAAAGTATGAGAGGTATGGAAAAAGTATGAGAGGTATGGAAATAAAACTGCAGCTTGGTCAGCTTCATTTTGAAGCAGACCATTTGAGTGGAAAATCAGTGGCTATTCTACAGCCTGTGTATTTCCCTCTGCACAGATATGCACAGAAATAGCAAAAGTTTGTATTAATTGATGATGATACATTAATGTTATTTAAGATGTGGTGATACACAAAGATAATTGGATTAATGAGTAAAATACAGAATTTAAGCCCTAAGATCTAACAGATGTGACATGGTGCCTTATCTGATGAGTGTAAGTGGAATCTCTCATGAGATTGGAGAACATGGTACTTTGTACTGCATAGTCTTCCATTCCCATCCCAACCACACAGCCATAATCATAAGTCATTCACGACAAAAATCAATGATCTCAGTTTTTCTGACAGCTTCTGTTCACTGTTCCTAGGAACTGGTTTTTATCTTTTCTCAAGAGGGTATTTAGAATATAAGCTCCCTCTCTCTACTTGTTTATGTACAGTGCTGTTCATCTGCCAAATGACCACGGTGCCAAGTTCCAGCTTGGCATTTGTGGAACATATTCCTTTCAGCCCTTTGAGAATGCATGCTTTGGCCTTTCCAAAGCCACGGAATTGTCAACACTTATGAAGTGGCATGGTCTAGGCTGAAGTGGACAGAGAAGTTACCAGCCTCTGTCTCACTATTTTATGCCTACAATGTGACACAAACTACAGGTTATTGATGATAGCTTTTGAAAGAAAAAATATGAGGGGAGACTTTTCTTTTGTGACTCTGTGTTTCAATAAAATTTCTCTAATTGCATGGGTAGAACAATAAAGCTTTGTAGCACATATTATATCTTATAGCAGACTGTTACAAGAAAAGAAAAAATGTGCATCAGCAGGCCAGGCTTGTGAAAGGTTGTGTAATTTTGCTCCAGTAAAACTGGCTTTTTACAATTCATTATATGGTAACTCAATATAAAGTCAACAGACCGCATTTACAAAATGGGAGTCCTTTCTGTAGTCACTTTCCAAACAAGGTACCTGATCAAAAGCATTTGCTATCAATTCTGCTAACTGACAGCTTCTTACAGCCTTTCATTGTGTTACCTGGAGGCAAGCTGAGGACAACCAGCATCACTGAGAAAATATTGATTTTTCTAGGATATCCTGTCTTTGTTCTGCAAATAGTGAATAGATACAGAATAGAGTTTATGCCATGGTGAGAAGAAAATGTTGTGATTAAGTTTGGGATCTGTGTTCTCTTAACCTTTCAGTACTCAATTTTTGCAGGTTAAAAGAAAAATATAGAACACTCCATTAAAACACAGCAATAGGTCATGTTGTACGTTGTTAATCTGGCCAGCATTCTTCCATTACAGAATGAGAAGATGAATAAACACACAGGTCTTAGCCAGACAGAGGCTTTAAATCTATTAATCCATCTTTATGTGCCTAGCTTTTGCACATCCTCCTTTGGAACAGAATAGTCAGTCTGTTAGATCTCTGAGCACCAGCTTTTTACATGTGTGCTGCCAAGTGAATCTCATGCCTTCTTGTAAATTAATAATAGTGAGAAACAGGGCAAGACGAACCACAGCAAACATCTACTAGGATTAGACAACCTTGTAGCTGCTCAATAGGAAGTGAAAACTGGTTGGTCAGAGCTAGAATAGTTAGGACAAGGAGCTGTTGCTGAGCTGCCAAAGTGTGACATAGATCCTTAGAGTACAGAGGATAGGGACAGGGAGTTGATTTTGCTGGAGGTGTTTTCCAGGACAGTCATCTTAACTCCATGTCTGTTGAACTGTCCTAGGCTGCCTCCAGCTCACTCCCACCCACATGTTCTTGTCTGCACCAGGTTTGTCCAGATGCACAGCACCACAGCCCTTCTCCACTTGGATGCTGGCAGGCCTCTGGGAGAGTCTTTATCTGGTGCAGTACAAAGGTAAGCTCACACCTGTTCTTTCCACAAACATTCACAGGGTCTTCAGCAGTTGCCACACTGAAGAGCCCATGTTTAATCCCCCTTAAAAAACAACTATAATGTAGTTCTACAGCAAATAAAGAAGGTGTGGGTACTTTGGTCACAACATCAAGCCAGAAGGAAAGAATAGAGTTCTCGTGCAAGGGTCTGACTCCACCATCACAGCACAGTGTTCAGTGATGCTCCCAGTGCCCATCTCTAGTCAAGAAAAGGGCTTGAGTATCAGATGCAGCACAATCACCTGAGCAGTCTGGGAATTGCATCTGGCAACACTGTCCATAGTCTCCTGTATGCTGCCAATTCACACGATCTTAACATTTGCCTCCTTACAATATCATGTATTAACTACCCTAAGAAGTGTCTGTAGCTACTGTGTGACAACTTCCATGCTGCAGTGACCTCCTCTCTTGGGTGATATTTTAGCTCCTGCATCAATTTTACAAGGTCCCCAATAACTCCCTACAGTTTTGGTTGTTTATTTTATTCCCATTGGAAAACATGTGACATATTTAGTCCCTCAGAGGCTCTCATTCCATGCTTCCCTGCTGAGAAGAGATGGATTTTTTCTGAATTTTTTTATTCCAGAATTGGAGTCGAGTAGGAACGTAGTTCTCAGTGTATCGTATAACATTTGGCTAATGCTCTGGGGCTATTTCTGGTAACTTCAACAGGAGTTACAGGGCTGAGCTGGCTAGGTCTATTATATGTTCTAATGAAATAATTAGCAGTCTGATGCAGTCTCAAGGAATAACAGAGATTTGGATCCTTTCACCTCATTTGGGGCATATATATTAAAGAATGAACTCTCTGCTTAAGAGAGATTACACAGGGATTATGAAATGTAGAAATGGTAGTTGCAAAAAGCAGTATTATTCAGCAGCAGATTACTGTCATTTTACTGCGTGCTTATGAAAACTGGAGTTTCTAGCTAAACCCAGACTTCATTAGTGTGTAAATATTAGCCTATGTAGAAATACAGCATTTCAGTTTAAAAAAAGTGGAAAAGCATTTATCAACTCGTTTGAAATTTATATAATTTACACAGTGTCCTGAAGCTGTCTGCACTCTCTTCAGAAATACCAGATTTAGAGAGGCCCTTGCACTTGGCCAGCAATCCAATGAGTAAGACAAACCAATGAAGGTAGTGGATAACTGATGTATGGATGGTCCAAACGTGCTATTCCATCCATGACGGGAAAAGAAATGTGTTAAGGCAGAGGTGTATCATATATGACTTTTTTCAAATGAGCTCACAAAAGAACAAAACATGCCCATAGACTCATAAATGAATGATGACATATATTCCACTTGTGGCTTGGGAATTATGGATTTACCTGTTCTCTTGATGCTGTTTGGCAAAAAATCTGCTGCAGTCTATTGATTAGTTTATCCTGCATCAACTTGGGAGTAATTAATTGTAGTCTGCATAATTCAATTTGAATTATACAGATAGGTGTAAGAGATCCTGCCCCAAAACAGGCAACTGAAAAACACCACTAGAATCCTCTGATTTATTTTAAAATGTGAAGAATTTTAGGGCAAACAAAACTAAATCCAAGGAGTAGAACAAAACATGAAACAAGAAGATAAATCTTCAATGGAATATTCGTTCCTTTTTTGATCTTACAAAAGGAGACAACACAGGGTAGAGAATATTTAACCACGAAGACAGCAGAAAAAAATGCACTTCCACTAAAGCCATAAAGAAGCTGCAGTCACCTAGGCAGAACCAAAAAAGCATTGAAAATATTTTTCCTGATAAAAAGCATTCTAAGAAAAGGACTGGGAAATATGTTTCATAGTTCTGAGATAATTTATTTTGATATTGGGAGTGAAAATATCATTGTTTTTAGGAATCTTCTTTTTCTTCACTTGAGTATGTTTATGGTAAAACAAGTCAGAATTTAATATACTTTGAAGATAAATCACTTCTGGATGTTTTCAGTAAAGTAAATCACCTCTGGATGTTTTCAGAGCAAAAAAAAATTCCATCTTAATCTTCTTAAATTTCTCTCTATTTTTTACTGCATTTTCCTGAGGCTGCTTAATCTGCACATATTAGAGAGAAGGATAACAAAGCATTTTAAATAGGCAAGATCTGTGTGTGTCTCCTTAGAAGGGAGCTTCTTTTTCTGGGTGGCATTTTTTTTTAAATTCTGTTTTCTGACTAAGGAGTGTTCACCAGCAGGAAGGAGTTAAACAATACCCAAACAACTCAGGAGCTGTGTGTCAGTCAGGGCTAATGGGCTAATCTTGAGGCAAAAACAATAAGAGGCTTCAGAAAGAGGGAAGTCTTTCTGGCATTTATTTAACTTCTCTGTATTTACCAATGGAGAATGACTGGACCTTAATAAATTAATAAATGGTTAATTGTGTGGTAAAATCAAAACTTGTACAAAAGAAGGCAAATATGTTTCAGAAGGTCCAGCTTCTGCATCTTCAACATGAGATCTCAAGCTCTGTGGCTCCACAACAGGATAGGGTGGTAGTCTGTGAGTGGCATTTGACATATAACTAAATAGTCCTGAAAATAATTTTTAAAATGGCAGATAAGCGAGAGAAGGCACTATTTTTTAGATAACTCTACTACTATTGCTTAAGGTCCTTAGCCACATAGGAAAGGTAGTGGTTAAGAGTAGATGTAACAGGAATCTGTTCTCAAAATAGAAACTGGCTATAGAATGGCAAAATGAGTTGATAGTGGTGCTGAATTTCTACTCAATCATAAGCAAGGTTTTACATGTATTCTTTATGCTATGCAAGGCTGGATTTTCTTTTCTCATTTTTGCCTTGTCTTGTGGTATGAAATAGCTTCTCGTAACATAACTTGAGTGTCCTAAGTCTGCCACATTTATAATTTGCTGCCACACACTATGATTTTGAATAAGAAATTGGTAACTTAGCTTCAGTTTACATTATTGTCTTTGCCCAATTTACAGACTTACATATGATACCACAGACTCACAAGTCAGCCTTTACTGGAAGAGTAAAATGACTCAGTTTGGGCCTGGGAGCCAGAGAGCTAAATATAATACACAGCATTAGAGCCTGGTACAGCTGGGGGAAAAAAATCCATTTGGGGACTTATAAAAGGTCAGTTTGGAACAGAGGTGCCTGGGGTGGAGAAACACTTGTCCTGACAACTAACTTCATTCTGTTCCTATTTGAGAAGTGTCACAGCAGAGCTGCTGGGAACAGAAGAAAATATAGGAAAGTAAGACAGGGGGAGAAAAAAATGGACATAGAAAAGGTTTGAGCTGGTTATTCCAAAAATTAGTGCAGGATGTATGCCATTAAGTATCCATTTCTGTGGGAAAGTGGTGTTGTGGCACTGTAAATATCTTGTTGAATGTGTACAAACTCAGCAGGCTCTGTGCAAATTCTTTATTGAAACAACGATCAATGTACAAGCTACATCACATTTCATTTTGCCACTTCAGCATGAACTTTTCTCTTTGTGGTTTACGGCCGTGAGCTATAAAATCATAACAGTTATTTAAATCAAAATACAGCAACTGCTTCTCAAAAGAACACATTCATGTTTGTCTTACATTTCTTGTAAAATCAAAAAGGATTTCATAATAAATGAAATATAACTTACGAGACTTTAGTGCAAGCATTTCCTTTGCATCTAAGAAGCTTTCAGTTGTCCCACTAAATATGGCATACTTAAGAGGCCAACTCTTAAAATAGCATGCTGCCAAGATATCCCATGAGAACTTTGAAAATCTGACACTGTTAACACTTTCTAGAATTAGTTAATCTGACCAAACTGAAAGTCAGAAAGCCCTGGTTATATGTTACAGTACTTTTGTCAAAAGGTAACTGCAAATCAAGGAACTGACGTAGTATCTACATTAGAATAAAACAGGCACTGATTTAAAAAAAATCAACATCTGCCTGTATATGCCATTTTGCAAGTCTTATGATTATACAGTAATATTTAAGCACAGGAGTGTACTTCTGTGCCTTACCAAGTACCAACAAACCTGCAGAAAATGCTGGTCTATGGGTTCTTTTAAATTTTTTTATATGACAGACAAAAAAACCCCTGAAGGATAGGTTTCATCACAAACATGCTTGAATCAGCGAACAAAAAAAGAATCAGTAGGAAAAAAATGCTGCTCAAAAAGAAAATGTTGAGAAAATAGATAGTGAATACTATGTTTAAGTGGACTGATTAGTATAGTCTTATATTTACTGAAAAAAGAATAGTAAGTGTGAAATTCAAATCCAACTGATTTCTTCTGCTGCAGAAATCTAGTCATCTTTCATGAAGTTTGGCAAAATTGTTTGAAAATGGTGTAAATATAATTGTGCAAATCTCTTTTCCTTATTAAGCCTGGCTTAATGTTCCTTTGCTTTTAGAATGCAATTTCAGTTGGACTGGATTTTCCAGATTCTGAGTGTTTTAAGAACCATTAGTGTTTGGTGGTACAATAAATAGAAAATTGTAACAAAAAGTGTGCATAGTCCAATGATGGGAACAGATTAATGCCCCTGAAGTGCTTAAGGTGCATGAAAATATAAAAGAATGCAAACATTAATTTTTTTTTGGAATCATTATTAATTTTATGTTTGCTAATTGTGTTTTTGGACCATAAAATAGCCATTTGCTAAGAAATACTGCAAGACACAATTGCATACTTTATAATAGCACAGCTGGAAAGTTTGGAACAGGAAACACAGGTTTGGGTCTTGCTTCCCATCTGTCCTCCACAAAGGAAGTTCCTGAAAGTGTATAAAAAGCTTTAGGCCCAGATGTGTCATATAATGGGTGCATAAGACACTGAGCAGCAGACACAAAACCACCAAAAAACCACATAAACCAGAACCATCGGTTCTGTATAAAATCTGTATTTTCTTCAGCTACAGTGCTTTTTAGTTCTTATTCTGATAATAACACAAAGCTAAATGTCCAGATTGGTTGGAGCAGTCCTACCTATGAACTGCCATCTCTGAGTGACTCCAGCTCTAGAAAATTTAGGGTTCCCTGTGACCTTGCAACAGCAGGAATCCAGCCCTCTGTGTATTGCATGGATCTAATCCAAGTACTGGTGCTTCTATGTGGTTTGCAATGTGCATTTGTGTGTACTTCAAACGTGCCCTTTGTGGGCAGCATCTAGGGAAAAACATCATTTGTATCTTCAAGGAAGTTTACACAGTGATACTGAAGAAATCCACGGGGATTGTTTGCTCTCAAATGTTTCTCAATAAATAAATAATAAAAGAGGCTGGAGGACAGCCTGAGAGGACTAGTCAGGGTCAGAACACTATAGAAATACATGAAGGGGTCTGATCTCTACTGTAAAAATTTCATAATCTAAAAAGATTAAAATTAAAATACTGTAATAAATATTTTTAAAACTTAAAAAAAGTGTAATTTAAAAGTTATTTTTATGCTTTCAAGGAGAATATCCTTGCTTATCTGTGCAATCTTAGTTGGGCACCAGATAGGTAATTGTAGAATCCATGGGCATTGTTTGTAAATGCTGGACAGGCAGAATCATCAAACAACACCTTAACATCCTGAGAAGAAACATCTTCTCAGGATGTTAAGGTGAATTGAAGGAGTTTAGTGCAAGTTCCTGCTTTTGTTTCTGCCCTTGTCCTTTTTCATATCAGAAGCAAATCAAGTAACTTGAAAAACTGATGTGAACACTAAACAGAAATGTCCTTTGGATTCAGACAAGAAGTTAAGAGTTTACATCATACTACTGTCAATCACACTGGTCAGAAGTGAGGTTCTTTATGGTATTCTTTTAAACTAACTTCTGTCTTACATTTATATTGCTTTGCTGGAACTCAAATATTTCAAGTCACATTCCTAATGGGGTCCTGCCCTTGCATGTTTCCTTTTGGGCATGTGCAAATACATTTTGTGTAGAAACCTGCCACTGTGGTAAGCACGAAAAAAAGAGACATTTGAATGCTGCCATTTCTCAAAAATCGGTTGTAAAATCTGAAGTCCATTATTAAACAAGTATTTTTTAAAATAACCACAGAAAGATAAATATGGAGCCATCTCTGCATCACCTATGTAAGTCATGGGGTATTCCTGTATTGCACTGCTGGTGAGGCTCTGCACTTTAACATAAGGAAGTTGTCACAAGACCTCAGTTCATTATCAAGGGTTCTTTTATGTACCTGCAACACTGACTTTGTCTGATCTTGATTACCTGTGCAGTTAATATAACTGATTGCCTCCAACGGACACCTTATGGAGATGAGGCTGCTTTGTTAAAATGTCCAGACAGCTATCCATGCATCATCTCCCCACAGACCTAAGAGACTTCTTTTTCTACAGTATACCTGATTCCAGATTTATTTTAAGTATATTTCTACTACAATCCTTCTTAAACACTATAAGGTGATAGTTTGTTCATTAGTGTCAAACTAAATGTGTCAGGTAATTAAGTAATATGCTATTAACCCTACACAAACTCCTTGTAAGCGATTTCTTTCCAGACTCACTTCAGAGAAGGTACTTTTTATTGTCTTTCTGCAAGAGAAATGATTACTTCCCTTCCACTCCTGGCATTGCCTGGCAGAGATGTTGATCCTTTTTAATGCCACAATTGCTATGATCATTAAAGCTTTACTGGGGTAGAGTCACTCAAGAAGTGAACATCCTACATGTAGGAGGTTCCCAAAATCTCAACGCATTTATATCACATTTAACAGTTTGCATGATGGTCTTTGTAATTTTATAGGACACTTGATTATTTTTTTTTCAGTTTGGATGAAACACTCAAATTGATGCTTATATATGAATTTAGGATTGATCTTCAGAATACCAAAATTAAGAAGCCAAATAAAAGGGTAATTTGCCATTTCAGCCTTGTTATCAACTGATTACTGGCATTTGCAGGACTGTTATGGAACCTGCATATCTTCTGGTAAGGTGGTACATAGTTACTGCTTCCACATTACTTCAAAACAAGACATCTTGCATATTTGCAGTTGTTTGCCATATAGACTTCTGGCAACATAGAAAATGCTCAAATGTATGCAAAAAACCCCTGCAGAGCTGTTGAACTGCAACTTTCTGATGGCTTTCCAATCTGTAATATACACCTCAAAGTTGTTTCTTCATGCAAAACAAATGATTGCTGGCATCTCCATTCCATGAAAAAGGGAAAACTATTTCCCATGTGGCTAAGCAGTGTGGTCTCAAATGAAATGGAAACATTTTAACTTTCTTTAATAGCCCTGTAAATCACAATGCAGCTGAGCAAACAGGCTTTGTAAATGGGATCTATTAGGATTTTATTTGGCTACTGGAGTGCTGCCTCTTGGGCAATATTTCAAATTCACAAGTTAATATTTGCAAAAATGGAATAGATGGAAATAACAAGAGTGAAGGAGGGAAATGGAAACCAGTTTTATGTTTAGTATGTTCAAGTGTCCTACACCAAAGACTACCAGTGACTTCCCGGAGCCACTACAAGTGACTCCAACCTAGAAAATGCTGAGGTAAATGTTTCTTGGAAATACTCCTAATCAAAAAGAGCAATTAATATTAATGTAATAGCAATTACTCTGCCATACATCATGGTAAACTAAACTCAAACTGAGAAGAAAGTGCCAAATAATCCACTTACATGCTTTTGCTATGATAGTCTCCAGGTAAGGCTTAGCGGCAAGTACAATATGTATTTTTAAAAGAGCTCCACCTGATTTTCCTGCTATGCATAGATTCAGGAGTAACTATCATACATGGCTTTCATATATAACACATGTATTTTTGTCATTTGCCAATGCTGTGTCATCAGAACTGAGTTCAGCAGAAGGCTCAGGAGGGGGCTCCGCAGGAAGTGCTGGTGTTTGAGGAGTGTCTTCTTCCTTGGTGTCCAACTGCATGCTTTCCTGTGACTGACCATCCATGCAGTCCTTTTTGGACAATGGGTGAACTGACACTTTTATTGCAATCTGTTGAGGTGCCTCATGCAGTGACGATGCGTCCGAGTCACCTGTGGGAGATTCACTGCGTGCCAAAGCATTTGGGATCATGTAAAGCTCGTCTGTTTCAGTGGTCTCCTGGCCTTCTGCCGCCTGCCGTACAAAATTCTGTCCTTGCTCCTCCAGACCGACAACCTCCATAATTTCTTCCATTATAGTCCTGCAGTTCATGATGAGAGGTGGCAAAGGTACGCTCCGAGCAAGCTCTTCAATATAGCGGGCAAACTCCATGGTCTTGAACTGGGTTACTTTGGCAAGCTCAAGCGTTTTGGCTGATGTGATAATTGGGATACGCTTTGCAATCTCAAAGGCCTTCTGAAGTTTCTCTGCCCCTTCTGTTCGGAAGAATTCATTGATTGCTTTCTCGGTTTTCTTCAGATGACTGCTCATCATACATAACCGAGTAATGTTCAGTATCATAACAATGGTAAAAGCGACAAGGCAGACAATCATGTAATAGATTCCCATATCTCCAGAGGTAAAAACAACCCTCAGCGTCACAGTATTGTTAATGCTGCCATACATGTTAGATGCCACACACGTGTATTTACCTCTGTCTTCAAATGACACGCGGGTAATGTTTAGTAGCCCGTTGTCAAGAAACCACCATTTTCCTGTTGGAGAGGAAACAGAGTAACTTAGAAGTATTTTGTCATATGATCAGCATAGTCTTAAATATCAGCTTTATCAAACTGGCTTCAGGTTTTGGAAGAAGGAAATTATGTTCACAGGAAGACAAGTAATTTACCTTCGTAAGGGCCTGCAATCTCAGCTGCGTTACTACTACTATCAAATCCCTGACATCAACTTTGGATAGTCAGAGCATGCCCTAAAAGTGTCTCAGAAAATGCTATCTCAATCTTGTGGTCAGTTAGGCTACAAAGATAGGACTACTCCAGAGAGCCTCCCAAACACAGGTCACACTTCCTCAAAGAAGTGAATTGAAGGAGTTGGATCCTTCAACAAGGATCAACGGGATTGTGAGGCAGAAAAACCTACTTAAACCCTCCTTGTTTTGTTTCCTGACAATGCATTTGCTTACAATTGGGTTATTTTTGGTGTTTTGTTACAGTATCTCATATAATTCTGTTAATGTAAACTTTAAAACCCCTAACATGTTAGACATCATACACTACACTGCCTACCCTCTGAGGTGTTGAGAAACTGATTTTGAAGTATAATTTTAAAGAGGTGGAAGTAGGATAGGAGGAGTAAAATAGATGGAAAGGAGAAGAGCCGTGACAGGGCATGCCTTGTTGTTGGTACACACCACAACAGAACTTCTTTTACCTTTAAAAGTAATTTCTATCAATGTAATAAAATTGATAACGTTGTCTGCTGCATGGAAATATACATTTCATCTACATGCACACTTAATATTCTTTGAACCTGGCACCGCAGAACAGTTTAGGTATGAAACTGCATTTGAAACAACCTGTTTCAAATAACTCATCGCTTCTGTCACTGCTAAAGTGATTCAAGATTAACCCAGTTACTCTATTTGCCACTTAATTAATTGGTAATGGATTAAGATTTTTAGTTCCTCAAAGATTTCTAGTTAAACATGGCTTACCCAAATTGTTTCACATTATCTCCAGTAGAAGCCTATGTATAAAGTATTCCCAAAAGATCCCTGCCTCCGTTCATGTCTTAATTACGTCTTTTTATCCTCTTAGAAGTTTTAACTTAAATGAAACAATATTTTTTTTTACCCTAGCATATTTCTTGAAAACAGCTGAATCATTTTGCCTGAAATTTAAAAATGAAGACTAAATAAAAGCTTGGTCTAAATCAGACCTTCACATAAAAAAAAAATACCCCAATCTGCTAAATTTAGGCAAATTCAGAGGAAAACTCCTTTACAGAGGAAATATTAGAATCTGTAACAGATGACACTTCTTCCTCCACCTCCAGTATAACAAAAAATACAGAGTATTCGCTGCTCAGTATTTCTTTGAATTTGAATGCTGGTCCTTTTTTGCAAAGTAGATTTCAATTAATTGTGAAATAACAAGATGCCTTGTGATGTATCCTGGCTCCAGCTGTTGTAAATGACATAATGGCATTGAACTCAGTGACTGGGTCTATGCCAGTGCATCCTGACAGACATATTGACCCACATAAGAAAACAATGATTCAAAAAGGTATCATTGCTGGGTTTTGATAACAATTCAGTGCCATGCTTAACACCACAAAGAAAGCTCTCAAGCTAGGAAACATTTCTTACAGAAAGACAGTCTCTTAAAGGAGGTATTGCACTGTTGAAATTCTAAGTTTAAGTGAAGTTGTCTTAATACTACATCTGTACTTTTTACTGATTTGTTCAAAGTTTTTGCTCATCTACCTAAATGTTTGGTTTAGCTACCTCTCTCAGCTGACTACACAAAGACATAAATTTAGATGCCTTACTAAAGGGGAAATTTTCTATTAGTGAACCTTAGCAAAACACTCCAGCACACTAATCACTGTATGTTGCCACAACCACACAAATCATGTTCAAAAGTCTGCTTAGTAGCTCAAGTAGTTCCTTTCTCTAGCTTAACTCAGAAAAGGATAACATGCTGCACTGTAAAACATAACCAGTTATGCAGTAAGCTCTTACAGATACACACTGCTCTTTCACATCAAGCTGGGTCGATTGTTACTCCTGTCACAGCAGAGTTCGCTGGCAGGTCAGCCATTAGTTAGGCACTCTGTCTTAACAACTAAGAGTTTATTTCATCATGCTGTGAACAAAGCAGTCACTATGGAAGGATTACATGAGAAAAACACCTTTTATATGCCCACACTCCCCTCAAACACTAGAAGCATAACTACAAGTATAACTAGGATTATCACCCAAACCTTCCATTTAAGGAAAATAAGCTTGTGTGTAATTATGGTCCCTGGCAAACGCCACTGAAGAGTCTTTACTAAAGCCAGGAAGGGTCAAATATGACCTGTCCTTCTGACTGCTGGCCTATATAAGTTTTGCAGTTGGTTATTCAGGGCATCTCCTGTTTCTCACACTACCATGGCACTGCACATAAAAGACAGCAGGCATACCAGGGAGTTAGCTGTGTTGAGTTCACACCAACAAACTATTCTAATATGTCATGAGAATCCTCCTTTGAGTTGGGAAACAGCTTTTTAATCTTTTTTTGATGCCAGAGAAGAACAAAGGAGGACAGAATGAGAAACAGAACAAACATGAAGTCTTCCAATGAAAAGAGGCCTGTCTGCAACTTCTGTTAATTGCTTCAGCTTCTTGCTATGCGTTGCTATAAATAACACATAAAAAGTTACTGTTTTCTTCCAAGGTGTGCATAAAAAATGTATAACTGCCACCAAGCTTTCATTTATTTTCACACAGGAAAATACCACAGCCAGGCCATTAAATCCAGGTTATTTGTCAACTTGCTGCAATCAGAAGTGTCTCTGGACAGGCTCCATCAGTGCTATTCCTAAGATCCTACCTTTATTCTCCTCCTCTTGGAGCAGGCGGCCATTGGAATTGTACCATCTGTAGCGTGGGCTGGGAGTGCCCTGGACATTGCAGTCGATCAAGGCACTGCTGCCCTCCCTGACGATGATGTGGTCGATGCGGGAGGTGACCAGCGGCGCGGCCCCGGCCCCGGGGTGTGTGTCGGTGCGGTTCAAAGTGCTGTTACTCACATCCTCTGCAGTGCTCAGAGCTGCTAATAAGATGACAAGGCGTGTGGTGGGCAGAAAGTACAGAGAGTGGCGGCTGTTCAGTATGTCCATTTTCCTTCAGTGGTGTACACGACTGGCTGGGAACTGATTCTCTTGAGTCCTTGAGGTGAGCAGGTCACAGGAGAGTTCTACTTTGCTCTGTGCAATTTTATGCTTAAAATATCCTATAAAATAAATAAGTACAGTGAGATGGCATATATAAACAGTCCATTAGATATGCTCTTTAAAAATAGTGACACATCCATTAATGCATTTCACAATCATCAGCACAGTGTCTTGTCTAAATGCTAATGTTATCACAGTCCTTATCCTTACTGGAAAAAGATGCATACATTTTCCTGACAATGGTGTTGTTCAGAGTGACAGGTGTAGGAGAAAGCTTTTATCACCTAGACACTTAGCAGCAGTTTAGCTACAGCAGCAGCTACAGTTTTATGCCAAAGTTCAACAGATTTTTTCCTTTTTTTTTTTTAACCATTTGCAAAATCAACAGGAAAAATTGAGGTGCAGCACATTAAAAGCGGTCACTACCAGTTTGGCGCTGCAACTCTTATCACATGCATGGTCTTAGAACTGTGAAACATGGTGTAAAAAAGAACAATTCCAGGAAGGGTTTTTGGATCTAGTGCTGGAATCTTTGATATACACAATTTTTCCCCAAACACAGCAGCACATACAGCAAAACATCTCAGACCATTCACTTTTCTTAAGCTACTGCTCTCTGAGCTAAAACATAGCATGGAAGATTATTCTTTAAAGAGGGTATTTAATGCTTGATCAAGTAATTTCAGTGTTATTATTTTTAGAGCAGATTCGTAAATAGGAGTACATGCTAGTAACATAATTATGGTTAATGTTCCTTTGAGATTCAAATGAAGTTAGAACTTTTCCATTCCTTATATGATATTAAGCACTTTGCCTGTGTACTTTTTGCACATTCTCCCTCAGTATTTTCCTTCAACTAATCACCCACAATGAGGCCTTTCTGAAGCAGTGATTTCAGTTTCTGGACAGAGGCGGGGGGGGGGGTTACAAAAGTGCTCTCTATTGGCCTCATTATGCTCCCAGTGAACACAATTGGCATTCAGTACTGACTGAAGGCACAGTGTTGGCCTCAAAATGAGCACCTTGGAAAATTTCACTTAAGAGTCTAAAGGCCACAAATCATGCTAAAATCACAGCGTATCCAACTATACTGGTTTTACTGATGTGTCTCTAAGGTAAATAACTGAAACTTAGTGAAATTTATTAGACAGAGGAATCTATCTGGAATCTGAATATAGGAAACTATCTAATGAACTTTCCCCAAATGAACAATTCCATTTCAAAAGAGTTTCTATTTTCTTAAATATACATTTGACTCATAGTAACTCATTTGCCTTAGCACACATAGTAACTGCTGACAATATCAGTTCCCTAGAGCAGTTCTATATATAAACAAAACACTAAAATAAAAAGAAACAAGTGAAAAAATCCCCATCCTTATTTTCTTTTGTATTCAAAAAGGAAAGAAAGCCACATTACCATCTTGCACTGGTAGTACTTGATTTAGGTCATTTTGTTATGCATCTTCTCTTCTTTGTAAAGCAATGAACTTGCTTTCATACAAATAGATACAGTGTTATTGAAAAAGCAAATGAATTCTTCTATTTTACAGGGTGAATCATTACTAGAAATGAAAACCTATGTTTGTTTCAATAAACTGCTGGCATGATGTAGAGGTCTGTCCCAGCTTCAAGTCTGTCCTTAGTTTTTTTCTGCTTTTATAATTATTGAATGTGGAAGTATTTCTCTTGAAGAGACAAAATAATTTTTAACTTTAAATTAATATGCAAATCTCATTTGTCATATAAAGCTATATAAACAATCACTTCAGAAATCTACTTCCAATTATGCAAAGCATGTAGAGTCTGTGCTTTTGAAGGTACACTCTGTCCGAGTCAGCAGTTTGGGAAAAAACCTTCAGTTCTGCCTGTTCACTTCAGTAACTATTTACATCTCATTTCTACTACTCCATTAACCTTGGAGACTGACATTCTTCATGATTACACATATTCAGTCTATAAAATATTTCTGTACAGTGTCACAGATCTGCATTGCGCCATACAGAAAAGCAAAAATTTTACTTCCTGGCAAAGGAGCAGGAACAGAGACTGGCTGGATTAGGACAATGGGAAGGAAAAAAGATAATATAAAGTGATTAAGCTGTGTGTTCCAATTGCTGTCTGGGCCTTGTTATTACTGTATTTGGGTCTATCATATATTTTTACAGCAGAAAAATCAGTAGCAATCAAAAAAGGTGTTTATTGCGGAGAGCAATTTGCATTCCAGAAGGAAATGAAATAGCATCTCCACAGTGGATGAACAGAAAATCTGTAAGGAAGGGACCAGCAGTGTATTAGGAAGCTGATCAAGGTAGCTGATGGCCCACTGATTCCACACAGCACAGGGATGTGGGCAGAGGTTTGGAAGGTGTGAGGGCAGTAAGGTGTTGCCTATTCCATACGTTTGCTTGTTTTGAATGCAGAGCATAGGGAAGCAGAAATGGTTCCTTTGTGTAGTGATGGCAAGTGTGACTGGCCCACAGCATGGCCAAATGGGTGATCCCTTGTCTGAAGGTAACAGTGACTCCCTCATTCTGGCCCAGAATTGAAACATAAATAGCTGCAGTAAATCTTAGGAAACAGAGATAAATAATTTAAATCTACTGTGTAAGATCCTTACTTACTCCTTCTTCTTACTCCTGAGAATGTACTCTCTCATGTATGTTCCTGGAATGCAGAATATTAAAAAAATACTAAATACCTTTGTAGATACATTTCTATTTGAAATAACTACAGTTTGGTGGCTAATATGAGAAATAATCAGGCAGTAGGTTTAAAGCAGAATGTTTGGAAATGAAGGCTGCTGCTTTCATATGCCATCCAGGGAAATGCCTGAGTATGTTTGAGGAGACAATATTTCCTTTGGTGTGCATCCTCTCCAATGTTATCAGGAAACAAAAAGAGATGGTAGAAAGCAAAGAAGGTTTTCTTAGCCCCAAATGACACAAAAAAGTTACAGGGTGCCAAGCTGGGACCTGAATGTCCAGGACCCTCTGCAAACCTGCTGAGCATGACCAAAAATGCTAGAGTCAGATTAGGAAAGCAGGAAGAAGCAAAGAGAGAACTGAAAGGGTAGAAAATGTGCTCACACCAGACACTGATGCAAAGGAAGATTTGCTGAGAGTTCCTGTCCTCCTGCTTTGCCATAGACGCAAGAGCAGCCAGAGTATATCAGGGAACACAGATCTGGGAGCCAGCTGCTTTGCTAAACGTAAATGATGTAACGAGTTCTGGTTTAATCACACAACTAAATGGGGAGAAGACTGAGACCAAAATAGGACTGCTAGTGATAGCTGGCAAAGCAGCAAGAGAATCCAGAGTATTGGAGAAGTGGGTACAGTGTCGCCCAGGATCTTGGCCACGAGAGGCAGCAATTAGCTGTGACCCATGATAAACCTGATGAAGGCAGCCAAAACTGTAACCTTTTGATCTGACCTAAGTCACAGAAAGCTGGATTGACTAAACTAAAACAAAGATTCCTGTAATAACTTCTTTAGACTGAGTAACACAGTATTCTAAAGAAGGAGGACATCTGCAATCCTGAGACTTGCTTTGTAGGAACAGATTGAGTCTCGGAGCACTTTTGCCATGAAAAGGTCACTAAAAACAAAGAGCTAATTTCATGGAAAAAATGTGATTACCAAAGCATATGAGCTACCACTTACAAAAAATAAAACATAACATAACATAACATAATTAATGTGGTTACAAATACTTTTATTCTTTTTTTTTTACTTTTAAATTTGTGGTGCATGAAATGGAAAAAGAACACCCCTGGCTATTTTGAGCTATTCAGGCTTTCCTCCAAGGATGGAATGAAAGGAATCCCCACAGTCTCCTCCAGCACCTATAACATGTATATAGGAAACTCTCCTGCTGTATTGTATTTGGAGCAACATTTACCACTCAACAATGCTTGTCAGTGATCAATATATTAAATTGTTCTGTTTTTCAATTCCCTAACTCAAATGGTATAAATTGAAAATACTAAAGTAACAGATTTACTGCTTGTGAGAGGAAAGACTTGAGCCAAATGAGAACACATGACAAGCTTTCCTTTTAAGTTACATGGCAGCCTGCTCTAGCATGCTCTCTATGCATCTCTATCCAGAGAAGTGCCCTGGAACGGGCTCCAGAAACAGCAGAGCTGCAGCACAATAGTTTTACTCCTAATTAATGTGAAAATGTGGACAAAAGCTGCAGTTACAACTTCTCTGTCCAAGATCAGGCATCAGTCTAAATGGAAGACACATCTAGGACTGACAGACACATCTAAGAACATTAATCAGAGACATGTTCTGACTGGCCGGTTATTTTTTCATGTCATAGATGTGCTTGCTTCCCATACTACTGCCACCAAAGAAAATGACTATGGGGTCATGGCTCTAAGTGCTGCATTTGTGCAGAACAACATGATGACAGAGCACAAAAGAATAGAAAAGGAGGGCAGTGATGCATACCTTTTCCTGGCTTGCTCACATCTGTAAGACTGGCCTGTTCTTATTCTTGGAATAATGTGTAATCCTATTAACTGTGAGGTCATTCAATTCACAAGTGAAGCACAAGAAGCCAGCTTACTGCATAATGCATAAATGGCGCTCCTATAGCTTTAACATCCCAATGCTGTCTTCCTTGGCTTGTAAGTGACCAAGACAATTAAATTATTTTCATTCTAGCTCTCCCTTATCTAAAAGAAGTATAAAGGCTGATGCTGCAAAACAAAATTAAGGCTAGTTTTTATTATTTAAAAACTACTTGCCACTTTTCCTAGTTTCCATAGGCTATGTCTTTTAAAGGGTGGGAAAAAGTAAAAGTTAACAAGTGTTAGTGAAACAGGAATGCAGATGAAGGAACTTATGCCACACAGGTGAGAAGCTCACTGCCAGTTCATAGGCTTATGAGTGAGAACCACCTACCGAAAAGGTCTAATTATTAGGATCCAGACATGCAGAGGAAAAGAAATGTCACTCATTTACAACTAGCAGAAAAATTTTGACTTATTTTTCTATTCATTTGTCAGTTGATAAAATATTAATGCTTGGCTCCAGAAGAGCTGCTTTTCATTCTCCTGGAGTGGGGGATGTCAGTCTTTTGTAGTTTCATGGCTTTCTGTTTCCCTGGCTATGTTGAATAGGTGATCTGCTGGTGGTGTTTGTAAGATGAAGAGTTCCTTCTGCACATCTAGATTCCCAGCTGGGCAGCAGCCCCCAGCTATATGCTTATTTAGTCTCTTCAGCTGCCTGGGAACTTTAGGAAACCTTTCAACAGGGCTGAGCCCTGGCCATGTCTGCTCAGTAACCTCATGTCACACTTGCTGCCTTCAGCCACCTCATGGGAGGGTACAGAGAACACAGACATGGGCTCCTCTGAGAGACGTGCCGTGAAAGGACACGAGACACAGGACACATGCTGCAACAACAGAAATTATGAATATGAAAAAATATATTTATGCAGGAGGTCAGTCAAGCCCTGCAATAGGTTGCCCAGATGGGTCATGGAATCCCCATCCTTTGAGAAGTTCAAAACTTGACTGAGCTGGTATACACTGGCCCTACTTTGAAAAGGCTGTTGAATCAGATGGCCCCCAGAGGCAGCCCCCCAACCTAAAGAAACTCAAATACTCCAGAAACATGAATACAAGAATTGCCTTGGGGAAAACAATGGGAAAAATATGTCTGATCTTAAAAATTGCTATATGGGATAATGGGAAATTGTCTTCATGAGCTCCTGTATAATTTTTTGAGTAGCAGCACTTTGGAATGATAAGACAGGCTGAGAGTGTTGACTACAGCCTGAAAAAAAAGGTATTTGGCCTTCTGCATTCTATTTACCTGATAAGAACAGTACCTCTCCTCTTTGCCATACAGAGAAGACTTATTTCTAGCCAAGGGAACTCTAAGCATCTTTGTTACCCTCCGCTGGACTTCCTTCACCCTGTCCACATCTTTCTTGTGCTGAGGACCCCAGACCTGGATGCAGTACTCCAGGTGGAGTCTCACAAAGATGGAGGAGAGAGGGACAGTCATCTCCCTCAAGGTGCTTGTCTCAATTTCTTGACACAGGATAAAATAAGGGTTGGGAATCTATGAAGATTCAAGAGAGACTGTATATAATTTACAAGTATAGATTCATAAATTATGACAGCCTATGATCAATGTGGGGACTTGACTTCTGTATATGCATTATGCTCCGAGTGTATGACCCTGGGCAGTGAATAGGAAGGGCTGTCAGTATGGCAACCTGGAGACCTTTTTTAGCACGCCTGTCTTAAAAAAATTATATCAAAGAAGCCTACAAATTAATTGTATATTTTGAAGGCATGGGTAGGTTCTTACAGACAAACATTTGTCAATCTGTTTTGTAACAACAAAAAAAAAAAAAAAAAAAGGAAAAATCAAGAGCTGTAGCTTATTCTGCCATTAATGGCAGAACCTGATCAAGACTTAGTCATTATCAGTTTTTGTCTTCTAAAATTATTTTGGTCTGAACACTCACAACACTGTAGGGGATAACAAAGGAAAGAAGCATCATAAAGATAGAATTGTCTTACTTTCAGGGTTCCATAGTGTAACAAGACACTGCAGCAAGACAGCAGCAAGCAATAAAGTGTAATTGAAAATTAATTTTATATCCAGACTTTCCATTTAGGGAAAGAAGCATAAGCCTTTCTATTCAGCAGCTGTAAAATGGAAGAGTTTTCATGTTGCCTTTATCTGTGTGTAAATGTTTTAGAATTTTTTTACTGTCAATTTCTCCTCTGTTTCTCTTTATCTACTTCATGTCTCTATTCTCTTTATCCTATTTCATGTCTCAATATTGCAAAACTAGCAAGCACATGGCATCCTAGAGCTTCACTTTAAATATTGGAATGGACCCATTGATTTAACCATGTCTTTGAATGGTCTGATGTGCACTCCCCTGATGTCCATGAACACTCAAGAGATGCTAATCCATTAACCTAAAGAAGAATGAAGGCTGTTGGTGTCGGGTAATTATTGGAGAGGTTATTTAAAAGTACCTTAAGAACGCCAAACCTCTGGAAAATCCCCTTTTGAAGCCACAGCTCCTGTAATTCTAGCATCTCTGCCATATCAAATCAGCTTTTCACAAAATACACTGAAGCAACAAAAGCACTCAGACAACTTGGATGGTTAACTTCTCATTAAAAAGTTGTAATTCAGATGTGCTCTCTTATATGCACTGAGAAATCTGAGTTTTCTTTCCATGTGGTATTGTAATGACTGCAGCAAAAGCAATGCTCTATATTTAGTGGAGAAGCTTGCTGTTTTTCATCAAGGCAGGTACTGTCATGAAAATGTTCTACTGAGTTGTAGGTTACCCAGATCATAAAACAAATTCAACACCATTGATAGTGGAGATTTTTCAAGGCTCACCTTACGTGTTATTAGAACATAAATGCTTTGAAGAATTTTATTCTTAGAAATAAAAACTTTGTTTATATAGATTATCTAGATTTCCTCTGTGTTTGTATTTATATAGAGGCTGTACAATTACATTTCAATATAGTTTTGTACACAAAGCTCTTATTCCAGAAACTGTATGGCTTTAAGAGTCCCTTGCTTAACTCCTGGCAAACTTGCAGCATTGCTGCTGGTTTGCTGTTGCAGTAAATGCAGATGCATCAATGCTTAGGAGTTCCCTCTGCTGAGAAAGGAAGAACAATGAAGCAGCACAGAGAATCCCTCCCACACTTCCATGTACATCTGAGCTCTGCCTGGCCTCACCAAGTTCTACATATCTTTCATGTTCTTTACACACCTTGTATCTTTTATTTATTCCTGCACTCTGTAAGCATTATTCTGCCAACAGTTTGAATAACCAAAGTCAGCAAATGCAACAGATCTCATATGCTCTTGGCAAGGCTTATGAGACTCTGCTAAGAACATAGCAATGCAGAATGTGGCCCAGCTCACTTCCTTCCACTTTCTCCTCTGAGTTCTGCTTGTCAAAGCTAACCATCCCTTAAGTACATCTAGTGGTTTTCTTTGTCCAAAGGAAGAAGGAAGACTCCAGATGTAGGACATTTAAATATAACACAAAACTCAAAACTAAGTTTTGCTTAAACAAAGATATGAAGGACCTTTCAGGCTAAAAATTCTGTTTAAACTTAAATTTTGACCAACTGAATGTTTTCAATGCACTGATATAGATTACATTATGCTATCTTAACAAAAGACTCCCACATTATTTGGAACATAAGAGAAAAAATAATAGGACAAAACAGATTTGAGTATGACTATTCTTCTCTATCTCTATAGAACTGTAAGATGGATATAATTTTTGATGGCTGGCTTTCATGTTTGATGGTTGCTGGGATACAGAGCAAAGAGGTTACACATAGATGCCATGATTAGGACTAATTAGGATTAGGACTGATTAGGATTAACCTTGTCAGAGGGGGAATTTAAAGGAATCTAAGTGCTCATAACTGATTGCAATTGAAAATGATTATTTCAGGTTAAAGGTGTCTGCTCCTCCTTCCTCCACAAGTAACAAAGGGGACAGAAGATGGATTCAAACAAGTTTGCCCTGCACCATGCAGCAGCTTAAGTCTTGCTTGTACCCAAACGTGACCAATTCAGCCCTCTCCAAGCATGACTGTATGTTGTCATGTGCATGCAATAATTTAGCTGAAGGCCCTCAAGAGTTGACTAAAGAACTTCTCTAATTTCAGACGTGTGTGCTGGTTATGTCTGTGCCACATTGAACAGTGTAACAGTAAAGGCACATCACTTTCTCAGCATCCAGTACTGTGTGTGTACCACACACACACACCTAGGACTGGGAACCACACACACACACACACACTGCAGTGCCCTGGCCCCTGCTTGACTTAAAAATATCAGCAAGAATCTTTTCTTGGCATAAAACTCTCAGTATGGCAGACACATGTCAATTAAATATTAGGTCTGGGCTAGGTAGGTTATTCTTAATGCAATAAGAAATTCCTCCACATATAGTGGCCCTTTTCCAAAACCAAGTTAGTTATACACATCTGTATAGAGGTTGTTATTTCTGATAAATGCTCTAAAATGCTGCTATGGATGATTTTAATCACAGTAACAGGTGAAAAGTGATAACCTCTCCATTGTCTTGGAAATGATGTTTCTACGGTGGATCTGTATATGGGCAGAAAATGACACGGTCAAATGCCAATTGTCAAAACTAAATAACAAAATTAAGGATACAGAGAGATATTTGCAAAAGCTCACAAGTTTGCATGAATGGATGGCAGCTCAGAATTGAAGGAATGAAAAATTTAAGAAAGTATCTAAGACCTTGGTCTTACACCAGTCTTCTGGTGACATATTATTACAATCCAGGACATCTCAAAGTAGGATCAGAGGCATTTGTGCCTGCAAAGACTTCTAGTAAAGGTGAAATTTGCTGGGAGAGAAAGAAGACCTTGCTAGCAGAGCTTGGTACGGGTTGTTTTAGCTGCTGGCAAACTCACTCTCCCTGTTGTAAATTGCATTCACATCTCACTGGTGCCTTACACCAGGCAAGAAGCATAAACTATAAAAGAAATGCCAGCTCCCCATTCCAAACTCTGTAGGCAAAAACTGGAATGGAGATTGGTTTTTTCCCCCATTTAAATCATTCCCCAGAAGCCCCTGCCATTGTGTCACAAATGTGACCCTTCGTTGGCTGGGTTTGGGTTTTATTCCCCTGGTTAAAGCAATGAATAAAGTGCTTTAGCCAGGTTCTGTGCCAACTCCATCCTCCTCCTCCAAATTCATGCAGGACCTGTCCAACTGCAGAAAGGCAAAGGGGACAGGACAGGGCAGGAGGGCAACTGGAGCTGTACAATATAGGTCACTTCAGAATTCACTACCATACTCTCACCATGTGTTAAATGTTTTAAGACTAACTGATTTTATCTCTAAATGTTATGAACCTTCAGGACAGGAAATATGCAGTGGACACAAAACATATTTTTTTTGTTTGTTGTGCTGTTTGTCCAGGCCTCTGAAAACTCCAATTTTTCAGAAGAAAAAAGAGTGTTCAATGTGCACTCCAGCTGTGTGAGCTGCACTCAGCATCAACTGATGTTGATATGCTGCAATCTGAATGAGACAGATTTCTAATAAAAAAGGATTTCTAGTACAGCAGCTACAAGGTTGCTGTATATCAATGGTGCTGTCGCTACTGTACACACTAAGCGAGACAAAGGATTCCTGCCATGCAAAACATCATCTCCACTGAAAAAAAATCTGCTGTAATTTGTCTTACTGCAGTGAAAAGAGGAACTCTTTTACAATATAATGTCTCTAAAGAATGAAAATGCTACATTTCTCCTCTCCTTAAATTCTTTGTGTTCCTCCTTTTGAAATAATTTTACAGTCCTTCAGACAAACGTATCGAATGAAGTTGCATTTAGGACTTTGCCACAGTTGGTATTTTTATTTCCCCAAGCGGGTTTATCAGGGTAGTTCCATTTGAGATGCTTCAATTTAACAAATGAAAGAGGGCTGTTAGGAAGTGTAGTCTCTTACAAGACTCTCCAGACAAATGCACTAGAAAAGTGCCTGCTCAGTAGTGCTCTGTGTTCTCTTAAGCTCCCTTGTCCAATACTGCTGGAATTGGCCCTGTTAAGAAACAGGATTCAAAAGATTGTTTCAAGACCACTCTGTACAAGAACTCTGAAGTGTTAGATTCTAGTTCTCTTAGTTCACATATGAAATTGAGTATCTTATGAGGCTAGCCTGTGAAGTAAAAGGGTAATTGAAGTAAAATATCAGGAGGCATTCTTTATTTTAAATTTAAGGCGGCACAACTTCACCTCTTTTTGAAGTCAGGTTCATCGAAGAGGTCTCTGCACTGGGGTGTCACCTCCCATTCCCCTTCATTCCCCTTCTCAAGGCGGGACAGCAGCGAGCATCCTGCGTGCAGGAGCTGGAAGGCTCCAGTAAAGCCTCGGGCTCGTTAGCTTTTTTTGGTTTGTTTGTTTTTTTTTTTTTTTTTTTTTGCCTAACGAAACCCACCTTCCTTCAAGACTCGGTGCTGATTTGAAATAATCTCCTGAACTT
Organism: Melozone crissalis; assembly: GCF_028551555.1. Lineage (NCBI taxonomy): Eukaryota > Metazoa > Chordata > Aves > Passeriformes > Passerellidae > Melozone > Melozone crissalis. Next base: position 31,953,176 of record NW_026535784.1, on the reverse strand, counting down.
TCATGCTGAACACAGCATTAGTGCGCTCCCGTTGCGCGGGGAGATTCCGCGCTCCACGCCGGGCTGGCCGCGAGCGAGCGACAGCCGCTCCGGGAGAGGCGCCGTGCCCGCCTGGCCGAGCTGCAGCGCTCCCCCGGCACGGCCACCGGACCCTGCTCCGGCCCTCCAGGCTCCCCCGGGCCGCCGGCGGGACAGCGCGCCCGGGGCTCACCGCAGAGTTCCGCAGCCACCGCGGCAGCGGGGCCGGCTCACAGGTCAGCGGCAGCCGCGGCAGGTGCCGGCAGCGGAGCGATGGTGGAGGCGGCGGCGAGCAGCGCCCCTCCGGGACCGCCGCCCGCTCGCCCGCCCGGCGGGGAACCGCGGCCCGCGCCCCCCGCGCCGCTCACCTGCCCGCCCGCGGCTCCCGCTCGCTCGCTCGCTGCCGCTGCCGGTGTCGCTGCGCTGCCGCCTCTGCTGCCGCCGCCCCGCGGCAGCGCCCGCCGCCGCCGCGCCCCTCAGCGCGCCCCGCGCAGCACCATGCCGGGGCCGGGCCCGCGGCCGCGGCCGGGGCCGGGGCGGGCGGAGCGTGGCGCTGCCGCAGTGCCGCGCCGTGCCCGTGCCGTACCGTGCCGTACCCGTGCCGTGCCGTGCGCTCCCGCCGCTGCCGGCTCCGGCGGGGAAAGTAGGTCAGGGCGGCACTGAGCATGCTCGGAGCCGGGCCGGGGGGCGGCCCCGGGGCCCGCGGGGGGCGCGGGGGGCGGCAGAACCCCCGGCCGCGGGGTTGACACGGGGCCAGGGACGTGCGGCGGCCGCGGGCGAGGCGGGGAGGCCTGAAGCGAGCGGCGGCGGCGGGGCCGCTGTGGGGGATGCGAGCCCCCTGTGCCCGAGCGGAGCCGGCAGTCCGGAGCAGCCCCCGCCGGTCACCGCATCCCTTCTCAGAGACACTTGCAGGAGCAAGTGCTGCAGGAAAGGATAACACCCCAGCACGCCTAGATAATCTTTAGAACCGAAGTGCTGCGCTTCGGAGAAATGGCACACGTGCTTTCCCCCAAGGGCTTTATTCCTAACGGGATTGCAGCACCCAGCTCCAGTTTAAACTCAGTCTGAGGTGGTCCCAGCCTGTGGGAAGCTGACACTGACTGTACATGTCTAAGTGCTCCGTCAGCAGAGGGTAAAGCTGTCATTTTGCTTGAGCAAAAGTGCTTGAATTTGGTTGGTGCTCTCTGTGCAAGCTGTGCGGCTGCCGAACCAGGGATTAGGATGTAGGTGGCCAGCTGCAGGCAGGAATCTGGCAGGGATCTGGTGTGAGCCGATGCTGTCCTGAGCCGCTGTCCTGTGCCACTCTCCCGTGTTTCCTCCCTGACCTTGTGGCATCAGAAGAGTAGGACGCAGAGTGACCTTCAGCTGAGTGGCAAGACCAGTGGGTTAAACCATGGAGGTCTGTGTTTCCAGATGTTTGGAGTACTTTTGTAGTCAGGCTTGGACCTTGATCTTACTATCCTCTTCTGATTGCTTCCAGGGAGCAGTAGCTGAAGCTCCCCTGCTCATGGAGGAGTAGTCAGATGAGAGAGCATTTGCTGAAACTGGACTACATTTCATTGCAGGGGGAGGTGTATGTGAAGTACACTGTGGTATACATCAAAACAGGTCTCTAGTCTGCCCAGAGGAAACTGAAGAGGAATAGCAGCAAAGGATTTAGAAATAGGGAGGCAGACTCACTCCAGGGAGCTGGGCTGGTTGTGTCAAGGGCCTGGGCTTCGGGTCCCATCACCTTGCATGTAGGAAGTGCGGGGGTTGAACATGGATGCATCCAGTACTTGGGAGTGGTGCAGGTGCTGGTGAGATCAGGCTGTTGACAGCCAGGGCTTCTTGTGTTCAGTGTCTCCTGAATGGAGAAAACTGGGGGGAAGATGCATTTGGCGCTGTCAAACTTGGCAGCTGAGGGAATCAGCCAAGGAGTGTGCTTCTTACTAATTCTTCCAGCAAAGCATTCCTTGGGAGGAGCTGTTTAAGTCATGGGTTCTTGGTGGGCACGGACTCGCGATTTGTTCTAGCTTGACCACACTAATTATGAACTTGGTTTTCCTTCTTCCTATCTTGAAGTACTGGGTTTGAACACAATTGAGTAGAATTTATTTATCAATTAATGCTGGAGCTAATCAGATAGTTGTGTGCCCAGTCTTAGAAATTCCTTTAAGTCAGGTAACACTCTGGATCTGGCCCCTGTCTGGATCTACTCTGCCTGTCAGATCTATGTGTGATACAAGGCTGAATTTTTATATTTGGAAAAGTCAAACATCTTTCCTTCTGGAAGGGTCTATCCTTTCAGGCTCCTCAGGTTTCAGTGAACATAAGCCTGTTCAGTGGCTGGAGCCAGCCACCACATTACTTGCTCCATGCCCTTTCCTGGGAGATCACTATCACCTGCCAGGTGAGCATGTGGACTTAGTGAGGCATTTTTCCATCCCACCTTCCAACAGTGCTTCCACCAGCTGCATGCAGAGGACTGGCCCACTGATTTGAGCAGGAGCTATAAAAGGTCTTCTGGATATGTACCCTAGCTTTGGTTAAGCTATAAAAAGCTCGCTATTTTACCTAGGTATAATCATTATATAATATTATTCTAGATACATGAAATGCATTAATTTAAAATTTGGCAATGTTTTTTGTTTGTTTTTTTTTTTTTATAATACCTGCTGTAGGTAAACTCTGACATTTCATACTTAGTTCTACAGTGACCAGATTCTATTCCTATAAAACTATAACATCATTTGATTAAAGGAAGCCTTTTACCTTAGAGCAAACAGAACTTTGGTATTGCTAATAGTTTTATCTAAACAGCTTAATCAGGGAAGCCTTGTAATCATGCAGTTAAAAAATCTAAGATAAGATTAAATTGTACATTTTGTGTGTTTATAGTCCCTCCATCCCCTAGGCAGAGTGGCATACTGGAATGGCTGAGACAAGCTTGTGTGCCACACAATGAAAGGTAGCAGCAGAGAAACTAAAGAAAAAGGAAGTTTTAAAATAGTAGTCAGCAAATCAGCTGTATTAATATGCCAGTCAACATAAATACATGAGTGGATATTCCATTTAGAAATTAGCTTGCCATATTTCTCATAAAGTAAAAAAGAAATTTTGATTATGAGAAATATCTGGTTTCAGTATGGTGATGCTACTCTTTTGCTTCTTTTTAAAAAATTCTAGCCCCAAGTATGATTAGATCTTACATTAATACTGATGAGAAAAAAATAACTTTATTTATTAGGATACATATCTTCAGCATGCTTGTTTACCTCATTTAAATTGTTTTCTGAAATACTAACAGTGTTTTAGTTTTGGTTATATCTGTTACCCAAGATTGTTACTTTATCACTATAAACTGTAATCACATTATTCCCATGTGAAAGACTGAAATTCCAAGCTAGATCAGCACTGCGTTGTTTGTTGAGTACCATCCCATTTTTTGGGAAAGATGTGGACAACTGAAAGGCTTACAAGAGATCTTGGGATGGAGATGGAGAAATCATGTGGTCCTGGGAGCTCCTGGCCTGCACCAAACATGCCAGCGTGGTGTGGGAGGAGGTGTCACAGGAGGGGATAGGTATTCCTGCCTTGAATGAGACAGCTTGGGTGTTAGTTCAAAGCACTTGATTTATTAATTTGTTTTAACCAGCATACATTCTTGCAAAAAGGGCACCCTTTTTTGGTAACTAGCTTTCAGAAATACCTTAGTCTGATGTGTCCCAGGGCACTGTGGCTTGTGTTTTGTTCTTGTTTCTCCTCCCTACCTTTTGAAACAACTCACAATAAATTAAAAAATATTAGGCATGAAGCTCATGAACTTTTGGTGGTTTTTATGTGTACCTCATAATAACATGTAGTGCTAACTATTTCTCTTCTGCATTTCTGGATTTGTCATTTTCCTGGGGCGGTTCCTTTTTTTTATCCTCTACAAGTGGACTGGAACGACCAATTACATTTTATTCCTCCTTATGCTTTATTTTTTTAGGACATGGGGTTACAAAAGTAACTTGTTTTATACCTTTACTGTGACTCCCTCCTTTGCTCCTCCCAGAGGAGGAAAAATTCTCAGCTTGTTTGAAGATTACATTTTCTGCTGTGATCCACTTTTGTCACTCATTTCTGGAGGAAGTTCTTTCCTGAAATGTGTCATAGACAGTCTGTAAATGAAACAAACCCACTGATTATGTGCCACTATATGTTACCTTATGTAAATGCATACATGATTCTTCTTGAAATTAACAGCTAATTGTGATTGAATTCCTTTTTGAGTTTCTCCTTCTGAGGCTTTGCAGTATATTCACTTGATGGAAAGGTCTCTCTCCCTGTTGTACAGGATGTGTGTGAACCATTTCTGCATGCACTTGTAGCTGTGTTCAGTGTTGTTGCTCAGGCCCTTCAGTGATGTGTGCTGCAGAAAGACTAGCTGTGCTGATGTGCTAAGGCAAGGGCAGATATGTCTGCATAAATTATTGGCAGCTGAGGAAAGGGTGAAATCCACACCTCTTGTGATCTGAAGGGAAAATTCCACAGTGATGTTACAGAAAACTGGATTCAGAGAGTTTGGCACCACTATTAAAAAGCTACCAAATTTTTAGGACGTGAAGAAATAAAAGAAGGTCTGGTGAGAACCACTCTATCCCCATCCCTCCCCCCAGCACAAAACTTTCCATGTATAAGCTGAGGTTAACAGATAAAGATAAAAGAGTTTTGGTTCCTTTCTTTTTCTGCATCCACTTCCCTGCCTCATGATTTCCTGTACATTTCCTTCTAGCTACTGAAAAGTAGAGACAGAGTATTGCTTCAGAGAGCACTGCTGAGATGAAGCTCAAGGCTGGAAATGAAGCCACTGAGCCAGACATAGAAGAATTTCAGTTCCCTGTCAAACCTGAGAGAGCTTTTGTCTTTAGACAGATATATTGGTTGACAAATGAATTAGTGGGGATGCTGGATGAGCCAAAGGCCTAAGAATTGTTACCTTAATAATGTCAGATGCATCAGACTCTTTAATTCTTTTCTTACCAAATAATCTTATTTAATTCAACTTTGTGTTGTATGAAACAAAGATCATTTCTCTAATCCCCTTTGCTGACCTCGCCTGGCCCATGGCTTTCCAGCTGAATAAACAGAGATAGGGAAATAAAAAACAAATCTTCACCACTAATTAGGTCTTGAAACATCAGTGTTTACCATTCACTGCATGAACTGACTATCAGGCATTGCACCACCATGAAAACAATCTACAACTGCATATCATGAGTGTAAAATAATACAGGGCACAGGGTACATTTCTGAATTGCAGCTGAATGAAAAGATACTGGGCATGTTGCATGACCTTCAGCAAGATTCTCTGTTTGTGTCCGTGAGAAAGATGAGCCAAATTATTCATGAGGCTGAAAAGGGGAGAAAGGACATGTGATCTTGGAACAGTTAGAGCTATGTTATTCTTGGGGGGAAAGATCAAGATGATTATGTTAATATTACCATTTGTGTTACACTCTCACCAGAGTCAGAGTTTCAGGAATGTGTCAAGCTCTGTGTGTTTTATCCAACTACAAAAATACAATAGGGTTTTAGAGCATCAGTCAATACTGTTTTTATTTCTTTTTTGTTTGTATTTCTTATGAAGCACATGCTTTCAGAAACAAGATGAATCGATAGGTGTGAATCATCAGTAAGGTGGATATAAGATGAAGCTTTTAAAGAGTAATATATAATCAGGCATTAATATGTGAAAGCAAACAAAGGGAAAAAACGACAACAAAGAACTTTATAAAATAAAAGCAAAACTCAAAACTGTTTTCAGTGATGTAGCTATGCTCTTTATAAATGCTATCCACTTACCAGAGGAAGTTGAGTATGTTATTACAGGAAATAGTAGGAAATGTGTCTTTGAAGATACTGGTTATCATTAGGAATGAGAATTCTGCTTTTCAGCATGGTCTACATGAGTAGCACTGCACAAAGGCACTAGTGCAATAAATACAGACTATGTCCTGACAGAGATGGTGTGCCAGACTGGGCCTTTTTACTTTCAGAAACCACGTGTCATCAGTCCCTCCATTTTCTTATTAGATATTCACAAAAGTAACTTCTTTTTAGGAATAGATAGAGTATTCCAAGTAATCTTATAATTCCACAGTAGAATAGTGAAATTAAATACATGAGTAATTTCAGTGAATCAAGTCAAAACTGGCATACACCAAATAAGAAATAAAAGTATTGGGTGACTGATGTCTGAACATTTTCTGCCAAAGAAAGCACATAAAAGGTAGGGTGGTATTTTTTCACTGCAGCCATTTCATTTTGCCTGCAGTGTACAGACGTTTGACATAAGCAGTTGCCAAAAATGTTCTCAGACCAGTGTTGACACCAACAGAGTGACCACATTTCTATCTATCTCATGTAAATCATCTCTCCTTCAAGGAGCATAAAACCATACAACCTTGGGACACCTGCAAAGGAAATCATTCACTAGAGTCGTTGTGTTCGAAATTCAGTGGGGCACATCTTACAGCCCTGGCTGGAAAAGTACATTGAGATAACAGTTTTAAGAAACTGAAACCTCATCTTTTTACAACCAGTCATCCTGGGCTGAGTTTTTTGGTTCCTGGCAAGTAAAAAACCATTTCTGAGATCCTCGGGGTGCATGAGGCTTTTCTCCTGGCTGTTTCTGAGGGGAACCCCAACCTGTGAAGCTGTTCTCTACCCTGCTGAGGTTATGATTTCTCAAATTGACAAAAGCAGTACTGAATTCCCTTAATGGGGTGCTCATTTTTGCACAGTTCCTGAGAAAAAGCAAACACTATTCTGTCCAGCTGAATTGTTTTTTTGTCCTGAAAACCCCTTTTGCTGATTATTTTCAGTAATATTTTCAAGGGCTTTTTGCTTTTCTCCTGACTGTATTCTATGGCTGGTAACTTCTGTGGGTTCTCACTTTAAATACTGTGGTTTGTGTCATGTCAGTCCTGTGGTATAAGCGATTATCTTAATGAAGCTCATTTTTAACAAAGTTCATTTTTAATACCATGTTAAGCTTAAAGCTTTTGCTGCCTTAAAATATAACTTCTGCATTTCCAGCATGACATTCTATCAGTTAATCCAATGTGTCTTTATGTCTTTTCAGATATTAGATCATTCTGCAAATTAAATTTGCTTGGTCAGTATTTGAACATTTATCCAGAAGCACTTTCAAGTTCAGACTTTCAGCACTGTCACAACGTAACCCTGCCATCTACTGGAAAGTATTTAGTAATGCTTTTTGTCATTAAAATTGGGGTGGTTTGGTCTATAAATTTTATGTATAAGAAAAGGCCACCTCTACTTTGAAACACACAGGCTGAGTCCCTGTTGTTCAGTGGAAACTTGCACCTGAAATGCATGGGTTTACATGGAAAGGGATCAAATATGTAGTAAACAATTGCTTTTCACTCTCAGACAGCCAACATTTTTGCCATCAAAAGTTTTCAGATCTCTCATCCTCCCCTCCCACTAGTTTTTGGATGCTATCCTAGGGAAGTTGGCTGGTTAGTCCCCTGGTCTTACAGTTCTCTGCAAGATCAGAAAGCTTGGGAATGGGCAGTCAGGGGATGCACAGCTTCTTTGATGGCTCAGAGATTTCATGTGTGTGAGACTGATTTCTAGTTGAGCAGGCAACTGTACCCTCAAGACCATTAGGTTTTCATCTGGAGGGATGAAAGAAGCAGCATTTGGAGAGACCAAGTGTAGTAGGCCAGCTGTGCTAGAGGATATATGTGTGTGTCACTGTTGCCAACCTGCTTGCAGGTTATGCTGTGGAATAGGCTCTGGGGCTGCTTGGTCCTATTTTGTCTTCTTCTCTGTAAGTTATTGGTAGACTGCTGGCATCTGGAAATACTGGGTTTAGTAAAAGACAAAGGGTCTTCTTGATTTGCAGAACTCCTGCTTTTCTTGCCTTGTGCATTTGTGTAGCTGAGAGGTGCTAAGAAGTTCACATGGTTCTGGGAGCCTCTTGCCTCAAAGGCATCAGAGCTGATATCTCTAACAATCTATAATTATCACTCCTTGCTCTTTCTGTATTCTTTCTTCCTATACCCTTCCTATACCCTCTTTGTGGAAGAGTTTTGCTTTAGTTGTTCAACAAGACATTGTCTCCTCTGAAAGACAGGGAAAGAAAACCCAATGCAAAACAGTATAGCAAAATTTGCTTCATAAAAAAGTTGAAGGAATTCGGTAGGTCATCTTGCATTAGTTTTCAAGGACTGGAAGCTATGTCCCTGCATTGATTCACAGACAAAGCTGTGCATACAGGGGTCTGTGCCCCTTAACAAAGTACAGACAACTTCACCAGCTCAGGTACAGCCATATGTGTTGCGTGACACATGTTAACACAGGTTCATTCCCATAAATCCAACAGCAACATCAGCTGTGCTGAGCAGGACACAGTGCTTCCTCAGACTGATTCCCAGATCTCTGGGGTTGTGGCAGTAGATTTGGCTCCCTGCAGGAGTGAGGTTAGGTGTGCCAGCAGCGCAGCTGTGCCTAGTGACAGCTAGTGTAGCAACTCTGACAGCTCCCCCTTAGCAAGCAGAAGTTTCTCCAGAATGGCTTTCAGTGGAAACAGCTTTGCAAATGAAGTATATTAAGTATCTGATTCAGTTTTCATTTTAAGAATAGATTAAAAAGCAAGATACAACAGGTGAGTAATTTCGAAGATTATCACATAATAGCAACAGCAGAGATGCAATCAAAGTCTCATTAATGCTTTCTTTCCTCCATGTACTAGTTTTCTAAAGAAATTATATTCCTTGCTAGAAGACCTTTCTATTATAGGAAATTACGTAACTTTCTCTTTGATAGTAGAAAAGACCAAAATTGTTATCTGCTCCCCATTATAATTGCCATTTTACAGCTCACCTCCCCACAGAAAGACTTTGAATAGGGTTCATATTACTTCTAGATATCAAGAGAAAAAAAGTAATTGGTAACAGCACATTGTCTGGATGTTAATAATATTTCAGCTTTACCTTGTTGAAAAAATAATTTATTCCCATCATATATTAGGAGGGAGGAGATGTGGCACATTCATAGGCTTACTGTCATTATGTGTAATACTTGCATTTAAGCTCAAAACCATTTTAGGTTATTTAGTTTTATGGAGGATTGTCTCCTACACTATAATAGATGCCAAGGTTTTAGAGCCCCAGATACAGATAACACTTACCTAGGCTGAAATGGGATGAGCTGCAGAAGGTACTGCACCACAAATGGGATGGTGGGATCAGACTCTGGTCTTAGCAGAAAAATCTTTGCACTAGGCATAAACAGGGGTAGTTTTAGAGGCAGAGGGTGCAGGAAATGCTTGAGCTGTTCATGATCAGAAGACAAGAAAGAAGGATATTTTGGGTGACTGCCAATGAAATAGCTTGTAATTTTCTGCTCCAGCACTGAACTAGAACTGCTTGTCCTTAGGCTAGGAGATGGGTGTGATGGAGTGGGACAAGTTACTGTGATGTTGCTCTACCCTCCTGTGAACACCTTGTCTCTCTTACTGTTAACCAAATGGTGTGGATTGGGTTGTTTTTCCCCCTCCAGCTATAATATATTTCTGCATATTAAATTGAAGTGTTTCTTGAACAAAAGAAGGACAATTTCAGTCATGGCTGAGTCCTAAAGGGAACCAAAAAATATTCTGGTTTAGCTTCTCCTGTCACATTATCATAGACTATGTGGCAGTAAGAGGATAAGTCTCTTCCACCTACCCTGCATTGCATATCCTGAAAGAGCAGCTCCCGTCTACTCTATTCAGAACACTTTTTTTTTTTTTTTCACAAACATACCTTCTTTTTTCTTCTGGTAGGTTTTAAGAGCTCATTAAAACTGCTTCTTCCCTTTCACAGGACTCAGATATTTATGACTTATTAAACTTCCTTTTTGTCTATAACACAGGTTGATTTTACTGCCTACTTTCCCAAGCCTGCATTAATGAGACACTCCAGGAGAAACCTTAACAGATAGCATGCCTAGAAGGGAGAAAATGGTATAATCTACTAGAGTAAATAAATTTGCAAGAAATTCTAAGACTCATAGACTGCCAAAATATTAATTTTTGCAGAGTTAAATAGGATTATTCTTGTCTGCAGAAAGCTGTCTATGGTCTTTTCAGAATAAACAGACTTACTAAACATTTTTGAAGAACAAAGCAGGGCAACTGTCTGCCAAGTCTTCCACCAATGACCTTTCCTGCTCTGAAGTGGGAATGGCTGCTGTGAATACATTGAGCATGGTGAGAAAAGGGTGACCACAGTAACTGCAGCTGGCAGAACAAACAGGATGTGTTTGGTGTTTCTTATGTGTTCTGTAGAATTTTATTCTGTCTCTTGCTTTCATTGGTGCCAAACACCCATCACCTTTAGCACTTGTGCTGAGTAGCAATGAGTTGTCCCTCCACTCTGAACAGGGGGATGGTGTCAGTTCTTGCTTACTAGAGAGACAGCTTGGAGGCGACAAATGCCATGGCAGGGGCAGTTCACCCTGAGATGCTCCTTCCCCTATTCCTCATGGACTTAGAAGCCAGGAGTCCTCTTAGGTAAACCCAGCTGGTGTGAGGCATGTTCAGCTACCTCACAGGTCCAGTCAGGCAAATATATTCAAGATATCCACATCAGGTATTTGGTGGGAGATGTAACTGTGCATTTCAAGGACATAGGTAATTCAAGACAATTGAAACAGCAACAGGGGCACGTGGCTTTCTCTTCACTGCACTTGATATGTGGGTAATTGGTTTTTCTTTGCATGATATATATATAGTTCATGTACTGATGACAAGTAGTTGCTCAAAACATTTGCAGCTCTGGAGAAATAAAGTGCTTCCACTGTGGGTGTTTATCGTCTGATGAAAAACACATCATTTTGTTTGAGGAATTTGTTTCTGGAGCCCAGAGAACAGCTTAATCACTTCAGAAGACTAATTTATGAAACTACTGAAAATATCATAGTCTATATAGTAACTTAACATGTGCACAACATGTCTTATAAAATAAAACAGTATTTAAGAAAAAAAAGTGAGACAATTATTTGATAGACTACCTATATTATTAAAAAAATATAGAGAGAAAAAGAAGATGTATTAGAAACCAAACATTATTTGTAAAATATAAATTGGTGGTAAAATGAATTAGCTGTAAAAATCTATTGATTTTAAAGTCCACTGAGACTTTTAAAATATAGAAATGAAGTGGTTATCACTCAAATGCTATTCGTTCTCATAAAGCAAGGTCAGTTTATCTGAATGGGTTTCCTATTATTTGTTTGATTTGTAAATAGTTTATGAAGACATTTTCTTTTGAAGAACCTTCTGTGCTGTGAAAGAGATTTAACTTTGACAACAATTCTTTATGGAATGTAAGGCTAATGCATCAGACTTGCTTAGGTCCTGTGTGGAGTTATATAGAGATGCTGCTGGATGGCTTCAGGCTGCTTTCAGATTTTACATGGAGAATATAGAATTCATCATTTTGAGTCTACTCTCAAAGTTTCAGGATCTCATAGTTATATATAAAGGATATGAAGCCATTGGGTTTATGTAGCCATGTTCTTTGGTGTGACAAACCTTATGGCTGACAAGGAAGTGACACTGCTGAGCAGCCAATGTATCTTCTTGGGCCTTTTGTTGATGAGCATAAACAAACTTATTAAAAAGGGAAAAAAATCATTGTGCACTTTGGTCACACAAAGAACCAATAATAGTCTTAAGTTCAGTGTCCAAGGGGCTGGATGCTCTCAACTCATGGGTTCTCAGGAGGGTATGGTGTATTCCTCACCAAATTGCTTAAAGTCTTTGCTCTGAGATACAGCTTACACACCTGCAACAGTGGGGTTTGTATATTCATACAGGTTACAGGGATACTTTCAGGAGACCTTTGCTGGTTGTTCTGTTGTTTGCATGCACTGTGCAAAGTATTAAGAGTTATTGTGCAATTCTTGATAGTTACTGAAGGTAAGATTGTTACTCTCTTTTGGCGTAAAATTAGACACATAATTTCCATGCATCAATAAATGCAGGTTTCAAAAAGTGCCAGTTTGCAAGACAATTTTGTTTTGATCACTTCATGCAATTTCTCCCACAGTTTCTCATAGTGTCCTAAAATCCTGCTGTCAAAAATAAAGGAAAAAAACAGATAAAACAAGTGTCCTAAAAGAGTAGCTGGAGTTAATTTAATCCAAATACCAGCAACTAACACACTACAGGACTGACTACTGGACTACTGTGCTGGTAAGGAATTCAAGCTGCAATACTGTGCTGGTAAGGAACTTCAGGCAGTAGAGTCATTTTGCGTTTTAAAAGCTCCAGGCAAACATTCCATCTTGCTCCCCTCCATGCTGTTCCTTGACTTGGAGCCTTCATTCTCTCAAGTCACAATTGACTCGGCTCACTGGTTTAGGATGGCACATAGAATGATATCTTAAGTTCAGAATTATTACTTTAATGCAGCAACTTGTCAGTGTTAGAAATAACTCTGCTCTGAAATGAACCAAATGGGAATTGGGGAGAAATGGGCAGCACATCTTCTTGCCTGGGACAATCTCCCATATCTGTAATCAGGAAACACAACAACAGTGTCTCTGAAAGATGTCTGGTGAGATATACAAATCATATTTGAGTGAGAGATAGAGTGTTCAGATCTGGAGAAAAGTGTATGTAAATGCTGAAGTATATCAGGATAACTTCACTGACTAGTTGTGTTGCATTTGCCCCCTTCTCTTGAGCAGGTGCATGATTTTGCTCTGTGTGTTCTGACCAAAGGAGCTTGGCACTTCAGACACCCAGTGCTCATTCTGCCCCACTCTTCTCACCTGCACTGTGTGCTTTGCACTAAAACAGCTCAGAGGACTTTGTAATTATAATCTGTATAGGTCAAAGTCTCCAGGCATTAACAATTATGAATTTACCAGTAGGGTAAAAATGAATTTGACTGCTTACACATAATGAATATAATGTCATGTTAGTCAGGGGTTAAAGATGTGTGGCTTTTTGTACAGGCCCATTAAGTAGAGAGAAATCTAACCATGTGCTGTTATCTTGCTTTTTGGTACTCAAGCTGGTGTTGGTCAGTGCTGACAAATCTCGTCTGCCTGAGCTGACTGACCCTGGGAATGTCCATGGTCCATTGCTACCACAGCTGGAACTGCCAACATCTCCAGTGCCTTGACTTGGCTACCACTGACCACTTTGTTTCTCACACCCTAACATTCCATGGACTTTCTGACAACAGGCAGAAGAGTGGTAGGTATTTTCAGAGTATTTCTTTGACAGTGGAAAGGAGGCTGTGTGTTCTGGAACAGCTGCCTGAACAGTCTTGAAAACGATTCCTGGTCAGTAATGGGAAAAAAGGTAGGATAGCTTTGGTTATTGCATGGATGTCTCTTGCCAATACTCTAGTGAAGGAGGATATACTGCAGACCTAGAAAACTTCTCTGAAGTCCTTTCTGTTAATTGAAAGGTGGTCCACAGTGACTGTAGGAATGGAAATGTGTTTGTTCTGGAAAAATAAGTTAAGTTGCTTCCACTGTGGGTGTTTATTGTCTGATAATAATGATAATAACAAAAATTAAAGCTGGAAAGAAAACTAAGACTATCATCAGAATAATTCCAAGCCTTTAGAACATTTGCACTTTTCCTCCACTCTAAAGAGATTTTCTTAGTTTCCTTTGGGTTGTTTTTTTTTGCCTTAATGGTTGTAAATTGCATAGTGTGCACATTTATTCATAAAGAAAAGGGAATGAGTAAATCAATTTTGGGGATTGTGGAGGGATAGAATGTAAGAAATTAAAGATAGTGCAGAAGGCAGTCTCACACCTGAGGAGCTGCAGCTGTACCAATCACCAAAGATTAGGAACAGCCCTGCCCTTAACAGGCCACAGCTGTGTCCAATAAGGAGACGAGTGCCACAAAAGAGTGGGGTAGTTGGGTGAGAGATGGAGTTTTTTGGCTGTGCTGAAGAAGGAGTCAGTGTTGTGTGGAGCTGCATGTGATAAAATCACCAAGAAGGTATGGAAATTTTGAACTAAGATGACAACAGGGGATTACAAAACCCAACAAGATTACACTACTTAAAATTCTCTATGGTTTGGATAAATGCAATTCTCATACTTAGGTACAGACCAAGTTTCACTGGGGCTGAAAGAAACTGGTGGAAATACTGTGCTGGAGACAGTGTTTTTGGATATGTGTGTTGTTACTCAGATTTTGCTGGTTCATGGTCTCGTGTTAATATATATTCATGCTTCTTCTAGAGTTTCACACATTTTAGCGTAGAAACTCTAAAACTGCTAAAAGTTCACAACCTAGTCTTGCGAATCTTGAAGGTGAAAGAGACTGATACAAAGATTCACCCATCCTGGCATTTTATAAATTCTGGGGAGACAAGCATTTCTCTTTGTGGATATCTTCCATGTCCATCACATTTATTGGAATTTTATTATATTATATTCCTAAGGGAAATGACATGCAAATCATGGCTCAGATCCAAACCGTCATAGTAACCATGTGATTTCCCCTTCACAGCCCTTGAAATTTTATTGTCTTCTGAAAGAAAACATCCCTTGACTCATAGCATATTCAGAACATCAGGAATTCACAATATAGGTAAAACTACATGAAAAATAACTTTTTTCCCCTGAGTGGACAGTTTTTACTCACCCCTGTCTCTGTGGCTTCTTTCATGATCAGCTGGGGTGTTTTGAATGCTTCCTTATTTGTAATCCTTGAAACCATTCCAATGGAAGGACAGTTTTTCTCTGCCAAGTCTGGCAAAACAAAACATAGAAAATCAATATTTTATTGATCCTGCAGGTCTCCAACACTGTCATACTGAAAGTAGCTTCAAGATGGGCAAGATCTCATCTGCAATACCATGGGTGTATTAGTACACAATTTTTTTACCCTAATGTTTTATGAGATGACCAAGCAATTCTCTTTTTCTGGACTCTGGGCTAGGTTTCCTTTTGTCAGTCCATGATATTTCAAATCAGTGATATACACAGTTCAGTATAACTTAATCAATGTTTGTTTTAAAGTAAATATCTAACAATAATTGAAAAAGCATATTTGTCCTCTACTACTACTAGATGTATACTGGCAGAAAATGCAAAGAAATGCAGCAATGCTATTTCATTTGAAGTGGTGTTAGTCGTGCTGATTGGGCCCTTTTCTCTGCAGTGTGTGTGTGCAAATACTGGACAAATACTCAGAGTCCAGCAGCTTGGTCCAGTGGCTGTTTCCAACATTGCATGACACAATCTGTGGCTGCTGCTAAGTCATTATATTTGCAGCAAATCATGGTATCACTTTGCTTTGTATTTCACTGTGGAAGCCCTCTTGAATCCCTCATCCTTCCAGATGTCCAGACAGCCTATTTGCAGCTGGCAATTTTCAGCAGGGGCCTGCTAACTTCATTTGCTATTGTCTGCTTTTACAGAAATGGTGGACTGTAGGCTCATTGACAGATCAATTTTTTCATTATCAGCATATGCAGCTGTTTGAATACTTACTGTTCCCTCATTCTTGTCCATTTTCTGCTTATTGTTGAAGAAGCTAAAGTGTTTAGTGGAAAGCCCAGCTTCCCAAGTCAATTTTGACTGGTAATTATATTTAAATAAAACAGACAGCATGGCAAGAAACCTTCCTGGGAACATGCATGTCTTGTATAATCACCTCTGAATAAAATTATGCTGTGAACATAAATCTGAACTGCAGAGTTGTTTGATGCAGTTAGAAATCTTTCTAAATTGCTTTAATATTTATTGCAGTTCTTGAAAAGGAAAGTACAGCATTTTTAGCAACAAATACCTTGCATAACCTTTTTACTCCACAGTTAGTGACCACCTCTACAGTTTATCAGGTGAAAAAATATTTCCCTAAAGAAAATAAACATAGTTTAGTCTTTACTACTTAAATGCATGCTCACAGTCTGCAAGGCAGCAGGCTGTTGCCCTAGCTGTGCACTTGAGATACTGCTTATCACACAGAACAACTCTTAAGTGAAGCAGATGTTGGCCTGGAGGCAGCAGGACAGGCACAAAACTTCTTCACTGCATGAGCTGCTAGGGTTCTGAGTTACTGATGATTTTCTCTGCCAAAAGCCATTATCTGGATTTGGAAAGAAAAGAAAGGTCTAATTAGCTCATGCTTTATCTGAAAGCCAGGACTTACCTGCAGAGAGGTGAAGGTAGCAGAGCACAGTCACTTCCCATCACCTGAGTGACCCTGAGGTTTGGTCCCTTCAGTTGCTGCTCTCTCTGGGAGGCTCCTGCTGTTTGCAGTGTTTTACTTCCTCACTAAGCTAAGAGACAGCAGGACAGCGCTTGGCAGAGCCCAGGGTGATTTGCCTTCAGATCCCCGTGACGTCCCTGCTGCAGATGAGTCGCCAGCCTTGTGAGCACTGCAGACTGATTTTACATGCCTGGCTCCTGCCTGGAGACTTCCCTGAGAGCTTCTGGTAAAACTGCAGGTATCACTTACAATCTGTGACCACCTGGGTGACTGAGGCTCTCTGCTCTTTGCCTCTGACCAGCCCACATTTTCATGTGAGGAGTTTACTGAAGATGCATAGCAGAGTGTCCCTTTCAGGATGGGCTCCCTGCTGAAATCTCCCTGTCATGTTCAGAAAGGTTTGAAAATTGTCCTGGAGTTCATCAGTGTGTAGTCCTTCTATTCTTGTGGAGTGACCTTGTGCTCCAGGTAAAGAGGGCTTCTCTGTCAGGCTGATTTCTGGTACCTGGTGAGGTGTTACTGTGAATGTGACCTATAAGTTTAAATCCAGAGATGATCATGCTAATTGAAACCTTTTCAGTTTGGCTCCATGTGTGTCTAAGCATTCATATGCAAACTCTCATTTCCAAAGACAGGCAGAGGCTGCCTCACCTTATTCCCTCATTTGATTATGTGGCTCACTGCTGCAGCAACAGATTACATTTTTAGCTGTTACCAATTGCTCTTAGATATAATTTAGTCTTGTTAAATGTAGGAAGAAAATAAAACAAAATAGGTCCATTTGTCATCAGATCATAATAGTCTTGCCACATAAAACCTCTCTGATCATTACTTTTAAGTTAGTCAATAATGCCTTCTGAGGCTCTAATCTAAGTGGAAATGTGGCATCCAGAGCAATACAAGACAGTACATGTGCACAGCAGACATTGTCTCATGTCTAAAACATCACTGTATCCCTACTGCAAGAAAAATAGGTTAATATTCATAGAAATTCCAATAAAATCTCTGATTCTTGTCAAGCTCTGAGTATCTTTAGGTGTTTGAAGTTCTCTTGGCACTGCTGCCTTAATAAAAGACTCCGTTTTCAGCAAGGTAGGCAGATATGAAAGACTGGGGCTCATGGCTGTATATTTGCTTCCAAATTAAGGCTATGCAGCCTTCTGGAAGTAAATAGTTATGCATGGAATGAGAGGTTGTTTGTGTAAATTTATAAAGTCATATAACAATTAACAGGGCCTGTTAAACTAAGTTGAGAGTTGGTGTGAGCCAGTGTCATTGGGAAATAAGCTCTGAAATGGGGCATTGCATCACTGGGTAACATGGTGGATCAAGTAGGGTTTGACCTCTAAACATAAAAGAAAAAAGGCAAAGTTTGAGTTTATTGCAGGTTACTGGGGAAACTTTCCAGAGTTCAGGCTAAAAGCTGATCCTAAAGCAGTTTTTAGGTTATGAACAGCTTTGGCTGGGATGAAGGTGAGAAGCTACACTGAGTAAAACCATGATTTATGCAAACTTTCAAAGTAATCCAAACTCCACCACAAACCTACTTCTAATTTCTATCTGGCCTGGAAGAAAAATGGGGCAAAACCCTCTCTGGGCAAATGAAGTGGGGTGCAAAGGCTGGAGCTTGAACTGGGGCCTGAATTCACAGAGCTCCAGGGCAAAGGCGAGTGTCTGCAAGAGAGACAGAGATGCTTTTCTGTCAGGTCAGTAGCAGACAAGGGTATCTCATCATGAGAGGGGGAAGGTTAGATTGGGATATATGTTCAGTCAATGCTAAGGCTATGACTTGTTTCAGATTGACTTTAGAAATTATTCCACATTTGCTTTCTGAGCCACCTTTGGCTCTGGGGCTTAACTGCAAGGCTGGAGAAAAGATCAGTCAGTGTTGGGGTGCAAGCTTTGTACACATTGCCAGTGCCAGTAAATGCTGCTGACAAGCTGGTGGCACAGAGCTGGCCAGACTGTGCTGGGTGTCAGTGCCAGTTTGTGTTCCTGTGATGTTTGTACATGTGGATCTGAATGGCCTCACTAATTTAGAGGGAAAAGCTAGGCTTGTACTTGAGAGTGAGTTTGCTAAACTAAGTGTGGAAAAACTCAGATGCCAGCTTGTTTTAACTTGTGTGGACTGTCTGTGCACAAATATATAAATAAAGGTTAGAAATTATGGGTATTTTTCAGGAGGATGAAAAACTTCAGGTGAAATGCTCTTCAAATATAATTTTCTTCCTTGAATTTGCTTGAATCTTGGCAAATATAGCAGCAGCACAGATGCTGCAGTGTGTACTGAGCACACTGACCTTTCAGCAGCTTCCCTGTGTGTCAAGCATTGTATCTTTCTGGGCTCTGGGGAATTGCAGGATGCTGGAAGCAAACCCAAGTAAAACTATAAAAAAAATCAATGCTCTTGATTTCAAAGAACAGCAAAACACATGAGTCAGCCACAGAGACATAATCCCTTACTACCCTCCTTGTCATGCCCAGCCATGATTTCACTGGAAATCAATTTTAAGTGCTGTCCTAGATGGGGCTTCTTCTATGTTTTTCCCATGTCCTTTGATTTTTTTTTCATGAAAGCTTTAAAAAAAGAACAAAGTTGGTGGCTGCCTAGTGGTAGCTGATGAGTTAATTGAATTCCTGGCTTTAAGGGGAAGTAAAAAAAATGTAGCTAACTATTACCTGGTCACTGGAGCAACTTTACAGCCTGGTTGCATCTGGTGATGGACCTGCACACATCTGGGCAATAGCTGTTTCTCACAGTGTTATCTAAATAAAATAAGTCAAATAAAGGGCAATGTAAAATTCTGTTGTACATAACATGTGCTCTATAAGTGTAAGTCATGGTAGACTTGGGTCTCATGGCTGAATCAGTGAAGGAAGTCAGAAGGTCTAGGTTTTCATCTTTGTTGAAGGCTTCTGCAGGAGCTTTGGACAGCTCATTATGTTTGTGTCTCAATGTTCCAAACTACAGAATAAAAATGTTTACCCTTTCACATAAATATACAATTTTTTGAAGAGGATGTTAGAATTAAATGCTTTTTCTGGGTCACTAACATGTTGCATCCATCTGGGTTTGTGGGCTGTGGCATGGGATTGTTCACTTTCTTACCTGAAGATAGATACTTTTCCCTACTTTTGCTCTGATGGTGTGCTTAGACATAAAGAAAAAGCATCAAAACCAATATGTATAATCTGCAGCAGTTTATATTAGGCTGTGATTTTGCCTTGTTAGAATCTGTTAGCTAGATTTCATCAAGTTTTGGGAAGTTGATAAGTCACTGCACTTGTGATGAGTGGATCTTTGTGGGTTAAGTTATTGTCTCCTATTTCATCATGTGCACTCTGCACATAATGTGAAGTAGCTCTGCCCTAATTTGCTTTGTCATTAATCATTACAAGTAAAAGTTAAGGAAGAAGTTAAGAAGGACTTTTCATGCACATGGAGCATAAGACTGAGAGAGGATGTCAGCTTAATGTTTGCCTTTGCTAAATAATATAAAGCCAGCTTGGCAAGGACAAGCCCCAAAGAAATCACAAATCCAAGATTTGCTTTTTCATAGTACAGCCAGTAAGAGGCCATTCTGTGGTCACTCATAGGCAAATTGAGAAAGAGCCATGCTTAGTTCCCCAAGGATTTGTGAAGGAGAAATACTGTGGAAATCAGCCACTGTTCTTTGAAGCCCCGCAAAGAGCACACTGCTCAGGAGCACCATGCCAGGGACAGAAGGCAGATGTTCTCAGAGCTGTGCAATGAAATACTGCTTCTCCACTGATCTCAACTATGTAATTAGAGGCTTGCTTTATACAGCACATGAGATTCCAGCTTTTATATAATTTTTCAACAAGACTATTGAAGACTTGAGGCTCTTTTCTCATTTGAGTAGCACAGAAATCTTGAGCATATTCTGGAAGTTGATCGTACAAGAAAGCATTTTTAAGTTGTGCTTGTCCAGCAGAGATGATTTTGGAAAAAAAATTTAAACACAACTTCTTCACCATTAATTTCATGAAGAGAAAAGAGAGCATCTTAGGCTTTTAATATCCTTTTAAAAATTGGCCAGATGGCACAAAAATAGCCTGTATAGCTTTTCTAGGATAGTGTTAGGAGACAGCATGTTTGACTTTGTATCTTTGAAGAACTTCACTATGCTGAGCTAATTTTTGTGGGAACAGAGCTCCAGAGAAACTGAGTTTTAAGGGGAGGAGCTGATCAGAGGACTGGAGCACCTCTCCTGTGAAGAAAGGCTCAGTGTTGATGTTGTTCAGCCTGGAGAAGAGAAGCCTCCAAGAGGACCTTTAAGCTGCCTTCCAGTACCTGAAGGGGGCCTGCAAGAGAGCTGGAGAGGGACATTTTACAAGGGTATGGAGTGACAGGACATAGGGGAAAGGCTTCAAACTGAAAGAGAGTAGATTTAGAAATAAAATTAGCCAGGTTGGATGGGGCTCTGAACAACCTGGTCTAGTGGAAGGTGTCCCTGCCAAGGCTGGGGGGGGTTGGAACTAGATGATTTTGAAGGTCCCTTCCAACCCAAAATATTAAATGGTTCTATGATATATATAATTGAATACAGTTCATTCTTGATTTTGTATAAGTGGGTTTTGTAAGCTCAGATTTGACCAGTGGTGAATGACAGCCTGGATCATTCACCTCTAACTACCAAAATATATTTAAAGCAAGGGATTCTTTCAATATGTTTTACTGTTTGCATGTTTTAACTGGGGCAGATGAAAATACATTTCTCATTTTGAAAGAAAAATTGCATGTGACAGGAATACTGAAAAGCAGAAGCAAATACTTACCTATTCCTACTGAGGAATAAAATTTGGGTCACCCTCTGTCATAAGGAAATCAAAGTTGTGCAAGCAAAAAGGAAAATGTATTTATAAAGTCACTATATTCTACATTTTCTTCATTCCACCAAAGCATACTTTCAGTGTGTGACCTGTGACCATGCAACAAGAACAAGTGGAATTAAATTGTATTACTCCTGGAGCTGTTTTATTCCTTTCCCAATAGAGACACTAGGGAAACTGAAGAATGGTTATGAGCCAGGGGAACTGGAGGGTTTTCAAACAATTTCACATACAGAACCTGCATTTTTCTCTCAAAGTTATATTCTGATGATATTCTCCTGTAGGAAGGACAGAAAATAAACTGAAGTCTGGTCAAAGTTACATTACAAAGTTGTCTTTGACAAAAGGTGCCTTTCATTTACACAGACTTATTACTGTGAGTTTTCTGTGACTCAGCAAACTGCGGGGTTTGGCTGTCAGAATTAAATAGTCTCTTGTGGCACAATGCCAGAGTTCAGTGTGCTTTCACTTAGTGTTATCAGAAACTGAAAGTCAATAAAATTTATAGAAGCAAAATTTTCCAGCGTGTCCATGACCTTGCTGGAGAAAGTTGTGCATTCAGCAGTGTCAGCTACTGTCTCTCAGTGTTCAGAGGTTGTCTTCACTGGGTTTGTGTCTAGAATTTTCTACAGGAGGAAAAAGATGAATTTTCATGACATTTTAAATTCTAGTCTTATGATGTGGTACAATTTAAACTAGATTATGCCTTATACCCACCATGTGCTGAATTGGTCTCTCCATCTTCCTTTATCAAGAACTGCAAGGCAAAAGTTCTCCATAAGAACTTCAAAAAAGGATAATTTTAATTTCTGCAACATTTATAGGGTGGAGAAATCTGGCTTTTTTTTCTGGACATTCTGTGTGTTTCTTTCTAACTAGAATAAATTTCATTATGTTATTATGACCCCAGTCCTTAAGTTCATGAAGGCATTTGCTAAATTTTCTGAAAACATTCTGGAGAATTAAAACTGGAACTTAAATTTGTATTTATTAGTTTCACAACCCAGAGAGTGCATATCTTTTCACTTCAACAGTCTAATGAAATAGATCCCATATGGCCTCACTTCAGGCTTCGTGACATTGGCTATTTCTCACTGATGGGATTCCTAAAGCTTCCCATTGCCTGGATGCTCTGTGCTCTCACTGTTCTGTTCTTTTTCTTTCTCAATAGGATAATTCCTCTCTTGTTAACAGGACGACTGCTCCTTTGTTTTCAATAAACCTGATCCATCACTCACAAATCAACTGGCAAAAAACTTCCTATCTGTTTCTGCTTTAGGTATACTGCAGTGGATGCTGGTGTTCTGCTCCACGTTTTGGAACCTTTCCCATAAAGCATTTAATTATGTTTTCTCTTTCCATGATTACCTTCACTCTTATCTCAATCATTTTTCCTGGCTGCTTCACCTGTCTGTATAAACTAGATGGCAAAGTGGTGTAATCCTTGGGCTGGAAACAGAGATATGTGCTGATAAAGGACGACTGATTTTGTAAATATTGAACCTGGCTCCTGAAATGCATGCTGGTTAAAACCCATACTGTTAGATATTAACAGATGATACTTACCAGAGCTCAGCATCAGAAAGCAGACAAAGACAAGAATTAAAAAAAGGTGGCAGCTGCTTGTAAATTCACTTGAAAAGCTCCTGGGATAAGGTAGATCAGAGCATAACTTCAGTGACTGATAAAGGCAATAAATACACATCATAGCTGTTTCAGCAGTTGACTTCCTGAAGTCATAGCTGTTTCAGCAATTGACTTATTACCACCTCAAACCAAAGAAATCCAGACCTGATTTGATACTATCTGGTGGAGAAAATAAAATCTTATTTTGCTGATAAGACTGAGTGGAGAAATAAGGCCCTAAAATACAATGTAAATCCAAACACCTTCTCCTGAAAAACATGATCAGATGCATCTGTTCACCTATGGCAGTTCATATTCAGTAGCACTATGCCATGTTTATTGTAACTTTGAATTTTATGTACCTATACAGGTTTTGGCAATGGAAAATAAAAATTTTATGTATAATACAAATGCATCACCTACCTACATGCTTCAGGAAGACTCTTAATGTATGAAAAGGTTGGAATAATGGTACCCAAGCAAGAAACATCAGTATGACTGCTGAATAATTTGAATGTTGCTTTCTCAGTTACTAATCTTGTCTACAGTTTGAGAGGCAGGCCAGCAGTTCTACAGGCTAAGCTCTACCTAAATATTATCACCTGGAGACTTGCTGAAATATTTCATCTTTCCACTTCTTCAATGGAGTGGTGAATGACACTTTAGTTTGAGACCACTCATTGCTTTCTAGCCCATTTATTCTTTTCATCTGAACACACCAAGATTCTACATATGCATGCTCTTCTAACACGGCTATGTGGACCATATTCTTAGTGTTGATAGGACTTAACATAAAAAGCTTTTCTCCTTTAAAATTTTCCTTTGCTAGCAAAGTACTGTTTCCACATTTTCTGCTTTTGACAGCACTG
Source organism: Melozone crissalis (assembly GCF_028551555.1). Lineage (NCBI taxonomy): Eukaryota > Metazoa > Chordata > Aves > Passeriformes > Passerellidae > Melozone > Melozone crissalis. The sequence continues at coordinate 31,929,572 of NW_026535784.1, read as the reverse complement.
TAACCCTGCTGCTGTTTAATCTCATGCAAGAAAGTGAAGCTGGAGTATGTGGAAAGGGAGAGCACATTGGTACTCTTCTGTATGAAAAGGCCAAGATATTCTCTGAGATCTGCATTCATAGAACTGTGCTGATAATCAAAATGTTGGGATAAACTAAAAGCCCAATTTTATTTTTAATAAATCTCAGCTAAGTAGAAAAGTGAACTCTTTAGGCCTGCTGTAGAAAGGTACCCTTTGGAGCACAGATGATGGGTGCAGTGTATGAAGTTAACAATGTGACTAGAATACAGTTGCACCATGAGAAGGATATTTCAGAGTGCTGGGAACCACAGCTGTCTGAACACTGTGGAGTTATTTCCTCATCACTATTCTGGAGCAGTGGTTATCCAAGAGGAAAAATAGCAGATTTATCAGGCCCTCAGCTTCCACTAACAGAAATATTAGTGCTTAAGGCATGAAGGGGAAAATAAAGTTATAAATGAGTGAGTTGTATTAATACCAAACCTGCTATTATCTGCTGTCATTAATGAAGAAAAAAACATGCATGAATTTCTGAAATCTTCCACTAGGCTGCCACTAACACACATCTCTAGCAGGAGATCCAGCATGACATGAAACAATGTAAGGTCATGAAAAGAACTTTAAAAGATGAGCTTCTTCTCACCAAGCTTTTGATAACTAAAATAAAGTCCTCTATACTGGAAGTGAGTCACTGGCAATAGAAGGAAAAAAGAACCTTAGTAATACAATTCATCTGATCCAATTTTAAACCTCAGCTAGAGAAAAGATTAATTGTATCAACCAATGTGAATAATTCAGATGAAGATATATATGTTGTTGCCTTCATAAATTGACATTTTTGTAGATGAATTCCCAGAGCCACATCTAGTAAATAAGCCTGTTTAAAAAGCTTTATAAATATTAATAACTTCTCATAATTACTGTTATAAGGGGTACTATATTGATGGGTTTTCCCCATTTCCTGCCCTGTGCTTCAAATAGAATTGAAATGAAAACACAGGACCAGTTCTTGCAGTAGCTCCAGTGTGGGAGATGTTTTTAGGAAGTGCTTATGAAGGGATGTACAAATGACAGGCATTGTGATTCAGTGACAACTCTGATGCTCTGCAATAGTAAGGCTTTTAAGGCAGATGCCACTTCACAGTCGGTCTGCTTAAGCATGTGGGAGGCACTGTGGCAGGTTAGAGAGCATGTAGTGTGCAGCTGCTTTATTTAGCACAGGCTCACCTGAATGCCTGTCACAGTTTCTGTGCTCAGACTGTGCAGCACAGGAGGCTGGGGCACTATGAGAGCCTGGCTCAGCAGGTTCTCCTGCCAGGCCTCTGTCTCCTTGCTGGGCAGAGATGGGGCCTTGAGTGCAGCTAGGGGACCCAGAGCAATGCAGCCTCCTGATCCAGCTGCACCTCCTTCTCCACTGCCCTCAGAGTGACTGGAGAGATAACCCTTCTAGCATGGAAGTGACACAAGGGCTCCTAGTTTAGATTCCTAAAGGCAGGATGTGTACTCTTATCTTCACTGTCTTCCCCCACCAAATACTAAGAAATGCAGAAAAGAATTTTTACCTCTTTGAATCACAAAAGACGAAATGGATAATATTCTCTTTGCAGCTGTGAAAAAGATATTGGCACATGAATTTGCATTCTTTGTCATGTTTTGCTATGTAATTTGATGATGTAAGTACCTGGAAATGTCAATAGCATCATTGTATATCAAAGTCCTTTACAAAAGTAGCTATCGTTATTACCATGGGGATGCAGAGACTAAAGGGACTCATTTGGAGTTACTCAGAAAGGAGGAGGAAATTCAAGTAAAACCCCTTTACAATTCTCTGCCCATGTGGTGACACCATCAGGATTTTTTTGTCTTTGGTACATAACCAACATGTTGTTCCAATGCAGCTGATCAGTACATCTGTATTCAATTGCAGTGACAAGGGGAAATGAGATCTTGTATACAGACTCTGCAGGATAATGTGGCCACTGCCTTGAGCTGAACACAAGACTGGAAAAAAGATGTGACCTTAAGAAAAGCTTAAACTTAGCAGTAAACTGACTCAGTGCCTATGCATCAATTGCAGATTGCTCTATAGCTTGGCCCTAGATTTTAATTCTCACTGTCACTCACTTCCTACACAGTCATATGTCTTAGCTGAGCAGTCCTTACTAAATCAGAGACAAGCTGGCTTAAACATCTGTATTGTTGTATTAGTTAAGACCAATTTTTAGTCCAGAGTAATGTTTCTGTCAATGGCCAAAGCAAGAGCATAAAAAATGGGGAACTATTTAGTGATCCCTTGATATCCTTTCCCATTCAGGCAATCATTGGTCTAGAAAATCCTGATATGGACCTCACAGATCCACAGACCTTTGTGTTCAAAAGTCTTTTATGGTTCTGTTCCAAATCATTGTGTTTAATCCCTTTTTCAGATCCATTTATGTATTTGGCCTGCATGAAATCCTGTGTAATGTTAAGGTGCAAGAGCAAGGCTTTGTTGTGAGTTTCAGTTTTTGGCAGGAGCAAAACATTTGTGTAGCTCATTTATCACAGCATATTGTATTTTCTGTGGTCTGTGAAGCTGCTACTGGAAGCAAGCTGTGACAGCTATTGAATGCCTAGTTTGGAGGCAAAGATGTTAGCAAAGCTATTAGAATTCTGTTACAGCCTGGGGAACAGAGTAAGCCAAATTTTCTATTAGGTTCTTCAAAGTGCCAGTAGTTACATAGTGACATATGGCTGTTTTAGCCAGGCTTTTATCATCCTTAATATACAATTTGATACAAATTTTAGAGAAGTAAAATATTTTTGTCCCTTGACTAAGAAGGCCATTTGACAATCAGAAAGTGTGGTTAGAACCATGAATGAGTATTAGAACCATTTCTAACAGAGCAAGTCTCAACAATTGTGTCTGGCTCTGGGGAAGATTTCTGCTTGTCTATTGTCACTAGACTTTTTTTACATGCTTTGTCCTGCTCTCCTTTCCTCCTCTGCTATTGAACTTAGCTCCAGTGTAATCCTTCTGACTTCAGTTGTCCTGAACATCACCAATATTTTATTTTAAACAGTGAAAGAAAGGACAGTGCACACTATTAATCAGTTTGTAAATATATTTTCCACTCTTTTAGACCTCAGATGCAATGTGTGTGTGTATGTGTCACAGCATTGCAACATTTCATTCAGGAAACTTTCAAGAATGTGGCAAAGATTTCCTCTTGCCCTTACAGTTTTGCATCATGAAACTTTTTATATGGGATTTTCCAAAACAATGTAATGGTCTTAGGAATTTTAGTTCTGTTTTAAAAACTAACTTTGTCATTGAAGAGTCCAATATAAAAAAAAAAAAATCAGTAGGACTTCACCTCCCTAAATACATTACCTACTCTGAAAACCAGTTTTACTTTTAGAAACAGTGAGGGGATTGCATGAACTTTTTACCCATCCCACCTTCCTGGCTTTGGTACTACAGATAAGGAACTCCAAATTAGTTTCCTGAAAGTCACTTTTACAAAGTAGCTCAAGACCTGAATTGCCAGGATGCAAAACAAGGCAGATCCAATGGCCTTAAAAAAACAGCTCCTTACATCATATGTCTATGTTGCTTATGATATTATGATAATCATAAAAGGCAAAAATTTGATTTCCTTATTTTTCACACCAGCCAGCAAAGAGTGATTTGCCAATACAGAAACTATTTCCACTGATGTCTTTCCTATTCACTGTTTTATCTACTTTACAAAACCTTCCTTTCTTAAAGAGAAATATATTTACCCTGATTAGGGTAGATTTTGAGGAGATTTAGAGAAAATCTTTTGAAAATTCATTGATTAGGAGTGCAGCTCCAAACTTTTGAAATATATCCTTTTTATCCCTTACTTTTGGCTTTAGGGAAATAGCTGAATTAATACAAGTGACATGACTGGAGAGAATGCCATGTAAATGAAGGGCTGTTTAATCCAGCAGATTATGCTGGTTTGTCTTCCATCATTTCAAGTCTTAAAACCAAGCTAGGATAGCCTTCTCAGAGGTAATGAAAATGCATGGCCTTTCTTATAAAGCTGATGATGATTTCCTTTGGCTTTGAAACTTGTGAGTCCCTGGGATTCTTGTTCACAATAAACAGCCCTTGCAAGCATGACTGATAGCCACAGAGTTTGAACCATCTGTGCATGTTGCTTTCTAAAAGCCCTCTCTTCACATCTATTATGTGGGAACTAATCTAACATCTATGGCTTATCACAGACTTGCTAGGGTAATAAGCAAGAATAGCTCAATAAAAAGAGATAAAAAGATACAAATGGGAAACATTATGCCCATTAGGAGGCAGAAAGAAATAACACATTTATTCATTTGGCATAACTGCTGTTACTTGAAGATAAAGCCAATATTATATTCCAGATAGTTACCCTTCTGAGTTACATCACCCTAAAATTAGTGCTGTTCTCCTAAAGGGATTCTGGCTGCTTTAAATTAAAAAGAGTTCGGGTCAGACTTGCCACTAGCCAGAGATTGGTTATTAATGGGATTGTGTATGATGGGACCAACAACAAATGCAGACAATAAGGTAATAGCATATCTGTAAAGGATAAAAAAAAATATGGTGGCAATTGTAAGAAAATAATTGTCTTTAATTACTGGAAAATTGTGTCACCTGGGGCCCCTATGGATTAGAAACATCTTTAAAAAGAGATGAACAAAGAAATCCAGGAAAGAAAAAAAGCAGAGATGCAAAAGTGTTGGTTAATTCTAAAAAATCAAGGCAGTTTTCTATTTGCTTGGGTGATAAAGTGATTTTTCTTAGGCATTACTAAAAAGCTTTTAGCTGTTTGTTTTCTTGTTAGTGGGTTGCCTAAAATGTCTACAATGTACCTGGCTAGGCTTGTACTCAGACAGTAACTCTGGCCCGTCTTCCTCACAGATACAGAAACTAGCTTATTTTCTTATTAAGTAACATCTTCCAAGTTCTTGGAACTATGTTGAAAATAAGATTTCATATAATCTACCAAGAAAACTGAAGTGGTCTTTCCATTCCTCTACTTTATTAGTAGTTTTTGTGGAGATACAGATACTCAGAGAGTTTATTAAATTATGCATCCCATATAAGGCAATAAAATAATTTGATATTGTCAGAAGAACTTTATCTACCTCTGTTAATGCTTGATTTATTGGATGAAACTGCAAGAAAGTATTTTAAGTTTATTATTAGCCAAATGTAGAAAAAGGTCAAAGTTCTGTGTACATCAAGGAACAGAAACACTTTGATGTTAATTTTTCCCAGACCATATTACAGCATATCCACTTGTTATGACAATCCAGATCTGATATATTATAATTTGAAAGTAAAAAGAAAATATAATTCTGAAGGTCTTCTCCACATTCTATACATCTATAGGTAATCTTCTAGCTGTAGCCAGATTTGTTAACCTGTTTCTGGGATATTAATTCTTGAAAAGAATCAGCAAGGCCTTATTCTTCTCTCCTTGTGATTTCTGTGCTTTGCAGGATTGTGCAATAGTTTCCATATTCATTAGAAGAAAAGTGAGGTACAGCATGGTATTCCTGGGAACAGTATTAGAAGAATGAAAATGCATGCTTCTTTGCATTTTTATTCAGAGTAATTACAGTTCAAACATTGCAACTGTTCCACAATGTCCCCTCTTCACTTACTTACACTCTCCCTTCACAACCACCTCTGACTGAATAACAAGGAGCAGTTCCTTTAGTACATCCACATGCCTTGGCAAACCAGAGATTTTCTACTATAGGTACAGAGTAATTATTCACAAACTGAAGGAAAAAACCAGCAATCAGAATACCTTTTACAAGTTAGAGAATACCCTTGCAAATTGCAATGGACCTCAGTTTATTTGTAATCATAGCCTCATTTTATTGGATCAGTTTTAATTTTTTAACATAGCTACATCAGCTTTACCTGACAAAATTTCAGTAGAATTAAATAGTAATCCTCAAATCATTAAAACCAGATGCCATACAGAAGGACAAGAATGGAAGTGACCCATGAGACAATCCCAACATAAGATTTTGGAGGAATGTATCAGTTGATATTAATAGTGAGAAGTAATAGTGGCTAAGACCACCTCAAGTCCAACTTTCTAAGTAAATGATTTCTGTTTCCCAACTCAAATGGAAAACAAAAGTCAGAACAAAAATCAATTTAAATCTAACAAACTCATGGATTTTACAGGAAATAGAACATTTTGGTTTTGGGTATTTTAAATGTTTCTGAATTGAATGCATTTTGTAATGCAATGTCCAGTCAAAAAAAAAAAAAATTAGGCAAATTGTTTTTCACTTTCATTTTCAGTCTTTTTTTTAGCTGAAAAGATGTAAGGAAACATCCACTGTATTGTGCTTGCTTATAAAGTGTTCTGATGAAATCCAAATGTTAATAACTATTTTCTGGAGATGATTTTTATTACTGCAAGAGCTCTATTTAGCTTTTTCACAAAGATTCTTTTATAAGGTCAGCCAGTCTCTTGAAGGCCTGCAATGAAAAATATGGTTCACATTTATATTTCAGCATTACATGAATAGGGAACACGTCAAACCTGTAAAGCTACTGAAACTGCCCTAACCATATAGAATCAATATTTTATAATGCAAAGTTCTGCTGATATTCTTTCTTTTCCTTTTATAAAATCATGTATGGGGTTTAACTGCAAAAAGCTTCCAATTCTCTGATAGGAAATAAAAGGCAGAGATTTCTGAAACAGAAAAATGCATATATTGATGTTCAAAGGTTATTTGGAGGTCAGATATAACTTCTAACAAACTAGTGATGCCTGAATGAGTATCTCTTTTAACTTAGTATTACTGCCCAGGGACTCCAAAAGTGAAAAAAGGGAAGAACAGTTGAGTGTGGAAGTATATAAAAATACAGCTTGACTGTCCATAGTATGGTTATGAATTACTTTAACAAAGAAAAAGGAAAAAATAGAAGAAATATAGAAGACCTAAATTGGCAATAGAAGCACTTATCTGTTAAAGCCTTCATAATGGCATGAAAGTACAACTACAAATACTGGACTCTTTCAAGCACCCCAATCAAATCAGCATTAAATCTGCACAAATAAATGTCTCCTATCTTTTCTCCCACTGATTTTGTAGATAGAGCCAAATAACATCAAAAATGATCCTAACACACATAAAAGATTAGTTCCTGATAATAGTATCAGGAATAATAATAATGAAATAAAAAATAAACAAAATAAATAAAACAATAAATAAATTAATAAATAGTAAAATTATGCTTGTATGTAAATTCTATGAAAGAAAACAATAGTCTTTCTTACAAAGAATTTGCAACACACACGCAAAAAAAGAACACAGGTAACTCAATCACAGCATGTTTGGAATCCAAAGTCTCAAAGATACATGATGCCTACTAATACTTAAGCAAATACTCTGGCTTCAGTAAAGCATTTATAAATAATGTCTGGGAGGTTTAACTGTGAGACACTGTATGTATGAGATACACAGAAAAATTCTAAGTGGTCCTCAAAATTGGGTATCTTGCAGATTATTTGGATGAGTATCTTGCTTAAGGAGCAGTTAATACTGCCGTGAAAGTACTGCTTAATCACCTACAGACTAAAACCTCTAACATTCAAGAAAAAATTATAAGGAGAAGGATGTAAAAAATAAAGGAGCATTACTGTGTGAGAAACTGTCTTGATAAGAATGTAAAGAAAAGAAAATCTCACCAGATCCATCTGGGCAGGAGAAGGTAGAGAGAAGGAGGCTCTGACATAAGAACTAGGCTCTGAACTATCAATATTGAATGCTCCTCCAGGAACCAGTAATACCTATGAAAAAGTGATTAAGATTAACACATAGTTAGTACCACTTCTACATTTTAAAACACTATGTTAAATTAAATTTGAGAAAGCTCAGTGCTTACAGACTTGTAAGTGTAAGCATGGTGCAATATATTCCTTTTTTCAAAGTGAGGAGACAAAAATGTGCAACCTGTAACCAGACTTTTCATAGTATAACCAAGGGGTCTTTGGTTTTGGTTACCAGGTCTTGTTCGTATCATCACAATGCTTAGAGGCACTTGGGGTGCGGCTTACTCAGTGCTGGATCTTATAAATTGGAGAAATAAACCCAAACTTAATTTCTGTCATTAAAAAAATTTAATCAGCAGCCATTATACATTTAGGTATATATATTAATATTATATATATGTCATACATAATGACATTGTACCATATGTTCTATTGGTTTCAATTTAAGTAAACTGATAAAATATCAGCATCTGAATGGAGTCATGAAAATATTTTGTTAGTCAATAACTATGCCACAGTGCCTGACTTGTAGACTTAACGATGGTGCACAGCAAGTCCCCCTGTTTTTTTATGTGTGCACATATGGATAGATACAGATATTTTATCCCTCCCTTTTGTTTTAAGATCACAAGTCATTAAATCATGTCATACTTCTTTCTTCAAAGCCTTTTCCATTATCAGCTGCTGTGTATCAGAAATACCCTTAATTTTGATCCATAAGAACATGCCAGCAGCAGGAGGGTACCATTCTGCCAAGTCTGGAGAAAGAGAGAGAGAGAAAATGGAATCAAGGAAGAAACTTATGCCCCACTTCTAATAGATACATCATAGATTCAATGATGTTTTAGATTTGCTGATACAAACATTATTATCACTATTGCTATAGCGATTTTTTTTTGTATCTTCTTTTCAATTAAGGTCACTATTTCTGAGATTTTTTGAAGACAGATATTTTAAATATCGAAAGTATGAGAACATAATGAAGTGAAATACAGGCTCTTTGTAAAATTGCTTTAAATAGTAATGTGGTGAGCTTTTTTTCATCACCATCTATCTCCCTGTCCTACCAGAAAGCACAAAAATGCAGCAATAGAGTATTTGTCCTAAGCTTAATATTTAATGCAATTGATTGTCACTTCAGTCAAGAGATGAACTTCAGTGATTTTTCTTGAGCACAAAGATGATAAACAGCTAGCAAAAAAATTTAAGTGATTATCTGTGTTGCACTCTGACCTTTTAACCACTTGTCAGCAGCAGTGAGCATTGCATCCCGCTGGATCCTGTAGAAGTCCACCACTCTGAAAGCAAATTATCAATTCAAAGTCATGACCTCATATCCTTTCAGGGCCTATTTGTTTCTGGAGGCAGAAACAAAGCTTTCCTACTTGAACAACTCAAGTGAACAAGCACATTTAATAGAAATGTAAGAATATCCTAAGTGGGCACAACAGAGTATACTGTGTATATGAAACTTTGTATATGTATCCAAGAAGTCTTTACTGCTTCACTGCACCTCCAACAGAGCACTGATCAACCAGACAGAGGAAGTCCCTGTGTACCTGTTTCTTCAGCTTTACACATATCACAGAAACCTTTTTTTATATATTACATCCAATCTGTCTATTATAGCAGTGGATAGAAGTCCTGTTAACAGCATTTACTGCACAGAGCACACACACTGAAGAAAATTAGGGACTTTAACATATGCAAAAGCACAGACTTAATATATGTGCATTTGGGTTGAATTTGTGTAACAGGTACTCATAGAAATTACATTTAACAAGGTAAAAAGCAAATCATATGATAAAGCTGTCACAGCTATTTGACAGCTTCCCCTTTCTAAGCTTTTGGACATATCTCCTTCATACTTCAAGTAAAATTTTCAAATAATGTAATCTCTTACTGGGAAAAATGACCCTAACCCAGGTTTCACCATGGACAAGCCATGTGCAGTGCCTTTTGTCAACATAAAATGACACAGCTGTGCAATAGAAGACACAAGACAAATGCCTGATACTGAGTTCATAATTCAAATGCAAATGTGTTCCCATGTCTTGAGAAAACATCCTTAGTAATTTGCATAATTTACATAATTTTACATTTGTAGTTTTAAAAATACTTTCTGAACCAATAGTTTTGATTTATGGATGTATTTTATTACATCTGATACACAAACACCAATACCTCCAGAGACTTTTAAACAGCTTTGGGGCTCAGTATATCTATTGCTACATTCTATATGAGAGAGTAAATCTCCTTTGTGCAGCTTTTACCAAAGCTGCAAATCCTGTTACTATTTAAATTACATATTGAAAACACAACAATTACTAAAATGAAACAACCCCAAAAAAAGTAGCTGCTCCAAAAAAAACCAATCTTCTACTCCAAATCCTGATCTAACACCTCACCCTTGTACAAGTGAAATCAGCTGGAAGAGACTGCAGTCAGCTGTGAGGCTTCATCAGTAAGGTTATAAAGCACTGCAGCTGCCTCACTATAGCCCTGTTTTCATTTGTTTAAGTGGAAGAACAGCCTCCAAGCTTGATCAAGGCTGCCTTTTGACCTACACAAAGAGGTAAGTGAAGAGATGCATTTGGGATTTATTTTTTGGGAACTACTGAAAGTTGAGTTAAAGTGTGGTCCAAGTTCCTCGGTGAGATTTCTCTTTATATTCCTAAATCTTAAAACAAAGCAATGCTAAGGCTGATGTGTCTGGTTTGGTTTTTTTTTTCCAAATATTGCTGTTAACAGTATGAACATCAAGGGGGCACAAGTGGCTGTTACAGTGAGATATAAGAACTTCTTGCACGTTTTGCTCATTTTGCTGTCACAGGCCTTTGCAGAGTGTAGCACACTCCTACTGAAGTGAGAAACTTGTGGCTCTAATGATATCCAAGTAGAGCATATAAAATGAGGCACTGACTGTCAAGAAGGCTATGCTGTCCTGCATAGTAAATGAAAACTAAATGTGTGTCAGTCAGTATGCAAGAAATGTCTTGTGAGTCAGACGGTAGCCCAGTGCTCTCTAACAGTGAGAGGCAATGTTCAGGCACTGTTTACTGTGTGTAGATAAACTTCACTGTTTTTCCATCAGTATCCCCAATCAGGAGATCAAGGATGGCAAGAGTGTAAATTCCTGCTAACTTAGTGAACTCCCTTTATAAAGGCTATGCTGACTCTTTCACAATAGATCCTGTGCTCAGAGATCTCAGCTTTTGCTATAGACCCTAACATTTTAGCAGGGATCAAAACTTTTTTCACTGGCTTGATGCTTCCAGGATCCTCTCAAGTTCCCTTCAGGTAGGAGCTGCATGATGCCTGTGCCAATGGACTGGTGGATTGTCTGCCTGGAGCAGGAGGTGGCATGCCCTGACCTGCCTGTCTGCAACCTCACACTGTGTCTTTTCGGGGCTCTTGTGTGAACCCAGCAGTCTTGGTGATCTGTCTTGCCTACTTGGCCTAATACTGGTGCACCTCCTCCGACTTTTTTGCTACAAAGGATGTTTGCTGTAGGCAACAAGTAGCAGAATGACAGATGATGAAATTCAGCATAGGACATAACCCTACCTGTCTATATGCTCCAAAAAACCCTTTTGTCCCCATTGCTGAAGGAGCTGTGATATCATAATCTAAAGAAATAAAATACATCATCAATACCATGTTTTAAACAGGACTGTTCCACAATTATCAAAAGATCCATGGCCAGATGCACTATTCAACATTCCCCAGACATGAAATTGCATGCGGTGTCTCTGGGAGCCCTTATAAACAGAGGTGCCAAGGTTATTATTGTCCATGTTACTGGTGTCTCCAAGGACCATGGCATTGGTATTTGGAAGCTGGGGTGGGGGGAGGGAAAAATGGATGAAGAGCTAAATATGGTGCATGGGGAGAAAGAGGAAGGCAATGTATATTGCCTTACCTTCCTGTCCACATCGGCCTCTCCACTTTAACAGGGACGAACTAATGGAGCTGGAAGGTGGAAGCCGTATTTAGATGTGTTCACTGTCTCCTTTCCTTAGTACTAACCATAAAGGGGCTGTAGTTGTCAGCTTGCTTTGAAATGTCTTTGTGGGCTGCCACTATTGTTTTAATTGAAAAGTAGAATAAAAAATAAAAAATGAGTGTTTCTTCCATACTGTGCTTTACATTAAGGTTTTTCAAAAGAACCGACCAGGAAGAGATAAAGTATTTCAAAACTTGACTCTTGAAATCTGAGGGTTAAGGGATATCAGCTGAACTATCCATGCACTGGGACAACCCTCTAGCTCTGGTTCTATGATGGTCTCTCTTCCTTTGGCAGAATTGACAACGCATATGCATAAACAAAACTGTAAAAGTGCAGAGCAATTATGAAAGTACAAAGCTGTTTGCTTGCAGTTTCTTGTAACTTAGGATATGTTGTGTCTCTAAATACAATTCATCTGGTGGCTTGGTACTTGCCTGTGTGAAAGTGCTGGTGTGCATTGTTGACACCTGAATGTGTAGAACAACTCTGTCAATGAGAGGCTTGGGACCCGTCAGAAAACCAATTCTTAAACTGGAACCAAACAAACAAAAAGTTACCACAAAAAGGCAATGTGTTAATACTTTTCTGAGTTATATGTGGGAAAACATGCAACAATTTCATTGATAGTGTAAGGATCTCTTATGCATTCAGATTTATCTGTATCTTAATACTGCCCTCAGGTTATACAATTTAGAAGCTGAGTATCAAAGTAATGAAATAAAAACATTTAAGAGGTTTTAATGCTTATTAGTAGCTTCTTAGTTATGAGGCTTCAGGACAAAATCTATGTTTAAAAGCTATCTTCTGCAACCATAAAGATAACATGAATCAAAGGGAAAGAAAGACAAGTTTTCCCATAATAAAAGATCATGAAGGCTCAGGCTTTATGACAAACAGGTAAGTGGCAAATTGCTTTACTCTTTCACTCCCTTTCAATACTGCAGAAGGAATGGAATATAGATTGATAAACTAGATGGTTCCTTATGATTCAATTCTTATTACCCATCTTTACAGATTGGCTGAAGTTTTTATTTGAAGAAAAATGGAGCCTGTAAACTCATACATATCTTTGGAAAAGATAATACTATGTCATGCCATTTTGTGGTGTCAGTTCTGAAAACGCAATCACACCTAGCATTATGTTGTCTCCTCACTTTCTCTAGGATGGGTTATAATCCACTGTCTGCCAATGCAGACTTCACATTATTTTTTTTTATATCTATTAGGTTAACAGACAAAAGCAAGCTAAAAATCAAATACATTGACTTGTGTGAAATGGAAAACAGCCAGGTTGGTTCTTTTTCTGGCAGGTGGAAACAACCTGAAAGAACTGGAAAGCTAGATATCAGTACAACCCTATGAACAGTTTGTTAAGAATTATAGTTTCTTTTCTGTGTTACAAGTTCAGGGAGCTTGCAGGAATACTAAGCTACAGATAAAAAGGGAAATGGAAAAAAAAAAGAGCGAAAAGCTCCTAAGATTTCCAGGAACAGAGCTGGAATCCAGCATCTGCCTTTCTGCCTAGATTGTGCCTACAAGAATGGGCTGCCTGGCGGGAGAGGCTTCGCTATCTGCTTCAGAAGAGAAACAGAGCCTGGAGTAAAATGACTGCCAAGAGATGACATGAAAAGTGAGAAGAGTGCAAAAAGCCGTTGATTCTGAAGTTCATTCCAGAAGTGGATAGTTAGTAAATGAGAAAACATTATGGCATGTCTCATCACTTCATATGAAGCCTTGCATCTTAAGTGAATAGGCAATGCTAAGTGGTCTGCAGATGGCCTTACCCAGATGAGAGAATTTTAGAGAAAGAGTCGGTCCTGATAACTCGGCCATCCACATCCATTGAGAGGAAAGTTGGAGCCCATGGCTTGGAATAAAGAATAAAAAACAAAATTCAAGGATTTTTGCTAGTAAGGATTATAATGGAATTATTTTCTTTACTAGGAAGACACAATTAATTTCTCAAATGTGTGTTCCAAGGAAAACATTTCAGTAACTTGTTGACAAGTGATTACTTAGCCTAGCTTTCTGAGATGTGATTACAGTATTCTGTGAACATCTTCAAGAAATCAGCTTTGTTATTTTTTGATGATTGCTTAGCCCACTGTTCAGCACACAAGTGTTCAGTTTAAGAATTGGTATGATGCCATAAGAAGGAGAGAGAAATAATGATTTTTCTGCCAAGATTTCTTGTGGAGTAAAGAGGTATTGCAATTTCTAAAATGGAGCCTTGTAGCATTTTGCTTTGCTATATTAAAAAGTGAAATCAGAAGATAGGACCAAATTGTGAAGATCTGAATCCAGCATACCTTTTACTTATCATGAATTCTGTTTTTACACCTTTTTCCCTACATTTTCTTACAAAGCTTCACAATACTATTCAATAAGTGTGGCAGTTTTATTGCCTCCTTCCATAAAAACATATTTCAAAAGAGAAAATGCTGACCTTTATCTTCTACCAATGTTTTAGTGCTTTTTAAGACCCATTTTGATTTCTGACGTTAGGTGCTTTTGAAGACTGAGTAACTGCAGATTCACATATGAAATTTGCAGAAAATTTACAGGAAGGGAGGCTGCCTATCCAGTGCCATTATATGTGGTACCTGGGAGAACTCCCAGATCCTCCAAAAGGCAAAGGGATATAGTAGGTGCAGAGTATGCAGTCTTCTGCTGAATGAAAGAAGAGATGGGGAGAAAGGAACATTAAGAGGCTGAAATTTTCAAAGTGCTGCTTCAGTGACATACTTGCTTTGCTCTGAATGCAAAGTCTTCGTCATTTTCTGATTACTGAAAAATTCTATCCTGTATGAGGCTTGAGGAATTTGAACCACTAATTACCAGGATATAAAATACCACAAAGGGGAAAATTACTGAAAGGAGCACAGACTGTCAGGCCTACAACTGCCTTGGTAGGATGTGAAGAAGAGGTATGCAGGAAGGTTCAGGGCTCAAACCTTAGTTCTCTTGTGAAACCTTAGTTTCTCCCCAGAAAATAAGGTGTTATAAGGAGTATGAAAGAAAAATTACCTTTTCAAATTGAAGAAAGTAGTAAGGATCATCTTCTATTATGAGAAAATCATATTTTCTTGCAAGCTGAATAAGTTAATAAAAAGTAACAAAAGAAATAAGAGTTAAAGACGCTGCAAATTCAGTCTGGTGGATTTTTTTTTAACCAGCATCATATTATGATTCTATTGATTGGCCATTCATTATCTAGAAGCTCCCATGATAAGAAGCCTTCAAGTACCCAAGTTAGATATCAAAAAATTGTAAGAGTAATCATGGTACCTATAGTACACAGACCCTTGTATGCAACTGAAGCTCTGTTCCATGTGGCATTCAAACCGTGCAGGCAACATGCAGTAAGTCCTGTTAGAAGCCCATGGCAAAGGTACCAGCTGCCAGTGGGCTACCATTGAAAAACAATTTACCTAAGGCATAGTCTACCTCTGAAGAGCTGCTGTGGAAGAAATTCTGCTAGAAGCAAGTTCTGGGAGGACTGTTTACTGGACCAATAATGGGCCTGAACAGCAAACACAGGATATCTTCAACTGAAACAAGACTGATATTTATCTATTTCCACCTACAAGGTTCACAAGACCACAGCTCCATACCTGGTAAATTTCCTTTTTGCGCTCTGCGGTCAGCGAGTTGCCAGTTGGGTTGCATCCATTTGGAATAGTGTACAGGAATTTGGGGAGGTGACTGCTACAATTTTTTACATCCTCTGGGCTCCAAGCAGACAGAATTTCTTTTAAAGCTTCTGGAATAATGCCGTGTTGGTCACTAGGAATATTAATTATATTACAACCCAAGGGTCTCAGCTGTTGATAGAAAGAACAAAACTGTCATAATTGTGTAATTCAAAGGCCTTCCTTTTGTCATTGTCACCATAACATTTCATCAATACAAAGTCTTTCTTTTTGATTTTCTAGACATCTCAAGCTCCATTTGCTCATGAGTCAAATAAAAGTTTGCCTGAATTTGCTGTAAGGCTTGTGACACTTACCACATTACTCTTTATTTGTTCTAGTAAGCCAACTCAGAGGAAATGGGTAACTCCTATGTTCAATTGCTGCTCTTTTCTAGGAAATCAGGTTTGGTTTTTCAAGTGGAAAGGGAGTTTGTGAATCTGAACTGTTCTCTTATGACTTCTCATGCTCTCACCACAGACAGTTAGGGTCACAGCACCTTTGTTTCCTACTGACAATATACACTCTACTTTGGTGGAAATGTCAGAGCTTTAAGCTACTCTTCCCTGACAAAGGGCAAGAAATCTGTTCTCTAAATAGATAAATTCAGCAATAAAAAGGAGAATGAAATTATGCTACTGCAGTGACATGTTGACAGCAGCATGAAAAAATATAGGTAAAATACCAATGAAAAAGCTTGCTGTCCCTCCTCTGTGGAATTTCAATTTGTACCATGTAGTGCTCTGCATTTTTAAGTAAAACTGCAAACTGCTGCATTGTCAAAGTACATTCCTAAAAAAGTACAGTTGATTAGACTATATATTCAAATATAGGACAGTAAGCAATAACAATTTATTTTGATGCAAGGGGGGGACAACTGAATTTGTGGTGTATTTATTCTAACCCTTCTTGCAACTCTTATGCATTTTGAGGCATTTAATTTTATACTGATTAAACTACTTTTCAGAAGTAAACTTTGCTGCTTTTGTACAGTTCTCCCTAATTCATATCTTTGTACTCATATATGGCTGCTTCAGGCCTATTCCAATATTGCACTATTTATATCTCTTGTATACTCTGATCATTAAGTACTTCAGGTAAACATGCTGACATGTTAACACACTCACTTGTTATAAATTTAATTCAACTAAACTAGGTCCTGACAGCTCTCTTTCCAGTCCCATATGTGATGTTAGCCCTGGAATGAACTAGTGTTTGGAAGAGGAATTTCAAATAGCCTTCACAGAACTTTTAGTAGGAAACCTTCTATGAATTAATATTTATGAACTTAACTGGTTGGACACTAAAATCTTGAGTCTTAGATATGTTTTTATGGCAAATACAGACAGTGCTTATAAGACTGCAGATCAGGCATTAAACTGCTGTTTAGTTCAAATGTAACATTGACAATGTTTTGTAGCTAAGGAATACTTACAGCTGCCAGTGTCCCCGAGTATGTGGGTGCATCCAAAAGGATGTTGTCTCCAGGATTAATGAGCATTTCAAACACCTGCAAAAGAAAATATTCTGTTTTAAAGATTGGTCAGTTTTTATACATGTGCTTTGTACTTTTGACTTCTTAGTGGGGTTAAAAACCTTAATTAGATACTAGTAATTCCCCAAACATATCAATATCTTGTCTGTGAGAAAGACAATGAATGCATGAAAAATCTGCTTTAGAGCCAAATTAAGATCGGTGACCAACTTGACATGGAAAGAGAATGCTCTGAAGCACCCTTTCTACTGTATAAGTTATAGAAAGAAACAACTAAACAGCAGTGAGAGTGGACTGGAAAGGGTAATTATTTCAGGAATTAAAAACCCCAAAAAATTAGGAAGTAAAAATGAGAAGAAACATTTAAAATAGAGTTATGGTAAAGCCTCTATGCACTTATTATTGCACTACTTGAGTAACATGATGTGTTATCTTATTGCATGTTTCCTACACAGGCTCTTTGGTCACCTGAACTTTTATGCAGTCCTGACAGTCTAGAATGCATTTCCCTTATCTTGTGCATAAACCCAGAGTAATTCATGTCTATGGAGAAAGTGTACACAAAACAGTACCCTGCACCTAGTTACAGAGAGCACCTAATGCTGAATATAGCTGAAGTGATGGAAGAATAAACATCTCTCTGAATGAAATGCTTCTAACATATGAATCTTTTGGTCTTACTTTACACAAGCCTTCCTGGCTGCCAGTTGTGACACACACTTCCATCTTTCCTTGCTCAGGGCTGTAATTGGCTGTGGGGGGATCATGTAAGTTCCGCTGGAAATCTTTCAGCCAAGACAACAGCTCTGGAATGCTGAAATGTGAATAAGAAGGCATATCTCAGACCTTATATAGGCCAAAGCTAGTCTGTTCCTCTAAATCCCTGCCAAATGTAGCATGCAGTCCTGAGTTTGGTTTCAACTGTCACACAGATACACTTAAATGCGATTGCTATGACTGCTTTTTCAAATTTAGAAAATGAAATAATTTAGAAATAATTTCTGCCTGTGGTCCATACACCAAATTATCATTGTGAAATCTGGGCAGAAATTATTCACCAAGGATGAAACAAGGTGGAGGGTGAACAATACCCACTCCTAGAAATGATCATTCTGTACTCAAATCTGGCAGTGTGCCAAGGTTCTTAATGCTGCTTGTAACCTGCTGCAGATTACAAGGATTTCCAAAACAGGTTTTCAAAAAAATATCTTAAGATCTTGTGGGATGTTCACAAATGGCTGGTTCATTTAAATGTTAAGGAAAGTTTTAACTGATGCCCCATGGATCTCTGTAGGTACCCCAGTCTTTTTGCAAACCTGTCCTCACCTGACTCAGTGCTGTCTGCTGAGAAGTCTACATGAGCATAAAGCAATATAATGATATGGAATATAATGATTTGTAATTTTTGTACCAAAAATGACAATTCTATAAATACCTCCACCAACTACCACAAGTTCTACACACTGACTTCAGTATATGGTGCCAAATGAAAATAGATACTCCAAAACATAGAAACGATGTGTTGTAATGCAGTATCTTCTAAATAAAATCTGATTTGGATGTCTGGATTCTCAAATACAAATAGTTGGAAATGCTCTGGCCTGAGAAATACTCGGATTAGGGTTTTAAGTGGATTTTTTTTTCTTTTTACATAACTCATTGAAAAATTTTCCACTGGAACTCAAATGTAAATAGTGAGGCAAATTGAAAAAAAAACCCATGGGTTTTGGGAATAACCTATTTTTTGAAAAAAAGGGCTTTATGAGCAGGTTTTAAAAACACAGGTGACTTAATGCAATAATAAAGGATATTATGATCCTTAGCTTCTGGTATCTTGAAGTGCAAGCAGCTGTGACAGATACCCTGCTGAGGCTGAGTACTGGAGAGCTCTCTTCATCAGATCTTCCCCAATCTCAATAGGTGTTCCATGTCCAATGTCAACTGTTGCCCTCTTAAATGGAAAGACATTAGGATTTGGTGCCCCTCCAGCCAGAGAGATAAGAGATGGAGGAGACTTCTGCATCAATTCAGCTAGAGTAAAAGGAAAACACCTTGGTTACAATTTGATTATTACAATGGTGATAATTTCCTTTAATCAATATCTAATAATGGCCCAGAAAACTTCTTCTATTTTTCAGTTTACTTGTTTAACTATCATGAATTCAAAAGGATAACTCTTCTTAAAGTCAGCTTTCTGCTTGGATTAAATAGGTGTTTGGGGGCCCCAGGAGGGAGATACTGCTAGGACAGACTAAAACAAAAAATCATTTTAAGTTAAAAAAGCTATTTGTAATTTATTTTGAAACAATCTGGACAGCTCTGTTACAAAAACTGTCATGACTGATGTCTTCTGAGCTTCAAGAATTTAAAATCTAAATGATCTTCTGTTTAGACTGACTTGAAATGAATGGTTTTGTTTTTTTTTCTGTTTTTCATTCAGTCTCACTTCAGCTGATCTGTCAGCTATACTGACAGATGATTTTAGCTTTTCTATAAGGGAATGGAAATGTTTCTAGCAGCCCAGATTTAGTGGCAGAGGTACTGTGTAAGTAATTTGCTATGAAGAAAATCTTAATTCCTGCTTTTAAGTCACAGTTTCACAATCATTCAGATCCAATCTATGCAGTGCAGACCAGACGTTGATCCAGCAAGGGCACTTGATTGCATTAAATCTAAGAATTCCCAATATGGCATTCATGCTGGCTTGACAGTTTTACATCAGATATGAGAGGACAGATGACACCAGATCTGGCTTAAAAGTGGCCTGTTACAGAGTTTATTTCCCAGTACTTATTAGCAGACTTGAACATAGGGAGTTAATTCTTATCAGTTATTTCACCAATTTGTGTTATGCCTGTGACTTTTGGCCTGGTAAAGAGAGATTTACTTTGTCATCAAAACTGCAGGCTCAGTATGTCTATCTACAGGAACCGTGCTGCTTAATACTTCTGTTATGATGCATATTAACGTACCACTTGAAAAAGAGGCGGCCTAGAGTGCACTACATGACTTTGCTGTACCTGTGTGAAGCATTTTGAGCAGAACAGCAAATGCCAGCCCCTTACCAAGAGGGGAAATTGACCCCTGAAGGCTTAACTAGTGATGTATGTCTCATGCTTGGATTCTGTCAGGTCTCTGTGGGTTTCAGCTGAGTAAACAAGCAGGCAGTTAAGCCCTTCCATCTGTCACATGGAAGACAATGTAATGTTGTAGCCTAAAGACAGATTAATATGGAAAAGGGAAGCGTAGTAATACTGGGTGGGTGGGGGTGCTGAGGCATTTATAGACATGAACAGGATACAGTAAAATGAAGTGGAAAGAAACCTGCAGGGACTGAATTTCAAGTCACTAGCAGTTGCCTGTTCCTGGACATACAACATAAACTCAGTTGCAAACTGTGCCAAAAGCCTGCGTTCAGAGACAGTAGCAGAGACTTTGCAGATACTTGTAAAAGTGGTAATTCTAACTCATCTGTCTGGATGGGTTTCTGAAATGGTTCAAGGCTATTCACCTTCTTTTTCTTTATACCTGCTTGACATCTCTGCTTAACAAAAGTGAAGTTGCTTTGTCATTTTACAGCATGGTTTTCTTTCAAACCTTTTAAAGTCTTAAGCCATGATACTCCAGCACAGACCAGAACATAGAATGGTACGATCAGAGAAACTGGGAGGAAGGGACATGTACTCACTCAGCAGTCTTATTGGAGATGCTTTTCTTGCTGCACTCACAGTGGTGATGAACCTAGAGTAATTCATATCTATCGAGAAAGAATAATTAGTTGGACATGAAGCTAGAAAAGGGAATAAGAACTGCAGTGTGCTTTTAGTATGTGCATCTCCCACAAATAATGCTTTTGATCTGGGTAATTTGTGGTATGCCAGTGAGCAGGAAAAATCCCCTTTCCCCTCCCTTTACTGTCAGCTCTGGAGTTTTAATGGCAAATTACAAATCCGAAGATTTGATGGATCTTAAACAACCACCAGCTCTTTTTTAGTTAATGAGAAGCCGGCTTTATTTAGCTCTATTAAGCACTGCATTTGAAGTGCTTTTAGGATTGCAAGCCATCATTATAAGTCACAACACTCGTCAAGTTAGAGGTGGGGTATTTTTTTGGAAAGGATAATTAAGAACGTCTTTCAAATGCATTTGATGAGTGTTTTCCTCCTTTTCCCTGGTCCCCATAGAGTTCGCTATCTAGTGAACTACAGTCTGGCAGGAAGCACGATGGCCTGGAAAGGCCACAAGAAGGAATCTCCTTTGAAGGGACAGCAGGCAGGGAACTGAAATGGAAGGGCAAAGAGCAGCCACAGCAACACGCATGTGCCGCCGGTTACCAGAAACGACCTACCGAGAAAGGCCGCTTTGAACAAACACATCTCGCGTTTCCCAACACCGCCTCCCGAACTCCGCTCCCCCCGCAGCCCGGCACAGGCGCGCTGCTGCCCGTGCACAAGGGCGGGCTGGAGCTGTGCTCTGAGGGACAGCTGAGCGCCGCTTCGCCGCCATCCCGAGACGCCCCTGCTGCCCACCCACCCCCAGCTCCCCGGAGGGGGCACCGAGCCCCCGGGGCCATCCCGAGCTCACGGCCGGTGCCGCCCCGCTGTGCGGAGGGTTCGGCGGCGGCCGCGGGCACCTACCGGCGGAGGGCAAGGACCCGGCGGCCGGACAGGGGGCAGCGGCGGCCCCGCTGTGGGCATGGGCCGGGTTAGCCCCGCTGTGGGCGTGTGCCGGGCCGGCCCCGCTGTGGGCGTGTGCTGGGTTGGCCCCACTGTGGGCATGGGCCGTGTGCCGGGCCGGCCCCGCTGCGGGGCGCTGAGCGGACGCGGGGCCCTGGCCGGCGCTGCCGGCTGCAGCGATTGGCGGCGCGGGCCCGAAAGCGGTCGGTCCGTGAGAATGCCCTAAAACGAGCGGCTTCCTCACGGGCTCCGTCTGTGTAGTGCCAGCGAAGCGAGGGCAGGAGCCCGACAGTGCGGGGAGAGGCGGGGGCAGCGGGCAGGGGGCCCTGCCGGGGGCTGGGCAGCCCCGGGTGCGGCCAGGACCCGGCCGCCAGCGGCGGGGCGAAGCAGGAGCTGGCAGTGAGGGAAACGGAGGAGAAATACAGAATGGTTTGGCTTAGAAGGGACCTTTAAGATGATCTAGTTCCAGCCCCCCTCTGTTAAAAACGGGACCAGACTCCTGGTACTAAAAGTGATCTCGGCACTTATTATAAGAAAAAGAACGGCCTAAAGCAAGGGGCTTGCTGGCCGAGCCGGGGCGGTCCCGTCGAGGATGCTGCAGCGCCGGCGCTGGGTCTTCAGCAGCGAGGTCCCCGATGTTCCAGGTGGAGCGGCACAGCTTCCCTGGGTCGGATGCCCCTTTTTAACCTGTTTTTTGTCCCTTTGGATTGGTTTCTTTTTGGATCCTTCCTTTGCATGAAGGTTTTAGGCGGTTGGTTGGCCCATTACAGTTTTGCCCAGATTGGCTCGTTTTGCCTGGGGAGTGCTGCACTTCACTTAGGTGTGTTATGGTATGTTGCATACCGTATTTCTTATAACTACCCTTTTAACCCCTTTTACAATATAACAACCGAACTAACAGTACATGCTTAACGATTATCAGCTATTTTACAACAGTTTCTAATTGTTAGAAGGCAATTACCTAAATTTAGGTAATTGCCTTTCTAACCTATTTTTAACACCCCTGCCACGGGAAAGACACTTTCCCCTAAGTTGCTCAGAGTTCCATCCAACTTGGCCTTGAACACTTTCCAGGTGGAGCATTCATAGCTTCTCTGGGAAACCTGTGGTAGTGTTTCATTACCTTCACAGTTAAGAATTTCTCCCTATTATCCAGTCTAAACCCACTCTTTCTCAATTTGAAGCCATTCCCACCATTGGGATGCCACACATTGGCAGGTGTAAAAAGCATTCTTGTCGCCCCCTTTGGGTACTGGAAGGTGCTCGAAGGCGTCCTTGGAGACTTCATTTGAACAATCCCAATTCTTTCAGACTTTCTTTATAGAAGGGGTGCTCCAGCCTTCATGACCTTCCTGTGCCCTTGCTCCAACATAATTTCTGTGCTGGGAGCACTCTGGATTAATCAACTTTATGATGTTTCCACTAAAGGTTTTGCTCATAAAAGGAAGCAAAGTTTGAGGTGTGACATCTGTAGGTAATTTTTTTCCCCCTACAGATAAGTAGGATCAGTGGAAGAAAAAGCAGGAGGGTGGTGTGACATGTCTGTCCTTGCTGGATGTCACATGCTGCTGCTTGTGCAACACGTGTAACTGGTGGTGTAGCTGCTGCTGCTGCTTAGAAAGGTGCAGAGACATGGTGTCATTATCCAGTCATGCCTTTGGACTCCAGCACTCTGGGCTTGCAATGACCCTTGCTCCTGAGGGCACAATGCTAGAAAGGGGTCTAGGTGTAAAGTAGTCTGAAAGAAACCCATGCAAGAGCATGCAAAATCAGCAGGGCTTTGCAACATATAGGTCTCTGTACTTAGCTTGGAGACAGGAGAGTGAAAATACTGGATAGTGTCACTATAGGACGTGAAACAACATGACGTGGACTTGCTGTTCTTTCCAAGGTAAAAAAGGGACCTTTATTTTTAATTCTGACTCCAACATTTATAGGTTTCTAAAAGTGACAGTGAATTGGAGGGTGAAAGTGCCACCTCTCCAATAACACTGAATAAACTAACAGTCCATCAAATTTCTCCTCCTCCATAAAAGAATGCAAAGCAATAACAAGAAGTTATTTACGTAAAGTGTGTAAGAAAGTTGGTTACAAGAATCAGACAGTAAACATCAAAAAGTTTAGAAAACCTTAAAAATCAAGGCAACAGGGTGGGATGGGCGTTGGAGCATTTCTAGGCTCCAATGCATTTCTAGGCTTTAATTCAGGAAATCACCAGGCCTTATGGTGCCCAGTGCTCAAAGCATGTTTTAATTGGAACCTTCCAAAACTTGCTGAAGGCAAAGCTGAGGTATGAGAGCAAAATGTCTCTACAAAAAAGATGAGGTGCCTTAACAAGTTACCGTTTTCTTCTCTCTGCTTCTTTAATTTGGGTGACTTTATGCAGTATTTGGATCTGCTGAAAGGCTTCATAATTAGATGGAGTAGGTTGAAATAGAAATGGAGTTCCTGTCAAGTTTGGGATGCAGTCAGGAAGAATTGTTTTCTTGGTTGGTGTGTGAATGCTCTTACACTGAAAATCAAATTCTATTAACAGCTTTAATGATCTGAAGAATTTATATTTTAGGTAATTGCCTTCTAATTGTGTGATGTACAGACAAAAAAGTAAAAGATGGATATATAAATGTGAAATAGCAAATGGAGAGATATTGAATTTCTGTGGGGTTCTGGCTGTGAAAGACTGATTGAATTTGAACTGCCTTCTGTGTAATTCTGTTTTTTCATTTCCTGGCTGTCAGTGTTGCAGTTTGTGACACAGACCAAAACCCAGAGAAGTCAAAGGAAGGTTTTCCATTTTCTATGGATTTTTGTGGGCTTTGTCTGGTCTCTTAGCCAATTATGGTGTCATCCTATTGAAACAAATTAAAAAAATAAATTAGCATGAAATTGTTTGGATACCTATCCCAGCTGGATTAATCTGGCAGTTCTCTACATCACTGTTTATATCCCTTAGCAACCACAAGTTGAGTGCTCTGTCACACTACTGTGTAAGAAGTCCTGTCTTTGCTGTCTTTATTACGTGCACATTTAGAACAATAATGATTTAATGCAAGCCTTGCATAATTCACAAAGCATCGGCAAGGTCTACATATGGTTGTTGTTAGTGTCTCCTGTCGTCTGTAACTGTACTACCTCTTCTAAACTTGCTTTGTGCTATGTCCACTTAGGAGTTAAAAAGTGCAAACAACAAGCAGGACAAAAAAGCCGAAAGCAACTTGATTTAAGAAGAACAGGGAGATTAGGTAAGTGTTGTTTGCTGTTTTCTTCTCCCCTTAGGACTTCGGAGTATTTCTTTAAAGAGGAGGACGAAGGATTGAGAATGTAAACACAAAATTTAACAGAGTTGCTGTTTTTGCAACTGTATCGACAAAGTGTGAATCTCTCCAAGGCGCTGCGCTCTATCCTGGGACGCTATACATTTGTTAGTTTCACTGCGTGTGTTCTGTACTGCCCTGTTTGAAGCGGTGCTTTGGCGCGGTTACCCGTGAGTGCGTGGCAGAGCCGCGCTGCCTGCAGGGCCGCTCCCGAGGCGCTCCCAGCCGGCGGTCCCGGCGGGTCCGTGCCGGGGCCGGGCCCGCACCGGCGCTGGGCGGTCGCACGGGGGCGCGTGCGCACCGCGAGTGGAGCGGGAGCTCAGCTCGAACGCCGTCGGCGCCTTTCACTCGGCTGTGGTTTGTACCTGTGACTGACTGGGAGTCCCGCCTGGACAGCTCGGCTGCCCGCCTTTCACTGAGCGCGTTAAATCTCTGCCCGCGGTGCTTCTTGCGCGTTGGGGACGACAGAACTGGCAAGCGGCGCTGTCAAAATAGCCTTACGATGTGACGGTGGGAATTTTATCCTGACGAATTGGAATGGCTGCCCATGAGAAAATCGCATAAGACCGGAAAATGGAGAAGTGTGAGATCAGCCATTTTAAACATTAGAAGCAAATTGTTTCTTCCGAGGGCTGCCTTCCCCAGGAAAAATGCTGACTTTGGCAGCACCTTTATGTTTGCAGAGCACCCTGTGTGCAGCAAGCCATTGCTGCTGTGCAGTGGTCAATGAGATCAGGACGATCTCTGCAGTACAGAACAGTTTGATTGTAGGATGTGAACATCCACTGACACAATTATTGCAGAGATCAGAAGTATCTGGTTTACCTGTGGGAAGCTAAAACTGCTAGGAGTGTGTTGGCTCTGGCTCTGCAGACTTTTAGTGGGAGAGAAGTGAAGTTAGTATTTCTTTTGCAGATTGCTTGAGTGATTCCCTGATTTCTGCCTGTCTTTACTGTAGGCTCTTGGGAAAGTAACATTTCTATTCTTCCTTTATGTTGAGCCTTTTTCAGTGGGACCCTGATCTTGCTGGACCTAAACAGAGCTGCTGCAAAATTAGAGTACTGCCATTTGTTCCTCTCCCACTCTAAGGCAACTGCTTCGTAAAACATGTTCATACTATCTTTTTCCAGGGTTTTAAAATTTGATGCATTCCTAAAATGCAAGAGGGCTTAGAGAAGAGTGAAGGTTGATTCTCAAAGTTACAAATCCTGCTGCCTTTCCAAATAAAATTAAACAGCATCCTGGTCTCACCTGTATGCTTGCTGACCATCTCAGCATTAGGAAGACATCCTAATGTGCTTTCTGCTGCTGTTTTGTTATTACACATACACATACCCTTTTCTCTTTTTTTTCATAATAGCTAGCTCTTTATGCTTCAGAGACTGTCAGATGAGAATAACAGGACATCCATGATATTCATAATATTTGTAGCAGCTGTCAAATGATACTGTCTTAGTGTGGAAGATATGTAGTTCTGCAGAGTGACAGCTGTGGCTTGTATATGTTTGAAGCAGCCCTCTCTATCTGAAGGGTGGTGGCACCCAGACATATAGCAGTCTTACTCTGATTGACAACCTTTTTTATTCTCCTGTCTTGTTTTTTTTTTTTTTTTTTGATTGTACAAACACTGTCATATTGCTTCATCATTGCCTTTTTATCCAATCAAGCAAAGGGGACAGTACAGTATCTAGAAAAACAGTTTTTCTAGATGTTCTAAGAAGAGCTATAGAAAAATTGACTTTCACACTAATGTATTCCTCAAAAGCAGTTGCTTGTTCCAGAATGTGTTCTTTGATAAGATGTTTAATACAGTGAGATGTTTGCCTTAGATATTCATCAAACATTCCTGTGCTTCAAAAAGAAAAAAAAAAAAAAAAAAGAAGAGGACTGATATTTTTTGGATCACTTTGTCCATGCTATAGAAGCTGAAATTGGATGGAGCAAAGATCAATAATGTATCCAGTCAATACACTAACTAAATGAAATGAATCATAAGAAATGAAATTACTTCTCCTGACAATCTTGAGATAAATGCTGTTCCACAATACCTCAGTCTTGACAATTTTAATTTATATTACTGGCAAACAGTTGCAGATGTGTGGACTCTATTGTGTAAATCTCCCAGGAATCAGGTACTCGCTATTATTTGTGACATATGTTATTCCTGGGGCTCAACCTTTGTTATCCATTTTCATTTAGTGAAGGCAAAGAGTGTTTTTCTCCCCTGGCCTTGCATGTTCCTCTGTTCCTAGCAAGGTCACATGTGAATCCGGTGCAAGTGTGGTATGGAAATAGGAATGATCCTACAGGCAAAATGAGATAATGAAAAAGTGGAGTTTTTGCTTCATTCTTTTCATTGCCTGAAGAAAATGTGCTTCTCAGGTGTGGTGACAACTGGTACTAGAGATGTGCTGCTTCTTTCTGTATTTTGAAGTTTGTCTATTCAACATGAAATAATTTGCTAAGTTGGTATCTAATTGCCTTCAAACTGATGAAGATACATTTTTGTTGTTAATTCTTGATTAAAATTTGGCCTTTTGTCATGAGGGTAAGTTGGGAATTTATCTGTTAAATTTTAATTTCTGAGCCTTGCTTTATAAACATAAAACATAATTCAGACTATTTTTCTCTATCCTACTGCAAGTCAAATTTTACGTTCAGCAGAGGCAATAGAATTATGTTCCATTAAGTTTTGTACTTAGGAACTATGTTTCTTCATGTTCAAATCAAATCTGTAGTAAAAGGAAAATTTTCACTTCTGAGAACAGACGTCTACATGTGTTAACAGAGGAGGTGTGGATAAGCAAGACCCTCATATCAATCAGTCTTACAGTACCTATCTGCCTTCAGTCATTATGTGGCTCCAGAGATGATACAGAATTCCTAAAGCAGCCTGAGGGTGCTTCTGTCACTCTGAATTGACAGGGAATCTGGGGAGATTGCCTGATGTAGCCTTTAGCTTTGAAGAATCAAAATTTTCTCCTGTGTTATGTGTCCCATTATATGCAGATTTAGCTTGATATGCTTCATAATTTTTGCATGTAACTAGAAGTCTAAAAATTTTGGAAAACTTGCTGAAAAAGCATATTTCTTATTTGTAGAGACTTATTAAATGGGCCAAATCCATCTCCTGCCTAACTTCTTAGAGGCTTTTCCATAGTTCTGGTATGTTTGTTTTGACATGCTGTGTTACTCTGTTGGGGATATCATACTTCCCTCATTGTGGGCCAATGCTTTTGAAATTCAAACCTTAGATAGATCAGAAGCTCCAGAAACTGCAGTCTGTCCTTTGATGTAAAGAGTCCCTGTAATGTTGACAAGAAGTTAATCTCTAGAAAATGTTAAATGTTCTTTGGTGTACTTGAAAGAAAAATCCCTGACTAGGCAAGAATGGGGAGAACTGAGAGGGTGAGTGCTGTTCATTCATGGGGTACTCCAGGGATACTTTTTCCACATGGTTGCTCTTTTTTTTTTCTTCCTTTTCTCTCAAGTGAGAATATTCTCAGAACATGGTTAAAACCTGAGTTTCTCTTCTTGACAATTTCTACATATGGCTCCTCTTCCCTAATTAAATTTCTAAATGTGGTCTTGTTCTGATAACCCTCATTTGTTAATTCAGGTTGAAGTAAAGTCTGTTTTAATTATGGCACCTTTTTCTACTCTGTAATCCTTATTTAAACAATTGCTGAGCCCTGCAATTCCAAGAGTGAAAAATATGCATTGTTGTGCAGATTCTTGGGCTTCTTTGCATGCAGTTGGCCAAGGTGATCCTTCGTCATGAAGTATATTCATATCTGCCTAAATACTGAAGAGCTCCAGGATCTTTGGGCATCATCTCAATTTTTTACTTCTTTTTCTTCTTTATTGCTCAGACCCTCGTTTCTCTCTTGTGCTTGTACCTACAGCTCTGTGATTGATTCTGTGAAATTGTCTCATTTTTTTCTTTTGTGTAATCTTCTTTCATATTACATGGAACAGCTTCTTAGTTAAAGCAAACCAGATTTCTCCTCTCTTTTCAGACAAGATGCTTAACCAAGATATTTGGGTCATAACCAGGGTATATTTTTTTGTCTACGTGAGGCTTTGTGCAAAATGTCATGGGTTTTTTGTTTTTATTTTTTTTAAATAAACTCTTCCTTAGGCAGTGACAAAGTGTTTTGCTGCTGCTGTGTCTAATGCTGTGTAACTTTCATAGGACAATCAGAATGATGTACTATCTGTTGGAATAACAAGACAGATGAAAGCAAAATCTACAGTTCTACAGATCTGGTAATCTTGGAAAGTCGTCCTTTAAAGATGACAGATTATGATTGAATAAGGTTATATTAATTTATCATCAAATAATAAAAGTTCTAGGAGAGATATTTTTATATTGTTTTTAAATAGTACATCCAGTTTCTTCTGATGTTGAACTCCTCACTTTTACTTTGTAAAATAGCTTTATTTCTGTGTCATGTGAGTCTTGATTGTGCTATCACTGTTTAACATATTTTGTACTGAAGTGTTTGTGTCCCAGACAAGTTCCTCATCCCTTTTCCTTGTGGCTTCTCTGGGCCGTAATTCAAAATCCTCAAAGAGACTCAGCCAAGTTCATTCTTATGATCTCAGTTTGTAAATCACACTTGTTTTCTGCATTTTTTCATACCCTACTAACTATAAAAATGATAAACAGTTCTGCAAGCACCAACAATCTGCAGACTTGTACCTCTCTGTCAGCACATTCAGTGGAGGCAGTTGCATTCACAGAAAGAATGATAAAATTGACTGTATCATATAGATTATGAACAGTATTTTAAAGGCCTTTTAGCATTCACCAAAAGCTCTTAGCTCTGCAGTTGCTTTTATTTTGTCTTTTGTTTATATTGCACTCGTGCTATAAATCACTGTTTTTAAAGTGGGTTTAGAAAGTGCTTTTTTCTAAAGCTGTCAGCAATTAAATTGCAGAAGTTAACTTCTCAGGAATTAAGTTACATAAATTAGTCCAATTAATTACTAAAACTGAGGCAGAAATTGGTACAAGTAAGATGAACTGTGGAGTGATGGAATTAAATCTAGAAAACAAGAACATTTATAAAGCAAATTCAATAGATGATATAATAAAACAGTTAATCTTCATCTATAGAAAATGCCTGAATTTCCTTAATTCCACTGAGGCATTGAGGTAACTGTTTATACAACCACGCCATATTTTAGAGTAATTCTGGCTGATGCTATGTCTTTATCATGGAACTGGGGAGTAAGACAGAGGAGATAATCTGTTGCCAATGCTTATAGATAGATCTTGTAGACCAATATTGCCTGTGAATGAGGAGCTGTGTTTGTGAGAGTGTTCTTGGGATTCTACAAATTTGGAATCAAAATTCTAATTTTTCATATGAATTTAGGTGTAGGCACACAGTTTGTGTTCATTGGGGTGGGGCTGTGGCCGAGCCTCATCCCCAATGGGTGCAGCTGTGAGCAGCAGGTGAGCAGCACTGACAGCAATGAGCCCTGGAGGGCCCAGGGCACTGACCAACCACCAAAGGGACACACAGGTGCAGTGCATCAGTGAGAGGGTATAAAAGGTTGGGCTGAAGAACAAGAACGGCAGACACAGCCTTTTGGAGTGGAATGATGCTACTCTGTATGGGCATGTGCCAGAAGCCTTCTAATGAGGTATGGTGTTACCCTGTATGGGTTGAAGCTTTCTGAAATTGTCTGATGATACTCTGTATGTCATGGCCATGTCTCAACTGTGACATATACCATGGCATATGCTGTGACACTTAGGCAAATTCTTTGTTTCTCTAGCGCCCAGGAATTTTTGGGTGTGATTATAACACAGGTGAGACAAGTAGGTGTTTGGAAAGATTGATGCATGTTCTATGCTTCCATGAAGTAGCTGGAATTAGAATCTAAATGAAAGGAATTTTGCTTTCAGGAAAGCCAGACAGTTCCTATGCAGGTACTCCAGGCTGAAACTTACAGTAATATTTTAGAAAACTGGATTTGTGTTAGGCATAAGACAAGCATGTTAACATCAACAGGTGGTCAACTGCTCAACACCTACCACAGACAGAGAGCTAGGGATGATACACATAGATAAAGGTATTATTTAGACAACTAATCACCTTACTGAGTCTTCTTGACATTTAGCCCATCTGTTCTTGACATCTATCATATTCCATGGTATAGTGTATTATCCACAGGTCTCAGGGATTTATGATTGTTTTTCAAGTTACTAGAAAACTAAACTGCCAGACTGAAGGAGCTTTGAAGTTTTCTCTACTTCATGCTGCAAACCCCCAGTGATTCCAAGGACAAAGTATGTTTCTCATTTCTGCCTTTTTTTGGAAGACTGTTGAGGTGCTGTGTTGGATATTTGCTGTTGGACTTTAGACTTGCCAAGCTTGGTAAAATATCAGGCTTTTTAATCTCTGTTGTTTTGGTGGACAGTGATGCAGCTCCTGAGGCTTCCAGGGCTGTGGTGTGTTTCATATGCTTCGAGGATTTCCTACAGCATGGATCAAGCCTTCCCCATTTGTTCATCCCCTTGGCAGTTCTGACTTCTGTGATGTGAATGTTATGGCACTGCAGCATCTAGAGGTGGTGAAATACTCTTGAGAGAGTTTGGTAGCTGAGCTTTACTTTGTAGGGGGTGGAGGGGTATGATAAATACTGCATATACCAGGCTGTGAGCCTGTGAGAGTGGAAGCAGAATTATAGGTGAGGAACTGTAAACATTTCCATTTAGACATCTGGATTGTGGAGAAAAAATTGGAGAGCTGGAGGTGTGAAGAATATAATGTGTGAGATACTTCTACATTTGTTTATTAAAGGAATTTCATTGTCAAATAACTTCCAATATTTTTCTCACTCGAAATGAAAATTTATAGCAGCTTCAAAATATAAATGTTACTGTACATTGATCTGTTTGTGATAATACCTCCTAAACCCTAAATTCCTACTTATTTAGGTGTTGCTGGAGTTTTCTGACAGTTTTGTGAATCACCTCATTAAGACACAATTTTGGTAATCTTCCTCTTAATCTATTGGTATTGTGTCAAATGAAGTCTTTTGATTTGGGTAAAGAGGCATCAAAATTATGAGCTTAGATTCATGTGAAACTTAGAATTTTAACATCCCCCATTCTACCCTCCCAAATGTCCCTTCTTGTTTTGGTGGCTGTTTATTTCATTTAGTATTAGATGGCTGCAGATTTTGGTATATTTTGGGTTTCCTCTTAGTAGATAACGGGAGAGACTTGGCTACATAGTATTTCAGTATGCTTGACCATGAAATTTACAGATATGGCTGAATGTCGCTGCGACAAACTGAAAGCCTGACCAGCTCTAATTATTCTTTGTCTCTAGCAGGAGCAGTGAGCATACTTTATAATTCTAGGACGGGAAATTAAGTGAATCTTGCAGAAAGGTCTTGAAATCCCTGGGGTATTAAAGTTGGTGGGGGCTTAATGAGAGATTTTAAAACCTGAAAATGTGCTGTGAAGTGCGGGATGGTTCAGAGGGAAACTGTCCAGCTGAATGCTCCTGCTTACTTAGCAAAAGCTGTTGTATTGAAGCAGAAGTGGAAAAAGCCTCAACTTCACTGGCATTTTTTTCAGATCCCTGTGCATCTTTGATCATTTCCCTATTTACAGAATATCTGGAAGAATGCGGCATTCCATAATAACCTGTCATTTAAAAAGTTTTTTTGCATAACTGGTCACTTCAGAAGTTTTTTCAGCTTCAAAGGATACCTTTTGAAGCTCTGAAAAGCATAAGCCAACTAATAGGATTTTCACCCCTGCTTTAAGGAACTGATAGGACTAGCCTTGGTGGAAGCAGTTTTTAGACAAAATTGCCCTTCCTTAGGGGAATTTTCTCACAGTTTAAGGCAGAAGCTTCTTTCCTCAGCCTGCAAATAATATTTTCAAAGCAGAGAATGTTATGGTGCTAAATATTCAGAGATCTGAGGTCTAATCTAGTAATTTTCTCCCTGTAATTTGTATCCACAGTATTTCATCCCATGAAAAGAAATTGCAGGAAGTGTAAATTCAAGTCTCTTGCCTATCTCTATTTTCCATATGAGTGCATAGCAGGAAAAGGGTGCTGAGATTTGCACTGGGAACTAAATTCCAAATAAAAATATCAGTTGTTATTGGAAGAAGCTGCTTTAAAATTTTGATCTTGATAGCTCATGAGGGTTTTTGGTTGTTAAATAGTATGCATACAGATTGTGGGAGTAGTATTTTTTTCTCAGTTTGAGAATTACTTGTAGACTGATTATGGATCACTTGTGCCAGGCAGAATTAATTTAGAAACTGATTGTATTTTGAACATTTTAAACAAGACTTTCACAACAGTACAAAAAGTGATTTTCTGCTATTGCCCTGTCAGTTGCTTATTTTATTTCTCTAATTTTCAGTATCCCTAGAAGATGAGCCAGCTATGGTTGTATATATTCTATGAGCTGTGTTAGTCTCTGCTTTCCATAGAGACGGTCTTCTTTGCCTGATTGTCAATTGATTTCTCTGTTTAGGTTATAATCATGGTTTTATGAGTGGCTGCAGAACTGGTAGTAATGTTTTGATAAATAAAACTGTTAAAATACTGGCTTACTTAATGTCTGTTCCTGTGTGGTGAATCCAATATTACATGAAAGAGTTTGACGTTTGAGTCAGGTATAAGAGTATTTTGAAAATTTCCAAAATAAGAGGATAAATGCCATCATCTTCATAGAATTATTGTTTATAAATGATTTTGCAGATTCTTCTCCTTTCACTCTGGAGATGTTTTATACTTTTCTCCTCAAAAATATGCCATTGGCCTATTTTGCCATTTATCTACCTTGTGTGCTAACTTCGTAGCAATGTCTTTGCCTAGGAAAAGTCACCGAAAACCACTTCTGTTCTGATGAAGTCTTGGAATTTTCTGTAGGGTTTTCCCTCTGTTGAAGCTTCTGTGAAATTTATCTGGTAGTTTAAATTTAAAAAAGCTTGGAGTAACTTTTTTTTCATACCCCTGAATTGGTTTATATTGCTTTTTTTCACCAGACAACTGTTGGCTTTACCGTGGTCAACTCCCAGCCTAGATTGAACTGGAAGTGCTGAGTTTTCAGGTTTGAAGTGCTCTCACTGTTTGATAAACTGTAGTACATTCAAGAATAACTTTTAAAGATCTTTTAATCCTTTCCTGTGTCTTAGTAACTTGTGAAAGATGGGAAATGGTGGCCATATGTCAATTTGTCTAGGAGAGAATGGTGTCTGCAGTGGCCAGAACAACAGCATACACAGCACCAAATATTGGTTGGAGTGCATACATTGCCTTCTTGTTTAACATTATTTGTGGTATCTGAAGTACCAAGCAGTAATTACTATTGATGGCAGCATGCCAGAGGCTGGATGTCAGTCCTTGTGTTCAAGGTATGCTCTGTCAATTTCTTAGTTCTCGAGGCCTCCACCTGCATTTGAAAGCTTTTGTGTAAGACAGCTAATAATCCTATAAAAATAATTAAAATATGCCAAAGCTGCAGAGGCAGAGTTTCATAGTTGTTTTGTACTTCAGTGTTTTTCTTCCAATTATAAAACATAAAATGAGAAGGCTCAGTTTTTAGACTCATGACATCAGAATAATTTAACACTGAGCTCTCTCATCCCCAGGTTCAGGGAAGCAGTGTACTTTGGTGAACAGAAAACAACTGATTTTTTTTAGACAATCTTTGAGCCAGATTAACAGAGGCTCTAGATGCACATAAAATAATGTTGTCCCTAGCACCTTATTTCCTTTGATAAAACTTTTTGTGAAATTTCTGAAGTAGAACTTGCAGAAAAATGGTAAGTGTACAATAAAAGACCGTTTTACCCTCCTTTGCATCCAGATCATGCTTTTCTTTGTGTCATCTGAAGATGCAGCTGTTCTTTCACACAGTTGATTCATGTCATCCACAATTAAAATGTCCTTGCTATTTAAAAAAATGCTTCTCAGCATGTCTAAAAAAGGCTATCAAAACAATGACTTGTTCACAGTGAGAGAAAAGCTCTTGATGTTTTACAGAAGATTAATGCAATGACTTGACTAGAAAAATCTGGTTTTATCTGATTTCAGATGAAGTAATATGTTTTCTTGTATCTTGATGGTTAGTTTAAAACCAGGTCTTCCTGACTTGGAGCCAGAGATGGTAAGATGCACCTTATTTTTGATTCTTGGGTGATGGAACTTATTTACAAGTACATTCATTAAACCAATCTAATTAAACATTGCCATTTCTATCAAATGCTGCTTTTTTTCTTTCCCCCTGCCAAATGCATGACTTCACTTGTTATAGGTACTGTAGGATATGCAGTCCAAGCATTCTAAGCTCCAGGCATTTGACTATCAATAAAGAAAGTGGTATCTTTTCTGCTTTTACTGAGTCCTTTGAGGAAAAAAATACCAAAAGGCTTGTTCTTGGCTACTTGGTACTATTTGGGCGTTTCTAAAATATTAGAAAAAAAAAATTCAACCTGATGAGAGGATTGATTTGTCACAGCCCTTATCATAGTAAAGTTTTAGTAACATAATTTTAAACTTCTTGCTTCCTTCTGGAATTCACTATCTCAAACTGGACACGCAGGTATCCTGTATAATGTGTGGGGAGGGTTCTGCTTATGAGTATGGGGTGCTGGTGTACAAACTTGTGGCTAAATGACTAGCAGCTGTATTTCTGTCCTTGGTACTCATTAGGATGCTTGCCTTGTGGGGTTGCTTAGCTCCAGGTTGTGGCAGGGTGTTTTTGCTGTAGTTCAGAACCCAAGCTTCTCTCTGTCTAGCTGCCTGGCAAGCAGTGCTTAGACTGCTTTCTGGAATATGGGGGGACAGAATCTCATTCCCTCTCTCATACAAGTTCCTAATTGTGAAGTTACAGATGGTTTGTGATTTGGGGTGCTTTGGAGTTTTTTTTTTTTCAGTTTGAATCTGCTCCTCTCTAAATAGTCTAATTTGTTGTGCACAGACTGTATGTCTCTTACTGTTTGTGAATGGAGGGTTATACAGATCCAAGTGAAACACTAGCATGCACTGAAGCAGGAATTGGAATTCAGTTTTTTGCCTTTATCAATAGGTCTGGGGTATGTATTTCTAGGTTTACTCTTGTAGAAGCTATTATTTCCTTCTAAACTGAAACTGCATCAACAGAAGAATTTTGCATTTTATAGCAATTGGTGGGTAAGAAAAATCCCCTAAGCTGTACTTTTGTAGCAGTTGAGTAGCTAGACCACCTGCCAGCTGTACTGCAAATGAAGAGAGTTGCATGGATTTTTTTGTTTGAACTGTTTCAAAGCATTATTCACAATTAAAGATTATGAATCTGCAATGGGGGAGGCCACATTTTTTTTAGCGATGTGAAAGCAAGATGTCTGAATTGCACTCCCAAGTGGATTTAGGATAAAGGCATCTATTTTGCTTTTTCAAAGGTCTGGTCTGTGTGAGGAGATTTGCTAATCCCCTCTATATATTTGTAATTGCCACCTGTGTTATTAAGAGACAAACAGAAAACCCCCTCAGGACTCATGTAATTTATTGTAGTTTCAAGATGCTTAAAAATTGAGCACTGCAGTTGAAAGCATTTCTATGTGTAGGCCCTTGAAAAGACCAAAGTACCTAAATTCAATTAATATTTGATCTGGTGCACCTGTGCCTCTTAAGCCTGAAGACTTTTCTCTGCTTCTAAGGGCAAAACCATTCATCCCTCTCCCATTATCTGTTCTGTGCACAGATGTGCTCAGTGTGATTGTCATCGTGTTCCTTGGGGATGGCTGCAAGTCACTGTGGCAAAGGGTTTATGGCATTGATGTAAGTTTTACATAAGGACTTTGAACAGTTGAGTGCTCTTGCTGCTCTTTGAATCCCAGTGACTCTACCATTATCATGTTGCACATGGATGGAAGTTTATTGCTACAAACACCACTAAATGGACCCTATTTCTTTCCCCTTTCCTTTTCAGTTTCCTGCTCATTGATAAATACATGATGTACATATTGACCATTTTTTGAGGCAGGCATCATAGTTGTAAAATGCCTATGCAAATAAAACTGGTAGGAACTGGCTTAAGATGACACATTTAACTCAAAATATGTTCTGAATAATTTGTTATATCCTTGGATGAATATGCATCTTGTGTCGGAGCAGCTATTTTGTCACTTTATTTGAAGGTAAGATGCTCATAGTCTCATTGTGCTAGATATCTGAATTGGTCACTTGTCTGTGAGAAGTACACTAATTTGTAATATGCAATACCAAAAAATACATCCCTGTTCATGCATGGGGCATAGTACAGGTGGCTGCAGTCAATAGGAATTTGCACTTTTGAGTTATAAGTGTAGTATTGTCATGAAAACAGTGGAAATGTTTCTCCTTTTTCATGAGAGTGCTTTCTATAGCATATAAAATAAACCAGTCTGAATTTACATTCTAGGTGGCACCATATTCTAGGGTGGCAGGTTGCTGTGCTTCATGTCTGTCACAAGATGAGGGAAGAAATGAAGAATCACAGAAGAAGCATAAAATCAATGTCTACTAGGACAATTAGCAATCTATTCAGAGCTCATCACTGTACAAATTAAGATCGATTGCATTTTGCTACTGTCTTTAATTTAATGAGGGTAGCAGCTGCTCAGCTACTTACAGGAGTCTCAATATTTCAACACTGTGCAGAGGGGCTTTGTTCATTTTTATCAGCACAGAAGGTAGTAAATTCAGCAAGTAGTAGATCAGGGGAAAACCTGCCTCTACTAAGAGACTCTTCAATTACTCCAGTAGCTCCATATGACTTCTTCCCTTGTGTCTTCACAAGTCTTATTATTCAAAAACTCAATGAACCCGTTATAAGAAAATATTTTTCCACAGATAATGGAATGAAAGAGAAGTCAGGGACAAGTCAATAAACCATTACGAGAATCACGACCATAATAGTTTCACAAAAATGATATCTGGCCCGCTTAGAGCCAGAACTCAGGTGTGTTGTTTTTTTGAGAGGACCGTAATGATAACACTTATCTCATTTTTGATTTCAGAGGACAATATTGTAACATTTCTAGTTGCTTTTTAAGTCCTTCAAAAGAGGTTCACTTTGGTCAAATTGAGTCTAAAGTATCTGGACTTGGTTAATTCTAAATTGCTAGTTCCTTCTGATAATGAGTATATGTTTAAATGCAAATTTTGTTTTGAATTGACTCCTGTGGAAGGGCACTCTGTATGCAGAAGCATGTGAGGATTTGTAAGTTTTCCGCAAATGTGTTTTGAAACCTTAAATGTCACAGGCTCATGTAGCTTGTTCTAAAATTCCTAACTTTGACACAAAGAATATCTATGCTACTGGGGGACTAACACTAACTTAGTATAACTGGGTGAATAACTGGGTTTTAAGGTTCTGATAAGGTCTGAAAATTTTCTCCACAGCTTGAGTAAGTCAGAATGGAAACAAATTATTGTGTGAAATTGACCTAAGTGTTTAATGAACATCAAGTTGAAGGGTTTCTTTTTGATGCCAGATCCTTGTCAGTGTGTATATTATGTATATTAAAATCATCTACACACACACACACACATACACACACACACACACGCATACATATAGTTTAAAGGTGAAGGAAGCATGCCACTTTCAAAATGCTAGCATGTTCTTATAAAGGTTTTTATATGAAAAAAAATCAGCGTAACTGACAAATCTGCGAAGCATTTTATATTCCCATATATGTTTTTCTAAAACTGTGGGGGTCTTTTATTTCCATTGTCTAATGTAAGGTCCTAGTCTGTGGTGCATATATAGTGCCTAGATAACACAGATAAATTTCTATACTGTGAAGAAAAGGCCTGAATCCCTCTGTTGCAGGTATTATTTCTGCTTGGGAAGGCTTATGGTGTGCTATTTGTGTTTGCTCTCATGAGTAGTTTCTCATCTCAAGGGAAGCTGTGGGGATGGGCTGAAGCACAGGGCCTGGGATCTGGGGTATATTTTGCATGGTCCAGAGAAGCCCAAATGCAGTCTGTCTTGGGCAGATGGTTTGAAGCTGAGAGTTTTGTTGCTTTCCCCTCTTTTGTGTACTTCTGTTGAAAGAAAAACTCACGAAAGAAAGTGAAT
This sequence comes from Melozone crissalis, assembly GCF_028551555.1. Classification (NCBI taxonomy): domain Eukaryota; kingdom Metazoa; phylum Chordata; class Aves; order Passeriformes; family Passerellidae; genus Melozone; species Melozone crissalis. The sequence goes on along the minus strand of NW_026535784.1, from coordinate 31,890,466 downwards.
TATCAATTCAGCTTGGGGTTGTGCAAGACAGAGCTTCCTTCGAGGCTCAGAATCTGTTTCTGTACAGACCATAGGCAAAGTCCAACTTGGAGAGGCAGGTTTGTTGGCCAATGTGCTTTTCAGCCCTGGTTTCCCCAAGTGTCTCACTTTGGGGAGGTGCCTGATTAGTGCTTTGCCTCTCATCTGCGTGCTTACATGTCCTTCCTGTGAAAGCCTGGGGGCAGGAGCTGTGTGTAAGGCAGAGTCTGGGTGCAGAGAAACACTCCAGGGTGCTAATTGTTGATTGTAGTCAAAAGGAAGTGAGCAATGGGTTGGAAGATCCCCTGTATGTCTGAAATTTTTTGATTCTGTGTATAGGAACTCTATCATTGTGGATGAGAGTATACTTTGGATGAAAGCAAGGTATCTAATTTAACATAGAAGTAAAATACCCTGGTGTTTATGATCAGGGAACAAAATTTTTTTCAGTTTTAAGTGACAAAATGCATACCTAAATAGAACACAATAGGAGCAAACTCAAAATTCAAGTGTTGAATACAATTCCACTTCTCTTCAAGCAGGCAGCTTGTCTGATAATTTGTTTAACTGTAGCTTTTTAAGCCAAAGATGGAAAATAACACAGACTGTCTGACCCCGAGGTAGTTTCAATCTCTTCTTGAAAATATGGCTGTTCTGTACCATTTTCTAAACCATAATAGTGCTTGTATGCAGATTATACTTTGTAGCTAATCATTGAGTTCATCTCTTCTGTCCCTGAAATTAAAATGTCAGCATACTCTAAACTCTTTTCTCCTACTTGAATGACAAGTGTTTGGTTCTTGAATGTATCCTTTCTCTTTGGAAGTATTTGGATTTTAAAATGTGGCTTTAAGCTGTGGGACAGCACCTCCTGAAAATTAGCATCAGAACTGAGGCAAATCCTGACATTTCTCAGGGCAAATAGTTTACAAAATATAGAGCAGAGCAACCTTGTCTTTGAAATGGGGGGAAAAAAGTGTATAATAAGTTTTGCACTGGTATAATTTTATTTGCCTGTATAATATATTCAGTTCTGTTTATATGCTTCATATTATGGTCATACCTACTTGGACAGGAAAGGACTTCATGCATAGATTTTGTAAATCCTACAGGTTCCATCTGATGTTTTTTTAATTCTCCAATAATAGGAATGTCATGCATAAAATGTATTTGATGTGATCTAAATAATAATCTTACGCATGGGTTCCCCTTAAATACTTTTGATGATATGCAGGGATCTGCAAGTTATCCCTTGTTAGTTTTGGTTGTAAGAGAAATAAATCATTAGAAACAGTGTGCTTTGCACTACACTGCTGAAGTTAATTGCAGGTTTGTAGTTTATAGCCAGGGACTTGCAGGATCAGTAGTCACCTGATCCTGCACATACTTTTAACCATACTCTTTTAAACAAAATAATAATTTCAAATAGAAGCATATTGACTATAAGTAGAAACCTCGGACTCTGCTAGAGTAGAACACTTGTGCCCCTTCATTTTGCTAGATAAATATTATAGAATAGTTTGGGTTGGAAGGAACCTTCAAGACCTTCTAGTTTGGGGTGTGCCATGGGTAGGGACATTTTCTAGATGCCTAGACCAGGTTGTTTAAAGTCCTGTCTGATACGTCCAGGGATAGGGCCTCCACAGCTTCTCTGAGCAACCTGTTGCAGTGCCTCATCAACTTCACAGTAAAGAATTTCTTCCTGTTATTTAATCTAAACCTACCCTCTCTGTTTGAAGCCATTTTCCCTTGTCCTATCACTGTATGACCTTGTAAAAAGTTCCCCTCTAGCTCTCTGGAGGTACAGGAGGGCTGCTAAAAAAACTCCCTGGAGGCTTCTCCTGGCTGAGCAACCCCAGTTCTCTTAGCCTGGCTTCATAGGAGAGATGCTCCAGTCCTCTAAAAATTTTTGTGGCCCCTCTCTGGACTTGCTCTAAATCCATGTCCTTCTTATTTTGTGGGCTCCAGAGCTGGATGCAGCACTCCAGGTGGGGACTCACGAGAGCAGAGTAGATAGAGAGAATAATCTCTGTCAAGCTGCTGGCCATGCTGCTTTTGATGTGGCTCAGGACACAGCTGGCTTTCTGGGCTGCAGACACATATTGCCGTTTCACGTCAAGCTTCTTGTCACCCAATACCCCCATGTTCTCCTCCTCAGGGGTTAATCCTTTCTCCACCCAGCCTGTACTTATGCTTGGGATTGCCCCAGTCCAGATGCAGGATATTGTACTTCTTGAGCTTCATGGGCTCACCTCTGAGTGTGCCCAGGCCTCTCCGGATGCCATCACTTCCCTCCAGCGTGTCAGCTGCAGCACACAGCTCGGTGCTGTTGCTGAGGGTGTGCTCAATCCCCCTGTGCATGGTGGTGACGGCCATGTTAAAATGGCACTGGTCTCAGTACTGACCCTTGAGGACATCAGCTGCCACTGGTCACTACCTGGAAATCTAGTCATTGACTGCAAGTCTTTTTGTGCAACCATCCAGTCAATTTCTTATCCACTGAGTGGTCCATTTGTCAAATCCATGTCCCTCCAGTTGAAAGATATCCTCCTACCCTGTCATCTTATATCTGAATAATAATAGCATTACAGAGAGGTCTTGCATTTCTGGCCAGTAAAATTCCCCAGGGAGTGTCTATAATTTTTAAACCATTATATTAAAGACAAATTTTACTAAAGAAGAAACTGTTAAAGCACTTTTTATTAAATGGCAAGTATGAGGGCACTAGCTCCAGGCACCCTCTATGCCATTCTCTGAAGCCTGCTTATCTGTACAATGTCTATTTTCCAGGAGCTGTGAAGAAAATCTCTCTTTCACAGAGTTTGTAACCTAGTGCCCTAAACCTGCATTGGAATTCAAGGAGCAGACTGCTGCAGACTTGTTTCTTATTACTTTGGTATTTGTCTGCATAGATGCTTATATAGGTCAGGCTTTCTAAAGTGATCACAGTTTGGGAGAGGGAAGGCGGGGAAGTGGCAAATGGAAGGAATTGGCTGCATTTAAATGTGGTTCTTTTTTCTTTTTTTTTTTTTAAATGCCTTAAGAGGCCTTGTGCCTTTTTTCTTCCTGTTTTTTTCCAGCAGACAGAGTTGATGATTTTGACTTGCAGTTGCCCTGAAGGTGTATTGGTTCAAAATTGGGTAAATGGATGTAAAATTTGTGACAAAATCTATATCATTGTATGAGGACAGGGGACATGAGCCTATACTCAGAGGTATGCTTGTATTGCAGTTCTTAGAAACGGTGGTAATACAAGAAGGATGTACCTGATTTAGATGACCATGTGAAGGCTTTTTGGTTTAGATCAGGTTTACTAAGCAGCTGACATTTGTTATCCCTCAGAGTAACTACTTAGGAAAGGCAGTGTTGTGTGCTTTAAACCAGAAATCCATCATGTGACCTGTTGACCAAGTCTTGCAGCAAAAAAACTTGTCATTCCATTTCTTGACATTAAGGACTTTCAGTTGTTAATTGTTAGAGAAAACTGAAGTTCACTTCCAGTTACAAGGAATGAGAGCTGTGATCACAGTGAGAAGAAATGGTTGAACAAATTAAAGTTCTTAAAACAAGAATTGTGCTTGACTGACATACCAGTGGTAGATGTATTTGGTTCTTCACTTTGGGCTTAGTATTTTCCTTACCTTAAGTGAATGAGGGGAAAAAAAATCTATTATATGGCACTGGTCTATAATTTACTCATCTGGCTGGGAAGAAATTTTAACTAAAAAAGTCAGCAGTGAAAACTTTGGAGAATGTACTTTTGTTACTGTTCAATGTCACTACTTATTCATGCAAGTACGTCCCACTCTGCTGAAGAATCTTTCTTGCAATGAAATTGGGTAGAAGAGCTGTGCTTTTAAAAATAGAAATTAGTTAATTAGATGACATTAAAAATGCTAATCCTGTTATGACTGTGATTTCAGTGATGCCACTGTGACACTAGTGAGTCCCTAGGCAGTTTTGAGTAATGCTATTAGCACAAATGTTGACTGAACATTTGACTATGACATGTAAAGTACTGAAACATATATGATGAAGCTGTGTGTGTCCATTTTTTGATTTATAGCTTGTCTCCCATATATTGGGAACTTTGGCCTTGGAAGGAAAAGTCTGTTTGGCAAGGAGTGAGAAAAGTGATCAGTTTCCCTGTATAACCTTGGGAAAGTGCTTTTAGGCTGTTGTGGAACAGCATGAGTCTTTATGCTTTATGTAGAATTATATGCTAATATTACTTAGTTTTCAGATACCTGACATTCAAGGAAGATCATAAAGCTTGTCTGTTATGTTTTAATAAACCTCCTGACCTGCTGCTCTCCAACCATTAGATTTACCCAAGGGCATGCTTGCTACTGTTATTCTTCTGTTTCTCCTGCATGAGCAGATTGGCACAATGTATGAATAACCTCAGTCAAGCAGAAAAAAAGATAGAGACTTGTTTTGCTCTTCACTTTCTTCCCTGGGGCAAGTCAGATACTGAGATCCTGATCATAATTTTTATATACCTGTGGGGAAAATGCTTGAAGAAATCCTTCTAGAAGGAGAACAATTCAAGCCTGATAAACCACTGAAAACCAAATAATTCTCTTCCAGTGCCATGTGTTTCCTCTCCCCATTTTCATTTCTGAAATGGTGAAAGGGCTTTGTTCTTCCCCTTCCAATATGATATTAATATTTGGGAAGACAAGACAGTCCCTCTGTTTTGGCTTTCTGTGTTCTTTGTAAAACAACTATGAAGAGTAGGTCCATCAGGAAAGAAAGAAACCCACCTTTTCTGATGGACTGTTCTTCACAATTGTTTAGTATAGGAGACTTTGAAGAAAGTGTCTTTACCAATAATAATTAATTTAGTATTCTTGTTCTTATAATGCAGCTCATAAGGAAAAAAAACTCCATGGATTTCTGAAGAAGTTTTGGATCTGAGACTTAAAGCATCTGACTTAATAGTTCTTGTCATTTCTATCCTTTCAAAAGTTTTGTATATGTACAGTCTCTGTAGAAATTGAATCATATTAATGTAAATTTTTCCTGATTTTTACTGAATTATTTGCTTCACTGAACTGCTGTGACAGTAAGTCTCATAAATTTATTTTCCAGTTTTTTATATGTCTAATATGCATCACGAGTTTCTTCACTAATTGAGTTTCACTAATTCAGTTTGTACAACACCCTAGCTAGCCAGCCATTAGACAGTGAGGGGTGAGAGACAATAAGCTTTCCAGTATTTTCAGTCTGTTGTTGTAGAGTCACTTTCTGGTGTCACAGCAGAGCTTAGTGATTTTGAAGTAGACACATTTTTCAGATTGAAGTGTCTTCCCCCTTTAGTAAGCCAAAATTTTGAATTGTTATGTCTGCTAAAAGTTTTTCCATTTAAGTTTTTTATTTTTTTTGTTTTTAATTTTTTGTTAGAGTTAGTTTCTAAATACCTATATTCAATCTTCATGGTGCATATTACTGAAATGTATGCTAAGGCAACAGACAGTAATCACACAGTAAAAATTCTATCCTAATGGGATTATGATGTCTATTTTGTAAGCTTGCAGAGCTGGAAACACCATGATATCTGCTTGATATGTGCATGAGGAGTGGCAAGATTAAACTAGAAAACCCTGTAACACCAGGGAATGGTCTTGATTTCAGAGGCTTACATCTCAATACCTGAAATATGAGTGAATTCCAATACTTCTGTATTGGATATCTACATATGTATATTTGATATCTTTATGTATTGGATATCTATGTATCAGCATATATGAAGCTGGCTACTTGCCAAAACATCCATTGACTTCAAAATGTTGTTTTTGAGGAAATAGTCACTATCCAGAGTTGAGTTGAACAGCACTGTCATACCTCTAATTGTTTTGTCTTTTAAATGACTTTTTTTATTTAGGTGTCTGACCACTTACTTAGAGTAATGTTTGTTGGGTGGGAAAAACCCCACCAAAGTATTTTTTACATAGATTAGGAAAGACAGGCTTTTAAAGGTGTCACTTTGTGTTGGTAATTTTAGAAGTGTTACCCCTTTAATAAGGCAGTTGGAGTATTTTTTTAGAAAAATGTAGGCATACTTCACTATTGATTATAGGTTATCCCTTATTTTTCTGTTCATTATTAGCAGTGACTTTGAGTGATGCAGGAAACAAATTAAAAGACATTTCTCTTAAGAGTCTTTGTACAACCAGGATGGAAGCTTTGCTCTATATAATTACCCTGACATTGTATGTATCAGGAGTGACAAGGCCAGGATGTTGTTTGAACAAATAATCTTCTTTGACAGTGAACTTATACCTTCCTCAAGAGCTGCCTTTTCCCAAGAACCATTTCCATGTACACTTGCCTAAGAATTATGGGGGTTACTATGGCTGCAATTGGGCTAAAAAGGCTCTGTTGTTAGAAAGATCTATGAACACCACATGCAGTATCTGCTACTTACTTGTGCTTGGCTTACCCAGTACTACTAACCATGTCCATCATTAGGGATATAAGTATCAAGAATGATGCAAGTCCTGCACTACATTTGGAATCCAGCTCATGGGAAAATTCACATGGAGGCGTCAAAAGCCTAGAAAAGATGCATTAATATGGTACTTCTAGTCCTATTGGTGGGCTCCTTCCAATCAGTGCTTATGGCTCACACTCACTGTGTAGATTTCTTTTTATTTTCCTTCATTCCTGATTTGCAACCCTCTGTCATTGCTATGAAGTGGTTTGGCACATGTGCATTGATTTGCTCTGCAGATGGACATGTATGTGTGCTGTTCCGCATATCAGTGGCGGTGTCTGTGTCCATTGTTTAAAGGTCAGGGATAGAAGCAGCAGCTGTGTATGTGCATGTAAAAGGAGATGGCATGAACAGCAACTGGAGTAGTTGGATGCATATGAAAGGAAAGGTAAGGAGGCAGAAGAATAGGTTATGGCTCAATTGCCTTTGACCCATCTGCTGTTGCTTGTCCCTTCAGACTTAAGCAGAGTTATCCAGGGGCCTAGGAGAAATGGCTGTATTAGCCAGTCTGTATCCCTGACAAAGTGAAAATTCTCATTGCAGCCCACTTTTGAAACTTTTATCTGTGATAGTTTGATGCAATTTCAAAGTATAATTACTTCATGGAGGGAAGATCCCCATAAGGAAGTTCATTCAAACATTCCTTTTCTGGTCTTCATCATTTCACTTCTATTTCTTGTGTGTCACACTAGACAGATTTCCTTCTCCTTAGAAGTTCCATCTATCAAATATTCATGGATGCTTATGCTCACTCTTCACTATTAGATAGCAAAATTCCATGTGTTTAACTCCTAATCTTTCCTCATAAATCAGTTTCTCAGTCTTATCATTCATGCTACTCTTTGCAGCCTGGTGGTGAATATTACCAGAGCTGCACACAACTTTTCAAGTGGAATCACAGCTAATAGAAGTAATGGTTATTGTTTTTCTGCAGTGTGGTTTCACCTTCTGCGATCACCAGGAAAGCTTTATAAACCATCAGTAAAATATCTTCAGGTCTTACATTGTTTCTTTGTCTGATTGGATTATTTGGGGGTGTTTCTATTTCACTTGAGTTTAATCTCCTGCATCTCACCAATATGCACATGGGATTTTGCTAGTAGTGATCCCTGGCATGTGGCTCCAAGGTGGGACATTGTTCCGTACATCAAGGAAGAGCTAGCACTTCTAATGTAAAAAATATAATTAAATACCCTCAAAATCCAAGTGTTCCATATCCAGTTTAATGAGACAATGCTATTGCTATCAGCTGAGGACTTCCCTGTAGATTTTGAAGCTTATGAATGAAAAATACTAGATTACCATGAGTTGATTGTATTACAGTAATGAATTAAGGTGATTTATAGTAAGAAGAAACTCAGGCTTTCAGTGTGCTGCCTTTAACTCTGTTTCTTCTCTTTATTTTAAATGGGTAGCTTTCCTTCTTTGAAGCTTAATATTAAAATATTTTTAATCTTGGTTTCTATAGTGGGCCTGGTCTTTATGCATATATATCTAAAAATGTGAAGAAATAAGCAACCTAGGTTTTTGGAGTTTTTTCCTGTTATTTTTTTCTTTATGCCAAAGATGATAACCATTCCAGTAGTAATTTTAATGTCTTCCAGTTGTTCAAAGCTTTGTGACGTGATAATTTTACATGACATTATGCTGCTGCAGTCATCCTTGAATGATTCCCAGTTTTGGTTTGTACACGTACTGTAAAAATACAAATCTGTTTGCAGATATAAATCTTAAAAGCAGTCATTCCTGCTTGAGTAGCATTTCAGAACAAGTAAAGAACGACTCTAGTACATTGCCAATTTGCTTCTTGTGTATCCTGCAGCTCTCTGTGCTTTTAACCTTGCCACTGCAATGACTAGAACTCCAGGCCATATTCACAGCTCCTCTCTGTCGTTAAATAAATCCGTTAAAATGCATCTTCTTCTTCTTTGCATCTTCCTTTTAGTTGAAATGCTTAATGTTTAAAATATTTACTGTTAATAGTCCTGTTATTTAAAATCTATCTTGTCAGATAATTTCCTATAATTTAAAATATTTACTGTTTTTCTTTCTAACACTCTGGGCTGCGCTAAAACTTATCTTACTAGTAATTTTTACTTTTCTGTAGGTGGTTTGGTATGTTTGTCACTAATCCCCAGATTTTAACAAGAGCAAGGAATAAAACGTCAGGGGCAGAGTGAGTTTGAGAACTTGTTTCTGGCCTGAACAGGTAAAAGTCTCTACTGAAAAGAAGTGTGCACAGAATTGTTATTTTGTGAAGTAAGAATAAGTGAAAATTAAGAGAAGAATGAGTGAGAATGAATGAGGATAAGATAAATGACTGTTGTAAGAAAATGCATGTATTTCTGCAGATCTTATTTTCAGGAAGGAGAGCTATTCCTTTTCAGAAATGTCATAAATGGTGTGTATTAGCAAACATAGCATGCCACTAAGGAGAGATAAAATACTCGAAGAAAAGGCATAGTGATGCAAAATGCAGAGTGCTGCTACTTTATTAATAATGCCCTAGGAATTGTTGGAACTGTCAAGAGTACAATTGTTTAGTGTTGGAAAGAACTCTTTGAGAGAAATAGATCAAGTTTTTGATATTCAAGCCTTACACGTACCATGTAGTGAGAAATTCAATGAGAAACTGCTTTCTAGTGCAAACCACTTTGTAACTACAGGAATGGTGTATAGAAATATACCAGTTTTGGTATCTAGACCATATCAAATAGGCATGGTGCCTTTGGAAACTCAATTCCTTGTCCAGTCTTTTTTGGAGCTCCACACTTGTCTCTGCATGATGCAATTTTCTGCTCTGTCTTCTGTAGTTTAAACTGAAGGGCTTGGGGCTGACCTTGGAGAACAATTGTCTTGTCATCTGTTGAGTGGGATTCTTGAAGAGAGATTCAGTAATAAAAGGGAAGAGATGATAGGGGATTTTCAGTGTTATAGGATTCTGTGCCTGCCCTTTGTGTGAAGCTCTGACCTTTCAGACATGCAGCTAAAGGGTAGAGTGTGTTCTGTTGTTTTTCAGGTAGCCATGACTTAGCTCACACATTGGTTCTGCAGCAGTGTTGTGTATCGAGGTGCTTTTGTGAGTCCTGCTTCCATCAGTTCCTTTGAACTGTTAAAGTTCTCTGTTTTGGTTCTTGGCTTCAATGCAGCTCACAGATACAATAATAAAGGAATTCCTGATCATCTGTATGCTGAAATATTGGTGCAAGTGGTATCTATCAAAGTTCTGACACTAAATCTCTAGCAAACCTTTATCTTCAAAGAGCACAAATGATGGAGACAAAAGCTGTGTGTTTGTCTTAGTGGATTGCTACTGTATTTTGAGTCTTGACAGCAGATCATGTGTGTATCTAATTTTTGACATGGGGAAAGCATCTGAGCTTCAGCAGCGAATAGAAAAAAAAACTTTTATCCATTCAGACAAGATTGCAGATTTTGACCCAGGTAGTTAAAATATGTGCAAAGTTATAAGCAACTCAAAAAAAAAAAAATCATACAGTGAAGGTAGAGGAAGATTTAGGTATTGTCTTCAGAAGTCTGCTCTGTATGTGAACACAAACCTCAAGCAATAATCAAGGGGATATTACCTTGGAAACTGGCAGAGTTTTACCAGGAGCTGAGAGCTTGACAGCATGAATGTGCGTTGCTGCTACTTTTCTCTTCTGAGATGCTCACAAAAATGCTGATAAGCAGTGTTGTTGATGAGAGGGGATAGAAGAAGTCTTATGTAGTGGTGTATGGATGGTGATCTAACTTTGTCTTTTCTTTCTTAATAAAAAACCCCACAAACTGTAAGGGGAACAGCTTACTCTGTGTAAATATCAAAGGAGGAGCTGACAGCTGCTGAATTTGAAAATTATTGACTGTTGACTGTACAGCAATGCCTAAATATTGCATCTGTTTTTTTCTTTTAAAACACTGAGCCTCTGTAGGAGAAATTTGACTCTTCAGCAGTGTATGATGATGAGTAGGAGTTTATCTGGCTGTCTAAATGTGGAAAAACATGCTGGCCTGCTCATTCTTCTTGATCTAGCCTTAGCATCAAAGGAAATTTGCTTTGCATTATGAAGCTTGCTGATGTCACAAGGAAAAAAAATTAGGCCCAGATGGCATGATGCTAAATAGAGCTGAGTACGAAGTGTGCGCGTAGAAAGAGGCCAATCAGTTTTTGCTGATCCTGTATAAGTGTGAGGAGGATGAAAAATATTTGCTTTTCTATTCATTTTCCTTAAAGAGACCCAAACTGTGTATATGTTATAGCTGAGCAGAAGCCTACATGAAAATCTCACTGTGTTTAGCAGGATGGTCCTGTTGTTAGTTCTCATAATTCTCATCTCTATCATGTTGTATTACTGACTGTTATCTGGAACCCTGATTTCATGACTAAACATGGTTCAACCCTCTGCAGATGGGAAAAAAAGATTAGGACTTGTTCTTGATTTGTTAAAATCTTCAAGTGAGCAAAAATTTGTTTTACATTTGAGTAAGTTGGCTACTCATTTATCTAGAAAGGACATATATATCCACATTTGTAGGTATGTATAATTTAAATTAGATTGCTAGTAGAAGATTTGTTTTTGGCTAAAAAGTACTCAAGGAAGTAAAGACTTAATAATATTTATTTCTCACATTTAAAGAAGGAATTCCAAAACAAAAACCCAGGCAATCTAAAATGTCTTGCATGGAGCCGAGCTTGATTCGTTTAATATTATTTATATTTATTCCTGGATTACTTTGGGTTAGAGTCTGGTTCCTGTATATGTGAATAAAAAATAAAAATCAAACTTATGTTCTTTATTCTGTATGTTTCTGCATATAGTAGTGCTATGCATCAGTGCTCTCATTATTTGGTGTGAATTTAAAATGTTACATGCTCATAACAAGATCTGTGTTTATTCTTTTAATTTGGATAAGAAAGGTGAAAGTTCAGACCATGCTTTTGATTCTTCTTTGGGAAAGTTAGTGTTGACTAGCAGGATTTTTGCTATAGAAACTTTCAGTTATTGTGCTGATTAATATTGCTCTGAAAAATTTTGTAGATAGAGCACTGCTTTTAAAGGTCATTATGTCTTAACAAAAGGTGTTTCATTTTTATCAGACATGGAAGACCCATGCACATATTTGCACCGCTTCATCAGAATATTCTTGTTGTGTCTCTTTTGTTTGCTCTTTTTATCACTTTCTGGTGATACATATATATCCTCTATGCATGTTATATATGAGCCCTTTTTTCATAGAGTATGTGGTATAATGGCAGTTGTGGTCTGAGATTTCCCATGCCCACATTTCAAAGAAGGTGATAATCACAATCCATGTCAAAGAGATGTATTTTAAAGGTTGAGGGGAGGAAGAGGCTAGAAGACCTTTCATGTCATATGTTGGGATTTTGGCTTTGTTTAGTGTCTTTTAGTTTATCGGAAACTAGGAAGTAAACACAGGAGAAAGGTGAATGTCACAGGATGTCTGTAAGCTGGAAGGACTCAAAGAAGTTCTCCATCCATTTCCTTGTTAAAATCTGGATACTACCCCTTTTATTAATGAAGCTGTGTTGTTACAGAATCCTGTGGAATGCAACCTTTCCAAAAGGAGAGAAAAAGGTGTAAGTAAAATTTATCCCACGCCCCCTTTGGTATCCATAACAAGTATCATTGCTCACTAAGGCTTCTTCAGGCAATAAAGGTCTGTGCTAATTCTCAGTAAAAGCCTTTAAAATACCTCATTTCTAGACTGAATGGAATATTCCAGTGCTCCTTCAGTTGAGAAGATAATCAAAAAGAAAAAAAAAGTTTGGTTTTCCCTGGTGTGGCATTTGGACTTGTATCTGGAAGTTTTGTTTAGGCCTGGAAACAGATTATGCTTTTTATAACTATTGATTGCTTTTTATAAGAAATAGTCCAACCAGGAACATGTAAATTGCTGCCCTAAAGCTTTTAAAGTCATGATATATGATTTTGACAGCTGGTGTTTTGGTTTGCTATGATATTTAGCTTCCTAAGTGTTCTGGCACTTTTCCATCAAAGTTTTTTTTGACTAGTGAAGTTTAGTGTCCTTGCCTACCCTCCATTGAAAAGAGACAAAGGTGGTGGTGTCAGAGTGTCTAGAAAACAACATGTACAGTGTGTTGCTACATTCATTTTGTAACCTGTTCACTCTACTTTAGCATGGAATATGACTCTGAGGAAATATTCTGTAGAATAATACAGTGAAGAAAAATAGATTTTGTTGTGACCTTTAAGCTGAGCTTTTCTGTTCTGAACCACATTATTTTGTTAAATACAAGGGAAGTGGAGCCAGCCTGTGACCTTTTGTTACCATGTAACTTTGAGAAATGGCAAAAGTCATTCTGGTCCTCAAAAGTTCCATTACAGAGATAGTATTTTGGTTTTATTTTTCTTTTTAACAGGGAGAAAAAACCCCACCAACCAACCTTGAAAAGTTTTAGAATTGTAGTCCTTTACCAGAAAAATTGAACTGTTTTCAATATTGGCAGAAATTGAAGCTGATTCTACAGACAGTAATATCTCTAATTAATTAAAATCCATGCTTTCCTCATGGAAAGCATGGATTGGTACCACAGGTACTTAATACCTCTGAGGAATGGATTTTCACTCATTGATCCCTTCAAGAAAGGAAGCTCTAGCAGTGAGCTAGAGCTTCCTTTCTTGAAGGGATCAATGAGTGAAAAAATTACGTAAAATTATGTATCCTAATTTTCAGGACTTTTGTGAATTTGCATTTGTAGTTCTGTATCTTTGATGCAGTAGAATAGTTCACATTCAGATAGCCATATCTTAATAATTAAGAGATAAAATGTCCAGAGAAAGCAAAGGTGGACTTTGTTTTAAGTATTGATGTTGCAATTTAATCTTCTTTAAAACCTTTTCCCACTCTGCTGCTCAGTGCAGGGTTACCACAGAATGGTGATGACCTTCCCTGGGGTGCCAAATCCTGTAAATGAGGACCTGCTCAGAATCAATCCTTCCTCAGGACTGGAGTATTGGAGTCATGCGAGCACTCTATAGTGCTTTGTAAAACTCTTCTCATTAGCTATACATTGGGATAGATTTAGAGCACTAAAAGTATTATGTGTAGAAGCTATTTGTGAGTTGGGATTAACCCTGAAGTGTTCCTTTCATTTGTTTTTTTCTAGCAGGCTGCTAAATGAAGCTGCTCCCAGGTTTTCTCCCATAGTTCTTCAGAGATAAACATCTTCTGGGCAGTCTTGAACCTTACGTGTGTGTTTTCCTGAAATTTATATTGAAGGTTCTTCATGTAGATATTTGCCTTATCTCCTTTACAGGGAGGATTTCACCCATGTGCTTCTGACTTTCTTCAGTTCTGGTCATTGATCTTGTTCTGAATATTTCTCTTCTGGCAGGTGAAATTGCATTGTAATAAATTACCAAAGCGATGCTTCGGAGATGTGCTCCCAAGCAGGCAGACCTTGGCTAGCCTTGCATCTCTGGAGTGTGAAACCACAGTGGACTCATCCTGTGCTGGATCCTCCTTTTTTGGATGGCTTGTGTACTTCCAGATCACACATGGACAAACTTGTTAATGAGAGCAGGCAATCCAGTCAAGTTTTTTAAAACTTATTTTGTTAGATTTTTAAAACTACACCCAATGAAAAAGCCAACATTTTTGATGGTACTCTTAGAATTGGGGCTATATTAGTGATGGATGTTCTGAGCTGTACCTTTCAAGTTGCATTAAGACTATGAGACAGATTGCTTTATTTTGATCAATGTGAGTGCACTTTGTGGAAGGAGAGGACTTCAGAAATGTTCCTTTCTTTAAGCACTATCTAATGACTGAAGTTTTCTGGATAGACAAATAATACTGAGAAACTTGGATCTGAATCCAGTTTGCTGCCTTGGACCCATGCTATGCTTCCAGCAGATGGGCTGAGAGAGTTTATAGAAGATGAAGATAAGTAATGTGCCTATACTGTGTCACTGACAACTGATGCCTTTTCTGTTTTTAAGCCTCAGTTCCCTCCATTTAGCACTGCAGCTCCTGTCTTCTGCCTTGGGCTTTCAGGAGGAGTGAAACACTGCAAACCATTAGCCAGATACGACAGACACATCCAAGCTGTTAATCAAGGACAAGGTAGATTGAGTAACGGAGGAAAAAACCCTAGGCTGCCAAGTTTCCTGATACAATCCTGAATGAGCAAAATCTGAAACAGCTTGACCAGCTGTCACAGCCTGGAAGTGAGCATGATTGTTGTTAATTCGTGTTCAGCTGAATAGAGACACTACTCCATGTGTCAGGGAAGTCTTATGCTTTATTGCATAGTTGCCTTTATTACAGCAGCTTCTTAGTCAGAGAAGTTTTGGCTAACAAGCTCTCAACTTTTATAACTATCTTTAACAATCTCCTAACTTCTGCAACAAACTTCAGGTTCAGAGTGAGGGGTAGAATAGAATCACTGTACCTGCCAGGATAGAGTGAGAGGAAAGAAATCAAGATGGACAAGAGAAAGGAAAAGGTCACTAGTCCTTGGATCTCATGTCCTTCCTGCTGCTGTGGATGGTCAAGATCTGAGGTCACCAAAGGAGTGAATGGGTATGGGACCTATCCACTTCCTTTTATAGTTTACCTGGTGCACACTTTGTGTATAAAACAGATTTTTCACACCAGCTGTGCCATGTAATTCATGGGTGTGTTCAGCCCTTTGGAGCCCTCCAGGAAGTGATGGAGTCAGGACTTGGGGATCTGTGCTGGTTACAGAGCTCCTTAGTGAGCTGTCCAGGACTCAACCCTTTTCTAGACATAGGTGCACGGAGCATTAATGCCAAGGCAGAAAAGGAAGTTGGCTCTGAACGGCACCGCCTCATCTCTGCAGGACCCTCTTTTGCAATTGCAACTTTGCTGTTGCAACAATCAGAATGTTGGAGAGAAAACATGCTTATGAGCTTATGCCTGATCCTCTCCAGCAGCCGGTTCTCCCACTAAGGTACACACGATATCCAAGTCACGCTTGCCTTGCAAAGCTGTATCCTGAAAATACCTCAGAGACAATGGGGCAAGGCAGCTTCATAAGCAGTCGTGAAAGGATTGTGTTTTCAGTTAATGAAGTGGCTTTATAGTGCTTTTGTTCACTTTTAGGAAAGTGAAATGGACAGGAAAGAAGCAGCACTAGTAGATTTGGGAGACCTTTTATATGATAGTGTTGTAGTAAGAGGCAGGGGAGGAATCATCTTTGATGATTAACAACTAATACAGGTGTATGAAGGCAGTGGAAACAAGGATCTCATAAGGGAGAGTAGTATTGATGTGGCAGTTGTGCATGGTGGCTTAGCAATAAAGGAAAACAGGAGGGAATATGGCAGGGATGCAAACTCAGGTCTGTTAGTTTTTTTGCTTGCTGCTTAAGGATCAATACCTTATTAGAGAATGTGTGTGGACTATGTGGATGTGGGAATACTTTCTGAGCAAGGAAACTGCAGAGATTTTCTGGCAAGATCTATCATCTGAATGATGAAAGAAGCAGGATCTTTGGTGTGCTGTGGAGCACAGCTCCCTATTCATATTGACCTGGAGTTAGTGGTAGCAATTATGATGTGTGGTACTCACACTGGTGCAAAACCTACTAGGGTTCAGTCTGAGCTTTTAGTTTGCCAATTAGTGGAGTTACTTCAGTCTGCACTCATTTACCAGTTCATTCAATTGAAACTTATCATGACATGAGGTACCTGTCTACTGATCTGCTTGAATCCAGCTGATGTCTGATGCAGAGAGAAGCCCAATTTTACTTGCCACTGACAGTTCTAAATGCATCAATAAAAAATTACGTGTAATGTCTGTAGTCCTGAAATGCATGTGAAGACAGTCTTTTTATTCTGCTTGCTTTCTTGATTATCATCTTTCCTGTGATGACAGAAAAAACCCTCTATTTATTTTCTAACAGTGTCTTCCTTTGGTTTTGTGTAATATGTGTTATAGAAAGGTTAAATGAGACTCAGAATTGACATACTGTAAAATTAAGGTCTCTTTGCCTAACTGAATCCTTGTCCATGATTTGGAATTTCCATACCATTTAGTAAGACCTCTGGAGGAACAATGCAGTCCTGTTTTGACACATGAGGAGATACATAAATTCCAATTTGGCAAAAGAAGAATACCTGCTAAAATAATAATACAGCAGTTTGTTTTTATAGGTGAAGTGAAAATCCAAAAGCGCTCATGCACTCATATTTTACGTAATTGATAATGCCTCACTTTGTTTTCCTTTGTTTGTTGGAATTCTGCTTTAACACTCAACAGGAAATTGAACTCCAAATTATTTGTTTAATTTGTGTGAAACAAGTGAGGAAAACAAGTCCTGTGTTCACTGAAGGTTAGTTAAAGTGCTTGTAAACAGACTATCTAAGTTCCACTGCACCTAAACCAAAATATAATCTTTGGAACATTTTTAGTACTGTGGCTTAGTTCTAAGGTTTACTGTCCTGTTTGAAAAGCTTGGAGAAAAAATTTTCACTTACCATTATTAGAGAGTGGATACTGGCTGAACAATGACATTGCTTTTTAGCTTCCTGCCAAAATTCTCTCTACATTGCTGTGTGTTTTCTGGATATACACAGCTGCTGTTTTTCTTTCAACCCTAAGTAACAATTCAGGTTCATAGCTATTTTTGCCTTGTTTAATTTTTTCATCCTCTATTGATACCTTTTGGTTCTTTCAAGGCCATTTTCCTTATTTGTTTGATCTGGCAGGAGGGTCTTGACATTTATCCCAAATTCTACGGCTGATAGCTAAATCTACAACATGAACAGATAAAAGGAAACTTTTTTCATCTTACTTTTCTACACAAGGTAGTCTAAGGAGAAGCCTATATATTTGCTGTTGTGAGTTGATTGCTTAGTTGCACTGAAATTCATGTTGAAATATTTCAAATATATTTTTTCTTTGAATGATCATGCTGCAGCATCCCCATTTATCTGTCCTTGTGCCTTACAGTCAAATCTATTCTCATGGGCTGCAATAATGAAGATTAGGCAGACTCTATTGGAGAGTGTTAAGTTTTAGATTTTGTTTCCAAAGTAAACAACTACCTGGCACTGAAAGGGTCTCCCCATTTTATCAGTGCAGGCAGTTAATCACTCATGGACTACAGGGGCTGCTTTTGCTGTTTGCTCCTGGGCTGTTTCTTGTTGCTTGGGTTGTTTCAGCATATTGCATCATCCTGTCCAGAGCTCATGCAGAAATGTTTGTAATTCATCTTAGTGTTTTCATGTGTCAGTTGAGGTTGCAAACCAAACTAACATCATTTTTCAAAATGCCACTTTAGGTGGCAAAGAACTGAATCCTGTAGTCCTTACTCAACCAAAAAACAGGAAAAGAAAAAAATCATGTTTGCTGATTTAACAGTATTGAATCAGACTTAACTGTCTATAGAATTAGCGTATTCTGAAGTTTACCACTGATTTCAGTCACTTCAGTTATCTTCTGCCAATTTTAAGGATGAGCTGCACTACACTGTAGATTGTTTTTTACATGCTTGTAATATCTGAATGGAAATTTGAGATGTAAAATTTTATTTGCTTAGGTAGAGATTCTCATTATATAATTGACTTGGAAATGTTTCAAGCACTAACAATTTTGACTTATGTTTGTGATAATAGATCTAGTCTTTAGTACTTTTCCCTCTCTGGGGTTGGCATGAGATTTTCTTTGACCTGCAGTCTTAAATAACCAGAATTTTGACTGACTTGTTTGGCAGGGTGAGGAGCTAGAAGATAATGATAGCATTCAAATTTCATTAAATAAAGTAGCTCAGCAATGAAAACATCCTTTTAATGTTACAGAGATGTGAAAGTTCACAGTCAGCCCTATTGTTTACTATAGAATTCATAAATACAAATTATTAATAATTACCTACAATTTTTAGATCATGCTATGTTAAAAGCTAGAGGATGTAATCCCCAGTAAGGCATGCCCTTCTCTTTGGATTCTTTACTGTTGAAAAAGATTTGCTTGCTCACAACTGTGCTTCTCTTTTAGAGGCGTCTGTTGATGTAATAAGGTATTACTATTCTGTATAAACCTTGCCTTACTTTTTTAGAATACAGTTAAAAATATCAGTCAGTCACGAAACATAAATCTGTAGAAAATCATAAGTTTCTTCTCTAGGGAGGAAAAAAAACCTGGAGTTGTTTTTAAAAGGAATTATGTCAGTTGCTGTTAAAAGTGTAATTGATGCAGCTGAAAACCATCATGATTACTGAAATACACAGCAACTTTTTAATTTAATGGAAAGGTTTTGAAAATGCAGGAAATGCCCCCATATCTATGGGAAAAAGAAATGTCTTCCAGGAGTTATTTGTCTTCCACATCCATAATGTCACAGGCATTAATTAATCTTTTCTCACTCAGTTGGCAGAATGATAACCTCCATAATATAGATAGGTAAAAATGGAAAGGTCAGAAAACTTAGGAGCTAATTCTGGCAGGCTGCACTACAGTATCAAATTGTTTGGAGAGAATGAGTCTGTTTCCAACTTACTCTTGTGGATTTAGTTTGAAAGACAGTTTTGGGGTACATAATGGTACTCTCCAGTATAGCCTGCTCTGAAAGGATTTTTTTTACTATCTTGGCAAGACTATAGAATTCTGTATGATTAAATAACTCATTGAAATGAGCTATGGAAACGGCCAGATGTATTTGGTCAGAGTATTTTCTCAGCTGCCCTCTTGTCCCATAGGTTCTTGTGTTTCTGCTGTCAGTGGTGTTTAGAGGGCAGATCGAACTCCCCAGGCCTTGCACCACTATAGCTCGTCCTGAAGGCTGAGGTTCCCTAAAATAGGATTCTTGAACTCTTAGTTAATTTTGGCCAAGTCATCTGCCTTGAGGTAGCTTAAAAAGTAACATTTGCATTTGATTTGTGACCTGTGGTTTTATGGAGTGTCAAAACCAGCTAAGATGTGAAGCAGAAACTTGCTCTAGATTTTCAGTGTTCCAAACAGTTAAAGCAAATGTGACACCAATGCAAGACACATTCTGAGACATATTTTCTCGCTATCTACCGTCTTTTCTTTGTTTTAAAAGCATATTTGGGACAGGGTCTTGAGTCTGTGTTTGTGCCTCAGGGAGTTGCTGGCTATGAGGGTGAGGGAGTCCCCTTGGCCACTGTAAATAGATCAAAGACCATATTTTACTGTGCCCAATTTTGAAATATATGGGAGTTTTGGGGGTTTTTTTGGTGGTTTTGTTTGTTTGTTTTAGTCCTTGGTCAAGTTGAGTACTTTTACTATTCATAAGGTGGTATAATTGAGCCCATTAACTCATCAGTTCCAAAAATGAAAAACCTTTCCTGATTTTGGTTGTTCTCTAAGCAAAGCTGAACAGACTAACTTACTTTAAAAAAAGTGCAAAATGAAAGAGATGATCTGCCTCTGCACTGAAAGCAGAATGTCAGATGAAATCAAGGTTTTTTTGTCAGGAAAGCAATTTGGAGGTTTTAATTCGTTACTTTGATGGGTCTGGTATTCTAAGGACATCAAACAAAAGCAGCACTGGTTTTCCACAGACATTAAATGAATATGCATTATTCTGAAGGTGTGTATAAAATGCATAAAAATCTGGGTTTCATTTACTGTGTGCTTTAGCCAAGGCATATTAATGTCTCATTAAATGTGTGAGCTGAAAATGTGATATATGGAGTCTACAGAGTGGAATCTCTTAGTAGATGATCCTAATCAATTGCAAGTAGTCAGCCATGGGAAAATACCTTATGAATTAAATTATCCCCATATACGATACCCTGTCTGTTGTATTTAAGGTAATTTTGAGGAAAAAAAATTGCTTGGTCAGTAATAGTGAAATTAAGAAATTTCTTCTCAGGTGGGGAAAAAAAGAGTATGTTTTCTACAAAATCTTTGTGATGTATCTCTGAGCGAAGTGCTATATATAGGGGAGGTTTCAAAGTGTACCATTTCTATTTTCTGCTACAGCCTGGACAGAAATGAAAGTAGAGCAATTTTTTTTCCATTTGGGAATGAGATCCAAAAGTCCCAATGCTGCAGAGTATTCTAAAAAATTAATAAATTAGCATGAAGCATCACCTCTGTCCTACCCAAGATGACTTGACTGATAACAGCATCATTGCTTGGACTGCAGGAAGGTGAAACATCAGAGTATTTTAGGGAAGTGAATTTAGTCCAACAGGTGTCTTACTGAAAGACACAAGCAGAACTGACTCAAAATATGTGAATCTGTGTTCTTCAAAGAGAGTATGTGTTCTCAGAGCTTACAAGAATGTAAGTTAGTTATACTGTGGAAATCATGTGAATGTTATCTAAGTATGTGAAAAGTGGTGTGGGCAACAGCTGGGTTTTGGGTTTTTCTAAAGTAGGGAGTAGGTAGAGCTTTTCTACTGCACTAAAAGAAATGTCAAAAGGTGGTTTAAGATCCCTGTACTCAATAAATAAATGTTCTTCCCATTTTAGGGACAAGGGTGGTTAGCTATCCTTTAAGTTTTACTGTCATAGATGCTGTAATTCTGTTGATAGTACATCTGGGGAAAGCACACATTTGAGAATCATAAACAGCTGACTCCAGTTTTATAGTGGTGACATTATGAAATTGTGACAGCTAGCATAACTTGATATCTGTTGCCGACCTTTTCCAAAGATATTTAGTGTTGGAATGCTATGGGAATAATTCCTTGCTTAATGCAGTGTGGAATTTGAAATTGTTTGATGAATCATGGCATAAGGCAAAAAAATTAGAAACTGATGCAAGTGTGCATCAGCCTCCAGAAATTGTTTGGAAATTGGTTTAGATCATTATTTGTTGTCAGAAAAACAGGATTAGCTTGAGGCAAGACATGTCTCCCTGTGTGGAGTGCTGTTCTGGTTTGTTTAGGTTGTTCATGTCTACTGCCCTCTGTTATTGCCATTCTTGTTGTTCTGTGCCTCTGTTTCAGATCTTTCTATTTCTCCTGTGCAGAGACTTTGTTCCAGTTACCTGAACAGTATTTAATAAAAGTTTATATTCTAGGACAATTCAATTGTAAAAATTTATAAAAACGGCAGTGGGTGTTTCATTTGCATTGTTAGACACAAAGGTGTTTTATTGTGCTTACCTGTGTTTTGTTGTTTCCTTACCTTGGAATTGTGTATATGGGGTAAATGAAAGGATGAAGACTATTTACATTTGATGATGCTGATTCAAATTACAGACAAAGATATTACTTTCTACCTTTCATTTTGCTTTCAGAATAGGGAAATCTTCTGATTTTCTGCTCATCCCCTCCACAGGGATGTGCAGGACAGATTATCCATGCTGGCCTTGTATGAAGTCAAATGATGTGGCTCTTAGCTACCACCATTGAAGTTGCTCTCGGCTTTCTGCCAGCTCCAGGTCTCTTGATATTTAATTTCATAGTGAAAGGAAGGATAGAACAAAGACTAATGATAATCTAACATGCTTTAGGATGGCTGTTGCTTTCAGGTATGCTCAGAAAAAATTCAGCTGTTTGAATTGCAGCAGTTGTTTCCTTTGGTGCCTTATAATGATTTGAGCTCTTTGCCTGAAGATATTGTGCCAGGTACTCCTCTGACATGGGGTCATATTCAATGTTCTGATTCTTCTCTTCAAAGCATCTAGGAGCAATATGTCCAAGGAGGCACTGCTTTGATGTGATATCCAACTGACAAAATTCTGCAATAGATCATGACAAAACCCTCAAATCTCCTAAGAGGACAGTTGATGGGCTTTATTGCTGATATGATTGTGGACAGCTACAGATCCACTGCCTCTAAGATCCTAGTATAAAACTAACTTCTCTTTAAAGTAATTTTTCTGGTGTCAACATGTCATAAAAAGAAATTTTAAGTGTGCACTCTTGTCTTTTAAGAAAAGCAATAGCTAGATGTCAACAATGCTCTTCATGTGTGGAAGTGCCCTAATGGGTACCTGGTATCATACCTAAACAGAAAAACTGAAATGCCCAGAAATCATCCAGGATATAAAGCAGGTCAAGACCTACTTCACACCTTCCAAAGAAGGTGTAGATAAAAATTCAGTGTCTTCTGTAAACGTTACAAGACTGAGCACTCCAGTAATTTGTTATAAAAATGTAAAAAGGTAACATTTAGCAAATGTTAATGTGCTCAGCTTTGAGACTAAACCAATAATCTTTTGTCAGATAATTTACTGCAATTTGCTGATTCCCTTCTCTCTATGATTAAAGTGCTGTGTGTTGCAACTTGTGGTTCTGTTCTTCCAGTTCTGTTTTGGCGGCTTTTGGGCACAGAACTTGGCACTGTCTCTGGATGCAAACTGAGATGTGCTGTAAAACTCTGCAGCCTTGTGCACCTCTTGCACAGCACTGGGGAGGGAGAACTCGCACAGAGATCAAGTGCTGATGTTCAAACATAAGCTCAGTGAAAGCAGAACTGTTAAACATCCTCACAGTATAAAAATTGCTAAACAGAACTTCCCAAGAAAATGGAAAGTATCCTTCTGACCTGCTGATTAGCAATGAAGTCAAATTGACAAGCAAACAAGCAAATGGTTCTCTATTCTTTTGTTGGTTTTTCTATTTAGGTGTTGTGGTCTTTACACAGGAGTTAAAATGTGAAGTGTAGGGTCATATAGTGTTAGAAGTGTCTATGGAACAGATTCTGCCTCAGAGCAGAGGCTGAAGTAAATATTCGGAGAAGGTTGAGGTAATTCTGTGGCGAGTATATGTTTTTCTTGTGTTTTTCCTCTGCTTTAAACTTAGTATCTGAAAGATTAGAAGTCATCTTTACATTGGTCCTTTTCTTTCCTTTTTTTCTATAGCTGTCTGTGAGGTTGGGTTTTTTTTTTTGTTTGTTTGTTTTTTTCTTTGGTTTTTTTTTTTTCCTTTCTGGTCTTTTTCTGGTCTTTGTTTTGTGTGAGTAGTTTTTCCTAGGTATCATCTGCATTCCTTCCCTTTTACTTGTCTATTTTATTTTTATTTATTGACACATACCTGACACTACATGCTTGTAGCACCTTTTATGTTCCACAGCTGACTTAATTTTAATTTGTGAGAGATGCTAAGCACACAAAAGGACCAAAATACAGGTGGATTGGATGGGCAACAAACAGGGCAGTCAGTTTGCAAAAAATTACAAAACAAATGTTGTCAGCAAACAAATAAATCCTAACACATCTTACTTTTATTGAATTGCCGTATATTTTACAGATTGCTCAATATTTATCAGTTTCACCAGCCTTTAAATGGGAACAATTGCTTTGAAAAGTGGATTCAGATTATTAATTTCACTCTACTCTCTAATTAGCCATGTGTCTTCTGCTAAAATGCTGTTTTTTAACTTCAAGGATGATCTGTAGTAAATTATGGCCTATGCCCTCAAATTATGGCCTATGCCCTCTATGTCCCATCAAGCACTGGGGAGTGCCTGATTTTCTAGCAAACCAATACTTTCCAAAATATAATAGTGTCAAGCCTTTCATTCATTGGAGGAACATGGGAGTCGAAGCTGTAACTGCTTTGGTTTTGCAGTGTGAAGGTAGTACAGTCTAGAACTCCTTTGGTAGAAATTATAGTTTGAATCAAAGCTGTCAGCTCAGGCATAAATGAATTCCTTGTTCATAACCACTTACCTTATGTCCTTCCTGTGTGTGGGAAAGGATTTGTTGAGGGGTCTGTGGCATGGATGTGAATGCCACATGTTCTGTGCACTATGGATGAACACTAAAAAAGGAAGTAAAAAAAAAAGCTGGCATGAGAAGTGACACGGACTATGGCATATCTAGTGAAATGTTCATTGGGGTCATTCTACAGCAGCCATTTGGGCAGACAATTTGTTAGATATTCAGCTTACCTTGGGTGTTCTTATCTATCACTTCTGAGTCTATAATATGCTAAGGCTGAATGAGCTTGCGTTGAATGTGTGTTTAAGGAGTATACAGAGCCCAATGTTTTGGTCTTTTAGAGTTACTGACTTTCAGTTAAATGCAATTAGCAACCTTGACTGGGCTTGATGGACCAGCTTTGTGAAAAAAACTTCATATTTGGGAGGTAACTTGGAGCCTTGCCACAAATACCTTCATTGCCTACTCAAACATCCTCCTGTGACCACTCTGCCCTGGTAAATCCGAACCTTTTCCTTACCTGCCATGTTTTATATGAAGTACTCTATACACCCTTTTTTTGTTAGCCTTTTTTTTCTTTGTGTTTCCACTGATTAGCAATAAAGTGCACTAAGATCAGGACTTTACCTTTTAGGTTTTCAGTTCTTCTAGGAAACAAGATTTTGCACAAGAGACATACCATCATATGGACAAAAAGCAATAAAAAATTTAGACCTTGTTCCAGTTTTTGACATTTATCAGCAATGCCTTTGCAAACTAGCTGTGTGCAGGATTGTTTCTGAATTTAGGTGACACAGGATATATTTTCAAGTCTGCATTCTAGTTGGTATCCCAAAGATTAGAACAGTAAATGATCTGGAAATTTAAAAAATAAGAGTAACTGTGATGGAGTGGAAGAATGTGATATCAAATATATTCTGGATTTTTATGGTATTGTTGGTAAACATGAACAATCCCATTTATCATTGAAATGAAGCATGTCTAAATCTACAGGGTTTGGATTTCCTTTTTTTTTTTTTTTTCTCGGAAGCTGCTCATACTAGTTTCATTTTGTTCCCCTTTACTAGTCTTTCTTTGAGCAGATCTGTCATGACAGCTGAAACCTTACTGTTCTCATAAAGTACCCATAGCCTAAATATTCAGAGTTGTTTGTCTTTTGTTTGGGAGTCTACATACACTTTCATTTTTTTTTTATATTATGAAATATTGAAGTTTTGAATGATATTTGTCATCCTTTAGCTGAAGGAAGAAAATTCATTGCTGGCAATAAATGGATGCAGCCATACTGCTATTGCTGAAATAACATCTGCTTATGGGACACACACAGACATCATGACTTTGATCCAATATTATTTTTTCCCTACATCAGTAGAATTAACTTGGAAATCATAAGTTTTTTTTGTTCTACATAATACTGCTAAATATTCCTAGCAATTAAAATCAATGTAATTTTATAAGTTAGCATATAATATCAACTCAAATATGCATTCCTTTGGACCGTTAAATCCTGCTTTCAGCATGAAGACAGATTGTTGGTGTAGTAAATTAAAGCTGCCTTACTGCAGCTATTTTGTCCAATGTTCTATCACAGACCTATATTAATATTTTATCCCCTTTAATATCATTACATGATGCAGGCTTAATTTAAATAGATTTGACGGGCCTCTTGGTTGGCTTGACAACCAGAGGGAAAAATTAATGTTCTGCATTTAATCTCAGCTCAAGGCGCTAAATTATTTTGGAGGTCGAAGCTGTCATGCACATCATCCTAAATTATTGAATGTAATAACTATTAGCCTGATGCCTATTTATAGATTTTTTAAAAAATTATTGTTTACTTAATGTATCTTCAGCTAATTTTGAAGGGAACATCAATACAGTACTATTCTATCTTTTACAGACGCTGTATTGGAGGTTGTTTAACTAGCAACTGAAAATGAGATGATGGTGTTGGAAGTCTTCAAAACTATGGGGGGGAAAAAAAAGAGCTTTTCTGCTGATGAATTGTGTGGTGTACAGGGACTGTGCAACATACTCTTAATTACATTAGTTCAAATATATTTAACTTAAAAAGTTCATAAAGGAAAGAATTGTTTTCATGTTTTTACTATTATTGAAGATACATGGATCCCAAGGAGGAATGGAAGTGGTAAGCATATAACCAAAAAACTCCAGCTTAGATCTTAAGGGCTGTTACCTGAAGAGTACCATATGCTTTAGTAAGCATGTAATGCAGAATGGACTGAAACATAAAATAAAAAGTTATTAGCAATTGTTCAAAGATTGCTATTATAGGAGTTACATTAAAGCTTAAAATGTAATTATTCTCACTGATGATAGTACATATTTCATAGTTTTGCATCTCCTCTGCTTTCCTAATTTGTCATGCTAAATAATGTCAAGGAGTGTGATAATGCATATATTCCTGAACAATGTTAGATTTATAGGTCTCTTTGTTTTGTGAGGGCTCTGAGGAGGAACTAGTCTCTAGTATGTATCACACACCACTCTCTTCTGAATTGCCCATTTTCTCTCCTGGCACAAGAATCAGTTTTTCTGATCCCACTGTCTTTTATTCTCATTTTTAAAGATTAAAATAACAAGTTCTTTATCAGTATCATTTAATAGCAATCTCTATATGATGCTTTGTGAAGTCAAGTTTCTCTGAAGTAGCACGAACTGTGACCAATGGATTATAGGGAACCATGAACATCTAGAAGACATTTCTTTGCCATGGGTGGTGATGGACCAAAGATATTTGTGCTGCAAGACTGTGTGAGCTTATCAGTTATACCACTGTACTGGTTGTATGAGTTGCCACATTTATTGTTTAGATGTATAACAAGAGTGAGGCATCCACGGTGTGTCATTGATTTAATATTAGAATACTTAACATAATAAACTGACTCTTAGACATTGGTGTAACCAGAGTACAAGGCAGCATTCCCTTTTTATAGTGAAAAAAAGAGATTAAATGTATCCTTGTACAAAAGCCCATATGAAAATTTATTTTTTGGATTTGTGTTGCTTTGAACTAAGACAGGAAGAACAAATGCCTTTTTTTTTTTTTTTTAATATAGCTGTAATTTAAGTAGTTCTGCTGTTCCCTGTTTTGACTGCAGTAGACTTTTTTTTGTCCTTAGAGTTAAATTTTCCTTTTTTTTTTTTTTAACAGCCTTCAAAACTCAAGCCCTTATCTGTCTCACACCAACTCTTCAACTGCTGCAAGTTCATTCTTGGAGCATAGGAGTTGAAACTTTGCTGAAGCAGACTCTATTGAATAGCCTGAATAATAAATAGGAATTGATAGATGAAATAATTGCTTTGGCATTTGTCCACAAAAGTCTGTAGCAAAGCTGGGGATGAAGCCTTAGGCGGCTCAACTCAGTGTGCCTTGACCACAGTCTTTGTTGACTCTAGGGGAAAGAGCTGTGTCCCTTCACTTTAAGAGCCAGATGTCTTTTCTAAGGATTTTCAGTTATTTGTTACAATTTCTCTTCTGTGAGATGGGAAGAGGAATTTTTTTCCTCTTGAACCCCTCCCCCTGCTTTTTGAAATTTTGTTATTTTTGATTTGATAATTAAAAGTAGAGAAAATAACCCTAAAGATAGCATGAATCCTTCAAGGACTTGTTCTCACTTTTCTCTAAATGATCTTGGAAAAGGAGAGTAAAGATTGGGGCAGGATTTTCTGATAGACGATTACATCCACAGTCCTTCAGTGTTCCTAATATCATGTCTCTGATGGTAATGAATGCTCGGAATTTCAGAAGGTTGTTTTGTGAAAAAACTTAGCAAACCAACAAGCATCCAAAACCCAAATTCTGAAAAACAAAACAACACCCTGATGATTGTTTTTCAATAGCACTATAATGTCTCCTTTTTGTGATTTTGGAGTTTTTCCAAGGTCTTTTTCTCCTCCATGCATTCCAAAGGCATGTCCTTAGATTTCAGAAATACAGGAGAGACTGCTGTCCCTGGTTTTATGTAAGCTTTGTCTTTTTCAAAGAACCTTACCTTTGAACTTAACTTCAATGTAACTTAAAATAGATTTTTTTTTTTTTTTTTAACAAAAGCATTTGGTAGCCTTGAATGTTAGGGATTTAGGCTTTTTTTTCCTCTCCCCACCCTCTCTATCCCCCATAATGGTTTATTTACATGATATCCAGGCATCCCAGTGGATGGGTAAAGAGACAAAGTTCTCAGCAGACACCCTGCATTTAGCATCCATAAGTATGTGGGCTTATTTCTGTGATTGAGAGGTGTTCCAGCATGAGCTCAGTTTTGATCTCTGCCTTGAAACCTTGGTGTACCCTGCCTCCTGCATCAGTGGAGAAATGAAGTGTCTTAATTGCTTCAGGCTTCTAGGACCAGTGCTGATCTTTTCCTTACAGTGTCTTAGTTACTGAAGCATGTATTTTTTTCAGGCCTTTTGCTTACTCTTTTCTTTACTTTCTAGTGGGTGACAGAAAGTTCAAAATAATATTTTCTGTCTTTTGCAAGAGTGTGTTCTGTGTGAGTACAGCTGTACACATACAGCATCCAGACAAACAATAGGAGCCAGTATATGCTTTGTTTGCTTTTTCACTGCTTATTTGTTTCTATTTGGTTGGATTCACTTAAAATACATCTTCCAGAAAAGATAGATAATTTTTTCCCTAACATGTGTGCCCCTAAAAGCTGTCAAGTCAGACAGCTTTTCCTGAAAAAATTGCTGTCTGGTTAATAGTAAATAGAAGAACATTGAATCTTGATTGCCTGCTGGGGAGTATTACTGCTAATTATTTTACTATTTTTTAAATTTGTATCTTAAGATATTACTTTTTTTGTCATATTGCTACTCTTTAAATTTCTTACCCTAAATAGAGATATAAAGGTAGCCCAGTAAAACAAGTGAAGTAATACTTATAATTTTAGAAGTGCAGGAAATTCAGTCTTTAACCAAGATTATAAATAGTCCATTGACTCTTATTCATGAAAACCTGCCTTTTGCTGTGCACTTGGAAATGCTGATGGAAAAAAAAAATCTATGGGTGTATAACAGGCTAGAATAGCTTTCTGGATGCAATACAAAAGTCATAGCTTTCTGTGCTGCCTTTGTCACTCTTTTCTAGTGAATTAGTATGACATGCCACTGTTAAACAGTTGGGGTAGTCTTTGTAAGCAGATTGGAGCCTGTCCTTCAATCTTGTGAGAAAAATTAAATTAACTGAGTATGATTAAGTAGTTTTCTCTTTAGTTTGGTCAGCTAATGTGGCTTTAGGTTTTCTAGCCTGCTTCTAAACAGTGTTTTTCAGTCATACCACATCCATTCAACTGGAACATGAGAACATGACTATAGAAGAACATGGAGTTTTTGCCTCGTTGAGACCCAGCCTTAAATAAGTTAGATGGGAAAGGGCTTGAGGATGCCAAGTTCAACCTTATTTACTTTAAAGTCAATTGTATTTTTGCTCTTAGCTTCCACAAGATCACAAACATCGTATAAGAACATGATTTCTCAAGCTATTTCACTAATTAAAAATTGATTTTTGGCTTTGTGTGGATTAAAGTTGCTACATACAAAGTTGTAGGTGGTTTTGTGTTTCCACACTGCAAGCTTAGTTGTCATACAGCTTGAACAAGAACTGAGCTGGGAATGGTGGTAAATCTAATTTTTCTTTAAAAGCAACATAAAATACTGCCAACAATTGTACAACAACTGTATACACAAATCTCTTGTTCCTGCAAGAATTTCACTGATTGTAGTATAAATCTTCCAGAACCAGCATTAGCTACATTTTTTCCCCAGACAAAATCCAAGTTCTGACTGCACATCAACTTCTTTTGTTGTTTTTTTGGTTTTTTTTTTTTTTTTTTAGGCTGAAATTCCTAAGTTCTTTTTGGGCTGCTAGTTTGCACTGTACATGATGATTTAAATCAGTTCTTCCCATAGGAAAGCAACAAACACCTTCTGGATTTGATTGTTTGTTTGTTCTCACATGGAAAAACATGCTAGTTGAAAACAGACTACTTTACAGAAACACTGGTACAGGATGTGTTTCCCAGCATCTGTGCAACAACATTTGGGATCTAAACAGATTTGTTTGATTCTGAGCTGTTGCAGTGAAAATTTCTAGGTTTTTGTGACCTATTTTCAGTTTTAACAGTGCACTGATGTTCATAGTGAGCTAAGAGGAAGGTCTGTCTGCACCTTACACTATTGTTTTACTATTGAACAATTCTAATTATTTCTTTAGTAGATTCTCAGGAATGAATTATTTTATTTTTCATTTTTCCAGGCAAGTGCAGGCTGGGAAGTACACAAGAAGCCTTCAAATCTGTAGTAAGAGTGAGTGTATGACTTGAACGGTGTGAACCTAAGACTGCCTAAATGGAGAGAACTTGAACTTAACAGAATGTACTTACACCAGTACAATGTATTTCTGTGTTGTTCAGCTGTTAGGACACCTGTGTGCTTTTTAGCTTTCTACTATGATAGATACACATTGTGAGGTTGTATTTGCTCAGATTATAGCACTGAATTGAAAAATAGAAACAATGGGAAAAGTACAGGTACCTCCTCATAATACATAAAAAATGTGATGCAAAATGATGCATGGAGTTAATCAGTGAGGCTGTAGACCAGATGTGAACCAGTATCTTTAAGCCATTGACCACAAGGAAGATTTATTTACCTGCTTGTCTCCAGTGCAGCAGTAAAATACGTGGATGTCCAGAAACATGTCACAGTCATCCTGTTGTTGTGGTGTTATAGGACATGCTATCCCTTTAAGTACACTTTTTAACACAGTTTTTAATGATTATGTGCTTAGTTACGTGATTCCTTAGCTTAAATAATTGAAGTAGAATATGCAGGTTAACTCGTATCGCTTGTTTGTAGGTGGAAGCTGATGAAAATCCTTCTTGTTTTGCAATTTTTCCTAGGGAAGTGACAATATTTTTTGTTGATTCCTAGAGCAGCCATCCTCTTTTCTGTGCTGCTGTTCAATAGGATGAACTAAGCTCTCTGAGATCAGCAAAAAAGATGTTTGAATGTCATAGGCTATTAAAAAGGATTAAAAAATTAGCTAGCAACACATTTTAATGCAATAGATATTTTGCTGGTGAAACATTCCTGTATAAGCAATTCTATTGCTTGAAGTCCACAAACTTTTAATGGTCCTTTAATTATTTTCTGTAATTTCACATCATATTTATATTTACCTAGAATTATCATTGAATAAAATCCAGTCTGCTTTCATTTCTTAGTGGTGATCCTCCTATGCAGTCTTACCTTCTGTTGACCTACATTTGCCATGCAGCTCTCTTCTGAAAAGCTGACACTGTCTGTTGAAAAACATCATTTAAAATGGACTTAGTGCTCAGCTCAGCCTCTTAGAGTGAAAAGTCAGCAAAAAATAAAAAGGCATTTCTGCTTTTTCCTACACACAACTTGGAGGTAATAATCTTAAAAAGAAATGCAGGACATTTGCATTGCTTATTGTTCAGGACTGGTAGTTGAGCTTCTGTAAGATCATGGAATGGTATAATTGCAGAAGGTGTGGGGGAGGTTTCACAGGCCCCAGCAAAGTGGAGTGGTGGGGTTTATATCAGCACAAAGCCTCTCCTCAACTGGTTGAGATCTGTTTTAAGGCAGATGACACATTCCATCCTTCATGCTGCATAAACAGTGCTGGTGAGTAACACTGGAACAGGGCTGAAAGATGTACCAGACTTTTTTAGCTTTCCTGGCTGGCTCATTTTTCTTTGAAGAAAGCTTATTTGAAAGTGGCATTTATGTATGTATTGACTGGCAAGGAACACTCTGGATGAAAACACTAGCAGCTATGGGGCTAGAGACATTAATTTCTTCTCTGATTTTTTTTTTTTTTTGACAGTTAGCTTCCCTGTAGGTAGAGTAATAGTATTACTTTGAAGATTTGACTTGCTCAAAGTTTAAGTTGGTGGAACTCCTAATTGAAATGATGTTATAATGGAGCATCATGGTAAGAAAAGACTGCCAGAACACCCTGGCAGGAAGTGGAAAAAGCAGTGAAAATTCACATGCTGCAGAGTAAATCAGGCTGTAAATTGGGAAGGAAAATAGAACAATGATATCTTTGAACCTAGGAAGGACCTTATCATTTAATAAAAATAGATTTGTAAAAAATAATGCATAAGATTTCACAAATCATGAAAGAACAACCTATCTTAATCTCTGTCCAGGTTTTGGAAAGATAACTGTGAGAAATGAGGGAGGTGTACTAAACCTGAAAGTAAGAATAGTTCCTGAGGAGAAACAAAATGTATTTTGTGGAACAAAGAACAGTGGAGAAGTTTTCCATAGACCTTTCTATCTAGTTACCAAACTATCACCTTGAACACAAATGAAACTTAGATGCTTCTAACTTTGCCCAGTCATGCAGAAACCAATAGTCTGTAATGGAAGTTAAGATAAAGGATGTGTGACTCAGTCACATTGGTTCCAGGGTGGAGTTTGTGTCTTTGATTGTGCAGAGGGGGAGCATGCTTACTAAATATGTCTGTGAGCTAAATGGGTTTGCCTCAGGAAACAAAACTATGTATTCTAGGGCTGAAAAGAAGCTAAAAATTATTTCAGAAAGATATGCTATCATAGAATAACCTTAACTGCTGTAGATAAAGGGGAAAAAAAGGCTGAACTAAGTGAAAATATAGGAAATACTCTAGGACTGGTCAGATTTTCAGGAAGGACATAAAGGGCACCATTAAGCAAAGGATAAAACTAATATTTAGCATGGGTCAGTGTAAGAGAAGTATTATGTTACCGTGCTTAAAGAAAGGTGGAGGACTTGGTCTGAAATGGAAGCATTTTTCCATCCAATCATTACCCTATGATCTTTCACCTGATTGTTTCCACATTCTACAAACAACATGCCAGGCAGCTGTACCTTCACATGTTGTTTGAGCCACAGATTGTGTGCTGAGTACTCAAGGTGCTAACTGCCCATACTACATGTGTTTGAGCAAGATGACTTGCTCTACCAAAATAGAGACATCCAGGGGCTGTTCCAGTGTGTGGTGCTGTCAGCTGAAATGCGCTTCATGTGAGATGTTATCAGGTTCCTGGTTGTGATATCACTCCTGTTACAACAGGAGAAACCTCAACCACATCCTGTACTGCAGGGAGGTTGATGTGACCTGCTTAGCTGCACCTGAGGGCACCTGGTGACTTTTCATCACTGGAGATGTTAGAGGAGTATCTGGAACTTGAGTTACCCGAGAGGGCATTAGGGATGAGGAGCCACATGACAGGAGTGTGAAGGGCCGAGCAAAACATCAGGGGTTAAATCTGCAGAGTGCATCTTTTTGTATGGATGGTACCGTCACTGACTGCATGATGACTTTGATTTACATGTTGTTTTATCAAGACTCCTTTCTTTCAAAGAAGGGAATGATTAGAGCTCATTAGAGCCTGACAGATGGAGTTCCTTCCCTGCTTCTCATGTTTCATCTTCAAAAGTAATCTTGGTTTATGTGCCCAATAAAATATATAAAAATCATAGTCACAAGGTTATTGCAAGTTTTTTCTTGGTTTCTTTCACCTAAAGTACTGAAGACGTACTATGTAAGGCTGGTATCTAATATTACAGTGTTAATTGGATGTGTTCTTTTCTCATTTGTATTTCCTCTTAAATATCAAATGAAGTGCCTTGAGAATTTAATCAATGGTATAAAAATGACATAAATGATAAAAATGATATTGCCTCAACTTTTCTTCCATACTTTATTTTTCTGTTAAATAGACCCAATAAATATTGCTTCATGTGCTAGTTCTAAAGTGGCTAACTGCTTGTCTCCCTATAAAAAGAGAGTTATAGGAGACAGATGTGAAATCTTTTTACCTGTCTTCATTATTGTTAATTCTTATGGCAGTTCAATTTGCCTGAGATTAATTTAGCCTGTGAGTGGCCCCCCTCAAAGAGCAAATATCAAGCTAATTTTTGAGTGAAGTTTGAAACTGTGTAGTTTGGAATGCTTAAACATTTCAAAGTTTCCATTTTTCTAATCTAAAGGATAAGATTTCTCCTGGCCCATGAGGAAAAGCCAAGGAGTTCTGCATTTTAAACCACTGTTTCCTTGATCCTCTGATATGATAATTTGGTAATATATCTCTAATCTGGCTCACCAAATGCTTTTTGCACAGTTGTAGTATACAGAAATCCCACAATTTCAGACTCAAGTAACTTAGCAGAAGTTTCCCTTTCTATTTGATAGCTTTTCTGTGCCAACTTCCAGATTCTGATGAGGAACTTGTCATGATCACCTTTTCCCCCCTCAAAAGATCTATGTTTAGACACATTCAAAATCTGCATAGATACTAGCATCTAGAACTTTTCCTATCTCTACCATTATCTCATCTAGCTTTTAAATTTTTTTTCCAAACAGAATCCTAATCTGTCAGTTGCCATCTCTTTGGGGTGGTATAGCATGAAAAACAGATTTTCTCACAAAATCTGGATGATGATAAATTGACCTTTTCTTTATAGGATGCCATCATAAGGTTGCTAGATTGCTCAGCATATTTTGACACATTGAAAGCAATATTTTTAGCATGTATTACGACGACGACAACAACAGTTTAGGCTGTTGGAAAAAATGTTTACGAATTTTGTTGTTCTGAAGGTTCATTGAGAGGTCTTATGAAGTAACAGCAATGGCATATTCCACTGTTCAGTGCAGGGAAACTGTCAGAAGATGAATTTAAAGAGAAGAAAGCTCAAGGACTGCATTTATTTTTGTTGATTCCCTGGATGTGTGTCATTTTGTTGTGCAACCACAGATATAACAGAAGGCCTGTCCTCAGGGAAAGAAATATAACATGCTGGTTCACATACTCTGGGATAGAAAAAATGACAGACAGTGGAGAATGCCCTCACTTCCAATGGTCTAGCCAGCTCTTTTCATCACAGCTCTCATTCAGAGACCTGTAAAATCAGAAATGACCATGTCGTTGCCATAAAAATCTGCCTTTTATAAGTGCACTTTACTGTTTGCTCAAGCTCAAAATAAAAAGTGAATTTCATCTTGGAAGAAGTGTTTGAAAGGATGTTTTAAGAAAAATTATATGCAAATATGATTGAGGTTGGTAATTAGCTATAAATGCTTGTCTTCTGGGAAACTGAACTAGAGTAGAAACCAGAATGCCAAAGACTATCCCTTAAAAGGTTATAAAACATCAGTATTCTCAGATCCCAAGTGGTGGTATTTTTGGCTTTCGTGAAGATTAGTTCATTTAATTATATTTAATTTATTGATTGAGATCAATTTAGTTGATTTAATTGTATTTAATTGCAGTACTCAGTTTCTTGTTGAGAGTCTTTTGATTTATTAACAATTGTTGAAAATATTTGTCATACTCAAGATGAAATTCTGTCCATAGAGATGAGTGGCAGTATTGGACTTGAAACAAATTCATCTCTTATCTACTACACCCTCCTGTAAGAAGTAATTATATTATATTAAAGCAAGGAATCAGTGAGCCAAATTTTCAGTGTAAGGATGAAATTCTTGGTAAGTCAGATCTTTCCTTATTAATAATGTTAACAGCATGGCTGACTTTAACTGAGCAACCTAACATTATTTTCAAGTGTCAGAAGCCAAGAAATGGCAGGTCTTAGTCTTGTGGGTACATAACATAACAGTTCCTATGATGGTTAATATGTACTGTCTGATCATGCATATGATGTTTAGCTGTCTAATTTATTGATATTTTTTCCCAAGCTTTTGTTCTTTATATAATTCACAATTCATGGTTACATGCAAAAATCTATTTGATGTATAGAATCCAAAAAAATAAGAAGGCAAATCTTTCTTATGGGGAAAAACATATCTTATCTACACAGATATCTTTTATAAACTTCCTGCAAATGGAACTTTTTATTTCCCAAATAATTTATATTGGTGCCTTTTAGTTTTTACATCTTGTTTATAAAATGAACCTATGATTAAATAAAGTTATTGCAATTAAATTAGGAAGATTGTCACTTTACGTATGTGTATGGAAAGTGGATTTGTATTGATAGTTTTCCCTTGACTCCAGCAGCCCTGCACTGGTGGTTTTCTGTGATCTCCAGTATCTTAAAGGGAGGTGAGGGTAAAGGTGGGAATAATTACTTTGCTAGCAGAGCGGGATTTCATGGTACCAAACCTCTATCAAGAGACATCTAATACTACTGAAGTGTGTGCCCTCTCCTCAAAACCCCCTTTCAAGCTGAGGTAAGTAGTAGAGACCCGTACTAATGCTCATATTAAAGTAAATTGTATTGGGATGTTGAACAGAGGACTGGCAAGAAGTGAGGAAGACATTGATTTTTATCCATATTCACAGTAATTTTGACCTCACAGTGATAGTGATAAAGGGGAAATATACTGTATGAAATGGAAGACTGCTTTTCACAGCTGTTACTGCATTGGTACTGGGTCTTTGATGCTTGTAATTCTAGTATATTAGAGGGGTTTTTGGTTTTTATTTTTTTTGAAAGGGTCTAAAACAGAGATGGAACTCAGATTTTCTTACTGTGTATTTGTAAGATTTAAAAATATGTCTGATTTGAAACCACAGACACCTTATTTGAAAGAAGAATCACACTGATGCTTTGCTCATGTTCATGCCTGTGATTAAAAGTTTTTTACATATGCATCCATCTTCTTTAGCTGCTCTGCTGTCTCTGTGTGAAAATAACAGTGCTATCAAAGTGACAAAGGCTAGGTTGAACTCCTAAGGGAAGTAATTATAGCAGCACAGAACAGAAGGTAAAAATTGTAATTTGTTTGCTATTTTATAATGCAACACCAAATATTTGTCATAGTATCAGTAAAAAGGGCATAAACTTTATGTAGATATTAGAATGTAACAGTAAATGAAGTTGTACTGAAAAGAAAACCTAGGTTTCCTTACAAGACAAAAAAAAATCTTCTAACAATGTTTTAGTCACAGTATAAAATATTCAAGACATAGTATTTTGCTGTCTAGTTTAAAAAAAAAAATATTACTAGTTTTATCCATGTCTATCCTTATACATTTGGATAGACCATTCTCAGGCTAAACACTGTTGGAGTTACTCTATCGGAAGGGAGATGTCAGACATATATCAAAGGTTGATAGTAGTTTTAGGAAAAATCTAGTTCTCAGTTTCTGTGTCTGCCTATGTCAGTGTAAAGGAATATTTTGTTAATCTGCAGTCATTTGGGATGGTCTGGACCATGGCAATGAATTTGATCTTTCTCCCTGTACACACTTCACACGAGACAGTTAGTGTTTGTGTCTTTTCCTTATTTCCTTTTCTGCCCTTTATGCAGTATGTGCTGTTCTCAACACAGGTAGTTGAATGTTTGCTCAGTGCATAAAAATACATATTTCAAACCACATGTAGATGAGCTTTTCTTGCAAATTAATGTACAAAGTGATTATCATACTTTGAACAGGTATAGCCTGTTCAAAGGGAAAGACACAGACCCTGGTTAAATCACGTAATTTGCTCATATCTGTCAGTCACAATGTTTTTCTCCCACTCTACATTCCTCTGGAATATTATCTATCTGTCTGGTAAAATTTGGAATTGGAACATAAAAGATCTTCAATTTCGGTCCGAAGACTGTTTAAAAACTCTGATTGGAGTTTCTTCTGCCATGTTCTCCAAATACTCATTGTACTTCTGTGGATAACATATATGGCTCTTGAGCTGAGATAAGGGAAATAAAAAAAGGCATCAATAAGCATGAAGTTCATATGCAACATTAGGATCCATATGTTGAAGTATGATAAACTCATGCTTGAGAAATCTTTGGTAAAAATTCATGCTACTGAGTTATGCTCATACACTGAAAATAAAACCAGGAAATAACTCTGTAGACCATTATGAATTAATTGTTGCATTGATTGAATTTGGTGTGTTATGCTAATCCCATCACAAAATACGAACAAATATGGTTTTATATTGATTATAGGCTACAATTATATATAGTATCAAATGAAATTGTGTTCTGTGGTTTTAAAGCTTGGTTCTGCTATTGTCATATAGAAGAATCTGCTTTCAATAAACTTGGAATTAAAAATATTTAGCACTACTCTTCCGTAACATGCTCCAAAGTATGCTCACCTTATATTTAATCACTGTGCGTGTATCCAGTAGGAAAAATCCTGATTTTCAGATTACTGGGTTTAAATACCTGTCTATAAATTTTGAATTGAAGTTTTCTGAGCCATGAAGAATTTCTTAAGTATGTTATACTGGAATATATATTATTAGTAAATTTATCCATGCGAATAATGCATTTCTATATGGATACAGTATGTGCTGTAAGCAGCAGCAGATTCCAGGTTGTACTCCCAGATGGGGGCAGCATTGGTTTAGGAAGAAAACCAGGAGTCAGGTAGTCCTGGACTGCTGCTCCCTGAGGAAGAACTGAGTGTTCCCTGATAAGCTCCGAAATCAGACTAACAAATCTGTATGTTAAATGTGTATGTAACATGTTAGTCAGGTCAGTGTCCCCCATAATCACTGCTTGTTGAACCATTTGCCTGTCTTTATCCAATGAAATTATTTTAACCCAGAATTCCTCAGAGAGGAAATTTTCATAGGGAAAAATGGTACATCCTTAAGGGTAAAGGTTTATCCTTAGAAATATGCAGCTATTGTTAATCCTGTCAAGAAATTAATTCTTGCCATTGCAACTTAAAATATTCTTCAAATATCACCATATATTTTCCAAGAATTTCATATTGCCAATGTTTGATTACATAAAGATTTGGAAGAAACAAGGCCGGTGATGTAGAGATTGAAGTTGAGTGAGTTTACTGCCTTCAAGAACCTTTGAGAGCACTGTCCTCTGGGTGTTGTCTGTGGTGCATTTTTGGGTTTTCCATAGAGACAAATTCCTTCAGTCAGACAGTGCTTATGCACACTCACCTCCCCTCTCTCTCCTCTCAGAGGATCGCTGCAGCACATAGAAGGGTATCTTTATTAGTCTTGGAAAATGGGGAATATCTTGAGTAAATGGCAGAGAAAGGAAAAAAGATAAAAGAGCAATTAAATAATATTTTGAATCTGTTACAGGTGCAGCCTAGACCAATATCATTGCTTGGAACTAGATTGTCATATTTCTTCAGTTCGTTGTTAGTGTTTCCACAGTGTAATGATAAAAGCTTCACAAAGCTATTGAATTTGTAAAGGCAGTCCGAGAAAACTTTTTTGGCAGCTCGTTTTTCTGTGGTTAGAGCAAAGTGAGAGGAGAGACATTCTGTGTCTGCTCCTGTAGAACTGCCAGAAGAATTAGTCTTGAAATGTGCTGCCAATTGCTTGTTCATTTATTAACTGGAGGAAGCCATTCCTCATTCAGTCTGAAAACAGAGGTGTGGCAATCAGAAAATTTGCATCTTCCTTTGTATTACCAAGACTGGTGATCAAAGTCTTGTAAGAATAATTGGTGATGCTTGCTGCAGAAAATTTCTTCCTTCAAACAGGTGAACTGTCAGCTGTAAAATTCCCTTCTGAGACAAAAGCAAGCTGGAGAAATATGCCTGTGAAACTTTGCCTTTGTGTGCACAAAGTTTTTGTGAAGGTGTACATAACCCAGGGTATTTGGGATATATGTATTTAATGTGTTATATATAATATGTGTATTTGATATGTACATTTGTATTTAAAAGTGTGCACTCTTTGGATGTGCAAAGACCTCCAGAACTGTGTTATAATAGGGATGGAATTATGATTATGACAGGTAGGGAAATGATACATTTCTCCTCAGACATGCCTGCCTTCATAATATGTGCCACCAGGTTTTTATGTGATGAATTCAACA
Source organism: Melozone crissalis (assembly GCF_028551555.1). Taxonomy (NCBI): domain Eukaryota; kingdom Metazoa; phylum Chordata; class Aves; order Passeriformes; family Passerellidae; genus Melozone; species Melozone crissalis. The sequence continues at coordinate 31,850,532 of NW_026535784.1, read as the reverse complement.
AAAGTGTTCATGGTGATGGCTTTTGGCTTTGTTATGAGTGGGGTGAGGTCAACAGGGCAAACACCCTAATCTTTCTCTCCAATTTGGTGTTAATTAATTATGCAGGTGTGTTCCCATGTCGAACATTATCTGAGGAAGTTCATGCTGCATGCTGTTTGCCTCACATCTACAGGTTCTGAAATGCCTTCATGTGTTCTGGAGCAACTCATGTAACAAAAACATGTCTCTAGTAGAGCAAAGGGGACTGAGGTCTAGATAAGGTTGAATAAGGCTGAAATATTTCTGTATGACTGAACAAATTAACTGTTGAACATACAGGATCGCCTGCAGCAGGCATAAAATAACATTATCTTCAACTTTTGTGCAAAAAATTGCAGAAAGGGTAATTTTGGGTTGCAATTAGAAGAAGACTATAAATCCAAATCCTTCCTATGGAGAGAAAAGCTAGAGGCAAGGTGTGGAGGCACCATGTTCATATTGCCTATATTGTATCTGAGTCTGCATTGCAGAGAGAAGTTGTAATTCCAGCATACAAAGGCATTCCTGAGTAGTCTTTAGCCAACTCAGCTGAATGCTGATGCCTTAAAGCTATGCTAATATCATCAGAAAGGGAGGGAACATCCAAAGAGGTTAGTGGAGCCCTTTTTTACTGGAAATAAGTCTGAAATTGTGAGAATGGGTATTAAAAATGCAGACTAATATTCTTTGATGTAACACAGCTGATGGTAAATTTGAGAACCATTTCCCTAGATGGGTGTCTTTTGTTATTCCTAATACTGCTTAATGGTGGCACTGCTTATGTGGTCGCTGTTAGAAATGCTCTCAAATTCTCAGAAATTACTTAGAGAGTAAAAAAAGGGTCTGAAATGAGAACATTTCTTCTCTTATCTGATTATTGTAGATAGGCCATGGTTGTAAGACCAGTATATAAACCCAATAATTTGCTGGACTTTTTTTAAGGACAATAAAACCCCATTTTTTCCCCTTATTTGCTTCAGGAATATTATGTATTAAAGCAAAAGAAATGGCCACAGATAGTTCAAGATATTTTGTGGCCATGCACATCTGCAAAAAATGGGGGACCTAGCACAGCACTAAATATTACAGTACAAAAGAACAGGATTTTCTTGCTCTTCCCTTTTTGTGGTAGATTCTTATAACTGGAACAAGTGAGCTATTAAACAGACATGGTTGTTTTGATTGCTCAAAATATTCCTAATGTTTTATGCATGCAGGTGGATTGCAAATGTATCATGACTAAATTATTTCTCAATTAATGTTAGTCCATTAACTAAAATATTTGTCTACTTGGTTTTTTTTATTAGACAGTAAACTAACTCTGATTTTATGCAGACACATTTCAGTGTTCTCATTGAAATAATATTTGTAGAATAAAGTGCTTAATCAGACTTATCTTGGTGAAACTCCTTTGACATTGGCCATATCTGACAAAGTCCACCAGGTTTTATTGTGTGGCATTGACTGTAGTGATCAGTGACTGAACACTAATGCTGTATTCTTAATTTCAGGATATGAATAACATTACCAATGTATTTAGTAGATAAATGGAAAACCAGATCTTTTTGTCAAAAAAGAAAATTTGGGGAGAACGTAATTTTTAAACCATGTTTGCTATATTTTACACTTAGGGAAGCTTCTCTTTTCTCTTACTGCTCAGAAAACCTGTAGTACCAAAGCCTAAAAAATTGTTAAATTAAGCCCAAAACAGATTATGATGAAATTTATATGAAAGAAAAATATGACTACCCTGATGTCTTTAATTTATGACATGTTCAGTGCTAGTGATGTATATAACTCTTGATTGAGGAACAGCAGAAGAGGGTTAGCTTTTGTCATGCAGCCTTTTACCCTCAGAAGTATGGGAAACAGGGACAGGGTGTTACCTTTAGACCTTTTATTTCATCTTTAACAAAGTATAGTTCATGAGTTTATTCTATCTTCTCTTAAGCTACAAACAGATTTCCCCTTTTCATGATGAGTACAAAGCAGACTGCTGGTCCTTTTAAAAGATGTCTTATTTTTGCTGACATAAGTGAAACCAAATATGTCTGAAATGCAATATGATGGTACCAGGATCTTGTGAAAGCTGTCAAGAAGTCAATTCAAAATAGAAAACACCGGGGAATTTTTGGTGGAAGCCTTTTCACCACAAAGTGCTTAATAGTGTCAGTATCCATCAAGGCCTTTGGTGACCCCAATCTGTATTTTTGCGTCTGGTCAAGAAGCAAAAGTTATTATTGTATGGGAGGTCTGGATCCAGGTGAATGATCAAGTACTGATTGCTGCTCATGCAGCAGTCTCTCCTTATTACATTACACTTTCTGCAAAATGCCTGTTTTATCCTCATATAGAATAAAATAATCTCCTCAGCTTTGAAATATTTTAATTGAAATGGTATTTTTATTTTTGTAGCTGATGTACAGGTTTTTGCTGGAGTAGAGTTGATTTCCTTTGTAGTAGCTGATACAGGGCTGTGTTTTGCCTTTGTCCTGGAAACAGTTTTGATAACACAGGGATGTTTTAGTTACTGCCCAGTCATTTGATCCTTGTGCTTATATTCAAGCTGTCTTCAGGGCACCATCTCCTCCCCTAAAGGCATAGAAGCTAGACCATATTTTATTGTTTCTTCTATCTTTATCACTCATCAGTGCAGGTCTTTGTCATATATTGTTTCTACGGTCTCTTTGCAACCTTTCCCCACTCATATATTGGTGTGAAGAGCTGCTCAGTAAAGCAGATTTAGCAGTCAGTTTGTCTGGAAGAAGAAAAAGTAGAGATGCCTACCCCTTTAACCATCTCTTCTACTTACAGTTCCTATGAAGTGCTTAGACTACCAAACTCCTTACATATCCCCTAGGTGGCAGGGTGAAATGTGATGTCTTAATAGTAAAAGCTGAATGTGAAAACCTGAAAAAAGCTCAGCTCAATGAGGGTTTTCTTCTCAAGGCAGAACTCAGCCCAGTGTCTTCAGGAGGATTTGCTCAGGTCCAAAGGTCTTTGGCTTTGCCTGAAGAATCATACAGTGTGTGTCATTCATGTTACCTGTCTGTGCTTTCTATTTTTCACTGGTTACTATTCATCAAGTCTCCTAACTGGGAAGAAGTGTAATACCAGTTAACAACTTTTCACTTGGTAAAATCTCAGAGTTAGGTTCTGGCTTTTTGCTGTCTTCAGAAGCTATGAACCTGAACCAAACTTGTTAACCCTTTGAAAAGTTATGTTCTACCTAACCTCTAAAACATTTTGAACTGTTTTGCACTTCAAGAATAAACTTTGATGTATGTTTTCTTTTTAAAACTTAAACAATTTCTAGCATGATGCTTCATTTTTGCTAACAAAAGTTTCCAATTCTTATCCTAGATTTCCATCTTAAACAGTGAGTGCTTCCATCTTTCTCAAATAGTGTGTTTTTCAAGACTGGAGGAGAATGGAACAAAAGTTCTGTGTGCAATATCTCTTGTTTCCTTTCTATTTTTCCTCTGTTTTTCCTTGGAAATCTGTCACCATATTACAATTTTTGTGGCCTGACTTAATTTTAGAGAGAAAATTTCCTGAACAGCAGCTTTTCAAAAAATTGGAACTGTGTACACAGAAACTGTTCAACTAAATTTCTCAGTTTCTTCCCCAAAGTGAATGTTTCTATGCTACAAAGAAGAGAACTTGAGAACTAATCTGGAAAATTACTATTTAGCTATACCATTTCTTAAAGCATAAATACTAGATGTGGAGTAGGGCATTTCTCTTACCGTTGGGAGTCCTGGCTGTATACATGCAGATTAACTTGGTGGTGGTACCTATAATTCATCATTAAATAGTTCTGTAGTTCCACTGAATTTTTATGGCTTCATAAAGTATCTAATTAATTCTCTTGTTTTTTTGAGAATCTTTTAAATGTAAATCTTTGCCTTTCTATATACATATAAGGAAAACATGGAAGGTAAAGTGTAGAATTAAGAAGTGACATGATTTGTGAAGCAAAAGAGCAGCTATTTAGAACAACAGAATGACAGTTACATCATTGAATATTGTGGTAGGAATATCATTATCTAAAGAACTTCAAAATTATTTCCTTTTTTCTTCTTTATTGGTGAAGATAAAAAAATAGATTAATATCTCCTACAGAATTCTTACTACTGTTAGTTAATCTCTTTATATAAGGAGATTTAACTAAAATTTGTGCCTTAGATTTTTCAAGGCGGCTGAGTGGTGAAGTATGGCCTTTATAGAGTTATCATGGAGCATGTACTACATGTCTCGTTCAGTACACCCATACTTACAGCAACTAGGAGAAGCCAAGAAACAAGAAAACATGTTCTTTCCATCCATTTTCTTCCACTCTGCTGGTCCTTAAGATGGCCATTACAGCTACAGGCACAGGTTTTTTGGTGAGTCTGACATGTGCCGTGCTCTACTTTATTCCTCAGACATTGGATTTTGATCTTATTGGGTATCTTTCTTGGGATGAAAACAAATCTTCTCCATCAATAAGAAATTTGACAAATTTAAAATTTTTGAATATATCACTAGATTTAAATCTTAAAAAGTATATGCTGTGTTGTGTTTCTTGCTCTAAGTACTTTTCATTTGCCTTTTCTTTTAAGCTCAGGAAAGAGCCCAGTGACTCTGGCAGGTCTTAAGGGTGTTGTCAATGCAGATCAGTGTCACCCTGGTAATGGTGTATCTGACTGAGCAGAGAAGACATGGCTAGCGTGACATGATTGAGAGTCTCAAAGATTTCATATTTGTGATGTTTCAGAATCTATTTGCTGGTTCTTTGGTTGTTTTTTCTGACCCAATGTGTGAGTTTTATTTGATGTCTCTTGTAATCATTAGCGAAAAGTCATGAATCACTTTGCTCACTGGATGGAGGACCTGGAAGAAAAAAGCCTTTATTTCAGTCCTTATGGTGTATAAAATTACTTGACCCAAGTTTGCTACACGAGAGTAAGGGACAAGCAGAAAAGCAACTTGAAAACCCCAAACCAATACCCCAGTGTTTTTAAGCATTTGTGGAGTCTTGTGTGGCAAGTTTCACAGACACAAACTCTGGCATTTTTATGTATGCCAGGTGTGTACACAAATGCACTGGAAAGGTGAAGTTGGCCCAGGTGTCCCATTCCATTCGAAATCATACTTAAAACAAACACGTATTTTTTTCTAAAAAAAAATTGCTGTTTGGAGACCCAGGGGGAAGTTTGAATATGTGGGCTCCAGTAAGTGCACTTGGCACAACAAACTTTGCTGTGCCAATAGGCCCTAAACAAAATAAAAAACCAAAGTCTTCCAGGGTAGTTTTTCCTCATAAACAGAAATAATGGATTGTGACTAGCCTGATAGTTTTCAGGGGCTCCAAAGCCATATTACAATCTGTTGGTTAAAAAGAAATATGCTTTATAGAATTCCACTAAGAAAGGTCTGCTGTTGTGAAAATGTAATTCCGTGTTGGTTTGTATATTATAGAGTACTGGAAATTTAATATGTAATTCATCATATGCAATTGATGCAATATTATGTTGCTACTCCATGCAGCTAGGGGCAGCTGGTGCTCCTTAGATAAGCTTTGTGTGAGTAAAATAGATGATTTGAACAGAATCTGCTGGATGAATCATTATTAAGAGATTAGGAGCAAAAAAAATTGAAGGAAGAAGCCTCTAGGAAAATGATTGCCGGTTTTTAGATAAAAGAATTATAGTAACAATGTTGTCCATAAACTTGGTGTCTGGCTAATTGTTCATAATATTACACTCAAAGAGGAAAATGCAAAGGGAGATAACACAAGCTATTACAGTAAATGTTAGGACTTACTGGAGGGAATGTTCTGTTTCTATCATACCATATTGGCTGTAGACTTTCTACGTGTGCAAGTCTTGCTACCACTGCACAGAGGTGAGCTGTAACAGAGAGCTGCTAGCTTTTTACCCTAAGATGGTTGAACAAGACCTTCATGGATGTTCATCGAATACTAAAATCAGATCTTAAAGTGGGAGGGCCATGTCAACTTGTTGCTTTTTGCCACCACAAATAAGGTAAACAATAAGGTTTAAGATTAATAAGGTAAACACTAAAAGACTGGATAAGAAGTCTTGTTCTGGACAAATAAAAACAAAATTCAATCTTTCTGTGGCAAACATGTCTGAAAGCAGCCTGTTGTGCTGGAATTTTACAAGGTACTGCGAACCTGATATGATATTGTTTGTTGTATGTGCTACAATATCCACAGCCTTATGACCGAGCTGGAGAATAAATGCCGACTGTCATTGCGTTTTCTTGCTTCTATCAATTTGTATCACATTTAACTTCTTTTGGAGTTTACTTCTTCATTTGGTTTTAGGTTAATAGACACAAAATCAGTCTAGTGTCTGCTTACACCTTACTTTTATGAATGTTATCTAATATCCATGCTATCACAATAGTGGTCCAAACTATCCCTGTTAGAAAATGTAGATAATTGTAACTCCAGGAGCAGGAAAATCACATTTAGAACTGAACAAGCAACTATCTCACTGAAGTGTCAGATGTCAAACTCCTCTTTGCTAGGAGGCAGTTACTGAAGATGGTGGTAAAATGCTAATGTAAATTTGACCTAAGCTTTTTCTCATCTCACCATTCTGCTGGTGTGTTTTACAGCCAATATTACTGCAGCTGTCTCTTCTCATCGAGCTCAGGTGTCTTAAAGGAAAACAAAGTTCTGAGGGAATTCCCCCTTGAGACAAAGTCTGCTCAATCAGAGCCTGGAGAAATTAGAAATGGCAAGTGAAAATGTAAAATACCCCAGTGTAGGTGAAGACCAGATAATTGCAGCATACAGAACAAGCAAGTACTCACAGACTTGGTTACTGACTATCAAAAAAAGACAAAATGCAACTAAATGGCCCAATTTCCAGAAATAAGAGCTCTTTACTGAGTGCATGCACTTGCACCCACTAAACGAGTTAGACAGGCAGACTTTTGCCTGCACATATCCATTGTGCGCATATCCACTACCTAAAAGGCATTCATCATAATGGTAGAGGTCTACAGCGTGGTTTCAGGGAAATGAAATGGAAAAATTGCTTGATCAGAGCACGTTAATTTTTTTTTTTAAGTTTGCCTTGAAGCAAAAAATTATTACAATAGCACTTTTGCTTCTCTTTGCTTCTCTTAATTCTAGAAGTGAGAGATATCTGTGTTTATACAATTGTATCCCAGATGTTTTAAGTTCTTTTATATACAAGAAAAATCATATTGCAGTGAAAGTCTATTGCAATAAAGATTATCTTTAGTGGTGGGGTTGAGAACAAATGTGGGACATGTTTTCCTATCCATTTGAATGAACTTCTCTTGCAGTTTTAAAAATTGTAATTTTGTGTAGTTCTTTCTTTTTCTCTTTTAATCTTCGGGGAGTTATTGAAGATTAAAGCTATTAAAACTAGTGTAGCATATGACTCCAGAAATAAGGGGAGTAACTGACTTTAATACTGTAAAATATTTATAGTTAATTCTGCATGCTAGTTACTTCCAAACTTTGTGCTTGCTGTTCAATGCACAACTGCAGTCTGAGTTACAATCCACTTAATGCTGTTAGAATATGGTAAACAAGCATTATGCTGCTGTGAATACTTGAGCTAAAATATCCTCTTGAATTTGGAGTTCTTGCCATTAGAACTGACTGAGTGGGTGTTTTGCAAGTTGTTGCCCATTATAATGCCCTGGTGATGGTTTTCACAGGCCAGTTTGGGGACATGGGGATGTCAGGCAGCCGGAAGTCAGAATTGGGGCAGGGGCTGTTCTTGGCAGGGGGTGATGGGTAGCAGCCAGCACTGCTCAAAGCAAGTCTGGGTGTTCACTGCTGTGACCTGAGACCCTTAGACTTTGTACCAAACCTTTTCCTAATAGCTGTTGAGCTGTGTACAAGCTATCCAGCAACAATCACGCAGACGTGAAGTTTCTTCACAGAGGAGTTACCTGGAGGGATTTTTCATTTTGGCCATGTTTGGGGCTTCTCTAATGTTCAGTGTGTGGGGAGGCCAATCAAAGGAAGTGCAGCAACAGCATGGCTATGTTTGGGCAGTGTCTGTGAGGTTTGTTGGGTAAGGCTCAGCCAGTGCTTGTAGTGGAGGGAAAGCTTTGGGTCTCAGTCTTTGTGGGGCTGAACAGAAGCTGTCAAATAATGTAATGCCATTCTATTCAACCTAGTCAGTTTCTGAGAAAAAAGTAGTTAAGAGAAATCAGGGAAGTCAAACACAGTTTATACTCTGGAGAAATAGGATTGATTTTTATCTCCATCATAACCATGTTGAATTTTACTGGATTTGTCTTAAGTGAGGTTCCTCTAACTTTCACTCTAGATACTGCATGGAATTAAGTGTGTGTTTCTTCAAAAGTCTTTCTAACATGCACTTTCTTGTGATTTAATAAGGTTTTGAATGTAATGTTCTTGGTTCAGATGGAATTTCTTTTTTTGTTCTTTATCTCTTTTAGGTTTTAGCCATGTGATCTCAGCTGGAGCCTGAAATGTGGTATGACTGACAGCATCGCTTAAGCAATGGACAGTGAGTGTGAAAAAACTGATTACCTTCACATTATTGTGTGATAATTAAAGCTGTAATCTAATTAACCTTCATTTCCATCATGTGGTTCTTCTGAGAAAACCATTTCTTAGTGGCATTCCCTTGCTTAATCAAAATTGCAAGGAAGTGGATAATTCTGGACTAGTACTTAGCTGAAAGGTTTTGAATATCTTTCTCTGTCAGCACTGCCATGTGCCGTCATCTTCATTACCTCTAGCATTACTGTTTTCATGTAATTGTCAGCTTAAATTTACACTGGAATTGCACATTTACCATGGAAATACAAAGCCATTTAAGTCCTCTGAAATTTTCTTTGCTTAGGAAGAAATTTTTTTCATGCCTAAAATGGGAAGAAGGCATGGGAAATTTAGGAAACATTTCAAAAAACTGACTTGAAACAACTGATCTTACTAATGTGATTGTAGTGCAAGTTGTCTTGCCATACCTTTTTGCTTACAGTTGACAGGATCCAAAATGATGTGAAGTTTACCTTACTGAGGCCACTTCTGTCTTCTACCATTTTTTCCCAATGTTTTCTCAAGGATTTAAAGAGACAGAGAAGGATTTATCTTTAATGACACTCTTTATTCAATCTGCAGCATTCTGCTTTCTGATTTAGGTTGCATTGCCAGAATCCTTCTTAGATAAATTCTGAAGTACCAGCTATAAATTTAGTGTCTGCAGCCAGGAAAATGACTCAGAGGATCTCAACACCACAGATACTCATTTGCAGAATTCATCATTGGGGATTCCAAAGCAGGAAGAAGAGAGTTTGGGGGTATCTGGTGTTTAGGGGGAAGTGAAAGGAGGAGTATAAAAGTGAACAAAATTGCATGAAAATTACAATTCCACATTTTCAAATGATGGAAAAAGCCTTTTCTTTCTTGTGGGAAAACAAACAGGAAAGAGATAATGAAAAGCATGATGTCTTCCTGTAACTGTGACGATGCTAGGCATAATCTTTTCAGTACAAACATGTAGATTCAGTCAGGCAAAGTCTGTGACTTGCTTTGATTTTTATAAATCACTATATATGATTACATAGCAGGAAAAAAACCCAGCAGAAAAGTCTCACAAAGTGTGCTAGTGTTGCTGCTTTTAGTACTGTAAATTCTAAAGGAAGGTACATTGTGGTTTTGTTCTCTAGAATAGAAACTGTATAGAAAATAGAATAGAATTTCTATATATACAATATAGAAAATAGAAAACTGTGTGTCATTAACACAACACAATGGTGCATTTTAACCTACTTGCTAAAGATGAGAAGAACAGAAGAGTTCCGCCCTGTATAAACTTTATAAAGTGAAATCAGTATATAAAATGGCAAAATGATACATTTGAACTCTGGAGTAGGATGATGCTATAGCCTTTTCTCAGTCCAGTAATGCCAGAAGGAACCTTAAATATTCTACCCATTCTAACCTGCATTGACCAGAGCTTTTAAACACATAATAATCCTTCTGTATTGAACCCAAAGGGATTTCTGTTAGTGCAGAAAATAAAAATAATATTGCAAACACAAATAGAGCCTGAATCTGTCCTGAGTGTAGTAGGTGGAGTTGATAGAGCTCAGCTGACCTTGTTATGGTGTCTGACAAGATAGGCTGCCTCCAGGTAAGCCTGGCAGCTGAGGATGAATAGGATGTACTATTCATCCTGATGTCTGTCTTGTGGACTGATGTGAATACACTGATTTAACAGGCTGAGTGTTAACAGTTTAGCCAACAGGCTCAGCACGGCTGAATCTTTGGATTTAATCTCATGGGACTGAACTTCTCATGGTGAAGGTGCAAAAGCAAGGAAAAAATATTTGTTGGCAAAAATCTACCTTTTAAGAATTATGCAATCCCACCCATTCGAATAAAGTTCTAGTTATTTTGTTGATTGCATCCTGACTTGTAATATTTGAGTTCTACTCTATTCTACTAAGGAAAATGAGTAAATTTCCTTATCAACTAAACTGATGGAATACAGTATCTGATGGACTTCCTTGGGTTTTTTTACCATCTCCAAGTTTTTTATAAGATGAAGGTATTTTAAAGTTGTGTGACAAGTTCTGCAACAATTCTTGTATATTCAGATATTTGTGATGTGTCATTAGTGGCTTGTGGTATACAGTGATTTTATATTTAAATTAGATTTTAAAAGGAAGAATTTAATGACTGTTTACATATCTTTAGGACTAGAAATAGTGTTGGGTATCTGTCATGGGAATCAATGAGAAATTTTAAAATATGTTAGATATCTGGTGCATTTATGCCTTTGACATTTTTATCTAACCAAGTTTATTTCTTGTGGCTGTAGCAAATGGTTAATTTTTTCTTTGCTTCTTTCCTCTGTAAGAGAAATTTGCTGTAAAAGCAAAGTAAAGTAAAACTAGAAAATCTCTAGAGGATTTTTAAAATCTGAACACATGGGAAGAATATGCTGTTTTGTTTTGACTTTTATGGTTAACAAAAGTCTAATTTGAGAAAACTTGTAGCATTAGATGCTCAAATCCAAATCTGTATTCTAGTAAATCAGTATTATAGGGTTGTCTTCCATTGGTCTTTAGCAGTACTAAGATATTTCCAAAAGACCACGCCAGGCTGTTGAGTCTATTCAACACCTGCTGGTTTGCTTTGGGAAACCAAAGTAAAAGCCAAAGCATTCTTTCAGATCTGGGAGTATAATGGCTCTTTACAATTGCTGCTGTAGTAGAAATTTAAATGACACAAAAAGAACAGGGAAAACCTGAATAGTGTTTACATTTTTCTGCTGCAGCCTGTTTCTTATGAAACCATGGGACCTAGCAGCAGAATATCATTGGTAATTCATCAGCATTCATTGCTAGGGACAATAACATGCTTTTTCTTTCCTGATCTTAGCATTTTGACTTTCATTGCAACCTTAGTGCACATTTCTAGGAACAAACAAAGATTTGCATGGTTGTAGTGTTGCACATGAACTGACTTCCCTACAACATCTGCTGCAAATGGGATTCCTTTTTTAGCAGTGATATTTCCTTATTGTGAGACTGACAATAAAAAATCAAATTCCTGCCAATTATGCCAGACGTTTTAATAAGTAAGTTATTTATAGTCTCACACTGAGAGTTTGCTTCCTCAGTAATATAAATCAGCATGATGCTTTTTAGCTGAGAATGTGTTTTCTCATGTGACAAAATCATTGATTCAAATCCACCCCTAAAAGAATTTGTTCCCATGACAGCCTAGCAGGGCAGAGAGACTTTGTCTTGATAAGTGCTTTGACATTGGTTTTGAAGTGTTGCTCTACTCTGTTGCAAGGCTATCAAAAAGAAGCTTGTCTCATATTTAGTGGTTGCAGGAATGGTTTTCAAAACAAAGCAATTGCAGCAGATCTGGGAGGGTGATGAGGGAAAGGGGAGAACTATTCCAAGATTTAGTATCAAAAATTAAGTGCTTAAATTGCCAAGAATTAACATGTGTAATGTGACTTGGTTAGTGGAGTTTGAGTACCCCTCTGAGGGTACTTATCAAGCCCATTTGGGTGCTGGAACTGATTCTCTGCCAAGCCTTAGCAATGTAGATGTCTTTACCTTAGATTGGTCGGAGGAGTAAGTCCATGTTTGACAAAAGCTAACTGGCCAAAACTGTTCATTTCACGCCAGCCCTGCCTCTGCTGGTGTAGTAAATCTCTCTGTTTGGATCTAGAAGTAGTGCAATCCATAATGAAATGATGGGACATTGGTAGGGATAGTAATCTTACTGAGATCTAGTACTTGAGAGAGCCCAAGGAATGCCAGAGGTACCTCTTTTCTATATACTGCAATAGTACAAGAGAGAAAGGACTTCCTTCTCACTTCCATTAGTATATGAGTAGAAACACCATTTAATCACAGGAAGGAAAGCTCTCTACATTATTCCAGCCAGCCAATTGCTTCAGTATCCTTGTTCAAGCTGTAGTCAGTTGCTTATGGTTGTGGGGAAAAGGTTATGCTCACAGCAGTGCTTTAGTAGAAGTTATTTTTGTGAGAGGAAAGAGATCAGAAATTACCCTCATTCCTTGGCAGAGACTTCATAAAATATTTATTATAATTGTCTCAGCAACTTACAAGGTCATGACCATTTTGGGTAAAATGAACAGTCTGTTTTCCAAAATGGCACAAGAGAATTAGGGCAGAGGTTTGAATTGATATTCCTTGCCCAAGCAGCAGGCCAAAGGCTACCTCAGGAAAGCTGGATCCAAGCATAACTCTTAGTGGAAGAAAAAATGTAAATTGTTCTTTAAAAATGGTAAATGCACCATATTAGGTAAGATGTTTCAGTGTTTGATATTTTTTCACTATTTGTTTGGAAAGTTTGCACTTCCTGCAGTTCAACTCCGTAAGCTCCAACTTGCAATTACTAGTTTTTGTTTCCTTGTCAGCAAATGCTAAATATGTCATGTACCCTCAGTAACAGATCTCTTTCTTCACATAATTCGGTGTCAAGTGATAATCAGTGTACAGCCTTCTATTGGACAGTGGGAAAAGGACCTGAGTTAAAAAAGCTTTTTCTTAGTGGTGTTAAAAATAATTATTTGTAAGCCCATACCTCTGTTATCTTGGAGGGACATTTATTTGCCTAACAGTTAGCTGTCCAACTTTGCAAGTGCTGATATGAAACTTCTATAGAAGATTTCCCCCTCATGTGAGTGTGGTATGATTTGGGATATTTTATATTTTTAAAGAGTAAACAAAATTCTCCATGTCCTTATCTGTATTAATCAGAATGATCTGCTATGCTTTTAAAATCATTGCTGAAAATATTTTGAGAGCAGTTCAAGACTTCAACTCAGTGTCCTTATTAATTCGTTCTTTTCCATGATCTTGTCAGTGGGGTAATTGTAATCTGTATATATGGATATGAGAAAACTTTGAGAGGTTTGGTTGAAAAAGCACTGGAAAACATTTAAGTTATTAAAAGAAAACACACAGAAGAGATTGCAACAATCTAGCAATTTGCTCTTTAGTGGGAGCTCCTGGTTGGGAGTAACTGGTAGCAGGAGAACTTGTACTACTGCAATTGCAACTTGCAGTATTTATTTGAAAATTACAGTGAGTATTCTAAAAGCATGATTTTAAAATACTGCTCTCCTACTTTTCTTAACAGTGTAAAATTTGTACTTTTAAATTTAATGATTGAGACAAACTCAGCATTAGAAGCATACACTCAAATTAAAATGTATTTGACTTAGAAACAAAGTTAAGCTATGTCATAAATGACATCTGCTCCTGTTTTGACTCTACTGCAGCACATTTTCTATTTCCTTCATTCTTGGGAGAAAAGAGACAGTGACTAATACACTGCTTCTGTAGGGCACAAGAGATCTGTTTCAGTCTAAGCAGATGAAAAATCTTACTGGCATCAGTGGTACTATTTGATAGCTGAAAAGAACTTGACTTTAATTTTATATTACACTTTTTTCCTATAAAGTATGTTGTATCTTTCTTGACAATGTTTATGCTTAAATCAGAGTAATTGTTCTCAGATAAGTCTTTAAGACCAATCACTAAGGGAAAACTGAATAAAATTTGAAATTAAATTGTCTAAAAATGTCTTATGATCCAATGTTTGAAATGTTCCCAGTGAGGCATTGGCACCTCATTTGCCTGAAGTTTGACATAATTTAAGCTGTTAATGCTTTGCAGGTCTATGTTTATATGCCTAGTACATGAAGATGCTTTTGATAACGTGTCCTGACTGCTGAAAGGAACTTCAGATGGTGAATTGTGTACAAATTTTTGTTCCTATTTGTTTATCTCCTCCTAGGCCTCATGTAACTCTTGGACAATAGTATCACCTTTATCTCATTGCTGTGAGTTAGCTTTCTGCCCAAGTTCCAGGTATCCTTGGAAGCATATCTGGGAGACCTGGTTTCCTTTGGTGGTTGCAGAGGAGTGCTTGCCTCTTTACCAAGTTTGTCACAGTGGGAGCCAGGTAACTGTGATCTCCAAGTCCTCACAGCCTCTTAAGCAAGGAGGAAGCCTTAAGGCACCGTGCTTGACAATTAGATCTGGTGCTGGTGCATAAATGACATCTGCTGGGCAGCTCTATAGACCTGGTATTTATGTATCCATGCTCTATAGGTTGATGCACTGCAAGAAAGTTCTCTTTGCGCTTCTCTTTGCTTTTACTTAAATTTCCAAAGATAATGGGAAGTGTAGTATTCTGTACTAGATGGACTACAAGGATAAAGGACTATTTTTCCATTTGTAGCAGAAATAAGGCTTTTATTTCAGTCAAAAGATCTTGCAGCTGAATGTTATAATCAGACTATCTGACACTGGGAGAAAAATTTGAGCTCACCAAAAAGCCTTGTCAGGTTGTCTTAATGAAATATAATTTTCAGTTTCTTTGAGTTGTTGAATAGTTTCAAATTTATGAAAACCTCATGGCTGCATCAAGCATTCTACACATTAAAAAATCAATCAAATCATTGCTATAATGCAATAGAGTCCTGCTACTCCATTGGGATCAATAAGGAATTTGGTGAATGTGCAATTAGAGAGTAGGGAAGGATATTTTGACAATTATATCTTGCAAATTTAGTAAAATGTTCCTCTAAGGTTATTTAGATGAAAGTGTCTGGTGGCAGAGTCATATATTTGATAATGTAGTATTCTGATTCTTGTTTTTGTTTTTTTTTTTATTTCAAAAATTAGAAAGAACACCTCCCTGCTCATACTAGCAGATTTCTTATTTTACAATTTTGACTGTGGCGATTAAAGGTATGACTGCTTGATTTCTCTTGAGTTTATAGACTTTGGTGGTTTCTTAATTAATATCTGTTTTTCCTGCTGCCACACTTTCGTGGTACATTCATGACAAATGGCTTGCAAAGTTATCAAAACATTTTTGTGGATGTCTTTCATGGCAGAAAACAAGTCTGTTTCCTGTGTGACTATGCATCCTATAAAAATATATTGATTCTGAACTCCTGCTCCTTGCACAGTGAGCTGACAGTTTGCAAGTGACAGGTCTACTGAATGGCTTTGCAAATAGAAAAAGAATTTCAACTAAGTGAATAATTGCTTCATAACACCTTTCATGTCAATAGGAGTCTTTTCATAGAATACTGTAGTCTCTGCATCCAGCCTATATAGCCCATTTACTGCATTTAAAATATTGTAAGGGAATAATTAAATCTTGCCATATTCTTGTGTTCCTTGACAGTATCTCCCTTTGAAGTTGTAATATCCAATTATCTGAAGTAGGTTCAAGTAGCAGAGGACCTTGATGTACTATTCAAAGTGCTTTTTGTCCTTCGGGAACAGTGGGCCAGTCATATCCAAACCTTTTATCATTAGCAGTTGTAAGTTTTTTCTAAAATTGTTTTGGATTTAGTGATCTAAAGGAAGAACCTGTCATCTTAAAGACTCTCCCTGTTGACTGAGCTTTTCTCTCTCCCAACCAAAAATTTGTGGGATTACAGGAGGAGGAGTGAGTATTCAGAAGAAAACTATGACAGGATTTTTCTCTTTTTACTTCAATTGATGTAAAATATGATATAGGACATGCACTTGTTATGCTGTGGCCGTCCTGATGTTCTAGAGGTGACAAAAGCAGAGTGACCCTGATGTGAAACGAGGCAGGATCGAGTCTAACTATATTGAATGGGAAAAGACAGGACAGAGCAGGATAGGATGCTGTGGTTTGTGATTGCTTCATTTTGATTGAAAATGGTGAGCCTTTCTTTGAGAGTTTTGTGTAGCAGCAGGGAAAAGAAACATATTAGGATGAGAAAATATAAATATTTGTGCAAAGACCAAGAGTTCATTGAGGCTCGATTACCTTTGAAATAGGTTTAAGTCTGATATTTTCTTTTTATACAGCTGAGTAGGCTTTTTGCAATACCATGCCACTCTTTGGAATTTCTTTTATTTACAGGAACTTTTCTCAATTCCTAAAAATTATTATCTTAGGACCATAGGAAAATCCTATTTCTTGCCAATATAACCTAAGTAATTTCTCCTGTGCTCTGTGGAGTTACTTTGTATTTTTCAAGAACACATTAGAAGACAAACCCCAAGTTAGTCCCAGAGTGTTTATGTCACTGACCAGGTTCCTAAAGGCAGTTCCAGTGCAAGCAGCAGTTTAGGGAATTGTAGAAAAGATGTGCAAAAAGATTAACATAAGCATAACATTTTAAAATCAGCAGATGTGCAAGCTGTCACATTCTTGATATGGTTAATTATTTGGAGATGACTGAAGAGTGTAGAGTTTGAATTGAATAGAAGCAGCAATTATTTACAAGAACTAAAATACCTCACAGTTGTGAAAGTCTTGCCAGGCATAAGTTCCAAGGATCTGTGAATGAATTGTTAAACTGAGCTGTGGCCCCAAAAATAGATTTTTTTAAAAGAGTGAGAAAATGACATCTCTGGAATGATCTGAAATAAATGTGATGATAATTGACTTTGAAAGTGTTGTGAGGGTATTATGAAGATACCATCTGATTTGTATATTTCTTCATCAATTGTGTGGTTTAAAGTAAACAGAGAAGTTCCTAATTATGTCTTCGTGCAGCTGTCAGGCTACTTTTATCTTTGTTTAGAGTTATGTTTCCAGTCTGTGATAGAACACCAATTATTAGGGGTATAGACTTTGAATGAAGGAAAAAGCTTGAAATGAACCAAATTTTATGAAAATAAATAGGTATGTGCTAAGTGGCACTTTTCTTGGGACTAGAACTGAGCAAAGGGCTCCCAGTTAAAATGTTTTCCTAAATGTTATTCTTACCCCTCCCCCAAAAAGAAACCCAACGAAACCAACAAACCCAAAAATAAAGCATTTGGGAAATTTTTATTAATCTGGAGAATTAAATACTGTAGTTCCATATTGCTTCTTTTGGGAAACCCAGTAAGACACTTTGAGCATGCCAAGTGTCTGAGAACCAAAACATAGGCACATATTCTCACCCTGTGTGCACTGTCCCTTTTGCCTCCACGAATACTCACACCAAAAAGATACCAGTGTCTGAAATAATATTGTTGTGCACAAGTTTGTCACTTTTGATTCTCCTAACATTAATATGAATTTATTTGCTCTAACCTTGAAATAATAAAATGTAATACAGCCCAGTACAAAGTCTGAGTAAGAGAAAAATCACATAGATAAAATTTCTTGAGGAGACTGTGGTTGTACCATCAATGAGAACAAAATTACTGGGGTGGTTCCATAGAGAAAAGAATGTCTTAGGCCCCCAAGGAGGCAGCTGGAGATCAAAGAGGATCCTTATCATCACATAAAAGTCTGACTGAGCACAGGCAGGCAGGCAAGCGAGTGAGGACCACCTGAGGGAGAGAGAATAATTACATGGGTATCAAGTTATGCTGCTTCTCCTTTAAAATGATGAAAGTTACCAGAGTTCATGGGGATAAAAAGTATGAGAAAATTTGCAAGCAGTCCTGATAACTCTTACTTAATGGGGAAATAAAACCACTTCTTTTTGGAGAGGCTTGAGTTATTGTGTCACTTGGACTGTAATTTTTACCAGAATGTTCACCTGTGATTCTATGAACAATTGTTGGAATTGCTTTGCATGTGGAACTCAATAAAAGATATAATCGTAATTCCATGCCAGAAGAAGCCCTATATAGTTATTTAAAAATTAAGATGCAGAATCCCAGGTTTGTCATGGGTGGGAGTGCAAATACACCGCTTCTTCTATAGCAATGACATCCTTTAAACTCAGGTAATGTAATGCTTACAAGGAGTTTGTTCATTCTGAATCTTTTAGAGAGGCCACAGAGTATCAGTGCACCAGAATTTAGGTTTAAAGTGAATGGAAAAGTTTAACTTCTGGCTAATATTTAACTAACCTGGGCTTGATCTTCTTGCACAATGCATCTTAGCTATGAGAATTTTAGCTGAAGTGAAAGCATTTCAGTTTCTTACAGTTTTCTAATTTTTTTGGCTGAAAGAATTATCTTTCTTGGGGAAAAAATATCCACTTTAAAGCCTGCATCCTTTTTCTGACAGGGATGAAAGCCTGCACTGAGACAGTAAGAAAGGCCAAGCCTTGCCCTGTACATTCTCTTTGTAGTGTTTAGTTTTCCAATTACTCTCAGTAAATCTGAACTTTTTTTTAGATTAACAGTAATATTTGATAGGGAGATAGGAAATTTTGCATACTATTCTAAGTATTTTATTTCTAAGATTGCTACCAAAATTGTCAGACCAGCGGGTGAGTTTACAATGCCTTTGATTCCATTAGACCTTCTCAACAGCATAGCTCTTACCAGCATATTATAGAATAGGCTGCTTGTGCTGCAAATTAATCTGTGGGATGTAGGTATCAAACTGTGTGGAAGATGATAAAATTGACGACTAAGGATGCTATGTTTTATATATACACTGGTTCTCTCTTTCTAGATATTGGGGTTTCACATATATCTAGTTATTAAATTAGTGTGTGGTACTCATAACATTTGCTTTTTTAACCCCTATTACGGCACAAATCTCTGTTATAATACTTCAGTTTTTCTACAAAATAGCTGTATCCTGTGGTTAAAACAGCAGATACAATGCTTGAACTAGAAATATTGTTCCTGCCTTAACAGTGAAGATGAATAATAGACTTCAGGTTCCATCTAGTTGCTTAGATTTGTTCTGTAAATAAAAAAAATTAAGCCCTGTAGAATACTCTGTATCCTACACAAGCTTTAATTTCCTGAAAAGAACTTTTCTCTCTTATATATATTTTTTTACGTTCTTCAGTGAGTTCTCCAGATGATCCAAGAGATAGAACAAGGAAATGACGAAGGTAATTTTTCTTCTTTAATAAAAAGTAAATTAATAATAGGAACTGAGTACAGATATGTGTAGCAGAGTATGTCAAAGATGCACCAGGTGAGAAACATCCATAGGTCATCAGGAAATGTTATGACAGAGTAAACAGATACCTTTTTTAGTTGCACTGATAGATCCACAGGTAAACTTTTTATCAAAGTTTCCATGTACTGGGGTAAAGCAGCCAGGATTTGTTGACTTCTTGCCTGGAATGTGCGACAGTACTGAACCCATAAAGAGAATAAAACCTCTCCCAAGTAATTTCCTGCTCATCCCTGCTGGGTCGCATATCATATTATTTAAATTATGCAATCTGGAGCAGGTTTTCTAAAACGGAGTGTTTGCAGTTCAGGTAGAATCAGGCCTGAGGTTTAGGGGATTCCTCTGCAAATATCATCTTGCTTGTCTTTTGCTGCATCTGTTCAGATCAGGAAAATGTTATACTCATTTTACTCTCTTACAGATTTTTTTTTTTGAGGTAGTAAAATCTCAATTTAATTGAGTATTTAAAATACCACTTATCTACTGGGAATGTTTGGGTTCATTGCAGGGCAGACTTGGTCTGTCTTCTGCAAGAGGTCAGACTCTCAGAGGGTACAAAGCAAAGTGCTTCACTGATTTCCATAGGGCTTTCATCACTAACTCCTATACTTTGTCTCAGGTATTAAAAAGTGTTAAACAAACCTCAACTCAACATACTTGTTGTGAAAACCCTTCCTCCCCAACCCCCAGCTTCTTTACTTGCCACAATAGAATTAAATCCAAACTCCTTTTTAAGTTCTCAGTACAAGGTAATAAAATCCTTTCTAGAATTGTTCCAATATAACTAATGCAAAACTTCTTGCTAAGTAATTTAGCTCCATTCTACTTATACAGAGATGGAGATGTAAGCTGAGAACCATGGAGATTTGAAAGAGGAATTTTGCTTGGAGTAGATGAAGATCTTTATTATGACCATGTAAAAAATGTTCAATTTCTTAAATTATCTTTGTAGTTTGGTGGCAGATATTATCAGAAGTCCAGTAGAAACTGCAGTAAACAATTTTCTTTGTCATATACATATATGGAAATTTTCTGATTCTGATTTTAAATTTAATTTTAACTTTTTTCTAAGAGATGTTGTACGGGTTTGAAAGCATGGGTATTTGTCCAAATTGTCAGCTCAGTAATTTTACACTGCACTGGTTGTGTATGTTTGCTTTTTTGTGTTAATCCTGCTAATCATTGCATGCAGGACTTTCTCTGGCATTATTTTCCTCTGACAGCCATGGATTAACAAGTAAGAATGAGCAAGCACATCTGGTCTTCAGGCAGATATCAGTCCTACTGTGAAACAGCTGGATGGTCTAGGTGTTACTCTGTGGGCTACAGTGTACCTCTGGGTACAGCTAAATTGCACTGTGATTAGCAATTGTCATGAGAAATGCCATGTCCCTCTGACACAAGTACCTTCAGACCTAAATAATGTGATCTGGGCAGCAGCTATGGCATATTTTGGATGATAGCTTTCTGAGACAAAATTGTTCTGAAGGCTCTAAGTTCAAACACTTTGGTTTGTGCATTGGAAATGTTCCTCTCAGTGTTGCTGTCTTCCCTGGTTCACACAGCTCTCAAAAGGCAGAAGAAACTGGGTAGTTTCTTAGTGCCACTTCTGAGGTTGCTGCATGTTGTGTACATACAGACACATATACACACTTTATACCAGTGAATTCTTGCATGAATTTTGAATACCAAGGCACTAGAGTCACGTGTGCCTGTCCTTAACTCCAAGCACTTTCTACTCTTTCTCATCAGAATAGGTAGTTAGCAGTGGAAGATCAGCAAGACAAGAGCTTTCTGGGCTTTCTCTTTAGCTTTCCTGTGCTTCCAGTTGCAATTCTATGTATAGTATGTTTTCTTACCGCTGCTCTGATACAGAAACTTCCAAGACTACTTTTTTTTGTGGAAGGGATGTGTTGTCAGCTACGACTGCAGTACCAAAGAACTACCAAATGAGAAGTTCTTGAGGCAGTTCACAGATTGTAATTACTAAAAATAAAATGAGTCATGCAGGTTTCTCATTTTTCATCTTTAGTATTGATGTACCCAGGATCATTTTTCCCTGAATAGATTGTAGAAAAAGAATGATTGGTCTGACATCCTAACAGGATACACAGAAGTAGCATTCTCCCTGGTGTGTCCTTGGTAATACTACTTAAAAAAAATGTCCAATATTAACTTCAGAATAGCCAAGGACAGAAAATCAGTGGTTTGTTTAGGAAACCATCCTAAAAGTCTTTGCTCTAAAAAATATCTGGATTAGTTGGTCTGATAGTAATTCTTCTATAGTGTTGTGGAGTCCACTGTCAAATTTTCCTTCCCTTTTTAATATACCTTTTTAAACTAGCTTTTTGTTTGTTCTTCTTGTATCTCTTCCAAATGTCCTGTAATGTCTGTTTTCTAGACAGACATTACAGAACATTCTACAGGTAGTAGAATTTGTCCTTGTGGATCACTTATGAACAGTTTCTTACAAATTTTAACACTGTGAGCTACATTATTCTGGTACTGATTACACTGTTGGTGATGGCTCACCACTCTGATTTGATTCCTCTGGTTGTGCACACACAGACTGCAGTAATCTTCTTCGGGTGCAAAGATAAGTCAAGTCTTTTTCTCATTGTCTGATGAAGATATTGGTGTCTCCTTTACATCTGATATTATTTTTAAGAAAGTCTATAGCTATAACCACACAGTCATTCCTGTGCTTAAACATCTGCAGTATCTGGGCATTAGCTTTGCTTCTCTCTCTTCTGAAGAATAAAGGTTTATGGTATTAGAAATACTATCCTTTCCCCATTTCCCTTTCTCTTTAAGTTTGGGTTTAGTTTCTAGCTTTATTCTCTTCCACTTTTAGCAATAAATCCCTTCTCCCTGATTCTCCTTGACCCTCAGCATTTTTCATTTATGGTCCTTCTAGTTTCTCCTTGACTAATCATCTTGTATTTTTTTAATAGCCTGGAGAACTTTAACCGAAATGCCATTTTTAATCTAATTTTCTGTTTCCAGCATGCATTTTAGTAATCCTCTTTTCTTATACTACTTGCAATTAATGTATCCCATTAAGTGTCCCAGACTATCAATGTGTCATTTGCTCAAAGGATTAATGTTGAAAAATGTATTAGCACTAATACATAGTAAATGAGAGGGATTCCTCTTATGCGTCTGAACTTCAGCATGCTCACTGGAAACAAGAATGCTGCTTTACCTGGAATCCTAACTAAAGTGAGCATAAAACACAAACAAGGACTGCTCCTTACCAGATGGATTCTCCATGACATTAATTAAAACCTGTTCCCAGCAGTAGGCAATATTTTCCTGCAGTTTTTTGAGAATCCTCTTGTAGTTGTGAGCTGTGTGCTTTGTGATGACAGTCTTTGCCAAATAAGCCTGCAGAAGTAAAGGTTAACTAATTATTGAAATAGTGCCCTGAAGTAGTTTTATAGCTACAGTTTTGAGAGGAAAGAAGAGCACAAAAATAGATTTCTGGTGGTCTTGGATCTCTTCAGTTCTGACTACGCCCTGACAGGAGTAAAACAAGAATTCAGAAAGATTATGCTCTATTGCCTTGGAAAAATGTTTTCTTGTGGAGAGGTCAGGTACCAAAATACATCCTGGTGCATGCAGGTTTGAGTCAATTCTGTATCTTCTTGGCACCTATACTACAAGATGTCTGAGTAGTTTCTATTTCTTGGCCTGGACAGAAAATATATGTATAAACACACAAGTTCTTAAATGTTTTCTGTAGATCTAAGAGGTATTTTGGATGACAGT
The DNA here is from genome assembly GCF_028551555.1 of Melozone crissalis. Classification (NCBI taxonomy): domain Eukaryota; kingdom Metazoa; phylum Chordata; class Aves; order Passeriformes; family Passerellidae; genus Melozone; species Melozone crissalis. The sequence goes on along the minus strand of NW_026535784.1, from coordinate 31,827,353 downwards.
AGAAAACAATAAATTGGTTTGATCTGTACTTGGGAGTATTTTACTTGTGGCCATTGCTGTTTTGCCAAACTACAAGGAGCAGATGCTGTTTGTCAAATTGCTGTTTTTATGCTGGGCCAGCATATAAATCAATCCTGACTGAAGTGCCAGGATTTTCACTACTCAGTGTTTTATATTTATGTTGCAAGAAGATCTCAAAATGGATATATTCTTTGTTAAGCCTTGATGTTGACAGAATAAATGTCTTCTGTAACTGGAGCAGGCCCTACTCCTGATGTTGGCCTGAACTTTGCCAGACTTTTAGTGGCATTTCACTGTCAGCATTTGGCCACTTGATCAGTACACCCATGCCACATCAGTTTCATATTCTGTTGATTTTACAGTTGTTTATTAATAAAATTAACTTTATCTGCATAAATTCTATTAATAATTTGCTAGTTTTTGTATTTATCAATTTTAGAAAGATAAGCTTCCTAAATAAAATACAGGCTTTATTTGTAAAGTATTTGTTTCATTCCTGCATACCATGGGAAGGAGGATCCACAGGCTGTTCAGTCTACTCCTTGTGAAGAAGATGGCTCAGAGGGGAATATCGTCAAAGTGTATAAATACCTGATGGGGGTAAATAAAGTGCTAGCAGAATCCCCTTAGTTTGATCCAATGAGAGGTAATAGGACAATGAGCACTAGCTAAAATACCAGAGTTTCATAAGAAAAAAAAAAGTTATTTTTTTAAACTGAAGGTGGTCAAACATTGGAGCAAGTTTCCCGGCTGGTGTAGTCTCCATCCTTGGAGATATTCAAAACAGGACTGTACACAGTCCTGAGCAGCCTGTTGTGGCTGACCTCAGTGTGAGCAGCCAGTCTTAAAGCAGATGAGAGCAGATGATCTCCAGCTACCCCTTCCAAGCTTGGCATTCTGTAATTGTTCTTAGGATGTGAGGAGGACATTTGGATTGGATTTTATAACTGATGAAGCCTTAAAAATAATTAGATTAGAAAGGATTAACAGAAAAATTGGGAGTCAGGCTCCTGATTTTGTAATAACTGAGTTCATTTTGTGATGTCTGAGGGCCCTGGTGCATGAGGAAGATTTTGTCTGTTGTTTCCGTTGCCTGCATGATCTCATTTACATTGGAAATAGGAAATAGTGGCTTCCTTTTGTCATACATGTCTGACTGTAAGGCTTTTAACATCAGTTCTCAAAAAATGACCTAAACCCAGTGGTCATAAATGGTCTGCTCAATGTCTTTAAAAAGAAAAGTTGCTAACAGTTCATGGAATGGTGAATGTCAGGCAGTTGATAATCTATGACATTTTGAAGAGAGTTGAAATTGTGACCAAAAAGAGTTCAGTCAGGGTCTGAATCATGGTTTTACCTTATAACTTTATTCTTACATATGAGGATTAAGGGTGGGCAGATAGGAAGTTTCCACTGTAAGACCCATCATTGGAGATGATCTAATCCTTCAAGCCAGTTAAGTCAGCATGATTATTAGACCTGGATGGAAAATGAAAATATGAAAATTAGGTAGTAAATCAGAAAATTTAGTTTGATTGTTTAAAATAGTTATTGAAGTTATTAATTGATGGTTGGCTCTCTTCCCAGATGGTATTGTTGAAAAAATTGTCATTTCTTCCTCTATTATGCAGAAGAAAGAAGATGTACTATCCCCATAACTAAATTAAAAAATACCTGCATTGAGGAAGGAGTTCAGAGGAAGATTGAAGGGTGCTCATTCTTCCAGAGTTCATACATGTCTTATGATGGCAAGCTTTCACAGATGTTTGGTTTCAGCAGTGTTTTGGCTGCAGCAGTGTTTTGCAGAGTGTGATAGCATGGGAATAAGTGTTTCCATTTCTGAGATTGAAAACTGTCAGTTTTCTGCCAGTCATCAAGGCTTGACACTTTGTCTTGTTTGCAAATGTTTGCTACACAATTCTAAAATAAAATTGAAATGGTTAAGAACATTTCTCTTTGGTGAATACCATGGTGTATAATTTCTGGGGAGCAGATTTTTGCCTGTCTGGATTTCATGGACAGGTACCACTTTCCCTGGTAGTGGAAAATTCAAATTGGACTTTTCTTATTATTCTACAGGCAAAATAATTTTTTCCAAGTTCTTCCAACCACCAACTTGAAATTCGCTAGCGTGTGCAGCTATGGCATCTGGATCTTCTTTAGAACCAGAATGTGACACTTTGCAGAAGTGCAGAACAGTCTGGATAATACTGATGAATATTTTTGTAGATGAGTTAATTATTTTGTCAGTATTTCAGCTGGTTATATTAAATAGAAGTATTTAGTGTGTTCATTTCTTATCTTGAAAAATGACCTGCTGTATGTATGGACCCATATTCCTTAATAAGAAATAATTTTAAGCCAACCTTAATGTGCAGTTTGATATGGATCTTACCATTGCCACTAATTATCTGATACAAAGATAGTGGTAAATTTATGATGCAAACTGTTAACTGGATGCTAAGGCAATGTCATTTCACATAGTTCAATTACTGTTTTGTTAACATTAGCATTATTGAAACAATTTGGAGGTTACTCTTGATGGTCTGTTATTGTCTAGTCTTAACTCATTGCTTGAATATGATTTGATATCATTTTCTGAAACCATACAGTATCCTTAAGTCACTGTGATTATTTTTGCAGTTGTTGCTTTTGATTGTTATTGCTACTATTAATCTGTTTAATTAAGCTTTGATTTTTTTTTTTTTTTCCTTAGAAATGTGAAACAACACTCTTTTCGTTTTGGACCTCGGTTGTTTTTTGTAATTTTTCCCTGCTCCCATTCAACTGTTTTTTGTAAATTCTGTTTTGACAATAGACCTTTACAATTTGCAGAGGGCCTAAATTCAACTTGTACTGGCTTTAAAAAAAATACTGATTGCGATTTTTGGCCTCTTGCTTTCTTTGCACAGCCCTGAGACTGGTGCTTGTTCATCACTGCGATGTATAAGCTCATAGGACCCTGCTGTCACATTCTGACTATTTCCAAAATACTGGGTTTGGCTCTTTTCCTCTCTGCAGATGTACTCAGGGTTTGGATCTCGCAATGGAAGTTCTTCTACTTGTTCTGTGGTAATTGAAAGCCAGCACATCTTATCCCATTCACTAAATTGCAAAGCTGTTTCAAAGACCTTGCAGGACTTAAAATTACCTGCAATCATTATTCTTCAGTGACAAATTAGAGTTCTTACTGACATATTTTCAAATGTGTCTGGCAGTACAACCCAGGGGAGACTTCAGTCAGTGGCTTTCTGTTGAACAAGGTTCTCTCATGATGGATTTGAATACACCAGGGAAAAAAGAAAAAAGGGAATTGTCTAATTTTTTTTCCTGAGTGCTAGGAAATTAACAGAAAGAGTGATTATTTAGGAGAAAATAGTGAAATGCATGTATTTATTTTCAAAAGTATAATCCTAGAAACCTAAAACTTGGTTATTGACTAACCCTGAAAGCACAAAGTCTGAATAGGAACTTCATTGATAATTTCACGTGTTTTTTATTTGTGAGAAAGCGAGTCTAACACACAACTTTACTTTCTTAGTATATCTCAAAAACACTGGAAAAATTTAATGCAAATCAAAGCTTATATTGCTTACTGTCTTTATCAACCTTTGGTTGCTTTTTCTTGATTCCTTTTAAGTATTAGCTGCTTATCTCATGATTATGCTTTTAGGTTTATTAAATACATGAACAGGTATAAGTTGTGACCGTATAGCTGCAAAATTAAGGAGAAATTAGTTCATGAAGAATGAATTAGCTGATTTTACATTTTAACAAACAAAAGCAATACTGCTCCCGTGTATTTCAGCTATATAAACCTTATGCAGGCTTGTTCACATCAAAGATTTAGTGAGATCTCATAGTTCCAGAAAAACTCCCAGCCTAGCAAGAAGAATGCTCTGCTGGGGAATGGTCGTATGGGTTTTAACATAAATGAAGTTTTGATCTCAGTGCAGAAAAGAAAGGAGCTGCCCTTATTTCTAGCATGACATATGATAACCCTTTGCTTAATCCCTAAAAAAAACATAGGAGATGGAAGCAAGTGTGAGGCTGGGGACTCTGAGTGGAGGCAGGAACTGGGTGGTAACACCAAACCAGGATAAGTAAGAGAAGAAAGGTGGTATTGCCTTTTTACTTTTTCTTTTAGTTAATGCTTTTTTTTTTTTTTACTGACTATTTGGATTCTCTTTTAGGGTCCCTGTTTCTGTAAATTATATAGGAAGCCTGAATGTCTCCCATGAGACTTTTAGAGTGCTTAATGCTTACATAGAAATGCTACAAAAATTCATCTTCGTGGTTCTAATTGATTTCTGGACCTTGCTGCAAAGGGTTCTATAGTAAAGACACTAATTTCACTGACATGCTGCCTTTTCTTAATTGAGATCAGGAAATCAAGTGCTTCCAGAAAGTGGGATGCTGCAAGCCTATATTAAATTTGTCATTTATTTCTAGTGTTATGTTAAAAGCTTGTATTGACCTTCTGTACAAGAACTGATATTTAAATGGAAAACTAAACAGTTAATGGCATTACTGGATTATCTAATATGGAAAGATAATGGTTTGTGTTATCTGCAGTCGATTACAGGAAAAGTTCTATCATTTTGTATCTATTTATGATAAGAAGCAAACTCCATTTTCTTCTCTCCATTTTTTCCTGCTAAGTGAGAGGTGATTTTTTTTTTTTCCCAAAATTTTTGATTGTCCTTTCTCTACCACTCAACATTGATCAGAATTATTTTATGGTAAACCTTGTATCAGCAGTTCCAAATGAGGTTTTTATCCTTTGGTGTTTCTTCCTTAATACGTGCAGTGGCAGAAAGAAGATACTCAATAGAGAATTTAGAATTCCAGGCAAAGTTATAACAGTACTTAGCAGAATTTTATTTGAAGGTATTAATCTAAACCAGAGGATTTGTTTGGTGTTGGCCTAGTCAGGTTGAATCAGAATCAATATTGCACCCAGATCTCCTCAGTGTGAGTGTATTACCTTTACTGCAATGTTTTTCTTCTCTTACTTAAAATGTACATGTGCCTGCATGTGTACAGACACACACACGTGCACAGCCATGTTTGCATTTGAACTACAGTGCAATTACCAAGATGCTGGATCATGAAGATAAAAACTAATTTGTATAAGTATTTAGTTTTTGAAAATGAGACTGTTGTGGAGAAAATAGATGTAACAGAGCCTTAGTGCTTAGGCTCGCTCTGTTTCATGACTCCTGTGGAAAAATTGCGCATCTCCTTAGCTGTTGTAGCTACGCAAAAGCACAACCATTGTTTGTGCGGCACAGAACATTTTCTGAATTGTGGAAAGGATGAGAGCCAGAAGACATGTAACTTCTGAGGTCACAGTTCATAAGCTAGAACTATTAAATCTATCTTGTTTTGGTCTTAAATTTCTGTTTTCAAAAATCAAAAAATTAGGATTTTTGGTTGATTTGTAACATTTTTTTCCATGTGCTATTCTTTTACCTTCTAAGCCAGTTCTCTCAGCTTTCTTAGATAAACATTACACTATAAATTGTTATTTTTTTAAAGTAGCCATAAATAATCAAATCTATTAATTATTTTCATACCAAAATAATCTCTAAAAAAATCTACATTTATTACCAGTGGGCTTTTAAGTTATTACTTTTTCCAGAACAGCTTAATGTCAGAGAAGCCAATCAATAACACATTCAAATGTTTATAAGATTAAGTATAATGCTTAGAATGTAACAATTTTGGTAAATGTATTTTGATCTTTGTGACAAATGTGGTATACATAGTTGTCAAGGGGGCTGAGAAGTTTCCATGTCCTACTGCATTGTCACTGTAGACAGAACCTCCTCTACAGTCAGTTACTGAATATTTTGTGAAGCTTTCCCGTTTTTTTTTTTATTTTTTATTGTATGTAATTTTTTATTAATTGTATGTGTTTTATGTATTTTTTGTTCTATGTAATTTTTTATTACTTTCTAAAAGCCACACTTAACAAAACAGGTTCTTATTTTCTCTAGCCCCTTTATTGGTGATCTAACCAAGCTGCAGGATTATGTCATCTGCATGAATATTTTCCATTATTTCTGTCCAATGTTCATAACAAAAGTTGACTATGTGGGTGTGTCAGTTGTTTCCCCGAAGAGTGAGAGATCTGGATGAGCAATAGCAGCCATTCTACTGGATGTAGGGAAAGTGAACCAAATATAAACCTTTCCACCTTCACTCTTTCTTTTCCATTTTACGTTGGTGGGACAGGGTGTGACAGGTTTCAGAATAGAAGCAATATGTGTGAACTTTTTGCTTGTAACTCTGGCAGCCACAACCATACCCTCAAGTGGTTTAATGTGAGCTGGACGGAGGGGAAAAGGAAGAAATGCTAGGAAGGTGTGGCCACTCTTCCCTTTACAAGGGGACCCAAACTCTCCTAGTATTCCACAATTACCACAGACTTTGTTCACAGCAGTTACCAACGTCCTTAGAAATCTGAATCTTGGCTGTTTTCTTACACTACTGCAGATGTGATCACACATTGGTGTTAATATTTCAGATCTTTGTAAACAATAATGTTGGCAAGATACAAAAGCCCCACCTTGGTTCCATGAACTGAGTACATTTGGATAAAGATCATCTAATCTTGCAGTTTAGCTATAGCACAAAAATCTTAGTATCTGTACAGCATTAAAAATGCTGGTTTTCAGATATCAAAGTAAAGCTTGAGGCTAAAAGACCTCTGGCTTATTTCCAGTTTGCATCCATATGCCTTCCTGACACTTCCAATAAGCAACACTATATTCCTCCATCCCTGTGGCTCTCTTGTAATTTATTTACCTGGGGAAGATCTGCTTTTAGATGCAACATCTGGTTTTCAATGATTTCCTGTTCTTAGCCAGCTGAATTGAATGAACTAGAAAGAGGTCAAATCTGTTGCCTGAGGTCACACATTGAATGAATGCCTGAGCTTGGATTTAAAGTGAGATCTGGAGTATTCCCTCTTGTTTCTTTGCTACTTGCAGCAAATACTTATTTTAAAATGTCAGGTGTATTTGGGAATAATCAATTTGTATTATATACAAGAAGGAAATTACAATGCTGAACTTGCTATTTGCCAAGTACATACATAGTTCTTGCAAATGTTATCTGCCAAAGCAGCTAGAAAGCAGGAAAATGGTAGAGTATTTTACAGTTACGAAATTTAAACATATATAAAGCAATAAAAATACTGTCAACTGGTAAATGAGGAGAAACTTTTTAAAACTCAGATAATTATTTATGTTAATGCCAAATTTAGCACAATGCTATTTCTTATAAAGTTATCCAAGTGAGAAGAAAATGTAGTCTTTATTCTTGTTCTCAATAATAAATTATACTGTGTGTGTCTTTATAGGATCTGAATTAGAGGACCGTGCACCTCTGTGTAGCATTTTCCTGGTATTCTGCTTGAAAAATCCATTAAAAAAAATTAATCATCATGTAAGTTGAATATTAGAAGCTGCAGAAATTCAGTCTCTACTTCACTGCATAGCAAAACTTTAGTTGTGATTAAGGATATGGAAAAATGAGTTTATAGTTAACAGACACAACACTTTTATCACAGATTAAATACTTGTAAAGATGTTTCTCTTCTTCTTCTGTGAGCAATGTGTGTATCTACAGAGGTGTTTCACTCAGTTGATACCATCATCAGGACTCCTAATATCTCAAATCAAGCTGATCTAAAATAGTCTCTCAAACTAAGAACTGAGATAATTCTGACTGTTTTAAATTTTTCCTTTAAAAACGTACTGCCACAGTCCTGTGCAATTATAACTGCAGCTTCTAGATGGAAACAGGTCATCTGAAAAAGGACTCCCTTTCCTGGCTATTGTGAAGTTGGGTAGTCATAAAGCACCTAGGAGAGCAGTTGAAATGACAATCCAGTCTAAATGGAGTAGCAATAATTATGCTCCCAGCTCCTGAAATGAACTTCACAGTCAGTCAGCAATAGCACTTAACCATAATAGTTTAAACAGCTCCTGGGAATGTTAAGAAGTCCTCTCCATCATGCAGAGGCTGAAAGAGGAAAGAAGCTGGGTCAGTCAGGCAGAGAGACGCAGTTCAATGAAAAATAGCAGAAAGCGTTGACAGGAATTATTCTGACCCATGACACTTTTTTTATTTTCTTTACTTTCTGGAGGTAATGAAAGGGACCCTGAGAAGGAATGTATGAGAAGTTTTATCTTCTCTTTTTGGCTGTAGAAGCAGTCTCATGTTAGGAGTCCTATAAATCCAGAAATAGGCTGGAATGATTTAGGAAAGGCTGTATATTGTTGAAATCAGGAGGGGCTTTTTTTTTTTTTAAGAGCCCACTGTCTTGTTCATGGAGTGTGGCAAGAAAACAAAATTGTTTCTGTAGGGGGCTCCCTGTTTTCTCCACAAAATGTCCCCAGGAAGGATAAGAGTGCTCTCCTGTATTGTAGTGTCACAGAAGTGTGTGAGTAGGGAGCAAGGAACAGATCCTGCAAGGAATATGAGATACAGCAAAACACGGACAGGAAAAGCCAAAGCAAAGCACAGAAAGGAAAAGCCAAGGCAGGGGCCTGGAGTTGATGGCAAGAGGATCTGTGCAGCTTGTGGGACAGAATCCAACTGTTTCTCTGAGCTGGAGTTTGGAATAAAAAGCACTGAATTTGGAGACTGTTCTGGCCATCTCTTACTTTATCCTATTATGCAGGAGGAGGAAAGCAGGAAGGTTTTCCTGCTGCCCTTACACAATGAGCCCACAGCCAGATTAAGTTTTTATTGAGGGTCTGCTAAAGGACTGTAGCATGAAATAAGCTCTTGCAGTCAGGAGTTTACTCCCTCACATGGATTTAAAGTACAGAAAAAATGAGTTTGAAAAAGTCAACCGCCAAGGTATTGATGGAATATTTAAACTAGTTAGTAATAGACTTCTACAATTCTGTATTTAGAGGGAAAAGCTTTTTTTTTCTTGGTCTCAGTATTGTTTATAAAACCTGGGGTATTTTTATTTGGCACATCAAGAATGTGTGGAAATTTTCACTTTATTGTAAATAGGCTTCTTTATTATCACTCTACTGAAAATGCTTGAATTTATAGGAGGGCATTAAGTGATTAAGGGGGCTAGTGCTTAAGTAGAAAATATTCAGCTTGGCAGATCTAAAGTACTATTAGGTCATTCATGAGAGGAATAAGTGTTTTCCCTGAATCTTCATTTGGACATAACTTGGAAATATTTGCATCCTCTATACATCATCATGTTTCAACTCTGCTATCCAGCAAAGGCAGGAAATACTTAGCTCAGCCTCTTGTACCGATAAAGCTGGAAGTGACATAGGCACAATAAAAAGCAAGGAGCAGAAGAAATAAGTGATTGCTGTTAATTTAAAATGCAAGTCAAGTTACAAAAAGAGATACTTCAAACACATTTTGAAGCAGATGTTTTAAGTGTATGTGATTGTTGCATTGTTTTGAAGTTGCAATTAATAACTGATTAAAAACATTTTCTGTCTATATACTGGCAAAACTAACAATCTATTAAGTGGTATTGTCTTCAACTCTGCCTAGACTTGGAGTTTTTGAAAATTAAACTTTCAGCAAATACAGCATATAGATTCACATACATTATTTTTCCTCTAGTCTTTATTGGCTTTTGGTTTTTTGTAAAGCTATTTTTGAGGGGGTATTTTGCAATTGCTGTTTTTTTAAGTTGGCTGCAAGTTTCAGACTTATTCACCAAGTTTTCTATACAAGCTGACTTAGAAAGAAGTCTCTCACTTTGCTAGCTCAAGTGCACAAAACTCGACATGCTGTAGAGGAGCACCAGGAGTGGTTGAATATAACTCCTGGGGGTGTGTGTGTGTTTGTGCTTTATGAGTGACTCTTACATGGGAGCACCGAGCTCTTACACGGCAGTGATGTACTTCTGAAATGAAGTGCAGTGGACAACAGTGCAGACTGCAAAATGGACTGGGAAAATAGAAACAGATATTTAGTTTTCTGCTATCATGGATACAATGGATACAATGACAGCAAGTACCAATTAAGTTTTGGTTAAGTGGGTGAGAACTAGTTCTGTAAGTCAGAGCATAACTGTGCCCAAAGGAACTCCCCAGACCTGCTCTTTGTTTAGAGATATGATCTGTCCTGTACTAGTCCTAACTCATCTGAAAACTTCTTACAATATTTGCTGTGAAGTGTAAGTGCTCCTTAGAAGTGTCTAATAGTGCTTTCCTCTGAAGTGCCAGAGGAAAACTTTCTTCTGAATTTTTCCTGCAGTACAATGTTGCTTTGGTAAGTTTCCATCTGTTTGTTAACCAGCACATGGCTCCATCTGAAATGTGCCTTTTGTCATAAAATGTACAGCTATGATTAAAAGCTCTGTGATGGAGGAATAAAAATATTTCACTGTCCTGCATAATACTAATAAATAGGATATTTATGTGTTTCCTTTCCATTGTCTGCTCTTTGAAACTTTATTCTTATCTCTTCATCCTCTCACTTTAATGTGTAATTGAACTTCTTAGATGCAGCAGTGCATACCAAAGCCTTGTTCCTTCTTCACTCTCTCACACCTTGCTTCTGGGAGCTGTTTTTTGCAGCAAACTTAATATTTTAATGCTGTGCTTTGAATAGTCAAAAATTCTTTTTTCTTGGCTAAAAGGCTAGACTTGTATTCCAGGCTTTGTATGTATATCTGGCTTGAAAGAAGCCAGTTGGTATATGCAATAGTTTATTTATTCATCAATTACTAATTATTATTGTGGTTCCAACAGGTGGATTTAAGGACTGATTTTTGATATGCATAGAGTTGAAGAAAAGTCTTTTTTTAAGAGAATTTAGCCTTTAGGATCCCCATGATATCGGTCTGCAAGATGTGCATCCTTATTTTAGCTTCTGATTCTTTTAAATTTTACAATTTTTTCTCATTTATAAAACACTGTTTTGGAAACAGGTTCCCTATACACAGGATAGCAGTATGAGAGAGTTACTATATTGTAATTTTTTTTTCTAGTTACTTGAAACTACTCACCTAATTTAAATTTCCATCAATTGAAAATTTTCTCTTTCCCTTGAGCACACTTTTTTCATATTTTTTGTTCAAAGTACTATTAATACTTTCTGATTATTCAGCAGAAAACTGAAAATGTCTCTTGAGCAACTCAGCCTGATTTAATTGGTTTTGGTGTATGGCAAGCTAAATTCAGACCTCCATTTATCAAACCCCAAGTCTCTCTTCCCCTCTAAAAGTGAGCAGTGCTCAGGTGAAAAAAAATCAGAAAACAAAAAGTCTCTTTGAGACTGTGCATAAAAGATTTTGTAGCATTCACTGGGTCACTGCAGTGTAGGAATCAAAGGAAAATTAGTTCTTGTAACTCTGCTCCCCCCCAACTTCAGTGCTTCTCTAAGCCCCTCAACTCTTATTTCTGACAGCTTTCCAGGTTTTTCTAAATTGGTTTGAAGGTATATTTTTACTTTTTTTTCTGTTTCTCCATTTTTTACTTACACTGGAACAAAGAAAAAAGGGTGGGGGAGCGCATAAGACTATAAAATATTCTTTTCTTGTGTATCAAAGACAACCAGTGTATTCAGAGGGTCAAAGTTCCTCTTTTTCCTGAAGAATTTCAATTTCTAGACCCCTTGGGGAATATGCAGTCGAGTAAAACCATCACCTTAAAACCTTTGTTTTCTGTTGAAATTTAACATGCTTTCCCCCAGTTACTTTCTAACATCCATTTTCCTCCTTCTAGCCCCTCTAAATTCTACCTGATGAGCTTTTCTTACAGTAGACTTCTCAAATTTCAGGACAGGCCAATCATTTAATTTCAATTTATTTACATGCTTAAATAAAGGTCTGGAATACATGTTTGTTCTGATCTTGGCTATATGCTAATTGCCTAATTGGTCACAGTTTCAGAATTTGGGAATTTTTAGCACAATTCTGTGCTGTTACCCCCCTACAAGCTGCTGGGTCTCTTGGTTTATTTTTCTCAAAGTGGATAGAAGCAGGAAAAGGCTCTCAGATCAAAGGCTAAGAGAATTAGGATTGTCCAGCCTGGAGAAGAGAACGCTGTGGGATGACCTAATTGTGCCCTTCTGGCATCTGAAGGAGTTTGCAAGAAAGATGGAAGGAGGCTATTTAGGGCATGTAGTGTCAGGACAAGGTGGAATGGCTTCAAACTAAAGAGATTAGGTTTAGATTAGGTGTTAGGAAGAGGTCCTTTGCTATGAGGGGGCGAGGCACTGGAACTGGTTGCCCAGAGAAGCTGTGGCTGCTCCACCTCTGGAAGTGTTCAAGGCCAAGTTGGATGGAGCTCTGAGCAATCTGGTCTAGTGGAAGGGGTCCCTGCCCACAGCAGGGGATTGGAACTAAATGATCTTGAAAGGTTCCTTCCAACCCAGGCCATTCTATGATGCTGTAATGAAGTAATTCCTGTGTGGTCTTCTGACTTGTATTTCTGTGTAGGTCACCCTTAAAATGGTTCGATAGTGTAGGAGAAAGGTAAAGTTTGGGTAAGCCTTTTAGTCATATGCAGTTATAAGAAATATAGAGTCATCTGTTAAGGATGCTGATTTGCCACTATGGCTTCACCAAAATATTTTCAATTTGTTATACAATTTTTTTGGGGGTGACTAAATATTTAGAAAGCATGCCATTCATTTTGGGGTGTGAGTGTTATTTGTACACTGCTAAACTGCTTCATTTGAAGTTTATAAGATCAAAAATACTGACATGAGAAACTGAGAAGTCAAACTAACTGCTAACAAGTTGAGTCCAGGAGGAAGAAATAAATGAGAAACAATCTTTCTAGCAAAATCTCATGAGCAGAATCTCTGAAGTGGACTGGGGGAATACTTCCAGTTTCCACTTATATTCTTTATTCATAAATGGGACTGTGGTGTATGTTTCTCTCTGAAAATTTTAGGCCCAGCTGTTGTTTATGTGGCAAAGTTTGATGGGAAGGAAGGGAGAGGCACAGGAGCAGCACCCCTGCACATTTAAACAATCTACCTTGTGAAAAATGCTTAGTTATGGCAAAGACACACCAGGGAAAAAAAAAAGTCCTTGCAATGCCTGTATGTACAACAGAAGGAAGACAGAAAATACAAAAAGGATAGAAATGATTCCTGGTATAACTGGAGGTTGCAATGAAGCTGAGCAGAAGGTGAATCTGCCCTGAGCTTGGAGATCAACATGCTGTTCAGATTTCTGGAGGATTGTGGAAAAGAACTGAAATTTTTACTGGGGTAATATGTGGACCTGAAAGTTGTTATTAAGAACTTCAGCTTATAAAGTGCATTTGTATGAAGATTCTGGTATGGGAGCATTGTCTTGAGCTAAGTTACACAAATCACAGATTTGTCCCAGTAACTGGTGTTTTGGCTGAAGTCACAGGACGAGTGGGTGAGTTTAGCTGCCTGGAACACTTTCCCACTCACATGCTGTGCTTGGTCTGTACGCCCAGGTTGGGTCTGCACTGCAGATACCATATGGGATGCTGTAGTCAGGCTCTTGAGTGGGACAGGTGCATCCCCATCCAGTAAATTTTTGCTGAGATGCTCAGGGACCAACAGACTCATAGGAACATAAAGAAAAGGAGATTTGACTGAAGGTTAGAATTTCTGACTGTGATCCCTGTGCCTGGTACAAACAGTATTCAGGGTAACTCAAGGAGGCTGATGGGTAGAAATAGCTGTACTCTAAGGTATGCTTTGTCAGCAGCTTTTAAAATGCCATCAATACCAAAATTGCACCTATTTGCCTTTTTAGGTACTTAAGCATGGTTTAGAAAACCATTGTATCACATATGTGTGCTTTGTAGAGCATCTATGAGTGTTCCTGTATAGGTCAGAGACTCTCAAAGGGTGCATCTTACAGAGAAAACCCTAATGTCATTTGGAGATCTAATTTGGGGATCTGTGGTAATGCTGGCTGGGGGGTGGAGTTCAGTAAGAGGTGGTGTTAAGTCATCAAAGTTATTAGTCATAATTCCTAAGACAGTAACATTACAAGTCCTAATTTTAAAGATAGTGAAAGAACAAAAAAGAAAACAACATTTAGGTCAATAGATAGACTCTGTTCACATCAGAGTAGAAAACCTAATTAACTGAGTCATTTATGTTTAATATCATTTGCAAACATCATCATGCAGACTCTGCTCAGTTGTACATCTGTTTTGTCAGAGCCAAGGGAATACTCAGGGCTCAGCTGATCTCCACCTCTGGAGTGTTCCTATGCAGTAATTTTCTGTGTTACTTTTATTAACAATAAAGACAATCATTAAAGAGTTCTTTCATGTTAAATCCTTTGATTTGCAGGTTGAGACACCCTGACTGACATCTCTAGCCTCTGCCTACCTGCTGTCTTTCAGGACAGGGAGGAGGAGAGGCACTTGCCTCTGTCTGGGGCAGAGTGGAGGAGAGAGATTGAATTGCCAAGGGTCTGTGCTCTGCTCTGCTGCTGCCTCCTGCTTTTGGGTGCTTGATCTCCAAAGGACTCCCAGTCCACAGCCCCATTTAGATCTACAAAGAATAGATCTATAAAGCTTTAAAAAAAGTTCAGTTATGTAGGGAGAGCCAGTCCTTGCTGCCTACAGGCTAGATATTGACTTTAAATACAGCCCCAGGCAAATGAAACACTGCTCATAAATAGCCTCAGGACCTCAGAACACACCTGCTCAACACAATCCTTCTCCTGGTTACTTTCTATTTTGAAGGGCAGTACCTCAGTGTTGCCTGTACCAGTGATATATTACTGCTTTCTATTGCGTTGTCTGCAGCTATTTTGCTCCTTTCAGTGATGGTGATATCTGTTCCCATCAATTCCTAGGTTACAGAACAAAGAAGGGCATGCAATGTCCTGTTGATCCTGGGCTATTTCATTAGTGCTTGTGCACACCAGCTGTGCACAGCTGCAGTGCTGGAGTTCAGCATTTACAGTAAAATTCTTTATAAAAAGAACACAGACAATAAGAGCAGAAAGAGCTGGGTTTGTTTAAAGCATCTTGGAGAAGTTTTTCCTCTCAGTAGCACCCACACCTTGGCTTTGTCTAGGACCAGATGCTTGCACTGGTACTGAATTAACAGTATCAATTTTCTTACTGCAGCCAAGGTAATAGTGATCAAGTGACTTAAATAGGTTTATAGTCCTGGGTACACTGACTCTTCATGCTTAATTTTTATTCTAGGCAATTTCTTCAAGGCATCAAATACTCAAGAAAAATCAATAGTCAAACTCTCAGTGTAGATGATTTGATATTTTTAGGAATATACATGAATTCGTTAGGTGCATTTTAAGAAATTTATTGAAGAAGTTACTGGGACGTGACTCACTCCCCAATTTACAATTATTGATGTAGCTATGGTTGAGGAGAACATTTTGCTTTTAGGACTTAATAAAAATTTTAAGGAGTAGTAAAAAATGTGGAGATAGTCTCAATGCAAATTATTCTTTGGGAACATGAAATAAAGTTATATCTCTATTAATACAGAAACTCGCGTTTGAAAGGATCTGTCATACAACATTTGGCTTACTTGTTGGGCTCCTCAGTGTCGAGAATGCCTAGTAATGTCTGCAGCACACATGGCTCCATTCATGGACTTTGTCCTTAGAGTAGGACTGATTAGAGACCTAATTTTACTGATTAAATGAGGCTTAAATATTTAAATTGCTCTTCTTTTGCAGATAATCCAAACAATCCAGATATTTATTTTAATATGTGTTTTTACCTATAATTTAATTACAAACAAAAATTTGTATTTTGAAAAGTTAGGCAGTTCTTCCCAGAAGAAGGAAAAAGGAGGCAGTTCTTCCCAAAGGGTTCAATTAATTTTCAATTACTGTTTTGCAAATGTTAT
Organism: Melozone crissalis; assembly: GCF_028551555.1. Taxonomy (NCBI): domain Eukaryota; kingdom Metazoa; phylum Chordata; class Aves; order Passeriformes; family Passerellidae; genus Melozone; species Melozone crissalis. Next base: position 31,811,492 of record NW_026535784.1, on the reverse strand, counting down.
TGTTGAGCAATGTTATTGATGTGCAATCTGACACAGGCCAAGGGGAGTGTGTATTTGTTTCTGATATTATAAGAATATAGGTGGCTCTGCTCTGTCAACACTTGATGGTAAAATTACATCTTGAATTTTTGGAGCTGATTTGTGTGCCCACACTTAGAGTATTTTATAGGCTAACAATATCTAAAATGTTTAAGAAAGCTAAGTATTATAATCTTATCCAAAATACCTGTGGGCATGAAGGAAGGAAGTGCAAAAGAATCAGTGAGTGAAAAGTAGAGAATGTTTCCATCCATTCAAGTGAATTAATTCTCACTGTATCCCTTCCTCGCTCTATTCATCAATCACAAAAATGGCAAGGGCATTGGAAGAAAAAAGGCAGGAAAGAGTTAAAAGACTGCTTTGCTGTGCTGTAATTGCTTCAGCTGTATCGTCTTATATGGCTAACTTGTTATCACTGTGGTAAAAACATGGAGATGGGTTGCAAAGAAGAAACTGCTGTTTTTGCATGGAAAAGGCTTATGGGCCAAAAGGGCAAGTAAGGCATGGGCATCATTAAACATACTGGTACAGTGAACAGAGCAATAGCCGGCCTTGAATTCAATTCAAGGCCATTAAATTAGGAAAAAGATTTGAAAACAAGAGAACAACTTTTGAACTTTATATACCCGGGAAAGGGGAGCAATGGTGTGAATGCAAGTGGTGTGGCACTTAAAACAGCTGGAACTGGAAAAATGCGCTGTGGAAGCTGCTATTCATTTGAATTCTCTGGGGATAAGTTAAAAGAGAGTTAGAATTGTATAAAGAAAATTTTGACAGTAAAAATATGGGTTTTAGATACATACCAAATATGGTCATGTTCTGGATGCCTGAGGGGAGTGGGTCAGGGATGTCAAAGGTCCTTGCACTCAAATGGCTGGCAGGAAATTGGTGAAGTTATCAGCAATGTGAGAGCATATACAGTAGATGGAGTGCAGGGGGAAAGATAAATATTTCCAATGAGACCAGACTGGTTATACTGACAGTGAGGTACCAACAAGATTGTGTTTGTGAGACAGCTGAAATGCAGAATAGGAGAACTGGAAAAGTAGTTCTTCAAGTGGCCGCCTATAAGGAATGCAGTAAGGTAAGTACCAGGTGCCTTAGGCTAACGCTTTGTGATACTGGTTCAAGTTACCCCTTGAGTCTTTGGCTCTTTCACTTCCATCCAAGAGTGAGAATCTTCTCACATTTTGTGCTCATTGTGATGCCAACATGGTCAAAACTGATCACTGGACTAAATAAGCATGCAAATCAAAGACTGTGTGCTCAATAGTGTGTAAACTATAATGCTAATAATAAAACACATATATAAGGGCTGTTTTCCCTGCTTATGTCACAGGTCCCAAGAAAATTAAGCTGCCCCCAAAAGCCACCAGGCATAGCATTGTAGTGGTGCTCAAAGGAGGAGGTGCTTTGAAGAAATCAGTTAAACAAGATTTTGTCTAGATTCTTGCCAAAATAAGTTTAATTCCAAACCACAGTTCATTGCTGTGGCATAGAGCATTATTTCTTTTTTTGAGGTTGGTGACACTTATTCCCTTGTAGTATATATTTTGCTTGTCATCTTTAAACTTCATTAATTTGTCACAGATTTTGCAATTGTACTCCGCTACTGACTACCTTTCCTCATGAAATGCATCAATCTTTACTTATTTTCCTGAGTGGTGGTGAATAGGGAAATTAAATGAGTTAACTTATTCAACTTTAGCTAGGTGACTGGACATCAAAAAGAGCCTCAAGGTGTGTCAGTAAATTGATTGGGCTAGACAAGCATACAGCCATTGACTTAATCAAGAAATTATTATCTTAATACATAATGGTGTGAGCAAGGCTTTTTCTTTCAGATTTTTTAGTGCCAGTGTTAGAGTATTCAGGACATTATGAATTTATACGACTTTATGGAGAAAGAATAAAATTTTTCCTGCTAAAAAACCTGATAGTTTGTTATGTCTGAAGCTGTAAGTCTGCTGGTGGTCACTGCAGGTTGCTTCATGAAGTGTAACCCAACACTCTACAATAATGAATCCACTGTAATTGGAACTTGATGATCCTTGAGGGGGAAAAATGTGTGCAGTATATTTTTTAGATCTTATTCCTAACCTTTTGGGCTCCTTGCAGATGGTGAGAGTTGAAGTGTTGTTGCAATGTTTTTCAGTACAGCTTCTGTAAATTAGTCTGGTGTTCAAAACTAAAGTGTTGTCACACTAAGCCATATTTTTCAAAATAGCATTTTTCAGCTGTTTTTATGATTTTTCCTGAAGTGGAAGCAGAGATCTGTGATGGTTTTGGCTGAGAGTTTTGGCTTTTGGGGTAGAGTTAATTCTCTTCCCAGTGGCTGTCATGGGCTGTGTTTTGAGTTTTTGCTGAACACAGAGCTGATAATGGGGAGATGTTTTTGTTATTGCTGAGCACGGCTTGCACAGAGCCAAGGCCTTTTCTGCTTTTCATTCTGCCATGCTGGGGAGGAGACTGGGGGTGCATGGGAGGCTGGGAGGGGACACAGCCAGGGCAGGTGACCCAAACTGACCACAGGGATATTTCAGACCATGTGGCATCATGTTCAGTTTATAAACTGGGGAGAAGAAGGAGGCAGAGGGGGTACATTTGGAGGGATGGTGCTTTTCTTCCCAAGTCACCTGTGATGAGGCCCTGCTCTCCTGGAGATGGCTGAGCATTGGCCTCCCGAGGGAAGCAGAGAATTAATTTCTTGTTTGGCTTTGCTTGTGTGCTCAGTTCTTGATTTCCATATTAAATTGTTTTCATCCCAGTCCTTGTGTTCTCTGGCTTTTACTCTTCTGTTTCTGTCTCTGATCCTGATTATGGGAAGTTAGTGAGTAGCTGTGTGGAGCTTGGCTGCTGGCAGGGGCTACAGATGAAAAACACAAATTATTTGTGGAGTGTCTGGCATAACGTATACCAAAACTTAGCTATAAAGAACTTAACATTTTAGAGAAAAACATTTTTTTCAAAATAAAATCTTAACAGTTCTTCCAAGCCAGAAACAAACCCCAAGCATTTATCATCTGCAGTATGATATTTCTCCCCTGTAAATTCTGTTGATCTTCCCAAAGTGCAGTGCAAAACATTGATAGATTAAAAATGGACCTGTGTCCTAAATAGAAAGTGGGATGGAGGAGCACAGTAATAAAGGGAAGAAAGTAATGCCTCAGGTTATATGAAGAGCAACATGAAATGCCTGACAAAAAAAGCTAAGAACTGGAAAAAATGTTTGAAGCAGAGGAAGAACAACAGAGGAGATATGAAAAAGTTGGGGAATGCAGGTAGAAACTTTAGTTTGTGTACCACTGAAATTGACACTTTATTTGGACGCCTACTATCTTGGTTTTTCTTGGGCAAAAATAAAGTGGTGCTGGCCAGGGGCTTGGCTTTATACATGTTGAAGGTCAGAAAAGATTGAATGTCATTTAGCTTCTTCACTTGTCTTAAACTCAATTTTCCTGATTATCTTCTTCCAAAAGTTTTCTATCAACTTTAAACATTTCAACAATATGAGGAATGGTGCTTTAAATGAAAGATTTGTGATGATGATATGTAATGTAATAAATCTTGCTTTGTAAGTTTACGCTTAGAGGGTTTTATACTTGCAAGTTGCTCTACAAGTACAAACCTTTGAAAGGTTAGTTTATCTCACAGGTATCCTAGGGACAAAATAATTTCACCATCATAGATGAAAAAAGTTTCTGTGTTTATGTGAGGTTTCTTCAGAGTTTTTCAGATAGAAGAGGGAGAACTCTTCATGAAAAGCACTTTGTTGTCATCATCTGTGAAATTGACTGATAAAGTTTGGTCTCTGAAAATAAGGAGAAAGCTGAAGATAGCAGATAAATTGGTTTTGTGTACTGGTGGTGCTCTTTCTTTGTGGGTGCGGATTTTGGTGGTTTTTTTAAAAATAAATATTTTCTATAATTTGTAAGTTTTCTTGAAGATGTTATGATGGTCCAAAATATTCCTTAGCTAAGTAGTACTGATTGTTTGCCTTGAGGCTGGAGCAGAGTATTTTCTAAACTTCTTAAGAATGAAAGAAAGAAAGTGGTAATTAGATTCTAAAGATTGCATACTAAACCCAAATTTTCCTTAGACAAAGCTAAGATCTTTCTATTTGTTATAAAATGTCATTTATTGCATTTAATTGTTTTGGCAGTACCTGAATTCAGAGTGTAATTAGATACTGGCCACATATTTTTCTTCATTGTTATTAAAAGGATATGTGTGAATGTGTTTGGTAATTCTGTAGTGTTTAAAATCCAGATTTCATACTGTCAGGGGAAGTGTCATGCTTTTGCTTCATAACCAGACAGTGTATGTTTTCAATAAAAACTTATTTAGGAAAGTACAACACATTCATCCTTGATATTTAAGCAAATTCACATTGCAGAATGATTAATTGCATTCAGCCTTTTCATCCACTTCTAATTTTTCAGGGGACATAATTGGATGCAAATTGGCCAGTGTTAATCATTAGATACCACTAATTAAAAACAGAAGCTGTAATGGTAATGGTAATGGTATGATTATTGGTAGAAATAAATGAAGCAGATCAGGTAACACTTTTCTTCAGGGACTCATGACTTGTGCCTGAGCCTCATTAAATTCAAACATGTGAAGGTGCCCTGCTGGTAGAGGCTGCAGGAAAGCTGTATTTATAAATAACTTAAAAGTAACGTAGGAGGGCAGTGCCTGAAAAAGGAGGTGTGGAGCATTCCTGTGGCTCAAGGACTTAATAGTTTAATGAATCAGAAACTTTAAAAAAGCAATTTAATTAGGTGAAAACTGGTTTTGCATAACAAAAGGACAGTTACAAAGGACACTAAGGGCATTTATTTTTTGACAGTCTTTCTGAAGCATACTAAAATCCTATGTTCTGGAAATTCAATGGGTACTTTTGTATCCAAAGAATTAATTTCATACTTTGTCTTTTAAAACTGTGATGTTAGATGACCTGTATATTGACTAAACTGGAAGCTTGCTGAAAACCTGTGATCATTCATTCAAGTCAATAACTGTGGTTTACGTAGGGATTCAGAGGAGATAATTTTGTCAAGAAGAATCTTCTGACTTATCTTTTAAATTGCTTTCAAAATACACTGATGACCAATGAACCCTTTCAGTCCTCTGCTTTGGGGTTTTTTCCATCATAATCACCAAAGTTCATCAGGAATAAGCATTAGTAAAAACTCCCTTTAAGGGATTCATACAGTGATGGAAAATACAGATACCAAATAAAAGATGCTAATAGAAGATACTGCACTCTGTTCAGTCTTACGGACAGAACTAGGGAATTAGGCATTTTTGTTGTGGGGGAGGAAAGAGCCATGAATGAAAACATTTTAATTTTCACTATTCCTTCCAGTTCCCTGTTGGTGCAATGTTCACCAGTGATGTAGGCAGTGACTTGGAGTTAAGATCCCTGGTTTTGGATGCGTGACTTCTGTCCAGCAGCTGTGCTCAGGCACCAATCTTTTGTGTCTGTCAGCTGGAGTGAAGGACCTGCACAGATAGCAGTGCCCCAGCTCTTTGGAGGCAGAGACAGAGGATGGAGATGTAACAACCAGAATTAGCACCTAAGCTTAGAACTGTGCATACCACACATTTACATGTGTACTACATTTCATCTTTTTGATAATGGCTGCTCTTATATAAACTTAGAGTTGTAACTGCTAGTGTGAAATCAACATCATGTCACCATTCATCCACAAACATTAATGATGGCTTCAGCATAAAAAAGCAGAAAACTGAATCCTCTTCGTTCCTCCCAGCAATCCTGTCTATTGAACCCTGCCCATAGGCAGACTTCTCTGCCTATGGAGAAAACCAGTTTTTAATTTTCATTGCAAGTGAAAGACAGTAGGTAAAAATCACTGTTGAAGTGAATACCAATGACTTCTTCAACATGCAAACTAAATACCATCAATGCAACAAAACATTTCTGGTGTTAACAAAGCTATTAATGTGTTTTATATCTACATGGTCAATGCAGCAGCTGCCACTGGTCAGGTGACAGTCTAGAGTTAAACAGGCTGATGAGTCAGTCTATCATCATTAGAAATCAATAGGAAGGCTTCCATTGGCTTAGTGAATAACTTCATCAACTGTCATTGTAGCAAATGCTTTTCACCTGTGCTTTCAGAAGAGCAAAATAATTGCAATAACAGTTCCTCTTCAAGCACATCTGGGCTGTTCTCATTGTATAAAAGAGTTACCAAGTGGAGAATGAAGGGTGCCTCTTCTAAAACACGGGCAGTCAGTGCACACCGAGCTGGGAAAGGCAAGTAGTAGTTCCTTCCTTTGTTGTGAGATCATAAAAAGGTGGACCAAGTAATATGTTTGGTTTTCCAAGCAGGAACCTGGATAAATCTCACACTGATTAAATGAGTCTTCATAAACCTATTTTGCCTGCTGTTGCTGTGGGTTGTATATCAATGCTGAGTAAGCACTAGAGCCACCCAAGACGTGTTTCAGTTCTTTGTTGCTTCCACAACATATAACTCTGTCCTATAAAAAAATCAAATATCCATTAATTAAATAAATCCCTTTTTTTGTGCTAATAATTCTACATTGTTTTTCTGTAACTATGAAGAAGATTATTCTGGGTTTTATGGGTGATGACTAATATTCACTAAAGTTTATTTGAAATGGTTTTCTAGAATGCACTGCCAATTTCATGTCACCTATGCCTTTGCACTGAGTAATACAGTATTCTCTTTCTCAAAGGCCAGAAGCTTGTATCATCCTGAGTGCTCAGCATCTTTGAGTTTTTCTGAAGAAAACTGCTGTGGCACTCTTGGTGGCATGAAACATTTAACACAGCTTGGACGTGATGTATGGCTTCATGCACCTTGTCATTCTTGCTTGAAAATCATTAAGATATGTTACTATGTCAGCATCATAAAGGGCATTGTCTCATTGTGACCTAAAAGTTGATGCATGCTGTTCAGTTGCAGGTCCGATTGATTTTTTTCAGGCACACAACAGAGACTGTATTTACATTTTGTGAATTGTTAGAAGAAGAACTAAGTTTTTTGAACTCATATCATTAGTGCCTCAGTCACAGAATTTCAAACTTGTTCAGACACAAGAGGGGGAAAAAAAGATGGTGCCAGTCTTCTATCAAACATAATTTTTTTTCCTCTCCTTCCTCCTCCTACTTTCATCAGGCCTTGTCTTTGTCAAAAACTGCACTGACTTTTTCTGGCAATGCAATGGCTCCAGTCAAAAGAAAGCGGGGGAGCAAAAGAGCTGTGGCAAAGCACTAAAGCCCTGAAGTGACCAGGAGCTGAGATCCTGCTATGTGAATCCTGCAGGTCCTGTTTTCAGCTGGCTATGCATTAGCTCCTCTCTCCATCTAAACCAAAAAGAGGGGAGAAAGAAAGGAGTAGGGCTTTTTTAAAAACATATTTGCAGTTGTATAATGTGATTGGTATGAATGTAAGTGTTGATGGAGTTAAATCTGAAAACATATATAAGAGAGGAAAAAATGTGGGGCAACAGAATGTAAGTAAATACATCTCGTTATAAATACAGCTAACATTTCAATGTTAATAGTCTACCATACAACTCAACCTGACTCAAAATGACAGGTTACTGATGATTAGGTTAAGATCGTGTGAAATTTAGAGGCTTGGATCTTTTGATAATTTTTTCTTCTGCAAATGATAATCTCAATATTGCACAGTCTATACCCCTTCCAATTTTGTGAAAATGTCATGCTTTTGAAGTGCAAATAGCAATGATTTCTTTGCCTTATCCACAGTAATTAAAACAGGGCTTCTTTGCCCTGCTGTATGTGTAGATCCTCTATTTTATCTTTCAGCAAATCTGTTTTATTGCAGTAGCTCTGTAATTGGGAATCTCTGCTTATCTGCCCTTCTTTCTTCTTTTTGGAAGATTTTAGTATTTAATGTTTTAAGTTGTTTCAGAATGTTGAAATTTGTCTGTGGATAAATCTGCGCGAGTTTTCCAGCTTAAAAAAAAGCACCTTTTTGAACTATACTAACCACTCATAACATTACATTCATATCATTATTAAATACTCAATACATGCACTCTTAATCAGCAGAAAGTGCTACCCCAGGTGTCCTGTTCTCATTTCCAGTAAATTGCTGTTAAAGCTCCTATAGATTTCATATTTTTGGCAGATACAATATCAGGTGAAATATTTCATGAGATTAAGTGAATTTATTTCTTTATTCTTTTGTTTATCTTTCAAAACAAAGGTCCCTTTCTTTTATTTGTCAGCAAAATTAAGCTAGCTGTATCTAATTGCAGACATGAGCCAGCATGGCCTATTTTCCATACAAATTTAATCCAGTGTAGTGTATATTATCCATGACTCAGAATAGCAGAACAAAAAAAGCAGTCAAATATTTCCATTATGAATAAAATAGCTGCTAGATAAGATAAATATTCAAGACAGATGATAGCGGAAATTAAAATTTTATAATTGGCCTTCTACAATTAAATTCTAAATTGAGAAAGTGTTTCTTCCCACTCCATCTATTCTTCACAGACACCATTTATTACATCTTTGTGTAACTCGTAGGGGGGAAAATTCATTAAAGGGTTTTTTTTTAAGGATTATTATGATGCAAATTGTTTCTTGTAGCATGTGGTTCACAATGCTTCTGAGAAAGAAGTTAATTAGAAGAAGAATGGATAGCTCAGTGGACTATAAATGGGAGAAGATGCCTTTTAATTGTAAGGAAGGCCAGTTTTAAACTGGCTCTGTCTTGGTGGCCTCATTTATTTTCCAGTAAAGACTAAAATCAGCATATCCGATAAAAATGGTCGTTGTTCATGACAGCAATCTCTTTTCCTGAATCCTTCCTTGTGGGGAGCATCGATTAATTAGTAATACCAAATAAACATTACATGATGTTTCCCATGTAGTCAGAAAGTATCCTTTGCTCTTTGAACATTTAAAAGGAAACAAATAGGGAGACAAGAGCTTCCCAGCTCATATTCAAGGAGGAATGCTAGTGCTAACATAAACCCTAAAGAGATGGCACTATGTTTTATTTAGCAAGCTGTTTTTTGTTCTGTTTTTAAGGGTTCAGTATTTCTTAGGTCCTGTATGAGCATAGAGCACAAATGACTGTTGTAATGACCTTTTGTAGTTTTGTGCTTCTTGGTGGTAATTTTAGGGGTAAGCAAATCACAGGCATGAAAAAATTCTTGGGGAAAATGTGAGTGGAAAAATAGCTGGTACTGAAAGCAGTATATGGAGAGGCACTTCTTACATTTGGAATGGAGGCTGCCTTTGGAGATGGGAACATGATGAAGGGGACAGATGCACACTTGAAAGGAATGCAGGAAAACTGAGGCCAGGGGAATATACAAAGAGAAAAGTCAAGTTTCACCAAGCTATCTCTTGGGACTTTAGTTAGTCAGAGTGACCCCAAGAAATGTTAGAAAGTTTCTTTTCCCAGCCCAGCGAGTAAAGGAGTCAGAGCTCTTCAGTTCTCGGTCTCAAGGTTGTTTATTGTATCTTATCTATAAAATTGTTTCTCCTGACCTGCTGAGGTCTGGTCAGCAGGACAGCCAGAGGCACTCTGCCTGCCCCAGGGGGGGCGTTATGTTTTTATACTTAATATGTGTACAATATTTACAATTACTTTCCAATACCTATCACCTATGTTAGGCACCAATCTAAAAGTGCCAACATCACAGCAGAAGGTGGAGGCCAAGAAGAAGGAGAAAGGCTGGGCATGCCCAGATTTGTCAATCTTGTCCCCTGAACCCCCATTCTAAAAACCCCAAAAACTTTTTTTTCACCCCGTGATTAATTCACTAGCATTCCACTTAAACTTTCGTGGCTTGTAATTCTTCATATAAGGTTGGTTAATTGTTTTTTCCAAGGGCTAAATCAAAGGCACAGGGGTCTTGGGCTCTGTGCCAAGGTCTCTGAGTCCCTTGGCAGGGTCTTGAGTCCTCCAGGGCAGCCAGAGGAATTCCTTGGTTTCCGACACTGATCTACTGGAAATTATACTAGAAGACTGGATTACTAGGTAACCCTGTACTGTGGGCAAGAAATGCAAAAATACCTGATCCAGTGCCAGAGCTATGAATCCCTCTTGCTTTTTCATTTTCTAGAAATTCAAATTTTCAGTTTTGCATAAAGGATTTTATACCTACACCTCATCCATTACCTTCATCTCTCTCATATGTGAAAATATGGAATATGTATCAGAAAGCACCAGCTACAGAAAAATATTGCAACTGCTGTTTGATGGAATGAATAAGGTTGTAAATGATGAATAAATAAATCAATGTAGCTGGGAGTTAGACATACTAAAAGATCTGTTTGAATTGTGATGCTCTCTTTGCATACTGTTTTGACTGTGTTTGCCTGAGAATGTAGGTGTTTAATGCAAAGGTAAATGAAAACAGAGATTCTCAAGTTCTAACAGGTAAAGGGGGCTTGTAATGTAACTTACACTGATAGGTCTTTTATCAGCAGTGACTCTTGCATAATTTATTGTTCCTCTTATTGTTTCAAGAAAATAAAAAAACTTGCATATTCCTATCATCTCAGATGTATATGCTTACTGAAAAACCTTTACATCAGTACTAATTAGTCATCTTTACTTAGAGGCTAACTTACAAGACACTAAATTTCCTTTTAATCACGATGGTGCTCCTGCTGTCATTAAGGAAAAGACTGTTAATGAAATGGGAACACCCCAGCGTGCTGGTCTGCAGTGTCTTTGAGCAAGGGCTCAGAGCATTACTGTGTGATGCCCTGGAGTAAAAAAGGCAGTGAGGAATTCACTCTGCAGCTGGGGATGCTGTGAGCTCTACTCTGCCTGCTCTTCTGGGCCTGCTTCTCCTGCTGCACTTAGATTTCTGACACTGATTAAGACATGGTCTTCTCTATATGAGACTGCACTGTAGATGTTCCATAGTCTTACTGTACTTGTGGTTCACTGGAAGACCATTAGCAAAGATGTAGATTGGCAAAGCAGGACTTTGCTCTATTGGTTTTACAGTTCTTATGCTGCTCTGGATTTTGATATGCTCAAGACATAATTTCTTGGAATGATTTTTGAGATAGTACAAATACAGATTTAGCTGAGAATGCAGGGATCTTTTCTCCTCGCTAAGGAATATTCTTTGAAGTGATATCTCTGATATGAAAATGCTAGAATTTTTTGTTCTTGTTTGTTTAAAAAAAGTAGCAAAAAGCACTCTCCCAGTTTAATAGACCTTATGAAAAGTCCTGTTTTGAACATACATCACAATTCATGTGTTTACAGGTATTTGAAGTATACAGGTTTAAATATCCATTAAAAAAAGAAAACGTTTTATCAGTCAGATCTCTTAAAGGCAGCCCAAGAGGTTTCCTGACATGTAGGGAAAAAAGTCTTCAGTTTCTAGAACCATTAGGGAAATTCTCTGCTTAATGATGACTGTTCTGGAAATCTGTTAAAGATACTAAAAAGAAGTTTATCTTGGAAACCAGTCTGTGATAGCAAATGTAGCGACACACTTTTGAGTATGCAGAGGTAGTTATGATTAATAATTTACATTGTTTTGATATGTATCCTAATCTTTTTGTTTCCAGTGCACTCTTACTGGTAGTGAAAAGAATGAAGTTAAAGATACCAAGAGAAATAGCTAATTTAGACATTGCCAAACTCTAAAAAAAATAGAGGAAGTGTTTATGCTATTACAAGGAAAATACAAGTTATTCATTAACAGTTTTAAAAGTCTTTACCTCATTGTAAAATTGACTTGAAAGAGTAATAAAACACAAGAGATTACTGTGTTTTGTCTTGATCCCAATCACCTCGGCTCATTGTCAAAAACTTACAAGTAATGGAGAGGGAATACCTTGGCTGGAATAATCTGCAAATCCATGGCTGAGTGCACCCAGGAGACCAAGGAACTGAAATAGTGAACCAGGTGTGTTAACAATGATGGGCCATCAAAGAGCAACACATTTATTATGTGTCAATTTTGGGCCGTCCAAATAAGATGCTGAAGGTTAAAACTACATTGAGGTTTAGGCTCATGCTGTGAATACATGAGTCATAAATAAATCTCTGCTGGCAGTGGTTGTCTGGCATGTCACAAAAGTGAAGGACTGGCCCCAAGGAGTAAAGCAGGGAGCTTGCAGAGCTACGTGAGGTCCTGCCTTTGCAGCTGTGCAGCGCTACTGTGGTAACTCGCCTGGTAGGGGTGAAGTCTGGGGATAATATAGTTGGTTGGGTTGATGTTCTTTGTCCTTTGGGAGGACAAGGCATGGAAACTTATAAATTGCTTAGAATTTATGTTTTATTTCCTCTAATCTGTTGCAAAATGTGGGCTGAGTTAGAATGGTAGGAAGTGATGCTGATAGACAGTGGCTAAAACATGGCTGAAATCGTTACTTCTGTCAAGCAACAGCAGTGCATTGCTCATCCTTGCTCAATTCTAAAATTAGTCAGTAAAAATTACTCTGCATTCTTGCTCTCTGAACGATGACTGTGTTTCAACCATGGTTTTTAGGCATCGAAGCCAGTGAAACAAACTTCTAAATGAGTCTGAGTGACTCAATAGTATTGTGTGAGCAACTTACAAATGACCTTGAAAATGTGAATGGGATGCAAGAACTGTTGGATACTGCTTTTTTTAGATAATGACTCTTCTTCTTCCTGAAAAGCACCTTCCAAAATTAGATTGCTCCCTGGTTAGTATATTGACAGAACACTTTTATATGCTTAAAGCTGAGAACATCTAATATGTATAACAGCATTCATTTTATCATTTAACTAAATAATTATATCCTCAAGAAACAGCCTGATGTGATGACATGCCAAAGACAACAAGAAGACCTTTTAGAATCTGCAGTGATTTAATTAAATAAACACACTTAATATTTGCATATAGAGATTATATTATTTATAATTAAATTTCCAAGTAATGTATTTTGCAGCCCTTCAATTTCCTCCACATCATTCTGCCTCATTGATAAGTCCAGTCACATTTGACGGCCAGAATTGGGCATTTAAATATGACCACAGTAGACAAAACAATCATTCTTCAAAGAACTTATTCTGAGTGACATATTAAAAAAAAATCTTAAAATCGGTGCAAACAGACACTTTTGCCTATAGCAGTCATCTCTCTGTCCATTTTGAGGCCAAACACATTTTGTTATTATTTACTGTATTCTGATTAATTTTATCCACACTTTAAGGAGAACTAAACTCTCTGGATGCCTTCTCATAGGAAGCAGTAGCCAGGAAACATTACAGATAACAGAAAAAAATTCTGGTTTTAATGGTAACTGTCAGTGATAGAGTAATTCTTTTTAAGTTATTTAAATTTGTATCAAAGACCACATACAATCTTATTTTATTGTGACTCCATCTCACTATCTAGATTCTTCTCTATCTCCAACTCAGTTGCTGATCTTTTCTTCTGACATTTCTGAGAAATACAGAGGAGTTTTACTGTGTGGCTTTGAACTTTTAGTGTCTCTGCTCACTCAGCCTCTTCTCAAAAATGGAAAGTGATGTGTGTGCTTCTTTCTCATGAGCAGATTTCAGTAAAACCCCTGTAAAAGTTGCATGAAAGGTTACAGTACATGAGAATTGAATCTCTCCTTATCAAATTGCCTTTATCCTGTTTCATCCAGGTATGCCCATCACAATTTTTCCCACTGTTTGATTTCATGATATAGCCTAGTTCTCTGTTGTCAATCTACTTCCAAAAGGCAAGAATGGATGAAAGGGATTTGCTTGAGAAAAGAGATAGGGGAAGGGCATACAGCAAAGTGGAAACTGCTCTGGAGTCAGTGTTTCTCCCTTTGACCCACATTATGCACCCACTTGCTACTGAAATTATTAAAATTAGATGCTATATTTTTTTTCTGAATGTTTCTTTTTGCCTTAATGGCTTTATGACCATATAAACTTCATACTCAGTGTTCCTAAAATGCTGATTTAAGTGTTGACAAATACATGTTTTCAGGAGTAAATATAGAATGTAGAGGAGAACTAGTTAAACACAGTCTTTAATATCTGAACTCAAGGTATAAGTTCTACACCAAAATTCAAGTCATGGTTTTGACCAGACACACATTTCCATGACTTCATCAAAGAATAAGCAAGTATATGGCTAGCATGGAGGCCTGGATGCTTCTGCCAGCAACTTTTGTCTCAAGAACTCAGTCCTTTTCATCAGAATTGTTCCTTTTCAGTTAAGTAGAATATAGGGTGCTGGTGGGCTGTTGTGAGTGGTCTGTCCCTATTATACGGGTTCTTTTTTTGCTTAGTTGTGGTTTTAGGCACAGCACTGCTGTTGACATCTTGGTTACCTGTTTTGTGTGGGATTGAGCCACAAAGTGGTTACCATACATTAATATTATAAGAGATAGTACTCAGTTGCATTTGCTTAGAAATCTAAAACTTTCTTTCCTGAACTGAAACTACTTTTAACTTAACATTGTAGTACTTTACTATTCTGCATCTCTACCTAAAGCGATATTCATTTCCTCTAGGTGTATCTGTTAGTAATATGATAGCAACGCTTTTACTGGGTGTGATGAGGTGCTTTTGTAAATGTGGCTCCGCTGATTCTACTGATATTAAAAAGAAGTAGAAAAAGTTATGCTGTTTTGACTGCCTAATGAAAAAATATTGGCTTGCTGGCTGCAGAAAACCTTTCTGCTAAGAAAAAAATAAATAGCCTAACTGAATTGGGAAAAATAGTCATGATTTAAAGGTTCAGCTTCACTGAAGTACAATAAGTCTTTTGGAAGTGATGAAGCAATCTTGTGAGACCTAAATCTTATCTGTGATAGCTTCTATTCAGATATTTAGTGCGTGAAATACTCATCTTGTCAGAATCATGATGGATTCTATGATTTTTATGTAGAATGTTGCTGTAAGGAGCTGTATTTTTTGACTGTCAGGTGAAAGTGTGGTATATAAGCAAACTGATTTTGTAAGGCAACATCTGTTTGCTTTATAGGGCCTTATTCCAGTAAAAGTCTCTGCAAAGTCATAAAAAGAGGTTAATTTGGGGTAAAGCTCATTCCTCTTAATACAGCCTAAAGGCAATAATTAAGTTTTTCCAAATGGAAAGAAATTCACTCAGAATAGTTATGGTAAATGAAACATCCAGATGTGGATGAACGTGTTGGATGCAGCAAAATAACTTTGCCAGGTTAAAATTGTACTGATGCAAACCTTTACATCAAACTTTGATGCAGTCTCTCTTATATTTTTTGTTTAGAAAATGGATTCAGCTTTTACTCTGTGTCTTGAAATGTCTTTTATTTCTAAGCAAACGCACTGGAGATGGATGTGCTTACTGGACAATTGTTTGGGACTTTCAAATTTGTTGTGAGTCTTGTGGACTTGCACAAGCTCCTTGGTATCTCCATGTTTAATTGATGCTCACAGATACACTGAACAGCAAATTAGGTTCTCAATTACTGTCATTTCCATTACTCTATCAGACTGTGAAGAAAATGTTGTAGATTTAAATGTGGGCAAAGAATGAAGGGTATGATCCAGACTCCAGTGAAGCCAGTGGTATTTTTCTATTTAGGAAGGCAATTTTCAATTAATTCAGGCCATGCATGAAAAACAGACGTAAAACTTAAAAGGGAATTGGTACTTTCAGGTATTGACAACTTGCTCTCATGTCAATGAACTCTAGCACAGCTCCCAAGTACTTGCATGATTAGCTATTTTACCACTGTTTATCACTGTGGTGTTACAATTTCTCACATTTTCCATATGATAATGAGATAATGAAAAATAGTCCCTCATGTGGGCCATATGTGAATAACTGTAGCATAAAAGTTGTACTAAAAAAGTCCTGTTAAATTAAAATTACAGTTACATTACCATATATCAGATGTTATGCCTCTGTAGCAAATGGGAAACCAGCTCTATTATTGCATATACTCTACTTTTTGTTGATGATAGTAGCAAAATCCATTCAGAGCCACATGAACCTCTGACTTCAAGCCTAAGGCATGTGACCAGTGTAGCAACCTGCTGCTTTCTAGAAATTAAGTGTGTGGTAAATCCCTGAAGCATTTCACACCCACCATTTCTTTTGACAGTCTTTCACAGGACTTCACTGATTAATTATCAGACTGAGTATGCCTGAACTAAGTAATTAATTTTGTCTGAAAAGGTATTATTCCAGATCACTTTCTCTGGCAAGATGATATTGCCTGCATTATTAAATACTTTCTCTAGTGCCTGTCATACACAAACCCTCTGCTCCCTAAGCTCCCTTCTATTTACCTGCCGTTCACGGGTAGACACAACGAACTAATATGAGATTTTGTAATTCAGGTGTCCTTTGATTAAACAATTTGTTTTTCCGAATCTAGAAGAGCAGTAAAAGATGAAATTTGGATACTTTGAAGGCTTTTATTGTGTTAGAAGTGCTCGTACTTAGCTTTTTTATACAAATTTTTGCAGAATTTAGCCAGAGTTCCCTATTTTCCATGAAGGAACTCCTAGGCCTCTTAACTGTGGCACAACAGTGAAGTGAGTAGGAAAATTGGAGACATACTGGAGAGAGAGGGAGTAAAAAGTTACTTATTTTTGCTATAAAAATCATAGCATATTAGAGACTTTTGGCAAATAGTTTGTTTTCATTTTAATTTAAAGTATAAATAAAGCTTGTGTTCTATTGGCATTCACATACCTTTATTTATCTGGTGTGATCTTCCATGAAGTAATAAACTGCTGAAACCTTTTTAAAGAGTGTGTTTTCAGACTAATATAAACTTTTACATTCAATAGAAGAAATAAGGATCCTGAGCCTTATTAATTTAGGGAGCTAAAATTATCAGAAGCAGTGATGTTCTTTTGCAAACCTACTTACGTGGCTCTGCAACTGCTCAAGCATTCACTTTTGGCCGCTGTTGTATACCATATTGGGCTAAAATGGCTTTTACTGCAAGCCTTTGGCTTGTATATGCTTCACTGAGATAATTCAGCAAGGAGAAAAAGAAGTTAAATTTTATGAGTCAGTCATGGTGAAAAATATCACAAGATTAACCCATATTTGTTTGGATCTTTTGAAGAAAGATTTTTTTCCTTAGGAAGAAGCTAGCAAGATGGAACACTAAAGACTAACAAGCTGTTTGGCATACTGTGTACTCTAACTTGCACGTTATATGACCTCATAACTACATAGAATATTTTTCAGCCCACAGTCTTAGTATTTTACAGAAATTAGCTGGAAAACTTCATTTGAGTTTGAGATGGTTCTGATACTGTTGCTGGGTTAAAACAATGCCCATGTTCAACTTGGATCCATGTATTTTTTAAATTATTATTAATGATTATTATTTTAATATTTTTTTATGAAAAAAGTAAAGATCAGACCAGAAAAGAAAGGTTCTTTT
Organism: Melozone crissalis; assembly: GCF_028551555.1. NCBI lineage: Eukaryota > Metazoa > Chordata > Aves > Passeriformes > Passerellidae > Melozone > Melozone crissalis. The sequence goes on along the minus strand of NW_026535784.1, from coordinate 31,794,070 downwards.
CTGGGAGGTTCCTGGCATGAGCAATTGGAAGGTGCAGCTGGCAGAGGTAGAGCATTCTTTAAAACCTAAAGGGTTTTCCCCTTGTAACACATGTTGATTTACAAGCACAGGCACAAAAAGTAGGGTGATTAAGGAATTTATTTTCATTCATTGTACCCTGTAGGCAAATGTCTTCAATATTTGACCAAGAGATCAATGAAAGCAAATTGTTCACTGACAACCAGCTAGTTACTTTCCTTCAGGTGAAATACTGCTCTAAGTACTTTGCCATTATGAGGACAGTTCTCTATTTTCCATTACTTCCTGCATTTCTCTTCCTCCCTATTTTTATTACCTTTCCTTCACGAGTGTCCTTACAAGATAAAACTGGAAATACAAACCAGATAGTTTCTACAGAGTTATATATCAGTCAAACTCCTAGGGAGCTGCATGTTTTGGTTTCATGTACACTGATAACTGTCATTTCAAAATGAAGTATAGGGCCCAGAGTGTACAAATGTAGTTCAGGACGATCTGTGTGCCATATCCCCAACTGTCCCCAGTGCTATTTCACTTGTGTGACAGCATTTTATCCTTTGTTGGGCTAAGATAGTAGCCCAAGTATCACTACTAGCCAGTACTGAAGGGGGCACAGCCCCCATAAAAATGATTGTCAGCATTTCCAAGGAGGTAGTTGTTCTTTCTCAGAGCCATAAGGTCAAGTCTGATGTTCTGTATGATTTTTTTCATAGAATGCAGGTAGTGATGAGAGACTCCTCTCATGTCATATCCTCTCCTTGCTATGGGAAGTGTGACAGTAGTTGTGAGATTCTTTAGATAGCTATCAAGCTGGGACACAGTACATTTCAAAGAAAAGTTGCTTTATATCTTAGAAACTAACCATCTTTTTATATTTTGTGCCCTTGTGGCTTGGAAAGTGGCAACACATTGTTAGCTTACAGAATTCTCCATGAGAATTGTTTGGGCAGTGTTTTTTTCTGAGGGTCATAGATAAGAAGCTTTTGTTCCTAAGCCATGTTTATTAAATCTTAAACACCTGTAAACGTGAAGAAGCTGACCCATGTGGTGAGCTATCAGCTTTCAACATCACACCAGTATTTAGAACACCCACGATCTTATCTCGCTAGTGTTCTACATAATTGCTTTTGTCAAGAAACTGCCTCCTTTGTTCAGCTCTCATATGCCAATTGCTGGTACTAGATCCTGACAAATCACTCTTCTCAAGGAGTAAACGAATTTTCCACCTATCTTCAGCAGTTACTCCCTCAGGTGTAAACAAGAAAACAACTGAGAAACAGTTTCCCATCAAGAAAAAGTTATATTTAAGTATGAGCTGCTTCTGACTGCCCTCTATAAGTATTCTGCTCTGCCCTAGAAGATTTTCTGCTTTCTAGGATCCTCTACTGCTTTGTTCTCTACAAACACAAAAGCAAAACACATATCTTGTAGCATATGTCATTGCATGTTCTGAAAATCACTTCATAAAAGACTTTTCAAAAAAATCTATAGTCATTATTTGTCCAAGTATGCTCCTTGCTTAGTTGATAGAAATCTCAGTGCTCTAATGAAGATTGAGTTCTCAGAATTTTGATAGAGAATGTTTTGCAGAAGCTCCTTATTTTCAGATAATTTTCTTGCTTTTAAGAAATATGACTTTAGAGAAAGTGTTGTTACCAGAATTGGTAGCATTAATTCAGAAGCATGAAGTAGCAGTGGAAAAAAATAATATTATGCTGCTAAAAATCCTTAAATGGGGTCTGCAAATTCTAGAATGTCTAGAAATAGGGGAGGATACTAGTAAAGTATTTTTTAATTAAATATTTATTTTCAGACTTCATTATACATTGCAAATATTCTTCCCTTAAATTGAATGTTTCACTTCCATTTATTTTAATAGCTTGGTATTCAACCCAGTTGGTTATTTATGAAATGTCATGATAAGAGCAGGGTAAAATAGAATTGGTCAAACAGATCTTTAAAGGAAGATATAACTCAACAATTTTGACAGCAAGAAAATTTCAGCAGTTGAGAGACACCGAGGTTTTGTCCCTATGTGCAGTGCATGTTGCTCAGTTTTCAGTCTGTCTTTTTTGTAAAAGAAAAATTGGAAATTTGTAATCAGTGTCACCATCTGGAACACCTATACCTACTAATAATCACGTAAGAAGGGTGGTTTTGGGTCAGGTCAGATGTTCATCTAGTCTGGCATCCTGTCTTTGTGGCAAATGCTTAGGGAATGGTCATCCAGGCATGCACAACTTCCCTGGGCAACCTGTTCCTGTGCCTCAGTACCCTCTGAGTAAAGAATTTCTTCTCAACATCTAATTCAAATCTCTCCTCTTTTAGTTTAAAACCAGTGGCTTTTGTGCTATCACCATCTTCTTGAGTAAAAAGTTGCTCTCTTTCTGTAGGGGATAGAATATGAGAAAATCAAGACAGTGTAGAAAGTAATCTTACCCCTAAGGAGTTGCAGCTGGGCCAATTATCAAAGGTTAGGAACAGGCCTGACTTTAACAGGCCACAGCTGTAACCAGTGAGAAGAAGAGTGCTATAAAAGAGTGGGGTGGCTGGTTGAGAAGGGAACTGGAGTCAGTTGGCTGCTTTGTGAAGAAGAAAGAGTCAGTGCTTGGAGGAGCTGCCCATGAGAGGCACCAAGAAGGTATGAAACTTTTGTGATGGGAGACAACAGCATGGAACCCCTGTGATAAGATGACAAGATCTTTCCATTTTGTAAGCCCTTTTTAGGTACTGTAAGGCTGCTCTTTAGGTCTCTCTGGATTCTTTTTTTCAGTTTGAACAACCACAGATCTCTCAGCCTTCTTCATAAGAGAGGTGTTCCAGCTCTCTGACCATCTTCATGGCCTTCCACTGCTCTTATTTTAACAGGTCCACATCTTTATTGGCTGAGAAATCCAGGCCTGGACCACACTCTGAGTGTGGTCTCCAAAGGGCGGAGTAGAATCTAATTTCTCATATGGACCAGAAACCTTCTATAAAATAGCATAGATGCAAATTAGTTATAATACAATATAGTTCTCCTCATAAATCCCGAGTTCTGATATCCAGGTATATTTGTTCTTGTTATTGTGTCTCTGAAATCCATCCATTAATCACAATTTCACAAAGTTGGTTTTCCTGTTCTAATAAGCTGTAACTCTACAACATTGTGTCTCATATCTATTTGCTAAAAAAAGATAGGTTAAGCATTACTCATCTTCCAGATTTTCTGGTCTCGATTCAAATGCACTTAACCTTGCTTCCTCAGAAGGACCATCTATGCATACCTTTTACTCTAGGTATTCCCATTTGTGTTCATTTCCCCCTTATTCCTATTAGTGTTGTATTGTCATGACAGTTCCAGTTGGTTGTTTGCAGGCTGTTAGTCGGAGCACTAGACAGAATGCATATTTGACAGCAACTAACTGGGCTGGTAATCCATAATTTGTTGGTATCAGCAGACACAGGGCATTAGGGGATTGTAAATGAAGTGTTGGTGTAGCAGTAATTACAGACTCAGCAGCATTGCCAGAGTAAGGACTGAAGTTTGCTTTAAAGTGTGTTTCAGTGGTTTATGTAATTCAGCTAGGATAATTTGCAGTTCAATGAAACCTGACATGGAAATCGTAAACTCAAATACCAGTTTTCTTCTGAAAAGAGTTCAGACAAGAACTGAGAACACAGCAACCATTAGAGAAGTTCTGTCACATATGGTTAGATAATTAATCAAACATATACATTTTCAGCTTCCAAGAGTTTATTTTTTGAATGAGTTACATCTTCATTTTTATAATATATGATCAATGAAATAGTACTTGCTACTATTTTATGAAGCTGTCAAACAATAGCCACTCCACATATATCCATGAAATGTGGTGTTGTGTTGCAGGTTGGTGTGAGACCATAACCAGATGAATAGTTAAACTTTGTAATTAGTTTTTGGTCCTCATATGAGTAGCTCCAAGTGACTACTCTTAATAATATTCTTCACTCTTTCAGGTGAAGCTTGGTCTCCTAAAGGGTCATGGCAGGTAAAAGCAAAAGAGGGAAATAACAGAGCCTGTAAAAATTCAAATGGATTTTAAATGAAGTTTTCAGCAGTGTTGTGCCTGCATTTCTTAGAACATCAGATTACTTTTATTGGTCTTCAATCCCTTCACTTGGAGCTTGCTCTGTACTCTGAAGTGGAAGATGATGTTGCTGGCCAATCAGCACAGCAAATGGATTGTAATTACTTCAGCCCCCAAAGGTAATAACATTTTCCTTCAAGTGACAGGTCTGCATAGCCTTATGGTAACCAAGGTCACCTGAAAAACTTTAATCCTATCTAAATACTTCACTATGAGAAAGGAAACCCTGTGCTTAGGAAGACTTTTCTTTATTAAAACCTCTGGTGTTCAACATTAAATTCTGCTCAGTTCAGATTTGCCTGTAGTGTATTTATCTTCCAGTACTGTATGCCTATGCTTACTGTTATCTATTATTGCTATTATCTCACTATTATTTTTTCAGAAAATTACTAAAACAACAGATTAGGTATTTGATATTAAATGTTAATATTACTTTATGAGATGTGATGCAGTGTCAACCTCTGGATTATGCTTTGTCTTTTCAAGATCTCCTATCTGCACCTGTGTCGTTCATTTTACAGATGTGTTATTGAATTTCTAGGTAGAGATGGAATTACAGAATCATAGAATGGTCTGGGTTGGAAGGGACTTTACAGATCATCCTGTTCCAACCCCCCTGCCATGGGCCGGGACATCTTTCACTAGTCAGGTTGCTCAGAGCTCCAGCAGACCTGGCCTTGAACACTTCCAGGACTGGGGCATCCACAACTTCTCTAGACATATAATATTCTACTTTAGTAGTGAACCATGCTAAAGCCAAATAGAACAAACTTGCAATAATTTCTTCCTGGACTCAGACCTCTTTAGTTGCAATCTCAAGCACTGTTGGCATTCACCATGAGGGGATTTGCTCCTCAGAGGTTGTAACACAATATAGAAAGTGTTCCAGGCACTATTTCTATTATCATTTCTTGACCTGAGCAGCACAACACTCAAGATTGTCTCATTATAAGGAGGAATTGGATGTGTTTCCTTGATGTCACTTTATTTATAGAATCTGTTTTTCTGAATATGGGATGAATTAAATAGAGGCATCTTGTGTTTATAACCTCAAGACCTTTTCCACTAGCTTGTGATAAAGAACACTCTTACTGTTGGTTCTGAGGTTACATTGATGATACTAAGCCCTTTATGGGAGCTCAGATTTGATTGGTCTTGAAATGCTCAGCCCCAGTACACTGCTGCATAAAGGCATCTTTATTTAGACAGACAAACTTGAATTCTGTGAATGAAACAGCACATTTTGTGATACATTTTATTAATAACTTTTCTTGGTCAGCAATACCAAGCCAAATACTCGATTATATGTGGTACGAGTGTACTGACTGGCAAAGCCCCAGTAACCTCTGTCTTCCTTTCAGCTGGGATTGAGCTCATTTTCTTCTCAGTCGCTGCTACAGGACTTTGTTTTGGGTTCAGTATAATGTCAGTAACCCTGATGCTTTGGTTGGTGTTTAGTAGTGCTTGCCCCAGCTGAAGGACTTTTCAGGGTCTCGTGTTCTACCAGTGAGGAGGTGAACAAGAATCTAGAATGGAACATAGCTGGGATAGCTGACCCGTAAGGCCAAAGGGATATCCCATACTGTAAAATGTCATGCCCAGGGTAAACTGGAGAAGTGCCCTGAAATGGGCCTGATTTGGGGGTGAGCTGGTCATCTGGCAGAGAGCAGGTGGTGAGAAATTCTATCATGCATCACTTTCTCTTCTTAACTTTTATCTCTCTCTCTCTCTCCCCCTCCTCCTTCTTTTCTATTAAAATGTTTGTTATTTTTATTACTATTATTATATTTTACTTTGTTTCAATTATTAAGCTGTTCTTATATCAAGTCACAAATTTTACCTTTTTCTTCCCTATTCTCCTCCCTATCCCACTGGGAGGCAGAGGGGAGTGGGCAAGCAGTCATGTTGTTGTTAGTTGCTGGCTTTCATGATGAAATTCTTCAAAAATAATAGATTTGACACTCCTTTCTCCCTATCTTATTCCTCACTATCTCCTTTGACACTCCTTTCTTCCTGTCTTATTCCTCGCTATCTCCCTCTCTCTGTTAGTCTGCATTGCTGTGTGCTTTTGTCTCTTTCACTTTAGTGTATTCTGTCTTAAATGGAAAATACTGTGTAGTGCTGAGGGTAGTTTGGAGTCTTGATAGAAGTAGCATAAAACTTCTGATTTTTTCAACCTGCAGAAAATTAGGGGGAGTGCAGGTGAAAAATTTTTACTGTTACTCAGTATTTTCACTATAAACTAAATGAAGAATAGGTGGTATAGATATTATTGCTGCTAGTTTTAAGTGGGTTGTTCAAACTAAAAATCAAAATTTTTATCAGAATGGAAGAGGGGAAAAAATAAGTGTGGGAATTCCCAAACACTCTCAAGGTTGCTGTTTTTCAGAACCTGTTTCAGAATCTGAAACTTTGAGACCTGTGTTGTGATTTAACCCCATTGGTTAACCACTGTTCATGAGACCTGTACTCAGGTGGCTTAGGTTCTCTTTTGGACTAGAACTGTAGAATAGGAGATCTTGGAAAAATCAGTACCCTACAGAAACATGGGTTGCTTGGGATTTTATATTTAACACAGTAGTGCAAGAATCCCATACTCTGAGCACCATTCAGTGTGTGGGTCCCTGCTTTACTATGGCTGCCCTTTGGAAAACTGCATAAATCTCTTGGAAAGGGTATTCATAGTGCACCTAGGGGAACTTGACAGCTATCCTTTGCAGAGCACATAAATAAACTGCAGCCAACCAGACTGTACAAAGGTGTTCACTCTTCAGAGATATAAAATTCACACACCTGGTTGTTCTATCTAATTGATATATGGTATGAGACACTTTCTTTGTCTTATTTTCCAGGTAAAAAGCTGAGCAGAATGAATGAGCAGAGTTTCTCAAAATGAAAATTCTTGAATTTGGTCTTTGTTTCTTGTCATGTTCCCACTTAGCTTTGAAAGGTCTTCCGTGATACTTTTGTGTACTTTATGTCAATCAGTTAAATATGTCCCAAGAAGTTTGATTTCTCTCGGTTATGCTGCTGTGAGAATTCTTCTTGGTACTGTGTCCTTATATGTTGCATGAAGTACTGAGTAAATTACAGTTTAAGTCCTTGCCACCATGTGTGCTCTAAACTCTGTTACCTGACACAGACTTGTGTTCAATCAATAAAGTTGAAGCACATGTGGTATTATCAGAAAATCTTTGTCAATTTACAGTCTTCATTTAAGATTATGACTTCTTATGTTGCATGAACTAGATTTAGACAACAGAGGAACCTGTGCCTAGAAGCTGCTACACTCTAACTGTATGTTACTGGTTTTGAGTGGGGAAGGAGAAGAAAATCCTCCAAAGCCTGAAAAGTACTAAAATCTCTTGGTTCTTGGTCCGTAGACATTAGTCTTTTTATTGATATAAGCTTTTCAGATTTTTTCACACAGTTTCATGGCTGTTTAATGCAAACCATGATTTAAGTGTGCCATGGGGAATAGCAGGACTTGTCTACAAGGGTGAATTACTTAAAATATTACTAAAAGAAATAAATTTATCCACATTATTTGTTTCAAGTTCTCTCTTTATCCTAGCCTAGCCCCTTCCATAGGTAATTTTAGAGCACATGTCCAACATACATAGCAGAGAACTCTCCGTGCTGGCTTCAGAAATGGAAGCAGTGACATGGGTGTAGCTGTGCTCATTTTAGGTCGAGCTGGTTCATAGCTCTTTGTTATGTCATGTGCTTGTGCCACCTTTGCTGGAGAGAGCAGCAGGCTGGATGTGCCATGTGCTGCTGAAGGGTGCTCCTTGCCTGCTTGTCAGTAAAAGAGTATGTAGTCTTGCTTAGATTAAATGAGGGTTGTTAAATAGGGAATTCTCACAAAACATGCTGCGCACTGTGTGTTTCACACAGGTTGGTGTGCAATGTAGTCTCTCTTTGTGGGCAAATCACCAACCTTCAGGATAGAGAATGTGTGTCCCTCCTTGCCTCTCCAGATTACCTGAAGATATTTCTGGGACCAGGGGCTAGAAAAATGTTCGAGTTTAAATTCACAGCATCTCTCACTAGAGTGCTGCAGCTGTTGAACAGTTAAGAAACATTTGTATGGTGGCAGGAGAGTATCTTATTCCTCTGTTTGTTTAGTATCCACAAAATGAGTGATTGCTTGTGTTCTTTATGTGTTAGTGACACTGCACAAACTATACTTTATGATGCACTTGGGTGCAATAGCTTAGCTGGATGGTTGAATACAATTTAAATATGGAAAAAGAAGGGACTAATGGAGTATCCTCAAGGACTAGCTAATACCTTTATTTATAATTATGTCATACTATCTAGATTTGAAAAGATTTGTGTTTGTCACAAACATTTTGTTGAAATGTAGCATTTTAGATTTAAGTGTAAAAGGACCTCGGTATTTTCTCTGTGGAAATATGTTACTTATATTCGTGTTTGGGTTGGGTTTTTTCTTTAAATCTGTAACCTACCACCAATTCAAATGGCTCCTGACAGTGGAGTCTGAGAGTGCTTTTGGTAGGTGCTGCTTCTCTGCTTAGAGGAACCCTACAGACAAAATAAAAATTTAGACCTAAGCACATTTAGAGAGGAAAGGAGCAATGGAGAAAAAAATAGCATTGTTTTATACACAAGGGGAAGAAAAGTGCTTAGCCTGGGAACTTGGAGTAGTCTATGAATGTGATGTGAGCTCAAGGAGTGACTCTCTAACTAAACCTGCTTCATGTCACCTTTCCTGCTCCACATCTACGGAATGTCCCCTGTCAGGGGTAAAATGTCTTGAGTGCTCTGTTGGATGATCTTGTGAAGGGGCAGGTTCTCTCCTGGGGCTCCATCCCCTCCCTCTGCTAGGGTAAAGGTTCAAGTAATTCCTTCAGGCTTGCTAAAGCCAGTAGTATTGCACCCTTCCAACAACAGCTAACTTCTGTCATTTCTCCTTGTTAAAGTCTCGTTGAAGGCCCTCTGTTTGGGAATTCTGAGCCTCACCTATTGAGCAAAGCTTAATGTGAGTCTCTGTGTTCAGAGGAAGAGAACCAGTACTGGGTAGGAATGCTAAATGTTGGCCTTTATGGTGGGCATTCCTTTCTCTTCTGCAAAGTTTAAGTGGCCACATTTTGGAGATTCACAAATAATAACTCAAATAATTTGCAAGTGAATATCTTTCTAACAACTCTAAGATATTTACCTAGAATGCCAGCTGGACAAAAGTACCAAGAACTGTGGAAAACGTCTTATTTCTGAAAGATTAACTGCATGATAATAAAGTTTTTCATCTTTTCCTGAAAGAATATAGGCCTGGAACATCTAGAACATGCACTTTCTATCAAAGAGCGATGAACCAAAAATGTGTGTTATAGCTTCAAAGAATAAATGCTACCCTGAAGGAATGTTCTTTTTTTAAATTTAAATGCAATTTATTTGGAGCTCTCCTAGGTGCTTTCACAGAAACTCATATTCATATGCAGTGAAATCTAGTAGTTTTCCTGATTTTCTTAATCAATGTGATTGTCAGCTACTAGTTAAATAATCATCTTGGACATAATTACATTTTTTTCCATCTACAATCTGCTGGGCTTGTTTCTATTGCTCTCCTGTCTGCTTTTATTCATTACAGGGAATTTAAATACCCTATTTAGCGTGAATATAATACTCACTTCCCTTGTATCTGCAAAAGCAGTCATCTTAAAGAAGTCATTAGGTTTCATGTTAACTTTTAATGTGGTATATGTATGCGATGAACTATTCTGATACATCTGAAGTTTGCATATGATATTTCTATGTTGCCAGTCCTGTCACTGACTAGCAATGTAGCAGTGCATTTACAGTTGTAGAGCAACATCACAGTTCTCTGAGGCTTTTTGAATTTTTCTCATGAATAGTTTTAGTCTTGCAATAGTCTATTGACTGTTCTAGATTCTTTTTCAACTAATATCAAATATTACAGCACTCCAGTTTGGAGTTGCAGTCCCGCTGCTTACTAATGCTGCTACACTGAACCTTTGAGCACTGCAATACTTCTATTTCCTTTCGTCCTGGAAGAGCTGGAGGCATTAGACATTTATCCCTTACTTTTCTGTACCTTGCCCTTCCAGCCCTCACTAGGCACTCTGGAACGTGAGCTGGCGTAATGAACTGCAGCAGGAGCATCTGTGACACAATAGACAATCTGCTTAATAAATGTTTATTGATTTAAATTACAGACTATACACTTGCATGAGATGGTGAAATAAATTAAATTAGAGCTGGTTATGCATCTGTCTGCACTGAAGAGGAGGGGAGATACTGATCTCTTCTCTGTGCTGGCTGGACCTGAGGGAATGGCCTGAAGCTGTGTCAGGGAGGTTTAGGCTGGATGTTAGAAGAAGGCTATTCACCCAAAGGGTGGTTGGGCACTGGAACAGGCTCCCCAGAGGAGTGGTCACCGCACCAAGCCTGACAGAGTTCAAGAAGTGTCTGGACAACCCTCTCAGGTGCATGGTGTAATTCTTTGAGATGTCCTGTGCAGGGCCAGGAGTTGGACTTGATGATCCTTGTGGGTGCCTTAGAGCTCAGCATATTCTGTGGTATGTCTAAAGCAAGCTAAAAGGATTAACTGGTTGAGGGAGCAGCTGGTGGATTGCTGGGTTTCTTTCTAAAGGTGCTGATCAGTTTCAGTATCTTTAGAAGTAAGTTTCTGAATTTATGCCCAAAGACTGAAGAAGGTTTTTCAGGGGCTTACTTTTTGTATATTTTCAAGGACCTTTACCTGATTGGATATTGCTACAGACCAGGATATTGCTGATGAAAGTCTAGAAGTAAAGCCACTTGCTCTGTGACCAAGCAGTAAGTTTGACTTTTTGTGTCTCTGATTTGTGACATATTTCTATGGCCATATTTTATGAGAAATTAATTTTTATCTTCGTCAATAAACTGTTGTCTTCATTCAACTGTTAGAGGTACAGTACATGTAGCTATCCTAAAACCTTTCTTACAAATCTTGTGCAGAATTAGTTTTCCATATTATTGTTCTTGACCTTTATCCTTTTTTCCTCCCCAAGCCTATGGTTTAGAGGTTGTTAAGCTGTGGAAGATGTTATTATGTTCATAAAAAAAGCACATCTGAAAGCTCCACTTTTTAAATCGCGGCCTTTGTGGTTTGATAATTCCTGGATGTTATTGCCAATAACTTCTCTTTGACTGCTGTAACTATGCGAAATAATAAAAAACTAATCAGAGACAATTTACCTCTATGATTTAGCTTTAGATTGTCTGTTTCAGAAGTTCTGTTCCTAAGAGAAGCTATATTTATTGCAGAGCAGTGTGTGTAGATAGCAGTATTAATTTGTAAATTAATTATAAATTAATTTATAAATCATAAATTAATTTATGAAGTAGCCAAAATGGTCTGTTTTGCTGATCGATATGTTCTCCCATATAACACAGTGGATCATGCTTATAGTTGTGCTAACAAATTGAAATAGGTTTGTTTCATTTCTGTGGTACTTTCTAAAGTTATCTTCACCCCAGAGTCCAGTTACGCAATCTGTGGGATCAAAATTTTAGGTGATGATTAGGTATTTCAGGATGTAGATATCTGCTTTTTTCATTTCAGGGTCCTGGTACACATCTTACTGAGTTAAAGTCTTAAGCAAGTGTTTCTGTCTGAAAAGCTTCCTGTCAGTTTTTTCCCACTTGTGAACTCATCCTGTGGTTTACTAGCCTCGAGGTATTTTCTAAGGGGGAATAAAAGGGATTTTAGGATGCTCAGCAATGACTGATATGTGATATACATTACAAAAGAGTTTCTTACTTCCTTACTGTTCAGATTGATTCTCTTTAGAAGGTTCAGAGATTTGACCTACACAAAAAGAACCCAAATCTCACAGCAAGCTATGTGAAATGCACAGTCATAAGTTTTTCCTCCTGAGTGGCCTCAGAGTTAGTGCAGGCAGGTCAGTCAGGGCAGTGCAGCTCCACCCATATCACTTGCCAAGCTGATATGCCCCACTCAGGTTGGGGGTGTTGCTGTCAGCCACCTCAAAGAGGCATGGACACACTTCAGGGTTTGGCCCAAGGATGAAGATGGGGCCAATTCACATTTCTTGGAGTTGCCAGAACTGCTCAAATGGAGTTGATTGTGGTTTTAGTTTTTCTCAATAGATATAACCAAGAGTCAGCAGACTTTGGGGGTGGGAGATGAGGGATGGGTGAGAGGCCACAGTGAGATACTTGATGTGGTTCTGTCTGGTCATGTTTCTCACTTCTGCAAGTGCTGTCCAGCTGAGAGCACTGGTGAGCTCGAGCAGCGAGCTGGGTAAATGAGCTGGTCCAACTGAAGTGCAACTGTGTCAGCTCCCATCCCTGTTCTTTTATGTTTGGATCACGTGAAGTTTTGTGTTTTACCAAAAAATGAAGCTGGATCAGTTTCTCTGTCTGATTTATCAAGCATTGGCACAGGCTGATGGTGGGGAGGCTGGAGCGTGTAGGAGAATAGCGTGCAGGCAAGAAAACAAGAAAGAGCAATGACTGGCTTAATGGCATTGGATGTGTTCTCAGTGTTTTAATGGAGTTGCTTACTTGTCCTGATGCTCCATCTCCTTTACCTTTATGCAGGTGAGAATCTCAATAACTTCTCATAATTATTTTACATTTGGGTTTATTAAATTTGGTTTTGCACTGACTGCTCAGAAGAAGTTTCTCTTCAATCCTCATAAATACTCTGCTCTCTCAGTATTTTTGATCTGAATCTCTTGCTTGTGGCTATATTGACTCACTGAATGGTTTATTTTATTTAGCATGCCAAGATAATTATTTTATTAGCAAAAAGGGAAGTTTAATGGTCCCCTTTTATTTGGAGAACTATTGTGTCTCTTACTAATTATGCTGACTGCTGAGTTGTGGAAATGTCATCTGTGTTGGATATATCTTCCCTTCATAATAGTAAATACTAATAGCAGTTACTACAGAAGGATGTTGCATGGCTAAATTCATGTTTGTAAATTACTCTGAATTCCTAAGATGCCAAATTGTCTAATGCAACAAGAAATGCTGCTAAGGTTAAGTATCCTCCAATTTCTGTATTACATATTCATGTCCTTTAACAAGGAAAAGAAGCATAATGAAATGCTCATTGATGTTTTTAAGTTCTTCATTGAAGCTAATGTCTTATTAATAGCCTGGAAAACTTTGCAAATATGAGATTTAGTTAATTTTCCTGCTACTTTTGAAACCTAAAAACTCTACAAAGCAGCTATTACACCTTCATAAATAGTTTCTGGGATGAATTTGCAGATTTACTAATGTATTATCTTGGGGTAATCCTAGAGATACTATTTCATGAATATGTAAAGCATGTTTGCTGTCTTCTTTTTCATATTGTAGATTCATAGCAAATTCCTAGTTTATTCAGCAAGTGTCTTTCTCTGCTATATTTTCTGTATATAACAAATGCTGTTTCTTTGGCAACTCAGACTTCATCATTGGTAGGAAATGAGTCTGCAGTGCAGCATTATTATGCTTTGAAAGCATTAAAGTGAATTTTCAGTTCATCTGTTCTATTACAATGAATACTGAATTTTTCTTTTTTTAATAATTTTCTGATACCAGATTTCTCTCTATCATTCATAGTTTTGCTTGCCACACCACAGATAACTTTCTGTTCGGTTAGCTCCCTTCCTCCTTCTGTATGAACACATATGCTAAGTCTGTTTTACACAGAGATCTTTAGAACTATGGACAGTTTTGACAGTTTTCCATCTTTTTTACACTCTCTTCAGTTCTCATGACCACATTATACTGATATATATTTCAGTTTCCTTCTCACTATCGTTTTCTCACTGAAGATTTTTCTAATGAAGTCAGAAATGGAATATCACAAAAAGGCATTTTAGTTTGAAATTAGCTGTAATCTATGAAAAAAATGAGACAATCTTGCAGCTGAGATAAAGCAGGACTTAGAAGAATCTGTGTATTACTGCAGATAGTAGTTTTAGAAGTAGAAATGTCTACATGAAATAAGAAACTCTTTAAAGTAAGCTTAACAGAGTTCAGTGGGCAGGAGTGTCATTAATAAACTTGGAAGGGAAAAATGAACAGAAATTTCCACAGAGTTCAAAATATTCATGGATTTTAAATGGGAATGTAAACTCTGTACAGTATTTTGTGAGGAAAATACCAGTGGTCATGAAAGTAAAATTGTTGTCCGAAATGTTATTCAATAGACTGCTACAGAGCACACCAAATATGTTATAGAATGATAAAAACCCAGAGGGTATTATTAAAATTGGATTTTAAATAAAAGTAGAAATTGTCTTGTTTTTTTGATACCAGTCAAACATAATGATAGAAGAATCTGGAGTTCTGCTACAATGGATATTTGCTTCCAAGCTTATTTGGCACACTTGGTTCTATGTAGATACCTAAAAATTAATTACATGAATAGTGCTGAATAAAGACCACCTGAGATATTGAAATAGTTGTTGTTGTTGCTCAAGTGTATAGGAAAATTACAGATGGTACTGTTTACAAAGGCATCAAGAGAGCAGTACCTAAAGAATTATATAGCTTAAGTACAAATATCTTCTAACATCATAAATTACAACATAATGTGATTTCCAATACAGAAGACTGAAAGTTGTTATATATTTTTGTAACAGAAATTGCTTCATAAAACAGACAAGCTGGGATAGCAGTCATCTGAAAGCAAGAGTGGAATGGAAATTTCTATAGATAGTATGCTTAAAAAACAAAAAACCAAAAAAGAATAGCACAGAAGTGGAGAAAGAAATGTTAACTTGTTGGATGTAGGCAGGAAAGCACTCCCAACCCAGAAATATTGATCTTGATTGCAGAATGCCAATGTTTAATGTGATACTGCAAGCATTAATAAAACTCGAGTTGTGGGCAGCTAGCCTCCACTTCCCTTCCATGTGAAAGTGTAATTCTACTGGGTGATTTCCTGTGGTTTAATTGCCAGGGTTTGTGGGTGTGATTATGGGGGGGATATTTGAAAGTAGGGACTTCCTGCCAGCCATTAATCTCCTGTTATGCCTTCTAAATGCAAAAAAAGGAAAAGTTAAATGATTACCTCACACAGTGGACTTCCACATTGCAAACTGAATTGCTTCTTGCTCACCTGCCCTTTCAGCAAAGGGCTTTTGTACAAAGGAAATTTCTGTTGAATCTAGTCCTCCTCTGTCACAGGTAAATGCATAATTTAATTCCTTTCATTGATTTTTTTTTTTTTTAACTTGTTGCTGGTATAGTGCTTTACTCCTGTTATAAGCTTGTTACTTCAAGAATGAGAACAGCCAAGCTCTTTGTTCCCTTGGATGTCATAATAGGAGGGAATGTTCAGGATGCAGCATGTCTGCACTGTATGCTGTTCAGAACATAGAGGGGAAGTTTGGTTCATGCATTTCTGCACTGGAACCTCAAGAAGAATCAGTCAGGAAGTCTAAACTGCTGTAAATGATATGGGTGCTTAACATGGCTACATTAATACTATTTTCAGTTACAAAGATTCCTCTGTTCATTTTGAGACACATTTTTCATTTCACCATTAATGTCTTTCTCTATATTTCATTTCTCATTTTCCCCTTTATTATTTATTCACAGCCTTTATATTTCTATGATTAGCACAGGCTACAACATTGTCTTTCTTTTTATCTCGCTCATTTTTACTGCAGCAGTGAAATCCACACTGATTAGACTGTGGCAAATTCTTCATCCTGGAGTAGTTTGCATAACCCTTAAGGCAGAATATTCACTTTTTTACAACTCACATATTCAGTCTTTTCCTGTATAGTGCATATAGATGCAGAAATTTAAACCTTGTCCACCCATTTGAGTTAGACACATCCTCTGGAAAGAGACAAATTTTTCAAATAATCCAAATTCTTTATGGTAAGGTGAGGGTTTTCCCCCCACCTCCATTTTCTATTAGTGTAGAATTTCCTTCTGTTCTCATGATTCTATCAGTTTTGTCTTTATTTCAGTATTTCAGTTTCACCACTTTCTATTAAATGTTAGTGGAATTCAGGGTTTTAAACAAAATTTAAATGAAGTTTAAAAAAATTGCATGTACTACTATCTCCTCCCATTTCACATCATCACAACTCATTTTGTTGATCAAAACTGACTTCAAAACTCAAGTATATGGTGTACCAAAAGCAAACCCATTGGCTGGCCTTAAAATTCCAAGTTAACTTCTGTGAAATGTTAGGGTAAAACATAAAACCTCCATGTAAGAAGGAGGTTTGTGACAGTAAAAATTATGTGGAGCTTCATAATATCAAATGATTTGAAAGTGGTGAGCATCATTAGAATGAAGATAAAGAACATTAGGACTAGTAGGAAAAAAAACCAGAACAAAACAGGTAGTTCAAAACAAGTATGCTTGCTAGTGTGTCCACCAAAAGTACCCCTTGGTTCCACCCTTCCCTGGAGCAGACATTGCTTACTTCCAGGTCTGATAGCCTGTGATGAGGATATCTGGCTTTCTAAAGAGCTGTGTTGGGAAGTTAGCTAAACTTCAGTCCACAATAATGTGTGTGAGTGTGTAGCTTTCTCCCAAGTTCACAGGGGTTTTGCAAATATTCTTCTCCCATCCCCACACCATCAGGAAAGATAATTTTAGATTTATCTAAAATTTACTCCAAGTTAGGCCTATACCATTTGTAGGAGCTTTTCACATTGTTGTAACTTGGTATCAAGGCAGTATGTCAAAATTAATCAATATCCATATATATAATATACTTATTTAGAACACAACAGTTCCTTAGAAAATTAAAATTATTTAAAGATGGTTTTTAATTCAAGAAAAATCTCTGTGTGCTTATCTCTTCCATAGGTAGCTGTGGACTTGCAAATACCCAGCTTTTGATATAAGTGATAGTGAAATGCAGAAGTTGTAGGAAAAAAATCAAATGAAATAAACTAGAGTGGGTCAGAGGTAGAGGGGCACTCTGGACCTTGCTGTATTGCTGGTACTTGCTTTAATGAACATTGCTGCTGAATCAGTTTACTTTTGGAGGTTGTTTTCTTTGTGGAACAGATAATTTGCAGAGGCATGTAGGTGAAAATGCCAGACCATAAACTATTGATGGGCCCCTGCACTGCTTAATCATTTTTTTGGCTTGCTAAGTATTTGTCATCTGCCCTAAATGGGGATTCTACCAAGTTGGATCTGGAGGAGACCAAAGTGCCCTGGAGCAGCTGAACCTTTCCTTCAGTGAGAGGAGAATGATTTACATAAAAGTTACCTCTGCTTGACTGGGAGGAATTTACTTGCAATTTATTTATCCCCAAATCTTCCAAGGCACAACTCCTAGAAATTTCTGAGACTGGCACACAGGATAATGATGACAGAATGCATGAGCTACTTTACTGAAATCCTTTCTAAAACAAATTCAAGTATTGTTGGAACAAGGTGTTAGAGGATGAATAGTAGTATACTTGAAAACCATCATATTAATTTACCTTTTATTTCAGTGTAAAAAGACTAACTAAGACCATTGTTACGTCAGATGCTTGTACCTGCATTTTATTAGAAAGTTGAATATCAGATACAAGTATTAGTGGTTTTTCTCAAGAAAAAAATATGCTTCTTTCTGTCTGGAAGCTCTTGGAATTTATTCTGATTTTTGGATTTTTGTGCGTTTCATTAATCTCAGCATCTGTCTTATACTGTTTTATGGAAAACAGCATTGGAAATATGTATTGTCCCAATGCTTCCAGTCTGCTTTTCATAGAGCACACCCTGATGTCAATAATTTGCTGAAAGATGATTTTTAGAGAAAGAAAATGAGACCACAATACAGAATTATGTTAAAGAGAAATCAGAGCCTTTACTGGGGAAGGTGGTTTTCCAGACACGTCAGGGATGTGAATTGGCTTTCACAATAGAAAAATAATTTCTAAAATTTTGCCATTAAATGAAAACAGAAAACAAGTAGTTGCTTCTTCAAATACCAGCACACTGTTTGCTTGCTCAGCTATAGCCCGGCAGAGATCATATTTATCTGAGAGATGTAGGTGCTTGGCTTTGCTTTAATGAGTACTGAAGTGTTTTGCACAAAATGGAGCACCTTTGACAGCACAGACTGAAAAATACTCTAAAGCTTTTAAAAAGTATTCCATGTGTTGTTCTCATTCTAAAGTGCGTGCTCATGCATGAACTGCAATGAAAAAAGGTCTTTGCAATGTTCTCAGTGTTGCTGTATCAGGCAGCAATGGGTAGGTGTCTACTGTGTCAAGCTCTGAAAGGAAATGTAACTCTTGCCTTAGGAACTAATTTATGGTGGGTTTGGAAAAAAAATCAGTTTTATGAAACTAAACAATACAGCATTCTAGGGAGTATCACTCCCTACTCTTCAATAAGATGAGAGAATAAGCTATATACATACATACATATATATATATATACACGCACATATATACATATATATATATAGATATATATACAAGTTGACTTCAACTTGAAGTAGTTTGTCATGTGCCAGTGGTTCCTGCAATTAGTTTTGAACATGTTGAACTTATTTCAACTTTTCTGAGAAAGGTTTGAAAACTTAAATAATTCAGCCTTATCTTAATGGCTTTGGTCTTAGCACTTACCCCTTGCCAATACCCATTGCTACTTTGCCTATTGACACCTCTTATGAGAATGTTGTTTATAAAGGTACTGCAGCCTTTCAAAAGTTTTAATGTTTTTGTTTTCCCCATGTCTGATTAAACCTCAAAATCATCGCCAGGAATATTTTGTCAAAATACTTTTTTTTCCTATTAAAAATATAAAATGTAAGTTCTCAGATCTCTGGCTTTATTTGGCTTTCTTCTATAGAATGCTTAAGTTTGTTTTGAAACCTGCACTAATAGTTAAATGGCATTTAAGTAGTACAGAGACTTTGACCTTCAGCAAATGGTCTTCTGAATAAATGAGAAAATATATGAGTGGATGAAATGATAAATGCAGTGCAATTTTCCTGCTTTGTGCATAGTCTTCAGAGGATAATATCTGGTATTGGTGGCTGGACTAATTTAGTAATATGACAATTTTATTTCCTGTCAAGTAGGTATGACTCTGTGAGATGATGCCTACCTAATTTAAAGGGGTAGATTCTCTACTAAAACAGGACATTCCAGTTTCAAGAATTTTCCTGTAGAACTAGTAGGAAAAAATTTTTTTTTTTTTTCTCCTTACTATACTAAATTATGGACATCATGTCTAGATTTTTGACCAGTTGTTTTTGCAGACGTCAGTTTCTTGTTGCTGAATCACTCTGGATGTGTTTTTCTGCTAACAGAAGTAGTCTCTTAGGAGGACTTTCAGAGAGATGTTGAGGTGCCATACACATAAACAGGCAACCCAAATATCAGTTTACACTTGTATAATATTGCTGTCATTCTGTTCCATTACAATTTTGGAATGTCAAGAAGCTGTAGATATATGACTAGGTCAATGCAGAACTTTACAGGACATGTCAAGTGATGACAACAATTTCATTCATTAAAAATAAAGTTAATTTCAAATGCTCAGTGAAATTCCCATGATGAGTCAGTAATTCTAAATAAACTGCATTAGTCCAAAATAATTTAAAATCAAATAAGCTGAAAGTGTGTCTGGGTTTTGCATAATGATTTGCAGCACATTGTTAACACTTGAATTATTTTCATTCTCTGTAACAGCTGTTAATAATTTCCTTGCCTATAGAGCTGCTACAGGTTGAGATCTTGCTGCAGTTCTTGGGAACTATCTGCCAGGAATTTTACCTGAAGGAGTGCTTCATTGTCAGGCCCAAGACAATGCCTCTGTCATTCATTTGCTACATTGTCTCCCTTTTTCTTTCTAGTGCCCAGAGACCAAAAAAAAAGAGAAATATGTACCACAGGAGTGGTACCAGTAGAACATGAACAAGCATGAATGAATTACAAGCAGTTCCAAAGAGATTTTACAGCTTAATAAATAAGCTGACTCTAAAAAGCCTCATAAACTGTGCTTGACATGTATGCCTTACATAGCAGAAAAGTTATGTGAGGTATTTATAATTGCTCTTGTGATCAAAATCATGTGGTTAATGAATTCTAACAATTCGCAAAAATATTTCCATTAGTGTATCTCTTTTGGCATTCATACAAAATTTGTTAATTCTTGCTTAGCAGTGGTAACAAAGACCTTGTTTTGCATTGTCACTGTATGTAGTTTTTAAAAAATCCTGGTTGTAGGTGTATTTACAGATGAAAAAACCTTTTTTGTGAGTTGACAACTTGACACCCACCTGATGCATGATAATACTCCTTCACAATGATAGTGTTATGGAATTTCAATCTTTGATCATGCACAAACTTTCCACTTCTCCCTAAAAACACTCATATTTTTTGACTGGTGCATGGAAAATAAAGAACAAAAGTATTTCAGAAGGTTATAAGACCTGATGAAGCACTAGGTATGAAATGGCTGTCACACTTTCACAACTTCAGACATAATTATTAGTGCTTAATGGTTGACAGGCTAGGGTCAATTTTTACAGTCTAAATGTTAAGAGTGGATGATTGCAGCAATAAATACCTGTCACCAACAGCTTTCAAGTAATAAAAAAAAATAATTCCACTTTTATCTGGTAAGAGTGATAAAAGCACATGAAAGTGCACCAATTAAATTACTTTAAAAGGATTTGTCAGGTTAGAACTGCTGGACATCACTATTTATCTCTTTTGAATAATATTTGTAGCTAAAAATTAGCAACTATTGACAGAGAGAATCAAATCAGAGATGAGGAGAAAAGCAAGTATGAGGTTTTTTATCCACATTTTATTAGGCTACCTGTACTTATGAATAGTGTATGTGGGACTTGGTAATAAGGTACCTGATCTTGTGCTGTTGAGGAAAAATGTTCAACTGTAGGTTATAAATCCAACTCTCAAGTCATCAGCAAACATTTTTAGGGTAATAACATTTTAATGTATTGAAACTTAAATGCTATTACTGTAGATTATATTTCTTATGGCTTCTATTGCCTTTCAGCTTTGGTACTAGAGATACAAAAGATGAGTAGTGTCTGACACCTTGATTAACCCTTAGGTAAGGCACAATAAAGCTTTCCAAGTTCCTAAACAGACAAAAGTCTGACAGCTGCTTGGTTTACTTTGCCATTTGGCTTAGATCATGGTGGAAAGGTGGGAGGGAGGGATGAGGTGCCGTCACCAGAGGTGAGTGAGAACCAACCAGCTGTCTGACAGGATGTTTCTGGACCATCTCAATGTTTAGATCTAGGCTTTTAGTGCAATGTGATGGGGCCAAAGTAGAGGTCAGTGACTGCTACTTCCTTCACACTCTTCCCTGCTCTGTTTTTCTTGCTCAGGATCTGCACTGTGGCACATGTCCTCCATGCCCACTCTTGACTTCTAATATGCCATCTCTCTGTGCCAGACTTCTGCTGGGCTGGAGACATGCCTGTGCTCTCTGCCCAGACCAATGAAGCCAGAGCTCAGCCCCACTCAAACACACCTGCTGTTGGCAGGAACCTTGTTTCCAGTTTCCTCTGCCATTATTCAAGGATTTAATTTACAGTATGGCCTTGAAGTCAACTCTGGAGAGCACAGCTCTGTAAGCCCTGCTGTGGCTTTCCATGTGCCCCTATTTAACTGCTGCTATTTTGGGCTCCTGTTGTCTCCTACTCCTCTACAAAAAGACCTCTATAAGTAGATATAACAAACACAAGAAATAAAGTCCAAACAGTAGAAAGTTTCACAAGGCTTCCATCAGAGCATTCCTAAAGGTTACCTGCTCAGCATTTGGCCATTACAAACCTCCAATTCTGCCTTCTCACTGGAAGGAAATAAAAATGTTTTACTTCGCTACTTGCAACAATTCTCTCGTATTGAAAGCCCCTTCAATTTTAGGCAACAGGTTTAGCTTTACTAGGCAGTAAAAGGTACCTATGCCAGACCATTGTTCCCAGCTCAGTGCTACCATCCTTTTTAGTTTCTCTTTTGGATTTTCAAAGGATGCAATCTTACTTGTGTCTCCTAACCAAAACCACATAGGGCCCATAACTGAAGAGCTGCTGAGAGACCATTCACTCAGAGATAAGACAGTGTTTCATCACTTCAGCAAGCTGAACTCTATGTCTCCCACATCCAGAGGCCTGGGAGTTTTGAATCTGCCGTAAGCCTCAAACACATTTCAAACCTTTTTTTTTAAATCAAACAGCTTTTCTTTCTGCTAGAATCTTCTCCTGACAAACATTTCCAAACTTGTTTCCATAGCACACTCCTTCCTTCAAAAGAAACTACTTGCCCCTCCTGTTTTCAAAGTAGTTGTATATTTCACGAGCAGCGTACCCTGGCTGTGCCACTATGAACTTGGATCTGAGCTCTTGCCCGAAGATTTCTGTTAAAATACTCATCCATGCTTTGTATGCTACAAGAGTCCAGCCTGGGCAACTCTGGAAAAATGCTCTCAAAGCCATGTTTGTCATAATAAAGATCAAGCCTTTGTACACAAACAGGCAGGGAGTGCAAACCTTGTGTTACAAATATTCAGCTGCTCAGTGCACATCAGCAGATAATTTATAGAGACATATACCTGCAGAAATACATTAACTGGCATCAGTCTATCCAAGTGGAAATGTTTCTGCAGATTTCATGAATGTTGCTTTCCAATCTTTCATCAGATTTCCAAATAACTATTTCATTTGCTTTCTTCTTCTGCTACTGTGCTTTGAGCTGTTTATGGATTTGATTTATATAACTTATATTGCTTTTGCATTGTTTATTCTGTGCTTTATGCTGGTTGTTAGAGTTCTTAGGCTGTGTGCACTGCCTCTCAGCTCAGCAGACGTTGTGGTTACAGCAATAAAAAGATTGCAAAAGTATTTTACATTAGTGCTAGAATTGAAAAGATTGACTACTTGACAAGGAGTGTTTGAATTAAACACAAAGAGATTTTCACATCCCCTATAATCAGAATAAAATTAAGAACCTTCCCAAGTCATGAATTTTTTGAACATTGTCCCTTCTAAACTGTACTGTCTTGAACGGATCTTGAAAAAGGCCCAAATCTTAAGGGTTCCCCTCCTGACTGGCAGTGTTCTTTTGACCCCTGATCCATATTCAAACCACTTCCCTTTCTGAAAAGACTTAGAAGTTGAAAGCAGTGAAGATTAGGCAGCAGTCCCACAGCAGTGTGCCAGTGCTTCAGGTTCCCCTAAGGATCAGATCAGGGTCTGCTCACCAGCACCCTCCCCTCCTCTCCAGAAAAAACCTGCTCCTTCTCTGCAGATTGCCATCCTCCATGGCTGGAGGACCGCCCAAGCCTTTCTTTGGCTGCTGAGCTGGAGTGATTCTCTTACCATGGATAATCAAAAGCAGTGCACAGAGGAAGCCACTGTTGCAGTAAAGGTATTGAAATTTAGCAGAAAATAAACCCCATTTTATTCCAGCTGCTCCTCAGAGATCAAATGGCTAGAAGGTCTAGCAAAGAAAGTAAACTTTTTCTGTTAATTGAGGAAATTTTGTTTGTACAAAAGAAATCTAACTTTGGGATGGCAGCTCCATGTTTCTGGATTTAACATATCAAATAGTGAAAATCTGAAGCAATTGGAGAAACAAAACAGAACTGAGACTCATATGCACGTAATTATTCAGTTTGAGCAATGATAGAATCACAGGAAAGTAGGAAAAGGGAAGCTGGACAATGAAGGGGATGTAAAGGCATTTATGGTTTCTTATGTGTGATGAATTTCAAATATGGAAAACCAGATGTGTTTCTGTGCCAAAGGAAGAGTTACAGTTTGCAAATTTCCCACAATGCTATGGCCTTCCAGTGGAGTAAATGAGTTCTCACCCTTGACATTTATGCATTGATGCACAGGCTGAGAGAAGATCTGTGCCCACAGGTTGCTCACTGTCTCATGGGGTGGGAGATTCAGGGTTTCTGCACAGCATAACTGACGTGAAAGGTTTACACTTAGACCCATAAGGTCTTAGGAAGAAAAGCAAGCACTGCTTATCCAGCTATTTCAGTCAGTTAATGTGATGGTGAAGATATCCTGATAGGAAGAAGGAGGTTGAAATCTCAACCTTTTTGATAATGTTCTAACCTTGTTCATTTTCTTCTTACATTGTGGTGCTGTTTATGTCAGTATTCCTCTACTTATCTTCTGTTTTCCAGAGTTTTTCTATTTACCCATGAACTGGATCTCATACTTCTCAATTTTGTCTTTTATGTGCTTTCCTTCTGTAGTTAGACTAGGTTTGTTGAAGAGTGAGTAGCTGTTGTGATGTCTGTTCTGTCTTTCTCACTTCAGTGGTCCACAGCCCTTTTACTGTTCAGTTCCATGCATTCTTGAAGTATTTTAGTTACGTAGGGCTTATTTTCTCTTGATAGATAACTTGGATTAAAGTTATACACAGCATGTGCAGGATGACCAGGGTATCAGGCCCAGCCAACAAGGGCTTATGAAAGGCAGGTCCTGCTTGACCTACCTGAGCAATGATCAAGTAACCTGCTTAAGTAGATGACAGAGAGGCTGCGTCTGTCGTCTTCAGTGACACATTTGACACTGCCTCCCATGGCTTTCTCCTGGAGAAACTGGTGGCTCATGGCTTGGACAGGTGCACCTGGTGAAAAACTGTCCAGACCCAGAGAATGGTGGTAATGGCACTAAATCCAGTTGGCTTCCAGTCATTTGTATGGTTCCCCAGGAGTCATTATTGGGGTTTGTCCTGTTATCATCTTTGTTGATGATTTGTATGAGGGGGTGAGGTGCACCCTTGGTTTGATTGCAGAGAATACTAAGTGGGGCAGGAGTGTTGGGGGGCTGGAGGGCCAGAAGGCTCTGCGGAGAGATCTGGAAAGGATTCATGGACTGAGGACATCTGCAATAGGTTCAACAAGGTCAAGTGCCAGGCCATGGCCTTGGGTCACAGTAACCCCATGCAGTGCTACAGGCTGGGGGAAGAAGCCAAATGGAAAAACACCTGGGAGCACTGGTTGTCAGTGTCTGAGGCAGCTGTGCCCAGGTGGCCAAGAGGGCCAGTGGCAGCCTGGCTTGGGTCAGCAATAGTGTGGGCAGTAGAACTGTACTTGGCAGGGGTGAGGCTGCACCTTGAATCCTGTGTCCACTTCTGGGCCCCTCACTGCAAGAAGGACATTGAGGTGCTGGAGCACGTCCAGAGAAGGGCAGTGGAGCTGGTGAAGGCTCCAGGAAACATTTACTTTGAGCTGTGATTGAGGGAGATGGGGTTGTTTACCTTGCAGAAGAGGAGGGTTGAGGGGATATCATTGCTCTCTATAACTGCCTTAAGGAAGTTGTAGCAGGGTGAGATTGGTCCCTTCTGCCACTTCTATGTCTAAAGAGAAAAGATGAGAGGAAATGACTTTAAGTTCCACCAGAGGAGGTTCTGATTGCATATCAGAAAAAAAAAAGTTCACTGAAAGAGTGGTTTGATGCTGGAATAAATTTCCCAGGGAGGTAGTAGAATCACTGTCTCTGGAAGTGTTCAAATTTGTCTGGATGTGGCACTGGATGAGGATATGATTTAGGGGTGATTATGGTGGTGCTGGGTTGATGGATGGACTAGATGATCATGCAGGTCTCTTCTAGCCTTGATGATTCTGTGAAAAGGATAATTATCCTAGAATAACAGTCCTTATGAACTACAGGGTTGCCACAATGGTTTATCTCAAACTGTTTTCGAAATGCATCGTGTTAAACCAGATGTGGCACTTCTGTCATGGACCAAGAGTATCCACTGATGAATTATTTAGGGACTGGTGTTTTGGAAAAAACTATTTTTGAGTTAGTATTTCTGAGAAGCTCACATGCAGAAAGGTTTTTCTGCTGAGCTTCTCCATAATTCACTCATCACTCACAACATTTAGTGTAGCAATCTGGAAGCAGAGGTGAAAAGAACCACAAATCTCACTTGATGTGCCATGTGGGTTGTTTTTGCTGCAAGCGGTTTAGCAGTTCCTTTATAGCCATTAAAAGTTTATTAAAATGCATGAGAGACATCCATTATAAACCAGAAAAAAGTCCATTAATATTACATATCAGATAAGAGTTATATCTACACATTCCATCTCCCAAACCCCTAAACACCTTAAAAAAAGCATATTTAAATGTAGAAATTTAGAGAGGTCAGGAGAATATTTTAGTACTGTGCTGACTAATTGATTAAACTATTAAAAAGTGGATCAATAATGAGACCTTCTGCCTAGAAATCTGACGAGTTCCAAACAATGCTGGCATCACTCCAGGACATGATGATGCAGCTGACATTTCCTGACCTTGCATACTTTGAAGGCAAATTGTATGGCCTTCCCACAATAGTTCTGGGAAGGATGAAAATAGCCAATAAATATTTGAAGGTTAAAAGCAATGAGGAAGAAAAAATCCTTTACAAAAAATCCCAGTGGTTCAAATAGTTAACAAGATGATATTAATGGAAAAGTGAAATGTAGATGTACTATGAAAAGGAAATTATTGTTTGTAAATTACTCAACTACATATATTTAGATACAAAATAATTTCTCAAGAGAAGTGGGGCTATAACTTTCTTACTGGGACCTTTTCATGCTGGGCTTTGTGCAGATATATTTGCATGCAGCAGTAATATACTATCAACAGAGAGAGGATTGTTTGTCTAGTTTACCCGTGAGGTCTTCTTGTTGCAGTTACATACTGTGAAACTGATGTAGAGTGAGTTTCACAGGTGTATGGAATGCAAAGAAGTGAACAAGCAGAAACTGGTGTCATAAAAAAATATCCGTTCCTGACTGCAGCTTTAAAGATGTTACTGTTTTCTTTGTAGTCAGCTCTAGCTGTGTTTTAGCTTTTTAGCCCCATAGGAGACTTTTTATTGCAGGATCCTCTCAAAATTAGGTATTTCTTTTCCAAGGTATGTGCAATGTTAGTACATCTTTGTAATTCTTGCGGTGCAGGCAGCTCAGCAGGCTTTTGCCAAGTAGTAGCTTTCAAGATAACTCCCTATTGGTCTCCTCTGGAAGCAATTGATTAATAGCTTGGTTTTAAACAGAATATTTCTCAAAAATATTTTCTTCTTAAATAGGCTTTACATAGCTTATAACCATTTTCATTCTCCTGTAAATTATAAGACATACATCTTTGGAGGAAAATTATTCTCATTCTGTACCAGGCAGTTAATATGTGCTGATCTCAGCCAGCAGAGCTAAAGGTGTCTATGAAACATGCCAGGTGGATAAGCTGCATTACAATTAAAGATGAGTCATCAGTTGTTTGTATTTATTCATTCATGTCTTAAAATTGGAATCCTAAAAGATTAAGAGGAAATAAATTAGATTTCAAAAATATTCAGCTTTATGACAGCTTCTGAAATTTTACTGCAGAACTTAATCCTTCCTTGCAGAGGAACCCAATTTTCAAGCACCCTCAGTATGGCAGCACAGTATTTCATGTGTTATTCTCTAGCTAGAAGATATGAGTGCAATTTTCAGTGTAGATATGGATCTGCTACTGCAGAGTTTACCTGGTAGGTCAGGAAATGTTATTAACAACTTTGTCCATTGAAAAAGAAGAAAACTTTAACAGACCAACATGAACCATAATATTGATCACCAGAAGTCTTCTCTATCTTTGAAAATGTTCTTGTTTCTTCTACATTTTAGAGAAGCAGACATTTTGAACATGTGCAAAATAACTTATTATTACATTTGCAGTGCATTGGAAATGTTTGGGATATAACACATAAATTCTGCTCCCAATCACATTTTTTCTCGTATTTTTTTAGATACTTTTACATGTCTATCAGTTAGGAGAAAAAAAACTAGCTAATGTAAAAAATTCATTACTTTTTTTTTTACTGTTAGATGTGTAAGAGTTGTCATATTTCACTAACTAGTTTATGAAACTGTTTTTTAGTTTTGAATCAAGAAAAAAAGGACATCTATTTGCATGAAAATTGTATAGTTTCTATACATGTTTCTTCACATTTAAAGAGTGTACTAAATGTGCTGTGGCAGATGCAACATGTCCAACAGTTTCTGTGGAATAGTGTTACTACAAAGAGGAGGAGAACCCAAATGTAGTCTTCTGTGAAAACTGTAGAACATTTAGACTGCAATTTATTTTGGTATGATAGTAATGTCTGTATTAATTGAACCAAGGGACATCTTTTCAGTAAAGATTGAAGTCCTTCAGCTGCAACTTGAAAATGCATAGTTTCAACTTGTCACAGTTTAGGTGGAAAGGGAACACTCAGTTTGGGGTATTTAGCTAGGGAATACTCATCACAGAAATTGCCTGCTCTGGAAATCTAGTACACATATGTTACACATCCCCCCCTTTCTTTTGCCATCTAAGGGCTGACAAGTCAAAAGAGCCTGAAAATGGACTTCACAGAGTGTTTCTGTGCATGTAGACTGGAGATACTTGTGTGTAGAAATCTGCTTAGCATTAACATGGGTCTGGGGCTGTTGAATTAGCAGAAACTTTGCTTTGTACTCAGATTTAAATCCTGAAACTAGTTCTGCCTAGAATAATAAATAAACTGTAATGTTATCTTAGTTTTCTGTAGGCTTTAGGAAAAATTAGTGGCAACTGGCCATCTGCTCCAAATTTATATGCATTTAATCGAAACCTTTCTGTACTGGTAAACTACAAGGAAAGTATTTTTAACTCCACCCTTTGTACAGTTCTATAGATATTGCCTCAATCTGTCTGGTGAAAATACCTGCTTAACTGCAGAGAGTTTTGGAAATTTCCATAACATTTTTTAAAACTTTTAGGCTTTGTTTTATGTGTCTGAATTTTAAATTTTTCTGCCCTATGGCTTTTAAATTAACTGCAAAAATGTGCATTAGCAAAACCTTGTTTTTCCCTCTAGATAGGTAAAACTGATTTGAACTTGTTTATTCTAGAAGTCCAGAGTATTTCCAATTAAATTTTAAATCCTGTATTTCATATACTGCTTTATTTACATCATGCTTTTCAGTTCAACTGTCAGACGCCATTTATCCTGACCAAAAAAAAGTTAAAATAGGACTATGTATGTTAAAGAGCATTAAATGTTGATTAAATTATAGCCCAAAGGCTAAATGTTTGTGTCTGTGAATATGTAACAGAGTTACTCTGGCAAAGAGTAGTTTTGAAAATCTATGCTATGTACCTAATTCCCAATGATTTCCAATAGGAGTCAGTTTCTTGTGCTCTGCAGATGTTGTAAAATTATTTAAAGAATATATCTGAATCTGTAATGGAATATCATTGATTCATAAGGATGTTGCAGTGAACTTGAAAAATTAGCAAAGCACTCACAGGCTAAGAGTCATCTCATCAACTCAGCCTAGGAGATCAGGAGATACATTCATGGTATAATGTTTTTAATACTTTTTTGTTTTGAAGTAGATTCATAGAGCTGTCTTAGTATGTTTTAACATTTATGTCTACTAAACAGATTTTCTGAAATAAATACCGATGATTTAATTACTTTGTATTTAAACATAACATAGCAAAACAGAGGATGTAGTCTTCCAATGCAGAATTCCATCACAAGACAGTGATTATACTCTGAGCTAGATAATGATGCAATAAGGTTAATTTTAATATTGCAAATTGAGATATTTAACATCTGCTGCTTACAAGAGGATCAAGAATGTTATTACAGCTGCTAAAGGTCTGAGCCAGAATTTCTTGTAAGTAGTGTACCAGTCTCCAGCAACCTCTGAAAGATGCTGAATTCCCATTTCTGTAACATATTTTACCTCAGGGAAACTGTGATATGTTCTCACACTGTTTTCTAATGAGATAAATAAAACTGGAAGTAAAGTAACCAATTATTTACTTCCACCTGCACCCTTTCCTCTTTCTCTGGCTTTGGAACTGTTTCCCACAACTGCTAATTTTTCTTATATATCCGTGGCAAAATGTAAAATCAAGCAATGTGTTTCAGGAGGAAATAGAATATATATTACTGAGTTACAGGTATAATAAACTTGAATAATTTTTTAAATAATAAGATTCAGTTTGGAAATTTTTAACTTGGAAAATTCTGTCTAAGCTTATGGAAAAAAAATATTCTTCTATGTTCTCATATTAGTTTTTCACTCAATTAGACATGTTAAGACTGGGGTGGTTAGTGAGATATGTTCCAAGTGCCAGAAAGAAAAATTGTATTGTGGTCTGTCTGATTGTAGATGCTGATGATAAGATTCTATTTTCTGTCCCCTACTGAGTTTGTGTGTAGATAGGAAGAGGGAGGTGAGAAAATCTGGCCAACTTTTGTAATGCTTTACTTTCTCTGCTTTTGTAGCAGGCAGGTTAAAATCCATGTTCCCACAAGTGCTCTCAGCATCCCCACAGGCAGCTGCCTGCTTCTGCCCACTTCTGTAGTTGGTCTCCTTTGTCTTGGTGCCTGCTCCTGAACCTGCCCACTGCCTGTGCCAAGCCATCCCTACTGTTAATTGAAACCTCCCAATTAACTGTTTTGTTGCATCAGCACAGTTGGAAGTCTGACCTCAGCTATTAATGACAGCTCACTTATTGAAAGTGTTTCTTGAAACAAAGGTGGTAAAAACATTATACAAATGATTGATTGAAATAATTTTTCTCCCTCACTATGAAATAATGTATCTGCTTGTTTTTAATATTTTCATTGTGGAAAGGGTTGAGTAGCTTAAATATTGGAGTACATCCAAATATATGTTATATACAGTCAATGTATAGCAATAGGCAAATATATTTCATGTAAAACTTTGTGTTTAAAACTAGTAAAGGAAAAGTACATAAGAATATTTTTATGGAAAATTTATTATTATAAGATCAGTACCATTACTACACTAATAGGGATTTGACATAGGAAGCATTTGCTTACCCAAAAATTGTGTTTAGGTCTTTGACTGTGTTCTTGCATTTCCTGTTCATCTTTCGTCTGAAAAATAGTTTTAATCACAATGTACAATTGCCATTTTTCCTGGTTTTGCTCCATGGTGTAAACCATAAGAAACAATTGAGCAGGGGCTTTTCTAATGGTCTCTGCTGAGTATTTGTCCTGCCCAACACTGAGTGCCCAAAATTATGATGAATTCTCACACTTCCAGGGGTTGGTTGGTGAGCTTTATGTTGATATTTTTATCCAGCCTGTAGGAATGAATGTATGTATGTGTGTGTATTTATATATCTGTATGAAGCCAGGATGAAATTCTTGTTATATCAAAACTGCTTCACAGAATTTTACATGTCTTGATGAGTAAGTTTCTGTGAACAAAAGGATAGCTAGTGAGCCATTACATAATAACTTGCAAACAGGGAGTAAAGATACCCACTGGGGTAATGGAAGAGAGTGATTCAAGTCTTTGCTCTGCCAAAATGAAAGCAAGGACATAAACCTGCTCCCCTCTGCTTGAGGGGAGCTTCTTGTCTTCAGTGAATGCTGAGAGTTAAGCTAACCCTGTTCCTTTCTAAGATTACTTGACGAAGTAGGCTGAGTTTTCACCCTCCTAGTACTCCAGTAAATCACTGTCTCAATCAGAGTGAGCAGAGCAGGGTGGAACAGTGTGAGCAGGGGGCTGGCATCTCACTCAGTGGTACCTGCGTAATTCTCTCAGGCTGGAATATCAGGGTGAGCATCACACTGTGCTGAGCACCACAGGCACTTCCAGGTGAGCCAGCAGCTCCTGCACTGCCAGCATGGCCATCTCCACATCCTGATCCCCTGAGCAGTGTGGATGTCTTCTGTTTCTGGCCTTGAACTGGCAGAAGTGGGTGTCTGAATGTGGATTTCCCACTGTGTTGTTCCAGCCTTCTCTGAATAATGGACTCTTTGGGTAAGAACCAAGGGAGAGAAGGAGAGTTCTTGAGCAAGATAAACAATGTGTGCCTTGATGACTTCATTCTTCATGCTACTGTGTTCTTCCTGCTGGTACTGCAGGATGTTTTGAGGCAATAAGATACTGTGACTGAGCATTGGAAAATTTCAGAATAGGAGACTTGTAAACGTAATAA
Source organism: Melozone crissalis (assembly GCF_028551555.1). Classification (NCBI taxonomy): domain Eukaryota; kingdom Metazoa; phylum Chordata; class Aves; order Passeriformes; family Passerellidae; genus Melozone; species Melozone crissalis. Next base: position 31,761,981 of record NW_026535784.1, on the reverse strand, counting down.
TAATAATAATAATTCAGTTAAATAAAGGAAACACTGGGAGAATGTAGCAGACAAACAGCCTCTTAGTTCAAGGGCATTCAGGACTAGGATTTGACTTCTCATGGCCTGCATAGATGAGATTGTCAAATAAATTGCTTAAGTGGCTATTTTGTTGGTTTTGTCGTGAAGCAGCTGGAGCAGTAAAGCAAAGCACTTTGGCATGTACAGAATGTGAATAAAGATTAAAAAAATCTTTAGGTAAGAAGAGAAGGTTGAAGCAAGAAGGAAGAAAATCCTAATTATTTATTATCAGGCTTATTTACTAGCATTTCACTGGAATATGACAAAACAAGATGACAACTGAGATGATTTTTTTAAAGTGTAAATTTACAGTTCATTAAAGGAATCAAATTAATATAGAAATGAATGAAATGACCACTGTGTTGTACTGAATTGTCTGTACAGATTTAAGCTGATTTTTATGATGCACATTTTTTTGCCAACTGGTTCTATACTCACACACAATGATTCCTAGACTTAGAAAGTTATAGTAAATATTTTCTTTACTGTTTAATTAGAGCTATTAACCAGGCTTTCCTGTTTATCTTTTGTGATTTTACTGTCCTTACACCAAGATCTCAGGTCCTTACAATTATATTTTAGAAGGAATATACATTTTTACTAGCTAATCTGTAATTGATGCAATGGAAACACTAACTCAGCCAAAATTCCTGTTGATTCACTAGAAGAAGGATCCAGTCTTTAAAATCAAAGTGGAGGATTCAATAAAAAACACCAGAATTATTTATATTCACGGCAATGATGAATTATATATAAAATGAAATAATTTGATCCACATTGGGTATTTTATTTACAAAAATAAGTACTTTTGCTTTAGAAAGCAGAGTAGATTTTTTTTGGTTTACATGGAGTTAAACTCACAGCTATTACAGATAATGAGAAATTTGCAATTAGCTTTGGTTACAAGTGAGTTAAGGTGAAGAGAACTTGGAAATCCTTCTAATTTCAGGCTGAAAATCATTTATACCAAAGTGAATGAATTGTGTCTGATAAAGACGGAATAATTTAAGACACTAAGCTCTGTTTTCTTGTTCTGCAATTCTGCTTGATTCTGTGAATACTTACTTTCTAATGAGACTGTCAGAGCACTAAATCCTATCTAATCTTAAGAAAGACTTTTAAAAACCCTCACCAAATATCTGATGGCAAGCTGGAGATAGATTTAAAGGGAGTTTTGAGCTACTTGTTGTTGTCTTTTTGCAGAGATTTAGCTACTAACAAAAATACTAGTATTTGTCTTTTCAAGCATCACAGACAGTGAAATCTGAATATTTATCAAATCTCTTTTTCAACAGTTTTCTTTCTATCTTGACCTACCTTGTGGCTTCCTGTTGTCTTGAATCAATTCTTTTCAGAACAGTGGCTTCTGTCAGTCACTCCAGTGCTTCTGTGTCTGGGCATGCTGATATGTAACAGTGGGAAGCTGCCATGGAAATGGCCAAAGCAGGAAGGAGGTCTGGGCTGCATTTTCAAAGATAACTTAAAAAATAAATCATCATTATAGGAAAATGAATATTCTCTTAAAAGCAGGGCTCGTTTTTACCTAGATCTTTATAGTACTTATCCCTGAGTCATATAAAGTGTAAGCATTAGAAAAATGGAGTAAGTAAACATTATGACTGTCAAAATAAGATGCATTTAGATGAAGAATCTTTAGAGGAGTAGATGGTATTACTTTATGTATTAAAATTGATTATATAGCCTTGTCAAATTACCATGAAGGGTTTATTTACATTTGGCTTATTTTCTAGGCAACATAGCTGCCTTTCTAGTACAGACAAAGCTTATTGAAATCCTTGTCATGGGTTTTTCATGCTGTAGAGTTGCACAATTAAAACCAATAATAATTATATTTTCAGCAACTAATTGTTAATTTTGCATTGAAAAAGACAATCGGTAAAAAACCTCTCAATATGATATAAATCCCATTAAATGTTCAAGGAAAGAGACTCCAATTTATTCCTTTACATAAACCAGCTCTGCAGGAAGAGACTTAAATTTTGCCCACTACTTCTCAGGGCAGAGGAAAAACTTAATAAAACCACTAAAATTACCCATTTTTTTCAGAAGATAGTGGCTCTCTTTCTCAATTCTGAATTTTCCTAATTATGAATCATTCTCTCATGCATTCAGACTTTTTTTTTAAATCAGGGAAGTGATTTTTTTGCATCTATTGCAAAAAGGGATGTTCAGTACTGGCTTGACTGCAACTTAATTTTGAAAAGCAACTTAACTTATTTAATTATCTACATATTCCCAGTGATCTTGACTTGCTGGCTGTTTTCTTTGATGAAGAAACTTGTATGGTGTCAGGTTTTTTATCAGAGGACTCCCCTATGAATAATAGCATCAGGTAGGAGTGAAAAGGCATACAGCAATAAAAAGGGAGATAATATGGATTTTTTAGGCCTCTTTTGTGTTTTTCTTGGTGAGTGTGGGGAAGGTGAGACGAGTTGCACAAAAGCCCTTGATCTCCTTATGAGAATGGGGAAAAAAACCATGGGAGTGAATTGATAAAACTGGATAATAAGTGAGAACTGCCTTGGAGAGCTTTTGTTAAGTAAATTAGGTGGTGGTGAAAATCCAATGCATTCAGTCTTCTGCAGGAGAAGAGCTGGCTGAAGCACAGGAAAACAGTTTAGACTGGGATAGTTGGTCTTTTTCTGCTAGGTTATTTTTGCAGTGTAATCTTTATCTCATTTTTCAGTCCATAGTCTGGAAAATTCTTACAGATCAAAGTCAGGGAATGTGCAAGAGTGGGTAGCTTTTGGGCAGAAATTTTGCTAATTGGGAAAGAGAAGGAGGAAAAGCTTGGGGCAAAGCAAGAATATTAAGTTATTACAAATCCTCCACTTTAATTTGCAGCAAATTGAAACAAAATTTTACATTTACTGTTACGCAAACATTATGTTTATCATATACCAGTGAGATTTACTTATGCTAAGAATGACTGTGAAACCCCGTAAAGCATAAATCATGTTCTTAAATGCTTTATTTGATCAATAAGAAATGGTTGGTGTAACCATATGAATACATGTGATTTTCAGATCTTATGTTCACTTCTAATAATAAAAATAATCCTATAAGAGGACAAGTAATTTCCTGTAAAAAAAAAGAGATTCTTCTTTGCAACATTATTTAATTAAGCTGAAGTCTCTGGAATACTAGGCAGTAGTTAGTGCTGGTTTCTGCTTTGCCACTGTGTTGACATATTCTCCTTGAGATACAGTTTTGGAGACTTCAGCAATTTTTTTTCCAAGGTTTAAATGGGAGTCAACTATTTAACCCTGTTTATAGAAAGAAATTGATCTTGTAATAATTGGTATAGGCCTGAAATTATTTTAAAAAGGAAGTGCAATCAAGTTACAAGTTAAAAATTGTGTCCCATTATTAGCATTAATATAATTCTCTTCTGTACAATGAGAGCTAAAGAGGTGAAAATATTGGAATTAATATTTTAGTGAGGTTTCTGTAAGAGCTTGAAGGTATTTTCCAAGACAGAATCTCCTTCCTCAAGTGAGGGCAGTTTTTTTAGAAGGTAGTATGTGGTGGGTTAATCCTGGCCAGTGACCACACAGCTGCCTGCTCATCTACCCCATCCCCACCTACCCCAGCAGGACGGGGGAAAGGCTAGGAACAGCAAAACTCATAAAACTCATAAGTTTAGATAAGGACAGTTTAAGTGAAGGAAAAAGGCAGAAAAAAATGGAGAAAATGATGCAAAAGCAATCATTTACCTCTTTGTGCAAGCAGAGTGGTACCCAGCCACTCCCTCAGGGATGGCTGCTTTTGAAAGGCAGCTTGCCTTTCCCCTTCTTCTCCCACTGCCCCAGTTCCACTGCTGAGCATGACATTTCATTGTATGGATTATCCCTTTCACCACTTTGGGTCAGCTAGCCCAGCTGGGTCCCCTCACAACCTTTTGCTTGCTTCCAGCCTTCTTGTTTCTCCTGCAATGCCTTGAAAACTGCTACTGGTTCTAGTATAATAAATGTTGTCTTTGTGTTTTCCTCCATCTAATACTGTGAGTTTGAGGGACAGATGATTCAGTGTCTGAAATCTTATAACATACAGACAAGCTAGCCATAGAATGTGCCAGTTGTTATTTTTCTTTCTAGACTCCCCCATATCACTACCCTCAGAGCCAAGTGAAAACGAAATCTTGGACACAATTTCTTTTATTTCCCATCCATGTCAAGATAGAACTCCTCCATCCTGCTGAAAAGGCTTTTTTCCCCCATAATTCCTCTCACTTTTCTTACATGAAGTGGCAAATAAATGTCACTGCATAGATTTCAAGCAACAAGTTTGCTTCATGTTACAACATCTCTTCTTCTCCAGCAATATGCTCTTTTATATCCTGATAAAACATGATCTGACTAAGGGCTTGAGTCAGGGGAGATGGACTGTCAGAAGTATTTTACTCTTTTAAACTTAGAGCTTTTGTGTGTGTAAATGTGCCAAGAATTAGTGTTCCATTTCTGGAGCCCCAGCTGTTTGTTTAAAGATTTACCAAGTACTGCAACAGCACTTGGTAAATGCCTTGAGGCTTGCAAACGAAGAGAGGTTGCACATCCAATTGGAGAACAGGCTGATGGCAGATGGGAGAGACCCATCTGTGGAGGGTCTTTGAAACTCCGTCAGTTGCACTTTGAAAAGTTTGGCTTTGTCAGAACATTCAGGTCTATCCTGTGGACTGGAAAGTAGGGTATGATAAAAAAAGTGCAGTAAATCCTCTTATCCTTCTACTTTACAAGATCCTGACTACTGGTTTACTCACTTAAAAACCTGACTGAATGGAAACTATTGAAATACATTTTACTGCTAATTAAGAAGTAGGCTATTACATCAGTTTGAAAGTTGCCCTGGAAACTTGAAAGCATCTGAACAAACATGGAAAACTTTGGAAATTACTCTGTTCATATTAATTGGATATACAAAGAACCTTAAACTGGAGTGATGTAAATGAACAGAGCCCCACTAAACATAATTATGCCTCTCTCGTATGAGCTACAAGTTTGATCTGGTGTTATCTTTCATATAGTTTAGACATCCTATTCCCCTTCCTGAGACTCAGCTTCCACAGTCCCATTATCTGTCACAGAGGTCAGAAATCAGCCCACTGAAGAGATCTGCCTTCTTGGAGATGGCTCCAGGCAAGGCTGCCACACAGCAAATTGGGGTGAAGGATGAGCCAGGTTTTGGGATGGAAGGGCTGGGACCAGACTTCCCTGTTGCTATTTCCCTCCCAGAGGAAGGATGTGGAAGGGAAAGCTTCTGCTTCCCTGAGCAACAAGTGTTGCCCAGCTTCCCCATACTGGACCATGGAGCAATGGCAGCAGAAGACAGCCATCCACCTTTCCAGACATTTCTGTCATGTGAGGCATCTGTTTTTCTCTGCTTTCAACTGGAAACAGGACAGCTGTAACCCAGAGTGGTAATGAATGGTAACAGATCCCTGTTTTCAGAAGGCACATAATGTATAATATTCATCTGCCTCCTCGCTCAGTTACTAGGTTGTAGAGCTTTACATCTAAAGAGTAAATCACAATTGGTCAGAATATTTAGAATGTTAATATATTTTAGGAAAAATGTGTTTTCCAATTCTATCTATATGAAACAGCAACTTCTGTTTTACTGGTTTGAAAATTCAGGGGCACACTGAGTTTTTCCTCCTGGTTTTGAGCATTCAGGTTAGTGACAGTTATGAGCCTGTCCTCACAAGTGAACTTCGAGGTTGTCTGTCTTCCTTTATTTTATTTATAAAACCTGAACCTTTGTAACAGTTCCTTTTTACTCAGGAAAACACTTAAGTACCTGCTAGAAATTGCTTTCCAAAACAGCAATGTCATCTATGGAAAAAATTAATAATGCAGAGGGTTTGAAAACACCTTTTTGATAGTACAGAACTAATAATTGATGTGGACATAACTAGGCAAGATATTTTTTTTAAAATTTTAGAATCTTAAAGTCACAGAGTTTAAACTTACAAAAGTGGTTAATATTCCTAATTTAATCTTTTTGCCATATCTAATGACAGAGACTCGTTGCATGTCCAGAGTAGCCTTGGAAAGATTCCCTTCTTTGGCTATCAACATTGTTTTGATTTTTTTTTTGTAACAGTCTGATAGTTTACTGCAAATAGGCAAAAATGATGCAATTGATTCCTTCATATTTAGAGGTAAGGTGATTACAAGCTCTTTTTTAATTTCTAAATGTGGGAAACATACAAAAGTAATTGCTCTTTGTTATACAGTATTCCCTGTTGGCCCTATTTCTGATTGTATTTCATTATTAACATAGATCAGACATACATTGTGGATGTATAATGTACTTCATATCTTTGCAAACTAAGACCTACACAAGATATCAAAATGTGTGAGAGTTGGAATTATTAAACTTAGTTTTATTATTGATAAAAAGGAAAATTTTTGTAGCTGGTGTGAATTTTGAAACACATGCTTGCTCTTATAGATTAGTGCCAAACTAATTTTATATTTATATGTTTTAGTTCATAATTAATGCTTCTGAAGAAGATGGTATAATTAAAAAGATATTAATTATAGATGGCACCTGTACTTTAGAGAACAAATTTTTTCCCTATACCTGTTGAGACAGGTTTTACCATCGTGTAAATCAAGTCTGTATTTCCCCAGTATTTGTGTATATACTGGACTCTTTTCAGAAAATCTGCAGCAATTTCTGCAACTCCACAGAAAGCATTTTGTGGTGATTTAATTTTGAATTTGTTTGCATGTGCATGAGATTCTGGGAATGCAAACATTTAGAGATGGTGCATTTTAAGCTCAAATGTTATTTACTTTCTCTGTATTAATCCAGATAATTTAGAACATGAAAACTGCTTGGAAGTGCTAGTATTGAAATGGGGGTAATTTGTAAATCCTGGTTATTTATGGTTGGTCAGTTTTTCATCAACTGCCTATAATGTGCATTACTTAGGTATTTAAATTGTTTGTCTTGGATAGGTGAAACGTCCGCTTTTAGCTCTCTGAGTAAGGAAATGTATATATTTGTGTGTCAGGAGAGGAAAAATGCATGGTTTCTGAACCCATATGTTATCTATAATTTAGAGAGATGGTGCAGAAGCTTGTATGAGACTGTCTTATTCCTCCTTGTATTTGGCAGATTCATTTCAGAACATTATCAGTTGGAAAAGTTGTGTGCCCAGTGTGGGCTAATTCATCTGGCATAGATTAGATAAAGGTCTAAGCTTCAAAAAAACAAATTATTTGGTACCGGATTATTGATTCCCATGAGTTATAACTTGAAGAAATTGGACCAGAAAAGATCACAAAAACTATGGTGGGTGAGAGAAGGCCACGTCAGACTTCCATTCTACCTCTACAGACCACAAATTATGCTGAAGCTGAACCACACAGTTACTTCAGACTACTTCAGCTGAAAAATGGGGAAGAACTAGGCACCACCTCAGTTTTGACAGATGGATGTGTAGGACCAAAAAGTGATATTTGTCTGTCAAGATTCTGGTCTCCAGGTGATAGAGTGAAATTCATTCCACTGGAGGTAGCCAGCTAAACATGCACATCTTTCCTACCCCCATGCAGAGAGTGAACACCTGCTTGAAAATCAGGGAATTTTGGAAGCCAGCAATGGCAGGAGCAGACACATTACCTGTGGTGAAAACTCTCCACTTGTGAGGCTAACAGCAAGGGCAGTAAGCTTGAAGATGTTGGCATGAATACCATGATAATTTTGAATAGAAGCTTTCAGTGGGCAGGGGATTGGAGGGTGAACAGCTTTTGACAGCCAGCTGGGGAGTGAATAGCATCATCTTTGACATAAATGGGCAGGCATGGAAGATGTGCTGCGTGACTGTCCCTATTTCTGTGACATAGTGCATCTTTCCATGCTAGTCTCAATGAAATACCAAATCTAGGGAGTGGATGATATATTCTTATGAACTAGAAGAGGATTTTAAACATTATGTGCCAGAGCTGCAGATTTCACAGGTGACATTGAGCAGAAGGCAGGAAGATAATTCTCACTTATCTTGTCTCCTGTAAAATGTGCTAAAGGGCAGACATCCCTTTGCTGGATGCACAAAGTGCCTTCCCATGCCAGAAGGTTATGTGAGACTTATGTTGCCCTTGGCCTCAGCACAGAGAAAGAAACAGGCTTGAGTTCTTGTCTAGTGAAGGGCCCCTGATCACTGACCAGCAGCTGGTACAAAGCTCCTGCAAGCAGATTTAGCCAGACATGATGATGATGATGAGCTGCAGCCCCCTCTTAAGGGGCTGTGTTTGGAGAGTCTTGTGGTGGGACCATGGCACAGGGTGTCAGCCAAGGAGTGCAATTTACGCTGCACTGGTGGGGACAGCGCCATAAAGGGACTGTGCTCTGCAGTGTGTTCTGTTCTTTTGAGCCTGCGGGCAAAGGCAGCTTGCAGAATGCATATTGCTGATGCACACAGCACTTGTCTTGATAAATGGAAGCTTGAATCTAGGCAAGTCAAAGGCAACATTACTGCTGAAGCTGATTAGAAAGCTCAGTACCATCCAGGCCACCCTCTGAGTTTGATTGCAAGGCTGTGGCTATTTTCGAACATGAAAACCCTATTTCTTCTTGCCTATTTGTATGTCAATCTTATGTTCATATAATTTTTGCAGGTGAAAGTTTCTGTGCATGGATTCTATATGGAATGAGCGCAATAACTCTAGGAGATAGCATATTTCATAATAATCTATTCAGTGTGGGTTTAAAGGCCCCTAGTAGCATGTTGTATATGAAAATGCCTTCAGGGCTTACCAGGCTTGTGATCTGCAACCATAACTCACTTTCCTACTCTCCCTCTCTTTCTATGGAAGTCTTTTTCATTTTTTGTCTTTTTAAAAACGATAATTAAATGTTTAACCCTTTTTATCTGATTCACTTTAACAGCTTTTATCCTTTTGCTCTTTTTACTGTGAACATGAGGGACAGGATTTAAATAACTGAAGAGTGCAGAGCATTTATTGATGGGTAAGCACACTGTAGATAGCAAGGGCTAATGTTACCAGGTGAGCATTATATACTCACCAATATGATGAGATTGCACTTGCTGCTCAGATGAGGAGAGGTCAATAATCTTTGCCTTTATATTGAGCTTGATCCTTGATCTTGCTGAATTTCCATCTTCTGCTTCTCAATTACTTTTTAGCATTTTAAACCTTTTAATGTCAGTATTTTTTCCTCTTGAGTTCTCATACTACTAACTATCCCCACATCCACACTCGACTTTTTTTGTGTGTTTTTAGGCTTCCTAACTCACATAGCTTTTCTTTTTTCACTTCCTTTCAGTCATCTCAGCAGTTTTCTCAGCAGGCTGACCAAAAGTCACACAGCTTTACTGCCCCAAACTGCTCTTTGGTTCATAGATTTTGTCTGAGGGTTGCATATGAATGGTGTCCCCAGATACTTTCCTTTTCTGACTTGTTTCTTATCTGAAGTTTTTTAGAAAATAGTAATATTTGCACTCATGGATTTAGCTACATTCCACTAAGCACAGAAAGTATATAGAAAAAGCCAAGAATAAATTTAGTGTCTTTTCAGTATGCAAATCTTTACAGAATATAGAATGATAAAACAAAATATCATGATAAAAGACTGAAAATAATACTTAGGCTTCTCATTGTGTTTTGCTGTTCAAGATGTACACAAACATTAAATAACAAATCATGAAATAAAGTATATTTAAAATAAAATATAAACCACATCCCACTGTTCAGAGGCCAAAGAGTATTACACTACTGAGTGTGAATTATATGGTGAAAACTACTTGACAGAGGTTTGCACAGTAAATCACATATTATTACTTTCATTTTTTGCCATTTCCTGATTTACAGAACATTCTATGATCTGCTAGAATTTTACCCTATAACATACTATACTAGAAAGACCAAATAATGATCTCCTGTCAAACAATTTAGAATCTAAGTACAAAATGAAGGATGATAGGCAACAAAACTTGAGGGTTTGGTGGGATGCATTAGGCTGTAGCATAGGTAGTGTCCTGCTATATGACCTGCCTAACTTCAATCTGGCTTTTCTTAGACATAAAACAAAAGAGGTTATAAAGAAGGTATATATATGTATGCATGAATTTAAGGAGTGAGTGCTGTAATTTTTTTATCATGTTTATGAATGTCAATCAGAAATCTCATGGGAAACCTATATTTCATTTACCAATAAGACCCCAGTGGCTGAGGCTGCTGCTTTTTCTGCAAGACTGGCATTCTTTTTCCCATGTTGGAAGAAATGTCAAGTTAATTAGAATCAAAATAAATTAAAGTTTCCTGATATTTAGTTGCATTTTTAGAATTTAAAGCTGTGATTCTGCCAGCATTTAAACAAGTGTGCACCTTGGCTCATGTGAGCTGTTATCATCTGACATGATGAAGTGAGTCACAAATATCTTGGCAGCTCTTCACTCTGAAAATACGCAGTCCGTAGTTAAAATTTTGAATTTTTGTTGTGCTGTGACATCTCTTGCTATTAGGTCTTCAGGAGCATTTTGAAATAGTCTTCAAAGGTGTCTTGCCTGGTTTCCACTGTGCTCTTTCTCTTTAAGACTGAAACTTTAGAAGAAATTCAAATCCTTCTTAGATGGTGCTATTCAGAAGTCTCAGAACTCTACTGGAAGGCTCTTTGGTTATTTTTGGCAGCCTTTTTGTGCTTCACATATTGAAGTACCAGAGAAAGCTGGTGGGGTGTCTACTGCTCTCTTGAGCACCTCACCCATCACAATAAGCACACAGTGGTATGTTAAAGATTAATCATCTAAGATTTACAATGATATAGACAATGGGATTAAGGTTTGGGTTTTATTTTTTTGGTGAATCCAAAGTCTCTCAGAAAAAAAAATTCTCATAATTTAGGGCTTGTATAGCTTCGCATCTGTCTTTGCTCTTTCAGCTTTCTCTATACTCCTGTGTACAGGCTGCAATCTGTGTGCTTCACCTGAGAGTAGAGTGGAACCATGTGCACAGATAATATCCCTGTCTTCTCTCCTGAAGATGTATGTGACTAATGATTTCCAGCCTGCAGAGCTAAGATGTGGCCTGTGCCAGGGTGTAGGAGGTTTTCCACCAAGGAACCTTGATTATTGTGATGAATGATTATTGATGACAAAGACAATGTGACAATGTTGCCACAAAACATTGGGGGAAGAAATGGTTGGAGTGTCTCTTGTTCATCTTGGGATGCAGAAATGGGCTATGTAATCTCTCAGGATTTCTTTCATCTCTACTTTTTATCATTTTGTTTTTCTGGAAGAAATGTAAGATGCCAGGCTAAGTACCTGTTTGCATGCAATGTTGTCCTGCCTTGAGATCCCCAGGGAACGCTCTGGCTGGGGTAAAGATCCAAGTCTGGAGCTCATTGCTGCAGCTGATATATGGAGCAAACCAATTCTGCACACAACAAAGAGTTTGCACATCTGTGCCTTGAACACTTTGAGCAGCTACAGCCTCAAACAAAAGCCACAATGAGTTTCATAAGAAAGCATTGAGAGAATTATGTGTGTTTTGCATGACCATATTTAATAACAGAAAAACTAGGCTGGAAGGGACCTCAAGAAGTTGTGCAGTCTGTATTGTTCCAGTACAAGTCCTGTGTCCAGCATGTTTACCAGTCTGTAAATTCCACAGCTGTGTGAGTTACTTGTGAGTGCATATCCCAGCTTCTTAATAAGGAAATCTGAAATGACTGGCTTGAGTTTCATCCAATGCTTTCAGAATGGTGAGGAATAAAGGTATAGAGATAACCTTGACAAAAGAAATTGCCTGTTTTTGTAGAAGGAGCTGATTCATGATGAAGTTAGAAATACAATTTTCAACATGTGCTGAAAGCTGATGCTATGTCAGTGTAACAATTTTTTTTCTCTTTCAACAACTTTTTAAAAAAAGATTTTCACAAACCATTTGAATCATTATGTAAATCCAGCAGCCATGTTTGTTCTAGACTGCGTACTGTTTAGAAATCCCTGTGGATTTCTAAACGTGACCAGGATGATTCAGAAAGCTCAGTCCGTTTCATCCAGTTTGTCCTGAGGCATTTATGGACCAAATTGAGGTAGAAGCTGCTGCTGTCTGAACTGAAAGTTCTGTTTCTTTGGGAAAGGGAGAGGGCATTTAGAGACAGACTAAAGCTGAGATACCTCCCAGAGACTGAGGCAGTTCTGTCCAGAAACAATAAAAGCTAAGCCACAGCCATGGGTGGCACTTCAGTCTTGCACAATTAACCTCACTGTAGCTCTTGCTTTCAAGAATAGTTTCTTGTGTTACTTGATTTCCTGGAGCTGTCTGACATTTCCACTGTATTTCTTATCCTTTTACTCACTTTCCAAGGCACTGTTTAAGTTGTGTTCTAACATAATTTATTTACAACAGTGTCTGCAGAACAGGCTAAACACACAGAGAGAAGAGAAATTTTGAAAAGACTTGAAGACACTGAAATGTGTTTTGGTTTTTTCTTCTCCACCCCTCCTACCTCCCCAGTTAACAAGTCCTAACATTTTCTTTTTTTCTGATTTTTTTTTTTTTTAAGTTAGAATAATCAAAATGTGTCTTCTTTAAAAAAAGTAAGTGTTGTACATCAAAATTTGGACTTTTTATTATGCCATTATGCAAACTGGTGATGTTGAACAAAGAATGACTTGACAGTTAAAGGCCAGAACTTTTTAGCTACTTTAAATTGCAACATAATCCAGTTTTTGTAAATGCTCTGATTTCAGCAAAGGAGCCAATTTTTGGAATTTCTCCACCAGTTTCTCTTCCATTAGCTATTGTTGAATGCACATCATTCCCCGTCAGGAGATTAAATACTATTGTTAAGCAAAGACTTATGCTGAATACCCACCACTCAATGTACAAAATTAATTTCAGTGTAGTCTTTTCTATTAAAAAACAGTGACACAGCTTAGCTCCTGCAAGAATAATTGCACAAAAACTCCTAAAAGGAATTTAAAAAAAAAAATAGAAAAAAAAGAGACAAGATAATAGGCATGCAGGATAAGAATTTTCAAACCAGTGAACTAGAAGCTGAGGTTTCTTATCAATCCTGCTATCTATATAGTAAAAAGTTCATATTTTGTCCAAAAAAAGACAAAGATTCATCTTAATAATATTGAAGAAAATGGTGTTTGTAGTCCTGACTGGTGTGCCCAGTTCTGTGTGAAAAAAACTTTGGATTTTAGTGCCATCTTGGTTAATTCAGTTGCTGATGTGGATAACATAGTAGATGAGGTATTTGATCTTTGACATTACCTCACGTATGGTTTGAGATAAAATGTTTTCTGGTAGTTTGGGTAATTTTTAGTTTTGCTTTCTGTCACTGTTTGTGCTTTAGTATGTGGTGAGAGATTTATAGATGTTTGAGTTTCACATGAGTTAAGGTGATAAATTACCTTTAATGCTCTCAGGAAGACTAAATACTTTAATCCCTTCCTAAAATCCCTTTTATACCTTTTGTTTTCAGAGGTAAAATGAAGGGTACAGACTAAGAAACTCAGTCAAATCATGCAGTTGAAATAAAGAGTAAAATACTGATGAGAAATGCCAACCTCTACAGCTGAAAATAATAGAGGTTAGGAGCATGATGTAACACACAATCTATCATAGCAGCTGTTAGAAATTAGAAAGATCTAATTAGAAAGTGTAGGTTGTAAATAGACATGAACTGGACCTGTTTTTAATCCAGTACTCAAAAATATGTTGCAAATTAAGAGAAACTTTAACCTTTGATGTACACAATTAGGAAGGCCCTAGGGAATACTATTAATACTGCAGAAAATCTTGCAGTTGTGGTGTGCTTAGTGTGTGAAGACACTCAGATTAAAGCCTGTTAATACCTTTGGATTACAGTAATTTGAAGTGACAATATGTGGCTCCCTGCATTCAGTATCACTGAAATTCATACAAAGAACACCTCCTTTCATTCATTAAAATTAAGGACTGTCCCAGAGCACACATTTACTCATAAGCCTTACTGCTTTCAAAATACTTTTAAATAAATGATGAAGAGATTGGAGATGTCCTTTTCTGAAAGAAAAATAAGAAATATAATGCTGTTAGAAAAGGAAAAAGAATAATAAATGCTATGCTGTTAGAAATGGAAGCAATGATTTTTGTGTGAAACTAAGGAAAAAAACCAAAATAGCTCTAAGGCTTTCTGAGTAACTGGGATTTGTTTTGTCATTCTGAGATTAGGTTGTCCTTAAAGAGTTCTCATGATACCTCATGGTATCTCAGAGAAACGCCCCATTGTTTCTTAATGAAATATTTCTTGCAGAATTGCTTCCACATTTCAGTGTGGTCTGCCCTTTGGTGCCTGTGGGATCCATCAGGAGAGCAGCACATTGTGGGTTTGTCCCGTACAAGAGACTCCCGTGATCAACAGCAATCCACAGCTCCTCTACAGCTTTGTGGAAGTGTATGAGCACATCATATAAATGTTGAGGCATGGCAGAAGTGAAAACTTTCAATTACTCTGATGTTTCAGTACCTCTCCTGACTTTCAGAAGAGCTGTGAAAATTCAGTAATAGAATACTCCGTAACAGTTATTCTGAGTTTGAGCAACTCTATTGCTTATAAGGTGTTTCTTCATGGTTGCAGAGTGACTAACACAGCAAAGACCTTATTGATTTAAGTCTCTGTATCTCACCAAAATAGAGATGATATTGGTGACAAACTGTAGTTGTATGGCATTTATCTGGGAGGGAGAGAAAAAAGAGTGCTTGATTTGCATATAAAAAAGTAGATGTGAGAGTGTCCAGACTAGCAAAACACAGTCAAGGGATCAGAATAAAATTCCCTACCAAGAAAATTGGATTTCTGTAGTGACTAAATGAAAACTCTCAGAATTCTGCTAGTTGCCTTAAGAGGATTGGAAGGTTTCTATGTCATAATTTTTTAATGAACCAGAAACATTTAGAATAGGAGAGGAGTTCATTAGCATTATCATCTTCTTGTAATATTTTGAATTGTTCAGTGCATCACAGAAACATGAGGCTAGGAAGCTGGGTAGATATCCAAAGGAACTTTGGAGTGTCACTTTTGGGATTTTTATTCTAAATATTCTTTGATTGTTGTAACCCAGCACAGATTTTTAGAAATTGCTGGAAAAATATTTTTTAATTTTACTAATATTTCATAAAGGGGAACGTAGATATTTTTTCTTGGTTTTGTTTTGACACCTTTTTGAGATTAGCACATGGAGACATCGTGGAACTGATCTGTTGCCATATCCAATGATCCTAATGGTCTCGTTCATATTTATTACAGCAGTTTATAGACTGCAAAGCAAATAATAAAGCATAAGTCATGTAAGTAGATAAAAAATTAATGTGAAATTTTCTATAAGTTGCTTTGAGAATCAGAGTAATTTGCCAGTAGAAATGGCTCTGTAGAGTGGTTGGTAGCTTTAAAGGGGATTCACAAATAGTAAAGCTTTTCTCTAATTTATTAACAAGACAAATCATTAAAAAGTCAGTATTACTAGAACTAGTGAATTCAATAAAATAAGACCTATTATATTTTCCTAGAACAATTGTGAGGATGAAGTTATATGGGATAGTTGGCAAAAAATTCAGCTTGTTCTCTGTAAAAGAATGACATCTCCATATAGACAATATTGCTTATGCTGTCTGTTTCCAATATATAAATCATGCCTGGGCAATATGAGACTTCAGAAAATCAGAGTTATTAATACTTGCCTTTCTTTTTTGAAGTTCTTGCATGAAATTGGTAAATTCTTTCAAACTTTTTTCTTGTGGAAAAGTTATACGTATTTTTACTTCAAGGATTTTAGTAGACTGTGCCAAGTCTAGTGCTGCAAAAGCCAGAATGTTTGTTGCAAATCACAAAACATAAAACAATGTTAAAATGCTTGTCTCACTAATACTGAATGCAAAAATCACCAAGATGAATGGACATATACCTCTGAAACTCTCTGGAAATCTGATGTGATTTAACCCCAGACAAAAACCAAGTCCCATAGTGCTGTTTACTTACACCCCCGGTGGGATGGGTAAGAGAATTGGAAAAGCGTGGAAACTCATGGGTTGAGTTAAAGATAGTTTAATTGGTAAAGCAAATTACCAATGCCTGTGGAAACAAAACCAAGCAAGGGATTCATTCACCACTTCCCATGGACAGGCAGCTTTCCCAGGAAAGCTGTTCTCCATCATATATAGCGCTGACTTCTGAGGACAAATACCATCACTCTGCCCCCAGCTTTAGATGCTGAGCCTGACACCATATGCTATGGAATTTGGAATATCCCTTTGGTCAGTGCAGGTCAGCTGCCCCAGCAGGGTTCTCTCCCAACTCCTTGTGCACCTCCAGCCCTCTTGCTGGCTGGCTGGGATGAGGAGCGCTGCTCAGCAATAATGAAAACATCCCTGTGTTATCTACACTGTTTCCAGTACAAATCCAAGACGCATTCCCATACCAGCTTTTATGAGGAAAATTAACTCTGCCCCAGCCAAAACCAGCACAAAGTCATTGTCATTGATTTTTTTTCCTAATTCTCTATATGGAGATCTCTACATGTGAGCAAAGGTTTGGCTGTCGATGGCCTGAATCCAGAAAGATGGGAGTGGAGTGGAAGCCAAAAGAAGACTATAATGAACAAGTCATTAATGTTGTAGGATTGGAGTAATTCAATACACAGGATCTTAAAATAAGCAGATGTACAGAAAGTTTCGGCTTTTGTCAATAGGATCCTCAGTACTTTTGCCAGCCCTAGAGGCATTCTAAACTGCAATTGAATACGTTTTCCTCACAGATGACTTAGAAGGAGAAAAACTGTGGCTGGAAAAACATAATTGGAGATTAAGATGCTAATAAATCTCTCATTTTGAATTGTTAATGCATTTATTGGAAGATATAGTTTTAACTATACTAAGAAAACAAATTACCTTAAAAATACAGTCTAACTGAGTTTTGAACCTAAAAAATGGAAATAGGTTTTTCACTTTCAGAAAAGAAGAAAATCCTATTTCAAAGACAGGAAATAATTTGGATTATGTCTAGAAATTTATTATGGATGCTTTTGAAATACTATTGGTATTGAAACTGCCATGTGCTATTATTCTCCAATGTAATTAGAATTGACTTGATTGCATAATTTTACACATCATAATAATAACATTTTCAGAGGTAGATATGGTCTCATTGAAGTCCAGGCAGACTTAAATTTTCTGATAATACTGTTAAAAATCTACAGCAAATCGTAAATGAAGTACATTTTCAATTCTGCTGCTGTGATAGTTATAATCACAGTTGGACATGTCCATGAAAAGAGAAGATTCAAGGTGCATAATTTAAGGAATTACAAGATTGAATATTATGTATTATGTACAGACAGCAGACATTCCTGTTATGAATGGACCATTTTTGATAATTTTTCTTTCCTAAGTTTGAGAGACAGATTTCTAATAATGATTTCTCATTGTACAAAAGAGCTAAGGTGCTGCTGTTCTAATCACAGATATTTTGGACACTTAGGCTTGTAAATGCCTGTTCAAGAAGTAAAATTTCTCTCCTGAACTTGGGGCTAGTCCAGGATCTTGTTCCCCAGATTCTGTTGCTGGCAGGCCATAAATAAGTGAGCCTTCATTATTTTATGTGAATGTGGTGGCACACAAACTGGCTCCCACTCAGCACAGCAGAGCACACTGCAATCTTGGCTTCTCAGTGGCCAAGGCTCTATGGCTTCATGTAGCCATGGAGACCTGTGCTGTGCAGGAATGTCATAGGAGTCTAACCCTAACTGCTTTACTTCAAACATGGCTGAAATCTGCTGACAGACTCAAAACCTTGTGCAGGAGGGACAAACAGACAAGCTCACACCACCACAGTAAAAGCTGCTTAGAAAGCTGAGTTAGAAATGGTTTATGAAAATGTTAAGAATTAAAACTTTAAATAAGTGAAGATTAAATATGCTTTAGAAACCTTTAATTTTTTTTAGTAAATGATTTCTTCATTCTTCATTCTTGATTTTATTTTGCCTTTAAAAATTTTCATTTGACTGAAGTTGCCATTTTTATTTGAAGATGTTGAATAAGTGATGAGGATGTACAGATGAACAAAAGTGGGGAAAAAAAGATGAAATGTGTAACTCTACATCTGAACTTTGAAATGTCTCATTTTGGCCCCAAATTGAAAAATATGAATCCTTGTGTGGCAAATAAGTTTAAAGGAAAGATGCTAACAAATATAAAATTATTTTTTTTTTTGCAGTAAGGTGTCAAACTAACACTTGGTCACAGGATGATTATAAACAACATTCTTATTTTAGCATCACCACAGAAGTACAAAACCAGATAGTTTTGAACCATGTTTTTGCACTGTTGTTGTCTACTTTATTTTCTCCATATTGACCTCTACAAGATTTTGTCTATACTCCTATTCAATAAATACTCACTTTGAACAGTGTGTTAACACCATTCTCGTTTTGGTGGTAACTGCTTTTCTCTCTCCTACTTTCCCATAATGTTGTCTTGCCCACACAATCTTTGATAACGTGTGTGTGCTCCCAATCAACTCTCTTTGCTCTGTCAGGTTTCCCTTTACTAGGCAATGATTTGCTTCACCATTGATGTGTCTTCATGCTTTTTGCTAGCAAATTGCTCAGAATCAAAGTCTAGGCTGGAGGAGCCTCTTCTGCAGATCACCTAGTCCAACTCAGGTCTGATCAGATTATGCTTCTCAGGGCCCTGTTTTCTAGTTTTGGCTATCTGCAAAGATGGAGATTGCATAACCTATCTGGGAAACCTAATGTGTGGCCATTGCCCCTTGTCCTACCACCATCCTTATCAAGAAGGATCTGTCTCCATCTCCTCTGTGTCCTCCTGAGTGCTGAGCAGAGGGGAGGAACCTCTCTACCTTGATCAGTGGGCTGCACTCTTGCTGCTCAGGACTATTGATACTCTAGTACTTGCATGTCTGTCTGAGAACATCTGCTATTGCTAGAGGCAGGTAAAGGTAGAATTAAAGCTATAGTCAGTTTTTGGCTTTGGCCTGTTCTGCTTTGCTTCATGTGAGGCTTCTTGTGGACAAATCAGCAGCTGCTGTTGCTAGGACTACACTGACACATGCAGTTATTGACTGCAGCAGAAGAAGCATGTGCTCAAACATTAGCCAACCTCAGTTTTGTCCCCTCAAAAAAGAATTATTTCAAGAAAAACTCTTCCATTTTTTTTAACCTGGTGTGCAAACCTGAGGAATTTTGTGCTGTTGCATTTCGCAGAACAGCTCAGTAAAGAGAAAAAAAATTAAACCTACAGTAATCCACAAAGTTAATTTCAGACTCTCATCTTTTTTTTTTTTTTTTTTTTTTTTTTTTTTTTTTTTTTTTTTTTTAAGAAAAAATACTTACAAAAATCATCTTAACTGTAGCTCTGGCTGCATGAGATAAGGTGTAGTTCCAAGACAATCTTGTTTCTTCCTTTCAACATACGCATCTATACCTGTGAGCAAGGACTTTGCCTAGCAAGATGAAACTTAATATATCTTGCTTACATTGTGTATTTCCTTGAACAGTTTGGTAGAATTGGCAAGGAAGGGATGGACTTAAGGGCAGTATATAGACATTTACTACTATATCCAGTATGGTCTGTAAAATGAAAGTATGTCTTTAAGGAAACACGTTCCAATGTTGAAAAAGGCAAGTAAAAATCTTATGTAGTTTTCTCTTAGTGTTTTGATGTCTGCATTCACTGTGCCTATGACTAATGTGATTTAATGAAACTATTAACACAGCATTTTTTTCAGAGCTTAATGGAAGTGAAACTTGCCATTTTAAAAGTCTTGGAGGCAAACCTTTAACCATAAAATATTCAACTACTGGAAAAAAGCAAGGGAAATTCAACAACAGTGGCTTCTTTTATGTTTGTTGCTCAAGAACTACTTCTTTTGGATTCCATTATCACATTCTTGACCTTTTTACTGCCCAGTGTTGAGGACAGCTCTGGTGAGGCAGAGATTTGCTTCAGTTGGGCCTCTGGTAAACTAAATGTGTAGTTCATACACATTTGTTGTTTATGAACGTTGTTGTCATGAGTGAATGTCAAACATCTAGGCGGCAGAGTTTTTCAGAACTGTCCCTACTTTAAAAGAAAGGGGGATTATTTAATGGTTTCAGTAGTCTAGGTATATGTCAGGCTGCTTATATTCTCTAACATTCTCCTCACTATTTTATAGATGACCATCAGAAGAGCTGTAGCCACCAGTAAGCACTGCAATGGTTGAGGCAAAATATTTTATCTATAGCCTGCATGAACGGTACAGGCATATATTCTTAGAAGCTTGCTTTTCTTTTGTTTAGCAATTAAAAGCATACAAACTTAATGGATTTTTTCAGATAATAGCAGTCTGTTTACATTTGCTGTGTCTGTTAGATGCAATGTATATTCCTGACTGAGCTTTCACCTTCCTTGCTTGTTCTATCCCAGAGCGTTTGTTTTCCATAAGTATATAGAAGCTATGTTTAATTATATTCTTTTTCAAATAAAGAATACTGAAATGTGACAAAATGCTGTTAGCTTCTAAGTCAGAATGTGACATAGAATGTTGATAGACACACTGTATAGGGGATTATATCTGTGATTACAATATCCATAGTTTTGTTTTAAGTGTAGTCATCAAGTTTCATGACTATACCTTGACAATAAGCTGCTAAGGAAATATTCCTGAACTTTTTCTGAGAATGACTTCTCCTTTGAGAGACCAGCTGAATAAAGTACAGATGATCTTTTTGGGATGTATATCTCACTAAGAAGGGCTGCCCAATGCAAATAAAACATTGACCATTTCTGCAGTGGTCTTATTAATAGGATAATAAACTGAGAGAGCTATAAATCTAGAGCTGTGAGAATGAATTACCCATTGAACATACTCCTTTATGTTACTAAAAATAAAAGAAGTGCTCTAGAGTTCTACTCAAATAAGGAAAGTGTTTGTTTCTAGACTTCACTTACTCACTAGCACTCTCTTAAGCCAACACCCTTCCCTGACAGTGATGGGACCTCTAATTAAGCATTCAAGTGAAAACACATGATCTCAGCTCCTGGTATAAAATGACACTGCATGATGCTCTATCATAATAGTAGAACTGAGCTGTGCATAAGTTGTGTACCTCTTGAAAATGTGGTTAGGAATAAGAATGGATGAAAATTGTTTTTCTGCATGTTGAGAAAACAAGCTGGGAGCTCTTGGAAATTGCATTTTCAGGTATGATATAGACTTAGCATTTTAGTTTTATTATAGGTGTTCAATGTTTTAAGAGTTCTGTTTTGCAGGAATAGTATTCTGGCTGAAGATAGTTTATTGATTTACCCTAAAATGAAGGGAGACACGGGAGAAAATGGAAAATGGGTTAGCTGAGCTAGCCGATATTTCTAAAGCCTATGCTTCTTGGGAACCTTTTAATGGCATATCCAAACATTTATCTTGTTTCGGTTTTTCTCTTGTGTGTTGTATTGGTTTTTATGGCCAGGTTTTGGTAGCAGGAGGCTGCAGGGGTGGCTTCTGTGGGAAGCTGCCAGAGGCTCCCTCCATGTCCAGCAGAGCCTAGGGCAGCTGGCTCCAGGACAGAGCCGCTGCTGGCCAGGGCCAAGCCAACCAGGAATTGAGAATAACTCCTCTGTGACAACAGATTTGAGAAAGAAAAGAAAATTATTTCCCAGATGTAATTGCAGCCAGGGAAGAGTGGGATAACAAAATGTGAGAGGGAAATCTGCAGATACCAAAGGTGGTGGAGAAGGAGGGGCAGGAGGTGCTTCAGGCACTGGAGCTGAGGTTCCCCTGGGGTCTCTGGTAAGAGTTACGGAGAAGCAGCTGTGCCCCTGCAGGACCATGGGGAGGCAGAAATCCAGCAGCAGCCCAGGAGAAGGCCAGTCTGTTATCATAGAGGCCTTACCACCACTTCTCCATTAAATTGGCCTGGCCTTGGTCAGTGGCACTTCTATCTTTGGAACTGCCAGGGATAGGCTCTCCTGGACATGGAGGAAGCTTCTGGCAGCTTCTCTCAAAAGACACCCCTGTAGCGCTCCTGCTAATAAAGCTTGGCCATGCAAACCCAATACAGGACCATTGGTTGGACCATTTTAAAACCAGAAAACAGAAAGTATTGACTTTCTAATGAAAACACTGCCTCTGATCCCAGAGAAAATAATTTCACTACCACAGAAAACTAATGTATAAATAAGAGTTTGTATCTGAGCCAGATATTTTGGGTAGTTTTACATGGTGTTTTTTTCTTAGTGTATATAGCCTATGTGTAATGAATTTTGGAGTGTTTTTAGTTTCTTCTAAATGAATTACTCTCTTTAAATGTACATGCTTGAAGTTTTGGGCTTCTCTTCCTCCTCTTTCTCTCCTCCCCCTGCCTTTACCTTAGCTGAGGGCACTATTTTAGAGTAGTTCTGTGTATAAAAGCATCTGTCATTACTTTTAGTATACCTTATTCAGCTGAATAATATACATCTATACTCTGTTTCTTGACATTTCTCAGTTTTTCTGGGGAAAATGAATTTTCTAACCTGTAGAAAGAATTTGTTGATACTGGGTCCTGTATGTATTAGCCAGCAGCACTGAAAGGAATCTAAAATACACTGTCTAACAAGAAGTACACTTTTAAAAATTAAAATTTCTAAACCACAAACCTTGTTTACTAATCAGGCTTTTTGTTAGGACAGTAATTTGATTAAAATAATAAAAACAGTGTCTGGCATGCACTGTGTTATATATTAGCATCTGATTTAACTATGCTTAAAAATTAACTTTGCCTTGAGGCTTATTTCAGGGATGTTGATGTCAGAAGCACTTTCTTTGCTACAATTTAGGGCTGCAAACTGAATTCATACTGTGTTATCTGTCAGATGCTAATTGGCTGAAAATATGAGCCTCTCTTGTTTTCTCCATGCTAATTCTCATTAACAACAATATAAAGGTATAAAATAGGTGGCTAAAATCCTGCCGGGTTTTAGTATATAGACTACACTTTTAAAAAGTATTAAGCATTTTTATTTATTCTTTCATGTGACAAAGAAGAGAAGGATTTTCTCCACTGAACTTCTTGAGCTCTCTTGTTAGGGCTAAACTTGCATGCAAAAAAATCCAACACTCAAACTAACTGAATTATCTGAAGAACTGCAAATGTAATGTATGCCAGGTTTTTCTTAGTCTGGTGGGTGAGGTTTTGCAGCCCTTGGAAAGGTGAGTAGCCAGGCTGGCAGGATGCTCAGTGTACAGGAGAGAAGCATCAGTAAACAAAATGCAGTGGTCATGTGAAGTGGTGGCATGAGAGTGAAGGGAGGTTACTGTGGGTCCAAGGTGTTGTGGCAAGATAGCAAGAGCCCATGTCTTGCTTTTGAAAAGGAACCAGGGATAAAAACATTTGAATACTGAATGTCAGAGCTCTGAATATTAATGTGATATTACAGTTGTTTTTCAGAAGGTACTTGGAGGAAATGTTGCATTTTGTGTTCTTTATTGCATTAAATAAAAATTGCGTGGGAAATATTAGTTGTGCTTAAAATCATCAAATATGTATCTAAATGTCATAATGGTACACAAAGTAGGAGAAAAGGAATAGAATAATTATAATATAATATAATAATTTTATTCTTCTTTCAAGTGTAATAACTTTGACATCTTGCATAAACAGATGAGATTAAAATCATGGTTTTCATCAGAAAGCATGTTTTCCTTTTTTGCATATTTTCCCTAAAAATATTCTTACTGCAGATAATATTTCAAAGTAAAAGGTATTTTTTATAATTTTTATTGTAACTGTTATTTTAGTACTAACTTGCATGCTTACTTTCCTTGGGTGCAAATATATTATGTTAGATTTCCACTTAAGTCTTGGGTTTCATAAAGGAAACAAATGGTAATGTGATGTTTTTATGCCAATACTAATCAAATAAAACATATTAATGTCATTTTTCCTGCTTGTACCATTCCTGGCATGCATACAAAAGCCCTATAACATTAATTTATGCATGCTAGATACACATATTTCAGTGCTTGAGAGTATTTCCTACTCCTACCCTTGCATACAAATACACACACAGGCATAAACACAGAAATGCCCTTTGTTAAAGTTTTGGACTTTTAAAGTATCTAACTTTGGAGAAAAACTTCACTAGCATTTCTTTCTGCTGGATTTTAGAACCATTAAAACAATCACTTTTTCATTCATCCTGATAAACCACTAACACCTAACAATCCTTTACATGAATGCAGAGCTCATTAATGGGGTCAGGCTGGAAATGTTGTTTATGATGGCTTTAATGGAGAGCTCATACTTTCACAGTGCCTGCATAAGCAAGTTAAAAAGAAATTGCCAAGAAAAATCAGAGGACTACTGAGTCAACTATTTGTTTAAAAGAGGCAGCACATTCTTAAGTGATTTCAGCAGTCTGTGTAAAGGACTGTGATGCTGCATGGTAACACAGTCTTAGAACACTCTTGGGTATTCCTGGTTTATGGACCTCACTGCAGCTCTTAGCTGCTCTTTGCTGAAGCTTGTGTGCTCACTTAGTGTTTTACAAAGTGACTGAGCTGTGTTTGCAGAGCTAAGGGAAAGGTTTCTGTTTGTGCCCAGCATCACTGACATGCACAGCCAGTAATTTCTGCTGGGATGGGTGTGGCAGGTGACTCCTGTAACCCCAGTTTGGGGCTCTCCAGGCTTGGCCCATGACATGTAAGCATCAGGGAGCAGTTTGATGAATGCAAATGTGGTCATTTGTGTGCAAGAGAGGCAGCTTTATTTAGCTCATAGCCTTTATCACTCTTAAATGTATAATCCATGTATATTGGTATATGTGATTAGAGGACAGTCACATCACTACTTGCTCTAGCTGCTTTATGTAAACACCAAAACCATCCAGCATTGTTCTGCCCATGCTGTGTGGCAGTCAGTGTGGTTCCCAGGAACCATTGCTCACAGCCTGCACGCAGAGATGAAACCAAGAAAAGCCCCCAACCCTAAAGCAATAAATTCCTAATTAACCACATGTTTTCATGAAATATTAACACATTAATTGTCCTGCATAGTGCTTAAGGTTACTAAATGAGTTACTGTAACTGAATGAGTATTGAAGATGCTATAATCTATGAAGTGCAAGGCATCACTGTTAGATGGCATTAGTGCAAATTAGAGCAAAAAGTAATTAATATCTTTTTGTGGCCTCTTCTTGGCATGTACCCTGAACAATTGATGTGCAATTGATGATACAGGCTGGCTGCATTCATGGATGTAAAATGAAAATATTGATGTGCAGACTCTTGGATTAGTTATTCTGCAGCAAATATCAAGGGAAAAATAAATATGTCACATCAATAATCTTTCTAACATGATCTTGACTTCCTCATCATTTGGGAGTGCCTAATGATCCTTTGCATCAGTAGATGTATATGAAACAAGAGAATTGGTTAAAAAGACTTGATTTCACTTTTTAAACAGCAGAGCAACAATAATCACAAGCCAAAGGAAGATATTTCTAGCCTATTTTTTTTTCTTTTTAGAAGACATTGAAGCTGGTTTTGTTTTTCTTGTTTAAATCAGTTTTCAAAAAACATATGTTAAAATGCCAGTTACTTCTCAGACAAAATCCTAAACTGTGTAGCAACTTCTCACAGGTTTATGTTTAGTTCATTAGCAATTGTAGTGTAATGTTCACCCTGGATCTGGAATGTGGACTACTGTCTCCTGTGCTATTACTTTCCTTTCTGGCAGACACTGAGAAACATTCCAGAAAAAATCTGCATTTCATCCCCTACTTTATCAGATTCTAAACAGATGCTTTTCTGTGATCTAATTAATTTTAGCAATTTTTGATCCTTGTTTTATTTCCAGAGTGCAATTTCCACAGTCATAGGGGCTCTTAAATGAAAAGTTAAGTGTAATATGCCTTGTTTGTGGAAGTATTAGCAGAACTGTTCTTTCTCTTTGTTCCAGTATCTCTGCTACAGAGAAAGTGACTTATTGAAAAGAAAAATAAATCTAGGAAATAGTGATGCAATGAAAGCATCATTATGACCAGTAAAGAAGAAGGATATTGGACTTTTAGATATATTACATACATAGTTTTGATTTGAAGTAATTCATAATTTATGAATGGTTGTTACAACCTTGGCTATGAGCAGTATGGTTGGATTTTCATTGTCTTTGCAAAGATGATGGAGTTTTGTACTGATAAAATAGATTGAAAGTTTTAGAGAATGAATAGTGAGAACTCTAATTTTTGGTAGGTTTAAAGCTGGCAGACAACTTATTTGGGAATAAGTTCTGGACAGAATTTAAGGTGGCAAAATTCTTCCCAGTAATGCTTTTGTAAAGGAAAGTAGTCAGCCAGTAATGTGGGAGTAGAGAGGACAAAGAGAGGAGGTAAAGGTCTCAGGGTTAGGCTGGCTGACACTACCAACTGATGGTAAAGATGCTAAAATTCACAGCTTGTACAAGTGAAACCTGATTTGTAAATGTCTGTGTTCAGACATTAAATCCTTATAGATGAGAAGCCTTTGCCTTTTCTCACAGGAAAAAAAAAAAAAAAAAGAGAGTATAGCAGAGGAGAGTTCTTTAAAGTTTTACATCTGTTTTCCATTTGCTGGAATGAAAGACAGGATATGAGTGGCTGGAAACAATTCAGGCTGGTGAGATGCCTGATCTTACACAAATTTATACTGTTACAAGTGGTTAAAACTCTTCATTTTCAGACATTCAGCTTGACTTAAGTAGAGTAATGGAAAGAGATGCTACTGTTAGACTGGAAGTACTTACTGGAGGCAGATAGATGGTGGCCAAGTGCAATTGCATTATAATTCTAGGAGTAAAACATGAGTTTGTCCTCCCCTCACAGTAGCCAAAAATTTTGGGACTCAAAGTATCTGGAATTAGATGGCCCCAAACTGAAATAATAAATTCAAGGTAAATGTTGGGAGCCAGATATGGAAAGGAAAATATGAGGTTATTCAGAACAATGTGTTCTGCAAAAGTTCAGGGTCATACTCATAGAACTGCGAGACCATGCATTAGCACAGCTTTATAAACCTGTCACCTGAATACAGCTCCAAGCCTCTACAGCTGAAGATCAGAAATAAATATGGAATAAAAGGTTCATTATAATTCTCTTTTATGCTGCATAATTTGCAAAGAGCTGCTGCAAACAAAGGAGTTATTAAGGCTTTGCAAGAAATGGTGTAAGTATTTATGGTTATTTTAGTCTCCCATAGTGTGCTAGAGCCTTCCACTCCATTAAGAGAAGGAATTCTAGCCATGGTTGCTTAATTTTTTAAATGAGACTCACTTCATTCTGTTAATCTTATTTCCTAGCCCAATCTTTTGTTTTATTTAGGGCTGTGATTTAAAAGACTCTGGACAGCTAACAGGGCCCATTTATTGTTGTCAGATTTATTATTGAACAGAAAACACGGGAGAGATATTTTTGAAGCTCTTTGTAAGGCTAAAGGTTACCAAAGCAAGCAACTTTATTACAAAACTGATGAGACAGGACTACTAACATTTTCCTTTTTGATATGGTCAGCATTAGGAGCAGAAAACCATCCATTTTAGTGAAGTAATTTCCTGAAGTGCACAGTTTATTGAACTCACAACATTTAACATCACCAGCTGGCCTTTCTGTTAGTGTCTTGAGGAAACTTTCGGGGAATATGAGAGGTTGCTGTTCTGCTTTACACATAGAAGGTTGTCTTGTGCTAATCTGTGGAGTTACAGCCTGGAAAGCTGAAAAGCTGGACTGCCTGAAAAGGAAAGGCATGCTTATCTCTTTGGCCTGCTGTGCAGGGCTATTGAATAAATGGGATATGTTTGCATAAGCAACAGAAGAACCAAGAAATGTTTGAGTCCAGGTTCCCCTTTAATCCAAGGTTTAGAGTAATTTTTGGTTTAAATCCAGAAAGACAGGAGTTTGAATCTTGGTATCCCACCTACTTCAGAAAAAAATCTGTACATGTGTATAGAGAATAAAAGTGTGACAAAGATAGGCTTTGTCACAGTTCGTCCATTTTTTTTACAAAAATACTGTTATTTACTTAATATAGACACAATATAGTGTTTCTGGGTGTGAGTCCTGAGATGTATCTGGAGGGGAAAGAGTTATCCTGTGTATGTGTGTGTTTTGATTTTGGGGGTTGGTTGGTTGGTTGGTTTTTTTAAGGGGTCTGAATTTCATCAGTTCTGGTGAATGCTTATGAAGCAAGTCATTCTTCATTCTGCTTTGTGATAGTACCTAAACTCTTCTATGCAGTGAGATCACGTGCTTTCCTTTGGCTTGTGAATATTGCTGAATAGGGTAGAATCTAAATATTAGGCCTTGTATTGGTCTGAGCCAATAGCTAAATTGGCCTTCAAGTGTCTTTGGTCTTGAAGCTGGTGATCAGATCATTCAGGGAAGCAGAACATGAAGATATAAGAAAATATATGCAAGAGATGATGCTGCTTGGCTGGCTCTGGAAGATGACCGCAAAGATAATCAGAGGCCTGGAGCACGTCCTGAATGAGGACAGGCTGGGAGAGCTGGGGTTGTTCAGCCTGGACAAGAGCAGACTGCAGGGAGATCTTAGAGCAACCTTCCAGCACCTAAAGAGGGCCGGCCAGGGCGCTGGAGAAGACTTCTTACAAGGGCTTGCAGTGACAGGACAAAGGAGAATGGTTGTAAACTGAAAGAGAATAGGTTTAGGTTGGATAATAGGAAGAAATTCTTTACTCTGAGGGTGGTGAGGCACTGAAATGACCTGTTATGGATGCTGCATCCTTAGAAGTGCTCAAGGTCAAGTTGAATGGGGCTTTGATCTACTGGCAGGTGTCCCTGTCCGCGGCAAGAGGATTGTAACTAGATTTTCTTTAAGGTCACTTCTATCACAATCTGTTCTATCATACAGAACTGAAAAGCAAAATTGTTTACTTGTATATCCCGAACTGTGCCTTAGTTTTCACTGGTGAAGTCAAAAACTCTGCAATTAAGGTTTGGTGAAGGCAAAGTAACACATGAACACTGCAAGTGACACGCCATAGAAGAGGAGAGTGTCTCATCTTGAGGTCAGGCTCAGCATAGTGCTGAGAGTAAATTAATAAAAAAATTACTTCTTTCTTTTCTTAGTTCCCCCCATACCTCCCCCAAGAAAATTTGCATTTGCAGCTAATAAGGATGTCATTAAAAACCATCAAGAATAATCTTTTATGAGAACAAAAGATTTTATATTACAGTATTGCTGTCCTCCCTCCTGGCCTTAATTTTTAGACTTGAAATACTGTCTTTTGGACTATACCATGCTGTTTTACAAGTAAGCATGCACTGCCTGTTAAGTACAGGGTTCTTGAGCAATTTGTTCTCAACAAATTTTTCCATTGTTTTTGCACATCATTTCAAGGCTTATCTATCTTTGCATTTGTTTTAATTTTGTTTAATTACACTTGGGAGGCAAGTAATGTCAAATAATAATTAAGAAATTTTATTCAAAAGAGGAAGGTTCAGAATTGCAAAGAGGTGGAAGGAAGAAAAATGCAAGTGGAAGACATCTAATTTCACAGTCATGGTCTATTAAACTTTGCAGTGCAAACAGAAGTGTTCCCAAAATAATAACTCTGCTCATGTCATTGCACGGTATGTTTTCTACACATACCAGCCTTAGATTACTTTGATATTTGCCCAAGAAGTCTTCCAATTTCACTTCAATAATATCTGAATTATTTAATGCTTAATTTTTTTTTCTTTGAGGAAGAACTTAAGAGTGAGAACTTAAGAATGACTTGGCAGCATGACCCTGACCACCAACATATAAATAATGTAAGCTGCTGTATGCTTTGAGAGAGATGATTGCCTCTGTAAAGATATTTGGATAAATGTGTTTGCTGTTTGATCCTCATCCACAAAAAAACTTATCCTACAAACAGCCAATGAAAGAAAAAGAATAAATTTTTGCAAGAACTATTGATACCTACAATATTTGTTTTGAAAAAGTAGTGAATAAAGGATATATATTAGTGAGCAAAATATTGATTGATAAATCTGTCATTTCTAAGGGCTGAAAAACTATGGGTGTTACACTTATTGATGCAGAGATGATGGTAATTTGTATTTTAGTAACAAAGAATAGTATGACAAATAAAAAGACAGTAGGTGACAAATTGTGAGACAGGACGATTCAGGTAGCAACTGTGAAAAAAGGCTTAATTTACAGAATAAAATTTATTTTAATTAGAAGTAGTATATCTGAAGCTGAATACTTTTGTGTGAAAGGTGTACCCCTTCTGAATTACTAGTGGAAAGATTGTCAGGGTCTTCAGCCACAGCCTATTTTAGTGACCTAATTGTGAGGAAAGTGCAGGGCACTTCCTATGTGACATTCCTACTTGAGGAAAGTGGATTTTATATTCTGGATCCCTTAATTACTGATGCAAAATTCTGAAAAATCCCCTATAATTGGTTTATCTGTTCATTGCCTCGGAAGTGGCATGACCTAGATATGTAGAAGTCAAGTCACTGAGCTCCATTTGCAGATCTCCAATAATCTGATTTGTGACCTTGTCTTGCCTTGGCTTTCTTTTTGATTTGTGCTTCTTTCTGCTTTATTTAGGGGTTACTCTCCCATGCAGTTGCTGTCCTCTGTTCTCATCGATAGTTTCTATCTAAACTTTTCTTTAAAGCCAGCTAAATCCATCATTCAGGTGAAACATTGTCTCTTTCAAACTCCTCCAAAAGCCATTTCAGGTTTGGTTGGAAGATCCATTCTCATGTATTCTTTGGGTTACATAGCCAGATCTTCCAGGTTATGTGCATTGCACACAAGAAACTGACTTGTGTGGGCTCACACAAGACAAGAGAACTTAGAACTAAATTAGCAAAAAACTCAGGGGCATGGGGACTTTGAAAGTCACTATTACAAAATGATGCACACCCAACTGTAGTGCCCACCATAGGATCTTGTGGTACTAATGCATTACAAATAGTGAAAATGAGGCATTTCAAGTGTCAGGGGCTTTGATGTATACACTGAATGTACCTGTTTATTTTGTTGGTGGTCCTGCCTCATGAAACTCAATGAAAAATGAGTTTTGTAATTTATTAGGTTTAGGGTTCATGTTGGACATTCCTCACCTTTGGGATGACCAACTGGAATTTCTGCTGAGATTTCATAGTCCTTTTCTGCAGCAGAGAGAACTCAAATTCAGACCATTAAACATCTATGTGTTAAATAGATGTAATATGAAGCTCACTGAATACTCTCATCTATCTTGTATTACCTAAAACCTAGAATTTAATGAGGAGATCAAGCCCTTTTCATCTCACAGTCTTAATGTGAAGTTTTAAGCTGCTGCAGTCGGAGTGTGTTTCACAAAGGGTCAATGAAGACAAAAGAACTTTTGTTGCAGAATATCAGTAGCCCATTGTGTGTGTTTGTGATTGGGGTTTTTTTAGAAAACAAGCTATGAATAACTCTTTGACATTATTACATGGAGCCTGGTTTATTGTAATACCTGAAGTATTGGAAAATCTGGAATTAATGGACAGAACTTTGGTGTTTTTTTGAATTGGTGGCTGTCTTGGACAAAGAGCAGCAAGACTGTCTCTGAGGTCCTGGATGCTCATGCTCATTTCTTCCTAAGACTGCTGATATTACAGTATCTGGTGCCTTGTTCAGTTAGTTGGTGGCTCATGTGCTTGCTGACAAAAGAGAAGGCTGAGGAGATCACTCTCTGTTCCGCAGTCTCTGCTGTGAGATTCATCTTCCTTGTGTTCTTCCACATCACTGGACACCCTGTCTGTCACAGCTGGGAAAAAAACCATCACAGCAGCTGAGGACAGACTCATATTTATTGTATGAATATGATTTAAAATTTTAATAAGAAAATGTGTGCATTATTACACCTAATCCCTGAGACCTGGTCTTGTTCTGAGGAGCTGAGAATTTCCTCAAATGTGCTGGGCAGCATTTTGGCAGCATTTCTATCCGATCCATTAATGGTGCAGGAAGGCTTTGTGCTTCTTGAGTCCAGTAATGTGTTGGTTTTTTCTTGCCAGCTCAGAAGTATCATCTGAGATCTAGGATGTCCACATGTAGCTGGTAAATGTGACATAGGGCCTGTAGGAGAGCTGTTGACTTCAGGAGCTGATAGGGGAGGTTGTCTAAGGTATCCAGATGAATTTCAGATGGCATTTCATGCCTGTATAAGGTGAATGACTTGAGCTCTAATTGCCTTGTGTTTCACAGGGATTCTGAGGTTTATGAGGATGAGGAAAATGCCTCTGATGGCTAGATATATCAAACAACTATCTAAAAGCACAACAATCCTGCAAAGAATGTATCTTGTGCTCATGTGAATGCTTTAGTTAAATTATATTTTCTATACAAGAGAGCATTTGAGAACATCCACTTAATTAGTCATGTGTCTTTCTTTTGTCTGTACTGATTATGAAATAAAGATAGTATGTCTCAAGAATCTCAATCTGTGATGTTGGCCCCTAACCTGGATTTGTTATTCAGATAAAATTGGTCTTATATTGAATTTTATATTTATTTCGTGTCCACAGCCACAGATTTCTTAAGCAGTAAACTTTGCTGATAATTACAGCAATATCTATCCCAATCTTCATTCTTTTTGCTTCCAATACAATTGATATTTTAATTATGATTTAGGTATTGGATACTTAGTGTTGTAATATGAATTTACCAAATAGGAAATAAAATATGTTTTTGTTTACTAGTTTCCTGTGTTTTGAATTTGCAAACAGGCAAAGCTTTTCAATCTTACTAAATTAGACTTTAATTCTTATTCTTTTTTTCTTAAGTAGAATTATTATTTACTCAAATTCTCATTATAATCCCATTAACTGACATTTACCAAAAGTACTTTAGCAAAATCTCTAAAACACTGAAGATTTCAAATTAGTAATAAAGCATGAGAATGTAAAAATAGCTGACCTGATCTACTTGTATGACAAAAACTAATTTCATGGCAATACTAGTTTTTAATCTGAGGAATATGCCCAAAGTGATTTGATTTGGCCCTTGTGTTAAAAGTAATGGTGAAACTTTGAGCAGTTACTAGATAATTTATAGTATACCTTTCTGAAGTATTAGTTAATATTTGCTCACTTTAACACCCCAAAAGAACTGTGATGCGTATTTAGTTATACATACAGAAGTAACATGAAAAAAAAAATACTGTGAGAACAGTGACCACCATAATGGCTAGCAAAGTCTGATTTGCTCTTCAATCACTTGTTAATAATGTAAAAAAAAAAAAAGTTAGTTATTTCAGACGTCTCTTTGTGCTCCCCAAGTACAAATTGACACAAAAAGATATTTTTCTGGATTTTGGGTCGGTTGGTTTTTTTTCCGGTGAAAAAAAGGAGAGCTGTATTATGGTATATTTGACAACTAACTGGATAAAATTATTTAAGACTGTGTTTTTACTTTTTTGTTTCACTCATTATCATTGCTTGATATTTTAAAACATCCTGATTTAAAATATTAAAGATTTTTCTGGTATTTTTGTCACAGTATTAAGAATATAACTCATTGAGCCATGCAGAAGAAACATGTTCTTAAATAAGGCAGAATGAGTATAGTGTTTCATTTATTTGAATAAATGCATTACCTCTTCTGAGATGTACCTGTAAGGAGAATTTCATGGCTGGGGGTTGATGTTCCTCTCTGATGAAAACTGCAAATATTGTTTTTCACAATGGAAGCAATACTCTTGCTGTGGTAAAGCTCCACAATGTCCACCTGATCCTAGGCTAATTACATGTACAATTAATAGCTTAAAAGCAGGATTAAATTTCCATTATAAATTCAGGATATGAGCAGGCAGGATTCCACTGAAGAGCAAGGTACTCAAAGTATGCATTTTGAAATCAAGATCACTTACTTGTTCATTGGCTTTGCTTATGTTTTTAAATTTTAGTTCCACTTTAGGTAATTTATGAAAGTTAAAGCTTAAAAAAAGATAATGAGAAAGTGACATTGCCAATGTTTTCTTCTACTTGCACGCAAAAAAACCTTTGACAAGTTAGAATAAAATCCAGAGGTCTCTAAAAACTTTTAAATTTCCTTTAATAAATCATCCATCCTTTGAATTCAATGTCGGTTTTTTACAATGATCTGTGTAAAGTGTGAATGAAGACTGTAGGCTTTGAACCCCTGAATACTTGAAGTTCTTCATTTGACTTGCTATTGATTCTTTAGAACCCCCAAAAGCCGTGCTGGTCTTACTGCTGTTATTGAGAGTTTATAACACCTCTGATCAGTTCTGTATCTAGACAGATTTTGTTTATAAACATATGCAGATATTATCATGTAAATTTATTTTCTTCAATTGGCTGGGAACAAGTTGATCCCTTTATGGTAATCTCAGTTATCTGGTTAGATGTAGTTTTAAATCCAGCATGGGAAAAGCACAAGAGTGGATTTGCACAGCCTATACTGCTGATTTTGTTTTCAAGCACCAGAGGTTGGCAACTGGTGCTACAGAAGCTGCTGCAGAGGCAAAAAAATCTGTGAGAGAGTCTATGGTCAATCTCAGAGTCATGCCACTGCAGCATTTTCTTCTCAAGCAGGCATTCACTTTTTTCACTCTACAGAAAACGGCAACAGCCTGGATTTAAGGGTCCCTTGGGCTGGACAGGTTTATAGACTGCTACCAAAGATCATCTTGTCCACATCTGTATGCAGAAGCTACTGTGACAGCAGGGAGAAGTTCCACTGCTGGGTTGCAGTGGTGCTTCAGTCACAGCCACTTCCCTGTGAATACAGATTTCTCCCTGTATAAAATTATCACCCCATTAAATTGTTTAAAATGGACTAAGGAGTTCTCAGAGAGATCAGCAACCATGTATTAAATGTCCTTGGAAGGACAAATATTAAATTTAAGCCTTTTTCCACAGGTATTTTCCTTTTAATACACAGGTTGTCTATAACTTTCAAATCATGCTTGCAGTACCTCAAGTTAACATCTGATTTAATTTATTAATTCTAAAGTTCATTGTAAAAAGAGTGTGTTGATGAAATTAATTGGCAAATGGTTGAGAAATACCACTGAAGTTATTCCAGTCACTGCGCTTTCCAGTACTATTTCTTGTCTGAAAATCGTTGTCTAAGCCACACACTAAAGAATGGATTTCAGCATCACATCTGACACATTAACATTCAGAGTGCTGTCTCAAGTCACATATTTTAGGTGCCTGTATTAGGCATAGATGGGTGTGAACAATAAATTATTCTATTAATTTATTATTCCTGATGACTAGTCAATTTTTTTAATGATGTTTACTGTCCTAGTCATGTGTTACTTGAAAGTGATTGGAAGCAAATTGCTGTCAAAAAGCCTTTGCAGCTGCAAAAAATTACACTTCTACTTTTATTGTATTCGCTTTACTCCTGAATAGAATACACTATTTCTATCTCTCCACTCAATGCAGCCATCTGTCACTCACATACCCACAGACAATTACAATGCATTTGCATCATATCCCAGCTGCCTCTGATAGACTTGTTTTGTCATGCACTGCATGCAGGATAATCTCTCAATATCCATTTCACACTGGAAGCTGTTCTTTCATTGGTCACACTCTTTTTCACATAAATGTTCTATGATGTTCTGGTCAAGATCCTAGTGTGTCTTAATCTAACACTTTCATGATCTCTGTAACACAGGGCTGATAAAATAACATCTCACTTATATTTCCAATTATTTTGTTTTAAAAGTGAATTAGAAATAGTTTGGTTTGCTTTGTAGAGCTTCTAACATGTCAAATCAATAATTTATTTTGTAAAGAACATACTTTGTCAGTAACACAATTAGTCAGATCTAAGCATGTTTTGTCTCAAATGTTCTGACTGTTGTGATAGGAAAGGTGTGAGTGGAAGAGAGGGTCCAGTGTAGGTGGGGCATCCCAGTTAGCTTCAAAAACACTAAAGGTATTAGTGTATGTTCTACACTTTCTTTTTTTTTTTTTTCTCTCTCCTCCTAATTTAGAGTAATTGTGTTTCTTTGATCCTCTTCCTTTCTCACGGGTAGTTCTTACCACTCTTGATTTAACTTCAGCCTATGAACTTCAGTGAAGTCAGTAAATAATGACTTTAGAATCAGTGGAACTTAAATCATACGGTCTTTGTTGTCAGAAAACATGTAAGTGAATTAGAGTGACATCCAATTAACACAGCCTTTTGCAGGTTTAATGAGCAATGATAAATTTAAATCCTTTTTTCGCACTTTCACAGTATGTGAAGTTACAACTGAAAGAGCTAGCGAGAGATTGTTGCTCCATTGATTATTAATAAATTATTTTAAATATATTTTGACTGGGATAAGAGGCATCATCTTTGAAGATACTTATAGGTTAGTTATTTGATTAGGTGCCTCATCACAGAATGCAATAAAAATTAATTCCTGCAGCATATGGAGTTACATGATGAGTCATTCTGTTCCCTTATTTGTTTCTTTGAGGCCTGAATGTGTAGTTTGTACAGCCTATACCACTGACCATGTGTCTTTCCTTGATTTCCAGTTGTCATTACCTATTAATAACTCTGAGAAAAGGTGTTCCTGGTTTTGTAGAGGAAAATAGATTTTTCAAAGCAATTAATTACTGTTTTAATTAGCAAGTAATGCCTCTGCTTAACACATAATTTATTCTTTTACTAAAGATAAGTAAGATGTTTTGTGTGTTTTTTTATTTTGGGTTTTTTAAGGGAGAAAAGTTTAAAGTTATTAAAAAAATAATGACAGTTATGAAATATAGTGCATTTGATTGTTTTGGTTCCAGTTTGAGTAGACAAGCTGTTTGTGACTGGAGTTTGATAGGATGCTTTTGGTTTTCCAAGAAGAAACTTGAACTTTTCCAATCAAGAGCAGCAGAAATACTTTTTATTGTTCTATAAGCTGTCTTTCTGGAAAAAGCATTTGTGCTTTGTGCTTCTTGTGTTTTCCTGGCATCCTTCTATAAAGCCAGTCATTTCTCACATTAAGATACACCAAGTGTAGGAGCAGGTTGGTCCATCTCATTATGACAAATGCAAAAAAACCACTTAAACTACTTACAGGACAGATTCAATCTTTAAATACTTTCAGTGAGTTCTGTGGAGCCCAATTGCCTTATTCCTTAGTATGATTTTATTAGCTCTAGGTGTTATGATTGTTTATAAATAATATCAGAGTTAAGGTCATCAGAGTTTCTAAGAATACCTTTAGGATGCTGATTTGAGGAATTTTTCACTCATACCCTTCTGTTTGAAGGGTAGAGGTATGGAGACTATAATTCTCCTAGAAGATTCACCTAGTTGAAATTTCCATGTTTGAATACTAACAGCTTTAACCAAACATAATAAAAAAATCATTCTCCATTATCTTGGAGAATGAAAATGAAAAGGAATGGTGGGTTTAACTGCTGTAAAAGCCCCTAGAAGCCTTTTGGAAACTCCTCATGAAAGGTGCTTTCCACCTGTAGGAGAAGCTTGTGAGACCTTAATGGAACGCTGCAGATCTGCACTTTGAATGTAAGCTCATAGACGATGGGCCTTTGTTTCAAGGGGAATGCTCAGAAAGCATTCATGAATATGGCAGGAAAAATTATTATTCTTCCACTCTGTGTAATTTATGCGATCATTGTACTCTATCCAGTTATTTCCACTCTACCCCATATCACTGGTGTTCCTAGTGAGACTCACATCAGAAACTGCAAAGCAGGATCCCTTCCCTCTAAAATATTGTAGTGCTTCTTTCAGTTGACTCCTTGTAAGTGGCATTCTTCTTGACATAAGTAAGCCTCCCAAATTGCATTAATTTACATTGTTATTGTTCTTAAATCTGAACTTTTGTGTGCTTAATGCCATTTGAGGGACCACCTAAAAACCATTTATCATGACCCCAGGGACTCTTATACTTCCACCTTCAGGGTTTGAGACATACTCTTTTCCTCTCTGTTTTAATGGGAAACAGTCATTGCACACACTAGCAGCTCTCTTATTTATTCTCTTAGTTATCTCATGTTTAGATAGCTGGAGTAGAAAGAAAATAGATGAGAATGAATTAATTTAATTTTCTACAATCCTATTTGAGAAAATGAAATATCTTTTTCTTTCACTTAATTTCCTATGAAATGTTTCAACAAATAACTGATAGCCTTTGCTGTTAAGAATTATGAAGCTAGACTTGGAGAAGGAAACATTTAGTTTACGCATCCATATCTTGTTCATTGACACTTTGCTAAATTATAGAAAGCGCTTGAACTTCTTTAAATAAAGTTTTTCTTGTGTGTGGTTAGGATATTTTAAAAAACCAACAATATAAAAATATTTCAAAGCCATTTTTTTAATCTACAATAGCCCAACAAAATAGTGCTAATATTTTTCTTCAAAACAGTTCGTGTTTCTTTTGTTTTTTCCCATTTTAAATAGATTTGTCACAAATGTTATATTTATATTCTTTTTCTGCTAATTTTGACATTCTGTTGCAGGCTTTCTGTGCTAATACATACTCAACAGTTTACACAAATCTCTTAATTTTTATAATGCTACACTTCTGCCAAAATTGTTTCTTCTATGATGAGTTGGCTTAATTTCCTTAGGAAGTACCATAAAGCTTCATATCCTTTTAAGAGAGAAGACCACTTTATTGTTGTTGCTTTTTATTATTGTGCTTAATCCAACATTTCAGACTAAAGCTCATATTGTATCATTGATCGCAAAGCTAAAAGCTTCACTGAAATCACTATCACTGAGTAGCTAAAACCCTGAGCCATGGATCACTTAGAGAATTAAGACTTTGAATTGGGAATAGAAAAGCACTGAGAATCCATGGAAAGACTGGCACTTGGGGAATACACTTGCAGTCACTTGGCTCAATGACGCAGCAGGCAGTTGGATGAAGTGCAGGTGGAGGATCCTGACTACTATTTTCACAATATGTCCCTAAATAAAGTGAACTATGGCAATGCTGTCAGAATAGGGTGATTGTATGGTTCATTGTGGTGATCTTAGCAGGATAGAATGCATGAAAGACATTGGGGAGCTGCTGCAACAGATTTATTTTAGCAATACTTTAAAGTCTGCTTTGCCTTAGCAATTATTGCAGCAGAACAGATGTGAAGAGTGAAGACAGGGAGAGCTAGATAAGGATGATGCTCAATCAGGGATTTTTTATTTCCCTTTGCCCACTGTCTCCTCATTTTTCACCCACTTTAGTCAAAGCTGTGTGTATTTCATCTAGCAATAGAGTGCTTTTCAACTTTGTATGCTCACTTGGGAAAGTGGAGCTAGTAGTGTGTAACTCAGGAGTCCAGCCACAGACAGCTCAATTTGATTGCATTTGGGAATTTTCCAGTATCTTAACTCTTCTTTGTTTCTTGGGGTGAATGGTTTGAGCAAAGGAAGTATTTCCAGGCACGTTTTATATTATGCACAATCGAAAAATTAATCTGTAAAACTCAGTAAAACAGAATTCCTTAAATAGTTGGTGCTGAAAATTTTAAACTATGGTGCTGTTTTTACATCAGCATTATGACAGTTCTGGGAGAAATGTGACAGCATTCAGTTTCACAGCAGTGATATTTAATAGGACTGGGTCTTCAACTGATGTTGCCAGAGGAATTATAAATTTATCAAAATCTGCAAGCATCATATTTTTTTTCCTTCAGCAGTTGTTTCATGACCACATTGGATACACTGGTCTCTCCATATGTCCATCTCTAAATGGCAGAGGCTGGATAGTGCAGGGCTCTGTTCCCTGCCCAGGCACGATTTTCATCACAGAAAGTAAGGCTTCAGTGCTCTTGAGCTTCATTAAAGATAGTGCATCAGTCTATAATCCTTTTATCTGATGAGCTTTAAGGGGTTACTAGGTTTTCTGCTTCATGAGGGCCCATTAGATAGATAATAAACCTTGCCCTGCCACTAACCAGCAAAATTATAGACCAATAACACCCTAAAATCTCCAGTCAGACAAATTTCAGACACTTATTTCCTGAAGATTAAAGATTGACTGTAATCCAAGAGGCTAAATTAGAGGATGGGTGTATAATAGTTTTTGATAGTTGAGAAACAGCTATATATTCTGTGCCTGTGAAATTTTTTACTTCTAATATTGTTTTTTATCTTTTCTCTCCTTCCTTCATGTTTTTTGTCCCAGGTATAAACCACACAAATACTCTATCTTTGTAAAACTTTCCTTTCAGGAGAGCATTCATAGCCAAAAAAGGGCAGATGACTATGGGAAAATGCAAATCCTTCCTTCTAATTTTCTTTTAGTCCTTGTTAGCTGAAGCAAGTCTTTGTAAGAATCCCTTCTCTATTGTATTTATGGTATTTCTTTATGCTGTCCTTATGAGAAGTAGTAAATTTGTAAGTTTGGAACTTGTGTACAAAGAGAGCTGTTGCTCTCAACAATCGTGTGCTCAAAAGGAACCTAGATGTAAGCCATTCCTGTGCAAATAGGAAAATACATTAACTGATTTATCAAGGGATAATTTGAAATATTTATTTAAAAGAAGTCATGAATGAGTATGAATGTGACAGCTGTTGAAATTTTTGTACCATACGTATATTGTAATTGTGGCCTAAAAAACCCCAAACAACAAACCCAAAGACCTCACCAAACCTTTTGTAAAACCTTGCACAGCTTGAGGCCCTTTTCTAGAAATATTCCTGGATGTCTGTTGGGTTTTTCTTTCTATATGTAATTTTCCAAGGTTATTGTGTATGCTTCAGAAGCAGTAGGATTTGTACATAATGAGGGCATCTTTTTAGAGATGAAATATGAATACTCAACTTCCCAAGGTATTTGCTTTTTTGCTTACTGAAAAATTAAGCTAGAAAGTACAAAATATATGCATTTAATTCAGAATCATATATATCTAAGAGGCAGGTATAGTCTTGGAGTGAATATATTGGAATTTATTGAACTCTGTGCATAGTATCCTTGGTATTTCTATTAACAATGACTGTTCAAACTCCTGAAAAATTACAAAATTGGACTCTGGTTATATAATGTAAATTATAAGCACCAGATTGTTTGAATTTAACCTTTCTTGTTGACTTTCATCTAATTTTGAACACTGGGAAATTTAACTAAAGATAAATGCCTGGAGATCATAATATTTTTAGATCCAAATCATCTTGCCAAGTGAGAGGGTTTTGAATGACCTTCTGAAGAACACATGAGAAAATTGCCTACTGTAGATAACACAGTAACTGTGACCAAGGACAGAAAGGACATACAATTCTTTATAGTGAACTTTTTACTGGCTAGTGGCAATCTATTACCAGCAGTTTGAGGCTGAAATGAATATCAGACAGTTTCAGCAAAAAACTCCATCTTTCACATCTGAGGAAACGACGCACCTTTTGATTAGTACTGCATCAGGCTGTTCACCAGAGGTTCAAACGCTTGCAAACAAGTCTCTTTAGATAAGGATGAGTGAACTGGCCTTTGTGACGGTTCAGTTCAGCCTGCAGTTCAAGTAATTAATTTTATTCTGGGACAGAAACAGTTTCCTGGAGTCTTTTAATAGAAGATGGAATCCCATCTATACCCTTTTCATTTACTTTTTTATATTATTTCATCTCAGCTAACTCAACCTGTTTGGACTAAAAAGCTTATCTTTTATCTGTGTGAAGGCACTGCTGTGTTTACTGGGCAACTTGCTCGTATTTTTCTATGAACATTTATTAAAATATGTAACATAAAAAAAAGAAGATAATATTGAGACATGACCAAGGTGAATCCAAATAAACAGCTCTAAATCACTGGAGATGATCTATAGGGCCAATTCCATGTTTTTCACAAAAGCTTCATACATTTTATTTTCAACTTCTCTACAGTCTGCTCCTTAAGAAGCAGTTTAGTGAAGAAACTTTACATTTCAACTCCGCTGTCGCATTTTGACTGATGTTTCTTCCAGTAACTTATGACTTGGTGAGAAACAGAGTATTTGGTAGAAATTTTCAGAAATCCTCTAAAAAATAGCTCAATTCCCCTTGACAAACCTTGAATCAGAGATAAGCTTTGAGAACCCTGTCCAACCTGAGGTATTTTGAAGAAAAGGTTCTGAAATATTTCATAGCTATATACAACAGATAAAACATTGTGCAGCATAATCCAGAATATAGAAATACATTTATTAAGAGGCATTGTACTTGAGTCACACATTAAAATGATCAATATTTATGTGCTAGATAAAATTCAAATGAAAAAAGTTAGACAATCTATCTCAGCAAGGTCCAGAGTATTATTATAGCTATTCATCTCAGTTCATATGTTAGAAAGAAAAGTTATAATTCCTTGAAAATACCCTCTTTTTTTGTATGAGTAAGTTTGGCTTATGTAGTTTTCTGTAATTGATAGAATTTCATCATCTTTTGTCTACTATACCTACTCCTGGGGGGCAGTCAGGAGAGAAATATAAATCTCTCTCTAATCTTAGTCTTTCTCTCTGGAATACATTATCTGAGCATGAGCAACTATGGAATGGCATCTTAGCAATGTTAAGTCTGCTTTTATTTTCACTGCTTGTCACTTTGACTGATGGAAACAGGAAAATATGTATTTTAATCTAAAGGCAACACAGACTAGGAAGAGGTTTAGAGCCTCTCTCTTCCATATTTTGTCAGCAGAACTTTTAAAAGTGGCAAGTTTTCACAGTTAATTACCACAGAAAAAGGCTTAAGCAAAAAGAAGCTCTTATTTCTCAACATTCTTTTTGTGAAAATATGGTTTACCAAAGAACAACTTGTAGCTGCTTACAGGATACAGAAACCTACGCATAGCGTGGTGTGCCAGGAGTCTTTGGGGTCTTATTCTTTTGCCACACTGTTGCACACTATTAGCAAAAGTGGCTTAAAATCTTTTCTAATGTAGACTCCATCATAGTAGAAAGACCATCTTGGGTACCAGCTGACATTGCTACATATGCAATTATAATTGAGTACTAATATAAATAAGGCAACATGTAACTATTTAAAGCAGGTAGAGATAAGGGGAAAATCACTAGTACATAATTATCAATTTGCCACAAAATTACTCTGTGGATGACAGA
Organism: Melozone crissalis; assembly: GCF_028551555.1. Taxonomy (NCBI): domain Eukaryota; kingdom Metazoa; phylum Chordata; class Aves; order Passeriformes; family Passerellidae; genus Melozone; species Melozone crissalis. The sequence goes on along the minus strand of NW_026535784.1, from coordinate 31,718,839 downwards.
AACATGGAGAATATTCTGCCCTGTTTTGTTCTTATTATAAGGTATTGGTTTAATGTAAATTCCACAGTACATTCATCCTTCTAGTAATTCATTAAGCACAGCAACATGAGCACATATTTCTTTTTACAGTCTCTGGTGTAAGTCATTGCAGTCTGTTCTTTAAGGTCCACTTATATTTGATAAATTATTTTTTAGAGTGTATTTATGTCTTGGGTGATCAGCCAGGGAGATCCACTAGTAGTTTTCACATCATCAGCTTTGGAGAATGGCGCCATCCTATTTTCATTCTTTTGACAAATGCTAAAATCAGCTTAACACATAGCTGCTGTCAGGGACAGATAAGTAACTCTAATTTCTTCTGTCTGAATATTTTTTCTTTCTATCCAAGGTGCAACAGAAGGAGGACTTCACGTTTAGAAAGACTAATTTTCCTGCTGAAATCCAAAGGATAACTGAATTAACACTACCAGTTTATCAGTCATGGTATTTTGTTTTTCAGATAGAAGCTTTTTTTCAGTATTTAATTTGCATGTGAATAAAGCTGGTAGTTGTTTAAGAAATCTCAAGTTTTCATTCTTTTGACATACTTCAAATGTGCTATCAAAACAAGTATTAAGATAAGCAACAGCAGGATGAATCTATAAATGATATAATTTGATTCCTAGCAAATACACACTATGAGGATCTCATCCAAAATGTGTGATTTCTGGTCTGTCTGGATCAAAGCTTCTAATGGTCTCAGGAGAAGTAAAACTTGATGGAATTTTTTTTGCAATATACATTGCTCACTTTTTTTGACTCTTTTTATATTGTGATGCTTCTCCTTCCTATTGTTTTCTGCTTCCTTTGGTAGATTTGATTTTCCCATCTAATGAACTTTCTTTCCTTCTTTAACCGCATATTTATTCTTCTGCGCTACAGATGTGCTATCCAGTTCCCATATTTCCAGTAGTGTCCTTGTTCCTTAAGCTCTGATGGAAGAGCTGTCAAGTTTCACACACTCTGCATGCCTTGGCCAACACTGTCACACCTTGCCACAGCCCTCATACCCAGCTGGAGTACTGTAGTTCCTTTCTCTCTTGATACCCAGACAACTTTCCTCTATTTCTCTCACTGAGGTACTTTCAGACCATGGTAGGGAAAGGGATTTAAGATTTTAGCTGTGCTTTTATTTCAATCACTCAAGAAAGAAAGAAGAAACTCTGAGAAATATGTTATGAAGCCAGCCTAAATTCTTATGCACTTGGGAATACAATGAAATACTAATAATAAAAACAAGAAGCCTTGAGTGAAATCTTCAAAATGTAATAGAAAATAATAACAGTTTGAGAAACCTGGGATATTTGTGATGCTCTGTCTCTCTCACTCCTTTACTAAAGTAAATTGTTGTTTTGTGTCTAAAATTTGATGCGTGCTTTTCTAGTGAGTGGATACAACAGTTTGTGGATCTTTTTGGGGCAGTACTTGATGGTGGAGGCTTGGTTCATTCCCTGTTCTTTAGTTTCTGAATCACTCTGTGTACTCTGATGGTGGTTATACTTCGGAACTCTCTGATGAGTGGCTTATTGCTTCTTAGATTTCAAAGGAAGACTATAAATTCTCCTGGAGCTTATCTCTGTACTCCATAGGAGTTGGCTATAAGGGAGCCTGAAAATGTACTGGATTTATCTCATAATACTAACCTTCTTCACATCCTATTCACATCTTTATATACATATCTGGGTGGGCATGTGAGAGTATGAGGGAGAATTAATGGTGGGAATCAAGTGGAAACTCTTTTTCAAATAAAATGTATCAATAAGGGGTTATAATTAGGTTGGATAAAGAATGAAAGCCAGATGATGGAAAGATGATAACAAGATGGATGGCTTCTAGTAAAATCAAAAAGGCTCATAAACTGTTCTGCAGATTAAATAACATGAAAAAAGAAGATATTTTGTTTATTTTTTTAGCCAAACCTGATATTTATTGGGGTAAAATGCAAATATAAGATTAAAAGATCTTTATCATTAATAAATCTTGCCTAAAGAGGATGTGGCTTATGGTATTAGTGGCACTATTAAGCACAGAATCACAGAATAAGCTGAGTTGCAAGGCACCCACAAGGATCCTCATGTCCAAATCCCAAGCCTGCACAGCACCATCCCTAAGAGTCACACCACGTCCCTGAGACCATTGTCTGAGCACTCCTTGAGCTCCATCAGGCTTGGTCCTGTGACCACTTCCCTGGGGAGCCTGTTCCAGTGCCCAGCCACCATCTGGGTGAAGAATCTTGCTCTAATATACAACCTTAAACCTGGCACAGCTCCAGGCCATTCCCTTTGTTCTTGTCACTGGTCACCACAGAGAGGAGATCAGAGCCAGTCTCTCTGCCTTCTGTAGACTCAGTTGCAGACTGAGTTGCAGACCCCTCAGTCTCCTCTCCTCCAGGCTGAACAGACCAAGTGACCTCAGCCACTCCTCATATGGCTTCCCCTCAAGGCCTTCTCCATCTTTGCTGCCTTTCTTTGGAATTCTCTAATAGTTTCCCGTGTTGCGGCACCTAAACCTGCACACGCCTTTAGGGGGAGGCCACCCCAGAGCAGAGCAGAGCAGGACAATCCCCTCCCTTGCCCAGCTGGTGATGCTGTGCCTGATGCTCCCCAGGAGAGGGTTGGCCCTCCAATGTCACACTGGGGGCCTGAGGTAGAACGCTGGCCTGCATTTCTGTCCAGGGACTCTTAGCTAGTCTGATGCATCAATGTTGATTTACATTTAAAGCTAGTTAAGAGAAAGAAAGATGTGATAACTTCTGAATTGGAAAGTGTATGAAATATAAGCATTCATTGCAAATTGTGAAAAAACTTAGGAAATAAATAAGGGGTGGAAGACTGAAAAATATACATTTTTTTTCAAGATGATCTAAATAAAAAGAAAAATATTTTTGAGAAAGCAGCCAGCTCAAAGTTTAAGCGTTCAGTGGGATTTTATAATCAGAAAAATAGGCAGAAACTCGTACACTTTAAAATCTTGCTATTAGGATCTCAGACTCCTGAGAAACCCATTTGTCTTCTTTAATAGCTTCAAAATGCCTTGGACTCTGATTGAGTGACGTAAGTATTAATTAAATTAGAACATCTAACTGGAGCCTTTGTTCATTGTATCTCATCCTATTCATCATAATCTATCCATATAGATTCTTCAAAACAAGAAAAAATGTCCATGAAAGAAAGTTTCTTGTAAAAAAGCTGACAATCTAATGGACATATCAAATCTATGTTATTCATTGAAAGGACTGCAAGCTTAAATTCAAATCCTGAGTCGAGTGGATTATGTCTACTGAGAATTGCATTTCTCCCCTCACGTCTGTGTTTCTTGGTGTCCTTACTGGCTTCACTAATTCTTTGATTCTTAAAGACAGAAATTTCCTCCAGGGTTCAAGTGACACGTGATTGACTAGAACATTCCCTGTTCATCCCAGCAGGGTATAATGCAGAACAAGATAGTCTAGAGTACTATGATTGATTATTTTGCAAGAGAAGAAGCTTTCCTCTTCCTTTAAAAGAGTAATAATATAATCAGGGAGAAAAATTGTGTTCAAATGGGATTCAAATGTTTAGCATCATGTTGAGCCCTTGCAACTTTCAAAATCATATTTCAATGTTCTCAAGACAGTTATTTTATAGTGCTTTCACTGTCTAAAAATTAATTTAATAAAAATAAAGAAAGCCATATGCTTGTTCTAAAGTCCACTTTGTCAACATTCAAGCTCTGAAAATGATGTTTGTAATGGCATGCATTCAAACTTCATACTTTCCTTTTATCTTTTATTGTGTTCATTACACATAATTCCCTTCAGTCTATGCTGTGTATTTTTCGCCATTCTACTTTCAGTCTCTCATGTCAGGAGTTAATATTTTTTGTTATTTGTTTCCTTAAAATTATTAAATTAAATAAAATGCATTATTCATCACCTCACAATATGAGATTTTATCTCCAGGACCCTGATGTAATAAATGAGTTTCCTACTGCAAATGTCACATAGGTCATTTTTCAGTACTCTCACTTCTAGCAAAGTTTGGGTGTGCAAATACATAACTCCAGCTACAGGAAGAGAAGTAATTAATCTGCAAATCAAAAGCAGTGCCACACATTTAGAATCCATGGCATTTTACTGTAACACATCCTGAAGGTATCAGTTCAATTCCTTAGGTGAGATCCTGATCTTTTTTTCAGTTAAATTTCTTTACAAACCTTTTGGCCTTTCTTTTAAGGTTTCTGTGAAATGTCCCTAGATTCTTCTCTTGCAGTTATGGCTTACAACACTGTCAGGGCTAGTAACTACAGGCTTTAGATCCAGATCCATCAGAAAAGGAACAAGTCCAAAGCTGAAGAGCAGTGTCTCTAAGTTACTTGTAATCTAGTACTTCATTATAGGTATTAAAGTACTGAAAATTACTTTTTTCTTCCATTTAAAGTGTGGCAATTTTAAAATCTTTTTTTTAAAAGGGATTGTATGGATTTATGGTTATGCATTAATTTACCAGCTGTATACTGGGGCTCATGATCTCTTATAAAACTTTTCTCCACCTTTTTTCCCAAGAACAATTTTTTTCTAATTTTTTCTGCAATAACTGGTTAATAAGCATTTAGATCTATTGTCAGTAGAGTGATGAGTGAAACATGAGTGGTTGAATTCAAAGTATGCCATGAAGTTATTTTCTGTGTGTTTTCAGTACTGCAGCTTGTTTGACAACAGCTCTGTCTGTCCTTTGCAGTTATTCTGCTGGACTTGCTTATCTTCATTTTCAGTTTTTGCTTCTGCTAGCAGCTTGTGAGTGTCTCTCCTTCATAGCCAATGTTTACTGTTCAGGTATGTTCTGCTATTTACTACTGCTTTGTGTTTAAATAATACAAATGTGTGTTGATCGCACAAATAAAGTAATAATTTCTTATACCAAAGGAACAACAGCAGTCATTGTCAAGGAAAGTTTTGGACCATCACAAGCAATGCTAAAACCCTGCTGTAAAGTATATTAAGGGATTATTTCAGGTTAAATAGGTATAATGCAAAGATGCAGAGAAATATTAGAACCAGACCGAGTTAAAACCAGGATTTTTTTTGTGTAAGGAAATGTTACAGTGATCAGTCAAAGTGCAAATAAACCTGCCCATCTGGTTGATGAACTCTTTTCCCTTTGTTTTGTGCCACCCTTGCACTTATATGGACTGCAGGATCATGCAATTGGGATCATATGAGTGATCGAACTGGCTTTTACTTCTTGCTTGACTGCCAGGTTTAACAGTGGATACAACAATCTGTGACATCCCATATCTGTCACAACATTTGGCCATGTTCTTGGCAGTACAAGTCTGTTCTCTCTGCATTGCTTTATCCCACCTAGTGGCAGTGAAAAAGGTGTGAATCAGGTGCATCTTCTTCCAGAACTACAACAAGGGAGAACTTGAGCCTGGGGGCAACTTTTGCTTTAAGATATGGATGTAATGTTTACTTCCTATATAAAGGTTTTAGTAAAATAACCGTGCTTTGATATCTTTGGCACATTATATGACTAATGAGGAAAAAGGTAAAATTTTAGTGATGATATTAAAAGCTAGACCTTTCAAAATAGTGAGAGAATGTAGCTCCACTCTGGCATTTTACAGCATATCAAATGCGTGCCTGGAAGTCAGGGAAATTGCACTGACAGTTGATTTTTGGCTTGGCATTTAATGTTGTAAGAAGTCATGAGTGTGTTCACTGCTTTAAACTCTGTAAGGTTATTGTTAGTCAGTTAGACTTTGAAATGCTGTAAGATAAGAGATTTGAGCCAAAATGGAGTGCTCTGTGAGATTATAACTGTGCTTTAAACTGCGAAGGTAGGAAACTCTCAGGAGACAGTTCCATATCTGTTCTGTGCACTCCATCAAATACAGTACTTTTAATTTTCAAGATTAACAGTCTTCACCTACAAACTACTGAAGGACAGGAAACTTTTACAAATTTCTTTTCCAGTTTGTGTGACAGCATCAATGCATTTGTCACTCTCAGCAGTAGTTTCTTCCCGAAACATTTTGACAGAATTGGGAAGCATTAAAATAATTTTTACCTCAAAATTAAAGAAGTCTAGTAACAACTTGGTATTTTTCCACTTTATTAAAAGTATGAGTGACAACACCTGCAGTACATTTCTCGGTCATATGTGCATTGTGAGTCTGAAAGACATCACTGGAGTTCTGAGCATATGATGAAGGTTGAGGTACACAGACTTGATCATTGTAGGTCAAACTCTACATTTGGATTGTTGCCACTGGAGTTGTTAGATGTTCCTGATATAATGGTGTTTTGCTCCAGAGCTAAATAAAGTAAAATGAAGTGGCAATTCAACCTGATCCATTTGTCATCTTTAGAATAATGTATGTGCATTGTTTTTGAGTAAAATCTGACAGGTGTATACTGTCATTGCTACTGCAGGGCTATTAATTTAATTACAATTACCTATAAATCTTAAATTAAGTCACTAACATTTGAATTTGCATGTATCTTCCTTACCATCTGTCTATTTCCTTTTGTTTTTGTTTTTTTTAATCCCTTTTCATTTGCCTAAAAAATATTGCAGGGATCAATTAGCACCTGCTTGTTTGCCTAGTAGCTTGCTGCTGTGTTTGGGCTGCAATAATAAGATATACAGGAACAGAAACTTCAGAGAAATAACATTTAGGAAGAGCAAGGAGTCTTCAGTCGGAGAGAGAAGAATTTTATATCTTTTTATAAAACCTTGTGAGAGCAGTGACTTTCAGTATAACAGAGCAATATTTGCATACTTGTGGAAGACAAAATCCCCAACCCCAAGACACCTTTCATTAGTGAGTAGGAGGGTGACCATAGTCTTTTCTATGCAGCAAGAGAATAAAATGGGTTTAAGATAAAAGATACTATCTAAACTGTTGTCAGATGCCCTGAGTACTGACAAGGGTGGATTACTCTGATTTAGAGACCCTCTTGTAGATCTTGACATATGAACATGGAAAAGAGATGCATATTGAGCTGGTTGCTCCTGGAATCAGCAGGGCATGGATAAATTACTTGAGAGGCTCTGATCAGTGCTGCTTGGAAGAGCTGTGAAAATCTAACATCCACAGCCCCTTGCAACTGCTGAACTCCCCATAACCTTATGCAAAAATGATTTAAAGTCTGTTTTATCTGCAAGAGAAAGACGTTTAAACTACATTTCTTGGACAGTTTAATGTAGGCCTAATGTTTTAACAAAGAGAAGAATTTATTGCAAGTTAATGTGTCCCTAGTTTTGCACACGATATCTATTTTCAGAGAGGTGTGGCTGTATGTACTTAAGATGTTAAATACAGAACTAATTTAGGATTACTGCTTTACTTTCAATTCATTCATCAGATTAAAAAAGGCAGAACATACTTTTCTACTGAATGAATTGCATATTGTGCATGGTGGGCTTATTTTCAAGAAATGAAGCTCAAGTTCACAAAAGTTTAAAAATTAGTTGAATGAAATGAAAAATATTAAAGGAATGATTACTTTTTAAAAGGAATTCAGAAAAAAATGCAAGTTTCAGAAAATATTTCAATAGCTGCTGTTGAAAGAGATATTGCAAAATCAAACTTCCACAGCCAAATAAATAATAAAGGTTTGATAAGATATAATAAAACCAACCTGAAAGGACAGTAATTTCTTTATGCATATTGAATGCAATTTTTGTAATAGAAGATTAAAAGGGCAATTGTAGAATAAGGTTGCATGTGAACTCAGATTTGTGTCAGTGTGAGTAAATTTTAAGATAAAGTACTGCTTTTAAGGTTCTGTGGAGATAAATATGAATTGCAATGCATTGAAATGTTGCTCCATTTTTTTCTGTTTTCAGTATTGTAAACAGCAATCTAAAACTTCAAATATCCTAGTCCCTTATGCTCAGTCTGTTATTTGTTTGTTCTTTCTCATTGAAGCCAGGTTATAAAGTTTTATTGCCATAATCTCTCATTTGTTTGTTATATCACAGTTTCAAAACTATCAAGTGACACCACATGAATATGAAAAGATGGTGAATGTTTGTCACTTTCCATGATTTCAGTATGTGCTGCAAATTAGGAGCTGTGCTTTTTATAACATGTCCCCATAAGTAAGCAAAATGTAATATGCACTAACCTGTAGAAAAAAACCTTTTGAAACTGGCAAACAGCAGATATAATTTCTTGATCAGGGTTTAGGTTTTTTTTGGTGGTGATGGTTTTGGTTTGGTTTGGTTTGGTTTGGTTTTGGTTGGGTTTTTTAACCCTTAAGGAAACTGTCAGTTTTTATTTAGTTTGCACTTCTTCTGGTTAAAACCTTTGAGGAAAAGCTGGATCATGCAGCAAACTGGGTACCAGAAGCAGCATAGCTGTCCCAGCACGTTAGGTGAGCCTGCACTGCATGGTGTCCTGGCTTTCACAACCATGTTACTTGAGATGAATGACACATTCTAGCAAAAGGCACTTTGGTTTGTGACAACTCCTGTCACTGACTGGCAGCACTGATACCTGAGTAACTGACAGCATACAACCCATGCAGAAACTTGAGACAGGGACTCATAGTATAGAAGCAAAGAGCAATGCTTTTCTACTCTCACACAAGTTGAGCAAGTAGACCCAAAGAAAGAGCTATTCTGACTGTGCACATTTTCTGAAATATCTGAACATTCTAGTACAATTGTGGAATTCACTGAATAATCAATAAAATAGTCACGGGAAGATGAAAGGTCAGATTGTTTACCAGCTGTCTCCTTCCCCAATAGCCTGAATAGTACTCTAGCAAGTGGCCTGGCTGTCCTGCTCCTTAGGCATAGGACTGGTAGAAAAAGCAATGACTGCTCACCTTCATCTCTGCATTCTGTTGTCCACCCCTCAATCTGAGAAGAGCCAAACAAGTGGACAGGTTTCTATGAAGAGATGTTTAAATTTCCCAGGCTTTAATTTTCCACACTTTTGCATCAGTGTCTTATAGTTACTATTCTGGTCCTGAAGGAAGAGACTTCATGAGGGTCATTACTGAACTTTAGCATTATTCTTTCAATTGCTGACCCTCCCCCAGTTTACATTAATCATGCCTATAACACATAATTTCCAGTAGCTTGGGTCAACTGCACCTTTGTTGCTATGTGCCCTCTTTTTGTTAACTTTATCAATAATCTCTCATATTAGCTGTACTCCTCATTTTTTCTTCTTAATTTGTAATATTTTTTAGTTTTGGATAATCAGCTCTTCTGCAGCTGCACTTAAAAATCCATTTCTCAGTATCAGAAACTGTGATGCTTTGGATGGTCAGGCAACACAGAAAAATTTACTGTTAGCTTTCCTGGTTATCAGTCAAGCCATTTTTAATTTCTGAATGGGAGTGCTGGTTCTGCTGTGTCTGTTTTCCTCAACTATAATGAAATCTGTAGTTGCTTTAGTATAGTTTAGTAGTATTCTTTTCTTCATATTTGGTGGCTTTATTGTAAAAGGTGTAATGTCTCAAAAGTACCCAATTCATTACAGATCCAACAGTTTTCAAGAGAAAACTCCTTGTGATAAAAATTAATTGCTCATATTTTTGAAAATATGTTTTTGTCTTCAGGACTAAAAAAACTGAAGGGATTAAGCAGGGCCATTCCCTGGCATTACAGGCAGGAAAAACACATGGTGTGTGTTGTTTTAAAGAAATTGTTTTAGGACCTGTACACTGAAGGAATGGTTTTACTTTATAGAATTACAAACGTTTAGTGCATTGGGTTTGCATATAATTGCCTTATCTCCTAAATAGAATAGATTTTCATATTATTAAGAATTCATAATCATTAAAGTAAATGTAGCATATAAAAGTACTTCCCACCAACTGAGGTGGGTGGCAGGCACAATGTGGTGAAGTTTGCTACCTCCAAACTTGAAATCTCCCTCAGGGATCTAGGAGGGGAGTAACACACCAACATCAAACATAACAAAAAGAAAAGTATTGCACATCTTTCACATAAACACACTTAGAGAGGAAGAAATTGAAATGCTGAAGTTTTTGTAGAAAGATTCAAGCTTTTTTATTTTATTTTTTTATTAATCATCATAACTTTAATGGCTGGAATATAAAGCAGAATTCATTGCTTATAGATTTCAGACTCCGTCTTCCCCAGGGTATAATTAGTAGTGTTGTGATTTTTTTTTTTTTGCTTCATTTCAAATATACAATGCCTGGCCCTACTTCAGCTTAAGTCAATGACATTGTTTTCATTAATTCTCTCCTGTGATAGCCTAGTTAAGCTCAGAATGAAGGCAATGATTACCAGGGTGCTTTATTCAAAGAAATGTCTTTAACTGAGGTAAAAACACAGACATCCACTATATAAAGAATTTAAGATTAATACACATAAACTGATTTATTTCTCTCCATGTGATAGAAATCCCTTAGTGTTAGTATGTGGAATAATCAGTTGAATAATCAGATTAGAAAACTTAGATATGCAGTACTGTGTTAGTAAAGAGCTTTATGAAGAGAAGTGAAAGAAAATGATATGGAATATCTTTTGAGTAACAAAGAAGTATATGGAATATACAGCCCCGAAGACAAGTGCTAGAAGAATATTTATTGCCAGCAGGAATTGCTCAAAAGAAAATTTCTGGACTATTATTGTGATTGATCAGCATAGTACACAACTTAAAATAATTTTTGTGCAAATATATTTTTGGAGCAAAAAAAGCATTCTATTTCTTAGTAAGCCTTGCCAACAGAACTTAACACATCAGGAAAATTTATCTGTTACTTATTCAGATCACGGCTTGAACTTTACAGTTTATAAATAGAAACTGTAGTCTTTCTAGTATTTCCCTCTTAACCAGGAGGGATTTAATCACTTTTCAGTAGACTTTGTTCAACCCTGCCAATCTAGTCTCTTAAAATTATATTTCTTCTCTAGCTCCTGTTTTGAAGTAGTCATAAATATTCTTGTTCTGACTCTTGATCATATGTTGAAAAAATGCCCAAGTTTCATTAAGAACTTTAATGCCAGGGGACCTGAGTACTCTGAAAAATTCTCAAGTATCTTGTAAAACAGCCACCATTTCAAGGTATTTATAAAGCCACATAAAGCAGGACTGCCTATTACAACAGCACAATGGCAAAACATGAGAAATACAAACTGTGTGAAGGCTGGCAAAGTGTTTTCAGAAGTGACTGTAGAGTTTTCATAACTTGATATAAATTCAAACAACTCAAAACATACCAGAACATTAGCAATCATTTAAAAAACAAAGCAAACATTAGCAATCATTTTAAAAACAAAGTAAACATAAAGACTCAGAACTAAAACCCAACCTAAATCTAAACATTCTATTTCTTTGCAAAACCAGTCCATCGGAGCTTATTATTTTCCTACAATAACCAAGTGAATTTTTAGCATGTGTGGAAATAGCTTGGGGTTGATTGCATGTACTGCATGTCTGGAAATATATTATTTTAGAGTTAATTGTCTGTATATAACATTAAAAAAAGTTCTAGGATTTAGTTTGGAAGAGCTTGGACAGCAAATACTTAATACCTATGTGTAAATAGCAAGTTTAAAGAGTTATTTAAAAGTGCTTATAGAATCCTAGGTCATAGGATTATTTAGATTGGAAAAGACCTTAAGGACCATTGATTCCCACCATTAACCTAGCACTGCCATGTTCACCACTAAACCAGATGGTAACTCAACTGCTTCCAGGAGACTGCTGTGGGAAACAGCATCAAAGGCTTTCCCAAAGCCCAGGCAGACAACATCCACAACCTTTGCTCATCCACTAAGAGGGTGACCATGTCACAGAAAGATCAAGTTGATCAAGCAGGACCCCTGCTTCCATAAACCCCTCCTGTTGGGGCCTGAGCTCCTGGTTATCCTGGGCATACTGAGAGATGGCATCAGGACAATCTGCTTCCCCTGCACTGAGGTCAGGCTGACAGGATTATACTCTCTCACCACCTTCTTCCAACATTTCTTGTAGACGAGTATCACATTTGTGTAGTTTTGTTTTACTTGGACCTCTCCAGTCAGCCAGCACTGCTGGTAAAGGATGGAAAGTGGCTCAGTGAGCACTTCTGTAAATTTTTCTTTTTATCTGGGGTTGCACATTCCTTTATGGGCTTCACTGTGTAAGGAGAGGTTTTGATCTGCTGTTTTTATGGTATCACTAAATGTTCTTTCAGTGAAGCTGATTTCTGTTGAAAGTAATTGGAGAGTTTTGGGGAGTTTTTGTGTGTGTGTGAAATGCAGTAGGATTTAATATAATTATATTAGCAGGAGTTTAAATGCTTTGGTTTTTAAATGAGCAGTAATGAATATGTTGAAATGAATAGTTGACATATACTTTGTGAAACAGCAGCTTAAGGAATTCATCTTTGTAGTAACTGACCCACATAAGAGTCCTACTCCTGAATACACTAGATTAGGAGGGAAGAGAGAAGAATTATTTTTAAAACAGGATTTGCTGTTCCCTGCTAAAAAAAATTCCCTATATCTGTCTCTGCCAGCAAAATTCAGGCTCAGCAGTTTGATGTGACACTAATTTACTTGCAGAGAGATTTATAAACCTTCATAAATAGCAGAACAATATGATTAGATAGTGCTTCTGTTGATTCCATTACAACAGAGGTTTAAAGATACTAAGAAAAAAAATCAAATGGCCCAAGCTGGAAGTAAGCTTTCTTAATGGAATGGGAAAAAAATCCCAGCAGTAATGAAAAAGAAACAAAGAATTTCTGCTGTGATCAAGCAGGGAAACCATTTCTTTAGCTTTGATGGATGAATTGCATTAAAAGTTGGAAATCTGAACCACATTGTTCTGCTTTGAGATGTAGATTTTGTTTATAACTTTATTGAATTGTTTCAAAAACTATTTATTTCAGTTTCCACGGGCCATTTGAATCTTTTCATACAGATTGGGCTAGATACTGGACAATGCCCTTAGAAAAGCACCCAGAATACTGTGAGGACTTTTTTGGTAGTGATGTATTTTACTTTTATTCCTTTTAATGTGCCATGTCAGCAGTTGTCTGACCATGTCTTTTTTTAAGCTGAGCAAGGCAGGAGTTACAAACTGACAGCCAGCATATGAAAGTGTTTGGAAGCTGAGCCATATGTTACAGATATGATGTGCCTCTTGCCCTTTGTCTTTCTTTGGACAGTTTCCTGTGAGGAACAAGGGTTCCTTACTGAAATGAATGCAGACCATTTATATGGTTGTAAATTGCAGCACATGGCTTAGCACCAGTAAATCTTCAGTCAAAAATCTCCACTGGACAAGGATTTATTTAGTAAAACGTTTTAAGTGCCACTGTATGAAGCTTGGCTCCACTCATTTGCTCAGCTACTTGTTTGGAGAAATTTACATATATGTGTGTATTTGCACACAGAATGTTTTTTCCATATTTTCCTGACAAAACATTTTTAAATGCTTATTAAGATTTCTTTACTCAAGGAAATGAGTATTGAGTGCTATCAGTAGGTAGGGAATTTATTTAGAATGTTGAACACATGTACTGCAACCCTAACAGTAACAAATATTCAAATACCACATAATATTTGGTCCTGTCATTCCAAGAAATACAAGTTTTTTGCTCAGCCCACTGTCAGATGGCTTTTTCCTGGTCTTGTCCAATAAAAATTAGCAGTTTGAGCAAGGATGCTGGATTTCAATACAAACTTAAGTATAACATACTCTGCTGCATACGTTGGAGACTAAAGCAAAGATGTTTTAGTGTGTCTATTTCTTTGAAAAGGCTCATGTTCAATCCCCCTATTTTTGAAGCTGATTGCTTATCAGTGAATATAAAACAATGAAAAATAATCTTGTGAACTGCATCTTTGGAGGAATGGTAGCATAACTGGTTAAGAGCATCAAAACACGGAACCCTTATCTGGGCTCTGGAGAAGACTAATGCAGCTGGAATTGAATATACAGGAACAAGTGGTTGTTTTGGAGAGGGTAGGTAGGCTGGAGACCCCTCTTTCTGGCCAAGTCCTTACTCTGAGCCTGTATCTATTTACATCAATGGAGTTTTTAATAACATTTAACTGTTGACGGCTGCATTAGCAAACTCAGCAAAGAAATATCCCATCAGGGCTAAGAAAAACTCCAGCACAAAGTTAACAGAGGTCTCAGGACATGAATTAGTGGGGCCTGCATTTTCTTTGAAAGTTGATTGGTTTCCTGTAAAAGACAATGGAAATGCCACCAATCCTCGTTCTGCTTTGGTAGAAACTATAACATTCCAGTAAGGTTGCAGAAGCCATCAAATGAAGACTCCATAGAACCAAATGCTACTCCTCATTAAAAAAAAAAAAAAAGTCATTCAACAAAACTGGTCCTATATAAAACAATTCAATTACTTGCAGAGGAAATCCTATATTTTTCCTATATATAGTTTTCTGTAAGAAACATAATTACACACAACTTGTATAGTAACTAAAACTTGCTGGTTTGTAGGACAGCTATGTTCTTTAATGGGCTTTCATTAAATTGTTTGGTTCAGTCTGCTTATTATTTTTTTATTTCCTTTTGAAAAGGTCACATCCTTTCTGTGAAATATATATCCCAAATAGGTCTGAGAAAATATGCCCAAACTGTTCTCATGTTCTCTGTAGTCAGTAGAGTTATGGCTATTTTTTCAAATTAGAAAATAAAAATGCAGACATACACATGCAACTTAGAAATGTGAAGATATTTTCTTAGATGCAATCTATCCTTTGAAGGAAAAGAAGGAAAAACAATGTCTGGTGGCTTTTTTTTTGGTATTATTTTGTCTTAAAACTCTAACTGCAAGTATACTGAGAGGAAAAAACATCCAGAGGGAATAATACTAAAGCAATGATTATGGGTTTCCAGAATAAAGATTTCTGCTTCCAGCAAAGTCAGTATCTTATTAGGGGATGAAAATATCCATTATTTGGATTTTATCTTAAACAATGCAGAAGACGAAAACTCAAAAATCCCCAAACACTCTTCCAAGTGCACCTTTCTTACAAATAATAGAGTGTAAAAGGGTGGCTGATAATATCTAAAATTATGCATTTATAAATTCAAAAGAATTATTTTCTGTATAACTTTTTTCCAAGTTATACAGAAATATATAGATAGTGATGAGATAATTTTTTCTTTCAAACAAAAACATTTTAATGGCAGGCAAAAGAGACTTTACAGCTTTGCTCTATTCCTGTAATGTGTAACAGAAAAATACAAACAACAAATTATTCACTCAGTCTTGTATGTGCCATCAAACCAATCTTTTGCACAAACTGGCTGAATTGAATGCTGCTTGTTTCAAAGAACTTTTGCCTGTCATGAAACAGAGTAGGAAAAAAATCCTGAAAAGTTGAAATATCTCCTTACCTTGACAAACACAATATAAATCAAGATCTCTAGGTTATCTGTCAGTAAATATAAACACATAAAATACTCAGAAAAGGTTTGTTTGAAACAGAAAATTTTACAAAACTTTATTTGAACCTTCAGAGTTCAAGCATTTAACTGTAAGTCAGAAAACTTTTGCGACAGTGACTGACCCCACTTCCTTCCTGTTCCCTTTGATAAAATATATAATCCAATAGACTTTCTATAAAAATAAAATCTTGGGCTTCTTTGATATGCTGGACCTTTATGTCAGAAAGCTGTGACACTGGGCTCTAGGAATGCTATTTTTAGTCTCTCAATATGCTTGGAAGAGGAAAATCATCATCTTGAAATTATGTGTAGGGTTTGAGCTAAGGAAAAATGCAACAAAAATGACCATTTACATTTCCCAGCATAGACAAATATCTGTAAGAACACCATTGTGAAACGAAAAACCTCCAAGTTTAAACTGGATGTTTGAGACAAAATTGTAATAGTTTCTCTTGTCAGCTGGGAACCCTGGCTTGATGTCCTCATGAGATCCTGCATATATGCATCATTTCTGGTATCTCAGGTTGTCCTTCTTGGAGAGAATGCCTATTGGCAAAGTCTATGTTAAATTTTCTGTCCAATCCACATGGATCCTTTTTTTCCTCGCTGCTCCTCTTATCTGCACCCCATTTCTTCTGCTTTACCCCATTTCTTCTGTCTCTATTTCATCCAAGAAAAAGAGAAGTATCAAACTTGAATAAATCAAGAATGGGTGCACCTTTTTTGAATAAGTAGATATTCTGCTGACAGACAGAGTTCTTCATCGTATGGATGATTTTCCAGCTTTGTAAAGGTAACCCCTCAGAGCTCCATCATCAAAATGATGAAGTTCTACATTTGCACAACTTTACATAAGCTTACTGAACAAAGCTATTGCTGAAAACACTGCAGTGTGTTCAGGGTGTTGGGCACTATTACTAATACTTGTTCTGAGATATGATCTGTTTGCAAACTCTTTAGAATGTTGATAGGTTTTAGACTGAAATTCAAGGCAAGTTTTTGAGGAATATAAAAATGGCAGCAAACACATCCTAGCAAGGAGTATTTAAATGTTTGAAGCTTAGCTGCATAGAAGCAGCATTACTTACGTATCTGTATACACTTGAAGATTTGCATGCAACATATTAAACTGGGAATTTAATTTCTTTCTTTCATTATTTCATATTTCATTATTCATTATTTCTGTAAACCTCATAGAGAAATTATGCCTAGGTTTCTTGTCTGTATTTACAAATGGTAGAATTTAGTTAATTAAACTAAATGTCTGTGCTAACTGACTTGGCTCTAATTTACTGAAAAATTTGCAATGTATTCATTGGGTTCCAGGGCATTTCACTTAGAGCATATTAGTGTAACAAGAGCACATCTGAGTTCCCATGTAGATTCTGAAAGCCACACTGTGACCAAGGTGTTATTATCTCTTTGTTTAACACCTGCATGTGTTTCATTTACCTGTCATTTTCTCATTATTTTTGCATTCCAAACAAGCTCCAGCTGCACTCCTCATAAGCTGGTTTTATAAAGAGACACTTAGAAAACTTTTAGGAATTCACAAGGTGATTGATATCCTAATGTGGGTTATCCTAATTACCTCATTGTACCTAAAATCTGTAGTATGTAAGGTTATGTAGTAAGACCTTAACACTGTTTGTATAGAATTAGTTGTCCAGTTGTCCTATTACCTTTGACAGCAGAGAAATATGTATGATTCACTAAGCTGGAAATCAGTGCAATATGTTGCATGTGTTACAGCACATCAAGGTGCACTTCACATGTGTTAAGATGCTACCACCAAAAATTCTTTTCATATTCACATTCAGTTATTAAAAAGGAGCTATTTTTTTAATGGCATTGTTGGGCTTTGAAGGCTTTCTAAACTTTTCTCTTGAGACAGTTCTGTCCTGTTATTATTATTCCTGCATTTCTACATGATATCCTCTGACTCACACTCAGAATTTCATGGTTTTCTTAATTTTGTCAGATCTGTGGAGGAGTTGAATGGAAAAGGTTTGTTGGGCTATGCTGAAGTTTGCAGATACTGAAATGGCAATTTTAACAGCACTTAAAGAGTTAAATCCAAAACTGTAGCCCTGGAAACCCTGCTGAGCTACTGCCTAATCCCAAGGGGATCTGAACTGTAAATGGACTCCAATTTCAACTTCATGGAAAATCTTCTTGTAGCTTGACAGTGATATCTTCCTGTCCAACTCACCTGATTGCTCAGTCAGGAAAAATACCCATGCCCTCCTCAGACCTATTCAGAGCTCATTTTCTTGTAACATATAGTAATGGTCAGATACAACCCGAGGGGCTGGGGACCAAACCAACTGCTCCAAATAACTTCCTCAGTTCTTTCCCCTAATTTTGTTCATTCTATTTTCTTCCTTTATCTTTTTTTTTTTTTTCCCAAGCTGTCTTCTACTTCTTGATTCTCACTAGCTTGTCCCAGTCTGATGATCTGTGGTTGTCTTTGCTTGCTCATGCTCTAGCCTCTGCCTCTGTTCTTTCTCTCCAGGCATGTTTAATTATGGATAGGCATCAAGTTATCTCCTGGCAGCTGGAGTCCAGAAGTGACTTGGAGAACCTGGGGGACAAAAAGCATCTCCCTTCCCTTAAGAGAGCACAGTAAGTTCCTCTTGCAGTACCATGAATATGTTGAATGTGATGGTTGTGCATGTCCTGCACAGCACAGGAACACAGTCAGAGAAGGCAAATCTCTGCAAAATTCGCTGCTAAATTCTGACCTATGTTGCTTCAGCATATGCAAACTTCATTTTAATAGCTGTATAAGAGAGGAAGATCTTAAGGAAATATGGAAAAGGCAGATCCTTATCTCTTGTCAATCCTCTTTCAAGTTTCATGTTCTGCTGCAGGCTTTAGGGTTTCTGTGTGAGCTGGCTCTAAGAGTTTAATAGGGCATTAAAACTTGCTTATTTTTTGTTTTTCTTAAAAATAATTGAGCTTTTTTGCCTGAGATGTGTCTAAATATCTGAGACATATTGCTTGCAAGTTTAATGTATTGTTTTAAGTTTTTCAAAATTAGTTATAGTTAGTGAAATAAAATAAAGAAGAATTGCAAACTTAGAGGTATCAAAATTTGACAAAGAAATTCTTTTGTGATTATTTCAAAAGCCAGGCATAATTTCACCCAACACAATAACAAGACCATTCAAGTGCTTCTCCTGGGAAAAAAATCCTGTAGTGCTTTACCTCCCTTGAGATGAAAAAGAAACTGTTTGAAGACTTCAGAGACAGAAAGAGTTTTTTTCCCTGGACTGGTCTCTTGTTACAGTATCTTGCAGTCTTGCTGCAGGTATACTAACAATGTAAACTACATTTCCATGCTTCATGTGGCAGTTTTGCCTTTGGATAGTCACTGTACTGTTTTCTAAGCAGTTGGTGAATTCAAGCAGCCAGCTGTATTCACTGAACTAGATGAGGTTTCCCTAGTGTGGCTGTAAGCAGAATTTGACCGATAAAATGGTCTCTTTCTTCTCTGCAATATTGCTTGCGTCTGCTGGTGACAGGGTTGCTTGTTTTATCTCAGTGCTTTTATCTGTTCTACTCTCCAGTAAGACCCTTCTTCCAAATGGCTCCATGCTTCCAGGCATATTTTAATAATTCATCACAAAAAGCTAGAGTAAGCAAGATAAATAACACAGCACGATCTATGGCTGTGCCTCAAAGGCAGGAAGCACAAATCGTGTTTAACCACATAAACATCAAGCTCTCATCTCACTTTACAGACAGGGAGGGAGCAGTACACTTAGTGAAAAAAAATCAGCTAATCTATAAACACCTGA
Source organism: Melozone crissalis (assembly GCF_028551555.1). NCBI lineage: Eukaryota > Metazoa > Chordata > Aves > Passeriformes > Passerellidae > Melozone > Melozone crissalis. The sequence continues at coordinate 31,699,610 of NW_026535784.1, read as the reverse complement.
CTTAATATAAAAAAAAAGGAGAGAAGAAATGAATGGGAAAATTCATAAAATAAATGGTAATTATTTAAAGGAAACATTATTCAAAAATATAAAGATGCATTCATGTGCATAACAGGTTTTTAAAAAAATGATTCATGTAGAACCAACTAAATATGTCAGTGCTAAATGTCAGCTCCATTTCCCTTACATTGTATTTTTTGGCTTTCTGTGAAGAAAGCCCTCAATAATTATTTAAGATCTTTCTTGAAACTGATGACTCTGCATGTTATTCAGGATTATTTGGACTATTTATGTAGAATGGCTCATAAGAATATACCTGACCCTGCAACTACTTGAGCTACAGCTGAGCTCTCTTTCTTTGTCCTCCTTACCTGCTTGTTTCAAAGATCCTATCCATTCACCTTCCCAACTTCTCTAAGTTCTTAGAAAATTGTTACTTCTACACCTGTCCTGTCAACTCCTAGCTCTTTTTTTAAACCCTTTGTGGTGATATAATCTGTCCAATTAATGATATTTCTAAATATTTATCAAAATAGTTGATAAGCTGTTCATGTGTTCACTGTATGCTCCAGGGACAGCAAAGACATAGGCACCCCAAATACCTGGCAGTATTTGGTGAAGCTATAAAATGGAAATGTGTAGAGGAAAGGAGGGCAGTTTTTTGGGGATACCCAGTGGGAAAAACAAGTGGCAGCTTAAAACGTTCATAATAGCATTATCTACTGCTCTATGCCTTCTGTTCCAGCTTGTGGATGAGACGAGAGGATTAGGAAACCATGGAGAGAGCAGGGAGATAAGGTTCACTGTGCAGGCACCAGGGAACAAACTCTGGCCATGATACAAATACACCAGGAAATGTGCCAGAAATGTCCAATAGCCCCACAGATCTTCAGGCTCACTGGCTTTTCTAGAATTTCTTTTTTTCTTGGAGATTTGCAGAAGCATTAATTCTCAGCAATTCATTACAAATCTTGTGCTATGTCTTAAAAAATTTCTTTAACTTAGGTACTTGTATACAGCAAGTTAGCACTCTGAGAACCTCTTTCTTTTTAAACAACACTTTTCTGTTGGCCCCAAGTTCATTATTTGCAGTTTTCTCTTTACAATCCGTATTTTTTCCTGTAATCCTTTTAGTCTTATGAAGTTCCATTTGTACTACAGATTACTCACAAATTGAGTCATTGGCTCAAGATGGAGAACTGATCAAACAGCTGCTTCTGTGTATTTTTAAATAAGAGTAATAATGTGGATTGATAAAGCTCTATTCAGGACTTTTTGACATCAGGACTTTTGATTTCTCTGCCAACTGTAAGTTGTGCAGAAAAATCTGTGATACCCATGGACATTTTCACATTGGCAGCTGAGAGGGCTTGATACAGATGAAGAAAATCCATGATAGCCATGATGAGAAGGATTTAGGTGGATGAAAGGCTGGACATGAGCTGGCAGCATGCACTTGTATTCCAGAAACATAATTGTATCCTTGGCTGCATCCAAAGCAGCGTGGCCAGCAGGGCAAGGGAAGGGGTTCTGCCCCTCTGCTCCACTCTGGTGAGACCCCACCTGGAAAAGTGCATCTAGATCTGGGCCCCAGCACAGGCAGGACTTGTTGGAGCAAGTACAGAGGAGGCCACCAAGATGATCAAAGAGCTGGAGCACACCTGCCATGAGGAAAGGCTGAGACAATTGGGATTGTTCAACCTGGAAAAGAGAGGGCTGTGGGATAACCCAATTGCAGCCTTCCAGTGCCTGAAAGGAGCCTAATGGAGAGACTAATTACAGGAGCATGTAGTGACAGACCAAGGGGCAATGGCTTCAAACTGAAAGACAGTAATTTTAGATTAGATATTAAGAAATTCTTTGAGAATGATGAGGCACTGGAACAGGTTTTTGAGAGAAGATGTGGTTACCTCATCCCTGAAAGTGTTCAAGGCCAGGCTGGATGGGGCTCTGAACAGCCTGGTGTAGTGGAAGGTGTACTTGCCCATGGCAGAGGGGTTGGAACTTGGTGATTTGAAGGTCACTTCCAAGCCAAACCATTCTATAATATCATTTAAACAGTATGAATTTGGATAGTGCCCAGAGGGGTTAAAGCAGGGTGAATGTTTCCAGCCTTTTTTTTTTCACACTTTAGTGATCTTACTTGAGAGAGCCAAGTAATCCTATTGATCAGTAACCATATAATGTACAGTATTAATCACGTAACTATCAAATGTAATAAATGCTGAAGGAAGTAGTATTGGGGTTACACGGCCAAGTTTTGGTAGCAGGACGGTTACAGAAGTGGTTTTTGGTGCCTAAAGATTTCTAGCCTTTTTCAGATTTGTAGCTTTGTAGATTTTTATTATATATAGTTGCATAGCTGTCCTCTCTCACAGTTTAGCTATGTGTACATATAGCCATATTTGTGCACACTGGAAAGCTTTAAATCTTATCATTCTTAATATTGTTTGGAAAGGTTTTGTCTCTTGATTCCAGGTAGCAGTTCCTGTGAGAAGCTGCTGGAAACTTCCTCCATATCCAACAGAGCCAGTGCCAGCCAGCTCCAGGACTGATGTGCTGCTGGTCAAGGCTGGGCCAATTAGAAACTATGAAAGCCCCTCTGCGATAGCATATTTATCAAGGATAAAAACAAAAAAAAGTTACTGCACAGGGATAATTGTGGCCAAAGATGAGTGAGGTGGAAATAGATGAGAGGAGCAACTGTGCAGACACCAAGGTCAGTGCAGAAGAAGGGGAAGAGGTGCTCCAGGCACCAGAACTGAGATTCCTCTGCAGCCTGTGGTGAAGACCATGGTGAAGCAGCTGTGCCTCTGCAGCCCGCGGAAGGACACAGGGATCCAGATATCCACCTGCAGCACATGGAGGAGCCCCATGCCAGAGCAGATGGATGCCTGAGACAAGGCTATGATCCTGGGAGGCCTGTGCTGGAGCAGGCTCCTGGCAGGGACCTGCAGACCCATGGAGAGAGGAGCCCATGCTGAAGCAGGTTTCCTGGTAGGATTTGTGACCCTGTGGGGAACCCACCTGAGAGCATGCTGTGCCTGAAGCAGTGCACCCTGTGGAAGAGTGACCCACACTGGAACAGTTTGTGAAGACCTGTTGCCCAAGGGATGAAGTCACATGGGAGAAATTCTTGGAGAACTGTCTCCTGTAGGAGGCACCCCACACTGGAGAAGGGGAACCTATGTGGAATGAACTGACAACCTCCATTCCCTGTCTCCTTGTTTTACCAGGGAGAAGGACATAGAGCCCAAGATAAAGGGAAAATTGAGGGGAAGGTGTTTTTAAGATATATTTTACTTTTTCATTATCCTGCTCTCATTTTGTTAGTAATAAGTTCCATGAATATCCCCAGTTTGACTCTGTTCTGCCTGTGAAGGTATCTGGGCAATGAGCTCCCTGTTCTTCTCTCAAGTCATGAACCCTCTGTTATATTTTCTCTTTGCTGTCTAGTTGCAGAGGCATGTGACTGAGAGGTTTTGGTGGGTGTCTGGTGTCCAGCCAGGATCAACCCACTGCTTAAAAATACACATTTGACAGGGGTTTATGTGAGTGTGTCTATTGTCATTGTTACCTTTTCTGTGTTCTTTTTGAGACCAAATGTTCCTCTGCCATATTACAAGTCCTATCGTCCTGTGACTCCGTCATGTGCAAAGTGAAATGTACAAACTCCCAGGACTTGGGACAGAGGAATGGAAAGACTTTTCTGGTAAATTGTGCTTGGTGTGAGAATAAATCTTTAATTAATATTTTATGTAGTATCTAAATTCCTTCCCTGATGTGTTTCAGATAATTAAGTGTTGCCTATAATGTAAACTATGGGATTAGACTGCAGGTGTTTGCTTCAGGTAGTCATAAATTCTTTCAAAAGACTTTGAAATATCAATATCAGTTAAAAAGTCTTAGTGGGAAGTTAGCTACTGTGGAGATTTAATGGAAATTTTCAATGCAGTGCCTTTGTTCAAAGAATGATATCAAGTTATCATTCAGCTGTGACAGAAGGTACTCAACTGGATGCTCAAAGAAACATGCATCCCCTTCTGAAGGCCATGTGTACTGGAATTATACTTTAACACCCTGTGCTGATTTCAGGACAGTGCTGGTTTTGTCAGACTCCTCATTTCCTGTATGCATGACATACCTGCCAAGGATTCTTGAGGCAAAACCATCGTGCATTTGGGTTTTTCATCTCTTCCTCTAGCAGGCCTTTCCTAAATTTCTTATGATTTTTGTTGACCCTACTCTTAACATGCTATTCTTTTCTTCCTTAATTTCCATACTTCTAAGGAAATACTTTAGCTTTTCAATCATCTGAATTATTGCTGAGATTATGAGTGGTTATTGCATGTTAAACATCCAGATGACATGAGTTAGCAACAGACATTGTCCGATTGAAGAGATCCAAAATTTGTGAAATGATTTAATTTAGAGAAATTTTAATTAAAAATTTGAAAGTAATCAGCTAACATAAAATGAATGCAAAAAATATGGTACATCATTAATTTTTTCCCCAGCATATAATGTGCATAGTAGTTTTCACAGTTAGAAAATTGTTATTTGCTAGCTTTTAAAGGAATATACATATACAAATATATATATTGATTATTTACAAGAGCTGGGAAATATTTAAAGTGGATTTAAAGGCAATATATCACATGAGCAATTCTTTCCTTTTACCTGTGATGTTCTCAGAAAAAGGTATGTTTCACTCTGATTTATCTTCCTGCTGACTTAGCTGCAAGAAGATCATGGTAGGATAAGTGATCAATACTAATGCAATTTTTAGTGACAACACCATCAGCAGAAAGGAACCATAGGCAGTCCCTGATGCTATAAAATGTTGAATTGGATATACTTCCGTGATACTGCAAGTTTGTAATGGAGTTTCTAAAGTTTTTTTAATAGCATATTGCTTTTACAGCACTGTTTGTTTTTACCCCAAAGGGACATAAGAAAGAAGAAGCTTTAGACTATTTTTTAAAATACGGAAAAATATATGTTGAAGCTTTTGGAAATTTTCAAAGAGATTTTGTAGAACACAAAACAGGAGCAAGCACTGTGGAAAATAACCCTTTTGTTGGGAGTATCTCATGCAATTCTCTACAGCTACTTAGTCTGTTCTTTTCATCATGTCCTGCAAGGTCCTTTTTGTGAGATTTAATTGCAACAGAGAGGTACTGAAATGCAGCACAAATTTTTTACACACAGACTGCTACTCAGTGTGTAATTCTGCAAGAAATAGTGGTGAAAACATTTTACCCATTGTTTTAACATTCCAGTGTAACAACAATGTTAGAAAGTTGCAAAGAATCAGTTTTATTCCAATCTACATATGTTGCTATGTAAACAGTGGTTTTGGTAATCTAGTTTTCATTTTAACTTTAAGAGCTGGGCAGAAAGAGGGGTGAGGGAGAGGTGTTTTTGAGGTCAGGTTGCTTTTCGTTATTTTGCTCTGGTTTTCTTAGTAATAAATTCAGTTAATATCTCCAAGCCGAGTCTGTTTTACCAGCGATAATAATTAGTGAGTGATTTCTCCTGGTCCCAATCTCAACTAATGAACATTTTGTTATATTTTTTCTCTCCTCTCCATTTGCAGAGGAGAGTCACAGAGAGGCTTTGGTGGGTGCTTGGCATTCAGCCAGGGTCAAGCCACTATAGCTACTTTTATAAATAAATAATAATTTCTGTTGCTTTAATTCCCAAAATTGGCAACTGTCCTTCACGTGCATTCCTATTCATTGACAGTTAGGATGGGACTTTATGCAAAAGGCTAAGTCAACACTCACAAACTGGAGAATTACATTTTCTAGGTCATTGTGTCTTTTATTTTCTATGGAAGAGCCAAGACAACCACCCTCAAGCAGATGTTTGACCTTCAGGTATCAAAATTTCAGTGAAACACCTCCCAGGCACAGAACGTAACTTGTGGCCTTTCAGACCTTTGGTTTCAAAGTTGCTCCATTCTATGCAGTCTGTAAGAATTCAGCTATGAAGAGATTTCTTTATAAGTTTGAGTTCCTCTGATTGAAAGTCAAGTCCAGTGGAAATGAGTCCAAGTAAGACCATGGGTGAAACAGGTGAAGGTGCACAGACCAGGTGAAGCTGCTCTCCTGACCAGATTGTTTTAGAGTCTGTCTGACAGAGACATTACTCATGGTAGGTAGCAATGTACACACAGCTGAAGTGTCATTTCTGATTTCATCCTTTCTAAGCATTTAATTTTGACATTGATAGTCATAGGGTGATTTTTATGAGTTTTAGATATTGTGATGGCATTATTTTTTTCAAAGAAATTGATTTATGAACAGTATTTGATGAATTTTCTGTTTTTCAAGGTTCCTTACATCAAAAAGAAAATAGTATCTTCAAGCTGGCCATAATAATAATATTTACCTAAAAAAGAGGCCAGTTTTTAAAGATCATAAAATCAACACTAGAGATAAGCACTGACTTCTATGACAATTGCAAAAATATTCATGTATGTGGCAGTTTTTCTTTTTATTTCTGGTCAGTTTCTTTCACATTATGGTTTATTTTGACTTTATGTAAATAGTGCCAAGGATAAAAGGCCATTCCTAACATGGTGAAAAATGTTTCTTAGTTTAGTACCTTCCAAGAGATTGATTTGGATGTGTCTATGCATTTTATTAAAGGTAATGGCCCCAATGTTTCTGGTGCTGAAATTAGTTTTGGAACAATTTTCAAGCACTTTTTAGAACATCTTATTATCATCTCTAATTGTGCCTCTCAATTGCTTAGATGAAATGTCAAATATTATATGCACGTATTCATGCTGTAAATCTTTGATTATTCTACTTGTTTATTTGATGGTCAGCAGACATGAATGCTGTTCTATTTTACTATGCTTTTATTGCTTTGTCACACCAATTGCAAAGGGGTATATCTGTTTCATCATTTTTAAAAAGGTTAATGTGACCATTAATCTCTGCTGAATGTATGCTACACACAATATCTGCCTTAGTGCATATCCATTACAAAACCAAATCTCTGCACATTTGATCAAAACCAAATAGATCTCAAGGCCCCTTGTTTGCCTGAAAACCTAGTGCAACTACTTTGTTTTAATCCCTTAAGTATTTTCAGTGAATTAGCTACCTGGTACTGTAAGAGTATCTAAATGACAGATATGCACATTTTCTTCTCTACCAGCCAAAGCCTAGTTTAAACTGTGCTAGCAGTGTTACTTCAGTGGAAGATACTTTTAATTTGTAGACTCGACTCTTGATATTGCTTTGAAGGCAGAAACAGGATTTACTGTTTTCTTCATTGATGAAGGTGTCTCAGGGGAAAAAAACCCAACTTTGCTATGTGCAGCATTTGGCAGATGCCAGAAACCTGCAGATAAGGCTCTTCCAGCGTCCATTTCCATCTGTATGCACCCAGCTTTGTTTCTGAGTCATGGAAAATGCTGTGAGCCCCCTGAGGTTCTCTCTTGCAGGTGAGATGTAGAGCTGCAGCAGTAGGTGGTGAGGAGACCTGGAGCCACCTTGTGGTGATGCAATGGGTGCTATCTCTGGAATGCCTGTTGCCTGCAAGAATGGATTTAGTTTATGGAAAATCCATCAGTGGGTGCTAGAGATTTGGCAAAAGACAAGTCAAATCAATCAATAAATAAATCAATAAATAAATTACAGCCCCATGGAGCATCAAAGGAACTGAAGTGAATTTGAAAGGAAGGACACCCTCCAAAGAAGGGAGCCACTGGTGCAGATATTTGCAAGGTGTAAAGCACAGAACTGTGTGCCACCTCACAGATGTGACAGCTCAGGGGCAGAGTATGGTGTAATCATGGCTGCATGCAGTAGCCACATGTTTATGAACTCTGCTGGGAGGATTCTACAAGAATGTCTGCTTTTCTGTTTGTGTACAGTTGTAATCCTGTGGACCCCAGCTGGCTCTATGTCAAACCAGTGCAGATGCTTTCTTATCTTATTTTCCAGTGGTAGTATTGTGCTTAAATCATCTACTCTGTAGGTGCCTTGCAACATTGACAAGAAAAACCTTATCTATTCTTGCTTAGGTAATCACTGGGAATGGCAAAGCAATGTGTACATTACTTGTTTTTCACACACTTCTTTTCTTCTAGGTATATTGTTTCCATTGAAGTGTTAATAATACATTGTTTTACATTGACCATGTGAGTTTTAGAAAAGAAGATTCACAAATACTTGAATCTATTTAAATGTGTTTTCATCTAGTTGGGACTTGTTAAAGGCGTAGGAGAATTGCAAAAATACTTAACTCAGGAAGGAGAAAATAGCAAAGTTGATCTATAACTGACACATAGTACCAGCCAAAATAATATTGTTCAGGTATTCTTATTAGAAAGCTCAACTGGCAAAGCCTACTTTTAAGAACAAGAAACAAAGTCAAGTACAGCATCTGCTATTCAGTTTTGGAAGGCACATCAGTACTTGCTCTGGGATGTTAGACTGGCTTGCTAATTTATTAAAAAACAGCCAAGAAATTGCCCTATGTATTACTAGTGTCATAATTAAAGATAATTAAATATTTCAGACATTCGAAGTTATCTTCTTAGCAAGAGCCAGATGTGTGACACTGAGTAAAAGATTCAAAACTTGAGACTTAAAACTTGACTTAAAACTTAAGGCTCCTTTCCAAATTGAGTTTGTTATATTATCTTCCTCTATAAGTTAAAAACAGGAGGGATCCCTCCTGTGCTTTCAGCATTTTAGCTGCTTTACAAGCATAGTAAGCATGATATGCCTGCATATCCATAAACACAAAAGGGAGGACATGTCATCAGCATTTTTAGCCCTATTTATTACCAAGAATGTCAAAGGGATTAGCGAACTAAGTAAATCTATGCTATTATGAGTAAATGTTTCATATTCTACAAGAAAAATATTCATTTTAATTCAACTACTTTCTCTTCTTGCACAACAGTCTCAGTTATGACTAATTCTTCATCTCAGCTATCCATTCATTGCCCTCTGTATTTCATTCAGAATCCCAGGGGTGTCTTATAAATGCTAGATTCAGAGTTGTTTAAGATTTACCCTGGAAAATGTAAAAAGAAACAGAAAACAAATCTACTCTCCAACCTGTTTTATTCCCTGAAGAGGTCACTTTCTGATCCATGAGTTGTTTTTCTCTCTCTTTGAAACAGAGGAAGTCATTAACCCTGAAATATATCTTCAGTTGTCTAGTGCAGTGAAACAGATTCAGACAATTGAACGCCTCTTCAAGTCTTCAGCCTGTGTCCCCAGTTTGCATTAGGAGACAAAGATCAGCTTCAGCTGTGATACTCATCCTTCCAATAACTTCTCATGTTTTAAAAAATACAGCCAAAAGGAAAGAGAGTATTTATGGCAGTGTGATATTCCCAATATGAAAAAGTCCTAAGATTTTTCACGACATTTGTTAATCATATTGGAATTAAATTAAAAATTAATTTTTAAAAAAGAACATTAAAGGCATTTTCCATCTAAAAGGGATGTAAGTCAGGATTTCCTGATACTCAATAACCTGGCCTCTTCCAGGTTATTGAGGAATGTTTCCTTCATGGAAGGAAAACATGTGGATGAATGAGAAAATAAGAAAATAAGTTAACTTAAGCGCCTTGAAAAAAGAACAGCGAAAAGACCAGTTTTTTGCAGTCTGGCTATGCAATATTAAACATCAGAAAAACTGACCCAAAAAGCGCTCTCATTCTTAACTGTCTTTTCTGATGGCTTTTCCTACTTTTACTTTTCCCTCTATACATAAAGCTTTGATGAAGAGGAATGAAGGGACAGACCTAGAGACAGATTTGGCTGATGGTACAGCAATCAAGTTATATCTTTATCAAAGTGACATCCAGCAGTATGCACTGAAGATCAGTTAACAATATGGCAAAAATACTTCACAGACATATAGTGCTACACTGCAGAGAATGATCAGGGACTGGCTGTTGCAGAAGCAAGATGAACCCCTCTGATCAACTTGTTGGCCAAAAAAGCCCCAATAATTTTCTTTTTTAACCTGGAAGTTAAAGGAAACCTGTGTTTCTTTTTAAGAATAGGAGGCTAGCTCCGATACTGCCTTTTTTATTATTTATTTTTTATTTTTACTCTACTTTGGACACGCTGATCACTTCTGAAATTTAAAACTGATTTTACAATTCAGTAATGGAGAATGCTTAATTTTTTTTAATTGAACAAAAGGAATGCTCTGTACAGGAAAAGTACTTCCAGTCCAGCCCTACTCATAGTGCTTTTTGATTGCTCCTGGAGATGTTCTTTGGATGAAAGCTCCTGTCAAACTCAATAAAATGACTGACAAGGCCAAATTGGCATGCATTAAGGGAAATGACAAGAGAGAGGCTTAATCATGCCTGTACCAATAGATTGAAGCTGTTTCAGTGATCACACTGCCATCCTGTGTGTGTCAGTAAGGCTTCACTTTCATCTCTGTAGAAAAAGCTATGAGGCAAAAAGGCAGTTGGCCTTGATTGCATGCCAAGAGAGCCAAACAGAAAAGCAAAGCTTTCTTGGCACTGATAGCATAACGGGTCACGCTAATACACTCTGCTGTGTTCCACAAAACAAATGGGTAAATTCGAGAAAAATGCAGGAATTAATTCTTTTTGCATGAAGAAAGCTTTGAAATACACCCATTGGCTCTCTCAGTCCCTATCCCTGACCCAGTTCTGTCAAAAAAAAAGGTCAGTGCTAAGTGTGGAATGTTGTTAGATGAACAAAAACCAGCTGAGTAAACATCAGGTTGGTCCTATATAATGGCTATTAGTACAATACTATTACTACAACTAATATTAAATATAAGCTCCTAATTAGGGAAAGGATAGCCCAGCCCTCTTTCATAGTTCCAAGTGAGTTCATTAAAAATCCATCATGAAGATTTTGGATTTTTCCACAACCACAGCCTGTACTGAAGGCTCAAAACCTCTGATGAGAAATTTTGAGCAACATACCTGGAAAACCTTTAGTTTCTTGGGGCAATACTGGAAATACAAGAGTCCAGCTTGCAGATAAAACTCTTGAGTGTCTCCCCCTGTCATGTTGATTTTTATATGTTAATGTGCAGGATAGTCATGATAGAAGCATTATTCTGAGAAGCTGGAGGCTGCCAACCATTCTACAAGACAGCTTTGGAAGCAGATTTTATTCCATGGACTACAGCTGGCCACCCTTCGAGTATAGGTGGGCTGAGCTGTCTTCTCAAATATTGTTATTCTGTTTTCCTTCTTTTCCATAAAGATTAGCATTACTATTAGAGAAAATTACTATTAGTATTACTATTAGAGAAAAATAATTTCCACACGACCTCTGCTTTCCTCCAACCCTTTACTAAATTCATAGGAGAGTTGAAAATGCTAAAGAAGTACTGATTGTCTGTGTTTTGAAAGAGAAAATGATGCTGCTGTGTCACACAGTAGTTCATCTGGAGCCGTTCTCAAGCCTAGCTTCAGTCCTCCGTATGGGACAAAGCTCAGGTAGGAGAGACAGAATCATAGATTAGAATTATTTGCTTTTCTCAGTTTTGGCTTTTTTTGTGTCTCACTACCACAGAGTTAGGATGCAAGGTGAGGGGGACAGAATGTTGGTTCCCATTGCTCCACAGTCCATTCTTGTATTTCCTACTTTTATTTTTCTGTTTGCAAATTTCTTCCCTTCTGTCTCTTATCTAAATGTGATTTCCATTCTTTTATTTCTTCATTGTTTAGTTTTGCCTACTGTAAGAGACACCATGATTCAGAGGTATGATCCCTCTTTCTTATATTAGATCATCAATGATTATTACTTACCATATCTTCAACCTCTCTTTCCACTTCATCAACAAATTACCTTCTTTCTAGATACTATGGGACTTTGTCACAGTTTGGCTCCTCAGCCTTCTACTTTCACTTTTTTTGACTTATGTTTTTTTTCTATTATTTTTGACCTGGTGCCATTCATTAAGCTGACTCCCCTTTATGGCATGGGATTGTTTTTACCTCTTGCTGTAAAACTGCAGAATCCTTCTGCTGGATGGTGGATACTGGAATATCTCTGTCTGATATGTTTTTTGTGCTTTCCTACCCTAACTAATGCTCCTCATTTTCTATTCTCACTCCAGTCATCATGGCCTTTTGCTGAACATTTTTACTAGTATTAATATCCTCAGGAGGTTTCTAACATCTGCTTAGAGCCATGAAGTGTCTGATGTATTTGTGGACTGCAATGCTATTAAAAACATATTTGCTATATATTATGAGTAAGACTGCATCAAATTATAAGAAAAAATCTTTCTCTAAGATACAGCAAAAAACCCACCCCAAATTATTTTCAGATTACATATATGTTGTACATTAACAGAATGAGTTCTTAATTTAAACAGAACCAGCCTTCAAAGGTGACAATCCCTAAAATCTCTATGCATTAATTGTAACATGCATGACTTGTTTATTGCTGACAACCTGAACTGTAGTAGGCTTATGCAAACAAAAGACTATTATAATGCTCAGTAGGATTAGGCTATTAAAAGTCTTAGTTGATGTCTCTTTTTATGATGAAGATTTTCAACAAAACTTGGAAATTTTGGATTATGTGTCCCACCAAAATTGAAGACCAAAGAGATTTGTCTGAGATTCTGCCACTTTGACATTTACTGAATTCCCAATCCTACAGAGTCACTGTAAGTGTTAACAAGTACTTAAATGAAGTTCAGGTTTCACTCATGAGTCTTTTTCTTTCATTAACCTTAATGGGCTGTGAATCAGAGCTATTGAACAATGGCAATGAGAAATCAATTACTTATTATAATAACAAGGTATGGTGTGTGAGACAGAAGCATATCCTACCCTTATATTTCATGCCTTCCTACATCACTCAGGTTTATTTTTCACTTATAAATGCACAAACAGTAAATTCTGTGGTTTTAGAAAAGCACAGACCAGACTCAGAGAAGAGTTACTCTAAAGTGGTAATGATATCTACCTAACACATACCATATTCAATGAATTAGCTAATAATATATCTTAGTAGGTGGTAAATGAGCTAATAAAATATGTAATATATTTCTATGTTGGAGTCCAAAACAAGTGTTAAAATAACATTTACCTTTATGTTTGTAGTAATTTGTATAAGCTGCCTGGTGGGAGGTGAGTGTGCTACACTATTAAAAAAATTGTAACAGGAAAAATCTCATTATTTGTAGGTGGTATGAAAGGGAGTCTGCAAATTTTTCCCACAAAATGTGCTTTAAGAAAGACCAACTAAGCAAAAATGTCAGCATTGCATGCAAAAATTTTAAGCCCTAAAACTAAAACTGACATTATCCTGTAACTTAACAAGGACTGGAGTAATTGATCATTTTAGTCAATGATCAACAAACAGAATAAAAATGGAACATTGTATGGCCTGAAAAAGTCATAAAATTAATAACATGATGTTGATTTGAGTAATTTTTGTTGATTCAACAGAATTATAGAAGAAATTAAAATTTCAATTGAATCCTAACTGAAAAATCTAAAAAAGAGAGTCGTATCCTATGACTGCAAATTCTGCAGGAACTGCTTTGAAATGTATTAAGTGTCGTGTAGGGAAATGATGATTCTGAGCTTCCTTCTGCACATTGATTTCAATGGGATTGGTTAAAACATCAGGATTGAGCAGCAAATGTGGGATAAAGCTTGAGCTGGTGGCAGTGCACTTGGCTCCAGTCCCATAGTTACTCAGACCTGAGAATAGAAGAGTACTCCAGAATTTTTTCCCAGTGTTACTAGTACAAATATGCTCAATTCTTTTGAATGAAGGGTCAGGTAGGTTAATATTTAATTGAACCTGCCTTGAATATTAATGCCTGGGGATGCCTGCTCAGGAAGACACGTACATCAATGTTTAAATATAGTTCCATTCCGAGAGGCACTGAAGCATGAACTAACCTTTGAGCTTAGTTACTCCACCTGTGTGAGCACTCTCTTCTTCCCCCTTTATCCCACAGACTGCTGTATTTTGAAGTACAGGACTGGATTTCTAATATAATTGCTAGTAGTATTTATTGTTTAATTAGGTAATTGCAATCTTCTCTGAGTCTTTTTAATGTTGAAGAGCGATAGATGTGTATATTCCCAATATCTGGAAATTAAACTCCAGTATACTAGTGTAGATTTTTGTTTTAGCTGTTCGTGTTATCTCTTTACTGGTTTAGAACATGCCAGTAGGTTTTGGGTGTCCCAGTATATAGCTAAAGCAATGTCCAGAAGGTATAATTCAAGATCATAAAAAAGCATACTTTGTACAGACCTCAAAATGTAGATTTTCATAATTTACATGCCCCTTTAATTCTCAATATTATTTTATGTTCTATTGAAGAATAAATATTGATTACTGTGAGTTTTCTGTAATTGCAAGTCATAAATACTCAAAAACTCTAAAACCATTTAATAAGGAATATTTTCTCAGAAACAGGACCATTTAGGAGAATTGAATTGGAATATTGGAACTATTTTTGCTGGAAAAATCAGGTTGAGATTGGCTTTTAAATATCTTTCGTGTTAAACAATGTAAGGGTATTCTATGGAAGAACGTGTGAACATAGTGTTATTGAGATTCTAATTAGAACGGTAAATGTTACAAAATGAACTTGCTTCTATTCCCTTCACAAGTGAAGACCTATGATTCATAGAAAAGTATTTTCAATAAAAGAACATAGTAAAAGCAATGGTTAGCTTTTATTTGACTCATATTTCCTCTCAGTATAATAAATTTTGACTCTTCTTTATGGCTAAGATGACAAGTGCCTTTAAAGATGTTGTAAATGCTCTGTATCTTTATATAACCTTAATGTAATAATTTCTTAATACTCTTGTAGGTGAATAATTACATGATTTATGAAAAATATATTGAGGTCATTTGATAATACAACTTGTTATTAATATAAGAATATTGATACCAACTGGAGAAAGTAATTACCTGGCAACACTTAAGGAAATTCCTTCCAAGCACAGCAAGGCCAGAACACTCTTTCCAGAGGATGTTAATACTGTTTCAGAATTTAAAATGATTTATATCAGAATCTAATAATTGGGTTTGGTTTTTTTTTAATAAAAAGAAAAATAAGCCCTTGTTAACCCCAAATGAGACAGCTTAAGCAGAATATTAAATGAGTAAAACAAAAAAAAAAATACAGCTAATACTTAAAAAGCATCTATAATTTTGGGGGAAAAATGTTTTAATCACTCTTAAAGACTAATTTTAAAACACTTAGGTAAAGCTAACATGGTTTACTGAAGTTGTAGTATAGCAGTGAAAGCAATTCCTGTGAAACACCAGATTGTTCAGAGATCTTGTGTGCTCAGAGCTGTAGCATAAGCTAAGATTTGGTGGAAAGAAAGGGACAGGACAATTCAGGACTCCTGCTCTTCAAAGACTTGCTTTAACTTCTTATGTGCCTTTTGTGCCTTTTCTAGGCAATTTACTTGACTATTATCTTTGGATTTTTGGGAATTGTTTTTAGGCTACAACCTCTAGACCTGTTAAAAATATTCAGGGTATCCAGTCTCCCTACGGCAAAGCTAACTGACATAAAGGAGGCTTACCTATTTACTTATTGCTTTAGCTATTTTTAGTGATTGTTTATATAGGAGGCAAGACAGCCAGGTCCCTCTCCCCTTAGGGAAGACACTTCTGTGTTTTTTAAGTCTTTTAATCCAAGGTATGAAAGGGTCCCAGAATTTCTTTTTGTTTATTTTGTGGGTTTTTGGTTTTGTTTTTCTGTTGTCTGTTTTGTTTTAAATTTTCCCTTTTAAATGTAATATTATTACTAGGGCGAATGTTGATCATTATGATTACTTCTTTCAACCGTGACAGCCCTAGGGCTGGGCAATAAAAATAGTGGAGTTACCATTTGATAATTGCTTCCACAGAGACAGTAAATAAGAGCTTAACCCCATCTTTTCTCAAAATTGCTGGTAGCTGGTTATTTGATAAAATTATTTGACATTTATCTAGAGACGTATAGTAAGCAAAATTGTATAAGCCGTGATAGGGAAGTTGGAAGAAAAAAAAACCTTACTAGGGACTTACTCATTAAAAAAAACCAAGAGCCCTTTTTCCTTAAATTAATAGACAGAACAGTGGTTAACCAAGGAGGAAGTCAGTGACAATAGAATTGAAATGATGGACAGTACTTGCTGACAAAAACAAAAAGGAATTGTTCTTTCTTGTTTCAGCCTATTAAAATCGCCCTGGAAAAACTATTCTGGACTTTTGTTTGTAAAATAACCCAGCACTAGTATAGAATGAATGGCAGAAAATAGGCAAAATGACATAAAAGTTCTTATGAGATTTTAATTAAATTAAACTAAAGTTGAGAGGATATTTTTGTTTTTGAACTACACTAAATATTTAAACTTGCATTGAATGAACTAAAATGTAACCTTTAATGATAAAGAAATATAGCTGTATAAAAAAATTTGCCTTCTGCCTATTGACATAGCTAGATCAATGTTTGATTAGTTCACAGATGGTAATTGAATTAAAGCTTGGAAGTGTAATGGATAGAACATTGATTTTTCCTGTTGATTAATCAAGAAGCAACAATTTAGATGCTGAGAGAGAAAAAAACGTTTGCCAGAAAGTATAATTGCTACTGAAACACACATTGTAAGGCAATGACAAAATCAATAGAAGACTGAAGACATGCAAGCCTGGGTACATCTAATTGCTCAAGATTATTCAGTCTAAATTCTGTAATGGCTTTACACTACCTATAAAATTATTGATTTCAGCATGAAATTTGGTCTGGTACCTACAGAACACTCTACTCTTTTTTGCTTTCCTTTCTCACCAGGGGTCTTCCCTTGCTGAAATCAATAGCAGAACTCACATTAAATCTCAATAATGCATGATCATGGAATATTGATACTGAACATCAATAAGAGACATTTGTATGAAAAATGGGAGAAACGACTGAAAAATGGGGATAACAATGGCAGCTGTAATGATGAGGGTGTTGCTTTGCTACATTAGTTGCCTGGTTTAAATCCACTTGAAAAAAAAACCCAGTTTGCATACAGCGGCCTATGATAAGGATCAAGACTTGAATACAGAATCCAGAAAAGCATATCTGTGTATCCTTAACTTCAGTTGTATGAGTAAAGTCAGTAAAAGTAAAATAATGGTTCATTCAAGTATAAAACTAAGGATATGTAAAAAGATTTTTAGCTTGATCAGTTGAAATATACAAAATATGTAACTACCCAAATATTTAATGCAGATGTCCTTCAAAAGCTTTGTCTTTTTCTCCATGTGACTGTGGATTTGTAAAGATGTACATTTTGGAGAAGCAGCCTACCATTTGTGCTTTTCTGAACTCGTATTTGTTTGAACAAACTCATCATATTTTAATTTATTTTCTTTTACTGTTCCAGAGAGCTCAACAATTACTGTGTGATGAGAGTCAGGCAGTGCTTACAATGTGGTTTTGTTGTCCCCACATGCCTTTCAAAGTCTGTCCAATATCATGATTTTGTATTGCTCCCCAAGTTCCCATTTGGGCTAGTCTGTGCAACTGTCAAACTTTGTAGCTGAGTGACATTTGGAGATGAATACTTCTAATGTTTCCACATAGTGTACTTTGCTTCCCTATCGGAACTATAAAGACACTCCTTTATTATGCTTTAACATATAATCATTACCAAAACGGGCTCCATTTAAACAAAAGTACTTTCAAAATCCAAAGCTTTGATAATTTGCTGAGGCCTCAGTGGCTGAATGCAAATACGCCTGCCTGTCTATTATGCCAGATGTCCCATTAGAGATATGATAGCTCTTTTCAATCTCAGTGATTAATATACTGTGACATCTATAGATGGATGGGAATTGAAGCTGATTCCATGTTAGAGGACACTATCTGGTAATTTAGGGTATGCATCTATCTCTCTATATACATGCACATGCACCTTTTACATATGCAGATGTAAATGGAATTCTAGAAGATGCAAATGGAGTTCTATCAATTTGGCAAAATTTAATTATAATTAGAAATATTTTTAAACCTGTCTTGTTTTTAAACATAGTAATTTTCCTCTAGACATTATCCTGTCTTCACTTTCTAGCCTGCTGAATACCATCTGTACTTATATACATCCCACATTTCATTGAAATGGAAGGCTGCTGGAAGCCTCCAGTCCATGAATGAGGATTTACAAGTTTGAAGGAAAGTATTTTTTCCCACGTCACAAGAAATTAACATTTTTATCATGGCCATAGAAAACGAGAGATGTGGACCCTGGCTACTTGGAGAAAATGCATTATTTTGGGAGATTAAGCAAAATCTTGGTCAATTATATTAACAGCACAGAAGTTTAATGGGATCAAAAGTATTGCTTGATTGGGAAAGCTGCAGATCTACCCAGCATCACAGTAGAAAGTAAGGTGGTTAACTGAAAACCATGTCTTCTCAGATGAGAGAACCAAATGGTTAAGTGAGGTGACTGAGAAAAGTAGAATGCAATTTTCACAACTGAGACATAAAAAGCAGCTCATTGAATGCAACCCTCTGCCCTTAAAGAGATTCATCTGGAGAGGAGAATGTAAGATACATGCTGGACTTGCAAATTTAGGACTGAATTACTTTGTGGAAAAAAATTATTCTGGGAGCAGAGGTTGGTTCAGTTGGACAAATCATAAAAAATCACAGAATATGCTGAATTGGAAGGAATCCATCAGGATCATCGAGTTCCAACTCCTGGTGCAGGACATGCCAGGAATCACACCATGTGCCTGAGAGCACTGTTCAAACACATCTTGAACTCTATCAGGCTCGGTGCTGTGACCACTTCCCTGGGGAGCCTTTTGTAATGCCCAACCACCCTGTGTGTGAAGAACTTTTCCCGGTACCGAACTCAGCCTCATGCTTTTTCCCTGGGTCCTGTCTCTGGTCACCAGAGAGGAGACATCAGTGCCTGCCCCTCCTCTTCCCCTCACAAGGCGGTTGTAACCGCAGTGAGGTCTCCCCTCAGCCGCCTCTTCTCCAGGCTGAACAGACCAAGTGACCTCAGCTGCTCCTCATTCCACTTCCCCTCAAGGCTATGCCAGCATCCTTGTGGCTCTCCTTTGGCCTCTCCCCTTCAGACTGGTCTTGGGTAAAGTTGTATTTGTGAGACTCACTGTTACCTGTTAGGTAAGGTTCAGCAATTTTCTGGGTGAAAGTCCTCACTACCTTTCCAGTAAGTGCTCTGACCTCCGGGCTAGAGAGAAGGGTTTGGTTTTGTGAGGTTCTTAAGGAGCAAGGCACCCTTTGATTTCTCTTTCTCACTACAAATATTCCTGGGATTCTGGCATTTATAATGTAGATGCTTACTGATGGAATGAGAAAGAAATGACATTCACATTTTAGTTGTTAATAACAAAATCCTGGTATTTTCCTCACTTAAAATGATCAAGGTGTTAAAACATTAGGGTAAAAATATATCAAAGGCCAGTTACATAGCACAAGCAGTTAGTTTATGCTCACTAATGTTCTTATGAAAATAGTTTTTTCAGAATATTTGGGGAATATATATATATATATATTGTATAAACTAATAGTTTCCCCAAAACCATTATTCTAAACTCAGAAATCATGATAGAATTAAGTATACATGTATATATTTTATATAGGGTAGCATCTGCTGTGTACATGCATGCTGATGTATACAAATAGATATCTACAACTGCCATAGAACATGTAATGGGCAGTTATGTTGAAGGCCACTTTGAGGTGCTACACAGCAACCATAAAGCAACAACACACAATAGTAATACCTGAGCAGCTTTCCTTGCTCACAATCACCTCAAGAAATCTGCTACCATTTCATGCAAAGTCATGTTAATTACTCCAAATCTGCACTTCAACTACTTCACTTCATGAAGCCTTGATCTCTACCTGGAAATATTGGGGAAGGTAATTTATTGCTGTGTGTTTTCTCTACAGGGTATGAGATTAGGCATCTGTACTTACTTGAATGGATGCTGCCAAGTGGTCATCACTCTGGAGCTTAAGTCTCTTGCCCTTTGACCTAAATACAGATACCTAATTATTTCCCCCATCTTTAAAAATTATCCCGCCTGGGGATTGATATGAAATCCCATCTGTTAGTTATAATTAGTGGGTACAACGTTGTGATTGTTGCTTTATTAACTAAATTTATATTGTTACATTAACTGATTTCTATTGTACACTTTTAGCTGCATCCCAGTATCTCATTTATATTTCTTGGTTTAGCCACCTAATGGGCTACAGAGTTTAAGGATTTGTCTGTAATAGTTCCCAAATCTCTATTTAAGTCAATGCCCTGATGCTCACTTTCCATTTAGCAGCTATGCACTGTTATGTTTTTTTGATCCAAACTCATTAGTCTGCATTTATCTGCATTTGTCATCCATAAGCCAGGTGCATTTATTCTTTACATCATGATGTATTGCATTACTTTTCTTAATTTGTGGTTCTTTCTAAGCACAGCTGATACAGTATTAAGAACTAATTCCAAACTCACCAAATTGCTATATTTCTTTTTACTAATTTGAAGAAAAAAACCACTGAAATTGGTTCCGTACAATTTTTACAGCTGTCTATAACTTGGACAGGTATTGGTAAATCACAAATCTTCATTAATTACTCTATATTCATGAATTATCAGCCATAAATAATTGCTCACATTGCCCTGTCTGATATTTATTGTTCTTTATCTTTAAAAATTTTCTAAAATGATTGTCATCCCATTGCAAAGAAGAAATTGGCATAATCTGTTGAGGCAAGTAAGCATATACCTCAAACATCAATAATCCTATTTCACATACCTTCAGTGCACTTGCTTACCTGAGCGTGAAAGGTTTTCTTTCATTAGCACAACTGTACATACAGTGCTTCTAGGATGCATGTGCAAAAATGTGTGAATACTCTATGAATGGCTACACAAATGGACATTGATTTCTTGCCTGCTAATACATAACCTTATCATTAATTTTTTTTATTCAGTTTCAAACTATATAATTCAATTGGATTGTATTTTACTGCTTGGCAAGGTATAGAACTCCTGATTATAAATCAGATACCCCCTTTGGATATCTGCTGGAAGCACAATCTGCTCTGTGTAAAACACTTATGTGGGTTTCTATTCATGTTTATCCCTACATGCCACTCAATCTGATCCAACACCACCATAAAAAAACACTGATGGTCTTAAATGCTGCTCTCCTACAGTATTGTACTCTTTAAACTCTGTTGTTTTGTTTGTTGATTTATTTATTTAATCTTTCTCCTTTTCTCACAAGGAGGAAGGTCCTGACTTCTGTTGCCAGGCATAGGTCATTGGTTGACTTTATGCTCAACTCCATAGTTTTGGGAAAACATACAATTTAAAGTGGTCTTTTGGATTCTGTATTTAGCACATTCTTAGTGAAGTCTGGCCTGTAAGATTTATTCAGCAATATCTAGTAATTCGCAGAGAGGCAGAGTAACTTGGTAAATGCTGGAGACAGGAAAATATATTTCTCATAAGACAAAGATGGACAGATACACTCAACAGTAAAAAGAGTGTATGAAAGTTATCTTTTTATTTGCATACTTAAAGATGTTTTCCAAAGCAGTCTTAAAAAATCTGCTCACATATTTAGTGCATGAGAACCTATTAATGAAAAATATAACTGTGAAAATTAAATGTATGAACGGGAGAGAGGAAGAGTGCTGTTCTGAGCCATGTCAGGAACATTTTTCCTCCTGGATGAGAAATGTTGTACAGCAGTTCCAAAACTCCTGTAAAGCAACAGAAAGACTTTGGCAGATAGATCAGGTTTGCACAGACTGAAGATCCAAAACTGATCAAAACACGATCATTACAACAGAAGGACAGATAACCAGGTAAAATAAATTCTTAGTAAGTTGTTCTGGTCATTGCATTAGCCTCATGTTAGCCTCCCTTTACAAGGTGAATGTTAGGTTCTCTTTCTCTACTCATATATTGAAAAATATTGATATTTGTAAAAAAAATCCCTCATCATCCTTGCATATTCTGAACCCTTTTCTGTTATTTTTTTCTCATCAAATCCCCTCTGATTTTGTCCTACGCATTTTTACTTGGATACTGCATTTGCATAAATAACTTAGGGAAAAATCTAGTGTATAATTTTCAGAGCTTATTTAAGTAGGTATTTTAATATTTATAATACATTTAATCTAGAAGGCGGTTACATCCAAGTATCATGATAAACTGATGTTGATTTAACTGCCCTGAACAAAATGGATAGTATAATTTCTCTTGTTGTTAATATTAACATTACTAAATGCTCTGTATTTTCTGTCTTTTTTTTTAATAATGGTTGGCAGAATGTTTTGGGGAAACGGAAGTATCTTTTGAAAACTGAAACATTAATATTTTTAAAAAATTATTTTCATGTTATATTTAGAACTACAATCATTGCAAGGATTTATACTCTCACAAAATAGAGTGATGAGATTTCAAAAAAATAGATTTAATAGTTCCCTTTAGAGAATATGAAAATTATTTTAGGAAGAAATAACTGTGAATTATACACAGTGACATCTATAGTATTCATGTGAAAAATGTACAAGCAAATGTGAAATTTATGAAAACCCCCAGTCATTCATTGTTCCTCAAAACTGAATGAAACCATAAAATTGCTGCTGGAGCATTCTCAGCAGGCTTCAAATGTACTTTTCAATTATATAAGATTCATTCACCATCTGTCAAGCCCCATATCTGGTTATTTATCTATATGATGACTCACTGCAGGTGCTGTAAGTATCACCATTATTTAATCAATACTCTGTCTATTTGCACCCCTCTTGACAGCTTGTGTCCATATCATTCATTCATTGCCAGCCTACCATCAGCATGGCAAAAAAGGCATCTCTGGCTGCTGTCTCACGGCAGCTGCTGCCTTTGGACACATCTGTCCTGCATCCATCCATCCCACGACCGCTGAGTCCATTCCCATTGCAGCACCAGTAACCACAAAGCTGCTCCGGCCCACACTTCTCCCAAAGGAGGAATGGGGTCTTGCCCAGGGAAGTTCCCATCTTGAGGAAAGACAATCATCTGATATAAAGAAAGAGTGAAAAGGTGATAGAGCCTCTCCATGGGAAATATCAACAAGGTCTGGTGCAAGGAAAATTGCATGGCGGTTCCTTATTCCTCATGTAATTCAAGTTGCTCCTTGTGGGAGAAGATTCCTCTTCTCAGTCCTCATGCAGGAGATCATGGAACCAGATACACTCTGTGGAGTGGAAATACCTGAGATTATTAATTAAAAGCTGCCTGCAATGCTGAAATTTCCTCGGTATGAATGCTGAGTAATTTGCTGTTACTAACATGAGAAGGGCCTGTAGAGAGATTAGAAAAGAAAACCTTGTGAGACAATGTGCAAGAGTTGCAGATACATTTTGAAAAGAAGCTTCTGCTACTATACACCACAATTTCAAATTTTATTAACTCATGCAGTTAAAATTCTCACAACAAATCAGCATGTATTACTACAAAGTCATTAGACTGGCATCAAGTTTATCTATCCTTGCAATCTGGTAGTTGTATGCCATCCCTTTTCCCTAGGAAAGTTGAGGAAGGATCCTCTTTTGAAGTCAATTCTGCTCTGTTTGTAAGCTTTATGCAAGTAACCAGTCTGGATGAACTTGATCGAGGGCTTTTATTCTATGTGATAGGAATCTGTTAAAGAAAAGAGTTTCCATGTGGAATAATTAGTCAGTGGAGAAGATCTCCCAGCTACAATAGCCTCTCTTGGAGGATGTACTTATTAACTTTCTTTATAACTAGTTAATATTAACTAGTAATATTAACTAGTTAATATTAACTTTATAACTAGTTAATATTAACTAGTAATATTAACTAGTTAATATTAACTTTATAACTAGTTAATATTAACTAGTTAATATTAACTAATTAACTTTCACCAGTGAGGGTGGAAAGAAAGGAAAGTAGTGCAATGTTTCTTTAAGCAGAGTAAAGAAAGGAACGTTCATTTGCAACAGATTTCCATTTGGTTAGTTAAATTTTACAGTGGCATAAAATATGGTGTCTAGATTTGTTATTAATTGACTATAGAGTTTCGAAATGTATCAGAAGTGATGGTCAGCTATATAAATGTTAATTTCACTGGCAGAATGAAACAGAATTTAAAGTTTAATGAGAAACGCTTATCTGGAGTGGGAAGAAGGGAAAAGTTATTACAACTTCTAATGGTATAGGTGTACAGGTGTTAAGATTTAACCCTGCTTATGGGAGAGGTTGAAACAATTCTCATCAATAATGCAGAATAATAAGGATAATGGCATGAAATTAATAGATCACCCTCTGTTTGCACCCAGAGTATCATAAATTATTACTCTCTGACATTAGGTTAATCAGTGTACACAGAGCCCAGGAGAAGATTTTCCAGGTCCTTTCCTCTTCTGGCTTGTTTTCTGCCTCCACAGAAGGGTCACCTTGGAATTTGAATGACCTTACTCTTTTCCCTCAGCTCAACACAGAGCATCCACACAGAGCGTCCTTCTATCAGTGATGAAGCAACAAAACACCTTTCTTAGTTATTTTAAGTTCAACACTCTAAAGCATAAGTGCCTAAAATGTAGGAAGTGATTAGTATTCTAAGAGGGGATACCGTGAACACAATACTTCACCTTATATAAATAAAGCAGGTAATAAATATAAATGAGGAGATAAGGCTACAGCTAAACTATGCAAAAGAGATGTAAGAGATTAATGCATGCTAATAAATTTCCTTTGAAGTAAGGAACCATAGCCAAGAAAGGAAAACTTGTCCTAATGATATTAGATAGAAAAAATATGGATCAAAATTGCTGGCAAAGATTCTAAATGTGGAAATTCTCATCTGCTTTCTAGCAATTTTATCCAGCATTATTTGGCCAGCATTAGCCAAGTGCTGGTTAGCCAGGTGCAAACCTGACACACATGAGTGGTCAAAACTGGAAACTGGCCCCCAGCTTTGAATATGAAGTTTGATACAAGAGCGCATTCACTTAGAAAATCCTCAGAGAAAACTTAGAAAAAATCCTGACAATTCTCACTTCAAGTTCCAGCCCAAGACTGATTATCAGGCATCTTCTCCCTACTGCAACAAAAGTGGCAATTAAAAGAGGAAAAATAAGTCACCCTAGATGGCCAGATGTAACCTAGGCAACTTGAGAAATAAATGAGGAAACACTCACAGAATACACATAATGTGCTTAAGCATTCTTGCAAATACATAAAAATAAAATACTTGTTTCCTTTAAATAAACAGAACAATAAGTTCTGAAGCATGTTGCCTGTTATTGTACAAAACTGGCAAGTAATGGAACATTTTTAATGCTCATGTAAATTAAATAAATATGAATGCAATTGTCTTGAATGAGTTGGGACTTCCTCAGAGTACTCTAAGCAGGCACATTCCTTCTAACTAAGAAACAAATGAAAATGGCCTCTTGCTCAATAATTAATGAAACAGATTCATTAATCAAGCTGTTATTTCTTTGGTTTTGTGGTTTTTTTTACTTTCATAGCAGAATAAACAGAATCAAAGACTACAGTATACTAAAATATTGTCTAATATTTAGTAGATTTTTTTTCTTTTTGCTATTGTTTGGAGGAGCAATAATGTAAGAAAAATAATTATACACTTTTTTCCTGATTTTGAAAAATGGAACTTTTATTAACTCTTCAAAATGCTTCTAACTGTATGATGTAATCACACTGATGAACTCTAATTGTTAATGTGTTTTTTTTTTTTCATTGCACAGAGAGCTGCAAGCCAAATTACCCATTTTGCAGGCTTTTGCTTTGTGATCCACTAGCCTAGAGCATCAGAAAGAGGTTCTTCGAAACTGTAAATGCTAATAACCTTTCCATGAGTAATCTGCCTAGTCTCTGGTGCTTTAGTATTCTGTCAGTCTAGACAAAAGCAGCTAAAGAAAATGAAGTTAAAATCAAATTCTACTCATTTAAATTGGACGCTCCCATAGAATTGCCGACATTGGCCCTCAGTTGTTCTGGGACCTCCTGCTGCATTTTTGTTCAAAGAGTAAGACTGTTAATTCACAAAGTTTAGTTCTTTAGGCTCTATACTTCAACATGACCAATGTTTGGTGCGTATACTCTATTTAGATTGAAGTCAAATTTTACTAAGAAGCTAGCTCTAAAATTTTGTGAGAACTCCATTTTAGAATAGTTTCTTTAAGCAGATGGCTGAGTTGGTTAAAAAATTAGGCTTTCTGAGTCAGTAGACCATTTTTCAGTAAGGATGTAATCCAGCGCTTAATATCAGAGTGGTCTAGACATGTCACTCCTTTCTGAAGTTTGACAAAAATCCTGCTAATTTATCAAAAATAGATAATGTGTTGGTTAGACAAGAGTAGAGTCAAAAGGGTAGGGGTTATGTGTTAAAGAGCTGGTGCAAAGTTACCCCTCAGCACACTTGACACTTGGTGAGACTTTTTGGTATTTATTAAACACCAAATGGTGACATTTAGGAAGGCAAAGCCACAAAACCTGCTACTAATAAGCTGTCAAGATGCTATTGCTTATCTGAGCATAACTAAAATAGCAGCAGATATATTTATGTATACACATGCATAAACACACATACACCAGGAGCTACAAAATCACTAAGCCATGTGCTGGTCCATGTATTATTTAGCATTTTATTATTCAGTTATCATATTCTGTCTTGAAAAGGTTATAAGGTGTACAACTAGTCATCCCCTTTGTCCATTCACACCCCTTGGCTCTGGGATATCTTCTGATACTGATGGGCGTACTGGACTTGGATTATGTTTAGTCACACACCCTTTAGAAAAATGTTCATGGGCAACCCGCTGAAAAATTCTGAAACACTTCAAAATCTAAAACCACCCCTTTTCCTTTTCCTTTTCCTTTTCCTTTTCCTTTTCCTTTTCCTTTTCCTTTCCTTTTTTTCCCTTTTCCCTCTCCCTTCTCCCTTCTCCCTTCTCCCTTCCCTTGTCATTTTATATCCGCACTTGCTTTTTCAGGCATTATGTTGCCAGCCTCTTCTAAAACTCATTTATTTATTGGTATTGTTGCTCTATAGATGTGTCTTATTTTACATCTCTTTTCCCCCATTCATTTATTCTTGTACTGCATCTGCTTAATAATTCCAAGCAGTAGATCATATCAGTAAAGAATATATATCATCAGGATTTACAAGCAAATATTCCCAAACAGTTCAAAAATAGTCCAAGGTAAGAATAATGCATTAGATATCTGGAACTCATCATCTGTGATGCATTTTATTGGCAATGTACTATGCTGATGATGTCCACATAAGAGCATCAGCAATAGGCATGCAAGGTTTTGACTCTGGGTATTGATAGTTTACTAAAGAGTTAACTGAGAGGACACTTGGATTGACTGTTTTTTCTTACCATCAAGGCAGGAAGGATTTGGTAAAAAATAGACCTTGTGCAGAACTGATTTGCTTGAGGTTTCTTTTTCTATTAATTTTTAGTTTAAAAGAATTTGGGTTAAAGTTGTTTCTAGCCTGAGAGTGTTACATATTGACGAGAAGGTGTTTTATACAAGAACTAAGCATAGTACATTGCCAATAAAATGCATCACAGATGATGAGTTCCAGATATCTAATGCATTATTCTTACCTTGGACTATTTTTGAACTGTTTGGGAATATTTGCTTGTAAATCCTGATGATATATATTCTTTGCTGATATGATCTACTGCTTGGAATTATTAAGCAGATGCAGTACAAGAATAAATGAATGGGGGAAAAGAGATGTAAAATAAGAATGGACAGAATGGAATGTTTTTTGATTTTCATTCTAGGGTGAATCAAGTTGCCTTGGATGCTTTATCAGGCCATGATCTGCCAATGCCAACTTTTGTAAACCTGGGGACTTTTTGCATATGTATCAGAAAAATAGACTAAAAAACCCTAGGCTTTCCTTCTTTGTCAATAGCCTACAAATATTAAAAAAAACCAGTGATTTTTACTGAAAAAGGTAAATATTTTTACTTTAAAAAGGTTAAAAATTGGGTTTCTTTTACTAAAAAAGGTAAAAGATAAAAAATTGTCTTTTTCAGGCTTGAAAAAGACAATTGTTAGTTTTTGTATTTGCCAAATTATTAGTGGGAGATGGTAAACAATATCTGATAAGATATTAATGGCTTTTTGTCATCCATAAAAATAATCAAAGTCTAAACAGATAAGGCTTTCAGGAAATTCTGAGACAGCCTCTGAAGTGCCAGTGACACCTCTGGAGGTGGATGCATAGAACATCTATGCACATACTGGAGAGAAGATCCAGCAGAGTCTAAAAACTGTAAGAGAAAGCACAATTCTATGTACAAGGTGCCAGTTAAAAGATTTGTATCCAGGTCTTTAGGCTGGTAACTCGGCCATTATACCATTTAATGAGCTGCAGACTAATGTTAAGGAGACACAACTGCATGAATGGAGACCCTGGGAGAGACTAGAAACATATTCAGAAGCAATACCATGGCCGGTATGATTAGCTCCCCCTGAATTAATGGCTGGTAGTTCTGCTTGGATGTCAGTGATTCCCAGAGAGCAGTAGTAAATCGGTGTCATGAAGTTTCAGAAGTCTCTGGAATGCCTAAAAGTAGCTTTTGGGATGAATCATCAGGCAATAGAAATCAAACATAGTGAATTCACACATTGCAAATGACATTAAAAGCAATATATAATTACACAAGATTTCTAGCTGTGCTGTGACATTACCTATTTGCTACCATCACTCCAAATTTAAAAGTTGACCATCAAAACCAAGTGAGATAGAACAGACATAAAATGAAGCCACAAGAATAATTTATCCCAATCTTAATTGCAATGATTTATCATTGTCCAGTGGGCATTGCAAAAAAAATTAACAAATCTTGCAGAAAGATTAATCAGTATCCAGTAATAAACCCCGTCTCCACATGACACATAAAATTAAACATAAAGTTTCCTTATGAGACTTGGATTATTATTTAAATACTTGAATTATTATCACTTTAGTTTTCTATTCTGCAGAATTTTCATTTTTGCTTTAGCTTTAAATGAAATCCCATTTGTGCAGAATTGTCTTGACAGCCTCAAGAGCCATGAAACATGCAGTGCTCAGTGCTGCTTTGTGAAGAGCTTGGCCTGCAGCATTCTCATACCTTGCTTCTCTCACCAGGAGAAGCCAGGAACCTGATGAGGCCCCATATGGATCTGTCTGATTCACTCCACCAGCTCTTTCCTGAGGGCTTCAGAGTCCCACCACTTGTGAGTGCAATCCTGTTGGGACAGCAGCCACTAAATGCTGCTGGAGTCATGTGAGCCAGCTGGTGCTGAGTGACAGTGCTGTGGTGGGAAACACTGCTGGGACACATCCAGTGAGGGCAGCTGCGCTGGGAGCTGCAGGTTCAGCTCCAGGTGTGGGAGCCCAAGTGCTGACACTTTGCAGACCAAGGGCCCAGGGACCTGTGGCCCAGCCAGGTGACACTCAGGGACACAGCAGGAGCCAAGGACGCCAGACTTTTCCCCCTTAGACTGAAGTCATAAAATCCCAGGTTTTTCTTTTTTTGGGGCTCCTGCCTCAGAGGCACCAACTCAAGCTGTTACTCAATTATTGCACCAAGATTAAAGGATAAAGACATTTGAGACTCTGCTATGAGAAGTCTAGGATTGAGCTGTTAAGGAAACCTGGTCTGACTGTGTGTCAGGTGGGGTGAGTGTGACTGCCAGGGTCTCCTGGGTGGTTGAACAGGGAAGCTCCCCTAACAGCGCTCAGGGCTCTTCAAGACATCAATGCAGAAACCAGTTGGGTGTCCTATGATGGAAAGCATCTCGTGATGAACCCAAACTCCTGAGAGATTAAGAGAAACATCCACTATGACAATGCAGTTATTTATATCTTATCCAAAAATTACTTTGAGCATAAACAAGTGACTCATAACTTTGAATGAGGATCTGTCTGTGTTTAGCATATACAGACCTGAAATGTTTTTTGAAAACAAACTTTGTGTAATTCTTTTTTTTCAAAATATTATATTAGTAAGCCCACATTTTAAAATGCTGACCTTTGCTTGAAACTATCACAGTAAGTCATAAATACCAAGTGGGTTTGTGCCTTCCTTGTTCAGAAGACCTAGTTATCTTCCAGGTTTGTGCATAGCATGCTAGGCATGTATGGCAGGTGAGTGCAGTATCTTGCAATCAGGAAGGGTTTCTCATCATGTTTTCCTTGCTGGAGTTACAAGGAAGCCCATGAGACTTCCTAGAAGGGTGGAGTTGAGAAAAAGGGAGGTCAATTTATGGAGTTTAGGGAATACAGAAAACTGGGCTCTCCTAATTTAGAGGAGCTTTTCTCAAGTAGGTAATGACTTATCATGTCACCATAGGCATAGCAGCTTCATAACTGCAAGATAAGGGGAAGTATTACTCCTTCTCACAGATTGAACTGGCAAATAATGGATGTTTGCATGACATGATGAATGTCATGTTTAATCCCTTTGGCAAAACACAGCTTCTAACAAGAAACATCCATTAACTGCTCTTCCTACCCTCAGGTAATTTCTTTCTGATGTCTTTAATTAGACTTTTAAAAATGGACTCATCTTATTGCATGACATTTTCTCCAAAATTCCTGTGTGAATAGAATTTTATCAAATGCTTGAAGGTATTTCATCTTTGAAGCTCAATCAATAAAACAAATAGGTATATTAGGGGAATGCAAATAAAATTAGACAGAATTACATAAACAATAATCAACATGCTTCTTAAAAGAGGATCTTATGTTTAGGTATGAGAAAGAGTTTTGCAAAAGTTATCAGATGACCATATGAGTCATTCATTTCGATGTGTGGGCTGAGATCTGGCGGGTGACTAAGTTGCTTGTTTATGTGCTTACGTACTTTATTTTTGGAATCCTCAAGTGTTATCTATACTAGAAAAATTGCTCAAAGTTATAGTGTATAGCTTCTAGTAATGAAGTAGCTGAAAACCTGTGCATAGACAAATATGGTAGAGTTGATGACTGTCAGCATCCTGATTGTGTCATATTATTAATTCCCCCCCTCTTTTTTTCTGGATGTGAGTTTTTTGAAATGATGGAATAATTGGTTTGAGTTAAAAATAAAATATCACATAAAACAATCAGAAAAAGTACAACAATAAGCAAGAAAATACCAAACTACAAAATGATACACTAGAATAAAATGATAAACTGCAAGGCTGGCTTTTCATTCAGTGTTTTATGGATGTGCTGAGACTTTATAGTGTCTCCTGCTGTTAACAACTCTTGGGCTAATTAGCAGATGCTTAAAATCTCTAAAGATTTGGCCCAGAATTGCTAATTACCTCCTCTATAGCCCAGACTGAAGAGAGGCTGTAAACACGAGGTTTGTGCCATGTACCTTTCAGGCATGCACTCACTCATAAGAAAAATCATGTGAGGTTTTCTGAAACTCCAATTTTTGATTGCCTCAGAATGCTTTTTTTTTTTTTAAGAGGTTAAGATCTGGTCACATTCTCACATATGATCTCTCACATTTCAAGAGAAACCTGATGAACCTGATAGCAGTGATACTAGCTTTTAAGTGAATAAAATCTTCAAGAGAAATGCTTGACAGTCATGGAAACAGCACCCATGCTTATAAAGAGCAAAGCTGCTCTTTGTGTTAAATAGTGTCCATGTAATGTTCATGTCATTTAACACGAACATATTTAAATCCCAGAAAAACTAACCAAGCAAAGCTCCTCATTTGAAATGGAAACATCAGAAAGTGACTTCCTTAGCTACTAGGCTGATATTTTGTTTGGAGATGACTGGGACTTTATAAGGCTACATTTCTGCATTTAAAAAATGCATCGCAAAGCACTGACAACTGACTCATCTTTGAGAAAAAAATCTTTCTCAACAACCTACATTTTAGGGATGTATCTACAACCAGGTACTTCTGTGTGAACATATGTATAGTACAGGAGAAACATGGTTTGAATTTCTGTGCCCAGTTTAATAATTTTTCCCCGTACTTTAATAACTTTGTGTAATGAACAGAAATACCTACCTTCAGTAAAGCTAATTTTTCTCATACTGTTATTAAATAATCATGGCTCGTGTAAGGCTCTGATAGATTTTTTTTATCTCCAGCACTTTTTATAGAATAAGTTATTTTTGTTAGCTCAGCTTAACATAACTGTCAAAACTGGGCCCATGTTGCTTAGAACTCCATTAGTCATCGTGACAAAACACTTATATCTATCTATTCTTAGTTCAGTCCCACGCTATTTAACATCTCAAGGTCTAAAAAACTCCTAAGAGTATGGAGTGATTGTACATGCCAGAGGAAAGTGTTCCAAAGGTCCCTTGAAGGAAAGGATCATATCAGTACAATTAGAAGCAAATTCTGGTGAGAGCATTTTGAAGATTTTCCTGCAAGGGATGTTGAACCTCTCACAGGATCACCTGTCCATTAGAGTTGCATGTAGTAGTAATACCCACATAATGGATGTGACTTTTACCAACACAGAGCTAAAATCTGTCCCTGGCTGGCTGTGCTACATTCAGCTAGGATAAAGATGCTTTTCTTCATAGGAGTTGGTATGATCCAAAGTTTTGAATCTGTGCTGTACACAGTATTGATAACACAGGGGTGTTACTGCTGAGCAGTGCGGAGTCAGCAACTTTTCTGCTTCTCACACTGTGCCACCAGCAAGGAGGCTGGAGGCACTCAAGGAGGTGGGAGGGGACACAGCTGGGACAGCTGGGACCCCAGCTGCCCAAAGGGATATTCCATAGCATATATGGTGCATTGGTCAGTATTTAAAGCTGGGGGAAGAGAAGGACAGGGGGGACATTTCCTGGGGATTGCTGAACACCTGGCTGCCTGTCAGTGAGACAGAATGAATGAATTCCTTGTTCTGTTTTGCTTGTGAATGCAGCTTTTGCTTTACCTATCAATCTGTCCTTATTTCTACCCAGAAATTTTATTACTTTTACTCTTTCTGTTCTCTCCCCACCCCATTCACTCTCAGGGGTGAGTGAATGAGTACCATGAGGGTCTTGTTTGCCACCTTGGGTTGTACTATTACATTGACCTAACAGTTTAATTTTGTTTGGAATACTCTTAATGTGCAATTTTAGGACTTCAAGTGCTGTTCAAAACAAGAAGTGTTAGCCTTTGATAGCCATGTATGTTTTAGGAAACATGAGATTAAGTGGTAAGGAAATACATTTTATTAATCAGTAGCTGACTATTAAAATTTTCTTCAGACTAAAGATATGAACTGCTAAAACCCTTTTCACTTTAATAACTGTCTTTGTATTTTTTACATCTAATCATCCTAATGAATCTTGAAGATGTTACACATAGATTTATTTCTTCGGGAATTTTTATGCATGTCTTATCAGTAAGCTGAAACCATTCCTGATTGAGTTAATTTGATGCACTTAAAAACATACTAGGAATAATGAGTAAGCAGCACATAAAATCACAAACCTTAACAAGAATTAGGTGGCATTCTATAGTGCATTTTATGTCTGATATTTATCAACTGGCTCAACTTTTCTACTGCACTTTATCCTGATATAAAAGGGTACTGCTCATAATTAGTGACACTGCTGTCTTTATAGTTTCACTATTGCACAGAAATAAAATAATTTTTGCCTGAGATTCAGAGGCTATATTTTTCCAGACAAAGATGCAGGCCATTCAAATGCACAGAAATGGGTACAAAAACTACAGTAGCTAAAGGGATCTTTCACTTATAGGACAAAATCTGGGGTTTTGCCAGAAAAGAGGAATGAAAGCTCTTGTGGCTTTAGATGCCACATTTAATTCACAGTTGTGTGCTTATGAGAAAAAAAAAAACAGTTTGAAAAGAAAAAGAAAAGTTGAGAAACTATATATGCGTTCATTAGTATTTTCCTTATTGACACTCTGCTATAATGTCTGCATATACACGCATTTTCTGAGAACACCAAATTGAATATGTTCTATGTTGGTTCAGTCATGGTTTCTGTCACAGTTGTAGTACTATTGAATAAGATCATGGGTTTTGTACAAGGAAAGTGCTAGTTTAGATTCTAAGGGATGTTAAAACCCTTGTCATTTAGAAAGAAGAAACAGTTTTGGCTCCAGAGAAGCTGTGACTTCTCTGGTTGCTACCTTGTTTGATGGATTTATTTGGTATTTGTACTTAGGTTGTATTTAAATGTTTGATATTTTAAAAATGTTTTAATTACTTTAACTTTGTGGAGTATATTTAGAAGACATTAAATGTCCAGAAAGATGAAAACAACCCTCAAAATAGGTATTTGAAATGAACAATATAAATTTACTGTCAGCATTTAGGATTCTGCTAGCTCAGAATTTGCTTATATGGAGAATTTCAACATTAAGCAAGATAAATTATGTCAAAATAAATCTGTCATTCTCTGTCATGCTGTTTTCTTGTTTGAATTGTTGTTGTAGAGTGTCAGTCATCAATGTGAAATATGTGAAAATTTATAGATCAAAAATGTTCTATGAATTCTAGTTATTCAGCTAACAGGCATATTTCTTTGTGTTTTGTAATTTAAATACAGAATCGTGTGTGACCCGTGGCACAACTCAGTGCATTGATCAATGCATAATGAAGCCTACTGAAAATGTGGACTGAGTAACAAGCAGTAGCAGAGATGGAAACTGTAGCTAGTAAGTAAGAAAATATTTGAATGTTTCTTCCTAGTTTACAATGTTTTGAAGCGGAAATAAAATTTCTTTACTATTTACATATATATACAAAGTCCCTGAGAAAGGACAGACTTGAAACAGACACAAATGTTAGAAATGAAGGCACTGCCATTTCCCACACATTCCTGGAAACTCTTTACAGTAACAGTTAGGTTTTTTCCTGTCCTTTGTCTACTCATATTTTTTTGTTTAATATATTTCTCATTACAACAAATAGATGGATCAGAACTCACATCAGAGTTTCTTCAGAAATGTATACAAAGATCTTTGAATGGATTTAAAATAGAATGGGAGTGTAACGTGGAAAATATTAAGAACAATGTAAAAACAAAGTATGAAAATACATTCATGAAAATGTAAAAAGAGTAAAGAGCACCATTGTTTGTGACTGTCTTAAGATTTGAGTTCTCTTTTGAAAGTTAAGCACTTAAAGAAGGGATCATTCTCTAACTCTGATCTAGTTAAACTGAAGTAATTAATTGCAACTGAACCACAGAAAACACAATGTTTTATTTTATTTGCTCTCTAGTCAAACTCCCACAGAGCTTCTCTCTTTTTATTTTTCTCTTAAGGGGAAATGAATAAACGCCTAACTTATGTGTTTCTCTCTCTCCCTGATAGAATAGGAATAGAAATGTTACAGCCATAAGAGTCTGGCCATACTAAGCCTAACAGGTGCCCTAAGGGGTGTTTATGAAAGCAGGAGCATATCAGGGTATCAGTAGCTGACCATAAAGGGTAGCAAAATCAGACGAAGAAGGCAGGGTAATCAACATACCTATGCAGTGGTAAATCATGTCTGCTTCCTACTACCATAGATACCTAAAGATTTTGCGGCTTGTTATATATATTTCATACATTTCTTGTATGAAGATACTTGTAGATTTTTAATATATAATTGTATGGTTTCTAGTACTTTTCCTGTCCTTTCTTACAATAAGCTAACCCTTACTAACATAATTTTTAAATTCTGTTGAGTCTTATGCCTAAGGAAATAATTTTTGACAAGGAAATTTTGTTTTGCACCAGAACTTAAGAGACATAATAAGAAATGGGGCAAAGAAAACCCTGGACTAACTCTGAGGGATTGACCTGAGGGTGAGTTACTGCAGTAACTGGTCTCCTATTGGATGTACCTGCCAGATATATTAGTTAACTAGCCTTATAAAACTTGTAGAAATCCTTTATCTTGTGTGCATATAGCCATATTTGTGGACCTGAAAACTTTCATTAAAGAGTTCCTTTTTATGTTATCTTAATACCATTTGGAATTTTTGGTGTTATTTTTAGAAAAGATTTTATGTTTTCTTATCCTTTGTCCTGCAAAAGTGATACTCCAGTGAATGTCAAGTCATGGGTAGCTTTATAAGGGAAGATAAATCCATTTGCAAAGGGAAAAGACAAGATAGACATTACTTTAGATTCCACCCTGAAGATAAAGCTTTAAAATATTTTTTCAAAGCATTTGAACTGTTCTGACAACTTGCAATACATTTTTAAATTTTTAAACATTTTTATTCATGTTAGAAATTTTTTATAAATGCTATTATTTACTTTTTGTTTTTTCTGAAGTTAGTCCTAATTATACTGATTTCTTCTGATTGAAATATCTAAACAATGAGTGAAAAAAATTTCTTTGGTCAGTCTAAAGCACAGTGCTTTGCAATGAGTACTGTTGTGCTGTTTGGTGGCTACTGTTTCTGCTTGCATAGAGCAAAGCAAGGACAAGCTCTAAATGTAAAAATTTCAGTTTTGTCTGCTAATAAACCATTCTTTTAAATGCATTTTTTTTCTCTGGCGAATACCCTACCTAGAGACATTACCTTACAGAGGAATAAAAAACTAAGATAATTTATAGTTTAAATATAAACAGATTAGTAATAAACAAAACACAAATGGATTCATTTAATCTAGGAAGCTCGTGGAAAAATGGACAAAATTGCCCAGAAAGATGTAGGAAATATCTGTGACTTTCTGTGTGAATGAGCTAAAAACAGTAGCAATTCAGTGAGAAAATGTATTACTTTCCAGGAGAGTAGCTGTTTGGAGCAAAATTTTTTTCAAAAAAGAAGTCTAAGAGTTGTTCCATGGGAAGCCAGAGCTTCTGCTGCCCAAAGAACTGGTGAGAGGCACAGAACAAAGGCAGGATATGAGGCGTGAAACACAATGTGATGGAAGCCAACAGGACAAGAAACAAAGATAGATCTTTGTTTTATTGGAGGCTGAGGTGGAACTTTAAAGATGATTTGTTATATGCTGATTGAACGCTATTTCTTTTTCCCTCACACTCTTTGGTTTTTGTTTTTTTCTTCAAGGAACCACAGAGTTCAAAACATTTTTAGGCCACATGCATTTAGTGTCAAGAAGTTTAAGGAGATATGTTGGGGATGGCAGAAGAGCAAAAAAAGGTACTAAGTAGAACTTTTCCTCCCCAGACATGACTGGACACATTCCAGTCAGTGTCAAACCAGAAGCAGCCTTCATTCTTTTTGTGCAGTTACCAAATGAGGAAAACAAGTTTAGTCAAAACTTCTTTTGGACTTATCACTGGGACTTTACAGTTGTACACAGAAATTCTTAGATTGTCCCCTCGTACCTGAAAACATGCTTCCTACAAGGGGCCTTTTCAGTCTCCAGATGATATCCTGGCCTGTGTCAGGAATAGTGCAGCCAGCAGGGGCAGGGCAGGGATTCTTCCCTGATACTCAGCACTGCTGAGGCCACACCTGGAGTACTGTGTCCAGTTCTGGGCTCCTCAGTTCAGGAAGGACATTGAGGTGCTGAAGCACATCCAGAGGAAAGCAACTGAGCTTGTGAAGGGTAGAGAGCACAAGTCCTACAAGGAGCAGCTGAGGGAGCTGGGATTGTTTAGCTCAGAGAACAGGAGGCTCAGGAGAGACCTGGTCACTCCCTACAGCTGCCTGAAAGGAGGGAATAGCCAGGTGTGGTCAGTCTCTTCTCCCAGACAGCCACTGACAGGGTGAGAGGACCCAGTCCTAACCTGAGCCAAAGCAGGTTTAATTTGGACAGTAGGAAGAAGCTCCTCACAGAAAGCATGATTAGGTGTTGGAATGCACTGCCCAGGGGGGTAGTGGAATCCAGGAGGTGTTTAAATCCAGGATGTGGCACTCAGTGTCATGCTATAATTGACATGTTGCTGTATGGTTGAAGTTTGGACTTGATGATCTCAGAAACCTTTTCCAACCTCATTGACTCAATGATTTTGTGATAAAAGAGTTTTTTAAGAGTTTTTTTCTTGTCTGGACCAAAATTTAATAAATCTCTTAAAATCTGGAATTCAGGTCTGGAAAATGGGGTTATTTTTACTATCTTCAAACTTATGTGTGTGGCAATAAGGGACATTTCCCAGTAGGCACATTCTAAATCCTTAGGTAACGATGAGTAATTTACTGCTATACAAAATGTACTATTAAATTTCCTGTGATGTGTCTTTTCTATCATTTTAGTTTGGATCTTAATGAAAATGGAACTTGGAGTGCTTCCATCCAAATCTGGATCATTAATTCTGTTTGTGTGATGGTTTATGCTCCAGCTCATCTTTTTTTTTCATTTTTTTCTTTTTGTCTAGTGTTGTTTCTTCTGGCAGTAAAACATAGGTTTGAGTGGAGCTTGGCTTGTATTTGAACTCTGTCCCAAATCTGTATTACAATTGCATGTGAGTGCTCATCCATAGTTGCCCCAGCACAGATGATGTCTTGCTTTACTCTTTCTGACATATTCAAATACTACTTTAGCATTTTTCACTTTTTCTTCTTTCCTTAGTTTCACAAAAATAAGAAAAAAACCCAAAGCAAATAAAAAACAAACAAACAAACAAACAAAAACAAAAGGAAAAAAGGGAGAAAAAGCAAAATAACTGCAAGATAGTTATAATCTACTGCAGGATGAATAACTTGATTGTTAAAAGGACTGTAAAGGCAGAATAGCAAAACATCTACTCCTATCTTGTCTGTGCAGACCAGTATAAAATACTGGGGTTATGTCTAAAACATAGGGCCTTCTATAAAGCTAAAGGATCTTCTATAAAGCTAAAGATATTAAGAGCAACAGAGAGAATATCTTTATTATAAAATCCCAACATAATTTAATAGCAACATGGATTTGGCGGTGCTCCAAGCCCTGGGCCATCCCAGGGCAGTCCCTGCCAGGCAGTGCAGGGCTGGTCTGCGCTCTCCAGCCTCTCCCACAGCCCCTCGGCTCCGGCTGCACTCACTCTTGGCCAGGTGCAGACATGGAAGGGACACAGGAGCAGGACCCTGCCTGTGGCCACCTCTGCAGAGCACTGAAGGTACCTGCAGCCATGCCCACCTGGGCTGGGCCGGCGCAGGAGCAGCGGGAGGGCTGCCACTGTAATATTTTCTGAAAAATCCCTTCACCAGGATTTCTTCTCCTAGGAAGATGAGACGCCTCAGAGAAATAGTATTATCTCATCTTCTCATCTGCTTCTCCCTGCTTTGCTGCTTTGGAATGTGGCTGGAGATTGTTTACCAACAGGTGCATGTTTGATTGGTTTCATGTGAATTGTTTTTACTTAATGACCAATCACCATCAGCTGTGTTGGACTCTGAGGAGTCAGTCACAAGTTTTTAATTTTCATTCTTGTTAAGCCTTCTGTCTGTATCCTTTCTCTATTCTTTAGTATAGTCTTAGTATAGCCTTCTATCATATCATCATATCCTATCCTATCATATATCATGTCCTATCTTATCATATAATAATAAATTAACCTTCTAAGATCATGGAGTCAGATTCTCTCATCTCTCACCTTGTCCTGGGGACCCCTGCAAATACCGCAGAGGGTGGAACCAGAGACCATCCGGGCTTCACAGGGAGCTTTGGGTGTGCCTAAGGGCAAATGAAGCAGCAGCATGGTGGCCGAGACTCGGATGCGGGACCATGCCGGTGTCCGGAGCGCTGCCAGGCAGTGCCAGGATCCCATGTGTGGTTCTGGTCCCCACCGCTGAGGAATCGCAGCCCCTGCCTCAGACCCAGTCAGAAAGCAACGAAGTGAGCCCAGAGGGAGGGCACCTTTCCAGTCAGTCTCTCTTGGACATGGCTGCAAAACAGCCCCTGCTTCTTCTTCCTCCACCTGTGCTTGGGGTGTGCTGAGGGTAGAGCCAGCCAGGTTGTGCTCTGTGCTCCAAAGCCTGTGGAGAGTGGGCATGAAAAGTGCTGTGTCCACAGCAGAGAGTTTGCTGTGTTTTTTCTGTCATACTGATGTCCAAGAAAAGTTGAAAAATTCTGTTTTCAAAGGATTATAGTTTGGTAAGGTTACCTACACCCAAGTGATTTGCAAAATGTTTTATGAGCATCTCAATGCTTAACAAAGCCTTTTAAGACTTAGTCATTACTAGATACTTATATACAGTGCTTTGGTTTATTTATTTTATCCTTTCAGCAAGACTGATGTTTGTTAGCATATTTTTAGCTAAAAATAGTAGCCATGATATTTTTTCTATCATTGTCCAAGGCAGTATTAGTTTGGTGATGTACATAAAATATTTTGCTACTGGTAAATATAAGAGGTTTTAAATTTAACATTGATTTCCATCAGATGTCATCTGAATGCAATATACAGTCCCCATCCTCTCCCCCCACATTGGTTCACAGGACAAAGGTTCAGCTCATTCAAATAAATAACAGTATGTTTTATTTTTAGCTCCTGCACTAAGTCTTCTATACTAAGATGTCAGTGAACTGAAAGGACAGAGGTAAAGGCTCTATGACAAGGGTGAAGTCATATTTTTCTTAGGGGAAAAACAGCAATACAACCATCCCTCACAATGCTTTAATTTACCTTTCAGTGCATGGTTTCATTCTCTTTTCCTTGTTAATAATTCTAAGAGAAAACCC
The DNA here is from genome assembly GCF_028551555.1 of Melozone crissalis. NCBI lineage: Eukaryota > Metazoa > Chordata > Aves > Passeriformes > Passerellidae > Melozone > Melozone crissalis. The sequence goes on along the minus strand of NW_026535784.1, from coordinate 31,658,999 downwards.
ACCCAAAACTGTTAATTTTCAGCAGTGTTTCTAATGGAACAATGTTTGTCAATAACAAAAAAGGGATAGTGAAATGTGTTTCATTTACATACACACAAACATTTTTGAGTTTTGATCAACATTTCTAGCTAAAAGAGGACAGGAAGACCTCCTAGATGAAACAGTATTTGTTAACACTCTGAAGATTCAGTTTAAAAAATAATGCCAAACTTTTGGTTTTGTTTAATTGGGTTCTTAAGTTGATATTACATTGCAATTTAAAATCCAACAACTAAAAAACTTGTATGTCTTGTCAAAACTTGTATGTCTTTCTAGACTGAAAAGGTCTTTGTACATTAGTACAGGACTGCATCATTTAAATTGCTTCCACATTTAGAAGGAGATAAAAAGCACAGACAATGTGGATATATCTTTCCTTCTTTTCTTCCTCAAAGTCTGTGTACCTTATACAAGACTATAAGGGGGTGGTCTCGGTCACTCTGCACCTCAGTCCTGAAGTGCTGAGATCCCACATATTATGATTCAGGAGTTGGATTTCCTTCTTGGCTGATTTCATCCCTTCACAAAGGTGGTTGCAGTCTCCCACAATAATTTTATAGTTAGCACATTTGCCTAGAATATGAGTGCGAAAAATTTAATATCTCCTTTTTCAGAAATGGATCCATCCACATCCTAGGTCTTTTGGGAGAGCTCCCAGAACACCTGCTCCCAGGCAGTGTTGCAGCACTGACCAGGAAGGGCAGTGCAGAATCCTGGCTCTTGCCAGAGACAATGAATGAAGTTCACTTTAACTCTGTTAACGAGTTACATGGTAACACACAGCAAGTGTTGCTTGTAAAACACGCTTCATTATCAGTGTCTGATGTACAAAGGCCCATATCAAGTTGATCTTCACTGAAGAGGTGAAGGGCTGTGCATAGATAGGCAGTTTGGCTTTTTTCATTGCAAAGCTATATTCAATTATGATTTTTCAATTTTCTTTTAAAAATACTCCATCGTTTTCCCCTAAGAAATATCCGTATACGTGAAGACAGCAGTACAAAGTTGGGAAAATTTCTTAGGTATCATGACCTTAATCTTTCCCTCAAGTAATATAATCCACAAGTCCCTGCTCTTTTATCTGGACTAGTATTGTATATCCTGATTGCTTCCTTTCTATTCTTATTATCCAAGCAGCATTTCTTTTCAGCTTCTCTCTACTTTCAGTTTCCATTAGAGTTCTGAGATTCATTCTCGCTCCTCTATGTCCTACAGATTGTCCTCAGGCCACCTCATCTGCTCCCATTCACAGACGGTGTCACTAAAACCACCCCTGAACTGACACCTTCTAGATCTTCACATCTCACTTCACCTTTCGCTGTCAGTCTGCTTTCTGTCACTTTCTGTGCTGCTGCCAACTCAGATTCAGACTGGCAAACTCATGTTTATGCTCCAAAGCCCTGCACATCTCCAGTGAAATGTGATTTGAGGGGCAGGTTACCTCTCCTCCATCCCTTTTGATGATAAACATACAGCCAGTACTGCAAGAGCAATGACAGTCTTTTCTCTCCTGTGGAAGAATCTGCAAAATACATAGTCAAGGTTCAGTTGTGCTACCCAGGAAGCTTCAAGCTGAATAGTCAAGATGGAAAGACGCTCTGTCTGTGAAAAGCATTGCCGATTTCAGGATCCCTTAGTGGAAATCCAGGTGCTCTGCTATTGAGGAAATAATTTCATCCAGGCACAGCTTTTTTGAGACCATTGGTGCTTCTTGACAGGTCATAATTTATTTCTTGGTCATTATGTTCAGTTAGTCCTTGCAAGGGAATGATAGCAGGGCCTGCCATTATCATCAGGTAGATAATGTCAGTTCTAATATCAAAGGCTAAACAATATTGCAAGCAGCAGTGAGGAAGATTGCTGCGTGCTGCATTTTTATTACAGATACTGTATCATTGTAATGTATACATGAGGGCTCCCTGTGCCCTTCAATTGATCAAATTATGACATACAGAACTGTTGAAATAATTATGAGTTGAGAATACAAGTATAAAGATCCTCCAGAATTGACTATATTTCTGCATTATTTAAATGTTCATGTCAGCAAATATCATTGATTGCAATTGATAGTGTGCTATGATCCTGTTCCATTGAACAGGCAGAGATACTAGCAAAAATTGTTTAGTTTTTTAATAGAAAGGGACTGGAAATATATTTCATGTTCTCAGTCTTCCTTCTTACTTATAATTTGACTTTGTACATATATTATTAAAGGGTAAGTATTGATACCCGGGACACTTCTGAAGAATGTATAAATAAAACAATTGTTTAAAACTTCTTTGGCTTTCTAAATGTGATTGGTCAATAGAAAAGCGAATTAGCTCACTGTATCTTGCATGATGAATAATGGTCCTTGCAATAATGCTCACACCTGGAAAGTCACTGGCCATCCTTGGCTACATGACAAATCATAACACAGATTTGTTTTTTCTCTGTAGCCTTAGAAGATATAATGATTAGGACACAATTTTGCTTTGTTTAAAACAGCCTAGTATAAGACTGACTATAAGCCATTCTTAATTCATGTCATCCTGTGATCATAAAGGGATTGAAGTTATTAAAAGACTTAAAGAAATTCTTCTAAAATATCCCTTCTAGTTTCTTCACCTCCTTTGTCTTCCTCAACATTGCTGCTCTGATTATCTGAATCTGAAATTTTGTATGATTTTCTGCCTTGTTCCAGTGCTGCTCCCAGTGAAGTCAGCAATGACCTAGTATTCATACACTCACTGTCTAGAAATTTATTAAAGATCTATTAAATACTTTTTCCTACATAGGTAAAGATATTTACATGCTCTGTATTCAATAGGCAGATTTTTCTTCTGTTGAAGTGTAATTAAAGTTTAAGCATAATTCCCCATTTCTTTCCTTAAAATGGACTTATTACCTATGGAAGATGTTGTGGCTTAAAACTTGAAATAACTGAGGATTAGCTACTTTTACTTTTACTTAAATTGGGAAGAAATTGGCTGAGTTTCTTTTAGTTTGTTTTGGTCTTTTGTTTTGTTTTGGGTTTTTGTTTGTTGTTTTGTCTGTTTGTTTGGTGTTGGTTTTTTGAGTACTAAACACTTTTTTTTCCTCAACGTGAAGTAACACAGCAAGAGTCATTGCCTTTTCAGTGCTTCATCCTGTTTTTCAATGCAGACTGAGGTGAAAATATCTGTCTTCGGGTTTTGTTCAAATGAGGGAAGGCAATGGAAGAAAAAAAGAGCAGGAAAGTGTGTTTCCAGTTATTACACAAAATCCCCTTGTTTTTCCATATTCCCTTTGTCATTGAGATGAACATGTGCTAATTCCAATAGCTGGCCTTCTGCCCCTCTTCTTTAGCTCTGGAAAAGCTCTTACCCCCAAAGCACAGCACTGCTCTCACCCTGCGGTGCAGCCATACCAGGCAATTAGCTGCTGATTCAGCCTTGAATGCCAAGCTGGAAATGACATAACAATTTCAATACCATTTCACTCAAAGTTCAATGCTACTCAGCTCAACCCTTTTCAAAACACATTAGATTTTCTTAAAAAAGAATAAAGAAAATGCTTTTCTTAATAAGCTTTTCTTGACTCCTGAGAGGGAGGGTTCCTCTGTCATTAAGCCATGAAACTCTAACCTGTGGTCTTTTCTGTTTGATTTAAGAACTATGTGTGATTTTCTGTATATCACATGAATAGTGACTGTACATATAATAGAGTTTGAAAGTACTCAGTTGGCTTAAAAAAACCATGCATCCAAAAGTTATACAATATTTTTCAAGAGGATGTTTCTAGACCATCTTTATGCTACAGTCTAGATGCAGTCCAGCTTCTAAAAGTACTTAGGCAAAATTTCTAAGACACTAAAAAATATAGTCTTGTAATTTTTCAGCATCAGTTAGATTCAGAATAAGTTTCTGTTACCTTGATGGTTCAGATCTAATTTCTTTGTGCATAACATGCACATTTGCCAGTTCTGTAAGGTACTAAAAAGAAATTGAAACCATTAGTGCAAGGACATGGAATTCCACTCAATGATGCATTCATGATGCTTGTGACTAGACAGTGCTTTTCAAACATTCCCTGCAAAAGACAATTACAGATACTACAATTTTAAATGCTTTCTAACATTGCAGAACAAAAATTTCTAGAGGAACATTACATACTAATTTACATTAAATGAAAAAGAAAAACAAAATGGCTGTTTTAAACCCAAACATTTAACAAACTAATTCAAAAATGTTTCTTACATAAATAAAGCATGAAGTCATGTGAAACAATAAAGTAATGGTATAGAATAAAGTTGGTATGTTTTTGAATTCAGTGTCTTTAGGGTTTTTTTAATATATTGGAGCATGTCTTTAGAGATAGTATAAGAATTTGAGTATAGTTTAGAAACTTTTTTTCTTTTTCCATTTAATAACAAAATGAAGTTTATATTTGCAATGGATGGAGATCATTCGGGTGAAATGCAAGTCTATATGTGAAGATTGTTATAACATTTTGGGAAAATGAATTTATATACTTCAAACAATTTAGTTCTATCTAGACGTTAACATTTGGATAGAAAGGATCTTAAAGAAAACCTATTTCACAAAAACTGTATCTGTCATCAGCAAATTTGATATAGTTAAGATTCAAGAAAGTTTATTCTTTGGTAAAAATTACTGATTACACAGCTGTTCATTTATTGCAAGCAGATTTATCAAGCATGAAAGATAGAACTCTATTAGCAGAAAATAAAAAGGTAACTGGTTGAGTTATGAGAAACGAGTCACAGATGTTCTACATTCAGATTGTAGTAGAAGTAGACCATTAGTATGACAGAGAGATCACACTTGTGTATTTGCTATATGAAAAATATATCAAGATCCATCAGAAATCCTGTCAGCAACATCCAACAGCAATGTCAAGGATATGACATTACCATGGAAGTGGGATTAGTTTAGGTCAGGAAAAACAGCAAGCACTGTGGAGATATTCCCAAAAGTATCCTCTGCAATGAACAAGCATATATTTTATCAGGAGAAACTACAGCCAGGAAGAAAAGACCCATCATACTGTGTCTAAAAGGAATGGAAATACAGGAAAAACTTCCAGGGAGTTTCCCAGACCATTCTTGACTTATTTGATAGAAATTCATAATGTGATGTATCTCAAAATTACATTTTATATGACTTTAAAAATGTATACAGAACGGTGTACATCTGATAGCTTACAACTGGACATTTCATATACCTCTGAATACCTTCGCAGTGCTGGGATGAAAATAGGGTTAATAAATGCTTTGTTTTGTCCTTCTCCCAACTGCAAATGAATGCAAGATCAATGGTACCATTACTGGTCTTTTTTCTGCATCAAAGTATTTCTGACAATGTGCACAATGAGTGTAAGAGGATGATGTGACCTCTTTATTGTAGTGGGATGTGGCAATTAATTTTTTATTGAAATTTCAATTAGCTTTTCTCTTCCCATAATGTTTTACCTAAATCCTCTTTTTAAGTTCTTACTGAGGTTACCAGAAAAGATCATCAAATCATGACTGTGTTAAAAAGTAGAGGTAAAGAAAACAAATTATTTCTATTGTGTTCAAAATTGAGGTCACTTTAGGTTAACTGAATCAGATTCCTTGAAGAGATGAAGACTTTCCACATCATGAAGAATCATTCAGAGAATTCTAATTGAAAAAAGAAAGACACAAGCCTCTGATAAAAAGAACAAGATACCAAGCTTAGTACAACTGAGTGAGAAAACCTGAAACAGATTTTACAGACTGTTGCCTTTATGACCCTCATAAAAGAAGAATTGCCAAGTGAAAAACAATGGAGAAAACCCTGCAGATTACTTTAAATTTAGCTGTCTAGCATCCTGGACCAACCAAAGAATAAAGGAATTACGTTTAGAATCCAATTAGAATCCTTATGCATTGGAAATACTTCAATGCTAGCAGAAATGTTAAAGAAAAAACTACAGCAAAATAAAGTATATTTCTCACAGAGAAAATTTTGAATTTAATTTCTCAGCACCTGTTTTTGTTAAGTTTAACATTTTTTTTCCTTGAAAATTTATTTTTTTTATGCATGCCAGGAAGACATGTTATACATGTCTTCCTGAAAAGCAGAGTATTTAAGTGAAATCTTATGTTATTAATGAAAACTCAAAACACTCTTTTTCCAATCCTTAGCCTGCATAATGCAGAACTCATTTTGTAATGAGCAATTAAGTTACTTTGTGGAAATATATGTATGTTTAATATAGGGAATCTGAATTTTTTCAGTGGTAAACCAACATTCATACTTAAAATCAGCTTTACTCAATAACAAAGCTGTGTTCAAAAATATAACATTATTATGGGATCCTCTGTTCTCTGTGCGAATTAATGTAATTTCTGAAAGTTGGTCTCTGGGACATGAATGCATTTAAGAAGGAGAAGTTCATAAATTACATGGTAGTACCTTCCATAATAAGGTAACGCATTCTCACTGTTTTGGCTAAGACACCAATAAATCCATTTTCACACTGATAAAGCCATTATACCTCATAGGGCATTCAACTCTGTCCAAGAAAGGAAGAATTGTTAAATGTGTGCCTGTGCATGTGCCTCTGCTGCAGGACAGTGTTTACCAACTATTGCAGGGGTATTGAGTTCCTCTCATGAAGTGCTGGGGAAAATAAAAAGAGAAGGCATATTCCATACTGAAATGAAGCTTTGAAAGGACAAAACAGGAAGAAATTAATTGTAGCTTAGGGTCTTGTGCCTACCCTCTGATTTGCAATAACCACAGAGATTTTCTGGAGTTCACAGTCACTGAAAATTAATGCAAGTCCTCCAAGTGGGGGGCATCCTGCCACCCTTGTGAGTGAGCAACGTGTTTGCCCTTGGGTTTCCAGCTGGGGATAACAATGCTGCATGATGGATGAAATTGCTCTGTGGGGTTTGAAACACAAATCTGTACCTCCAGAAAAGATGTATTTTCCTCAATTCTTATGTGGCCTGTAGGGGTACTGCAGAGAAGAATAATGTCAACCACCTCCACCCATAACCAAAGCCAGTTGCCATAGAAATAGCACCTCATTTTTGTGTTAATGGGGGTCAGACCCTGGTGTGCTTCCTGGCTATTTTTCAGTGTCTCATGGAGCTACTCTCTTAACCTTTGCAGATGCACATCAGGTGATATGAGTCCATTTTTACTTTTTTAATAATTTAAAAGAAAATATCTGAAAGCACATCAGTGTTACTGCTGCACATGAAAAGCTACCCTACATGAACAGCTCAAAAGAATAAACAATTCCTCTAAAAAACATTCCACACATGCATTTTCTCATCTATCATTACAAATCTGAAAGTAATTAAAATCTGTGATTATCCAATAACAATAGGCTGATAGAAACACAAGGACAACTTTATTCTGTTCTATATCATTCTCCCATAAACAAAAAGTTTGGCCATCAAAAAGAAAAATTATTCTGGGAATTCTTCCAGGGAAAAAGAGTGTAATGCTTCTGATACATCCTGCTTTTCCTACAGGTAGCAGTGAATGGCACCATGACTGTCAGGTAAGCATCTCTTCAGGTATGCAGTTGGCATCAAACATGCTTTTTATCCCATTAAACTATCAGGTTTGACTATTTCCTATGCTATCATTTGTCATCTGTCCATGACTAAAATAGTTGGCTGCTCTGCTGTCATGTCACAGGTAAACCTTGACTACATTCATGACCTGATTCTTTAATTAGTCGATAAGCTTTATTGGCTTGCTGAACCTGCATAGGTGACTTGCTAAAAGTCACCAATCTTGGTTAAAATGAACTTGCAGGTTAAAATTAATTCTTACTTTTTACAAAAAAATTGTGGTTTTCGCTCACTTTCCTTTTCAAAGCCTTATATTTTTTCAGATGCTTGGATATACTGATTTCTGTTGGAACCATGAAGCTGTAATTCATAAATATCCTCATGCATTTATGTTATGTCATCCTTGTGATTTGATGGCTATATGCATATAAAAATATAATAATATCACAGCTACATAAAGTCCTTCTGATAGTGGTGTTTTTAACAACAGCCCACTGTTTACAGGATACACCTGTGACATTGGCAGTAGAGAAAAAAGGTCTTTAAACCCCACCCATTGAGCTACCTGGCAATCTCGGAATACTGTAATTGAGGGCAATAATGATCAATGCTACTTTTAGTACTCTGGTTTTCAAATACCATCATGGAAACTGGATTCCAGAAACCCTAAATAGATAACACATCTGATCTCCTTGCTGTTAGTCTGAAACTCTTGGAGAGTAGCACCTGCAGCAGTTTAGCAATCTAATTCATAGGGATAAAGTCCATACACTGCCTACCCTGCTTTACTGAATTTCAGTTCAAGATCTCGATTCCCTTTGACACATCAACAAAAGAATAAAAGAGAATTGGTGGAACTATGAATAAATTAAATTTTTACAGAAGTGTCCTACAACAATTAAGAAAAGTCAGTATACATTTCTTTCTGGATCCTTGTCTAAATTAAATAAATACACTTTCAGGACATTTATCTGCTAGATTGGTGGTGTTATGAGGCACCTCCCTGGGTCTTAAAAGATTGAAACATTGATCTCTGAATTGTTAGCACCTGCTAACCAGCTGTCCTGATAACTTCTGATGACTTTCAGCTGTCCTGATAGCTTCTGATGACTTTCAGCTGTCAGGAGTTAGGTAATCCTTAGCACTGTTGGAGCAACCGTAAAACATTTGAGAAAGACCTGGGGCTGTGAAAGGATAGATTTTTTTTGTGGAGATGTTATTATGCTTCTTCGACCTCTTTTGGTTGTTGTTTGGGATCTTTTACTGTTTTAAGTTCAAGGTTTTGAGTTACTAATTTGTTAATCAATCTCTTAACAATGTGATTTTTTTTTTTCCTCAAAAAAAACTAAAAAATAGATCAGAAACTAAAAAGTGTTCTAAAGGCAGCAGGAGTGCCTTGGTGGCTTGGAGAAGAAATCAGAGCAAAATGCTCATGAGAATTTGGACTACACCCAAAATGGTGAAGAAAGGTAAGAAAGAAGAGGGCTCTACTTCTTGTTTAATATATGTTTGTGTACTTGTAGCCTTGTTGCTTTGGGGCTTGCTTTTTCTTTGCTTTTGCATCATCTTATGTTGATTTAGTGAGTTCTTGTGTATTTCTTTTTAATTTTCATTGTGTAAAAACTTATTGCTTTTAGGAATGCTTTTGTAGGGCCTGCTGGCCATTTGGTTTTGTTGCAATGGGCATCTGAAGTATTTACTTGATTAGCTTTGGTTTTAGAGATTACTTTTCTAGTCTGCATTAAAACAAACACAAATTTTGAGTTTAGTGAGTCTGCATTAACACAAACACAAATTTTGAGTTTAGTTTCTCTTCAAGGATGAGAATGTGGGGAAACATATAGTGTAATTTGGTTAAGTAGTGAGTGAGGTTTTTAAGAGTGCTTCTGTTGACTATGGTTTAAATTGCTACTTTGAATGTGTTCCTTTTCTTGGCTGTAAGTTGTTCTTGAATACAGGCTTTGTTCCTACCCTCCATGTGTTTTACCCTGATAATTGATCTTCCAACTATTTGTTGTGTTCATTTTCTTGCTGGAGGTGTAGTGTTAGGTAATGTCGTTATGTTTTAGATTTTTTTATGTTTTAGTGACCACGCTACCAGATTAGTTTCTTGCGACAAGCAAAAATAATTAATTTCAGATTGGGCATAGACATATTAGTGTTGAGGTTTTGGGGTTTTTAAAATTGATTTTCTAAATCTTTTATGCACCTGAAACTGTGAGGAGAGGTAATTTGCAATGTTATAGAATCAGCATGCTCTTGCAGTAAAAATGTTTTAAAATCAGAAAGTGTTGCTGTTGGCATTACTTTATGGTACAATTAATTGGCATTCTGGAGAAATATAATATTCAGATATATTCCATATATTAATTAGGAGAGATTTCTTTTTTGTGAGTGATTCTACCTAGCAAAATGAACCCAGAAGTGTTCGTGTTTCATTTGAGAAATGGAAAAAACATTTTTTTTTCTGAAAACTTTTATTCTGAGCAATCAGAAAGTCAAATATCTTTAACACCCAGAGTTGCTTTGAGCTATGCATATTTTAACTTGTTTTGAATTAGTATCAGACTTTTTTTCAATATGTGCATATCCTCTGATTCCAAGGTGATGAAAACATTGCTGCCTTTGGAAAAGAATCTACTTTTAGGAGGTGGTAGTTCCTGGATTTCAATAAATTATGATGATGCAATTATAATAGCAGGTGTTGAATAAAGTTATCTGTTCTGGAAATTTTAAAAAACAATTTTGCTTGGACTATCAGTGTTACTTATAGTAACAGCATAAATATTATGTGTTAAAGGTACACAGGTTATTTTGTTTGCTTTTGTTTTGTGCTATTAACTAGAGAGTTGTTTTTATTTCTACAGAGAAGTAACAATTTAAGATAGTAATAATTCAAAATATTTCATATGCACTGATCAGTTATTTTATTTTTGTCATGTTTTCATGGAGAAAAGTGCTTCAATGCTGAATTCATATAGAGGAAAGCTTAATGCAGTGTGCACTGCAGGCAGAAGAGTACAAATGCAGAGAGTTTTGTATCAACTTCCTCTCTCATCCTTGACTTTCTGTATTACTCTTTTTGACTAGTGTTGATGATTTTAAGGCAACCAGTAGAGATCTGTGAAACAGAAGTTGTGGGAAAAATAAAAGAAAAAGCATTGAATCTTGTTTTCAGAATAGGAGTTAACTCTGAATGGTCAGGAATATGGGAATGCTATGCAAGATGCTTATGTTATAATATAGAAGAGCCAAAAACTTCCCTGAGGAAAGCAGTAATATTATTCCACAAGTTACTCATTTCAAATTATCTGCATCTTGAAATGAATGTTTGAAATTTTATAGTGAAAAACAGGAATGGAAATGACATTTTTTTCTCCCCTCTTTCTTTTGTGTCTGGTTTCTAATATTTATTTTTTCTTTTATTTCTCCCTAAGCAAGAATAGTCTCAAAGCACTACAACTGAAAAATATCTGCTTAAACTTTTGCCTGTTTTGTAGAAGGGCATTTAACACTGTCTTAGTGTAATGTAAAGGCTGTTGAACAAGAGCATGCCTTTTATACATCTGAGAGGCAGGGGATAGAGAACATTTAAAACTCTGGTTTTCCATTCTGTTGTGTTGTTGCACTAAAATCAGAAATTGTGCTTGAAACGGCATGATTTAAAGTCCAAACTTCATTCTTCCACAGTAGTTCTCCCAACAAAAATTTTTCTTGTGACAGTGATCTTTCTTTCAATAGCAGAAGTCTGTTTCAGTGAGAATGTGGTATCCAAGCTGCAACATGAAATGGAACTGCTTTTATGAAATGTGGAATTTCATAAATGAACTTGGACATGTGTCTGTATATGGTCAGTTGGTCTGCAAAGGCTCTTGGCACAGAGCATTACTAGGGATGTGAAAAGAGTAACAGATGTAGCCAGGCATAAAGGCTCTGAATGTGTGAAGACTATGAAAATATAAACACTCATTAGCTTGAATGACTTGTCAGGTTTGTGGGTCTGTACTTGTGCATACAAACTGACTCATTGAGACACCAACCCTTCAGGAGATTGGAGGAGTCAGAATATGGCTTCAATTCTCATGGCTGGGTTTCCTGGCATGCATGAAAGAAGATGGTGGCAATTTGCATGGGAGCATGATAAACCTGATTTAGTAAACAAACTACAGTTGCTTCTTGGTCAGAATCCAGTAAATGATTCCAAGTTTATAAAACTTATTTTCACAAGGGAGGGGATAGAAAGCAAATGCGTTTCTCCCAAGAGTGTGCCTTACACCATATCATGCCCCTCAGTACCCCCTTCATCTCCTAATCAGTATTGTCTGGTGTATCTCTGTGATAGTTCCATGGCAGAAGTTGTGAAAATGGGAAAGGGAAGGACACATGACACAACAGATCACACCACGAAACAACAAATGAAACAGCAAATACCCAGCTTGGGTATTTGGTAAATGAAACAATACCCAGCTTGGTAGCAGTAACTAGCTGAAAATTCTAGTGTGAATAACCAGGGTGTTTAAAGAACACTAGTAATTCAAGGTTTATACTGGTAATTAAACTGGACAGTAAACTTCTACTGATGGCCAGGAAGGAAAGAGATAGTGACTCTTGGCCAGCAGCCAGAGATTCTTTTAGATTGGTACTAACTTCTGTTTGAGATGGTAGAGAATGATACAATTTTGGCCATTTATGATTTTGTAAAGTAATTTTTCAGTCTGAAAAAGCAAAGTTTTATTTAGCCAAGAAAGTGTATGTATTACTTGCATACTGAATTCCTTTTATTGGTATTTCTGTCAAGTGCAATCCACTGTGCATGTTAATGTAATTTGTTTATAACATTCATGATTCACTCTGTGATCATTCACAAGGAAAGTGCTCTATAAACATTAAAGATGACCTATGACTAGGGTAATTTATCTTATGCTGCCTTCTAACTTCCCTGCAGTGTAGGAAATGGAATTGGATCCCATTTAGCCCTTGTTTATCCACTTCTCACAACTTGCAGTACAATAAGAAACACTATAAGGTGATGTTTTCACAGCTCTTTTATGTTACTGCTTACTTATATTTTCCCCTTAAATGTAGACTTAGCCATCCATAAAGATAAGGTATTGTACTTTATTTTGCATTCTTGTTACAAAGAAGATGAAGACAATGCATCTAGATGATGTAGAGACTGTTACCATTCATGTAAGAAGGCTGAATATAGCTTGGTGGTGTTGGAGAAGGAGCTCCGAGGTACCTGATGCTTTAAATTTGTGGTTAGATTATATGTGGTTGTTATATTTTAAGAATATTGGCTCCAGGAAACAGGAGGGATTCACTTCTGTGCTGGTTTTAAAACCAACCAGAAATTATATTCCAAATAAGATCTCACAATTCAAGAGTGGCAGCCAGCTTTTCCTCCTGAAACCACCCCTTCCTTATGAAAAGGTGCATGGTGTAGAACAACAACCTGGCCATGCCTGTGCAGTGCTCAGCTCCACCCCTTCTCTCAACCAAGACAACTTCCAAATCTTGATTAATTTGGTTTTGGCTTGGTTTTGGTTTTGCCTGATGGCTTGTTGTAAGAATGTGGGGAAGAAAAAGAGATGGGGTGGAGCATAATCTTGAAATACTTCAGTAAGAGTCTTTCAGAAGAGAGGATGCAATTCTCCATAAGATTTTCCTGCCAAGATTCTCTTTGCTCTGATTATTTCCAGGTAGCCATAGGGATAGCCTAATTTGAATATTCCAGCAGCCTCTGAATATTATTTTTTTCTGAGTTTATTACTCTGCCAAAACACATCTTTGATTTAAACATATGAATAGATTCTAAAATAAGCTTAGTTTTGAATTTTTGCTGTACTTGCCAAATTGTTTTGTTTTATATATTCAAGGTGCCTTTATTAGCCTGGTGTTGTGGTGGATGTGATGTAGTAAGATTAAAAACATGACTTGATCTCCAGTTTTTTTTTCATAAAAGGAATTCTTTAGAGGCTCACAATGCTACTTTTGTGGAACAAGCAGAGATTATAATTTGAACCTCAGTGATTCTAAGGTGTCTGCTTATGTCTTGAATTTCTCTTTCTTCTTCTGACCTAGATGAAATCTCTTGTGCTGTGGAGGTCATATGCCTGCTTCTTTCAGCCTCCTCTGTTCTAGAAATCCATCATTACGATTTTATTGATGTAGCAGTTTACAATAGTTTCCTTTTCCTTTATTCACCAGCTCTTGTCCTAGCCCTCTTAAACATGACTACTGTAACTGCTATCCATTGCCTTGGAGAGGCTAAAAAAGTAATTGTGAAACCATGTGACTTCAAGCATGATTCTTCCCTATTCTAATGGTTATTTCATGACATTGGTTTATGAAGCAAAATAGTTTTAAACTAATGGAATTTAGAAAGTACAGCAACATTATTTTCTTTGTCTGTGATTTCCTTTGTTATTTGTCATGATTGAACTGTTTGGTCCCAGTATTTGGCCTAATTTGTGTGGCAGTGATGGCTATGTTGCTCTTTGCTCACCACTCGGTTGCTGATTATCCTGAGTATCCTTGAAGCAATGGTCAGTAGCTGTTCAGTATGTGCTCCTGTTACAGGAAGGTGTTGAAGTCACATTCAGAAGGGGTTATTTTCTGTAACATGGATAAAAGGGAGTTGGTGGGCTTCCCTGCCTCATAAATCTGTAGGAATTGCAGAGGCTGTGCAGTAGGTAACACTAGAGTAGGTAAGATGTGTATACAGAGCAAAGGGAAGGATTCTAACATTCCAACATGGTTTTTATTTTAAGAAAATTAGGGCATGGGAAACTCCATTTTGAAACAATCATTGGGATACCTGCTCACTTTTAGAACAACCCTGTAATCATCAGTTTTTAAACAGGATCACCTCTTTTGATTTGCCTCTGTGACACTATTGTCATTTTTGAGTGGAAATGTTATGGCTCCAGGTAAAGAATAAACTTCTGAAAAAAAAAACTTGTTTCAATGCTAATGTTCAACAGAACTGCAAGAAGTAAGAAGTACAAAAATAAGAAATAAAGAAATGCTTCCCGTAGCAAATTTGGTTGCAAATTATATAAATGCCTAGAGAGGCTCAGTAAGGCTTTTGATAAAAGAAATGATATTCCTGATCAACACATAGGAATGTACTAACAGTGAGTGCTGCAGAAATGCTTATGTTTGCACTTGTAACAATAGGATTTTTGCTGTGCATTTTAATATTTTGAAGTATCCTTCAAACCCAACCTTTCAGCCTTGGTCTTTGTTGCTACCTTCTATTACATGGTTTTGTCTTTCTCCAACTTTGTTCCTACTCTCATCCTTTAGGGGAAATGAAAATGCATTAAATGGTGCCTATCTTTTTATGAAATTGTACCTGAAAGTAACTGCATTAATTTATTACAGAGAGAATCTTTTCTAATGCTAAAATAAATTTACTGCTGCAAGACTTTTTACCCACATAACAGTTATTCAAATTATTTTTGGAGTGATGTCTCTATCCTTTCTGTAAATATCTTGGGCACGCAGAAATAATGAAAGGAATCACAAATAAAATGAGCAAAGATACAAAAAAATTGTATGCCAACATTTTTTAGAAAAACACAGGTGTCAAGCATCAAATACTTTGTATTTAAAGTTTGTATTTACTGAGGTGTCCCTAATTCAGAAAAAAAATCAGGTAACTCTTGGGTTCTATTGTTTGTTTTTTTCTCTAAATCTGTTTCCTTGAGGAAAAATTACTTTAAGACAGTGATATTTAAGATTTTGGGGGAAAAAAAAAAACCTGAAAACATAGAATCATTTAGGTTAGGAAAATATCTTTAGGATCATAGTCCAACACAAAAGCAGGAGGAACCTGAAATTCAGGTTATCCAGTGGAGATGATGAGGTTTAAAAATTTTACAGTTTGCAAGAAGTAGAATTGGAGATTGTCTTAAAGAATGTTGTATGGTACATTCTTGTGGGCCTTATATTTTAAGCAAGATCCTGTTGGTTTTCTGATGGAGGAAGATGTTTTTGGGTGCCTG
Source organism: Melozone crissalis (assembly GCF_028551555.1). Classification (NCBI taxonomy): domain Eukaryota; kingdom Metazoa; phylum Chordata; class Aves; order Passeriformes; family Passerellidae; genus Melozone; species Melozone crissalis. The sequence continues at coordinate 31,643,408 of NW_026535784.1, read as the reverse complement.
ATCACACTGCAATGTATACCTTTAGAGGTGTGGCATTTATCAACACGTGAGCAGAGAGGAAGTGGAACACTGCCCATGGTGCTCAGGCTACATTACTTTCCTCAAGAAAGTTTTGGTGTTGAAAGAAATGGCTGTCTCTGGAAAAACTTGAGATGTCATTTTTTTCCTCTATGTTGGAGTACTTGTGTGTACCCTTTCTGTAATTTTTATTTTGCTCCAGCCTTTTAACACAATTTTTTCCTGAAGAAAAACAGGAGTCTTTTTCTGTTATTTCTGCATTAAGGCATAGTCTCCTAATAACTGCTGTCTGCATCTGTTGATGAAATCTGCCCCATACCAGCAGGAGGTTACAAGGACCTTGGGATGTTATTAGCGTGTATCTTTCCACTACTGTGCTCCAGAAACTGTTGTGGCACCATGTAATGAATATTTTTTCAAGCTGTCAGTATTCAGTTAATGTTCCCATTTAGCACTCCCTATACCTGAAGACTGTGAGAATTTATTTTAACATATTTCAATTTACTTTTACTCAGTTAAGGAAAAAAGCTATTGAACTGAAATTGATACATGTTTTGTAGAGTTTGCTCTTATTGCAGTTACATCAGTGGTAACCAGTTTATTTTTGAAGGAGAAAATATATTGGGGGGAAAAAAAGGACCTTGGTGTGCAAGGACAGAAAGATTACCCAAAGCAAACACATCTGACACTGGAGGTGCCTGCCTTTCAATGCCACAGTTTAGTTCCCTTCCCTGTACACTCAGTGCTGTGTTGCACTCAGAGTCCTTTGGCTCAGGACTTAAAGCATATTCTCAGCTGAGGTTAAAATGGACATGACAGTTTAGATGAGGAATGGACTGTTTTCTAGCCTTCATTTGTGAAAATGTGTTTGCAACTCATTGCTCAGAGGCACTTGTAGCACTTCTGTTGCAGGCTAGTTTTGAATCAGATTCTCCTCCCACCTCTTACCAGTAAAGCAGACCAGAAATCAAGGGTCTCTGATCAGATGAAACACTCTGCTGTGACTGGTGCTGTCAGCTGAATCTCTCTAAAAACCTTTTAGACATTCTGTAGTCTTGTGAGAGATGGGGCTTATAAGAATTTCTATTTCTGGAACCCAACAGATGTTCCCTCCTGTTAATGATGCCTGAGGCAGAGGTGAAAACAACCACTATAATGTGTCCCCTCTGTGTCTGCCACTTGGAAGTACTGCTTTACTACTGAGACTGAACATTTTTTACAGCATCAGCCACTTATATGAAGTACAAGAGTGAAGGAAACAAGGAAATCACTGAAGTACAAATGGACCAAATATAAAAAGACAAACTTCCCTTTTCTGTTCTCTGGGAATAAAATATGTCCTTGACCATCATTTCAGCAGTGATCTGTTTGTATCCTGGATCCATCACATTGACCCCAGTCCTGCTGACTGGAATGGGAGGATAGGGAGTGATGCCTGGTTGGACTATTTTTCTTTCTGTTGAGCAGCGCAGTTTGGTTCTTTCCAAAGTTCCTATTGCTGCATACATATATATATGTGTGGGTGACAGAAATATATGAAGGTCAATTGTCATTAAATGTGATTATAAAAGTGCACATGTAGTAAATTGATGACTCATTGCCTTGTCCAATGGGCTATTGCATAGTTTTCTTGTTATTTTTGAAAAACTGTAATTGTACCTTTAGAATGAATGAGACTGCTTTTTCTTTTCTCCTCCTTTGACTCTGGGTCTTGTAGAAAGAGCCTCTTAGCTGTGAGTACTAAGACTGGGAAATTCCTAAAGTGTGGATTTGAGCATGCAGAGGGGGGGATAGAGCAAACAGGCAAGCACGGGAGCAGTGCAGGCAGAGACACAGGCTTCTGGGCAGACCAAGAGCTAAGCTGCTCCAAGGCAGAAGAAATGAAACTTTTATAAGGATTCAAGGGGGCTCAGAATACAACCATGAGAGCCACTGAAAATATCAACACTAGAAAGTAGAACTGGAAGAAAGGGTCCTAGGCAATACTGGACAGAGAGGACATTTTTATCTGCCTCATCAATAAGTTCTCATCTTTGTTGCTTAGAGGACTCTTGTTTCACTTTGACTGAGACAAGTTGTCTTTGGAGAGTAAGAACACCTAAGGTAGTTTGGACTCCTGTGAAGGAAAATGTGGTACAATTCTACCTCAAAGTTATACTTGTTGAGGGAAGATTGAGGATTACTGGAAATAGGAAAGTATGATCAGGAATTAGCATGTTAGCAAAAAAAAAAATTGCTATTTACTGGATAAAATCAGTAAACAATTTCATATACTCAGACTTCACAGTAGCAATTTAATACTTAACCTTTCTGAGCTTTGAAAAACAACATCTAACTTCAAAAAAAGTCTCTTGAACTAGTTTGAATTAAAATGAAAAAGGTGATCTGCACAAATTCAGTGATGTTAGTTGGTTTTATCCTCTTGGTATTAACATTTACATTCAGGCCATCTCTATCTGACACTCATAAATGTTGCTAGCTCATCCTACTCCTCCACAGGACAACATAATTTTAAAATCTCTTATTTTGTAGCTCATAGTCAACCTAATAATATAAACAATTTAATTCAAACACCAGCTAAACAATAACTTTATTTTGTCCTTGCATTGTATATTTTCAACACTTCAAACTTATTTACTATTATGTTTCCAAACGCGACTTCTTATTCTTTTCTGATGACATTTGAATTATTGAAAGATTGCATCTAGACTGCAAAACTCACTGAATGTCTGAAAGAATCTAAATCTATTCCAGGCAGTATAAATAATTCATGCTCCATTCGCCTCTCAGCTGTGGGAATGCTGCTGCTTATTTACAGCACACTTCAAGGGGAAAAAAAACCCATCCTGTTTTATTAACACTTCTCTGCTATTAGATAAAGCTGGTCATATGTAGCTACTTAAATATATTTACTGTGATTAGATGTAAATGATCTTTAATTATCTATTGTAATTACTTTGTTCTTCATTTATGAACTTAAATTAGCAACTTTGGGCTTTTTTCTTTTAAAATATTATTTAAATTATCTAGTAAATGAGTGTTTTCCTGTAAGGGAATCCCCCCATTTCCCTTTTAGAACCAGAGATTGAGAAGGATGTGGGAGGCAAGAGTTCAATCTCCCCCAGGCTTTGACTTCTGTCCGCCTGCCTAAGGACAATGAATATACTCATGTTCACATGCAGAGTCTTGCCATTACTATTCACTCCACCATAGAATGAAAATAATCCTTTTGAACTTTTCTGTGAATCAAAGTTGCACAAACACTTTTAAGGTGAGTCTTAGGTTTAGGGGTTTTTTTTCCCCTTTGCATGATTCCCTTCTTCAGAAATGACCATGAATTCCAGCCTACCCCAGCCAGTGCCCTGCAATAACTGCTGCTTGATTACCTTCCAAAAAGTTATCTGATATTGCAGCTAAGAAATGTAGCTTTCTGGATTCCCTTTGGTAATATGTGTTTGGATAGGCTTTGACTCTTGTGTCTGATTCTATCTGAAAAAATTAAGGGGAGACTAAAAAAGAAATAGTTAGTGTGCACTTACCAATTCTTCATTTTCTACATTATTGGCATAGGAATCTTGAGGGAAATGCTACGTGTAAGTTTCTAACTGGAGGTCTTTCTTTCATACTTCAGATAGGGCATCTCAAACTGCAAATGTAGATGTAAATATTAACTATTAAAACTAATAAAGACCTCACAGATTTTATTTTACACTAATGTATGATATATTTGTTAGATAGCTTAGAGGACTGATACCGGAATAAAAGGTGCTGCTGCTACCATTGTTATATTGAGACTTATAGTCCTTTTCAGTTACATAAATTGATAAATCCATAGTTAAAGTTCTGTTCTCTGCACCAGATGTGCTAATTCTCCTTGTAGCTGTAAATCCAGATGAATCCTATCAATTAGGGGAATAAGCCACAATATATAGTGTGTAGGACTATCCTTCTTTGCTTAGAATAGGGGTAGTTACTGTTTCAGAGAAAATGATTTCATTTGATTCTGGAAATAATATAACTACTTTTCAAGGGCATAACATTCCCTTTTAAGGAGCTTTCCCTAATGATTGGTATATATATCTTAACTCTCATTTATAGATGTTTTTGTTATACATAAAATCTCTAACCCTTTTTTGAGTGTCACTGCTTTTTGGAACTTCTCTTAGTATGTATCCCACCACAGTGTCTTACAGGTTAACTGAGGTCTGTGGAAAAGTTCCTTGAGCATTTTGCATCTGCTTTTCAGTGGCATTGAGTGGGTGCAGCAGTTGTGTCAGAATCATTCACATTTCTGTTCTCTCAATTTCTAGTTTACTTAAGTTAAATACAAAGCATTCTAATAAAATGCGTCCTTTTATTTTAACCTCATTTACTCCTAGTGAGCCTTATAGATGTTTTTCCTACTGACAAATAGGATTCTTTTCCTGACTAGTAAAGAATAGTAAAACAAATAAACATTAATTGATTTAATAATTAATTTAGAAGGCAGGCATTAGATATCACTCTTTCAAAATACCTGGACTGAAAACAAAGTGGTATTGAGTTTTTCAAAGGACTTCTCCTCACACAATGCTTTGTGTTCCTCTAGGAATAAATTACATCCATGTAATGTTCCATACTTTTCTTCTGGTCTCCAGGTCCTGGGATTCCTGAAAGATGATTTTACCTACAGAGTATCAGATTTTACCTGTAGAGACAGGCTGAGAAGACTTTCAGTGTCTCAGTCTTTTCCATGCCCTTCTTTTGGCTGCTTATGTATTTCTAGAATCCTTTCCTATTTCCCTTTGCATTTCTTGGTGGTATTGACTCCAGGTCAGACTGTAATTGCCTAACCCTATTTGTGATCCATCAGAATAACTTTATACTTCTCAGAGTATAATTGCATTTTATTAATGTTTATTAACACTTAAAAGGTAGGAAAACCATGTGAGGAATTTAGAAAAGCATATTTAAGAATAAATCTTTAACATAGATATTTATATTCTGCTTATGTTTGCCAGTAGAAGATATTATTTGCCATCTTTGGCAAATAATATCTTGAAAAAAAAAACAAACATGAACTAAATTTATTTGATGAAAATCTACTGTCAGCTGTATGAATTCAGTTACCCTGTGCTTTTTAGTGAGGTGCTGGATTGACCATGGTATAACAGCACACAGTGTATATCCCATCACTTATCTGTTGGAAAATAAATGTTAGAAAATTGTGATGGAGGTTCTTTCCTAACCCAGATTATTATTACTCCTATTACTCTTCAAAAAGCTTTCAGAATCATGAAACAGCTTGGAAAGAACTTTTAGGATCATTTAGTTTCAACCCCCTTGCCATGTCAGGGATGCCTCCCAATAGACCAGGTTGCTCAAAGACCCTGACCCTGATGTAACCTGTGACTATTTAGTGATTATCCATCTCTTCACAATGATGGAAAGAACATTGAGCAAAGGACATAAAACAATGTCAGTTACATGGAAGCACTAAAGGGTGATTCAGATAATTAGCAGTGAAAACCAGTTGTGGAAACCAGTTGTGGAGTTTTTAAGGTACTTTTTATGAAAAATTGCATGGTCAGAGAAGTGCAGTTACTATTTTCATTGTTAGTGTTTGTTAGGTGTAAAACCTAAGGGCTAAAAAGTGAATTGAGTGTTTGATTTCAAAAGCTATTTTCAGGCAGAATCTTCAAACTTCTCAAACTAACCATTAACTACTTCTGTTGTTGGCATTGGTGATGCAGGCAGGAACATTCTAAGGAGCAGCAAGATTACAGAGCCCTGGGAGTGGTGATAAGGGACTTGTGCTTCCAGTGGAGCCCTGTGTGTGTGAGAATGAGCAGTGGGGAACATGCCACCAGTGTGATCTGCCACTTCTGTACTATCCCCACAGTGATCTTTGACTCTTGCTTAGGGTCTCAGTAGCAAGCTAATGCTTTTCACCCTGTCCTTTGTGCTCAGCATCCTGAACACCATCATAGTCTTTATCTCCTAAACTTAGTCATCAACTGCTGATAATCCACTTTGCTGTCATCTACTCTGCTGATGGCTGGCTGAAAGCTTTCAGAACGTGTGCTTCCCACCTGACCATGATCAGCCTGCTCTTCAGGACTATTGTCTTTATTTGTGTGCATCCCAGATTCCATTTCTCAGTGGATGAAAACAGAGTGGACGCTGTGATCCTTGATGATCCTCATGCTGAACCCACTGTTTCACAACCTCAGAAACAGGAGGTGAAGGCTTCACTGAGGAGGATGACACACAGAATAATAACACCAGGGAAGAGGCAGACCATGACTCAAGACAGAGCCTGGCTGAAGGCCAGCTCCTCACAGCTGCATAAGTTGTTATTTCATTGTGCCTTTATGTTCTGCTTGCAGAGACATTAACACTGCCTTTCACTTGGAGTAGCATTCCATCCTCTGTAATGGAGCAGCATAGCACTGCCTGTGTTCTTCTAGGGTGTGAGCCTGTGACTCTGGCTTTGATAGCCCAGGTGAGGAGCATCTCATGTCACATGTTCACTCCTTAACTAGTACCCTTTAATTTAGGATGAGTGACTTCTGGGGTTATTTTAGATATCAACACACAGGTGAGACAAAACCTTGTTTGTCTCAAGATCCTTGTTTGCATTACAGCTGGATCATTTTTTCCTCAGTAGTTGAATTACTTAATTTGGGTAATTTTATATGACAGTACTTTTGAATGTAGTTAACTTTCCTCTGGAGAAAAGGAAGGAAAAAAACCTAAGAAAACAAAATAGCAGAGTAGCTGTTAGGGTTCTGCAGGGCATGAGATACCTCTGGAGATGTGAAATAGAGGGGACAGAGTCTGAGTTTACCCAACATTCACATCCATACACCCAGCATTATGTGGCTCCTGCAGTCTTTTTCCACAGCTGGTTCATACCAACTTCCCAGGTCCTCATGTAGCCAGTGCCTCCACCCACCATATCACATCGTAATTTGAATTGTTACAACTTGGGCCCTTGTCTAATACTTATTCTTCTGCCTCTTGCCCTGCTTCCTCACCAGATTGGCTGGAGGTTAGGTGGAGTGAATGGTAAATTGCCAGGAGTCCTTTCTAAAACAACAAAGTCTACCCTGAAGAAAAGGAAAACAGAACAGAGCAATTGATGTTGATGTGCCTTTCTGGACTAGGATGTCTCCTGGTATAAATATCTCTTGACTAGTAAGAGCAGTAGCTAAAATCCTATCTGTATCTCTCAACTCTGCCTAGAGTCACACTGCAGCCTACAGTGCTCCCATTAGTGTCCCAATTTTTGTGTCAGCAAGAAGGATCCCACTGAATTTACTGATGTGGAAATAGGTCTGTAGTCCTCCAGGGACCAGAGGAACAAACACTGTCTAATCAATTCCATTTCAAAGGCTGATATGTGCTCCCACTCAGATGCGCTACTTGAAGATGTGTGTAAGAGGCTGGACAGTTTATTTTGTACTTTTACATATTAACAATTTCTGTGAATTGCAAAAGTGCATTGATTTCTTTTAATCTCCTTCTCAAAAAGTGCTGTGGAAGAAATAAATGCCCATACACCTGTGTGTGTGTTTTACATATGTGATATTTTGAAAACCATGGACATTTATTTTAATGCTTGTCTTAGTAGGCCTTTTCTTTGTTTTTGTTTTGTTTTTGTTGTTTTTCTTTTTTTTTTTTTTTGAGAGTGTTTTTTTGTTTTGGGGGGTTTTTTGTGTGTTTTTCTTTTTGGGTATTTTGTTTGGGGTTTTGGTGGGGGGCTTGGTATTTTGGGGATGTTTGTTTGATGTGGTTTGTTGGGTTTTTTTTGATTTAGGAAAATTTAGTGTGTAGTAATGAACACTGGCTGAAGGCAAACCAAGAGATCCTGCTTGTCACTTTACTGCTGACAGCGCAGAATTGTCTCTTAGGGATAGAGGGGAGTGTTTATTTTGTGCAGAGAAGAAATAGCAAAATTACCCTTTTTGATAGTCCTTCAGAAACCTAGCACTAACACCCCACTGGCTCTGTGCCCTCCATTATTGTTGTCTTTTCCTCTATAGAAATCTTGAAATGGATAGGAGTTATCAGAGTGAAGGATATTTTGATTCGGTATCATATTGCTAATCGTAAGTACCACTGGTGTTTGAGGTAAAAGTGATTGCCTGTATGAGTTTCTCTTTAATTGCATAAATTTAAATAATTTTACTATATTAGAATGAAAGTTTCTGTTCTGAGAATTGAAAATGTCTGAAAATATTTATGCTTAATTTTATACTTGTAGATTGAATCTGATCTTAAGTCATTTCTGGTAGCATTCAGCTTTTTATTAAGCTGTGCTGTCAATTTATACAGATTTTCAGTACAAGAATACCTGCTCTTATGGTGTCTCAGCTGTTTTAATTTCAAGGTCTTATATGGAATGTGTGTAGGAGTACAGGTATTTTTGTTTTTACTGTTATTTGCTCCAAGCTATCCTTTAAAGGTTCAACTAATATGGATCCTATCTTGCTGTAGTGTGGGATTGTACTTGTTTAATAATCAAAATAATTCTGAAATACTGCTTAATATATAAAATTATCAATTAAGCATGGTCTGTTATGCCTTAATAGTTTTTGTTCCCCTTCAGTAGTTCTCTTTTCAGGCTAAGCTCTCTCTGATACTAACAATATCTCAGTAATGAAGGAACATGCCTCTTCTACAGAGAGATTCCTGATTCTTTCCCCAGTCAGATGTTCTAGTGCCTATTAAATACAGAGTCACTTCCCTTTTGATTTCTGTGTGCTCCCTTTTCCCAAATTTGAGAGCATTTCCAGTTTTTTAGTAAAAGTAAATACTACTTGCTCCAGGAGAGATGGGTTCTTCCCTAGTTAAATTTTTTTCTGCCATGGATTATTTTGATTTGCTAGGTAAATCCTTAAAATCAATGCTCAGGGCAAAAAAAAAAAAAAAAAAAAAAATCTGCCTTCCTTTCCTTCTTCCTTGTGTTGGACCAGTGATGGGAATATTGGAATGCTTTTGTTCACAAAGAAAAAGCCTGTCTTTCTTCCAGGTGTTCTAAGACCCAAGTCTTGCAGGTGTGCTAAATAGAAATTATTGGTAATACAGCCTCTCCTAAATATTACCCTTCTGATAGTGGTCAGCACAAAACTGTGCATTTGATAAGAAACGAGTAATGCTGGGTTCCTAGAAGACCTTGCTACTGATCTGAAAACTAAATATAAGGTCTATATTAGATATATATTTTTAAAAAATAAGCAAAAGAAATACTTGCCAAAGTATATTTCCTTCTGAAAAAAGCAACTGATACTTACACAGGAATAATAAAGAAACATGTCAAGGGCATATTTTGAAATGTCAGTATATCTTGACATCTAAGAACTTTGCTTTTATAAAGTATTTAATTTCAAATCTACAATTTATGCTCCACAATATATTATTTTGACTTTGCTTTCCACTTATATTGCCATGATAATAGCATTATAATAAAAAATAATTTCTTGCTGCTGCTGTCACAGATGTTGTATAAAAAATGTTTCTGGGAAGGTAAGAAATACATCTTATTCATACCAATTTTGAGGGTCAATGCAGTGAAAATGCATGTGAGGAAGTAGAATATCCTTTAAATCTTAGAGAGCTCACATAGTCCTGCTTCAAACTGTTTCAAGTCAATGTCTTCACAAAGTTGAATTTGTTTGATTCTGTTAAAAGTCACAGGAACACAGCAGATACAGGTCCTAATCAGTATTCAGGAGAGGGAAATGGACTCAGAAAAGGAGAAAGAAAATCAACCTGGAGCCATATTGTTGATGGGAGGCCACCTTGACTCTCTGACAAGTATAAAGGAATCTTTGTCATGTGAAATCTCTTCAGAGTAATTCTTCTGATGTAGTGAGTTTGAGAAGAACCAGGGGACACCAGTCCAAAGATCACATGTGAATGAATTATTCATTTCCCTGCTTGTTAAAATCTTATTTTCAATCACAGGTACATGATCTTCAGTTCTTCATTTGTTTGATGAACTGTGAAGGAGCAAACCCCCTAAATCATTTCTTGAAGTGTTTTGGGGTTTTTTTGACTGTGCTTGATCCTTGAGAGGAACAGATGAGAAGGAAAGAAAAATAATTCACAGGATTATTAAATTTATTTGAAGATGGGTAGTACACTTTGCTCTCTAGCTGATATGGCATAAACCAATGCCTTTCTCCCTTGATGAGGGAGTGGGGATATGTTGGGGGAAGGAGAAGGACAGAAGGATTTGGGCAATACTCTCAGACACATGTTGTAACTCTTGGGGATTGTGCTATCCATGGCAGAGAGTTGGACTCAATGATATTTGTGGGTCCTTCCAACTTTAGCTTATTCTGTGACATAAAAATATACAACGTGATGCCATCCTAGGTAGTGTTATGTTATAAAAGATAGCTGGGATCCAGTTTAGACCTCATTAGCTTTGAAATTGATCTCTAGATGTCTCATGTCCTTGACATTACAGGTACTGGTTTTGGTACTAGCAACACTGACAGAGTGGACTAGGAGATGTGCTCTGTCAAGTTAGAAAATTACATCATTTGCAAAACAAACTAGATGCACACAGCAGTGAATTCAGAATCTACCAATGCTTTTCTCACTGACATTCTTTCACAGTCACCATTAGTTACCTTCAAGTTCTGTGAAAGTGCTCATTATCTGTACAGATAAACAATACATAGATAGGTAATATAGCTAGATAGAGATGCATATTTTAAGTTAAAAACTACAGGTAGTTTAGAAAGTGCACGCCAGTACTTCAGACTACTACCGAATGAAAGTCAAGTCTTCCTCTGTGTGTTAGTAAGTGGGGAAATCCCTAAGTTTTACTTCATTTCAGTATTCACTGATAAGGCAGAGTAGCAGTGCTCTGAAGTGTGAATGCACAGGCTTGGTATATCCTGAGCACAATTTACAAGTAATTTTGATATATTAGTTCTGCAGAAATTTGAACTCTGGTAACAAAAATGTAACTCCTTTCAATAAAATACTTGCTGACTCTTTCTAGGGTTCCTTCATGTATTACTTGTTAATTAAAGTACTTAGTACTTCATACTGCTAAAGAAAAATTAATAGAATATAAGGGTGGTATCTCAAAAAAGCAGTGTACCGTGTTACTTTGAAAAACTCCTTTTCCATTGGATGAGTGATGCATAGCTTAGCTCTTGTAGACCACCTTTACTACCAAAAAAAATAATAGTAACAGGTCTTGATCTGTTTCTGGCTTGAGACTGGGATGTGATCATTTTCAGGTTTCTTATGCCTCTTGTAGAGCAATATTGATTTCACTAAAACATTCTTTCAAGTGTTTGTCTAAGAACCAAGAGGGTTTTTTCTGTACCCATAACTAGTTTAAAGTATTTGGGTCTGAACATGTCTTTTATAATAAAAGTCACTGATGGAATGTAGCATAAAAGAAGGAAAAGAATGGATGGCAATGTCTTGTTTACTAAGAAATTGCAGAATTCTTCAGGTAGTGATTTGTGAGGCAAGGCAAAGAAAAGTGCAAGATACAATGTAGAACACATTATCACCTTCTTGGTACAAGAAAGACTTGCTAGACTGAATCAGCAAAAGAAATGTGAGTTTATAGTAGAGTATTGTATTAGGCTTTATGGCCAGTATGATTATTAGTTGGGAGGATTAAAATTCATGTGGGATTTTGTACACTTAAATGGAAAGAATGAGTTCATTCCTGTATGCTGGTGTATTTACTAATTTCTGTGAGGACCCTGGAAATAGGTTCCACCAGGGTGAGGAATTCTGGCTTTCTCAGGATGTTGCTGGAAATGATACATTATTCCACAAAATGGATGGAGAAATTTTCTTGATTTTATTTTCTTAGAGAATACATCAATTCCTGATTTTAATTCTACAGATTAATTTTTACACTAGAACTTGCTGAATAATTAAAAGTTTGAAGATTTTTTTTTTTAAACAAAAGAAAAAAATCCCAGTCATTGGTACTGTTTGGGACAATTAATCCAGACCTATGTTGTACAGATAAATCAATTAAAATAACTGTGGTTTCTTCCGCTCACAAAAGATCTTTATCTGGTCCTGCTCTAAAGTCTGTGGAAGCCAAAGAAAACAGCTCATTCAAATTCAGTATATTTATTTTTCCATTCAACATTGGTCATCCCTGTCTGTACATGAAAATAATGTCTTATGCTCATTTCTTTCTGACTGCTGTCCCTGGCCACGTATGCTGTGTCTCATATGGCCAAGGTAAACTTTACCATTTTAAGTATTGTGGCACCTCCTTTATATGCCCACATCTTTGCTTGCTTGTGGAATTTTCTGTTCTCCATCCTGGGGGCTTTTTGCCTTGGTTACCTAGCATGTATTTGCATAGAATATATGCCTTAGGCCTAAGCAGCAAATTGTAGGGTGTTGTCACTTTCATGTTGTTTTGGCCTGTTCTGGAGGCAAGGACAGAGAGATCATACAAAGAGTTTGGATTAGGTCTATGCTTGAACTGTAGATATCTGCCAGAAAATGGTGCACTTCCTTACTCATTTCTAGATGATTTCCACAGATTGTGAGTAGAAGGGCTGTTGGCTTGGCAAAGAATAGTTAATTCATCTGACTTAGAGCTAGAGTTCATAATAGGTCTGACAATTTTTAGATGAGAAAGCATGTTTACTAGAAAATGCTTCTCTGTTAAGATCATGAATTTGCAGTAAAAATTCATTAGATTAAAATAACAATCTCTTTCCATGTGATGGTTTAATCTCAATATTCTCAATAAATTAATGAAACTCTACTTGGTCTGTGAATACCAAAGTTAAGCGTTAGAGTTTGTCTATACCAGTGTTTCCATAAAATACTAGAAATTTTTGTAGAGCCTGACAGTCTTGATTGAATGAGGGTTGGGAAATGACCAATATTGGGAACTGACCAATATATTCACCTTCTCCACTCACGGTCTGCCTCTGAGGTCTTTTATTTAATCCAGAGGCTTGCCCACAAGAGAGCAGAAACCTTTGCATATAATCGGTTTTGTTTGTTCATTTCTGTATGGCTTCCACCTGCTTTTGTTACAAATTAATAACTGACTCTTTCCTCATAAGTTATTACTTGATACTTGAAAATATTGGTTAGTTTAATATTATTTCTGTTTAGGTTTTTAAACCTTACATTGGCTTTCAAAAAAGTTATCTGTAAGTATCAAGATTCTAAGATTAAAAAATATAAAAGCATGCAAATCCCCACAGCTTCATCTAGCAATGGAATTGAGTGGCTGTTTAATTAATAGAAGAGAAATAGGTAACCTTGACAAGCAGTGTCAACTCAACTGAAATACAAACAGAAAAAAAGTATAAATCCTTTCTCAGCAAGCCAAGAAGGAGAAGGAAACATTTTAGAGCATGAAGTATGTATTAAAGAAATCGGAGGTTTAATTGATACTGCCATCTTTTTTTCCAGTTGGTTCCCAAAATTGGGCCACATAACCAGGATGATATTTAACATAATTGTTTGAGTATCTCTGTTGTGAGACAACAAAATAGTAATGGAAATTTTTAATTTCATCACCTTGACTCTATTTTCACTTTTTATTTTGCCTTTGCAGTTTCAGAATGTTTATACTCTAATATGTTTATTACAAACATCAACTATATCGCATAACTTATCCTGTTGGAATATTTGGAATGTGGAATGGGATATGCTATTTTCAGTGTGAAATAGTAGACTGGTTGTGTGTTTTAGGGTGTTTATCTGAGTTAGAAGAATGGTGGACTAGTGAAGACTTTCATTTTAAGAATTTTATATTTATACAACTTTTGTTTGAGGGAGGCAACCTTCATCACAGAGTTATATTTTTAAAGTACTGATGAAACAAAAATTAAAATAACAACAAACAAACATAACAAAACCCGCTATCTAATGTATTAGAAGAAATAGAGAATGGGATAGGCAGGTATAAAAAGACAGTGTAATGTTTTAATCTCTTTTGATGTATTCAGCAGAATCTTTTGCTGACTGTGGTTTTCATCAGTGCTCACCCCAGATATAGATTAGCCATAGGTGCTGCAGTCACAGCAGCAGGCCAAGTTTTCTACACTACAGATCATAAGTTACAGGAGCCTCTGTATATGAATAATGGAAAAGGATTGAGTGGTTCAGTGAGGGGAGAAAAAAGGCAATGCAAATGGATTCTTCTAGTTACAGGTTTTAGGGTTCATTTCTAAAGATTTCACCCTAACAAATTGGTTGCATTTAAAAGTCCAGTAAAACTTAAAGCTCTGTTACAACACTGCATCTGTTCTTGGTACAATGGTTTGTTTTAAAGCATTTAAACTCTGCCTGTCAAGTAAATTACATACCCAAGAAATACAACCAGCAAGTACCTTGGATGGAATACAATCTGAGCAGCTTTGAATTTTAAGTACTGTGACATGTGGTATATCAGAAACTTTGTAATGAAAAATGTCCTTACCCTAGTGAAATGTTCACATTCATTGCTACTCTGGTTCTAACTTGTCCTCTCACTCTGAAATTGTTGCAGGGAAGACGTTCCTATTTTCTTGGGATCTCTCCCCGTTGTTTCTTGTCATTTTAGTCTTCATATTGTTGAGGGTTTTTTTTTTCCCTTTTTTGGAACATGGAGAGAAAAGTGAAATCTCACAGACAAACTAATGGAAAAAACTTACGCTTTTAGGACATCATACTTTAAGGCCATGTTTAAATTTTTTGCTTGTTATCTCTGTTATAAGATAACAAAGCCAAGCAGCAGAGTGAATTTGAGCCTCTTGATCCTTGTTTTTCAGACTATAGTAAAGAAACTGATCTGCTTCACAATGATTCAGAATGCATGGTCCTCTGCCATTTAGAAATCTCAGATGCCACTTCACAGTAGTTACCATGTTATCTCAGAGTTTCTAAAGGTTACTGAAGTAGCATAAATAAGTATTTCATTTACAATATTAATTTCACTATCAGTCTTACTGAGATATGGGAAGCTAGAATGCACAATGCAATGATTCTTTCAACGGGTGGTAAAGGAGGAAGAAGTCAACAGACATCAAAAGGTAATTTTGGTCATACTTGGGACTTCTGCATATAATTTCACACATAGGCATGTGTGAATACCTAACTTCATTTTGATTTGCTGGCATGGTTGCTGCTGTAACAGAAGACAAAAAAAAAAATCACAAATCAAAAAGGTGTAAAATTGTATTCCAGAATGCTCTCTCTGGGGTTCAGCTCTAAACTACCATACTAAAAGCATAAGTCTGAATAAAATAGCAATTAACAGAGCTTAAAGATGAGAGGATAATATGAATATTCCTAGATATTAAAAGGCTACAGAGCTATTGATACTAGAACAGCTTGAATGCATGAAGATATGCAGCTCAGGTAATAGTAAGAAGAAGCATCTTCAGCCTAAGCCAAAAAAGAATATAAAAAATCCTGCAGACTGTATGTAATATCCTGAGCCTGTTGCTACAAGTTTCCTACCCCATTACAGATAAGAACAGAGTGCTGGAGAACTTTTCTTGTTCTTTTACAATAGAGATTAATGATACTCATTTAACAATATATTTTAATACTGAGTTTCTTAAGCCTGGTGTTCTAAAGTGGCTGAAGGGCAAGTGAAGGGTCAGACTAATTGACAAATTTAATCTGCTGTGGCTAGATTGAAGATCACAAATGGCACTTAATAATGTGGTAAAATAGAAAGGCCAGGCTCCAACTTGTCCCAGAAGATATCGGAAGATATCTGAAGATCCCAAGATGAAGGGTTCTGTTTGACCTGGTGTTTTTCTTTTTTAAAACAAAGTATTATAGATGAAGGGTTTTGGGTACTTTGAGCACTTCTAGAGAAACAGAAGTGTTCTGTAATTGATATCCTTTAAAGTAATACAAAAGGCATGGAATGTGGTGAGGTCTGAAACTGCCTGCTTCAGCCATTTTTGGAACGAGAGCTCTGTCTTTTCTCTGGTGTCATAGAACAGCGCTAAAATCATCAGATTCCAGTAAGGCAAACTGATGTTTCCTCCCCAGAATGGTCTATCAGAAAGAGCCAGAAGAAGGGAAGAACTTGAAGAAAAGCTTAGGGTTTTTTTATTATAAACACATCACTGGAAATTACTGGGATCTTAAGAAGTTACGGAAATCAGGACCTTTGCAGTATTTTCAGTTTCAAAAAATGTGGTATTCTAGAAACAAAGGGGTTTTTTGGAGAGTTCTAAAAGTAAAAGCTGTTTTTCAGCTTCGTCTTGGTTATCAGCCAGGCAGGTGGTTGCAGGTATCTTTTCTTCCCTCCCTGTTCCCATCTCTGTCTGTAAGAGCTCTTCAACTGCAGAGTAAAGACTGCTCTGAGCTAGATACCTTCCAAAGTCTTGACTGAATAAAAATTACTTCTGTTTATTGCTAAGTGCAGATCCTTCACTTGATTTCAGAATGGCCATATGTATTTTTCTGCTTTGCTTTATCTATCTGTCTTAATGTTTCACTTTGTTATTAGGTCTGAAACTGCTAGAATATCAATATGCCAATTTTTGTCCCTTGTTTGTTGTTGGCTTGGCATCTTCTTTTTATTTTTCTTATCAGTCTTAGCTGAGTCTAAGAACTGCATGTCAAGGATGATATGGTTAATAAAATATATAATTGTCTCCTATCATTTGCTTTTATTCTTAAAAAAACAGAGGATTTTTTCTTCTGGTTGGGGAAGCTTTGTATTACTTTCAGGAGGCAGAAACTTGATTCAGATGAACATTAATTAAGATAAATAGTCTTTCTTTTCTCATCATTTCAATTGAATGAAAAGATGGTGACTGATTTCCCCCTTCCCCCTGTGTTCTTTTCCTTGCTGTTCTGTATAATGAAAAATGTAATATCAGTAATGAAAGGGAATATGGACAGGAAAGTACTCACACCTGTGTTTGTGGTTGTATGAAGAATTTAAAGGAGATGGAAGACTCATTATTGATAATATTCAGCCAATTTTTATTTAATAAAAATGCTTTTTTTTCTGTAGTAGAATTGTAGTTTCAATAAGTTTTTTGAGACATAAGTCTGATTGAATGTTATCTATACTTACTTCTTTGAAGAAATGGCTAATTAAGACAGCATGACCCTTTTATTCAGGGCTAAATTCTGCTCAGTTAAAAGGAGCTCTTTCCCATATTAATCAAGGAAAGATATAACGCTATAATTCGTTTTGCAGGCAACATGAGGTGGGAATTGCATCTACTTGGACCATAATCTGACACAGGTATACTGAAAAACAGTACTTAAAGGAAAACTTTTACTTCAGCATTTTATAAATTTTCTTGTTTTCTTAAAAATCTCTCTCTCCTGTTGCATTTTGTTATGTAACTCAGCTGACATTGCATACTGACAAAGTCAGCTACTGGACTTTTTGATGTACTCAAAATTGTTATGTTTTAAATGTTGTCAGAAATATTGAATATATGAAAACAAAGCAATCCAGAGAGGAAAAAAAATGGGATCTTTTAAAATGGATTTTTTGAAATTGATTTTTACTTGTAAAAGTGAATTTAGGGTAGGAACCAATTCTACTATAAGAAACTTCAAGGGATCACTTTGTATTTTAAGTAGGCTGTATAGAGACCTGGATCCTCACTTTGTGCTTTAATCTTCTTCAAAAGTTTGTTATCAGCTCTTTAAGACTAGATTTCTTCCAAACAGACAATAAAGTCCACAGTAAGTGTATGAGTATATGAGGGTATGTTGGCACAAACAGGAAGGAATTTGGTGTTCCAAGGTGCATCACGCTTATACAATGCATGAAGAGTTTAAGATGCAATGGTTTTGGAAGATCCTTACCCCTGGGTGAATTTAATTAGCAGGCAGAAACATTATAATAATAGGGAATACATTTAATTCCCTTTATAGCTGTCCCCACTGTACTTTGCTATCCTCAGGCACTCACAAAACTGAAAATCTGATGAAAACCTTCTTTTATGGTTTGTCTTCAGGAAGAGCAGTTATGAATTGTTCATAACTGTTCATTAGCCTGAGCTCTTGAACTCCATTAAAATGCTTCCGTAGCATTTCATTAAAAAAATTAAACGAGAAATGAGAAATTAAGCGAAAAACTAGTATGAGTTGGAAGACATTAACATCTGTTGAGCTCAGGCTTTAGGGTATAGTAAGAGGAAAAGAGAAGACAGAGTCATAGTGCATCAAGGGGTTGACAAAAGAGTAATAGGGTGAGTACAGTGTTTGGTACATGAGGAAAAAAATGGTACATAAACAAAGTTATACAGTTTTAGAATAGCAATGACACAAGAGGAACAAAGTACAACTGAAAGAAGTAATCAACTAAGCTGATAGTGATTTCAGCCAAGTACTTAAATGCTGTCACAAGAAGCTTTGCATAGACAAATGTTTTGGCCTTGTGGTTTCTTTTTCTTGAAGTGGTAGTGGTATGGTATGTGTGTTTTTGCTTTGGGGTTTTGGGGTTTTTTGGGTTTTTACTTATGTTTCTTATTTGAGTCTAGGCATGAAATTCTTCAAGTTAATAGGATCTTAAATTGTAATATTCTTTTTAGAAACGCTGCAGTTTTGTATATGTGTGTTTTTTCATTTCAACTGTAGTACTGAACCTTTGCAAGATTTTTAGTCTCATTTGACAGAAAAGTGATATGTTAGGTGGACGTATTTTGTGAAGGCTACCTATTTTATGTTGTATGTTTGTGTTAGAAATATACTATTGCTAGATTTGGAATTAATATTCATACTTGTTTCACTAATAGCTTGACACCTGGGGAGTTCAGAGTCTGGACTTTACATATGTTTTAACTAAGAAATTATTTGGAAATTTATTTTAATTTCCGAATCCTGTAAGTCAAATAGTGACAAGTACAAGATTTATTTAGGATTAATTAAAAGCGTGGGTTGCAGTTTTGAACTAATAATGGAAAGCCAGACTGCCTAGATCTTTCTGCCAAAACAGTCACCATTCAATGTGACTTCTCAGGGATCTAATACTGGTGGATGTACTAGTTTATAACCTGTGCATTTTATCAAACATAAGAAAGATTTTCTGAATAATTATATTTAAATCCTGCCTTTGTGGGTTGATTAGTGCTTTCTGACTGTTTATCTATATCTTGACAAGACCCATACACCCACAATCCCATTGGGATTTCTTTTCTGCCCACTGAGGAATGCCTGACCTCAGTCTCTGCTTGCAAGGAGAATTTCCATTAGTCCCCTTTTGGGAATTTTTGGAAGGACTCAATCTCAAGAAACTGGAGACCTTGACCTTAATTTCAGCTTCCTCATCAGCTGTGCAGTTGCACTTTGATATGGAGGTGCAGAAACTAGGTATCTAAACATTGGTGGTTTCTTTAGCACGGCGTCACTCTAGCGGGAGCTGTGAGAGAGGCACTGGAGGCTGTAGGACAGGGATGTGGCACATGACAGTGGCAATATCAGGCAGGAGAGGGCAAAGGTCAATGTTTTGCTTGGAGAGAAAGAGGTCAGTTTCTAAACAAGGTCATCTCATGTCCTCAGCTCCCACCAAGGAAGTGAATGGCCACACATGGACTGCAAAACAATGTGATCCAAATAAACAGATTGGATAAGCTCCAGCTTTCCCAGAGAAGTGTCACTGGAATTCAGCCCACGCCAGTGGGAGGGAAACATGTCCTGCAAACACATCCTGAGGCATGAGACCTTGGTTTAGGCTAAAGAATATGTCAGGGAACTGACCAGAGACCCCCAGTCTCAGAAGAATTGTTTCGAGGATGGAGAGCTCCAAGAACCCTGATGGGAGCCCTGCAGAACCTCATCCATTGGACTAATTGGCCTCTTCCCTCTTCACCTCAAGCATTTTGTGGATTGGAAAAGGGGTGCCCTGGAGAGTTTCTGGTCGATGTTAGGATAAGACCTTCTCCCCACATCTTTCCCAGGGCTGTTCTCGGCTCTGGTGCCCTTGAAAAGACAGATCTGCCAGATGGGTGTTTGTCAGCATTGCAGAACAGACAACAGCCACAACAAGCAGTGCTCTGGGAAAATCAGCACCCTGGTGAGCCTGCCAGGCTCTGCAGTCCCAGCCTGGCCCAGTGGATGACAGTCCTAGGGTCCACAAGAGTGGCTTTACACCCCTTTACCAAAGTGCTAAGTTTTCCTACTAATTATTACTACTACTACTATGAATTACTACTACTAATTACATAATTACAAAGACTATAAAATACATAAATACAAAATAAGGATGTTTTTAAAATTAAAATAGAGTGCCACAGTTTTCCTTCAACTTTGTATAGTAATTAAGTCTCAAGTAATATGCCTTCTTATGTCTAATCATCTGACTTCTAACATACTAAACAGCAAGTTAAATGTGACCATATATCAATGTGCTCATATTGTTTGAGTGTTACAGTAAGAAAAATGCACATAGAAATGTTGCTTTTTATAGTGTTATTCCCTGTCTGTCTGTCCAGAGGAAATATATAATACCCTCCTGAGATTTAGAGATTACACGTGAGAAAGCTAGAGAAATAATTGCTATTGCACCAGAACACTGCATAAAAGACTAAAAGAAGGCAGGAAAGTGTAACAATGTTTTTAAAATGGATTTAGAAAGCATTATTTCATGACAGCACCATGATTACTGAGAAATGTACTTCTAACAAATTAATTCACTTTTCTGGGTTGTATTGAAGGATGGTTATAGATTTCATATTTAGTACTTCAAACTTCTCGTGTAAAATGTTAAGGTGAGGAAGTGGCCAAAAATTGGAAGGGGCAAAAAAAGCTGCAAATGTGCATATATTTTTTAAAATGATTCAGTGTCATCTTTTCACTTCTATTCATTGCCATCATGACTATTGACAGCAAGACTTATCTGAGCACTTAACATCTCTAGTTGAATTTTTCCTGTCATTACATTTTGTACGAGACTTTAGAGGTATAACCTCTGTCCTGATAATCTTATTTTTGCTTTGATTCTCTCCAGTCACATATCTAGTCTACTCTGTAATTGATTGGCAGCTGTCTTTCATTGGTTGAATAGATATTTAGGTGATATAAAATGCAGATTGGCCACAAAATGATCTGTGTATGGGTGGTATATAGCCACAGAATTTAAGGGATGCTTGGTGCGTTAAGAAAACTGAGATATGTACTGCTATGTTAAAATTAGGTAAACTTATCTAGGGCATGATTGTGTATTCTAAATCTGACAGAAGGCTTTAGTTGATAGTGCCTTTTGTTTAAGCAGGTGTTAGCCAAAATAATAGGCTATTGTGATGTGATTTGTCCTCTATAATACATTTTCCCCTTTCCTACAAGGTCCATTTGGGACTACAGTAGTTCTACTTTAGATGAATTTTTGAGTATAGCAATAATCAAAGAAAGTTTCAGAGGGTGTCATTGAGAAGGTTTCCTGCGTGTTCAAGAAGTGTGAGTTAAATTGGAAAGTAGCATTGCAAAGTCTGTGAGATGGTATGAAATGGGTCTATACTTACATGATTCACCTCTCAGAGAAGCAAACAATGAAAGACTACAGGTACCCTTCTCTTAAAACTGTTGTAGTTTTACTTTGTTCCTTACTAATCCAGTGTGTTGGTGTTTCACCTTCTTGTCAGGTGGCACCTCTCCAGGTCATCTGGAGAGCACAGTTTTCCAACCCACTGTAGTTGAAGAAAATTCTGTGATTTTTCATCCATGTCTTTTGCTGCTTTGTTTTGAACTAACACCAGTAAAAAAACAAAAAAAAAAATAATCTAGGCGTTTTAAAAAAGAATTATATTGAGATCAAATAAGGAAATTAAGCCTAAATTATACTGAGAGCAAAAAAATATTTTAAATTCATATTTTTTCTGAGATAGGAACGGGCTCTTTAGCTTTATAGACACCTGACTTCAATCTTTAATCTGTAGAAGGTATTTCTTTGCACAAAGTTTATTAGAACAGAAAAATATACTTACATTCAAATAAATCATCATTATCAAATTCTGCAAATCCCATGAAAATTCTGCATTATTTAACTTCTGGCTTAATAGTGTTTGCGAAAAAAAAGAACTTAAGTTTTATACTAGGTGATATTGGGCAGAATTAATATTTTCCACTGTGCAGGTGCCTCAATTCTTTCTGTGAAACATCTTTGTAAAATCCAGCATGTTGTCCACTAATAATAACTATATTAGCTTTAAAACTAAAAGAAATTCAACAGTTTTTCTACAATGTATTGGATGAATGGATTCCATCTCTGCTGCATAAATGTGCAAGCCAAACTCAGTTTTCTTAGTCACACTGGCGTAAGTTAGTGCTACCAGTAGTGAACCATGTGGTTCTTGTGGACTTGGGAACCTAAAGTTAAAGCTACTTGAAATTAAATAAATACATAAAATAAATGTACAGTCACATATATGCACATGTATAGAAATCTAGGACTTTTCCCAGGAAGAAATAAAATAAAATTTTGTTTAGCTAGCCTTAAAGATTGCTAGGCTTTTTACTCATGGAAAGCTATCTTTGTTGCATGATGAATGTTTCTTTTTTGTTTCTCTTCTGAATTTCATTGTAGTGAAACAGAAATACTTATTTACTTAAAGCTCTTGCTCTTAATTTTTGAAATTGCTGTGGAAGAATGGAGTAATTAGTGAGTTGCATAGGAAGATGCATATATGCAAGACAGCACTGAAGCAAAATTAGGGCTAAGCACATCTTGAGACAGGGAAAAAGGGAGTAGTACTCATTTAGAGCAATAAGTTCTTGGGATGAAGGACAGGAGAAAGAAAGAAGAAGATGGATGACTTCTTTGAATCTAGATGCTGTTATCAGGAGATTTATCCCATTCCTGGTTATCCCATTCATCAGTGTCAAGCTGGAGACTAGTAGTGCTTATTGCTACCCATTATTGATCAGTGGAACTGACAACAGATTTATAACTGGACATGATTACATGGCTCCAGACAAATGAAAATATCACACCTCTCCTTCTCCCTTGTCTTCCAGTCAGGAAGTCATCTTTGTATCTTTGTTCCAGTCATCTTTGTATTCTGCAGTAAGTCTGATGGAATGGTAAACCCAACCTTAATTTAGTACAAAATAGCCTTTTTTAACAAAACAAAATTATGTAAACTAATTTGCTGTATGCCTAGTAAATTCACAGTTTTTTACTTCCTAGTAACAAGACAATTTAACTCTCCCAATAAAACATAAGAGAAATATTTTCAGTGATTCTTTAAAAACCTTGTTTCTGGACACAGCTACTTATACTGATCAGTAAAAAAATCACACAAACTCAATGTACATTAATGTTATCTGCTTTGCTGCTCTTTTCACAAACACAAGCATGCCAAAAACAAGTTAGAAGAAAACAAAGAGAAGTAGTCCATAGAGACATGACGCAGAATTATTATTCTGGTAGACTTGGTCCTCATTATGTCTTGCAAAAACTGTTCTCCAACATACAGATAGAAAGCTGCAATTTCAACATCGAGTCTGGGACTAGCACTTTTTTTCTTTGTGATGTGAACTCTGAAGGACATAGAAAATGAGTTGTAGACTGGTTTCTGTTGAGATGTTTATTTTGGATATTGTTGATATCTTACTGTGTTGTTCTCAAGACCTATCTCAGTCTATTCAGGCTAAGCAGCCGCTTTCTAGTGTCCACACGGACATTTGAATCTCTCCTGTGAAAAGGCTCTGAATTAGTTATCCACCTCTGTGTGCACAAGTAGTTTAAGTTGTTCTTTCCAAAGTACATTCCTGTGTACAAGTTTAGGGCAAATGCTTTGTCTCTCATTATTATGACAAAGTGTATGAACCAACCTCTTCTGGACTTTTGAACAACTAACAGACTAGCACATCTTAACAGAACATCACATGTTTTTCCCTCAGAAATAAAAGCATATATATACACCAGTTTAATGCATTCCATGGTTCTTCTCACATTCTCCCAATTCTCCAGCAGGAATTCAACTTTTCACGTCATTCAATATTTCTGTAGCTATGCTGTTTATTGTAATATTAGACAAGGTCCACATGCTACATGTACATGTCTTGACTTTTTACTACTTTTCTTTATAGTAGCTATACATACTGCTGTTCATGTCCTCTTTAACTTGCCTTCAGTAAGAGCAGAAGTCTTGTCTCAGCAACTGTTTAACTACTTCAACAATCTTAAGACTTCTTAATATGAACAATCTTAATATGAACTGCAAGACCAAACTCTGATATTTTCCTCTTAAATTTACACATTATTTTTCTGTACTCAGCTGATGAACATAGTTATTTGTATTAACTGATTTATCTAACAAATCTCTTGGCCACTTCTTCATGGGATCTTTGGAAGCGAAACAGCTGAAATCAAGTCTCTACATGCAAAGACCCAGATTATTTATATGTATATCAGTTCCCATTCTGGTGCCTGTTTTCACATTTTCCTCCTACCTGCAACCAGACTTGAGTCAAACATAAATAAACATAAATTTTGGGTGATAAATCTCTTGTTTCTGTATTAAATGGAAACTGTTTCAGAGTTCCTTTTTTGTATCTCTTAGTGCTTCTCGATTGCTGTGCAGAACTTAGTAACATCAGTATGGTTTGACCTCTCGACTGGAGAACACAGAACCAAAATTTCAGGTTGCAATACCGGCAGCTGAGGATCAAAGAAAGACAGTTGTTTTTGGTTGGGTTTGCTTTGGATTTTTTATTCTTTGCCATTCTGAGATCAGGTATGTGTTCTGCTTAAGGCAACATGAATTCAAAGTGTAAGACAGGCAACTAGGATATGGCATAGTACGTTCTAGATAAACTTACAATAGCAATACCTCTGGCAGATGTAAAAGTGAAGCTCTGTCAACTCAGATAGAAGCACAACTGAGTGAAATGGAAAAGAACATATGAGATTTGACAGTACTAAAATCCTAAAAGTTTTTTACTCTCTGTGCCATGAACTTGATTTTTTTTCTTCATCATCATTTTCTTTGTTAAGAAGAAATATTTGGATTCTTTTGATTTGAGGGGGCTTTTTTTGTTGATTATTATTTTTTGGTTTGGGGGGATATTTTTAAATTTTTATTTGTTTTTTTTGTTTGTTTTGGTTGTGTGGGGTTTTTTGGTTTTGTTTTTTTGTAGTTTTGGGTTGTTTTTTTGGGGAGGTTTTGTTGGAGGGGAAGGGATTTGGGTATAAAATTCTTGTTTCCAAAAAGTTTTTAGATCATGAGAGCTGAACACCATCTCTCATTTTGGTAGGAAAGGGTCACAGTACAAGTCATTACATTTAAGTTTACACCGTAATAGTGAGAATGAATTCTGAGCATTATTAGTATCAGAGTATCACTGAATTAATAGAAGACTCAATAGTAAGGCGATAATGTGATTGAATAACAAAGTCTGTGTCTTGGATATATTTCTCCCATTGCTTTTAGTATGTTTAGGTTCTCCATCAGAATAAATTATCAGGCAGCTCTGACAGCTCCCTGGTCTTGAGCAAGTCATGTAGTTGAGACATGTTTGACCTTGAATAATCCCATCCTGTGCTAATAGCAGAATAGAATTCCAACATTCATAGAAAACTTCTCAGGGTATTTTTTTGTTTGTTTTATCCTCTTTCTAAAGAACTTCCAGATAAATTTTCAAAACCTACTGTAGTTTTTCTAAGTGCTTTGAGAATACTGACCTTTGGCACTGAAGAGGTCTAAAATCTGCAGCGGTCACTAAGAGTTCTTTAGACTTTGCAACTAAGGCAATGTTTATAGTGACTGCTTATTTTTGTCGTTGCTAATCATTGTATTTGATTTACCACAATTGATTTTAGTCACTATCATAACATGTTTTGTATGGAGTTATGTATCTCAACTTTTGAGTCTTTGTTTATTTCTGCCTTTTTTACTGTGGTAAATAATACTCTGAAGACTATCAGTGTGCAATTGGTAAGAGAAGCATTTACCACTTAGCTACCTGGATTCTTGTTCCTCATTTAAAATAGACAGTTTTCAGCTTGGAATGAAATGCTCCTTTATGCTACAAAATCCCAGATGATCAAAACAAGAATGATCAGCTTGCTTCTCTGATGACCTAATTAATAGCTTAAAGGAGGAAAACAAAGTGTGTGGTCATATCCTTAAAATTTGGATTATTCTGCTTCATAGAAATCTGTTTAAATGTCTAAGGAGAAAGTTTGATGAGAAATGCAGAGGTTGGAGAGCAGCTTGGGTAACAGTCAGTTTATTTAATGATCAACTGATTTTGAAATTCAGTCTTCAGTCAGACTCTCATTTAAATAATGATAACTAACAGGCATAAAATTGAGAATTAGTAGTCTGCCTAAAAAACAACCTGGTTTCAATTTAGGCTTTAAAAATTTAGTCTAGCTTTTAGTTCAGGTTAGCTTTGTCATCTTCCCCGCCTTCCCAAATCAGTATTGCAAAAATCATATTTCTCATTTGTTTTAAATTACAAAAAACCTCTATTTTCCTCCCATGGGGGAATTTTCCAGGTTCATTTTGTTAAATTACCTCTGAAGTATTCTACAGGATAGTTCTAGGCAGCTAAGGGTCAGTTCTCTTTCTAGACAATGGCGCTACAGTGCCAGGAAACAGTGGCAGGGCTATGCAGTTATCTGAGTTGCTTTACTCTACAAGAATCTCAAAAGTATCATCTCATGACTGGAGAGGTACAGATATGCTTGTAAAGTTGCTTGTTGGTAGCAATAGTGATAAATTATCTCCAGAAACAGATATTACATCTAAATGGCACTTGAATTGTAAATCCCTCAAACTATTTAGTCCTTTTTTTTCTTGTGCTCTAATTTCATCATGTGGTTTGTTTGGTTTTTTTTTTCTTATCTTTCCTCTTGGGTCAAGTACCTCAGTTGTCTCATTCTGTCAGTGGTCAGACAGGAAAAATTGTATGAATCAGGATCCTACTAAGCCCAAGCTTCTCTTACTACCAATCACTTGCTTCAGTACTTGGTTACTATTATGTCTGAAAAAATCTTGTTTCATTATTTGAAAAAAATTACTAAATCTTGTCTCAACCTGTTATATCTGACTCACAGCTACATTCTAGCATGAAATATTTGTTCCTGGAAGTTTGCTGATAAGCTGCTTGTCTGATAGGTGGCTGCACAAGGTAAACAAAACATGGTTAACCTGTTAAACTTCAGGAATCTGACTTATTCAGTTCATCTCCTTAGACTTATTCTCCCTCTAGACTTATCAACAGTAAGGTTCTCAAAAGGCAATTCACTGATGGATCACAACTTAAATTTTACTGAGCTACCTTTCAGGAAACCCACCATCCTCACTTGTAGAGGTTACAGGATCAAGTAATAGCCTTCTAATTTGTGAGAATACCTCTGTGAGTCACCTGTGTTGTCAAAGAATGTGAACAAAATTCTGACTGAGAAAGCCAGAAAGATAAAGAGAAAGAAGTGGAGAGGAAGGTAATGATACATAGTATAGTAGACAGACCTGTTTCTTGTATTTTTCAGATGGAAACCATATTTTTTGGAGAGGTAGGGTGGGTTTTTATTGAGTGCTTTTAAATTGTGATAGTATTTGTAAAGTTATTATATCAGAACTAGTTTATAACAGAAAATACTCTTCAATAAAATTGAAAATTGTACTTTTTTTTCCCCATAAGAATCTTTTACTTTCTATAACTAAAACAAATGAATTGTGTTGATTTCTGCTAGCTTTTTATAAAAAAATCTTTCATTTGAAATAACAAGTTTTTAAGGTCTAGTAAAATGTAATTTCAAAACTTATTTGAACTATCAGTCTCTGTAAGAGTTTGTAGATCAAGATTTGCCATTATATTTTCTGAGTATTGTAGCTCCCTTAAGAGGAGAAAATTACTTTCTCAGCCATTTTCTGCATGACACCTTTAGAAAGACCAGCCCTTTGGGTGGTGCAGATTACAAGCAAAACTGTCTTCACTGTATAGTAGGTTAATATGGAAAAATAATGTTTCAATTAATTTTAAAATAAAAGTAATTTTAAAATCAAAACAATCCTGTTTGAAGAAAGAAGGATTTATTTGAACATTGCCACTTCTTTAAATCTGCAAGTTAAAAATAAATATCCTAATTGGGATTTTCTCTCTTATAAAAATATACTCAAAATTTGTCCTTCCCTATCTCACGCCAAATGAGAATTTTGAAAAACTGTACTTTTTTAAATGCCAAAAATTACTGTTGTTCACAGATTCAGGTTTCTGGTTTTTTTCACTTCCAATTCAAGCCTGAAGCCTCATGCATTGATTGCTATTGCCCTGAACATCTCTAATTTCCCAGCTCCTGTTGTTTAATGGGCAATAGGAACATGTGTAGGCAGGAAAAATAAAGGTCCTTCCAATTTCTTACATCAGTCCCTTGAAGTAGTTTTGCTTAATCTATTTTTGGTACAGCTGTCTTACACTGCAGGATTGCTTTTTAATTAGTTTTAGTATTCACAGCTTCTCCTTCTATTCATCAAATCTTTCTCTGTACTTGATGTTTTCAATATTGTCAAAACCTGTGGGTCAAGGTGACCACACAAATCTTTTCATACCTTATTTCAGTGAGGTTCTATCTGTATTGCTTTTCCTTACTGTGTGGGTTGTTGTTCTGTTCCTGTTTTACCTCCTTTGGCCATATTGGCTTTTTAAACTCCTCATTTTATTGCTGTATGTTATGCATTCCACATCCTTTGGGCACACTTTAATCTCATTATACACATTTCAGTCTCTCTCTGCTGTTTCCTCTCTGCCATTTCATTACACTCGATTTCACTCAACCTGCTGATTTTTTTTCCCCTAAACTCTGTTATTCTGCAATCCAGTATCTTCATTTCCCCCCTTTGGTTTTACTGTAGATACAATTTTACACTTAACTAGATTAAAATTACAGTGCAAAGCACTTTACTTGTTCTGTAAACTTTGTCTCAAATACTGTCTGGAGCTAAAACATTCAGCACAGTAAGAAAAACATGGAAAACCAAACCACAAAAAATAATTACATGACAAATGCATTAACTGTTCAAACTGATCTAGAAATGGGGGAGAGTAAATAACAGGAACAGGATAAAAGTGTAAATAATGGAACAGGATAAAAGTGTGCTCAAGAAAGGGGAAAATGAAATCCAAGGTGAGTGTTCTGATGTAAAAAAAATACCAAACATAAAGCAGGTAAATAATATGAATCAAGTTAACAATAAGCCAGCTAGCTCCAAATGATTAAAAGAAGAAGAGAAAGATGTCACTTGTCCTCACTCACCGTCACTATGAATTCTGCTTTCTTGTCCCAAATTGTCAAGTGTTATGTAATTATCTGACTGAGAGATAGCCAAATGGGATCTGAAAATTCTGGACAGGAGTTCCAGGTATTTGAAATTGAATTTTTTTTTCTATTCACTATTTGAAGGTGGAGAAGATTGCTTTTTCCACTTGTCCCATAGATATGACATTACTCAGAGATGACATACCCTTACACACCATTGCTTTTTATATAATCTGCATTTTACAGTGGAGTTTATCTAATATGTTCATTCCCTTTCACAGTCAGGAACGTTATTAATAATTACATTTTTACTACCCATGCTGTCTCATTTCATGTGCTGTTCTTGTTTTCTTAAAAAAAAAAGCAACTGTGTTTGACTAGAGCACATTAAGTTTTACTTGTCTAGAGTTTGGCCATCAATAACTCAACATAAATGGAGTATTTGGGATCATTAGAACTTGCAGAGGAAAAAAAAAAATCACTGTTATTTTCTTCAAAGAGCAGAAAAATGATGAAAAATTGCATTTTACTTTAACTGTAAACTTGGAGTATTGCATGGTTGTGTTTCTTTACAAGAAAAATTAAATGATAACAATAAAAGGCTCAGTGCTTTGTGGGAATATTTTGATTTTTTTTTTATATTTAGAAAAGTGAAATTTCAAATTTTTTTCCATCTATGTACTTCTGTTTGTCCTATTTTTGCCATTTTGAGTGATTTTTTTTTTTCTTTCATTCAAAGTTTCCTTCAAAGGAAACTCATGTTAGATGCTATATAAGATTTCTTTAACATACTGCAATCTCTTCATATAAATTAAGAAATATGGTGACCTCCTTTTTCAATGGATGAATAGTTCTCAAAAAAGATGAGGGAGACCATGTCACAGCCATGGTCAAGTTCTTAGCTCTCTCTTGACTTCTGGGTACTCAGTGTATCTGAGCTTTGATACACTGACAATAACTTTTAAATCTGGCAGTTCAGGTTTCTACCTGCCTTATTTATTTATCCCCACTCATAGCTCACTGAATTAGTCATAACTGGACTATAGGAGGCTGTATAAAAGGATTTGATAAAAATCAAGGTACATGGCAATCTCTGACCTGTTCTTAGATACACTGCCATCCAACTCATCTTAGATAGCAATGGAGTTAGGCAGACATGATTTGCCCTTAGTAAATTGTTCTCATTCCTCCTAGTCACTTTCTTGTCTCTTGTTTTAAGAAATAACTTCTAGGAGAAACTGCTCCATAACCTTTCTGGGGTGTAAGGCAAGGCTGACCAATGTGTATGTTCCTGAATCCTCCTTGTCCTTTTTGAAGATGGAGGACATTGGTCTGTTTTTCCAACCATCAGGACCCTCTGATGGTTACCCTGATGAGAGAAAACACTCTCACAGTTACACAACCAGCTCCATAAACATCAATTCCAAAAGCTTGAATATGTACAGGGCAATTAAATAATCCATAACTCTGGCTTCCTCTACTCTGGGTTCAACTCCACTCCTTCAGATTCTTCTTGGATGTTGACTGAGAGCAAGATTTACCAGTGAAAATGGAGTTGAAGAAGGCAGTGAATGCCTCAGCCTTGTCTTTTATCACGTAACATTTCCTGCCCCAATGACGAATGGGTTCACATTTGTCTTATCTTTCCTTCAAAACTGAGGAATTTAGAAAAATCTTGCTTATCTCTTTTGGTAGTTTCAGACTGATATGGGCTTTGGCTTTTTTCTTGGTGTGATTGGTCTTATTCTTCCCACGTAGCCTATTCCTGCCTTCATCCCCTGTATGTTTTCTTTCTGTGTTTAAGGTGAAGTCAGGAGCTCCACATTCATCAATGCCTGCTTAGCTTTCTGAAATCCAAATTTGTTGTTAATCTCACTCACTATTCTTCAGATCATAAACTTCAAAGTATTTTGATCGCTGATGCCGAGGCTGCCCTTGACCTTTACATCATCCAGAACTTCTTGTTTGTAAGAAATAGATAAAATTGAATATCTATTCTAGTTTGTTAATCAGTCACCTGGATCACTCACGTTTCCCCTGCTGTGGGGATAATAGGTTTGGGCTGAGTTAGCCCTGAGCTATCCTAACAAGTCTTGTTCTCAGCAATGACCAGAGCATTCAATGCACCTGGACCTGCGGTTCTGCAGGGAGCAGGAAGCCGGGTGCTTCCAGCTTGCCCTGCTCCAACAGCTCCCAAACTACCCCAGGATGGGCAGCAGAGCAGAGATGGGCTGCAGCAGATCTTGGCAGCACTGCTTGCACCTTGTCTGTGCCCTAACCAGACTCATGGATGTTCTTTGGAACTATTCTGTTTTTGCTCTTATCATTTAGAGACCAGGTAATCAAGCTGAACAACATTTTTCAGAGACTTTCAGTTTCATTAATTTACATAATGGAATTGTAATGTGTTTAGTGTTAGTCACATCTCTTATGCAACCTAATACTTTCTTTGCTTTCTGGCTGTTTTGCACTGAAGTTTTCACAAGATTTCCAGAGTTGCACTCACATCTAAGTTGTTTCAGCTCATGTTGAAAGTTGTGAATGTGTATAAACCTGCTGTGCCTTAAAATCTCTCCTAGGCAAGAATGGCTTCAGCAGTTTTTTCTGTAGATTTTATGATCTTGTTTTGTCTCCTTTTTCTCAGGTTACTCTAAATACACTGTGTAAAATATATATTTAAAGGATAAGCACGTGTAAATGGGCATGCTATATACAGAAAATGGAACTTCAGCCTCATGGTATGTTGGGATTGTATTTATTAGTATGCTGACTGTTTAGAAGTGTAAAGAAAAGAAAGGTGTGTGGCAGAAGGTAATTTGGCCAATGAAGCTTTAATACATTGCTTTACAGCTGAGTGTCCTCCTCCTATTTCTTCTAGTTTGTATAAATAATACTTCAAAATTAATCAGATAAAAGGTATAAAAAGTACTGCAAACTTTTAAAATATTGCAACTTGAAAACATAGAAAAAGAGTAAATAACCTGAGGAGCTAATATGTCTGAAAAATTTAAAATATATGCTCTGCCCTCTATTGATTTGCTCCTCTCCCCCTTCTCCTTTGGCATACACAGACAAGACTTGCAGAACACGGCAATTTTGCATCAGTGTGCTCTAGTTTTTGTGCATTGCTTCATCCTTCCTATCCTTATTATTCCTTTGCTTCACCCTAGTCAGTTTTTGCTCATGTTGACTGCCTTTTTGGCAGTACTTTTTATTAAAGAAGTACTTGTGTGTTTTTCAGTGTTGCCATGATATACTTTCATTCAACGAATTTGTGGGCTCAGTGAAGAACTGTGTGATCATCACACTGGGTGGATAAATAAGCTCATTTCTCTTCATTGAATAATGGTAAAAATGGTAAAAGCTTTATGAAAAATTGGTAGAAGTTTCAAAAGTGTGGAGAAATTTTAAAAAATAGAGAAGAAGCTGAGAAATGTTATGAAATTTGAAGGCCATGTAGTTTATGTAGAATGGTGTTTCCTAGTGAGATCATCAGCTGTGACCTAGCTGTGACTAGTCTTAGACTTGTTCCAAACTGGGAGTTGCCTGCACTGTAATTTTAATAAGCAGTGCTGATTTCTGAATACTATATTGCTAATTAAATAATAGACACTGATAATTTCAGAGTTTGCAATGAAAATGATCTGACATGTGAAAGTAATTCTGTGCAAATGTTTTGAGGCTGGACACTCATGGAAAAGACTGGGTAAACTAAGAAATGCTGAATGTGATGGATGCTATTTCATTGTATAGTGGGCAGGCAGATGTCTGGTGTGAAATTCACTGGACATGTCATTCAATTAGAAATAAATTCCTGATTGGGAGCACAAACCAGAGTTCCTTTGGGAAAGAAAATCTATAAGGTCTTTGAATGAAAATGGGTGAAATTGTAGAGCTGATTGGGGTCAACTGTGGCTACTCTAGGCAGACATTTAAATTCTGGGTTTTACAGACATGGGAGGAATTTATTAATTCAGGGGTTTTAGTTCCATCAACAGCCTAATCCCTGATTCTTTAAGAAACTTTTAACTTAATTTTTCTTCAGACATGCAAATATACTGTAAATTAGCATGTGTTTTAGATTTAAAATAGAGGCAATTAGGGTGAAGGTTACCTGCTGGATATCTGCTTAGTCACTGAGGTAGGCTACAACCTTACATAGAGAGCTCCACCTTAGGTGGAATGGGTTAAGAGCTGCTGAGAGAAATTGGAGACCAGTTCTCTGTCTCAAAAGATAATGGCAAACTTTGTGGCAGTTATCACACTTCTGGAGAAAAGTCTTTCTGAACAGGTCTTAAATAAATAATCAATTAATATGTAATAAAATCTGATCCAGACCCCTCAAGCTTCCCATCCACTGATGTATGTCTGATGAATAGGCAGAGAAGGATGTTGGACTTTTGTAGTCTTCTGTACTTGGTTTCAGATAATCCTCAGATTTTCTATAGGGATTTGAATAACTTTAGAAGAAAGGACTGAATGTGTGGATTTTGTTCATGTTAGTGGATTTTGTGGTTAAGAAAGCTTCCACTAGTGGGGAGCTGTGGCTGGTTCTAAAGAGGAAAAGTGAAACAAACCACTCTGAGTTTGAACCCCCAAGCTATAAAGAGTGAAAAGAATACAAAGAACCTCCTCCCCCATGTTTAGAAAGAAATGAACAATTTTGAGGAATACATTAACTTAAACCAGATAGGTTAATCTCTGGTTTCAGGGATTTATAAATAGATTGTTCCCTTGATGTCATAAGTTAAAGGCTAGTGTTTTTCCATGCGGTCAGAATTGGTGGAAAAATTGAACATGCTGTTGAGCTTATTTGTGTTGCTATTTATAGACATTTCTGTGAGGTTACTTGAGTATTGAGTTATTTGAGTGTTCTTTTGTGTAACTAACTGATAGCAATCCTGTAACATTGATATGCACTACCTTGGTAGCTGAGGATGCAGGTTGGAAGAATTAATTTCCTTTAAAATAGTATCATAAAATACAATCTAACTTTCTTGGTATTTTGAACTATTTCAAAACCAAGACTGACCAGAACATAAGTTATGAATTTTCTGCTGATTGTGCTGAGATAGAGCAAGTAATAAACCCAGAGAAGAGTGATTTCATCTATAAATCTGAGGAAGGGAAATTTTAAGAATGGTTCAATGTCTGAACCATGAGTATGTAAAAGTCACACTACTGTGAGTCAAACATTTTTTAGAAATAAGGCCTTTAAAGCTGCCAGAATCACTGTATAATGTTGTCTTCATGCTGACAATTTATGTTGACTTATTCTATGTGGTTCATAACATCTCTATGTATATATCTCATCTAAATGAGAGGACATAGAGAAGAGTGATTATTCCACTGCCAACAGTACCTTATTTTTACCAGAATCCAATCATTATGATAAAAAACACCTGCCTGGTTTTGTAGAATCATGAACATCTTGAGTTAGAAGGGGCCCATGAGGATTGTCCTCCGTGCTCCTCAGAGGACTATCTACAAAACTGTATGACTAAAAACCCCATCCAGGCACTTCTTGAACTCTGACAGGCTTGGTGTCATGACTGTTTTTCCTTGGGGACCCTATTCCAGTGACCAACCATCCTCTCAGGGAAGAACATTTTCCTAAAGTCTGAACTTTGCCTGACACAGCTTCGTACCTTTTCCATTATTTTTTTCCTATTTTACCATTCAGCCATTGGTTCATGTTTTCTATTTTTTTTTAAAGAGATTGTGTTCCTTTGCTGCTATTGGGTTTGGGTTTTTTCAATGTAAAGCTCCATAAATTCTATAACTATTCCAATCTCTCAATAAGTTTTCCTGAGACGTAGGCAGACTCAGCTAAAAAAAACCCTGTTTATGTAATAATTTAAATATCTTCTGCATAATAAGTTTAAATCTCCTTTTGGAAAAACATAAAAATGTTGACTACAGTTTTGTATTGTCTGTCAGTATTATCCCACCACTGTGAAAACAGCTCTGCTATCATATCCATATTCCAGCTCACTGGTTAGCCCCTTCACTGGGTTGCTGTATTAGGCACGCAGGTTAAATCTTTTCCTAGTGGGGCTCTGCTAATGCTCCATTCTGAAGAAATGTGTAAGATTTTTCTTTCTCTATGCAGAATTTAGAAGAAAATTGCGATTCCTTTGTGAGCTCCATGTTTAGCATTTTCATCCCTGTATAAGTTACCAATTCTGTGCATCATTGATTTTATTCTCAGGGACCTACATATGCAACACACAACATCCTTTTGACAGTGTGCTGGGGGCTGGATGGAAGTTATCCACACAGTGTATCCTGCCCTTCCATTTGGGTTTTCTTTAAGGTAATGAGTAGTCTGGAGACCATACCAGTCCTGACCTGCTATAGCCTCCTTTTCCCAGAGCATACTTAGGAACTGAAAGAGAGACAGCCCTAAACCAAAACTGGTAAAATATTAACAGTCTCCACTTCTGTTGAAATCCATCTGTGCAATCCATTTATGATAAGAAAATTTCCCCTCCTGAGCCTTGTAGTGCATAAGCATATTTCACATGAGAGTAATCTGTGTAACAGGTAAGCAAATCTATAAAAGTCTTGTGATAAAAATAAAAAATTAAGCATAATCTGGCAGTACTTTGCTTACCAAAGAAAGAATCAACTATAGAGTGGTACACTGTCCCTTGCAGAAAAAATAATTCTTTTGAGAAACATTTATTTTTCCTAAGTGGATGGGAAAGTTTAGCTGAATTTTACTATGTTTTCAAAAAATTGTTACATTTTCCTAAAAGAACATTGATTAAAATATTATCGATTATTTACAACATAACTGGATAATAGCTGTTTCGTGTTAACTCTTGCAATAAAAGGAAGAAATTTGCAAAAAGTATTCTAAGCCACAGAGCTGGTTTTGCCTATTGCCACAGACTGAAGGTACTGTTAGTATGGAGGTACTGCCAGAACTGGGCACTCACTGTTGTTTTGAATGACACTTTGGAAGGTTTTTCAAGTAGTTTTTCTATAAACTATATACTTCAGAAATCCCTCTCATACAATAAGGCTGAAACTATTCCTAGCTAGCAGTAATGTTGCATTGTCAAATCCATGGATACCCTTTTGCAAGTTATGCCTAGGATGAGGACTTCACAGATGTTTGTATAAATATGTTAAATGTAGGATTTGTCTTGGAGTCTGTAATTTAGATTGCCTCTTTCACTTGCATTTACTTTTAAAATATGTGAAAAATTTTGAGAAGGCTTTTTTGAGAATATTTTTCACAGCCATATTTGCATTTAACTTTTTTATGCTTTTCTTTTTTAAAGGGATATAGAGCACATTCAATAGGCACAATCCTAAAGTCTATTCTTAAGTTTTATTCAGGTTAAACTCAAAAGAGTTTCAAAATGACAGATTAAAAAAGGAACTTGTATTGTCTAAGTGATAAAGGCTTTGCATCACAGAATTTAGCAGAGTAACAAAAATCACTCCAAAATTGATAACACAAGTTCTGACCAAAAGCTAACATTGATAGTAAGAAAAGAAAGTGGACTTCTGGGCTGGATGTTCATTATGAGGAAGAAAAAAATAAGTAATTTATTCTAGTTAGCTGAAAGATTTTTCTCTCCATGGAAAACTACTTTTTAATGTCTTTAGTTTTCCTACCCTTTGGGACTCTCTTATTCTCTAAATTAAATCATGAGTTACATTTCCATCATGCCAGTTCAATATCGAAGATTTGATCTCTAGAGCAACCAGTGTATAACACAACTGGTGCATATGTTTCCTTCCTTGATCCATGTATTTTATTTATAACATTATCTTTTCCCTAGAGGATTTCAGATGCATGTTGATGCCAAATGCCTTTCCAAAAGTAGCTGTCAAGAGAAATAAACACTTTTGGAGTGATTGAGTAGGGAGAGAAAATGTACAGATATTAAGCAAGTCAGCAACATACCCTTTTATTTTCAGATAAATGGTCTGAAATTGGTGGCTTGTCCTCCCTAGGATATTAAAAGAGATCATAAGATTTAGTCAGTGGGAAATAGAGAGTGCATATTGCTTCAGTGATGTTCTAACATCTAGGGTCTTGGGGAAATGCTGTAAGCAGGTACAGTGGCCTTAATATTTTTCCTCATCAGGAACATCTGGTAACACATGAGGCTTGAAACACTTTACTGGAAGATTCTTATTCAAAATCTTGTCTCAGTATTTCTGAAAGTTAAGATATTTGAAATGCTGATAAAGGCTGATGAGGTTAATGTAGAATGAGGGCCTAGGAGAGATCTAGGTTAACATGAGATTAAAGATACCAGACAGCTTGTGATAAATTAAAATTTCTTTTTCATTTCACCTCAGTGAAGCAGTAAGAGTAAAGCAATGCTCCAGAGGAATTTTTCTTAGTGAACTTCAGCATGAGAAGCCTATGCCTAAACATGACATCATTTAAAATGTACGGCTTGGCAACAGCTTTCAAAGTCCTTCTCCCTGATTTACATTATTGAATTTCTTTTATATAGAGTATAAAGAACTAAAATTATGGTCATACATCTCCAGTGTTTGGGAATTAGCTGTGACACACTAGGATCTGGTGATTCTTGTTGGTGTAATTAAAAGTAACTGGTTTTTTGTTGGTCACATGCTACTGTGAAGCCAATATGAATTCTTCAGCAGTCCTCTCTCCTGTTACTGTCTTCAAATGTGTCCCTTTTCTTTTCAAGGCAGCCTTTGATATCTCCATTAGTTATTCTCATTGTAATAAGGAAGATAAGCAACCAGGTGTGTGCCATGTCCCTTGGACACTGGCAAAGCATTTTTGCAGTGGAGCAGCCTCAGGTCATAATGCTGGTAGCCCTTAAGCGGGATTGTTTGCATGCAAATCTGTTGAATACTTGATGATACATATATTTGTTTGCAAATTTTTCTTATGTAAATTACCTTGAGATAGAAATTGCGCTTATCACTAAAAAACAAGGGCCAGATTCTATAATTTTTACTAAATTGTCTTGTGTAATTATTATAATGATGAGTAATTGCATCTATAACAGTACAGGCTTTGGGGAGCTTGGTCTTTAACAAAGTCAAAAAAACAAATACGTTTGATAAATACTTTGTGGAAAAATCTGAATGCCATTATTCAAAATAGCACCTATGGGATAAAGAAAATATCCCTGGTTCAGATATTTCCCTTAGTGATTTTCTGCTTTTTAATTGTGATCTGTCTTTTCTCCATGAAATTGTAAAGCAGAATAAAATTTCTAAGTTCTCAACTCCAGTAAAATGCACAAAAAGCTGCTCTATATTCCCAGATTTTACCTTCCAGTGTTAAGCACTTCACCATATGCATTTGAAAAGCAGTGGTGAATGAAAGTGAAACAAATTCTGGCATCAGAAGATATATTGACTGCTCTGACTCAAGTTGATTTTAATATTAATTACAAGCAAGGTGGACTGATATTCCTCCTGCTGTTCCATGTACTTGAGTTCCTTCTTCTCTAGACCCTTCACTGTGTTCATTGCTCTTTTGAAATGTTTTGGAGGCTCTTTTCTGAACACATGCCAGGACTTCAATGTCTGACTTGTAGTGAAGCGCACAAAACCAGACTATTTGAGGGGCAGCCTCACCAGAGCTGAGGATGAAAGGGAAAGAAGCAGTGGTGACCAAGCCCCCTCTCCACACCTGAGAGAAGCCCTTAGGGAGCATTAGCAGCCAGGAGCATCACAAACAGGGCAGGCCAACAGGAGATGGTAGGGCAGGGTGTGCAGGATGGACCTGCAGCTCTGCCAGCCAGCCTGAGCAGGGAGCAGCGGTCCTGACCCAGCAGAAAGTCACGGCCTCTCTGAGCTCTGCCCCCACCATGGCTGACACAGATGGCAGGAGAAAGCCTCAGTGGGAACAGGCTGACACTCAGGTGCCAGGCTCTAGGCCGGCCCTTGCTCTTGGGTAGGGATGGCAGCCTTAATCAGAGCTGCACCCAGGCAGAGGAACTCCTCCACTTAGTCACCAGGAGGAGGTGAGTACACTAGGAAGTAGGAAAGAGAGACTGAAAGAGACTGCTGGAATCGTGCCCTGTCTGCCCTGGGACAGGCCCCACAGGCCAATGAATGCATGACACAGAGCCTTCCCTCTCCTCTCTCTGCTCAGCTGAACACAGCAACTTAAGGGATGAGGGAAATGGCAGGATTTACACTAAGTATCTTCCTTTGTAGCCTCTTCTGTAAATTCATGCACTCTATTTTATCCTTGTACATTCATGAATCATATGGCAATATTCACCTTAATGTTCATTAATCTCCTGGAAATAAGTAAGAGAAAGGTAGCAAGAAAGGAGAGGATGGTTTCAGCAATGCCAGGTCAGTAGGGTCTGCTTCCTTGGTAAGCACACTTTCCTTGATCACCACTTGTTTCCTGCTTTGTTGACAGTTGCTCACAAATGGAGAAATGCTCAGTGCTGCTGTTTCCTCTCTGTAGCAAACTTATTGATGTGCATGCTTGGAAGTTGCCCAGTTCCTGAATAAATGCCTTCTCTGTCCTTGTGGGCCGAGGGATTTGTATGTGATAAACATCAGCTTGAACAATGTAGCACTTGCTTGTAACTCACAAAGATTAATTTAAGGGGTGCTTTTTTTTGTTAAATTTATTGGTTGCAATTTTTCAGTGAGCAGTTTTTCATGTGTATCTTTTAGATAAAATCTGATAAATGGATCCAGTTTTGTATCTTTTTTTTCCCTATTGGATCAGGATGGCTTTTTAGAAATAGAAATGGCATTACATATGCCAACATAAATTTGAAATTGTCCTTCTACTATCACCATTTGATAAATATGGTGAATTTTCAGAGTCACTGCAGGAGGTCAGCCTGCCTTCTAGCACGAGAGAATGTATGTCTTGTCCCATGGCAGCTTTGCCTGTGCTTGTTCACAGCTCAGAGCTGAAGAAGTTGGACAATCCCCCTGTGAGAATATTCTTGGAAGGATATTTTATCTTCTGCGATTTTCTGTAGCTTTTACTGGGATGAATAATCTTTGCAGGATAGGTTTTCACTTCCATTTTCATTTAACAGTCTGTGTATATTATTACAGTAAAAAAAAAAAGCTAACTATGGTATTCTATTAAAAATAATAATAAAAAGTCTTCTAACTTGAAACAGGAATACTTTCCCTGGAGAAATGACAGCTTTTTACTTAAGTGAATGTTATATATATTGAGCTGGAAATGATCCAGACAGGAGATTGACTACTCAAAATAATTGCAGTCCAGTAGGACAGGCTTAATTAGGTTTTTCAACAAAATTTTGGACTGTGTGGAAGCATCTGAGCTTTATCAGCCTCCTACTTTACCATTTTCAAGACAGCAGTCAGGTTTTTCCACAATGAAATTACTGTATTTGAAAGACATGGCCGTGGTGCTGTGCTCTGACCACACAGCAGAGGATTCTGAAAGCATATTAAACAATTTGTCTCCCCTCAGCTTGACCACCCTCATCTATCTTTTTTACACTAGTGAATGTATCACTTGTGAATGCTGCTTGACCTTTCTCATCCAGTTGAAAACAACTGTAATATCACTGTGCTCACAGAGTATTTCTATGTTTTAAGAATTCTGGACGGCCAGAATCTTATCATAGTAAGACTGTGGAAAGCTAAGATTTCTTGATACGCTTAAGATACAATGGGCTCTGCTACCCAAACTGAAATAAAAGAGTATTTTTGGTTCCTCACTCCATAATTTATATCTTATACATTAGTAGATGTAAATTATTATAGTTTCACTGACATGCATGGCATTACAC
Source organism: Melozone crissalis (assembly GCF_028551555.1). Classification (NCBI taxonomy): domain Eukaryota; kingdom Metazoa; phylum Chordata; class Aves; order Passeriformes; family Passerellidae; genus Melozone; species Melozone crissalis. The sequence continues at coordinate 31,602,443 of NW_026535784.1, read as the reverse complement.
TAATTCACAAGAGCTATGAAACTTCTTCAAAATATCAGGATTAGTGGAGGATACCATCTTAGAAATTGCTGCTCATGATGGCATGTTACAGCTTGTGCTGTAATTATTTAAACCCGTTAACTATTTTGGTGTGAATAAAAGTGGTAAATTGTTATTTAAGATGTTTTCACAAAAACTTGCAGCAATTAATATACTATAGGCTTGAAATGAGAGGGAAATAGCATAAAAAAGGAGCTATCTGATAGTTCAGATATTCAGATATAATTTAATGGGCAGAGCAGTGTAGTCTAATATTGAACGAAATATTGAATAAACACCTCTGTGAAAAAGGAGAGTAAAAAGGACATATTCTTGTTTGAGGAAGACTGCAAGTTGCACACACTCAGGCAAAATGAAATGTCTAATAGTTCTGTGTCAGATTTTTTCTGTCTATAACTGAAATTTCTGATTGTGCTATAATTTCTTGGTATTGGTGCAGACATCTTTTTGTCTAAAAATAATTGCTCTTCTGGGTTAAGTTTTAAAGGTCATATGAGTAAGAGTGGACAAAGTGAAAACAAGGCAAGGAAAATGGTAAAACCCTTCTGCCTATCAAACATTACTGAACACTCTGATATGGAGGTGTTTGGAGTTTCTTTTTTTGCCTGTGTCACTTCCTGTGTATGCTCTCTGAAGGATTTTTGTTGTCCTGATGTTCACACTTGAACTTCATCAGTTCTCATAATGCTGATTCATCATTTTAGGGTTCAGGAAAACTCTGTGTGGGGATATGACAATTAAGTATTATTTCTGTTAATTATAAGGTTTTATAGACCTTGATAAAGATGAGTGGGGACAAAGTGCTTCAGTACACTGCAGTACTGAGTCCTAAGATTATTTAGATGCCTAAGCAAAATTGCACGTGTCCACAGCATTCAGAAGAGCTTAGCTCAGTAGTGTGGCAGCTAATTTAGCAAATAACTCTCCTGAAGTCTTGTTTGGAAAATAAACAAAACTGTAAGGCAGTAAAACAATAGAAACATTGGGGCCTTAATTCTTTGGTAAAATTAATGTATATCTCTCTACAGGCAATAAAATATATTTCAAAATATTTCTGTCTCCTTCCTATCTTCAGACCAATTAAAAGAACAAATTCTTCCAAGGTAATTAGCAGCAGATATACTAGTCTGAACTCTAGAAAGATCAAGAAGGATCTATAAGAACCATACAGACATCTTTTCTACCGGACTTGGTGTTCTATCATGCTATTGAGCTGAACCTCCAAAAATTACTTTTAGTTTCAGTGTTGCATTCAAAATTTTAAGATAATTTCCCTCAGTAAGGCTTTCATGCAACAGACAACTTCTCGCCTGTTACTTTTTTAAAAGTCATTGTCTTTATATCTGAGATTTTTACAAAGTATTCCTGCTTCATAACTGGGTCTTTTAGCTCAGGAAGTTGTTTATAATGAATCAGGCTAGACACAATGTATTTGTGTTCATTTACTGGTGCTCTCCTGAGTTAGTTGTTTACCACCTTCCATTTCTGTATTATTAAAATTCTACTCCATTTATCTTATCTGTTTAGATGCAAGTTGGTGATGACTATTATTTAACCTAAAAATTTTTATGTTGAATGGATTTGAGTTTAACTCACTTTGATCTTTCCTGTCACCTGTTTTTGAAATTATATAATTTTTCTGCCATTTTTTTCTGTTAAAATGGCCTATTATAAACTATGTCATTTGGTTGAAATGAAACTATGTTTCATTCATATATTGCTTCAGATGCTACATGTGAGATCTAACTAGTATCAGTAGTACAGTGAGCCGAGATTAGGAATGTTTGACTGTTCTTAAAAGTGTTGAACCAAAATTACAAACAATTGTCTGATCCAGAACGGTTCCTTGCAAATAATGGTTCTGTTATTATATGTTTGAAGAAAGCAGCTGTCTTCTTTACTATTTCTTCATGGGGTAATGAAAACCAAAGGAGAATGTGCATTTAATTTATGAACTATGTCTGCAGCACTGGACATTTGCCTTGCGTTAAATTTTACCTTAATGCTGCATGAGCGTTTAAGGTATAGATCACTCACGCTGTGGTTGCATTGAGTTCTCCAGAGCAGTGGACTCTATTTCATCACATACAATATCCCTTGCCCTTTTTTGCAGGGTACGCATGTTCAGGGTAAAGATAGTGGGAGAACATTTATTAGGACTGCAGAGAACACAGGATGTGAATTACAGCAAAGGCAGCCAGTTCACCTACAAAAACTCCAGTTGAGGTGGCTCTAGTTTAAATTGGTCCTCTCAAGTCAGAGTGTGTTCCTTGTAGCCGGGCAATGGTGCTTCACAGACTGTGTTTCTTTTATATTCAACATCTTTCTGCAAGGTCAGACGCAACCCTGGTAATACTGGGAACATTTGACCCAAAGTTCTTTTTCAGTTGCTGTGAGGGAACAATGTGGTCTCCTGCACACACATACAAAAAATTATGTAGTAGAACTTCATGGTTTTCAGTAAAGGTCAAAAATTATATGCAGATTTTGCCTGTTGATAATGGGTTTTATTTTTTCAATATTCCTCTTGATAAGTGTTAGAATTGCATACAGAGACTTCTACTTTGAAGATTATTCAAGTCCTCTGCTGATCTCCCACAGACTATGCATTCAATTTTATGACAGTGGCCCTTTCTTTTGTCAATCACAGCGTGCTTTTAACAAAGAAAATATTTACACTGTTTTGATTTTTGTTCAGGAGGGCGTTTTATTCACCTTTGGAAAGCATGTAAATTATTAAAGCCACCCCTGATTGTCTGCAACTGAATGGAACTTCTAATCCTTGTTTAAAAATATAAATTATTCATTGTAAGATTTAATTTGAAAGTTGGCTGTGTGGTTCCTATGGTTGTTTACATTGCACTCTGGTGAAATTGAAAGCACAAATGAATTCCACTAGGTTTTGTTAGAGACCTTTTGTTAGAGGCCTGACTTCGTATATCTGAAGATTGTCTTTTATTTCTTTAAATATATAATCCCTTTTTTTTTGCTTTCTGTATCAAAATAAAATATAGATAAAAGGAGAAAGTTACTAAGAGCTTTCAGCAGTAGCATTTCATTGAATGCTGTCTTCCATTCACACTGGCCACAGTTGGCTCTTGGATGGAAAACATCCAAGGAAAATTGGTATCTGTAGTTGTAACACTAATACTTCCATATGTTGTGTGTCACTGTGCGCAAGAAATAAACTGATGTGCTCAGAACATGGTCATTTAAAGATAGTGAACAGTCTATATCATTCTTTTGAAAGAGGAGTAATAATGGGAGAGGGAATAGTAATAGCTTAGGGCTGAATGAAGTTTGTTTTATTCAGCATAAATACCTTTATGCTCCATTTCTATTCCATCTAGTGCTTTGGGGACGTTATGGTTATAGCATTTTACACTGCTGATGTCTTTCAGTAAACTTAGCATCTTCCCTTACGTCAGTGTTGAATGCTCTGGTATTTTACAAATCAAACTGTGTAGATCCAATGTCCCCTCCCCAACAGGTAAAAAGGAACCTGAGCTATGCCACACATGAAACAATTTCCTAGTGACTCTTAGAGCATGAGAGAGGAATAGGGAATTGTCTGAGTGAGTTCTCTGTTTCCTTGTACTTCTGAAAAACAAGAACTAGGGGAAAATGAGCTACAAAATCAAGCACTGAGCCAAAATAAATATAAAAGCATGGCACCAAAAACAGAGAATATACCTTTATTTTAGCCTTATAGAAAGTGAGCCAAAAAAGCAAGTAAATTAAAGAGAATATACTATATGAAATCTCAAGATTTTTTTCTCTGATTCCATTAAAAATTTTCATAAATTATAATTGTTATTGCAATTTTATTGTGCATCACTTGTTCTTCTTGGAGTTTTTTTGTTATTATCATTATTACTTTTTCCGAGTTACGTGGAATTGTTCACACCTCCACCCATGAAGTTTTTTCTGATTCTCCTCCCTATCCTACTGAGATGGGGGAATCAGTGAAGTGCTGCAGGGTGCTTAACTGCTGTCTGGAGTTAAACCGTGTCAAATAAGTGGAATTATGAAGGAGAAAAAGGCTCCATACAGGTTCAGTTACAAATTAGTGTGACATAAGAATCAACTGTGTAAGTTCCATGCAGAGTGACTGAGACATGACAGTTTTATGGGAATCTAGGGGGAAATTAAGAGCAGAGCCGTTATTCTGTATTTAATTGCATTTAGCTGAAATCAGAATACAGAACACTGCTGCCTGGGTCTGTTTCTTTTAAGTTAATTCCTTCTGTGTTCTGTTTAAACTCATTCCTGTTGCTTTTCTGACTCAAGTTCCAGTGTATACCCTTTCTGCAGTGTGATGCTGTAGCATGTTTGCAGGAAAAATGCTTCGTTTCTAATTCCTGCTTCCTTTTGATCATCCATACTTAAATATGTGTGTGTTTCTCTAGAAAGTGTAATGTGGCAGCTGGCTGTAACTCCTCAAGCCGATTTACATGCCTCAATCCTGCATGGTGCCCCCACCACAGGTGGAGAGCAATCCTATGCAGTCAGGTTTTTTATAACTCTGTCATTTCCCATCACATCAACACTTGCCTTGCCTCTTTTTTAAAAAGAAGCACTTAAGTAGAAAGTTTATTCAAAATGTCAGCTGACACAATCAAAAATCTGTGACTGAGGCTTTAGTGCAGGGAACACTCTGAGATTATGATGTGTGTCAGCATGTCTGAGAACTAAATGAATCTGTGGGGAGTTTTTTTAATGTTTTAGTAAAACAGGGAAGAAGTAAACACCGCTTGAAAAATTTCAGGGGTTTAGTTAATTTCTTGTTTCCTTTAAGAGACATAATTTTATTAAAAAATAGGGCATTCAATTTTGCTTTGATGAAAGGTACATCCTGTTTATGAAAGGTACCTCTCACTGTGTGCCGAGTTTCCCTCCAGAGTTTCACTAATGATATTTACCTTTTGCAGTGTTCGAGAACTGTCAGAAAATGTCATTTTCTTCCCTACAGGATTTTTGTCAATTTCAGTGAAATGCGCTTAAGTAGCTTTTCATGGGGAGAAAAGATGGAGAAAAGATTTCTGTCCTCAAAAAATATGTACTGAAGTGACATGACTGAAAGTTGTGAAATGCAACTTCAGTGTAGAACAGGAAGTAAAAGTATTTGGGCTTTTTGTTTGTTTTCCCTGAATGCTCTGGATGAGAGGTCTTGGATCTGTCAAATATCATGGACAACTTCTGTATATGTAGGAAGACTTTTCTTTTTTGTCCCCTCTTTGTTTAATGTTTTTTTCATAAAACAAATGGACTCTTTTAGGTTGAAAATGACCTTTAATATCACCAAGCCCAACCATTTTCCTGACCTCCTTTACCACAGAACCAATATCCCATAATCTCCAGGAGCCTTTCTGCACTGACTGCAGAACACTTACTATAACATTGTAATACATGTTTATTTGTCAAATTTGTGGTCTATATATTTGGGTTGGTGTTTGATCTTTTCTCTCCCCACCCCACATATCTCTGATTCCAGTGAATGGAACACATTATTGCCCATGGTTTTCTGCTGTGTCTGAAGGATCCCCAGTGATTATTTCTGTATATTTTTCTGGTTGCTCCGAAGAGTTGATTATCTCACTTTCTGTAGTTTTAAGCATACAGGTACAGCATGTCAAATAGGCAGCTTTGCCACCCTAAGGTATTGCTGTTTTAATGCTGAAGTTCTTCCTCTCTTTATGTAAAACAGAATAAGGAATCAATTTTTTCCCTATATTTAGAACAAATCTTAGCTTCTCTATGGAAAAGCTAAAGCATTATCAAAAAGCAACTCTTTCACTGAATAATTTTCTGATCTTCTAACCTTGCCATGCCAATGGCGTGGGCATTCAATAGCATTTCTAATCATATAATAAAACACTTTGTAAAGCATACTTGTTGGAGATGAAGGGAGAACGACCATCCTTTAATGCATCGAACTCAACTTATTGATCAATCAATCACCTTAAATAACAGTGTTAACGAACTTCATGCATATTCTGTAATCCAATTTCATGATAGGCTAACAGAGAAAAGTCTAACCACTCCTTTTGTTTTAGAATACCTACAATTGTTTAATAAAAACAGAACCAGTGTTCCCAAAACTTCTACATCTGTTCCCAGGGTGCCAGCCTTTCCCAGAGACGGTGTTCTGCTTGTTATGGGAAGACAGCCCGAGACTATATTGTTTATAAAGTGATGCCTGAGAGAGTCTGAGAGAGTCTAATTGTTTATAGAAATCAGGCTGGGAACTGCTTTAGGAACTGCTTTACTTTTACCTTTTACTTTTCTCTCAATTGTATGTCTTCATGGCCTTTTTCTTTAAGCCATTCTTGAACTAAACTCTCCACACATACTATTAATGCTTCTGGAATCATAAAAAGCTTTGTGCGGTGAAAATGTGTTGTGAATGCTTTAAATTCTGAAAGCAAGGATAGTTTTGAGTATTTTCTGCTTCCAGACCATACTTTCTGGAACAATTTCTATTCAAAGGATAGCATACATAGTCTCTAAGGATTTGGCCTATGGTTGAGCTTTCAGGAAACAAACCTCAGAAAATAAGAACGTAAGATCAGCTGTTTTGATTCAGACAAATCATTACCTAGCCTGAATCCTTTGGCTAATAGCAGATACCTGGGGAATAAGCATGTAATGATACTGCCCTAAATCACTCTCCCAACACCTAGTGATTTGTAGCTCAGCTATTATGGAACCAAAGGCAGTTTCTTCCTTTTTAAAGACTCTGCTTTGTCTCCCTGTCCAGTTGTTTTTGAGCCGCTCTGGTCTTCTAGCCTCAGTAATATCCTTTGGCTGGGGTTGCAAATGCAGACAGTGAGTGTTAGGCTAGTCTAAGCATAGGCTCAAGCATATGTGCAATCACATGACAAACTGTAATTTTTCCCTCCTTCCTTCTTGCGTGGTAGCAAATCCATCTGTCACTGAAACTCACCATTTATACGCTTTTTTTCTGTTTTACTGTAAATGTACTTAATGATTATATTCTTATATACTTTCACTGCAGAGCTGTGACTTCTGTAACTCATGTTACACTGGAGAAGATGCTTGGGTATGACATTTCAAAATCAATGGCAGCACGTCAGATTGTGCTTGATAGATACAGGATACTCAGGGTTCCTGTATTTATACTTGATGTGATAAGGAAACTGGAGCTCGTGTCAGGGGGCTTCACAGCAAGAAATATCACTGAAACAATAAAAAATTCTGAATGGTTTGCATTAACTTACACTTCTGTACACCTTGTTCTACTTTGATAGTATGTAAAAATACATTAAAAGAGATGGAAAATTTTGTAACAAAAATACCCCCTAGAATGTCTAACTTAGTGAATACAAGTAAAAAGTTAATTCTTTGTGTATGCCAGGTTTGGAATTGTCTTCAATTCTGTGCTGACTTGCACTAACATTTACCAGTTTCTTCTATGGAGAGATTCTATTTCAGCAGTATGTGAGGAAAACTGAGTGATCTCATTAAATTTTTTTTCTCAGATTTCATATCTTCAGGTTGTTTTCTCACTTATCAAATTCAGCAAGGATGTGAGGCTGATGCTACCTCACAGTTCCATCTATCAACATTGCTAGTGATAACAGATTCCACAATCAGAACTCAGTTGAGGATATATTTGTGAGATGATAGAATAGAGTCCCTGCATTGCTGGCTATAGTTATAGCTAGTTTATTGTCACTAAGAAAGGCAGATATATCTCCAAATCTCATAGAATACAAGTATTGTATGTAAAGTATTTCTGGAATGGCATCATTTTCGAAAATTGTTAGAAACCATCTCAAACACATTTGATTAAATGCTTAACCATGAAGGTATAAATTTTGGTATAGTGGAAATTTACTGAGAGTATAGAATTTCAGTGGTTTTCTATGAGAACATTTCTGAAATGCATTGTGGAGACTGGTAGCATCAATAGAGAGAAGCAAAATAAAATATGTTAAGCACAAATCTGAAGTTTTTTATATAGGATGTTTTGTTGCAGCTGGATTTTTTTAAAAAACAGTCTTAGAATTTAGGTTTTTTTTGTCTTGGACTCAAATGAAAACAGAGTATGAAAAGTGACTATGTGTAATATACTTGTTTTAATGGTTTAAAAACTCAAAATTTGATTACTCCAGTCATGTTGGGGTTTTTGGTTGAATTTTTTGGTCTTTGTTTTTACAGCTAGAACTCTGGTTCTGTAATATATTCTTCATAGTTACATTAGAATGATGTTTTAGCAGATGCAAATTAATTTTAAAATTAGTTTTTCATTTATGTCTATGCAAATAATACTACATCAACTATCCTTGATTCTTTTATACTTTTATTCTTGCCTTCAGGTTTGATTTCTTTCTTGTTTCTTTTCCCCATTTATTAGATGGCACGAAGTAGACACTAAATGTGATGTAAACAAGAGTCTCCAAGGACAAGTTTGTGTTAAGCTGTGATCTTTGTCACTGAAGACATTGCATTTGCAGACATGATAGCGTAGAATCATCTGCAGGTTTTTAAATTTAACTTTGGGATTCAGGATGAGGGTTTTCTGGTAATGCAAGCTATTTCATCTTTTCCTCCTATGTGGTATACTTTTCCCTACCACAGAAAGCAGATGTGCTCAGATCCAGAATGCATTCCTTATATATGGCCTGGCAGTTAATGTGATTTATATCAAAGAATTTCACAGCATTATGTGGGTTGTTGTAAAAAAGCAGAATTTTGTATGGTTGAGCCTTGAGTTTTAGGAAAATGAATTCACAAATATCAATTTAAACGTGTAAGGTGCAGTTGGTATGAGGCAAGAAAACCTGTGATCTGCTTTATGCCTTGCACTCTACATAACTAAAAGAAAATCTATATTTTTATTCCTAAAATTTAAGAAATCTAAGAAGGTGAAGATACAAGACACCCCAGCAAATCTTATCTTAAATCAGTGACAGGATTGGTTAAGCCAAAAAGATCGATATAGACTTTGTCAAAATCTTGAAACCATGCATTATCCCGCTTTGCACACTGAATGAACTTAATTGACTTCAGTTAAGAATTGTTCCACACCTTGAGTGAGAATGAACAGATTTTGCACTTAATGGGGTGAATATCAATTTCCTAGGAAAAAAGTGTTTGTGTAGTGAGTTTGTATTGAGGCTAACCAATAGCAGTAGCAATGTAAAAGGTTGCACACTTGAGGAGTGTGATGAGACTAACTACTGGTAGAATAGTCCTAGTGGAATATGCTATTTCAAATTAGAATGTGTTCCTATATCCTTACTAGAACATTTTAATAATATTTTTTATGATATGGCTTTCTCACTAGAGTTTTAGTATTTATGAGAGATATAAGTTGTATATTTGTAATCACGGTGCACCTTCCTTGCTTATTCTTCTGCAGTTTAATACTCGTGGATGTAATCATCTATTTCATTTTTTTCACTCTTCCATTATGTAAAAAAGAACGTGTCTTTCCCCAAATCTTTATTTATATTTTACTACTCTATTGATATTTGGCATTTGATAGATTAGCAATATTCATACCTTTGAATCTGAGAGGTTTTGATAAATTGGGGGGGATTAGTAAAAAAAATCACTAAAATTAATTTTTAGCTCCAGATCTTGAATATTTTCCCATTTGAAAAATGATCCTTTGTTTTTCAGATTAAAATTTTTTTTGGTTATTGTATATTGAAATAATTTGCTGTGTCCGCTTTCTGAAACCCTCAACACATTATTTTTATATTGAAAAGGGATCATTAGTATCTTTAGTTTGTTTCATTGTCCTAACCGCAGTGGAGAGAAGGCAATCACTATCAGTCTTCTTTTTTTCTATTGAATGGGAAACAAGTTTCTCAATTATCCAAAGTTGAAGTTGAAGTTGAAGTCCAGCACAAGTTTAAACTCGTGCTGCCTCTTTGATGCTCCAGCTTTGTAAAGCTAGTACACCACCCAACAGTAGGAAAGTTAGATGTAGTAATTATACTATTCATTTTCTAAACCTTCTCTACTGAATTGTAAAAATTACATTGGCACTTGGCAGTATAGTATTTGATCTTGAAATTACTTAGTAACTTCAGTAGAACAGTGTATTCAGGAGTGGCTATTTATCAATAGGCCATCAGTATGATGAAGCCTACAGTGGAGGAACCCAGTAAAAGAAATTCATTCTCATGAAATTATAGGGCAGAAGTCTAAGGCAATACAAGAAAATTAAAGGGCAACATGAAAGATTTCCCTTTTGTATATTGATTTTTACTTAAAATGGATTTGTGACATTTCTGCTGTCATCAAGTTTATTTATTTAAAGTATTTCTCAAGGCATTTGTTTAATGGTTAAGCATAACAACTTAGGAATACAACTTGTCTTTGTAAAAGAATGTGGACCTGAGCCAGGCTGTTTAAAATTTAGGCTACATAAACAAGAGGAAATTAAACACTGAGATGTTCCAGGCACTGGAACTTGACTGTCATATTGATAAATTGCTGGAACAGTCTTGCCTCAGTTTTGACCCACAGGCTTGCAAATGGTTCTCAGGTGCCCCATGAGGGTGTGCATTGATAGTGGCTGCTTCCAAAAAGCAGGTTGGAAATAGTCACCTCCCCTTAAAGCATAAGAGAGTTTACAGAGAAAGCAGTTTAGTGCCAGGATGGTGGCAGTGCTTGAGGATGCTCTTGAGCACATTAAATATATTTAGTGGAGAAGCAGCTTTGCAAGCTGTGGCAAGGGTACAGGGCAAAAGAAGGGAAAGCAATGCATGCAAAGTTTCTTGTCTTCAAAGAGTATGTTGCAGGCAATTTTATTTATATAACATTATGTGAGTTATGGTTATTGCTGGAGACCTTAAGATGAATTTTGTTCTTATCAGGAAATGCCTTTCTTTCTCTCATACTTGTCTGGTGGAAGTCAGCTCTATTAAGCATCAGCTCTATTAAGGGCAAGTTGTAATGACTGCATTTTGTCCTGGATTACAACCATTGTGGCACAATGGGAGGAAATATCATAAAATGGCAGATGTGCCACTCTAGGGTTAGACAGAAGATGGGAGCTTATCAGCAAACTCTGTCCCTTGACATGTGTAAGAAAAGCTTATTTCTAATCCTACATGACTAGGTATGGGTAAAAAATGTCAACCCTGAAGCAAATCAGATCTGGACAATAATTAGGTTTTCACAATCAGCTAAATTTATGGTAGATTTTAGAGGAAATTAATATTTCTCCCTTTTTTTTGTTAAAGATATAAATTTTCTATATTGAAGTGAACTGGAAACAAAGCAAAGTTGGTGTAGATACTGTATTGTGCCATCAACCTGTCCAGTATTCTGTTTAAACAGCGTTTTTGATATTTTGTGTGTATTTATGTCTACTGAAGCAAACAACTGCTTTTCACAAACCTCTCTTCCTCCCATAACATTACCTTTCCAGATCCTCTTAGCAATAAATGCTGTTATCATACTCACCTGTATTTCTCTTGTTCCTTGAGTACTGCCATGGTAAGTGGCAGTGAATGCCCCAAAACACATGTAGTGTAATTAGCTGTGGGTTTTGTAACTGACTAACTGAAATGTCAAGAGAATATAAAAACATTGCACCTGAATCACAAGCCTTCTGGGAAAAAACAAACCTAAGTCCTCTCTACTCCATTAGGAAATACATTGCAGTAACTCGGGTCCTCCTGCTGCCTCCTTTTGAAATTGATTGAAATGAACCAAATATCAGAATTTATGGGATGGGAGGTAAGAAATGGATGGACAGGCACTCTATTTCCATGAACACTCTAAGGTAGATTTAGTTTGAAAGCTAAGGATGGTGCTTGTTTTCAGGAGGAAATAAATTGACAAACACACAGTTGTCGTTTTTATGTTGCCAGCACAGAACACTCAGTAAAGTCAATATCCCTGAAGTGGGTTTTTTCACTGGCCTCAGGTTACTAATGTTTTCTGGTTATGAATCCTCCTCTCTCCTCTATTCTTTTTTGCTCTCTTTCCAACTTTAACTTTCAGGTGGCTAAACGAATCAATTTGCAACAGCCATCTACCTCTTAGCTTATTTACTTAACATACTTTGTAAAAAAAAAAAAAGCCAAAACTAATCTTTCAATAAGATTTCAAATTTGTAAGTAGAGCATGATGAGTTGTATTTAATTGTTCATACAGTTTACAATAGACTCAGCAGGGGCACTGTTTTGGTGAAGGAATGATTATGGTTCTGATCTCTTTTTTACCCATGGCAGCAGGCTTATTTTAAACCACATTTGTTCACTTTGCTGGGTTGACTACATGTGATCTAGGTCAACATGATGCTTTTGTTCTTTTTCCTCTCCCAAGTGGAAAGTTTCCAGCAGCTTCATCTTCTGCTGACCTAGGCCTTCTATTGGCAGTAACAAAGCCAAGCAGTAACATTGGAGTAGACCTGATATGTGTAGAATGGATCAATATATACAACAAATGGAGTTTTTTACTGCCTAGCTGCTGGTTCTTTGGTTTCATAGTCTAGTGATAGTTCTAATTATAATGGAGATTCTTTCTGATCGACACAACTTTATCTTGAAAGAACTAGATATACTGTTGTTTGATTTGATATACTCATTAAGACATTTGTTATAAATCTCAGAGACATCCCACTTTATTCATATTGTAACAAGGCAATGCTCCAAGCAATCCCTGAGGCATAGTTATGCATCTAAGACATATAATAAAACATTTATAGATAATTAGTAAAATAAATTCAGAACAAAATTTTTCAATTTTCTTGGGTTTTTTATTTTTTTAATGGTAACATTAAGATTTCATATTTCAACCTTTTCAAACTACTTTGAACCAGGCAACTTCTTCAAAGTTCCCTGCTCTCTACTTCTAAAAGACAATGTTTTGAATAGAATAGATTCAGGTTTTGAACAAATTTTTACCACAATTCAAATGGAAGATTAGCATCTGTAAAGCTAATGTGCACTGTCTTGAGGTAGTCAAGTTTAGCAGTCAGACTTTTAGCACTGGATCTCCTCTGGGCTCTTCCACTGTGATGTACCTGTTTGTCTTGGCAAGCCCTGATTCAAGTAACAGGGGAAAAATGAAAAAGCCCTCATGTTCTTTATAGAGGAAAAAGAGCATTCCATGAAATTATTAGACAGAAACAAAATATAATTTTTCATTAAGTTTTGGTTTTCAGTGATCACATGTTTGCTACTCCATGATCAAAAGACAGATTTTTCAAATTTATCTGATCTGACACATTTTATTTCTTTATTTTTTTCCAGTTCTTGGATATGTCATTACTTATATATATCCTCTATATAAAAATAGGAAACATCCAATGTAAAACTTATTTAGGATACATTTTAATAACTAAGATTAAATAGTTCACTGTTCATTTTGAAGAAGATATTAAATATTCCTAAGATGTCTAAAAAGAAACAAGCTTAATAATATTATCATGCTGTTTCATGACATTGGAAAATCTCTCAAAAAGGTTGGCTGTAATTGCATTTTTATAATCTCCTAATGTTTTATTGCCTTTTTTTTAATGCATCTTGATTCAAAATAATGTTTTTCCATGGCTTCCATTAGATATTTCCAAGGTATATTAAAATAATAGATTAATTAATGCTCATTTTCTGCTCTATTTTCAAGGTAGACAATTTTTGCTTAGAATTTTAAAACTTGGTTCCAGGTTTTGCATAGTTATATGTCCTTTTTCAGCTGCATTTTCTTTGCTTTTCACCCTGCTGAGGTCTCAGTTCTCTTTAATCAGATTCATTGCTGCCATTCTGTGCCTCAAGCATTAATATAAATTATGAAAGAGATTCATGCAAGTGGGATATCCTAAGGAACACCACCACAGAGCCCAGAACTTGGGCCAAAATTTGCACAGTGTGGTGGGAGCTCACTTAGAGCTGCCTGGATGCTGCCTCTGGTATTTGATTCTAGATCTGTGACCTGGAACTGCCCAGGTCTGCAATTGCCCTGTCACCCCCAGGCCATCGTGGTACTGCAGCCCTGACTCCAGCGGGGTTTGGAAAACTTTCTCCGCATGGTTTAGAAATCAGGCATAGATCCTCTTTGGTGAGGTAGTGTACAGGTCTCAGCAACATTCATGATTAAAAACCTTAATGTTTTCCAGGCGCTGAAATGTTGCACAAGAATCCTTGGTCTTCAGTTTTATAGTAGAAGAAACCTCAGTCTTAACATGTTGCTCATAAAAGTTTAAAAGTATGAAATAATACTGTACTAAAGGCATTGAGGATGTTCTTTGGTCCTCAGGCTAATCTGTAACAACACCTGGCTAATCTGTAACAAAAAAAAGAGCTGTCAAAAAGGGACATGATCTGAGTTTGAATTTGCTTTTTTTCTGTTTATCCCTCTGATTTTGTAGAAACAGGGTCATGATTTTTAGGGACTGAAAATTTCAAGCCAGCTGTGCACCACCAAGTGTTTCACCTTTTTATAGAAAAGTACCTGTGAAACCCAGCTAGAGCTTCACTACAGCACTGGTTCACTGCTTGAACTAAAACTTGGGCAAAGGCCCTGGGCACACTTCTGTTAAATTTTGATCACTGATAGGTGTACTTCCTTTTCTATATAATAAAAAATTGATTCCAACACTTGGAGAGGAAGTCTAATTAAAGGCTTTCTGTGGTAAAGATTGTGAGCTGCAATACTGCTTTTGATACAGATAAGGTGGGGGCAAGGATTAAAGGATTTGTTGGAGGTTGGTGAATGAAAGACCGAGCTTAGAGACAAGGTTAGAATTTACTGCTCTGTGTGACTCACTTTTGCTGCTGGAAAAATTGTGAAAAAACACTGAGGTGGAATAAAGGACTGGTTACATGTTAAAAGGTATTTGAGAAGGAAATGAAAATATGAAGAGTTTTAATCAAAATAGAATGACCATACAAATGTGATTATTCTCTTTTTTTAACAAGGGATAATAAAGTTAGTAGACGTTGCACAATTTGATTAAATTTTAAGAAACCTAAGAAATCCAGTTTTAAGAAAAACTGGGGTTTTTTGTGTCCTGTCTTCTGTGCACTGGGGGTTTTGGTGCGCTTGCATGTTTGTATATTTGCATACCGATAGCTGCATAAACAAAAGTTTAATTGGAATGTATGGAAGTGCATAATAGAAATCAGACCTCCTTTGTTCTACAGTCAGCAAAGAGACTGATTGCAAAAACCATTTGCTAGGAATTGCAGAGTCCAGGATCCTTCCAGATTTTAATGCAGCAAATCTGTTTTACTCCCAGAGAATGAGACTGATATGGTGGTGTTTATTTCTCCAGCTGCCAGTCTCTACCTTGCAAAGTGAAGTTTAGGTGCTGTTGTTTTAGAACTGGTTTACATTAGCAGGACACCACAACACCCAGAAACAGGAGAGAAATCCTATTCAGTACCCCAGATTATCACCTCTGATCCAGGCTAATAAGGATAAAAGACCAGCCAACAGTGTGATGGGTGTGAACTTCACTGCAGGGTCAAGTTTTTCTGAAGGGGGAGATGGCTTGTTGACTATGCTTGATGAGCACTTATTTTTTTGGATATAACAGTTTTTATTGCTGTTTTCTATTACTGTGTAGTTATATCTAGGCTAAACATGGGAACAATGTTTAGCTTCTACCTCTTTAATATCTTCATGAGCCCCTGCCAAGGCAACAGACCATCTACTAAAGTTCAGTGATAATGATGTGGTAGAGAGAGTCAGGTTGAGTAATAGGATGGTGTCCTCTGTGGGGAAAGTTGCTGAAGTTATTACAGACTAAGCAGTGCTACAATATCTCCAACAATACAAAAGCTGAAATCTGTCTCTATTTTAATATTTACTGTGGCCTCAGAAGAATTGCAAATCATGTAACTTGTAAACTCTTTTATTTATGTTTCCCCATAGCAATAGCAGCACTTACCTGCTGTAAAAATTAAGTTTGCATCACAGAGCTGAACACCAAGCCTGCTTTTCCCATGACAAATCCAGGTCCTGCCAGCTTCCCGAAGCTCCAATATTATTGAGTTTCATCTTCCTCATTCTAGTGCAATGAAATAAAATTAAAGCATTTGGTTGGTTTAAGTTAATTTTTTTAAGTTAAAAGAAGACACTTTATTTTAAGTTACTGGTGCTATGACTGTTTTTATTTCAATTCTGAATTAATATTTTAATTGAGCACAATAACCTTTAGGAGTTCATGAGGGAAATCTGATGGCATATCTTTTAATAAGTCAATCAACTAAATGTGCCAAAACCTCAAGATTTATTTAATATATAATGGAGAGCAGAAAAGTATCTATGCAGTCTTGTCCTTGACACAGCTAATCCAGAAAGTTTGCTAAGAATTTGTGCCAATATAATATTAATTTTCTCTTATGACTTTTATGTTGAAAGTCATAGCTCTGTGAATTTGAGATTTGCCTCTTAAGTCAGTAATAAAATGTTGCCTCTTTTCACCTCTTTTATTTAACTAACTAGTAGTAATTAGTGACTATGTAATTTTTGTCAGTTTTGAGGATCCTCATAGTATATAAAATTTACCTCTCTCTATGCAGAACCACAGAAAAAATGAATGGTTGCTGGTGAGTACAATATAGACTTTGATCCTGATGTATGCAGTTCTCTGGGTCTTTCTTCTTGAAATGAAAGCCCAGGAAAGAATAATCCCTGTATTAATTTTTTTAGTGCCAAAAAATTAGTATTGATCTGTCTTCTCATTCTAAACAGGCAGTGGCTGCTCTTCTTTGTTGCTTTGCAGATCTTTTAAAAAACAGCCAGTTCAATAGGAGAAACTAGTCCCTCTGCTGTGTCTGTAAAGTCTAAATGAATGAAAAAGGGGGGAAAAGGCAGTAGAGGAATGTGATTCTTTCAGAGATGAATATTGAGTTCTTTTTATATCTGCAGTGGGTCAATGCTGGAAGAGTAATGGGAAATTGCAATAACCACTGCAAATCCTTGTAATTGCTGAAGATTTCGGTACTGTGTCTCTGTTAGCTGCTTTCTGGAAATCAGAGACCAAATCTGAGTAAATATAATTTTTAATGTAAATCCAGATATGTGCCTTCTTGAAAGAGGAACAGTTTTGGAAAGAAAATAGGTCAACTTAGGTCAGATTTATCCGATTATTATTTACTTGCTATTGCAGCCCCAGGCCGGTAAATATAGTGGAAATTGAGAGTGTAGGGCTGCCCATTTGTTTCTAGTCATGACAAGAGGTCATAGGCCAACCTTTAGAATGAGCTTGCGCTTATTCCAACAGGTGTAGCTGTAAAGGTTGATTTTAATCTGTCTCTGTGTTTCTTTCTTTAGGTCTCCTTTTGTTTCAGCATTTTTAGTAATTATTTTAATAATCTTTGCTTAGGCCCAGTGCCTCCTTTCTAGTAGCAAGTTCCTTTTCAGGTTGAATTGCAATTGTCTTGTCCTGGCTAATTGTGTACACACTAGTAATCTGTCCTCTGCTTGTTTTTAATTTCTTTATTCTAGACTGTAACCCCAGTATCAACTCCTGTACTCTTTCATGTTAATCTTCCCCAAACTTCTCTAATAGTTTTAAGATTAGTTTCCAATTTTTAATTAATGAAAAATTTAAAACCCACTGAGGGCCCCCAAATGTTCTATTGGAGGTATAGGTGCTTTCTGATTGTCATCTTTCCTTTGACATCCACTGCTTACAGATACACAGTGTTTAGGTGCTCATCTTATTTTCTTTCTCTTTTAGATTTTTGACCTTTGTGGGAATTTGCTTGCTCTAGCCTCATTAGCTTATTTTATTTTTTTTGCCTCTTGAGAATCAGGCAGGCTGTTTGGTGAGCTCCTCATGGTTGAATTGCTGACTATTCATCCCTATCCCTAGGAAAAATGTCATTCTCTGATATCCTCTCTTGTTTCCAGTGTTCCTAAAAATACAGGAACACTCCTCAAGAATGTACACCCGGTACATGGTGCAGACTCACGCAGCCAAGGACACTTTTCTATAGGCTGAGCTACACAGTTCACAGTTCACAGGGTGAATTTACAGCTGTACCACAGTTTAAATTGATTTCTGGAATTAATGGAAAAGAAAAAGAAATAAAAAGTAAAACAGAAAACAATAATTTTCCCTTGCCTGTTATTACCTTAGTAAGCAGCTGATGTTCTGAAACTTGAACAAATTCTTGAACAAATGAAGCTGGTTTTCATCCTTCTGAAAAAGGATCTACTGATCGTCTAAAAACTCTTTTTTTGTTACAGGATTCCTAAGTTCTGAAGTTAAAACCAGGTAGTTTATAGATTCAAAAGTGGAGCAGATGAAAGAAAGAACTTCTTAGAAAATGAAATATCTTCTCTTTCAGTATGACCTTGCTTCCTACTTTTTGAATGTACTTCTACATAAATGGAGAAGTAATGTTTCAAAGTAATTTTTAAATTCCAATTTTACTAAAATCTTTAGGATGGATCAAATTGTGTTCTTTGAAGAATTCAGCAACACTTTTATTTAAATTAGGAATATGTGTTTGGGAAAGGCCTTGAAAATATATGGTATGTTTTTCAGTGATGGAAAAAAATGACTTTGCAGTGTAGCATGGTAGCTATTTGAAGGAGTTAAGCAGTGGATAAGAAACTATCTATGTTGACTTTCATTAATTTTTGCATTTCTTTTTTTCCTTTCTTTATGTTTTTAGTAGGACTAAGCTGTAGTTATACATTTAGCTTGATAGATATTCCCTCTGGGAGCCATGCAACTATGCTAAGAATCTTAGTCTTAAGTAGCATTATATCTCACAGACAGTACCTTGATTAAGACAAACTTTAATTAAGATAAATGGTGGCTGCTTAGTCATCTGTTTGCCATGGTGAGACTTGTATCTTCAGATTAATGTTAGAAGTAATGAAAAATTTTCATTTTCTTAGTGAAAGCACAAATTAGATTTTTACAGGGTTGTTGCCCACCTGTCCTGATGAGCGTACACCTGTTAGAAAGTAAGAGTAAGCAATTTCATGGTAGAGATTTTTCTCTATAATGAAGTTGTATTATCTTCCCAGCTATCCTAGAAGGATGAAAGTCAGCAGTATCTGTTCCGGGAATAACATTATTTAATCAAGGTTAGCGTTAATTGCTACTGATGCAAACAGTCTGCATTGCTTAATTCATAGAACAGTGAGGATGGTGGTTTTATATTTATTTGGGAAGATGGTCCATTCAGAAATCAAGATAAATTGTTCTGTTGAAAAAGCCTCAAAATGTATACATTATTTAGGTTTGACATTTAATTTTTCTTTGCAGTATTGAGTACATCATCTTGAATAGCAATCCATAAAGGTACCATTTTGTCTGTACATCCACAGATAGATTTGGATCTTGTGCAGTCAAAAACACTGGAAAATAGCCAGTTCCTTAATGTCAGCTTGAAACTGAATAGCCTGTTACTTCTGGGAGTAATTTAAAATAGCACAGTGCTATTGCTTCTTAAACCAAAGCATTCTCAAGATTGCACTTAAAAAGACAAAAAAAAGAGTATCTTTATGACCCAAATCTACCATGGCAGATTTATACATATGTTAAATTTTTATCTAAATGTGATTTTTTTGAGCTTCCACAGTCACAGAGAAAATCTGTCCTTTTTCTGGTCTGTGGGCTGTTCACCTGAGTTCCATCTTTCCACTCACTCGGTGCCTCAGATTTTCCAAGCATATGTTCATGAAAGATTTGAGAGCAAATGAGTAATGGAAAATACAGTGCAGCTCCCTAGCAGACAAATTAGTATGGATATGACAGTTATCTATCTTTTTTACGTTTCTATGGGAATGGTGTTTGAATTACTTGTGTATGGCTGATGCCATGAATTTGTTCTTACCCATAGAATGATGAGAAATTATATTGGAATATAGCCAGATCAATGAACACCTTTTCTGCTACTGCTTACTTGCCTTCTTTACAGAGGAGGTTCATTTCTCCTCTTATGAGCAATTATCTTGTATTTCAAACATATGGTTAGACAAACTACTTAATGTCTGTAATAAAATTTGTATACAGGCTCTTTGGCATCTCACAGTCTTCAAGGCTGCTTTTTAATAAAACAGTGAAAATGTAAGTAGTCTGCAAAACACGAATCCAGTCTAATCTTGAGCTTGATTTAGTACAGTGTCTTTGTTCAAAAGTAGGTTATAACATCACTTACCATGGGTATATGTGCTTCCTTAGATACACAAAGCAGACTATCAAATGTGGAAAATAAAACTCTTCAGAAAAGATGATTTTCTACTGCTATTGAGTATCCAGTTACCTTTTTCACTGTGCTAACATTTGAATAGTTCAATGAAACACTCTTTCTATAAATCTAAAGACTTGTTACTACAGAGAATTAAATTTTAATGTTGATGTTTTCTTGATATGAGTAGTCATACAAACAAATTATTAGGAGTAAACAAACAATATGGTTATACAGCTTACTCCAGGTTTTATTGAGAAATAGCACAGTTCTCTCAGCTTCTTGTTAATGTGCCCTGAAAAGACCAAAGACAGCAAGGCTTTGGTTTTGCATTTTGCCATATATATAATCTTGGCTAGGTAGGATTTTTCAAAGGCTATCTTTTTACTATAATCTTGAAGGAATTAAACAATTGTCAATGATACCTAATTCTTGGAAAATACTCTCAAAATAGTTTTTGAAATGACCTAAAGAAGAAACAGTCAAACAGCATGTTGGTATAATTAAATATTTTCACTTGATTGTGAAAGCATGTATCACATTATGTTCTAAAGGACAAGTTATACAGACATTAGGATGTTGAGAAAATGTTGAGAATTTTATTAAATTGTACAGCTGGGTATTTTATGATTTACATGTAACTATATACCATTTACTACCAATTATTGCTTTGTTAGAAGCAAGTTTTGTATCTAAAGAAAAAATAAGCAAAAAAAATCATACAACCTGAAAAATAAGAAAACATTATTATCTTGAAGTATCTGTAGAGAATATTTTGACAAGCTGTACATAGAAGAAGGAAAAAATTTTAACAGTTTATGCTTTACCATTTTTTCTCCTGAAATACAAGCAATGTTTTTCTAGACTATATTAATTTGGAATATTTGTTAAATACTTACTCTACATAATTCTGCTGCAAAATGAAATTGTACTTCAGAAAGCTTACAAAACCTAATAGCTTTCAATTCTGTATGAATGTTTATTTGACTTAATTTGTGGTAAATGACAAAGATCATAATTTTCTAATTTTGTAGTTCTTGGCATATTTTCTCTGTTAAGCTACAGTTTTATGTAGTGTAAGACATGTACGTGTAAAAGTAGTGATCCAGTTAGCTTTTTTATGATTTCTAGGCTTCTTATTTATATAAAATTTTCATAAGAAATACAACACAATAGAGGCAGAACATGTTGGGCAGGTGTAGACTTGCATCAGATTGCAACAGATCTCCTAAGCAAGCTATCCTGTACTTTAAAAAAATATTTGGAAATCTCTTCTTGCTTCTTGACCTCTAGTAAATATCAGCACCCTTCATCTCTCTTGCAGTGGCTTTCTAATCTTTAGTGCAGAGTAGCATTTGATATTTGAGTTGATAGCCTTGAGCACCAGTTTCACTATTTCAGTGAGGTAAAGCCTAATCTCTTCATCCTGAAGAATCTATTTCTAGAAAGGATGTGGTTTAGGAAGAAATTTCAAAACAGCTGCATTTTCTAGTTCTATGAGAGACTCAGAAAACCACACAGAAAGAAAATTACTTCCAAGCCCCTTTCTCTGACCTCTGGTATCTGGATTGTGTAATTCAATTTTTTTTTTTACATTCTCTCTCTTTTTTCTACCCTGAAAAGTTTTCTTGAATTGCCTGAAAGGTTTACATTTATCTGGGATTTCCGTATATCTGGTAGTGTTAATAAACTTCATGGTACCAACCAGGATGTGGCTTATCTGGAAGTTCTGTATATTATGGTCATTTCTAGCAAAGCCATGTCTATCTAACAAGATACATACTATTAAAAGCATCAGATGAACTTCCTGTGCATGTGTTTAGATTATTCATGCAAGGCTTAAACCCATTAAATCTGCCATATCCCAGTAGTTTGAGGTACACTTCATATGCAGAACAACAAATCAGCGGGTACAAAGCAGCCCATGCCCCCTTGAAGACCTGCATAATCTCTACACATCATGAGGCCATAATTTACAGACAAAACTTAGTGGGAGATGGTATTCCTAGCTCCAGAAACATCCTTGTGGGATGAATCATCATATAGGAAGATTCAGTTATGGATCACCCACAATTTTATGAGATAGACAGTGAGAAAGTAGGGAGGATGCCCCTGAACACCCAAGGCTGGGTTTGTGCATTGCCATCTGGACTGAGCCCTGCTGTAAGGACACCTGGTGCAGACACAGGAGGACAGAGGATGATTCCAGAAATTCTGCTGGAACTTCTCATGTGTTCACCCTAGAAGGTTATACAAAGGATCACAGCTAGATCTGGATGTGTAATGTGTACTTTTTACATGCAGTCATGCAGATTTCCTGTGGTTTCTGCTGTGGGGGTTTTGTTACTTTGTTTGTTTAATACTGTAGCCCACTATCTTGCATTAGCTGAGGCATATGAAAATGGCTTTATACTTAAGTCATTCAACTTGGGAATATATAATGAAAAATCCCCTTATAAACTTCAAGTATTCTCACGAGATAATGAAAATTTATTGTTCTTACTAAGCAGAGCAAGTGATTATACAGGTAATACTGAAAAAAAATCCCACCTGATTTATTGGCTCTGTTTTAATAAAACAGAAAAAATACAATGAATTATTACTAAAAGTTTTAAGGTTTTAAGCAATATCTGCACTTTGGTTGTTTTGTAGGACCAGAGCTTGGTTTTAGTTATTTCATTGTTTTAAACTCATATTTTATTAGTGCTTCCCTCTCATTCTTGGCAATGGGAGAACACAGTATGCAGACATTGACCAAAATCTTCAGTTAAAAAAAAGAAATCGTCACAAGGTAAAGAACATGTTTTTGCATTGTTAGAAAAAGTGTATAAAGCCTCATGGCATACTCTTTTACAAGAAGGCTGAGCAAGGTGATTCTAGTTCTCCTTGTCTGTGTGGTAAAGCACAAAATTAAGAAAGCAAAGAGATCATGAGGGGATGCAAGTAAGAAATATCAGGACAATTTTCCTGAAAGAAAACACTTTTGATAAAAGGGTAAAAGTTTAAAGATAGTTTTGACTACTTTGTGACTGTTGACTAAAAAAGGCCAAAAAAAAATCGGGATTGTTTCTTTCTCTCTAATTCCACCATGTTATAGGATTTGAAGGCTTTAGTGGGGGGAGAGGGGGAGAAGTGAGAGTGACAGAAAATTGCAGAGTATTTTGGGAAAATTTCCAATACTTTAAGACATCTTGTTTGAGTTTATTTGATGGCAAACATTTTTTTTTTTATCTTTTACTCCTCTGGCACGTTTGATCTGCTAACTCTGTCATGATGTTTAGCAATCAAGTTGATCTGAGTTCTCACTGAGGACTCCCTGTGTGCTCACCTCAGTATTTTCAAGCCACTTTTGCATAAGATTTTCTCCCCCTTTCCAGTGTACACCAGTTTACAGATCATAATTTCTGTGAAACACAGTATCTGAACATTCAGTGTGTTGAAGATTTTAGAACAAGTACCCTGCAACTTGAATAACAGATGCACAGAGGTCTAAGACAAAGCCATGCCCCCCGCAAGGTACCTTTGGGATTCAATTGCTTTTTATGATTTACGTCTTTCGCTAGAAACGTCTCCTCCTATTTTCTCTCTGAAAAGGAAATCATCAACAGGCAGTTCCCTGCAGATTTTTCTTTTTCAGTCATGTAAAAAATCTCCAGTATTCACTGTCTTCAGCATTTTAATCTCCTTTTTGTGTTTGCATTTTCCACTCTTCAAAGATTTTAAAACAATTTAGTAACCATGCAATCCATATACCTTTTTATTTTTTTTTTGAAGTCTATCTTTTGCAGGTAAATTCAGAGTGAACTCCAGAGTTTTATTCTTCTCTAACAGGACATTTTTATGCTATCCAGTACTCATGTTTGCCATAATGGCATGTACTACTAATGTTACTGTAATAAATTTTTACAAGGTCCACATACTTTAAGTGGTTATGATACTTGCAATGCTGTAGCATCAGTTGGTAGAGGATGAGCTATAAAGTTATAAAAAAGCTACACCTTTACATTATATAATGAATTTCCAAGGACTCTAATTCTTTCTGCTTAAGGTGTAGAGAAAAACATTAAAAAATATTATTGCTCTTGCTTTTCACTTCCATAATGCAAATGCCATTTGAAAGCAAATTGCATTAGAAATCACCTGTATTCTTCATCAATGTCTCTGAAAAGTCAAGTGCTGGAAGTTGTGTGTGGCTAATACTTTTGTCAGCTGTCATGAGCTCTGAGTGGTGATCATCAAACCAAGGGCTGCTTTCATTCTTTCACAGTGTACCAATTTTACTGAGGTTCAGTTTTTGGTACAAACAGTCATTTGGTTTACAAAAGCTGTGACTATGACAGAAAAAATGAGAGCTGTCTGTGTGTCTTTTCAACTGGTGATGTGATTGTGTTGCTGATGTGATAGAACATCACGTATTCACATTAGAAAGAATAGTTTTGTACTATTTCTAGCCTTGTTCTAAATGTATTCATGGTTTAACTTGCACTGTCTGTTCCAAATTTATCTGATTGTCTCAGGAAGTCTGATAAAACAACAGCTGACATCTGTGGATGCTTTGCCTCTCACAATCAGCTAACATCAACTCAAAAAAAGAGCATCTGTCACTGTCACAGTGCAGATGAAGAGAAGAGTTGTGGAAAGGATGGGAAGATATAAGTAAAGTATACTTTGTGGGTGGGGAGTGGAAGAGATGTGTTATTTAAACCTGATGATACCATTACTTCACAATTTTATGTGGTTTTTGGTTTACTGGTTTGGTTTGCTGAAACGTGCCAGCTTGATATTCCAAGTAACCCACAATGTTTTGGGTGTTTTGGTTAGGTGGGGATCTTGGGGGAGGGTGGGGGGAGGGAGGCAAGTAAATCATCTTCTTCCAGGATGAGAACATTTTTGGGGTATTAATTGAACCAGTATACAGAATAAAATATGGCTGAATTAGAGGAGGCTGAGGGGAGACCTTATTGTGCTCTACAGCTAGCTGAAAGGAGATTGCAGCAAGGTGGGGGTCATTCTCACCTTCCAGCTAACAAGTGATGGTTCAAGAGGAAATGACTTCAAGATGTACCTGAGGAAGGTTCGCTTGGATATAGGGAAAAAAATTTCCCCACCAAAAGCATTGTTCAACACAGGAACTGGCTGCCTGGGAAAGTGGTTGTGTTACCACCCCTGGAAGTATCCAAAACATTTGTAAATGTATCATTTAGTGATGTGGCTTAGTGGTGAATATGGTGGTGGGTTAACAGTTGGACTCAATGATCTTAGAGGTATTTTCCAACCTAAATGACTCTATGATACTATAAATTAATGACTGAAACTAAAACTAGTTGTAGCTCTCTTGCTTTATGAAGGCTTGAGGTTAACCAAGGTAACTAGGTCCTAATCCTGGGCATTGTGCTTATCTAAACATCCTTTTTTGGCAGTTGAATTATTCAAATGAGAAAGGACTGGATGAGTTTTTCCTCCTTTCAAAATCCACAAGTGAAAATTCTCAATTTTTATCAACATACATTCCTTTTCCCAATTACCAGCAGCCCTAAGAAGAGTCCAGTGAAGTTGTAGTTGCAAGTTATACATGCAGCTAATCTGCAATAGCAATTACATTCTGACTTGTTACGTCTTGAATTAAAGATTTGCTTTCAAATTAATCAATGCATTCAGTGTCTTATATTAAAATGGTTTGACTTCTGAGATGATCAGTTGATCCACCAAAGGCTTTGGCTGTAAATTCTGGGGAACACAATGGAATCCCTTCCTGGTTGTAATAAGTGATAAAACACGATAATGTTCTTCAGTAAGAACATAGGTGATGCGATCGTGTAATAATGGTTAGTAAATATTGATTTTCAATTAATTCTTGTAAAATAATATATGACAATTCATGTAAGCAATATTTGAGAATAGGAAGTTAAAAAATTATGGTGGGACATAACCTTTTGCTTTTATCGAAGGAATATTTAAGTTTGGGGGAGAATTAGCAGAAGAATTCACACATATTGTTTTAAAGATAAAAAAAGTTATAAGGATTAGATTTGTGCTATAGAAAGCTTTTAACCCTTTCAATTCAACATTACCTGTCTCCTTTTTGTTGCAGTGCCTATAAATGTGTTTATTTTTTCTCTAAATTCAGACTGGCAGCAAATATTTGTGTGAATTACTGAGTCTGACATCTAATTAACACAGTCTTTACAGGTTTAATGAGCAGTGATAAATTTCTATCCTTTCTTTGGCACATTTTAATTAGTTCTAATTATGAGTGATGTGACCTGAAAAGCTTGTTGTCCCACGGATTCATCATAAATTTGTGTAATTTATATATGTATAGATAGAATGAGTTCTTATGCAATTGGAAAACCAAAGGTTGTTTAAAACATTGTATCAGTCATATGGTGTCCTTGTGTAAAACTCAGGTAAGCAAAGCATTGCACATAAATATTTGAGTATGCTGCAGATGATGCTGAATAAAATAAATTTATTGTATTTTTTGTCTGGAGAAAAAGCAAGCATGGAAATACGCTTTGTCTGTTGCTCACAGCAGAAACATTGCTGACATTCATCTTTAGTGACAGTATAGGTCTCAAGAAGACAGGGTATGTGTTAAAATATTTATTTATAAAGAATTTTTAGCACTGAATAGTTGCTTAAATGAAATAAAAACAAATAACAATATAATCCCAATTAAAATGACAGCACATTTGTAAATAGTTTTCCTTAATATAAATATTAAAAACTTTCTCAGCCAAGGCTTTTATTCTGTCACAGGGAATTTAGTAGTCTCTAGACAGAGACATGAGAGAACTGCCAACGAGATTAATACAATTTACATCACCTAAGAGAGGATATTAAAGTAAAAAAAATATTCAATCATTTAAATAAACGTGTTTCATAAAAGCTATATAAATGAAACATGTTGATATCTTATAAAAATCTCAGCCAAGAACTATTGTTTTTAAAAATATAATTTCATAAAATAGGACTATATATAGCATTTATCTTCTGTAAACTTGATCTTTCACTTCTTGTATGAGTAAGAAGTAAAATGTTTTGAGGCCCAAACTTGTAAAGTGCTGCCCTTTGGGGGCTGATGGGAACCTGGAGCATGTGGCATCCTGCAGGATTCAGTGCTCTTCGTGCTGCGAAGCAGTGTCCCAGTTTTTTGGTATCTTTCATCCTAACTCCTAAAGACTGGCAGCTACTACACAACCATGCAGAATATCTGAAGATATGAAAGACAGAAGAAGCCAGGTAGGGGTTTTTTCACTGAATTAAAAAAGAAAAAGGAGAAAAATAAATCTCTCTTGTTAATACCATGAGAAAAACCTGCGTAGTCTCTATTAAGGGTAGCTAAAATATGAATATTGACAAGTCAGAACAATATGTGAGTGTATCTGCTTGCACAAATGCAGTTCAAATGTTCTTTCCTGCAATTGCCAAAGCACTGAACATATTCCTTCTCGATTCCTTCTATATTCATTTTCACAGCAGCAAAGTGATGATTCCCTTGGTGTCTCTTGTTGCTTTCATGTATGACAGCACAAGTTTGGAGAGGCCCTGCTGAAGAACATAGGGTAAAATTACTGAATAAGAACTTTTGTTGAACCTACGCCCCATATGCAGCAGCTTGTGAATTTTTGGGGTGGAGAGGGAGCAGTTGAGAATACCTTTGCCTTTCCTTCCTAATCTGTATTCCTTTGATTATAGTTGCTTGGAATTGCTCTGTGATCTCAAGTGTAGTCTCAGTCAATTCAGAGATTATACCTGGACAAGCCTGAAGTGAAATGCATAAGAACAGACCTCTAAAAGGAAGAGTACCCACATTAAAAAAGAACAAGGGACCAGAAGTTGAAACAGGGCATGGATTGGAAACTTTAGATGCTTTGGAAAGTTGGGTTTTTTCCCTCAGAAAATCTCTTGAAGATAATATTAAAATTAAATTGTGTTCCTGTCAAGCTCAGGTCTGTGTTTTGTAATGCCTTATTTTAATCAACTTCGTTTTTTACTTAGCTGTTTCACAGTGTTTACTAGCTTGGCTGTCTGCCTTCATTTTCACTTTATTTTGTTTCATTCTCTTTATGAAAGATAAGTAAATTGCTCTCAATTACCCTGCATAATGATTGATGACAATGCCTTGTTTAATTTTTTTAATGTTTTTGTCTGTCACTTGGACTGTGCAAGGATGTCTAGCGTTTGTTAACACAGGTAGTAATTGCAAGTACAGGAAACTCACTTTTTTATTGGTGAGAAAGTTGTACCAGATCACATGTGTAGCTATGAGCTTTTTTTCCTAGGAATATTTACTTTTGCTTTATTAGGCTGGTTTTAAACAGCAAAAAATAGAGACTTTTTGTCAGTTTCCTTAGGACCTGATCAGACCAGATCTGATCAGGAGGACATTTTCTTTCTCAAAATAATTCTACATTTTATTCTTTAGGTATGATTTGTGCATTCTTAGAAAATTACTTAGGAGTTAATATTTAACTCCAAAAGGTACAGCCAAAATTTCAGAATATATTACTCTGAAAGAAATTTTTTAATAGCAGAGAACTTCTTGGCTAAGGATCATTAAATAGTCCTTAGAAGGTAGGAAATGTTTGACCCCATATTTTAGCAGTTAGTTCCTTTGTTGTTCTGCAATATTTTTTTCAGGATCTTGTCCCTTTAGTCATCAATATAATCTCATTCCAAGGACAGTTTTCTCAGTCCTTAGTAAATCTCAGATGCAGAGTTTGTTTGATCTCTGTGGCCTTTCTTTTCAAGCCATTTATTCTCTTCAGTTAACTGAAGTAGCTTCAACTCTCACTTAACTTAAATTCAGTTTTTCTTCTTCAGATGCACTATTCTACAAAATGAGTAAATTGAGTATTTTTGGTGTGGCATTTTGAAACTGGGCTATGAAGATGCAAATGAGAGCCGCAGCAGATGAACATCAGACATGTGAATACTATTTCTGAGATGGAATGTTAACTTGCCCCACTAACACTTTAGAATGTAAAGTAACCAGACTTCAGTGTCTCAGTTTGTTGAGCTGACTTTATCTCCTGCTATAAACTCATCAGGAGCAAAACACTGAAATAAACTATTGTAAGAATCAGCATTAAAATTATTCAGCCCGTGGATCCGAGACAGATCCAGGAATAATTAACTTAGCTTTAGTAATGCTGTTCATATATTTTCCTTTGTTCTTGGTACTTATACTGTCATCAAGGAAAAAAAAAAGTTAAATGCTAAATCTTCTCCACTGCATATGAGCAGAGATAACTCCTTGGACTGTGTTCGAGGACATAATTTGACCTCTATTGTAAATTCTGTCAGAACTGCTCTGTAAATTGGGAAGGAATGATGACAGGGGATACACATCACTGTCCTTACTAATTCCGCAGACACCTAATGATGACACACATTAATGTAGACAGGTATCACTCTCAAACAGAGGAATTTCCTTTTTGGTATATTTCCAGTACATTTCCAGGTCATTGCATTGTGTTCAGGGCCTGGCCATGCTGATTTGGAATGTGTATGCACATATATTTACAGTGCAAGTCAACACTTTATCATTTGCAAGGGCAAGATGTGGTCTAAATGGTGCATGATGTGAAGTAAATTGGTGAAACAGTAATCTCAAACGTGTTCAATTGCAGTGTTGGAAAGAAGTTCATAGAAACAGCATTTGTTGCATGCACTATTTTTTTCTGGCTTTGATTGTTCATAAGCAAACCTGTGTTGATGAAAGGATGAATGAATGAAATAAACTTTTCCACTTAAAAATGGCCATAGCCAGCTAGACCAGTGAAGTCAGTCAAATGGTGAAGAGGTCATCAATATATTTAATATTTGAAAAGGAACATCATATTTATGATCTGCATTCTTCTTGCTTATTAAAAAATCATACAGTTCCTTATTCTTAAAGGTATTTATTCAGGTCATCAGAGTTTGTCTGACTTAATCTAAATTTCACTGACCGCAGGTGAGACTGAAAGTTAGAGGTAGTAAAGGATTTAGGTGCTTTAAAGTTGGATTTAGGCTTTCAAGTCCAAAGTTGTTATTCAGAAATATTAAATTTATTGATACTGTGGCTCAGGGCTATTTTCAAGTATTTATATCATTTCTTGATTAGTATAAATATTTCTCTTTAGCTGTAGAGAGAGTATTTCAGCATTCCTTAAGCCCTAACAGAATCCAATAACTACATGACCCTCCTCTTCAACTTTTTCAGGCCAAATTATTGCACCTCCTCAACATAGTTAAGGTCTTGCTTCTCAGGAAGCACAACAATTGAGATTTTGTTTCAGGGGAGGGTATGGGATAACATTTTTGTGTAACAAACTATTCTGTAGACTATTTTCCTGGAAATAAGAAGGCTGGTTTAGAAAATAAATAGACCTGAATGCCTTAGCTGCTAGTAGAGAGACCCTCCTTCCACTTGCACTTTTTGCACTTTTTCGTTTCACTTTTAGTACATTCCCTTTTCTTAGAAATAATTTACAAGTTATTTCAAATGACAATTCCAGTATGTCATACATAAGGATGTTTCCTGGTCTAAAGGGAATTTCTGCTATCTCAAATGCATCCTTTTCATCTGTTATAGCCATGAAAAAGAAATATAAATTCACCTGCATGGCAAACTTAAGTGCAGGTTATTCTTATTTGTACTTATGCTTAGAAGATTCTTCTTTGGAAAATGAAAGTTCTGATTGGCCTGATTTATAGAGAACTCTTTTGAGAACTATTTTAGTTTTTAATGTTTTTTCACAAAAGTTTACCCAAATGAAACAAGTAAAATATTACTTGTGGGTTGTATAAATGAGCACTGTCCCATGATGCAGAAAAACTCTCATGAAAATTCTAATCTGCTGCTGAACTTCATTGATTAAAAAAACCTCACAAATCCCACAATAACAAAACCCTATACTGATCTGTGTACAAATTTAAAAAATATCTATTGATTGTTTTCTACCTGAAGTATTATTTTATTCTGATAAATTGCTTTTGTGGAGTCCAAAAAAATTATACTTGTGTAAGTAATGGAGTATATATGGTCATCTCTGTACACTGTAAATGAGAGAAAAGAAATTTTTGAAATTTTAGAATTTAATACTATTCTGTGTTGTGTGGCTGGACTTGTTCTATAACACTAAGTTTGAAGACAGTTCTGCTCTGTTCCCTCTGTGTTCAAGGAAACAAAACTGAGACAACTAGATATTGGCCTGGAAAATGTACACAAAGTATTTATCTGGTGTTATTAGTATTATTATTTACCAGTTATTAGTATTATTTTGTTTCCTTTTCCAATCATAAGTGCTGAAAAATGAATATGCATTAAAAAGCTCTCATCAACCAAAGTACCATCACTAAATTTAAATACACTTGAGCTTCGTAATCCTTTCTGTTTTATACTTAGCAGTCATAATTACAGTGGTACTAGACAGGTCCAGTTTCTACTTTAAGTTCTTTATGGTGCTACTGCAGCTGTCAGGAGCAGGATTTATTTCATGATTGCTATAAATTATAGTAACTGTGGTCTGTGTATAAAGCAATAGGCTTTTTTCACTATTTTCCACTTCCAAGTACCGTCACTGGGTAGCTTTGGTTAGCCTGCTTTCAAAAAGGCAAAGATATGTCTGGTTTATGCACTTAAAAGTAGTGGCACCTGTCTCCTTAAATGGAAAAGAAAGAGTTCTCTTGTTCACAACTGCCTGCATGTATTGGGCAGGTGAGCTAACAGTAGTGTAAGATACTTACAGTAGTGCAATATGCATTTGCTGTTTAGCATAGACTAAATAAAATTATAAAGTTCCACTCCAAAATAAACACTAACATGCAATAAATGGAGCTGCTGATACTTGAAACATGCAGGGTAAAATTCTTGGTTCTGAGCAGTTCTATTGCTGCAATACTTGGAGAGCATTTTTTTTACACCACCTTTGAGCATGTTTTTATAGGAAATGTTTACTTGTGTTGGACATCAATCTGCTTTTTTAACCTTACTCTCTATTGGCATTGTGGCCACCCCATTGTCAAGGCGCAGATTTCTGATTTGCAGAGTTGTAAATATTGCTGTATTAGCCTTCCTACCTGTTTGTGCTGGGACCTCTTTTTCATGGGTTTTGCTGGTACTGCAGTTGGGAGGAGGCACAGACAGGACAGCTAAAAACAGCTGACCAAAGGGGTGTTCCAGACCCTGTGGGATTATGCCCAGCACATAAACTAGGGGGAAGATGTAGGAAGAAAGGATGTTTGGAGCAGTAGGGTTTACCTTGCTAAGCAGCTGTTACACACAATGGGACCCTGCTTTCCTGAGGATGGCTGAACACCATGGGAAGGGGTGAATTCAACCCACCATTTTATTCTTCCCAATCCCACCAGGGGGGAGTGAGCAAGTGGTTAAGCGGTGCTTAGTTGCCAGCTGGAGTTAAACCACAACAACCTGCACTTAGACAGGTGAAGTAATTTGGTGAGACATTTTAGTGTCATGGCAGGTGTAAGACAGAATTCACTGTACTAGCATTCTTTATCTGCAGAAGATACAAAAGTAAAATATCACTCATAAACAAATGAAGAGCAAAACTGTGATCTGTATTAAGATGGTTGGGAAACTAGCAGTTTCAAAACCAGTAAGAAATTGAACCAACTCAGGATTAGAGGGATGGCTGAAAGAAGGCTATAATTAGGGAAAAGGGTCGCTGTCACTGTGTACTGTCTTACTGCTCTAGTCAAAACTGGGCTCACCTATTATTCACATAGGTAAGTTTGACTATAGCATGCTGAATAATAAGTATTCAGCTGGATTTGGAACAATCAGAACGAATATTTTTCTTGATATAGGATGTTTTTGCCCATACCAAATCCCAAGATTTCTCTTGGGTGTACATATGCCTAGTCTTTAGTGGTGCTTAAGTTAGATTTTATTTATGCTTAAATCTGTACATCAGAGAATTGTCTGAAATCCACTCAAAATGAATTTTGATGGAATTTATTTTCCTTTTTTTTTTATACTATACCGAGGGCACCAGAATTTATCAGAATTAAGGGGCAGACTTTTTTTTTTAAATCTGTCACTGTAATCACTGGCTCTGGCACTTGTTCTACTGCATTTTTTGCAGAAAATAGAAACAGGGGGAGTTAATGTGTTTAGTAACAGAGTGCATCATCATCCTAGAGGCTTGCCATCAAGGAAGTGAAGGTTAGAAATGCATGGGTTTTCCATGTACATCTTAACACTGCATGTCCTTCCCAAGATGCAGGAAAGTAGAAGATTTTCTAGAGAGAAAAAAATTGGCAGTAATCTCCAGGGATAGTAAGTGAAGAAAGGATGTGTATGCATTTTGTGCCAGTAACATTGAAAAGAGGTTTCCTTGCACTTGAATACTGCTGAAAGATGGCCACTAATCCTAAAGTACTTCACTGATTTTTATACAACAGCTGAATGTGGACAATGGGGCTCTAAGACACCTGAGCAGCTTTCTGCTTTTTACTGTGTCCAGCATGACCAAAAAGGCACACAACAAAATGAAGATAAATAATGTAGCTGGCTTGATGCTAAAGCAGAGTCTAAAGAATGGAAACAGTCACTGGTTTTACAGTGTTAATTAACTGATGGGATTTTGCACTTCCCAAGTGTGTAAAAGAATTGTTTTAAAGTGAAGATTGGGAAGAGGAGGAACTGGCACAAGTGTCCTGATAGGAGTTTTTTCTATACTTTTTATGCTACCCACAGGCAGCTGTGCTACATAACAGATACTGAAGCAAGTGAGGGATTGAATTAATGGTATTCAGCAGAGGCAGAAGGGAAGAGGATGGGGGAATGCCATAAGATCTGTGGGGACCTCTGTATGTGATGGGAACTCCATAGGCATGGCAGAGACAGGTAAAGGAGTTGAGGTGTCATCTCAGGATCTGATGAACAATTTACCAGTAGATCTCAGGATCTAATGAACAATTAATTCATTTACCCTTCAGGGTCCTGTGGAGAAAATAATAACAGATAAAATCAGTAAGGTTTCAACTACAAACTGCATGCGTTCAAAGGGCACCCTGAATTCTACCATCTCCTAGAATTTGGTGTTTGATTCTGAAATTACTGTAAAATAAAGCTCTAAAAAAATCAATTGCTAATATTGAATTTTATTAAAGTAATAATAAAATATAATAAAATAATAATATATATAAAATATATAATAATATATATAAAATAATATAATAATATATATAAAATATAATAATATATTTTTAAAACCTGCTTTTCCATCAATATACAGTAGATATCTGAGGACATAATCTGAACACTGTATTTAATAAATACTTTTAAAATCATTCCTACAGTAATACAGAATCATAAAATCTTTCACTTATCATGCCTATGCTGTATACCATAGAGGAAGTAATAAAACGCAGATACAAAATGACACACTACAATAAATGAAGTTTGAACTGTTAAAACAGACGATTTATAGGACCTTTTAGTAAGCTTTCCAAATTATGAAGAATAAGCATCTTTCAGTAATTTTGTTTTCAGAATAGGCAGCTTTTTAGACATCTCAGAATTGCAGCTGCCAAAGAAAAATAAAATGAAATTATTAATGAAAACATGTACTTTTTCTGTCCAAATTAAAAATAAAAAAAAAAAGAAACAAAACCCAAAAACCTGTTCTAATCAAAAACACTCCCTATCCTTAAGGGGAGGGAAAATCTTCATTTTGTATGAGTGCAAAATGAAAAATGTCTTGAAAAATAATCCCCACATGCTGAGACATGACAGGCTCTGGAATGATGTTTGATGACTAAATAACATCCTGTGGAATCGTGCCAGGTTTTTTGCAAAAATCAGCATTTTTCTGAAATAATAATGAGATGTAACTGTCAGGTAAGAC
The DNA here is from genome assembly GCF_028551555.1 of Melozone crissalis. Lineage (NCBI taxonomy): Eukaryota > Metazoa > Chordata > Aves > Passeriformes > Passerellidae > Melozone > Melozone crissalis. Next base: position 31,567,390 of record NW_026535784.1, on the reverse strand, counting down.
AAGCTCAATGTGTCATCAGAGAAAATGACAATTGCAGTTATGTACATTGCGTGGTGTTTGCTTGGAAGTCTTTTCACTCATCAGCAAGGAGAGTGGAGCTCTAAAAGCACTGCAAAACCGAGTTTCTTACCAGCTTTAGAAAGATTTTTCCATCCTTTGTATTGTCATATAATTAGAGGCTTTTCTCTTTGCAGAAATTGGGTGTGCCACATAAACTATGACCCAGTAATGAATGAGCTGCCAGACAAATTGACACCAAAGGTGATCCTCTTGCACTAATTCTTCTGAGCTATTGAATTTAATATCAATTCCTATTCAGGTTGCTTGAAAGCAAAAGCTGAAAACCACTTCCCACAGCTAACCACTTCACTTAGATTTGGATATATGAAGGTACTATCTGTGTACATGATTGAAAGTTATTTTCCCAAGTAATTTATTTATAAATAAATACTTGCCTTAGAAACCAAGCCAGGCAAAACAGCTGGGTCATATTCAGTTTTCACTCACAGGTGCAAAATCTTCCTAATCTCTCTTTTTATCATCAAAGAACTTATCCCTAGTGCATACTTTATTTTTGTGTCTTCTTTTTATCTCTCCCAAGTAATTCAAGGACTGCATGATAGTTTTTCAGTCTAATAAATCTTACCAGTTGAAAGCTTTTGAGATATTATTTCACTCCAGGTGGAATCTCCTCTCCAAGTATACAGTGGAGGATAAGTTTTCTTCTATGTTTCATGCAGCAATGTTTTTGGGTTGTTTTTTTTTTTGCTTCATAGAAAAAGCTCTTGTCCTCTTGTAACTCTGCTTTCTAAGTGCTCCCATTTATTTTTTGTAAGAAGAAAATGAAACAGAAGGCATGATTTCAATGCAGTGTCACTAGTGTGATGTGGTACAGACTTGTTTGATGACATGATAGTAATGCTTGAAAAGTCATTCTTTGCTTCCATACCCATTCATTTGAATCCCATTTTCTCTTCATTTCTAGCATATAAAAACTACTGTCCTAATTTATACTCTTTTATTAAAAAAAATTGTTTGGAAGTCCTTCATATCTTTATCTATATCTGTATTTTATGGCTTCATTTGCTTTACCCATCTTTCTAATGAATCCTATACTTTTGTAGATTTCTGTATTTTGACCTGTTTATCTTACTGTGAATTTTATTAGTACTTAGGCAAGTGGTTAATACATTGAGCAAGTGTAACTCAGACTAGACCCAGAAAACCAGATTCTCATCTATATCTAGACTTAATCTGCAACATTTTGTCAGAAGCCTCTTAAGAGGGTGGTGAAAGATTATTTAATATTGTTTAAAAAGCATGTCTCTGCCCCTCTGGTCTCCTTCACATTCTCATGTAAAATAGAAACATTCTGGGTTGTATTTGATCTGGAATTTAATAATGTTGTGAATATCTTCAGATTCAGACTCATATTCACATCAAGGGAAATAAATGCAATCCTTAACTATTTCTGAAGGATTTAATTAGAAATTTGGATTTAATTTGAAAGTTAGATTTAATTTGAAATTTGAGGCAACTGTTCTATGCCAAACGTTGCCTCTCTGTCAGAAATATGAAAGTGTCTGATTCAAGTCCCTACTTTACCTGCTTCATGCAGGTTTGAAACTGGAATTTCCTATTGTTCCGCCTTTTTTTTTTCTACTTTTCCTTCAGAAGTGGCCTGGGAGCCCAGGACCCTGTGGGAGGTAACTGCTGCACAGTTGGCAGGAGAGCTCCTGATATCCAGTGCAGACACGATTCATCTTCAGTGAGCACATCTGAAACTGCAGCTTTATCTGACCCAAGTATGATACCCAAAGGAGACCAAGTGGTATTTCTAGAGCTTAGCCAGCCTGTGGTATGTGTATCAAACAACATAAACCACTTTATGAAGTTTATAGGTTCATCTTTATTTATTTTTTACTTCAGATCAGAATGAGCTTTTAAAGCTAATATTCTGATCATCCTGATTTTCCAGCCTGGTGTTGAATGGTGATCCTATAGAACACAAGGTGAGTTTTTGTTTATATGACAGTGAAGTATTTTAAAAATATAGCTATAGCACCACACACAAGATGACCTAATACCTAATGGCTGTTTAATCTGTTGAAATCAGAGTAGAGCTATGTCAAAATAAAACATTCTGAAATACTTACAATACATCTCAGGTCTCTGGCCTGAGGTGCTTTTTTCCTACATAAGATTTTTTAGATTCATTGCCCGCTGTTTTCTAATGCCCATATTGCCATACAGTCTCCTGATGTAGTCATTCAAGCCTGTTTTTTATATGTTGGCTTACATGGAGGTAAATTTTACCCACTGACATTGCAGAAACCTTACCAAAATCTCATCTATACAAAAGTAGCATTTTCTATACTTCATACTGTTAGCAAAGAGGTTAAAATCAATAATATGTAAAGACCACCTTCCCTTTTAATGCAAGTTTTATCAGTCATTATATGAAGCTTTCAGGTAGTTGGGGTTTGGAGTTCTGTTTCCTAGTGATTTTATTCAATTACTATTTGATCTGCAAGACACTTATTTTCTTTTTTTTATTTCCCCCTTCCTACTCCTGATGTTTTACTCAAAATTATTTTCCATCCTTGCTATGAATAAACCAGGGTGGAATCAGACTCCTCAGAACAGCTTAAGTGAAGTGTATTGTAGGGTGGGAGTAGAAATGTTACAGCTAATAAATTATCCATAAGTATTTCAGCTTTTCCCAAGGCATCTTCCCATGTGAAAATAAATATTGATTATTTTTAAATTAATCATTTTTCAAAGGATCTTGTTTTCATCTCTGTGAGAAGTCAGATGCTTCTAATTAAAACAGTTTATAATATGCTTCAAATTTACCAGAAGGGATTAGCATAGCTTTTATAGCTCAATTTTTGTTAATAGTATTTCCAGTCAAGGTTTCTGTGATTTCAGTAATAACTGACTTTTTAATAGTCATAAATCTCATCAGGTTTTTATAGATATATATTTAACATAGAGGAAGGTCACAAAACTTTTTCCCAAATGAAATAGCAGGTGAAGAATTTGCGGTGAAGCCTCAAATTCTGCACATGAGGAAGCAAGCAAAATAAAGCCAGGCAAAAAAAAAAAACCACACCCAAATCATTGTTGCAATCCATTAAAGGCTCTAATAAAATGTAAAGAATTTCTGAAACAGAATGAGCAAAACACTGCATTCTAAACTCCACTCTTGAACAACCTATGATTTGTCAGAGGGATCTTAAGCAACAAGGTGGATAGGATATCTATAACTGTGTCCACTTCAGTGTTTAATATTAGATAAGGAGTTTTTTTACAATTGTACTTCAGTTCACCTCCAAGTGTTTTCAGAATGCTCTAACTCAATTCTTTCCTGATGGCCCTGAATTGGTAAGAAGCACTGTCCTGTTGTCCTGTCAGAGCACAGCTAATGAGCTCTGAGCCCTAATGGGCATTGGCTCACAGGAGCAGAGGGGGGTTAGTCAGCTATGATCCCTTTAAATATATACATATTTTATACATATATATATATTTTTTTTTTTTATACACATACATATGTGAAACATGGACTGCTGGTCTTCTGCAGTGAATGATTCACTCGACAAATTTCACTGCCACTGTGCCGTGCTACTGGCTAAATGAGACGTAGTCTATGTTCATCCTCTTTCTATTGATGTATTTTCTACTGCTTTAATGATGGCAAGAATGTGTCTCCTCTATCTCATATGACTCAGAGGGGATCTGAAAGGGGACACAGAGCTTTTAAAGAAAAAGGAGAATTTTTAGATCCAGTGATCTCAGCTGGATTGAGCTTCAGAAGTATCAAGGACACCCTAAGGCAGATTAAAAATAGAGTGGATATTTGATTTGATGCAGCTATTTTAATTCCAATATCTGATAAGAATGTTATGTTTGAACTGATTTCTTTGCTTCTTAGTAAATGCACATTTCACTGATTTCAGCAGAGATTTCATGACAAGGTCAGAGATCAGCCTTCATCCGAAAACCACTTCTGCTGTGAATCTGGCACATTCAGTTCAAGATTTCTACCCCAGTAAACAAGCATGTTTTAGAATTTTTTCAACCTGCCAGTTTTACAAATTGGAATTTTAAACTAATGCATAGTTGTCAAGCATGTCAAGGTGGAATAAATTCACTAGGGAAGAACAAAAGTATAATTTATTGACTGCAGTATTTTCCAAATTATTTAAATGTTATTCCTTTCCTGTCTCCTGTCTCTGAACTTACTATACTATACCCTACTGAGGATGAAAAATACAAGGTTGTGGCAAACACCTCCATACAAATGAGTAAATTTGGTTTTTTTATTCAGAAAAGTGAAGGACATTAGAAGGTCTTGCTATTCCCAGAAGTAAACCCACATGTAGTTTGATGGGGCTTCCCCTGTCTGTGATTATGACAAAGAAAGCATGAGAAACCCATTATGTTTGAAACTGGTTCCAGTTTAAGTCCTGTCTAAGAACTGGCAAAATGACAAAATGCAAGTGCTAGTTCTTCTTAAGCTGGCAACCTGTGCCTGCTCTCCTTCTGCCCATACAGAGATCCATCTTTCTCTCATTTTTTGCCTGTGGAAACTGACCTACTGGAGCGCTCCCAACAAATGCCAGATGTAATAGTTCACAGTTTTCAGTTCCTTGACTCTAAACCCAGCGGTCTTCCAGTATTTTCCAAGCTTGTTTCATCCCACTTGCTGTCCTTGGTAGCTTGGACCTGGCATCTGTTATATGTTTATTTCTGCATTTTCAACTCTACTTGGGAGATTTTGTTTCATGGCTGAGCACATTTTTCTGCATTCCTCATCTTATTGGTCTGCTGCCCAAATGCACTATATTTCTTGGAGTTCTTTCAGCCTTGTTCACCAGTTTTGGGCTAACTGTTTCAAGGACTTTCTACACAAACTTTAGGTTTGTTACCCTGTTAATTAAAAATATCAGAAGATGAAATACTTGTTTGATTAAGGAGCTTGCTAGTATCACTAGATGTTCAGAAGAAGATGGAAGTAATGAAAGGTAGAGAATCCAGACAGGATGCAATAAATATTTACCCATTCTGTATCTTATTATAAAATTTATATAGTGGTATATTATTGTGCAAATATTCTTTGAAAAATATTTCTCCTCAAAGCATTCCCTTTAATAGTTTTTGCCAGTTTTAAGGAACTCTTGAAAGATGTGATATCCATTTGGGTCTTGTTTAGTTTGTCTTTTTAGTCATTACAGACCTGTTATGTTCAAGAAATAAACTTGGTTTAGAAATAAGAGACAGGCTAATACTAAGGGAGGAAAAAAAAACTCTGATTTTTTTTTGCCTGAAAATTCTGCAGATAATGACAGAAAGCAATTGCAAATGTTTTTTTTTATTATAAATTTTTTTGGTTCTGGGAACAAAGCAGAATGTTGCTGCCTTATAAGACACGTGTTTGTAGGACGCCAGAGCTAAAGCAAACAGTATGCTCGCTTTCGGTGAAGCAAACTTTGAAGGGAACTGGATGACCACTATGTTTACTACATGTTCTGCCAACTGTGTTGCAAATTAATGTACTGAAGACTGCTGGGCAGAATGATTTGCAGATTTTCAGTGTGAGTGTGAACTGCCGGCATAAATATAGGTTTATAGATCAAACGCTTGGCAGTGCTGAGAACATTGGGAGTGATAGCAGCTTGCCACAGAAGGAAATGGCTTTTTGTGTGACCTTCCAGACATCTTCCATGTAGATTTGCACAGACCAAGTCTCAGGATTGATGATATCAGCCACAAATTCAGTAAGAAATGTGTGTGTGTTTATTACTGGAGGGTAAAGGACATCTTTGCATCTTCACGGCAGGTTGTTCCCTCCCTCTAAAAAAGAAATGTTGGTTTCTGTGTTCCAGCTCCAATTCTCAAAACAGCTCTGAGAAGACCAGACTTGATAAGAGCAATAGCCATTGGAGCCTGTGTAAACCAGCTGAGAAGCTATGATGTTGATAATGAAAAAATATTTGAATTTTGGCCCAATTTTTTAGGTCATTGAGGACTCTCAGTTTCTCCAAGATCTGAGGACAATCAGCATTTTTTTACAAAGAACTCAATACCTTGCAGAAATAGTCTCTGAATGGAGTCCAATGAGATGTCCAGGATAGATAATTTCATTGAACAGATAATAAAGAAATAATTGATGATTTTTGGTTACAGTAAAACAGATGCTTTCTGTCTGGTCACTAACAACCAAAAAACTGCGAGCTGAACAAAGCTTTATTGCTTAAAGAGTAGGAAAATAGAATGAATTTTTAAAATTGCCTTCCAGTTCTTTTTAAGATACCAGAGATTGTGGCGTATTGGCTTTTTTTTGACAAGTATTAATATAAACTGGAAATGCTCAACCATGATGCCATATTTTAAATTGCTGTTTATTCAAAGAGTGTGATTAAAAAGCAGAAGAATGTGGCATCTGTTAAAAAGAAATAGTAACTTGGAAAATTGTTTGCCTTTCTTTAGAAATTATTTGCATTTATTTTATATTTATTTTAATAATAAAATAAAAATATCTAGGAATAAGCATTGTATATCTTTAAACAGCAGAGCATTCTATATGTAATAGCTTCCAATCTCTACCCCACCCTCTGCAGAGTCTTCAATACCTAATCTCTAGTGAAATTACAAAAGTACCAATATTGATTTGTTTTTTGTGCTGATGGATATGTCAGATAACATTTTCTCTTAAATCAATACTCAATTTTTAAAAACTCTGATGATGGAAAGCTAAGTAATTTTTAGTATCAATTTTGCTGCTCTAATTACTGGTGCTAAGCACAACATACTGTTTTAATGTGTAACTTGCTGTAAGATAGGAGATGGAGGCCATTTAAAATACTTTCTTCTTGCTTTAGGAATTATTTTAGAATACTTTCTCCTTGCTTTTTCTTTTTCTTTACTTCATCCTGTAGTAAGCAGTTACAGCGTTAAGAGCAAATGCACTCTTTTAGGTACTTTTCAAGTTGGGTGCAGATAGAGGGCACTGAAGACACTGGGACCATCAGGTGGCCGTGGAGTTTGCAGAAGAGAAGAGTTCTTTGATTCTTCATGTTTCATGTTTATTAATAGACCTGAGAGCTGCAGTAGCTTGTCATGAATTTCAGTAGTATGTGACATAGACACTGTAACACAAACATGAGAGAAAGGGTAAAATATATGAACAGCTGGCTGAACTTCACCTTGGTACTGAAAAGATGGTACTTTTTAGATTCTCAAGCACTTGCTCTTCAATATGCTGGTTAAAAACCCTTAGAGTTGTAGAAGTATGGCTTAAGATTGGGAATGATTAATTGATGTTAGGCGGAGACAACAAATTAAAACCTTGTGCTTGGAAAAAATTGAATGAAATGGCTAACTGCTAACTAACATCTGATGTTTGAAGCCACACATGGAGAAATACAGGAGAGAGCTTTACATAAAGCAATAGTTTTTTTGCTGAGAATATAATATTCACATTGCTGTCACAGTGCTTACAAAACAGTATAGTAATCTAATGGCAAGCCTTGATGCATGATAATTCTTTCCACAGCACTGATTGCTGTTATTCAACTCAAAGAGTACTAAGCAAATTTCTTGGGTTCTCGAGGTGTGTTTCTGTAGAAATTTAAGCTCGAACCAGAGCCTGAGGTTTAAATTTTTTGACTTTGTAATCACGATGAAACCTGCCCAGTGTTGGAGTGGAAACTGTGCCAGCAACATCATGCAATGCAAGGCCTGTAAGCAGAGCTGAACTGGGACAGCTCCAGCAGTTCTAATTGTTCTTTAGAACCTTTAATGTTTAAAGGTTCTCAGCTTCAGAAAGAGCAACCTGTCGCCTAAAAAAATTCAGGTGCATATGTGAGAGCTAATAACATGCACCGTGTCACAGTGGAGTTGAATTTAGTTCAAGCAGATGTATTCAGTGAGAAATTTCTGCTCATGGGTGTACCTAAAGCAATTTCCCAAGTCTTATTTCCTAAGAATTAAGTGATGTTTATACAGGAAACCTTATTAAATAAACAGCTAACACAGTTTTGTACTGTATTTTTACTTGCGAGTGCATGGATAGGAGAGGAAACTGGAAAGTAGCTTGATATTATAATTATTTTGAGCAGTAGAACAATTCCATAACCTGTTATAATTTCTTTATTAGCATTGACCCATAAAATAAAGTTCTGCTGTCATGAACATTGTGAGACACAGTCATGGCCACTCACTAATGACAAAGCATTTAAACTAGGATCAAAAGGGATTCCAAATATTCAGAGACGTGTACATGCAATAATTTGTGGGAAGATGGTTTAAAAATTTTTGAGTTTAGAGATGATTTTAAGAAGGTCACAAGGAGGACAAAGACAATAGTAGAATGTCAATCTACTAAGCATTTTAATTGTTTCTGCACTAATTTGGGAAGGGAAATAAACAGGAAGAGCTGAAATCTTAATTAATGATCACAACAGTGTCTCAATTGGCATATGAGACACTCAGTGGGATAATTCACATGATTAGAATATTAGTGGATATAATTTGCTCCAGAAACATCTGCAAGGTGGGGAAAATAAGACAATGTATTGCTTCGCATGGCAAATAGGTCCATAAAGAGATGATACACGTGTTCTGGATAAGGATAAAATGCTCAAATCAGAAGTGAATCACCAGATAAGGCTTGTCTCTTGGGAGGGGAAAAGACCTTTTACTAAGGAAAAAAAAAAAGACAAAGCTTTCCATAGTACGAATTATGGTAGTAAAAATATATTTTAGAAAATAGATAAAAGTCTCATAATTTACAGCACATTTTAATGTATAAAATGGGGAGGAAGGGAATGAAACTAATTTGAATTATAGAAAATATTTAAAATACCAAAAATCCTGAGAATTACTGTGAAAAGAGAGTGATTACAGTTCCCTGTGACTAAGAAGTTGAGTTGTTAAGCAATACCAAGAACAATAAAAAAGTATTAGGCCTTGTGGGAGCAAAATTTAGAAGATAAAATATTTAGGGCCTGTTTCTAAGTTCCTTCAAATTAACACTTAGAACTCAAAGTAAACTTCTTGTAGTCTTTTCAAGTTTTTTATTTAATCAAGTTCAGTTTTCTTGCCTTGAGATGTTTCCCTTGAGGAAGGGGTATAGATCTGGGAAGCATGTATTAGCTTCTTCGTACAGGGGCTTGTAGAGGTACCTGTGTCTACCAATACTGTGTTTGCTGAAGGTGCTAAAAGCTCACAGGGGCTCAAGGGAAGGCTGGACAAATCTTTGGAGGAGATAAAAACTGATGGTGGCTGCATAGTTTAAAAGATACATCTGGCTCAGGAAATCCTTGTACTGTTTGGAACCTGGAAGGTAATTAAAAAGTGCTACCAGATGTACATCCCCATTCTTTCCACTTGTGTCATGGACACTGCTGAAAATACTGCCCTGGTTTGGAGGGGTCCTTGGTGCAACCTTGCGTTCCCGGGAGCCAGGAGCCCCAGCTGTGGATGCTCCTCCTGTGTCAGGCAGGGCAAGTGGAGCCAGTGGCTCTGCTGTTCCCTAGCACATGCAGTGCATCAGAATGGTCACAGAGCTGGGAAGCTCTGTTTGACTTCCACAGCAAGGCAAAAGAAATTGAATGATCCTAAAGGAAACAAAATAGGGCCCTGCCTGCAAAGGGCAGTGTAAGTTCTTTCCTTTGTCTGTTTGTATGAACCTCAACAGGTCACCCTTTTTAAAAAAGAGTATAGAAACATGTTTCTTGTATACTCTGCTTGAAGGAGGCAATAATTCAGTCTTAATTCCATCAAACATTTACTTTTTATTCCCATTCAGTATTTTCAGTTCATAAAATTCAGGTTTTAAATAAATAGGTAGATAATGGCAACATTAGTCTAAGCAAGCATATTTGTGGTTGAATTGGTATTGAATTAATTTCTTTAAATTTTATTTGTAGCATTCTATTTCTTCCTCAGCCTACTGAGATTACTGTTTGTACAGCAGGTTGTTAACAATTGGACTGGGAACATTTGGAAAATGTTAGATATTGTGGAGCAGATATCAACTTAGCAACATTAACTTATGTCTATAAATTTGGATTTAATGAGTTCTCTCCCTTCAGATTCTGTCTTATGGTGTGACTATTCTTAGTTTATCCTTTGTTATATTATTTAATTTTGTGCATAATTTCTAAATATGCAACATTCTAAGAAATTACCTTCAAATCCATGTTACAAATTGAAGAGTGGATCTTGTATATTTATTAGATTATTGTCACCACTTTTCCTGTTATGTTCTGCACTTCAACACAGCAAAGCTCCAGTTGCCTAAACAAACACTGACTCATATCAGTGATAATCCATCAGGGATACAGAAGGAAAGGCAATAAAGGGCACCATTTTTACTACAAGAAATTACAAAAACCAGTTTTAATATCACCATTAAAATCTAAGGTCTATTTTATGTGTGTATGTGTTATCATGCATAATGTGAGACTAGTATGTTGTGTGGTGTTCCCATTAATCCAGTGTCAGAACAAACAGGAATGGTAAACTGTGTCCTCTAAGCTTTTTGTAATATATCATTTCTAGCTGTGGTAAATATCCCAATTGCATAGAACATTGCAGTTTTCCCTCTTATTCATTTGTGGAAGTATTTGGGTTTTGATTAGTTCTTGAGATAGCTGCACAGACTCTGTGTCTCTCTTTCTCAGTCTTGCAGCCTGTCAGGTATGTCTCAGACTCTCCTTGCCCAAGTGTAATCCTTCCAGTGACCTAGAAGGATATCCAGCTGATGTTCTGAGGTGTTGTGATGGAAGAGTGTCACTGCCTATTTGTCAGGAAAGAAGCAATGGAGAATTGGCCATTGGCATTTTCTTGTAGCAGATTCTGTTTGAATGAAAACAGGCAGGCAAAGGCAGTGCAAGGAACATCAGATGAAAAGTGATGCAGAGAACCTTACAGCTCAGGTTTACAGTATGGTGCTAGAGATGACGCTCAAAAATGTGCAATAACTGTTTGTTTCACCTGTATGGAGTTCACGCATTGTGTCTGATTGGTTTTTGTTTCTTTCTTCAGTGCAGGCCCAGTGATGGTGGCGAGGGTCAGACACAGCCCAGGGATCTCTCACCACAGCCGCAGTGCCAGCTCTGGATCACAAAGGTGTGTGGGCAGACAAAGGCAAGGCACGGAGCAAGGGGCAATGGGATGGCCTGAGGAAGCTCCTGAATGAAGCAGGGGCAGGTCCCTGTGAGACCCATAAGGTTCTTTCTTGAATAGCTCTTCCTTCAGAGAAGTGTGAATTTGGGTTAGCTCCTTATCAGAAAGCTGTCCTTGAGCACAGGCCACTGTACTCCTGGGAGGCAAGAGTGTAAACTTCAGGCCCTGAGAGTAAACAGGAAATAATTGTGCCAGACAGTAAGGAAAATAAGACTGATAGATATATTTACAGACAAAATCAATTACCTAAAGACCTGAAATTGCAGGAAGAAAAGATAATTACCTTGTGAACCATTACAATTCAAAATAACTCAACTTCTTCTTGAAGTAGAGTTAATCCATGCAAGTCAACATATTGTAATCCATTTATTTAATTCTCCTGTGTGAAATTAACTGATGGGGAAAAAAGAGTGATCAAGATTTTAACTGTCCCTTTGAAAGTGTTTAAACAGTAAGATTTTTTCAACCAGAAACAAGTATAATTCCTCATGAATGTGGAAATTTAAATTACACTCTTTGGTGTGTCATTGTACTACTTTAAGCAAAGCAGTTGTTATTATGCTGCAAGTTTGGTAGGTGTCACCAAAGCTGGTTTGGTTTGATTTTCTGGGTCATATCTCACCACAGCTCTTTATTTTGATAAATTCTTTTGCAAAGAGTGCAGTGTCATACAATATACAATTTTCAATTTGAAATATTTGTCACAAAAAGGAGACTCTGAATGTTTTAATGAAACATTTGGATGTTTATAACCTTTTTTTTCCTGCTCCTGGGTTTATTCTAGGTATTTCCATGATGGATGAGGAAAGAAAATTCCAATCTATTTAGCCTTTACAAAGATAACCCTTTAACTCCCCAGAATTCAGGCCACTAGTTTTACATGCATTACAGTAGGAAACAGGGTATGCACAAGGCATTACTGTGAAATGCCCTCACCTCTTACTGGCTATTTTAGGCTCACTTAATAACAATGCTCAGACAAAGTGTAGCTCAAGATTTCAGATATGTGCAGTGACACTTACTATCTTAATTATCTATAGAGAGGGCTTAAAACCATGTACTTGAAGTACAAGTATTCACCTAGTAAATTTATAGGCACATACAAAAATGTTGCAAGGATGTATTAAGGGTACATTTTCTAAGTAATTGCCAATATGTATTTTGAAATACAATTTTCATTTAGTATTAATAGACAGTGTGAGGGGAATTATGTATTTGCCTTTTAATATTTTTTAGTTTTCTGTGTCTCCCCATCACTCAACAGTCCTTCAGAATATGTATTGCTTATGAGAGTTTTATTTCATCCTCCCTTTCCATCCCTTTGCCATTTCATTTTCTCCAACCTTTCAGTTTTGTAATATTAATTCTCATCTTCAAAGTTTTATTTTCATTTCTTTATCTCCTAATAAATAGTTTCTTTGATTTTCCATCTTCTCTTTCTTCTTGTGTTACTTTATACTTCCAAACTGTGTTTTACAGCTCTGTTTTCTTACTTTTCCTTTATCATCTCTTCATTTCACTCCACAAGGATGTGTTGTGAGGAGAGTAAGGGGGAAGGGATTGCAAGCTTGAAATTCTCTCTTTTGTTAAGTCACATCTTGAGGGTTCTTGTATTATAATTGCAAATAATTTGTGACATAATCAATTGTCTTACATATCATATTTGTTACTTAAAAAATCAGCGCTTTGTTATTGCTCACATCATATATGGATCACTTTAAAATCAAGCAGAGATGACGCTTTGCACGTGGGCTGTATTTTTATTGTGTCCAACTCTCCTTAATTCAGTACACTTCTTCCATCTTATTCTTCAAATAACATATTCAGAAAAATATATTTAATATAATTATAAAATAATAATTTTGTAGTAAATTTTTCATTAACTATTTTAATTAGTTTAAGGATATTTTTTATACAGCTTATATAGAAGGGCCCCTATATGGCTAGCAGCTTTGCACTCTGGCAGGTGAAATCATAGTTACAAATATAAACTCTGTGTGATCTTTTGACACTTACTGATAAGCAGCAGCCAAGATGACAGGTTTCCATGCATAATTATTTCCCAAACCTTTAAAGAAAATTAAGAATGATTACACAGGAATAAAAGCTATCTCTGTGTTACTGGAAGGGTGGGCTCTGCAGATCTCCATTAACATTAATTTCTTGTTAAAGCAGTCTGAGGCTTTTCTCTCTTGTAAATTTGCCAAGTGCTAAACATTAGGGTTGATGGCTTCCATGTCATGCACCTGTCCTAAAGTTTAACTATCTATAAAAATGTAACTCTATATGGGTTATCTTCGCAAGGCCAGGTTCAAATATCTTATTTGCAATAAGGAGAAAGGGAAGTCCTTTTGTAAGGAAAAGAAAATTTGAAGCTCTCTTTATTATTTCATTTTATATGCAAAATATATTTTATTCTTACTAGATTATTTCCTATTGTTATATGCAGGATAATTTTAGCATCTGTGGATTTGAAGTGAGAATTTCAAACTTGACCGTGAAATGAGTTCTGTGAATAAAAATCTTTTGTCTTGTGTGGAATCTACTCAAATGGGTTTAATCCAAAAAAATTCCATGTGCTTCGCCTAGAAGCTAAAAGCTTTGAGGTGTTCTATTGCTGGCAGGGAGTGACTGCCCTTAGTTATGCTGCAGCTCCCACTGCAGACAAGAGAATGCTCAGTAACCACTGGGGAGCTGGACAGGAGTGCAGATGGAAGGAGGACAGAAGTCTCTGTTTCCTCTGCTCATAACTGAGGCAACAGAAAAATCAAATGCCTTGAATGACTTTTGGTTAGAGAAAAAGCAGTGGGTGGTGCCTTTGGAAGCCTGGAGCAGCAGAGGCTGGGTCAGAAGGGGATAAATGTTGGAGAAGGAAAAATGGAATGGAGAATGGTAAAATTGAGGGGGAAAAAGTGAAAATGGGCCAGAGGAATGGAAACTAGTGAGTTTGATGGAGGGAGAAATGTCTGTTTGTGATTTGGATGCTCTGTTTGGCATCTTTAATGTATATTTGTGTATGCGGGTTTTCATTTTCAGTGTTGTCTCTTGCAAACAGATGACTGTCTGGAACACATGACAGTCAGACTGATGTATACATGGATCTGAGGTTGGAATTTTTACCAAAATTGGATTTTGCTCCTCCAAGAGCATAACAAAACTTCCATAAAATCTTACTGACCCTGTAATCTATTAATTCCAGGAACTCAGGGAGAAACTGCTCCAGGGTTATGCTCCATGAAATCAGAATTTAAATACAGAATGCATAAACAACACTTTAAGAATGTAAAATATAGACATGTACATAGAGGTTACTACTTTTGGAGTGCTTAAATGATGTATGGTACTCTAAGTGTAACTTATAAGTGTTGCTATATGATTTAAAGGTGTATATAATATTTAGTGCCTTTTTATTCTTTCACCATGTATACATTTTCTGCCACCACTTGTTTAGAAACACTCTAAGAAATACTGTGTGTTGGAAATGAAAACTGACAGCAGCAGCTGCTCTTGCTAAGTGCAATGTTTCATTTCATCCATGTGCATCTCACATGAGAACCTGTAGTCGGTGGTGTGTGGGTGGATAGTTAATGGTGAGATTATGGTTAAAATGGCTTTAATAGTCTAGCTGAGATGGGTTCTTTGGGAAGGCAGTGAAAATTCATGAGTCCCCTGCTGCTCTCCTGAGTGGCTGAGGGTGCATCATGCTGACCAAACTGGCATGTGTGAGCTGTAGCACAGTAGTCAGCCCATTTTTATTCTACAAGTCTGTTTTGTCAGACAGCAAAATCTTATTCTGTTGTTTTCTCTCTCTCTAGCCTGATTCTAGTGAAAATTATGCCTTTATGGGTTGTTTTTGAGGTGTTTTTTCTTAGAGAATATTGTCTACTCAAAAGTTCAGATCAAATCAGGAACTCCAACTTTTGCTGCGACTGTGTTTGTGCCTGGGTATAATTAGGATGGAGTTTGTGAGGCAGAAGAAAAATAAATATATGTTCTTACTTGAAACAGAATGTTCTGCCTTGCTTTCAGCCTCCATTATGACTCTCAGAGGATCGTAATGTTTGTCCCAAATGTTTAATATGAACATCTATTTCCTTAATCAGCCAGAGTTGCCTGTGCTAAGGCAGGAAAGAAAGTAGCTGAAACCTGGGTACTAGCAGAGCAGAACACTGTGTGTGTTTTTAATTGAATGGGAACTGAACAGAATCTTTCACGTGGATGAATATTGGTCAACATCTGAAATAATTTGAAGGCAGTCTTAAAATCCAGCATGTGAATTCTTGACTGTCTTCTTGTAGATGTGAGGAAAGGTGAAGAGGGCTAAAAATCTCTGCTATTGAAATCATTGAAAATACTATCTGTTATGGTAGTTTCATCTATAGAAGGATTGAAAAAACCTGGAAAATACCTCTCTCTTCACAGAAAGCTTTTAATAGTTTGTAACCTTTTGAGGCCAAGGCAAGATGATCTGGTGACAGAATACCTTATTTTCATGTCAGCTGCCTTTCAAATAGCCACTTCAATTGACCTGAGACCTCCTAAAACCTGCCTTACTTCACCCTGTAATTGATTAGCCTTGAGTTTTTCTAGAGATCTTGTTTTCAAATCTACTATTCCTTTCCTCTACTTAACAGCAAATGTTTATTAGACAGAACAAAAAATAAAAAACAAAAATAAAACCATTAAAACCTTCAGTGACACTTCCAGGAGTATTTACTTTAGAAATCTGCAAACAAATAATGAATTATTAAGATTGACTAAATGGCAAAACATAGCTACAGGCTCAAAACAATGGTGTAACCACTTGTAATAGACACCTAGAATTGTTTTTGTCTCATCAGTTCCTTGAGTCTCAAAAGAGAAATCCAGTTTCTGAAGGGCGCATAAGGTTGTCTAAGCATACATAAATAAAAACAAATCGATATATAAAATTACATGATGCAAGAAGCAGTAATTCTGGTCAGCCAAGCAACACACTGGCAGCTGTGCAGACATTTTTTCATATTTACTGTGCTCAAATACTGTTCAAGTTCTCAGACTGACAAAGAAGATATAATCCTAGGCTAGACTAGCTTAATTCTCATAGACTTTTGACATCACAGCATCAGCCTAGTGAGTCTCTATTGCTGGGTTGACCTCTTCATTTGAGGAAATGCATTAGAACTAGAAAAATCCCTAATGCTCTTTATGGAAACACTTAGATACTTGCTAGCATGGAAATAAAACTCTTAACAGAGTAGGGCCCTTCAGAGGTTGCTTTCATACTACTGTCACCCCATATCCTTGAACTGAAGATCCTTTTTTCAACTTTAAATCCATATCAGTTACTGCAATCATACAAATTATTAAATGTAAACACAAATCAGGCCTCTGGAAAA
The DNA here is from genome assembly GCF_028551555.1 of Melozone crissalis. Classification (NCBI taxonomy): domain Eukaryota; kingdom Metazoa; phylum Chordata; class Aves; order Passeriformes; family Passerellidae; genus Melozone; species Melozone crissalis. The sequence goes on along the minus strand of NW_026535784.1, from coordinate 31,550,816 downwards.
TTTGGCAGTGATATCACCAGTGTGAGTGGCATTCTGTCAGGGTCTTGAGCATGCTACAAAATCTTAACCATCCTGACCAGCTTCAACTGAGGCATGTACCCATACATCCTGTAGGAGGTTCATTTCTGTCCTGGGCATGGAGATCTTTCCTGAATTTTGTTGGATCTGGCTCAGCTTGATGGCTGATTTTCCTCAATGCACCATACACTACCTTGTAGGTTGCTTTGTCTTCAGTCCTGTTTTTGATCTTATGCTGTTTGTGGCTGAGCTCCCTGAATAGGTACTGGATTTCAGCCTGTTTGGATACAGTGAGACTGTGACCTTGTTCATGAGGGCTCTGGCTGTTCTGTGATGGTTCTTGGTTTCTGGCTTGTCATTGCTGTTGGAACATGCACACTCCTGTTTCTCCTTGATCAAAGTGTCAATTGTCCAGGTATTTCTGCATATTTAGGCATGGAGATATTCAGAAGATGGGATATGATGAGGTCATGAAGGGCACTAAACCCCTGTAATTACCTAAAAGTTTATACTTGCCAGACAGCCCAGTTACCCTGTGTTAGTGAGTATATGAAAACTCTGTCTCCTTTAAAGCTTTGCTGGTGTATCTGCTTAAAAAATGATATAATTTGAAATAACAAACTGCATTTTTTTTGTTTTCATAGTACATAAAAGCATGCAGTCATATTGCAAATAGTAAGCATGATCTAAAGAAAGAGATGGAGAATGTCAGCATCCTTGGAAAGCTGTCAGAAAGTTGAGCATCTTTGTTCAATCTTTTTGACTCTTTCATTTCATCCTCACCAAAAGAGAATTACACTGATATAAAGAGCAAACCACCCCAGATTATTGCTACTATGGATTGCTGGAGTTTATTGCTGTACCGTAACCACTAGATATGTTACAGCAAAACTTAGTGACTTCGCTATGTATTCCCAAAAAACCCCTAAAAATCTCTGACTCAAATGGTCATGTCTTCTCTGTATTGAAAATAAATCATAAGAAACTACCCACAAAAAAGAAATTGATGCTAGATAGGAAAGAGATCCATATATATTTCTTAGTCCTTCCTTTTCCCTTAAAGGAAAGCATTTGTCAAATGAGGAAGATTTGGTGCTGCTCTTTGACAAAAAGAAAAAGGACTGTGCTGTATACAATGGGAGGAATGCATTTCTGGCTGATTAAAAGCCTGAAATGTCCTTTTCCTGGGAAGGGAAAAACACGAAGTTAAAACACAGCAAAATTATGGTCCTTGTCTGTTAGTTCTTTTTCTAATTGGTTCAACATTGGTAACTTATTTAAGGTATTGGCTGTATAAAAGTGCTCTGTAAGACATAAGTCAAGTGTTCAGTAGAAAATCTAAAGGAGATGTCCAACCACTTCATATTGTTTGCGCTAGATGTTTTGTCTTGTTCAATAATCACTGTTATGGTTCTCTACATTAATTACTCTTATCACATTAATCCTTGCCATGTCATTAACAATATCCATAAGTAAAAATCATGAGACAAAATGCTGTTACCTGACTCAGACTAGAATGTATTAAAGTAAATTTTTCTAATACACAGGCAGGAAAGAAAACACAATAAAAACTTTTCAGGGAACTCTTTCAACAAAAAGCAAAGGGTGTCAGATGATTAATGCCATGATAAAGCTGTAGGAATGAATATTTGATAGAATACCTGAGAAAAATGAATGATTGTTGCTACATATGACAGAAGATACCCTACCCTCAGGAAAACAGGAAATGAAAGACTGATAACACAAGCAAGGCATTTCATATCATATCAATGAAACTCATTTAATGTAATCTAAAACTTTAAAAACAAATATCATAAAAGTAAAAAGAAACCACTCTTTATTTTTGAGTTAGTAAGTATATCAAAAAGGCTGTTTATATTTTTAAATGCCAAACCTCTTCAGGTTCTCCATCTTTATTGCATCTTTGTGTTTGTGATGTCTTTGCAATGTTGCTTGAACTCCTAGAATACCTAGAATAGAGTGGGCACAGGGAAAACCTTTTGTCTTGTAGGTTATCTTAGATTTTGCCATATTCCAGGGTTTTTTCTGTAATAGAGGAGGAAATGCTTGAAAAAGAAGGGCAAACTCTTTATTTTTTTTCTTCTCCACATCAATTTTTGTCTACAATTCCACTAGGTATTTCACTTGCCACGTGAAGGATGGTGCCTTTGTGTGAGAGTCTCTATTGCTAGGTGAAAAATCAAAGTGCTATTTCTTTTCAGGGGGAGATGACTGTATCTCAGACTAAAATTCAGAGGAAATAGATCTGCAAAGAAAAATGTAGGTGTAAGTTATAAGCTTCCTTGGGGAGTTCAGATTCTTTCCTACAATGTGTAAAATTATTCTTCAAGAATCTGTGAATCTGTCCAATAACTTCAGGTTTCTAAATGTCTTGCTAGACCTGAGATTCAGGGATTATTCTGAGATGCAGATGTAGTTTCCTTGCTCTTTAACACTTTTTTTATTCCTGAAAATGATTCAAAATTTTTAGGGCTTTATTGCTACCAAGTTATTGGTGCAGTAGCAGCAATTGCATGGTTAAGGGAAGAAGAAAGAGTAGTTATTACATAAGGCAACACCTTTTAATTGCTACATCCAAAATTCATCTTACTATCACTGCTTACTGAAAGTCAACTGCAGCATTTTCTCCCAAACTGGCCTTTTAAAGCTGAAATGGCAGTCTCAAGTATTTCCTGAAATCATCAGGAAATATTTAAAATTATATTTATATATTTCTGATTTTATATTAACTCCATTTATGCATTCTTGATTTCATACTACTAAGAATGCTTCAGGGAAGTTGTATTGGAGCTTCCTTTTTTGGAATGATACAAAAAATAACTATCATGTTTCTACCAAGGGCATACGGGACTGGAAGCTTCTTATAATGAAATATTGGTTAATGATAAGGTACTTAAATTTCCTAGGCAAAGCAAACCAAGTTATCCCAAGAGTATTGGCTCTTAGAAACTGGGAAATCAAAATAACTAAAAAAATTTAAATAGTTCTACAGTCTTGGTCTACTACAGCTAGACTCATCTATTTATTTATGATTAGAATCAATGTTCTATTACATTTACTTGAGCTTAAATCATAAAGCTTTCTTTATGTGGAGGAGTAAATTTAGATTACAAGCTATGACTTATTCATCTTTTATAGTAACAGTCAGTCTAGAAAGGAAAAAAAAAAAATTTCAGGCAAAATTTTAACCTGAAAACTCAGGTTAAAATAGTGAACTTCTGGTGCTCAGAATAGTTTATAAAATTATTCACTAGGCCATGTCACTGTGAGAATTGAACCCAGACAGGAATTCAGTTAGGAATTACCCTAAACTACTTAAAAATGGTAGCATTACATTTAATTATGCAATGTGGTCAAACCTATGTTCAAAATACTTTGGCTGACGCACGCTTTGCGTGCATGAGTCTCCCTGTGGCTGCAAAACTACGTGGAGGCATTGATAACAAATCCTGAGCTCTGGGCTGCTATGGCAACAATGGCAGCATACAGGAGTCAGCTAATTTTAGACTAGCTTGGGTATGTCTACAAAGATTGTAGTTATGCTGTTGCCTCCAGTAATAACATAACCTTGGTTCACTTGAGCATTTTAAAATATGAAGTAAATCCTGAATACCTAAAAGTGATATTTATATGTATACTCAGTGTGACTGAATGTTTGAGCAACTTCAGACTTCTTTTTTTCCTTTTTGCTGTATATTCTAAGATATATTGCAGTAATCAAATGCAAGGCATAAAAAAAAAAAAAAAGGACTTTCATGACCAGAATACATACCTGAGGCAAAACCAATCTGCTTGAGATTTCTTTCCATATTTAGTAGATTGAAAATCCAATAATCTCTTTGACAAGAATGTTAATGTCCATGCTTGTCCCCTGGGAATCGATGAAATTTTCCAAGTAGTTATAATATTCATAGGCAACAGTTATGACATGAAGATGGGTATGGAGCATCTAATTTTTACATGAGTGGGGAATAACACAGTCCGGGGATGGAGGTCACCTTGAATTACAACTGATACATGTCACAGACTTCTCTGGTCTGGACAGAATGACAAAGTGCCTTGTGCAGGTAGACCTACAGATAATTTATGGCCTTCAGCAGTCTGCTTGCACTTTCTCTGTATTGCTGATGGCATGTCAAAATTAGAATTTCATTGAAGACTAATGTCAGTAAGCTGTTATAGCAAGAATGGATTTTATCAGGATGCTTGAGGAAATGAATTAGAGAATTGAGCTGAAAACTGTCACAGTAGGCTCTAGAATACAATACCAGATACTCTGACGCAAGCAAGAAGAATATTGTATTGATTTTATTATTTTGATTGTAGACTGATTTAACAAAACGTGCTTGCAAATCTGTCTCATCATAACGGTTTTGATGAGCTATATATGCTATTCATTTTGGAAGCTGCTTAAGAAACTTCGATTGGGAGACCTAAATTGAGTATGTTTGGCTTGTTTTTTCTGACATTTCCCTCAATATTAAAGCATGGTTTATTTTAATGTAAACAGAAGTTTGCCTTGATCTCACAGCTGAGAATAGCAGTGATTCCCTTGCCAACAAATTAGCTAAATAGTTTCAATTTACACACCTTATTACCATTTCATCTTGGGTTAGCTAAATAGCACTGCTATTGAGCAAACTACCTTGTTCACAAAGAGTTGCATGTCCAGGAGAATTTAATTTCTAAAAAAATAAACCTGAAATCAGCACTGCTTGACTTTCATTAATGCAAGAAAAAACCCAGCTTGATTTATAAAATGCTTGGATTAAAACATTGCCAATCTACATGGCTGCACCTCCACACATGTTTTCTGAACCTGGGGAAGATGGTCCGCTGTGATGTGCCCTAAATGGCTCAGGTGACAATTGTTGCTAAACAGCACACTGTTTTAGCAGAGAATGCAGTAATAACATTCCCCAGTTACAGCACAAACACTTGAAGATTTTGCTGCATATTGGAAATGAGAGAGTGACTCTTCCTTACAGTGGCAGCAGCTTTGTTGATTGTTTTTTTATCCTTTGTATAAGAGGGTTGTTCCAGTGTGTTGGAATGTGTTTTATAGCCTCTGAGATAGACCTTGACTAAACATATTTAGGACTATAACATTCATTCAGTTCTGGGGTGCTACATCTGGTGGTGCTCTCTTTAAGAATTGTCTATTCCTGGTTTTCCTGCTGTGACAAGACAAGGCTGTAGTGGAAATGGGGAAGGGGTTTTGTATGCAAGAAAGGAGAGGAAAGTTCCAGAGACACACTTTCTGAAATTATCATCTTGACCCTCTGAGCATTAATTTTTTCTCTCTCTCTTTTTCTCCTTCTCTCTGTTTGTTCTCTTCACCTCACTTCACCAAGTGGTCTTCTTACAGATTTGAGGGTGGTTCTGATTTATTTTTGATTATTTTTTCCTGATGCTACCTGAAAAATTTTGGTTTCGTCATAGAAGCAAAGCAGGAAACAAAGAGTTTTTGAAAAATGATCTTTTGGCCCTAGAGCTGATAGAAGAAAAGAGTTTCCCAAGTTGGATAACAGAATGCAACGTTAGAACTACTGTAACTGAAATGTATCTCAGAATTTGATGGAATGTTTGTAGGAATAGTATTTTCACTATTTGTGCTATTAGCACATTCTTTAATATATTTTTCAGAAATGGACATATGTGATAATATGAAGGGGACAGAAAGCAAGGTTGGTGATTGTCACTACACAGAATAGAATTTTGAAGAGGGTACTGACAGCTAAAACAGTAAGTAGCCCAACAGACCACTGTACTAGAGGAGGAAATATATTAATTTCTCAAAACTAGTTCAAAATCTACTGACTAGCTTATGATCCTTTCACGGCTGAATTGAAAAATCTGAATTTACATTGTGTTAGCGAGATGACACATTAGGCATATTGGATCAATTCCTGAATGCAATTGTTTAGAAAACAACATGCGAAAACAAGTTGTGTGAACAAATCCAGCACAGAAAAATTGCTTCATCAGTTAGCAGAAACTACAATCTGATACTTTCCTTTATGCAAAAGCTCAGAGGATCCAAAGAAGTGATTAGGAAAATAAATATTTATGTCTTTAGAGAGATGAGATGGAAATACAGCCCAAACAACTTTTACTGATTACAGAGGAATAAGGCACTACTCTCTGCTAGCCTAGAAATTTATATAGTTTTGAAAATAAGTTAGCACAAATAGCTGGTGAGTTTGGAAAACGTTAGCAAGAAATGCAAAAAGGAAGTATGGCTGCTAGACTTTGAAAGAAACCCCTGAGATGTAAACTTGGCTTCTGTTCAGATTTTTTTCTGTACAAACTTGTGCAAGGTCACTTCTCTATATGCTGTCTCTCTCATTTGTAAATTAAGAATAATACCTGCCTGCTTAGATTATTTATGCTGAAGATTAATTAAAATTCATAGAATCACTTTTAGAATTTAGTGTTGCAAAACTGCTAGAAGAAGATTAGTAATTTTGATATAGAGGATACTTGTGATGAATAGTAAGAGGAAAGAAACACCACGTACTTAAATGGCTAATGGAGTTAGAAGAAATTACAAAGTTCTGCTTAGCCTTTGTGGTGGACTATGTTCCTGAATTTTGTACCTTTTTTCCTGGAAAGACCTAAGTTTTATGAATTACTGCTCCTTCTTTTTTTTTTTTTTCTTCAAAATAGCCATTAGCTGTACAGCCAAACATGCACACTATGAGGCTTTTAATAAGAAGGTGGCTTTTTCATGCTGCAGAAGTTTTACTATGACTTTAAATCATGGGTTGGCTCAAAGAATTTGGACAAATTACAATATGGGAAACTGACTATCAATTACAGTGGAAAAGGATACCCCATTTTCTTCAAGCAGTCTAACTTGAAAGGAGTACTTTTGCAGGAGAATTTTCTTTGCAGATATTGTGACAATTTTCTATTCAGGGAAGGGGAAGAGGAGACTGAGTCCTTAAATATTTTTCCATATACTGTTTCCTGGAACAGCCAATCACAGACTGCTCTTTGAAATGGGTCTTTTTGTGACCACTTGTGGAACAGTATCAATACATTTTGATTAAAATGTGGTTGGGTCTGGTGGGTTGGCCTTGGATGCCAGGCTACTTTGTCACTCGCCCTTCTCAGCTGACCTGGGGAGAGAAAATAAGATGGAAAAGAACTTGTAGATTGAGATAAGTCAGTTCACTGGAACAAAAGAGAAAGGTTGTACATGCACAAACCAAGAAAAAAAGAAAAAGGTTTTGTTCTCTGCTTCCCATCCATGAGCAAAGTTCAGACACTTCCTGGGAAGCAGGACTTCAGCACGTGGAGAGGTTTCTCCAAAAGACAAACATTGCAAACAACAAATGCCTCCTCTCACACCTCTTTTCTTTTTAGCTTTTATATCTGAACAGGTGTCATGTGCTATGGATGCTTCTCTGGATATTTGGCGTCACCTGTCCCGGTTGTGTCCCCTCTCAGGATCCTGGCCACCCCCAGCCCCTTGATGGGGAATGCTGGGAGGCAGCGCTGAGGCTCCGCCAGCCCTGCCCAGCAGCAGCCAAAGCTCTGGGGTGTCACCAGCTCCTTTCCAGCTGCCAGGGTAAAGCACAGCACTGTGAGGGCTGCTGTGGGAAAACACACATGCGGTATGTCTGGGAATATTCAAATAATAGCACTGCCTGACAGGTTCTTTTGGTCACCTAGATACTAAATGTTGCAGACATAAAACTCAATAAAAAGGTAATGACTGTTCATAAATGCAGTATATTCTTCAAGTCATCTGTGATAGTTCTCAATGAATGTTAGATTCTATTTGATTTTAGAGACATCAGGCCACAATATTGTCAGATTTTTTTTAGAACGTTATTTCCATTTCTTAGAAGCATTAATTTGATTCTTTTTAGGCTCTTGTGTAGCATCTCTGCATATACAAGTTCTGGAAAATAGCAATTTTTTAAAGTAGGACTGGAAAATCCACTCAGAGTTTATATATGATCTGCTCTGTAGTGTTTTATTTGTAACAAAACTGATAAAAAGCAGTATCAGTTCTTGGTTTTGAACAGAATCAGTGCTTTATAACACTACTGCATCTTCCTTCCTTAGTGCATATTTCCTTATATTTCCATATAATGGTACTGTAATGTATATGTAATAATATACTGATACAAAATAAAACTTTATAATGAAGTCAGAAATATTTTTCAACAGCAAAAATGGTATATCTTAATAAATTTCAAATACCTAGTGATAACTCTTCTCTTTGATTTGCAAAATTCATTGAAGGAATATTGGAATTTTTTCATATCTGGAAGTCCTAACTGTACTGTACTATCATTTAAATGCATTTCTCTAGCCATAGATTTTCAAATTAAACTTAATATGCGTAATCTTTTAACTGCATTAAAGGTTTGCTGCTAGCTCTTTTCTTCTTACAGGATTGTCATCATCATAAATTTTACATAGTAAAAATAAAAACATGCAAATATATTTCACTGACAAATTAAAAAACCCACCATTATATTATTAAGATTTTGAATTAATAGTCAGTAGTTATCACCAGTGACACATTTAATTTCCTTCTTGATCCTATGTCCTTTTCTCTCAGTGGAAAATATCTGTACATATCCTATTTTCAGAAGTGTTCATTTCCAAAGATTCAATTCTTCAACTGCAAATGATTTCCTTGATTCTTTGCTTTAAATTCTTCCTGCATAAAATTCTTTGCAACCTTTTTCATAGTGCTTAAAAGAGGTTCTACATTTTTTGATAAATGGCTCCTTCCTTGTTAACATTTAGAATAACCCATACGTGGAACTAATAATTAGCACATTCCCTATATCTAACCTCTGTACCAATCAATTATTTCTAGGCATGCCATCAATTCAAATATAGCCCGAGTAAATGTTTACAAAGGTGCCAGGTGAGTTTTGAACAAGGTTCAGGCATTCCCCATAATATTCATGCTTTCTAAAGCACTTGCACTTGGGAGCTGCTGAGCAACAGATATTTGTGACACAGAAGGTAGGGAAAAAAAGTGATTCTGTCAAATCAAATAGGAAACAAATAGCAATCAACATCCTAACTTTTTTTGTATATTGAGTAAAAAAATCTAGATATTGCCGCAAACATTTTCCTTGCTGATTTTAAATAGATGAATTGCTAGTCAGTTAAGTGTTGCGATTGTCACACTCTACTCTGCACTGGTGTGGCCCCACCTCAATTACCCTGTGCAGCTTTGGTAGCTGTGACTCAAGAGAGCTCTAAAGGAGAGCCACAGAGATGGTGGCCTTGAGGGGAAGCCATATGGGGAGCTTCCATTTGCTCTTCACACTCAGTAGCAACTCATTTTCTCTGCTTCATGTGAAAAAAAGCCTCCCCCTACTTTTCCAGCAAACAGTCTTTCATTAAAGCTTTATTTTTCTGTGAAGTTTTGCACAAATCTGTAATTAGTTTCTGAGTTCCAGTCAATTAAATACTGGCCTAGAATAGCTCCTGTTTAGGTCTCATGGTATTTTGGGTCTCTGTGGTCTGAGGGTTAGACTGTGCAGAAAGTAAAAACCTACAGAGGAAGCATTAGTTGTCTCTTTGGATTATGTAATCACTTAGTTACCTACCAAAATCCCAAAAAATGTTCACTGAAAGAGAAAGACTTGCAACAGCTGTGTAGTACAACGTGTGCCCTCCTAGTTCAATCAGTTTAATAGGGATATAAACCAAGCTGTGATTTTTTAAATGTTGAAAGGATTTTTTTTTTTTAAATACAATTGCTAATACTGCATTGGTTTTATTTTTGAAAATGCAGTGTAAATTATTTTTGAAGCTTACTGTGTTTGCACTTTTTCCTTGATATGAGACATGGCATTCATTTTATTCAGTTCCTGTCAGTTTAACATTAACATCAGCTATATTGACTACAGTGGATTAAATGGTGCATTGGTAGATGAAAGGAGGTATAGTTGATATGGCCTCAATAACAGAGGGTGTAGAGCTTACTGTATTGGAGTATTCTCAAAAAAGGAGAAAAACAGACTGAAGGTAGAAAAAATATCTCTGTTGTACTTTGTGCTGGGAAACAGTAATTTTATGACCTTAAAATAGGAACAAAATAATTCATAGTCCTTACATTGGGCCAACTCTTCAAACTACAATTGAAAGCCACTGATCTGACCTGTTTTGTTTTGTTTTGTTTTCCTTCTCGTTGAATGTCTGTGTTTCAAATATGCTAATACTATCATCCACTATCTTTGTGGTCTACTTAAATTGCTATTATTACTGCTAGTATATTTTCTTATTATTAAAAAAGTGGCAAGATGCATAGCATGTTTTGCAAAGATTAATTGATCTAACTTCTCACAACTCATAGAAACTAGGATTAACAAAACTGAAGAGAGTATAGTCCCTTTGTTGAATGATATGGGACAGAAAATTGAGCTTGTGAAAGCCCAGTTTTTGCTGAATTAAAGATTTCTGCATCCAAAAGACCATTTCTCTGTCCTGGTCAGAGCTAGGGTTTTTAAGTCACAGCAAGGAAGTTGTTTGGAATTTTTTTTTGCCTTTTACAAACTCTTTTCTTCAAGGTTTAGGCAAACTGAATTTGCATGTGAACATAGGCAAGTGAATTGGTTTAGGATTTAAGATTACTGGTAGGTACTTTTCAAATGAAATGGATGCTTAATTTCTCTATACTTTTGCATTGTGTCTGGATTTTTCTTGCTTTTCTCTTTTAAAAACTCATCCTTGTGCCTAGCTTAGAGTCAAGATCAGGTTACCAGCTTTGAAACTTCGATGGCTGGGATGCTGCTCCCTGGGCACCAAAGCCAATGAGTTCTGGTTGCCTGCAGCTCTGTGTCCTTTCTCCCTCTATCCCAGCTGCAGTACCTCTAACTCCCTCACCCTGCACTGTTCTGATCTTCTATTTTTCCAGGCTCCTGCTGGTGAGCATGGACTGTAACTCATTCCAAGCCAAGTGCTTAGGGCCAACTGCCAGGCTGAATAGACAGGCCAGTCCTGCAGTGTTTAATTGAATGAGACTGCAATTCCAGTACCCTGAAATTAACTTGCAAAACTCAATTCTTTAGTCAAAGAGAACCTTATTAAAAATAGTGAGTTTGCTACAGGATATAGAGATGTCTAACTTAGAAATTAAGTTCTGGATTTGGATCCTGAAAAATGTGAATGCGTTTGTAAATCATCCAGCTTGAGGAGTTTGGTTCTAGAAATTAAGTTAACGTATTTCATTAATTCATTGGTTAAAATTCATATATGGTTACTGTAGTTATATTTAAACCTCAGCAATACTGCATCACTTTTATTCTTGTTAGTCAATCAATGTATGCAAGTATTTTTCAGTTTTCATATTCTCAGCTCATGTAAAACATACAAATCTCATCAGCTGCCATTCTCATTTTTAATCCTTCAGCAAGGTATGAAAATCCTATAATAATTGTTTTTAAATTCTCACATGTATTTGTTGCATGCAAAAGAAGAGTCCTTTATTTTTGAGATGCCTTTTCATGAAGGAACTAAAATTTCTGGATGAAAGAGCTTAATTGCTATTGAGCAATTGAATTAAAAATAAAATATTATTATTAGTTCAGCTTTTACAAGCTTCTTTAGTCTTTTACACACTTCTTTAGTCATTGTCTTCAAGTTTGTGTTTTCATAACTTTCTTCTTGTTCTTAATATTTAAATTTTTTTACCTTTTTCATTTCACTTATTGTGATAAAGCAGATAGATATTCCCATCAGCAGGCTAATTATTTAGGAGAACATCTAGTACTAGTAAAAGTTAAGTTACTAATTTCCATCTTAATTTTATTATTGATGGTTTGAAATTTCCTGTATTTCTGATAATTACAGGGCAATAAGAGGAATGGTCATATGGGTCAAATTCCATAACTTATTGAATTTAACTTTGGTGTTTGAAGTAGGGAAACTCTGCTAGAAGTACCTCTTACAGTCTCACTTCATTATCTTTAAGTTATCTTCAGAGAATAACTATTATATATATTAGGACAGACTGGCTGGCAGGGCTGTGTTATTATCTTGAACTTCACAGTCCTTGCAGTAGGTCAGGGAAAGCAGACTGGAACAGGTTTCTTTAGACTGAAGTAGCTCAGTCTGAAGAGATGATAAGCACACATGCTTCATGTAAACAGGTTACTTATCAAATAAACACTGATATAAGCACGGGGTTTGCATGCAAGCTTGGCTTTGTCCTTGTTGTGGTATTTTCTCTTGATATTATTGCATTTAGGGAATGGAAGAAATTGTGTACATTACAATCCCACTAAAAAAAAGCTCATTATCTACTTTGAACCAATGAGGGACTTGAGGAAAACTAAATTCCAGGGATTTGGGGTTTGAGGTGCTTACAGGAGCTGAGCAAAGTTGAGACCAGGCCAGCAGTTTTTTATGATTGGAATATGAGCTATTTATGTTCCACTGAATGAGAGGCAAATGGGTACAGGTTGAGAGGCTGATTAACCAGCTGTAGAATACACTTAGCAAGACATTAGTGTTAGTAGATACTGAAAATCTTCATAATACACTTGAATATGCTTTAAAAAAAGTGGTTTCCATCCTTTAAAATTGAACCTTCCATTTAATTTTTTCTTCTTTTTTTTGTATCTATTACCATTGCATGTGCAATACTTGGTATTCATTTGCTGTGTCAGGGTTATTTAACATTTAAATAGTGAGTTGATACACTATCTGAAGTGGTCAGCTTGAGACCTAAGTACCCAGTTGAATGCTATGCTTCTGCTTGGAATCATTTCCTGAAATTATCATTCATGTTGTAATACCTCTGCCATTTTTTATCTCTTTCGATACTAAAACTGGGAGCATTTTATTTCATCAATTCTTTTAAATGTATCACTGTAATTGGAGAGGGATTGCTTACGTATTTCATTATAAGAGCACACTCGAGGAAGAAATTCAGAGGCACAAACCCAAGGAGACAAATGAAAAAATCTGTGAAGGAACGATATTGAAAAAAATACTTTACATGTCATTAGATATGACTTTAGATTATCTGCTTTCTGAGATGGACAGAATTCAGAAACTTATTTTTAAAAATCAAGTGCTGCTTTCTGCAGCATCTTTATTCCTATCATTTCTATTTATATGCTTAGCATGAATTTAGTATTTCATTTATTTTTAGATATTTAGTTTAGTATTAGGGATTTTTCCCCCAATTATTTAAATGAGGTGTTGCTAATGACTAGGTACATTATTTAGTTCTCAGTGTTAATCCAGACAGATCCTTGGTCACTACTGAGTTATGTGACAATACTCTTTCCTGCTCTGTTAATTGTCTTTTGGAGATGATGGAGGACCTTCATGAATTTGTTGCAGTCTAAATATAGTTTTGTAGAGGGATAACCATGGCTTTGTGCACTTTTTCTCTAATCACGAACCTTAGCAAAATATTACTATAATTAAGGTAATATAGTCCATATTTAGTGAATTGCACATAATGGTTTAATATCTTCAATCATTTTTGTTACTGAGACTAATTTAGATAATACAGGTAGTGTTTTGAATCTGCATGAAGATGTGTTTACAGGATTGTATAGAGTCATGTTCTATAAAAATTTAAGAAATTACTTCCATTCAGGAGGTATATGGTAACAATCTAATCGTAATTTATTTCAATGCCAAAAAATATGGATTAGCTTCTGCAACCCATTCAGTAAACCCCAGCTAAAGAGCAGCTGACAGATGAAGACCTTGCCTAAGTTGTAAAACACAATTTTAGGGAAGATAGGGAGCCCTCAGAAATGTGAATGGTCCAGGAGCTAGTGTGAAACAGGTGCAGCAGAAACTTACCTTCTGCTTTTACAATTCAGATGGGTGATATTAATTCAAAGCAATATGCTACACTAGAATTCTTTTCCTGTTAACAGTTTTGTCAAGACTCAGGTAATCCTGTGGGAAGCATCCATTATTTTTCTGTGAGAAACTTGATATTGTTCTTACTGTGAACTGCAAATCTTCTGTTGTGTAAATTGAAATTGGTTTCGTTTTTTCTGGCAACAAAAAGTAGTTAACACAACAGCCGTAATAATGGGCCATCTGTGCTAATGGGGGTATTAATGGAATGCAATAGCAACTACACTCTTATGCAATTTTTTAAGAAATAATATCTGTTTAAAAAAGCTTTGTATGAAATAAGTATTTCTATATAGGTACTTCATGTGACAAGATTCTTTTCACTTATCCATCAAAATGGCAACATTAGAGTTTCTGTTGATGTTGCTAATCCCATTGACTAGAGAAGTGAAAGGAGTTTCAAAATAAAATAGCAACTAAATAGCATCAAAAGAAAAATTTGAGCTGGACTACAAAAGCAGACAAGTAAGATCATGGTTCTACTGAAATCAAAGGCAATCTAGGTTTGATCCATGTAGTCAAGGCTACATGAAGTGTATAGAGACCAGTTTTGAAGGGGATGGAATTATAACAAGGTCAGATTATTTTAATAAAAATTGCTAGGGCAAGTGCCAGTTTCTGTATGTGGGACAGGGCAACCCTGACAGTGCAGATGGAGTAGGGAATAAGAGGCTGGAAAGCAGCACCACAAACAGGGACATGTGGGTCCTAGTCAAAGGGAAATTGATGTCAGCAGTGGCCAGGCAGCCAAAAGGACCAGTGATGTCCTGGGGTACCTCAGACACAGCATCACCAGCAGGGCAAGGGAAAGGCTCTGCACTCAGAAGTTCTTCACCAAGAGGGTGACTGGGCACTGGGACCGGCGCCTCAGGGAATTGGCCATGCCAGAGTTCCAGAAGTGTTTGGACAAGTGCATGCTCTCAGGTGCATGGTGTGATTCTTGGGGCTGCCCTGTGCAGGGCCAGGACTTGGACTTGATGATCCTTGTAGGTCCTTTCCAACTCAGGATATTCTGCGATTCTATGATGTCCCTGGATTGTCTTGATTTTGGAAATAAAATGGTGAGACAACAAAAATAGTAAAATTCTTTGCTGCTGTCACAATTCTTCACAACATGGGGCATATTCCAAGAAGAAGAGGAAAGACATGGATGAAAATTACCTCTTACTGTTATTCATTAGTCTGTGATTTGGTGTGGAACTAAAAAAAATGTTGCATACCATACTAGCTCTTGATTTTAATCAAGGTCTTGGGCTGTTTTCAGACACCTTATTTTCTACAGTGTTATCAGGCTACCTGATATCTTTTTAACAATAATCCTTCACAAGAGAAGTTCAAGACAAATGTAGAAAGGAAATAACTTTGTGTCTTTGGCATGTAGGCATTTGCTGTTACTAAAGTCTATGGAATTCAAGTCTAACTTTTAATTTTATGGGGTATTCTTCTCTAATATTGACTTTTATTTTCTTGGGGGACAGGTGGAGTTGAAAAGGCAATATTGAAGCTCTGAAAGGTACAACTTTTTTATTGTTTCCTTTCAATAACTAAATAAATGAACTTTTTGGCTGTGTCCTGTGAAATATTGCTCTGCTTATTTAAAATTTCTACCTCTACTGAACAAAACAAAGGCTGCCAACAGCATGTTTTACAGGATACGGATATCAATTTATTTAAAATGCTTTCTAAGATAAGTGAGAATGCACTGTACTATAATTTAAGCATTCTTCAGTGTGGCAACTCAGGAAGCTGTTAATAAAAAGAAAGAAAAAAGAAAGAAAAAAAAAGTCATTTCACTGATACCTGCGGGAAAATCTAGAATAGTGGTCACTCATATTAAATTTATATCAACTTTATGAGATTTTTGTCATCTTGACACATTTATGGAGCTGTTAAATTTTTGCTGCCTGGGGGATATAATGTACTTGATGTGACCCCACTTATTAAATCGAGACGATGCAAGTAGCATTGATGACTTGTCATTCAGGAATAAAACAGAGCCAACCCTTCTCTGGTTCTAGAGGAAGGACATATTTGTAGCAAAATAGGTAGAGAAATGGATATGGTCATCTATATCAAGGAGACACTTGGAAAGAGGTTGAAGGAGAAACATGCAGGCATTTAATCAGGTACTGTCACACTTCCTGCAGTAGCTCATGGCTGGTGAAACAGGCACACATGGTACAATAGCCTGAAAGATCTTCCAGTGTCTCAACATGAAACCTAAGAGGACAAGCAAATATACAGGAATTTTTTATACATTTCAGATTTCTGTATTAATGACCTTTATAGAAGCTATATTTTCTATATGGCTTTGCAAGTGAGTGTACATTGCATAAAAGCTCATATCATCACTGTGTTGTTGTCACTGCCTTGGAATTACCATGATCATTAAGTAGAATCAAATTCAATTTAACTGTAAAAAAAAAAATTCAGTCTAACTTATTTTTGTTGGAACCATATCAAATAATCAAAGACTGTTGGTATCCACTGAAGTTCAGAGAGATCAAATTTTAAATTATTTTGCCTAGAATAACTATAAGTTAGGATTCTATTTCATTAACCATGAAGATTTCGAGCTCATCAGTAAGAAAGTCATCATGAAGAAAGCATTCTGTTGCTAAATATATGAGTTTTGTACTTTATTCTTCCCAATCACTGAAAAATTTAGAGTGATTTTAGAATAAGGTAATATGTTCATATTTGGACATTCATATTTTCTACTGGAGATGGTATTTTGGGCTAAAATTTTGAGTGAGAAGGGAATGGTTCTACTTCTCTAAATATTTGTTTAGAACTTGTATAACCAAGACATTTTGATTAGATTCAAATGCATAGCAATACCCACAATTTTGTCATTGACAGTTTTTGCTTATTATGTCAAGCTAAATGGCTTTATATGTTTGATGTTTTAAAGTGAATCAATGGATTTTTTTTCACTACTTCATTTTTTTTTTTTTTTTTTTTTTTTTTTTTTTTTTTTTTTTTTTGTGGTGGGTCACATGCTTCTGGTAAAAAATATGTTTTCTGTTTCCCAGCTAGAATCTTTCTATTTTTACTAGGCACTGACTTTCATGGTCACGTACCTATTACTGAAACAGTAGGAACCATTGATTATATGGCTTTTAGCTTTTCGTCAGGAAGTCTTGTTGTAAATATTCCCATGTCTGAACATGGTGCTATGTGGTATTTACTGAATTGAATCATAGCCCTGCAGATTTGTAACTTGTGTTTGCAAGTGTCCTAAGTCCCTCCTTTTACATGGAATTTTATCTACAGTTATTAACACTGTGGTGATTCTCAGATAGTAACATTGTGAAACTACTTACCTTGACAAACTGTTTAAGAAGTTTTACAAGAATGTGTGTTCTGCCAAGCATTTGTGGCAAAATGTTTCTGTCCAAATGAAAAGCACAGCGAATATAAACCATTCTTTAATGTTTTATTGCTGTTATTTATTTTTCTAAGTAAAGAAATTCAGTGACACATGAAAACATATATGGGAATTAATCAAAGCTTTTCTATGTTGGAGCTGAAGAATCCATATTTCTTATCCTTTCCCCTTTTCCCATGGTCATTACTATTCTTAACACATACAAATGCTCACAAATTATGAAAGTTCTGAAAAAAACCCCTAGTAAATATTTCAGAGTTAAATATGTCTTTGCTATTCCAACTAGCCACATTAACAAAATTCCATATGCAGCACAAAGAACTGTGAGTGTCTTTCCTGTGTAGGAGACACCCAGCTATGACTAATGGTAGAATAGCCACAAGTTTCCTCCTGAGAGCAAATTATTTTTTTCTGAACAGGCAAGAGACAGGCAACAAATCTAGCTTAATCAATAAATCTTCTTGACAGATTATAAATTAGCATGCAGACTCTTTCATCAGGGAGATGATTGAATGAATCTGGAAACAAAGGTATTAATATTATTACATCAAAGATATATATTGAGTCATCTACCGTATATTATATATGGCACTGAAACTTCTTTCATTTATGTAGCTGTAATAAAAACTTAGGAAATTACCTGAGAAGAGCAGTAGTTCTAATTTCTTGTATCAAAGCCAATTTTATCAAGCCTTCAGCTCTTATGCTATTTATTAATAGAATAAAGCATTATAAGCAATTTAATTTAGGTATTGTTTTATCATCTTTGTGAGGTTTTGGGGGGTTTTTCTGGTTATTTTCCAAAAGGTTGCAAGTCCATTTAGAACAATTTTCATATTTAACTTTGTGCTTGGTTTATGAGGACAGTATCAGAATATTTAATGAAAATTGAGCAAACCTCATATTTTTATAATTAAAAATAGTTATAAAATATGAAGTTTTTTTAACTATAAAACTGAAGTTTTATAGTTATGCCTCCCTATGTTTAGGCAAAGAAGGAGTTGATTACAAAAAGACCTGTCTACTTTTTTTTCAGGCTAATGAGATTTTTCAGAATGGTTATGCTGTGTGCCACACCTGTTTCATGTGGATCAGTAACAAAGGTAGAGGTAGCACAGAACAATTTAAAATTATTTTGTTCAGATTCTAACATGTTAATGTACTACATAGCATGGTAGACAGAGAAGTTAGTTTGTACTTATAATTTGCTCTAATTGGAAAAAAAACTGTATCCAATGTCCCATTTCTTATAAAGTGTACAGATGTTAATATCAAATATTTTAGAAAATAAGGCAAATATTTTGAATTTTGCTTGCTTCAAATAGTCGTATCTATTTGAACAACAAGCCTTCCATGTTTCCAGCTATTATGAGATCTGACCAGTCAGTTTTGAAGCATTGAACCCTATAATAAGCATCTCCAACTGTTGTCCTCTGACATGTTGGCATTCTATGAGCTCTCTCCACACACAGATCCAGCGCAGACTGGACCTCAATTCAAAGATCACCTCGATATTGGAAAGAGGAGCCCAGTGATAAAAGAAAAAAGTGAGTAGTAATGAAGAACACTGGTTGTTTCCTGTCCTATCCTCTCCATTCCATGCTTTCTTACATTCATTGAAACATCCATTTTATGGCCAAATGGGCTTAGTTACAGTCTTACAGTTTTTGCAATAGTTAAGCTGTGCATAAAATATGCTCCGTAGAAAGAATGTATTTATTACAAAAAATGCAAACCGCTGAAGAAAACTAAACCACAGATATTTAAAGGAATGTGCATTAAGCATAGGGATGTGAGACATGCTATATCTAAAATCTATTACTATCTTACCAAGATTTCAACTAGTGATTGCAATAGTTGAAATTGAAAGTGATTTTTTTAAATCCCGTCTGGTAAAAGATGTCTTTTATAGCTCAGCATAAGGAAGAAAATAAATTTCAAGTTTATATTTATGAGCAGTTTCTCTTAATCTGTTGATTCTGTGCCTGAGTTAGAAAATATCATTGGAGTCTGGGTGTGTGAGGTGACTAGGTTAACATAAAAAAATTCTTATGAGATATTGAACAATTACAGTTCTGACCAAAAGATAACTGGAGACTTTTTCAATGACTTGATCTTCTGAATGCTGTATCAATGAGACCTTCTAGTTACAAAATGTGTACCAGGTTTCATCTATAAGTAGGTTTATCTATTAGTTAGTTCAATTTTTTTCCAGTCTGTGCTCCTGCTATTTATCAAAAGCCAGTCAGACAAGATGAGCCTTCTCACTAAGATAGATAAAGTATTTCATTACATTTCCCATTATCACAGAGATAGAGAAAACTCATTCTAAACTAAAAACTCTGTCAAAATATTTAAACCAAATATAAATTTCAGGAGTTCAAATATTTAGCTTATTGATCCTGCAGGAGTCTGTTTTTAAAGCCAATGCTTTGAAATCTGCTTGTGGTGTTTAAATGAGCTGTTCTGTCAGGATGCTCTTCATTTGCAGGATATTTTATTTCAGCTGCTCACCTATTTTCTCATTCACTTTGTTACCAAGTGGAAATAGATATTGAGCTATTTGAGACGGAAAATCACCTCTACAGGAAAAACGAAGTCAGTCTCAAATGCATCAGGTTTTATAACACTGTCTCAGTACTGGTGAAAAACACTACAATAAATAAGTTATTTTAATGGACTTTTCAACTGCTAATCAAAGGAGTGCCATGAGCATTTTAGGTAAAATAATGCAAATAAATGCAGGGAACATGCTTTTTCACTTGAATATTACAGAAGCAACAAAAATTAAAGACAAAAAGTGAAGACAAATAACATATTATGTCACTGAGATTACAGATTAGTTTAAGAAATAACAAAAAAAAAAATCAAGCTTTCTTTGTTGTGTTTTGAACAACAGTGAGAAAACAATTGTTTTAAATGGTAATCTGAAATGGTACTTTGTGTGGCATTGGGACTCTTACTGTCCTGTCGTAGCTAACTTGTAGTGGAGGACAAGAGACTGCAGCTCATAGATTTCTGTGAAGTTCAGCAGAGAGTCCTGTTTCTCTGCATTTGAAAGTAAATATATGACAACTTTGCAAAATATTTTTTTATATTTTAAAACTCGTTTCAGCAGCACAGCAGAAGTATGGTTTTATCTGCAAAAGTAAAACATTTGTCCACAAAACTAAATATGCTGAGACAGTAGTGACAAATGAGACCCAGTATTTGACATCTCAAGCAGGAAAAGAACTGTATTTAATGTGAAATAGAATTGCAAAGCACATGTGTGATCTTCCTCTCTTTTGCTTGGTTTTCAGAAAAAAAAATCCTGCATATTTTAGAATAACATTTAGTTCACAGTAGATGAAGGAGTTGTGGTAAGAACACTATTATCTCAAACTCACTATAGTCCTTTACAGTGGTGAATGAACCACAAAACTGAAGTTACATGACTAGTATTTTTTTTGCTTCTGCAAAAGAAGAAATGTCTAGGAATGTGGTTTTACTGGGTGCCCGATGAAAACAGTAAGCAGTCATAAACCTTTGAGCAGTGCTAGTTTTGGATCTCAGCACCTCCCTGAATGTCTTTACAGATTCATTTTCTGTCAAATTCTGGAATTATGTCATATTTAGACATATAATCTTGTTCTTAAATTGGAGTGATATGATTCTGGAGCTGCCGGGGAAATGAATGCACTCAGGATATCAAGTTTAGATCTTGATATGTTTCCCAAGCAAGTAGAAGTGCCTTGGAACACAACCAGGATCAGGCATAGTGTCTCAGTGGAGTATGAGGTTCAGCCCCAGAAGTGCTATTTTTTCACTTAGGCAGAATACCTTCCTACTTTCAGTTGCAGAAACAAGTTAATCCATGCAGATAGAAAAAAAATCTTTTAAGATTTAATTTTTAATCAAATATATATAATGGATTGAACTATAGGGTTTTTTTCATGTACCATCTGAAATTCAAAGATCACCTTTACCATTTGTATGCCTGCAAATGTAAATTATAACAGACATATTTAATTATAAGGATAGAAAAGCGAAATAAAAAGGGCTTGAATATCACAAAGATGCAGAAATGAGAAACTGGGGATAAGAATCTTTTTATCCTGCTCAATTATTCATGTTCTCGCTTTCTTGTACAAAAATATTTATTTTGATGGAATGCTGGCCAAAAAACCACCCAACTCTTTTTTTATTTCCCCACATAAAAAAATAACTGCAAACCAAGATAATTAAGATTATTAACATGCATAAGTGGAAATTCCCTTTTCCAGGGCATTTTCTAAGTTATACTTTTTTCAATGAGTTTCAATATATATATCTGCATGGTACTCAGATATCAAACTGGAGATTTTTAACTGTTAAAATCCTTGTTCATCATGTTTTAATTCATAATTAATTAATATGCTCTCCCTGACAGTAAAAAATTGCTGTTTCTTTTTTCCTGAAAGATGTAGGGAGTTGTCAGTTCCTTTAATCTATGTTGGAAGAAGGACAAATCATAGACTAAATAGATGTAAAGCTGTGGCTTGGTTTTGTCTTGCCTTCTGAATTATCCCTCTGGTTACAATTTGTAAGGCAGAACTTAAATTTTAGGTTTTTAGTGAGGCAAGAGCTCACTTCTTGGGTAGCATTCAGCCTGAGTGTGCTTTCTCCCACTTTGCAGTACTGGCAGCACAGACTGCAGGGTTTGTCTAGTTTTGTTTGCTTGACCCTGTGCCTTAGGGAAAAGTGAAGGCTGTTGGCCCTGGCCTGATATTCCTCCTGCATACATGAGCTTGATACAAATAATTGTAACACTGCAGAGGGGTGTATTGCTATTTAAAAAAAAAGAAGAAAGAAAATTAAGGATATATGTGAAGTAACAGCACTTAAAAGTTTCACAGGAGCCCAGAAAGACATCCAGTGACCTTTGGGAAAATGTATTAGATCTCTTTGGAAATGCCAGCCACGCTGCCCACTGGCAGTAGTGTGTTATAAAAGCAAAGATTGGCAGGGGCACAGTGTGAGCCTGAGCTCCCAAGCGTGCTTCTTCCAGCCCAGGTTTGTACCTCAGATCATCATGAAGCCATGGTATTTTCTCAGCTTTTTAACAGTGCGCGCACTGTTCAGTTCTAGGGAGGTATAACCCAGGTAGGATTTCTGTGTCTTCATTTTAGTGCCTTCAAGATCTTACAGCAAGAAGTTCCCCAGGTTAATTAAATGAGTGACCATGCAGTTATAAACAAAACCCAACAAAACAAACAAACTAAGACCTAACAAACAAACAAGTTAAACCAAAAAAACACAAACCAAACAACAAAAATTAAGCAAAACCCACTACCATTATTTTCTATCTGTATCCTTGTTTAATTTGATCTTCCATAGTTCTTGGAAAAGGCTGCTAATTACTGTTTTCCTTTTGTCTCTCTTCATTTTTAAAAAATAATATATAGGTGTTCATCTTCCTGTAAACTGTCTCTTTTCCAGACTGAAGAGTTCTACTTTTAAGTCATACTAATTTCTTTTCTTTGGATTTTTCCCAGTTACTCCATAAATTTACTGAGGTGAAAACCAACTGCATACAGTATTCAAGACATCAGTGTATGATGCATTCCATTGACAGCATAACAATGCATTCCACTTTGCTCTTTTCCTTATTGTTTCTTCAATTCAATTCCTTTTTTTTCATTGTTCCTGAACTTTGAATCAAAGTAGTGAAAACCACTCATGAGAAAGCATAGCATTCATTATTTTGTATGTGAAATTCAGATTTTTTTCCATATGTATCGCTATCTTTCTACAGCTGTTTCTGACTGCCATTTTATGGTATAATTGTTCAGTCTTTTTCCTCCCTGAAATTATGCACATTTGGCTCCTTCCTTACTATCCTAGATAACCTTGTATTGTGAAACTTAGCTCTTCACCTTCTCAGACAAGTCGTGGATATACTAAACAAACCAACAACTAGAACAAAATCTGAGGTATTCTCTGCTGAAAACTGTTCATTCCTTTTAGTGCTTTTTTTTCACTTTGAATTCATTCTTACAGAGCCTTCCCTATTATCTGAAGTTGTAAGAGGAACCTTCTTGAATATCTCATAAATAGACAAGTGGATTTTTCTTTTCCCCATGCTATTTCAGTCAAGAGATCTGGATGTTCTGTTTTCCTGATGGACCTCAAAGAAAACCTGTGTTGAGACCAGTAGAGTAGCATTTTCCTCTGTGATTGTGCCTGATGCCAATGAAACGTGTTACAGAGTAAAACCACTGAAGATTTAGTTACTGCTAAAATAACGCCTTTTATTTCTGAGATATTCACCCATTTGCAAGGCCTGGGGCAGTACAGACTGTATATGGTTTCTTGCATTGTACTCTTTACCAATTTCACTTAGAACTCCAGTCAGGAAGTAACAAGTGTAGCCCATTTGTTGCTAGTCATTATATATCATAAGACATGCCAGAATGCTGACCAAATGATATGTGTTCTACTTAATGTATTACATTTCATACTTAAAAGTAAAGAGATTTATTGATAAAATTATTTTGGCAGTGTCTGAAGTTGAATTCCTTCTCATTCACTTATTCATTCTGTGCATTCATTTGTGCATACTTAAGATTTGCAGCTGCAGATGGACCTAGATTTTGCCCTCATTTTACTCTGTACTGTATCCACTGTGTAATGGAATGAATCCAGCATGTGGAAAACATAAGTAATACTATCTTTTTCAGTAATTGTATCCCTGTGATTATATGGTTCTGTCTTTAAGGATGGCTGGGGAAATGTATTCTAAACATCATTAACAAAACAAGCTCTTTTCTTTCTTGGTCAGAGTTGAAAAGGGACAACTTTTTTGTGAAATTGATTTGCAGTACCCTGAAAGCCATTATCCCTATCCCAATGGCAATTACTTTTGATTATTAAGTGTGTGTATGCTTTAATAAGAGCTGCTTTTTGAAATCAGCTCCACCTTAGACCTAATCTAGGAATGAAGCTGTAATGCCAAGTTTATGATATCTTAGTGGGTTGCTATGGAAGTGATATTAGCAATATTAGAAATCCAGCACTGTGGGCTGTGAGGCAATAGGATGTGATAGAAACCATAAGCATGGATGCAGTGGAAGAAGGTTTAATTTCAACACAGATATATTCAATTCTTTGGAAAAATATGAGAGAAAAAGAAGGCAATATATCAGAATAAGTAAGTATTTTTAGATAGTGAAGTGTATCTTGATAAGGATGTCTAGAATGTAAGAATATAAAGTTATCAATTGTCAAAAAATTGTTTTTAGCAAAATAAATTTAAAAGTTAAAATTGCTGCACATGAATTAATATTATTTTTAAGAAAAAGGAAACTGTTTTTATGGTTTGCTCTTTTGATTATAGGCTTATTTTCCTTTCATGTTTGCTTATTATTTCTAATTTTTTTTTTCATTTCGAATCTGCAATGGGAAGCAGATGGTAGCAACCTAGTTCTGTTCCTTTTTAGCTGTGATTATTTCCAGTGACAGTTAAGGTTGTCTTGGGCACTTGTATAGTAAGCCTGTTGATACCGAGTGATTGTTGAATAGCTCTCTAATATGTATTTATGTGTAATTTAAGATACAAAATGATCAGTGGAAGTTTTGTTACAATGTGCTTAGATGCATGGAAAGATGAAAGAATGAAGAGTGGATCAATAAAGTCATTACTAGATGGAATATGTTATGAGAACACATTGGTGATGTACGATTAAACTGAAGAACAAAAATCATATACAATGACTGCTTCCAGCTTTTGACAGGAAACATGAGCCTTTAGGCATAAATGACTGTGAATGGCAAAATGCAGCTGCTGCCTTCATTTGAATAGCCTAAGGAAGACAGGAGAGCAATCAAAACATGCCCCAGCTATAAGCAATCATTTCAGAGCTTTAGCTGACTTAAAAAGCGATCCCAAGTTAGACTCTGAAGAGTACTAGACAGGATCCTGTGATGTGGCACTGCCAAACCCTTTGGAGGAGATACAGTGAATAAAGGAATATTCACGAGAAAAGGAATGCTCCATAGAGAATTAAGCAGCTGCACATCCCACAGTCTCTGCATGAAGCATCTCATATGTTCCAGTTTCTGCAGCTGCCCTTCAACCTCCCTTCAGCTACTGAAACTCTTGTCTTTCCTCCCTCTTTCTGATCCTAATGAGTGCTCTGCAGCAGCAGCTCAGGACTCTCTGGATGTTCCTCAGCAGCTGGATACTAAAATCCACTCTCAGGTGCACTGTTTTACATTTACTGCCCCGTTATTTCTTCTTTTAAATTTTATTTTGCTAAGAACTTTAAAAATGAGAATGTACCACCTGCCCTGAGAACGCACTTGAGCCATGGGGCTGCCCACAGTAACCATCACAAATTCCTGTTGTGAGTACAATTTATCTACAGCAGTGGCTTCAGGAGGAAACAAATTCTGGGTAAGGCAAACCAGAGGTGTCATATCCTCATAGCACAGTGCAGTTCCAAGGTTTTTAAGAGCCTTAAAATAATAGCACAGGTCTAGAAACAATAGAACCATATTAAGAACATGCCATCCCAGCTAAAATCACTTTTTTACTTTCCTTCTAGCTCTGAGGCAGAGTTGATCAGCAAAAGGGGGAAGGTCAGTATCCTGCTGCCTGGTATGTTTTGCAGATATATGTGTAGCTCTCTTTAATCTTACTGATATCGATTCAATCTTACTGATATCAAATGCAGCATTTTGGGGAAAAGAAGAGCTGATGAAACAACACAAAAAATGAAAACAAATGCATCTGTATTATCAGAGGAGCATATGTTTTTGACCTAGGTCTAGATATTGCTCTTTTGCATAGTTCTATTTCTCTTCATTCACCATTCTTCCTTTTATTGCATTCCATAACTGCCAGAAACAAATGAAATCCAAAAGTTCTGTAGAGAAAAACAAGTTAAGCACCCCCAGCTGTTTGCAACAGCATAAACTGCTGCTTCATTAATTCCAATATGTATGTGCAAAGGCCTCCAGCACAGCCCTGCTCCAGCAACTGCTAGGATACAGAATTATTGTTTATAATAAATCACTGTAAGCCAATTGGAGCTCTGGGTACCCTGGTGCTGTGACACGTGCTGCATTTGTGAGAATGGCTTTTCCAAATGTTAAAAAACTATGGGAAAACTTCATTTTGTTATTGTCTTTGCTGAACTTACTTCTGACTATTGTCAACTTAATGTTGTTCTTTATAAAAAGGGGAAGAGAAAATTGAATTGCCAGTGTAAAGAAAAAGAGTTTAGGTATCTCATAGGAGAGTAAAAATGCTGTATAGCTTTACTTACACAGAGAAAAGTTTAATCCAAGAGCCATATTAATTTGAGAATGGTTAAACCATTCCTGTGCCACCATTCTTATGTTTGTTGCTTCCTGCAAGTGAGTATTCTATGAAGGTGAGACAAAAAATAGCCCTGTCCAGAAGAAATTAAATAAACTGAGGCTGAAGATAACATGAGTTGCTGTGGAGAATAAGGACTTGCCCAAGGAGAATAAATAAAAAATTAGCTCCAAGTCTTTTTGAAAGGTCTGGTCATATACAGCCTTTTTTTTTTTTTCCTTAATATAGAACATTTTATAATGGTTAAGGGAGAGCTCTGCTTAAAATTTGTCAAAAAAATATGGCCAATAGCTGTATCATTTAGTACATCATGTGTGGCAATCAAAAGTAAGGATTTTTCCAGATGAATCCAGAGCCTTGCATAAATGTAGGAAATACAGCAATTCTGATTAGTTTGGATTCACTTGGGCTGAATTGAAGTCTGGTTTATAAACTAGGCCTCATTTTTAATTAAGTAAATACACTTGCAATCTTTTGCACTACTTATGTGTGCCAGTTTAGATATCACTAATTTGTTTTTTTTTATTGGAAGGTGTGAAAGTCTGAAAAGCTTGTTTTGTTTATTTTGGTTTTAAAAGAAAGCTAAAATCCACTTCTATTTGTTTACTTACTCTTCTCTGCTGTCAGGATCTAAGTTAAAGCAATTCTAGTTCCTTTAGCTAAAGTGAGAAACATTAAGTTGGAATTTGCAATTGGCTTTGATATTGGTGTTTAGCAGCATGTTTCCACAGCACAATTAACTAGACACTCTACTTGAGTACACACCTCAGTCTTACCATCTACACAAAGGAGCTAGGTTAATAGGCTCAACCTCTTTGAGGAGAATGCAAGCGTCCAAACACTGTTTTCCAGGTGAAACCCTCTGGTGTGGTTTCAGATAATGTCAATAAGGAGAGAAGAGCCATCCAGGGCTAGTACAGGTGTCAGATTGGCTACCAATCACCTCTATGTGCAGTGAGAAGCCATGGCATATAATGCAAGCGAACATAATGAAACATTGGGGCTTGCTGATGTGCATGGTACACTAATAATGTGAGGCTGGGGGATAGAAAATTAATGTTGTTTGGAAGTAATTAAACCTGCCCTTGGGGGGTTATTATTAAAAAGCATTCTAAACCATGCTTATGTCTTAAAACCTTACAAAACTGTCCATACATAAGATCTGAGGTTTTGTCCAGTGAAATGAAAATTTCTACATATGAGAGGAATTCACATTGTTAACATGTACCTGAAGATACAAATCTTAGTAAGTGCAATTTATTAATTAAATAGGCGATATATGTGATTTGGGAAGAAACACAAGATAAGGCTGCAAAAATATGTTTTAATGAAAGCAAAATTTGAGTTAAATATCAAAACTGTTGAGTGAATTGAAATCAGTGATACAATTGCCTTTGGAATCTGAATATATCCAATAAGTTTATGTGCTTTCAAGTGAAAATAAAGTAGATTCCTGTTTAAATGATGCATCATTTTATAAATTGTGTACCCTGGACTGTAAATGTAAGGTGCTAAAGGAAATCTATCAAAATTAGGACTGTAGCATAACAGTGTTAGGATCAGGAAGTAGCAATTATGCAGTTTATTTGACAGTTCACTGCTTTGCAGAGAGAGCCAGAGCAGGTATTTACTGATTAACCAAATGCTTGGGGGTAATTGATCTGAAGAAGAGAGCAAACTTTAAAGAACATGGAAATTATCTAAGTTGGGAGAAAAAAGACCAAGCCAGTATTAGTTCAAAATCCTTGTAATTACTAGTTAGTGTCTGGCACTGTGAATCTGGAAAATGCAGTAAAATTTGTCTCCTCTCAATTTAACATGAGCTTTGCCACAGTTTGAGATTAACCTTTAATTCAGTGGCTGTTCCACAGCTGACCATATATGACCTTGTTTTACTTCTGTGAACTCATGAAATTCCCTATCTGTAAAGCAGATGTCATTTTTCTGCTTAAAATGGATGTTCTGAGACTTAATTAAGTGTTCTTTGCTTATAAAGAGATTCTTCTATCAACAAAGCCTATAAGCAGTCAAAGCTGATAAAAATCTTTGTGAATATTACAAGAGAAAAGGCACAGGCTTAGCTAAATTTTGGATATGCTGTAAATTACAAGTCATGCCTTCCCAAAATTGTTTCGATAGCTTAAAAAAAACATTCTTGAGGAATGTAGTGAGAATATAGGAAAATAGCTTCTGTGCTTGTGTGGGAAAGCTCTCTTTACCTTGGTAAGGTTTTATTTGGGTGTTGTAAGCAGACTGGAGTGAGTGTATTTTTCCTGAGTATTGTTAAATACTGGCACAGGCTAGAATCTCATAATAGAATTGGTGTTGTTGTTGTTGTTATTGCTATTGTTGATATTATTATTAGTTTAGCTGTAATGATTCTCACTATGCTGTTTTGATTGTATATTAATAAGTGAAAGGATACTTCATTTGCATTTTTACTTTTGTAGCTATTATCTCAATTTCTATACATATGCAATATGGGTTTCTACATTTCATATCTAAAAAGTGCTCAGAACATGAAATTTGTTGATTGCTTTTACAATATTTACACCAAAACATTTTTTTTAGTAGAATTGAAAAGGTCAAGTTTATTTTATCACATCCTACCTTAACAAGGACTGAATTTACATTAGCAGATAATTGCATGAAAATGTAGATGTCTATTTTGCGTATAATTTTAACATTAGAGAAAAGTTAATATACAACTAGAAACATTATTTTGTGACAGTGAGTCACACTCTCATATGAATTAGATTGTGTGGCCACAGCACTTTGAAAATACTTCAATAACCCAAAACAAAGTTCTATTTTACATTTCCAAATGTTCTGTAATACATTTTCCCTATAAAATCAAAATGTTTTATAAAAGCTATTCTGAATCATAGGTGTAATTTAGTTTTAGCACTGGCCAAGTAAATATGACCTCAAGGTACTGATCTAGATGGAATTTTGTGCCATGAGTGCAGAGGATAGCTTCCTCATTCATTTGTCTTACTTTTTTGTACTCTCTTTTTTTCTAGCAATGCTTTTAAACTCATTCACAAAAATCTATGTGTTTTTTATTTTTCTGTATTCTGGTATTTGAGATATACATCAAATAGAACCCAGGATATTGTGGGATGTGTGTTATATCTTGCATCTCTTATTGGATTTTGTCATTACTGCACATCTATTATAAACACTCTGCTTATTCACAGTTTGGGCTCTGCACCACAGAGGCTGACCACATCTCCATCCCAGGCACAACCCACCCACCTCCATCAACACTCACTCACTCTCTTATACAGCACTTTATGTTAACCTTGCCTGATATTGCATCATTCTGACAAAGGCATTTTGTCATCATCCTGCTGGGAAGGATGTGTCCTGGGCTGAAAACCTACGTGATGCACATATGTGTGATGTATCAGTACAAAAATGACAGCTTTCCTTTCCCATTTCTCCTTCTCTCCTACATTGCAGCAGATTTTATGAACTTCCTTTTGATAGTGGCTGTTGTCCTCTGGAATCCAAAGCCAAATATGAGGAAAATATATATATGATTTTTTTTTGTTATTTTGTTATTTGGGATTTTTTCCCAAACTTTTCAAGTGTCCTGTGCTTTTAGGAAAATATTTAATGCACAGGCTTAAATGTTCTAACAAAGTAAAATCAAGGTCATCATCCTCATAAGAGTTGCAAATTAATTTGCATATTAATTTAAATTACTTTGATTCAATGCTGAAGTCATACAGGATGTCATCTTGAAGGCATTCTTCTCCCTTTTCTTCCTCAACCAACAGCATTTGTTAGTAGGATTCTGCTATGAATTGGGAATTGTTTACCTTTCAGTTCAAGCTGGATTTATATTAAAACTATCTATTTCTCAGCAGAGAGAATGATTTTCAGTTGTATTTAATTTTTTACACTTAGTTACTGACAGTTTAATTCTTGTTACCTCGTGCTTTCTTTTCTACTACATAACATAATTCTCTGGAATGCATAATTAACTGCATCAATTTAGTATAAGCCTTAACTGATTTTTTCAGCTGAGTAGTGTTTTCTAGTTATAGGAGTCCTTTTAAGCAAGCTGCTAAATACTACACTGGGCTCAGTTAGAATGTCCTACTACTTAAATATAGAGTATGATTGTTTCTGTCAGTATTTCCAGTTTTTCTATGTAACTTTGAAACTTGCAAGTCTTTCAAAGCAGGTGGAAATTGTTTACATTACTAAGAAATGTATTTTATCAATCTAGAGGAAAATATGAAAAATTTTGTTGATCTGTGTGTTTTTGACCTTGACTTAAGTAGTAAATTTATATTCATTGTATTTAGGAAAGCTGATAAGTTGATTGGAAGACTTAGACCTTATAATTTAGCCTATATCATGACTTTAACAGTTAGGCCATTATTCTAATAAAAAAATGCTACTTTGGAGTTTAAATCTATTTTCATCACCCAGAGCACCTTATCTGTCAATATCTGATTAGAGAACCTTGCTGCTTGAGACAGCTTTTCTCTGTCTGACAGATAATCTGAGGCTCTGAGACCATCAACTGAGGATTCATCTGTAGGAGTGGGGGGACTAAAAAAAAGGCTAGAAAGATCTAGGAGATAATTTTTGATTACACTTCAACCTATGACTTTTGCCTTGAGCCCAATAGAAAGGCTGAATCTTTCTGTCTTATCACCGCACAGACAGAATACTCCTGTATTGATTTAAAAGTTCAAATAAGTTTCAGCTTGATTATTTCTTCATGGCATCTTATCTGACTCGAAGAAAAACTGTAAAATTTTTTTCCTTTTAGTCTCAATTTGTTCTCATTTTAATTTTCAATGCAGTAAATGTAAGTTGTTGGACTAACACAGGCCTTTGATACCTCTGTCCACAGTGCTACCCAGACCAAGAGAAGCTTTCTGTCCAAGCACCTTCTCTGAGGTGATTACTTCATTACAATACAGTAACTTTCTTGAAGATGAAACAGAAACTAAATTTTCCAGGTAAGATATATGTAAAATCAGAAAGAGAGAAATTGGTTGTTGTTTAAGGTCCTGAAAGGTCTTTCACAACTACTTGCTACAGTGACAAGTGTTTGTCTAATCTACTGATAAATATGTCTTTTGGGGAAAATTCAATTATAGTTCTTGGTATTTGTAGGAAGAAAAATACTGCATTTAATGTTTACAGATATTCACTTTAGTTCCCAAGTCTGTATTTGTAAGTAAGTAGCACAAGCATATTTTCCTGACATAGCAATTTTGAGTGCAGAATATGAGGCATTTATTTTGATATTTACCATAAATATGGGTATAGATTTCTACCTTTAGTTCTACAAGTAATTTTTAATCTAAATGCATAGTGTGCATGTATTGTTTACTCTTCCTAGAAGGATAACTGTGTTCTTCCTTTTACTTACAGATGTGGATACTGGATAAGATAAATTCTGAGCCCAAGTGGCAAAAAATTATTAGCTGACTATACAAAAGCTATGGCACATATTTTATAATTTTATATTCATATCTACTGTGTTGAAATTTGATATTGCTCTCGGTTTGAAGATAGATTTAATGTCAGAAAGAGAAGTGTTGGTGAAAAGCAAGGTGAAACTGTGCTATGCCTGGGTGTATTTAGCGTAGGCAGAGTCCAGGGCTTTGTCTCAGGTCAGAATGAAAAGCCAAATTAGCCAGGGACACCAGTGAGTATCTGAAATTTCAAGATAGCCAAAGATGTAGTATCAAACTTATTCAAGCCAAGCATATGTGAAAACAGGAAATACAACCACTAAAATTTGCCAGAATTTTTACAAAGAACTCGTCTCTGTTGACATTCAAATTAATAATTTGATCTAATATGTAGATAGCTGGAACCCAATATAGGACTCAAAGGGTTGTTCCTTAGTTTAGCTGTAAGGTCAGAACAATGATAGGGACCCTTAGTAATAGATGTCCAAACAAATGTACCTCAGAGACACTCACAATTATTAGATAACTCATATCTAATTAAGCTCACCATTGGGTTTCTGAACTAATGACCTGATTAAATTTGACTTGCAGCATTGCCAATTATGTGTTTTCCTTTTATACATCCTTTTTTGAAGGAAATTCACAGTATGAGCACAGAGTAGTGGTGTGCTCACGTCACATAAATGCCATCATCTGCCTCAACTGGAATGTTTCCTAATCATTCTTGTGAAATGCTATATACTCTGCTACTTCAGTAATCTGAAATTTCTTTATGGAGCTATGTTTGGATTCATCTGCTTTGTAAAAAACCTTTGAAAATAATTAATATATTTTTTTTTACAATAATGGAGAAGAATTGTTGATTTTAACCAAACTTCACATTGAATCTGCAGATTTTTCAAGTTTCGAAGCTCAATCAGTGAAAAAAATGATCCTGCTCAGATTCTCAGTTTCAAAAACTGCCAGCTGAAGAGTAACAGGTAACTTTATTGTTAACTCAGCAAGCTGAGTCATGAAATAACATTTAATGGCAGTCTGTATTTCCCAGTTCCCTGAAAATAAGGCATCTTGGGTATCGTGATGGTAACTTTGAGTCTATCAAGAAGAGAAGGTAAAAGCAACAGGAAAAACAAAATTTAGTCTTTATTTTGAAGGAAAGTAAAGCTGTTTATGCATATGCAAAACATTTTCTCTGAGACTAAACTGGAATTATCAGCATAATTATTATTGAGGAAAAAATATTTAATTCACTTTCATTACTGTAGGAATGAAAATGTCATTCCAAGTAACATATTAGATCTGATTAATATTGAATTTGATGCACGTTGAACTTCTATAACCTCAACTATAAGCAAAATGAGCTAACAAAGTAACAAAGTTAACTAAATTTCTTTATTTACATCAGTGTTTTATACTATGTTTTAATGTGGGTGAGTGAAAAGCAATTGAATAAAGACTAAAACTCTTCCAGATATTATTCTGGAGAATAGATAGAAGAAAAGTCAATTTTCCTTCTATATACTAGAAAATCCCAGAAGAAAGTGAGTTGAATAGAGTTTTGTTTTTTTTTTTTTCTTCTGTCTTTTGATTAGTCCATTGATGCATTAATTATGAACTTCAAGAAGGAAATAACATATAGGTTGTTAATCATTCAGTACAACTTCACATTATACTAATGCTCAGGGCACTTTGTTATTTTCCTTTTTTTGTAATTTGCTTTACTTGGAGAGATTCAAAGACTTAAAGCAGGATTGGTGTCAGCAGATGAAGCAGTCAATTTCAATTTTGCTTTTCTTACTACCATTTGCATTGTACCAACCTATTTCAATTCCAGGATTTCCAACACTGCCTTGTGTTGCTTTTCCACAGCAGACATCCCTGCTTTGTTTCCAAAATATTTACTTTTAGATCACCTTGCAAGATGAGAAGGTGACATGCTGTCACATTCTGTCATACATGAAGATGAAGGTCAGAGTGCCGCTCAGCTTGGGTGACAAGCTGAGCCACCCATGACCTGCTCTCCAGAACACTTAGCATTCCAAACAGCTCCCTGGTACAGTGGCTCAAAGCAAAGCCCCTGCTGACTTTCTGCTGCAGCATTTACCATTCAGTTTGTTTGCATATTGGGTCCATAGGTCAGAAATCAGCTGATCACTAATTATATGACCTTAATAATGGCCATCCAAGAGAAATGTATTTCAAGTAACTTGCTCATTAATACATAGCACTTCAGTAGCTAAGGAAAGAATATTGTTTCATTCTAGAGGTTCTCATTTAGCTGTCTTAATTGTGAGTGTGGTTTTGTGATGTGGCTATTACCCTGAGTTTGTTCTAGGGAAGCTGAGATTGGAGAGGAAAGGAAAAAGGAAGAACTGACCCTGAGATTGGTTCCTATTATCAGTGTTAACAGGCAGACTTGGATCACATATGATCCTCAGATGCTGCTAAGAAAATAGCTTATGGCCTCTGTCTGAACCATTCATAGTACAAATGTAATTTATCAGTTACAGTGAAGCTGTCTTTTATAAACACATAAACACTTTTCTAAACATGTTTTTAAAAGCAGGCAATTCGGGCAAACTTCCACAGGCATAGACAGCTCATGATTTCTATGAGAACAGTCCCTGTTATATTTTAAATGCATACTTTAAAAGCACAGAATTTCTACTGCTTTCCAGTTAATAGTTGATGAGAATTTATCATCAATTAGAATTCATTTTATTATTTGGGAAAAACTAATTTTCTCTAAATTGTTTTTGCTAAAATCAAGGTAAAATAAATTAAAGTAACCTTACATGGAAAATTTACTCTTTAATGATTCTGTTTTGTCAGAATTATATATAATTGAAATAATTACCTTAAAATATTAACTCGTAAACACCTAAGTTGGTACAGTTACACTTCTAAAATTTAATGACAGAAATTAAAAAAGGAATTTTTTTGTATCTCTCCTCTTTCAACAAAATACACTGTTCTCTGAAATCCTGAAGTGAACTGAAGCTATCACTAGTTTTAAATGGGCTTTAAACACAGCTTATATTGAAGCCACAATATAACAAAATTTCTCATCACAACAGGCATTTTTCAGACCCTGTGTGTTACACTTTGAAAGAGCCTGGCTGAAAGTGCATTAGTAATTGCTTCCTTTTATTCCAAGGCATTCTGTCCACCAGTTCAGGTTTTTGATGCAGTTTTTATAATATTATTAAATCAATTGGCCAGTCAACTTTCTTTATGTATGTCTCAGCAGATGGGTTATTGGAGGTCTCACCTTACAAATGCTCATCTCATATTTCTGTTTGTTTAAAACTGATAATTCATGTAAGATCTTCACTGTTCCTCTTACTGAATATTTGATATGTGCATATATACATATTTTTGTGTGTACACAACCCAATATATATGTGTATATATGTATATATAAGGCACACACACATATAGAGAGAGGGAACCCAGGTATTCAGGGTTCGAATTTTGTGTTCTAGAAAAAAGCTGTCACTGCATTGTATCTGCTCATGGCTAACCATATTAAATTATTCTGATTGTCAAAGAGCTGAAATATGGATACAGAAATAAAATTAGCATCTGTAGAACTTCACTTTTACTGTTCACTTTTTATGCTCATTTTAAATGAGAAATAATTATCTCCTTATCTTTTAAAACTGATGAAATCATAAATGCTCTGCATTACGCTGATGCACAGGAGATTCTGATCTATCGAGCAAGTGGACCCTTTCCTATTTTTAGTTTAAAAACTTGATCATCTAACAGAATGTGAATAAATGATAAAGTAGATCAGTCCAGCTGGGCTTTGGTCATTTCCCATTCATTGCTGTATATAGACTGCTTCCACATCTGTGAACAAGAGAATCTTATTTCAGAAATGTCCTGAAGAATTACTCTTAACATGTTACTTCAGAAGTGGGAACTTGTGCTGGAATAGATCACTGTGTAGATTATACTGCTATGATGTAGACAAAGATACCACTTTAGTTCTATGTCAATGTTCAGGTTCAGGAACAGCTTTCTGCTGAACCTAGAGCTGAACTTAATGTCACCTAGAGGAGTCATGCATCTCATGAGAGAATTGGATGCCTCACAGGAAATATAAATAGAAACTGTTTGGAAAATGCAGTGTTAATTATGTCGCCTTGCCGGAAAGAAAAACATTTTTCTGACATATTGATCCAACTGAGAGCCACTGGTTGTTGGGGGCTCCCTATTTTTATATCTTAGCAGTTAGCAACAAAAAGGAGTACGTGAATTTTATATGTGAAAAAAAATAAAATTGGAAAATCATACAATGTAAAGTACCTAAAAAAGGAATCATTTAGTCAGAAACACTGCTAAATGTGCTAATGGCTTTACAAGTAAATGGCTTTGTAGTTTTATGTACAAAAGATTTTTTTTTCTGGTTATTTTAATGAACTCTTCTTTAATATGTCTCAAAGCTCACTCTCAGTTTGACCAAGTTTTCTTTGCTGTATCTAGTTGGCACTTGAAAATAAATAATGTTGAGAGGGTTTTTTAATATGTCTGGTTTTAATTCCCATCTCTAAAAATCTTCTTTTAAGTTTGGATAGTTAACCTTTAGAATGGCATTTTTCTTTCACTCTGTATTAAGTCTAATACCAGGTAATGCATTTTAAACAAAGTCAATGAATCACAGAAAGAGTTGCATGGTAGGACTGCTCAAGAAGTATTTGTATTTTGTTCTGAGATGTGTAGATAAATATTCTATAAGTTTGGGGAAAGGCTTCTTTAATAAGCACTATTTTTGTGCTAGTGAGATGGAGGTCGTTCCATAAAATGTCCTTGTTGCATTCATCAGTCCTCAGTTGCTGTTACAGAAAATGTGAAGTTTCTGTTCTCTAAAGTGCTTTAAAGACAGTGTGAACAGAACCTTTTTCAATATGTGCCAGTGCAAATTCAAGGAATCAGTGGTAACATTTTTGCATTTGAAAGTAGCACAGCTGCCATTCTGGTGTTGTGGTTGAAAGATGACAAAAGGTGTACAGTAGGAATAGATCAATGGCTAATATTTTTTATTCATGAGCTTCACTGTTTTCTTTGCTCTGGCTAATCTGCTTTGTGCCATTCTTGGCTCTTTTTTTTTTTTTTTTTTTTTTTTAGCTCAGTTAGCCTTCTTACCATTTTATAATCAAAATCCACTCTTTCCTCTTCTCAGTTCATGTCCTTGTGGGCAATTTGCCCCTTCTTTGTACCTAAAATGTGAATACTTGATAAGTCATCCTCTATGCTTATCTCTCTCTGCTCAGCTCTGGGAGTTTTGCCTTCATCTCTTGTAGAATCCAATTCAAACCCTTTGCCACATTTTTGACAATGGGTCTTGCCTCACATATTTAAACTAATAAATGCCTCTTTTCCTTTATCTCCCTTGTTTCACATTACTGGTTTGTTTTTCATTGCTACTCTTCTTGCTTCCTGTCACATGAATAGTAGTTCTGTTATATCCTCTTATTACAAATTCTTTCTAAAAAATTCCTTTGAGAAAATTCTTTACTCCTTTTGTATCCAAAAACTCCTGTTCTTATATATCTGGAGCAATGGCTTCTGAAAGCCTGTAGAGGATAATATTCCTTAGAAGCAATGGTAAATTAGCATGGAAAACGGAAGAGTAAGTGGTGTGACACAAGACTGACTGGACTGGTGACATGGGTTAGGATTCTCTGACCTGGCTTTGGCTGTTTTCCCTGACCTGCTACATTAGTTTTACAGCTTCAGTTGTTTTAGATGGAATGGTTTACAAAACATAGAACATCAGCTGCCAAAAAAAATGACAGAGAGAAATGACTAATGTCCTTTTTTTTTACCTCTCTGTCTCAGGCATGAATAATTCTATTCTATATTAAATGAATATGTAGTAGGTCTCCAGATTTTCATCACTAATGAAGACTAAGAGTAAAAAGCTCTGATCTGAAACAAAGCCTAAATGACCCCCCCTACCAAAAGAGATATTAAAGGAAACAGGAGAAATGTAATAAATTAAATCCCTCCCATATTCACCCTTGAAATGATTGGTCTTAGATATGGTGTGCTCTGCAAAGCATCAGTATTTGTGCCAGAGTAAATTGAATTAATAGTGCTGAAAAGTGAATTATGTCATAGTACAGATTTTGGTTTTTTCTACTGCAATCTTCTTAAAAGAGAAAATGAAAATGTATGAACTTTCTGTCATGAATTATTTTCTTATTTTTAGTATTTAAATTCACTAGACCATCATTGTGCGCATCATTTCTGATGGATAAAATATTCTTGCAGCAGCCGTATTTATAGTTAAACTTTTTCTACTTTTGATGTATAAATTATTAGAAACATTTACATAGTGGAACAACCTAATTAGACATCATTTTCCTTTCTGCTATATTGCACTAAAAAGCCTCTCTAAATATATATATTTAACATACAATAAAATAAAATTGTGGGGTGGGAAAATAGAGTGGGGATGAAATTGCTGACAGGATTCTTTTTAGTTTTGACAGTGGAGGTTTCTTGGAGAGTGGTGGTAAAGTGCAGCTTATGAAGCAAAAGTTCTGTTTTCAGTTTACATTAAAAAAAGTTCATCTATTAAATATCAAATTGAAAATATTATTTGAGAGAGTATCAAAACTCAGATTTTAATTTTTTGGGGAATTGTAAATATTGCTGCTTGTTTTAACCTTGAAAATTCAGTTTTCAAGGTCAATTGTTGAGCAAACACCAAAATTTCCAATTGAAACATTGGTGTGGCTATGCATCATAATTAAGCAGAATTTTTTATAAACTTAATTCCACTGCTTTCAATGGGATCACTCCTTCCCAGAAAATCGGTATTTTCTTTCATGTTCCACAAAGATCTGACCTTTAGAAACCACAAAAATAATTTAGTAAGTGGAGAGACTCTGTGGCAAGACAGGACACTAGCCTCAACTTCAGAGATGAACAGCGAACATGAAACACCTGGGATGCATTGCCTAAGAGATGCTCCAGGGAATGCACAAATTAATATTCTGTGATTGGTATATGCAGTGCAGATACCCAGGATATCAATGTGGTGGATTTGTACTGGGGTGGTTCCACATTTTCTTGTTTGTGCTCTTTTTTCCCCCTTGGATGTCAAGTTGTTCTTAGGAGAGAAACAAAGCAAGTAGAGCTATCCAGCTCAGTTTCCATTAGGAATGCCTCTGGAAGGCTGGTAGAAAAGATAAAATCAATTCAGCTCTTTGGCCATCTCACCCAGAAAAACCTTGTGTGTTCTTTTCCACTGTTCTTTGTCCTTATTTCCCTTTCCTGTTTCATGTACAACATTAAGCATAAATCTGCCTAAGTCCTGTCCTGAAACTCAAAACCTCCAGGTTCTCAGACACAGAAATATCAACCAAAAGGACAAGCAAGTCCTCTAAAAACCAACTTTAATATAGTTCCAGGTGGAAATAAATGTGACTTTTTTCCCTTTGTGTAGAACAAATTCTGCTTGCCACAACCTTGTCAGTATTCAAAAAAACAGTCAAATTTCAAGGTCCAGTAAAGAAGTTGCTTCAGCAAACACTAAAAATTCCTTTAGAATGATTTTTTTTTCTCTCAATTGAGATTCCATTTCTAAGGTTTTTTTCCAAATTTTTCTACAGATATTTCCAAAGCTTCTGAAGTATTTAAAGTAGAACAGGACATTTGAAATAACTGGAATATTTTTACTATTATTATTTTTATTTTCAATCTTTCATGAAAAGCAAAACTCCTTTCTTTGAAAGGGTTAGCAGAGGAAAAATGCATGTTACTGGGGTCTTTGTCACTGTGCATTTACAGGTGATAGAAACAACATGCAGTGTTGGAGAAAGGAGCAAAGGTGATGGACAGAAAGGAGATGATGCCTGCTCTGGGAATTTTCACATATAAGATGGAAACCTAGGTCTTGTAGTTTAAAAGTGGACTTTCCTCCTACAGATCAACTTCTTTGTATAATGGATGCATTCTGCCATCTAGATATATTCCACTGAACTGATGACAATGGCAAGTGCGTTTCTGATGCTTCATTCAGTTTGAAAATGATGGATGCATTTAGATGTTCCTTTTACCCTGCTTTACAGTTATATGCAGTTGAATGGTGAACAAATAGTTCAAAGAAACACAGTTTCGAAGACGAGTACACCAGAATCATTGAAATGCATGCAAGAGTGTATGCCTGTATACTAATGCCTTCCAAAGCACTGTTTTTAAAAAAATCCATAAATTTATACATTTTAATAATTGATGGTGTAATCTTGAGTAAAGCAGTCGCTGTGTTTTGAAGCCAGAGTATGACCAAAATGAAATACCACCTTCAAGTTCAAGTAAGAAACACAAGCAATTCAATGCTGTTGAAAGATGATGTTCTATACAATTTTTCATAGTGACATTTTAAATATTATTCAGAGAAGAGGTATTTAGGAATTCATGCCATTAGTGAGAAAGATTGGCCATATGTTATTTGAAGTTGCTAATATAGACTGTTACATTTTACACTGTATCTTTAAGTGTAGTGTTTTAAAGCCCGCACTGTCCATAGATACCCTTATTATCTCTGCTGTAAAGGAAGATTGAATAGTTTTTGTTGTTTGCTCATGTATCTAAATAAGTAAGACAAAGTTGTTGGCCTCTATCAAAACCCCTGTTTCTCTGGATGAAGACAATTAATAATGGCAAACGTCAAAATGATACCTGCCTGAATATTTGTTTGAACAAGAAACACTAACTACAAAAAAATTTGATTCAGTGAAGAATCTTTCTCTGCAAGCTGCTTATTTTTATGGTCAATGTAAGTTCACTGACTGTGATTAAAAATTATGAGGATCTTCTTTTAAAGTGCTGTAAATGTTTTACTTTTGCTTGTCTATTTTTTTAAAGACAACTTCTGAATTTTATTTTCATATAAAAACATGAATCCATGAGAGAAAAATTTTGGAGAGCTATTGGTGATGCCAAGGATTGAATGAAAGAAATTATGCTATTTCTACTCTGGCTGTCACTTTTCCTGGTATAGTTGTGAAGAAAAATATATGAAAGACTCTTGGATCCTTAATTCTTGGATCTATAAATGATAAGCTGACTTTATGGTTTTGAATTCTTGTATTTGTAAGATTAACAATTAATGCTAAGTAGAACTCTAAGACTTACGTTTTTCACAATTTATGGTTCACCTTAAAATTTAGTCTGTATTCAAATACAATGTAAATATACCCAGTGTAGAA
The DNA here is from genome assembly GCF_028551555.1 of Melozone crissalis. Classification (NCBI taxonomy): domain Eukaryota; kingdom Metazoa; phylum Chordata; class Aves; order Passeriformes; family Passerellidae; genus Melozone; species Melozone crissalis. The sequence goes on along the minus strand of NW_026535784.1, from coordinate 31,509,497 downwards.
TAAGTAGGGTAAAAGATTTCTTTTTCATTAAAAATGCAGCTCAGCAGATCTGTGATAAATGGTGACATTATGTATATGCCAATCCCTTCTGGAAAATTGGAGTGATTCTAGACTTTGCCAAGAATTTGACAGGCCACCCTAAATGTTTAATCAGGGATGTTGTGATATTCAATACTGCTTGTATAAATGTGTCAGTCTAATTTTTATTAAACCTCTTCAAAATGAAACATTTCTGCAGAAAAAAAAAAATCATGAGTGAACCAAACTATTAATGTTTCTCACTGGATATGATATAAATAATCTAAAGTTAATGATGATCCTCACTACACTGAACACAAACTTACCTAGTAAAAGTTTTGAGTTGGAATAGAACTCAGAGGAGTGCTGTGTCAAAATAACGATCATGAACAGCATTAGTAGTCAGCTTCTGCCTTGAGTGAGACCAGGGAATTGATGCCATTCAGGAATGTGAATGGAGTTTCTGTGTTGAAATTCTGTCCTTCAAAAACCAGAAGAGCCTAACGGGATTTTCCTGTGACTTCTTCATTGCATGATTCTACTCTGGCCGTGGGAAATACACATGGGAGTTCAGATAAGGGCCAGGGAAACCAGTTAAAAAGAATCCTTCTTAAACTGTTGCTACTGCAGATTAAAGGGGCTATATTAGCTAGTACTTCCCATTCTGAAAAGCTTTGCTTACATGCATTATCTTTCATTTTTACATATATTCTGAGGGGTTTTGCAGTGAGACTAGATGTGTTATTAAGAAGAATTTAGCAGAATTTAGGTTTATGGGTATGAGTTAAATTTCTCAGTATATAATGTATTTTTAAATTAATATTTGTGTTTCATAATGATGCACTTAGTGGTATTTCTTCAGATGTCCTCTTATATACATTTCATTTGCTTTTCATCCCTGTTCTGGTATTGAAATAGAAAAGTAATGAGATTCTGTTCTGCCATCAATAGGTGATAAATGTTTTGCCAATGCCAGGTCATCCAGGCTTTAATTCCCAGTGCTTGTGAGAAATTAATGGATCCCATCATCGTTTGCATATTGATTTTTATTTGTTCTGGCATAGGGCAGTGGGACATGCTGGGTTGGGGGTGTTGTTCTTTAAACACAGAACACAAACACATTCCATAGGATAGACAAGGCAGAGGCATTTGCACAGGGGAAGCATAAGGCTAGGAGACAGTGCTGGTCAGTGTAATATGCATTGGGGTTTTGTGCATGCTCTAAGTCTTCTGGAATTTTACAGAAAATGTTATTCTGAAGCACAAAAACACATTGTAAGACACACCTAAAATAAGTGTGTATCTCTATTGCAAGAGAGGGAAAGTTTTCTTTTTTTCTATAGCCAGTTTCCAGTCAAGTTGAGAGGAAAAAGGAACATTTTCTTGCACTGTTTCTTCCAATGTTTCCAACAAGATGTTGCACCACGTTCTTTTTTGACAAAATATTCAAGACTCTAATACCTTGACCAGCTCTGGATTGTAAAGCTATTTACATACACTTATTTAATCAACCCAAAACTGCAGAACTGCTGTATTTGTCAGCATTCTTTCCCTCATGGAAAGTGGGTACAGCCAGAATCCCCAGGATCCTTTCTCAACGTGTCTAGATGTGTCTAGTGGAAAGAAATATTGTTGTTCTGTATTTTCTTTGCTGTAATGCTGTGGCTCAGGATATGTACTGCAGCACTTCTATCCAGATCTAGTATCAACCTCTGCTGCTGGGTGGGAAAACAAGGTACAGCCCAGGATTATATTCACAAATACAGATTATGCTTAAAAAGAGGCATCAGGTAATCTGGACCTATCATGGTTCCTGTAGATTCAAGGGTTTTTTTAAAGATTGGTAGTTATCTGTTACTACAGAGTTTTTATGATTTAAGATGAAGAAAATTCCTGTTAAATTTCCTGTAGTCGTGTTTCAGGAAGAATTGTGATAGACATACTCTCTGAAATATTTTGTATAGAAACACCAAATATTTCCATCACATAGAGGGAAAAAATCAATAGGGAAGAGGATTTGGGGTTCCTAAGAGAGAAAATATATTCATGGCTTATCTGCTATGAGGTCTAGTAAAATTCTAACTTTATCTGGTAGTTGGATCTTTAATCTTACCTAGTCAGCCATCCTTCTTTTAATGTATCCAGTCATCATTATTCTATCATCAGCAAAATTCTGTATATCCAGCAAAGAACTGAAATGCAGACTTAAAGCAAAAGGAGAGCAATGAAAGATGGAAAAAGTAATCTAACCTTTCTTACAGTTCTAAAACCCCTTTTGCCATGTGGCTGAAATCCTAAACTTCAAATGCATTTGTGACTAGGTTTAGGACTTTCTCTGTGCTTGAGGTTCCTGTAAATTATACTGTGGCAAGTAGAGAAAATAGCAGCCTGCCTGTTTGTTCTTCCCTGCTCCCCCCAGCCCAAACTGCCCCCCAGTCACCCTGACAGATGGTTAATTCATGACCTTCAATGTAATTAATGATTAAATGAAGGATGAGGATGCTTTAACATAGCTGCTGAGGGCACTATACTCTTACATGTTACTGGGGACACTGGAACAGAATATTGTTTGTTAAGATGCTTCTTTTTATCCTTACAGCACTTTTAACTTTATGTTTGTCTGTGTTTATGCGGAATTACAAAATTTTGAGTCTTACAAATATCTCCAGCCTAAGCTGAAGAGACAGTCATATGAGTCATGTGGCTCCTTTAGGGAAGAGTGGAGAAGATTGACTAGGGACAAAATAGTATTGATTTGGTGTCGAACACTATCTTGTTTACTCCGCTTGAAATATTTAAGTTGCATTAACAGTATGCTCCATTTGGGGATTGCTTGGAGTTTGATGACCAGTTGGGAAGATAAAGAAAAAACATGCAGGCTGACATGAAACCATTTGTTTGCTGTCTGAAGGCAGTTACCTTCCAGGCCTTAAACACATAGGGAAAAAATTCTGGACACAAAGATTTCCTTATTGAAAATGAGAGGAATAGGCTTACAAATGAGGTTTCTGAAAAAAAGCCCAATGAGAAATCAAACAAAAATCCAGAGAGAAGTGTGAGATATTAAAACTCCCTATGATTTTATCCTGTTTGATCAAATGTTCAGCAACTGTGGAAAAGTAGCGTTTAGATTTTCTATATTATAGAAGACAATGAAAAACAGGAATATAAAATATATAAATGACTGGGGAAAAAATTTTTACTGCAGTGCAGAAAGAAATGTTTTCATTCTAGGATGAAAAAGCAAAAAACTTGAGAGCCCTTTTAATCATGCTAAAGAGTGTATGATGATATACCAAGTCCAGTGTTCCCTAGTTACCGCAGCAGGGCGGTAAAGTCATTTTTGCTACTCATATCCCAGCAGTAAAAGTGAGGATAACTTAACCTGGTCTTCTGGAGGCAACCTGAGCATATAGAAAACAAAAAAGGGATGAGAAAAGCTGTGGAGTCTTCAAAGTTGCCTAAGGTGTCCTTTATGGCAGAATGATTCCTAGCCTCAGAGTAAAACAACAACTACCTGATCAATGTATCATATAAATTGCTTTACTCTGTAATCTTACAGAGCATTGTTTAGTTCTTAATTTGCTTTTGCAATATTGTATTTTACTGCATACCCATAACAATAACTGCCATAACTTAAATGATGTTTTAATATCATGAGATCTCATTATAACACTCTGTTTATTCAGTTTTTGCTGATCAGTTAAGTAAGAATGCCAGCTGTTCTGCTTGCATTACTGGGTTCATGGATTACTAAAAATAAAAATAATATACTCATTATTCCTTTTTTTTCCTATTGAGTAGCATTTAGAGGCTCTAGTCAGAATTAGTCTCATTATTGTAGATGTTGTATAAGCATTCAAGATGCCCTTACATGGTAAACACAACATGCTGGTATTGTTTAGTTTAATGTTGAAACAAGCTGAGCTTTGTTTACAATTTCAGAAAGAGAGGTCATGTTTAAATGTTGCTCATATTTAACTAATGCATTTAACTCAGTTATCCAAAACCTGCATAAAGACTTGCAAAATATATATTTTAGATCTAAGATTACACTGAAAACTGTCTAAGATGTACTTCAATGATTTTGTACTGACAGCCTAAATATTGCATTGCATACTGATCTGGGGGTGGAGAAATTGAAGTAAAACAAATTGTTTTCTATCGCAAAACAACACTGAACATAGTAGCACTATTTTATTGACAGTGTAGATGCTTATTAAATAAATTTATTGGTAGCAACCTAAAGAAAATTGAACCAAGGTGAAAAAATGCAGCATTTCATCACACACTGAAAGAAGAAGGTGTGCAGAAATGTTGCAATTTATTGAAATGTACTGTATTTTGATATACATTGCATACTGCAGCCAAGGAAATTTATCTTTATATGGTATGTTATTATCATATGTGTCAAACAGAAGTTTCATTTGTCACATTTGAAAAAAATATAGGCTCATTTCAGAAAGGCAGTTATCACTCTATGTGTATTTCTGCCATATTTATTTTAAAGTTTTAACCATCACCTCAACTTGATTTTTCTTGGAGAGACAGAAAGAAACAACCATCTTTCTCACAGTTTAACAGAGAAAACTTATGGGCAAATTGGTAAAATCTCTCAAGATTCTTGGAGCATTAGTTCATCTGGAGCGTGATACCAAGAAAAAAAAGGTGCAGGGCATTTTTGCCATGGTGTTCTAGTAAACACGTGGAAGGAACTCCTTCTTGGAATCAGCAACCTCCTCCTGTAGAGAAGGGGCTGTACAAACATTGTCAGTGGTTTGAAGTAATTAAAACATTTTTAGCTCTGCTTCTTAAAAACCATTTTTAAATCAGTAAATCATGCCAAAATGTCAGAATTCTTTGCAAAGGAGAAGTTTCAAAATTTTGCCCAAACTTTTCTAAGAAAAAAATGTCATACTTATTCTATCATTATGTGACAAACCTTCAATTGCTAATAACTCACTTTGATTACACTAAAAAGAAGAGATAAGCAGCTCTGTTTCTTTTCAGTTATTGGCTGCAAGAAGAGACGCTTACAATTTGTTAACCTGGGACTGGAAATATCTCTGAGGATCTAGTAAAAATTCAGGTAGATAACAGACTTTTTCCAATTTTTACTTTTGTAAGAATACCTGCTTTTGAAAGAAAACAATGGCTTCCTCGTTTTGTCAGTATTTAAAAGAAAACCAAAAGTGAAGATGAAAAAGTAGATTACACATTGCTTTTTCTCATTTTGCTCTCAGCTGCATATTTTCATATAAAAATTATTTTTAAATACACTAAACGTTGAAATTATATTGTTGCAAAAACATTATTTCACATGGGAATATCAGTTACCAATGATCACTTGGAAAAGAAGTATAACTCGTTTATATAAATGGATAGCTCAGAGGAACCCCAGAACTATAAAATAAATACCCGTAACATTATATGAGATAAATGCAGCTTCTGCAGAAATCATTTTCAAAGCTTAATTAGTAAATTTTATTTCTGACAGCAATCTACAGCTTGAATTAGCAAATGTAATAAAATATCCAGACTAAAACTTAGTCTTTTTCCTTTACCCTTTGAGACATACCTTAAATGGGAATAGAACACATACAGGGTATTTTTAATGTTACTGACAGAGAAGAATCTTCAGTGTAGCAATGTTTTCATATTAATATATTGTCTATGGTTTAGTAGGATATTTGCAGAGCAACATGTAGCATGTTAGGTCACTGCGGCGTGTCCCAGAAGCAACTCATCATTTTTTGCAACAATCTGTGGCTACAGTAGCTGGCTGTGGCCAGTAGAATGCACAGAAAGTAGTTTCTGTATTCAGTTGGTTTTTTGACATTATCACATCCTTTAACACTTTTTCAAAAAAAAACTCCCACTATTTTTATTATATAACATAAGAGAAATGCCAATAATTCAGTTACAGAAGATTCATTCGTATCCAAAATAATTAATGTCATTTAGTAATGCCAAAGATTGAAGCTCAGCATAGAGGATGAAAGTCCAGCAATAATATGTTTGCCTGCATCAGGCAACCTCACAGGCCAATCATTTTGTCAAAAGTTATACATGCAATAATGTACATGAGCATGTCTCAACCTTCATAATTATAGCACAACTCTCAGAATGTATAGTAGATATTTCAATTGTAGAAAAATTCCCTTTTGGGAGCATTCTGGTAAGTCTTGCTATAGCTCACTGTAACAAGATTTGGAGTTTTTACGAAGATTAATTTTATGCAACACATAAATCAGTCAGAGCTGAAAGGATGAATAAATGAAACCCATGTTGCACTTTAATGTGATGTGATTGCTGATTGACAAGTATTGCAATATGTAAACCTTCCATTTTCAGCCACCAGTTAAGATCCAATTAGTGAGACACACTTCTGCCCAAATTAAGGTGCAAACAAGACCATATGCTGAAGTCAGTAATATGGGTTTTATTCAACAGCAAATGTGAGGTAGAGAGAAGGAAATCAAAGAGAAAGACAAAGAAGAAAGAGAAAGAAATAAAAGAAGGACAGGGAAGGAGAGAGAGAAAGAGGAAGGAAGGGGGGACAAAGAAAGGGAGAAAGAGAGAAGGGGGAAAAGGGAGGGAGGGTAGTGAAGAGAGAGGAATCAAGCTATCAGGAGATAGTTACCACCAGTGTCCTGTTGGTCCTTCTTCACCCTGGGCTTCTTTGTGGTGGGGGCGCCAGAGCTGATCTTCTGGAGGGCACCATCTTTACACAGTCCAAGTTCCAGGTATCCACAGAGGTGCATTCCCTTAACTTGGGGTGATCTTTGCTTGATCAGTGATATGTGTATAAGCAGTGGGAATTCTTGCCTGGGTATGTTTAACCAGAATGTTCTCACCAGATCTCACTTCTGCCAGGGCTGGAATTAGTGCCTTCCTGTCTCAGATTCCTGCCTTCTGTGCTTATCTCAAGTTGTCACTGTGGGAGCTTATCTTACGTCATGTTCCTTCTGTGGTCTTGACAGTGTTTGAGACAGGTAACTGTACCCTTCAAGGCCTTACAGTACTTCTGTAACTATTTGTTCTTTCTGTGTTTCTCGCTAATGGCTGATTCGGTTAATCCTTACTTTCTGACATGAATTCTAATGTCAGGAATTGTCTGACAGGTGCACTTGCAACAGGTTATCTTGGAGGCACTTAAACTTGATCTCATCCAGCTAAACAGTTCCTGTCTACTTATTTCCTGTGTTTCTGAGCTCCAGGGTTGGAGGGGATTTTTTGTTTTAGGGTTTTTTGATGGCTTTTTTGTTGTGTTTTTTTTTTTTTTTTAATTTGTTTTGGATGGTTGGTTGAGGTTTTTTGAAGGAATAAGAATAGGTTCAGAACAGAAATGGGAATCAGAGATGAAAATGCTCATGTCCCTTATCATATTGTATTCTATCCGAGCATCCAGTTTGTTTATTAAAACACCTTGTCCTTCCAGGATACATATCAGAAATGCTGATGAAATTTATTGTCTATAAATCTGAGCCCCAAGCTACTAATTTTCCACCTTATTCATCTGATTCAAAGTCCAAAAAGTGTACAGCATGGCTGTATTACAAAATGTTGTATAGATTATGTTGTATTTCAACAGGCAAACACAAACCTGATAGTAGCTTCAGCTGCTCATTGGTGTGGTGATGATATTCTTTGTCCTGTTATGGCTGCTTGGATGCTCAAAAGAAAGTTGACTTTGAAGGTTTCAAAAATTATGCCTTTTATGGCAGACAGGCAAAGGCATGGGCAATCAAAGAGCTGCTGTCATTTTTGGCTGAACACCAAGCAACTTGGAAAAATTAGTAAAAAGTTGGATTTTTTCATTCCATCTTTATAATAGAATATGACTAACAGTCAAAATTATTTTTAATGATCAAAATTTTATACCATGGTAGGCTCAAAATACTGAAGATACATTTTACGTATTAGGAATTAAAATATCAGATTCAGAGACTTCTGGCAATGTCTTTGGTGTTGCTATAATTTCAGCATCACCTGACAGCTATAATAAAGATAACTCAGTGAGTTATTGCAATAAGTTGCAATAACTCACTGAGTTATTGCAAATAAGTTGCTTATCATGTAGCTTTGCACTTGAAGAATATTTACTGAAATTAATGTCAATGTTAGTGACAGTGAAGCCATTTGGCAAAGCTAGCAGGGAATTTAAAAGCTAATAGAGAAATAATAGATGTATCTCGCCCTCCTTCTCCCTGTAGTGCATAAACATGAGGACTCTCATGTCAGGTAAGCCTAAATCTCCCATCTAATCTAAAATAAACTTTAATAATTAATCAGATATAGAAGTATTGATATATATTCTGAATTCCTGATAGTGAGCTGGCCAGAGTTACCATGTTCAGATAAACCTTAAACATATTATCTTTGACCAGTACTTCTCTCCTATTTTCTGTGAGCACCTTATTGGCCATGAAATAAAAGGCACAGTTTCGTCCATGCTTGTTAAAGATTGTCTATCCTTATTTTCTTCAGATATCAGAGTACAGTTTGGCCTAAGTGGAGAAAAATACTGCTTGTTTTCATTGCACTGGGGAAGATCAGTGCAGAGTACAAAATTTCCAAGGCTGTGTACCAAGTACAAAAGATGAAACTGGGAGTGGGGGGAGGCAGGAGTAGAAGGGCTGGGGCATTTAAATCACACCACACAAGTGGGAGAGTGATCTGTACTAGGCAGAGCTCACTGGGATGCTGCTGCTCTCCACTGGATTATATCAGCCAGAATAGATCAGCCAAGCAAGGCAAAGAAATTACCTGTGCTTTTGAATGTGTCTATCCACTCCTCTATCCAAGTTTTACGTCACATCAGGACAGGCATTAAAGCTCTAAATTATAGTAAAATTAAGTTTGCATCTTGGAGGGGAAGGTATTGTTTATTTTATAATTTTTTTTGTGCATTTCATTTTTTTTCATGCATCACAAAATTATCTAATTAAATATGGTTTGATTATATTAATGTCAGGCATTCAATATCAGATTTCTTTCTTTTCAGAACACCTTCCAAAAAGTATATAAGGGATTTTTAAATAAATCCTGATAAACATGATTCTAGGGGAAGTTGGCTAAAATGTAAATTCCATGTGTTTGCTTCAACATTTCAAACCTTAATAGAACAAGCAATTTCTTTTTAGCATTCATTCTGGATTTATTTACAGATTTATTTCTCTGCTGAGAACAGGAAAAAAAAGCCTTAGTGTGAGTTGCCTTATCTTAAACAGTGGGCAATGGAGCCAAAATGTAAAACCATAAATTAGCATGTCAGAGTGTTATTGTGCTCCCCCAAAATGGTAGGTCTACTTCAAAGAAGACTGTGATTTATGGTTCAGAATAACAATAACTCTCCTTCTAAGCCAATAAGGAAAATATCTGGGAAGAGTGGATCTAAGCTTCTACAAATCTCAGAGATTTTACCTTTTATAAAGTAAAATTATCTGCTTTCAGCATTGAAATAGTGCTTCATTTTGACAAAAGGATCTGATCACTTGTGTACAACAGCCTGACTTAACCACAGGCTTCACAGGGAGTGTGCAGGAGAGGTTTTGTAAATGTGGCATTAAGAATAACTGGTGGTTGTCTTGTTTTGGTGTGAGCAAGAAAATAAATTCAGGTAAATGTAAATTAGCGTTCTTAGATGGCAGCTCCCATTAAATTTGTGTCTTATTAATAATATTAATAATAATACTTGTGAGAAAATGAAGGAACTGAAAATGCTATTGATTTCAGAATTTAGTTGAAGTTATAAGAACCACAGGATTTGTCACATACAGAGTAAACAGAGGTGACTTGACAGATCTTCACACACTTGGAAGTCAATGTGGTTGAAGCTGAAGCTGCAGAAGGCAGACCAAAAGCATGGATGACAACTGTCTAGTGTTCACAAAGTTATCAGATGCTGGCTTGACATTCGGTGATGTGATTCACAGAATCACACAATCACAAGGTTGGAAGACACCTTCAAGATCATCGAGTCCATCCCAGACCTAACACCTCAACTAAACCATGGTACTTAGTTCCAGATCCAATCTTTTTTTAAACACCTCCCAGAGATGGTGACTCCACCACCTCCTTGGGCAGACAATTCCTATACTTGATCACTCTTTCCATAAAAACCTTTTCCTAATATCCAAGCTGTATTTCCCTTGGTGCAGTTTAAGACTTTGTCCTCTGGTTCTGTTAATTGCTGCCTGGAGAAAGAGACCAACCTCACCTGACTGCAACTACCTTTCAGGAAATTTCATTTTAAATGCCTGCTTTGTGCTGAATGTGAGGTCTGGAATGATAAAGCCTAGGGCAAGTTTTCTGATTCCAGCATACTTGAGGGTAAAGCTTTCACTGACTTGAGTTGAGCCAGGAAAACACCCAGCAGGTATTTTTGCAAATATAGTACAAAACATAGGCACTACATATTCTGAGATCCTGCTGAGTACATTTGAACCTCTTGCTTTGCTTTTTTTTTTCTGCTGACCTTGTCAGAATTCCTGCTCATCTTCTTTATATCATACTTGCCAGACTGTCTTAGGAAAACAAAGAAAGAAAAATACACAGAATTTTTTGTAACATGCTATCAAACCAACTTCTGAATCAGAGTGAAAGTATTTTGTGCAGGATTAAACTCACACTAAATCTGTCAGTGCAAAATTCTAAGTCTTGTTCTCTGAGCTTTGTGGGGGATTTGCCTACTGAATCCAAGTGCTTACACAACTGTGCTAAGATATTTCAAACACAGCCTTCAGCATCACTTTAGTGGAAGAGGCAAAGAACTGCCTGTCAGAAATTACTAGCTTGGCACACACTGAAATCTCCAACTGTCTTCAAGTAAGAGCCGGATTTCTCTTTGGAAGAGGTATTTCCATTAATGATGGACGCTGTAAGGGCTTTCTTATATGGGCAACTGGACACTTGGCAAATATAATTGTATTTCCTTAGTATCATTTATCTAAGTTGAAAATGTGTAATTCATTTAGTGTTTAAATGTGTAATTCATTTAGTGTTTTATAAGTTGTTGTTTTGAAGCAGTGCCAGAAATTAGAAGAAAAATCAGAATGACCATAATATTGTTTTTAATGTGGGGCACACATATAAATGGAAGGAACCAAATCAGGACATAATTCAAACTCATTATAAATAGCAGCTTAACACTGAAATGTGGTGGTCTGACAAAAATTAAGTACAGGATTAATTATAGTGAAAAATAAAGTGAAAACATGCAGTAAACTAATGAGATGTGAACTTGTTCATAGAAAAAAGAATGTTTACCCTGTCCAGAGACAGATTTAAGATCTACTTATAATTAAAAAATCCTGCTAATGGTCCTAAAGGACATTAAAAATTCCTGTAAAATATTTCATCAAATGATAGGATTCAAAATACAGGAAACTGCATGTACTTTCAATTCACTTTAGAATCATGTCCTTCAGCAGTTATTAGATATAAAAGCTATATAAAGCTATATTTTATAAATGGTGCTGGCCTCGCAATATTTCTGCTCTATGCTAGTTTTCCTGTAATGGATAGGATTTGGTAATGAAACCCTTCCAAGCTGTTTTTGAGCAGTAATGCCTCTTGCACCAAATGGAAATCAACTTCTTACATGATCAAATGTCATCAGGACAACAAATTACTGTGACAAATATTCACCTGTTCTTCTTCAAGTCTTCGTCTTTGAGTCCTTTGGTGTGTAATTTATGGGAAATCCAACTTTAAATGAAAAGGAAATGTAGAATTATACCAAAGGTTGAGTGTCAAGTAGTACATACCCAGAAAGAGAGCTTGTTGCCAGGGTAATGGGGAAAATGCAGCATGGTAAATTAAATATTTCACTTTTCAAAAGTAATGTAGCTCTTAGATTTTTTGCTAGACCAGGATTTGTTTTAACAAATTATTGAAATTTACCACAGTCCAAAGATGTCCCTCCCTTTAAGACTGTGTGCAAAACATTCATCAATGCAATCCCAAACTCACTGCAGTAAGCTGGATCTCTAAGAGATTTCAAAGCTTTAAATAGAGCAAGAGTCCAAGGGTCGTGGCCTTATCTCTGATCTCCCGTTGGAGCAGGAGGGTGGGAAAGGCTATTCCAATAAGTACATGGAGCCAGTTGTCTGTACAGAGAGACATGAGAAATGGTCTCTAAGCACAGAAACAGCAGTCATCCCTGAACTTTTTTGTTTCAAAAAGGATTGAATTTTTTTGCACCCATTGGTGCTTTATATACATATATGTGTTTCAGGAACAGATGAGAACCCTGTGATATAATTTTTGTTTTTCTTCCTTATTATATTTTATCCATGACCCTTCCCTTCCCTTCCCTTCCCGGAACCTTCCCTTCCCTTCCCTTCCCTTCCCTTCCCTTCCCTTCCCTTCCCTTCCCTTCCCTTCCCTTCCCTTCCCTTCCCTTCCCTTCCCTTCCCTTCCCTTCCCTTCCCTTCCCTTCCCTTCCCTTCCCTTCCCTTCCCTTCCCTTCCCTTCCTGGAACCTTCCCTTCCTGGAACCTTCCCTTCCCGGAACCTTCCCTTCCCAGAACCTTCCCTTCCCTTCCCGGAACCTTCCCTTCCCTTCCCGGAACCTTCCCTTCCCGCCTTCCCTTCCCGGAACCTTCCTGGAACCTTCCCTTCCCTTCCCTTCCCTTCCCTTCCCTTCCCTTCCCTTCCCTTCCCTTCCCTTCCCTTCCCTTCCCTTCCCACTTCAGGCCAAAGCCCAGACACTCTGATTAGATGGAGTGTTTTTGTGGGTTTCAGAGACACCATTTTTTACAAGTCCTTAAGACAGCACCACTTACAGAGAGTGTTCTGGATCCTTTATGTTGTTACATGATGGTAAATTTTATAATCTACTGCTGCATAGGGTGCTAATAAATGCCTCTCTAATAGGTGAATACTTTTATTCCTAAAATGTCGATTACTCTAAGTAACTCAGAAATCCTAATGAATAGTTATGTATAAGGAACTAATTTCGAAAATGAGCCTTTGAAGTGCATGAAAACAAAAAAGAAATGCAGTTTGCTTAAGAGGTGCTGATGAGATCAAAGAAGTCCAACAGAAAATGGAACTCTTGGACTTGACAGGAATAATTTTGTTAAGTGTGAGCAGATATGACTCTCAAAAAGAGTAAGCATCCAAATAAGAGGCATTTAATCTTACAATAAAACAGTGCTTGAAGCATTTGCAAACATTCATCACATTCTTTCAGTATGGGCAAGGAATATTTTAAGCTGGATTGTCGCTATCCTTTCAGGCAGAATTCAACATATGAATACAAATGGCCTCTCTACCTAGCTGGCTAACAGTAACAGGTTGGAGGATGCCTTTGCACCCACTCCTGGCTTAAAAAGTACACAGCTGATGAAGAGGTCACAGGCTGCTTCTGGGTATAATGTTTCTTGTGGCAGTAGTTAAATTTAAAATTTTGGCTGATATAATTTCCTGGTTGATATACTACAGTTCAGATCTTTATTCTTGTGCATTTCTTCCCTGGGTTCACTTCTTCTCAGGAATTTATTTATTTATTTTCTGAGCTCAGTGATATCCTTTTACTCTCAGGCTTTCAGTAAGCCCCTTATTTTCACTTGACCTTGAAGTAAAAACTTTCTTCAGTATTTCAGAAGTTCTGCCGTGTTTCTGCTGTCCTGTTAAACTTCAGGTGCTGAGGAGGTTGGCCTTTATATTTTGGGTGGGTTTTTTTGGTAAAAATGTAAGCCTTCCTTTTCTGTAGGATTTTTTGAAATTTTCCCCAGAGTGTCTGAGAAAAATCTTCCAAACTGCTTCAGGCTTCTTACTCTTTTCAACTCTCTACACAACACATGCAAAAGTTTCTGTTTCAGTCTTTTTTTCCCCTCTGTGGAAACAAAACCTTCAGAAATACTGCCTTTCTTTTTGCTTGCCATCTAGTTGTCTTAAATACTCTTTCATTTGAAGTATCCAGGTAGAGCTGAGTCTAATAGAAATGTCTATTTTTCTTCATTTGCTTTCAGGTAAAACTAGATTATCTCATGATGTCGTGCATTAAAATTTGAACAATAAAGGATGATGCTGCCTACACAACACACTGAGCACTGTGTGCTAAGGTAGATGCCTAAGGATTTGATGTGCCTGATGTGCAAACTTTCTGAGATCCTCATGCACATCACATACCTCCTCCTGTCCCCAGTTCAGAAAGCATTCTAGCAAACTTCACATAGTATGAACTCAGCAAAGCTGCAGGAGTGTGATTAGACTTGGGAGTCTTGTATTGGTAAAAGTGATCTTTTAATTGCTGGTTTTAATTCAGAAATTACACAGCAAAGCATTGTACCAGGTGTTTTAGACTATGAAATTAGGAGAGGAACATTTGAACTGCCAACTACTGAAATAAATATGGTTCAGTCTTGTGCCTGTAGCTTTACTGAAAAGAGTATGCTATCAATTTCACATTGCCATGCTGACTCCAGTGCACATAAACTCTCACTTATAATATCTCAAATGAGAATCAGCGCATAGACACAGACAGTTGGTTGTCTCATACTACCTTTCTCAGGAGAGTGAATTTTGGCAGGTGAGTACACCAAAAAATGTTCTGTGGTAAACACCTGGTCTTCTGAAAAGTGATCCGTTCCATAAAGTTGAAGTCATTATTATTTGTCATGTCACTTGGCTGGTGATCAGCTGCCAAGGATTGAAGTGACCTATATTCATCTGTGGGAAGTCAGGGGAGGCAGTTTGGTTGAACAGGATGCTCTGCTTTTCTTCCATTGCTATGATTCAGGAAAGCAGTGGCTGTGAGACAAAGCTCAGAAAATGCTTCTGGTGGTCAGACAGCCATTTTCTCCAGAAACGGCAGCAAGTGATGGGTGCACCTGCAGTGAAACCCAACTTCACACAGTTTCTGTCAAGAGGAACTCCAGAGTCTGACAAGTTCCATGTCTGCCTGGGGTCATGAAAGATATTTTCAGTGCTTTGTGTAGGCCTTTAGTCCTAAATGTCCTCGCTTTGTGCTTGGTGAACTCATAATGGATAGCACAGGGTTTAACTTCCCTCTGTGATTCCTCCTCACTGTGTTTGGTTATTTTGCTGACTTTGTTGTCATGTATCTTTTCAGAATGTTTTCAAGCATCCAAGCTGATGACACCCAGGCAGTCACAATTCCAACTTGCTCAGAAATGCGCTGGGGGCCCCATTATTGGTAATGCTTCATGTATGTTCAATATCCTGGAAGTGGTGAAAAGAGTCATGGTGTCAGTATCGAGGAATGGGATAAACTTAACAGGCAGAGAGGAAGTACTGGAAATTATGGAGTTTTCATAATTTCAATGTAAGTGTTGAACACATTTTGGATCCCAAATTAATAGCTAATGAAATTCTTTGACCATTCAGTTGAAGTAAATTTTTTTAAATAGTGCAATACTTCTAAAACACTAAAGAAGTAAAGAATTTCATTCAGAAATTGGAATTTTTGAGAAAAGAAAACAACTTACAGTGCAGCCACTTTGGAAAACATAGTAATAAATATATCATATTATCAGTGAAAAAATGAAACAATCATAAAGGAACATTTAATCTTTCCTTATGTATACACAAAGAAAGAAGCCATTCTGCATTAATCTGGGGTGGAATTGGTTTCAGTTGGCTCCACTGATGAATCAGAATGCAGTTATTTGTGACAGATATGAATTTCTTGTAGGTATTTTATACAAAAACACAGAGAAGTGACAGGAAACGTAATAGGTATTTGGACCACAGTGGAAGTTTAATCTAGCTTTGAACCACATTTAGTTCTGTAGGAGTGTACTGCACTCATCCCTGAATGAGATTTAGTATTTTGTGCACAGATTATGATATCACCACAATAAGCATGACAAATGCTCCAATTTGAGCAGGAATCCTGCCTGAATGTTAAAGATCCCCTTCCAGGCGTTGCCTCTGGATTTCTAATTTCCTAACCATATTCATTATGAAAAATATATGAGATATAAGCAAGTCCATATTTTAATAAAGAACAGGAAAAGCATCCAATTAAAATTCTCTGGGAGGAAGTATTTTAAGTACAAACACTAAGACACATGCACCTGTGCATCCACATTTACCCTTTCTCCATTCCAAAATTGGTAACTGTTTTGGGTCTCTCTCCAGTAAAAACTCTTCATGGGGGTCCTGACCAGTATTGTGTTTTGTAAGGTGTTCAGAAGTATTTCCTGTACCATCTCTGTAGACCAAGCATAACTAGTCTGAAAAACTGAGTTCAGTGTAACATGGTGAAATGTAGTGATATTTTCTGACAGCAAATTATTTTTACATGATATGCAGATGAAAAATTGATAGTTTTTCATCAGATCTCAAATGTATATAACCTGGTCTTCCAACTAAAGAATGATGATCACTCATAAAACTTTACAGAGAAATGGGAAGAGGAGTAACATAAAGAAAATAGAAATGTATTTTGCATTTTGATTAAGTTTATTGGAAAGACATTATATGTGACATTAAAGGACTTGTTAAAGTTCTCAAATTTGGGATCATAAGGCATTGCTGAGATTTGTGATTATTGACTGTAACCTCAAAATGTCCTTAATCTGAGCATGCTTGTTATTTTTTAATGTGCGTACGTACCTTGCTGAGATTTTCCATTTGTAATTTGTTTTTACACTTTCAAATTTTGTGAAATTATTCCATGGTTTGAGTCTGGGGTAGGGCTCTTATTTTGATCCACTGTGGCTTGTTCACTGTAATTTTAAACACTATCTTTTTCCTTGTGTATAATACTTTTTTCATATAAAATAGCTGTCTGTAGCCAGAAGATTCTACTAAAGCTGGGAAATTTTAATGAACATTTGAACTGAGATACCTATGGCTGGTGGCTTGGAGTTTGAGCTGGACTGTACGATCTTCTTTATGGTAAGATGAGTTATAAAACTTAATTTATTTTTTTAACATACTGTCATTAAAAACTTTACAAGATTTCTCTTAAGATTAGTCACATAAACCTGGTTATCCTGAGCAAAATTCAGCCTAGTCACACAAACCTCTACTTTATTTTGGCTAAATTCATATGGTACACAAAATTATACCTTTATGTATACACTATATAACTTTCATTTTCATTTGTAAATATACTTTGATTAGCTATTTGGTAGAAGATTGAGATTTGGTGGACCTAAAAAAAGTAAGATGATTCTAACAGAAAAGTAAACTGTAGGGCTTATTTATTTGAAGCTGTAAACTTATTTATTAATAAAAATAAGTTTTTTATAATTGGAAGTGATCAGTGTGCTTCATGTAATCTGGCAGTAAATGCCTCTGCACCCACAGGGCTACTTAAGTTCAAAATCAATTTGGTAATCTTCCAGCTGGAAATTACAATAAATTAAGGTCATTTCTCCAAGCAATGACAAAAACACTAAGTAATAGAGCTCCTTCCTTTATGTTGAATCACATAAGTAGAATTAGAGCCTATTTAATTACATCTATTGTTGAATGTTTTGATCAGGCATTTAAATACCTGCTTCAGGAGTCACAATCATATTTCTCCTTGCCAAGCTGGAAACATTAAACCTCCAAGCAATCAGAGCAGGCATATCTGTTCTGCACAAAAGGACATAGGAGAAAACTGGCTAACAGGTAAAGCTGCAAAGGGAGTGGAAAAGAGGGGGCAAAAAAAGGCCAAGGCCTACATATTGTGGGTTTTTGCATTTCATTTAAAATGTATGTTGATTTCTATTTTTATACTTTGCCATTACAGTCTGTGGTTTTTTGTTTTTTTTTTCAAAATGTGTAAAAGGCCTAGGAAATAAGGGTAAGTAGGGATTTTCCCTTCTCATTTGTGCGCATCTCCATGTAATTTTGCAAGATATCTTCATATCTACCATATTTCCAAAGGTGAGGCTGATCATTGCAAAGTACTTTGTGGGACAACACAGATTTTCTTTATCCTCTCTGAACTCCAAAAATGGTATTACGTAAGTACTCTTATCTTCTGATTTGACCACATGGAAAAAATCCTTTTGGTACTCAGAATTTGCTTCTTGGTACTTTTCCTTGATGTCAACTTTAATCAAACATCTAATTTATTCAGTTTCACAAAACAGAGTTTTGGAAAGAAAGGTTCAGTCCTCACACATATGCAGTCCTTGATATGTTTTGCATGTGTCAGACATAGTAGCCTGACTATGACTTTTGAGATTTGTTCAGGTTTTCTGATAGTAGGACTGCACCAAGAAAGATGATGCAGCTTGAGGACACCCTGACCCTTCTAAAAGAACAGACAAAAAACTTTTGGGGCAATTCTTTGCTTTCAGTTTACTCAGTAACTTAGTTTTGTACTCCCCAATCCCTTTTTTTCCTTGCTTGTTTAAGGCAGCATGAATAGAAAATGTTTTCTCTAGGGGCTTGGAGAGGCCAAAAGGAAAGACAGCACTACAGCGACTGGATGAGGTTGTATAGAATTCATGCAGGCTATTAGGTCTTATGAGCAGTAGACAAAAAATCTGCAAACGTAAGTGAAATTCATGTTTTTCATGTTTAAACACTTTGGCCTATTCGGGTAAACTGAGATGCAATAAGTTGACTCAAGAAATGCAAAGAAGGACTGCATTCAGATGGATTAGCTGGAAAAGCCTGTGCAAACTGTAGTTGATGTTGACAAGTGAACTATTGAGTCTGTGTTTTATTGAATTTTGTTCAGTTAAATAATGTATGAAAGTGACAGAAGGAAATGTATTAAACTTATACATATGGATGTTACAGTCATGCATGAAGATTTTGGACATAAAAAGCTACTTAATCATTTTTCTCAGATAATAATATTTGATGTTGTTCTCAGAAGTACTTTAAATATAAGCAGATAGTATTAATAAAGTGATGGAATTGAATTTTAACTGGAATTTTAGTTAAGTTCATGAATATTCATCTGGGTAACTTCTGCCTCTGGACTAGACATCCATGATTTTCAACGCCAGCATAGCATGACTGTAGTCTTGAGTAGTCAATTAAAATCTTATTATTCATAACAATAGATGAATAAACCAAGACCTCCTACATGGATATAAGTCTATATTGTTGTAAGAGACATTCAATTTCATGT
The DNA here is from genome assembly GCF_028551555.1 of Melozone crissalis. Taxonomy (NCBI): domain Eukaryota; kingdom Metazoa; phylum Chordata; class Aves; order Passeriformes; family Passerellidae; genus Melozone; species Melozone crissalis. The sequence goes on along the minus strand of NW_026535784.1, from coordinate 31,490,417 downwards.
AGACAAAATTGGAAGTTTCTGAACTGTAATTATGCTTTTGCAGTGTGTTATAATTGGACAAATAAGGTTGAAAATGCTTTTCCTTTTATATTCTGTAGAACAGTGGTGAGTGAGATATGCTAAAAATACATGAAATCAATTTCTCTTGCTTATTTCACATGGCATTTTATGTTCCATTGCACATTTATAATTAGACTTTGTGAGTATGCAAATGGTACAATGAGGGACAAAATGTTACATTTTTAAAAACACATTATTATTGTAATGTTTAAAAAATTTTTTAAAAATCTATATTCCTACATGTCATTATCAGTGAGTGAATTGTAGGGGTTTCAGAAAATGGAGGAAAAATACAAAATCCATTCATTGTACAAAGATTATAAAGGACATTACATTTGCTTAATCCTTGCTTAAGGGTTTGCAAATTCGTTCTGTATTTTATCTCACTGGTGAGGTATTTCTTCATTGAAAGAAGAAAGTTTTGTCATTGGCTTCAGCAGAAGCCAGAATTTTTCCCCATGAAGAGCAGAGCATTGTAGATATTTCACTTATTTTCTCAATAGGGTGCTTATTATAAGTTATTAGACAACTTTCTCCAGGTGTGTACTCAAATAAATTTCACCCCATCAGTATTGAACATTCAATGTCATAATGACATTCTGGGTTCCAGCAACTAAATTCTGCTTTAAGAAGGATTGAGTGAATACATTCAAGTAACAGGAATTTAAAAATGCTGTGGCTGTGTTTTGGAATCCATTTCAAACGCAGATGGGCTCACGTCTCTTTTCAGATTCAGCCCAACTCCCCTTATCTGGCTGAGTGGTCCCACCTACCTGGAAATTTCCACAGGGATTCATATGAATTGTGAGTGTCCTGTCTTGTCTCTCATATGGTTTTTATGTGGGTAGTGCTACTTAGTGTGAATCTCATTACTCACCAGCTGGCACCTGAATAGAAATGCTGAGAAACACCAGCATGCATGTCAAAAGAGGTTTTGGTTTAAGATGGATGTAAATTAGTAATACTTTTTACCTGAAGACTGTGTCGTCTTGAGGCATATTGTTTTACAATTGAAAAGGTTATATTTTGTGTTTCTGCATACATAGCACAGAACAGTTGCCTCTAACAAGCTAATTTGAAAGCTTAGCTAAATACAATTAGATTGTAGCTTTCATGGTAATGAACTGTGCTTTGCTGTGAGACTACTCTTTTCCTTATCCTGAGATAGAGAATAATGTATGCTTGAACTTAAGGAAATGCTTTATAGTGTGGTCAGTAGTCATGGTTCACTTAATCCCACTTTAATTTAAGTGAGGGTTGGAAGGGCTTCTGTATTGATTGTATAGAAAGCTAAAATGTAAACAAATTATTAAAAGGAGCATTTGCTTATTAAGTAGTGGTGGTCTGAAACCCAGCATCACCTGCCTGAATGGTTGGTTTAGTTTCAAAGTTGCAGATCATGGAGATGATTTTAAAATTCAGGCAATAAAATAAAGGAAAGGTTAGAATATTTGTTGCACTTTCTCCCTCCTTTCAGTAGTTCATTATCAAAGTGCTCCTGACAGAAGCAGCTTTTTCATTAGGTTCTCTCATAATGTCTCTCTCCTTTAAGAGAGACATTTTCAGTCTTGAAAGGCAGAGAAAAAATTTAAAAGAATTAGATCTCAGAAAGAGATTAATACCCCTGCTAACTCTGCATACCATAAAGCATAAAACTGATACTTCACTTTAACTATTTGTTAGTGTTTCTATTGCAAAAACATCTCTAGAGTGTCTGATCAGCTGTTCCTCTGGGCTAGACATTGTACCCCATTGTACGATACAATCCTTCCTCCAGCAGCTTGTGATCTTATGATCTAAGGGCCTGCTCTTGCAATGGATCCCAGTAACCAAATGGAGCACAGAAAAGCCCAAACAAAAGCCCATAATATCTGAACTCACAGACCTTTTTATTCCAGAATTGTAGAAGCAACAAGCAGTGCTAGCAGCAATAGGGAAGAAAAATTTCAAGCTCCTTTTGTTAGTTCCTAACAAGGACCCCATTCAGCAGTGCCTAGTGTGCCAACTAGCTGACTAGGTCACAGTACTTTATGCAATTTCATTATAAGCCCTGCTATTGAGAAATTTATAAGACTGCTATAAAACTTCACTCAAGGCTGATCAGTGCCAAAGAACATTCCTTTTCCACTCAAAAATAACATGTGGCTACTGTTGATAAATGATAGGGTTGCAAAAGTGGAGACAGAGAGAAATTTGCAAAGGCATAAATTGGTGTTTGACACTCATTCTCTCTTTCTTGGAATAGCAGCCAATAAATTCAAAACAAGGAGAAGAAAAAACTTTTACACAATTCCTGTGTAATGAAACATAAATTTTGATTAACGGGAGGAAGTAACAATGGAAATTTTTCTGCATAATTCCCCCCTTGCCCCCAGACAGGAAATTCTGATCCAACTCTGTCTTTCTAAACTTGTAATTAGATTTTGGATCATGCTCTTTTTGTGATTGAAACTTTAAAAGGACAAATTTGTTAGAGTTTCAAAATTATCTTCTATAACTTTTCCTTCATTTAATTTTATACCTGCCATATTGTCATTTTAACAACTTCCTGCTGTGATAAATTGTAATGACTATCTGCCCATGATCACCTGTCAGCTATAAAATATTGCAATATACATTTTGAAATTCAACAAATTAATCTTTATGTGATAGACTTTTTCACTGTCTTATTTTCTTACACACCTCTGTAATATTTCTTCTTCTAAATTTGCCTGCCTTTTAATTAATAAAATTAAATAAGAAGAGTTGGACAAAGGAAATTAAATTTGAAGTTGCCAAAGGACAAAAAGTTTGAGCAATTCGCACAAAAAGCGTGGCAAATCAGAGTTCTTCTGGCACCTCTATTCTTCAAGGATTTACAGATACAATGGGTCATAAATCTGTTAATTTCTTTCTGTTTTAGAATGAATAGTGAGTATGCATGGCATTTTCAAGTATGTATTATCCGGATATATTTTCTCATTTCCATCAACACCATTCTGATTTCTAGAAAGGTGTGGTTGGTCCTCACTGACTTGGATATAACAGTCTCCCTGTAAGCATTCTGCCTCCTCTCCAAAAACAAATTAGTCATGTGCTTTTGCAGTATGTTCTTAACCTAGACACATGAAAAAAAAATGGTAGCTACCCATGAGAACAGAAGGAAAAGGTGATGTTTAGGAAAAGGTGTTTCTGACTATTAGTCTAAAATGAACAGCTGAGCAATACCTCTGCTAACAACTCTGCTGGTTGTAACTTCCTTTCTTTCCTCTGGTGTTTCAACTCTCTGTGATGGAAGATGAAGAGAATACTGCTTGTGGGAGACAATTTAGTAAAAAGGAATGAATGGAGAATGAATATCACTAGTAAAGTGATAAGTGACAGTAAGTTCTTGCAATATAACTAGAGGATGGGATGCTCTGGCAAATTACCTGCAGCCTTCTGGGTCCTTAGGTTTTGTTGAAAGAGACTGACTTATAGGGTACAGAATATCTACCTTCTCCCTCTAAAATTTTCTGACATTCAAAAAGAAGATTCCATAGAGTTGCTACTGGAGAATACATAAATTGTCTAGATAAGTAAAATTTCTTAAAACATCTTCTAGTTTGGAGTTAAGCTGCTATCCAGGTCAAATTGAGAATTAAAAACAGCCTTTTACCCCCTATTGCCAATGACAGAGTTTATACAAAATTCCTAATTTATTTTAGGAAAGAACAAAAGGCCTGTTAGAAATGTGAGGTTATCTTATCTCATTTAGAATTGTGTAATCTCACTGTTCTTAGATATATATTGCTAAATATAAGGAATAAAGGAGGAATAACACTTTTAGATTTTCCTATACTTATCGTTCATCATTTCATACATAGATTTATATGTATTAAAAAGTATCATATGTGCTGTGTGTAGAGATGTTTTGTTGTGATGTGGAAAATCTGCTTTTCATAGTAGCAAATGTGGCAGGAATTTTGTGATATGGCACTGAAATATTAGGAATATGATTTTGCAGGAGAATACCAGTTTTAAATATATTACATGTTTAAAATCCCAACTGAACATAATATAACTTTACTAGCTCTTTTCTCCTGAGGCATAAACACCATTTATCACTAGTACTTCCATCTGGCATGTCTGAACTATCATGATCAGCATTTTATGGGGAAATGAAAGCATTCAATATGGTCTCTCTCCTCTAACGCTCTTAGGTCAGATACCATACTGCTGCGGGGATTAAAGATGCATTTTTATCACACACTTGAGAGACATCTATTTGACATACTTTATATTTTCCTAGGCCAAGACCAGCCCAGATTTTCCATTTTTGCACTGACCTGGCATGGGGTCATTTACTATAATAACAATATAAAATTAATTTCAGTGTTTTTTTATACTGCAGTGTTAAAGATTTGACACATGCAGACAAATATTTGGGAGCTGAAACCCAAACTCTAGTCTTTTGTTTGCAAATTTTAAAAAGGCAATGGAGTCTCTTGCCCAATATTTTGTCCCCAAGAAAATGCTGCATGTGGTTTTCCTAGCTGAGGTCTTTCTGAAGAGGTGGTAACTGCTCTTATTTTCTCATGGAGGATTAATTGAATGTCATACAATAACTTGATTAAGTGCTTCTTGTAGTTTGAGTTTAAAACTTGAATTTCATTGAGTACAAATACTTGGCTGTTCCTTTTCACACCACAAATTCATGAGTCTCTGTTGATTTCTAAGCCTCTGTTAACCATCATGTGAAAAGCAGTGTTAGCACAAATATGTTTTATCATCAGATCCTTCACGGCCATTTCTGATAATTTTAAGATGGAGAAGGAGTTATGAAACAAAATTTTAGTCTATAACTCCTCATAGATCACTGCACAATCCTTATTCTTTAGAACTTCTCCTAATAATGTATACCTACTTACATAATTTCAAACTCCATTTTTCAGTGCAACATTAAAATAAAGACATTCTTTTTATTAATATTATATAAAGCATGAAAAAACACAGGTAAATTTAATGTAACAGGATGTAGTGTAGCTTGCTTGGAGGTTTTCGATAAATTTTGTTCCTAGCATTGTCTTTTATTGCTTCATGTGTTTTGTTGGTAGGAAATTATTACATTAGGGCAAAGGATCTTCTGAAATTTGTAATTTATATAGTCACCCTTATCTCTCAAATTTCCTTTTCACTCTTTTTTAGTATCGCAACTGAACCAAGTCCTGTCATCATCTGCTGCAAAAGGGCTGATGAGGTATGTCTTGCACAGGATTGTGGTATTTATTTTACTTATGTAAGCATGGAATATGTCAACTAAAAGCAGCTCTTCTTTACATAAAAGAAGAGCTGCTTTTAGTTGACATATTCCATACATAAATCCAGGTCCATGTTATATTAGTGCATAGCTAATACCAAGCTGGAGCCTGAACTCAAACACCAGCTCCATAATTGCACTCTAATCTACCAGAAAACCCAGATGTATATACAAGGAAGACTGGTGATTATTCTAAAGTCCTTGTCTCTACCGTGAAACCTGACTTAAGCATTCCATTTGAGGGGTTTGAGCAGAGGAAGAACCTCTCTCATCCCAGGTTAACACTTGTGGGAAGCAGCAAAACCATTCCAAACCTACAAGTTCTCTGCTGCAAGTGACGTCTCAGCTGCATTCCAGTCCTCTGGGTGGTGCCACATGAGTGACTCCACTCCTGCCTTATGATATTCTTATTGGGAGAAAGGAATCCCGAAGTGCGACTCCACTGTCAGTGGAAGCATCCAGGGGACCAGGAGCCTGAAGTAAACCACTACACATCCCACCTGGCTGGTGCAGACCAGTCACTTAGATGAGAAATCCAGTTAGGAAAACTTCCTTTTGAAAGGCAAAGATTGGAGATGGCTTTGAAAAATCTCATGTGTCAATCAAGTGCCTAGTGTTGTGCTCAATAGCATGCAGGTGACATACCAACCTTGAGGAGAAAATGACAATCATGAAGAACTAAAATCTGTTTAGAACTCTAAATTCAGCTCTGTTCATTTAGGTGGTTCTCTAATACAGACATTTATTTTATTTTTCAATAATAGGTAATCCCAGAAGAGAGGCAAAACTGAAAGACCCTTACTGTTATTATGACTTCTGTTAATAGAGTGAAAATTGCTTCTTATATATTAGCATTATAATACCAAATACAAATATATTTACATTATTACAACTATTCTGCACAATTTTTTAAAACATCCATATATGTTAATACTGAAAGAGCTGAATAACTTACTGCCTAGCCATTAATACATCCAAATAGCTTTTCACATTCTCTAGAAACATACATTTCAGTATCTGTTGAAGGAATTAAAATTAGCACAGCTTTGGAGAACTAAACCTAACTGACTAGGACAGCAAAAAGTCCTGAAGGAATGATTCTCCACAGGTTTGCAAAATACTGTTAGAAACTTCTAGAACATAACTAATCACCGAGGGTTTTCTCTAGCTTCACATATGCTTTTATACTCTTCCCAAGGGATAAACATGTTTTATATGCTCTCTAAAGGGAAGAAGGAGTGGCTTGACTTATCTATATTTGTTTTTTTAAAATCTCAGCTTGGAGTCCTTTGAGCTGTCAAACAAAAATGAAAATTCGAAAAATCAGAAATCAGAGCTCCTAAATTTCTAGCATTCCATACAAAAACAGGTCTCTGTGCAACATCCTGGGACATAACTGTCAGTGGCTCCTGAAAGGCTTTAGGCATTCAATCAAAAACAGACATTAAGTTAAAGAAAACCTGGAATTCATTGCAAGTATTTCCTATTTGACAAGAAAAGATTAGTGTAATATTGTATATGAAACAGTAATTAATCAATAGAATAATTATAATTTATATATTTATTTTTTTCCCAATAGTTTTATGTGACTTACATGCAGTAATCATTTTGCTGTGAATGATGGTTTTGAGCTCCCATCTCCCTGAAGGCTTTCAAAGTTTTATTTGAAATGTCTTTATCATCCTCCAAGCATATTTACAGAATTTGCATTTTCTTTTGTTTGTTTGGGATTTTTTAGACACAAATAAGTAATACAATGAGAAAAACTATGGAAATTATCACATAATAGTGTGTATATTTTAGCGAAAAGTGCTTGTATGTTAAAATCTTTTGTTTAATCTCAGTTCATGTACCACTTGCCTAATATACAAGCTACTAGACACCGATCTGGGCCCATTTCTGTAAATCCTGTGCCCTCAGGCAGAACTGAAATGTCAGTTGATGATTGGTGCACTATTACAGCTTTTGACTGGATAGAAATGGAAGGTGTCTATAAATCTACCTGTTACGATGTCATTAGAGATTATACCAGAATGTAACTTGGGGTTTTGCTATCCTTAGTTTGGCAATTACCTGTCACGTTAAAGACATTTATTAATCCAGATTTCAAATACCTATCAAGTTACATACTTTTCCACAGGAGCATCAACAAGACCTTATTTTCACTATTTCATGGTATCTAACCAATGCCCTTATATTGCAGAAAATGTGCACAAACAAGATGAGACAAGCTAAGCAAACTCCTCAAATGAATGGCATTCACCTTCCATATGTGTTCTGTCCTTCATATAAGCCCAAATGAAATCCATTATGTCATCACTGTTCAATGGGGCTAGAGAAAGCAGAAGCATTCGCATCACTGAACTGTCAAAAAGCTCTGTCAAAAAGCAGACCTTCTTGTGAGTGTTGAGGTTGAAGCACAGAAGGGAAAATATTGCACAGGATTACCAGGTTTGCCTAGTAGAGACATACTTGAGATGTGGGCCAAAAGTGTCTCTGGCACCACAGCTTAAAGGACATTTTCTCCAGCACATTCAGGGCTCAGCATTTCCTAGATTTTTATCAGGTTTTAGAGCAGTATGTGTAGGTAGATGGTACAGGAGAGGAACCACCTCTGAATTCAGTGAAAGCCGGATTGTGCCCATCACTTCATTTAAAAAGTAGGTTTTTTAAATACAGGCGGTATCAATTCTACAGATTATAATTCTCTGTTTTAAAACATCTTGCAGTACCTAACACACAGTGCTATCAAAGTGTCAGTAACAAAATGTCACTGTGTACCTGCTCTTCAAGATGTTTTTATTGGGCTCCTCATTGTTGTCAGTGAAGGTAATAGCTTATAATTAAAGTGTATTTTGAAAAACAAATCAAAACACAGGATTATTTGTAGATGCAAGGTTCTTCTTAACTAGCGCACTGGGACATTTCCCACAGTAAGGTGCCGTAACTCTCTCCATTACCATGAACATACCTTGGATTTCATTTATTGGAAGAACCTTCAGCTAATAAAAGGTAATTATTTAGAGGGTTTGAACCTAGGTGGTTCTTCAGAGCTTTTCCCTGTGAAATGAGAATGTTATTATTTTCTTGCTTTCATTCTTTGTTTACTTTATGTAAAATACAAGTAAAACATCTATACAGAGAGATTACATGGTTCTGTCTTTTCTGACTAAACACCTGTCACATGAATGACCTTACTTCAAGAAATGTGAAATACTTTTCTTGCAAAGCAAAGTCAATATCTGCAAAAACTGTTGCAAAGGAATTTTCCTACATAATCTGAGTCTCTGTGTAAATAATGATGTCCGCAAACCATTGTGAAATTTAGAATGTATCAGGCACAGCATTTCCAGCTGGTCAAGGGAGCTGATTGTTCTGCTGTGCTCTGTGCTGGCACAGCCTCACCTTGAGTCCTGTGTGCCACAATATAGGAAAGACATAAAGCTGTTAGAGAGTTCAGAGGGGACAGTGAGGATGGTGAAAGGCCTGGAGGTGAAGCTGTGTAAGCAGCAGCTGAGGTCACCTGGTGTGTTCAGGCTGCAGAAGAGGAGACGGAGGGGAGACCTCACTGCAGTCTGCAACTTCCTCGTGAGGGGAAGAGGAGGGGCAGGCACTGATCTCTGCTCTGTGGTGATCAGTGACAAGACCCAAGGAAATGGTGTGATGCTGGGTCAGGGGAGGTGCAATTTGGATATCAGGAAGAGGTTTTTCACCCAGAGGGTGTTTGGGCACTGGAACAGGCTCCCCAGGAAAGTGGTCACAGTACCAAACCTGTCAGAGTTCAAGTGTTTGGAAAATGCTCTCAAGAACATGTTGTGATTCTTAGGGTGCTCCTGTGCAGGACCAGGAGTTGGACTCAATGATCCTTGAGAGTCCCTTCGAACTCAGCACATTCTGTGATTCTATGATTCATTATGACAATGCTGTTTTGGTGAAAAGTAAGAAAATGGTTCAATACTCTTTATGGTGTCTCTATAAGAAAATGAAAGTCTGATTTTGAAAGTCAATTCTTAAAAGCATTGAACAACACACACCAGCTTTCTGTAGTTTCATTTACCTGATTTCTGTTCTTGCAAACTTCTCCATTTCAGGTAACATTTCCCATATTTGCTGCAGTTAATGTGTCTTCTGAGGTTGGATATGTATTCAACTATTCCCATAGACTTCATAAAGCATACAATTAAGGCTATATCTCGTTTTTAAAACTCATCAATTCTTGGAAAGAATTTTGAACCACTACTAATTGGTAAATGTAGCAAAAAAATTTTGGTACATTACCATCGCACAGAGAAAAGAATGTCAGATATGACAACTTGGACTAATTAAATTTCACCTTTTATAGAATCTTTTATAAAATGCTATTCCATGATTGCTTCCACCTATGTCTGCTCTAACGTGACTCCTTTTCTCTCATTCTCAATCTTCCTTTTTTGCTGCTGCTTCTCACCTCCTTTCAGATTTCTACTGCTGAGTTTTTCTGGGTTTCTGTTGAAATATTTGGTTTTCAAGATCCTTTGGATTAAAAACTGCTATGCTGTATCTTGCTGTATGAATACTTACCATGGAGATAGATTAGTGCATATTTGCAATATTAATAGATCATCATGCAACTACAGTGCTGGGACTTTTTGGCATAATTTATGTAAGACAATTCTTTATCTAATGTGCTTAACAAACTGTTATTTAATTGACAGGTCTTGGAGGCTTTACTTCCAAATCTGTATGTTATCCATATCTTCAGTCATGAAGACAAACTAACAAACAAGATCGTGTAGTTAAATAGCTAAAAACTGTAAAGTAAAACAGTAGGTAGTACCTTGCTGATTCTTTAACTATGTAGGAATCCAGAGAGTGATAGAACTGTGAAAATCCATGGATTTAATTATTCCTGGAACTGTTAAACAGTCTTGAAGATGAGCCATAGATTTTGTCCTGGAAAAAGTATGATCCTGAAAACTAGAAATAAACTAGACACAAACCTAGAAAAGCTGACATAAATTTTAAACAGCTAAGTGAAAGCAATACTCTCAAAGGCCAACATGGAAGAATGATTATTCATGTTGCTCAGTTCATCATTTAATATGTTTGTGTAGTTAGAGTGCAAATAGATTTGCATCTTTTAAATAATGACCATAGATTTACACCTTATCTATCCAGTAGCAGAAATAACATTATTTTTGTTTTTTACAGGCCTAGATCTATGACCTTGCTTAGAATTTTGGAGTACCAAACTGGGAATCTAATAGCTTTATCTTCAAAGATTTAAATATGAAAAAGAGCTCTGTATAAATCCATGCTAAGTTTTACAGAGACACTGGAACTACTTTGCTGAAATGATGAAGATAAACCATGAGTCCTGAGCATGACACGGAGACAGCAGTATGAAAACGCTAAGAAAGTAACTTGTGTGAAAGAAAATAATAGGGAAAAGAATTCATTAGAGATAAAATTAAAGAAATAGGGAAGAAAAAACTCCTATAAACTACAACATATCTTCAGTATGCACAGGTCAAGAGTATTTTACTTAACAGAAACCAAGTGGGTTTCATAAAAGAGACCAAGTATAAACATATGCTGCAAAAGTTTGAGAAGTATTGCACGGCACATATCAATCCAAATTTTTATATATCTCAAAAATTTTAATAATTTTAATTGTGTGCTGAGACCTTGCTATTTCTTTCCTAGTTCTGGTTGTTTAAGTAACACTCAGAATGTTGAACATTGAGTATGTGGTTTGCAGAAAAGCGTGGTTGTTCTACTGTCACAACCCAACAGTGAAAAAAGCCTCAAAGTAATAAAAGAATGATTGGACAAAGCTGTATCATCAGAGTGAGCTGAATTTGACATTGCTAATTTATAGGGCAACAGCAACCAAATGTGTGATTCAATGCTTACAGAACTTTTATGGCAAAATGGAATTTCAATGCCTGTGATAGATGCTAGTGTTAGAGAAACTGAGAAATTATAGACACATTAAAACTAAGGCTGGAGATGAAAAAATTCCCTGAATTCACTTTTGCTTTGTAACAAGCCTATCAATAATCGATTTTTGTTTTTTGTTTTTTTTTTTTGGTAGTGGTATGCCACAAAGTATTCTCTTGGAAATTGATGTAAAGCAATTCCTCTAACAGAGAAGAAACCAACATGTTGAATTGCAAGTCATTCAGTTAGAACACTGGAAGAAGAGAGTGGACGAATTACCAAAAAGGTAAACTATTGGTTAGAGTGGAGGATTTTAATACGCAGTTTTTATTCCCCCATCCTGTTTCAGAAAAGGTCAGTGTTTCTGAGCATGCCTTTTAAGACAGCTGAGCCCCTCACCTTCACTGCCTGAAAGTGATTTTGCATCTCTTGATAGCATAATGTATGAGTGACAGACAGCATTATGCATTTCAAAGGTTAAATGGCATTAAAAAATTCATTCAATGGGTAGATTAAAAATATTTTGAATTGCACAGCAGAGTTCTGTAAATTGTTGTCTTCTTTGCCTGGAAAAGAATGACATGAAATTAAAACTTCCATGCTCAACAAATGCCCTAAATGCATTAATTCCGTTTAAACCTCATGTTTTATGCTGGTTAGATTTTTTCTGGTACCTTGGTTTGTATAGGGAATGTAAGCTTGAAGCCACAGAAACTCATGGATAGTTTGGAGGATAAAGGTCAAACTGATCATCAGTTAACAGGTACATTTCTTACAGGTAAGTTGGATCCAAACTGATTTTCTACTCAGAGAAAAATACTGTAATATATGAGATTCAAGACCTTACTAAACCATAATGAAAGCAAAAATGCCATAAGATACAGGTCTTCAATAGCAGCAAAGCATTCATCTCTCTGGAGGTGAGTAACCAAATTTATTTAAGGTTGTTCCTTCCTACATTCCTGCCCACTGTAAGATGTAAAGAGTGGGAATTTAAAGTAGAACTCTCTTCTATGTAGATCTCAGTGAGGTTCAGCAAAGGCCAGTCACATAGGCTTCTAGAAACTGAGGCAAATTCCTAAGTTAGTGTGTTAAGTTATTTCTGCTGAGTTACTTCTACTCCCTGAATTCTCAAGAAGACAGCTGAATGAGCTAATTCATGAAGTCTGCTAGAGATTTGGGTTTTGACAGAGTGCATTTCCACACAGCTGTGCTGTCTCATGAAAGCCAGCCCCTGCTCTCCTGCTGCATAAACCAATCTCTGCTATAACTTCACTCAATTCCTCGTCATCTTTCTCCTCCTTTCTACCTGATACAGAGAAGTGTGATTTGTTAATTACGTAATTAACACATCTTTGTAATTAACCTGGCCTTCTCTTTATCCTGACTGTCCACACCATAAAGAATGTTGTCAGGTGGATCAATTCACAGCAATCTTAGCTGTTTACAAGCATACAGGCAGCTTAAAACAAGTGGTATGTTAAAGGGTGTCAATAGGGAAAAAAAGGCATTTTATTAGCACCTTCTGAAGTAGAAAAAATGGCATTTCGTTAGGGTAGCATCTATGTTGTACTCTCAAGTGTGCATGAAAAGTTGAGGAGCATTTGCTGGGAAAAAAAAAAACATTGGGAAGCATCCCCACTGGACGGGGATGGGGAAAAGGAACAGATTAGTCTGAAGCACTTGCCTGCTGAAATGGTGCAGGTTTGGGGAAAATATATACTGACTGCAAGATTTGGGTGAGGCATTAGCAATTCCCTCCTGCTTGGAGCATGTTGCTATGTGTAGGTGAGTCTCCTGGGGAAAAGGGTGATTAGGAGCAAGCAGTTTTCAAGATTCAACTGTTTGGTTTATTCTACTTGATTTAGCTAGATATTATCATGGAGGGATTTTATTTTTAATTTGTATGGTAGTGAATATAGCCAACTTTAAAAAAAACTAGGGCTAAATCAAAAAAGAGAGTTAGGTATTGTTACAAAATAATTCTATTGCCTTGCTTTTAAGTCATTGCCCTCCTGAGTGGAAACCAAAACCTGTGAGGGACTTTTCATTATAGAGATATGTATTATAGTCATTCCCTCTCTAGAGCATACCTCCCAGACCTACCTACTAGAGTAGGCTCAAAGTTTTAATTGTCTCTACTTTGGAACTCTGATGTTTTGTTGATAGTTCTCCTTTAAAAAGGAACATTAAGGACAGGGAAAGGGGGAGGGATGAACCAAACCCAGTAATTGCAATTCTGTGATATAAATTGTGGCTGATTACTGTGAGAAGTCTAGTGTGTAGTATTTACATGTCTTACCCAGTTAATGTTTCATGAAAATATATAAGTAATCTTGGCACCTAGAGCTTCCCTTCACAGGTAAGTTCTTTTTTTCTACCATAGCTGTACATATTCTTTTTTCATTCTATTTTTAGATGCTCTAACAATTGAGTTGCTACGTGAAGGTTTTTGATAATGTTTTTCTATGCAATATTTGGAAGAATTAAGAGACCTCTAGCATGGCTTTATAGGTAGCTTTACTCTGAAGGTATTCTATGAAAATTTTCAAGTGGTAAGAATCACAGAGGCAGGGGAAAAAAGAAACAATTTTTAATATGGTATTAGGTTTAGGAGGGAGGTCATATGGTCTGTCTGCTCAGCAGTGTCAGGATGGAAGTTTTTGTGGGAATACACCAAAGAAAAACTTTCAGCTCCTGAAAATCTAATGGGATAAAGAAGTGGAGGCATCAATGATGAAGTGTTTTAAGAATGCTGAGGTGGATAAACAGGGACTTCTAGAACTATAATTTCTGACTTAAGTCTCCATCTTCTGTCTAAGTTGTGCTTCAGATGCTGAAGTCTTATTTTATATCAGGCTACTAAAGCTTAGGTAGGAGTGGTATAAATCCAAAAGAGTAATAATTCTCTATTGTTTTGATGCAGTGAAGAATAGACTGAGAGCTGGGTTTAAAAAGGCTTTCAGAAAGATTTTTCATCTTATTTCTAGAATTTGGCCAGTGTTAAATGCAATGTCATAATTAACTCATCTTCAAATTAGGTGATTCTTCAAACCTCTTCTAAAGATAAAATTCTTTCTATGGAAATGAAATTTCTGGAGCACCCTCTTGACCGCAGTGCACACTGGTGATGCATGGTGTGAAGGATGCAGTCCATATGCTGCTGTGTGGCTCACAGGGAAAAAGGTCCTCAGTGCAAGGGAATATGCTGTCAGCTTATCCTGCTTTTTTTAAATTTTAGTTTAGGTGCTCTTAAGAAAGCAAAATTCCAAGACATTTTTCACTTTATTCAGTAGCAGTAGTCTGTCTTGGCCAGAGTATAAGACTGAGCTGTAGATGCTGGGTGTGGTCTTATCTGCATGTCTACAAAGGTAGATAGAATGAAAACACAGTCTCTCAGAAATCAGTTTGTATTATTCCAAACTTTACCAGTTCCAGAACAAATACAAAGTGCCTTTTTGAGCCATGTCATCAGGAACAGATGTTAATGAGCCCAGACAGTCAGTGTGCTGCAGGACCAGACAACCAATCTCTTGTAACTGCAGGCAATGGGCTAGCTCAAGCATGCACAGATCATGTTCTCTGTGTGGCCTTTGAAAGTGCATCTGTGTGATTCTGAAAGTGCTTCCCATCTCTAGGCACCATGGCAGGGAGAGCTGTTGTCTTAGGAGATGCTGGGGGTGTGCACCAGCTTTTGATATCAACTCCTTCCCTTGTTAGGAAGGATCTGTACCTCTGAATCCTAGCTAAGGGCAGGCTGCCTCCAGACAGGAAGAAATTGGCTTCCCAATGTTCATCTAGGGATGCTCCCTGCCTTGCAGCTCTTTTTTTGTGTTCTTCAGTCCACTCTAAATCAGCACGAGGCATTTTTATTCATACCAGCATGAACAAATGTTTGTTGAAGACAGCAGGGGCCCTTCACCTGTTCTACCTGATGGCTTTACAGCCAGCATCCAGCCCCACAGCACTCGAAAATGAGATTCTCTTGCAAAAGTTATTTCTTTTGCAAGAACATCACTACTCCAAAACAAAGAGAAGCTATGACAAGTGTGGATAGTTGTGTATGTCCAAGTTAAAAAACCCTGACCAATAAAGAGTGAAATATTCTGCATGTTATGTCCTGGACATCAGCCAACTAAATCACCCCGATTATTCCTGACATCAGCCTCTGGGATTCCCTCTTTTCTCCTGAACTCTGTGCTCTATGAAGAATTTACAAAATAAAAAATTGCCAACTGCTATTCAAATGATAAGTGGTGCATGCTAATTATGTTTTATACAGTGATTAATTAAAAATAACCATGCAAATGTCTAATTTAAGAGTCACTCAATTCACTAAGTCTTCAGACACTGCCTAGCTGCCCTAGGCATTTGGTGGTTAGGCAATTTATTCAAGCTTTCAAAATATTCTCAAAATGTCTGAGATAATGAAGGTCCTTGAAAAAGTTCCAGCTAGCTTGGAATGTATAAACAGAGGTTTCAGAACAGTAAAATAGCACTGCATATATTTGCACTTTGGAGACAAAGTACTCTGTGTATACATAAAAATAGACCAGGAAAGGAATAATAGAGATCCTAAATAATCTGAATATTTAGCTGCACAGCACATAGCAGACTAGTTCGTAGATTATCCCAGGAGCTGAAGAAAATTAAATATAATCTTACTTATATCTAACTTCTTTACATAGAAAGCCTTTGAGTCTCATGTAGATGGGGTCTTTGCCTTATTTACACATATATATAGTTTTATCAGGAGAGCTGTATCATAACTTTGATTTGGTTCAAATATACTGAACATTAATCAGTGGAGCATACAATTTGCAGAACAGATTACAATGCCCTATCATATGGGAGAACAAAAGATACAATATGAAGAACATTTTCAGAAAGTAATGAATAACAGGAAAAAAAAGGGGATCTAATTTACCATTTTTGTTAATAGGAAAAATAATATTAGTACCTAAATTGGTTTTTTTTAGGATCTGGTTCCATATGACTTTTTTTTGATTGCATTTTTATTTAAATTGATAAATAAACAACAAAAACAAGCAAAAAAAAAAAAAAAAAAAGAAAAAACCCATGCATTTAATTTCATGCTTCTGCTTATGTAGAAAGTGGTACTGCAATGAATATTGCCACAATTCTTCCTAGAAAAAATGCTTGATGTTTTTGTATCATGCAAAAGAATTTATGCTGTTCCGCAGCACCTTACTCCCAAAACTTACCTTTCTGGTTTTAAGTATCTCCAAAAGATACTGAGATATTTTCCACAGGGATGAATGAGTCTTGGTTTATAACAAATGGTCTTAAAAGCATTGCACTGGAGCAGCTTCCCTCCAGTGAAGGAAAAATCAATACAGCCACCTTGAAGAAGAGAAATATGTACAGGCTTTAGCCATGCACTTCTGGGTCAGTTGAAAACTATTTATTCTCTGAAAATTTTTTGTTAAATTCTGTGTATACAGCAAATTCATATTCAGGAATATTCTGGTATTAAACCATAGAAAAATTACATCTCTAACTGCTGACTCTTCTGATCTATAACTGGATGTGCTTATTTTTCCATGCATAAGGGATGTACCTACTGCTCTCCAAATATTCAACTTTTCAAAAATTAATTCAGCTTTAACAGGCACTTATTTTCTGAGACTGTTCTGTTTATAGAAAGCTATAAATGGTCTTTAAAACCTGTCTCTGCAGACACTCCTAACTGCACACACTTTACAAGCAGAAAGGTAAAATTAATTATTTGTAGTATGAATTATGAATCATTTTTACAGGTTTATAAATAGCAGCATTTCTTGCCACATACAGTGAAACATACAATAGCTCGGATTATGCAATTGAACTTTCTGCTATTCTATAAAAGGAGTTTTAAACACAGAATAAATATTTTACTTTTGAATGTTTAAATAGAGTTTACTGTTTAAACACTTCACATAGCTGGACAGAATCATGAATAATAGAAATGGGAAAGACTTAATGCGTTAGATTTTTTTTATTTTTTGTTCATACAAATTGACTACTCTTTATGAAAAAAAAATATGTTTTGGTAAGGGTTTATTTGTTTCAAAGGACTAGTATTTCAAATGATGGAATTCAGGTTACTTTCTATGGGCAATACCCACTGTAGGTGCATCAACACTGGATGCATGAGTCTACTGAATTTCTCCTTGTGCATCCAGAAATTATGGTTGGTTTCTGTTATTCTGGTATATCCCCAAATTAGGGAGGTTTTCCAGCTTACTAATGATCTGCCAGTGGAGGTGTCTGGTATAGTTTGAGACTTTACTAGGTGATAGTTCAAACACTGCACTAATTACAGAGAAGTATTTAATAAACTCTGTCATCCCACAGTGTTCTCTAGTTCCAAATGAAGTTACTTCATGGAGCTAAGGTTCTGGATTTTCATAAGAAGTGCATTTATTCTGTAATTTCTTTAACTTCAGATGAGGTGCCAGAATATATATTTATAGCTTTCTCCAGATTTGCAAATACAGCTCAGACCCAGTGTTTGGACTCTTGATCAAAAACTCGTTTCTGGAGTGGCTGTTTTTTCCAATGTAGATTACTTATATAAAAATATCCTAGATCTCACCTGTATCTCACTTCAATTAGAAGTGATTCCTTGTTTCTCCAGAACATTTACATTAGAAACTAAATTAGAAAATGATTTTTTTAAAAGACTATAATAAAATAATAATAGAAGCAAAATATAATACATATCCTCAGCAAAATAACCTTTTGCTCTCCCATTTTTGATCAAATTCCCTACTCTGAAAGTGCCCCAGATAGGTTACATCATAATATTAGTCAGATTAAGTTATGATCTTAGGTCAAAATATGTGACCATCTATTGAAAATATGCAGTGTGTAAACCAGAGTATTTCTATCAGTTCTCTTTTCTCATGCATTTTTGGATAGGCACAGGAAGTTTTATTGCTTCAGTATCATAAGTGTGATTTATTTCCACTTGATATCTGGCAGATTGATTCTCAGCATGAAAATTATTTCCAGGGAAGCTCAAAAAACCAATTGAACCATTGCTGAGAACCAACAAAGTAAGGAATAGAGTTGTTCTTTTTGGCAGAGCACTATATATTCAGCATTAGTAAGGCCTGTGTCACGTTGGTCAGCAACACAAAAGATCAGGTTAAGACCACAAAGCAGTCAGTGAATCAAAAGCCATGTCTTGTCTTGCAGCTGCCCTCTCTCTGTTGAAGCAGTGACAGAAGACAGCGCCCACACTCATGCCTGTGTGGGCCAGAGTCCAGGACTTCCCTCTCTCTCCCTTCCGGAGCCTGCCCCAGACCACCCTGGCAGCCCCTACAGGTGTGGTTCCACCCAGGCTGGCTGTGGGCACACACACAGGCTGCCAGCCTGGGAGAGAGTGACTGCCCTGGGCAGACGGAGCTCCCCCTGCCCCAGGCATTGTCACCTGTGTGCGCACAGCGCTGCATTTAGCTCGCAGAGCTCTGGGATTCAACCCAGCTGCTAATTCTGATGTGCCCTAAAAATTGCTGTTAGTCAAAGCAACTGCCTGACTGTGACTGGCCTTTTTTTTATTTTTCTTTTTTCTTTTTTAAGGCAAATTTTAAAATTGGAATGAAATGGGCTAATGGGATATCTCAATGTGCTTGCTCTCCCTTTTCTTTCAGAGTATACAAGTATCACACATGTGTTAACATATAAAGAGTGTAAACAAAATAGATGTTTATAATTCAGAACATTAATGATCACTCTGTATAGTTCTTTTGTTCCATACTTTATCCTCAGAATCAGTTCAAAAGAATTTTAATGTGAAAACTGAATATACTAAATTCTGCAAAGAAAAATACCTAACATTTTGTAAGCTCATTTACCCTTTTCACAGACCCTGTTTCCATAACAACTTGAAGTGTCACTATAGTAATATTCTTTTATTATGAAACACAGTATTTTTTGTATGCAAAGTATTTTCATAATCTACATCTCCAAAATTAGCATTATTTCAAACATTTTCTGGAATATATTGCACAGTTTCATAGAACAGTATATGCAAGGGACAATTTTGAAAAAAAAAAAAAACAAAACCGGTTTGATTTCTATTTCAAAAAAACCAAAAAGCTTCTCCTAAGAAATAAATGAAAATTTACATACTTATATTGTGAGGGCTTGCCTGTCTCCCTACAAATTTGTTTTTCTACTCATTTAATTTGTTGGCTTGTGAAAATCAGAAAATGTAAAGATATTTTTATAAGCTTATTTTTGCTTCTCACATGTTTCTCTTCTCACTTTTAGAAGAGTGATAAGTATTACTTAAAAGCTGATAATTTTTTATATATGTAAGAAAAAAAGTGAGTGTTTAAAAATATCTTCAATTTAAAACAAACCACCACTATTGTAAAATAGTAATATATTAATTTAATTGATGCAAATAGAATACATAATATTTCATATATAATTTATAAATACTAACATTTTCCCCTTTCCTATGCAGTTTCTATAGGTTCTGAGAGAAAAGTCTAAATTTTCTGGAGCCAAACAATGTACTGTAAGTATATTATATTTTTCTACCAAGTTCTGTTTACTTCTCCCATTGCAGTTTCCTAATTTTTTTTCACTTGTGAAATTTTGTGTTGCTTCTTCTGTATGATGAGAGGCTGGTTCCCAGCTCTCACACTAGTTCTCCAAGGGTAGAAGACTATTCTAAAAAGAGTTTTGGCAGATAAAGCAGTTATAAGTTAGGCTCTACAGAGCAAGCTGGTTTTAAAAAAACAAGCAAAAACATAAAAAAACCCACCTGAAACAACAGAACTGAAGTTTTCAGAGAGATGCTATTTTTAAGCAAGTTATTTTGAATCATTTGTTTATAAGCTCCATCAGAATTCTAGTACATGTTAAAAAGAAAATTGGATCAGGAGGTCGATAACGCAAATGAGATATTTTAATTTCATCAGTTCTGATTGTAATTCTGGTATCTATTGCTAGACTCATGTTTTCCCTACATGTTGTGTCCTGCCTGAGGACCACTTATTTTGAAGATGCTGTCCCCAAAGGTGAGGGGAGATCTGCTGTGTTCCCTGTGTTACTGCCCACCCCTGAAGGGCTACTCAAGCCTTATTAATGGAGCCTCTGAGGCAGATTGGAGCGAAACAGCACTGAATGATCACTGTTTGTAAATATATATACAGGTGGTTTTCTCTCAGCAATTTGGTTCAGGGCTGGGGGAAGCCCATAGAACATGGAGTTCCGTGGGTTACTGTAAGCTCAGGTTTTAGGTGGGAATGCCCAAGTGCCTCCCCGAAGGGGGAGTTCTGTGGTGTCCATAGCAGTACCGTGGATCTGTTACAACACCATGATTGTGCACAGTCCTCTGGTGAGGAGCTCCAAGATCAAAAACTTCCCTAGTAGGCTGTGTAATTAAACTGTGTTATAAGATGGAATTTGAGACAATTTGGTGCTTGAGGCCCCGAATTTTGTAGTTGAACTGCTGGAAAACTCAGCCAAGTCCTGATTCAAAAGCCTTCCTTCCTAGTGTTAGGTATAACAACTGCAGAAAGGTTAGAAGCATTGGTAAATTTTCTCTGTGATGTCATGTAGAGACTGCAGGATATCTATGTTCTGATGTAAACAGTGTTTAACAAGTGCAGCATTTCAATATTTAAGTTTTCTTGCACTGCATATCTGTTTTAGATGACATTTCCTGCTTCAGTGTGGCCAAAGCTGTATCCTCCGTAATGAAGCCACTAAGACTGTTCATTTATTTCTTGTTCACGCAGCTCCTTTCTTGGATTTTGTGCGGAAGACTGCAATCATTCATCAGACTCTCTTTGTCTGAGCAAATTTCTACTTCTCTTATTATGAATGTATTGACCTATGCATATGTAACAAGGTGAAGAATGCTGGAGGTAATTTCTGAATGCATTTTAATGTCATAATTGCAGAATCTACAAGAGTGTTCATTTTCTAGAAAGAAGGCCTATAAAGTATACAAATTACAAAGGATTTCCAAATTACATTCAGTTATTTTCTGTCCCCACATTTACCAGTTCTTTTATACTGTACAGTCTTTTAAAAAATATTCACACTTTCAGTAACTGCATTGATAAAACACCAAAAGGATTTCCAGTACTGTCTTTAGCTATTTTTCATTTTCATCTTAATATAATTATCTCATTTCTCATTGCTGTCTTGTCTGACACTATGTAATAGGTCTTTAGGACAGAGTGGAAGCTCTCAAGTAGGTATGAGACCATTTTTAGTCATAGTATTTATCTCTGTAAGTGTGTATCTACTATATAGGCACTGGCAATATTTGTGCATAGCACATTATTAGTTATATATATAGAAATTCATAGTGGACATAACACCTAGTGTCTGTTTAGTATTCTATTTCTATATAACATCTTAGATAAACTCCTGAAGCAATACTACAGCAGCAAACTTATGGTCACAACATAGACACTCTGACGCAGTTACACTGATAGGTCTTACTTTTAATAATGTGAAATTTCATCTTTTATATGTTGAGGGCAAAAGTCCAACAGTAAGCTACTCGACTACCTTTTCTGATAAGTTCTTGTAAGAGAGGTATTAAGTCTTTAGTTTTAATGTTTGCATTTGGGGATATGCTTCATTCAACAATGATTTAGGTAGTGTATATTTTTAAAATATGCACTAACATATTTTTTATGCCTTGAAAGTGTTGGTTTTTCATATCCAGAAATATTTCATTTTTGTTGTTGAAGACAATGAAAGCGTTCTTGCAACAACAAAAATGAATTTACCTAATGAATTTTGGGAAAAATCAAGTTACCTCTGTAAGATCAAACTCTGATACCAGTGTGAAGTCTGTACAGAACTGTTTTTTACCCCAATTTTGTCCTGTGCCCAAGTTGCTGGAATACAAAATTGTGCTTATGGTTCTGTAAGGGAAAATTTGTGTGCAGGAGCCAAAAAGCACTCCTGAGTGTAGAAGCCAGGCAGAGGTGCAACTAGCCCTAGTTTGCCACTGTATATTTATTCTGCCCCTGCAGCAATATCAAATGATCAAGGTCATGCAGAAAGTCTGAAACCTTGGAGGGGTTCCAGTAGAGGGTCTGCAAAGGATGGTAAGATCTGTAAGTCAGCCTGTGCTCAGGTGTGGCTGCTCTGGGTAAAACTGGGCATCATTCTGCTACTAGTGTAGTTGCCTGGAGCAGGGCTTAGGGCAAATGCTGTGCTGCAACCTGGTATTTTAACATTCATAACTCCTAAATTTCCATGTTTAGTAAGTAGAGTGAACATTCACAAGAGAAAGTAGATTGACTTGATTTTTGAGTTCTGTCATCTGCTCATTCCCTTAACAAAGTTTGTGTGGAACAAATCTTCTAGGTTCCCCTATATTCTTCCAACTCTTACTTTGTACAAGGGATACTGTAGTAATGCTGTATACAAGTCTGTGCTGTCCTTTGAATCTGAGGTACTAACAATGCTAATTAATTATCTTTCTTTCCAGTCCTACTTCCTCTTCATTTGTAAGCATTCTGTAAGCCCGCCAAAGCAGTCATGCAGTACCTGTCAATCAGGTTGGCTTGTGTTTTCAGGGTCACTTTGGAAATTATTTTTCTTTGTGTTTTGAGCTTCCTAAATGCAGTCTAGGAAGTTGATAACATAACTTGTGTCAGCAACACAAAAGATCAGGTTAAGACTGTGAAGCAGTCAGTGAATCAAAAGCCATGTCTTGTCTTGCACATCTTGTCTTAAGTAATTTTTTGGATTTAGTTTTGCTTCCTTACCATGCCCATTCACAGATTTCAATGAAAAACCTACTTATAAGCAAGGCTGTATTCACTACATTCTTTACAGCATGAAGGGAAAAATATGCAAATATGTTGAATTTTATAGGTAATCATAGGATTTTTCTACAAATAGAACTAAATGGTTGCACCTAAAATGAGTGCCAAATTTCAGGTTCTAAAAGTTACGTTTTATCTTACAGTGCTAGTGGAACTAGAGACCTGGAGCGCAAATTTAGTGCCAGAAAATTCCACTTAGAGTTCCGAATTTAAAAACACAGTGCGTAACTATTCAGACCTTGATATCAGGATCAGTAGTTTGAAGGCAGTAGGTGATTCCACACTGCTCAGGAAGACTTACCACTTGTCCAGGTGGTCTGTGGATGAGAAGAAATTGTCCCATCATATTACAAATATTACAATTGTGATGTTCTTGGGGCACTGGTGTCAAAACCAGGTGTCCTAGCTTGATCCAGGAGAGAGTTAATTTTATTTCTAGTAGTTGGTATGGTACTCTGTTTTGGATTTATTTTTACCTTGTTGCATTACAATTTTAATGAAGACACCCTACAATTTATTATCCAAGCTACTGTGAGGGTCATCTTCTCATAGAATTGTTTGGATTGGAAGGGACCTGTCCCGTTCCTCGGCTGTACTAACGGCCTGGAAAGGCTCAGGATGGCCTTGGGGCAGCCTGCACTCCAAAGGACAAAAGGAGTCCTCAGGTTTTTCAGTTCTCCAGTGTTGTTTATTAATTCTTATCTACAATATTTTCTCCCGGCCCGACAGAAGTCCGCACAGCAAGCCAGCCATGAGCACACTGACTGCCCTCGGGGCGGTCACTTATCTTTATACCAAAAACTATGTATAAGATATTTACCTTTTTTCCCCAATACCTTTCACCCTTATTGACAAGTGCACATTCAGTAAGAACCAATCTCAAAGTGCCACCATCACCACCGAAGATGGATGACAAGAAGAAGAAGAAGAAGGACAGGACACGCCCTAATTCTTCCATCTTGTCCCTTTAGAACCCCCCTGTACCGAGATTCTAAAACCTGTGTTTCACACTATAATTAATCTATCCCTTCACCATTTATCCCCATGTGATCCTCCCATCCTCATACAGGTGTTGTTTCCTGTGCAGGGTCGAAGTCCAACCACCAGACACTTCTGGCAATATTCCAGGACCTCCGAGCCCCCCAAGGGTGGTCTCGGTGACTCTGCACATCAGGAATGATGTGCTGAGTTCCCACAGGGACCTTAGAGATTATTTGTTCCAATGCCCCTAACACTGACAGAGACACCTTCCACTTTGCCAGGTTGCTCAAAGCCCCATCCAACCTGGCCTTCAGCATTTCCAGAGATGGGGCAGCCACTTCTCTGGGCAAGCGGTTCTAGAACTTCACCACCTCACAGTAAAGGATTTCTTCCTATTATCTAATCTAAACCTGCCCTCTGTCAGTTTAAGGCCATTCCTCCTTGTCCTATTGCTTCCTGCCAATGTCAAATGTCCCTCTCCAGCTTTCTTCCCCAGGCAGAACAACCACAATTTTCTCAAACTACCTTCATATTGGAGGTATTTCTTCCCTCTTTTCTCCTGTTTTTAAAAATAACATTCTCAAATGCTAGACTAAATTACATTACAATTCTTTTCTGTATTTCCCAATAAAAATTGTAAAAAATTAGTTAAGTCACTTTAGCTACTCTTTCTTATACCAATATTAACCAGTGCAAAACACGATCAAGTTTATTCCTTTTCACAATTAATTGTATCTCAAAGTCTAAACTATGTGGTAATTTATTAACTTACTAACATTTTTTTCTATACAATATCCAGGTTTAGGTAACTTAAAATAACATTTGCTGAATTTAGGAAATTCAATTTCCCATGTAATAGTGCCCATAGGTGGCAAAAGATTATCTGAAACTAAAATGATGGAGAACAACACTAAATCCTGAATCCTTTATGGCTATATAGAAGAACTTTAGCCATCCAAGTAATGTTTTAAGGGACTAATCTCAAACAACATGAGCTTGCCATTGCTTTCTGAAGGCAGGGGATATTTGGAAAAAGTGAACAATCTTAAAATGCTTGTTAAGAATCAAAGATAAATCAGAGATAAATTAGAAATGCCTTAGAGGTGGATCATTGTGAGAAGGAAATAGGATGAAACTTACCTTTTTGATATTGAAATAAAAGGAAGAATTCATAAAAATATAATATACTTGAACAAATTTGGTCAAATTTAAATAATACTAAATTGGAAAGAGAGGTATAACAGTAAGATTTTGATACAAATAAGCTCTCCATTTTTCATTACTCACATCCTTGATTCCTAATGATTCCTAGCTCTATAAAATAAAATGAGTAAGTAATGACAGCTCAATTTCATGCTCTTCAGCAGTAGTAGCTGGGTCTTGCTAACAAATGAGGAAGCTTGAAGCCCAAATCATTCCAAAGTTCCCCCTGCAATAGTGATTATACATTTGCATTACTGTTCATGTTTTCTGTTGAGAGCCAACAACCCATTCAGTGCCTTCTGAAGCACAAGTGTGTTATTTTTTAAAGATTAATGGTTCTGCAGAGTGGTAACATACATAATTAGGAAGCTTGTATTTCCACATTTAACCTAATCCTATGGCCTTCACTTCAAAGAAATGTAGAATTTGGCATTCTAGATGAGTTCTGTCAAAACATGAAGGAAAAGCAATGTAGTTATAAAAGAAAGTAGAATGAAAGCAAGACTGAAATTAACTTGATCTAGTTAGAGTCAAAGGCACCTTTTCATCAAGTAAGACAGTAGAAATTATGAAGAACATTGATATAATTGTTAAATCTGGAAAAATTAGGAACAGTATCACATAAGGAAGGCTATGGCTAATGGCAGCATTTATGATAGGTACTTGAAAGGTAATGGAGCCTGCAGAGGTTAGCATGGCAATAAGCTAAAGCTAAGCAATTATATTCAAAATACTATGTAACTGTAACCAGTAGGTAGGTACCCATAAATTCTAAGATTACTGCACAGGATATTTAGAGCTGTCTGAATTGCTGTGTCTTGTTTAACCGAAAGAAATAAAAAACACAAATGCACCAGAGAGCTTCAAATGCAACTATAACTTTTCTTCATATTTGTATTTTCTTTGATTAGTTTGGGAGATGGCTTTTATTTCCCCATTAATGTTTTATTTTTCCCCACTGTGTCTATATCTAAATTGGTCCTGATTATGTCTGAAATCAGGAATTGTAAGGGAATACAAATATGGTGTGTTATGGTATGCAAATGCTTAGCATATTTCATCCAAAAGTTATGGTTGAAATATGGATTATAACAACTTGTTATAAAACTTGTGTTAAACTTTTTTCTTTTACTACTATTCATCCCTGAGACTATTTTAATGATTGAAAAGTAATTCTAAGAGTGTGAAAAGTATTTAGTTCAGGTAATAGATTTCAGAGTAGCACATGTATGTGAGGAAAAAGAACAGGGAAAGCGTCCTCTGCAAAACCAGGATGTAGCAAGTAAAACACAGATATCATGGGAGGTAAAGCATCTTGCAAATTTTAGGGACCAGAATTTTGGTTTGATAAACACGCAGACAAAATTCTTAGCTAGTGCTAGAAATTCCAAGAGGAACTAAAATCTTTCTAAGTAATAGTTCTTTAATGATGGGTCTTGAGTAAACTGCCAACAAGTGCAAAACAGAGTGTCATGCACTAATATAATGATATTGGAAAGATACAAAAAAGAAAATTCCTTTTGAAAAAGGTTTTCCTAGTTTTTAGGGGTAAAATAATAATCTTGGAAACATAGATGATTCCTCTCCCCTCTCCTGGTGAGTCATGTGTTCTGTCTAGGCCTGGGCTCCCCACCAGGACAAACTGAAGCCAGTCTAGCAAAGCACATGAAGATGATTAAGGGCTTGCAGCACCTTTCATATGAGGAAATGTTGAGAACTGGGACTGTTCAGCCTGGAGAAAAAAGGCTCAGGCTTATCCATGTGTACAAATACCTGATGGTGTGATGGGGAGGGAAGCAAAGGCAACAGATGGTATTTACTATTGCTTGTTTTTATGAGTACCTTTAATGGATGTTGTATGAAAAAATTAGGCGTCTTGGTGGATGTATGCAGCTCAATTTAAATAATTAAATAATTAAAAATATTGTAAAAGTTATATAAGGTTAGACTAGGAAGAAAATATTGATTTGACTAGATTAATGGAAGTGAAAAGAGTTATGGAAATCTCTTCTATGTAACAAAATCTGTCATGGTAAAAAATATAAATTTTGCACAACCTCTTCTGCTCCTGAAATAAAATACTGGAGTGGACATAATCTTCATAAACTGAATTCTTTTTGATGTCCACTATCTCTATAGTAAACACTGGTAAGGCATAGGAAGAGGGAAGGAAAAATGCTGGTGACTAGTAATTATGTTTGGCAAACCTTCAGAAAATGTTTGATAATGGCAATTATGATACAAATATCTACTGCAGTGGAAAAGTTCAATAGACCTCTGATAGTAAATATAATTAGTAAGAATTCCAGAATGGCCATTGACTATAATCTGTATCATATGAGGGTTTTCTTTCTTTTTTTTTTTGACCAACCCTACTTACATTACTACTGCATTAATAGTTATCACACTAATTACTCAAAGGTCTTGCCTAGTTCTTGACCCAGCCACTCCAATGACTCAATTGCAATGTACTAGAGAGCATGAGGCTGCACTGTATTACTGCTTGTTATGTGATCTTCTTTTTACTTCTCATCCAGATGTAATACTCAAACAGTAACACTCACACTATTTTTCAGTGTATTGCAGCTTCCACGTTGATGTTATTTTCTCAGGACAGCAATTCTTGGATAGCAATTCTTGATTCATGGAAGAGGTTTCCAGCTGAAATGTGCAGTCCTAAGGAGAAACAGTATGTGAATGCTTTCATATTTTCAGCTGCTTGACTAGAGTGCTGCTTTAGACCATTAGACTTTGCTGACAGAAAAGTACAACAGTACCTTTACATCAATTCAAAAGTTTACAGAAAAGAATCAGAGCAAGGCACATAGTATTTCTTTGGCTTGCTTCTTAAGTCAAGCTCTTCCTAAATAGTATGCCGATCTCTCAATGCCCTCAGTAAAACAAAAAGCAAGGAAACCTTGGAAGTCCACAGGAACACTTGTAGAATGAGCTAATATTCTTTCTGCTTATCAGTTGATGAGAATGTATGGTAAGGTGACTTGGGGATGTGCTAAAAAACTAAAGGAATAGACTGGAATGATGGTGCAAATCTGAAATTCTGATACACAACAGGACTAAAATTAGATAATTTTAATATGTTACTTAGTTACTGTTATACCTTTCAGTATTTGCTTATCAAATAACACAGAAAAGGATTTTTTTTACCATACCCACAGGAAAAACACTTAAATATGACTTGCTAAAATTGACCTTTACTTATACATAGTGACTTTTACATGACAGTATTATGATAAACTGACTCTAGCTTCAGATTTATTACTCAACCCTGACCTTTGGTTATATTAGAATATTGCTTTCAACCAGACTAAATAATAATGTCTCTGTGAATGTAAGGAACTGGCAGATCCGAGATGTCAATTGCCAGCTCAATTTTCCTTTCACCTGGGATTACAGCATGTCACAGTGCTTTATTGATCTGAGAGTCATTAGAGTTCAGTGTTATAACTCTTCAGTTTTCCACACAGTGCAACACAGTGCACTGTAAAAGGCACGAAGCATGAACTGGAACATGACCCCAGTCACTGGCCAAAAAATTTGATACTGGTCAAAATTTGGAATGTTTATTTCATCAGAAATAAGTATAGTGATTTTGATTTTTTTTTCCTTAAATTGGAATATGCAGTCAAAATATCTTTGGAAATATATTCAAAGTGATCCTTCCAAAATGATTAGTGAAGGGTATTGTGCTGGTTTAGGGTCACCCTAGTACAGGTATTTGGAATATACTGGAAAAAAAACCTGTTTGAGATTTAAACAGCTTAGTTTTGAAGTTACTGGAATGCTTCAAACAATAACGTAGTTGCAACTACATTGTACTCCTATTTAGTATGGCATAGTAAAATATTTTGATTTCAATAATTTAATGTAATATTGATTTTTATTATAATATAATGATATTATAATTATTTATATTATGTATCATATTTCAAAGTAACTTCCTTGACAACTTTTTTATTACATGTCAGTGAAGGTGATAGATTTTGCTGATATGTTTTGATTTAGTAAAATCAGTATCCATTGCTAAAAACTGTTTAGGTAGTCAGAAAATTTTCAATCTGCTGCAAGCTAGAGTATAACAATGAAGAAAAGGACCTTCTTGCAACTTCTACCCATGCTTTAGAAGAATCAATGTAATGGAATGTTGTTCAAGTGGTGCAGCAGCTTGATGTGGCCTTGCTTTTCAGATAGGGACTGAAATCAGTAGGATTCTTTCTTTATGACTATGATTATAATCCCTTAGAAAGTTGCATTGTTGAAATAATAATTCATTTATGTAACACGTACATGAAGATTAAAGAGACTGACATACTCTTGGTGCCAGGATTCTTCTGGGTGCCAAAGCACATCTCTGCTGCATTCAGGCCTCAAACAATTTTCAAGCATAGAACCATAGAACAGTTTGTGTTGGAAAGGATCTTGAAGATCATCAAGTTCCAGCCTCATTGCCATGGGTAGGGACACCTCCTACTATACCAGGTTGCTCAGAGCTGCATCCAACCTGTCCTTGAACACTTCCAGGGATGAAGCATCCACTGATAAGGACAGCAGAACAGCGCAGTGTTTTACTTACTTGATAAGGGTAGTACAACAAGCAACATTTACTCTTGTCAAGGACAGTAGAACACAACAGAACAGCTTTGGAGAAATAAATAAAGTATGCAACTTAGGCAAACAGAAATTATGCAAAATGTAAGCAGAATACCAGCTCAGCTCTGCAAGGCTGACAAAGCAGGAGTTTGTCAGCTTTGCAGAACAACAATATTGCGATCACTCAAGAGCAGGGGTCAAGGAACAGCCACCTAAAAGGACACTGGACATTGAAGACAGACTCCCAAAGAACCACATAAGAACTTCTGACATATGGGTCAGACTGCTGTGGTAAGGGTGTGACTGTGTCAAACAAAGGCAAGGAAATGGGGTAGCTAATGAATGTGTAATCAGTGTGTATGATAAAAACTCTGTTCCAACGCTTGTCACACTCAAATGGGGGAAGGATCCCCCAAGTGGCCAGCATGCTGTAATAAAGAGCACCTGCTTTCTAATACTCAAAACTGTGTTAGAAAGTTTCTATTCAGCTGATTTTGGTATCCCCACAGTCTCCCTGGGCAACCTGTTCCAGCATCTCACCACCCTCACAGTAAAGAATTTCTTCTGTATATCTGACCTAAGTTTCATGTCTATCAGTTTGAACTCATTCCTTCTTATCCCATCAGTACTGTTCCTTGTGAAGAACTGGCTTCCTTCAGAGACTGGAAGGTTGCTATGAGGCCTCCACCAAACCTTCTTTTCTCCAGGCTGAACAACTCCAACCCTCTCAGCCCATCTTCGTAGCAAAGCACTAATCCTCTTATCATCTTCATTGCCTCTCCTGGACTTGCTCCAACTTTTCCACGTCCTACTTATGTTGGGGACTCCAGAACTGTATGAATATTCATAAAGCTGTTAGTTGTTGCATCTTACAACAGCTTGTCATATATTTCTGACCACTTTACTGCTGCATGGATGTCTTCTCTGTCCAAATTATTTTTAAGGTATTTGCATTAATTGAACATGAAACTAAGTGGGTAGGTATCCATTATATATATATATATATATATATATATATATATATATGTGTGTGTGTGTGTGTGTGTGTGTGTATATATATATACACATATATATATATATGTATTTTAACAAGGTTGTTAATGACTTCTAGAAGACATATTGTTGGATTGCTTTACTTGTTCAGTGAAATTTAGTTAACAGTGAAAAAAGAAAGAATGTCTTCATATGTTAGGAGTGCTTTTATGGTTTAATATTTTCTTCAAATGAAATACATGTTGGTGGGGGTTTTAATATTTTTGGCATTTTTGTGTGATTATTTTAAGTGTACATTTTTCCTTTCATATTCATGGTGGAAAGAAACATACTTTACAAGCTACCAAAGCAACTTAATAAGAA
The DNA here is from genome assembly GCF_028551555.1 of Melozone crissalis. Lineage (NCBI taxonomy): Eukaryota > Metazoa > Chordata > Aves > Passeriformes > Passerellidae > Melozone > Melozone crissalis. Next base: position 31,459,190 of record NW_026535784.1, on the reverse strand, counting down.
TGGAGGTAAAATAAAAACATTGATACTGTCTTATAAATAGTAATCTCCTTCAAATTCACATTTGTTGAAACCTAATTTTATAATTATTATCGTTGAAGCCATACCCAGGTATTGCAAATAATATTTTATACTTTGAAATCTTATGTAAAAAATTCACTGGCAGTCATTGAACCATCAAAAAGAGGTGTCCAGTCATCTTGCTTTAAAATCAGAACTGTTTACAACAGATACAGGATTTTACTAGTTTGATGGCAGCAGCAAGGTTACCTTTAAAATGTTTGTGTTAAAACAAATGTGCTTTCTTGAAAAAAATTCATCATGTGATGCATTGCAAACAGCCATCAGTCAGCAAAATGGTCATAGAAAAATATTCCAACAACTGTTGTTCGCTTTATTTGACTGATCTGCTAAGGCTAGTATGCCAGAAGCAGTTTGTTATTCCAAGAACTCTAACTTTCATCTCACTTAAGGAAAAAAAAATAAATCAATTGTCATTCTCAGCTCTTTAGAAGACTCTGCATCTTATTTTACAAAGCAAATACTTTTTCCTATTATGATGGAGGAAATAAAAATGCAACTTCTGTCTAGAAATTACTGCTTAGCTTATTTCTATTTTATGAGCATTTCTTCCCCCTGACTGAGAGCGCAGCTTAATTGCTCAATAAAAGTGTAGGGTTTTAAGACAAAAAACCTACTATAAAATTAAATGAGATTTAAAAAATGTATGCTAAACAATGTGTCAGTTCATTGCACCAGAGCTGGTGGCCTTGAGAACTGAGAATTAGAGGGTCAGATTCATTAAAGCTGTATTATGTCAGACGAAGTTGAGGCAGCATTTTGTCCTAAGTTTACAGCGTATTCAAATTCAGCAAAACACAAAAATTAGTGGAACTGATCACTACTGGGGATATGAGGTCTTTATTCACCGATAGCCACATCTTCCCAAATGGAAACAAAGTCAGATTGCAACAGTTTTTTGTTTGGGGATTTTGGGCTCTGTGACATTTTTCTGTGAATTTCATTTATTGGGCAGTGACAAGGTAGACAAACTGAATTCTTCCTGTATGCTCTGCTGTTCAAAATTAATGAGAAAATAGTGTAATGCCAAGGTTTTAAAGGTCCTGAGAAGACAATGCCGGAGATGCACCACAGGGGAAGGATTTTTGCCTGTAGCACTCTTAGAGATTCACAGATTTGTGAATAAAGCCAGTGCCTGACAGTTGGAGGAGACGGCACTCCACAAAAACTCCTGTCAGTTATTGCCTTCTCTTCACGGGGCACTTGTTATTTCTGTGCTGGACGAAATGCTTCAGCTTTTCTAACCTTCAAACCATAACCAGGGCATGTTTTCATACCCATGTCAGCACCCTGTCAAAACAAGAGTGGCTTTTCAGGGGCTGTGGCCAAGCAGTGGTCAGAGGGACATGCCCAGGACTGGTGTCTACACAAAGGTTTTCCCTTGCTCTGCCTGTGGAGGGGATGGACACTCCTGGTTCAGGTGGCACTTTGGTGGCAGGAGGCCATGCCTCCTGGCAGGCTGTCACAGGGAGCAGACCCTGAGAAACCATTGATGAGACAGTTTGAGGTGAAGCAGAATTTTCCAGTTTTATTTTCATATAAAATCACAAAACTTGGGAGTGATTGCTGTTGTGAGGTTTTTTAGAATTTCTTATATAAACCAAAAAAATCAGAGGCTTTATAAGGCAATGTGATATTAAATTTTAAATTGTAAATCCTTTCCATAATCCCTGCCATGATTAAAGAAAATTGATTAATGAAATATTATGGACATTTGTACACATATTTGTTTTCAGTTTTTTAATATATATTTCATTGTCTGTTAAATCCTTGCATCACTAGAGAGCCTAAAATAGCTTTCTTCTAAAGCTGAAGCCAAATGGACTTCATTATAGTAGAAATGGCATATTTTATTCTACTTTTTTGCTACCTCAAAGATTTCTGTCTGCCACTTTGTTGTACAGTCTAGAGAAGAAAGAATTCCATACTAGTGTGTCCAAACTGAGTATCAAGTTCAACTCTCTGGCCCTACCATCATTCTCAGCTAGGGAAACAGGACTTTTTCTTACAGGTTGCACCCCTGAATCTCAGTCATGTCTGTTGTCAGAGAACTATAAATATTTACAGGAATAAAGTGGCAGAATCTTTCACAGTTCTTATAATCTGTCATTAAAATTCTGTTTTGTGGATATTTCATGAATTTATGGAATTCCTCCTTGATGAATAGTTACATCGTAACACACAGCTGAGCAGAAGGTGGCACAAATTTTGAGTCAGTGACTGATTTAGGGTGAAGCATTTACTAGTGAGGAACACTTATCTGGACTTCAGTTACTCTGTTTGACGCCTCTGTTCTTCTGAGATTGATTCTGTTTCCAGATGGCCTCTGAATATTTGCAGGGATAAAAATATATGCATAAAGCATGTGGGAAAATTCCTCTTAAAGTAATGGAAAAGGAGGAAAGGATCCCACTTGGAAAAGCTCTGGGTAATGATAACTATTGTTGTTTCTCTCCAACCTTGTTACAACCTTGTAAAATGCCAGTAAGAGTAAGCTGAACTTTCAGTTCATGTTTGCAGTTCCTCTAACATATATTTCAAATGTGAAAGAAAAGAAAGAATATTTTCATTTGTGTTTTTTAGAAATGGTGGTTTTGAACATGGTAAAAGCAATGATCTGGTGTTGCAGTTCCAGAGCAGAGAAGTGCTGCTGATTTGCACGGGAATTCTCAGATTGCCACTGAAAAATTTAATTTTGGATTAATCTGATGCTTTTTCTCCTTCTATGTATTTCGTTTTATGTACAAAAAGGTGAAGAAGACACTCATTTTTCTGGCTACTTCTAGAAACATCCCCAAAACATCCTTCTTGCTTTGTTTTAGAACCTGGAGCCTTTCATTAAAAAAAACCCAAAGTCCTGGTATCCAGACGCTGCATATTACAAACATTATGTGCATGTTGAAACTATTATGTCCATTTTTAAGACTATATGCTTTTGATTTTCTACATATATATTTCTTTGTCAAATCCTCGCATCACTGAAGAACCTAAAATACCTTCAGATCTGTGTAGGCCAAATATTTTCCTTCTCTGTTTAACAGTCCCTAGTTGGATCAGGGGCTTTTAATAGCTCTTGATAATTGATTATATACAAAGACGTAAACTATGTTTGACACTGGGATTGTAGCCACATATTTATTTTTGTTTAATTTTCCATTATTTTTTTACATATTTTTGTGAGTCAGATAAGTCAAATATTTATCAGTGTAATAAGATATGATTGTACTATAGGCATCTGAGTAAGAGGTGTGTGCTTTCCTGCGAAGAACCTTCATTAAGAAATACTCTATACTTTATTCAAAGAATCAATCATTCAGAATTTCAAATGTTCTTAAATAATATTTGATTAACTCAGTGTATTACCAAAGAATTCTTTCACCCTCTTTGATATTCCCAAGACTTTTGATTTCTTGGCGCACCCAGGAAGCTTCACCACAAGTGATCAAGGTTGTGAATGACTTAAAACACTGTGGGAATTACCTTCTATCATGATAAAATCATATGGTAAGTGATGCACTCATTCATTTTGAATAAACTTTCAATATTTGAAGTTAGCTGGCACTGATTCTTCCTCAATGTCATTTTCTGAAGCAGCCTCAGTACTCAGTCTGAACCACTTTGCCATGCTTTTTGCTGCAGAAATTATTAAGTTTTACTTTGATGTTTTATTTCATTTTAGAAAATATCAATCACCAGTTGCAAGGAACCCTACTGTTCTTCAGTCTGGGGGACTCAGCAGCGAAGAAGCGAAGAAACTTTTTTATTTTGCTCTGCCAAGACTGGGTCAGTCAATGAAGCAAAGTATTGAAGAGCTATCCACCTTCACCCTAGAGCAGAAAGAAATAATCCTTTGTTCTCAGCTGTTGTATTTTATGTAATTAGGATATATTTTTTCAATCATTCTGGATCCATTCAAGTTGTAAGTGGCTCAGGATGCACACAGTGAATTATTATACTGTTGGCCTATACTGGAAGCTTTATGAGCTGTTCTGCATCCTGATTTGTTAGAGGAAGATGAAACCCCATAAAAGTCAAGCTGAAAGCTACAAAAAACATTACTGCTTTGTTTTTCCTATTTATGAAGCACTGAACTGTAGAGTACTCTAATGATAGCTTGTATTAATTTTAACAAACTTGAAAATCTTGCTGACTAGTCTAACATTTAGGTCCTTTTTCATTCTCTTTCTCACCAACCTTTAGCTTTTTGCTGGAGGCACCACATTTGTTATGTTAGCGTAAGCAGATAATTACAAAGAGTTGTAAAATGAAACACCACCACTGGTAAAGCTGAGAGGCTTTTAAAAGTTTCATCCCATTCAGCTACAGAAAAATCAATTTAAATTAAAATATATGGATTGTGAACATAGCAGTTTTATTGAAACAAAATTTTTTTTGTTTGTTTTGCTTTTTAAATAGCTTCAGTTCTGTTAGAAAATATAGAAAACGTTCTGTTTCCTAAAACTAGCCTTTTCTGGTTCTTGTTTTCTACTTACACCTGAATGGTAGAATTTACCTTCCGAAACTACCTATGGGATTTGGGGGGAAAAAAAGTATTCCCTCTTCTCAGAGACTGGTTTTTAACTAAAGGTTAAACCGTGTAGCAGTTGAATCTCAGGTGATCCTGAGCTGTCTGTTGGAGGTGAAGCCCTTTTGTAAGCAGGGTTGTATTTTGTAAAGGCGCAGGGGATGTGCTGTAGCAGGGGTAGGTTAAAATGCCTGATGTGTTGTAGCGAAGACCCGAAGAAGAGAATACTAAAGAGGAAATAATCAGTGTTAAGAGAATAGTATAGCAAGTGCCTCCTCATCAAGTAAGTTTAGGACATGAAAAAAACAACTGTTGGTTCATTTGAAACCTTAACCTGCAGCTGCATCTACTGATGCTGCTTCAAACTTTATTTATGTCTAGGCAGAATATATTTTATATATGTCCTGCAAACATTACAGCTCTTAATGCTTTCTTTGGCCTTTGTTCTGTATCCCATTATCCTGTGTGAAATCCATCTTGGGAGCAGACGTTGGGCACAACATTACATGAGGCTCAATGAAGTTTTTATAGTAAAATTTAATGGGATGTGGACTATGTGCTGGCCCTTTTCCAAGGACGAATTTTACCTTTTTTCGCTTGAATTTCTGATTTCTTCCTTTGTGAAAGCTCCTCTATCTGTTAAAGTCTCCTTATTCTCCTTAGAAATTAATACGTATTTTAGTTCTTTATTAAAAATGTGACAAGAATACTAGCAACAAGGTAATGTCTTTTCTATTCTTTTATCTTAGTGAGACTACTTGCAGAAAAGCAAAAAGAAGGAAATACCAATTCACTGGCACTTCATAAATATTATTTGTAAATCATATCCTCAAAATCATATTCCTTCTTTGTTTTTTTCCTGTCCCATTTTAAGATCAGCACATGCCCCAGGGGGCCTTGAAAAAATTGGAAATATGTTATGACCACTTTTTTTTTTATTTCCATGCTACACAAAAGAGTAATCAACATTGTAGCACTGTAGTTCTTTGATCCCCTGACTTTATTATGCATGGAGAATGTATATTGTATGCACTGTTTTTTACTAAGCTTGTCTTCATATGATTCTTGATAAAACTAAGAACAATGTCTTAAATCAGGAAATGAGGATATATTTTATAGTAATCATTTTCTAAACATCATGTTATGGAATTCACTTTTAGAGTCCGCCTAGCACTGACCTTTCAATACTTTTGTGTTATAATTTAATAATTGGCTGTCTTTTTCAACTATGGTAGTAATTTTAATGGGGTTTTTTCACACAATAAGTGTGTATGCAAGTATTTATGCATATTCAGTTCTCTGTATGCTTCATGGAGGTCACATATTCAAGGAGAGCAGATAGTTCAGGAAAAAATTCCTACACATATGCACACACACTCAAGAACAAATCATTTATGACACAGTTTTTTCTGATAGAAGCAGAAATCAAGTATATTGAGTGAAAGGGAAAATTTTAGGCTTAAGAAAAAATACTTCAGTTGTTGTCCTTGCATTAGGAGGATAAACAGTAACCATATGCAGTTTTACAGGGTTAATAAAATAGCCTAGTGTTAGAATTGTGTAAGCAAATGTGAATTGCAAAATAGGAATAAGGCATATGGCAAAGTGGTTGAATATCTTATTGCAGGAATTGTAAACTGATTTTACTTTAGGTCAGTTATTGATATTCCCCAGAACTCAAACCATAGCTTCAAGAATCCTTCTTCAGCAATATTCTGCATTTGTCTCAAAAATTGTGTATTGTTAATTTTTTTAAAAGGAAAAATTAGGTTTAATTTAAAAGAAGGAAAAAATCCCTTGCATTTTCAAAGTAGTTTTAAGAGGTAAAAACAAAAAGAAAGTGCTTTATATCAAGCTAAATAAATGACTGAAAGAAGAGAAGGTTGGTGCTTTCCAACTTCGTTTTTATGTCACAGCTTCAAAATGTGATTAACTGGTTGTTACACTGTGTAATAAATATGCTTCAACTGAAGAAGTGTTCAATTGGCTGTTAACACTTTATATTAATCAGTGTGTACCTCACAGACAGCTAGAATTCATTTTTGTGACTGTAAAGTGCCATCTCTGTCATCTTCTACTACAACATATATACACAGTATTCTCTACAAAACCTTTAAAATAGCTCTAAAGTGATCTCCAGGGACCATACTTGTCATGAGATAATTACTGTCCTGTGCTTTATGAAACTCTTGACTGGTCTTCCTCTTCCAGGGTATCTCAGGAGAATAATCACTGTATAACAATGTCTTTTCTATTGTGATTTAATAGCTTCTTATGCTGATTGACAAAGCAGTCAAAGATGAAATTAATTTATCTTGTTCCCGTAGTTTTGTGGCACAGTTTGAAGCAAAAAGACATTGGGCAATGCTGTTCAGAGGTGTACAAATGTCCTCCTTTCTGAAGCCAGGCTTCAGCTACCTACATCTAAAAAGGTATGCAACATGACATCTGGTAAGCTTGTTTTTCTCAACCACTTTTTGTAAACAGGTTTAAGGTCTCCCCTGCTATTTCTTAGCTGCACAAAGCATGGCTGCTGATATGGTTATTAGGTCTTTACACACCTGTGTGGTTTATAAACACACAGGTGGAGAAGAGGCTGATATTCAGCACCGGAGCAATTCACAGTTTGGGTCACCACTGCCAGGTGGGGTTGGGTTTGTACAGGGTAACCCAGATCCCCAAATATGGGAGGAGGTAAATAGGAGGAGCTGTGCAGGCTGACCTCACTGAGCAGGGAGGGGAAGGGAAATGGCTGAGGAAACCTCTGGTCATGTGTACATTTTCCTGGGAGAATGACACAACTACTTCTCTCAGGCTCTCCACGGGATGGGATATTCATCTTGGTCAGACTAAAACCTGGAACACAACTTCTGGGGCTAAAAAGCGGCTGTTCCTGGCCACTTGCCACCAGCACTAAGGTTCAGGTTTGTACACCAGTATTTCATGGAACAGCTTTCCACCTCACTCCCATCCCAGCCTCTGTGGTGCCTAGGCCCCAGAACAGCGCCTCCTTATTCGGGGGACAAAGCCTGCATTATTTTGTAAGATTTAATTGTATATTTTTGTAAGATTTTTAAGGATTTATATCCTTCAAAAGACATGGTATTTTGAAAGGAAAAGGGAACCAGGTCAGAGGCAGCTTGGAAAGCACAGGAGTAATAAAAAAAGCATTCACAAATGCAAATTAATATTTTAGTTGTCAAAAGAAGGACGACTGCTTCTTAAATATAGGATATTAGTTTAATGAATGTTTTTGTGCCTACACAGTCTTTTGAAATACATGCACCTCTTCACAAAAAAAACCCCAAAAAACAAAAAACTCAAAACTAACACCTTTATTTTTATTTCTTATATAATTCAGCAAGGAAACATATTAAAACAAGGCTGGAAACCATTTAAATAATTGTTTCACTTATTTGGAGAAAAAAAAAATTAAGTGAAAATTTCTGATTTCTCAATCTCCAGATGAAAGACAGAGCAAAAATGAATAATATAACAGTAATTTGTAAAAAAGTTTTTGATTTTTCCTTAAGATATTTATGAAACTATTATCTTTATTTCCCCTTTTTCTTCTCATTTTCTTTGATTTGTGGGAAAATTAATAAAAGAAATTACATACACAAAAGCAGCCCATAACTGCTGCATACTCAAATTGATAAATGTGAACCATACCCAGAGTGATATTGAACAGAAATGAAAATATGAAGGTACTAAAGTTATATCTCTTTTTTTTTTCCTCTTCATTGGTTCTGTTATTAAATGAAAAGAAATCGGAATATGATGTATCTCCACAATGGACTCTTACATCCTGAAACACCATTTAGCGTTATTAAAATGTGAGTTATTCCTGTAATTGGAATTTTTTTCGACACTAAAACAATGATTGATGTGCATAATATTCCCTTGATAATTCACAGAAAATACAGTAACAGTAAATTTCTAAAAGCAATTAAGTTGTCTTTCATTCGCATTGAAATTACAAGCAAAGAATACTTATTAAATTAATAAAACTGATGCATATATAATTAAGATTGAGGTAGAAACTAATATAAACTGAATTAAAATGTATTTTTACATTTTACTTTAAATCAAATCTAATAATACTTCTGCTTGCTTAGGGAGCACAAGCTCAAGCTATGCACCTTGATGCAGAAGTGAAAATTTATGTTTAGGTTACGCAATGCTAAGTTAATAGTAGTACTCAATGATCTGAGTGGTGTTTTTCAACCTCAAAGATTCTATATCACTGAGAATCTCATGACAGAAATTAAGTTTTATAATTGGAAAAGCCAGCCCACTACTTCTTTCTTTCATGCTTCAGCAGAGTGGTTTCTCTGTTTTCCATGTAAAAAATAAGAACTTCTTGTCACCTTATTGTTATGTTGGTTGTCAGCAGTGTAAGATCCTGAAGATCATAAAGAAGGTCTCAGATGCTATGGTAGCAGTGACTTATGAGCCTGGCCAATCACTAAAAATCACTTTATCATTTGAATAAAATGAAAAATGTATTTGCTTGTAGAGACAAAGAACACTAAAAGAAGGCTGAAAAAAACTGGAAGGATGAAGGGCACAAAGCAAAGATAAGCACAGAATGTAAGTGAAACAGTGTTGTGGTGACGTGCAATGAAGAGTTTTATAGATAATTAAAAACAAATGAATTGCAGAATCAGCTTAAAGGCAGAAATTATATAAAGCCTTCAATGGCACAGTGTCAGCAGCAGAAAAACCCCAGCCTTTTCTTCACATACAACAGGCCTGCATCTTTTCTTTCTACTGCTTTGTAAAATAAGTTAATATGCACACCTGAGCACCCAGCTGTTACTGTTGGCAAGCCTCCGCTTGCACAAGTCATAGAGGTGCAGGGTTACAAATTAGCACCATCATAGTGGGAAAATGATTCCTGTGTTCTTTTTTGATTATTATTCCAAGTTTCTTCAAGTGTAGCAAAGTATAAAACTATGTTTTTGTTCTCTTCTGGATGGCAGGATTGACCTTCAACCAAATATTTAAGGAGCTCTGCAGAGCCTGATGTGCTCCACACTGCATGATTTGATGGGAAGGAAGCCTACCTCCACAGGAGGGCATCGAGAAAGTAAGATAAAGCAGCACTCTGAAAGGAGCAGCAGCAGGACATATCTCAAAATATTATCAAAGGAAGAGTGTTTTCTTAAAGGGCAGCAGTCTCTATTGCAGAGGTAATACATTTGCATTGCAACATTTTAGAAGGTATGTGATTTTCAGTGCGGTATCATGGCATTCAGACAAAATGACACACAAAAAAACCAGGGTTTTATAACCTATTGTATGTCTTTAAAACCTGCTTGAAAGTGTATCTGCCACTATGAAAAACTTCAGCAGTTTAAAGTTCTGCAGCTTTCTCACCCAAACAAAAAAATATTTCTTTCCCCTTTAATGAAAGGGACACAGATAAGTATGAGAAGTATTGTCTGGAACTTTAACTATAGGTGTTGTATAGTGCAGATGTGGTGACAGCACATTGTAAAAAATATTTCTTTCCAGTCCCATTTGTTTTCTTCAGGATGTATTTCTGAAGGGGCCATCTAGGCTCTTACATATACATGTCAGGAACACTATTTTTAAAGAAAGAATTCATAAAATTTTAAATTTTGATAGTTACACACACACTGTCATATGATATTTTAGTGTGATTTATGAAATGTTTGAAAGTTCTATGATTATCATACTTGAATGTATAACGTCAAGACTGAAGGCAAAGGATGTCAGAAGAGATACATTATGAGAATAAAAATTACATTAAACTAGCCGTCTAAGTAACAGCCAGGCATGGCTCTGGCAAATGTCAAAACATATTATGATTATCATGTTCAAATTCATATCTGAATTATGCTATTGAGTAACTATGCCATGAACCCTGTACCTTGCCTGAATGTTATATAATCTTTCCCTCAGATTTAGCCAAAATTGTTTGCATTACTCTGGGCTTTAATTGTAACATGATAAAATGAACATAAACATCCTAATTTAAATGAAGTGTATACTAGGTGTCCTGCTAAAAAAAAAAAAGCTAATTCTCTCTCCTCCACGAAATAAAAACCCATCTCCCACATAATAAAAAAATATAGCCATGACTAGATTTATTAAAAATATTAACTGAATTATTTCAGTTATGAACAAACACATTCTGACTTCAAAATCCAAATGCAAATTTATGATATGAGCTCTTAACTGTCCTGGTTTATCTGAGCATGATTTGATTGCCTAAGCATGCTCTTCTGCCTAAGTGCTGTAGCATTAGAAATGAAGAAATGCAGTTGCTGATGGACCAACTTGTTACAGCAGCAACCCTTCGCTGATGAATCCCATCTCTGACAGGGGCCACTCACAGGTGCATGGGGAAAGCATACTGAACATGTATCTAGAGCAAGGCATGATCCTTCAGTATTTCTCCAAAAGTCAGTAATTTATATTTAATTATTATTTTTTTCTCCCATATCATATACACAAGCTTTTGATGGATGTTCTTTTGTTACTTCTTTATCATTTCTTATCCCATTTTGATTACTGCTAAATTCCAGGACATTGTTATCTGATTTACAATTGTTTTCTTTCACTTGCTTAAATCTGTTGCTTGATAAAGGCATCGGACAGTACAGGTGTTTCAGCATCAAAAAAGGAATAGATTTTTTTTCCACTTAATTGAGAGCCCTCATAGTGCTCTCTATCAGATTCTCTCCAAGTCATCCCTTTTCCAAAGTGGATAATGTATAGCTGCCTATATATTTTTCTATAGAAGCTATGCATTGGTTTGCCTCATCACCCTTTGTTTGATGTCTAGGGTTTTTTTTTAATTTTTTACAAAATACTAATTGAAGTGTGTGTAACAGAATTTATCCATTTTCTTTGTGCATTGTTGCAGAATAACCTAAATTTCTCTAGGAAGCTGAAATTCCAGCCGTGATCTTCCTTTCCTCTGGCATTAAAGCTGATTGAAAGTACAAGTAATCTACTTAACATGCTGGCAATTTCCCATTGAAATATTGAGCAAATATCACATGATCTGTGTGATTTATTGCTATTCAATTTATTGATCTCTTATTGAGAATGATTTATTAACATGTCTGACAGAAACAATTCCTCAGACTCTTCTCCTGTAAAGAGTGGTCTGGGTACGAGCTTCCCTTAGCTTCTCTGTATTGAAATGCTCAATTTGCTTCCCATAGCATTCCTTTCTGTACCTACAGATCCATTCACCCTGAAATCAGAGATATTTGTCACAGGATTGCAAGGCCATACAGCTGCTGGGAAGGTTCTGTGCTTATGATAAGTCTGTAAAATTATTCATAGCCTTGGACTATTTACTAAAACATTCCTCAGATCTTTTTTTTTCATCTTGCATTGTTAATGGTTTCATATTAATGTTATGAAGGATAATGATTCTCCTGGTCTGATTTATTTGTAACTTTCTTATCTCTGATTTATTTTTGCTGTAATATTCTCCTCTTTTCTTGTAAATGGCCCCTTTTTTCAGGGACAGGGCCTTTTGCTGTAATGTTATTTTTATTCTGATTGGCTAGTGCCGTGCCTTTATCAATTTTCTGTGATCTATTTTGACCTGTCAGCTGCTCTTTTTCATTTCCTTTTTTTTCAAGCTTCACATTTTATATAACACTGCTAATTGAAGGCAAGCAACCATGAGTGGTAGATACTGTTTCTCATATGTCTATAAGGATATATCAAGGTCACTATTTGATAACAGTATTTTGAACCAAATCCTGCCCTTGACCCAGAACTTCATCAAGGTAGTTTTTCTCTCTTTTTGCAAGTTCTGAAAGTAGTTGCTGTAAGTAGCAGTCATATATGACATCAAAACCATGTATTTCAAATTATATACCATCTGACATTTTATCCATTTTGGATTATGTTTTCATTTATTGTTTTATTGACCATTTGGAACAAGATATACATTAAGGAGTCTAACTGAGGCTTTCTTCTGAGCTAAAAATAGATCAATCAAACTTCTGATCCTGTTTACTTTTATGCAGTGAACACAGTTACTACTGAAATGCATCCCAGAATTACTTTGGGAACCTTAACTTCAAAAGGGTCGTGGGAAATCTCATCCTCAGATAAGGAATGAAACTAAACTGGTTTTTAAACAGGAAGGGAAGAAATTTCTTCCATAAGCTGAAGAATCTGATATCAAAACAATGCTTTCAGGCCCATGGTGTTATTCTTGGGGTGTCCTGTGCAGGACCAACAGTTGGACCCAACGATCCTGATGGGTGCCCTCCAACTCAGAATATTCTGTGATTCTATGAGAATTTTAAAGTAAATTTCACCAAAGAGCAGACATAGGGATAGTCCCCAGAGGAACTGCAAGAGTGAAATAAAGTTGCCTACAGAGAATAATTGTGAATATTGTAAAACTTACTAGGTTACACAAGACTCAAAAGGTCCCCTTTCTCCCCAAACTGCAGAATAGAAAATTGCTTTTATGGAGAGAAATATTAGCTAGAAATTGTGCTTTAATTTAGACTTTTGCCATGTGGTGTATTCTGTAATTTCATGTGACAAGATTTCAAGATAAATAGAAGAAATAACTATCTTCCCACACTACTAAGGTAGGTCTCTGTTGTGCTGAGTCTGTGTATTTGCTGCAAGTTAGATTTGTACTCTAATACAAAGAAAATACTCTTTCAAGAGAAAGTAGAAATAAATACTACTATCTATTTTCATAGAAATCTCTCTTTCAGAGAAAAAATGCTCTAGTATTTCTTCTCTGAAATGTCAACCATACCCATGGTACTCCACAAAAAATGCTATTAAAAATTAAAAGCTAAGCTAAAGTACTCACTCTGAATTGCCTATCCATGTAATCTGTAAATCTCTTTCAATAATCCCTAAAAAGAAAGAGATTGTGCCCTTTTAAAGATTTTTGCTGTATCTCAAGCAGTGCAGCTCTGCAGTTGTATTTATTCACTCTGGGAAAATTTCCTAATGCTTCAGGTGAAGAAAGGTCATCAGCATCTCATCCTTGTAGATCTCCAAGACTGCAAGGTTAGGATGTTCCTGTAGCTATTCAGATAATATAGGTTCCTTCTTTGACAGACAATCCTAGAATGAATAGTTGAAGTTTGGGGAATAGCACGGCACTATTGAACAGGGAAGAACTGGAAAGTGTATCATGTCGTTCTGATTTACCACATAGCATAATTGCATATTTTCTATGAAAAAACTGCAAAGTAAAGTGGGTACTTAGGGGCCTTTCCTTTGATGATGCACTTGTAGCTCAGAGCTCTCTTGATGCCATGCTCAGGGCAGTGTCATCTATAACATACTTGTGCCACAATCCTGCCCCTCCAAAGAACGCAACCAGGATGCTCCATCAGAAAAGGGGTCCCTTGTAAAGCTGGTGTCAGACCTTACAGCTCTGTACACTGCTCAGCCTTAGACTTTGATGGCTACTCAAATGTTTACAGTGAATTACAAAAGAATTTACAGGATCATTGTGAGAGAGAAAAAGAACAAGTTTTTTCTTCAGAAATCCTAGCAATCATAATATAGAAAGACAAGTTTGGGTGCTTTATGATCCATACCGGAGGAAGATTTCAGCATTGCTGATATTTCAGTACAGCTGCATGAGAAGAAACAGTCAAAAGAATAAAACTATGCGTCTGAGATACAAATATGCTCATAAAGCACAGAGTTTGGATGCTTGGTGAGCTTTGTAGCCCCAGTAATTCTCTCTTGTGTCATATCAGAAGCCTTAGGCACTCTTGTCCTATGATGGCATCTTGTTAGCAAGCAGCAGACCCCAGCAGAAACAAAGGCTTAGGGCAGCTCTGCCTAACTGCCCATGAACTCCAGTTTCATTGCAATTCTGCCTAACAAGAGACTCAGTTACTAATTTGATTTGTAGAAGAGAAAACCCTGGCAAATTAGAAGCAGCAAACATTCCCAAGTGATTTGCTGCAAAGTAGGATAAATGAGTAACTGCTTTAAAAAAATCATATTCCATTAATTTCACACAACAGCAAAAGTAGTTGGGCTTTTTCCTTGTTTATGGGTAAAATTGTATAGTTTGAAAACATCCATTATTGGAAGTATTGGTGATAAAGGTGGTTCATAGAAAATACTTTATAGAAGTCCTTGATGCCATTTAAAAGTTTCCATTTAAACAGCAGTAATAAGTTGTCATCGTCTTACTCAAAATTGCTTCAGAGTTCAGGAGAGAAATGTATTTGGAAAACAGTAGGAAGATTTTCATGCTTAACATCCTTACCACACAATTACAAGGTATGAGAAATATTTCTCCCATAGATATCTCACAGTCTAGAGAAGTAACTGCTCTAACAACCATATTCAAGATTGAGCAACCTGGGCATACTCAAAGTATATTTTGCCATTTTTTCCCCATAAGAGTTTTACAAGACATTGCAACAAGGGTTAACTGCAATAGAAGAAATTAAACAGACGAAAACTGGAACAGATGGGTCTATTCTAGATTTTGACATATAGAAGGATTTGAGAATCCGAGGTGCCTTGACCTATTTTGCAGGGTCAGAGCTAAGGCAAAGATTCTCAACAATTCTTGAAATAGCAACATTCTCTTCAAATATAAAAAATATAGAAAAAGGAGGACTTCCAGTTATAATGCTAGACAGAATGAAACATTTCTCTTAAAAACGGCACTTTGTGCTCCAACTCATCATTCATTCCCCACCATCTTAATGTTTTTCTCTGCCATTTCCATCACTCTTCTGTAAGCAAAACAAAACACGTGTCAATTTTCACATAGAAATCTCTGCATTTGGTGGTCAGCATCATTCACTGTTTTATTTCCCTTTCTTTTCAAAAACTTATTTCCTGTTATAGCTAAGCCAAAGCTTAAGTTGTAAAACTTAATCCCCTTCTGGTTTATAAAACAGTTTGTTAATCTTTACTCACCTTAACAGTGTCACTACAGTGTAATGCTTAATTTACATTAATAATTCCAATTACTTCATTTCGTTGCTATTCCTGGCCTGAAAACCAAACACACAGCTTTAATCACATCTGATGAACCCATTTGGTATTCTGTCCTGCAACAGGAACCAGATGAACTACTTTGGATTATTTACACAAGTTAAACACATAGGTGTTTTCTAGACAAATAACCAATTGTCCTTAACCATTTCTCACAGTCAGTAGAAATAACTCCAGTGATTTGTGATTAGTATATAACTTCTAACCAATGGGGAGGCAAAGCACTAATTCCCTCCTCAGAGGCTGTTTTGGATCCTAGTACTTGTAAGGTGGTAAGAATTACTTTAGGGCCAAGTAGCTGTGGAGCAGCAGCATTGTTCAGAGATGCATATTTTTATTTATTATTGCAACACAAGAATAGAACAGTGAGAGTTGATGGTATCCACTTTTTTAATGTAATTTTCTTGATAATCATTACCCACCAGAGAGAGCTGTTCTAGAAATAATTGAAAATTAGTTTAATTGTGAATTTTGGCTTCAAGATATAATTCTTCCTCACCTTCAGCCTAGAGGAATAGGGATGTTTGAGGAGTATGTGTACTGAAGTGAAAGATCAATCTTAATAGATGAAGTGTGCCTTTTTATAACCATGTGTCATGCTTTTAGCCTTTTTATAAACAACTTTCAATCCTAGAGTTCATGAGAAAAGCTAATGTGCAGGGCTCTGTGCCAGTCTAAGGCCATAGTTATTAAGATATGATATTAATGGAAATGACCCCTGTCAGTAAGACAGACTAGGCTTGCTTCTGAAGCCTATCTGGTCTTTGCCAGTTTTATATTTCAGTTGTTCCCCTAGGCCCATCTGTGCACTGGCACATAAAGTTACAGAATTAAAGGAATGTAAATTCCACCAGTAAAAGTATTCCTATAAGTAAAATAAGTTAAAAAGTTCAAACCTGAGCAAAATTTGTTGAGCCAATGACTTTTGAATACTAAAGGCTTTCTTTTCTAAATGTGAGATTGGACTCTGCAAGAATCTTCAGTATTGGACTAATTTGATCTCCTATTTTGCTGGTGTGGTATCTTCCTTTTACTTCCCAATGCTCTGGATAAATCCATCCAGTTTATGAATAAATTTTATTATCTTTATTTGCAATTAAAGTTTACTCTTAGAAATGACTCTATCAATCCTGAAATGTAAAGACATGAACCATCATATATTAAACTGTTTGCCTTTACACCAACTATTTCTGAAATCCACGCTTTTAAGAGCAAATTATAGAGCAACTTAGGTCAGGTCCACAGTTTTTTAAATTACAACTATTTATCTTGGTCACCCTTTGGATTATTATTTCAGATATGTGTAAATTACTAGGTATTTTTTTAAAATTAGTTGCTGGGAATGTTTGAAGTTGCTTGAGTTTCCATTGAAAGCAAATACAGTCATGTTTAAGGTAATTTTAGAGTTTTTGCTTCACATTTGAGGTGGACTGCATAAATATAGGACAAACTGAAACAGCCCTTAAAAATATTACTGTCTATATAAATTTTAAAGTTTCATGTATTTAAAACACAAGTGGAGTAATTGGGTGCATTTTGCAGTATCTATTTTATCTGTCTCACAAAGAATATAATTATGTATCTCTAGGGTATTACAGGAAAGGACAAATCCCAAAATACTTTGAGAGAAATATCTTAACATCCTGGGACTAAATTTCTTGGCTTGAATGATAAACCTGTAGTACCTTATTTCCTAAAGTTATATAAAGTAGTAATATATTCTAAATATTTAGATAATTTATTATCTACATAAAATCAATATTTTTTACAAGCAGCTGCTGCCACTCATCAATTGTTCATCCACATTCTGCTCCAAAGCCAGTGGATGTATTTTTAATGAAGAAGATCTTTTGTATCAAACAGTAGGCAGATTAAATGCAATTTATCAAGTTTGAAGCAGATTCGAGTCAACTTGCCAGCTGCATCTTTTTAAAAACCTACAGGCACCTGAAGTGAGAGGCATTTAGAACTTCCAATAAGCTTAAATCTAAATGATCAGCAGCATGCCCGAGGCTGTGGTGAAAAACTAGGGCAGATTCGCTGCCTTAGAAGGCAATAAAGGCAAGTTTGCTACATGCTACAGCAACTGGCAAGGGAGCACATCCATTCAGCACCTGCTCTGGTTTAAGCTCCATTGAGCTTCTCCTGGGCAGCTCATCTGATAGCCCTGAAGGAGAGTTTAAATTTGAGTGAAATCCAAAGAAAAATCAAACAAATGTTTTGTGCCTTGAAGCACTAGACAGAAAGAAATTTTATATATTGCATGAAGTAGCAACTAACATAGATCTGTATGTGCTTTACATGACTTTAAAGGTTATTCTTCTGCTTAGCTGACAAAGGGAATGCCAGCTGATATCACAGCTTTTTTCCACCACCCTAGCAGAATATGGAGGCACCTTGGATGCACTGTGATATGAATTGTTCTTTCCTGGGAGCATCCTTAGTGGTCACCATTCCTATGAGTCCCAATCTTAGGTACTGTGGATTTTGGTCTTTAAACATAAATTTGTAATAGGGAAGAGTTATGATTGCTTTTACTGTTGTAATTTCCACTTTAAGTTCTTTTCTGCCTTGAATCATCTTCTAAATCATAGGTAAGGCTTCCAGACTGTGAAAGATCATCAAAGCATGTGCTTTGAAGTTCAAATATATTGATGCAGGTGACCCCCATCATAATGGGCTTAATTTGGGACTGGTTATCCCAGCTTCACACCAGATTATCAGCAAAGTATATAATTTCTGCCTTAGGCTTTCTTAACAAGAATTTTCCTTTAATTTAATTTTAGCATTATCAGCTCATTACATGGTATTCCAGAGAGAAATGTCATGTTTCAGACACAAGCTGTAATTTTTAAAAAATATTATTTGTGTCCTTCTTTTTCTATATTCAACAGCACAGATAAAACTGCATTACAACAACGTGGGGTTTTTTTTTCCATTCCAACAGGTCAAACCAGAAAGGTTACTGAGGCCCTTACAGCAGAAAGGTATTTCAGGAAAAGGAAATTTCCTTTTTCTATTAAGGTATTTTTCATAGAGGTAACTTTCTATAAAGTGTTATTAGAGATGAAGAAAGAAGAATTGGAAGGAAATGAAATTCTGGTAAGCAGTTTCCAAATTACTGTAGAGAAAGGGTTTTAGAAGCCTCACACAAATTTGGAGTTTCTCTCCAAAGGATATGTCTGCTCTTTCAGATTTGAGAAAAGTGAGATATGTCTGAAACTTTGAAATATGAAAAGAAGAAAAGTTATTTTCTCAGCACAGAGAAAAGCTATAGATGTTTCATAGAGATATAAAGGAGGAAAGGAATATTCTGAGACTGAGGTAATTTAGTCAATATATTCTCTAAGGGAAATTACAAAGTGATTAACAACATGAAGTAGACCCAGGGCAATCAGCCAGGGATTTATCTCCTCTAATAAGTAAGACATGAGAAGGGGCTATTGCAATGATATTATTTAAAGTTTCACTGAATGCACGTATTATTGGAACATTTGGCCTGACCTTTAGAGTAACCAGTCCTTCTTTTTCACCAAGATACCCTGTACTGAATGAAAAAATATTCCTGAATAAACCAAGTCTTCAAGAAAAACAGCAGGTGGGGTCCACCCATGCTATTAAGTAAAGCATGGCAATGCTTAATCCCACTCACTCTTAAAAACACATGCATTTTCTCAATCGAGTGTCTGCAATTTTAGATTTCCAGTGGCTGTTTCTTAATCTTGTCCTTTTTAAGTCTCATGCAGTGTTTCCTCCCTGTGAAGATACCTAAGCACCACTTGAATTACCACAGGTGGTGGTGGGGAGGGAGGGGGGCAGATGGGAAAAAACAGCAGCTGCAAGGTCTCTCACTGTGAGGTGTTAGTTTGCCATGTCCACTAGAAAATACACCTAATTACTCACCAATCTGATGTGGTAACATTTAAATCTTCTTACTAAGATTAGTTAGGCCCATCTTACCATGCATTTTTCACAATGCCTTTAAATTCCTTTATCAAATATCTACGTCCTGAATATGTTAAGTTTCTATTGATTTATTTTCCATTTCCTTCTCTCTGTTTTCTTATACTGTTAAGTACTGTCCTCACATTGTGCTGAACCAGGACATGCTTTGGATGTCTTTCCTGCCTTGATATTGTTACCACATGATTCTTGCTGTCTAGCAGCCATCTTTTTTAACAGAGTTTCCAAATTTCTTTTGACATCTTTCTCTCTAAATATTTTTCTCTATCCCATTTGACTTATGATGACCTTGTTCTGGAGGAAATCACTCCTTTGGGAATCTCCGTATTAACGCAATTCTTAGTGTCTGGGACTATATTCTTTTTCTTCGCAGAGGAATAGGTGGGCAGCTGCATTATTGCAACTGGTCTGTAGGGTTTGAAACAATATCCAATTCTGATACTATTAATCTTCAGTGAGGATAATGATGTCCAAATTAAAATAGAATTGCAGTAAAAAAATTTCTTGTGAGCTGAATGTTACCTTTTTATTTAGCATTGCTATAATTCCCCTGTTTGGCATCCTATAGGCTTTATAGAAACTGTATTTCCCAAATCTAATTTTTCTTTATGCATGTTGGAGAACCAGTTAAGAATTACCTTGTCCTGTTAATGTTTTCTTTTAAGTAACTATTTTCAATTATTTTTATCATCTTTCTTAATTACTACATGTTTTTTAAAACTATATTTTCAGTGATTTGTATGCATTGAGGTATTACATTATGAGTACTTGATTTAGGTACAGATTTTCACGTAGAGAGTGATTCCTTCCTTTTTTTTTTTTTTAATTTTTCTTTATCTTGGTTAGCAGCATATTGCTGACTTTTTAGCATTCCACTGGTCTGACTTTTTCTCACAGATTTCAGGCAAATCCTTTGCTCTTCTCATGAGTCATAACAATTTTTTTCCTTAGCAAAACAACTAGCATTGGTTACACAGGCAGTTTTATATTCCTTGTCAGCTCAGCTGAACTTGTTTGCAATATGTTTGCATGAGAGCTGTCATTTCAGCACCCTTTTCTCCCTGTTGCTAACACAACAGCTTCCTCAAGGTCCAGCTAGTCTCTGAGACCACAAGTTCATTGTAGTGACCAGTGGAAATGCAGCCTGATCTCACTGGCCAGCCTCCTCCCTTACGGGTATGTGGGACACTCTTTGGCAGACACAGATCTTACACCTTGCACCAGCTATGCAAACAGCAGCATGTCTGTAGCACTCACAATAGTAAATTGTGCTGCAATAAAAACTTTGCTAATATCCTGAAATCTTCTGCTATTGAACTCTAGCAAAACTATGTCATCAGAGGCAGAATACAACTTTAGAATTTCATGCAATTCAGTGTTGCATTTTTACTTTTGCTCCAGGCAATTAGCACAGTATCTTGTGCTTATTCCTGTGAGCCTTCACTCTCACCTTAGCTGTAGTAATGCCTCCAGCTTTTTATCTCCCATCTCGGAAATACTGCATAAGTATGTACATCTCTTAACTGAAGAGCTTACAAATTAGAAGAGTATATTTTAGTTCAAACAGTACTCTTCAGGATTGATCTTACTTCAGAGCTTACTTAACCTCTTAACACCAAGACAGATGGAAATTCACTCCCAACTTGCAATATATGTTTCAGTATCTAGTGTTTAAATGAATGTTTTCAATGAATGGAGATGGACTGGGTATGATAGACCAACAGCTATGTATGAAAATTTACTTTTAGCACTCTGTATCTCCTTCTGAATAGGAAGTACCCCTTCCAAAATGAGTAGAGGATGTGCATGCCTGTTGCACATGCAACCTAAAACTGGGTATTCTCTCTAATTGCTGGTATACTATCACACCTACAAGCAAAACTGGTTTTCATAGCTCATTTGCTTTTATAAGTGTTTTTAAAGGTCATAGCCCCAAAAATTCTATCTCCAGAAAGCTGCAGAAGTGACACACAGTTACTACAGTTAAAAGAGAAATAAATGCATTGCTAGAGTGTTAATAACTCAGTGAGGACACTGTCAGAGAAACATGGGAGCCTACTGTTAATTCTTTAAATCAGCCAGGCAAAATTTGGGCAATGCCAAAGGAATCTTCTCCAGATGTGACTAGGAATTGAAACTTGGGCTCCTCAACTGAGTGTGTTCCTTGCTTGCTTTAGAACAAGAAGTAACCCACTGTAATCAGACAAAAGTGAGTTATTCTGGTAAGTTTCCAAATTGAAGGTTCACAAAGCCATAAGGCTATACTGTCCTTTGCAACAACAAGCAGCCCCCTCTCTTAAATGCTTTTAATTGGTTTAAGAGACTGTTCTCCTATGCCAGTGACAAATAGTCTGAACTGTCTGTGACACTCAGTGGTTGATCCAGATTAATAATTTGCTATCTGAACTCTGTTTCCACAAATTCATGAGCAATGTAGTAAACTGGTAGTGCGTTTTCTTTTGGTTATCCCCAGTGTGACAAGAAGAATTGCATTAGGAATCACCTATTCTCCTTCTAAGATAATCTATCCTGAACTGGGGAGCACATAGAAGCTCCCTGGCATGGGGAGCATAGTCAAGCTTCACTCATGACTTTAATTTTGATGCTTTTTTATTTTTTGCTAAAGAACTGTACATTGCTAGTTCAAAAATAACCTAGAATTGTTTTAATTTTATGTCATTATTTCTGTTCATATTATTTTAATGTGTATCTGAACATTCAGGTTTATAATGCTTAAAAAGTAATAAAGAAAAAAACCAGCTTTCAGCTTTGGAAATGAGATCAATGCTTCACTAAAAATTTATGTATACGGTTCTTTGTATTTTAAAGTACATTTGTGAATAGGAAAAAATACCCTTTGTTTTATGAAGCTAATTTTGGAATGATACTTTAGTAAATGAATGACTTACGCACTTCATCTCAATTAAGATGCTTTATACTGAATGATGCTTTTCTTTGGCATACGAAAGTATTTATCTAAAATCAAACATGCTGATTGTCCCCAAGACACTTGATTATAATTTGAACTCTTTGTGAAATGGCTTTGTTTGTATGATTTCCTTTCTGAAATGGATTTTTTTCCCCTTGCTGTGACATGATATAATCTACACTCAGGGGCAATGAAACTTGACTGGCACACTACAAAAACAACTAGCTATTTCAGGTAATTTCACAGACTTCCTGACACACTTCAGTTGCAGTTCAGTTTAGGAAATCACTGTTCTGTAGGGTGTGCTGGAGCTAACTTACCCTGTAGGAAGCTGGATGCTCTCACACATTATGTTTCTGATTCTCTCTCAGCAGTAAGTGTAAAGCTCATGCTTTTGGCTCCACCATGGAGCTACCAATTGTAACTGCAACTGCACTGTTGACACTCATCATACCACTTGAATCCTAAACATAAATGTCTTTATATTACTATCTCTACCCTACCCATGTGTAGCAAACCGTCAGAGTCACAAGATTTTAAAAGAACATGATGTTTTATCCAGAAATACTAAGAGTAGAAAGGCTGCTAAGCTATCAAAAGTCAAGTTTGCAAAATCAATGCATTTTTGAGACATTATTTAGAAATACAAGCATGACCAAAAAAAAAAAAATCTTTTACATGATCAGTGAAGAAGGAATAGTACATTCCTATTCACCAAACAACTCTAACTTTCTGAGACTTTTTTAACCTCATCATCACTTTCCTATGTTTATGAACTTTGTTAGTCATAAAAAATGTTTTCTTACTGAACTGTCTCAGGATGTATATCAAAACTGCAGATTTGTAGTCTGCTTTTGTGAAGCTTTTTGTGGTTGATTCCATCTTTAAATCTCTTATACCATTCATTTCATGTTTCATACTGTGTCATGCCCACACTAGCCTCAGCTATTAAACTCTCTTGCTGGTTTCCACAAAGGGGCTAACTCCTTCCTCCCATGCCTTTATGAAAATACCTTTAAAAATAACCTTTAATGCAGTTTGAAATACAACAAAATGATTGCACATACTGACATGACACATATTACTCATCTCCTAGTATTTCCTCAAATGAGGACATAACACAGTTAACATTGCTGGGCTCACTGTGTTTTAGACACAGGCAGCTGCAACAGGAGTTTTAGGGCATGCTTTGTGTGTACGGGAAGGATTCATCAGTTGCTCCCCTGATACAGATTTGGGTGTGTAGCAACCAAGGAGTATTTCTAACCAAGCCTGCCAGTGATAGATCATATTTCAATACAGATTCTGCTCCAAAATATTGGCAACTCTTGTGGGAGTCACTTTGTGAAGTTCAGTTCTTCAGAATTTCAAGCATTTTGTGACTATGCCATATAAATAAAATAAAAGTGTGTAAAGTCTAGCTCCACCTTACTTCAGGCACCCTCTTTCTAAAGTAGGCTTTCTGAGAGAGAATTTTCTGAAAGCTACTTTTAATTAATGTTTTGATGAACTTCAGGGGAGCTTTGGCCATGCAAAATACCTGACATTCCAGCCATGAAAAACACAGTATATGAGACCTTGTTAGGCTGGGAACTTTATGATGCAAATTCCCACCAAAAGTAGAATTTTCATGTGTGAATTTATCATGATATATACTGAGGAACTTTGGCACTTTTTCAATTTATCAAGAGTGTCCTTCTACAGTGACACTGACTGAAACTTCTCAGGCTTTGGATGCAGATTTCTTATGTCAGAAATAAGCAAACAAATATCTAAAGAGCTATTTTGTGTTCTGATTCTGGACCTTTGATCTAAACCAGCTAGAGATGAAATAGTAAGCTTGTGGGACTCAGTACACAGAGAGTGACTCAATAGGAGAAGCAGCATTATTGCTTCCCTGAAAAGGCACTTTGACCCTTGGTTTCAATAGCAGTTTCTGTTGAACAGAAAAAATATTACTTTCTGTGTTATGCCTCCTTTCTTTGCTTTTCATTTAGCAGCTTACTTGTCAAAGGGACTAAGCAATCAGAACCTTCAATTGTAAGTATTTTCAAAAGGATCTGGTTTAGGAATATTAGTTCTTAAAAGAATAATTAGAAAACTAGGCAAGAAAGTGCTCCTGGATCTTGACTAGAAGGGCAATACAGTATTTGGAGAATTTCAGACAGACGTAGGAGTAGCATTAGTCAAACATATGCAGCAAGTTTTTAAAAAATTAAGTTACTTTCCTCTAATTCTTGATGAAATTTTAGTCTACTAGCCAAAATTTCATTCCAAATTTTCATTATTTTTTTCTGGGCATTTTATACATGATATTGTCCCAAAATATACTCAACTCAGTGCCACTTTTAGTATTCTTAAGTATTTTGTATTTTCCTACATTCCTCATCTTCTCCTTTATTGGTGATGGCTCTCAAAATATCATTTGCATATACCTCTTTTTGTTCCAAGATTTAACATAATATTCAGCAGCACTTTTACCAAAGACTGATGTTTGATCAGCCTCTACAGGAGTTGAATTTCACAAACTGAAGACAGATTTATGAAAAAAAAAAAAAAGAAATTTATATCTAAATAATAATCTGAAACAGTGCATACCCCCTAAAGATTTATAGTTCTCAGTTAACTTGGCAGAATACAGTCAGAAGTTCAAAAATAGAGATAAAGGAAAAACAAAATACCAAATAACTCATGCCAATAATAAAAGTGCATCTAAATAGAGGCCTATATGCACATTAAGTCCTCTTTTCCTTCATTACAACATTTCATACAGGATATGAGTGAGTTTAATAAACTATTGGCCAACACCAGACTGACCAATGACTGACATAGTGTTACATTATTAAGAACAAAAGCCAGGCAAGTTGGGGCAAGCTTTTCTTTCTTGGAATTTTTTTCGTATTTTCTTCTGCACTGACAAAAAAACCTATTATCAGACAGGTAGGTGTAGTCTTTCTGAAAATTAGGTAGTATAGATGTGCCTTTATAAATATATTTATGCAATTATGCTTGTTAAACTTACCAAGAAAATCACTGATAGCAGCAAAAGCCCTTTCTCTACATGCTGTCTGTGAGCATCTCCCCCAAAACATACCTCTCTGCTATGATTTTTGGGTACTTTCCAAGGTGTTCAAAAACTACGCTTAGGTAATATTTTAAGTGCAGAGGCAACTGCATGGCAAAGAGCTGTGTATTAAAAGCTGTTGGAGCCCAGATAAGAACCTTTCTTGTGAAAGCATGGGATGCTGGTTACCAAACAGACTGCTGTGAAACAGGTCCTCAGTTGCAGTGGCCTAGGTCAGCAATCACCTCGTAACAGCAGCAAGCAGGGTCATTGACACACACAGTGGCAGATACATCTCCACTCAAAACCAGACACAAGCAGTGCTCAGAAAACCCTTCAAACACTGAGGGATTTCCCCCCTGCCACCCTGTTTTCATCAATAAAATTTGTTCCTCTCTGCTAGATAGAAGAGTATGTGTCATTGTTATTCATGGAAACTGTCAGGCTTTTTAACTCTGCTGAGAAACAAGAAGAGTGAATGACAGATGGGGCCTGCTTTCTTGGCAAGAAAGTTCTCTGCTAGCAGAGTACCATAGTATGAGCCCTAAAAGAGAGAAGAAGTGATAATTTTACTTGTTCTTATACATAAACATCATCTGAAAAGAGGCCTTTCATTGTGAAGTAGCCTAATTTGTCATATTAACTCCTATATATACAGGCTGATGCTGTCTTCAGCCTTAGCCTTAGATGCTGAATGGTCTTAAAAAGCTTGAAACATTTATATTAGGTGTAATGCCATAATGCAAGCTGCTTTAGTGGCTTCCCGAAAGCTGGAAGGTATTTAAATCAAGTGTGAAACCTTGAGCAGATGAGTTAGAAGACTTTGTAAGAAGCTTCAAAAGTCCTACCTATTGCTGAGGTATTCAAACTGTAGTGACTCTTCATGTTTCTTAGTATGGTATGTTTTATTATATGTACTCTTCAGGTCAATAACATGAATCAGGGCAATACACTCCAATATTACACAGGTACATGTGCAAGGTCATTCAAAGCATGGGAAAGACATAAGTGAAAACTCCTTAACTAAGCACATGTGTGTTGGAAGCATAGGTAGGCAGGAGAAGCAGAATGATGGCTGAAAGGAAAAACTGAAAAAGAAAATTAATTTGGGCTGAGCAAAAGTGCTCGTTTACATTGAAATGGATGGAGTACTTAATGTTGAAACAGAGTACTTTCTTTGAACTTTGTTTAAAAAAGTCTAAGGTTTTTAGCTGTTTCATATTTTGAAAGTTCCTTTACAATGTTCATCTTTTAACTTTTTTTTTTCCCCCAGTTTGGTTAGGGTGGGGTTTCTGATGTTTTGTTTTTTAACCCATCCATTTGCTTGGATTGCTGCATCAACTCAAACTCAAAATTTTTTCCCATTGAGTAGAGTCTATAATTACATCAGAAAGCTTCTTCCTACTTTTTTTTTCTTTCTCCTCTACTGCATATGAAAGTGTAGATGTATATGCTTGGAAAAAGTTCTAGAGATTTTGGGATTTACTACTTGACAGACTTCATTTATCACTTTATAAAGAGCTCTTAATATTAGCTATTCTTAAATTTATCATTAACTTCAGGATGAATGTTTTTTGAAAATCCATTTGGCTCTATTCTTAGCTATTTTTTATCCTTGAACATTCAATGATCATCTCGATATTGTACTAAAGGACTAAAATTAGCTCCCCAAGGTATGGAGGGTCCTCAGTATCCTAGTTATAAAAAAATGTTTCCTCTAAATAATGAGGTGGGGAACTTTCTGAATTACACTTATTAGGATTGGACAATATAATGGAAAAATGTTTCTCTTTCAGAACGTTAGCTTTAAAAAAATATAAGTTTGCCAAGCCACACAAAAAACTACTGGTTTTTACCTTTAGCCTGATTCACCTCTCATTTACTCCTGATTGCTGTAGTAAAATGAAGGGGTTCTTCTTGTCAGTTTTAGTAAAAACCTCAAGCTATATGAATGTGTTCAAGAGTTCTAACTCAAAAGTGATAGGACAGAACAAAATGCTTGTTGATTTACATTGCAGCAGCAGAGGATGTTATTGGCTTTCCCCATGTACATTTCAGCATTGTCTAAGCCCTATCATCTCTCAAGTAAAGTTTCTGCAGTTTCAGCAGCTGGTGCTGCTTCTGATCTTTTGGAGTCAAAAATTTTCTTTGCTCTCCATTTCCTGATAGTTATCAGCTAGTCTTTTATTCAGAGTATGAGGACAACACTTCCCCCCACAAAAAATTACCCCCACACTTAGTTTCTTTAAATTTAGGACCTCTTAGACACATATAACATTTTTTACATCTGATAGTCATTAGTACTTTATTGTACTTTATTGTGTCACTTTCTGCTAATATGAAACTCATTGAAATTAAACATTTCAGTTAAAAAATTTCTATCAGCTTTTGATGAAACTCTTTTGTTAGTTCTCCCTTTATTTCCTTCATAATACCAGTGATGTCTGTATGTCTTCTGTTTGAGCCTTTAATACATTCTGAGTCCTACTACACTGGAATATCCTATGAGCCTGAATGGAATCTGAGACTGAAAAGACAGCTTGTGATCTCTGAATAGCAATATCTGAAAAAGTCTTCCTGTACTTATGAAGGCTATTTTGAAATATGAATAACAAATTCCATGGGAAATACAAAATATATGGTTAGTAAGACTGTAGAGCAACCTGACAACAGCTATTGGTAAATAAAGATACTAGTAAGCATTTTTTCTGAGTGGCATTCTAGTCCTTTATGTTCTACCTTGGCTTATCTCTGCTCTTCAGCATTTGCATGAAAAATGTCAAAGATGTTGATCATAAAAAAAGCATAAAAAACTTACTAATATCCCTCACAAAAATACTTTCTAATATACTTATCTTCAGCATTGTTTCTTTTAGAATTTATTTTCTTACTTCAATGTGGTAGAATCAATATTGCAAATCACATTCACACAGCTCATCAGAAGTCACTGGATTTAGTGATTATAATTTTAAATAAAATGAAATTTTCTTTTTAATGATGGAGCAGTATGCAGTCATTAGAACACAGGTTATGTAATTGCTGGGTTGCACCCAAAATAACAGACCATCATCTTGCTTTCTGTGGCATCCATTATGCCTTCTACAGTACACAATGGAATTCAATGAACTAATGGTATAGAAATGCGCTACTTCTTATTTGCTTCATGTTTTCATATACATGTATACTAGAAATTTGCAGTGATGGAACTGGAGCTGTCAGCATTATGATCTTCATTTAAATTCTCTTTGACAATTTCTTCATCTACAAATGCAGAAGGTATTTATACAGCATTCATTGTCCTAGGTTGCCACAGAACTTGGCAACCATTGGTAAGCTAGGGAAGTACTACATGTAATTTTGAACTCTAAGCAGCAAGCCAACATTTTAGTGTGCCCACTTCTCAGGTTCAGCCCCGAGCTCTGACACAACATGGAGAGAAAAAGATGCAGCCCATCATGGTGTTTGAGGTGACATGAAGTGTCTGTGCAAGCCACTAAAGGGATTTTTTTCAGGCCTCAGAGACATGCAGTGTACCCTAGGGAATGGCTGGAACATGACAAGGTTTTGGGGTATGTGTTACTCAGCAGACTGGGAATGAATGAGGAGGACAGAGGTCTGAACAACCTGGTGTCACCTCACCCATTCATCCTTTTAAATTTTTAACTGAAATAAATGATTCCTAGTGCAAGATCAAGGCTCATTCCAGCCCAGCATCAGCCCAAAACAAACAGAAGGCAAATGAGCAACTAACAAGTGTGGAGCTCCCTCTAGCCCATTCTGCTCTCCTGTTTTTCACTGTAGACATCTCTGAAGTTTGCTGGCGATGCCTCTAGTGAAAAATCGGAACTTAAGGTGACATCTGCTACCTATTGATATATTCTGCACATTTTACAAGTTTGGTGAGATGAGACTTTCAATCTTGTTAAGGAAGCTTTGCAGAATGTACTGTTTTATTTCCAGTAATGAGGCGTCATTTTAGATCCAACCTGAATTGGGTTGTGTGATGAAAGTGTGAAGGCTCTATGCATTATCAGACAAAGGAGAAGACTGAAAAGGAGGGCTGATCTTCAGAAGAGCAAAATGCTTTTCCTAACTATCGCTGAGCTGAGTTTTTTTCTGTTCTTGCAAAGCTAATGCTTCTGTTTGTTGAAAAAGATGATCTAAAAGAAGACAACTTTTTTCATCCAAATTTCTGCAAATGCCATGTTCCTGTACCATATTTAGGCCCAAATTACTGGGGATTTTTGTGAAAGGAAGAATGAGCAACTATTTTTCCTGACATCAGTGTTTTATGATTACTGAGCTATTTAGATATATTTGACATTGTACTGATTTTGTCTCTCAAAATAAACTTTTCTGATTACCCTTACATTTCAGTGATTTCTTTTGTGCAGTAGTGAATCTGCAGCTTGTGAGGTAACTGGCAAAAAGTCTGATCCATCAGCATTTTTGTTTGCTTTCTTGAGTTTATAGTGGCACAGCAACAATGAAGAAGCAATCAACCATCATCCAGCTAGTCAAACAGAACAAAGTTGTGAAAGTGGAAATAATTCATGGTGTTGTCATTACTTATTCAAGTTCTATGTGGCTTTTCTGGAGTTTTTCTTCTAAACTGTAAAATTCTGGAATGGGAGTGATGCTGTTTTCTAAATGCCAAAGGTTTGCGGGTGGGGGGAAACAAAACTTCCCCAATAATATTTTCATATGATTTAGGGTTTTTTTATTTTTATAAAACCTTTTTTTAGGGTAATGGACCTTTTAGACTACTATGGCTAGAAATTTTCCACTAGCTAACAGAAGAGGTCTTCAGATTTACAAATGTTTCAATTTTAATAAATGTTTTTAGTATATTTCTCAAGTAAATTTTCTGGATCTATGGAATATTGACAAACCTAGTAACATCAAAAACAGAAGCCAAATTTCAAAAACCTTGATAAAATGAACTTATCTTGAGTTTGCTCTGGGAACTGAATTTCTTGATTTCCTATATGCATAGGTGGCCTCCCATCTTTCCTTTTCAACTAAATTGCTCATTTAGCTTTGAGAACAACAGTTTGATTCCAAGAGAACCCCAACAAATGAAGTTTACGAGACATATTCCCACAGCAGCAGTACAAATATGTGATGATGATTTTGAAACTTGATGACAAAACCAGAGACAAAAGAGGACAAAATTACTTAGTCAATAAAAAAAATGTTTTATGTATTGTTATTTATAGCCAGAGTCTATATATGAAAAAGCATTTTATTTTTTGAGGCGAATATGTTGAAATGTTTCTCTGCAGAAGGTATTGAAAATAAAGGTTCTCTGTGGGATTTTGGAGGATCTTGAATTTTGAACTTTTGCACAAAAGTACTATTTGTTTCACATCAAATTTCCATTTCTACTATGCTAGCAGCATCGTGCCCGTCTCTTGAGGTTTAAGTGAAAAGAAGACAAGTGACAGAGGATGTGAGATTCTCTGAGAGACCCTTGGATGTCTGAGGATAAAAACCAGGTGTGATAAAGCATGTCAGTCCCCTAAATACCAGAATAACCAATTGTTTGCAACTCTGTTTCAGATCATGGTTGTGCTAGCAAAAGAACAGATCCCTTTGCCCTTCTTCTTGCCTTTGAGAGTGGTTTGCAATGCTTTCCCCCACTAAGCAGATCAAAAAAATCATGGGAACAGACCAGGTCATTTTACATCCTGCGTTACCCACAGGTAAATACTATATTCAAACTCCCATTCCATTACCTTTATGCAGTCTTTTACACAGTAATATTACAGATGGTTAATCATCATTTTACTAGATTCATCCTCTGCTTAGAGCACATCAACCTCTGATGTTTGTAACACTGAATGTGAAGGTGGGTACTTTGTCTTTCATGTGAAGGCAGAGTTTCTCTTCTGCAATAAATACACTGAATAGTGGATTTCCTGCATGAGGAGAATTGATTAGCCATGACCTGAGGTCCCTTTTGAGTAATTCTATACATAAAGTCTTAATCTCAGAAAATTTACCTTGGAGGACTTCAGCTTCTTGGCTTGAAATGCACATCTAAACAGTTTCTCATGTTCATCTTGCTTTGCAGTTCTCATCCCTGCCAGGATGTTTTACACTCTTCTTTTCTGTCCTAGGTCGTATCAGAAATCTTAGTGGAAGTTTTGTCTTTAGAGAACATGAAGAGTGGAAATGGAAATACATCCCCAATACATTAAATTGTGGTGCCAATATGTGAATGATTTCAGGATGCTGCTCTTTCATTATTTATCATTTATGGCTAGAGATTTCATCAAATACCTGAAGATTTGAATAAATTACCACTGAAGAAATTGTCTATTCTGCAGCTCCACTGCAAGTTCTTCTAGGGCAAGCATAAGTTATTGCTGCATGTCTTGTTTATTTGCAGCTTTTAACTCACACAACAGTGATGGTTTCTTTTCCCTTCCTTCCTTCCTTTAAACTAGCTTAGTGCTTTAAAAATTCAGCACTGCCTAATAGGGCTAGGTGGCTTAAGATTATGTGAAAAAAATATTTGCTGAAAAATATGCCTTTAATTCTTTACCAAGCAGACATGAATTTGCCAGTTGTGGCCTATGACCCTTACTACAAAATCGTTCTCAGGATTCAGGAAATTAAATTGAATTTCGTCTCTTGAGAGTCAATGTCTGCATTCACTTCAACCTCCAGAGGCAGACATAACTGGCAAGCTGTGGAATTCCAGATGCAACATCTCCTAAATCTTTCCTGCCAGTAGTCCTACTTTTTCTACACAATTATTATATGATCTCATAGCAATCATTTCTATACTTAGGATGGTTTTACCTATTATGCTTTTTGCACTGAGTGGAAGAACATCAGGGCTGAATGTCTTCAGACAAAAAGGCAGCTGAATCAAAATTTCCAATATGCTTGGTAAATTTCCCAACTCTGGATAATGAACTACAAAAATAAGTGGAATTTCTGACAAGATAAATGCCCTTTGGTTTTCTGAGTACTTTAATCTTTGGATGGATTAATCTCTTGAATATAAAACCAAATTTTAAAAATTCATTTGAACTGAATAACTTCTTGGTTAGTTGCAACAATAAAAAAGTGTAAATTCTTGCATGGCCTTTTGTGGTCTTTTGTGACCTCCTTCTAGCCTGACAGAGGTGAAAAGGTACCAGTGATATACGTCCCTTATCACCAAGACAATAGTCCAAGTCTTGCACATGACAATCTTCAAAGCAAGATTAGTTTACTTAGGTATTTCAAATTGCCTGGAAACTACAGAGAGAGTAAAGTATCAATGGCATTGTCTTAAATGTAGGAACACACATTTCACAGAGTTCTGTGTGGAACTAACTAAAGTTCTTGCTAACAGTCCGGATTGCAGAATTGAACAAATTTACTGTATTTGTATATAACAGTGGAAGATAGGCTAAAATTCAAAGTGTTTTTGACAAACTGGATAAATATTTTGGAAAAAAATGTTATATTCAACAGAGACAGTAAAAAATGGAGAAATATTCAACCATAGAAATATGAACAATGGATTAGGTGATCTTGAGGGAAACAAAACTGACCAGATCTTAAATTTTATCACTGAGTGATACTGCTGTTACAACCAAAGCTTGCATTCCATATGGAAGCAGGAAAAGGAGTACACACTGTGACACCTGCATGATTATCCATCTTTTCTTATAAACAATTGCAAGATCCCAAGTAGCTTATTAGCTCCAGCTTTGGACTGCAAATGAAATACAAATCAGTTGAAGACAGTCCTGGTGAAAGCAGGAGGATACATCAGCTCTTGAGATGTCCTGGAGTGCCTAAAGAACAGTTCCTGGAAGTGGGCTTCACCTGTGTAAAGACTGAGGGGAATACTCTGCTTGCTCTCCCTTTGGTGGCCATGTAATACTCTGAAATCACGGCAAGGGAGGTTCAGGTTGTGCATTAAGGAGCAGTTTGCAATGGCAAGCCAAAACAGGTTGCCTGAGGAGGCTGGAGTGGTGCTATCGCTGGAGGACTTCAGAATGGGTTAGACAACACTTGTCAAGAATGACACATACATGTAGTTGATTGTCCCTTGGGGCAGAGCCACAGAGGAGCTGACCTTGCAAGGCTCC
Organism: Melozone crissalis; assembly: GCF_028551555.1. Lineage (NCBI taxonomy): Eukaryota > Metazoa > Chordata > Aves > Passeriformes > Passerellidae > Melozone > Melozone crissalis. The sequence goes on along the minus strand of NW_026535784.1, from coordinate 31,425,528 downwards.
TTCCAATCCTGCTTTTTCTTACGTAAAGAGTATTATGCTGTTTCCTCCCATTCCACCTTCATCATTCAGAGTTTTCCTGTTCTGCCTTCAAGCTTTCCCTTATCTCCAGCTACTCTCCTAAAAATAACCTTTCTACTGCCTCTTTCATTATTTTATGCATATGTAGGAAATGCCCATCAAGACGATTCTGTGGATGACAAGACTGATCTCATCCATGGAAAAGGACAGGACTACGTCTCACCATTCACAGCTATGTACTGTGGTTACAGAAAGAAAATTCTGACTGCAGGATTAAGACCTAGACAATGAGAAATATTTTAGCCACCAATAGGAACAGGGAGTATAGCTGAAGTGACAGCTTTCTATATGCAGGGCAGAAAGAAAGGAAGTTAGATGTGGCTTTATTTTTCAATATTGGCTCTGGACATGTTATCATTATGATCTGATACACATTTTCCCACTGTTTGATCTGACAAAGCTGAAAGGGCAGTAGGCCCTAGTAAGCTTAACCCGAGCGTCCTCCTGTTTTGCTGAGAGGAGTTAGTTTGGGAAGACAAGGTAATTACACTACGTAGAGAAAAGGTGAGCTCAGACCAGAAGCCCAAACGGGTCTGACTGCAACACGCTGGGTACAAACCGACATTGCTTTGAACATCTCCTTCACTCGGTGCTGCTACCGAAGGGGGGGATGACCTCAGCCCCCCGCGGTTCGGGGAAGGCTGGAGCCGCTCAGGTTGCGGCCGGGCGGGCTCCGGAAAGGCGGCGCTGCGGGGGGAGCCCCGGGCAGGTGAGCGCCCCAGCAGCCCGGCAGGGAGCCGCCCGCGGGCTCTCCGCGCGGTTCCCCCCGCATTTCACGTAGCGCCGAGGAGGACGGACCGGAACGGGAATTGCCAGCCCCGTCCCCGATGCGCGGCGGCGGCAGAACGAGCAGCGGCAACAGCACCGCCCGGCTCCGGCCCGCGGGCCCCGCACGGGGCTGTCGCTCCCCGCCTCGCCCGGTGGGAGAAGGGCGCGGAGGCGGCGGGAGGCGCTCCCGGGCCGGCCGGGATGAGGGGGCGCGGCGGGGCGGGCTCGGCACCGCCCGTGCCCGGCCCGGCCCGCGCACGTGGTGGGGGGGGCGCGGGCCGCCCCTCCCTGCCCGCCCCCCGGCGCGGAGGGGCGCGCTGTGTCGGCGCCAGCCCTCTTCTCCTGTTTTTTGGGTTGTGGCTTTTTTTGTTTTTGTTTTTTTTTTCGAAGTCTTGCTTAGCAAATTGCGCGTGATGAGCTCATGATGCCGCGCCCCCCCCGCCCAGGCTGGGGCAGGCAGGGGGACGTGAGGCGGGCGGGCGCGGCCAGCGGCGGGGGCTCTGCGCAGCCCGGAGGAGGGGGAGTTCTCGGTCCCACGCTGTTTACTGGACTCGGGTTGTGAGGCTTTTCTCTCCCTTTTTTTTTTCTTTTTTTAAAATATATATATATATGTATATTTATTTATTTATTGCCCCTGTCCCGTTGCGTGGCGGGCTGTTTGCCGCTCTGTTCGCAGGTGGATCCATGCGCTCCCCCAAGAGCGGCTCCGCTGCCGCGCAGCGCCGCGCCGGGGCGGGGGGAGCGGCCGCCAGGTTCGGCCCCGCCGCCGCCGCTGCGGGGGGCGGCCCCGCCCGGGCTCCGGGTGGGCAGGCGTGAGGCGGGCGAAGTTTCTGCGCGGCGCCGGGCCCCTCCGAGGGACTGCGGGCAGGGACGAGCCTGGCCGCGCGGTGCTGGGGGAGCTGACTCCGCCGCCGCCAGCAGAGCAGCCCGGCTTTGGCCATGAAGAGGAAACAGAAGAGGTTTCTGCAAATGACGCTGCTCTTCACCGCGGCTCTGATTTTCCTGCCTGACATCGGCCTCTGGTCTCTGTACAAGGAGAAGCACCTGGTGAAGCCGCCCGAAGCCGCCGAGCCGCAGGTAGGTGCGGCGCCGCCCGGAGCGCAGCCCCGGGGCAGGGCAGGGCAGGGCGCAGCCGCCCTCGGGCACGGCCCCGGTCTCGCCCCTGCGGGGCCCGGCTGCGGCCCGGGGCGGGAGCGGCAGCGGCAGCACGTGTGTGCCTGTCCGAGCGCCGCGCCCGAGAGAAAGTTGTGAGAGCATCTGAGCCTGCCTTCCCCGGCAAGGGCGAGGGGTGAGCCGCACGGAGGATGCCTCTCAAATTAGGAGGACGTGGGATTTTGTGCGTTGGTGAGCTGACTGTGATGCTGGGCTCTAATTTTCATTGCAAGAAGTGGAGGTTTTAGTGCAACTTTTTGTTTGCCTGCCTCTCTGCAATACTTCTCGAACTGGCGTGTGGCTATAGGTCCACTGAAATTGATGAGGTCCATGTAGATGTCTTACCACCGAGATTTTTTGTTTCCTCTTCTGTTGTATATTCGACAGAAGTGATTGGCAGAATTTTTTTTCTCTTCTGAATATTACTATTGTGACCTGATGCTGCAACGCTGTGTTTAACTGCTTGTCAGACTGATGTCACAAAGAACTTCCAAATATTTTCAGTTTACAGTTTTCTCGATCACTGTTATTAATAAGAGCAGTTGACATAAGCTGTTTTTTGCTCGAGTTATTCCTCAGCTTGATGGGTTTATGTATGGCTCATAAATCACAGCATGACCTGCATTAAGTGAAGTTTAGTTTTAAGGAGTTGTTGTAATGCACTTCTTTATAACGCTGCCTGTAATTTACCAAAGCTTATGTTTGTTCTGTTCAACAGTACAATGCTCCTACACTGTAATTGTCAGTGTAATTTAAATATAACATGAATGTTTCATAGATCATTGGTAAGAAATTACAGGATTGTATAATGTTTTATCTTGTTTACCACTTACATAGCCTTCACATTAGAGTGTATTAGATGGCATCATATATCATTTTAGTGTATTAGTAGCCTTCATTTCAAGGGTCATCACCCATGTGTGGTCAATGGCTTCAATTGAGCAATAACATATTTGATTCTTTGTTAATAAGGGTATCCATTACAGAAGTTAGTCCTCCAAAGTGTCGTAACTTTGGTTAGGGAAATATGCTGAATATTACTAGAGAAGGAAGTTAAGGATAGCTTCTTAATTTGAAGTTTACTTTATGTTTCCATGGGTTTTAAAATGCAATAGGTGTCGGGTGCTAAAATTTAGTTGGAAGTAATTTCTGCTGAAAGAAAATTATGCATGATCATAAGTGTCTGTCATTAGTGTACAAGGTGCACTCTGCAGTCTTTGCAGCTTCTAATTTACTTTGTGACTTAGGAGATCTAGAGGTATTCAATGCCAGAAATTATTTCCATGTGTGCTGCATGGCTCTTTAGAACACACATGCCTTGAAGAAATTTCTAATGTTCAAGAGTGCTCTCCAAGTAGAACATGATTTGATAACACTGAAAGGGAGCTTTTTTATTAAAAAAAAAAATAGTTCTGGATAAAGTGGTGTAAGACATAGATGCTAAGCATATGTCAAGGACTAGTGAGGCTTTCTAATGAGACCCTCAAAAAATTTTTCATTCTAAGTTTTCTGAAAAGGACTTTTTGCTATCTTCCTTTTTTCTCCCCCCCTTTTTTCCCCCCTTCCCTTTTCTCCCAGTCTGAATACTAATTGAACAGTAATAGGACTGTTTAATGGAAAAACAATAAAAATGAGCAGTGAAACTCTGAACCTTACAGCTGACTCTAATGTAATTCTGTTATCATGGTAAGTATTGAAATCATGTTGGCAATGTCATTACCCAGTGAAGGTGGAAGGTTGAAGTACAGACAAGTAATGAAATTAGGTTACTTATGTCTTTTGATGTGCACATTATAACCCAAAATACTTACAAGCAACAGGGATTGAAATACAAGTTTGAGTTCAACTCCCTGAAATATAAAGAAAATCTTAAGACATCTTTGCAACTACCCCTCGAAATGAGGGTAGTTTCTTTCATACTAGGAAAGACTGCGTTAGAAATAGTATCCTAGTAGAAATGTAACTTCTTTTTCCCTGTTAAGTTAGTAGCAGGTGAAAGAATTTAAACACTCAGCACAGTTATTCTTTGCCCTTGAGGTATTCAATTTCTTGATACTTTGTGTGACTTAACACAAGTTTAGAGGTCAGTCCTACTGAAACTGCAGCAGACTTTTCTTATATATTCTAAGATCGTGTTAGGTTACAAAGCTGTGTGTGTAGAGTCAGCACATCATGCTAGTGATGTGCAGTTGGACTGTTTTGGTGTGTCCTGACCATGGGAGAGAGGCAGAGCTGTCTGTGGCTTCAATAATTTAGTTACAGGCTGAAATGGTTTTGCCTTTGTGAGTAAATTGAGTGTCTAGTTGGTATTCTGACCTTGACAGTAGTGATTATAAATGTGCCATCTTGTTTTAAGAACAATTAAGTTCATGTTAGAGATCATCAGGTGGTTTTGAGGAGATGGCGTGGTGAAATGATGTTTTGACTACTTATAAATTAAGCTTTCCCATTCATTGCGGAAACAAACATCCCCAGCCTTCCCTGTGAATGAGGGCTCTGTCAGCCTCTCCCACCACCTCAGCTGCTTGCCATAGCGCCACAGCGAAGGAGGGATGGCAGCCTGATGGAGCAGGTATTGATATTCTGACAGCAGTGAGCAGGGAAGCTGTTCAAAAGCAGTCCACAAGGCAAAAATAGTCTGTTTCTATCAATGGTAGAACAGTGTCCCCTGGGGACTGTGTCATTTCCCAAGCCTAGAAGAGGCACTTGCGTTCTTTACAGCTCTCTAGAAATTCTAAACTAAGAATTCCAGCAAACTAAGTTGACTTTTTTTTTGTGAAAATAGTGCTGCAATAAATTACATAAGATTTTTTTTTATTGTTGTTCTGCAAATTCTGTTTCTGAGTAGGGGAGCTTTTCTTTAGGAAAAATTGAAAAATGAGAAGATGATACAGCTGTGATTTCAGACATTAATGATTTTGATCATTACAAAATTGAGCTTTACATTAATTCTATATACATAAGTAATCTCTATAAACCTTTGTTTCATAGAAACTTTTTAAAGCTATCATGTTTTCACTTGAGAACTTGATAGGCTTGGTTTTTGTATTTTGGCTATTGTTATTTACTTCTGGTTTATCATATTATTTAAAGTGGAGCTTCAAGGATAAATGTACATTTAAAGGTTCTGAGTTATGTGGTGCAACAATATTTCCATAAAATACAGATTGACATGAATGGTAGACTCAAGGGAAAAAATATAGTTTATTTCTAGTTTAATCTTTCTAAGACTGCCTTCCTTGCTATTCTGTGGGAATAAGGGAAATAGAATAGGGTATTTCTATTGCCTTTTTTAAAAAGAAGTTTTAGAAATTCCTTAAGACATTATGGTGTCCTTAAGGTTTGATTACATTTTTTGCAGTTAGTTTAACTTTGGGGGGGAGGGGGGGAGGAGTTTGTTTGTTTTTGTTTTGTCATTGGGATATTATGTATGTGATGTAAGTATCTTGTCTGATCTTTTGATAAAATTCCTAGACCAGGTGTATGGATACCAAGTTATACTGGTAAAACTTTTAACTTCAGTTTTGTTTCCTATGGAGGAAAAGCAGCAATTTAATGCAAGCGGTTGGATGTAATCCTGGTTGTCTCATCCCATCTAAAGTTAGTGCTACTTTGTTGGGCTACAGTAAGGCTTTAGCCTTGTCTGTTCATACATTGTCAGCATACGAAGCATAACTTTGTGTAAAAGTACCAAATTTCTTGCAGCAGTTTTCCAGTGTCTGTTATGTAGGTATTGTGATGCATGTTTCTTTCTGTCCCCTCTGTATGGGAGGCCAGTGTGGGTGATGACTGAAAGGAGGGCAGTCTAGTGAAGTGACCCCTAGTATATTTCAACTTCATTTTCTATTTGTTTTCATTTGTCACATCCCTGCTTCCTGGTGTCAAACCTCCTTGCTTATAACTGAATTGAACAGCAGCATCTCTTAGTCACAGATGCTCTGTAGTACTTACAGGTGTCTTACTGAAATGCTTTATGATGTGTAAAGTAAGGAAAGAAGGTAGATTTCTGGCTTTGTTTCACATATGGTCTGGTATTTTTTTTTATTTTCGTGCATGCATGGTGTCCAGAACAAAGAGCAAAAGCTGTGCTGTGAGGGGGGGAACATTGTTCCATGGGATAGTCATGGAGCTCTCTTTCCATTGTCCTGTGGAGCCTGTGCTGCTTAGCTCCAATATTATACTTTTCTCATGGGATAGTGAGGTATGGATTTAAATGAACTCCTTAGGATAAGGAGAACTTAGTCCTTACAAATCCTAGGCCTCTATTGTAGTTGGCAAACAGGCACAAAATTGACTTACTAAGCTCGGTGGTTATGAAAGAAGTGACTTTGTCTTCTGAATCCAAAAAGCAACTTTGGCCTGAGTTCTGTCTTGCAAACAGCCATTAGTTTCTGAAGTCTGTGAAAGAAGTGAAAATTTAAATTTACCCCAGAATGCGGTGTTTGCTGCTGTTTAGCACACAGGTTTTGATAATCATAAATTTTCCAGGACAGCTAACCCTGTCAAATCCCTATTGACGCCAGCAAAGTACAAAGCTTGGGTTGGTGAATTCTGTTTCTGGTGCATAAAAGCAGCATCTTGAGAGCACAAGTTTCTTTCTCCCCCCAGATTTTTTTCCCTTGCTTTTCTGGTTGATCTCAACAGCTGCAAAATCTTGTACAAAATATGGTTTGGTAAAGACATAAATATATACCTATTTTCTATTATTACACTCTTGGGACACTGTCAGTTACTTCTGTATTTAGTTCCACTGTCTCAATTATTTACCTTTGCTTTCACCACAAACTTATGAGGTAGGAGAGTTTTGTTTCTCTTTAGCAGAGGAGTAAATAAAGTATAGAGTGACAAACAGGCTCAAGCCTACAAAAGTAGCTGCTTGACTGCTGCTGATGTTTATTTCTACTATTTTGGGAGAATACCTGTCAGACCATAAAAAATACTGATAATATGAAGCCTCAGTTTCTCTGGTCAGTTTCTATTCATGTGCTATTCCAAGCAAGTCATTGTTTCTCTCCTCAGAGCAGCAGCTAGACCTGTTGTCTTCAATACTCTTATTTTTTTTTTAATTTATTAATGGTCCTGTTGATTGCTCTGCTGATTGCTGTGCTGGTGTGCCAGCTCCAAGAGTCCTTGTACCTGGCGTGACAAAACAGTTTAGTGCCTTAAACTGCAGAGCATTGGCAACTTGAGTTTGCCCTTTAGGTGTTTTAAGTCACACAATTAACACTTATGTAATTCAGTTCTTTTACCTAAATTGTTCATGTGTCATTTCATTCCCTTGTATATATTGGAGCCTATTGAAGAAAATATAATTTGAGTTCTAAAACCTTTGTTACTTTACTGCCAAAAATAGTAATGTGTCTTAAAACAGTGTGCTTCTGTTGTATTCAGTATACCAGAGGGAGCCCTCCTGTGGTTAATTTAATACCTATCAATTTTCAGGAGTGTTACTAAATAGAGTGAATCTTACAGGATAAAATAGACTGGTTTGGATATTTAATTTTCTTTCTATTTAACTCAGCATTTTTAATGCATTTCAGCTGATTTATTGTGCATAGTAATTTTTACTTAATCCAAATCAAAACATAAGATCAAGAAACCTCAGTGCAAGACTCTTGGGCTTGTAGAAAGGCTGCTGTGACAAAGGGGATTCCATGGCTGTATTGAAGCAATGGGGTGCAAAATTGCTCAGTTATGAAGGGGGATACCCAAGCTATGTTTTGTCCTCCCACTGGGATGAGATGCTCAGTTCTTTCTTAAACTTCCTCATCTCCTTGTGTAGGCAATTTCTCTTGTGTCTGGCTGTGAAGGATTGCAGTGGAACTATAGGTGGTCCTGGTCAGGAGCCAGACTGCGCTGTGTGTGCTGTGTGTGTAGGCAGGTGTCTGTTCACACAAAGAAGAAAGAACAATTCAGCTTTTCTCTTGTTTTTAATGCTCAGACAGGTAACTTATGGTCTTTGTTTATCAATATGCTGATGCACACATTTATAGCAATTGACTGCAGCAAAACTGTGTGTATACTGACTGCTTTGATGGATTTGGGCCAGGAGCAGACATCTTGGCTACTTTAAATTAGTCTGGAAAAAATTAATTCAAAGATCAACAAGTTAAATGCAATGCAACTCAGGAATCCCAAACTAAACATTCTGCCTGTACTGTAAATGTTCCTCATGGTCCAGAGACCAAATTGTGCTGACTGAAAGCAGTCCCATTCTTTTAATGTTTTTTTTTTAAATTTGAAAAGGCTTCATTAGGAGATAGCAACCTCGGAACCTTCGTTGTGAGAATTCCAGTGTGTCATGTTTTAACTTTGGCAGGCAAGTAAGCACCACACCACTGTGCTCCCACTCCCATCTCAGTGGGATGGAGGAGAGTATCCAAAGGGTAAAAGTGAGAAAACTCGTGGGTTGAGGTAAAGACAGTTTAATAGGTAAAGCAAAAGCCCCACATGCAAGCAAAAAACACAGAATCAATTCGCCTTTTCCCCTGGCAGGCAGGTGTTCAGCCTTCTCCAGGAAAGTTGGGCTCCATTGTGCATAACGGTTACTTGAGAAGACAAATGCCATCCTGACTCCTGTTGTCACCTCTTCCTTCAGTTTTATGGTGACTCTGATGCCATATGGTATAGCATATCCCATTGCTTACTTGTTTTCAGCTGTATCTTCTCCCATCTTCCTGTTCAGCACCAGCCTCCTCACTGTCAGGGCTGTTTAAGAAGCAGGAAAGCACTGATGCTGTGTAAACCCTCCTCAGCACCACCAAAAACATCCTTGTGTTGTCAGCACTGTTTCCAGCACAAATCCAAAATACAGCCCCCGACCAGCGGCTGTGAGGAAAATTAATTTTATGCCATCTGCAATCAGCATGTAATGTAAATGTGTTTTTGAGGTCAAGCTCTGTAATGATTCATTTATTTCAACCTGATTTTGACAATTGTCACATTTGGAAGGATTTCACTGTGATATTCTTGTCTGGGTAGTCTTATTCAAGACATGTCTTCAACAGAGAAACCCTTTCCTTGTTCTTTTTAAGAAACACCATGGGAGAGACCTGCTTGTGATTGTTTGCTCAAGAGGTAAAGAAGAGGAAGAAAATCTTTTGCAGGGACTTAGCAGGAATTCATGCTTATTTTTCAAATTCTTTACCTTCATTTCCATGATTTTCACACATTTTTCTGTGACGTGGCTCCAAGTCTATGCAAACAGCCAGTGATCCAAGTCGGCTATTTAGTCACCAAACTAATAACAAAGTGAATTGTAGGAACAAAAATGATGAAGTGTATGTCCAGCTAACATAGAAATATCTAGGCCACAATATCCCACTCTCTTCTGGATGCTTGCACTCCACAGGGCCAGAGCTGTCACATTTCTGTTCAAGGTCATGTTTCACAGGGACAATGTTTCCTTATGCTGTCATTTTAAGATCTCTTGGCAGATACTATTGAAGGAAATTCCTATTATATCTTTCTCTGGTCGAATCCTATTTATTGACCACCCCTGCCCTTAGGAAGCAATCACTAGCTGAAATATGAGGCTTTCTTGTCACATGTGGATTTAACAGATAACTACAGCATCCATTTCCACACCAGCACCTCCAGCTGTTGGTTACCTTCCCATGCCCGAAATTTTCAGCCAAATCCCTGATGACAGTACACAATGGTATTTGACAGATGCTTCATTGTATCATCTGAAACCACCTCAGAACAGCATAAGCCTGACTGCCAGACTTTTCTCTGAAGGAGCTGAAGAATATTTTTGTGTTGTCTTCAGAGACATGTGAACAGTCACCCCTATGAGAACTGTAGCAACAAGAAGTTTGAAGATTGGTGCCTCTGGCAGTGCCATGAATGTGCAGTGCCATGAAACTTGTCATGTTTGTTTCAACTGAGAGATACCACATCCAGTGCAGATTCCTGTGGGTTGACAGTTGTTTTTTTTGGTTTGTTTCTTTGTAATGTGAAATTTACAGTGCAAATTGGATATAGTAGACTAGAAAATCTGGCCGGTATGACTTAAATGTTTCATTGATCAGTGATAAACCATTAATTCTGTGCTTAAGAAGCAGTGGCAATTGAGCAGTTTTCTTCTTTTCTACACAGTGGTTTATGGCAGCATGCGATACTGCTAAGAGATTTAGCTAGGCAGTGTAATTATCTAAACTAAAATTTTGTCAGGACACCAGTATGAGTACAAGGTGCTTTAGAAATTGGATTGCTCACTGAAGTGTGTAAGTGTAGATTTATCAGACTAACTTAAGGAGCTCATTTGCCTAAAGAAGCACAATTTTTCATACTTGTATTTAGAATAACAGATGTGTTTATTTAGAAAATTTTAGCCTGTGTACTTATTTTTGCTCTCTGTAAATAGTTTTCTATCAGTTGAGTACTAGGAGAAGGCAGGCAAACATTTAGGACAAGTAAGAATATTTCATAGCAGTCTATGACAAGTTCCATTTATAGATGAAGATGGGAAAGAGGAAGGAAGGACTCCCTGTGTCTCTGTTCAGAGCCAATGCCAGGGAAATACAGGCCCTGCAGTGTTAATGGCTTCTCTACTGGGAGATAAGTATTTTATCCCGTATGTTTTTGCCTCACTGTGATTGAAATCTCCCAATTTAGCATTAGATAAAACAATTTGATGTCACAAGCAGTTTGTCTTTCTGTTTTGTCATCCAGTCCCTGGACTGAAATTTGCGGTTGTAATGTAGCTTGTGGGTGAAGTTTGTGTAACTTTGCTGAAACTTTTTGACTGTGTCCAAGGGAGCAAGGTCAAAGAGTGCACAAGGCCTGGAGGGGTTTGTGGTGTTCGCCCCCACAGGAGATAGCTCCAGCAGGTACAGGCAGCTGAAATACCCTCTGTGCAGATTACCCTCATTCACCCTTGGCAAAACTTGGCTTGTCCCTGGCACAGCCTGCACAGATGCAGCAGTAGCTAGCCAGACATAATTACTAGATAACTTGAGGAGAGACTATAAATTGCACCAAATCTAGTGCTGATGCCACATCCTTCAGTGGTTCTCCAGTTCTGAATCATCTATCTTGAACAGAATTCATACATTGTTTAATGCAGTAGTTGACTTTTTTAATAAGAGAGCACAATGCCTAATGTGGTTTTTCGCTCTTATTTTCAACATAGCAGCACACTTCCATCTCTCTCTGCTTTTTCTCTTTTTTATTTGCTTTTTCTTGGGGGGAAGTCCTTCACATTTCAGATTATTTAATGTTTTTGATATCCCACTTAGTTCCTGGTTAAATTACTGTATTGGACTGAGTTGTGTAAATTTTTAGATTGCTTTCTCTGTAGAGCAGTAGTTTCACATTAGCATGGAGAATGCACTTAAAAGATACATTAATGCCATTCAACAAGCTGTATATTTATGTTTTTCTCAGACTCTGATAAATTACTACATTTTGAGTTGCATTTGTTATGGCTACAAAATGAATGACAGATTTGAATGGATGCTGTTTTTGCAAAATTGCTCAATATAAACTAAAGTGACATTCAAATTGCTGATCAAATTTTACAATTATGACACCAGTATAAAAATGTAAATTCAGAACTTTTATGACATTGAGCAACAAATTCTCCTCTAAAGTTACAGAATCATTAAAGACACAACACAGATGAGAATAAAAAATACTTGTGATGGCTTCAAAAATTAGCAGGGAAAAAAGTTAAATACGAAAGTCTCACAGTGAAATATTCCTGCAGTATATGTGACCTGTGTTTCACATCAGATTAAATCTTTTCCAGCATCCTTGGGCATCCTTGGCATAATTTCCAATAATGGTGAAGCAGTGGAAATTTCTCTAAGCACAAGGAGATGCTCCTCCATGGAAGTCATAGTTTATTTTAAGTGATATTGTTTGAACTATGTTGAGAGGAGTGTGGTTTTATATCTCTATCTTCCCTAAAGTAATCCATTTCAGAAATACGAGAACAATGTAAGTGCAGCTAGAACAGATATATAAGCCTATGCTTTGCTAACATGAAAGTGAAGTTGTGTTCACCTCCACCAACTGCTTATGCTAATGGATTTTGAAATTTGCCATTTTTAGCAATGTAGGCAGACATGCCGTGTGATCAGAAGGGGCTTCAGAGGAAGACAGGAAACTTATGGAATTCCATCAGGGAAAGCAGGAAAGCTGCGAAAGGATGGGAAATAAATTTGGCTAGAAATAAGGTCCATTACCTTCTGTAATCTTCCCCCATCTTCCCTGCCTTCGTCCTCCCTCAGGAAAGTGTGCACCCAGAGCAGTAAGGATGCTGAGATGTTTAAACCCTTTTCACACAAAGTGTTGAGGGAAACCGTTTGACAAAGTGTTGTTATTAATGTGAGACTTTCTGTTTCATTTTACTTGTTGTAAAACTGAGGTGGTTTCTAAGTGCAGACCCCAAAATTGTGCAGTGGCTGAAGAGAAAGGTGTTTTCTTTGAAGCAACTTCAGTATGAACATGTGAGAGACATTTTTCTTCAGATGTTGAAGACTCACAACAGATGTCTCCTTCAGAAGGAATGAAGAAAAAATGCATTTTATATTAGGAACAAGGAAATAGAGATGGCATCATGCTAAGCAGCAACCTGCTTCTGCATCTGGAATGGATGTGAATGACAAATGAACATGGGAGATTCTGCTGCTTTCAGATGAGACAATTTAGAGTAATTTTCTTCATAATTTCTGCTGTGGGGCTGTGTTTTTGATTTGTGCTGAACACAGGGTTGATAGTATAGAGATGTTTTAGTTGTTGCTGAGCAGAGGTTGCACAGAGCCAAGGCCTTTTCTGCTGTTCATAGTGCCATGCTGGGGAGGAAGGCGGAGGGCTCGTGGGAGCTTGGGAGGAGGCACAGCCAGGATGGGTGACCCAGGGACATTCCAGACCATCTGGCATCGTGCTCAGTATATAAAGTGCAGGGAAGAAAGAGAAAGAGGAGCAGCATTTGAAGTGATGGTGTTTGTCTTTCCAGGTAACCATTAAATGTGATGGGGCCCTCCTCTCCTGGAGATGGCTGAGCACCTGCCTGCCCATGGGAAGCAGTGAATTAATTCCTTGTTTTGCTTTGCTTATGTTCATGACTTTTTTGTTCTCTATGAACTGTCTTTGTCTCAACCCGTGAGTTCTCTATTTTTATCCTGCCAAGTCTCTACCTGGTCCTGCTGGTGGGGGAATGAGCGGCTGTGTGGGGCTTGGCTGTTGGGTAGGGTTGGACCATGACCGAGAACAAGGCCAGGACTGTGCACTTCATAACCTCTTCAGAGACATAGATTTTAGAAAAGCTTGCCACTTCTTTGTGTTGTAGAAATGTTTGTTCTGTGATCTATAAGAGTAAAATATTTCTGAATTTAGTTTAAAACTAAAATTCAGCGAGATTTGAAACTCTTCTTCAATGCATTTTAAAGAAATTGTTAGTAGAATAGATTCCTCAGAGATAGTTGTTAGCATGGGTTTTGAGTTTTTCCTTTTACTTATATGTATATGTGTGTATATGTGCACTCGTGTATGTTTGTTCATGGGCAGAAAGTGAAGAGACCATCTTTGCTTCCTGCAGGGAGAGGGTATATTTTTCTTAGTGTAGCATGCCAACAGTCTTGCGAGAAATAGAAAAATTTTGTGAAAAACACTATGTGAATACATGAAGAAGCATATGTTAATGAGGATAAATTGGGCACAAATCTACAGTGTCTTTGGCATTTTTAAGTTGGGTTTTTTTTAATAAATTCGGAGGTTTTTGTTTTTGTCTCTCATCCTTCTTTAAAAACAGATTGCATGTGGGCTGGCTTTATGTTCAGTTTTTGAACAGCCATAACTTTCAACAATCTACTGCATGTTTTTTCCTCCTCTACTTGAGAAGACTTGAAATCTGTAGTAAATAATGATGTTGGCTCATTTCATTTATGCCCTTGATTGTCTCCAGTCGTTCCTGTTAGTCATGTCTACTCTTTAGACAGTGGACTCACATACAGATTTTTTTTATGTGTATGTTTGTTTAGGAAACCATAGAGAAGATTGTTCAAAAATAACTTGCCCAAGGCTGCCATCCTTATAACACACTTTGCTAATCTCCTGGTCTCCTGGTATGTGTGATCAAAAATCAAACAACTGACCTTCTCTCCCATTTAGTAACCTTCTTCATATCACAGATTGATCTTCAATTTACTGATCTGGTTGTTTGAGAGACCAGCTACTATCTTTTAATAAAAATGGAGAAACCACCAGAATGTTAGAATGGAAGTGACAGGAAGGAAATATGTAAGTAATGAAAATATATACACCAAGGAAAATAATAAGAAAAATACAACTTGTCAAATATTCTTCTTGAATTTCCAAGTTGTGTTGTTGTTGTGTTTCCTATGCCTTCTCTTTCATGTTCCAATCTGCGTGTCTGGCATCTTTTAATATTATATTATGATTTTTTTATATGCATACTGACTGCAACTTTGCTTCTCTCTTTTAATTTATTACAGCATATTAGTAAAGCTGCTTTGGAATACCCTGGATTAATGATGCATTTAAACTGTTTTAAAACAACCCTAAGCCAGGTCAATTATTGAAGTAATGCCAGCGAGGAATATTTTATTTTGATTGCAGTAAGCTCTTAGTTTTATGTTAACTGCATTGTACAAACATGACCTGTGGGCTTTTAATGTTACAGTGAATTGGAAACATGTGAATAAAGCATGCTTTGCATTTGCAAGGAGCAACCTAACTCTCCTTATTGAGACGTGATTCTAGCTTCTATTCCTTGGTTGTGCATGGGGTCACGTTTTTGTGCAAGTGCTCTGACAATACAGGGCACTGAGATGTTTTTGATATAAAGGGAGGGCATAGTGAGGTGTGGGTGCTGCTTATGGCGTGTTAGGCATCACTGCCACTGATTGTCTTCCTAAACCTCATTTGTAAAAGCAGTGCATTTAAATTGTTCTTGTAAAATTCACATCCTCAATTATTGCAATGTTTCTTTTCCTTTTTGGAAGTGTAAAGTGTTACTTGCTGTGCTCTCCTTTATAATTGAGTTGGAATGAGGGCTTACTATATACTTTTCAAAATGCGGGGATATGTTTTTTCTCATCCCAAATATGTTTAATCTACTTTTCTGTTCAAAACTGCATTGTGGTTGCTCTGCTTGATTCCAAGATGATGGGAAGCTTATGCTGCAAATTTAAAAAACAAACAAAAATCAGCTCTATATAACAAAATTTTAGTCACACAGTCTCTTGTATATAACACTGGTGTCGACCAGTCTTCAGTGATATTGGACTTCACAGGTTTGGCAGTGCCTGGGAAGCTTGACTGGCCCATGAAGTTTTGCAAGTAACTTTAGGCTGTGACTGTTATTTTTTTGTTAAATTGGTCTTCTGGAAGAATGTCGGAGGATAGCTTAAAGAAAAAGGCCATGAAGACATACAATTGAGAGAAAAGTATAAGGTAAAAGTAAAGCAGTTCCTAAAGCAGTTCCCAGCCTGATTTCTATAAACAATTAGACTCTCTTTATAAACAATAAAGTTCTCAGACAGTCTTCCCATAACGAGCAGACCACCCTCTCTGGGAAAGGCTGGCACCCTGGGAACAGATGTGGAAGCTTTGGGAACTCTGGTTCTGTTTTTAATAAACAATTGTAGGTATTCTAAAACAAAAGGAGTGGTTAGAGTTTTCTCTGTTAGCGTATCATGAACTTGGATTACAGAATATGCATGAAGTTCGTTAACACTATTATTTAAGGTGACTGATCGGTCAATAAACTTGAGTTCAATGCATTAAAGGATGGTCGTTCTCCCTTCATCTCCAACAGAAGAGGAGCTAAAAACTGGTTCCAATCATGGCCTGAAATTGCACCTGTACCAAACTTTCAGAAATTTGCTTTAGAAATAAACAGATGATACACTTTTCCAGAAGAATGCTTACAAATAGTTGTGGCCTGTTATCCATTTAAAGAGGGGTAAAACCAGTTCTTAAAAAGAAGACTCCCTCTTTGTTTAGGAGAACAGTGATTTGGCAGCGACTGAGCTGCTTGAGATGAGCAGAGATTTTGAACATTGAGACACTTGCAAGGTAAAACAAAATGTAAACAAGACCAAAAAGATTCATTCCAATTGTTTCTGAAGAATTACAGGAAGCAAAGTAAAAACCTTTTTGTGTTTTGGGGTTGTTATTAGGCTAAAGTAATGCTCAGGTGTTGGAAAACTGGGATGTTCCATGTCTAGGAAGCAGAGGCATAAAACAATGATCTGTGCGTTCAATGGCCAGTGTTTGGAAGATACATTATAGTGAAAAGATTTTATGTAATGGAGAGAAAATAAGGAAGTGGGAAGCTTGGAGTAGAATATAGGCAGAATTTTGCTGCGGTATTTCAGGATCTCTCTATATAATTTTCTTTCTTTGTCTAGCCCTCTAAAGAAAAATGTGGATAAATTATAAAATAATGTTTATTGGGAAATAAATAATCCTAGGTTTACATATGCAGCAATAACTTTTGACACAGTAATTGCTACTCAGGAAGGAGCTCTTGATGCTTATATTAGTTTTATGAAAATGTTAGCTTTCGTTTCAAAGTGAATAACATTGTTATGGCTACGGTGTAAATTAGTTGTGTACTCTCAAATATTGTACAATTCTTGTTGACTCATAGTCATCACAGATGGGATAGAAAGATAACCTATTGAGGGAGACCTGATTAAGTAGAGGTTTCATTGTTGTCTGACTGATGAGAGATCTGAGAATATGATAGAGGTATGTGAGAAAAGAGTAACATGGAAAAGATATGCAGGCATCACTTTATTGACTCTTTCTTTCAATAGAAATAATAGCATCAAATTGAATACTGTACCAGTATCAAAACAAGTGGCAGAGGCAGGTTTGTGTACAATAGATTATTAAGATATGGAGCTTTCTGAACCAGGGATTGTGGATATTAAAAGCTTACATGGCTTCAAGAAACAATTGAATGCATTCATGGAGGAAAAATACATTAGGGATAAAGACAGTGCCTCTGGCTTGCACTGTCCTTGAACCATCAGTTGCTGGAGTCTGGAAGGGTATTTTAGGGAAGTGAAGTTGTTTGTTTGCCATGTATTTATATCTTTTGCTGTTGTTCGCTGTCAGAAACAGATAATTAGCTGGATAGACCTGTTTGTGTAGCTTACAAAAGTCATTCTTAAACTAATAATGTGTAGGTTAAAGTTGTCCGTAGTTGTTGCTGTCAACTGAACTGTTGATCACTTGTTGCTGATAGGAAATCAAGTTGTGGAACAGATGATTTTGAATGAGTTTCTTGATGACAGAGAATGTTCTGGTAAGTCAGAAAGATTGAACCTATCTGGCAATACTATGTTGCTGCTCCACAGTGAATTTGAGGTGTGGCGCACTGAGAAAGTGCCCTAGATGAAGTATAACTGTAATAATATGCATTTTCCTATTATAAATGTGTGTCTTGGTGTATGAGTCAATATTTGAGGGATACTCAAGACACAATTTCAAGATTTGGAACTTTAATTGATACTTATAGGGACACTTATCTCCATCCTCTGTTGCTTGCTATTATTCTGGATTATTCTGTGTAGTTTGTTTGCTTTTATTTTTATGCAACTTTTTCTCTATTTGAAATAATATTAACTTTTTCCTCCTCAAGTTGAAATGTTGAACATGGGAATGTTGAATATGGTAAAATGTCATAAGGAACATTTTCAGTCTGAGATCTTGGTATTGTTCAATATGTGTGAAACAGCTTGGAGGGGTTTTAGGTTTTGATTTCTGCTTTTTTGTTTACTATTGAAGGGAAATATTTTCTTAAATATATATATTGCATGCAAAGAGGATATTATGACCTAAAAATATTCAGATTACTCTGAGGAATGTCTATGGAGCTGTACATTGATTACCCTATAGTATCACGAGTACAGATATCTATGAAAGTGATGTAGCCCAGAATTTGGTTGGCATTCTGCACCATAGGTGCATATTTCTGGCTCATGGCAAGCTTCTGGTCAACCAGCATTTCCAAATCCTTCTCCTCTGGGCTACTATCAACTGATTCTCTGCCCAACCTGTGTTTGTACTTGGAGTTGCTTTCAGGGTCCCTCTGGATGCACCACTCAGGTCGGTGGTGTTGGGAAGCTTGCTGGGAATGTGCTCAATCCCACTGTCCATGTTGCCTACAAAGATGTTAAATGGCACCCCTGAGAAATGCTGCTCGTCACCGTTCTCTGTGTGAACACTGAACCCTCGACCACAACTTTCCGTCCATCCATCCATGCAATGCTTTATCCACTGAGTGGTCTATCCATAAAATCCATATCTCTCCAGTTCAGAGACAAGAATTTCATGCAGGACACCATGAAGTGCTTTGCACAAGTCCAAAACCATTGCATATTACTTGCTAAGATCTGCTCCTAGATTGCACTTTTATATATGGTGTAGTGTAGAAATGGGTTTAATTTCTGTCTTTTTTAAGTACATGCCTTCTCTGTAGTCCCAGCTTTTACACACAAGTTACAATATGATCCAGTCAGTTGTACTGTTGACCAGGTGTTAGGGCTTGAATTTTAACAACTGTAGGAGTTCTTGTAGAGTACTTAATAAAGATCAACAGGGTTTTGAAAAAAAATAAACTTAATTGGCATAATCCCCATTGCCAGAGTAAAGCTTCTGCTGCCTTCAATGGGAGCTGAGTTTTGTAATCAGTGCTGTCAGTCACCATCTGGACTGACACAGTTTTGCCATGGAGAGAGTCCGTCTTTTCTGGGATGCCATCTGTTAGTCAGCTTCTTCTGACTTGTTTCCAGTATCAACCTTTATACCTTCTTTCATGTTCTCTTTTGTGCTCCAAGCAACCTCTCAAATCCTCATTCTCCCTGCTGTTTTCAAAATATGTTTCTGAACACCAGTGAGCACAATGAGGTAGCCTAACAATAATGTCTGTTACCAAACCCTGGGCAACATCACAATCATCTGAAGAAAATCTGTTAGGAGGCTAAGGCTTGGAAGGCGTTGAGCCCAAACCCTTTTCTCATCCCTGCAAGTGGTATTTCAAAGCAGTGGCTGAGGGAGAAGTTTGAACCTCTGATTACTTTGAGGATTTTCTGTGGATAAAAGAAATCGGTTAGTATATGACAGTTAACCTAATAATAGCTTACAAAGGTATCAGCTCATATAAGTTTAAAAATAACATCAAGTAGCATTAATCTAATGGTATAACTGTTTTGAAAGGCTTTTATTCTGTAAAGCCAGATTTATGAAGTCTTAAAAAATTTTTTGAGCTAATGGTTGCTAACAGTCCTGCACGCAGTGTTTTCACCCTGACATAGTTAAGGTGAACAATTTATTTGGCACATCATAAGCAAATAGAATAAAGAGTGTGAATCCAAAACCTTCCAGTTTGAGAGAGAAAGCAGAAGAATATATTAGAATTAATAATTACATAAGAGGTGCATCTTCTTAATAAAACAAAGAACAGTAGTTATCATGTGGTTTCATTAATAAATATTAAGTATAATTATGCATCTTATTCATGTACGGGGGAGATGTCTATGTATCTGAACAGCAGCCTTTCTTTCAAGTGGTTTCAGGGTTGTGATTTTTCAAACAAAATTTGAGTGTACTCTTGCTTTATGATTTTGATTTGAACTGTAAGCAAGCATGATTTAGAGTGTCAAAGAAATTGAAGCAGTTACTTTTATAGTGGTAGCCTTTTTTAGTGTGTGTGTGTATGTATATGTATCTATCTACATCTCTAAAAAAACTACCCACCAAAGTCTTTCACATTGTGGTCTACCTGTAAATAGCCTACAGGTAGAAACAAACCAGTTGATGTGTTCATATTGTATTCATTCTCAGAGGAGTAGCCCTGGTATTTAAAGGTCAGAAAATGTGTCAGCAGACAATTATGTAATGGATAATTCAGATAGATTTTACAGGATCAGCCTTGCCAATGCCTTATGATGCTGTATTTGCTCATAGTTATTTTGCATAACAATTAATAGTAGAATACTGTGTTAGGAAAGTATAACTACATTGCAGTTTGATTAAAACTTGATACATAGATACTTTGAGAATTGTAGATACTCCCATTTGTTTAAATGTCTGAAATGAGAATAAGCAATATTCTTTCTAAGAAGTTAAGCTGTTGTAAGATAGCTTCCTTTTTTCCAGATATAAAATCCATTTCTTGCTGAGAAGTACTGTGGATGACCAGATATTGTTGTGTTCCCTGATGACTATCTTCTCACCTCTTCAGTCCTTCTGTTTGTGATGTCTAGCTTGTTATTTCATCTTTGTGCGATTAGCTTCCTTTATTTTTAAAATGCATCTAAGAAGTCTTCCTCTGAAAGCAGTTCTTAATTGCAGATGAGAGTGTCACATAAGAACCAGATGACCAATGATTACTGAGTGACTGATGTTGCTGCTGAGCTTTACCTTACAATGATTTCTTGAAGGCTTTTTCCTCTCTGGTAGATGTTGCACAGAGCTGGCTATATACAAGCTTTTTTTTTTTCTCATCAGATAAGATAGTTTTGTTCATCTTTCAGCTCCACATGTAAGGTGTTATTCTTCTACTATTCTTCCTTTAGAGGAAAGTGCAGAAATGAGTCTGGCAGAAAACTTAAGTTTTTCATCCAGATTAGTGACACACTGAAGTATTTTTCAGTCTTACATTAAATTTTCAAGGTTACCCAAGCAATCAATCTGAACTATTTCTGCTGTGGAAAACTGTTTTCCTTCATTTTCCTTTTCCTTCTAAGCAGACAGGTAGATATGGGGGGAAAAAAATATCATTTGAACTTTGTCAGCAAATTTACTTGAGATGTCTTTCTGTGGAACAATAGTAGGTGGGAGCAAGCATGAAAAATCTGGCTGCAGTGCATCAGCTTTCAGCAGCTCTGACAGGTTACTATGCTTCTATTTTTCAAGGCAAAACTCCTGAGAACCAGGAGGTTCTAATTTGACTTTTTTTAGGTCTGTCTTGGAATTTTTCTTATTCAATTCAAGCACTCTTAGCTGAAAGGGAAAGAAATTTCAAGTCTGTGAAAGAGCCACTGTCCTGTTGTCACCCAACTGCCTCCCTGTTCCAAGTCAAATTCCGTGGGCTGGAATTTGCCCTCATTCAAGTGGCCTGGGAGCTCGTGATGTCATAACTGATGTGGAAGGAGCACATATGTCATCGTGTTTTCTTTCCAGGTGGTGAAATATTTATGGTTAAGATGCTGCTTGAAATTGTGATAAAGCGGTGCATGGAAGTTTTTTACGTGCACCTGAAAGATTTCTTGTTGCTTCAGACTTTGTTGGATGTCTCTGAGTGATCTCTTGAAGTACATTTTATCAGTATGGGGGTTTTTATTATACTTATTTGGGGGCACAATTCTATAGTTTTATCACTTTCCTTAGACCAAGTGCTGAGCAGTTAAGAGGCATGAAGCAGTCTTCCTGCAAAAGCAACTGATTTTGAACACCTTCTGTGATAAGATAATCAATTACACATGTAGTCATCAGGGAATCGTAAAAAGGCATGTGATAATGGGGGATTGTATCTAGAGCTGAATGAACTTCTCCATAGAGTTTAGTAATGTGCTGTGTCTTAGAAGTCCTCTAAGCAGAGGTCTGCCAAGGGAAGTTCCCCACTTCTCAAAAGGTCACTTGAAAAATCTGGGCAGTATTAGAAACTAGGTAAAAATTACTTCTACTTCATTTTACTATGTAAACTTTTTTATAAGTATGGCTTATGTTTTGTTTGTAACTATTAGCTTTTATTTGTAACTTTTTGCCCTTTTCATTTTACTTACAGTGAACAATCACAGTATATTTAAAAAATATGAACTTCTGTGTTGGGATAATAGTTTTTTTTAATTTGTTCTCACTGGCATCAGTTCCTCTCCAGCCCTGTGTAGTAAGAAGTGTTAGAAAGTATTATTTTTATGCTTTTTGGTTCCTGTGATGGATGGTTGTGGAATATCATGCTCACAGGGAAAATTATTTCTTCGTAATCCTTATCAGTCAGTGGTTGGCTTATTTCCAGTAGTCTGAAGACTTATAGCCCATATTCTAGTTCATTCAGTACTTCATTTTAGTTGACTTCAAATTTTGTTCATTACTGTCTCCGAGTTTTGCAATGTTATTATTCTTTATTGTCTGCACTTGGACAAAATCAGTCAAGAGGCCATCATTCTAACAGAAAACTGTGACCGATGGCTTTAAAAATAAATGATACTTGCACTGACACGAGAGAGGAAAAAACATTCATTAAAACTCTTGTTGGAGAAGTCTCATCACTCTTTTCCTATTGCATTTGACATTGCCTGAAAGACTGTTATATATTATGTTTATTTTTAGAGACTATTGTTCTCTTTAAATCTGCTCTACAACTTGAGGAAAGCAGTAGTGCTTTTGAAGAGAAATTTACAGAAGCAAGATATTGCATCTTTCTGTTGTAGTAAGGGGCTGTTTCATGAAATATCTCTTTTAAACGAGTTTGACTTAGGCAGGGAAAAAACCTGCAAAATATAGGGGAATCAGAGGATGCTTTAGGGCATACAGATTGAGAACCTGTGTGTCTTTTCTCAAGAACATAATAACATTTGTAAGTGAGACCTTCAGCACGTCATGCTTATTTTAATAATTTCTTTTGAAGTGCTGAAAAAGCAAACTACTTTCAGTTACCTTACTTTTTACCCCAAAATTGGCCTAGTCTGCTGTTCAATATCCTGCTTGTGTACAGAGCTTATACAGAACTAATATTTGTATTACCCAAAAAAGATGTTGACCTGTCAGAATGAGACTAGAGGAGGCCACTGATTTGATTAGAGGGCTGGGACATCTACATTGACAGGATGAGAAAGTTTGGGCTGTTAAGCCTGGTGAAGAGAAGGCTTCAGGGAGACATTATGGCCCTGGCCAGTACCTAGAGAGGGCCTACAAGAAAGCTGGAGAGGGACTTCTCACAAGTAGTGACAGACCAAGGGGGAATGGCTTCAAACTGGAGAAGCTTGGATTTATGTTAGACATGAGGCTCTTCCCTGTGAGGTGGTGAGACGCTGTAACAGGTTGCCCAGAGATTTTGTGGACTCCCCCCAACCTGGAGATGTGTCAGGACTGGATGAGGTTTTGGGCAGCCTGTCTAGTGGGAGGCATCCCTGCTCCTAGCAGTGGGGTTGGAGTGAGGTGGTCTTTAAGGTCCATTCCAACTCAACTGTTCTGAGATTCTGTGATAATCACACAGCTGGAAAGGCAAATATCCTTTCAGAGTTAAATGAATTATGTTTCCATTCCTTCTTTAAGGAATTTAATATAAGCCAATAAGAAAATTACAAATTATTTTGCTATTTTGTTATTATAACATACAGGGACAGTATGTTATTTCACTGTCTTTTGGTCAATTATTTATTGACCAAAGCTAAAATACTGCCAGTTTCAATTAGAGCATGTTTAAATACACTGGAAAAAGGATATGGTATAACCAGACAAATTGTAAACAACAAGTTTCCTGTATTCTTCAAATTGGTAAACATTCAGGGAAAGCCACATGTTTTGTGTGTGCTTGTCTCAGTTTCTTTGTCCTCCTCAGTGTTTCTATAACTAGTCCATTTGCAAAAAAAGAAAAAAAAAATACTAGTTTAAAAAATGCACTAGCTATTGCAGTGGCCTTGTTTCTCCTTTCAGGCTCCTTGTAGTTTTATCCCATACAGGAAATATTAAATAAACTACAGACTTGTGGTTTTCAGGGGCTGTGACTTCACCTTTGCATTCCTTTCATTTCAGTCCTCAAGACAGACTTTTGGTCAGATGACACAGAATACATCATCCTAGTTACTTGTAAAACACACCAGGCTTCTCTTCTTTCCCATTAATAGCAGAGCATCATGTCTTACTTTCACCTAAAATGAATATTTGTAGGGAAAAAGAGATTCGTGACCAAATAAAAATTCAGAAAGTAGAGCTGTCATTATATATTCTACATTGCTGAAACAGATAACACATTTAAACAGCTGCCAAATTACCTGTAATGTACATCCACACAATAGAAGACACTCTGCATACTGATGAAGTTGTGATTAACACCTATTAACAAGATGGAATTTGTCAATGAAAAAAATGAACATGATTCAGTGCAATATTCAGAAAGATTTGCTGTCTGTGAAATTTCCCGATTTGGGTATTTTTAGATTGTTGTTGGAAACCTGCTAATGGTTTGAAAACATACCTTGGAAAACTGTTCATAGCTACTAAGAAAAGGAAATGTGTTGCAAAAATTATGCTTTCCTGGAAAAAGTTCTGTCTTTCTTGCTTTTTCCCTCACCCCAATTCAATCCCCACTTCTGACTGTGTTAAGTGATCAGAATTAAACCATCAAAAATTTCTTTTTGGTATGTCAGGTTTCACATTTTCATGGAACCGTCTGTCGAAATTTCTCTCTTTCCTTATTTTATTTTGCATTCAAGCTCTATAAAATTTGTTGTAACCTATTCTAGAAGGATACAGGAATTGCTGTGATACCAACCCTTTTAATGCCCCTGGAATAATATAGAGAGCATAGGGGCTGCTCTGTAGAATAGTTAGTTGCTTTTGTTTTTTTTTTTTTTTTTTAAATGCCCCGAAAATCTAAGGAGATAAGAAAACAATGCATTGAGCATTCCAATTTCTTCTCAAGTAGGATGTGGGACTTCAGGGCACAAAAATCAGCTTTGAAACCTTGCTTGGGTTTTAAGCAGCTGGGAACCCTAGAGTGGTGTCTTGGCTCTTGTAATGCCATAGAAACCCATGATCATCATTCTGTAAAATCCACCTTTGGAAGTTGTGAGTTTGTCCTTTGATTTGTTTGACTTAAGGCTTGATCTCAAAAGAAATCTGAATGTTCAAAGTGCTGGGCTGTTCAGTACTCAGTGTTTAAGGCAAGTTCAGAGTGGTCCAGAAGCCTGTCTCACCCTCAGGGTTAAATGTCTTAATCATATTCTTACTTGGGACCCACATGACTTGAAGAGTGGGCAAGGAGCCTGCGTGCACGTAGCTGCAAAAAATGATGCTCAAGGCTGCTCAGCATGTGGTTCCTTTATGGCATCCTTCTTAAGAAGCCAAGCTGAGGGGAGATGTTGACAGCTTTCCTCAATGGTGACCCTGGAACAGTATTTTAACATCTGTTATCTAGAGGAGATGCTGCGGCAGGGTTTTTTTTGTCTTATTTTTTCCTTAGCATTTTTCTCTCAGACATTAACATAGCAATGAGAGCATGTGTGGATTCAGGTTCAGTCCCCTCCTTTGCCTGAAGGGACCTGGGGGTCACTTTTCATCTCTGGAGACAGAAACGACCAATTTTCAGGCAATTTTAAGGTAAGAATGCTTGCTTTTCTCCCTTCTGAGTGCCCACATGAAGATGATTCATTGTTTGTTGGTTATCACCCAGGGACAGTATGTTATCTTCCACACTGGGTGTGGGAGTGTGGGGTTCAGGCAGCTGGGTGAGCTCCTGAGCACTCCAGAGGTGGGTGGTTTTCGGAGCTAAGGAAGCCTGCAGGTGAGGTCAGCCTGTTTCACATCAGTTCTGGAAATAAAGTATCAAATCTCTCAGGCTGGCAACAAAAAATTTAGCTTGCCCTCAGGGCTTTGTGAAATAGTAGGTATCAACAAAGCCTGTCCTGAAACACCCTCGCTGTGTTCTACCGAGACATCTCGTGTCAAGAGTTCCTGATTGCCTCTCTTTCCTGCAGTGTGTTTTGTCAGATACTTTTTTAGACCCATTCATTGAAAAAAAAGGGCTTGTCAAATCTTGTCATTGTGGTTTAGAAAGGGAATAAATTTAGTAATTTATTTGAAGATTAGGTAGTCTCTGTGATAGTCTGCTGTGTTCTGCCAGCAGAGTGGCATCCGTAGCCAACTTTGCTCTTTGTTTCATGTGTGTAATCCCCACTAGTGCTAACAGAGGCATGCCACTATAGCTAAGAAGAATACCTTGATCCAAAAAACATAAAGCCATAAATCATATGCAAAGAAATGTTGCAGCAATGTTTTTTTCATCACTAAATACTGTGTAAATTTATTTTGGTTGATTTAAGAATGCTTTTTTTATTTTTCCCTGGGACATGTGAACTGGCAGAACTCTCTCTTATCAGGCTCTGATAAGACTTTGGAGATAACTAACTTGGGCTTTGGGCTTTTTTGGTGGATACATCTGTCACTAACACTGAAACTCAAAAATTGGAAAATTTGAAACATCTGAAATGTTTGTAAGGGACAGGGAAGAGCTGAGTCTGATATTAAGTTATTAGACAAAATTGTAATGTAGTCCTTACTTTATTTATATACATAGATCTTCCAAAGGTGCCAAGAAAAATTATTCCCTGAAGTCAATGGGCATTCATGTTAAAGGAGGACAGGTTGAACTTTATATATAATGTCCAGAGTTGTTTTATGAAAATCGAGGCTGATGTTTTTAGGACTTTAAGAATTTTAAAACTCGAAGGTCTCCATTTTATATCTGTATGATCCCTTAAAGAGGCAAAGAGCATAATGTGAGGCCCTTAAAAGCATTCAGCTCTGTAACTCAGGTATTTTACTGCTATCAGGGTATAAAACACATAGTCTAAACTGTGTAGAATTTGCTGCCTCTTGTTTGTGTGAGGTGTGCTTCCCCAGCCTGGACCAGTGACAGGACCCTGAGGACCCCTAAAGCCTTGGTAACTAGAATCCCATTGAGATTGTTGTGAGGTTACTCAGGGGAAAAATTGGAAGGGTGGTGATGAGACCGCATCTCAAATACTGTGTTCAGTTTTGGGCCTCTCACTACAAAGAAAGAGATCCTGAGGCACTGGAAAGTGAATGGAAAAGGGCAACAGAGCTGGGGAAGGATGTGGAGCACAAGTGTTATGAGGAGTGACTGAGAGAGCTGGGGTTATTTAACCTTGAAAAGGAGGCTCAGAGGTCCTGCACAGTTTGGTGGGGATGGTGAGCACTGGCTGAGCTGCAAGACTTGGCTGTAGCTAAGGCTGCCTCTCCCCTCAGAGCCAGTTAATCTCTGGGCAGTGCCCTGTGCTTTGCTGCCATGCTTGTATCATTAACCTACAACGGGAATGGTTTCAGAAATGGAATAACATGATTAGTGTGTTCTACATGACTGCTCTGGTAGTACTTGAAGGAGCAACCTTAAAGTGTCACAATTCCTATAAATAAATACGTTAAAATGTGATAAAGTTTCAGACCAAGCACAGAAAGTGTCATCAAAGTTACTGTTCAAGTTTACTATTTTCTGCTTAGAATCTGAATAACATGCAATTAAGCAGTGTAGTTGTTTGGAAAATAATTTAAAACAATGAAACATGAGATTGTTCCAGCAAATGGAGATAAGATATTACAGAGAAAGTGATTGATTTAGGGTTTATTTAGCGCTTTCAAGTTCAGTTTTCAAGGTGATTTTACATTATCAAACTTATCTATCTATTTTTCAAGGACTAAAGAATTCAATGTTAGTGCACTGAGGGTTTTTTTTTTTTTTTTGAGGATTTTTTTGGTTGTTGTTTCATTTTTGCTTTCATCTTCATTTTAAACATAAGGGACCAATTTTCCTGTGTGTTGTTTGGAGTTTGATTTGGTTTTTAACCTTGTGTTGTCACTTTTGTACTTCTGAAGGGGATATAAAATGCTATCAGAATGGAACAGCAGTGTTTCACATCTCCTGTGCACATGTTTCAGAAGGTATAAATCTCAACATAGAGGACATACCATGGTCTTATTCTTCATTCTTGACCAGGATTCTTTTTTTTAATGGGAAGTAGAGCAACTTAAAATATTTTTCTGCTGAGTGCTGCAGGGAGTTGCCTGATAAATGTTAACTTGTTTTGTATAACTATAGTGTGGGCCTTTGCTTCTGCTCACATGAGAATTCATATATTTTAAAAAGAAAATACAAGAAATAAAGTCTGATCTAGGCATAGTTTCTCTTGTTTGTTTTTGTAATGAAATAAGTATGACGTGGAAATGCATGCAATCAGCACTTCCATTTCTATGCCATGATTTGCTGTATAGGTCTTTTGTCTTTTTGCACTGTGTGCTGACAAAACCAGAGCTATTAAAGATCAAGTATAGGCTGAACACCCAGGAATTTTATCAAATTTGAGGAATTTGATAAACTCAGATATTGCTGTTAGAACTCAATGCAGTAGTCCTAGTCTTTTTTTAATCCTCTTAATACTCTTGTAAGGGTAATATGGGAGTATTGCAATCATTTTCCTTCCTGTAGTATCTGACTTTCTAGAAAGACTAACCTGAAATGTTACTCATGGTGTTACCTTTTGGAAGACAGCAGCTGGTATTTTCTTCTCTCCTACCGGCTATGACAGTCTCTTGCCATATTGAGATGGCTTTGTTGTTTTCAGATGGATTTGCTAGTCCATGAGTTTTCTGCTCTGGTGTCTGTCACCTCTTTGTAGCAGTAATCCCTCACACCCATCTGTGCACAAGTAAGAGGTTATTCAGGTATTGGAATGAAAGGGAAACGAAATAGCAAGCTGGATTAAGTGTGATTCCCAAATTATTGTGAAATGAAAAAATCTACCTGATAAAGAAACCTGTCTGGTGGAGAAGAGCACAGAAGGGGAGGGGATGTAACTGCTAAGAGCAGACACGGGTAGATTTTAATTTTGGTTCTTAACATGTCAGTAGTTTGCCACAAAAATAAAGGATGGGAGGAATGCCATCTCCTTGTATAAGAAAAAAGAATGTATGATCCCATAGACCTTGTAGAGCAAAATATAATAATCCATTCCTGCTTTGGAGGGCAGCTTCTGAGCTGTATGCAAGTCCATGATTTGTAGAAATTGTAAACAAAATCATGTTTCAGGAAACTGAATTCATGCCATTGCTGATTGACTAGAAATAATGTAAAGGGTACAGAAAATACATTATTTTAGGCTTTTATATTACCACACAGTGCAAGACAATAAATTAATCAAAATAGTTCTGAGGAAAGTGCAAGACCTGCATTTACCTATTTGGAATGTATTTTCTGATGTAATTCTGTGTTGCCAAAGCAGCTTATTATATGGATTCTCATGAGAAAAAAAAGAAATAATTATTTGTTGAGCTAGATATATGAAATAAAAGCCCCCACACATTAGTTTAACTTGTTTTGTAATTTCGTGTTTTTATATAAAGCCAGAATTTATGCAGCTGAAGTTAGTAACTAAAGTTTTGCTTATCCTTAGTGATTTTCTATACTTGTTTTTTTTTCCTTTTCTAATTTTGTAATGAACTTGACACCTTTAGGGAAAGTTAAACTGTTCCCTCTTGTTCTATTGCTACATACAGTTGTGAAAAGTCTCTCTCCAGCTTTCTTGCAGGTTCCCTTCGGACGCTGAAGAAAGGCTGAAATTAGGTCACTTGGAAGCCTTGTGTTTTCCTGCTTCAACAATCCAAATTCTTTCAGCCTTTCCCCACAGGAGAGGTGCTTTGGTCACCTTGGTGGCTTCCTCTGGACCTGCTCCTACAGATCCGTGTCCTTCCTGTGCTGGGAGCCCAGAGCTGATGCAGCCCTGCAGGTGGAGTCTGAGCAGAGCAGAGGGGCAGAATCCCCTCCCTGCCCTGCTGCCCACCCTGCTCTGGATGCAGCCCAGGACATGTTTGGCTCTCAGGGCTGGGGGTGCCCATGGCCAGGTCATGTCCAGCCTCTCACTTAGCAGCACCCCAAAGCCCGTCTGGGCAGGGCTGCTCTCCATCTGTTCATGCCTAGCCTGTGTTGATACACAGAAATATGTGCACATAAATATATATACACGTTTCTTTTGAAATGGAATTCAGTGGCTCTACAAACACTTAACCATATGCATGGGTTTCCATATGGTCAGTCTAATGGACTTCTTTTGTTGAATTTATGACTTGAGTGAAAGATTGGTCAAAAGGGGTATGAAGACCTGTAAGCCTTGCTGAATGTGCTTTCCAACACAACCACCGAGAGACATTTTGTTTCACTTTTTCTCAGAGTTTAACATAATAATAATTATGATAAACCAATTAAGATGTCTCTACTCTTCCCTTAAATCTAGCCCAAATTTCTGAACTCAACTTCTGTTTGCTCAGCTTGGCTCACTGGTCATTAAAGCTCCATGAAGCATTAAAAGCATTTGGGTGAGGTCTCCATGGGGCAATTTGAAACTAACCTATGTGAACTACAGTTTGCTTATTCTGTATTGCAGATTTTGGGGGTTTTACTCCATATGAGGCTGCAGACTCGTGGCTGCACTTACAGTTCTGGGTAAATTATATTCTGAAAATATGCTGCTAAAATGATCAACTGATTAAAGTCAGTTACTGATTTATATAATTTATACATGTTTTTTATTGCTTTAGTCTTGAATGTTAAATTTTCCTGCTGTTGTCCATGTTTTGATGTATACTACTTGCCTCAAAATAAAATTATTGTTTCCTGTCGCATACATTTTGGGCAGGTGGCAAAAGACATTTTTAAACCATAAGTAAGGGTACTTCACAACTGCCTCTAGAAAAAAAAAATCTAAAATCATTTAGGTTGACTTCCAGTAATGATGTTTTACTGAGTTCGTAAAACATGAGTTTGATAGGATCTGCACAGATGTATCCCTACACCGTTTCATCAATCTTGTTTTTGTATTTCTCCATGTTTTAATAAAATCATTTTCCAGTGTTGAATCCTAAATTTAATAGTCTGAGGTTCTAGTGTTTAGCTAGGGATTAATTAATTTGGTTGGCATCTGTCAACTCAATGTAATCACTAGTATTTTTAAGTGTTAATCTTGTTAGGTGTTACCCTGGCTGTGGATAATTTCCTCTAGTGTTCTAATGGAAATGGTTGTGCTGACAGTGTTTCAGTGCAAGCCCAACTCAATCCTAGAGTTACGGGCTGTCCTGAAGATAGAAAGTCTCTTCCACAAGCAGAAGTCAGCTGTCAGGAACATGGCTTTGGTGAGAAAGTCTATAAATCTATATAGTCTATAAGTGCCCTTCTGTTGGAAGAAGTATTTGTACAGAATATTTGCAGAGAAGCATTTCATTAAATGAGTCCTGAGTGGGTTAAATTTGCAGCTTTTACAGGTTTCTCCTTTTTAAGTATGACAGCACTGAATGCATTTTGCACAGCTATCAATGTACTGTCACTGCCTATCTACTTTTTAAACAAAATCTTTTTCCTGAAAATTACTCAGTGTTGTGGACTAAGTCTTTAACTCTGCTCTGTAGCTTGAAATCATCCTGGCATTACAAAGAAATTTTTAATTGTCTTAACTGGACTCATGTAATTTTTTTTTTGCTGTGATTCTACATCAATACTTAAGAGCTTATCACTGGCATGGCCCTTACCTGCAGGAGAGTTACAGTGGTTTAATCATTGCCAAAAGAATAATGCACTTAAATTAGGAGATGCAAATGCGGTTGGGGCAGATTAATGAGTCAGTTCCTCAATTCTGTAGACAGTAGCAGTGCTGTTGACTTCAACAGACCTGTGCCTTTATACATCAGTTGAGAATTTGACTCAAACCCTGACTAATGAACTCATTTAACTCCTGTGACTAAGAAATATGACTTTTTTTTTTTCTAACTATAGCTTAAAGGGCAAGCTGTGTTTAAGCAGATTTAATTAACCTGTCCAAATTTAATCATCAGACTAATAGGTATTCCTGTTCACTTAGGAATGAGACAGAATCATTGTATTTTCTAATTAAGAACTAAACTTAATGCTGTGTGCCCATTTGAAATATGCAGTGTTTGGACTGAAAGAAAGAGCAAGTTATCAGAACACTTAATACAAATGAACTTGGTGAGGAAGGAAACATAGGCATTGTTGGCCGTTACTCCAAGATAACAACAAATAGATTAGAGAATATACTTTTATTTCATGTATTTTGCAGTTGTCTTGTGTGAGGGTTTGCACACCTGGTGCACATTTACATCTCATTCGATTCCTTTGTTCTCTTTGCAAGAACTGGAGCTGTGGAAGACTGGGTTTATTTCTTTCAAGAGAGCTCTGATTCATCTCACCTCCACCTCCAGCCTAAATAAAGCATTTGTCATGCTTTATTAAAGCACATGAGATTTTTTTGTTGCTGTCTTCCCTGCTGGCCTTAGCTTTGTTTCCCTATTCCCCCCAGTTTTCTGTGCCTGACAGCTCAGGGTCTCATTTTCTCCTCTTCTGAACTCACCCCCTGCTTCGGTGCCCTTATGTGTTTTACCAGTTTCAGAGCTTCCGTGGCATTTCTCTGAATCACGGAAAAATTCTCTCTTTACTTCTGTCCCCTGGGGGTCTTTGTTAGCCCTTCAATTCCATCTGAAGTACTGTTGTCTTTCTCTTTCTCCCCCTGTCCCCTAAACCATCATCATCATTCCTCTGTGAGCTGAAGTGACATTGGAAATGCTGTCTCTGTCTTGCTCCTGGTTGTTCTGGGGTCATTTCTTCGCCCCTGGTTCCCTCTGTGGGCTCTGACCTTGTTACAGCTTCTCTTCCTGTTGTCACTTGTCTCCAGGTTGCTCTGGAACTACTAGAATGGATATTTAGGGCAATATAGATTAGGCATATGAACAAATCTTGGTGATCCTGTTCCTTTATAATCATCCTGATCAGAAAAGTACATTGTCTTTGGCCTCCATTGTCACTGTCTCTTATAGTTGCATTTTTGTTACATAAAGTCAATCTGAATTTCTGCTTTTTAGAGCCACTTTTTCTTTGGATCCTTGTTTGCCCTGGAGCAGTGGGAGGACTTCTCTGTACTCTTCATTTCTCTCAGCTGGTGAGATTGGTTTTATTGTACTGAAGTTTGCTGTATTGAGGACTTGCTAGAAAATATATTCTTTACAGTTTGTTAGCAACTGAAAAAGCAGGAATTTAAATTAGTTTTTAGACAGTGAATAATCCTGTACCCCTCTCATCCTTTGTATCATTAATGATTTTTTGAGGTTTTCAGCATCTGTATCTTTTCTCCTCAGTCATTACATTCCCAAGCTGGAGAATCCCAGTTGATCTAATCTTGCCTTTTAAGAAGGAAAGCTGTGTGCTTGTGATCATCTGTTCCCAGTACTACTTTAGTGTGTGAAATTTCATGCATCCTTCAAAATGTAGTTAGACCTTGATTTACACAGCAGCCAAGTAACGTTGGTTCATTGCCTTTCTAGCAATTCTTGGCATTCTGTGTTCTTTAATACCTGCTGAGCACTGGCTGCAGTATGTTCTTTACTTTTCCCTGGTGCATGTGATTTACAATTCTGGGCTATGGCTGAAGAGTATGTGTTAGTGCACTGACAGTTTCAGGTAATTAAAAATGCAAAGTATGGAATTTGAGTAAAATACTGCATTTAATTGACTGGTATAACTGAGTTTTAGTTTAAATACACACACACACGCACACACATATATATATAAATCAGATAACGAATTAGAGATTGCTGTGATGGGAGTGTTTAGAAGACTGATGTATCAGGCCAGTTTTAAACTTCAATTTTAAACTTTACTGAACTAGGCAAACACTAACAGCACACCTCCTGTTAAAAGTTTCTTGTACACAATTAATCTTTGTCACTGTGTTCAAAGTAGTCAGTCCTTCACGTGTGCCTTTTGTGTATGTTGGGAGTGTACAACACAACAGAGCTGGTGCAGCAGGAGATGGCAAATGCTGCTTGCACAAACACTTAGTGTTAGTCAAGACCGCTTTAGGTTTTCCCACCTTCCCATTCTGCTCTTGGACTTTTCACAGCAGGTCTGGAGGAAGTTTTCATTTCTCACTCTGAATCATAAAGAGCTGCTTGTCAGAGGGAAATGCTGGGAGAAGCTGGGCAGCTCAGAAGAGCACTCAGGAGCTCAGATGCAGCTGATCTTTGGATCATTGTGACCTGACCCTACTCAAGGCAACATGGCTAGAAGGATTATGTTTTCTTTGGTGTCATGTGGGTCCTTACAGAGCTCTGCTGTGTTAGTGGTAGGTTATATGAATCAATTCACCCAAAACTCCATAAAGAAGTTCTCTCTGTGTTGGGAACATCAACTCTCAATTCAGCAGTCATTTAAGGCCAGCAGGCGCTGAATGCATGGTTTGCAGCAGCCAATGTTAACTTTCTTCACAATAATGGCTGTTACACTGGAAAATCCTTGCTAATCTTAGGTTTGTGAGATTTAACAACATGGAAAAACACTCCATTGTATTACTGGTAGATTGCTAGTGTTAGAAGAATTTTGCTTGGAAGGAAATGAAAATACAAAAAGCCAAAATACAAAAAGAGCCAAACCCATGCCGTGACTGATCTTTCATTACTGTAGTTTGCAATTCCAAACTAATGGAGCTGTAGAAGTTTATACTGGCTGAGAAACTCTTTAATTTTTTTTTAAGTACCTCCGTAGCATTAGATTCTGTAAATATGGCATTTCAGCATCCAGGAATAAGAAGAGTGTAAGTTGATTTTCTGCACTAAACAAGCAAAACCTGCTTAGTGGGAATTCTGAATGTGATGAGCACTTCATAATAAAAATCATATTTAGGCACTTTAGGTGTGAAATCAAAATAATTTGGCTGTGTTTCTTGAGGAACACACAGGTATGTTCTCTGTCTCTTTCTCTCTTACCTTCACTTCGGTTGCATCATCTAACTGTAGCATTTTTCCCAAATTGCATGGTTTGCATCTGCAAACTTAAAACTGTCAAAATGTATTTGTAAATAATATGTCCATATACATGCAGAAATAGATGTTTTTGAGTAAAGATGCAAGGCTGTGTTATAATTCTTGCTAAATTCTTACCAGAACACAAGAACTACTGTATACAGAATTTTACATATGCCCTTGAGAACTGAAGCTTTCAAAGTTAAGAGGAGAAAAAGGCAGGGGGTGGGAGAGAGAGAAATAAAGAAGAAGCAGCAGCAATAATACTTGATAATGGTCTTAAAATTTTCACGATTTTTTTGAAATGGGAAAAATGATACCTTTTTCATTCAAATGGAGAGAATTCAAGAAAGCGAGTTTAAAGCACCAGCTAATGATCTGCAGCATCTACCAATATACTAGGACTTGCAAGAAGGAGACTGAAGTTGCTGTGACTTCAAACAAAATGTTTCAGGTTGCTCTGTGATTTAAAATCCTTGGGTTTGAGTTCAAAACAATTGTTTAGAAAAAAAATAACACAGATTTTCTGCTTTCAACAAAATCAACATAAAATTCTCGCTGAGGAATAAAAAAAAATAGCTTCTTGGAAAGCATTTTGAAACTCTCATTCAAAGTTATATTTTTTTTAATGTGTTTCATTATGCATATTTACAAAGCTGTTAATGATATGCATATGCAGCAATTTTCAAATTCCTTTAATAGTGTCAAATTGATACTGAGATACTTTTACTTGTGTATAGAGCTTATCTGTAGCTTATTCTGATTATAATGTAAATTTTGTTGTTGGCATAAGAATTATTGTGTGAAGGGAGAGTTACCTGCTTTCTGCAAATACAATGGATTCTACTAATATTGTTCTAATTTTGTGCCTTTTTTTCCCTATAGTCACACAGCACAAGCTCCACAGCATCTGTAGGTTGTAATCACAGATGTTTGCAAAAAATTGATAATATGGAAGTACCTCTGAAAATTACATGCACAAATTTTCTATTCATGACACTGATAAATTGCTAGAACTATATCATACTAATAATTTCATTGCAAAGTTGTGAGGCTTCGTAACTATGAAGAACTTAATTTTCTTGGGAAGTAAGGGACTAGAAATGGAAATTAAATCATATTCTACAAAGAGACATAAGGTATTTTATCTCAAGCTTAAGAATTCTTTCAGAAAAGAGCTCATTGTCTGGAAGTGTCAGTTAAAGAACAAACTTGGTCTAATGAGATTATTAAATAATTGCAATCTGCTGATGGGATTCTGTAGGAAAAAGGCATGTGTGACTGCAGTTTTATAAGGAAAGGGTAATGGAAGTGCTTCCACATCTGTACACATTGCTGAGAATACTGTATTTCTGAATGATCAATGTCAAAACGTGCTGAGAGAGACCTCCTCAGTGACCAGAGGAGGGGAGAAGGAGGCCATGGGAAGAAATTAAAAGATACTCTTGTGTTTAATCATTGAAGGAAATGAAAAAAAAAACCAAAAAAACCTACAACTCATTGCAAACATCCAGCAGAGCTGCAGACTCCAAAAAAAAATTGCTCAGGAATAATCAAGTTGAAAATTTGAAGGTGGTCCTTAAATATAAAAATCATGCAGAAATAACCTGTCAGACCAATAATTAAGGGGTGGAGAATCCTTGAAGACTATGTTTGACCAGTTTATGAAGTAGACTAAGCAATTTTTGAAGTAATAGGCAGCAGGAATCAGTGTTTTCAAGGTTTCCACCTAAAAAATACTCAGTTTTATAGAAGAAAAACTGAAAATACTCTCCAAAAAGTAGAGAGATTGTGAACTCTAAAGGGCTAATTTATTTAATACTAAAGATTTGAGTTGGACAACAACTCAAAATACAAATGAGTCATATTTTTTAATGACTTTCTAAATCAGTGTTTTGGAGCTTTGTATTGTAATGCTCTGGATGCTTCTAATGCTGCAGTGTTGTGGAAGTTCAGGGTGTCAGCCTCTTGCTTGGTTGTACTTCCTTTCATTTCTGATTTGGCTTGATTTAATTATGTTAGGTTTCTTTGAAACTGCCAAGTTACTCTGTGTGATAATACAGGTTTCTTATGCATAGGGGGTTGCAGACTTAGCATAAATATTCAGAAAGGGAATTTTAATAAGCAGATTTACTATGTGTACTGGGAACAATAATTTACAACCTAATACCAACCAACTGTGTTTCAGGACACAGCTAGTGAAATAGCACTTGCATATTTCAGTGATTGTTATGTTTTAAAGAAGTCTTCTAAGCTCCTATATGCTGTCTAAATACTTAATTATTACAGGAGATCTGCCTCCTGATTTTTATAACTTCGTCATTAAGAAAATAAGAAAAGAGGAGGGCAGTTTGCTAGCTGTCTAAATCTTGGAAATGAATTTGTCTAGGGTGTTTTTGTCATAAAAGATTCAACTTGTTTTCTGAAGCTCACAATGTCATTCTGGCAGAAATATCTCATTAAAGTGTTTCCACATGTACTAAGTGATAGGATCCCTTATACAAGTTTCAGGTCTTTAGAGTGTGCCAGAAAGAACCCAAAGTTGGTTGTTTCTGGTGTGTGTACAGGAGGGAACAAAACCTGGGCAGTGGCCATGAAAGCTTCATTCTGGTGTGGGCATTGCAGTGCCAGTGAGGCTCCTACAATGGATCCTAAACATCAGTACACCCTTGTGTGCTGTAGTGGTTGAAGCTTTTTTGTTCCCAGTGAAACCAGCATTGTCACTGCTGATAACTGTGCCTCGTGAGGAGAGGCATTCTGCTAACAGTGCAGGGCCCAGCCCTGGCCTTTTATTAGGCTCATTATCAACTAATTACAATGACTTGCTGTGCAGACAGTGTCATGGTGCCTCTTGCTGTGAGGATGATGTACAGCCTAGGGACTGGGGTAATAGCAAAGGCTTTGAAAGCATGAGCATAGGAAGACCCTGTGCCCTGCTAATGGGCAATGAGAAGAGCACCCTGGAGATGTAGCAAAAGGCTGGTTTTGTTGAAGGATATTGGCCAAGCCAGTGGGGTGAGGCAGTTTCCATGCCCTGGGAAAGGAACATCTGGTGAGCACCTTGCAGCAGGTGGTGCAGCCCAAGGGTGCCACTTTTCTGCAGAATCAAATGTCTGACAAAAGGACAAGATTGCAAGTGCAAGAGGGGGCTGATCCATGTCTTGACTCTCTTTCCCCTTCTGGATGAGCTCTTTTCAGTGTGTTTGCTTTGCCCTGGAGGGTTGAGACCATCAAAACTGAGCTGACCATCAGCTCAGTGGAATCAGAAGATATGTACCAAAAAAAATCCCACTTTAAAATCTTCCTTCTGTGGTCTTAAGTTGAATGTGTAGTGTCTCTGCATTGATAGTGTCATGTTTGTATAAGCTCTGTAATATATCGATGTTGCACCTCACTGACAGAATACCCTTAGCTCAGATATTGCAAGTTGTGTTTGGCAGACTTCTGTTTATATCAAGCCCTGGTTTGCAGAGTAGCAGAGGAAGTCTGAAATGCAACACTGTCAAATGCAGGATCCTGCACCTGGGAGGAACAACCCCATGGACCTGTTCAGGCTGGAGGCTGAGCTGCTGGAAAGCAGCTTGTGAAGAATGACAGGAGGATCCTGGTGGACACTGGGCTGTCCAAGAGCCAGCAGTGTCCATGTGGCCAAGAGGCCAATGGTGTCCTGGGGTGCATTAGGAAGAACATTCCAGCAGGGCAAAGGAGGTGATCCTGCCCCTCTGCTCAGCCCTGGTGAGTC
The DNA here is from genome assembly GCF_028551555.1 of Melozone crissalis. Classification (NCBI taxonomy): domain Eukaryota; kingdom Metazoa; phylum Chordata; class Aves; order Passeriformes; family Passerellidae; genus Melozone; species Melozone crissalis. Next base: position 31,387,205 of record NW_026535784.1, on the reverse strand, counting down.
CTCATGTGGAGTGATGTGTCCTGTTCTGGGCTCCTCAGGACAAGAGAGACATGGAGCTTCTGGAGCACATCCAGTGAAGAGTGATGAAGATGATTGAGGGGCTGGAGCATCTCTCTTATGAGGAAAGGCTGAGGGAGCTGGGCCTGTTCAGGCTTGAGAAGGGGCAATTGAAGGGGACCTCATCAATGTCTGTCAGTATCTGAAGGGAGGGTGCCAAGAGGAGGGAGCCAGGCTCTGCTCAGTAGGCAGAAACTGATACACAGGAAGTTCCACCTGAACTCAAGGAAGAACTTCTTTACTGTGACTGAGCACTGGAACAGATTGTCCAGGGAGGTTGTGGACTCTCCCTCACTGGAGATGCTCAAGGACCATCTGGACACAATCCTGTGCCATGTGCTCTGGGATGACCCTGCTTGAGCAGGGAGGCTGCACCAGATGTGGTCCCTGCCAGCATGACCCATTGTGTGATTGTGGGGGGCACAGACACATCTGCCTACACTGTGGTAGTCTGTAATATACAAATATGGGCACTCATGACTGAGGAATAGCATGCACAAAATGCAGAAGGTACAGGTGAGCTGTAAGACTGACTTTCACATCCTGCAGAGTGCTTTGTTCTGTTCCAATGCCAGTAACCTCAATGTGGAGCCTTTTACCTGTAGGACATTGACTACTGATCATTGCTTGCTGGCTACTAGCTACAGGGTGGTGCCAGATCCAGTCTAGCTTCCAGCAGGAAAACCTAGTTTGTGTGGAGAGAATTGCAATTCTGACGGTGAAGATACTCAAAATCACTAAAGATTACTCAACAGCTTCCTTATTTTTCCTCTAACCATATTTTGTTGGATTTTCAATCATTTCCCTGTCCTAGATTATAGAATAGAGAAAGGCTTATTTTTCAGCATGACTGAGAACCAGTTTATATTACTATAGGGATTCTGACTAATTTGCAAGCAAGAAGCTGGAGTGATCTGAAAGGTTCAAGAAAACAGAGTGCTTTTTCTTCATGAGTTACTGAATAGAAAAGACTGATTATGTCTTTTGTTTTTGTGGAGGACAGAACTCATCATCACAACACTACCAGCACCATCAATCTGAACAACCCAACAATTTAAAAATATTCTGTCATGGCTTCTGGTTGTGTAGTTGCTCAGCTCCTTTCTCTAGAGTGAAATAATCTGATGCAGTATTGAAACTGCCACCAAGAATTGTTAATGTATAATTTATCTTTGCAATTAAAAAGCATTTTTAACCAAGTGTCACAACACAGTGACAAGTAAATTAGGCTGTGATTTACATTACAGTACTTTGCAACTTGATTTAGTGTCACCCTGGAGGAACTGACAAACAGCCCCAGTGGAGTAAGACAGTGCTTTCAGGAAAGAATGAATTCATTTCCTATGTGTTAGCAAGGATTGAAAGATAGTTGCTGCCTGGTATTGAAACAATGATTCATATCTTTTGTTTGTTTTCTAACATGTTAAGCAATACAATAGCGAGAATTTCTAAACAAAAAGAATACTTGGGTCAGACACCAGTGATTGATAACTCAGTGTTTTTATTAAAAAAAGGTTTAGTTAAACTTTTTTTATCTATATATAGTACGCGAGGAAGATGAATCTGGTTATTTTATATTTTCCTTAGTCATTATCTTAAATTGGGAGCTTTGGAATTTCAGAATATGAAAATCGTCAAGAAGTCATGTTAAATATTGCTAAATATATCTCACCAAAGGTAAGTTAAGTGAAACACAATGCCATTTGATTTAGAAAAAAATATCCCTTAAAAGTCACCACTAATATAAAATATTCACTACATTAGTATTTTGGGATATCATTCACTTTTGGTTTGGGGCACTTTCATGTTTTCTTATCTTCTTTCCAGTGAATACTATTACAGAAAGTAAGTATGAAGCTATAATGATGGTGGGATTTTTGTTGAGAGTAAAAGACTTATACAATGAGCTAAATGGGTAATTAATTCTCCTCATTAATAGTTAGCAATATCTAGGGAAACTATATGAACAGGGATAGAGAGTGAGAAGGGCACTTCTGAGGTTTACTTGTACTGTAAACTTGCTTTGTTCTAGCTACTGGAGGTACCTGAGTGAACTTCTCATTGTCCTGGCATTGTGAGAAATGTTCTTGTAGTCTGTGGAATACTTGCAGTCATTAGAGGTGGTTAAGCAAAACCATTCCTGCAGTGGGAAGGAATCATATAATCATAGAATATCCTGAGTTGGAAGGGACCCACAAGGATCCACATCATGAAGACATCCACAAGGAGCTTTCATTATTTCAGAGATTCATAACAGTCAATCCTTTCATCTACAGTTACAGAGATTTTTCTCCTCAGGTCCCTTTAGATTCTCTTCAAGAAAGATGAAGAAAAAATGAGAACAGATCAATATTATCCAAACAGTTACAGACAATTTAAAAAAGGTAACACTGGTTCCACATTCCAAGTGCATTAACTGCTTTTTACAGTGACTTATCAGAGTGGATATCCATGTGCAAACACACAGCAGCAGAGTAAACTGGTGAGTAGGGGCTCTGAGGACATGCTGTCACCTGCTTACTCTAAGGTCACAACCTCACAAGAGACTGCAAGGAAAAAAGTGTTTCTCACAGCTTATAAAAGTTAGTTTCCCCACCATTCTTTTCAAATCAGTCTGAGCAAGTGATGTCCTTTTTGGCAAAAAGTGTAATGCTTTGTACAACAAAGTGATTTGGCATTACTGTGACTTGGTCTCACATGCCAGCTGTTGCTGTACGAAATACAGGTAAAAAGAAGACAGGTTTATCTCCCAGTGGTTTTTTCAAGAGCGTTTTCTTCTTGATGGGTTATTCCCATTGTTCTTATTCACCTGCAGTTGCCTTAGTGCCTTAATAATATGTCCTCAAAGCTACTGAAAGAAATCGACTAATTTGGAAGGAATTACATGGCAGTATTTTTCCCCATGGACTCTTAATTCAGCCCTAAATACAAGGTGTGACTTATAAGGTCTTGTTAGACAAATGTCATGTCCTCAAGAAAAAGAATGGTAGTTAGAAGGCAAGATTATCAATTGCAAGAAGGCAATTATTATTTTTATTTTGGTAAAGCTCTGGTGTTAATTTCCTGATTTGTCAGGCTGAAGGCTTGAGTGCTTGGCAACGCTTAAGGTGATGTGTGCCTTGGTGTTGTCTGCTCCAGATCACTGTAAGACAGAAATAAAAGCAGCATAGAGTGAATTTTCCTTCTTGAGGAAATTTACTTCTGTTCTGCTCCTGCTGTTAGTGGAGTCAATAACAGGACTGGCTTCAGAGCTGAAAGCTGAATCATCTTTGGTCTTTGCTATACAAAAGTCAGGGAGCAGAACAATAATAAGACTGGAGCAAGAGGTGTTTATTTTATACTGACATGCCTCTATTGCAAGGGCTATGCACTCTGTCACAGTGAAGAAGTAAAACACTTCTCTGACCTGGCCAACCAGAAAAAAATCTAATCTTCTGCACACTTTGAAGGTCTTGGAAGTTACTGATTTTTAAAGTTTTTCTTCCTCTCCCCATGCCCTCCACCTTTGAATTCTCATAAGATTCTTTTTTGTATGCTGATGACCTAATAAATACATTGAGAAGATGCTTAACAGAACTTGAACAGTGTCCATTCAGTGCCTTTTTTTTTTCTGGGTGATCCAATTAAAGTAATTGAGGAATAAATCCAGATGGATGGCAAGCTTTGTGAGAAAGTGAGAGCTTTCTCACAAGCTTTGTAGGAAGTGAGAGCTTCCTACTGAAAAAGCTGGGTCGACTAATAACTGTTCTTTCACAGTTTTGCTATTAGAAAAATATATTTTCTACTAAAAAGGAAGTAGATAAGTCCTCCTTTCAAAAGCTATGAATTACTGTTGAGAGCACAGGAGCTAAGTTTGATGTTGCTGATTTTTAGAGATGTGATTTGAAAGGTAGCCAGACTTTTGGATTTTCTCTGCTTCAGTTAATGAGTGACCTGCACTCATCTTGATTTGTGCCCTCTTTTCTTTTTCTCCACGGCATCAGTCAGTATTATGGAAAACCTCTTTTATGTCTGTCTAAAGTGATTGTATTGTGTGTTTGATTTATGCATGGAATATGTCTTATTGTCCAATGTAAGATGGATTATAGGAGGGACACTACCTGACTGTGCATTGTTTTCTCAAGGGATTTAATGATATATTTGCAGTGACAATATCACAATGTGAAAAAGAAGAATATGGGCAGCAAGCACTATAGAGAAAAGGCAAATCTTGTAGCTTAAGTATTGGTTAGAAGAGCTGCAAGCAAACCAAGCTGAAGAAAGGGACTGATTTTATGTTCCTGTTTTGTGGGTGGCATGGAGACAGAGATATTGGTGGACTTAGATTTAGCATTGTGCTTACAAAAACAAAATATAGGAGATATTAAAAGTTAATCTAGTTGAAAGTAGCTGGAGGCACAAATGGATGTCTCCATTCCTTTGTCCCTGCCTTTCTCCAAAGATCTGAAAACCAGTAAGAATTAGCTGCTTGGAGCTGGGCTCCATACTTTCTATAAGACTGTGTGTGGTTTATATGTTTATATACAAAATAACCTGGTTATCTACTGTGATTTACTTTGAGAGTTTAACTCATTTTCTGATGCAGTTGGGGTGGATTAGAAACAGAAAAGAAAAAAGTAAAAGTAAAAGTGATGGGGCAGGAGACTTCAGGAGAAAGGTGATGTGACAGTAGTAGGAAGAATCCTTCCTTAAAAAGGAAAATCTTTATTACTAGTGAAAAGATAAAGGTGCTTGGAACTGAAGATGAGCGTACCAAAAATAAAAAATCACAGTGCCTTAAAGTTTTCTGCTACAAAGGAGGTTATAGGACCTTCATCACAGGGCATGGTCAAGGAAGAAGGAGGTAAAAGGAAGGTGGAGGAATTTGCTCTCAGAGTTGTTTTGCTTGTGTCTGTTTAGTATTTTAAAACACACACTAAATACAATAAATGCACTGTTGCAATTATTGTTATAACTAACAAAAAAATCAAGAGGTAGGTTTCTGTGATACATTTTTTCCAAAAAAATTTGTGAAGGTGGTAGAAGAAATGGGCATTTAAGAATTAAGGAACAAAATATTTTTACAAAGTATATCAAAGCATGTATAATTTCCAAGGCAGTTTATTTTAATTTATTATATCATAAATTGGTAATTTTTACTTAACCTCAGCTCTAGTAAACTAGAATTTTTGCTAAAAATTTTTTAGATTATTCTTAAATTATAGGGACATTGCAACAATGCTTGCATATAATAGGAGCTTAACTTACACTAGACATACTGTGGATATATCGTTGCTTTGTGTAATGACATATCCTTTGAGCTGTTTCATGTGTGGTTAACTATAGGAAATTTGAGGGCATTTAAATTTTTACAATGTAAAGATAGATGAAAAAAGGAAAGGGTCTGCATTATTAATATGTTTATTATAGTAGGAAACAGCATGCTGGTAGTGATTTGGAGGGAATAAAAATTGAAAAATGTTGGGATAGATTGTAGGATCATTTTTTAAAGTAGGAAATTGGTATTAGGTGGGATGAAATTGTGCTTCTGTACTCTCAAATTCAGTTTGTTTCTATGTTGTGGTCTTTCAGTCTTACTTATCCAAGTAAATGTCTTTTGTCCTAAAATTTCTCGGCATCCTCTTAGGGCATGCTGTGGAAGTTTTCAGCCCTGTGTTATAAATGCAGGGACAAGTCGCACCACCACCTTCACAGTGCTTCAAGTATATTGAATCTAAAAGCCCCAGATTATGTTTTGGGCTATAGAAGGCTCCCAGCTGGGGCCAAGCAGCAGCCAGGAGGGTCCTTCTGGGAGCAGCGTGCACGGGAGCCACCCTGGCCTGAGAAGCCGCTTAGTTCTGCCCCGGAGATTGTGCCAAGTGTGGAAATACACAACGAGGTAGATGCATGCTGGAAAAATCTGTGATGTAATCTATTTGATTTCACTCTGAGGCAGAGTAGAGAATCGTTCTCAAAGCCAACAGCTGCTGTTCAGCATGGAGTTGGAAACTCCCAGCACAGCAGAGCCCAAGTGAAATGTCTGCTGTCTCTCAGCTGATAGCTGTGCCTGTCTGGATGAGCTTTTTTCATCTACTTCCATCCAGCTCAGAGAAGTGCTGCAGACAGTGTATGTTAAAACAATCTGACATTTTCTAAAACAGAGGAGAACTGAAACAGGCAGGAAATAAGAGTCGCTTTTTGTAGGAAAATACCAAAGTATACAAATGTGCATTCAGGGACACATCTTACTGGGAAACTAACTACAAGTAATAACAGAGAAACTGTTTGCCTGTGTGAAAGAGCAGTATTGTGTATTTTCAGGACCCAAGCTTACAATTACATTTGCTATGCAATCAAAATCATGCTTTTCTTATTGGCATTCTCTCTAATTGTTGAAAATTTATTGTTTTGTTAGATTCTAATAGTGTATCTGAAATCTCAGAGTGGTACTTAAAGCATTTGCCAGTTTCTATTGAGAAGTAACTGCAGTGTTTCATTCCCTTTTTGGTCCCCATTTCTCCTTCCCTTTTCTCCATTTATCTTTCTGGAAAAAAACATGGTAGATTTTGTATTTATGTAGTAGGTACGATTATGTTCAGCTGTGATCATAACATCCCAGCCAAAATAATCCATGATGTTGAATGCCATGGGGGAGGAATGAGACAGGGATGATTCTTTGTGTTGTGGAACTGAAACTCAAAATATAGAAACATTTAATGTATAAGATACCTATGTTAGATATTAATATTGGTGTATATAAATCTAGCAATTATTTTGTTTATAAATCCATTGTATTTTAGCTAAGAGAGAGAAAAGTGCTAATAGGAGGGATGCTATCAAGCTGTCTGATCTTGAATTCTTTTTTTTTTAATGTACTGTAATAATCTACTCATTGTAGTTTGGCTGCAGAATTGCAAGTTCTAGCCATATAAAAGACTATGACAGCCCTAACAGTTAACACTATTCACTTTCAATAAAAATATTCCAGAGAGATAAAAAATTGCAGACAAACACTTAAAACACCTGTATCAGATTTTAAGTTTTTAAGTGGTATAAAGTGCTGTAATTTTACTGACTTCAGGATTAATTCTGAGGTGTTGAGAAACTTGTCTTTGAATTCTTCAGTAATTTATCACACTAGCTGAGTTCAGGGAAAATTGCTGTTAAATTCTACAAACCTGAAAGAAAATTAAAAAACTCTAGTGGAAAAAAATATTCAAGTGAATGTTTAAAATAATTGACATTTAACCCTGTTCATGAATAAAAATGTTTATTGAAGCAGTTTCTATAACAGAAAAAGCATTGCATTTTAAAACTCAGATGGGCTTCTGAAACTGCTTAAGGAGACACTGAGCAGGTTATGGTGAACCTTCTTAGGAAGAGGAGTACTTAAGTGTTTGGTCTTTCAGTAGCAGCTTCTTTAAAAATTCATGTGCTGTTGAATTATAATTTTTGATACACCATATTAAAAAAGCTATGATTGTAAACCCTATCACTGAATCCAATCCCCAGCATGAATACCATGATAAAACTTCTTTTTTTCCCCCTGAAATTCCAGTAAGTGACCTATGTGCTGCTGATTGCACCCTTCCAAAGAGACAAACAGGAGAATTGTTGGACTTAGAGCAAACCTGATGCAGGGGAAGATTTTGTGTGAATCCTCCTACACTGGAAGCAGATCCAATGAGCATTAGCCAGAGATGCTGTGTGGTATAAGATGCTGCATGTGGAAGACTCAGTAAGAAAAGTAGGGACATAAAAATTGTCAATGAAATATGCAGTTCATAGGCTGGAAAATGGACTGCATCAACAAGAATCAAGTGGTTTTTTTTCTTTCATATAAAAATTAAATAAAGTAAATTTACAAGTGAAAACGCTCAAATAGGATGTCCAGCAGGAACACAACATTTTGTATGCTTCCATGAAGTGTTTTTCATGCAATTTTGTCATTTTTATAGTTTTATAGTGAGTGGCTAAGCAATATAGTCCCTGCAGCTTTTAGACTGATTTATTTCATCCTAAGAATGATTAGGTGTGATAGTCAACAGAGGAAAGGAAGAAATAAGCAGATTATTGCATTTGTTGTTTTTAATTTGGATTCAACTCCAATGAGGAAGTATGTTCTATATAGATCTTTAGAAATGAGTGAAGCAACTCATAGTCAAATCTTGTAAACTATAAACTATTTAAAGAAATAGTCAGAAATAAAAGAAAAAATCCCAACTTTGTAGACAAGGAAGCTGTTTTGGATGCTGTGAAAATAAAAGATAATCTGCAGGAGGGGGAGTAACAGCAGTGCATTAATGAGCTCTGAAGGAGAGAGAATGGCAAAAAGAATTGTTAACTCACCGTTGCACATATGTAGGACTTTTAATTGGGGCTGCACTCACTACTTTCAAGGACAGTGAGTAAGGGTTTAATTGTTGGTTTTATGAAGACATCAACTGGAATGCTTCAACAGTTTTATTTTGTATATCATCCCTGCAGTTTTGTGCAATGGTAGTACTCTTTCTTTTCTTCCTGACCTTTTCATGGTCATGCCACTTCTTTCAGAGTGTAAAAGGACAGCTGGGGAGAGAGAGACACCTTGTGTAATGAAACTTGTTTTTAATAAAGATACATGTATTGCAAGATTAGCACCTAATAATTAGGAGGTTTTGTTGTGTGAATTTCTTCTTCTCCACCTTCCCCTCCGACTCCCAATACTTTATTGAATACTTTACTGTTCAGTAACTGTTACCTAATTTTCTTTTTTCCCTTTTTTCTAAGTAAAAGGTAATTTTTCAGTTTCAAATGGGTTGTACTGCACTCAGTGCAGATTTGTGGGGGTTTTTTGTGTAAAGATACTGTTACAGTTCTGTGAGAATATGAAGTTACATTGTTGAACAAATTGCAAAACCAAATAAAGAACCCCAAGCCAGGCAGCACCCAGCCTACATGATTATAGCAAAGGAATAGAGGTCTGAAACTCTAATCCGTAAATTTGACCGGCTAATCGTTGAGAATGTCTTAAAACTTCTACCTTGACTCGAGGGTCAGTGAGAGAGTTTTGGATGGGAATCCCAGTAAGAATTAGACTCCTTATTTCTAGTGGGTACCATTTATAAGTTTTTAGGGAAAAGCAGCAGAGATGCAGCTGCACATTTCTTCCAGTAAAAGTTAAAAGTACAACCTTCATGTTGGGAGAGAGAAGGAAGAAGAAAATTTCTGCAAACCATAATCTTTATCCCAAAAGAGTATAAGAGATTTGCATGCTGTGAATACATTAACTGTGCATGCTAATGCAACACTATCAGTGCAGTGATCTCTAGCACTATTGAAGTGCATTCCACATTTTGGGCTTATCTAAATTTGTTAATTAAATACTGCATTTAAAATTTGAAAAAGTATGTTTTCTATGCATTAAGGTCTAACAAGTGTGACACACGGCTTATCTTCTAGTCATCAGCAATTTGTCTTAAGGCAAATTGTAATGAAAGCCTGCTCTTTCCTGAATACTTGGGAAGGAGAGTTTAAAAATAGAAGCTAGAAGCTGTAGCTACAGCCACTGGTAAAAGCAGAAAGGAACACCTGAAGATGTTTTGCCAGATGTGGTGATTCAAAGTTTGTATTTGTCATCATAATTAGGAATGCTAGGTCTTTAACTTTTCTAAATATTAGTAGCTGCAGAGACTTGGACTGGTAGGCTTTTCCTTCATAATAAGATTCTCTAGATGTGCATACTTTTTTCACTTGAAGAAAATCCCAGTGACAGCCAGAAGCATGCAGCTGGTCTGTGTATGTGCCATTTGGCAGCAGCAGCTCTTTGAGGTTCATATCCGATGAAGCATTTCAAAGCCTGCTTACCTCTAAGCACAGGGTTTTAATCTGGTGCTTTCAAAATAAGACAGTGTGTCAATTTGGATAAAATGAGGTGTGAGAAGTTTTAAGTTAAAAAAACAAATAGGAGAAATAAAGAACTTACCTACTATTCAGGTTTTCAGGTTCAGAAGGAGGCTCCTCCTTCCAGACCATTGATCTGTATATGAGCAATGCACTGTTGCTGCAGCTGAGAGGGATCCAAAATTGTATTAGCTGTGCATTGCAAAGAAAGCAAAAACTTTTGTGTGTTGTTTGTAAAATGCCAAATCTTTTTCCAGTGTCTTCATTTTCACCTAGTGGTAAGGGCAGACCTGTAGCACATGTGTGGAGCGTTACAACTTCAACAAGTTCAAAGCAATGTCCTACTTGATTAAAATAAGAATTATTTCCCTCAGGAACCCACCTAAAATGTCAGATACTTGATTTGATACTGCCTAAGTAACTAAATATACCTGAAATCAGTAACTATGATTGGAGATTAGTAATGATGTGTAACAGAAACTGCTTTTGGGTTTGAAATTGCATCCACCTTGCTTTTTTATAGTGTTGTTTGGAGCCACCAGTTCATTGGGCTCTGACTCTGGTATTTTAGGCTTATACTGTGTAAACCCCACCTGAGTAGGAGCAGCAAAGGCCAAAGTCTTCCCCAGGTGAAAATCCATGATCACAGATCTTAAGGGACAGAGAGCACTATTTCAGGCACCAAACCAAACAGTTGCATGAGGCAGCAGGAGAACCTGTCATTTCATAGCAGCATTTATATCCTGTGCATGGTTTCCAAGGTGGATGGAGAGAAAGAACTCCTTAACAGACGACCTGTGATAGTGGAAGTACTTGCTGAGTGGGATGGATGTTTTCCACAAATGGAGTTCCAGTCTTTGCATGGAAACGAGGTTACTCTGCCAACACTGAAATCATGTATCCAACTGCTCTAAAGTGACCATAAGAATTCCTTGTTAATTGAAGCCACTGGACGAACACAAAACAATGAAGTTACTCATGTATGGGAGGATTTGCATATCAAATATATAACATAGGTGTTTGGGTGCTTTTTTCTCAAAAAAAAAATCAATAATTCCCTGGTATATGTGTATTTTAAAAGAAAAAAAAAAAAAAAAAGTGGTTGTGCAAAGTCTGGTGAAGGTGCTGTGGTTCCAAAGTACCACAGAAGAATCTGATCTAATCAGCAAAGTAATTGGTGGCATAAGGCATTTTGTCTAGACAAATGAAAATCTATTTCAGAGGTGTTACTTGCTTGAATGTAATCTAAAAAGAAACCTCATACACACCACAGTTACCTAGTAAAATTTTATAAATATAAAGCCAAATTTTCATAAAGTTTCTGGTATCTGTCTAATGTTGCTGGTGATGGAATGTGCCTTCATGCCAAATAGCCGGGGTTTACCCAGATGGGTGTGCACAGCTGCTCACTCTGTAGGTAGTGACCTTCAGCATAGATGCATTTCAAACCCTCACAGATGTTTGTTTCATGGCTGTGCTGTGAAAATATAAAGTGCAAAAGACAGATTTCTAACAAGAAAGTACCATCACAATCTTACAGCGTTCCAGAGTAAACTTTGGAAATCATTGCTCCAGCATTTTAAATCACTGTATAATAAATTCATTAATTCAGCTAATGGAAATTATATCAAGTTATTTCTTAATAAATTTAATTCATTTTAGAGGAAAAATTGGTGTGGAGAAAAGCCATATCTAATTATTAGTGAATGCTACTGCATTTAATATCCTCTCTTCAAATAGGATACATTTTATGTCTTAAAACAAGATTTATTCTTGAGAAAATTTCCTCTTTTTATGACATAGAATAGAGTTGTCTTTGTCACTTCTTAGGTCTGTCATTTTTATAACTAGGTAACATTGATGGGCTTTAGCATTTTTGTTGTAGATTAATACATATACATATCAGCCATCTTCCTAGAACAAAGTACCAAGAACATCAGCTTTGTGATACCAGGGACAGATTATTGTATAAAGTAGGAATCTTTACAGTCCTTTCTAATATAGGCTTTGAAATTATTGGTAATGTGTCTTGTTTATTATCAGCTGTAGAAAAAAACACAATTCTGCATACATCTGTATATAAATTGCATATATCTGTATATAAATTCAGTGGTAAAAATACTGTTCTCTAACGTTCTGAGGCTGGAATTAAAAGTGGTCATTGCATCAATGTATTGTTTATGTACACAGGAAAGTTACATTTTAAAAAAGTTGCCCATGCTTAAATGGAGGTAGTGTATATTCCCTGATTCACAGATGATTTAAACACATAAGATCCACATCCTTAGAGAACTAATTTTTGATTTTTAAATTCAGCTTGGGAGCCTAACTCTGTCTGAATAATGGAAAACAAGAACATATGTAAATCAGTAGGACTTATAATTTTAAGTATTTCCATTTGTATTTATAAATATTTTCTGTGTTTATATAAACAATATAAATTTATCTTAGAATTTATTGAAAGACTGAATGTGTTTGGTAGCTTATAAACACACCTTTTCAAATCTGAAATCATGTTAACTCATTTAATATGAATTTTTAATGCAGTTCTTGCAAATAATGGTTAATACAGTATATTTTAAGATCTCATCATTCTCTTCTAGCTGTGTAAAACTGAGCCGTGCAATTTGCAGTGTGAGAGTTTAAATTATGAATTTCATCAGTTGATTACAAATTATTGCTAAAATGATTTTTTATAACCGTATATTTCTTACGTTTTTAATTTTCTCAATTGCTGGGTTCTGGCAATAAATTCATAGGAGCCTTAAATGCCACTTGAAGCAGCTGTTCTTCCAGACTACTGATGCTCCTTTTTGCAAGTTTATTTTATTTTATCTGTGCTAAAATTTGCATATTGCCCAGTCCCATTATTTTAAAAGAATATGGCAAAGTGGACTGCTTTAAAATTGGAGGGATCTCAAAGTTGCCTATTGTCAGGAAAATAGTCGGAAAATGGCATTATGATGTCTCTTATTGGTTTTATATTTGATAAGCAGAAAAATAACTGTGATGAAGGTTTCATACTGCTGGCAGCTCCTATCACTATGACAAGATTGGCATGCCTGTTACAAGATTTGTTATCCAGGAGGTATCATTGCCAAATGAGGCCTAAGATACAATGAGGGCACCGCCAGTGCTACCATTCATTTCCAGTTATAGGATATTGTGTTCAATCTTAATTGACAGTGCCTTAAATTAAAACTGAGATTTGGTTGCATAAATGGCAAAATCTTCGCTAGGTAAGGACATCAAATAGAGAAGGGTTTTCTATTCTGGGTTTAGATGCTTGTCTCCCCTCATTTGCAGTTCTCTCAGTTTTCAGTAGTAGTAATGATAAGGAGAAAAAAATGGCCATTTCAGTTATGTGTTATTTGGTTATGTGTATGTATGCATCAAAATGACAGGGTTTATGAATTAGAGTAACTGCACATTTTATTGTGTGATATCCTTACCTTTAGCTGATACAGCTATAGTTGCTACTTGTTTTATTGTCTGGTAGAGAAAGAATGAATAAAATGATTGCAAGCAGAAGATTCGTGGGTCTGGAGTAAGTTTTGCATTTTCAGACTGCATTTCCAGTGAAGTTAAAGACAATGACTTCATGAGAATGGCAGCATAGTGGCAACATGGATATAGTTTGGTGGATAAAACTGAAAAAAAAAGTCCAAAGATCTCAAGTGCCAGATTACCCTAGCAAAGGGTCTTAAACTTAATGCTTAAAAGCCATCTGGGACATAGGAATTTGAATGTCATTATAGGAGAAAGTGTGATCCTCTTCATCATTTGTTTTGAGCACAGTGTGTGTGATAAGAGTTTTAACAGGAGGCTGGGCTGTTGCATACTGTCAGTTTTCAAGGAAGCATGTCATTCTAGGTATTTGTAATTGAGGGGGTAAACTCAGAATTTCTGTGTAAAGATGTAGTCACACAGTTTGTGGTCATTGGGGTGGGGCTGTGGCCGAGCCTCCTCCCCAATGGGTGCAGCTGTGAGCAGCAGGTGAGCAGCACTGACAGCAATGAGCCATGGAGGGCCCAGGGCACTGACCAACCACCAAAGGGACACACAGGTGCAGTACATCAGTGAGAGGGTATAAAAGGTTGGGCTGAAGAATAAGAATGGCAGACTCTTGCAGCCTTCTGGTGTTACTGGCGGAATGGTGTTACTTTGTATGGGCATGTGCCAGAAGCCTTCTGATGAGGTATGGTGTTACCCTGTATGGGTGAATATCTAAAGCCTTCTGAAATTGTGTGGTGATACTCTTTGTGTTGTGGTAGTCTCAACTGTGACATAAAGAATTAATATTTTGTGCTGTTTTAAAGTATATTTGTATATAGCTTTTTGCTTTCAGCAGAGTGTCCCTTTTCATCACTATTTCATTAATGGGATGCCCTTTGATAAATTCTCTCTTCTGTGAGAATGATAAGTGTCCATATTTTTAAGAGTATATTTAAGGTTGGGGAATCCTGACTGATAAGTGGTGTTCATTTTTTCTCACTAATTTTCATAGAAGTATTGTCCATGATCCCGATAGCCAGAGGATCCAGCAAATACTTATGTTTGGTACTTGATGCAAGAGTGTTAAAAACTTTGAATTTAGATTATTTGAGTTAAAAACTGAGGATTAAGCAGAGATGGAGTTTCTACTCCTTGAACTATTAACAAAGAGGATGGAAATTTGGGCTGTGAAGTGTGAGTCTGCCTCAATCCTTGTTGTGCCTGTTGGTGTTAGATTAATTGCTCAGGTGTCAATTTTACTATACAGTGGACTCATCTGGGATATGTTGGACTTGCTATTAGCACACACCTAGTAGTTGTGTGCTTATGTTTCTGTAAGTTGTGCCTTTATCTGCTTTACTCTGGACAAATTTCTGAGGTGAATAAAAGCAGACTGCATGTTACAGTTCTTACTTTAAACCCTTTCAGTGGTTGGATACATTTTTGTATTAGGAGCAAGATGCTCCGTTTTTTGCAGAAATGAGCTGGTAGAATGATATTTGATTTAATATTTGTAGAATATTGAAGGAGAGTTGAGATGGCTTGTTGTGAACTTTTCCTTTTGTATTGGTTCTGGCTGAGCTGGAAAGGTGTTGATAGCGCCCGAGGATTTGGCTTCTGTTGGGCAGGGCTGACAGAGCATCAGTACTGTCTCTCAACATTCCCCTATCAAGGGGCTGGGGGTGGGCAGGATCCTGGGAGAGAAGACAGCCAGTGTTCTAGCAGCAAGCTCCTGTGTGGGACACAGAGTTTGTCAGCTGCACTGCTTATCTCTTTATTTTGCTGAGTTTGGGAACATGTTAACACAAACAGTGGCTCTGTGCTTTGCCCTGACACTGACAGCCTAGTTATGTGGGGGGAGCAATGCTCTGTGGACAGTGGGGGAACAGACCTCCTCTTCCCTGCCTGAGATTGGTGTGAATGCTTTTACAATGCAGGCTCCCATGGTCATTACTCATCCTTATGTGTACTGTTTAATACCGTTAATAATGCTAATACTGTTGGCACACTGTGAGGTTTGTGAGATTTGGTGTCATCCTGGTGTAAGAGAAAATAAATCTAAGGTGAGGAGATACTGAAATCTGCTCTGAGGCATCCAGTTCCTGGTTAGCAGGGTGTTTGGAAGGATTTGGGCAGGTTTCCAGAATGGTTATCACCTCCTGTTACCTGGGACTTTACACCTGAACAGGTAAGCAACCCTGGCACACTGAGACAGAACCTGGTAGAAGTCTGCCTTGCCTACCCCAGTGAAAAGCAGCAGCTTCTCACCCTATCAAGTCCCAGTTCAGTACTCTCAGAGGACTGTAGTACTCTGTAGAGCACTGAACTGTTGAGGATGTAGATGCTTCAATAACTCGTTGGGGCAGGAGCCCAAACTACAGTTGAGGACACTATGGCTGAGACAGGGACTCAGACAACAACTACCACAGTACTTGCCCCGGTGGTGGTGGGGGTGGGGGGGAAGAAAGATATGGCAAGCTACATGTCCGTTGGAACACCATTAGGAAGGTGTTCACCCATTAGAAAGGGAGGAAGAAGAAGCAGGAGAAAAACAAGCAGGAAAGGGATTGGATCCAGAAGCCAGTCCTTCCAACAAAGAAATGGAAAGGAGTGAAACAAATCTAGGAAACCAGTTACCTGGTCCTTGACATCATCAGAACTTCAAGACTTGGGAAAAGATTCCAGCAGTTCACCAGGTGAGTGTTTTCTGCCTGGCTGATTGAATGCTGGCATAACAGGGCTGACAGCAGTTAAAAGGTCATGAAGCCCAACAGCTGGGATCCACTGCTGGAGATCAGGAAATTGAAAGAGGAATCAAAAGAGGAAGCAATTTACTGTCTCTGGCGACGGCTTCTCACAAGTTTAGGAGCAAGATACCTGTTTAAAGATGATCTTGTGAGTTCCCTAGGGAAGTGGACCACTGCAGATGATAGTATTCAGTACTTGAGAGAATCAGCAGTGCTGGAAGTCATCAATAGCAATCTAAAAAAGTGGTAAGGTCTCTAAAGATCCAGAGAATGTTGGTTGCTAAATGGCCATATGGAGGAAAGCGATTCCAAATGCCCCTGCATCATATTGCAGAAGCTCAGTAGCATTGTATTACCCACAAAGGGATTAATCAATTGAAGAGATGGGGCCCTTCTCTCCTGTCTCTTTAACACACTTTCACATCACTCTGGGCCCATGCCTCAGCTCTCAGGGGCAGCCCAAAAGGTCAGAGAGTCAGTACTCACACATTTCAAAGCAGTATTCTGGACTGTTTCAGTCTTAAACTCATGTCAAAATGTGGTTCGATGGTTTGCTTTATGGCTTCAAGGATTAATTGGCAGTATGGGACAGTGAATATTTCTGATGAGTAAAGAATTTTCCCATGACAGGAAAATGTTTCTCATGCTGTCTCTAGATTTGCACGTAACTTTATTTCTGGGTAGGTTGCTTAACAAAAACAGCATAAGAAAGCAGTCTTTGAATGATTTAGGCATAGGACTTGTTTTGTTTTTCCTTTTTTTAAATTATTATTTTTGTAAAGCATCAATACATAAAGAATTAATGGGCTCAGGTATTTGAGTTTTCCAGAATGGGGCATATATTTGAAAGGAGATGGTCACAAGAGTGATATGGCTAAATGTCATAACAGTGAAAGAGGAGGCTGTAACAAACCCTAAGTTGCTTGTGGGATGGGACGTAAAAAAAGTTGTAGGGGAGATGTACACGAGTTCTTTGTTCCTATCCAGATGTCAGAGAAAAAAAAGTAATAGGTGTGCAATAGATTGATTGATTGCCCTCTAGTAAGTTCCTTGGGGACTCTAATCATGGAGAAAATCTGGATGGGAATTTCTGACAAATAGTTCTGATAAATAATTGGTATTTTATAAAGTTAGGCTCTATGATTAGTTTTATTTAAACTGTGCATCTGATATGATTTCTTTAGTCATCTGATAACTGTAATCAGCATCACTGTCCTACACAAAAACACGTATCCTTAAAGAAAATTGGGTTCTAGTCAGAGTTGGCAGTCACTGGAAGGTTTTTAAAATCATACAGCCTTTTAATTTTAAATGTCATCTCTGAGGGGCATAGAGCAGGAGAATAGTTTGTGCTTGACTTGCTGTATCTGTGGTTGTGCTGTGTATCCGCAGATGGTATTCCCTGGAGTAGAACAGTTGTATCATTCTGTTCCTGAAAAGGGTTGAAATTGTTGCCCTTTGATACCAGAAGTAATTATTTAGTCTAATTTTCAAACATTCCTTTCTAATTCACAAATAGAAAATCTGAGGGAATAAGATTAAAATGTCAGGATCTCTTCCTGACTTGGATAATGACTTGGTGAACTGAGCTCCTAAACCTGATGAAGTCATACTGTTACATCTCTAGAAGAATGGGTCAAAAAATGAGAGTTTTTGATATTTTCAGTATAACTTAAGGTAGTTTCTTTCATCGTGCTGGAAGCAGCCAGAGTTGGTATTAAAGACTTCCCCTCTAGCTTTCAACGTGCTTGGGGGTATTCAGAGGAACATGGTCCTGACCCAGTTCTCTTAAGGTGGTGATTTGTAGCTTCAAAGGAGATGTGCCTCACTGCTTTTCCTTTTGAAGCACAGTTGAGATGAGGTCAACTCTCTTTTGAAGCCCCACAATTGCCAAAAAGAACCCAAGGTCCTGTCTGGCTGATCTAACCTCTTCTGACCAGGCACTCCTGCCCATCTTTGTCAATATACATCTGAGAGTTCCCTTTGTGTAGTGTCTGTGTTTTGTTTTAGTTAAATGGGTGTTAATGTCTTAAATTGTTATGCAAAAAAAATTCTTTTCTTCTTCTTCCTTGCCCAGTATCTGAAGAATTACATCCATAAAGACCATACTAATATCCTGACCAATCAAATGCTGGACAGTAATTCTGTTTAAACATAAATACATAAATACATATGTCAAGAATGTTTCCTTTCTTATATAGGGAATTTATTTCCTCAATGTTACATTTTCATTTAAAGTTGCAAATCTTTTTTCCTAGGTTAGTAATTTCTTTAGGCCCTAGGCTAAAAATGGGAGCTACACCTTTTTTAAGGGTTTGAAAAGACTAGCGTTACATTGTGTATTTTAAAAAAAAGTAAAGAAGCTTTATGAAACACTGTGGTATAAGCCTTAACCTTAGAAGCATATTATATAACTTATTTTGAAATTGGAGACTTAAAACCCCCAAAATTCCTGTCAAAATTATTTGCAGGTTGTGTGGCAGGTGCTGGGCAATTTTAGATAAAATATGGCTATATCCTTGAGTAATCTTTAGGAGGTACTGGTTGTAAAGAGAGGCAGTCAGTGTAATAAAAGTAACTTTACCACACAGTCAGGTGTTCTTCCTGCAGAGATTAATGCCAAGTATTTGATTAGGAAAGATTTAATTTCTGTGGTAGATCACTTGTTTACACATTGCTGAACCAGTCTCGCCCTTGAGGTTGTTCCATTCAGGCAGAGCCCTCAAAGTCAGCAAGGTGGCTCGCAACAGCTTGCAGAGGTGGGATGCTACATGTAAATCCAGCTGACCTAAATTTTAACCAGATCCTCACTTCATCTTTTTCTCTTTATTGACTGCTTGTAGCTCTCCGGAACCAGAGGTCTTGGGAACATAAATAGAATTTAGACTGTCTGAACCTGAGCTTTTGTCCTCAAGATGAAATGAGATTCATTGCATGCACCAATTGGTGTTTGTGTCCTCTAGCTGATGTTCCACATACAAGTGAATTTCACCCTTTAAAAAATGCATTAGTGTCTTCAGCTCTTAAAAGAGATCTTTATCCTGAAGTTTTGGATTTTCTTTAAATTGCTCAATGCTAAACTTGTAGTAAGTAGGGAAAATTCTGCTTTCATCCACTCTCATGTGACTTTTTTTTGGTAAATAAATATCACTGAGCAAATACAGAAGCTGTGCCCCAAACAGGCAGCACATTTAATAGGGAAGGTTGGGATATCTAATCTATCTACACATTGCTTTTATTATCCCTTAGTGTATTGTTTTTGTGGAGAATTTTGTGATAACTTTCATAAGAAGTCATACTCATTTTGCATAGTCATGCCTGTGAATTCTTGATTGAAAATAGCAGATGAGTTGTCGTTGTTCTGTTTTATATTTTAGCTTAGAATGATTTTTTTTGAAAGGAATATACAGTCTTTGGCTTTTGCACCAGGAGTAAACTATTTAGGGGGGAAAAAACTACACCTTCCAAAATCTTTTGTTAAAAACAGTTCTATGCTCTTTCACTGGGCAAATGAAAAAAAGACTGAAGGCAGAATACCACATAATTTGCAAGCTTCTTTTAAATTCAGTGTTTAATTGCAATATGATCTGCTTTTCTTTTTATTATTATTTTACCCATGAGAACTTCTATAGTTAAAGAAATCATAATCACAGAATAGAAACAATTCCCTTTGTCTCTTTTAACTGTCAATTAAAATTTAACTGAAATGGACTAGACTTTTTGCTCATTTTTTGCTCACTTGTGTTATTTATCATTAAAATGGTTTAGTATTTAACTTTGGTGCAGATGCTTCCCAATATTTCTTTTCTCTCCCCCCTGAGATAGTATGCTAGCAGTGTTTTTTGTTACCTGTCAGAGGATGCTCTGGAAAAGCCAGAAAGGTTCCAGCTTTGCTTTGGTCTCTTTTCACATTGTTGATGCAGATAATTCAGTTGCAAAAAGTATCATCTTTCTTATATCTTTTAATCTGAAAACAATTTATTGGCTTCAGAATTTTGCACCAATCAACTTTAGAGCATGAACCAGCCAGGAAGGAGACCTGATAAAGCCAGGTGAGTTGGAAGTAGATTATTATACATTATCATACGATAGTGGATGTCTATAGAAATACCAAGAGGATGGTGCCAGACTTTTTTGGTGACTGGATGAGGAGCAGTGGTTTTAAATTAAACCACAAGACGTTTCATCTCAGCATGAGGAAGAACTTCTTTACATTGAGGGTGGCAGAGCACTGCAACAGGCTGCCTAGGGAGGTGGTGGAGTCTCCCTGCCCAGAGACATCCAAACCCTCCTGGATGTGTTCCTTTGTTTCCTGCCACCTGTGACCCTGCCTTGGCAGGGGGGTTGGACTGGATGATCTCCACAGGTTCCTCCCCTGTCAATTTTGTGAGTCTGTGGTAATTTCTCTTTTTTCTCCTCTCCATCTTCCTATAAAACAAAACTCCATGTGGTATTTTTTTAAGCTGTAAGGTCTCTGTGTGTGTCCTTTTGTTTCAGTATTTTATCTGTGTCCTTTTCCACAGGCTCAGTCAGTGAAAATGCCCCTATGGAATAACCTTTGAAAGGGGAATAATAGTGATGTCTTATATCACCTGACAAATAAAGAAAGGAATACTGGAGAAATTGAGTATTCTCCTGCCCCTCCTCTTGCATCCTTACAGGAAAACCAAAGTGAAATCAGCTAATATTTACTGTCTCTTTATTTTGTAGTGGAAAGGAGCAGATTTTTTTGATGGAATAAAGGTAAAACAAAAAAAATACCTTTTTTTCCCCCCTCATACACTTGCAGTAAATACTATCTTAATCTCCATTAAACTGCTGACATTAAAAGAAAGGATTTTACTTATCATGTATCAAATGTGACAAAGTATGCCAGAATCTGTTCCAGACACTCTAATGAATGAAAGGCTTTCATACAGTTATTTTTAAAACTATGGTGCTCTAAAACAGTAGTAAAAACATTAGGAAATAATTTTTATTTCCTGCTTCATCTTACAGAATATTTCTTTTTAATGTGGAGAAATAAACAACTTATAAAAATCGGTTACTATATTTTTTAACAGGCAATAATCTGTAATTCTAGGTACATGTGTAGTGGATGCTACAAGGAGATTACATGTATGTTGATGGAAGAGTAGCAGGAAAACAAACATGCCTTGCCTTCCAAAGGTGAATGGTGACGTTTTCCTGGAAATCCCCTGTGAAGATCTTCCATTCCCAGATAGAAATGCAAGGGAGCTTTATGCCTAGTGTCTGTGTAATCTTTGTTCTAAGGTCATAAAAGGTCAAGAGTACAGAAATTAAAGCATGGTTAATTAGCAAAGAGATGTGCCATGAATTGGTGGCATGGAAGCAAAGACAGAGAATATGAATAAAGATGGAATATTTTGAAACATACGCCTAAAATGCTGTATTAATTAGAAATTGCCTAGTCTCACTTTGGACCTAACTTATTCAAATTCTGTTCTTATACTTCAATACTAATGGTATGGCAAGGTGTAATATTTAAGCTTTGTCAATGCAGTCGCATGATTGATTATCAATGGAAAGGGAATGATGAGTTCACTTTATTTATCTTCTGTTATCTTTTCAACAATCACAATGCCTCGTAGTGTTCCTAACAATAAAGGATTATTAATGCATCCTCAGTGAATAGAGTTGAAAATTAATCATATGCTTTTGTTTTACTATTGAATACTTGTTTCCAAATAAATCTGCTGCAGAAGGACAATTGCTGTGAATCAGCAGCTGCTGTTATTACAAAATATGGAATGTTGGTGACTCTGAGGATAGAATTGTCTAGTCTTTGTGAGATATGCATAAGTGTTTTTCTGAACAATTATAATCTAGACATTTGGTGTTTTCATTTGGATCTGCCAGTCACTCTCTTGTATTCGTACTAGACCTATCATAATGTAGAGGGAATCTACACAAATAAATAAGAACAAATCTTTTTCTTCAGTGGCTTGCGTATAGGATCTGGTCTTTCTCATCAAAGTTGCTGGCTATGCTTAGAGGTAAAAAACTAAAAAAAAAAATTAAACTAGGAACAAATATGGAATTTAAATTCATGTCTTTTATTCTTGTTGCTTTAGTGAGTTTGTTCCACAAAAAGATGCATGGTCTGTGCTCTCAGCTGGTGACAGCTTTCATAAAGAAGCTCTGGCTAAGAGTCATATAATTGGAGCTTTTACAAGAGGATTTGCTTTCCTCTCGGTGTGGCAACCCCACAATAACTAGTAGCAGGTAGAGAGCACCCTGGGAAGGTTCATGATCAATGGAGAGCAGCTGAACAAGGCAGCCCAAAGCCAGCAGGCTTGTTAAAGCCTTTCAAAGGCAAAATCTGTCCTGCATGGCAAACAGCTGGTAAATGGAGTGTCATGTTTGTATGAAGATCTTCTGTTATATGGCTTTTCAAAGAAAGGGAAATGCTTTGGAGGCAGAATGGTCATGGGGAATCTTTTAGCACTGTTTGTGGATTAAAACTCATGAAAAGCTGAAGAAAATGAAATCAATATTTTAAAAAGTGATTAAGGAATATTTTACTAATAATAGATCTATAAAGATAATATGTGAAATAGGATATGATGTTTCTTAAATGTGTAATAAAGTATAGCTATTTTAAAATAATTAAGACATTCATTTATTACAGCAATACTTAGTAAGTTACTTATTTACATAGTTTTGTAACTCTATAATCCTCATCCCACCACAACTATGAGCACCATAATATACACAGAGAAAGGTGAGACACACAGACTATATAATGTACAGTAGTGTGCTTATTACGCATTTGAGGACTGTTGTCTCCCCAGGGAGACCAGAAAAGCCCATTATAAGCTGTCACACAGAGCTTTTAGGGATAAGAGGCCGTGATTTATACCAGGGAGAAGGGTGCAAAATACTCTTCCTTTATCTTCCAAGTACTTCCATGACAGATGCCAACTATATTGATGATAACTATGGCATTTCAAAAGGAAAAAGAGAATGATAAATGTGTGGCACAACTCAATATATGAAATGATTATAATAGAATTATTTGGTGTTTTCAGTATTAGCCTCAGTTTTATCTTGTTTAACCACCAGGGAGTGGTTAGTTAATTTATGCTATTTCTTCTCCTTGAAGAAACATGTATATTTGCAAACAGTTCAGGAAGGAATCATGAGACTTGTTATTGATTCTCTGGAGAATTTTATTATTGTTATTTATTCTCTGGAGAATGCTACATTTTTATAGCTTGTTCAATGAGAAGTAAGTTATTTCATGAAGCATATGCACTTCTGTACTTTATGGTATACACACATTAATTCCCCATTATTTCTTGGACCTCTAACTACAGTGCTTTCTCTGTTCACTGCACTGAGATTTTTTGCAGAGCCAAGCCTATAATTCTGGTTAGCTTCCATGTTATAATGGAAAGTATAGTTTTTTTTTTGGTGGTCATTAATGTTGTTTCTTCCTTCCCAAATGTAAAAGTCCTTCTGGGAAAAAATGGAGCTGTAGTTTTTTTGTTTTTCTTGCTTACTCTTTTCTTTCTTTTCCTTTTCCATTTCCCTAACTCTTTGGTTTCTGTTACTTGTAGAATCAAAGCTAGAGCTAATCTTCGACTGAAATTGGTTTGTCTTTGCTAAGAAAATAAGACCTTTTTTCTTTTTATTGCTCCAACCTGCCTGGGTAGATAGGTCAATGTTTATTTCAGTCTTTTTATTCTGAAACACAAAAGAAGAGGTTTTTTGTGCAAATTATTCTTCCACAAAAGTGATGAATTAAAATAAAAAAAGAGAATACCTGACAATATGCAGTAGACAGTATATGTACTTTGCAACTTCTGTATTCTTTTGCGTATGACTCGTGTGTGGTTTTGTTATCAAATTGCAAATGTGATACAAATAAATGCTACATAAATACTGGAAAAATCCGGTTATATTGGTGTAGTGATTGCAAGCATTTTTTTAAAGGGAAGAGGTAGCTATCTTTTTTTACCTTTATGCTCCCAAATATTTTTTTCCTTTGAATAACTAAAGTTTCAATTAAACCATTTTGACTAGTTAAAATATAGTCTCTTCCTCCACCTCTTCTTTTGTTAGATCTCAAAGCTTCTGCCTAACTAGGTCAGAAATTTCTGTCGTCTTCCATGTCAAGTCTCCATGCAGTAAACTTTCTTTGTTGTGAGTGAGAATTTGAACAAAGAACAGCTGTCAGATCAGCCTTCCTCTGCGGAAAGGTTTTGTATCACTGAAGCAAAATAGCTGAGACATGGCTCACAGTTTTTAAGAGATTTTTGTTGTAGGGTAGTTTTTTTCTTTTTGGTCTTAGGCAGCTCCATCACACTGTTTTATATAAATGAACATGCCGTGTTTAGTAGTAATAAAACAGATGGATGTAGAACTTTCATCAAAATGGGCTGTATCAGAGTAGAAGTTGTGTAGAACACCTTAGGCTAAGGACCTTCTTGTTCTCTTGTAACTGCATATGCAAATACATATTCCCCAATATGTTTCTCTTCCAGCAGCTGGGTTGTTTTTTTGGTTTTTATATACAAATCATTGACTAAGAAAATGTCAAAATAGTGATATAAAAAAGCTTGTGTGGAAAAATACTCTGTACTATAAACATCTATACTGACAAGATTTGTGTATAATCACTGCAGGCAATTTTGTTTATATTTTTTAAGGAATAGCTTTTGAACAATTTACTTACCTAGAGCAATGAATCAATAAATGTGTTACATCTGTGAACAGATTTTGAAGTGTTCACTTGAACATAAAAAAATCCTCATAGGTATTAGAAGTCATTATGTTTTGAAACTGACGTGTCTTGAATGTTCTTAATATAATCACAAATGTTCACCGTAGTCACAAAAAATTTCATGTCAGTTTAAAAATTCAGTAATTTTTCCCATGTAATGTCTGTAGATGGTTGAGGTTGTATTTATAATTATGACGTTCTTGGAAACAAGTTTGTTTGTGTAACTTTGGCCGAGTTCTGTGCATGTGTTGGCTGAGTTCTTTTACACATGATGTGCTTTGTGTTTCATGAGTGGTTATTGCTCTCTCTGCTCTCCCTGTGGTGATTCTATACTTGCCTGCAGTTCATTAATAGAGTAAGAGAAGTAGTACCTGCTGTATAAATGCATAAAAATAACTTAATTTCCTCTGGTCTTTGGTTTTGTTTTTTTTTAATCTTTACATAAGGCTATATTGTTCCATATGTATGCATCCTAGGCTATAACATGTCTTTCTTTCCTCAGCAGAGTCCTTAATTTATTGTTGTAGAAATAATTTATTGGAGAAAGAAATTCAAGCTTCAAATCTAATGTTATTCCTAGTGAAATGCTGTGCATTTGACAAAGACAATAGTCTTTGAATGTCAGAATTATAATACTTCATTTCCCTTGACCTTGTAATATTCTGTTATCAAATCACACATGACAGTGTCTTTTTACCACTAGCATTAGTTCTTTATTGCAAAGCAGTTTACACAAGGTGATGCAGAGTCATTATAGCAACCTCTAAGTCCAAAAATCTACTTTCATCTTGGTTGTGATCTCATCTGGCAGATAAGGCAGAGACAGGAGCAAAACTTGTATGTGATGTTGAGCTGTTTTAACAAATCCCAGCTTGGAGTTAAAGTGTAAATGTGTGTATTCATAGAAGTCTCATGTATACTTTAGAAAGTGATTTAGGAACAAGTAAAGTCCAAAATACAGTGCCATCTGCCCACTCTAAAACATTAAAGTGAAGGATCTTGTAAACATTGTATAAATCACAATATGTGCAGATTTCAACCTGGATTTAAGCTACACTGATTTTTATTTTTTTTTTCATAAAATTGCCAAGTAATTAAAGGAATTACACAATTTTTTCAAAAGAAGTGAGCTGGTCACTAATCCCACTATTACCTCTTGTGGATTCCAAATATGTCACATTTTGTTTTACAAGTTTTTTCCCTGTCTCATCTGGCACTTCTCCACGAGAAAAAAATTTACATTATTGATTTAATAAACAGGTAGACTTATTTTCCTTTAATCACACTGTAAAGTCTTTCCTCTAAAGCATTTTGCAAGGTAGAATGCCAGGGAACTGGTTACAAAGATTCCATGAAAGAAAAATATCAGTCTCATAATTCTGTATTGATTACCTAAGCATTAGTGACTGCTGCACACTGTATAGCAGCACAGGTGTGAATACTTTTTAAAATCTTTGTTGGCTTCAACCTGACAGTTTTATTCTCACATTAGTAAATTGTCTCAAGAGAGCTGCCTTTTTTGTGTCTAGAAATTCACTTATTGTTAACAGAACAAATGTTACATTGCAGGCATAGTCTTACTAAGAGCTGAGAAAACTATCTCCACATGCCTGAAACTGCAGCCTGTGTGCCTGGCTACTGAATAACTGAAAATGCTTCCTGGTAGATATTTCAGTGCTGTCTGTGAGGGCAAATGAAATCAGTTTCCCTTATTCTTCACACCTAACTACACCCCAGAATCCTATGATAGGCAGTTCCCAAATGACAAATAAGGGTGTTTTTCATTATTAGTGACAGTTTGTGGCTGCAGATGAGCTTTTCTCATCCAATTTCTGTTGATTTTTGTTCCTCACCTTTGCTGCTGTACCTGCTGAATGGGTATCTAAACTCTGGTTCATTCTAATAGCCCAGATACCTCTTTTCATGACGAAGGCTCGGTTTCTTTAAAAGTGGTGCCATTTGGGTTGTAGCAGCTTTCTCACTGCTTATGCCATAAAAAGGTCTCCAGAAATGACAAAAATACTACTCTTTTTCCCCTGCTCCCCTCTGTTGGTGGGTATCTGGTCTCTCCCAGCTTACAGCAAAGTACCGCCCACACGGTTCCTCTTGGAGGAAGTGGAGCTTTCCCTACTCAGCTCCCTATTATCTCCCATTGTATTGCAATGTCTAGATAAGTCAGTTCTTTTGCAGGGCAGGGAAAGGTTCAAATGAAACGTGATTTATTTTTATTGGTGGTGGCCAGCAGCACAGCTCAGTAGGATTATAGTACAGTTCCTTTTATAATAAATGAAACCAATGCTCCAGCCATTCTTAGTGTTTCTAGAGGTTTTGATCTAGATATGGCCCGTACAAATGGAGAAACCTCATGAACAATTAAAAACCAACATGTGACACCTCTGTACAACTATGTAGCTAGATTTGAGCCTCATCACTCTTGTTAATTTTTAAATACTATTGTTTCTTCTTCTTTGTGTGTGTGGTAGAGAGAGGGGAGTTGTCAGATTTTTTGTGATGTTATTTTTTAAGCTGGGGAGAGAAGTTTGTCTATGGGAAACTTAAGAGTAAGAGTGTTTCCTTTTCCTCATCTTTTTTATAAAGGCATTACAAGGAAAGTAAGGTTAAGCATAAAATATAATTTCCTGTGAAAGTGACAGTAAATTAGAAAGATACTTTATTTTTTTTGAACCAAGAGGAGACATAAACAAAGAAAATGTTGCTTTGAATCAGCTTGTGGTACTTGTCTTCTGAAATAAAACTTTTTCAATGAAGTCTTTTTATTTTTTATGACATGGCAGGTTTCTTCAGTCGGAAACTAAAATAAGTAGCATATATGCCAGTGGATTTAATTCTGAAATACTGAAAAATTATTACTGAGATCAGAAAATGTATGGTATATTTAGCAGTGGTTAGACCCTTTAATAAGTTTGCTAACATAGACTTTTTTTATTTGAATGAAAGAGTTTAAAAACATGTTAATTCATTTAAATTTGCTGATAGTATCAATTCAGAATGCCTGAGTCTTTCATTTGCATGGAAGAATGCATGAGAATATTGGTTTTGGAATGCACTTTTTAAAAGACATGCTCAGTTTCTAAATGTGCTTGCCTCAGTGGAGTATCAGCAGTGATTAAAGCCTGCGTGTGCATATGTGCGTGTGTTCCTTTGCATCTAGGGAGCAGTTATCCAATTTGTGAGCAGAACTAATTTCAAAATGTGTGGCTGGAGCAGCAAGATTTTTCTCTTCCACACTTGTAGACTAGAAACTGGTTTGACTTCTCTGTATACTGTTTTTCCCTTTGAAGGCTTTGGGTTTTTTTTTTTTTGGTTTTTTTTTTTTTGGGGGGGGGTTTTTTGGTTTTTGGTTTTTTTTTTGTTGTTGTTGTGAGTTTCTGCCAGTACTAGAACCCCAAGAGCCTGTGTTGTTGTGGATGTTTGCTGTTTGCATGATGTCTGCCATTTCAGTGTCACTTAATAATATCTCTGGTTCAGCAGGCTATCCAAACATCTCCATATTTTCAAACACAAATTTCTGAGCAATTTTGTCCTTAAATAAAAATTTAGAGTTTACTTACACTGTTTTCTAAATTGGTCAGTGTGCAAGTTGACAGAAGGACATAGGAACTCAGGTTCCTAATGATGCCTAAAGAGTCTACCTGGAACAGAGGCTAGACAGAGTAAGGTTAGTCCTTAGATTTTAGAAGGTAGGGGTGCTCAGAAGATTTATTTTGTAAATTTTTTTTTTTTTTTGCTACTTCTGTGGATGTTGATATTTGAAAGTGTTATCTGCTTCTTACAGATGTTTTTTCTTCAAAGATAAGAACACTGGTTTAATATCATTGGCATAGACAGAAGTAATATATATTTGTATGTATTTTGTGTTATTGCTGTTTATAACACAGGGAAAGCTTTTTGAGAACTGAGGTGTCATAACGCCTTTAAAATAGCTAATGAAGAGGCCATAGATGAAGCAAATGGTTATCACTGCCTTTTCAAAAATAAACTAGATTGTGATCACTGAATGAAGATTTCAAGGCTTGTTCTTGTTATCTGATGGTATATTCTTTTTTACTGACCTTTGTAAATCCTATAACTTTGTCTCATGTCATATGCTCAATAATTTACCTACTGTACGCTTGCATGCTAGTATTGCAAAATAAGGAACACTGCCAAAATATCTAAGGATATTTTTCCTCTATGTTCTTTTAGCTGACAAAGTCGGTATAATTTAGAATGGATCATTTTCCTGGTTGTATTTGAAAGTCTTTACAGAAGACTAGTAATTTTCCTTTTTCCCCCTGCATTTTGTTGTTTAGTTTTGTCTTCAAATAAAACAGCTCTAAATGCTTTGTTGCTGCTGTGTTTTGGTGACAGAGGTACAGCAGAGCAGATGTCTCCACATCAGTATCAGGCTCTGCTACAGAGGCTGCAGTTTGCTTATTTCTTTTACTAATGGAAGTAAGGCTGTAGGTCAAAATTTTATTCTTTTAGGTCACTTTTTAAATTACATCCTTATTATGGTTAAAATCTACCACTATTACTGTTTCAAAATGTTGTCAAATATCATTGATTACTAGGTAATTTGGATGAATTCCTTGTCAAAGGAATGTTTGGTTTGGAGACAGTTTTTTGGATTTCATTTTCTTTATGGTGGCCCAATGTTTCTTTTCC
The DNA here is from genome assembly GCF_028551555.1 of Melozone crissalis. Classification (NCBI taxonomy): domain Eukaryota; kingdom Metazoa; phylum Chordata; class Aves; order Passeriformes; family Passerellidae; genus Melozone; species Melozone crissalis. The sequence goes on along the minus strand of NW_026535784.1, from coordinate 31,357,628 downwards.
CTGCAGTTTTAGCAAACCTAAATGGCAGCAGATCAGTGTTCTGATCCTAACTAAAATGTGCTGTGCAAGATGATGCTGATGATTTGGAGTTGACTTCTTATTTACTAAGTAGTGATAAATGTGTTGGGATGTTTTTCCCTCTAAAACTGAAGGATAAATCAATTTATCTTACGTATTGATAGGGTTGTGTGTGTGTGTGTGGATGGTGGTGGTGACTTTTTGGGTTATTTTTGGTAAAGCATTAACTTTTCTCTTTCCAGTGTAATTTTGAAGTTTCTCTGCATTCACTTCACTTACTTCACTGGTTTATATGGCTTGTGTTTTACCATTAGATGCCTTACTCTCCTGTGGAAAGTAGAAGGAATCTTTTATGAGACGTAGTTCTTTTTTTCATTGAAATAATAGCAACTTGTAGGAAGACTTAAAAGTAAAATGTAAAGTTAAGTTTCTTACATGGGAATGCTGCATCTGAGGGTCCCTTGAGTAACCTTCTGTAATCTGAAAACTTTTTTTTAGAATATCTGAAAAAAAAAATAGAAGTTTCTACAAAACATGAGACCTTTTAATGAATTTTTACTACTATCCAATATGTAGTAACCCTTGAAGAGCCATCCTGGAATCTTTCAAGTTGTACTTTCTAAGAACAGGCAGCATCCTGGCCTTTAGCTCAGTAGCAAAAAGGAAATAAAATTTACCTTCTTTACTGAGAATTCCTTTGACTGTAATGTGCATTGATTAATGTCTGTTCAGTGTTTCTTCTGCTGAGATTTCCAGAAACACTTTGCATCTACAAAATAGAATGGGTTTCACTGTTTGTGTGATGTCTGAGAAAGTATTCTGTTGTTGACTGGTTGGTTTTTTTCTGTTACTTTAAGGGTGCTGTGCTACAGTTTGCGTTATGAGAGAGAATAAATACCTCATTAGCTTTTTTAGAAGATTCATGATTTCTGTAGCTCACTAAGCAGAAGAATCTTGAAGCTGTTCTTGGGAGCTTTTCATGTCTTTGATCACCTTTGTTCTTTTCCTTTATACAAGGTTTTAGCTAATTTTAGTTTAGTCGCAAGTTTCTGAGAAGGGGATAAACAATCTGCAGTACCCAAGGTGCTCAGCCACTGTAGCTATATAGTTAGTGGCATAATAAATCATTCTCTCTTTCTTCATAACAATTCCAGAAATTTATCCTTCTGGCTTCTGCTGAAAAGTGATTACAATTTCTGTCTTTTTTCTAAGAGATAATAACAAATTTACAACTTATGAGAAAACTACCATAAGTGTTATCAACACTCAATTTTGTTTCTTGTTTTGCCAACCCCTCTTTTCCATTCAGCTTTAATTTTCTTTATTATGAATAATTTCAAATCATTATTAAACTTTGATGTGACATTACACTGTACTTCTCCATATCCTTTGTTGAACTTCCTGAAGAATGCAGAGCTCAAGAGAGATAGTGTAAAACTTTTGAAAGTTGCTTGTTGTGGAAGGGACCATAGATTCTTCTCTCTGCTTTCCCATCACTAATACATAAACTTCGATAAAAATGTTTTTGATTTTATTTCATGATAAGTTAATTTCTTTAAGAAATTTTGAAAAACTAAAATAATTTTTTGGAATTCTTCAATAAGGCCAACCTTTTCTTTCTGTAATGTTCTACTTTGAAGAATCTAGGTATGTTTGTCAAAGATAGTTTTCTTCAAGCCAATACTTACATCGAACCATTACATAAAACACCATCTGACATGTTTTTTTGGTGGATGAAATTTACCTTTACCAGACCTTTAATTTTTTTTGAAGATTTGTAGTAAATTGTTTTATAGTGCTTTGTAATATACACATGGTGCAGTTATTGATAAGAGGTGGTACTGCATTTCTTCTAGAGATTTTTTTGTCTGCTGGCCACAAACACTTGTTTGTATTTGGATGCCTGACCAGGCTAAGAACCAACATTCTGACCTGACAGTTCTAGATAAATGCTGTGATGAGGTCTCTTGCTCCATCTGTGTCTCCACTGAATTGTTCCAATGCCAATGTGATCGTTCCAGTCTGCAGTAGTTCAGTGGAGAAAAATAGGTTCTGAGAGCTAACCTGAAAAATTATATGTCGTAGAGGTTCTGTGTGTGACTATTTGAGTGGCTTTCATGGTCCTGATGTGGTGTTGCTAAAATAACTTTGAAATCAGTTGGATTTATATATTTGTTAGATTATTAGGTGTTAAAGGATGCTGGTTATAACCAGTCATTACAACAAAACCCTTTACAGGATGTAAAAGACTATGAATGATGAAAAATGCTCTTTAAAGCATGAAAACATTTAACAGAATATAAATAAGGAATTGTCAGTCTCATAGGTTTATCAGCAGGACTAAACTCCTTTAACCTAATAAAACATTAATATCTCCTTCTCATTACCATTAAAGTAATGCTGTGAATAATTGAAAACTGTAGATTGTCATCATCCTCTAACAGGAAAATATTTTCTATTTCTTTATTAGTAAATAGGATTACAGTAGTTTTTCTAGGGTTTTTTGATTTCTCTCCATCTGAGGTGCTCAGCTTAGCTTTCTCATGACTCAGTGCTGGTTTTTTTTTTGTTTTTATGGAGGCTCTGAACCAGTGTGACTAAGGACATAGCCTGAAGCTTACAATTTCTGTAGCTCATTACTGTTCTTTAGCACCAAACATGCATATAACATAAAGCAGGTGTATTTCCTCTTTTCACTGCATCTGTGCTTTACCTGGCATCCTACAGCTAAAGACAGTTTCACAGAAAAGACTATTTAGTGGATATATTTGAAAATGTATCATTTAAATTATTATTCTGAATACCATAAATATGTAAATCAGAATAATAATTTTCCTGTATGAGGTGTTTGTTGAGAGAGTCCTCTACATACAGATGGTGTGATATTTTAATCACTTAGGGCCACATATAGTCAAAACTATAGACAGACTGTGCCATATTTGGATAGCAGATTAAGGCAGGCTTCCTGACTTGTTCAGGTAGCTGTAGCACGAGGGAGAATGCCTTGTATGTCAAAGCAGAGAAATTGTCTGTGTTTGCCAGAATTTGTGAGAATTGTCTTGCATCTTGTAATTCGTAACAGTATTGCTCATCCTGAAATATCTGGAACCATTTTATGCAGAGTTGTTAAAACTCAGCCTGTGGAAATGTCACATAGACACTGCATTTCTGATTTTCTTTATAAGCAAAGTTACATATAATTAAAACTGCAAGCTCATTTTAGCTATTGTTCTAGTTCAGCATTTTTCAGTGCTGAGAGCATTTGCTGCCTTCATAGCTTTTGGTTTTTGGCTTAATTAAAAAAATGTTATATGAAACTACATCAAATATATATATCATTGCTAGCTGGAAATCCTTAAACTTAATTAACTTCTGTGCATTTTACTCGTGTTCACACAGAGCTTTTCACTTTTTGTTGCTTGTTGTATGATGCAGCATTTATAAGGTCAAATGCTACCTAGGGATATACAGAGGAACAGTAAAACTGGAACCTGGGAAAAAGCACTTTCCAGTCCACGCTGTATGGATGCTGCTTCAGGATCCTGGGTACTGTGTGATGAGTCAGAAAATCCTGCTTAGGGTGATTTTGGGAATCTCCAGGTTGACATCACTGTCATATGTACAGAAATTCAGACACTGCTACGGAAATCTTGAGGTCAAAGAGGATCACATTGTTTTTGGGAAGATTAGCAGAGGAGTTTTTGGGAAATCAAAGAAAGTTCCTTTGTTTCTGAGAGATGCAGCAGTTTTAACATTTTGTGTGGGAATACTTTTCTGATGTTAGCAGAATTCCTTAAAATCACAAGACTATGGGAATTTTCCAAAATGTTACAATAAACTTGTGGCCTGAGGGAAATCAAAACCAATTTTTAATTTTTTTTTAATTATGATTTTTAAATTATTTTACATTTCAGGACCTGGACTGGATGGTTTTTGATTAGTTTTTGATGGTTGGGTGTGGGGGTCGAGGATGTGTGTTTTGTGGGCTTTGTTTCTTTGGGTAGTGGGGGTTTTTTTATGGCTGTCTTGGATAATATAGCAAGTATGGTTTGTAGAAAGTATGAACTGGCTAATATAATGCCGTATGAGTAATGAACTTCTGCATTAGAGATATCTTGATGTTACTGGCATTTTAAATATGTGTACTTTAAATGTTTATGCTAAAAGAGTAGGGCTTTTGCTTTGTGGGGTGATTTTCCCTCTTTACAAGAAACTACCATATTCATAATCTATGGTGCTCAAAGCAGCTTGGAAGAGGAATAGAAGTGAGACAGGTAATCTTGCTGCCAATCATTAACAGGAAATAAAATAATGTCACAGTGGAAAAACATATGGAGGAAGCAGGACAAGTGGATTAGCATGGGATACAGTGTGCTGGCAATTTTTGCCAGCCCAAATGGTACAAGATAGGAATCTGTCTGCCTGAATTCAACTGCCAAAGAGAATAAAAAGATATAACTGTGTATAAATGCCACCTTTCCCACATGGGATAGGTTGTCTGTGTGTAATGGAGGCCAGAGAGAGCAGAATTATGTAAAAAATGTTCTTTATCTGGCTGAAAACACAGTGATTGGTAATTACCTTGCAAAGGGCAGTGAAATGAACACTGAGGAAACGAATGTTTTAGCAGTAATCTGTTGGGAGTCCAGAAGCTCGCGAAAGTGTGAGCAATAATCCATTGGAAATGACTGAGAAAAAACTGTAATTGTATTGCAGCACTCACTAAGGAACTGCACACAGATTTCTCAGTTATTTTCTCAAGTGTTGCCAAAATTTAGCAGTACAATATCTTCTGTATGAGATGTATTTCAAATTGATAATGAGCTGCTAGTTTATCTGAATGACTCCAACAGAGAATGCTGTGTTGGGTATCAACAGGTGAACAAGTTTTAGGATTTGACATAGCAGTGTGTGACACTTTAGATTACACCTGTAAATAAGGATAAAGGCCCAACAAGTAGATCATGTATGAAGGGGCATTTTTATTTTGAGATTTTCAGAGATATTTTTCCCTGATGAACACTTGAGGACTTGGTCCTCTGTAACCAGGGCAAGTAACTTCAGATGCAGAAATTTAGAAAAAAACTTGAAATTTTGCTCTGAAATTATTTCATTATTGTGTCAGGACTGGAGCAAATGCTATACCAGTAAGATTAATACCAATTTTTAACACTTCTGCTTGCCCATGACTATTCACTCCTAATGTAACTGCACTTGGCACAAATGGGCCTCTGTGTCAGTCTAACAAGAAAATAATAAAGTCCTCCTATCTGTTCACACTGATGAACTGACAGTTTTCTGTTGCAATATTTGTCCAGTCCTCTGTGAAGAACTTAATTGGACTAATGGTACTTTTCTGATCCTTTTTGCTAGAGCCTTAACTTGCTTTGCTGTGTTTTCATGCTCAGTGTTTGATCCTTGCAAAGATGAGAACATATTGCCATTGTTTGCACTGTCTTCCAAATCTGAGCACTACTTATATGTTTGGACTTGTTTCCCTTGCTGCAGTTTGTGTTGCTTGACATATATGAGCTGGATTTTGTGTCTTTTTGGTTCGAACGTAGAGTTTTAATCCTATTTGCTGTTCTTTCTCAGGAATATTTCTTGCAGTACTTTGCATTATATTTCCATAGCATTGCCCCATAGCACGGTGAGGTTGCAGTCAACTTCTTCATATACATTAAACAAGAGCGAGTGGCTGTAAACTGTTGCAGAGCAATCTACTGTGACCTGTGTTTTTGTGTGATTTTTCCAGACACAGTTTCAGGCTTTGCCTATTTGTATGATATTACTCCAGAACAGGATTTTTTTTACGGATCTTATAAACTATTTGTCCATAGCCTTCTCTTATCTCATTGAAACTTAGGTTTCTTATAAGATTAGAAAATATCAGCACACTCGTCTGGCACATTCTGATAGTTTTGGACATGTAATGGCAGGCTGTGTCTTTGAGTTTTGTGGTCCAAAGCAGTCTGGTCATGTTTCATGTACTTGGTAGTCTGTGAGATTTTAGGCAGATGGCAGTATTTCTGAAATGTGACACTTTCTCAAGGTGTTACTTTTAAGTTAACTGATACCTTATCACCCATTAATAAAAAAAGAAAGAAAAAGAAAAAAATGCATAAGAATCAGTTCTACGTTCATTGAGAAGAAACATTATCTTTTTACTGGTGCCCAATAATAATTTGAAATTATATGTGAATTTGCTTTTTTCCAAGAAATTTCTGTTCTTTCAGAGACACTTCTACTTAATATTCTTATTGAACACTATTTCAGCTCTGTATTTCCAGAAATAGGGTCATGAAGCTTGACTGAATAGTGCCTATAGTCTAATCTGTGTATCATTGTTTCTGCATAAGACAGGAACCAGTTCCAAGAACTAGTTTAAATGTACTTGTAATAGTACTCTTCTTGCCTTATATTCTGAGTATAAGTGATCACAGGGTCAGAAGTATAAATTGTTTTAGTTTGCAGAGGGGTTGTTGCTTAGACACATGCCAGTTTTTGCATGGTAATGAGGCAATTTGTTGTTGTATGTTAATCTGTTATTTTTCTATTTTTAAAGTATAATAAATGCTTGATTGGTTGAAATACATTTGCATAAACTGTTATGAGTCAAATTCATGGATCTTCCTCCTTCTGAGTTTGTAAATGAGACATGAAAATTCTAATGAGACTTTCTAAATGAAATAGGTTCCTAATATGATGCTATGAATGTAGCTGTGAAATGTGTTATGAGAAATGGAACAAAACCAGAACAAGATAGTTTTTTCTATTAGGAGATTGTTAAACAACCAACCTTCCTTTTCAGGACAGCTTGTTACACTGTTTCTTCTCTTACTCAATCCAAATTCCATTGAAGTCACTTTTGGAAAGAGATAAGCAATGGAGAAATCAATTGAAAATTTTATAAATCCTCTTTTTATTTTTTATAAATAAAAATTTTATTAGCTTGTGATGTGAGACAGGGAAGACATCTACAATATTTCCAATATTTCAGTCAATAGACAGAAAGATTTGCTGACTTCATGTAAAGAAAGGGCCAAGGCATGGCTTAGAGTGCTGGCACCCAGAATGTGATGTTGGTTATGTCAGCTACCAGTGCATCAAGATTCAGGGCTTAGGATGGCTGGTCACCACTGCCAGATTTATTTGGAAGTGGCTGTATTGGTTTGAGGGTTTGGAGAGTGTGGTACCTGGTGTATCTGTTAGTTTTGGGGGCAGAGAAGGATGTCTCAGCAAGCTTACTTAGCCATTTAGATACAGGTTAAATGAGGGGCTGCAAATCAAATAATCAGCTCACCTTTGTTCATCTTTATTAGCTAATGGTGAATTTTCATTCTTCTTATTCTAGTTTAGTGTACACAGTGTAAATACTGGTTTCTTTGAACTGAATTTAAAATGTGGACCTATCTCTGAATTTAGCTTGTAATTTTTGGAGGGTGTTGCTCACAGCATTATGTGGTTAAGCAACCTATTGTAGCAAAGAGATTAAGAAAATCTAGGTATAGATTATTTTTTAAAGTGATGAGCAAAGCACAAAAGATGACTTCTTATGAAAGACTGTTGCAATTATAAGATATCAATCAAATTCTTTAATATCATAAATATTGATAGAAAAGTAATTTATTTTAAAATCAAGACATTCTGAAACATCATGCAAAATGAATGAGTACCAGAAAACCTGAGTTACTGGACAATTTTCCAGAAACTCTTGTGAAAAAAGAATTGCTGAATCCATGCTGTCATCTCCTCTCAATGATGCCTGGTGTGCCAGCGCAGCTAAAAGAGTACATTTATTTTCCTACACCTCATTTGAATCCCTTATTAATGCTGACATCTGTTCAAATCTTAATTACCACATTACCACAAATAGTCCCTTGTCAAATCTAACCTAATTTAAAAATAGCTCAAAAACACAAGTGCAAAATGTGTCTCTATGTAATACAATGATGTTTTATTAATAAAGTAAATGGATACATCATCTGCATAGTATCAAACCCATCAAGATTACAAAGGTTTTTATCCAGTTTATGGCAATTTTTTGTCATGAAAATTCATGTTGTTGATAATCTTTGTATATATGAAAACTGATTCAAATGCATTATACTTGGAAAGATGTCCGTTATCTTCCTGGAAAAACTTTTTTGTATGGCATGCAGTTATTTAGTAGTTAATGTGTCTCTAGCTGATACCTTTTATAGAACTGCAAACATTATTGAAAAAAGCCCCACCACTGCTGAAGTATTTTTGTGGCATTGATATGATACCTACATATTGGGCACAGTATCATGTGTTTGAGATGAGTAACTGAGTAGCAGAACCAGAATGTTAGAATATTTCCCCTTGTAAAAAAAAAAACAAACATCAATGGCCTTTCTTGATGTGCATGTTTTCAGATGCATTGAAAGACTCTTAAAGGTCTATATCATGTGTATGTAGCCAGATGTGCTCTTTATTTTTATTTTCAATTATTTTGTTTGAGCCTTTCCACAGTATCATGCCCTTTACCTATCAGGTGAAGTGGCAAAATCTTAAGACAGTCAAAATTACAGCAAAAGTCAAAATTTGCCCCCTAGGGTTATATAGGTTTACTGTAGTGCTTTCAGGTGCATCTAAACCCTTGATCAGCTGTGAAGTGTAAAGGCTAAGAATGAGGAGTGCCTTCTCATATAGAATACTCATCTGGTTGTAACTAAACAAAAAACCAGAAAATGTGAAATGGAGGGGGGAAGGTATCTTTGTATATCTGGACTTTCTGCCTGGCTTTTAGAGCTTGGTTACCAAGGCTAGTATCCAATGTGGTATTGTCCAGTATCTTTTCACCCCAGCTCTTGACAAAATAAGAGCTGTATCTGGAGCTTATAAATTGCCCTTGCTACATGGGTCATTGCTTTGCGTAAAGTTTGAGGCAAAATCTACCAGATTGGATTTGAGACTTTGATAATCCATAAAGTTTATCTTGTGTTCACCTTATCTGTGCAAAGGGGCTTTATTAATACTTCTGTCAAACCTAAGAACACCAAAATCCCATCATTTTGTAGACTATAACTATAAAAAGTTAGTCATTCTTGTATCAAGTTAAATGAAGCTGATTTAGAGCAGGACAGTGCTTCCCCAGTTAAGGCCCAGCTCTCATATAGACAACAAATTCTGTGGTGGTCTAGATGACATTCAGAGGACTTGTAATGTGGGGATCTAACAACTTGTGAGATGAGTGTGTCACCTCTGTTCTTTGAGTTGTTTTCAATTTGTAAAAAGCAATTATCATTTAGATATTTTTCTCTTGTTGTTTTTAGTGAATTATATGATTGTGGTCATTAAGAGATGAGCAATGTTGTTAATCAACATTAGGGACAATCAGTGACAATTATTCACTTAGTGCCTGTGCTGTACAATGTTGTTGTGCTCAGGACAACACCTTGTAAAAACCTGTGTGTTTTTAAGCACATAAGCACTCTTAATGACCTTTGTGATTATTTAGTCTTTCCTTCTAAATAAGTTCAATAATTGTACCTTGCTATTGTGTAAGTTTCTAAATACATATATTTTTTTGTGAAAGTAGTGTACTGGAAGCAAGATAGTGCTAAGGTATCATAGGCAGGTAAATGTTTACTTGTGCAGTTTGAAGCAAGCTGTTCCAGCATTAAAGACTGTGCCCTCTGATTGCATAAACTGTATTCCCCCAAAATGCCAGTTGTTGTGCTTTAATTCAAAGGTAAAGCACAAGCAGAGTGTTATGCTACCTTCCAAATTTAAGTATGCATTCATGTTTACTTTGCAGATCAAGAACACTCACACATTCCTAGAAAAATAGAAGTGAAGAATACCTTCAGATTACCTTGTGAAGGAAATGAAAACCTAAGCTTAGGTCTTACATTTCCAGTTCTCTACATTATATTTTAACTTCATCTTCCAGCTGACTGTTAGAGGACTTAGATGATGATAATTTTTTGGAAGGTTTTTAAACCCAAGATCATGTGTTTTGATAGATGTGATGAATGTTGGCATTGAGATAGTCTATTGTGTATTGAGTATGAGTTTTATCTGCTGGCTTGTGAAACATCAATAACGCTGCTTTTCTTCAGTAATGCCTTTTTTGAATAAAAACTTGCAAGAGTCTTGGAAAGATTTGAATGGGACAAATTGCTGAGCTGAAAAATCAAATAATGCCTTCCACCTAAAACTTATGATTTCTTCATTTATTAGAAATATGAAATTACGACAAAAGTAGGCAGCTGAATTTTTGCTCTGTCAGTAAGAAAGAATACATTCTCCTAAGTTTTTCAAACTCTTAAGTGTACTGGAAATCAGTTATTTTAAGATAGCTGAAAGGAGCACAGATCTGCTGAATGTAAGTCATGTATCTCAACTCTTTTTGTAATACTAAAATAATAGCAAACAAGCATTTTCTTTTATTTTTTCATATATTTTTGTTCTAAGGAAATTAACTTATTTCTATGATACAGTGCATGCTAGATTCCTTCTGCTAAAACCAGCACACAGCTCTGCTCTCTGGCTCTCCAGAGAAAGGGACTGAAGGGTGGTGTGTGCAGAGAAACAAGGGATCCTTGCCCTTGAGAAGCCTGATCCATGCTCAGTTAAATGCTATTTTTTGGCTCAACATTCCTGTGTTCTAGACTATATGTGTACAAATGACACCCAAGGTTTTGAATATGTGCTGGTCCTGGGTATTTCCGTTACATTTTGTGGTGCACATTGTTTTCTTTATTCTAGTGCAGTTTACCACCACTGTACATCATTGTCTGAGGGGAGTTTTCTTCCAATGCCAAGTGGCTTACCCACAACTAATGAGTAACATCTGTGAGGCTTAGCAGAAGCAGCTGATCCTTACAGTCCATTTTGGATTACCAAACATTTACTATGTAAAGCAAAAAAACACTCTGACCTCTCTTGTCCACAGCTGGCTGCTGGGGACAAATTATCTTTTTCACATTTAAATGAAGCATATTTTTGATAGCCAGTGGGAACAGAATGTTCAGTGATGCATAGTTTAAGAATTTAAACTTTCCAATGGATATCTAGGTAATTCCTTGCTTTTCCCTCTCAGAGGCAAGTGAATGAGGCAAGAATCAGGCAATCTACAAAATTGTTTTCTAATTGTTGAGCCATCTACCTCAAAATGTACCTCAAACTCTCAATCCCTTCTAATTGCTGTCACCTTGCTTTCTTAGTCCTGTCAAGAGCATTTAAGAACAATGCCTTTTATTAGTCACAGCTTGCTGTCTTTATCAAGAGTGCTCAGATCAATGCCATATACTAAACCTCCAGAGATCGATGTATTTTATGCTGAAAACTGTGTTATCAACACTTTTGTTTTAGAAATGGTGATGTGAGCCTGAAGCACTGAGGACCTGGCTGAAGGCTTAGACACTTGAAGCGAGCAGCCAGTCTGCTGCTGTAATTGTAGTGTGTTGTTTCTAATCATTATGCCTGTTGGCTGGGTTGCTTTAAATGTGTTCCTTTTTCCATCTTTTCGTATGTCAGTCTCTCAGAAATTTTGAGAGGTTTTCAAAACAAAGTGAGATTCAGTAAATGTGTAGATGACATTCCGTGACTTTTGATGTGTTAAAGAGGATGTGAATTTCTAAAATAGATGATCTTTCTCATCACTGAAATATTTTGGTATCCTGGTCTTATTTACTCACTTCTGCAAATACCACATCAGGTTTCATATTGCTGTATTGAGAAATACAATCTATATGTCTTAGCAAGTAAATGACTGAGAAGATAATCAATCATGTAGTGATCAAAATTGATAATGTATTGAAGTCAAGTTCTGAATATGTTTTTTGAGGTTGGTGATCTGAAGGTTACTGCAGTGGTTAGAGCGGATCATTGCATACCCTTGAACAAGAACAGGTTGCAGAGTCTGCTTTCCTGAGGAAAAGTACCTTCTCAAGATTTTGTTTCAAATCCACCACGTTTTCCTAAAGGTCTTAAAAATTGGAATGCCTAGATGGCAAATAGTAAAGCTTGCTCTTCCATTAACAAATTGGCACAGTAGTTGTATGGTCTGCATGCACTTTAGGGAGGCAAGTTTACTATACTTGTGATGGAAGTCATGACTTTTTTGTAGGGGTGTCCTCAGTTGGTAGAAATGATTGTGTGACACAGTTGATTGATTTCTGAGTCAGTACCTCTGTACAGGGGCATGAAATATCTGTTGTTCCTCCTTTTCTGATGATGTTCACCTCTGTGTACTGAGGACTGTCTCGTTTTAGTCCTGGCAATGATCTGTTTCCCATAAATTTATGTTCTATCCTGATGTCTTAGGCAATGTTATAGCACACGCATTCCCATCTCAGTCTTCAGCCATGGAGATTGTATTACTGGAATTACATTTCTGAAAGAACTGCTCATTCAGGATTGCCTACTGCAAAAATGAGAGTAATTCAAAATAATTATTCTATCTTATTTGACTGTTAGTTTGATTTGATACCACCTGCCCAAATTTTTCATTTCTCCATATCTGGCTTCTCTTCTAGATATATTTGTTATCTTTCTTTCCAATTCAGTGCTTTCCTAGTGCTGGTGAATATTCAGTCTCTTTGTTCTCTTCTAATTCTTATTCTTTTCTGTAAAGGAAATATCTACTCATTCATCACAGAGGCACAGTTTTCTCTGGCTTCTCAAGTGGGTTTTGCTTTTCTCTGAATATAGGTAATGTGCATTCTAAATTCTTGTACACTGATGGTATGCTTTTTTTTTTCCTTTAATATGATCATTGGATCCTATCTTCTGTGATTTGGATATTTTTTTCTGAGTCTCTATCTACCTGTGCATATGCATTGTTGTAATTTACAGAGGTTCATTCATAAAAAACTACATATGGGGATTTTTTTCTGGTGTAAAACATTGCCCTATGAATTCCATCTTTTCTTCACCACAGTTTTTTGCTAGACTGCCTCTTGTCTTGTCACCCTTAGCACTTGTTTTTAGCCTTTAAATGACATCCTTAGGCATAGATAGGGAGAGAGATCTTGCATTAATTCAGACTATGATTATCTAATGAAGCACCCATTTATTGCTGCTGTTCATGAAGTTTTTGTCTGTACTGAAAAGGCTGGATTATCTTTTCTTGTGTCTCTGAAGGGTGTTCCTCTTTGGCATTACAGTAGGCAAACAACCTCAGACTGGAAAGCAGCATCAGATCCATATCCCAAGAAGTTTTCCACCCTAGGCATCGGGTTCCTGTTTGCTGCTGTCAAAGACAAAGTAGAGTGTTGGTCTTCCATGCAGTTGTATATGTAAGCTTCTTTCTTGAAACTCAGTATCTTGAAAGTTGGAGCAAATTTTTTAGAATCTTCTTAGTTAATGCAGTAGTGACACTTATTTGACCAGTTTTGACAAAAGAATCAGTTTTTAGTCCCTTGGAGCTGGAAATAACCATGTTTTCCATTTAGATTAAATTTCACTTTTTCTTCACCTCTGGGAAAAAAGTTCTGCGTTCCATAGCCAAAACTAATTCACTCTATATTTTCTTTCCATATGTAGAACACCAGTTTTAAATCATTGTTATTAGCACTAATCTCTGAATATTTAAGTATTGCTATTCTTGAAATGTATACAAATGTTTAAAAGAAATATAGAAAGAGTATCTTAGTTAAAAATACTTATGGAAAAATAGGTAAACCAAAGCATTTTTTCATGTGGTATTTTTCACAGCCAATTAAAAATATAATTTTTGATTGCTACAGTGTATATTTTTTTTTGCATGTAGCATATGTTAGAATTAGTAATACAGGAAAGCATATGTTGCGTTTAGGTTATTGAGATTACTGTTTAAGTTTCTGTAGCTTCAATATGTAGACAGCACCATCCCATTTATGTTGTTTTCATTAGTGACATGAGGAAAAGTTAATTTTATTAAAATGTAAATAATTTTCTAGAACAACATCACTATATGGGCTGAATGAACTTAATTATATGCAAACATTTTTTGTTTTCATGCCTTTCTTAAAGGTATGAAATATTTTCTCAATTGTTTTATTTTAGAGATTATTTGTTTCTCATATAAGGACCCAAGTAATGGGGCTTTTGCTATTTTTCTCCCTTCAGTTTGGCCATGATTAAGCAGTTTTGCATCCTGTGCAACTGTTTGTAGTTGTCTTTGTGCAAAAAAAAAACCCTTTACTGACTTTATTGGTCTGTGATGCCTGATATTCTACATACTGAAAGCAAGTAGAAAATTTCCATAGCTGTGAGCATTCATAAGCAAGATCAAATAGTGTATCTCCCTCCTCCTGTGTCTGAAGTGTTCTGTCTCATGGGAAGTCACAAAATAATTTTCAACAGTTTAGACTGGATGAAGAGAGGGGTTTTTTTTTGTCCAGCCTGCAGGTAATAGGTGTTCTTTTCAAGATAATTGTGATGCTTTTCTATGTTCCTGAGCACGTGGTCATTCTTAGCTCCACTTGAAAAACTCTATTTGTCCATTACAGGAAGCTTTTTTCTTTTGCTGAGGGTGACATTGCTAAATGTACACCACTGAATATAAATGTAGGAAATCACAAGAAAATGTTAGTAACCTTTCTTTTTGATCTGTAATTTATGCTAGTATATTTCCCTGGTTCTCAGGACATTGTTTCATTGCAGTAGGTTCTCCATCACAGGAAAAAGCACTCAATTCTGGATATAAACTTAGGTTTATGAGATCAGTAAATAGCAACTCCTAACTTCTTTTGGATGTTAAGTGTATGAAAAATTTACTTGTCCATGTCATAGACAGAGTGCCCAAGGTACAGCTCTGTGGATGCAGAGTTTCCCATTGGAATTTGCACTTGGTACTTTAGTTGAGGTAGATTATCTCATAGATAAGGGCATTGGAGCTGGTGAAGGGTCTGGCACAGAAGTCCTGTGAGGAGCAGCTGAGGGAGCTGGGGTTGTTCATCCTGGAGAAGGGGAGGCTCAGGGGAGACCTTATCACTCTCTAGAACTGCCTGAAGGAAGGTTGTGGCAAAGGGAGGGTCAGCCTCTTTGCCCAAGCAACCAGTGACAGGACGAGATGATTTAGCCTGGAGCTAATTCTTCCTTAAGTTGAGGCGGTTCAGGCTGGACTTAAGGAAGAATTTATTTGTGGAAAGAGGTTGTTAAGCATTGGAGTGGGCTGCCCAGGGAGCTGGTTGGTGGAGTCACTATCCCTGAAAGCATTCAAGAAAGACCCTTGTGTGGCACTTGATGCTGTGGTCTAGTTGAGAGGGTGGTGATTATTTAAGGGTTAGACTTGATCTCGTAGGTCTTTTCCAGCTTCAGTGATTCTGTGATGATTCTGTGTTCCCACCTTTTTATGACAGCCATTGCATTTGACATTTTTACTATGCTGCCCGAAGAAAAAGAACCATTTCTGTTATGCTTTGATTCCATTACCTGAGTTATTTTAAAGAATAAATGTAAATTGTGGTTTAGTTGTTGGAGTATGCCACAGCAGACAGCATTTAATTCTGCTCTCTTGTTTTGTAATCAAATAAGCAGTAGCTGAATTATTTTGTTGACATTCTCTTTATATTACATTTATTTAAAAATCAATAAAGAAGCCATATTAGTTATTTTTTTAACTGTGTGCTTTGTTTATTTTATAATTCTGACTATGCTGACTTTTCTCCTAGAAAGTCAAACAAGCAACACCAAAAATGCTGTATGTCCCTTGTTACTTTGTGGTAATGTTGGCTAAGGTATTTATTTGTGAATTTGTTAGGAGGCTTTATGTAGGTGATAGAGTTGCTTATACTGTTGAGGTCAGCTAAGTCTGCAGATGTGAAAGTTTGGTACTCTTATATAAACTGTATTCACAACTGTTTTGTAATAACTCCCTGAAACACTCTGGGGAATGTATAAGAGAGATTTGTTTTAAAACTCTAAAGCCTGAATAATATTTGTAACTAACCCACATTGCACTGTCAAAAGAAGGGATTTTTTTCCCTCATAACTGTGACCTTATATGTTTTAATTAGCTTTTTCTTAAGCTAATTTATTTTTATAGAATAACATTAAAATGTAATTACGTTCTTTTTTTAACTTACACCATTTTGATTCCATTAGCTGGCAACATAATTCAGTCACTGGTGTTTCTAAAACATGTATCACAATTAAATGCTTTGTCTCAGGGCAATGTGTTTTCAGGAAATTGATTTTTGAGTTACAGAGAACATAGTAAATCTGGGAAGCTTTTATATGCTACTAGTGCTATTTGTTATCTGTCAGATAGGGAATGGACTTCCATGTTTTGGAATGAAGTCAGTCTTTGCTTCCCAATTGAAGAGGATCTAAATATGGTGATTCAAAAGCATGGTAGCAGTCACACTCTGGGAAATCTTTTTGGTGCTTGTGCTTATACTGGTGTATGGCTGAGAAAATTGCTATATCTTTCTTCTTCTTCTTGATCAGTAGGAGTGGACTAAAAGAATGCACATTCATGCCTATTTCCATTTTTATCTAGGAAACAGCACAGATCATTACAAAATAATTGGCAGCAGTTTTTGGGAGCTGTGAATAACCACAGAACTACCACTTTTTTTTAATTAGGTGGAAACTTTCTTGTATTGGTGTTTCATTGATTTTAAAGTGTTCTCTGAAAGTGTCCAGTTTGTTTTTCGCAGAATCTTGCAATGTTGTAGGCTTGTTGGTTTCTTGTGATGCAGTCAACTTTTAACAAACATTTCTCCTTGTGGGATGTCTGTAAATGTTCTGAGCAGTTTTGATTTGCCTGTGTGTAGTTTTTCATATGATGCCTTATATGCCAAGGGAAGTTCTCAAGCTGTTTAGGTAATGGTTCATTTACTCTGGGAGTGATAATGAAGAAAATACTTCATGCACAGGAACTATGTTAAATGTAGTTCTGGAAGTTCTTACCTTTCTCTCCCACATCTTTGGTTACAATAAAGAGAGGAGCCTGGAGTGGTCAGCAGGATCCCCAGAAAGGGATTTCAAGTGTTGGCCTGGATCTCTCTAGGTGGTAGATCTTGAAGGTCTAGAGATGGCTTACTGGATGAGCCAGGCCACCATGCAGTGCAGCATGCGAAATCCTGAGCTGATTTCTCAGTAACTGGTAATGCAAAACATTAAAGCTCTATATATTAATTTTTCTAGAATTATTTTGACTTAAATGCTACTACATGGAGGAATACCAGCAAAGTGACAAAGCTATATTAAACCCAGGTGCAGTCTTTAAGTCTTACCACATTTCTGGTTTCAAGTTATTTATTGCTTTTTGCCACTTTATACATCTTGTTCCTAATTACAGCCAGCTATTAAGATTAATGCTTACCTTGAGCAAGCAGTATTTGCTGGGTTTACCTTTTGTTTTGTCTGCCTGATGGATGTGCTGAGAAGAGGTGGTTTACAGGATTCCCCCTCAGAAGCAGGGAAGATTGATCAAGTGTAACGATAAGAACAGCAGCATCATTTTGGCTTTACCAGGGGATAAAAGCTTATCAAAATGATATAGCTAAACAAGAGTGAAAACCAATTAGTCAGTGACTGTAGTTTTTCTGCAGGGATTTTGTTAACCTTTTATCACCTGATTAAATATCTGTTTTGTACAGCTGTAGGAAATGGAAAAATGTGCACTGTTTTTTTAATACGGAGCTATTATCTTTTAGCATTAACTTTTAATTTATTTCATTAACAGGTTTTCACTTGCATTCCTAAAGAGGAGAACATTTGCAGTCATCTCAGTGCAATAAACACACATTAACTCCAACACTAGTGACTTCCACCACAAGTTGAATCAGAGGAGTTTTAAAATCTACCCTGGAGTAGATGTAAAAAAGCCTTCAGGGCACTTTTTAATCTTATACCTGTGAAATCTGATGTTTCCTTACTTTGGTAGGCTCTGTGCGTGTACAGAGACTTTTCCTCCTATGTGAAGAGATGTGTAGTCTGTAACAGGAAGTAATGCTGGTTTGTTCAGTTGGGTTTGTTCATATTTTACTTTAATTACGTCAGAAGTTGAGCTAAAGTGACTAAAAATCTGTTCTTGTGTTCTTCAAGCTGAGAGATACCTTTGTTTTTTAAAAAATAACAGCTACAGTTAAATAATCTGATTTTGTAATGATGTGCAGTTATAGATCTCCCTCCCTTTTTTCCAAATGTTTTTGGTACAACTGAAGAACAGAGTTCAAGTAACAGCTCAAGCCTTTAGAAAAGCTGCATCAACAACCCCTTTGCCTATGAATTTTCACGAGAGTGGGTGTGGTTGTGATGCTGGTGCACATGAGTAGCACCATGTCCAGTGACCATGACAGGCTTTTATTAGGATTTTAGTGGCTCTCTGTGGTGCTCTTTGGGCAGTGTGGGATTCCTCTGTCAGAGACAAGCAACCCCTGTGGGGACAAGCACTCTGATACTGCAGCATAGGGATGGCCATGCTACAAAAATCAAAAATGCTACCTGTGCAGGTGAGTTTGAGGAAAAGAGATGGAACCATTTTGGTCGGTGTTGCTCGTTGCTACACATGCTAGCCTGATGCAGATGCTGAGATACTTGGGATGCTCCAGGCAATGATATTTCAGAATATCTTGTGCAGGAAGCACCAAAGGCCAGTTGGTTTTAATACTTCACGATAGGTCATATATGTGTTTCAGTTCAGGGACTCTTAGCTCTCAAGGAGGAATGGTCTACAAAGTGGAGAAGGAGGCTAATCACCACTGCCAAGGTTATCCTTCTCCTCTTTATTGAAAAGTGGAGGCTCCTGCAAATCTTGCAGTTTTCCTTACTGTCTAATATCCCATCTAATTTATTTTTTTGACTTCTTTAAAAATACTCTGTATTCATCTGTTGAATCACAAGGCATTGCTCCCCTAAAAGTGCCTTGACATTGCCTGCAGATTTTAATGAGTCATAAATAGAAGCATGAATAACATTTCATTGTATTTCTCATTTGCAATGAGTTCCCACACTGCATAATCCATAAAAGACTTTGTTAATTAATTGCCCACCTCATTTTTTAAAAGTCTTTTCCAACACATCTCCTGACTTGCTGGGGCAGCTATTTTCTGCTGCGTCCCTTATCAAACACATACTTGGGTAGCTGAAGCTTCCCAGTGACACTAAGTCTGGAATTTTTCATGCTTCTGTTTAATCATGTCAAACAAGGCTCTCACCCATGCTCCCTTTGTAGATGATCCATATTAGAACCTTATTATGAATTGAATGAATATACTTATATAGAGGTAATTAAATTGCCCTCATAGAAAAAACGAAGATGTAACGTGTAGGACAGGCCAAGTTTATTTTTCTGATTGTTGTCATTTTTGAGTTGATATGCTCTTTTGAGATTATATTTTAAAAACACTTTTGTTTTGTTTTTTTGTTTCTTCATAGGGCTTCATATTAAACATGTGTTTTTTGTATTGTAGTGGGGATGCTCAAGTAACAGTCATGTTTCCTGAAATTCAGGCAAATCAAAGTCATGTATTGGAATAATCTGTTAAATGGAAAGCCACGTGTTGGTTTGATGATAAGACATTGTTTTATTGAACCCAGGTTGCTATAAGTATTATCTATGTGTATCTTAAAACTGAAACAAGCGATGTACTAAAAAAAAGGAGACTTCAGTAAAGGCCGAAGTAAGCTTTTGAGAATTTATTCCACCAACTATTCTTTCAACAAATGTTCTTAATAAAAATCTAATCTGCGTTGTTCCTTTTTGTTGTCCTTTGTTTTTTCTCCCAAAGCTAAATGTGCCAGGCATTGTAATGAATTCATCACACATAGATGCCAGAATTGTCTTTGGCTCTTCACATTTGCTAACAGGTAATGAACTAGAACAATTGGCAATCTATGCAGATTTCTTACTGTGAAGGCAGTTTCTTTAATTTGAACAGATGACCTGAGGACAGGGTCCATTAGCATAACCATAGTTGGTCTGCAAAAGTGTATTTAGCAAGAGGAGTCTCTTAGTATTTTTCCTTATCTTTCTGTTAACAAAAATAGATATTTAGCATGAGGAGTTTTAGTATTTTTCCTTTTCTTTCATTTGACAGAAATAGATGACATTTGATTTTGCAATTACTTAAAGCCAAGAGCACTTTTGTCAAGGACGGTGTTCTGCTAACAGAAAACCCTAAATAATCTTGACACCAAAATCTAGAAGTATGAATTTTTCATGTGGAGTATCTTTACTGGTAAGTTGTATAATGATCATCCCACAGTATACCACAAATAAGTTGTTTTTTGACTTAAAATAGTAAATACCAATTGCAGAGCATAGGGACCAGAACCTGGAGTGTGGCACTGTTTTTTTAATTTAATTCTGTAGGTAACAGAGACTAATTCATTTGCATCCTTCCCAGGCATTATTTCCATAAAATTTCACCTGCAGTCATCTTCATAATTTTCTATTTTTCATTTTTATCTAACTGTAAGTATGTTTATCTCATTAGTCCATCTATCCAGTTTTGTTTGTTGAGATTGAGTGCATTTTTTTAAATAGCCCTGAAAATATCTGCAGTCACATTTTGTTCTTGAGGGGTCCAAACATGGTGTGTGAATTGCACATTGCAAGGAGTGTAAACATGGCTATTAGGATAATTTAAGTGCTGACAGCATAATATAAAATAGGAAGACATGGACTAGGTTGTAAAAAAGCTTGTAAGGGTTAATTGCTGCCTCTGGCTAACCAGGAATGTAAATGCAGAAAAAAACTCCTGCAATTCATAGTTTGTAGTTGAATATTTCCTTGAGTGGTAGATATCAGGCTTTTTTGTAAGTGTTTAGGCAACACAAAGATAAATAGGGGGAGGGGGAAAGAGAGAATTGGAAGGAAGATAACAGAATCACAATAATCTGAAGGATTGTGAAGTTTCTGTGCCAAACACTGTATTGTATTTTCCTGGTTTCTAGGTACCCTACATGAGTTCCTAACCTCTGCCTATAAGCTGTGGTACTGCTTCCATTGCTGCCTTTTTTTTATGACTTTAAGTAGGGAAGTAAAAAAATGATAGTAAACACATTTTACTTCTCATGCTGTATAAGTGTTAGGATTGAGTGTCATCCTGTCCATGCTAACCTCCAAACTTAGCTGTCCTAAAAGAGTTTAAAAAAGGGAGGATTCTGTGTTTGCTATCCCTTGTAAGGACTTAAAGCATTTTGCTAAATGAGCATAAAGGAGAACATTATAGTGCTGAAAATCATTGTAAGACAAACTGTGTGTCTTCAGGTAGTTCCTCTGTTGGGGAACTGCTAATGTAGAAAAGAAGGAAAGAGGATCTATTTCACTAACACAAGCGTAATGCTTATGTCTGAAGACATTTTCATAAATGCTATTTTCAGTTCTTAAGAAGTGCTACTTGCAGGAAAAATGGCCACCCTCTTCGTAAGCATGTATGTTTGATGAAGTAGGTTTTAAAATGGAAGTGAAAACTTTTTCATGAAGTCACTGTTTTAAGTCCAGTACACTGAATCTTGTTAGATTTTATTCAACTTTTTCTCACATTCCTTTGACCTATAGCAAGATTTTCTTCTCAAAGAGAATTTTGAGTGATCTCTGTGCTTTTTCTGCTGGCTCCTGAAGGCTTGTTGCAGCCAGCAAATGATTTTAAGGTTTCCATTTCTTCCCCTTTCTTGCCCACATGAAGCAAAAATCTGTTCACATACCAATGCTTGTGTTAAAGTTTAAAAAAAAGGAAACCTTTTGCTTGCATCTCTTACTGTCCTGAATTTTCTTGTGTTTCTTCTTTCCAGAACTATTCTTTTTATCAACTTATCTCTGATTTTAAAATTTCCTGGATATGCTGGAACATCAGAAGATGTTTATTTTTATATAAGAAAACATAGAATTACATGTGCTACAGAGGGAATGCCTGATTTAAAACTCCATCTCTTTCAAGCATCTTAGTTTAGCAAACCTTAATATCAAACGAAGTCCAAAGTAGAGACAGGTGCTAACTAACCATTCATCTGCTCAAACACAGTGGATAAAGTGAAAAAAATTACTAGATGTATGTGAAACAGTTCTGAACAAATGGAGATTCAAGTAAAACACTGGAATTCTTCAGAGTGTTAATAATGACTTGATAAGAGAAATGACACTTTGTGCCTTTCAGCAAAAAGCACCAATGAAATCAATAACAAAGTAATTGTGCTCAGAATTAGCTCTGTAGAAAATAAGTTTCCTGTGTATTTGTCTGTGGTTTGGGATTTTTTTGTTTGTTTGGTTGATCTTTTTTTTTAGCTGTGTCCCCATTGTGTTTTTTCAGATCTAAATTCATCTCTACTTTGAAACAATTGTTTTTTTAAATTTGTGGCCTAGCTAGTCACATTTCTTCTGAACAGGTAGTGTTTCCTGCATGATGGTGGATGTCAAAGATTTGTGTTTTGGCACATTAATCACAGGTAAAGTAACAGAATGGGTCTTGTAGTTTCTGTTTGGTTCTTAAGTATACAGTGGTGAAGCCCATTACCAGAAAGGTGGTAGTCTAGATTCTCCATACAGCTTTTGCAATTTTTCTAGTATTAGTGTTAAAAATATGAATTATAATTTTCTGCCTTCCCTGATGGTCATGAGGTAGTGAAATGACGATCTTTTTACTGAGACAGGCTGAGATAGCTGCTTTGGTCAGCTGTGAAAGACTCACTTGTTTTTGTTTTTGTCGTTGTTTGGTTTGGTTTGGGGTTTTTTAATTAACTTTTTAAATGAAAGGAGGATTACTGCTGATAAATTGTTTAGATACACATTTGGAAAGGCTCACTGGAAACTCATATCTTTCTGACAAAATTCTTGTGGATACAGAATTCATTAAGAAAAAAGCAGAGACTATTTATTTATTTAGTCCTAGTGTTATGAAATGCAATAATTGCTTATCTCAACCCGGAGTTTAAATCCAGATTTTACGTTGCAAGAAGGGGAAGCAGTCACGCTCCTTTTTGCGCTGCTGGTGGTAACAGGAATTATGCTGTCAACAAGCTAAGGACAGATAGCGGTACTTAGGTGTGAAAACAAGCTGTCATTTCTCTAGATCTTTATTTAGTGCATAATCACAGAAGGTCTCTTGTAAGGAGATTACAGAACTCTTTAAATTAAGCTAGAGAACATGTGAAAAAAATTGCCATCTCTACACCAACTGTTAAAGGAAGTTAAAGGTAGCTTGTCTTGCATAATTTTCAAAAAATGAACATAAAGAAGTCATAAGAAAGATTCAGTCAATTGGCACAAGATTTGGTGGAAAAAATGATTGGGCTACTAATTCACCTGCAGGTTAATTTTGTAAACTACATCCTATGCAAATGATTGAACTACCTTACCGATTTTTTAAAAATTAACTGCCTCAGGAAGCATGCATGGGTAATGCATAGTAGTGTAGCAAAACTATGAAATTATTTTTATAATATAGAGATCACTACAGCAGTCATACCAAAGTGCGCTGCATGGAATTGAATCATGGTGGTAATTAACAAATGCAGCAACTAAGTGTGTGGCCATCAATCATCCTAAAGAATTAAATAAAAATCAATTAACAATTTAATTAAAAGTCATTTGATGACCTCAGTTATTCTGTTTAAATAAGATCATAAATTCACTTCCCAGTTTAGAATTTAGACCAATTATTTAATTAAAATGCCAATGAAATATTGACCTGGTGAAACCTTTATTCTAGGTGTTTTAAATATAGATTATCAAATTACCTTAACAGCTTCGTATCCCATGAGATATGAACAGTAGTGTTCCTTTTATTTTATAAAATATTTCTACTGATGGTGAATTATTTTGTTATAATATGGAAAACTTTTCTGGGAGAAGGGTGCTCAGGCTATTTTTATCTGTTCTGAAAATTTTTAGCTTTTATCTGAAGGGTCTTTTACTCACCTACAGTTCATGTGTGTTCTCTTTCTACTTCTTCTGATGAGAAGGCACACTGGAAGTGAATTTACTATTTTTGGTCAATTCTTTTCCAAATGTCCTTGCTACTGTGGGTTGTCCTTATTTACAAGAGGAATCTCAATTCTTGATTGAGTTCTGTCACTTGTCTGTGGGAATTTCTGTTTTCCTAGATTTAGATTTTGAATCTGCAGGATGCTGTTTAGTCATCTAGGTTGTTTTTAAAAGGCAAATAAATTAATTTTAAATAGACTGTTATACTAAATTAGTTAACAAGTGTGTTGTTAGTTACTTGGTTTTTAACTTAATTTTTTAAAAAAAGTTCTATAGGGCTGTAGATTTTCTTCTTGTACTTCCATCTGCCCATATTTTTACTAGTAGAGGATAAAAAAAATACTTAATATCAAAAGAAGCATTAAAATTTTGAATGCTTTCATGTCTTGACCAAAGAAAATGGAGGAGAAAAAGACAGTCTGTAAACCAAAACAGTGCATTATCAGTCCTGTCCTGTCACTGATATACTTAAGATAGTGGAGGTCCTAATATGAAAGAAATGACCACCCTCCCTGCCTCTGCATTCTTCCCTTGTGACAGAAACATCTGCAGTAATCTATTTCTCCATTGCTGAAGTACAGGTTCCTGATAACAGAAGGTTATCAGCATTATCACCGGTTGTTGTGGATGGAAAGAGAAGAACTTGGTCTAATTAATTTTCTAGGTGTCACTTGGTGCTGGGACAGGCACAAACATGTCAAGCAGAAATGGAGCATGCAAGCTAGCAGCAGCTAGTTAACAGTTAGTAGTGGGTCTTTGCCGCTGTAAAATATGTTACAAAACTTGGAGTGATCTTTGTGCATTTTTCTTGAGTAAATTTCAGTTCATCTTCCTTTGTATGCTTATGTTGAGATATTTTTGACAGGCTCTGCTCATCAACATTCATGGAGGTGGGAAATAGAACTTGGGCTCATGATCATCTACATTTTAAGTGTCCCTTTATGCCAGTGAAACCAGTTCAAAAGTTCTGTTTTTTGCAATGGTCACCAGTGAGATATTGGAGGACATGGACTCAGTGCAACACTTACTAAATTACTTGGAAAAAGTCACTGAATTTGTAATACAAATAGATCAAGTTCAGTGCCCCTTCTTCCCCCGTGCCTGTTGAGGGTGACAGAAGTATGCAGTCTTACTGCACAGCTCCTGTGTGTGTGCAGGCACTGTCCCTGCCCACCATTCCACACGTGGCAGGTTGTAAGTAGAAAGAAGGCAGTTTACACAATGTCAGTTTTACAGTCCCTGCACTGACACAGGAAAGTACCATTTTTATTTTTAAAGATGTATATTGCAAAACAAGCTTGGACAATTTTTACAAAGCTCTAAAGGCTCCAACTGATATCTGTGAGGTCTTGCACTGGAAAATTAATGAATTGAACATTGTTTTTTGTCTTATATGGAGGTTATTCATTAAACAGACTTGGATCTTTAGACTGTTAAAAATGGGGAAGATGCATATTGTGGTATCTTAGTCACTGACCTAATGAAGTTCACATTAAATATTTTCTGTGAACTAATAGAAACATTAGTGAATGAGTGTCCTGGTCTTTGGGGACTATGAGCCTCCATCCTTCAATCCATGAAAGCGAATTTAACATTCATAGCTCTCCTTTCTTATGTTGCATTTTTATGCAAAAATCCAACAGGTATCAAAATGTACAGCCAGGGGGTTAATGTAGTTTTTTTTTTTCTTTTAACCAAAGTCAATAGGAGTGTAAAATTTTGTGAGAGCTGAATTGTAAGCATTCTATATGAACATACATAGTGTGCTCAGTAGTTGTACTACAGAGTATATAAGATGCCTATGCCGTGGTACATTTGGTACTTCAGATCAGTTGCTATTACATCTTTATGTCCTTACTGAATCATGGCTACAGTGTGTGTAGTTTTGATGTACAAAAATTACAGTTGAAATATGATTAAATTGATTGCCATGTGCTTTGGAACATTTTACATCCTCTTGTCTGCCAGTATGTCTTATGGATGTGCTCACCTTTGAACACTATTAAACATCTTGTTTCTTGTAGGCTATCATAGTCAACTGTTACTTGTCCATTTTTATTTCACATGTAGACCTTTATATTGCACCTTGTCATTATGTGCTGCTTTACAATTTATTTTATAACAGTCAACTGTAAGACAATGACGGTATCTTTCAGTTGTTTTGCACTAATCCAAAATGATGTACCTCTTGATTTAATAGACTAGGCCATGAGCCAGGCTTGGTTCTGCTAGCTGGTGTTTATTTTTACTCTTATAAAATGTGTATTTATTCCCTTCTTTTTTTTTTTTTCTGTCTGTAAATGTGACGATTTTGTGATTCTTCATTTTCATTTTGACTGAAATATTAAGTTTAAAGCTAATCTTAGTATTAGAATAAAAACTCAGTTTTTCTTTCATGATTTTTTACTTCAATTCTATCTTGCTTTTGCATGATTTAAATAGGATTTTTTTTCCCTTCTTTTTTTTTCTGTCTTGATCCTGTTGATCTAAGTTGTTTAAATGAGTGTCTGGCTACAGTTGACTGAAGATATCTTTTTACTTAAGACTGCAACCCACCAGTTCTGCTAACAAGCAGCATTTCTGTACTATGGGTTATCTAGACCCATAACACAATGAACAAAACACAGCACTAGTTTGTCCTTGGAAGAACCCAAATCCCTTGTTGCTGCATGTCAGTTACCCTAAATTAAGTAGACAAAGATAAATTATCCTAAGGCTGTGCATCTGTAAGTACCAGGTACTGTAGCAAATTGGTGACCAGGATATGAAGTTCTGCCTCTGCCCCATTTCCTGCTTTACCCCTCCTATTCTGAGGCTATTTGTGTGTTAAACTGCTCAAAATATCATGAAAATGTTCCCCCAGAAAATTAATATTCCCTATTGCAGTTGTAAGTCCTCTTTTATCTCTAAATTACTTAAATTTTGGGATGTCTTTTAGTGTATAGAATTTTGTTGTGCTGAGGATCTTTTCCTCACAGTTTTCTGAGATTGTGAAAGTAATGTGTTCTCTTCTAAGCCATGTCTGAACATAGAGTTTGAAACTTTTAGGTTTCCAGAGATCACAGTTCTGTAGGGTTGGTTTTGTTTTGTTTATTTATTTGTTTTTTAAAGAAATGTCAAGATACGATAAATTTATTTAGCAAAGCAAGTTTTAGAAAGGTAGTTTTTTAATAAAATTGGGTGATGGTAGGAGATTAACAGCAAGAAATCCCTTATGTTCCTTGGAAATAAGAATTGTCACTATTTTAGTATTTTTCTATGCCATTTCCTTACTTATGCACCTTCTTTATCACTTTGAGTATGCATGTTGCTTTTTATTTTGAGCAGTTTTTGTTCTGTTTTAAACTTAATCTTAGCTATTTATATGTAGTCATATTTTTCTTCATCATCTTACAATATAAAAGTGGAGGATTTATTTGTTACATGATCTTCTACATTTCTTTATAGTCCTTTTACCACTGCTATAAACTTTAATTTTTAAAAATATTTTATCATATGCTCTCTGTGAAAGATGTAATATTGCATTAAGTTTTATTGTTCCCTATAAGTTTGTAAAGATGTCCTTTTAAATGTAGTAAATTGTTTTAATGTACGGTCATGACTATAAAAAATAATATGGTAACATAAACCACCAGGAACATATATTTATAGCAAAAAGTTTGGTGATAATTATCTTTCCTACTGTGTGATGAATGTTTCAGGATATAAGTGATAGCAATTTCTAGGTGATAAATCTCTCAGGTTTTATAAAGGCTAAGAGCAAAACTTTTGCATCAAAAGCTGTCATTCTCTTCTGGTACAGCTATTTGTTAAGGCAGCCTGAAAAATAAGTCTTTCTTTATAATGACATCTGAAGTTTCACAGCATAATTATTTTATTAGTATTTCATTTTCTGAACAGACCTATGCTAATGGTAGTTTACCTAGCTTCAGCCTTATTTCAAGATCATTAGTGTGGCAAAAAAAAGATAACATGGAAAAGTCATCTGAGCTGTGAATTGTATTTCTGCCACATATTGAGAGAGTGGTGACAAAAGCTTTGCCTTCCCACTGCAGTTTTCCTTCAAGTGTATGTGAATTTTACTAATCTGAAGTTTCATTACATCCTTTTTACATCATCCTTTCTATAAGATAATGCACATTAAAATCTGGACATATTTTAAGTATGTATGTGAAAGTAGAACTTTTCTAGATGAAGTTTTGACCTTGAAAACTCCTAGAACCAGTAGGGCTTTGATACACAAAGGCCACTGCTTTTGCCATTAATCATAACAGACTGTGCCCAAAGCTATTGTTGCCTTTTCCAAGTGAATTATTATAGATATAGGAACATGAGGAGTATTTATTGCAGATCATTTTATCAAGCCAGAAAAACAGGAGTCATTTGTACGGGCTAGAGCAAAAGGGATGTTTTTCCTGTCTTCATTTACAGTAGACTTCTAACTTGATGCTTTTAGAATACATCAGCTTAAAATCCATCCGCTATTAAAAGAGCATTTGATAAACCAATTGCTAAATATTAGTGTCTTCATTCACAAAAGTATCTTCAGAGTCCTTTATTCCAATCCATGTCATCTGAAACTCCTTGCGTGTTTAAGCAGTTCTTCTATTCTATTCTGTATTTTTGGAAGCGTAGAGGATGTCATCAAAAACTTCTAGGGGCTATTTGTTAGATAAAGAAACAAATACTTGGCTGTCTTTTTATCTTAATTAAATCATCATTGATGGAATGATGTATTGATTTATAGCTCACAGGCATGCCAGGATCTTGAGGTTTTAAGTTCAAATTCTAAAAAAACTCTTTTAAAACAAAATGAAAATTGAATAGCAATATTGTTTTCCCAAAAAGCTCATTGTTCTCTTTCTATTGGGTTTAATTAGTTGAACCACAGCCAGAAGAAAAAAATAAAGAACTATAATCAGCATTCATAAGAAATACATCATTTATATGGCAGATAAATATCTTAGTGAAGAACTGCTGAGACAGTCAAACTGTGGCCCCTTAATGATGCCTGCCCAAGGCACTGAGCAGGTGGATAGCATTTTCCTGGGGAGGGTATTCATGAGAATACTGAATCCTGTGCTAGGATGCATCAGTTAGGAATTTCCAGGAAATTTGCAGAATTCCATTAACTGGAAATGCTAATTGATGCATCCAATGTCTGTTGCTATTCAGAATGGGGAGTTGTAATTTGAGACTGACTAACAGGAGTTCCTGTGAAACACCAGTTTGTTCTGTGTGTGTCTGAAGGGGTCTGTTTGCCTATTCAGCCTCAGGATTAGACTTGAGTAAAAGTAGATTGTGGAGCAGAGGAAAGAAGGTTCCTTCAGAAAGTTCCAGAACAGAGTGGAACCACAGAGGTGAATTGATTCCTACAGAGAAGACCGGAGAAAATTTGAAACTCATTGCCACTCAAAGTGTTTCTGTGTCTTTGAGCTTGAAGAGCCAAGAGGTAAATGAGTGGAACTGCTAAGTACATAATTCATAATCCACCCATTGAACATGTTCAGATGGCCTGTGGGTGACATTTTTATTTATATGTACATAAAAACAAAAATAGATAAGTATATGTTATATTCTTACTGTCTATTCTTCAATCTTAGTTTAATGCCATCAGTTCTACAATTAGATGCCATTTTTATTAGTCAGTCCTTGTTATCAGTCTAGGGATGCAAATATTCCCCAAAACGTGTTTTTAATGCCCTTTTTTTATCAATGTCAAACCAGGAAGGTTTTGAATTTAGCATATATGCTAATTAAACGCATAGTGACTCACAGATTATGTTTATACAAGGATGCAACAAAGGCACTACCAAGATGTACTCTTGTAGCATGGCAAATTAAGTTTTAAAAAGTTTTGTGCCACAGTTACCAGCTTTATTCAGCCTTTGAAATTCAGTGCTTGAGTCTGTAAGAGGATTGCAGGTGAAAGGTGTCTCATCTTTGAAATTAATTGTGAAAAAATAGTATTAGAATATTCATGGTATTTAGCAGTACAGGGGCTGCTAAAGCATAGATGCTCTTTGCTTTCTTTGTGTCAGAGTACAACTTGAGTTTGAAAAGTTTGTGTGCAGTGTCTCATAAGTTCAATTCCCTTTTGTAACGTGTCTTACTCTAAATATTTGGGTAATTTAGAAAGGGTTTTTTTCATGCTGTCAGTGTAAAATCAAAGCTTATTTCTCTAGAATATTGCTGCTAATGTAGAACATGCTTTCAAGCACAGCCTGTGGTTTTATTTCTCTCTGGAACAAGTTTCTCTCTAAACAAAAACTTGTTTTTGTTTTCAAGGTGATAATTTATACATACAGTGCTCTAAACAGATACTTACATTGTATATAATAACTTGCGGATTTCTCTTAATCTGAAAACCCAATTAAGCATTGCCAGAGAAGCTGCTAAATCCTCTTATGGATAAACATGATTTAAATTATTCTATACCTTCCTTTGAGAAGAAAACTTAGGAAAATAAATTTATTTATACCTAGAAAGAAGACTGAAATGAAACATTACAATGTAGCTATTGAAATGAGATTGGAATGATTTTGTACATCTGTAATATTTTAAACTGGATTTTTACAATTGTTCAATATTTTAACTTTTAAAGTTTTTAGAGGCTTTCAGTGAATCCTTTTACTAAATGAGGACAGTGCACAGTGTTGGATGAAACATCAGAATGCTGTTTTTCTGAGGGGAAAAAACAAAGGAACATTAGAGAAGATTTGTTTCTCACACAGTATTAGTTTAGGGGCCCCTCTTCCAAGGGAGTCTAAATACACTAAATTTGAGAGCTTACAATAGCGTGTAGACTATTCCAGAGCTTTGTTAGATTTTTTTCGAAGTCTAACCATGCATCTTGCAGCAGTTTAAAGCTATTTCTTCTTGACCTGGTCATCAGATATGTTTTTCCTTTACATATTTTAGAATGCTCTTGAACTGCAGCTCAGTTTTTATTTGTGTATGAGAATAAATGAATGATAACGATGCCCAAAACAATGAACATTAGCACAAAGATGGTGACAATGATTAGAGGTGGTACTTTGAAACCAGCTCTTGGGCCCTTGGTGGGATAGTGGAGGGCTCTTGGAAGGATTCCTGTTTTCCAGGGTGCTTCCAGGCATGTGTGAAGTCCAGGGAATAATGTCAGTCTTGCTTAGTATTTCAGGTTTAAGCAAGTAATTCTAGGCCACACAAGCTGCTGGATCTGCATGGGCATGACCAGCAGGGCACTGCTGCTTTCAGGGCCAGGCACGTGTGTTTCATACTTCTAAATGTGAATTTGATAGGAATTTAAAATGTATTCAATGTGTGAGTGACAAAGCAGACATCCAGATTGTCAGTGAATTGGATGCTAGTATATAGATCAGATAACTATATTACAGGTCCTGTTGTTTTATTTAACTCCTATTATAAATTAGGTGATTTGTTTAGATACATAAACCAGGCAGACTCAATTCATTTATTATTATAATAATATAATTATTATAATTATGTTATTAAAATTGGGGGAGAGGTCTAGTATTTCTGAAATACTTTGCAGACTGAGGCCTGCAAGTATGTTCTGTGATGAGAATTGAATTCTCTGAGGACTTTGCTCATCCAAAATGGGAGAACCAAAACATAGATCAAGTTTTGAAGAATCTGAACTTTTTAAATATAAAGAGTCCCTTCCTCCTGTTGTATTGTATGGTGGACTTTATTTGTAAAAAAACAGTAGATTTTTTCAGAACTAATTTAATGACTAAGTCTCAGAGTTAGAAGTTATGAAAAAGAGCTGCACTAGGATGCACTTTCGTCAGAGAATTCCATTATAAATAAAAATATGCACTTGGCTTAGGTAAGTATATATATCAATATTAACAGGCATTTAAAATCTTGACATTAATATGTTTCATAAATTTCTTTCTGCCAAAGGTGGAAGTCTGTAAGCCACTAGTAATGCTTTTGAAGCTAAGTAATACAGAAAATATAGTATAGTACTCCCAGAAGATGAAGGTGTGAATTTTCCCATACATCATCTTAATGGCAACATTTTCTACAAAATGACATGGGGCACTCCTTTCATATTTCATGACTTTTATTTGCCCAGCTTCAAAATGCCAAATGTGCCAGTGAACAGCACTTAAATATTCATGGATTTCTGGGATGGCTTTGACAGTTGTCAGCTAGAAAAATGGCTTAATTAGGAGGAGTATGACTTGTGATTTCTTCTTCATACTCAGCCACATACGCAAACATGCAGCATGTACCTCCATGTTTGTATTCCACAGAAAATACAGTTCACAGATGAGTGTTCTGTTCCCATCACCCTTGACTATGTTGATTGAAAATGCACTTTCATTTTTTTTAATTGCTGGAATAATACCTTTGAGGAAAATATACTCTAATTCAGGGGGGAAAAATCCTGATCAGAGTTGAAACTGATGATTTAATATTGTAAATATTAATAAAGTAGCATTATCTTTAATTTATGTTATCAAAGAGGCAAATAGAAAGCTAAACTACAGGCAGCCATTTTCCAGACAGCTGAGTTATTTCTGTAAGAAACAGATTTTTTTAAGAGATTAAAGAGAAAGCCAGATTGTTTAGAAACAGCAGACATTCTGATGGGTGGTCATGTTCATACTGTATTGTTAACAGCAGGAAAGCATAAACTAAACAAAGTTCAGAAATTAATTGGACTAGTGTGTAAGAAAAAGCTAATGCAGAGGCAGAATGTGTTGTTCTTAGAGGAGGAAACAGAGTGGACCTAAGACTTATCCTAGTGGATGAAGCCCTGAGCTGTTTGGGTTTTTCATAACTTTATACACACTTTCAAGATTAAGAAAAAGACTGTCAGTGTGAAAACTTGGAAAGTATCTATAATATCATCTCCTTCTAGTTTGTCAAGTACTCACTAAAAGTGAGGTGTGAACATTTGTGTTAAAGAAAATGAGTTGTTTGGATTGCCCCAGAAGTACTTGATATAAATTAAGAATGAAAATGTAGGAAGAGTCTAAGCATATTTAAGGAAAACATTAAGTGATCAGATAAAGTCAGAAATAGTGTGTTTTGTAAACAAAAGTATAAAAAACAGGCAGGAAGCTCACACAAAATATTTTAAGAAGGATGCTGAGTTTCTTGGGTGTGTAAGTAGAATGAGAAGACTTTAGGGTCTTTCATATAGCTTATTTAAAGGCGTACAGCCAGATGGGAAAGCATAGTCTCTCATGAGTGTAACTTAACTCTCTTTCAATGAAACAGAAAGACTTCATGTTTGGATTCTAGATGGATTTTTTTTTTTCCTTTGGAGCTGACTTGATGCAAACTGAAAAAAAACTGTTGCTTTGGTTTTTTTGTTTGTTTGTTTCTTAGGTTTTTTTTTTGTTTTAAATTTGATCTTAGTTTAGCTTTAATTAACAGACTAGATTCAAACATGAACAGGATGTAGAGATTTATGTCTAGAATTTCATGAGTTCCGCTGTCCAGCTCAAATCAACAGCTAACTACTTTAAACTGTTGCAATTAATGAAATTTCTTCCCTATGTCTGAACCGCAAGTTAGAGGAAATTTTTTTTCAGCTTTTGGTCTCAGTAAGAATTAAGATCCCAAGGCAGTGCAGATTTTGTTATTCAAATGGCATACTGAGATGTATACATTTTAAGCTTGTTCTCAACCTAGCTTGTGGTTCTGTTTCACTGGTGCTATAGTGTACTGTACAGAGGTGGTTTTTTCTCTCTGCATTTTATTTAGTGCTTAATTGGTCCTCATATCACTTGTGGATTCCCACATAAGGAGTTCTGTGAAATCATGTATATAAACTGCAGATGCTGGATACTGCAGGCAAGTTGCAAAATGGAACATCCTTATCAGTTATTGACCAAAAATATTTTCTGCACTAAATTCACAATCAAATTTCTTATTATATAAAGAATTCTTCATAATTTCTTGTCCTTTAGTGCTGTAATTTTTTTTTTATTTGATGATGGATCCTGAGCAGTGGAGTTACTCATGCTCATGAGTGATTGCTTTGCCATACTGAGAGCCTTGTAGAGCTGAATTTATGCAAGACTCATTTCTGAAAAATAAGTAGCATCTTCTTCAAATCTATCTTTAGTCAGGGGAGCACTTAAAAAATTATTTTAAAAACTCAGCTTTCTTAGCAGTTAATGAAAAGGTATGTCATCTGAATTAAGTCTTCAATTCTGAACACAAGGTTAAGGCTTGATATGAAAGAGACTCAATCATGAACTTCGTCTTCAGTGGGAAAATCTGCAAAACAAAAATCTGATGTTTTCCTTGTGAAATCTGTGGCAGTCAACATTAATCTGGCAGTAATTCAGGTTTGTCTGGGTTGTTCCATGATAATTTATTTCCCTTTTAGTTACTTTAGCAATCTAATACATGTTTATAGAGCTTCTGGAAATATTTTAGCTTTTATTATGTTTAATCCCTGTAAAAATGTCTTTTTGAAGAAAGACATTTGATTTGTTGCAACTGTTTTACCATTAGAGAACTTGTACTTGAATGCATGCATTGTTGTCAGTGGTACAGATAATTAAATCCTGAGAGAGAAGGACAGCAGGAGATTAATTGTTTTTATTAAGAAATTAACATGAAGTTTGATAAATAATGATTAGGGTAGCCATGATGTGTAACTATACTGACTTACTGTTTCCGTTCATCAATAATTATTGGCTTTTTCTGGACTTAAATACTGATCCTCTGTATACTTCTGTTCATGTGTATATAAATTCAAATGAACTTCCATTAACTTCAAAAGAGTTCTCATAAAATTATATATTCATAAGCTTCGCAGAAGTGGCATTTCAGATTATTAATATTCTAGATAGCAACCAGAGAATTAACTTCCACCCGGCATTAGCTGAAATAAAGCATAGATTTCTGTGATGCTGAAGTGATTTATGTCACCTTATTTTTTTTTCCTTAGAAGTTTTTAGATTTAATGATTATGAAAATTTGGATTTAGTCAGTATTAGCAGTATTCAAGGTCAGTTTTGCCACATGCAGAGATGGGAGTTCAAGGAGATGATCCAGATGCCGAGGCAGCTGTGTTTATCTTGGCATCCCAAGCACACAAGTACCCTGCCTTTTTCACTGAACAGCATTCTGTTACATAAGTAGTATTTCATATTCCAGAGTAATGTTTTTTTTTATATATTGCAGTTCTTTAGTTGTCTGATGTGAGATAATCAAGACTTTTTCAGTGCTGTGGGACTTGGGAATAAGGAAAACTGATTGGGCTCTTTCATCATCTGGATGAGGAATAGGTCACTAGAGGATATAACATTCTCAGGTGTCATGCCATTATACAACAGGGACATCTCTGAGAAATTCTTTGACATGGCAGTATTTCATAACCTGATTTGCCCACAGCCACAGTCAAATTTATTGTATTCCAGCACAGCTAGTAAATCTGCCATCAGACTGTCAGTTACATCAGTAAAGGTCCTTTTTCTCAGGTGTCAGTCCACAAATCCTTCATTGTATTTATTGATTGAGACACAGATTATTTCACCTTTGGCCTTCAAAACCACAAGAATTTAGTTTTTCATTAAAAAGAATGCTAAATATAAATCACAGTAACATTTGATGAAAAAAATCTGCATTCTGTTGAGACATATTGTCCTTGATGTAATTAATCTTATTTACTTCCCTTGTGAATAAAATTAAAAAGTGATTTTGTTAAAATAAGTGGTATACTTCAGTGGAAACTCTTGGAGTTTAAATTACAATCTAGAATGTTCCATTTAAAACATTCTAGAGTAGTACTAGAATGGAGTACTTAGTCTCTTTTCAGAAAACAACACAAAAGTGAGTGGAGGAAAGATGGAACTTGCTGCTGTTATGTGATCTATACACTAGAAAGTCATGAGAGTATAAAATGCACTGGACTTTTGCTCCTTTTCACTTGCTAATTTTAGTGTAACTAGAACCAGTTAGAATAATCCTGAATTAAAGGGGGTAAAAAGGCTGCACCAGTTAGCTCTGAAATAAAAATATCAAAAAGCTTTGAGAGCAGTTGATCACAGCAGTAACGTTTTCAGTGATGTACATTGCCCATATGGCTCTGTAATTTTCTGTGAAGCTTCTGTCTTTATACTACTGCATCATAGATTTGGTCAAGTTTGATATTTTAGGATTTTGAGCTGTTCTTAAATTTTAGCCTTTTTATAGTGAAGGAGAACTCATGGAAGGGAGGGGATTTGAATTTTTTTCAATGACAGGCTTAATTTGTGTGTAGCTATTTTTGGCTTTTCTTGTTTTATATAAGTAAGAATATATAATATTCTTAATTTTAGTTAAGAATAAGGCAATGAAACATGAAATTTTAGGAACATACACCACAGCCAGGTCCTTTTCCATTTTATTTGTCCATCTTATTAAGAATCTTCTGTATTATTAAGAAAAAATACATTTGTTTGAATGTATTAATTTGAATATTAGTGAGTAATAACAGATAATGAGTCATGGAGCACTAACATTACAGTGACACAAGTGATCAGGTACAGCCTTCACCAGGGGCTGGTTTTGAGCTTTTGTATAATCGTGACAATTTCAATTTCATATAATTGAAATTGTATGGATGAGAAATTACAAAGGGAAAACTGCAGTCTGCATGTGTTCCTTCTCTATTCCTTGGCAGCAGAAGGGTTCTTGGAAATTATCTGAAACGTTTAGTAGGTATGAAGTCCATGAAGATGAGAAGATGGATTTTAGGATGTGGGCTGAATATGTGAATCCAAGCCAACACCTTTTGTTTGACAATCTATCAGTTTTGATGACAGACTCAACAGAATCGCAAAAAAAAAGAGAGGTTTTGGTGTATGAGAAGGCTGTGCTGAAGACTTTGTAGAGAATTTTGAACTCCAAATTTGTTTAAATGTGTTGGTTGTATATCCTTGGACTATAATGTGGTTATTTCCCCATATCTGAAGTATGTGCCTATCTTTCTTTACAAAGATGTGGTACAGGTTTACATGTGCTGTGACTCAATAAAATACTATGCCATTCCAATTATTTATTGAGGTCCTCAGTCTTGATGGGCTTCTCAAAGCTGCATCTCTTGGCTCTTATTTCACCTGCTCTGCAGTCCTTATCTCCACATAGCCATCTCTGGCCCCATTGCACCCCCTCTCTGACATCCTCCATCCTTTAAGACCTCCCCTTTGATTATTCTTTGCTTTTCAATGCCCATTAATTGTTGTGGGTCTCTGGCACAGTCATTCAAAGCAGTCTGCCAGCTTCTCCTTCTTTTCTTAGTTCCCCAAAACTGACATTAGCCTTTCCTGGCTATTTCTGAAACTGTTGGGACAACCCCATTACTGCAGATGTGTCATCCCTATTGCAAGGACACATCTCTGCATAATAACATGGAGAGATGGTTTTATGTGGCTATCACCAAATTAAATCCATAGCCATTAGCAAGTAGAAAATAGGAAAAAAAACCCAAAAAAGGTGTTATTTTACTGCATCTCTTCTTTCTTTCCATATCTGCATGACTGTTTTTTAATTACTGCAGTATGAACAGTTTTTAGTATGTTCTGACTTAGCTTATTTCTTTCGGGTTGTGCCCTAACATTGTAGCTAGTTGAACAGTAAATCTCTAGGAAAATCCACTACCTAGCTATCTACTTCCCTGTTTGTATCTCTGCTTTCAGTTAATTCAGCTAGATTGTTTGTGATAATTAAGTGGTTTGTTAGCAAGGCAAAAGTTAAGCATATAAGTAATAAACAAAGAGATATGCAAGTAGTAAGTTAGGAGTAGAGATATAATTTAGAAATTTATCATAAAGCCCAGATCCTGTCATTATGCTGAAGAATTAAATGGAAAGGTCAATACTTTAATATTCTCTTTGCCTCATCACATATGCTATTAAATGTCAGGGCTTTACTAATGTGCATACTAAACTCATCTCCTCTATTTTGGTCTCTCAGTCTTTGTCAGGGACTGCTGTTTTTGCAAAGTGGACAAAGACAGTCGATTGTTTTAACAGTTTATAGAAAGCGTGCTCAGGGAATTTTGGACAGGAAGATGACTCACAGGTGTTGTGTGATTGTAAAACCTGACTAAGGACAGTGTTTCACAACATCATTACACTGAGCTTAAGCATTGAAAGGGTGCCTGTTGCTCTCCTCTGCTACTCACTGTCATTGTTTAATTGACTGACCCATCAGCTGCTCTTCCTCAGTTGCTGTGTTCCCTGCAGCTCTCTATTGATTTTCTGGTAAAAGAAAGTTCACTGAGACAGCTGTGCTTGAATGTGGCTTGGTCTTTCAAGTTTTGGCTTTGCTTTCAATTAATTTAAATTTGTCTGTTTAAATGGGATGAGTCTCTGGTCTCATCTCTCAAGGGATATATATATATGTATATAGTCACCATTATATATGGTGGCTTAAAACAGTCATTAAATGTAGCTTTTTTTCTTACTCCATAGCCTGGAAAAGAAATTCTAAATCTCTAAAGTGAAGCAACTGTAAAATGAATTGTTTAATGAGTTATGAAAACAACATATAAGGTTTTTTTTTAATGTAAGAATAAATTGATAGATTTTTGTTAATTTTTAGATTGTAGCCTGATGCTTTGATAACCAAAAATGAAATTGTTTCTCATTTATTTTTAAATTCCTTGATAAAGGAAGTTCTAAATATTAATAGTATTCTTTCAGGAAATAAAAGAATTTGAACAGTTGGATTTAATTTTATTCATTAGGTGATTCACCTCTCTTCATCTCCACATGGAATGGAGAAGCGCATGGCTAATTTTGGCTCTGTAATTATCTCCATTTGCAGATGTCTCACACCTCTGCTTACCTAGATGAAGAAGGCATTCAGGGTTAGACATGTCCAGTTTGCATGTATGAAAGACTTTGTTCCTTATCAGTCCACATCAGTTTTTTTTCAAATTGCTAAAGATTTGAAAAAATCCAGATCTGTAGAAAACCTTCCTCTGCCATCTCTCATGCTCTTTATTCTAGTCAGGGTAGGAACACATGATCTCCCAAACCAGCATTGCAGCTTATCTCCTGGTGTGAAATCAGTTGTGTACCTAGGCCTTTAGATCAATAGAGTCTAAGCCGGGCACTAGAGTTGTTGATAGAGGGCAACACAGATTAAATTAAATCAGGACACATTCAACTAGGTTTACTTGAGAGAGAACATTTGGAGAGAACATGGCACAGAAAAGTACAGGAGAACTGTGACAGCATCGCATTACTGCTGACAGCTGATAGGCACCTTAAATGTCTTTTAGATCTGCCTAAAGAAATATTATTTATTGGTGCCTGGGCTGAGTTTTTCATGTGTGCAGTAGTAGTATAATTGCATATAAAAGCAAACAGTAATCTAACATTAGTAGAGCAGCTGTATGTAAAACACCTGATTGTTTCAAAGATACAAGTTTATGAAGCCTGTCAAACAGTTTAGTCTTTCTCAAGCATAAAGCTCTGAGGAATGGGACACAATTATTTTATCTGAAACTCTAAAACTACATGCTGAATATGATATTTCAAAATAAATGAACAGAACCAAATGCAGCAACTGAAGTATTTGTTTGAATAGAAGGATGGAGTCTAGCCAAGAGTCTTTTCTTAACAAGAGAGCGTATGACAAGATAGTCCCGTTGGCACTGGAAGTGATTCTAGACTGACAAATTCCTTGTTTCTCAATTGTGCACTGCTGCTATGAATTCTGTTTTGATTTTAAAAAGTCACATGCCATTCTAATTTTAAATGTAGTAGATTAGATGGAGAGAGAAGCAGAAGACTAACAGATGATGATGATCCTTTTTTCAGGTTATTTGTTTGTTCTGTTGTGTGTTTTGTTTGAGTTTGTTTGGTTTTTTTTTTGTGCTTCAAGGCTTGTAAACTTAGCCACTTGATTATGTCATTGTGTGTCTAAAGCCTGTTTAGTCATCAGCAGTGGGTGCTGTGGGCTGTTTAGTGGATACAAATACCAGCTCACTGGCAGACTGAAATTTGGCTTTTTGGCTCCCAGCCTCATCTGAGTTCCAGTGCCAGGCATACTTGCAACTTCAGTATCCCTGACCATGCTGGCAGTGTTTTCCCTTTTTACTCCTTGACACCCTTGCTGCTCCGTGGTCTGTCTGGTAAAGCAATTGTACCCTTGGTGGCAGGCTGCCACGGGAGAGCTAGATGTGGCCTTGGGTAAATGATGCTCAAATAAATTCTGTAATGATGTTAATTCATCAATTAATTGTAACCCCATCTCTTTTTCCCAGTACCCTATTTCTGAATATATTCAAGGTAAAAATCAAAATCCAAAAGAATTAGGATGTTACAAAATAATCTTCTTTCATCCTCTTTGCTGCTGGAAGGAAGAGCTCCAATCCTGTCCTCCAGCTGCACAGCACACTGCTATTAGCTGGAAATAGAGATATGATCTATATTTTACATATTAGCATCATATATGTGACACCAAGTCAATCCTTGGTGTGTTGCTAAGATTGAGCCCCGAGCCTCTTGTTTCCCTGCCAGGTTTATCAGCCCTTGTTTTTTAATCAACCACTTGGAAAACACTTAATGCACAGCAGCAGTAGACTACATCTGTAAGCTCTGCTGAATGTAAGAGCAGGAAGCTTGGACTTCAGACTTTCATTGCAGAAATTTTATTCTGCAAATCATAACGCACAATGTTGCTTTTTTTTTGCAGAGTGATTTTGAAGCTATTCCTCTGGAGATTGAGAGTGCAGGTTAAACATTTGTAAGATTCTTCATTATCTACAGAATTTTTGATTGGAATCTCCCTGGCCTGCACCACATGTAAAAAATATTGAAAAATTAGGTGGATGTTTTTGAATTACTGGCTCAACAGAGAAAAAAGCCCTGATGTCTGAAGTGTACACTGCTCACAGCTAGAAAGCAATTCTGTGTGATAAGTGTAAGTGTGAAATGAATATGAAAAGATTAATGAAAATAATGGGAAAGTTTAGGAGCAGCATTGGGTTTAAATTTGTTCTGGGTAAAAAATATGTAATTATAAGTACTGTAATCTTTTTTTGCTATAATTACATTCTAGAAATTAGAAGATAATTAGTGCTAAGGAGCATTCCCTTTTATTCATTTCTTGCTACATGCTTTTTACAACATTCTCAAGTCATTACATGCAGCAAAGTACTGATTTAAAATGTGTAATCCATAGTATTCTAACCTCAGTGAGTTTTTCATGACCTGAAAACAAGGAAGGACATTTTTCTTGCTTTTAAAGTCAAAAAGGGGCGTCTTGCATTGCATGTTTTCTTGTGAACATTACATTTTTGGAGGTGGTCTGTATGTAGAGTTCTTTAGAGGATCAAAAGTAAGGAATTTTTCAGGTTCTGCAATTTAGCCAGGTCCTCTGTGAGTTTTGCTCACCAATGTACCTTTATCCAACATACACACCTATAAAATACCATCTCCATTATCAGTAGGAGAAAAGATTATTCAAAGTTAATTCCTGATTGAATTTGAAAACTGAATTCTCCTTTTCATTTTTCCTTACTCAGAAATGGAACAGCATTTGCCCCTTTTTCCAATTTTATGAATGAAAATTGTCAATCACAATTGAATTTTCTTCTGAAGAGTTATAGTCAGAAATAGAAAATTTAGACCAAGATACCTAAAAGTGCCTCATGCTTCACTGCTAGTGACATCACTGGAAACTCATTTTGACAAAGTTCCAGACTTGATGTTATGACACTAAATATTTTAAATACTAGAAGGTTGAAATTAATTTAGAAATACTTTAAATTTTGCAGTTGCATTATTCAGTATATTACTTCAAATTAGGTTATATTGTATTAGCATAGTATTAATGTAGTGTAATCAGTACAAAGGAGTTGCTTACTGTAATGTCTCAGTAGAAGAGAAGAGGTAACAGGTTAAAGCTTCAAGAGGAAAAATCTGTGTGCTTCTTGCTGATGAGAAAAAAAGCTTATATTATTCTAATACCCTTTGAATTAAAAAAAATAATATGCTTTATTCACTTATGACATTGCCTGATAGCTTAGAAATTTACATATCTATAACTTGTCTTGACATTATAACAGAGCTGGAATTTATGCTTTGCTCTGTTACTTTTTCCTGGGCATGTGTGAAAGCTGAGCTATTTGCTTGACCATAAGATTTAGAAGTCTGAAAAGAAAGAGAGCAATTCATCTCTCAAGCCCAGCTTAAGCTCTTTCAGACAGTTAGATATAGTACTTTACACCTCACTAAGTGACTATTGAGTGGAGTCACTGACATCTGACTCTACAAAGACTAAAATATTCATGCATATTAAAAATACAGAATGCAAGAAGTAGTGCTCTCTGCTAACATTCACTGCTAGGAGTTAAGGCAAATATATTAATCATATCTTTGGTTTCCCTCTTACCTTCAATCACTTGCCCAAAACCAAAGATATGACATGCAGGATTTGAGCAAGTTTTCATCTTTGTTTTGAATGATGGTCATGTTGGGAAAAGAAGGCGAAAATCTCCTTTTAGAATTTATAGTATTCATCCAAGTCTCTTCAAAAATTATGTATAAGAAGGAGAAAGAAATTGAGTTTTAAAACTTTTTGTTTTAAAGTAATTATTACAATCACTTTTCCCTCTTAGTTTTGGCAAATTAGAAAATCTCACCCAACAAAATGATTAGATGGTGCCATTCAGGATTGGCATATCCACTCCTCAAAAAAAGTGATATGTACGAGAATTGTATCAATCTGAAGGCTTCTTCAAAAATAGCTGGTGCACAGGGGCAAAGCTATACTTTCTGTTCTGTTTTCTTACTTCTGTGCAACTATAGTTTATTTTTGGAAGTAAAGAACCAGTATTGGTTCTACATCTTTCTTTACTTTTAAACAGGCAGTGGGGTAAGTAAGTCAATGTACAGAGCAAATGTGCAGTACGAACTGTACCAGAGCAATAATTGCTGTTAACTCTTGTTTCACTGCCCCTACAGAAATCTTCTTTTGTCAGTATTCCTCTAAAGTGGGAATACTTTGGGTCCTGGCAGCTCTTGTAGTGCTTTTGAAATGCTTTCCTGCTGAGTATGCTTGTGGGTAGCTTCTGTATGCTCCTGTAGGAAGGAGCTGGAGTAGGGTGGCAGAGAAGAAAAGACATTTTTCTGTCCTCACTTGGGAATCTGTGTTTTTAACTTAATGAGAGGAACAAACAAAGCCTGTGATCCACAAAGGCAAACCACATTCATTTGAAATGTATTTCCAATATAAAGAAAATATAAATCAATTTTTTGTTTGTTTATTTCAGAAAGGTATATTTCTTTGCCATATCTGTGATTGAATAGAGAGGCAGATAATTACTTTTTGATTTGTAGGATCAGCAATATTGCTTTTTATAAAACTGTTATTTTTTTTCCATGTCTGGTTTGTGAATTCAGTTATCTGATGGGTTTGTGCAAATGTCAGGTTTCCAAATGAATTATATGTGAATAGCTTAGATATACCAAAGAAATGCATGAATTTAGTTGTATTAAATATTTTTCTGTTATACTTCAAGTCAGTCACTGCCCACTCAGTTGTTTTATCAATTTTTTACCTAGATAAAAAGGTATCATTTTTTGTCACAGTATAAGCAGCTTAAACACTTGTAAAAGGGAAACATAGGAAAATCA
Source organism: Melozone crissalis (assembly GCF_028551555.1). Taxonomy (NCBI): domain Eukaryota; kingdom Metazoa; phylum Chordata; class Aves; order Passeriformes; family Passerellidae; genus Melozone; species Melozone crissalis. The sequence continues at coordinate 31,314,104 of NW_026535784.1, read as the reverse complement.
ATTTACTTAGCTTGGAAAAGTATATTTTCCAGATTGTGTTGGTTTGACTGGGGTAATTTTCATCTTAGTAGCTAGTATGGGACTATGTTTTGGATTTGTGCTGGAAACAGTGTTGATAATTCAGGGATGTTTTAGTCATTGCTGAGCAGGGCTTACACAGAATCAAGGCCCTTTCTGGTCCTCACTCCATGCCACCCGTGAGAAGACTGAGGGTGCGCAAGGAGTTGGAAGGGGACGCAGCTGACCCCAACTGGCCAGAGGGACAGCCCATACCATATGGCATGTCCTGTATTGACCAGTTGGTAGTATGCAGTTGTCTTTCATTCGTGTTGTGTGTCTATCTTGGGTTCTATATCTCTCCTTTTATTTTTCCCCCGTTTTTTTCCTTTTAATTTGAATTTTTATTATTATCATTATCATCATCATCATCATCATCACTATTATTTACTATCAGCACCATTACTATAACTATTGCTGTTGTCATTCTTTCAGCTATTAAACTGTTCTTATTGCAATGCATTAATTTTCTCCCTTCTCCCCTTCAATTTTCTCCCCCATCCCAATGACCAGGCGGAATGAGTGAGTGGCTGGGTGGGTTTTAGTTTTCAGCTGGGTTTACACCATGACACAGTCACACACGTCTCTGACTCACAGCAAATTTAAGGAGGCATTAATTTTTATTTGTTTTGTGCAGAACTGAAAGGTGCTGAGCCTGCACAAATGATAAATTCCTTCGTGCCCTTCCCTTTCTTTGATGAATCCTTGAAAAGTGGTACTTAGATTTAGTGTTGTTGACATGAAGTTAGACTAATAATTAACAAACAAAAGAAAACAAATAAATTCTTTATGCAAATAATTTACTATAATTCTGAAAACCAAGAGAACATTTATATTCAACTGAGATCTTGATTACTAAATAGAAAACATTCCTTTTCATTAAAAAACTAAGAAAATACATTAATTCATTACTCAATGGAGTAAAAAATTACGTATAAATAAATATAAAAATTAATAATACTCCATAAAGAACAAGAGTCATGTCACAATTATGTTCTGACACAAATAAAAAAGTTAATTTATAGCTTTGCATTTTTGAATAGAACCTTTTTGTAAGCATAAAAGTCTAGAAATGTCTCTGTCAATTTTATTTCAAATGCAAGTGGAAACAATACTTTTTTCACCCAGAGCATCGCCTTTGTATTTCACGCCAATTTTTTTTTCTATATCAAGTGTTCTTGTTCTTGTTTTACTATTCAAGAAATCACAGATGAATGATTATAATGAATAAGGGTTGGGGATTTTTTTCTTTAAATTTTTTGCTGTTGTTTTGCATTGAATATCTGTCCCACCAAGTAGCAGGATTTTCAAAATACGAAGCAGTTTCTGATATTTTGTGACTAGCAGAGGAGCTCTGAGAGGTGAACAGGAATAGTAACAAAGCCTAGATGACAATTCTGAGATTGGTAAAATGGTATAAATGAGACTTTAAAAAAAATGGATTCTAATGCTACCACTTGACATTCCAAAGCGAGTATTAAATATTACTTTTCAACTTCTGATATTTAAGGACCATAAAAATACTTGCTTTAGTATACATGATTTTGCCAGATACTTCTGTAGTACTCTTTGCTAAATATCAAATTGACTTTCCCCAAGCAGTTTTAATTGTGGCTTGAAAAGTTTCTATTGGAAAGTTAAATAAGTACTTGAGAAAAAAAAGAGAAAATTACTACTAATATTATCTGTGCAGTGATTACTTAAATGTCTAGTTGTGCTTCTAAGATGTTTTCAGGGGTAATTATAGTCTCTTAGCCAGTTACATTGTGAGCAGTGCTTTCTCAAGGAAATGGGCTGAAATTCTAGAGGCTGGATGTGGTGTAATCCTTTAGCTTCATGTTATCTATAAAAGTGATTATCTTTCTGTCATCTGACTTAGTGTTATAGAAAATGTTTGGAGTGCATGAACTGTGAAAGTAATTAAAAACAAACAAAAAGCCCAAGAGGTTATATTCTTTCCACTCCTGAAGTGGTAACTGCACTGTAAGTTTGTTAAGTGAGACTCAAATAGCAATGACAGCTACATTCTGTAATAACCGTCCTGAGGGATGCAGTTTCTTTGTGATTCATGTTCTGTCAGTGCAGTCATTTAATGCACTTCTGCCATATAAATCCACTCCAAAACCAATTGTCTTGATTGGCAAACTGATTTGTTTCAGATTTTAAGATGTAAGCTTGTGACTCTTGGTAAATGGAACTAAGAAAAACCTTAAATATTCTTCAGCTAGAACATTGCCTTGAATGCCTCAGCAGTTTTATAAGGTTATTTCCATTCCTTGTTTTTAAGTTATTTAAACGACAGAGAGTTAGGCTTTTTGTTGTTGCTATTTGTCTATATGAGCAGTAAAAAAAATGTATGGGACTTCTTTTTGTCTCATTTTGCAAGTGGTCTTTTAGTTTTTGTTAATCCTTTTCACATAGCTTAAGTTTCTAGGTGGAGTATACAATTTCTTTTTATGGGTTTGAGTTCTTGAATTTCTTTTTTTCATTGAAACATGCATTATGGCACAGGATGCATGGAACATCCCGTATGATATTTGATCTCTGTATTGTGTAAAAAGCTGCAAGATGAAGTTTATAACTGTGCAATAGTGTCTGTTTTCCCAAAACATGTGTACAAGTCAACATGAGGTGGTGTCGTAGTGTTTATGGATCCATGACACCATTTTCCTCATTGATAATTTTAAGTTGGAGCAAAAAGAGCTGCAGGAGGAAGCAGATCCTCAAAGACACTTAAAAATGTGTTTGCTTCTTTAGTCACGTGCCTCCTGGATTGAACTCTGATCCTGAAATTACTATTCCAACTATGACCAGTGTCAGAAAATTAAGGCCAGATGAAGAGTCCAGCTAACCTCCTAACCAATGTCGTATTTACTTGAATAGTCGCAGACATTTGGCTGTGAAAATTACCATAATTCAATTAAAAGAATCAGGATGACTATTTATATTTATTTCTAGATAGAGCTTGTTATTTCATTTCACATTAAGGAAAACAGTTGGATGATTAACGCTACTGTGTGCCACCTGGTCGTACTGCTGTGCTCCACAGAAACAGGACTGATCCTGCATAATACACTGGCTTTTATTCTTTCCCATGTTTTGTTTTCCCCTGTGTTTCCAACAACTTCACGTGTCTTGGAAGAGCCCTTTTTTCCTTCATAGTTGCACCCTCCATGATTCAGTACTTGCATTTGTGGATGATAGGGTACGAAGGAAGGTCTTGTTGAATGACTCAATTATAATGGCTTTGAAGTTATTTATAGCTTTCTACAGAATACTCATTAGACTACCCCTCTGCCTCTCTCCAGGTCTTTTGTGAACCCTTTCCAAGATGGTGACCTGGTTGCCTTTCTTTTAGCAAAACAACCCAATTAGCCTCACTAAATGTGCTTGCATTTATTTAGGCTTGTTTTTCTTTTCATACTTCAAGGGCCATTTCTTCTTTTGCTGACAGTAACTACTTCTCATTGTTTTCATTAGCTCTCCTTATGTACTTATAAAGAATGGCTATACTCTTTCAATAGTATTTTTTCTAGTGTATATTAACTTGTTCTAATTTTGATTGTGCTTATTACTCTTGCATTACAGAACTCTTTACTGTTCTGCATCCTTGATATCACACTAATTCAACCATAGAGATTAACAATCTCTAGCATATAGTGCTAGTTTTGTAACTCAGTAGACATTCATTATATTATATTTTATTTCTTGTATATTTTCCTTCAATGCTCTTCCCTAGTCAGTATTTTCTGCGGTTTATATGTGGTCCTGTAGAGCTTTCCCTCTGTGAGTGTATCTCAATAAAGTCTCACTCAAATGATTGTAGCATTTATATGATAATTTTTTGTCTTTAGTCAACATGCTCACCACATCAAAGTGTTTTCTCTTTCCTAATTCTTGAAAATATTTAGATTTTATCTTTGCCTTTCTTACTCCACATTCTTGTTTGACAGAGCACTGGTTAAGACATAGTCTTGTTTTTATCACCTCTATAATAATCCTGTGCATTTTTCAGATATTCTTTTGTACTATTCTTCACATGCCAGGGTTGCTGCTTCCTCTGGTTATGTGACGTGTGATCATGGCTATATATTTTGCCATAAATGTAGCAATTTTTAACTTCTGTGGCTATGATTTTGGTTATACAAGCATTTCTTAGGGTCTTACTAAGACACAGAGTATTGGGTATGGATTTGCAAAATGTTGCATCCCTGTAATGCCTTTGTAAACCTTCCTATTAATAGAAACTCTTACTGTGGAGGGGAAAGGAAGAAGGCAGCTGCTGGCATGCTGAAGTAGCCAGTCTAATTAGGGTAAGGGTGTCAGCAGCTCAGCACATGCGAAGGTGATCCAAGCTGCAGTGATTTTGTGGGCTTGAACATTTAAATAAGATCTCCTGCTTTCACTCTGCTTTGACACTTGACATTGAATCAGCTTCCCTTTCTGTGTGCTCTTCTCTTCAGCTGCACTGTGCACCAGAGCTGGGTTTGGTGTCTGGCTGCCACCTGTTTAATGTCACTCTGTTCTTCAGCAACCCTTCAGTGCAGTGTAAGAGAGCTCTTGATTCTGTTTAAGAATATAATTTGGGCTCTCTTGGTAGTAATCAGTGACATATTTCAATTGTAAATACAGTAGAAATAGATAGAATTGTTTATCTTGAGGAGGAAATGGAAACCCATTAACATAATCATAAGGCTATTTAATGTCTGCAGCTACAGTGTCATCACTGGACATGGTAGGAGGTGCTAATCTATTCCACTCACATTCAGTGCCTAATATTTCTCAGCCTTTCCAACACAAATGTACAGTTTTTACAACAGCCACTGGGAAGAACCCAATTTATGCTAGCTGAAGTCAGCTAGATAGCAAAATAGTGATTGAGGTATGCAGAACTGAATAGTGGTGTAAGATTATGCCAGTAAGCGATTCGTTGTGTTGTAAAACACTTTGGTGTTTTACAGGTGGTATGCAGAGGGCCCTATTTGTATTTTTGTTGTATTAGATATTTTTTCTTGTATCATTAATTGACAGTTATGATACTGCAACATGAATTTGAAGAAGAAAAGGTAAACTACTGAAAAAAACTTCAGAATATTTGTTTTCTGAATAAAAATAAAGCATTATGTTATAGTGCATTATCAATGCAGAATTGATGTCTGACTATTTTATAATTTTTTTTCTCTTTTAAAATTTGTGAAGGTAACATCTCTCCTTGGATGATTGCATCATGGAGTTATCCTAGAATAGTTTGGATTGCAGCTTTAAAGATCATCGAGTTCCATGGTCAGGGGTGCCCCCCATTAGATCAGATTCCCTGATGCCCCATCCAGCCTGGCCTGATCAATTCCAGGGATGGGGCTTCCACAGCTTCTCTGGGGAACTTGTTTCATTGTCCCCCTACTGTCCGAGTGAAGAATTTCTTCCAAATATCTAAGCTAAATCTCCCTTCTTTTAGTTTAAAACTATTCACCCTTGTCCTATCACATATGATGTGTCACACACTGCACAACACAAAAGTGAATGTAAAAGTAAGTCTCTCACTGTAGTTTGCTAAGTGTAAAGAATATACATGAAAAATCCCAATATTCATGTTTCTTATAGAGTTTATGTCAAGGATTCAGTTATTCCTGTTATTTCCAATAGAATAATCTATGAAGAAGTATTTAGTCTTAAAAAAGTAATGAATTATATTACTACTTAATTTAATGTGACATAGATTACAGTAGGCCAATAAATCATATGCATCCTTAGATGGGCTTTGAAACATTTTATGGCCAAGATCAGGATGTAAATTGAAAAACTGACATACCATTTTAGAATAATGATACAGCTGCAGCAGGGAGAGAGATGGCCAAGGATAAAGAGGCAGACTCATTTTCAGAGGTAATTGCACCTGTGCTTCTCTCATGGTTTTTGACATTGCAAGAGTTGAGGCCTTAGAAAGTGACTTCAGTTTATTGCCAGTGTTCTTGTCTGGGACAGGGAAAGTGCAAACCTGGAGTCACATGTCTTATGAATTAACTTTTATTATAAAAAATATTTTTACTAGTAAATTATGGATTTGTAGTTTACCAAGAAGCTGCAGGCAGTAAATAAAAAAATACTTCAGGTCAAATTACTCAACTCTCCTTTGCTAATTGTTTTTGTGCCCTTGACTGACCAAGAGGCTTCCTTCTCACACAGTTGTAATTTATTTTCTTTCCCTATCCTCTACCCATTTTGAGGTTCAAGTTCTTATGACATAACAGGTTATCTTTAGATTTGGATATTTTGACCAAAAATCAAATTTTTTGCTTTAGGAAACTTGTAGCTTGAATTTTTTCATTTTGGAAGAAGAGCCTTTGCTTCTATCTTTCTTTTTTTTTTTTTTTTTTAAGTTGTAAGAAAATTTGAATCATTGAGTATGTCACCAAACATGATATATGAGATGACTGTGGTGCTATAAGCCATTTTAAAAGTACCAATATTGTAAGAGATACTGATGATAATCATTATGTTTAACAAGATGTCCAAGTGAAGGTAATGTGTGTACAATTTTATTTGCCTTGGAGAACAGTTTAAATGCAGATGAGCAACACAGCCTACTCACATTTGAAATATGTAAGTGGAATAGCACTATATTCAGACTTGGGAGAAGATATCAATATGTCATGACTGTTAGTATCTAATTCAGCAGGCTAAATTACCTCACTAATCTCCCTAGAATCTCTTCAAAGTGTATGAGAGAACATGGCTTCTCCAGAGAGCAATTCTTCAGCAAAAGCCTAATTTCAGGTGCTGAATTGTCCTCTGGAGGAGTTTATGGCTCTCCTTTGAATTAGCCAGGAACTTGGTTAATAGCTAAAACTTATTTATCATTGTGCTAAGGTAGGTATCAAAACAGGAAATCAGAATGTGGATGAGAAGTTGACCTAGTTATGCCAATTTGGGAAGGTCTGTAATTTTAGGTGAAATGGCTCACTTTGGTCTCTTTTTCCTGTAACTCCAGACTTCTTGTTGAGTAGCAGGAAAATAAATGCTTACAATTATTTTTACCAAAATATGAGGTATGAAAACAGGCCTCACATCAGGAAATCACGAGAGGATTTCACATAGGTGTTAGATTAAATGCATGGAGGAAGATCAGAAGCAGATTGAAAGAGGCTGTTTAAAAGAACCCATCAATCTGCAAACTCCTGGGTGTTACCAAGGTGAATCTTGCAAAGCCGGAGAGGCATGCCGTCCCCTCCCTGAAGAGTCTTTCAAAGGCACTCTCTGCAAGGGATGCAGAGGCAGCAGCACAGCCATAAATATTGCCTTCCTGAAGGAAAGTGTCTTTCCTGAGAGCCCATAAATAGCAGCTGCCGAGCTGGGCCGGAGAGCTCGGCTGGGACTTCCATGGCTGCTGCCTTGTGGCCAGCAGAAGCTGTAGGGCTGGTGTGGGGATTCTGCTGGTGTGCCTTGAAATTGCATCATGGTTGCATTAATTGAAATTAAATGTTTTCAGAAAGTCTTCAAGTTGATGTAATAATTATAGGTCGTTTTCTGCTTGGTAGGTGTTGGTTCGCATGGCTGAATGCATGCAATTTTATATACATACCATATACATATGCAAGCAAGTGAGCTCATCAGAGAAAACCTCTGAGGTGAGCTCAGTTTTTAGGCTATGAAAAGCTTTTAAGCAGTACTGAGCTTCCAAAATCCAAAACAGGTGTCTTGAGATTGAGCCAGTTTATGGCCTTGTAGGACCTCCTAAATTGAATTTGATTGAATTTGAGCTAGCTCGACCTTCTACTTAGGCTGTTTCCCAAATTGGAGTAATTGCACTAGAACTGTAAAGAGATTTATTATCCCTTCAGTTCTTCCATTTCATGAATTCTGGCCTAATTGTGTCCACCAGACTCAAAAAGATTAAAAAAAAAAAAAAAGGAAAAAGTAAATGCTATAATAGTACAATATTAAGAAGTCTACCTTTTTTATTTTGTGGTTTGTTTGGAGGTTTGTTTTGGTTTTTTTTTCAGTGAGTGAGAAGGGGGATCGCTTTATGAAAACATTTAAAATATCACCTAGATTTTCCTGGCTGTTGTATCTCTGTACTTCAGTCAGAATGTATGACTACCAGATTAGTTAGGCTCACCTCTTCTGCCTTGAACGGAGCTGACCTGAATCATTGCTGATGTCATGACTTCACAGATTTCTACATGGATTGTACTGTCTTTATTAGACCTTGTATATCAATTTCTTTGTATTCACTGCTATTGCTCCTCATGTTCCTATGATACCACTCATGTGTCAGTGAAGCAATTAGATAAAACCTCTACTGATGAATTACTGGTATGTTGATTTGATCTGGAGATTTCTAACAGATGTTTAATGTGTTAATAGCATGTCCTGTTCACTCTCTGGAAAATGAGAAGCTTCTTGAATTGTATTTGTTTAGGTTTGTGTAACACAACACAGCAGAGATACTGAAGCTTGCTGAACTACTTTCAGACAGCACAAGATAATTGCATACAGCTGCAAGTTAGCAGCTAACACAGTACTCCACCTGGGTATATATCACTCTGCTTGTAGTGTAGATAATTAAATAAAGCAGAAAAGGTTAAATAAAATTTCCCTCTTTTATATCTCCAGGTTATTATAAGTTCTTAGTGTCCTGTTAAGTAAATGCACTTAAAGTTGAAGTATTGGGAGCAATGAAACAAAAAATTGCCTAATAATGATATTATTAGTGTCATCCTACCTTGTTTCATGAGAAGAAAGTCTTCTTGACGCAGATGAATCATTTTGTCATTATTATTTTGGCATGTCTTGCGTGAAATATTCAGCTATGTTTTGTAATACAGGAAGTTGTATTTTCCTAATAAATCAAATATCACAACTTTCCTGTTGTCTAGCTTAACAATTTGAGTTCATGAGCTCCAGTTCCTTATCACAATGCTTTAATTTGCAGTTCTAACGTGACCAATGCCAGCAAAATGTTCTAGTATATTATCTGGCAATAAGTAAAACCTGTCAAAAATCGTTAAAAAGAACAGTGCTTAACAAAAGACATATGCCTCATAAATAACATGTCATGACAACTGGCAGCCCTAGTAACATATTTGAAGGAAAATGCTGAAAAAAGTAACCAACCATAAGGAGCTAATGGGTTATTTTTGCTAGAAATCTGTGATAGATTTTTCCTGTCACAATATTATTGCATTTGTGATAAAGCAAAGGGATTTGTACTGTGATTTTTTTTTTCTAGCATACTATAGAGATTTCAATTAGCAAATATCATATCACATTTATTTTTATAAAGAGCAAGTCTGTCATCCTATCACTAATCCCTTCCTATATCAGTGTTCCAATAATATTAGTCCTCTGTCTTAACCTCAGATCTGGCTCATTGTTTTCCAAAAGCATATGATGCATTTTTGTAAGAGGCACATTTAACCACTTATGAATCATTAGTTCAAACCATAAAACATAACCATTTGGAAGAAACAGGTTCTGGTAGTTTGAAAATGACAGATTATTGAATTTGAGAGTAATCTGTGTGTTTCACTTGACCTAACAAACTAAACTTTCAAATCTCTTGAATCTGGTGTGGGGGTTTTGGGGTTTTTTTGTTTATTTTTTAATGAGTATACTGGAAATATTTGTAGTAAATGGAAATATTTGCTTTGATGCAGCATATTGTGATACAGTGTAAAATCGCAATAACAGCATGGAAGAGCCACACCACCACCATCCCTCTGGAAAAAAACCCCCAAACCCCTACGATCCTGTCTCCCCAAAGTAAGATGTAAAGGTGTACTGAAGCACTGGATCTAAAAGGAAGCTTTTAGGGAGATTTAACAGCAGGAGTTAATTGGCCACTGGAATGAAGCCTGATTTGATGTCACAGAAAGCTTTGAATATGAAGGCCAAACAGTTTTTATACAGAAGATAGTGAAGACATAATATAGGGGATAGGGTATAATGCAGGAGAAAATGGTAGTAAAGTAGTAATAAAATAGAATGGCTGAGGGAGGCAATTTTGAAGCTGTCATCTTGAAAGAATTTTTGTGCTTTACTCCTAATTTTTTGTCAGCTTTTCATTTAGCTGATAAATTTAAATGCAAGTCTTCCGTGTGTTCTCGGATGCAAGGAAAGTGGAAAGAAAGCTGTAACATAAATACAGAAGAGTTCCTGAGTACTTAATGGGCTGGTTTATTAAAAGTTCAGTGCTTGTCCAATATATCTGCATTTACTCTGTGGGTGGCAGAACAGCTATTATTAAGTATTGTCTTCCAGTATTAACATTAAAAAAATTCATGACATTTAAGCTAGATCTGAGTCTTCTCTAATCTTAATACATTCATAGTTTTCCTTTGTTTCATTTGAGATTTTGCTGTACAAAGGATTCAGTGCTCCTGTTACTGCTGGTGAATTGAAAGTGTGTTATTATCACATCAGCCTTACAGAAGCTGGCATTTGAAATTATGGTAGGAGTGCAACATCACAGCCCTCCTGATGTGTGAGGTGCAGAAGTTGTGCTATTTGCTAATTATGTGCCTTTTCTTCTGTGAACAGAGATACTAAATAAGAGCAGAAATTATAAATGGCATGGGCTACCTGTATCATGCTTTGAGGTGAGCAGTGGGTCACAATTCAAACAGCAAAAAAGATTTCTTCTTAAATAAGAAATTGTCCTTTAATGATAAGGAACGTTATTACTGTTATTTCAGAGGAGAGGCAAAATGACCCATTAGCATCAAAGGCTGTTTTGGATGCTTGTCAAATGTATCTGCCTCAGAAGTGCTGTCTGATGGTTTTGGTGAATAGCATGATATTGGATATGGTTTCAGTGCCTCTGTATATTTACCTAGGAAGCAGGTTTCAGTGCCTCTGTATATTTACCTAGGAAGCAGGTACCTAGCGAGGAGAGATATATATTGAGAGAAAAGAGTAGCTTGGGTCATGTGGGTAATATAAAAAGGATCATCTGAGCACTCAAAGAGTCTGGTGTTCTATGTCATTTTGGGAAAAAAACTCTGAGTAGACAGAAATTTGGACCATTTCATTACATTTCCCCATTGATGAGAAAATATAAAATATGTGTCAGTTTTTGAATCCTCACTGATGAGAAAAATATATAATGAATGAAAAAATATTTCCAGTAAAGTATCACCAAGAGTTACCTTGTGGCATTAGTAGATCCAAAGATGGATTTCTCACTGTTGGAATTTTCTGCTGCCACAGTCAGAATATGGACATTTGTCCTACTGAAAACATGATTGTCAACAGATCAAATGGAAATGTTCATTGTCTCTTTTGGGGTGGGACTGAGATTAATTATCTTCATTTTGACTTGTGCTAGGCCTGCATGTGTCTAATGTCACATCCCAGGAATGCTTTTTGGCACCTTCCACTAATACGAATGCAGGAAGCCTTGCACGGTTCTCTGTGCCAGTATTGGGAATTTAAATTAAAATATGCTCTTAGCAAGCAGTGTTGCACAGACCAATATGTGGAATAATATCTGTTTGCAATTAGGGCAGCATGAATGGTAGCCAAAGAAACCAGCTGTAGAAAACAAAAGAAAATATAAGCATTTATTAAAAAAATATAAAAATCATATTTAGAAGCCTCAAAGCACAGAGTGGAACCAAAGAAAGAGATTTATGATGTATCACTCCTAATTCTAATTTGCAGTCTGTTATTGTGATATAATCTGTGGTTCTCTTTGGGGAACAGCAAACAGCATCTGGTAGCTCTTTGGATTCCCTCCAAACTGCTTTGAAATAGATGTGAATACAGTAAAGTGGTGTGAAGGAGATAGGTATTCTGTTCTTTGTGTTCTGGTGAAGTTTATTGTTACGAACGCTGAGTTTAAAACTTAAGTAAGCTTCTTATTTCAGGTGCTGTAATACTGGTTTGCAGTGTGAGTCAGCCATCCTTGAAGATTTCCATGAATTGGATAACACACAAGTGTGGATGCTGACTGAGCTTCCCAGTCAGTCTGGGGCACTGTGCTGGAGTGACTGAGCCGCTTTGAGGCTGTGGCTGCTTTGGGCTCGCTGTCTCTTTGATGTGCCACGGCATGCCACAGCCTCACAGCCAGGGAAGGCTGGCTGGTCTGGGGGTGAGGGAGGCACCATGAGAGGGAAAGCCATGGCAGCTGGCTGGCTGCTGCAGCCACAGCAGCCTTCAGGGCTGATAGCCCAAACTCTGCTGAAGGAAACCACAGTTACCTTCTGCAGATTGATGGGAGCTGACAGTGTCAGTCATTTACACTGATGGGAATGACTCTGCCACTGAGAATAGCTGGCAGCTCTTTGACTGCGTTTGCAGAATGCTGAATTTGTATTCAGCTGATGAAGGCCATGCTCTAGTTTTGGCCTTTGTGTGTGGCCCTTGGTGGCTAAGCTTACGTCACCAAACAATGTTGATAGCACAGTAGATGTTGCTGAGCACCCAGTGCCTAGTTTACTGTGCTCTGGAGAGTGAAGTAGCTCTGGACTGGTCCCATGGACTAGCTGTGAGCCAGTACAAGACCTGGAAAAACTCCGTTCTGTGAGTTAGTTCTGGGCAGTTAGTTCCTATTTCTCCCCAAAATCCGTACAGGTATAGCCACGAAGGCCAAGCAGAGGAATACTACTTTGTAGGTATAGACATATACCACATTTTCCTTCCTTACTTTTCTTGGTGCTTTAAGAAAATATCACTTCCTTTGTAAAATTATATTATAGTTTAATTAACCTAAGTGTTATGAAATACCTTTTAGTGTCCTGTCCTATTTCTTGAACTTATGTCATTCTTTTAGTTTCTTATAGTGATTCCGTACAAGTTCTCTGCTTTCCATGAGATGGCAGTTCTTAAATCTATATAAAGGATTTATCTTCTGCACTATGTGCTAATTTTCCATTTATAGTTATTTACTTTAAAAATATTAATAATAAAATAAATGACAAACAAGTATATAAGCAATGTAAAGGCACTTAAGAAAAAAATATTACTATTTGCCTCACACAGTGACTCTAATTGCCATTTATTTGTCAGTGTGCTGATCTCCAAAGATGCTGGTGCCTGTTCAGTGACCTGATGTGAGTGCCCAGTATTACGAATAATGTTCTTACACTGAAATCCCTACACCTTGTGATTTGTTTTTACATTCAGAAGTTCCATATTGCGGGCTTAAAACATATGTACCATATAATGCAAATCAAAGATTTAAATAAAATCCATTATAAGGATGTACAGGACTTTTTGAGCCTTGTAGTGAAATCTCTGTTCTCCAAAAGTCACATGAATCATGAACATGAATAGAGGAGCAGTTAAGCTGTTTACTGCCATGTCTTGTGAAAATGCTTACAGCAGTGAGAATGTTACATAAATTCTCATAGTGAAGAAATGCAAAGAACTGGTTATTTAATTATATGAAATGTTACAGAAGTGAAATAGCAAAAAACATCAAGAAAGAGCTTATTCTTAATGCTTTCAACAGTCAACTGATTATTTTTGGCTAGGAAGTTGAAGTTGAAAGCATAGCATCCAAACAGAAGATTTCCTGAAGTTAGTCTTTACTTGTAATATGAGAAATAGTGGAATAATCTACTGGTTAAACCATGCTCTTTTAATTTCTCATCAGCTTCTTAAGATGTTCTTAAGGATATCTTAACTAGGAAATGTTATAGATGAGTGCTATTTGTTGTCTTATTAGGGAAGCAGAGTGACTCTGAATCCCCACTTGTGACTACTACAGTGCTCTTTTAGGGACAATATATTGACAGTTACCTTTTTACTCCAAAAACCCACCCACCCCTATAGGGCTGAAAAATAGAGTATTTCACTTTAATGCAGTGTGAGCCCATTTGTTCCTAAAAATCTATGGAAAATAGAATGGAAATCACTAATAAAGCAATTTTATTAGAAATTTGCTTGCAGAGCATTAGCAGTAATCACTAGAAGCTGCTGGATCAGTACATTCAAAGTTTGGCCAGTCACTCAAGCAGACATTGTTCTGAACTCTGTCAGAATGTCTTACGTGGGGACTTCTGTAGGGTTCTTTTTCTTCTTTTAAATTTGGGGTTTTTTTTTGGGTTGGGTTTCTATTTTTTGTTTCTTGCATAAAAAGGCATGCATACTTATCGTTTGCTATTACATTATGTATTATATAACCCCAGGCTGAAGTGAAAGGTAGTAAATCTTACCTGTGACCAGAAAAACAATTGCTTATACTTTGTAAAATTGTTTTTATGTTTATAGTACACAGGCAGTATAAGACGTGGTAGACTGAGTGAATTAGTTTCTCACTTTATTTCAGGTACTGTGAATTTCTGAATGATATAGCAGGAACATTTATGGCTCTTAGTGATCTTCACCAGATTTTTAAGTTAAACATTTTGGGATTTTGTTGCTCTTACAGCCAGCTGTGTCCTGGGCTGCTTGCAAAGCAGTGTGATCAGCATGTTGAAGAAGGGGATTCTGCCCCTCTGCTCTGCTCCTGTGGGACCCTATCTGCAGTGCTGTGTCCAGCCCTGGAGTCCCCAGTATATGAAGGACATGGAGCTGTTGGAGCAAATCCAGAGGAGGGCCACAAAGTTGATAAGAGGGCTGAAGCACCTACACTATGAAGACAGTCTGAGAGAATTGGGGCTGCTCAGGCTGGAGGAGAGAAGGTTGTGTGGAGACCTCATAGCAACCTCCCAGTATCTGGAGGAAGCCAGAGAGAGACACTTGATCAGGAGCTGTAGTGGTAGGACAAGGAGTAATGGGTACAAATTGAAGGAGAGGAAATCTGGATTAGATATTAGGGGATGATTCTTTACTTTGAGAGTAGGTAGGGCACTTAAACAGGTTGCAGAGTTCAAGGGCAGGTTGGGATAAGGCTTCGAGCAATCTGGTCTAGTGGGAGGTATCCTTGCCCATGGCAGGGGGCTTGGGACTGCATCATCTTTAAGGTACATTCCAATCCCTTAACATTCTGTGATTCTGTGATTCTTTGAGAATTAAAACCAGCATATTTATTCAGTTTAGCTGAAGGAACTGTGATAATTTAAGCAGATTAGTTGATGACATTATTATTAAACTCTTCAAATTCATTATTACAAGTATTGTTTGTCTGCAAATCTTAAAGTGTTTAAGAGACAAATTTGCAAGAGGGATGCTGGTGCCTAAATGTCCCTGCAGGCATCTAAATCAAGCATTTAAATGTCAATGTATTCATACCTCACCTGTCAAGTACTGAGAAGAAAACTCCTTTGGATTTTTAGTTTCAAATTCCATATCTGTATAAGCTGATAATTTGCTGCTCCTCTGCATTTTCATGGCTTACACAATGTGACCAGTGAGTTGAACTGCAAGGAACCTTTGCACCAGCGGCTTTGTTTGTGAAAACAGCAGATATGGAGCGTGGATGCTCACAACTCATTTTCCATGGTGATATGCAGATCATGTCCTAAAATGCACTGACGAGCTTCCAGAAAAGATGGTGCAAAATGGTTTTGCTTGGAATAGTTTGCTGAAATACTTAAGAGACTGGAGTCACACTTCTTCCCTTTTTCCACAGGTTTTACATTCAGGTTTTTATGTTAAACAATTGACTGGTCCTTACATAGACTTTCATGATGGAGCTGTTCTATTTAGAATTAAGTACTTAAATGTCTTTTAAGCCAGAGAGAAGAACTCTGTAACCTAGGGATTAAGGCAGCCCTTTGGGGTAGGAAAGCAGCCTTTCAGATTCCACAACAATGAACATCTCAGTACTCTAAATTAAGCATTCATAATAGCAGGGTCTTGAACTCAGTCCTCCATCCTCCCAAATGAATAACCTAATGATGGAGCTATGGCAATTCCTACGTGCTCACTGTGATCCAGTGGGAATCTTGGGATTTATTGTGGTGCAAGGGAGGTGTGCTGTGGGAGCATGAGGATGTGTGCAGAGTCTGTTATCACGAGCTGGCTGTGCTAGTCTTCTGAAAGTGGAGATCAAGTGGGCATTGGAATAGACACCCCTTTGTCTGAAGGGGTTTTGAGCCTGTGCTTTCTGTTGTCTCATTGTGCATTGTAACCAGTGAGTGACTGGGTAAAACAGCAACTCTGTTCAAACATGTTTTGAAAGAATCAATGCTGCTTATTTTTCAGAAGGAAGCTCAGGACCCTGTTTCACAAAATGTCAGAGTTACAAATAAGGGGAATATCTGCTGCTTTATGACAGAGGTGAGCTGCCTGTGGAAGGGAGAGACCTCGGCTGTCTTGACAGCCTTTTGTGGTGACTAGTTCTATGCTGAGCATTCTGACTGTAGTAAACTACTTTCCGAGACACACACTTCGTGTATATATATACACATACATATATATACACACACATACATATACCCATGCACGCATTTCTAGCCTTCTCTCAAAACAGAGGTGTAATAGTGCATTCTGCAATAGTTTTTTTGTAAGAAAAATTATGCATTATTTCTGTATAAGCTTCAAGTTTTGAAATACCACATAAAAAAAAAAAAACACTTTATGTAGTTTTTACTATCATTAAAACCAGTGAATTAGTTAAGTGAAATAATGATAATTGAAAGTGATTTGTATGGAATGAGTGTGCACTGCTTTGTTAAAATAATATCAGTTCTTGTGCCAAATGCTTTTAAATCTCTACTTGATTTTTAGGATTTTTGACAGAAGGTTCCTTTTGTCAGCTTTGACAATTAATATTGTAATAGAGCAATCTAGGGACTCCCATGATTTAAGTCAAACAGTTTATACTCTAATACATTGTTGAATTTTACACTCTATTACTTCAAGTAGAACTGATGAAATGTTAGGTTTGTTCAGTATTTCTCAATAGAATTTTTGATTTTATGTGGCTCGTGATGCTATCAAGCATAAGGTATAATGGTTGGAATTCCTTATGTAAAGTACCTGTGTCAGGATGAATATTTAGAGATTTTATGTGCAAAATGAATATTTCAGAAACCTCAAGTAGAGAAAACAGTTTTGTGCTTATTTATACATTGTTTTACTTTAAATAGTCTTACTGTCCTACTTTGTAGCAGGAAGAGGAAATTACTCAGAGAAGGGGAGTTTGTCAAATCCATCCTTATTGTTTGCTTCATAGGCCCAAAGTTGGTCAAGTTTAAAAACTTTTCGTGATACCACTTTTTGCATTCCCAATGAAAATGTTTCAGTTCTTCCTAAGTAACTAGATCTGTTTGGCACTTTGCATTATTAACCTTGGCCATTCTATGGAATGTCAGAGCAGAATCCTGTGGACTAGTAGGTTGGAAACATATGTTTCCAATATGGAAACATATGTCTGTGGAGGCAAGCTTAAAGTTGAATATGTGGCGCACAAAGTCTGTGTCATAAGTGACATGGGAAAAGGGAGGGAGAAAATTGTGTACAAAATCTTATAAGATTAGGAGATGAATATGGGGAAAAGAATCTAGGACTAGGTTTTCAAAGGAATGGCAACAGAACAAAGAGAAGGAAAGAGTGGGAATAGAATCTGTACAGTTTGATCTGGTGGTGGTCACTGGACTAGGTGAGGTATTTTGGAAACAGGACAGTGAAAGCAGGATTTGGTATAGAAATGAGGCAAATTATTTTATAGAGTCTTGATTTGACCAACACTGCTGGAGATTACGTTTGGAAGGTATTGTGAGCTGATTCCATTTTCTCCCTTACAAGACCTGATCCAAAAAACAGTCATTAGGCACTGAAGATCATTTGCATTCCAGGCAGTATGAAAAATGTGTTTTAAGTTCAAGAATAATGTTGCCTTATAAGCAGGACAACAGTAGACATGGAAAGACAAAGATGGAAGGGAAATTACTTTAACTTGTTGAAATCTGTCATCAGTCTTGACGTTGTCTCTGGAGCACTTAGGGACCATTAATATTAGGTAAATATTCAAATGTGTGGACGATACCTTATTGACTGATGGCTTATTTGATTGCAGATGAGGCTGTAAATGTATTTGTATGGCAGTGATAATGGCTACAAGGTGTAGTTCTTTCATCATGAACTTTAATTCCAAAGAGATAAAATGTCTATTTTCTTATTTGATTTTTAGAATAGAGATGCACACTTGAAATCGATTATTTGGAATGCTAATGCTATGGGAATCTCAAAGTAGTTTAAAATAGGAAATAACATCTGTCACTGTCTATGATTTCCCAGAGGAGGCAGCCATCTCTTTTCCTTGCCTAATTTCAGCGATAAATTCTAGCAAAATTATCTGTCCATCAATAATAATTATCCATTGTCATTAAATTTAGTGAAGGCTTTGACAACCAATTTCACATCTAATCTACCTATTTCAATTTTAGGGACTATGGTTTTGTAAGATTTCCTTGAAATAGAGGTTTCAGAGGATGAGTGATTTAATTTTTTTCTTCACTTGGGAATGCTCATTCCCATGACTTTTACCTGAAGAGGGTAAACAATACCTTGATAAACCCATACTGCTGTCACTTGGAAGCAAAACTGCACATTCCCTTGCTGTGAAGAGGTGTGTGGGAATTGGGCCACTTCCCCTCTTGTCACCTCCTCCTCCAAGCTCAAGAGATGCAGTTGTTTTTCTTTGTTTTGTGTCTGAAGCCATTCTTGTTAAGGTTTGTACATTTCAAATGGTACATACCGCACAATAAGAAAGACAGTAAATATATTTTCATTAAAATTTAGTTGTTAACAAGGAGGCTTTAACCATGATTGATAATTAGCACTATTGACTCATTACAGTATCGTAAGTAATGTTTGTTGCCAAGACATCACACATCACTTTTGAATGTTTAGTGTATAGTCTTGTTTCTTAGTTGGGAAAAGGTTGTTTTTTTTCATAGAAGTTTCTTTTCCATAGAAGAGGTAAGAATGGTTTCTTTTCATTTTTTCTGTCAATTCCCTGTAAGTCTTTAGAAGATAATAATTTTGCATGTGTAGAAAATTAAGCCAAATTTGGTGCATTTTGCGCCAAACATAAAGTCTACTGTAATGATACATTATGCTAAACTGCTAATTTTCAATTACTTCATCATTAGGAATACCAATACTGATTTGATTTACAGTTTACAAATTTAGATGGATTCTCCATATTTGTGTTATGTTTGGGTCCTGAAAACTAGAAACATTTTATAAATGAGCTTTTGAAAATGAATTAGAATATTTTAGTTTTCTTTAATGTGAAGGAAGCATTTTGCAGTTGACACAATTAATTTGTTAACAATTCATAGGGGTTTTTTAAGAGATAAAATTAAAAAGATTTTTACAGCACAGATCAAGAAAGGTGGGTACAGTATATCAGTGGGCATTAACTCAGGTCCTGGAAGACAATTTACAGAAAAATTATATTAAGAATGAGAAAAATTTAGTTTTTGAAAGAAAACTGCATGTATTATTGGTTTCCCAGGACACTCTGAAATACCCACCTCTGGGGATACTGAAAAGCTCTTTGGAACCCTGCTCTTGGTGGCCCTTCATGAGCAGGGCTTTGGACCAGAGGACCTCCAGAGGTCCCTTCCAACATTAGCCCTTTTGTCAATCTGTGATAACTCTGTGGAAAGCTTGTATTGCTTAGAGGCTACATTTTTAACTGGAAAAGATCCTTGGAAGTGAAAATGACAGGTGCAAAAACCCACCACATTTCATTTTGTTTATTTTAATGATCCTGCTTAACCAATATTCATGGCTTTTATTTCCTTTTGCGAGAGTTCAGAGCACAGGTGAATCTAATTCCACTTCAGGAATTACTCTCTTTACTCTGATTAATCTTGATTTTGTCAGTGTCCTGCAAGTGAAATAAATACAGCTGTAGCCAGACCTTGGCATTATTTAGAAAAAGATTTGGTTTACTTTACGATTTATTTATTTTTGGAAATTGTGTAGCTCAAGAGAATGGTAATGGGATATATAATCTGTCACCATGAAATAACCAGTGTAAAGGTCACCATGATTAGTCATCAGAGATGTTTTGGCATTCCTGTGGGTCACTGAATAGCTTTGTGAAATGAGATTGGTCTCAGTCCAGTTCACAGAGTTTCAATTTTGGATTTTCACCTCAGGAAACATCAGCTTTTGCTGACAGTTTCCAGAGAAAGATCAAGAACTTCTGCAGTTGGTCTGAGAGAAGAGTAGCTTGTGTAACATAAATATGTTTTGATGCTGCCTGATGCTTTATCTATATAAAGGTGTTCAGGGCCACCAAATGTTCCTGGGGTTTGTTTGTTTTTAGAAATGTGTGTGTTACTAATTTTAAGCAAATATGTATAAATTTTAATAATGCCTTATATTTTTTTTCTATTATAACAAATCAATTCACTTTGAAACAACTTAGTTGCAACTGTGTTGTTAGTGTTTAATTGCACACACAAAGTTGATTGATGTTCTGTGCTTTTCTGCTATTCCTTCTGCTCTTTCAAAGATTTTTGGGGGTGGAAAGGATGGAAACATTTCTTAAATACAAGGTGTGAATGAGCATGAATTTCCTTAGAATTTTGAGATTTTTTAAAATCTTCCATATGTACTATGAGGCTGATCAAGTAGTGCATACTGTGAAGGCTTACTGGATCAAATGTCTGTGACTTCTCCCAC
The DNA here is from genome assembly GCF_028551555.1 of Melozone crissalis. Lineage (NCBI taxonomy): Eukaryota > Metazoa > Chordata > Aves > Passeriformes > Passerellidae > Melozone > Melozone crissalis. The sequence goes on along the minus strand of NW_026535784.1, from coordinate 31,293,512 downwards.
ACCATCTAATAATTCATCAACAGAGAAGGTATAAATTTAATTTTTACTTGCCAGGGTCTAAAGTACAAGCTTGTACTGCTTTCCTGCTGCCAGCCATTCTAGAAAATAAAATGGTGACATTTTTTGAACATTCACAGCAGTAAAAGACTTTAATTTACAAGTTATACATAGATAGTTTTTATTTTGGATTGGACCATAAGTATATGAAGGATGGTTGTTTTTAAACTAAATGCTCATGAAAAATTAAACTAATTTTGCATGTAGTTTGTTCATTTTGGGTAAGAAATTAAAAACCATGAGGTTTTCACTTGCCACTCAGAGCATGGGCTACCCTCCGTTTGTCACTTCGTTTCAGCTTTCTTCATCTTTACTCATTTCTAGTGCTGCCCCAGTCTCAGATAGGTTAAAGCTTGGTTCCAGTAGTCTGTCTCCCCTCCTTGTCCTCCAGTACTCTTTAACCTTTCTAACTCTTCCTGCAGCTCTGCTACCAGGTTAAGCAGGTCACCGCTTGGTTGCTGACACACCTGCTCTCCCTGCTACAATCCAGTGAAAGAAATTGGCCCTCCCTGCAGCCTGATAATAGAATGGCTATGTGTTTTTGGGAGCTCTGGCTGGGGCAGTACATCCTTTTTGGAGAGCAGGGATGACTTGGCTTCCCACTGAGTGGAAACCATACCAGAGCTCCTCCCCAGAGGGCAATAACACCAGTTGAGCAGTGGAGTGGGCAGGTTATTCATATTCTGCCTGTGCTCACACTCCATGGGGGTGACTTACCTCCGGGTGAGGGTAGGCAGTGTCCATGCTGCTGGCTCAGAGCTGCTCTGAGTCACAGCTCCCCCACTGCCAGCTCAAAAGTAGGGTGTTGGGCCCTTCTCTCTGCTCTACTGTCGAGGTCTTGCTGGCTAAGAGAGCTCTCCTCCCTCCCTTGATGGGATCCTCAGCTCCAGAATGCTTTTGTCTGTGCTGGTTGCCTCAGAATCTTCACTGCAGATGATTTATGTTTATGCAATAAATACAGCAACCATGATATGTTCAATGTTTTGGGCATAGAAGGAAGGAATCACGCATAACTTCCAAAACATGTAAGTCTTTATACAAAGAGCTCAAGTGAATTACAACAGTTTGAATCTATAACAGCATAGCAAGAAACATTAATCCACTTCTCTGCCTAGTAGTCTGTCTGCTGACTGCTGTTATCCAGCTATATGATTATCCAGATTTTGAATACAGTGTGTAGGAGTCAAATAAGGATTGTTTAAGGCAAACCACTCAAATTTTTTTTGTGAATTACATTTCAGCTCATATTGTATGATATTTGTGATTCAGTCATTGTAGATCTGAAAAAAAAAGGTGTTCTTTATTTTCATCAAGTTTGTTCATTTCTTTGGAAAGAAAAGGCTTTTCTTTTAAGTTCTCAATGTATGACAATGTTGCAGTTGTTGAGCTTTGAAAAGAGGAAGTCAATGCCATACAGAATGAAGAGCTAAAAGGTCACTGAGAAAAACTTGTTCAGTGTCGTCTTTGCCTAACTAGGGTAAAGAAATCTCTGGGAATTGCTAGTTGGAACTATCTTCCCCAGGTGGGCTTCATTTATGTTGCAGTATGCAGCAAAATAATGCCTAGAAAAGGGTCATTGAAATGAAATCCATTCCAGATAGCTTTAATTATTTTATTATTACTCTTTTATTGAATTTGAAGAAAATACTAGCTGAAAAGTTGCAGTAATATTTCATCCACCTTCAGGTAATGCTGTGTGTCTGTCTACTCACAGTTTTCTATTAAGTAAAAAAGCAAAAAAACCTGTGAAAGTAATTTTGGTGGCATTTCTTTGCTATATAATTTAAAAAAAATTCTCTGTATCAATGATCACTAAGAGTACATAATTAAGATGAAGCAGTTATTATACTTTTAGACATAAACCCCACACTTACATAAGCCCACACATACAGACAGTCCTCTCCTAATCAATGTCAGAAGCAGGGGAGGATGAAAAGCAAGACAGGTTTTTATGGTAGTAGAAATAAGATGAGTAATACCAAGATTACTATTGAGAGATGCAGATTGTGCAATGGGGAATCAGGCTGTGGCAGGCAGAGAAGCAGCTCTGAGATAAAACTCCTTTTTATATTACTCTTATGTATACACAATCACAGTGCAGCTGCGTCACAGACTTCTTCATGCATAGCCTCCAAGCTGTAAATATAAAAAGAGTGTAAAGTGAAAAGTAAGTCTGATGGATAAAATCACCTATAAGGAAGTATTCAACCAAAATCCGTCATCACCTTTTCTTTGATAAGACAATGTAGTTCATTAACTTAAAATGAACACTAGAAAAAAATTATAATGGGTATCAAAATTATGAGGACCACTTCTGCTCTTACCGTTTACCAGAGCATAGTTGCACACAGTTCACCTACCCAGTGCCTCACATCTCTTTTTTCTGCTTTCATTACAAGTTTTTCTGATCTGCCTTTTAAGATAGCCTTTTGGTGGAGTCACATGTGTAATAGACATTATGCATATTTCACAAGTAAATTACTTTGGCACTGGAGTCTGTGCTACTATTTGTCCAATACCTGCATTCTTATCTGTATCCACAGCTGTGAACTGCTTGCATTCTTTGAAGTCTCCATGTTAATAAAGCCAAGCAGAGCACCGACTTAGCAATTGACTGTTCTGCTGAGAAGCACTTGATGCTGTTGTGAATCTTACTTTTTTTAATTTGACATAAGAATGATGAATAGAAGCTGAAGTTCTGTTTTTTAGAGGTGCTTTGGACTGTCATCTACAGATGCTGTGTTTCAAGAACCTTGAAATCCAGCTTTTGAATGTCAGACTTCACCATAACAGCAGGTTTATCTCTCTACACCTGTCTTTGCATTTGGTCACTTTTCAGTGTCTTCTTGCCTCATTGGTCTTGTTTTGCTCCTGGTGGTCCATTTTGACTCCATTCTGCAAAGAAACACACCATTTGAAAAGGAAAATGGGATATGTCCCTGTTGTTGCTCTGCTGCTGACATTTACCCAGCTCCCTATCATCAGTTCCTGAGTAAATGGATGTTCAGAGTTAATGGCCATGCTGGTAGGAAACATATTACTCTTGTACAGTGGAACTGGTCAGTGTAGAAAGCTCTTGATTCCTCTGTCACAGATTCCCAGATAGAGAATGGCTGCTGGCAATCAGGCTTCTGATACAAATGGGTACTATAATTTGCAGAGAGGGTTTTGATCATAAATAGCTCTCATGCATTAAAATAAAATTTTTAACTTGAGAAAGGGTGTCTTGAAAACTGCCATGAAGATTTTGCTTTTTTGGATAGAGGAAATTAAGGTTTTAGATCTCAGTTAAATGCTTGCCTTTGGCAAAGTAATTTCTGTCATATTTTTGTGAGTTTTAATTTGTTTTTTATTTTAGGCTTGCCATAGTGCCCAGAAGTCCCCTTCTTGAAGCATATCTTTCTGTTGTAGGTAAAATAATGAAGGCTTCAAGGTCAGCTCGTGTATTTTGTTGTATCACCTTCACTACAAATGCTAAAACATTTGTAATGCTGATGTTGTCCTGTTTTCTCCTTGTTGCATATCATGAACAGTTTGTACCAATTCTCAGGTGTTCATCAAGGCATTAATAACTGATTTTAGGTAATTTTGTTATTTCTGCATAAAAAATTATGTATTTTATTGTTCATTAGACCTTGCAAGTAGTGTTCTTGGAAGTTATAATTATCATTATTGCAGTAAGTAATTACAGTTCTAATTATAATCCAAAAGGTATATTTTGTTGTAAGAAGCTGATGTTGTAGTATGAGAAATTTATAGAGTTGAGCCTTACTATGAAAGGTTTAAAGAATTGCACCAGTAAATTGCAGGACCTGTAGTCCCTGTAAACAACAAGGTTTACAAATTAAGGAAATATTTGAAACTTGTGCCTCACCGAAAACCTAGTGCAATATCCATTTTCAGTAGCTTTATGGTATCACTGTCTTAAGTTTTATTTTGCATATAATCCCTAAAAATTGTCCTTTATTTCTCAGTTTAGTAGACTGGTGCTTCTTGCTGCTAATGTTAGTAGGAATTAAGTATTAGAGTTTAAACTCTTTAGGTGTTTATACTTTAAACTTTTAAGTGTTTTCTCCACCATCTTGGACAGGGCTTAAAAGATCAGGGAAGATACCTAGTGAAAGAACCTTTAATTAACTTCTAATATTAATATAAGGAATTCTTTCTCTATATAGAAATCTTGATGCATTTGGAAGTTCATTTTTTTCATTCTAACAAATGTAACTTTTCAGACTAGGCTAAATTTTAATGTAAAGATTTTAGATAGAAATGTGAAGAACATCTTGATGGTCATAAAATCACTTTGAGATAAACAAATGGAATTTTTTAAATCAAAATACTCTGAAGTGCTAAATGTAGAGCTTCTACAATAATAATTTATTTTCATTGCATAAAATCTGCATTTGATGGAATCGTGTGGGTCATTCAGAAATTTGACAGCTAAGACTAGAAGTATTTTCTTGTGGGAGTATAGGAATGCTATCAGAGAAGGAAATAAAGCACCTGCAGAATTCTGATAAAGGAAGTGGTATATATTGATGATTTTAAGCCTGTGGAAAAAGCTTGTCTAATCTATCTCAACAGCCACTAAAGCAGCTGAACTCATTATTGAAAGCTTGACCTATGTGCTGTAAAGCCTATTCAGTTCTCTATCTTTCAGGAATTTTTTTTAAAGGATTATGGATGTACTCTATATCACATGCTTCAGTCTCAGCATCACTGAGTTTTTGGTACAGCGATTATGACCGAAAGACCTAAACCAATAAAACTCAAGTGCAGTTTATCTCCTCCTATAATTCTTCAGAACAGTATTAAAAAAAAAAATTACTGTCCTAACACTAACTCACTCACCATTTGTATTTGCTCCATCTACATTTCTTGTTACAACTGCTTGTGCGTATTATTTACATTAATGAACACGCAAATAATATCATCAGTATTATGATGCATGAAGCTGGGAAGTTTTCAGTTTAAAATATACTAGAGGTTGTTTCAGACAGGTCAAATTATATCAGCCAGACATCATGTATTTATCTTTTTATTTATTTATCTTCTTAGGTATAAGCCTGTGCGAATGTAGTCAGCTACAGATAGGATTGTGACATCCAGGTCTTATCTAGGGATCATATGAATTAAATTAAGACCTTTGGAATTACTATTTCAAGTCTAGAATCCCCTTAATTGAATATATTTCGATTTTATGTTTCAGATTACAATGTAAGCAATGTGATGTACAGCATCAAAACAGAGCTGAACAAAATTGGTTTTGAAAGGTTAAAATTTGACACTCCTGACCTCAAAGTGTTTTGTGTTACAACTTTTTTTTTGTTTTTCCATTTCAAGCAATCTAGAATTTCTGTTGTGTTGTTTTGGGCGCTGAACGGAGGAAAAAATGATAACCATGTCTGCATGCATAGTCATATATTTTCACACATTAGTTGGAATATTGCTAAGGATGATGGCAGGAGTAGGAATAACAGTTTCTAGGTCAATGACAGATAAATTTCAATTGAAAATAACATTTCCATATGTTTTCTCTTCTGTACTGTCAACGTGTATAGGGCATATCTTCTTTTTTCTTTTTTTTGTTCTCCCCTTTATTTCCACTTTGATTTCCAGAGCATCCGCTACATTTGGAAGCACGTACACAGAAATGCAATATGGATGTGTATGAAAGCTGGGATAAATATTGAAAGCTGGTGCAATTAATATATATTATACCAGAAAAGTAGGTTTATGATTGCTTGCTATTCTAGAAAAACACATTCTTTGCATCAGCAATATTCACACTTTATCTTTCCACTCCAAGACTTTTTGCAAGGGCTTGTAATGACAGGAAGGTGTAATGACTTTACAGTGGCAGAGGGTATGTGTAGGTAAGGTTTTAAGAAGAAATTTCTTCTTGTGAGGGTGGTGAGGCACTGGTACAGATTGCCCAGGGAAGTTGTGGTTGCCTTGTCCCTGGAGGTGTTGGAGGCAGATTGCTGGGACTTGGAACAACCTGGTCTGGTGGAAGGTGTCCCTCCCTGTGTCAGGGGAGTTGGAATGAGATGGTGTTTAAATCCTTTCCAGCCCTAAACATCCTATGATCTTTGAAAGGTCATGTACTTGTCACAATGTGTAAGACTTTTAGTAACAGGAGAAAGCTGCCCTGCTTCAGTTTTAAAATGCAGTGGTTTGTCATCTATTCTTGCAGAACTGTAGTGTCTATTTTATAGTTCCATAAACACTGAGCATATGTAGATTTTTGTTGGTTTACAGTTAAATATGCACCCCTTTAACAGAATCTACCAAGATGCAATATGATAGTCTAGAATAAGTAATTCACCATAAACAAAGGTCAGACATAACTTGAAACTTATTATATATACACTATAAATATCTTACATAGGTATATTATATGTGTGTATAATAGATCCATGCAACAATCTGAAATGATCTGTTACCTTAGGGTAATGTAGGTCTGTTACATAATTAATACACTTTTTAAAAGTAAAAAGATGTTTTAGGAAAAAAACACAGTGGTCATGTCAAATAAAGCTTTTAACTATCATGTTTTGGTGCACATTTTCTGAATTCTGCTCTTTGTCTCACAAGATCCTCTAGAAGTGAGAGCACAAGTTTAGCTGTCCTGATACCTGCACAGGAACCCTGTGCTGCTGTAAGACACTCAGAGGTGTTCAAGACAATTTGGAAGAAAAGCAGGTGGAGAGGGTGAGATCTGATAATTATGATTGTCACAGCCAAAGTGGTATTAGCAGCTAAGGTATTTACTTAGCTATGGAGCTAAGTAAACAAGAGCTATGGCTCCTGTTTAAAAGCTCCAAATCCACTCTATCACTTACTTTCTTGGCACATCTGAAAAGTAGCTGTAAAGAAATTCTTGTTAATCTAATTTAATTCAAACAGAAAGAGAGGATTCTGCAATATGATGTGATGTAGTGTTACCCAATTTTAATTAAAAGAAACATACTCTCATAGGTGAAACTTAACCTGACTTGAGGAAGGACAAAATTGATAAAAATCAAAATTTGACCAGAACTTGAGAGGCTATGTAAGGGAAGCAGTAATAATATATGGCAATTTGAAATTCACCGGGCTGTTGGTCTGAACTCTTCCAAAATCCTCAGCCTAAGGAGAGAAGCATGAGTTCTTTCTGCTTGGAGTTTCTGGCTGCTCTTTTAGTCTCGGGACTCTGGTCTGATATATTTCCTTTAAAAAATCTGACTGGCATGTTTGAACTCTAAAATGCATGGCTTGGGTCTCCCAGTATCTCTGCCCCATTGTCACTCATCCACACATCCCCTCAGCATTTGCTAGCATTCAGGCATCAAGCTTAACCCATTCATGGATACAACAGATAGCAAACAATTCAGCACAGCAGAAAAACCTTATAGCAAGAGCCAATTTTAAAAGCACTTAAAAAACACCTTTACAGTTCAAGCTGAGTATTTGGATTGGGCAGAGAGAGCTCTTTGCCCATTATTTTTCAATATATGACATCAATACATGACATATGGTGTCAGTAGAAAACATCCTCTTATTTTAAAAGGAATCTGTTTCCATGAGTTCAGCTGGAAATTCAACTCTCTTTCCTTAGTCCCACTCATCCCATCTGTGCAAAGAAAGTGTACTGCTCTAGGGAACAGATGGAGTCAGTGGCTCTACTTTGTTGTGCTGTGGGCTCCACATTCTGGATTAGTCATGTTCCCTGAGTAGGGTACTTTTCTGCAGTGTAAGCTATCAAGGATTGTTATGTGAGTTCATTAGATACTCAGCATAAAAGAAAAAAAATGGAGTTCTGAGGGCTATTAATCAGGCTTCATTCTGGCCTATGAGAATTTCTCTTTCTGGATACATTTGAAATTTCATAATATCTGCCTAAATGCTATACCAATGTTTGTGGTCATAATTTTCCTTAGTTTTGCTTTTTAATTATATATCTGCTCTGGAAAAACAAAGTCGACAACTGTTCTAATAATAAAAAATCCAACCCTTGCCATTTGACTTTAATAATATTTGCAGTCTCAGAAAGCACAGTATTCAACAAGCAGTAATTAGTTTCAAGAGAGATTTGTGATCAAAAGAGTCTTTTTCAGCTTGTTGAACAAGGATAGGGTCAAAAGTCATAGGAACAAATGCATAAGAAAAGCATGTGGATGGTATCACAGATGTAACATTCATCCCTTGGGTGCAGTTGAAGTTTTTGTGAGAGTTCTGCTATGAAACTTGATTGAAATTTGCTATTTAGAGGCGCCACAAAGGAAACATGAAAAAATTTTCAAGAGTATGTGAGTCATCAGTACCTGTGTTCCAGTACTACTGTTGTCAAGAGAAGACTTAAGCTTTCTTATTGCCACTGTCAAGTTGTTTTCAGATAAATTTCTACGCCTTCTGAGTTTGGCTGAAGTATTAAATTTAAAACATTAACAAAAATGTTTTCTTTGTGAAAAAAAATGTATTTACTTTTTTCAGTGGAATAAGCTTGCACTTTTTTTAGAGCAGATGGCTTTATTTTTCTGTGAAATAAAATAGGGAACATGGGCTTTGCAAAAAGAGATCAGGGGCTCAGGGCATATGAAAGTTTTAGATCATCATGAGAAGTGAGAACACATAGCAAGGTCTTCTGTCTGTCCTCACTTCCTCAGACCAGATGCCCTCAAAGGCAAGTCTCTTCTTGCATGTACACATCCTCTTTCATAATGGTGGGTTAAGCAAGAAAAAAGCTTTATTTAATAAAATTTTTTGGATTCTTATGACACGCACTTCTCAGCGTCACTTCAGAAATGCTCATTAGCAAAACCTTCTTTTAAGGGTCAAGTCCGTATGTTGAGATGACATTCACCACTGTTGACACTTGTGTAAGCCATCCAGGAAGGTGACAGGCATTCCAGTAATCTGTCAACACCTTACCTGTGGCAGCTACTCACAGGTTATATGTTCTTGAAACATAGGTCACATTTTTCCAAAAGCAACTGTAATGTCAAATTCAAGTCACAACTTTGATACAGATGTGTGCAGACATATGTCTATTATACTAAACAGTGAAAAACAGTAAGATTGCAGAAAACAATAAGATGGCATTTAGAATTTGGTAGAGACCATGAACATGTTATTCTGTCTGCATACATTTTTAACTGTATAGTAGCTGTAATACTTCAGTATTTGTGATTGAGTTGCTGTCATATTTGTAGTGCTGGTATTGGGTATGGCAAGTAAGAGGAAGGTATAGGAAACACCTTTGGCACTTTAATTAAATTCTCTCTACTTTCAGTAAATAAGCATGCTATGCTTAGAAGCATCCTATCCTAAGCAGTCTATGTAGTTATGTATAAGTGATAGACAATGTGGGCTTTATTCCTGTGTCTGCAAGGACTGTTTTATAGATTTAATTCTTTTTACCATTTTAGGTAATATTGCTGTGTCTCCTATGTTTATTTACTCTACCAGAATTGAAATATACCAGCTGATGAGTCAAACCTTGTGAACTAACTGCAGTAATGAAAATTTGTTTATGTGCTGCTCAGTGCTCTGCTATACACCACAATACCTCTAGTCTCTTCAGCAGGTATTTTGAGGGTTTGATTTTGAGACTCAAAATGAAATTTAGGAGAGTTGCAGGTAATGTATTTATAATTATTTTTATTAAGTCAGTCCACTATATTTTGCAGATATGAAAGAGTTTTACTTTTTTTTATTTTTTTAGGTTTTTTTCTAACATATAAATTTTGGAACAGAGAATTTGGATGATGCAATTTGACAACTGATATTTGACTGGTTTGCATTAATACTTTGTCCAAGCACTGCTTTTATTGCAGGTATTACCTCAAATTATTGACACTTCCATGAATCCTGACCAACTGTTACAGCATCCTAACTGTGCAGCTCCTGGTTTCCAAAACAAGACATCTGGATGGAAAACACTGGATGTGAATTGATAATTAAGAAATAACTGCTGCAGAAATGTATGTGGGCTAGCTGGTAAGGGACAAAAGCATGGCAGGGATTGTTCTAATGGTTCTCTGCTTTAAAAGGCTTGTTCCTTTCCCCAGAAGCACTCCCAAGCACTTTTAAAATTGTTGCTGCACTGCATGTATACTGCAGTGTATGGCCTGTCACTTTTCATTATCTGCAATCCACTCTGTCAGACTATTACCCTTTTAAAAGCAACAAATGACATCATTTATCAGTGCTTTCATGTAGTGCCTCATTTATTAATATCTCTGTTATCTGGACCTTTCTGATAGATGACAGGTTGTTTTTCAGTACTGATTTTTAGACTTGTGTGTGGTACAAATGATTTTTTTTTTTCATGATTTTCTCTTTCCTTATTGTTTTGGAGGTTTTTTTGCCTCCTTCCCCCCCCCCCCCTTATGTGACAGAGATGTGTTATGGTAAGCTTATTCTGTGACATCTGGTCTTTCTTTTGGTTTTTGGTACATAGTACTGCTTCAGTGTAGCCTTGTATTTTCCTCAAAGAAAGACTGCTCAAAGGACTACTAAAGACTACTAAGACTACTAAAAAATGCTGTTTATGGCATTGCTTTTCAGGTACATTAATTTAGCTGAGTGCACTATGGCCTGAGCAGTGTGGTATTTCTCTTGTCAATGACTCCCTTTGGGTCCAGAAGTCCAAAGCAGCAGAGGTGCTTTGAGGAAGCCTCTGGCTCGTCATAAACTCACAAGCCAAAGGAAGGTGACCTCCATCTGCTGTCGCCCTGCTTCAGCTCAGGCCAGGCTTAGCACACTCATGAGGTAGCACTGAATGAGCCGCTTGAGCAGATGGTGTGCTCTGGGCCCTGTTGGCTGTTGGGTTTATCCCGCAGAGCCCCGTGTGGATGGATGGCTCCCAGGCCTCAAGAACACCTTTCTGGAGAGAACTCGTGACCTTCCTTAGTTCCCAGTCAGCAGGGTGGTCCTGTGGTGGTGGCTGGGTGGCCACAGCTGTTGAGTTTCTGGCTGGCTTTACTTCGTGTTATGTAACAATTCATTAATTCAGTCATTATTGTGCTACGTATTAATTACTGTTATATAACAACCCACTCTGTGAGTTAGTTTCTGTGGATAATGTACCTCCAGCTTTCTGGTGAGTTATGTATTTCTAAAGGCACTCTCAGGCCTTATGGACTTGGACTTATTGTCGATATAGAGATGGTCAGGAGCAGCAAGTGCCCGGCTGTAGGGCCAGGCTGCCCTTTGGGGTCCTGGTGGCATAGCCAGGCACCAGCACACAGGAGTGAGGGTCACTATCAGAGGAGAGCCAGGGTGAGAGGCAGCCTGGATGGCCAGGCAGGAACACAGGGATGAGCAGGCTGCCTGGGGGTTGGGACTGGCCCCAGGCCCATGGATGTGCCTGGTTTGGCCTGAGTTGTCATTTGGGTAAGGTCTGGGTCTCCCTAACAAGATGCTACAGGGGAAGATGTGGCAGTCTGACAAAATTATTCAGTATTAAAAGTACCTTACATAGTGCAGTTTCCTAATATATCAATTCATTCTAACAACTGTGAAGCATTTAAAAGTGACTGTAATGTGATTATTTGCTGCCATATTATTTGCCACCATAGTAACTAAGATACAGTGTTAGTGAAAAATATTTCAATATAGCATTCATAACAATCATATTATGGTTGTCTGATTTCACAGTTTTTCAGATAATATAAATTCATGGAAAAAGATAAAAGCTTTGTGTAAATAAAAATTCAGATTAAATTCTTCCAAAAGATTTTTTTTTGCAGTGAGTTTTCCCTTTCTACATGTGCATTAGCTATGGGAACCTGGTGATCAATCAAAGGATGATCCATCCTATCCTTTAAAAAGATGTAGAAAACAGAATTGAATTAAAAACAAGTTTCAGCCAGTTGCTGGAGAAATTGAATGAGTCTTGACTTGAATGAATTGCTTTATATGAATTTCTTATTGAAGGAATTCCTTAAGTTGCACTTGCTGCAGAGACCGATATCAGGTAGGAATTATTTTTCATCTCGGAAGAAACTGTTAGCAATAACTGCAGGACGATTTGCCCCCTGTGGTATGAGAAGGACAAGGTTATAACTTCTCCTAAAGCTCTTAATTCCTCTTTAGGTCAGCTTAAGGAGAATTATTCTCACTCTTAGGGAGAATGGTGTGTTGAACTGGAATTGGGCGGCAGAAACATTAAAAGAAACTGTTCTTAAATTATTTGTGTGGTACTAAACACAGACTATCTGACAGGTGAGCATAGATGAATGACAAGTACTGCCTTAATCAATAATGAATGGTGGTGAATACAGAGCAGCTTATGCAAATGAAATTGTGGGCACAGGACTGGCGCATGTTTACATTCCAGAAAGGAATGGATGGAGGACTTCTCCAAGTCAGAGAGAAGTTGCACTGCCCAAGTGATGTATTCCCTGTTGGGTTTGCGTGTGCGGTATAGGCTTGATACAGGCAATTGGTCAAGTACAGACCTGACAGACAAAGCATGCATATTCTCCACAAAGAGCAGAGTGATATGAGGCTTTTTGTGAAAATATGGTTTGGTGTCATCAGGGCCATGTCCATATGAATGAGGTAAAGAGGTACTGGGATTCCATGGATCTGGTTGACTGTGTGAGCCCAAGGGGCATGTTTAATGATTTGTATGAAGAAAATTGTGTCTTAAAAGATTTCCAGACCAATTACAACAAAAATTAGCAAGCTAAGGACTTATTTCTGATTGGAGGATAGTGTAGTAGGATCTTGTTTGGAGACAAATCGAAAACCTAAGGTTTTTTCCCCCCACATTTTCAGAGACATACAACTTCTTCTATTGATCCATAGAGCTGAGTATTTGTTCAAGAATTAGCATCCCAATCCCTGTTTTCTCTTTCTCCTTAGAACTGACAAAGAACAAGGAAAAGACTACTGCCTTGACTATGTCTCAATGTTGTTCCTAATATAAAACATTAAACATTCTGTTCCTGATTTTAATCCCCAAGTGGGTTGGAGATTGCCCCAGCTCTTTTATTAGATCTTCAAATACCAATTCCCATTTGTCCACGGATGTCAGTCTAAACCCTGGTCTTTGTTTTGTGTTGCCTCAGAGGAGCAGAAGGTACAGTTCTGTGAAATAATGTAACTACTCCTAAATTAGAAAGGAAATCCTTTTTGTGGTGATGGATTCTTGAATTTAGCACTAGTTAGGTTCATAGTGCACTGAAAACATAGTTTTCCATGCTGAATAATATTGTCTCATGCTTATATTTCTCTCCTCATTTGCTTTAATTGTAAACACATCTGGGCAAAAATTAGGTTTTGCTGCTGAGCACTGTAGACTTATGATTCTTAACTAGGGATGTTAGATACTGTCCTAGTGAAGTATCTACAATAAACCTTTAATTGCAAATGTTGTTCATAATACTTCTGACAGTTTGATCGTGTTAAAAGCTTAATAAGATTTGCTTGCACTGTGAAATTCTGTTTGAGAAGAAATCTGTTCAGTAGATTTGCAGTTAGTATGAATGCAGGGGTGGTGGTGTTTAATTTAGTAACAGAACTAAATCCTTTTGTTTTCCTTCTGTTAACATGGTTCATGCTGAGCACAGTTAAGTGCACAATTTCAGTTTATTCCTTCTTCACCCTGAATGGGTTTGATAATTCACCTGCAATAAGAGTTTTAATAGGCTTTACCAGTCTAAACTCAGGGAGGCGCATGACTGTGCACAGGTGTTTCTGGGGACTCAAATTTTGCTGCTCAGGAAATTACTTGGAGGGAAATTCTGTCAGAGCTTTGTTTTATCTAGAATTCATGATGACCTGATGAAGTTTACATAAGTGATGGGCTCCTTCAAATGGCTTTATCTGAGATCTACAGATACTGATACCTGTCTTTTGAAGGTACATGTATTGGTTACTGTAAATAAAGTGGTAGATGCTGTAATGCAATAAAAATACCTTGTTATAGACCTATCTCCAAATTTAATTCTGAGATATTTTACAAATTACTGTTGAGTTGTTAATATTTTCTTGTATGATATGTGTGAATGATATTTTTGTACAGTATATCAGAATTGTATGATATATCATGATAATGGAAAAGATAGAATGATAATAGAAAAGATGTCTATCAGACTGAAAAGAGAACATTTAGAAGTGAAAGTTGCCAGTTAAATTGATACTGTTGATAGTCTTCAGAATGCGCTGTGCTAGACACTACATGCTTGTAACTGATTTCTCAGAATTACATCCATAAATACACCTTGGAAACTGTTCTAGTTGCTGTTTAAAGTTAGGGAGATCTGTGACTTTCAGGTTGTTTTTCTTTTTTTTTTTTTTTTTTTTCCCCCTATGGAAACATCTAGTGTTGAATTTTGCTTCACTATATTTCTGCGAAGTGTCTCCAAATATTGCCCAGGTTGTTTTTTCTTTTGTAACTAGAAATTTTAAAATTTGGCATGGAGGAAAGGAATATCTGCTTTTATACCTTCAGGGAGGGGTTGTGTGTATGAATAAATGATAGAGGAAGAAAGGTAAATTATAAATATGCAAAAAATAAGAAGTCACTTGGTTGACCTATGACCTTTTGCGTTCCTGCTTATTCTTAGATACTTCTTTCCTTGTATTTTGTCTACTGTCATGCAATCAGGACATATTACTTAACCTTTCTGTGTAATCCCTGTGTGTTTGGGTTTTTGCATCATCATATTTATATCTATAGACATTGATGTCTCCAGAACAGGAGTCATGGGAGGAACAGGGGAGATCTGGATGCAGCTATTACTATGATTTTGTTTGTACTTATGAATCCTTCAGTTTAAGGTTAGTCATCTTCCTCCACAAGTTAAGTTCTCAAGTCACTCAAGAAATATTTGTTGACTCTCCATTTGAATATTATACGTGAATAGAACTATGTATTTAATTACTTCCCATTTCTTTGTGTTTTACGTGAAAATTCTGCTTGTGAAAATGTGTATGCAGTTCTTAAGAGCCCCTTTAAAATCAGATTTGCTTGAATTACTGGTTTTCTTCTATTTTATGTTCTGGTTTATGGTAATTCTGTGGTTTTGACCTTTATTAGCTTCCCTTGTGAACTTTCTTTCTCTGTATCCTAGCTAAGTCATAGCTCTCTGAAGTTTCACTTTAATATCTCTGTACCTGAAAACTCATTAATGTTTAATATTCATAGATGAAAAGTGAAATTTAATGTCTCCATGGATTCTAATATATATTAAACTGAAAATTTAATGTGTTTCCTTTTAGACTCTTCTCCGGATCAGAGGAATTTAGAAGTTCAGATTTTTTTCAGTATTGAAATATCCAGCTAAGAGAAGAGGGGGACTAATAATATTAATCCCTGTAATTGTAACAGTCATCAGTAAAAAGTCAGTTTTTAAAGAACAGCTACTTCGTGCTGGTAGCTGTCATAATATAATATTTCCTCTGTGTGTACATGATATTAATGGCCCTGCTTGTAGAGAGAATTGGTCTTTTAGGGAGCCCTGGAGTTTGCCTTAGAGCCACTGAAGCTTATCTGGCTATCATCTCTGCTGGGGAACATAAGGACACTGAGTTCAGCTAAGGTGGTGTGAAGGGAATAAAAGTGTTTTATGTTTATGCATAGAGACTTTGTAAAGGCAGAAGGGAGACTCTCCTGAGCTCCCAGCCAGGCCTGGTGAAAGCCAGCCTGCAGGCAGACGAGAGCCTGCTGGCATGAAAGGCCGGGGTTAGCTGGTCCTGCAGCTGGGACCCAGCAGGAGGCTCTGACGTACAAGATGTTTATATGTAGTAACTAACATTAGCATTCTCAAACTTTAAAGGTAATATCTGTAGGAGTTGTGTGCATCGACAAAAATTAGGATGACCATATTAATTTATGTAAACACAAATTTAAATACCTAGCTTTGGACGTGGGATAGGTCCTAGTTCTTGAAAAACTGGACATCTTAATTAACTCAGGAAGTGAACTCACATTGAAAAAGAACTGTTTTGCGTTTTAAGGAGGATTTTTTCAAAATCTAAATAAGTAGCCCACAGCAAAAGTGTATATAGATATTCTTCCAAAAGAACTACGGTAATTAAATTCAATGCTCATCTTCATTGGTTGTTGTGGGTTTTTTAAAAAAGGATTTTATGTTTAAAAACTTTCCTCATAGCTCCAGACCTATCAATTTGGAGTCTATACAGTACAGGGGGGAGAAAAAATGAAGGTCAAATCTTTGAAGCTGCATTTGAGTTACAGTAGCTTACACTGCTCAGTGATGTGTAACCTTCATTTCCTACCAAAAGAGTGGGAGACGAGGAATTAGAAATTAAAACTCAGTGTATCAATCAAAGCTGTTCACCTTACTTTAATATGCTTTTCACATTCTGGCTGTTGATAAAATTAGATTTAACTAATCACAGTACTCCTTTTAGTGAAATATACTGTGATTGGTTTTTTAATTGAAAACTATTGGCAAAAAATGGAAAGTTCGTCTTAAATGGCATTAGACAGAGGAGATCATCAGTTTGTCCAATATCAACATTTTTGGTTCAAAGAAAAAAAAAAGAGGTCATTGTTTGAATTTGAAACTCTCATAAGTCTTCTCTCCTTCTACTCTTGTTTATGGGGATGGATTTATTTGCATACGTGAATTCTTTAAATATGCTCTCACTACTAGGGGAAAATCCAGCATTTATTCAGGCACAACCAGAAGTACAAGATGTGTTTGATCAAAATTGCTAGTAGTTTGGTAATCTTAAGTATATGAGTCCTGTTGAATTTCAGTGTCATTTTAGGTTTATAACAGTTTAATCTTGACTATCTTAATTATTTATAAACATTTCAGTCATTTGTCTACTTTAATGAAGAGAATTCACTGCTGCTTCATAAAATAGTATTAGGTTGAATAGGAAATATGAAGTATTCATGAAGCACAACATGGGTATGCAAGGCTATTTTATTCTCAGACAGGGAAAAAGCATGTTACAGTAAATAACTTAATCTTACTTATTTTTAGGAAATGTAGCCTCCTGGTACTTGTCTTAGTTCTTCATCCATTTAGTAATCATGTTTCTTGTTGGTTTGTTTGGGGGTTTTAATAGGCATTTTACACTTGCCGTTCTTAGACTTATCCAATTACTAACAAAGTAATGCTGTTCTCAAAGTTTCATATATTTCAGGGTCAGCAACAAGAAGTTGAAAAAATAAGAACATTTAATCTAGGAGAGAAAATAATTTTCATGTCCATAAAAATGTAGCTGCTAGAAAGGAAATATGTTATTCTTGTCCCTGGTGAAAAGAACAAAGAAATGAAAGGCTTAAATTGTGGAAAGTAACGCAGGTTAGATGAAAGGGGAAATTTCCTAATTGCAAGAATAATGAAATATTGAAGGAAATTGCCTTGAGTGCCTATGCAATCTCTGCTATTGGAAATCGGCAAGGACAGATGTGATTTAGGCATACCCAGTCCAGATTTGATGTGGGGTAAAATTATACCTCAAAGGAACTTACAGATGCATTTTTATGATTCTGCCACTGATTGTTGAACTTCACAAAAAACATCCTTTGAATTTTCTGTAATAGTCATTTTATTTTGGTGTTATTAATTTACCTGTTCTTGCAATTGACTAGATTCATTGAAAGCTGAGCCAAATCTAATCTGGTTTAATTTGTTAAGCTATTTCTTGTATAATTTTGTTATTGTTCCATTGCTAGAAAGTAAGAGTGAAAAACTTTTACTCACATGAAGGGAGTATAATTAACAGTGCTATTTTGTAAAATCTCCCTCAATTTACTTAAATTTTAGAGTTACCTATAAAAAGGACGTGTGGGAGTAGCTTGACATAAGAACTCTTACAAAAAGGTAATGACTGGGGGACTGAGTATGTAAAAGGTATAGGGCTAAGTAAGATTGAGGAAGCATGATTAGACCTAAACAAAAAATAAAGTGAAAATCCAAAAAAAACCCCTAAAAACTAATAATAGTAGTAAAAAGAGAAATGGTTCAGACTGGAAAAAAAATGCAATATACATGCAATCTGACTTTACATAGGGAAGTTTAAACAATGTCTTTAGCTCAGAGCTTGGGAACTGTTTTAAGCAGACGAGTCTCAGACTTCCATGACCATCTGTGAACATGTAGAACTACCAAAAATTTTAGTTCCTTTAGGTGCAAACTTCATTATGCTGGAAGCACTAGGAAGACTGCCTTTAGTCTCAGTAAATCTGCATTGAGTTCATGCAAAGCCCAGAAATTTTCATGCTTCCAAAGACTTTGCAAGAGATCTTCTTATCAGCTTTGTGTTTAGATGACTGAACAAGAATGTAAACCTGTCAGTCATGTTTAATCAGCTTGTTTTCTGCAGCAGCCTGTGCACTTTGTTTGAAAATCTCTTAGACAATGGAAATTACTATCCAGTGCCCACATAAGAAAATAATTCTGAGAGATGGAGTAATAATGCATATGCTGCGGCATCAGAAAGCCTGCTGATAAGAGTGTTTTCTCCCATTTGTGCACATTAGCTTAAGGTCTTCCTTAAAGTCCAAGATGATAATTCTTTTCTAACATGGGTTCATTACTTTAGTTAACTAAACATCTTTCTTAAATCCAATGTAACAAAAACTGCAAATTAAAAAATTGGTTATTAATGCCAGAAGTTGAGTGTTCTGCAAATAGGTGCCTAGGGAACATGAATTTTGTTGTGGCATAGATCAGCAAGAAACATTAGAAATACTATTCAAAAAAATGAGCAGACAACTACATAAAATAAAAAGTCACTGTATTTCACCTGTATGCTGAGCTGTTTCACTGTATGGTCATGCAACTGTAGAGATTATAATTTAAAGCTTTTTAAAATATTTGTTCAAAAATCTAGTCCTTTCCTTTTTGAACAATTAAAAAATTACTTCTGGAATGCTATTAGCTTCTACATATACTTGGAGGTGTCAAATTAAGTTCTACCTTGTGTTGTAGTCAAAAATAAAGAATCATCTATCTCATTGCTATAGAAAATTATTTTTTGTAAAAAATTTTAAATTGTGCTAAAACAGCCCAGGTAGGAAATTTGGCTAAAGTTAGTTTCTGCATCTGACCTTTCTCTTACAATGTTTCTCCTATAACAGAATGTAAAAAACCAAAAAAATAGCCATTTCTACTGCAAATATTGATCAGTAACAATAATTGGTAGATATCTTTTTTCTAGTATCACTGGGTCAGCTGGATCAGTGGTTTCAGGTTTGCTGCAAAGCTGTTATCACTTGTACAACAGAGATTTGAACAATGTTCCAGTTATGTTGCAACTCATATTTTTAAAAGAGGTGCAGCAGAGGAGAAGAAAAAAGAGAAAATGCATCTGAAATTATTCTTGTTACCTCATGGAGCAACACAAGTTGAATTTTACTCATTAAGGGTAACTTAGCTGTAGTGAACATTCTTCACTGTTTTTAAAATCATTTTCCTGAGAATCTATTACTGTTGCAATAAAGGAAATGCAAAGGCAAATTATATCAGAAGTTATCATAAGAAAATAAGATTTTTAATCACCACTGAACAGATAAAGCAAAAAAATGGATTCCTGCTTAAAACACCTGACATTTGAATCCTGATAAAGCAATTTTTATGTTAAGTTAGTGCTCTAGCCAACACAAAACATCATGACAGCATAGTAAAAATATAAAGACATTTTTCTAAACTTCAGGAAAAATATGTATATGAAGAGTTTATTAAGAAAAAGCACTGTCATATCTTTATTATTCAGCCTTTTAGAAAGTAAAAAATTACTAACAATGGGGTTCTTTCCATGAACATAGGGTTCTATTTTGATTTTTGTGATTTGGTCGTGTGTTGGTTTTCGGTTTTGTTTTGATTTTTTTTAAGGAGATCAAGGCTGTTTGCATAAAAGATCATAGTTAAAATTTTCTGTATCTATGTGCCATATAATTAAACACCTCAGAAATGTAGCATATAATAAACTCTTCCAGGAGTCACTTGAAGCCATTGCTTGTATTGTTCATCAGAATAGTCTTACAAATCTTTTTTGGTTCTAAACCAACTAATACTGGCAAAAATCCTGCTGAGTTTCTTCAAATCCTAGCAAAAATCTGGCTGAGTTTCTTCAAATCCCTTTCAGGTCTTTTGATGTTAAAAATAATTTCTGGAAAAGGTAGTTATTAAAAAAATGCAGCCTTAACATGATTTCAAGTATCATGTTTAAACTTCCTTAAAATGAGTAGTCCAGTATGGATGCAGGCCCTTCTGCAAGCTGACCCTATTGGGCTTCAAAAAGTCTTCAGTTGAAAAGAAGACCTGGAGAAAGTAGTACGTGGTCAGCATGGGCAGTATGTATTCATTTAGGTCCATCATAAATGCTCATGTTACTTGAGTTTGGTTTCTTTTGCTTGAATTGGAAATTACACAAGTGAAAATAAAACAAGAAAATACAGGTTTAGATGTTTTAGTTATTGAGCAAATCTATCAGCAGCTTAGGTCAGCAGGTAGAAAGAGATGGGAGTTGCATGGCCTGTGGAATATTTTTTTATTGTCATTATTATTTTATTTTATTATCCTTTGAGTCTAGACTCTACCTCCTGTCCTACAGTCAGCTCAAATTGTGGCATTTGGAAAGCCAGGGTTTGCTCCCAGACTTTGTGGGTCACCTTTGGCAATTCACGATGCTTCATATTCAACAGATATGGAGTTCAAACTCCTCTGGAGTTCCATGCTCATGTTTTAACTTAATCTTTTTTGCTGCAGTTTTGTGACCTGAAATATATAACCATAGTGCAGCAATAACAGCTTTTTTATACCTGTCTATAAAAGTCTCTGTAATGAAATGCTTGGAGAGCTTGGCATTTTCTAAATAACATTATTAACAGCTTTGATTTGGAATTGATGGCATGATGCTACTGGGTTGTCCACGATAGTCTAGAATCTACAAGCACAAAAAGTGTGGTATAAGTGTCTTGAAAATGAAATAACCTCGAGTCATTCAGATGTTATTCACAGACTAAATCAAGTGCTGCCCTTTTTTTGATGTGCTGGGCTAATTATTTCTACTAATGTAAATGTCAGTGCAATGAACACTTATTTGCTGTGGCATAGCAAATAAGTGGCACAGGAAATCTGAGCATATGAAGAAATTCATCATGTCCTGAAGTCTCTATTATATGCCTTCAAGCCAAGGATATGAAAAGCAATTCAGATTCACATTTTTTAAAGTGTTTTAAAAGTACATAAAAATGGAGTAAAAATAAAAATAAAAGGCAGTAATTATACAGCAATGTATTTTGATTTTTTTCGTTCTTTCTGAAATATTCTAGATTTAGAGCATTTACCACCTTTTCTTGGTAGCAGATTGTAGTTCTCTACGTTTTACTGGCCGACCTTGGCGTCATCATCGGTGCCTTTCTGATGGGCATCGGTTTTGGCAGGCAGTGGCTGCCCAGCAGGAGAGCAGGACCAAGGGGAGCTGTCTGTGGATGGCATTGGGACCTGGGCTCCCCCTTGTGCAGGGCAGCTGCTGCCCACCCCAAAGCCTGCCCCTGCAGGTGCTGCAGCCACCGCTCCCCACCTAGAGGGACAGAATCCCAGAGGAGGACTCAGGCAGGAAACATGTAACCTGGAGCTTCAAAACTGTCAGCTGATAGTGCTAGGCCATGCAAAAATAATGCCTGCTCCTGCTATGTTTAGGGAATATTCATGGTGAATTCAAATTGCTACAGTAATACTTTCATTTTATGGTGATGGGAGCTTCACAGGCACTTAAGGGCTGTGTTGTACCTGTTCCCTGTGTGTGTGTGGTACTTATACACAGATCTCAGTTCAGATAAGGGGCCTTTTTTGTTTTTCAGTCTAACATGGAAGAGATACAGGAAAGAAGACCCACACAGGCAGTGTTCAGAGCTTAAACATAAAAAGGTTTAGAGATGAGATAGTGTGATATTTGGGGTTTGCACCTTTTCCATTGATCAGGTGCCTTACATCAGCACATCATTAGGGGAAATAGTATTTTTGTTTTCATCATTAACATCCTCACCCATTCGCTGCACTGGAATGGATTTTGCTTGAGTACTTGACTTCAGATTTGGCTGCCATAGTGTTAAGATTTCATTTTGACGATGTAATAAAATGTATCATAATCAGGAAAAGGGGAAATCTTTCAAAATAAATTTTTTTCATGACTCTTCCAACTGCTGGGGACAAAGCTTCATGAGAATGTCTGTCTTCATACACTTTTGATAATACCAGAAGAGAAATTTGGTAAATGAACATATTGTCATTTTGCAACTGATATATAATGAACATATGGTCTTACACCCAGTGACACTATTTGTTAAAAAGTTTTCCTTAATTTTATTTTGATGAAGGAAGGATTATAATTGCTCAGTGAGTTCTGGTTTTTATGTTATTGTCTTTTTTGATCAAAGTAGTTGATCAGAGCTTAGAGTCCTGAGAATGATCCGTGTTAGAATGGTACAAAAAAAGTAGTGAATTATGTATTTTACACAACACTGTTTACAAGCACTGCACACAAGCTCTTATTCCAAGAACAAAGAGGAATCAAACAGTGGTTATTTTTATGCTTCTCCTGAAATGTCCCCAAAGGTGTCTAAGTATTTCTTCATCGTCTTTATTTCCCGTGTGTACCTTTTCCTGAATGCGAAGAAGTGCTTATGTCTAAATAAGATTATTTCTTAAAATTCATTAAACAATTGGAAGTGGTTATGCTGATTGTTATATGATGTTTTGTTAGTGCAGTATTCAATTATATGTTGGTGTTTAGTAAAATGTCCCTAGAGCTAGTGAGCAAATCTTCAGGCTCAAAGTAAATCTGTAATTCCTGTAATATCTTTTTTTTTTAAAGGTGCATTTCCATTGATATATCCTCTTCCCTTGCCTGAGTCCCCTCTAATTGTCTGCCTCCACAGAGTGAAATTAAAAATAAATGAATTATTCAAAGAAGGCACTTGTTTCTTATTTCAAGCTTTCAAATGTCAAAGTAGAGAAGCTTTTTTCCCTCTCTGAGGGATCTAATAGTATGTGAGTGAGTTTTTGGTAATAGCTCTATTTTTTCTGCTTATCATATTCTCTGTAATCGAACCAGATGTTAAGTCTTCTCTGGAGGAGAAGAGTCTTCTCAGTTTATGTAGTACCATATCAGTCTTGCATCCCAAAAGATTTGAGGTTAATGTGAAAATGAAATAGTAAGGCAGATGCTGTATGTAATGTTCCTGTAGGTGGGTAATCTCTTTTGGACTGAAACACTCAAAAACGTGTAACTCAGAGGCACATACTACATGTAACAAATGGTTGGATGATAAATTGTTGTAAGATTTTTTTGACAGTCAGTCAAAATCCAGCACTTTGTATGCAATGGGATATTTGCTGTTGTAGTAGTTCTGCAATGATGAAAATGGTTCATGAGATCAAGGGTAAGGGCTGTGGGGACAGACTGCACTATTTGTGGGTGATGTACAGAAATGTTTTGGAGAGGAAAACCCTGAGTGTGTTTCAGCTACTTAGCTGAGCTGGTTTCTCACCCATATGTATTGATGTGTCAGTAAAGAATACGTGTAAACTTTACTTTTGTGTTAGGATGAGGTACTGGGGAGAAGTGGGGCAGGTGTGCCTGAGCCTTCTCTTTTCTTATATCTTGGTTTCCACCGGAAAGAAGCCTGACTTCTTGTGTAGGAAGGAACCATAATGTTCTGAAGTCATGCTTTCCATTTCTAAGGCCCTTATGTATACCAAAAGACTACTAGTGCTCTTACATGCACACGCACAACTAACACCTCACATTATCCATGAAGTGTTGCTGCCATTTAATTACATAAAAACCCAGGATATGCAAATAGCAAATGTGCATTTCCAGAATACCATGTCTCCTATGATGTATGGTTCAGTAATCTGCCTACACAGAGATAATAATCCTTGATAAATGTTTTCTTTTATGGATTGGAACCCAACCTGATTTGGTTATTTGTTTAAACACCTGATGAATTCATTATTCATTTTATAATTTTGATCTGTTTATACATTACCTCTAAAATGAAGAACTCCTTTTGTTGCCTTCCTTAGCATTTGTACCAATGTGTTGTGGTTAATTTTATTTCACTTGAGTTGATCAGTTTGTGGTTAAATATCTGTTGAACAAAAATTCAGAATCCAGATTTTTTGGCACACTCCATCTTTTGTTGTCATATTCACCAGCTCAGAACTTGTCATTTACAGATGGGATGTAAAGTTGTATGGGTTTTCTTGTATGCATTTTTTCAAGTAGCAACACTTGGTGGTTATTATCCAGCCATTAAACCAGAGAGTCAGCCTGTGTATAACTAAACCAGACCTGCTTCTAATTTGATGCAAAACACTTTAAATTGTCAAGACAGCAAAATGGATGGAGAACTGAGGAAGAAAAAGTATGTAGGGAGAAGACAAATTCTGGAGTTATTTTTCTTTTTTTTTGTTTTTTTCTTTTCCTTCTTCCATAGCTAGAAATTCTTTAGAAGTAGGAGCTCTTCCAGTCATTATCATTTGGGTAAAAGAGGCATGTAAGCATACTTAGAGTTTTACAATGGAGCCTTTAAGCAGTTTTAAAAAATTCCAGAAACTGTGTTTTAAGGTCTTTAAAAATGTGATTTGTTTACCCTTAGGTAGAAGTGAAATGCTCAAGTTCTTTTGTATCTTGTTAAACAATATAGCAACTTGGAAAAAAAAGGAAAAAACATCCTTCAGTTGCAGACAAGGGAGATATTTAGTTGAGGGACCAAAGACAGTTCAGAATTTTTCAGAAGCTTCTTGCCAAAACTCTTGCTCTGCCCAGAGAGTTTGTCTGTGCAGCTCAGCATCCCTTCCTAAGCCCTGTTTCATGCTCCCTGCACAGGTGAAACTAGTGTGTACAGAGTGAATTTTGTGAAGTCCAGTCCCTGTAGGGGTCACAGCACTCAGATTGAGGCGGTGCTGTCTGAATGCTGGTTTTACCAAGTGGCACACGCGGGCATTCTATTGAGTTCCCCGTACACTGAAAGGATGTTAGAGCTGAAAATTTGCTGTGGTACAATGTGAAGGAGTTAAGGGATTTATTAAAAAGAAATCCCAGCAATCCAAACAATACTCTCAGTAGTTAAACCAGAACTTCTAATGGCACCAATACAGTGGTTTGTTTCCTGTTTCCTCTTAGGCCAATGTTACTGTTCCAAAATATGAGCCACAGCAAGACTTCCATTAGTTTTTGTCTATCATATGATATTTGGATTTATACTTAACCTTTTGCTAGATGAATTTTAGTGGATAGATTTATTTAACTATATTATGCTTGCAAGAGTCTCCTGGTACATTAGACTTGTAAATGCTATCAGGTAAAGTAGTTATGTGTAATTAATATTTTTAAAGAGTAATGGCATCAGAATGCAAATAGATAACAGGAAACCAGCTGTAAACTCTATCCTCAGCTTTATTTCAGTGTCCTGCAAACTTGCCATTTAAATAACTACTTTTAGGGAAAGAAGTTAGCACAGGAATAAAAGGTCACAAAAGTAAACTTTATCCTGCTTTTGATAGTTTAAATTGTTGTTCATTTTTGGTTCCAAGTGATTCACACCAGCTGTGCCCATACTGAGAAGGGTACAAGTTTAATTGAAGTGAATCTGTCTGGGTCTGACTTTAATGAACCAGTTACTGTTTCAGAGTAGATTATTTTAGAAATTTGTGCTTAAGAATCATGATTAATGCTGTTGCAGCCTGTGTTCTACCTTATGCTTCTGACTTTAGAACCCAAGAAATTTCATATTACTGTTAGAACATTAGCCTTGTTTGAACTCAAAAATTATTGTAATTAATGATTTCATTTTAATAACAAGAAAGGTTAGATGTTTTGATAACCTGACATGTTCTTATCAGGGTGTAGTAAGTTTTTCAGTTCTTTTATGTGTGAACCTCTGACTTTTATCATATTTAAATATGTCAGCAGTAGTTTCTTGGAATATGTCTGCAGAAGTGGTAATAGAAGAATAAACAAACTAGATTGCAGTTTGGCATTATGTAATATAAGCTACCTTTAATACTAAAACTTTAAAATGTAGGCCATACCAGCCAAGTGTGATGGATTTTCCTCAGTGTTTCAGGGGTTTGTTGGAGAGCACTGAGCTCACGGCACTTTGCCCTGAATATCCAGCATTCTCAGCTGACCCAAAGCAGATATTTTCAGCATAAATCTTTGTCAGCCAGGACTTCTAGCATCCTTTGCTTGAAGGTAACCAGTCATGCCTGGCATTCCTAACTTCTTACTTACGAATCCAAAAGCCTTTGAAATCCAGTTTAAGGATGGCTTAGCAACCAGATCTGCATCATGTAGCTTGGCAAATATTTGTCTGTCCTAGAAAAGAGAAACTCTAACTAAGCACGCTGGGACAATCTCACTTGCAGTCAGTGAGTGCTGTCCAGTTCTGTGCAGCCAGTGGAGTAAAATCAGTAAGAGAGTACAGGTGAGTCCAGTGTTTATTGGGTTTACAAACTTCACAGATGAAGGGCAAAGCTTCAGTGTTAGACAGGCATGAGATTTTTGTAGGGCTTTCAGTGTTTCCTAGTAGAAGGCTGATCACATGTTTTGTCCCTGGAACTGCTGTACAAGTGTGTTTTCTCATAACTTTGAGAACATTTCTAGCATGCATTTCATACATGCCTTTTGTCTGGACAACTTACTGATTTAAACCTGTAATTAGCAGAGCTAGAGTTTTCATGTTATTCTTATTAGCAATGAATCTACGTTTCATGTACTTGTAATTGTATTTTTGATTCTTAATTTTCATAAAAATACTATCTTTTAGCAGAAAGAATCAAGAGAGCTCTAGGAGCTCTAGGGAGAGCTCTAGGAAGATAATCTTACTTAGAAGCTAAAAGCAGTTTTTATCTTTACCCAAGAATTTGGAGTTTGGAAAGGAGAAGTCAGCTTGCCAACTGCCCATTGTATGGGAGTTTCTTTTCTGGGTATTCTGTGGGGTTGTGTTTTGGGGTATTTTTCCCCTTACTGCTTATTATGAAGACATACAGGATTTGAAGGTTCTTTGAGAATTTCTTTGCTCTGGGCCTTTGATGCAGTCCTTTGACCTTGTGTGAATAACAATAACTTAGTAGCAGCTATTAAAAAAAAAAAATAACTTAGCAAAAGGAGAACATTGTAAAGTGCAGAGTAACTACGACTCCAATCTTGTACAAGTGATACTTTAAAGAAAAAAATCCAAGTCCTTCATGTGTTGGAGGATAAGGCATTTTTGAAACCTGTTCAGTTTGAGTGGTCTGTTTAATCTCCATGAGCTTCTCGCCAAGCAGTCATATTGGAACACTGCTGAAAAGAGAAATGTTAAGCTCCAGACATTTGATATACTTCAAATAGTTTTTTGACAAGAACTAAATTTGCTGTGTGTTCTCACAGTATTTAGAAAAATAACTTCATTTATCACAGTGAAGTTTCAGTATTTGCATTGAATAAGCTGAGTATGGCTACTGCCATATTATGAGGGTTCCTCTGTAATAACGTGAACCACTTACGTATGTATGTATTTATTTGTTTTTTTATTTACTCTTTTCACAGACACTTCCTTTGGGGCTGGGAGATGGACAGCTCTTTACCTGGACTGATGGCTTGAAAAGGAAGGACTGGCATGATTATGAAAGCATTCAAAAAGATGCCATGCGCTCAGGTATACATGAGTTCAGAACAAATTGAAGTGGCTTGTTTACTCATTCTTTCTCTCACTGTTTGTTCTTTGAGTCCTTTAGGAGGCACTCCTAACAGCTTTTTTTTGATTGCAGCACTGTCACAAGGTCATCATGTTCTGAATTAAGAGGTCAGACCAAGCACAAATAGCTTATCTCTGAAAGTAGCCAAGTGACAATGTGTTCCATGCTAGTAACTATATAATGATTGTACAGTCAGCAAAAATGTTATCAACAAATTATTTTCCCTGTTGAAGTCAGTTGTCAGACTTTGACCAGAGTGTTGGTTTGCAAAAGGACATGTTACAAATAAAGTCAAATCATCCTTAAGTCGATGAACAAAACCCGAGTTGAATACCTGTAGCTACCAAGAACCTTTGACACTTCTACCATTTGATCCTTTAGTCTTGTTAAGCAACTTCATATCATTCTGACAGTCTACAATTATTTGAAAATGGGAGAAAATTGTGTTTGCAAATAGACTGAAGGACACTTTGTTACAGTGAGTAATGTACCTTCACGTGCTGCATCCCATGCGTGCAGAGTATGGTTTGTGCTCCTCTTTCTGTCATCAGAGCATGTTCAGATTTGAACTCTTCTTTTACAACATAATATACAACTATTCAACATAAGATGAATTAAATTAGAAGGAAGGAAGAGAAACAGCAGTTGAATTACGCCTTAATCAGTGTTTGAAAGTCATTATTTTACAAAGGCCAATCTACTATTGTAAAAGAAATTATGCTGTCTTGATCCCACTGTCTTGAGACAGCCAAAACCTCCCCCAAAATATCTCTATAACTGAATCTCATTGACAGATTCATAAGACTTGGTAAGTACTTAATTTTACAGGAGCCTGAGCTAGTAAAATATTGCAAGTGTATGTTAATTTTTTAAGCTATTTTTCCCTTTCTCTTTGGAATCTTGATCACTAACTAAAGAAATTATCCTTTCCTCCCACATGTGTTTAGGAGGTAAAAAAGGTAGGGAGGAGAAGCAAATTATTCTTGGCAATTTGGTAGTTGTCAGATCAGTAATTGCTGTGTTCCAAATTGCTACATGTAAAATGACAATTATGTAAGAGAGAATGTACAAAGTAAAAGCAGCATGTATGTGGAAACTTGCATATATGTAGGGAATATCATTGCTGGTTGGAACGGATGTGCATGGATGCTTTGGCAATGTACTTTAATTTCTAAATGTGTAATGTGGACCCCATATGTTTTGGACCATAACAGTAATACTTATGATTGTCTGGTGGTCAGCTTAAGGTGTTGCCAGTGTAATGCAAGCCATTGCATGGAGTTGGCTGAGGAACTGAAAAAACATGTTATGTAGCTTTGTAATTCCTAGTCCTAAACCTAACATGATGACTATAGTAGCATGTGAATATTAAGATATTCTGACTTATTTACATTTTTTTATTTTACCATTTGTTGAGTTTGATATTTGAGAGCTATCTTTTAAATAATTTATATTTGTCATAATTATTCAATAGATTGAAATACCTTTTAATGCTCTTTTCTTTGAAAATCACAATGTGGTAATAGAAATGCAAAGCTAGAGCATCTTGGTGCACTCTTTTGGGACATACTATGTAATTTTTCTTCCTAATGACATTAGCTGAAATTATTAGGTAAAACAATTAGTTAAAGAAATAGTTTTAGTGAATAGTTTAAGTAAATAGTTGACTATTAGTTAAAAATCTATCCGAAAATATGGTGTGAAAGGGCTTCTCAGGACATTTCAGGAAAGGCAGTCAATGCTTGTTGTACAGAAAAGAAGAAAGGAGTGAAGTATTTTTTTAATTTAGTCTGGCTGTTTATCTGTAAAGCTTACGATTTCCTAAGCACTGAGAATGTGAATTTCATAATTTCTAATTATGGAGATGTACTAGTTTCTTCATGACTGCTACTGTTTCATGGACAAATATTTTGATCCCTCCTCATTCCACAATTAGAACCCATGTTTCTGAATTTGGTCTTCCCTCTTGACGTCAAGAGTAAACCCTTTTGCAAGACATGCAGAAAAAAAAGGTATTATTTCTATTTATTTTAAGTGTTTGTTACTTAACATTTTGTTAGCATGGTGGTACTAATTGAGAAGGTACTTGAGGGGAAAGATGGAGAGGAAGGCTGTACACAGAGAAAGAACTTAATTTAAAAGCATTTTTGGAAGTCTTTGTAAAGACTTACAAACCAGTTCTAACAATATTAGTTGGGTAATCTTGATAGAAAAATTCAAGATGACAGGGAAATGCTGTTGTGTTGCAGAAGGACTAATTGTTACACTGTTGGTGGGACAGGGAAGTTACCTATTTAGTTGCCAGTTATCCAAACCCTTTATTTATGCAATGTTAGAAATTCGTTTCCTATATAATGACTTTCCTTTCCTATATAATGACTCAAATATACTTCTTATAATCTTATCAGTACAGAATAGATGTAGTGAAATGAAAATTAAGTTATTCCATCAACCCAATCACTTCCCTTCTTCTCTGAATATTACTCTGTCATTAGCTCAAAACCAGTGACTGAAATATAGCAAAAGAAAAGCAAAAGTTAACCTTAAAAAAAAAAAGTAAGTAATTCTTAAAACATTTGTGATAGATACTTTGGAAGGAAGGAAAAGAAAGTTTAATTGCTTCCATTTTCTAAAGTGAGCCATTAAGTCAGTCAGATATTACAATGGAGTGGGAGGGAACAAAATAAGCTAATCAGAGAAACTGACTTTATTGGAGTTTATAAGTCATGCCAGCTTTTTGACAAGAAATCAGAATTTAAAATAAGACCTAAGACCTGTTTCTATTAATTTCTTTTCCTGTGGGAATACGACTGATGACATGCCTTGATGAATAATATGCTTAATTTGCATTAAAAATATGAGAACTGTAAACAAATGCAAATCCTACATCTGTCAGTTTTTGTTTTGGTAAGTAATAAACAATGTCTTCTGTATATCAGAAGAATGATCTTGCTTTGGGTTACAGAGCGGTGCACAAGCGCAGGCTGAGTAGCAATGACCCAGGTAGCTCCTGGCGTGTGTGTTAGCCCAGCTACAGCAATGCCTGCTGGCTCAGGGTACTGGGAATCTGCTGTGTCTCTACAGAGGGCAGAGATCCTGCGTGCTGAGCTCCCTGGCTTTGCCATGAACCAGTTACTGTAGTTGCCATTTCTTTGTTTTATCAGGGACTTCCCTACTTCAGTTGTATAGGGAGGACTCTAGGGACATTGCCACCAAGATGTCATTTCAGGGTCATGGAAGCTGCTCTGTCTGATAGGTCTGGTTTTCCATGGTTTCTGTGCAGAACTCTAGGAGTCTGAGATCCCTCAGTGCTCCCATGAGGGATGAGAGTCACAGGAGAGAGCCATGAAAGCCTATGGTACGATTCAGAAGCATCCATGAGAAGACATGATGATAGTTTCACTTCTACCTTTATGTCCTGGGTAGTGAGAATGAAAGTCCTCAAGAAT
The DNA here is from genome assembly GCF_028551555.1 of Melozone crissalis. Taxonomy (NCBI): domain Eukaryota; kingdom Metazoa; phylum Chordata; class Aves; order Passeriformes; family Passerellidae; genus Melozone; species Melozone crissalis. The sequence goes on along the minus strand of NW_026535784.1, from coordinate 31,262,332 downwards.
CAGTCAATGTCATTGTTCCTCCATTTCTGAAAGTTATTTCATCTGTTTCGCTCAAGAAGTTCTCAGCTTTATCATCAATTACAAGTAGTGGCAGTAATGATGAATTGCAGCTCTTCTCAGGCAAAAGGAAGGATTCATGTGTGATTCCTAGGCTTTTAAAGAAGAGCACATTGAATGTTTATGTTCAAATATGCTGTTTCTGATCATGACAATTTATTTCTAGCTGCTAGTGGTAATTTTTCCAATGTAAAGGACTACAAAAGGGTAACAGATTGAATAGAAAAAAGGGGGGTAAAAAAGGTTTTATTTCCTAAAGCATGTAATCAATCCTATCAGTGATATCAATAGCTGATAAGATAGACTATATACTGCAAGTGAGTTTTGTTTTCAATTTTTATTCTTTAAATACAGTCTTTGATTTTTTTCCTTCATAATGCTTTGGGGGTATTTTTGTCTGATTGCATGTGTATACTCAAATGATTACATTCTATGAGGTGGACTGAAAATTTAGTGTAATAAACTAATTTCTGAGGGAATGTAATACATAAGAAGCTATGTTAATATAAATAAAAACCTTTGTCTTCAAAAGAAATGAGCTAAGGAATAGAGTAAGTGGCTGTCAATATTTTTATGTTTGACTGTTGAGCCATTTTGGTCTTGTCTCCTAATAAGATCTCAAAGGAAAAGACCTTTTAGAAAGTACTCTCGTCTATTTAGAAAGCTCGTGTCTATTCCAGCAGTTACTGAGCCATTTGCAGTCTTTGTTCCTCCTGTTTGTACATTTAAATAGCATCTGGAAGCTTTGTGGGGAGGGAAGGAATGAAGGTTGTAATTCTTTCCTGTATTCAGTATTGTCTTTACCTTTCTGCTTCTTCAAAACGTTACCTTGACTGGGAGAAGAGGATTTTAAAGATCTTGACCTTTCTGTGCCTCAGTGCAGGCCTTTCATAGAGATTAGTTCTATAAACAAACAGACAGTATGTTCTATAGTCCAACAAATATTCTTACAGATTAGTTTCATAAACAAGCTAAGCAGAGATGTTGAAAAATAAGTGACCTGTACATGTTTGGGATGACAGTGGAAATAGATTGGAGCTCTGTATTCTTGGCATAAAATGTCAGGAGGCAAAAGACACGAGCACCTTTGTACAGCAATAACAGATAGGGAAAAGCTGAATTATGGCTTCAGCGTCACTTAAGTTGTGCACTGGTGATCCTTTTCCATCACTTCTGCTCAAATATTTGGTTAATCCGTATAAAAATTTTGAATAGTGCCCATTCTTAAATTCTAAAGAACTTTTCAAGCCTAGTGCCAGAGTGTTTCTAGAAGATATGAGGCAGAATGATACAGAAAGCAACATTAATTGCAATTTCCTATTTGGTATGAAAAAATTAGCTCTGTGATACTTATATAGATACACGTAATAAAATTTGTGCAAGAAAATAAATGTATACTAAAATACTGATTTACTTATGCCATATTTCACATGGAATTATGTGCTGGAATTTTTTCAGCATTATATATTAAACAAGTTTACTAAATTTAATTTAGGTCTTTGAACTTGCAATTCCTTTAGAAAGAATTTGAGAATTTGCAGTATAATTGGAACTGTAGTGGTAGCCAAGGTCTCAATAAACAGCCATAACTTAATTGTTCATAGCATTAATCATGAATATGCTTCATGCAGTTTACAATGTATTGTTTGTAAAAGAGAAAAATGTTTGTCAGTTTATCTTAATGCAAGTCTAACATGATTAAAAAATTCTGAACAGTAATGTTAATCATGGCTTGTCAAGGAGACAGCACATAAAGGATGTATAGTATGAAAGATGAATGCAATCTTCTGCAGTTACATAAAGTGTTTCACATATTAAAATACATTTGCTCCATAAATAAAGTGCTGCAGACTGTGGTCTGATTCTACCACTCTAAATAGTCTGGATGTTGTATTGAAAACAGTAAGATCAGCCTTTAGCTGGGTGCCAAGCATGATAAAAACTATTATACTCTAAAATACTGATTTGGAAAGAGAGATGTATTTTTCTCAGTAGGGCCTTCCTTAAAGGTTCAAACTCTGATAGCTAGGAAATAGTTTGGTGTTTTGGTTTTTTTTACAAGGCCTTAAGATTTTCTGTGGGTAACTATAGACTGACTTCCCCAGTTAGTGAAATGGCACATCACAGAATTATTTAAGCAGTAGCTTGGGTACACATTTTCGCTGGATCTCAAGTTGCAACTTAACAACAGTTACACTGCAGAAGAAGCTGGGAAGTACAAGGCTGCAGTTGTATAGAATTTGCCTCTGTCAGAAAACTGTGTACATGATAGAACTGACTCTTGCCACTTAAATCTCTGAACAAAAACAGTTTATAGGAGGCTGTAAGTCAGAGCCAAGCTTCTGTTTTAAAGCACAAAGCCTCTGTTGCCTTGGCCAGATATGAGGCCCTTTTTGTGGTTGAAGTAAATGTGGTTCGTTCCCTGTTCTTGCCTGTCCCTGCCCCCTGCCACACACATACTTTGGAAACTCAGTTAAACCATTTGAATGTAATTGGAAAGCTAATTTTTAAGACCTACCAGGGTGACCAAAGAGAGGCAAGAAGAGTTGATAATATGGCTCTTGTTATTTAGAACACTGAAAATTATCTTCTGCATGTTTTTCTGTGCTGGGGCTTGGCATGTTGATTTTTACCTTCATAGGCAGGAAGAAAATTGTATTTCCAGAAACTTGGCAAGAACTATCTGTTGCCTCTCACTGTATCAGTGATACATATTCTTGAATGAAACTAGTATCCAGAATTCAAGAAGTGCTCTCCTAGAAAAATTATTAAAGTTGCTAGGTTATCATCTTTCGCTGTATTTTTATCTGTGTGGGGATATGTGGTTTCAAATCCTTAACAAACCAAAGTTTACTCTCTAGTACTTTCTCCCGTTGTATTTGAATGTTGATCTGAGTGCTCACACAATTTAAAAAAAAAAAAAAAAGAAAGAAACAAGCCAAAACAAAAATACAAGTAAAAGAAAAGAAGCATCAGATGCCATCTGGTTGTGATAGTCCAAGTACAGTATTTCCTGCTCTGTATAGCAGTGAAGACCTGTCTTCAGGGACTTAAATCAGTATTAGCGCTCAGGAGGTGATACTGGTTAATGTATTTAATGGGTAATACTTGGAGATTTAACAGACTTGCTGTCTTAAAAAAAAAGCAAACATGACTTGATAAAATTTTGTGTTTGGGTTTTTTATGGGAGGGAGGGTATGAGAGGGCCTCTCACTAAAATGGACCTTTTAATTTGGCACTTGCACTCTAGAATGATGGTTCATTTTTTGGCTGTTAGGCATCTTTCTCTTTGTGCTTAAACATTTTCAGGGCTATCTAAGTAATATTTAGTAGGAGTTCTATGAAGATACTTGGCTGATTTGGTTTTATGTTCGATTGTTTTTTTAAAGAGAGAAATGTTTTGTAGTAATTCTGGAAAAGGGATTTTATCTGCGCAGTGTTCATTAATGTCGGGCTCATTTGCAGAGAGAGCTTGGAACAACCAAACAGCTTAGAGACCTTCAAGGTAGACCTGTCTGTGTAGAAAGATGAGGAAAGCTCTACAGACCATCTTAAATTGATCTTATTAGTTCTTGTGATGGGTGTAAAAATAATCAAATTTGTCAATTCAGGGCAATTATTGCTTGAGTCAGTGGAACAAAGAAATGTGCTTAGTTTGCTGTGAAAACTCAAATACAGAGAAGCAGAGGACATTCACAAAAACATTTTTGGAGTCTTGTTTTTAGCCTTTTGGTCTTCAAGAAGTCAACAAGATGCTTGGGATTCCTGAAAAAAAAAAACAAAAAACAAAAACAAACCAACCCAATAAATAGTGCCTGCTTTCCTGTCATAGCTTCTTTCTTGGATACAAATGAAGTTTGCAAGTACAAAAGTCTAGTATAGTTATCTCAATGCAGTTTATGACTGAAATATGTGTAAGGTGACTTTCTTTCTTTTCCTTCCTTTTTTCATTAAATAAGCTGACAGAGGAAAATTATTGGACTGGTGAAACCATTTGTCTGACATCCAGTGAATATATGTGAAAAGGCAGAGATATATGATTGTTTTGCTATAATTTGCTTTATAGACACTAGCTCATCAAATTATGCCCTATAATCACAGCTTCTCAAGGAACAGAGCTACCTTTTGGATGGGATTGTGTAACATAAAGTTGTCTGCCCTGCATGCTTGCAGTGAGGTGTTGTCTAGGGAAATCTGTCCTCCTCTTAATATAAAGAAAGTAGAAAAAGAAACCACATTTCTAGGAGTGACATCTGCAAACCTGTGTGACAGTTCTACTGACTGCAAGGTAGAAATAAACTTCTTTAGTTATTTTTGCCAATATTGATTAAAAGTTCTGCAGGTGATGTTGAAATTTAAATAGTAAAACTTGCTGGGAGTTTCAGTAGAAAAATGCTCAGCTTTAAAAAAAAATCAAGATGCATATTTAAGTTTCAATATAGGTATTCTTAAAACATGGAAACAGTCTTTCTCTTGAAGTTTCTCATTAAATGGTTTACATTTTTATATTTTTAAAAGACAGCTGAAGTAATTTCAGGTTACCCTGACCATTACTTCTATTTTACATGCTAAGTAATTGGATACCTTGTGATTGTTTTGGAAACCACTGTGAATGTATATGAGGTTAGTTTTGCTTGCTTCTTGCGTTTTCTTTCCATGCCAGTTTACAGATGATGAGACTGATGTGAAATACAGTGAGTACTGGTGTGTAAAATGGGGAAGGAGTAGTCAGTCTCCAGAAGGCAAGTTGCAGACTTCCTAAAAGGATACTGATTCTGTTGTCCTCCCAAATCTTGAATACTTCAAGGATTTCTTCATTGAGAGAACGATCTATTTCTAATATTGTCACACAAAAAAAAAAAAGAAGCCTCTAAACTAATAATGTTAGATTATTTGATTTTTTTTTTCAGTGTACTTTGTTCCCAGCTTTCACTAAAATGGTTGTACTGTGAAGAAATCTAAACTTCCTGTGCCTCACAAAAAGAGTGAAAGCTTTGAGTAGTTAAAGTTCTGGAGGGCTGGCATTTTAATTAGCTGCTGTTAATGAGTAAGTTAAGCAAGTTACTAACATACTGCCACTTCAACCTGGTATTGAAATTACTTTCCCCCCCCCCCCCCCCCGCCCCATTTATACAATCAACAACTTTTTAAAAACTGTAAGAAATGGTGATAAAAGTAATGTTTTCACCTTTTTTTTTCTTTTTTGGACACTTCTGAAGTCATACATAGAAGTTTTGAGACCCTGAGCATTTCTTGGCAATAAGATAATTTTTCTCCAATTTGAGTCTGTTTTACCCATTAGAGCAGTTAGTGATTGATCTCTCCCTGCCCTTATCTCAACCCACAAGCCTTTTATTATATTTTGTCTCCCCTGTCCAGCTGAGGAGGGGAATGATGGAGTGGCTTTGGTGAGCACCTGGCATCCAGCCAGGATAAAATCAACACAGTAGAACATCAGTTCCTAATCCAGTTAAAATCCTTTGTCGTAATTTCTCTCACTATTGTAAAGGTGTTGTTTTATTATTTAAGCAAGTACAGGAAAAAATAAATTTTAAATATATGCAGAAACAGTTTCTCTAAGTTAAATCACATGACATGCAGAGATGAATGAATAGCAAGAGAATAGACAAACAAAGTGGGTTTTTTCCTCTGTGGAAAATGTGAGGTGTGGTGATTTTTTTTCTTTCTGCTTTTCTAGTTTTAAATATACCTGAAAAATGTAATGGTGTAATTTCTGGTAATGTATCTGAAACAAAACCTACAATTAAAGGAGGTCTCTGATTTACATTCTATTCCTCTGTTACCTATGGTTATGGAGGGCTGTGAATTCTTGCTCTCTTAACATGGTTGCTAAAGATTTTTCTCCTCAAAAAATGGATTTATTGAGGGGCTCTTGATCATACAGTCGTAAGTAGAATTCAGAGTGTTGTGTGCTGCATAAATACATCATAAATCTGCATAATGGCATTTAACTTTTTTTTTTAATTTCCCAGTAAGAAAGAAATTTTTAGGGACTTTATATACACCTGAAATTTTGAGCTGTGTACATGTGAGCCTTTGGGCTAGTACTTGACCCTTTTTTCTATCTGTGATAAAATTAGAAAGTATTGTTTTGGGTCAAAACCAAAACTTTTAATTTGAATGTCTACCCTTTATTAATTTTTGTCAAGTCCTATAATTTATATAAGATTTGGAAAAAAAATACTGTGATTAAAAAATTTTGGCTTCCAAAATTTTTTTTGGTTTCCTTCTCTTAACCCAGGTATCAACAATTTTTTTAAAAGAATCAGAAAATACTTTTGGCTGAATCCAGACATCAGGTTTCAATGAGTTAACTTTATCAGAAAAGTTCCCAATGGATATATTAGGTTCCAACTGAATTGTGCATAAATGTGGCCTTGGGATAAATGTTTAGTTGTGTTTTGTAAGTGTTAAGTTGTCCTTTTTAATAGAAAATATTTTAAACTGATTAATTTAAAATTTGTTCAGATCCTGGCTGAAGGTGGTTCATGAAGTCTCCACTTCTGCCTCTGCATGATTCTACAGCATATATTGACTGAAAATTTCAGTTGACTTTAGTACAGGAAATTTGCTCAAATTTGTGTCAGGCATTTGAAAAATAGTTGGAATTTATTAGACTTGTATTATTCAGAAAGATGTGAATCAATAGGAAGGGAGGAAAAGGGCTGTGGAGAGCTGTGCTGAGCTCAGAAGAGGTCAAGCATTAACTTTAGCTCTGCGTACCACAGGAATGTCAGTCAGTTGAAAGGCTCTTCAAAATAAAAAATGCATTTTAAACCGTTTTAAAAACCATGCATTTAAAAATGAGTGATAAAAGTCAATACTAACGATTGCAGCATTAGTATCTTTTATAAGAACGAGGAAGGGCAGTGGCTGGGAAGTGCAGTGATAGTGAATATATGGAGCAGTACATGTAGTATTGAAAGCTTTCACAAGAGTAATGTGTCTGATTTGCGGAAGGAAAACATGAAAAAAAGGAGGACATTGAGATTCAAAGTGCTACTTTGGGTGTGACAGGACAAAATGCATTTTGTTCTAAGTAAAGCAGAAGGACTTAGGCAGGCCAGCCCCAAGAACTTGGCATTACTTGTCTCAGTTGTTCATCTGGGTTTGTATCGCTTGCCTTGATGATAATTCTTATATCTCTGAATTTGTAGGGGTGCCTGTTTTTTATATTATCCCTAGTAATTATTTGCTTACTCAGCTTATAATGCATAAATCTGAACAGACCTGAAAAAGCAATAAACCATTTCTGTACTACCTGAGAAACTTGCAAACGCTGCTTGCTTATTGACATTCTTCTCAGACTTGCAGAAGGAATAAGTTTGTCCTTGTCACTGAGTCACCATGTGGGGAATCAGATGGCTTAGTTCTGCTTCTTGGGTCTGCCTCCAACTTTAAATGTGAATATTTACTATCTCCATATGTAAGAATGGTTATTTTATATATATGTATGTATGTATGTTTATGTATTTGTTGTTGCTGGTTTTTTTGCGGCTGTTCATGGTTTGTTTTGTTTCAAGATTTTTTTGTAGAGGCCCTACAGGTTAAATGCAAATTTACTGGGAGTTGTGACATCTCATGTGTTCTCTGGAGGACATTCATCCTCATGCTTCATGTACAAGAGTGACTGCATTGTTGCTCACACTCATTTTTTACAGGTTATTCCATCTTCATGTGGCAGCCACAAAGCCAGTTTCTGGGGCTAGTTTATTTGAATTAATGAAAAAAAAAATTCCATATTAAGAAATTTGTTCCATGGAACATCCTATTTTTTTCCTGTGATAGTATATGGTAAACATCACATGGTAATAATATGTCTTATAATGAAGAAAAATAGAGGCGCAGGGTTAACTCTTATGTTAATTACAGCTGCTGTGACCCTGTCATTTTGTATTTTGGGGTTTTCTGAAACACTATCTGTGCAACTGTAATTTTGCATTAATTTTGTGGATCCGTTTGGTTCCTGTATCTAATCCTGTTATGAACATTTTAGTTTGAGCTTTTTCGGTGCATCAACTTGACCATACACATTAATTAGTAAGACTTCTGGTATTAGAGACTATTAGAAGGCCATTCTTGACACATTCCATACTAAAATGAATTAATTCATTTAAGTATAGAAACAAACACCTTACCATTATTAGTAGATTTTTTTCAGGTCATGTTCCATAGTAGATTCGTTTTATCCTAGCAGGTCCTTCAGTTACTAAGTGAAACTGTGCAGCCTTTTTTATGGTTGAATTCTGTTTCTCACATGCTTGCTCATTCAGTGTTTGGCTCTGATTAATGGTCTACAGGCAGTCTAATGTTAAATGAAAAAAACATTCTGGTGGCTGTGGCATTTGGTGATAAGTAGTTAGACTAAATAGAAGATGTACTGTGCATCCCTTGGCTACTGAGTTATGATTAGATTCAGCTCAGCCTGCAGAATACTGCTGAGGATATTGCTTCTCTGCTGCAGTGATAGAGCAACTCATATCAAAACAGCATGTGTTGCTGCTTATCTTGCATTGTACACTGTGGCATTCTAAACACACTGGACAAACCAAATAGTGCAGTCTGGTTTTTTCTTTTACTTTTGCTTGATTTATTAAAGTGGAAATGAGGGGTTAGAATGAGTCTTTCCACTCAGCAAGCCATTGTAGTACTTGCAGCAAGTTTTAAAAGCCATATCTTTTAAGAAAAATTATATTGCTTTTTTTTGTGAAATGTTTAGTCAAGGCTTTGAACAGTTGACTTTTCAGAGTTCTTATGCAGTCATTCTTCTGCTAAAACAAAACAATCCCACTGGTTTACCTCATGATATATTTTAAAGCAATCACTTCCCTCAGACACATACACACTGTAATTTTACTCTGCAGTGACAATGTTGGAAATTGAGAGGCAGAATTTTTAATTTTTCAAATGAATGGAAAAGGGGAGGGATACTTTAATACTCCATAAAGCACAGGCTGTAAGATTTAGAAATTAATTATTGATTAATTAATTGAAAATTACTAATTGAAAAAATGCACATATTTAAAATAAACCACAGTTTCTTGTTTCTGAATAAATACTTTCATATTGGTTATTTGAAAGATACAGATTTGGCTTTTTCTAATGGTTACCTGTGTAATTCACTTTTTCTGCTAGGGCACCACTGCCAACAGTAAAGGCCAGGCTGCATTTTGAAGTGACCATCTAGTAAAATGCCTAGATACCTGCAAGAATTAATCTCAAGAGCACTGAGCTAATTTTTTATCCTTGCAAAATAATTAACTCAGCAAACAATATTTTATTACAGATAAACAGGTAACATGTAAGAACTAATTCCTAAAGTTATAACAATAATAATTTTTCAATCTGCTTTGTCAAGGCAGCAGCTGGGCCAGCTGATTTTTCCCCATTCCTGAGCCAAAGCCTGCCTTACTCATGGGAACTGTGGAGTCCTGTGAGGCAACAAGCCCCAGCTGAAGTTTCCAGAGCTTTGTGCTGTGACCTGGGGGTTTTGACACTCTGCCAGATGTTGCTGTTGCTTGCTCCACTTGGTGCACTCTTTCATTCTTCTGCTCACTGCCACTACTGCTCCTCATTTTTGTGCTGCTCAGCTCGACCCACTGTCATTTCGTATTATTTTCTCTTGTTTCCACTTTAAAAAGATGCACATGAAATGCTAGCATGTCCTTGATGTGTACTGAATATTGGTAATCAGCTTCTCCAGCTTCATGAAGTTCTAAAAAAAAAATGTTGTCGCATTTCTTCCTTGCAGTTGGACCCAGATTATAACATGAAGAGTTGGCCTAGGCCTTTTAAGTTTGTGGAAATCTGGAAATTACATTTAATACAGTTACAAAGCTGTAATTTACTTTTTTTTTTCCACTTGGACGTTCTTTTTTATAAAAATGCTTCTCAAACATGTGTAAAATAAGTTCATCTGAGAGGTTCCTATTTGTGCTTCTCATTTCCTCCTCTGGAAATGCTTTTCCTTTACCTGCTTCCTACCCACTCTGGGTTCAGGAATGGCAGAACACCTCACTACTACAAGTAGGGATTTCATTTTGTGTTTGTAACACAAAATGAATCCTTTAAAAAAAAGGTTCCTTTAATTTTTATTTCATGTGAATGATAAGCAAATAATACTACAAAGATCCAACTATACTACAATTTGAATGTACTCTTCTAAATTTTTTTAGGAATCGTGTTTTTCTCTGTTGGTTTTTTGTTTGGTTGATCGAAGGTTTTCTTGGACTTTTGTTCTTGTGGTTTGATTGCTCAGCATTTAGTTCTGGATGTGAGCAGGCAGTCAGATGACAAAATTTAAAGTTATATGGTTTTTCTCCCTTCTTCTGCCAACCTGTGCTATTTGTATAAAACTGTTGCTAAAGAGAGAGGGAATTTAGTTCATGTTTCTCCTGCTGACCTCATATTACTGTAGCAGCAATCCAGAGAGGACAAAGCCTCATACTTGCTCCCGATAACATCTCTATACCACTCAGCAAGGACAGCACGATCCTTGGAAAAGAAAATCTCTATGTACTACTTTTATCTGAACATAGATTAAATACTAGGAACTTAAATGCTTTCTCACAGAAAACTGAGTGAATTTTTGACTGTTTTCTGTAGTAGTTTGATATTGAAACTGTAATAAATGAATTCTATTATATATTTATAAAGAAATCATTTATTCTTGCTTGAAAATTTATTGTTCAGGATTTCCTTGACAGGGTTTTTGCGTAAGTAAAATTTGATAACTTCTGTAATGCTAAGAAAAAGCTTTTTATATTGCCTCAGACCTTGACAGTTGTGTAATAAATAATTAGAAGTGTTGTAAATCTTACTGTAGTGCATTTTTAAGCTGCTACAAGGTAGTAATAAAATATTTTTTAAAAGATACTTTTGATCCTATTTCCATTGATGTAAAATCAATTTAATTCCTTTCCCTGTAATATGAATTAGGGTAATGAAATTGCACAACTGAGTGAGATACTCTGAGAAGTTTAGGAAAAGTAGAATAAACTTGAAATAAATACACTCCAGTTTCTGATGCAATTTTTATTGACTCTGAGGGAACCTTTAGTCAGTTCTCCTCCTATTTCTCATAGCATTCACAGAAAGTTAAGGTTGGAATCCATCTTGATTGATGATGACCAGATGACCAGAGCTGTATCAATCATCTTTCTGAGGCATGTTATCATTTCTTGCATGCCTATACATGTTCCCTGGATTGCCTATTCCATTGTTTTACTATTCATACAATTAAAAAAAATGTTCTTTACTTTCAATCTGAAAACCCATTTTATGTACATGTAAATATACACCTACACATTTTCTACAAGCTGGGTACTTCCAGTTGATATGAAGGAAATTAATGTGAGAAATGCAGTTTTAGTTTTCTGTCTCAGTAACAAATTGTCGAAGATCAATCATGCATTTATTAAAATTTTCATCCATTTTATTGGAAATTAACATAAATGTGAAAAACCACAAAAGCATTTGCGCAAAACAAGCAACTCCTTTTCTAATATGAAAGGAGAAGGTCATTTCTGCACCCTGCCCTCCTGTCTGCGAGGAAAAGGAAAAATAAGGAATACAATTATTTTTCATGGTACTCAAATGGAAATTCACTTCCAAAAAAGCAGAATGTGCTCACAGTTTGAGTTGCTAATCTGTTTTACTTATCTAAATAATGTGAAGTCAGTCTCTGCAGTGAAAGATGGGAGACTTATAGACAGCTGTGCACTACGAAAATTTCAGAAATTATGTAAAATACCACAGATTTCTTTAAACAGGGTTTTTGCCCTCTGACTTGGTCCATTGCCATATCAAAGATCAAAAAGGATTTTTTTCATGAAAGTTTATGTGTCAAAATGATGAAAGATCTGACTTAAGTGTTTTTATTCTGTTGCTGATCTTTATTTCCAATTTTACTTTCACACTCTTTCTTTGAGACTGAGGTGTGACTGCATTCATTTGGAATTCGTGTTTCTCCATCTACCTTTGCTAAGAAACACAGTCACTCTCTCCTCAGGGGACTTCATTTCTGTATCGCAAGATTGCTCTAGGACAAGATTAAACATCTGTTCTCACTGTGAAAACTTCCATGAGAGAGGATGAGCTTGGAGTCTATGTGTGATGAGCACAGCCAAACTGTGATAGATTCTCAGTGGAATATTTGGAGATAATTCCTAATATATATTTGAAAGAATGGCAGAATTAACTTATCCAAAACAATAAAATGCACTACAAGTGAGAAGACTTAATTATTTATAGGTTTACATATTAAAATAAAATCTTTATGTATACTAAAGCATTTAGCACATGGAGAATTCTAATTCCCTGCTACTGTTTTAGGGTTAAAGGATGCTTGAATGCTTGAATTAAAGGCATTAAATACTTATGTGAATTATAGTCTTGACTTGGTATGGCTGGGTAGTCATGCCTGAGTAAACTAATAGCAGTGAGTATAAACAGTAAATAATTCAGATTTGTACACAGTTCTTCCCCACAGTGAATGGCTTATATTCTTTATCCACTTGGTTTCCTGTGTTAAGATGTCAAGCAGTTGCTTAACTTATTAAACTTACATGGCAAAGCCATTTTCTTACCATGCCTGCTGAATTATAAATGAAGTTCATCTGAATTATAAAAACAAAAACCCAAAAGAAAACCCAAAAGTCCCTGAAATGAGAACCTGTTGTCACTTGATTTGTTGTTTATAGTTTTAAGCAAGGTCCCCTATCTATTGCATATGGAATATGCAGCACTCCTGTTGCATTTTCAAACTGATTTACTGTTGATCTATTTTGCCAATATCCCTGTTCCCTTTATAATTGTAGTACCTGACAACTATACCAGTGTGGCTGATCCAGAGCCATTATTCTGCAATTAGATTTTTGTACTGAGTATACAGAATGCTTTTTTTTTTCTTGTTTCACCTTAATCATCTTCCCTTTGAACCATCTGTTGAACAAGAGGGCTAATTCTCCTCCTGCTGTATCTGCATTATATATGAGCAGGAGGTGCCTAACTGAGGTGTCCTTGAACTATCAGTTATCACAAGTGGTCAAGCATAGAACTGAGCATTTTTAGGGCTGGGTATGCAGTGTATGGTTTCCTAGGAGACTGTAACATCCCTGAGTAGGGCTAAAAAACCCTTGTAGAGTGTCTAATACTTGGCCAGGCCAGTACTTTATCTTGATGCCTTCAATATCTTACTTTATCCTTTTTTTTTATGCGAGTACTTATGGAGAATGCCTTCAATATCTTACTTAATCCTTTTTTTTTTATGCGAGTACCTATGGAGAATCATTTTAAGATGGTGTATTAGAACCCTTAAAATAATACAGCACTAAGCAATGTAGAGATGTTAACTCCAAAAACATCACAGTGCCTTAAGAGGAAAACCTAGCATATTTTCATGCTTGCTTACATTGATTACTGAAATTAAAAATCAGACTAATAATTCTGTAATCACAAAGGTAAGACAGCACTGTATGAATTAAACATTGCTGTGAGCTTCCCATGCAGTGGAGCATTTGATGGGATTTTTGGGCCCGGTTTGAATCTATATGTCATTCTTGTGCTATTGGGTTTCTCCCTTTCTTGACAAATCAAAATCCTGAACTAAAACTTCTGATTGTCCTTAGTTTATGAGGTTATTTTTACTTTACAATTGTAATCCACCCTCAGAGATTTAGTATCAAGTGTTAGTGCTGGGTTGGTTGTATCTGTCACATTTAGATGAGTCTCCTTTTGGATATAAAGGGGCAAAAAATCCATCATTAGTTTTTTTACTCTCAGTTCCTCCAGTACTTTATAGCCTTGTTGCACTTTCTGTATTGCTGTTTTGCCTTCAGACAGAAGAGACAGGATAAGAGGGCTTACATCTGTCTATCAATAGATTTAAAGCAGTCTTCTGTAGCCAGTAATTATACTTAAAATTATACTTAATCAGGGTCCTTTTCACCAGAATTTTACTCTTCTTGCATTGTGAAATTTCCCCTTTTTATCCTGGCATATAGGTCCACCTCCAAACCACTGTGCAGTGATGGAAATTACTGTCAGACATCTAGGAAGGTGAATCCGTGACGGGAGAGTTTTCTGTGCTTATGATCTTTTTTTAATGCTGGGTAGCTCATGCATGGCACTTTTCTCTACAAAGGGAATCCTTCAAGCCTAATGGTCACCAAAAGTTGTACTGATTTTTTTAATGCTTATCTTCTCAGCTCTCTATTTCTCTCCTTCCAAGGTTCTTCATAAGGAATGGTCTCTTTTTACCAAAGCTGTTTCAGAGAAATTAGCAAACTGCTTCCAGCTGGATCTGATAGATGGCTCCCCTAGCTAATGATCCCTAGTTAATCAGGAGGAACTGCAGGGTGAGAGAGCAGGCAGACAAAAAGCTGGGAGAAATAGTCATAACATTTTTAAAAATGCATAAGCCTCTGTTTTTGCTATACATGAGTATTTTGCTAAAGGAATTTTGTTGGTACAGAGTAATGCTTTGCACCTTCTAGTGCACTTCATGGCTGAGCTCTACTGCATAAGTGCAAAAGCAATTTGGGCAAATACGTACACATCATGGTAGGGGAATGTTCTGCCCATTCCTGAGTTGTTCTAGATAACACCCATGATATCTATACTTTTAGTGATATTGCTTCTTATTTGATGGGGAAGAATGGAAAACTGTTTCAAGAATGCTTGTCTTCAGTTTCTCTGGCAAGGGACATTATGAAGAAAACTTTTAGGACAAATACTCATCTGCTGAGGAGCCAAATGCACTCATTTAAGAAAAGCAAAGCAAGAATCCACCTCTCTTCACACAGGGTGAATAGCTGGAATATACAGAAAATTTTATAGTAAAAAATTATTTGCAATAGTATGTTTTAGTCATACAGGTAATTTATTTCAGAATGTTCACAATATTAATAACTACCTGGATAGAACTCTTATTAATAGTCAGGTAAAATATTCACTTTTGGTTTATGTAGAATATATGCTGAAAGAGAGGGGCTAAATTTTTTGTCTTTGGTTGATTGACATTAGCTTAGTGTTACTTTATTATGAATCATATTTGATACAATTATGCCATTGAATTTGGAGTAGTACTTTGACTCATTAGCTGCTTTTATACAATCATAGTTCCTCCCCATTATTAGTATGAAATCATAAAGAGTCACATAGAAGCTTAGTCTCGGATTTTGGGTTATGTTAGTGTGTTGCATGCATTTGGGGATAAAAATGACAAAATACCTATTAGTAATGAAATAGCATAATGAGAAAGGGTTTCCTGATAAGAATTAATTCTCCCCCCCCCCCACTTTTAAGTAACAGTAATTGTTTTCATTAAGAATTTAAATGAAGTTGTAAATATATGCACAAATTTTAGAATAAAAAAATTAAAATTTTAGCTGAAAAAAGTCTAAAATTGAGTCACTATGGCACCTTTAATTGCATATTCTGTGTTTTTAATGTCTTGTGCTAGTGCAGTGTGAAATAGGGGCACTAACAGAGCCTTATGGGCTTTAAGAATACCACTGGATGTTTGCTCAGCCTCTGGTTGCTTTCCTCTTCATCCACTCCTGTAGCTGCTCCTGATTAGCTGAGGATCACATGCCCTGGATCACTTATTGAATCCAGCTGATTAATTTCTCTATAAGATCCCAGGTAAAAGGAGTATTTTCATAAGAGGGAGCCTGGTGGTAGATGGACAGAGAGGTTATAAACTGATCAATGAGATGTAAAGGAAAGCATATGTTCTTGAGAACCTGTGTAGGCTTGAAGGGTTTTGAAACTCTGAAGAGTACATCCTCTCCAAGAATAGGAAGAATAAAAGTAGTTGAGAAGATTTGAAGGCTTTTATTTTCTGATTTTCTTTGAACTGCTTCCTATTAGTTTTGGTTCTCTGCTCTCTTGCTGGAAGAGGTAGAGATATAGTAGCCTGAGGTAGGTACTAAGCAAGCCAAGTGACTGATGATGAGAACTAACTTGGGAATAAAAAGCTGGACTAAAAATTCTCTGCTTTACTAGGGAACAAGCAGATAATTTCTTTGGGGGAGCCCAAAGTGACCAGTTTCTGAAACCAGCTCCACAGTGCTGTGGTGTTAGAAACCACTGAGTACATCTGTCTTGTCCCTAGGAGTGCAAGGATGTTCAAGGAGCCTGGAGCAAAACATCTGGTTTCCTTATAGTTTCTTCTGGAAGGCTGGACACCCTGAACTTCAGTGCTGAAGTTACATTCTGAAATCATGAATTGGTGTTAGGTGTGCTGTAATGTAAAATAACTCGGTAACCAGGTTCCTCATAGTAACCGGAGGGCATATCACTGCAGTTGATCCATTTGTGCATAATTTTGTTATGGAAAAGAAAGGTCTTAGCTTAATTTACTATTGAATTTGTCTATATAAAATGGCTTTAACTTGATTGTGTGTCTGAATAGAGGAAAGTTAGATGAATTGGGTGACATCAGAGGGGCTTTTGAATCTTGTTTGTACCTGCTTTCTGGTTTTGTATTGAAAGTAACAGGAGTATTGCTAAAGACATTGCAAGAGGTTTATTTGAGGTGTTCCAGGCACAGTGTACTAATTGAAATTCAGTGTGACTTCTTTTTGTCTTCCTAGTACGTTTTTTGCTGTCAGCTTGAGGTAAATAATTCTTTTGCTTTGTTATAGGGAAAGGTGAACATGGGAAACCCTACCCTCTTACAGAGGAAGACCATGATGATTCTGCTTATAGGGAAAATGGCTTCAACATATTTGTTAGCAACAACATAGCACTGGAACGGTCCCTGCCAGACATCCGACATCCTAAGTACGTAAACTGTTTCCTGGACTACTTAATTTTTAAGATTTTATCTTTGTGTATCTCTAAATATATTTTCCAGAAAGGTAAAGTGTCAACAGTCAGCACAAACCAATAATTTCATTTTATAGGAACTGGAAAATCTGCCACTGTTGTTAAATCATGTGCTCTGTCTTTTAAAGTGACTTCTCATCTGATTAGTTACACATTAAGAATATAAAAGGCCTATTTTCATTACAGAATGATTTTTATTAAATTTCTGTGTAGTGAATTGGGATAAAAAGGATTCACATAATTTCTCATGTTCCCATTTGGTTAATAGCTGCAGATCTTTGGGCTGGGGAGCCAAGTGACAACTTTTATATAATTTTTGGCTATGATTGCAGAGTCTTTCTTCTGTTTTGTTACATAAAAAGTTAAAACAATGCAATAGCTGCTGAATGCTGATACATCAGCTGATTTATGCTGTGTAGTATTGTGTAAAAAAAAGAACATGCATGATGAGCAGGCAGAATTTGGGGACACATGGTGGTATTATTCCCTAAAGCATCAATATAACACAGAGAAATGGGATGAAGGTTGTTCTGGAAAATAACCACTGAGTTAAAATCGCCATATAGCAAACCTGAGTTGCTTTTCATGTTGCTTAATTTTTGGCTCCTTTATACAAAGAGTAGAACTCCCTATCTGTGACAGGAAAAGGGGCACTATTGCCATTGTAGACTCCAGGTTCTTGTCCTCTAGTCATTCTTAAGCTGAACTCTGAAGAGGGAGCTGATTTGATTGTCTCCTTAGCTGGTATTTTCCTACTCTTTTAATTGGATGTTATGCAACTAGTGTACTGGGGAAAGGTGAGGCAAAACTAGTTGTCTCCATGACTATGTTTGTATTTTCCTGCAGATACAATTCTCTCTATTATACCAAGATACATGTTAAGATATTGTCCCACTTCTTAAATTATTTTGATAGGAAAAGTTGTCAGAGAACAGAGCTGAACTTCACAGCTTGACAGAAGTTCTCAGTGCAGGGAGAAGAGAAACATCATGGCAACTAGGACATTTTTATGCCAAATGTGCAACTGTCTTTTTCAAAGAATTAATACTATATAAATATTTGCATAGTAAGAGTTTAAAAAAAGAAATTCACAGCAGAGGAATTAACCTTTTTTTAGAGATGTTTCTAATTTAATTTTGATTGTTAATTGCCTAATTTAATTGTTGCATTGTTTTGAGAAAAAACCTGTTTCTCTCTTAATTTGTAAACAATATATTAGGATTGTTTGCATAGGATTAAGTAAAAAGAAATATATTTTTTTAACAAGCTGTATGTTTTATATACATTCTTTAATTTCTGCGTTGACAAATTAGCTGAAATGATATAATGAGTGCTTCCAAGAAGTTTGAGTTCAAATGTACAGCTGTATAGCATTGAAGCTGTGGTAGATTACATTGTTACTATAATTAATGTGTTCATCAAGCAACCTCCTCTGTTAGCAAAACTGCAGAGGATAATGACTAGACACAAAAGGAAGCTGTCAGGTTTGTCATCCCTTTGTGCTTTTGTAAATTGGACTTCTGGCAACTTCTTTCTCACCTGCTGCTGTCCTCGCAGTCCGTGACATTTCCATGTGTGTCCCCAGAAGCGATATGTTGTCAGAAGTGACGTGTTAGGAACAAGTCAGTGCCACACCAGACTGTCCTCTTTCCCCCAGCACAAGTCTTTTTCTGACTTGCTCCTAAGCATCCCATTTGGGAAGCTTGAGGTGCCTGCATTGTTTCCATGTTCCAATTCGGCCAGGTTCCTGTGGCATTCAGTAAAATCTCCTGTGGTGGCTGTTTTAGTAGTGTCCTGACTGAACTGACTGGAGTCATGGCCTTCTAACCTTCCTCATGTTAAACACATAATACAAGTAGCCCATTAGTTAATTGGCTGTATCACTTACCATCTAGAGATAAAGAGAAAAATGTTCTTGTGCTATAATTGCCTACTAAGTAGTGTCTTAATTAAGGTGACAAAGCTGGACTCAATACTTTTGATGGCCATACCTTGAAGCAAGTGTATTTCTTGAACTTCCAAGAGCCATGGAAGTCTGACAGTGCTTTCTGACCTACTGTTAGAAACAAGCAAATCTCTTGGCTGCTGTGTGTTAAGTATGGTCACTCTCAAACTGCACTTCGTTGTTGGAAGTGTCTCCTCTCTTCAGAAGGGTGTATGAAATGCAAAATAGTTCACATTGTGTCACATGACAATGTGCTGGGTTTGGCTGGGGTAGAGTTAATTTTCTTAATGAATTTGTGTGTAGTCTGTGCTAGAGGCTGGGGCTAAACTGTGGCACTAATAGAGTTGCTTTCAGACAAACTATTGGAAAACTATGTAGTTTCTGTCTTTAGAAAAGGGTTCTCCTCAGTAACATAGCAGACAAATCAGGTGTGGTATTGCAGGCAGGTCAAGTTTGGCCATCTTTTGAACATTTTAAAGGGTTTGGCTTTGTGGACCTTCTAACTGCTTTGAGGCCTTTAGCTGTCATCTTATGCAAATTTATGGGAGATACTAGTATTGTAAACTTTAAGTTCTGACCCTCTGTCTCTATTTAGTGTTTGCCATTTGCACAGGGAAAATGGTTATCTTCTGCTGAAGATGTATTTCCTGAAAATACTGTCTCTGATATGTTTTATAGAACCAAATAGAATGGTTTTATTTCCCTTAGTAGAGAAAATCCACAAAATTAGCCTTCAAATGCAATAAAACTGAGTGGTAAATCCTGTAATTTGAATAAAAACTTACTTAAATTGAAACAGCAGCTGCAGTAGCTTCTACATTCTTCTGAAATAACTTCAAAAATATTATATTCCGAAGTCAAACCAAAGAAACTTGAAGAACCACTTACAAGTGTTTGATTTTCTGGGAAGTATGCAAAGACAGCAGAAAAAACTTGTTCTTTTTAATCCAAATAAACTTTCTTTTTCTGGGTTTCTTGGGAATTTGGGCTAAGGATCTGCAAATAACACCTTCTGCAGGGGGATGGGTGGAACTAAACAAATGCTTAGATGATTGAGCTCTCAGAAATTCAAGTTTTCAAATGTGTTTAATAATACTCTTGTTTTTCATGTGATATTTATAACGCTTCAGCAAGATGCTATGATTGATTCTTCTTTCCTTTTTAAGGCAGTAAAATGCATGTACTGTAAAAAAAATTGTGTGGTGAAACATTTAACTTCTATTCTAAGGCTGACTTGACCTTTCCTGCATCTTTAATATGTTTTTATTGCATCCTTCTAATATCTCCCATGCTTTTTTCTGTCTCTCATAGCTGTGCTCAAAGAATGTTTTTTCCATTTCTGAGTGGTGTTTGATATCTTGTTTCTGTTCCACTCTTGTGTGAAAGCCTTGGCACAGTGGGTGCCAAGCTACATTAGCTAATTTTCTGTTCTCTGCTCACCTTCACCCATGTCTTTAAGTTTAAACAAAAAAGCAATCAAAGAAAACAACTTCTTCTTTTCCCCCTCTAATTCTAAATAACAATCTGAAAGAGGCTTATCACCTTAGTTTTTTTGGTTTCAGGACTGATTTAGTGAAAATAAGAGTTCTGATAGCCGAAAGTGAAAGCTAACATTGAGTTTTGGGTAGTATTGAGAGAAAGCAATGGAATTGATGTTTAGGGGTTAGAAATTCTATACCAATATAAGAAATATTTCAAAACCCACAAGAAGTTTTCTTATTTTCATTCACTTCTGTTTTCAATTGCTTTGTGTAGTCTAGAATACAGCAAATCTGCAAATGCTAGGGAAAAAGGTAGCAGTATTATTTTCTATTGTAGAAAGAGAAATGCTACTTATTCTAATACTGAATGACCAATTGAAATTAATTCTTATCTTCTCCACATTATCAAATATTCTGCTATTCATACCAGCTTTTCAAACAAATAAAACTGAATCTGACTCGCATTTTGAATAGCGTTTAATGAGACTTGGGGGAGGGGTTGCAATCATCTAGTCTGAACAGTGAATATAAATTTTGTGACCTATCCTGTTTCAAGCTCCTAAGTCTTTTTATAATAGACAATCAATTTTTTTAAGCTTTTCATTATTGACTCAAGAAATTCAAGTTAGTCCCTGATACCAATACATTTGCAAGCTTTATAACTAAAATACTTTGTTTTGTATGTTTGTATATTTTAATTTCAAAACAGGTCTCCTTTTATCTAAAATTTGTAGATTAATTGCTGATAACCATATCGTGGAGTGCATCAAGCACAGCATTGCAAGCCAGGCAAGGGAGGGGATTGTCCTGCTCTGTGCTGGGGCAGCCTCACTTGGAGTCCTGTGTACAGTACCACCATGTAAGAGGCATAAAAAAGCTACTGGAGAGCATCCAGAGCAGTATCATGAAGATGAAGGATGTAAAGGTGAAGCTGTATGAGATGTGGCTGAGGTCACTTGGTTTGTTCAGCCTGGAGGAGACAGAGTGGAGACCTCATTGCAGTCTGCCTCGGGAGGGAAAGAAGCTGGGCAGGCGTTGTTCTCTCTTCTCTGGTAACCAGTGGCAGGACCCTAAGGAATGGCATGAAGCTGTGTCAAGGGAAGGTTTAGGTTGGATATTAGATCAAAGGTGTTTTTTACTCAGAGGGAGATCAGGCACTGGAACGAGCGCCCCAGGAAAGTGGTCACAGCATCAAGCCTGACAGACTTCAAGAAATGTTTGGAAAATGCTCTAAGACAAATGGTGTGATTCTTGGAGTGATTCCTGTGCAGGGCCTTGCTGATCCTTGTGAATCCCTTCCAGCTCAAGCTATTCTATGATTTTATGTCTTGGTAGTCTTAGATCAGATGTGCAAATATTCCCCAGTTTTCCTGAGTAATCCATCACAAGAAATCTCATCCTTTTAAGGTTTCCCTGGGCATGGATAGATTCATTTGGTAATGAAATTCTTAGCATTCTTCTTGTACGTTAAAAGTGTCCAACCTGATTAATATAATGTCTGGTTTCTAGCCTGTATGGGCTGGAGTCAGTGTTTCCAATACTTTTCTGCTGGTCTTGCTGGTGATGTGTGAAGTTCTGGCCCTTCACTGTCACTCCCAGCAACATTCCTTTTTAGAAGTCTGAACTATGCTCATTTTTCTTAGGCATTAAATTTTTCACAACCTTCAGAAGAAATGCATTTTCATAATCAAAGAAATGAGAGTGTTTAGCTAAGGGCTGGTTACATCTTCTGTGTCCTGAACAGTAATGAGGTTTTCTTTCTTTCTAATAAGAAAACCAAATTTCATTCCATGGGTTCTGCATAACTGAAACTCTCCTTTTCAGTATGAGAAGCTGAGAGAGTGCCTGAATGGTTCTCTCTCAAAACATTTGAATGCAGTGTGGTTGCTCTCCATTGTATTTTTAAAAGAGGCTAAAATTAGTATGTAATGGGATTTCTCCAGGCAGTATGTTTTTTGATTGGCTCCATTTTTGTGTATCTTTAGAGTAGTTGCAGAGTTAACAGAGTTGGAGTTGTTCTTAATCTCTATGTTTTAGTATACCTTGCAAAGAGTTCTAGTTTTACTAAACTCATGGGAAAGGTATATAGGTAGGTACATAGACAGGTAGTAGTACATATCTGAATCTCCTAAAAAACTAATTATTGCATTGTATTTAGTTACTTTCTTTTTATAAATACAGTGCATTTGTCACAATCTAGCCTGTGCATATTGTCCCTAAAGCATAAATTTGTCTTTAATCCAATGCTGCAAGATAAATTCCAGTTGATTCCCTCTGCAGTCTATCATCTTAGACAGGCTGGGGTTGTCCTGCCTTGCTAAAAAAAAAAAGAATAAGATTAACTATTTAAGTATGCTGAACTTAAAAATATTTAATAAATCTTATTGAAGTAATTGGTTATTTCTGTTGATCTGTTGAATTTTTGATCATATGGTGAATAAGATACAAAGATAGTAGAAGGCTTTTTCTAGTTCTCATTCATTTTGGGGAATCAGAAATGTCTTCAGGCACACATACACATTGCATTGCTTCATATTGCTGATAACTTGTATTAGCTTAATTTATCTGGCCACAGAGAAACCTGCTTAAACTCAAGGTGTGTTTTCAGTGGGTAGTGGAAAAGCTAGAGATTGTTACTGTGCTTTTCAAACTGTTTTGTGTAGTTGCTGAATAATGTGAAAAGTCATGTGGTCCAAAACATGATAGGTAGTGTCCCCATTTCCAAACCCGACCAGATTGTTCTCTGCAATTGCTGCAGGGCATCCCATTTGAAGTGCAGCTCCTCAAAACAGGATCAGGAATATTTTATACCCAAGAAAACCTGTGGCTTTCTGTCTCTGTCATACCTGCTGTCACTTTCTCTGCAGGATATGTATTGATAGGAACAAATAACATGGAATAATTCCCAAGTGTTTTCTGGGTGCCAGTGTGTCTTTTTTTTTTTGAGGGCAGCAGCAGCAGCAAAAATATGGCTGAAGATTGATGATTCCTCAACTCTCCTTTTATTGAGAAATGGGCTGCAGTGTTAAATAGGCCAGTGGGGAGAGTCTAAGCCTGATGGGACTGTTTCTGTTTACTGAAAATTATTTGATAAAAGAAATAATCTGTTTATTCATATGGAGAGAAGTAGTTCTCGTGTATTTAGATGCCTTCATGTTACTTAGACTCCAGTAAATCCTACCACACTGCTGAGAAGATAGCAAGCTGCAGTAAACATAACTGTGAAATCTGAACTTAATGGGGACAGGAATTCTGAAGAATATTTACCCTCCAGCCAGTTCTGTACATCTGGGATAGCCAAGTCTATTAGCATTTGGCAGTGGTTAAAGCTTGAACTTCTAACTGTCAAATAATACAACAGTAAAATGGAAAATACATCCAACTTTTCTAAGATTTGTGTGGAATGGGGGATATTCTGTGGTTTTTTATCTTTGAAGTTCATAGGTGAACATGGTGATATATGTTGTTAATATAGTAGTTTTATGAAGAGCCTCAGTACACCTTACCTCAGTAAGGTTGTACACTCTTGGGAGTACATTTTCAGTGGCAACAATTAGCTGTTGCACCTCATGTAATAAAGGACAGCAGATGTGCAGCAATGCAGGAATGGAAAAACAACTTGTATTTTGCCTGATTTGATTGTGAGTAAGCTTCTTGAGCTCCAATTTTCTGAAGGCTGTGCTGGCCACAGGATGTGGTAGTAGACATGAGAATTTACTGACCTTGTTGGCACATGTGGTCCGTGAGGCCCAACAGCTTTTTGACAGCATTTGTTCCCTTATTTACCAGCTGTGATTTCAGTATTACAAACACTGATCAGATCTAGGGTTACCTTGCCCGTTATCTCTTTTATTGTGTACAGGTGTGTTGAGAGGTGTAAGCCTGACCACATATTGTAGTGAAAAGGAGAGGTGATGTAGGTAGATCACAGAAAGACTGTCTTTGAAAATTATGGATTTTATGCTTAAGCGAATTGGACATAGTAAGTCCATGGGCCTGAGGGGGCGTAGCCCTGAATGCTGGGGGAACTGAGCTCTGTTTGAGGCTCCTCTCAATGCCCTTTGTATGATATCACAGCAATTGAGAGAAGTACCTGAGGACTGATGCAAAAGTGGCTGAGGAGGGAGGAGTGGCTGAGCTTTTAGAGGGTTCCTAGAAGCCTATGGGGTGCCTTTGGAGTGTAAGGGCAAGTGGTAATAAGATAACTAGGAACGGAAATTTAAAGGGTAATTGAATGTCACAGGTTGGTTTTTTCCTGAAGCAGTTTGCTTTAAAATGCACTTTGAAGTGACAAAAACCTGAATTCTAATCCTGTTTCTTCTTCAGCCATGAAAATGACCTTAGACTCGAAATAGAGGTTTGTTATTGATGATCTTTTTATTGATGGTCTTTTTATTGAGGTCGACCTTACTTGTGAGAGACAATCAGATAAGTATGCTAGGGTTGAATTAATGAATTTTAACTAGATTTTTTTTAAAGAGAAGATCAGAGAAATAACAC
Organism: Melozone crissalis; assembly: GCF_028551555.1. Taxonomy (NCBI): domain Eukaryota; kingdom Metazoa; phylum Chordata; class Aves; order Passeriformes; family Passerellidae; genus Melozone; species Melozone crissalis. Next base: position 31,237,495 of record NW_026535784.1, on the reverse strand, counting down.
AGTGTTTTGAGGGTGTTTTGTTTGTGTTTGCTTTTGTATGTAGTAAATAAATTGGTCTGATGTTATTTTTGAATTCACAGGTAACAAGTGCAAGGTTTAAGTTAAAATATAATTAGAGTACTAGGATGCCTTCTTATGTGCACTTGCTAATGAGGAATTTTGAGATAGTATAAAATGACTACATGTATTATTTCCCAAGCCTCCTAGATTTAATACATATGGTGCGTAGATAAATTTCTTAAAATATATTAATGACTTTTGAAATTTATAACATCTTTCCATAAGTGATGAAGATTTTATAAGTCACTATGTCATCAAACAAAACTCTGTAAACGTAAACGTGCTTTATGTCAATAGAGTTTATCTGACTCTTGGGCTCTTCCCTTGGTTAGAGGAACTTTTTGGTTTGGAGGACAAAGCAAGGCAAATTCAGACTTTGATTTCTTCAGAGACAGAGAGTGCTACTGAAGAAACTGTACATGACAGGCCAAAATGAGGCAATTTGACATAGAGTAACAAGCCCCTAATTCAGCTCCATCAGTTCTGATGAATTCCATGCTGAGGGAAGTCTACATAGAGCACAGGCCTTTGCCTCCTTAGTTCCCAAGACATGTTGATAGTGCATTTAATAGCAATTTCACAAACAATTTCTACTGTACAATTTATTTTACTTCTTTTTCATGAAAATCCTACTTATGTTTTGGAGGAGGTTTATTTGTTCTAGTAAAGTGTTGTGACATTTATTGAGGCCCATACACAGTGATGCCTGCTTGCTTCCCAGCTGTGAGTCACTGCGAAAATAAAGATTACTTTCCCTGCCATCAGCTCACACCCAAGCTAATTTTACAGCCTTGTCAAATAGCAGGAGAAATTACTAGTTATCACTACTTAATCAGGCTCAGCTGACAAGACTAGATTGGAACAGAAACATGGTGTGACTGAAGCTTGTTGCTGTAAATTGAATACTTTGACATGCTAGGACAATTACTATGTAAATTTCACTGGGAAATGTTTTGTTCTGGTAGCTTATAGAGGTCTTGTCACTACCTGGGGGCCCAGTGGGTGCTGTAGTTTCTTTTAATAAAGGCAAAGAAAAGGTCAGATCTGAAAAAGCAGCTTAGTTAAGAAAGCGAGAGCTGACAAAGCCAGCGGGGGGAAAAAAGGTTGAAAATCTTTTTGTTTTGCTTTAACTTTCTCTGGCACTTCCTATAAGAGAAGAAAATTAGAGGTGGGCTACTTTTATGATCCAGAAATTGCAGTAGTAGTCTGCTACTTTGTTTCCTAAATCCACAAAGGGACGTCTGTGAGACACTTAACTTCTCCTGTGTTATTATCTCTCAGGGCAATTTTCAAGGCTGTGGATGTGTTTGGAAGGCACAGAGCCTGGTAACTGACCAGAGCATTGCCAGTGGTGTCCCTTAGGTGCATAAAACATTGTTGATATGTCTACAGGGTCAAGCAAATTGCTGCTTTTATGAATCAGCTTTTGCTGTCAAGTGGCTGGAATGGTGCCAGCACAGCTCTCCTTTCTCATCATTTTAGAAGCCTATATTCTTTCCTTTTGTCTTCTGCAGAGGCAGTGTATTTCTGCATCTTTCTGTTGACTGTGAAGCTGTAAAGGGGGATGATTTGGAAGTTCTGCATCTTTTCTTAAACTCATGTGATGAGGAAATTTTTTCCCCCCAAATATAAAGCTATCAGGGAAGCAAGCAGAACTCTTATTCCTTGAAGCAAAAAAATACTGTTATTTGTGCCCACTAGAGTAGGCTAACATACAAAATGAAATCATAATAGTCTTAGGATTTTTAGTACTGAATAAGAAATAAGTGTGATTTAAACTCCTTTTCACTACTCTTTTTATGAATAGTCATCCTTTCAGGTTGTATTTTAAAGGTGCCTCCTGCAGATAGCTTCATGGTGTTTCTGGAACAGTTTTTTTTTCTTCCTCAGGCAGGTTAATATTTCAGAAATAGAGCAATCTCTTGCTATTTTCTTAACCCTCTGAAAGTCTCCATGCAACTTTGAAGCCAACTCTAAAATTATTTTGTGCAGAAACTTGGTTTTGAGTCTTGTTTCAATCCCACAGAAGAATTCTGTATCTGAAAGGAAAAAAGTTGATATCGTATGTTTTAAAGCAAGTTAAAGAGTGTATCTGTGTGTTGTTTCTATGCATAAGCCTTGAATTCCAAGTACCCAGCTCAAAAAACAAACTGTAGGAGCAGCATGCAAAACTGGTGAAAAGTTTTAATTTGTCAACTATGTGTATTTAATTTTTTAGTGTAGAAATTATTTTCAAATAAATTCAATGGGGTTTTTTGTGAAGTGATTGGATTTCCAAAACAGTAATGAATTACCAAATTGAATCACATATGATTAGTGCTTTATTAGTTCCTAATAGAAGGGAGAGAGGAAGGAGATTCTTTGGACAGAGATTGATTTTCAAAGCAGTAAATACAACTTCACAATGTGGAAACACCTCGTGCACTGGTAGACCAGGCCTCTGTTTGTAAAAATCTCATCCAGAAGTCTCTGAGGGACTAATTTAATGATGTAGGGATATTCTTTCATAGGAAATACCAGATACTAAGTTCTGAAATGTCGTGGAAAGACTAAACTGATTGAGGAGAGCAATATTTGAAAGCATAATTCAAGGTTCATAACTTTTGATTCATTACAGTCTTGAAAATGACATTGTACTTAACTAATCAGCCTATTCATCATTTGATGCTAGTTTTTGGTTGTTTGGGTTCTTTTGTTTTTACACAAGTGTTGGCATTTATAAAATACTTTTTGGCAAAGTCCACATTGCTAGTGTTATTTAATAATTGTGTGTATTGGTGCAGTGGCAATGCATAATGCTCCTTTCATGTCCTCTTCTAAACTCACATTGCTCTGAATGGTAATGTCATAAGTAAGAAAATACAGTTGTGAGCTACTTAACTAGCAGGGTGAGGGTTGCTTATCATGGTTATTTTCTTGCCAAGTATCTACCAAGACATTTCAGGCTTAACACAGAAGTTATTCTGAGACTCAAGGCTTCAGTAAATAAGCTTGAAGAAATCTATTATTTATGACAAGAAATTTTCAGTTTTTCAACCTTGGATACTGAACGTAATATTCAGTGTTGTTCCATGATTAAGTGCTAACATGCTGCACTAAAATATGTTTAAATGCAATAAAAGGGACATCTTGAGGAAAGCTTCTGTTGTACATTACTAAGGCCTGTCTGTAGTATTTTGTTAAGATTATGCAGAAAAGACTTATGCTGAGTAGATCCCTTTTCTACTTTCAGTTGTCAGGTTCTTCACCCCCTTGAATAGCATTCGTGCCATGAGTCCCAGATATGTACTGCTGCTTCTTCATCCCCTTAGCCCCACCCAACTTGTTGATCCAGGCATTTCAATACTGCCCTCTAGAAATAAATGACCTTGCTTTCAAAAGAGCTTAAAATAATAATATTTTGACCATAAAAATGGTGCCAGCCATTTATTTGTTTGGAAAAGTACAACCAAAAGGTGAGTAGTTACTTGACTGAACTCTTTCTGAAGAGTTTTGCATTTCTAAGTGTCTAGGATGAGTGCATTGTGTAAAAATACAAAAATTTCAATTATACACTTTTTTAAAATTAAAAAAAATCACCTAGAGACAGCATGGGCATCCTCTTCCCAGTTTGTCTGTATGACAGGATCAGCATGAAGTAGGATTATATTATAGAAGGAAATAATTTTGGTTTAATAGTTAACTTGCTGTATGGAATAATGCTGAGCTAGTTTTTTTCCTTGTTTTTTGTGGTCAAATGTGTCACTGTGGAGCTCAGCAATAAAATGGATTCCCAGCCTTCAATAAGGAAAGCATTGGTAAGGGATTCCATAAAATTATCAGTATTACAGGTACTAAGCTCTGAAGGCCACTGCCTTTTACAGCTCTTGAGAGAAGAGCTGGCAGGTTACTGCATCTGATGAGACTGTGTGGTGAAAGGGCAAGAGAGATAACATGCCCATACGTTGCTGGATTCCAGTCTTGGCTGTGAAATGGGCAAGCTGTTTAAATTCACCGGCCTAGTCTGGCAGTCTGTAGAGCTGGGAACAATCCCAAATTCACGCTCTGGAGAAGACTGGAGGCCTGGGTCTATTCAGTTAGGATGAGCCACAGGGTGTGCAGATGTTTACTGCTACACTGCACTGGGTGCTGGTGGTGTAGCATGGCACATGCCCAGAGGTACAAGCATAGACGTGAGCTAAGCTGACTGATCAGGATTTCTTGGAATAATTTGTGGAAGACAGCATCAAACCTTGAGCACTTAGGCCTCCAGGTCTGTAAATGATCACTTACTAGCCTCTAAAGAGGAGGCTGCATTATTCCTGTAGCTGAACAAGGTTAGCTGAGGAAGACCCAGTGTGATGTTTCTGAGCAACGTGAACGAGTGGTGACTCAAACACCAAACATTAAAAATATTGCTGGACTGAGCTATTTGGTTATCTGAAGAAACACAAGTATGGAAGTCAGGATACAAGTGAGGAAAAATGTAGTGTAAACAATGGAAGACTAGTCAAGTAATGTGTTTTAGCATCCTTAAGTATTTATCCTCTTATCAGTATGGGAATGATGAGCATACATATGTAGCCTGGGCTGATTGCAGAAAACACTTTCATGGAAATTATAGTGATCAAAGCCAAAGTGAAAAATCAATTCCGTATCCTAATTTCAGGTAGACTGATTTAGTTTTCTGCCCTCAATCCCAAAATTATAAAATATCATGACAAGTTTTTCTTTTGAAACTTTGTGTGTTTATACTAATATATAGCTCATTCAAACAAGCTATTTTATAATATATATGTAGATTGAATTAACAGACTCAAATAACCTGTCTTCATCATCATTTGCTATTTAAATCAGTCTTGTTAGTGCAGAGTCCTCATATCTTATTTTAAAAGTTAATCCAGTTTAAAGTGTCACTAAGGCAAAAAACTAGTCTTGATAGAAACAAGCTAAAAATAGCAAATAATAAGTTCCTATTCAAATTATTTTGAAAGACCTTTGTATCCATTGTCTTTGTATCCATTTTTCAATTCTCCTCTGATTTTTTTTCTTTTTTAATTCCTTAATCAAAATATGATGTGATACTAAAGCTGTACAGTAATATATTTGCCTTTATCAGTTGAGCCATGATTTCATAATTAAGAGGAGAGCTTAATGATGTTGATTGACATCAGATACATTGCAATCTTTTCTACACTGAGTTATGTCTTGGAGCAAACCCTTACTTCACTGAAGCTGGCTGAACTGCCTATCTGTCCATCTTATATCTACTAACCTTTTTTGAGTATTGATTTTAGGATTTATTTCCAGGCCTTTATAGATTTTCTAGTATTTCAAGCCTCAGTGAAAGCTGTTGTGCTCTTTGGACACTTTATTCTGCCATTCAAACTACCTGAATGATACTTACTGTCCACATAAAGCCTGCATTCACCTGGTGTGCAAGTAATTTGCAATGTCTTTATGTGGAGGATGACAATTGGAGTTCCTGTATGCCATAAGTACTATAATTTGCTAAACTGATACAAGTTTGACTGAGTTTTCCACTGAAATTTTTAGGCTCTGGGAAGAATATTATTTTACTGAGTAGTATTTTAAATATTTCTGTAGGTAGTCAGTTCAGTTTCATTTTACCATATTTAGACAGTTTTACCTAATGTATATGAGGTTATGGTAATCTTTTATACATAGCATTTTTCTTTTCTACTGCAAACCTTGCTTTATTTTTTATTTTAGTGAATTTTGGTAAGATTGCATTCTTCAGGAAATATGTAAGAATCTTGAATTGCAATGTCTCATTTCTTTGGAGGCTCAAGAATTTCCCTTTTAAAACAAGAAGCAATGCCTGTAGCTTCTAAGTAGTCTTTTTTGTAGCCAGGGTGTTTGGCATCACTTCTAAAACTCAGGATATGAAGAGCACACTTGTGGAATTGGAACAAATGGTGCATGCATTATAAGTGTTTATCCTCATGAAAATACATAGATTTATTCTCATGGCACACCCAGTGTCCCAGCTGCGGAGGTCTAACTGCATCTCTGTGGCAGTTCCTGGGCCTTTTCTGAACATGACAGCTGTTCATCAGCTCTGCCCTGCAGCCCATCAGAGCACAGAGCTAGCTGCCCTCTGCTATGGACAGTGTTGGATAGAACTTCAAATAAAATGGATTTCATGTAAGGCTTTTTAAGACAGTGATCGTCTGTTGCTGTTAGAGTCTCGTGACAAGAGAGCAAGGGGCTAAAAATGAGCAGAATTCCACTTGATGAGGAAAGGCAAGTAAAGCACTGCTATGAAACCTAGCAGAAAATCATTAAGTTTAAGGTTTCATTTCTATGAATTTGAAATCTGGCGAGTTTTTTTGATAAAAACACAAAAGGATGTTTTGGTGGTTTGTGGCTTTTGCTAGAAATCAATTCACATATACCTTTACAATGGCAATCAAAAGTAAATGTAAATGAGGATTAAAGGTCAAAGTTGAATGATGGAGAAATGTTGAGAAAGTGTTAGATGCTTTCCTCTTCTAAGTGTGGCTCTGTTTTAGATCAGTCTGTTCAGCAGGAAGAATAGAATAGTTGTAGACTAAGTGCATCAGTGTTGCTTCTCCTTCTCAACACTTTAACATAATGCAATTACTCTGACACTGTCAATGTGAATATCCAAATTTAATGACCTACCCTATCCTTACACGCATAAGGTTACAATATTAACCATGCAAATTTCAGTACAACTGCTTTCAAAAGGTATCTCGTACTGGAGGGGTGACTTTTTAAAATATAAGTGGGATTCTGATGTGTTTGGGTGTTTTGGGTATTTTTTTTTCTCTTACTCTTTAGAAGTTGTTAGTCTTACATATGTGAGGTTCTTTTGCTTGATTTGTTTGGGTTTTTTTGGCTTGGCTTGGGGTTTTATGGAGGTGAAAACTTACTAGTTTGAAATCATATTTACTAGGGGTCAAAAATGCTGAATGAAAAACTTTTTCTTTTAAAAATAGCGTGAGAGTTCCATGTATGTCTGTTAGTTGCATTTGTTCTAGTCCAAGAAGCGTCACTGATGATAGACAGCCGGCAACAATAGGTGTTGGTTTTGGTAGGTGGCTTTCTTAATTTGCTGTCTGAAACAGCAATGTATTAATTATGGACTTCATTTGTTCTACTTCTTCCTACAGATAAGAATAAAAAATTCTACTAAATTCTTTTGCTGCAGTGGATTTTCTTTTTTTCACAAAACATTTAAATATACATACTTAGACTTTTCTGTCACTAGATAATGAGCACTGCTTTCTCCAGAACTTCACATTATTGCAAAGCATCTGTTCATTTTCCAATGTACATGTATGTTTTACCAGCAAGCTACTTACTAAAATGTTTCCACAGCGGTTATTTCAGAAAAGGGCTTGTCATTAAATTAATTTGCACTGTGTTTTAGGAAGGAAAGTCTGAACTACAAATTTACATCTTTTTTTTTTTTTAGTGAAGTATCTAAAACCTAGTTAGTTTATTTATAGCTACATAGCAGTTAACATTTTGCAAATACAACTATATTAGCTATGAGTTTTTATTATTTCTTTGTAACATTTCATCAGTATGGTAGCTGTATAGTGTATTGGTAAATACTGATTTCTAAATGACACTTATAAAGAGGAAATGCAAACTAAGTAGCAAATATATGTAAATTGAAACTATTCTGTAGCAGTTTTTGATATGCATAGTTACACTTCCTAACAAGGAGCAAAGATATCTATACTTTTTTTTTAACCCTAGAATTTGCAGGGCTAAACTTTTAATTTTGTTTGTTTATTGCAAAGCTGACAGGTTTCTGCTCCAGGGATACCTTTATCAGGATGTGACTTTCTTTTGAGGAATGAGAAATCGTTCACTTACTTTGTCCCCAGAGGTGAAAATGCCAGGCTTTGTTAACAACAGAGGAATGTGTTCCTTTTTTCTTTTTTTTTCAACAAAACATGAAAGATGAAATCCTATCAGATGCAGTAATCTAAACATTTGTCATAAAATATTTTTGGATATTAGGAGACACTGATTTGCATGGCCATTATTTACTTTTGAGTATTACGTTTTTTTCTTTCTGAAATGTGTAAACAACTCAATATTGAAAACAGTGAGGTTAAACATGGATATTCCATAGCTGCTGTGCAATTAAGATGCTGAGTGTATGGTGCTTTCCTTTCAACATGAAAGCTTGTTTACATTTCCTTGTTTATAAGTCCACACTTCCAGAATTGTGTGTTGCTTTATCTCTATACTTAATAGGAACAATCGTTTTGGATCTGTAGATACAAAGTTGGAGTTGTATGTGTGGATGTTGTTTTTTGTATTGTAAGCTCATATTGCCCAGGATAACACTGAATTGTTTTCTAGAGTTGATCTCTTTGTAGACCAAACAATCACTTCAGAGTAGCTTCATATTACGCTCTGGAATTCTTTTTGATAAGAGGATTTGGTTTTTGGAAATGATGTCATAGAAGATATGTCATCTGTCATATTACGGGAAAAAGTTTTCAGTGAAAGAAAATAATTCCAGACAGTTAGATTTTTTTTTTGTTTTACTCATTCCACCTAAATTCTGTCATTGTTCCAATTTATTTAGTGTTGTAAGCAATGTGTTTTAAACAATCCTGCTATTTTCACATGAAATTACTGCTTGATTGCACTGTTGAATTTTATGCCAGAAACCATATTGGTTGGATGGCCCAAATGGATGACAAATAGGCCAACTCAGATTTTCAGTATGCTTACACAATTATTTCCCTGCCTCTGCAGCTGTAAGCACAAGGTGTACTTGGAAGCACTCCCCAACACGAGCATCATCATCCCGTTTCACAACGAGGGCTGGACGTCGCTGCTGCGCACCATCCACAGCATCATCAACCGCACCCCAGACAGCCTGATCGCAGAGATCATCCTGGTGGATGACTTCAGTGACAGAGGTAAGGCCCAGCTGGTGTTGTTCTAACTTGAAATTTATACTGCAGTGTGGTCCAGAGAGAAGTTGAAGAGATGCAAAAACAGCCTTGAAGTAGCCTTTGGTTGTTAGCAGGAATAAGCATTTATAAGATCCTTTTGTTCTACTTGGCATGAGTACTGAAATTCATGTCAAAAGGAGGAGAAACTGTCAGCTGTTAATTAGGCTTTATTAATGTTGTATTTTGAATTTTATTACTGAAATACTGCAAATTTTAGTATTTCCTCATATTTTCCCTATACTTCTCTTTTACTCTGAAAATACATCAACTTTGACAGTTTTGGATGCAACTCATTAGCTTTTGATCCTGGAATTTTATTGAGGTAGGCACATTCACATCTAGTAGAAAATAGCCATACAGAGAAATGAGGGTTTTTTGAATGAAATGTGAAAAAATGCTTTGGAATAGTTGATCAAAATTTGCATCATTTATATATAGTAAAATTAAGAAAACATCAATCACTTAAATGTCTTACGCTACCATTACTTCTTGAATGCAGCGGAAAAAAATTCCACCTCAAGTTCCTTAAATGAATTTTAACGGTTCTTTAGGTAAAATTCCTCCCTGATAAGGATATAGAACTAGGAAATAGTTTTGGTTTTTTTTCAAATTTCAGTTCATCCCTTAGAAGTTTAAGCATGAAGACCTTTGACTTTGGTGTTTTGCGGGCTAGGTTTTCTGTTTCTGTTGAAGCATCCATTGCTGGTGTGTGTGTTAGCTTTGTTCTGAGTAGGCTGATAGCAAAAGAGAGAATTGTAACCTTAGCTAATGTTTTACTTAAAGCCTTTGTCTCAGCTAGGAACTTAGAGAAGCAGATTTCTGACCTACTGTTTTAAGAAGCCCCCAGGTGAGTGAGAGGAAATATTAGTAGAGCACTGCAGTAGCAGAACTGTTTCTGTAAGATTTTTTTTAACTTGACATTTCAGGATTTAGAAAGATAAATGCTGCACACATCTATCTTGCCCTCTCATATCTGCTGGTTTACTTGCAATATGTCCTTTGATGAACTGCCTCTCGATCTGTAATGCAATTTAAGTGAAATTGTAAAGTGAGTATAGTCCTGACTATTCTATGTTTATGAAATCTAGACCACAGATGAAAGTTTTGGAAATCAGACCGATAAAACAGCACACCCGGGCTGTTTCTGCAGGCTAGCAATTTCCTAGCAGTTAACAGCTCAAAGGGAAGTCTGTAAGTTGGTTTTATGAAGTATCTGACAAGTAAAAAAGCTGGTTTCTTTCCCCCACCCTTTTTTTAATTTTTGGCTGAAATAGCAGCTATTGAGGTTGTGCTTGCTCAATATGGTAATACTGTAGCATTTTTTAATGAAGAACATAATTGCTACTGTTGATGCATTTTAAAATATGCTAGTGTTTTGTAAAGCTTATCTACTTCCAGGTTATTGGAAAAAGAATTAATGCCAGTAAACAGGCTCTTGCTCTTTCTCGCATGCTCTAACTTAGTTTCTGCTGAAAGTAATATTATTTCTATAACACTAAAAAAATCTCCATAGTCGTCTTTGTTTCCAGTTTTACAAAGCTATCTGACTTTTCAGTGGAATAGCTTCCAGCTAGAAGAAGTGGTTCATATAGCATAGGAATGTTTAACAAAAGCGTTTAATAGAAGTTTGAAAAACTGAACGGAGTCTACAAAGCAGACTTAGATGAAGTTGGACCTAGAATTGTGGTACCAATAAAATTATGTACTTCTGTTTATAGGTGTTATTAAAGTAAAGTTCAGAAATGTGAATGATTGCTATTTTTGAACATACTGGGTACTGTATGCTTTAAGAAGAGAGATAACACAAGAAAAATCTGCTGCAGTCTCTACTCTGAATTCAGTAACATTGAGGTCAGAATAATTTTGGTACACCTGAAGTTGTTTTAATTCTTGTATTTGTGATCCTCTAAATTTTACTTTAATGAGACCATATTGTGTTTTCTTGTGCTCTTTTTTCTTCTTCTATATGGTGGTCACACACAATAGAGTTGGATTATTTTATGTTAAGAAAATGCTGACGGATATCTAGCTCTGTCTCCTCCCAGTTCAGAAAATAACCTATTTTTAGGCAGTGGCAGATTCTTTTACCCTTTAGTTACCTTTCTAAGACTGATAGGAGTAAAGCAGCATAAAAGATATTGATGCCAGATTAGGCAAAAAATGAAGTTTGTATGTTTAGATGTTGTCAGAACTCATAGAATCATTGCTAGCAAAGTTTACTGCTGTGTTGAGGCAGTATAGTGATTAGTGATAAATTCATATCCCTTTTCCTTTTTGTATAATTTCTTCATGAAGCTGCAGATGCCATATAGCTGACAAATTGCTAGTATTTTGTGAAATCAGTTATGTGTTATGAAAGTGAGTAAAAATGTTATTAATGTATGCTATTCTTGTTCCATGATTTCATAATATAAGGGGAGAGTTTTCTGTTAGCAATCTAAACATCATATGTAGATAGTCAAAAGTGAAAATGAGGTATTTCAATGACCATGGTATTTTTAAAATAGTGATTAAATGGCAAACACTTTTCTTTAGTTTTCTATTAATCCTGCTGTTCCTTTTTACAAACATCTGGGAAGTTATGAAAAGTCAGTTCCTATTAGAAGCAGTAAATGAGAAAAGAAGAAATATGAAAGCTGTGTAAAAGATTGTTTTTTAAAGGCTCCAGCATTTTTCCTCCTTTTTAACTAATGCCAATATAAATACTGAAATGCGCTGAATAAAACTTTTAATAACAAATGATGAAAATGTTTTACTGAACAGATAGATACCAGGAGTTTGCTGGTTCTTCCGCAGAATAACTTATATGCCTTGATTTTATTCATATGCACTCCTTTGGCTTTTATGATCAGAACCTAAATCTTTAGATAGTTCATGCATAATATTCCACATAAATTATGACATTTAGGTGTTATAAAAATAAAAGGACAGCTGCATATCTTTAAATATCAATATAATGCAGATTAAAGGCTTGATATTTTGAGGGAGGTAAGGAAATGTTATGAAACACGAAAGTGCAATATTTGGTTATGGACAGATTTAATATAAAAAAACTACCTGAATATTAGAAGTTACCTATGACAGGAGGAAATGGGGATTTAAATATAGGTACAGAGTTGCAAGATCTCTTTATTCATGTAATGTATGAGAGTGTTTGTATTTAAAATGGTGAACCAACAGGTAGGAGAAAAATGTCTGATTTAGTGGAACTTCATTTCAGCAAAAATAACAGCTTTGATTTATTTTGCAAATGCAAATGTCAGAATGTTGGTGTACTGGTGAGATGAAGGAGGACTGAATCTGAAGCTTGTAGGTGCTCTAATAAATGTAAAATGAATACATTGTCACTTAAGCACTATGAAAGAGAGGAAAATAATAGTCTTCTACTTAGCTTGCCTTAGAAAACTATGGATACAGTAAGAGTACATTTTAATGATGTGCATAGTTTTTATATACTAAAGTGTGCAAAGTGTTTCTGATTTTGTGATGGATTTGGGGCTGCAGATCCAGTACCTGATTCACATAAGCCTTGTATTTCAAACTCAAAGACCTATCAGTTTCAGTGTAACCTACCACAGAAAATCAACCTTTATATTTGAAGTAGCAGCACACCTTTGTGTCGTTATCTGCAGTGGCTTTGTGTGCAGCTCTAGTTTTGTGATTCTGGTTTCTGGGAAAATGAGCCTTGTTCAAAGTGGCTTCTTTTTCTGGGAAGATTTTGTAGTTTGTGAGAAGGTTGTTTGAAATGGAAGGTGGGGAGGATTGATGTTAAAGATTGGGTGTTTCTTGTTGACATAGTTTGTTCGGAAGTCAGTCTGTCAAGAGACAGATATCTAAAAAGGGGCAAGAAGCAGAATATGGGCAACAGTTTTAAAGGAAAGGGCAAAATGAAAAAGAAAGCAAGTTTTCATTGGTTCAGTAATGGAACATCTTGCATTTACAGAGGAATACTAAAAATTTTGATTAATGTTTTAAAACTTTGGGGAAACATAGATTTGCATAATTCATTAGTTTAACAGTTCATGTTGGTTGCCAACATATGATAGATTTGTACATCAACTTTTATTTCTTTTTATGTTATAATTACTTTATTATCATAGACTTGTAAGCTGTTGCTAACACAGTATATGCCCATGAATGTAAAGTTGACTTAGAAAGGATTTTGACTTTACCTTGTAGTTCTTGAAGCAGTACAGGACCTATTATAAGAAAAAATAAACAATGCCACAGCCAACAATAAATTTATTAGCAGTAACAGTTATTTGGCAGTATTTTAGTTTGGAAAAAACCCCTCAGATCTGCCAAGGGAGAAAAAGGAATTTGAAAACTTAAAACTTGGTAGCCTACAGCTTCTTCCTCAACTAGTTCCTGTGAATAGCAATGAACTGGTTTTTTGGTAGAAAATTAAAAACTAGGAAATTTTCCTTCATGTTGATGAGCCAGTCCCTTCTCATATTGCTGTCTATTATGTTCTCCTGTATCTATCCCCTTGCTTAGGTCTGTTTTCTGCATCATTCATTTGAGAGTGTCATGTTATCTCCTATCAGGTACCACATGGTTAGTGTCAGACCTCTGAATAGGCCAGTTCAATAACATGGAAGTCGGTGTGCAAAAGCAACTTGTGTTTACTTTGTCAGAGCTGTAGTTGGTCAGTGAACTTCGGTGCCAGTAATGTGGTTTTTTGCTGTGAACATGCAAGATGAGCTGATGTGTGACTGGGATTTTTTAAACTGTAGTTCTGTAAACTGCATTGGTCATGTTATATAATAATGATAGAGTAAGGGAAGGGAGTTTGTGCTAAAAGCAAAGCAACTCTATCAGACTATCAGATTGCACCACTTTCCACTGAAGGAACACATGCTATTGCATGAGGTGGAAATTCCCTGTATTTTGTTTGTAGATAGTTTATAACACGTCATTGAAATTCAAATGTGTGGATGCTTGGCTTCAGATTATGGCTAGATGTAACTTTCTGACAAAAGGGAAGGGAAGGTTTTATATTTTATGAATTACTGTCTTGTCATAGGAAAGCTTTGCTAAAGACAGAAAGTGTCTGTGTGATGAAAGCTCATGTCTCCAAAAATTGCAGTGTTAGGCACAGCTTGTGTAAGACATGGTTTGTGAGAAGGTAAGGGTGACTCTGCATATAAATCTGTTAGGTTTGTAGGCAAATAGTTATACCTGAGGCACAAAGCCTTACCAGCTGGGAAGCCTGTTGCTACAAACAATTAATTATACAAAGGTAAAGAGAGATGTTTTCTGCTTAGTGAAGAATTTGTAGTGGCTTTCTACTTGCTTAATGCAGCATCCTGGAAGCCAGGGTGATCCCAGCAACTTCAGCTGCCCTGTTCATTTCACTGATAGCATAAGCAAAACCTTCCTGGAGCAGAGTTGAACACAGCAAGGTTTTCAAGTAATGTTGACCTTAATATTAACATATTGCTGCATCGTGTATACTACATCAGAAAAAAAATAAAATCTTAGCTTATAAGCCTAAGTGAAGGTCAGCCTCGTATTTTAAAGTGATTTAAAAAAAGGAAAAGGCCAAATAGAAAATGAAACAAATTCCATTTCAAGATGTCTGTATTGACTAGAGATCTAACTAAGTGCAGGATTTACATTTTTATACTTGTGATATTGAGCTATAAAATGCCTCTTTCATTTCCTCTACAATGCACTCAGTTACTTGAATTTCATGAAACTTGGACTTGCTTCTGGTCAAAATACTATCACTGTAAAAAGTACAACTTAAAACCTGTACATGCATAGGTTGCAGTAAACTGACATGAATCTGTAATACCAAGTTTTCTGTTCTTCACTCTACATTCTCAGTTTTGATAATTTAACATTATCAATGTAAAATGAATACATTGTCACTTAACAAGCACTATGAAAGAGAGGAAAATAATAGTCTTCTACTTAGCTTGCCTTAGAAAGCTATGGATACGGTAAATTCTGTTGTGGGTTTTTTCTTCTGAAATTACAGAATACAATCTTTTACCTTCAGCTCCTTGATGTACCTTGCAGTAGCAGTTTCATTACTGAAAGCATTTTGACGTGACAGAATGGCTTTACCAGTGGTAAAAGAAAGAGTTGGCCTGAGGCTGGTGAGATTTCGGCTCAGAAGAATAATGGTCATTTTGAAGGCAACTGCAGCTCATCCCAAAATGCATTTTATTTGCTGGAGTAAAAGTATTGTCATGTTATGAGATAGTCACAGGTGGGAAGAATTTCAAATAACTGAAGTTTTACAGTTTATCTGGACAGAATTGAGAATGTGTCTGCATTGAGATAAATTTAGGATTATCTCCCACATCCCAATGCTGCCTGCACTCAGGGAACTCAAATACAACTTGGCTGTAAAAATGAAAACTCCAGTGATGAAAATATTAATATGAAAACAAATTCTTAATTTTCACATAGTTGATCAAATCAGTTATAAAAGATAGATAATTTCACTTTTGAGTATGTGTGGAGTCAGAATACAAAGCTTTTGCTTCCACAAAATTGGTCAGTCTATCTTTAGTTGCCCACCCTATGAAATGCCTGCTGGGTGTGTGTCATGCCTCCACACTGCATCCCTTGTGTTTGTGAACATGTGAGGAATTCTTGAGATGGGAACTAATGAGCAGCCTGCACTTAGCAAGATGGAGTTCTCTGGGTGTCAGAGTCCAACAACTATGATGCCGGGCTTGTTTCGAGTGGGGTTCTTGAGATACCTGAAGTAAATCTGGATTTAAAACAGTCTAGTTACTCTGAATAATTTTGAAATACTAGAAGCACATTTATTCATGAGGCAAATTTTTCTACTATGCATCTCAGCTTTGGTTTATATTTCCTTAGGGTTAAATTGAATTATGGCTGAAATGACATTATTTTAATATTCCTCATGTGGAATACTCAAGTTTGATCTTGTAAACAGGAAGGAAAATTTCTAACTCTACATAAACATAGGTATCTACATTGGCTTTTCTCTGAAATATGAGCTGTTTACTTTCCACTTGAAAAAGCATTATTACATTGCAGTAATAGACTAAACAACTTGAGAAGAGACTTGAACAATTAGCTCACAATTATCTTCTTCAGCTTCAGTTAATGAACTATGGAAAAGATGCACATTAGTTTCGGAAAAAATTGAGATGATGTTGTTCTTTCATTTCCTTACCTTTCTTCTTTTCTTTCTTCTTAACTTCCTATTTCTCTTTATAAGCTTTAAGAATTTTTTTGTCTTATTTGCAATAGGGAATTCTTAACTAGTATTCCAAATGTATTACTTCCACAACTTCACTGAGTAGTCTAATGGAGATGTTAACTAATTTTTACGTCTTCAAATGGTATATCCCCTGAATAATCACTGTTAAAACCTGCAGAAAGGCAATGTAGGATAGAAGCTGAAGTCTGTTGCTTTGGACTTTTTCAAACATTCCATCTGATGAAATTCAAACTGAGAAGTTTTCTTTTCTTGTGGTGATTTGTTATTAGGAATCAGGAGAATAGGCCTGAGATCTTATAAAGTATTGTTTTTCATAAGCTAATCAACTAGATTTTTCTGTAGTATCAAGAGAAAGGATTCTTGCCAAATACTAGTTGTCTGTTATTTCAAAAATTTCCTGTAATTTAAAATTGAAATTTATTCATGTTCCTTTTCATGCATGACTGTTACTTCAATGTTATCTTTAAATAACTCATTATCTTCTCATTGTACTCAGAAAGAGATTGCAACTTTCAGTTTTCAAAGTTCATTGAAGTTTCATAAAGTGTGACAAACTTTTGAATTGACATCCTAGTAGTCTTTCCAAAAACGGTAGTTTGTTACAGTCAAGGTTGCCTTAATTGCAACATTTGAGTTCATCTAAGTAGACTTCAAAAATATATTTCACCTTTCCTGAAAGTAGACTTTCAAGTAAGCTTGTAATGATCAAGCAAAATAACATCCTTGAAGAACAGGCAATAGTATTATCCTTAGCTACTACATTTTATGGATCTTAAAGAAAATAATTCCAGAAAACCTTGTGCTTCATTTTCCTGTTTTATAAATGTATTTTGATTTGTCATTTTTTCCTGTTTGCATATCATGGGTGATCCTGAAACCTGCTGATATTCAAAATATATTATCAGTAACATAAAAGAGGTTGTTTTCCTGTTCATTCACTGGTACTGAGCTTCACATAAGGTAAGAGGGGAAAAAGAATGTGGATGGTATAACGAAAGCTATGAAATTATCAAAGCAGAGAATTAGGATTGTCACTCATGAGAAGGTTTTAAACCCAGAATTCTGGTATTAAAACATTGTGTTTTACTATAAGATCTATAAAAGTCCTTGCAGTCAGATATGGGGTATAAATAGTTTCTAATAATTTCCCTGGGAGATTAGTGGGAGAATATTGATTTGATTGCTAACTAAATAAATATTTAGTTGTGTTTTTTCCCCAAACTACATGCCTTTGTCTTTTCTAGAATGATTCTTACATGTAGGATTGCTACCAAGTGCTCAGTTTACAAATCCTAACACATTCTAAAGAAAGAAGAAAAATCCTGTAATGAGGTTAGCAGATGAATGTCTTTAAAGCTTTATAGATGAAAAAGAAAGGTTTGTCCTGCCCTATTTTTTTTGTAACCCTGACAAAATTAAAACACGTTTAAAGAGTCCTAGTAGGTATTCTGACCTTGCTTCGCTGATGGTGTAAAACAGTTAAGAATTTCCATTCAAGTTCTGGTATACTCTATTTCTGTGAAAGCAAATGAATAAACAACAATAACAGAATAGCTTACAGATTACTTTCTTAGAGTATTGAGAGCTGAAATTCATTTATATTAATTTCATCTTGATGCTTTTCTTTTGAGATAACCCAGTACATAATTTGACAGTATTTTTTTCTGATGATTCTTTCCTGGATAATGGCAAGCAGTTCTCCCATCACTTTTATTTATTTAATTTATTTATTCTGAATAAATGGATGCCCTGTTGCCAGAAGCATCTATTTGTTTAGTATTGCATATGTTTATGCAGATTTTTATTTTGTGCAGTCAAAAATCAAAAGTGTACTTAATGCAATATCTTGTTCATTGCTCTGTGCATCTTCAGTGTCTCACAGGAAGCATTTGTGACATATAGAATTGTCTAGTTACAAATCTTCTTGTACAGAAATGCAATCATAATTTCATTAACTTGAAAAGGAATGTTGTTGCTCTCAGAAATCGCTATCCAGACGTTCAGTCAGCTTTGGGGGCTTTTCTGTGTGTGCTGATTTCCCAAATTGAGCTCATGCATCTTTCAGACAGATGGGCAATTTTATGAAGCTTATAAATGGCTGAAAGATTTAATGGTTCTGTCATGCGCAGTTTGTTTTTTAAATGCTACCGATTTGTGAAAAAAGCACTAATAACTTGTATTGAGCAATTATAACAGATTTCTTTTAATAGGACTGGGTCAAACTGTGTTTTCTAAATTAGAATAAGTTCCACATGCAGTGGGAAATTTCAGTGAAGAAGAATGAAGCAAAAGCATGATTTGCTACATGTAAAGAGATTTTAGCATTCTCCTCTGCCTTCTCAAGTTACAGATATGAACTCAATTGACTCAGTTTTGGTGATTTTTTTCCCCTTTTTTTTCCAGTTGTATGTTTATGCATTATGAGAGCAGGTGCACACATGGCTTGGTTTTGGTGGCTTTGCAGGGCTGCTGCATAATTGAGACACCCAGCACACAGAGGCAAACAAATATGCTGATTTCATTTATGGTCAGTGACTTAGCAACCTTTGTTCACCTGCTGTAGGAACCCTCATATCTGCCCTCCTCACAAATTCAAGAAAAAATGTTTTAGGATAAATGTCAAAGTGTTTGTTGTAAGCAGAATGCACTACACAATATGGAAAATCCTAACCATTTAGAATAGGTGACTGCTGGGGATTTTGCTGTTATATGGTATTGAAAACCCTTCTAATCACAGTGGTACAATGTACTACAAACCTGTGCATGGCATTCAGGGATGAAGGCCTTCCAGTCTGTGCTGACTTCTGGCTTTGGAAGTTGAGTGTTACTATTGTCAGGAGGAAGGGGGGATGGTTGGGGAGATTTTGGTTTTCTTTGTCTGAGTTTTTTAACAAAAGTAATCTAATTTCTCCTACTGTTACATCAGGATATTTTCTACAGTATCTTCTATCTTTATTTTTTTCCTAGGGATCTGATAATTCTTTAATAGGTAGAAATCTCTCGACAAAATAGATTATTTCTGCCTGAGGTCTCTTCTTCCCCTTCATTTGAAGGGCAACATACTGAATTTAGAAAACAGAATTGACATTCTTTGTAAAAAGTGCTGTTATGCACATCTATCAAAATAGCAAATGTACTGCTTTAGATTTAGCAGGATAAACATGAGTGGGCTGTCTTACTCCATTCCTGGCTCATTTAATCACAGAGGAGACACAGATTAATTGTTCTTTATTTGTGGTACACTATTTCTAGTCAACAAGGAAATCCACTCCTGTTTGTAAATATTCTAACTTCAAAAATTTCTTTTTAAAAATGTTCTACAGTCCTAGTGGAAAGTGATGATGCTTTAAAATGAATTTCAGGTATAACTGATTCATTTAGGAGAATTTAAAAAACAATATTTAAGGATCTTATTCCCATAGTTTTGCATAAAGCAAAGTTCCTGGTGTGATGAAAGAAAGACATACTATGTACAAGGAAAAGTAATATTTTTGAAATCAATATACTTTAACACTGCAAAGCAATACAGAACAGGTGTTATTCTTGTTCTTGAGTGGTTTACCTATTGCAGTTTTTAACTGTAGAAAGCATTGATAGATTACACTAATGAAGGGGAAAATGAAAATAATCCTTACTACATTTGAGTCTAAAACTATTGCAGTTCTTGAATGTGTTTGAAAACACTAGCTGAAGTGTTGACTTCTTATCTGCAAACCTCATTCTTATGTTTCTGTATTGGCAGCTTGATATTAACAATAAGAAAACAAGCTTTGTGCTATGAGTATTAAAAATACCGAAACATGGCATTGAAGTGTACAATGGGCCAAATTCAGATATGTGCATCTAGTCAGTGCATTATTTACAGGAGCTTACATATCCTTTTTAAACGTAGTCCATGGTTGTGGTTTTTTTCTTTGAAAGAAAGTTAAACATGTTCCTGGTCAGTGATTGAAAATCTGTGTGCCAGCTGTGAATGAAAGGGTGTGAAATGTAAAATAGATTGATGGTGCCAATTATGCTGGAGTCTTTTTTGTGTGTGTACACCTGAAGTAGAAGTGATTAAATTTTGAAAGAAATTGATGATTATTACTTCTGAACTGAATTGATTATTTCTGTAGAGTCTTGTAAGTGTTGCTAGTTCAGGTAATTTAGCTGAATTTAGAGCTTCAGCAAGAACTGTGAGCTAATTCCTTTTCTTCTTTCTCATGCCCCATGTTCATTTTAGTTTTTTGAAGTGCTGTGTATTTGAACTTGGTTTCCTTCATGGAGTGGGCATGGAGTTAAGCTCTACCTAACAAATGTCATATTTTTTAAATGCTATGCCTTGATTATGAATGAAATAATAGTTATAAAAATTCAATAAAAAGCAAATTTCCTTTACTTCAATAGGGTAGAGTTTGGGAACCCTTCAAAGAAATCTGAAATTCTGGAAAGTAAACGCAATTATTAAATGGTAAACTATTCTTGCATACTTGTTGTTCATGGTCATCTTCATTTTTTATATCGACAGTCGCTTGCATTTCAGTGTGCTGTAGTGGGCTTTGTTTGTCCTTGGTGACTTTTAGAGTTCTTGTAGTACGAGGGATGATCTTGTCCTAGTATAAATCAATTATGTTGGCAGAAAAAGATCTGTGATTAAGTTGCTTGTATCTCTTTTAGACTGTCCAATTAAGCTGGCATGTACTGAATTTTTGCAACATGCTTCAGGTAAAGAAAAAAAGAAACCTCTCATGTGCCCAAGAACAGTTGGCCCCCAGGCGAACCCACCTGTTCCCCACCTCCTCTTCACCCCAAAGTTCTGCATTCCATACCATGAAAGGATATTTTATTTCTGATGTTATTTTATTTCAGGATAGAGTAACCTTCTATTCCAACATATTGGCTGCTTCAAAGTAGTTTTCCTATAGTGTGAAAACTGTAACTTGTGTGGCACTCCTGCATTACTGAAGCAGCAGCATGAGCTGTGAGGCAAGTTGGGGTACAGTGATTTAACTGCACACTATTTGATATAAAATAATTTCCAGCTCTAAGGTGTCAATCTAACCTATCTTGCTATTCTAAGTTGTACTGCATATGCATGCCTGGGTTTTTGGTAATGCATCCTTGCAGTGTTTTTGTAAAGCTGCTTAAATGCGTATGCATTCTTGTTAAAAGGTAAGTACAAAAAGACAGCAGAATCCTGTAAGCAGAGTTACATTCCTGCTTATACACAGGAGACTGCTATTGGAGCAAAACCAGAGTTTTCCTGTTTCTTGTTCTCACTCTCCTCCTTCAGGCTGTGTTTTTAACATCATTATTTTCTCGCTTCTTTTAGATTTTTGTCCAAAACACAGTGTCCCTGAAGCTGTAAACCCCTTCACAGCTATGGAATGTGATACCAAATCCCAGGGAACCTGAATGATTCCAGGTTTCAGTAGCTGAGAAAAAAGAATAGGGATGATGGTGAAGTTATTATTGAAAAAATGTCTGCTGATGGGATCTTCATCAGTGCAATCTGCAGGGAGCTGAGGGACAAGAATGAGAATCTTTTTTCTGGAAACACAGAGGGGAATCAGAGGAGAAAAGGATGATTGACTGAAAAAATCAAGACCAGGAACATAATTCTGATACATTTATTTTAAACTTTGGGGTGCATTTGCTCCTCGAGTTTTATCTTGCTGTGTAAGGTTGTGCTTTAAGATGAATTAGCAGTATTTTATTTAATTTCTCACTACAGAATCAGGGAGCAGGAGACCTTTGGTATGAAGACAGGCTCAGGGAAGTTCATCAGCCTGTAGAAGGGAAGGCTCTGGGGACACCTCACAGCAGCCTTCCAGTAGCTAAAGGGGGCCTGCAACAGAGTTAAAGAGGGACTTTTTACCTGGGCAGGTAGTGATAGCAGAAAGGGGGAATGGCTTTTAACTGAAAGAGGGCAAGGTTGGATGTTCTTTTGGGAAGAAATTCCTTCTGTGAGGGTGATGAGGCACTGAAATATGTTCCCCAAAAAGTGGTGAGTGCTCCGTTTCTGGAAGCGTTGAAGGCCGGGTTGGATGGGGCTTGGAGCAGCCTGGTCAAACAGGAGGTGTCCCTGCCCATGGCAGGAGGGTTGGAACTGAATGATCTTTAAGGTCCCTTCCAGCCCCCACCATTCTATCGTTAATCAATTATCAATCAGACATCTAAAATTAAGTTCACATCTGCTGTAAAGGTAAAAACAGCTTTTCTGAGTATATTTATGTACAAATACAAGGTTTAACTAGAGTTCTTCTGCTTTAGATAGCTGGACAGAGCTTTGGAATGATGTGGTTATCCTAATTTTCTAATTGGAATTTGTGGTTAATTTATTTCTAATTTGGAATGATGTGGTTATCCTAGTTTTCTAATTAGTGTGTGGTGTGTACATGTTGTTGATATGATATTTCTAACACATTGTTAGAAACACATACTGAATGTAAATGGAATTACTTAAGTGTTAGATAGAGATATAAACAATGTAGTAACTTTAGTGTTCCCAATCAGAGACATACTTCAGAAAAATAAGTCCAGAATTTTGAGCAATGTTGGCTGCCTGACAGTAGCATGCTTAGTTATTTGACTGTTTTATTCAAGCCATTTTGTGAAAAGTATTATATAATGTTTTTTGAGTCATTCTTGCCATAAAAAGATTCTTATTGAATGTTCAAATCCAATTTTGTGGATTGTTGTCAGATATATGTGCTATTTATCTCTGTTGCTCTTAGAATTATTACACAAGGAAACCAGTAATATTAGTTTTTTGGACTTTTTTCTTGAATTCAATTACTCTTTTTTTTGGTTTGTCAATGTATAAAATAAGATGTTTAACATGTGGGGGGTTTTTTTGAGAAAATGAATTGTTCTGAAATTGCTAAAATGAGCATGCC
Organism: Melozone crissalis; assembly: GCF_028551555.1. Classification (NCBI taxonomy): domain Eukaryota; kingdom Metazoa; phylum Chordata; class Aves; order Passeriformes; family Passerellidae; genus Melozone; species Melozone crissalis. The sequence continues at coordinate 31,214,387 of NW_026535784.1, read as the reverse complement.
TCTTCTGTGGTGTGCCAGTTATCTTCTTTAAGTGAGTTACAGAAATGCATTGTGTGAGGAAACACATTTGAGGCTCTAAGCAACACAATTCACAGAATCACAAAATTGATGGGACCACAGTGGTCATCTTGTCCAACCTCCCTGCTCAAGTAGGGTCATCTTAGAGCACATGGCACAGGAATTGTGTCCAGACAGCACTTAAATGTCTGCAGTGAGGGAGACTCCACTGGCTCTCTGGACAATCTGTTCCAGTGCTTGGCCACCCACACAATAAAGTTGTTCTTCTCTTTTCAGGTGGAACTTCCTGTGCAGTTTCTGCCCTCTGCCTCTTGTGCTATTGCTCAGCACCACTGAGCAGAGCCTGGCTCCATCCTCTTGGCACCCTCCCTTCAGATACTGACAGACTTTGATGACCTGCCCCTTCAGCTGTCTCTTCTTGAGGCTGAACACACCTAGCTCTCTCAGCACTTGCTTTGCTCCACCTCCATGAGAAATATTTCTTAAGAGTAATGAATCAGGATTTAGGTGTTCTCTTTCATATTTGTATTTGGGTTTGACTAGCAAGATTTTGGTAGTGGGAGTGGCTACAGGGGTATCTTCTGGGAGAAGCTGCCAGAAGTTTCCCCCAGGTTCAGCAGAGCCAATGCCAGCCAGCTCCAAGATGGACATGCTACTGGCCAAGGCCTAGCTCATGTGTTTTGGTGGTAGCACCCTGAAATTAAGAGATTTAAGTAACTGCAAGAGCTATTTAAGCCAGAGAAAAGAGAAGTGAGAATATGCGAGAGAAACAGTTCTGTTTCAGATGTCAAGGTCAGGGAAGAAGGAAGGGCAGAAGATGCTCCAGGTGCCAGAGCTGAGATGCCCTTGCAGATGATGATGAGGCAGCTGTGCCCCTGGAGCCCATGGGGGGAGCAGAGATGTACCAAAAGGACATCCACCATAAATCAGGGGAATGGCAAAGGACGCTGTAACACAGTGGGGAGCATGGTCCTATCAGGACCCATGGAGACACCCCACACAATCTGGGGCAGGTTTGCTCAACTCGTGACCCCATGAGAGACCCACACAGGTGCAGTCTGCTCCCAAAGAACTGCATCCCATGGAAGGGACCCATGCCAGAGCAGTGTCTGAAGAACCAAAGTCTATGAGAAGGACTCAGTTTGGGGAAGTTGGTAGAGGAGTATCTCCCATGGGAGGGACACCACAGTGGAACGGGGGGGAAGTGTGAGAAGTCCTCCCTATGAGCAAGAAGGAGTGGCTGAGCCAAAGCCTATTGTGCAGCCTCCATTCCCTGTCATCCTGTGACATTTAGGGGACAGAGGTAGAGAAAATCAGAATTGAAATTGAATCTGGGAAGGGAGGAGTGGGGAGGTGTTGTTCTAAGATTTGGTTTTACTTTCTCAGTATCCTGCTGTAGTTTGCTTGGTAATAAATTAAACTGATTTCTTCAAATTGAGTGAGTTTTCCTTATGACAGTAATTGGTGAGTGATTTCTCCTGGTGCTTACCTTGACCCATGAGCTTTTCATAATGTTTTCTCTGGCCTTTTCAGCTGAGGAGGGAAGTGACAGGAGAGGCTTTGATGGGCACCTGGTGTCCAGCCAGGGTCAAGCCACTGTTGTTTAAATAGAACTGAGTTGCTTCAGGACCAGGGTCAGTATCTCTGGTGAGGAGTTGAACAGCTGCCTTGCCATGTGTCACAAAAGCCATGGTTGCCTGGCTGACACCCAGAAGCAGCCAAGCATGGTGAATGCAGAAGGAGATGGGGTAATGTGAATCATAATAATGACCCGGAAATCTGATTTTCCTTCTTTGTGTAAGACTTAGAAAATGCTGGGGCTAATTAAAATACTTAGATTAAGCCATGAGAAATCAAAGAGATGCAAAGCGGCTCGTTTCTGGGTCTCTGATGAAGCAGCTCTGGGATGATATAAAATGCTTTTCTTTACTGTTTTTCCATGCGGCTTTAGGGGACTAGTAGTTGTCAAGGAGAATTGAAGTGGAGTGATTGATGTGTTAAGATAAAAAGTCAGTGATGTAATCTTCATCCCAGAAGGCTTGTTGTTCCATGGTATATCGCCTGTTTTACAGGGAAAGGCTTAGAGTATATTGATTATGTATGAGAGAGAGTAAGCTGGAGGAATTAGCCAAGAGAGTATAGTATTCATCTAGCCAGTTTCCTTCCTAAATTGAACAAAAAAATCTGTGCAAGTGTTGATAATGAAAAGCAAATAACCTTAAGGTGAAACATAAGTAAGGAATTTGTTGTGTGGAAACAAGAAGATATAAACTGTCTTTGTAATCATTGCAATAGGAAAGTGTGTTTCCAGCTATTTATAGATCTATCTAATGCTTGTCTCTTTTCTGTTGGGCAACTTGTAGGGAACACTATTGGATAAGATGGCATCTAGAAAAAAGCATCAAGATGATATTGTTACATTCATGTTGTGTATTTTGCAATTTTAATTCTAATTTCATAATTTATATGGATTATATCCTGGATGTATGCAAAGGCATCTAATGCAGCATCATGATTTTCATCCTGTGTTGAGTTCATAGGGCCAACTGGCTGTGTTCCAAATTATTTGGGAGCTAAGAAAAAGAAAATCTTGGTATTTAAAGAAAAAATAGAGAATAATACATCTCATAGATTCCTGTGTTGATTACATTGTTTCTTTCTGTTTATGGCAGTGGGCTTATGCTGGCAAAAAGCATCTTAATTTTATGCTGAAAGCTAGTGAGTGATGGCTGCTTTTGATAAGTTATATTTGCTGTCTAATCAGTATAGCTAAGCACTGTGGCTTCTGCTGGTTTAGGAACAAATTGAACAAAAATTGAAGTAGAAGAAAATTGAGCAAAAAGTGGAGTAAAGAAAAAATAAAATGTACTTGATTTCTGGGAAACAGATTTAGAAGTGCTCACTTTTTTCTTGAGCAATCTGGTATAAGAAACTGTCCTGCTTTAAAGCAAATTTGGGAGAAAGCCTCTAAAGAGGTTCCTCTAGAAAGCAGAAACAAGTGGCCCTTCCCCCAACTGGTTCGGGAAAATATTTCCTTGGAGAAAAGTGGGGAAAAAACTGTTTATTTAACAGGGAAAGCATTCACCAGCACAAAAAATGAACACTACTAAACAGCAAAGCCTCTCGCTGCTCAGAAGAGATGACAAACTCAGCGAGTCCCCTTTGTGGGCTGTAGCTCAGCTCACCTAGTCTGTTATCAGTCCCTCCCTGCTGGGATGCTGCGTCCTGGGCCTGGTGTGAGTGAGCTGCCAGTGTTTTTCTGGGTCCTTCAATCCAGAGCAGGTTTGAAGAAAAAGGAAAAAAAAAAAAAACACACACACACCAAAAACAAACAGACAAACAGTCCAGGGAACTTCACTGCCTCAGCTAGCAAAAAAGTAACTAAAAGCCAAGGAGAGCTCTGCGTTCTGCAAGACAGCACTGTCCAGGAGCAGCAATGTGGAGGAGTGAGTGCAGTTTGTGAAAACAAACTCTGCACTTCTCTCTCCCTGCCCCTTCGCTCTCAGAACCAGTTTTAAAGGTGCAAAACTTACATAGCCACTGGCTAAACAGACAAATGAGGATACAATTCAGCATCATAAAGTCACCCCAGGACAGAAAATTATTTTTAATTGGGTCATATCTTAGAGGGAGAGAGGATTTTTATACGTTAATCCTGTTTCCAGCTTTTTTAATTGTCTCTAAAATCTGTCTTGATTTTCTTCTCTTGATATTGGACATCTGTGAGCATATTTAACTCCAAAGTCATTCTTGTCTATATGGTGTTTTGATATCATGCAGTAAATTTGCCAGTGTAATAAACTACTTTGTCTGTTTTCAAATCATTTTTCAACCAGGAAGCCAACAATATCCTTTCTAATTGAGCAGAATGAACCTAGCCTCATTAAAATTCCTGTTGATTTATATGACAGTCTCATAGCAAAGAAAGCATCTCATTCACTAGTTGCTCAGAAGTATCTCTAGCCAGCTGGAATGCTAATCCAGCAGATAAGACTATGCATTTGAGAAGCTTCATGCCAAGCGAGTATCGCTGCTGTTGGTATCCAGCAATATTCCACAGGCACAGAACATCTTATGTTAACATCTTATTGTTAACATAATACAGGCTGGGAAAAGAGATTTGCTCTGGGAGCTTTCTCAGGTGGGCCTCAAGATTTGCATACATTTATGCTTGTTTTGTGTTTTAAACTTGTACATGGCTCCCTGGTGCTCTGATTGGATCTCTTGCCTTGCCAGCAGATTATCACACAGCAATTGAATACATTCAGTTTGTGGGGTCTCAAAGCACATGTTAAAGACTCCGGTGTTTGAACAGCAAGACAAATGTTTGTTGGCTGAGGGATGCAAGGAAAACAAGATGTGTGTAAAGTGGAGTATACTCTAGTGGTACAACACAAACAATGAATAATGAGCAAAGTTTAAATTGGTTTTTGCACAATTTGTTGTAGAAGTTTAGTGTCTTCCCCTTGTGCTTGTATTCTATTACTGTTGAATACCCGCTGTCTTGGGAATACAGCTCTAAGGTGAATGACCAAGTTTTCCTCTGCTCCCTATCTTTTAATGGCCACTGCAATTTTAGCTTCTGTTTTTAAGATCTCCTCTGTGGATGTTGCAAGCCTTAAGAGAAGTATTTGGGTGGGCATGCCTCAGGTAGGTCACTACAGGAACTAAGGCAAGACATACATTTTTCCTAAGCCTACACTGAGCACAATTAAGGCATTTAGGGCTATTTCCCCTGCAGTTTATAATACCTTGAGGGTCAATGCTGTTACAGTAGCTATGTAAGTCCCATGTTTTGGAAAAACGTTAACAGTATAAATGCTTTTGTACTGATAAAATTGCCCACACCGAAGGGAAACAATCTTCTAAATGGCTTTCCTTAACTGTTTAATGCAGGATAAACACTGGGGTGAATCAATGGGAAGGTCAACAATCCTAACATGAAGTAGAAGGTCAGCAGCTTTGTAGAGCAAGTTGCTTCTGTAACTTGGCTGCCCTTACTGGCATTTTATCAGTGATTTATTTCAGATTATGTCTAGCCTCAGCATAAAAATCTTGAAAATAATTTGATAAATCATTAAAATAATCTATGACTGAAGAGTTGAAATGATAAAGTTATTTTCGTCACAGAACTGCAGTTGAGCACCTAATGTGGTTTTAATAGAATTATTAAACTATATTATTCTACTGCTTAATTTTTCCATAAATTGAAGGGTGCTTCCAAGAGTGACACTTCATTGACAATACTGGTTAGTATATCAGTAGTGCGTCATAGCATAAATTAGATTATAAAGAAAGAAAGTAAATAAGAGGACTTCTGTTTGGTGCACTTGATCATTAAACCCAGTCATAACTTTTTCAGTGTTTTCTCACAATGAAAATCCCTTTACCTCTTGTTTATTTTTTTTTCCTAAAAAGTTGTGCATGGCAGCTAGAATGTAAAATGCATATGGTGGAGATTAACAGAAAAGAGTTACCTGTGGTTAGGAGAAAGGGAACCAATTATTCAGAATGCTCTCCTAGTTCCCAGTGCCCCAATAAGGCTTCACCACAGGCTCTGCTCACTTTCCCCCTTCTTGCCAGCACTTGCCCAGTTTAGTTTCTTGATGCTGACAGTCAGTCTGGGACTGCCTTGTGGTGTGAGGGACTCTACTGTTTTCTGGTATTGGGCACAAATTGTTCCCAGGGTGGCAATAAAGTATTTGTGTGTTTTCAGTGTTCCTAACTGCTGCTTTTGCAGCCTTTCCTCAGTATTTTCAGGGGTGATTTAAGCTGACTGTATGTTATGACTGAAGCAAGAAAGTGAAAAAGTAAAGGAGAAAAAGGCATAAAGAATTCTTGACATGGTTTAACTTACATCTCAGACCATTATGGCTACTTAAAACATCTTAACTTTTAAAGCACATTTTTTTATGGCAATTAATTATATTTGTTGGATACATGGTTTATTTTATATTCATATTATATTGTAATCTTCATATTATACTGTAGTTTGTAATGTACTGCTCTTTTGAACACTGAGCAAGAAACTCTACAGCATCTACCAGACTTCTAAGACACAGATCAAGTATAATTTCTATATTAAATGTGATCACACGTCTGGAGTATGCTGCTATGGCATGAACAACCCACTTGCCTTGGGAGGTGATTGTTGATTTTTAGCTGTTCAGACACTGGAGTCTTTTGCTGTTAACCTCTTTTGCCTTCCTTTCTTGAAAGTTTTGTTCTCTGTGCAGTTTCTTCTAAAGCTTTCTCCTTATATCCAAGAATATCCTCGTTTTGGTTTTCAGTTGGGATTGTTTGTTTTTAGTTTAATCTGTATTGACTGGCAATAGTGCATCTGGAAGTGGAGTGCTAAGGGCTTCTGACCTGACCAAGTTAGAGGAGAATAAAGCAGTTTTTTGAATAAAATAAAGGTTTTATTCCTTTCCATTACTATCTGTTCCTTAACCACTACTTCAATAATGCTAGAGGTTGAGGCAGTCTTTAACTTGTATGTGTTTGCATATGTGTTGTGACAGCTAAGCAGGGTGTGTAGGCAAAATTAAAGCATAATTCTAGCCAAAGTCTGTATTCCACAGGTATATGGGCACAGTTGGTTTGCCTACCCTATGACTTAGTTAAGCCTAATTGCTCTTGTGTCTCAGAATTGATTCTTATTCTAGTCATGAACTCAAATTTGGCATTTAATGTTTTTAAAGAAATTATCTACTGAAAGGTAGAACACAGCATCTGTATTCATCTTAAATTTTTTGAGACATTTTGTGTTCTAGACAGTTCTTAACTGCCCGTTAATAAAAGCAGCAAAACCCTCTCAGTTCCTCCAGAAAAGGCAGAAATTATAAAATTATGACACAAGAAAAACTTTCCTTTGTTTTGAAACACACTGTGAAACTATTGCTGAAATTACATTTTAAATATTTCTTCAAAATGTTTTTAGATGCACTCAAGTGCCTAGCAAGTGAACAGATGCACATCCTGCAGCAGCAAGGTAAAATAAAAGAAAGAAATGCCAATGGCCCCTTTAGGGCTGAGTTTCTTCAGTTATCATTTTATCCTGTCATACGATTTTGCAGTCAGCTGCAGGCTCTCTGAAGCAAGAACTATTTTGAGATGTGTTTCTCTGTATGTCTGGTATGGCTCCTGTCTCAACTGATGCATGTAGGAATTACTACAAAGCACATTGAAAATAAAAAGAAATTGATTGCCTCATAAACAGTTAATATTAATTGTGTCTTTTAAAGGCAACTAGTAGCAATACCTCAAATATTGAACAGTGCCTCAGTCTGAATGAAGGTTGCTGTTAGATGAGGCAGGCATGCTTTTCTCTTCATGAATTATCTAATTCCTTTCTCTTTTTGTGTAACAGGTGGTACCTTGTTGAAAATGCTTATAGTTTTCCTTGGAAATAGCTAGCAAAGTCTTCTAACACTATATATTTCCAAAACTATGGTATTTGAAGTGGGAAACGATCACTTAAAACAGTAAACTGTTCCTGTTTCATGCTAATGTGCACTATTAATCCCACTCTCTCGTGTGGGTGTCTAAAGTTTCCTTCTAGAGCATGAATGTCAATGTGTATACCATCAGTCTCAGTACTTCTTAGAGCACTTTTGTCAGAATTGGATCATGGTTTGGAAACTTCATTTAATCTCAATAATTCCCCATTCAGCTGTGTACAGACATTAATTCCTGGACTCTTCAGATTAGTGAGTTTTGCTCATTTTGTCTTGTCATTTTCTAGGATAAATCGTCAAGACCCAGACAACTAAATTTATTCCAGTTATGAAACATGAGTCAAACTTAATTTTTGGAGGTGAAAATCAGTAGTGTATATCAAAGCATCATGCCACCTCCCTCCCTATTTAGCAGTTTTGTTAGCACTGTGAAAATGGCAACCAAAAGTGCTAATGCAAATTACTTTCTTTATGACAGGAAAATGGGAGAGAATTGCTTGATTTCTGACATGAAACTGTGAGAGATAGAGAGTGGAAACATAGTATCACATTGGTGACATTTTGTGAGAGACCTCAGAGAAATTTCTGCACGCTTGAAAAATAAGAGCAGCTTAAACCTGCTGGGTGAACCTAGCCAAAAGGGAAAACAGGAAGAAAGCAGGCAGCTCTCTTCAAAACTGAACTACAATTGCATTAAAAAAAAAAAAAAAAAAAAAAAAGTGCTAGGAAATGCAGTTATAACTTAGTACCCCTTTTATTTGATAAAGAAGATATTTAAAGAATATATATAAAGTCTGTATTTTTTCTACTACTTTTACATCTGTGCTTGCATAGACAGCATTTTCATGAAAGTATACAGTATAGACTCATTATATTTATTATATAAAGCTCTTAGGTCTGCAACATATTTCTCAGCCTTTTGTGCATCCTTAGGTCCACTTAGAAGTACTTGTGTTTCTACTTGACCTCATATTTATTGAGACATAAACCAAATCTGTGGGTAGCAAGCTGTTCTCTTTTAGTAGTTATGTTAGGATTGCATAGACACTTTTATTGCTTTTTAAAGTATATTTGATTGTGAAAGTAGCAACACCATTATTGATATTCATAATGATTTTGTTTGTGTAATTTATATATGTCTTTGTGTATATTAAATAAATTTATCAATCAAATTAATTGATTTTAAAGTACTTTATCTGCTATTCTGCATGCTTTAGGTTCTAGGGGAAAGCCAAATAAACAACCCTTTGATGTGACACACCCCCCTTGTAATTGTTTAGCTTTTGTAAATCTTGAATATGCAAATTTAAGATCTGCCAGGTCAGATCAGGTTAAATTTAAGATCAAATTTAAGATCCAACCAGGTCAGGTTGGAATGCTTAAACACAGCTGAGTATTTTCCACTGTGGTTATTCTGCTGTGTTACTGGCTTAATAAACAAAGTTGCTTGCAAGAGTCTCTAGACTGTACTTCTACAAAAGAGCTTTTGTAGCACATTGCTACACAATGCTTAGGATCTTTTTAAGACAACTATTATCAGAAAGTCTGTATTATTACAGATGGATTTTAAAGAAAGCATACTCTTACAAAGGTATTAAGTTGATTCTTTTTCATACTGGGTTTTTTAAACATTCTGAAACGTTTGCTTCTTGTCTGAGGAATGTTATAACAGCTTCTTGTAGTGAATTGAATTTACCACGAGCTGTTAAATTTGTGACAAGCCCACAAAAATAGCAAATGTAAATACGGATTTTTAAGTCATATAAATCACCTAGTAAAGAAATTTTAGTATTTTTAAAATTACCTAGAATCAAATGTCTAAATGCTCATGAGATGAAGAGGAGAAAGACTTTTTTTTTTTTTCTCAATGATGTAATAGTCACCAGCCAGTGTAAAATTAACAGCGTAAGTTCATACTGTCATCATCATCATTATTCTTTTTGAATTTTGTAAAATATTTGGCCCCTCAAAAGTGGTGTCTTTATTACACTCTTGAAATCAACTGTTCCATATTCTATACTCATCTGAACAGTATACTCAGAACTTGAATTTTGCTCAAAACAGGTAGTCATGCACATCAGACCTTAAATGAACACGTTAAAGCAATTGGTGACTTCATTTTTCCACTTGCTTGTATCCTTTACAGTACAATGTCATGATAAATGAGGCTCTTTTCAGTGCTAGCTGCAGTGTTCAATTTGACTTTAATGTGATTATCTAATCTAAAAATGACAAAAACAAGAGTACTAGCCAGACTTATAGGCAGCAAAAGTATTATTACCTGTCTAATATCTTTCGGTTATTTTGAAGTAACCAGAAAATGGAAAAACTGTATGCTTTCCTCTTCTGAATATCCACAGAAAACCAGCAATCTTCATACAGTTTCTTGTTCTGTTTATGCCCTTGAGGTGACTGGATACCATTGGCCAAAAATAACAGTTATTTATCATTAAAGTGGAACTGGATATCTGGGCACAGTTAGTTATTAATTCTGGTGGAATGTAGGTATTATGGTCAGAGCAATACTCTGCATCCCCTTCCCACTGATAATACATTCTTGAGAGAGTAGAACATGCCAAAAAAGGAACAATGTTTAAGCGAAATACTTGTTCAGCAGTCTGTGGCTTAGTAACTTTTTGAGGCTGTAGTACTACTTTCTTTAGCTTTAGAACTTTTCCTTCTAGAAATTTGTGTCATTATTTTGAACATTGCTTTCTAGCATGGGTTCTGATTTTAAATGCATGTGGTAGAAAACAAGTATCTGTTCAGTTCAGTTGCTTGTGCTTTCCTACTTGCCAGTTCTTGCAAAAGGAGAATCAATAAACCAAAGCAGGCTTATCACTTTACCTTTTGTCTGTTGTTCATGATTTCACACATAAGGCTTGTCTTCAGTCATCTCTTTTCTACTCTGAAGTCTGTTAGGTGTGTTTACCATTCCTATCATTCCTTGTTTCAGAAATACTTATTTCTAACATCTCTCTTTTTTTTTCCTTTTGCTGTCTTTATCTCTTACATCTTGTGTGGCAGTAGAGAAAGTGCTGTAGATACTACTAAAGATTGAGGCACACAACAGATTTGAGTGGATTTATATATTCTTTGCATTCTGATTCTTGTTTTGATTCCTAGTGAACATTGAGATGTTTTTTTCCACTGAGATGTCTATTTATATCTATTGTCAATATTTTTTTTCTGAGTAGTAGTTTTCAGCTCAGTCCAACACATATTTGAAGTTAGCCTTTCCTTTCCCATGTGATTTATTTTATTCATCTGCATTGAAATCCATCTGCCATCCAGTTATTGATGAAAGAATTTAGTCTTTTTTACAAGGCTTTTCATCAGGAAAAGGATTGTCATTTCCCTATTAGCTCCTTTCTGAATCATTTATGTGTAAGTTGAAAAGCAGTGGAATTTGTGTTGTCTTTGCTCTAATGTGAAAACTAGCATTTGCCTCTCATTAATCTTGTGATTAGACAATAATTCTTTCATGAAAGAAATTTTCCTTCCATGACATTTCAGTTGCTTTCTATTTTTATGTTTGGTAAAAACAACGTATAGATACTATAGTATGATAGATTATCCATATTGCATTGATTCTGATTGATAGTGTATTGATTCTGGTTTTCTTCTTTCTGTCAGTTTTCCTGATACTGGTGTCAGACTTTAGGAGCTGTAGTTTCCCACATCCTGCAAACTCACTCTTTTGAAAAACTGAGGCTATATTTGCTGCCTGTTTTTTCTAGTGTCCAAATGAGGATTGATAGTTGTGGGCCAGAGTTGCAATTCAGCCATTTCATGTCAGTGTTCCCTTAAATCCCACACAGGGTAGCCTCTCCTTCTGACATTATGATATTGATTGCACTATGACTGTTTTATAGCTTCTTGTGCTAGTGATTAATTTTGAGACCTTCCACCAGATCTGCGCTAAGTGGGAGTTGTAATGGGAAAAATCACCACAAACTTTTTTACAGTGGATGCAGATGCCACTGAATATGCGAAGATTTCTGCTCTTTTCATGTCTGATTGGTTTTATACAGTAGCCTCATTTTTTGGCAAGCTTCCCTCTTTGGAAGAGAATTTAATATTAGGTACATGTACTTTTGCAAGCTATTCCACAGCATATTTTTTTCTTTTTTGTCCAACCCATGTGAGGTAGGACACTTGATTTTTTTAGTCATGAGGGTTTTTTGAATAATTTAGATTTGGCTTAGAATATAACCATATTTTAAATAGGCATTGATGCTCTGCTGTTTGACCAGATGAACTTCTTTCATTGTCTCTTTTTCTAAACTGTTGTGCATTTATTGCTTGGAGAGTAGTGTAGATTATTTCAAACAATGCTAAGACTGCTAAACCCAAAAATCCATCATTGCTTCAGGGATGCTTTTCATCCTTTCAGATGTTCCTCTTAACGTTCTCTTACTGAACTTTTTATGTTGATGTAATTCCTATTTGTCTGTCTTACTGAGATCCTATGCAAAAGTATAGAATATAGGAAACTCCAAAATCTGCATGGAAGTTGCATGAAATTATTCAAACACATTGAATATTGCTTATGATAAAGTGGAAATTCAGTTTTCTTCATGTAGTTTGCTTCAATATATGCTAATGTATTTTTTTGTTATCATGAATTAGTCTTGTGTCCTGACCTAAACTTTATATAACTAGCATTGCTAATGAAGTCATTGCTTATTTAGTAGTTTCTTACTCACAAATATTTTAAAATCCATTAGCATGTCAGTCATTGAGGTCACTGTTTAAATTGTAGCAAAGTACTGTTTTTCCCTGATCAAACCACAAACATCAGTCTGGATTTACTGCCTGCCCAGCCCAAAAAAAACCCAAAACAGAAAAAATCTCTAACTAACAAACAAACAAAAAAAGAAAAAAGTCCAAAAGACCCCACCAAGCCAACAAAACAAAAAGAAACCAGCATGATAAAGGAGTTTTTGCTGCACAGTTGGATGCTAGATTGACAACTGCTGAGAGGATTGGAGCTGTCCAGTTACACTGATAAATGTCTTACTGTGACCTTTTCTTTAATAGTAATGAAAAACAAATGCTTTAGTGATGCTGAACAGCTCAAATCATTGTTGGTCAATATAATTTAGTTTGGCTTTTTTTTTTTTCCAAGTAGTATCTTTATGCATATGTACCTCAATACTGAGGTACTTGACATCTCTTCTGGCAAGCCAACGCAATCCCAAATCTCCATAGTGTAGTAGCCCTTCCATGTAAAGGAGGGTAGCTGGTAATGTTTTGCCAAAACAAAGTGGAAAAGTTGATTATCCCTCATTGCTGCAGTGAATATATCAAGCTGGCTCATAATAGCAAATATTGGACTTGTTATGGGGTTTGCCTCCTCAGTGTCTGTCAATATATCAGTATCTTCCAGGCATTCTCATTTCCAGCTGATCCATTAGAGTAAGGTAATATAAATAATTACAGCAGACTTTTCCTCCTAAGCATGCTGGCTTCAAGAGGTTTTTCCACACATTATCATCTGTCTGCATTTCTAATATTTGTTGAGTGGTTTTGCTTCTTCATGTTAGTATGTGTCTTATAAACAACTGAATGTCAACTGAGCACTGCATTTTCCTGTGTCCTATTACAGCTTAGCACCAAGTGATCATGGGATGGAAGAACTCCTGTTGATTAACCACTCTATTTAGGCATTTTTATGACATTTAAGCGATTGAATTTAAACCCTCTGTTGCTTTTACTCATCCAAGAGATTGACATGAAGTCATGTACCTGGAAAGGAGACATTTCTAAAATGTTTTATGAAATTCAAGAAGCAAAAGTTATGTTTCCTTTTATTAATGATGTGCAAAAACAAAGGCATAATTAATATCTCCCTGCTCCTTTTGATCTGAATAGGCTTAAGTCTTCAGTGCTGACTGCAGAATAAATCACAACAAAGCAAAGGGTGACCCCCTTGATTGTATCCTCACTGCAATTTTAAGCGAATTTTGTGTGTATCGTTAGGTGTTATCAACATGGAAGTTTAAGCTTATGGAGGGTTTGAGGCATATAAATCTTGGCTCATTTTTTAATTGCAAAGAATTGTGACTATTACGTGGCTGATCTTGCAAATTCAAAAATATTCAGTACTTTAATTATGCTTACTTTATTTAAGTGCTAAAGGCCACAGCAGGCCTGCAATTGCTAGCATGCTAACAGCATATAATACAGCCAATTGCAAACAGCAGTCTAATTTGTTGATTTCAACTGAGGTGTAATTATATTGCTTCATTTGCTGAGCAAATCATACGAGAGCTTCTCTAAATCAGCCTGATTGTGTAATGAAGAGCTAATTACAAACAGCAGTGTTCTTGCAGTAAATTTATGGTGACTGCTAATGCCAGGTTGGCACCACTATGACAATGGCTCATTAGTACATTTACAAAAGCAACAGTGGAATTCTGCCCAAAGCACAGCAACTGTTCTTTATTTCAGGAGGAGATGAGAGTGATTAACCCTTACATTGTTACTACTTCAAAGAACAAACAAAAGCACCACACTGTTGTCACTGCTTTTTGAAAAGAATTATATAGCACTTGTACCAAAGTCCACCATAAGATAGAATGACTTGGAAAGAACTTTTCCTATCATTAAAGGCTTGTAGACTTGGAAAATATTATTTGGCTAGAGCTTGTGCATCAGTGTCAAGTGGAGGCCTGGATAGTCCTTTTACAATTTCTCTTCTTCCCTTGTACCTTTGATGCATGAGGTCAAGGATTGTCTAGGCAGTCTCAAGGCTGAAAGAAAATTTGAGGGAGAATTATTTTTGTGTTAGCCTTGTGATTAAATAATTTTAAATAAATAAAGATTTTTAGATTTCTTCAATTTTATATTTTTTCTGTTTAAGTTATAATTAGTGGAGACCTGATGCATCTTCTTTTATGTAATTCTAAATTATGTTTGCTGTCAGATCATCCAACTGAAGTCAGAAGATGAACTGGTCACTGTAAAAATTCACAGCACAGTATGACTTCTCTAGTCTTTCTGAAGTTTCCATTAATCTTTTGGGTTTTATTAATTTCTTTGAATTCCATGAAGCATAGATTCTTATAGGTACTTTCAAGCAATTGGAATAATTTATTTCTGAATTAGATGTGTGTAATTGCCTGTTCGATTTTAAGCCTGACACCCACAGTAGATTGAATGCTGTTTTACACAAAGGCTTCTATTCTATTAAATGGTGCACTGGGACTGATTTCCTATGAAATTGTCTGAATTACTTTTTCTCTTGGCAGAATAGCACAAAATAAATTTCTTCCTCTATATCTCCATCTGGCTTCTTACTCCTATAACACAGAAAAATGAGGCTGTGGTCTCTTTTTATTTCTTCTCTAATTCTGTTTACTTACAGATGACCCTTAATGAATGGTTTGAACTGGACAACCAGCCCAAATACAAAAATATGGATTCATGAGATCAACAGCAATGGACTTGAGTTTATAGGAAGCAGATTTCCTTGAAAAATATTTCACATTTAAGTCCAAAATAGTGATGGAGTTTTTTCTCCCACAAGTATCAAAGTGGCTGTTTGCTTTCATGCCTTTGAGGTTTGGCTGGTTTTGAAACTTGTATGTAACATGAAGACAGTCCAGAGTAAATTTCTAGACAAACACATTTTGGTCAGTAGTGAATTTGTGGAGAAATTATGGGAAAGCTAGTAGGAATAATACACTAGTCATTGACAGTTATTGATATGGGCATGCATATTTTGAGATTCCAGCAGGGAAATGAAGACATGCAAATTTCATCTAACTGTACCTTTATTAGGCATGGGGCACACTTTGTAAAAGCTGATTTTTTTTGGCTTTTTTGTTTAATGGTGGTTTGCTTCATCCTTGTGAAGTATATATTCTTAATGAGATATTATAGACACTCTCTTCTTTGGCACCCTCTTCCAAAAGAAAATCTGTTTCACTAGCCAGAGCTTCTCCAAAGCTAATATATTAATAGCTGTTAGTAAGACTATCAAAGGAACCATATTTATATTTTTTGTGAGACATAGCCAAAATATTAATTATAGTATAAATTAAATATAATTTAATTATAATAGATAAAATTAATTTAGATAATATAAATTAATTTATATTTCCTTAATTGTTTGTCCTTTAGAGAATAGGGGAAGGAAACGTCAGAAAGATAGAGCAAAAAATTACTTTCTACAATTTTTTCCCAGTTTTCAGACTAATATACAGAATAATTTTAACAGAACCCTATCAAATTGAGAGAAGTTTGCTTTTTGGATGGAGACTGATCTCTAACATAGAGGTGGATTCCAGTTTTCTCTTTTGCTTTTGGATTTGCAGGCTAGTGTCCTTATCCACGCTTTCAAAGAGCATATATTTGTCTACTTCTTCCCTTGATCTTCCTAAACAAGATTTGTGTTAGAGAAAGGCCTTCCATAAATTATTCTCTTACTTTGATTTCCCATTAATATGAATTTTCAAGTTAAGTTCAAAACAAATTATTCCGTTGTGTGGGGTAGGAGAATGGAACAGAAGAGCAAACAACCTCAAAGTGGGCTGATGCCTGAGGAATCTGCATGAATTTTTGTCTAGTTTCTCATAAAAGAAAAGTATCATCACTTCATTCCCTCTGGTATTTGCATTTATCACTTTTTGTTATTGTGTTATATGAACCGTAGATCATATTTCCTCTGAGGAAAGCATCTTGGAGTTTTCTGGGTTTGGAAAATTAAAAGGACAGATATCTCTCCATCATGCTCTCTTTTTAACTACCTTTAGTTTTTGTTGGTTTTCTTTTTTTGGGTTGTTTTCTGTTTTTTAAAGCAAAACAAAAAAACAAAAAAAAAACCCAAGCAAACAAAAACCTAACAAAACCAAACCACAAAAACACATGCACACAAAAAATCATGTCTTCACAATAAATTGGAGTTTGTTGCCTATGTAAATTTAGTAAAAACTAGTTTGAGTTAGAGCAAATGTAAAACAAATTCAAAGATAAGCTGTAGCTTTAAGAACTTTGTGAAAAATCATTTAATAGGATGAGATGGCATTATATAGGAAAAAACTAGGAAATGCTTTCATTATGACATTCTCATGTGAACCTGCTCAGATAAATTTGATCTTGCAGAAGTTAGGATGAAAAGATTGCTGAGATTCAGAATTATTAATCTGGTACTCTAGTTTCCATATGCCTTATCTGTACCATATTTTACTTGGCTGTTTTGTATTGCTTGTTTTTAGAAAGTCTTAATATTTTATGCTTATGATGCCCTCCTGGCTGTTTTTTACAAATGTGGTGTCATCAGTTTGGTTTGCTGTCGCTGCGAGATCGGACAAAGGCGGGCAAAAGCCACACTTTAATTTACAGCCTATTTTTATACAGTTTTCAAAGTCTTCATGTTTAATTCTAATTGGTTAGTAACTTGGTGCCACTCAGTTCACTGCATGAACATACTGAGGGAAATAACAGATCAAAAGGTCCAAGCAACCTTTTGGAACATTTTTGATGTTAGTTTGGTGGCATATACAAAAACAATAAATGCTATCTCTAGCCATGCAAAAGGGCTGCATTTCTTACTTAGAGAGAGATTGCTGTCAAATGTTCTAAAATTCAATGGCAAGTATTTTAAAATGTAGTGGTTGTCCTCTAGTATCTTCAGTCATTCAGTATAGCCTTGAAGTCTGACTTTATACCATTATGTATTATTTTTTCATCACACAACACCAGAAGCAGATCATGGGCAAAAAACTTTCTCTGGAAAACATGAATTCAACAGGAATCCAATACAATATTACCTAAATGTTTGTTTTAAAGAAACTAGTATGGTACAAGCTGCTGAAATGGAAATCAGTTTTCTATTTTTCTCTTGGTGGTAGTGGTGTTGGTCAAAGAGGTCCCAGTACTGGTTTGCATTTGCACGCCCTTTTTGTGCTGTGCTTGTAGTACTTGTCTCTAACACAGTGCACCTCAAACTACTGGTGAGAGGTACTTCCCTGGGGGGAACAGCATTTCCTGAATTCTACAGATTGAGTCTGGAGGCACAGTCACAGTTTTTCTGGGATTGCTAAATATCAGCAGCAGGAGGAAGAATAGAAGCCTCATTCTCTTAGTTCATGAAACTTAAAAAAAGTCCCATCTTGTTTTACAAATTACTTTGTTTTGAATCCTCTCATGGCAAATTACTGGCTTGAAAATCTTGGTATCTCATTCTACAGCACAGGTGAGCTCTTCATACAAATAACAGACCTTCCATTGTCCTTTTCTTTCTTCTGATACAGTATTATATAAAAAGAAAAGTAAAAGTTCTCATTTAATGTTTTACCATTGGTGAACATAATTTATTATTTTCTTTAGTGTTAGAATTAAGCTGTCCTTTATATCCAGGTGAACTCAAATGCTTCATCATTTTAATATATTAGGCAAGATGTTTTACTATTTGGCCAGTCCTACTCAGTGCCTGTCATCATGAGGCTCTGTTCGTTGGAGCTTTAGGAAATTCCCATTTGAAAGCCTCAGGAAAAAAAATTCTACAGACAGACTTGTTTTGACAAGCAGTTGTTGGAAACATGCCAAGTTTCAATTCTTTGCAGCATCTAATTTGTGTGCAAGTCAGCTGGAGACAGATAAATTTTTGTGTCTAGAACAGGAGATAAACAGTATTGGATGTCAGTATCACATGTTTCCAAGACTCACCACAGATTGCATTACATCTTTGGAAATAACATTCTATTTTTTTCTTACCTGTACAGTAGGATAATATTTACTTTTGAAGCCCTTGGAGGGAAAGTGAGCAGTAGGCAGAAAATTCTCAAGGCATTTGAATTCATGTTCTTTCCTTGTAGGTCACTCTAACAAGTATTCCTTTACCTGTCTGCAAAATCTGGTTTCACACTTTGAAGGTTAATTTAGCTCACAGCAGAATTACAATGGCAGATAACTTAAATGTGACAACATATGAATGTTCTCATCTGAGAAACCCTGCCCTTGACTCTCACATTTCTAAAGCTACATGATGGTTTAGTGGTGAATACTTAGAGCCATCTGTGAAGATGGCACGTAGCCCATTTCTAATAGGTGCCAAATAAACATATTCTTAGATAGTAATCTTGTGCAATACTGCAAATGCTATCTTAGCTACAGAAAGGTCATGCATTGTGACAGCTTTGCCAAGCATCTCTTTACACTTTGTGATACTTGTTGACACTAATAGACCAGAAAAGGATGATATTTCTGAACAGTGAAACTAGGCACCTGTGCCTGCCCACAAGGAAAATATAATTGTAGGAGTGACCTTGAACTACAGAATTAGTCGGAAAACTACCATACAAAACTTCAGTAGCAATTCTGTATTATTAGTCTAATTCCAGAGTGCATTAGGAAATTAAAGAGCAGGGCACAGATTTCAAAGACATTGATAACTGGAAATGAAAACAGTGCTTCCTCCCACAAACTGTCGTTGTTGGATTTTGTTGTTGCAGTTGGACAAAAAGGGATATTACAGATTTGCTGTTTGTCATGATGCTTAATCATCTGTATTGCAGCCAGTTTAATTAGTCTCTTAATTCAGCACAGAAAAGTTGTAACCTTTGAAAAATATCTAATTGATAAAGTGAAAATTTCTTCTTTGGTTTTGTTATCACTTTTTTTTCCTATAAATGCCTGTCTCCTTGCAACATGTCTCAAAGAATTACTTAGTGTCATCTGCTGTAATTTTCAGCACATTGCAGTGCAAAAACTTACTAACAAGGTATATTTAAAACATTGAATTGTCATAACATAGAAGCCTCTGAAGAAGTTTTCATCTTATTGATATGTATTTTTTAAAATATAGGGAAAACCCCACATTAGATGGGGTTAGTATTTGGAAATTGTGCTTCCATGAAGAAATAACATATGCCCGAGCATGTCTATGCTATACTTTTGAGCATATTTTGTCATTTCAGAACTCATCAGAAAGTTTTTCACTCATTAGAAATTATTTGCCTCTTTACAGCCTTAGTAAAAATTCATGCAAGTTTTTACCCAGGAATTATTTTAGGCAGAGTCCCATTTGAATGGATAGATTCTCTGTGCAGAACCAACATCATCAGTCTTACATTAGAGTTCCACTTCCTTACTTTTTCTTTTTTTTCTCTATTGTATAAGAGTATGAGATTTTATAAATAATTCTCTTGTGATCTTACTACTCTCCACTGCATATGCACATTTTGCCATGTCTGAATTACCAGAAAAAAAGGGTTAATTTTTCTAATTTGTTTATCCTACAGAGAATGATCCAACTCACAAAATGAGGGGACTGGTAGAATAATTTAAATCCAACTTGTGCAACTTACTCATAAATCTGAGTGAAAGATAAATTCATTTTTATATTGGACAGAAAAAATTTATCATCTCTTCCAAATTGGTTCAGTTTTGAGTAGTGAACATTTACAGTATAAAAATGAATGAACTGTTTCATTTTTTTGTGTTTTTCCACCTTGACTATATTGATGATCCCAAGTTGTCTTGTCATAGCTGGGAGGTATTTGTATGCGTTTTGCAGGATCTGCTCTTATTTTTCAGCAGAGGATATGCTTATGGTGCAATATAAACAGTACTGCTAGGTGACATAAACTGCAGGGGCAAAATCTGTACCATCTGTGGAATATCAGCAGCAATAGCAGGACATCTCTGCATTGGTGTGCAGTTAAGGTATTGTCTTCAGTATTTAGGATTCAGTTATTTTATTTACCCTCTGTACAATAACAGTTGATGTTACTCGAATACAGCAAGTAGAATTGGTGCAAATCTGCTTTAGAGAAGGCCTAGTACAGAACTTGTAGTTGCTGATGAAACACAAGCATAAAGGAAGCCTTAATGTGGGGTTTTTGTGGACTGCTTCTTGCAGCAGCATTTGATGTTTAAGGAGGGTGGTCCCTGCAAACAGCACGAATTTGAATTCAAGCAACTCTGGGCAGTTGTGACTTTTGCCACTGACCTGCTGGGTGTGTTTTGGCAGCAATATTTTACCTCTTCAGCAGCCATTATTTTGGATGAAATTGTGTATTAATGGGCAGGGACTGTTAGTAAAGTCCCTGGTATAACACTCCTACTTGATCAGCTCCGCCTTAAATGTTCCTATAACAGACCCTCCTTACCCCTGCACCCACCAAAAATGTTTTTGTAAGTCTGACCGATTTTTTTTTGTTCTGTTGTTACTTTTATTACTCTCCACTGTTGGTACCACATTTTCAAGGATTTAAGTTGAGAGAATTAGTTTTATGAAAAAGTTTTTCTGATCTTTTTCATACTGATTTTACATTAAAGTTGGAAATTGACTTTTGTTTTTAAATGTATAACTAAAGTTTTAGTAGCATGTGGTATGAGTAATAATAAATAATAAATATTTGAGCACCTAAGTGTTATTAAATATGTAATGAATGAAACATGCTCAAAACTGATATTTAAACTTGGGGTTTTGGTCTTAGTTTTTTCTTTAGAGTGTTGTTTGGTATGTTGCCATATATGTGGCTCTGTCCACATTCTGTTTAGTGGAGTCTTCAGCATAGTAGTGTTAAAAAACATTTATCCTTTTCAAAAAGCACTAGTCATTCATAGGAGTGATAGAGACTTTGAGAGTCTCTAAGTATATGATCAGAATTACAGCCAAATTTTACTTAATGTTGCTTCTGTTTGTCCTCATTGTCATTAGTTTCATCCCCATTCCATCATGGTTGGCATCTCTGAGCAATAAATTTTTTTCAGTGTCTAACACATTTATTTTCCCTCAAGGAGACACTGCATTTAAAAGTTAATTAGTTTCCTCACAAAAGTACAAGCCAATAAAGTTGCATTATTATTATTAAAATCATGAGAATTACATCAGTCCTACAGATCTGGGAATTCATCACATGCAAATTTCATTGGGATCATTTGCACTTCAGGCTCTGACAAGACAATATGCTGGGAGAGGGATGATCTACAAAAAAAAAAAAGATAAGGAAGGTTACGTTCGAAAGAACAAAAAAGTGAGATGTTAATTTGTGCCAGCATGCAGAGCTCTCTTGCTGTCTGGGTTCTTCATTTTCTTCAATCACTTTTCTTTCATGGTTACATTTTTAATTTTGGTTATTTTGGAAGTGCAGTTAATTAACTAGCCTGAGTACAGGGGCTGGTAATAAAAGGAGGGTAAATGCCTGATCCAGTAGGGAATAACTTAGCTACAAGTAGAATATCTGAAGGAAGAAATGCATCAACAGGAAGCAAGCCGCATTTAGCAGAAATTTGTGTGTGTCAAATACATTTATGTTCCAAACTTCTATTTTTTACAAATATAATTTTTCAGGAAATTCAGGACTGTGTGTGGAAAAATTTCACCCAGTATATGTGTGCTCCTCTATCATTCATGTACGTCAGCAGCATGTGTAGCGTTGCAATATTTAGACCTTAAAAATGAGTTTAAGGATGTGTGTTTTCTACATGAATGTTGACTTCTCTAGGCTGTTTTCTTGCACATGGGATGAAGCTATTTTATTTTCTACTTTATTCCCAGTATAATTCCTGGTATAAATATTTCTGAAGCTGAGATCAGTTCACAGTTCGTGTTGCTACACTTTAGTAGAGTTTTAGCTGGGAATTATCACCATTCTGGCTGAGAGTGTCAAGAGACAGCATTCAGTTTAAAAACCTGTAAATGATAGTTGAATAAATTAGTAACTTATAGGTGAAGCTACTCTTTTATGTGCAACTGTGTTCGCAGTGATTCGCAGTGACTGCTATTCAAAATGGTACAGTGTGTATGGCTCCATATGGTTGTGCTCTGCCTCTGATAACATTATGTGGTTTTGGTGTTGGAAAATGGAATAGAGCATGTGCCTGTTGAATCTAGTGACAGTTAAAAGCTGTGAAGGAACTAAACAGGATTGGTTGCACAACTTCAGTTTCTAAACATCTTGACTGTTTGGAGAAATTACCTGGGGAAAAAAATTAATTTACAGCAGGGCGGTTCACAAAGGACAGTTGTGTTCCTATTTCTTTAACAAAAATATTCAACATAATCACTGTAGGATAAGAAAATCTTGCTTATATCTAAGCTTCAAAAAATGTATGTAGGTATTCAGTGTGTCCCCTCTATGTACGTGTGTAGACATGTAGCGAACATGTGAGACATAGCGTGAAACTAAAGCAATGAGTCAAAACCAAATAGTACAAAAACAGCAGATGTAAATTACTTTTTCCTCCACTCAGTTCTAACTTGTAAAAATTGAGAAAAAATAAAACACACTCCTCTGTACACAGCCAACATGTTAGAAAACTTCCAGTTTTGTGTTGGATTTCTTTTTCTTTTTGAAGGGAAACCATCTGGAGGGTCTTTTGTAGCACTGATTTTCTATCATAAATGATACTTGTAAAATTATACAACTTTAGCTACTTTTATATATCTATATAAGTTGACTTTCATTGTTTAAGCTGTAACTGCCAGATAGTTATAGCATGTAATTTATTAGGTGTATTTAAACAGTTTTATGCTTGTTCTAAATTCTTTAAAATTGAGGTGACTGAATGCTGTGGGCATTTTCCCTGTATTTTGATTGAATCCTCTGAAGTACTTAATTTCTGTCTCACTTTCAATGGCAAGCTTCCCTGGCAGTTCAGTAGACAGGCAGAGCTGGCCAGACAACCCTCATAATTGTCACAGTCATGTGTGCCAAAAAACCTACTCATGTTATAACTGTTTACCATGGAGGTGGACAATTTAGTGCTATCAGTTCATAGCTATGCTAAATTAATGCGAAAGAAAAATCAAATACTCAAAGTTTAATTTTTTTACTGTATTTATATAAACATATACATACTTTCCTTTTATGAAATTAATGTCTGAGATTTATTCTTCTTTTTATTTCATTTTTTAAAGTTTTAATCTTAACTTTGAATTTAGTTGACCAAGCAAGCAACAACAAGATAATGCAACGGGAGTACAAAGGCCATAACTGTTATTATAGAGCTGTAATCATGGATGATGATGGACTTGTACTACAGCCTCACAGGATGATTCTTCTGCAGCAACACTTTAAGGAAGGGATTTCAAAAGCAGGAAGAATTAAAAATTTTGGTGTTGCTAAGAATATATTCAAAATCTTGTCGATTAATTTTGATATTTGTCTTAGTTTTTCAAGACACATAAGCTTTTAAAGTATGTCTTGCATTTCAGGGTGATATAACCTGGTTTCTGCCAGGACAGGATTAAATTTTTTTTGCAGTAGCTGGGAGAAGCATGGCTGAGGGTGATGTTATTCTACATCACCTCATGCCATGGTATCTCTCTTCTGGGGAAAAGGGCTTCCCAGTCAGTGTTTGTTTATTGTGAGGGTTTTCTGTGGAAATAATTTCTTTGTCCTATACCTTTTGTTGTTGAAGTTGTTGCTATTAATGTTTTCTTACCTCATTGCTCTTTCCAGTAAATTGCTCTTATCTGAACCCATGAGCTTCACCTTTGGAGTCTCCAATTCTCAAATCCATCCTGGCCAGCAGGAAGGGGAAGCAAGAGAGCACTATGTGGTTTGGAGAGTCTTAGTGAGGGCACTGAATTAGGGAGTGCCACTCCTAAACCATGGCGTGTTTGCATAGAATTCTCCTTTAGAACAACTGCTCTACCACTCCTTATTCTAACTAAATTCCTGTAATTTCCTATGGCTTTTTTTAATGTACTGAAATATAATTTGGTGGTTTTCTGTTTCAATTGTACTTTTATAAGCATATCTTGATGATAAGTAGGTATCGCAAAGTCCAAGCTTGGCTGACGGTGGTTAAATGTACTTGCACATCCTCACATGAATGTATGAGGTGAATATATTTAGCCATTAATATGGCTAAATATAATAATAATAAATAATGTTGAATAAATAACCCATTATTTATTCAACATGATTTATTTTTATATTATTAGAGAATATCAGTTGAGTCTGGAAGAAGCTGGTTTCTAAGCCAACCGAAGGAAGAACAGTTTTTTTATGGAACACAAGTCATGCAACTGTATAATGTAGTGAGCAATCCTGTATTTGGCATGGTGTAAATGGCTTTAAGGTGATGAATGGAAAATTCATTCAAACTACCTTTAACAAAAATTATCAGACTCAAAGAGCACTGAGAGGAATATTGTGTATGTTTGCCCTACTTTTTTCCTTACTTTTCCCTGGACATCTCTTTATGGCTTTTGAAAACAAGATAGCTAAGTCAAGGTGTTGATTAATTCTGTACACATTGCACCATGAGCCATAGCTGAGTTTGCTTTTTGAAAGTAAATTGTTGTCATCTTCCTTGCTCCCTAGATTGATTCACTGTCTAAAATATTTTTAAAAGGCTCTTTGCACCAAAAATGCCTTTTTGGTCAAATTTCAGTATTTAATTTTTATATGAATGGAAGTACTGTATTAAAAGAAAGTCATTGTAAAATCTGCTAGGCATGTGTAAAAAATGTACAAATAAGATCTGAAATACTTACACAATATATTTCACTTGTAAGGTACAGTAGATATCTGAATTTTACTTGAATAAACTTTTAATGGAGTCCAGAAAGTTATTCCTGACTCTCTAGTAAAGCATAAGTTACAAAGTCAAAACATTTAAATAGACCAATTAAAAGTAACTAAAATTACATTTGTTTAGCTATAGAATAGCAGATACGCCTTTAAGTCCATCAGAAGATTAACATGTGAAATATTGTTTTAACTGTAAAATAACATGGTTTTGCACCTATATTTTTCCCTTTCTTGTCTATGAGATTTCAGCAGTCTGCATTTTCATAATTCTTGTGATTTACACTGTTATGATGGTTGTAAAGTGTGCTCAGGCTTAATGAGTACAATGAACCTTATGGAATAACTGATGCAGCTATTAGGAAGAGAAAGTACCCTTCTGAGTAATACAAATCTGGGGTAATTTGGATAAAAATTTTAATCCTCCCTGTGCTGCTGGGAGAATAAGACATTGTTCTGGAAGTGATAGTGAAAGGAAGCATTTGATCATTTTATATCCTTCTAAAAGTCGGGGTAATATTTTCTGGAATATAAACCAGGTAAGAAATAGATAAAATTTTAAGAGCTCCTTTGATCATTTAAAAAGAGAGTTGACACCAAAATCAAGTGTATTGAATTTCAGTGTAGAAGGGTTTTTTCTTGGAATAGCCACTTGATGCTAAAACAAGCTTCAACAGAGTACCAACAAATTTGAAGAGAGCTGCTTCAGGCAAATGTTTCATGCTGGATTACCTAAACATATAGTTTAGGGTCTGATGACCTGGAGAAACACTGGATTTAGAGTCACTTATGTAGACAACTCATCAAAAGATAGAAGGTGCACTGCCTTACTTCATATCTTCACGTATTCAAGTCTTACAACTTGAATTTTATTGAAACAGCTGTTATGAATGGATAGTTCCATTTTGTTACTGACTTTTTACTAAATAAGGGAGTTGGAAAACTAGCTTGAAAACTTTTTTTTTTTAATTGACAACATGAGTGAAACAGTTCATAAAATTGGATTCTTTATGTAAAGCATTTAATTTCATGGGAATGAAAAAACTCTTTTTTACTCTTCTAGTAACAAAAGAAAACTCCAAAGTGTAATTTCAAAGGGCAGGCTGAAGTGCTTAGGATTTAGTGGCCTGTTTTAGTTGCAATATGCTTAATTCAGTGTGTTGGATTTCTATTATATAAATTTATAAAATCTGAGATATACATTTGGATTTCTGACATGGATGCTTGAGGGAGGCCTGTCAATAAACTATGCATCACTGTTATAATGAGTGATATCACTGACATCACTAAATTTTACTAATTTCCTCCTCCTGTTGTTTGCACGCTTATATCAGCTCTTTCCTCTGCACAGCTTGTTCCCAAGGATCTGTGAAGGGAGGAAGGGGTCAGTAACGCTAGAAGTAAGTTGTGCAGTCTGGACTGGAATTTGTTTCTAAATGAACGCTTTCAAGATCAGCATCTATGTTTATCACATTCCAAAGACCACAAATAATTTTGTAATTATGGAGTAAATTGTAAAAAAAAAAAAAAAAAAAATTTGTTTCTAAATGGGATATGGAGAGATTATATATTCCCATATTTCTCTCTTAATAGGCTATTCATTCTTTTTTCAGTAGCAGTGTTAAAAATGTCAGGATACTCTTTGTGTTATGCTGATCCTCTCTGAACTTTAGAGTAGACAATAGCCAGTCTACTCTGAGTTTGTTAACAACTGTCTGAGTTGGTTAATTGAAATACTTCAGTATTGCAGTATAGCAAATTAAGTTCTCTGCAGAATCTGTTCTCACCAGCAGTGATATGGAAAGATTGTCTCCACGTTTTTTTACCACTTGAGATAATATTCTGTCATGTAAAGTCAAGTAGTTATTATTTTTTTTATTTTACTAATTTTTTTCTTCCTGTTCCTCTTTTTTTACTTTTTCTTTTTTTTTTTGTATAAATGTAATCATTTTTCTAAAATTTTGTTCTTTGAACATGGTGAGCTGTTCTTCATTAAGGTTTGCAGATTCTATAGGCAGTTTTGGTCAATACCAACAAATTCACTTACAATTTAAACATCTATTCCCCCCACATTTAAGCATGAATTGAAAACATGATGTGGAACTCAGAGTGATTATACCACCTAAGTGCTTTCTTTGCACTTGTTTTGAATGCTTCTGGACTGTTGCCACAGGTTTAAGCCTTTTTAAAATAAGACTATTCAAATCTCACTTGAACAGTTATGTGAATTGTAATTATACCAGTAACTATTGAAAAGTCATTTATAAAACATCCTAGTCACAAATGTTGCTAATGAAAGTAATTAGTTTCCAGACTTAAAAATTGAAGTCAAATTGAGTCACTGAATTAGTCAAAATAATTGTTTAACTTGTACAGTGGGTTCTTGGTTTTGACAAATTCACCTTAAATAAGTATCTTCATTGATAGACAAAGGATAGTGATTTCTAATTATTTGTTATGAACACTATTTTGACATGTTTGTTGAACATCAGAGGATTAAATGTTATTGAGTTTTGATTGCCTAGCAGATTTGTATTGAATTGCATAGCATGAGTCATTGGCCTCTATTTACAGCTGTAACACACTACTTAAAATTCAACCTCTTCATAAACAATTTCATTTAATGATTCTGTTTGGCATATGAGTCAGCAATGAACTGCAAAAACTTACCTATTGCCTTTCATAAGCATGCTTTTATAGAACAAGAAAATAAAAATGTGAGCTTTTTCTCTATTTGGGTGAAGGGCAAAATCTAATTTTATTATGACTGACTTAGACTATTAAATGCAGAATATATCATATTGGGAAAATGGCAAGGCCAGGTAAGCAAGAATTTAATTTGGGTTTTTTTAATCTCTTTACACTGTGTGACTAAGCTTAATGAAGAAAAGCTCTCCCTTTGTTTCATATTGACTTTTGATCCATATACATAATAGCCTACTCCCAGCAATAACTTACCAGCAGCCTTTCAGTTAGCACAAAGTTTCATTGACATTTGACCAAATATGCTGTGTAAGTGTTGCTAGTAAATCTTCCAGTGGATAAAGGTCCATCAGGCAAACTTGCATTCTAGGAACGTTGCAGAGAATCCCTGTTTGTGCACAAAAGGTAGGACAACTGAGGCATCCAATGGAAAAATGAAGGGAGTCAACAGCTGTAGTAGCAGACCTGGAGTGAGCCCACTGTACATCACGCAGATTTGTGTAGGAGGAGCTAACCTCCTGCTTTGGTGGCCAAAGTGCCTTGGCAGCCTGATCTGCCCACATTTGCCCTTTGTTTCAGGCAGATCTCACCCAGCAGTTAGAATCAATGCTAAAAAGTAAAAGTATTATGCCCTGATGTTGTAGGGTCTCTCTTACTAAGCTCTCCATTAAAAAAAAATTAACTCATTGTAAAGAGCTGAGTTTCACTAGGAAGCATTCTGTCAGCTTGGTATTGATTCTGAGTTCTAGTTCACATGCCTTCTTTCTGGAATGAGTAAGGAATTTTGCTGCACATTTCAGGTCTCACAAATTCACCTTCTATTTATGTATGTATTCTGATTTTTCAGCTGTAGAACAAGTAGGAGCAGCAGGCTGTTTATTGACCTTGGAAAACAGTCTCCTCATGTTTTGCTGTATCTGTAAATGTTCTTTAAAACATTCTTCATATTCATTATTTTGGCATTAGCGGCCCCTGGAAAAAAGAAACAACCTCATTTTTGGAACAACCACTTCTTTCCTTTGTAATGTGTTAAGGAAACTTCCTTGTCTGGCCATCCAGGATCCACTCTGTCAGTCACTCATAGCACCTGAGATGGGAGCAAGGTCCCTCTGCAGATACACACCCCACGCTCGCAGTGCTTTCATACCTAGTGCATTTGCTGAGCTCGAGTAACTCTTTAAAGAGCTTTTCCTATTGTAGATTTAGCAATAAGGTTTAGAAAGAGACAAGTGACTGTACAACGTCCAAGTATTTCCTGGGGGGAAGGAAGCAGTGGCTTCATCTCTTCAGCATTTGCTGTGGCACTTGCACTTGTCTTTCTAATGTGCTTCAGCAGCTTCTTTGAGAGTCAACACACATGGGGTGAGTGGCTGGAAAGCAGAGGGAGGCATTATCCTGCTTCTCAGGGTGGTGATGCCCTCAAGGCTGTGTCTGCTAATTACTGCAACTAAGAGTCAGCCTCACTCTTTTATAGTAGAAAAAGGCTTTGGCTCTGTTAACATTGTCTTCTCTAGGTCTGGGCTAGAGAATAGCAAAAATAGCAGGGCACAAGTAGAGTTAAAAGCTTGGATTTCTTCTGCATTCTAGGGTCTTTTGAATGACACACAGCTCAGAAGAGAAAGTGACAGAAGTACTGGGTTGTGAGGAGCTGGGAGAAAAGGGGACAAAAGAGCATTCCATAGAGAGAAGGGTGTAATAGTTCATTTCTTATAGCAAATCTGTAAAGGTGAGCGTTTGCTTGACCCTTTGCCATGTCAGTCAACCATATAATGACTTTTAGAAGTCTGGTGGCTGGGAAGCCTCAACTATTGCTGCTGTTTCACTGTTGGTAACAAATTGCAACCAGAAGCTGCTAAGTTGTCTTTCTAAATGCTTTGAGTAGGAGATGTATGTGACAGCCTTTGGCTGCTTCATACAAAGAAAGCTTCCAGCCCTGGATAGCTTAGAAGTTTGGTAGTTCCTACAGAGAGCAAGTTTAAAGTTAAAATTAAAAAAATAATAATCTTGGGTTTCATTTTCAGCCTATGTATTGCAAACTTTGCAATACGCACAAGTCTTGGTGTATGTCTGTTTGGATTAGTTGATTATTTATATGAATTGATACTGTTATGTTTCATTCTACACACTGGTAGTTTTGCACTCCATGGGCAAATGGAGAAAGATGAAAAGATGAGTACTTGTGGTCTTCTCAAAGAGTGGAGGCTTCTTTATTTTTGATAAAAGCCATTTAAAAAGGCATTTGTGTAGCCAGTATTTAATATAATATGTGTTGTGCTTCTTTATTCCTTCCATGCTAGGAGGTTCTTCAGTGATTTGGTGAAAACTTCCACAAGTATGCTGTGCCCTGTTTCATTACTTGTTAATCACCTGCTGAGTGTACATGTTTATAGCATTACCTTTACATGCTTACTGAGCATTGTATTTACCAGATTCTCTTTAATTGGCATAGGGGGTGAGATTCTGGACTAAAAATTTGATGTACCTTTGTTTTGACATGCCACCATCAGAGTCCTTGTTTTTGGGTCTGTGTATATCTGTTAACAGCTAACCAGTCTGTTTGAATCAAATTTCCTGAATGCTAAATTCTGGCAATTCTTTCTTTCGTGGCCCTTTGGGAGTAAGGAAGAAAATTTGTTTTCCTACAGGGTCTGTGTTTCCAGTTTCTCATACACAATCTAGTAAATAGAGCTCAGTTTAATACACTTGCTCAGCCTAACCCTTCTGAGAGAGTGTTTCATGTCAAATAGAATTAGAGATGCACCAGACTCTTAATTTGAGGCCTCGGTTTGGCACAGAAATTACCCTTTCATCCTTTCACGTGTGAAATTGAAGGTTCCCTGCTGGCTTAACACAGTCCTTAACAGCTGAGCACTTGGCCACCGTGGAAAGCTGTGAGTAGCTTTTCACAAATACTTCCCCCCCTTCGTGTATTAATCTTGGGGGACTGTGAACAAGGCAGCCCCACAGCATGTGCCAGTTGCTGAGTCCTTCTGGCACCTAAAGAAAAAGTTGAGCTATACATTTCAGTTGATCTTTTTCCTTTGTAATGATTATTTTTACCAGAGGTATGCATTCAGAGGTTTGAGTATTTCCACATACATCTGTTTGATAAAGATTTTTAAATGAGGAAGTAAGTAAATTAATTATTGTAACTATATTTGAGTACCATCAAAATCTCCAGTTATCAATGATAGCTGCAACACTCCATATGTGGAAGTCTGTTTAGTGCCAAGTGTGTTATTTGCAACAGTGTGTAAGATCAATAGGTATAATTGCTTAATACTCTGATTATATATTTAACAAATCAGCAAATGTTTTATTTATTCATGGTAAAAAAAAATCACAGACTCACAGACTATTTGGGATTGGAAGGGACATCTGGAGATCATCTGGTCCAGACCCCTGCTAAAGCAGTTTTGTCTAGTACATATTGCCTAGGATCTCTGGGCAGCCTGCTGCAGTGCTCTGTCACTCCCAAAGTAAAGAAGTTTTCCTGATATGGAGATAGAACTTCCAGTGTTTCCCTCTGTGCCTGTTCCCCCTTATCCTGTTGCTGCTGAAAATGTCTGGCCCATTCTCTTCACACCTCGTCTTAAGATACTTGTATGCACTGGTAAGATCTCCTCCTCTCCAGGCAAACAGGACCAGCTCTGTCAGCTTTCCCTCATAAGAGAGATTCACCAGCCTCCTAATAATATTTGTAGCCCTCCTTTATAAGAATGGGAAGTTTTTCCAGTGTACCTGTTCCTTCTGTGAATTGTTTTTGTGATGGCTGCCCATCCTTTTCTCAGTTCAGTCAGGTTTGGGTTTTTTTTCATGTATGATCTAAATTAAAATCCTGGCTACTGCTGGGAAGGGTCAGTCTCAGAAGAAAATAATGTGTGCCAGCTCTGGTAGTACTATAGCAAAGACAGTCTTCCCAGCATTGTTTCAACTAAATTATTTTTCCTCATATTCTTGTACTCTCATTGACACATTTTTCCTTATGGACTATGATGTTCTATTTGAAACTTTTTCGTACATAACTATTTTACTTTTAGGTAGAAATTATCTGTACTCTCTTCATCTTGTTCTTCCTTTTAAATTTGGTGGTGGTGTGGCTAGAACATCAAAAACTAGTCTATCTATCTGAGATTGTCTATATTCAAGTAATAGTCTAAAAGGCTTTAGAAAATGTAAGCAACAATCTTACACAGCAGTATGCAGTGATCATAGTTGTGGGAGCATCGCTTTTTCTAAAACTACTCTCATCATGAAATATATTTGTGTCTTTCATGCGAATATGCAAAGTAGCAAAGTACAGTTAAGTCAAAGGTTAATTCAAAGGTAAGATTTTGAAAGCTTTTAATTGGGAGGAAGCTCTGGCCAAATTGAGTGCTTTAATAAATACTTAAAATATGGTAGTTTGTACACCTTTGGGGAAAAAGTATTTTCTGTAGCACTGTTCAGCAAGGTGAGAAGAATTCACCAATTATAGGCTTGTCCCAAGAGTAAAGAAGAAAAGGTTGATTCAAGTTTTAATAACTCTGTAAAGAAATGGAAAACTACATGGAGTTGTTAGAACACCTTAACATTTTTGGGAGGTTTTGGGGGTGTTTTTTTTAGCAGAAAACAAATACTAAAAGAGCTTCAAAACACAAAACATAAGAATTAATTGCTGCCATCTTTCATCTTTGAGATTAGCAATGTAATGAGCCTCAGGATGAAATCTAAAATATTGTGTTGTTTTAACTGTGTTAAGATACACCATTAGAGAATATGTTCTACTAAAACTAATAAATGTAAGAGGTGATTTTATGAAGTCAGTGGTTGTATACAAAATATATTTTAGACTAACCAATTAATTGCAAGAATAAAACTCTATGCAGGTCAATTTCTTGAGCCCTGGAGATTATATTGTAACTGTATAATTTTTTCATTATTAAAATTTAAAAAGCACACATTACTTGATCTGGGTCAGTGCATGCTCAGCATGTGAAGTGCTGAATGAACAGAATTCTAAGATATTTGAATATCTCAAGTATTGATATCTGAATGGCCAAAATTCTAACCATTACTGACATCCACTAATATATGAGGGCTATTATTGATTGCATTGTCTTTTCTTGAGACTGTGTTGAAGCATGAATTGTATTCTAAAAGCCTGACAGACGAATTCTCAAGAGGGTATTTCAATACAATTTTTATTCAGTTTGAAAAATTTTTCTTCCTTTTATTTGGTGTAGGGAGTTGTCCATCTTTAAGCCTTGTTGCACGTTTAATACATATAATATCTCCTGCAGATTGAAATTTCTTGGCTCATCTTCATGTGTGCCCGTTTTAATGAACCCTCAGGTGACTTTACTGGATGAAGAGGTTAAATGTCACAAGTTTGTGTGACCCCCACTCAAACAGGCAGGGGAGGGGAGTAAATGAGAGGTTGTTCCATTTGTACATGTATCCAGTCTGGTTTTTCATTTTCAGAATAACTACAGCAACCCAATATGAGCATGAGTTCCACTCATAACTGAAGGGATCTTTTAGAGTTTGGAATTTGGGTTTTGGTTGTTGGTTGGGTTTTTCTGTTTGTTGTATTTTTTCCTTATCTGAAGTGTATTTAATATTAGGCCATAAACAAATTAATGCCTCATTTCCTTAAGCTTGTTTGGATGTTTAAGTCCTTGTTGATATAAGTTTTTGTGGCATTTCATTTAGTCTTCAATGCAGCTTTTCTAATTGAAAATTAGAAGCTGTAGACTTTTATTAGCTAAAAAAAAGTATTTATAAAGTGCATTAAAAGTATATGAGAAAAAATTGAGGACTTATTTTTATTTGAAATCCTTACAATTTGCTTAGTGCTTGAGATTTTTTGTCTTATTCTAGCCAAAGCCTTCTACTCATACACTTCCAGGAGCAATTTCCACTGGAGTCATGGTACTATTCATGTGCCTGAAATTGCATCTGTGCTAGAAGGATTTCTGGGTCAATGAAATGATCAAAGGTAGAAGCAAGTGGTTCATTATTATTTCTTTTTCTCCTTTTTCCCTCTGTTCACTAGAACCTAGTGTAAATCATTTTACTGAACTGATAATGGAGACAGAGATGACAAAAAGTCATTGAGACGCATTGGAAGAAGCTTATAATGCAAGAAAAATAGTTGTCAGTGTCCATCATGTTCTGCTTCTAGAGAAATTAATGTCTTTGAAAATCTTTTTCTGAGAAGATCAGGCTACTGAGTACATAATGGTTAGTAAAAAAGAAAATCTAACTTACATATCTTCTAATTCTAAAATATAAGCACTACCTTCTTTAAATTGCAGATAACCAGGTATTCATGCTATTATTTCAGTGTTTCTATAAATTGTGACACTGTGCAAACATTCTCTTTGAGAGAGGAAGGAGATCTGCTACCTACACTTTTTTTTCTATTGATATAATTTTGCTTTTATTGTTGATTTTATTTTTCACTGTCGTGACAAAGTGGTGAAATCATGAGTCTTAGTGACTGCAAGGAGTGTCACAAAAACTTGTCACATTACCACATCTGACTCAAAATTTGGTCTGTTTTGGAATGAGATATGCGTGTGACTCCAGTCTGGTGTTTAGTGTATGTATTTATTCTTTTTTTAAATTTAGTAACTGAAAGACTGTTTAAAAATTAAATGTCAAAAGCTTTGTACATTTATGTAAATATCCCAGACTTCACTTAAAATTGCGTGTCTGTTTTTGAAGCAGGCTCCTTCTTGTATTAGGCTTTATTTTAATTTTTTGATGTATATGAGATAAACATTTTTCTCATGTAGTAGAACTATAATGGAAAAGAATGAAGCTTCAGGTAATGGTAAAAAAAATGATTTTTTTAAAGAAAGTCCCTCAGCTCCTTTTTTTTTTTTTTAAATACAGATCCATTCTCTATAGTCATTGTCTTTTTTTATTTCTCTGTAAGAGACTAATAAGGCAGAATGATGTTTGAAGTTAGGAGTTTTTACTTTTTTATATGCACTTTTTTTTGTTGCTCATGTTGAATAGTCTGGACAATGGAATTTATAACAATAGGCTCAAATTACTAAATGATTAGCTAGCCAGTCTTCTTTGGATTTCTGCTATTCAAAGCTGGGAGAATTTTTCAAATCTACTTCTCTGGCTTTTGTGCTTTCACAAAGGTACATATTCATTAACACAAAGTAGATTTTTTAAAAGTAATTTGGAAGCTGTTTCCCTCCCCCCTCCCTTCCCCCCCAAAAAACCAACTTAAAATGTAATGAAATTTCTGTCTCAATAGATTTTGAATGTACTGATTTGTTTCTGTATATTAAATGTGAGTATGTTGCATTCAATTTTTTGGGAGGTTCACTGGCATTCATTTATGTTTTTTTAGTCCTTAAATATTGCAGTAAGTCTCACTGAATAGAATCTGGCAGACATCCAGAGACACTTTGAGTAAATTTAGTCTTCTAATTAAGTGCGGCCTTCTTAGCCCCTTTAATGTCCTTGGAAAGCATGTTTTCTTCCTTAATGCAACAAAATCATTAAACTGTGCTGCTAAGGAGAATAGGAGATACTGGGAACTAGACAATAAGCATTTAGATTTCAAATGGAGTTTGTTTTTTTTTCTTCCCATTAAATGTTCTATTTTTTAACTTCTGTGTGTGTGCTGAACAACTGGAAACTATTCTCACTTGACAGGATGAAGAGAGTTCACTGATTTCATGTACAGATATCTCAGTTTTGCACAGTGAGCGTTCATCTGTTCTTAATTGCATGTGTAATCGTAGGGACCAAAACAAAAGTTTGGTTAGTATGAGAATGCTGGTAGGACCAGGAACACAGTGTTACCACACACACGTGACCGTGCTTCCAAAACTGGAATAGAAATATTATCTTATTGGACTAATGTTCAAGACTTGTAAAATCTTTACTTACTAGGTCTTTCATCTGGCATGCTGAGGGGTGAGAGGCAGTTCACTGCTGAAAGTCCTGTTCAGTGAAAAATGTGTAGAAGAGTAATTGACGGACTGAACTGAACAAAAATTGCTTTGCAATTTTTAACAGAGTTTGCAGAACAAATGATACTACTGGTAAACATTTTTGGCTCAAACTTAATTGTGTAGGAGGCTAAAAACTGTGAAAGACCCTTACTTTCATCATTTATGTGAAAGTAGCAGAAGAAATGACACCATCAGTGTCTCTAGACTAATGGAACTGGCTGGATAGTAGGCCGTTCTTCTTCCTTTATTGGGTGAGTTGATGTTTGGGGTACTGAACATTATGGTGAATTTTGTCAGTTTTACTGCTTGTGGTTCCTTGTAGAAAAAATAAATCAGTAAATATTTTCTATTCAACAGTCACAAAACTTTGAAGAATGAATTGAAGGAGTAGATACCTCTTCTCAATAAATGCTCTTGTTTTATGTTTTTTCTTCTACTTCTCTTTCCAAATTTATTTGCTTCCTATTGTTTGCATTTAGGATTTTTTTTTAAGTTGATTGTTTTGGCTTTTTTGGGTTTTTGTTAATCACTGTGATTCAATTTATTTTTCTTTTTTTTTTATTTTTAAGACTAGGTTAATGATTCAGCCTATGTCCCACAGAACAGCAGAAGAGTAGAAATGCTCTTTTAGTTTCTCATGTTTTAATAATTAGTGCTGTTCATATAATTTAATCAATATAATTAAAAGTCATTCAAGTGACATCTTTGATTTTAACTCCAGTAAGTTTTGAATTAAATAAGGAGAAAATAACTGTTAAAGCATTTATATAAACTTGTATGTGATTTCTATAGCTTTTAAACTATCAGGTGATAATAATGCTGGTACCTCGAATGGTCACCATTAAAATATTTTCTTTCTTGATGCTTTGAGTTAGTGACCTCTGAAATATGTAGGTGTTGGATTGCAGGCTGGCAGAAATTGTTCAGCTGGTACCAGGCTAGAGATTTGAATCCCTAGGGGTATGCTGGTTGCTCAGCCACTTTTTCAGACACCTTTGTCATAAACAAGTCTGTTCAGAACTTTGCATCATCATAGTCATTGCCAGCCTCTTGATTTTCAGATTTGATTTCCTTTGCACCTGGTAAGCCTGATTTAGATGGGAGTGAAAACTATTGGGTCAGCATTGTTTTAAAGGTTAGGCATTTTAACAGTATTGTCAAGCAGAAGATAACCTCGGTGAATTATCTTGATTCCTAGTGAACAGCTATACAGTGCTAATTAAATTCTGCATAGTGCTTAGGCTTGTAAAGGGACTTGTGATTCAGGAATCCTGGTGGGTCTGGTCAGACCAACAGGCCAAATGTTCCCTGATACATCTGTCACACTGGATAAAGCCTGCAGTGGTTTTGTTTCTGTATTTGGTCCTTCAGCACATTGATAGTCTGCCATCAGGAGGTGAGCTGCTTTGTCCAGCCTGCAGTGCAGGGCACATCCCTGAGGTTCTTTTGAAGGAACTGGATGGTGGACTAATGGACTAAAACAGTGGCGTTTCAACAGGGAAATGGGGCATTTTACATGGGTGCTGAAAATTTCAGCTACTTTGTTGATTTAATCTCTTATATACATTCAAAGAGAAGGTAAGGAATTCCTTCCACATGTATACTGTTATTTCACTCAGTTTAAATAGCAGAATTTGGGTGTTCTTTCTGTGTGTTGGCAGTAATTGGGGGCATAGTCAATGCAGGGTGAGCATGCTTTAATTTGTTCAGTTTTTCAACTCTAGTACTCTAGAATTACATGATAGCTGTGCGGAAGGAAAGCGAAAGATGTAAAAATAAAGCAGAGGAAATCTTTTTCTGCTTTGTGATCTCACTAGCTTACAGAAGTCCCCATCTTTGTGAATTGAAATGTCCATGCTTGTACATCTGTGCAGTCTATGATAGGAACTCAGGAGAGAAAATTAGCTTAAAAATGAGCACAGCAACGTGTCTGCAATTTCCCTACATCTAACTTTCTCCTCCTCTGTTGATATTACTCCTGATGTGCAAAACCTGATGAAAATATGTACAGTTCAGATGAGGGAGAGCAGAATGGTGGAAGGTGGCGTTTGTTTCCAGCTGTAGATAGTCATCGATCTGCAAATTCACATTTTTATAAGGAAATGTTTATCCACAATGCACAAACTGATATCTTGCCAAAGGCAGTCTTATCTCCATATGCAGTGCAGTCAAAAAAACCCACCCAACGATTGCATCTTGTGAGGGGACTGTCAGTGTTCTGTTCTGACAAGTCTGTGTGTTTGTGTGTGTTTGCATATGTATGTCTATGCTCATTTAAAGTATTTTTCAAATATGAGCTAAATTATTTCCACTGAATTCTCAGTTAATTTTGCTTTTCTAGGAAGACAGTGGATAGAGCTTTACCATCTAGTTTCTGGGTGAAATCCATCTGACGTGACACCATATTTAACATGAGTGGGGGCAGGTCCTCAGCTGATACATTACTTAATTCTAGTGAGTCACTGGAGTTACAGCAGTACTTACAAATCAGCTTTAAATAAACTATAAAATGGCTCTTCTTTCTTTCCTGAGAATTTCTGTACCAATGTTGCATTCATCTTTCCTGTGGTCAGCTTGTGGTCAGTATCACAGTCCTAAAGCATGTACAGGTATTAAATATTTTTTAGGAGTTATGGAGAAGTTATAGAGTACCAGTTCTAGCTGGTACTTTCTGCATATCCAGTAAGTTCACCAAAATTTTAAAACAGTGTAGGGAATAAGAATCTCTTTTGATATATTTTGCTGTTCAGGCCTGCCTTGAATTATGATGTTCCTCTATTACAAGAGAAGGCTCTTCTAAAGTCTTGTCCTCATTTGTTATTAGAATTATTTCATCATTGATTGTTCATCTATATTTAGTATATTGCAGCAGAGAACAGAATTGAAGCTTTTTATCGTGGGTGTCCGAACAAAATTGCTTTTTTTCATTATTTTTTTAATTACTGGGGGCAATTCCTTGTTAACTGTGAGTGTTAAAAAAACCTTTACTTTTTTTTCTCACTAAGATTCAACAGGAAAATGTAGTCTTTCCGGAGATTTTACAATTGAGGTATAGAATTTCTCTTCTGTCCTTTTTATGAAAGTAAAATTCTAAAAAAATAAATTCTAGCACATACAAGAAAACAACCTAGTATTAATTAAGATAGTAACATGGTTGTGAATATAGAGAGGTCCTTAAAAATAAATAAAGGAGGTCAGTGAAAGAGGTAAAAAACTGTTGAATATAAATATTAACTTCATTTTCTTGATTTACAAAACAAACCACCTTAGATTATTGTGTTTACTTCATTATCTTATCTTCAATGCTTGTGAAGTTGTAGGGATGGGTCTGAAGAAAGCTGTTGATGGGAGAGTAAATGGAAGCAAATCTGGCTCACACACTTGGAATTGGAGAACTATTCACAACCAACAAGTGTGTTTGCCAATGTGTGTGAATGAGAGAGTCTGATGTGTGTTGTGCTTGTGCCGTGCTTGTTTGCTGCCTCCCCCAGTGGCTTCTCCTTTGCAGGAGGCTCTCGAGCAGCCAAACAGAAACCAGCAGCAGCAGCAAACATCCCTTTGGAAACTCACCACTGCTCGTAGCAGTGACATGTTTTTCATTTTCTCATCCATCTCATTATGCTCAAGGAATAACTGGAAAAATGAGTAAAAAGAGTGTACTACTGTTACTCTGTGTAAGAGAATCCCATGACAGTGGCATCTCAACAATCCCACTGCTGTTTCTTGGGATAAGGAAGTTGGAAAGAATCTAGAAAGCCATGCCAACTGTGAAAGGAGGCTCTTCAAAGAAGCTAAAAGAGAATTTGTAGCTTCAAAAACAAAATAAAAAATCCTGAAGCAAAAATGAAAAGCACTGGTAGCTTCTTATTCTTATAGGTAAGAATAAGAACCAGTTTCTTTATAAAATTAGAATATGTATTTGTGCTGTTAATATGCACTGTTGTGTTGAACTGTCCCAGTCCAGAAGCTTTTTGCTATTTCCCTTCCCTTGAAAGCCAGCCTCCAGTATCCAAACATTCAGCAACAGAGAGAGGAAAAGTAGAGAACCACAAGTAAACCTGTGTGTCAGATTCCATATAGTTTGCGTTTTCCCACAGGCCATCAAGGTAGGCCAGTTTTCACTTTCTGTTACAGAAAATGAGAGAATCCCATACATTCTGTGGAGCAGAAGGTCCTCCCGTGCCCCAGTGGAGCCAGAGCTGACAGCTCATCCTGCTGTTTTCCTGTGTTGCCTCCTCCCTGGAGTGAGTGTGCATGTCCTCCTAAAGCAGAACAGACACATGGCTCTCCCCCTGGGACTCCATTACCATATTGCCCTGTGTTGTCTTTGTTTCTGATGATGTTCTGTGCAGGCTAGCACTGCCTACTGCGGAGCAAGGTGGGCTCTTCTCCACAGCACCTTTCCCGTGGGATTTCCATCTTCACAAGTATAATATTACAGGAGGTGATATTCCCCTATTTCTAATGGGTTTGGTTTTCACTTTTAATTGCTTGCAGCTTGATACTGCCTCATCTTCTGAAGTGTACGTACAACAGAAACAAAGCAGCTTTAGCCCTTTTCTCTTTTCCAGCCAGATCTAAGCCATTCTTCATTAATACTCTGTATAAATCTTGTAAGGTTAGTCCCAAGAGCCCCAATCTATGTTTTATACCTCATTGCAGTGTCTTCACCCTTTTTTGGTAAAAGCCCTTTTATCTGTGTTATAGTAGATTTGCTATAGTATTTGTGTGTATTTATGGGAGATTTTGATTCCTTTACAGATTTCTTTTCTCCCCTCCTTGCTTCTAAGCTATTGCATGCTTTCCTGAATCGTTTATTTTTGTTGCTTCTTTATCCCTTTCCTGTGATAATCGGAGCCTTTTTCTTCTTGTATTTTTAGTATTTCAGCCCTCACTATAACTATATTCTTACATGAAACTGAAAGTGAGATCAAATATGTTTCTGCATCTACCAGAATCTGCAAGTATTTGCATCTGCTCTTGAATGCTAATATTTGGGGGGGGGGGAAAGTTAGTAAAATGATTGCTACAATATTATCAAATCCATGGCTGCAAGTCAGCTTTAAGGTGTGTGTTTGCTTATTTGATATTTTGTTACATGTACTTGCAGATATGTAACTACCATTTTCAGCAGATACTATGTTGTATTTACTGAATTCTCAAACGTGGCCTCTTACTCAGATTATATACATACATTTAGGAGGGCCTGTGCATTCCTTATAATACTGACATATAAAATGAAGCTTTTTTTCCAAATGTTTTTATTGTGGTTCTGTCCTTACTTTGTATTTTTCTTTCCTCTTTTTCTCATCTGCAACACAAATCTTTGATTATAGCTATTTTGTTAGTTTTCATATACAGACTTTATTCTAATTCCCTGCTGCAGAATCTTAGTAAGCATCAGTCTAATCTGGGCTGTCCTACCCTGTACTTCACAATTGTCTTCAAATCTTTCTTTGATGCTTATAAATCCTATGGTGCTGTACTCATATAAACAGCTGTGAAGTAGCCTGTCGTCCTTGACTATGAATGAATCCCAATCCCTTTATTCTTATTTTTAGGTTGCTACAGCTGTGCACCTCTTTTTTACTTAAATATATGTGTAGATATATATATATATATGTCTCCCTTTGTATAGAGGAAAAGTGAGAACCGAAGTTACTTCTACATCATAAAGCTTTATTGTTCTGTACAGTTTGTGGACATCAGGCAATGCTCATTAAAATCCTAGGACATCATGTCAAATAACCTTACTGAAATTCACTTTCTCTACATCGCCTCATTCAGTTGGCAGTTAATCTGTTTAAGAACAAAACATGCTGTTTAAGAACAAAACTGAATTGTTTGCAGTGCTTTGCTATTGGAAAACTTGTGGTTGTTTCTCTCCTATTTTATAAGTGCTTGGTTTTTTCTTTTTGGTTTGGTGCTTTTTTAAATTTGGTCTAATTTTTTTTTATTTTTAGGGATCAAATCTATTTGGAATTGAATGTAAATTCCCAGGTTCTCAATTATTCTTGCATTTTATAAAGATATATACCATGTCTGCCCTCTTCCAGCCCCCTGGGATTCTCATCCTCCTTCAGTTCACAATAATGGTGTAGAGATTGCCTCAGGTGCTGACTTAGTGTAGGGTGACTTCCATCCACTGCTCTGGGCTGGCCTGGGCCTTTTGTCCTTATGATTCATCTGCTTGAGTAGTAGTGCTACGTAATTTATTGCTCTTACAAATACACTCTTTTGATTCAAGTCTCCTTGGGTCACAAAGATTTCCTTGAGGCAGTTACATTACGTCCTTGATACAACTGTGTCTTTCCACCACATCAGGTTAGTTTTTTCAGGAATTTTCCTTTCTAGCAACTTTCACCCTTGCTTGGCTGTGGTTTTCTCATCAACAGTGTTTTGTAAAACTGTGCCATGATGTTCCTCCTGATGCTGTCTCCAGTGCTGTGCTTTTGCCTCTGGTGATAATTGAATGAATCCCCACACAGTGGAGAAATCTGAGTCTGCAGTACATAATGCAGTGCGGCAGAAAATGGTTTGCAGAAGGAAACAGTAGGTGCTGACAAGCCAAAATCTGCACTATTATTAGGAGTTACTGAGGACTGGTTTGGGTTGGAAGGAACCTTAAAAATCATCTAATTCCATGCTCCCTGCCATAGATGGGGACACATCCCACCACACCAGGTTGCTGAATGCCCCATCCAACCTGGCCTTGAACCCTGCCAGGGATGGGGCATCCACAGCTTCTCTGGGCAACCTGTTACAGTGTCTCATCACCCTCACAGTAGAGAATTAAAAACTGCCTAACTAGTCCTGGTTTACACTAGGTATGTGCAAAGACAGTGAAAAAATGTTGATAGTATTTCTCATTGTCTTTATATAGGAATAGAGATAGATTTCAAAAGTTATTAGGTTCAGGGCACAAAAGGAAAAAAAATTGCACTTTGTCTTATGAAGTATAATTGAAACATGGAACTCATTCTTTCAAGATACTACAGATGTGTAAATATGTTATTAGGCGAGGTCATATAGAGCCAATTTATTGATTACTAAGAAAAATTATATTCCAGATGCAATTTTGCCTGTGGTTCCCCCACAGGTATGAATCCCTCCCTACTGCAGAGGGATTGCTCCATGCCCTTCTGATGCTCTGCTGCTGAGCAATGGCAGTGTGGCAGTGTGCCATAAAGCTTTCCTCTAGTCATGGGCTGGAGTACTTTTGCCTTGTGTGAAACCTGGACAAAAGTGAGCCAGATCTGGTCCCTGGCAGATGGCCAAACCCATCTGAGATATCAAAACT
This sequence comes from Melozone crissalis, assembly GCF_028551555.1. Lineage (NCBI taxonomy): Eukaryota > Metazoa > Chordata > Aves > Passeriformes > Passerellidae > Melozone > Melozone crissalis. The sequence continues at coordinate 31,171,444 of NW_026535784.1, read as the reverse complement.
GGCTCTCCAGAAAGGCTTGGAAACACCAAACTCCAAAGTCAGTTTGTAACACGTTTCTACCCAGATTCATCTGTTTGCTATGTGACAGAAGCAATTCAAATTTCCTTAGTAGGAACCATTTTTATGGTATGGGTGATCTGTCTGCTTAAGAAGCACCAGTTTTATTATTCTCAGTTCAGAGGAGCTGAGATAAAAGGATTATATTCCAGCAAACAGATAATTTGTTTACTGATCTATTTGGTGTTTAGAAAGGGTGAACATGTAGGTGAATATATTTTTGCTGTTAAATGATTCTATGCTGCTTCTAAGAGGTCTTGTATGAATAGCTACCACTTCATTTGTACCTCCACTGAAACTTTGCAAAGGCAGCTTCAATATACATTGTGTACATGATGTTGTACATGGTGTTGTACATGGAATAGACAAAAACCTTTAAGTGTTTAGTTATAGGCATATAATGGGTTTCCCCATTTAAAATGTGTCCTAATAGGCCTGTAGAATGTTTTTGTTGCTTTCCCTCAACCTCCACTGCTCAGTTAATGTACAGTTGTTAGTGGTGACATTGTACGTAGTCTAGATTCATTATAGTGCAAAAGAGCTTTTTGCATGCTATAGGAAGAAAAGCATAGTCTTCTTTTGGTTTAAATGAAACATGAGTACCTCAAAAAGGGCAAACACAGCATGTTGATGTTGAATCCATGCTGCCTTCAAAACATTATTTTAATATGTTTAGAACTCTTTAGTTCTAAAAGTATTCCTGCAGAAGATAAAGCATTTCACCAGTGCAGTCTTGCAACTATTATTCTTTGACTCTGTTCAGGAATACCATTAGCTTTGATTTTAGCTCCATGTCATTTCTCATGAACATTTTTCCCTATTAAAAGACAAAAAGACATCAATATTGTATAGCTGTAGTAACTTCTCGTAATCAATAATACCATTAGGCTATATAAACTTGCTTGCCATAGCCTATAATGATATGACAGTGATGTAAGCAGGGTCTTTTACAGCAGGCAAGCCAACCGTAAACTACAGAAAATGTTTTTGGGTCTGAATTCAAAATCATGTCCCAACTGATGGTAAATTTTTTTATCCTTTGAAGTGACATAGGAAAAATACTATCCCCATGTTATTTGTCAGGTTAATGCAATTGTTTTTATTTTCTCATAGTGTTGATTCCCAGATAAGATCAATTTTGGAAAGAAGTGCTTTTGTCTTGCCTTCCAGATGTATTCTAAGTCCACATGGCAATCCATCCCAGGTTACTGTTATTTAGCCAACTGTGTATACAAATGGACTATTCTATATATTTATTCCACGTGCTTTGATGTTGTTTTCTTTGTTTCAGCTTTCCCTTAACAAATCTGTTCAGAAATAGGCCTCGTTCAAACAGGTTTGGGACACAACTACAGTAAACACAAATCCATAAATTTGCCTTTTATTGTAATTGTTTCATGTTCCCAATTCTCCTGAGATTATTTTGCTTGTGCGTTTCTCAGAGTCACAAATTTGATTATTCTACTACAGTGATTTACTCTAAGAAAATTAATATAATCTCTTCAAAACTCTCAGCTGTGAGCCGTAACTCCCTGAACTGCTGTTTTACTTTCCAACCGTTATGAATGCATTTCCCTAGTTGTTCCATGTGGAAGTCATCTCACAGTGAAGTGTCATTTTCCCAGTAGATTGATGGCATAGAGTAATAAATGCAAATAATATATATTTTTAAGGCTTGTAACAATCACAGAATGCTACCCTGTTTATGAGAAATTTTCAAATAGTAGCTTTGTAATTTAAACATTAAATACTGAGTGTGAGGTGTTGTGTGTCAAAAGGGATCAGATATATGTAACATGCTGATAGAACCTCATAAATATAAACTCAGTAACTTTGTGGATAGCTTTTTGGATCATAAATTCAAAAATGAAGATGTAGGAAAAGTGTAAGAGAGATAGATGCTCACTGTATCAGAGAATATTCCAAATTTTAATGAAAAATACCACTCTGTTGGATCCCTTTCTGTAATTGCAAAGGCAAACAGAAGGCTGAAAATGTACACTTCATGCCTCAGGTTTTGGCTTTTATATTTTTCAGATTTTGTGCTGCTTCAGTGTGTAGTTCTTCTGAGCTTCATATTAGGGGATGGTAAGCTCTCTTCACAGAGTAGGTAGACAAAACAATTCCTTCTCTTGCTGGGGACCAAGGACAAATGATCCAAATTTCAGGCCCAAGAGCATAAACAATGGTGGACTGAAGAGAGAAAACAAGGATGGGACTTCATAACCTAAAGCTGTAATTGGACAATTGATTCCAATATGTAAATTTACCAGAACTTATAAAAGTGTGAGACCCCATGACCGGCTGTCCATTTTGTGACCATTTTGGGTTCATCTTGGGTGTAGCCTTGGTTGGGCTCTTGTACTGCCCAAGGTGTATCCATTGAGGCCTTTTAATAAATACCTACTCTATTCTTTAACTCCATCTAGCTCTGTTCTAGGTCAGCCTTCACAAGGCATCATACTTACCTTACTGCATATACTTCATCAAATACTTAATGAATGCCTTTAAACTGCTTTACATGGCAGGTGTTTCAAATATTAATTTGTAATTTCTTCAAATGTTATATTTTTGAATGGTAGGTTACCTCAGCTATTTGATGACAGTATTTACAATTTATTTGCACTCAGTTTTTTCAACATCTGCATGTGAAGGGTTCTTCACCTAACTCTGTGTAAAAACTCTGAATCATGATTTCCAGAGTGATAAAAATTCTGCAAGGGAGAAAACTTCTTACAAATGGTAAATATACACATGGGTGCAAACACACAGGTATATTTTTTCTATGTCTAAAGGCCAGGTTTATGCACAAAAATATACTGTTTTCATTTTTCTTGGATTGAGTTTAAGAATCTTTAAATTAATTTGGTTTCTGTTACTAAGAAAAAAGTTAGCATGCAGATGTGAGAACACAGATGTCAAAGGGTGAATGTTCTTTATAGTAGGAGGTACTGAGTTCTCATCACATTGTTGTCATCCTGTGTGAGTATAGATATTTTGAAGATGGTTAAGGTGATAAATTTATGTGGGATTATATTTTGCTGAATGTTGCCTCCAAATGTGAATTGACAAAACAAATATGTAGCTTAGCTAGAAAAACAACGCACTTGTTCTCATCAGATCTGAAATGAAGACTCTCAGGAGGAGTTTCAGAAGACTCTATGTTCTCTGGAAGAGGAAGTCAAAAGTATAAAAAATTTTCACTTGTTTAAAAAAAGTAGAGGAAAAGAGTTGTCCTTTACCACATGGTTGAAGGTTTTAGTTGCTGTACAAAACTGTTTTACCACACCTTAGTTTTGGACTGCTGTGCCAACAGATTTCTCGCCACTATTATTGATATAGTAAGAGGCAAAGAAGTTCTGGATCTAAAGTTTTGACCAGCTCTAAGAGTCAAGACAGCACCCTCTGAACAATCATATCTGACTAAAGAGTAAAATAAAATTAGGTTAGACTGGTTCTCCAGCCTAGAACACCCTACTGATTTGCTTTTGTACATTTGTCCTTGGCTTCAGAGATTTGGAGAGCAGCCTCATACAGGTGTAAGAATTTGCATAAGCAAGCACCTCAAAACCATACCACACGTGTTTGTTTCAAGGTTGCTTTATTTTGGGCAGTGACAGTGATGTTATAATATGTTCTCTAAGCTACTGCCTGAACTTGGTGAGAAAGCTGTTGGCACTTGCAATCACTAGGAAGCAGCTGGTTCTTTTGTCTCCCTCTTTGTCACCCTGAAGAGCTGAACCTGACTTCTGATGTTACGCTGCTTCATCATTTTGTGACAAAATTAATTTTTTTCCCAAGTAGGTTGTGTTTCATGCATCTTACTCCCTTTTATTACCTAGTGTACTCCCCTTGTCAGCATGTAGCATTACTTACCCAGTTCAGTTTTTATTTTCACCGTTCTTGAGGAGACATGTTTGTGTCAACCATTCCTAGTCCATGCTTCTAGCACGAGTAGCCTCTGATTTCATGTTATGAAGCTCTTTCATGCACCTACATGTGCCTACAGTACGAAATTTCTGGCACTAGGCCATAAATTGTATCAGTTGCATCTCACTGACCTTGATGTCAAAGAGAAGCTCTAGGCTACATGGACTTACTTAGTTTGTCAGCCTTGAACTGCTGCCTTTCATGCCTGCACATGGCAGTTGAGAGAAACAGAAGGTATTGGGAGAGACTTAGAAAAAAGAACAATAATACTGTGCAAGCTGAAGTAGGGAACCTTGAAAATAGGTCAAAGTAAGACAAAAGGGAGAAAGGACTGTTAGGTAACTGATGGCAGCATCCTTTGCAGATCTAGATTAAACAATCATTAATAACTTGCATGCTGAGCATTTAAATTATGTTTGCAATTGAGATGTCCTGAAAACTAATATGCTTTGTGTGTTAGTATTCTCGGGAAAAGCAATATTAAAATGTTTATTATTCCCACTTTGCAGGGTCCAAGAAAATGCAGGGATTGACCATTCAAATTGAGAACAAATTTATTATAGGCCTGCTTCGAGGCCCTATTTGAGTGAATTGCATGAATATCCGTGTTGGAGTCATACTGAAATTAAGATATGAGCATTGTTATAATTTTGCTGTTTCATGGTATAAATGCAAATGCTAAATGAACTTTCACTGCACATACCTGCATCTTGTCAGGGTACGTTAATCCAGAATGATTACTGCTAAGCTTTTCACTCTCCATCTCCTGTTTATGTGTATTCTGGGAATGCTAAAGCAATTGATAATTTTGCTGCTGTGTACTGTTTTTGTGGATAAGTTGCTCAGCTGCATCAGATATTTATTAAATAATACAGTGATTATTTAATTTGAATTTTTTAAGCTGTTGCGTTAGCCACATAAAGTGTACCTTGATGCACATGAGTTCATGAATAATTAGGTACTGTAGGAGATGCCTGAAAATGTGGGTGAGCAGGCTGTGTTGTTCCTTTAAACATACACAGCTTGAAAAGCAGATGGGATTGTGTTCTCATGATGTTTAAGGACTTTTAGAGCACTGCATATCACCAGCATCTGGAGACCAATTACTGAAGAGTCTCCATAGGGGTCCTGCCTCAGGGTTTTTAGTTGGATGAATAATATATAAACTCTATAGTTTCCCACAGAGAGCAACTGGAGCAGTATCAGAAGGAAATAAGCCTTTTAGGAGTTCAGCTAAAAATGAAATAGCACAGGATTTAAAATGAAGCAGTTTTGCTTTTACATGCAAAGTCGAGTATTGTGTTTTAGTCACATGAATTCTGATTTTTCTTTTTTTAGCCTTTATCATTTTGGAATCTTGCTTTTTCTAATTTTAGTATGCGTCTATTTGAAAGCCGTAGCAAAACACTGTAAGGCTTATGCAATTAATTCAAGAACTAAATTTCCTTTTGAACAAGCAGTGGAAATTAATATATACATAATTCATTTTACAGTACAGGTTCAGCATTATTGTACTCAAACCATAATCAGATTTTATCTTACCTGTTATTGTGTCTCGCTCTAGGTTTACTCAGTTTGCTTTTTACAAATAGAAAGAGTTGCAAAATGGCATATCCACTACTATTCAAAACCCTCTTTCAACACATTATATATTCCTTAAAATTCTTATTCTTGTCCTCCACTTAAATTTAATTGAAAGCAGAACACATTTGAAAAGGAAATAAAAAAATATCTGAGTGGAGATACTTGGATCTGAAAAGGAATTTTTCTTTTTCTTAAATATAATAGAAATTCTTCTCAACTGGTTTGTTTCAATACAGATCCCAGTCAAAATTCACTAAGTGGGCACTTTAGAGCTGAAGAATACATTACCTGAAGACCACTACTGAGACCTTGGCAGAGGAAAACAAATGAGAGTGTAGCTTTTATTAAAAACAACTAAAAGGACCCCAAACCAGCCAACCAGAAAAAAAAAACAGTATTGTCATTGGTGCTATGATTGCTTTAGTTAGCACTTCCACCAGATATTTTTTGGTAAATCTGAAAGTTCAGTGCCCTGAATTTCTAACTGTGGTAGTAATCTTCATGAGACTAATGTTCCTACCACCTTCAGCACAACTCTTCAGCTGAATATGCAGCTGAATCACAGAATGGGTCAGGTTGGGAGGGACCATTGGAGGTTATCTATTCTAGAGCACAAGGCACAGGAGTGTGTCCAAATGGTTTTCAAGCATCTCCAGTGAGGGAGACTCCACAATCTCTCAGAGCAATTTGTTCTGATGCTCAGTTACCCTCACAGTAAAGAAGTTCTTTCATGTATTCAGGTGGAACTTCTGTGCATGGGTTTCTGTCCACTGCCTCTTGTCCTTTTTCTTGGCACTACCAAGCACAGTCTGGCTCCATCCTCTTGGCACCCTCCCTTCAGATACTGACAGACATTTGAGTTTTCTTCAGGCTAAACAGGGGCAGCTCCCTCAGTCTTATCTCATATGTAAGGAAATAAACTGAAGCATTTGCAGATTTGATCATGACACCAAAATCTCCTATATGAAATCAAAATAGAAGGGGAAAAGGTAGGAGTAGAATCATGTTCTGAGAGGAAAGGATCAGGATGTATTTGGGAGCTATGTGTTTTATTAGGTTGATCAATTTGATATTTAGAGCTTCAGAAAAAAAGCTTGTCCTCCAAAGGAATAGAAAGTGTTTTGTTATTAGTAAAATAATTATTGGCATGCAGTGGAGTGCTGGAGCCACAATAAAATCAGGGTTTAATTGTGTCTGATTACATATCAAAATGTATTCAAGGCATGTAAACTATCCTGATTTTTTTTTGCATGAGAAACAACCCATATTGTAAAGGGAAACAAAAGTAGCTACCAGGACTAAGTGTTAGGCTAAACTGAACCTGGCTAAAATCAGAATTCAGGTTGCATTTTAATGAGACTAGAGCAGTCCCTTGGCTTTGACTATTCCAAAACCTGTATACTTATATGAGTAGACTCAAATTGCTCATGTGCATCATTGCTCCCTAGGGCTGGTACTCTGGTTCTGATGATGTTTGGAAAAGCAATTCACCCTCTCTCCTCAGTTCCCTGTTTTAATTTGCAGCCTCTGTTTTCAGTCATGGGCATTGTATCTAATCTGAGTTGTACCCAATCATCCTTGGTCTGGTCATAGTTGGTGCACTGGGCTACAGCTTCTTTGTGAAAACTGTCTCCAAGTAATTGACCTTGAAGTGTAATGTACAATTCTAATCTTTGTGCTTCCAACTTCACTGGGAGAGTTTAAACGGCGTTGGTCACAGCAGTGGAAATTAAAAAGGATTTAGACTGCATAGGGTAGCAGGGGAAAAAATGATGGTGTATATTGGAGTTAGGTACTGTAAAATGGTGATAAAGCGAGAAGGCTTCCAGGTGTCACCTCAAAAAATTATTTTTTTTTTAATTCATGCTTCCATTAGAAAGATAGCCTAAGGAGTATAGTTCAGTCTCTGATTTGTTTTTTTTTATCCTATCTGTTTCTCATCTCTTAGTTCTGAGTGTCCAATATTGGTTGACATCTGAGCTATGGAAACCATTAAGAACTGGCCAGGATGTCTAAGATTACTCAGGAGAAATGAATGGACCAACAAAGTCATAGCAAAGTCAGTTAAGATATCATAGCTGTCACAACGAGGGAATAAAAGCAAGTCAAGGAGGGAATTTTGGGGGTGCTGATGTTGTGATGTTGTTCGTTTGTTTTTTGCTGATTTTATTGTAACTGAGAAAACTGAAGACTTCAGAATAACCAAAACATGATTTATGTGGAAATAGCAGATCTTGGTAATTTCTAATGTGCTTCCAGAGCATGCGGGTGAACTGAACTGAAATCCCTGAGAGCACAGAAGTATGTGATTCAGGTACAAACTGTCTCTGTGATGTCACTCCTGAGCTGCAATCTGGAGTGATGCTGCTACGAAGCAATTTAACATCTTAGGAGCTTTTCAGCTTCTATGGATGCTATAAAAGAATACAGAGGGAATGAGAATGATCCCCATAAAATAATCACTATTCACTCTCTCTGCTGAGTGCTGGCTTGGATCAGGCCAAGAGTGGGGGAGCTGCTGGTTTCTGCTGCCTGCATGCAGGGGCTTAGCACTCCCTCTCAGGGAGGATTGTACCTAAGATGTTTCATTTCCTTATCTTTTGGTCAACTGCAGAGATTGGGGCTGAATACGCTGCTTGTCTTCTGAGCAATTTAATAGCAAGATGAAAGCTTTGTGGGCTCAGCATAGCAAGTCCATAAAATGAGAAGTGTGTAAAAATAGTCAGTAATAAGGCATGTTTGATCCCTCAAGGCATCAGGCATAGGTCTCCTAAGCTGCTGGAATGAATCCCTCCACTCTTTGCTATAATATAGTTACATCTCTTGCAATGACTGTTGGACTGGATTCAGCCGCATGTGGGAATGGAAATGCAGGCGCCAAAATAAAAGTACACAATAAAAGGATACGGCACATCATTTTGAATGCTTTTGTTTCTGCTTGTGCTGGCACTTTTACAGTGCCACTGCAATTCCTGGGGAGACAAAAGTATACCTGGTTTAGCATGTCCTCTTAGTAGCTGTTTCTGCTACCTGCCCTTCCATCTGTGACCACTGGCTTCCACCAACTTTGCACAGCAGTTGAATATAAAAGATCTAAGCTTAGCTGCTGCAGCTTCATGTGTTCTTTTTAGAATTAGATAAACTTGAGAAACTATCAATTAAATGTAATTCTTACCCTAATTTGTCGAATGTGATTGCTTTGTTGTCTCTCAGTTTCTACATAATTGAAATGCATTTTCTGTTTTGCAGAAAATCATACCTTAGCAAGATTATTTTCTCTAAAGTTGTATTTGACTCAAGTAATAAAACCATAGTTAAGTTATAAAAGAAAATGCTTTTCTAGTAGTAGGAAAAATTGAAGAAATATGATTTGATTTCAGTTATGGACTTTGTAGCATTGAAAATGACAAAGACGACTTCTTGATTTGCAAATGAAAACTTCACTAATGGATCCTTTTGGAAAAAGTAGATATTAATGTTGGCAAAGTTCTTCTTTTCTTTTTTTCTTTTCTTTTTTTTTTTCCTTTTTTATTTTAGGGAAATATGATTTAGTGTATTCCAGTAAGTTGAGAGATGTTTTGTTGCATGTTCTGGCTCTCAGCCTCTGGAGATCTTGCTCTCTCAGCAGCCTGTAGTGATAAGCAGAGCTGTCAAGACACTGATTTTCATCTCCTTTCAGCTTCAGTCTGCATACCTCCTTTGAAAGTTTTACAAAACATTAAAAACTTGTTTCCTCTGGTATTACTCAACATTTCTTCAACATGTCTGCACATATTTCAAAAAGATACTACTTTCTCAAATCCCTCTCTAAACTGTTTGGGTCTTTTAGGACTGCTTTTGAGCAATCTCTAATGCTAAAAGTTTAAAATGCAAAGGCAATCAGTAAATACTAATCTCAATGGATGTTTGTTTTTTTTTAAAAAGAATTGCCTGATTAAGTTCTTTTTTTCTGTTATGCATGCAAGAAGAATTTTTGAGTAAAAGAATTTGTATTTGCATGTATGTGTATATAAATGGCAATTTAGATTAGATAATAAGAATTAATTTTCTGCTGAAAAGGTTGCCAAGCACTGGAACAGGTTATCCAGGGAAGTGGTTGAGTGACCATCCCTGGAGGAATTTAAAAGCCATTTTGATGTGGCACTTATTGGTGAACTTGGCATTGCTGGGTTGGGTTCAATGATCTTAGAGCTCTTTTCCAACCTAAGTAATTCTTTAATCCTATTTTGTCAGCTTTTGTAGTGGACATAAGGTAGAACTAAGAATCCCATCTTTGCTTTTCATAGCATCAACTGCTACATTCTACTTGAAATGACAGGTTGCTTGAAAAAATTGTTCAGCAAATTTTTAATGACAAATTAATTATTTTATTAAATATGCTGCAGTTCTACATCTTTAAAGTCTCTAACTTCTTAAATCTGGTTTAGCATCTTAAAGAGACAAGAGTTTCAGCTCCATATAGTAGCGTATGCATGATTGCATGATAGTCATGCAGTGTTTACAATATGCAGTATTTTATTAAAAATAGATACTAAATTCATTTTTCTTTTCTGCCTATTATTATACCAGGAGATGTTTAGTCAAAAGCTGTCATCTTTCCAGCAAACTAGCTCCTTTGTCTGATTTATTTTTTGTCACATGAACATTGTGACTGCTCAGCCATTTCCCAGGAGGTGAATTGTGATGTTTCATGGAATTTTACACTTCTCTCCTTATTTTTGGTGCTGTATTAAAGCAGAATGGTCTCAGAAGCAAAACTTTTCTTTCACCAGAGATGCCCTGCAGGCTCCTTTGATAAAGAAATTATTAATTTTTTTTTCAGTCTACCACAGTGTGGCAGTAGTTGGTTTTGATTCTGTGTGCTGCTCCTGCCCTCTCTTGCAAAGCTTAGGTATTTGCTATGTGAAACCGATCTCGAAATTTTCAACAAATTCCAACTCTTGTGCCACTGATTGTCATGAGATTCCAGGAGCATTATAGAGATGTGATCTTTTAGCATCCAGAGTACTTTCCTCCTTCCCTTTGAAAGGGTATTCAATGCCAAATGTTCTTATTTATTAAATGGGTAACCAAGACTCAGACATCTCTGACAGGATTTTCTTGGGACACATCCCCCTGAAGTCCTGCTGGAAATAACTAGTTTCAGGTGCACTGTTCTGTAGTCTTCCTTCAGGCTCTTTGTTGTTGTTTCCATGGTTTCATTACTCTGTCTTGGTGGTGGTAGCAATGGTCATGCCATATCTCACTCTAACAACTGATTCAACTTTCCTTTTTTATTTACTTGTTTCTCTAGCCTTATGCAAGTATGACCTCTAGATGCAGTATTGCTCTTTTAAGGATATTGTTGGAATCTTCATATTCAGAATAGCTATGGAATATGATACCTGCAAGATGAAGAGATTTTGTGGGGGTTTTTCTTTTAGTTTGGGCAGCTGGGGTATGCACTGGGACTGATGAATACGTGCTGGTGTTACCCATTAAGTGGGGAAAGTTTATCAAGGGGATGCAGGTCTTCCTACAGAAAATGCCTTAAGCCTCTGAATCCAGGGAGTTCATAGAAGCTGAATTACAAATTTCATTAGCAGCTAAACTAACTGGAAGTAAGCTGGAGGGTTATGATAGCTCCTCAAGCTGTGTAGTAGCTCAGGCACTGGAGGGTGAAGGGACGAGAGAATTGCTGACGTCTGGGTGATATGAGTGACATAGCACCTCAAGCTGTATTACTAGTGATTGAGGCAAATAATTTCAGCTACTTTGGTGGATAAGATTTGCTGACAGTTCCAGAAATGGAAGGTTTCTTAAAGGGAAAGTAGCAGTAAATTATCGCATTAAATTTCTACAAAGCTTTGAAAAGTTCCATAACTCTTCTCAAAGAGGAGGGAGAGAAGGAGGAGGGAATTAGAATTGTTATCCAGGAAACTGGTGCTATACAATTGTCAAAGATCTGGTGAATACTCTTTGTCATCTCTCATTTTGGTTATTTCTTCAAAGAGACTGTAGTTATTTCTTAGATATGAAAAATTGAACCAGCTTGAAAACAGATAGCATTTTAAAAATGCCCTCTGATGTTTTGCTGACTGAAAGATGAAGCTATGCTGTCTAAAATTAGTCTTGTGCAGAGTGCCTGGAGTTTTAGTGCATGTGTAAAATTCTGATGTAGTCTTTATATTTATATAGTTTTTACCATAAGGATGAGGTTTCTCTCAATTCCTTGAGTTGTAACATCATAATTTATGGATTTTAAGGGGTTTTGTTCCTCCTCAGTGTTGTTTAATGCACGGATGCCAGCTTAGAGATATAGCTGAAAGCAGGAAATACTGAATGAAGGGTAAACTCTGAAATAGTGGCCATAAAAGTAAATTAGGAAAGGAGTTGAGCAAACAAAATGGAGACCTTGTTATGCCATGAGTGTAGCTTTGATCCAGCTGCAAGTTGAATCCTGTGTGGGATGCTCTCAGTTCAGAAGTGGCAGTGTTGAATGGGGATAGCTTTTTTAGAGGAGTAGTGTGACTGTCCAACAATATGAAATTGCTTTGCTGCAAGTGTCACAAATGCTAAATGTTTGTATTGATTTGCAAGACTGGAAAAAATTAAGGCAAATTCATTGAAGTTTCATAAATATGTAGGCAAGCCCTTCACCTCAGGACACTGAGGGTCGCACTTGCAGAAGCAGAGAGAGGCATTGGAAGACATAATGGCAAATTCATCTGTTCTCATATGCTTTAGAAATTACCCTCTATCAATCTCTCAGATGATGCTGGGCTAACTAAACCCACAAAGGACTTCTACTCCAAACTGATTCACGATAAAATTGAAGGTGAGAAATTTCACGCATTAAAATTCCTTTTACAATAAAATAAATCATGAATGATATGCAATTAAATCCAGGTTTAGACACTTTGACACAGCTGTCTTAGGCTGGGCATGTAACCCTGCCTTGGACCATTTACATATGCTCTCTGAAGTAAACAAAATTTTCTTGAGTTTACAACTGCAGAATTATTCAAAACTATTTTTCCAAGGGAAAAATTACTGAAGGTATGGACGGTCTGAATAAAGAGAAATATGGATTAGGAAACAAGTATTTAATGGGAGAGGAATATTTATGGGAAAAGAGATGCTGTTGTTTTAAGAAAGGGAAAGGGATTGATTTTAGCAGAAAGCCATTTTTATGCTTTTCTACTGTGTTTGTGGCATCATGATGAAGACGTATTGTTAAATGACCAGCATGTTAACTCTTTATGAGAAGTGTTACATTTAATTATTTGGGACTGAATTCTGCAGCTCACAAATAGAAATCTGGAGTCTCATCTCAAACATTAAACATATGCTCCAAGGTAATCAAAGTCCACTTTTTTTTCTTGGGAAAAAAAGAGATGAATAAAATAATAAAAAATGGACTTTTAGACTACCCAACTAATGAAAATAATAACCTATTCTTTAAAAGATAAATAAGTTCATATGTAGTGGATTATTTCAGTCTTTTATTGCCATCATCTCCCTTTATTTCCACAGCTGAAATCATAGACAATTTAGTCTTCAGAAGTCTGGTCCCTTTTCAGTTCCATGAAATATGGGATTTATCCTACTTGTGTGAAATTAGCAGTATTGTCATGGTAATTTTTCCTTTTGGTTCAGGATCTACTACAAAGACCACATAATTTCCTCAATGCCAGGGTTAAATATTGAGACCAATTCTCATTCATTTATTGCTCCTTTTTAGTTTATACTGTAGTTGTGTGCAGAATGTATTAATCATTATAAAAACAGAAAGACTCTTCCTGCCTCAGGAGTTTTCTGTTTGTCTTTCAGATCAGGACTTGACTGACATTTGCAGATTCTGCAACAAAGCAGCTAATTTAATTTTTGATGTTTGTTAGCCAAGGGAAGGAAAATAATTTCTGCTGTGAAAATAGCAAAGAAGGTCTACATAATTTTTTCTAGTTGCTTCCCCTTGGAAAAGTAAGGTTTTCTGAAAGTCAGTAATTTGTTCTGTGAAGAATTATAACTTCCATTAAACACTTCAACAGTGTAACAATAGAAAATAAAAACTAAAAATAATTTTTAAAAATATGAAAATTGAATTCAAAATCATGTTCACTTCCCCTTGTATCATAGTTTCCTCTTGGACATGGAAATGTTTCTGGCCTGTTCTCAGATTTTGGGATTGCAAATGTTATTACTTTTTTTGGTTTTGACAAACAGTTTTGAAGTTGTTCAAAGAACTCAGTCTGTAATTATCTCTACATCTCCTTTTTTTTTGTTGTTGTTATTGTGCTTTGCTTAGCTTTGCTAAACAGGCAAATATAAATAAGAAAGTAATAAATTATGAAGCATCTGAACAAACACTTGTACAGAGCATAATGCCTTGAAAACTTTGTAGGAAAGACATATCAAAGAGAAGCCCCATTGTTTTATTTTAAGACTTGGGAGATCTGGGGGTGTTTACCAATATGCTAATGAGCTAGCAGGAATTCAACTATTTATTAAAGTCTAAGTTTAAATAAAGTCTAATTAAAGTTTAATGGATGTAGAAAATGTTAGTAAGTGTTGTGCTGTGTGTTTGTGTGTGCTGTTGTGAATTGGTTGGCAGAACCCGGCCTTAGAGAGCTTACACCCACAGCTTTCGTAAAACTTTCTTCTGATTTTGCCAGTTTTGCATATCTTTGAAAAGCATGGGTGCAGTTTGAAATGAGAGCATTGTAATCTTGTGCCCAGACTGAAAAAACTGCTCTGCTTTGAGTTGCCATCCCTCATTTCCTCTGTATTTCAATACATTTGTAGCACCTTGAATCTAAAAATACATTTTGCTGCAAAAGTTGCTCACAGTTTGCAGTTAATTTTAAACCCACAGCAGATATAAAAATGTTGAACTATTAACCAAAACCAGCAGTACTTTATGAAGAATACTGAAGGCTGTCTTGAAGGTGCCTCCTAAGAGACTGTAAATGCCTCAAGATGCAGAAGGTAACCAGGGGCTCGATTAAAGCTCACCTACATGGAATCAAACCCCAACAGCTCTGCAGCTCCCTTTTTGCTTGTAAAACAATTACTGCTTATAAACCCATAGAAAGTAGCTAAAAAATTAAAGAAAAAATTGAATAGATGTTTTGTTTTATTTACACATTTGAGTATTAGCTACAATTCAGAAAGTTCAACATTTATATTAATGACTAAAACATAGAGCTATGCGATGTGTCTGTGTTCTCAAATGTACTTTATATGGGGATAAAAAGACATTTCAGAAATTTTTTTATCTCTTTTTACCTTAGTTGCCATTTGCCTTCACATTAATTACTCTTTTTCTTTCACTCCATTGCAAGCTTTTCTTGGGCCTTTGAAAGACTGAAGAACTCCACATTTAGAATTTGGAGGGAAAAAAAGCAATCTTTTAGCACAAACAGACCTTTGGCAGGTTTAGCACATCCGTAACAGCTGTTATAATTTGCCATAATTTTTTATGCAACATCATAAAGAAAAGGCCATAACTCCCATCTCTAAATGCAATTGGCATATTTCTTCCTGCTTCTCCTACTGTGGACTGCCAATTATCAAGAGTGAGTAATGAAAGAGTGAAGCCTTTGGAGCAGCCAATTCTCAGAACCATTAGTTTTCTTTTATATTTAAGCCTAATTCCAGGAATGTGCTATATGAGAAATAAGACATATCATGTCATTTCAGGATAATACCATGTAATTTTAGGGTAATAAAGAATTCATTTCTGTAGAGAGAAGTGATCTGATATGGAAAAGTTCAATTTTGTTCTCTCCAGAGAGCTTTATCTCTTCAGATGTGACCTTGTATAATTAAATATATTCCAAACATCAAAAGAAATGGCAGCAGAGCAGACAATAGAATTCTCTATTTTATGTAGAAATGAAATGAAATTATATGAAGCAGTCAGTGTAATATAAGATGAAGTCAATTGCTACTATTCATTGTTTCCAGTGGAATTCCTGCTGTTTGATTTTATTCATTACAGCTTCATGAAAATCTCATTGAGTCTTTGTGACTAGCTTAAGACTCACACTTAATTGCATTAATTCAGAAAGTACTGGCAAGAATCAGTACTTAATTGCTGTCATTACTGGAATATAAAAGAGAGGTGGTGTCCACTAGACAAGAGGTTGCACATTTCACATGTGAAATATCAGGTGCCTGGAGGCTGCAGTTCTGATCCGTAATAGAATACATCTTCAATTAAAGATGATCTAAATCCTTTTCTTATTACAACAAAAATTTTAAAATATTTCAAAACAAATACAATGATTTCCAAAATACCTGTCTTTCCTAAAATCAACCAACCTCACTAATCTGAGTCAGAAAGTTTTTACTATTAAGAGATGACAGGCTCAGATACGGAAATTCCTAAAATGAGCTGGGATTAGCTCATCATGTTTTTAAATGTTTTATTGCATGTTTAAGTGTTTTATTACAGTCTTTATAATGAAGGAAAGTGACAAAAAGATAATGCCTGATCATATGTTAACTTCTAAAAAGGAGTGAGAACGGCCAAAAATATTTTTCCTGAAACAAATATGCATCCTCTGTAGTGAAAACACATTGCACATTCTGTCTTTTCGAGCTGTTGCTTAATTATAGTGGTTAATGGTGCTCAGCAAATATTTTTTTGTTGTGGTTACTTTCAGAGTAGAGGCACAGTGCTTTTTCTTGAGCTCCTGCTGTTTAAGGGAGCCTTGTAGCACACCAAGGGGGAGAGAAGCAGCATGCTGTGTCCTCAGCCCATGTCTCCCCTGCTTGCAGAGTGGCAGGCTTGTCCTTGGGCCAGCCAGGCATGCTGCTCCTGAGTGAGCAGATTCTGTGCAGGAGGCAGTGTGGATTCACAGAGCCCACCTTACAGAATGCACTGAAGTTCAGCTTGCACTCTGAGATGCTGTCTGGAAGGCATGGCAAACATGAATTTTGAAAGTGTTTCCTTTAGCTCTGATTTTAAGGCTTTGGCATTGGTAGTGTCAGATGCTATCTAGAAAATATTTAATAGAAGAAACTCCTTGCAATAAATTGGCCCTAGAGCTTTCTTTAGAGTGGTGTCATTTTAAAGCAATAACATAACATGGTAACATGGAAACTTTCACTTTATAAGTTGAACCTGGTAGAAAATGAGATTTAGATTTCCATTCACTTAGGGTACTTGTGGTTAATGATATTTCAATACTCCCTGAAAAGGCAATTTTAGAAACTTATGGTCGGAGTTGTATTAATGGTACAGCAAGGTGACTCAATATTGAGACGGACTTTCTGCTTCCTTCCCAGCATGTGGAATATTAATGAGTTTAAAACTTGAGCATAACAAATTTTTAATTGTTTTCTGTATGAAAGAAGTGTGCCAGTTCCAGCGTAAAGTGGGGCAGGGTTTTGGGTTGTTTTGGGGTTTTTCCATGGCATTGATTATGTATTAACCCTGCACCCTGAGGTCAGGGGAATAGTGTGTTGAAGAAGGTCTTTCTCAGAACAGTACCTTATATTTTAAAGATAAACTCATGTTTTATGCCAAGCTAAAGGCCAGTAAGACCACATTCTTGTGGAAAGCAGCTTCTTGAAGGTCCACAGCCAGGTGAACCACTAAAATGTCTTTGAACAGAAAGGCTTCTGCATCTTCTATACTCTGGCCCAGTAACTTTATACTCTACAAAAAAAAAAAAAAAAATACAGGTTTTCTATTATGTTACTTATTTTGAGAAAGAAGACTTTAGAATGGACTGCAAAGGAGAGGCATTTTGAGCTGCTGTATTTTTTCAGTGTCTGTGTTGTTGACTGATGCATCTGTGTTCAAAAGAAAGGTTCTTGCATTGTTTCCTGCAAGTGTTGAAGTCCTTCTGTAGATGTGATTTAAATGAAGGTCAGAACAGGAAACAATTGTGTTATCCAGGCCCAAATACATAGCTGACTTGATTCTGTCTTGTAATTTGAGAATCTAGTGTGTTGAGAAGTCAAGGGGAGGAAGAGTTTTGAAGCAAGACAGGTGGTGCAACTTCAAAATAGATGTTGCATTCATTACCTTTTGAACTATACTGCATCCCTTGTGAAAATTGTGCTTCACAGACTATTTGCCCATTTCCACGTACACTTTTGCTGGGCTTTTGTAACTGATATGCATCTCAATTCAATTAATAAAAGTTTGTTGTCCTTCTAACTCTAGTAAAAGTTAATTTCATTGGAAGCTTCCAATTCATGTATTTTTGTACTACTAAAATATTCATTTTTATTCTGTAAATTGCAGTTTTACATTTCAGTTAATTCTAAAATTATATGATTAATTTGCTGTTTATTTTTTCAAAGTGCAAATTGCAACTGGGTATCTGAACATGAATTATGCAAATGCACATTCAGTTTAATATAAAAAGTCCTAGTTTAAGCTTATTAATTTCACTAATATGATTCAGTATCAACTACAGATATGAATTTGTTTGAAATGCTTTAATACTTACTCATATTAAAGCTCCTAGGAATTTAAGTAGTATTTTTTGCTCCCCCAAGGATGGTGAATGTGTAGAATAAAAATATATGAGATGAATACATCAAGCCACTGTTATTGTGGTGGTTGGTAGTCAAATATTCAGGGATTAGAACTGAAGACTTTCATACACATACATACATAGTTTCAATCTGTGTATTATTTCTTCCAAAGGAAAGATAGTTGATAATGTGGCCCCAGACTGCTATAAAAGCTAAGAGCAAAATAAAAAGATTTTTGAATTACTGCTTAAATAAATGGCTGCTACCAGCAGGATAAGGATCTGATAGTGCATGTCATACATTTCCCCATCTGTTCCTGTGTGTTACCACAAAATGACTGGATAATGATAATGAAGGACTTGCTAAGATGATGACTGGTGTATTGTTTATTTTTACAAATATAAACATGAAAATATATACATGAAATTGTAGTAGTCTTTGGCAGAAAAACCTCAGTAACTGACCTTTTTTAGCTTTTCATTCATACCTCTGTATGAGCCTGTTATGCCTTCAGTCATTATAAAATCTGAAAAAAATGCAATTATTATTATGAAGTTGTAATGATAGCACTCAGATATAGTCCTGCACTTTTATGTGCATAAGCAAAAGTAGAAAGCAACATATTTCATTAGAGGAGTTTTAAGTAATAGTACTTTATAAAGACATGTTTAATGTAAAAAAAACAAAAAAAAACCCTCACTAATTTTTCTGTTGCCAGTATCTGAAATACGGGTAGAAATAAAGGTTGTCAATGGAAATACTATCTTCACTTTAAGTTTACTTACATGAATCAAAACAGGTTTTTAGCTACTTACTATTCAGAAAGGTTAGTTGTCTGTTTTCTCTTTTCCTTTTCATATTTTCTTTCCCAAATAAATGTGTGTTTATGGAGAACATATTGAGGTGTGGTGGGGCAATAAATCCCAGGACATGTGTATGCAGCTGTCATTGAGTTCCTTGTGAAGTGAGAGGCATGGAGACAACACATGTACATGTCTGGTATGTGCAGCATCTTCTCTGAAAATTCCTGATCCAGAAGAGTCCTAACTCTGGTTTTACTCTCCAGAAGTTCTCAAGGAGGAGTATGACCAATACTGTAATGATCCAAGTGTGATCTTCGGTATGGGTTAATCCAAATATTATTCTTTGTTTTAGTAACTGTCAAATGGCACAATGTATGCTGCAGACTAGATTTGTAAAATGCTTGTCTTGAGAAAGGGTTTTTTGAATATTCACTAAAGCTGTGATCACAAGGAATATAAAGAAGAAAAAATGAAGGGAAAGCTCCAAGGAATTTAGCAGCTAAAATCTACATCTCTAGGGAATATATGCAAAGTTTTCTTGAAGACTGCCATAAGAATGACAAAACCCAAACTTCTACACAAGCTACACCCCCACCTGTCAAATTTCGTTTATCTGTTGTGAAAACAAAGTTTCTCAACAGAATTTCTTTTCCTTTTGCCTTTTTTCCAAAACAAAGATGCTGAGAATTGTTTTTCAACAAAGAAATATTTTTTCTAGCTTTTCAGAAGCTGTTGAGCCATTTTCTGAAGCTACTGTGACGATTAGAAAGTGCAAATAAATCTTCATTAAGACCATGACATAGAAGATTCTGGGACTAATCATTTAGTTTTTGTAAGGTTGACATAGTGAAAGCATACTCATAACAAGGAATTGTTGATTTTCAATCAAAATTATCATCATCATTACAATTTTCTCGGTATAAAACAATTGCACAACACCTCCAGTGAGCACTGACTGTTTTTTAACAGCAGAGTAGTACACCCACTGTGGATTAGTATGATATCTTTTCTTTTTAAAGGTAGATAACTTGTGAAATGCATAATTTGTTGGGTTACCTCCAAAGGGATTATATGAAAATAGCCAGTAGAAGGGGCAATTCTTTTCCAGTTCCTTGTAGTTTGACTTACCTGTACAGTCATGATGATGTATTAAGCAAAGAATCAATTTTCTTGAACAGTTTTTCCATGACAATTCATATACAGTTATTCATTTACAAATACAAAGTAAGACAAGGTTTTATTTCTACTGTTTCTCATTCTCATTTAGAAAACAGCATACAGTCTCTAGTATCAGAGGATGAAAAAAAAAAAAAAGAGAAAAAGTTAAATTGTTTCAGAATAACTATTCACGATCAGCCTTAACCTTAAGATACCTAATTCAAACCTTGGATCATGCTATATATAAAAGAACAAAAAAAAAAGAAAAAAAAATACAAAACAAAAACAAAAAAACCTTTTCATTTTGATTAATATTTTTCTTTGATCTTCCTTTTGAAAGGCAAAGGAATTTTTAATGCAGGCATTATTGTTCCCATCACCCACAGTTCTCTAGTGACTTTTTTCTCATGGGTTTCTAAGAAATGCCTTAATATATATTTCACAAGTTTTAAGACTAGAAGAGTGAAAATTAGTAATGTTCTGATCATGTTGTGAAATACTGTGCTTTGAAATACCTTTTTCTTTGGTCTTTACCATTACCTTTTTTGTTTTTTAGGGAGTTGTTTTTTAGAGACTCATATGAAACATGAGTCTCTTCCAACTATACAGTGATGAACTGTGACATATTAAAGGTTTTATTGGAGCAATAATTTTCCAGTATTTGCTTAATAGAGGAGCTAAACCAAGGACATATATTTGTACTAACCACTGAAGTGGTACCTCTAACTACTTAGGTATAACTTAATCCTCAAAATATGATCATCAGGATGAATAAAATTAATTAACCTCAAGGTCTTAAAAATTATCTGGCCCTATAAAGACAAGGATTTTTTTTGTCTCTGAGCACTGCACATGGATAAACCCCATTAAATAACCTGAGGCTGTAGAATTTGGCACATCTTTTTTTTAATATATAGAAGCAAACCAGTCATAGAAGGACAAATGACAGCAATGCTGATGTTCCACAGGGCTAATTATTTGCTTTTTAAAGTGTTTCTCTGCAGCACTTTAGAAGGGAAAAGGCAATTCCTCCGAATGTTTGCTCTGATAAAAATGTATATTGCTAACTCTGAAGATAATGCATAGGAGTGCCTTTTCCAGTTTGTAGCACAAGCTGTTCAGGTGTCAGCAGTTATCAATGTTGTCAATCCTGTATTGATTTGAAGAGCCACAGGACCTTGGTAGGTTTGTAGAAAGTCTATCGTGTTTCAGTCAGGGTTCTAAATTTTGCATAGCAAAACTACTTATTGTGATCATCCTTGACTAATGCATTCTTCACACCAGGAAAAGCCATAAGACTTGGTAAAAATGATTGTGCCAGTTTTAAAGCAATCCCCATGGGCTGTCTTAAAGAAACTGAGAGAAGCCCACTTGAAATTCAAAGCTTGTGCCTCCTTCTGCCTTTCATTGCTGTGTTCAGACCAAAACACTTCATTACCTCTTTTTTTAGCCAACCATGCAATGAGCAAATATTACCAAGTCCTCTGTTTAGTTGAGATGATTGCCAGGCAGTGTTCTTGGAGGAGAGTTTAAAAGCAGCTTCTTTAGTCTCTTCAGTGTTTTGGGGTGTTTTTTTAACTTCAGGTGGATATGCTGAAAGTCGCAAATTGTTCTGTATGAAATCAAAAGGGTTTTTTATAAATATTTTTATATAGAAAGGAATAAGAAATTTAATTTCTATGTCACCTATTTCCATTTCCATGTCCACCTATTTACATTTTTTTGAGTTTTTTAAAGTGTTCACCAGTACTAGGTTTTTAGGTTTGTTGTTATAGGATTTTATTTCTTGCAATGTAAGGTTTTACCAGGCACAGTTTACCTGCGGTTTTGTTTCCTTCTGCGTATCTCTGAATGCTTCTGTGGAGTTCATTTAGCCATGAACTCTTATTTCTCATATCACAGTTCCAACTGGAGACAATGAATACTGTGGTGCAGAAAGGGTTTGTGTTTAGCAGCTTTGTTGGTGCATGTGATGATTTTCTTGGCTGTGGGCATCAGCAACAATCAGAAAAGCCTTTTGAAACAGCAGTATTTATATTCCTTATAAGAAGAAAAACATATTTAAGAATACTCCACATTTATTTTCCTAAAGGTCTTGCTAGTCTGTAATTTCTGGGTGAAAAGACTCGCTTTCAGTTAACCTTTCAGTAAATTGTTTCTCTTCCCTTGCTCCTCTCCCAGATTCTGGTTCCCTGCTGTGTCTAGAGAGTGTTACTTTGTAAACCTCTGCGTTCTTTTGATGTTTGTTGTGCTTCAACTGTCACTTCAAAAGCAGTCCTTTTCTGTACAGAATTATTTCTTACCTCTCCTTTAGAATTTGCAGGGAATGGACTTACCCTGAACACTGCATTTCTATCTTTGTACCAGACCTCAAACCAAACTAATATTTATATTTATATTTATATTTATATTTATATTTATATTTATATTTATACATACATATATAAATATATGTTTAGGAATACATAAACAAATGTATATACTTTTCTAAATCTTTTTAGTAACTTATGCACCTGCATAGCATCACCTGATGCACGGGTAAGCAATTCTAGAGTTCTTAACTTTTTTTTAATATATTGAGGCTAAAATTATTTTATTAACTATCAGCTTTGAGCTCCTTCTGCATCTTGACAGAATAGTTTGAGCAAAGTTGTTTCCATTTCTAAGGTGAACTGAAGCCCTGAAGTAGTGCTATGAAGAAACTAGGAAGATATAGTCATTATTCTTTGTCGTGTACTGATATCCTGACCTGTATTAAGTCACAGATTAAATTCTCACTTTACATAAATAAGCACCATTCTGTTTATTTCAGTCCATCCACATGGATTAATTCCAGCTGCAGTTCTTTCCAGTAAATTCCTCTTCAGCCTGCAAGTGTCTAAGATGGAATCACTATAATATACACAGTGACTAGGTATTATTCCAGAGGCTCAGGTTCCTTGGAGTGATGAAAGAGAAAAGCTATTCCCTAAAGGATGTTATTAAACCTTTTCTGTAACTTTGTCTATGAGATGAAAAACAGCTACATCATTATTGGCTAATTATGGTCATTACTAAAAGCACTAAATACAATGATTCTGCTACTTTATTTGTACCTTGCTGCTTTCCCACCAATAATGATTCTTTAGGCAGTGTTGATAAAGTTGATTAGGGAGACTAATTTCCGCTTTTCTAAATGCAGTAAAAGCAATTTTTAGCTGCTATCTTGGTACCTCTTTAATCTGCCACATGTTAAGAAGTTTTCCTGGTTTTCAAAGATGTGTCTTCACAGACCCTGTCACTGCTACCTTAAGCATATTAAGGGGCAATAGTAGTTGGATTTTATCTGAATATTACACAAAAGTGGAGTGCATAGCAGCCTAGTATCCAGGATTTACAATTTTTCACTGTGATGGAATGTCCTGATAATATTCATTGGGATTTTACTTAACACAAATAAAATTAAGATGAAAGGAAAGAAGTTTAACAATGTACAAAATCCAAAGTGAACTAAGCACAGTTTAATGAAGGAGATAAAACCATAGTTAATTCACTTGTACCAAAAGCAAAAAACCATTGTAGCCTTTTGCTCCTTCTTTCATGCAACAGACAATTCATGTAACCAGAAATTCAACCCGGGAACAATTCTTTTAGCTTCTAATTTTTTGGAGGGAAGATTCAAATTCCAGTTTTCCTGCTGAAAAAGTGTTAATTGTTCAGTGCTCTCCTCTTATATTCTGTATATAATATTCTGTAAAGTTAAGTTATAAATTAAGTTATAATCCCCAATTTTTAATGTCAACATTTTACACACAAGTATTGATTTAACTGATTTAAAAGAAATAGCATATCAGAAGAACATTGCTTACCATTTTCCTCTCTCATATCCCTCCAGAGTTTTGGTTTGGTTTTGTTTGTGAGGAGGTTTTTTTTTGACTCAGAATATGCATGGTCAGGTGAATAAAATACAGGTTTATGTCACTTCTTTACTTTACCTGCACCCAGTAGATTGTGCTTAACAATATCTGCCTTTCTTCAATTCTTTGCACATTGTCAAGATAAGGAAAAGTAAATCTCCTTTCCCTTCTATGCTGCTCCTGATGTCTAGCACCTCCAATTAAATCAAAGACTACAAACCCAAGAGTTTAAAATTATTCTGTCTTCTCTTCTTCATTAGAAGATACTTTTGGAAATTGCTAATTGGCAAATATTTCAAAGGCTGTCTTGACACATCAAGTGGAACCTGAGTCTGCAAAGGGGTTTGCTGCTATAGGGCATGGATTTGCTTCCCCTTGCTGGATTTCACATCTCTTGCTTCCAGTTATTCAGCACCATAGATAGGGAATGTTTCATTTACATGAGTTACTCAGCATCTATAGATTTTGGTTATTACTACCAAATTCTCCAAGATGTGTAGAGTTAAGAATTCTAAAGGCTGGCGGTGTGATGCCTGGGATATAATCTAAGAAAAAGCCTAATTTGGACATTGTAAATGAAGAGATTTGCAAACAGGCAAACATCCAGGCCTCTTCTCAGGAAAGACTGTCAGTCCTGTATTATTTACCATTCTGGTTGTGTCTCTCACTGATGAAAAGATGCTACTAATCTTTTCAGAGCCATTTATTGTTATAAAGCAAGGATATCTGCATATCAATTTTTTTAAAAAATGTTTTTAATGAACAAAACTTTAAAGCAGATTTGACAGAACTATATTTTTTTCCCTTTTTTTTTCTAAAATAGATGCTTAAATGTCTTCTGTAACACAAACAGGAAAAAAAGATGAAGCTCTTTTTTGCCCTAATTTTTTCTGGTTTCATTTTTCATCTTCATTATTGGAAGAAACAAAGAACTATAGCTTTCCAGAATTTTAATTGCTGTTTATTAACTAGCACATCTAGCAGGAAAACTACAGAGTTCTGTAGTCATTCCTGTAAATTTGTGATTGTGAATTAAATGCAGTATCCACTCTTGCAAATGATCCAAAGTAACCACAGAGCAGTTTTTAATGGCAAAGCGGTGGTTGCATTGCAAGACAGATTCTAAAAACTAATTTTATATTTAGTTAAATATATATATTTAACTCTTAAACTTTAACAACTACAGAAGATTTAAGTTAGATCATGTTTGATTCCAGTTCAGTTATTTTCTTTGCTACACATTTTTACTTTGTTATAATAGTCAGAATGTATCAATATTATTATATATTGCTCTCTCTTGCATGTAAAAGGTGCTTTGATAAAAACAAAGTACTTTATTAATGAATTCATTGGTGAAAAGAAGAGCCACAGAGGTGACTCTGAAGTCTCCTGCAGTTCATAGTAATTACTGTAACCTAGAGTCCTGCATGTGTAAGTGCAGAGGCACTTCTGCTGAGTGTTCCGTGCTAATTAATTGAGGATAAGGTCTTTAATTTTATCCCTTTTCATCTTCTTGTGCATTTGATACATTATTAGTGATTGTTTTAAACACTGAAAACTCTTTGGCTCACATAACTCAAATACATCACACAAGTGCTTTAAAAGTGTTTAAAGGCTACTTACCACATGAACTGACTCATTAAGGAGTATTGCTGTCTCAATATGCAATTAACATTCAAGTCACATCCATGAAACCGCTTTTTTCACTGGCTTTTCTTCCAGTCTCCTGTTATTTTCCTCATGTTTTTCAGTGCCACTAAGTAAGCAAAATGCTGCAATAATTGGAGTTGTATTTGGGCAGCTGATGTTTAATGATAGCTTCGATGTCAGGTCTTAATGTTTGCTAGTTTGCCTTGCTCTTGGAATGAATAGTTTCTTCTTTTAAATCCTGCCCAAATATTCATGAAATACAGAATCCATATTTCCTAGAGTCATAGACTGAATCTTCTGAAATTAAAGCTTCCAATGAAGATGCAAAGAGCTTTGCAGATGATGGATCACATCTTTACTGTGTAGATGATTTTTCAAGGGATGCAAAATAAGTAAGATAAAAAATTTTAATTATTATGTATGTTTATTTGAGATGTCCTCTCAATATGCATTTATTCATGTTATACAAGCTATTAGTGCTTTTGGGATGGGCCTACTCTTACCTGGAGAATGAGTACTCTTGTGTTTATTTTTATAATACAGAAACATTTCAGGACTGTATTTTCCTAGTAATTTATGCAGATCTCCAAAATTATATTTTAAAAAATAACTAAACCCTAAATACAGGAAGCCAGGCAAATAAATTTTTCCCCTTTTGATTTGCATGGTTTAGGAATGCTAAGGATTAAGCTGCTATCAGACAAGATGGTAAAACTCATAAATTCTATTATGTTAAGTCCTTCAATAGGTAGTACATATACAATATTGTGTTCTTATTGCAGAGGATTTTCCTGTGATGGAGAATAGTGTAGGGTACTCATCAGCACAAGAATGTGTGCAGCTCTATTCTTTGTTAAAAAGTAGAAAAGCTCATAGTGTTTTTTTGAAGGGAAGAAAACAGTCTTGGTTCCTTTTTTTCTCTGTCTTTTCCCAGGTTTACAATGACACTTGAATAATCAAAGTCATCTGGAAGTCAGTGTTCTGACTCTGCAAAATGGCTTAAGCATTTTCATGGCTGATGATTTGGTCCAAATTCCTTGTGAAATGGTCCTTGTTTGTTTTTCTACCTAAATCTTCCATTGAAAGCAGCGTTTAATCAAGGGAATTGCTGTTATTGGAACTTGGCTAATAAGAAGGGTCCAGTACCAGCAGTTACTCTCTGTCCTGCCAATTATTGTCAAGCTGTATTTGTAGCTGGACCCTTGCAATATTTCTAGATACACTTAAGTAGCCAGAATTTAGCTGAAAAGGAAAGAAAAATGCTGAAGAGAACTTGTCATGGCCAGTCTGATGTATACAATATAACAGAGCGAGCATGGTACATGCTTCCTTCAAGGTCAGGCACTGCCAGTAGCCATAGTAAATGTTGGATCAGAAAGAAAAAGAGAATATTTCAAGGAACTTTGACTTGAAAATTCAGTGTTTGTGGTAGAGGGGAAAAAAATATTCCTCATAATGCTTTGCTCAACATTGCTGCAGGTCTAGTACATAAGTTGTTGTGTATAAACACTGGAGTAGTTTACAAGATAAATGCCAGAATTGCGCATCTAATTCCATGCATAAAAATTAAGAAAAGTAAATAGTTCAAAAGTGATAAATTCAGAAGTGATACAGTAGGAATTCTTCAATAGATTACATGTCTCAGAGTGTATTAATTATTTTCTCAATTTTTCACATTAGACCTGTATAAGTGTGCTTAATTACAATTCTCTGGGAAGAGATGGGTCTAGGTTGTTCAAAAGCAACAAGAATCTCCCCAGAATATAAAGATTCTCTAAAGTCTGGATATGCAAGTTGACCTCTAGTTTATTTCATAATGGGCAGTGAAAGATTTCTTTTATAGAGGTAGATTAATAGAACAAAAGCAAAATTATTTATTTTAATTATTGCTCTACAAAAGTTTTGCATTTGACAATCTTTTCAAAGTTCTGTGAAAACATTTTTTTTGGATAGCTGAGATGCATCAAAAAGGCACTTATTTGTTCACATGCCCCAAAGGAAAAAAGGACCATTGCTTTGAAGGTTTTGTATATGCAGGGCTGCTTATGAAATTTTTACTGTCAAAATGGCTTTGAGTTCTGAATACTTGCTTATGTCTAAGACCACAGAATCCCACTTTGATAACAGTTTTCATGTGACAGAATAAAGATGTAAATGTGGGGAATACAAGGGAAAAAAAGAAATAATTTTTGAAGTAATTATTTTAAGAGCCTCTAGTGTACATATACATATAGAGTTGTGTCAGTAGTCTTGGGGAAAGAAAACAAACCCCAGACAATTTTCATACTTGTTTCAGGAAGATGGTACTTATCTACCCGAGAAGACTATGAATATGAAATATTTAATACATTAGAAGCTGAAAAGAAATTTAACAGTACTGGGTTTTAAGGCTATATTTTAGGATGCCTAATAAAATTTCCTGGTGTCTGACTATAAAGTAAAATAACCAAAAGAGCTATATTTTGTTGTAGTAATTCAGTATTTTTTGTTCATTAGTAATAATAAATTCATATTGATCCTAGACATTTCCAATTGCTTCAGTAGCATGGGGCTTCTGTGCATGGTCTTTGACTTAATCTTATTGATCTGTATAAGATATTTTAAGAAATTGGGAAGTGGCCCCACTGATTAACTCACTGAAGAGATTCCCTTAAGTGATTTTGCATTCTTAAAATGTGGCATTATTCCTGGTGGTATCTTGTCAATGTAGGAAGTCTGTGGACTAATGATGTGTGATTACTCCCATAGTTTATAAGCAAATATTTTGCATGTTATGTCTGAGTTCTGGACTTTTCTGAAACCTCAAGTCTTACTTGATTTGTTCTGTCCTGCTTCTATAGATGTTTTTCATATTATTTCTCAGAGGCTTGGTAATGGTTATATTTGCTGCAGAAAATTTGATGCAATTTGATATTGCAGCTACAAACTGCTGAAAGCAGAGGAAAATTTTGACAATTGAAAAAAGGGCATTAGAACAGAGTGTCAGGAATGCTAGTTGGTGGGGGAAAAGGTTAGGAAAATGTGACAGTAGCAGGCTGATTCCAACAAGGTAGATTCAAGGACGAAGAGTATTTGTTACAGAAGTATGAGCAGAGTCTGACTGTCCAAGCTGTCTGTCCAGCCCTCTTCCAGTTTCCTGAAGCCTTTTTTTTTTTTTATGAAAAATGGCCTAGGACTCATCCCCATGACAGAAAATTCTTTTCTGCACCTTGAACTGAGGAATGTTGAAGTGGGTCTGGCAGCTACTGAGAGACTTGTATAACGATCCAGCTTTCAAATTAGTGCCTGGCACTCAAACTGAAAAGCAGCACAAGAAGTGCACCTCCAACAAACTGGAGAGCACTGTGTTATATTTTTTTCTTTCAAATATTTGAGGTCCACTACTGAAGTACTCCTTAAAGTTTGTTTTAAAATGTGGATCTGTTGTTTTGGTAGTAAATGCATTTGGAAAAAAGCAGTCAAGGTGGGGCAAGTATGTTATGGTTGGTGGTGGGGAGAGGGAAGACTCATTTACCAGAAATATTGCTGTGTTCCAAACTGAAATAATGTCACTATTACAATAGTTTATTTAGGATTACAAGGCCCTGGATCACACTTCTTAATTTTGAAATTCAGTATTCCTCTTCCTGAAGAGAGAATATTTAGTGGACTGTGTCAGTGTGGCAACCTTGTACATTTGTAACCCTGTCTTGTGTCAGAAAGTGAGCGTTGTTTCTTTTTACAGACGTATACCACAAATTTCAAGAAGCTGTAGAAAGTCTCAGGTCTTGATTTCTATTGTTCAGCTAATGACAGAAATTATTTTATTTCTAAGCAGTCTCCACTTTTCATGTGATGTCAGACAGGTGTGCTTAGGTCCTTTTCCTTTTTGAGCAAGCAGTCTAGTTCTGAGTCTTGCATCTTTTCTTCAGCAATCTATCTCTGAAGCTGTATATGTAAAAGGGAAAAGAAAACAGTGTCTATTTTCTAGTGAACATTTATTAGGACCTGTTTGATTATAATATTAGTGGTTTGCAATCAATATTGTTTAACATGAGCTTTTCCTGTATGAAGCAGGTTTTCATGTGACCAGACATTTTTTGTGCTCTCAGAGCAAACTATTCTATTTTAGTATAATTAATGTGGTAAAAGTATATAATCATGTAGTATGTATTATTTTGAGATGCAAAGCAACTGGGTTTTGTTCTACACCCTTAGAAGACTGTTGACCAGAAATATGTCATAACTTCAGTTTTGGGTGAACACGCCACAAAGACTTAGTTCTTTGATTGTCTTAAAAGTCTTCATCCTTTTTTATTTAGATTTCCTTTGTTAGCTAGAGAGCTCTCAGGTTGCTTCTATAGGGCAAGCAAAATACAAATTTCTGTCAGACTCACTTCTGCAAGGAATCAATCTCCTTAATTTGGCCAATCTGACAGTGCTGTCAGATATTTCTGATCCTTTTTAGAATTTTTCCATGTCTGTGGTCATGTTCTTTTACAGATTGTAATAATCTGATTACCTTACAGCACATTGAAAGTGATTATATGAAGTTTTTGTAGGTACAGAATACCATCCAAATGGTAAAAAAGGACAATGTTGTATTTTAAGAACAAAAACGAATGTTTTGACCTGGTTATAGCACCTGACAGATCTTGCTGGCATCTCAAATATTGACCATCCATCATATTCCCTACAATTTCTCCTCATTTATTTGTTGGTAGTAAAAAATGTTCCACCCTTAATTTTTAAACTCAGAATCCCAACAGCTCTTGCTGTGATGAATAAATCCTGTAACTCAGCCATGTAGCAAAACCATACATGCAAAAAAACATGAATCTTCTATTGTTGCTCACACCAACAAGTCTGCTACTTAGCTTGCTAATTTTCATAATACTGCTTGATGTGATGTTACCTCATTACTCTGTTACTCAGCTGTTGAGATTCTTGGGTGTAAATAAGGTGTGGATACCTCCAGAGGCTGGGAAGACTTAAATTCTATCAGCAGCTCTCTTCTGTTTGTGTTTTTGGAGTTGTAGTGCTTGGTTGTGGATAATATTTTCCACATTTAAGAATGCACACATCAGCAACTTACAATGAATATATCTGATTGCCAGAGGAGTTGTGAAAGGAAGTCACTTTTTAAACCGCATATCAGGAGTGCTAACTTGATTTTAGAACTTGGTCCTCATCAGCAGGGTATTCGCCAGAAGACAAAAAACCAGAAATGTTCAGGAGAAGCAGAGACAAGGGCAATTCTGTTTATGTCTTTAAGTGAACTGATTCACAATATGTGATAGGATTTGGAGGGAAGGCAAAAGGCATCATACTAAACAGGTCAATTGTAATGAAATGTTGAGAAATAAAATGTGGGCATAAATAAGAAGCATAGTTCTTCATCCCTCAAAATAAAAGCTGCATAATTAAATCCAATTATTTATGCTGTGAGGGGAGGATAGGATTAAATTTCTGATTGGTACCAGAAATGCAAAATCATAGTAATTAGATTTATGTTCTCAATATTAAAATCTGATTGCTATTCTCTGATAATATTAGCATTCTCATATGCTTAACAGTGCTTCAGTAAGGTTTATTTTCTTGCATAAGACTACCCTATATATCAACTCTCCAAAGTTGTAATGGATTAATTGTATTTTAGTCATGCAGTAGTCCATACTTGTGTGGCCTAATTGAACACATCTTCACTGCTAATCCAGACATGTAATTAATAATAATATTGACACAAGAAAATAAATTATTCTTTGAATAATTCTGTGTACACAGAAGGGATTGCACACAGGGGGTGGAGGCAACAACTGCTTTATGGACAGCTGCCACTGATGGATTGACTGAGGCAGTGATGGATGCCTCTGACAGAGGGGAGCTCTCGACCCACAAAGTGAGAGCAAGGCTGCTGCACCCTGGATTTTAGAAACGCAAATGTCTTCAGCATGCAGAAAGGCAACTGGGTTGTTAGCTGTCTGATGCTAAATACTGTGAGTCTTGTAGTTCTTGGTGAGTTAGATCAGTGTTTGCACAGCAGTATATTTGATGGTGTGCCCTGTCAGGAGCTAACTAATTACTTGCTCTGAGGGTCTGCTGTGTGGGTGGATCACCTCTGACTCTTCAGCTGCTTGTGCAGTGAATCTCTTCTAAAATAACAGACTGTGCTGGGACCCCTACAAAATACCTTTCTTCTACTGGTGATGTTGGTCATTTGACTGGTCAAACTAGGTGTGCTGTTTTATAAGCCAGCTGTGTCCAGGTGGCCAAGAAGGCAATGGCATCCTGGCCTGGATCAGCAATAGTGTGGCCAGTGGGACCAGGGCAGGGATTGTCCCCATGAGCTCAGCACTGGTGAGGCCACACCCCGGGGCCCCTCACTACAAGAAGGACCAGGAAAGGCTGGAGTGAGTGCAGACAAGGGCAGTAGAGCTGGTGAAGGTCTGGAGCATTGTGAGGAACAGCTGAGGGAGCTGGGGTTGTTTAGCCTGGAGAAAAGGAGGCTGGGGGGAGACCTTGTTGCTCTCTACAACTGCCTGAAAGGGGTCAGCATCTTCTCCCCAGGTAACAAGTGGCAGGACTAGAAGAAATGGCCTTGAATTGTGACAGGAGAAGCTCAGACAGGCTGTTAGGGTAAATTTCACTGAAAGGGCGGTCAAGCATCGGAACACCCTGCTCAGGGGAGGGTTTGAATCACCGTCCCTGGAGGTGCCTACACATTTAAAAGATGTGTAGGTGTTGCACTTGGGGACATTGTTTAGTGGTGTACTTGGCACTGCTGGGCTCACAGTTGAACACTATGATCTTGGAGTTTTTTTCTGACATAAACAGATCTGTGTTTCTGTCATTCTTATTATTCTCCTGTTGCCTTTTTGTCTTATCCATGATCTGCAATATATGCACTTTGTGTGGCAGCGACTAATTCTTGCTGGTGCTTCTAAAGCTGAGTCTCAGTGAAGCTCTACCTATAGATTCATGTTCTTTTGCATATGTTTTGCTTTCTTTCTCTTAGAACACATTGAAGGGTTGAAATGTATAACAGGGTTGATACTCAGAAGAGTAAATGTAACCTCTGCTTCACTTAGGAAAGCTTTTAAACATGATGCACTCTCTTGGACAGAGTCTTCCAATCTGGCTCTAATCTTTCAAAGAGCAGAAGACCTTGATACACGTTCTTTTTCAGAAATGCCACATAACTTCCAGTATTTTGTATGAGACTGTGAGCAGTGGAATATTGCAGTAAACAAACCTGCTTCAGGTTTTGTTTAAAAATTAGTTGAATTATTTATGTATGATTTGCTAGGTAACATGTCATTCTCTGTGTCTAGCAGCTCCCTGATTCTCCTGCAAAGATAATGAAAATATTTCTCCTTTGTCTGCATTTCCTATGTATTTCAGAGCTTCAGGAAAACAAAAAGCTGGAGTACCAAGAAACTTTTAAATTAGTTTTGCTTCTCATCAGTAATGTATTCTGCAAGGCATTAGTATTTTCTTTTCTAGTCATAAAGATTCTGTTGCTATTCCTCTGTTAAACCTGGGTTATTTTTCTGAATTCATAGGCTTCCCTTTTTCCTTGCAGGGTTCTTTTTATTGTTTTGTTGTCTAAGTATTTCTCTTTGTGTCTTCTACACTGTATTTTAAACTCCTAAAGTAAATGGTTGCCATTTTGTATTGTTTCTGTTTTAAGCCTTTCTGTTCTGAGGAGGATTTAACTGCCATGCTCTGGTCTCTGTGCTTTCCACAGTCAGTGTAAGAAAACACTCCCAGTGGCCCGGCTTGTAGGTAGTGTGAAATGAGAAACTGGCAAGTAATGCTCTGTTGGGATGCAGTTATTGCACTTTGGATCCTGGATGATTAATGAGGTTTTGGCCTAGAAATGAATATTATCATAATCTGATCTCTCTTGTACACTTGTTGGCAGTATACCTGTGGTTTTTCAGAAGTCATGCTCTCAGCAGCACTAGTGCAGCTAGAATGTATTTCCTCCCTCCCTGCACTGAAAATGTCAGTTTCAGACTAAAGGACTTGCTGTGTAACCAGATCTCTATAGAAGAGGACAAAACTTGTCTGAAGAGTCAATCTCTGACTGCCAGTGTGTCCTCATTATCATTCAGAGCAGTGATTAATTTTTCTAAGAGTTTAGAGAGAGAATAATGCCAGTATGATTTCTAGTAGTTGTATAATTAATATTGTGATGTATGACATTTTATGACTGCTTAACTTTGTATGTCTTGTTTAAAGTTTTTGTGTAGCTGGCATTTTTCCTATCTGGTTAATTTCAGTCTATTGATTTCTCTGAATACGAAAGGTTTTCCGGTCTGAAAATCAGGAGAGGGACAAGGTTTATCTTCATGTGCTAAACCCATGTTGCATAAATTTTTTATATCTGGCTTCTCTGACTTTTGTAATGCTGAGATCTCTGCAGGGTTTCTAAAGCTCTCGTCACTTTCTGTCTCTTCTCTTTAAAGCTACCAAGAGATAAAACAGAGAATAATTGCTGCCATAATTACTGAAATTGTTTACACAGCTATACTATTTGTCAAATTTAATTCTGCTTAAAAATGGTTCTTTATAGATCCAATTCACCAAGCATCAATAAAGAATAAGGACAATTAAAATTGAATTTTAATGCAAATGTGGCCTTTTCCCTATTCTGCATGAACGCACATTTATCAGGCTCATAAACCCTCCTGTTGACAGCATACCATTGAAATAATCAAGAAACAGCCATACTGTTATTGTTTCATGAGCCTTTGATATCAAAACTCATTTCCCTCTAGAAAAAGATTGCAAAAGGTCAGTAACGTGTCATAGAAGTCTGTTCCAAAACAGCTTGGGGACATATTTGCCTAAATCTGCAAAGTCTGCAACACTGATGGGCCAGATCTGTGCAGTGACTTGTTTGAGCAAGCATTTAATACAAAAGTGGTCCAATCCTTCATTCACATATTCCATTATTATTGAAAAATTGTGATTATTGAATCACAAAGTGGTAGGCATTGGCAGGGACCTCTCAAGATATTTCATTAAGTGCTGTGGCTGATCTTTAATACTTGTATTGCTTTTATTAATTAATTAAATCTATACCAGCCACTTTAAAAAGGACTGAATGAAAATTAAATTTTCTGGGGTTTTTTTAGGACTACACTTTTAAATAAGATTTTTTTTCAATGAAACAAATTGTTGGATCAACTCCACTGACTAAGAATATTAAAATATATTCTAAAATTCTGTGATGGGGAAATGCAGTTGTTTAATTTTTAAGCCACGCTGTATAGACTTATACTTAAAAGTTGAACGTTTGTTTATGTACAGTAGATGCCCTAAATGAAGCCTCTGAAAGGCAAATTATGAGCTACAAGTCTCATTTCATCTCTGAAAAATTCAGTCATGTTCTCACAATGAGATGTAATAATAACTTCTGTGAATTCTAAAATCGTAAGCGGTATTTAGTGCATTGATTTGTGTGATTTGCGTAGCAGAACTGGACAAGCATCATTCTTGCTGAGACCAAGCAATTCCTTAATGTGCAGGGGGAATAGAAGTTAGAATGAGCAGGACAGTTTGTGACTGAGCAGCTGTTGAGTTCTCAGAACAAGCCTCCAGCTGTAGGTCAGAAATACATGCAAGTTAAGGCAGAACTGATAAGAAATTGAATGATACTTTAACCTTCTGAAGTATGGATTTATTTTTTAAAAAGCTTTACTCCTTCCTGAGAGTCATGGAAATTATTTCACTCTTTTTCCTTTTCTGTTTTATCAGTTAGAGACTGGCAGTGACTGGTAGTGACCTCTTGCAATTCAGTACTGAAATACAATACCATAGCAGTAACTTTACAGATTTCATTGTCAGGAGCTTAGACTCCTTTCCATCCAGCAGCCAAATTCTGGGGGGAATTAAATGGTCTCCCATACTTAGAGCTAAACCTGCTCACTACAGACAATGTTGGATTTGGATTTTGTAATTGTGATTAAACTTTGTGATTAAAAGTAAGAAAAACTTGACATCATGAGCATTTTATTAAATTTAATGAACATTTTATATTGTATTATTTCTCTACAGTTAAGTGTAGGTGTGTTTTGGTTAGAAGAACAAACATCACAATTGATCACATATAGATATGATGTGTGATCCTCCTAGCAATAACAATAGCCATGTAAAAAAGGATTAGCCTCATTCCAGTAGTGATACTGCTTAATAGATTTTCATTGCAAATATCATCTTATTTTTACAGAAAATTTTGAACTGTGGTCATCTGCAATGATGTGTCCACGTAGACCTGTTTGCCCACAAGATGTGGGTGCTAAGCAGTAAGACTTGAGCTGTGCAGTGTGTGCTTACTACATGTGAGCCCCATAGCTGATTTTGGAAGGGCACAGCTCATTCAGAATTCTCAATGTGTTGGGTATGCACAGTCATGATTGTTAGTGTTTCTCAAAATCACAACTACTAAAGAGAGATTCTCCTTAGAGCTTCAAATAGTAAAATAATGCACACACTGAAGCTGGAGACAACACTGTGTCCCTAAATTTTTTCCTGGTAAAATAAAAGCTACCTTTTCCGGTTGTTTTACAGAGTAGTTATTGCTGCAGACAGAGTGACTGAGAATGTATCTACATTTGGGAATTACAGACATGAGCCCATTTAAGTTTTTCTATACCTAAACAAAAAAATTGCAAGATTTCCCTACTTTTAGAGAGAACTTGTACGATTTCCCTTCACTTTTGACAGTTGTCTCATTTATAATGGAAATTCCTCAGATCAACTTCCTATTTTTTCCTCCTTTGCATTGTAAACCCTTTGTTTAGGGTTAACAGCATTAAATTCTACTGCTGAGAAAATGTGATGAAGGATAAAGGGATCATTTGATCTCACAAGATGAAAAGCATTTGTGAGTTCAGAAGTCTCCTATGTGTTTTGAACACCAAAATGTCACCCTACTACAACATGATATATAATTTAGCCATTGGGAAGAAAAATCCATAACTTGATTACATAGCTATTGGAGCAGTGGGTTTTTTTCAATGGATTCCTGTGGATTTGAATGGGATTTTTGTAACAAATAATTGCTGTACCCCTGTAAGTGAAGTTAACAAAGCCCCCAAGCATTCAGGTCAGTCAAATTTTACTTTTCACATCCAAACCCCCTCCAAAAAACAAACCCCACAATGTAAAGATACACAAGTAAAGTGATGGAGGAGGAAGGTTGTTTTGTTTTTATAAGTAGATATACAGACAATAAAAATATGTGACAGTTAAAAAACAGTGTCAGGGAAAAACTCCTGTGGTTAAGTTCAGTTGGGTTTCATGGAGATGGTGGAGGCTGAAAGCCTGGGCAGCCTATAAGGGCTAGATGTGCTGTTTAGTAGTGGTAAGGTGATCATTATTGGCAGGTGAGAATATTTTATGAAGCCAGCCTGTGATGTTCTGATGAGGACATGCAAACTCTTTGTGTTAGTTTCATTCAATTTAGTGAACTTTCACTGATGACATGGGCCGTAATATGCTTGGTGCTTTTTTATAGGCTTTAGTAAAGATTCCAAATGGAATTGCAAATGCATCTTTGTTGTTCGGTAATATAAATGAAAACACTACTTATAGAAATATTGCCAGTTGTAGTTATTGTTCCCAGAGTCCTATTCATTGGCATCCTCCTGAATCCCAGTTACTAAACTAATAGATTTGCTACCAGGGGACATTAATTAGGGGTAGCACTACTTTAGTTCTGTACACATTCCTATTCAGTTGTCTTTATTGTAACTTAATTACTTTTCATTCAATTCTAAAAACTGTGTTATAGAAAATTACCATAGTATAGCTTCTGACATCATTTTCTCAAAAATTAAAATACTTGTTATCAGTTTACTTGGGTTGATTTAAATCATCAATCATGCTGGGTTTCATTATTCTCTAGAGGAATGCTTCAGGAATCACGAACAGCCCAGGACTGCTGGGCTGTCATCATTAAATATGGGTTACCTGTGCTTTGAATAATATGGAAAGAACTGTATTATCATGTTGGAGGGACCAGATGTTGTTTTTTTGAAATTATGGAAAGTATTTTTTAATGGATTTCACTTAGTTTGCAAGTTTCCACTTAGTAGCTTACCTGGCATTGGAATAATTGCTGTAATGTGTAATGAATTGATTATTTGTACACCTTAATTTGATCAGCTCTAAGTTGGATGCAGCACTGATTTTTACTTATTGTACTGATAGCA
Organism: Melozone crissalis; assembly: GCF_028551555.1. Lineage (NCBI taxonomy): Eukaryota > Metazoa > Chordata > Aves > Passeriformes > Passerellidae > Melozone > Melozone crissalis. The sequence continues at coordinate 31,133,686 of NW_026535784.1, read as the reverse complement.
AAGATAGAGGCTTATAGGACTTTCCAGTCAATGCATTCAGTATCTTGACGTTTTTAAGCCTAATGAAACCTTTAGTGGGTAGAATTCTACTTCAGACTGTGACAGTAACTTAGTTGCTAACAGAAGTGTTACAGATCAGCCCAGAGTGCATCTCTTTCAGAAACACATCTCATCTAGATGTCTCTGTGCTGTTGCACAGCACAAACCAATGGGACCTTGCTGAGCCCCACTGCCTTGCACAGTGATTTCCAGGCACGTCCACTTGGAACATTTCAGGGCAGATTAACATTGCTTGCATAGTGATTGATTCTACGGGTGGATTATCTTATACATAACTTGATGGCTAAGTCATTTTTCTCTAAGAAGGTAAAATATATTTCTGTTTTGAGCTCTTTGCCTGGATCATTATCTAGTCATCTTTATGTTCTTCTTCACAGGGTCCTGAGATAGGCAAGCAACCTAGCCCTGTTATAAGCATGGTGAGCATCCTCGTGAAATGTAGTGAAAGGTGACTTAGATTCAGTATTAAATTTTTTCAGATCACAGTGGTTAGTTTTATCTGCCCTGGCTTTATAAATTTTTCTCCTTTATTTGGACTACAAACCTTTCTGTTCAATGCAGAGGGAAAATCCAGCAGTTTGCAGAGTAATGCAAAATAACATATTCATCAGCAAATCACTTCAGAAAAATACAAGGCATGGCTCAGCAAATATCAACTATTTTTCTACATTTTAGTGCTGTGGAGGCCTCTTCAATACTGTTTAATTTGAAGCATGTATCCACTTTTAAAGAAAATCTCCCTGTCATCCCACTTGACTGTGGTTTGGTTCACATCATGAGATGTTCCTGCTCTGAATCAGCTTACATTGGCAACCTGATTCTCTGCAAAGCCATCACAAACTCAGAAAATGGTGGAGGTTGGGAGGGACCTCTGGAGGTCATCTGTCCAAAATGAGGCAGGCACAACTAGAGTAAGTTGCCCAGGACTGTCAGACAGTTTTGAAATATGTCCAAAAATGGTGACTCCAAATCGCTAATCATTGTGGGGAAAAAATGGAAAACAAAAGGCAACAAAATAGAAGTATATAAAGCAAAAAGTTTCAGTGAGTAGCCAGTTATATGGCAAAAATAGTATCATTATTATAAAGTGAAACTTGAGCCCTTCATTTATGTCATTAATGAAGATACTAATTAACACTGGGACCCAGAGAGACTTCACTTGTCACTGGTGTCCATCATGACTCTGCACTGTTGAGCATGACTCTCTGGATGCAGCTGTCCAACCAATTCCTTATCCACATAGCAGCCCACCCATCAAATTCCTCTCTCTCAGATTTAGAGAAGGATGGTAGGGATGACTCTGGCTTTACAGAAGTTCATATCAGTGACATCTGTAGCCCTTCCCTTGTCCACTGATGGAGTCTCACCAGCCCAGAAGGCCACTGAGTTGGTCAGGCAGGACTTGCCCTTGGAGAAGCCATGCCGGCTGTCTCAAATCAAGATGAGCAAAATGATTCTTCATATCATAGTCAGCTATTATTTGATAAAGTTTTATGTATAATTTCAACAATTCTTTTCCTCTATTGTAACAGTTTTCAGACATCTGATGTCTGATTAGAAGAATTATTATTTTATTTTTTCTTTCAGTAAAATTAAAAGTAATTCCGGCCCACTACCTCTCACTACTCACAATTCTGACAACTTCTGTGTGCTTGATCAATTGATTTCAAACTTTCTGGTCATGTAGTGCTTCTGAATTTCAATGCCAAACCCATGGTTTTACACAGAGCTTTTCTATTTGAAAGATGTATCCATGATGTGGTAAAGAATTAAGCTATTTTGTAGACAAAGTTTTGATGTTTCAATTCATTTTTGAAAGATGAGTAAGAACATCCTCTGATGCTCTTAGTGCTAAGTTTCAATTGCTAGTTTCAATTCTGATTTTAGCAGAGGGAGGCTAGGGAGTAGAACTATGACTATTCTCTTGATTGCTTAGTTAAGCAGCCTTTTTCACCTCCAATATGGGATTATGTGCTGTATATATATATGGACATTAAGGCCCTTCCCAGGAGCAATGGGGAACTAGGAAGGAAATTTGTACCCAGACATCAGAAACTTCTGGGGCTCTGAACAAAGATAATCTCTCACTTTTCTTTATGCTTTGGTGCAGTCATAGTGTTCTTGAGGTTTTCTTTCATACTACTTTTCATGTCTTCAATTTAAATAAAGACATAATTTGGAACTAAATAATTTTAAAGTAATTTTCTTGAAGCAATATTATTCTCACTCCTTTTTTATGTACTCTTTGTAGTTTTATGTCCTCTGTTAATATTTTTTTCCATACAACCAGTAAAGCATGCAGCAAATATCTAATTGTTCTGTTTACTTTTTCTTTTGTGAAAAATCACAGAATTTTAGAGGTCTCTATTTTGTTGCCTTTCCATTCTTCTGCTTGCTGTCTAACACATGAATAATGATGGATCTTTCACCACAACAGGTTTTCAGTACCTATTGAATTGAGTCTTTAATTTTTCGATGTTCATGGCATTGTCATTCTGCCAGACGTGACACAATATTAACAGCAGATATGCACATAGATTCCTGAATCAGAATATTAGAATATTGTGCCATTTATATGACAGGTGTGTTGTTGAGTGGTAAAAGAAATACTCTCTATATATTCTAATTGCAGAATCACTTCCTATTTCTGCCCCAAATGCTGTCTTTTTTTTGAATATATACTTTTTTTTTAAGAGTGAAAACACAGGTGTGGTGATTAAGGGGACAGTTAAACTCTTTAAGTAATCTCTGTGATATCATGGGTGGGCGTTAATCCCTTGATGCAGAAGGACAATGCTTCCTTCTTCTTCAAATTTCTTCTGTAATAGGGCAGTATATTATTTAAGCACTGGTGCCCCAAGGTGGAACTGCCATTTCCTATCTCTGTTTGTGTTGGGTTGAAATTGAGTTGGCAGGTTTGGTTTGACCCATCTATGTCGACAAACGATGTTATAATCCTGTTAATCAGAGATCTGCAAAACATTGGGTAAATGCCATTCCCATATGAGTAAGCATTCCCATATGCAAAATATTATTTCCAATTTTTGTCTTTTTGGAAAAATCTATCTGATGTTTTGTGAGGCTCATGAAGAACAGAAATGCTGTTTATTACCCTGTCCTCTTTGGCACTTTTTTTTCTTTTTTTTTTTTTTTTTAAAGCTGCATTTTTAGCATGTCTTTTCAACACATTGATCTAATGAGCAAAAAATTCTGCTTAAACTTTTGAAGAATGAGAACTGATTATGATGTAAGCTTCATTTTGCCTTCATTTATTTGAACAAAAGTGTGTAAAAAAGTTGAGGTACACTATTTCCAAAAAGTACATTGGGACAATAGTCGCAATGATCATTCAATGTAAAGCTGCTTTTGTGTTTCAGGGAAGTTTATCAAAGTAACTTTTGCTGCCCTTTAACTTTGTACCTGAATGAAAGAATCTACAATATAGATTTTAAAGGTTTTATTGCACAGAGACAAAAATCTGTGATTGGTCCTTTGGGAGGTAGGTACTGTGTCAAATTGTTTTAGTCTTGAGCAGTAGTCTTAAAATAACCGTGTGGGCTACAATTCTGAGTAAAACAGGGGAAGCATTGTCAGCATTGTAAACTTAATAAGATGGGTGATGTGGATCAATTTGTTCTGTCCTTGACTTTCTGCTTCTATTAGAATTCTGGAAGATCATTAGTCACCTCTGGGATGTATTTGATTAATAGGCTTCGTTAAACAAAAGAGGTGAGGTCAAGCGTGATCTGAAATTATGAAAAATGTGTATCCCAGTGGGCTTTTCACTTTCCAAATTACAAATGAGGGAAAGTGCTTTCTCTCTTTTGATTCTGATTAATTTAATTGGCTTTTATCATAATGATAGCCTGCAAGAGCTTAGTTTTGCCTGTTTAATGCTATATTGCACTGTTTAAAAGTAGTATGTTAAAGTTTGTACTATTAGTACGTGTGTTAAGGAATCATAAACTTAAATTACAGTTCTAGGAATCTAGTGTACAATACATGTTCTTTAACCTAGAATAAGGCAGGGAAGTGCTCATCTTTCTGATGACTCTTTTTTAACACTGAAGATAAGTGTAAACTTTAGTTTATATCTACATAATTTCAGGCAGAAGATAATCCAGCCAATTCACATTCCATTATCTATGTGTGTACATTTACTATGTGACAGAGAAGCAGCTATTGGCTGGTTTTTACAAATGGAGATGTTATGGTGATTTAGAAAGAGTGGGAATGAAAACACATTTTAACTGTTAACAGCCTCCATGATTTTCTACTCCCCTTGCTCTTCAGTCCTTGCTTTTTCAAAAACTGTCAAACAGCTCATTCATTTCAAGCAATGATGTAAAGCAGAAATTACACACACATATGTAGTAATATAGGTTGCTTATCAGTGGCTTTTTTTTTTCTGTTGCTCCTATTTTCTTCTTCAGGTCCATTGGTTTGTGCAGATTAAGCATGTTTTATAGCTTAAAGATGCTATTTCTGTCTACTTAGTTCCCCATGAGATGAAAGCAATGAGTTTCGTTGTCTTTATTTCTGCGCAATTCACAATTAGTTTTATGATCTATACGGAGCATGTCCGTGTCTTATAAATCCAATCCATAACTCTCACTTTTCTGATGGTGGCAGTGAGTCTCTGGAGAGAGTATGACTTAATTTCCTTATTATAACATCCTTTCCATCTTCTAAATTACTGCTGTCCTTAAAAATGCTGCCAACACGCACAGCAGGTTTGCAGTAGCTGGATCGTACTCTGGAACTTTGCTATCATTCTCTTTAATTAATAACAAGTAATTTTCTATTTATTAGGCTCCAAAGGCATGATTTTGTCTTGTGAAAGACCTAGTTTTGCCTTTTTTATGCAATTTTTGTTTACAAAATTTTGACAGTTACATCAAATTAACTTAACTTGGTTTTATGTTTTCAGAGCTTACATTACTCAGTCAGCATGTGTTTGCTTGTATCTTAAAGACCAAATTCTTCAATAAAAAGAACTTAATACTGAGTTAATTTTTCTGTATTTGTCTTGGTTGCCCTAAACAAATTAGTTTAATTTTTATTAACACATGAAATTCAGTGTAATTATATATGTTTACTGCAACTGTTTCCTTTATTGAAAGACTTCAAAAAATATTCCACTTGCAACTCCAGCTGCTGCTTATGAAACGAAAGCAACAATATATTTTCTCTTCAACACAGTTACATCAGTAAAGGAAGATGTGCAAGAAACTATTAGAAGCTGAGTGTAGGGATTTCATTCAGTCATTACAGGATTTCCCAGATTTGTTCAGTTAGTATGGACGTATTGACAAATACTGTGGACATATTATGGACACTCTGACATGTGCAGATATTGAGTCATTGTACAGTCAGATTTACAAAAACAGAATGTAGATTGAGTGCCACCAAAGGGAAAATCCTAAGTGTAATCATAAGCAGCCATCAGGTCTTAATCTAATAGGTATGAGAAATCTTTGGTTTTCAGCCAAGTTGTATTATTGACTTACATTTAAACACTAATAATTTAGTATCTAAATTACTATAAACTTAAGAAACCATCGCTTTTAGTATTTTTCTTGGTTTTATACCTGGAGAATCAGATGGGGCAAAATCCTGATGAAAGAAAACCTCCCATTCATTTGACAAAAGGGCTGTTTTCCAACTGCCACCTCAGTGAAAAGAGCATGTAAATTTACTTCTGGGAGAATACTCCTACAGGAGAAGAAATGATTGGTTTTTCATAGACACTTTTTAAAAAGATGTTTTTCAAATATATATAACACTAGTTTTCAGACTTTTGCTGCAGCAGATGGGTGATGGTTCATTGGCCCAAGTATTGCCCAAACTGCTCTTACAGATTCTTCGAGGATTCTTCAGGGCTAACCATTGACTTTATCATCAGCAAACTAATGTCACCATGCATTTTAGTCCTTGGTTTTCAAGTTATTTTTTAATATAAGGAATGGTATAGGTTCTAGAACACACTGTGGCAAAACTTCACTGGCAATCTCCTGTAAGAAATAAGGTTTTTATTTTGCCCTCAACAGAATGTATTTCAATCACAGCATATTTATACTTGTCAGGTTTTTCATCTTAGGCTGTGGCTTACTAAATTCCTCAAAAACATTGTGGAAGTGGACTGTATCAACTAGACCACCCTTAGCTGCAAAGAAGTTTGAAATTTTGGCAGGGAATGATTTCCTTTTGCTGGAGTCATGTTTTTCTGTATTTATCCTGGTGAGGTGTCCTTCAGCTATACATTCTCATCATTTGGTACTGAAGCCTGTAATTCCTAAGGTGTTCTTTGAAGTCTTCTCTGAATATTTGTAGCTGAGTAAGAGAGTTTGAAGATGGACAGAGTTTTAAAGCCTTTTTTTCCATGAAGTAGGCAGCTTTCATGGCTTTTCTTACAAGCAGAGCTAGTAGTGGTGTGCTTGTGCTGGTCTGAGACATTAATGGGGAAAATCCAGGTATTTCCAATAAAACAAAACCGAATAAATCCTTGAACTCCTCCTTTTCTGATGACCCGTGTGTAAGCATTTATTAGCCTTGCAGACTCTATGTTTAATTGTATGCACACACATATATAAAGGCATACATGTATATTACATAATTACAGTGTAGTATAAGTGTGTATTGTATTACACAGTATGTAACCCTACCTAAAAGGATATGGAACCATATCCTAAAAGCATGTATTTGTGGCTATGCATTTACATTTGAGTGTGTATGTTTATTTAAACTTCTATTTAACTTGTAGGTCTGTTTAACAGTAGGTTTCTCTTGCCATGTAACAGACAAAAAAACCTCCAAATATTTATTATGCTGGGTTTTGGAAGTCTCATGCAAATATAAAGGCTTAATCTGGGATCTTTTGAGACCCTGAAAATTAGGGACCACAGGAAAAAAAATCTGCCACACCAGAGAATTAAGTTGGGCTTCATGTCTTACTTGTGCCATTTCTTTCTATGTGTCTTTTCCCTTTACTGCTGATATGAAAGGCACTGCCTCTGATTGTTGACTTCCTTTTATCACTTTTTTGCCAAGTGAAGGTCAAGTCATAGATAGAGCATTACCATAATGCCTCTTTGTAGTACCTAATTAGGAAGCACATTGCTTCTGTTAACCATACATTCTTCATCTACTCCATGCAAACTTAAACAGCTCTCTCTACTCCAATTTTGGATGCTATATAATAGTAATAATGTTAATATAATGTTTTTAAATAAGGAAACTATTAAGTATATCTGTACAGAGAGAATAGATGAATACAACTTTTAAAGCGTTTAAGCAAACTTCAAATACTGCAGCACTGAGTTTCTTTTTTTTTTTTTTCCTTAATCCCTATCTTGTAATTACAGGAAGATTTATAGGAATTATAAAACACATTATTTATTCGTTTTTTCTTTATATTTTAAGGAAACATTATGGAGTAACTGCTATTGTGAGTGCCATCCAAGTCAAACTGATAAAATTTGTTTTTAAAGAGATTTTAATTCATATCCCCATGCATTCTTTTTCTCATAGCAATCTACTGCCTTTGAAGACACATTTCTTTTACTTTTTATTATCCATGGATTAACTTTGGAGAAAGTGTGAAATGAGAGAGGAAAAAAAAACGGGGGGAAAAAAGGGGGCAAAGGCATTATTGATTGCCTTCATATTTCTAAAATAACAAATTCCTCTAGTTTTAAGGTATTCATCAAAATCTTTCTTTAATACCAAACAAGGAAGTTAATAGAACTAAACTGAGGAATCTCACTGTGTTCAGCTGCTGCATATAAGTTCAAAAATTGGGATGTACTTATGAAGCTACAGGATTTCAGGTATGCTGAAATGCAGAGGATCAGACACTTTACTTTCCTAAGCAAATCTAAATTATCTGTTTAAAAAAAAATTAAATAGTTGATTATTTGATAGAGTAGAAATACTGTCAAGTCCTGCAACACATTCCTTTAGTCTGCAAGTATTATTAGAATGATTGAGAGAGGAATTATTTCTGACCATTAAGTAATCATTTTCCATGCTGAAATAGATTTGATCACCATTGTTAAAATAGTTTTCACAGGTACAAATGTAGCTAGAAGTTAAAAAACTGCTGGGCACTTCTTCCAGGCTGGGAAAAAACAGCTTTCTCCACTGGTCTCCCTGAAGTCAACTGCTGGCTCCCTTAAAACTTCTTGTTTAGTCTGGGCTGTCCATCATATGGTGCTTTGTTCCTGAATTGGCTCTTGACTAGATTTACATGGAAAATTGTTTCCAGGTGGTTGCAGGGATAGGCGCTTTCCTTGACAGCATATAATAGAAATTAAGCTAATGGGTTGCATGTGTCTCCTCTTGGCCTGAATATAAAGGCATGGTTAACAAGTCATTACATTAAAAATTTATTTTAAGATTTTTTTATTCCTCTACATGGATGCAGGTACTTTTTAATGTAGAAAGTCCTTTTACTTCAGGTAAAGCCTGTGCAGCTTTATAGCCATTCCACTGGTAATTTAAAACTGATAATTGAGGTGCTACAATTTAGAGTAAAAAAATTAAATCTCGCACTTCAAGTGGCTGAAGGTTCAATTTTAGTAAGAATATAATTATCAAGGTAAAATTATGTGACATTTCTGCTTTGTAAGGTAGTATGATCATCTGTTGGTTTAAAAATTCTGACTTGCTGCTTGTGCTTGAAGAAGTTATTATTGATTTAAATCAGTCTCTAAGAGTCTTCAAAGAAAGGTGATATGGTCTGCAAACAAAGCAGTTAACTTTGATTGTTGTTTCTGGCCTTTCCACTTAGCCCAGAAATATAATTAGGAATTTCCCCTCTGCTAGTGTACAGCTTTAATGGGAAATTATGTATGTGAAATTCTTTGGTTTAGATGTTATTATGAAACTTTCTAAAGATCTTTAGAGAATCTCACAAGTGAGACATATTTTTATCCATTTCTAAAAAAAAAAAGGGAACAGACATGGAAAATGAAAGACAATCAGCATAAAGAGGGAGTCTTACTCTGTATACCATTGTTAAACACAGGAATTAAAATTCTAAGTGTTTGTGGTTTTCTGCATAGTGAATTTGTACTAGCTCATACCACATGTGATTACTGCTCTTCTTAAGCTCAGAAAACTTCTGTAGCTTGACATCATCAATTGAATCTCCCGTCATGGTAATAGTTGCTTTTTAAATTATCTGGTCATATTGGGTTATAATGTTATTAGAGCAGTAACTCAAGTAGCAATAATTGAAATATTAGAACTTGTAACATTTTAATTGAAATATTAATAATTTTAAAAATTTTAATTTGATAAGTCCTAGTGAATTTCTTGCTGTGATGTGTCTAAGCTTATAAAGAGAAGAATATTGGACTCATTTTTTTTGTTGTTTTTGAAACCTAAATTACTTCCTTTCCTAAATAAACCATAATAGTGTGAATTATATTGGCAATAATACATAAAAAGAGTATGCTGTATTTTTGAGCTGTTAAATCTTCAACAATGTATTCCTTGGCACATTTATGAAGGATTTTGACAATAAGAATGAAAGCTACAGACAGGATATCTTTAGGAGAATATGCTTACAGGACCTCAGTCTGAGTTTGTGGTTTGATTGAATTTGTATTAAAAGATGCATGCAGCACACTCACTTCTTTAAGGTGCTTTTCTGGAATTTTTCCTCCAATGCCTGATGGATGTGAAACCGAAGTTTTAGTCTTGAAATAGAAAAAATACATGGGATTTGGTCCTCTAAAAGCCAAAGATTTTCCTCATAAAACATGTCAAATTACTTATAGATAAGATGTATTGATAGCAGAGAAGTTTCAGTCATTAGAAGAGAGCTTTTTTAATTACTGAAGTTTAACATTTCTCTTGAGGTGGATCCATGGCTGGTATTTAGAGACCTCATTCCACAGGTTTCTTGTTTTGCAGAAACACTACCATATTTCTGTTGGTGTAGCCATCTGGTTTACAATTTGCACAACCTCGCCATTTCTACTGTAGAAATAGTAATTACAAGTTTTTCCCTGGTTGACTATGTGCCTATTGAGTAGATATTGATAAAGAAAAGGTGGGGATTCACAGTAAAGTTTCACATTATAATTTTATTAAGAATGAATGAGATGTATGCTTTTTGCAATGCAATATTCAGAATGGTTTTGAGCAGTTTCAAGCTGGCACTGTCCTCATGCTTTATCAGGCTGATTCACCACTCAGACAGTGGTGTCATTTATTTTATAAAATCTAAAACTCTTCAATGAAACATCTTTAGTTTATAAAACAACAGCAACAGAAAACTCCTTTTTGTTCCTTTTTACTCACTTCATTAGATAGCAAATAAATACCTTAGAGGAGGTGGTATGAATTTCTGTATACTTAATCTCATTTTGTAATTATGCATCTGCAGATATTACTGAAAAAGTACAAGAATATAGTATAGCTACTAAAGATGTTGCCTATGATGTAGGGAGCACTTATCTAAGTAGGGAGCACTTCTTACTCCTGATTGAACCAGTTGAGAGCAGTTGGGCCCTTGAATGGCAAGTCCCCTTTTCAACCAAGCACAAGTTGTTCTTAATGCTACGAGAATACTGCCTGAAGACATCTTTTATCTTTTTCTTTAAAATCTATCTCATTTTAGGCTCTAACTCACATGTGATTAAGTTTCAATTTATGACCTAAGGCTGAACTATTACAAAATAACATCCATGTAACAGCTTTCCCTGCCAGAGAATTTTTCTTCTAGAACACCAGCATTTTTATTTGTCCATAATTACTCATAATTCCATTTTTAAAAATTCTCCCCCTCCTTCTAGGAGAATAAAAAGTTGATTCTTCAAAAGGTCAATTTATTAGGTGAAAACATATATGCCTACTTTTGTTTTCTGGTTATAGCAGATCGTAGAGCTCAATGCTCCTGGCTATCTCTTCCATAAGGCATTCCCTTTAGATGTCAAGCTTATAAGAACCCTGCTTTGTGTGACTGAATTTGTTCTAGACTACTGAAGGGTGAAATAGTAGATGGTGTCTAAGCCCATCAAAAAGTGTTCTATTGTTCACCTGCTGACTTCAGTTTTAAATTCTGAGAATGAAGCTTCAGCCTAAATACAATGTAATGCTCAGAAGTTTTACAGTGTATCGTGGTTCAGAATCCCATTTTTCTTTGTCATCCTAAGAAACAGCCATGGTCACTGTAAAAGTTTCTAAGTTTCAAAGTTTTCAAGTGTGTTTACAATTATAACCATAATTCATTCCATCAAGGATCATAAAAAGAGACATGATTTTTAGAAATTATTAAGCAACATTTAAATTCTGAATATTGGAATCTAAGTGTATAGAGTCTACAGACTCTATACACTTAGAATCTAAAGAAGCTGCATTTCCTAAATGATTTGTTGTGAATTATTCACTCTGCTGTCAGCTATCAGCTGTTCCCTAAAGCTCAGGGATTATGCCATTCCTATGTCTTTCTTTATCTAATTGCATTTCTTTGCCCTTTCTAACAAAGTATTTTCATCCACCTCTCAATCCTACTGGTTGGTTGCTCCACTAGCAAGGACTGTCAATGACTGTGGTTAGTAATTAAGCTGATGTGGGCAGACAATCCATCATAGTGGATTTTGCATGTGGTGCCTGATAATTAATCATGGGTCCATGGTGCAGAAACTACACAGCAGAGTAGAAATTTGTCTTTTAAAGGCCAGTTCAGGGTTGGAATATAAAGAATAATGAGCCCATAGCTGGTAACTCCTGTTTACCAATCAATCTTCCTATTTTGCCTTTTAAACTCTTCTGTAGGATTTGATGAAATCATCCATGGAAGTGATAATAATAGCTTAGTAGAAAAAATTGCACGTTTAAAGATTCCACTTTTTATATTCTGGAGTGGTTGGTTTTTTTTCGTTTCCATCAAGCACACAGTAAGAAGAGTTAAACACTTGATAAATTAGAAACTGATATACTCATTTTAGCATCAGGAAAAGAGGGAGAATTATGTGCAAGGTTGGAAGGTCTTGTTACTATACTCAAGACAGGCATAAAGTAGGCCCCATAAGATCAACAGAAAATGCCCAAAAATAACATAAATATTTGTGATCTTACTTTGGCAGTGTAATTGGAGATAAGTGATCATCCTCCAAGGCATCTCCACTCAGGTTCATTGAAAATGTTTTTGGTTCAAAGCATTAGGTGTCTTGGCTATAGGTTATTGTATGAAAAGAATTAAAAAGCATGAAGTGATTTCAGGCTTGTTCCTTGAACTTGCCTAGTACTGGTTATGGTGGAGTTATTCCCATAGTCATTTTAGCCCAGTGTTCCCATAAGGATAGGATCCCTCAGCCACACTGTATGTAGTTGAGGAGAACAGATTGTACTTATCTGCAATAATAAATGTTTATGGAGATTGAGAACAAAAAAGAAGGGGAAAAGCCAGCATTCATTTTTTTGTATCATTATATTATATTTTGATCTATTTACATAAAAACACCTCAGCATCTTAGTAGTGCCACATTTGATGTATGTTAATTATTAACACAGGATCTTTTACAAGGATTGTCTGCTCTGCTTCGTAGACAATTTCTAAACATAAATATTTTGTGTCATGTATTTTATTGAATGCAAAATCTGGTGTTCATAATTTCATTATTGTTTAAATCTCCCCTCTAAGAGTCAGAGTTCACACAATGTTTATGACCCTGTCTCTGTTTTGAAAAATGTATTTTTCTACTATTTTTTTTCATGCTCTCTCTTTTCTGTTCCTCTGAAATCTTTTATAATTTCAGCCCATAACCCCAGAATGTAATTTACCGTTTGCAAAGCTTCTTTAGCTTTCTGTTACAACTGTTCTCAAGCTATTTTACTCAGAATCTGAGTCCTTGTAATCCATCTTGGTTATTAACCAGATTTCTGTAATACTGACATATTCTATATTAAATAGTAATTATTTGATTAACTAGGACTTTTTCAGAGACATTGTTGCCTTATGATGAGAAAATAGTGATTTTTGTCCAGTGGACTTTGTATAAAATTTTGCCTCTGAACTTTTGTGCAGCTGCTGCCTATTGTTGAGCAAGTCACTTTCCTCTCTGTGTTTGTCTCGTGGTCTGTTAAGTGTGGCAAGATCAGGCTCATCTTTGACAATTCTAAAATCAAAATTAATTGTTCTTGATTTTGGTATTATTCAGGCACCCTAGGCAAAAATAGAAGGATTATCCATGAAAGTGATTTAGCATAGAAAAGTCCCTAATTAAAGATCTGTCATCAAGAGGGTGAAAGATTAGAGAAAGGTGCCTGTTTTACCCATTTACCAGAAAAGTAAGGGTCTCTCATATAGCCTGAGATCTTAATCTGATCAAAAGCACTGCTCAATCAGCAGGAAGATCTGTGAGACATCTCAGGGGCAAACAGGGGAAAGTGAAATCAGGATTTACTCTGATGAGGAGACACATCTAGATTTCATTATAAAAATGGAGTTTTTAATATTGAAAACTTCAGTGATGCACATAGTTTTGTCATCATACACAATGAGGGTCTGTACAGAAAAAAATTAGTTCTTTTTAGTGATTAGAGCCGAGATAGATTCTCTTTTTTTTTTCCTCTGTCCTGAACTTCACAGAAAAAATTCAAAGGAGAAGATAGATCATCTCTCCCAGTAGTTTGTTATTCCTTTACTTCTCAGTTGCAGTTCACAGCTTCTCGACAAACCAATGCTTTTTACAGTTTGTTTAGTGCAACTTCTGCCTAATCTCTTTTGTGTCACCCTGTTTCCTGATCTGCTCACCTCCCTCCATCATTGTGTTATGTTAAATGTATTGAATGAGGTTAGGAGTACAACTCACTGTCTAAGATCAACTCATCCTGAAATTAGCATATTTATCATCTTTTTTCTATTAACTAATAATTAGTCTATATCTAAAGTAATATCATCATCTCCTGAAATTAGTTTTTTTTAATTTTACAACAAAAATGTTTTCAGATTTGGGTTTCATAAAATTTCAGTTTTCCTCTGCAATTATAGAAGCATTATACTTCCTATAACTATGTCAAATAGTTAACCCAGTGGTCTGAGTTTACTTACTGGCAGTCTTTAAAACAAAACAAAAATCAGTAAAAGTAAAGCGAGAGAAAGGGGGCAAAAAGATGGGGCAAGGAACAACATCTTATTTGTTTTATTGTTCTCTTCAATGGGAATTGCATAATGTGGTTACGTTAACTTCCTGTCATGATATAAAAATGAGATGAGTAATAATGTAATACCATCATATCTACTGACTTCATTTTTTTAAACATAAAAAATAGTATGAAATTAAATGTGTGATAAAAATTATCATGCACAAGTGAAAACATCACTGATGAGCACTTAATGATATCACAAGCAGTTCTGCTCTAAGGGCAACTTTAAAAATTGCAAGACCAAGACACATTTTAACTAAGGCAAAGATATCTGCAAAAAGAAGGGACTGCAAAGCTGAAATAGTCTGTAAAGGTATTGTGTAAATATTGAGATCTTACATGCCTTGCAGCTACTATACTGCATAGTTTTGCATTTTCCTTTGCTTTGCCTGAAGCACCAAAATCCATGTCTCCGTACAGTCAGTCTCTCCATTGTATCTTTTCACAAACCTCCAGCTGTCTAAGAAGGACCTCATTTCTCTGATCTCATCTCCATCTTGGCTTGTTTACTCATTTAGTTATAATAATCATAAATTATCATAATTTAGTCATTATGACAACAGTAAGAAAAATAATAATAGTGACACTCAAGTATAAAAAAATATTCCATTTGCCTTATTGTTTCAAAAGAGCGAGGAGATGGGTAACTATCCCAAGATGAAGTACAGGAAATGAATTTAGAAGCGGCAGAACCTGGCACAAGTATCAGATGTTGTCTGGCTTATATCACTAAGAATTTTGCAGATTGCTAAGATTTCTTTGAGATTCCTATGTGTCCTGTTTACATGCTGTTGGGCAAAAACTTTAAAATAACTGCCATCGTTTGAGGGGTGCAGATGTCACCCAAGAAGATTGTTTCCTGACCCTCTGTCTGGCTGCATTGTGAAGTTCCCAATGTGTATTTCAGTACCTGAGCAGATGCCCAGAGGTGACTCTGTCACAGGCAGAGGTGACTCTGTCACAGGCAGCTGTAAAGCAGCAGGGCTTAAAATGTGTCAGACTGTCCTGCATGAAGCTGCATTAATTGAAGTCAGCACACTCTAAACTGGCAAACAGAATGATGCTAATTAAATTCTAAGGTTAAAAATGTATGAGTTGGCATAGCAGTTATCATTAAAATATGATGAACACAACAGTCTCAGTGTTTTGAGACTACCAAACAATTTGGGCTGCACTGTTAAAATTAAATTTGTAAAGACCCAACAAGTTTCTGTAGCCTTGTGTATTGTAGGAGTTAAAAATTTGTATAATGACACTAAGCATAAAGATTAGAAGTAGAGAATGTGTTAGCAATGCTTCATAAATTTTGACGCCACAAAGTTCTACATTTCTCCTAAGTCACTAAAGTGCTGCCTACCACTGTGCTAAAAGTATTAGCACAAATGTCTGATCTTTTATCTGGTATAAAATAACCCATAAAAACAAAATTCTGAGCTGTATTTGTCATGGATCAACATGTTTTTTGGGTGTAGCAGAAAGGTCTAATATTCATTGCATCTTTGTGCTTAGTATTTCTCACTCATTATGTCCATAGTGTCAGTTTTTAAAGGTGCACTCTATCATTTACATGTGAGGTTTTTTCCTCCATGGTACCTACTGTAAATAAGTGCTATCAAGCCTGTGATCCATTTAAGTATGGCAGTTCTGTTTACACTATTGTTTTTATTAAGAGCTATGTTGATATTTTTTCCTGTGGTTGAAAGAGGTGATGCTGGATTTATAAACGTGTAAGATGGGAATATGGTTGTGAGTGAGAAGGGTGTTGGTGCTGGACACTTGTCAGAGGGGCAGAAAGGGACTAACAGGTTGCTGCAGCAATGAGACACGAAGAAATTGAGTCACGTGTCCAGAAAGAGAAAAAGTCAGGTGAACTTCTAGTTTCAAAGGTCCCCAAAATGTTTAGGCTTTTAAGGATGGTTTCCAAGCCTCAGTAACAGTTTTACTTGGTGGGAAGGTCTAAAAGAGAGCAAAAAAATCCTTTTGAGTTGGATCAAAAGGAAACTGATTTGAACAGAACACCTCCTGTGACCACTGCAGAATCCAAAGGTGGAAATAACTGTGTGTTTCTGGAAACTGCACTGCAGGAAGAAAAATGATAAGGAATTTTCTTTGTGCTTTGAGTTGAGGAAAGTAGCAGGATATTTAGTTGTAGGAAGAACATTGTGATGAATACCTTGTGTAGACAAGGGCAGAAAGATTTGAAAGTTTAACCAATTACTGCTTCTTTTCCTTACCCTACAGAGTTTCTAGAACTTGAGCATAAAATTCGGTATGTAAAACAGGCTGAGAGTTGGTTAAGAACCAGCTTCTGATCTTTAAGTCAGTTCTTAAGAATTTAGGAAGAATGAGGTGGAGATCAAAGGTTAAAAAGCGCCATTTGACTTGGCTCCTGTCTTCTTTGTTTCTTCCAAGGAGAATACACTGCATATAATTACTGAAGATTTTTAAGTAGCAATAGTACAGTCCAACTTGAGAGAAATTGAGGGGGTTTCTTTTTCTTTTCCATAAAGGAGTATTGGACAACTGCTTTAGCAACAAACTTGAAAAGGGCATCTTGTTCCCAGGATAAAGAAAATTAAGCAGTTCAAGGGAGAAAGAACTGTTCAAGTTTTCTAGAGCTTGCCTCCATTTGGGGACGTTTCTGACAGTATGTGCCATGTTTCTTTCATTCTTATCAAACTTTCCCAGCAAATCGACACATCTATGGATGTTATTCTGGGGACAGTAGGAGTATGATCATTATCTACCATGACTTTCTTCAGAAATAATATAGAGGAGTCATGATTGCATGTGACAGTGCCATCTGGGAAAGTTAAGGAAGATTGTTTTACTGATTGTCCTGTTGAAATGGTAACATGTGTCTCTAGAACTTCAGTTTTGTTAGGCAGAAAATACTTTTCTTATAAATACCAATAAAAAATACACGGCCAAGTATCATTTCAGATGTAGGTCTATTTCAATTGCTGATAAAAAAAAAACATGTGAAAAGAAGGGAAAAAAAAAAGAAAGATAAAAACTAATACTTGATTTCTTCCTGAAAGCCTAAGAAGTGGGCAGTGGTGATGGTGATGTATGTATTCAGTTTTCAGGTTGTATCGAAATCCTAGCTATATAGAATCATTGGATTCTTTACTTTGGCAAGACCTTTAAGGTCATTGAGTTCAACCCTTAACCCAGCACTGCCAAGTCCACCACTAAACTACGTGCCTAAGTGCCACATCTACACATCTTTACCTTCAGGCATGGTGACTCAAATGCTCCCCTGGGCAGCCTGTTGTGATGCTTGACCACCTTTCCATGAAGAACTTCTTTTGAATATGTGCTGTAAACCTCTCCCGGCATAACTTGAGGCCATTTCTTCATGTCCCATCTCTTGTTACTTGGGAGAAGAGGCCAACCCCCACCTGGCTACCCTCTCCTTTCAGGCAGTTGTAGAGAGCGATAAGGTCTCCCCTGAGCCTCCTTTTCTCCAGAAAACAACCTCAGTTCCCTCAGCCACTCCTCAGAGGACTTGTGCCCCAGACCCTTCACCAGCTCCCTTGCCCTTCTTTGGACAGGCTCCAGCCCCTCAATGTCCTTCCTGTGGTGAGGAGCCTAAAGCTGAATACAGGATGTGAGATGTGGCCTCAGCAGTGCTGAGCACAGAGGGACAATCCCTACCCTGGTCCTGCTGGCCACACTACTGCTGATACAGGCCAGGAAGGCCATTGGCCTTCTTGTCTACTTGGGCACACTGCTAGTCTGAGTTAAACCATGATATAACTATCAAAGTAAAGGTTTGCTGTTTCTCTCACTTTTCACAGAGTGAATTACAATGGACCTTTGTCCTTTGGGCAGTCAGAACACAGCATGCTTTGACTGTCTTCTGATAAATACTGGTACTGTGCATATAATTTTTTCTGCAGCCTGTAAGAACATGTTAGACTGTTTGCCATTTTAAATAACATTTTTAGTGGTAACGTGTATGTTATGACCCAGAAGTTAGTTTAATTAGCCTTTGTCCAGCAGGTTCATTCAAAGCTAAAATTATGGCATAATCCAGAACACTTAAACTGAGTGCACACTAATGGCTTTATAATCAAATAATTAATTGAAGACTCTTAGGGACATTAAGTGAGATAGGTGCACAGAAAGCACAGCCAAATGCCAGAGGAGAGTCTGTAATCAGCACTCCGAATGGTTTTTTTATGAGTTTTCCATTAACTCAAAGTAAACTTGATGATTGCATAGGGAAGCACTCTAGTTTGATACCATACTGTGCAAGAGGGAAGTCCACTAAACAAACTGGGCTTGGTGAGCCTGTGGAAAATTGACACTATGTTTTCAGGGCATCAAAACAATTATGTATAGATATGAGACTGCTGTCCTCCTTGAAGAGAAATGTGCTTTTGTATGCACACACTTGGAAAGCATTTGGGTACAAAGCCACTGAAAACAATAGCCAGAGGGAAATTCCATACATGGTGTGATCTCAGCCATTAAGTACTGGGATTCTGTTGTTAGAGGTGTTTACTTTCTTGGGACACTTCCAGTTACAGGCTTCAAAGAAAGTAATTGATTTTGTATGGTTGTCAAAAATAATTGAGCTTTGACAAAGTTTCTTCTAAGGATTTAGAACTACAAGAATTTTATTTCTTTTTTGAAACAGAGAGAAGTGCAAGGATTTTGTCAACTCACTAATAGTATATGTCACATATCTGCTCATTGTATCTTGCAGGTTCTTACCATTGTCAGGTGGGTTTACTGCTTCATGTTTAAAAAATCAACTGAGATCAATCCAATTATGCATTATCCCTCAGGCTTAGACAAATATTTGTCAGGATTAAAGAGAAAAGCTGACCTCTGCACAGAAGAAAAAAAATTCCATTAATTTTTAATAATTAAGACAGAGTAAAACAAATTTTTGTCTGCAAGTATTAATATGTTCTTCTGGAAATCTGGAAATGTAATTCATAAATCTGGCAGGTCTTGAGCAGAAAACTTTTTAAATTCTGTAAATAAATAATTGAGTCAATGGATAGCTGACTTAATTCCCCTTTGCTGTGAAGAAAATACTATTAAAAGAGAGGCCATTTGGTCAGCTGATTAACTCTTGACTGTAACAGCTTTCATGCTTAATTTTGGCACATTTCTAATTGTCTGTACATCATTCCTTTTCCTTAGCTAAAAAATCATCAACTTCCCTGATCTCCACCCATGCCATCAGGAGATGGCAATGCTTATAAAAGCAAAATGGCATAAAAATAAATAAATAAACAAGGTAGTTTTGACCTGGATTTTCCTACTCTGATTTCCAACAGAGCTGCATAAATGCTTGTGCTGGCATGAGAGGAACAAGATCAAGTGGTGGGGTGAAAGGGTGGGCAAATTGCTTCTTTTGGAGCTACCAGCTTCAGGTGTTTATGAAACATCATCTTTAAGGGATCTTAGGGCCCCTATATGCACAAAGAGGAGTTGCAGCCTGTTTTAATCATACATGAGCAGTTCTAGCAGAAGAGGCAAGCTCACCATGACTTCAAAACAAGCAAGATTTTAACTCACTTGAAAAAATAAAATTGCTTCAGCTGTTTCCCATCACAGCCATACAAACTCCAGCTTAAAAATGCTTAAAAGTATTCAAACTCTTCGCAAGTACCTCTCAATTCCCAGATTTGGAAGGGTTTTTTTTTTGTTGTTTTACTTCTCTAAGGATCAAAAGGTAATTGAGTGTTTCTAATTGTGAAGATCCTGCAATCTGTGTGGTCAGGTATTCAATCCATGAAACACCACTTTGACAGAAACAACACTGAAAATCAAGCATAAGAATTATGAATCTTGGTAAATACTTCCAGGCTTATCTTGTCAGTGATTTCAGAGAACTGCTTCAGATCATTTTTATACAGTCTGACCTGTTCCCTCTTCCTTCTTTGAAAATAACACCCTTTCCAGGGTCAACATCTCTGCCTGCAGGTTGTCACTTTTGAGGACATAGCACAGTTCAGTAGTTACCATGAAGGAAAGCTGGAGTTGGCTTTATGCAATTAGTTATCTTTCAGTTAATTGACAGCATGCAATATACCACTAAAAACAGTGGTGTTCATTCACAAGAAAAAGAAATAAAACAAGT
The DNA here is from genome assembly GCF_028551555.1 of Melozone crissalis. NCBI lineage: Eukaryota > Metazoa > Chordata > Aves > Passeriformes > Passerellidae > Melozone > Melozone crissalis. The sequence goes on along the minus strand of NW_026535784.1, from coordinate 31,113,360 downwards.
AAATACAACTGTAAATTTCTTGTAAAATATGCACGATTTAGGAGACAAATAATTCAAAAGGGATTTAATTAGATAGCAATTTTGCAGTTCATTCAACTAGTATTTCTTTACTAAGTTATTGAATTTTCACGTTAACTTGTTCTATTATTGCACACTTTCTTCTCTCTCTGTCTCCTGAATCAAAGTAGAGGTCTTTGTTTGGCAGATCCGAACATGGTCTGACAAGGCATCAGTACTTTGCTTTGCAATATTTACAGATTGGCTTTATAGAAGCTCTTTTAAGTATTCTGTATTTCTGTGGGCTGGAAATGGGAGGTGTAAAGATGCATAATGGGTTTGCTTTCCTTCCTAACTATATTAAGATATATTGATTTTCCTATATAATTTTGTAGAGGATGCGTGCAGCACTTTCTCTTTACGAGGATAAAAACTAGTCTCACTTTTCTTACTGTTTTGGAGGAGGAATTTGTGTCTACTTTTGTAGGCAGTTATTGACAAAATAATTGCATTCTTCCTTAAAAGAAAAAAATATTCTGTACCCATATCTCATAGGTGAAGAAACTGTAGCTTGTCTCATCCTTGGATTTTGAAAGAGAAGGAGAATAAATATAATTAATGAATTGAATTTCTTACTTTTGTTAATGGGTAGGTACATTCAGAAGATCAAGAAAGATTTCATAGGAACATGTGTATCTAACAGTGTTTTCATTTATAAACTCCAAACTTGCTTACATGTAATCTCAGCTTGATTACATGTGGGAAAAAATGGATTTTTCTTCTATAAATTCTGGAATTGACACCACTCTGTATTAAGCAGCTCAAGAAACCCAATGTAACTGGGAATAATGTGAAAAGATCTATTGGTGTAGATGACTGTTTCCATTTATTTTCTTAGTGACATTTGAAGTATTTGTGGCAAGAGGTGTAACTGTAAGCTGAACAGTGCCATGCACTTGTATTAATGCTAAAACTCAGTGATCTAGATGGATAAACACTTTAAATTTGTAGAAGGGTTCCTGGTGCAGCTTTAGGCTGAGATAACTGACCATATGAAACAGTTCCCAGTCACGATTTGGGAGGTACCCAGGACCAAGACTATTCCTGTTATGCAGTCAGGGAGTTGTTGTGGTGGTTTGAGAGGTTCAAAGAATTTAAGAGCGTGGTTGTCACCGATGCTTAGCTGACCTGATGGCAAAATTTGGCAGTATTTCCTTAGAATAGACCTGGACTGTGAGCTGTATGTCACACTAAGCCTTGTTTCACAGGCTACCTGGTTTTACCTACCCACAGCCTAAGCTCCTGTACAACACACTAGTGTTGTAAAAGTGCCTGCTAAACCAGCAGACATCCTTAGGTGATTGAAGCTCCACCTAGGGCCCCACTTTCAACTGTAAAGTGAAGGCAGACTTGGATCTGCTTGTGATTTTGTCACATCTCAGGTGCAGCCCACTGGGCCCACCTTCCCAATCCAGATTTCTGCAGGCATCACAACTCTGGTGATAACTGAAAACCAGATGGGGAGGATCAGGGAAAAACTCTAATAGGAAGTGTGCTAGCCATAGTCTGTCCATCAGTGAAAGCAATGCATATAAACTTCCATGACTCCATCTTGTTCTTTTTCACTTCTTTCAGTCCAGTACCATGAACTCAAATGCAAATTTCCACCTGAGTATCATTAGAATCAGCACAATTCTGACATATAGGCATTTGATATCCATGTTCAGTTTGCTCTGGAATTGAAACATTCCTACTATTTTAGACATGGAAGAGGAAATCCCTGAGTAAAATTTTGCAATCTGTATTATGTAAAGTGTTTCATTCAATGGTAGGAACTATCTCTTTGGCTCCTAAAACCACTCTTTGATTGCCCTAAATGTGAACTTTTCTGCAGTGCCTTCACTATGATGTTGGAACATGCAACAGTTATTAATCAAAGCATTCACCCAACATCCTGATCAAAGAGGATTAAATATAAGCAATATCAAATATAAATAATTTGGGTTTCAAGAGCAGGAATTTAGCAGCAGAGATCACATGATTTATTATTTTAAAAGCGACAGAATCTGCCAAAGTACCAAAGCAGAAAGCAGCACAAACTATTGTAAGGTGCAGTAGACAGATATACAAATACACAAATATTATAAATCAACTTTCCAGTCCAGAAGGATTAGATTAGTATTTAATAAGATTTCAGTTGTCATTGCAACTGGAAGTCTGCTGGACTTTTTGTAGCAGTTACAAATACAAATACCTCAGTTCCTTACTTAGGAAGGAATAATATGTCTGGTGTGATGGTTTGTTGCACAGGGGTGTGTCTGTTCTCTCAGACTTTACTGCATAAACCCATAGCAAACCATGGATGGCAGGATTGGAAGGATCCTCATGAAACCATTTTGTCTGTCTCCCACTTCAAGACAAGGGTGCTTGTGTGCTTGTCCCTGCTGAGAGATGTTAGGCTAACTTGCCAGTGTGATGCTCCCAGAATTACTTATGCTTGCTTATTCTCTACCTGCTTCCTATTTCAATATTTCCCATTCAATACTTCTAGACTGAATTTACTCTGATGCACTTTAAATACATTCCTTCTTCTCTTACATACCATGGGTAAGAAGAAAGAGCATTCTCTTCCAATTTTAGTTTCAATTAATATAATCTTTCCTCTTGTTTTCTAGGCCCCTAATTGTTCTCATTTGTGTTTTCTGGAACCACTCCAGTTGGCAGATAGTGGTCATGAATAGTGCCTAAGAGTGAGCACAGCATTTTACCTCAGATTGTGTCAATTCTGAAGACAGCTTATGAATTTCTTCTCCATATTTTGAAGGCTAACATTTATTCAAGTCTTATATGTTTATATTTTTTCTCCACTATAATGATCCTGTTTTCATAATAATTTAATCTTTTTTACTTCCATTCAGCTTCTGATCTACTAGGAATCAGGGAATTGCTTTAAGGAACTACTAGATGAGGAGAAATGTTTCCTGTCCAGTCTTCATACAGCTGCTTCTTTGCCCCTCAGTGCTGGAGGCTTTCCTTTGTTGAGTGAAGTCCCTTTTTCTTCAGATCATCTCTCCAATTTGACCAGATAATTTTGAATTCTAAGCCCATAGGTTTTTGGTTTGGTTTTTTGTTTTGCATTCTTAGGTCTCTGTCATGTAAAAATTATCTGATATGCTTTTGAATTAACAGTATGATCTTTTCCAGATCTTAATGGGAAAAAAATAGAGCAAATTCTGGACAGATTGTGTCAAATCCACATATGATACTTCTTTCTATTTTAGAAAGGGAATGATTGGCAGTGGAGAAAAAAAAATAAAGTTATACTATGTATAATTTTCAGTGGCTAAAAAAAAGTGTGCGAAGTGAGATACACATTAGTAAAAGGTGTGTGTTTCAAGTTCAGTTCATTTAACCTCCTTTAACTTAAACAAACTGTTCTGTATGAATCTGTATGAAAGGTGTGATAGGAATGAATGACAAGTATCTGGCTCTGAAATTCAGTATTTGTTAGTTAAATGTTCATATATAGCCTGAGTTTGTCATTCCTCCCTGAAAGGACAATTGCATTTCTTTAATTTTTCATTGCCACTCCTTTCTGAGGCCTGATTTTAGGATATAGAAGTAGTATATTAAAAGCTGGGGGGAAATAAGGAGGTAGTGGGACTTCTTTCTGGTTTCTAGAATCAGGAGCCATGTACAGACTGCCAAGTCATCTGAAAACTTTGAAGCTACACAGAGGAGCTTAGATGGGTAAAGGTACTGTTTTATTAATCAATAAAGTAACAGTCTAATTTCTCCTGCTAAGCATTTTTTTAGGATGTTCCAGTATTATCCTGGGGTCAGTTTTGGTCAAAGGAAGATCTTGTGAGTTTCTCATATTGAAAACAAGCAAATGATACCGTGGAGAACCAGAGTTTAATAACCATTATGCAGGTTTTAACATGATGAAAAACTAAAGAACTCCTAAAGTGTTTGTTCATTTTGCACAAGACTCCATTACTACAAAAGCTGTGCTGTGGTACCTGTTCAATCTGAGAAGGAACAGAGCAGTTTAATAATTCTTCTGAAAGACTTGTTGAGCTCTTGTATCTGTGGTTCCTCCTGCAGACTGGACAAACTGCTTGAGAGAGTGGGGAGGCTTTTTTATTTGGCTAGCAGCTATCAGATACCAAAGAATGTCAGATTTCGCTAATTTCCTTAGGCTGTGAGGAAGCATCTGAGGACAACAAATTCTGTCACATATTTACAAGTTCAAAAATAAAGAAATCCCTGGTTTTCTCTGTAAACTGTCAGCAACTGTCTATTTTTATACCCATAAATAGAGCTGTGAGCATGCTCACTGATGGCTCTATCTGATTACTGTCTTTAGCATATATCTTTTTAAAAAGGCCATTATTATCTGGCATTTAAAGATAATAGTTAAAATGCCTTTTGATAGTTATATATAAAGATAAATATGAAATGGCAGTCTCAGGTATAGAATATCCTACTGCTGTTTTCCCTGCACTGCATACTTTTCACCTGCATTCAGTCAGTTGTGCAGAGATTCCATTTAAATTCAGAGGAAAGGTGTGGAAGCAGGTGTGCTGGAGGAAGCCTGCACAACTTTCCCAGCTGCAGAGGAGCCACTGAGGACTTGTGTATGGCAGGAAGGATTTCTATTTCACGTAGTGGCTCACGGGGATTACAGAAGATGACTCTTCTGATCTGCAAATGAGTTTTCTAATGCAAAAACTTGCCTGAAGAAAGGTCTTCTAAAACTGGGAAGAATCAGGAGATTACAGACCAAGGGGATTGTTCTGTCCCACTGAGCTCATGAAAAGAGCACATAGCAGCTCCTGGACCACCACTTGCTGCCAGAGTGCTTCTCTACTATAAACCGGAAGAAACTGGAGCTGGTTTTTTGCTGGCAGCTTGAAAAAGTTTGGTTTTGCTTTCAGTCAGATCAAATTACAGTAGTTGTGAAATGTCTTATGCAGCCTTCTGGGAAGATAAGTAACTTTAAATCTTGAATCTGTAAACCTTACAGATTTTTTTAGGCTGACCAAGCACAAAGCAAATTACTCATGCGGGAGAAGTTGTCAGATACCTATACAGACATGATTCATGATGTATTTTTGTCTAATGTGGTTTTACAAAGAAAATGTCTTCACTTTGCTTAGCCATCTATTCTAGTGCTTTATGTGAGAAAGTTTTTGCTACCATCTAATATTAGTCTACATTGCTGCAAGGAGTTAGGCCCATTTTGTTCTATGTTGTCTACCATGAATTTGAGGTGGTCTTTTCTTCACAAACAGCATTTTATGTACCCAGAGACTTCTCACTCCCTTCTGTGTAGGTGTCCAAGGCAGCTCATGACCTCTTCAAAGAACCTCCACACGTCTAAAACTTTGCCAAATTCCGGAAGGACTTCTAGCTCAACTATGTTGGTGACCAGTGAACAACTTGTCATATGTTTTTGTGCTTGGGGTTCGTTCTTCCCAGTGCTTCACTTTCCCCTCACACTACCATAATGTACCTATGAGTGATAAAGTCTTCCATTTGAATAAGTCTTGCATCGTTTATTTTATGAACTATTGAACACACATATTGGGTGCTGGATCTCAATATTTCCTAAGTGCAAGCACACTCTCTTCTGTTCCAGGCCAGTATCTGTTAGAAAGTTGATTTTCAACTTTAGCATCTGTGGATTTATCAACCTTTTTCAAGAAAGAATTCATCTGAAAAAATGCAGTATGAAACATTAAATTTTAAGGAAAATATAATATTTCAAAAAATCACCAAAGAAAAATTCCAGCATTACTATAATGTCTTCCCAGCCAGAACTATAGCTCATTTCTCTTCGGACATATGAGGTTTTACAAGATCTCTCTTCATTTTCATCTTCAGCAGTATTGAAGTTCTGAAGTTCTGAATGATAAATCCAGCTTATTGGGGTACTGAAGGACTTTGAGCATTCAATAACACTGAAGGTTTCTTGCCTGTGTTTGAACCTCTCCTTGAGACCAAAATAATCAGAAAGAGCCAGAAGTGTGCTATGGAAACAGTAATGGCAATTTCTAGTTTCATTTGAGTACAAATCAGAACAAATAACAGTTTCCTTTATGCTCTCTGAAAATAGAAATGGTTTCTCCCTTAATACTGCACTGTCATTAAGACTGTATATTTTTGCAAATTTGCACTAGCAGAAGCATGAACCTTCAGTTCACTGCAACAGCAAAGAAAAATCTTTGCTCTTTAGCAAGAAATTCTAACAAATTGTTGAATCTTTATAGATGATAGAACTAGCTGGGGCAGAATTGACAGTAGTCTGGGAGTCTCTAAACTACAAATTACAAGCTAAAGATAATACCGAAATATATATATACTTGGGGAGAGAACTGATTGGAAAAAATCCTGCATTTCACACAGCACTGCATGCATCAATTCTTTAACAAGCAAGTCTCTAGGAGACTTTTATGGATGAGAGTTTTGTAAAATTGCCAGACAACTTTGAACTGAATTTTTACTTTGATTTGTGCTGTAGTACACATTAGAGGCAAATGAGCTATATCAAAAATTGAGATTAAACTTGTAATGTTTACAAGCAAAATGAGCAAAATTAAAAGTGCAGCCAATCAATGTTTGTTGCAGTTAATCTGTCTACATGATACATATGGGAAAGGTTATTTCCAGATACTTGGTGGCACTTTCAAGATGTGATGGCCTTTGAAATGCAGTTTAGAGGTTCACTTTAATTTAAAATATTTTTAAGGGTTTTTTTTTTTTTTTTAGGGGGGATATGGGGAGAAATAATTTTGAGTAAAAACTGTGATTTTGAACTGAATTTTAACAGCCAGTTTCTACTTCATTGCCACTATGTGAAACAAATTCTGCTTTGAAAACAGAACACTTAGAAGCAAGTCCAGGACTCACAGGTAGTGGCAGAAGTAAAACCAGCAGTCTTCTTCAGTACTGATGTTGTTTGATTTTCAATAACATTGCAAACCTGAATTCACACAATGAATCACCTGACATGCCACTTCTGTCCCCATGCCCACCTACCACCCACTGGTACAGTTTGTGAGTTAACTACATTTTCTTGGTTCAATTCTATTCTAAGAATTGCTTACATAAGAATGACAGCTCCAACTGATTATGGGCTTGGGAGCTTTTTCATGCTTTCTGTCTTTAGTTACTATGATATTGTTTGTTTTGCTCTTGACTTTGCTGACATATTTTTGTTTATGAAGAACATATCTTTTGAAATGAGATCAGTAATCAGTCAGTCAACTTAAGAAGCTGTCTGTTTACTTCATGTCTATTTACTCCTGTATGGAGCAGGAGCATGAGATGCCTTCTTACACAGACCAGATGATTTTAAGGATGAGATATCAGGTTTGTTGTAGATGAAATGTATACTGTGAAAAAAGCTGAAACAAAAAAACCACAGAGACATGGGCAGAGAATTGTCTGCAATTCTGCAATTCAACAAAGGCAAATGTGGGATCTTGTATGCCTGGGAAGGAATAACCCCAGGCACCCGTTCAGGCTGGGGCTGACCTGCTGGAAAGCAGCTCTGTGGGGAAGGACCTGGGAATCCTGGTGGACACTGGGCTGTCCATGAGCCAGCAGTGTCCACGTGGCCAAGAGGCCAATGGTGTCCTGGGGTGCATTAGGAAGACCATTCCAGCAGGGCAAGGGAGGTGATCCTGCCCCTCTGCTCAGCCCTGGTGAGGCCATATCATGAGTGTTGTGTCCTGTTCTGGGCTCCCCAGTAGGAGAGACATGGAGCTCCTAGAGAGGGTCCAGTGGAGGGAAACAAAGACAATTATGGAACTGGGACATCTCTCTTATGAGGACGAGCTGAGGGAGCTGGGCCTGTTCAGACTTAGGAACAGACAATTGAGAGGGGACCTCATCAGTGTCTGTCAGTGTCTGATGGGAAGGTGCCAAAAGGTTGGAGTCAGGCTCTGCTTAGTAGGAAGAAACTGATGCACAGAAAGTTCCACCTGAACTGGAGGAAGAACTTCTTTACTGTGTGGGTGAATGAGCACTGGAACAGATTGCCCAGGGAGATTGTGGACTCTCCCTCACTGGAGATGCTCAAGGACCATCTGGACACAATCCTGTGCCATGTGCTCTGGCATGACCCTGCTGTAGCAGGGACGCTGCACCAGATGACCACTGTGGTCCCTGCCAGCATGACCCATTCTGTGATTCTCTGGTTCTGTAATTGCCAAGATGTAGTTTAAGCAGTTCCTTGCCATTGGCCACTGTTGCTGCCTCGCTTCTGTGATTAAATAATTAGCATTCATGCATTATATTGTACCATCACCTAACTCATCTTTGTTCGTTATATTCCACCAAAGTGACATTTTTGCATTAGATGCATTAGATTTTGCAAATCTCTCTATCTGAGCTTGAATATCTGCTTATTACTAAGCTCTAGTTGGACTGTGTTTTGCTCTGAAAAGAGGAATAAATTCTTCTTGGACTTAGGAGAAATTTTACCGTAGATTATTTTTTCATTGAAGTCATTCAGACCCCAAAGGTCCAAGCTTTTGAGTTCATGGGGAGAGTACAAAATTGAAAATCTAGACTTCAAAGTTTCCAGCTTTCAAGTATTTATTATCTTTGTATAAATCATATCAATCCATTAATGAATTTCAATAAATTCCTTTTAAAGATTTCACATAAGAGTTATGAGCTAAAGCAGGTGACTTTCTCATGGATTTGGATTTATCTGCATATACTTCATGGGGTCAGAATGTCTGTGCTAGTAGTTTTTGTAGGAATTTGCACAGCCAATTCCTTTAATAAGATTTGTGTCCATATGTTGTGCAGGAAGAATCAGGAAGAGTATTTTAAGAGAGTGATGTCCAGAAAATCTGTTTGACAGTACTTTATAACTATCATTTTCTTATTTTGTTTTGTTCTCTATTGCTGGTCTTGCCTCAGTAGCACAAAGTACTTGTTTTTAGAGTGGTCTGACAGATGAAAAGGATGAACCAAACTGAATGGCTAACAAAATAAAATGTTATGTTAAGCCTGGGCCAACTCAATATTTCCTGTTATCTTTATACTCAGATTCTGAGCTGCTGCCCCTTGATGGCTTCCATAATATTCCTTTTGCATCTCAAAGTTTCTTTAAAAGCACAGACTTCACTGTTAGAAAAAAGTCAGATTTTTACCTAAATAGCAAGCAGTAAAACAGGGGAAAGGGCTACCAAAAATCTTATCTAAGCTAATTATTTGTTTGTTTACAACTCGAAGTGTTGAAAATACCATGACAAACTTTTAGTTACTGCTGTGGAGCATGATCTTAAAGACCAATGAGTGCAAAGGGCTACTAGAATTACCAGTTATTGTACTATCTTGTCACAGGGTAGTCTAATCAGTGCCATGTAAAATAATTCAGAAAAAAATATTCCTTTTAATCTAAAACAGAATTGTAAGACTGATTTCTTGTGTGGGGTCACATAGCTGATGCTTTCATTTCTCATTCTTGCTGGCTGTAGAAAGCCAAGGTGCTATGAATGATTGAACAGTATTTATTGTATTGCAATTCAGCAAAATTGCTTCTCAAAACAAAGCCAGCCCAGCAAATAGATTGGTAGAGATCTTTGGCTGATATCTGAAGAATGCATTAATAAATAATACACTGGGGGAAGGGGGGGCTAAACCAGGATGAAAATGTAAGGTATTCCATATTGTAGGAAATGATCTCTCCAGGGGTGAGTATGATAATTTTTAAACATGCTATATGGCTGAATTATCCCTCCTGAGGGTGAAGCCCTTTAAGATGGATGGAAACACAAAGACTGTCAGCATCCTCTTTAGATACTTGTAGAGTGCTTTCTCTGTTCCTGTTGAACATTGATGACTGCAATGTTTATGTGTATGCATGTCTGCACAGTTAGGGACTGCTGCTGTTAAGTGGCATTCCAAAGAACCAGAATACAAACCTCTGCTTCTGTTAGGAGCCTTCTATTGAAGGGATTTATGTGATATCCCTTCATTGTCTTGGACAGGCTACAAGTGCCTGTTTGGATGCCATTGGCAAGAACTGCTCAGATCTGTCTCCTGGAGCTACATACTGCCTTGCAAACAATAGGAAGGGCCAAGACCATTCTTTTAAAGTATGGTAAATGGGGGAGTGAAAAGGATGCCATTGTACTTGCCAGAGGAAGGGAAATTTAGTGAGTTACAGTACGTAACATAGGTTCCCTATGGAAGTGCAAGTTTTCATTGCACAGACTGGTTGCATATTTTATCCAGTGGATATTTTATTATGCAATATTGGCAGCAGGGTGTGAAATAGAGACCTTTATCAGGCAAAGCAGATCTTTGCTATATAGCTGGATATAGCATGTGCAAGCTCAAACACATGTACGCAGATATGCACAGTACTGGGAGCCTTGACAAATGTGTTACTGGCTACTTAGGTGCTGCAAATGTTTAGGTGGATTCCATGGACTGCAGTCCTAGACAGGGACACACATACTTTACGGGGGAGTTTTTTGTGGGTCTCTTCTTAATATTTATTTTTATAAGTCAGGACTGAAGATCTTTTTGTACATTGTTTGTCTAAAAGTGATAATGGCTTTTTCAATTAGTTTTGTGTATGTTGGTCACAGAAATATTTGAAAAGTATTCATATAGTCAGTATTCTTTAGTCTGACAACAATGGATATCTTTTTATTCTTACCCTCCAGTTAATCATTCTCAAGCAGTATTGTGGACCATGCTATCAAAATATTTTTTTCTTCAATAACTATTTCTAAAGAATTATTTCCATGCAGGTAATTAATTCTGAAATTCAAATCACTATCATAAAAGCAATGAATTAAAACACTTGCATTTTTTTTCAAAAACACTACTGTCACAGAATCAAAATGGATATAAGCCAATATTTCTCCCTTTCAAAGGCCTCTTGGCATGAGTCTGGTGAATTTCTTGAACACACTATAAATATAACTTATGGCCAACTGCGGTTTACAGCTTTGAAAGCTAACTGAGGTGGATTTGTTGGACTGAGGTGTTAGGAATCACATTTGTTCGGAGCCAAATGTTGTTGTCTGCGGTTTTCAACAGTTTATATTTTTATTTATGGGAAGGAGACTTCATGCTGTGCAAGGTGTTAGTCTGTAGCTTGCGCTGATGACGATAATTTTACTACTCTTGATGTCAGGAGTACTGAACACCAGATCTTTTCCACTACCCAGAGGGCAGCTGGACTTTTTGAGGTTTTGTTTCCTTTTTGAAATCCTGATTCTTTGTTCTTAGGTTCACAACTCAAGTATCTCCTAATTATCAGCAGCTGAATTCTTGACAGGAAAGCGCAACCTTGCCTTCATTTCTGTGTTGGGCAACTCGCTCAGGAGAATCACAAGGAGGTTTTGATGTTTCCTGTCTTCCTGGCAAGGTAACAATTGTTTCCCTAGTGTAACTCAAAATCATGCTAAGTCTTTGCCTTGCATTTTTGCAGCGTCAGCACAGAGCAGTTTAGAAGATCCCTTTCTTAACTCCCGCTGGTTATTTCAGTTCAAATTGATGAACTGCGTTGGTCAAGTTTGCCTTATTAAAAAATGCTAAATCATTCCACTGAAAATTAGTAAAATCTGCTTACCTTAGCCAATGAAAAACATTGCTGGATATAAACTACTGTCAAACTAGTTCTCCTACCACACCAGCCCCTTCTTCTCACACCACTGATGGTATCAGAGCATCACTGGGGGAACCCACGTGTTGAGTCTGCTTCATCTGCCACAGCTGCTTGTGTCACCCGCCTGTCCACCACTGGAAATGTACACCAGCCAGAATAGTGCTGCCCTTGGCTCTCCACTGCACAACTCACGTGCCATGAGCTGTGTTTTAGTGACTGAGCTCAAGCTTACCTGGTACTGCCCTAATTCTGCAATCCAGACTAACATACAAAGAAGCTCTCTGTTTGAACCTTCTTCAGATAAACACACACAAACAGATCTGTGGCATTCATCCTGTCACTCTGTACCAAAGGCACGTGTCCTCAGCTTTCTGCCCTGCAAGTCCTTCATTCCCTAACTTATCAAATCCTTGCTTTGCATCTGTTTTCTCGTTCTTTTCCTGACTTTTTTTTGGTCAGAATCGAAACAAGCCTATCACCCCAGCTGTCACTAGTCCCATGCTCTCCAAGCTGAACAATTGTTTCTCATTGCTGCTTCTGAGGATGTTGGTGACAGAAAGAGCATGTGTTCTCTCCTTGGCAGTATTGATAAATCTGTTGCAGAACATACAGTAAGTCTGAAACATATCCTTAGAAATATCAGAAAGTTTCCCTAGGGCTTCTACTGCTTTGAGTTCACTCCTCTGTCATAAACCAAAATCCCACTCATGGTATGCACTGAGTGTCTTCTTGTGCTGAAAGGCATAGTGCCTGAGACTACAGAGTGCCAGCAATGCAGTGCTGACATCTCTTTTGGCAGTTCAGCAGCTGAGGCCCATGCTCATCTAGAAATACATGATCTCGATGTAATGCTTAAAGAGCAGAGGAGTTCTGGTGTTTCTGAACTCTGCAGTGGTTTGAGGCGTGTGCTTGAGACGCTTGGGTTTCAGCAGGCCTCATACATCCAGTGGGAGCCAAAAGCTGTGCAGCAGTTGTGGTCATAGCGTTAAGTGCCCACCAGCACAGTTCTGCTGTGCAGAAATGGTGCCTGTTTTGGTGTTAGATAGCGTAAGATCTGTTTGCAGAGTGGCCTAAGAAAATTCACACGAAGTCTCCCATGTAGACACTTAAACCTTCTGAGTGAATCTCCATTTAAAAAGCCACTTTCTTTTTGGGCCTTTCAGGTTAACTTCCAGTAGCTGGTCTTGAAGTCTGTCCACTAGAATGTGAATGAGCCAGGCTCTCTCCTGTTGATTCTCAGTACATTATTTTTTCTTGGTTTTGCCCTTGAGTTTTTTTTTGATGAGTAATGAGGTCTTGACCACTCAGCAGAATGGGATATGATCTCATTTATACTGCTTTATCTTCTGGCTTGGATTCAAAGGTGTTATTAGAAGGCAGGACTTCGGGCACTGTGGTTGATCTAGATTTATGTTAGGGTACAGTGTATGAAAATCTGATCTATTTTATTTAAGAGTCATAAAATTACTGGCATTAGCCTTGGTAACTTGAGAATATTTGAGTTTGCGTGATTTTTTGATAGAAATGTCTATACTCTCAGTTATACATAGCAGTTTTCCCTTTCTCCTCTGAACTTCTCCCTTGACTAATGTGCTGTAAAGTATTTCTTAAGCTGCTTGAGAAAACCAGTTTTTAATCTTGAGAAGCAATTCCTTTGGAGTTTAAGAAAATTCAACACTGAGTTACATGAATATAAATCTAGGTTAACTGTACTGTTTTCTGTTACCTGCATCATAATGTTATAACCAAAGGCAAAAACATTTCTGAAACATTTTTGGAAGTAAATTTTAACTTCTCTCAGAACACTATTTTATACATGGTTGTTAGCACATAATCATTATATACAATGCTCTGATAGGGACATCACAGATTTTCCCTAGCTTGCACACTATCTTTTTGCCCAAAATTAAAACATATATGTGATTTATGCTAGAAAGTATATTGAGAAATGCTATATGTCACGGATGAGTGTACATGTTGGAAAGGCACTTTACCTCATTTTTCCTTTTCATCCTACCTGAGAATCCTGGACATATTTAAAGCTGCCCTGGTGAGCTTTCCTTCAAACTTCCCACTTTTTCCACATTGCTTGTTTGCATTTAGTAGCCATGAATGCTGTGCAGTGTCATAAAGGCTGAACATTGCTCGGCCAGAACCTGGAATACATTTAACAACACATTGGGAATGAAGTCATATCAATTCAAATGTTTAGCAGCTATGCATATTAAATGGCTGTTAGTAGAATCATCAAAATCAATACTTCATTTGTGTCTCAGGATGTGACTGCACCGTAGTTTCATTCATTCCTTGTCTAATTATCCCTAATCTGCTCCTCCACATGCACAGCAAGTGAAGCAATTGAGATAATAAAGTTGTGTTAAGGCGACCCTGGAAATAATGCAAGCGTTTTGGATAATGTAAGAATTTTGTTCATTTTGTTGCTTAGTAACAAAAATGCTGCAAATAGGTTGTGTGGAAAAAAAGTTGAATTTTTAGTCAGGTATTCATATTTATAGCTCATGATTAATGTTGCTGCTCAGTTTTGACAAGATACTGTGTTTAGGTTTTGAATCTACAGTAAATAAGAACTGGAAAAGCCACTTGGCTTGAAATGGTATTTTTGTATTTCTTCATTAAGATCCTAAAGTAAGTGGCAAATAGGATTTTGTTTCAGAGCAAAATTATTATAAATTTTATATATATGGTTTTTTCTTCCCTGTAGGAAACCCAAAGTACAGTTTTAAAAACTTTTGCTGGTGTTTTCTTAGGCTAGGCAGGAGACTGTCTAATTGGTGTGAATTCTGGCAAGAGAGGTCTGTAGAGCATGAGAGCATGATAGAGTAAGTGCATATGCATAACTTTCTATATCATGAGAATATCCACATACTGTGTGGATATTCTCATGAATATCCTTTATTTGCCCTTGGGTCCCTCATGCTGCGTACAGAGTAGGCACAGGAGTTTGTAGTTTTGTACAAATAGATTTTTTTGCTTCTTTGTATTATGGGAGATGTTTTTGCAAACCAGTGAAAAGCTCAAAAATGTACTGTTGGACCTCAGCAGCAGTTTTGTGGAGAAGAGCCCAGGACAGTGCTTCAGTAAGAGACTAGAGCAGGCAGTACTAATTATAACAGATTAAAACCATTCTTTATATAATAAGAATAATATTTTTTTTAGAATACTACTAGCCTATTATGTACATGAGTTGATGTGTGCATTTATTTTACAGCCTTGGCCTTACAAGACAAAATCAATTTCTGAAGTGCAATACTGATTTCTGTACTTAGTGGAATGGCCAGTGGTAGAGCATATACCCCCTTGACCCGTAAGAATTATTGCAGGGAATGTTTGTGTAAAAGATCTGAAATGTGAATAAGGAGGTAGAAATCTTTGTCTTGAGTTGTAGGAGGTTTGCTGTTGACCTCAGTAAAATGACTTTACAAGAGATTTGAGAGTTTCAGACAATTTCCCCCACTTGAACAGTGTTATGAGAAGCTTGTAGTGGATTTGTGAGTTTTTCCATTATAAATGACTGGGTTGGAGATCATTTTCAGCATGTGTAGTTCTTCTTGGGCCAAAAGTATGTCTGAGTCATTTGCTGTTGCTGCTCATCCCAAAGCAGCTTAGTGTAACATATTTTCAAGTTGTTTCAGTAGCCTTAGAATTACAGAATCATCAAAGCTGGAAGAAGTCTTTAAGATCCTTGAGGCCAGCTGCCAACCCAGCACCACCATAATCACCCTTAAACCACATCCCCAAATGCCAGACACCGCTTGAACACCTCCAGAGACACTGACTCCACCATCTCCCAAGCAGCTTATTTCAATAGCAAACCACTGTTTCAACCTCACCTGGGTCAATTTAAGGCTGTTTCCTCTTGTCCTTTCTCTTGAGACATGGCAGAAGAGAACCTCACCTCATTACAACCTCCTTTCAGCAGAGAGCAGCAGGGCCCTCCAGCTCCCTCAGTCACTCCTCACAGCATTTGTGCTCCAGACCCTTCACCAGCTCCATTGCCTTTCTCTGGACACACTCCAGCACCTCAATGTCCTTTTTGAATGGAGGGGCCCAAAACTGAGCATTTTAAATAATACTATTTATTTCCATTTTATTTCTAATCGTTGTAAAATAATTATAGTACAAAAATTCAGTAGTAGCCAAAGCAAACTTCAGATTATTGTCTTTCAAGACATCCTGCATTAGTTATGACAGCAAAGTGTAGATAGTATTGATCTTGAATGTAAACTGTCTTTCTGTAAAAGGCAAAACATTTCAAAGCTCCTGAGTTCCTTCAGCATTTCTGGGAAGTCCAAATTGTTAGTGGCTGCGGTAAAAGCTCAGAATGTTTCCTGTTTCCTAAAGGTCAGTCCAAAATAATTATTATAGAGAAACTAGTGCTATTGAAAAAAGAAAAGACATATTTTTGTAGAATAGGCATTACCAGCATTATTCCAGGGCTTCCTGCCTTACCAAGAACTCAGTTATGATTAAATTTTCATAATTTTGCAGTTGTAGAAAAAATCCTTAATTATTAAACATTACAATTCTTGTAACAAATTGTTGAATTTTCCTGTTTTGTGTGAGAGGTCCATTGCTGGAGGACTAAAACTCAAGGTTTCACACATGGGTAAATCTTAAGCATTCAGAGTGAATCCCAAAAGCCACCTTCTTATTTGGTTTTCAAATAAATTTTTATTTTAAGTACATTTGATAACATCCAATTATTCTAAGCTTTGAGGCAAGCTTGTCTATTTTTATTTTTTTTTTTTGTAATTATGCCATTTCCTTGTATTTTGTCTTGTTTCTTTAAAATACACTGTGAGGGTAGGATTTAAGTAGTGATTTCAGTAGCTTGTAACATGTGTAAGCATTCATATTAGACATGGTTTATAATGCAAGGTGCTGAATTTTTTTATTTCTAGTTAGTTGGGAGGTGGAATAACTGTGAAATGTTGTTATAATGATGAGTGCAGAGGAAGCTTACTTAGATGTGCCACCTCAAAGGTGTGGGAGAAGGGGCATCAGTATTTTTGTAGCTACATGAGGACAATTCCTTCTTGGCAGCTGGCTGTATCAAGTAGTAATTGTGTTCTTTGCATTCACTGTGAGGTTTATGAGCATCCTTGAAACAAATTTGGGCAGTGTTTATTTTGTCTGTAAAATATTGCTAACTCAATGTCTATAGCAGATTGCTCATAAACTTGGATCACCCACAATTTGTTCAAATACTGGTTTTCTCCTGCATGTTTCTGTTTCTGTTTGTTTTTTCTTACTCAAGGATGGAACTTCCCTTGCTAACATTGGTAGCAAAAGATCTTTTAATCTAATAGATCCGTATTCAATCCTTGAAATTCTTGTTTGCTGCTTAAATTATACACAGCAATATTCATGCAAAGTCTTTCACGTCTATAAATGTTTGAGCTATTGTGATTTAGCAAGCACTGAATTTCTCTTCATTATTTTTCTATTTTTTCAAGGCCTGAGGAAAGCATTACCTCATTTAAATACAAGAATTATGAGTTATCTTCTATAGGTCACTTCAGGACTATGTTATCTAAGAAATGAAAAATACACTGTTTCGATATCTTTAAAACCTAGGAGGGTTTTTTTGCAAGTATGTGTTGCTAAATGCCTTGGACATATATCACTTCAAATTATAAACTGCTAACTTGAATTCATCCTGCTCACTTGCTTAAAGTGAGATTGTGTTTTATTAATATGTATTTTATTTATGTAACAACTTCTATATTTATGTCTACACTTCTGTGTAGACCTGATGACCTAATTGAAAAAAAGCTGTATTTTTCATATCACCTATTTTAATGAAAGATGTGATCAATACTGAGAACCTCTGTTTCCCCTGTATTCTTTGACTGTCACAGTTACATAACACTGATGTTGGAAATTCTCATGTAAATATAATTTTCCTAAAGAATCAGAGATTCTCTTGCCATGAGTGACATTAGGTAACTAAGTTACCTGTGTACTATTTAAAAGAATTTACACAGAGTGAAAAGAAAGGAAACTACCAGCAACAACAGCTTTAATAATTTTCTTCCTCTTTCTTGTTTTTGGGTTTTATCTTATGTCCTTTGAGTCTCATATTTCTAGAATCCTGCCTTGGCATAAAATAATGGTTGGTAGGAACTTGGTAAAACTTGCTGTCATCTTCTCAGGAGTCTTCTTCTCATAAATTAGAAATTAACCTGGATCTCTGTTATTTTGGAATAGCATTTACAGTTTCTGACATTGTGTGTGTTACGTATTTTAAATTACGCATTATTGTACAAATATACTGAAAGAGCTTCTCAGAATTGATTTCTCATGACATTCAATCAATATGACTCAAGTGCCCATCAGCCTGTTCTCTGATCACTCAGATCACAACTGAGCAGTAGACTATGAAATTCTTCAACTAACTTGAGCGAGAATGTTTAAAGACTATCTCTGAAAGCTTAACACTGGGTTTGATTTTTGTTTGTTTTCTTCATTTTATCACTGACTGTAAGCTCATTAAAATAGTTTTAACTTTAAACAATGAAGTCCCATTTACCAGAGACTATCCTGATTACTAAAGCAAAGACTGAACATAAATATCTGCAACATTAAGTCTTGTCATGGTTGTCTCAACACAGATGAGCCTGCAGGATCACACCAGATTTTCCAAGTATTGTGGTAATGGAAGATATTTCTTATCCTCTGTCTTTCTTGTAAGCAAACATTTTATTCATCCCTCATAAGTCATTGTTAGGTGTAGCTGGACATAAATTGTAATGTTCTAGAATAGAAATGAGTGTGTAGATAATTGTATGAGATGTACAGTACAGAGTGCAAATATGATAAGTGTAAAGGTTTAAATTAGCAAGAGAAAACCACCAAACTTTATGTGAATCCTAAGTTGATGTCCTACTAAAACTTCTAGTTCACACATTCCCAATTCTGTGTATGCCATGCATGATGTGTACAAGCTACTTATGACATTTTTCAGACTTTGAATATTGTGTGATTTGGGCATTTAAACTCAATGCAAGGGATTGC
Source organism: Melozone crissalis (assembly GCF_028551555.1). NCBI lineage: Eukaryota > Metazoa > Chordata > Aves > Passeriformes > Passerellidae > Melozone > Melozone crissalis. The sequence continues at coordinate 31,094,678 of NW_026535784.1, read as the reverse complement.
TGAGGGGATAAATGTATTATTCCCTGAAATGATTAGTAACTTCTGCTATTATTACAGAGTGTGTGAAAAATTGTTTGTTATAAACACCACTATAATTATTGTCCTGTATTATCATCATTATCAGTATTTTCTTTTCCTATACCCAGCTCAAACATCATAGATCTCTGTCCTCTAGGGTCTAAGTCATCCCCTTTCAGACCTATATCATGGCTGAAGGTTTTAACTCCACTTGTTCAGTCCACAAACTGGTCTATTTTTGCAAATGTGGGCAGGGAAATGTTTCATTATGGAACTAAATATATAGGGAGGAGGGGGAGGAAAAAAGTGAGTCTCTGTAGAAAACTTAGGAGACTTGGGCTGAAGTGAGCTACAAATCACACCCAAAAGAGCCTTACATGGCAAAGAAGGTTTTGTACAATCAAATTTGTAGCTAAGTTAGTATTTTGCCGTACAGTGAATAAGTATCTATCGTGTCAGTGCTTAAATAGCTGCATCATGATTGAATTTTTAATGGGTAATGCCTCTATTTTAAATCCCTTTGTTACCTGCACTGTATCAGTACCAAGATTTATTCTTATTTCACTTCCTTTTTTCTTCTTCTGATCCTTTTTTCCTGAAGTGACTTCCTAATGCGTAAGGCACAATATGATAGTGAAGGTTGTGCTTTAAGTCATTAGACTCACAAGTTTCCATCAATGCACATCAGTAATTTGGAAAACCAATCTAAACTGTCATATAGGGAAACAGATTCTGTGTTCATTAAGCTTAGTCCAGTTCAAATTTGGAGTACTACTTTATTTGTTTACTTGTATTTCCCAGCATGAGAAATGCAAAATTCAAATTCATATTGATACTTAGAATTCTCCATGGACCAATGTTCAGAAATAATAACTACTGGAATTTTTATTAGCTAAAGTTAGTTTCTTCTGCTAGACTTGGTATGATCTTATATTCAGCCTTCACAGATAGCCAGGGTCAAATAGATTTCAGAGCTCCAGGCATCCCTAGATATGAGTGCATGTCTGACTTTATCCTGATTTTACCCTGATTTTACTGCCTGATCATGTAGCTACTGCTCTCTGGGCTCTGGTTTCCACCTACCCAGGTAGGGGCTGCAGAAGGCTGGTTCAAAATAAGGAAGAGGGAGGGATAGACCAGAGTTGGATTTGTCCCCCACACAATCTGACTTTCAGCAAGCTGAGTATCAGTGAGCCACAAATGCTGATATAGCATGGTAATAACTCTACTAAGGCTAAATTGGCCAGAAGAACTTACTGGTTTTTCAAGTCTAATAGTGCCTAATGACAAAAAGTCATTTTTCTACTTAAATTGCCTTGTACTACATTAGAGGCATCCATAGGAACTTTGTCAGAGTTAAAGCTGTTGGATCACGTTGAGTTTCTTCAGTGTGGACATGTAATTTTAGTTTAACAGTAAAGTGTGTTAAAGCAGAGGTAAAATGTTTAGTCTTGCACTTTAAATATCAGAAGCTATAAAAACATCCTTTCTGTGATGGCATATGAAATGCAGCTATGTACTATTTTGTTGAAATTTTTTCAAAACTTGCTGAATAGTTTTTGATCGCCACAACTTGGTAATGGTCGGGCAGAGAAAAAGGAAATATTTCTGTTAATTTTCTATCTCTTTCCCCTATTTTTGCTACTGAATAAGTGCCAACAAAACATGCTTTACTGGCTGGTATCTTAACAATCTGTAAACAGTTCCAGAGAAAGATTTCCACGACGACAGTCAGAATGATAACAATCTCAGTAACACATGCAGCTAGCTTGGAAGCTGATGATAAATTCTGAATGTCATGAGTCATGAAGTGATAATTATCACTTCTAATGAAGAGAATCTTCTAAGATTTTGCTTGGGATGTGCAGATTAACATTCTTCTTTTGAGATCTGTGAATATTATAGATCACTTATCTTCTTTGTTTTGCCAGCGATGAACTTCTTCCATAACATTAGTATTACTGGATTGTATTATCCAGTAACATTTGCAAACTTACTTGAAAAATTACAAAGCCTTTTCTGAACATGCTGAACATTTCTGACCATAGTATGTCCTCACAGTCTTCATCTGCCTGAAGCTGTGGGTGTGTACACTTTATTTCTACTAGTTATCTGCAAAGCAGCCTGCAAAACATTTGCGTATGAAGGAACATGAGATTTTTAGTAACTACCAATGACCAAAATGTTTTGTTCATAAAGGAAGATAACTCTAAAGCATAGAATGTCAGAATGTCATAATGCAATCAAATTAACAGCAATACTCAAACTTCTGAGTTTGCTCACCACTTTCCTCCTTATCTGAGTTACTGTGCTTTGGTTAGTCAGTACTCATGCACTGGTTTTAAGCCATTGCACAGTGATGAATACTGCTCACTAATTGTATACCATTCAATTTTTCAGCTAGGTTTTACAAATGAACTTGCTGAAGAAAAATAGCAGGAAGTGAGATTAGAATATTTTTACCTCTTACGCTTTTTTTGTTATTAATGAGAGTTTTAAAAGTATTTCAGTACTTATCTCTCATTGTTACCAAGGACTGCTCAATGCTTGAAGAGCTTTAGGATTCTGGCCATTACATTAAAATTAGTTTATCTGACATGGTTATTTCTTGTTAAAGGATCTTCTACATTTAGTTTAGGCATGTTTTTTATTGAGGACTCATGACTGTAAAATGAAACTTTTCTAAAAGCACCTGAATGACTACCATTAATTCCTCTCACTTCAGATAAAACAGCAGAGGGACCTTCAGAAATTAAATAAATGGCAGCTCTTTTCCTAGTGCTCTGCAACATGTGGCTGAACTGGGAAAATTTTACATTATATAGAAAAATCTTCCTGCCTAATGTGTGCAATTCATAGCTGTCTGAAGGTTTTAATGTGAGGAATTGTTGCTAAAGCGTATCTTCATAACTTATCCTTGCACAGATGAGTTGAGCAAAGTAAAAAGAACATGAATCTTTCAGTGAGGTCCTTTTGAAAGCAGCCTTTGCAGTTTTCCCTCAGCAGGAACATTTACAGGATCTCGATTATACTTGGGGAGAAATTTTTCAGTTCTAAAAGGCAGTAATTGAATTGCTGCCACAGGGCAAACCATTCCAGGCTTCCTGTGAGCACTGATCTGTGGGAACAGCAGTCACAGTTTTCCAGCTGTACATTGTCCTGCAGAAAGCTTGGATTCAAGAGCAGGTGCTCCTGTGACAGTGACAGGGGAAAATGCAGAAACCAGGTAGAAAGCATGTCATTCAAATGACATGAAAACTGAGGAAATGTAGATCAGTGATACAGAAAAAAAAAAATTAGAAAAAAAAAATCCAAAGCCTAGACACCTGTATTTATGATTGGTGATATGCTGTGTTGTTTCTTTGTATATCACAAAGAAAACAAATAAACAAGTAATTCTTTATATAGAATTTTCATGACTGATGGCAGAAAAATCTGAGAGAAATGATATTGTGAATCAGATGACTATTTGTGCTTTGTTATATTAGCTGAAGTTTTCAGGAGAAATTCAGTGCAAGGTAACCATTTTTAAAACAGGTTTGTTTTCAGAAAAAAAATCAGAACGTTCATAAAAATTAATTGGGTGTTTAAAAGTGCATGTGGCATTACTATGAAATATTAAAATGTAAAAAAAGTTCTGGAGAGTCTTTTTAGTAAGTCTTACGTGACATTCAATACATGATGTTATTCCAGTGCTGAATAACTAAGTGTTTCACAAAGTTACCGATAGTAACCATTCTCTGTTTTTACTGAGGCAATCACCTTTTCACTCAGAAATATGAAAAGGAAATTAATTTTAGCTTATAATAATGAAAAATAAGTACTGTTGTCTTTTTTCCCTAAAGCAGTGCCCACAGTCTAATTTTTTTTCTTTAATTTCATGTATACATGTCTATAATGGCAATAATGTAGAGTGTATGGCAATGTATGAATACATGTTTAACTGACTTTAAAATTCCTCTCCATTTTTTTTGGAATGAATCCACTTTTGCTCAGCAAGAGAGACTATGAAGAAATGTGAAACCTATAAAAAAAAACAAGACTAAATTAATGAGAAGCATACAATAGATTCAGAGTCCCACTTATTCCCTACAGATATGTTCAAAACATAGGTGAAGTTTGGGAAAAACAAGCAAATTGGGCTTCACTGAAACAAGAAATGAAAATGTCTGTAGCCTAACAATTATTTGGTGAAAACTCCAAAGTGAACAGAAATACTTAGAAAAATTCAGTCTCAGTAATAAATTGGCTCCTACCAAATAAATAGCCCTGGGTTTGAGTTGAAGCATTTGTTCTCTGCTTTAGCCACCTGAGATGGTGATTTGTTCACTTTTGTTGTCTAACCAGTCTCCAGAGTGAGACGGGAGCTTCTCAGAGAGTGAGTTTCCCATGTGCTGTCAGCTGCCATCCCCATGTGTATCCACACACAGGCAGAGTGTCTCTATTGCTACTCGGGGGCAATGCCTTGAAGGCTTTGTGCTGCCCTGGGCACTCCTTAGGCTACGCTGGCTCACTGCAGGCAGAAATTTCCTGCTACACCAGCAGTTCTTAAAGCTCCTCTTGGTAGTGACCTTGAGCCCCTTCGCAGTGCCCAGAAATGAGATCCAGGAAAAGTGAGATGAGACAGGGACTCAGCTGGGGTCCCACAGCCCCCTAGCAGCCCTGGTGAGCAGCAGCTGTCAGAGAGTTTGTGCCTGGCTAGCTGAGGTTTAGTGAAGCTCATCTGAGCCATCAAATGTGGAGATGGCTTTATATTTTTATAACTACCTCCTATTCTTTGTATGTGCTGAAGTTTTCCCTGTATAGTTCACAAATTATCTGTGTTATATGGAAATCCTTTTCAAAAGATCTTGGCATAAAACGGAGTGCATTTTCATAAATTTGATAAATGTATAAAGCAATTGCTTGAGTGTGTAAAGCTTCCTCAGTCTTATGGCAGATACTGAATCTTACATTAACAAGCCCCAAGTCCCCTGGTAAACTGTTGTCTGATGAAACAGATAGCTCTGGTGTTTGGAGGCTGCAAAGGGCCTTAAAAGTAAAAACAATATTGACATTGACAAATAGATGAAATACTGGCCTTGCTGACTTAGTTGCTTTCAAGGTATTCTGCAGAGTTTTGCTGGAGTAGCTGCTAAACAAAACACACAGTAGGGTTATTGAAACAAGATATTACAAGAAGTTTCTAGGACACGTTCAAAGGAAAGTGAAGTATTTTTGATGTTCTCACATTCTGTGAGATCCTTCAAAAAGCATGGTATAAGTGTGCTGTTATATATACAATTTATATACAATTTTGGTAAACGCACGAGCACGCATTTGTATCCAAGATTTAAAATGTACTGTTGATCTAATGCTTTAATTGCCTAATCAAGATATCACAGTCAGTTAACTTCGTGCAATTTAAACTGTATTTACACTTATGTAAATTATCTAATTATTCCTTGTTGTTATTAATGATGCTATTGAAGTAGTTTTAAGCCAGCATCTTATTATCTACCCTTTTCTGTGGTGGTGTGCTCACCCTCCTTATGTGCTGCTCCACTAAGTTCAGTTTTTGCCATCAGGAGTACCAAGTAGGGGATGAGGATTTTTTCCTTCCAGGCCTGATTTGTTAGGTTCTTTAATCCTTCCCTGTAGATGCTATGATTTCCTTTTAGGGAAAGAACCATGCAGCTACACACAGCTACACAGAATGCCACAGGAAAAAAAAACAAAAAAAAAAAAAAAAAAACCCAAAAACAGATAGTGTAACTAAAGCTTAGAAACACAGAATAAGCAGCAGCCAATTTCCCACCAGTAACTGTGGTATTAGAGCTAGGGCATACTGGACAATAATCATCAGCTCTTTAAGCAAGTTGCAGGTATGGTCTATGTTTCTTATGTATTTTACAGAGACAGCAAAATCGAGATAGTATAAGTTCAAGACACAGCACAAGTCCCATGTCCTGATGTGTTTAATTTTTTTTTATAAAAACTGAGTTCCATTGCTAGTGATTGGCCATGCCACATTGAGTGGTCGAGAGAACTTCAACCTAAATGAGTCCTTCAATCCTTATTTCCCTTGGAACTGAAATTTTCACTTGCGTAAATCTTACTTTAAAAAAGTTGTCTGGCAATCTTAACAAATGAAGCACATCACCTTCATATCAAGGGAAATTTCCTGTTAAGGGAGTCTCTTATCCTAGAGAGAATTTCCTCATGGCAACCTGGACATGTGTCAGTGAAAGAAAGCAGGTAGCATGTTGTATCCTTCTTTTGAACATCTCCAGCTGTTCTTTTGGAAATTGGGTTCTTTTTTCTGAGTTTTAAGTATTTCCCCTTTGGCTCCAAGCTGCAAAGTGAACCAAATTACAGGATGTACTGCTAAAATACAGTGTGCTCTTTACAGCAGCACTAAAAGTCCAGCCCTACAGCAGAATGATAGTCTGGTATGAATAGAAGCCATATCCATATCAGAATATTGGTAGCTATTTTTATTTCACATTTTAGTGATGAGGTATCTGCTGGTTTGGGTTTTATAGTGCTCCTGTATTCAGCTTTGCCCACTGTTAGTTTCATTAACTCTTCTATTATTTTTCTGTTGCTCTTACTTCCTTTCAGATGCTTCCAAGAGAATATGAACGCAGAAACATTACTCTAGAAAGAATTCAGAGCTCCAGCTCTCAGGTAGCCTTAAAATTAAGCTAAACACATTTCTTGGTGTTTAAGTGCTGTCACAGTTTACATTCCAGAGTCTGATAAGCATCTACCACTCCAGATAATGATAAAGAGATCTAGGAATGTCTTAGGTAATAAAAAAATCTAGAAAATTTGGAAAATAATATTTTTTTCAATTTTTCAATAATTTCTAAAAAATTCACTACAAGAGAACAGTTACAAAACTGGTACATGGGTCAATGGTGGCAGTTTCTCTGTTTGCTTCTCTGTGCTTTTGCCTGTACCTATTCCATTTGTTTCCTAATTGTTCTACTTGGGCCAAACCTATGCCCTCACAAGAAGCAGAAAAGAAGCAAACCTTAGGTAATAAGTTATTCAAAAACAAACAAAACTTGGAAAAAAAGAGATATGTGGTTACAATATTTACATGGGAAAAAATTATCACCTCTACAGACCAAACTACAGCTAAATGCAAAAATACTTGTGTTTTTCCCAGGAAAGCCCTTTCTGGAGCTGCCATGGAGATGAGTAAGTTGATTTTTGGAAAGATACTGCTGCTTGTGTAATTCTGAGTAGCTGGAGGAGGTTATCTGTAGGTAGCACAGTACATCTCTTGAAATGTGACTCGCACAATGAAAAGTTTTTCCAAGGAGAATATTTTCTGCCCTGATTTATTTTTGCATTGCACTTAGCTTGCTTACAACAGTAAATCTTCACATGACTGGTTTTCAACTGTGCAGAGGACACATAGATTAAAAAAAAAAAAAAATTACAGGGAATGGCAGGTTTCCCACTCCTTTTGTTGCACCTTTTTGTAAAAAGCAAAACCTTGGTCTGCTAAAGGTGGGAAACCTCACACCAGCACAAAACTGGGGAGAAGTATAAGTGGCACACAGTGTGCGAGCCACACTTCCAGTTCATTGAAAAGATGGTGATGAGGGGAAGATTCATGGAGTTCTGGTCAGGACCAGTGGAACTTCTTGGATCAGTCAAGATAATGACAGTCTACTGAATACTCAGTAAAAAGTGCTTTAAATTGAAAATGATAGAATCTTTTGTTTTTCTATTCAGATATTACTTAAATTCAGGTATTTCTATTGTAGATTTAACGGGTAATTTTTTATATGTCAAGGAAATATCAAGGAAATATGAAATACAAAGGTTATGTTCTCTATTAAATCCATAATCTGCAGATTTTTTTTAATAGTAATATAGGTGTGACAATTGTGTTCAGAATTACAGCATTTTGTCCATCTTTAAGGATCAGTAAAATGCTGTAAAGCAGATATAACCATTCCAGTTTTGAAATAGCTTTACACTTTCTAAGACCAAGAAGCCGTGTCCATGGCAATGATTTATTTCTCACTTGATACTGGCTAGTCCATTAATACTTTACTTATGATATGAAAAGATCACTAGGACAATATTGTGTCTGTATCCAAATAAAATGTATAGCCAGATGTACCAAGCCTTGTGTTCGAATCTGGATTCATGTGGCTATGTATGGGAAGATGAAACAAGCCTAAAGCTCTGTTTTCCAGAGAGATTAGGAATAGTCCATGACATCCTTATTCCTTGTACCCACAGGTTACTATATTACCATGAACTTTGTTGCCATGTAAAGTAAAAAAGTACTAGGCTATATCCTTTGTCTTTGGATACTGCAAGACAGGCAGCTGTTTGGGTGAGGGAGAGCAGTGGAGGAGTATTCAAAATATGATGTATAGAAATGTATGGGCGTAGTCTGAGCCTAATCCCTTTGTCATTGCAAGAAAGCTGCCTGGAGCTTGGATCTACTAGTTAATATTCAATATAATATTAATTTATATAATTAGTTAACCTTTAGGTCTTAGATGTTCATTTAATATTCAGTATGTCTTTCTCTTTCTTACCCTTAATGAGGCAACCTGCTAGACTAAAGAGAATGTGAAGAGCATTAGTGATCCTGCAGAACAGTTGTGACAACTGAGAAAGATAGGAAAAGACAGGTTGGTTCAATGTTTAAAACAAAGAGAGAAAAACATTACAAAGAAAAAAAAAGAAAAAACCCAATGTCTCCCTTTGTAGAGCTTGATTTATGTAGCAGCTCTTTTATTTATTCTTTTTCTTGTTTTGAATAAAAAGTGAAAAGCTGATCCTATATCCATGATAAAACATGGTGTTCTTGTTTGATTAATAGCTCATATTGATGTTAGAAGATGCCTAATTATGCATCAGTGTTTGCCTCATTATGTAGAGGAACATCATCATAGCAGATAGTCAGTGAACAGAGAATGGTTTCCTTTTTGATAATTAATTCTCATACTTCAAAGTATGTAACCAAAACAACTCTTTCACTGTAAGATTTCAATAGACCTAATTTTGAAAGCAAACTGTTTGTCTCAAATAATGAAATGGAGTAAACAAGGTACCTGACCTAATCTAAAAAACATTACTTAAATTGGTTGCTTTTCTTTGGCAGTAGGTTGTCAGAGAATTTCCATGAACTGCAGCTTTCTGAAAACCTCTTCAGCAATAATAACTCCATCTTCTTTCACTGCGCTCCTCGACATAGCAGTGAGTGCAAAGGTTATGCAACTAACAGGGCTAACTTCTGCAGTTAAATGATTGAAACAGTTTTGAGAACTACAGTTGTAGCTTGGTAAAAACCAGAAACTTTTTCATTTCGAAGTATCAGAAGAAGAGTTGTATTTCCACTCTGGACAAAATTGAAAAAGGAAAAACTCTTGAAATTACAGCTACAAGAAGAAAATGTTTGGGTGATGAAATGCAGCAATTGAGAGAAGGAACTGGATTCTTGCTTCATCAATAAGTGCTCCTGGATCTTATAGAGGTCTGCATTCCACCTGTAAAAAAAAGGCGCTTTGTTATAGGAAATAGAACTCAGGCATACAAAGGATAATTAGAAGTGTATGGCTCCATGCTTTTAGCATCTGCACTGTTAGGAATTTGAAGCTTCTTTCAGTATGTCATTGAACATCTACATATTTCATCCTGTTGCACTATGCAGAGCACAGGTAAATTCATCACTCCACCAGAAAGATTTGGTACCTCAGAACTCCAGTTCCTCTGTCAGAGAGGGCATTTTTAAAAAGAAAAATATCAGTACAAAAGTTGGAAGACAACTTTGCTATATTCTTGATATAATATCACATTTCAAAGATAAGAATTAAGATATTGCCCACAATCTCCTTTGTGTTTTGAAATCTGAGTTTCAAAGTATATTTCAAGGGCTTCTCTTATTTACATCAAAAGTCCTGTGCACTCAGGGAAAAAACCTCACTGAATTCTTGAGAAAAAGGACTCACTTCAAGCTCTATTTAGGACCAACCAGCCTGTGATGGTTAGCACATAGAATGGGAAAGAGTTACAGAAGTACAGTGCTTTCGGTTAGTCAGGAGGTGATTCAAAGATTCTGTGAGTAGATGGCCATATTCCAATACCTTCAGATGAGTCAAGCCTAAGGTTTGCAACACTTTAAATGTCAGTAGAATTACTCTGGGAAATAATTGTTCCATGTAGGGAGCTGTACCCGAATCTGATGCCACTTAGAAAGTAATTATGTGTGTTCTGTGACTCCTATTTCTAGTGCTCCCAAGAACCAGTGTTACTGTCCTCTGCAAATATAAGGCAAATACCATCTTCACAGTGGTGTTTTACCAGTTCTCCAATACAAACTGTGCTTGGCATTTGAGAGGTTAAAAAGAGTGTAATGAGAGAAAACTGTTCTCTGGAGACAGCACCTATTGCAAAAGTTAGTGACATATTTTGGAGGAAGAACTAAAAGTATGTCAAAGATAGTTTTAGGCAAAACAGAGAAAATGTCAGTCAAAATACAGGTCTCAAAATCTGCAAGGCTGTTTGCAGTGTTAAAAATACATTACAGAAGTGCTGCTTGACAGGTCATCATTTACGATTTTTAAGAATGAATATTGTCAGGATGCAAAATTGTGACTGTGAAAGAAAAAGGATAGCATGTGTGAGTAATGTATTGATCTCAAGGAAAATTTATCTTTCATGGGTTCACTTCCAAATAACCTTCTAATTGGCTTTGCAACCTGGAAGAAACCTAACAATAAACTTCCCTTGGGGACAAGTTACTGTATAAATACCTCTGTAGTAAAAAGACCTGTTAAAAACAATCAAATTTTAATGCAGCAAGGTCACTCTTTTGACAGGTCTGTGCTACATAATTGTGTTCAGAGAATGACCTATATGAAGAAATTCTTCCCAGTTTGGTTGAAGTTCATTCCATCAGCCATGCTGCTCTTGTGGTAAAACAATTCCATGTTCAGCAAATGAAGGAGCCTGCTATCAGCTGTAGGAAAGACATGCTGCCATACTACAGTGCCATTGAACATTTCAAGAGCTACCTCATACAATTGGCAGTTGGAATAAACACAATAAAAAAATCTTCCATTGTTTCCTTATAAGGAAGGAAAACTTGGAGCTGTGTCAGTACTACTAACCAGCTATCAAGCCAGCCCTAGATGCTTAGGAGGTGGTTTGATGTACTGTGCTGCATTACTGCAGCCTAAAAATGAAATCCTTTGCTTCTTTTCCTGTTCAAAAACCTGAATGAAAAAGTACCTCAAGAGTTTAATGATGCTTCCATGACATCTGTGTAAGCAGTCACCACAGCTCATATCAAGGTGTTCAATTACTTGAACACTCATCTTGTTGACAAAGACACTTCTCTGCTGGTGACAGAATGACTGGTAAGTCACAATTTTCTGGGCTCAGGGAAGTGGAACAAAGGAGTACCAGGATCTTTGAATGTCTCTATCCTTGGAGAAGTCTCAGCAAATCCAGCTTGCCTCACAGATTCTGCAGTCCCCGTCACTCCTTTCATGACTATGTGAAAGCCCATGTGCGACAAAACAGATTTGTTCAGAGAAGTTTACCTTAAGTCTATCCTGAATGAAATCAAGCTGTATTTATCTGCTCTGTTCAGCCTCTTGCTGTTAGTAATGCTGACCTTTCCAGGTTGTAGCAAAAGAATGTGCATTTACTATGTAGTTTGGAGATTCTTTCAACTTTAACAGGCTGTAGTTGAAATTGAACATCAAAATGAGAGTGCTGTCTGGGAGTTCATAGTCATTGAAGTGCAAGGAATGAACAGAACAATTGCACATTCAGGATACTCTCCACAGCCGTGTAGTATATCATGCAAGGACTTTGAGTCATTATTAACATCAGAAAAAGAAACTGCGCTTTATCTTGACTCATTATTAATATGAGAAGAAAGAGATTGCATTTTAGCTTGACTCAAGCCAGTTAACCTAAACATCACAGCCAAAACAAGTTTCCCAGTGTTTGGCACAAGTCTCTGTAAGCAGTGCTACTTCCAGATCAGCAATAAATACATGGTGATCTCAAGTGATCATAGTCTTAGGTGTGCAAAACTGTTTGGAAAAAACGGGCAAAGCTTTTTGGAAAGAATGGGTTATCCAGGGCTAAAATAAGATGGCTCTAAGGCAATTGCTATTAAGTAAATATGAATTTTTCTTTTATTTGTCATTCTGTATCGAACTTATCATATCCAATAGTTTCTGCACTACCTGTCTGCTTCTGGAACTTCTTGTTGTCTGGAATGGCTATGGATCAGATGCTAAAATCTGTTCAGCAGAAAACTTCCCCATCCTTCCTCCAGATTTCCTTAGTCAGGACTAATTGGCAGAACAGCTTAGGTAAATACTGAGATCAGGGTTAGTCACTGATACCTGCATGATGAGACAGTGTGCCCTCAGCAAATATGTGAATGATACAAAAACAGAGAGAGGAATTGACACAATAAATAGGAAGCTCAAGGATCAGGCAAAAGAAATCTAATTAAGTTCAACAAGGAGCGATAGATTCTGCACCCAGGTGAATAACTCCATGTACCAGTAAAGATGCAAACTGGCTAGCTGGTGTGATGTAAGCACCTGCAGAGGTCATAGTGGGTACCAAGTGAATAGGAGAAAGTGTTCACCTTGTATCACCAGGAAGGCAAACTGGATTGGGCTCTGCTAGGATGAGAGTAATCAGAGAAAATGAAATTATGCTTTTTACACCGTTGGTTCTGCACAGAGCTGTAATTCTGCATCCAATTTTGGGCTCTGCAATTCAAGAAGGACTACAGCTGGAGTCAGCTTAGCTGAGGACTGGCAGGACTGTCATGGGCCAAAAGTATGTGACCTTTGAGAAGAGGCTGACAAACCTGGGCTTGTTTAGTCTGGCAAAGCAGCAGCTAAATGGTGATCTAACATCTGCCCACAGTAACTTGAAAGGGAATTGCAGAGATGGCAAAACTAAATTCCTCCTGATACTGGCAGATGGCATGAGGCAATAACCCCAGGATGCAGCTTGGAAGATTCAGTTTGGACTTTATAAAAAAGACTTATTCACAAGAACAGTAGTGCAGCAGTGGATTAGTTTACCCAGAGTTATAACCAGGGGACTTGTCCTTCTTGTAGACTTTGACTTGGCTATGAAAAGTGGCAGCTGACCTGGTATAGACTATGCAATCATTCTGTGTTTAACCAGCACTTCCAATCAACCTTCTGCAAATAAGAAACTTAAAGGGAAACTAGAAGAAAGGAATATGATGTACTGAAATTCATAGGCTCACCTTGTATTCTGTATTCAGACTGATTGTTTTTATGGTAACAGACATGCAGGCTGTGAAAGTAAAAAGAATGGCAATGCACTGGAGAGGGCTATTTTGTCAATTGCAGCAGAAAACAAGGAATAACTGAATAACCATAGGCCACTCAGTTTCCCTTATGTATTTTCTGTCAAGCTTAAGTCAGTCATCAAAAAATTAAGCTGTTCTGGGAAAAAGATATGCTCAAGGCTTCAGGAAACAAAAGGAGGATATCCTCACTAGTTTTACCTAGGAAGATAATCCCATCTTGCAGGAAGGAACATAATAAAGTAATGGAGTTCTTCTCACTATCAGGGCCATGGAGGGTGCATGAGTGTACTTGCAGGTTTGTCTGTGCCTGTTGGCACAAAGCTCTTTGTTGCTGGCCAGAGAGTAAAAAAGATAGAGAAAAATCTTCTTGAGGCAGCCTCAAAGAAGCTGGCCTTATGTATGTTGCAAGGCAAAATAGCCATTTTACTGCCTTAGTTTTCACCAAGAGAAATGATGGTTTGTGTGTTGTTTACTGAGCTAAGGCCGCAGACTACTATAATTTTGGCCACATTGCTTCCTCCCATATTCCTGTGCTGAGATAACAGGAGAGGCCAATATACTTTTTCTATTACTGTAAGGGGTTTTTCTGGACTATTTTCATATGGTTCATGTTGGGAATTCCAGAGCATGGAATTGCATACCTCTCAGTCAATTCAGGTTAGAAATAAACAGATTTAGGTAAAATTGTTTATCCAGGCATTTAGCAGACTCTGTTGCTGCTCTTCAATATTTGATAATTTGCTGATCAGTGATCCTTAACAGCAATTGCTAGTACTTTTTGTGCTAGCAGAAATTTGAGGTGCTACAGATGTGGAGAAGGCCTCTGTTACTGGCAAAGATTTGGGGTGGACTTGCCTGGCTGGACTGAAGTGGAGCTTAACAAAATGCTTTTTTTCTTTTTTTTTCTTTGTATTTTCCTTCCTTTTTCATGGTCCATACTGTAATCAAGCACATCCTGAAGACCAGCTCTAGCTTTCATGTAACTTTTAAGTCTCGGTGACTCATTCTCAATAACCCTGGATGAACATTTCTTATCACACGGTAACGTGGGTACTAATGTGATAATGAAATACTCTCTGTATGCATCTCAACATGAGAGAAGAATTTAAGTTCTGCTTTTTACTACTACATGACTTTTTACCTCACAAAGACAGAACCCTGGTTTCCAATTTATTTCTGGGCACCAAAAAGCTTGAGTAGATCTTTAATTATTATGACTAAGCAATTGTGTCTCTGCTATTATTTTAGAAAAACTTCTCCAGACTTTAAATGAAGACAGAGGAGGCCCATGCAGAAGAATTACAATGGAGAATTTGTTTACAGGCTGCCACTAGAAGAGACATAATGCTTCCCTTTATCATCACTTGTCAGAGCAGTGACAGCCTGTAAACAGCCTGCCCATGCATCATTCTTTATTTGTCATCCTTGTGCCAGCTCTTGCCCTAGCAGGTGCCTGGCATGTGTCAAACTTACGTTTCAGGGATTCATCTGATCAGCACTGGAAAGAAAAGTATGATCTATTTTCTTTTCAATTACGAATTAGCTACTTGCTCCCATATCTAATGGAAGGGGCTTTGGCTTCTTTATATGCAAAAAGTACCATTTATAGCTTCCTGTAGAATTTAAATACTGACTTCTCTCTCATGCCCAATTCTGAAAGTGAAATTTATGTAATTCTACTGAACATAAATTAAGCCATCCTACCTCCCTGTTCTATTGTCCTGGCAAATCTGTTCAAATCTGATTACCTTTGGTAATGAATGGGCAGAATGTGCTGTCCTCTGGGCATTTAAATGTCTTTTTATTACAGGTTGCTTTCTATTTTACACACTGCATTATAATTTTTTTTAAATAATTTCTCTAGAATTACAGTTTTGTGCTAACATTGATTCATGCATGTTTACTTGTCTACTTGAGTTTGCTTAGTTGTAAATGTGTATGTGTAACATACAGGGTTTGTGTGTGAGATGCTTCTTCTGCAGGCAGTATTAGCAATAAAATAGTTGGGATCTGTGAGAAAATGCAGTTGTACTATAGGAAATAAAACATTTGGTGTTCTCTTCTGTGAGGGAAATTTATTGTGGAAAGGGGAAGTTTATTCTAATAGGTTTGGCAAAAGACAAGATTTAAAAAATCTAAATTTGTTAGTAATCACAAACACTGATATTATTTTTTAATCAAAATGAGTTTCTAAATGAAATCTATGTTTTTAGTATTTATATTTATATTATAAAATACTACCTTTTTTTTAAAACTACTGCTGTTCTACTGCCTCTGGCTGTTACTCTGTCTTTATTTTTGCTTTTAGAGATTGGTAAAATTTGAAACAGATAGTGCCTCAAGACATTGTAGGACAAATTAGAGTATGAGATCACTTTTGTAATGATTTAAGTTTAAAAGATCAGTAGTTATGGATCCAAAAGGGAATTTGTTTCCTTCACCTTAAGGTATTTTCATTCTCACAACCATATTGAAGTTGGACATTGAACTTAAACACTTTGTGATGTTTTTATAGTTATTTTAGTTATTGAGATTTTTTTCCCAAATAAATTCCCAAACCACCTTCCTTGCCATATCTCAAAACTAAAGATACAGTAAGCGTTCTTGCAGGCCTCTCTTTGACTCTGTCATGACTTACTGTTAGGATATTACCAACATGTAACTGTCTATAAAATGTAGATACCTTATATCTCTCTAGTAATCCATATACTTTGGTTTGTATGTAGACCTGGTCTTTTAATGTCACTTGCCTAACTAAGCTCTATAAAATTCACAAGTCATTACTTTTGTTTTCTTCCTTACTCCTTCCAGATATGTCTAAATGAGGAGGCATTTAGAATTCTGTGTAAAAAAGATGAGCAAATTTTATTTGTGTGTTTCTGCTTTTTTTTCTACTCGTTCCTTAGCAACAAGGAGAAGATGATAAAATCATTCAGTCATTGGACTAATTAAATAGATGACAATAATTTTGGGATATGTAATTCTGGCATCAAAAGATGTGCTGGATGTTTTGATGCAGTTCTTCACAAATGAGGTGATATGCTGTCTAAAATGCATGAAGAGCTATCTGAGAGAGAGGGAGGAAGGTGGTGCAGAGCTTTTGTTTGTTCCACAGAATTGCAGCCAAAGGAAAAAAAAATTAAAATTTGAGAGACCTTCTTCCTGAGTTTGCGAGGAATCTAAAGCAATGAAAGAACGGTATGAACCACCATCAATTTAATAAATTTCAAGCTCCAATACAACTAATGACAATCAAATCATATTATTCAACTCTATTGTTATTTAGCAATTGATATAAGAACAGAAAAGTATGTATCATAATTTGATAGTTTACATCATCTCTCCCTGAAGTGTTTTCCTGAGAGAATAGGCACTCAGCTTTCAGAATTTGCTCGCTGAAGGATGTGGAAGGATGAAATCAATTCCTTTGCATGAGACTGAATTTCAGGGAATTAATTTGGTTCAAGACAAGTGATAACAATCAGGATGCATTAAAAGGGTGCATTTGTATTAGTTCATTTAAACAGTAGCGCTGGCCATGTTCAAACTGCCTGCTGTAAGGGCAATAACCATTGTGACATCCAGCTCGTGCAGGCCAACTTGTGTGCCTGCAGGCACCAGAGAACCTACCAACACCACAGACAAGTTGGATTGTCCAAGTAAGGCTCCTGCTTCTCTCCATCAGAGCATTTAGGTGCTTTCTTGGTAGCTGCCTTCGCCTACAAAGAGGGGAACTGCCCAAAAACAGGAAGGGGTAAAGCAATTGTGTCTGACACGTGATGAAATTCAGCACTGTGTAGCAGCTGAACAACTCCTCGATCAACCAGAGTCTCACCAGTGAACCCATCTCTGTGGGTAGGCAGGTGATGGTGGGGGATTTGTGCCATAGCCAAGGCATTTAGCGGCTGCTTCCAGAGTTGGAGAGGTGTGTTCTGGCTGAGCAACCCAGTTCTTTTTTAGTGCTTGTGTGAACAATGTGCAGCAGTGTGGCCTTGCTCTTGGTGCTGGGTCCCTATGCACCATTCAGTGCAAACAAACTGAAGACCTGTGGATGGAAAAGGAGAAAGGTTAGGTGACCTTCGAGAACTGCAGGAAATTTCTGGTGCCTGAGGACTAACAGAACCTATGGTACCTAATTGATTAGATTTGATTTACTTTGGAAATATGTAATAACCTGTCACTTTGGAGCTTTTTCATTTTTCATAGCTATTAGATGATGCAATTTACAATATAGAAAAAAATCCAGAATGACAGCCCTAACAGACTTTCTTATATTACCTGCAATGTCTTTGTATCTTTGTTTTTAAGGTCTATTTCCCTTCTTCTATATTTCTGTGCTATGGGAATGGTCTCAATGGAACTCATAAAAACAGAAAAACAGTTCAATAAATATACACTTTAAACAGTTTTGCCTGTGGGCACAAAATGATCCAGGGCTTGAATAAACCTCAGTTCAGTCACAAAACTGAATTGTAGCTGCTAGCTAAAGTGAGTCAGGGTAGCACACAGGCCTTGTCCTGTGAATATGATTGGTCATACAAAACCCACCTCTCAAGACACAGAACATCTCTTGGCATTGTTACTGTTGGGATTTTATTGAATGCAAATAGTGAAATGGGATAGGAAAAGAGATAATTCTTTTCTTCTTATTTAGGAATTTAAATGGGTATTCTACAGTCAGACACAGAGCAGAAGACAAAAACTTTCTATATTTATCTGAATGTCATTATTTGTGTTATTGTCTCAGAATTGGCTTTCCTCACTTGACCTAATACTGGTCCTGGGCAGTACAATGAGCACAAACCTCTCTCTTGACTCAGAATGTCTCCAAAATGTTGTGTTTCTCCTTCCAGAAGCCCCAACCTGTTCTGTAGTCATTGCAGTGGGATGTTCCCGGTCCCTCTTCTGTGCCAGTGAGCATCAGGACTCCTCAGTATAAAGGACCATCCTGTGTAGTACTCTTCCACTAAGTACACATCAGTGTTCTGCTTCTTCCTTATCTGCGGGTAGCTTTGGAAAGTTGTATGTGTTTGTCAGCTAGGAAAATAGCAAGATGAAAATAAACATGTGGAGGGAGCTCTATCTCACTGGAGCTTAATTTTTTTTTTGCACAAGATTCTGTATTGTCTGTGCTGTGACTTACTTGCTCATTGCCTTAAATTTGTATGTCTGCATTATATACTCCAGGATACTGCTAAATGGAAATCCTTTTGGCTAGTCCACAGCAAACTTCTTGCAATTTGTAATGGTGTAAGAACAGAAACAAGGCCTGTGCTGTCCGTAAAAGTCCAAAGAATTAGTAGCTGATATCAGAAACAAGTATAACTTGACAAAGCCATTTCCATGTGACTTAGCTTGCAATCCTTAGCATCACTAAATGTAGCTTGTCAACTGTTTTAATTATTAGAGACTCAGCTTTTCTCTCCCTTTTCCCCTGATGAATTAAATTATTGTATTTTTCCAAAGTAATGAGAGGCAAGCTGAGGTGTTATAGCAAAGACAAAGGATCAGGACTTGTGTTTTAGATGTATTTAGGAAGAGGCAAAACTGTAGGGTGGTTTTTGTTGTTGGGTTTTTTTATGATTCTTAGTGTGCATTTCTTGTCAGAAGAAAAAATATTCCCAAAGATGATGTTTAGCGATACAAACAGAACCAGATTTTGCAGATCAGAGAACCTATCAACTACTCTGCATTTCAGCCTAATTTTATTAGCAAGTCAGCTGTCTGTGTGCTTCATGCTGGTATCTAGCTATTAAGCTCTTTCTTCATGTCTGTTTCCCTTCCCATTACAAAAGCAACCTCATTGTGCTAGCTTTATTTTTTTAATTTATTTCCGTGCATAGTTCTTCACAATAAGTTGATATTGGATACTTATAAATGGAAATGTGGAAATGTCACTGTTTATAAAATGACACGCCAGAATGTTTATGTGGCCTTGGGCTGCAGGAGCAGGAGAATGGATGAATATCCTGCAGCTGTTTTGGCCATTATACTGTGGATGGCAGGTTGCCAGCAACAACTGTGGCACAGCGTCAGTGCCTTCCTCTGTGTGATAAAAGAGAGAATATTTGCACTTCCTGAACCATCTCAGGAGGATTTATGGCAGAGTTTGGAGGACTTGAAGTGACTACAGATGGAAGCAGATAAGCAGCTCGCAGGTTTTACACCAACCTGTCCTTCTGTTGGCTCCTCCAGGCCTGGCAGTGCTGATGGTTTCTTTGTGCTTCTTTCCAGAACATTTGAAAGAGAAGCTGGAGGAGTACATGGTCCGCTTTGCCAAGGTGAGGATCGTGCGCACCAAGAAGCGGGAAGGGCTCATTCGGACCAGGCTGCTGGGAGCCTCTCTGGCCAGAGGAGAGGTCCTGACATTCCTGGACTCCCACTGCGAAGTCAACGTGAACTGGCTGCCACCCTTGCTCAGTAAGTGCATGAGCATTCATCGGGCATTAAAATCAGAGTGTAGAACCAGTAACTGAAGCTGTGTCCCACAGTAAGCTTGACACACACTGTGTCAGTGTTTGGAGTTCTGCTGAAGTTCTGATCTGTCTCAAGTGTCAGTGTGAGACAGAACTCCAAGAAATGTGAGCAGCTGCATTTTGTTTCTTGAGAAAAAAAATTTGTAAAATCTCTCAGTAATGCTTCAGCATATAATAGTTACAATTTATTTTATTATTACTGCTGCTAAAAACACTGCTATATCTAGTATAATGTTATGTCCTTGCTAACGACCTGAAAAGGTATTGTACTCCTTTCTAGTTTTCCACATTGCATTAAAACAGTTTTTGCTGTAAATATATCCAAGGCCTCAGTGTTAATTCCAATAGCAATAGCATTCGCAACAGGAAGCTCAGAAAGAATTATTTGCTATTGACTATTTTGCTGGATTCCAGCTGCATCCAGCAAAGCTCCATTAGTTAAAGGAATGGAAGGAATCAATTGTTGTAGTCTAAGATTTTACTTCTGGAAACAATGTTCTCTTTTCTACACACCATATACACATGCAAAGTATATGTGCTTTGCAAAGTGAGTGCTTTTTGCTACCATAACCGAAGAAAATTTCTGAGTTGCCTAATAAAGAAATTTGTATTCATTAGAAAAGTCTGCTGTAAGTAAACAGAAGGTTATGGTTTTGCTAATTAATGGTTATTGTTCCGTGAATTCTGACGTTGGGACTCTTGGGCCGCACAGTAAGCTGATAAAGCATTTGCAGAAACATGTGCATTCTTCTAATAAGCTATCAGTAGAGACCAAGAAAAATACTATTAACTAGTTTCTCTTCAGATCAGTAATAAGATAATGCACAAAATTCCATATTTTTATTCTTCTTAGCTTCCATATCAAATCATGCATACAGTTGTTCCCCTTGTTACCTCCTTGCCCTCAATCACATCTGCATTTTTAAAAATAACCTCCATGTCTTCATGTAAAGCAGAAATGTCATAGAGGAGCAGAGAGAAATCCAAGTTGAGGCCAGTTCCCCTTGTTCTATCACACAAGATAGTCGGTTTCTTCTCCTACAACTAGGAGAAGAAACCAACCCCCACATCACCACAACCTCCTTTCAGGCAGTTGTATAGAGGGATAAAGTCTTCCATGAACCTCTTTTTCTCCAAGGTAAACCACCCCAGGTCCCTCAGTTGCTCCTCATAGGACTTGTGCTCCAGACCTTTCACCAACTCCATGATCCTTGTGTGAACTCTCTCCAGCCCCTCAATGTCCTTCCTGTGTTGAGGGGCCCGGAACTGGACACACGACTTGATGTGCAGCCTCACAAGTGTCAAGGACAGAGGGACAATCCCTGCCCGGGTCCTGCTGGCCACACTATTGCTGATACAGGCCAGGACGCCTTTGCCTTTTTGGCCATCTGGGCACAGCTGGCTCACGTTCAGCCACTGTCAGCCAGCAGCTCCAGGCCAGGCTCTTTTCCTCTGGGCAGCTTCCCAGATGTGCATCTGTACGCCTGTAGCACTGCAAGGGGTTGTTATGACCCAAGGGCCTCAATTCTTGATTCAGCCTGTCCAGATGCCTCTGAAGAGCCTTCCTGCCCTCCAGCAGATTGACAATCCTGTCCAACTTGGTGTCATCTGCAACCTGACTGAGGGTGCACTTCATCCCCTCATCTAGATCATCCAGAAAGATGTTAGAAAGTACTGGCCCCAGTACTGATTCCCTGGGGAACAACACCTCCAATCTTCCCCCAACTGGGTTTAGCTTCATTCACCACAACTCTCTGGGCTGTCCATCCAGCCACTTTTTTATCCAGTCAAGAGTGCACCTTTCTAAGCTGCCACCTTCTCCAGGAGAATGCTCTGAGAGACAGTATCAAAGGCTTTACTGAAGCCCAGGTAGACAATATCCGTTTCCCCACATCCACTAGGCAGGTTACCTGCTTATAGAAGATCATATTAGTCAGGCAGGACAAGACTTTCATAAACCCATCCTGGCTGGGCCTGATCCCCTAGCCTATGTGGTCTTCCATGAGATAATCTGTTCCATACATTTAGCCAGATTTCACCCTGTAAAAACCAAAAAAGTAAATAGATTGGCATCAAAGGATTCATAATTGCAGCCAGGTTGCAGTTGATATTGAACCCTCAGCCTCAAACCAGAAAACTGGAAAGATGAGAGTAACTGCATCAGTGCCCATCTGTTGTCAAGAGGAATGAAATCTGTCTCATTCCACATACAGTAGAATACCTGTAGATAACCAACCAGCCAGAGGACCTAGAAATGAGTCTTGAGGAATACCGAAACCTAGAATCAAATCTGTTTTATTTTGAAAGAAAAAGTAGAACATTACATAAAGGACAAATAGAAAATAAACACACATCTAGTATATTTTCCCTGTGCCCTGTTTTTCTAAAGGAATGAGAGAATTTTCTTATAAACTTGAGATGGCATATATTTACTATACTGAAATCAGATGACACCTGGCTGCAAATAATAGTATAGTAAATGTATGTTTTCAAGTGTTTATCTGAAGTCATATTTTGTGATTTGCTCAGCACTGCATATGACTGAAAGTCATTCAGGGAAACCGCAACAGAGGACATGTTGAGTGTTTATTGCTTTGAATCTGGCATGTGTAGTGAAAAATCCTCAGCAAGTACATGGTTCAGCCCTGCTCTGGGCTGGCAGTCTTTGCTGAGAGGGGCAGTGGTTTCCACTGTTCCAAACCAGGTTTTGTTCCAAACCAGGTTTTGTTCCAAATGAGACCTTGAAAGTTAGAGGTTGGGGAGGGGGGTGAGGAACCAAGAGCAATCACTTAAAGATGGTTCTCAGAACTATTTAAGTATCTAACTTACATACTCAGAATGAACTATCAGCTTTTAGGCCAAAAAAGACTGAGTTATTTCAGTACTTTTAGGCATCTAAATGGCTTTGTGGAGCTGAGCCACAGTTGTTTTCAGTTACAGTTACTTTTGGTGTACACAACTGCAAACACCCTGGTTTTATCAAAACACAAGATTTTCCTGTGGTTCCTTATCTCTAAAATATTTTGGAGGCTGAGAAGTAAGTTCTGCAGAAACACACAACAACAGGTAAGCATCATCATACTTGCAGAATTCTTGAGAAAGTTGCAGAAGTGGAGACTGGGATTGAGCTTGAGCATTGCTCAAAAAATCTCCCCCAGGCTATCTATATGTGACTTGGAGACTTCAAATCCTTCAGTGTATTGAAAGATAGCAGCTTTTAAAGATGAAGAGAAGGATGCTAAAGCATTAAGAGTCTACCTTTGACCTGCTTCAGAAAAATCAATCCCATTTAGTTTCTCTACTCCAATCAATTTAGAAGGGGGGATCACAGACAGATTGTTATAAGCCCTATAACTATTAGGAGGGCCATCACAGGAAAGAGATTATGTAAAAGTGACTTTATATAATGATCACAGATAACACTGTACAGTGTGCCAGTGAATGTAATTATATTTGGCAATAGCAACAGTAATGCAGCCATTATCTCTGTGATGAATTTCCTAGAATTTTGTGGGATCCTGTGCTTTAAATTTATTTCACTATTAAAGAATAAGGATGATAAAAACAGGCTCAACTTCCAGTCACAGTAATTTCTCACTAGAAGCATTGATCCTTGATTTCTAAACTTAAACTTCTGAGAATAAATATAAAGACCCTGATGTTTTGTGAAAATCTTTTTTTCTTAACTCCAGTCCTGCAGAAGCATGGAAGCAGAATCTTTATTATTAATCATTATACCAGTATTACCTGCCTTCCTAGCTAAGTGTTCAATCCACACTCAGCCCTCTGATTATTTTTAGGGTATTATCAAGCATCAGTGAAATCTAAACAACAAAATCAAAAAACAAAACCCAAATTTTTCACATAGGCCCTAAAATGTACTAAATAATATAAAGGATCTAAGCTGCCATTCAGAGAAAAAGCTTTATACTTGGAATGTTAAGGTTTTGGGGGTTTTTTGAGGGTTCATAGGTAATTTTTTACAGTCCTTTCATGTCAACACTGCTATAGGTTTTCTCTGTACTTCCTCATTTCAAACCATTATTCCTCTGCCTAGTTCTTGATGTTGGTCTGTCTTCTTTACTTGTCTTTCTTTTCAGAGGAGCTCTATAGGATTAAGCAATAGGATTCACCAAAGCAGACTCAGGCCAAGCTGAGCTTATGCTAGGGATGGGAATTTGATTTAGTCTCACAGTTCTAATTTTTTTTTAAAAGCAAAACTGAAGTCCTTTCTTTAGAAAGCAGGTAAGAATAATTCTGTGGAGCCTTCTTTAGAACTCAAAGATTGGTGCAAAAAAAAGGGATGCAAGCTCTGTTTTTCTCTTTGTGTTGGAGTTTGCCTTTAATTTGGACCATTTGATTTCAAAGCTGATGCACTCTGCAGCCACAGGAACAGTGACTGAATGGTTGCAGGGACTGAAATTCACATTTGGGAATAAATCTCTCTCTCAGGGGGTTCCCAAACAGACTCCTTACAGATGAGGGAGTATTTTTACCATTTGCTTGCTGGCGCGCTCAATAACTGACAGACTGGGGACAGCTCAGAGTAGCAATGAGAGAGAGATGCAGATGACTGGACTCCTGTGGGTCTCACAGGGATGTGCTTCCTTTTAAGGAACCATAAATACTTCTAATCGTTCCCCAACTGCATTAATTCTACTTTAAATAAAGGTTTGATACAGATTGGAAAGATTAAATTATTGGGGGACCACAGGGCACAAAGCAAGTAATCTTCAAACATCAGAAACCTGTGGGATTCACTTTGCAGTAGTATGATAGATGGCTTGACTAGACATGCCGTTTCCTATTTTCTACTTTCATTTTTCAGACCAGATTGCACTTAACCACAAAACCATCGTGTGTCCCATGATCGATGTCATTGACCACAACCACTTTGGCTACGAGGCGCAGGCGGGGGATGCCATGCGAGGAGCTTTTGACTGGGAAATGTACTACAAGAGAATCCCGATTCCTCCAGAGCTCCAGAGAGCTGATCCCAGCGACCCCTTTGAGTAAGTAGCGATAAAGGGGAGAGTGGGAACATGAAGAAGGGCAAGCAAAAAGTGTAACTGTAGCAGAATCCAAGCCCAGGCCACTTCCATGTAGGCCACTTTCTGCTAATGAAAGGTAATAGAAGAAAACACCTGAAAACTAGGAAAAAGATCAAGGCAACGATTTGTAGAATTCACAAGCTGTGCAAGGAAACACAACTTGGCTCAGTGACTGTACATAAGAGACAGGCACATACTTGTAGTTAAGTATTGGCATCAGAGAAGTGATTGCAATGGCAGGAATTCTGTTTATTTCACAGAAATTTTATTTAATGTTTTATTTGCTGGCGATTGATGCAATATATGCACCCGCAGTTGAGTCCACGTTACACCAGCAGATGCTTTGTTTATAACTGGTGATATGGCTGCTGTATATGCAGTGCTGTAACTTAAACACAGAGCTGTCAAACCTGAACACTGTCAAGATGATTTGTAAATAGTTTTAGATAAGACAGCCTCTGATCCAGTATTGTAGAGATCAGCTCATTCACAGAAGTTATCTTCCTTCTTTTCACAAAGGTACATCCTTTTTTCTTATCTCTTGTTATAATTATTCTCATGTAAGGCTCAGCTTGGATTAATCCTTATCAAAAGAGAAAGGACAGACAGACAGACATGGTTCTAATGTGGGAAAGTCCCCAGGTCTCACACAGGCACATCCCATCAGGGCTGCCATTAGGGCAGGCTCTGACCTTCATTAGCCCTGGCTGAACCTCCACGCTGTAGGTTGTGGCAGTCTGAAACCTCAGCGTTCTCCCCTTCCCAAAGCAAAATGTGGAAACAATAGCAACAGAAGAACTCTGACCCTGATATCCAGGGAGTGACCAGCAGAGAGGAGTAGGTAGCTGTGATATCTGTGGGCTCACTTTCATTTTTCTACTTGTTCCTTTTTGCCTGTCTCCATCCAGGCCCTTCGGTCTTCATCTCGCATTAGCATAAGTGTCAGTGAAGTACTTGACATCAGGTGCCAATGTGACCACTTGTTACTGATCGGGTGGGAGATTCAGGCAAGCCCTGCTTTCGTCTCAGATTTTTGACAGCAGTTTAAATTTAGCATGGCCCGCACCTAAAATCGCTCCAGCCTGCAAGTTCTCAGGACAGCAGATCAGGTTTATTATAAAATTAGTTATTCATTTAATAGATAGGCAACCACAGTCAAAAGGCCTTGAACAGAGCTACTTATTACACAGTATAAAACAAAGAGAACAAGTAGATTACATAAAACAGTGCACAATATCGAGGTACCTATATTTAAGCTGGCAAAGAACTAGTGTAGATTAGGAGTCAATGTAATTTACTGCCAAAATAACAATAGCGTACAGAGCGCTTTCACTCAGCTCCCAGGAGGGTAACATTAAGGTAGACATCCCAGCTTTGGAGAGAAAGCCCCACAGATTTCCAGGGAGTATGCAGAAGATTTCTGCTTTGTGAAAGTTTGATGTAGCTTTTATAGTTTGTAAAGTGAACTGTTAGTCAGAAATTCCAGCTTCCTTTCTAGATCTCACTTCCACAGCAAGATATCTATTGACAGCTGGAAACATTACTTTCATGGCGTCAAAAAAACGTCACTGCAAGACAAGCTGTCTTGACTGAGCTATTTCACCGATTAGCAAGCTCTCATGAAGGGCAAGATGCCCTGAGTTCACAGCTAACAAGACACAGATAAGCTCTTCTGAGGGGCCAGATGCCCTGCTACACCATTCCACAACATGGACACAGCTAGTGCAATCACATAGCACTCTAGAGCTGCTAGATATTCAATTGCTCTAAGCATTCTTGGTCCTCTGAGTAGTTGTAGTTTCTTGGCACTTACTGAAAGTAACCTTTGTATAGCTTGGTTCAGCTTTCAAAGTTTGTGTAAGTAAAACTTCTCTATTGCCAGCGTAGCCACAGGGTTGCTTATCAGTTGTTTCACATTTGCTGTTTGTAGTTTGCATCTTGTGGAATCTTGTTGCAAAGACAAGAGAGGACTAAAGAGGAATCTCTCATAGGAAACTTCCTAGAAAGACAAGGTTTTGTGCAGTACAGAATAGATGTGGTGGCTTTGCATGAACTGCTGTTCCACTCAGCATGGCAGCAGCTGATACCCACCTTGCCCTGCCAGTGTGAGGCACAGGCAGATAAATGGCTTCTCAAGGAACAAGATATAGTACAGTGCAGCCTATAAATCTCTTGTAATCTGTGTACTAGTCAGGTGGAAAGACCCTGTTCTTGCACAAATCAGTGAGAGTCTCCCTTTGTTTTCCCCATAGCAGGATGCACATCAGAGCGATGCTGCTGGGAAAGCAGCACTGCTCAAGGAACCATCATGCCTGTCCCCACACATACCAGCAGGACTGAAGGCTGGCTGAGCTAGGACAATATGCTTGCTTAAAAGTACCCCCTGCCTAAGATGGCAAATGGGAATAGATATGTTTTAAATAATCAGTATGAATTTTGCTTAGGGGAAAGATTATTTTCTAATTCAAAGGCTTCTCTCCTATGGCCTTCTCTGCTGAGACGTCAAGTTTTTAATACCTTGCTTACAACAAATATAGTAAATGTTGCAAACCATTTTACCTATCAGAAACTTAATTGACCAAGACAGCTTCTGTGAAATAAAAGATACAGAACAGTTTTCCTCTAGTTACATATGCACTAAAACTAGAAATTGCTTCAGCCAGCACCATAATTATTATGCTACTGTTTTGTAAGCAGTAGGGATTTTTTTTTAATTTAAGTTAAATATTTTACTGTTAGTGTCGTAATAGTTCTATTTCTTGCCAGCAGAGTCAGATCTGAGATGATCCCTAATGAACTGGAAAATTGCCAGCATTTTTAGTAAAACACCAGCAAATAATGGATACATGATCCAAAAAGTGTGCTGATGAGTTTTTCCCTTCACTTAAAATGCCAACGCAGTATATGTGTGAAGCAGAAAAGGTCACATCAGCCTAAGAAATAATGTACATAAAACCAGATCAAACTACAGAAGACCTAAGAGCAGTTGTTGTATTATCTGCATGGTACATTTGCTTTCCATTTGCACGTGATCAAAGTCCTGCTGCAGCACACACCAGCAGTGTGTTTGCAGCTGACACAAGCAGCTGAAGTGTTGGCAGGTAGGCTCTTGGCATGACAGGAGCACGAATCTTACTGAGCTCCAATCCCAGCTCAGCTAGTGCTCTGGAATTAATCTTTTCCCACATTTTAATTTTTTTTAATAGTATCTCATTGTGGTCAGTTTTGACCAGGTACTCTCCCATTAGATACCATCTATCTCAGCATGGTCTTCCAGTTCAAAATCCTTCTTGTGAAGAAGAGACATTCTCATCCATTTGTGGTGTGAGTGTAGTCTTGATTTATTGTTCCCATGCTTGCAGTGCCACTTGGGACAGCATCTCCATCCTTTGCTGTGACAGAACTTGGAGTTTCACTGCAGCTCTCAGCTTTTTCTGATGTACACTCAAATGGTGTTCCTCTCACCCATTCTCAGGCCCTCTGCAGTTGTTCACAACAAGTAGCTTTACACCAAGATTTGGCTTGATGTTTATGGCTTTAAGACTGTAAAACGCTCTCAAAAGCTTCCAGTGTGAAATTCAGGTGCAGATGATGTACTAGCCCCAACTGGGGAGTCATATGACAAATTTGTAACTGCACTTGGATCAGGCAGCATTCATGCACGAATTTTATCAGTTTGGTTTACATATAGTTTGTCACTGGCCATGCCAAATTTCCCTTAGGTTTCACTGAACCGAACTACAGCCATTTAAAATGTATTTTCAGTCAAAGCTCCCATATGAATTATTGGATATTTTTCTATGCTCACTGCAGCGTATAGGAAAGCTTAACAACTATTCCATAAATGGATCTCATATAGCTTTTAAGATTAGCGAGGTTTTTGAAATATCTGTGTGACTATTTTTCAGGATATATTGAATCCTTCTAGGCATGGAAGCTGGATTTCTCCTCTAATAAGGTTGCCTCCTCATGCAGACACAGTCTGTGAACTCTTTGATTTCCCTTTTTCATGTGCCACAGAAATGAGAGGTTTTATATTGCATTTAACTGATCTGTCCCTGTTGCAGATCATCATAGTGACTGTAGTGATTTTTGTCTTGCAATTTGTGTACAACTACCTGAATATACTCTGAAGAGTGCTTCATGCTATTTTCTTCTGCTGCATCTGGGGTTGTGCAAGCAACTCAAATTGGTGTTCTGATGCATGGTGGGAAATTGTCAGACAGTTGTGGAATCATGATTATGTCATGATGATGCTCACTGTCCTGATCCCAGGATCAGTGATCATTCAGCAGAATTGGAGATCACTTGGAACATTTTATTGGAGTCTATAAGCAAGGAGGACCAGAGATGTTTATCTGCTTTGTGACAAGGGTCATCTTGGCTTATCATCTCCGGCTGGTTCCTTCCTCTGTCTCAGCAGAGGTTTGAGAGCTTGCCCTTACAGGACACTTAGGTTTGGGACATAAGAGCATGCTCCTCTGTGGCTGTTCCTTTCCATGGTGCAGGCTCTCGGGTCTCCAGCAGAGCTTGCCTAACCCAAGCAATCGCCACTTAAACTAATGGGATAACCTTGTTACTGTAATGGACTGTGATATACAGCATGTCAGTTTATATGATTTAATAGCCTATCTGAGCTAAAAGCTCTGTGGAAGTTCAAAGTGGAGGTTTGATATGCTCGGGCCTGCTGGGGATGACTGCTCTTTATTTCCTGGCAGCACTTACATTATATCAATTCATGGTACCACATGCCTGATCTCAAACTGGCATCCATTTCATGCCCGCTGCAACATACTTTTAACCAGACAAAAAACATCATTTCAACTCAAAAAACTATTTGGAAGAGGCTGCAGAACTCCTTGGACCAGTTTTATGGTGGTGTAACTTTATGATGCAGGAAGGAGAGAAAGGTGCAGGTTAGACCTAACAACATTACTGTTGAATTGCATCTCAAGATGGAAAATTTAACCAATGTGAGAACTGTTGTGCCATTTACTGGATGCCAAGACTCCTAGTACCTATCTGAGGAAGTTAGGAGTGTTTTAGTGTGTGGCCACTCCCTACTTTCCAAGAGTTCTTTGCCTTCCAGTGTAGAGCTGTGATCTCCAGACCTCCCTGGAGGGAGACAGAGCTGAAGAGACATGTAACTCTAGCAAAGGACTAGGACAGCAGTTTTGCAAATATTGGGCTATTCAAGCAAGTAGAAACAACTTTGTAAGATCTGACATTTTAGTTCCTATACTGAGTTTCCTATCTATAATATAGAAATAGAATCACTCCACCATCACAAGGCTCTCACAGTAATGGGAGCCACTTATATTTAATGGATGTACTTTTGGGTAAAATTTTGGACATGCTTAAGGGATAAAATTGGGTAATCAGTACATTTTTCCTTTCCCTTGCATCACAGGCTCTCACCCTTGAATGTAATTTATGACCCTAACGTAGCTAGTTGTGTGTAAAGATTGGAAGGTTACTTGATGTATTCTGTTGAATTGCGTACCTAAAATCACATTATTATTTTGCAAACTGTCATCCTGGTGCTCTTTTTTTGAATTTGATATCCTCTCAGAAATACTCTTTTTCTGCAGCTCCTTACTTTCAGTATTTAAATACATACTTTTTACAACATGTTCGTGCAAAGAAAGCCTTTGCTAAGACTATGTTTCAAACCTGACAAGTACTTTTACAATTTTATTATCATTTTCTGAAGTTCAGAAAGTGCTTTGGACAATGATTTCTGTTCTATAGCTTCCAGAGCTTTATAGCCTATGTCTTTTATGGCTGATTTCTGCCTATAAACATATTCATAAAACCTCTCACAACCAGAAACAATAATCTATTTTTTTAAAGCCTGAGTATAATCTACTGTTTTGAACTGTGCAGCAGGAATGTTTTATGCAAAGGAATTATTCTACAGTGAAGCAGTCTCCAACTAGTGCTAGTTTGTGTAAGTTATGGTCTTGAATTATTGTTTTGACAAGCTATGGTCTGTAAAAGACTGCTGGTGGAGATAACAATAGTGGATATAAAAATAGCTTTTACCAACTGTCATCTAACCATGGCCCCTTGAAATCTCAGAATTTTTTTCAATGAGAGATATTGACACTAACACAGAATTTGTGGGTATGCGTATGCTCATATTGAATCATTTTCTCCTGCCTTTGATAGGATTTCAGTGCAGAGGTACTGTACAACCAGTACATTTTCTCTGAGGACCAGTACAGAGGAGAGGACTCTACAGAGTGTGTAACCTATCAGAATGAAAAAAAAAAAATCAAGGATAAAATGCTGCTGGTGGTTTAATTTTAATTTTTAATCAAGGAAATCAATCACTAATCAAGTTCTTCATGCTAGATGAATTGGGTAGATTCAGATTTGATACACCACCTTTCACTTAAATGGTCATTGTGGCTCCTGCCAGCCAAGACAGAGTACTAATTTTTTTCCTAATGCCTAAACTCATATATCCAATTTTCTTTAATACTTGGGCCATCATATTTAGCATAAAAATATAAACACCCTGAGTATAATCCTTCTAGAGCTATTAGCCTGATACTTGACACAAGTATCAACTTTGGAGCTTGACAGTCTATATGCCCGTATGCTGGGGCAGATTCATAGAATGGGTCATGAATACTACCACTAATTAGAAAATTAAGTAGCTTCTGGGCATGATTTTAATACATCTTTACATAAAAAAGACTAGGATGGTGGCCAAGAAGAAGACTGAGCTATGTTGCTCAGTGCATACAGGTGGGCTATTTAAAACTATCACCATACTGTTGATACAGATGGCTTCACTTTCAAAATTATAAAATCATGTCTGAACAGTTTTCCATAAAGAAAAATGTCACCTTTTTAAGCAATTCTTTCCATTCTTATTTATATGTTTAGAGCCATTTTCTCTAGAACTTTAATGCAGAATTTGGTGACACCTGTTGATTCTAAGAAAGAGAAAACCAACACCCTTTCTTATATTTTATAGTGTTTATCAGCATAAATTTGGGAGCAACCTCTGCATCCACTTGGTTGTTGTGGTTTATTTAAAGAATGATCTGCTGCTGTCTAAAACCTCAGTCTAGTGCTGCAGTTGCTTCCAACAGAAGAAAGCACAAAGCCTGAACCAATTAATTTGATGGGATTGGGCTGTGCCAAACCACTTTCAAATGTGTCCATTGATGCAAGTTCCGTACATGTTTGTTGGCCCAGGTTTATTAATATTCTTTAGCATCTGTCCAGGGTGGGATGTGTTTGTTGTTTAGCCCTTGCTCTGTGAGGTCTGCAGGAGCTCCACAGTATCACAGTCCTTTCCTCCAGTGCCCATGGTTTGTTTTTTTTCAGAGGCAGCGATCAACTAAGCATGACATAGAAGCATCCTCACTTGCCAGTATATACCTTCTGATTTTTTTTTGACTGCATGGAATAATTCTGCCTGTCCAGCTATCTTGGTGTAGCCCTGAGGTAATGAGATATTTCTGTCTTCCACTCTGAAAAAATTAGGCTGTCAATGCAGTGTGTGCTGGAAGCATGAAAAAAGAGGAGATGGGAAAGAAATTTGTATATAGCCAGTGTTTCAGTACTATTCTTACAATATCCAATCAGAAATTTTCCTGCCACAGCTTTAACCCCTTCACCTTTTTAATCACTTACACTGCACAGTGGGAGCAGAGCTTTTAAGTACTTGAGGACTCATGTCAGATAAGTTCATTGTTCATTTTCAAGTAAATTATATTCTTTCCTTCAGCCTCTCTTAATAAATAATGTTTTCTAGATCTCCGATGATTATCTTTGCTCCTCTGCAGACTGTTTTCATCCTGAGAGCCTACAGCACCAGCCAAAGTCTTACCATTGCCTGGTGGAATAGATGGGTGACTTTGCCTCTCTCAGAGACTATGTTCCTGTTTGCATTTCCTTGACAGTATTGATTCATGCCAGGCTTGTGCTCTGGTGTAACCTCCACATCATTTTCTGCAGAACTGGTATCTAGCCAAGTATTCATCATCCTCCTCTTGTAATTCAGATTTTACATGTGTAAAGGCAAGGCATTTATATTCATATCTATTTCAAGTGCCATGTCCAAAAGAGTGATCTGTCTTCATTATCCATAGATCAGTGTGATATTTTTTATCTGCACATTTGGAAATTTTTTTTTTTCCTTTCTTTACCTCGCTTTTCCAATTTGCTATGGTTTTTAAATTCTGCTTAACCCTCCAGTTGTTTACAGCCTATTGCGATGTTACTTGAGCTTTACTTGAGGTTTGTGCAAGTGGCAAATTCTGTTCTAAATCCCGATTATAATACTGTCTGTTTGGTCCATGCCTGAAATTGAGACTTTCAGAGTTCCTGGCTTTCCAATAATCCATTTTCTCAGCCAGAAATGCAGCCTGTTCCACACTGTGGCCCTTGAAAATTTGCCAGCTTCCTGCTAAGCAAACCTTTATAAAATGATACCAAAGAATTCCTTCACATCCTGTAGATGGCATCTGATTTACAGCACAATAGCAGCTTGCTCTTCAGATCCGTTTCCATCCTTGAGATCAAGGCTAGGACTCCATGGACACATGTTCCAATCTGATCCAGTTATGCACAAAGCCCTCCACTCCATGGAGCTGCTGAATTACAGCTTTTAATGCAACATTGAATTGAATCAGATGCAGGACAGTGTCTGCAGATGATCTCAAGACAATTTCCATTTTGATTTTGGATTTTGGGGTATCAGTAGGTTTTGCATCTCTGTTCCATTAATTATGTACCTTCCATATTTCTGCAGTTTTTAACCCTGGCAGTTTATCTGTGAATCAGGTTATTTATCTCAGACTTGAGTGAGAAAAGTGGAAACATTTTTTGTTTACAGTCTTAGAGGAGTTCAGTATAGGTATTGACCTGATGAGAACCTTATTCTGAATTATCCCCAGACAAACTAGCATCTGTTTAATTTTCATGTAAGTAACCAAAATATCATTATTCTACCTGGAAGACAAGTTTTTGTCAAGAGGCAAAGGTAAATGCCTCCTCCAACCTGTGAAGTGAAAATTATGATAAACACTCTGAAATTAGTTTATTTATAAAATGCTATGCATGTCTCTAGATAGACGAGGAAAAAATGAGACTCAAAAAAGTTGACATTGCTTTCTTGATGAACTGCCAAGACTATATCCTTTGTCCAGGAACAAGATCCTTGTGTAAACTTTACCCATTTCAAAATGAACAAAACTTTTGTTTGTGAGAAAACAGCACAGAAATATCTCTTCAAGTGAATTATTTGGGAAATCAACCCCTGTGATGTTTTCTTTTTTTTAAGATGGTGCATCAGTGTTATTTTGAGTGCTGGAGAGGCACTGTAGGCATGAAATTACAGAAGTCCATTTGCTCCCTACAGAGAATGAGATGCCTGCAAGGAAAGAGGAGATCCCATGCCCTCCACTCTCCTTGTTCTCCAGCAGAAAGTTTAGCTGATGCTGCAGTACTTCCCCGGCTTTTTCATGCTAGGGCAAATAGCCACTCTCTTTTCCCAGGGGTGCAAATGACGTGTGGACATGCAGGGAGCTGGGAGTGGAGAGATGGTGATAAGTCAGGAAGAGCACAGTGGGAGAGCAGTAACAATAATTTCTCTTTTCAAAGCACTGCAAACGTGCAAAGGACCTCTCAAAATACCCAGGGGAAAAGTAAACAGCAGGGAAGAAAGTAGTTTGGAGGAGTGATTTCAGACCACTGCCTGGGGAGCACAGGGCAGGGGTTTTGAAGAGACTCCCATGGACCCTGAAGGAGAACAAACCCTAAGCTCTCAGTCCACAGGAAATGTTTTAAGTCCCCAGCTCTTTGCTTTGCAGAAGGTTTTAATGCCTAGCCTGTCATTTAGGGATTTTTTTTTTTTTTTTTTGACAGAATGACAGTTGAAACAGCAAAACCGTTCAAAGCACAATCTTTGTTCCTGGCTTGTTCAAAGGGCATTCAGGGAAGGTGAACAGTCCTTTGTCAGTCATATATGTGTAATTAATCAATATAGCTTAATCATATGGGCCCTGTTATTTCCAGGGATGTTTTCATTTGACCTTAAACCAAACAACATAACAAAAACAAAGGAATTATTGTAAATGTTGAATATAAACTATATTGCATTAATTTTTACACTTACCTTACTGCATTTGCTTGCATTTCCATTTCTGCTACATAGAGATATTATTATTCCATAGAAGAGTGATGTTAAGAGATGTGATTATGTTTTTTGTAAATCACAAGGTATTATTGCTATTGCAACCAATTACCAATATGGGTTCCTATAATGGTAATTTAATAGATTAATAAATTTTTAATGCCAAGACAGAGTATTGTGACTGTCTTAATGGAAGTGATAATACTTTAAAAACATTTGTATATGTACCAGAAGGCAATAACATGCTCATAATTTCTGTAAGCATAAAAAAATTCAAAATTTATCAAAATGTGAATATTGGAATGCCTGAGATTGTTTTTTTTATACTGCCATGTTTTTTTAATGCGGTATAGCAGAATACTGATCCAGTTTATAAAAATACTTGAATTTACATATTTGTTTATTAGAAATTATTTTTACCTTATTACTTTCATTAATAGTTTGTTGGAAATGAAAGTTTCCTAAACTCTGCCGGCACAGCTGGCCCTAGGCTGTAAGACAAGGAAGGTTGATAGGGGCTTTAACTGCAGACAGATTTCATCTGTCTCATCTAATACTTATTAAGAAATCTAACCTCGGTTAAGTTGTATTATACAAACCTTCAATTGTACCAAGGACTGCCAAATAGTTGTTTTCTGCTTTTACTAGACTTACATCTCCACCTACTGGCTGATTCAACAAAGTCCCTTTAAAATATTAGTTTAAATGAAGTCAAAGTAGTGTTTTGCCTGTTAAAGCTTTTCTTATTCATTTATAGACACATTTTTCTGGTGAGGTTTGTTCAAAGTTGCTTGGCCACCTATAATATATGAACTATAATGAAGTCACTGATTTTAAACTTCTTGTCCTGTGCATATTAGCTTTGGTCTTAATAACGAAAATATGACGGAATTTTTAAATCAGGAAAAGATATCTCTCTCTCTCTCTCTCTCTCTCCCTATCTATCTATTCAGTGGGAATGCATGAGTACATCCAATAGCCAAGTACACAGTACACCTGTACAAAGTTATTCCTGTATAACTCAATAAAGATTAATAGCATAAGAAGATTTATAGCAGTAGAGAAATAATTTTTAAAAAGAAAATCAGAAAAATGTCTTGTAGCAGAGCACTCAGATGACCCAATGGGTGATTATCAGTATTATTGCTGCATCCAGAAGGAAAAAAAAAAGGCAAAGGAAAAAAAGAAATTGTAATGTCAGTTTAGAATTTAGCAAAAAGAACAGGCTGAAATTTGGTAACAAAAAGTTGAAAGTCAAGGTGGACTGACAGTGAGAATTTCTTTCAGAACAGTGTCATCCGTAGGCAGCAGTAGAGGAAGAGAGCAGCTATTTGTGGAAGCTGATGATCATAGATAACAATGACTCTCCACTGTGATAACAGCTGTGAAAAGGACAAATGAAATCCTGGATCTTATTTTGCTTGTAGCATTTGGCCCTAGTTACCAAATATTTCCAAATCCCAGCTGACCTTACTCCTTTTCCTCACAAGTCAGGATATCTCCTCACACCCTCAGGTGGGTTCTGTCTGTTCTTCTCTGGTCTTTGAGATGCTACAACTTCAGCCCCATTTCCAGAGGGAGAAGGTGAGAGCATAAAACACACACAAAATTAGAGCACAGGGTGTTCTTTTATACCTTAGTTTTCTCCAAAGGTTTTGCTTTCTCATTCTTTATGATGAGTCATTCACCTGCGAAAACTGATGTCATGTCCTGTCTACCACCACTTTAAAACCTTTTGACTGGCATTTCTACTTAATTTCTGCTAAATTAGCAAGTCTGTGACTTCAGAAAGCTTCCTACTAAAAATACATTGGTAAAATCTTAACTATTGTGAGGAACCTAAAGTACACAATCTGCCTAGTGGTCATATAGAGAATAAATACAGTATAGTGCATGGTGAAACTAGAAACCTGCTGCTTGGGCTGAGTAATAGTAATTCACACACACCCCATTAATTTTATGGATGTCAATTTAGATCTAGATACCACATCAGGGGCATCTAGAAAAATGTCATATGAGCCACTTAGAATTAAATATCTTTTTCTGCAGAAGTTTGTGTTGAGCAGTGCTAGAATTCAAATGCTAAATGGTGTAGGTTTCTTTTCAATTTGTTTTTTTTTTCTCTGAGCAATTTCTTCAAATACTTACAAGAATAACTCAAAATAGGAGCATGCCCTGAATACAAAAGTAGCTATTACCCAGCTGGAACAGAAATATTCCAAAAATGTGGAAGATAACTGAAAGAAAATTGAAAAGCACTTTGCTTTGTATCTGAAAACAATAGGCACCAGCAGAAACCTTGAGACAATTTCGGTGGTTCTCCAGATAGCTGATTTTTGAATGCTTTCATTTGACTAAAATGGAAGAATTAATTATGGAACTTAAATGAATGTGTGAGTTTCTGCATGTTTCTGCATGACATTTCAGACATAAGAAATAAAAAAATACTCCAAAAGAAAGGGTAAAAGCACAAAGATGTGGAGTTCAACCCATAAAGCAGGAACACCAGCAGGACTAGAGGTGCCTGTAGCATCATAGCATCATTGACAGCAGCATAGATGATGCCTTCAGTTCTCTGAAAATACTGATCATTCTGGAAATTAATTGAACATACCAAAGCAGTCAGGCTGTTTAAAAATATTTGATCCGTCAGAGGATTCCTGGTCCATTGCTAAGAGACCTCACATCCTGTTTCAGTCTTTACTTCCTTGGCCTTTTGCAGCCTCTTTTCATAAAAGACAAGCTCCATAGTCCTCTGGTGGTTCTGGCACAGCTTTAAGTTTATTTTCACCTCTCCATTTTGAAAAGTGCAGGCCAGATTTGTATGCATCATACTGCATGCAATCCTCAGCACCTGAGCTATATCTGCTGGAAAGATCTTTACTAATAGATCTTAAAGTTGTGTTTGACCTTTCCAGAGCTTATCTGTTTCTTGTTTCTTCCATCCCTGAGCAATCCGACCTTGCATATCTCAGGTAGCTGGGGCAGCTATTCTTGCAAATATTCAATTGATCCAGTTGTTGCTCTGACAAAGTAAAGGGCTCAGGGTGTATGGAATAAGATGTACTTGAAAGATTCCCTGAGAACTTTGATGTCGCTTTTCCAATACTTGAATCCATTTCCATTCAATAAGCATTGTACTTTTTTTTCCACTTCCATTTCTAATGAAGCCTGAAATTAACATAACTTTTTAGTTTCCTTTCTTATTTGCAACAACATCATTGATACTAGTAGCATAGCACTAGGAATAGTTATTGTAAAGCTAGAGGCAGAAGTCAAAAGTATTTTGGATCCTGTATGTTGGGAAGAGGAGTGTTTTGAGTTATTTGGTCTATCCCAATATAACTAACACTTAACATCTCTACATTTAAGCTACAGTTTGTCTGGGGGAGAGGTAGTCCATGTGAATCTTAGTTAAAATTTTGAACTCCTCAGTGTCATCACCTTACCTTAACAGAGGTCCTCTGTTATTAAAAAGCTGATGTAAATGCACTATTTTTTTGGGGGAGGGGGGGGCAGGGAATTAATTTTTGTATTGTGATTTGCAGGTGTAATGGCATGAAAAACCCCTATATTTTAAGGGAAGAGCTATAGCAGTTGATAATTCTGAAATTTCTGAAACCCATAGATGAGCATATGCTACTGGTGAGCAAGATTTTAGTGAGCAGTTTTAGCAAGGGGTTCCTACAGGGATGACTAGGATTTTGATATTCAAAATTGAATTGAAATTTCTGGTGTCTTGTATATTTTCTGTTTGTGTAAACAAACTTGGTGTTAGCTGTAAGTCAGTATCTGTTAATAATTATGTTGGACAATTCTCCTTTCTGAGCCTTTTTGCCTCTCTCTGGGTTTTGTCCCTGTAAGAGGGTTGTTAACTCTGTACACATCCTGCCAGAGATATAATAGTAATGAGAGAAGCAAACTCAGGGGTCCATAATCCATTTTTCAAAGTTAGGTAGTTCAGTCTGAAGAATGCAGTGTTTTGGAGAGTGTCTTGCTGGGACACAGAAGATCTGTAGATGAGAACAATAGCTGGAGCAGTAGAGGCTCATCACAGTGCCAGGGGCAGGGCTGGTCACTGACGTGCTGTCAGGTTTGTTAGCTGAAACAGATCCTTGGGGATTTTCACAACAGCTTTCCTTTCTGCACATTGATATTCCTTATTTCTGAATTATTCAGCATTGCTGCTGCTTAGCCAGAGAGTGTCTCTGGAGCATAATTAGCTAAGCAATGGATAAAAACAGGAAAAAAGAAATGTCCCAATTATATAGTCATTGTTTTGTGAGTACTTGAATAGCAGTTTAAAATACCAGCTGTAGTTCACAGGAACCTGCAAGCCAGGGCTGGGAAACTCTGGAAAAGATACCCTAGCCTCAGTCAAATTAATACCAAAATTCCTATGGTATGAAACAGGGCAAAAGTTGAACCTTTCAAGACATGTAAAAACAGACAGATACAAACTAATGCTGAGATATGACCTGTCCTACATCTACCTCATTTTTAAGAGAAACAGAAGGACAATCCCTTTCTCCATGTGTTAAATACTTTGGTAGTTCTTTTTCCATTCCTTACCTTTTTTGGAAAATGAAATTAATTTTGTTTTTACCAAGATAATAATGAGAATCTTTGGCTAGTGTTTGATCTACTACTCTTACTGCTGGAGATGTGTTTTGCTGAAAAAGGAATGATGTTTCAGGATTGGAAGCTTCGTAGAAATATATTAACACTGAATTTTATAGATGAAGTACAGAACAAGTGACTTACTGTAGAGCCTAAAAAACAGGAGTATCCACACAGGACACTCCTGAGGCCAAATTTTGCTACCATATCTTAGGCCTTCTTCCCCCATTTTCTCCAGCTGTTAGCTCTCTTTATAACTTACTTAATTTAAATTAACTAGTTAATTAGCTCTTTGGCAGAACTAATTTTTAAAAATTAGGCATTTCCTAAATTTTAAGTAAATTACACAAAAAATAAATGTTACCAATATTTAATGGGAACTAGAATCTCTTTCTCTTGGTCTTCAGGTGATGGATACAGAGTTTTATTATCTTAAAAACAGGGGGAAAATACATTTCAGCTTTCTGTTTGCAGGCGTTATAGGAAAGCAAATGGCCAACAGGATATTTACACTGAAGCAAGGAGAAAGAGCAGCATCATACCAGGCAACTTGGTTGACTGGTTACAATAAAAATAGTTCAAATATGGAACTTCTGATCCATAAAGATAAATTCCAAAATGTTATTAATGAAATAATTTTAAGTGGGAAAGATGCTCAGAGGAAAGAGCATGCAAATATTTAGTAAGCCTAAGAAATAAGCTGATTTTAACAAGGAAAGTGTTTTGAATTTGAGATTTCTGAATGTAAATGTCAGTGTTATTGCAAATAAATGAGAAGAATCAGAAACGCTGGCATGAAGTCAAATGTTTTGTTAGAGTTCTTATGTTTTATCATTGTCAGATGTAAGCTTGATGCCTGAGTAAAACATCCTGCAGGACAGACTTAAAGCCAAATTAGCCAGCCTTCCATATTAGTTACCTGCAGGAGTGATGTCAGAGCTGGCTGCAGGCACACTCCAGCTGGTGCTCTCCAAATGGAATACTGAGTGTCATCAATCTGTGAGTGCTCCTTGCAGACACACCTTCCTGCCCTCAAGGCAGGGTTACCACACTCTGATAGCAGCCACAGGAGGTGAGCCAGGGAAAAGTTGTTTGAGATGAAGGTTGTGTTCTCTGTGGCTTCCCCAGATTCTTCCAGAACTGGAGTGATGGTGTGGCTCTGATTTCAAGCACCCAGAATCCTGCAGATGTGGGGCATCACTGCAGGTGCCGGTGATACTGGTGGGAAGAGGTGGCCTATTCTTCTGAGTCTTGGAAGCATCCTAAAATTCAGCATGCTCTCAGGAGCTCTCTGCCATGTACAGCAGATGCAGGGATTACCCCAGTGATTTGTAAATCTGATCTGGTGTGAGGAGAAGGATTTGTGTGGTGTGCAAGGTTATATATGCTTGCTAAAAAGTTTTGGGGCAGTCAAGAGAGGTTTATTGACTTACTCTGGATGAGGGAAGAAGGGAAAAGAAAAGGAGTGATGGTAGATACTATAGAATACTTAATCTGTGTTTAAACCACCTAATTCAGGAGTAGTTTTGGTGGCATTGGGTTGATGGTTAGACTACGTGATCATGAAGGGCTCTTCCAACCCTGATGATTCTGTGATTTTGTAATCATGAA
This sequence comes from Melozone crissalis, assembly GCF_028551555.1. Taxonomy (NCBI): domain Eukaryota; kingdom Metazoa; phylum Chordata; class Aves; order Passeriformes; family Passerellidae; genus Melozone; species Melozone crissalis. The sequence continues at coordinate 31,053,407 of NW_026535784.1, read as the reverse complement.
GTACTGCCTCCTGTGCTTTGCAATACCCACCTCCAGGAGCATGTAAACTCAACAAAACCCTCTACACTCAGGAAAACTGTCTTGTTTTCTAGTGCTTGAGTGAATTCAGCAATTTGAGGGAGATACAGCTGTTCTGTGGGGATAAGACCACACACCTGCAGGCTGTAGCAGGGAGTGCTCTCCCTTTGGGAACAGCAAGACATCAGATACCTTAAGCAGTAGTAGGAACTTGGCTATTTGAAAGAATAGGTGGGCAGTGATTGTGACCTCCATTCCAAGTCTTTTGCCGTTGCCGTTGTTGCTTTCTCCTAAAGTTGGTAGAGTATGGATACACGTTTGACATCTTTATTTTTCATCAGATGACCATGACAGGCTGAGAAGTTGCTGCCAAAGAGTAGCTCTGAATGGTTTGATGTTAAGCTGTGAGATTGTCTCAAGTATTGGTGCAGGTCCTTGGGGGAAATGGCTCTACAGAACCACACATCCTATTGAGTGTCTCCATTAATTATGTGAATTATTCAGGGGCTTACAAATCTTTGAGAGGACAGTCAAAATGCAGTGTTGTTTGGTCCTGGCAAATGGAAGAAATAATCAGAAGGAACTGACGTGAAATTCAGCTCTGAAAAGCAAAGAGTTCCACTGCCAAGGAGAAATTTAAAGCATGAATGCAAATAGCTAGTTAGGACTGCGACAGGAAAGGATGAAGGTGTTATATTGTTAAATAAAGTTCCATTTTCATCATGTGATGTGTTAACATCCATAAAAGTTGCAGGTAGATATTCCAGTTTGCGTATCTGTCCTGGACACATTGCCATGTCCAGATTTGACCACCATATCTGGGAGCCATGGCATACTCATTTGGAGACTGCAGATGAGGTTCAGAACAGAGAAAACTGAGAGAGGGAGGACACTGTATCTTTCTGATATGGAAAAATTAATTAAAAAGAGGATAGTGTTGAGTTGTTCCAATGGAGACTGGGCAGGTTTTTCACAGTTGTAGCATTGTTCCCCCTTTGTTTATTTACTGAAGTTTCATCAGGCAAAGGCAGTCTGTAACGTGATCAAGGAGAAAACTTTGGCAAAGTTCATCAGCCCTTAATATTTTACAGAGGATTGTATAAAACTTCAGTGGCAGTGGTGGTTTACTTGTGTGCAGTTAATTTTTTTGCTAAGAAAATTGCTTTTCCACAGACAAAGAAAAGCGCTTAGTGATTTGCTGAACTCTCCAGTCAAGGGATTTAATTTAGTAACTGAGATGGAGGGAGGAGTATTTTTAATTCACTGATGTACTTCATTTATGTATTTGTTTCCTAAGAGGGAAACAATAATAAAATCTTTTGTGATAAAGTCAGTTTGCAAGGCTTACAATAACAGGGAATGTTTAACTTGAAAAGGTTTTATTTTAAGATTTATAATACTGTAAAGTAATTCAAAGAAAAATACAAGCAATATATTCAAAGTTAACATTTGGGGCATGTGTGAAATAATATTTCAAAAAAAATTGTTTTCACTGTAGGCTCCTATATAATAGCACTAAAAATGTATTATAGGTCAGTATAAAGGCTCAGCTAGAGTGGTTTAGTGACTGGGGAAAGACCTTCTCATGTATCAGTTTCTAAACAAACATATTTTTTGCAAGAATTGATATTTCAGAGGATTATTTATATCAGCAGACAAGACATGCACTTCCTGAAAATGGATTATTTCTGTGTTCTACTACTTACTGCAATAGATCATATGCTGACTTCTTATTAGAAAATATGTTTAAAAGATCTTACATTAGTCTCCACCTAGAGTACAAATTAGCTGTGCTTCCTTCACTAGAACTGTAGCTGGGAAACTGAACTCAAAATCTTTCATGCAAGGAAAAAATGTTCTTGATTATATTCCTTTCTCTGAAACAGGAACTTTTTATTACATACATTATTTGTCAAGAATGTGACACATATTTCTTGCTGCATACTTGGCTGTTGGCTTTTGTCTCGGTAATGAAATACATACACACATGCTCTGAATGGATCATGACAGTGGAGTGAACTTCATTATTCCACAGAGAGGTGAAGGAATATTGGCTCGCTTGTGTGGTGTTCATCATGTGGACACCATTGCTCATGGCAACGGGAGTTTGTGGAGAATGACATTATTCATTTGGAGTTTTGCCTGGCAGCCATCTCTATTGTTAGTGCAGAGCAAATAATGTGATGATCTTGAAGGACTACCAGGGATACATACATGGATCCTGTGCTCACATCTACTGTGAAATTTCAGAGTTGTTCAATTTACTGAAACAAAAATAGGAAGATTTTTTTCACTGTCTCCTAATTTTCTTCTTAGTCATCACTTCAGATGGCACCTGTCTGTAATTAGAATCTGTCCTACAGCAGACAGGGTGTATCTTTGAAAACCCCAAACAGGGGGTGCATCTCCTGCATCCATTTCTCTCTGATTTATTAAATCCCCCAGAAAGTGAAATCAAGTCTCAAGGTGAATCCCTCCCGTGTGATGCAGGAAGAGGAAGGTTGCTTTGTTTGTTGCTTCTGCACTGGGATTGGAGTATGCTGAGTTTTCTCCTTGGAAAACACAGGTGTATAAACCACTCCTAGATTAATGGCAAGGTATCTAAAGGGTATTGGTACAGACAGGGTGATGTATGGAGGAAGAAAACTGCTAATGCAGAGCATGCTGTGTCAGATTTGCTTGAAGCTGTTCTTCCTGCTCTGGAAAGAGAAGCAATGAAGACAAAATGCTGACCTCTGTGAAGCTCATTCCTCTTCTCAGAAAATGTACTTAGTCTTTCTTTCTTGCTATTATTCTTTGTCAAGAAATTGTACCTTCTAGGTAGAGCAGATTTTCAGCCTCCAGGAATAGTTGCACCAGCAAGTGATTGAAAGATATCGTCAGGTATCCACTTCACCTAAGCGCAAAACACTGTTTAGTTGTGACCATTTCACTTTTCTGCCTCTGTGGAGAGATTAAGCCTCATCACTAATAAAAAAACTAAATTATGAATGGAGTTCTTTTAGTAATACTTGAAAGCAGATTTTTTCCCTTTGGCTTGTTTGCTTTCCCACTTGCTCCCAATATTAATTGTTAATGGAATAACATCCTGTGTAATTACAATGGAAGCATGGTTCTGCTTTTAAGTATAGTTATGAGGAGAAAATATTCATAGTGTTCTGTTTCACTTTATCTTCATTTATAAGTGTAGCATTTAGAAGAATAGCATCCTATGTACAGTCTTACTGCTGGTAATGACAGCCAACAATTTACTGTGTGTATTAGGTTAGGTTCTGTGTTGTTGTACAGCTGAAGTTTTTAGGAAAATATTTTCACAAATGTAGGACACCAAATGTCAGACTGACCTAATTACTGTTCTTCCCTACACTTTCTATGGGCTTTCTTCTCTTCTGCTAGCTGGAGATGAGTGGTTTGAAAATGTTTTCTCTAGCAAAACATTCAGTTGTATTATCTTGGTCTTTATGGCATCATAGTTCTCCTTTCTGGTTAGCTGTTAGCGAGGGATTGTTTTTGTTTACAAAAGTAAGTGTCAGGAGTGAGACCTGCTGGTGAGATCCATGCTCCTCAGTTCACACCAGCTGCAGAGACAAGCATCCCCTGAGAGTTTTTCAGGGAACCTGGCAAAAAAAAAAATTTCCTAGGCAGGGAGTTGGTGAATGAGCTGTAGGACAGGATTGAAGCCAAGAATTCAGGAGACTCAGATCAAGAGATCAAAAAGAAAGAAGTTTCTAGTGACAGTGTAGACAGTATAGATTTCTGTCCTTTGGAGGTGTACAGATTTGATCAGTCAGCATAACTGTACTGACCCTGGCCACCAGATAACAGATGATGATCTCAAAGATTAAGGGTGGATTACTGCAGCATGAACAAAGGTGATGTAAGTATCGTGAGGCTGAAGTAGTGTCCCATGGTGAGAAGTTTTTTGGACAGATGGAGCAATTTTTCTCTTTGGGGGAAACAGGTCTGAGGCCTGAAGCCCATCTGTGTGCTGGCAGCAAGTCGGGGTTGGCAGCAGCACCTGAGCCTGTCACTGAGACTGGACTCATGACCCCAGGGACAGCGTCCACATTTGAGGCCAAGAAAGTGGGGAAAAGTGAGCACTCAAGGCCTTAAAGTGGACCCTGAGTCGTCTTTGAATCTGCATTTGAATTATTTCTCAGAGGAGCTAAGAAACCCATTGGATGAGAAGCACTGAGCACTCTTTGTGTAGTCTGTAAAATGATAACAGTATTACCAATTCCTCCTATGAACAACATCTACTTAATGCGACTATGTGTCAGTAATGATCTAGATGATACAGATCCCATTTGTTTGGGGTGGTGGATGTGGCCAGTGGTGGAGATCAAGTGAAATTACAGTTCCAGTGGGGTCAGTAGCTGCTATTTCTAACAAAGATTTTTCTGATTGTTTGTGATTAAGGATTTGCTTTTTCCGTTGTGTTTTTTGTGTTGGTTTTTGATGGGTTTGTGGATGGTTCTTTTGTAACCTCTTAACAATAAAGCCTGTCTAGATTAGATTAGCTGGGTTGGTTAGAGCACATTGCTAATAATGGCAAGGTTGTGGGTTTGATCCCTGTACAGGTCATTTACCTGTGGATCCCTTTCAACCCAGAAGATTCTGTGATCTTCTCACCACTTAGAAGAGTTCTTATTACTGTTCAGCTTACCTTCCTGCCAGTTCAGGATTTGATACACCTTTCCTTGTGCTTTCAAATGTAATTCTGAAGTGATAGAACTGTCTCTAACACATTATTTAAAATTATTTGGGCATCGATTGCCCAAATCAATTGCTCCAAATCTTAAGATGTTTCTTAAAATAGCCGTAACACTTTTTTTTTTCATATATTATTAGTCTAGATAAATGCAAAAGAATATTTTTTTTCTGGAAGCAGGTTTTCTGGAGACAGGAGTCTTGGGGTTTGAGGTAATGCAGTTACATTGCTTATATGTTCTTTTTTTTTTTCTTGAGTATTTTCCTTATAGACATCTACAGGTTAGGGCGACCCCTCTTGATCCATGTGCTGTTACATGGCAGGCAGTGGGACACTGCTGGCACAAGAGTATCTGGGCTGTGTGAGCGTCTGGATCCAGGAGGAAAAAAGCTTGCAAGGCAGCTGCAGTCTCTGTTGGTGAGTCACCTAAAAGCCAGCAATGGACCCAGTCCAGCCTGAGGCCATATCATCTCCTGTTATTCTGCTTTTGAATTGCTCCCAAAGGTGCTAGCTGTTCTTAGAAATGTATCCTATACAGCTAGAAGAGGATTTTAGTGTGCAGCCTCCTTGAGGGAAGGAGGTTGGTTGTCTCATTTGCACTGTGTAGGGATTCTCATTCCCAACTCTGAGATCAGTGTGGTTTGCTCAGCAGTTTCCACTATGGCTTGTGCAAATTAGCAGAGCTCCATGGCAAACTGATTAGCTGTATTTGCCTTCAAAGTCAGGTGCAGAGTTCACATACATAATTTCACTGCAACTGATAATAAACCAGGAAGGTTCATTCCTCTGGTTTTCCACAGCCTGTCCATTTTTACAACATCAAATTAAAAGTAGATGCTATCATGGGATAATCAAGTGCGCAACCTCATCAGTTTTCAGCTCCTTTGTGCTCCATTGAGAAGTACTTTCCAGTGTTTTTTCTATCACTTCTGTACTTGAAAAGCTGCTTTCAGTGCTTCACAGATTCCACAAGAAAATATTCTTGCTCCTCTGGTGCAGACTGGGAGAATCTAATGCCTGGCTCCCCATTACCCTCCATAATAGGGTAACACCGCAAATTACAGAGCTTTAATAAATGGCAATGATGCATCTAAGAGAACATTTCCAGGATCCCAGAATGCCTTTGGCTGCATATTAGCCTCTTCAGGACTAATTTTTTTTTGCCTTCTTAAAACTTGGCGTTCATGAAATCTTTGACCACTGGCAAATGGATGAGTTGCTTTGTGTAGCAATGGCACAGCTACAAAAGCTGTGCCAAGGTCCAGCCTCTCCCCCTGTCAGCATGGAATCTTTTCAGGCTTCTGCATTAATCCCCAAAGACAGACATAAACGAAATATTAAAATTACCTTTTGTCCCCAGTTCCCTGCTTGTGCTTGAAGGTGTGGAGTGCATAAGGTGGAGTGGGGGCACTTGCTGACAGTACTGTGGAAGAACTGATCAAAGGAATAACATTCATCCACATCCTCAGCTCCATGGCAGATCACAGCCATATCATTAACTGTGTGTCTCATCTCGTTAGCCTAGTGTGAGAGCTCTGTCTGCTTGAGTCGGTCACCAGGGGCAGTCTGTGGGACCCTGAAGAAAAGCCAATTCCATCAGGATGCTAGGCAGCAGTGTTTTTAAAGACTTTGCTAAAAAATCAGGAGAAGGTTATTGTAACTATACTTCCACTTATTCAAAATCTTTGCAACTCAGAAATGTTCTGGTGATGACCTTCACTAACTATTCAGTCTGATCTGGTGTGTGAACAATAGCAGGAACAGAAAAGAAAAACCACTGAAACTCCAGGTGCCATTTCCTTGCAGTGCTTTAATTCTTACCCTTCTTATTTGCCCACCTGAATCAATTTCAAAGAAAGCCAGAGCCTGAAATACTGCAGGACATCCAGAACAAGTAAAACCTTGTCTTTTGTGTGGAGTTTATGGTGGTGATTGCAATTCAGCAGCCTTGTTGGTCTTTTTTCCAAGTCCCCAACTTCTACAAGTGTGCACGTGGTGCTGTACAGTGGCATGTAGTGTATTTATCAGACAGGCTTCTTTTCCTCACTGGTCATTCTTCAAACCACCCAAGCTGCTGGGTGTACACCTTATGTACAAAGCTATTTTGGGTGGGCTCTCATGTCTTTAAATCTACTTTAATCTGCAATAAGTACATAATATGTTAGAGTTCTAAAAAACATAGGGCTGTAGTAATCCAAATAACTTAGTTAAAATCATCTGTAACTTTTAACAGCCGACTCCTAACTGATTGGATTTGTAATCTAGGAATCTGCCTTGGGAGGAAAAAGTCTGAATTAAAGGACTATTTTGAAAATAAGAACCTATTTTCAGCCCAGTGGTTATGTTTCAAAAGGAAACATTTATTATCTTTAATGAAATTGAAAATTTCTCCTTGAGTTTAAACTTTGGTTATGATGCTATACAGGGCTTAATTAAGTCAATAAAGCAAAAGTAAGCCCTGGAAGATAATTTTCTGGTTTATACCTTTCTGTCTAAGGAGGGGAAGAAAACATTGGATAGCAATTCTCTTCAGATACTGCCCCCATATCTTCTGAGAGAATTTCCACAAAGGTGGTGATGGGATTTAATGAACTGTTGTTATTCATAGGAACATAGAATCAAAGCTCAGCAAAAGCCAGGAAACCTGAAGTTCCTCTTTTAGGGACAGTTGATACTATTTTACCTCCAATCTATCTTCATTTCTACATCTAATTTCAAAGATTATATTTTCAAGGGACAACAGTGAATGCAGATAATATCCATCAATTTGAAAAGGTGCTAAGCTCACAGAGCTGTTTCAAATTGTGTTTAGAGGTTGTTTTTGTTTTCTCTAGCAGTTCTTCCTACTGATAAATTGAAGGGTTTTTTGCTGCTGTGTCCAAGGTCCATCCCTCCTCATGACATGAATGTGGCTCAGCTGAGGAGCTGCTCTCAGCTCTGCTCTCTTGCTTTTGCAGCCCTCAGGCCTCAATCTTGTGAGACTGCTTGTGTATTAGATTTGTGTCTTTAGCATGACTTCCAGCTGTTCATTTGCTCCTTGGTTTTATCCTTCTGAACACCATTGCCTGCAGGACATTTCCAGAAGCTTTCATTTACTTTTACTTTCAGGATGCTCATTTGTGCTGACCCACCTGCTTAGTTTGAGTGCTGTAGATCTCCTCTAACAACAATTCAGACAGATTTCTCTTGGATTATGAGAGGTAATTATGGGAAGGAGAAGCCTTTCCTTCAGAGTCTTCAGTCTCTACCCAGCTCATCTCTTTCTCATTAATTTTCTAAATATGAGAGAAAAGGGCCTCATCACCCACATAAGGACTCATGTTGCTTTTTTACAATATATTTTTTTTTTAATGAAGTTTAGCAATGTAGTAAGAAAAACAAGAATCTGTGATGAAATTACAGTGGAAACTTCTATAAACTGAAAGTCAAGCACTTTTAGAAGTTCCTTTGTAGCTGACTCTCCACAGCTTTCTGGCTCACCATTTGAAGAAAGGGGTTTTATCTTAATATTTCCCAAACAAAAATGGAGTTTAAAAATTGAATGTGATTATAGAGAGACTTGGAAGTTGAGTTTAATACAACTTGGCTGCTACCTGTTGCAGCACAATGATCATTTGAATGGGTAGTTTACATTTATCTAGGGTAAAAGTTGTTCAGAAAATGGGACACTTGAGTTAAAAAAGAAAGAGTAACTGCCGTAGGCTGATGGAACAGAGACAGATTTTACTTTCTGAATGTTGATGATTTTATAAACATTGAAATGGGTCATGGTTTTAGAATGGATAAAAGATAAAACAATGCCTTACAGAAATATTAAATGTAAAAGAGTTGGTGCATTTGAAAATACATTTTAATACATTTTCATTATATTTGCTTAGAGAATTAAGTATATAAAATATTCCACTTTTTTTTTTTACTTCTTGAGAAATTCGCAAAGCCTTATCACTATTCATTCAGCTAATTTGACATCTTTTACTATGCACAGTATGGAAACTGTCTTTAGGTGGAGCAACCACTAAATTTTTATTTTTGTCATTTACTTTCGTAACCTACATCACATCCGTGCCATCTGATCACCTCCTCTTAATTTCAGTTTGGTTTACTCCTGCATTCACTTCCTTCAAGTAGCCAAGTCTGTCACTAACATTACACATACATAAATTTTAATTTTCAGGGTTTTCAAACTTTTGTTTAGGATTAGTGTCAGCTTCTGCTATTTGCTTTGAGAAGCTTTGATACAGTGTCAGGACTCACTGCAGACAGCACCTGGGGCAGTCACCAGTGAAACAAGGTAACTGAATTTATTCCCCTTCCTGGGGTGCCTTCATTGGCATCTCTGGGGTGAAGGGACGCTTCTTGCTTAACAAGACATTGAAATTCATTATTAAAGATGCAGAAGCCTAGCTCAAAGCTGTATTCAGTAGGTCACCAGTCATTTCTGGGGCTGTCACTGTGCCAGCAGCACTATGGCCCCTTTCCTCCTTTTCCATTACATCCCTGATGCCACGAGGTCAGTAGGACCTAGTCCTGATTTCTGTTGTGGGCTATTTGCCTTGGTTTTGTATAATGTGCCCTTGGATTTGGCACTGAAGGTCAGTTTGTCTGATGTGTCCTGCACGAGATGTGTCCTGTCCTGGACTTCTCTGTCCAGCATTCATCCGTCTCTGTTCAGCAGTTCAGCATGGAGCCTTTTATCAGTCTGGGTTATACAGAGGGGTGCAGAGTGCAATATGTGCCATTCCTTGGATTCAATTACAATGGCCAAATTGCAGCTGTTTCGGGCAGGTGCTTCCTATCAGTGTACCTACTGGGCACGTCATCCAGCACAAGTGCTTTCCCATTTTCATTTCCCTCATTTTCGTTCTGCAGGCTGTCAGAGCTTCTCTTCCCTTCTCACAAATCCTTTAGTTCCGCTGTGTGTATCACTCTTGCAGTGTAATGATTCCAAGCCCGGCTATGCAGTTTGCTTCTTTGTAACACACCATATTTGTTTCTATTGCAAGTACCTTCACACTCCTTTGAAGTTCATGTCATTTTTCCCTTACCTTGAAAATTCATAGGTGAAATTATCTCCTTCCTTCCTCTGCATGTTAATTGCAAGCAGTTATAAAAATTTTTGCTGGCTACAGTTTGAGCTACTGCTACACTTCCTTTAGTGCCGTTTTTTGTTTGTAATGTATCTTTTCCTATTAAGTATTTGCCTGCCTTTTTCTCAGTCTGTATTTTTTTGCAAAGCAAGTTTTGTGGGGTTTTACGCTCTAACTGAATCAAATCCTTTTTCTATTCAGCACAGCAATCTTTGACCAGTTGGGCCATTTTTCAATCAGCTAGCTTTTACTTCCAATATTGTTCTTTCATGTATGTTCAGTGAGTCTGTGCAGTAGTTCTCAGGTGGAAGGATTTTTACAAATATTTTTAAGTTTAGCAATTTTACCCTTCTAGCTTTTGTGATGTTTTAGGAGTCTTTGTCCTTTTAATGTTTTGACCATAAGAACTTTACAGCTTTCCACTGTAATTACTCACATAATATTATGCTGTAATAGCTCAAGTCTGATTGTTTAAGCATCTGAGTAGGACATTTCATGAAAAAATCACTACTACAAACATAGCTTTGTACTTGACATTTCTACACAGAAGCCACTAAACAAGAGATTAATTCTTCTCCTTTGGGCTCAGTGCAGTTCTTTTATCTGTGTAAGTGATCCTATTGATGCATAAGGACTTTTCATATCGCCCATGATTGCAAGACTGGACTCTTGCCTTCATATTTTGGAGACAATTTAAGGCCTGTTCAGCAGTAGCTGTTTGTGGCATGGAGTGGAATTCATGCTGTGCCAAGCACTCTGTTTCACACAGCTTATTACTAATTCCACTCTAATGAAAACCAAAAGGCCATCCTGCTTTTCCTCTTCATTGCTCTTCCTACAAAACAACAAATGTCAGAGCATCTTGTGGAATAGGAATTAATGGGGCAACATTACATTCAATTTCTTCACTTTTTTTTTTAAGGAATTGCAAAAATTATGGGTTTGCTACGGTTCCAGTCATTAGGTGGTTTTGTTAATTGCAATAAATGTTCTGAACTTTCACGTCTGAAGAACAAGGGGTTTCGTTACTCAGGATTTATCACTGGAAAAATCTATCTATTCAAATATAATTTGTAAGTACTTGCCAATTATTTTGTCTTCCATCTGATTTACCTGCGGCAATTGCCTTTTTTATAGGCCATTCACTCTACTGAGGGAAATGCTTAGGAAAGATATTGTATCTATGAGAAGTAGAGAAATCCTGCATTTTCCCAGTGATTTCTGGGACTACATTTCCTCTGTCAGTAGCAATTTTGTTATAAGCATTCTCGTTGTAAGTCCTTTATAAAAGGACATTATGTTTTGATCATTTAAAACCTGAAGTCAAAAAGGACATTATATTTACTATGGTAGGAATTGAAAATGTATTGTAGTAGTCAGAATCCTCAGGGAAAGGTTTCTAATAAAATCTCTGTTTAATTTATTCATATGTGGAAATATAGTCAATATTGAAACATGAAATGTCAATAAAAGTAAAAAAGTATTAGCATTCAGTGTATGTTACACTGCACAGCCTTGCCAGTTTGGATTTTTTTTCGCAAAGCATTGTTTCTCAAAGTTTCTATGTGCTTTTTAAAAAGTAATCTCTAAAGGAAAATTAAATTAGTCTGTAAGAGTCATGAAAATGGGTAGTTTAATTTTTTTTAAGGTACCATATAGAAGCGAAAGGAAAATTATCCATAATGTTTCTCGTTACCATGAATGCAAATGAGGGGATAATTTTCTAACATTCATGTGTGGGATTCACTGGCTGCCTGATGGTGGCAGAGACCACTCAGTTGTTTGCTTGCTATTTTATTGTCTCTACTGCCTTAGATAAAAGACAGCAGCCTAAAAAAGTGTTAAGGCAGAGAAAATATGGCAGAATATTCCATTAACATGATGTCCTCTTCGGTAAACTTCTAACTCATGCATGGATTCCTGAAATATTTACCAGTCCCAAGTTCACTGCCAAATCCTAAACCAGTGGCAAAGGGAGTTTTTATTTTCCAGTCAGGGCTTCCAGGATGATACCATCTGCTCCCATAGCTCCAAACAAACCACCAGCTGTAATTCAAAACAAAATGCCCCAGGATGGAATAATTTTCCCTTGGGGCTTTATTGCTACAAGACACAGGGCACAGGACGCAGTTTCACGTTGGCTCTCTGCTAAGGAAACATTGCCTGGAAGCCATCCAGGTCTCCTGTGGCTTTGCCTTTTCTTCCCTCTCTGACCAGCTATCAGTATGAATGTGTTCCTTCTGGCCTCTTGCTGTGAAACTCATAAGGCTGGTGTTGATCTGCATTGATGGAATTGCATAGTTGGATTGGACTTTCATAAGCGTGTTGTTTCCCTCCTGTTCAGCATAGATGTCCTTGTATTCCCCTTCCACCAGAACTTCAAGGAATAAGTGGAAGAGCAACATTTGAATTCCGAAAGCTGTCACTGTATCTAATGCATTAGAAAGGTGGTCTTTTTGATACTGAAAGAAAAGAAAAAGAGAAAATGCTTGTTTTCCAGTACAAAATTCCTGTTTATAAATTTGCAATATGTTTTTGTTGTTATTCTCTAACAATAACTTTAAATATCTCATTTGTTTTCTATATTGTCTGTGGAAAAGACTGAGTCAATTTAAGAAAATGTCACATAATTATTAATGGAATAAATGGAAACATGGGAAGCATAGCAAATTATTTGCCTATAAGTCACATTACCACTGTGAGATACATTTGAGGAGTTCTAAATGTTTAGGAAAGCAGATGTTTAACTCCCAACAGCTTCTCTTCAGCCATCCTCTTTCACCTTTCTGCCTTTCTCTAGCCAGCACATATGAGACTGAAATTAATTGAAAACTTTTGCTCACTTTCAAATGCACATTACTTCACATGGAGTATTGAGACTCATTAAGTACTTTGGCAGTTTTCCAGAGTCCCTTTCTTTCTCTGTTACTTAGCAATAAACAGAACTTTTGGGGAGGCTATTAGTTTTTTGGGCTTGGTTTTGTTGGGATTTTTTTTTAAAAGGAGTTTGTGCATGACTGTCTACCATTCTCTAGATCTACCATATTGCCTGTTTCTCATCTGGAGCCCCTCTTTGGATGAATAAAGGTAAATATTGTTTGGTTTCACTACTATCATCTATGTTTATCTGTGCCTTTCATAGCTTCACAATTCAAACAAACATTCCTACAAACACACCCAGAGGGCACACACACACACACACATGGGCCAAACATCTTCATTATTGTTTGTGTTGCTTTATTCATCCTTCAGGTCTCCTGTAATGGCTGGAGGTCTGTTTGCCGTTAACCGGAAATGGTTTTGGGAGCTGGGAGGCTATGACCCAGGATTAGAAATATGGGGAGGAGAGCAGTATGAAATCTCCTTTAAGGTAAGTCATCAAGCCACTTTATAGAATACTTCCTCACTGGTGTTATCACGATGCTTTCATTCATCTGGGCTTCTGTCTTTTTTAACTAAAATTAATTTACTACAATACTTCTTTTCATTAGGAATTTCCACAGTGCCATAAGCAAATGCTCCAGAAGCCATATAAAAATCACACTGAGTGCAGCTCCCTCTGAAAACACGGTAGCTTACCACTGTCAAAGAATGAAGTTCCACCTTTTCCCTTTTATCAAGTCTTCTCCACTTACCTTTGCTCAGATGCTGTGTTTGTGCTCAAGTGTTGAGCTCAGTTCGACAAGCCGACAGAGAACTAATCCAGCAGAAAAGAAAATGGAATAGTTTTTCTGTCCAGATCAACAAGTTTAATCATCTCTGGGGATACGGTCCCCTGTAGTCAGCTCAAGAAAAAGGGTAGAAATAGAGAAAGTCATAGGAAGAAAGGCTCCTTTCAATAGCAGTGGATCACTAGAGCAGCTCAGCTGCCATGAGCTGTTATCTGCAGGCCAGCTGTTCCAAAGGAAACTTTTTTAAATTGCATTTAAATTATTGTAATGGTATATGGGTCATTCAAGTGCTCAGGTTATGTACAACCAGCCATGTTACAGTATACCTTCATATCCTGTATGTGGACATGTGTATTGAAATCAGTTACTTGGCATTTACATGTAGAGCTGAGAGTCTTGCTACTTTCCACATGTAAGACAGGTATTTTTATTAGTTTACTGAGGACTAACATGTCTAATTTTGAGTTTATTTTCCAGTATACCCAAGGACATAAAAATTTTACCTCATGGTCTCTACATGCAAAGTTTTGCAAGGGCTTGATAGAGTTTCCTGACTTAGATTATTTGAGTCAAATGTGTTTGGATAGAGCTTGAAACTGAAATTGTAATTCAAATTTACCTCCAGGATCTTTCCAGCCTACTTCCAAACTCTGTCAGTGTAAAGCTCTTTAAATAAATATAACATGTCAGCCATGACTAATATCAGATATCTTGCAGCTGAGTTTCAGCTGCAATTAAAACAATGCTGAGGCCATTCTGTTGACTGAAATGTACAGTGTCACCCAGCACTGGTTTTCCAGCCTCTCTTTACAGGAGTTCCAAGAACTGCAAAATGTTTTGCATTAACTGGCTTACTTTCGTGTTTCTCCAAATCATTTTTATACTTCAGGAAAATAAAACAGGAAGGCAGGGGAAACTCAATAGCTAGACTGTATGTTTAGAATATATTGATTACCTTCTGTCCATTTATTTTTTTGTTTCAGAGGCAAATATAAGTAGTTACTTGTAGCTGTCACAATGGACTCTGACAGGTCACTCATGATTTTATTATCATATTTCAAATATTCCTTTTATTCATCATTGCAAAGAATATATTTGTTGTTCTCTCCAGACTTTGTATAGAAACCATGGTAACACAACTGGAAATTGAGATACCAGACTGTCCCAGTGTGTTTTGTTCAAGTGATAGATTATTTTTTTTTTGGAGGCAGCTGTGGCACACTGGGTCTCATTTCAGTCATATCTCTGGATCTGTCTCATTAGCATATAATAACCTTAGGGTCCTTGTCCTTTCTTCCTAGTGTTAAAAAAAGAAAAAAATTGTCTTTAGAAATTACTGCCAAGTAGGAGTAAATTCTTATTGGAAGAATTTAAGAGATGTAAAATAAAAAAAAATTGTTGTTTGGTTTGGAATAACAAAAAATTGGAAAAAATCTCAGAGGTGGAAGAGACAAAGATAAATAACTGAGGATTTTTATGTCAGAATCACCACAATCAGCTTGGGAAAGGTTTCTGCTTCAGCAGATTCTACTGTAGCTATAGATTGAGTTATCTTAAAACTTAATAAATGAGGACAAGTTGGCCAGACAGTTCAATTTACCAGATCTGTTGAGAAAACTTGGTAAGATAGTGGACTTCCAAATTGTTCCAAAGTCAGTGAAAGTCAGTGAAAAAGCTGAATAACCAGACTGGTCCAGCTGCCTTGGCTTCACTTGAGTGAATCTAGAGATGGCAATTTACTCTTTCTTAGAGCATCCACATCTATGGCCTGTGGAAGCATTGTCGGACAGGTGCTGTGTGTTGATGCCACATCTTACTTTATTTGCTTGGCAAATAATTATTTGGAGTACTGTGGATGGTGACACAGCCACAAAATGTCTCAAAATATGACCTCTTCATTAAATAGTTTCTTAGATTAAATTTTATATAAGGAAGTATTCAGGATTTTAATTTTTGGCAACATCAGGGTCCATTTTTTTTTAAATTAAAAAGGTGTAGGACATCTTGCTGACAGTACTCTTCGGTGTGTACTAGACTTGTGAAAGCTGCAAAGTGCTGGAGCTAACCTGATTAATAGCATCTCTTCACAATAATGAGGAAAGTCACTATTTGGGAAATCCTAGATTTAAAACTATTAGATTTAAATCTATTTACTACAGTTTAGGTAGTAATCACCACAATACGGAGTATCAAAACATACTAATGTCCTGTGTTTCCTGAAGACCCTTGTGGTTGACCTTGGCTGTTTGCCAGGTGCCCAGCAAAGCTGCTCTAACCTCCTCTCTTCATGTGACTAAGGGAAAGGGAATATAACAAAAGTCTCCTGGATCAAGATAAGGAGAGGGAGAGATCACTCACCAGTTACCATCATGGGCAAAGGTGACCTGAACTGGGGAAAAACATTTTATTACTGATCAAATCAGAGTAGGGCAATAAGAAATAAATGCAAATTTTAAAACACTTTTCCCCACCCTTCCCTGCTTCTCAACTTCCTTCCCAATTTTCTCCTCCTCCTCACTCTCAGGGGAACAGGAAATGGGGACTGCAGTCAGTTCATCATGTGTTGTCTCTGCTGCTCCTTCCTCCTCAGGGAGAGGAGTCCTCACAATCTTAACCTGCTCCGGCATGAGGTCCCCCAGGGGCAGCAGGTCCTCTGTGATCTCTGCTCCACCATGAACCTTTCAGGGGCTGCAGGGGCACAACTGTCTCGCCATGGTGTTCACCACAGGCTGCAAGGGAATCTCTGCTCCAGCACCTGGGGCACCTCCTCCCCCTCCTCCTTCCCTGACTTTGATGTCTGCAGAGCTGGTGCTCTCAGGAGTTGTCACTGCTCTCTCTGGCTAAAGTTGCACAGTAACTTTTCCCTATTCTTAAATCTGTTATGCCAGAGGCACTGCCACCATCGCTGGTGGCCTTGGACCGGGACATGTCTGTCCTGGAGCCAGCTGGCATTGGCCCTGTTGAACCTGAGGGAAGCTTCTGGCAGCTTCCATCAGAAGCCACCTCTATTGCCACCCTGCTACCAAAACCTGGATGTGAAAACCCAGTGCAATCCTTTGCACTAGACATTCCTTAGGCATTGTAAATCATACCAAAACAAAAATGCTAATGCTGGTTCCCTCTTCTCTTGAAGATAGTCATCTGTATCTACAGTTGTTTTATCCTTATCCATGCCAATACATTTTTTTAAATTCTCTTCATCCCTGTTTTCCAAAACACACCTCCAAGTTCATTAATCCTTTTCATTATCATCATAATCACTATTAATTCCCTCCACAGCTATCAATCTTGGCAGCAGATAGGGAGTGGAGGAGCATTACCACTTATTAGTGCAGTTGTAATCTATATGAAGGACTGGCAAATGTGAAATATTGCCAGTTTTCTTGGAATTTTAGAGGTGCTGTTGAGTATTGTTGAAATACTCACAGTCATCAGTTCCCAGTTTACATGGTACAGTTTTAATATTTCCTGACAGGAAATCCCACTTCACCTCCAGCAAATGGTTTTGCAATTTTCAGACCCATTGACTGTAGATTTGCTGTCAGTGATCCTATTTTTCAATTTTTCTTTCATTTAGAGGAACATTCTCACTGGGTGTAAAAGTTCACAGGAAAATATTGTTCTTTCTCCTTTTCTACAACTGCCAAGTCTGTTCTTTTGGCTTATATTTCAAGAAGAGTGAAAAAATCCCATAAAATTTTTATATTCCTATTTTCTACAACTTTTTCAGTCCCACTGTTGTAATACATTTCTCCTGTTTGTAGTCCATCCCTCTTGCACAATATGAAGAGCACCAAGTTGTTGCTTTTGCATGCAATACTTTTTATTCCTCTTCCACCAGTTTACAGTTTGTATTTTCCCTTCATTTCAATGTACCTCACTGTTGTCTGTCTTGTTACTGACTCTCAGCAGCAGTATATTTCTCAGTAAGTTTTGAAGCCTAATCCAAAGTCCATTCAGTACCCTCTAAATCCTTTGAATAATTTGCTGTATGTTTATGTTCCTTTTCCCCAGCAACACATCCTCCACTGCAAAAAAATCATGAGTCTCTTACTACAGTAATTATGACTACAGTGTAGCATATGGATTGGAATCTCAGTCTTGCATGCACAGTATTTACATTTTCCAGGTAGTTTCCAGGCTGGATCACTCATAAACCAGAGAGATAAGGTGGGGGAATCATAAGAGAAGGCAGAATTCAATTTAAAAGACAAAGAAGTAATGTGAAAGGAGAGTGATTCACCCAAAATCCCACAGGAGCTGTAGAATAGAGCCAAAAAATACATCTGTGGCATCTAAACTCCAGCTAGGAACAAAGCCACATAACCACAGCTTAATTTCTTTTAAAGCTTGTGTTAATGCCTGCTTTTTGCTTTCAACCATCCCTATAAAATGTTTTGCAACATTCTGTTGGAAGGAGCCATATAAAGATAAATTGTGAGATAGTCTCTAGTTGACACATAAACTACTCTTTTGATCTTTCCAAGCTGGAATTGCATTATTTTGGTTTCATCTTTGTTTTTTATACCTCAGCTGCAGACCAGATTCATTGCTTTTGTAAGAAGGAGACATTAACGATCCTGAGAGTTTCATTGCTACTGATATAATTTTGCCAAGTGTCCCACACCACCTGAGTTTCTTTCATAGTATGCTGGAGGTCTGTAATACTTAACACAGAAGTCATTCTCCAATTTCTTGTATTTAGTGCATGTGACAGAAAAATGCACATTTTAAAGACAAAGTTGCCATAATTGATCTCCTCAGGAAAGTATAAAAAATGCTTTTAATACCATTCTGAAGCTGAAAGATAAACAGGAACAGCTGCTAAATATCCTTCAAGGCAGCCCAAGATTCATTTCAATTACCCTGCACAGCATACCTCAGGTGCAGCACAGCATTTTCAGGTTTTATATCTATCAAATATAAGCCTAACACAGTGTTATTTCCTCCCACTTGTTATTGCCTCCGCATATCTGACTGGGGTTTCTTTTTTTTATTATTATTTTATATTGTTACCCTACTGCTTTAGAGGAAATGCAATATATGTCTACTGCAGCTCTCATTGCCTCAGTTAAAGTAATACTGGCCTATATATATATAAATATGTATGTATGTACATATATCTTTACTTTCTGCTTTCTTGTCTTTTAAATTTTTGCTGGAGCTGACCTTTGAGTCACACTGCTATGCTGTCCATTCTTCAAGGGCTAAGAAGCCTTGATTAATCACAGCAATAATTTGTCTAGCCTTTGAAATGACACCTCCTTTAAAAAAACAAGAACAAATAGTAAACATACGTCCGCAATTTCATTGGGCACTGGGTTGTTTGAAGACAGCCACAGAGAGCAAATTTCCACTTAAAAAAATACAAATGATGTAACATACAAAGGAAATATTGTTAGAAAAATAAACAACGTTACTTTAATACTCTTGCTTTTGTGATAATTTACTATGTTTATGCATGTTTTCCTGTGAATTTACTGTCGTGAGATGAAACAGATGAGGATTTCAAGGTTAATTTAAGAGGCAGATTTTACAAAATTTTTGTTTTAAGAAAATTATCCTCGTGTCCGCATGGCATGACTTTTTGCAAGATTGCTTTGGGTGGCAATAAGCTATTTTAGCTTGGAAGCAGAGCATTCATTTGAGTCTCCATTCCCAATCTACCAGCAAACTTCCTCCTTAAGAAGGACTGTGCTTACTAAGGGAGTAAATGACATGTCCAGAGGCACCTACCCAGAGCTCCTATGGCTTAGTCAATTCTGGGATGGCAGGTAGTAAAGAGCAGCTTCCTGAGTAGCTCTCAGCTCTATCTGACTGCACATCAGTGTCCATGGAGTTTAAGGACAAAGCCCCACTTTCGCCACTTTCAAGCCTTCCTTAGACATTTACATTAGTGTATTTAGGTTTGCTCTGTAATGAAACTAGATCTTCAAACATTTCATTATCAGGTCTCAGTTGGATGCTATGGCTAATTGCTAAGGGGCTGTAAGGGCTGATACAAAAATGATCTGTAAGAAGCAGCTACCTAAATCACTTTGTCATTCAAGCCTTCCCTCCAACCCCTATTTTCACCGTTCACAGTATGAATAGCACAGTCAGTCAGGGGCTGGATTCCAGTAGCAGGCAGATTTACCCACTATAACACAAACAGGCAAGCACAATGAAAGTGGCCAAACGTAAACTCCCTTCCAACCCAAACTATTCTATTTCTATTTCTATTTCTATTTCTATTTCTATATTTCTATATATTTTATAATTTTCTTTTGAACATACTCTGCTTTTGCACAGTGAGGTTCTGGGTGGGAGAGTCT
The DNA here is from genome assembly GCF_028551555.1 of Melozone crissalis. Classification (NCBI taxonomy): domain Eukaryota; kingdom Metazoa; phylum Chordata; class Aves; order Passeriformes; family Passerellidae; genus Melozone; species Melozone crissalis. Next base: position 31,033,606 of record NW_026535784.1, on the reverse strand, counting down.
GCCACGTTACCATATCCCAGTTACCAGCATGCCAAGAAGACCATCATGACTGGGGGGGGGTCAGCCCGGAATGATGTGGGTTTTTTACATCCACATTAGTTAAAATGTACTTTTTTGCCTCATTTGTTTCCAGGAATCATTCTTTCGTTCACTTGCTTTCTGTCTGCTTTCCAGGTGTGGATGTGTGGAGGTGGCATGTACGATGTTCCATGCTCTCGAGTTGGACACATCTACAGAAAGTACGTCCCATATAAAGTCCCTTCTGGAACCAGCCTTGCACGGGTGAGTAATTGGGTCTTGCTGGTTTTCATTTTCATTCATTATCAGTCCCTTCATTCCTTGTGAACCAGTTTCCAGTAAACTATTAAAATGGAAAATGAATGTTTCTTTATTTTTTATTTTTCTGAAATGAGATGTGCAATTACTGCAGTTATCCTGCCTTTCAGAGATAAGATTGCCAAGAATAAAATGGAAGCTTAAAATTACAGGGTTGGACGTCTCGGCACAGAAGCACGTTTCACGCTGATTCAAAAGAACCTAGGAATAACCCAAGGCTTGTGGTTCTCAAATTGCACAGTGTTGTCAGTCGTAGTTTTTGTAAGCAGGACCAATTTGAATGCACATTTTCTTATCACTCAGCAGAACTGGCAGAATCTCATGGAAGGGATGTTTTCTGAGGCAAAGGGACTGAGTAACAATTATTTGAGCGTCTGTCTGATTATTGTGTAAAATCTGGTTGTGGAATACAGCCAGCTTGGAGCTCTGAGAGTGAGAAATTACAAGACCTCTAGACATTTCTCAAAGACTACTGAACACATTCATATCCATGAGGGGGCTTTTTGCTCAAGAGAAAATGTTCTGTAACTTTCTGGAGATGTTCACAGGATGTCAAAAGATGGGAGATGAAGGGCACAGATGTAGCTTCCAGGAAGATACTGGTATTTATTCATGCTTGAGTTTAATCTTTTCTGGTTTAGAGGGGTTTTTTTTTTATAATAAAATGGCATTAATATTAAAGTCTGCATATTGCCATAGGGTAATACTTTATGAATCATAGGTTTTTCTTAATAATGAAAATGTGGTATGAATAAAAGAATGAATTTCTTGCTTTGAGGGGGAGACATTCTCAGTTTCAGCACCACAGGACCAGGCTTGCTGTACTAACTGCAGCAGAAAAAGGAGGCTGCCTGTGCTGCCTGCCTGCCAGCTGGCTAGACAGAAAGAAGAATTTGCATTAACAGGACATCAGTGGTACACAATTCAGTAATGGAATTAGTGGTGGAGGCAAAAACTGTATTGACTAAATTGTGAGATTAATATCTTTCCCAAGTATAGCTCTATGTCCTGTCAGAATTGCCCCATCCAGATTTTTGGACTGCCTGAATGAAACTGCTTCATTTATGATATTCCCTGTGAAAAATCACACAGAACTGGAAATAAGAAATTCAAACCTCAGTCTCTGTTTTCTTCTGTTACAGCACATAGTATCTCATTAGAGAATGTGATCTCTCATGCACTACCTGTAGGAGCAAAATAGAGTAATTTCTATTTGTGCTACTGGCATCTTGCACGGTTCTGTGCTGGACTGGCTTTCATGGTGGCACTGTGAATGCCTACAACCATCAGGAAGCCACAGCCTGCAGCCTCCCTGTACTATTTATTTTAGCTTGATTTCAATAAATCATTTATGAAATATTACTGAAAAAAACATTTCTGGTTATAAATCTGATATCTCTGCCCATGCACAGACTGATTGCTTTATAACTTGTGGGAAAAGATCTAGTGGTGGGTCGTATCCTTCCATTGGGTAGTTCTCTCTGTGTTGTGACAGTCCAACACATGATGCTTAGGTAAATTTGTGACATATAGTTATCACTAACAGAAACTTTGAATTTTCAGATTCACAACTTCTTTCCAGTATAGTATTCTTTCCATTGCATCAAGGCTAACAAGAGCACAAGAGCATCTGTATGTTTTGGTGTTTTGGGCTCTTTCAATAACTAGGCAAGAAAGAGAATTTTGTCCTTGACCCATCATATTGTGTGTAATTTTAAATCTAAAAATATACTCTTTTGCTCATCCTTTCCAGAAAAAAAAAAATCAAGGACAGATTAATCTTCAGTGTGTCAGCCCTAAATGGAGCTGTTAGCCAAAATAATATTAGGCCAGTATCCACAGGAGTGGCCTGGATATTTCAACTGTCTTTGCTTTATCCTCCAAATGTTATATTATTCAAAGACTATAATCTACGCTTTATGAGTTTTTTATCAAAAACTTTGTTCTAGTTCAAATATATAATGAGTAACACACTCAAGAATATCTGGAAATATTATCCCCACTGCCAAAAGGAGTACTTTTCACTGCTAAGTAGTTTCCATAATGGTTTTTACTAAATCCTTCTGCTGTTTAAAGGAGCGTGCCAGAGATGCAGTTCACAAAGGAATGAGCCCAAAAAACCCAGCTCTGATTCTATAAATGAGTGCAAGAGACCTTTGTTCATCAAGGGAGAATTTCCACTTGTGCAGATACTGCCTAAAATGTTGACAAATTTTCCCATCATTTTCCCCAGCAACAGCAGAAGGGAAATGGGGACTGGAATTAGGAAGAGAACAGAGTTCCCAGACAAATTCAGCCCAAATGATGCCATGGGTTTCCTTTCAGGCTGTTTCAGCTTATGTTTACCCTTAAAACATAATCTTTAAAGTAAGCATTTTAACTTCCCTTGCAATTTCACCTCTCTTTATTTTTTAGCAGTGAGTTTCAACGCACAGTTTCAGCCAGCTACGTAATACTTGACCAATCTCAGTATCTGCTTAGAGAGCTGTAACCTGGCATGAGAATCATGTCTGCTTTAATAAATCAGAGACTTGTCAAAACCTTTGTTGCACCTCCCCATCGCTAAATAATCATTATTGTACCACACATAATAGTATGGATCATGATATCAATTTTATATCTTACCTGTCACTCAAGATTGGGGAAGCTTATACATATTGGTTGCTGCCACATCCCACATAAATTGAAAAGCATACACATATAAATCAGTTAGTAATATTGTTTGGTGATGCAGAGCAAAATTAAAGAAAGCCGCAAACGTGTAGTTTTATAAACAGGTTCTGACAATTAAATGTAGATAAAAAGACTGAATATTTTTTGTCTGAAGATGTCTTAAAATATTGCTGCTTGCTGAAAGCAATCAGTGTTAAATTTACAGGCAATTGCACATAAAGAAATATTAATAGTCATGCAGATGTCAACACTGATTCCACTTTTTAACCTGGAAACATCACATAATTGTTCATTCATTTCAAACCTGTAAATCTGCACAAAACTGCAGTAAATAATAACTAATGTCACCTGTTTATTTTAGGTAAGGCATGTTTAGAAAGCAAACCCCCAGATCCTAAAACTCCTGAATTGTTCTACTGGATTATTTTAGTTGCTTTTTGTATTTCTGATTCTTGGTTCCCTTTTAACAATTTCAGCTAAGCCATTTACTTTTAGCAAGTTACCTATGAAATTGGACTGCAGAATATTCTTAGCATTTTCTTCTAGGCGTATCTCAATTTACTGTTTATTTTCTTTTGTTTTTTTGAGTGGTTTTTTTTTTCTATTTGTGATCCTATAAAAGCTGTAAGAAATATATCAATAAAATCTCACTGTTCCATAGGATTTGCAGAGATGAACTAAGTTTCAAAATATATCCACAGAATTTCTTTTTCTTGCAGGTATTTTACACAGCATTTTAGGATTAGCCACAGAGCATTAGTACATTAGGCCTTTTTGAAGGGGAGGGCAATCCCACTGAAATTCAAATTGGATGCTAACTCCACAGGGTGGTGAATCCTAATGTTAAGTTGAATTCCTCCCTGTCTGCCAGGACATGGGATCCCGCAGTTTAGCTATCAAAAAAGATCACAAAGAAGATGGAGAACTAGATATTCGTGGACAATAACTACATCAAAATGGTTGTAGCTACTTTTCAGGATTTACTGCATAGACTAGCATTGGAACCCAAGTTATGAGGCCAAATAAATCTATTTGGAGTCAAACCCCTGAACTCTTCCAGGCTCAGCTGCTGGGATGGGCTATGGACTGTATGGGTCTGTAACACAAGCATGGCAACAGCCAGCAAATTTGTGGAGATGTTCTTGTAGTGTCATTCTGTGTTCCACAGCCCCCTCACAGCCACAGAACTAGGGGCAGGCAGCATCCCCACTGGGACCAGACACATCCCTGCCCCCAGACTCTGCAGGTTGGCCTCATTTGAGCAAGAGGTTTAGATTTTCCAATGCATGGATCTGTTTTTGTGTACCTGGTGGAGATACAAACTTTTGTAGAGAGGATGAAATCCTGTTTGTATTCAGATGACGTCTGTGGAATTTCAGCTCTAGGTATTTGCAAACTACTGGCTGAAAATAAATAGGCTCTTGCTTCTCTGCCAGCTGTGCTAACTCATAGAAGATTTATTTATATACCACATGAGCTTTGTCATCTAGTTATAATACTGTCTTCCATGCAGATGCATTTCTTTTATGCCTGCAGACATCTCTTCATTTGGGTTGGGTTTTGCTGGTTCTTGGAGTTTTTTACATAAATATTTCTGATATGAAACCCAGTTAAGTTTAAAACACAGTTATGTGTAAAGAACCAAAATAAGACACCCAAGAAAGGGAAATATTGACTAACAATAGCACTGTGTAAATTAAGAGGGAGTTAGGGAAGAAAGGGAAAGGTAGAAACCCCCTAGATGAGGCTTAACTGATGTGGGCAGGTTAAAGCATTAAAACCTGAATATCACAAGATTGTGGTTAGTGTCCAGGAAATGTTTTATTCTTTTTCTGCTGTAGAAATTCACCGAAATGGTAAACTTTGTGTTCTGACACTGATGGAAGGATCTTTGCACAAAACTGAGAGTATCGTTTTTCTCCTTGTGAGTGCTCTGGAGTTTTATACCCTGCTCCTTCTGGCATATTAATCCATACTTGTTGGATGAGTTCCTCCTGTCACTTCGTTCTCTTCTCTTCTCTTCTCTTCTCTTCTCTTCTCATCGATGATTCATTGTAACATTATGCTACCGATATTCCAGAGGAACATAGAGTTGTCTTGACTGGATAGATCCCGATGCACTTTTAAAATACATTTTGCGTAAAACAAACTGTATATTGTATTATTTCCAGCCAAATTAAATGCAGCTGCTTGTAGAGGTAAACAGGGCACCCATTTTGAATTAGCCACAATACTGTGCTTCACAAAACAAAAATAGAAAAATTCAAATTGGTAAGATGATGTAGGAGAGGTGAAAATAATACCACTAGAATTTTTCTAGGAAAAAAAAAAGAGATTAATCTGCAAAGATTGTTGTGTTATTCTTGGCAAGAAAACAGTAATGTTTCCTCTTACATTTCACAACCAAAATACAGTCGGGCCTCAGACATGCTGTGGTGATTTGTATTTGACTGGCATAATTGAAAGTGATTTTGTTGTCCTGTCTCCTGTAACAAATACCAGCTGGTGACATCCAGCTTCCTGGAAAATGTTCAGATTAAATGCAGGACAATAGGATCTCATTACAGGTTTCAAATGTTCCAGTAGTATTTGATATTGACAAAAGTAAAGTCTATTTATTGAGATCAGGGTCAGTTTCATGTGGTAAGATAGACACAAAAGCAGAAAAAAACCAGTTATGCAGGTGAAATGAAACAAACAATAAAACCATTGTGCTCCTTTACAGACACCTGATAAAAATCTTTAGAACATCTGGAGAAACTAAGAACAGGAATTACAGTGTTATATTAGTTCAAGGGCTGCATCTAAAATGTTAATTGGAAAAGCTGCACCTAGAGGATGGAGGTGTGCTGGCTCTCAGTATAGCTCAGGAGCTCTCGTACAAGTGCTGTCATCTCAAGCCAGCACACCTTCCACAGTGACAAAGTGAGGAACTACCCCTCTCATATTAGACACTAATCCAGTTAAACTTTGCTTAGAGCTTTTATTTATGGACCTGTCCTTTGACATGTCCCTGTCTCACCCTGATGTTCCATTCTCATGGTCAGTGTCTGCTTTCTTCTCACTGAGTATTATCACATCTCTTGAAAATGACAGATGATCTTACACACTTCAAAAGGGACAGTCATTTGATCACAGAGGTGTATCTACCCTGCTCACTGAACAAAATGGCCCATGAAAAATTTTCTTTTTTCAAGTGCAGAAGTCTTCATTTGTCTCTCTCTTTCTCCAGTCAAGTTGATTTAAACTCTTTTATTGAAGTCTACTGCACTGGCTTTGGCTGAGATAGAGTTAATTTTCTTCAGAGTAATTAGTATGGGGCTGTGTTTTGGATTAGTGCTGGAAACTGTGATCAATGTGGAGGTATTTTCCTTATTGCTCAGCAGGGCCTTTTCTGCTCTTCATACCACCACCCCCACCGAGCAAGCAGGGTGAGGAACTGGGAAGAGACACAGCTAGAACAGCTGATCCAAACTGACCACAGGGATATTCCAGACCATATGGCATCAGGTTCAGTATATAAAGCTGAGGAAGAAGGAGGAAAGAGGGGTGTTTAGAGCGATGGTGTTTGGGCTCCCAAGTCACCATTAGGCGTGAAGGAGCCATCTCCTTTCCTGGAGATGGCTTTCCTGAACACCAGCCTTTCCATGGGGAGAGGTGAATGGCTTTGCTTGTGTGCACGGTTTTTCCTTTCCCTGTTAAATTGTCTTTATCTCAACTCTTGAGTTCTCTCACTTTCACTCTTTGGATTCTCTCTCCCACTCCTTTAAGGAGGACTGAGTAAGTGGCTGTGTGGTGCTTACTTGTCAGTTGAGGTTAAACCGTGACATCCATGTGTCCATGACATTGAAACTTACTGTCTTGTAGGCTATCTTGGTTAAAAATGCAAAGCAAAATCACAGTCTTAAATGTGTCAGTTCATATGAACTTAAATAAAATTTGTCTAAATGTAAGCCCAGTGGTAAAGAATTTACCAGAGAATAAAATTGTAACAGTGATTAAGATTATATCAAGAATGTATAAATGAGCAACTGATGACAGCTGATGACTCAGTGTGGTTCCTGTCACTGTTGTATTCATCTCACAGTTTCTTTGTGACAGCTGTTAGGTTGTAACATATAGAAATATGCATCTACTGAAATACCATTGGCCTTACTTATTCCCATACAGAAATTCTCCACTGAAAATGACAAGAGAGAACAAATTGTCGTGGGTCTTCTTGGATAGGTCCTGAGAACCTCCTCAGATGTCCACTTAGAGTCCTTCTTTATTTTGTGGGTCAATTCATATAACTAGTTAATAATTACTTGATCTTCATTGAATTGTTTTGATTTAATTTTTTTCCTTTTTTTTTTTCCTATTAAGAGTAACCAATCTGGACATCTATAGCCTTGCAGTGAATTTGTCAACCAAGCTAAGCTACACCATTTTCAGCTGTAGAAACATGTTGTCAAGCATTGGAACAGGCTGTCCGGGGAAGTGGTTGAGTCACCGTCCCTGGAGGTATTTAAAAGACCTGTAGATATGGCACTTAGGGACATTGTTTAGTGGTGGACTTGGCAATAATGGGCTAACAGTTGGACTCGATGATCCTTGAGGTCAGTTTGAATCTAAAAGATTCTATGATTCTATTTTTCTTTTTTTCCTTTCCACATTCATTTACATGAGGTTTTCAGATTGAATCCAAGCAAGAGTGATCTACCACAAAGATATCCCCAAACTGGTTCTTCCTATAAGTGATATTTGATGCCATTTGAAAAACTTTTTAAAGGAGTGTTCTGGACAAAATAACATAAATAATAACAGGAGACAGAAATCAAGAAGATTCAAATCTAATTCCTGTAGACTCTAAATTACATGAAGATTACTTTCACTGTGAAACTTAACTGTCTCATGATGATGAAAATTAAATGGGTGGTTAAATGATGCTGTAAGACATTCACAAAATGCAACCTAATCTGGAAGGCTCCTAAAGTTCTTTGGCCTGCAAGTTCTGGGGCAGTATGCCCACACAGAGTCAAGTCCTATGAAACTGCTTAAAGCCTGGTTTACAGCTGGACTCTGTCCAGATTGGGTAGCTATTCAAAACCAGTCGCACTTGTGCTTATATGACATGCTCAGCTTGTATCTAGCCTCACCTAAGGGTCAGGCAAGGAGGAAGTGACCATTCTCCTTCCTCCATCCATTTTGTCAGGCATCCACCTAAATTATGGGAATGACAACTCTGGAAGACTTGTCAAGGACTTGAAATCACATCCTAACCTTGCAGTAAGTCATTTGATTGGTAGGCCTAAAGTGCTCGGAGATGAGGGCTCTTGTTTTGGTTGTGCTCTTCAGATAGGATGAGTAAAAGCCCAGCAGCTCCCTACTGTAATTGGCAGAGAAGAGTTATGATCCTATGAGGTTCTCTGCAATTTATCATCCTGCTAGACAGCCACAGAATGGGAATTTTCAGCTTACAAGTTCACCCACCTCATCTTGGACAGCCTGTATTTTTGCTCTAGGAGCATGCTGTGTTCTAAACAAGAAGGTAAATGATGTTTGCCTTTTCTGTGCAAGGTTGCACCAAACCAGCTTTCAGTACAGCAGCTCTTCTTGACTGCATTCAATTCAAGTATGGGGAGTTTTACTACTAGTCTGGACACATTTATGTTAAAAGAAAGTACGGTGATTTCTGAGCTTGTGTAGTGGTAATAAGGATAAAAAATCCTAACCCAGGCTAGCTGAGTTCAACAAACCTCTTTAAAATTAATTTGTTTAGATGCTGAGTGCTTGCCCCAGAAACAGCTTCTTACTACTCTAGAACACAGTGTTTTGTTTGGTCATGTTCAATAAGTAGTCTGGAGATTCAGAGCTAGCAAATCAAGAGTCTGTATTTTTAAAAACAAACCTATTGAAAGAGCTGCCTCAGAAGGGTTTGGCTTATGAAATCAATGTATAAACATAGTAAGGATAATATACTAGTTACAGGTGATTTTTAGCATATGATGGAAAGAACGGTCTTGGAAGAACAGGGAAGCAAAGTTTTAAGTAGATTTATCCAAAGTGTCCTACCTGATACTTGGGGAATTGTGGGAAGAACTGACTCTTTTTCTTAATACTGAGTTCGGTGGGTTTACACAAAAACACACATGAAACCCAAACAGTTATAAAGGTGGTATTGGAAAACAAAAAGTTTTTGACCAGTGAATTAAAATTTTGAGTCAGTGACCAGGTATAATATCAAGATTTTTGTTGGACTCCTGTTTTATCGGTAACAATCATCTAAAGGAGAATGCAGTCCTTTTAGTGCAGCCAAGTAACTAAAGAAGAAAGTCCATCAGAGACTACTTTTAGTATAGGTGGTGCAAGACTTACCTTGAATTTTTCTTTCCCAAGAGAACTTTTTATTTTTTACTGTACATTCACTGTATGGCTCTTTTTATAGTATGGTTTTTAAATCCTATCAGATGAAGTGATTGCAAAAAGCAATTTTATACAACAGTCCTAAACTGCATTTGCATTTGTAACAAATGAGGTATGCAACATTGCAGTGAAAGTTATGCTAGAAATCACACGTATTTTCATTATTTTGTCTTTTTGTTTAATGTTCCTACTATTTTTTTTTTGCCTCATGTACAAAATCTCATCACATAATATTTTTATGTGTCAGAAAAATTCTGTGTTACAGGTTTTCTGCTAGAAAAGTGAGATTGTCATTTAGATGATGTTCTTGATTTTTTTCTGGTTTTCATTGTCCTCCCCAGTTCCTGTTCTTGAATTCTAATTTCTTGTAAAGTTATTTAGGTCTTCATGAAATTACAGCACAAGTCAAACTTATGTGGAGCACAAGCCATTTTTGAATAAGGATATGAGTGTTGTGATATCTTACACTGCTTTAATGTTACTTGCTTTATCCCTGCAGGTTTAACATACTTGCTACACAGAGAGAAAGTACACAGAAATTTATCTTGCAGTGTCAGCTAAAAGTACTTCCTTTGTTCTGTGTCTTGCTGTCTTTGTATTCAGATAAGCCTTATTAGTTCAGAGACATTTAGTTTACATTGATTAATAAAATTCAGGAAAAAGAATCTTGAAGGCAAGTCAGAGTATGAATCCAGCTTACTTAGATGCAGAGAATGTTCTGAAAAGAAATATTACCTTATGTTGATGGTAATCAGATGTATGTTGTCCTCCAGCTTATTACAGAGAGAATCTCAGCATTTTGTAGGTAGTGTTCTATAAAAAGAATATTATAAAACTTGATTATCTTGTTTTCACAATCAAAGCAATAAGAACACCCTAGTGTGTCAGAGGCGTCCAGAGAGATGTTGCTTTGTTGGTGGGATAAAAGGTTATTGGATAACTGGGGCAATACACAATAGACCAAGCCCATACTCCACTACAACATCTGCATATAAATTTGTGTGGATTGAGTTACAGGAGGAATTTTAAAATCAAACAAAAATACAGAAAAAAATGTCCCCTTCTTGGTGGTAAATAACAATAAAATATATCTTTTCAGTCTACCCAGAACTTTTCTTTGCAATGGTATTTGTTTTATTTTATAATTTGAGGCAGCTAATTTAAGTAATTATAATTTGAATAAATTCTTATGCAGCAAAATAGGTAACTCTGTTTCCTATAAAATGCCAACAAAAATGGGCTTTGTGGAACACAGCCAGAATTTGGTTTCATGGAACCTAAATAGTCTTAGATGTGTTTATAGGATGAGTGAGTGTAGAAAGCCGCAGGTTGTTGTGGCTCCTATTCCAGAAGGTCTTTTTCTTCAGATCAATTCCTCTTCAGGACTGCTTGCCCCCAAACATTCACTTGTAAGACCTCACCCTAAAATTTAGGTAGGAATTGCTTGGTGACTAAGCAATATCGTGACAGATTGAAATTCAGATGCCTTTCAAATGCAAAGTGAAATACATCAGAAGGAAGAATTTGAACCATTCTTCCACATTAGCAGGTCTGAAAAAAAAGGGGCCAGTGTAAGCATCAGAAAGGAAATTTTTGTTCAACATCCATCATAAATCAAAAACCCATATGAAGAATGTGCATAAAGAATGTGAAGGAAAATAAGATGTTCAACAGGCAGAAGGCTGTCTCTCACAGAGCCAGCAGGAAAGCAAGGTACTTAGTACTCTGTAGTGCTTGCTCAACACTGCAATAAAGATAGCATATGGTTACTGGAATTCTTCCAGGTTTTAAGACTGAGAAATGAGACCAACTAAGCTTAAAAGTTGTGTGGAATGCTGATTTCTTGTTTTGTTTAGTTTTAGATTTTCCCTGTTATTAATATCATTCACTCAGAACATGAGGAAATTAATGTTTCCTCTTTTCTGTGCCCCGCAGAACCTGAAGCGAGTGGCCGAGACGTGGATGGATGAGTTTGCAGAGTACATTTACCAGCGACGGCCCGAGTACAGACATCTCTCCACTGGTGACATCTCTGCCCAGAAGGAGCTGCGCAAGCACCTCAAGTGTAAAGACTTCAAGTGGTTCATGGCTGCAGTGGCTTGGGATGTCCCCAAATATTACCCTCCTGTGGAGCCTCCACCTGCTGCCTGGGGGGAGGTGAGGAATAGATTGAATTTAAATGAATCTAACATTTTAGATTGAGGGAAATTAAAATTATTAAATGAGAGTAAACCTGATGTTAAGTAGTGTTATTAAGGAAGTTCACAGAGGTTGAAACAGTCCCTGAACTATCCGTTAAAATGAGAAACTGTCGTGTCTTAGAACTATCACTGTTGCTCTGTTGCTTTTGTAACTCATTTCAACTTTGTGTGTAGAGGGCATATGATGTATGCACAATGAGGACAAGAATGAGTAAAAACATATGTAGCACTCATTACTGCATGTTGCAGAAGATTTGAGATTCAGAGAACCACCTTAGTAAAAAGGAGGTCTGAAGTCACTGCTTGGGGTTTTTTGCATATCTACTGGTATAACTCCTGCTGTCCTTACAAGGACAGTTGTGTGCAGATGGACTTAGGTTTGCTCACACGTGAAATGTGAAAAGCAAAGCCTGAATACTTTCCTTTTAAAATGACTGATCTTGCTCAGCTGTTCTATGAATTCTGTAGGTGCTGTCATCACTGAGTCCCAATAGCCGAAAATACAATTTCTCCATTGATGGACGAGAGGAGGGAGAAACCACAAAAGCATCACTGCAGAGCAAGGGCTGAGCAAACAGCCAGCTGTGATCAAAGATTCACAGAGCTCTGCATTCAGACATTTGTGAAGAGCAGAGTTGTAGCAAACCTTGCCTTGACAGTTTGTTTTGTGCAGAAGAAATGAAAACACAAGGAGAGCCGTGAGAGGAAATTACTTCCTTTGTTGCACTGAAAAATTGCTGTGGCTTTTGCCCCCAAAACTACAGCAGCTTCACACCATGGATAGGTCATGTGCAGAAAGCTCTTTCCTCTCAGTTTATTAAGATATATAGAGAAGGTTTCATTCTTCCAGTGTACTGTGCTACTTTTTAAAAACTATAGGAATATCTGTACTGTGAGTTCCAGCTTTTCTGATTTTTTGTGTTATTCTTGGGGCTGTCAGAAAATTAACTTTCATATTTGAAACCAGAGGCTGAAGTTGAAACTTTGACCAAAGCATTTGGTAAGATCAGGCACAAGTCTGCATATTCCTAGTGGTCAAGACTGGACCATAGACTTCTAAACATAGGAACCTCTACTATTCTCCAGAATTTGTATTTAGAAAGGCAAATTACCTCATAGTGAGATTTCTAAAATATATTTCTCTGGTACTAGCAATCCTTAATTCTTCTTTATAAGCAATCAGTTACAGAGGTTCAAAAAAACTCCAATTTATATGTGTCATACTGTTTGCTACTTCTTGGCAGTAATGAATTCCTTTGTTGTTAAAGTTTCTTCTTTTTGATGCTGCTGCCCACTCTGTGAGATGAATGCGTAGTGAGAGGTAAGGAATTTATCAGTAGAAGTCAGGCTGGATCAGATTACTGTGACTCCTACTGTGATCTTCCTTCACCATCTTTCACGTTTATACACGAGTGTCCTTGGAGAACTGGGATCAGGAGATGTGTAATTTCTCTGGCCAGCTGGACAATCTTTAACTCAATCAAGAGGGTCTAGAGGAGGAGCTTGTGATTCAGATATTCATTCTTTTCACAGAAATATTAATAGAATCTCTGCATAAACCCAAGTATTTTAACAGTAAATCAAAATAATACCAATGGTGTGAAATCTGTGCCTTAAAAGCATTTACTAAGTTCTTGGGAAGGACATGAAGACCAAGATTTTGTTTTTTGTTTAAAACATACTTTCTTTAAAATAACAGGAAGAGAACTTTCAGCCCTCCTTCTCTTGTTTTTCCTGGGATTATCACATTCCTGTGAATTTTTAATTAATTTGTTGGCACTTGCAAGGACCTTCAAAAACCTTGAAGGTCAATGGCTGTGAGAAGCTGAAAGAGGGAAGCAGACTGTAATGTTACTGCTTTGTAAGAATCACTCAGCTCTTGAAACCTTGCTGATTATACACACCAAAAGTCTGTGCCAACACTGACTGTCATTTAGTACCCTCTCTGCTTCCATTTGGAAATACTTTATATCTGCTTGCCTATGCCAGTCTGAGAAGGAGTAAACACTGAAGTACACAGACAAATTTGGCTCTAGTATTTTGATGTCTAGCTAGTAAAAGCATGTGCTGTGAAAGTAGATGTCTCATGAACAGTCTCTGCTCAGTTCCTCTTTTTTTGCAAACACATTTATTTAAAATCTTATATTTCTTGAAAAAATCTGTTTATGATAGAAAATAGGGACATTTTGAAAACAAAATGCAGGTTTTTTTCTACATTTGTCATGGCCCTATCTCTTATGTGTTTTTGTGCCTTCGTCCTTGTAGCTGACAGGGTCTACATACCCTTGATAATCTGTTTTGCCTTGTAACATCTGAAATATGTGCAGTAGAGAAATCCAGAGACATTAAGGTATCAACAGCAAATCCAGATAGATTAAGGCTAGTGAGACTGGCAGTTCTGTGTTTGAGTGGTGTAACTGTACTCTTTTCCACTGTGGAAAAGAGGAAAGTTTTCAATTAGGTTTTGTTCTTACTCTTTTGAATATACTAGAAAGTCTGGTATGAGTTGAAAACAGTAATACACATCCCATGCTTTTTCTAAGATGGAATTATATATTTGTAGTATGAATTTGAAGTCCTGCTACCTATAACAATAGGTGTGAATTTGCCACAAGGTGTTTTCTTAGGAAGTGCTCATGAATTTACAAGCTGTGATCCAGCATGAATGAATATATTGTGCAGATATCACAGCTTCCAGTATCTTTGAAAACACATTTTGCATTAAATCAATCATATAATATCAGACATTGTCATTTATTTTAGATTTCATGAGTGCTATAGTCAAGGTGATGCAAAAAAAAGTTGTTTTACTCAGTCAAAAGGGAATTACTTGATCTTGGTTTCACTTGCTGCTACATGAACTTCAATAATTTAATGGGGAAATGTCTCAGTCAATGCAGCAGTGCTAAGCTGCAGAACCTGAGAGTACTCCTTTCTCTGCCCCCAACTCATGGATTTTTACAGCACTGACATGAAAATGTCACACATAAAGTCAAGTGGCACATTTGAAAAAAGAAGAAAGCCTAAGAGCTCACTAACTTCTCTTTCAGTGATTTTCCTTCTTTTAAAATGTGTCATCCTTATACCCTTAATGAGTCAGTCTGAGCCCAGCAAGTGTCACACATCTGTTGAACAAAAGCAATATAACCCCACCCTGCACAGACTGAGTGCTGCACAGCTGGACTGTTCAAATTCTTTTATCAGGATCAATGTCACGCTGAGTAAGAGTCTCGTGTTTCTTCAGTGAGGTTTTTGGCAGTGCTTGACTTCTTTACCTTTGACTTTTTCTTTTTCATGGCTCACACAAAGGATAAATAGTTCTACAATTACTGTGTATTGGTCGACAGAAGAAGTGGCTCATTTATATATATTTGATCCATAGACATTGATGGCCCTAGGGTTATCTGAGTATGTAAGCAGTGCACTAAAACTGGCTCTAAGTGCTGCTCAAACAAAAGAAAAGTAACATAAATGAATACTGCTAATGTCTTCTAAGAGTTAAATCCATTTTCATATTTAAGGCATTAAATCAGATGTTGGGGAGAGGATTACATAAACTGATAGTACAAGGTGCTTCTGTTGTTGTTGTATCCATAAGCATTGTCCTAACACCATCTCCACAGTCATTGTTCACAGATGACCACATTGAACATACAATTGTCTTTAGATTGCTACGCTTTCACTCTTTCTGCTTTTGGCACAGAGAATTTCATGTCATGGTGAGCATGCAGGGCAGCTCCCAGAACCCCTGGGAGTTTGGCTCTCCCACCCTGACTCACCACTCCCAGGCTCCATGAAGGGTGAAGTGGGTGACACCTGGGTGACAGCCTGGCTCCAGGGCAGGTGGAGCAAGGCGGCAGGAGCCAGGACATCAGCTACTACCTCAACAGCAAGTCTTGCAGGAACTCATTTGCCTGGGAAAAGTTGTAGAGTTTTAGAATTACCAAAGAATATTGGTCAGTATAACTCTGGTCTCTAGGAGGCTGTATTCTCTATGCTTCTACACCTCATCTGCTCTCTGCAAGGACTACAGTGCCCATAGGGAGTTAGGGTGGCATGTCAAGAACTAACTATGTATGATGACTTAGAGATAGCGTCCTGTGCTTTTATAAGAATTTGTTTAATTCTGAAATAGCCTTTAATATCACCACTTACCACCCTTGTCAGTGCATACATCGAAGTCCTTGGAAACATGATTTTCCTGTATGCTTATCTGTGTGTACAAATGATGGCATTTAAGGCTGAGCAAAAAAGTTTTGTATGTAGCAACTCAATGCCTTACCTTCATGGCTGATAAAATCTGTCTCCTGTTCATCTCTGATCTTACAATTTCACAAATAGAAATGTTGGAAACAGGTTAGGATCGCTAGCTATTTGTTTTCTAGTTGTATCTCATAACCTTAAAAATTCTAAATCCATTGTGCTGTGTGACTGGAGACAAAGCAGTTCAAAAGCATATTGGTGTATAAATGAGAAGAAAAAAACCCTGTGCTTCTGCTTTCCTTCCTTTGTCCATAAAAGCATCTTAGGGGATTTGCAGGCTGTGTGGTGCTGATGCTTGGCAGAATCTTCCCCGTGGCTCTGGCTCTGGCATGATGGCTCAGTTAAGTTTCTAGCAACTGCCAAGGCCATACAGAAATGCCAGAGAACAAAAGCACAGACTTGACTGAAATGCCTTATTACAAAAAGAAAACAAAAAACAAACCATGACCCCTCTGCAGCTGAAAGGATGAAACAAAAAAAGGACGAGCTAACATGTAAGCTGCAAAAAACAGAGGAAAAACTAACTCAAGCAAACCTTCCAGAGGGAAGAGGAGAGGAAATAAAGAATGTGAGAGAGATTCCAGCAGTGAAGGAACTAAATGTAGCTTCAGCTCAAGCCTTTTCCAGAAATGGACTGAACACATTTACTACACAGTCCAAATGAGAGAGACTGGGATGGAGCGATGCCATCAAGACAAAATTATTGAAAGCCTTTTAATGCACTAAGCATTAATTGGATATGAAGTGTATTCACTGTCATTTTACAATTGTGAGTCACATAAATATACCCAATTATTAATGGCAATTGTTAGCAGTTCCATTTTAATTAACTTGCATGCTGTAAGAAGTGAACTGATGGATCATTTAATTTTCTATTAGACCAGAAATCTTTATCTATACAATGGAAATTTAAGTGCATTGAGACATGATTGAACATTCTCCAAAAAAAATTATACTCTGAGAAGTTATTTCACATGAAACTTTAAAAATAGGACATTAAATTCTATTCCCCTCATTATTCTTTCCTGCTTCTTTTGCTGTATAATATTAAAATGAAGGTTGAGAACTAATCACCTTTCATTTTTTTTACTGTGGGTCTGCCCAGTGCTGGATTTCTGTATCTGGTTGCGTGTATGAACAGCTAGTGTTTTACCTCATCTTTAGCAACTTTTATTGTATTGAAAAAACAAAAAATATCCTAGGACTGGGCTGGTCCAAATTTTTTTTAAAATGTTTCTCTGAGCCCTGGTGAAGGATCAAAGGTTCCTGGAGGCAGTTGTTCAAACTGATGCTCCCCCATCTTTTGCCCAGTCTGCAATTTTCTAAGCTAAACAAATGCGCCTCCTGAAACCTTTCCTGAGAGTTTTTACATTTTACAGTTTTTACATTTTCTCACTACCTGTTGTGTTCCCATCTGTGTAAATCTTTCTTGAGCATGGTTAATAGACTGGATCCCACTCCTGCAGAATCAGAAAAAGAGCGGAGTAGCTCTGGCACGTGTCTTGCATGCACAAGGATTTCCCTTCCTCGCAATGTTTTGTGGAATGCTGTGGAGTTTTGCATCCTTGGGATGTGTGTGAGGTATGCAGTGGCAATGCGTATGTTTGTTAGGCATAGTATGGCAACGGCAGTGACTTCTAAAGTATTTCTCACGAAAAAGCACAAGTGACTACTCAGTTGTATCGCCATTCTAGAAAGCATCTAGCTTTCTTTTAAAAAAGGATCAAAGTAGCACCCAGAATGTCAAAATATGCACCTGCTTTCTACATATTATATGTTTAGAATTTGTGCGTGTTTCCATGCACTTTGGTTACTCAGTTTCTGTTTATCTCATTTAGAGGGTAAGAAATTCTTTTCATTATGGAGGTGTCTAAAGGATTTTTAACTAGCCCAGCTAAGGAACTCAAGGAGAAATGTGCATGGATTTGCAACACAAAGTTAGGATTTTGCTCTTTTTGGTGGCAGTGGGCAAATCTACTTTTCAACCCAATGTTTCAGAGAAAATTTACATGTCAGCAGTAGTACATAACTGGTATGATTGATAGTCACAAATTAATTATTACTCAGTTGCTTCAGCCTCAAGAACAACATTTTCCTTTTAAGAACAAGTTACCCTGCAATGTTTGCAGCAGGCATGCAGAAGGAACCTCCATGGGTAAGCATAGGTTTCAGTACAGATTTGTTAAGTACTTTTTAAAAGCCTAGGTTTCAGTGCAGACTTGTTAAGTACTTTTTAATTTTATGCACTTCAGGGAGTAATGTGTGACCTTATCTACAATGGTGTTATTGTGTCAAAGTAAGAGCATGAATTGGAGCAGGCCAGGCCTGAATTTCTAATGCGTGCTGACTGCTCCCATGCCTGGGAGAGACTCATACAGAAATCAGTTCCTTCTAATACTGTTGATCTCTCTTGCTCTCATAGGATGGAAGAAGCAGTCAGACAAGCTTTGAACTTCCTTTTCTCTTTAGTTTTTTTGCATGAAGGTATTTTTCTTAAGACCTACCTTTCATTTGTTAAGCAGAATATTTCAAACTTTGCTTCTTCTGGAGCTGCTCCTATAAAGAGTAGTTCATTCCAGGACACAGCTCTCTACCCTGTAAAAAGTAATTCTTACAGTTTTACTAACTGATAGTCAATCTCAAGTTCTTCAGAGCTAAACCCCTGGCTCCCTCATGCTGAAAGCTCTGTTCTGCAGCCCAGTTTAATGTGAAATGTTGCTGCTTGGATTTGCAGATTCGAAACGTGGCAGCCAACCTGTGTGTGGACAGCAAACACGGAGCCACAGGGACTGAGCTGAGGCTGGACATCTGTGTGAAGGACGGCTCAGAGCGAACATGGTCACATGAGCAGGTATTTATTTGAATGACGGAAAGAGGAAATCAAGGTAACATTGTTGCTTCTCTTTCCCAGTTTTTAAACATTTCCTGAGGGCTTCTCTTTTTCTGAAGGCAAAACAGAGTGTGGAAATAATTTTTGAATTATTCCTGATCTTCATGGCTTTTACAAAGTACTCCTTAACATAACTTCAGAAATTCCAACAACCACCTGGGCCGTCTTCATTTCCAAAAGGAATTGCAATGCCCAGAGAGCTTTTTGAGGCCCCATTCTCTACCACCCTGTCATGAAAACATGTTGATTTTGGTTGAGCTACCTGAAACTATTTTAACTATATTACCAGGCCTTTTACAGCTCCAGTCATTGTCTGTTTTTATGCTTTTATCTCAATAAGCAGTTCTATTTTAAACAAATATGAGGCATAAGTGAGATAAATGGGTAAAAGCAAGCAAAAAAAAGCATTTCAAAAGACAGGGAATTATAAAGACTCAAAAAAAGCTTTTATTTAGGTTGGTTAGGTAGAAAACTATTAGTTCTCAGGAGTATGGAGGAAAAGAGCTCTAATTTTTACTCATTGTAAGTGCCGTAGGAAAGGGATCATGACTTACAGGCCGTGGGTCTTGCCAATGAGCAAGGAGAATCCAGATGAAAAGTGTGACCTAACCACTTATTAGCAAATTTAGTGAGCAAGTCTTTCACAGGAAGAGGTCCAAGATTAGTAAAAGATTTGTAGTGCTGAGGAGAAAAATTGACTTGGCAGTCATACGACACTGTAAAAACTTAGAAGCTCAGGAGAGGAGTTCTGAGGGGTATTTGAAGTGCTGAGGTCAAAAAAGCATGCTCTGAGGATGCTGAGAAATGCAGAAGGAGTGCTGCAAGTGCATTAAACCAAGAAGCCTGAAGGATTATCTCAATTTAGGTAAGTGACAACATGGCCTGAAAAAGGAAGTTGTTGAAAGAAGACTTCTTCAGATAGCTACCAAAGATACTGCTTGGGGATAGGGTGCCAAAACTAGATAAATATAATTGTTTTGTTTCTGAAAGACATACAGTAGTACAGAGAGTTAATTGAAAAAATTTGTATGGTCCAGACTAAACGCATCACAGTGTTCTCTGGCTTTAAAATCTGCACAGCTCCAAGCCCTCCTCAAGAAGGGAGAGGGAATGCTGAGGCTGCCAGATATGAGAAAGGAAAAAAAAAAGTTGGATGAAAATGGGAGAAAATTAAAAAAAAAAATGTAAGCAGAGAAAAGGGAGACTTTAAATATCCTTGGAAAGAGTACAGGCTGGAACAAAGGGGAAACGACACGAAGGGAGGGAGATGTTAGGGAGGAATCCATGTTTCAGCGTACTCCAGGTTCCTGCAACCTTTGGGATCAGAATGGATCTAAAGGTCTTGCTTCTGTGCTAAGGACACAAAGTGACTTCCTTAGAATCTGCAGGTGAAGCTAGTACAAAGGGAGTTCAAGCAGCCAGCTCCTTAGATCCCAGAACCAGGGCTGGGAAGCCTCAAGCACTTCGGTGCTCTACGTGTGCCCCAGGGACAGCACAGATCGTCTCCGCCGGGCTGGCGGGGAACCGCGCATATTCTGGCACTGCCGCTGTGCTCGGAAAACTTCCCGGGAGCGGCTCATCCCTGCGGCGGTGCGGCGGGCGGGCGGCAGGGGGCAGCGCGGCCCAGCGGAACGGGCCCGCCGAGGCACCGGCCGCCCGCCCCACGACCCCCTCAGGCCACGGTCCCCCTCAGGGCCGGCCGCCCTCACGGCCAGCCCCTCTCAGGGCTAGTCCGCTCACGGCCAGCACCCCTCAGGGCTAGTCTCGCTCACGGCCAGCCCCCCTCAGGGCTAGTCCCGCTCACGGCCAGCCCCCCTCAGGGCTAGTCCCGTTCACGGCCAGCACCCCTCAGGGCCAGCACCCGTCAGGGCCAGCACCCGTCAGGGCCAGCACCCCTCAGGGCCAGCCCTGCGCTGCTGTCACACTCGTCTGTGGGGCATCAAGCCCCGGGCCAGCCTCACAGCGCTCCTCTTCCTTCTTTAGATCTCGGGGAATTTGTAGTCTCGATGAGTTCTGCATGCACCAGTAGAAACTGGCAGTATTAATGAAAGTACAAGTATTTTATGATCATATCTCGAATAGCATGGATTGACGCTGAGGTGGACTTGTAACTTCTGGTATAAATTTGCAGAGTTCAGTGGCAAGCTATAGTAGCTTAATGTGACCAGTGCAACAGGCATTGGTGCCAGACAGAGATGATCCTTTGTGGCACTTGATTCATGTCACGTTACCAGGGCAAGAATTAAAACCTGACAGTCTCAGACACCATGGCACAGCCCTTTAGCAGATCCCAGGAGAGAAAGATGACCTTGCACCTTAGGGCTGTGCAAGCCTCTGGGCAAGCAGCAGTCAAAAGGTTTGACAGATCGGTGAGAAGTGAGGATGTGTCGCTGTGATTTTGGCAAACTACCCCAAAATTGAGAACCAGAGGGGAAGTAAAAGGATGGCGCTGCATTCATCCATCTCTGTCTTCCCAAAGCTAGCTTTTGGCTTCAGGGGAAACTGAGGCTCTGCTGGACTGATAACCAGCAGCAAAGGAAAATGACAAGTATCACTGTATTCATCAATTTCCCCAGCCGTGCCAAGGAATGGGTGGATGGGCACCATCTCTAACATGGCTCAGCAATGCCCAGCTCTTTCTTCTCTACTTGGAGGTAAAGTTCAAGCCAGGGGCCAGCTCTGAAATGTGGCATTTTATCTTTGGATGGGGGTACAGGTTGTCCCCTCAAGTGTAATGGCACAGTCAAAGCACAGTGCCAGCTGAAGGACCCCAGCCAGACAGCGAGTAATTGAGCGACATTGCCAGGCTGGAAAGCATTAATGGCATCAAAAGGGCCTTTGTCCTAGAGACAGTCCCAGGCCAATGGCTCTATCAGGCAATCATTCTTCAGGCCCTGTGCCAATTGTAAATGAAGCTGGAAAGCTGTATTTCCCAGTTACTGCATGACAGGGCTCGGCTACATGAAAAGGCAAAGCATGAGGGCTGAGGGGTTGCTTGATTGCAAACACAGATGATGGGGCTGTGTTTCACAGACTCTGGTATGAGAGAAAGCAAAAGAGGAGAATGAGCATCCACTGAGCCAGGACAGAGGGTTTCTGGGTCCAGCAGGGAACAGTGAACAGCAGCCCCATGTGTTGCAGGTGAAGAATCAGGCTGCTGTTAATGATGTGTCTGGGAATTTTGTGCAGCTTGTTTCAAATCAACAAGCAGTCAGAAATGAATGAAGTACAAAAAGGGTACAAAAAGGCTCCGCCATTTCTTGTAAAATCTGACACAGTTTGTTCCTAACAAAGGAGCAATGAAATCCAAAGTGACAAGTGCTGGCAAGGCAGAGCATTATATACTCAGGGCTCCAGCTAATAACATGTAGCATTGTTGGACATTATACAGCGGAGAGATAATATTTATATTGGCCAGATTCAGTTTTAACTAGAGGGAAATTGCTGTTTAAAAGAGGAAAGCTTAGAATTATGAGATTGGAAAGATTGTACACCTTCATGTTATGTCTGTAATTGCAAGATCTTAATACCACTTAGGTGTATAGAGAAATATAACCTTTTTTCTGATTTTTTTTTTCTCTTTTCTCTCTTAGTCCTAAAACTGAGTTCCTGTGCCTAAAAACATTGGGTTTATAATATCACTAGGGAGAAGACATACTTGTTGATTTAAAAATAAAACATTTTTTTTAAATGGGAGGATAAAGAAGGAGGAAAAAGGATCTAAGCTAGTCTAAGCATTGGTATCTAGTATTCCACAGATCTTCATTTTCAGTGGAAGGGAATAAAAGCCCTCTGCTGTTACCATGTCTTGACTTGCAAACAGGAGACAGCCCTGGCAGTCTTCAGAAACCAGAGAGGAGTGGAAAAGAGCAAAGTAATAGTTTCGGTCAGTATGATTTGATTTAAAGGCTGGCTTGAGCTCTTTCAGGTGTACCGATGCATTCAGTGGGGTACTAGTCCTCAGGCCAAGGTCCAGAGAGCAGCAAGAATTGGTCCCTCAGCTCACAGCTCCTGCACAGAATGAGAAATTTGGTGAGCCACCCACTGGGAAAGATGAGGCTGGTCCTGAAATAGAATCTCTCTCTGCAGTAGTACTAATGAGAGTGAGAATATCACAGAAGCACTGTTCCACACCATTCCTCTAGGTATTTGTTATTCATCACTTTGAACTCTAGGTTTATTATGTGTCTGTAGAAAGGCAAAGGATAAGATAAAGAAAATGGCTTTTGTTGGCTTTTCGTTAAAGCAAAATTGTCTTAGGCTTCTCTTTTCCTGAAGAAACAGCAGCATCATTTTTTCTCTGTACCAAATCTTACTTCTATCTTTGCTTGTGAAATGATGTTATTGTAGGGAGTCCATGATGATGCTTCAAAGAAACATGAAGAAAAGTGGGATAAGATTGAACCTTTTGAAAAGCAGAAATTGCTTTGAAAACAAGTGTAAAGCTGTCCACTGCATTTTACTGCAGATAAATGTAACAGGCACTTTGGGAGATGGAAGAAATAAGCAGGACACACAGACAGATTAAGAAAACACTCTCTAGAACACCTATAATGCAGATATAAGTAGGGAGCAACAGCAGCTAACAGAGCAAACAAGGGCTTACAGTAAGACAGAAAAAAAAAAGGTAAATATCCTGCTATATGCTTGTATTTAGGGCCTATAAGCCAAGAGAGACAGTAAGCTCTTTCAAATATGGTATTCAGAGGGTGGTGCAGCATTGAAGAGGCAATATTTTTAAGAGGTGTTTCTTTTAGGAAGACTGTGGAAAGAAGATCACTATAGCAATGAAAAGTTTAAAACCTGGGAACCACTACAGAATTGTTCAGGATCAGACCCACATGATATTTATTAAGCTTCAGCTTAATATTTATTAAGCTTCAGTAGATTTGCTGGTTCTATCAGCGAATTTACACACTGGAGGAGCAGGGTGCTAGATAAGGGCCTAAAGGAAGCTGAGATGAGCTGTTGGAGACAGTCTGAATTCAGTCTGGGGAGCTGCTTCTCTGGATAATGAGCCTGCGTGCAGCTGCACGTGAACCATCTCAGCTGAACAGTTTCTACTAGCAAAGTTTGCTCATTTAAAGAGAGCTTCACTTTCTCAGTGTTAGTTTCTTTTTTTTTTTTTCCTATGGCAAATCAAAAGTCATGCAGAAAGCTGAAGAATAGCACTCACTCAAAAAATGAAAAAAAAGGAAAGAAAATAAAATAACCTCACAGTTCTTGACAGAGCTTCTAGGTAGTAATTTACAGCCTGCAACCTCTTTTCTGCAAGGATAGGTCCGTGGAAAGGAAAATGCACTCCACGTCTTTAAATTTGATGCTGTCAGAACTGTCACCTTTATCTGATGATTGAAAGACTGCAGTGTCACAGCATCGCTTCAGACAGCTGGTGTCTAATTGAGAAGGATTTCTCTATTAACTGTGACCCTCCATGACTCCTCTCAGGCAGTGAGAAAAAGGGCTTTGACAAGCTGCCTGTAGCTCACATGTTTCAAAGTAGAAAGATGAAGATCATTTAACATGTGTTGTTTGGGGGGAAAAGACATTTGAGAGAGGCTGTGGTAACAGTGTCCCTTATAAACAGAAGGAAACTGCTCATTAAACACAGGAGAGAGGCTGTGATGGGAAAATCTCTCTGGGCAGCTTGTTCAGACCCAAATGAGGGCTAAAGGAACATCACTGGCGGCACTTTCTGAGTCCTAGGGAGCTGGAATCCTGGTGCATACAGGTGCTGCTTTAACTGGGGTAACTGAAGGCTTTAATGCAGCATATCTCCTCTCCTCTCTGCAGTACTGTGTCACTAGAGATTTCTTCCTTCCCTGACATTGGGATTGTGCCTTCCTGGGATATGTTCTGTATGGCCACTGATGCACTTTAATTAAGGCAGTTGGCATCACTGAGTCGTACACAGGCAGGACCTATTTAACCAGCACCTGGGGTGTGCAAAAAGGGCATCCTGCATTAAGCTTGTGTGTGTTATTTCAAACGTTTTTCACTAATAATATATGATTGTATTGCCTGATTGTTTTCCCAGCTCTTCACCTTTGGTTGGAGAGAAGACATCCGCCCTGGGGAGCCACTTCACACCAGGAAGTTCTGCTTCGACGCCGTCTCGCACAGCAGCCCTGTCACACTGTATGACTGTCACGGGATGAAGGGAAACCAGCACTGGAGCTATAGGAAGGTCAGAGTCACTGTGGGCTTCTCGGAGGTTCAGACTGTATTGAGCCATATTCTGTTTAGCACAGGCTTGTGCTTTCCTGTCAAAGCAGTTCTGTTTTAAAATCCACCACATCCTATTCCAATTTAATTTTGTGGTAATCTCTGTAAACATATTCATGTTCCTTTTGAGCATTCAGATATTTAGGTCAAATTTAAATGAAAATGGATCTGATCCAGCTCAGAGGGTGTCTGTATTGGATCTGTTCCCTGAAAGGTGTTTTACCATTCTGGCGCTTCAAGATGCTTGTGTCATTTTAACAGAGGCACTGTTGGAAATATTTTCATCCAATGTGACAGCAGCAAGACATGCTGCTCATGAGTTAAATGTACTTTACTACATTTTAAAGATTATAAGTGGCAGGAAAATCTCCCTCAAAAAACCAAAACAAACCAACAAACAAAAAAAACCCCAACAAAAACAAAAACTCACCCAGCATTAAAAGCACTGCTGTAAGCCCAAAGGAGGCAGGAGTTTATAAACTAAAGATAAGCAGCTTAGAAACTATTTTGATCTGCTGAATTTCAGCCCATTTTTATAAATCACTGAAAAGAGGAGGTCAAGCTAGAAACTGTCAGAGTTTCAGTTGTGGTAAAAAGTCCTGGTAATGCTACTGATTTGTTGTTGTTGCTGTTTTTAGGGTTTTTTAATAGTTTATCAGCAAGTTGTCTTGATTAAAGATTTCATTAACAAACTATTTCATTCAGAATAAGGATTTCTCTGAAGCGCTGAGGATTTCTCTCACACGTGCTCCAGTTTTCTTTGACCATTGTGCCTTGCCCTTCACCTTGTTTAAGCTGAGGCCAAAGAAGCAGGAAATGGTCTTTGCCAGATAAACCTCAATACTGTTTTCTAGTTTAAATATATATATAGTACAAAACTAATTCAGAACCATTAAAAACAGGTTTCTCCTGATGCTTTTTTTCTGAGTGTCTACTTATTAGCTTGTGCCTTTTTACCTTATTTATGTTGCAAATCGAGATCCATCATAAGATTTTCCAGAAATGTAATCCCTTTGAAGCTGAGGTATTACTTGTAAGAAAGTGAGAATGTATGGGGCAGATATTTAGAGGATATAAATTGTGGTGGTTGTATTGCTGCCTATCTGACTTTATAATGCCATAATAATCCCTTCTTGCTTCAAAACCCTTACAATTTATCTTTTTGCCTACCCAAGCTGCAAATCAAAAAGCTTTCATATTCTTAGCACTTCATTGTTGCTCAATATAGCCAGTTCATAAGACAAAATGCAGGTCTGGAGCTACACTATCTGAGGCTCATCACCTTTGATGAGGACAGAATATAGCAGGTACTGGAAAAAAATGACATTTGGAAAAAATACACAGTGTAAGTTTTATTAAATTCTCTGCACAGCTTCATTTTTAATTTCCAGGAGGCTGACAGGGCTCATATAAAAATTCTCAGTGCAAGACAGGCATTTCCATCTCAGCAAGAAACACCACAAAGTTTTGTTGTGATGGAAGTACTGACACATTCTTAACCGTAATCACAACCTGACAGCAAGCTGGTCAATTTGCATAAACCTTCAAGCTAGGAAACTGCATTGGAATAATAGAACTATATATATGTGGTTTTCTTTAAGCTTAGTTTTAGTTTGCTACACAGTAAGTATTTTTTAATGTTTCCTGTAATCTGTTTCCTCGGGTAAAGGGCAGATTTAAATTAGAGATTTCTGGCAGTACAGCTACACCTCCAAAAACCTTACATGTGAAATAATCCTTTTCCAGCTCTGAAAGCATCTTGACAATAGAACTTCTAGTGTTTTCCCTCCTACAAAACAAAAACTGATCTGTGCTAGAGCCTTTTACCTAGGGAATAGTATGCTAGTGAATCTGCATCCTAAATAAATAAGAGTAACAATGTAGTTAAGAAAGAAATGTTTCCTTTTAAAAAACAGAGAGCTGGTCAGCCACTCTCTTCTGTTCTCTACGCCACTTATAGACACTGTAGCTTCCTAATGGATGGTCATGTATCCATCCTGCCAAAAATTCTTCTCATGCTTTAGGAGAAATGACCTTGCTTGTCAATGTCTTATAAAAAGCCTAGAAACCTAATATGAAGCATTTCTTATCGTGCTCTCATATTATTTCTATAAAACTAGAAGATAAGATGTTTTTTATTCATTTAAAGATGAGTGTCATGATTATTTGAGTCTTGAGCCACTGATAAAAAGTTCCAGCAGTGAAATGATTACAAGGTGCTGCAAATGCTATTTGAAGCTAGGCACTATTTTCAGATTCCATATTCTTACAGCATAGAAATCGTAACAACCTGGTTTTGGATCCTGGCGAATAAAAACAGCTTAAATATTTTAGTGGCAAGTAGAATACATTAATATTTTACTTTGGGTAAGGAGTGCTCTTCTGGAAAAAATCTACAGCCTACCCCCATTACATGCACTTTGCTTCTCATTGCAGTGCAGTCTCAGAGCATGCAAACCACATTCTTTTCAGATGAATGAAGCCAAAACTACCACTAATAAACGTGTCAAAAAACTGTTCTTATTCCCATACTGCTTAAACTACATCTGGGCAGCTATTTGAAAGTCTCATAAGTCTGCAGTATTAAGTAATCAATTTTCTTAGGACCAATCTGAAATACTGGTCTACAGCCAAGTATACCTTTGAGAAAACCCTGTAAGAAGCAATGGAGCAGAATAAATCCAAGCAGTACTGCAAACATTGCTGTGGGTTGTAAATAGAAGAAAGTGAGTAACGCCAGGACAAAAAATATTGGCACCATATTGGAGCAGTGTAAGATATTAGATAGATAAATGTAAATAGCCTGTAATTATTATATATTTGGGAGAATGGCTTTAGCTTCCCAAGCTAAAGCTATTTCTTTGACTCTGTTTGATATTCCTAAGCATGCCAGAGCCAATGATGAGCAGTGTCTACAAATTTCTGTTCCTCATAGTGAAGGAATATGCCTCTGGTTTTCAATGTAGCATCGTTCTGGTAGCCTGACAGGTAGTGCACTGATTCTGATAAAGCGTGATTCAGTTTTGTGCCACAGGTCCTCTACTGCTATTTGTAGAGCAGAAGTATCCAACAGAGGGCTGATTTAGTAGGTCTCTAAAAAGAAACAATTGTGCAAAATCAATTTCATTATATGATAATTCTACCCTGAGCCTAGTGATTATGATGGATGCTAGATTGACAGCATCAGAACTGTGCCCAGAAGACAGGGGTTTACTCACAGTCTCCTGACAGCTGCAGGGACAAACTATAAGAGTCAGTTCACTTGCCATGCAGGAGGTGTGTAGATTATTGCCTCAGACCGACCAAGACATGTCATAGTGATAGTGGCTTTTATCATATGGACTTCAGTCCTGCTGAAGCTGCACTGGAGCTGCCAACTGATTTCAGATAAACTACTACAGCTACCAGCTGATAATGACTTCCAGTTGCTCTTGACTTTGGCCATAGTTACAGCAGTGACCTATAAGAAATGAAAGGTTCTGTGTGTCATTGCCAACCCCCCTGAACTGTCGAGACCAATTATCCGATGGAGGAGTTTCTCCTTCTGCAAATAATCTTCAGGCTTGCCTTCACGCAGAAGGAAAAAAAATATTCTGCTGTTTTCAGCTGTTAGAAATGTCTCCACAAGAGTGCTTGTGATTTCTCAATATTGGTGTAAAGAGAAATTGAGATGATAAATTAATAGGCCTTTATATATTGCTAAGTCAGCCAGAAGTTTTTCCAGAGTGGTAACTCTGTCCCTATTCTTAAAAGACACTCTTCTTTCCTAATAACCAGACTCTCTAAAAGCAGCAATAATGCTTCACTCAAAAATTGCCTGCCTGTGATATTTCTGTAAGAAAGATTGCCAGCTTTCTGGAAAGGCTGGAGTGTTTTTCATAGCAAGCTTTTTGTGCTGAAGCTGTTTCCTTTCTTCTTGTACCAGCTATCTTATTAAAACTTCTAGCATTCCAGTTTTGACTTCCTAATATATTGGCTGGCCCTCATGCCCAGCTATACTGCAAGAAAAACCATATGTCCCCTTCCTGAAGGTCCCACATCAGGCAGGTTGGCCATGGCAGAATCACTGTGTCCTGATTTTGGACAGCGCCACTGCATCGAGCTCTTGTTATATAGGAGGAGCTGGCAAGGTGCAGATGGATGCCTGCACCACCCCCTGGGGTGCCTGGCAGTTCTTGCTGGCCCACCTCATCCTAGTAGGGGCACAGTAGTCTTTTGGACACAGTACAGTTACCCCCTTTGTGCAAGCTGAAGTATCCTGCTTGCTCTCCTTGTAGAACATGAGAGAAAGGCCTCTACCCATTTGGTTTGGTCCTGTCAGCTTTGATGGCATGCCTCTAAATTTCAGTCTGGTGGGGGAGTGTGTGTCATCTGCTGCTTTTGGGGAAAGGCCAGTGCTGAAAGTAAAACAGTGTGAAAGGCAGATGTAACACCATCCCCCTCTGCCAGAGCGCAAGGTACTTTTGACTTGGTTCTTTGTTGCATATATTAATTTTAAAAAGAGGCATTGTACTTTACCATTTTTTCACAAACCACAAATCAGTGAATTTAATCTTTCATAAATTAAAAAAAAACCAAATTTTCAAAGTGGTTTTAAATAGCTGCTGTGTCTGTTTGTTGTTGTACTTTTTTGTTGTTGTTGTGGTTTTTTTGAATGTGCAGTATTTTTAAAGATAAGTTTCTATGATTGTTGTTCAGCACCCAGAGTACTTGTGACAGTTTTTAATCAATTGCAATTTGACAAGTAGATTTTTTTCCTATCACAAACTGGTCAAGCAGGCACATCCTGGATTAGTATTAAAATAGTGTCAGGGCAATCATTGGCATGGAGGGGAAAAGCCTGAATGTGGTTTGCCAAGAGTAATCTGAAATTTATTTCAACAGATGCAGTATAGTCCCTGGAAACTTGCAAACCATCTAATGACTCCCACATCTGTCTTTCTAAAAACACTTGCCTACATCAACTAAGTATATTGAAACTTCCCAACTCACCACCTGCTCAACTGACTGCTTTCACGAAGATTCACATCAGGTTACTTACTATTCACTCCAGTTTTGTGAAGAAAAAATTAATAAAACCTGTAATCGTAAATATGCTTTTTTAAGCAACTTAATCCATGCCTGCCCTCACAAAATCTCCATATGGAGCTAAATCAGTGTTAGGATTTCCATCTTATGGGGAGAGAGAGCGTATTTCAGTGGCTGGTCTTAGCAAGGCCACAGGCATTGAATGGGATGAGAACATCAATCCTCTGTCCATCTGTCCACCACTTCAGTTAATAATTCATTTTTAAAGTTTTCACCAAGTTGAAGATTTTAAAGCTCCCCCTGCCAAGAAACACAACCCTGTCAAGAGCAAGATTTCTCTAAAAAAGCCCCAAACAAATCCATTTTTCAGGTTCAGACCTTTAAATGGGCTTCAAGCAAATACGTGGAATGCAGAGATATTAAAAGACATTCTATTTTTTCATTATATTATGCAGTTGTTATTCAAAGACCAGATGATATCTCCCTCTTTCTTGAATCCCCATTTTCATAAAGGATAATAGCCCAAGGGAAGAAAATTCCATTCTCTACAGCTTTCTAATAATAGCTGTTGTTATTACACAAGGTTACTGCACAGAGACCAAAAAATCATTTCAAACAGGGCTCTCTTAATCCATGTTCTGTAAAATTAGAACACTTCCAATGATTTGGCATTTGCTACTTAATTCCATTTTTTTTCATTCCTGTAGGACAAAACTTTGTTCCATCCGGTAAGCAGCAGCTGCATAGATTGCAACCCAGCTGAGAAGAAGATTTTCATGAACAGATGTGATCCTTTATCTGAAACTCAACAGTGGATTTTTGAACATATTAATATGACTGTTTTAGAAAAATTTAACAGCAAGGCCAGTTCCTAGAAGGAAAAAAAAAATTGAACACACGTATTTACGTACAGACTGCAGACTATATTTTTGCCAGCATCTGGGTCAAAGGAGTCAGGAATTAAATTTCCTAGATCCAGGAAATCTGTTCTGAGGATTAAGAAAATGCCACAGCAAGAGCCAGCAGGCTGTCCTTGTGGATATACAGTATCTGGAGAACTTGGCCAAGAGCCTCACCGGATGCTGCTGAGAACTTCAGGCTGAAAATTCCCTTGCTGGTCAAGGGAAAAACTTTGTTTAAAAACTGTTTAAAAGTACTCCAAGTTAATAAAGTAAAAAAAAACTCTAGAGTTTCTCAGGTCAAATCCTGCTGTAGTGAGTAGCTCGGAACAGATGCTATGATTTGGGATGGGTTTATGGTGTGCATGACACCAACAGGAACCTGAAGAAATCCCAGGTTTTAGAATTAAACATGCTGGTAGAAGAATAATGATGTCCCAGCACTCCCTAGACAAGATATATGCTCTGTTGACATTCTCTTAATAAAAGGTTGGGTTAAGCAGGTTTAACCCTCAGAACTGCTGCAATTAATTTTAAATACCTCCCTTTTACATTCCATTCATTACCAAAATAGGAATGGTCGAAATCTTAGGGTCTAGAATTACACTGTAGTGAAGCATGAAATGAACTGTACGGTTTTTCCCTCACATTTTCCCCCTTCAGGAAAAATAAAGCAAAGCAATCAAATTTCTATATATGATATATTTAGCAATTGTGATTCAAATCCCATTGTCACACAAGGTGAGATTTTTTTTTAGTGACAAATGTAACAGCAGCAGCTGCAGCATAATGGAAGGCTTGTGGACTATCTGTCTTTTTTAAAAGTAGAATCTTTACCAACATATAAATTAAAATGAAAATAGGCTGGGGAAAAAATCAGGAGGAGAGTGGGAAATAATTGCACACTGCATGCTGAACTAGGTTAGTCAAATTAATACTGGTATGCTGCCATCCTAAGAGCATGTTGACTCCCTGCAGTGCAGCTTAAAAGATCTTGCAATGCTCCTGACACAGAGGAGTGGAGAGAAAAATTGACAGGAAATCAGTTGGGTGGTTTTGGAGTTTTTTAAGTCTGTGGTGGAAATCGTGTGAACTTTCCACAGTGAGCAAGTGAATGGTATTGTGCATGTCATGAGGGAGGAAACAAGAAGTGCAAGTAAGTCACACATTACAATATTTTGGTACTTTAGGCACAGGCACCATTCAGGGTAACACAGACTTCCATCACACTGATGATTATGATGGGTCCCTCAAACCTATCACGCTGTTGGAGAGAGAGGCCTCTAAAACAATTTAGGAAGGGTGTCAATGGTTCTTCTCAGTTCATGTTGATGTGTGGAATGTGACTGATAACTTTGAGACTGTTCAAGGTAAGAGTGAGTATAAATTTATATCAAGTAAATATGTGGCTTTTGCTTGAAAGACGAATTTACAAATGAAAGCACTATAAATGCAGATAGATGACATCCTCTGTGCTGTAACTCCTTTCAGGTTCCAAAAATAACATTTGTAATTAAGTTGCTTATTTTGATTGCTGGCAAGGTGGCTGACTAACCAAAATACTGGTGTGCAATCTACCCTGTTTTAAGGGAGTGCAGTGACTGTGTTTTGTTTATTTCTCCTTAAACTGTGGTTATGCACAAAGAGCATTGATGTCATCCAGAGGATGGTTCTAGTACCAGTGTGCTATTTTATGGCAGCATATTGTAGTTGCAGGTCATATGAAAGTTGTAAGAGGGGAATGAGGTCCTGTAGCATTCAGGATGTGTACACTGGGGAAATTGTGAAATTTCCTATATATTAAGCAATTGCTGCAAGTTATTGAAGAGATGAGATCTTTTAAATAATTTAAAGGGATGTGTCCACAGAGTCGTCGTTTAATGATTTTAGAATAAGTGAGTTTGTTTAGGTATTGTTTAAATTTAATTTGAAGATATGGTGTGCTCAGGAACAGAAGAGGTAAGGTTCTGGTATGAGGATACTTCAGGTTTGTTTATCTGTCAGTACACAGAACCAGCCTAGCCACTGCAAACTCTCAGCTTTCCCAGATGAGGTGCTCACAGCATCATTTATTTGCAGCCTTATCATGAGGAAAGAGGGTTTGAGAAAAGAAGAAAATGGCTGCCTCAAATATAAATGCAGCCCTCAAGCTGCTGATTGTAACTGGCCCCAAACTGTCAGTCCTGGAAGCAGCACTGTATGCCCAGAATAGAGAGGCAAAGGAGGATTGCTAAAGCAGAACAGATTGGTAGGGTTATATCGTTCAGTGTCTGACTGCATCTCAGTGGTCTGATTTTGAGATGTCTGATGGGAACAAGGCTGCTCTTAGGGCAAAGAATATCTATGCCTTTTACAACCCTTGTTGAGTCATATTGCACAGCACCTTATGCTGCCAAAGGAAGCCTTCCACTTACTTGTAGCTGATCATAAATGGTAAACTCTAGCAGTCTTTGTCAAAAAGCAGTCCATATGACTGCTAGTCAGATATTGTGGGGAAAGAAAACAGTCCTTGCACAGGACTCCTTCAGCAAAACTTTTATTAATAATAAATGATCATCGCTACCTTTCAGTTCAAGTCTGTCTTGGGTGTTCTCCAAAGGTTTCCACTGATAAGAGTATTTCATTACTAATTTACCATTCAGAATTTCTCTAATTCTTCCTGCAACCATATCTTTTCCAGCCAATAAACTTATGAACAATTTGATAGCTTGGAGAGATGTATCTTCTTCTGATAATTCTCCAGGAGCATTTAACTCTGACACGTTTTTTCAAAAGACTATGAAATTTCTTCACAGATTTTTTTTAATACCAGGTAGTCCTGAACATATTTTAAATGTAGTGCACGGGTGGAATTAAGTAATGTGGGCTCATCATTTCAGTGGAGCTATACTGATTTTCCCAATTAATGACTTGTTCAGTTTTTTTCAATTTATTATTTTATGGCTTTAATCAAGATGTCTGAAAAGAAGATCTTTGTATCTTTAAGAAAGTTCATCACCATCTACCCTAAATGTTTTCCATTTAAGGTTAACTGGCCTTTTTTTTGTGGCCAGCAAAGTACTGTAACTGGAGAGAGCATCTGGAGAAACTGAAGTAAACTCCAAGCGCAACTAAAACTCCAAAATAATATCTCTTTTCCTGCATATATTCCAGAATCTAAGCTAAACCTCTGTTTAGCCCTGGGGGACAGGGCTCAAAGGAGAGAGGAGGAGCTGGGAAACAAAGCCTTTCATGTGTGGGAGAGTAGCCTTGTTGCAGAGACATGACAGGATTTCACTTTCATTGGCCACAGTGTTATTTCAAAAAATGAGATTGCTTTAGAACAAATGTTTCTGCAGCAGTATGGATATTTTAATGATATAATACATTATTCCTGAGTGTGATCCATTTATGAATAAATGGTCTCTAGCTGCTGAAATAAGTCTGCCTCATGATAGACTTAGCTTGAAAGGAAGCTGGCAAGCACTTAACAACCTTTGATTACTGGCAATTTACCAGGCATCAATGTCTCCAGTGACCTTAGTGCAATCTTATGCCACACAGAAGAAATGTGTACAAATAGCTTGACCAAATTGATTAGATAGGTGGCACTTCTGCAGGAATGGATGTTACCTTTGTTTAAAAAAAAGTCATAATCGCAATTAATTTGCATTTTTACTGATAACTTCTGCAAGGGACTAGGTTAGGGAGACTCTTTTAGCCTGCCTGGGTGGATTGGAGATGGAGCACTTTAGGAAGGCAGTACTGACAAGCTTTCAGTATGGCTGACACCAGGGGTGCATCCATTTGCTATTTAAAGAGCATCTGTAATGCTGATAAGCCAGTGCATTTCAAGAGAACACAGCATATATGGTTTTATTAATGGTTTTATTTTTCTTTTTAATCCATCAAGATTCATTAGGGAAATAATTTCAAAGCCCTTGGAAACAACACAAGGTGATCAGGAGTAACATTTTTATAGCTGGTACTAGTATTATAATGTTCATTTATTCCTTTGTTTAACCCCCTCCCAAATATGTTCCATATTCTCTTAAAAAAAAGCACAAGCATCCAAGAGTGCTTTTACATAAAATTTTCAGGATCTTGCACTTTCTGAAAGTTTTGAAAAGCCTTTAGAAATTAGGAAATGTTAACCAAAATGTAACATAAAAACCCAGAGAAAAATTATTAGACCAATTATGTGTAGTGTACCAAGAGACTTTGCTAAATATTTGCTAAGATAGTATCTTTTGACTGGAAAATTTTAGATGAATAAGTAATAGAGTTATTAAATCTTTAGTATGTAGTGCTTTCTATTTAAGATTTGTAATTTTAAAAATGTAGTGAATTTGTGTGATTAGTTGCTGACAGTTTTTTTTTTTTTTTTAAACCACGTGTAATACACAAATCTGTTCTTAGGTCTCCTGAAATATTTCTCTCCTCATATTTCCTTGTTATAATTCTGAATTATGCTGGATTTATACACTGGATTTAAGAAAATCTGAATATATGAAAAAATCTCTGAAAGGTAAGAAACATATGTAAAAACAAATAATGAGAAAGTTTAGCTAGAGAAATTTGAGAAATGCATCACATTTCCAAAGCTTCAGCAGCATTCAGAAAATACATTTGCTCTGTGAAGTTGTTTCCTGTTCTTTCAGTGTATCAGTAACATCAATGGTACTGCTCCTGGGACAGGACTTCTGAAACTGGTGTTACTAGCATTTGTTACTATCATCACAGTGCCAGAGGAGAAAAAATCTAGGAAGAGCTTCTGAAAAAATTGCATTCAAACATTGCAGTCTGGTATGCCTTGAGATTTTCCTTGTTTCTAAGATTTGTTATCTTAGTATTTTTTTCTTTTTTGCAGAACGTGGCAGTGCAGTAGGTGCTTCAGTGGGCCCTATGAAAATAATGCAGACAACAGGGGAGCAAAGAGGACATGGGTTAAAACAATATTAATTTGTGTTTATCTGAATGTGTGTTTACCACAGCACTGTCCAGTAGGTTAATTAAAGAAAATTGTGTATTTTGTGCAACCACTTTGGTTGGTGCTTCAGGGAATAGATGAATGAGAAGGAGCTTTGCAAAATGGGCCAGCAGAAAAGCTTGTACTCAGTAAAAGACGTAGGAAAATTCAGAATGATCCATTTCAGAGAAGCAAATGGATAAGACATTGAAATATATGTATAATGGACAGTGTACAGAATATGAGGGGAGCTGCAGTGAGGCAAGTCTGGTGAGTGGTACTATCTTAAAGATACTAAGACATAGGAAAGGAAAACTTGGTTCTCATTAACCTTAGTCCTCATTAATCTTAGCAGGATCCCTAACACTGTGAAAGTATTAGTTGATTTAATTAAGTTAATCCTTGATCTCCCCACTAAATGACTAAACTTGGAAGGAACCACAGTCCAAGCAAATTTCTGCTGATCACTCTGGAGCATCTAATCAGCAAAAGATAGCACTAGGCACAGTTTAGCCAAAAACCAACTGGCACCAGAACTAAAACAATATTATCGACCCAAAAGATCTGTAGGCCTCTGGCATCCCTCTGTGAAAAAAAGATTTCACTTGCCTGAAGGAGTGATTGATGGTAATGATCCTAGATTAAGAAGATCAAGAATTGTGAGCTTTCAAGGAGGTGAAAGGCCAAATGGTGAGATTAGGAGATGGCAGTTTAATTGAGAGAGGAAGGAGGAAATAGATGGTGAAAGGGAAAAAGTAGGAATCAGGTTTAATTCTGTATGTGAAGGAAATATGACCTACAAGGGTCAGCCACTGATAATTTTGGATACCTCTTCATAGCAGGGCTTACATTTTTACTTCCATCACAAATATTTGGGAACTGAGAGGCAATCAAGCCCTTTTGCAAGGACCTAAATTTAGAATAAGGAGAACTTCCTAATCTGAAATGTATTGATTGTGAAATACATGATCACAAAAGAGAAAAGCTTTGATGGATGCTGAGTTTGTTCTGAGTTTTCCACTAAAGGTGTGTGTGTGTTCCTGAGGCTACTTTTTAGATAGTATGTAGAAGCAGAATATTATGGTCCACTTTTTTACCTCAGTTTAATATTTCTCTCTATCTCAGGCTTTTTTGAAAGAAGAAAAATGTTTATCTAAATTTTCCTAGGAAATGTCAACTTGGATCAGTGTGAAGTAGCTCTGCCTACTCCCTTTGCAGATCAAGATAACAAGTGTTTCTCTTTGGACCTTGCATACAGCTCTTAAAGAATGTTGTGGCTCTGCCTTCATGGCTCCTTGCAGCATTCACCTCTTTTATGCATTTCAGTTTTTGTATGATTTTTTTTTCCTATTCTGTGTTTCTTCCCTTCTGCTGACTTGCTATCTGCTGGAATCCTGGTCCTCTTTCTTCCCACCTTTCTGGTCTGTGCCAAAGGTGTTTCTTCTGTTGCAGATCCCTTCCTCAAGATAAGAGTGACTAAAGCTGCTTTGATCTTGACTTGCCAGAGCCTCAAGCCCTTCCGCCTTGGGGTACCTGGCTTGTTCTAGCAGAGGGCTGGGGAGGGGAAAGGAACCTGAGGAGAAGTTCTGCCATTATGGACCAGTCTCACTACAGATTTTATCTGTGGAAGAGTTATAGCTCATAGCACAGACAGACAAACATCTTCGAGGGAAAAGAAATTGCACTGGTGATCTACTTTTCATACATTTTCAAAATTCAGTGTTGCCCAGAGAGGGGAAGGTGTAAGAGCAGGAAGGATCTTGTTCAGTGGGTATACTTTGTACAAATGTTTAGAAGCAGCTGAATTCTTGACTTCAAGTTTTTAACTTTTGATTATCCCTGTTGAGCTAATATGGATACAAGAAACTGAGTAGAATTATTTTTTTAATTGTTTTTTTTTTTTTTTTAATAAACCACCAATGGGTTATGACAACTTTAACTGAAGGCATTATTCCAAATCTAAGTGGATGTGTAATCTGGATGAGTGCATGATACAGGTTAACCTCTAGTCCAGCTGCAGAGAGTCGGAGGGGTCTTATTTACAAAAAGAGAGAGATTGTCCAATGTGTAGCAGCCTTTTGCTTACAGCTGTACAGGACTCTAGTTTATTCCTCAGCATGTCAGGAAAATCAATATCTGTAATGATTCCCATTATCAAAGTAACAGCTGCTGAGATGGCAGTAAAACATCACCTTTTCCTTCCCGCTATAAGAGAATCCTTTCACCGGTGTCCTCTATGTCTTTATGCACCACCAGGGTTTATTTGCAACCGGAACATGTGGATTAAAGTTATGCCCTGCCCTTTCACTAAACAAATTCCTAGGAAACCAGAGTACCAGTTTAAAGGCTGTACAATTAACTGTCCAAAGGATTTTCAGCCAAGAAATGGGGGTTTCATACAAAAGAAAAATAAGACCCCCTAAATGGACATGATCTGTCCTCACAGCCCAGAAAGTCAAACATGCCCTGGGCTGCACCAAAAGCAGGGAAGGGAGGGGATTCTGCCCCTCTGCTCTGGTGAGACTCCACCTGCAGTGCTGCATCCAGCCCTGGAGACCCAGGAAGAACATGGACCTGTTTGAGCAAGTGCAGAGCAGGGTCATCAAGTTAATTAGAGGGATGGACCATCTCTCCTGTGAGGAAGGGCTGAGAGAATTGGGATTGTCCGGCCTGGAAAAGAGAGAGCTAAATTTTTTACTTTGAGGGTAGTGGGTACTGGAATCGGTTGCCCAGAGAGGCTGTGGTTGCCCCAACCCTGAAAATATTGAGGGCCAGGTTGAGTGAGGCTTCAAACAACCTGGTCTAATTGAAGGTGTCCCTGCCCACAGCAGG
The DNA here is from genome assembly GCF_028551555.1 of Melozone crissalis. Taxonomy (NCBI): domain Eukaryota; kingdom Metazoa; phylum Chordata; class Aves; order Passeriformes; family Passerellidae; genus Melozone; species Melozone crissalis. The sequence continues at coordinate 30,994,906 of NW_026535784.1, read as the reverse complement.
GGAGTTGGAATGAGATGATCTTTGAGGTCCCTTCCAGCCCAAACCACTCTATGATTCTATGATTCTAAAGTTTGTTTTCCTTTATTCCTGTCATATCAGCCTCCAAATTGCAGTTACTGCTCTACATCAAAACATACCTTGGTAATCTACACCTGGAAAGATAGTGATGTGTCAGGCCTCTGCTGCCAGTTTTTCATACAAATCTGCAGCACAGCTATATAAACCTTTTCTTTGGAGTTAGAGATTTTTCTGCACAGTTGTTATCCTAGCAAGGGGTACATTCCTTCCAACTTTAACCTCACCAGCAGTTTTCCACCTCAAACTCTGCTGGTTGATGTTGCCCAGCTCTCCAGGTAATGTGGTTCATTGCACATCTCTCAACACCTCACAGCAGTCCAGTCCACACACACACACAGAGTTAACAAGTGCTAGGTATCAAAACAGAAATGTATGGTCCCTTCTGAGCCTCTGAGATGCTTCTACTTATCAACTAGTCTTTCTGATGGTCAGAGTGTTTTCCAGGCATCTCTGTGAATAAACTCACTTTCCTGCAGGTATCCTGCAAAATATCCATTTCTCTCGCTTTTCTGAGAGTCTGGAATTACAGCCTTCACTTGCTGTTAAACAACATTCAGGACAAAACATTTCCTGGCGATTCAACTATTATAAACTAAATATAAAGGGCCAAGAAGAACTGGAGACAACTTTGTGTAATCACTGACTAATGTCCCAGTAGCCAAGACAGACAGAAATGAGCTGGGCTGATAGGCAGCTAGCTATAGTAGAGATCAATTAAAGTAAGATGGAGTTGTCTAATTTTCTGTGAAACAAGATCAAAATATTTGATTGTTGTGATTTAGGAAAAATATAGCTCTCTAAAAAATGGGGGAAATATTTTCAGATGTGTGCATTTGAAGTATTATACAATAGACTACAATTAGTAATATATATATTATAATAAGTAAAATGAAAACATATCCTTCTGTGCTGACTAGTCTGAGATAGTTGGCTTAGATGTTATTAAACAACAGCTGTAGAAACTGACCAACTTTTATGCATTAAAATAATGTTTTCAGGACACGCTTAAAGGATTTACAGAGAGCACATGCCTGTAAGTTTTTGGACTGTAATTAAGAACCTGAACTATGGAATAAAAATTGTACACCTGTTCTATTTTATATTTGGATGTATTATGTTGCAGGATACAAAGCAAAAGATTGCTGAAGAGCAGTTTCAAAAAAATTACCACGATCTGAATGAATAAATACCTCTCAGAAGCTACGGCATAAATTTTTCAGTTTGTTGTACATTTGCTGCTGCTAAAATAAGCTGCTCTGTTGGGTGGGTGAAGAACTGGACAAGCCCAGCCAGCTGCAGGGCTGCCCAGGGACATATTGCTGCTCCCTTTCCTGCAACACTGGCCATGCCAACTGTGTAATATCACTAGAAAGAGAAAACAAAGTCATCTCCTTTAACAACGAGCACTGTTAGCTCTGGCAATACTGTAAATCATGTCTTGAAATGCCACCTAAATAAGAGAAATAAACAAGTGACGAGAAAACAGTTGTATATACATAATAGTCCTCAAGTGACAAGTAAGGAAGCATTGAAAAAGTTTTTGAGGACTTGATTCCAGTAAAAAGTCATGTAAGTCAAGATTTATTTGTCCCACTTCCACACCAAAAAAAACTACCAACAAAGAACAACACAAGAATCCCTAGAAATTCCCAGTACCACTAGTCCTTGTACCTACAACAGATAAGACATAAAATAAAATACATAATCTTCATAAAGAGGATTAACTGCAAAAGTTTGAGTCATATAGAAAAGAGTATTTGTCAATCATCTTCAAAGACTAAAGAAGAAAGACATATTATTTATCTTTAAAGGAATTTTTTTTTTATTTTGCATCTCTTTAAGTCATATAACTTAATTTTACGCATACCCATAAACTTCAGTTTTTCAGTGCTGTACATCTATCCTAAAACCTTCTAATTGAAAATCATTGATTAAATCCATCCCTGACATCTACTGCATGTGTCAGAGTTGTGATAAGTGGACACAATCTAATTTTTACTTGTTTCTGAGGGAGCAGTTAAAGTGAACATTGCTTCCAAAGACCTCCAGATATCAAAACTAGCAAAACTAAGACAACTATAAGCATTCACTGAAAATGTGACTCCTCCTTCTCTAGAGACCTTAAAGGATACTGTAGTCAGATGCAAACTGAAGACAGTCCAATCAGGGGAAAAAATTGTGTTTTTCTACCTAACCTTTCCACTTAAACTGTTTGGGATTAATTTCTTACAGGCAATTCTATTGAACAAACTATTGAAGATATTTAGTAAACATCTTCCCACTGGAACAGTGATTATAACAACAGAACAAATAACAAAATTGACAATTTTGTTATTTGACAAATAACAAAAACTTCCATCAAATCCCTAAAGAGACTGGAGTCATTAACATTACAGGCACAACCCTTGGCAAGAGAACAACTAGGAACAAAGAAGAATTATTACTAAGAGAACAATAAAGTGGTTTAGATACATCAAGGTCAATTAGGCATTAGTTTTAATATAGCCTAAAGTTAAAAGCTGTAAAACAACAGAGAATTTTCCCATTTGCATCATTTAAAGTTCACAGCCCAAGGAAAATAGCATGTATAAAGAAACAAGAGAGCCTTCTGTGAATTGTGTGTCAATTATCTAATTACCTTTGATAACATCAGGTGCAAACCTTCAAGGAAAAAGCTTTAAAGAGCTCTTGCAGGTATGGGTGTATTAGGAGAGTAATAAGACTTGTTGCAGGGACAAGAGAAAGGAGGAGGAACTGCATCTTGAGAGACAAGAGTTACTGGAGCATGTTTATCAACTCCAAATGCAGCTTCTCAGCTTGGGAAGAGAGACAGGGAGATTGCTTTCTACTTTGACTCTCACTTCCAGGCTGAGATGCTGTCATGTGTTCCTGCTAGTCAAGAAGGAGTGAATCCAAGCCTGGCTCGTACCTCCTGGCCTCCCTCCTGCCTCTGCAGTGTCTGTGGATGAGGAAGAGTGAGAGCACTTTGAGATCCTGGTGCCTGGGCAGCTCCTTGCAGAGGCAGCAGGGCTCTCTGACTGAGGAGGTCAGGGACAAGATCTCAGTCTACAGACATAGCTCCACCTTAGGGCTTGCATAGGGCAGCTGCCCTTGAACTCCCATCAGGAAAAGCCTGGCACCACCAGCTTGGGCAGTAGCTCTGAACATTAGCTGCTCAGTGGTGGTGCTTACATCCCTGCTTCTCTGACTGGTCATTCCCTGCACCAGTTGGAGGAGTGCTGCCTGCCTGCGCGATGGGAATTGCTTTGAGTTCTGGACAACATGCTGCCCCAGCCAGTTGGGAAGATGTGTCTGCACTCCTGGTCAGCACTACTATCTGCCCTCTGATTTTTGAAGGGAAATTGTAGTGACTTCTTCAGCTGGAAGCCTTGGTGAGTAGATGCAGAAGACGGTGTCTGGTGGCATGTTTGTATTTGGATGATTGCTCTAATTAGCTCTTTTTTTTTTTCTTTTAATATGAGGGGGGAAAACACAGGGGTTTTTAAGTGTTTTTTTCTTCTGCTTAAGTGAATCTCAAGTGACATTCACCACTGTTTTAATTAAACATGCCTCCTGATTTAGAACTGATAAGCTTCTACTTCAAGGAAATGCTAGGGTAAACTTTTATTTTGGCAGGGGGAAGCAAAACTGATAAGTAGAAGGATAGTTTCTCCTAACAGTCAGAGAAGTGAGAAGAGTTCAGCAAGGGGGGTCTAACCCCAGTAGTAGCACCTGCAGACTAATCCCTCACAGCTCTTTGCCACAGAGGTTGGCTCTGTAGCAACTGCCTGAATTAGAGGAGAAGATGTGCACTTTGTCTGGATTACTTGGTTATTGTCATCTTCTTGGTGCTTGCCAGAACCCTGATGGAGAGCAGGAAACCAGTCATCATGGGCATCTCCCTGAAGTGCCTCCTGAGGCCACCCCACATGTTTCAGGTGAGCCAGGAGGGCCCATGCAGGCACCACCAGCACAGGAGACTGCAGTCAGGGGCTGGAACTGCCAGCTCCTCATCAGTCCCACATAGCAACAGACCATGTCAGGGATTTATATAAAGCTTTTGCAAGTACATGCTCAGGGTTGGGGGTTTTTTCAGCTCTTTCACTCGGGGTCTTGTTTGTACCTCCTCTTTAGTGACCAGCTGAGCCTTCTCCATGTTTGTGACAAGAAACCCACATTTGTGGCTCTTTAAGAAGGTTTGACCCTGATTCCCCAAGGACTGGGACACACAACAGACATGAGACCACACCAACCAAAAATCAGGTCAGTGATTAAACTTCTTGATGTTGGCAAGTCAAGTGGCAGTATCAGAAGGGAGCTCATGAGGTCATTTGCAGTTGTAGACCTGAGAGTAAGAACTGTCAATTTAACTCTCCCTGAGATTGCAGCTTTTGGGAGGGGAAGGTGGGGAGGCACAGCTTTTCTGTTAAGAAACATATCTGTTGGTTTAGGAGCTGCCACGTCCTAATTTCCAGTAAATGAAAAACAACAACAGTTTTTGTTTTGGGATTTGGGAAAAAATCTTTCTCTTGCATTAGATCTTCACCTGACCCATTACTGAGATAATCTTCAGCCAGTTTACACCTCAAGACTGGAGCTGTGGTAATTCTCACAAGAGTCTTGTCAATGCATATGAGATGAAATTAAGGAAAGTCTAGTCATGAATAAGGTCTATGTTTTCAGTTCCCCTGAGAGCTTCCATCAAGCAAAACTATTTCCCTTCTAAAGAATATGTTTGAAGAAGGGGAACTAAATATTTTTCTATTATTTGCCTGCTGGAATATTCTTTACTTGGTGTCTGAGCACAGCGGTGACTTATACAAATATTGCAGCTCATCTTTTAAAAAGAGCATTATTATATCAGTAATAAAGAAAACAATTTGCATTTCAGATTAAGAGACAGCAGTATATCACAAAATATTTACTCTGCCCAGAAGAGCAGCAGTTTACAGACTATTTAACAGCAATTTGTGTATGCATTTAAAGATTACATCTTTTTTTAAATGAAGGTTTTTATTTGTGTGCTAAGTAGTTTTCTGTAAGTAAGAGGATCTTTGGATTTTTATTCTGTGATAAGCAGTAGTGATTTAGATCCGAGTTTTTATAGCATGTGGCATGTGAGGTGTGTCTATCTTCTTGTGGGTGTTTTTTAGATTTTTTTTAACTAAATCATAGTCTTTATTTGCTTTTCTGGGGAGAACCAATATAAGCTCATAAGTGTTCTACTTTTAAGCAGTGTACAAAACCTAACCTCTTTGTTAGTTTAGTGATCTTACACCATTTGGTGACATTCACCAAGAAGAACATTTTCACTGAGAATGGATCTTGGTCCCTCTCTTTTCTCTGGTTTTCTTGAAAAAAATCAAAAAACTCAACACCAAAAAAACCCAAACATATGATCTAATCAGTTGACCAGAGGGGAAAAACGAATCAAAAAATACTTCCGCAGAGCACCTATTTTTCCAAAGATTATGGAGAAGTGAGGGGAGATATGAGCAGGGAGCATAGAAAGGCTAGGAAGAATGCAGTCAGTGCATAGCCCTGGGGCAGATTCTTGGTCTTTCTGTGTCCTGTGACCTGAGTGAACTGGCACAGGGGAATTTTGTACTGCTGTCATTAGAGTGCATCTGGTCTCAAAAATGGATTGCAGGCCTCTCTCTAAGCTTTACTGATCGTAATGGTGACAGCTGTGTGCAAGGGTCAAATATGAGCTTGCTTGCATGGAGATGTTCCAATCTGCAAAGCCCCAGTGAAAGTTCTGTGGCTCTGCAGAGCAGGGTGGTTTGTGACTCAGACTGTGAACAGCAGCTGCTCATGTGGAGGGGGACAAGAAGTCTGCTAGTTCTTAATTAAATACCATTTACAAGGAGAATGCCTATTGTCACTTGGCTTCTCCCCAAAAAGATGGAGCTGCTGTAACTCCCCTTACAGGGTGCACCACCACTCACTGTTTTGAAGCACATATTCTCAAGCCACAGTGAAGTTAAGTATAGAAGAGGTCCCTAAGTGGACCTTTTGCATGACAAAATTCACCAAGAAGTAATTTGCCTCATAAATGCCATAGCTACCTGTCTGTAGCAAAATAAGCCATATCAGAAAACCCAGGCAGCATCTGTATATCCTCACCTAATTGCTCTATTACTTGTGGCAATGATGCCTCAGAAGAAATCCCCCAGCCTAGAGCTGGGGCTCTGGCTCCCACTGCCATGGCAACAGAAGTGCTGCCTGCTGAAAAAGCCAGCTGAGTCCAGAAAAGGTCACCAGAGTTCTTTAGAAAGCCTGGGAAACGCTTTATCCTCAAAGAAAGAGAAAGAGGCACAAGTCTGAAGCTGAAAAGACAAAATAGTTTGCCAATGGTGGGCATACAAAACTTCCGGTTTATCTCATAAAGCATATTTTTAATGTTTTAATTGCCTTTAGGGCTATTTAAGCACTTTGCATGGTTTTTGGAGGGAACTGGAGGGTGACAGGGCTTGGGAAGCAAGGATGGGAAGATTGTGGTTTTGTTCAGTTGTCACAGCTAGAATTTATTTACAAGGCTGTAAGGACTGAGGCCTTAAGGAAAAAGCCCCAGAATTGCAAGAGCTGGCACAAAAAGCAGAAAATGTCTTTGGTTTCTGTTCTGCACTGTCCCATTCCAGTGCTTGGCAGAGTAGGTATAGAACGCAGCACACTGCTTTTGGGAGTGCTTGTTACAATACCAGATCTGAGGTTCTCAGACACAGCTTGGTCCCACCCTTTGTGACATCCTGGAGTTGTAGGAACCATTGGATCAATTTACCAGATCCAGGCAGGATCACCTTCTGAGTGAAAATCTTTTTTAGAAGTTGCAATTCTTTCAGCACCCTTTCATGCTTACAGCTGTATATAATTGCAGGAGTTCACTCTTACCTGCTTAAAGCATTTGTGTAATGCTTCCTTAAACCTGTAAAAACTAAATCTGACAACAACTATGTTGGGAAGAAAAGCATTTCTTTGTCCCCAGAAAAAGGTGTATTAAAACTGCTGGGGTTAATACAGGGAAGAAGGTGCACAGCAGCAAAGGCGGCCTGGCTCACTGACCTGAAACACTGTGCTGGCCAAGGAACAAAAGCCTGACTCCAGTCACCTTTCCTTTGCCTCCCCTAAAGCAGCCATGCCAAGTCACATCACTGGGTAGCAAATGAAGCAAAAAAAGAGATGCCACTACCATACCCCTCCCCAGACTCTCTGTATTTAAAGGGGAGAAGTCACAGGTGCTAGATGGGAAATGTATTGAGGATTCAGACACATCATCAGTACTGCATCCTTCTCTACTCCCAGTGCATGCTAAGCAAGGAGGTGATTCTGAATGCAGGAAAATTTTTTTCTTCAAAATGAAAACACTTTAAGATACCTACAAATGCTTGATGTGACAGTTGTATTACTAAGATGTAAAGGGTTTGAAAAAGAAGTATAAAAGCATAGTTGGTACAAGGAATAGATAAGAATGAAGCCTTCTAAACACTTTAATGTGTGGAAATACTCAGCAGTTCTTAACTTCTTTTTTAATTCTTTGCCTTTCTACCTATCTTTCAGATTTTCGTGTCTATGCATGTTATTCTTGTAACCTTAACATTTTCCAGGGTCTGTAAAAGTCTGCTGCTAACAGTTTTGGTTATGTTTTTCTTCAGCAAGCAGTTAATTTCAATGAATGGATATTGCTGTTTTAATTATGGAAAAGTCAATATACTTATGCAGCTTTAGGCAACATGACAGACACAGCACAAGCCTTAATACCTTGGTTATCAAATTACTTAGGCATATGTATAACTTTATGATAACAGGGTCATGGTAAAATGACTATCACATAATTCCTGAGGAAAGTGAAAGGGAGATGAGGCCATGTGTGAAAAACTATACGTGTACTAGATAGCTTTTTTTTTTTTCCCCTCTTCCCTCCCTTCCAGGAGGCTTGCATAGGCTTCTTATTCTCCAGTTCTTTGTGATTCTGTTTCCCATAGTTCATGATGAATGGCATCAGCTAACCAAAAAGCTGCTGATAGGGCAAAACCATGGCATTCAAAATCTGGTGATATATTGAGGAAGCAGTAGCACAATATGCATTTTTGGTGTGCAAGGGGCTTCAACACATGCTTTGACTAGCTCAGAAGAAAACAGCAGGATGAGATGTGGTTTCATTGTGTCAGGGGAGGTGAAGGAAGGAAAACAAGCAGTAATACGTGGCTGCATCCTGGATTGCATCAGGATGTCGGATTTCAGGTTGACAAATGTCCCTCAGCACCCAGGGAGAGCACACACGGCCGCGGGTGTGGTGCAGGAGTGCCGGGCTGGCCAGAGGCAATGCAAACACTCGAGCACCAGCCGGTGCAATGGGTGAAGCCACCTCACCCTTTTGGCACGTTGATATTGCTGCGCTACAGCATCACTGCGAAGGCAAACAAAGGTATCCGAGGTTAGACCCCGCAAACCCAGCCTACACCGCCAGCTCAGGCAGGCTGCAGGCTGTAGTTACGTGTGAGGTACTGCCAGGCAGTTTTATGGGAAATAATAATAGAGAGTATAACAGACTATGAAATGTCAGGAATTCCTTTCTGTAAAACCAAACATCTTAGATTAACATTTTGGGTATTGCTAACCTGAGAAATGTGGCCCATGAGTCTACCATTTTTGATTGGACTAAGATTTTCCATAAGATATCTACAAGTTGCTGCCACCTATCAGTGGAAATGTGGTCAGGCAAAGAACGAGAATGAGTCGCCTGTTCAAGAAATGTGTAGTGCAAATATTTTATGTACACAAATGCTAAGTACAGAGTGGAGGCAAATTGGACAAAAACTGCAGCATGTATCAGCTGCTGCTAGGAATGACACACCCTCAGGTTTTAAAGTTAAGGGTAGATGTTCACAAATTCCTCAAGCACAATAAGTAACTTGAAAGAGAAAAGGCTAACTGTGCTGTAAAGGATCCATGCTCCAAGCACAGTGTTTACAAGTCAGCAGCACAAAGAAACTGATTTTTTAAAAATCTTTAAACTCTAAAGAGTAAATCTTTATAGCAGTGCAAGGGAGTCATGCCCACAAATCTCATTATTCTGAAAGCTGCTTAGAAACTTTAGCCCTTAGAGTCAACATACCACAATGCATTCAGAAGTGTGATTTCAGAGTTACAAATGCTTCTAACAATTAGCTAATTTAAAAATTAAAAAAAAAAAAAGAAAGAAGGAGAAGAAAAATTAGGATTTAAAAGGATTTACAAGGAAATAATTGGGGGAGGGTGTGTTATAAGTAAAGAAGGAGGTAATTGAAAGGGATTGAGAGGAATACAGTAGGAAGTGGATGTGGTTAAGGCATTCACAAGATTAGTTAAAGAAAAACATGGTAAACCTGGAAGTAAGAAGCCAATCCTGGGGACAAATGAATATAGTTTCTTTGATGTGTTTCAAGCTGCATGCTTTATACATACTCAGCATCTAGCCTGTGGACCTTAAGAATGATGGGGCAAAAATAGTGATGAAAGCTTATTAAAATACTACCCAAAAAAGCAGTATGCAGGATTTGATGCACAAAAGGTTCTTATACTCTCAGAGATTAAATACCTAGTCAATGGTCCTGAACAGCTGCAGGTATTTCAGCCTCAGGAGTCTTACAGAATTAAGAAATTTAACAGTAATAAAAGCTGTGACTTGCTATGCAAGCTGGTTTATTGAAAAAAAAAATTGTCACAGGATTCATTACTGCTTTAGAGATGGATTGTGAGCTTAAAACTCATTTTCAAATGTCTTCACAACAAAGCAGGATGATATGAATGCTAAAATTGGGGTGGATGAGGGCAATTTGAGGTGATGAGTAAAGCTCTGGCACGCAAATGATACGGATTCTAATTAGTGCAGATACACCTTTTGAAATTCCTGCGGGGGTTCTGTATCTATAGAAAACATATTGAAATCCTGGATAAGTAGGTTGCGTGTGCACGTGTGTGCCTGCCTGAGGTCTCAGTTTCTTCCAGGATTAAGAGACATGCAAATACATGCCCCATCCTGTAGGTGCTCTAATAACAGCCTGGACTGGCCTGTGCTAGGCAATTGAGCAAACACAGGATAAGGATACACAATAGACAGTGTACCAAGCAAAAAGACAACAGAGGAAGATGAGGAAAGAGCTGAACCAGGTCAGCGTACCAGTACGCAAACTTTGTAATCCTTGCTAAGCCTGCAGAGCTCCTAGGGTCCTTTTGCATTTTGCATACTGAAATTTCAAAACCAGAAGGCAAGGTAATCTCTGTCCTGATGTTAAGCAGAACCATTTCTAAGATGACTCCTACTTCATTTGCCTTGCTTCAGAGAGCCAGTGCCATGTTCAGAGCACTGTCAGCATTAAGGAAGAATAGATGAGCACGGAGAGTTTCATGCTCTTAAAAATAAACATTGTCAGCAGGATACATAAAATAATGTATTGAATTTGAAACGCAGCAATCACAGGAGAGTGAAGAAAACCAGATGGATCTGCTGAGGATGTCTGGACAGATCAATTTACGTAATTATGTTCTTTATTTTAGAAGTTGAACAGGACAGCTTCAGATCTGAGGTTACCAACAATGGATATCAGGCCTTTATTATGTCAAAAGAAAAGAGAACCTGTATACTTTTTTTTTTTTTTTAGCTTGGCTCAAAGCTTATCGGGATGCTCATCCCCAGAATCCCTGAGCTTAGACTTGGTGGAAAGTTGGCTGTGTTCAGACAGCTACATGAAGATTTGTTAGCTTGATTTCTGCCGCTTCTTTGGAGCTCAGGTTTTGGTGCACAATACAAGGATTGGTGTAATGAAGGCATGCGCTGTTATGGAGAGCTGAGGAACATCAAAGTCATAAACTTAGGCAGGGTGCAGGTATTTGTTGAGGACTTTGACTCAGAAGCTCTTGAACCGTGACGTGCATTTGCTGAGTGATTCATTTACCTTTTGTTTGCATTTTATACCAGGTCTCAGGTTTCATCAGTGACAGATTGGTATCACCCAAAGTGCTGGAGACTTGTTTGGTCACTGTGAGAAGCTCCTCCTATACCTGTAAATAGCAGGGAGAAGGCTGTGACACCAGCTTTAGAAAGATCTGGCTTTATCTTAGGCTGTGTAACAGGTGTACATGCTGATGCTATTGCTGGGCCTTTCCATGCACCATGGTGCACGGTGAAACACTTGTCTTCCTACTGGCAATTATTGTGGATAGTTGAATGGAGAGAATCATTTAACTGTGCCCAGATAATTGACCTGGTGTCAGGAGCCCAATGAGGAATTTATAATATATAAAACTAAAACAATCTTTTTTTTTTTTTTTTTGAGGGAGAGGAAAGAATGACAGACTAACAAAATGGCAGTAAAAGGAAAGGAACAACTAGGTGAAAGCTTTGAGTGGTCAGAGAGGATATTATTATGATATGAAGCAATTTCTAGCTTTCAAGGCATACAATGAACTGTTTTAATTTTTCAACAACAATGCAAGTCGTGCAGGCACTCAGAAAAACTTAAAAGCTCTTTTTAAAGTAATAGCATACATTTTGCATGTACTATATGTACTCATTCTCTCAGAAAGTGGAAGTTATTTATCATTCTTGTCTGAGCTAATAGTGCATCTCTGTCTGGATTGCAAAGTTTAATTAACTTCTGTAGGTGTTACAAGGAAAATTGTGCCTAGCTGAGTCTAAAATCCACATTCTTGAATGTAAGGCATTTTTAAACCAACATGACTGATACACTTTTTGAATAACAACTTCATGTTTTTCTGCTTCATACAGGGCAATAGTGTTCCAAGTTTAGACCCTGTAGAATCCACACAAATAGCACACCTTTCTCTCTTATCAAGATGCAATCATGAAGACTATAGATAACTCTAACAACTGTAAGTTTTGCTCTGCTACTTTGGTCTGATGAGTTTGAGATGCTGGTCACAAAAAAGACGGTGAAAATTTAGTAGCCTAGTGGGCATTGTACGTGATGGGGAATCATAAGATTAGAAAGCATTTTTGGGTCTTCATCTTGCTACCACCATTAAAGCACAGTTTGTACAGAGTCTGAACTGAGTGATGAAGCACAAGAAGGGGTACATCTCCAAAGCAAAAGGACAAAGATGCTATAATCCCTCTATAATGGTAACTGTCCCACACCGTTATTTTGGTACCTTGCTTAATGCATAGCATCAGGAAGCTTATCACAGTTAAAAACACCAGTAGAAATCTAGTTCATCCTTCTGCTCTGAGTTGAGCTGCATGACCAAAATTCAGGCAGAGCAAAATATGCTTAAATGACTCTTAGATACAGCCAGAGATTTGGGCCATGACAAAAAAGATGTGAGTCCTTCTCCTCTGGTGAAGTCCAATATCATAGGAGGGGACCTTGGTGGAAGAAAAATGTGAATTGTGAGAGCTTACACTAAGCTGGAGTGGTTTTAATATCATATCACCAGCCAGTGTAAATTTTTCACCTGACAAAATCACAATATTTTTTTACTTATCTGTGTGTTCAGGCTAAGACATTAAATGCAAGACAGCAGGATCTGGCACTTTCACTGCATTGTCTATGGATTGCAATACACCTATTGTACTTTTGCTGCAGGTGCACTCACCCTATGTCTAGAAAATCTGCCTTCCTCCTTCTAATATGAAATAAAACATAAGATGATTTTTCAAACACAGGCACTAAGTATGTCAGTGACCCACAGCTGCACCTGTGGAGGGCAGGTAAATCTTAACTCAGGCAAAACTCATGACTGATACAATTCTGACTATTTTTCTAGTGATGTTAAAAAATGAAGAAGTTTTGCTGTATGGATTTTTTAGTGTGTTAGTAATGAGCATTTATGAATAGCATTTCCTGCTTTAGTAATCAACTTAGATAGGAAAGGAAAATGAGTATGTGACAAATCTGTATCTTATTTACATTTTTAATATTACATAATCTTGAAGGTATCAGTAGAAGCATTTAAATGAAGGTCTTGACAACAATCCTGTACAAAATGCAGTGAAAATCCTTTTGATGTTTAGCTAAAGGAGATTGCAAGGACATAATTTGAGCAGTGGAGGGTGTAGTTTAAAAACATACCCCACCCACTGCAGAAATGCCTGGGCAGTTCTTTGCCTGTGTTTTAAAGTTCATATTAATACATCTCCAATAGCAGGTATTTCTTGTTCTGCAACTAATAAATTGTCTTGTCATGTAGTACTTTACCATCAGGTATAAGAAAAAATCCACTGGCTCTTTGCATAGATGAATGCATGTTTCCTGAGCATTGATTCCAAAAGTCACGATACTTTTCACCCTCATTATACAAATGTGGCACTGCTTGAGACAGCCAGCACCTTGCATAATTGCATCTAAATTTTGCATTGCTAATTGACAGTCTGGTTTTAGTGCTGTGATTCTGTGCTTCACTACAGTGGTACACAGAACAAGGGTGCAGGGTGTCCTTAGTTCAGTAGGTTTCTCTGGGTTATTTTTCCAGTCGCATATCCACTGCTCCACAGTGTTGGCTTGTCCTGATTTAAGCACCTCCAAGAGCTGTTATGTGTCTTTGCAAACTGTTTATGTAATTCTAGTAGTGACCACGGCAGACTGCAGGCTGCAGCTTAAAGTGCAAAAATACCATTTAGTTCCTTAACTTTTGCTGACGTCCAGTAGGCTTTTAGGTGGAATTTTTATTGTGTTTTTAGATCTTTCATCTTTTCTGATCTTAGTTTGATTAAGCACTTTGTATTCACATTTGGCTTGGAAAAAGGAAAAAATATGTGATTCTTTTGAATAGCAGATTCAAACTTGGAGATGAGAAGGCTGGTAAATTTCATCCTTAAAACAACTGGGGGTGAAATCTTGGCTCTGTTTAAAGCTGGCAACATTCCAGTAATTTCAAGTGAAGCTATTCACCTCTACTACTTCACATCCTAAGGGCTCTGTAAATTGTTGCATAAACATTATGTACTTATACAATGAAAAAAAGCCACTCCCATTTGCCTTTAGAAAAGGGAAAATCTTCACCTGAGGTAAAATCTTTGCTGCCAGGTTTCTGAGGGAGAAGCTGACAGAGGTAATCCAGCAGTGATGGAATATTCTGGGATTAATTAGACGTGGCCTAGATACACAAGAGAGAGTACCAGAGCTGACCTAAATGTTGGGAGGAACAGTGCCTCTATCTCCTGCTTTCTTCTAATCAGCCCTGACACCAAAGACTTAGCAGGGCAAGTTTGGAGAGACTGTTTGGATATAAACCTGAAAGAGACGCAAATTGTTACACTCATTTTCACTCATATTATAAGTCTGCTTATTTAAATCTAAAATGTTTTGAAGACATGTTCACTTCTGTACCTTGGAGGTTAGTAAGTCATCCAGGTTTTTCAAGCAGTTAGCCAACAGTCTACAGAAGTCCTGCAGTGAATCACCATACCTTATTGAATATGAAGTTTTCCTATCATTTCTTCTTTGTCCTAAAGCACTATTTGGAGGGGGAAAGAAAAAACAATTAATTACACAGATGCTGTGTTCATTTTGGGGTATATACAAATGTCAGAGTTGTTGATAGTAAATCAGGAACGAAATAAACTTCACTTCAGCCTAAGGTTTACAGGAGCAGCTTTCATTACTCAAAGGATCAGTGAATAGGCATAAATCAGTGATTCTTCAGTTTAATTTCAAATAATGTTAATTAGATTAGTCTTCTGCTCTATAAAGATGCTTTTCAAGTTGAAACAAGTGATTTTTTTCTTAAGGACAAAACTGTAAATCAACTTTTTTCCACTTACTCTGTAAACTCTAACATCTAAACCTAAGGGATGTCCCTGATTTGATCAAACTACTCAGAACAAAGATTCAGTTAAGCCAGAGTAAAAATAGAAGTAGTCTAGAGATCTCCTTCTTGCTAATTGCACACAACCGGGAATTTAGAAAAGTTTTTAATTTGACTACTCAGCCAACTAGTTTTTAAATCATTGCATTTTGTCTTGAATTCACTCCAGCCAGCAGCCAAGCCCCACACAGCTGCTCACTCACTTCCCCACCAGCAAGATCAGGGAGAGAATCAGAAAGGTAAAAACCAGAGAATTCATGGACAAAATAATAAAAAAGATAAAAGCAGTTTAAGGGGGAAAGCAAAAGCCAGGCACACAAGCAAAGCAAAACAAGGAATTAATTCCCTGCTTCCATGGGCAGGCAGGTGCTCTGCCATCTCCAGAAGAGCAGGGCCCCATCACATCTAATGGTTACTTGGGAAAACAAACACCATCACTCCAAATGTACCTCCCTTTCTCCCTCTTCCCCACTTGATATACTGAGCAAGATGCCATACGCTCTGGAGGTCAGTTTGGGTCACCTGTCCTGGCTGTGTCCCCTCCCCAGCATGGCAGACTGAAAAGCAGAAAAGGCCTTGGCTCTGTGCAACCCTTGCTCAGCAATAACAAAAACATCTCCCCATTATCAGCCCTGTGTTCAGCACAAACCCAAAACACAGCCCATTCCAGCCACTGGCTGGGAAGAGAATTAACTCTACCCCAGCCAAACCCAGCACACTGGTATATATTAGAAAAAGGACAGTGAGAGGCAGTGAGCTGAGAGCTGGAAACCTGCAGTATTTGAAGATGGAGGAGATCCTGCCATTATCCCTCTTTCTTGTCATGGGTGACTGAAAAGCAGTGGAGTTTGGCTTGCCAAGATGATGACTTTATTACAATTCTTTATTTTCACTTCAATGTCTTTTTGACATGTCTAATAATTTTTTCTCTAAAGTTGGTTGGGTTTGGGTTTTTTTGGAGAGTTAGGTTTGTTTGGGATTGTTTGCGTTTTTTTGCAGGGAGGCATTTTAGTTGGATTTCTTGGTTGGCTTTTTGGGGTTTTTTGTTGGTTTTTTGTTTGTTTTTGTTGAGCTCTAAGTTTGGGAAAAAGATGGAAAACATACTAAAAAATTTTGAAATAATTATCTACATTGATACCAGAGCTAAAGCTATAAAAGTTAGAAATCATTTAATTCATACCAAGTAGGGATATCTGTCTGGAGCTTTTAACCTGAGAAGAGGGAAAACTTCCCCAGAATTCTGCACTACATGGTGTGCTGAAGCCCTTATGAAATCTATTTCATTATGATTCTATTTAGTAGAAGACTTGAATGCGTGCAGTGTTATGATACAACAGCTGCTATTGCCTGCAATTCCCACAAAACATGCTTTTT
Source organism: Melozone crissalis (assembly GCF_028551555.1). NCBI lineage: Eukaryota > Metazoa > Chordata > Aves > Passeriformes > Passerellidae > Melozone > Melozone crissalis. The sequence continues at coordinate 30,978,649 of NW_026535784.1, read as the reverse complement.
ATAACAGAATCATTTCATTGAATTACTAATCAATACAACTTGGTGTCAGACCATACATAATAGAAATAATCTACTGTTTGAGAATTTCTCTCCAAATGGCAGCTTACTAAGAAAAGAGGCTGCTCAGCATTGTGGTGTTTGTTTCCAACCACCAATAACATCAAACTCACAGTTTATAAAATCTGCAAAGAATTAAGAAACCTCAGAGCTTTCTTAACCTTCAAAAGAAGAATTCATTGCATTTCAAAAGCAATGCTTTTGTGATTCACTGCTACTAAGATCCTTAACTTGCAGTTGCCAATTTGTGATATATACCACAAACTTCATATGGCTAATGGCAGTAGTCTTGCTATCATTCTCTGTGGCAGACAGCACTCCCACTCCCCAGGACCCCAGTTTGAAAACCAGAGCCTGGCAGAACTCTGCAATGTTATTCAATGTTTAAATCTATCTACTGGGTTGTCTTTTCCTGTAATTATTCATGGACCTTTTGTGCATTTAAGTAAAATGAGGCAGGCCACTCTTTCTGGAACAGTGACTAAGCTAAGGAACAAAAAACGTATCGTTGTTTTAGCATTTAGTAACTGTTGTACATCCACACTTTTCCATGTAACCAATTTTGAATGTCTTTTTTATTTGCCTGTGCAACTTCATAAGGCTTTATCTTGTGCAAATTTGACATGTTGGCTTTATTTAACTTCTCTAATGCTTTACAAATGCTTCATATCTTCAGCAGTTAGGTTTTGTTTAATTTTGAACCTCATGGCAGAATATATCCTGAAAAGAGTTGTGTCAAACTTATTGAAGGTTTATAGCTGATAAATGATACTGATTAATAACACTCAAGTTGCCAGTTATTTATTAAACTCTCAACACGTTATCACTAAATAACAAAATTCCTAAGAAATGCAAAAATCTAATTAATCTACAGTTGTAAAATTTTCCATTTTTTCTCTCAAAGTCACTGTGGTTCTTGTTCAGACTGACAATTTCATCAAATTAACTCCACTGAAAGTCTTTTAGAAAAATAACTCAGCATCTGAAATTGTGGGTGTTTACAACATTCATTTTTTCAGCATAACAGAAATTGCAGCAACCTATTTCAATTTTCTCTGCCCTAGATTCAGGAAATGATGCAAGTTTAATTTCTGTTTGACATACTCAGAAATATGTAAAATCTCCTTGGAAAAGGAGATTTTCCAGACCTGAGACTGGGCTGAGTATATGACTACTCATACTTTTGTCTGGCTCAAAATACAGGTAAGTTTCTCTGAAAAGTAATTTAAAATATATATATTGCTTTTTAAATGGCAAAACCATGCTCAGAATCATTCCATTTCTTCTCCTACTTAAATGAAACACCCACGTAACAGACCATCCCATCCACTATTTTAATGAGATCTAAATCTGTCAAGGATTGTCAACACTCATCAGTGTGGATATTTTGAGGACTTGTAGGTGCAAAAGAAGTTAATTTTTTTCTAGACAAAAGCAGTATTAATAATACAACATAGTTCATAAGCATTGACTGGTACTCATTATCAGAAAGGGCAGCTGGAAAAAAAATCATTTTACATTCCAATCTTCAGGACATTGGTAGAATCCAGACCAGGACAAAATAATGAGCTTGCTTACTGTTGCTGTGTGGGAAAAGAGAAGAGGAGCTAGAGGTGATACTGCAGGAATTAAACAGACTAAGTAGGCATGACAGGAGTATGGGGGCTAAATGTAATGACAGGAACTTCATAACACATTCTTCATAAAAGTGACAGGAAAAGCAAAGGAGGCGAACAGCGCTCTGCCAAAAGCAGCTATTCAAATGCTGAAACACTGAAGGATAATTTTTTGGTAGGACATGCATGGCTAAACTGCTGGCTTAAAAAAAGGATAATTGAAAATTACAGGAAGAATGGTACTAAAGACTGGAGATCATGAACACAAAACAGTGAAGATTAAACAATCATAATCTAAGTTGCAACAGCATATATTAAGTACTCCCTAGAGGTACTTGTTTGATTAAAGTATTTTTAAAACAGTCTCAGAAATTAGGAAGAATTTAAAATCCTGTACTCCAGTTCCTTTTTGTCAACGCTGAGGTGAAATATACACACAGTGTAAATATTTAGGGCATAACTTTATATTCATCATAATGTATGCCAAACTGTGCCCTTTGGATTATTCCTTGCAGTGACCACCTCATTAATCCAGAATCTCTTTTCAAATCCTTCAGTGCTGGGGGTGGTGTCAGAAGGGAGAATGAGCTTAAAATAAAGGAAGGGAGATCTGGCCAGACAGCTCCAGCCACACATTGAGTTCCTACCTTCACAGATGAAAACTAGGGGGAAGGTGTGTGTTGGATTCCACCAGGACGCGCCAGGACTCTGATGTGCAGTATTAATAAATGTGCTGTAGGGCTTAGACACTGCACGAGCTTTCTGTAAGGGTCAAGAGCCAGATCCAAAGTAACAGTGCAGGAACAGCAAAGGCTTTGTTCAGAGATGACCATCTAAATGCAAGGTCAGGATGGGAAAAGAGATTACATGGAGCTGGAAGGTTTCACTGGAGCAAAGGTGTTGCTTGTGTTGAGAGTATTCTGTTTAGGAAGGCAAGTTACCTTCTGCCAGCTGACATTTTCCAACACTTTCTTTAATCAAAGCATGACCAAGTTTGCTGTTACATGAAGGCTAGAGTACATCATGTAGGGAAATACTGCATTTAATGAAGTGCTGGTAGTTATATCTGGAAACATCTAAGGAAAGTGTAACTGTTTGAGGTCTAGAATCCATTTGTCATGGTTTAACCCCAGCTGGCAGCTAAGCACCACACCACATCTCACACACTCACCCCCACCAGGATGTGGGTGAGAACTGGAAGGGTAAAAGTAGGAAAACTTTTGGGTTGAAATAGACATTTAAATAAGTAAAGGAAAAGCTATGCACACAAGCAAAGCAGAAGAAGAAACTCATTCACCCCTTCCCATAGGCAGGTGGGTGTTCAGCCATATCCAAGAAATCTGGGCTTCATCACGCCTAATGGTGGCTTGGGAACACAACATCACTCCAAATGTCCCCATCCCTTCCTTCTTCTTCCCCTACTTCATATACTGAGCATGGTGCCATATGGTCTGGAATATCCCTTTGATCGGTGGGGGACAGCTGTCCCAGCTGTGTCCTCTCCCACTGCTTCGTGTACCCCCAGCCTCCTGTCTGGTGGGATGGGGTGAGGAGCACAAAAGGCCTTGATCCTGGGCAAGCCCTGCAACAGCAGCAACAACCAAAACATCCTGGTGTTATCCTTTCCAGCACAAAACCAAAATGTAGCCCCATACCAGCCCCTCTGAAGATAAACTCTACCCCAGCCAAAACCAGCACACCATTGCTAATTTCAAATATTTAATTTCAAACCTATTTATATTACAAAAAAAAAAAAAGTTATGTTTGTGCTCTCTGCACTAAGTAGAAAGATTGTCTATGTGTTGATAGAAGAAACCTCTCAAATGAGCAAAATGTGAGGTTTTATGTAGAATGAAGTCTTTACAGCAGCTTGTTGTATTATGGAACTTTGTAAAACATGATTTTCACCTTGAGAGGTCAAAAGTCTGTAGGATTTTCCTTTCAGACACTATGTTCTGAACAAGCAGAGGAGATTTTTGGCCAGGTATTCAGGACAGAGTTAAGGGGCAGATCCACAGCCAGATGCTTCTCCTCTGCGAGCAACTGCATGAGGTTTTGACATTGGTTAGTGACCCTGCTCCAGACACCATCCCCCAAATCCCCAGCAATAAGGCAACTGCATGGCTTAGGGGATTGGTAATCGGATACCTCACCTCCAGGTCATCCTAGGTCTCTGGTTCAAGAGCAGCAAGGCTTTGTAATGATTTAAATGCCATTGCACATTTATTTGGAGTCATACATGGAGAAGTGAACATATGATTTCTATGTGACAAGCAGTAGGTGTCCACATACAGATACAAACATTGTGACAGTTGCCAGCTTGTTTGAAACATTTGAATGACTAAATATCAGTCTAACAGAGATTGATTAATTCTCTAATAACAGATTTGTGTTTTAATACTGCCTGTATAGTAATAGCATAATGGTTTATATATATATATATATATGATGTACTTCTTTTATATATACTTATATTTTTATATATAATTTTATATTGACTTACATTTTGTAATTGAGTGGGACTGAAGCCTCTGTTTAACCCTCCGTCTTTTTCTCTCCAGGTTGTAAAAGACTTTGAAAAGTGGCTTTGAATAGTACTGGAGGCAATCCAAAGCCAAATTTAATTTGAATTTTCTATCTGAGCTGATACAAATTCTACAAGAGTGAAAATATGTTCTATAGGTCTTCTTAGGCACTTTACTACATAGGAGGAGCTATAAGTGCAGAATTTGAAACTTAGCACATCCTTAACAAGGATGCAACTGAAATAAAACACTTCCAAGGTCAGTATTAATCTAATACTTCTGGAGTCAGACTGCATGGCCTGTGCATGAGAAGAAAAAAGGTAGAAGATGCTCGCTGTTGAGGAATCAGGGCAGGCAGGTAGGGTGGTCAAACAAAAACATGACGCCTTCTCAATCCGCTGTCATTGGTGGCTGCGGCAGAGAGAGGGGCTGGCTGGCACGAACACCCTGTCCACTGGCCCGCACTGCCTCCCAGTGGGCATCGGCTACTTCTCCTTCGGGATAAAACAAACGCTGGCGGGGTTAAAATTCCTGGTACAGAAGCCAGTGACCTCAGATAGCTAATGGGGGAGTTCACGGACAGCGAGACTTCGGCTATCTAAAACCAGAACGACAAAGCTCTTGATCATCCTCCAAGGGTGTAGCTCTCTGTGAAATGACGGATGTGTGGTTTCCCTTTGCCTATGGCTTCGTGCAAAACATACACCTCTATCTGAAAAAAAAACCCAAACCCAAATCTGGTTTCAGCAGGCAGCCTTACAAATGTGAGTTGTCATCATATCAACTTGCATGCAGAGGGCTCTGTCCCCACCACTCTGAGCTCTGAGGAGCAGCAGCAGGGCAGTGTCACATCCCATGGCTGTACCCTCCATGCAGTGCTATAACTAACTTTATTTTTCTTCTCACTTTCCTTGAGTGTGCTGAGAGCAACAGCACAGGACATTAAAAAGGGATGCCAAACATGAACAATGAAACAACATGAGGAAAGAGCACTGTTTGCTGCAGTAAGGCCTCCACTAAAGATTGCAGGAAGAGTTGGAGAGATGCCTCTATACTTCCCTGACAGCCTACCGACCTTCACAATTTACAGCCCCAACTTGCCTTTTCCTTCTGGGCTCAGCAAGCCAGGGGATCTGTTCAGAGCTAGGCACCTCAACTCTGTGTGTCTCCCATCCAAAAAACCCTAACAGTCCCTCCCAGCCCTGTGCAGATGTTGCTGCCTACCTGAAAACAGTCACCTAAATCTTTGTGTTGGGATATTTGTGTGATTGCTGTAGCTGCACACAGGGAGGGGCACTGAGGGAAACAGCTCTGTGCTCCTGTGGAAGTCACAGGGCTGTGCAAACACTTGTAAGGATTAGAGCTGTTGCTCATGCCTTAAACACTGCATTTGTCTATGTCTCATACCTTGATCTTACAGAATGAGAAAGAAAAAAAAAAAAAAAGACTTCCCATAGTGCTATAGCACAAGTTATATGAATAAACAAAGTGGGGCTAGGTGTGTCCAACTACAAAGGTCACTTAGGTGTAGGCAGTTTTTCCTCCAAAGTTATCCTGTTCAAGGTGTAATATCCTGTTTTGTTTCTGCAGTCCTTATCATTGAAAGTTCAAGACCCATGGATCTGATACCCTCCAGTGCATGTAAGAAATAGAATGGAAAAATATCAGAGCAAGTGGATAGTACTGAATACTCAGAAAAAAACAAAAGTAATATTACATTGGAAGTACTGTTTTTGCATCACTCTGGTTTTGGGAGAGTTTACATTACGAGGTTTCTGTGTGTGTATGCGTGCACGTGTGGCAGTCCTTCAAAGGAGGAAATAGGATCCGTAACTTTTAGTGCAGAAAATTAGTAACAAAATAACACACAAGCTGTGGGGCTGATAGCATCTTTGTAATCTTGTACTTAATCTACTATCCCCAAGAAAAATCTGTTGATTTTCCAGTTCTACGCTGCCCAGGCTGCACACAACAATTAATGGGCCTTACCCTACGCCTGTATAACAACCCCTGAAGTTAAACGTTTGCACCTGAATTTTCATAAATCGGTGCCCAGACAGCGCTGCTCACGCAGCCGGGAAAGCCGAAGCCCCGCTCGAGGTGTGCCCCTGCTCCCCCGTTTCCCGGAGGGCTGCAGGCGCGGCCGGCGGCGCTCCGGGCGGGAGCAGGTGCACGGGAGCGCACGGCGGGCGCGGAGCGGGGCGGGGGCAGGAGCAGGAGCGAGCGGCGGCCCGGGGCGAGGCGCTCCCGCCCCGGTGCGGGCGGCCACGTGGAACCGCGCGGCTCCCGCGGCGGCCACTTCCTGCTCCGCATCACCCCGGCGCTGCGCCCGGCGGGGAGGCAGCGCGCAGCCCGCGGCTACCGGGGCGGCGCGGGGGTGGGAGAAAAAAAGAGGGGGGAGGAAGAAAAGAAAAAAAAAAGTTTGTACGTGCGGCGGCGGCGAGAGGACAGCCTCCGCAGGCGGGCGGCTGCCGGAGAGCAGCGGCGGCCGGGGGAGGCGGGGGAGCGGCGGCGGGGCCGCGCCGTGCGGTGCCGCGGGGGGCGGAAGGCGGCCGGTGCGCGGGGCCGGGCGCTGCGTGCTCGGCGGCGGGAGGCAGAGGGCGGGCGGGAGGATGCGGCTGAAGCTGGGCTTCCTGCTGCGCGCCGTGCTGCTGGCGGGCAGCTTCTTGGGGCTGCTGCTGCTCTGGTCCTCGCTGTCGCCCCGCGCCGAGGAGCCGGATCTCCCGGGACGGACGCGGGTGAGTGCGCGGCCGCGGCGGGCGCTGGGGCGGGCGCGCCGGAGCGGGTGGCGGGGCCGCCGCCCGGGATGTGACCGGCGGCGGCTGCGGGCGGGCGGGGGGCGGCTGCCCGGGCTGCGGCCTGCGGAGCCTTGCAGGCCCGAGAGGGGAGTGCGGAGCGGCGGGGCCGGCCCCATCCGGCCCCCGGAGCCGGCGTCCCTGCCCGGACGGCTGCGCGCCCTGGGGCTGTCCGCGGCGGGGCCCGGGGGCGCCGTGTTCCGAGGGGCCCCGGGCGGCCGAGCCCGGCCGAGCTCCGGTCCTCGCCGCCCCGCCCGGCTTGGAGCCGCCGCAGCCCCCCCCGCCCCCGGCGCGGTGGTGCGGGCAGCGTCCCGCCGGGGCCCGTCCTCCCCGGGACCTCCCCGCGCCGGTGCCCTGGGCACCCGAAACGCGGGGGATCGGCTTCCCTTTGGGGGCTTTCCATCCTTCAATAACCGCGCCGGTGTCCCCTGGGTGAGAGTCCCGCTAAGGTCCCCCCGAGCTTCAACAAAGGCTGCAGGTGTTCCCTCGCCAACTCACCTGGCTGCCGCGGATCGGCTTCCCGGCGCTTTGCTAACCAAAGGGCACGTTTGGGTGAGCAGGAGCAGCCGATCAGGTAATTTAAGAGCAGCGCACCGAAAGCCAAAAGGCGCTGGATTTACCCAGCTGGTGGTTGCAGGTCTCCCATGCCGAAATGGTGGGAGCAGAGGTGATATGCGAGGCGGGCAGCGCTTCAGCTAACTTCCAGAAAAGCTTCAGGAGGTCAGACGAACAGATCTGCAGTATGAGTCTTGCCGTGGCCTTGTATTAGTCAGGTGGAAATAATCTGACCTTTTGACACCAGGGTCTTAGAAGGAGTCAAAGTAATTCTTCCGTTTTCACCAGATGTTTTAGAGCTCAGGAACATAACTGGACTTAAGGAGATCTGCTTGAAGTAAGATTAGCCAAGATTAAAATAATCTTGGTAAAGTCATAAAATTTTCCAGTGATTATCTTAAAAAGGGATCTTTTATTATATGTTCACTAATGATCTTGGACCTCTCAGTGGGCTGCTTTGGATAATTGTGTACTGCAAGTGAGTTGACATAACTCTTGTTTTTGAAAACTGGAAATGACTTTGGACTCCTTCAGCAGATGCTCTGTCTTCTGAAGCTGTTACAGTTTGCTGTATCTTGGCAGTTACTGCTGAGATAATAGGCCACAGCGGTTTTTTTGAAGATAAGCAGTTTATTAAGTGGTGAAGTTTCTGTAATCTGTTCTTCTAGACACAATGTGGGATTTTCTGTGTGTGGAAAAATCTTCAGGAATTTATTTGTATACCTCTGAAGAAAATATCAGGCAGTAGACATTTTGTATCAAAACTGGTCAAATTACTTTTCCTGCTCAGGAAAGGACTGTGAACAAACATTCAAAGGGACAATCTCGGGGAAAGAAAGTTGTGCTTATATTGCTGTGTAGTGACCATCCTCAGATGCTTATTCTGGGGTGACCACTGAAGTATTGTAGCCCTGGTGTGCTTGTGCTGTGGCAACTTACTCGGGTGCTGTAATGCATCATGCTGCCTTTCTCATGAGCCTAAAGGATTTTGCTCTGAGACTTTTGAGCTGAGCCCTTGTATTCACTTCCATCCACATGTGAGGTCTAATTAAGAAGTGTTTTTTAGCTGGTTTGTGTACCAGTAAAGGAATTGCAAGAGTTTTTGCAGTCCTGCCCCTGATAAAGCAGCATTCTGTCTTGATTACCTGGTCTTGACCTGAGGAGGAAATATTTGTGACAGCCATCTCAGGAAATAAGTCAGTCTTTGTTGAGAGCAAATACAATTATATTAAGTAAACACTGTCAAAAATGAAATCTAAACAGAATATCGTATTAATTAGCTAGATCAGCTGTTTACTTGCCTTTGTGATATATATGAAAGTAACACATGCTGCTTCATCATTTTCTGTGGAACATTATTGTTATTACTGAGTTTGTGTTTTGGGTTGGAGTGCTTTCCACCTCAGAAGCTGCTCAGGTAAGGGTTATGAATTGAACAGTAATGACTGTTTGCTACTAGTAGTGCTCTGGCATATGAGTGGGAAGCTGTCAGAGCCCAGGAATATGTCCAGAGGTTAGGACCTGCATACCCTGCATCGTGTTAGGAGCAGCTGATATCTTGGAGTGTGCTCCCTGCGGCACCTGGGAGCAGTGTGAGTCCTGGTACAGCTTCAGCAGAAGGGAAGTAGGAGTTTAATCTTAGCTGCTTCTCAGAAGTGCACTGGTGTGCTCTTTGTTCAGTTGCAGAAATGTATGTTTACTTTTTTGTCAGTTTCCCAAAAGTTTGTTAAGCTAAAGCTGACAGATAAATCTTCCTCCCGTACAACATCCTCCTCCCTTTTCTTGCGCTAAAAGCTCTAACCAACAAATATGAAATCCCTTGTCAGACAGTACCAGCTCAAAATAGAATTTAGCTTTTTAAGCTAATTTCAGGCAGTATCCTTTTCCTCTCTGCAGTGTAACCCTGGGCACTCTTTAATAACAACAAAGCATTAAAAATGCAAAGATGAAAAGATTTGCTGTGTTGTTCTTTTTTATGTTTATAACCTTCAATGTTTCCCTGCCCACAGCAGCAGACAATAGGCAATACAGAAAATATTTCAGTGTTATAGATATGAACCTTTAAAACAATATCCTTTCAAATATTGTGGCGGGTTTTTTTTACTGATTTAAAAGATTTCTGAGGTTTTTCAGAAAGTAAAAATGATAAATGTACAGAGAGTTTTCAAAACAAAAATGAAAGTGGAGAAGTAGGAAGGAAATGGCAACCAAGTGGTACTAACAGTATTACACATAGCTACAGACAGTGCCTTTCTTTCCTATAGAAGACTCACTGATGCTTATGCAGAAGCTGGGAGGACAGAACTGTTCTCTGGGTAACCTCACTTGGAACTTTCTCCAAGAATCCATTTGAGAAAAAAGTTCTTGTGGGATTTGGAGTGAGAGATTAAGTATTCATTTGCATTATCAGAAGTATCTAAAGACAAACTAACTCTGATCCTTAAGAACTTTCAGTTTCCTATCTAAATCAAATTGAAACAATGAAAATATATGAAGGTCTGTTCTCAGAGTCTTAAGTACTTGTCTGCTTTTGTCTAAGGAAGGATACCTGCTATCTGATAGTAGGGATTGCAAGGCTGTGAGGAAAAATTGGGTAGAATCATTGATTTGATTACTATGTTGTGTCTTTTGGATGCTTTCTGATACCTTCTGGTCTTCTGGATCAAGGGGTCACAGTTCTGGAGCCAGCAGGAAATGATTGAGAATCATAGAATCACAGAATATGCTGAGTTGGAGGGGACCCATCAGGATCATCAGTTCCAGCTCCTGGCCCTGTGCAGGACGCCTCAGGAGTCACACCATGTTCCAATCACACCACTGAGGCCATTCATGGTAACAAGATTGCTGCAGGGATCCCAGCTACAGTATTTGTTGTTCTCCAGCGAGATGTGTTGCTAATGATCAGCCTCAGAGGTACAGCCTTGAAGCTGCTGTTGTCAAGGAGTAGGTAGTACAGCAGGCAGAACCAATGGGCTGAAACAGTAAAGAAAGATTTGTTACTGAAAAGTTGAAAGCTTATTTAAAGGCTTAAATGTACTGTAGGTCAACTTTATCTCTCCAGATGTGACCAATTACAAATGACCCTATTCATTTGTCTATATGAAGGACAGTAAGGAAGAGCGTCCAGTGTGTTCCTAGGGTTCAGAGGGAGGTTAGTAAGGTAGTAAAAGATTTGCTGGAAATGTGTGCCTGACCTTGCACAAGGCAGAAATGTAGTGATGAGACTGCTAAACCCACAAATAAATTCCATAGTCTGTCCTGTTCACAGGTGTAATGAGGAGAACTTCCTGAAAATTTGGCACTAGCTGCTTGGCCTTATATCTGGGAACCTGGTGCTTCAGATTTGAAGCATTACAGTAAATTCAGCATTTTCCATAACCACAACACCTGAGCCACCCATGAACTTGCCATATATTGAAGGCATTTAATTTTGCGTCTGTAGGTGACATGATTTACTGGGATTTTGTTTAGGTCTTATTTGTTTATCAGTAGTTCTCAGACTTTCTGGACCATGTTGAAAGGGTTTTTTCAAAGTGTGCATGAGTAGCTGGGCAACAACTGTCCCCTTCCTCCTACCACCCCTGAAAGTGTGCATGTCTTGGGTACCAGATGTGCTTAACAGGAGTTTGTGGGGTCAGTCTGCTGCCCTTAGACATCTGTACTCCCATTTCCCTGCCAGGGCTGCTAACTGTCCTTGCTGCCAGATGCCATGGCAGCCGTGCCAGAGTGAGGGAAGAGTGCTTGCCCTTGGATAGGGACAGGAGGCTTTGCTGAGTGCCCTGGTCAGGTGACAATTGCAGCACATCCCTCTAGTTCAGGAAACCAAATTATGATCTTGCAGCTGGGGCTGTGGACCTTCACCAACTGCCAAGTTTAAACATTACAATTCCCACATGGTCAATAGAAGATGGAGAATTTATGATGTGGAGGCAAAAGCTTTAGAAAAATAAGAAGAAATAAAAGCTGAATGGACATTTTCTGAGCTTTTTGGTGACACCCCTTCTTCCCCACTTTAAGGACTGCTAATATCCTATATACCTTGGCTTGATTGTCACTGAGATCTTAATGACAAGTTGCAGGCTGAATTTCAATTGTTATTGTGGTTTAAATTAGATTCTTTGTGTGGAAGTCCCAGAGGAAATTGTTCACTTTCCCTTAAGGAGTAAGTGTGCTTAGAACAGAAACTGAGACACAGCAATTTGCAGTTGATATCATTACTGGAGGAAAGGCAGGAATTGAAATAAGATAAAAAATCAGATGTAAAAGGGGCAGTAGTGTTCAGTAGTGAAGGGATGTGAGCTTTCTGAACTTGGTAAAAATGTGATGCATGGTGGTACAGAAGTGATTAAATGACAAAATAATCTCTCTCCAATTGTTTAGTTATCTATACATAGGTCACTTTTTAAACTGGTTTGCCTTTCTGTAATTGAGTGACACCAACACAAAGGACACTGCATCAGTTCTGCTACTCTGCCATTATCTGAAAGCTGAACACAATCATTCATCAGCTGGGTTTGAAAAGCTCTATTCAGGTGCAGGGCTAGATATAGCCACACTGCCTTCTACAATCAGAGCTGTAATAAGTCACCACTTCTTGTGTGACATTCACCAGAAATTAACACCTTGGCAAACTTTTCATGCTCAACAAGTTTGGCTTGAAGACTGTGCACAGTGAGGTAATGAGCTTGCTATAGCCAAAGTATTGCTATTTTAGAAAGTAACCCTCACTTCTGACAGTTATTTTTGTGTTGCTAGCAACATTAATAGGCAAAATGTTTTGAGATATTAACTTATATTTTTTAATATGTGCTTTTATCTAAATTTGCTTTGAAAAAGCTTGTAAAAATCTGTCACCCTTGGGAGAGTATAAAAACCCCAATCCCTATCATATTCAAAGGGAAATAATTTGACAAGTGCTTCCAGTTATGCTGCAGAATCAATGACCACAGAGCAAATAATGTGAAGAAATGGGGAAAAAAAGAAAGCCTGTATAATACCTACAATTTAGTACACATATATAAATTATATTCAAAATTTCTTGAACTCTCTTGTCATTCAAAAACCATTGTATTAAGTTAGGTAAAGAACTCATTATCTCAAGACTGTTAATTATGTAGATGTCTGCTCCTCTTCAAAGGGCAGGCAGTTTTTATGTATGTGACAAGATTCCTTTTGTCCTATTTTAGCCCCAAGTGTTACCATTTGTGAATAATGTAAGAGAACTGAACAGCTGAAAAATCAAAGATCTTAAGCTAAGACTGGCATTTGCTTTTCAAGAATCCCATTGCAGGAGCAGAGTGATCTAGGGTATCCAGGGAATGTTTGGCAGCATCCTCAGCATAGGATGAAAGGTGACCCTGCACACTTAGGTAATATAATGCAACAAAAATTGTTTTTTGCAGCAGTTGTATCTGTTTTGGGGATCACACAGTTAAAACTATTAATCTGTTGCAGTACTTAATGAATAAACTGTGAGTAACACCACAGAAACTGGGATCAGCACCATCAATTGGGTAGTCTGTAATTTATGTATTTGGGAGAAAAAAAAAATAGAAGTGGTAATTTGTGCTGCTTAGGGGTCAAATAGTGGGGCATTGAAAATAACGTAATAAATTCCTCTTTTAAATGAAACTCCAAGTAATAGTTAACTTTCAGTTTTAAAGCTACTGAATATGGATGGCTAAGCTGAAGTAGTAGAAATTCTATGCTAGTAAATTTCATTATTGCAAAAAACTCATTGGGTCATCAGGAGGACAGAAGTAGATATGTAGATTTTTCTCTACATGGCCAAGCAGCATTCACCTTCCCTAACCCAAGCTCAGCAGAGTTAAAATTGCTTGTATTGAGCTGACGTTCTCTAATCAAAAATGACAGCGTCTTTGTCCTATTTTTGTCAGATATTAAATCAGCATTACGGGAGGCTGCCAAGTGGAAATAGGGCAGGATAAGCTGTTACTTTAATAGGTTTGACTTCTACCTTGGGGGGGGGGGGGCTGGGAGGATGCTTTTTACAGTAACTAGGCCATATAATCTGAGAGGACTTTAAGTCTGGCAACAGTTGTATTTAATGACTAGATTTACTCTGTGAGTATGGAAAATAAATGTCTGCTCTGGACGATTAGTTTAAAATTAGCAACATTAGAATTAGCAACATACCCTGTGATTCTTCACTGAGTATTCTGAGTTGGAAGGGGCACACAGGGGTGATCAGGTCCAACTCCCAGCCCTGCAAAGTCCCTGAAAGTCACATCATGTGCCTGAGAGCGTTGTCCAAACTCTTCTTGAACTGTCAGGCTTGGTGGTGTGAGCACTCCTCTGGGGAGCCTGTTCCAGGGCCCAACCACCCTCTGGGTGAAAAATCTCTTCCTATATCTGACCTAAACCTCCCCTGACACAGCATCAGGCCATTCCCTTGGGTCATGTCACCACTGGTGCTTTTCCAGCTGTCTGATAGATGTTTTTGACAGACGGCTGAGAGATGGTATCAAAAGCTTTAGGAAAATCCTAAAAGATTACATTGACTGGCTTCCCTTGATCAACTGCTTGGGTTACCTTGTCATAAAAGGAAATCAGATTTGGTAAGCAGGGTTTTGCTTCCCTCATGCAGTTGTGCTTGCAGTGACCAATGACTGTGTTCTCTTTCAGGCATTCTTCAATACCTCCCAGAATAACCTCCACAACTTTACCAGTCACTGAAATGAGACTGACAGGCCTGTGTTTCTAGGGTCCTCCTTCTTGGCCTTTTTGAAAATTGGAACATTGTTAACCAACTTCCAGTCAACTGGGATATCTACAGATTCCCAAGAGCTTTCAAAAATCACCCATGGAGGCTTTGTGATGACATTCTTGGATAAATCCCATCAGGCCCCATAATTTATAAGGATCCAGGTGGAGCAGCAGATTCCTCAGATCTTCAGGGTCAACTGGCAGTTTAACATTTTCACAGCCAGGGTAGTCCATCATCAGTGTTGAAGGCAGAGGCAAAGAAAGCATTAAACATCTCCACCTTGTCAGTATCCCTGACTGTGGGGTCACCATGCTCCTCCTGTAACAGGCTGATGTCATTTCTGCATTGCCTTTTGACAATGTATTTTAAAGAAATCATTTTATTGTCCCCCGCAGTTCTGGTCAGCTTCAACTCCAGTAGAGCTCATGCTGGTCAAAAGGCCACCTCCTCCATCAGTTCTCTTTAATATTTTTGCGAATCAAAGGGAATTTATCTTGCTTGAATCATTCTTTAGCAGTGCTCCTCTGCCTCACAGTGCATTAGGTTAGGCACGGTTTGGATGAGTGAGGTTCCCCCCAGTTCTAAGTGCGGTGCTCAGGGGGTGTGTTGAGGAAGGAAGATGCCCCCAGCAAAGGGGAATAGTTAGCAGCCAGCAGCATGCATGTCCTCACAGCCTGTGCTACTGTTTAGGCTTGGATTTGGGGCTTTTCTGGATTTTCAGATTAATACAGGTTGTAGAATTAAAAATTAAACTCAGTGGGTTTCTATAAACTTAAATGGTTTAAGGTTGTACTTTGTGGCAGATTAGGATTTATCAGTTTAATTATAGCCTCCTCCTCTGTGAAGGAGCTTGTGGGGGAGATATGTGCTTTTGTGGAAAAGGTATTTTGTGGTTAATAGCTGTACAAAAATATGGAGGAGAAAGCTGATACTTGTATTCTACCTTTGCTTTTCAAACAAACATCCTTGTTGTGTTCCCCTTGCTTGGGATCAAATAATTTTGAAATGTTTGCTTATTCATTGGAATATCATTTGAATTAGCAGTTCTGAAATTTGAAAAAACCCAAAACAGTGTAAACTGGTTTCGAAATAGGTTGTTGCTTTCCTTCCATATGCATTTTATAGCACAAAATTCCTATTTTCTGAAAATCCATGGATTTCCCGTGTGGAAATAAAATCATTTTCTTACAGGCTGCATACAGACATTATTACTGAAACATAAATGACTACTTTTGTAATTAAGAGATGATGGTTTAAAAATAATTGTATTAATCAGGAATTAAGCCCGTTTCTCCCTGCATAAGCATGCCTCTTTGCAAGGGAACAAATTGCTCTTTTATTTTTTTCTTGCTCTTTTAATAAACTAATTGCATGCTGCTCTTTCTCTTGTGGTGTTTTCTTGCATCCCTCATTCTAATCCCTGAACGCAGTAACATTTTTTAGTATTGCTCTTGCTTTCCTAGGCTACAATGTATTTTCCTTTGACTTCCTTGGTGAACGTTCAGTTGCAAATAGCAGCAGTCAACCCCGATGTGTGAACCTCTGAGCAGCGGGAGAGATTTGAAGGAAGGTAAAAGGTAAAAACAGTATACCAGTTTACATGTGGAAAACTTGCTTTACAGGTGTCAGTCTCAAAATATAATTGTTAATGAAATTGCAGCATGAGCAGATGGTGCTCAACCCACAAAGTTTTGTACTTATTTTTGTTGTCTTCTAAGAAATTGGCAATGAAAATGGCTCAGCAAGAACTGTTCTGACTGGAGTTGATCTTTTTAATAAGGCAGAAAGGTATTATTTTAAATTCTGTGTTTTAGGAGAAAATACAATGTTTTTAATTAAATCAAGTATAGTCTTTTTCATATTCAGGCATTTTTGCCACATTTTGGGGATTAAAATTTGCTTTGATTTTAACCTGCAGAAAAACATTTTCTTTTTAAGCATTAATAAATGAACAAAGGGCCAAAGCATAGCATCCTATTTTATTTCTCAGTTCCTGCCTTTATGGTTTTGAGATTTTGAAGCATTGTCTTTCTTTTGAGTTATTTATTAAGATTTCTATCTATGGCAGAGAATTATTTACCATTTTAAATTTACTGTAGAAAATGTCTCATCTGTAATAACATTTTGAAGCAAAACCTTAAAAAAGTAACAAAGCTACGTCTTAAAAAAAGTTCTTTTTTCCAATTGAGAAAAGAGGATCAAGAAAGAAAGCATTAAGATAATGGGGTCTTCAGAGGAAATTAATTGTTCTCTGCACGCTTTAGTCTTGAAACAAATTTTGCTGCACTCTCAGTTAAATGAGGCCTTGAAGTCAGCTCTTCAAGGCTTGTAATATATTGCTTTTATTGGACTGCTTCTCCTGCTCTGCCTCTGCTATTCCATCTCCCACAGTGTTATTCTAACATTTCAAAGTCTATGAGAAGCTTTAAACCACAGCTATGAAATATATTGGTTTTTCCTCGCCCCTTCCATGTTTTCCACCCTTGTTTCCGTCCCCTCTATGCAGTTTGTTCTGCCTGTGCAGAGCCAGGACCTGCAGTAGTGACAGCATGAGAACAGTGTCTCAGTAAACAGCAGAGACAGAAAGGTGCAATAGGTGGGGTTTTGTTGTTTGCTTCTTATGATGGAATATGAGATTCTAGCCATAGGAAATGTATCACTCACTTCTAATCACAGAGTTCTTAGCCAAGAGCCCTCAAATGCAGAACAATGCTTTATGGGTTTCCTGTGCCTCAGCTCTTGTTGGTGAGTGGTAAGAATCTCCTGCTCCTTTTGGATAGCTTTTTGGAGATCTTCAGCTCCAAATTCTGATATTTCAGTCAATGCAAGTAAGGTACTCCTACAGCATTAGATTAACCAAGTTAGTAAAGGGGTACTATCGAGTACTCTCTGCAGAGATATTTCAGCCCTGGGTGTCTGAAGTAAGACTTGGAATTGGTTCCTTGGATGCATATGTGTGTGATCTTGGTGAGTCTTCTGTCCCTCACTGTGTTAACTTAAATATGTGCTTATTTTTTTACTTATGTAAACACTACAGGAAAGTTTGGGCTAAGAAAGGCCAAGAAATGTTAACCTGCCAGTGAGGCTGTCAAGCTCTTTGAGCAGTTCCAGGCATAATGTCATCCTTCAAATCATCTGAAAACCATCCTCAGCCAGAGCAGCTGTCCATGACACTGGAATCAGGTCTGGGACAAGACTTCGATGCCAAACTTGGGGCGACTCTAGTTGGTTATTCTGGCCCAGCTTTGGCAGTGGATGATGAGACCCTTGAGTGCTCATTGACAGAGCAGTGAGTAGGTGTGCAAAGTGTCAAAGTCATCACCATTATTTTGTGTAGAGAAACAGTGGGGGAGAAATCTCTGCAAGATGCAGAGTTTCTGTCTTGGAGAGCAGGCTTACCTTTTGCATGAATAGGCACATCAGTCACCTCTCAGGGAGTTAACAAGTTTTGCTCCCATTATTATCTTCTACCAAGACTGGTGATGACAGGGGAGTTGTCAAGCTGTTGTGATAAAAGGGAGCAGACTGCCAGCATAGTTCATGTAGCTTTTAATCTTTGTGTATGCCTGAGGGGCCTTGGGAAAAGAGGATGGCAGGGAGCAGGCTGGATTAATTTTTCTGGATGAAATGGATATGTCCTGGGGGTTGGCCTACTTTAAAAATAATTAGAATTCTTTGAAATCTGTTGTCCTTGAGCACACTTCATCTGTCCTATGTCCCCTTTTCTCTGATTCTCATATGCCTAGATCTTGTGGTTGAGAGATACCTTGTGCCTCTTTGGGAGGCATTTGTTTTGGTAATATTTCCCAGAGGTGCATAATTTCTAAATCAAAGCTGACTCACGTGTGTGTGTGGTGAGATGCACACAGGGACTGCAGGTAATCAGAGGTACCCAGTTATGATTTTGCTCTTAAGCAGAGAGCAGAGAGGCTGCTTGACTCACAGTGAGGTGTGTGAGACACTGATGCTCAGTTCTTAACATTTGTATTTACTGGAAACAAGGATGTGGCTTTCTTCCTTAAAATAAACTTTATGAAATAATCCTGCATGTTTGCATCAGGTGACAAAGGCATGGTTGGACCCTTACAAGGAGCCTTGATGGTGATCACTGATTGACTGCAGGCAGCACAGTTCGTGTTAGTGCAGTGAGATGCACTGATCTTGCTTATATCTTGATTATTTCATGTTCTTATTCCAATCTCATCCTCATCTGAAGGATGAATACCTCATTTTACTCTGTTTCTTTTCTTCCTGTTCATTCTGGTTTTTTTCATCATTCATTCTGTGTGGGAATTTGGGGAGTTAATTAAGCTTATTCTCACAACCCCCTGTTCAACAGCTTAAGAATTTTCCTGCATTGCAGTAAGGTATTAAGTGACATGGAAGTAAGGAAGAAAGATAAATGGTCAGACTTCTCCTCTTGACTTTATAATAGTTTAGGCAATATATTTTCCTACAGGTTTGTCACATGCTGAGGGTTTTATGCAAAAATTGAATTTTCATTTTAAACTCTACAATTCATGTCTATGATTAAAGAGCCTTAAACATTAAGCACCGAAGTTTTTACTGATAGACTTGGCCAGTTAGCATTGCTGTAAAGGAGGGGCAGATTGAACAGGTTTTTGAACATGTTTTATCTCGTATGATATCTGCAAGGATTTATTCTGTACCGATAACTTGTCAAAATACTGTTTGCAATCTAATTCCAACAATCATAATTTTTCAAGAATGGCTTCACAGCTGTTAATTTCTAAGAAACAGACAGAACTTTTATCTATAATTTATCTAGCAACCATAATGTACTACTTAGTGTTACCAAAGGCATAATGTTGCAAGCAGAATTCGTTATAATTTTTAGCTATAAAATATGCTTTAAAAATATTTTTTATTCACTTAAAAAAATAACCTTCACTCTGATGCCTTAACATGTTCATTGATGAGAATGCTTTTACATGTCAGAAATAATTGTTTGGGTTTTTTCCTTGTTTTATTCTCCAAGCTGAGATTTCTGTATTGCAGAGCATCATATTTTTTATATATTTCCTAAAATGCATGGGCATTCATTTTAAAGCTGAGTATTACTGATGAGGAAGTTAAGATTTCTGATATTCTGTAAGTCACTTTGGCTTTACATGTGGAAACTTTTCAGCAGTGTATTTTTAGTAGATCTATTCATAGCCTAACATCAAACCCCAACAGCTTTCCTGTAGGAAGTCCATTTTCTGCCCTACATGTATTTATTAATTCTGTCACTTCTTAATGTTCCTTAAATGCTTTTATACTGTACTGTCTATAGTATTCAAAGAAACTTTAAACTAAATGAAAAAGACCCGTTTTGGCAATTCAAATGTTTTATAACTGGTGCTGATTTTATCCCAGTGCGTTTTAACCTCCATGATGTTCCTTTACCTTAATGTGTTTATTCTAAAGTTCTGGTTCCTTAATTTATTTTGTCTGCAGACTGAAGACATACCAGCACTAGGCTGACACATTCCCTAATACCCTTTCTTATCTAGCTGGAGTGGCATAAAAGATTGGATACAAGAGTGAGAAAGAACATGGAAGGGAGTTCTGCCTGACACTTGGGTGCAATTTCTAAGGAAAGGGTAATTCTGGACACGTAGAAATATGTGTTCAAATCATCATGCTGTGAAAGCCACCAGTTCTATAGATATATATTTTAATGAAAACTATTGAGACTCAGAGCTTTCCTGAAAAGAGAGAAGTGCCCTCTCCTAGTGGAGAGCAGCCTCTGGTTATACACGTCTTCCCTCTCCTCCATGAATTTAAGAACATGCAACTCTCTCTGTCATTCTGTAGTAAGAGATAAAATAATCCTATGTGTGTAGATTTGGCTTGAAAGAAGAAAGGGAGATTCATATCACTGAGAATATTTAACAGAAACATACTTTGTTCTGTAGAGCATAACAGTGTTCCTATTACCATTAATAGCAGAGGAATGCCTGGAAGAGCACTCATGGGCTCCTGGGGAAGAGGAGCAGCACCCCTCACCCAGACCACTCCATCTGTTTTACTGTTGTGGGCTTCTCCTACTTGGATTATTTCCAGTTAGATTATTTCTGATACAGGATTTGGGTGTGGTGGCTCAATAAACCACTCAGATGAGCAATTCTGCTGGGTTTTTTTCTGATGCTCTTAATACACCATGAGTATCTGACCCTAAATGCTTTAGGACCATAAGTGTTCTGCCTTTCGTGCCTCTGCTTTCTCAGCAAAGCCAAGGTCTCCTCCAAAAGAGGAGAAATGCTTAAGGAGAATAACTTGGTGGGGAGGGTTTATTGGTGTTTGTTTTGTTCACAAGGACCATAGAATGGTTTGGATTGGAAGTGACTTTAAAAATCATTTGCCATTGGAAAGGACACCTTCCACAGGACCAGTTTGCCCAAAGCCCCATCCAACCTGGCCTTCAACTCTTCCAGGGATGGGACATCCACAGCTTCTCTGGGCAGCCTGTTCCAGTGCCTCACCACCCTTGCAGTAAAGAATTAATTCCCCATATCTAATTTAACTGACCCTCCCTCAGGGGAAGCCATTCCCTTGTCCTTGTAAGAAGTCCCTCTCTTTGTCTCCTGTAAGTGCCTTCAAGTACTGGAAGGCTGCTCTAAGGCCATCCCAAGGCCTTCTCTTTTCCAGGCTGTACAACCCCAGTGTCTCAGCCTGCCTTCATAGGAGAGATGCTCCATCCCTCTGGCCCTCCTCTGGACTCAGTGTAGTGTTGTAGTTGAGTTGTGTAGTCTTGTTTTAAATGTACAGACGAACCAACCCTCCCAAGTCAGGCAGCTGCTGTCCTGCCACTCTGCATGTACTTGCTGTCCCCGGTGTCCGTGCTTGCTGTCCCTGGTGTCCCTCGGGGTGCTGAGGGGCTCTGAGGACAGGCAGCCCCGAGCCCCTGTGTGCCTGTGCCCAGGTCATGGCTGTGGACGGCTGGGCAGGCAGCAGGGTTCTTTGTGTTTTGCTCCTCCCAGGCACTCTGGTTTTCAGCTACCCCTCTCTTCCAGCAGCTTCCCCCCTGCCCCACTCCTGTTCTGAGCTAGCTCAGCACTGCTGTGTGCCCTGCTCATGGATGCCAGATCCATTTGGTGTGCTCATGCAGCTGTCTGTGGGGAGTCCTTGATCCAGCTCAGCCTGCAAAGGGTGTCAAGGTGCTCGTGTTGGCGCGCAGACGGGACAGAAATGCATGGAGTGGAAGTAAACTGCAAAAATGTAGCCATCCCACTCCATAGCATCAGCCTGAAATATCCAGCACCTATCAGACAGTTTTAAATCCAAAACAAATTAGTAAAAACAAAAATTTAAAGGCAGCTCATCTGCAGCAGCTAAAAGATACAGTTTTCATAAATCATCTGCAAGAACTGGGTGCATCTTTGTAATTCATATTTCTGCTGTTCCACAGTTCTCATTGCAGCAGAGATGGAAAATATCCCCTTCAGGTTTTGCTGTATATCTGCAGTGATGGGAAGATAAACATCACTGTAATGTATCAGTGTTGACATTCAGAGGCCTTCCAAACTTTGCTTTTTAAATCGAATGGGAAAGTTAGCTTTGAGCTTCTTCACTCTGTAGGAAGAATGGGCAAGTGTTCTTTGTTTTTTTTTTTTCCTTTGCTACCTCTTATATAAATCTGACATCCCTTACAAATCTGCAGTTGCCATACTGTCAGGAATTGCAGAACTGGAAGTGCTATACTAAACAAAAGGAAAATATGCTATAACCAGGTAAAACACTCTGTCTGAAGCAACAGCTAATGCATAGGCTTATGCTGTTCATGTTCTGTTGAAATTATTATAATGCAAAGGTGCCTACTACCTTATTTTTTAGGCTGTTATTTTTTTAATTGAAGTGAATTGAAAAGTGAAAATTTTCACATTGTGGTGGAATTTTTGCATTGTTTGTTTGTTTTGCTTTATCTATATAATTTACTGGAACTATTTAGTGCAAGAATGAATCGATCTGATTTTTTCTATCTTAACTTACAATATTTGCCCAAGTCTGGATCTCATGTATTGAGAAAATATTCATTTGGATAACTTGCATATGACAGTCTTAAACAGAACATATACCTCTTATGTTGTGGTGTTGTCATTTGTGTGTAAGTACTTCTCAAAAGAAAGCACTTCATCCCAAAAGGTGACTGATTATTGACAGTAGAAATGCTGGCATGGCTGACAACCGTGGCAATGTAGGGTCTCCTACAGAAGAAGCTCTTTTATATTGCTTTTCCTTTACCATTTTCTATATCAGAATTTTGCCGTTTATTGAACAGTAGCAAAACACAGTGGATGTGTGTGTGAGTGTATTTTGATTAGAGTATCATCCTTGTGGATTTTGGTTTCTTTTGCTGATTCTGTTTTGATGTACAGTAAACAGTTCTGTACTGTTTACTGTCCTGTCCAGGTACATTTGCCAGTTCATCCTTCTGTGGTATTTGATGCCTGATGTATGTAGCTTCTCTTCAATATTGGAGATTGCAATACTGACAATTTTCTTCTTTTGCAGTTCCTCCTCCTGGGAGGCACTGGCTCACTCCCCAGTCAGACTAAAGTATGAACTGCCTTACTGACTCTTCATTTTCCAGCTACAGGCCAGATTTTGCTGTGTTAGAGACAACAGACTCTCTTTCCCAGGGATTGCAGAAAGCTTTTAAATTGAGTTTTCTGACAGGCTTTAACAAAATTGTCTTTGTTAGAAGTTGAAGTGCAAGGCTGGCACGTAAAGGTCTTGATTCAGTGAACTGTGTTCCAATTTAAACACCCTTTTAATGAACTGGATAGATCATAAGTAGACTTTGTAAGGTCTCTTCTATGGAAGATGCAGTAAGTGAAGGGCAGTTTTAATAAATGCAGCTATTAGCAGCTCTGTTTGAAAACCACAAGTAATGCACATGCCTAGGGCTTGTGGAAGTCGCTCCAGATGGAAACAGCATTACTGGGGTGGTTATACCCTGAGGAAAGGCTCACTGACATTTTGAGATCAATTTTTAGCCAGTGTTCCATTCTCAGTATTTACATGGAGAGTCTGAATTGCCAGGACTTCAGATTTCATAACAAAAGTGCTAACAAGAAGTGAACATTTGTTGAAAAGATTGTGTTGCTGCAGAGAAATGCCTGTTGCTATGCTGGTTGGATGCTGAGAGTATCCTGCAGACAGAGGCACTGTGCTGAGAAAGCTGACTTCCATTTTTTCTGACCAAGAAGGAGCTTCAGGTGTCTTTGTGTGTTGTACACCCATTAATTTGAACAGTGGAATGCTACAGGGCCATTGCTAGGGAGTCATTGCAGATGGGAGAATGCTGTCCACTTGCATCTTCCCCAGGTGTGAGGTCAGAAATGCCAGCCATAGTGTACCTGCGCTGGAAGCACAAAGGTCATGTTAAAAGTCTCTTCAGGATCTGCCAGATGTAAGAAAGTCCCTCAGAAGATGTTCAAGGCTAGAAGTTAATCCTTGGAGCCGTGTTAGGAGAAGGCAGTGGATGTCAGTTCCCAGTGTTGATTTGGAGAGTAATGTTTTGATCGTTAGTCTCACACAGCTTCAGGTTTATATTGTGGCACCACCATGGATCATCTGCACTGACAGAGTAAATATCAGGGCAGTGCATTACTTGAAGTTCAGGTGCAGCATGGCCACCTTTCTGATTGGCCCTGTGGTCTCAAGGTGCCCACAGCGGCTTCCATGCTCCAAATAAAAGATACTGCATGGCAAGTGCAGAGAAATGTGCAAAGCTGGAAGCACAGGCTGGTTTAGTGGAGCCCATTTAGGAAGTTTGTGGATTATATTATAGCATTCTTGCTGGCTATCTAAAAGATGCAGATACCCCAGCTGTGCTAACACATTATGTAGCTTCTAAAGCAGGGCTATAAGATAGATTTTTATATTCATCATGTTTACCTCACAGCAAAACAAACAATATCACTGGCTGTATGTGTCACAGAAAGAGCAAGATTGATTTACCAAGATTGATTTGTCTGTTCAATATATTGGTTTTTTATTAGTTTAGTGTTGCTGCAGGTTTTTTTTTTCCTTTTTATGCTTCAAATGTGTGTGCTGTGTTGATTTTTGGGGTTTTTTGAAGTATTTGGTGCAGATAAGAACCTGTCTTACCTCAATGGTTCAGTAGACTATAACTAATTTATTGGCAAACACCACACACATTGTCCTATGTAGGAAAGACCAGGAATGAAGGGCCAAGGAAAGATGAGATCAAATCACAGAGAACACAACTGATCACAAGTTATTTCCCTTCTCTTGTCTAGTCAAGCAGTACACAAGGAAATTGCATAAATACTCTGAATTTTGGAAATCTTATGGGAGTTCAGATGAAACTTGCAGAAGCGGGTTTTGGACTGTATGTATAAGTTGTGTACAATGCAATTTTTAGCTTTACCTGGCTGTTTCATTGAAGAAGCTTTCAAAAAGGTAGAGTTGATCAAATTCTAAAAAGCAATTTTAAAAAAGACAGAAGTAGACTGTGGTAAAGCTTGAGAATGATTACAATATTTCAAGATAAACGAAAATCTAATCATGCAGTTTGCTCCTTAATAGCAAGAAATATGAAATGAGATTGACTTATCTCTCTCTAAAAATTGAGGCAGACAAGATACAGCACAGAAAAGTGCATCTCTTGATCAAGCATGTCCATTAGTGATGGATTTATTATATTGTAAATGTCATTTACTTGCTGAGTTATATAAAAGAAATGCATGATTTTTAAATATCCATCTGTCCCAGATGATTGAGGAACAAGAATGAAGTTCCTCTGCAGGCTTGAACCAGTGCAGTGTTCATTGCTGATGCCTGAGGAGCCAGAGAAGCTGGCGTCAGCCACATAGAACGTGACAATTGACAATAGTTCTTGTTTCTTTCTGAGGCTTTTTCTGAAAAATAATAGAGGTTGGATTTTATCTATAGTAAAGTTATGGGTTATATA
Source organism: Melozone crissalis (assembly GCF_028551555.1). Lineage (NCBI taxonomy): Eukaryota > Metazoa > Chordata > Aves > Passeriformes > Passerellidae > Melozone > Melozone crissalis. The sequence goes on along the minus strand of NW_026535784.1, from coordinate 30,953,429 downwards.
TGGTAACTCTTTTAATTCAAAGTGCATGCTTGTGTTGTGGGTTAAGCTCAGTCAGCAGCCAAGCCCCAGGCAGCTGCTCCCCCTCTCCCCCACCAGTGGGGTCAGGGAGAGAATTGGATCAGTAAAAGTGAGAAGACTCACAGGGTGAGATAAAGACAATTTAATACAGAAAGCAAAAGCCAAGCACACAAGCAAAGCAAAACAGGGAATGAATTCACTGCTTCCCATGGGCAGGCAGCTGCTCAGCCATCTCCAGGAGAGCAGGGCCCCATCACAGTAACTTGGGAAGACAAACACCATCACTCCAAATGTTCCTCCCCTTCCTTCTTCTTCCCCCTACTTTACACACTGAGCACAATTCCACGTGGTCTGGAATATCCCTGTGCTCAGTTTGGGTCACCTGTCCTGGCTGTGTCCCCTCCCAGCCTCCCATGCACCTCCAGTCTCCTTGCCAGCAGGGCAGGATGAAAAGCAGAAAAGGCCTTGGCTCTGTGCAACCCTGCTCAGAAATAACAAAAACATCTCCCTGTTATCAGCCCTGTGTTCAGCACAGATCCAAAACACAGCCCATGCCAGCCACTGGGAAGAAAATTATCTCCACCCCAGCCAAAACCAGCACAGCTTTTTTTTACCTGCTTATCTCTGAAGCTTAAAACTTAATTACTTAAATTTTGGTTGTTTCAGTCCAAAAGAAACAGTTTTATCTATTTCTTTCTTCAATTTATAGAGAACATCTATAAAATGGGTTTGGTCTTGGCAAAATTTAAAGCCTTGCTACTTCCTAGTCCACTATGTAATACTGTTACACAGGAAAAGAAAAATAATTTTTGCTTTTTGAAAGAAAATGAAATGGACAGAGGACATCTTAGAAATTCTTAATAATTCCTAACGTCCATATGAATAAACATGAGTTCTATTTTTAAGATCTCATTGAAACAAATGCATAAAATGAACGATATTTCTAGAGTGAAACAGAACGTGGAAGGAACAATGACTCAACTAGAAAGGTCACAAGCTTCATTTCATGTTGAAATGTAGTGATGAGAACAAATCTTGTATTGATGCTCTGGAGTGATGTTTTAAGCCTTTTCATCTTGGAGGGCCCAGCTTCCCAGGAAAAAAGGATGAAGGAGGTTTTTGGGTTGGGAAGGAGATGTTTGTTATTGCTGAGCTATTAAGGGCTGTGGAATAAAGTTCTCAGCAATTGTAGCAAAGCACTGAGTGTGAGAGTGGTACTGGCTGAGACCAGCTGCTGGGCAGGGCAGACAGGGTGGTGCTGCTGAGGATCACAGAGCACAGGAGTGAAATGAGAAACCACCAGAGAAAACATCCAAGTGAGAGAGGTGTTGGTGTTCTGGATTGTGGCAATATTGCTGCAAATTATTCTGTTCTCGTGTCTGCTTTCTCTTTCTTCCATTTGGTTGCAAAAACTGCAGGAGTTGTTTGCCAAGCACTTGACACTGTAAACATGTGGCATCAGTAGAATAATACTGTAGAAAGAGTTAGACTGCATGGATCAGCATATACTGTGTGGCGAAGACATCAGTACAACACTATTTTCAAGTACGCAGGCTATTTTTCCTTTTAATTTTTATTAATCAATAAAGTTGCATATCTACATTACTAAAAAACAAATCCTCTTTTGCTAGCCTCTCATTGCAGTGTAAAGACAGTAAAAAAATTTCATTCTTAACCTCTTCATTTTTTTAACAAAGAGGGTAAGAAATATTCCAGGAATCATGAAGACCTGAAATCTAGAGGCCCTTTTACATCTTACACTCAACTCAGCATAGAGATGATGCAATTGCCCATTGTGTTCTTAATACTCAGAATTTTTCCAGTTAAGCATTCATAAAATCCCTCTAAAAAAGAAAAGTTGTGGACAGTTGTCTAATTATCATATATTTCCCTTTTTTTCTCTTGCATCATAGGCTGAAAAGATGTTAGTTATTCAAAGTATTGTGAGGCAATTTGCTACAGCTTAAGTATGATTCTGACTAAACATTGTTTTGAAAATCTGATTGTATTGCTCCAAGCCACGTAGCCCTGGGCAAATGTGATGCTCCTAATCACATTTGGAGGAGGGAGACAGGATAAAAACATCCTGCATTTTGTGCCATCGTTTCTGCAGTCCAGTTTTCACAGAGATTTCCTGATATTTATCTTTTGCCTGGAAGAAAGAGTTGGAAAAATTTCTTACTTTCACCTTCTGCCCTTCTCAAATAGGGTAAGTAATGGCATCATCCTCATCACAGCATTGTAAGCAAAACTGGAAATCTGAGAGAAATGAAAAGGAGACCAGAAGGTGACATTTGAACTAAGTACATAGCAGTAAATGTTTACAGAAATGAGCAATGATGATATTGATTAGATTGACCAGAATTCTGAGTATTTGGAGATTTCCCATAGCCTTCATCTGTTTAAACATTGTTCTGGAGTTGGCTGTGTCCCTGGAAGCCAGTTTCATGCGCTTGTTTTTCAGAAATGCCTTGTTCTTGTGCTGCTTTACCCCTCCTGTGATACCTACAGCTGCTGGCACATCAGCTTCAGGAGCGAGTCACCTTGCTGATCCTCTTGTGCAGCAAGGCACCCTCCAGGTTGAGGAGTTGAAAAAGAATTATTTTAATTATATTTTTAAGTGAAAAAAGGTTTAACTTTCTAGGCAATAGGTGTTGGCCTTTCTGTGTGTAGATGCAACTTGACATCTCCTGAGACTTGATGTGGAGTGTGGCATCAGGAAAAGAAGGAAAACTGGAATTGATTGGGTCCTCAGTGTCTCTGCTCTAAAGAAGAGACAAGGAACTAGACTTTATTTTGTAAAGATGGGTCAGAGTCTGCTGGGCTTTGCTTACCTGGAACAGATTTTCTCCCTGGTACTGCAGTAGAAGAGCTGTACCCTGGGGCTTGGTGCTCTCCTTCTCTTCAGCCTCTTCATGGGGCTTGGCTGTTATCTCAACAGCGTTCTGAACAACTAAAATACAGTAAAATGTCAAATGGCTGGATTTAGCATGAAATTAGTCAACTGGCATACAAATTAGTTTGGTTGTTTTTTTTAATTGTGTGGTGTCTCATCGATGGTGTAGTAACCCATATGGTGTATTTGAGGGTAAATATAACTAACAGGTGCTTTTCTCTTGCTTGGAGCTCTGAGTCACTGCAGTCTCTGTTTAAGAATGAATTAATGTGGGTGATACTCTACAGAAGTTTGTAGTTGAACTACCATGCTAAATACATACTAATGACAATGTAGGCTGCAGTATGCAGAAATGTATTTATCTGTTGGGCAGAGAAGGAGGGTAGGCTATGGGTGGTTGAAAAGCTGTTGGTGGCAGACTGTTCTGCAGTCACTGGGTCAGCTGGTGGTTTGTTAGATCACTCTTAAGTGCTTAACCTAAGCTGACTTACCTTGTGTGATGTACAGTATTGTCTTTCCTCAGTTTGTGTCAGGAAGAGAGCCAGGATCAGTGCGGGCAGGTCTCTTGTGGTCTCTGGTTCCTTGGGGACCAGACAAATTGAACTAGGATGAAACAAAGAAGCCATTTAAGTAGCAAGGAGAAAAACCACACCTGAAAAGATGCAGTGTGTGGGAAGATACTTGCTTTTGTGCTTCTTTGTGTTCTGTCCTACTTGATCAAGGCCAGGTTGGATGGGGCTTTGAGCAATCTGGTCTAGTAGGAGCTGCCTATGGCAGGAGGGAAGGAACTGAGAGATCTTTAGGGTTCCTTCCAACCCAAGCCATTCTGTGTTTCTATGATTGCTTCAGCTTTCTTCTACTGAAAATGGTGATTGGTCTAGTTGTAATAAACTTGTAATAAATTCTTGCTCTTCTGAGTTTAAAGTTTTTCTGTCATCTTCAGTGTGTTGTCTGTAAGGAGAGGATTTAAGAGGCTTTGGATCATACTTCTGTCTTATCAAGGGTCCTCTAACAGCTTTTCTGTTATTCTGCAGCAAGCAGCTGCAGATATGGTTTTGTGTTCTTTTTATTGCACAGGTTACTAGTGCCAACATGTTTTCATTTCTAGAGTGTGGGAGAGACTGAAATACATCCCCTTAGGTAATGCAGCAGCTTCATTTGCAATTTAGTTTAAGAATATTTCTTTTACTTGGAAGTGATTGTAATCTTAATGATAAGAGACTGTTTTGCTTGCTTCAAAACTAGCCTTAAGTTACAAAATCAAGGTCAGATTTCTTTGATATCAGTTTATTCAGGTATTTATCTTAGGCTTTCTATTTTAGATCTCATTAATTACTATCCAGATTACATGGTACTCTCCATAGCCACATGGAAAGGTGCACTGAGAGTAGATTTAGAGCAGATATTAGGAAAAAAGTCTTTCCTGTGAAAGCAGTGAGATGCTGGAACAGGTTGTCCAGGGAAGTTGTGGACACCGCATCCCTGGAGATATTCAAGGCCAAGTTGGATGTAGTTCCAGGCAACCTGATCTAGTGGAAAGTGCCCCTGCCCATGACAAGGGGGCTGGAGCTAGGTGGTCTTCAAGGTCCTCTTTCAACCCAAACCATTCTATAAGTCTGTGATTGCTCTGCAAAGTTCTTGGGCATAAGTGGGGGCTTTGAGTGAAATGGATCTTTGTCAGGGCTTCTTTAGCACACTGTGACTGTTGAACTACAGATGGGACCAGGGGTAGTGTGACAGGACCAGGAATGGCAGGATGGGGTGTGTAAAAGCTGAGTAAGAGTTGTATCTCAGGCAATCAGGAAGGAGATTGTTAGGTTTAAGAGCTGGTTCAATATTCCCCAAGCACTGAGTGCTAGTGAAGATGAGGACATTGGGACTGCTATTTTTTACAGTAATTTGTTCTGAGGCACTCAGTGTCTTTATTTTTACTTGCTTTCAGTCGGGCAGAGTGTAATTGGGAAACTGCTTGTCACACAGGAATTCGAGGAGTACTGCACCTCTCCTCAGGAGCCATCATGTAACATAGGTAAGGCACAGGCCATGTTCTGTCATTTCTTGTGCTCTGAAATCCCCTGAAGGTGAGAGAGTGAAGTTTGCAAGTTTTGGGTGACCGATGGCAGCATTTTTATGAGACTGAATGTAGCACAAGCACTCTGGCCAGCTCTCTGGGTAGCCTCTGCTTTCAATGGAGGTATCTGAACTTCCCAAAGGGGATTGCTGAGTCTGGACCAGAAGCACGTGAATGTCACAATTGCATTTGTAGAAGATCCAGACTCCAAGAGAGACATATCCAGCAGTAAGTTGTGGGAGAGCAGTGTCACTGGAAGATGGAGTGAGGAGCAGGGACAGGGGGTAAAGCCGTGCAAGTTGAAAGAGCAGTTGTGGCAGGATTGCATTACTTTGCGGGAGTTTTTAATGACACATACACAGCAAGGCCAAAGAGGATGACAGAAGTATCATTAGCTCCCCTTGCAAGTGAGAGATAATGTCACAACAGAGCAATTTCATTTAAATGGGATGCTTAGATGGGTATCATAGTGACATCCAAATTTGGGCATGTCTTTAAACAAGATATTCTGCAAGTAAACAGGTGGAACTCAGGATTGATTATGTTCCTTCTGTTAGGTGAACAACCTGGGAATCAGGTTATTTCGACTGAAAGGGGTATTGTTCCTTCTTCCGTAGGATTTGTTATCTGAGGGCTTCCATAGCTTAGTAGCAGTTGCTGTGCCTTGTGGATGACCGTGTGAAGTGCTGGCTGCAGAGCATGGCAGTATGCAGCACTAGCCTCAAGTCACTGTCCTAGATAAATGCTTGTGCTGTGACAAAGTAGATGACATCCAAGAGGACAGGAAGAGCTAGTGGGTCTTTTTGCCCAGGGAACTCTTGGAGCAATCATTTGAAAAATGAAATAAAGTTGATGAACTAAGCCTTATCTTCCTCAGTGTCTTTCTTGACCTCACAGATTCAAAGACCAGCAGAGATGGCCTTAGATGTCAGTGAATATTGTTAATTTTTAGACTCATTACTAGATAACAAGAGGTTGTTTTTATCTATTAATAGGAATCCGTGATACAGAGGCTCATGTAGATTAATGCAATTGGAACTTGAATGCTAAATTCTGTCAAACTCCTTCATTACAGCAGAGCACTGAGCTGTTACCAAATTCACATCTCTACAAACAGTTCCTCTCCTTTACTATGTGCCCTTCTTATTTTTGGACACTCCACTTTTCCACAAGCAACGCTTTCCTATCTCAGAAATGTCAGCTATAAAATAAACTTGTTTATCTTACTCCCCACTAAATTGTTTTGCCTTGGCTAGGTAATTTGGGGCTCAGAAGTGCTGCTACTTTACCATTCTCTCAGTGGTCTGAGTCAATATTAATGGCTGTGGTCTGCTGATATCCACTGAAAACTCAGTAACTTCTGTACTGCACAAGTTATATGTGCTAGTGATTGCCTTGTTGTGCCTTATCACACAAGACAAGGAGTGAGTGGGAAAGGGATTTCTCTCAGTGCTGATGACTAGCAGCTCTATTACAGGTATCTATTCCTGGCAAAACTGTTTCCTCTCCAAGAGCTACTTGGGATCTAAAACAAAATAACGAGTTGGATAAAGGATAGTGCAGGGCAATGAGTAGTGTATCACGTGTCAATCAGCTTGATAGATGCTGTGAAATCTAGGAAACAGGTGAAGGAGGAAGTTGCTCTGCTTTTTTTTTAATTAAATTTCAAAAAAAGAAGAAATAAAATCCCACCCACAATCTTTTATTTGCCATTCCTCAGATATAAGTGGGAGTACAAAATACATCAGTATGAAAGTACTGCTCAATACTCATTTCTCCAAAGCTGCTTGTGGCTCTTGCACCTCATTCACACTTCAGTGTTATGTATTTTGTAGTGAGTAGAACATTTATATATATATTTATATTTATATTTTAATATATATTTATATATTATATACATATATATGTAAATATGCATCTAGTGTAATGCTTGCTTGTTTATATAATCAAATTTCTTTTTATTTGGTTGGACTTGTGATTCATAAGTGGCTTCTGACCAAGTTCATGCTGAAGACTCCAAAAAATAACAGATGTGGTTGTTTTCTTGTAGGATTAGATTACTTGCTCTTCAGAGATGCCATCACTGCAGTGTGTTTGTGGTTCAAAGCTGTACAGTCCTGGTAGCTCCAAAATTTATTCCAGGATGGTAGATATGAATTGATCTTGTTTAAGTTTGTTCTGTTTCCCCTGGGATATTTAAGGGGGCGGAAATCTACTATGGAGAGGTAGCACTTACTGTGTAATGGACTTTTGTATTGTCAGTATATGTCCGAATTGAGGGTGACTGTGAACGTAAAAATATCACTAACAGAATTCTATTTTCCTGAAACTGCTTGTGACAAACACCATCAACAGCATGGTTTCTCACTTGGGTTGCACAAAGCATGCAATGGAGGGATTTAGCAATCTGTTAATTTTACAAACATGCATTTTTAAACTTCAAAAGTTTTCTCTCACTTGGTGTCAAATGGTACTTGTCTCTGTGTTTCTGGAGTTCTCATAAATGATCTATTCTAATTTTCCACATGTTTTAAAAGTCGTTGTAGGAGCTACTGAGCATGTAAGCAGCATTCCATCACTCTGCAATGTACTGAGAGGAGTCATGGCAGGAAGGAGGCTGTTTTGCCCAGGCACTGTGACAGCAAATGGCCCTTTCAAGCCAGATGGCTTGAATGTCATTGCTCATATCTGACGTAGGAACCCTCACAGTCCAACTTCAGCCTCAATTTGAGTCAGCAGGGTCATCTTGCGACAAAATTGTTTGATGGAAGATTTTGCAAAATATGATTTAGAAGCAATGCTGCATGTGGAGCTTGAAACAGACTATTTTGTGCAAAAAGTTGTAGTGATTTTAAAGGCTTTTTTTTTTTTTTTCAGTGACAGCAGAAGTTCTGTCTTTATCCTTGTTTGAGAAGCTGGGTGTTTTTCCATTTTTGTATGCTTTTGGCCTGCAGGACCAGCTGTAGTAGGTGTAATTTCTGCTTGCTCGAATGGAGGCTACCATGGCAGGGGTGGGAGGTGTGAAGTCTCATGGGATGGAACCCTTTGAGAGTCAGACAACTGTGTTGAGGGAATCATTGCTTATTTTATTTATTCTGAAATTCTCAAAAGAAAATTCTCAAGCAAACCCACTTTTCTAAAATAAATTTTTTTTCAGACGTTATTTAATAGAGAGTTTTAGGGAGTTGCCAGTCTTGAACTAGTTACTGAAGAAAAGCAGATTATGCAACTTTCACATTGGCAGTTTTATTGCCAGCTACAGCTCCAGCCCCCCACCAGATGACTGATCTTGCAGCCTTATTAAGACCTCTCACAGTCTTTCCTTTTACTTTGTATAATTTATAGGCACGTTCCCAAAGGGAAACAGGTATGTTTTCTATACCTTCAACTGCATTCCTGTCTTCTGCAATAAGGCACCTAATTTTTGAAGTAAAATGACAATGATTAGCCCCCTTTTTTTTATTTGCAAGTAGGATAGTGACTTTATTTATATCACATCACTGTTTCAGAAACACTCATTGCAGTTACTCATGCATATTTCCCTAAGGAGTGAAAAAAACATTCAAAAAATAAAGAAGCATGCACCAAGCTGGATCTAGAAAGCTGGCAGGGAATCCTAGGTCCAACGCTATTGGAAAAGATAATGGTCTGTGGAAAACGCTTTTTTCTGCATTATGTGTCCTTTTTATAAAGATGTAATGAGGTTTTGTTGGTTTAGTTATTTGTCGTCAGATGTGAGAGAATTCGTAGGTTTTGCTTCTGTCCCCTAATTTTGGACAACCTAGAAGTGCTGTATTCAGGTGCATGTTGTGCTCACTTCTTCTGAGCCCTCCATTCACTTTGCTGTTACTATGTCTTTCAAAGCTTTTAAAATATTTTTCAGACCATTTTGTTTTGCCACTTTAGGAAGGTTGTTTTGCTTTATCTTTTTTTTTATACACATGCCTTTTAGTTTAGCTGTTATTGTATGACTACTTTTGCCTGAGCCAAACTTGTAATCAGTGAAGAACACTGATTAATTTTTTTTTTTATTTTTAATTTACCTTTTTTTTTCCTTTAAAAGGGGGTGTGGGTCATAATTCATAAAAGAGAGGGGAAGCCCTAGAAGCTCCGAACTCTAAGGCATTGTGGTTTATATGGTGACTGAAGTAGTTTTCTGATTGTGGTTTGACTTTGCTTTTTTTCCAGACAGTATTTGGAAAATCCTTGTCTCACTTATCTGTGGAGAAATGACCATGCACCTAAGCACTGCTAGTTCCTCTTCTATTTTTTTTAATGTCCATAAAATCCTGAGATTAAGTTCATTTTTTTCATAGCATCCCCTATGATTGCTGTGTTTTAGATTTGTGCCCAGGGTTAGGGAGGAAGGAGTGAGCAGCTGTGTCATGCTGAGCTGCTTGCAGGGGCTAACCCACAACAAATGCTTTCTATCTGATTTGTCCTCTGAGCATAGATATTGAAGGAATGGGGTCAATGAGTGTGCCTGTGTATTTAATTTCCTTGTTTTATGAAATATTTTCCCATGCCAGCAAATATGGAATATATTTAGTGCATAGAAGGAAACTACAGATAAATGCATTATAATGCAAATTGTGCATAGCAGTTATAATGAGGCTAAATGTAATCCTAATAAATGTTAGGATCCTAATGTTATCCTAATAAAGGATAAGTCACTTCTGACAGCAGCAAAACAAACAAATTTCTTTCAGAGGTGTTATGCTTCAATTAAAGAATTGGCAAAGTAGAAGCTCATTACTGTTTTATTGGTAATGGAAGTGTAATGAAAGGTTATTTAATTCCACACAAACCAGGTGAATAAGAAATTCCTGTCTGATTGAGACTGATGATCCAGGGTGGTTGACTGAATGTGGCAGTGTGTAAACCTGGCTACTTTCTATGCTGCCTTCCCTTTGGACTCTTCCAGCATCTACAACTGTTTAATTCAAATTTTCAGAGGGTTTCTCACAACCCTTTTACAGTCCCCCTATGGACCTGTAATCCATCACAGTAAGCAGTGAGTTTCCTTTGGGTTTAACCATTACTTTCATGATATTTTAAACTTCAGTTGCATACCCCTCAGCCATTGCATCTCCAAACTGCAGGGTCTTGGAGATGAAAGATGAGTGGCCTTTCTGGTCTTTCATCCCAAGATACCTTTCTACCTTCTGCTTCATTTTGGTTACCCTACTCTGTACTTTCTCCAACTCCTTTTGAGATGTGGAGACCAGAACAAAATATTACTGAAAACATGAATGCATCAAATTTTATGTAGTCAAAATTATGCTGTCTTTAAGCATCCTTCCTGATGATGCTGCCTGTTTTGTTGGCTTTTATAGCTGCCTCCGCACTCAGAGCAGGAATTAGATGTGAGCTGAGAGCTCAGCAGTGCTCTGACAGTCTAGTGGCAAAGCCTTCCTTTTGATTTCTAGGGTAAGTGTGAGATGATGCTCTCTTCAAAAGTCCTCTCAGGGCTTTATTTAGATCCATGACAGCCTTCGAATTTTTTGCAAAATATGCCTTTTCACATGCCCTAAACTTCCCTTTTCCAACACTGACTTTTGAGTTCCTGAAAAAATGATGATGGAAGAACAGAATAATCTAACACTTCTGCATGTTGTATGTCCTCCCTGTTTAAACTATAACAAACAGAGAACTCAGAATGTTTCTTGAATAAACTCCTTATTTTGAATTGGAGCCTGTCTGACTCCCACTGTTGCCATGTTAACCTAGAAATATTGTATACTGTGTTTTTCTTAATTTCTGAAGGTTTTTTACGCAGAATGATGTAAGGAAAATAGTGTGATGTAGTAGGAAGTATTATGTGGTTTAATTGAAGATGGACATGAGTCAGCATTGTACCCTAGTTGCAGTAAAGGCAGAGTGCATAATGGGTGGATGCCCTAGAAAGATCTTAGCTGTTTGGAGCTCTGTGTGCTTTTTCCTCCCACACTACCCCAACACAGGAGAGATGTTCACAGATGCAAGGACCTAGCAAAGACCTGCTAGGGAGGCTGGGTTTGGCTGGAAAAAAAGTCTAATGGGGAATCTAATTGCATCTTTTCACCGTGAAAAAATGAAGTTGCAGAGCAAATGGAAATAAAATCTTCTGAGGGGTGCAGACTGAGAGGACAAGATGCAATATGAGAAACTTTTACTGAAGTATTAGGGAAAAAACTTCACTGGGTCAAGCAACTGGAACAGGTTGTCCTGAGAAACTGGACAAAGGGGTGTGACTGGACAAGCCTCTGAGCAACCCCATCTCACTGTGAACCTGCCTTCAGCAGGTTAGAATGGGTGACATCCTTCTGATCTCAAAATTTTGTTTGATTCTGAGACATTGCTAAAATGTGTGTTGTTTTCTGCAGATTTCTGAATGATCTAACATTTGTCCTGCTTACAAATAAACAATTTAAGCAGGATATCTGAACCTTCAGCAACATTTCCCTGTCATACTCTTGGATAGTAGTGTTGGAAAAAGTTGTGATTGTTTTGGAGTGCTTTCATGGGTGGTGCTGTTGTATTCTGAAGACTTCACACTCAGACACTTCAAAGCCTTTCCAAAATCACCCACCCTTGTTCTAACCCCACCAGCCTCACTGATCACTGAAAATGCTGAGCAGTTTTCAAAATGCCAGCCCTGCTTCTCAGTGAGAACTTCAAATTTCTTAGTGTGGAGAGAGGGAGGAGTGCGGTTAAATTGTTTTAAACAAGGATGCAGGAGATGCCAATGGCCATGGCAGTTCTCTTCAGCACCAGCACTGCCTCCCCAGGCAGGACTGCCTGTGTTCATGCAGCTGATCTCCTTTCTGCCTGCTGTCCCCAGTGCCACCAGTGTCACCTCCCAGCTGTAAAAAGCTGTTGCAGCAGAGGGAGGAGCTTGGTGGGAGTGAGCTGAGGGGACAGGGGTGTGTGTGGAGGGCAGGGATGGTGTGTGGCTCGTGGCTGCCACAGATGAGTGTGCCATATCACTCATGGTTACAGCTCTCTTTCCCAGCTGAGGCTGGTTTCTAGCCAGCTGGTTTCTTCTGAGGTTTCTCATAACCACGGGACCCTGCAGAGGTCTGAGCCAGGGCAGCCTCAGAAACACTCCCTGTCCGACAGTGGGGCCAAGCATGCCATGCTGTGGGCTGTGGCACTGTTTGCCTCTGTGTCACCTTCTCCTTCATAAAATGCTCTGTCAGTGCCCCTTGCACATCAGTTTGAACTACAGTTCAAACTACATTCAGCTGTACAGGTCCTGCATGGGTATTTGGTCTTTGGGAATTCTTTGGGCACTTGGTCATTTCCAGAACCAGCTCACCAAGGTAAGTGTGGACAACAGCTGGTGATTTTCTCCAGCAGCCAGTAGCGTTAGTAAAATGTGTTCATTGGACCCCTCCACAGACTTCTCCATGCTTGCTCAACATATATTTAGTACCAACTCTTAGTGCACTAAGCTACTGGATACAAATAAATAAAGGATCATCAATTGATACGGTCTGCTGTTTCTCTGTGTGTGTATATAGGATGACAAAGAAGCCAACAGACCCCTGCCAAACAAAGGAGACCATGGACTCGGAAATGAGAAATTCAAACCTGTGGTACCTTGGCCTCATGTTGAAGGTGTGGAAGTGGACTTGGAATCCATTCGAAGGAAAAATAAGGCCAAAAATGAACTAAATCAGCATGGTGTTGATAACAAGCAGCAAAATATCCTCCAGAGGCAGTATCTCACATTCAAACCTCAGACATTTTCATACCCAGACCCTGTGTTACGACCTGGAGTCCTTGGTAATTTTGAACCCAAAGAGCCTGAGCCTCATGGAGTTGTTGGTGGCCCTGGAGAGGAGGCGAAGCCATATGTCTTAGGACCAGACTACAAAGAATCTGTTCAAGCCAGCATTAAGGAGTTTGGGTTTAATATGGTGGCAAGCGATATGATCTCGCTAGACCGGAGCGTCAATGACCTGCGCCAAGAAGAGTAAGCAAACCTTTGGTTTTCCTTTGGTTCTGTGCTGTACTATACCACGTTTCCATATATTCTTCTTAATGCTATTGCAATGATTCCTTCCATGAATACTTATAGTATTTAGATAGGATTTATCTCTGGAGTTGTCTGTTTTAGTGTCAAATTGCATAGATTTGTATGTTCCGTGTCTAGTCATAGTCTTCGTTGTCATGTCTTTTCTTAATCCATAACTTCTTAAGATTTGCCTTCAGGAAGGATTATCTTTATTAGACATCCCTCTGCTAGTTAGCTTATTCAGTTTTTATTTACCCTGATGCCTTTAAAATGGAGCATAAATAGAGAACAGAAATAAAGAAATACTGTTCTCTTTAAAACACTGCCCGTTTACCTGCAGTAACAGAAGTATGGATCTGATGTAGTTATGGTTGGAGTAGTCTTCCAACAGTTTCTCACAGCATTTGCCCTAAAGAGGAAAGCAGTCTTAGAAAAAACATTTATTTACTTGCTGAAAGGGTGTCTTATTTGTTGTGGGGAAATTCTGGAAAGTTACTAACATTTGCTCAGGAGTTACTAACAGGTCTACACAGTCTATTCTGACTTTTGATATATGTTGAAGGCAATGTTGCTCTCAGGTTAATCTGCATTTGGTATCATTTTCCTTGTTAAATATCAGGAATGGGTTTCTGAGCAAACTGATTTAATGGCAGGGTATTTTTTAGTCTGTTTTTGGCTGGGGCTTTGTGAGCAGTGTATGAAGTTAGACATGATGTTAAGTATTTTGGGGTTTTCAATTCCCCCTCATCCCCAGCAGTGGAGCTATGCTGATCCCTGGACTGGGTGCCAGTCTCTGGGCTGTATGTTTCCAGCTGTGGTAAATAATCTGTTGGTGGTTCATTGGCTGGTTACTGGGGTCTGCTCTGGCCTTTATGATGGGTCTTGTTTTCTTTTTGCAAGGTAGGAGAGAACTGGCCAGCTGTTGGTCTGACTCATACCCATGCATGTGCAGCTGCTTGAATTTGCTATGTGGTGTGCACTCCCTGAAAGCAAATGAAGCACATGAGCGCAGCATTTCACTTTGCTTTGTGCTGTGTTCCTCAGGTGACTGACTAAAGGTTTCCACTTCCTGGCAGTCAGAGGAGAGGACCATGCCTGTGTGCTGCTGGTGGCAGGAAAGTGCCAGCTGTCCTGGAGTTCACTTTGCTTTTCTTTCTTTGCTGCGCTCAGAAGTTGGTCCTTCGTACTAAAGAGATTTTTCTGAAAGGGAAGGAATGTTCTGGGTAGCCTGTGTAGGTCAGCATTTTCTTTTTGGGAGGTTATTCCTTAGACACTGCTGCTTGTGGTGAAGCATTTCTTCCCTCTGTAAGGACAGCAAATCTGAGGTGGCAACATGACACATGCAGGTGGGACTGGGCTGGCTCTGCCCTGCTGAGTTCTGGCAGCAGAACTCAAGTACTCCTTCCCCTTCATTTTTAGGTGAAGAGCATCAGACAGCCTGTGGTATCTCTCAAATAGTTCCACACCTGTAGGTTCCTGAAGTATTTTTTATGTGATCTCAGAATTTGTCATCTGTTCTGAAGGACATTAATAAATAGATGTTCCCAAAAATATTAAATACTTTGAGGTAGAGGAGGCACAGCCATGAAGTGGTGAATTTTAGAAACTGTTTCCTTCAAGCACAGTTGCAAATAAGCCTTTGTGAGGTCAAAGCCACCAGCTCAAATCAGTTAGGTTTTAATATTTAATGATTTCATGTTCTAAGCAAGCAAACAAAACAGCATAAAAAACCAACGTGAACAGAAGGTATTTTTCAGACAACATTATATCCCTTACTTTATGTATTGAATGCTTGAGATGCTTGCAATTGCCTAAGTAGGTTGAAGGTTTATAGCTTCTGTGTGTCTCCTGGGAACAGAAGAGGGGGAAGCAGTGAGAGATTGGCTGATATTGCTCTATGCTTTCAGGCTCCCACATGCTCACTTTCCTGCTCTCCCCAATACCAGAGAGAAATGCAGCAAAAGGTAGCAGATTACCTATTGGATGCACCATTTATTTTCCTCCCACTGATCTATTTTAAAAGACTTTTGTGGCTGGTAAAGCCACTCAACATTCACTTGAATCCTGCCAAAGAGCAATATAGTAATTTTTTGTTGTTGCTGTTAATAGTAAGTTGGCATTGCTAATTGAGGAAGATCTTTCTGGTTAAGACTGAATTATTGGTTCATAGGTAGGTAGAGCTCCCTTCAGCCCTCTCTTTCTTCGAGCATCAGAATTTTGAGGCGTTACCCAGTGCAGTCAGGTTTGTTCAGTGAAGTTTGCCAAATGCTTTCCCAGGCTGTGCTAGCAACAGTGAAATTGTGCTGCAAGAGCTGTCTCTCTCAGCTTAAAAGTCACATAGCCTCGGGGCTTGTCCCTGCTGGAGGGAGAAGAGGAAAGAAATGCCAATAAAGGGAGATTCAATTCTGCTATGCTTGGATTTGACTTTGTAGTCTGACATGTTGCCAGGATTATTTGCCAGCTGCCTTTATTGATTCAGGAGGAACTTTGCTGGTGATTCTGGGCAGTCTCAGCTGCTGTAAAAAGCCTTAATTCTTGCTGTATCCCCTAGGGAGGAATGACACTGGATGGTGTGTTCAAGTTTTTTGTCAGGTACATCAGACTGTTTCCATTTTTCCAGTACCACATACTCTTGGTTTATGGATTTTAACCAATATATTTCAGGGCTGATGCCCAGCACTTGTGTTGACATAGAGCAAGTCATAAGTTTGGTTAAAAAATCAAGAATATATGGGTGTATGTAAAAGTCAGTGTACAAAATTTAGAAGATGGCTCATCTCACTGCAGTCTTTCAGCACTCTTAAAGAATGCCAGGGGGAACATAAACTGGATTAGTAGAGAAATACCTGTTTTCCACCTTATTTATAGCAGCAAAGAAGTAGAGCAGGCTTAGCAGGCCCTGTCTAAACCTCTGTACAGTATCTGGAATAAACTTTTTTCTTTAAACTTGGTGATTTTTACCTTTTTTGAATCTTAGGATTTTATATTAGGATAAAGTCTTTCAGATCTTAGTCATCCTGATAGGTGGCAGACCCTTTAGAGCAGTCATTTATACTGGATTTTGCACATTATCCCTACTTCCTAGCAGACCTGAAATAAAATAATTGTTAGCTTTTGGGAAGAAGGATATTAATTTAATTGCTCCCTGCTTTTTGTATTTAGGAGTCTGCACAGAGGTAGAGCTGAAGTAAAAATAGAGTGATAAATTTTCTGGATTATTTTGGATCCAAGATAAATACACTGTGCCAAGGAAATGAAAAGGGACCTAGGTTTGAGGGTGAATGCTCTTGGGTAACAAGGTGTGTCCTCTCAAAAAAAAAAATAAACCCAAGAGATAACTGTGGAGTATTGCTGCTAAGAATAACAAGAATTGAGTTGTTTAACCAGTATATGATCCATCTCCCCAGAGTATTTTAAAATAAAATTTAATTTTTAAAAATTCATCTATACTGGGTTTGAACAGTGATTGTTTCTCCTGACAACTTTAGCTCTGGCCAAAAACATATGCTGGTGAGAAAACACACAAGAATGGATAAGCGTCATTCCTGGCAAACCAGCGCACTGGGGCACTGGAGCCAAAAATTGCAGCAGGGTTGTCATGCTTCAGAGACCTCT
The DNA here is from genome assembly GCF_028551555.1 of Melozone crissalis. NCBI lineage: Eukaryota > Metazoa > Chordata > Aves > Passeriformes > Passerellidae > Melozone > Melozone crissalis. Next base: position 30,936,827 of record NW_026535784.1, on the reverse strand, counting down.
TTCTGTGCACAGACTTGTCTTTTGAATGCATTTATAGTCTTGAAATTAATGACATCCTGAGTCAGTGACTGCAGAATGTGGTGCTTGTCTCTTCTCCCAGATACAGATACTGCTATGTGCCTCTGTGATGTGGGAATATCAGAGATAGCTCCATGAAGCTCCTACAGAAATGTTTCATGTTCCATCCTTATTATTCCTGCTATTTCATTTCCCTTTTCATTAACTCTGAGCTAAAATTCTGACAGAACCTCTCCACATTTGACTCCAAGAGTTTTTTTACTTTTTTTTCCCCAGTGGAAATGCAGAGTTTAGGATCTGTCACTGCATCTATGCACTGAGTGGTCTAACACTCCATATACAATCATTTCCACTTGCACTGAGCTCTTCTGCTGGCTCATTTCCTTGATAGCATTCCTGAATTATTCTGCAGCTGTTTATAGTCATTTTAATTGCAACTCCAAGATCTTTCCTATTGTTCAGCAATGACCTGGAAGAAGAGGTGGACTGCTTAGCTCCCAGCACAGTTATGCTGCTAAAGTCACAAACTGGCTTACAATTTCAGCAGTTGCTACCTTAAGAGATCTGCCATAGTTTGATGAAGAAGTGTACCTGTAAAGAAAACAAAGAACCTCATCAAATGCTTTGGAAATTCAGTTACTGTATTAATAGCCTCACTCATGTCCACAAAATTTTTGATTTCTTCAAAAGATGGTAATATTTTTCTTTTCTGTTACCAAATGATGGTAATATTTTTCCACAAAATCTGTGTCTATGGTTTACTAATTTTGTTATTTATTACTAGCTTCTATTCAGCACGGAAGTCAGACTTAGTGGTCTGCAATTCTTTAGAACCCCAGAGCCCTTTGATAAAAATTGGTGTTGTGTGTTCCTCTGTTTGTTTAAGGCTGGAGTCAGCAGTTCAGTACAAGAGTTTGCTAATTCATGATACGTTGTTTAGGAAATACTGGGTTTATTTTTAAAAAAGGCAGTAAGGCCTCGTGGCAGAAAATTCCAGTAGAAGCTATTGTGCAGATTATCTGGAGGTAGGACTATTTAGTAAGAAGTGTCACTGTGTACTTGCCCTTTATTTTCTTCTATTCTCAGGGTATCTGGCGTTGGGCACCGCTGGGAGTTCAATGGAAAGACTTTATTTAGATTTCCTGCTTCTGAAGTGGTCTCTTTTCGTTTTGGTCATGTATCAGCCCAACAGACTTTCTGGCAGGCATCCTACTTCTGGTGTTTGGAAAAATTATTTCAATAGCAGCTTTCATACTTCAGTAAGCTATTTCTCCAACTTGGGTTTTGGGAGATTTGGTGATTTTTTGGTTTTTTTACTCTACCTCTTTATTTACATGCACTTAGCTTAAATTAATGCTCATTTCTCTTTCTCTTGTTTGGACACCATCCTGTTCATTTAAAGAATGTATGTCTTACTGCTAACAGCATCTGGTTTTTAATCGTGCTGTCTTTCCCTTCTTCACAGCTCCCCTTTTCAAAAGGAGGTGTCTCCTGCCTGTGTCTTCTGTCCTGTCAGGTGCTCTGGTTCTTCCATACACATCACGATTCTTCCATACACATCACGATTCTTCCATACACAGGTGCTGAGTTAGTCTTTCTTGGACATCCAGTACTTCTGTGTGGTTCTATTGATGGCTTCCTCTTGTCCTCATGCTAAACAAAATCCCTGGCACATCTAGACTCTAGTAAACTGGCTCTGATTTATTCTGGCAGAAAGCAGTCCTTCAAGGGTTAGAGTTAGCTAAAATTAATCAGTTCCAAAATCTTCACCCAGTGCTAATGAATTCCAGGTCATCGTTTCCTGGATCCTGCTTCTTGAAGGTGGGCAGGAATTTGTTTTGGTCAATCCTCAGGAACCACTGTCAAGCACCTTGTAAATATGGTAGAGCATTATCTCACAATGACATCCCAAACTTCTTTAGTGCCCTCTGGTGCCATCCATCCAGTCCCAGGGACTTGGGCTGTGTGTATCCCATGGCTGTGGTATGTCCAGGGAAGTGGTCCCTGACTCACCTCTGTGGTGGATATTCTTTCTCTTCTGCAGGCTGCCCCTAGACTCAGGGACTTGGGAGGTGTGACAGCAAACCTTGCAAGTAAACAATCAAGGAAATCAGATGTTGAATGTCTCGGTCTTTTATGTGTCCTTTGACACAAAATTTCATCTCTTTTATAGTTAAATTAATGTTTTCTGTAGTCTTTCTTTAGCCTACGAGCGCTTCTCATTGCCCTTTCCGTCTTATGGATTTCAACTCTACAAAGCTTTGCCTTTACTGCCCTCTTCATGGGCTCAGGCATTATTTTTGTACTCCTTCTAGGTAGCCAGTCCATGCCTCTACCTTCCCTAGTCTACCCTCTGGAGTTCTTGGTGCAGCCAGGAGGGTTTTCTGCCATGCCTGTTTGACCTGCTGCATGTGGGAATGGGTGGCTCCTGTGTTTTGGGGAGGTTATCCTCAAAGATGCCACTCCTGGGCCCTTTTTGACAAAGTTGTAGCACCCAAAATCATTAGCTTCTTATGGCAGATATAAGGAGGTGTGTAAATGATGCATGGAAGAATCAAAAGGGGGGAGAAAGCTGCCTGATGGACAAAGCCACTGATGCCACAGATGCAGAGCTCTGAGAAGAGGCTGTTTAGTGTATGGCTCACAGGAGCTGCACCTGGTTACACAAGACCAAAGCAGTGCAAGATGTTCCAAGCAATCCATATTCAGTATTTCTAAAAAATACTTATCTAGGATGCATTAGTTGCAGTATCCTCGTTTTGTACTTCTAGCTCAAAAGCACTAAGAATCAATGTAGGTTTTCCCTTTTGAAGTCAATTTTCACAGTAGAACACTCCAGTCCACACCTGCCATTTCCATTCCTGTGTTTTGCTGGGTTGGAGACATGCTTGTTGCACTTTTGAAGTCAAGAACCATTTTCTTACACTATATTTTAAGTGATGTGCTGTGAAACTCCCTATTTCTCCTATTACCAAACTTGCACTTCTGTAGAGCCCTTAAGCCAGGGATGTTTGTAGTGCTGATCAGATTTCATGCCAGGGTAATTAACTGTGCAGGCTGAAAGAAAGGATTAGAGCTCAACATGCTTTGCTCAGACTTGATATGCTGTTGTTATCCAGTCCTTGGAAGACTTGCTTACAAAGTATTCTTACTGACCCAGAAGGTTTTAGTCTTATGACTTTATTGAAGCTAGAATTTTTTTGACAGCTTCTTTTGACAAATGTTGAAGGAATTTTATCTGGAATAGTTTGACTGGGAGAGGAAACATCATTAATGTTTATGGCATGAGACAAATTAATCTCCTTCTAGATTTTTTTTTCAGTATGACAATAAATAGCTACTGTCTACTCATCAGAGTGAGCTAGAATTTCAGCTGCATCACCCACACACATCTGTCAGTATGATTGTGGCAGAATAAATATTTTTAAGTGTTTTTTCCTTCTGTGGATTATCCAGTTTGAGTTTTCCTTTATAAGGACATTGTTGATGTTACAGGGCATAGCCCCTGGGCCATACAAATTTGTACTTGAATAATTGGATCTGTTGCCACCAGTCACCTTTGACTTCAAACAGAAAAACTGGCAATGAGCTTTTGTTGAAAAATCTGAAGAGGTAACTCTTTGCTGCTTGAGTACAATGTTGTGTGCATACAGAAAGGTATTTTTGGACAACTGTTTTTGCAGCTCATTTTATAAAGCAAAAGGGAATGAGAATTGGCTTGTTTTTTAAAATCGCACATGTAGTTTTGAAGGGTGTTTGTTTTATTTTTCAATTATTTTTAACATTAAAAAAAAGGAAATTCTTGCCAAAAATAGACTTATAACTTTAGTGAGAATACATACATGCAGAGCTGTGTGATAGCAAGGCAGAGCTGTTAGTAAAGATATTTTTACTATCATAGTTTGATAGTGCCAACTTGGACACTTTTTATGGTCCAAAATATCGAATTGTTAGTGCTAGACTGGAGTTAAAAAAAAAAAATCTTTAGCTTTAACTGATTACTTGTAATGAAGTAAGGCAGATGAGTCTTAACTCCTCATTGGAAATGGACAGTCTTATTACTCTGGGCAAATAACATGAATTTAATATGTTCTCTTACAGTAAGGAGTTACTTGTCCAGTCAATCTTGTTGTAGCTAAGAAGGTTGAATACAAAGGCTCTGGAGTAGAGACTGCTTTCTTCAGGAATGTGATTAGTTCCTTAATTATAGCACTTTGCAAATTACATATTTGATACTGTTACAAGAAAAAGGATTTCAGTAATTACTTTTGGTATCTATATCATTGGAAATGAAACATTAGGGACTTGGTTTAATTTCACATGGCACCCTGGGAAAATCTTTTATTCCAATGCCACATAATGCACTTGAACTGTTCTGTAACAAAGAAAACTATTTCTATAATGTGCACATAAATTTTTGTGCACCTCAGTGAGAGCTGGAGTCAAGAATCAGGTGAATTATAGTGGTCACACTTAATCAGGAAGGCTAGCTTTCCACTGCAGATTATCAGCTGCCTTTCTGCTGGCAGGACTCCTGAAGGGAGAAAAAAAATGGTGTTTAAATTGTAATTAAGCATGTATTGTGAGAGCATCTCATGTGCTCAGGAAAGATTTAAATTCCAGGCATTCACCTTAAAGCAAAACCCGGCATTTTCTGGTAATATTTCAGGTCCCAGTAATGAAAACTACTGAGAAAATGGATCCTGTATCTCTTTAGTGTTGGCTGCTAGCCCTTGAAATGTTAAGTTTTGAGGGAGAAATAATTCACCCAGAGAGTACAAAGAGGTTGACAGAGGCACCAGGTGTGTTATCTGTAGCTGGATTTACTTACCTCTCTGTGTGTGCATCTGAAATGAGATGACCAAGCTCTGAACATGACCTCTTACTCAACAAAAACATATATATAGCACAGCACCTGGAGCATATTTAAATTCTGAGTTAAACCTTGACTTCAGTGGAAGGGCAGAGGAGAGTGGGAGCGATTTCCTGCAGCTGTTTGTGTAACCCTCCAGGTGCCAACCTGCAGCGTAGGAATTCTGGGGCACATGGAGGAATCATTTTGTCAAATGAGTTGTAACCTGAATGTGAAACTGAAAAATGAAATGCACTTCTTATGCTCTGTCTTGTTCCTGTTAACCTGACTGTACTGTGCTAGAGCATTGAAATGAATATGTATGATACAAGTTATGATGCAGCCTGGATGAGCATGGGTAGGAACCTCAAGGTTCAATATCTGATGAGCAAGGCGTGGTGGGAATACAGCATTTCTGTGAGACTGAGCTCACTGCCTCAAGTTCTAATCTAGATGTTTATTACATTGGGTAAAGCCTGCAAAAGTTTGATAAATCAAAAATTAGGCACAGCCTCCCTGCAATACCCACAGTCTGTCACAGGGCTGCGGAAGGCCTCAAAAGCTCTGAGATCTTCTTCTCCGTAAATGAAAACAGGAAAGCAGAGGGCCTTTGCTTCATCTCCTTCTATGGGAGTTTCCCCTTCCCTAAGGAAAAGATTTTATTTTAGCCACCTAGGTACCCCAGCTTTCCTGCCCTGCATTGTTATTGCTTCACTTTTTCAATGTTGGATAAGTGATAGTATGGGCAAGAATCTTGTGATTAGAAAAATTGCAAAGGTTATTTCTTTCATTCTCTTGTTACCCCTACTGTTGGATTTCTGTGCAAACCTTGTCCTGGATTTGGATCATGATGCTTTCAGAGGTACAGTAGATACAGCTTTTGCTTCCAAGGGCACTAATAATAAAATGTAGTCTCATAGCCTCACAAGTTACTTCAGGAATGGAAATGAGCAAAGCTTGTAGCTATTCTAAAATAGCAAATGCTGTTTCAGCATAGGTTTAAGCTGTTTGGTAGTGTGTAATAGAGGTTTTGCTGCGGTCTGCTGAAGGGAAAAAAATTATTCAGCTGATCAATTTGTCTTTCTTGCATTGTCTGTTTACTTCTCTTCCAGAAACCCTGTTTTGTAAGTCCACTGCTATAATCTCATTTTGATGTTGCTGATGCACAAAAATGCCCCACAAGGCTTCATAGGTAGCAAATCTAGTATTAGCATTAGATTTACTTTGTGGTTTCCTAACAAAGAAATTCTGTGATCTGTTTCTGTCTATCCTATCTACTCTAGACTTAGGCAATGATCCCTCTGACTTGCATGTGTTAAGCAACCAGTCTCAGCTATGACCTTGGGGATGTCAGCCATACAGATGAGCAAACATTTGAAGGTGTTTTGTGAAAAAAAATTCCCATCCATCTTTCTAGGGGTTAGATTCAGTGCACTGCAGTAGTCATAATAAATTGGGGATTTAAAATAGCAAGGAGCACTGAATCCAGTATTAAAAGTATGTAAACATCAAGCTGTCAGCTGGATGCCTGTCCCCTTGTAAGATATGAACAGGACTTAGTAGAAAAGGAAACTGAAAATGAAAGCAGATCTCCTAACTTAATTTTGGGATTTGCTTGTGCTGGACTCTTTTGAAGAGTTGAGAAAAATGCATGTTCTATAAAGCAATTATAATAGGTGATAATGCAACTATGAATTTCATACCACTTTAAACATGAAATAAAATTCAAAATGCAATTTAAAGTTGTCAACAGTTCTATATTAATGGAGAAGAGAAATTCCATTTCTTAATGTTGGTTATGATTTCAGGATAATAAAAAATAAAATAATACATTGAGACCTTCAGCTTTGTACTGATTCAGCAACAGCTGATTAGCTTCTCAGGAGCTCCTTTGGCTACTGCAGTGATTACAGGAATGTGATGGCAGCTGCCTGCCCTCTTGGAGGAATCTGTGCTGCTACATTTTGCTCTTAGCACACAAGTACAGCGCTTTAAAATCCAGAGGGTACTGATGAGTCCTTGGTAGGTGCAGGTGCAAGTTAGGGAGCTGACAGGAGGAAAATAGTATCAGGATGGAGAGTCATGATACAAAGTCATGATACTCTTACTTCTTCTGAAGCTTAGGTGCTGATATGCTGGCACAGTCAGGGGTCAGCATGGCAGGAGAAACACTTCTGTGGGCTCAAGATCTTAAATTGCCCTGTAAGAATGTATCTGATGGGGCTCACCCTTAAATGGCTGTGGAGGTGCTCTCCTTCTTCAGCTGTTGCATTTTTGTGGATGGTTTGATTACTCTTCCAAGAAAAGCAGACTCCACTTCTGGCTTTTTTTTTGAGCCTGAGGAAATTTGAGTCTATATCTGCATGTTCAGTGGTAGCTAACAGGGAGCCTGTATGGCCATGCCAGCTTTGGGCCATGTACCCACAATCACAACTGTGGGCCCCAGGACATCCTAGGAGCAGCCAGGGAATGGAGCACAAAGCGGTAAGAGCAGAATTTCCTCAGGCCAAGCCAAGGAGCACTCCAGCCCAGATGCTCTGCTCTTGTGCAGAGTGTCTCCTGTGAAAGCACTGCTCTCTGCCTGGCTGGTGCAGTTTGTGACTCAGGGATGAGGGGCCTTGGTGTGGCACAGGCTCCAGCAGAGCTGTTCCCTCCAGGGGTGGAGAGGGAGTAGAACTAATTCACATCCTAAGTATGCAGGCTAATAGACAGAAAAAACATTACTCACCGTGTCTCAATTAGATCACAGCTGTGCCTGCTGAAGGGTTTCATCTTGCTTCACTGGTGAGTCAGTCCTGTTTTTCCCCAGCGCTGCTAGCGCTGATTGCGGAATGGAAACTTTTTATTCGTGGACTGATCTGAAGGTGTTGTTTCCTTTCTCCCATGAGTTCCCCAAGGAAAGGGCACACAAACAGAGCAGCTCTTCCCTGCAGCACTGCCCAGAGAAGCCCTTTGTACATCTGTGCATGCTTGTTCCTCTTTCCCCATGCAGTAGCTCTTTACAGTGCTCAGGAAGGGTGATGTGAAGTGTCTAGAGGCAAGCCTGGCTAAAGGATGCTTCCTTGTCATTCCTGCATATCTGCTGCAATGTGCCATCCTCTCAGCTCCATCAATAAGAATTCAAAATACCTTTTTTAAGTGATTTTGTTCACTGATTTGGTTCCCAGTGTGTTGCCAGAGCTGGCCTGCAAGCTATACCTAAAGGAGCACTGTGCTAGTGTGTGGGCAGGGGATGAAGCACCCTGGGGATGAAGCTAGAGGTTGAAACATTTAAATCCTCTTTGTCACAGACCCTTCTGTACTTTTACTCTACTTGTGCCAGTTTTCAAACATTCTTGCATTGTCTGTTTACTTCTCTTCCAGAAGCCCTGTTTTGTAAGTCCACTGCTATAATCTCATTTTGATGTTGCTGATGCACAAAAATGCCCCACAAGGCTTCATAGGTAGCAAATCCAATATTAGCATTAGATTTACTTTCATAAAATAAATCTAAACATTCATATCTACTTTACTCACTCTTTTAAAAATGAAGAGGTTCCTAGAAATTTAGGCATATTTTTTCCCCCTTTTTTGGTGCTTAAAATCTACCGGGAAACCCGTACTGTAAAATCCAGCTTCAAACAGAAGGAAAGTGCATTTATCGTTTCTTGGTATGTGGTGTGCCAGCCACTGGATGTCAGTGCTGCTCCACTGAGGAAAGGCTCCACTGAGCAAAGCTTTGCCTGCTTCCTTCCCTGAAGGTCTGAAGGAAATTAGGGCATTGTCTTTTGTCACTCAAATACCTCAGCAACATTCACATTTCTTGAAAAAAAACAGCCACAGAGATTAAAACACTTATTAATTGCACATATCTAAAACAACCACTTTATTTCAAACCTCTAATTCTCAATTCCTGGTGAGGAAGAAGATTGTGCACAGGAATTACTGCAGTCTGTCAGAGTTTATGGGCTTGGTGAGTTGGTCTGTGGGCTGTCTAATAAGTGAAATAAAGTGTCTGGAAAAAGCTGGAAGCATGATCTTACTAGAGATATAAATGTAGTGCTTCACTGCTTGTAAAGGGCACATTTAGCAACACCCAATTTGAGGAGATTTAAGTTGGCTATGTAGCAAAAAGCCTGTCTAGACCTTTGGGTTTATGTTTCAAGAATATATTAAATTTTTGTGGAAGTGGAAGAAATAAGCAACCAAAAGATTTGAGTTCTTTTTCAAGGTTTTCTTTGTTTTTGTCCTTGAAGGCAAATGAAACATTGTAGCTGTCCCTCTCTTTTTATTCAGCGATAAGCAAAAATGTTTCCTAGCTAAACTGCAGCAGGTGCAGGTCAGGAGCACAGTGCAAGCTGCATCAGCTCCTGCCTTCTCCTTTGAGACAAAAGTGCAATTCTGCTACCTTCTACATGGAGCTCCTGAATAGCATTCAGCTGGTATGCTGGGTTTTTTGAAAGTGTAACACCCTGTTTATACCTTTCAATGTAACCATATCACCAAAATTAATACTGAGAATATTCGTGTGAAGCAACACTGTTCTGTTATAAATCTGTTATGAAACATATTAAATCTTCCTTTTACACAGACTGCTTAACACACCTAGGGAGGGTATCCATTTTATCTCTGCAGATGCTAAGTAAGTTGTTGACAGCTTAAATGCTTGTGCTACAAATGTTAGTACTGCAACCTGTAATCAGCTGCAGTCTTTGAGAGGGATCTGTAGAAGGAAGGCATCCATGGCCTGAACCTTTTAAACAGCCAGTCTAGCACTTTTTTATTGGTAACTATGATTAGCTGCAGCTACTTCAGGCATAAAAACTATTGGGCTGAGGGATTTTAGTCAGCAGTTTGTACTTTTAGAGATTGTGCTGTTTCAGAGGTTGTTTACAGCACACCTAAGAAATGAAATGCCTTATTAGATAAAATTTTTATAGTCTGTTTTGATTCTGTAATTTTCTTCTCCCACAGGAACAAAATTAATAGTATATTTCTAGCAATGTCTTTTATTTTCTGTGAGGTGATAAATGCATATTGATTCATTGAGAAGTGAAATGCATCCTTCACTAGAGAAACTCTTTAGATACTCGTAGATCTGTTATGTGAGTTCTTTCCATGTTTAACTGAATGTAGTTTCAGCAACTCTAGTGATCTTTGATGATTAAAGTAATTCTTTTCAAAAGCAGCAGTGTTTCTGTGCACTTAAGCTTTTTATTGTGTAAAGAGAACTACAACTAGGGAGGCGTGTGCATCTGTAAGTTTAGGAGCTTGATTTTGTAACTAATAATTTCTTAATACTTGACAGTTGTCCTTGAAAAGTCAGGATCTCTCTAGTTGAGGCTTCAATTGCTGAAAGATGAAAAAAGGAAGGATTTTTCCCATTGAAACCAAAAGTGCCATGTCTCTAAGTCTGGTGATAGTAACTATATTATTATAGTTGGAAAAGGGGCTGGTGATCAGGTAGGGAAACTTCCAGTTAAGGAAATACTTGGACTGGTTGTAGGGAGTGAATAGTCTCACTTAGGGGTGCAGCTGGGAAAATGGACAATTGCAAATTAAATCCATTGTTGATAAATGTGATTTAGAAGTATTGGAAAGTGTGGAAGGTACTGGAAGTACTCACATTGCTTGTTCCTAAATCATCTCTAGCCCTTCAGGAAAAAAGACCTGAGTCGTCTGCACTAGTTTTGTTTGGATTTTTTAATCTCTCTCTTTTCTTATATTTTTTTTTTTCTCTGTGCGTCGTATATTTCAAGGAAGAAGCCCACTGAAAATGGACCGGGGCTGAAGCTTGTGCTTGACAGTCTACTTTTCTTTTTTTTATTATTTATATCTGTATCTGTGATGCACTTAAGCTGTATTACCTTTTGTATCCTGTCTCTCTTAATTCTGAAGGATAGCTGTCAGTGAAGATTTCATTTGCACATGGATGCTGTTAAGCAGTTCTGTAAATGACAGTGTGAAAACTAATGAAATCAACTCTTTTTGCAGATGCAAATACTGGCACTATGACGACAACCTGCTCACCTCCAGCGTTGTCATCGTCTTCCACAACGAAGGGTGGTCCACGCTCATGAGGACAGTGCACAGTGTCATCAAGAGAACACCAAGAAAATACTTGGCAGAAATTGTTCTGATTGATGATTTTAGCAACAAAGGTACGTTTGGAATATTAACACGCTCCTTGTAGAAAGGGAATTTTTTTATTTTCCTGAAATAGTTTTCTTTTGATTTACTACCTGCCATGGTTTGAGTTGACTAATGGAAGATTGCTTCTTCACAGTCCTTTGAGTTCTCTACCACAGTTTTGGGTACTCTGCAGAAGAAAGCTGGGATAGCTAGTGTCTCTCTTAGCTCTTGTGAAAACAAGTAGTTTGAAGAGTATCAAAGGGGTTAAGCCTGTTAGGAGTAACAGGCTTCCTTTATTGCATAAGGTAATACAGATGTCTCCTTTTTTAACTATGATAAAAACCTACCTAGGCTATCAAATTATCCAGATTAATTTTCAGTGTCTTCTTCATTTCTAACATCCTTTGTTAATTAAACATCAGATTAAACTGCTGATTGTTTCTTATTGAGGGAAGAAAGCTTTTAAGAATTTGAATATGTTTTAATTTCTGCCTTTCTTTGAGTCCTGCCAACAGAAGTCCAGAGATTTTCTTCTTCCTTTGTAATTTACATTCTGATCTTGGTTTATTGTCAGGATGCATGTACTTGTACTTGTATTATAAATGTAAGCATACACTGTTGTGTTTTTTTTTTTTCTTTCATGGTGGTATTGTCAGCATTAATGCAATACAAGGCTCAATACAGAGAGGAAATGAAAGTGATCTCCTAGAGAGAGAAGTTGATTGAGATAGGGGAAAACAGACTGTTTTTCAGCTTTAAACAAATTTCAAAATAGTTCATCAGTTCTGAGCAGCTAAGATTTTGTTGCAGCATGGGTCTTGAAGAGATATTGACAGAGAAAAAGAGGAGACACATAAATAAAAATATGATTTTGACTGTGTGGGATAACAGTCTCTTCCAGACAATGTTGGTGATGGCTGTGAGCAAAGGCAAGTTTGGTCAGTGGCACAGGATACCCTCATCTTTGTTTTCACATGGATTGTGTGGTGGCTTGACAAACAGATGACTGTTCTGAAACTCTCCTTTTTATTAAACGATCTGGGCTTCTTCCAGTTCCAGAGCTGTTTTCTATGGGTGTATTCACTACAAATTTTAAAAATTATCTCATCACATAGCTGAGGTAGCCTTTTTTGAATATAAGCCACTATTAAAAATAGTTATTGTGTGTTATTTTTTGCATCATTCCTGTAGATAGGTAGGTATCATTTTGTTTGTTTTCACAGGAGAGGGCAAGTTACCTATATTATAAACTTGACTACATTTGGCTTAGTCAAATAAAGATACTGAGTGCTAAATTATAGTTTTCTGTATCCTTTAACAGCTGTTGAGAATTTGGCTTAGATATACACACATGCTATAAACCAAAAATATCTTCTCTCCTAAGGGATAAAATTTTAATAACTCAGTCAGCAGACATATGTTGTGTTTTAGCTTTTCAGCTGGGATCATAGCTTTCCTTCAGAGCTGTTCAAGGACTGACTTAGCTGTATAAAGTAACTGTGACACTGATTGTGTGTAGAATACTTACCAGATTTTTTACTAATGATAGGTCTCAATATTTGGGTTTCACATGACTTGTAGCTGACTCTGTGCTGTGTATATGTTGTTCATGGATTGAGTTTGTCTGGCATAGAACTTGTACTGTTTTCCCAATATATGACATTTATTAAACAAAAGCAGTATTTTTAAAGATTTTTTTCCTAGTACGGAACTTTTTTGCTTTGTGCTCATAAATGAATGGTTAGCAGACACAACTAGCCTGCCCCTAAGATCCAGCAGACCCTTGACTCTATATTTCTCACACTTCAATTTCCCAGATAACTTCCTTAAATCAGAAAATTCAATAAAGAAAGCTCAAGGTGCAGTTTTCTCAGGTATGGGTGGTTGGTAAGACAAGCATGGACTGGAATTACTCTGAACACCTCACTGCGATTGCACTAGTTCACCATAATAATTCTGCAAATTGCTTTAGGCTATTACTTGGTAAATATAATTAAGTTAATTTCATTAGTCCAGTTTATGTTCTAGATGAAAAATGGCCAAGAGAGCAGAATCTTGCTCTACTTCTTTCTCCTTAGAGAGAAGGATGAGCTAGTATGGGCTGCAATGCGTGCCAAGCTGCCTGAAGAGTTCTCCAGTCGTTAGGAGAGCTGCAAAATACAAACACTCTTAATCACAGCAGAGCTTCTGGTAGCTTTTTGCTTTTTCAGCCAGAAGACAAGTCATGCTGACAGCACAGAGACAGGGTTTTCTTCTTCCCCACCTGCTTTCAGGCTGCACTTCATGTCAGCCTTTCCACCCAGCAGACCACCTTTTGCCCTTGGAGCCACACATGCTGGGCTGGCTGGATGTTTGCTCATGTCAGAGTGGCTGTCCTTATTTCTTAGCTGCCACCCTCTCAAGTGACATGAAATTAAAATGGAGCACAGCAGTTACAAACACTTCTAAAGGCTGGCTCCTAAAAACCCCTGCCTGTCCTTCCTTATGAGAAATCCTGTTTCATCAGAAGGGAGTTACAGCTGCAGAGAAGCTTATATACGTTGTGTCTTACAGGGAGGAACAGTTGCAATGCTTGGAAAATGTCCTTTCCATTATAATTCTTAGTATAAAGTCGGCTGGGAGCAGTACTTTTGCTGAATGACACTCTCTCCTTTATCTCTCCTGCAAACAGCAGGGTTTGACTGTGGAGAACTGTGCAGAGATATGTGCTGATTTCCACTCTGGTGTTTTTTTCTTTGTCAGAGCACAAAGAGAGCAGTAACAAGAAGATTGCCAAGCTAATTGAATGATTCTATCTCCATTTTCTATGGAGACCTCTGTATTAATTCATGTTAGAGTCCAAGAAATGTTGCAGCAATTTCTACCACAGTGTCAATGAGGCCAGGCTGTTTCACAGGGGAGGTTTTTCCCCCAATTTTTCTTCTGTTCTCAATAGAAGCAGTTTATTCTTCTGTGAATGCCATCTGTGTGAAGGAAACAGCTGTTCTGGAAGGGCAATGAGAATTCATAAAACTGTATTTTCTAAAGCTTCCTACAATTACAGGTGTGTGTATCGGTCTCCAGCACTTGTTATGTATTTGGGCCCAGCTTGCTTGTTTTCTGAAGCACAGAGCCAATATCTCAGCTGGAACTGCTTTTGTAGCCCATGCACCTGTAAAGGGTGGCTGTGAGGTCAAAAATACCAGTGCTCCTAGTAGCATTTAAAGGCTTTGTCTAGCTTTTGTGTTTCCTTATATGTTCTTTATTGTTCCCTGTGTTTCCAACTGGTGCAGCATCCCATGAGATAACCAAAGGGGAAGTAATGAGCACGGGCAGGCAGCAGCATTTTTGTTAAGCTGTGTAGTGGTGCTTGCCCTGGGGAAGGTGAAGCAGCAATCAGTGCTTGTGTTGGAGCTGAGAGCCCACCTTAGCAGCATTACAGCCCAGGGTTCTCACAGGCAGGAGGCAGCTGCTCTAGGGAGCACCTCTGATACCATTATTCTGGTTCTCAGACTGCTGTCCATGAGTTGAGGGGGAAAAAAATCTGCTTTCCTCCTCCTCCTCCTCCCTCTTTGGAATCTGCAGTGCCTAAGATCCTTTGGAGAAACCATGTGTTTTTAAAAGACACTGATTCATGCTTTAATCATGCACTTAGACGTCAGAGAGGAACTCAAACAAGGGAAGGCCAGATTGGTGATTATAATATTTTGAAAGGTAAAATATACATTTTTGAACAAAAACCAGATTGCTGTAAGGCTGTTGACAGATGTCATAAATACACATTCTAGATGAACAGAATTTAATGCTGGCCAAACAATATTTTTGACTGTAAAAGTATCAGGATTTTTTACACTACTGTCATACAGGCTTTGTAGTAGGGGAAGTAAGAAAATTTCAGCTTTCCTGTGGGAAACAGCACTTGCTGCTAACCCTGGCATGGTTTCAGATAAGGACAAGTACAGTACAAGTCTCAGGACTGCAAAGTCCTGAGACTTGTACTGTAGAAAAGCTTTACACAATCAATATGACAGGTTTTTACAGCTCCCTGTGAGCCTCACATAGTTGAACATTTGATAAGTAAAACATTTGGCTTCATAGGCAGGAGAGCTGGAAATAACTTCAGGTTTTAAATCTTTAAAACATTCCTGACAGTCCTTCTGTAACACATACTCGGAATTTGCAGCATAAATAATGGTGTGGTATAAAGATTCTCTTAGTACCACTTCAGTATGACCTGAAAACTCTGTTGATTTTATCCTATAAAAATTTATATCACAGCTATCAAATAATATATTCTCTATTTATTACATGGCATGCTCTTCTATACAGCATATGTGATAAAATTGTTCTTTCTCTGGTTTGACATTTGTGTAACCTTGAAGTTTTTCTAATGCACAAGGATTTACAAAAGAAATTTTAAATGTGTGTGGGAAAGGAGAATACATTAAACTTGGTTGAGAAAACTTTTTCTTTTATAAAGATGGAGAGGAAGGATAATAAGAGTATCAAAAGATAGTGATTTCTTTGTTCTTTGGTAGAATTGCTGAATTTTCAATATTGGAAACTTCATTTCCAAGAAACACCATTTCCTTTTCAACTACGTGTAGCTTTTTTTCAAACTATTTTTTTTAATACTGCTGACAAGAGTACAAAACCTACTGAAACATTAGTTGTGGAAGTCTCCAGACTTCATCATTTTCATTCAGGTTGCAGGAAGTGTTTCTGCTGAAGTAACCTGTTGGCATGTTGCTGCTGAAAGGGACATCCTCCTCTGCATGTCCCCCCATCCTATTGGATCAGCACTATGCCTTAGGATTTTAGCCTTTATATTTTTCAAATCCTGTACTGTATTAGTGCATAACTTTAAACTCCATATGCAGTGTTAGTTAATTGTCTTCACTTTTGGTCAGACAAAACAATCCATCTGGGCCTGAGATTCAAGGGGGCCCCAAAAAGTATAAACCAAAGTGAACTGGTGGGGAGCAAACTGGGGGAATATGACTTCATCACTTGAAGCTGTAATTGGAGGATTAACCCCTGATCTTTAAATGGACCAAATTTATATCTGTCTGAAAAACCTGTGTCCATCATCCACCTTGGGTGTTGCCTCTCTTGGAGGCTTGGGCTGCCCAAGGTGTCTGTATTGAAGGCCTTTCATAAATACCAGCTTTGTTCTCTAAGTCTTGCCTAGCCTCTGTTCCAGGCAGCCACTCCCAGGCACCAAGCACAGGGATAGTGGCAATCAGCCCCTCGGAGCTGGTGCAGAGCAAACCAGTGCATGGGTGCCTCAGCTGTAGATTTGGTGGCTTATTTTGGTTCCCTACTGAGAGAAACTCAAGGTGTAGGCAATTCTTTTGAGCCTTTGAGTACAAAAATAGATTTTAACAAACACCAGCAGCTAAATCAGCACAGCCACAAACAGCAGGCCCCTGATTACCAGCTTTTCTGCATTCATGAGTTTTCTCAACAGAATCATCTGGGCAAAAATGTTAAGCAACATTAGGATCCTTTTCTCAAACAGTGTGGCAGGAATGTGGTTTCCAGAGAGGTTTGGCCCAGACAAATATAAATCTGCAACCATTTAAGCACAGCTCATCTTGATTCTTGTGCGGTTACTCATCCTTTTACTGATGGAAGTCCCTTTGGCTAAAGGTTTGTTGTCTCCTCAGTATGATGCACTTCTGGCCCTCCAATTATTCTCATTAATCTCATTAGAAGATCATCGTAAAACCTCCACAAGAGGGAACAGGTCTATATGAAGGAGGACAATAATTTGAACATGGTGAGACTCTGCCTCAGGTTTCCAGATTATTAATAGACTGACAGAAAACTTTGTGAGGGTGAAAGTGAGTGAAGCGAAATGTTTGCCTGAAAAGTGGTGCCTTCAGCTGTACATGTGACATCATCTGATGAGGAGAGATGTGTGCTGAAGTGTGGACACTTCTCTGGCTGCTTGGAGTGCAGATGAAAAGCTGAAAGCCACTCTGTGATATGTACAAGTGATTGTGAGTTGTCCACCCAGCTCCCTGTGGGGTGGCCAACCCCTTCAGCTGCCGTTTCTTCAGATGTGCCAGACACAAACCCGTGCCATGAGGTCAGCGGTCTTGGTCTCCTCAGTTTTAGTGTTTGTGAGGAGGTGATTAAAGGTTCTTGTAAATGTCTGTAGATATTTTTGGCTTATATTAAGAGAACAACACTCTTTATTATTAAAACTCACCAATTTTTTTTTTCTTTGTTATCTGATAGCACACTTACAAGAGAGGCTGGATAACTACATAAAGCAGTGGAATGGCCTTGTAAAGGTATTTCGAAATGAGAGGAGAGAAGGTTTGATCCAAGCTAGAAGCATTGGAGCCCAGAAGGCTAAACTTGGACAGGTAGGAGCCAGTTCACTCACAAGTCTGTCCCTTTTTTCTTTTTTTGGGGGAAAGGTTGTGGTGGCTTCAACAGACATGTGGAAATTATTGATATTGTTTAAAGAAGAGATTCATTTTACTCATTTAATCTTAATTTTCTTGTTTATAATATGAATGTATCTCAATGTAAGGAAGCTTAATTAAGTAACAACGTTGTATACAGAAATATAAGTTACTTGTTTCGTTTCTTCTTTCAAAGGTTTTGGTTTACCTTGATGCCCATTGTGAAGTGGGAATTAATTGGTATGCACCACTTATAGCTCCTATATCTAAGGACAGGTAATGTTCTCCAGTTACTTCCAGTGTCTGGCCTTTTAGAAAGTAAAAGTCACAGTAACAATCCTCACTTTTCAAACTACAGTCAATATGTTTTATATCTATATCAAACTACATCAGTATTTTCCATGTGATGATTATATTATCTCCCAGCACAAAAGATACATAATGAGGAAGGAATATAGTCAGAGAAATTAATCTCCAGGCAGTTTAATTTAATAGGCATACTGAATATTTTGTCTAGTGCAGATTATATGTAGCTCTTGTCTTTTACAATGATCTGAGGCACTGATATTGAAATGTTCTAGCTGAATAAGGAGCATGATTGGACAAAATAACAAAAAAGTATGGCTTCTGGTAGAGAAAAAATAGCAATAAATGTTTTGATTTAATGGGAGTTTAAAGCCCCCATGATCTCAAGAGTTTATGACTTTCTCATCTTTGGTCTTGATGTATGGTTTCATTTGTTTCCTCTGAAGTGCTTTGGAGCATTGTCTGCAGCAGAGCGAGGCCAGGCTCGAGCTGTCTGTGCCCCTGACCCTGGCACTTGCTGGGAGCCTGTCAGGGGTGCCAGAGGAGAGACATCCCCAGGGCTTTCCTTCCTTCCTTCCAGCTGTTGAAATGCTGTTGTTGCTGTGTGCTACTGCACTCTTGGCTTGTGTGGTCAGTGCTATGTGTGTTTAGGAAACCACGTACAGCATTAAACTCTTTAATCCCATAAAATAGCTCCTTAATCCTAAAAACTATTTGTTAACCTGCCGCGCTACCAGGAGAAGATGGAAATGCTTGTGTGCTCCCATTGAGTGTGTATTGCTGTTTCACACCAGAAAGACTGGTGAGAAGGGGGGGTTTAGAGGCATCCTCCAGCACTGCCCACCGAGGGGAAGGCTGCAGGATGATGACCAGAGGTGCTGAGACACACAGTGCCAGCAGACAGTGCTTGGCAGCCTCCTTCCATGCCCTGGTACCCAGGGTGCAGCCTGCTGCTGCTTCTGCCTCAAAGAACAGCAAGCTGTTAACATGTCTCTTCCTCCCTGCCTTTCCTATCTCTTGGAGCTTCCTTTAAAAAGGTGGAAGTGCTCCAGCCTGGGTCACTGGGAAACTCATTTGAAATATGTGGGGAGAAAAACCACATAATGTCTTTTCCTTGGTGAATATTGTGTGTGATAGATCACAATGAGGAGGGTATTGCAAATCAAACAGGAAGAATTCTATTGAAAACTGCTTCTAGAGGAGCACTAGTAATGTTTTTTTATCCTTAGAACTTGGTGGGTTTTCAGGGCATTTGAATAGGACAGTATAATGAAAATCTGTGTTAACACTAGTAAGAGCTAAGTGTTTATCTTACTTGTTGACAGCTAAGATCTGATATGAATAGAAATTACAAGAAATAAAAGTACTGTGAGAACCCTGGCCCCATAGGGGCTCCTCCATTGCCTCCAGCAGTGCTTTATTAGAAGACTGGTATCAAGAAGTCCACATAAAGGAAAATGTACTGATAAACCAATTGATATATTAGCACCTCAGACCTAACTTTTCTGTTTTCAGAACATCTTTAAAGAATGTAAAGAAAAGACCATTTCTTTTTTCTTCTAATGAGGCCTAATTTTTTTAATAGTATGTTTACAAGTGAATTTTTATATGCAGTATTCTATAAACTTAATTAAAGGTATGAATTTCAGATTAGACAGATTACTCTTCTGAAACTGTATTTTGCTCTTTCTTTTTACTCTTCTGAAACTGTATTTTGCTCTTTCCCTTCTACAAATGTTTCAGAACTACATGTACTGTACCTCTAATAGATTACATAGATGGGAATGATTATTCCATTGAGCCACAACAAGGTGGGGATGAAGATGGTTTTGCCAGAGGGGCCTGGGACTGGAGTTTGCTATGGAAACGAATTCCGTTAAGCCACAAGGAAAAGTCCAAACGAAAGCATAAAACTGAGCCTTATCGGTAAAGAGAGCTGTTTACCTACTGTGAATCCTAAGGAATGATTGTCTAAACCCTGTCCTTTTTCCCTCCCCCTGTCTCCCCACGAACCTCGGCGGGCGCTCGCGTGCCCTGCCCGTACCCGCGCCGGCCGCCCGCAGAACCACATGCACGGTGCCGCTCATAGATGTCATAGATGGCAACTCTTTTAAGATTGTGCCTCAAGGGGGTGGTGACGAAGATGGGTTTGCTAGAGGAGCGTGGGATTGGAGTATGCTATGGAAGAGGGTTCCCTTGACCAAGAGAGAGAAGGAAAGCAGAAAGACAAAAACTGAACCGTATCGGTAATCACTAAATCACTTACCCGTTTCTTTTGTTTTTTCTGAAGTCAACATTGATCCACTAAAACTTGCATGTACTTCTAGCCTGAGCACTTTCACGTTTCTAACCACACTAGCTGCTTTGTTTAGTCAGACCTGTTTGCCACAACTGACTATTCACTCAAAATACCTTTGCTACCTTGTGTTGCCTCTCTGTTCCTGCTCTTGTGTGGTTAATAGGGTCCACATTAGAATTTCTGGGCTCTCTTTGGCAAAATATTGTGTAATTGTATATTTCCCTTTGTTGCCAGGGAAAACTTTAAAAAGCTGTGATATTTTTTTCAAGCACTGTTGGAAACAGCAGTGCTTGTTTAACAATTTGGTTTGAAATAACGAGCATGCTGGAAGTATTTCTGATAGATGGTAATGCATAAAATCTGTAGCCTGCTGTTATGGCCTGATGCATGCACACAGCTGGAGGATTATGCATGTGTATCAAAAAAAAATCCCTTTTGTCATATATCTGCCACTTGCTTCACAACGGATCACATCTGACAAAGAAGCATACTGTTTAAGAATCTTGGCTAGATATTTCCTAAGAATTTTAATTTAATATACATAACATTAAAAAAAAAAGGAAGATAAAAACAGCACATTTTATTGTGGGAAAACGCCAATAATTTTCGTGGAATTTCTGCCTTTTTATTATGCTTTGTAGTGGGGGTTTGTTTTCTTCCCCAAAAAAAAAAAACTGCCTAGAAACCCTAGCTTAGAAACTATGGTTTCTGGATGGGTTTGCAATACTGGGAGACTGTGGTTCTGCTGGTTTTTTATTACTTTCCCCTTCACACTTAACTAATCGTGGTACTACATTTGAAAGCAATCTTCACATCTTCAGAATCTAATGTCTTCTCCTGCTTCTATATATGATTTAAACATTGTAAGAGCTGATGTTGGTAGTTCCCTATCCCCACCCATGATTGTTCTTTGCTAAAATGGCAACACATGCAAGCAAAGTTATGAAGCTTTGATCTGTTTTGTGTACAGTTTAAATAATACCATTTTCTGATGAGGCTGTCCACATTGGAACTTTAATATTCACTTAGAGGGGGATAAACTATTTCAAACATTGCTGTAGTGTTCTGTGTTTACCATCCAAACAGGTCTTAAAATCGTTTAAACTGTTCCCAGAAACACAGAACACATGTTCTCAGAATGTTTTAAAAGATGACTTTATTTTTAATAATACCTTCAGATTTACAATGCTTCCTTTAAAAAGAGACATGCCCTGCATCTGTTTGTCTCTAGGCTGTGTGCCTTTTCTTGCAGCAATACCAAGGCAAGTAAGACCAAGTAAAAGTCTTGCTGAAACCATAGCCAAGATTGCTTACCTTAAAAAGAAAACAAAAAGATCCTCAACTGCTTAAAGCAGCGAGGGAACGTTTTTGTAACGTGAGAATTGCCCCAGGACTGAATCCTTCTTTCAGTAACAGTGCTTACCTCTTTGTATCCTATGAAGTAAGCTGCTGAGCTTACCTGGCTTTTACTGTGTTCTTTAACACACTTGGCAGCATCTTGGAGGCCAAGCCTGAAACTGCAGTGTCTGAGGCTTCTCCACTTGCCAAGTCTTTATGGTGCTGAGGAAAACCAAAAGTGCAGGAAAGTTGTGGTGCTGTGCTGTGCAAAGTGCTTTCCCCTGCTGTGTCTTCTGGCTTCTTAACCCCAGGATGCAAAAACAGTGTTGGGGGAAAATACTGCAGGCAGCAAGTAGAAAGGGACATGTAGCAGTAATTTGGCATGCGATCACCTAATTTAGACAGCAACTAAACTGATAATTAATTATGCTGAGAGTCAGCACACACGCCCAAGCAAAGCAAAACAAGGAATGAATTCTCTGCTTCCCATGGGCAGGCAGGTGCTCAGCCATCTCCAGGAGAGCAGGGCCCCATCACATGCAACAGTAACCTGGGAAGACAAACACCATCACTCCAAACATTCCTCCTTCTTCTTCCAATTCTCATATGTAGAGCATGATGCCACATGGTCTGGAATATCCCTGGGTCAGTTTGGGTCACCTGTCCTGGCTGTGTCCCCTCCCCAGCAGGGCAGGATGAAAAGCTGCCCTGCTGGGGCAGCTTTGCACAGGCCTTGGCTCTGTGCAAGCCCTGCCCAGCAATAACAAAAACATCTCCCCATTATCAGCCCTGTGTTCAGCACAAACCCAAAACACAGCCCATGCCAGCCACTGGGAAGAGAATTAACTCTACCCCAGCCAAAACCAGCACAAGCTGTAATCCAGACCACAGCATCTTTTTGACACATTAAAACTTGCTAATTGAATCATGGCATATGGGAAGGGATTTACAAAGCCATTAAAAGGAAAAGGGTAACAGCAAAGTGGAAACCTTGTACTACTTTATCTAGGCCCTCTTCAAAATTTTACCGAGTATAGAGTAAAGTGTCTCCTAATAGGACAAAAGGAGCTAGAAGATCAGAAAGCTGGAAAAACTCTGTTACTTGTTTAATAGACAGTGTGTTTCAATGTGGCAGCTCTTCAGAACATAAACCTGTTTGCAGCTTCATATTATCTCAAAAACCAGAAAAAATTTTCTGAGAGAAACATCTCATCACACTGGTTCTCATCTTGTTTTTTATTTTAATAGAAAGATGTTGACTGCCTGAATGGAAAATTCAGACCAAGATTTTCTATCATCAGATTCATTAATTAAATAAATTATTTGTAGAAGAAAACCCGCAACATAATAAGAAACTGTGACCTCCCTAAAAATTATATAGATGCCACTTCAGAAAATCGCTGTAAGCTGATGACAAAGCTTTATGACTTTTCAGTGTGTTGCCATTTATCTGATCTTTACTACCCTTTAGCTGAATTGCTTTCCTCCCTAAAGCTTTCTCTGAGTGCTATTGTATCCTTTTGGCAGAAGGAGTTACACTGTCTTCCTCTTCGCAGGTCCCCTGCCATGGCTGGTGGATTGTTTGCCATCGAACGAGATTTCTTCTTTGAGCTGGGTCTCTATGATCCAGGGCTTCAAATATGGGGAGGTGAAAATTTTGAAATTTCTTACAAGGTAACACCAATATTTGAGAACTAATTCAATTAAATAGATTTTATTTTCTGTAAATACTTCTGTGTGCAGTTTAGACAGACCTACCTCTTCCTCACGAAGCCCAGGTTTTGGTGCGAGGGGATGTGACAGAGATGTGTCTCCTCAGTGTTTCCTTGTGGACTTTGGGACAGAAGTATTCAGAGAGGTGGCTTTGTGCTGAAACTCAAATGATGCATAATCTAGATTTTGTAAACAGTTTGGGATTGCACCCCTAACTGCACAAATATCCAATATAAAACCAGACTGGCAAATTTTATGGGAGGAAACTGAATGTTCTCATAGTGAGTATAGAAAAAAATTTCCAATGAAAGCAATATTAGAGAACAAGTAGTCCTCATAGTCCTCAGCTTATGCATGTGCATTGGAGAGTATATAATGGTGCAACAAAAAGTAATCTGCTTCCTCCCTGCCATTTTTGTGAGTGAAAAATTATTTTATATGCTTTTCAGCATTTCAAGAACTTCTCCATAAGAGAAGTCTTCATAATTGGAATACAAACTGCATAATTCATAATCACAGGGAGGATTTTACTTTCACTCTCAGGCATGTGCATGCTCTTCAGTTTGCAGGGAACACAAGATGATCGTCATTAGCTTCTTGTAGCTTCAGTATTTGCAATGACACAAGTGCAGGCAGCAGGAATTGGGCCCAATTAACAGACCAGAGTGAAGATGTCTTATAGCCTCAGCAGCAATCTGTGAAATCATAGCTGAATTTTACAAAAAGTACATTCAGAGCTCCCCTATTTACTCTTGCTCTGAGTTCTTTACTCTTAATAGCAGTGGAAAGCTCTTTGTGAGTTAGAGGAAAGCCCTGAGTGCACTCGCTCAGCTGTAAATCCACATGCAAAGGGTATTTATTGAGGGTTATGCACACAGGGTCTTTATCCATATAATTCTTCATCTTGCTTAGATCAAAATCATGACTGAAATTACTTACAGTAGTTTTGTGATTGAAATGCTCATTATGTAGACACCTCCAAAGTGGTTTCATGTAGATCACAACCAATCTTCAGAAGAACTGAACATTTATCAGTCTTGCATGCTCACTCCTAGATAGCAAATAAAATTAATATCCTTGCATACCTGAGGGGGTTTTTTGATGGAACTTAGGAAAATTATTATCATGATGCAATGAAGAAAATAAGATATTCTGCCCATCTTTCCTAATACTGGTAAATCATGTTTTTAATCTGGAATTTTGACTAATTTGAAACATTCACAAGGTTAGCTTGAATTAGAATTTGGTGCTACAATTAAACTTCTCCAAACTACGAGCAACTAAATTCTGATTTAAGTATATTTTCTTTTCCCCATTAAGGGATTATCCAAAGATATGTGGGAGTGAGGGAATTTCAGAATGGTTTCAGAATTTTTTATTTTCAAATAGTTCAAATATTTTTTTATTTTCAGCTACTATAGTCAAATATCTGTTTCTGCTTGGAGCAATGGGTTACCTAACACATCCTTATCTCCTACTAATATTTATTAAGAAAAACTTAAATGTGAATGGACATCTAACCAAACCCCATCTTAACGATGGCATGTGAATTACTTCAATAAAATCAAAATATCAATAATTCTGTCGTAATAAAAATTACCCAGTTCCTGATTTTGGGCAGTCATTCATTACCGTTGTTCTGAAATAGAGATGGAAAGAGATGCCCAACTTTTTAAAAAGCTTTTTTAAAAATTGCTTTAGTTGAGTAACTCTCTGGCTGAGTTGAAAGTGTACTCAGTATACCTCTCATTTCAAAGACCTGTTTTCTTTATGCTTACATCTGGAGCAAAAAGTACATAAATATATGATAGTATAGTAAGAAATGTAGCTGATGTTTCTTCCATAATTTATTGTCTATTTGTCTGTCTTAAATTCCTGTGTATATACATTGATAATACCTTTGTTTTACCTTGCAGATCTGGCAATGTGGGGGAAAGCTGCTCTTTGTCCCCTGCTCTCGTGTTGGACACATCTATCGTCTGCAGGGCTGGCAAGGAAATCCACCCCCTGTCTACGTTGGCTCTTCTCCTACACTAAAGGTACAGTTCTGAAGCAACCTGGAAAGTGGTTTTTGATTTCAGATAAGAACAGTTATAGATAAATGTGTTTAAATTACCAGTAACAGCTTAGTGAGCTCTTCATCCAAAGTGATTTAGTATCTTAGGCTCAGGTGGTCATCCCCACAGGAGAGAAATCTTTGTGTTCATCCCACTGTTACTAAGAGTAGAGAATCCTAGAACCCACTTTCTTGCTCTAAAGCCTTGCCCCGCTATCTCTGAGGTACAAAAGCACTTCCTGTTACTTAATGTCATCACCTCCAGCCTTTGCTGCACTGTGCCCGAGTATGTATGAACAACTCTACACATTCCGGGAGATGAAGATCATGGACTTGAAATCCCCTTTTATCTTGATAAAGATGGATATGATCCTACACCAAGTTAGTGAATTCTGGAATCTAGCATCTCTCAGACTTTTGTGTCTACATTTTTTAATTAAGAAGCAGTAAATGACACCTGGGAAGATGGTATGCTCTGCCCTACATCATGAGGCTTTGCAGCTCCACAGGTATGCTGCAGATTGTAGAAGTGTTATTCAAGCCCTGAAATTAAAATTAGACATCAATTCCAGAAAGCAAATGAGCCAGCTCTGTATCTCAAGAGAGAATTTGAATCAAGAAAAACTGTTTATATCAGTTTCCATCTACCAGCAGGAAGAGAGACCACCCTGCTGTTAAGTTTTTCTATTGCCCAGTTTGGCTTTCTCTTGGGCTCTGTTCTGCCATCAGTAACTCCCACTCCCAAAGACCCAGCTCTTTGTAATCAATTCCAATCCCAGAACAATCTTCCTAGACAATGAATACCTGTAGGGTTTTAGAGTATGGCTTGAGCCAACCTAACAGTTAGTTCCAAAGGCAATGTCCCAGCCTAGCTGAATGGTAACAACTATCCTGGCATACACACCCCCACAGCCCCCAGAAAAGTCCCGCATTAGTAATGTGAGTTGATGAACATTTTGGTGAAACAAGGACTGAGACCAGTACAAGGGAGCCCAGGGGGACATATCTGGGGTTAGAGACAGAGGAATGGGCAACAGGATAGCAAATGATAGGTCTATTGCTCAGTGCAGGCAAGATGCTAGTTTGCCTTGTCTGAAGTAATAAAAATCATTTCTTAAAATATGATCAAAAATATTTGTTGAATATCTTAACACCTTACATGAGTCTGCTGGCCTGCTTACTGAATGTAAAAAGCACTGCTGAGTGTTCTTAAATATGAAGTTCCATCTCTGTACAAGGCAGGATGTAGAAATAGCTTTTCCCCCTCTTCAGGCACCCTCCTGTCCTCACAGTAAATGTCCTTTTTTTATAGCTTTGTTCAGTTTATGCCAGATGTGGATTAAAGTCTCAATAATTTGTGCCTTCAGTCAAATCTTTTAAGACTATTTTAACATAGGTAATTAACACTAGAAGAATTTAACAAAGTGAGGCATCTAGAATGTGTGCAGGTTGTATAGAGATAGGAGTCATCAAAGAGAATAAGAAAGATGTGAGGGAGAGGCTTGTTACCAAGTAAGCTATCCAATCTTCCCCCTTCTCCAAGTAGCTGACCCATTTAAGACTGAATTTTTTCCCTGTTAGTGGACCAATACATATCATTCTCTTCATTAAAAATTGTGGAAGGTGAATAGAAACCATGAATTGCAGTTCTGACAGAAGCAAATAAATGCAACGTTTTATTGCACCCATAACTGAAAAGTCTTTATTTTCAAATAAACAATCTCTAATCTTAGAAAAAGACTTTGCATTCTCATTAAGCAGCCCAATTTAATTTGCTGGCTTCAGTCCTAAACTATCCCTTGAAAATAATATTCATGTGTCTTGTATAGTGTGCTGATAGTGACAGATTATTAGTGCTATATAATAATACTGTGCTGTCACTTTCTAAGAGGATAAATCCTTAAATGTCTGTTATTAACAAGGAGTTGCTTCTGGCCTGTTTGTGTGTGCTCTGAGGTCACAGCAGTGTCTTTCTTCCTCACAGAACTATGTCAGGGTTGTAGAGGTGTGGTGGGATGAATACAAGGATTACTTCTATGCCAGCCGGCCGGAGACAAAGGCGCTGCCCTACGGAGATATATCTGAGCTGAAGAAATTCCGTGAAGATCACAACTGCAAGAGTTTTAAGTGGTTTATGGAAGAAATAGCATATGATATAACTTCATATTACCCCCTACCACCCAAAAACGTGGACTGGGGAGAGGTAGGTACACCTATGTATTTTAGGAGCTTTTTTTAAAAAACTGTGAATTCAAAAGGAAGCAATTGTGACTTGCCATGTGAACAGGCTATTTGATTACTTCTGCACTAAGCTATATGATACTAACCAGAGAGCTATAAAGATGTAACCCAGGAAAAAAAATTATATCTACTTTTGCAGGTGTGATTTTTTAATTAGTTCCACAGATCCTTGAAGGATAATTTATGTCTAGCCCTGTCCAAAACACTTTTTTCTATAAGTAGAATGTAAGCTTTTTGAAAAGGAAAACATTTGAATCCTGCATATAGGAGTATTGGTGAAGATTAATAGGTGAAAATATCTTTTGTGTGAAAGCCTAGAGAACAGATCATTAAATCCAGGTGGAGTTCATTCTGCCTGTGTTTGCTCGGCTGGGATGTACTCACACATTTACAGCCTCAGCTAGTTCCTTACCTGCATGTAATGATTTTGTATGATTCTGTCACCATCGTTTCCAACATCAGTGTATACAATTTCTAACTTCACTAAATTAAGAATGTGGTTGCAAATGCAGCACTTTCAAGTGGTTGGCAGAGGAAGCTGGCATATCACAGGTGAGTGCAGGACCCCTCACTGAACTCTGCCTGTCTCATTCCGGCATTTTGCCCACACCTTGGCAAGCACATACTGCAGATCTCATGCCTGCTTTCAAATTTTTTCCCCCTCTGCAATTGATTATTTTTTTGCCCTGTCTCTCCTATTTATTTCACTTCTGCACACTGTTGAGGGAAATTAAGATCTTCTTGCTAGCTGAGGAGAGCTCCTGTGTCCCCCCAAATTTAGCAACCTTCTTCCCCAAGACATGAATATGATACATGGTTTTGCAACTTCAAAAGCACATTAAAAAATACAGATCTCTGCTGTCTCCTATCAGCAAGAAAGTGTCGCCTCTAATTTCTTAATGCTAGAATTAGTGATACAGAGCATGTGTGTGGTGAAAGGGGGTACAAATAATCTTTTGTCTGACAGACCAGATGAACAATGCCACCTTGATTTCTTACCTAAAAGCTAGCACAAAGCATCAGCTACCATATGAGCCTTAGACCTCCTCAGGTGTCTACGTAAAGAGTTTGGAAAGTACACTAAATATTGCTGTTCACCAAGGTGAAAGCATCAGAAAAGTGTAAAATAATACTGGTGACCTTGCAGGAAATCATCCCTGATAAAAGCAAGTGGGTCTGGTGAAGCAACAGGAAAATTCTGAGTTCAGAGACTTCTCTGAAGTTTTCTTCAACTCTTCTTCACAGGCTGCTAGTTATCCTCCATCTGAGAAGTCCTGTCCCCCCTCCCCCATTTGTAACACCACACTGATTGCATTTCCACATTCTGGGGTATGAA
Organism: Melozone crissalis; assembly: GCF_028551555.1. NCBI lineage: Eukaryota > Metazoa > Chordata > Aves > Passeriformes > Passerellidae > Melozone > Melozone crissalis. Next base: position 30,908,159 of record NW_026535784.1, on the reverse strand, counting down.
AGTATGGGTTCATCTTCCCTAGCACTCCCTGGAAGAGTCTAAGCTTAGTCCTTCAGACTTTTTATACCATTACAAAGAGGAAAGAGGCTCTGGCAACGAAAATAGGTCTGGAAAAAACGTTATTTGTGTCATAAAGTCTTTGTAAGGCTGCTTGTTGGCCCTTCTGAGAAGGCAGTGAGACAATCAGCAGTTGAGATGTGCTTTATGACAGGACTTCTGTTCTTTATCCCTGTGCCTGTCCCTCATCAATTTTGTTTCTTTTTTTTTTCCTGTGTAATTGCTGCTGCAGAAAGTCCCTCTGAGCAGCTGGGTCAGTGGGCTGTGTCTGGCTGTGGGTAATTGCTGCTGTGCATAACTCCTCTGCATCCTGTTTCTCTTCATCCACAAGTGAGAGCGACTTACCTGAGCTCCTGAGCTTATTTATGAAGACCTGGGAGATGGAACATGCTCTGATAGGAGAGTGCATCAATTAAAATACTTGGCAGTCCTATATTTTGGTGCTACTAATTTGGAATTGAGCTTTGCAACTCTGGCTTTATCAGCATACTGTGGGTCATAGAAGAGCCTGCAAATTAGCATGGGCAGGTTGAAGCTCCATCTCCCAGAACAGTTAACATCAGTACTTAAATTTCATACACAGGTTTGTCTAATCTCTCTGTCAGATTCCTGTTTCTGGTTTGAGAGATAAGTGAGAATTTTCTGAACTCTTTACTATTTATTTTTCCCTTGAGACTAACTCTGAGTGCAAAACCTCTTTTCCAGATTAGAGGCTTTGAAACCTCTTACTGCATCGACAGCATGGGGCACACCAATGGTGGCTTTGTTGAGCTTGGGCCGTGCCACAGAATGGGAGGAAATCAGGTAAGGAGCTTGGAGGCAAGTCTGAAGGAGAAGTGCTTGCTGTGGATTGATAACAGGCAGGTTTTCTGTTAAGCCTGTACATCAAGGCACCTAGGTGCCAGCTACAAAGGTGGGAATTAGGGCTTTCTGTAAGCATACTGGCATTGCTAAAGTAAAGCAGTCTGAAAATACCATTCCAAACATAAATGGTATGAAATTGAAGGCAAATTCATAATCCATTCTTCAGGGAAAGTGGTACATGAAGAAGCACCAGTATCACTGCTTCAGCTCTTAGCATTGCTCCTGATTCACCACTTACCTTTACTTAATAATTAATCCTTCAGGAAAAAAACCTTTACTGCACCTCAAGTATGTAAAGAAGTTGTTTTGGTCCAAGCTAAAACACTTTTGTGCAGTAACTCATCTTCCACCACATTAGAGAAGAAAATGAGCAGAAATTTATCTCCGCTTCATTTACAAATTAATTGACAGAACATAATTACTATTAGATGATAGCAATCAAAGCTTTTATTGTGTTTGACCTGTATCTTCACAAACCTGCCCACACTACCACACAGACATGCTGTTCTCTCTTTATATTTTCTTTTCTGGTTGGAAAATTTTTCAGAATTTAAAGTCCTTATTTAAGCCCATGTAAACTTAAACCAGGCATTTTTTTGTGGCAATCATAAAATTGCATTTAGGATGATTTTTTTAGAAATCCTATATGGATTAGCTCTTAGTAGCCCCTGGAAATGTCAGTTTTATTCTGATATTTAATGAAAAGGTTCCCTAAACTACATTTTCTTCATATGCTACCCAAAAACCCTGTAGCAATTATTCTGTAAGAAGTAGCTAGGATAATCTCTTTGTATCTGGATGAATTAGATTGATTTCCTCCATGGGTAAAATGCCAAAATTTTAGTGTCTTCACATGAAATTACTGTCCAGGATCAAGGACTTGCTACCAGGCTTTTATAAAGATAATGGGTTGTTTGGCCATCAAATCATACAAAGGTCTGTAATTAAGCACTTTTAGAAGTCTCCTTAATATGAATCCCTTTCAATTTTTGTCTTTCTAGTTAAGTTCTTGGCCTTTTAAGTCCTACAGGAAAGTTAACCATGACATTTAGTATTATGATAGTAAAAGTGTGTTATGCAAAATAAAGAACCCTCCTGAAAGACAGGTGTAATAAAACCAGAAAATGTTTTGAATGTTGTAATTTCATTGTATTTGCAGTGTTTATAGAATGCTCATTGAGTCAACTGTTGTGAAAATGGCTTTTTCTTTTGTTAGCTTTTCCGAATCAATGAAGCCAATCAGCTCATGCAGTACGATCAGTGCTTAACTAAAGGACCAGATGGATCCAAAATTATGATTACACACTGTAATCAGAATGAATTCAAGGAGTGGCAATTTTTCAAGGTATGCAACAGATTTATGGAAGAAAATACACTTAGATTTCATAGTGGGTTTTTTTCAGCTTTGAAATTTGTTTTATGTGTATCTGAAATTAAAGATCTGTAACAGGGTTAACTGAATTCAGTAAATTTTTAATGGTACATTCGCAGAAATACACGCATGCTAGAGAAACTTCCTCTAGTGAAAGATCCTTTTATTTATAGAATCTAGTTGCTGTCTTCTGTAGCAAAATCTTTAAGGAAAACTCCATGAGGCTACATTTGTTGCCACAGAGATATTAGGAGTTAGCACATGTGTCAGAGGAAGCAAAGAGCATGTCCACTCCTAGTGACAGGCTTTATAAAAGCTTTTAGAGCCATCACCCTCTCTGCTTGTATCCTCTGTTTCAAGAAAGTCTCTGCTGGAGTGCATTTAGAAGCTAGGGTCAGTATTAGGTCTCATTTTGGGCAGTCTAAATGCAGTGTTTCTCTGTTTAAAGACAAGATATTTTTAAGCCTGCATAGAAACAGGTAAATGTAAGATTACTCTGCCTTTTCATGTTGTCTTTGTCTTCTTCAGTATTTCACTTCCTGTTCATTAGGCATTCTCTAGTAACAATAACATGCTCTGTTCTTAATCCTGGGTGTGGTGCTGTTATAGTGCTGTTGCAAAATCTATAAATTTTTAATAAGGACTTGGAATGTTGGCTGATGTACATGTGAGGGCTGCTACAGTCTATTTAGTTATTACATCTGTAAGTTCTTTATTCACGTAAGTTTTGTTAGTGTTGCTTTAAAAAATGCCTACGTTTCTATTTCTGTTTGTGTCTTAAGAAAATGAGACTGAAATATCCTTGGATATAGCCACATATAGCTTGGTTCTGCATCTACGAAACTATTCCATGTAAAATTTTCTTCAGCTTATATAGCTAGCATATTGCATATTTATTAATTCATTACCTGGTTATCTGGGTTCTTTATTGTTTGTCTGAAAGATGCACAGTTGAGTGCAGTGAAATCTATTTGTTATCCTTTAAGCTACTCCACATTTTCTGATGTTTGCATAGAGCTAGGAAATATCAGGTACCATAATGCCATTTCCATCCAGCTCAGCTTCCTTGTGCTGGATAGACAGACAAATTTCTTTAAACATGAAATGTAAAAATCAGTGGCAGGTAAGGGCTAACTTCAGCTTTAATATTTCAGGAGAATAATATGTAGCAGTTTTTAACTCTCCAGCCATTCTAGTTTGTCCCAGCATGTTACTTGGCTTCTCTCTAAGAATTTCATTTATGCAAGATCCATTTCCTCTGCACTAGCACTGGTTGTGTAATTGTTTGCTTATTACCACAAGTTATAAGGAAGCTCAGTAAGCACAGTCTGGGCTGTAGAAGAAAACACTGACTGGCTTCTAGAAGGAAAAAAAGGGAGGGTGAGAATGAAAGGACCACCAAGGGTTTGTAACCAAATAGCATGAACTGGGCACACTGCTGTGCAGTGCAGAGGGTATAACTGTTTCTTCTAATGCTGAAGGTGTGAGGAATGAGACACTTATGGACTGCTGAAAAATGTTGTGGCCTTCTGTAAATTAAGGTTGCAAGGAGATTTTATGTGGTTGGTCTGTTGGCAGTCTCTGAAACAAGCAGTGCCAGTTTGGTGAGTGTAACATGCTGCTTGAGCACTGAGCACTAGCAGGGATCGAGAACAGGGCTGCTGGTGGTCTGCCTGTTGCTTTTGTTTAGGCATCCATTTTTCTCTCCAGCTAGATGACCCCTGTATCTGGTCACACAGCAGGAGCCAGGTGTTGATCTGTGGCTGTGCACACATGTGTGGGGTGATGGAGGGGGTCCCCACGCCAGGGGTGTGTGTGCACAGGGCAGGGCTGCAGAGCCCCCGCAGTGCCATGGGCTTGCTGCTGCTCCCTTTCCTCCCCACTGGATGCAGCCGGTCAGAGCCAGGGCTGCCTCTGGCACAGGGGGTCAGCAAGCAGGAGAGGAGCCACAGACCAAAGGCAGGAGACTGGAGCATGGCAGCATGGTGGGTGTGGAAGGAGACAGATGTGCCAGAGTCAGCCTGAACGTGCCTGGCGCAAAGGTTTGCGCTTCCTTGGGCAGCCTCCTGCTGCTCCAGAAGCCAGACTTAACTCTCATACTCTTTACTCTTCCTTCGGCCAGCCAAACAGGGAGCCAAGTTTTTTTACCCCTTTGGTGTTAATGTTGGTGTTGTACATTTGTTTTCTGTGAGGGCTGACTGGAGGAGGAGCTGCCCAGTGAAGTCCTCATAGAGCTGTCTCAAGAGTTAATCTTCTGGTTTGGTTACAGGATGGAGGAAAAGGCTAGAAGCATTTTAGATAGAGTTTTGCTCATTTTGTTAGTAGTTTGTTGCCTAAGAGAAACAGGCCTCTCAAGAGGACTTACAGGAACCAAAGATTCAATATGAAGGCTGCAAAGTGCTATGTTTAACAAATAGTAAAATGAGTGTAGAATTGATCTGTTTTGGGATGCTGAAACCTGGTTTTGTAAATCACTATATTGCAGATGTAAAGAAATGTTAAAAAACCCCCGAACAAATGAAAATAAACCCAACACAAAAACCCAACACATTTTCCTCGTGGTTTTGTCTTTCAGAATCTGCACAGATTTACTCACATTCCGTCAGGGAAGTGCTTGGATCGCTCGGAAGTCCTGCATCAAGTTTTCATTTCAGAGTGTGACTCCAGTAAAGCAACACAAAAATGGGAAATGAACAACATCCTTAGTGTGTAGACAGACAAAACCTACCTACTGACGCATTCATTTGTACAGGACTGAAAATAGCCTGAAAACTGCTGCAGTTATTAACTTTGTACAGCTGTGAGCCTCCTGGCTTCGATGAAGGACATAGAGGAACTGTGATTATTACAATAACATTATCATCCGCAGTTAATGTTTACAAAACTGCTTTACCTTAAACTCTGTAGATGTTTACATCTTTTTGTTTCAAGATGTTGGTAAATTAATGTGCTGTTAGCTATGGTTCGTAGGAACATAGTTAAAAGCGTTGTCGTCTTCTTTGGGATTACACTCAGGGGTCTGAAGGCAGTTTTTTTACACACACTTGAAAAGGTTGTAGTAATCAGATTTTCATAGAACTTGGTGATTATCAACCTGTTGTATATTTTTATTTAATTTTACATCTTACTAAGCACTGCCACAGGTTATTAGCCAGGGTGGCCTTCTCTCACAATCATGCTGCTTTTTTGGAAGATGAATTTGAACATATTTAGTGCCTCTTTCATTTCTCTCTTTCACAAGGAAAGCATTTGTTGGAAATTTGCAGTGGGTTGCTCTGAGCTGTCACCAGGGGTCGGGACCTGCCGTACCACCCTGTGTAATTAGTGTGCTAACAAAGACAAATTTCTATTGCCAGTTTGGCTGCTCTGCTTCGACGGGGTGCTTGGTACAGTGCAAGGAAGACTGTCCACTTTAGTGCTAATGTGGTGCAATTTGATGGAGGTAAGCACCCTCACAAATCCAGTTAAGAATTTATAAGCACTAATTTGCTTGTTTAAACCATGCCTTACATAAAAATAATTAACATAAACACCACCAACAACAAAAAAAAGCTGCACAATTATGTAAAACTTGGAAAGAATCAAATTTATACTGCTATTTTGAATGGAAATCACTTAGAGGTGGACTAAAACTTATAATTAGGAAAAAAGCATGCAGCTACTTAACACATCTGCCTGATTCATCACAGGGACATCTGTCAGCCAGTTTGGATGCCAGATTTTCGTTCCAAAAGAGAAATGGAAATTCTGAATTCACACTTGTTGGTACTAATCTTCTTGTTATTTATGTCATTCACAACTTCTCCAGAGGGATTACAAACACAAAAAACCAACTGCTTGGTGCTACAGTGTACAGAGTAGAATGAGAAGAAGTTGTTTCTAAAAATGTTCTGGAAGGGAGTTGATGCAAACTCCCTTAGGAATATAAATATTGACTCTGAACAAATAGAGAGGTGGAGAGGAAATGACTTATCCTCACTTCCTTTGTCCAGATTTTGTAACTTAAATGTTGACATCAGTGTACTGATTCCATAACTGTTGTCCCTATAACACGTCACACAATTAAGTATGACTAAATACTTCCCTGAAGTCTAGAATAGCATTGCATGCAGCTTCCATTGATGTTAACAAGGGTTATGTATCATGTTTGGTGACAGACTTGGATCTTGATAGGGCTGTCAGCACAGATCTATTAGTTTGGGATCTTTCCTAGTTTCTTTAAATTTCTCATCTATCCTTTCGGAGCTATGAAAAATAGAAAATAAAGGAGGGAGAAACTGGAAAAAAAAAGGAAAATAAGGTTTTGTGCTGGTACTTGTTCCTTGTGTGTGTGAAAACTGACTCCATTTGTGTGTTGGGTAGATTAATTTAATCATACAACTATGCATAAGAGAAAGAATGGTGGCACATAGATTGTGCGGGTATGCATTTTAAATGGGTATTATGTGCAATTCATTGAAAGCTGATGCTGTGTGTGAATATGAATCTGTATGTGAGACTGAAACCTTACAAAACATGAGATCATAAGAAGCTGTTGCTGTAATGACTTTTTCCTACTATAGCCGGCTTGGAAAAAAATAATTCCCATATTCTTGCTTTGTAAGTTGATGATAATATCACTATGCATTTCTACATATTTTATAAATTTGATTTATGCAGATTTTGATACACTGTATGTTTCTGTAGAAATTGTATAAATCTTTAAGAAATTTATTAGGGAAAAAATCTGGGAAACTTATGTATATCTTACTCATGGGTTGCTTGTTTTTTAGGTGAAGTAAATAAAATATTTGAATTTTTCGTTTTACTATACTTTTCAGAGTAAAAATGGATTATTACCTTTATAGAAACCCCCATATCTCAAAATCTAGGAAACTTCAATGTTACAAACTTACAAATATTAAATGCAGTTTATTTTAAGTTTTATCTAGGTACCTTTTGTTGCATCTGTGGGGACTCAGGTTTTTTTCCCAGTGAAATGAAAAACTTAAATTCCCACTGAGAACTGACACATGGACATATTTGGATTTTTGTATCACCTGTCTGATATAATTAGGTAGATTTAATATGTTCATAGAAAATCAACTTGAGAGTAGAACCAAATGCCAGGTCTAGTTTGTATTGTTTTTACTGTCTTATCTTAGTTCGTTTATGTTTCCACTAAGAAACATGTTTGAACCTAACTTTATTTCTTCCTGAGAAGGTTCCTTAGCAAAGGAGGGTGTAATTAAATCAGGGCATGAAAGAAACAAGTTCTAAGAGTGAACCCAAGTGCTGAAATCTGCAGGGCTTTTTTTACAAGTGGGATTCTTGCTTCCCAGCCATATCTGTCAGTGCACTTTTGAGTATTCAGATTTCAAAAAGCTCTTTTGACAAAACCCTGGAGTTATATCACTGACTATTCATGTAGGCAACACCCTTTTATGCATAGAAACATGGACCAATAGGAAGGAAAGGACATCTTTCTTTATTACCAGAGATCCTGGCACCAGGATAATCTACAGCAGAACCCACAGGAGTACCAAAGACATCGTCCCCTCTGATGGGTTCCTAGAATCAGTGCATTCTCTTTCCCTACTGCCAGTCAGTCTCCTTCACTACTGCCTGCTTCTTCCACACCATTTGCCTCCAAACTGCAGTCCCTAAAGCCAAAACTTATCAACTTACAGCTCTAAAACTACATCAAGAAACTTGAGATCTATTATAGCATGCCAGAGATGTTAAAATTTTATGCTCCTGATCTGTGAGCCTTCTTGCAAGAAAAAGCAAAACATACCACTGCCTGTAAAAAACACAAAAGATGCTTTGGTAGATTTTTGCTGTATATAAAGCACAATTTTCCTTTTACTTTAAAAAGCATCAAATTATGCAAGAATCTATGGAGGCAAAGTAATAAGGAGAGCTTAAGAACATGAAGAAGAAATTATCTACACTTTTGAACACAAACTTTGTTTCTGTAAAAGCATTTATTGTTTGTTCCCTGCTGTTGAGTTTAGATCCATCAACTGTAATAGGTGTAAAGAAATAGGGGAGAACAAATTGGAAATGTTTCTGTTTCTGGTTGTTCTCATTCCTGTGAAAGGCATGAGAATGCCAGCTCTTGCTGTGTTCTGAAATCCTACCTTGCTTACTTTGATGAGAATAATCTGAGAAGTGTCAGTGGCTATTACTCTTCCGGGGTAATATGTACTTTCAGGGAACATCAGAAGTGGTTGCCAGCACTTGGTCCTCCGGCTGTTGACTTTACTTACCCTGCAAGCCTCCTCTGAACTCCTGCAGTGCTGGATCTGTAAATTGTGTGGCTTGGCTGGCACTATATAAAAGGACTCTCTACATAGAACTAATCTAGTTAGAAAAAGTGATAGGCTGTCAAAAACGATGCAGGTGATTTTGGCTTCCTTGGGTTTTGAATACAACCCAAAGCATAAACTGTGAGTGACCCTGAAGTCTGAAAGTTTGGCCCTCCTGTCACGGGAGCCTCAGTCATGGTGCCCCGGGTGTGTGCGGTGCTGTGAGCTGTCCCCCGTGTCACCCTCGGCTGCAGGAGCTGCTGTGGAGCCCGGGAAAGCAGGAACAAGTGCTCATGTGCATTTTACATCCCAGTAACCCAGGTAATGCTCAGTTACCTTTGTTTTTTAAAATCTTAACAATCTAAACCATTCTTTATATGGAGGAACTAATGAAGTGTTCTCCATGACCACATAACAGGGGGCCTGTGATATTAAAACTAATATCAGCCCTTGGGATTGTTACCTCCTTGCACTGCTCTGTGGCTTTTCTGATCAACAGTGTGCATGGAGCCTCTCCAGCCAAGCAGTGATCTGTGGTGGCTGATGGGTCTGAGCTGACTGATGGAAAGTGCATGTTCCTTCAGTCAACAGGTCAATGAAGGTGACAAGCATCCAAGTCCGTAAGGAGGAGTTAGAGCTGCTGAAACACCAAGATGAAAAGGTTTGTTTGCATGTTACTTACTAATCAAAGAAACATGATTGTTTTAGGGACATGAACAGTGTCCTCTCTGAAGTGGAGGGCAGCTAAAGCAGGGCTGAGGGCTGGGTGTGTCCAGCAGCTCTTGTGAATGCAATTGTTCAGTGTGAAAGCAGATCTGCCTCCAGTGATCTAACATTCAAATGATGTTTCTTTTGCAAGAGTAATGCCTCCTGCACATAAAATAAAAATAAAAAAAAAAGAAAAAAAAAAAAAAGGAACAGAAAGGTGGGAGAAGCAGCATAACTCTAACTCATAATAAAACCAAACAAGTGTCTGAGATGAGTATGATGGCAATAGCAGCCTTCTGGCTGAACGTTCCTGGCAAAGGGAAAATGAATGGAGAGATGATATTTTACTTCCCTGGAAAGGGCTGCTGGTGGCAGTGTGTGTCAACTAAGAAGGCAGCATGCCCAGACTGCTGTTAAACCGCAGCCTTCAGATGAAGAAGCACAGCTTGGAATGGGCTTTCTGAGCCATGTGAAGGCATTAAGGTGGACATAGGAATCAAAATACAGCCTTTCCCCTTGAAATTTGTGGGAGGATTTCCCCAGGAAAATAATGTAGGGCAGTATCTTTCTAGAAGCCCTGAGATTAGACAGGAGCAGGTCTTTGGGTACAATGTCTTCTGTCCCTCTGTGTCATTCTGCACAGGAAACCCCAAACCCTGCCTGGCAATGCAAGCTTTGCCAGCCTGAGCCTGGGGGATGGCTGCAGCACCTTGCCAGAGCCCTCAAGGTCATCACAATTGCCAAACAGACCGCTACAAATGCGGTTTTTGTGTTTTTATTTCTCAGACAGCAGAAACTGTGGAAGAAAAGTAGGACTCGAAGGAAGTAGAAGCTTTCTGGAAGATTCTTGTGAGTTCATAAGAAGCAGAGATTTGGGAAAAGCTGACCAAGAGAAAAAGCATGGCCAGTTCTGGAAGTGCTGCTATTCATGCTGCTCTTTTGATTGCACTGAGGAATGCACTGGAGTCCTGCCTGTCCTGAAGATGCCAAGGAACCTCTGGAGATACAGCTGATCAGCCTGGCAGTGGGAAGGAAAGCTGTCTGTCCTGCCATCTGGGAGGGAAGGTAAGATGGTGTGGGGTGTGCTGAGGAAAACAATTGTGTAACCCTGTAGCAGAGTGGGGTCTGGTTACCATTGATACTAAAGCTTTTGAGGAGAAAGTGATATTGAACGGGCCATTTCCAGCTGGAGATAAGAAACACTCCTGGGTGGGTTTTTTTCTGTAACATTTTCCCATTATCTTCCAAGTCAGTATAAAAATAATGGTTTATGGTCTATGTTCCAGAATTATCATGGGCAAGCTGAAAAATATTTTGAATTAGGATAAGAACTGAATGTAACATTAAAACAGTAAGCACATGCAAGATCAGATCAAAAGTCCAGGTAGCACAGCAGCCTATCTCACTCAGAGGTCAGAAGGATCAGTGTGGTCAAAGAGTGCAGGGCAGAGTGAAAGGATGCTGCAAGGATACTTGTATGACCTTGTCTTTGCTTTCTGGCATTATATAACTCAAAGACTTTCTGACTAGAGATGACATTTCTATTTATTAGTACTGAATTCCTCCAACTGCTGCTTCAGTCTAGGCAGACTTTAGTCATGTGTCATCTGATTTATGCAAAAAGTTTTAATGTTTCTGAAGAGGCATGCTGGCTCTGCAGTGCACTCCTCTCCTGACAAATCAGTGCGATATAGGTGAATTTTGAAGGCTTGTTAAAGGCCCTAGTTGATGAAGGGGCAGTCAGTGCTGGGTCAGTGCAGAGTTCAGCCAGCCAGGAGCTGCTTTCAAGGTAGCAGCACTGACAATAACATCAATAACTACTCATTTTTCAAAGGGCCTTTCAGAATGTTGCGGTCTTGTCCATACAACCATCCCTCCAGCTCTGATGAGGAAATTATTTATGGGTAGAAACTTTACCATTGGATGTTTCGGCCAGGAAATTCCAACAATAGCCATACAACTTACAGGTGGAACACTGGATCTGCTACCTATAAGGATTTTTCTGGTGGTTGACTTCATATTCAGTCCTGGAATATCATGAGCCTCTCCAACATTGAGGCTAAGGGAAATGGTTTCAGGATGTCAGGATAATCAGAACAATGTACAGGTTCACTTACTAATTGGCGCTGGCCTGTGACAATTAAGTAATTTGAGGAATTTGTGTAGGGAGTCATCTTTTTTATCAGGTGGATCTGAATCTTATGTTATTCCACAGTTAGGAGATTTAATGCATCCCTGAGGGGCTGTGTGCATTGGAGAATGCAGCAGGGAGCTCAGCATCTGGGCTCTGTTATGGGATTCTTGACACTGGATTCAAATAGGATCTCAGAAAAGCAGAGGGGTGGTGATGCAGCTCAAACAAGAGGCCCAGCAATTTTTGGAAATGCAGAGCCTGCTGGCCAAACACTTAGGTATTTCAGGATGTGTAAAGAAATAGAAGCCAAAATGAGAAAGCAAACAGAAAAATCTATGCTAAGGCAAGTGAAGTGGGATCAGCAACCATCACTAGCACAGCAAATAATCCATGACTGAACAATATGTACTAGATTATGTACCAGTGTTATAGACCAGATGCCGATGATAAACTGGTATGAAAAAGTTCAACACATCACTGGCTAATCAAAGGTAAAACTCCTATTTCATTCTTTTTCTGATTTTCTCTCCACAATCATTTGCAACTTAATTAGTGTTCTAGGAGTTTTAAAGCCTAAATATACTGAATCTATACAGTTCCCAGGTCTGTAGCTGTTCTAATCAGGACACACACATGCATATTTATAATTTTCCAGACCACAGGAAAAATAAGACCAGCTTTGTAAATAGGCTTTGTTCTTCTATGACCTAAGAAAAAGGAAACCTTCAATTCCTCTAGGGAAATGATAAGGCAATACTGAATATGTTTGTAACTCTTTTAGCTGTTTTGTTTGTAACTCTTTTAGCTGATAATGCCTAACATGCTGTTTGCTTTTCTAGCAAACATTCGTTATGTCTTCACAGAGTTGTCTGTTACAGCTCCAGCATCTCCTCCAGACTAATGTAATATTACCCCATATTGCCCAAAACTTGAATGTTAGGCCTGCTTTTCCCCCTTCACATGTGATAGGGGAGCACATATTAACATGTAATACAATTTGTACTAAAACCACATTTCACCTGCTGGTTTTACTGCTCTGTCACTTCAGGCTGCAGGCTGGCTTTGTACATCTTCACTGTTAGCTCTTGTTATTCATGCAAGATCTTCCATGGTGATTTTACTTCTTTTATGAGAAGTAGACCAGAAAAGCTCAAGTAGATCAAACCTACCTGATCTGCTTTACCTCAAGGTTTGCAGATTTCTTCAAAGAATATTTACAGCTCTATGGAACATGATTTCCCCTTGTGAAATCACAAGTTCTGTTTAGCCATTTGTCCAGCAGCTCTCAGCTGTACTGTGGCTCTTACCAACTTGTCATGTGGACACCCTGGTCCAAAGCTCTCTGCATCTCCACTGAATGTTTTCTAAAAATTAGTGTTTTGTTTGTGACCTTCCATTCATCTAGCACTTAAGACAGTTTTAAGTGAAAAAAATATAAAGTACGGTTCAAAGTTCAGCCATTTCATCACTTGAATTTCCTTAGAACTTTTGGATGAATACCATCTGTCCTGTCAGTTTGTTTCAAGTTCTTTTACACTTGGATTTGAGACAGATGCTTCACCATGCCTCCTCCATTAAAAAATTTTGTCATGAGAACTGCCTGAAACCCCTCTACAAGGTTAAAAAGTTTTCTTCTAGGCATTGCTACTGTATCTTGAGCATGCATTGTCCCTGGGACAGTCTGGCAGCCCTCTTGGTTCTGTGGATGCCCAAGCTTTGGATGAGTGAATTTCCTTCCCAGTAGCTGGTACAGCGCTGTGTATTGGATTTAGGGGGAGGATAATGTTGATTTCATTGTCACTGAGCAGTGTTTACACTTAGCCAAGGACTTCTCAGCTTCTCATGCTGCCCTGGCAGCCAGGAGGCTGGGGGTGCGCAAGGGGACACAGCTGGGACAGGTGACCCCCTCCACTGCCCAAACAGATATTCAATGCCATGAGAGTCAGCATGTAACTGGGGTGAAAGCTGGCTGAAGGACACTCTTTGGAAACTGGCTGGGCATTATTTGCTTGTTTTTCATTTGCATCACTTCATTTGCATTTTTAAATCTTTTTATTATTTTCCTTTTTAGTATCATTTATTCATTTATTATTATTTTATTTCAATTATGAAGCTGCTTCTATCTCAAGGCATGGGTTTACTTTTACCATTCCAATTCTCTCCCCCATCCCACCGTTTGGGGAGTGAGTGGCTGTGTGGGGCTTGGTTGCTGGTTGGAGCTTAGACACGACAGATGTGTTTGAAAGTTGTTAGTTTGTTTTCCCATGTTGCTCTTTTGCTTTGCCACATGTTGCTGTGTCTGGCCTGTTGATGTGCGGGGTGTTTTTGGCTTTCTGGTTTAGAAATAACTTGAACTTTCTAAAAACTGCTTTCCTACATTTGTTATTCTCTCATTCTTCCTCTTTATCCACCTCAGACTGATTTTTGGTGGACTTTTGGTCTGCTTTACTGTGTGGGATCTTTATGGTGAATTTCTAGTGCAATGTGAGAGCTCTTCCCAGTGCCTGCAAACCATTTTGGGCATGCCTTTTAGTTTTGGTTTTAGACCTCCCAGTTCATCTCCAGTGAGTTATTTCATAAGTTTGTCCGTATTGAGCAGTGATGTGAAAAACTAATTCAGCTTTTCTTCTATGGCCTTATCTTTACTGAACATTCCCCTTACACTTTGATTACTTATTATTCCTTTCAGCAAGTGCTCACAAATGGGCATTACATGAACTCCCTGACCTGACACATCATACTTTTTGAAGCTTAATTTGAAAGCAGTAATTTTCATGTACTCTTTTCCATTTGCCTTATATTGAACATCCTTCTTGCAAAAAGGACAAAATATCTTTTTTTTTTTTTAAATGTCAATTATCTTGAGTCATAGCAACATTTTCAGTTGATAGATCAGCCCGGTGCAGAGTTTTTGGTGTGCAAGTTGTAAGGACACCTGAAGGGTTATATTTTGTTTCAATTTTAAAAAAACCCAAAACATTTCAAAAAATCAAATTAGTCAATGTACTCTGACTTTACCCCTCCACTGCAGAAAATTTAAATAATCTTATCAGAAAGACTCCATGAAGCATCACTGTTCTGCCCAGGGAGAGGATGTTGGAAGTGAGAGGATGTGGGAAGTCTGAACAGATGTGGTAACCAAGATCAGCATGCTCTTGGATACACACTGTAACGGAATTGCCTCTAGATAGAATTTTTGAGTTAAGAATACAGGTGCTGTAGGACTGCAAATTCTACAGCAAAAAATGTTCTTGAGCGCTGGAGGTGCTGTTCTGCCTCCCACTTCTGGTTTATGCCTGTGGCTTCAGGAAATCTGAGCCTGAAAAATGGAGCTATTGATCTCACCTGTGCCACCTTATCTCTAGCAGGTCCAACATGTAAAACAGCAGCTAATCCTTCTGATGGCACTTAAATATCTCAGGGGCATGGTAGGGAGGACAAAGAAACTCTGGGGTTCTAAGGCTCTCAAAGATTAACACCTACTCCAGTATAAAAATATTTGAATTGCCTTTACAGTTACTTAATTTCCATGCTTACAAGAATATACTGTTTTTCTCAAGCCTCTTGTTTCAGAAAGTGCTGTTATCTTTGACCTATTCAGTGACATTTACCATAGTAAAGTCCTGAAAACACTTTTTATCTTACACAAAGTACAATGATGGGACACAAACTTACTTCCTAAGCTAATGGGCAATAGGGACACATTTTAAACAAAATCTTGGAAGCTTGCCCTTTATATTACTTAATTTTTTAGACATTACACATTTCAGGGCTGGGCTTTTCAAGGGCTAATAAAAGTTATTTCCTGGTATTTAGCTCAACAAATTAAACCTGAGCTATTTAGTTTAGCTGTAGGATCTCAAATTCCCCAGTTGAGAATATTGTTAGGTACCTAGATTTAAGCCTTCATATATATTGAAGTAAAATAAAAAGTGAGAGCCAAGGAACAGTATAACTGGTGACACTGTTACAACCACGAACAGGAATGCATCAGGAGCACTTGTTCTTTACAAATGCCTTCTCTTTCTGCAGGAATACACTGGGGGTAGACATTCCAACATTTTTCATGCAGTTCTGCAAGCTGTGTATTTTATGAGAAGCCAGTAATACTAGAGCCAGGGGGAGAGGGAAGGAGTAGCAACATCTGGGAAGACATGCCTCTAACTACATCTGTCTTACAGCCAAGGCCAGCGACCCTGAGCTCTGGAAGAGAAAGTTCCAAACATTCATTCATTATCAGCTACTAAAGCAAAACAAAGGCCTGTGCTTCAGCAGCCTGGGGAAAGATAATCCAGGAGTAATTATCCAGAACTTCACTACTTGAGAGATTTTTTTTTTCCACCACAAGGTAACACAGGCAAAGGCTACTGTAAGGAAAGCATCAGTTTTAAGGAATGGTAGTGGGAGAGGAAATCAGTTAAAGGAGTTTAAGTGGCAGCAAAAGCTCCAAGAGTCAATGCCTAAGGGATTTGCCAGTCCTGCAGTAACAGCAAGAGCCCAGGAACACTGCATGTTCCCACAGAGGATTCCAGCATTCTGGGGGCGCCAAGCCTCTCGGAAACATCATGAACACAAATAGAATAATGTACAACATTTTATTACAAAACTGTTAAAAAAGTAATACAATGCAACAAAATACTACAAAATATAAGATCAGCTATTAAGCTACCTTTGTTTTACTTAGCTAAAAAGAAACACCTGGCTATCAGTCACTGAATTTCAATAAAACCATTAAATATGCAGAAACAGCAGAAACATTCAACAACTTTTGTTTTTCCAAAGCGAACTGTAGCAGCCCTTGGCTACTGCTTACATTATAATTGAAGTCTCCCTACAAAGAACCACATGACCTATACACAATTCTGTACAGATTTTTATACTGAAGCTAACAATGAGCTGCACTTGAGTTCACATTCTTAGCAAAATGTTGGATCCCGAGCATAAATCTTTACACCAGGACATTCATTTATTCTTCATCCTCATCGTCTTCTTCCTCTTCTTCCTCCTCCTCCTCTTCCTCCTCCTCCTCCTCTGGTTCTGCTTTCTTCTTAGATCCTGCAGGCCTACCTGGGCCCTTCTTTCCTGCATCACTCTTGCTCTTGGCACGATATGCTGCAATGTCCTGCAAGAAAAATGCTTTTAAGTTGCTAGCACTAGAACACTACAGACAAATCTGCACTGCTTGAGTATGTCAATGCTACTGTACTGCACAGGTCAGATACAGTGCATGCAAAAGCCTGAATTTCCACCTTGGGACTTTCACACTTAAATCTTTAAGCAAAAGAACATGCAATGCAGACAGTTTTAAGAATTTTATGACCATGGTGCTTTGGAGTCTGACTACATTTATTTTAGCAAGCAGGTGACCTGTTTTCTGGTAGTAAGGCATCTTGCTGGTAAAATCTCTAGACATGCAAACCCACATCCAGGCTCCTCACTGTAAGGGTTCCAGACACCTGCCCTGCCAACCCTTCCGTGTCTTCTAAAGGCTGACAGAAAGCATTAAGGATTATAAACCCCTTATGGTGTGGGTGCAAGACACAAGTCATATATTTACAGTGAGCTCCACAACTTTAAGTTTGTTGTATTACTTTTACTGTACCTTTTCATACTTCTCCTTTAGTTTTGCAGCCTTCTGTTCGTATGGCAGTTTATCTTTGGCCGACTGTTCAGACCACATTTCACCTAATTTCTTTGCTGTATCTCCAATGGACAAGCCAGGATGTTCGTTTTTGATTTTCGGACGGTGCTCAGAACAGAAAAGGAAGAACGCAGATCTACATCGAGAGACAGTGATTAAAGTTAAGTATCAAGCTATTGGAATACTTTTTTCTGTGGGGGAAGGGAGTCATAGAAACACTCACGGTGGTCTTTTAGGAGCGTTGGGGTCCTTTTTCTTTCCCTTCTTCTCGCCTTTGGGAGGAACATAGTTTTTCATCTCCCTGTCATAGCGAGCTTTGTCTCCTTTAGCCATTTCTTCAAACTTTCCTTTTTCCTTGCTTGACATTGTCTGTGGGCACACGGAGGGGAAAGAAGAGGCTGGATGAGATAAAGCAGCTACTGACCCACTAACGCCTAAGCAGCAGCTGCTCCCAGGGATCTTTTCCCAGCAGCCCGCAGCAGGGGCGGGGGCTGGCCCGCCAAGGGCTCAGCACGGCTCGGCCCGGCCCCGCTCACCTTCCACCGCTCCGAGCACTTCCGCGAGAACTCTGCGAAGTTGACGGACGAGTCCGGGTGCTTCTTCTTGTGCTCCTCGCGGCACGTCTGCACGAAGTAGGCGTACGAGGACATCTTGCCCCGCGGCTTATTGGGGTCGCCTTTGCCCATGGCGAGGTCGGCGCGGGTCCCTGCGGGCGGCGGTGTATGGGGAGGCGGCGTGAGGCGGGGCCGCCCCTCAGGCCGCTCCCGCCTCCCGCCGCCTTCCCGCCCCAGCGCGCCCGGCCCCGCCCCCGCCGCGGCCCCTCTGCCCGCGCCCCCACCCCGCCGGGCCCGCGGCCCCTTCCCCGCCGGCCGCCTCTCCCCGCCCCCCGCGGCGGCTGCGGCGGGCAGCCCGCCCGGCCCCGCCGCCCGCGCCCCAGCCCGCCCCGCCGGGGCCGGAGCCGCCGCCGCCCTCCCGGCCCCACCCGCCCGCCAGGAATCCTCCCCTCAGCCCTGGGCGCGCCGCCCGCCCGCCCGTCGCGGGAGCCCCTCGCTGTCTCTGCGCCCGGGACCGCCGCTGGAGTCCGCTCCCCCCCCGCGCTCCCTCCGTCCCACCGGAGAGCTGCCGCCCTGCGGACCGGGCCTTGCCTGGCTGGGCGGAGCGGGCGGCGCGGGCGCTACTCCCTCAGGTGCTGCTGCCGAATGGTGCCCGGCCGCGCTCTTACCGCCTCTTGTTTTCCGCGGCACTGCCCGCCACAGCAACCCGACCCGCGGCACCCGAGAGCCCGCCTCCCGCCGCAGCCCATTGGCTGCCGCGCACGTTCAAACTGCCCGAAGCACCGCCCCTTGGCGCGGAGGCTGGACGGGATTGGCTGTCTGCCGCTCTGACGTCAGCGGCCGAGCTACTCCCGGGCTAGGTCGAGCGCGAGGGGGTCGTTGGCGCCTATACCCGTTGGAACCGGTTGGGGCGAGGAGCGCGGGGAGGCGGGGCTGGGCGGAGCGCGCTGGGCGGTGATTGGGGGAGAGGGACGGTTTAAAAAACCGCGGGGGCCGCTGCCATTGGCCGGCGGGGGCTGCGGCCGATCTGATTGGGCGGAGTGCGGGGGGGCTGCAGCGTGGTTTAAAAATACAAAGGGAGCGGGGCTGGCGGCGGCTCCCTCAGCTCTGCTCCTTACTCGGCCTGCCCGGCTCGGGGCGGCCGGGGTACCAGCGCCGCCCTCTGCCCCCATCCTTCCCTCCGTGGGGCGGGGGTCTGGCGGGCAGGAGCGGCTGGCTGTAAAACTGGGCTGAAAGTTGGGTTCGGTGCCCAGGCGAGCCCCGTTTCTGGGGGTCCCCCAAGCGGCCCGGCCCGTCCCGCCGCGGGGTAGGGGCTGCGGTGGGGCCCGCTCCCGGCTCCAGTGCGGGTTCCCCCGCGGAAGGAGAGTGTGTGGTTTGTAGCGATGCCTGGCAGAGAGAGCTCCTGCTGCCCTCTCTCCGGCTAGAGGGGCCTGGAAGAGCCTGGGGCTGCCTGTGAGCGCTGCGTTCTCTCTCTCAGGCCGGGAAGGGAAGGTGTCGGCTCTCCGAGCCTGGCGCTCTCTGTGAAGCGCAAGCTGCAGCAGTGGAAAGCTGGGGACTCAGTCTCGGTCGAACTGAGGTCTTCATGCAAGCCACGCCCGTGGTTTGCATCAGTGCTTTCAAGTGTACCGCTAGTAGCAAATCTGGCCCTTTGGGTTTGGGCAGAGAACTGAAGTTTCCATACAGTCTCTTACACTGCCATGTCACCCCAGACTACATTATACTGGTTTTGCTGACGCTGGTTTTCTTCTGTCTGATTATTTTCATCCAATTTTCAACTTTGGGTAAATATTCTTAGTAATCTAAGTGGTTTTTAACACTTGTTTTTTCAGGTGTCGTTTATAGCCCTAGTGAGAAGCAGGTTATTACTTTGTTTACTGAAGATGCAGTGCCTTCAGTAGAACTTTCATCATGTTAACTTTCCTCGATGGTAAGAAAAAACAAATCCCTAAGCTATATGAGAGTATTGAGTAGCTGCAGGTGTGACAGTGGCCAATGTCTTGATCTCCAGTCTCCCCAGTTCAGAGTTGCTCAGTAAAAGAACTTATTAGGTGCAGTGCTTCAAGCTTTTCTTCCTTTCCTTCTGACAAGTATAGGTTCATGTGCAACAGTTCACTAATTTGGTAGTAATCAGTTATCCCTGTTTCATTTTAAGCTTTGTGTGTTTGCCCAAACTGCAGCCCTAAAAGCCAAAATCCACTACAGAAGAGGGTAATTGGCAGGTAAATTAACAGAGCAACCCACAGATTATGCATTCCCTCTGCAGATGTCAAAGCCTTCACAAGCCAGTTATTCAAAACCTTGTATTAGTTCACTTAATGTGACTATTACTTTTGATAGTGTTTAGCATACAAATAAAGCTTAGCCTTCCTTACCTCCTAAAATAAACATTTACATGGGGAATGTTTCATGTTCTGGTTTGGGCTTGTTATTGCTGTATTCCACTGCTTCTCTGTAGCAAATTAGTGTTCTGAGTTCTATGTAGGTCTGTCTGTCCACTTTGCAGAGAGTTGTTTTGTCATGTGGCTTTAAAAATGCTTTTACTTCATATTTTACATGGAAAACACTATTTTATTTCATGAGTTAAGCTGCCAGATGGGTCACCCATCTACTTTGTGGTGAACTACCTCTGTATAAAAGCTACTTGTGAAGTATGTTCTTGTTAATAAAGTAATTTTGTAGAAGATGGTGGAATTTTACAATACTGGTGAGTGAATCGTAGTACAGCCATTGGTATCTGTGGTGCAAAAGCATTCCTTGTATGCCAGACTGACCTAGACCTCTCTGACAGTTATTGGAGGGGAGGTGGGGGGAAAAAGTTTTAGGTAAGTTTTATTAACATTTTCACTCTTTTAACATGAATATAGCACGTTCATGGAAAAAAAAACACTTTGGAACACTCTTTGGAAATTTTGTGATGTAATTGCAGTAAGGCTCCTGCTGTTGCATCTGTTTTTATATCTGCTCTAAGAATATGAAGAAAATTATTGTGGAAAAGCAGGTGGGGTGAGAAAGTGTAATTATTGCTATGGGAAGAAATGAGATCTGCCTTTCAAATTATTTAATCAAATGTTTTAAGAAAGAAATTAGGATCTTTAAATTTTCTTACCTGGAAAAGAAAGCTTTTGTATGCTTTGCTAGACTCACAGTGTGTTACATCATGCTGTCTCATACAACACAGGGCACATGAGAAACCAAAGTAACATCTGTCTGTCCTCCAACAAGGAAGGCAGTATTGAGAATTTTCCATGCTTGAACATGATACTGGAAGCTGCCCACAGCAGTGCCAATGCTGAAAGCCCCACCACACAAGAATGCTGATGTTAGGAGCTTGTCATTCCCAAAGCTGTGCCTTCCTCCCAGCGCCCTCGTGCCTGGAAAAGCACTTCTCTGCTTCCACAATAAGCTGTCACTGTTTGTCATTGTTCCACACTGTTCCTTTTCAGACAAAAACACAATCTGTGTCTCCAGGGATTCAGTCACTGTTGCTCTTGTAAAGCAGTGATCTATGCAGTATTGACTTTGGTCGGTACGCGTGGTTAATTTATTAACCACATGTGCATGACAGTTGTGGGGAAGAAGCACAAACTCCGGGACTTGGAGTTACTTCAGTGTGAATAATTCTGCTCATGGAATGGCTCTTTGGTTTTATAGCTCCCTGGCTTTGAGCCCTTCTGAGTCTCTAATCTGCCCCACAATTTGGGGTGCTATTGTTAACTTGGCTTAATCTTCAGTAAACTGCAAGAGAGAGAGATAAGCAGTGAGGCTAGAAATGCTGGATAGCAGGTAGAGAAAAGACCAGATGGGTGAGACCAGGTTACAGAGCTGAGAAATGGATTTAAAGAAAAGTATGTCATGGACAACAAAAAGGTGTGATTGGAGTGATGCTGTTTTCTGTCTTACTGTATCTCTTGGCTTCTGTGGGCTGCTTCTAGAGCTTTTCTGGACAGTGGTGTCAGTGTGGACAAAGCAAGGGAAGAAAGGAACAAAGGCCTTTTATTTGAATTAAATCATCAGCAACTCCATTACAACAGATACTGTTCAGCTGAGGAGATTGCAAGCTACAGTTCTGTGACCTTAGCTCTGACCAAACTTGCATTCTGGTGGATTTATGTAGTGATGCTGTCAGTTTTAATTCAGTGAGTTGGATAAGGAAGGCCTGCTGTCACTTCCCAGAAAATCTCCTACTATCCAAATTCCTGTATGGAATATGCCTTAATGTGGCCTAAAATTAGGCAGTAAAATTCTGCTTTGGAAGGCTATCACTCTAAACCAATAGGCAATTTCTTTTTCTGGGCCTGAAAAATCAGTGGATGAATAATGAATGTGAGGTAAAACTGCTTAATCAAACGAAACATCACTAATAGGAATGGAAGATGTTGAAAGAAAGCAAATTTAGCTTTAATCAGCAGGTTTCTTTGTTGCAGAAAAAAAAATTAAAATTCAAGACACAAAAAACCATTTAAGTAGGTCATTGCTTTGAAAACCCTTTTAATGCGAGTTACAAAGTCTACAGACAGCAACAATGTTTTAGGATTATTTTTTGTGAGCATCTCTCACTAGATATGTGGTGGGACCTTTAGGATGAAAAGCAAAAATCAAAACTATTTAAGCTACTGCTTATCTAAGTTCAACACAAAACTTATTTTGTTGTAGTGTACCAGTTATAAGGAGTTATTTTCTTGAACTTTGATAAAAACACATATAACTGCTGCTGCCTAAAAGTTTACAAAACTGGTATTTCTGTCAGTATCTTAAAGAATTACATTTAAAACAGTGTGTTAGAAATTCCCCAGGTTGTTTTTCTTTTGGTGTTGTAGAACATGTAAATAATATATATGTTGTAAAAATGAAATATATTTACCCTTTAAGCATTAGGGTTTTATTGTGAGCCACTGTAAAGCCTGCATAACCAGTTAAGCAGCTCATAGGCAAATGCAGCTGTGTTAGTCTGAAAGCTCAGAGCTTGTTTTGACTTTGTGCTGTGTACCCAGTACCTAGAACAAAGGCAGCCTGCAGGAGACACTACCGGGACAGCTGCAGAGCAAAGGCTCAAACTGCAGCAGTCATATGTTAAGAAATAAACACAGCAAATCTCGTCTGGTACTAACACAGATAATATCAGGAACAATAGCAATTCCTGATCACAATAATTACCTGAACTTTTTCAGTCTTAATTTGACAGTAACTTTTTTTTGTTTTGCATTGAGTTTACAAGCTTTTAACTTTTTAAAACATGGTTTTGCTTTTCTGTTCACCTGGCTTTCACTCATTTTCTTGTTTACATTCAAAGTAATACTCATGCAACATTTTCCCCTCAAGATATCTAAAAGTTTCTTTGTTTTGCTATACTGCTAATCTCTTTTTACAGGTGTGAGAAGAAAGCAGCAATTTGTCTTTATATAGTGGACAGTTTCCCAGGCAGCTTAGAGGGGCTCTAAAATGTGGATAGCCCTTATTTACAGCAAGAATATAGTTTAAATGGGTAAAAAAACTTTCTGTTCTTCTCTCCCCACCTCCAAACTCTTCCAGTGTTGGTAACATTGGTACTTTGCCTGAAACATATACACCACTTACTCTTAAGAAATGAAATTTAATTGCCAATAAAATTGTTCTGTCTTTTGTGACTTGGAGAGCATAGTTTGAGAACTTTTTTCTCCTTCTAAGCGGTAAGAAAAAGGGTTGGACTGCATCCGACCCTGGAGGTATGACATCCAGTGAGGAGATCCAAAGAGGTTGTAGTAACAGTCCAGCTTCTGAACACTCGTGTTTGACAGTAGCTGCTGGAGCTTGCTGCTGCCAGAATGAAGTCCCTGTCAACCCACGGTGACTTACAAATATTGACTAACCAGAATGCTTTGTTTGTTCCTTTGTCCAATCTAAGGAACTGTTTCCTTCTGCGGTCATGTGGGCTAGAAACTTGAACTGAGGCTGAACCTGCCAGTAGGATGTGTTCGCTATGTCACTGCAGCTCTAAACTCTTCTGGGGAAGAGAATAGTGGGAGCTGACAAGGCTGTGTGTCGTGGGCTGCAAGAGGAAGGAGCCAGCAGAGATAAGCAGGTTTGGCTGGTAACAACCAAGCACCTCATCAGCACTGTGATGTTCATCAACATACTGGTCTTTGTCTTGCATCCAGATAGTGGAAAAGCTTAAATTCATTTCAGTGGGTCTCATTAAACTTCAATGGGTCTCAAGTGTCGGTCATGCGTTATTGTTAATGTAGACATTGTGGGAGAATAATTTATTCTGTTACTTCTGGCAACTAGTGCTGTGATATGTGTCCTAGAAATGACCACAGGATACACAGGTGATCTGAGACTAGAAAGAAAACACTCATGAAGTTTTGAAATTGTTAATTGAATCATCAGCCTCATTTTCAGTCATGGTTCCCATGGGATATTCCAGCACCTGATGATATAAATGTATCATTTCCTTAGCACCCCCTTGCATACCCTACTCTATACTGCTAAAGAACTTTACAGTATCAGGAGAGGTTGAGTTTGTTGGAATATAATCTTATCTGTATCTTTTATCCAGAAGGAACTCTGCAGGAGGTCAGGAAAGCATTTAAACCTCAAATGCACTTGTAATTTTACTAATTTATTTTTATGAAAGTGTCTGCATTAGTACCAGACTATGTTGTTTTTACTGAGGGAAACCAAGTATCCAACTGATGGTTTGATGGAAGAAGTGTTCACCTGCTCCCAAGAGGCACTTAAAACCAGCTGTTAAATTCAACTAGAGCTGAGTCAGCCCTAGAGATGGTTATAACTGTACTGCAAAGACAAAGGCACTCAAAGAGGTTCTTAAGGCTGCAGAACTTTCCTGTTTTCCTTTCTGTAAAATGGATATGTATCAGAAGAGGATATGGTGGTGTAACAGAGCCCTGTAGACTCTAGGATCCTCTGACAAAACCTGAAATCTGAAGATAGTGTCGTATGTGTTATACAAAGCAAGAGGTCCAAGCCATTGTCAAATCTGAATTCCTAGAACAAGAAAACAGTAGCTCACAAAATGCAAGACTGTAGCACAGAGTACAGTATGTGCAGTGCTTTTTGTGGTATCAAGAGTGCATTAGAGACCAGCAAAATTTACTGAAAAGATATGACAGTTTATCTTACATGGAAAAAAATCTGAACAAGTTTTTTATTTAACTTCAAAGGATTGAAGAATAATTCTTAAGCACTATACTACATTGGTCTATTACTAGTAGTTAAATTTTTATTGCATTACACAAAACCTCTGGGGGCGATACTTTTCCACAATATGTTTCAGATAGCTGCTTTATATTTCTGAAGAGCATGAGTGATGATTTAATGGAGTCTCTTTCTAACTGTGCAATCTCATATAATATGAAACAAAATGTTAATCAAAGCAACCTGGATGAACAGGAGATGAGTGACTGTGAAATAAGCAGATTGAGGTGCTTGGGTTGAGTGGAGGCTTCTGAGGAGGAGGAGGGGTGTTGAAACTGAGGGGTACCTAAGGCAAAGCTGGAGGTTGGCTCCTTTGCTTCTGTGTGGTCATTGTAGCTGAACTTCCTCTCCTAACACATCCTTCATTGTTTAAGTCCACTAACGAACAATTTGTCAAGTACATTTAACAAAGAACATAACATTATTTTTGCACATAAGAACGATGCCTTCTACCAGAAGACCCTCCCATGCTTCCTGTAACTAATAGCTTATTATGAAAGAGAATTTGCATAAACCATTACAAAATTTTAAAGCTCTTACAGTACATGGGTTTAATAGTTTTAATCCTAAATTATTCTTAAAACAAAATATGTAGTTTTGGACCTTCTTTACTGCTTTAAATCTTTAAATAAAAGCTTTTGTTATATATACTCTTTCATACATCTTGAGTTTCCATTGTACAAGGCCAAATGCCTATAAGAGAAAGACTGGCTTCAGCTGGATTCAGACCTGGAGATAATTCTGGTTAAAGTTACGATTCTTTTTTCTATTACTGTACTTCTTGAACCATATACAATAAGGTCTATGTGTACTAATACAGATTATGTTTTGTTATACAATTAATTAGGTGAAATCATACTTTACTATCCTAGCCTAAAATATGTAAAGAAGTAAAAAAAATTGTCTGTAGGCAAGTTCCAATATTCCTATGCTTTGGGTCTATGCTTTAACAAATTTGGACAATAAATTAGAAGCAGAGCAAGAGGCAGTAGCAGGTTAGGTGGTGCTGGAGTGGGAAAAGAAAATAAGGTATTAAAAAAATCAGGAAAAAAGAAAAAATAAAAAAAGATAGCACTTGTTTCTGGTAAGGAAGGAGATATTTGGTCAGTGTTCTTTATCACAGCCTATGAATGCTTGCTTATCAAGTAGATTGTTTTTTTATTAAAATGACCAGAGTGTGTGATGGAATTTGCAGAATTTTTCAAGTGTTTTAAAGGAATCTTTTTTCACTGAAGTAGTTATAATACATACCAAATAAAATGCGTATTTGCTGAGAAAAATGTCTACCAATAGTTTTCCTTATTATTCCTTTTGCTAACAGGATAATTTCAGGTGCTGAACACAAGTGCATGAACATACCCTTGGACTTCAAGTGAATGGTACCTGCTGGGTAAGGAATCATCCTCCCCAGCTGAACTTTTTGCCATGGAAATGCATACAAAGTTGCAAGAGCCACATTTATCTTCTGGGAGTGATAACCAGCAATGCGTTTGCAATGTGCTTGCAATATATCCAAGGTGATGTATCTGATTATCATTCTTCTCTCTCAAATTACAAAACACATCAATCAAAAGCTAACAGGAGCTGGGACATATGGCATCTCAGAGAAGAACAAGCTGCTGGGCTCCCACCTGTGCCTGGCCTGCCTCGGTGCCAGGAGGGGCCACTGAGTCCCGCTGACTTCAGAGCCTTGGAGTTGTGAATCCAGACTTTTTGGGATGCTGTAGCTCCTGCTCTTTCTGCATGTCACTTACAAGTCATCCATGCTGTGTTCTTGGCACCCCCAAGGGATACAGATTACTGCTGCCTTCTGTACTACTCAGCTCTGCTGTGAGTAGTAGTGACATGTCATGTACAGGGTAGTTGGTTTGGAGCTCCTGTTTCCTTTGAACTGATTTAATTTTTGAAGTTTAATCAGTATATGCTTGCAATGCTGCATGTTTTTGTGTTAATTTAAAATGTCCCCATACATGCTTTATTGATATCTGAATACTTATGGTACCCAGTACTACAGTTTATGTTTAAAAATTGTAATTTTAGACAATATACTCCACAATGATGTTTGTTTTTATTTCATGTAGCCCAAGCTTCATGAAAGTTTGCAAATCCATTTTGTAGTAAGTAAGCTTCATATTGTGATAAGCCCATGTAGCTGCAGCTCTTTGTATTTTTCATCCCACATGTGATGCAAGATTAAAAGTAACATGATTTCTTTGTAACTGTATGCAGGCATTCATGCCAAATGAGGTGGTCACACAGTCCTGCCCTCCTACTGCACCATCCTGAGTGCTGGGGCATCCTGCAACTGAGCAGGAAAGTCCAAACGATTTTCCTTGCTGCTAGCCTAGTTGTAACCCAACAGAGTTTGCTGTGCGGCCACAGCAATGTTTTTATGGGCACAAAGAGGCACGGGGCACAGGTGTGAAAATGAGCAGCTTACAGCAGAAACAGAACCATCTTTCTAAGTCCCACGACTCTCTTATTGTGACCTAATCATGAAACTGTGATACTACTTTACTTGAAATTACGCTTATAAATTAGCATCTTGGCAAGCACGGCTGGGTAACCTAATCAGGCTTTTAACTGCTCCCAAACTGTACAAAGAGGATCAGAAACATTTAAAATGCACAAGTGATCTTTCCATCAAACCAAACAACAGCAGCCAGGCCCAGATAGACATATTTTATGCTCAGAGTAAGGTCAAATCCATCTGAAAAAAAAAAACAAAACCAAAACCCAAAAGTACCTCACAAGACATAGTCCAAGAGTCTAGAAATTGCTATTCATGACCCAGATTTCCACTGAAGAATTCCTGGAACTCACCCTTGTCCCACTTTTCCCAGATTTTAACGTCTACTATGATTGTTATTGGGGTTTTTTATTCTTTTTTATCTTAACATTATTACAGTTTTCAAAAGTTTGAAATCACAAGAAACTCAAAATGTCAGTTAAACTTTTGCTGCCTGAGATTGCTCAGCAGCAGAGCGTGCAAATAACCTAGGTATTATACAGTCTTCAACTTGGCTGATAACAAAGTAGAGTTCAGTATTTTTTCCAACTCTCCTCCTATTCCCTTTGCTAATCACTGAAACGTGCCCCGTGGATATCTGCTGTGACTTTAGCTCAGCGCAGCTTCAGTTACTGTATCCTTCATTCAGCTGCGGCAGTGGGACCGACCCTTATTCTCTAATACCAGGTTACGCAATCAGATTAAGGAGCCATCTGCAGCACAAACTGAAACTGCTCTATAATCGTGTTCCCGGCTCAGGCAGAACTTTGGCTTACGCAGGATCTGTGTCTCCTTGAATTATTCACCAGCCTCCCTGCTACTTCTCTCCTTCTTCAAGTTGGAAATGCACAGCAAGCGATACGCTCAAATATTTCAGCGATTAAATCATTGCGCTTTGAGCACGCTCAGCTCAGATGCCGCTTCTGAGATTTAAAGGAATATTTGCGGTAGTTCAAAGGGAAAACAAAACCTCTCCCTTCCTTGTGCCTCCTTTGAATGTGCTTGAAAGGACAGTAGATCAGAGCTTGCTGCTTTTGCCACTCTGCTGTCAACAGCTGAATTGTTAAACGATTTAATGCCAACGCATCTCTTATGTAGCTTTGTAA
This sequence comes from Melozone crissalis, assembly GCF_028551555.1. NCBI lineage: Eukaryota > Metazoa > Chordata > Aves > Passeriformes > Passerellidae > Melozone > Melozone crissalis. The sequence continues at coordinate 30,879,730 of NW_026535784.1, read as the reverse complement.
AGCCTCAAAACTAAAAATACCTGCTTTTGTCAAGTATTCTCAGAGCGTCTATTTTACCTTGTCGTGTGCACAGCAAGGTCTTGCTTGGTTCATCATTAGCGAAAATAATTCTGCATTCTCAAGGGTTTTCTGTTGTTACAGTCACCTTTACTAACAAAAAGTCCTTTTAAATGACAAAACTGGAAACTCTCACTCTAAGTCGCCTTTGTCTTCAGCGGGCTCTGCACAGGAACGCAGGACGGAGCCCTGACTCCGCGTGTTGTAAAATCAGCTCTAACAAAGGCCGGAGCTCCGTTTGTTTTCCGCCGAGAGACGCAGAGCCGGCGGCTGCGCTGCGGCTCCCGCGGAGTTGCCTCCCGCAGGCGAAGCGGCAGGAGCTCCGCACAGAGCCCGCCCGTCCCCTCAGGCAGTGGGGGCCGCTGCCGGCCATGGCCGACAGTCAGCGGGAAAGAAAGGAGGCAGGGAAGGAAGAGGCCAAGAGGGAAGGCAGGAGACAGACGGTCCGGAACGAGCAGCCCGAGCAGTGCCGGCTGCGGCTAAAACACTACAGCGAGAACAAGTGAACAGGGGCAGCCGCTGCGGCACAGCGAGGCGCCGCGAGAGCCGGCAGGAGGCGGCGGAGGCCGCCGGCCCCGCGTCGCTTCTCTAGGAGCGCGGGTACGCGCTCGGCCGTGCCGGCGGCAGCTCCGACCCGCGACACCCTCCGGGGCCGCCCTTCCACATTCACATCCCACGGTGGAGGCGCGGGAAGGGGGGTGAAGAGAGCTTGACGCACGGGGCTTTGCAGCGGGCCCAGCCTCCAGACTGGGAGGGAGAGGGAGCGGAGCGAGGCGCGGGTGAAGCAGCGGCTGCCGCAGCGCATCCTGCCCCCGGCGCTGCCCGGGCCGCGCTCCCGCCGCCGCGCGGTGCCCCGGGCAGGGACTGCGCTTCCCGTGGGGCCGCGCGCGGCAGCCGGCATGCGCGGCGGGGCGGGGCGGCAGGTTGCTGTTGTTACATAGGAAACAGCTGAAGAGTCTCCACATGACAGGGGGGGAAGGAGGAAGTGGGGCGGCCCGCGGGGCTCTGCCGCTGCCGCTCCGGTAGTCGCGGGGCTCGGCCGGCCGCTGCTGGCGGGGAGAGTCCTTCCCGCGACGCGTGGGCTGACCGCCCTCCAGGGCGAGCTTGCGCCCCGGTGCCGCCGCTGAAGCGAGGCAGGCAGGGAGCGGGGAGCCCCCCGCCGGGCCGCGGCGCCTCGCCGGGGAAGTTTGGTGCGGGGCGGGATCCCGCCGGCCGCGGCGGTGGCGCCGGGTATGAACGGCTTCGCCCCCGAGGAGGTGACCCAGCGCGGGGCAGACCCCGCCGCCGCGCCGGTGGTGGGCAGTGCGGGCTCCGCCGTGGAGGTGCCGCCGCCGCCAGCGCCGCCGGGGCTGGGTCCGGCCGCCGTCGCCGCCGCGGGCTCGGCGGGCGGCGGGTGCGCGGGCGGCCCCGGGGCCGGGCAGCTGTGCTGCCTGCGGGAGGAGGGGGAGCGATGCGGCCGCGCCGCCGGCAACGCCAGCTTCAGCAAGCGCATCCAGAAGAGCATTTCGCAGAAGAAGGTGAAGATCGAGCTGGACAAGAGCGTAAGTCCGCGAGGAGAGGACGCGCCAGGGCAGCCGGCGGGGCGGGCGGACAAAAGCGGCCGGTTGGTCGCTGCGTCTGTGTCTTAGTTGGCCGGGGGACTTTTAATCAAGTTTAGTGGGGAAGGAGGGGTGTTTGGCGGCGGGGAAGTGTTCGTTCCCCCTTCCCAGCTCTTTTCCGTAGCACGGCCGAGTTTGGTTGGCGCGGCAGGAGCGCTGGCTGAAAGTCCCTCCGGGCGGGGGACAGCGCCCGCCTTTCCTGCCTGCCCCTGGGGTCCCCTCTAGCCCCAGGAGCCCGGGCACCGACTGCGTGTGCCCCGCTGTAGCCGGAGCGGGCTGAGCGTGGCCGGGAAGCGCCGCTGCCGGCCGGAGCGGAGCGCAGCCTGCATGGCTCCGGCGGGCTAGTTTGTCTGTTGCTGGCGAGGGCCGCGCTCGCCGCCCCGCCTCGTGTTGCAGCGCCGCACGTCTACTGCCGTGCCGCTCCATCTTCCGCTCGGCAGCCATCGGGCCCCGCGCTGCGCGGCTCGGCAGGGCTCGGCTCGGCCGGGCAGGGCGGGGGCCGGCCGCCTTCCTGCCGGCCGGGTTGCCCGGGAGCTGGGGCAGCGCCCGCCCTCGCCGGGTGCCGCGGGAGAGGAGGGCAAGGCGGGCTGCAGCCTGGGGCGGCCGGCGGGAGCGCCCTGCGCCCGGCCGGGGCTGCGTGTGCCCCCAGACCCTGGCCCCGCTGTGCTGCCCGTCCCGAACGCTGCCCCGTGCTCTCTTTTGCACTCAAAACACGCGGACCTGGGGATTCCGGGCAGCCTCGGGCCCAGATGTCCCAAAGTGTGCAGATCCCCACGAAAGGGAAACTTGTTAAAAAGAAAGAAAGTAAAAATAAGTGTGTTGCGTGACCACGCCGGGTAGCGGAAGTAAAACAAGGAGGGGAGGATATAGCTGGGGAAATGAGAGCCTCTCTCAGCCCTGCAGAGAAAGCGGAGAGCTTGTTTTTGTTTGCGTGCTGCCCGGCCCCGCGGTGCGATGCGCGGCCGGAGGGAGGGAGGGAAGGAGGGCGGGCTGTGCTGCGTGCCTCCACAGCCTGGCACTGCTGCATCGGCCCATTGCAGCAGCGCAGCACGCTCTCCGTTTAGAAGAAGCCAGTAAAAAAGCTTCCTCAACCCAGTTAATGTGGCTGTGAGTGCTTAGCATTGTCTGTCTTCGTGCACTCTAGTCTGGGAGATACACTCCGTGGGTTTGATTGAAAGATGCCGTTTTATTCTTCTAGGCAAGACATCTGTACATTTGTGACTTCCACAAAAATTTAATTCAGAGTGTGAGAAATAGAAGAAAGAGGAAAGGCAGCGATGATGATGGTGATTCACCAGTGCAAGACATCGACACTCCAGAGGTAGCTAAACAGTTGTTTGGGGTTTTTCGAGTTACTGTGTTAAGCTTCTTAATGACACCGAGTCTGCACCAACACCACCCTCCCACTTTTACAGCTTATCTTACATGTGGGAAAGGGAAGATCTTTGATTTGCATTGTTCTTAATACAACAGAATTTAACTGAGTTTTGTGGAATGTTTTGTGATTAAATGGTGCAGAGTACAATGAACAAGAGTCTCTATTTTTAAGTGTCTGATGGTTCTCTCAGAAATCTACTCTTTTCAGCTTCCTCCTCCTTAGCGCTTTGCCACATACCGTCGAGCTCTTATGTTTTGCAGGAGCTCACAACCTGAAGGGAATTGCACATAATGCTTGAGACATAAATGCTTCTCTGTCCTGTCCCTTTTGTGCTAGATGTATTACAGATGGTTCTTGGCAATTACTCCATTGTCCTAGTCACTTTAAAGATGAGAGTTTAATGATGGCAGCTTTGTTTCTGCCCCGCTGTGGGGGGAAGAGCCATTTGGGGAGCTCTGCTGTGAAGGAGTGGAGTAGAGAAATACTGTGTCTTTTCAACCTGTTTTCTACACTGCACGTCAGTGAAATCTGACCCATTAAAATAAGGGAACTAAAGCATCCAACTTTTTTCATGGTATAATGGGTCGGTCTTTAACATAAGGCTCTCTTTTTCTTACACATGCTCTGGGTTATTTTTGCTACAACGTTGCTTAGCAGGTGCTCCACAGTGTTAATTTTGAGCAGAGGCTGTTATGCCTACGTGGTCCCTTCTGAGAGGGATTGTTTAAACATTTTTCAGAAATTGCTCTGTAAGTGTTAATTTAATGGCATCCTTATGGTCAGCATCTGCAGATAACAGCTAGTAAGCAGGAAACTTTGTGCAGGAATCTGTGCCTTTAGGCACGAGGCTCCAGTCTGAAGGCTCTGGCTAAGAGGATTTTAGGAGATTGCAAGTAGTTTGATGCTGGATGGTGTTGTCTGTCTGTTAAATATCTGGGATTGTTTCTTGGAAAGTTCTGTCTAAAGCTAGTGCTGTGAGTGACTTCAGGTAGCTCTCTGACACTGTGTAATTGCAGCTCTCCTGGAAGCCTGTTTTGTTTTCTTATGCCAGGATTATAAAACATGTCACAACTGATGGATATCTCCAGAACAAGAAAACAAGCTTTTTTTTTCCCTTAACAGTAGTATTACAAAAAGGAAAACTGGGAACTGTTTTTGAGGAGCGTCAGCTGGCTGTTTGGACAAGGGCAGTATGTTCATTCCTTGTAATTCCTGTATGCCTTAGATACTTGTTTGCCCTTGACCACCTTTATTTTCAATCATTACCCAGTTTGCTAAGGAAAAAAGTGTCATTCTTCTGAAGAGTTGTAAGGCTCTCCTGCTCCATCTCAGTCATGCCCATCTTTACTGGTTGGAAACGATTCCTACAGGAGGAAAAGAAACTCCTGCAGTACTGGTAGCTTCTGGGGTTTGGTGAAAAGCTGCTGCTCCTCCTTTGCATGATGCCGCAAGGATGGTTTCCCCATTGTGGCTTGGGAAGGGTAATTTAATGCCATGTAAACTTTAGAAACACCAAAGGATACCATCCTTTATCTTGCAAGGTGACCTCACTTCAGGCCTGGCCAGGTTGCCAAGTGTGCAGTAGCACTAAGTGTTCTGCAGTGAGGCTGTTAAATGAATTTAAAGCAAAGGTGAATGCCTTCATCAATCTTTAATGCAGTGAGTTTGGAGAATACTTCTGTAATTGCAACTGACCTAATAGAATTTCTCACTCAGCCTGCTTTCTGAGCCTGCTCTCCCACTCAGTCATCTGATTAAGCTCTCTTAGGTTGTCAGGGAGGATGGGAAGGGTAAGCTGTTGCTGGGAGAAGTGACTGATCAGAGTACACAGGATTCAAAACTGACAGAGTACTGGATTAAGGCTGTGTATTTGTATCCCTGACAGAACTTTGTGTAATTCTCTCAACTGCTGAATGACATTGAGAAAGAATTTTGGACGTTTATGCCCATGCACATAACTCCTGCATATTGCTTGTGTAGCAGGGATACATTTAGAGAGCAAGAGCCGTTGTTTTCTTTCCTCACCTCAAGCCAAGAATGCTTGTGCCTTCTGTGCTCTGTCCTGATTCTAATATGTGCTCTTTCATGGTGCAGGTATCTTTCATGGTGCATGGTGTCTTGTATGAAATCTACATAAGATTTAATGGCTTAAATTACAGTATAGGGTAATGATATAATGGCTGAATATAAAGTAGAGATTCTGATCCTCCTTTGGATCAGCATCTTTATAGGTGTTATATAAAAGTTGCTATTGAGCTTGTGTTATTGTGCTGGAACTGGGAAGCAAACAAAAAATCCAGAATGGATGCAAGTACAATAGTGAATTCAAAATAATGTCCACAGCTAAAGGGAGGTAGAGGCATGCTCAGTAACAACAAAACACTCTTAAACTGAGCTGGGCTATTTTCCTTTCTGCTGGAAGGTTTGTTTTTTGTCAAAATGACATCTGCTGAGCTGACTGTTTACACTTGTGTATCTGTGATTTTCCAAAATGCTTTTGCGAGACGAACTGTTAATGACTGAATTTTTTTCAGTTATATTAGATTGTTTTCTTCCCCTTCCCCCTCTTTTCTTCTAGGTTGATTTATATCAGTTACAAGTGAACACACTTCGAAGGTACAAAAGACACTTCAAGCTACAGACCAGACCGGGACTTAACAAAGCACAGCTTGTTGAAGTATGTATGAGTGTTTCCCATAATAGAGAATGCAACTTGCTGTGGCATGTGGTTTTCTATGCACTGTGATCCTTGCATAAAGTGCCTATATAATCTGGATTTTAGGAGAACAAAAGGGAGCTGCTTATCTAGCTTCCTTCATTGGCCACAGCTCCTGAGCCAAGTAAATCAAAAGTAAAAGCTCTTTCCAGAGGAGGGACTCTCAACTTCCAAAAGGAGTATATGCTGCTTGTAAACACAGTGTTGAGCTGGAGCAGTAAGATGGTCTTCATGCCCCTGAATGTCATAGAATCACAGATTTATTCTGTCTGTGCATCAATCACAGCTTCACCTGAAATGTCCTGCTGGAAAGAACTAGAAACTTAGAGCTGTCAGTGAAGTTCTGGTGAGGTTCAGACTTTGCTTTAAAAAGCTAGTTACTGCAAACGTAGGTTTCTGTATGTGTAAAGTACAGAAGCCTGAAGAAACATGCTTCTGTTGATAATTAATTCTGGTAAAACCACTGGAATCTGCTGTCAGAAAACTGGAATTACATGGAATTTACTGTTTCCAAAAGTGCTGAAGCTGCATGTCAGTACAGCTGTATGTTAGCATCTTTGCTTGGCGTGAGTGCTATTTTAAAGGAATTCTTAGTGCTGCAAAGGTGCAGTCACAGCATATTGATGTAAATAAGTGGAAGGGCTGGTGATCTTAACAGGAACGTATAGCTACTGATTTTTCACTTTTGTGCAGTGATACATTCAGCTGTATTTAAGTGCAGACGCTGTTTTCATCTCTCCTTAATCTGTGTGGATTAAAAACAAGGCTCATAAAGGTGTGGGTGACCTCAAGGCTGAACTGTAAAGGAATAGCCCTGCTGCCACTAAGTGTGAGAATGCAAAATCAGTCTTCCATTTTTTTGTATCTATGTTAGCTCTTGAGTTAGGACTGTGAATTGAAAAATCACAGGCAGTTTTTGTTCTGCACAACTGGTGTTTCACAGGGTCTGCTTTAGGTACATCTCATAGGATAATTGCACTGGGTTATTCCAGTGCTGCATGGTGTGCATGGGCAAAGCTGTTCTGCCACATGCTTGATTTCACTGACCTGCAGGTATTTGTGAGCCATAGCCAGAGAGCTTCCTTAATACACAGTACATTTGATTCCTTGTAATCTGTCCCAACATACCATGGACACTGCTCTAGCTGTTACTGAAAGTTCACTTCAAATTACTGTGTCAAACTGCTTCTCTGTGAATACTTTTGGGGTAGAGTTTAGAAAGTTTCCTAATTTTTTAGTTAGGCTGAACATTTGTCCATTTATCCCACGCATATCCTGTGGTGCTTAAGTGAGCAGTCCCATGTTTTTCACTTCATCCTTTTAATCTACCAGTCTGGCAAAGAGCCAGTGAACAGATTCAGTTACAATATTTTGCAACTTTCTTTTAAAGCTGGTGTTTATTTTGATGAAGGGAAAGTCTGCTGAAATGACAAGTGATTCAAGAACTGCTTACGGATTGTTATATTTCAATGGTTACAGCATGGTGAATTTTCATTAATAGTTTTGTTTTGAAGAGCTGAATGTTCAGTTATAAATTTCTGGTAATTCTTGTGTTGTGTTAAATGTTGCTGTATGTGATTTGATGCAGACACCACCTCCCAAGTTGAGTGGACAGCAGTAGCCTCTCATAATTGTACTGTCACTATTGATATTCTGTAGTCATTACCTGTTATATTCAAGCTCTAACTAAACAAATGTAATGGTAGTCCCCTGATTGTTCTGATAGCTTTGAGGGGTTTTTTTCCCTGAAAAAATTCTCAGCTTTTTACTTTGAAAATTTAGGGGTACAATCTCCTACATTTAGTTCACAGTTATCAGTAAAATAGTTCCTGTTTACCTTTTATGACTACCAAAGACTTCTGAAGAGAGGCAGAATTTCCTTTTTTGTAAACTTCTTAATCAGTCTTTTAAACTTGAATGTAGTACATTTAAATATGAATCTTCAGTTTTTGCATGTAAGAGTGATTATTTAATTTCCTTGCATTCTTCCTTTATAGATAATTGGCTGCCACTTTAGGACAATTCCAGTGAATGAAAAGGACACCTTAACATACTTCATCTACTCAGTGAAGAATGACAAGAACAAACCAGATCTAAAGATGGATAGTGGGATTCATTAGGCAGAAAAGGTTGGGACTGAGACTCAGGCTGCAAATGAAAAGACTGAGGTTTTGTTGATATGCAAAAGCTTTCTTTGTAACTTTTTCTCCTGAGAGAGTTTGTCTGGTTTATTTTTCATAACCTTGTTGATTTGTTTGAAAACCATCTCTTATGAAACAAATTTCCTCAGCAAAAGTATTTTAAATAAATATCACTGATATTGTTGCTCAAATGGGTGTGTCTGTAATTTTAATGAGTTGGACTCGATCCTGACAGGTCCCATCCAGCTCAGCATATTCTGTGATTCTATGATACTTGTACCTAATAGTTAAGCTTTAATGAACTATGTAATAATATTAAAATATTTTTCAATTGAATCGTGCCAAGGATATATTTGTAAGTGTGCCTCAAGTGCTTATGATGCAATGCCTTTAAAAAAAAAAACTGTAGCAGACTTGGCAATAGGTTCTTTTTCCTAAGGTAAGAGGTTTTAAGTGCCAGTTCTGTTCTTAGCTGGGCAGAAATGGCTGAGTAACAATTTTTTCCCCCTTTGGAAACAGCTATTGAAGGATTTTCTGAGTTGTTTATTCATTGTGTCATTGCTGAGATACATGCTTCCAAGCACTGAGGCCTTCCTGCTCCTATATTAAAATGGAAAAAAATGCAGCTCTTGAATTTCAAAGCTGTAAGTACAGATGAAGAGTCTGCTGCAGCTTGCTGTGCTGAGAAATCCTTTGACTCAGTAAGAAATCCTTTACCTGCTGACTTCTCCATTTGTCTGCATGGACTGCTGCTAAGAACTTAATTGGAGAATGAGAGTTGAGCCTGTGTGGGGTCAATACAGCCTCTTCTAACAGGCACACTGCTTCTTTTCCATTGCATGGATTAGCTCAGGCCTGTCTAAAAGGAATAACCCCCTCTCAATAAACCCAGAACCCATGGTAGCTTAGGGAGAATAATATCCAGCAATACTTAGGCTTTTAATTGATTGTCTTAGAAATCTCTGATGTTGAAGATGGTATTATGAATGACTTCTCATATTGCAACTATTTTGTCAATCTAAATGTGTGGTGTATGGAAAATGATTTCTTTCTGCTTAAAGCTGTGCATGTAGGATGAATAAACAGCTGAGGGAAAATAGTTTTCTTCTTAAAACTGAGGAGGACATGGCTTCAGCTGGTCCAGTTAGCATTCATTGCAACTCCCAACCTTATCAGATGTTTATAAGCTTTTCCTTAATTTGGGAATAATCAGAAAGCAGTATGTCTGTGATCTAATCTGCTTGATGTTAATCTTTTGAGTTTTTTTGAAAATTACTACTCTGCGGGCATCACTACAACTAAGATGCTTCACTTTGCTTTTTTTGACCTGTGAGGCTTGCATAGAACTGAATGCTGATAAACCTTAACCTCAGACTGGCTGCTTTCCCAATGGTATGATTTCTTTCACTTGTACTGCTTTATCTATTTCCACAATACAGTTCTGCAGTGCTGGCCTAGGTTCAGGACAGTGATATCTAGCTAGTGACAGCTAAAATTGCTGCTTCTTTGAAGATATGTTTTCATGGCCATTTCACTATAGGGACTGTCAATTTGTTTACTAAATGTCCTTTGCACACAATCGGGCTTCTTACCTTCAAAGTGCAAATTGCGTAAAAAGCAGGGAACCTAGTCGTGGGTAGGACATCCAAAGGATAAAGAGTTTTGTTCTGAGTGCATGACAGGGTTGAATGTTCTCACCTAGGCCTGGCAGGACCTGTAGATGAAGTTGTGTGAGGGAAGGAGAGTAGGGAAAAGAAACAAAAGCAAGTTTCTATTTGTCAGTTTTAAAGTAGTAACTTAAGTGACTCTATCTTGCTGCATGTGGAAAGTGGCAAAGTTGTGGATTGTGGATTTTCCAGGAGTCTTGGAAGAAATTTTAACTGAAAGCCACCAACTTTAGTACCCAGTCTTGTGTCTGCCTTAACTTTTTTTTGCTACACCTGTTTTATAAAGCTGTGAATGCCAGGCATATGCAACATGATTCTTGTAGAAACTAGATGGCACAAACAACAGAAATTTACCTACCCTAGAAGCTTGTAGAGGACTTTATACAAGAGCACATACCATAGTTTGGTTTTTTTTTTTGCAGAGCACTAACTTTGGATATTTTCACTGGGTTGCCAGAGTTATGGGGTTTATTTTACTGTCAATAGATTGTCTGGTAGGAAGCCCAAATTATTCTGCTTGAATAATTACACAAATGAGGCTTAAAAAGCCTGGTGACAAACTGTTAAACAGTCAGTAGGGCATAAATAGTACACACAGATTTACTTGAAACATTTATTATTGGCTGTGTGTAATCACACCCTCCCCCAGTATCCAACCCTTGTTTACTAACAAGAAAAACAGTCATGTTGATATTTCATACTGACACATGAAGGAAGCATGGTAAGCTGGTGGTGGGAGTTTGGGCCAAGGTGTAAGGGTATTGGGTGAGCACTGCAAGTGCATTTTTTCAGTAGCGATGACTGCACAGTTCCTTCAGTGCTGCACACTTTCCATTGGACCGGCTTGATGGCTAAAATATATGTGTGTTTATATGTGTAAAGCAGCGAGTCAGGCTTGCTACCTGTAAGCCTGGCTTGTTCAGGTGACTGCTTAAAATTATGTGGTCACCCCTCAACACATGCCAATACAGATTGCCATATAATGGTCAAAATTTATCTCTCTGTATCTATCTCATAGATCACAATACCTTTTAAATATTAAGATGATTATCTCTGTGCTTTCTGTAGCTATTGCCTTACAGGGCTAGCCTAAAAACGCCAGCATTTTAACTTACTTTGGAGTACTGTATTCCAAACAGAGCTTGAATGAAAAAATCTGTTGTTCTAATATTTTTAAACATTCACTGCTAAGATTAAGCAATTTAAGAGTTTAGAGATTGCACAGTCAAGGCAGGTGACCAGGTAGACACAAGACCCAAGTGTGCTTTAGTACTGTTAATGTCAATTTTTACTCTTTTTTTTTTTTAAATTCCAGTGAAATACTTTCAAATATGGAAATACAGGCCTTTTGTATGTGCATGTATTTTAAGATGCCTAAACAGAACGTGGGAGCTTTACTTCAGAAGTGCCAGGGATTGAGTGGCTTCAGCCTAAAATGGCATTAAAAGTGTGATGGCAATAATGGAATAGGAAGCTGCACTGCCATAAGTTGCTCTGAGAGTCATGTTCCTAACAACATGAAGGCTTAGGCTTGAAGTTTCTTTGTCCAGACTAAGGATATTGTGCTGAGTAAGAAGAGTTATGCTTTTTGCTGGGGTATGCAATATTAGGACACATTAAGAGCTTGTACAATCTGTTAAACCATGGAAATGGCTTTATTGAAATTAGGTCAGCTACCAGATTTGAAAAGAAAACTTCTTAGGAATTTGATATTCTATAAAGGTATAGAAAAGAAATTCTTTTTACAGTATAAAATGAGGCAATGGCTTGTGATTAGAAAGGAAGTTTTTTTGTTGGTGTAGTTTTGTTTTACCCTTGAAAACATTATTACATGATCGTAGAGTGATGTCTGTTATCTTCACTTGCAGACTCGAATCATTGACTGTTGCAGGGGATCACAAAAGATATCTTTGGTCCAAAGAAAATATCCCTGAAAGATAGGATCACATATTTAAACAATTAGATCACTGGTTTATTAGAGCTTTAATATGGCATGTATTTCCCACTGTGGATATTTTTTAGCATGTATCATGATGTATGTGGGATTACTGTGTTTGTGGGATGTCCTTCCAGCAATGCAAATGCAACTGCAGGTCTGGATGAAGATCCTGCATTTCTACCTCTGCCAGCCTGCTGTGGGAGCAATGGCCAAACCTTCATTGGCTGAATGGGTGGCAGAGCTCCACCCTGGTATTTTAACTTTGAGAAAATAAACTTACCGAGTAGGTTATATTATCAAAATAAAGGACTTGGCATGTGCACACATACTGTTTTAGTGCAGTTTGTCCTGAAAACACAGATGCAAAGCAGGTCCTGTGTACCTCAGGGTGATGGAAGGAATATTTTCTTCCATATTTTTATCAATGGAAGAGGCTTTACTATGCTGCTCAAGGGTTGAAGCTAGAGACACAAAGTGTGATTCAGAGTGAGGTCACCATATCTGGTTTTAGGGAAAGTGAAAGATGAAAATCTTACTTAAACCCTGCTCTCAGTGTGAAGTTTTTCGCTTTAGAAGTCTTTCCCGTTTGATTCAACTTGAGTACCCTACAGGAGTGCTAAAAAGTTGTCCTTATTGGATTTTAGAGGACTTGAGAAATGAGTATTAAGAGGAGCATATATAAAAAAATAATTTTTGCTTGCATATATAATGCCATCACAATTTGGTGCCTCTGAAGTATTAGTAAGTTTTGAACTGTTGATATTTCTAATCCAATTTTACTGAAGAAAAGATGTTGCTGAAGAGCTGAATGAAATAATACCTCTTAATACATTTTATTACCTAAAACCAGTATGGGCTGATGGTGTTTCTTTAACTCAGCTATGTTCTTTCTATATGACAACAACAAAAACCAATGTTCAGTGAGAACTTCACTGTTCAACTTTGTCAGCAGTGCAAGGAGGCCAGGGAGGTGTTGGTGTTCTTGGGCTCAATCTTTGCTTTGCCTTATACAAGTATATGTGAACCCCTGTGCCCCTCTTTTGTTTTTTCTGCTTTAACAGCTATTTTTACAGAATTACTTGTTCAGCTGACATATGTGCATGCAGTTTAGAATAGCAGCACAGTTCTCTTCCATGGAACAGGAACCAAATAGGATATTTTTGTGGTCCTGAAAACTTCTTTGTTGTAAAATGCTCAGAATAAGTGTTTGATGTAGTTATTCTTAGTCTGGATCAAACAGAGGAGTCAAAAGTTGGGTGATTCAAATGCTGAGGTCCCTGTTAATAGGACAGGGAGGTTTACAAAATATGCTAAGCAAGTCCTAGGTGAGCACCTGAAAAACAAATCCTCAAAACTGACAGTAACAGAAAATTGGCTATATCTTGATATCATTTCAAACCATTTGAAGTGAGGAATTGCTTTAAAATGATAGCCTATTCTGTGTATGGAAACTGATGGAAATAAAAATGCTGGAAATATAACGCGCAGTTGTGAAGAACTATGTGAGTTGACATGAAATGAGCGTGGTCTTACTTGGGGCAGCAGAGCAGTTCATTCAGGTTGCAGTAGCAGATGACCTGGCAGCCCTTCCCTTCCCAGAAGTGGTGTGGCAGAGCATCGTGGACGTGCCGGAGGCTGTCCGTGCCCGCGGGGACGCTGTGGCAGCTGTGCTCCCGGAGGGGCCGCTTGTGGCACGAGTGGCGCTGGGCAGGCACCGCGGGGGCACCCGGCACCGAGCTCAGCACCAGCAGCACCCAGAGCATCTTCATGTTTGCCAGGCTTCCCACAGCAGGGTGCTAAAGAGAAACAGGTATGTGACACGCTATTGCTGCTGAGCAGGGCTCTTTCCCTCATTTGCTTCCTGCCTTGCGTTTCTCTTTCCTGTGAAGTTTCGGTCATTTGAGCCTGAGTGCTGGAGAGTGTTCTCTCCTAGGAGGTAAATAATATTGCAGCAGAATTGATATTCATTACTTTCTGTACAACCTTGGGAATCCTTTCATTGCCAATTGAAGCTTCTGATGCTAGCAATTTTGTTGTTTCTTTGGCCTCTCACCTTGAGAAAATTGCTTTGAGCTGGCCGTGGTTTTTTTTGGCGATGTAAGTGATTGTATCGATTGCTGCCAAACCAGGGGGAAATATCTGGGTGTGTGTCCTTGCCTCCCTGGCCACTTTGCCTGTCAAAACAAGAGTCGCTCACATAAAATAAATAGCATCCTTCCCCATCAGAGTTGTGGAAAAACTGTTTTCAGATTGAATCCTGTGTCATGGGCTGTGTGAGAAGCTGAGGCATTAAGCAGTGTCTGCAGTGCTGCCGCGTGCTGCTGTCCTGGCCTCTGGTATCATACAGCACTAGGGAGAATCTTCCTTATTGGGTTTCTTTAGTACTGCAGACTGCTTAGTTGAGTCTTGCTACTGGAGGTCATTGTGGTTTAACTGGCTTTTTAAAAGGTGGGATAAATTATCCCTTGCAAAACTCTCCTGCTGGCCACTAGGCTTCCCAATGTTTTGTTTAATGTGGGGTCTGCTGTTCTGTGCTGCTCTGCACAGTCTGACCATGCCACAAAGCTTTGGATCCTTGAACTTGCATTCACTTTCAAAATAGGCTTTTGAACAATATTTCAGCTGAATTTTTATTGATATTAAGAGAGTGAGTTTTTTACCTTTCCTTATTCTCAAACAAAATGGATCTGTTATCTTAACTGAATTTAAACAGGAATTCTGCTCAGAAAATTAAAATAAAGCATGACCAGCTCTGCCCAGCACTCTCCCTGTATACTCATTTTTCTTGTGTAAGACTTAAGGAAGACTTTGCTGTCCTTCATCTTGTTGGCACTCTGGAACTGGTGCCCTGACACGATGTTATGGGCCAGCCCCGGTCTTCATTGTGGAGTGAAGATTAGAATGGACTAACCCAAAAATAACAAGGTATAAGACAATATCTAATCAAAGACTATCAAAGTGTAAGACAATATCTAATCAAAGACTATCAAAGGTGAAGTTAAGATGGTAGAGCTATTATCTAGATAAGGAAAAAAATGCCAGCTGTAGATGTGACTATAACATGAATTACTTTGTAAAAAATCTTGAGGTCACCCTTGAAAAACAAACAGTAAAATTTTAAATATATAAATCTACTGTATTTTTAAATCATTTTTCTCAGGTAGTTTTCTTGCCACTATAGCTATCTTATCTTCCATTTCTTCAGCCAATGAATAAAATGTAAGAAAATCTGGAAATTGAGATTCATATTATGGATAAAATGCAAAAACTCAAAGCTTTTTGGTTATTTATTTTTATATTTAAACTTGGGTTTTTTTGAACATCAGTAGCGAAATAAAGCATTAAAAAGTGGCCAATATATTAAAGAACATGAGTGAAGTGAGAATAAGCTCTTCTGGGGCTTTTTTTGGCTTCTGTTGTAGAAGCAAAATTCATTGAATAATTCCTTTTAGTTTTCATGAACTTGTACGGGAACTCTTAGTAGAAGACTCCTATAAACTACTAGTTATGGAGCCTTGGGGATCTATTTTTAATTACCTCAGAGTGCAGTATTGAATAACATATTGTCTTTATTAGTTTTAGACCTCAAAACTACTACTCAAATAAAGTAAACATTGCCTGGTGTTTTTTAGACTTGAGTGTAGAATCTGTATTATTATATTCATGGGTTTATTTTGTAGGAGTATAAACACTTTAGTTATGAGGGCTCTGCTCAGAGAAGTCTAATGCTTAAAGAGAAAAAAATTATTGATACTATACCTAGATAAATGCCAGTGTCAGGGAGTAAAATTTAATCTTCTGTTCAAATAGTTTGGCTTCATTATTTAAGTATTAAATGGAAGAAAATTTCCATGAAAGAGAAAATTAGGAAGCAGGGGGTTTATGCCTTTGCTTCCTGTGATGGGATTATTCTGTGCTCTTCTACTGAGGATGAGGTATTCATGATACCTTGCTCTTGTGAATTTTTTTTAATTTCTAATAATTCAGGTGATCTTTCCCTACCTGGAGTTCAACTGAAATGCTCATTTGACTCTGTTGCCAGCTGCCTACCTCCTCAAAATTTGCAGGAATCCACTTCCTGAAAAATAGGCACATTCATCCTGAAAATAGGTGCATTCTCTGTACTCTGTCAAATTGCAAGACTCAAAAATCATGGCTTACAGTTTTTAAGGTGATTCTGTAACTCACTACTTGCCATTTAATAAGAATAATGGGATATTGCTGTAGTGTGTCATCGGAAGGGTTTTTATGGGTGGGTGCCAAAATCAGTATTAGCAAAGTCAACATGCAGGACAGCTATGGATAGACAGCTCCTGTGACCAGTTATGCATGTTACCAATGATAAACATTGTTATTATTCAGAAAAAAAAAATATAATTTTGTTTCTGCTTAAATATTTCCTCTGGGTTTTTTTTTTTTTTGTTGTTGTTGGTTTTTTTTTTGTTTTTTTTTTGTTTTTTTTTTTGTAGATCATAACAAAATAGAAACTTTTTGTGAAAAGGCCTTTCTTCAAACGGGTATTTCTTTCCTGGGGGAACGCAGTCCCTATTTGCAGATGAAGGATTGCCAAGGAGCTGCAGTGTTCCATCAGCTCCCTGCACAGGATCGATGCAGACCTTTCAGATGCAGCATCTCTCTCTGACACACTGCTGCAACTTCTTTTCCCGAGTGCTGCTGAACAGATGTTGGAGTGTCACTGATTGCCTGGGTGAAGAACAGAGCTAGTATGTGCATGTTTATTTCAAAATGACCGTCAAAGGCATTGTCTGCTGTTGCATAGCACAGAAGATAGGCTTTTCTCATAAAACAAGTCAGGAAAATTCAATGAACAAATCCAATCACTAATGTGGCTCAGAGACTCGTTCATTGCCAGCAAGAATGCTCTTACAGTCCTTTATTTTATAAAGCCTTCTGAAAAGATAACAATGCCAGGCATGCTAAGCCTGACCAGCTTGCTCTATCAAGATTTTATCATTTCAAATTCTAGCAGGAGTAGAGCCATATAAAAATACCGAAAATAAGCTCCTTTCATTTGCAAAAATTCTTTTCATTTAATTATTTTGATTATTTTGAAGCGGTGTAAGTGAGATTTAACACCAAATGCACCTGGGAATACAAGTGCTTTGAAATATTTTGGAGCTTTTCCTAAAGGAAAATGGTTAGTTTGGGAATATGCATGATGAGTCAGGAATTAGTGCTGTCTCCGCTTGTTCAGCTGAGAGTGTTTGAATGATCTTGCCAGGCAATTTGGCACCATCTAATACTTGGATCCGCTAGATGCAGAGGTAATCACACTGAAGAGAAAACCCCAAGTCTCAGCCTCCTTGTCCAAGAACAGCAGGGTAATAGTTCATGAGAAGTGATGTCCTTTAAAGGTCACACAGTATCACTAGGAGCTCAGGTGTTAGAAAAAGAGAAAACTGAGAAATGGTACAAAATGTGTATTTCGGCAGTTCTAGAGATCCTGCGTGGTTGGGAAAACAGAAATATTTTTAGGTTGGTCTATCAATCATTAAAAATATCAATCCTTCGTTAAATATATCCTTCTTTTCCCCTTAAATAGGTTGTATTTCTAGTTGCCTAATGTTGAAAACAAGAAATACATTAATGTGTACACTTTTGGTGTATGTTCTTTTCCAGTTTGTCCAGTGGCGTGTGCCAGGTTAACAAGTTGCACTTCAAAAGCATATATATATATATATATAAATTGTTTCACTTATTCAAAATGAAATGTATTTTAGTGTTTATTTATTTGTCAAGTTTGCCTTTCACAAGCACCTGTAAAATGCCGAGTATTTAGTATTTAGGTGTTAGTGCTTGATAGTTAGGTTTATTAGTGCATTACTAAAAAATCATTACACAAGAACTGCATAATTGCTAATATTGTGAAGAATTTTTTTCCATTAAAAAAAATTGTTACATCTATTTTGCTTGAACAGTTGGTGCCCTGTAAGGACAGAAGCTATTCCACTGAGAACGAATTCCGTGAATTACTGCTTTGTAATTGTCATCAATACCATGATTCTTTCCAGAAACTGGTTCTCATGAAACCTCAGTTAGTTTTCTTTAAGACAGCAATTCATTGTGAAGACACCTCTCTCCATATTATATTGAACACTGGGAGGCAATATAGTATATTTAGTGACTTCAGATGTTCGTATGGAGTATCCAACCTTGAAGAAAAACAAGATAGTAAAAGAATTATTTTGATCTGGATCCCAGCCATGCAACTGTCATGAATGGTACCTGCTGCCTGCAATATAACAGCTTCTCCCAAATCTTCTTCTGCATATTCCCATATGTATTTCTAATTCTGTAATCTGTAACTGGAAGGAGCAGGTAGACAAGGATAATTTCAGGAGCAAAACGTACCTTAATCTTCTGGTTCACTCCCTTCCATGTTCTTGGCAGCTGTATCCTTTGAGATGTGCCCAGAGAGAGCTAGAGCTGGGATGAGAGGAGGGAGGGAGGGCAGATGGGAGATGCTGTACAATCAGCCCTTTGTTTGTCCTTACTCTGCCTGTGAGTGATGAGCGCTGTTCTCCAGCAGTGGGTCACAGCATGGGCTCCTCTCTCAGTCACTGCCGGCCCAGTCTTGGGGCAAAAATGTAACACATCCCTTCCAGCAGGAATCAGGTAATTCAGCCAGCAAAGGTGTCTCCTCAAGGAGCAAAGCATAACACCCAGAACAAGAGAAGAGGAAAGATCCTGTGGAATACCTGTGTCTTGCTTGTGGAGTGTGAGCAGCCTGGGGGAAATGGGAAGGAGCAGTTTTCTGGGGTCGTGCAGCCAGAAAAACATGGTTTCTATGCAGGTGTCTTATTTTGCATTTGGTGGACAAGAACAGGCCTACTCAACAATCCTACTTTAAGTTTTGACTTTGGGATCCTTTCAAGTTTTCTGAAAATGACATAATAAAAAAAAACCCCTTGATTATTTTAACCAGATTTCTAGTACAGCACGCTCAATGATGCCACATTATCAAGTTCTTTGCTGAACAATGTTTAATCAAGAGGTAAAGCATTACATTGAAAAGTATTTCAGAAGAAGTTATTTTAGACTAATTTCAGATTAATCAAATGATCTGGTACCATAAAAACAAGAATCTTAAATGGAATTGAAATACTATGTACTGATGAGAAAATAGTCTTGAGGGTGAAGCATGTGTCCTCATATTTTTCTTGCAATTTATCTCTTGTTCTACTGCAGCCATCCTGGACCTATTTTGCAATGGGAAGAGAGAAGGATGATTGTTGAGCTGTAATTCTTACATTTTTCTTGTGTGTGTTGTTTTGATTCTGATGTTGTATTGTAAGAGTTTAGTTTTCTCTGTCTGTTGGTCTGCTTCCAGGACAGAGGTTTGTAAGGAGTACAAAAAGGTGCCCCAGCTCAGCTGGTTCAGTTTACAATCTGATGTCTTGGTGCTTGTTCAGCTTGATTTATTGGTGGTTGTTCACCCTCCTTCAGAAGTGAGCTGGGGCCTCTGTAAGTGCACGTCCCACGTTCTGCTGCCTCAGCAAAGGGAGCGGGTAAATGGCACACTTATTGAGAAGCAAACCTTTGGAAACTGAGCCTGCCTACTCATGGTGCTCCCATCCAGCAGGGTGCTCCCCCCTTTCTGCTGGAGATGGGCAGCTGGGATGGAGGAACAGGGTGCATGGCTGTGCCTCTGCCTCTGGTTCTGGTTAGAAACCTGAGGAAGGACATTTGTGCTGCTGTGGTTACACGCACACGGCAACTTAAAAGGGGAGGGAGTGGCTGTCAGAGCAGGACAGCCTCGACTTTCCAGGGTGACAAAATGCCTGCTGCTGCCTCTGCCTGGCTCCAGAAATGCCTCCCTGGTGCAGAGCATGGCCCCAGCGTTCCGTGCCCTAAATGAGATGACGGTGATGCCTGCAGGAGTACGCGGTGTTCCAGGGCAGCCTTGGCCGTGGGAGCATGCTAGGAGTCTGCTGGGCAGGCACAGCAGCAGGGATAAAACTGGAAAAGGGAGAGAGAGCATAGCATGCTGAAGCTCTGGATTTGAATGCCTTTTTAGTTACTTGCAAATAAATTCTGGTCTGAATGATTTGAAGTTTTTGTCAGAAGGTGTAATAAAAGTGTGTTAGGACTATTAACTTGCTTTCTTTTTAAGTTTTCTTGTGTTTTCCAGGGAACATATGTGTTTTCAGAACACATATGTTTTTCAGAGCCCTGTCTGGACAGCAGTCCAGTGAGCTGACAGTTTTGTCTGTAAATTGGAGTATGTGAGGGATAGTTTTCTTCAGGACATGTCTTGCTGCATTTTGAGAAAAGACAGTTCTAACAAAGTTAGTGTTTGCCTGGTAATTTTTTTTTTTTTGTTTTGCTCCCCTCCATAGTTCCATGTATGATATTTTCAGTCACTGAAAACTTCCAGGAACGAGAGGAAGTTTTCTCCCTTGTGATGCTGCTACAGAGCAGAGACTGAGAAGCAAAGTGGGATCTGGAGGAAGCGAAAGTTTTGAGGAATTTCATCAGCGAAATGCAACCCAAAAGGAAGTCACTATGACTGCTGTAAAACAGTCCTTTAAGGAGTTAAAAGTGAGGTATGGGAAATGAATGGAAGGGCTGGGGAGCCTGCACTGGGAGAAAGTGCATAGCAGTACTTCCAGATCTTGCCCTTCTTTCCCTTTCTCCACTTTGCCCCTGACCCACTGCCCTGAATATCTGTTTCTCTGCTGTCTGTCTCTCTCCTTGTCTCTCCAGCCCTGAAGGCCTTTTCTTCATTCTCAGTTTCCTTGGGCCTTTCTGCCCAGCCCCACAGCCCGGTGGGCTCAGCAGCCGGTGTCTGGCACAGGCTGGCAGGGCGCCAGCTCTGACAGAGGGCCATTGAAAACTGCAGCAGCCTTTTTGTTCCCTGCCATGGCATCTGGGATCTGCAGGAGAACCAGAAGGAAATCTTGCTTTTTCACCCTCCTTCATCTGTGCAGAGAGAGTAATCCTGAGCTGTGTCTGACTCATTTTATTTGGAGGCAATCTTTTAGATGTACACGTATCCCTGTTTGTGTCTGGAGAGCTATGGCATTATTAGAGGTAGGATGCAAAGCAGAGCTCCTTTGGGGTTTTTTTCCTCTTCCCCAGGCTGAAGTCAGTGAGAAGTGATGGCCCATGAGGAGGCAGTGGCAGATGGAGGCAGGAGGGGGTGTGACAAGGTAGCAGCAGCAATCTGTAAGAGAGAAGTAGTTTTCAAAGGAGAATGGCCCCTGGTAGGGTGAGACAGAAGAAAGAAAAGGCAGCATTAAAATTCAGCTGCAAAAGCATGGCTGTCTCTGACATGTAGCATTATTCTAGACTAAATTTGTGTAACATGCCCTGGGAAAATGATATTTTTCTTCTTTTTTTCTTTTATTTTTAAGTACCCAGTGCACTCTAAAATGTGCTTTGCATTTTAAACGTGAGCCACACAGGTTTAGCTTTTTGCTGTCAATGAAAACCACTTTGCATCTTATTTGTATCCTTGATACCAACACTAAGCTCTTTTCAGGCTGACAGTGAGAAATAGCAATGCATCTCCACTCAAATCTCCTTAAAAGATACCACTTTACCTTTGAGTTAACTGGCTCATTCATACATAGAGCTCATATGAGGAGATCTATAAGGAGCCCCAGAACCTGATTTTGGCAGATGATGCAGTCTAAAACTGTACTTGAAGATTATAAAGGAATATAAGTATTGTAGGGATGCATAAAGACCTTGCAGACATAATGGCAGTGGTAATGACAGTGCCAGCAGAGCTAAGATATTAACTGCTATCACCATTTGTTACAGGACCACAGTGGGTTAGGGACCTGGGAATCAATTATCAGCACAATGGGCTATTAAGAAAAGATAAAAGTCTCATGTGTTCATTTTGCAAATATACATAAGTGTAAAACAAATATATCTCACGTTACACCCCTCATGTCACATTTTTCATCACTCAAATTTTATTATATCAGTCAGAAAAAGTAATTGGAAACTGTTCTTGTGCTTTTATTTTGTGTAATTTGTTCACTTGCTTTTTTCTTTTATTTTAAAGAAAATGTGCTGTTAAATACTCTACAATTGCCTTTGCAATTCTTGCATCTGATAATTTGCTTTATACCTTGTACTTGCATTAGCTTGGGGGATTCATCTGAGTTTTCTGGAACACCTTCATTGTTTGTTCTGTACTTCTTGTTCATCCAGCATTTCTTCTATTTCATGCCTTTGTTTTTGAGCATTGCATTACTTCCAGCTGCTGTTTTCTGCAAAACCCCTTTGTTTCCCCTCTCTCTTTCTGACTTTTGGCTTACTGGTTTTACTGTCAGTTTTCACAACTTTTTTTCTGCAGGTTGCAATCTGTGCTTGGTTAAAATGGAAACCCACAGTACTGGGCTAATCAAAGGCATCTTTTAGTGTATTTCCTCAGATCAATGCCTCTTGGCATGCTCAGGCTGTTGCTGGTTTTTTCTCTGAAGGCAGAGAGGATGCAGTATACTCAGAACCTGCTGATGTAATGAACCATTAGTTTCAGACAGGCCAAATGAGTCAATGTTTTAAGTGTGTATATAGAAAGTTTGGTGTCTCAAGCAAATGAGTCTGAATATGTTATTGAAAAATTATTTTGAATTGAGAAACTATGCCCAGCCATCACAGATATTGCTTGTGTGATACCTAGAAATCCATGCCTGCATGGATGAGCCAGCAGTGGACCCTTGCAGAAAAAAAAGCCAACAGTATCCTGGCAAGAGGAGGAGTGCTGTCAGCGAGCTGGGGTGGTGATCCTTCTCCTCTTCACTGGTCAGACACACACTGAGTGCTGAGTTCAGATCTGAGCGAGCTAGTGTGAAAGGAATGTGGATGAACTGGAGTGAAACCAGTGAAGGGCCACAAAGGTGATTGAGGGACTGGAGCATCTATTGTAGGAAGCCTCTGGAAGAGCTGAGAGTCTTCAGCCTGGAGAAGGGATCTTGTGTATCTCTCCATCTAAAAATGCCTGATGTGGGTTGGGCAAAAAAGAAGGAGCCAGACTTTCCTTAGTGGTGCTCAGTGGCCAGACGAAAGGCAATGGACACCACCTTGATCACAGGGGATTCCACCTCAAAATCTAAAGAACTTTTTTATCTGTGAGGAAGGTAAAACAGTGACCCAGAGACTGTGGAGATCTCCTTAGAGATATAAATCCCAGTTGAATACAGGTTAAGACCAAGCTGCTGTAGCTGACCCTGCCTGCAGGAATGTTGGACTGCTTAGTCTCCAGAGGTCTCTTTGAACCTCATCTGCTCTGTGATTTCAGCTCCTCACTCCAATGAAAATCAGCTAGCAGTGCAGCATGGGCTCTGAGCTGTAATCACCTGTACTGAGTGCACCATCTTGAGTGAGCTTGTGTAATTGTGGTTTTACAAGGCAAATCTTTTGTTTGCAAACTCCCTATTTGTCCCTATCGCTTTTTGTCAGATCACAGCCCAAATGCCCTGGAAGAGCAGCAACTTCCCTGTGTTGTGGTAAGTGATTGTGTATGCCATCATTAATTTCTGAACATTAAGTATTAATAGAAAATTTAGTTTCCTTAGGAGCCTCTGATGAGGGGTTTTTGCCAAAATCTTTCTGAAAACTGCAGATGCTGTGGTAGAAGCTGAATGACTCTTAGACTTAGACACAGTTCATCTCACAGTGATGTTCTTCCACCTGCCTCACCTGCCAGGAATAGTTTTGGGGTATAAAAGCTGAAAGGTCTTCTGCCTTTGAATCTCAACAGAACCTCTTAATTTGTTGATAGGTAATAATGAGATCATTTTAGATCTTTATTGACAGGAAAAGGATTTGTTTGTCTAATAACTAACATAGAGTAATAGTTACAATTCTTGAGTATTTGCCTTATTTTTGCAAAATTGTCCCTCTGGACTCTTTCATCCAAGGAATTATTACCCTTAGCTTCAATTGCATGATCCCTTGGTAGCTTCAAATTGATTTACAAAGGTTTTGTACCTGTGAAGGGCTCTAGCTCCTGAGCAGAGCTGCAGCTATTTTTTTCCTCAGGTCTTTATGAATCCTACAGCTATTGATAGCAAATTCTACCAACTTCGGGGATAATACAAAATAGCTATCTGGTATTGATAGAGCAAATGATGTCTGTGGTTTCATAGTTCATGAGATGAAGACTGTAGAGACTTGTGCTAATTACACCTATGTGTGTACCCCAAATGAAGCCCCCCACAAGGAATTTGGAGGTTTCACCCAAGCACTACTGCTGCTGGCTGCCACTGCATTCTGCAGCTCTTTGAAGCACATTTTAGAAAGATAAGTCTTTGGCTCTCAGGCAGACGTGGCTCTATCAGAGGATGGAAATGAAGGGAGGAGCATCTCCACAGAAGGAGCACTTCTCATTCTCCATGAGAAGTGAGACGGAGTGCTTTGCTGCTGGAAGGGCTGGGTTAAGAATACTGAGGGCCCTGGGTGGAATACTGCCTCTGTTTCTTTAATGTAATGAATGAAGAGGAATTTTACTGAAATCACTTTTAATTTCAGACTTTTATTCTGCACTCAAAACGAAACTTCTGTGTCTTATATGTACAAGCTACAAATTGCATCCATAACTGACGTTGCATCCATAATTGACTGAGAAAGAGTAGTCCCTAGACTTTTGGGTAAAAAAACTGTAAATCACAGCTGAAACCTTTTTTTAAATGATATTAGGCTTGACACTCAACAGAGAAAAATAACAGGGCCTTATTTGTAACATATGTCAGGGCAGCTGATTTTTAGTCAGCTTTAACTGCTAAAGGAGACCATTTACTGCGTAGTTTACCATCATCATAATACAGAAAAATCCACAAAGAATGTTATTTGTGGAAAAATTAATTTCATCTAATCAATCTTTATTTCTGAGCAGCAGCTCAACAGGGATGACAATTATTCTCTTGCTGGGGTATACAGCTTGCAATGAATACTTTTTACGTTGTTCCCCTTGGTCACTATGGTAAAGTGTATTACTCTTCTGATACTATTTTATTTTTCAATATTTATATATGCTAATTCAATGGGAAAACAAGTCGTAAAATGATGTATTTATATGCTTCTTTTGGTGACCCTCAAGTTAATAAATAGTATATTTTGGTTTCCATGGGCAATGGTCTTGGCAGTTCCTTCAAAAGTACTTAGGTGACTACTTTGTTGTTGCATGTTTCTTGTTATCCCTGTAAATGGTTTCCAGAGCTTTTAACTTTGCATTTAATTTTGTACATCATCTTACAGTAGATCTCTGTTTTCCAAGGTTTGAAAATAATATGCATCTTCACAAGATATCTTTTATGCAGTATATAACATATATGTATACATAGGTCCTCAGCTGCTTCT
The DNA here is from genome assembly GCF_028551555.1 of Melozone crissalis. NCBI lineage: Eukaryota > Metazoa > Chordata > Aves > Passeriformes > Passerellidae > Melozone > Melozone crissalis. The sequence goes on along the minus strand of NW_026535784.1, from coordinate 30,854,896 downwards.
TATGCAGTCTTCCTTGGTGGCTGGAATGACTGAAAATTTAATCCAAAGTATTGTCAAAAATGTTTTCCAGACTCTCCCTGCTTCAAGAGAGATTTAAAGCATCATGTTCAGAATATCTAAAACTGAATTATTACTTTATAATCTTTGCACAGCCTCTTGATTGTGGTAGCAAGACCTTACAGTAGAGTGCTGGGTGAACATTATTCAACTCTTCAATACAGAACTGGTAGAGTTCAGCATGTTTTGACAATAAGTTGCCCAAGAAAAAGGACAGCTTTACATAAAGCAAAAGCAATTAAACTATTTACTATTGTCTTCAGCAACCTTGGCTCTTATTAAGCTTAAGATGTACCCAACACATGGATAATAAAAACCATAATTTGACATGTGTGTATTTATGTAAATGTTTATATAAAATTTATATTTTCTATATATTGTCTTATATATATTATATATTAATTTTGTTCATCACCAAATTAATCAGGACTTCCTACAGAGGATTACAGAATGGATAAGGGTGAAAGGACCACAGTGGCTCATCTGGTCCAACTTTCCTGCCAAGCTGGGTCACCCAAGAGCATATTGCCTTTCTCCTTAAAATAGTTCATCATCAGATTCGCAAGACACCTCTATGGGAGTAAACTATAGAAACAGTTTCATCTGGCTTTTGTGTATGTATCTTAGCACAAAAATTTAATAGCCTGTATGACATACATTTGCAGCAGATTTCTCACTAGATGATTAACATTTTGTGTCTCTTTTTGGTTTATGTTTTCTATTTTAATAGTTAAAAAATTGCAGAGAAGTCTTTCTGTCCATAGGGTGACAACCCAAGCATGAGAATTCTTCACATTTCTTGAGGCATGCTCATTAGGGTGAGGGCTGGTTAAAACCAGTTCAAAAGGTTACCCAGTCCCTATTTCCTACATATTTTTGTTGGGTTTGTTGTGCTGTAATGGGAATGTCTCCCTGGGATTCACAACTCAAGTGAAAATGATTATTTGAGTCGTACTTCCTTTTAACCCCTCTTGTCAATGCTGTTCCTCACTGTTGAATTTGTGTAACTCAGAGTCAGCGTTACCAGATTGCTTTTGTCAGTACCAGCACATTAGCATGCACAAAAGGGACTGGTTTTGTACCCTGAAATATAAACTGTCACTAAAAGAGCTTGTACAGTTTGGCAAACCTGGAAATAATTGGCATTCAAAGCAGCAAATTGACTTCTAGGTGCTGAATATTCAGCGTTTATAAAGTCATCATGAGAAATTCATGATTGAAGGCTCTTTGCATCAAATTTCTTGGGTTTGCTTTCTCACCAACTTAATAAACATAGGAAGGCTTACATAAATCCTAGCTCTCATTCTGCCAGTTCTAGAGGGCTTTTAGTTATCCAATAAGAAAGTAATTTGTTGTTAATTGTATTCTATAAAGCTGGATTTCATGAAAAGTGTGAAGACTTATGGTTTGAATACTCCTGAAGTGTTTACTGCAATGCTCTTTTCTTTGCCTAAATTCTACATGTTAGATCTAACCTAATTAATGACTTCATAAGTTCTCCTGTTGGATAAGGATTCATTTCTGATTTCATATGACTTGTTGATGAATCTAATTGAATGTGGAAAACAAACCTAAGCATAGCTGTTTTACTAATTTTTCTTATCTTTATTTGCTATTCCAGTTCTATCACTGTCCTATCACATGTAAAGCTCAGACAACAAAGGCATTTAAAATGTAAAATTATGAATGCTGTTAACAGCACAGAGCATACCAAAGGTGGATTCTGAGGTGGAATAAATCAGCCTTGGAGTGACCACCACTTACCCCTAGCTGGTAAAGCTTAATCACTAGGTGGGTAATGATTTTTCTAAACAGTCACTTATTCCTTTTATTTTCCCAGTTTATGCTTTGAAGAGGTTACATGTCATTTATACGTTGTTTTGGCACTGGTTGCTCAGTGGCTGTCTTAAATTTAAACCCCAAGGCTTGGTTCTGCTTGGGGTGGCTAATGGAGGAGAGGGACAATGCTACCCCACACCAGCTCCCTGGAACTGATGCCCTTGGTCTGTTAGCATTGTTAAAAGTATGTAAGACAGGTGTGAAAGGGGCAGTCAGAATGCTGAGGAACTTCCTTCCTTGATGGCTTTCCTGAAGAAATGAGATTTCTAACAAAATGGAGTTGTGAATAAAGATTAGTCCATAAAGTGTAAAGTGTAATGTAGCTGCCTGATGATGGAGGAGGTGTTCCTGCACAAGATTAAAATGTAAAGAAAGACTATAGAGTTCAGGAAGATATAAAGTCTGTGTCCATCATGTGAGATCTTATGGATTAAATATACCAGGATTATCAGGGATCTCAGAGCTGGTTTTGTGCATATGTTATTAAGCATCAGTCTGTGCATATGTTATTAAGCATATTTTGAAAATTAGGTGGGTTTGGTTACAAAGAAAAATGAGAAGTTATAGCAAGATTCTGTAGAATATAAAGTAATTTTTTGCTTCCAGGAGGCAAACACAGTATCATTGTTGTTGAAAGTATCTAAGTTCACGTAATACACAAGAACATGGTCTTGTCATGTTTTGATTTGCTTGAACTTTTCATTCAGGCTTTGTAGGAATACACCCTTGATCTTTTATCAGAGGAATCTGATCCCCAATTCTCCATACTGTGTGATTGGTGTCCAATCTTGCCACCTTTTCCTCATGTAAGAAATGTTTAATTATTTCAATTTGTCTTTTATGGAACTATGTGTGGATGGAGGGAGAGTGGAATTTGTTTGTTGGTGAGCCAGAAAATTTCAGAGTAGGAAAGTGGGAGATTGGGCTAGTAAGGAAAAGAGATTCTTTAAACTTTTTCACCCTGTGGAAGGTAAAAATATAACCTAAATAATTATTTGCTTTAGATATTAATGACCACTGTAGAAAAATGCAACTGCCACAGGAGAAAAAGTTACCATTTAGTGAAGCTGGTGCTCAATTTCTTATACCCATCACCATCACCCTGAACAGTGATCCTGACCTGCAGGTATTAAGCCTGAAGATTGCAGAATTGCATCACTCCTTCCATCCTTCCTGAACCTCTGCTTAAAGGGAGGAATTTACAACAGGGCACTTTGTCTCTTCAGTGGTGGAGAGAGAGAACACCCCTAATGCTACTGAATTTGGGAAGGATGCCAGTTCTGCCACTTAAGAAAACAAAATTAAAATTAAAAGTAATCCTACCTGATTATTCATTAAGATTAAAAAATAAATTAAAGTTCATGGCCTAGTTGATGGTCTGGAGACATCTAGCTTGCAGAGATTCTGGTAGCTGTGATTTAAATTGTATCCCAGCAGTGCAAATAAGAAAGGAAAAAAAGGCATCACAGGAAGCACATTGCAGAAATTGTACCTCATCACTACATGAGAAGGCAGTGAATGAGGTTTATATAATCAGCTTTGGACAACTTCAAATGCAGATAAGTATTAAAATCTAGAACTGGCTTTCCTTAATGACATTTTTAAACAAGCTGTTTGATTTCATTCAAAACTAACTCTCCTTTAAAGCTGTTTTTTTAGTTAAAGCCTGACTTGAACACAACCTTTTTCACTGATCAGACAGGTGGCTCATGTGTGACTTTGTGCTGGTTCTTTCCTTGTTCTGACAGTGCTGACCACACCCCAAACTTGCCATTGCCTGGAGAACTTACATCAGGATAATTGTGAATCTATCCATAGGTTTAGTTTGATAGCACAGTGGCCATACAGGGTGTGTGTGTAGTACAAACATCCATATTTTAGAGACAATGTCTATTTTATGCTGCCTCCCACAGCCCCGCCCTCCCTGTTGCTCTGCCCTGAGGCAATGGGGATGTGAATCCTCTGAGAGCTGCTAAAGACAGGCTGTGTTTTCATCCTGAGGGAGAGCAACCCTCAGCTGGGATACCCGCACTTTATCTGTTGGACAGTCTCTAATAACACCTTAATTTTTATTTTTTTTTCTGTAAGAAACTGGTTAAGTCTCTGCTTATGAGTTTATGAGAAGCCTCTGTCCTATGGAATTTGTGAATATTTAAATTCTGATTGCTCCCCTTTGCATCCTGCAAAGGAAATGAAATTAAATCATTCGTATCAGATTGAACACCTGCACATGTAAAAGACAATAATTAAAATAATTGTATTAACCTTGTGTAATCAGGTTTTCCTTGCCATTAGTACACCTGCAGCAGTACTGTGGCTTCTCAACAGCTTACATGGTGGTCTTTGAGTGTGCTTTTCTTGTGCACACACACACAGAGTCCAACCAGAATAACATTATTCATTATATTGATTGAAAAAAGCAGAGATGCTTTGGGATTTTCACCTGAGAGGTTTCTATAACTTCATAGCAGAAGACATTGAACTGCCTGGTCTAGCTTGAGTTAACCCTTCTTTCAGCTAGACAAATGCAGTCTGTGGCTTCCAAAGTTTCATGGTTCTGTGAAACACCATGGCGCAATGCCTTCATATCAGGCACAGTTACAGTGCTTCTAAAATTACAGTTTATTATGAAAATGTAGACAAAAGGGGTCTAAAACTTTCTCACAAGGAGAGGTGCAGAGGCAGGCAGCAATATCTGCTTTCTGGTGGCCATCAGTAGGACCTGAGGGAAAGCATGAAGCTGTGTCAGGAAGGTTTAGGTTGGATATTAGGGAAAGGTTCTTCATCCAGAGGTGGTTGGGCACTGGAACAGGCTCCCCAGGGAAGTGGACACAGCACCAGGCCTGACAGAGCTCAAGAAGTGTTTGAACAATGCTCTCAGGCACATGGCGTGACTCTTGGGACTGTCCTGTGCAGGGCCAGGAGTTGGACTTCAATGATCCTGGTGGGTTTTTTCCAAATCAGCTTATTCTATGATTCTGTGAAGAAGCAAACCAGCCAGTTCATCCTCCTGCGCCATTGGTCTTCTGAGCAATGTCCTGCAGGGAGAAAGCAGCACCCTTTTTTGAGAGCATGACCCATTTTTGTGCCCTGCATTTAAAGTTTGCACTTCAGCTTTGCAAAGAATGAACTGTCCCGATGACCGAAGCACAGGTACAAATCATGTCTGCTGGCTGTCCAGCACATCCCATGTGCAATTCCATGCGCCAAAAGCAGGATTTCTCCTTCCCCAGAATGCTGGCCTTGCTCTCTTTGGCATGGTAAGATCTGATTGAGCAGTGTTATCAAATGGTGGCGGCAAGGAGAGCTCCACTCAGGAATCTGGTGACGTTGTAGCAGATAGTTAGGAGGAATATGTGGGTTTTTGTGAGCTGCTGAGATGGTTACTGCTGTAACTATCATTCCATGTCCTGGAATGAGCATCTGCACAGGCAGGTAAAGCCGGGATAGACGGCAGAGAGCACGAGTGAGTGCCTTAAGCATCAGGGCTTGCTTCTGATGGGAGCCTGAATTTCTCTGCTAGTGTAAATGTACCCTTTCCCTTCAACCTTTTCCCCCCTCTTTTTAGCATGTTCTGTCTGTGCCTGTCTGCCTGTCTGCCCCTCCATCCCTCCCCAGTCAGCACTTAGAGGAAGGCATTGCTCCTGGTGAACTCACCCCAGATTATTTCTGAGGTTTGTTAGGGCAAACAAACAAAGCGGTTTGGTTGGGTTTGCCTGTTTGGTTGGGTTGTGTTTGTTTGTTTGTTTGTTTGTTTGTTTTGTATCTTTGGGGGTTTTTTTGCCTTTTTTTTTTTTTGCTATTTTTTTTTTTTACTTTTTTTTTGCCTATTTTTTACACATCTATCACACATTTCTGCGGGATCTTTCCACCAATTTAGGGGGAAAAAAAAACAAAACTAAGAAACAAACCAGAGCAAGCTAAACCAGTGCACGCTGCTGAAACTTGTTATTTGGTGCCCCCTGGTGTCGGCGTGTCCGGCCGAGGCGGGAGCGATGCGGAGCGGACCCGGGGCCGGCGGTGCGGGGCTGGCGGTGTGGGAGCGGAGCAGGAGCGGTGAGGGAACTGCGGTGCGGGGCTGGCGATGCGGGAGCGGTGCGGAGCCGTGTGGGAGCGGCGCGGGAGCCGTGCGGGAGCCGTGCGGGAGCGGTGCGGAGCGGTGCGGGAGCGGCGCGGGAGCCGTGCGGGAGCCGTGCGGGAGCGGTGCGGAGCGGTGCGGAGCTGGCCATGCGGGAGAAGTGAGGGGCGGTGCGGAGCGGTGTTGGGGCTGGCGGTGCGGGAGCGGTTCGGAGCGGTAAGGGAGCGGTTCGGAGCGGTGCGGGTCAGGCGGTGCGGGAGCGGTGCGGGAGAAGTGAGGGGCGATGCGGAACGGTGCGGGGCTGGCCGTGCGGGAGCTCCGCTGTGCCGCGCCCGCAGCCGGGCAAACCCGCTCCGCAAGGAACCCACCCGCCCAACACAGACAGCTCTGGGCTTTCCGCGGGAGAGGCGGTCAGTTCGCGCTGGAATTCGCCGGGACAGACGGCAGAGGGCACGAGTGAATGCCTTAAGCATCGCGGCTTGCTTCTGACGGGAGCCTGAATTTCTCTGGTAGTGTAAATGTACCCTTTCCCTTCAAACTTTTCCCTCCTCCTCTTTTTGGCATGATGGTGATGTCAATGATTTGTCAAATCAATGATTTGTCATTGATCTCTGCATGCTTTGTTTTAAGTTCTGCATATTTCTTTTATCTACCTCCTGTATAAATACAAAGCAAAATACTGCGGACAAACCCAGATCTATTCTGCCTGAGGGGACGGGAATGTACCCGCTGAAAAAAGACTAAAAACTGAGGCATATGGCTGAGGAAGTCTAAGCTTCACGAGGAATAGCGAAAAGCTCAAAGACATTTTTCCCTCCTTACTGCTCGGTTATTGCAAAAAGAGTCAACTGAGAGGTCCTTTTGATGGGAGCATTGCTGGGTTTACCAGACCCGGTGGAGTGCCTCTTTAAATCTGTGAGACTGATCAAAAGAAAACACTCAGCTACTCTAATCCTTTATAGGCATGTTTCACTCTTGTACTATTTAATTTCTGATAGGCAAGTTCAGGACTGAACTAATTTATTCCTGGCATGAAGCCTGGGATGTAACATGCCAAGGAGCAGTATATAATAACTACAATTGGATGGAGGAGCGTAGGTCAGCACATGTTTCACACCACTCCTTTTACTACTGGAGTCATGGGGTAAAATCTACTCTTTTTGCCAACTTTGGTGAAGGTGTAAATGCACATGCACAATGTAATGGCTTTAAATCTTGGAATCCTACTTGTATGCACCAGATGGATCTTGTACAAACGTTCCACTTTACAGCATGTTAGCATTTGCTAGTAGTTAGCTGGAGGTTATAGCTGCCAGACTTCTTTGTGGCAGTTTCCAGGCTTAAAAAAAAAAAGGCAAAAAGAGAAAACACAAACAGAGAAAACAACCACCCACACAAGAGGGAATGTCTGAATAATAGATAAAACTAGTTTTAAGAATTGCATGTATCTGCGTTTGTTCATTAATAGTATTTGATTTACTTGTCCTGATTCAAACTACATGGGGTACATGGATATTGGGATTTTTGAGAGAAGCTACCTTATCAATAGTGGTTGACAAAGTCTTATAAATGTTTGTGTCTCATACACAGGATTGTGCCTATTTTATATATATATGTACAAGTGTATATATTTTTCTTAAGAACAATTCTGCAACCTAGATAGGTTCCAAATTAATTTAGCAATAATTTAATTTGATTATATAGGTCAGAAGTATTTTTCAGCTTATGCATTACCATACATAAAATGCATTTGTGCTATCTGAATTTTTTAAATGTTTTTGTCTTTTCTAACTAGAAATCTAACTCTTCCAGACTACATCTTTAAGACATGATAATTTGTATTTTAGGAGGCCATGAATTCTTGCCTCCAGTCCAAATTTGCTATTCTGTATACTCCAGGCATATATTAATGATCTTGGAAAATATGCTTTAGAGTGTCTACTTTTCATATTTCTCCATTTCTCTTTCTTTTTCATTTTCCTTTAGAATTAACTATGTAATTGCTGCTGGAAAAAAAAAGACAAAAGAAGGTTCCACAAACACAGAAGAAAAATTCACCGGTTTTATGATGCATGTATATAAAACCTAAAATACTGTCTGGGCAATTGTTATACACAGGGCAAAGCCAGGCCTTTCCTAGCTGGTATCTTTCTCTTGTTTTCCTGCTACTGCCTAATTCCCATTTCCTCCCACAACTTTCTTGTACTCCAACCAACAAGCACTTTTTTGTCCTAGTGGAAAGCATGTCAACGCTTCAGTTCCAGCATTACTGTTGCAGGTGTATAGTGAGAGGTACACGGTGCTGCTCCAGTGACCTCCAGGGGGATTTCACCACACTGACATGGGACAGCAGGGTGCTGTAAGTCCTGCCGAGTGCGAGGGGCATCTTCATCCCTCACTCTGTCCCCTGAGTGTGTCAGAAATTCAAAGCCTTGGTGTAATCTGGCTGCAACCCTGAAGAGGCAGCGCCTCCGGGCATGGAGAGGAGCATCCAGCCATGCCTGATGCTCCCCTGAAAGTTGGTGGCTGCAAAATTCCCCCTGCCTTGCACCAAAGGCATTGGAAGTCACGCCCTGGGCTCTCAAACACAGCACATGGGCCCTGTTTCTGTGCTCATTTATCTTCAGCAGGTACCTGCCTTGGGGGATTAGCCTGGCAAGACCTGTGTCTGTCCTCTGCTAAACCTGGACAGCACCACTCCTGGCAACTGGCTCTCAGGTCATGGCAATTTGTAACATTGTGATTTCCCTCCTCGACAAGGTCATGTTCAAAGTCTTTTGTTGTGAGGGATTTTTTTCCCCTAAGTTCCTCCCATACATGAAGAAGAAAACACTGTGATTTCTGCGATCATAGCCAAACGACACAACTGCATCTGCTGCCTTTTTCTGAAAGGTCTTGCCACTACTACTCCTGCATTTAACTTCAGGGAATGGTCTCATGCAGCATTTACAGATGATAATATCACATTTTTAAAAATGTAGTTAAAAATGTCTGGAAATTTAATAGTTACATTTCCCACCATGGGAAGCACATTTGCAGAAAAACGAATTGTTTCCAATAGCTCCAATTGCCAGCCTGGATCATTAAACTTTGCCTTGGGTCAGACTTTCACTCTGCCTGATTATTAAGCACAGATTAAAAGGTTGTTGCTAGCATTGACTTTGGACGCATGAGGCATCGCTGCTCCCAAATACTGTGCACTTTCTCTGAGCAAGCTTCAGCAGCAGAGCACTTTTCTTAAAGCTTCCATGGGGACCAGCTTCCAGAGGGACTGAGGGCTGTAACCAGATTATTGCATCCCACTGGATGGATACAGGCTTCTGCTTGTCTCACGCTGCAGCCGGGCCCCTCCCTGCTGCCTTCAACAGCTGAGCAATTGTGGGATGGCCACGGTCTGGGGCTGTGTCCTTTTGTGCTGGGAGGGCTGGCATTCCCTCCTGCTTTCCCTACTGGATTGCTCGGTGGAACATTTTAAGTTTTGGGAGTGTTCATTTCTGAGCTCACCACGCGTTTTAATTCTGCGCTGCTGACCAGGATTGGTGTACGTGGGAGAAGAGAGCTTTAAAACACCTTTGGATGTGGTTTCCTAAAAGCTTATTTACCTTATGAGTTGTAAAAAAAAGAAAAAGGAAAAATAAAGAGAAGAAATATGTGTACCACGCTGGGCCATGCAGAGTTTCCAGGCACATCTTACCGATAAAAAAAATCTTTCATGCATGTTGAATTTATGGCTGAGATAGCCAGATTACTAGAAACACTTATGTGTTTAATCTTTTCATGTTTTGAGCGGGAGAAGGTAAGGCAAGGAAAATGCCATAGAATTGCTTTTTATTTTGTGGAGGCTGTAAATTCTGTTATGGAAAATGTAATAAAGAAGCAGCTTAAACAAAAAGAGTGGCTGTGTGAAATCGCGAAATTTCCATTGGGTGAAAACAAATCCTAACTTTATGTACATTTCCCTGGAGAGATGTAATGTGAATGCTTACAGCTGGTTTTAGTTTCTTATTCCCTGATTAGGTTTAAATTAAAGGAAGGATGTCATATTGAATTATGAAAAATTACTTATTTTGCGTATTTTGGTTTATATGTACTTTCTATCACAGTCTCACTGTGGCATTCACAAGGACCTACTGAACATGTGCACACAAACAATATTAAAAGTGAACTGGCTGCAGTGTAGTGCTTCTGACAGAGAAATGTGTCCACCTTCCACCAGGAAGGGAAAACCATCCCACCGTGCTGAGATTCCCCTGCCAGACAGGCTGGTTGCTGGCTGAGAAAGAGGGGCTGTGTCCTACTGAAAGCTCACCTGCAGCACCCTCTGCTCCAGGGGGTCCTGCTGAGGGACCAGGACCCAGAACAGCTTTGCCAGCCCAGATCAGACAGGACAAGTTCCCCGAGACTGCCAGTGTGTCCAAGGCTGAACAATACCTGGAGCGAGCTGAGCAGGAGGGGAGAAGGAACTGTCTCAGCCATCTGTGCCATTCCTAAATGCAGGCTCTTTATGTCAGCTTTTAGCAAGCATTCAGGAGATCCATCAGCCCAGAGGTTTGAAATTCACTCTCTGGGGAGATTTATGTCTCCCTTCCACAGAGAAGTGCTTTTTTGCTGGAGAAGACGATATTATATGACTTACCTAAGCAGTCACAGCTATTGGTGCAGCTCAGATTGAGTGCAGATTTGGTTCTGGTACAGATGAAAAGATTAAAGGAACTTGGTTCGAACAACTGGCACACTCAAAGTCTTTGTATGACTGTGTGCCAAGACAAAAAACTAATTATAAATTGGTTTTAAAGCATTTCATGGCATACTCCCATTATAATATTTCTAGCAAATTACCAGCTCCAGAAGAGTTGTAAGACATAAAGGATTCATCAATAAAAACTACTTTGGTAAATAAATAAATAAATAAATAAATAAGTATTTGTAAGCACATATATTTTTAAAATAGAGTATGAAAAAAAGAAAATTATATGAATTGGACAGAAAAAGTGCTGATTTGAGTGATGGTGTTTACAGAGCTATGCTGTGTGCTGTAGCACACCATTTGGGTTTGCACAAAGAATGAATAACTTGCTAGCACTGCCTCTGCAGTGCAAGATGCACTAATGTAACCTAGAGATGCAAAATAAAATGCCGTCTTGCTGCAGCTGGAAGTCATGCTCCTCTTAGATGTGCACAGAACATCTCATCTATGTCTTTGTGCTGCTGTGTTCATCTCTATTTTTCTTTCTCCAGAAGAGGTTGCTCATACCATGCTATGCTTTTGAGTGGAGGACAAGGAGCCTGTGGCTGACCTGCAGGGTAATTGCAATAAAAAAGGTAGGATAATATTCTGAGAAATGGGATTCTCAAAGCTGACAGGTAAGGGAAAAGGAAGATGGAGACAAGGGTGTGTGAGAAGCAGTTTTGCTGTGAGTCTCTGGGTATCCTGGAGAGCAGCACATCTCAGGTGTGTTTGCCTTGGCTTCCACTGGGCTTCTCCAAATGTTATGTCCCCCAGTCCCAACTAACATTAACCCTCCCTCCTTTAAAGATAGGATATTTGGGCTAGCTCTGCTGCTGAGGAAGGGGAGACTACCCCTGGGAATGCAAACAGTGGCACAGTGTGGTAGCGTGGGTGCTGCAACCTGTTCCAGAGCATCCTGGTGGCTGAGTACTCCCTGGGTGCCTCAGAGCCTGGGGAGGAAGAGGAGACCATGGAGCAGCATGTGAAATGAGAAAGCTGCTGGTTGTCACTGAGCTTTTTGAGACACTGCTTCAAGAAAAAAATAATAATCATGGCATAGTTATACAGCAGAGGTATATGGCCATATCCTTATAATTAATTATGTGACTTAATGAATAATTCTCCTGCTCTACCATTCTGTCTAGAACACCAGGAAGTTAAAACTTTTCAATATGCTTAGAAACATCTAATCTGAGGACCCCTTCAGTGACCATCAGCCCAGCCCCTGGTTTTCATCACCCTGAGTAAAGAACAGTGTGAAGATGATGACAATTTGCCAGTCCCAGTGTGTAACACTACTTCTAATTCTCTTCAGTCAAGTCCATCTTTAGGTTTGATTCATGCCACAAAGCACTGGAATATACACCGCTTCTGCAGGGGCCAGCAGCTGCTTCATGGTCCTTATCCCCTGGGAATTGACTGTGTCTCAGTGTATAAGCTGTCATGCCCTATCAACATCTCATGCGTCAGCTTTTTCCTGTCTGCTGGTCTGAAGACATTTGGATATCTGTAGGCTCCAGCAACAACTTTGTACAGTAGTAGTAGTAGTAATAAAAATAACAACAACAACAATAATAAAAATAATAATAAAGGATTCAACAGGCAGTTGCTTTTATTCTTGGAGAAAGGGTGACCAGCAAATCACATTCTCACCCAGCAATTTCCAGATTCGTTGTGCTTTATCAGTGTACATATCCCATCTTACATTGACTCAGAGTATTTCTCTGAGTTTTCCCCTCTGTAACATGGAGGCAAAAGAGACATCTGCTTCTCAAAAGTACATTGTAAAAGTAAATACCTTTCTGTTTTGAAGCACTTTAATGCAATATGAACAGGAGCCATAAAAGTACCTCAAACTGAGTGAAAGAATCTTTTATAACACACATTTTAGAAAAAAAGCCCCTGCAGAATAGACAAAGGATACTTTATCAATTTCTCTACCTTCCTTTTAAAATCATTTATGAGAGACATAAATTTGCAACTTCACTACATTGATGCTTTTTTTTTGATTCTCTTTGCATATCTGTAATTTATTGGAACTTCCATGTCTTCCTTCAGCCAGATTACTTTTTCCTATCAAACTGTGATATTTTGCTAAGCAAACAGAATACCCTTGAACAATACCACTCTTCAGTCAATCAAGTCACTGATTTATTTCAGCTTTGCAAAACTGACACCTTTTCAAGTTCACAACAAACATATTGCAACCCATATCATGTTTTGTCTGCACACAGCAAATGCAACTGGATTAAAGTCACTGGTACCAAAGCAATTCTTAAATTTTTAGATCAGTGAGTAGAACTCTGCCCTTTCTCATGCTCAGAAAAAGAGGGCAATGGGAAAGAATGAGTAAAACAGGTAACTACCAGCTCTACATATACTTATGTGCAAAAAAAAAATTTAAAAAAATATTCCCCATGTTTTTGAAACCTGGGTTTGCTCCTGCATGTTCTTGACTGAGATAGAGACCATGAAGGATGTTGCTCCTGTAGGCTGTAGGTCCCTGCAGTCTGTAGTCCCAAAAAGGGAAAACAGAAACAAATTTTCCAGTACCAACTACTCAATTACACCCTTGCTGTCAGGCGAGGTGTTCCATGAAGTGGGTTGGTGTGTTTTAGACATGTCACTGAGTGATGCATTTAATCAAGAACACCTTGCAGTTGTGAGCCTTGGGTTTTTTTTCTTTTTTCCTTTTCCCCCCCTTTTTCATTCTTCTCTCTTTTTTTCCTTTTTCTGTTCCTCTTTCCTCTGTTCCCTCACCCCTCTTTTTATTTTTCCTCTCTCTCTCTCCTGAATAACCGAATCTATTGAAAAGTAAATCCCCTCCTTCAATTACTTTAATATGCTTTCATACCATGTTTGCTCCACTTTATTTCTCAGCTTTGTTATTTCCACTGCCCAGTAAAATCTATCACCTTTGAGTGAGTTATTTGCTTTTCTGGACTGCAGCAAATACCACCCACTCTGTTAAGGTCAGGCTCCAACTCCTTGACTTCTCTATTGTTCCGTCCCTTCCTTACCCACTCTGTCATTGCAGCACGACAGCTCCAGCTGGGAGGGCAGGGAAATCACTCCCTCAAGAGCAGTTTATCACAGCAATAAATGTTATGTGTTTTACTAGGATGCCATCAAAGTTCACCCTCACGCCATCATGCTGGAGTAGAAACAATTGTTTCTTTTATTCATCTATTATACATACTTTATTGGGTAGGTGTCTATATCCTGCAGAGATCAGCATCCTGAAGGGACAAGGCACTACTTCAAGCTTCTGCTGTGTTGTGAAAATTACAGAATTTGCAGCGAGAAGCATCATAATGTTTTAAATTAATTACTGCTTCTCAGTTTTCTTCCTGCTCTCCCTACTGCCTGGGTTTTAATTACTTTGCTCTCATAGGCGTCTCCAAAGTCACTTCATTAAACAGTATTTGTAGCCTTTACATTTCTTTCAGGTTATTTGCTTCTTTTTATAGCACTGCCTGTGCCAGCTCTGTTAACTTCAAAGCATAAGAAGCTTGAAATCTTTGTGATTGCAACTGGTACTCAGCAGAATCTGGCCATCTGAATTGATCTGTCATTCATGAAACTAAATTAGTTTAAATTTTTTTTTAGATACAAGAGAGAAAAGTGAAACCTTTGTGCTCACATTCCCTCCCCCATCTTCCTACTAAGTATTGATATTTCCTCAGCCAAGAGAGCTTAATAAAGGCTGAGAATACACTTTATTACATTAATTTCATACGGCACAATTCCTTGTAGCAATATGAAAACAAGTTGTTGAATGTGTGACAGGGTAATTCACTGAGCACTAAAGGAAATTGCTAAAAACAAAAAGAAATTTGTTATACTCTAAGCTCTCAGTGACATATGAGAGCTCCAGTATTCTGCTGGGAAAAATGGTCAGCAGCCTTGCACTTGACATATGTTAGGTATCTCTATTCCCTGAAATGCAGGTTTGGATTGACTGAAACTATCTGAGGCTTTCGGTTAAATTCTTAGCAATGTTTTCACTCAAGAATACGAAGGAAACATTTGAAAAGCCAGACTATTTAATTTCAACATTTTTCTGCAGAAACTCCTTTCATTTTTAAATTTTTGTTTTTTTAAATTTCCTTGAGAACACTGTGTGTCTAAATCTGGCTCAATCCAGTGAAGGGAAGAGAAAGCAATGCCCAAGCCCAGTGTTTGGAGCATCTCCTCCTCTTTGTCTCTCTCTTCTCAGGCAGAACAGGATGGCAGCTCCTCTCACTCCCTCTGTTTGCCCTCTCCTGCCAGTGGCACTGCAGTTACCTGCAATGATCAGTGCTGAGACAACACTGTGGCTGCCAGTGCTCATGGAGACCTATTTCACCACGAAATAGAGGCTCAAAGTCAAGCTAAAACAGAGCCAGCATTTCTTAAAATCACTGGGGACCTTTGTAAAGACAGATCAGGGATTCAGTGATAGGGCTCCATCCCCCTGTCCCCATGGTCAGGCTAGGTGCCCTTGAGAAAACTGAGTACTCTGCTAATTTACTGCTGGAACCTTAATTTGGGGACCACTGCATGGCTTATTTCATTTTATGTTATACAGAAATTCCAGCTGCAGACAAATTGGAGAAAACTTTGCTTTGACTAATGAAGCTTATCATGTACATTGGGTCTGCAGGAAGAAGAACGGAAGATGTATCACTGGGGGATGGAACTCAGCTTCACAGAGGTAAATATCAAGTGTAAAGCAGGGGATCATTAAACTAGGTGATACAGCAGGGCTGTTCATATTGGTGTCCACAGCTGTTTTCTTTCTCTTGGTATGATCAATGTTCACTTATTGGTGCCTGATTCAGCTGCATCAAAAGCTTTTGATCAAAAACAAAGACATACTTTCCTGCTGCATATTTTCCCAGGTTTGAGGGGGTTTTCCTGATGGAGATAGATATTTGACCACAAATATTGTAGAAAATGTTGTGTCCTTACCTCTACGGGCTTTAAAGAAAGAATGCTGAAGGTTTACTTTTTGGTTAATGAAAACAAGTGTAAATTCTTGACCCCAAAAGCAGAGTTTCCTAAGCACACTTCCATTGGGATACAGCGTGACTTCCCAGCACCTTGGCTGCTGAGCAGCTACTGACATGTAGTTCCAGGAGCCAGTCAGGGTTTGGGGCTGTTTCCTGATGGGTAGTTTGGTGGTAAGAAGTTAGAATAAGAAAAAGAGCTGAATGAGGTTTTTCAGGTGAGATAAGTCAACATTTGCGTGGCACTGACTTGGATAATTTCACGGTTTCCATGGGTTCAGTCAGCTTCAGTAGCACAGACTTGTCCTCCACCAAACTGCTGAGTTAGGGTTTCAGAGGCCTTTAAGTGCCTGCAGTTAGTGCAGATTTGTATGGACAAAAAATGAACGAAGAATGGATTTGAATGAGTCAAAGAGAGAGCCTCTTATCCATCTCAGCCAACTGTAAAATGGGAGATTATTCAAATTCAGCACATCAGCAAAGCTTTGCAGTAAAGGTATAAATGGTTGCTGGCCAGCTCCAATGCCTTCCAAGGTCATCAGAAATTATTTTATTCCCATTTTGGTTCACATGGTCAGGTCCCAGAGACCAAGAGCTTAATGGTTCTGGGAATATGCAGGTGCTGCTCTTGCAGTCAGCTAACTTGTATTTGAAGTGCTGCCTCTGGTCAAGGGAGTGACTATGGCTTCCTGTGTTGAAAAGCTTTTCACATCCCTTCCCTGAATAACAAGAGCTGTTCAATAAAATTGTGCTCTCCCTGCCATTACCTTTTAGAGCTGTGTTACAGCACATCCAAGATAGCTCACTATGCTGAACCCCAAAATTAAAAACAAACAAACAAATTATGTAAAGCCTTATGAAGCTTGCAGTCCTTTTGCTATCTGCAGCTCAGCCCTCTGCCTCCTCAGTATTGAGCATGTTTGGTTAAAATGGTGGGGTCCAAATGATAGATGGAATGGCTGCATCATATCTTGGGAAAACATTTAAAAGGGTGTTTTGTTTCTGTGAGCACATTTGGGGTTTGATGTAATAGAGCTAGCAAGAGTTGATATAGAGGAAATTATTGCTTCTCAATAAAATTCTCCATTTTTATTGGCTCACATACAGAGAATGGCAGCCAGCTGATAAAATACTTGGTGGAATTTTCTTTCCATCTAGTCATGTGCTGCTCTACAGCTCTGAAGTGTGTCCTTTTTTTAAATTGGGCATAAGTATGATAGTTTCAAAGCATTTGGGGCTTATCATTCTACTCTTTATGCAGAAGTCTGCATATTTTGTGCTTTAATCAAAATTTTGTCTTTTAAACCTGCTAGCTGTGACAGTAAAGTAAAAAAATAACAATAAAATAATAACAGAAACCTCTTATCTCTGTCAGATACTTACTGGCAAAGAAAGATGTATAATCTACAAAAGCATTTTTAGCTTTTCACATGCTATTTGGATTCCTTAAATAATGTCCAGTTAAAGAGATGTATGTACACATACATATATACATAATATGGCTTTGTAAGACAGAAACTGTAAACAACATTTGCAAAATATTACTTCATAAGGTCAGTGAAAAATCTAGAAAACAGATCAGCTCTACTATCTTCCCCAAGATAAACACAGACTTACTCAGAAATTTAAACTCTGCTGCATTACTTGCATTTACTAATAACAATTTCTCAACTTTCCAGAATGGAAATTCTTCCATTTCCTACTCATTTAGTTACTGGAAAGTATGAAGCATTTTATCACATTAAACTTCAGGTGTTTGGGTTTTTTTTTTTTTCCCAAGGGGGAGTTTGATTCCTAAGTATTAGGGCCAGAGGAGGACCTGGCTGTGGAGTTTTAGGTGCCTGCTCTCTGGAACAATTGCCATGCTCTCCATCTTCCCAGGCAGTGCACAGAGAAAGCTGGGTTGGCCTAGGAGAGAAGCCCCTGCAACTGGAATCATGCAGATCCAGACACAGAGCACCAGGGATCTTAAACATTGTCCCTGCTGCAGTGCCACAGGAGAGGCTCCCCTCTGCGTGGCATCCACAGGTGCATCTCCAGCAATGGGGGTAAAGACACTAAAAAGCACTGTCCTAGTGGGTAATTGTGAAGGCACCACCAAGAACCATCTGGCACTTTGCACTGTTGCTTGTGAGGAATGGAAACCTGGCCACAGGGTAGGATGGGTTTTTGTGGGCCTCCTGCAGCATCTCCTCTGGGCACTAATTTCTCTCGCCAGCTAACAAGGGAGCTGAGCCTTCCTGCAATCCTGGCAGATGTAGCTGCCAGGGAATTGTAAAAATTTTTTTTAAAGCAGGAAGGCAGCTGAACTTGATGTTACAGGGCCCAGCCTAGCAAAGATTGTGAAACCACAGTTTTGTATATAAACAGCAATGTATCATCTGAACTCTACTTTCCATGCTGTTTCCTGACCTGGCCTCCCATTTCAGTAACATTTTGGCTAGAATTCAGGAGGGGTTAGGCTCAGCTAAGTAAAAACCTGGCCTATCTGTGCCTATCTGCTCTCTATCTAAAGCAGGTCAATGCTGCCCAGATCTGGCCTGATAAGTTGCAGGGGTACCAAGGTACTAATGTACTGCTTCTGGGCAAGCTGCAGCTGAGAAAGGGATCTAACAGTGGGGACTGAGGTGTCTAAGCCCATTTCTTTTCTCAGCCCTCTCCACTACTTTTGTGCTAGTGATATACCCAGTCTGTCCACTTCTCTGTCACTGGAAACTTACAAACTCCATTAGCTTTCCCATCATTATCCAGTTTGGTTTGCTGGTAACAGGATGCCCCCTCTGGAAACTTCTGTTGACTAGATCCAAGGCGGAGGGGAAACCACACAAATATGACAGCAATCATTTTCATATCACTTGTAGAGTACACCATGAGTGGTCTGTCCCCACAACCATGGAAGAGGCAAATCCTCTGACTGCTCCCGCAGAGGCTGGAGAAGGGTACAGCAATGGGAGAGAGCCTTAGTCATGAAAACCATTTATTTTAATGAGCAGCATCCTCTCCACAGAAGCCCTGAGGGACACACTGATGTTCCCAGCTGGTGGGTGGGACTCACCTGACTCCCCCCCGAAGTGTGTCCACATAACATCCACATATTATGTATATAAATCAACTTTCACCTGAAGAATGGGAACTCTTTGTTGTCAAATGAAGAGCTGTGAAGAACCTGCAAAGTATACCATAGCAGTCCTGAATGGCTGTCAGCTTTCCAGAGGGTTGTGCTGTTGGCTGGAAGTGTCTCGTTGCTCAGTTCCTAGAGTTTTCCAGGCCTAAAATCTCCTTGTCTGAATTGTCAAACATATAACTGTCACCAGAGACAGCTGGCACAGGAAATAATGCCATGCAAGAATCAAATGATACAGCATTTTTGCAAAACCTTTTACAAATCTGTATTAAAGCCAGCCTTTTATTTCTTATTAAATTAGCATCACACTATGCTGAAATTTTTATGCACTGGTTGAAGGGTTACAGCTAAATGATGTTATGACTCATTATGGCAATATGCAGCAGCATTGACCCAGACTTGTCTCCCAGTCCTCCAAACCTTATCCATTCCACACTTGGTTTACCACAAAAATGGTCTGCACTGCTGTAAGTTTAAAACAAAAGGACACACTTCAACATGGATTCTGCATTTCAAATGTGCAATAATGGTTTAGTTAACAGGAAGCAGATTCAAGTCTGCTCCAGACACACTGACAATTAGGCATATATCAGCTCTCCCCTCTGCCAGAGCACAGAGTGAAAGGAGATATCCTTTCTCTGGAGTGTGGAGAGAACTAATTATGATCCTAGGAAGTATTTAAATGGAAATACTAGATTTTGAGTAAATTAACTGTAATAATGGCATTCTTTTCTGTGATGCCCACTGCTGGGAATCCCTTCCTAATAGGAAGGTATAAAGAAGATTGAGTCCTCCTACAGCAAGCAACCAACTAACTGCTGTGAAAGGAAACAGGAACATGGTGAGAAGGCAAGAAATGCAAATAGGTGGTAAAGACTCAGTGATGCCTTCATGTTGTCTTATACATCAAGAGTTCTATTATCATTATAGTGCAAGGGTTCCATATCCTCAGAGTTTCATACCTCCTCAATGTTTCCCATAGGCAGCTCCTCTAAGCAGTGACTCTTCTGGTCCTTGCAGTAGCCATCTGACTCCAGATCCCGCCAATCCACTCTTTTATACCACTGTTCTTATTGGCTACAGGTATGGCCTGTTCAGATCAGGCCTGCTCCTAATCTTTAGTAATAGGTCCAGCTGTGACTCATTGGGGGATGAGATTACATTCTATGCCACCTTCATTTACCCATACTGTATGCCCCTACACCTGTGCATTTCCACAGTGTTTGCTACAGCACAGCACGAGAGCCAATGGCACAGTCACTGAGCAGTTGTGTGGTGGTTGCTGCTGCCCACAGAATCACAGAGTATCCTCAGTGGGAAGGGACTCACAAGGGTCATTGAATTCATCTCCTGGCCCTGCACAAAACAGCCCCAGCAGTCACTCCATGTGCCCAAGAACCTTGTCCAAACACGTCTTGAACTCTCTCAAGCCTGGTGCTGTGACCTTTTCCAGGGGCCTCTTCCAGTGCCCAACCACCCTCCAGGTGAGGAACCTTTTCCTGGTATCCATCCAAAATCTCCCCTGACACAACTTCAGGCCATTCCCTCAGGTCCTGTCACTGGTCACCTGTGCGAGGAGAATCAGTGCCTGCCTCTCCTCTTCTCCTCATGAGGAAGTTGTACCTGCAGTGAGGTCTCCTGTCAGCCTCCTCTTCTCCAGGCTGAACAGGCCAAGTGACCTCAGCTGCTCCTTACTTGGCTTCCCCTCAAGGCCCTTCAACTTTGGACATTCAAATTATGCCAGCAGATTGTCAGGAAAGTTTAGACAGTGGAACTAGACAATGTGATTCTTTAGAGCAATAAGTACTATTTCAGTAATTGCTTTCAGAGAGAGTTCTAAAAGATGACTTGTGACTGCCCATACAGGGTGTATTTCTCATGTTACTCTTATTGGAAGGAGCCTCAGTTTGAGGCATTGGTGTAGTACTTCTGTGGCTTGGCTGATGACCGTCATTCATTTCTTCAATAGATTTGGGTTAATGTCAAGGGCTTGCTTCAAGCAAGCCTCCTTAAAACAATGCTTCTGACAACAACTGAAACATTTACAAAAATGGGTATTTTAAAATTATTATAATCCTAGTACTGTAAAGAGAAGTGCTTTAGTGCTTTCTTCTTTTTTTTTTTCTTCAGATTCACATTCACAAGTGTATAGAGATGTCATTTATGTCCTAGACACATTAATTTCTGATTTTTTCCTTTAACCCTCTTAATTGGAAGAAAGTATGTTGCTGCTGATTTATGAACTCTTCAGAAGTGCCAGGGATCATTTTAAATGTACACAGCTGCTCTGCAGTAGTTTAACTTGGCAGATAGCATTAAACCATTGAATTGTGTCATTTATTTGTGTATGCACACAATAAGTTCCTTGTGCAGGTTCTTCAGAAAAAGTCTCAATGTTGATTCGAAAATGTGGCCTAAAAATAACCTAGCCCCATGATTTATTGTTTTGGTGCTTGTCTCCAAACAGCACATCTAAAATGAAGAATGAGATACCGTGTGTACCCCAGATAAGGCAATGGAATGGAAACCATCCGTAAGAGGAGCTATAGACTGAGGTCTGAAAAGGAAAAGTTCCCAGGGTGAATGAGCAGGACACACGATGGGAATCAACTCCTGTTGCTGGCATTTGGGAATGCTGCAGCTTATTGCACTGCTAGGCCAGGGAGTGCATGACGTTGTGTAATGAGAAAGAGCAGCAGTCGTGACAGCAGTATCACTGCTTGTGATGGAGTATAAATCAGGGCAGTTTACTCTGTCATTCCATTCAGGGCATCATAAAAGTAACACCTGTCATCTGGAAAAAATCTGAACTCAGAGAATAATATAATGCATTTCGCATGAATGTATAAAATCCTACAGTACCAGAAAATAAAACACTTAGAAATCGAGTCTTTATACTAAGGGGTGACATCTGCAAATATATTCTACATCAGTACCATGTGACTTGATTCATGTCTTAAACTATTCGGGGGCGGGGGGGGGGGGGGAAGTAGCAGTATAGATTCTATTATAGCTCTAAAAAATAACTTTTTAGGCCATGATACTAATCTCTTTGATCCCCACCATTTCATATATTGGAAAGCACAAGAACTTCCCTTATTTCTCCTTTGGCTGTAAAATGGACTGAAAACAGCCTTCAGGGAATTGTAGATTCAGTTACATCCCCAACAAGAGAACCTAATGGACAGTGTTTAAAGACTGATTGATAGACATCATCTCTTGATGATCATAGCAGAACTTTTTAAGCTGCTGATTGCAAGCACAGACATTCAGGAAAGCAAAATTTATGCCTGCCAGGCTTTTTGCCGTGTTCTGTCTCCTCTTTTCTTTCCTCCCCTCAAACCAGATTTCAGCAGTCAGTCCTTAAGTCAGTAACAATGGCCAAAAACTTGAGCCAAAGGCTATTATCAGTTGCACAAGTTTCAAATACTTTTCTTTGGTAAATGGCCTAAAAGATAGAAATTTAAAATTAAATAGAAGGTAAGTGTGTCCTAAAGCTCTAGAAAATGGTGAAACTTTTGCACATTGGAAGCTTTAGAAACTATGGGAACCTGGGAGGGTGGATGCAGAATTATTTATTCATGAT
Source organism: Melozone crissalis (assembly GCF_028551555.1). Taxonomy (NCBI): domain Eukaryota; kingdom Metazoa; phylum Chordata; class Aves; order Passeriformes; family Passerellidae; genus Melozone; species Melozone crissalis. Next base: position 30,832,492 of record NW_026535784.1, on the reverse strand, counting down.
GAGTCAGTTCTGTCATCCTCTACTGTCACAAAATTTCCATGTGCTCTGGTATGTAAAATTTTGGAATATTTCAGGTAATGAAATTCCTGTTTTCTTGTTATAAGGATAATAATAATACTAATAATACTAATAATACTAAAACTAATAATAATAATAAATATATGAAGCATAGATTTATTTTTTATCCAGGATCAGTGCTGTCAATGTCTGATGAAATTGAAGTATCAGCCAGATTTCCCCTTTTATTCCTTGCCCTCTGAGGTGGCAGCTTGGTGCTGCCTGTGAAGCAGCTGTGGAGCCACTCAGCTGCCTCACCCAAGATATCAGTGTACAGGAGCTCAGCCCCTCTCAGGGTGCAGAACTGGAGCACGCTGAGCCTTCTGCTCTCAATAAACTGGGCTGCTGTGCTGCCAGTGAAGAACCTGAACACTGCTGCCTTCTTTTCTGACACAGCCCCAGGCCTCAGTGCAAATAAATAAGGCCCATGTGCTAACACTGGATCTCTGCACTATGGCAACTGGCTTGCATGTTTATGAACACAACATCTCTCCAGAACACTGGAGGGATCACTCAGGCCATCTAATTCATATGGGACTTCCTGATCCCATTCATCATTCCCACTAATGAGGTACAAACCACAAATCTGGTCTGTACTGTTTTTCTGGCTGCAACTTCTCCACTGCAGAGAGAGTTTGGGATGGTTTTGGAGCACACATTGTGCTTTTGAAGAAAAGAAGAGTTTTTTCTTTTCTTAAGGCAACAGGAAAGAAGTGTCAATATAAGTAACAGAACATATAAGAATTGCCTTGATAGATTGACGTTCTGTTGTTAAATCCTCTACTTTTAAGTTGGACTATCATAGTATAAGGCATTCCAGTAATTTTTTTTTGGGGGGGGGGTAATTAATACATCTTTATGTTGACATTGCCCACAATTATCTAATTTTAACATTGAAGTATAGAGGGAAAAGTTGGAAGTGTCTTCTACGCATCACTTCACTGCTACACAGGCCCAGCACAAGGAGCAGAACAATAGCAATAATCAGTTTACCAAACCTGCAGCTAGAGCCCCACTAAAATGTTGGAGAATGAAGTCTTTATAATTGTTACAAACATAGTATTTTCAAAGCAAGCTTACTACTGGGCCAATGGTTCAGATATTCCATGAATGGTACCTGGCTCTTCATGAGTATAAGTTGTGTACTACAGATTCAGGAACCAGTCAGAAAATAAATGCCAGAAAGCACCTTTAAACCTGAATAGGACTAAAATTTCTTTTTTTGGGGATGTCAGGTTTACAGCACTGGCATTAATGTCACACTTGTAACTTGTAGATAATTGAATAATGCCCTTATTTAGAACCAAATTTTCTGTGTTTCATGGACTGCCTGTGATACAGATGGGGTAAAGCTATACCACACACTGGAAAGCACTGCAATAGTCAATCCTGCAAGAGAGCTTGGTCTTGGGTAATTATTCTTAAGGCAAACTCTTCAGAGAAGAGCTAGTTATTGCTCTTCTTCAGTCTCAGAAGGTAGATGAGAGTGTAATTCCCTTTGCCAAAGACAAATTCCACTTTTGCATCAGTGAAAATCCACATTAACAAGCAGAAGAAGGCTTAAAACATATTTTTCTTTTTTTTTAATTCTCCCTTATGGACAACCTTATAAAGATGCTTGTAAGGCACAGGATGCAGCCTTACTCTTCATAGATCCTTCTGCTTTTTCAGTGCTATGGTGTGAATGCCTTCTGGTGTGTTTGAAATGCAAAGGAACATTTTGCTGCTCTAACTTGCTTCTAACCTGTACTGAAGAGGGACACACTTTTGATCATGATTCCAAAGCCTGTCAAATATTCTACCTTGGTTAACCACCTTTCACCAATCTGAATGAACTGGATTAATTAAAGAAAATATATGCCCCAGCATCCTAAAATATTTTTTAAATTCTCTTCTTGGGCCTTTCAAATAACAATAATAATAGTAATTTTAAAATCCCAGCTTTTGCATGCAAACCAACAAAACAAAATGTTATTTCTTGTGCAGAAGTGAGAAAAATCAAATGTCCATGTCTTGGGAGGGTGTTAATGCTCTAATTTGTGCCAGAGTGTAGTCCTCACAATTTTTATTAGGAAGAATCTGATGGTACCATAGGCAAATAGTAAGACCCTGACCCTGAGAGAATTTTGAAAATGCAGTTATGCTGCAGAGACCCTGCTGTGTCCACCCAGAGATATCAGATGCAGATCAGAGGAGTCAAGCACTCAAATCCTGCCTATCAGCTGGAAGTGAGATCTAGAAAATGATGGAGAAAACCCATAAGCCAAGTATCAGCTTGGAAACCACAATATCTTCACATGTTAAGATAGGTTAAAAGTTCTATTTTTGACAATAAATATTGTCAGTCTTGATGTTTTTTAAGATAAGTATTTTAAGGAAGGACAGAAACCAGCGCAGTTATCATCCCTACTGAGCAGAACTTTATTTCCCTGACCACTAGAAAAAGCCTTGCCTGCTAAAGGCTGGTTCACGGAGTATTTCTGAGTATGGGCATGCAATGTTTTTACAATGAAACATAAAACCAGGCAAAACCCCACCTGGGTTCAGCTTTTTTTAATGAGATGGAAGTTCAGATTTAAGTTTACCAAAGATTGATGATTACTGGAGATAAATGTGTGGTTTGGGTTTGAAATATAATTCTCTGCATGCTAAAATACACATGCATGACAGATATAAAGTATTCAAGTAGGGAACTTGAAATGCTGAGCTATTTCTAGGGCAAATACCTCTAAAACCTCATTTTTCCAATTCTTATTTTCTGTTCAACTGTGAGAGGACACAAAATTTCCACAAAATTGGAATTGTGGTAACTACAGGTAAAATAAATTGCTTCTCTCCAAAAGGCCTCCCCCAGGTGTGTTTGAAAGGTCGGGTTAGAACCTTCTCAGCATTGCATGGTCTAAATTAGTCCTGAACAAGAATTGTGCATTAATCAAAACAAATGAAAATTTTCCTTTAGCTGGAGTGATGAGGCCTGTGGTATGGGAGCAGAAGGATGTGATTACTGCTCATCAGGCTATATCCAGACTAAAATCTTCTCTGTTACTCTGGTGTAAACCAGCAATGACTCAGCTAGGTATTGGGATTTATAGCACAATGCACTGGAAGTCAGAAACACATCCATCTCAAAAAATGTTCTTGGAAATTAGCATTTGCTGATCATTTTAACATCAGTATTACTATTGTAATAATAAAATGTATAACTAGTTCAGACACCTGTTTGGTAGGCATGCTGGACAAACAAATGCAGGTCCATTCAGGGCCCTGGAGGGCAGAGGGATCACTCTAAAGTGCCGCCTTTGGACCCTTTCATGCACTTTCTCAGCTCCAGAGCAACAACATCTGAAAATCCTGCTGTCCCTTCTCCTGCTGTTGTCCTTTCCAGCATGTCTGTAAAACAAGCCTCTTGGAGCTGCTTCTCAGAATGGTAAATGACTCAGGCAGTAAGGGTTCAGCAGAAAAGCATGGATTGGAGCTGGAGCCACTAGTGGCACAGTCCTGGAGGGGTTATGAGTCAAACAGCAGCCAAATGTTGTGTTAACATAACAGTTTTATTTATTGACACTGTGTCAATCAAGAACTATCTCAAAAATTAGAACTCTTTCTAGCACCTGATGCCCGGTGGTTTCAGATGTATGTGCTGGATCATTGGCAGAGCACAGCTGAAACAATCTTGAACTGCATTTTGGGGGAGGAAGGTCAGTGGAGAGCTGGGATCAGTGGTGCAGTACACATCATGGGAGGCTGTGTAGCTGCACTGGAACACTCTTTCCTTCCCTGAGAGCACAGGCCCTCAGCCAGGGAGCCTTCAGCTTCGTTATAGCTGGCCAAAGCTTGAGACTTGTTATCCTCAGAAAAGTTTGCGCAGACTCATTTCACCATAAGTGTCAGAACTTCACATCCCTTCTTGAACCCTCCCTTTGTTCTCCTCCAGGTATTCCCTGCAGGATCTGTGGGTGGAGGGATTCCTCTGGCAATGTGGCTGTTCCCAGCAGGCAGCAAGAGCCAGCAAACACCTCTGGAGGGACTGGAGATGTGCTGCCCCAGCCAACACTGAGATTGCAATCTCACCGACAGATCTTCAGCTGTAGCGCTGTTCTGCTGGAGCTGCTGTTGGAGGTCAGCAGTACCAAAAAAAGGACAGGAAAATCAGATTTGGACAAATCTTACTAGCTATTATTTAATTTGTTAGTTCATTGTGTCTAGTACCATACATGTGAGCCAGAAGAGTAGAGCATGTTTACAAGTGAGACGCTCGTGCAGGACTGACACAGTTATTGAGCGTGGCTTTCAATAGCAATACAATTAGAAAGAAATTTAATGAATACAAATCCTTTCTTAAATGTTACTACAAAGTATGCTGACTTAGCTATAGACAAATCATACATATACACACTTTATTATATATATGTATAAACTGGGAGAAATAAGATACAATCATTCAACAAAATTTGAACTTTCCCTTTTTTATGTTCTTGCCCTCATTAGATTCCAAAGAGATGGAGATTCCTTTGCCTTTATTTTTGTGAAAGCTTATAAAATATAAGTGAATAACCCAGCAATCCCAGATTTAAATTCCTTGTTAAGTAGATAAGTTCTTTATTCTTAAAGTGAAATAAAATTAAGAAAGGCTGAGATTTAAGAATTGCAAATAGTAGCTGTATTATTCAAGCATCTGCTCTTCTCCCCGGAGACTTGCAATGCTGAATATTACTCAATGGGACCCCTATAACCTGTTCACGTTTCATTTTGAGCCTTAGCTTTGCAGTCCTTTTTCCTCCTCAGTTAGATTTTTAATGGATTGCTTACTTGCATGTTAGTGCAAATTGTGGGTCACTCCCTAGGCTGCTCTGGAAGTTGAAGATAACCTGCTGATGAATAGGAGTTTTAAAAATTAGAATATTCTCACCCTCTAGTATCTTATAGTTGTAGGTATTCTTTTCTTTTTTTTTTTAACTAGGGGTTTTATTGTTGTTCCAGAGGAGATGGAAAGAGATTTGCAGGTGTAAGAAGTAAATGTCTTGTGTATCCTGCCCAAGGACATGGCTGCACATGGGTTAACTTGGATTAATTAACCCAGGATGACATTGCTGTGACTGTGGGGCTTCCTCTGTCTTCTGGGTAGCTGGTTTCCTTCTCCCACAACCCAGCAATCTTTTCCTTTTTTTTTATAGATAGCACTAAACTTTGTGCTACGTTCCACAAAATAATCTCCATCTTCCGGACACGTCAACAAATTTCCATTCTCCATCTCTTACTTCATTGTGGCCAAATGCCTTGCAGTAGATGAATAATGGGTTTATTCTTCCTTTGACCATGTACCTTTATGTTATCTCTTGGAATATTTTTGCTTTGCAGGCTGGCACCAAAACAAATTTAAAAACATTAATGGAACTTCAAAACAAGCCACCTACACTTGGAAACCTTACTGGCAACTTGGTCTGCTTTATTTTCTTCATAATGTATTTTGAGATGTTTATCTTGGAAATGAGAATGGTGGCTGATTCCAGCTTCCATGGCTCTCATTAGTTTATTGCATCTAAAAATTACCACGGAAACTCAAGTGTATTTCTAAGTACAATATTGTGGTTTCACATATCTGCTTGGAATGAGCTCGGAGGCACGGCTTCCAAGCAAGCTCACCCTTTGCTTTGGTCCTTACCCTGCCATTTGCATTAGTGGAAAAGCAGCATACTGCAACACCCTGGTTGTGGGGTGCACGCCCACTTTGAGCAGACTCTGGCCCATAATTGATTATCTGAGCAGAGTAAAACTCCTGTGCTGAGTGTAAAGAAAAATGGAAACTCTCTGGAGTCACCCCTGTCCTCTGACAGGTACATTTGGGGGAGTTCAGGTCAGTGCTGGCTTTGGAGTAAGTCCTGGCCTAATTTTCCATAAATCCCTCAACACACTTTTTTCTAGCAGCAAAACCCTTCAATAAACTAGCATTTGAGGGAAGCAGCACATGTTACCAGTGCCCTTCCAGAAGTGGAGAGCAACTCGCAGGACTGTTTTTTGGAGGTGAGGACAGAGCTGGGCACAAGCCATCAGATGTGCTGGCTGCCCCATATGCAGCCATCCCCTGGGCAGGAAAAGGTGCTCTGGTTTTGGGCTACCAACACATCCTCCTGGGAGCCTCTGCTTCAATGGCATCTGTGTCCTGAGAGCCACTGAAAAGAAAGCTGGATCGCCTTCATGAGGCTTTTGTTGTTCCCACTGTTACTATGATAATTTTCATATTTTGAATACAGTCCAAGAACATTTTGCATCTTCCCTTTTACTACAGATATGAACAGCTGTTTGAAAAGAAACTGATAAATAGATGAGATCTTGTGTGTTTTCCAAGTATTCGCTTAACTACAATGACTGCATTGGGAAAAAGCAGTTTCTGGACTGAGACTTGATTTGTAAATAGCCAAATTATGCAAACACTTGATTTATGATCCAGTGAGTAGTAATTTATTCAGTATCATGGGACTAGACTGCTAGTCTTGTATTCATTATTGATATACATAGTTAAAGGAAAATTAAGAGAATTTTCTTCAGGAAACTCTCTGTTCAAAGACAAATCTCAGGCTTGCTTTCTTCCATTGGTAATTTATAATTCCCCTGGGAAAACATAATTTTCACCTTGGGTTGATTCTCAACCCTACTGGAATTCCCACTGATCTCTGTGATCTGTGGGGGCAAAATTTCACCCATGTATATAACCAACTTTGGGGGCATGGGTTGTGCTGCTTTTGGCTGGGACAGAGTTAATTTTGCTCATGGTAGCTAGTATAGGGCTATGTTTAGGATTTTTCCTGGAAAGAGCATTGATAACACAGCAATGTTTTAGTTGTTGAGCAGGGCTTGCACAGTCAAGGCCCTTTCTGCTCCTCAGCACACCGTGACAGTGAGGATGTTGGGAGTGCACAAGGACATGGGAGGGGGCACAGCTGGAACAGCTGATCCCCACTGACCAAAGGATATTCCAGACCATGCAGTGCCTCAGCAGACAAAGCTATGGGAAGGAGGAAGGGAGGGACATTTGCAGTGGCTGCATTTGTCTTCCCAAACCACTGTTACATGTGATGGGGCCTGGCTTTGCTGGACAGAGCAGAACACCTGCCTGCCCATGGGAAAGAGTGAATAAATTCCTTGTTTGGCTTTGCTTGTCTGCACAGCTCTTGCTTTATTTATTAAACTGTCTTTTCTCACTTTTATCCTTCTCACCTCTCCCCTATTCCAGCAGGGGTGAGAGTGGGCAAGTGGCTTTGTTGCCAGCCAGGATTAAACCATGATACAGGTACAGAAGAAATCTATTTAATTCCTAATGAGAACTAAGCTCCTTTCTATCTGTTGTCAAGGAGGTTGTTTCTCCTTCTCCAACAACTAGTCCAGAATGATGTAGGCTTTAAAGAAAAATTCCAGCAGAGGTATTCAGTCTGGAGTTATTTGTCAAATTAATCATGATACTTGTTTGCAAGTAGTAACAAATGGAAAACTTCATGTTACATGCTAGAAGGAAAAATAGGCTAAATAATTCTTAAGCAATGTTCAGATGTCAGGCAGGAAATCCTGCTCACATGGGACTGTATCATGTTGCACACCTTTTTGGGGCTCTTTACCAAGAAAGGATTTCTGTTTCTTCTTAAAATATTGGAAGGGTTGCAGTAGAGAGATGAGAGGATGCCTTTAACTCTGGTGTCTGCTGAGGGCACACTCAGTTAAGACTCATACTCCTGAGCACAACACAATCTGGGGCTGTCTGAACTGGGTGCATTTTGGGTGCAGCCTCACTAGAAGTGGACCACCTGAGCCTGACACAGCCCAGAGGACTTTGTGGTGTCTCCTGCAGCCGTAGGTGAAAAATGTCTGTGACCCAAATGCTCCAGCCAGCCTGTGAGCATTGCCAGGAGATTTTGCTTAGGGCTAAGAACAGGCTTTTTGGTACCCACAATAGCAGGTAAGAAAGGTAAGAAAGAGCATCCATATGTTATGTCACTTGAGAGCAGAAAAGAGGCTGCATATGTCTCTGCTGGAAGATGGAGCTGGATCTCAAAGCAAAAGTTGTCAGGGTACAGAGCCAACCTAACATTTCTGAGACTGGGTAGAGTACTTGTGCAAGTGTGGCCCTGCAGGGCTGCTGCCAAGCCCAGACAGCCAAAGGACAAGCTGTGGCCCTTGGAGATTTGCTGCATCTCCAGGGTTCAAATCCTCTAGGGTTGTCAGCAGCACATGGAAATATATGTCCCAGAGACATTTTGCGTTGGTTTCCTTTTGGCTCAGACCATGGCCTGGGCTAGGACTCCTGTTTGAGCCCCTGATTCTCCCCCTGCCAAGGGGCTCAGGCAGACAGGGAGGAGCCATCCCAGTCTCTGTGCTGCTGGGTGCCCCAATGCCCATCCTGCCTGTGGGCAAGGAGCCCAAGCCAGAGAAGGGGGGCAGCCAAGCATGTCAAGCACATCAAGGGAGAGTGGGGAGAAAAGGCAAATGGGAACTTAATTTTTAGTCCAGCTGTGGGTTGAGGAAGAGAGGAAACTGATCCCTTCCCCCTGTGACAGTGCATATGGATTTATTTTACATTGGATAGGAACCTGGCTTTCCCCTTTGTTATCACCAGACTGATGGTGCTAGTGCAGTCCTGTCACTTTGGGCAGAAGTTTGGTGTCCCAAACTGCAGAACAGGTGGGTTTTAGCTGAGATTTGGGTGTGTGTCCCATTAGCCTGGAGTTTGGGGATCCTTGTGAGAGGGTGGGCCCTGTCAGGCTGCAGGTACACCAGACTGTATTGCCCACTCCCAGACCCTGTGCTCACACCAGGACATTTGGAAAAAACAAGCTGCTGCAAAGGCTTCTGAATTTCTGAGCTGAACTCCCTGCTGCCAGGGGATGATAAGCATGTTGAGGGGAAGCTTAAGGAGCCAGGACCTTCAAGGCATTAACTAACATCTCCTCACTAGGTCAAGAAAGGATATTATCAGCAAAACCTTTGCTACCTCTGTTAAAACTGATTCAGTGATAGACACCTATAATGTAAATTTCTTAATCTGAATTATCCTTTTAGAGTCCCTTTAGAGCAATTTGAAAGAAATAGGCACTTTTAAGGGGTGGCTAATTTCTCTCAAAAGGGCTTGAACAAATGGATGACAGAGATTTGCATCCAAAGAGGAAGGACCCTTAATTGATTACCTTATGTCTGCATCTGCTTTTTTTTTCCTGACTTGCTGTGCTGAACATAAATGCTTATGATAACACTGAAGGGTATGGAATCCATGGGGAATTTAATCCTGAAGCAGCTGCTCAGTTTAAACAGGGCTGCTTAACTAAAGACTTCCCAATGTGTGCTAGCAAAGCACCATGTGAGTATCTGTGATTGTCTGCAAAGCAATGTGATTCAGTGCAAACCTGGATGTAGGCTGAAAATGCAAGATCAAATGGCCATCAATGACAAGGCAGCTAGACAGCCCCAAGGAGCTTTTCATTTCAAGCCCAGAGCTCTCACAGCCTGTTTCCATAGCTGTGTGCAGGAAGCTGCACACTGGCTCTGCCCATGCTTGTGGCTGCTTGAGAAGGGTCAGCTCTGGAAGCCATTTAACACCACAGCAAAGCCACATTCCTCATGTCTCCTTAGATCTCTGCTGTGCATCCCAGAAAGCCAGCCCCTTGATCAGATTTAGTGGCTAACTTTAAACCCTTCCCTCTTTCCCTCCTCCTTTTCCCCTCCTTCCTCCTTCCCTCTTTCCTCCCTTGTTCTCTCCCACCTCTCTTTCGGCTCTTCCTATCCACCTGCCTCTGTGTAACCCAAATACCCAAATAATTTTTTTAAATAATTTCTAAAACATTGTGTTAATTACAAATAAATAAAGGACGGTTCTGGTTCTTTCCCCTGTGCTTCTGTGCAGTATCTGTGTCATTCATCCCTGCTGTGTGACTTCTGTTTTTCCTTAAGGGAAGCAAGTTATGTGTCTATGCAGCAAGCATTGCATCCATCTTTATAGACAATTTTTATTGAAATAAAACCTATTTTGGCATAGTAACAACCTTTGCATAGAAGCAACCTATAACAATATTTTTTTCTAGGTAAAGGAGCACATTCTAACTTCTATGCATTGGTAACAAAAACAAATAGAGAAAGTACATACCTATTCACCCAAAGGATATTTAGAAGAATGATATACAAGTAACGATGCAAATACAAATAATGTGCAGAAAGGAATGGAGACAAAGTAAAAAAAAAATTGTTTGAATTGTGCACAACTCTTACTACAGTGCAATTTTTCTTGCTTGAAGAATTTTATACTGAGTTGATGTTTCTTCCCACTTCATAGGATGCATGGACTACAGAAATTACTTTGTAAGGGATCTCAACTCCATTCACATTGTCATCAGACCTATAAAAATATTGGGCAGAACAACTTTGCTTGGTTTATGTTGAAGCATCATACTGAGCTTCTGAAGGCATGAGATCTCTCCCTGCCTTACCATCTGTCCAGTGCATGACCACTTCACAGTATCTGAGCTGCATTTTCCCATCTGTAGAGTGGGGAGACCAAAATTACCTGCTTTCTACAAAAGTAATACAAATAAATAAAATTTTTAAGCTGGCAAAAACCCTTCGAAAATATGTATTGTATTTTGGTGCTAAAAAAAAAAATCTTTCAGATTAACAGCTAATAGAAGCAAATTATTTCTAGGAGCAAAATATATCTTTGTGAGACTGAGGTGTCCACATTTACAGCTTTTTGAAAGACACACATTTGCATGTGAACAGTGCTTAAACTTTTCCTTTTCACTTACAGAAGACTTCAGCATTATTCAGTAATTCAGGAAGTGAATCAAGTATAAAGGTGTCAGAGTGAAAATTTGAAAATTTCATAGAGGAAGTGATGCAGAGGTCATTAGCTACACCAAAATTAATGAAGCCAAAATTTTTGAAACCAAGTTTTTTCCTGCAGAGAAGATAATGTACAAGGACTAATTTCTTACCCACAGAAATTTTTTGAGCAGAGATATTTTTGGTCAAGTTGCCTTCCCAAAATTCAGACAGACTTGGTCAAAATGAGAACTGAACTTGATTTCCAGCTCTGAATTTCTAGCTGCTCTCAAGTAGACATGTACAGAAATAAGCTGATTTGTTCCCGTAGCTCCTTTTGCAGTTAGTGTGCAGCTCAACACGCAGCCACAAAAAAGAGCTTTCATTCTTTCTGAAAATATGCCAATGGATCATTTACATGGCAACAAGTTAGCTTAACTCTTCATCTTTAAAGCACGCATCAAGCCTCCACTGCCAGTCCACATACATTTGTGACAACTTTCTACTGGAGGCAAAATTGTTCCTCTCAGTTTATTTGTGTCACAAACGGGTCTCTGGGAAGTGGGTTTGTGCTGTTAGAAAATATGAAGTACCTAGAGTGTACCAGCAAAGATGGACCTTACTTGGTATCTTAGGATGGTTTTACTTGTTCAATAAACCCTTTTGCAAGACTCACCTGATTTTAAATATCTGAGTAAATGCAGGAAGTAAAAGTGTTGCTTTGTAAGTCTCCACAAATTACTAGTTCACCAAGGTGCAGAGCTTTCTGACCTCTGTTGGCTGGAGACTGTGGTTGGAATTGAAATTGTTTAAGCAATTGTAATCTTGATTAATGTTCGAACAGAGTGCATCTGCCTGGCTCCCACCTGACCTGGCACTGAGAACTGCCTGGGCTCTGGCCATTGGGCTGGGCCAAGAAAAGTGAGCCAGCTCCAACTGGAAGTTGGTGGGGTGGAGTACACTGGAAACTGCTTAAAGAGAAAATGATTCTTTAATGGGAAAAGTGTGATTTTTCCAAGTAATTTGACCCGAGTGGAAACAAAGCTTGTCAGAGACTGTATTACGTGAAAATGTTTGCAGAATGATGTCAGTGTGTTAGCACTGTTAGCAGACAGTTGGAGCTTTATTCACAAAAAGGGCACATTTTCACTGTAGTAGGTTCATAAATGAGACTTGCTGTGCACAAGTGAGCTCCATGAAAATACAGCCCTTCCATTTTGAGGAAAAAGGCATTTTTTGCATAGAAGGGCCAAATTATTTCGTGGCACTCTGAATGCGAGTTATCAAAGGGCATTCCAAGGTTTCTTCTTGGATGTGAGTCCCTCTGAGCAAAGGTATGGGGGGAAGATTGGAGCAGAGGCTCCAAGGCACTTGCCAGGGATCAAGTGCAGCCCACTGCTCTCATCGAGGTGGCTCAGGTCACAGATCCCCCTACCTCTGCCTCCCGTGTCCTTGGCTCTTATTTAGAGAAATGTGGAAGAAGCAAGGAATGCATGAAGTGATTCGTTCTCAGATATGCTGCTGGCCCCTGACAGTGTCCACAGCAACCACACCACACAATCCTCTCCATAACACAATTGGAAAAGGATGGTTTCTTTGGGTGTTACCAGGCCTTCTAGCTCAGTGACATTTTGTGCTGGAGATGATAAACTCGAACACAGTGTGGACAAGCAGCAAGCACAGAGTGAGGGAATTGGAGGGATGCTTTGAAGAACCTCGGAAGTCTGGGGTCAGTCTCAGGCTGGGAGGCAGGCAGCCAGTACTTGGGAATATTTTGGCCATGCTCAGCCATCCATGTACACGTGGGTGGGAGTCTGTGAGTGCAGATTCACACAGGATGGAATTCACAGTGCTGGGTAGGGGAGGCAGAGGCTGCTTGGTCAGCAACTGTCTCGGTCACTACTTTCAGTGCTCCTACTGTTCTTTGCCTCAAAAGCAGCACTAAGGAGCCTGTGGAGGAATTCTTCCAGGAAAATCTTCAGTAAAGCCTTTTAATTTTCTGAGCTGGCCCTTGCTCCTCCCTTTGGGAATGAGGAATGAATATTTCCTGTATCATTTTCAGCTTGCTGCCCTCAGTTTCTGTGGAATAAAATAATCCCCTTTCCCCTCTGCTCCAACTTTTCTGAAAAGAAATGATATATAATCTGCAGGTGGTCTGTGGGATGGTCCCTTGCTGGTGATTTCATTTTTGTTGCGGGGCAATACATTGCTATTGTTATTTGCACATCTTCAGTAGTAACATGCCAGGGAAATACAGATATTTTTATTAAAACAGGCTGAAACATCTTAGCATTTGGGAATGATTTGGCTTCACGGTACTTGCTGTGCCACAGGTTCAGTGCACACGTGTGCAAGCACATCTCTGACAGAAGGTAAAACTTACTTCTCCAGCATGATTCCTATGGATGATTCCTCCCATACAGGTTTCTATCCTGCTCTGTCCACTGGTGTCTGAAGCCTGATGCAGCAGTGCATTAAGTGATGTGACTAACAGCTGTCATGAGTTGTGCTGCAAAGGAAAGTGTGTGTAGCAGATTTAAATCCCTCCTAAATGCACATGTATTTTATTTAAAAGTCTGACAAAAAAAAATCAGCATATTCCTACCGTCACGGTTTAATTAGTTCTTATTGTATTCATAACCCATTTCCACTTCATTATTCAAAACTGTCAGTTCACTTTTTTTCTTTCCTTGTTTAATTAAAATTGTTTAAGAGAAATCAGAGCTAGGCAAGGGTGCCTGACTTCCAGGCTTGGGGACCAAATTCTTACTGCATAGGTCAAGTACAATATAGGCAGCTGCAGTGAAAGATGATCTCTAATAATCTGCCACAGACTATGATTAAGGGGGAAAAAAACAAAGTAAAACTGCCTCAGAACTAATTTCCCCAGCAAAATTTCTTCTTCCTACCCTGGTTTGACTTGTGCCTATTGACACCTGTGTTCAGTGCATCAGGAGTGTGCAGGAGAGCCTTGGCTCTCTGCTTTCCTTGCATCTTCCTGAAAGACAGTACAAAACAAGCAAAAGTCAAACAGAAACCTGCACAGCAACCTCTTGGCAGAAATCACGAGCCAACAGGCTTCTGACAAAAACCAAACCTCTTTACTTGTATCTCTGTGCTTGTTGATCTGTGGCACAACTCTCATGAAGGCTGGAAGTCTGCTTCCCTGGGGAGAGGGCCCTGAAAATGGCAGCAGTGATTGCCCAGGAGTTAGCTGTGCTTCACAGGAGCCAGCTCTGCTTCACTTCTTTGTTTTGTCTCCAAGCATTTGGGGACACCACATCAGGAATACCCAGGTGAGATTTCTGCCTGTGTCATTAAGAGCAGCTGGTGCAGATGCAGGGCTCACCCTGTGCCACCAGAGCTGGCCTGGAGCTCAGTGGGCAGCAGGGCAAAGGAGACAGCCAGAGACAGGGCTGGGAGAGACTGGGGAGAGGCCTTGGGATGGGGCACTTGCCCACCTTGCATTCCCTGTGGGGCACTGAGAGGTGTTTCCAGGCAGGGCAGCCTGCAGGGTGCTCTTGGTCATTGATAACAGGATGAGAAGGTGTGAGCAGAGACAGCTGGGGGCAGAAAGGTGACTCCAGCCCCTCAGGGTGACACCAGAGAAAAAGGGGTCTCCTCCTCTGTTAGTGCAGAGGAACAGTAGGAATGGGTTTGCTGGGGAGAGGATTGCAAGGCTGTATGCAGAGGCTGGGAGGGAGGGAGGGAGGGAGGGAGGGAAAAATGTGCAAAAATATGTGTGGGAGAGGACAACCATTGCTCTGCATGCAGCTCACTCAGTCCTCCAGGGAGCAGCTCACACCAGTTTTCTGCCCATTTCCAAGCCTGATTGACTGGCCAGAGAAATTGCCTGTGCTGTACCACATGTCTCTGTGGTATTGTAGCAGCTGAGGCAAAGATTTCATCTCAGCATCTGGGGGAAAGCATCCCTAGTGAGGAATCTTTATCTACTTTCATTTTCTCCTTCCTAAAATCTGAATGTGCCTGGTCCAGTAATGCTGACAAAGTTTTATTGAGGGATAAGGGTAGCAAGAGTTTATTGGCATAGGAGAGGTTTGAAGGATTTGGGGGCGAACAGGATTTAAATATTTTCTTATAACGTTGAGCTCCTCAAAACTAACAAGACTCTGGAGTCAGCACATGTCTTTGAACCTCAAAAAGTCAATGAAACTGTTACCATTGTAAAGAGCTAAACTAGGACATTACTTGGCTTGTGGATTTTACAGTGAACACCTTTTTTTTGTGCCTTTTGCACTGGCATAATTGGGCCACTGTTCAGGTGCATATTGCTCTTCAGGAAGGACACATAAGCATGTGTTTAAGACCTATGAAATCACTAACCTTTTTTGCCTTTCCTAAATCAACAGGACTTAAGCATGTGCCTAAAGTGCTTTTTCCGAAATGGGGCCTTAAAGAGCTGAGTTAGCTTATCCACCTTCCTATTTAAAAGATGGATGTGGAAAATTTCCCAGATTATACATCTGCTCTTCCAATTTACATCGCGGAGGGTAAGGCTGAGTACAGAGGGAGCAGAAAAGGGGAAAGAAAAGTAAAAACAATCCTGAGCTGGCTGCCTGGCAAAAAGAAAGTGAAACAGCTGCCTGCCAGACTGGGAGGGCTGCATACTGTGTGCACCATGGCAGGACCATCTGCACGCCAGGCTTGCACCAGGTGCTGCATTTAGAATAGAAGGAGAGAGCCTGTAGAGAGAAAGCAAACCAGTTTACAGTCAAAGGCTGTCTAACTTTTCCGCCTAACCTTGATGTTTGGCCTCCATCTGATACATTCCTTACTTTTTCCCTGCAAACTGTTGCAATGTTAGCAGTCACAGAGAGGAATAATGGGTTGAGGAAGACTTCTGCCTTGGTTTTGCTTTTTCTCACCAGCACTGTGTCTTAGCAGACCATGGAAGCACGAAGAGAACTCCTGGAATTTGAAGATGTGAAATTTGGGGTGCCCCACAGCCAAAAAGATTAATCTGCTACAAACCCAGCCTTTTCGGAGGAGTGGCACCTCCTGGGGGTGGCAGTGCAGCTCAGGTGTGAGGAGCAAAGGCAGCTCTGTGCCTGTGGCTCTGCACACACTGCCCACAGCCTGCACCTTGGTCCCGCTGCATGGACAGCCTGCATCCCTGCATCCATGCTGCATGGCCCAGGTGTGTTGATCTCCCTGCACTGGGAGGGAGGATGGGTCTGCTCCAGCTGTCACAGCCCTGCGTGGGTCAAGCCTCTAGAGAACAAGACATTGTAGATACAATCTTGGATCCTCCAGCTTTGACCCTGACGTGCTTCTCATCCCAGACAGTTCCAGTGAAAGTTTTTTTGTTTACTTTCACTGTATTTCCACCCCCATTCCTGAAAATTTTCTTTCAATGCAATGAGGATTTGGCTAGTTTTTCACAGAGGCTGAGACAAAATAAAATGGGGATCAATCCAAATTATGCCATAGTCAGAGTTCAATGTAGCCTGATAGGGCAAAATTTAGTGACCCAGAGCATGAACAAGAATGTCACTCTGGCATCTCCTCTGCCCTTTAGCCTGGGGAATTTATGAGCCTTATCTTGGCTCCTAGGCCATCCTTCTCTTCCTTTACTTGTGCTTTACTTCCTTCCTATAAGTTTTAAAACTTTATCTGAACCTAGGCTGCTCTTTACATAACATACTCCCTCTTTGATTTCAAAGATGGAAGGGAAGTTATTTAAAAATAGGCTCCATCATTCCAGCATTCTGGCAATTAGGCACGGAGCTAGACCTCGTGAGTACATCTGTGACTCTGAGGGAGGCCAGCATGGTTTCACTTTTGAGGCAGGGAAGAAAATCAAACTGTTCCACCATTTGTCTGGTGAGAGCCAGAGATCCCTTTGTATGAATTTCTCCATTTTGTTGTGCAGTTTGGGATTTTGTATTCAGCTTCCCATGTACTCTAACGAGGTAGTAGGTATCAGATGGAATTCCAGGGAAGAGCACTCAGTGCTGACGGGGCTGGGTGGCTGCCTGGTGCTGTGGCTGCATTTGTACAGCTCCCCAGGAGTGACCAGAGTGCTGCTCTGAGGACATTTGTCTATTTGAAGCTGAGCTGAAACTGCCAATCTGATCTCTCACTAAACACCAGTTGGTCTCTCATTGCTCTCCTTTAATTATGCTGACTACGCACTGGGGCTGACTTTCTTTTTGATGCAGTATAAATCACTGAAACTAACCAACGTGTTTCTCCATCCTTTGCATTTGCAGTAGCAAGGGGCTGTGGAGGAGTCAGCAATGTCAGATGGCAGGCTTTTGGTCCTAGCACACGTCACTCAACAGGATACTGCTCAAGCCAAGCTCTGCCACTAGGCTCCAGCTTGACCCATGGGATGAATCAACTCACCTTTTGTGCCTCCATTTCCCATCTGCAACATAACATCAAGTGCTTTGCAATCAAAGATTGGACAGCTTCATAAAACAGACAAAGATTATTACTGCTTTACACATGGCACAAGCAGCAAAGAATCAGTCCCAGGGAAACAGTGGAGGTGAGAGCAACACATGGCTATCTGTATGTCATTAGCACTCCCCAGAGCCTCTGGTACTCCCAAAGCTCATAAATGGCAATATGAATGTTTCAAAAGTAACTTTTTAAAAATGTAAAAGGCTACTTTAATTAAATGAACATATCTTTTTTCTTAGATCATAACTTTGGATCTCAATAAGTATGTTGGGAATTCAGAAGCATTTCAAATAATTTAAAAAAATAAAGAGTGAGTATGATGTTCTTTTATAGTTGGCAATTTTACAGGCTTCTTATATTAAACTAGATTTTCATTTTTTTTGAAACAAGCTGAAAAACTTTTGTAATAAGATATTAAAAAGTGTTTAGCATGCTGGGTCATCAACAGCAATGCTTGAATGCAGACTTTAAGACTTTTTAAAAAAACAGTGCAAATATATATATATATATATATATATATATATATACATACATATAAGTTGCTTCAGCTGCTCCGTTTTCGTTTGACAGAACAGGATCTTGCAAAAATAAAGCTGTTGTGTGTCAATTTATTATTCAGTCTGAATAATAAATAGAAAAATTGGTCTTACTTTTTCACTGTTTAATCTACTGCCATCCTCAATGTAAAGATGATGAGCCATGGGTTGGTGGGCCCATGTCCCCATGGTGGTGATCTCATAGGGCTGGGACAGCACCAAGTGGCCAGGCTGCCAGAGTGACACCCAGCACAGGGCAGGCCCTGCACACGGCTTTGCTCTGTTACAGCATCAGCTTGGAACATCTTGGGAAACAGAGAAATTACACTTTGTTACCACCCTATAGCTCCTTTCCTTCCAGATCTAGAAGATCTGCTGCTGTCAGCCCCTTAAAAATGATAGTAATGGTCAAAAGATGCTTGTTTCTTTGTCTCCTACTGAAACCACATGGTAGCCCTTTCTGTCTTTCACCGCACCACTGAATGAGACAAGAATCCTCTTGTTGCAGGCAGTAAGGCCTTGTCATCTGCATTTGCTTTCCAAAAATTTATTTACTTATAGGCTGTCAAACTGCATTCTTTGCTGTGAAAACCTGGGAAATATATGTGAACACTGAATACAACATTTCTGCGGGCTTCCCTATCTCATCAGGATTCAGGTCTGCACAACACACAGACAGGAGTGCTAAATTGATAATTTATACTGTTGATATTTTTTAGGTGACCAGTAGAAGTAAGAGGCTTGTCAAGGTGGGTCTTATTTCCAGTTTAATTTTGGCTGAGCACTCCTCTTGTGTGTTCAGGATGCTCTCAACTATGTGTGGAAAATGAGGTGACTTATTTAGTGCATATCTTGACCCAGAAAAATCCCCTAATTGTACTGTCCAATTTTGATAGCTTGCTTAATACCTACTGTTAAGATGTCCAGAGACGTCTCCCTATAGACACCAAGAAATTGAAATCAGATTTGGATTATCCTGAAGGGCCTTGTTTCCCACTAAGTGGGTCATTACTCCCCTAAGTGTACCCTTCCATCAGGTACCTCCCTCCTTCATCAAAAAAGGCTAATGAATCATGATGCCTGGGACCTCTCTAAAGCCTGAACATCAGCATCATGCCTCTCTCCTGCTGGCAATCTGCTGTTCAGGACACAGATCTTTTTGTTCATCTTCAGTCATCAGTGCTTGTTGGTCACTGCCCACCTCACAGCCACTGCAGGAGCTCAATTTAAGGGAGCAGTGACACTGTCTAGATAGGAATCCATCTGCATTACATGTTTGCTGAACAGCTCTGAGGAAGCTCATTTATAAAAGTCAGCATGTTGGTAAATGGTAGCTAGTTCACAAATAAAAACAAAAAGAAGTTGGATCTACAAGTCACTACAAATTATTTACTGTGTCCAGATTCATTTGCAACAATGGGCTTGGGTGCAAGAAAATCTTGGGCTTTGGCCAGAAATCACTTCTTTTGTTGTTAGCAGTTACATCTGCTGCTCCTTTCCTCTAGTGCTACACAGATCTCTTTAATCCCTAGAATGTGTTCCCAATTTGATTGTATTTACATATATGTCTATAGCATTACTGAAAATACCAGCCTTACTCTTCATCACATTTCCATGCTGGGTTAGGGTTTTGTTTGGATAATGTCACTTCTCTTGTGCCTGGAAAATTTGGCTTCCTGTGAGGTTTTGGAATTTGACTTCTTCCTTTATATTTCCAAAGATTTTCAAAATTTTTTCTCTCTTTTTTTTCCTTTCCCCCCCCTTTTTTTCTTTGTAGTTCTCTTTTGAGTCTACCAAGAGAAACAAGGATACATACTGCATATCCTCTGGCCTGCCATGTTTAATTCAGATGAAGCTTCTGTATGAAAATCTTACATGAGATTTTGCATTATGCTTGAAGTAGGTGCAAGCCATGCTCCACAGCTGAAGGAGCAATCATGGGGATGCAGGAAGTGACAATGAATCAATCACATCTGAACAAAATCCACTTCAACCAAACAGAACCAAAAGAAGTCCAAACTTGTTGTAGCTGACATTTTGATGTTTGATTACTGTGGCCAGAGCTAGTGTCACCTCCTGCAGACTCCTGGCCCATGCCTTCCCCATGGGAAGTGCTGCTGGTTGCAAGCTAGCGCTCAGGACACGTGATGCCTCGGTGTCCCCCAAGGCCAGCCTGTGCCTCATTAGGAGATGAAGTCCAGAAGCCTAGCACTCATGTTAAGTACAAGGTTGTGCTCTGATATCTGACACGGGCAGAGCAATGAAACCCCTCCCAGGGGCCTCAGGGCCGCGGCCCCTGTGCGTGCTGGTGGCCCTGGGGCAGAGGTGGCTGTGCCATGCATGGTGGCGGTGCCATGCTCTGCGGCTGTGCCATGCACTGCGGCTGTGCCATGCCCTGTGGCTGTGCCATGCTCTGTGGCTGTGCCATGCCCTGTGGCTGTGCCATGCACTGAGGCTGTGCCATGCTCTGTGGCTGTGCCATGCACTGCGGCTGTGCCATGCTCTGTGGCTGTGCCGTGCACTGTGGCTATGCCATGCGCTGTGGCTGTGCCATGCACTGCGGCTGTGCCATGCACTGCGGCTGTGCCATGCCCTGTGGCTGTGCCATGCTCTGTGGCTGTGCCATGCCCTGTGGCTGTGCCATGCACTGAGGCTGTGCCATGCTCTGTGGCTGTGCCATGCCCTGTGGCTGTGCCATGCTCTGTGCCTGTGCCATGCTCTGTGGCTGTGCCATGCGCTGTGGCTGTGCCATGCTCTGTGGCTGTGCCATGCGCTGTGGCTGTGCCATGCTCTGGCTGTGCCATGCACTGTGCCTGTGCCATGCACTGAGGCTGTGCCATGCTCTGTGGCTGTGCCATGCGCTGTGGCTGTGCCATGCTCTGTGGCTGTGCCATGAGCTGAGGCTGTGCCATGCTCTGTGGCTGTGCCATGCTCTGTGGCTGTGCCATGTGCTGTGGCCGTGCCATGCGCTGTGGCTGTGCCATGCACTGTGGCTGAGCCACCTCCTCCCGCCCCTTCTGGAAAAGGAGCTGGCTCAGCCCATGTAAACCCCTGTGAGCAGAGGGCACTCAGCAGTGGCACAGGGGCCTCTCCAAATCCAGCCCCAAAGCAAGAAGCTTGGGTGGAGAACAGGCTGCTTCCCACTGTCCCCCTGGCTGAGTCCCCAAGGAGTCTTCTCCTCATTCCTCAAGTAAGGAAGGGCAATGCAGGTGCTGTTGCACCCCACACCAAACCTTTTTATTGTGGTAGGGCTTTTCCACATCAGGAGCTGCACACCCAGACTCCTGGGAGTGGGTCATCTAAGCATGCAAAGCCTCCAAAAAGATCAGTGCCAACAAATTCTGCAGAATTCAAATACATATCATAACGATCATGAGAGTACTTCTCAATATGTTTTTTTACATGTTGGTACAGAAAACATTAAAATATTTTTGTCTACGTGATCTTAAAATTTTACACTTAAAAGAACTATGTTTTCAGAAAAAAATATCTGACTCATACCTCAAGGAAAATAATGACTAATCACAGCTGGTAGGGAAAAAACCCACCAACCCAGTTCTGTGCAAAACTACTAACCCAAGACTCATGGAGCAGATATATAACTTTATCCAGTTGAAGGGATTTTTCCCAAGATTTACCACAGAGATTATGAAGTAAAGGTAGATGAATTTTTAAAAGATATTATCAACATTTTTTCACATTAAAAATAAACATATTATGCTACATCTCATTCCCTTGAAGTTTAAATAAGAACTTGGAGTTTTCCCCACTCAAAAGAAGCCCTCCTGCTTCTATGGTTGAACAGATCTGTTGCATCAATTTACCATGGATATCCACTTGATTTAGTTGAAATAACACTTATAAAGTAATAAATGTTTAGTTTAAGAGAATGCTTAATGAATAAAGTTTATTACTTTCTGGAAAATCATTGAAATTGAAAGCCACATATATTTACATAAAGTATGTGGCATCTGAAAGAAATCCAAAGAATTTTGTTATTAATTTCCTGTGTTGTTTACATGTGTTAGAGCTATGTTTATTCCAGAAGAATCACTCAACAGGAGTGATAGAAATCAAAGTGCAAACTGGTTTATTTTTCTCAATAACTTATTAAGAACAGCAGCAGTTTCTCATGTTAGATAGATGATACGCAACAGACACAGATATTTTTCATCAAATATATACACAATAAATGAGAAAATAAAGCAAAGAAATGTACAGTCAAGTGAGTTTTTTATTAAACTAAATAAAATAAAAAATTAAATACCATTTTTGCAGTCTTGAATTTTTTCTATTAATACCAAAAGGTATTGCATAAGTCACAACACAATTTACAGTGCAATATTTAGTGTATGTTTCAATAACTAAATTCTTACACAATGAAGCACTAATCACAACAATAGAAACATCAAGTGTTTCATTATGCTTTCTTAAGAACATATGAATTAAAAAATCAGTATAAAATAGACAACAAATCAAAGACAGTAGAATTTATAAAGCCCTCTTTTAAAGCTGGAAAGAGACGTGTATTTTTATGACAAGTTGCGATATGTTAAGATAATTTCTCATTTTTCTTATTTGGCATGAAAATTTATCCTGCTCATTTCTAAACCTCAGACCATCTCCCCTTAATTTTGGCTTGACTGCAGAGAGCAGCTGGCTTTTTAAAACCAGCTATGAAGGAAGTCATTCATGTCCTTTCCTTAGCTCCCAGTCCTAATTCCTCAGTCCTTAAGTCTGCAGAATCTTCCTCAAGGGGAGTTTTGCTATACAGTAAATGCAACAGTGCAGGACTGGTCTGATCCACTTGTGGGCCTGGAACAAAAAAAAAAAAAAGAAAATAAGGATAGTGTGGCTTTTCCAATAGTGCATATTGCAAGCCTTAGAACCAGCACTTTCTTGTTTTAGTAAAGGCAGGTTGAATCCTTGAAGAATGAGTCTTCTAACACCAGATAAATAGGTTATATTTGTGTTTTATTGTGCAAAATGTGGAATCCTTCTTTTCTTCATCATCTGCCAAGTGTTTCTGCATTTGGAGTTTGTCCTGCACCAGCTCAGATACTCTGACAATGTAAGGCTTGGGTCCTCACACCACCAGTGTAAGTGCAACAATCCCTCAGCTGCCCAGGGGCTGGCCAGTGCGAGTGAGACACGGGGGGATGATGCACCCGCCCTCCCGGGAGAGCCTGCAAGCAGGGAGCTCTGCTGCCAGTGAGAAATAAGGGTTTCAGTCCTGCCTGGGCTGCACAAGCCAGAGGCACAGGGCTGCAGATCCCCAGGGGCTGGTGTGCCTCCTCGGAGCAGCGTCTGCGGCACCCCTCTGCACAGGGAGCAGACTCGCAGCTCCCAGCCCCGCTGCCCTGCAATCCCAGCTCTGCTGTGGGAGGTTCAACACTCCCTTAATGAGGACTATGTGTGTGCATACATATGGATGTGTGTATATCTGTCTACACATACACACAATATAAATTAACTAAACATGTTACTAGGATACATCAGGAAAACCACAACCAAACAAAGAGTCCAATATGGAAAAAGCTATTAAAAGATCCCAGCATTTTAGCTTGTTGTGTATAGGAATAAATACGATTACAGGATACGAATTTTGCATTTTGTTCCTTTCCCAATGGCATTTACAAGAGGTGTTGCCTTCTGGGGTTAAAGGAAAGATAGCAAATGAACAAAATCAATTCTGATCTTTGCAAATAACCTGATACTCGTAATTTAATTGCTCACCTCAAGAAAACCTGATGATGAGCTCCATGGTTAAAATTAAGAGTATCAGCCCTTTCTTAAATGTCCAAGATGCCTCAACAAGACCCTGAGCTCTGCCCATAAAGTTTTTAAAAGAAATGCAGGAAAGAAAAACTTTTGTGCTCAAGATCAGAATACCCTCACACAAGATCAGTACTGAAAGATGAAGATAAATACAATGTTTATAATCTCCTTTTCATCACAATTTTCATTTAGACTGACTAGTTAGCCTAAGTAATTTTACTCTTTCATCTTAAATACAAAGACCCTGATGCCTCCTGTACTACTTCACCCAAAATCTGCGCTCTGCACATAAAGCTGTGAAGACAGCAAAACAGCCAAGGAACCAGAACTGTGCAAGGCAGGTTTCTGTAGGAAAAAAGATCTGGGCAGTTAAAATCATTTTAAAAACAGAAAAATGTGTTGCAAATGTAGACTCTTAGCAGTAAGAGATACAGGCCTGTGACTTCCCTGGGCACCTGGCCCTGCTCCTGTGCCTCAGGTGACATGCTGCTGTAAGAGCTGCCATATCCACTGCATTCAGGCTGGTAACGTGCAATCTTTCTGGGCTACACCAAACGTGCTGTCCCCAGACACTCTGGAGTGTTAGGGCACATAATTAAGTGCTAATTTAAACGGCACTAGTCATGTAACTAAAAGTCTATGATTTTTTTTTTCTAGTCATGATTTTCCACACTGGAATTCCTCTTGGAACTGACTTTGAAGTCAGTAACAAGCCTCCCATTGGGTTTAATGCAAACAGAATCAGCCCTCGCTGGAGTTTTTAGTGGAGCAGAGAAAAACATTTTTCCTGTTAAAAGATTTTCCTATTAGTACAAACACATAAAAGACTTCTCAAAGTTATGGTGTTAAATATTTTAATGTCTTGCCAAACCTCATCAATTCTCATTGTTTAGCAAAAATGGCACTGACATTCTGAGTTGCTAGCTATGGCATTTTCTGCATATTAAGATCAATAATATGCTTCACAAGGAATAAAGGGTTGTCTAATGAAAAAAGTATTTTAACAGTCAGGACAATTCCAACTGCTATGAATGATTATAAATTATGTGGTTATTTTTATGGGGGTGGGGTAGGGGGTGATTAAGGCTTTGGGCATATGAACCATACTTCCCCCACTTTCTTTCCTTACCAGAAACTGCACTTCCCAAAACCTCCCCTTACTATCAGCTATGTGAATTCTAGTTGTGATTGCCAGTGTAAGACACTAAGTTTTCAGTTTTAGCATCAACCCTGAGTTCTTAAAATATTTATTGGAATAAACATCTTTGACAGGATCTAGTGACAGAAGGAAGGATTTGGTTCAGAAGGAAGATTTAGTTTCAATTATATTGCTTCAAAGATTTCATTCAAATGTCTCAAAAGTGGTGCTTTTCAGACCTTATGCTCTACTGCCTATTCAAGCAGCCTCAGCAGATATTAGGTGCATGGCTTTGGGGCTTTGGGTTCCTTCATCCAGAGCAATGCAGATGCACATTCAAGGGCCCCCTCACCTGTGCTGAGTTTGCCCTGGCTCCACAAAGACTGTACATGAGGCCAGATTAAACTACACGGAATGTTTTTCTCAAATGTTAAGGGCAACATGAGCTCTGAAGAAGGAACCTAGGGAGGATGAGGAGCCACGGTGAGCACACGGCAGCATCTGTGGGTGGCAGAGGAGATGGCTGCACAGAGCCTGCAGGATTTGTCCCCAGGGACAGGTGTCTGATGTGTGTGCACCCCCTGGGCACTCCAGCTCATGCCAATGATGCCTCCTTAGGTGGCATCCTGCTCTGGTGCTTTTGAGGACACACACTTCCAGCCACGTGGGCACAGTTACACACTGTCCTTACCCAGGACCGAAAAGTCCATCACCACTTCATGCAACCCAAAGAAAGCAGTCCAGTTTGGACCTCTGCCAAAGCATTGACTGATTCAGACTGACATATCAGAGGCTTAAAAATCTCGCTTCTTTCTTCCCTTGAGAACAAAATCTTCCATCACTTTCCTGCAAACCTCTCAGCATTGCCTAGGTCTGTCAGGAATGTCTGCCCAGCTCAATGGCTTTTAGTCTTTTCTTGCATTGGGGTGGTGGAAAATAAATCTTTCTAGTCAGAAACTGAAAAATAATTTTTTTATATATAGATATGAGGCTCTGGGGACCTTATTCATCTCCTTAGGAGGGTCAAACTTCTACTTCTCACTCTCTGTAACAGTATGCTGATGTCTGGCTAGAAGCTGCTCTAGTGTTGCCACAGGAGAAGGGAAGAGGGACTGAATCATCAATCATGATATGGAGATTAGTGCAGTGCCAAGAGAAAGAAGACTGTTTCTCATCCCTGATATTATGTAAGCTACACACCACGGTTATGGGAAATGTGTCTGTGAATCCCCCAAACAGAGAGATGAAGATGGACACTGCTGGCTCCTTCAATACCTGCATGACCAACAGCCTGCTCTGAGAAGTGGGGCTGCTGGTGCCACCCTGTTTGTGTGAGCATGGATTACACTGCACTGCCCTCCCAGGCTCCTCCAGGGAGGAGGCACACGTTGCCTGTGAATCCTGATGGGATTGGGTGCGAGAGACACACTTAGCCCTGTCAAGACCAAAAGGCTTCAGCGCATGTGTGGAGCAGAACTTCAGGAATCTTAGTGGCTTCCCTGGTGCTGAGGGAGTTACTTGGTAAAGACATGATGATATGAAAAAGATAGTCTAAATTTAAACACCAGATTTCCACCCAATCCCCAGTGTTGCTCTGTTTGAGAGCTGGGCTCGTGTCCCAGTTAAGTAATAGGAGCTTCCTAGGTGTAGACGGTATGAAGGATTGCAGTGACTCTTTCTGAATGCTGTGTCTTGGAATCTCTGCAAAAACTTATTTTTGCTCTAGATTTGTTAGGTAATGAGAGATGAGCACACATAGGTACTCATGCTACACATATGTAGCATTTATTGTAGTGCTCAGACTGCAGTATGTTGATTTATGCACACTAACAGGCTGCTCTTTTTTTTGTAACCTCTCAATATAACACAGTGTGAATGAATGCAAAATTTTAGAAAATATGTAGAAACAAATAGTCATTAAAATGTGTTACAAGTCCCCAGTTTCCTTCTAAATCAGAACTTTATTTAAATTGTTACCTAAAATATTTATAAGATCTTTTTGAATCCTCATGCAGAGCCAAATGGTCTTAATTCCATTTACCATCTCCTATCTGCTCTCCAAAAGTCCAGATCCATAAAATCCTTCTCCATTTCCCATTACAACCAATGTGAGATGGCTCCATGTCCATGATTCCAGACCCTGGCAGATCACAGGACATGCCACATGCAGTCATTCAGCAGGGGCAAAGGAGCATCCATCAGCTTCTTGGACTTGAGGTAGAGATATTTGCTGTGTTTGGCTGAACTAGATGTTGTCTGGAGGAATGTAGATGCAAAGTAAGTCAGATATTGATTGCAAGGGATGAGTTTAGAAGTGGACTTTGAGCTGACACCTAATTTGTACAGAAAATAGCAGGAGATGAGTTAAATCTGCAGAGGCCCAAAAAGATAATTAAAACCACCCCTGAATGACAATGGCTACTAATTTGCTGCAAGTCACTGTATCCCGATGGAGGAAAAAAGGGAAACTGGCAGCTCCCCGGGCTGCTTTGAGAAGCTGTATGTATGCTATTTGTATTCACAGCTCATCTCTACAGGTCCTTGCTGCTCCTTTGTGGTGCCGTGAGGGTGCTGGGGAGCCAGGTCTGATAGGGCAGGAAAACGCCAGGAAACAGGTTTTGACAGGAAAGTCCTGCGAGCTCCCATGTGCGCTGCACATTGTCTGTGCCGTGCCTTTGATGTCGGGCCTGGCTCGTGGGAAGGCGTGAGGCCAGACCCTCATTGGGGCCGGGAGTGCCAGCCCCGCACAGCCATCGCACGGACAGACGGCACCGAGCGGCCCAGGTGAGAATCCCGCCGCTGCCAGCACACAAGGCAGACTTTTACAGTTTTCCTTCCTTTTTTCTTACCCTTTTTCTCTCTCCTTTTTTTTATCTTTATTTTTTCTTTCACTTTTAATTTTTCTTTCTTCCATCATTTTTCTATTTTTCTTTTTTTTTCCCCCTTCTTGTTTTTCTTTTTCTTCTATTTTTTCCTTCCTTTTTTTTTTTTTTCCTGGAGTGAAGCTTTTTTTCTTTTTCTTTTTTTTTTTTTTTCCTTTCACTAATGACTAGGAGCTTCTCCCTGCTGTGTTTCTCGCTGCAAATGCGGTTCTTTCCTCCCCGAATGAAGCCCGGTCTTTAATTGCTGTCTTCCCGGCAGGCGCAGGCCAGAGCGTTCCCCGTATGCTGCCCCGCAGAGAGATCGTGCCCGGCGGGAATCCGGCCTGGCTGCTCGTACCTGGCCTGGAAAGCACTCCCCACCTTTCCGCAATCCCCACCTTCCTGCGGAGAGGAAGCGCTGCTCAACAGCTCTGAGCTTCTCTGCCTGCAGGGCTCGGCAGCTCCCTCTGCCTCGCTCTGCGTCCGCGCTCGGCTCTCCGTGCGAGACACCGACGGCAAAATACTAATAATCAAAGTGATGAGAGATCCTCTCCTCTCCTCTCCTCTCCTCTCCTCTCCTCTCCTCTCCTCTCCTCTCCTCTCCTCTCCTCTCCTCTCCTCTCCTCTCCTCTCCTCTCCTCTCCTTTCATTATTTTTGTCCTTTCTTTTAACTAAGAATCAGGTCTAAAATAATTGTTTTGATGTGTTACACGGTGACTTAAAGGAGTGGTGGGTGTATTAATTTATCCATAATTTTTGTACACCACAACGTACAGTTATATGAGAAAAGGAAAAAATCGGCAATTCCCTATTATTTTATAACGAGGTTTTTGAAAGCTCTGGTCTGTGCCACGCGAATTTTGGAAACGAATTTGAGGCATTTGGGTAAATTTTGCAAGAAGAGCACGAAGGAAAGCCAGCCTCACCTCTCCGCAGTGCACCGAGGAGAGATCGCATCCTGTTTGCCTACTGTCAGCTGGGAGCTCTCTCCTTCAAACAATTTTTATTTTTTCTTGAGGCCTGAAGGGGGGTGTTTGGTGTCTGCTCGCAACTCCAGGCACCCCTTGCACCCTCTGATAAATGGGATAGCTTTCTGCCGGGAAGCGCGGGAGGTGACACCGTTCTGCCTCTCCAACAAGGCACTCGTGTCTCGCTGCCCCACCTCGCCCGAGCCGGGACAGCGTCAGGGAAATCCTGTCCTTTCCCACGGGATCAGGGGCGGGGGGCTAGCCACAGCTCAGCCGTGGGAGGGGGAGCCGGGCAGATCCCGCCGCGAGATCCACATCCAAAGGACACTGTTATCACACTCCGTCCAAAAGACTCTAATCACATCCCATCCAAAGGACTCTTACCACACCTCATCCAAGGGACACTCTTATCCTGCCCTATCCTGTCCCATCCTGCCCTATCAACAGACCGGAGCATTTCAGTAAAGTTCCCACCTGCATTTATGCATAGATGTTGGTATGTGGTTACATATATATCGCATATTTGTGTATGATTTTGTATTTGTAATACGTAAAATGTGTATTTAAAAAGTCCTCACTTTGTGTTGCTTATAAATCTGCAAGTTTATGAAACAAATGAAGGAAAATTACGGGACTAACTCACTATTCTTTAAAAAGGTGACTGGAAAAATCTCATATATATTCGACTGTAATAATTGATCATTCATTACTGGTACGTGTGCGTGTAGGCACGGGCGGGGAGGAGCCGCTCCGCCCAGGGAAGCCCCTGGGGCAGGGGTGGGAAGCGGGATGTGTGTGATCCCCCCGCTGCTGCTCGGGTGGCTGCGGTATTCGGCCTCAAACACGAGCTCGGCTCCTTCCCGCCCTGCCTGCGCCCCTGCAGTGACGGCGGCAGCACCCTGCCCTCCCGGCAAGGGGAGCAGGAAAGCTGTGGGGGGCACAGGGAATTCTGCATCCCGCCGGTGCCGCCTGCCCCGCACAGGCAGCCAGCGGGGACAGGTCCCCGCCGGTCACAGCGGCTGGCCCCGGCGACAGTGTGCGGTGTCCGCCGCTGCCGTGCTCGGCTCCCCATGCTCTCAACCTGGTCTGCAAAGAGCATCCTTTCCTTGGATGTCCTCCCAGCTCTCGGCTTGGGACTCCATGTGCCTTTGGAATGAATGGTAGCACCGAGATGAAACGCCCTCATCCTCGGGGTGGGCACGGTTCACACCTATCCCCGGCTCCGGCCAGCAGCTGACCGCCAGGAGAGACCCTTGGTGGTCACACCTGGGCGGCGAGAGCGTCTGCATGGCTTGTGTGGCACACCCCAGGGCAGGTCCTCCGATGCGACAGGACTTAGAGGCCTGAGGGCCGTGAGGGAGGAGGTGGCCCTATCCTACACGGACATCCGCCCTGCCGGGATGGCCAGGAGTGTTTGGGTCGGGCTGGGTGGACACGGGGAGGGAGGCACCGAGAGCAGGAACCAGCGGGCGATGGGGGAGAGCCAGGAGACGCGGGAGAGCCGTCACTTTGCGAGCACAGCCCTACAGTTGTAACCCGGGTGAGGCTCCTCCGGCCCCAGGAACGTGGGGAGAGGCTGCAGCCGGCCAGGACCTGCCTGGGGGATTGTGCGTGTCCCGGGCAGGGACAGGGCCGGGGAAATCGCGTCCCCCGCTGGGAATCAGCGTGTGCCTCGGGAGTTGTCCTGGCACCTCACCCGCAGTTTCTCCCCTTGCGGAACACTCCGCAGCCAGCCCGCAGGGCGTTTTCCGACGGTGAGGGGAAAAGCCCAATCAGGGCTGTGGAGTGTCCCGCCAAGTGCGCATTACCCATGGATTTCCCTTTCCCGCCACAAGAATTTAACGGGTTTTGAACGGAGAGCAAACGCGAAGCTGAGGGATGCTGCTAAGCTTACACGGCTGAGTGCTCGCCAGGGGCTGGGGATAAAATAGCTAAAGGTACATCCCGCTCACCTGGTGCCCACGGACCTGGTGTCCCAACCTTCCCAGCGCTATTGCAAATTAAAGGCTGATTACAATGTGAGGGATGCAAGAAGAGGCACATCACGGTGCCTGGAGGGGAGCACGGCAACTCTGCACCCCAGAGATGCTCTCACTTAACCCCGGGGCCAAGTCCTTTGTTTTGCGAAGACAGACACGCCGGACAAATCCCTTCAGGCTCCGAATGACAGCCTACATGTCCCACTGCTTGGAAGGCTGGGCACAGCTGGCCTGACCGCTGAACCTTGCAGAGTTAGGTTTGCTGGGTGAATTTTGTGCTTCTCGGAGACCACTGCTCTTGCTGCGGGCTCGGGACACCCCGGCCGAGCGGCTTTCCTGGGGACGGTGTTTGCACGTTTGGAAAGGAGTGGCAAGAAATCTCACCCGGCGTTTTCCAGCCATTACTTCAGCAGGAAAATAGGACTGGAAATGCTCCCCCTGAGCGGCTCTTTCCTGCGGTGCGATCTCGGTTATCACATGGTCCCTGTGAGCTCAGGGAAAAAGAGGCCCTGTCCCTTCCTTGGCTTTGGGGGTGACTGGGGGCGCTGGGCGAGGTCAGCGACGGCCGGAGAGGAGCGGGAGGGAGCGGCTGCTGCCTCGGGGACACCCCCGCGGCTGAAAGGTGCGGGGCTAAACCAAACCCCAAAAACAGCCCCCATTAAAAAAAAATAAAAATAAAATAAAATCCGCCAGCTACATGTAAGATCCATTCTGGTTTTGACACACACAGCCTCCCTCCCTTCCCCGGCAGCAGCCCCGTGTGGCTTTCCTGCCTCCCGGAGGTGCTGGTTGCAGAGTCCAGGCCGCATAGCTGACCCCAGCCAGCTCTCCACGCCGAGACTGGCATCTGAAATATTACCCGGGGAGCTGCAGCGGCTCCGGCAGCATCGCCCCGCTCTTCCCCAAAAGGGATCCGGGAAATCCCTCCCCTCCCTGCCCGCCGAAGCCCTTTCACAGAAACTCAGCCCGATGTGTTAGCCTAAGTACCAAGCATCCGAGGAATTTCCAGCGGGGAAAGGGCCCTTTCGGCGGGCTGGCGGCGCTCCCCGCCCTGCGGCCCGTCCTGCCCGGGGCCGGGGGCCGCCAGGAGCAGCCCCTGCCGGGCCGTACCTTCAGGCATGGAAGCGTTTAGCGGTTTCGGCGGTATTAACTCCTAACAGGGTGTGAAAAGTATTGGGGATTGAGAAAGCTGTGGGAAAGTGGATTCTTTCCAAGTCAGGCGGGCTGGAGCTTTCCTCTGCTCTACTGGCGGACACCTTGCGCTGCTCCTGCCGCAGGGCCCCCGAGGAGCAGCCCCTTCCCGGGGCTGGAGCCAGGCAGCCCGGCAGGTGCTATGCCCCTCGCAGCTTCACCGCGGGCTTTTACAGGTGGAAAACACGGCATCGCGTTGGCCACCAGCCTGCCCACCCCTGTCACCCTGCCAGCGCCATGGGCGCGGGAGATGCCGCTCGGTGGCGGCTCCTCAGACGGGGCCCTGGCCACGCCAGGAAAGGTCTTCCCGTCTTCTTTTGCTGCGGGAGCGGAGGCTGGGCCTTGCTCTGCTCCAGCCCCGCGGCCCCAGCCCCGGCGTTCTTTCATCCCAGCCCAGCGCCGCAAGCGGCTCAGCGGCCAAGGCACCGCCGGGATCGCAGGGACACCCGCACAAAGGGACTCTTCCCCCAACAACTTATTTATACCGGTTTTTACCACCTTTCTAAATTTTTCACCAGTACGTCCGGGTTATTTTAAAGAGTGACGGGTCCGGAAAATGGCCACGGTACAAATATTTCAGACCTGATCAAACTGAAGCAGCCGCTAGCACTTGTTCTAATTAAAGCGGATATTCACACCACCAGCCCGGCCTCCCTGAAGAAGCATTACGATGTGTAACCTGTGTCCGCCTTCAAATTCTACCTTCTCGCGGGGGGGGGGGGGGGGGGGGGGCGGGGGGGACGGACGGACATAGGGAGGAAATTTGAAAAAAATCTTAAACCTCGGGTCCAAAAAAATAAGAATAATAAAGATGATGATAATAATGAAAATTATTATTCTAACTATATTGATGATGATGATGAAATAATAATAATAATAATAATAATAATAATAATAATAATAATAATAATAGTAATAATAATAATAATAGTAATAATAGTTGGTTTCTCCCCTCCATAGGAGACAGCGGATGGCCAAGAGTTAGCTCCTGCTAACCTGCGCTCGCCCTGACCATGCTGCCCCGGGAAGAGAAGGCAGCTGCAGGCTCCGGTGCTGCCGCCCTGCCTCTGTCGCCGCCCTGCCTTCCTGCTCGCCCAGGGCGGGTCCCGGCAGTGGTATCGAGAGCGGGACGGTGAAAGCCCCGCCAGAAAGGAGCCTCCAAGGGCTCCCCGGGAGGGAGCGGTGCGGGGCGAACCGCTGGAGGGGAACCGAGCCTCGCATCGCTTACCTGGCATAGGCAAAAGACACAGCGAGAAAAACCCTTCTCTGGGAAAAAAATAAGTACAAATCTTCCTCGAGCACTCCCGGTGATGCGCTTGGCCAGCGGAGGGGAAAGGCACCGGCCGCGGCTGCTCCGCCGAGCAGGGCGGGAGCGGCCGCAGCGTCTGGCTCGCTCAGCGGTTCCGAGAAACGCCGAGATAAAATGACAGGCTCTTTCTGTGGAGAAATCAATTTCTAAGCATCAGAGAGGGGTTTTAAACAAATAAACTTAAAAAAAAAAAAAAAAGCCCCCCTCCGACCTGTGATTGAGAGACAGTTAAAAATAATTGCCCCTGTTAAGAGACAGGAGACCAGGTTACAGGGAAAACTACCTTCTCTCAAAGCCCGCTAATGGCCATACGATTCATTAGGTTACTTAATCCTAATAACCTTGCTAGCATCAGTCCCGGTGACCCAGCCCATTAAGCACCACCAGCGAAACCCTATAAAACAGGCAAGGGGAATGTCCAACATCTGAGCACATTTATTAGCATTATGTTCCTGAGATAACATGCCCCCGGCTCCCCTGCACGCTGCTGCGGGCAGGCTGGGGAGAGAGGGAGCTCTGCTTTCGGGAGGGCTGAGCGCAGGAGCAGCGCTCCGTGGGGCGGGTGGCTGGTCCCACCGTCACTGTCACCCACGGGCTCCCGTTCTCTCTGCTTTCCTCCCCCGGCCCCGTCTCTCCAGCCAAACAATAGCTACATTTGTGGCGAGCATTTTTTCCTCCTGATTAAACCCAGGCCAACCAATGGCAGCCAGAACGAAACAAAACGCAGAGAGCAACATTTCGATCATAAACGGGAGTTAACAACTCAAAAAAAAAAAAAAAAAAAAAAAAAAAGGGGTGAGGGTGAGAGACAACGAGTCTCCCTTACACCTAAACGTGCTGGTGAGTCAATGCCGTATCACCCTCCGTGGAGGAGTCGGCCGAGGGGGAGAGAGGGAAAAGAGAAGTGAGGGAAGCAGCAAGGCCGGCTCCTCCCGTGCCTTCCAGAGCTGTAGACAAACCGGACGCCTCCCCGGCATCTCCCTGCCAGGGTGAGGTCCCTGTAATTTACGACA
Organism: Melozone crissalis; assembly: GCF_028551555.1. NCBI lineage: Eukaryota > Metazoa > Chordata > Aves > Passeriformes > Passerellidae > Melozone > Melozone crissalis. Next base: position 30,798,436 of record NW_026535784.1, on the reverse strand, counting down.
CGCGAGTTGTGACGGCATTCGGCGCTGCTCGGAGCGCGGCTGCTCAGGGCAGGCACATGCGAGCCATTAGAGGAGCGAAGGGCTCTCTCCAGCTGGGGGGGGACTCTCTCCAGCCGGGGAGGGACTCTCTCCAGCCGGGGAGGGACTCTCTCCAGCCGGGGGGGGACTCTCTCCAGCCGGGGGGGGACTCTCCCAGCGCGGTGTCACCCCCTGCCCCCGGCCCTCTCCGGGCAGGCAGCTCCGCTCCGCTCCCTCTTTGGGCGCTCCCCGCGGCCCCCGTGAAACCATCCCAGGACCTGCAGAGGAGCAAACCATCTTCAGACTTTGGCTCCCTACAATCCCCCTACCAACACTGTGTATTTTTCCTTTCCATTGCTGAAGCAGAACGTGCCCAGGGGCGGCGTTAGGAGGTGCCGGCCGGGTATCAAGGACTGCGGGCGGATGGCGGTGCCAGGCTCCCGCCGCTGCCCACCCGGGCAGCCGGGAAGGGGATGCGGCAGGAGCCGTCCGCTGGAGCCGAAGGTGATCGGGAGCTTTCAGCCTCCACGCAGAGCTGACATGACCCCTCGCTATTTTTCGCAGTAGTTTTAACACACTGGCAGAGACGAAAGCAAGAAAAGCGGCGGGGAGGGCAGGGCTGGCCCTGCCGAGCTGCCCATTCCCGGTGCTGCCGAGGGTTTGCCGGTGACGAACCCTGCGGGCTGCTCCTGCAAGCCCTCCTGCCCGGGAGAAGTGACCGCCGCCTTCGCCGGGGTGCGGGGCACGGACGGCTGCTTGCTGGGACAAGGAGCGCCCTGAGCCCCGTCCCACACCTCCGCAACCGACCTCAGCCATCCCTCTCTTAAACGCTTGGCCTCTTTTTTAAAATTTGCTTGTTCTTCCTCAAGGGCTATTTTAAGCCATAAAATGTTGGTCTGGCTTGGAACTTGTCATAACAGGAGCCTGCTTTATTTATTGGGTTATTTATTTCTTTTACCGGCAACAATATCCCGAACACAGGCCGGTTGAAAGAAGTTTCCAAAAACAAGAGAGAAAATAGGGCGTGAGAGAGGGGAGCAGTAAGAGAGAGAGGAAAGAAGGAAGGGAAGAGAGGGAGAGGGTGGGAGAGCAAGACAGAGAAAAAGCAAGAGATAAAGAGGGAAATCTAGAAGAAGAAGAGAAGCAAAAAGTGGGAAAAAAGCAAAAGAAAGGAAGAACGCAATCAAGAAAGAATGAAAGAATGAAGGAGAGAAAGAGAGAAAGAGAGAAAGAAAGAGAGAAAGAAAGAGAGAAAGAGAGAAAGAGAGAAAGAGAGAAAGAGAGAAAGAGAGAAAGAAAGAGAGAAAGAGAGAGAGAAAGAGAGAAAGAAAGAGAGAAAGAGAAAAAGAAAGAGAGAGAGAGAGAGAGAGAGAGAAAGAAAGAAAGAAAGAAAGAAAGAGAAAGAAAGAAAGAAAGAAAGAAAGAAAGAAAGAAAGAAAGAAAGAAAGAAAGGCCAGCTTTTCAAAATTAAAACAAGAAGCCTCGAAGTATTCATTTTGGTATTAATATTATTTAACATTAAAAACTCCGGGAACTTCAAACAAACTTCTTGCAGGGAAAAGAAAGAGAAAAGAACTATTCTCTGGAAACCATTTGTTCACAGCTCGAACTGTGCCGTTTTGGCTTAGAAACAAAACTCGAGACGCCCAACCCTGTCCCTCCTCCCCCCCAGCATATATCTTTTCAGCACACATTTTAAAATAAATATCCTTACGAGTCTTTCCAAAATGCCTCCTTGGTATGAATTGATAGGACACAACATACGCCAGCTGTGTGCCTGGGAGTTGGGATTTAGCCTTTTAAATGCCAGGACAGCATCTGGGGGCGAAAGAATTAGGGCGGCTGCGCCCCCTCCGCTGGGTGCCGCCGGAGCTGAGGGGTCTCTGCGGGCACCCCGGGAGCAGCAGCCGCCACCGGGGCTCTGGGTGCGGATAGCCCCGGGAGGGAGCCCCAAACAGGCAAAGCGGAAAATGGTGCTTTCTCTGACTCTCCCTGCAAGCTCTTTCAATTTTACCGCGCTTTTCGTCCCACATACTGCAGCATACTCAGTACCTAGTTTGCATAGGATGTTAATGAAATAGCGGAAAGGTTGTCAGGGATCTCCTCGGAGGCGTCCTGCTTGGGAAACAGGGGCCGAGCAGGCGCGTTTTTCATCCCAACACAAAATTAATTCAACCTCGAAGGTATTTTCGTGGACGTTTACTTAATAAAGTTTTCCCCTGCAGCTATTTTGTCCCAGAAGAGTGCTTATCATAAAAAAAAAAAAAAAAAAAAAAAAAAAAAAAAAAAAAAAAAGTCTCAGGAAGAATTTACAGTGTGATCTTCTGTTTTGGGGCTTGCAACAGGTGTCAGAGCTCTCTTCGGGGAGAAGGAAATATATTTATTTATATGCATCAATCTACATATATATGTATACACACGCACACGTGTGTGTAGATCATTAAATAAAATGACCGCTTTTCTTTAAACAAAACAAAAAAAAAAAGCAAAAGAAAAATGTTACCATTTTAAACACCTTCTATGCTTATATGTCTTACACTCAAAATATATTATATGATCTTATCATGTTTTAATCTCTATTTTCTTGTCGATTTTAATGAGATGCTGTAGTGGGAAGTATCGCCGCCCATCTTTAATAAGATGTACACTTTTAGTCTTATGTTTGGGTACGTCTTCTTAGGGTTGGACGAGTAAAAAATACCTTTGTTTTCAGAAACAGGAAAGGCACTGGAGTAATGGCATTGCGAATGACGAAAGACTACGGACATATATTACCATTATGGGCCATCACAATTAAAAAAGCGTGATGAAGCACATGTTTGAGGTGATCTACCTCTAGAAGATGAGTTACAGTTAGTTATTGTCTCTTCTCCCCTCCCTGTGTCCAGCACGATATTACCTCCTCTCCGCCAAGAGCGGGGAGAAAAATTAATTTAAAAAAACCTGAACTCGTTGTCCTTGGGGGAGCACAATTTCTAACAGCTGTTTTACAGAGGAGGAGCCAGTGACCAAACAAACCCTGAGGAGCGAGCCCTTAACCCAAAGTGATGCACAGTTTTTTAATCCATATCCTCAGACATGTTTATGTCCACACATCCCTACAGCTATTGCCTAATGCACCAGTCGCGCCTTACTCTGGGAGAGGGAGTGCGTTCGAAATCCTCACAGATCTAGTGCTTTGAGGTTGCCGCTTGTTTTGGGGAAGCTTAAAAACCCTTGTGCGGGGATATTTTTTCCATTCCTTTAGCACCGCCCGCTCGGCAGTGCACACGCCGCCGCGCCAGGTACGGGCAGGGCAGAGGGAAGGGGCTCGCAGGCGGGCAGTCCCCGGCGGGCAGCCCCGGGATTCCCGGCCACGCGGATGTGCGTGGCATGTGCCCGAGGGACCCCGCCAGGGCACCGTCCGGCATTCCCGGCACAGGGAAGGGACGCGCCCGCCTGCAGGAGCCGGCGCTCCAAACCACGGGCTAGTCTCCCCTCCCGTGTACCCCCGGCACTCGCACCGCAGCCAAGCCAGAACCGCTCTCCTAAGAGCAAACTGCTTCTGCAGAGCCCTCCAAATGCCAGCCCGGGATCAGCGCACACGAGGATGCTGTACGGAGGGTGCCAAGGCAGCCCCGGCCCGCAGAGTGCGGTGGATTCACGGAGGGAGAGCAGGGCAATGTTGGAAGCACTCGCAGCTGGCGGCTCAGGGCAGTGCCCACGGCAGGAGGGGCTCGGGCACCGACAGCGGGTCCCAGCCCCGGGGCTGCTGCCCGCGCCCACCGCACAGCCCCAGCCAGGGCGGCAGAGCAGCTCCGGCAACGGAGCCGGAGCCTTTTTTTGTTATTGTTTTTTTCTTTTTCTTGTTTTGAAATTTCCCCAGAAAGTGCGGAATTCACACGCAGGGCACGGCAGCAGGGGAGAGAGAGGGTTCCCTGACACGGCAGCAGGGGAGAGAGAGGGTTCCCTGCCCCTGCGCTGCCCGAGCCCGCCTGCACCTCCCCGAGGATGGGTGTGCTTCGTGCTCCTGCCGCGCATAGAAACTCAGGCCGTCCTGCCAACGACGTGCTGCCTAAATAAAGATAAAACGCGCTATGCATCACAGGCTCTCCCGGCTATTCTCAATGACTTGTCGATTCCTCCCCCCTCCCCATCCATCCCCCTACCCCCCCGGCACACGTGCAATGATAGAAAATGGTTTTAAACGGCGAAGGGTCACGTAGAGCCATCCTGATCGTTTAGCAAAAATAACAGCTATTATAGAGCCGAAGGAAGGAGCCAGGGAGTTCACCCACACGTGCTTCAGTGCTGTGCCTCGACTGAATGCACACACATAGGCAAATGTATGTGTGTGTGTGTGTGTGTGTGTGTATATTTATATACATACATATATGTATATATATATGTATATATATATGTGTATATATATGTATATATATATATTTTTTTTTTTGTATATATATATATATACAGGGGCACCGTCCCATGTGACGCTCAGGACGCTCTCATTAGGCCGTAAAAGTGCGCAAAGATGACGGTGAGCGCTCCTGTCGGATGGGAGGAGGGGACGCAGAAGGGCTGCTTGTGTCTTTGGGATGGAAACGCACATAAAGCCTTTTATGAGAGCTCGGGAGACAGCAGTTGCTCACTAACCTACTTTTCTCTCTTTTTTTTTTTTTTTTCATCTCTATTGCCGAAAACTGGAAATAATTAAATTCTTTAAAGGTTTACTTTCGAAACCGTCGCTGGAGTAAACTATGATTCAGGTGTAAATAATTACCAAAGTCATGAAAGCAGCAACTGCTACATGTGGTTTATTCATTGCTTGCCTTTTTTTCTTTTTGATTCTTTTTTTTTTAGTCGTTTGATCATTTTCATCCCTAACTGTCTGCCAAATTCACATATTTGTAATTTACTAAACTTTATCGCTCCTACCAGGATAGGGATGTTGTACATTAGTTTCCAGACCCGTCCTGCCCTGCGCCGGTGAAGAAGCCTGGCTGGATGCTCCTCAAGAAGGGATAACGCTATTACCCCGGTTTTAGAACGGAATAAAAGATGCTTCCCCTTTCATAAACGCTACCAGACCCACTCGATGTTAGGCTCCGGAGAAGAAATGAATTATTAAAGGAAAGAAATTGTTTAAACACAATAGCTACTTGGCTAAATGAAAGCAATCCCTTGGGCAAGACTAGCAGGGTTTGGCCAGAGAGCACAATAATATTAAGTATCCGTTAAACGAAAGTCTTAGAGAAATAGGACAAACTTGGACGTATAATACACAGCATATAAACAAAAGCCCCGGATTTACTTCATGCCTATTTTCTTCAGCCTGCTCCTACTTTTTTTTTTTTTTTTGCCTACACTACAACTTCAACCCATTTGACTCTTCAAAAAAGCCATGATGGAGAAAAGGCAGGAAACCGATTTTTTTTTTTTTTTTGTCTTGCCCGTGTCTTATTTTAAAAAGTAAATTTTGCATAGTAACCCACCACTTGAACATGTTCTGGTGTTGTAAAAGTGTTTTTTATCAGGCTGTAAATTACTGCCACTCTGACAGAGCAGCCGGAAATGTAAATCACACCGTAGAACTGAAGTTATGAAAAAGTTTGTTCCCTTTTCCATGTCCCAGGAAGATCTCGGGGCTGCTGGGTTGGGAAGGGAGAGGAAAGGCTTGTTTACTATTTTCCATCTTCACCAAACTGTTGGCTCCACGGTGCCTGGGACTTTGATGAGAAAGAATGGACAATGTGCAGAGTCCCTTGCTATGACACCCAGGCCACCGCCACTTGGGAGGTCCTTTGGCCTAATGCAGCCACAGCTAACTGCTCCCAACAGGAGGCTCTGTGGATCAGGCAGGGTCACAATTATACTGCTGCTAAAGGCAAGAGCTGTCTTAAAAAAAAAAAAAAAAAAAAAAAAAAAAAAAAAAAAAAAAAGACAAAAGGGAAGGGAGGTGCGGGGGGAGGGTGTGTGCGAGCGGTTGAATTAAAGCCTTTCAATTCATTTGGGGAAGGAAGGACCGAGAGAGGGGTTAGTTGGAACCGTTTCCAACAGGCACGAACGAAACGAGGTTGCTTCCATCCAGAGGGAAATTAGGGGGAATGAGGTCCGGGGCGCTCCTCAAGGGGTTACTCCGACCCCGGGGCTGCCACACCAAAATCGCCCATCGGGAGCAGTGCGCCTTCTCCGCGATCCTGAGACGGGTTTGGGGGGCCCTCTCACGGGCAGGAGTTCTCCTTGGTGCCGTACATTGCACGGGCATCGCCTCTCTAAGGCAGGGAGGAGGGAGCTACACAAGCACGGTCCACAACGAGCCCTCAAGCACTGACCCATTGCACGGAGGGGGAGAAGAACTCCAGCAGACGCTCCAGCCGATTGCCTCTGATTTGGGCACTCGGGCGACATCAATATTTTATGGCAGTGGGAGAACAGGAATATTGCAATTCATTATAAGTCTCGGAGAGACAGAGCTGTTAAGACGCGAGCCTCTTGCATTTAAGAGGTGAAAAAAGGCGGGGAGGAGGGAAGAGGGGGGGATGTCCCGACCTCCGCCGCTTACCGGGACACCGGCTGCCGGCCCCTGTGGACTCCCAGCTGGCCCGTCCTCCTGGCTCCTGGCAAGCCGGCCGGGGGTGATCCCAGCTCCCGCCTGGCAGCTTCAGCCGCTCCTCCGGCTCTCCCTCCTGTGCCCCGTTCAGAGTCCCCAGAGTCACCCCCACAGCCCGAGTCCCTGCTGGTGGGACACGGCCAGGGGTCTGCCTTGTCACCCCATCCCCGCCGCTGGGACATGGGGACACCCCAGCCACCCCGCTTCGGGAAACTCCTTTCAGGCAGCGAGATCCGACCGGGGGAGGAGGGACCGGCCCCGGGATGGCCTCGGCCGCCGGCCCCGCTCCCGCCGCCCCCGCTTACCTGCACGGCGGTCCCCGGGCTCGGCGACGGGCTCCCGGCAGGACGGGGGTGAGAGGGGACCCCTCAGCCCCCCGGGCGCACAAGGACCTGGTCATGGCCCCCCGCGCACCCCAGAGAGATCCGGCGGGAGGAAGAGAGAGGGAGGAGAGAGGAAAAGGCTTTTTTCCCCCCTTTCTCTCCCCGTTTGAGCCGAAGTGACCCGCAGTATCTGGAGAAGGTTTTTGAAGACGTTTGGGAGGGAGGGAGAGAGTTTTCTGCTGAGAAACTCAATCTGCCATACAGTAGCGACGGCATCTGGGATCTGTCACTGCTGACAGCACCACAGGGCACAGACATGATCTTCCGCACAGCACTGCAACTCCCCAAAATACCCTCCTCGCTCCCAAGGTATCTGCCGGGTTGCATCGCGCTCCTTTGCCAAAAGGGGGAAAGCAGCCTGAGCCCCCACAAACAAATACACCGAGGGGAAGGCGAGAGAGAGCAACCCTGCCTCCCCCTTCCTCTTCGCCATGCTGAGCGCTCGGCCGCCGAGGACGCAAGGCGAGAGGCGCTGTCACGCTCGGGGGGCGCAAAGGCCATAAATGCAGGCTCTCGCGACGCTACATTCCCGGGAATGACTTTAATGAATAATTTCGGAGACAGTTACGGCTTTAGGTAATTACTGCGCGGCTCTATGAAAACCAGATTCGGGAGCGGGGCAGTCAAGGCCGGGCCGTGCGCTCCGGCTCGCCGCTGCCAGAGCGCTGCAGACACCACCTCCCTCCCTCCCCCGTGGCCTCCCGAGCCCCGGGCGGCCCCGGCCCCCCTCACCCCCCGGGCCCGGGTCCTGCTGCGGGCAGCGCCTAATTTTTATTTTATTTTTTTTTAAAATCTCTTCCGCCTCCTGTATTTTCTGGCAGGACATTTCATTGTCTTTTAGGCCAGTTTTAGAAAGCTTCTCTGGGTTTGCACATGCATTTATCTTTTTTAAGGAGTTCATTATAAGCAGCTGTTGCAGCCTATAGCCACATACGGCATGCGAATAGAGACCCCTATAGGAGAGTCGGCCTCTCTATTACCCCCACATGTCCGCTCAACAGACGGGACCGGCGAAACCATCCTACTGCTCCGCATTAAAATCGAATTGTACGGTTTTCTACCGAGTCCTTTGGGCAACGGAGGGGCTTGTTTCTGCTTTGAACAGGCTCCACGGTTAGCAGCGGAAGGGCTCGGGGATGCGGGCCCGCTGATCCCCATTGTTCCGCTCACACACTGCTGCTGTTCCCAGAGGGCCGCTCCGGGGCAGCCGCCCCTCGCCCGGGCAGGATCCGCACGGCCTCTCCCGGCGCGGAGACGGCTCCTGCCTCGGGACAGGGATCGGACTCCCCGGGGAGAGGTGCCGGCACCACAGCCCCAGCCCCGCCGCAGAGCTGCCACCAGCCAGGGGTCTCCCACAGAGGGAGAAATAGGATTTTGCTGGGGTTTTATTTTTGTTTGTTTGGGTTTTTGTTTTGGGGTTTTTTTTTGTTATATTCTTTGTTTGTTTTGGTTTTTTCCTTTTACTTCAACAGCCTTTTAAAAATTCACTTACTCCCGCCCGACTCCCTGGGCCGGCTGCTGTGGTGGGAAGCCGAGCCCACAGCATACCGTTCGCACTGATTCAGAAAGGAAATGTTCCTTTTCCTTTCGAGATTACAGATAGACACAGAGGAGCGTTGCGGTATCTTAGGGGGTTTATTTTATTTTATTCTGCTGGAACAAAGAAATGGAAGCATTTTAAAATTTATTTTTAGGGTCACATGGGGCTTTGTTTTTCTTTTCTCCCTCCTCCTGGCAAGCGTATTTTACCGCGAGAATTTAATCCTTCAGATAAATTGTCTACCATTATCTTTTTCCTCTGGAGACGAGATCAACTGCTTTCTCATCCACCCCCTCGCCCGTCCTTCCTGCTAGTAGCCCTGATTGTGATGTACAGCTGGACAAGTGTCAGCCGTCCAAGACTGCGGACAGCCAGTGGAGGCTTGTATTTATTCAGTTTTGTTGGGGGTTTTTTTTTTTTTGGTTTTTTTTTTTTTTGGTTTTTTTTTTTTTTTTTATCTCTTCGGGGGGAAAAATAGAGTGATACGAAACATTAAAAAAAATCATAAAATAAAAAGTTTGTCAAAATAAGCACATCGAACGTGGTTTTGTGTCCCGCTGAGCCAAGGCTGGCTGTTCAGCGTGACCGTCAGCCAGCCCCCGCTCTCAATTAGAGGAGATTCATTAGGATTTAATAGCAGGTGCAAAGCCATCTCCCTGCCAGCAGCACTGCCCTTGGCTAGGAACCGTCTCGTTTCGCAGCAGCCTCCAGCTCTCCCGGCTCTCCCTAAACCTGAGCACCGCTTGGGATAACGGGGTGCCGGCGCGCCTGCGGCTGCCCGCACGTAAGCGCTGCACTTTGTTTGGCTAATTTCTCCCTGCCAAAACACAAGGTGGAAATCTGCCGGGCTCGATATTTATTTTGGAAGACATTGCCGTGAGCGAATGCTCTGAGAGAAATAAGACTGAGATAAAGCAATCGCTGGCCCGGGGGCTGGGGGTGCATGGGGAGCAGGAATGCACCGCTTTTTCTTTCTCGAGCTCCCAAACAGACAAATAAACAAACAACCTCGGCAGCAAACACACTCAGAGGGTTCGGAGCCTTCGGGGCTCAGAACCGGGCTGCGCCGAAGAGCCTAGGGGCCGGGGTGCCGCGTCCCACCGCATCCCGCATCCCAGCTGGTGCCGCGGCCCGGCCGGGCTTGGAAAGCGCGGCCGTGATTACACCCAAGTGCAGAGCAGGATGGCTCCGAGCCGTCTGATCTGACGTCAACATGTCTCTCGCTCCTCGCTGCAAGATAGAGGGAGCAGAGCCGGGGGAGGGACTGCTCTAATCATTCCCAGATGTCTCTAATAGCAGATATAAAGACTTATATAGTGTCTGAGAATAAATTTGTAATCAATGCTCTAAAATCGCATCATCAAAGCAATGGTATTTCTAGAGGAAAACGGGGTTGGGGGTAGGGAAAACTGAGGAAGAGGGAGACACACACCACGCTGGTGTGGAAGGAGGCAGCCACAGGGAACCTCAGAAATCCGCCGGCCCGGCGCATCACTCGGCTTTGCTAAAATTTATGTGAATATATAATTCAGATAACAACTCTGCTTCACTCGCCATCGTATGTGACAAGTTGAAACAGCTGAACAGTAATTGGCCAATTAGAAATAGAAAAGATGGGAGCTGGTTTGCAAAGGCATATATTTCATGGGGCCGCGGGAAAAAGAAAAATCCCAAATTAAAAATATATAAAACATTGATAAGCCCTTGTTACAGCAGAGGGGATTATGTCCGTAGGCGTGCAAAATGCGTTTCCTTCCCATCGCTACTTGGAGATTTCTTCTGGGGGTATTTGTGAGTCGCTGGGAGAGTACGTGTGAAAAAGGAGGATTAAGGTTAGTTTTCCAAGCGCAAAAGGAGGATATTTTGCTTAGAGGTTTCACTATTAACCTTTTCTCCCCACCTCCCTGCCCACCTTTCAAGTTCATGCTGTCTCCATGGCATCCCCCAGTCCTGTTTATATCCCGGCATGGCCCAGCGCTCGCTCTGGGGGTGTCTGGCTCGGCCGAGAGGCCCCGTTGCACCTCTTTGACAACGATATCAAACGAGAAATAATTATTGCAATAATCTTTTGAGGCAATGAAGAGCTCCTGGGAATCACGGGGGAGAGGGGAGTATGTGTGGAAAAAAAATTCCCCAGACCACAAAACTAAGCAAAACGAAGGAAAAAAAAGCCTCACCACATTTTTTTCTCTTTTGCTTGCCGGGATGCAGGCATGGCGTACACATCCGATAGCAACGAGATCCCGCATGTTGCAGAGTCCCCCAAAACTCGGTGCTGCCGGCGCCCGATAGGCTCGCTGCCAGCAGCGGAGCGCAGAGCCGGCCCCTCGCTGCGTCCCCGCTTCCCAAAATCCCGACGAGCTGTAAAATTCCGCGCTGCTGTCTGCCTCGGGGCCCCAGGGGACACGGAGAGGCTGGGAAGGTCCGTGCCCCCTGCGAGGGGTGACGGCGCCGTGCCGGGGCCGCAGCCGGGCCCGCACCCCGGGAAGCGAGGGGCCGCTCCCGGGAGGGAAGGGAAGGGAGCGGGACGGCACCCGGGGGAGTTGGGTCTCTCTTCCTTTCCAAGGGGAGAAAAAAAAATTAAAATGCCGTGTTCTCTTGAAAGATAGCAGAGGGCCTCGCTCCCTTCGCCGTGAAAAGAGGCCTAAAACACGGATCCGTGAGTTAATCTGAGGGGACAAGGCTTCAGCGACACGGGTGCTCTCCACCCTGCCCTCCCTTCTCTCTTCCTCCCTGCACCCACAGAGCAAAGTTGCAGGGTGGGAAAGGCTGCTATCCCTCCTTTTACGTGCCTTTTACCTCGGTAAAAGCTCCCAGAAATGTTTTGGCCCCGAGGAATCACCGGAGAGACGGGCGGGATGCCGGTGCCCCCGGTGCGGGCAGGATGCGGAGCGCAGCTCTCCGCTGTTATCAGGCCCCGGCTCCGCCGGCGCGGGGCTGAGGCCAGGGCACTGACATCCCCATCTACCATCAATTTACCTTCTGCTTCCCCATTTAGCTTTTAACGTCAAAACCTACATTTTTGTCGGCTCCGGTCTGTCTAGGGCTCCTGTGATTTAGCTGCGGGAATGGCTGCTCCTGGGAAAATAGCAACATCCTCGTTAGTGAGCAATTAAAAGAGATCCTCCTTAGCGGATTCAGAGGGGCTCCCGGTTCTGATAAACTGACGTTACAAAACCATAAAATTATTAATGTGGAAATACTAGACAGGCAATTTCTCTTCAGTTCGGAGATTGGATATCGGAGCCGCCCGCCGGCCCTACCGCGCACCCCCCGGGGGAGTTGCAACCCGCTGACTCTGTCGAGGGAAGACACAGCATTTGCAGAGAGGCTGCCCATGGGGTGCCCCACCGCAGCATTCGCAGCCACCCCTCACCCCTTTTATTTTTTCCTGTGCAGCAAAAAAAAAAAAAAAAAAAAAAAACCAAAACCAAACCAAACAAAAAAAATTGTTTGAGCAAGGAACGCAGAGTTGCGAGGAGCTCCAGATCATCAGCTGGGCAACTAATAGGCAAGGAAAAGCAAACAAGGGGGCAGATTCTTCTCTCCAAGTGTTATAAACAGAGGCAAGTGTCTGTAAACACAGACCCACGCCGGATAGCAGAGCCGGGCTGCCTGACCCGACGGGAGGGAGGGCACATCACTTTTGTCTGGTTGTTGTAACCCCGCAACCTCCCCACTGTCAGCAGGGGCGGCGAAGCGGCGCAGGGGCTCCCTTATCTTTTTATGGGCAATTGCACATCTACCTACGCTTACTGCTGGCTCTGCTTGGGAACCACTTCCTTAGGCACGGGCAGGCCGGCAGGTATGCAGCCCTGGGCCTGGAGAGAGACCCAGCTTGGTTTAAGCAGAGGTGATTTACGTAAAAGTTTAAAATACGAGCCCTAATTTTATTATGGAAAAGGTGGAAAACATTGCCCTTAATCAGGAATGAACAAAAAACACCTAGACCAGCTTCCTTTAGTGAAAACCATTCATTTTCTCCTTGCATGCCTACGATACAGAAGGATGCCATGCATTTCCCAGCATTGAACTCTGCAGCTCGCCCTGGTACTGGGGAGCAGAAAAGTCATCAGACTGGCACCGGGATCCTTGTAAAGGAGTCGATAGACAGGGAGAAATATTTAAGGGAAGAAAGATCCTGTTGGCGAAGCAATGAACGTACTAAAAAGAGACAGAGCATGGGCTGCTGCAGTTTGCAGCTGGATAAAAAAGGTTAGAAATAATTATACTCGCTGTGGCGTGCTGGAAACGTGCAGCCCAGGAGAGTTTTAGGAACCACAAAGTTAATATTAAGTTCATCGTAGCTCATTGTAAATCTTACCTATTCCCTACAGCACACCCTCCCCACCTCTCCCCCAGACCCCCGCAAATCCCTTGCCTTGTTCGCTCTCTCCTCCTTGACGTAAAATTCCCTGCTACACAAGCACTCCGCGCTCAGCCCGCCAGCCTCCCCGGCCTGCCCCGGCCCCTGTGCGGGCACCGCGGCCGCCCGCGCTCCGCGCACGGAAACCGCGCGGCTCCGCCGCTCCCGAGCCCCGCCGCTTGCGCCCGGGCCCGCTTCCCGCTCGCTGTGGGTCCCCGGCATGGAGAACACCACCACAAGGAATTCCTATTCGGATGAACTGCCGGGTTCTGTTCAACACTCACGGGGGGCTGAGAGATCCCTCCCTCTAGCCCTCCTTTCATTCAGTCGCTTGCTTAAAAATAAAATTAGGAGCCATCTTTATAATTTAGTTTACTTCCGAATATTTTAAATATTATGAAAAAAAAAGCCATAAACAACGCTGTTATTCAAAACATTTTGAGGTATAAAACATAAAAAGATTTGGATTTTCTTTTTTTTTCCTTTTTCTTTTTTTTTCTTTTGTTTTGTAAAAAACACACACAGTGGTTTATTGAGTACTTACAACGTTTACACCTTCAATATTAATTAGATTCCACTTTTTCCCTTACGGACGGAAGTGCACATAACCAATAACTGTTGAAAACATCTTCAAATACTGAACGACCACAACAAAATTACAACACTAAATACCGAGTCAATCGAAACATTGGTGCAACTGCTTCTGTTGAAATATAGCTTTATAATCCCATGAATATTTATATCCAAAAGGCCAAGTATTAAAGATACACTTCACATACACACTAATGCCAGGGAGGGATTTTTTTTTTCCTTTTCTACGGTTCTGTTTTCCCCACGTGTTTTATACAGAGCAAATAACATTCACGAAACATTTAGAGACGTTACCCCTTACCAAGCTGGAGTTTCCTCTTCATATATGGAATGCTTTTTCCCTCTCCTTCAAATATCCACATTTTGGGGGGTTGGGGGAGAAATTGCACATAAATAAACTGGATTATTCCAAATACAAAGAGTCCTCAGAGGAGCGCTCACTACCGAGACTAAGAGGACGGCTCCTCCAGTCCTGCCGTGCTCACTGCTTGAGCTCCAAAGCCCAGACATGCTGCGGCCAGCCAGTCCTCCCTTTGGTTTTCTTATCGTTGCTGCTAACTGTGCTTTTCAAGATTTCGTTCTGGGGAGACAGGATGCGAGGGGAGAGAGAGAGAGAAACAGAAGGGGGAGAGGAGAGAAAAAAAAGTTAGATATATTCCTCCCCTTTCTAGGTCGCATCTGCTCTTCTTCGACATCGAAAGCTACGAGGAGACCCGAGCCCGTCGAGGCCTGCGGGCTTCGAGAGGCATCACGGGGACCTCCATCCACGGCACCCCGCCGCGGAAAAAGCCGCCGCCGGGCCCGTGGCGGGGCAATTCCCTCTCCGCGCCATCCCGCTGCTCTGCCGGGCCGGAGCGCGGGGCTGGGGGCTGAGAAGCGCCAGCCATCCACGGGGATTGCGATAAGGCCTCCCCTAAGCCAGGCTCTCCCTGAGTGCGGGGAGAAGCTGGGCACCGGTATGTACCGGGGCAAAGCCGGTAACACACGCGGAATCAGTCACCAGCGAGCACGCCACGGGGCCTGCACGGAATTGGGCTTGTGCTGCCCGGCCTAAACCGACCCTCCCGTTAAAAATCGAAAAGGCTAAAGCGCGGAGTGCAGAGGCAGGAAAGCCTCTCGCTGCGAACCTCGGACTTGCCGAAGGCTAAAAGCCGGGCTGGGTTTAGCAGGTAATCATGCCTCCACATTTCCATTTAAGAGAGCAGAGGCTTGCCTCCTGCGAGATCAGACTTTGGGATACGGGACAAGCAGCAGCCCGGGAACAGCCTCCCCGCGGTGCCCTACTGCGGCCGCCTTTCCCCCGCGGCTGCTCTCAGCCTCCGGGTCGGATCCGCACGCCGACGGCCGCTCCCGGCTGCGCACGGTCCCGCTTTAGGCCCGCAGCTACGGCCAGGGGCCGGTGGGACCGAGGTGTCCCCCATGGACATTCCCCGGCGGCTCTGCCCTGCGAGGAGCCGGGTGCGCTCGCATGGGGCGCCGAAGGGCGACCGAGCAGCCTCCCCTGCGCGGCTCCCCCGCCCCGTCCCGCCCCGAACCGCTCCGAGGCACTGACCAGCTCTTTCTTCCTCTTCTCTTCCTTCACGTCTGTCTTCTTGATCTCTGCCTTGAAAGCCTCCGCCTCCCCGTTCTGGTCGTCCTTCGCCAGCAGGTCCATGAGGTAGGCGATGTAGCTGGTGGCCAGACGGAGGGTTTTGATCTTGGAGAGCTTGGTGTCTGCGGGCACGTTGGGGATGCACTCCCTCAGCTCCGCGAAGGCGCTGTTGATGCTCTGAGTCCTGCGCCGCTCCTTGCGGTTCGCCGTGCCCCTGCGTTTCACCGGCCGGGGCCCCCCGAGCCCGGGCGGGCCGTTCCCGGGCGGCACCCCCCCGTAATGGGAGTGGTCCATGCCCGGCGCCCCGTTGGCGTACTCGGGGCTGTAGGACAGAGCCATGCTGTAGTCGGGGGGGGACATCTCCGGGTGGCTGCTGATGAGCCAGCCGTGGAAGTAGGGGTTCTCCTCGTGGCCGCAGCGGGTGGCGGCGGCGGCGGCGGCGGCGGCGGCGGCAGCGAAAGGGTAGCCCTCATGGTGCACCACCGGGTGGTGGGGGAAGCCGCCCACTAGACTCATCCCCGCTCCCTAGAGCACCCCACCCCGCCCCCCCGGGCCCCAAAACAAAGGCTTCCCCTCCCCGCCCGCCCCCCACCCCGTCGCAGCGGCGGGAGATGCTGCCCGCCGCTCACCCCTCAGCACTGCCCCGCTGGCCGCTGCCTCTCCATAGGGCGCTGCTGCAGAGTCCCCGCGGGTGCCCGAGCGATCCCCCCTCCCCGGGCGCCGCCGCCGCCGCTCATGCGTTGTGCCTCCACCTCCTCCTCCTCCTCGCCCGGGGCCGGGTCTTCGAGGAAGCGCGCACAGGAAAAAAAAAAAAATAAAAAAAGGAAAAAAAAAAAGAACAAAACTACGGAGAGATGTCGACCAAAACAAAAATGGCTTGGCTTCCCAGCCTGGGATCTTCCTCGCCTCTTGCTTCCCTCCGCTCTCGCCAAGTCCGCCGCGGCCCGGCCGGGTGGTACTTACACGCGGCCCCCCTCCATGCGCCCCCGGCTCGGGGCGGGCGGCGCTGGCTCTGCCCTGCGCGGCGGCGGGGCCGTCAGTGCTGGGCGGGCGCTCGCATCCCTGCCCGCCGCGCCGCGCTGCTCAGCGCCCCGGCGCTCCTCTGGGGCATCCGCGCCGCTCGGCCGGGCGCGGCGGCGGCGGGCGGCGGCGGGGCTCGGCGCGGCGCGGGGCACTGGCAGGGCTCCCCGGCCCGATCTCCATGTACAGCTACATGTTTAGGGCCGCTCGGGTTAATATATGTCGTCAGAAGCGGCGGCCGCCAATGGCTGGGGCGGGGGCGGAGCCCGCCGCCCTCCGCAATAAAACTTTTTGATGTTCGCTCTGCTAATTGCCGAGCTCCTCTTTTAGGATTGGCTGCCCCTCCGCATCCCTAATGTAATTAAAACAAGGGGGGAAAAATTATCATGGAGGCAGAGGTTAATGCAAGTGTTTAGCAGATGCCTTACAGTAAAATCTGCATTAAAAAAAAAATTAAAAAACCCCGAACAACAAAACCCCCCTACAAACTCGGTAAAACTTAAATATCGGATAATCTCAAACCAGGTACAGTATGGATCCCAGAAGTTTATTGGCAAAAGTCTATGTGAATGGGCTCTGAGGCTGCTTTGGCAAAGCGTTTTGTGCCGGTCCGGTAAAGGAACAAATTGAACCGGCTCGGAGGGCACTTCATCGGTGCCCGGCTGCTGCAGGCATGCCCAGCAGCGCTCCGGCTCCTGCCCGTATCGCTGTTAATGCACACCACGGGATCACAGTTTCCGTGAGGAGGGCGGCGGAGCGGCTCTGCCTCGCCTGTCACCCGGCTGGCGACCCGGCTGGCGACCCGGCTGGCCGGGGCAGGGAGCGCTCGGGGCTTGGACGGGGGTGGCTCTGAGAGAATTGTTTTGAGACATTAACAATAAGCCCGACTCTACCTGATTCTTTTCCAGCTTACTGCCTGCCCTGCGCACCTCCACCAGCCTTCACGCGAGTGGCTCAAAAATCGCCTGAAATCGGTCTCATGCTTCTTGAGATGGTGTGATCGGTAAGTAACCGAATATTTTTTACAGCATGTTCCGAGCTAATTTTCTAGCTTTTACTAACAAATATATAAATATTTCTCAACATTCCTGCTTCTGCGATAAAAAAGACCAGCATCTGCGGAAAGCAGATGTTATCGAAAGGGAATAGTTAAATATTTGCTTAGCATCCAGGCCAAGGAGGAAATCTCCTGTAGCTGTTTAGGTGCTTTGCTTTAGTAAGCTTGAAGATATTACAAAAGAAAAATGGATCTCAAGCTGTAACTCATGGATAACTCGGAGGCGAGGTGCATTTGTTGTCATCCTCAGATGGAGCCGAGCATTACTAAATAGCTGCGAAATACCAAATACCCATTCTTATTTGTGCTGGCTGACGCCTGGGCTCATTCGGCGTATATTGTAACGCAGTTCTGCAATATAGGCAGTGTGGAAAACTGTGTCAACAGGAGCTGAGAGGTCGTAAATTAAAGAAGGAGAAAGATAGAGATGGAGGAGTCTGCGAAAGAAGGCAGCAAGAACTGTGGTCCAATTTCTGCAGCAGCTTAAGGCGCTGTCCGGCCCCTCTGCAGAGGCTGCAGGGGTTCCTCGGGGGAAGCGCTGGGTGCTGGGAAGAGGGCGAGAATCAGCAATCAGCTCGATGCCCGGGGAGAGGAGGCAGGCTGAGCTCGGGGGGTCCCGGCGTGAGAGGGCGGCTTGGTACGGGGCCGCTTCTTGGGACCGGGGGCTTTGCGGGCGCGTCTGCCGGCTCCCGGCCGGGAATGCCCTGCAGGCAGGGACGGTCCCGAGGGTGAGGCCGGCAGCCAGGGAACAGCCTGCTGTCCTACGCGGGGCTGCTTCCTCGGGGGAATGCTAAAGGCGAGGGACAGTGCTGGTTCGGCAGGACGGGGAGCGCAGAGCTGGACACAGAGAGGAGACGCGCACGGAGCACAGACGTGCAGGCGTAGGTTTTTATAAGCATATACACATATGCGTGAGCGTCTGGGTGTAAACTGAGTACGAAAGTGAAAAACTAGTCCAGATGTAGAATTGATGTATATACACATATATCTTATACGTACACACACATGCTTGTAGCCAGCTGATGGATATCTGTATCTATATATGCACAAGCACACGTGTATTTATTGTGTTATCCCGAGGAAAGAACGTGTCTCCAGCGTGGATTTTTAAATGTAAGGAGGGCCGTGGGCAGACCGTGCAGGCAGAGCCCTGAAGCGGCCAGGCAGCGTGTCCCCGCCGCTTGGGATGATATGTCTGCAGGGCGCAGCCTGGAAACCCACCCCGTTTCTCCAGCTTTGTTTTGCTGCGATATATTCCTGATGGGAAGAAGAAATGGACTTTGTCGAGGCCGGAAAGTTATACTTGCTTGCAAACGGGCGTGTGTTTCTTTACACTCTCTCTGATAGTGAACGAGCTTTGCGACACACTGCAGGTTAGACTGCAACTGTGACAGTCTCTGTGACAAGACACTACGGCCGCTCTGATAGCATCTCCAATGATGAAGGAAACGGAAAACATGAGGCAGAGAAAAAGTAATAAAATATACAGGAGATATTGATCAGAACACCAGTCTCCAAAGCTAGAGTCGTGATTGCTTAATTAACTTTGGAGAAAGAGGATCTCTAGATAAAGCACCCAGAAGGATCTTATATATATATTTCCCTCTTATCCCAGCAGTTATTTATGACTTTTATTAAGCAGGTTTCAGAGCAAATGCAACTTTCTTGTCCTCCCTCAGTTTTTAAATGCTCAGCATTTCCCATCATGGGTTGTAGCCTTTTCTGTTTGGAAAAGGCTACAACCCATGATGGGAAAAACTTTGAAAAACGCTGCAGCTCAAAGTACCTTTCCCGATACTATGCTCAAAGTCCGCTAAAAGCACCATCATTGATACCAATCTTACACTTATTGATTTGATTAGATTTTTTTATTCGTGCACAAATCATACGGTTAAAAAAAAAGGAAAATAAAACCAAGAAAAAAAAAACCAGAAAAGAAAAAGAAACCTTACTTTTATGTCACTTTATTTCCCTGCCAAAATAGTTGCATGTTAGGCGGCGATTTATTTGGATTCTGCTGCCAAACAGGACTCTCCTAGCCCGCTATAATAAAGAAATTTCGGTGGAGACTGTGCCGAGACTGGATTTCTCTTCCTCTGCCCGCTGCTTAGAATTTATTTTCTTTTATTTTTTCGGGAATCGGTGCGTGTGGGGGCTGTACCGCTAGCTGTGCCCTGCGTTCTCGCCCCTCCAGCCCTGCAGCCCTGGCGGGGCCGGCGGGAGGAAGGGGCTGCCCTTGCCTCCGGTGTGCGCCCGGGAGCGGGGCCGGAGCCCTGGCGGGGACTGCGGGGCCGGGGCCGGCTCCGCTTCCGCCCCCGGGGCCGCCGCTGCCCTGTCCTGCCCTGGCCCGGCGCTCCGCCGCCGCCGCCGTGCCGCTTATCGCCAGGTCACTGCTCTCCTCCGGGCCGGGAGCGAGGTGGGAGCTGGGATAACAGAACAATAGAGCCGCACTCCCCCCTCCTCCCCGCCGGGCTTGTGTGAATTAAGCTAAATTGCAAATTAAGCTAATTTCTCCGAATCAGTCGGGGAAAAGCGTATGGAAACGGGGAAGAGATGCTGACGCTGGGTGGTCGGAAAGCCACATCTGCTGGGGACTCCCGGGCTGGCTGACCTGGGAACGCTGCGCCGGGCCAGGCCTGTGAGCAGCAGGCCAGGGGCAGAGAGGCGCCTCGCCGGAGCCTGGGCAGCGAGCCCGCTCATTGCTGCTTGAGCGCACCTTCCTTTTGAGGAGTGCCCGAAACCGGCGAGGACGGGGCGGCAGCGAGCGCCACAGGCACCGCTGAGGTGCCCGGTACCGACGGCAGACATACCCATCCCTGCTCCGTGCAGCAGCACCGGGATCTCCCTCCACAATTTTCATTAAAGCCGAGAAATAATCAGACACACGAAAGCACCCCAAGGACACCCCGTCCTTTGCTTTTGATGCGCTGCCCTGGCCGTGCATCTCCCTCGGCGTCTCTCCCTCCCGCAGCTCCCTGAGTGCCCGGGTGCCGATTCTCCCTTTCCCCCGGCTGCCCACCGCATCGCTCAGCCGCCCGGTGCTCGGCTTGAAAAGCCGAGACGGGTTTGAATTTATAGAGTGCATGATGTCATTGACCCGGGACCAAGCGTATCAGAAAAGGGGGTATCAGAAAAGGGTGGATTCGGGGATGCTGGAGCATCCCGTGTCCGAAGGGATGCCATGCATCCTGTGTCTGGGGCGTCGCTTAGGAGTTCGTGAAAGAGCATAAACATGCAAGAAAAGGGATTTTTGAAAAGAGGCACGGAGAAATATGATTTGGAGGTCAACCTGTCAGTGCGGGTTAATGAAAAGGACTTGCGCCTAATGGGCCTGGCTTGCACCCTCTCTTGTGCTCACACAACCTGTATTTCAACGCCCTGGGCAGAGGGCGGGATCGGGCCCAGCAGGCCCGAATTAATCGCTGCCCTTGGAGGAGAAGGAACCCTGGTTTACGTTACTATTATCGGTAATGAGCGCCCCCATATTTCAGGCATGATAATCTCTCAGCCGTTGTGTATTAAAATAAAAAAAAAAAATTAAAAAAGGAGGAAAAAATAAAAAAGAAAAAAAGAAAAAAAAAGAAGACCAGGGATGAGAAAAAAACAAGACACCAAGACACTGACCATTTCGTAAGTTGCAATGATTGGCAGTAAGCGCGGGACCCTACGCGTTTTACCACTGCATGTGCAAGCAATTATTCGAGGATTGCTTATATTTGTGACTGAGCATCCAGAGTTGCATTCAGACCCTGGACAGGAATCAGGGAAAGAAAAGGAAAACATAACGAGTTCCAACCAAGAGCCCTTCTTAGTCAGAAGAATAGTAATAAAGACCTCACAAAAGTCTGCAGTGAACACAGTGTGTGTCTATTTATTGGAATTGTTATGTGCATCTCCTACACATGCACGCGTGCGTATAAACACGAACATGCAAACAGACAAACACGCTGTTTCCCCACTTAATATTTGTTTGTATTCCCGGGAAATAACATCTTAATTTGCTCTTGAGCTCCATTCTGATGAAATAGCTCGCGAATGTAATTGCCTTCATTAACGAATATTTTGTCGTCCAGCATCTGAAGTTCAGACGGTGGAGGAAGGAGAAGGCTAGGCTGGCATAGTTTTGTGTTTAGGTTAACAAAAATCAACACTTCTATTGTCATTCTTCATGGAAAGTCTCCATTTAACGAGGCTGGGGTTTAAGGAGCCTTCATAGATCAAAGGTAACCTCGCTTGGCTTAGGAGAAAAATCCCTCTGGAGCAGTGAAAATTAGCGGCAATTTGGCCCTAACTACATCCCCAAAATGTCGCTGTGGTCCTGCCGCTGTCCCTCGCTCCGCATGCCCGCAGCGCTGCGCCCGCTCCCGCCTGCCCGGGTTGGGCTGCAGCACACGGGCTCGTCCGAAAATTCAGCAGCTGAGTCCCACAAATGTCGGCTGCACACTTGTTGCAAGCCAGAGTCAGCCCGTGCGGCAGTTCCTATATGCGTATCTCGGTGTAATTGATCTGGCTGAGTGAGGTCTTTTTGGTAATTTGGATACACCAAGTCTCCAGTTAATGACATATAATCAGCCTTTAGGTCACTTGGTCATTCTCTTATTACAAACCCCTCCTGCTCTCTCTGATCTCCTTTCAAACTAAATTTCACACAAACAAATAAAGCAAGACAGGGACAAGTCCTTAAAATGCAAGAGTGAAATATTGGAGAATTGCTCTTGGGGAACTATAAACATTTTTTAAAAGAAAAAAGCGAAAAGATAGGACAGAACATCTTATCGAGAAAGAGAGCATTGTGTACAAAACACGGAGGGAAAACCGGTCTGGCTTGTGTTAAAAGTGACATAAAATTAAAATAAAATAATTACAAACAGAAATGGTATAATGTAAACAGAATACAGGAGATTTTACTAGAAATGCACTGCCGCATACCGTAATTTGTTCGTTCAGATGATGCGATGGTGCAACCTATTTGTGGATACACAAAATATTTATTTGCTGAGCTTTAGAAGGAAAAAAAATTATAATTCTTTATTCTTCTTTTCAGGAAAGTTAAGAAGCTGGAAAAAGGAGAGGTGAATGCCATGTACCTCCCCAGACCTGGAGGGAAACAGAGCTGCGGCCAAAAAGAGTGGGTGTAAATGCGACAACAAAAATAAATATACTTTATATCACCCTGCAGAACTTATTTTACTAAGTCAACACTTTGTTTTTCTGCAGCTCACCTTTTCTTTCCTCTAGGGAGAGACAGTGCTCACTTTTTATTAGGTATTCCCTAAAAGTTTATTTTGGTCTCCGTCCAGGTGTGTATACACACACACGCACACACACACACACACACACACATATATATATATACACACATGCACACATATAAATACAATCAACAGGCACAGGTTCACGTGTGAGCAGAGGCTGGTACCCAGGGAAAAGGGGCGTTCAGATGCTCTAGGTAAGATCCCAGGGCCCTACAGGCTGCAGGCAACTCATTGCAAAGCCAAGCCCCGCTGTTCGGAGCTAAAGATGACTTACAAAATCGAGAACGGGGAGATATCCATGTCGTTCAAATGTTAGCACATTGAGAAAGCAGCCTGCGGAAGAGGGCTGCGATCCACATTCCCTCACAGGCATTAGCGCCTTTCAAAATATCATCGACATTTTTAGCGGAGGTCTCGTTGGTGTGTAACGCGGGGCTCAGACAGGCGCTAATTGAGCCCGAAGCGTGTGCGAGGTTGCGAGAATGAGCGGCGGGGCAGGCTCGCACAGCGGCAGAAATGGGAGCGATGGATCGACGCAAAGAAGCGCCACAGGCCCCCGCGCAGGGCGCGTTGGTGTGACACATCTCGTTATTAATTCAATAAGTTCCCTGCCTTTTCGGCATTTCTAAGGGCCGTTTGGAATTTTTTTTCCCCCCCGCCCGCCACTGGGCTACTGTGTTGAAGCACCAGCCCGCAGCCACACGGCGATCCGACCCACTGCGTCAAAGGGCGCGGGGGGTCAGAGCCCCGACACTGTTCCCCTCTCGGGGACCCGGGCCGCCCCTCGGGAGCCGCCGGGGATGCTCGGCCCGGCCCGGCCCGGCCCGGCACCCCTCCCAGAGGCCGGGGGGAGGCGGCGGGCCGGCCCTGCCCATGGCACCGCCGGGCTGGGGGCGGCTGGAAAGGGTTAAGCGCTTCCCCTCCTCCTGCTGCAGCCCCCTGAATGCCGCTGCTTTCCTCTAGAGGTCTCATTAGGGAAACCCTAACTGCTATTTTCAACGTTTCCTCAATCAAGCGCCTTTAAATAGAGCTCCACAAAAATATTGGCGGCAAAAAGCGCAGATCTTGTCACGGGCGAGGCCGATTCGATATTTTACCTTGTTTGCTTAGTAATTACAGTCTGGCTTGTACTGTAAAACTACTACCTGCGCGCTGGGGCGAGCTCCCCTCGCCAGCCCCCCTGCCCGCCCCTGCCTGCCCTGCTCTGCCGTACGGCCCCGCACACACCTTTCCCTTTCCCTTTCCCTTTCCCTTTCCCTTTCCCTTTCCCTTTCCCTTTCCCTTTCCCTTTCCCCTTCCCTGCGCTGGGAACCGAGCGGCACCGCCTGCGGGAGCCACCGAGCCAGTGGTCTCCGCCAAAACTAAAATATCACCCGCAATGTCCCCGGCTAAATGATCATAAAAAAAAAAAAGGTTTATGTGTTGTTTGGTTTTTTTTTTTTTTTTTTTTTTTTTTGGGCGTGCTTTGCAGCTTCTGCTCCGAAGGCACGAGCTCTCCAGCGGGAGGGATTTTCCCCAGAGCCGCTTTGCCCCTCATGTCGGGGTCAGGGAGCCGGCGGGCGGCCCGCCTGTCCCCCGTAGGGCAGCCCGAGCAGTCGGGTCCATCTACCGAACCCGCTCCATCTCGCTCCCTTAAACCGCTCTTAGGATTTGCTGTATTTTCCACAGGTGATTATTCTAGTTTGACTGTACAGAGCCGCTTTAAATGTTCCTCAGGAAGAATAAAAGTTTGGAGTGCCTGGGCCGGTTCCCGCAGGCTTGCGGGCGGTGCGGGTCCGCCTCGGTGCCTGCCCTCGGACCCCTCTGAGCACGCAGGGCTCGATAAGCCTCGGTACTGCGGCATCAGCGCAGGTCGGAGCTAATTCGATCATGTCTGAAAGCCCGAGTGTAACAGAGAAGAATTTGGCGTTTATGAACTAAGCTGCTATATTTGCTTTGCTATAAACCGACTAGAATATTTTATGGTGGAGGGGAACGGTGCAACGCAAAGAGGAAATATGACAATAAATCTCTTTTTATGGATTCTCTTTAGCAGCAAAACTTAAGGATTCAACGGTTTTATGACTCAACTGTTTTGCAGGTCCATCTAAAGATACCTACATAGAAAAGAATAACACATAGTCCCCGTCCCAGCCCCCCAGAATACAGAAATACAAATCTGTGCCCTTCAGTTCAATGAGAAATTAAACTGAAATTCCCTGAGATTTCCATGGGAGCAATGCTGGCACAAGAGTTTACATCTGATCACTGCACGGATGTGATTTGATTATTTATGGTGCCACTGGCACTACCCTTTCATAGTTTCCTGATACACAAAACTTTTAGCCAGAAGTAATGCTCCACCTTCCTTCTCAGAATGAGCACATCAGGCTGCTTTCCTTCTAGCTACTCTAGTACTATTAAGGTTTGAGATAATTTGTGCATCCATAGAGCTAAAATACACCTTTAGTTTTGAAGAGACTTTGTTGTTTTTTTAATAGGAATGATTTGCATGCTAAAATAAAGATAGGTACTTTAGGGAGAGGATTTCCAAGTGGTAGAGTAGAATGTTCCTTGAAATAAGTGCAGGTTCTGCACTTTGAGGACTTAAATCCAATATGTTTTTTCAGAGTCATCTTCCACTGTAAAAAAACCCAAAACCATTAATACATCCTCAAAGTGTTTTATATAATGCAAACATATTTGTATCTAAGGTGCTAAGCATATTTTTTTCACCTGTCTCCATGCCTTGTTTTAGTTGCTTCTTATGACCAACTCCTGATTTCGCTTACCCTGAGCACCTAGATCCAGGTTAAGTCACCTAGACATCAAGGAATGGCTGGTAAGTCCAGCGGTCTGCTGCTGGGCTGCAGTGATTTGGGAGTGTGGATTTTGAAACACTTGCTCCACAAATCACACAGTGCCGAGCTTTTCCTATCTCAGCCTGCACACAAGCACGAAGTATGGCACTCTAAGAGATTGGTCACTTGGAGCCTAGCAGCTATGAAAGCAGAATGCAGATGCAGCATACGCAGTTAAACATATTCTTTTCAAACAAGTCCTTTTAGTTGAATTTTTTTTTCTCACATAAAGCTAAATGAAAGTCACATTGCTTTTTTTTTTTTTCCTGTTTGTGAGTTGTGGGGGTTTTTCTGTTGTTTTTTTTTTTTTTTTTTTAATTTAAATAAAAGAAGTAAGTGGGTTCAGAGCCCCGATTTTATTAAGAAATGTTGTAGAACAATCAGTTCAGATATGTCAATCCAAATTCAATCCAAATAATGTGTGGAACAACATCTACAAAAGACATCCATGGGAAAAAGATCACAAAAACTTACAAACCTCATCAGTACAAGTTGTTCTGCTTAGGACAACTTTTCATCAGAGTGGCACCTATTTGTGTGAATTGAAGTTTTGCATGTGCCTACTGTTGGTGGAAAAAAATCGTACATAGTCAAGTTAGCCTGTCTACCATTACCAGTCTTGCCTGGGGAGGCAGACCACAGCGCAGGCTGGTTTTACTGCTTTCCATTGAGAAAAGCAGCCTGGACTGAGCTCCATTCTGTTACACTAAAGGACTGGAAGCACTTTTTTGCAGTCACTTCAAGGACGGCGACAGCAGCCTGCACTGTAGACAGAGTAGTGGGAACAGTGAGCACTGCACATGCAGGCACCTTGTTTTACCTGGAGCCCAGGGACTCTGCCCTGCATACCCTGGAGCCCAAAAGGGCTTCCCCTCTCTCCATTTGTGTGCTATTCATAAAGATATGTCCTAGCTTGTAAAAACAGTACATGCCCGTTTTGTGTGATATGTGCATGCACACATCTGGGCTGCATGTGTGGAAAAGTAAAGGCACACACTACAAAAAATTTTACACGTGCAATTTTCCAAGTATGGGTCTATGGGTCTATAATATCACATCTACAGTGAAGAAGATGTCATTCTTCTGCACAGGAGGACATTTTAAATGGCTTTCAAAGAAAAAAAAAAATGTAGAAGTGTTCTTGGTAGCACAGTTAGAAGTTTATTTCTCCTGGTTGCTCCTGATGTTTTCTGCAAATCCATTACGATGGAGCGTTACTCCTCAACAGCAACATGCGCTCAGTGATCAGAATATTTCAGATATTCATTACTATAGGCTGATGTTATTAAAATTAAAAACATCTGCTTGGAGGAATGCAGATTTTTTGGATGTAAATACTTCTCTACTCCCACAGTAGTTTCAGCTACTCAGGGAAACAAAACGTAATGCTAAACAGTCGTCTTATTGTTCGACACAGAAGCAAATGGAACAATGTTGCTCTTAATGTTGTTGTTGTTCAGTGGACAATTGAAATTGGATAAAGGCTTTCATCTGGGAGCACTTTTCTAATACCCCTGCAGGTAATGGGAGTCCTATTGCCCTGCACACTGGGCAGGGCTCACCCCATCTCGCCAAGACAGCTCCCGAGGAGGAGTTTGTGCCTGCGATAGGACTTTAAGTGCTTGTGTGTTATCAGTTCACCGCCGCGGTTTTGCAGCTGAGGGGAGCGGCGAGTGGAGCCCCAGCTGCCGGTGCCTCAGATGCTATCGCCTAATCCTGATTAAAGGCGCCCTGCGCTAGAAATTCCTCCGCAAAGCCACGTGAGAGAAAACCCCTCCCTTTCGCACGCCCCTTAAAGATCGCTGGGAATATCCTCGATGCTTGTGTCGGCCTCCCTAACGCTGAAGCTGAGCTGGGCATGCTTGTTTGAGGAAGAGTAATGATGTGTATTGACTGCCACGCAGCGCCCTGATTGCTGCGCTAATGACATGAGCGCCACCAATATCAAAGGTGGAGCTGCAGGGAGTGCCGTGGTATTTCCACGAGGTGTTTTGTCACTTTTGCCAGCCAGGCTGACTCTAAACAGAGAAAAACACCAAACGGGGGGTTGCAAATGGGAAGTATCGATTCTGATCATATGGGAATAAAGAAAAACGGAAGATAATCCAGGGGAGGACATTTCCCTAAACTACACGCAGTGTGTGACTGAGAAAGCATTGTGTGACACAGGAGCGTGCATGGTGCTACCCAGAATAATAGCAGTTAATGTCATTTTCTTACTCAGATTCCTTAGAAATCTGCCACTCTGTAAATCTGAGTGTATCAGAAATTATGTGTGAGTGGAGCCCATGAACACACAGATTCACTGCAGTCATGGGGATACTATCTAGGAGGATAGATTCAACTAAAAAAAAAACCAAAAAAAACCCCCAAAACCCAAACCTTGGTACAATTAAAAAAAGTTTTTTCAGTGACTGAAAAATACTACAATTAAAACCATTATTAAACTAGATTAAATGAAGCGGAAATTTGCTTTCAGACTTTAAAGCCAAGAATGTTCTTTGTGCCTCTGTCCATTTTTGTGCTCTGTGTCCCCTGTGCTGTTTACATAAGGATTATCTTGTTTATTTTACAGATATTATGCTTCATAGAAACTAATCAAGAAAATATTTCTTTTTTTATGACAAAAAGTGGATGTCAAATTGCTCAAGTTGCTTTTATACAACATTCCTTGGTTTGTGATAGTGTGATATTTAATAAAGTGTTTATAAAGTCAGATATAATAGTTTATCAGATTTTGGGCAGTCATAATAACAAAACTGCCCTTACCCTGAGTGCTATGTACTGTACTTTGTAATTTACAACACAGCACTTGCTAAATTACTTCATAAACCAAGAAAGTTGCCTACCAAAGAATCAATGTTATAAGAACTAAGAAATATTTTCCTAAATGTTTTTTCTGTTACTTAGTCTCCATACAAATCTTTTGGACTTAGGCAAACACTGCACTCCCTGTAGCACACAACACATGCCTCATGTGAGATATTTTCCTACAGTACAATCTATTTTAATTTCCAGAGGAATACACCTTTCGGCTTAAAATACTACATGTCTAAAATGCTGTCCTGCACAAGCAATTGGATAAAGTGAAGGGAAAAGACCAAAAGAAAGCTGAAGATTTTACAGTGGGAATCTAATGGAACAATTCAAGTGGGAGTTAATAGTTTATGAGGCCATGAATGGACAATGGAGCCTTTCATTTCTGTGTTGCTAGTCCTAGTCCCCACCAGCTTATGTCGAGTGTGTTTGGTGGATTTGCTGTAGCAGCATGTGTACAGGCTTCTTGAGCAGGAAGCAAAGTCTGTGCCAATGAGCCCAGTCTTCCTCTCTGCTGCAGGACCTGCCCTGAGAAATCCATCTGGCAAACAGCAGAGGAGCTGGGTGTGCATGTCAGCCTGATACTAGCCTCTCCCCACTCTTCCTCACATTCCTGTCTTGTTATTCCCTATGCACACTCTGTCTGCTCTTGCATGGGAAAGAAAGAAAAGATAGACATTTACAAACTCTTATTTGGAACTCATGACTGATTTTTGGTCTGCAAATAGGCAACTATGTCCTTGATAGTCTAGCATTTTCTTAATCCTCATACCTTAAGAAGCTTCTGCAGTTATTCCTGACATGCATTTCTAGATAAAAAACATCCTAATGGTCACTATGCAACCGTCATCCAATTACACTTTCACCTTCTATATAGTTTTCACTTTACCCTCTATATAGTTAAGACAGAAAAGTATAATTCATATTTACATTGCTAATTGTGTCGTTTTTATGAAGCATAAATAAACATCAAATTCACATTCCCTACTAAGCAGGTGTGTCTTTTATCTGGACAAATCTAATATTTGTATTTCTAACAAGAAGTCTGAATGCACAAAAATGGTATCACTCTTTTCAAAAAGAAATGTGAATTTTAATTATTGATCAGATTTTGATCTGAGAGAAGTGCAGAAATTACACTCTGTTGTTGTTTTCTCTCACAAAAAAAAAAAAATCAACAATGATTAAGGGCTTCCTTACACATCTAAGAATTTCTTGTCAAATAGCAAGAAATCTAGAAAAGATGAGTGATTTTTCTCCTTATTTCTAATTTTAGAGGAGAGGTATGGCAGCCCAGGGGAGCTATTTGATATCAGAGAGAAGGAGCAGAGAAAGGGTAAGGTTTTGTGGTTGAACATAACATACGCAGATAAACATTTTTCACCCACAAGACTTGATAAAGCATATTCCTAAAGGGTTTTGAGGGAGACTGTCAAATACATCTGATTTGTTGAATGATTTTTAGAAATCAAGGATTGCACTCAAGACCCTATCAGGATGAGGAGTCAGATGCTTGGTTTCTTGCAACATTTCCATGGATTCATGTCACATTGTTACCAGCAGACAGACTGAACTACAAGCATCAACACTATACATGGCATCTCTGAGGAGGGTCTCCAAAACACCAGGTGTATGAACAGGTGTTTTTCTTATCCTCCATGGAAAGATATGCAATTGAAAAGCTGCAGACTTAAAATTTGTTCATAGATAATTTCTTGCAAAGCCATATATACTTCAAAGCTTTGTTTTCCCAAGTTTATACAATCTGGTTAGAAAAATATAATTATTTCCCCATTCTATATCTACTGTTAATTTTGCAACAGAATGATTACTCCACAACATTTATAGCAGAAAATACTTGTGATAATCAAACTCCTTCAATTCTAGATAGAAAATACATAGGATTCTTGATTAATTCCATGGCAAAATTGCCTTTGTCTTAGACTTCTTGACCAATAAGAGTTCTTGCATATCAGGAGGTTAGGCAACAGATAAATTTTTCCTGATGGGGAAGGCACAGAAGAGAACTGCAGAGGATTTGATGACAACTTTGAAGATTTTTTGAGTAAATTTATCATGGCATGCTGTTTCCTTTAAGAACTGAGGGGATGGAGTAGCAGAGCAGGTTGTGAGTGAGGCACCATCAGATGAACAGATACCATAACAGTAGAGAAGAAGGTGACATTTGGAACTGGGTAGTGTGTGACGATTTAGAATTTGAAAAATGTGACTTGAGGATGCAAAACAGAGAAATTAAGGATTTTGGTGAAAGCCAAAATTATAATTAAAGTGCAGACTGAAAGGAGCAGAAAATAATTGATTTATTGAGTGGTAGTGAGACTACAGACTTTGAAGAGAGAATCGGAGACAGAAACTGAGTTAAAAAAAGGAAAAGGAAATAAGAATAAAGAGAGAAAAGAGCAAAGACAGAAGACTGAAGAAAGGTTAAAGTGCTATAGGGAAAGGACAGGAAAAATGTAGATAAGATCTGAAACATGGGAAGAGGATATGGTGTTAAAACTGGGAAAAGTGGGGGAAGTGATGAAGAGCTGAAGCTAAGGCTTAAGCTGCTCCTAGCTGGGGTGTGCCCATGGGATCTTGGGCAAGCCTGCTCACAGGGAGCCTGCCACAGGGCACTGGGACCCTGGTCTCTGTACCCACCTGATTGCTTGTGTTCCAGCTCCATGGCAGCTACTGTGCAGCATTTCCTATTTGAAACCTGGCTGGCCCTTGCTGTCAGCTCTATCAGTTCTATGCTTGCTCTGATAAGGTCACCACTGAGGACACCAAAGACCATTCCCACCTTGAGAACCACAAATCCACAGTCTGGCTTCTGTTTTATGATGGTGCTGTGAAACTGGTATTAGCAATGAAACAAAAAAATCACCACTGCTACTCCTTCTGTGGGCCCTCTTTCCAATCATTGTAATTCCTCAGTCCTTGGATAATCCACCGTATCTGGTGCTGCTGGTTCAGAGTAGTCCCCGAGCCATTAAAAATGTGCCCAGTATAAGTATTTAACATTTCTTCTGGCTGCCTGATTCTGTGGAAAGTGATTCCTCTTCAGTTACACAGAGCTTTGCTATCTCCCACATGAAATAAAGCAGTACTAGCAGGTCTCTCCACTGTGTCCCCTACTCACCGTGCACGGTCCTTGCTGGCTTCCCGGGGAGTGGCACAACCATGGCCAAACACCTCTGGGCACTGCAGTAGAACCACTGACTGTAACTCCAGCACAGACAGCCTTACAGGAAAGTTCAGTCCTTCACCTGAGATGCTGATTTTCGTCAAGATGAGAAAATTAGTCTGTGGAAGAGGCAGAATTTTCTTGGGCAAGAGACTCCTGTGAGAATTTTTCAGTTTGTAACTGTTTCCACAGCAACAAAGTTCATCAGAAAGGTGAACTCACCAGCTCTAATACGTAAAATTTTCTTCCTTTTTTTCTCCTTCAGATCTCACCTCTTAATACATGTAGCCTTAGAAACAAAATAGCATAAAAAATCTCCTGGTGAAAAGTCTAATACCCACAGGAGACAGGATGAAAATTGCTTGGTCTTTTGGGCAACAAAATCATTAACTTGGGTCACTTCAGTTCTGCTCCAGAGATTCTCTGCTATTTTGGGATGGGTGTGTCACTTTGGGCAAGCCAAAATACAAGTGCCTAAATTCTCAAGCCAATATTTATTAGCCTGGAAATCATTCTTAGTTTATAATTAGCCAGAGTCCTGAACAAGTGCTGTGGGTATTCATTTGAATGCAAGAGTTGCCAACCCTTCCACTGATGTTATAAAATCACATATTTTTCAGAAATCTCCTCCAAACTGGGAAAAATCAGCTTTCTTCACTCCCCAAAATGGTGTTTAGACAATGGAGATGGGGGTAGAGGGCTGCTTATCCCAGGGTGAGAAAAGAGGTGCAAGTGCAAGGGCTCAAGAGGAGACTGTAAACTTCAGGGACAACCTAGTAAATTTAGGCTTTGTAGTCTAAAGGCTACCAAACGGTTGGATTTCCTGAACACATTCTCTTTTTCAGCCCAGAAACATTGTCTGGGCAGATGTTGATAAATTTACACATTTGTTACCATTTCAAGCTGTTTGGAAGCTGTGGCAGGTCAGATTCTCTGCCCAGGATGCTCTACAACAGGTTGTATTCAGCCTGGTGATAACCACAAGCCTGCAAGAGCCCTCATAGTCAGGCCAACACTTTAGGAGCGCCTCATATTTATTATGCACATGTGATGAAGTCACTGCATGCCTGCACAGTAAGACTTACACTTCTGGGGATTGTCTGATGGCCCTGGTGCCCATGTGCTGCCCAGTCCCTGGGAACACGCACGGAAAAGCCTCTGGGAGTCAGATTTACTGGGAATCTGCAGAGCAGTGAAACGCTGCATGTGCAACAGGACGTGTTGCTTCCTGAAGGGTGGTGTGGAGAGCACATACGCTGCACAGATTTCTCAGGCTGAAATGTGGGATTTCTATGCTGGCCAAGCACTCAAGTCTCGATGAGGGGCAAAATCCTAAGGTCTGTAGTGCACGAGTGCCACAGGGAGTTTGCTGCTTGGCATGGCGCTTCTGTCGACCTTGTTGCAAGGTACTCCATGTGCACCGAGAAAAAGATGCTCAGTGCCTGGTTCATACTAGCAGGATTCCTCTATCAGGCAGGCATTGCAGCTATAGGAGATGCAGAGTTTGTGTTGCTCTGTGGCATTGATCCATTTATGGGGAAATTTCCCATCTGAACAGGAATATATGGGTTCACAATAACAAGGATGCCTAATAAAAATGCTGTTAACATAAATAAAGATTATGAGTCTTTCAGATTTCATACTGAGTAGGCACTGTACAAATTATTTTTATTTCAAGAACAGCAACAGTGCCTGAAAAGCTGAGAACACCTTTATGGTAATCCTCAACCCCTTATAAGGTAGCATTTGGTTACAATTAAAGAGAAAGTCTCCAACTACTAATTCTTACCTTCCTGAACTTCAGACAAAAAAGGATCCTGATGTGAACCACCTCAGGGTATTTGTTTTACAAAAGAAAAATAAAATTAATGAAATTTTTTAAACCCAAACCGTCCCAACTTTTGATTACCTTCAGTTTCAATACAATTTGCTATTTCTATTTTACTATTTTTGTGCCCACATAAGAAAAATGTGAGCAGACTACAAGTTAGGTTGATTCTTTGAGGTTGAGCTGAGGTCAGTGAAAAATTGATAGCAACTTTTGAGAAGAAAAAAATCATCAAAGCTAAAGGAAGTTTCTCAAAGTGGGATTTAATAGCAGCTATCATATTGCCTTCAATGGCTTGACCATTTCTTCTGCAGCTGTTTTATTTTAAAAGATTTCACCCCCATCCCACATGTATAGGCCTATACACTGACCTAAGTACGCACATCCAAGTGCTTTGGTCACTCATGATAACTATAAACCCTTCAGTGAACTACCAGAAAGGTAGTTCAAATGGAAGTGGTGAAATTCAATATAGCGTTTAACTAAGTCACTGTCTAAGGTTAAGCCCAAGGAACAATTAGTAACACTGGAAGGGAAGACAAATATATTAATTAGTGTGCAGACACCAGATATGTGTCTCTTCTGGAAGCTGTAAAACAACCACGGGGGTATTTCAATGTGAGTGCAGCAAATGAGTCTATTCAAACAGTTTAACTCATTTCTACCTCTGTGTGTGTGTGCATGTGTGTGTGTGTGCATGTGTGTGTGTATATGTGTGTATGTGAGTGCAAAACCACCAAGATTCAGATTGAGGAATCAGAAGAAAAATTAAAAGAAGCAGAAGAAGCAGAAGAAAAATTAAAAGACAAGAGGGCAAGTTTAACTGGTAGTTCTGCTGCTTTTCTGCATGTCTAATCACAGATAGAGCCAAGTTCTCAAAAATCCTATGTAGCAGGTGACCAAGCTCCATTGACTCTGAGTGGACTAGATTTCTGACAGTATGGACTCTTTGAAAGCTGATTTTGTGTGTTATTCATGCCATAACTGAGAGCCTTATCTGTGTCTCATACAAAAGTATCACCTTTTATAACAGTAAACATAGTTTAATTGAGGCAGAGAGAGATTATGAAGATGATAAGATGATGGAAAGCATGTGCATGCCAATGGAAAATAATGGGTCCATATATGTGTTGATTATGGAATATTTCCATTGCTGTATATTGTTAAAAAGTTGTCAAGCAACATTTCTTAATCTCAGTGAAGGATTAGCAAAATTTAAAATTCACATTTGATTAACTAAAAAAATGGTACTGTTTACTATTTATTTATTCTCCCCTTTTGATATGAAAAACATAGCAGTAATTTTGATGCAGTCTTGTACATGGAAATAGGATGGCACAATGTCTACCATAAAGCTGAGGCTAGAAGAAGAACTGAGAAATGACCTCTTCACTACATACTGATGGATCTCTCAATTTTTTTTCATTGTGCAATGCCTCCTTTTACAGCCAACCCTTTATCAGTAGCAACAGTAAAAAATTAATTTCTAGCTAATTTTGAAATTAATTTCAAAAATTAATACCTAATTTCTAAATTAATTTCTAATTCATTGCTTATTCTCCACTTCAAAATCAAACAGTACTCCTACAAAGTCAGCTGTTAGTTTCTGCTTTAAAAATGGGAATTTTAGTGTCCTGTGAAAAGCAAACAAATTGTAGAATCATTGTAGAAAGAATGGTGTGCCAATAAATAGACAAATACTCTCAAGGCTAGATTTTTTTCAGGGCATTATTGTTTCTTCATGCACATCCAAGTGAGCTGCTTGCATGTGATGTAAAATCTGTGAAACATCTGACCTGTTTCCTAGTTTCCCATGTGAGTGAGTTTATAAATTGTCTGAGATGACTTGAGATTTCTTCATGATCATTGTGTTTTTGAGATGCTACTGATTGCTACTATCTGCAGTCATCTGCAACCACTGAATAGTCAAGGCTGGAAAAGCTTATGGAGCTCTGTAGCCCAAACTCTGTCCCAAAGCAGAATGAACTATGGAAGCAGGACAGCATGCTCAGGGCTTTGTCCACTTGGGCCTGAAAACTCTTGAGAACAGACTGAACATCCTCATTGCTCAACCTATCCCACTGTTTAACTCTCTTCATATCATCTTTTCTAGCCACAACATCCAGAACATCCTGTGCTTCAGTCCTCTTCAAGAAATCGCTTTGGTGGCCTTTTCCTGGACAGAGGTGTCTTCATTGGCTGTGCTATTTCTCTATATTCTCCTATTCATTTCTGAATGGTAAGATATGACAGCTTGAAATACATTGAACTTGAGTACATGGACCGGGCTAAGCTAATTTGAGAGATGTTTTTTCTTCTTT
Source organism: Melozone crissalis (assembly GCF_028551555.1). NCBI lineage: Eukaryota > Metazoa > Chordata > Aves > Passeriformes > Passerellidae > Melozone > Melozone crissalis. The sequence continues at coordinate 30,763,030 of NW_026535784.1, read as the reverse complement.
CCCCTGCCCTGTGCTTCTGGGATTGCTCAGCTGCTGATCACGCCAGCTTACTCTCACTCAGAACCCAGAACATAACAGCTTAGAGGGTACCAGGAAACACCATTATCATTCAGCTTGTTAAACGATTGTGGTGACCAAGGTAAACAAAATCATTGATCTCCATCATGCCAGCTTTTTAATTCTTACAACATAACAAGAGGAGCATCTCACAAAGAGGTGGGAGGATTGAATTTATGTTCACTTTTTATTCTACTTTACACCTAGTAGAAAGATACTTTACTGCAGCTGAACATTTCCTTCACTCTGAATGGAAGCAGACGCAACTTGCTGGTTACTATTTTGTGGAGTGTAAGACATTATAGAAGAGACCGTGAGCTTAACACTGTTTAATTGGAAGTAACTGACTCTGTTCATTCACAAACATGATTTTTAAAAAGGTCAGAACAAAAGATCCTATTGGATAAAATAATAGACTTCTTTTCTTCCTGTGTGCCATGGAATGCTTTTAAAATACATGAAAGAACTTTGTGTAAGACACTGAATGTGTGGAAATCACACTAAGCAGAATCTTCCAACCTGTAATTTAGCACCTAAGCTTTGATTCATCTTTTTTTTTCGATTCTTATGCATTTGTGGAGTGCATTAATGTCAGAAAATCTTAGGTAATACAGCCACCAACACTTCCCTCTTTGTGAAATCCTATCTCTAGTATAAGACTAGATGGTGCTTCATCTTCACTCACTAGTTTACTCAAAACCTCTCAAACTTTTTTCTATAAAATAAACAATTCAAGTTAATGCTTAATGCATCATTATTTTAAAATTACCTTGCTATATATTAGTTTTTCTGTTCAGATATTTGTTACTGTTTGTGACGAGATTTACAGGTCAAGGTGTTTTTAGAAGTCATATATAGATACCAGAGGGACCTAATTTGTCACTTGGAAGTCTGACTAATAAAATCAGAGATGTGGATGCACAAGAAATACAGTTATTTAATAGCTGAGACATTATGAAGTAATGATGTTTTCTTTGATATCTGATTTTGAAAAACAAAAGTTATCTCACCTTGGTTTATAGGTCTTTTTTACAATCACAGTGAGAGCCACTAGTAGTATCCTTTCAGTGCTTTCAGCAATTTGCAGGGCTTTTATGAAGTTTTAAAAATAGCATCTTGTGGCTGTTCCCAACTGAGCAGCAAACTGACTGTGTGATGGTTATCTGTGTTTAAAGATAAAACTGTGAAGTTATTAAGCTACATTTATCTAAACAGCCCAAGAAGATGACATAGATTTAAAGGGGCAGGCCAAGATCAAAGAACACAATAAATGATGCAGGAAATAACAATTTAAATGGGAAAATTTCTGTAAAGCAAAAGCTCATTTGTTAACATGAAGACTGGTTTTGAGGTGAAGTAGAGACACAATTTTTAATAGGACTTAAAAAAAAAAGTTATTTTTCTGTGCAAGTTATTCAGTATTAGACTTGTATTTTTGTAGAAGTAGGATTCTGTCATAGTTTTTAATTTCAGTTTCTAAGGCATTTTGAAGCTGCTCCAACAGCCACTGATGACCAGAGGGTGACATCAAACCTTTTGAAGGGGCCCCTTGAAGTTCAGGGCTGTTTTCCCTTTGCTTTGCTGGAGGCTGGGGAGCTGCCCTGTTTTTCTGCTCTCCTGGCTACTGGTTCCTAGGGAAGAGAGCATGCAAGCATGGTGGTGGAGTGCCTGAAGGCTTGGTGAAGTCAGGCTGACCAGCATCCACCTCACTGCTGGACAAACAGCAGCACCCAGGGAGCACACAGTGGCATCTATGGCATGCTGCAGGATTAGCCTGTTCTTGGGCAGGATGAGCTACCATTCTTCCACTGAGAGAGAAATGAACATTTCAGAGGGTCTAGATGGAAAGTATTTACTCCAAAATAGTCTAAGATCTTGGAGAACCTGCACTGTCTTTTTCATGTGGCCTGATGAAAATTCTTTCATTTCTTCAGCTTTTAGAAATGTGATGAATTTGTGTCTATACAAATTTCCCATTTTTTGCCATATATAAATGGTGTTTCAGGTATGTATTGAGAGCTGAGCACAAAAAGGCATACACAAATATTTGTGCTTATTTTTCCTAGGCTAGTTGCAAGCTTGACTTTTCTCTATTGACCTCTCCTCTTGTGAGCCCAGTGACGAAAATCCAGTGAGAAGTTATTAGGCTATGCTTATCTACCAACAAATAGAAACACTGATTATTTGGTTTTCCTGAGTTTTAATCACTGTTTGAATTACTCTGGTTTGCTGTAGATGCTGCTGTGGTCTTTAACGTACTCAAAGGAATCTCTTTTCAGCTTTCATTTTAGCTCTGAACTTGCTAATCCACTGCTCAATCTGCTGCCAGTTTTGTGTCTGTCGTTATGTTGTCCTCAGGCCTAGGTCATTCTCTTTTCTTTTTCCCTGACAAAAGGTATTTCTCTGTTTCTCTACAGCTGGAACAGTTTTGGGACCATAACCGCTTTTCTTCATATATCTGTAAATGCAATGTAAATTTGGCACTGGCTGTAATAAATGTATGATATTCTACTGGCAAGAGATAGGATGCTTTTTCCTGGAACCACTATTCTCATATGACAGATCAAATGTTCTGAGGTTCTCCCATGTCTTTGAACCTGCCATTCTGGTGTATATCAGTACCATTTGGGAACTCTTTATCTGTGCTAGTAATTGTTTAATGTTTCACTGACTGAGATTTACAATGTTTTAATATTAGAAAACAGTAAAATATTTGCAGAAATAAATTGGCCATTCTGTTAAAATCCAGATGTCTCATCAGGCCAGCTGGGTGAAGGCACGTCAGTTTGGTAGGAAGTGGCATAGACAGGATTGCTGTAGGTGGTACGCTGTCCTTTAATCACAGAATCATTAAGGTTGGAAAAGACCTCCAAGATCATTGAGCCTGACATTTGAGTGATCACCCACATGTCAACAAAGCCATGGCACTAAGTGTCTTGTCCAGTCATTTCTTGAACACTTCCTGGGATGGTAACTCCACTACCTCCCAGGACAGTCTGTTCCAATGTCTGACCATGCTAACAGTGAAGAAATTCTTCCTGATAACCAAACTGAGCCTCCTCTGGCACAGCTCAAGGCCATTTTGTCTTGTCCTGTTGCTTGTTTCTTGGGAGAAGAGTCCAATTCCCACCTGGCTAAATCTCCTTTTCAGAGAGTTGTGGAGTGATAAACTGTCCCCCTAAGCCTCCTTTTCTCCAGACTAAACAACCCCAGCTCTCTCAGCTGCTCCTCATGTGGCTTACTCTCTAGACCCTTCACCAGCTCATTTGGTGCTTCTCTGGACTCACTCCAGCCCCTCAATGTCTTTCTTGCAGTGGGGGGTCCAGAACTGGACACAGGATTCAAGGTGTGGCTTTACCCATGCCAAATACAGGCGGAACATCACTGCCCTTGTCCTGCTGCTCACACTATTGCTGATACAGGCCAGAGTGCCAGTGGCTTTCTTGGCCACCTGGGCACACACTGGCTCATGTTCAGCCAGCAGTTGGCCAGCACCCTCAGGTTCCTTTCTGCTGGGCCACTCTTGTCCCAGACTGTGGCTCTGTCTGGGGTTGTTGTGACTGAAGTGCAGGATTTGGCACTTTTCCTTATTGAACTTCAATGAGAGATTAAACAGGACACTTAGGAATGGCCACCAACTGCATGTGAAACCATTCACCACCACTCTCTGGGCTGGGCCATCCAACCAGAGTGATGCCCAGTGATGACTGTACCTGTCCAGCGTTTGACTGTCCAGTGCCTGATACATCTTGATGACCAAGAATCAATCAATTAATGCAATATGTGAAAGCAACCTTCTGCAGAAGTTTGGAGACTAACTTTGGTGCATGCTTCAGGATCCATAGGGAGATTCATCAAGAACAAAGGCATATATTTAAATCAAGAACATACATAGGGTGATGGGCATGGGAAAAGAAATAAAAAATACAAGTTTAACTTATGTGTGGATACGATGACTTATTGTAATTTCACCTGCTTAAAAGGTAACAGTATGAAATTACCACTTCTGTAACTTTCTGCTCTGTAATTAGTTAAATCTGCCATTTGTTTCAGTACTAGTCTAAATATTTCTGGGCTTTATTTTTTTGTAGTTATTCTGCAGTATGCAGAACTACATAAATACAATTGAAGACCCATTCTTCTCATATGTCTGTTTTTCCTTTGTCGAATTATCTTCACTCTTACCCTAATGTAGATATTATTTCTGGTTAATTCTCCCCAGAATTTTAAGGTGTAGCCTATTTTTTTATTACAACTACAAAATCTACTTTTGAAATACAAATAACCAACTCATCATCCCAAAAATATGCTGCCTCCTTTGACTTCTAGTGCCCATTCAGTCTGCTTTTTTCAAAATTGTTTAGCTTCACACATTCTGTAGGTGAGCTTTAATTTGCATTATGTAAAAGGGGTTTGCAGTAACTCCAATTGCCTTAGCATGTGGATATATTGTACCACTTCAAGCAGAAAATGTTTTTGTCTTCCTTCTGACTACTACAGAAGTTAATAATACATCCCCATTTTCTGTTTTTAAATAATGGCTTAATAAGGTTGGATAAAAGATGCGATAAAACAGATGGTCCTGGATGAGGTCCTAAGTGTGCCAGATCTGATCTCTGTTTGACTGCAAGAAGGAGTACAGTGTACAATAACAAGGAATTCACTGAGAGGGCTTAGCGGGAGGAACAGAGGTCGTGGATATTTAATATCAGTAAGAACAAAAGATTACAGAGGAAGAGTAAAGGACTTAAGGCAGGATTGATGACAGTGGGTAAGGGCTAAAAGGGGAACTGGGAGTATACTTGTGACTTTAAGTAAACAAAAACTGCACCAAAGTTTTATTCTCAGTGTAGAATCTTCATGGACAAAATTACAAATGATTGTTGAATACAGAGAGCAAAAAAAAAAAATCAATTCCTGATTAAGAGGAACAACGTGTACGATAGGGAGAAGAATATTTTAGGCAAGAAAAAAAGTAAAAAAAGGAGACAAACATTTGCTTCCAGTTGGCAGTAACCTCCTCTAGGTCTAGTTCAATGAAATTCTGAGCAACAGAAAATATTTTTCAAATGTTTCAAACACTCTGCAAAGCTGTTGCTACAGAATACATAGTCAGGCTTCTCATGAACATTTTACAGTTCCATAGCATAAAAATTACTGGGATTTAGGTATGACTGTATGTAGCAATGGGTGTATTTATTTGTCATTCAATTTTTACTATCAGAGACTTGAACTATACTACACGTAAGCAATATATTATAGTGTTCTTACAATTAACATTTGTTGAATATGATACATCAGATTTATCTTCTTGTTTTATACCAAGCATGGCAGAACCACAACTACCATGAAACGGAAAAAATCTTTGTTGAAATTGATTTTGTAAGTAAAAGAAGACCTTTTTATTGTAGGTATTATCTCAGGGCTAAGCCAACTGCAAGTGTTAGGGGAAAATTAGTAGAGTGCTTAAAGAGAAAGGTGATGGCTGTAACCTGAAAAATATTTTCTGCTTTTACCATTCTAAGGGAAATTGGAATCATCCTTCATTCATCTTATTTGGAAGACATGCTGATCTTAAGGGAATTGCACAGGAGCCCAATGTTCCGAAAGATATTTTATGTGAGGTATCTTTAAACATCTGATATTTCACCTCTTACATATGAAGGAAAGAGCTGAAGTGAACTTGCAAGCAATGAAATCCGCTTTCAGAGCTATCCACTGTTAGATCTATTAAATTTATGAAGTTTCTCTGTATTAAATGGCTAGGCGGTATATTTTTTTCTGATTTGACAATAAAGAAATAATTTGTCTCTTCCTTTCAAAAAGTGCTGTCTCTTTTTCCTCCCTGTACAACAAATCTCGAAGAGGTAGTTAAAGCATCAACACCTGTTAGAGAAAATGGAAATAATACATCACTGGAAATCTTGGAAATATTTCAGCAGCATGCTTGTTTCAGAATAAATTAAGATCTCTGAACTATTCTTCAGATGAAAAGAGGTTCATATACGTCTTTAATTAGATCATGTTATTGGAACACAATATTGTGATAAAGAAGATTTAATAAAGCATTTTGTCTTTTTATTACTTTCGTTTCATGCAACATATCTCCTTATCCAAGAAAGATGTTTCACTTCAAAGCAAGTGCTATCCACCCTCCCTTTGCTCAATAAATAACTCCCAGAGGAGTAAGAACAATAAATGTTTGTAGCTTTGCTGATGCTGCTGAGTGGTGAGAAGATCAATCATTGTTCTTCTCTGTAGCTGTTGGTTTAAGATGAATTTCTTCCCTAAAGAAATTTCTGTATGCTTTGGTGTGTCATTAACCCCTCACCTTCATGAGAGGGTGCCTTAATAATAAAATGAAATCAAGTGATTTCTATTGCTGGAGAACTTTATTCTGAGCTGGGCATGACCCTGAGCAGAGAGCCTCTTCAAAATTAATACTAATACAGGGACTGAGAGGTAGCTGAAGAAATGTGTTGGATGTATGGGCAGAAAATGATGACATTCTTGTTTTTCTTTACTATGAAAATGTTGGCTATGCTATCACCATGCCAAAATAGTCCTCCTCTTCAATTTTCAAACAAACAAAGCTGGAGCGTTTTCAGAAAGAAGGATTGGACTCTAAAGTTGGCAGTGCTAAAGTTGGTTTGACAAGGTATCTCAGCTTACACTGTAAAGCCTAAAAGGAGCCAGAGGAAACAGAAGGTTGGATGATGTCTGAAGAGGCAAGTGTTTCACCTTTTGCTGCAAGATATTTTCAACTATCAAAACCAGGCACTGCATTCCTGGCAGTGGCTTGTATACTCATAGATTTCCAGAGATTATTTCTTTCTTCTACAGGACATTTATTTAAGTATTTAAGCACATTTATTTCAATATTTATTTCCCTCTTGCAATAGTTGTTCCCAAATTTTCACTGAGTTTTCTGCTGCTGTGACTGAAGTTCATTTTGTTTTCTAGTTGCTGTCAACATGGAGCATGGTTCATTCTTTTCTTCTTTATGTCTGCCTTCCATGTATTTGATTAGCACACCTCTCCTTAGCATTCTTTTCTCTACACCACTACACAAGAAAACAAATGTTTTATTTTAAAAAATTATTATTATTACACTTCTTAAATGTCTAGTGTGTTTTCCTGGTGCTTTAATTAAGCTGTACTTGTTTTTCTTGAAATAGTGTAGCTAGTGTGACCTCTCCTGCACTGAGCAGAATTGGAGGTTTACCTCACCTGTCTTACAGCCTGCTTACTTGTTAACGTCTACTCACTCTTTTTTTTAGTGATAATTGGATAATGATGGTTTATGTTCAGCCCGTGCTCCACAATAACCAGCAAATCATTCCCTAAAAGGTTCCCCCAGTCTGGGATATCACCTTCTTATTATGCAATTGATTACTCTGAAAAGTGTAATTACTTTCTATTTTCCCTCCAACCACATCTTAATTTTATTGAGATAATTTTGAATTCCAGTCTTGCCCTTTGATCTACATTGAATTCTTGGTAGCTTAATGCCACCTTCTGTGTATAAATATATGCATTAACTGTATGCATATTCTTTAATTTATAATTTGGAAAACTCATGAAGGGCTGACAAGAATCAATTCCTGGATGAATCTCTTCAGAATTCCACTTGATCCACCTTTCTGTTTGCAAAACAGGCTATTGATAACTATTCTGTGGATACCATTTTCCAGCCACTGAAACCTAAAAGTCAGGAATGCAGGGAAATGAACACCCATCTACCATGTGATTAATGAAAACTTCCAGATAAAGTGGTTTTAAAACATATTCTGTAAAAAGCTCAAACTGAAGAAGATTTTTCATGCTCAGCTTTTATTCCTCTGTCCTGCAGTTCCCCAGGACTTGCATGCACTTTGGAAGATTTGGCTAATTATTTGTACATAACATTGTTTGTGGAATGAAAAAATATATAGGTATAAAACTGTTGTTACCATTGGGGATTTTTCAGTCTAAATGAGGTACAAGATTGCATCTGAGAGAGATACATGATGTCAGACAAACAGGAGTGAAAGAAGATTATGAGCTGGTTGTTTTGAGATTGTGATTTTCCATTCTTTGTTTTACAGTTTGCTTTTAAATGATGTAGAATTTGGCAGGGTTTTCTCTGAGGGAGTGTGTGCTTTGGCAGTGGATTTCAAGGAGGAAACAGGATGGAAGAATGAAATTACCTATTATAATTTAACTAGAACTAAAGGAAGAAAGAGTAAATTCTGCTTTTAGTTGTTTTAGTGGGAATTTCTGACCTTGTATAGGTATGCTAAGCTCCTGTGTCATTTCATGTTTGTTGCTTAAATTAAAATTCCTAACAAATTTTAATTTACTTGTAATCCTCAAAATCAATTACAATAAAGTAAACTTTTTTAAGGCATCCTTGTGTATTACTTTTCCTCATTTATTGAGCTTGTTTTAATATTGTTTGCTTTTCACTTTGCATTGCTTGCTCTTCAGTTTTAGAGTAATTTGTGATCAGCTCCAAATGGAAGTTTATTTTATTTTAGTGTTTCTTTCACAACTAATATGAACTTACATCTGGATTTAAAGAAATATTTACACAGAAATAACAGAAAATTGCATGGTATAAATGTAGTGCCATTCAACTATGTAAATAGCAGCAAATATATTTTATTGATTATAAAACTCTGGCAAAATGTAAACATTGCTTGGTTTGTTTCCAGCTGCTTTATCCTTGAACTTTATTATACAAATGAGGAGCACTAATTGATATTGGAAGTTACAGTTTGATGTGTGTTCCCAAAACTACACTTTGCATGTCGAAATATATTCTGCAAATGCCAGTTGCCCTGTTTCCACTGCCTTTAGGGTATTCAGTTCCCTATTTATACATCATATAATAATATTTACATACAATACACATATTTACATAATATATATATTTATAACTATTCATCACAGTGCAAAGTCATGCACTACCTGCTTGGTTTTATGTACAGTAAACCTGGGCCCAGCCACCCAGCCCTTTCAAAGTGGTGTGCTGAAATAACAAAAGCTTCAAGATGCAGATGATTCTGTGACGATTTTTTAAACATGTTTTTAATTGCATCTTCCAAATTTAAGGATAGATAAAACCCCAAGATTACAGCTGAAGGGAAAGTTGGCCAACCAAAAGCAGTAAAGTCTGGGCTTCTGACAGTGAGTGAAGGTTGTCACTGTCTGCTGAGGTCACTTTAGGCACCACAGTCTAAATTTTTGGACTCAGAGGGGCCAGTACTGTGAGAGATGATTACGACCCTAAGCACTGTGATCCAGAGGAATATCTCTGCTTTTAATTGAAGTTTTCACCCATTAGTTTTACCTTGCTGAAAAGCATATCCACCTCTTTGACCTGGGAGGGTCTTTTGTTGCGCAGGACTGGCAATCAGACTTCTTCTTCTGTCTGTCTGCACTCATGTCTCATCACTGCTGTGATTCATGGCATGATTTTCACAGCTTCAAAGGAAAGTTTAGAGACATCTGAAGGCAGTGAAGTGTGGAGCTGTCAGGTTAGGCAGCTCCATCATGGAAGAGGAAGAAAAAAATGAGGGCAGAAGACCAAGGGCAAAGTGTGTCAGTACATACTCATTCCCTCTCCCAGCCCTCTTCTTTCCCAGCAGCTCTACCAATGACACTGGCTGGCATCTCAAGGTGCTCTGTCTGCTTGTGGTATGAGTTAAACACGAGGAAGGATCAGAACACAGAACAGAACTACAAATGGAAGGCTCACAGGGCAGGACAGGGCTTATGGATTTGTACCAGGGCTTATGGATTTCCAGCCAAACCAGCTTCTGGTGAGGCTGATTAAGCCAAGCACAGAACCCCAGCAGAACATTTAGAAAGCATTTACTTACTTTCATATTTATCCTCAAATTATGTGCTTAAACCTATTCACATTCTAACCTAGCAATCTTCATATTTTTGGCAAGAAATAGAATTTTCTGATTAAAAAGTTATCTCAGAAATATTACTTCACTTCTAAACCTCTCTTTTTTCTTTAATCTTTTCTTTAAGTCCTGCAATATTCAATTTACAGTATTCCTTCATCTTCATACTATCATTCTTCTTTGCACATTGGAAAGCTGTTCATTAGGCTTTCAGCTGCTGCCACAGTAAATGGCACAACTCAGTGTGGCAGGCACAGAATTACTGCAGGAAAGAAAATGCCAGTGCGTACTGTCCTTTGTCCAGTTGATTTAGAGCAGGGGAAAAGACACTGGGTAAGGCAGTGCAGCACCGTAGTTATTACCAAAGTTTAACAATTATTGAATGATTTTCCCCTTGTGATAACTGGCTTTGATGTTTACATGAATAAACATCACACTGTTGATTCTCCTTCAATTAAATGTACATGGAAGCTGTGGCCAGAGAGATACACAGACCCATTACACAGCCTCCACACTGAAGTATCATTTTCCAGGGGATGTTCTAACAAACAATATTTCCTGAAAGATGGCTTCTTAAAGTGAAAATTATTCAATAATCACAACTTTTTAGAACAGAATGTGAAATTCTGTCATGATAAATTAATTCAGAAAATCGTAATCACCTATCAGGTCACATTGTTACTACTGTAGTGCTTCTAACTGAAGCCTTTTTTGCTGTATAAAGTATGGAAAATTCATGCCTCTACATCACAAGAATAGTGTAAGACAAGACTTAAGATATGCATGGAAATGAGAAGATGAAGCAAAGACAAATAGATCTCTTAAGCAAAAAATTATAATAAATGAGAAAAGAAAGGTAAGTTAACCTTATCAAATCATGCAGCTTGGTCATAAAAATATGGTTGGTGCATAACCACACTAGCTTCCAGTTTTGTGTTTTACATGCTACATGTGGAAAACCTGCTAAGTAATTGGTGAAGAAAACAGATTATGAATTTAAAATAATATTAATCAAGTAATTTTGAGAAATGAATATTGTTTAAATCAGTAACATCTATTTTGTGGATTAATTTAAAAGACAAAATTAAATTGAATTGTGTCAAAGAATTTTTGTCTATTTCTTACCCATATCTAGTTAAGATTTATCAGCTATGATATTCTTTCAAATTAGAAGTTATATAAACACTTAAAAACTATTAAAACTAAGATGTTTGCAGATGCTTTTATTCTCGACATCTCTGCCCAATTGTTTCTACCTTTACTATTATACAAGGTACTTCTTCTATGTTTTTTTTCCTTTCTGTATAGCTTTTTGTATAGCTAGACACCATGAAAAAATGTGTAGAGGGCAACTAAAATGTTGGTTATATTAAGATTATTGACCTTAGCCCAGAGAAGCAATCCCGTTCAAAATTAAGACTGCAACTTGATGTTTTACCAGTGCAATTGTATCTTAACAGAACAGAAACTATAAAAAGAAGAGATTTTCCAAGCTTTATTAGTCTTTCAGAAAATGTATTTCAAACAGAGTGAATCAAGGGTAAAGTTGTGTATTTCCCTTAATTTCTTTCAGCTTTTCTAGCATTTGTCAATCTTTGCAATATGTGAAAAGTAATTAAATTTATAGATGATTTTAAAGCATGTGTTTAAAAAACAGCATGTCTGTGGTGATGTTATTAGTTTGGTTAAATGCAGATAATTCTGCATGTCAAAGACAATTAACACATATCCTGTGGTCTTAATTACCAGGTTCAAGGAAATTCTGCCCAGAAGAAATTTTAGTAAAGCCTCATGGAAACTTAAAGACCTGTGCCCTACAATTAAAAGGGGAAGGTAACAGACCCCCCACTTTTTTGGTGATTGACTATAAACCTTGGCTTAAGGGACTTTTCTGAGAGGTTGGGATTAAAGCAGTCAAGATTAAAAAGAGTTTGTTTCAGTTGTGAATGTTTCTACATCCCTTGGTTGCTCTTCTAACAAAAACCCTAAAACCTTAAAAATAAAAGTAGATGATGCCACACTAAGTCTTACACAGGATGAACAGGCAGAAGGGGCACCAAATGTGGGTTAGGCACATTTGTACTTGGACTGTATGAAAAGTCTTTTCTTTCTGTGTGCTACACATAAAAGTAAATCACTTCATATACCTGTTCCAGAATAAGCAGTCCATTTCTCATAAGCCCTTTAAAAAATTAAATCATTAACTGACATCAAAAGAAAACAATCTAGAATACCTCTTCCATGGCTAATATTATTTTATCCCATTGGCAATAATTAATCCTTAAGTGTGCAGAGAAGACACCTTAAAAACTGAATCTTAGCCTTTGTGAGTCAGGAGCCAACTGGGCTGTTACCAGGCCTTTTTCCTGTTGGGAAACTGCTCTAGTCCATGGTAGGATGATGTCGGCTGCAGGAGTTCAGCTCCTCTCCTGCACAGGGTTTTGCTCTGCTTATTTTGCCTGATGTTAGAAATCTAACCTAGAATTAGTGCGGGTCAACCTGGCCAGCCTGGAAGAGCTGAGTATCAGATAAGACAACAACAATAATTTTCAGTGTGAATTGCTTTATAGTGAAGGGAGATAAGGTCAGGAGGTTTGGAGAAAGCTTTAGGTAGTCACATGGAAAGATGGAGGGATTGGACTTGAGTTTTGGGCTAGGATTTGCCCGAGAAAGAGATACAAGAGAAGGAGCATAAGTGGTTGACTGGGGGGATGGGGGGTAAGTCAATGTAGTGGATTAAGCAAGAAAAATGACAAAGCCAAGGGGAGAATGTAGAGATGTAACATGTCTACTTTCACTGGAAGCAAGGGAAGGGTGTCCCATGGCCTCACATCAAATATGATCCCATGAGCTGCTCTGCTGCCCATGGTTAGCTTCTATTGCTTTTCCAGCAGCCACCCAGCAGCCTGGCCATCTTCATTCCGTCTGGGTGCATGCAGACCCATCCCTTCTGTCCCTGGCATGTCTCTGTGCCGGGCCCAGCCAGCTCAATGCCAGTGTGCAGGGCTCAGGGGGAACAGCACAGCCTAGCAGCGCTACCAAGCCTAAAAGTGCAGGGCAGGACAGGGACACTGCAGAGGTCAGGAGCAGATGGCTCAGAGCTATTGGTCTCATTCAGATGTCTCCCGTAGAAAGAGACATTTGCTGAATGGTATCTTGAGAGGGAAAAGGCTGGTGCCTGGTCCCTGAGCGGCTGCCACTGATTGCTCTGCCCCAAAGGGCAGGCAGAGGGCAAACAGCCACTATTAGCTAAAGTTAGGGCGCATTCGAGTGGGGAACTTTTGTCCAAGGACAGACTCTGTGATCCACAGTGGAGTTGCTGCTGGTTGGACTCAGGAGCCTTCAGAATTAGGCTGTGCTCAAAAGTAGGACTTCTCAATCTCTGACCGAGAGATGAGATATCTAAAATCCTCCTGGTTTCTGTCCTGAGAACAAAAGACAGCCTTGGTCTTGATAGTCATTGAGTCTCATTGTGGAATTTTTTATTGCAAAAGAAGAGAAGAAAGTGAGGAAAGCATTATTACTCAGCCGTAAGGGATAAAAGTGAAGGAAGTCTTAAGAAGTTCACGGTTTCAAGAATCAGAGTTTGTTCCCACATCTTGAAGGTAGCAGGGATTTCAGTAAAAAGGAGTGGGATCTGATGAGGGAAAGGTTTTTAGTCACTTTAATGAGGGCAGTAGAGAGGACAGAAGCTAAATCAACATACTATCAATGTTAATGCCTAGAGCAAGTTTAATAGCCTCTCAGGAATACATTTCTGCCCTGAGAGTTTTTCTTTGGACACAACCCAAAGGTGAGCTCAGCTCCTTATACCATACAAGGATAAAGCGTTCACTGGATGATTAGTTTTACATCTACATCCTCAGACAAAAAAAAAAAAAAAAAAAAAAAAAGAAAGGAAAAAAAAAAAGAAAAACCTTGTGGTTTCAGGGGAATGAATTACAGGCTTTAATGACATTGAAAGCAAATCAGTAGCCTTTCCTACTTATTAATGAATATTAATAAGGAAATAAAACAAACAAAAAGAAAGGCAACATCAACCTTCATTGATGAATAGTACAGATTAGGTGTTTTTCACTTCTGGTTAATTTTTTTTTATAAGCTAATTGTATGTGTTATGCCTATGTGCCCCATTTATTGGTGTGAATCTCCCTGTTGATAAATTCATGACTTGTATGAGAGCAATAGGTGTTTGTACTCCTCAGTTTGGCCTCACAGCACTGTATGCACACAGTTGCCCAAGGTTCACTTTACAAATCTAGCCTGCCAGCTGCCAGCCAGCGTCTATGGGTTTTCTGCAATGTCAGTGGCACTTACTGGGAAAAATTGTCAGGAGGAAAAAAAATGGTGCTATCAATCAGCTATGCCATTCCCTACAAAACAATGGCAAAAAATGTCATGAGTAGAGCAGTGGAAATATATTTATGGTTTATTTCCTATAGACCCACTTTATTCTTTATGTTAATGCATATTGCTGTGAAATCTCTGTGTAGAGGTGTTAGAGGAGTGAACTGAAAGCACAGCAAATAGGAAATCTGCTGGGCTGTGCAGAGTCTCTTTCAAATGTGCTCTTTTTAAGAGCTCTTCTTGCACATACTTTATCATCAGGATTTGTGCTAAGGATGTGTACTCTTTAAAGACTAGTTGCTAGTGAAGGCATAAAGTCACTCTTAAAATCTATTAGTTTTGTTTGTGCTGAAAGCATATATTTGCCATTCAGGCACAATGCTCCATTTGTATAGCTTTCAGCAAATGTGCTGTCACATAGTTAGCATAATGATTAAGGGCGCTTTGAGAAGCTTACCACCTTTGCTTGTAGGGGTGGGGTACCTTGACCTATAAAAAAACCCAAGTGGTACACTTAATAAATATATCATTTGCTAGATGAGTCCATCCATGGTTGTTTCATTTATAATTCATTGTTATTAGAACGTTTCTACAATGAACGCTTGAGTTAACTCTTAGCTCTCCCTTAAGTCTATTTTGAAGTACTCATTGGTGAACAAGAGAGATCACAGCTCAATAAATTCTTCTGTTCCTATGAGAGGAAAATGAATGGAGAGTGCAATTTTGAAAATCAAGACCTTCATGTGAAAGGCACAGTATTACATAATCTCAGGTTCTTTGAAAAACACTTTCTTCCAACAGAAGTGAAGGAGAAACAAAATGCTTGCTCCACACAAATTAGTCTCTCATTTCCCACACTTAAAATGAACGCTGGTGTATTAATTTCCAAATAATTATAAATATTCTGGCAATAAACTGACTAGAATCTTTGAATCAGTGGTTCAGATTTGAATTTGATTTGAATGTTACCATTCATGTTACCACCGCAGATTTCTGTGGTGACATTTATCTACAGAAAAAGGTGAAGTGCAAAAGAAAAAAGGAAGCATCTCTTTCAAGGAGCCTTTAAAGGTGGGATACAATAAAGAACTCATGAGCTTGAAATGGTTTACCTTTGAGACTCAATGATATTAGGTCAATTACCAATCGAATGTTACCTCATTTATTCTGATTGGAAAACCCTTCTCCATTGAATACCCAAAGTTTCTGGGTTTCAGGCATGGTCAAAATTTAAAGGTTGATTTTCTTCCAATTTTTTTATTATGTGTCAAGCTTTCAAATAGAAGGCAACATGCTACACATGTGATGACAACCAAACAAAGCATTTTTCACAGAAATAGATGGCTGGTAGTCTCCGTGTGTCTAAATATCAGTCAGAGCAAAGGCAGACTAAGTAATGGTAGCACTGGTAATGACTGTGGGTGTCTTGTGCATATCTCAAATCAACAATGACAGAGGCAGTATAAAATCAATTTATGAACCACATTCCTCCTGGGAACTACATTTCAAGCCATAATTTCATCTAAACTGTTTATCGGCTGCTTTTATTTAATGTATGGAGTGTCAAAAATTTTCTTTGACATTAGGCTTGTTATTGTCTTTTGATTTATGTATTAAAGGAAAACATAATAAATACAAAGATTGTTTAGTGGATTTGTGCTTGAAAAAATATTGGAAACATTTGCTACAGTTGTAAAGTTATCCGTACAGTAGTTAAAAATTAAGAAATTGGTCATGAACTTTTAAATCTTAAATAGTTTCTGACAGAGAAGATGTGAGCTATAAAATTTTTTACTGTCCAAGGCCTCTTTTGCACATAGAAATGTTTATGTTGTGGAGACCTTCATGGCCATATCTATGGAAACAAATAGCTGGGCATGGCTTTCAGAGTTGGGAATGCAAAACATTCTCTGGTAGGTGTGCATGAAGGAATAAATACAAGTACCCAGGAATGCCTGCACAGATCTCTGCATTTGGCATTTATTTAACTTGACTGGTGGCTGTGTGCATTCTCTTATCTGCGAGGTTTTGATTTTAACAGCCACTGAAATATACTTACAATGTGAAAAAGACTTGGGATGAAATTTCTTGGAACCACGCAGAAATCCATCAGTGCTTACTTTGGCTGCACCCACCTCTCATCCCTGGAAAGTGTGGATGGCAGAGCCACCAGAGAGGTGCTGCAGTCTTCCAGCTGAGCATAGACAAGGGGAAAGCTGTCTCCATATGATTATTGCATGGAAAGTGCAAGTGGCAGCCTTGGATAGCAAAGTGTGATGGGATATGGCAGCTACTCAGCTGCTGGGGAGGCAGAACACCACACCAGCTCAAAACCCTCCAGAATGTCTACCTCCTCCAAACAAAACATGTCAAAGCAGAAGGTGATCCCAACTACAAGCCAAACTCCTATGGATGTATTTCCCATATAGCTGCATTTGTATTAGGCATTTACTGCAATTGCCCTTGAAGGCTGGCCCATTAAGAAGTGTATAAAAAACTTTAGACTTGCAGTAATTTAACATATGAAATATCAAATATGGATCTGGAGGATGAAACTCTCTCAGTACCCCTCCTTTCATAATGCTGAGTAGGAACTTTTCCAAGATTAGATACATTTCCCTGAAGGATGGGACACACTCACCCTGAGGATAAGAAGGAAACAACCTGCTACAGATCTCCATAAGCAGAGACAGGAGCCTATCATTTTGGGAAGATGGGGTAAATGTGTAGAAGGAGGTGACTGCTGTCAAGCCCATCATCATGTGGTATGGGCAGTTTGGGCAGTGATTTGCTAAGAGCTTTCCTGGAACTGGCTGGGGACCTGCTGCACTTAGAGAGACTTGATGTGGGACAATGGATTCATACAGTACTGGAAAGTCAGGCTGAAATGGCAGGGACAGCTTGAGCATTCAAGTTGCAACTTGAGCATTTAAGGACCATCTTGCACTATGTATTCAGCTCATCCTTGGAATATTGAAGCACCTGTTTTGTATGTTTTTTTTTGGCTAGGATTTTTTTTACTTGGCATGTTTTTCCTACAAATTTATGACCTGCAAGAACAAGTCGAGGAGTGTAAAGAACAGCCAAACAGAGGACTTGGTTTTTGTACAATCTATAATCATTATGGGTAAAGTTCATAAAACACCAGCAAGACTTATATTTAACACTTGTGCAAACTGGGATGTAAGGTAAAGTTATGATGAGCTGTCTGATCTTAGTGTTTACACAGAATTGACCCAGTTTTTATGTTCACATTCTGGCTTCAAGGAGTATCTTACAGATGTCAGGTGGAGGGAACCTATGTTTAGCAGTCTGTTTTGCTTGTCTTGGTTTTCGAACATCCTGCATGAAGAAGACTGTCACTGTTGACCCAGAGAGTGTATATATAATGAAATTATCATGTGCAAATGATTAAATTAGCATAATAGCTTTTAAGTTGGCACATGTTTTGTCATTTTCATACTGTAGATTTACTGGTCTTCAGCCTACATGGAATTAGATCTGAATATTTGCTCATTGTCATCCTTTGAAGCAAGAGTGATTTCAGGCCTGGAGCCCCTGTGAATAGATCTCTGAGATGACTCATAGATGGAAGAACTGCTAATCAGTAAGGTTAGCAGCTGCAATAGACTGAAAATGGAAGTATGGTTTAATTATATTTTATGCTCACCTTGCGTGTCTTTCAGCTTATCACTGTTCTTTTTATTTGTGAAGGGAGGCTCTCTGGGAACTGGGAGATATTCACTCTCACCCTGTGCATAGAGCTAGTCTGAAAACTCATAAAGTCTGGTGGGTTTGTGCAGCTCCTAAAGCCCTCTATCCTGTAAAACACATTTTTAATTATTTTGCTGGATCTAGCAGCTTTTGTTCGTTTAGCGGAGGAGAAACTCACTAAACCACTAAACACCAATTCAATTTCATTTACTTAATAGGAAATGAGAGTTTTGACAAATAGTTGTTGGCATTTTTTTTTAAAGATGCATAAAGTCTACCTTTCCACATGGCTTTTAGGGTCATTTGAAATATTTCAATTATTTTTCAGAATTAGGCACTAAATGCAAGAATCTTTTGCAATCCAAAGAGGCTTAGAGTATAAACGAGAGAGGTTCTGGCTGTGTTTGGGGAATTTCTCTCTTCCTTTTTCTATAGATTTCACAATTCTATACTATACTTGCAAGGAGATTTCTCATGAGGCATTTATTACCAATCTTTTCATAACCTAAGGCTGTCAGAAAAAGCCCCAACAACCCACAAAACCTACTGAAGACAGAGTAGTGACTTGCCAGGTGAAGGCACATGTTTCTTTTTCTCCATAAAGAAAAAGATATTTCACACCAAAATTTCTTTATACTAAGCAATACCATATATAAACAGACATTAATACCCTTCACATAATAATTTAGCTGGCTGCATGTTTTAAAGGGATGTGAATATCTAGAAAATATGTATGAGCCCTATCTTTATATGTAGATTTTCAGGAGAATATAATCTTAGCAGACATGACAAAGGGTCTAAGGCTGGTCTCATTACAGCTGTACAAAGCATTCATCTTTGACCACACTGGATAAGACTCTTCACCTTTTGGGCCTCCATATTTTAAAAATAGATTTGTTAAAACTGATCACATATGTAAAACCAGCCTAAACGGAATCAGTCCTTCTAGGCCTTAGAAGTGTGGTAAAACTGCAATTGTGAAGTGTTGCTGACAAGTGCACACACACATAATTGTATTTGGTGCATGTTACGAATGACTAAAGTGAAAAAAAGCATTCCTTACTTTTCAGTTTTTAATGGGCTCTGGTGCAATGTATATTTTTTAAAAAAATCAAAGATCTGTGAATGTCTTTGTCAAGCATGGTGCTTTGGGCAGGAGCCTGCAGTACAAATGGAGAAGGATGGCATCAGGCTTTCACCAAAAAATTAAAGACAGGGCATCAAATGCCTAGGTCACAAGTATGCTTTGTCTTTAAGAGGAAGGTATATATGGGAATATCCTCATTCATATTTGGAAAAAATATTATTTTCAGTTGAGGAAATACATTCTATAACATTTTCAAAATCGCACTATGGAATATAAATTGAAACAGTGAGCTTAAATTGGAACAGAAAATTCTTTGGGGAAATTAATCAGAACACCATTAAATAGAGGCATTAAGTTATAAACTGCTTACAAGTCAAAATTTTCTTAGTAGAAAAATTTTCCTTTGTAAAATGTTGACCTGGCAGTTCAAGAAGTTTAACAGAAAAATAAATATTTTGCTGACTTTTTGTAAAAATGTAGGAAAATATGTTATAAAAACCCCAAAACCTTTACAAGCTATTTTGTGAAAATGTCCAATACTCACTTTGGTTTTGTTCTTCAAGCTTTCAAATTCATGCAAATCCACAGATTATAAATATAGTCTGTTACTAAGTTCAGAATTAATGAAATGCCTTCATTAATTCCTTAATTTTGCTGTGAATTTCATTAACTCCTTGTGTTTAGGTAGTCTCAAAGCTGTGTCTTTTCCATCTTGGTGCTATGAAAGAGCAAAAGGACCAGAAAGCTGAACTGCTGCAGCTCAGTGTGTGATCTTAATGTGTCTGCAAACAACAAGAAGAGAAACACAGTTTTCTCCAGAGTACTATTTAGTGTTGAAGTGATTTAGGTCTGGAAAATCAATCTGTTCATCCTTCTGGACAATTTCTGAAACAAATATTTAGCAAGATTTATAGAGCCGTACATATGCAGGCCAAAGGATTCCACTGGAAGGCAGATTTTTGTAATACCATATAATCAACTACTCAATAAGATGTTTTATTGTTTTGGGGTTTTTTTTTGTGTGTAATAAATGCAATTCTGCAACATGTTTTAAGGTCATATAAATATAACGAATCATTCAACTTTTCATTTCTTCTGTAAATAGATGATTTTATATTAACCTGTTTATAGAATAGATACGAAAACACCGGAGGCCTATAGATGAAAGCAAACAAACAAAAAACTAAATGAAACACCTCCCCTTACACGAACTTTAATTACTGAAATTTCATTTTCTTCTTAGTCATTTGAACCCATTAAAGTGTAGACTTTTCAGAAATGCCTAAATAACCCAAGTTCAGCTGGAACCTTAGCACATAACTATCATGGGAAAACCAGATTTAAGAATGAGAATCATTAAGGTTGTTTTTAACATGCTAAGGCTGTGTGCTTGTTGTTAATAGTACTCGTGGCTCACTCCAATCTCGTTGTCTGGGAGCACTGTTGCACAGTGGAATGCCTTAGCACACTTCCTCTCAAGAATCACCTGAAAGCCTTTACACTTGTGCAGGAGGTGATGGAAAATAGATAAATGCATGTGTGCAGCCAGAAGAGCCAGAAGAGTCTGGGGGGGGATGAAGTTTGCAATTGCCATTGAAAAGACTGAGAGCACAGGTGGAGACTCAGACAGGGAAATCCTGCCAGGGGTGAGGAGATGCACAAGAAAGACCTCAAGGCTTTAACTTTAAAATGCAAGCGGTTAATGAGGCTCAGGGCAACCTTAGTCTCTTGGGCAAGCAGGAGCCCCAAGGGCCAGTTCGGTATGAGTTTGCACAAAGAACTGAAGGCCCAAGCAGTCTTTTGTCCCCCCCTGAGGGCAATGAGGGTTTGATATTTTTAGTTTGGCTTATGCTGGTCACTTGTAGTCTCCTCAGGTAAGTATTTTAGCTGCTGCAAAGTGGAGAGGAGGAAGAAGATGAGCTGGGATGGGTCCATGCACAGCCCTAAGCAGAGAGCTCCAATTTGCCGATGGCGCCGTTTGCAGCAACAGAAGCTATAGCAAATCTGTGTGTGTAGCAGGTGGACATTATTTTTCAAAACACAAACCCAGGACACTTTTGCATCAGTAATTTTTCAGGCTATGAAGCACTCAGGTGTTCTGCACTCAGCTTACTCTGATCAGCTTTGTGGGGACTGGGAATATCCCTCTCATGGGATCTGGTTTTGAAAGCCCCCAAAGGCATCCCCATCCCTGTCATGGCCACGCTCGTCTCTCCCTGCAATGGCAAACTGTGGCATGGCAGTGGCAAAACTCCTCCACCACCCCTGACTTTGATGCTAAAGCCTTGCTGCCTTGCAAGGGATGGTGCACCTTAGGCTCAGGTTGGAGCATGGGCTCATAATGCCTAATAGGAAATTTATAGGGGCAGAAATGAGAGCAAATCCTTCATAACTAGGCAGCTGTGAAAAAAAATTTAACTGCTATGAGTTTCTCTTAATTTATGGAAAATTTTCATGTAGCAATAAATTGGAATGTGCTCAGAATTGCTCAGGTAAAATATACAGCGTTATAAGAAGTAGAAGAGAGAGTCCTGGCAAAATTAAGATGTGTCTGCATCCAGGCTTCTCCTCAATTTTCTGCATTTTGATAACAGCAGCAAAGCCAGTCCGGTGCCAAGACACCACCGCATAGAAGCATGAAAATGTCTGCTATAGGCATAGCCAACCAGAAGTTGGTTTTGAAGCCAGGGAAAAAAATTAATGCATCTGATGAACTCTTTAAAATGGTTAGAACAAACCTCACTGAAGAAAGCTTATTCTTCTACTCTGAACCTAGTGCTTTAGTTTAAAAAAATAATAGTATAATAAGATAAAAGAACAAAGAATGTAAAATTTCTCAGAAAAACAATGGGTTTTATAATCAACTCTTGAAACTCTTAAGAACCATAGAAGAGACCAAATGATTTTGAACCTTAGAATTAGTTCTCAGTCTTAAGTATGGGGTGAATAAAAGAGCAATTCCATCCTCAGTTTTGAATTTGTTACTTTTTGTTTTCACTGAACTTTCTCTAGCTGTTATATCATTTGAGACCAGACCAAAAGATCCTTTTAGTTCATCTTACTGATTTTTTAGCATTTTTCAACTATATTTTAAGAACACAAAAAATTTCGCCAGTTTCTCCTTATAAGAGAGTTTTCCTGGAAATAGCAGCACTTAGAATTGTTAATTAACTAATTCTAGTTCTTCAATAGCATTTAAAAGTGTTTTGAACATGTCTGCTCAGATTACCACAGTCATTGAACACCATAATCATAATCATGAATATCTGTATCTCAGAAAAGTCCATGTTCTCTTCTAATCAGTTGTGCATCTCTCTAGGCAGTGTATTCACTCTTTTGATCACATTGAATCATCTGGAACAATTTTTATGCAATACCATCCTTTTCTCTTTTAATTATGATGAGCTAATAATCCTAAAAAGTGGAAGAGTCAGCTGAATTTTTCATTTCACCAATGGAAAGGTTTCTCTTGTGTTCTGTGTCCTCAACGTACTGCAATGAATTGCAGAATCAACTAGATGAAGTGAGAAAACACAGCTCTTTGCCATTAAGCAAATAAATCTATTTGTTAATGTCTGAATAGTAGCATTTTGGAAACATTTGTTGGTCTATCTATGTCTTAGAGCAGTTCTCTCTCTGTAGCTACTTATATCCCAAGCAATGTGTCTTCTTGGTAGTTTTTCTTATTAATTATGACCAGCCACAATCTTTTTTTTTCTGCAATTATTTCAGCAGGAGTACAACTGAACTGAATTGAGTCTTCATTTTTGATAATGATGGTTATTCATCAACATGCATCTGCGATATAATTATGTCTTCCTTTGTCACCAAGAGAAACTCTGAAGATTCACCAGAGCCATTTGGTAAATGCTTCTATTGCTTCCTATTCAGCTGCATCTGTTTCTCCTGATCCACAGCCACAAATTGCTCTGGGCACCTTCTTTATCAGGTGAACCTTTCTATATTTTGAAATACTCATCCCACTTTTTATTTTAAACTCAGATGTCCCTAGGTCATGCACGGAAATATGGCAAGTTAGTGTTAATTTGTATACAAATTATGTCATTGTTTTCTTTGTTTATTTGTTAACTTTGAGAGTAAAGTTTTGCTTTTTCATGAAGAATTGCTGTTGCACTGATCTTTGTTGTGCCTCTTTGTTGTGTCACTTTCTCTGAATTAATGCAGCCAATGGAGGGATGAAATGGAGCTTACAGGTTTTCCTTTGCCATTCATTTTCCATGAATAACCACTGGCCGGCTATTTTGTGCTCCCAGCGTGGCTTATTTTCAGCTACACACACGTCAGGAGGTCAGCCCTGCTAGCTGGATAGCTCAGCACTGAGCAATGCCATCACTGCTGTGCAAACGCACACTGTCATCTTTGGTAAGGCAGGGATGGCCCTGCGGGTGCAGAGCTATTTGTATGAGCTGAGGCTACCACCAAAGGCATTCAAATACACTCTGGAGCTGAAAAGACAGATGTAAATTCAGGCTCTTTTCCAACAGAGTGCAAAAGCAGGTACTTAAGTTTAAGCCAACGGGTTGTAAGTGTGTGCTTCTCCCCTAGGGGTATCAAAACCTCAGTAGTGTTTTGATAGGGTTAATAGCTAATTTTCAAATATGCTGAACCTCCATTAAATTTGTTGAAGTAAACAGAAGCTGCATGTGATCAGAGAGTATTGAGGCAGAACAAGTCCCACCAAGGGGAGAAAAACATTCTGGCCTGCTTGCCAGAATGTCAGGATTTTGAGAAAATAGGTTTGTTTTTAACTTGGAACACTCTTTTCTAAAATAATATAACCAATTCATGCTGACAGCAGACAAGCAACCTAAATTGTAGATGAGCTTCAGTGTCATGCACACATATTGCTATATTTATGAATTGTTTTAAAAATGCTCATTTTAGGAGAACTGAGAAGCAAATCCATGCATGTAGATTGCGGCAGTTGGTCAGAAAGCAACCATATGATTGGCAATTTTCCAGGGAGACCTGAACGGGGCAAGTTGCATTTATGTGATCTAAATCCACTGGTTACATTCAGGGGGGATTAACATCTGTTAAAAGTATTATGTTTATCATGCAGGTGTTTCAATATTTGTATTTATTATGTGTTGCAGCAACAGTCTGAGAAAACATTCATATAACAATCTGGTTGTTTTATTGTCTGAATCTGTCAGGACAGTCGTTTTCTTACTCCAACATTGTGATCCCCTTGCAAGCTGTAAACTATTTAATGAAGTGAGTATATGGAGAAAGATGACAGACTTTCAAACTTTTAGAAGACAGTTTTACATCAGTGACATTAGGTTTTACACTTGGGATTATTCCTAATACATGTATGGCAAAAATGTTGAATTAGTTTGAAAATTTCCAGAATTCCAATGTATTCCCCTGTGGAGTTCTGTATTTGACATTGCATTCATTTTTTTCAATAAACAATAGACATAGATTCCAAGATTAATGGAAATAAATATTATATAAAAGTGCTGGATAGAAGGGATAATTATATCTGACTTTGAAGAACTTTGCTTCATGTGTATAATGCTTTTATTGCTCAAAAAGTAACTCTGAATTGTGACTTCCAGAAAAGGCTGTTGCCTGTTAAAAAAAAAAAAAAAAAAGATTAAAAAGCTAGACATCTGCTGATTTGCATTGCAGTGTAATGTGACTCTGCCAGTAACACAGACAAAACAGCTATGTTAAAAATTTTAAGGGAGCAAAACCAAGTGCTCAAACCCACGAGGAAATACAATAGTTTAGGTCATCTGTGTGATCTTAATTTGGTTCCCTTGAGTGATGAAGTCTTTATTATATTATCATGGATGTTTTTGTTCACAGGACCTCTTGAATCTGATCCAGCTCATACTGGGGCTAATGGAAATATTTTCATTGACTTCAGCGAGTTTCAGGCTGGGTTCCAAATGGCCACTTTTTTTTTCTTATTTAACCCATATTTCTTGAAAAAACATAGGTGTATATAATGACAAAGTTTATCCGGCGAATAAGACATGATCCTTGTCCTGAAAAATTTACAAAGTCCCTGTTCATATAATGAAAGGGAGGTGATTCATTCACTTTGCCTAAATATATTGCTATTTTCCTTTGATTAATCCACAAAATGTAAGTTTATTTCTATGTAGAGTTCATTGCTTTAGCAAAACAAACAAAAAAAACCCCAAACTAAAAAGAAAAAAAGGCACAAAATTGGGTTTTTTATTTGAGCAAGTAATTTATACCAGGGACAAAAACAACCCAGTTCAGCTGTAGAATGGTCTATAGTGGTGACTGGTTATGAAAAAAGGATGAAGTAGAGCTGAAGGAACAGGTGGGTTTTTTTCCTTTGAACATTTGTAGATCAATAGATTACATAAAGTATAATGACTACTTTGGAAAGAGAATTTTCAATAATAAATGTCCATCTGAAAATGGTATTTAAGTGAGGTATGATTGACCAGGAAATGACAGAATTACTGTCAAAGATTGAGAAGGGATGAGATCTGTACCAGTCATTTCTGCTAGAGAAGCTCTCCAATGTGCATGCCATTTTGCATGGGTGGAATATCAGCAAATTTATGATCATATTGGTCCTAACATTGCCCAGGCACTAGATGCAATTTAATGACTTGCCTTAAATTATTAGAATTGCATTGAAATTACAGCCCCGAGGAATACACTTCCATTTCCCACCCTGTCTGCTGAGAACTAAGATGATTTGATATGTCACCACCTCACCACAACACATCCCCTTATATATTCTTTCAGGTGATTTGCACTTATTTCTATTGAGACCTTCAGAAAAGAAGAATCACAATTTATTTTCTATTTTCCATCAGCAATTTAACTTACTGCATTCAGTCCTCATTCAGTGGGACTCTTTCCTGACCATCCAGGTATTCCAAAAAATATCGACAGCAGCAGCATTAATTTCTTTTTAACTTTTGCATTTATTGGTCCTATCATCAAAAGAATATGACTGAAATGTTTATATGTATTATGTGCTTATAATTTTATTCTTTCTTTTGGCCTTCTGAATTAGTAACATCTGTTACCACTGATGGAAAATATCCTTTGGGCCACAGAGGAATCACAGTCACATGTTGCCGCTGGAACAGCCGGTGTGAATCAGCAGTAAGATAGACTCATCACTCTGCACCTAACAGATATAACATCAAAATGGAGCCAAGACATTCCTGTCCAAAGTGGGAGGTAACGGCCCTGCCTCTAACTTGAAAAGAGAAGCCTCAAACCATTTCCCAAGTGCTTGCAGCCCTAGAGGCAGCACTTACTTAGTATGATTCACTGTAAACTTCTCATTTTCATCAGCATTATCCTCCCTCGTTATTATAAGGAATAATGTGGCCCATAAGCTAACTGTAATAACAATGACAAAGAGATCCAGGAATACAGAGTGCACAGCATAACAGGCCCCTGAGTCCTCATGTTTTTTGGTTCTAAAGGGTGGCTTTGGAGTAGTTTTCAACATTTTTCATTCATGGCAGGTCTAAAATGTCAAAGATCTTTAAAATAGCATGCAATATATTTGTCATTGCCCCAGGGGGCTGCAACAAGCAGTCATCAAAATACTACCTTGTATGATGCTGATAGAGAAATAAATAAAAAAAAAATTTGGTTTGCAAAGGGGCAAGTTTTCTCCATCTTCAGCAAAATGACCTAGGATCTTTCCAGTATCCAAAATCACTCTGTTGAGTACAAAATGAGTAACAGTCTCTTACTCAGAGCAGTGTTGTTCTAAAAGAAGTGTGCATCAAGTGCAATGCACCCTAGTGAGTAAGGTAGTAATCAGGTGTTTTGTTTTATGTTTGTACAATGCCCAGCACACTCACAACTGGAGGACGTGACCAGCTCAAGTTCCTCAAGTAAGCCACAGGTACTGTAAGCCTCTTAGTCAGAGAGTAGTCAAAGCATAAGTCATTATTTCGGTTTCAGAAGTTTTTCTGGAAGACCCATGGCTCTTTCAAGGGAGTCTACATGAGATTGGAGTTTTACATTTGCAAAGAAGACAACTATTTGTGCAGATTCATTCATGTAGATCACAAATTGCCAATAATAGAATATTATATATATATATATATTTAAGTATCTATCTATATGTTGGATATAATTCATAAAGAATCTCTATTTCTGTGCAAAGCTTTAGGTGTGTTATATTATTTAACAAAATCTGTAAAATAATATGGCATCCAAAGAGAATGATGATTTAGCTACTGTATTCCAAGTCTGCAAATGCAGCAACCCCTTCTGGGCCATTTGTACGTACTTTTGCAAACAGATTTCTTCATTTCACTTGATATATATAGTAATCTTTCATTAATTTATGTCATTACTTTTTAATATTTTTCTTCTACCTTTCTTTCTCCTTTATTTCTGTATTTATCTCAAACTCAACCATTCTGGGTGAACAACCTCCGCAGCATGTACAATAAAACGAACAAATATATTTGAATTTGATTAAGTCAAATTGAATCACTAAATGCCATGAGACACTTTTCCTGACTCTTTGTAATATCATTTATATTGCAGAGAAGCAAAGGCTTAAAGAATATAAAAACCCAACTCTCAACACTCTAAGTCAGTGTAGGAACCTAGATTGTGTCCCCAGAAGTGTTTGGCCCTGGTTTGTTACATACTTGTACTAATTCTCCCTTGCTGTTATCTCTTGAGCAATATCATAGGAACATATTTTGCATGGTAGTAAATTATCACAAACGGAGAGATGCAATGCATGGCTAAAAATAATGCCTGCATTTTGCACAGCTGTTGAGTTTTAACTGAAAAGCTTAAGCGGCTCTTCAGAAAGTCACAACATCTGATCTGTAAGGTGCCATCCACCTTTGCTTTCAGTGGGAGCTGAGGACATACAGTTCTCCAGAGACCTGACACCTATAGAGGATATTATAGAAGTCAAGTAACAGCCATGCGATAGTGGGGCTCATCCAATAAGGAATGGATTGTTTAACACGGCAAAGTGGAGTGAGCAACCAGCTATCAGAGACATTTTTGACATAGAGCCATAAAGTGGGAAGCGGCATGCCATTTTAGCAGGCATTAATGCAGCAGGCAGACTGCTCTAATGATCTATAGATAAAGCAGAAAAAATGTCTTCCTGGCTTAAGTGAATTATTGTTGCCATTAAAGATGATAGTGTGACATGGGAGGAAAGGTAGTGCTACTTTAAAATGGAGTATTCCTCCCGCACAATCATCATTAACTCCAGCTAGAAATTGGAGTAGTACAAACTCAATCTTCTTTTGTCCAGGTTTGACATTACATCCACACAAAAGGAAAAGATAACTTTTTTAACCTGGAAAAAATCCATGCCGCCTCTATAATATCTGTAGCTGTTCTTTCCCGAAAGAAGCTGCAAATAGGGAAACTTTCATACAAACATCTATCTGTATTTTATCTTCATTCTAGTAGAAATTATGGTTCCATTGTGTTGGGAACAGCACAACAACAACTTTTTATAATTTGTTACTCTTTAGCAATCAAAGAGCTGGCTGTTCGTTTTCTTGTTTTGTCTTCAAAATATATCTTTTAAGCCCTGTTGTCTCAGTTGAAATAAGAAATTTAATGGCACCATCATGAGTTAGGCAGGAAGGTCATGAGTATCCAGTGTCATCTCCTGAAGAAAAAAGGGGGGCAAAAACCAGCATCATGCATGAGATCAGACCAGGTTACTCTGGGTATATCCAGCTGAGTCTTGAAAACACTCAAGGATGGAGCCTGTACAGTCTCTTTGGAAACATGCTCCTGCCACATGACTGCCTGTGGCCATGGGGTGATTTTGAGTGGGTTATTTTTTTGGCTACGAATTAGGAGATAGGAGTGATCTCTTTGACTTCCCTATTGCTAAGCAGAGTGATGAGATTGTAATGAATAACTAATTTGATAAGACTGAGGATGACATTGAAGCAACATGCCTCGATCATACCTGGCTGAGAGAAGATTGAGCTAGCTTTGCTTTTGCTGATATTCCTTTTTTGATTGAGTGGTTAGCACTGTAAATCTACCAAACATTTTATTTTATCTCTACTCCAAGCGTTTCTACACTCCTGTGTTTCTCCTATCCTTTGTCTTTTCTAAAGAGCGTGTTTGCAATTTAGAAATGGCAAAGGGGAAGGTGGGCTTGGTGAGTTTCTGATACATGGATCATCTGTTCAAAGTCCTTCTCTTAGGACTCTCCATTCACTTAGATTTGGTTTTCACACCCAGTTGCAGGCCAGAAGAACACACAAAGGATAGATTTTTTTTCCATTTAACGGATAGATACTCATTTCAGTACTTAAAAATTTAAATAATAAACCTATTCCTCTCTCCAGGGGTGGTCTGAGGTGCCACTACCTGATGTTCTGGGTGCCACCAGATGTAACCCTAGGCACCAGCTCATGTCCTCTGCTGTTTACATTCCCCAGTTTCATTGCTTCTCATGGTTGTTGAGGTTTCTCCCTCGTACAGGACATCTGTGTTACTTGTCTAGTTTGAAAAAAAATCTGTTTTCCCACTATTTGTACATATAAATTTCTCTTTTAATTGTAATCAAATGCAGAAAGCTTGAAGTGTTGTATTTAAATAGATCAAAACTCAAAGTCTTGGACTGGGTATTTAAGATTGTTAAAATACCCCAATCATTTTCATGTTTGTGTCTCTAAAATTTAATTTTATAATTCAAAAGGCTATGGATTTTCTTAATTTGAAAAATATGGATGAAAAGAGTAATTCCCTTGTCTTAGGCCTGCTTTCTTAACCTAGAGATCAGTTCAGTAAATCATACGAAGTGCCCCTCAGCACTTTTCCAACGTTTTACAGTGCTTCATTACTGCAGATAAATGTAGTTATAGTTCACATAATACGAACACAGAATCCTTGTGCAGGTATTTAATTGAAGCGGATAAATTTTTATGCAGCAGTACTTTGTTCCTCCTAAATCTTTAGTAGTCTGTGGGCAATAATATAAATGGTAGTAGTGTTAGGTGAACTTTTCTAATGAAAAGAAAAAATACTCCACTTTGTTTTGTGTTTTCACTCTCTGACAACAAATGAAATGAAGGAGGCTTATATTCCAAGGAATTATAAAGGGCTAAAAAAACATAGATCTCCATAAAGAAACAACATTTGTAAGTTTTATGGTTAAATCAGCCATTGCTTTGCTGACCAATAAAATGGAAAATGTGTGCTTTTATAGGTTTATAAAAAAGGCAAACTCCAGTTGCATGAAAAATAACTTTCACCGATTGAGTACAGGTGGTGACTTGTTTAAACTCTGAAGATGTAAAGGCTTAGTATGCATGACTGAAAAAGGGAACATGGCACAATAAAAAGTCTTCCTTTCTTTACTCATCAATCCTTTGGGTATTCCATGTCAAATAAATGTTACAACAATTTACAGTAAAAGTATACAGTGGAAGTGCCAACGTTAACACTTCTTAGGATTGGACAAGGTCCAAATTTTTCACACCAATATTTAATGTGAAGTAAAATGTCTTTTCCATTGGAAGTGTCAGCTGTAACATGCTTTCCTATATTTGGCAACATGCTCATGTGAAGTATAAAGTCAAATGCACATGATGTTCCTTTTATTTCAACCATGATAAATAGTGTTCATTTGTTTAAGTGCAAGTGGCAGTTTTAGTGTTCCTACTATAAATTTTGGTTAGCTTCTATTGACATGCTGTATTAAACTTAAGAAAAACAAATTACACTTCACCCATTTTAATTGACTAAATGTGTCAAAAACACAATAAGTATAACACGAAGGGTCAGAATCTCAGACTTCACCATAATGGGTGTCATGGCAAGGATCCAGCTTTTTGCACATTTCATTTTTCATAAAGTTTTAGTAGGAGGCATACGTTTAACATTCACTTCCACTTCAGATTTGTAGCTTAAAACAAAAAAAAACTTGTGTTCTGTTCCCATTGCATTCCTGGTAATATTGTTAAAAGTTTCTGTTTTTTTTTTTTTAAGGTGATAGTACTGATGAATATAGATGAACCGTTATAAACATAAGATTTCAAAATCGACTTTGGTATTTGAAGGAATGAATCCATGATTTATGTAGTATAAATGGATTTGTGTCAAAACCCATGGTTGAGACCATGGTTAGGAATCCCTGACACCATCTTTCTAAATAGACAAGTGTGGTTGAGTGCCAGATGAAACTTGGCATGCCCTGTTCCCCAAGGATTTGAATGGAGCCTGCCACTTTTAATGCATGCATTTTGTGCTAGGGAACTGATGTCTATTTTTGTCTTTTGGAAATCTTTACCTGTTTTCTGGATTTTAACAATTGAAAATTAAGGAAAATCTCCAACAGATTGTATGAGAATTGGCAGAATGCCCCTAAGCACTGGAATACCTTCATGGAGTTTAAGCCCTTTGAATGTCTCAGTGTGGAGTCATTCTTATGAATTCTGAACAAGGGATCAGCACTCGCTGCAAGTGCCAGAATACTTTTTTTTTTTTCTCTCATTGATGCATAAACCTGTATGCACTGGAAGAGTTTTGTTCTCAGTCTGAATCTCTGCCTGGTTAGCTGTAGCAGGGTGGAATGGTTGGAGAGCAGACAGGCTCACACTTCACACAGGACTTTTAGCAAGGTTTAGCAGCTTTCTTGGGCTTCCAGCAAATCCTCTCAACTATGTTCATCTTCTGGTGAGCGGCATGAAGGGGAATGTCATGTGCTACCAAATTCTGACAGGCTGAACTCAGATGAACAACATCATCTCTCTGTTTTGCACATTAACATCTGGTGAACTCCTGACATGGCTGTGCAAGGGCAGGCAAAGCCTTTTCCTGCTCCTGCTTGCTCTCATTTGTTGTGCGGCTGGTGGTGTAAAGACATTCCTCTGACCTGGGCAGCAGCAGAGCCTGACTCTAATGCCAGTGGTAAAAAAAGATGGGTAGAGATATACATTGGGATTATCTGAAAGTAAGGAGAAACATTTTCAGCTGCAATGGGTGTTTTTTTAGCCTTCAGTGTTTTCTACCTTCTGGAAATTTGATAAGATGTATGAACTCCATAACTGTTAAGGAAGAACTAAGAGGTACCAGAGGAGCTGGGAACTATTTGGAGGCAGTTTATTTCTACTTCCCTAAAAAAGGGGAAACAGCTGGGAGTAGATCCCTCACCCTGAGGGTGGTGCAGGTCTTGGTCTGTCTGTGGAGTAGGAGTGAGGAGGAGCGCCGGCCTGCCAGCCTGACTGCTGCCAGCGTGGTTGCACACTTATGCACAGAGAGCAAGGTGCTTGAGGAGTGTCCAGGAGTAACCTGAGCCCTCAGCCTGTGCCAGAAACCCAAATCCAGACCCTGCTGGAAGGAGTCCAATGAGACAACTGGGCATTATCTCTCTGAAAAGGTGATTTATTCTCGTACTTGTGGCCTTCTGCACTTGTGCTGAGCAATGCCCCTTTAGCCACAGCTTTGCAGTTGTATCCTGTTGTAGGTGCTTCCACAGTAAGTCAGCTTCTAACATGCAGCATGTGGAATATTTCTTTATTTTTGATTTTTTGATGTGAAAGATTTCTCTTTTATTCAGAGGCACCTGGCTGTATCCATCCAACTAGAAAGTGTTAACGTGGGTGTCTTTTATTTCAAGGTATATTTTATTTGCTTGTGGGGGTTTTATGATCCTGTAACAACTTAAACAACTCATTTCATAAAGGTATTTTTAGCTACCAGAAAAAGCTATGCATTCCTCAAGACTGAAAATACATCAGCTGGGATCATATATATACACTATCCCAAAGGGAACTTAAAACTTTCTTCATGAGAGACTGGATGACAAAACCTCTCAAAAGTTATAGTTCAGGAGGTAGAAAACCTAACTAACTCCATGAATACTGTCAACAGAACAGGCAGTGCTGTCTTTAGCTTTGTTTTCATGTCACTTTTACTGTAGAATTACAAAATATTCTGTTTTCAATATGATTTTGCCAAGCTAACCACAGAATTCTTCTTTGCTGGTGTTTTTTTTTCACCTCTGCTGGAATATACCTCTTTAGAGAGTTAGCTCTTTCAGAAAAATAAAAAAGAAGGAAAAAAAAAGAAAAAAAGCTTATTGAAAATCTCTCCTGTAACCAACCCATGCAGCCTTAAAACTTGGAAAAGAAAAATATTGCATCTGCTGCTCAGAAAGTGCCTTTTACTGGGTTTCTAATGATATGCCTAAACTTGGCCAAGCTAAGCACATTCAACACCTTCCACTTCAGCAACAGCATCAAAGAAACTCTATCTGCTGGGATCCCCCCTTGGAGTTTAGCAGTTAATTTGCTGAGTATTTTGTTGGAGCTGAGTGTGCTCCAGGCCAGGGCTGGCAGGTTGACAGTTTTCCCTGGAACTGCAAAATCTGGCTGCTGTGGGACAATGTGAGTATGGGGACTGGAAGCAGAGACCGCCTCACTCGTTTTCTTTCCATTCATACTTAGGCAGTATAAAGGAAAAAAGAAGAAATTGACTGAAATGAAAAGAAGAACTCATCTGGGTGTAATAGACTGCAAAGGTACAGAGGGCAGGGCTGGGAGCTGATATAGTAAAGAAAACCTTTGTTTTTACTGCATAGTTCAAATTATTCAGTAATGCACAAGCCAAAAAATGGCAAAATAAAAATTTGTACAGGGCAATTGAGTTGTGGTGATTCCTCTCTTCTGGTGCTTCACTTTCCTTGAATTGTTCCTTTGAAGTTTCTTGCGTATGTATTTTATATTTCACTTTTGTTTGGTGGATATATAAAAATACAATTTGTCATTTATTGCTATAAAAAAGATAAAATATGAATATTAAACTATCACACAATTATAATGTCACAATAAATACTGTGGCAATGGAGCTTTTGACAGGTGTAGGACCCATGGGCTGCAGCAGCCGTTCATAAATTTGACCAGAAGATGTCTATATATAGATCAGAATTTTGTCAGAAAGATACAAATACCTGCAGGATCATTCTGATATTACAGTAGGAAAAAGATGACTAAAACAAGCAATTATTTCTTTCAAAAGCACCAGTTGAGAATATTTGTCTCCAATGTTGCATTATGGAAAATTTCCTTTATTTCCACCTCTCAAATTTGTAAATAGTATATATGTCCAGTTTTGATAGCAATGATTTTTTGTTATCTTGATCTTTGAAAATCTTGGCATAGGATATCTTAGTAGTTTTAGTTTTGAAAATCTTAAGAACACAGTTTTACTTTTTCATTGAATGGCCAATTCCTTTGAAACAGTCCTGGCTTTATGGTACTCTTAGTGCCAACACTACACTGCAGAGGTCTCTGCCTTCCAATAAAGCACAGTCCTACAAGAAATTGTGTAATTACACTGCAGCGACCAAGTGCCAGGGAGATAAACGGGTTCACACACAATCCAACTCTTACAGAGAAACTGGAATCTCAAAAGCTCAGAAATTATTTTGACAAACCAGAGTGAAAGAAGCATGACAAATAGTCAGTGCCACTGGAGCACTCTGACACTGATAATACAGACTGCCACATTTCTCCTTCACCTCAAGGTTAAAGACAGAACCCATCAGGATCTTGACCAAAGTCAAGTTCCTACTGTGTTTGATATAGTGCCCCCACTATAAAAATTCTGGAAAATATTCTGCATTGTGATCTAGGTGTTTCTAGGGGGTGTGTCTCTTGTGTTCTCTGTAAGAGAATTTTTATCCTACAGTATCCATTTTTTTCTTTTCTACATACAGTCTAGCAAAAGATCTAAAGTGCATTCACTCACTCACCCACTCACTCACTGCTCTGCCTGTAACTGAGAAGAAGCATCTTCATATACATTTTACGTGAGTGTATAAATTATTTCTTATGATATTTGTCTGTTCTTTCCTCTGCTTTGGATCTTATTGTGGGTCCAGAACTCAACTTGACACTAGCTATAAAAATGTACATGCTTCTTTTCCTGCCAATAACATTCAATTATAAAGCTGTAGTCCCCAGAAAATAAACAAAGGTTTCCATTAATCTAGAAAATATTCTGCCAAGTAACCAGTAAAAAATTCCATAGATTTCTTATGGTCAAGTGTAGTACCTGGTGGGCTATGTAATATTCTTCTGTTATATCAAGTCTGTGTCTGTATTGTAGTATTGTTTTTCTTTTCTCATTTTATACATGAAATCAAAAGGCTTTTTACCTTCTATATTTCAATAGAGTAAACCCTGTATAAACGCTGGATAAACTAGACAAAATAATGATTTTTTTCCTTCCTCAATATCTGCATAAAGTACTTTAACACTTAGAAATATTAGTAACTCTTGTGTTCTCAGTAGAATAAGTATCACAAATGTACTAAAAGCTAATTAGAGGACAAAGTTATCAAAGAGGCATGTAGGAGGAAATATGAAAATTTCTTCAACTACAAGCTTTGAAGCAAGTAAATGGAGGTTGCATATGGCATCACTGCACAGTAGAAACAGCTACACTCCTTCTGGCTGCCCAAGATGAATCCATATATCTATTTAAAGTTGTTGATACACTGAGGAATTTGGACATGGAAGTGCAAGAATGCTGTTATGGCAGCATGGGCTCCACCCCCTTCGGAAATTTGTCCACAAAATATTACTGCAATGCACCTGTGTGCATTTAAGTGGATGTGCCTGAGATTTAGCAGGGATTGGTAGATAGAAAAAGGCTACTCCAGATCTGTGAACTTCTTCCACATTTCTGGGAGACCCATTTTTCCAACAAGCTTCTACTACTAAAAACCCAAACACAAATCAACAGGAATGAATGATCTTCATTCACTCAAATAGTTATCCTACAGTGGGAGCCACTTCAAGATTTTTGAGGTATTAGAGGCTTTCATTAGTATTTATATTAAATTGTTATATTAAATTGTTAATATTGTTACTTGTTTATATTAATTTGTTAAATGTGTTATTATTTATTATTGAATTATAGACTGTTGTTGTTGGCAGTGCTGAAACTTATGGATAATTCTTGCTCTAAAGAATTAACTAGAAGGAGCTGAAGATATTTTCCTGCTTGGAACATTTGCCAAATCAGGGAAATGAATTAATTTGCAGGTATTTATTACTGAAAGCAGGCCGGGGTGAACTTATCAGGTTTGATAAATTGTGAATATAGGAGAACTGTAGGTGTGCCTAACTCACAGATGTGCCTCGTGGAAATGCTCACAGCAGACTGCTCCCACAAGATTGCCTGGAAAGGCTCCTCAGACTTTGCAGGTTGGAAGCATTGACATGGATGGGGGACCCATAAATTAGTCTCAGATATCCTGGAGCAAAAAATATGTTTTTCAATCCATCCAAGTGCAGTTGCCTTGTTCTGGGAAAAATGGTGTAGTTTAATAGGGCAATGTATAGAGATACTAAAGCCAACACATTTGGGTATGGATACTACATGTTGCCATGGGGAGCTGGGCATCACAAATTTCTGTGGGAATGCTTTGGTGGAAATCTGTGTTCAAGCAGTTCATTTGTTCACATATAGTGGTCATTTGCTCACAATTTTCATATGTTCAACAGCCCAGTTAAATTATTGAGGCTTTTTTCTTTTCAGTGTACCAGATGTCTAGAATGTACAAGGAAACAGACAAACTCTTCTTCAACTAAATAAAATTTGTAGACTAAAAAGGAGGGGTTTTCCTCCAAATAGAAGTAGTATGATAACCCAGTTTACAGTAGATATGGTGACATGGACTAGATTTCAGGTCTGCAGGTTCTTCATCTCACTGAAAACTATCAAGCACCTGAAAACTTTTCAACAAAATCTGGCATAGTGCCACAAAATTTCAGTTTTGATAAATTGCTGTCTTTCTAGTAAAACAAGGTTACATTGGAACATTCCTGACTCACTAGATTCATCTAAACAGATGCTGACAATATGGTTTAAACATACGGGTTATGGGGGAAGACAGAGCAAATTTCAATTTGTATTGGGACTCTAATCCCACACTAAGAAATGTGTAGCCTCACTCCTGAGCACTGGTAGAGCCTTGATGTGGGATTCAGGTCGTGGCCATGGTCACTTACGACTGAAATTCTTCCCAGAAGAAATTTGTAGCAGCCTCGGTGTAATTCTGCCATCACTTTCTCACCTCTGCGGTGCGAGCCAAGGCGTTCAGAGGGTGCCTTTTACCATATCTGCCCTGGCCACAGACATGAGAGTGTATCTGGCAAAGTTGCAGGCCAGATGTATGGCTCTTCAGCTTTCCTTTTGGGATATCTGGCAGGGCCTCAGTGATGTAACAGTGTACTGCCTTCTGAGCCTTGATGCACATGACAGACCAAGACTAATGGTTTCCTTTAAATCTGGGGCTGAATACCATTGTTGGCTTTGAAAATTCCAAGAAATATAATTTCACTTTAGATCACTATAAATTTATAACCTGTTGTATAGTGAAGGAGTAATCTCATGGGAAATGAGCATAAACCTATTATATTTTCATTAACAATCTGTTTTCACCATTGACTTAATCCACATTTACTGTTGTGGAATTTGATTATGCATTATAAAGCACCATAAAACAAAATTAGGTATGTATCAAAGCATCCATTTTCCTGGTCATGTTGAGTTACTCATTTCCTTTGTTTAAAATCTTGGGTCCTTTCTATCTAACTCAAACAAAGACAGTCTGTGTGTTTGCTGTCATCAACCTGAAAAGCAACATAGCAACTTCTGTTTTCTTTTTTCTTTTCATTAATGTCTCTTTTCTACGAGAAAAGACAATAGAAGGGAAATGGAGAGGACACTGGAAATATATATTTAAATAGATTTAGTATAATTAGTCAGATTTGGAAGGGCATTTTATACTCTGCATC
Organism: Melozone crissalis; assembly: GCF_028551555.1. Lineage (NCBI taxonomy): Eukaryota > Metazoa > Chordata > Aves > Passeriformes > Passerellidae > Melozone > Melozone crissalis. Next base: position 30,725,120 of record NW_026535784.1, on the reverse strand, counting down.
TTTCTTTTTTATTTGATTGTGTAATAGTTAAACATGAAGACTCCCTCCCAGAGCTCAAGTCTACCAAACACAGCACAAAAATACTGACCTATACAGTGTAACTCAGTTCCTTGGGCCTGTCTCAGAGGTGTGGAATGATCAGGGGTTTGGGAAGAAGCAGTTAGGAAGGCTTTAAATTTGGCACGCATGTGGTTTTGGAGTAAACCCATATTTTAAGGTCTGATGTGGATTTCAGTGTCACTGTTGCTTGGATGGTTACTCTGAAGTCTGAAATTCCTCACTTTCACACAGTTATAGCTTCTGTGTTTTGTGAATTAGAAAAAATAGTCCCCAGAAATGTCAGGCTACTTTTTATGTATTTCATTGCCTAGTGGTCAAATAGTTTTTCTGCATTTAAAAAATATTATATTTTAAAAGTATTACATCTGGTAAACCATTAACACAGGAAGTCAGCTACTTGAAAATGAGCTCATAGATCATCATAAAGTAAATTAAATAGGTTTCACATAGTCCTCAGATAGTTGGCTGGTATTTCATAGCAGCAAAGGACTGGAAGGAATTTAATGTTAGTGTTACGCCTTTGCAAACAGCATTTCAGGTTGGTTAGGTGCACCAGTTTTATAGCAAAAATCAAATCTGATGGTATTTACCTCTATTTTAAAAAAATTGCTGAAGAGTCTGGGCAACACAGAACCATGTGATTGTGCAGAATATTTTGCATGCACCAATGAACCAGGAGAGAAATACAGGATAGAGTATAATTTCAGGGAAGAGATTTTTTGCATGAAAAGAATTGTACTTTCTTTCAAAATGGATATAAAAAGATAGGTAAAAAAAGAAGCAAAATGCTAGTAAGTTTTCTATTTAGCAACTTGCTTTTACCTACTTCAATAATAACACAATGTTCAAGCGCAGAGGAAAAAAGGGGAAAGGTCTTGGAAGTAATATTGATAAACTATGTGTGGATCCCACAGCTGGCATAAAATATCTTGTTTGGGCTGTAAAAATATATTAGTATGTCATGTTATCTTCATAAATTCTTCCAACACATAAGGTGGGTAGTGTCCCCCCGAATCCCAGGGCTCATTACCATTTCTGCCCGCTCTTGCCATCCATCAGCCGCTCTGTCACACAGAGCAGGCGCGCCGCTGGGGCCGCAGCGTTACGGAGCTGCAGGGCCAGATACTGAGTGAGTTATTAGCTGTGGCAGACAGCCCTGCTCCCAAACACTCCTGAGAAGGTTCTTCACTTAGGCCAGCAACAATTACGATGGCATTCCCAACCTGGGGAATGCCAGAAGGTTCTGAATAGGGCCTGTGGGTTTCAGTTTTCCCTTTACAATGACTCTGATTAGACATTAATCATGATTTCCAGAGCTTTTCAAAGTTCACCAAAGAAGTTCAGGCATTTGGGACATTCACAAGTATTTGTGTTCCGCTAAAGCAATCCAATTTACATGTTATTCTTGTTTGTAAGAACGCTATAAATCCTATTTCTGTGTGAAAAGTTATAATCTGAAACCCCAAGCAGCTGAGAATTTGTGTCTCCAGCTTAACGTGAGACAGAAAGGAAACCTGTAAATTAACACATGAATTATATTGCTTCTCACAGTTGTATTAGCTTAGAAGCATCAGACCATTTTCCTTTCATCTTCTTTTTAAAGACCTTCCATTCCATTTTCCTTTTTTCATCTTCTTTTTAAATTTTGTGTTTCTCAAATTTACACATTTAAAATTAGCTCTATTTAAGAGGACTGTCTTTGCTCTAATGTTTATTGTTAGCTCTAATGATGAACAGTTGATTTATTTAAAGCAAAACCATTACCTTTTCCTAGTTACTTATTTGAAGGAGAGACAATGGAACATTCTTCCAGAAAGCTAATACCAGATTAAAAATTAATTAGGTTTATAAAAAAGTGATGTAGATTGATTTTGATTGATATAACCTGAGTGGTCTAGGTATGCAACTATCTTATTTTCAAATTACTTAGGAGGTAAATCAGTTTTAGCAGGAAATTAACTAACTTTGGCCTGTAATAATGTTAAATTTAAACTCTCTATTTTTTTTTTTTTTTTGTTTAGGATTTCACTGACCTGCTATGATGAAGTGACAGTTGCTTTTAGTCAAATCAGCTTTGCTGTTTGTTTCACTGCAGCACTAAATCTTGCAGAACCAACACTGGTGACAGCTTTCAGTTTTCTGTTTAATACACTACACATTGTCAACAGCAAGATGAGTACTTGAAGCAGGATCACCACAGAATAATTTTTGGTTAAAATATCTTTGCCTTCATATTTTCAGAGATGTGCTTAAATTATGTACTAATTCTTATTCTCTGTTCTTATAAGTGAAGTTTTTACTTAAACTACTTAAATTGGTCTGCTGTTTAGATTTTCAGTATAGGATATATATAGATGGGAAAATACCCAAGAAATGCTATGATAAAATTAGGAATAGCAGTTTAAAAAGAAAGCATGAGTCAATTTATGAGATTTTATCCTAAAAGGCATTCCCTTTGATAGTAAAGGAAATTTTCTCATCAACTTTGATGCATAACTCTCAGTAGAGCACATATAAATATTAGTCATTTTCAAAGCACATCATACATCACACAACTGCAGTTTCATATCCATTTTTACATATTTCTGTTCTAATTTAGTCTCCCTCCACTTCCAAACAAAGACAAAAGAAATACCTACATTTAAAACTGTTTCCCACATATCATTCTCTTGAGCTATGAAGTTTTAGAGCAGAAGGGAGCAAAAATGCATTCAGATGTTCATGAAAAATACTTTCCATTGCACAAAAATGAAAAAAGCCGTACACTGATTCTCTCACTTAATATGAAGAGTTTTTTGCATGAAAATAACATAATCTGCCTGGAAAAACACAATTCCAGTTTTGTCTCATTAGCCAGTGTGGGTCTTGTAATTGTGCTCTCCCAATGGTTTTCTTGCCTTTTCCAGTGAGTGCCATGGGCAGAGTGCTGCGCTTGACTCTCTCTGCCTTGGTGACAAGCAGTTTTGGGGAGAATGCAAAGTATCTTATGCATATTCCTGCCCCTGTCCTGGCAGTGGTGGCATGGATGTCAGCCTTTCTACCGGTGCTGCAGCCCAGGCTACAGGAAATTATTTCCACAGAATTTTGTATAACTCCCTGCATAGTGATGGTCCAAGTCTTTAGTGGTAACTGGTATTCCTAGACCTCAAACACTGCAGATAGCAGACATTATGGGCTCTTGCTTCTTAGGAGGTAATTTTTCAATCAATCACACTCATTTTCTTAAGCACAGCAATTGTTACATATTACTTAAATTTTTTGCCCCTGTTACTTTTTTCCCCACCAAAGTACTTTACTGTGACTTACAAAATATTTGGAAAATATCTCTTTCAAAGCTAGACTCTCTAATCACATTGGAAGGAAACAAATCTTTCTCACTCTCTTCATATTGGATTATGTCAAAGATTAGCTTCGATTTAAGCAACGTTGTACGAAGTTTTGCGAAGGATTTTCGTTTTAAACTACAACCATATGTTTTTCTCCATTGAAACAGCTTGCATATTGAGTATATGAGATTGATTGATGACATTTGCTCCAGTCATTTCACTAGTCATTTATTCATTTAAGGTTAGGTTAAGGATGTTTATTAAATGATTAGCAAAGCAACTCATTGATCATTGTTCCCTGTTTCTGTCTAGAAGCAAATGAGGAGCAATGAAGTTAAATAAAAAATATGCTAGCTTTTTATGACATGAATAATTTGTGATAATAATTATTGTTCTGCAATTTCTTTATCGTAAATACTTACAACAATTACAGCTTCCCCTAAGAAAAGATCCCACACAAGGCTGCAGAATGAGCAGCCACTGGCCCAACAGCAGCCGAATCCCAAGCCTCCCTCTTTCCTCTGTTTCCCACTCACCAAAACAGATCGTAGTACACAGCACCCTAGTTTTCAGTTTCCTTCATTGGCACACAGTTGAATAGTTAGAATCTCCCTCTTTCTACATAATTTGAGGAAATGGATCCAAGATGCTGAAGAGGCCACCTTGCCTCTCAAAGCTGCAGCCTCCCCCTTAATGCTCTCCCTCTCAGTTCCTCAGCATTTGAGACTTTTCTGTCCTTAGTGATGTTTTCAATGGAGTGGAGCTTGGTCTTTCCTGGCAGATTGCCTGACACAACAAAATTCCTTTTTCCAGGAAGGAAGAGCAACGTGGGGAGTCATTATTTTCAGTTCATATGTAGATACTGCTTTCTCTGATCCTGGTCTTCCAAAAAGCAAAAGGAATTGAGAAAAGGGAAGGGGAAAGGAAGCAAAAAACCCAGAAGTAAAAATAAATCCTCTAAGGAGGATGGAGACTTTATGATGTCCTCTTACATAAATATCCTCTGAAACAGGTTTAAGGTAATTCCTGAGTAGGGCAGAGGAAGTACAAAAAGGGGAGGGAACAGACAGGCACAGGGGATGTCTGCATAGTTGAATGGTGGGGAGGTGGGAAGAAAAGACTGGGTTATGATCACAACCAGTGGGTTATGTTTTCAGGACTCTGCGTCCATCTCCAGTCTCCATGGATACTGAAGCTCACTTCAATGGCTGGGCCTAAGTCCACAATGCTAGCCATATTTCTATGGCTAGCATGAGGCTTTATGCACTTATAGACCAATAAACCTGACTTCCATTTCCTGAAAATACCAGAATCAATAATGTCTGCAAGCAGAAATAAGAGTACAAGATTATAAGAAGCAACTTGTAGGGATTTGTCAAGAATAAATACTGTCAAGAAATATTAATCTGATGCTTTCTGCTAATGGCATTGAAAAGGAACAAGCAGTGAATATTATACAGATTTAAGATACTAAAGTTTTTGGCATGGTCTCAAGTGGTCTAAAAGCAGTGAAATATGGAGGAACTGAAGCTGTGGCCAGGTGGGTGAACAGTGGGTGAACTATCCTGTGGGAATAGTCATCAGAACAGTCCTGCTTTGTTTAAAGAGTTTAGAGTGGCAGAGTTCCATGAAAAAATTTGAGAGCCGAGGGCCAGTTTTGAAATCTACCTTGTCCAGTGCTTTGGGTGGCTTCAGAGTGGTTGTAGGCTGACCCAGGCAAAAGTTAAGAAAGTCCATCCTGCCAGAAGGTAATGGCAAAAATAGCAACAGGCCACACTGCTTGTATATAACAGTGAGTTTGATATGACTGCCAAACAATTTGCCTTTCAGAGAGTTTGAAGGACTTTTAGAACAAGTAGAGGAATCTCTATGCAGTGTCCATGTGGGTACATTTGGGGAAGTTCAAAGTTGGCACATGGGAGCTGCTAGATGAGACCGGAGTGCACTCCAGCAGGAGAGGCAGGTGCTCAGGTGGCCCTCAGCAGTGTATCTGTGGCCTAAAGCTCAGCCTTTGCAGAGGGCAGACTTTCACAGAGCAGGCCTCAAATATTAGGGATATAATATACTGGGAATTATTACTTTATTTTCACAAGTATATTTTCCACCTCAGAATTTGATTTGTGTGAAATACTGTATAAAGAGCAAATACACTCCCTACAAACAAAGGCCAGACTAATTTGCACCAGAGGAATTTTGCAATTATTTTCAGAATGAAGAGAATTTTATTATAAATGATATTTTAACTCTATATTGTTTCATACAGGAGGAGCTTTCACCAACTAGAAAATAAATTCAAGGGAAATATTATTTTTCCGTGTCTATTCAAAATTGCTTAATACATGCTTATGCATGTAGAAGCTATGTTGATAGTTAAGATATGTAAATAATGCTGAAAACAAGGAAAGAACAGTCTGGTGAAGGACTGCCAAATATTTGAGTCTATCTGCTCCAAAAAAGCAAGTGTATCTGCTGTGTTTGCATATGTAAAAATGTAGATTTTGATGCTTTGAAAAACTCATTTACAGTGTTTATAAAATTTGGGATTTGTCATCAGAAAGAAAACCAAGGCATAGCAGCTTACAATGCACTGAAGGGAGCGTACAAATTTTACATTTTAAGTTACTACAAATAAGTAGTTTTTTAGGTTATTGAGGAATGTTTAAGGACAGAGGAAATTAATAGGCATGAAGTACAGCTGGGATATTAAAAGGGAGCTTACATGACAACTGCCAAATACCCTGCAGCAAAGAGGTTTAATAAAACAAATAGAAAAACCACCAGGATGCTTTCTTTATTACAGCACTTCCAAAGTGTAATAAAGAAATCAAACACACAATAAACAAACTAAACTAAAATGCTGATCCTACATTATTGAACTGGTAATAAATCCTACTGATGGCTGTCTGTTAAACGCAAATGGATCTGTGAGCAGTAGGTAACAAATAGGAAAACTCATCTAAGATAGTGTAGATCCTGTTGAAGACAATGCCTTCTGGGAAGTAAACACTGTAAAATGATGGGGGAAAAAATCAAAATAATTTGATAGTCCATTTGATGCAGCTGGTGAGGAACCTAAACAGCACACTAGACTTTGGGCTTACTACTCTCTGAGGACTTCACCACCACCAATAAACTGGGTGGGAATTGTGGGCGATGGCTCCTAATCAATGCAGTACTGCTCCCTGCATCATTAAGGGCTTGACCAGGTGAAGGCAGCCTCCATGGCTGCCAGACCACACTAAATTAAAAAAGAAAATAAACTCCATGAGCCACTGGGGACCTGCAACTACAGAAACTTCTTGTGACTCCAAGAGCAATATTTGCCCTGGTGACCACAGAATGCTGTATGGAGAATGAACCAGCTTGGCTGCAGAGGCTGAATCTGCTTGTTTGATTGCTGGGCTGTACCCAGACCACAGGCTTTTCAGAGTGCTACTGTGGGTCTGCACAGAATAAAGCTAGAGAAAGCCAAACCTTGCTAACACGGCTGTGGCTTGTGCAGTCACACCACACATGAGCAGCAGAGCTGAAAATAGAATTCACTAAGTCCTGCTTCCTAATACCATCCTTCAATCAGCAAAATAAAGTGAGAAAAGCCTCCTTCTCCCTGTAGATACTGACCAAATCCATTTGTGCTTTTTTATAACACCATTATTCCACGCTATCAGGAAATCTTATAATCCATGGGCACATGGGTAGTTTATAAATTTAAAAATTCACTTGACATTCAATCTTTTCCAGGATTTGAACTCAATTCAAGTGTATTTCCACAAATGTCTTTGCCTGAAACTTTTACAGAAGGCTCAGAGCTACAGGTTTGGCCATTAAAGATACATTTCTGTGTTAAACAAAGTCATCGTCCCTATTAAAAGTGACAGCCAGGTCCATATGTTCCATAAAATAATGGAAAGGGCCATTGTGAACAATGCTGCAATGGATCCCAAAGTTCTCATAACCCTTTGGAGTGTGCTTGCACAGTAAATTCACAGGAACCTTTCAAAGAATACTGCTTTGCCTTTCAGTCTTACCTCTCACTTCCACATTGCAGAAAACCCAGCCAAACCCAAACATTCACCTCATTTTCTTACGCAGGAGCCCAAATATGCACAATGAATTGCTTTCTAATTTGAGAGGACAGAAATATTTTCTGTCATGTTGGGGTAGGAGTTTTCACTCAGTTTAATCCAGTATTCCTTGATAGTAGGGTCTATCTACTGTTTCTCCTTTTCTCACCAGCTAAGCTCAAATTCTCCCTCATTCTCATCTAATGTGGAAGGTCACTTAATGCTGTTAATAGAGATTTTGAGAAAAAGTTGGAGCATATTTTATTTGTAAGAAAAACTAACTGCTGTCAATGCAACTTAGAAATCTCTGATTCCTGCCTTTGTTTTTGCCCAGAGATTATGCAGCCGTGGTAAATTGAGGACTTGCAGTGTTGTCTGACTGGCTTTTATGACATTTAGTTAGCAGTAGACCACGCGCAAGACTTCAATCATGAATATAGTTTGTCTACAGTCTGTTTGCCTAGAAATTATATTATTCCTTTCAATTTGAAGATCTAGGATTCATTATACAGGGAATTGCTGTCATATGTTCTGGCAAAAAATATAAGATGTTAGAGGAACATACTCAGTAATCGGCGATAGTGTCCTGCATTTTTCCAAATCAGAACAATAAGTACAGTAGCCAGTCTAAAGCTGAATCAGTTGTTCATTTAACCATGCACGTATCCAATGTAATTAAAAGATCTTAGAACTTCTACACCTTGGGTAACAATGTTTTCACTATCTGCACTGACAACTGAATATGCTGCACCTGTATCAGCTCCTGTGGGCGAGGTGAAAGCATCAGTGGGAACTGCAGCAGCAGCTGCTGCAGAAAGTTGTCTTTACTCTTCTGTAACATCTAAAAACCAAGCCTCGTAATGATATGAAAAGTATACACTAACAGAGGTCCAACACTTTATCTAAAAGGTCAAACATGTTTTGTCAGGAATACAAATTGAATTCTTTCCTTGTTGCCTCATATACTTGGATTTTTTTTCTGAAGGTTCATGGAGTACATTCTTGGGATTAGTGGTACCATTTTACTATGAACTTCTCACTAGCCATCGCTCTTTCAACCAAATTTCTTCCAATGCAACATTTCCCTAGGCTTGGCTCAGCACAGAGAAGCTGCTTTGCGAAGAGTCCCCTTTGTGCTGATTGCTGTGCCAAGCAAAGGCACTCAGGTGCAGAAGGGGGCACTGTCAGGTATTGCTTCCACCACACTACTTACTCTCTCAATGCCATTTCTCTTACACTGCAAATAGTGCTATGATCTCATTCTGTTTCTCTATCACTTCAAGAAGAGAGGTATGGACAATCCTTCTTCTCACCAATATGGGAAGAATACAGCCTAGGCTTGTCCTCATCTTCTGCCACTGAATTCTAGCAAGCACAGAAACCCCTTCAGGTTCTCTATCCCAGATCTACTCCTAAACTGCTGGATTAATTGCCATTTATTTATTGCCATGTATGACCTGTTGTACATCTTAATTCAGCCCACTTGCTTTTTGTCATTGTTTTGCCATTTTTATTTGGTGAAAGATTCTTTTTGCTGATGATACTGAAACATTTGAGATAATTGTTTCCTCAACTGCCAGTGATTCGTTTTCTTGTCTGTAACCTCTCAGCAGCTTTCCACAAACAAAAAAAAGCTGCTAAAATGCCTATTCTCTTCTTCCAGGAGATTATCCTCCACCATCTTAGGTAATCAGGAGCCTCTAGCAGTCCAGACATATTAAAAATTAGTGATTTACTGTAGCCAATGTTATGTGATCATAGTATTTTAGCAGCTAGCACATTTCTTTTGTGTGTTATATGTAACAAAGGCCTATTGTGTTCAATGTGGGAAGGCAAATAATTTTTAAAATGTGATTATTGTGTAAGTATGGACCTTTTAAGTGTATGTGGCAAGCCCTATGCTATGGGAATGGCACTTACTGCTCTCTCAGCATGAGTCTGACGAAGTAAACAAAAAGTTAAAATACAGCCCATAGTCTCCCTGGCATTCATTAACATAGCATAGAAAGCAGAAACTAGCCACATTTTATATAAAAAGACTTCAGAAATCTGTGTCTACTCACATTAACATTAGCCAATTGGTGGGTGCCAACTATGCACATAACATGTTTTATTTATAGGTCTATATAGTAGTCAAAAACATTCTATCATGGAAATGTGTTATTCATTAATTCATATTTTGCTCAGCCTTACTTTACTTTTTGAACCCATCCAGGTGTTTTTTAAATGATGAGGGTAATTTAATACCAGACAGCTTTTGCATTCACCCTATTTTTCAATTCCATATAACTAAATATTCCTCCTAATTTTGTCTATTATTTACCTAATTAGCTCACATATACTGCAAACTAGAATTTACCTGTGTTTTTATGACAAAATTCCATACAATGGCAAAAAAGAGGTGGAACAAATCATCAACTTACTGAACAGAGTATTTGACATTACCTTTTTCTCAAATATCCATTCTTTATATCAACTGGAATGGCAAAGATTGCAACAGATATATGTTTCTGAGCCTAATATGTTTTAAAGTGTTCATTTAAAATGTTTAAAATGTTTGTTTGAGCCTCCTGTTTAAAAGCTTCATATGAGATCTAGTCACACATTGCAGAACATAGATCATATCAAATGACCTCAACAAATCCAGCAACATGCAACGTGTATATGTTTTCACTAAAAGAGCTTTATAGGTTTCCATGACTTAACCTATGAAGTTTAAGGGAGTTTAAGGAGGAAAACAAAACCCTTTTCTTGTTGGTTCCTTTTATCTTAAATGGGAATGTGAGCTTGGCATAATCTAATTTTAATCATGAGGAAAAATTAAAACAAAGTTAAACCAGGAACAATATATCAACAGTAAAATGCTGTCAATTATTGCTTGTCACATACATCAGTCATATAGGTCATTTATGAATAGCCATAAAGCAACTTCTTCCATTTGCAAGGCACACAGCCTCTGCCATTCAGTGCTGTATGTAAATACTGGTGCCAGAGCTCCTTCTGGAACACCACCACTGGGGATAGAGAGGGGAATCTTGCTGCCATTAAGGCACACAATCCTTCAGCCTCTGAAGAAAAGTAATAGTTAAGCCAGAAGTAACTTTTTATAATTAATTTATAATTTTATAATTAGATTTGTTAACAGAGAAAATGTCAACACTGCAAATAATTCCTGCTGGGGAGTAGAGTGTTAAAATGTGGTCAAAGGCTTTTGAAGAAAATTTGCAAGTTTTTGTTAATCTCCTTGAAATGTAGAACTATTTTTATGCCTTGCAGGACATATCAATTTTTTCCTGTTAGAGTTTTTGTTTTCTTTAAATTTCTATTTGGATTTATTTTAATTTTTTAGACTAATGACCATTCTGTCACATCTGCTACGTGTTTCATTTCTGAGATATAGGGACTGAAAAATTATGTTTTTCCTCTTCTGTGGAAACTATAAATTTTCAACCACTTACAATATCCTTCCTGAGGTTCACAGCCCCAGATAAACACTTAGTGGAATAGTACAGCATTTTAGAAGGGTTTCAGGTATAGCCAATATTTCCTGAAATTCTCTACAGACTTTCCAGAAGGATTTCAGAGGATACAACTAGGCATTTGGAAGGATAAATAAAGTTTACAAGTTCAGTTCAGCAACACCGCTTAAAAACTTGAATGTTGTGTTTCACAGTTCAACTTTTTGAAGTCTCCAAGAATGGTATGACCTGACTTGTTTCTCATGTGATTTTTAAGGCAAAAGTATTTAAAAAACCAGGCTGATTTTAGCACTTTGTATTTCCTCAGGATGTATGCAATTGAAAGGCTCATCTCCTCAGACTTACCCAGTTGTAGCAGCAGTTACAGTGATTCTGTTCCTTAGCTCAGAGTTTCTGGATGGGAAGCCTGCTGCTGCTCATGTATTTGGAAAAGACAAAATCAGGGTCATATTCTACAAAATGAAGGTTAGTTAGACTAGGTTAAGTCTGAAGGACTTATCAATCAGACTTGGGGACAGCTGAAGAAAGCCAGAGAGTTTAGATAGAAACATTGTCTTGGGGAAAACCTTCTTATTAAGAACTCTATCCCCAGTTTTATCAGTTGCCTGAAGTCTTGAATGAGGGACCCTCTGCTACTCCAGTGAAAACCAGACTTTTTTGAGCAGTGTTTCCCTATAAATAATAGTGGTTATAGTCATTTGACAAACACTCACTTTATGAGTCATGAAAAGCATTTGAGTCTAGCATGCAATTTAGGCAGAGATTATGTTTCCATGTCCAAAACAACCAGCCTTAATCATTACACATCCTACATTTTCCTATTATTCATGTCTACATGGATCATAACCTTAGTCAGATTGAGCCTATCTCTAAAACAGTTTAGGATATTTGGAAGTCCCTTGGGAGCACCGGTGTCTTACACACTGGCAGAGGAATCCCAAAACACTTTGTCAGCAGCAGCAGGCTTAGCACAAAGCAGAGCACCAGAGCCATTTTCACTAAGTAAAATATTTCAGAAAGAGTAACCCTTCACTGTTTGCATGATTAGTGACTGTTAGTTAGTGATTAAAGCACTTTCCCAGGAAGAGGGAGGCTTGATTTCAGCTCCCTCGCCCAGACCAAGACATCCAGACTTCCTTCTGTCAGGAGAAAGGGAAAGTCATGTTGGGAACATAAAAATAATTGCCTACTCCTGGTGCAGAATTGTGCCCAAGATGCAACAAATTAGAAAGAAAACCGAGTAAATATTTACCTGTTAGATGAGTAGATCCCATACTGAAATGGGAGCTACCTGATGACAGTGGTCCTTGTCTTTGAACAGTGTTACTGCTCAAGATAGTTTTTGAAAGGGAAAATAGTTCTAAATGCTGCTGAGGCTGTTGCTGTTCAAAATCCACAGTGTTTAGTCAACAACTAACACTGAGAATATACCCAGAATTTTCATCAGTGTTTCCTCTTCCAGTAGGAGGGTGGTCCTACATCTATGCAGAAGGGCAAAATAGTTTTTTGCACAGAAAGAGGTGAGGAAAAAGGTAATATTTTTCCTGTCTTTGGTTACATCCTGTGTCTAATTTTGAGCCTGATACTCCAAGAGAGATGAGCCTCGTATAATACATATATCCAGTATTTTTCTAACAGGTGTTTAATGCAGAATTAGCAAGTATGACTCCTTCTAGATACATATGTAATCACTGCATTTGAGATCCAATCAGATTTTGGTTTCCCCTATTGCCTGGGGATACCATCTTGTCAAGACATCCATACCAAATAAAGGTGATTATAAAGAAGTGGATGAATCTTCTGGGAGCTGGTCAAACTCTGACATCAACAATGGTGATTCATGAACACAAAGAGCATCCATATCAGCTGCTTACACTGCTCTCTGTGTTTTGTCTGACATTCCTCAGTAACATCTACTGCCAATGCTGAATCACCCATGGTATACCTGCAAACACTTAAGCTGCAGGTGTTTTCCAGGTTCTGCCACACTGAGATTCTGAGGACTCCGCCCAATTCAGTTTCTGATTGTTTACAATCTCCTGCTGTGCCTGCAATATGCTTGAATTGTACTTAAAACACATAAATCTGCCTTCAAAGGCAGCTTGGGAGGCAAAAGTGTGGCTAGGGAATTTTAAATGGAAGGGACAAGCAATGGCTACAAAGAGCTCACTTTTTAGTAGTAGGTGTTGCAGTTTGTTCCAATTACAGCATGCATTAGAGTGTGAAATGTTCATGCCAATCTAGTAAAAGGAGAAAGTACACGCAATGCTGAAATTAACACCTTTGTAATTACAGACAAGCTTCTTTACTACTACCCAGCAAGTGCAGCTGAGGCAGGTTTAGAGAAAAGCAAACATGAGGGGTTGTGGGAGAGCAAATGTGACTTTTCAATCTGACTTGATAATTGGAACCTTCTTTGGCAGTCAGATAAAATCATTTGCATTTCTGAGGAGAAGAATTTAAGAGTGTACTGCATCTGTACTTGTCCCACTGAAAGCAAAAAAAAAGGTTTTTTTATTACAATTGCCTGTCTTTCCCTCAGATATGGTAGAAATCACAGAGCTATACATTTGGCATTCTTCAACATAATTTATAGCTTTTTTTGCAAATCAAGCCAGTAACAGACCATCACAGAGGCAAACATGCCTTTAATTTGCATTAAGTGAGTTATCTCAGACTCATGGCAAAATGAATAGCTGGATATCCCCCAATAATCCCAGTCCCTTACTATTCACACACATTCCCAGTGACTCATACAGGAAAATATCACTGAGTGTGTCTTTTAATTTTATTCATGTTTCCACTATAACCCTGCAGAGGCTTCTTAGTGATTGTAAGATTATTTTAGTTAGCTTCACTTGCCAAACACATCTTTCCCCACTTTATTATATCATCATTATTATTTCTGCTCTATAGGAAGTATATGGCTGCATATCATATATCAAAACATTACTAATGCCATTAAGACAATGCCAAGACCAGTCACATAACACACATGAAAAGGCAACTCAGCTCTTCAGAGAGCCTTGAGCATTAGCTGACCAATTGCAGTGCAACTAGTTTTGCATGTGCATGCCAAAGCCAGGGACAGACATCCTGCCCAGGACAGAAGGAACCTCTCTCTTCTGAAATAAGGCCTGAGAGGCAGAGATACCACCTTGTATTGAGAATTCTTGAAAAACCAGCATGCTCTCATCCAAAGGGTTTTCATATTTTGTCTGCGCCAGAATAGATGTTTCCAAGGAAGACATAATTTGACGAGGTATATGCAGAGAAAACTTTTGACACAGCTGTAACTTTTCATTTGCAAAATTGTTTTTCCTTTTATTTTTTGTGAAGGGGACAAAAAGAGTGTTGTTCATTTATATCTCAAAGGACTGAAATAAGGTGGCTTTCAACCATGATTCTGACAATTCCTAACCTCTTAAACCCTGCCTCTGCAACTTTATGATCCCTTTGACAATGTATCTTCCTGCAATTTAATGAGAAATCTCTTAACAACATGTCCTTCTCTGTCTAGGTCTCTAAGCCCACATATTTCCATCTGCTTATCTGGGTAACTGAGGGCACTACAGGTCTGATCTTCACTGCTGATTTTTTTTTTTTTTTGTGGGGCATCAGAAAGCAAAATACAAAATGGTTTAATTTTTACGCTTTGTTTTTTCTAGTTCATGTTTTCTGGTAATCATACTACATAATAAACAAGAAATGGATGTGTATCTTTTAATAATGATCATCAGTATTAGCAGCACCCCAACTATAATTATAACCTAGGAAAAATCAGTGTTTGGTCTTCCCTTGCTGCAGTTCACATTACTTTTCATTTGTATATCTTAGCAGAAAATATAGTGTATCTAGTCACCATAGGAACACATACCCCATCTGGTCTATTATCACATTTTTTCCCCTTGACTTCTGTAGATTGCAGCCCTCTCTACTGTGTTGTCAAGATATGTAGGGGCCACTTTCCTCCCCATCTAAAAGGAGTTATAACAGACATGAAAGCAGCACTGTTTCTTAACTCTTGGAATTCCATGTCTTTTCATGTGCACAGGATTTTCAGCAGCATACCTGCAAACCATCACCTCCTTTTCTAGCAATACAGCTTTTGAAGAAAGCAGGCGGAGAATTGTGTAAAATGCTTTTTAAGGGAGAATGAAGATTTTGCTGAAGTTTATGTCCCATTATGCGCCATGAGCTCCCCTCTGTCTGAGCCATATGGCTCATCATTAGAGTCACATGCTGTGGTGCAATGGGAGAGAGTTTGCCAAGGAGCCTGGCCCATATGAAAGCCTGGGAACTGGGGGGCATTGCTCAGATTCCCATGAGGCACACTAGGCCAAAACAGCTTAATGCTGAACCGACTTGAAACACAGCATTTGGGTTCAGTTCAAGAAAATAAAACATTTTGATTTAGTAAGTAAAAACTAAACATAGACATTTCCAAATTGAATTATTTTGCTGCATTTCATTTAGAAAAAAAATGGTGATATTTCAACTTTTTGTTCCTTTTCTAAGGAAAATTATATTGAAATACTGTTTTTGCCTGTGGGATATTTTTTGTTCCCAGTGAGGAAAAAATAGCTTATACAAAACAACAAAATAATTCAAAGTCCATCATATCTGTGTATTGTATCCAGTGCTTTCTTTGCTAATTCTTTTTTTCAGTTTAAAAAGCAATGAGAACTAGTGCCCAGACATAAGGAGAAGGGGATAAAAACAGTTTTCTGCGTTACTGGAATGTGAAAAAGGCTTATGCTACATTCATATAAGTCAATTAGAAAATTTGAATTTAAAAATGAAAAAGTTTTTATAGAAAGACAATATAACCACAGGAATAAATTCACTCATTTAAAGTTTTGGTTTAGACAACTTCTGGTTTGCTCTTGTGAAGGAAGCTAAGATAGTTTCAGGTTCATGAATACAGAAATACCAGCCTGAATTTCATTTCAGGATGATTGAAAATCAGCCTCTGCTATCACACTGCATATTTTTCTTCCATGAATTAATGATGCTTGATCTTAACACTATTTAGTTTTTGCTTCTACTAATCCTAATTGGGGACAGTAATCCTTTTCTGCTACAAACCACTTAGCAGAAAGCCAAAATTAATTAACAATTAATATTCACAAAATATTATTGTAATTATATGCCTTCAGCAAAATAATGTTCTTCCTTCTCAGTGACCTTCCCAATTTTCTTTGGCTCCAAGACTACACATCTGCTCTTGAGGCCTGGCTTTACTGAGAAAGCTGAATCCATCTCTACACTTTCCTCAAGGCTGGCTGGCTTTCAGATTTGTATCTCACACTCCCCAAGTGCATGCCAGAGTGTCTCCTCTTTATTCCACATCCAGGTGAGATAAAGACTTGTTTTCACCAGCAAAGAACATCCAAACTTTTCTCAGTTTAAGTAATTTTAATATTATTAATCAGATTAACTCCTGGCAGGCTTTTTTTCCAAACACAGTGCATCTCCATGGAAACACAAAATCACATGGAAAACTGAATATTGAACACACATAGTAAAAACTCATTTAAAATGCTATTGAGGCACATTTACTATTCTTATACAGAGAAGCTATTCACGGGTAAACCCATATAATTTACAAAGCTAACACTTGCAAGACCACTCCAAAGGCTTGGATAGTTAAGTTTTCCTAACTTTTAGGAGGATTTAACTCTTTTGGCATGCTATTCAGAAGTGCCTGTCAGCCAGTTTGGATCCAGAATGTGCATCTGAATCCCACTCAACAGGACTTTGGTTCACACCCTGGAGCAGTCTAGAGTGAACAGAACTAGACCCTGAAACTGGAAATAGGAAAATGTGCCCTAGGCGTAATCATGACTGACCTTGAGCAGAAATTTGGCCCCAAGATGAGACTAACACAAGCCAGAATGACACTTTTGAGCAGCATCTCTGTTCTCCCTCCACATCTGCTCCTATTAGGACATAGAAGTTGCTACTGATCAGAACCTCAGCATCTCATGTTGTGTGCTTTGCTATCTTAGATGTTTGGCACTCTTAATTATAATCAAATAAAACCCTAAAACTAGGTATTACCACTTTCTCATTTTGAAACCTTGGGCAGGAACTAGTACTTTCTTTTTTGGCCCAGTTTTTCCAATACAGAACAGATGTGGCTGACTATTTAATTTACTTGATATGCAGGCCCAGAAGAGCAGATAAAGCTCTTTCAAGACCATGAATATTTAACTTATTCATACATATTTGTTGATACAACATTTTGTTCTAATGATAATGTTAAGACTTTTTTGCATTTTATATGCCTGCTCGAATCATAACATGTTCCTAACTTGGAGTAGAGACTGAGCTGATAAATCAGAACATAAAAGGACGCAGGGAAGCAAAATTATTTGGTTGTTAAATGTATTGGACCATCTCACCTGAACAAAAGTCTGCTTGTTGAAGGGCGTCACACTCAAGATGGCCACAATATAGAGAGTATTACCATAATATCTCAGAAAGCTTTAACCCATACAGAGTAACACCATACCACATCAGAAGGCTTCAGGTGTCTGCCCATACAAAATAACACCACCCGTTCAGAAGGCTACAGGCATTAGCCCTTCTTGTTCTTTAGCCCAGCCTTTTATACCCTCTCACTGATGCACTGCACCTGTGTGTCCCTTTGGTGGTTGGTCAGTGCCCTGGGCCCTCCATGGCTCATTGCTGTCAGTGCTGCTCACCTGCTGCTCACAGCTGCACCCATTGGGGAGGAGGCTCGGCCACAGCCCCACTCCCAATGACCATAAACTGTGTGCCTACAGAAAGGTATATTCTGAAAATCTGCTTATTTTTAACCCTTTTTGAAATCAATTAAGAGCTGAAGTCAGCAGAGTCACCATTCTCATGCCCTTACTGGTGAAAAGCAGATTCCCTGCTGCCTATGTATATTGCAATTATCCTTGTTTCTATAATTATACTATGCAATCATCAACTGTCCAGGACAAGATCCTTATTAGGTTATTAGCACAACTTAAAGGGGTCAGAGTGCCCTTTTTGGCATGTTTCACACACCCTGTGCTTTTGTGGAAAAATGAATTCACTAAGGGAATGTTATACATTGATCATAATTAAACAGCCACCCCAAATTTTCCCATGATTAGTTTATAGTTATAGTCTAGAGATTACTTTTAATCCTGTTGTTTTTTTTTTGTGTGCTTGCTTGCTACTGAGAGAAATGTTATTACTTTCAGCCATAATTTGGAATAAGCTGTTAAACTTCTTCAGCTTTGGTTCAGAATTCTCCCAAATAATGTGAATAGAAGCAGCTCATCCAACTCTCAAACACTTCTGTTTATAACATTTTAAATAGTTAACTTAAGCAAATGTTGGCTCTACTCCGGGTGGTGCTGACAGTGGAGATAAACTATGCTCTAAACCATGTGAAGAATCTAGGTTTTTTTCTGCACCAGATCTTCACTATTCTTACATCAGGTACATGAAATGGAAAATTGAGGATTAAAATTTTTTTGACTTTTCCCATTGCTTTTATATAACAGACCAATTAGAAATAAGAGGAGTTGGAAAGCGGGAGTAGATTGTGATAACTTTTAGTGAATGGCAGCATTTTCTCATTTCTGACTCTTGACAATAAGTGTGTCAAAAATTGTTAAATGAGGCTTTTCCTGCTGTTTGCAAAGTGCTTAGGTTTTACTCCTCCTTCTCTGTGAAACACACAGGTAGACCAGAAAAAACACTCTCATGCTCATGGAATTCAAATGTCTTCCCAAAGGCTTCATAAGCCATGATACTTCTCCTCATTCAGATAGAGCATTTATATGCTGCCAAACCTGTCTCTGTGGTTCTTAAAAACATCTGACTATTGCTAGTTTAATAAAAGGTAGATGGTGAGTATGCTGACACATAGTCTGCTCCGGACAGATGTCTGGTTTTTTGTCACATAATTCGCATCCACAGCCTTTGCTTGGACTCAGTGCTGCCAGGTGAGTTACAAGAGGTTGTTAGGATATAATACCAATATTTTGGTGATGGGCTGTGTGCACCATATTGCTGCCCATCATAGAAAGCTCATATGCATACAAATGTTTTTTTCAAAATGTGTAAAACTTTGTTTACTTCTGGGGGTTGATAATGATGGTGGAATTTAAAAATTTATTTCTTTGGACCAAAATATAATGAGAATATTTGCACATTCAAAGGCACCAATAGAAAAATGAAATTAACTCTTTTTTATTTTGAGTTCCCATTCTGCTCCTAAGGACTCTAACATAACATGAAGAATTCCAATGATATGTGACCTATAAAAAAGAATTACTTCAGTCACCCTTGAGAAAAAATTTATTCTTAAAGACAAGAATTCCTTAGAAGAACAAGCAACTGAAATTCTTAAATGAGATTTCCTGGACATAGCAGGGTCAGTACATTGAACATTCTTCCTTTTACAAAAGTGCTGAATGTCCAGGAGGCCCCAGATAACTGGGAATGAACTCTGGACACTGGTCTGGCATCTAATCTAAAAATTGGCATCATCGTTAGAACGACTATAATTTTTCAAGTTCTTATGGGGAAAACTCTACCACTAGAAATGCCAGCATAATTTGTGTCTTTTTTTGCAATTTCTAAAAGAAGAACTGTGTCAACAGTTAGGCTTGATGTTGATACTTACCAGAGAACAGGTTAACATTATCATTAGCTTTGTAGGATAAATAAAAATTTTTGACAATTCAGGTGAAGTATAGGTGGCAAAAGTGGTTTGATGTTTTACAATGAAACTCCTTTACTTGCTCCTCAATGGTTTTCTTAAGTGTCTATCTTAGAAGAGAAAAATCAAAATAAAGTCAGAATTTTTTAAGGCTGCTTAATACAAAGCTATTACATTAAATTTCACACCAGTGTGATCTCTTGTCATGAAATAGTATTTTAATTAACTTTTAAATTAGTCTTGAACGTCTTTCCTTTATTAAATTTCTCCTAATGGAATATTTTAATTAGGACTCAAGTATTAGTGTCATAAATTAATCAAGAGCCTGACTAGCTCCATGAAGAAATAAATACAGTACAATCCAAGGTCTAACATTAAAAAATCTGACAAAATGCTATGGAGACAGCCATTATGTTATAATGCCTCATTTTCCAGCAACTATCAAAATACACATTTGATGAGTTATTTAAGTTCACTGTCTGGTCAGCAACAGAATTACAATGAAATTCGTTATTAATAATACATTGTAAATATTATGACTACTAAAAAAGATAGACATATTACACTGTCAGACTTGTAGGAGAAGATGTACACTCTTCCTGGAGGCATTTTCTGACCTGAAACCAGAAGTAACTCAATCTAATCTCAGGCACAGCACATCCAATCTGTTGTCACATGCAAGTGAAGATTTCTTCTGGGGAATAAGCGAGAAAAATTCTAAACTAAATCACTGCCCAAATTAATTATACAACATAGGATAACTTTTGTGCTTCTTGCAAAAATAATAAGTTGCATGCTAATCTGGTGCACTAAACTACTGCAGAAACTCACAATTTGTCTGGAACCCCCTAGTTTACAAGAAGGTTTTGAGAAGAAAAAAAAGGTGTTGAAACGATACACTGGATATACCTTGGAGTTGTAGGGAGATACAAATAGGATATGCCAAGATCCTCAAAATAGTCTAAGGAAGAAACAGAGTAAGAGTATCTATTTGATATGGATACTTCATCTCTGGAGTCCTAAAAGTGAAGATACTCACTTATATTGTCTGATACTTAAAACCTGCAGATAACTTTAACCTTTGTGGGCTCAAAAATGGTTAAATTTGAAATAAAGAAATGGCTACAATTTTTACAACAGCAATCCTCCTTCCAAGCAGTTAGGCACAGTGTGACTGTTTCAACATGTAGGAGTCATGACATAAGCCAGGAAGTTTAAAACATTCCCAGTGCTTTGTTTTGCGCAGTATAATTCAGGGCATAATAGCAGGCAAAGGGGAGGTCTTTACAGTACTGTGGTGCTTGCTGATGCTAGAGGGATACATTCTGAGTGGGTTTTCCCCCCAAGATATGTTTGAAAAAGTGCCTGAGTAATTGCATCATTACTTCAGTAAAGGCTTTGCTTCTGATTACTAGAGTTTAAAACAGAATTCAGTGTTTAAATGAGTATTCTCTTTGGCTGCTGTGCATCATCTGGAAAGATGTGAATTTTTGGAATGGCTCAGCAATAAACCCAGTCTTACTCAGCAAGGTCTTTTCCTTGGGATCATTTGTGAAGGCTAGGAAGCTGCGTTCACACCCAGAGAACAACACAGTTCAACACATGAAGAAAATAAACAGGCCCTCCAGCTTCAGCCCAGTCCCATGACCCCTGGGTACAGAGCTTAACCTTCCAAAAGGCATTCAACTCTGTTGGGTCACTGGAGGAGGGGTGAAGATGTCCTTCTTACTGGAAAATGACACTGTGACCAGGGAAATATTTTGTGAGACAATATCCTGATGCAAGCATTTACCTTTGTGCCATTTACCTATGTTATTTCATGCCAAAGTTCAAGAAATAACACCCCCTTTGGGGGAACAATTATCCATTGAGTGCTACTTGTTCAATCACTTTTGATAGAGTTGTGGTCCCATACCTCAGAGATTAAAAGAGAAATGAAGTGCCTCATGCAGCATAATCATTGATTAAAAAAAAACCCTAAAAAACAAACAAGCATTAGAAATCACAAGCCCATTTAAATTAGGAATAGTAAACACTTTAAATTTTAATTAAAAATGTATCTTTTTATGTAACATGGGATAGTAACAGATACCTGTTATGCAGTGGAAAGATCTGCTTAATATGAATGTCATTTTTACCACAGGAGATCTGGGTTGAAATTCCCACTAGACGATACCTTTATAGATCTCATTTTAGTATATTGTAGTCATGCCATTATAAAACCATCAAATGCAATTTGGCACAGCATGATACTTAAATGGTGGCCTGAAATTAACAGACTGAATTACTCTCTACAGGCAGCCAAGGTTATTTATAAATTGGAATTCAGATAAATGAGTGAAGGGCCTAACTGAACTTTGTGTTTTTATGCTCCCAATTTGTTTTCTGTGCTTTGAAATACTTTTTCAGTCATCCTTTACTTGAACTTCCAGAATATTTAATCACTTAAAATGGGAGTAAAATTGAAAGCAGGATGCTGTATTAGGTACCTACAAGAGACAGTGTTTTTACATTTGTAAACTATCTTGTAAAAAGTTTTAATTAGAAGAGCTACATCTTGGCATCTGTGAGGTCTAGTGCAATTAGTTGCTTTAAACTCCATTTTCTCGTCTTGCTGCCAATTAAGCAAAACTTTTGTGCAAGAGTAATGGTTGCCCCAGTGACAAAATCAGAACATGCTAAATAATGTGATTAAACTTGTTAAAAGCCAAAATAAACACTTATAATTATCTCAAGAAAACCTGCATAGCCAAGTGAGAGCTCCATAAAGTGAAACTCTGCATCCATAATTTCAGACTTTCCTACACAATAGATCATAGTTAAAGATCTGTTAACAGACCTCTGACTGCTGAACTGGGCAGCTTGTGGTTTTCTTCTAAACCTATTGGCAGTATGTGGATTTATGCAAGAGGTGCAAATTGGAAGTTGTCTGCTATTGGAGCCATTGGCAGAACAGAAATCATACTGTAGGGCTAGCAGCATGAAGTACATTGCTTTGAAATTACACAGCAGGGTTTCAGCTTGTTGCTCCGCTTGCCTTTAAGACCAAGGTCTTATACTGTCTGGCCATGATTAAAATCAAAGTGTGGACCTCTTTGCTGGGTGCCAGTAAATGAAGGTGAAAAACAGAAACAATCTGGATTCTTAATTATTTTAAAACGCAACATAGGCAAAAAACTAAGATGAAAGCATTTGTTACTAATCTAGCCTAATTATTGCACATAAAATGATTTCCTAAAGAGGTCTATATCTTGAGATAGTCAATTTCTATGAGTATGCAGGATCTTTGTTACCATATAGCATCTTTTACTTAAACCCGTGCATGTATACAGAAAACAAAAACTGGCAAACAGTCTAAATGGCAAGCTTATTTATATTCAGGTTTAAGGGTACATCAAGCCTTGCAATACACCAATACACACTGAATTTAGTGAAAATGGAATTAATGAATGAATTTAGTGAAAGTGGAATGCTTGGTCCACTGGCAAAAAACCACATATTTGGAAATTCTCCATTCTGCTGCCATACAATAAAGATAAAATGTAAGCGTGCACATACTGGCAAGTGGGCTCAGGAAAAAAAAAAAAAAGTGACAATAGAAGATAAAGATATGGCAGCAGCATAGGAGCCCTCAGTATAAATCCCAAGCTCTCTACTCTGAGACTCACTCTTGTTTCAGTCACTGTGGACACATTTGCAGTAAAATCATAGCAAAGTAATGGCATTTGACAGAAAGTCAATGCTAAAAGGGAGCACTGTGAGGGCTATCTACACTACTGTGAGTTTTACATAGGTGGACGAAGGGGCTTTTTCTTTCCTTGTCAGCATATTCCAAAGTACTTACTGTCAGGATGTTTTCCCTAATCAGCTCTTGGAGGTCTTACTGATAGACAGACCTCTTGACTGAAATGAAGATGCTGCATATCTGGAGATAGTCAAGGACAAGCATTAAAACTGATGTGAACATTACTTACCCACTTTAGCTCTGGACTTTTTAAATGTGTAATCTCTTGATTTAGACTACAGGCCTTTTTGGCCTCATATGAAAAATACCTAATTTTTCCTAGTCTAGGTTTCTTGTTTATGGTGCCTTTTCTCTCAGGAAACAAACACATGTTTTCCATATTTCCAGCACAAGAAATATATTGAATATAAGGGAATAAATGGTTCAAGAAGTAACTTTGAGATGTATTGTATTTTGTCTGCTCTTTTAATATAGTTGTAATGGATTTTGAGTACTTTTTTTCTTTATAATTAAAAACCCATTTTATATCATCCAGCTTGTTGAGTCCTAGGCAACTACCTGGAAATATAATTTTCCATGCCTTCAAATCTAGAGCTAAGAGAGGGAGATGTTTCTTTCGTGCTCTAGATCAGAGCAGTTCCTAATGTTAAATTTACTCCTAACTCACAACAACATGTATGTGACCCACTGAAGCCAGTTTTGTTAACTGTGCTCGTGTCTGGTCGAGCTGTGGCCAGACTCTACCAGGCAATGTTGGTGAGAGCTGGAAAGGTGACCTCCTTGCTCACTTCCTTGCTGGGAGGTCATTTGTACTGATTGCCCAATACCATGCTCCAATACAAACATATATTTAAGACCACCCTGGGTAAGAAATTAAGAGCAGTATTACTGCCTCAAGTTTCTACTTCTTTAGGAAAACCCCTGTCATTTTTTCCTATTTTGCCCTTTTCCCTTTAAAAAATCACATTACTGTTAAGAAACCACACTGTTTGGATTTTGCCCAGTATCCAAGTATGTTGAGCACATACTGTGGCAGATTTAGCCACATAAAAATTGGTGCCCTGCCTTAGCTTCTAAAGCATATAATGCAATTCTCCACTGGAGAACTTTAAAGTGGCTTAGAGAAATATATTTCCCATCTTTGAAAGCTGTAAAAGCTCATATTAATTTAATAAACTGAATTAAAAAGTAGGTAGAGTAAATCCCTACTAATGCTAGTGAAGCTTGTTTTCTGCAAAACACTCCTTTCACTTACAGGACAGACATGGATATCTGACCTATAATATTTCAGCTCTGGTGCTAACAGTAGAAATTGTGGTGGAAGCAACACCCTGCCTACCACTGCTGCCAGTAGTGCCAAGAACTGATGCAATGCTGGTGCAAGAAATTCACTGTAGACAGGATTTTAAGGACTGCATGGTATCCGCAGCCTCTTTGCACAGCTGCTGCCATGAGAGCAGCCGTGCGAGGGATAAAAAGGCAAGGCCAAGCGGAAGCTCTGTCAGGAAGGAGGTGCTCACTTCACATCACAGTCCATCAGAAAGGAAGATGAAAGAAAACAGCTGTGAAGAACAGATCTATTTCATGCAAATTCTGTCAGGAAAATACTGAGCACTTCTTTTTGAATTATTTCTCCATTCCTCTCTTTCTTCAAGTCCCTTGGGGCAATCTGTCCTAAGGTAAAGAGAGGTCTGCGAGTTAAGACTTAGGTGTTTCTCCTGCTGTGCATTCTCTGCAAAAGAGTTTTCCTAAGCATTAATTCTCATTCTTCTCCCCGTGTTTGGGCCATACTTCCTGTGAGACAGACCCCTGTCTCTCCTTCCCTGTCTTCCAACTTTTTCCTCACTCTGCAGATTGCATCCAGTGGATTCACTGGTAGATGAATCCCACAGTATCCATTAGAGGCTGTTCCTGAAAGGGAGTCCATTGTGGGATCATTGTTACAGGCTGCTTGACTCCTTGCAATATTGACTGAACCTGATGGACAGACACAAAATGCCATTTTTATAGGTGTACCAATCTCCGAAAGACTTTTTTTGGACTTGTGATCTGCTAGCTGGACACTCAGAACTTTGCAATACAATGCTGAGAACAAAAACTGGCATTTTGTTTTAGTACACATAACCTAATTTCAGAAGTAATACATTCCCAATGAAATTAATGTATCTTAAACAAAACAGGTAATTCTAGCTGCAAAAACCTGGAAATTAATCTCAGCTCCAAGTTAAACAATAAAAGACTTAAACATATAAAAAAAGCCAAGGACAAAATAGTGAATTTATCCCTAAGAGTACTATTATATTATGTTATGAGAGATATGGCTGCTGAGCCCTGCTATCCTCTGCATCCCAGTCCCGGGTTCTACTCTTGAACAATTCACTGAATATTTCCTCCTCAATACTTACAGGATGGCATAAAATACTCATCTTAGTGTGTATTTTTTTTTTTTGTTTAGTATTTTAAGTAATGAAGGGGGAAAGATAAAAAAAATTTAATAGAAGTTATTCCTAAAGCCACATGGAGTATGCAATATTGAGTGAATAAAAATAAGTGTTGCCAGCAGATTTTTATGCTCTTTAGGACAATTTCAAAATTAATGATAAAATGGAATAAAGTAGCTTAACATATATTATCTTAGCTCAAGTACTTAGTAAAATCTCATGGCCCATAATTTGAAAACATAATTCAAACTTTTATTTAAATGGGGCCAGAGAGATTAGAAAGCAGGATAATGTTAAGTGGCAAAATATCTAACTGTCCAAGCCAATGGAAGGATCAGTGTAAGAACTGTTTTTAATTAACATCTTAGTGGTTTGGAAAATGGAATAAAGATCATATTAACTAGATTTGATGTTGATGTTGCACTGAAAGATCTTGCCAAAAGTAAAGCCAGAGAAAATACAATGGACCAGAGAGGTTAAACAAATATGGCAAGGGAAGCTAACTCTCAACCTGGGGGGAAAAAAAAGCAAGTTAGCATTAGATAAAGAAGATAAAACATACATGAGAGTGAAAGCAATGGAAGTGAGCAATTCCTTTGGTTCATGCCAAAATCAAGTTAGATTTGTGGTTTTAGCAAGATCAGACATCAGTGGAGTAGTTTTACTCGGTCTGTCCTCTGCCATGGCAGGTGCAAAGGAAAGTGTCACTCTCTGACCAGTCTTGTGCCAGTAAGAGTTCAGAGAGCGCCTGCAATAAAATTCAATGAATGTAAGTTACTAACCCCAAGAATTGGAAGACTTGTCATTCAGGCTCTCTCCTTTTCTTCTTTATTGTGAGTTTTAAAAAGCACCACATTTTAAAAGCAGGAAGTGCTGTGATTCTCTGTGCTGATTTGGAAATATTAAGCATTGCATTTTAAGGTTTTCAGTGTGGGAGAGGGCTAGCAAAATACCCAAATCAACTGTCTTTGTTATTACTGGTTTTGTTCCCAGAGATGGAAAAAAAAAGCTAAGATTTGCTCATTCCATGTAATTGCAGGAGCTAGTGCCTTACAATAAACAAGTACTATGACGTGAAATCATAGGATCTTGCAAGAGTACAATATCTTGCAAACTGTGGCATTCACTTGTAGAACCTATGACTGAAGGCTGGTGATTCACCTATGAGGATTTCCAAGAAAGTAACTAAATTAAGATGAAAGGGAGTCTTATTCCCAAGGTCTCCTGGTAGAGTGGCTGTTATTGAGCTGTTGCTGTGCAATGATATGGCAGATGCTGACAGAGGTCAGAAACATCTTCTGTATCTGGCTGCTCACTTTGAGGGTCCCCTGAAGAAGATCAGCTCTGGCTGAATCTTAGAGAAAACTTTGTATTTATTGCAAAACAGTTCTTTATGCAGCACACTGCAGCTCAGAAGAGCTCAGGAAATGTATTTAATCCACTTAATATCTAATTAAATATTATTACCACCATTTCTTTTGCTTGGAAAACTAAAGTGGACTGGTATTGATGTCACAAGTGGTAGTAAGTGGATTAGAATGCAAAACAGAGCCAACACCGAAGTTCTATGTCCAAGTTAATGTTTATAATTAAAGCTGAGTTTTGGCACTGTGCTGTTGAAAATTTAGGACTCTGTTTTGTTTTTGTGCAGCCCACTCTCTCTGCTTATGCAAATGAACACGTCCTCTTTGCTATATTTCTGATCTGTTCCTCCCTCAGCATTCACTGCCACCAGTGAGAGCCAAAAGCATCCATGCAAGTAGCTGATTCTGCCCTCCTCTTCCAAAGTATTTGCAAGTCCTTGTACAATCAATAATTTGAAGCTGTCCTTAAATGTAAAATATCTCTTGCTCCAACATGAGGGAGAGCTGTTAAAACATTCTACGTAATCTCGACCCATAAACAAAACCATCTGAAGACAAAACAGATTTAGAAACAAATCTAGTTTATTAAATTAAAATCTAGAAAAAGAATGAGACACACTTGTTGGTGACTAAAGGACAAAAACTTCACAAAAGTAAATTTAAAGGATACCAGTGTATAGAAAGGATGGAAGTGAAGGTTAAATTTAAATTCAACTTATGATGGGCTTGTGTTGCCTGTGATATTCTAATTCTTTATATAATTAAACAAAGCATAAATAAATAGTTTTATAACTCAGCCTTTATTTTTAAACTATGTAAAATCACCTAAATTTTTTTTACCAAAACAATAATAGAAAGAAGTCTCATCATGAATTTTTTTTTATTTTTGAGAAAATGTGCAAACATTAAATGATCTAGTAAAAGACAAAAGGACCTATAACGTCATGTTTTAAAGATTTTTGAAGCAGAATTCAGAATCCTCATTGAGGTACTAACCTACGCCTTAGAGAGTAAAAGAAAATGGAAGTAAACACACAAGTTGAATTTATGTGCACCTTCTCAAATCACAGCAAGCAGGAAAGACTGAGGACAGACACACAATTTACATCCTTGAACAACTTTTTTACAGAAGCAGAGTGGCTGTATTCCAGATGCCTAAACCTCAAGGCTGAGGGAGCTCTGAGAATTGTATCTCAAGTGTCTTTAGCCCTTTTTGAATACTGCAACAAAATTCTTATTCTTCTGTAATGCCCAACACTGTAAAGAGATGTGCCAGACAAACCAAAATTCTTCTTTAACACAGTTTTTAAATTCCATTAATTCATACTTAAATGAAACAGAAGTTGATCCTTCTGATATGGAACATATATAGTTTAAAAAACTTCGTGTGCAAATATTTTCTTTTCATCTCTTTGGAGTAAAATCAGAGTCTTAAATGTAAAACCACATTTAGACACCACATTAGACAGGCCAAAATTTGTTAAGCAACTGGCTGAAGGAAAAGTGCTAATAATGAAAAACTTTCTCCAGTGAATTCAAAGAAAAAATCCTTTCAAAAAGAAGGTGGGAATGTTGGATTATCTTGATATTAAACAAACTGTCTAGGAAAATCCCAATCACTGCGAGAACCAAAGTGAATTCCTCGCACTAGTATTCATTACAGAAAATACTGTACCCACAAATTGTTCTTTACTGAAGAAGAGTATGAAGAACTATCTCTAGCTGAAACATGAGTTGGAGAAGTCTGTCATGTAGTGAAAAGTGAGGAAAAAACTTTTAGAACCTAAATGATATATAGGGTCAAAGATAGGAAAATCCTATACTGGTAATTGAGAAGTTTTAATTATTGCTTAAATTTGCATCAGTAGTGTTGTGGTTTAGGAATGGCACCCCCCAATTTAGTACTGTCCCTTCTCCCTGAGACTGACCCAAAACCAGATGCTGCTCAGTCTCCCCACCCTCACCCCTTTCCTGCTCTGAGAACTGAAGGCACAAAAGGGCAAAAATTATGGGTTGAGATAAGAATAATTTACTGGGAACAGCAGTGAGATAAGAAAATAAACAGTAACAGCAACAATATCAACAACAAAAGGCATAAGACAAAGAAACCATGTCTAAAGAAAGCCCAGGTCAGATACCTACCAGCCCCCACACACCATGTTTTGTCCTGACTGGAAAAAGGAAGAACACTATGAGAAGTGAGAGCTCCTTTCCCCCAGCCCTGAGATGTGTAAGATGGTATCAAACAGCAGCCCTGTCTTGGTCACACTCACTTGGCACAGCCCCTGCAGCCCAGAGCCCTGGGAGCGAGTGACAGTGATCTGCTCAGCCCCTCTGGCTGCTGGGAACACAGGTGTGTGCCACTGCACCTGGCTACTCTAAAAAATTACCTCTGTCCTGGGCAGAACTAGAGCAGATACTGAGAGAATATGACACAAACCTTTGCTATCAGATACTAAACACTAAATTTTATTTCTAGATGTCCTTAGGTAAGCCTTGATAAATTGATAGAGGACATATTGGAATATGATGCTCGTATATGACGCTTTGGGGAAGAGTTAGTAAGTTTTGCAGATGTAGAAATGATTTGCAAGAGCAATAAGGTTCTTTGAAAGGTTGATGAATCACCATGCGAATAAGGGTAAATCCAGCTTGTAGAGTGTAGCTGGACTTTCACTTGAGCTGTGCCCTTACAGAGTAAAAGAGAAGGACTTGTCACAAAGTGACAGCTGAGTGACAACTGCTTAAATGATAAGAAACAAAGGATAGGAATAAGTGGTCATTTTTTTCCTGTGAGGAATGTTAGGAATATTCTCCCTCAGGGCTCTCTATTGATCCCTTCACTGCTAAAATGGTCAGGATGATGGCCAAGAACAAGTGTGGCAATTTGCAGGTGACATGGAATTATTTTAGGACAGTAGATGTAGTAGGGACTAGTAGGCACAGGACTACCTTGTATTTGTCAGAGTTTAAATAATTATACATATGTTTAATTTCTGTGATAGGGTCCAGTTCTTTAAGGTGCAACAGCTTGGTCACTGGTGTGGATCCTCTATTTTCAAGAGCTTTGAGACAACACTCCTATCACTGCAGGATAATTATTATTTGGGTAGTGCCCCTGACATATTAGCACGTAGCAGTATAAACCAGGTATCTGGAGCAGTTTAAACAAGAGTTACAGGATATTTTTGTTTTTCTTAAAAAAGAACATGTTTTGTTCTCTCATAGGATGTTTTTGATGCAGAGGTTACAATAGGATAAATAGGAGGGGAAAATTATGCTATGAATCTAACAAAAGTGTTTAAGCAGATAATTTCTTAAAATCATTAAGAAGTAAGGAATAAAATGATCTGAAAGGCATATTGTTGTCTTGAAAATGTTGCTATGTGAACAAAGGAAAAATTGAGTTATATTCCTTGGGAATTAACAAAGAGCTTGTGAATTTTCTGACATATTTCCTTCATGCATGGAATCTCTGTTTTCAAGGAAGATTTGATTAAACACATTTTTTCTAACATAAATGCAACTCCCTGGTAACTCTTAAAAATGAAATAAAAATTTATCTGCATCTATTTACTTGTCCAGAAAAACATAGAAGACTAGTGGGCTAATGCTTGGTGTTCTTAAGGAGACAGATAACTAAATAATGACAATGGAAAATTGTCATTGCTAATAAATTGCTAATTTATGAAGAACATGTTAAGAGAGAAAATATTCACAAACTATTATTGAGACCAAATGTATACAATGATATATTAGATCCTGGAGATGAGAGGACAATAAAAATTCTGCACATGGATACAGAAAAGAATTTAATCTGAAAAGAAAGATCCAACAAAAAAAGTCAAGATTCCAGAGGTTTTCCACTGCTTGGCAATAGGTGCTACACTCTGAGATTTCCATTTCCAGTCCCTTTCTCACAGCCTCTCACTGAGTGCAATGCCACCAGTGGAAGGGAGGACCACAACCACCAATCCTACAAGTTTTCACTTTTACCACCTGCAGTCCTAGAAAATGTGACTGAGAGAAAAATCTCCCATTAATGTTTGAAGTTGAGCTCTTAAAATAGCTTTTACAATTTGCATTCAAACACAAAATTATGGTACATTCAAGGGCAGTTTGCATCATGCCAAGTATTCATTATTCAACACTGTGACAGGCTTTCACATGTGGTTTTTCACAGCGATAGGTGTATTTTACTGTCCCTACATCAGTTTGAGCTGGGTATAATTTCTTTCTTATATTTCTTTCTTATATTTCTTTTTTGAGGAGGGAAATAATCCTTCCCCTCAAGAAAGTTTATTAGTGATGTTCATGAATGGGGGGTGAGCCCATGAGCTCTGTTCAAATATAGAGCTTCCTGCTGTCTTGGGTGTCATGTCTGGGCAACAGACATGGTGTGCAAGCTGAGCCCACCTGTGCACACAGACCTGTCTGGAGTACTGCTAAATCTTAAAATCTTTTTCAGCTTATATCAGTTGAACACTGCTTTTGCAAAATAGTTCTGTAGCCAAAAATGTGGGAAAAAAATTATGTGTAGAGAGTAATGTGTTCGTTTCTAGCTGGATTTATGCAAACCCATGCAAAACCTATGTTATGTCTACTGACACTGTGGAAAAAAAGACAAAAATACACTCCAGCTGTCTGATAAGTTCAGGGCCAAAGTCTCTCCTTCTATTCTGACACAAATGTCATCCAGTGAGGTTAATGGGACTGGGGTGCTTACACTATAGGGTGCCTAATTGTTTCTTGGCGAGCCAGCACTCGCTATCAATACACACACAGACAGTACTAAAATAGATGTGTCATATCAGCATGATCAGCTCCATGATAAACAATACCCTGGCATTAGCTCTGAATGGAGAAAGAGATCCTAGTGTGCAATCAGGGAAAGGAGTTGTTAGAAAGGTAATGATTGCATGTAGCCCCTTGATGAACACTGAGCATCAAGAGAAAGCCTAGCATGATTTTACGGGCTGTAAGCCAGCAATCAGGTAACAAAACTGAAAGTTCTTGTCCCTGAAAATTTTAAGTGGCTTTAGATCTTCAGATGAGGATGAAATATTTTTTATGCTGTTTTCATGCATCTTTTTTGATTGCTTTTGCTTTTTTGGTTCTGAAAATAACAATTCAGCTGTTAGTATCAAGACTTAGTATCTTACTAAAGCTAACGTGTCACTTATCAGAAAGGGTGCAGCATATTAGAATCAACTGCATGACTTTTATAGGGTGACTTCTGTAATAGCTCTCAGATCATTGCACAAAAGCATAAGATAATTCTGCTGCTTCAGTAAACTGCAAAGTATCTGACCTAAATGTAGTGCAATCCATCAAAAACCCCAGCAAAATACTGCAAAGTGATGGATAATATAAATAATACATGGGTCAGCATAGATCTTTGTGAGGCATGAGTTTTCTTCAATTTATAATTAAGCATGTAAAGATTTTTGGAGTTTTGTATGAGCCTCAATTTTTACCTTTGTAATAAAAACCCTCAATGTGTATTGCTCAGTTTTGCTTATGATAAAAAAGAAAAATTTCAGGAAATGTACCTGAGGTATCCATGAATGAAAAGAAACATCTGCCATATTTATTCCAGTCATTTAATCACCTGAAAAACTCTTAGGGCCCAGGTATTTTATGAGTTCCTTCACTTATAACAAGATGGCCTTCTTACAGGTAGATTAATTGTTCTTTTTTTTCTTCTTTTAGCTTTTCAACAATGTTTGCAGGGCTTTCCTTGAAAGGCAAAAGCATAATACCTATGCCAAGCTATTGCAATATTCTTATTACAGATGAGACAAGTCTAGTTGTCCCTATGGAAATACTAGTTTTTGGCCAGATTCATTTGGAATTAAGTTCAATCTGAAGTATAATTGCTTTTTTTTACACTTAGTTCCTGGCTATGACCTCATCAGGGTATATCATATGAAATCAGAGAGATATGAATGTTGAGCAATAGCTCTGGCATGCAAATCTATGGAAATCATCTGTTAGTGTGATACTCTCCTGCAGATTGCTTAAACTCTCTCACAGATGTCATTCCTTACGTCAGGATATGCATGTCAGTTTGTATTTTGGCTTTATTTAGAAGCCCGGGTTTCTGAGGTCTCTCTTTACATCCTGTTCCTGAGAATGGAAATAGTTTGTCAGCTCAGTGGTCTCAGTTTCTTCCACTTCCTCACTCACCAATGAATGTGAGATGTTGAGCTGGCATTGAGTGTCCAACTCATGACTGCTCAGCAGCCGCCTCCTTCCTATGGATCCAGGCTGCTGCTGCTCCAGTAGGCCGAGGGCCTGAATCCCTTCTCCTTCCCCCAGCAGAGCTTCAGGACATGCTGCCACTGAGATGGATGGATAGATGGATGGATGAAGTGGGGAGAACAGTGTGGCTGGACTCATTGGATCCCATGGATGAGGATTCCTATGGATGAGAATTGTAGATTTAGGTTTTGCTCTTCAACAAGCAGCTACGGTGGCTACAAACACTGCTGAATGCTGCCAGCTTGGTATGTATCACCCTGATTTAGTGCCAGGGGAGGAACCATTTCTAAAACAGAGGAGTTTTGTTTAATGTTTTACAAATGTCAACAGCATTCCTTTTTTCAAATTTTTTAATTTGAAATGCACAAATCCTTCTATACTGGAACAGACCAGATGAATTTATCAGGATTATTCCAGTGGGTCAACAAGATAGGACCTTAAAACTATAAGAAATTAACTACTTCCTCCAAAACTTTGTAAGAACTTCTGAGAAAGAGATATTCACCCTGTCATACACCACTAACAGCCACACCACTGCATGGGCCTGTGCTGTCTTCAAAGCATGACATGGAAGGAAAGACACGTCATGCGTGTTAAAAATCATGCAGCAGAGGAAAGCCTGCACCATAAATGCAGTCTAATCTGGAAAGGAAGCTACTGGGTCCAGTCCTACAGGGCTCAAGAAACAAAACTTCCACCAAAGTTAGAAGGGAAAAATCATCTTTTCCCAAATAGACATGCTTCTTTAGAACAATAAAAAGTTGTCTCTGAACCAGTGGATTATGCGTTCATCATGCTCATCCTACATCCTACTGGGCAGAATATATCTAACAGAAATTTAAGTAAGGGGAATAAAATATTTTAGCACTATTTTTTTTCCTTGCATGATACAAAGATGTGATTTCACGTGGAAAAAAAATCAGAAGATTAGTGGAAAATGGAATCTTTCCGAAGAGGAGAAGTTAGTTAAGCTTAACGTGGATGTCTGATGTTAGTCTTACAGAATACAAAAGGCCAGAGAATTCCAGTTAAGATTTAAGTTGACTTTTTGAAGTATTACGGAAGTCTAATGACTGCTCTGCATAAATTACTTCCAGATGCTGACCTGCTTGAAAATGGTGGGATAGGATAATTCCATGTTTTAATCAGCACATGTAACAGGTGAGATATACTGAAATTTGTTTCAAGAAATTAAAAGATATTATTTTTTTAATGTGGAGGGGAAATTCAATAAAATCTAAATTTTTTATGAGCAATTTTTTGGAAACAGTATTCTGTAGGGCTTTTTACATCCTAGAGAAATATTTAGTCTAATTTTTGTCATCACAAAGTAGAGTGAAACCCCCCAAAAAACAAGCATAAGACATTAAAGCTGTGATTTTCAGTTTACAGAGATTAAGAATGAACACGATCTGCAAATATTTTCTTATTCCCTTTCTTTCACTTTTCAAATAACTTGCAATGAACGAAACAAACTCAGTTCCAGGGCACAGGCCTCAGTATGCTGAGCTCCTCTACAACTGGCTGAGTTGGGAGAACTTTACCAATTTTAATGCTGCTTCTGATCAATGTCCTGCAAGTGCACTTGACTGTTTTCTTCAGAGATTCGGAACCAGATGTGAGAATGATAAGCATAACAAACAACCTCAGAAAAACAATGTTTATCATAATCAAAGAGTAAAATCACCATTTTGAAAGTTGTATCTGCTCCAAGGCAGTTATAAGAGGCCAACAACACTGAGGCACTAAGGATGCTAGGAGGTAAAGGGTTCCTTGCTTGTGAAGGGACTTATTTCTCATTTTTCATTTCTGTTTGTAATCGCTGTCATTTTTGTTTCTCATGCTTTGGATAAAAAAGGTGACTTTTATATTTATTAGAACTGGGTTTCAATAAACATTATGCAATATGGTAGACCAGGGAATGATTTATTGATAATTTGTCACTTATATTTATGGAAGTGTAGACCCTGGAGCCCTAGGGCTGGTAAATCATATTATGCAGCTACAAATGTTTTTTTATTCTTTGCTGCCAAAAGTGCACCATGTAAACTGATTGCCTCACCAAACCCCCAGGGCCTGATAATGATGCACTTGCTAATACAAAAGCAGGAGGGGTGAGTAGAAGACAACTAATTATAAGTTTATTTTTGTTTCAATATGTTTGCCATTTAATCTAGTGTTCTATAAACAACAGATTGATGAAATATAATTAGGAGGAAGATTACTGTTTAATGAGGGAAAAGATTGGGAAAGAATGTAAGTGGAGCAGTGGGCTGTGCAGAGTTTTTAGCTGTTTATTATTGTACAGCTGTAAGGCACTTTCACACAGTTCCCAGATGGAAGCAGCTGTTAGCTCTTCGCCATTAGAAAAAAGGAGGTTCATAGTTCAGTTTTATCCACTTGTTCCAGCCTAGTAACTCTCACTACAACACTTCACCAAGTCACAACTCCCATCTACAGCTGAATCTGTCAGGATGGGCACCCTGTCTTCATTTGCCACTTTGCCATTCACTTATCACATCTGGCAACCTCTCAAGCAACAAGCTGTTCCACTCCTTGTAATATGTTTATCTCCCATGATGATGTCAGTAAAAGTCAGCAAAAGTCAGCAAATCTAATATTCATGCTCAAACAGATTTGTTGGTGCTCTTTGTTTATGAGAAAGAGCTCTATATCACCCCTGCAGCTGCTTCCTCTTCAGCAAGCTTTGTTTTTGTACAGTGCTCTTCTGATAGGCCTTGGGAGCAGTACAAAGCATGGCCTCATCTGATTTAACAGGTTTTTAGGGGTTTTTTTAAATCTTGTTTTTCCCCAAACCATGTTATGAAACCTGCTTTTCCCCCTCAGCTTGAAAAGCCTCATACACAAGACAGAATGTAAAAGGCAAATAAAATAGGAGTTTCTTTAAAAAGCAGTAACTGGGAAAGAAAAAAAAAGTAGACAGACTTTCAAAAATGAATACTACAGTAACATTTCTCTTGTAGCACTTAAACAATTCCACATTATGGGCCAAGATATCCACTGCCCTGCACAGGCATTTACATTAGTGCAAAGTGAGTGTAAATCTTTACTGTTTCAGACAGGTTGTATGTTATATTTGGTGCCAAGGTATTGCACATGCTACGGGGAATTAGAGAATTTGGTGCTTGTTTTTGTAATGATTTATACATTTCACTCGTCTCATTTCACAGTGTTTGGAGCTATCTCAGATGCTTTCTATGGCATATTGTGTTTGGTCTTATAGAAATTTATATTTCTGAGGTATGCTATGCATGATAGTCCTATCAGTCAAGGCAGAGGCAGTGTTTATTCCAGGCTGGCATTAACCATAATGTTTCTGAACAGCTTCTCAATCTGGGTGAGGTATGTTCTTCTTCATTAGTTTCTGTTTTGAGATTAGAATTTCTAAAATTTCTTTTGGGCTACTTCACCATTTATTCAGATGTTTGGCTAGAGTTTCATTCCAGTTCCACCATTTATTTGTTCCCAGCACAGGATCAATTTGGAGATCTGGGTTTAACTAGGTGGCAATTGTGGCACTTCCTTTCCCACTAATATAAACCAGTCTGGTTCTAAATCTCTCTCTGTCTCTCTTTTTTTCTTTTTTAAGGAAAAACCAAGAGTATTTCTTTAAGCATTGAATTAAATTCTGGTATCTTTATATTATTTTGTTATTGGCTGACAAGGACAAATTATTTCACAGTTTCCAAAACACATTTCAGCATTAATATACTCTACATGTTGCAAATTTAACACTTAGGTGAATCTCAGGAGCAGAATTATATTCTGAACTGTAAAAAAAATTAAAAAAATACACAGTGCAAAAAAATTCCAACAGTATAAAGTTGTTTTAGTTATTTTAAATTGTACCACTATCAACAGGCCACCCACATGCTTAATCTAGAAGAACCACCTCTAGGCTATGAGGAAATCTCTGTGGCCCCAGAAAACTTGGCTATTTCACAGACAAGGATGCTGGTTAAAGCCAATTATGGTGGAGAATTTTATGTTCCAAACAGCTGTCCAGTTGGAGTTGGGCTAAGACCACCAAGTTATTTCATGTGTCACAAATAGCCATCTGATTGGTTAAATAAAGCTGCATATATATTTTTATGAATAGAAGTGGAAGGTTTAATTTGCTTTTGTTTGTGGGGTCTTATTTATTGCTCGAAAGTGTTTGGATGCCTGCTGGGTATTTGTGAAAAAGGGCTGCAAAAGCTGCACGTATTTCACCTGCAGGCCAGGAACAGAGGTACAGTGTTGTGGTTAAGGCTAACCAAAGCAGAAAAACTATGCTGGAGCAAGATAAGAAAACTACTGCCAAGGTTGTGGACCAAAACTAAAAACCCCTTTACCCAACTAAAAACCCCAGCTAGTATTTATGTATGCTTTCTGTGTATGTATGTGTTTAATATTAAAGGAACAATTTATGCTCAAAAATTTTGCCTCCAGTTTAGGTATGCTACTACTTAAAATTACAGCAGTTTAAATTACTTCCTTACCTGCTCTTTAATGCCTGTTTTCTCTTGTTTGATTAGTTCATGCACCAAGAGCACTTTCCTATGTGCAGTTTTACTGTTTCCCCTGTTTAGCCAGTCTGTTTTTTCACCCTGTCTGTAATATGAAAGTCCTATGCAGCAACTTAGGAGAGCAAAACACTTTTAAATCTCAAAATTATTAATTTTACAGAAAAATTAAGATGCAAGAGCAAAACTGGAAATGCTAACAAAAGAAGTACAAGTTAGTCTGAGTGTCTGCAGCTATGTCTAACTTCTAGAAAAAGAACTTTGTTAGTCTAATTGTCATTGGCATCACTTTAAGATAATGACCCCAACATTCCTAAACTGATGGATCACAGTCATATTTCTCATTAGACTAATAACATTAATAAACATTTATAATTCAGCCAACATTTCTGAATTTTCTTTTAAAACATTTTAAAGTAAATTGCTCATCCATGGCAGAGAATTAAAGCTCCCTGAGGTTATATTTGTTATTTATTTCCCAGCTCCATTACACAAAACCAAAAAGATTTATTGCAAAATATTTGATTGTCTCTAGCATCAATGCTCTCTTAATGTTTGCTTTCTTTCATAAGGCACCTATATTCAGCTTCTTCTTCTGTCTCACTGAATCTTTTTCTTATTTCTTTTCCTTCAGATAGTTTACTTTTTTCTTCACCTTCTCCATCCTTCCTTTTACCTTTAAATTACTCCTCTGTTATCACCTGACTCACTCATCTCTTGATAGTCTGCAGTTTTCAAATGCAAAAAATTGCTCATGATTTCAAAATGATATTGCAAATAAGGTATAGGCAGTATCTAAACCAAAAGCAGTGTATCCAATAAAACATATCCTTATGTATTAATAAAAAAAATTCTTCCCCTTTTGCTAATAATCAACAGTCAAGAGCGAGATTTCTGTGACTTGAGGCAATTGTGTTATAGGAAACCAATAATTACAATGGTGATTTATTACCTCACTCAAGAAAGAAGGGTTGTGATAAGAAGCACAGGAAAGGATTTTCTACAATTCTGTTTTTCTCTGCGTTAAATTTCTGCAGTATGGGACTGGTTGCATGGATCCTAGTGAGGAATTTCATCTCCAGGATGCCACTCAGCTAGAAATAACTTTTATAAACATTTAGCCTGTTCTTTAGGACACCATAATAGAAAGAAATTACTTAATCAATTAGGTTCCTTTCAAGTCCATGAAATACATTGGAGACTTAATATAGCTTTTTTCCCTTACAGTAAAGACCATAACTAATGGAAAAGCCACCACCCCCCAGCTAACCTCGACCTGACCAAAAAGTAAAGCTCCTGTGGAGGCACTCTTAACCAGATGAACAAAGTTTGTGACACATTTTGGTTTACAGTCAAGCTGCAAGAAGCTTCCCAAAACTAAGCGGGAATGTTTTCCGCTCTAAAAATTTCACAAGAGTTTTCTTAAATGTTGTGGTTTTGAACATATACTGACACATGGTAGCTATTAACTGCAAGGCATGGGTCTGATATCTTTGATAAGAAAAAAAAAAAAAAGAGACCAGAAAAGAGAAGAGAAGGAAGATTTCCAGGCTTTTCCTTTTTAACAAATGTCTACTCATCCAAAAAATCCCACAATAACCTAAGGAAATTTTTAGCTCAAAAGCTTAAAAGGACACAAAAAAGCTCTGTCTAAGTATGAACACTAAAATAGTCTGGGTGTATGATTCACCTGCTGCTTAGGCTATACTTTGCAGTATAATAATCAAACTTAGCAAATCACTATACCATGGCCATCAATAAGGACGCACAGGTTTTAAAACCCACCAGAAATGGAGACTTTCTCTGTATGTGCCTGAATATCTGCCACTTGGCCTTAAGGCCATTTCAAGTCCTCAAGTAAGCTGATATTTAACACCTCATAAAAAAGCTGTGTACACCTGAGCAGAGGAAAAAAGTGACATTTGTTGGTGGTTTGTATGCAGGATCAGGTTACCTCTTTTAAAAGCAAGAAAGATCTTCTTCTAAGTGTTTAGAAGGAGAAGGGGAAGGAAGCAGGGTGGCATTGCAGAAATCTTTGTTTTGGAGAAGGTGCTAAAAAAAGAAATGGGTTTGTACAGCTGCAAGCAAGCATACCATTTTAGAAAAGTGCACAGACTTGCATTGCTTCTTGGTGAATTAAAAGATTTACAGTACACACCTAGGAAAAATTATAGCTACTCTGCACATACCCTACAGGTACTTGGTGGCTTTTTGACTGTCCTGCGCTCAGAAAGATCTCTCTCTGAATATGCCCAGATGCATGTAATGGCTCTGCTTTCTTTAAGGCCAAACAAGAAGGCAATGAGTTGCACAGTCTGCCCTGCTTTGTTTTCCTCAAGTGAAATATGATTTTAAACCTAAATGCTGAAATGGCACCAAATATTTAAAATATTTTTTAGTTGGTGAGGTTTTCCACAGTGCCGGTTTGTTTTCCATTCCCCCCATGACATCTCACAACTCTAAGTGCTCAATGACAGCCTGTAGAGGTTTCGCCATAATCCACCTTTATCCATTAACAGACACTCAATCACTAAAGTGCTTACTAGACTAAACATATTTATCCAACCAAATCACACTTTACAATGCAATGCTGCCAATCAGACCCCAGCTATTAACGAGGAACTGCTTTAAGGGGATTTTGGTGTTTGTGCTGTGAAGAGCATGCTTACCTCCAACAAACCACTAAACCAAATTAACATAGCTGTATCCTCATAAAAGAAACCAGATATCCTGTTGTGAAAATAGAAAGCTTGGTAGGACAGGGCTCTTTTGATGGCTAGCAGTGTGGCAGACGAAGGCTTCAGACTACAAATCTGGTTACCACAGGCTCATTACAAAACTCTAGCATTAAGCTTTTGCTGACTTTAAAAACAAAATAAAAATTTATCATTTGGGTAACTCAGTAAGTCATCAACTTACTAAGTTAC
Organism: Melozone crissalis; assembly: GCF_028551555.1. Classification (NCBI taxonomy): domain Eukaryota; kingdom Metazoa; phylum Chordata; class Aves; order Passeriformes; family Passerellidae; genus Melozone; species Melozone crissalis. The sequence continues at coordinate 30,684,235 of NW_026535784.1, read as the reverse complement.
TATTATAATTGCAATAAGTGCTGTAATTGTTGGATAAGGCTCCTTAATTCTAATTGCTCCTTTGTCCAAGATCATGTTGTAAAAATGCTTGCATTAGCCAAAATAAAATCCAAGAGACACAAATGTGGTAGTAATAATAATTCTTTTTATTAGCCTGGAAAAGAGGAAGAGAACAAAGCTTTAAAAAGACTTCAAAGTTCTGACCAAGAGAAAAAAAATCTAAAATCGGAGAAACATGCGTACACTCTGCCCTTTTATTAGACTCATACAGACTAAGTGCCATCACCACATCTTAGAGCTTGACAGCATTTCTTTCCCAGGCAGCAGGAAAAGTTACACCATCCATGTTGCAGGGCTAATTTAAGTTCTCTGTCAAAAACTACATAAACCAGTCCTGTATATTCTCACTAGGAAACCCTAATAGTTTTAGACTTATTGGTATTATACATCCTTTAAATCCCCATATTTTAAAGTTGGATTCAACATTGGCTAGGACTTGACATATTTTCCCTCCACTTAACCATAGCTAAAAGAAAAGTTTTAAGTTTTCAACTCTGAGGTAAGTGACTCATGAAAATCCATGTTTTTAAGAAAAACTTATCAGTTTAAAAATGCATATATATCCTTCTTTACTCCCAAATAGCTTTAGCTCTGTTTTTGAAATATGTATTTCCAATCCTTCACTGCTTATCAAAAATAATGAGCACTTTCTTTTTTATTAGCTTTTATAAACACTTCTGGGGAAAATTTTATGAGCAGCTAGAACAAGTTTTACTTCTTGCAAAGAAGGCTTTATGCTGGAATTGTATCCAAAATGAGCAGACCACAACATGAACAGATTTTCCAAAAAATCACTAGAGCAAACTTCTAAGTTAGAGTTGGAAACATGTAGAGTAAAAATTTGGTTGTCAAGTAACAGAGTAGTATACTTTTGTATGGTAGATCCATGCACAACACTATGTATCCATCCTCACTGCTTCTGTAGTCTTACATTTGTTCTGAACAGGTATAAATAACACAAAAATTTCCAAGTTAAGGTTTTCCAAGTTTGTGTGTAAGAATGCTAATATATGTTTTTATATGAAAGGAACAAATTCAGGTTTTCAATGCATAATTATACCACTTAGAAAGGGAAAAACATCATAATACTAGAAGTACAAGAAGAAAGGAACAAATTACAATACAAATTAAGAACAGGAATCATTGCAGACCACAATGAATCTCAGCATTTAGAAAATACTTGTTGTGGTACATGAAAAGTACATGTTTTCACGCCTTTGCTTCATATTCATGTTAATACATTTTATACTCTGTATTGTTTATATGTGTCACAGAAAGCAATGAAAATATACACAGAAAGCTTCCAGAAAGAGCTTTCTTCTGATTAACTGAGAAAGCAGCATTAATAACTGTAATGCTGCCAATTCGGTTCTGTACCACCAATTTGAAACAATTTGTTGTTCCATGGAACATGAATTTCTCAATGTTCCACTTAGTTATTTTTAATTGGTGTTTTGTTTTGAAAGGTACCACATGTAGCATATTGAAACTTTTCAGCTAGCAGAAAGTGAAGAGCAGTGCAAACATTGGGGCAACAAAATATTTCATTCTTTCTTAACTTTGTTATTTAAGTAAAAAACACAGCCACATAATTAAAGCATTTTACTTGAATGCTCTTGCTATGTTTAGAGGCCAGAGATGCTAATGAAATATTTACCAACTCCTTGAGCACATAGGGAAGGGAGGGTACAGCTCATCTATTGAATTACACAATGCAACACATACCTGTAATGTGCACAAGTAATGAGAGAATATTGCCCATGGTTCCAAGCACCATGCCCCCAGTTTTTATGTACAAGGGTGGTATTATGCCTTTTCACTTGTGACGCATGAAAGTGTCAAACTTCCCATTTAGTTTCCAGTTGTGTCTTTAAATAGACATAATACATCCAGCCAGATTGCCTATATTTTCCACCACATGGCCAGCACTGCCTGATTTGTCTTCTGGAAATGAGATGATTCATTCTTTAAAGTTGCTCCACTGAAAGGCTTTTCCACATGTTACCCAGTACTGATAATCTCCACAGAACTATATTTGTTGGAGGTACAGTAAATAAGAAAGTGTAAAATTTGTAGCTGCCTCTAAATATTTTTGACATAAATAATAAATATTTTCTGTAAAATACTTTGAAGTTAAGGTAGTTTCAGGACCCCTAAATCCCTAAAAAAAAAAATCTAAATTTACTAATATATGATGTTTGTATTTACCCTAAAATGGATAACATTATATAATATTTTGAAATCATTTTATTCAGGCTGAAGATATAATCTGAAAATAATTAAAAAATAGATTACCAGTAACATGATAGGTCTTATTTATAGTGTCTTTTGCAGTTTCTGCTTTATTCATTTCCATAGTGCAGATGTCATCATGGCATGTTGGCCAACAAATCTGTAGCACAAGCTCAGATGCTCCTGTTAAGTTTGTTTATTCTATGAAGTGTTTTTGGCTTATTTAATAAAGCTTTACAGGGTACTGAAAATCTCTGAAGTAACTGCACCTATTCTTTAGGTCCTTAAAATATTACGATCAAGACATTTTTCTGTGGGTAATTGTCGTAATATGGGAGGATAATTATGATATTAATTCTTCATTACCCAGGCCAATATAGGCAAAAGAGGTAGGCAGCAGAGGCAGAATTTGATAATATGGGGACAGCTGTAACTGACCACGGGGAGTCAGGTCCTTTGGGGTTATCAGGTCCTCCTTGGTACAATTTGTGCTGGGCCACAGCTTTCTCTGGCAGACACATCTGTGTCTATCTGTGGTTTGTTCTTTATCTCTCCGAACACAGGAGGGCTCATTATCTTTAATGGAGCAGAGTATGCTTGTGATGACAACTGTGGACTGGTTCCTCTACAGGCTAATAAGGTCTATATATACACCTACACATATGTGTCTGGATACCTACAAAAAACCTGCTGGCCCAAACTGGCGGGTCAAGAGGAGAAAGCACTTGCTGGCTGGACAAGTGGTCAGTCAAAACACATTCTCTTGGCTACTCTAAACTTGTTTATTTCTCCTTTCATGCTCAAGCAACTTGGTCAAAAACTTTGCATTGTGTAACCCTATTTCAGGGTACTTGATGGATTAGGTTACTCTCCCTTCTGGGTAAACAGATGAGGCCACCAGTAGGTATTCTCTATCTGTTTGATAAAATTGTTTTAAAAATAAGATGTTTTCTTAACAAACTAGAAATTCTGTCTCTCTTTTATTATATTAAATAGCATAACAAATGTCTGGTAAATAAGTTAATATCTTTAGTCTAATGTTTTGTTAATTATTTAGCCAAAGCACTGCTGCAGTCTGTCTGAAAAGAGGCTCCAGAAAGCAATATTATCATAACAGACTGATAGCATCTAATCTAATATTTGGTAGGAACATTTCACATAAGAAACCTTCAAACTGTATTTTACCTTTTGCTAAAATACTAAGGAAAGATGATAAACAGTTCATTATCACCTGCCCTTCTCAGTCTACAACAGAATCTAGAAGTGTATCACATTCCCTCCAGAGTTCAATGGCAAATGGATCCTAAAATAAACAGTACTTTACCTCAAGTGCATGTTACAGGCACATATGGATGGAACATACTGTTCCTCTATGCTTTATTTAAGCTTTATAGGAAAGTACTTAAGGAAGCAAATTCACAGCAGAAATGAAATATATGTTCCAACTGGAATGCATATAAACAGTGCCTTTTAAAATTTCATTATTCTGACTTGTCAAATTTTGACATAATATGCATTAAAGATTTTGTAAGTCAAATAAGTCAGTGTGATACCAAAAAGGGAAAACATTTGGAAGCCAGAACTGTACCTTGTTGAGTCTTTTGATATTCATAATTTTTTTCCTACATGTATACAAAAAATACATTGTTTCAGTTTAGACATATTCTAATTCAACGTTTTTGGAAAACTATTGAAAGAAATGTTTATTCCATTTACATTGACACAGGAAGGGAAGAAACATTTTTTCAGCCATACAGTATGTGTTTCAGACACATATGTTCTACTATCTGATGTCCAAGAAAAGGGCTGCTGCATTCTCACTGTTGTGACAAACTTGAACTTCAATTTTTTACTCAGAAATTTGCTCTGTTTTAGTAGAGTCTGAAGCATTTCTTCCCTTTTTCCTGAGTCTAAATATCCACAATATACGCTCTACTATATATATATTTAAAATATATAGACTGATTTACCTATTTCTCTCAATACTTCATTTTGAGTTAATGAGAAGGTCTAGAGAGATCTGGCTAGTCAAGTCAGGCTACATTGGGCTCAAAAATTTTGATAATATCTCCATGGGAAAACACAGTACACTTGTTAATTAAAAAACCCCAAAACACCAGACAAGGGATTGCTGTTATAACTCTGTTCCATGCCTGTTTCACACCATTGCTGCAGCAGTCACATGCAGGCTTCATAACATTCCTTGATGTTGATCAGGATGATGTCCATTGACATCTCACAAGGCAGTTTGCATTTAGTAGCTATTGCATTTTTATGAAGTCATGCACTTTCTCCCCCACAACATTCATCTTCATGTACTATTTCTTTCCTCCTCCATATTTATTTTAGAAGTTGGTAGTATTAAAAAAAAAGGCTATCCCTCTTCTAGATACTAAATCCCTGAAAAACTGCCATGAAATTTTAAGTCAATTTTTTTTTTCTGCTGTGAAACAAAATGAATCTATAATTTACATTGGTTTAAGAATGAACATTTCTTTACTGATGGAAGGCCAAATCTTATTTTTTTGGTTCGCTTTGTTTGTTCCAAAATAATATTTATCAGGTTGCCTGTTCCATAATCCTTTACTGAAAGGTCAAAGATTAAAACTAAGCACTCTTGTCCTGTGCCCTCAAAGCAAGCAGAGCAGACAACCTCTGTTGTCTTGGTTTCCTGCTACTCAGCGTTTGTCAGACACTGATTAACACCCTGAGCAGTTATCTCTACATGGTATGTTTCTAAATCAAATGTCATAACCAATGAGTCACCATGAGTAAGAGAAATAAGATTACCTTTTAAAATATGTTCACAGTAAGCCTTTCCTTAAATGTCACAGCTAGCTACTCATTATTTTGCATGACATGCAACTTTAAAGTAAAACCCATTTGTGAATGTACAGTGACCTGGTATTTCCAAGAATATATGATAAGAATATATGATGAAGAAAGGAGTGCATTGCTTTTTCCATAGACCTTTATTCTGTACATTATGGAGCTCAGAATCTCTTTGCCATGCAGACCTAAATTCAAGAGTACCACAATAAATACACTACCACTTCTTTCATAGATTTCCCTTTTATTTTTTTTCTTTCACAACACTTGATAGATGGAAAGGAAATAAGTCAGACTATTGAAAATTTGAAAGCTTTAAAATAAAATAATGAGCAAAGAATTTTGCAGTGGGTGGGGCAATAAAAATGAAAGGCAAGTCCCCCAAGAGTCACAAACATGGAAGATTATACCAGAGGAAACTGCCAAGATTGGATAAGCTGACTGAACAGAGAGAAACAATACCAGAGACACCGGCTAAGTGGTTCCACAAAGGAGAATGCAGTTTCTTTAATTGACTGATGTAATGATGAATGTAAAATAAAAAAAAAAAAAACCACAAGGAATCCAATAGAATCACTAAAATTTAAATAAGAGTTTTGAGGGAAAGGCTCAGAGAAAGAAATTCACTTAGTCTGGTACAGTTTGGGCAAGATCTGTATCTCTTTCCAGAAATGGTGGTATTATCATAGAGCCTAAAAACTCTTAGCTCATGCAAATCCCATAGGCTTATTACTCCGTTTAGGCAATTTTTTTAATGTGCAATAATTTGCATTGTTGCTGTGTCTGCCACAGTTTTGCAGACCTCAGAGACAGATGCATGCTGGCACCCAAGCCCAGGTCCAACTGCAGGCTCAGAGGTGGTGTTGGTTCCCATGTTTCGTACTCAGGGTGAGCAAAGCTTCCATCCAGCACAGGGGAGCTTTGGGGCACAGCCACTCTCCCTGGCAGGATCCTGCTCTGCTCCAGCACCGAGGGCCCCCGCCTGGAAAGTCTTGCACAACTTGTGAACCTTACGTTCCTTATCTTGGAAACAAGAATATTTAAAACTTAAAAGGGATTTGAAATCCTTCTCTGCTATTTTCACCACACACAATACACTGTAGGGGCAAGCAGTTTTTTGCTCCCTGCAGCACAAAACTGGACTCATGGATTTGTGAAATGGGTGTGGGTTTGGGATTGGGAAAGTCCTTCAGTCTAATCCCACCTACAGACAAGCTTTATCAAATTTTTTGCTTAGATAGCTCTCTGAAAAAGATTACTTCAAATGGACAAACATTCTTTCCATTTTTTCAGACAGTCTCAGGAAGTTTTCTGTGAAAACCTAAACCTTCAAACTGAAATATCTCCAGGAAATGCAAATCTTCTGATAAACTTTAGGCTTCCTTCACCACCACACAGTGATCCCAAAGTGGGCTGTGGGGGGTTTTTGTTTGTTTGTTCTCAGGTTTTGATTTTTAGTCTGGTTTTTGTTGTTTTGTTTTTAGTGTTTTTAAATCATCAGGATGCGAAGTTCTTGAACATTTTATCAATTTTTTGAAGATATGCACGTCTAAAAATTTTGAAAAGTTTTAGAAGTAACAGATTCAGTGGACAATCTATGAAGGATCATCAAGTCTGACTCCTGGTCCTGTGCAGATACCCAAGAATCACACCATGACTGTGGGACAAGCAGTTCCAGAAGCAGTTAACTGCCATTGCTGGAGGCAATGATTTTTGCATTATTTGTGAAACTGAACTACTTTTCACTTTCAGTTCAGTTTCAAAACCCTTGTCACACCACTTGTTCCCTTTCAGTCATGCCCAAAAACCATTGAACATAGGAAGTGCTCTACTGGGTTAGGCTAGTGGTCCACCCAGCCTTGTATTCTGCCTCAAAAAGTAGCATTATGGGGTATTTAAGAAGAGGTTGCAAGGCTGAATACTTCATGCAACTTCTTTTAGCTTGTGTTTCTCCAGCATTCATGATTGATGCATTTGGGATATTAGAGGGAACATCCTTCCCAGTCATTTTGGAATCCATTTGTGGACCTGTTTTTTATAAAAAATTTGTTGAATATCTCATCTTCTACTGCTGTCCTTCACAACATCTTTGGACAATAAGCTCTAAAATTTCCTGACCTGCTGAGAAAACAATCACTTTTTTGCCTGTTTTAAACCAACTTTATACTAGCTTCACAGACATTGCTGATTCTTATCCAGAATGATCAGCTGAATAACAGTTCCCTGCTTAGCCCACAGTATATAAATGACTTTGTGAACCCAAATTATATTCCCATTCAGGCTTTTTTTCCTCTAAATTGTAGATTGCTATCTATTGATAGTCTCGCCTCCAAGGGTCCCATCTTCTTAGCCTTTCTTCTGTTGCCCTTCTCCTCAACACCTTTCATTGCAATGAACTTTTTCTCAAGTTATAAATACAATAAACAAACATAGAACTGGCACTAACAGATGTCATTCTTGTGACTTTGTGAAAAGTTGGGGTTTGAGCTGTAGGTACCAGTGACTGCAGAAGACCTGCTCTTTCCCCACCTGGCACACATCAGTAGGACAGCAGGTTGGTGCACAGCAAAAGTCAATCCTTGGCACCTCACTCAAAAAAGCTTCTCCAGAGCAATTACAAAGTTTCCATGAAAAAGTTTTTCTCCTTATTCATAAGAAAGTAATTTGATTAATTCTTTTTCCCTTTGTATGTTTAAAGAATATACAGTAACTCAATCAGACAATTAATTTTCGTTAAAAGCATTTTAAAGCAGTAAAACAACTCTGTAACTTGTTGTTGCACTAGCACAATTAAGACCAGGCCCAATTATTTCAAACCTTAAACAAATGCAAAACACGTTTAGAGTTGGGAAGCCTGTACTATCAATGGTGTCTGCAAAAATTATAGCTAAATGTTTCTGATTATATTAGTTTAGCATTTTAGTGAAGTCATTCAATGGGCAAGTCCACACACAGTATTTACTTTTAGGAAGCTAACAGATTCTGTTTCCAATTCAAATGAGGTTTCCAGCCTATGCAGCACCGACTCCAACCATCTCTGTAGATACTGTGTGTGCTTTATCTTTGTGTGATTTGTTGTATGACACTGAGAAACAGAGGACATAGAGACCCCAACAGCACAAACCATTCCTCAGGGTCACTTCTCTATATTCACACAGAGATTCAGAGCATAAAACTGTCCCTTAAAAAGCAAGTTTTTGTAGATGTGAGCTCAAGTCAACCCAAAAGATACATGGGACCTTGTAATCCAGTATTAAGAGATGTTCAGGGAGCAAGAAATTTGAGAGAAATTACTAATATCCAGTATGTTTCACCTTTTCTCAAAATCTGGGCCTTTCATTTGTCCCCAGTGTGTACCCTGTCAAAGTAGCAAGGGGCCAATTTTCCCTCTAATACATATTATCCCTTTTAATCAAGAACTAATGCTCATTTATTGACTCTCTACTGAAAGACTAATAAAGTTCTGTGGCAGCAGACTTATTCCTGATGTAAGCATCTCTCAACTTCCTTTCTCAGTCAGGAACTTGTAAACTGCATCTTCCTAAGAGGAAGAAAAGATTATCATAATTCAGACTTAGACAACCAGTGCTGATTAAACCACAATGAAGTCCCACTGGAGATAAGATTGTTGTAGGCTCAATCTTGTCATTTAGTCAAGAAAAAAGCTAGGACTTAATCTCTAAATCCTATAATATGAAACTAAATGCAGTTTGTTAAGGTATCTTAAATATGGTAGGCTTCCTGAGGAAAACAAAGTTTCAACTTGCTCATTAAAGAGATCTCTTGAAAAAGTCAGTAAAATGTCAGATGGTTCTGTTACTTAGAATATTAAAATGCTTTTTGTTCACGATTCTGCACTGTAGAGAACTTAATTTTGTAAGAAAAAACTTGAATTTTGCATATCTTTGTTTTATTAATATAAGAACTAGGAATGCAGTTTCCAAAAGCAATGAAGACTTATTTAAATTTGGGTGATATTTAGCTTTTTTTGATTTAATTTTTTTTATTTCCATATTCTTTTGTTTTGACAGTAGAAATCTTCCCATGTACTGTAATAAACAGGAAACAGATCTCTGGAGATTTGCAATCTATGCTAAATTTAAAAAGTAAAGCCAATGCTAAAATATTCTTTCAACAAGAATTTTCCTATTGATTGAAAGAGAAGTGTTTTGCTACAGTATACTTGAGGTAAAGGAATTCATATCAGTCCCTGGTGACTTTTGAAAGTTACTCGATTTCGTTGCTGCTGCTCTGCCTGAATCCTGCCCTGTCCAATTTGGGGAGGGAAGCCTGGGAGCTCAGCTGCCTGTCACTGAGCACGGCCACAGCCTGGCTCTGAGGGCTTTCCAACGCCCTGCCCTGTACTGGCCAGCAGACTGCTACAGCTGAAGATGCCAGATCCACCTGTACTTCATACCAGAGCAGCTGTTAGGGAAAGTGAAAAAAAAAAAAAAAAGGCTTAATTTAAGTTTATAAAGGCAACAAAGCAAAATGTGAGGAGATCAGAATGTTACGGGATTGATTTTCCCCACAGAACACGACAATGAAGAGAGAGCTGTCCTGGATGGAAATCTATATTTACTTGATGCATCCAGACAATGGGAATCCTCTTTCCACTACCTGGCCAATTGGCTGACATAAGGAGTGCTTAGATTAGCTCTCAGGGAACATTAGAGAACAAGGTCTTTCTTTTATGTTATTTATTATCTATGTTGGCTGGTCTTCAATATTTTCATCATCTTCATAGTGATTGTGTTTCCTTCCACTGTCTCTCATCATCCTTGGGGACTCTTAAACATTTATGTCTGCACTCAACAGCAGAAATTGAAGATTTTGTACGTGATTTCCAGCTAAATCCTAGGGTAATGTATTACTAGGGAAATCATGACATTCTGGCGGATCTGCCAATTTTATTTGCAAGGAGAGCTATGGAAAAATTTTACTTACTGCAGTCAAGAAGCAGATGTGCACGATAACATAATAAAGTGTAAGGCAAGTATTTAACAAATAATATAATTGTTTGCACTTCTAGCTTCTGTAGATTGCAATTGGCATATCAGCATTTGGACTCTTGAATTAAAAGGGAGACTGGTAGTCTTATCTCAAAGATACCACAATTATTTTCCCTCTAGCATTCTAAAATTTCAAAAGAGAAATGATAAGGCCAAACTAGAATTATCAGAGAAACCTGATTTTTAGTATGTAGGTACTCAACACTTTTTTGAGACTATCAGACTGTTTTGAGGGCAAGGATTTGGGTTATCCATTAGTCAGGTTTCTAAAAATATTTGGCATCACCTATTATCTTACCCATGAGCAACTATGGAATCAGAACAGCCTTTGTTGATTTTTTTTTTTCAGAAATGACTTTAAGAATAGGTGGTTAACTTAGCTGTTATCAGCCTATTAAGAAATATGGGATTTTTCAACAGTGAAATATGATTATTACACAACTGTGATATATTTTTCACCATGCTTATTCATTTATGAAACACGCTTTACTCAGCACAGTTGAAATCCAGCTTGTAATTTCTTGTGTTACATGACTGAATTTAGTGCTCCATTAAAATACTAAGTGAGAAAAAATAGTCATGGTCTTCCAGTCAAACTTTTTATAACTAACCCAATAGTGTTACTGATTCCCTTAGATCCTCTAATGACACTAGCTACTGCAAACGAAGAGTAAAAAAACCAGTAAAGCTCCACAGTAATTATTGAATTAATTCAAAGGACTTAATTTTATTGCAAATTAATCTCAGACAACTTTAAAAAAGTATTTGTTCATTTGCGCACTAGACCTTCTATGGTCTAGTGAGGGTTCTACCGACAGATTGGTCTTATTTCAGACAAGTCTGGGGCAGTCTGAGAGCTACGGCGTCACAGTCACCTACCTTATTTTTTCTGCCATTGTGAGTCATAAATGGCTTCAATAATTTTAACCCTGATGCAGTGCATTCAGGGGGAATGATCCTATTAGATTTAATGGAATCACAATATGTTTTGGAAGTTAAAGAAAAAAGTTCCCTGTTTCTTTTGACAAATCATAATGTAAGTAAAAAAAAAATTAAATTTTAGTGTTGTGTGAAAGAGGAAATACAGGAGATTGATCACAATTTTATTTTTCTACTTTTCTTCTTTTTTTGTCAACATTTCTCTCACAGAAAAGATACTGTGTTCCAGGTTCTCTGGAGTCTGAATAGTATTTTAAAAGGAGCCTAAGTGTTTCAGGAGTACCAGAGTCAAGAGAAGTTAAAAAACCCACTTCTAAATCTGCACAAAAACTCATTAGTGCTTATACAACATATTTAATGTAGCAACAAAAGAATACTATGAACAAAAAAAAAAAAAGTGCCCTGATGTGATCATTGTAAAGGGGAAAAATTTAGTATTTGAGGATTAGGTATTTTAAAAATCTTGTAAGTCTAAATACGTGGCTGTTTATGAATGAAAGAAAATGGTTTTGATTTTCAGGTAATCAATTTGTGTCTCTCACAGAAAGCACTTTCTCAGGGTCCTCTAAAATATCTTCTACTTTTGTCCTTTAACACATTTGCATTGTGAAGTTTATTTAAAGGCAGTCATGTAGAAGTAGAATGATCATTCAATGAATATTTTTATTACCTTGTCTTTACTGGAAATTCTTTAAAATAAATTTTCTCAGATTTTGTATTATTTTCCTTTTTACCAGTTCTTCATCTCCATTTTCAGAAGGCTACATCACTTGAATATTTTCCAAAACCTTTCAGTTCATATTTTTGACTGCTTGTGAAAAACAGTGCTTTGAATACTTTACATTGGTTTGGTTATTTCATTATTTTAATTTCAAATATGGCCTGTGACTCATGGCCATAGGTTTAGAAGGATTATCATGCAAATTCTTCTTTCTTTTCCTTGTAAGCAAAACATAGTAAATTTGTTGTGAGGTGAGTGCCCTCCACTACCAGCTCCTGAGAATATTTCTGACTAGTGCATTGGTAGTTTTGCAGTCTTAATTATTGTACTTACATAGCTCATCTTCATCATTAAGTACTGTGTAAATATTTACTTATAATTTTATGCCATGTACAGAAGAGAATTTAATAATGGTTGTCTCAAAATAGTATTTAGAGAAGAAAAAAATCTCAAATATGTTGCTATATCTCTTGTCTCTTCCAGCTTTATGCTGGATCCACATTTCAGAAGAAAGGTTCTCCTTTCTTCTGAAATGTGGATAAGTCTAGTTTTCCACAGACTTATCTTGCTACAGATACAACACTGTATCAGAACAATAAACTGTTTGTGTTGTATGATAAGATAAAGACCTTTTCCTGAGGTTTTGTTTTGGGGTAAAAATATTTTGCAGAACTGATAACTCAGTGTGAGCCATTTTGTTATTTTCCTTCACCTGAACCCAGCTGCAGTGAACTATTCAGATTTATTCAAGAACCTAGTTAACTCTCATCTTCCTTGAAATAGGAAACTTGTGCTTGCGCTTGGATCAGTTTCACCAGCCAAGTGTAGGGAAGCAGGAGTTTTCCTGCTTTTAGCCTATGAACCACATTTTTACAAGCCAATCAACATTTGGCATGGAGAGTAGGGAGAAAGTTGGTAAGATTATTTTCAGACCTGTTAATCCTGTGTGCATGTTGTGATCTATACTGGTGCTGGGCTCAGCACAGAAGATCAAGAGCACAATGTTATTGTACTATTTTTCTTCTGCATAAAATACATTTCTTCTCCTCCAATGTCCATTAACCTAGACAGTAAAGAACAAACATTTTTCTGTATGGGGAAGTGCTTCCCTGGGTAGGCATGATTTGGGCACTGCTATCCAATACCAATGCACAAAGTCCAGAAACACTAACTTTGTGATGGTTAGAAATAATCTACATAAAGAAATATTGCTGTAGACACTTAACTTCCAAAACAAAGCCAAAATCCCAGGGAAAATTTAGTGGGTTTTTTAAAACTGGAGAACCTATATGCATATGATCCACATTTTTCTTTTTTTTCATGCAGCTGTAATATTGTATGAGATTAGATATATTTCTTGAGTATGAACTATCAGAAAAAAATTCTAACTTGTTATTTTCTATGCTGGCTGAAAAGCTGCTCAAACAGGATTTGCTCTGATTTCTCTCCAGTTAAAATAGAATGCAAATAGCTGAAAGATCTTAAACTATGTAAACAACAACAGTAAGGGTACTATTAAAAATATCTGGGTGTAATTTTAGCTTTTAAATTCTGTTTTTAATTTTCCTTTTATGCTACTGGCAAAAATGAAAACTTTTGTCTTCATAGGAACAAATAAACAAGAATGTAATTAAAATATGAATAGATATCTCTTTACATATTTTAACTTATATTTTTCACTCAGTTTCCTACTTCAAGACAACTGCTGCCTGATAATTCACCATCTCAGTCCTTGCTTTATGCATTTCATGTGATTACTTTCTTACTTAAAACCTAACAAGGAATGAAGCTTATTTAAGCTGCATAACAGTGAAAATATCCTCCTGATGCTCTCCAGATCTCCTTGGAGAAGGAGGCGAACCCACCCTGCCCCTGCTGACAGCACCTGGGACAGGGAAATCTGTGTCCTGTCTTTAGGAAGCCAGAGACACCTAAAGAAGTCTGCTGTGATTGTTTGCCATCATTTCAGTTCCCACCACCATGCTTACCATTGTCTAAAAAAGATGTTAGAAAATTTCACTTTATAAACCTTCAGTTTCACAGCTAAGCTAGGTAAGAAAGAGATTTTGTGAATGGAGTAGTAGAAGATGAACATGCATGACTTACCATAAATAGGTTTGTTCTATGAATTCTCAAGCTTATATAAGGGGTTGTCCTGGTGTTTAGAACTTATTGTACAGCGGAAAAATTGCTTCTGAATTTTGAGCTTTCAGACTCCTTTATTCTTCTGTAAAACAAAAATGAAAATATTCCCTAGTCCTAAATTATTTCAGTTTTGTTAGAAGTACTATTAACCCTCTGCAGTCTCAAACCTACAAAAATGAAAGCTGTTCAGGTCAGTTTTGAGGAAAAAGGAAAGCTAAGATTGCTAGAAGGACAAAACAATCAATTACAAACAGTTTTACTCTGACCTTTTATAGAGGTCTGCAAAAATGTTAAAAATTATGAGATAGCAATAAATTCTCTTACTTTGAAAGCCTTACAGTAATTTTTCTGTATCTAAAGGAACAAGAAGCTTCAAAAATGTTAACATTTATTTTGCAATTAGAAATTTAGACCATAGAGACAAGCAGAAATAACATAGTCTATCTGTTTACTAACAACAACACTGTTATTAAGAAATTTTTATTGTTGAACTTCAATATTTTTTCTGTCTAGAGTAATAGTATTAGTGATGACTTAAAATTTGTGTAATAGAAAAGAATAAACTTCTCCATCATGGTTTAAAATACTGCTTCCAGCATCAATCTGTGGGCCTGAGTTCTGCTGAGAAAAGATATTAATATTTATTGCTGAAGCAATTTGCTAAATATAACAGTCAAATTTTTTCTGTTTATGTTTTGTGAGGATATGATAGGTAGCAGAGAGACCCACGTTCTGCAGAAGAGGGAATTCAGATCTCAACTGCTAAATACTTCGAGGCTGTGTCTTTTCAGTCACCTGCTGTGTACCAACATAGCAAAAGGACAGAAAAAACAGTTTGTGGAAAAAGTCTTTTCAGTCCTTTCTTATTACTTTTAAGTTGTGTGTGTTGTGTATCATGAAGGAAATCTTCAGAATTCAAATATATGTGAATATGGTTGATACTATTATTTTTCATTGATAGGTTTTAAAATGTGACTCTGGTTACTGACATTTTGAACAATAATATGCAGTTATTTTTGAGTGTTTTTGCATAGGTATCAATGAAAAGGAAGAAGTTTTCAAGTTCAGTAATACAAAAGTAATAAAAGTTAAAAAATAAAGTATAATATTTGTGCTCTCTCTTTTGGATGCACATGATATAGTTGAACATTTCGCTATAATGCTGACAATGTTCAAAGAAAGTTTTGAATTTTTTTCTATAGATAAGTTTAGATAGATAATCAGTTTAGGCAACCTGTGGCAAGAATAGGAAATGAATTCTTAGAAACCTTCAAAGAAGTTAGTTTCAGCTCATCCAGACTGATGAGCTCACCCGTCAGTTCAGTAAGGCATGCCACTTGAGGGGCACATGATTGTAAATAAAAGCATTCAGTGTTTGAAGAGATTTTTACTGATGATTGGTAAAGTTAAAATCAATGTTTCTTTTAGTGGTCATTCCACTGTGATCCCTGTTTTTTTGTCTTCCAGGTTATCTTGTCTTGAAAATAAGTTCCTTGCAGCAGAGCTGCAAACTTTTCATTTTGCTCCACAGAAAACTTAAAATATGGGTCAAACTACTAATGCCATGGTACACTCTTCTTTCCATGTTCTGGACTGTAATCCCACTCACTGGCCACGTGCACCAATTTTGTAAATTCAGTATTATGTTTAAATCCCAGTGAGATTGCTCAAGCTATGCAACCATAAATCTTTCTAAGACTGGGGACTGAGGCTGTGTAGTCCCAGGGCAGAAAAAGTTTTTAGCTTTTCTTCTAAAGGGCCAAGCTCACTGTCAGACATAACAAATAAATAATACAGTGGAAATATCATTATCTGAATTGCAAGCCTATTTTTACAAAAGTATCATGTTCCCTGGTGGTTGAAACATTATTCCAGGCTAGACCAATCTTGAGTTCGTATTTCAACATTACATGTCACAGCATAGACATATACTATGTAATTCATCCAAGAATCAGGAATCCAGGAATTCTTATTTACCATTGAAACCAGCAGAACTTTTTTTATTTTTCAAGTAAATAATTATGATTATATAATTTCCTTCCCGTGAGCATAGTGACTATAGCATTAAAAGAGAAAAGTTCTACTTAATGCCAAATAACTCCTTTCATTTTCATGATGTGCTCTGACCTAAAGACATTGATAATTCCAACCTATCTGTATTCAGTTTTTCATGGTACCTGAAGCTGATTACCATGCATGTTCTTATGCTTACATGCACAGGTTCCCTCCACAGAGACATTTGAGATCAGCCCAGCAGTGACACCTTTTCCAGGTAAATGAGAACTGAAAAATCCTGTAGCTCTGAGTCTCTTTTAAGTATTTATCATCCTGGACTGGAAGAAATTCTGTCAGGGGATTGAAAGAGGATCATGGGTTGTTGAAGAGGACTATTCCTCCCCTGTAAGACAGAACCTGTTGATGTCACCAACAGGTTTTTCTGAAACTTATTATGAGAAAAATAGAGGAGTCCACTCCACCTCTGTGGAATATACTTCATAATCTTCACCACCAGAGAGTCTTCTTTCATATCTAACCAAACTCTTTCCTTTGTTTTTAATTGTTAGTAAATATATTCTATTTTCACACTCAACTTCTTCCCCTTTTCCAGCCATGCCAAGCCTCTGAATTTTTTTACCCAGAAGCAAGGCTTCAGCAGCTAACAATAAAGCATGGTGAAATGCTAGGTGATTCAGCTCTCTGGAATCTTAAAACTGCATATCAAAAATGTTTTATCTCTCATTCTTTGATGCCCTTTTTGGACAGAACTGAAAATATGGGTATGAGGGTTCAATCTGCTTAATTTCCTCATCACAGTTACCACTGGTATTCCTTTTTTGTACTTAATTTCTAAATACTTTATTTCCTAATCAAAATATTACTTCAAATTCTTCTTATACAAAATTATTCTGAATTGCATAACTTTTTTGTTCTACTTTGTCTACAGGTATCAGCTGGACATTCCTCTCAAGTACCCTGTTGGTGTTCCTGCTCCCCAGTTGCCTGACAATAAGCTCCTTGTTACCAGCCATTTAGTCAAGGAGAAAGGGAACATGGAAAGGAAATGGGTTTTGTGCTGGGAACCACAAACCCAAGTCTTCAGGGATGTGATGTCACAACCAGAAATAAAACCTCACCCCCACCATTCCTAATTTTGTCAACCCATTCCTCTTTCTGGGAAGTGTTACCCAGAGAAGCCCCATGTGTTTTCTTTTCCTGTCCTGACAGCAGTTCTGCAGATACATCCATAGATCACCTTTCTCTGCTCTCCATCACCAAACTGAGAGATGGCAGCCCAGAATGTTTTTGTCACACACCATCTGATTTTTCAGCTGGAAGTCACCAGCCCTGTCCAGTCGAGGTGGAGGCCTGAGTTGCCATGAAAGAAAAGACTGGCTCAACATCTGGGTTTCTCAGGTACATACTGTGATTCACCCTCTCTTTCATGACTGGTCTACTCCAGCTGATATTTCTGTCCTGGCTACATTTCTTATGCAAGTATTCCTTGCAAGTATTCTTATGCAAGTCAGTCCTCACCCACTTCCTTCCATCACAGACTTCTCCCTCTTCACTTTCCATGATATTTATTCTAGACAGAGACTACTGTTTAATTACTCCTTCTGGGACCTGGTTGCTGTTGATTTTTACCTTGTTTCCTCATGGTTGAAACAATGAAATTAGAGATCATATCTAAATGGTAACACAGAATGTGTTGTATTCACCACTTGGACGGAAGGGACTGCTCAGTGAGCAGAATGTTGGTGAAGTGAGTCCACCAGCCCCTTCTGCTTTCAGATATGTCCTGCTTCCTTCCTGCAGAAGTTACCTCCCATTCCTTGTGACCTGGTGAAGTTAGTGAATTCTGTTTTGAAATAGGCTTGTAAATGGAAACATGATTACTGTCAAAACAATGAAACAAATACAAAATTCAGCTCTGTGAAATGTACAATGAAAAATAAAGAAGGGGAGAGTACAAAACATACTGAAGTCTTCAGAGCAGTGACTCTCTTGGTCAATAGGCAGGGGCAGCATTACCTGAGACAGCTCTGCTATTAGCAGTTTGAAAGCCTCTGCACCCTTTGAACCAGCTTGGAAGGAAAAGTTATACCAAGTCTTGTTTCATGGTAGTGTTTTCTGCGAATATGCAATCAACAAGAAAAGATCTAGTTTAGGGATCTAGTGAGACTTAGCAAGCAGAAGGTCTCTTAGCAACAGAACCCCATAAGTAATGTGAAGCAGCTGTGGTAATTTTAGAAAATGGCTCAAACTGTTGAAAAGCCATTAGGAAGCTGATATATAGAGAATAAAAGGAACCACTCAAATTTAAAAAGATTTCCCAATATGGACTGTTATGTTATTTTATAACCAATCTTAGTCATCCGAAGTTTACACGCCACAAAATTCTATTTATTACCACGTGGCTGGACTTTCTACAAGTAGCTGGAATTCCATCACATATCTGAAATTCCCCCTGAAAAAAGAAATGGCCAATGGCTAAGCACATATTCTTCAGTGGTAAAGGTGCTATCGCTATATTTTAGTGAGACCGATGCCACTTATGGTTTGATTTATTATTTGTGCTTGGAATGGGATCCTAAATAATTGGAATCAATTTCTTTAATAATGTAACTTTCAGTCTCTACTGGAAATAATGAAAGCCACTTGCTCTTGGTAAGGCTTTGCACATGGCTGATTGTCAGACATTAGCTAACAAGCTTTCTAGCTTATTTGACTGCTTCTTTAATTGGAAATATCCAGTAGCTTGACGAATGACATATTTTAAAAACTTTAACTGGAGCAAAAAATTAGAGGTGTCAGGAATAACAGATTTTATTGGTTTACTCTTCAGGCTGCTGCTGATTGATGAAAAAATAATGATATTTTATTTCTTATATTTATTATTATACTGTGGTCTCATAGCAGCCTAAAACTTCAGGCAACTGTTCTCAGTCAGTAAGTCAGCTGTCTCCTACTGGATTCAAATAGGCTGAAGTACTATTTTGAATAAAGGCCAAAGGTTATAAAAGTACAGAATATTAATTAGGCAGTCTTCATGAGACAGAAAAAGCTATACAAGCTGAGTTGGACGGGCTTTCAGATATTCATCACTCCTAGATAAAGGCGGAGGAAGCTGCATAATTAATCTGTGTGTGCAATGTGAAAAACTGCTGTGTGCAGCCTGGGGACATGAGGCTCATAGTTTTTGAGCCAACCCTTGCCATCAGCCCTGAGTGCACAACAGGAGAGCAGCGTTCAGTTCCACTCACTTGTGTGAGCTCCCATTTGCTTACACTGAAAATAATTGTACTTGGAGATTTGATCACAGCTAAACCTACTCACAGGATTGTGGGCAACTTCTACTTGTCAAGCCTTGTCTTCTTCCTACAGAGGGATGATTTTTGGAAAAGCTGTCTTAATGGACATCAGAGGCATGATATATGCTAGTATGCTATGGTATTATATGATAACTATTAGGAAATCATATATCTAATCAGCTTTATTAAAATAAATTTTTGAAGGAAATAATTGAAAAATATGATCAGATGATAAAAATAGCATAAACAGAGTTTCCAGCTCTGATATCTACCAAGTCAGGAGCCCAAAGATTAGCATTACTTATAAAAAATGCAAAAGTAAACAGGTTTCACAAGTATATCAATTCTTGAAAATTCACTAAGTTGTTTTAAGTATTCTCCAGCAAACAACAGGGAAAGGTCCACTTTTTGGGTATCATATTCACGTCTGCCTTTTTATATTTTCTGTTTTATGGCCACTGATGTTAAGTTGAGAAAGGACAGGTGTAAAACAAGTGATGAGACACAGAAGAGACCATACAAAGATTTTAAAATCTCATGGTTTAAGCCATTTCTAATTGGACAGACTCATACAGTCTCTTTTATCTGTTATGATAATAAGTGAGTAATGCTAAAAAAAAAAAAAATCAAGATTACCAGAAAAATAAACTAAATCAAGCAAAAGTTATGGGATTATAGGGAAACTTTGTCTTTAGTGGCTTTGACTCAAAGTTGGAAAGAAATTGATAACACTGGCAAAGCTTCACTTTTGGTTCTAAGCCAGTTTAGAAACCAAAAGAAGTCAAGTAAACTAAAAAGAAAATATTTGTCTACGAATGTCCATAAAACTCAAGCTATCAGGTTTCACATACCTGATGAAAGAGACATCTTAATCTCTATTTATCAATTAAGTTAATCACTAAAAAAAGAGTAGTAAACTTTTTATAAACTGCATATTGAAAAATATCCAGTAAACAATTATCTAAATCCCTCTTATATGTCTAAATCACTCTTATAAAAGTTAATTTCTCATAAAATCAACACATTTTGGATGAAATTTTCTGCAAATGTAAATTGCATAATTACGTAAATGAAATACAGTGCCCATCACCTGCGGTAATGTGATGACCACAGGGAGGAGATAAAATTCATGTTCAGCTACTTTTAGTTTAAAAGTTAATTCAAATTTCCAAATTTACTGTCAAGAAGAACTTCATGATTGTTCTTGAATTCAATCAAAACTCAGTGTTGCTATTTGATGTAGTAGATAAGGCTTTATTCAAAGCAAGATCAATTGGTTTGTTTTTAGTGGCCTGCTATACATCTGGCAGTGAATAATGTAAAAATATATTTGTTTATATTGCTACAAATACATCTGTATTTGTTTACATTGTTAATAATGTTAAAAATCTACTGGTCACTATCAAATAACAGTGCAGTCACTTTACAATAAAGCCAGGTAGGCAAAAGCAATCTGTTCCACCATTTAGAAGCTTCCTGAAATATTTACCTTCTCTTATCACTGTCTTTGCTAGGCTGTATCTGTTGCCACCTAATTTCTATGTCTCTCATACAACTACTAATTTCTTTAAAAAAAATTTATTCTAATTTTTTCTGTGTTTTTCTTTAAAATTCGCTTTCATTCTACCACCCTTTGCTCTTTCTCCTTCAATACCATTCAGATGGAATTCCCAGACTAGAAAAGCAGACTACCTTAGATTTTGCTTGTGTCAGTTTTATTTTCTATTGAGTTTAGTAATCCATCTTTTCTCTTACCAATATAAGTAATTATCATGAAGCTCCAAAAACTCCTGCATGTGTTAAGGCCAAGTGTGTTAAGCATTCACATTTTTTGAAAAGTCAGGCTCTTTGGAACATGTTCAGCAAAACACTTAGAGTTCTCAAGAAGACAATCTGCAAGTGCCTTGAAGCCCACTTCTGCGATATACAATACTAAATCTTAGCAACCATACTTAAACTGATATCCTTTCACAGACAGGAAACCATCACAGGATGAAACTGTCATACTTGGCTGCTAATTAATTAACTTTTGGAGTAGTGTAATTTGAGAGTAATAATAGAATAAGAGGTCTCTTTCAGTACTCCTGAGTGATGTATTGACTTGAAATTGTGCCACTGGCCTAACTGCATGCTTTGGAAATGTATTCAGAACAGTCTTGTTGAGTACCAATACTGTGTTTGCAAGACACTAATGAATTATTTATTAATAGCAAAGCTACAAGGTGCTCAGCTGAGAAACCAGAGTCCACATTCATCCATGAATTCAAACTTCATAGGAGTTTTGTGATAATATCCTTACCATTTATAAGTGATCTTATTCTCTATGATACGATTCTATGTAGTATTTTACATATCAGATATTCTGTCTTTATATGTCTGATTTAAGAGTCCAGCCTCTCTTGTACTCAGTGGACAAAGTTATTCTCTTTCCAAATTTAACTGTGGATCAATAAATTAGGGTTCTGATTTGAATGACTATCTGGGAAAATACTATGCCCATCTGTAAATAAAATAGAGGTTTATTAGCCATTTTTAGTTACTGGTATGAATACCAACCTTAATTTTTACTCTGGTTTTATTTTTTATGTATATTATATAAAATATTCAGAAGATTTAAATGGTATTTGCTTTCCATTAATGGGCCTGCAGGACCATACTACAAGCCTCTAGGGACAGGGAGGTTGCATATTTTTCCCAATACCAGCAAGGAAATGCCTGGATGAAGGATGGACTGAATCTCCTTAATGCCATCTTAACATTTAAACTAATTTCTCAGTTTTGACTGCTCAGAGTGAGACTTTCAAGATGGCTTTTCTTTAACTAAAATTGCAAAATACATCATGACTAAGAATACTTTAAAGAACTTATCCAGCTGACTTTTAACTCTGTTTTAATATGCTACTGATATGTCCTAATTTGTGAATGAAGAAAATCATGAGATCTATAAATCAAATGGGAGAGGATAAGCGGTCCAAACTGACAATTTGATTAATATGAATTAGTACAAGTCTAGTTTAGTACTTCATTAGTTCATGTCAGCAATGATAAAAACCATTAATGATGATACTGGAAGGCTAAACTTTTAAAGTTCTAACTCAAGTACTGTGCATGCTACAAAATAGTTTTGTTGACTCTCAAAACTTAGCTGTAGTGGATGTTTACTTGGGTTGGAGATCGATAAGTCACCTAATGTTTTCAGACATCTTCATGATATTATCATTCTTAGTTTTTAATGAAAAAAATGATCAGTTTTGTTAAGCTGGTCCCAGGTAGATGTGTTATAATCCTGTCTCTGGGTCTTTGAAAGAGAATGAACTGCCTCAGTGACTGCTGGGGGAATTATTCAGGGAAATGACAGAAAAATTTCAGCATGTGAAAGTCTTGGTCCCAAGTTCATAGTTCTTATCAAGAGAAAATTCTTATCACCAGATCCTGATAGAATCACATTTAGGGAGAAACATAAGGAGCAATCAATCAAATAATTTCATTTTATGTTATGAAGTGGTCTATGTGTCAAGACTAAAATGGATTTGTTGGCACAGTGGCAACAATTACAGAATAGTGTGTAGGAGGTAAGAAGCTTCTTTACTACTTTCACATAATAAAACACATAGGGTGACAGTTTGAGGATCCAAGATCATTTGTAAAATAATTCAGCTCTATACTGCTAGTCCAGTAGGATGATAAGAGTGTAGAAGACAATGGCAAACTTTGTGCATGAGAGAAATACAGGTGAGGTTACCATGGCAGGAGTTGGATTTCCATGTTCACAGTGTGAGTATCCATCATCTTTTCACTGTGACTGTGCTGGGTCTGAATGCTGGAGAGAGTTTCAAATGTAGTCACCAGTCAAAGAGATAGCTCAGGGATTAAATGAGATGAAAAATAAAAAAGTCATTCATAAAAATTGCATTGGAAAGAAGCCACATTCTTTAGGGGAAGAGAGCTCCCCATACAATGGAATTGTTCTAATTTCTTGGTTTCCATCTATTAGGAGCTTTGGGAGGACACCTTGTCAATCTCTTCACAGTCCCACCACTGCCACTGGTGGTCGCTGATAAGAATAGCCAAAGTGAGACCTCATTTCCTAAGGAGATAAAACAATGATGATTTGTCCTTTTTTTCCCAGGACCCAGCTCCGGTAATTGGTGCTATGTGGAGTGACTACCGGCATCTTGGCAGGGTTCTGCTTGAGCCTCTGCAGGGTCACAGGGATGATTCCTGTATGGCTGTCTGGTAAGGGCTGAAGCATCCTCCACGAAATATAGGAGTATGTACACACATGCTTGTACCTTTAAGTTTGTCTAATATGGAAGCTGAAATCAATGCATTTGAAGGTTTATCTCCAAGTTCTTGAGTCATTCAGTAAATTTTAAATGTTGTGAATAAAGTGAATATGAACAGCAGTGTAAATGAAATATAAAATAAATCTAATCTTTTTGGCATCAAAGATGGCAAAAAATCCCCTGATTTCAGTGGACTGATCTATAATTCTGATCTGATTATAAAGTAATTATCCCATGTTCATGGAGAAGACTTCAGCTCAAAATCTGAAGAACTAAACCTTAGTTTATTGCTTATTTTCCTCCTTGCAGGTTTATTTTATGAGTGAGTTGTTTGCATTTTTTTGAAAAATCCTTTTTCTCATGTGCCACTGTACTAACTATTTAAAGTAAATCTATCTTATATATGGAGTCACAGTGTTTTGTTGTTGGTGTGGTTTCTTTCTTTAATCAGTGCTATATTACATTATTTGATATACAAAAATAAACTAAAGATTTTTCTTTCAGAAACCAACTTCAGGATGCTTAGAGATATATAAAGGGTTAGCCTCGGGCTTTTATGATGTAGAAGTAAAAATTAATAGCTAAGTGGTATGTTATACTTTGTCTAAAAAGCTCATTTAATTTTATGGCATGGGGTTTGCATCTGTTTTCTTTTTCCCAATGATATTTTACAAAGTTTTGTGCCACAGCTTTCAAAGTCACTTATATAACACAAAAAGCACTTTAAAAACACGTAAAGAGCTATTGTGGCAAAAGAATAAAGAATTTCCTCATGTTCTCTAGTAAGTATCCTGTTAAGTATCCTGAATGTTATTGAGAGTTCCTTCATCATGGAGGGTGGTCCACTGGTAATGTACAAAAAAAGGATAGTGTACAAAAATTAAATTATTATTTGACCCCACATCATTATATGCCACATTACTAATTAAAGCACACTTTAACAATGTACTCTTAATGTGCCGTCTGTTACTTGCATGACTCACTCATCTTTCACAAAGAATAAGTGATTTGTATTAGAGGAGAGTCGCTAAGGATGTTTTTGGGGCTAGCAATTGCTGTCATTGCTATGTTAAATCACAGGCCCTAGCCTGGGATAGAAAGAGACAGGCTTATCTTGAGCCAGGAAAACAGCACCACAGGACTGATAGCTCTGACTTAGGGCCTTGTTTAAAAAGTTATGACTCAGTGCAAGCAGCCAAGGATCCTTAGCCTTCCTCAGTTCACTCCAAAGCAGCCATTAAGAGCCCTAATGTTCAGGTTGCGTGCCTCACTCTGATTATTTTTGGGAAGTCGATCACAGCAAGCCCTTTTTTTCCTAATAAGCATTCATCTTCATTTACTGGATGAAGGGAGCTCTTAGTGAAAGCTTTATACATGGTGCAGGATAATGGCAACTTCTGCCAAGCTCTGTAGCTGTGTGCATGGACTGTGAGCTTCTCTTTTCTTTCTTTGAGTTGTAAAGCAAAAAGCACATATCATAATAGCTCCCCCCGATAAAAGTACAAGCAAATTATAGATATGGATAATAATTTGTGAGGGGATGAAGCTTTTTGGTCTAAATTGCAATTGGTGATGCTAAAAGTATATCATACAAATGCATAGAATATATAAGAGTTTCTTGTGCAACAATAGCAAAATTTTAGAAAATGAATTAATTTTTTTTTAAATGGGAGCTCTTTTCCTTACTGCCTCGTTCTTAGACTTGTTCTGCAGCATGCACGAGGATAATGCTGGGAAAACTTTTGATGCACTGCAAAAGTGACCTTTAATAACTTGTTTATGCTTAAGAACATAGTTATTTAAAACTCTAGGAGAGCTAGTAGTCCTTGGGAGTTGTGAGAATGAGGTTTATTTTCCTCAGGAAGTCTTTATTTCCAGTACAATAGTATTACGAGATATCTGAATTTAATGGCTTTCTAGCCTGGGACTGAATGTTGGCTACCTGAGCATTAAGACAGCATAACTTTGAGATTAAAAACTCATAGATAAGAAGATAAAATTCAAATTTTCAAGGGGGCAAAAGTTTTTCTGAAGTTATTGACTCCCTTCAATGCCAAAGTGATATTTTAACAGACAGATGGTAAATGCAGCAGAGATAGAAGATAAACAAGGTTAGTACACCACTTTGCACATATAGTACAAGCTGATACATACTTATTTACATGTGAGAATATGTAGCTATTCTAAAGCAAAAGCAAATGGATTGTCTGGGTGATTATAGTGTAAAACACATAGAAATTTATGAATTTAACACTAAAATTCTTAAACTTTGCCCCTTGAAAGTATGAGCCACCAAATGGTTCCTACACTTCTAAATAACAGGATATGATATGTCAGACAAGACAGTACTGTTTAAAGAGCAGAAATGTGAGGCATTAGCCATAGTAATACATGCAAGTCTGATTGTGAAAATATTAAAATATAAAATATTTAAGCAAAAAATGAAAATACCCAAGGCAAGTGAAGCACTGCAGAAGCTACAATTGAAATTAATGTTTCTATCATGTAATTTACTAGTAAAAATATTTTCTGTTTCATAGAAAGTAAGCTCTCTGAGTACTGTCTTATGGGAATTAAAAATATAATAACATGCAAAAGAATGACAATATAATCTCTTCACTCTCATCACCCACCAGCAAACAAACACACTCAGTTTGAGTAGTCCAAATGGGTAAAAGTATGAAAACAGTTTTTTCAACATAAGGACAGTAGCTAAAATTTTTAAAGGGGGAAAAAAAAAATCTTTGTTTCATTCTAAAGACATTTGTTTGGCTTACATTTTTCCCCAACTCAAAGAAGTCTGTCTTTATTTTTCTGCCTTTTATTTTCTTCTCCCTCTTTCCCATTTCCCCCAAAATAATAGGCTCACAAGAGGAAACATAAAAAGGTTCTAATGAAAGGGGAAATTACCACTGTTAAAAGTGATTTTTCATTTCCATGTCTGTTGCATAGTTTATGTATTCTCTTATAAAAATAGAAGAAGGAGATAAGATGCTTTCACAAGACAGCTAATTATTTCCTCTAAAAAAAGAACAACCAGTGAACCAAAGATCCTTGTGAATTTGGACTATTTGGAATACATAAATTCCTAGCTCTGCAGTCAGTATAGACCTCCTTTTGCACATCTTTAATGCATTTACATTTTGCTCTTCTCTTTTGATTTCCATCATAGGTCTTTATCTTTCACTTTTCCCTGGAGGTGTCCATACTGATGCAATAAAGTGGATTAAGGGGGCATTTCAGCATAACTTTCCAGAGGCTCTGCAAGGGGTCTCAGAACAGCATGGGCTGGGTTCCTGTCAGGTAAAACAAATTCTGGAAGATGCCCTAGCCTCAAAGAGATAGGCAGAGAAGGACATCAGGCAGAGAAGGACATCAGCTCTGAGCCTCAGAAAGTAATAGGAAATCCTGAAATGCATATGTTCATATATTACTTGCATTAAACCCTCAGTAACAACTCTTGTACTCTACAGATTTGCTCCAACAGTGCCGTGTTCCTTGCTTAAAAGGGAACAATAACACCTATCTAGGTAGTTTGTGCTAAATTCAACTCTCCTCTCTCTCCTCAGCACTATGATATAAAGTTGTCCTCTGAAGCAAAGAACAGAACTGGTGTTTAAGGCAGTCTTGGTGTTTTTACAGACTTCCCTCCCACCAGCATATTTCCTTTGACAAAAAAAATGTGGGTTGTTTGGCAGGTGTGCAATTTGAAGACAACATGCTTCCTGCCACGTGATGACTATCTTAGTATCTTTTGCTGCCTGTCACATAAGTCCATGTTGGCTCAGTGCAAAATCAGAGAAAAAACCTCAACCCAATCCTGGTGCTAAGAGAAGTTTCGGCCTGTACCTTGTGCTGTGGTGTGTCAACAGCTGTTGGTATTTTACCTTTTAGCCAGATTGACTCTGCTCTACTGCACTTCCATTTATGCAGTAATGCAGGTGATGGCAGATATTATGTTAACAGAAAGTAACCATAATAAGCAAGGAATTCCAAAATGAATTTGTAGCATTTTTACTTGTATATCTATACATGTGTTTCATCTCATTTGGTGTTTTTTCCACTGTATCTTTCAGAAAGCTATAAAATCAAAACACCAAACTGTTACAAGCTTGTTGGCAAAGAACATATAATTTCTGGCCACAAGCCAGAATGTCAACTTCAGCAAAAACTGAGAGGAGGGGAAGAGAAAGAAGAAAGAAAATAGGGCTAGAAGACATCTTCATTAATTTTAGAAAGTCTCCTTTAGGAGGAGCCCATGATGGATAAAAGGAAAAAACATACAGCAATAACACCCAGGGAACAATAACATCTATAGAAGCTATGTGCACTGTAGGGCAAACAGTGACAGAAATGAAACAAAAGCTTCGGGTCAGTGTTCAGTCTGAAATAATAAGGCAATCATGGTCACTTTTCAGCACGTTCTTCAGCTGGATACTAAGAAGTTTAGATGAATTGGAAGACATGACTTTGGATGATGGAGAGCTAAACTCCTCAGCCCGCTGATAACAACGCACAAGTGTCAGACATGCTTGACCCATGCTTGGTACTTTTATTACATTGGACATCGGTCAATTCCAACTCATAAATGCCAAGATGACAAAGCAGATGAAATTCAGTGAAGTAATAAATCATTACAGTGCTGAAATGCAGCTGTGGTGAGGCTGGAAGCAAAGTATTACATACATTTAGCAACATCAAGTGCCAACAACTCTTCCTGGACTGTGAGCAGCTGAATTGGAGGCAGTTGAGGGGGGAAGAAGGCAGTTTTCTGAAAAAGGAAAGATGTGAAATGGAATGGTTTGATTTAAAAGTCAACGTTTAGTACTGGTTACACCTGAAAAGAATGGCATGGGCAGTATCTACTGCTGAAAACTGAGAGGGGAAAAAGCAAAAGACGAGCACATATAAGTGCAGCCAAGGTAATTTTGAAGCAAGAACCAAGAAGTCATTAGATTGGGGTTTATTATACAATACCAAAGTTGGACTTAATTGGAGGAATTGTCCTCAATGAGAATGACCATCAAAACTACACCCCAAAGACCTGACAGAAGTTTAAAAGGTATAGCTAATTTAGTAGATAAGTTGATGTGTGCTTGAAACTCTGTAAGAAGATAACCCTGACTCTTGTTGGTTTGTTACTATTTTGGATAAACTACAAGTATAAAGCATTATAAATAAGC
This sequence comes from Melozone crissalis, assembly GCF_028551555.1. NCBI lineage: Eukaryota > Metazoa > Chordata > Aves > Passeriformes > Passerellidae > Melozone > Melozone crissalis. The sequence goes on along the minus strand of NW_026535784.1, from coordinate 30,655,516 downwards.
AGATTCTCGCATTTTTGAGCTGCAGAGACTTATTTTTTGCAACATTATTCAGTAAGACACTGACCAGCAGATTCTTCCAGGCTCTTTGGTTCTCAGTTATTATGGAAAAGCATTCTAATGTGGGTGTTTTAGACTTCAGCTTGCTACCCTTCCCTCTTGTTCCTGAATTTTCTTCATGCCTGGTTTCTTTGTCTGCTTTCCTGGTAGAAGTCACTGTTTACAACAACCAAATTATGAACTGCTTTACAACAACCACATTATGAACTGCTTGAACAATCTTCCAAATGTGGCAGAACTGGTGTCTTACAGAGCACAGATCACAGAATAAGCAGGTTCTAGCATCAGATGTTGAGAGAGTTTGCTGCTGAAGTTCTCTGATATAAGGTTGTTCAGTGAAATGAGGTTGTCTTTCACCACATCAAAAAAGACATGGGTGGGTATATGCAAGTTTTGGGGAACTCCCTGTGGGGTTCTGTTTTAACCTATTCTGATAGAGATGCAGGAAAGAAATGAGCTACATAGTGCATATAACAGATGTTTAATTGCATCTGGGGAAACATTCATTATGAATATCATTCACACCCTACTTTACCTGCTCCTCTGGTGAACACCTGTGTGTTAGTAGTGCATGTGGTGGTAATGTGAGAAACTCCCACTACCAGCCTTTTAAATTTTACTATTCCCTCTTTTTAAAAATGTGCTAAATTAGATACAGAAACAAAGAAACACACCTAAATAAACAAAGGAACATAAGGAACTTGAGCAATACCACACTGCCAGAAAGAGCAGGTGGAAATGTAAGTTTAAGGGCCATTAAAGCACTGTGAAATTTTTCAGTGTGTCACAATTACAGGAACACCTGGGTCAAATAAATTAGGACTAATCTATTGGGGGTGTTCTTTACAGTCTACTCTGGTCTCAGAATGGCTTGACCCTAACCTGTAATTCTCAACCAAAAAAGAAAAAATTACAAGGAAAACCTTGCCAGTTCAGGTGGCTGTTGTCAAGGTAATCCATTAATTTTTAATAGAATACAAAGATGGCAGGGAGAGAGTACAGATAAGGCAAAGTCTCCATGGGCCTTAAAGAGGAAATTCAATATGTATATATGTTTGGCTAGAGTGTGAAGCTTGATAAAGACCCTACCTCTGACTTCTATGTCATTTCAATCATAATGAATGCATCACTGTTGTATATCTAAAGAAAAGTTTGTATAGGAGATCTACTTTATGAAAATTACTTTAAAACTAGATTAAGCTTCTTGATTTCCAAAGGAATAGAAAACATTCTGGTTCAAGAGTGCATTTGGATCCTATGTTCCATAGGAACATCCATTACCTTCACTCCTTGGAAAGGAAAAGGAATCAGTAGATATAAACTATCCCAGAAGACAGGGAAAACTGAAGACTTTCTATACTATGTGTATATATACTACACATACCTCATACACCGGTCTCACCTTCAGGAACATTGCAACCTCCAATTTCCTTGCCAAGAACTAATGGACCATTTTGGGTTGCTTACCTTCATTCTATCCACCACGGCAGAACAGCAGACTTCCCTTTACTGAAAAAAAAGAGTCAGAGAAAGGTCAGAAGCTGTTTTCCACTCCTCAAAATTCTGCTGAAGATACTGTTTTCCTCTTTAGAAAAGTGATGATTAGTTAAGAGAACAGACAATCGCCTTTGTACATTCTTTTTCCATGTCAGGAGTTCTTGCCAAGAAATCTGTTGCAGGATAATTTTTCAAGTGCACAAAGCTTGATTGAATTGAAGGCTTAACAATAGTTAAAAAGCAGCCCCAAATCTCACAGTGGCTGTATACGTATTAAATGTACTCTAATGTCCTACTGTATTAAGTAATAAGAATTTCAAAAACAATAGAATAAATGCAATAACTATTATTCTAACATGCACACACATGACCCTTACCTAAAATGATAATAAAAAAAAAGTAAAAAAGTTTCAAATCTGTGAATTCTGAAAGCAGAAGCATATTTACAGCTAAGCAAGAAATGATGTTTTCTTTGTTCAATGGTACAAAATAGTCTCAACAAACAAATAGATTAATGCCTGGAAATATGCTGAGCTTCATTTATAAAGTTTTAATATACATAAGGAAATTCAAAGAAGATAAATTAAACATTTTTAATAACTTTGCCAGCACTTAAAACAAAGGACCTTTTAAAACAAGAGCTTCTCCTTTTTTACAAGGGTTCTCCTCCCTGTTAGATTTAGGCAGCAATATGTCTGATTCTGAAAACAGATCATCTAAAATTTATTATCCTAATCTACATGGAAGGAGTCCTAAAAACACAAATAAACTGAATCATAGCACTTTGAGACATTGATAAATGGTAGTTGCAATGAAAGAAAGAGAAGACTGTACCAAGTGAAACAGTATAATTGTGATCTTTACTTCAAGCTAAAAAACTGAGCTGTTCTCAGCAGGATGTGATTATTATCTCTTTAGAAAGACCAGAAAATCAGTTGCACTAAAATGTGGGCAAGGTCGAAAGATGACCCCTCACTTGAACAGAAGCAGAACCCAAATTCAAATAATCCTCATTTCAAAACAGATTCCTTTGAAGGCTGGTGTTTATGAAGGGATGGGCAGTTGAAGATGATCTTAGGGATCACAAACTGAATCCATAAAGGATGCAAGTGGTACATCAGGAATCTAAACTCTGCATTTATCTACTGTGAAGCCTTTCAGAAGTTCATATAATTACCGGCAGAAGTCCACCAGTTTTTACTGGAAATCTAAAGAAACATCAAAGTCTTGATCTAAAAAACCACCCATGTATACCTCCTCCTGTAGCTGTCTTAAATGTGGTGTTGCTAAGCTTTTCTTGCCAGGAGAAGAGAAATCTATTCTGATTCTTCAAGTATATGTGTCTAGATGATATTTGACAAGGTTTTGCACCAGTTTAAATTTTTATGCGGTGTTATAACTACAAAAATTTAGACAAATAATACATTTACCTATGCTCAGCACCTACAACAAATTAATCTGAACTAGAATACAAATGCTTGTAGAGTGCACAAGACTATACATTAGCTTTATTAGCTTTGCTTCAAGGTTAAAGGAAAATATTTTCATGGTGCAGAATTTTCATGTGATCTACACATAGAAGGTATTGTGATATTATAATTTGAAAAAATGTTAGAATAATGAGCTAAACATAAAAAGACAATTTTACCTAAAATGAGATTCAAGTGCATTGGTTATGATGTAATGTTGGAACTTTCACAGAAATGTTCTATCCCCAGGGAAGTGGCCAAAGTGCTAAGAAGCATTTGGACAGCACTCTCAGGCACATGGTGTGCTTCATGGGGCAGTCCCCTAAAGGGCCAGGAGCTGGATTTGATGATCCTAACAAGTTCTTTGTAACTCAGGACATGCTTGGATTCTATGATTGTAAATTAGGCAGAACTTACATCTTAACTCTGGTGCATGAATCAATTCACAGGTGCTTTTATACATCCATAATAGATAGGGTTTTTTAGATAAAACCAAAAATTAAGCCAGCCAAGAATACTTGTGAAGTGGGGTGAAGTGGGTACATTTAATCAGAAGGAATTTCCTCACAAAAATCTGACTTGAAATACTTGGCATGGTGTTCTGTCTCAGCATATGTTGCAGCCCAGATGGCCACGATACACAGAGTGCCGCCATGCAAGTTCAGAAGGCTCTAAGGATTCACCCAAACAGAGTAACACCATACCACATCACAAGGAAGGCTTCAGCCATCTGCCTATACAGAGTAACATCACTCCACTTCAGAAGGCTGCAAGCATCTGCCCTTCTTGTTCTTCAGCCCAACCTTTTATACCCTCACGTTGATGCACTGCACCTGTGTGCCCTCTGCTCCCTTTGGTGGTTGGTCAGTGCCCTGGGCCCTCCACGGCTCATTGCTGTCAGTGCTGCTCACCTGCTGCTCACAGCTGCACCCATTGGGGATGAGGCTCGGCCACAGCCCCACTCCCAGTGACCATAAACTGGGTGCCTACAGTGTTCCAGAAAGAAATCCCTAAAGCTAAACGAATTTGCTGTTTTCTCTAATAGCTTTCCTTGTAGAGGCTGAATCTAGAAAGAAAAGGAAGTTCTGACTAACCTCACTCAGCAACAGGAACATTTTCTACAAGTGCCAGTGTTGGTAAATAGCTATCAAGGCCCTCTTGTTCAAAACATGCCTTTTGTTTTAGCTATGGAGGGAGATGCTTAGCTATGTGTGAGAGCTCAGGTACATGTGAATTGTTTCCATTAACGGAAAAAGAAACTTAGGGTTCTTGGAAAGACATCAAAGTTTAAGCCACTTAGAGCTGGAATTGTAAAAGAAAACATCTTGATGTTCTGTTAACAGACAGCTTTTGGCAATAGCACATCCTTTGGTCTCAGTGTTTCCAGTGGGGAGATCTCCACATTGACTGTGGTGGAATGGTCAGATGGCAGAAAAAAGATTAAGGCAAGAACAGAAAAGACACTGCAGATTTTTATATACAGTGGATATATTTAATCAGAAAGCTATCTTGCAATCTCAGAGCCCAACTCTTTAGCTGCTACTGATATCACCTTAGTGAGGTTCTAGTACCTCTAGGCAAACTGTGCTGATTTACATTAGCTGACAGAACTCACCAGCACTTCTATTTCTGCGAATTGTGCTGATGGGGAAAGTTCATGCTTTTCTTTATGTTCACTGAGTATTTAATTCTTGTAGTGGGAGAGGGGAAATTTGGAGAGGTTCTGACAAGGGCCAAATTAAATTTCTTTTTCTGTGCAGAGTTCTATACTTTTTTGGGCTGGCCAGACCAGGTGAGATATCAAATGAAGCAGTCCTCTGTTGGATTTGCCTTCTTATAAAAAATGCAAAGTGTGGAAATACAAGCAAAAGAAGTTCCATATGAAATGTTGGTACAAGTCCCACCAAATTGAAAATCTCAAGGAATATGGACTGAAAGTTTAATATCTGAGTCTAAACAATTTGATCTTTTAATATCTTTTCAGTCATTTCAGCAAAAAGCCTATCATGAAATTGTAGGACACAGATGTCAGGAGCTGTGTGCCCGCCATACATAACTGGAGCACTTGTGGTGGATAGGATAAAGGATGAAAATGCAGAAGATGGGAGCTTGGTTTAGGGCCAAAGGGCCAACTTTATCATGAGAATAAGAGACTGAGGAGAGCATGTCAGGTAAGGTGCTATTTAGTGAGAGGGACAGGGAGAGGAACCAGGGACTGAAAAACAGTTTCTAAGAGAAGTGAGGAAAGGAAGAGTATGAGAAATTTGAAGCCAAGACAAGGAAATTCACATAGAACCTGAAGAAAACCCAGTTGAAGGAAAGAATCGATGTTAATTTAAATTAGAAAGCCACGATGAGAACATTGTTATGTTTTGTCACAATCACCAAAACCTGAGCAAACCAACATAACAGCACTGGAGAGTGGTAAAGGCGTTAGTATAGATTTTGCCTGCCTTGAAAAACAATTTTTCTTACCTAACCTACTGTGTTTTTAAAGAAAGCCTTTTTAGGACTATTTTACAGCAAAGCAAAGAGTATTTTCTTTTACTATAATGGTAATGATAGTCCTTGAGAATGGGCCACAGTTTATTGATTATGAGTTTAAATAATTTGCATTGAAATGCAGACTTATGCATTTGCAACTTCCTAGTTGTCAAATCAGGTGGCTTCTGTTAAATGCTGTGAAGACAGCTCTGAAGTCTGCCAAGTTATAACTGTTACATGACAAATGCACAGATAGAATATGATTGCTTACCCAATGTTTAATGGATAATAAAAATGTTTGTATTCCCAGAAGCTATTAAAATAATGAAAATTAATGGATATTGGCAGATATTTTAAGATTGCCTAGGAAAAGAAAATGCTAATTAAACCAGATTCATGCTATGTATGCATATATTTGTGAATTTATTTATTATCTTGGCTGTTTGATTTAATATTTGCAAAGGCTGTGGTTTCAGTTTAAATGAGGGCTAAATGTTCCTGCAGTTTTTTAGCCAGGTCTTTAGGTATGAAGTTATCTACGGGAATAAGTAATTGAAGTAATTGTAACTTTTAACTTCAAAGGGATAGAATGAGCAGGATGAAGAGAACTAAAGGAATGTGTTCTGTCATAAAGGAGATTTTATCTCCCCTCCTGCTCCTCTTCCATTCCACTATGGCCATTCCTAATCTACATTTCCTAAACCATGCAGTAGCCCCTTGCAGGAAGTCGCAGGCACAAAGGAGCAGGAGTGGAAGCATGTTTCACCAAAGGAAGGACACCGTCACTCCTTCTGAATGAGGAGCTGCAAAAAAGAATAATAGTTTGCATCCATGCTGGCTGTGGCAAGGGCAAGCAGACCTGAAATTCAGACAGAAAGATTCATTCTCAACCACTAGCTAGTTAGTTTTGAGGAGTTAATCACAAAAAAAGAGATTACACAGGGAAATTTAGGGCATCCCAGCTCTGGAGGGTCTTTAGGTACAAGCCAAACAAACATTTTCAAAAATAGCACAGCTAGAGCTGATCATATCCTGGGGCAAGAAATAGACCAGATGACTTTTCAAGTCCCCTTCCCAGTCTATTTTTCTGTGGCTATAGCTGCTCTGACGCCTCTTGTACAGGCACTATCTGTTATAGTACTGGCTATTAAGCAGTAATACCCAATATTCTATCACTGAAGAGGCTGATCATTCCTTATTCTGGCCAATGGAACAAGACCAAAAACTATTTTTCTGTTTCACCTCTATACAAGGATGTCACTAACAGCAATAATTTTCGGCAGAATGTCATGTGTCTGCCAAGGGATGGGAGTGTGAGTCTCTACTTATTTCTTATATTGATGTATTTTCACACAGTCTTTTCCCTCCAAACTGAGAAAGTAAAAACCCCAATAGCTACAAGTAATAATGTTTGTTCTGAAAGGCAGGCAATAAACCTTTAACAAACAATGTCACTGTAACCCCTACATAGTAATTGTACTGCCTAAGGCATCTGATAAAGGATTCTAGTGTTCTTGCTATATTGTGTCAGGCAGATACATCAATCAAACTCCATAATGGTCAAAATTGGAAAATAGGGTAGTGGGAATAAACAGTTCCAAAAAGTGGTGAAACTTTGTGACAAGCAGCCTTAACAGACCAATCTTGATTCTAAACATAGAAGCAATTTTAGGGCTTCTCTGGAGGCAGAGGACAATTATTGCCTAAACAAATAAACTAGTGTCTCAGTACCTCCGGCACTCTCTAAAGTTAGTTTGAAAGAGTTTTGAGCTCTGAATAGAAAAGCTTCAGGGACATTGTAGCTTGACTCATTAACTTTCATTGAACTGTATATGGACATCCTTTCAGATAGTCCATATACTAAAGTGGAATAGAATGAGAAAACTGGAATGTGCTATGATTTTAGCACCAATTCTTCTGCCAACAAAAATAACTAGATCTGAATGTAGATTAAATATATATGTCAGGCTCTGAATTTGACTCCAGATGAAGACTGCACACTAAAGGTTCTTGGGTTCAATAAAAGACCTGAACTTCAGATTCTATTGGGAATGTTTACTTTAATCTGTATGGCAGAAATGGACTTATCTGAGCATTTATATTCTACTGTGCTGAGGGTCTCTTTACCTTGTAGGTGAACATGGAAACCAGAGCCAACAAGCTCATGCTTGCAATCACACTTGCACCATGTATTGAATGGAGTCATACTCCATTCAGGAAAAAGTTTCCCAAGAGGTTTTTTTCCATGGAATTGGTTATTCAGACTCCTGGAAAAATTTTAAATGTCACAGGGATTTAGGTTTCTCTGAAATAGCTTAGCCTCTGTTACAACTTTACGTTGAATTTTTTGTGTGAAGCACTCACACCCTCTTCCAAGGCTAACGGAAGAGATTTTCTGTAAGGATTAATCAAGAAACACAGACTGTCTTCCCTGCTATGTGAACAGAATCTAATACTGTACTATCATTTTGTGAAGTATTATTACAGCAAGGCAAAAAAAGCTTCCTGTTTCTTGAAAATGATAGAGCTAAGGAATGTATCCTGAATTTAGAAGTCAGTTTTGGTGTGGATTTTGCTAAAGACATTCCTACATGTGATGTATGCTGATTTTTCTGATCAGTCAGGTAATTGATCTGGCATGAAGGAGATTAACATTTCCGCCCAGTTGTGATCACTCAAACCTTTTAAGCAGCAGCGCAGAGCGAGCAGAATGGGAAGCCCCATGGCAAAACCATCCTCAGCTCCAGACTGATAAAGCATTTGGCACTTGAGAGTTACTGGGTAATAGTATATAAGTCAAGCACAATATTTTGGCCTAAAAATACTTAATGGGATTAAGTTGCATTAACTTTTTTCTTTTTCAAAAATAATGCTATTTGAGTGATTTTGACGAAGATTAAAAGCAAAAACAAGAACTTTACCTCCAGCATTGTCATGCACATGTATGCTTTATTGCAGATATATATTAGAACTATGTAAAGTACATGTTTTTCTATGGTTGAGTCCTGTAATTTCTTTTATATTCTCCTGTTCTTGAATATTTTGCAGTATCTCCTAAATGGAGTGACAAATTACATATATGCACTCATTGTATTTCTCTGAATCTTCTTTGCCACCCATTTTTCTTTAAATCTCTATTGTAATTTCTGAAACAACTCCAAACAATTCCTGTTAAGTCCTGAATATAATCAGATTGATAATTCTGGTTTTTGCTTATTTTTAAACTAGTTTTCTGATGATTGGTCTTACACATTTGGTGTGGATCTGTCCAATGTAGGCAATTTGTTGTGGATTATTCACTTAGTTGAGCAGAGAACCCCCATTTCACAAAAGAGCTGGCTCATGGTGGACAAGGAGAGCCCTGGAAGAGTTGGGAACATCTCCTTTGAGGAAGCACAGACACTTCCCTTCCTCCTCTACAACGGCTTGTGCCATGTTAAAGCCCCCTGTCTTCACTGTAAGCAAGAAAACCCCTTGGAACATTATGAGTACTCCAATTGAAGAGAGCCCCCCATTCCTGTGTCCTCTCATTCATCTGTGTGCTAAGGAGTCTGAAATTTCTCTTGAACCTTGAGTCAAAAAGGGAGCAGAAAATGTTATTTTCACTCCTTAAGAGACAGCAGTTCAAGGATGGAGGTGTTAAGGTGTTAATTGAAGACAGGCAGCGTGGGAAGCAGTGCAACCACTGAAGAAAGCTCTGAAGGACTGTGCTCTGGGGTGGGAAAGTGGCTCCTTGTTCTGCCTCATCCCAGCTTTCACCATCTGATCTTTTCAAGACACCTGACTTGAGTCTCTGAGATTGTCATTGCTGACGTGGCAAGTGCCCACACATCCCTGAAGCTGATGGGAGTTTGTCCTTGAAGGTACAAGCTTCAGGGAATATTACTTTTCCTACGTTAGGAAGAGGGAAAAATGTCAGCTAGGCTCATCTTATATGTAACAGCTGTTTATATACTTCCTAAAATCAAGTACCCGAGGACCAATATATTTCAGTTTGGATAGCCATTCGCAATATCTTTAAGGAACATTTTATTATTTTTCAGTTTTCCCCTCCTCGTTCCTCTTTCAATTCTTTCCCCCTTTTTTGTCCACTTCCAAGGGGTGAAGTCTCCCACAAGGCTGTGTGCTCTTCCACACTACAGCCAAGGGCTGCATAATAAAACAACCTCTCCTTCTCTTGTCTTGCTCAGAAAGCCTGTGCTTCAGAGGAAGATGGGAACAGTAAGATTATAGACTACAGCTGCCTGAGGTATTATGGTAGTATTTCATTACTGAAGTATTTTAATTGCGAGCCAAAATATTTCAGATTTTGTTTACTTTTGAGGTTGAAATTTTCCACTGTTTAATTTCCCTAAATAGCTTTAATGCTACGCAGTCTGAAAATGGTCCTAGATATCTCACACTGGACATCCAAAATTAATTTAGGTGTTTTTCCTAGTTTTGCCACTTTACTGGTCTTAACAACAGACATAATAATAGAACATCACCAAGAAAACTTAAGTAAAGTGGGGTACTAGAGCAAAAATAATTTGAATACTAGTTGTAAAAATAGAAATATGTTCAAAAAAGATTGCTGAAGAATCTTAGTTCTGGAACTAAAGAGGATTTTGGTTGGAATTTATGTAGGTATTCAATTCAGGAAAATTTTAATATGTTGCTACAGATATCAGGATTTTGTAATGCTGCAGTAAGAGCATCACAAATAGAAAACAACTACTGCTAGAAAGTACTTTTCTACTAAATAAAAAAGTACTACTGCTGAAAATTTTTTACAACATCTTTATTCAGGAGTTGTCTTTTTAGTAAACATAAACAAAGTTTTCTACACACTTCTTGCTCAGAATGAAATTGCTCTTCACATATACAATGCTACAGTATTTGCTAACAACTATTGTGATCTTTAGCAAGTTTATATCTGGTTTTCACTGTTTCAAAGGTAGTGGTGGGGAGGAATAAGCAATCAGCCAAACCTTTCAGGCTATTTTAGTGCTGTCAGGTCAAATGTGTGAACACACTGCTCTTCTTTAGGATACTGCTCTGCCCACGCTGATGCACTCTCAGGTTTGGATGGCAGTGACAATGAGGTTTTGGGCCATGTCATACCTACTCATGTACACAAGTGACATAACCCAATCAAGATACCCCTGGTGACTCAGAAACTGGAATCTGATGATGAAATAACTCTCAGTTTTGTAAACATCGTTTTCCACAGTGGCACATGCTTGTCTGTTAGCATGGCTTATTAATGATACATATTCTTTGGTCGGGGCTGCTTTTAATGTGTCTGCAAGGGATTTTTACTGTATGTGTTTACAGTGCTTGCTCCTTGTCAATTAGAGGAGACACTGCAGCTTAGTAGGCACATGCACAGATTTTTATAGGATGTCAGAACAAAATGATTTTTTATTGACGAAGGGTCAAACAAGTTGTGCTTTTTGTTATGTCACACTAAACAATATGAGGAGCATGTTAAAAAAGTTCACTAGAAGGCAAAGACTAGGAGAAATGATTTAAAGCTACATTATCCTGTTTCTAATTCCTTTTCTTTCTTCCTGCGGAAATGTAATTGCAAGAGCCTGGGAGAAAGGATTGGAGCATTGGCTTCTATGTCAGCCTTGAAGAGAGTCATAAAGTCTCTTTTATGGGTTTCTCTCTAGCCCACTTCTACTTTGCCAAATTAGAGAAGACAATATGACAATCTTAGCTAGCTCTGATCTTACATCTTAATTTGAAAACTCAGCAGCAACATCAATGCCCAACTTTAGGGGATATGAGGAAATATTTTTGAATTTAAACAATTTCCCATCGACCTGCAGTAAAGGCCCTTTTTACAATTGTCGGCACATTGCTTTAAAGACTTCCTCTCCCCCAATTTTATGGGTTCTGATAATAAATATTCTGGATATCTAGTGTCTGCCTCAGTTAAGCTGTCTGGTAGATCCTAGATATAGGAATCAAATATGCATCTGGAAGATTGAAACTCTAAGTTGTGCTGAAATTTTTCTGAATTGACTACAGCAAACATAAAGTGCCAGAAATGATAAATCTGTGAAGCAGTTGATGGGGTTTTTTTTAAATCATAATTTGCAGAGGACTAGCTCTGGCTGTTTTGAATTATTTTCAATTAATATGTATATGTTTTATACCCCAGAAACTTTACAGTACTGTGTATCACCTATTCCTTAGCATTTCCTGGCATCACTTAATAAAATTCCTGTAGCTGCAGCATGCTGCTGGTACTGGTGTACCTTGGTCATGACCTAGAAGGACCACCCACTCCTGTAAGAGAGAGGGTAAGTTTGTCCCTATGCTAACTCGATTTTAGACCTCCTTTGAAGAAAAATTATGTGTGTCCTTCGGCCAGCTTCAGTCTGGGCTCAGCTGCTTCTGTGGTGCAAGTTTAGGTCTTCAGGAGCCATTTATAGCTGTGTGCATAAGGCAGAGGGTATTTTGTGTGTGCAGGTGAGAAGGAGAAGGGAAACATTTATTGGTGCTTTTGTTTCCTTTTCGAGTTGAAGAAACCCTGGATGTTTTGCCACACATATTTGAAAAAATATTAAAGAAAAATAAGAGCATTAATATTAGCAAAATGAATTTTTAGTTAATGAGATGTGATTGATCACTATGAAAGGGAAAAAGTAATATCCTGTTACATATAAATCTACGTGTACTTTTTAAAGATCTAAATAATTTTATTTGCCACAAAAAAAAAGCACTTGCAATTAGGAATGAAAAATGCAGTAAGTCAACGAAGAGAAAATAAATTTATTGAAGTGACTTTGCAAATCACAGTTAATTGAGCCACAAACAAAGCAGCAAATAAAGGAAATAATGTGGTAATTGGAACCCTTATCCCTTATTGGCATAGATTATGGCTTGCTATCTTTTAGCAGTATTAAATCATTGCATGCGAATGTTGCCAAAAAAACTCTTCATTTCCTTTTAGTGACTTCTTACTGCCCTCAGTTGAAGTTTAATAGAAAAGGAAGGACATGATGTAGTTTTAATGACAGGAAACTCATGGCTTCCAAATGAATAAATTCCATCACTGGCTGCCACAAAGTGTGCTAATTATTTCCTTTGATAAATTAAAAGCCGTAAAAGTCCAAAGTATATAGCATGTGGTTTACAGTTATAGTCTGCCTGTCTGCATTATTGAAAGTTCATATAAACCTCATTATTTTAATTTAATAAACATTATAATTATTTTTTACACCAGTAGGCTATATAGAAAGCACATGTTGAAGAGAAACTTGTCCGAGAGAAGCATAAATAGCCCACAAACAGAATAAGCAAGGAACATGATGTGTCATGTGTCATGATAGCTTGGGTTTCTGGTGATACTTTCAAATGAGCAGATGCTTATTTTTTCAGCTTTATAAACAAGAGAGTAGAGACCAGCTCTATCCTGTGGATGAGTATCTCATTCTGCAAAGTGTGCTCTGATGAACGATACAGTCCTTTACATTTTACAACAGAGTCTGAGAAAACTTGGGAAAATTCTAGGGAAACATGGAGAGGGAAATGGAGGTTTTAGAATAAACATTGCAGGGCAAAAAAGAAAAAAAACACCAAAACCCATCAAAAACCAAAAACAACCCCCCCCCCCATTTTATCTAAAAGAATTAAGGATGTCCAACAGTGATGTAAAATAAGCAGGGATGGTTTGGTGCTGTTTGGTTTGGGTTTTTTTTTGTCTGAAAAAAGACCATATCCAATGACAGAATGAGAGCCTGAATATTTTTAATGACTATTGTACTAATGACGTTCAGGCCTGCTTAGTCCCTCATGGGATTACACTTCTACCTTAATGCAAAAAAACCCAAACCAAAACAAAGACTGAAGAAACTGAAGAATGAGTAACAAGGCAGTTTTTATAGGTTATGAAAGCTCATTTTGGCTTATTGTTCTAAAACATTTTAAATGGCAAATACTTTACTTTCAGGCTAGTCAGACAACACAGTAAAAGAAATATGCTACAGTGCCAAATCTTTTGCTGTGTCCTGATCCAATACACCTGACTGCAGCTGTAAACTGACTCAAATGCACTTTTAAAATAAAAAAATATTTAGCTAGGCTCCATGCTAATTTTGCTAGGTGTATTCATTTGGTAATGAGACTAGGAGTTTCTGGAGACACAAGACAGAAATGGCATGCCAGAACAGAGGGCATAGGTTCACACAGCAAATATCTGGAACCAGCAGGAGGATTAACAGAACTAGGTCTGACAGGACCAGGAAAAAGCCAAGAACAGGCAAATCATTTTGCCCTCTCAATTTGAAATGCATGCTAAAGAAAGCAACCACAGACACTGATTAAAATGACAGGAACTGGAGAACATATTGTTTTCCCATTGTATCTGATAAAACACATTGCAGAGGTGGGTATGCACAGATATCTGTGTCTTGCTGAGGGACAGCTGCAGCTCCCAAATGACTGATGCCTGTCAGTCATGATGCTACAGCTCATAGCAGGGAGTTTATTTGTGCTGCTTATTGAACTCTGCTGTCCATAAACGTGTAACTGGTCTGGCTTGCTTGTGCTGGAAGTAGCTTTCCTGCAAATAGGTAGAGACTTCTGGCTATGCATGTCTTTGACCAATTCAATAGTTCAGTGCAAAACTAAGAATGTGTCTCCCTGGTTTGCAGAAGTGCATGCCTAAATTTTCTGAAACAAATACAGACTTGCATGTGGTACAGGGAGGAGGTCAGTGGAATTGTGTCAAATTGCAGTGATGCTGACTTGGTGCTGTAATAATTTGATATTTCAGTTAGAAATCATCCTTTTTAAAATGATTGACACTTCATCTGAAAGTCAAAATGATTGACTTTCATGTTATGGGGAAAGATGTAAATTTCTGTGAGAAAAAGAAAACAAAAGTACCTGACTTTATGAGAAAGTGCTCAAGTCAATTTCTGAGTAATGTTATTTTGCCTTTTGGTGAACTGACATGGAAATATCTTCAATTTTTTGTTTGATGTGTTGGCACTTTTTCTGTAATGTCATCGTTACATGGTAACATGAAAAATGATTTTGAGGAAATGCAGTAAGAAGTTTTCAGAATATTTTAGCTGAAAGGGAGGTGTTTTAATATTCTTGCAGAAATAGTTGGTGTTGCAAGGAAGTGTAGGAGGGTGAGTTCTTCCACATTGCATTATAATGCAACCTCAGAAGTACTTAATTGTGCCATGCATTATACTTGAGGTATATTTAATTGCAAAGAGATAAAAAAAGTATATTGGAAATACCAAATTTGTAGTAACACTTTCAAGAATATCACCTTGAAGTGGGGCACACTTCCTTTATATCTGGATGTCACAATTTCTTTGTGATAGCAAATCTATTAAAAATAGAATAAAGAGCTATTAACAGCATAGTAAGGTCAAATCAAATGTAAAATAAAAATATCATAGTAAACTGTGACAAGATTGTAATGTACAAATTACTGCTGACTAATAATTAAAGGACCTGTCATAGACTTGCTCTGTCTGTGGTACCAAGTTTAGGAGAGACATAGCAGTACTTTTTTGGTTTTGATTATAAAGACATATTAGTGCCTCCTTGAAAAATGCAAACACATGTTGACCAGGTAAAGGAATTCTACTCCTTTTTCTTTATTTTTTTTTTTTTAATTAATGGGAAGAAGATAAAATTACTGCTTTTTAGAGATTATTTTCTTCATTGATTTTTCCTTCTGTAGTCATAATAAATCTGCTTATAACTGAAAATGACTGTCATAACAGATAACTGCATATTTTCATGGTATCTTGCTGGAAGATTAATTAACATTTTTAGAAATGCCATTGTGAAACTGTCTATAGAGACCAAAACACATTGTAAATTTTTCCTTAAAATATTATGGATACTTAAACATCTGATTAATATTAGCAGTATGGAGCAGAAATATTCTGTTTTAAAGAGTTTCATTGTCTCTTTAGTATTTTTTCTTGTAGTTGTTCTTCAGTTAATGATGTATATAATTATGTCCTACATTTTATAGGACTTTTCTCTTTGATAACATATTTTTACATGTACAGCTATGTGAACTGTGTTTGTACCTTGCAGAAAAACTGTTGTCTGTAAGCTGTGTTGAAATGTAAGAAAAATAAAGGCTTCTGTACAGTCTTGGAATTCAAAGGCAACAGTGATTGACACAATATTAAAGGAGTTAGATGGGGAAAGGCAAGGTTGCTGTGAAAATCCTTCTGTTTTACAATTTATCAGAGGTTAAAGGGCCCAAGAGAGCTGGACAGGACTATGATCTAATGAATACGTATCCTGTCACTTCCTGGCTTCTCAGTCAAAAGCATACAGGAGTTACCTCTCTGTGAAAATTTACTGCATTTGACTGTGAGAAACAGGGGGAGGAGGGCTGTGGTTTCTTTACATACCTGCAGGAGGTCAATGTAAGCCACAGTGATGAAATTCTCTCCTTGAATTTTCAGGGCTGTTTACAGCTCGTGTGGTACAGCGCCACAGCATGTGTGGCTGAGAATATGACTCAAGACCTCTCTGATGTTCTGGGGTAATATAAAAGCATGTTCAAATGTTTTATTTAGCCCACGCACTAGGAGATTTCTTGATTTAGGACTATAAATCAAATGCTCTTCTATACTCTAAGCATGTCATTGGCATTCCCTGGAGAGTCAGTCGTGGCTTCTTGGTTTCAGGTTGGAAGAAGCAGTAATTTTTTTTGAGGGCAGTGTGATTACTTCTGCTCTATCCAAAGGGCACAGAGCAGGGAGGTGGCAAGACTCTGGTGTGTTGTGACACAGGCTCCCTGTCAAAGGAGAGGTGAATAAAATTGGTCTTGATACATTATTGCTGCTTGGCAGAACAGGATAGAAAACTACTTTCTCATTGCTAGGTGTCATGTCCAGCATAGGCCTGTGTAAAGCTGTAGATGCAGTTACCACCGGAAAAATGCTAAATAGCTGAATTTGTTAAATTATGGTGTTTCTTATTGTCACAATGTTTTATCTGTTTTTATCGAATTTCTATTTCTTTCAAGAGAATGAGAGAGCTAAATAATATTGTTATCCTACATAATGTTTCCATTGCCATGAGGTGGGAAAGCACAAGGGTTAAATATCAAATGAGCTGCTTGAAGCTCTAATTTGAAATCCCATCAGGGTCACTTGTTTACTAGCACTAATAGTTAACTAGTGCACAGCCTTTAAATTACTGCTTATTACAGAGGTGCTGTTCACACCACTGTGCTTAAGGACCTGTCAGCATTTCCAGTGGAAATCTCTGTTAACAAAGGCTTATGACTTTGTCATGAATATTTGCTCTGAAACTTGCCAAATGTCATCTCAGGTTAGAAGCAGATTATTTCCTTTATTGGAGACTGCTTGGCTGGGGTGGGGAATAAATTAGTTTTCAAATTATTTTGAACTCCAGAAGAACTGCCTGTAATATTTCCCTACAACCATACTTTACTGTATTGAAAATAATGCAGGCAAGGAGGATTCTGTGACACTGGGGTAAGGAAAATTTAATACAGTGAAAAAAATGAACATAGAAGTTGTTTTGTTGTAGCTTTGCAGTGGATTCTGGTAACAAGGCATATTTTTCTAGCTTTTGCAAAATATTTTTGAATCTTTGGCTGTTACAATTTTGGTGTTTTGATGCTTCAGTTTACTTCTTTATATTGACCTTTTTAATCTCATTTATTTAACCTAGCAACTGTGGTGACTTGGGTTTGATTCTTAGCTGTCCATCAATATTCCTGTAGCCTCAGACCTGAAATACAGACAAACTTGGGTCTCATTGTCCCATCAGAAATGGTTTCCCTCAGCTGCCTACCAACCCCTAGGGTCTGGTCAGATGCTGAGGATGTGAGAGCTGTTCCAAGACCTCAGCTTTAGTGCTGTAAATGACACCCAGAATTCTCTGACTGAAGCACTGTTATTTTTGGGGAAATTCCTCTTGCTCTTCAGAAAATAGCTGATTTCTTATGCTTTTCTTTGCTACTGATCTATATTCAAGGAACACTTGATTTCTCCAGAAAACAGCTCAGAGCTTTTAACAGTGGACTGTTTTTTGAAGGAATGACTTTGATTTTATTGTCGATACACTGGGGAATGTATCTTTCCTTTAGTTTTGCTATTATTTTTTCATTTCCCTTGAACAATAAATGTACCTAAACTCCTGAGTTTTAAACTTTGTTAAATTTTGTTGGCTTTTTCAGTTGGAGTTACCCGAATACTTCATGAATCAAATTAGTGTATTTCTTGATGCCATATTGTACTAAAACTGGGCAGATAACAGCTTTGAACTTTCAAAGGTATTTTGTTCTTTTTCTTTTTCTTTTTCTTTTTCTTTTTCTTTTTCTTTTCTTTTTCTTCTGCTTTTATATTTTCAGAAGTCACTTTGTGCTCAAGCACACATAAAAAGATTACTGCTTTGGAGATTTCAATGCACATTTTTGAGAAATCTGTAAATCTGCATTTTGAGAAATAGTTGAGTATGCTGCAGTTCCATATGGTTATCTTCAGCTCCATAGTTTGTGATGCAATTTTTTTTTGCTGGAACATTTTCAGGTTTTGAGGTACAATATTTCCACAGCACTATTATTCATGCTTTCTTGTTCACAGCTACACTGTGTCTTATTCAGCAGCCTTATGTCTCTTGCTGTCCGCTTGTAGGTGTTAGCCAGGAAAAAAGATGCATATGCTAATAGATTTTTTTTTCCTGGAGGAAAATATACAGGCATAAATTTCACCAAATTGTCTTTTATTTATGGAGGGGGAGCGTCTATTGCAAGTAAACATAATTTTATCTCTGTATTTTGCAAAGGACTGGAAGAAGTTAATGGAATAAATATGCATGCAAATTCACTGAAAAATCATTTGGAAATCTGAATGAAACATCGGTGTGAAAACAAGGTCTAAAGGAAAGTAAATATGACAGCTTTAAAATTAGTTTTCCATCTGATAGGAATAGATATGTAAGCTGGGGAAAGGCAAGGTCATATTCAAAACTAGGGAGTAAAAACAGTCTGAACTAACAGGCCTCTGGACTTGCATATGTTGGGGATTTTTGAGATTAGAAACCTTACAGGGGCAGGAAGATAAAAAAGAAAATTTCAAGTGTTTTTTATTATTTTTTATGTAATAAGATATGCAAGAAATAGAAAGTAAGTTGCAAAAGCACAATTATTCCTCCACATTATGCATCTGTTAAACTGAACAGGAATGCTTGTAACAAAGCAAGTTGATTGTTGATCAGATGGAGATTATTGAAGCTGAAAAGCAGAATAAAACTGAACTGTAGGATGTTGCAATGGAGGCTTAAAAGGAGGTGGAACACCAATCTCAGGTAAAGATGCTCTGAAGTGTCAGAGCTATTGATGAAGAACCTCATTGTTCATCAATATCATAATCTACAATTTGGGGAATATTATTTTAACCCCTTGCCTTCACCATGCACATCTGTGCAAAATTCTTTCACTGGGCTTCTGAACACATCATGCACATTCCTGTTGCCCCCAATGTGAGCACAAAGCAAACAATGTTGATTCATTATTGTGCTGATAATGCTCAATTCAGAAAAAAAATTAACCTCGAAAACCAGTAAATTTATTTTCCTTCCAAATCTTAGTACCACATGCAGATGTTAATTATTTCCTATGAGATTTCTGTCATTTGGGTGAAGAATCCATGTGTGCCTTCCATGACCCCAAGTAGTTGTTAGCTGCAACGGAGAAACAGGACTTCAGAGGGAGTTGCTAACCTTCACTGACTGGCCTGTCAGCCCGAGAATGATACAGAGCACCTTCAAAAGGTCCCCTAAGTAATGAGCACTAAGGAGGGTTATAATGGGCCCATCATTAGCTCCAGCTAATATTTTGACCTAATGCCCACATATACTACAGGTGTCATGCAGGGCCACCACAGGATTAATCTGCAGGATACTTTGCGGCTATATGATGACAACACATTTCTTCAGCATGTTCCTTGACTTGTAAGCCCTTATGTATGTATTTTATAAAATGCAAGTAAATTATGACCTCTTGAATATAATTTTTAATTCTTTCCTCAACCTTAATTGCCTACAGTGACCAACAAAACCAAGTAAACAGCCATATGAAAGAGAAAATTAATGGTAAGATGTTAAAAGCTTACTCTCTAACAAGGATGTAACAAAATAGATAGACAGCAACTAAAAATCTCACCCTTTCTCCTACTTTGTCTTCTTCCTTTAAATTGTTTGTTTGTTTTGACTTTTTGTGTGTATGTGTTTTCATTTCCACCCCTCCCCCCCCAAATTCTGTTACTACTTAAAATTTTGAAGAAGATTATAAGATTATTGCAATTATTGTGCACTTCTTGAGACTTGTGCACTTCTGCAAGTATTTTTGTGAGTCTCTTGTACACTTATTCCCTGCCTTCCACGGAGAGTTTATTTCATGATAAATAACTTCTTTTGCACCTTTCTCTAATGTGTTTGTCTATTATTTCACTAAACTTATTCACTTGCTCCTTCAAAGTGTTGGATATTCTTGCCTTCTCACTGGATAGTTAAAGATCCTACTCATTGTGTTTGCTAAGGAACTACCTTCTCAGAAGTTGCAGCTCCTCTTCCTTTTGTTTTGGTAGTACCTTTACATCACTCCCCAAGGAATAGCAGTCACTTTGTGAGATGAACTGAGCAAAATTTATATCATTTGATTCTCAACCAGATTTAGGCACAAATTCATCTCATTGCCTGCACTCCTATCAACATGGCAAAGACAGTTAAATTTTAAGACATTTTTGCTTTGTTTACCTGTGCAGTCAAGCTGCTGAGTGAATTTCATGTGATTATAATTTGAAAGTCATATTGTAGAACACATCAAATATAAAGACAATTTGTACAGTTTTTGCCCAATACTACCAAAGAGACATTGCCACTCCATGATCAGCTCATTTAGTAATTGGATATTTAATTAAAGAAAAGACAATATTTGACTGATAAGTACTTACTTTTAGATTCCTTGCACAGATGCATTCCCCCTCCTCCCCCACCATCCGCAGCTCTGTGGTTTTGTATTCTTGTATCACTTATATCAAAAATGCTTGCATCCAAAATGTTGGGTGTTGTTTAATCTTACAAAGATGAAAGAACAAAGACTTTGCATTTATGCTGAAACATCAGAAATGTCTAATAAGATGGTAAAAAACACAAGTTATTTAAAAATGACACTAATTCAATTAAAATTTCAGCTTAGCTTGAAAAAGCTTATTCTCAGATTCACTGAAATACAGAGTGCAGACTATATATTTGTGTGTGTGCTCACACAGATAATTTTTTTCTTTAAATTATGTAACTGTAGATGAACATAAGGTTTTTTTCCTTTGGGCAGGACAGTAAAGAGACAGTTTCCTTGTTAAGAGACAGTAAAGACTTCAGAAGGAAATGTTAAGGTGTTGGTTTAAAATTGAAGAACTAAATCTTACTGTATGACTATCTTTATAATAATTTAAGCTAACTATGCACACTTGATGCTGAAATATTGCTAGAAATGGATTTTAAATCACTATGCCAATTTAGGCAACTTACTAAAGGCACTATTATTTTGGGAAATTGGATAATGTTAAACTCTAAAAGGCCATTGCAAATAATTTCATTCATTGAGAAACAGCATTTAACAGAAAAGAGAAGAGAAAAGAAAGTATTTTGGATGACATTTAACTTGACTTCATTTGAGCAAGAGACCTTGAAATTCTCATGTGGGCTTACTGAATACAAATCAATGTTTTGTTTGGGTTTTATTTATTTTTTTCTTCCTTTCTCAATGGGTTATTTTCAGGGACATTCAAGCAATCTCAGCACAGTCCTTTTTTTTAAAGAAAAAGAATGAAAACTTTTCTTGAGACAAAGATATTCAGTCCTTAAAATGATAAAGTCTGGTCAATCCGTGTTTGTTGTTTCTTTCTCTATTGCTACTAAAAATAAATCCTTCAGGAGAACATTTCTTTAGCTCACTTTTTCATTATTTCCAGAGGCAAAAGCTGGCAAGGCAATTTATAATTCAATTTTTGCTAAATCCACAACACCTAATATATATGTCAGGCATTTCAACGGCAGGGTACTTTGGGGATAGGTGATAAATTGTGCTGATTATAAGTGCAAGCTGTTCTTCTAAAATATCATATCCAAAAGAAGGCAAGCATTATTAGGAAAACGAAATGTATCTTTAGAATGTCCAGAAACATAAGAGATAATCACTTCACGTGAATATATTTCCCCTTGAGTTTTACAGCTCAATATTAAGGTTTTACCATGGTTTTGATAGCACTCATCTGAATGGAGGGACCATCATAAGTTGGTAGTCTTTCAGCAGCCACATAGCTCTTAGGCCTGCAATAATTCATTTCTCTGAGAAAGAGCTTTACTATGAAACCTGAAACATGGTCATAATAATTTTCTAGTTTTGCTGGGGAATGTGAAAAGTCTAAATATTATTCTGTAGTATAATCTGTCCTGATCTTTTAAAAAACTTTTCAATATTTCCATGTATTTTCCTGCAGGGTACACATGGCTAATTGTTTATCAATACTGCTGAGCAAAACCAAAACCACTCTTCATAATAATCTTGGTTGTTAAAATAATCTGAAAATGAGGAAAAAGATACTATGTCCTGGGAACTTTCCTGTCAATTTCTACTTTTTTAAAGCAGAAATCTGTTAGTACTACAAAGATGAGATCAACCTATTAGCTACAAACAGAACCAAGAAGTAAGCAAATGTAAATGGGTGGTTGAGATTTGGGGAGTGATGGAAACCTTTTTAATTTTATGTTGTTGGTCTGAATCTAGCTTGGCTGATTTTGACTTAGCTGCTCAGCAGATGCTCCTTGTTTGTCTTGCCAACCATAATTTGTATCCTGATCAGACTCTCTGAGGAACAGGCTGATTTTGTGACTTTTTGTTTTTAATCAACTTAGTACTCATCCTATACTATCATCCTGTTTTAGGCTTGTTTCCTTTGTTTTTAACTTTTCATGAAATTGTTTCTTGCTTTAAAGGCAGGCACTCTTATTATTTTCTCTAAAACAGGAAAAATTCACTTTAAAGGAAAGAAAATAAAAGTACAAATTTCATATGTATCTAAGAATAATTAAAGTGTCAGTAATAAAACCAATAAGGCTTAGAGTAGAAAATGACAGCTTGAAAAGCTCACGTTCTTTCAAGTTTCTATTTGTCTGCTATTTTTATTTCTCAGTTTCTTTCAAATAGTGTCCTAAATCTTCTCTAGAGGTTCTCCTTATTTTATATGGTATCAACAACCTTCTGTGGACTCAAGTGCTTCAGTCTTCCTTGCCCTCAAACTCTCAGTTTTTGTATCATTTAAACTCATTTAATGAAGAAGATGAACAAAATTGGAAAACAAATGATTACCCATGAACCAGACCAGCTTAGCGTGCACACTTGTCTGAAAGACTGATGAGATAATACCTGCAAAAGAATGGTCTGCTCTGACAGGAAAAGGAGAACCAATGTATCCAGAACACCCAATAGCTCATCTGGCAGTAAATGAGAGGTCAAAATGTCACTCTTCCAGTCCTGCCCCTTGTGGTGTTAGAAATCTACGAAAGAAGTCCTAATATCTTCTCAACAGTATTACAGGCATTCCTTTAGCATGGATGGGAAATTAAAGGTGGGTGGAATCGTGGATAGAAAGAAAAGATATATTCTCAAAGGAGAAATGAAACAACTTTGGTGAAAGATTGAAAAATGCACTGCAAGGAAGTCAGTGAGAAACAGATACTCTTTAAAAAGAGGCAGGGAGAGATGTTTCAAGAAATTTGAAGAAATAACAAAGAATAAAATGAGAAAGAATCATGAAAGTGTTTGCCCTCTTATTTTAGTCTTTCCCTTTGAGATTCAAAAATAATTCCTTAGAAAGGGGGATGCGACAATTGTATTTGAGAATTTCTTGCTCGTGATTGATGATACAAGGCAGGCACGGTTTCTGTTTGGCTACTTTTCTTGGGCAGAGAAGGACACTGCATTATAATACCCTTCTAGATAAAGACATGCTGAAATTTGTAAGGCTGTTAGTTGAACCTAATCTCACACTGGTAAAAGCTGTTACTACAGCAAGTCAGATTGAATCAGCTATTAATAATGCAAAGATGTCATTACTTCCCAAAAGATTCTTAGCACAGCTTGTAGGAGAGAATAATATTTTTCATGTTATTAGAAGCAGACGTAGAAGAGGACAGTGTCTACTGTATGAGTAGCAAGGTTTTGGTTTTTTTTCTGAAGAGAGTTTTAAAGGGCAAAGAAAAGACACATACTATAGTTCATTTTGTTCTCACAATTTTCCATTAGATAAAATAAAATTTGGGCTTCCATTAATACAAATCCCAATTATGGATACATCCTTGGTCTTGAAGACCATGGTAGAGAAGAAAGTAGTTTTTTCAGAGGCAATGTTTCTTTTTGAACATATTTTTTTATGCCCTGAAGACACATGAAAGGACTTGTTAGAGTCCTTATGACTTTATTGGGACAGAATTGAGGCTGGCCTGTAAATATCCTCAAGCATAGAAAAAGCATGAAGTATAAAAAGCATAGTTCTCAGCCTTCTGGAATAAGTGCAGACCTTTGGTGTAGATGCAGTTCTTGGGCTTTTTTTTTGGTGGTTTTTGTGGGTTTTTCTCCTTTTTTTTTTTTTGTTGGCGGAGAAGGACTTATTAACTAGTTGGTGGATTTTTCGGACTCTTTATCCTATCTTCTATTCTTGTGTATAAATTTCTACACAAAAATTTAGAATTTGAATCAGTGATGTAGTATTTTTAAAACCTCTCCTGCTGAAAGGGCTGAACGAGACAGGGGAAGGTTGTATGCTCTTGTGAGTCTCAGGGACCCTGAATACAGGCAAAGCATATATTTTGATATTGAAAGCATATATTTTGATATTGAAATATAGATAAATATTTTCAAAATAAATACAAATACAGGTTCTCCTGAATATTATACTTGTTAAGTGGGCTGCTAAATTTGTTACTAATTGAGATTATGTGAGATTAAGAAAGACAACTTCAGATTTCACACAGGGGCCAGCCTTCAGCCAATCCCCTAATTACAAGAGTCTGTTTCTATACACTCCCTAAAATAAGAATAACTGAATAAAGATCCAGTAATTCCTCTCTTTTTTACAGCAATCAAAAGAGTTTGATTTTCAAAGGATTTTACAGAAGCATCCTGTTGGGTGCATGTGCTCTTAAAGAGGTGGTAATACAGTACAGGTAGCAATGGGTGAAGAAGACAAGACCAAGATCTGAGCAGTGTGATAGGAATGCCAAGGTGCCACTAAAGCAATCCATTGGCCTTTACATACTTTTCTGGTAGAAAAGAATGGACAAAGAGTCTGGATTAACCTTGTGTTCTCTAAATCTGGGCAGATGTAAATCTCATCTCAAAAAAATGAGATGAGATTTTTAATGAAAGAAAGCTTTTCAGGTGATGTCATAGGCCTGAAAATATACGGTAGGATCAAAAAAGTACAATTAAGGGTTTCTTAAATTACTTCAAAGTAAATGTGATTTCTTTTTTAATTAGTTCAAAGGCTTCTGTGAGAGATATTCCTCCTGGCTTTCCTATAATGACCAAAAGTTAAGGAAAAGACAGGAATTGTATCCATTTGAACATGGAAAATCAGGAACTTCCATAGAAGATGCTGTCCCTATTTTGTTGCAAAAAGCAAGTATTTAGCGTTGAGATTTTTGCAAGAAACATTTCAGAGTCTGCTATCATTAAGAGGGTGAAAAGAGGGAAAGACACCAAGACCTTAATCAATTTCACAATGCCGAGGAAATGTTAGCAAAGTTAAAATAAATAGAGACCACGGGCGAATGGAAATCAAACTTTCAATTACTCTAAAATGGATTCTGGCTCGTTGGATCTAGCTGGCACTTTGATGTGTTTGAATCCTTGCAGACACTATGTAAGAGCTGAACCCAGGCCAAGTGCAGCCCCTGCCCATGCGAGTGCAGGAGCGGCCGGATCTCAGTGGTGGGAGAAGCAGCTCGGTCCAGAAGGAAATTTGCAGATATAACATGAGCAGCAGCTGTCATTAAAAGTCAAATGACTACTTTTAGATCTTAGTGAAGGCTATGAGAAGGCAAATATAGCGCGTTAGATTACACAACCTACTTTCAGGATTTTGCTGTGCTTTCCTGTTTAAAACAAAATCCGTGCTGTGAAATAAGTAAAAAGGCAATGAACATAGTATTTATTTCACTGTACTTCAACAGTAATTTCATAGTCAGAGGTATCTTTAAAAGTATAAACATTTCCCATTCCTATAGTTGATATCCTAAAACTGCTGAACATACATACATCTGTAACAGTACTCTTGCAATAAATGACAAAACAAATTGTTTGTGTATCAAGGTATTTACAAGATACCAGTAACAATAAAGTTTGTGCTCTGAAATTATTTTTTTGCTGTGAACTGGACACAAAAAGTCAGGAAACATGAAGAAACCCTAAGACAGTATAATTCTAGCACTTGGTTTTAATTAAAAACTTTTTCTAGACCTTAAGCCACATGTTACTTGTATATATTATCAGGATACAGGAAAGAAGAGAAATTTCACTGAGGCTTGTTAACCCAATATTCAAGACAGTTCAGTTAAGAAAAGGAAGCCAAACAATAAATGGGGAAGGCTGTGAGATGCAGGTGAAGTTCTTTCAGTGAAACCAGAATGATGGCATTTTGTAGCATGGAATTCTGAAAAGTGACTAGAGACTCTGTAAGGAGAAATTTATCCTTTTTTTATTTTCATGACATATTCTCACAAGTGTCTGAAACATCTGAAACAGCCACTTATTAGATCTAAGAAGTGATCAAATTCAAATTCAATTTTTCTTGAAGAAATAAAGGCAACTCTTTCCCAAATGAAGGCCCTATGTAATGTGAGTTTTTTTACCTTTTTGTTTCTATGCAGTCAGTGAAGTTCAGTGTTGGTATCCCAGCTGAATTTTCTGATTGGAAAGAAAGTAGAAATTATTTAAAAATTCTGTGATTCATTCAGAGTATCTGAATGTCATGACACTGTGACTTATTCTATAAATATTCCAGTATACAATGCAGGACTGTAGCCAAATAAAGTACTCTCTGACGGATTTGGAAGTACATAGGAAGGTGGATCAACTGAAAAAAATTGTTATCTGAAAAAGGATTGACTTCCAATGATGCTTGTAAAATAGCTTTAGAAATGAAATATATGCTAGAACAAGAAATGAAAACCACCAGATGACAAAATGGGATGGATAAAGTGCCGGACACAACAAAACAAAAAGCCTTCGTTAAAACTCCATTGTCATAACATATTCCTCCGCTGGGTCCATGAACAAAACACTTCCCAGGAAGTGCAGTGCAAGAGCAGGAGGTCAATGAAAGTTATAGATGGGGAAGCAAATGCAGCTGAGAGGTTCAGAACGGGGTATGTAGCCTGGAGCTGTGAGCCAGAGCAGCTCTGAGCACTGTGCTGAGCCCAGGACGGGAAAGTGCACAGGAACAAGCACATTCTGGGACTGAGCCGAGTGCATACAGCTGAAGTGCTCTTGCAGACAAGCTACTTTAAGAAAAAAAATGATGTCACTCTTTTTACATTGCAAAAATGTAGGCTAGCATACCCTCCTGATGGGGAGTGCAGATACAGTGATAGGGCGAGGAGAGCTATGCTTGAGGTTAACTGAATGCCTAACATGTGTGTCCAAGTGGGAGGAAACTGTGGTGAGACAAGAAATGAGAGAAATAATTCATTTAGTGTCTGGCATGATGACTGTGAATTTCTTTAAAGACAATTTCTTTATATTGTGTAGGTTTGTGGGATTTGGTGTCTTTCTTTATTGCTGCTGGAAAGAAGTACTTCTCCTTGCTAGGACTAAATTATGATCACTTCAATTTTGTGACTATTAATCAAGGGAAGGCATTTGCAAGCCTTTCCCAGCCACATATCCTTTGAGGGTTTTGAAAGCTATAGAATGCAGTTTGTTATCTGTCACTGCGGGGCCGTGCCAAGTTCCATGATGCAGTGAAAGCACAGTCATACGCTGCAGCTGACACTTTCCCACTGACCTCAGCTCATTGCACTGCATAAACAGAAGCTATTACAAGTCAATATGGTTCTTGGAGTGGGGCTATGCTGAAAGGAGTGCAAGAAAGCTTTCCATGTTTCTGCAAGGTTCAAAGTGAACAATGTGCTTTTCCTGTCACATCACCAGACGAGGCTGTCATATCCTCAGTTCACCTCATAAATAATAGGCATAGAGGACAGTTGTATAAGGCTGCAGTTCAAAAGGGTTCTAATCTGACAGCAGACACTGCCTTTCCTTGACATGCTCACCTTCAGCCATGCTTAATGGTTGGTGTGTTTCAATTTAATACTGCCTGCTTGGTGAATCAACACCCAGGCTTGTAGGCAAAGCCTTGCAAGGAGAAGCCACTGGGCAAAGGACAAAAAAAAAAAAAAAAAAAAAAAAAAAAAAAAAAAAAAAAAAGGCAAAGCCTAGCAGCACTATGGCAGCTTCTGTGAGAAGACACAAATTTGGGAGTGGGTACCTGCCACATGCCTTTCCTGGTTTGGTGGCAGATGTCAGGGAAGGAGATTGAAAGGAATCGGCTGTGGCCTCTGGGAAGCCACTACCAATCAGGAGGTGGTGGCGGGCAGCGGGGTTGTTTTGTTTCCTGCCCCATCCCCGGAGGTAAATGTGCAGGGTTGGAGAAATAAAGCAGGGATTTATTGGGAGGGAGCAGATTTACTAGGAACTGGTGGGCAGGGAGGCATTAACCTTCTGCTCCCTCTCTGAGCTGATCTACTGGTGGTGGGGCACACAGCTCCTGTCCCTGCCTGTCTTTCTCTCGGGGTCCTCAAAGCAGGCCATGAGGCCGTGGCACCCTGTATGGGGGCATTTCATTTCCTCCCTTTCCCCCGTGATCTGCCAACGTAAACAACTGCCTACTTTCACCTAAACTGAAAACCAGATCTGCCTCTAATCATGTTGGGTGACTGTTGACATGTGTAGAGTTTGATATTTTGATAATATTATATGTCTGTGATAATACTTCATTACAGTTATGTCCTTGGCTATAATTCTTTCAACACAGTCACTTTTGTCCTGCCCTTTGAGTTACAGGAAAGCATTGTAAGGCCACATTTTGCTCTGATGGTCACATTACAATTCAGATGATTTAGAATCAATCAGCATTTGATATACCTCTGAGAAAGAGCAAGAAATGCATTTATTTCTCTTGTTTTTTTTCTTCTAAAGGAAATTGTGCATGTGTTTGGGAGAAAGGGGAGAAGACTTTTTTCCCCTGCTCAGATTTGCTTGTAATTTGAAACTATTACTGGTGTGTTGTCATATAATATTACACTCCTCCATTTTACAGACTCTTTACAGTTAGTTCCTGATTGCTTGCCTGCACAGAGGAGATAATTAAACCATAACTTGAAAATTAGCATGCTGATCAGCAGCTTATACAATGAATCTGTGGGGGTTTGTTCTTTTCGTATAGCAAGAAGTGTATGTTAGATTGTGCTTTTAGTTCAATCTCTACTAAGTAATATGTCTTGTGATTTGAACAGCAGAAACTTGTTCTTATGTTTTGAGTGAGTAAGGTAAACTTTCATTTATCACTTCTTTTACAGATGGTAAATTCTCTATGTATGTTTTATCAATAGTCTGAAATCCCATAAATGCTCTAGTGGAGATAATATAATATTTAAGCATCTGCCAAAATTAAAGTTTAGGCATTGTTTCAAAATTAATTTAGTGACTTGCAAAATCTTGAAGAATATTTCTGATACTTCCTTGAAGCAAAATTTTCCTTTGGATCGATAAAGTAAAACATTTCCTTTAGATGAACATGAAATGTATTGTGTTGCTATTAACCAGTTTTTATTAATCATATAAAGTAAGATTAAATTGGCTCTAGAAGTAGAGCAATCTGTCACTTGAAAATAGTTACGCTATTTTTGAGACTAAATAATTATATTTGCAAAGCTGCTCAATGTTTTCTAGAAATGTGTTCTGAAGATCATGGGGACAGACTGCTAAATGCCTTTGTTTTGTTTCCTAAAACCAGCAAATTAGACCAATAAAAATATATTTCTTCAAGGAAGGTAGGAATTGAGTACTTTTTAAGTAGATTCTGTGCCCAGACTAAAAGGTCATTTTTTGCATTTGGATATAATTTCTATAAAATTTTCAGGAAGAAGTGCCCAACATATCTCTAGCACGCAGAATATTGAAGAGATTTATATTTTGAGTCTGCTAAAGCACACCCCTGGAGCATCTTCCTGCCTGTAACCCTGAGCCCATACGATTCTGGACAATGTGAATATGCATCTCTTCCTGTTCCCGATAATGGAAGATAGAGATGAACAAACCTATGCAGGGGCAACTGGAAATGTGCTGACTTAATCCTTAATGAGAATTGTAAGAATGTTTTTCTTGTGCAACCCTTTTAGACTGTCATCAGTACTGAAGACAACAATACAATCCTGTTAGAGGTAGTCAAGATTATGGCCTTTCTTGGTTCATTTAGATTCACTTCACTACAGATGTTTGGCCTGAAGGCAGGGTTATTTTGATGCCTCCAGATGGCACAGTGTCTGCCAACCTGCAGAACATGCAAGTTCAAGTATCTTTTTGCGCACAGAGTTCAGTTTGACTCTTCATCGTGCAAGGAGAATGACTCCACACAATAGTTTTGTGACTCGCTTTTCCAGCAGAAAGGTGGGAGCTGTTCTCTGACCACATGCAAATGTGTCTCTGGTGCAGGTCTGCATCTGGGTTCCCACTGTGGTTGATATGAAGGTATTAATCTCAGATCTAAAGAAGGTCTGAGGATGCATGCCCAAACATTACCCACAGCTCCACAATAGTTTTACAAGATCTCTGCAAACCCCGAAATTCAGATGAGAGCTGTGACTCGTCTCTTATAACATTTGCAATTTTCACTGTCAGAAAGTACCTGTAGGTTTGAGATAAGACTGAAGGCCTCTTATTTCTTATAATAACCTGATCTGCTTCACTTTTTATGTTAATTTCTAGTTGTTTTTTTGTGTAGTAGGAGAGAGTTATAAAGACAGGCACTGACTCTGCAGATGTAGGAGCAAGAATGAATGTTTTGGACGTGGAAGACATGAGGATTGAGAGTGAAACATGAGAAAAACTACTGTTATTCTTCTTGCTGGCCTAGTTGTGTTTAACCAGA
Source organism: Melozone crissalis (assembly GCF_028551555.1). NCBI lineage: Eukaryota > Metazoa > Chordata > Aves > Passeriformes > Passerellidae > Melozone > Melozone crissalis. The sequence continues at coordinate 30,624,783 of NW_026535784.1, read as the reverse complement.
GGGGAAAATAATTGATATAAGAAACAGTCAGGAACTAGCTCCAGCTGCTGTCTGTTTTTCCCATGAATACCCAAAACTCCTTTGTGAAAGTCTCCCTCACATTTTTATTTCGTCCAGCCTGAATTTTTTTTTCCCAACAGATGTTAAAACCAACCTTTTGCTTGCAAGAAGTTTTGCTTTGATGATTCATTATAGTCTGAAAAAAAGTTCCATATCAGCTGTTAGACAAGAAAAGAGTAAAGCAGTGTTCGGAGAATATAAGTGACAGAATAATAACCTGGCTGATTACAAGGTTAGGTGCTGGTGTCCAACCTATAGATGTATCTTTTCTTTCTCAATGAACTTTTCATCCTTTTACTGACATTAGTTCTTCTTTTTATTCAATTAGCCCAGAAAGAAAGCTTCTAGCAGGGCGAGTCAGCCGTTGTCTGCTGAAAAGAGACATACAAATCTTGTCACATAGCTTTTATTTCCATGGTCAGGAACCCTCAGGCCTGTTATTAAGGCAACTTAGTCTTGTGTGGAACTTTGCTGTCTCCTGCACACTCTGAAATAAGATTACATGATGGAGAAGATCAATTTACTGAGAACATTTAAGCTCAGAATATTCAGCTTTTTGTGCAATCACATCTCCTCTCTAGCTGTGTGGCAGAAAAGCTAGCCACAAGATCCTTGACAAATTAGATATTACCACATCTAACTGTGTATATTTAAGCTTATCAAACTGAATCGTTGCTTTGTGACTGTGCTCTTACAGAGACAAGGACTCCATTTAATAAATGCAGTGCCATTTAATAGTAATTAATCACCCAACTAAAATGTCACATTAAGGTCAGAGAGACCAGGAGACAAAAAAGAAGAGAACATTAAATTCAGCTGACAAACATAGGAAAAGAGAATATAGAGCCAAAGAAAGTTCTGGGACATTGGCACTGGTAAAACATTTAATCCAAACTTCTTTACTTTCCGTTCAGTTCAGAAATAATCACATTCACTTGGTTCAAAGCAAGGTCATTTTTGTAACTTTTAAATGAAATTTCCTCATAGCGTGTACAGTGACAGCCCATTGCAAGCTTGGAATTGTTGGTGCATTTTACAGATGTTGTGTTCTCAGTATTTGCTGTTTCCTATCTCCGTGTTTCTCTCTTTTTTCCTTTGATATTATGACATGCTTCATTTGTGTGGAATTTTCCTTAATATGTCCTGAATGCGAGCACTCTAGAAAGTCTCAAGTTTTTGGAGCTTACAATGAAGAATTTGATTTCACATTACTACTGTATAGTGCTTTAGCTTTTGTTGTGGTTTAATCACTCAACAGCAATGAAACTAAAAAGAAGTCATTCAGTTAAATAAGAGGATTATTTGTGTTCTGCGTTTCTATAAACAGAAACTCTACATAGGAAGCTGTTTCAGAGGAAGCATGTTTGCCATCGGCAGAAGCAAATATATATGGAATTCCTTATTCTGAAAAAGTTGATTATTGCAGAAAAGGAGAAAATCCATTGTTAATTCCACTTCTTCAGAATTGTGTTAATCAATTTCAATGTAAGTGTACGAACAGGTTTATACTTGTAGCTGTAAGTGTATATGCTTACATTATTTCTCAGCTCCCTTTTTCTTTTCCTTTCTTTTATAGAATTTAGAAGCAAGCAAACACTATCCACTTTTAAAACACGTATTTTCAGAGGCTAAATATACTGGTTTCTGTCCGTGAAGAAATGAACTTGTAAAATACAGTCAAGGATGAAAATATGTTATTGTCAGCGGACGTTACAAAATTCAGACAAATGGCTTCTAAGTAGACTTGTTTTTCAAAGCATCTATCATTTCCCCTTCCTGTTCCAGAGTTCTCAGTTTTATGTCCAAGAATTTTTGTATTAGCATTGTGAAAAAGAGTAATTCTTCAAAAATTACTCTACATTTGGCAAGATCTGTCTTTATAACTTCTGCGTCAGTCCAAAGAATTTTGGCCTTTCCAAAGGTTAAATATTATCTTTCAAAATTGTGTAATTCTGGCTTTGTCAGGAAATGTCTCCATTTTCTATAATAATCTTTTCTTTCCTTACCTTTAATGTCAAAGAGTTCACATATGAATGCTCAAACTCATGATATTGAAATATTTGTCATTAATTTCTCATACTTAGATGCATGGCAAATATTAACTTGGTACTGGTCCTAGCTCTGGCACATCTGGAGAGACATTTTCCCGTGTGAAGTGAAATCATCGTTTGCAGTGCTGGTTGTCATGCATTGACGTACATTGTAGTTTCTAATGAAGCTTTTGATGATGCAAAATTCCAGAGTTCTGATGGTAACATCTGAATTACCTTTACAGGCTTTGTAGATGAAAAATTACCCTTCTCTATCAGTTGTCTACATTTGTGCTGATTTCCGGAAGAACAGAGTTCACTGTATTTCCACAGAGCTTCTGGTACGATCCTATAGACATGACCCCATTTCTTACACAGCCCCGACAGTTCTTCAAGAAAAGCATGTTTGACAGTATAGGTTGAAATATTATCTCGTTTATTTCATAAGCCAGTGGTTTCCAAACTGTGGTCTGCATTCCAACCTAGTGGGCCGTCTTTAGTAGAGCTTGGCTGGTCTGTGGTCTGCAGCAGATCCTGTGGTTAGCTGGGCTTCCATTAGGAAGAAAATTTTCTGGCTAGTAGCACAGCCTCTTCCAGAATGTGTGATCCATAACTCCTGGAACACAGCAGGGTCCTACATTAGACTTTTGATATCACAGGCATATTTTTTTTTCCAAACCTAGTTTGTGCTGTGTTGGAACAAACTAACAGTTGGCCACACAGCAATTGGTAGCTGTAGTAGTAGGTGATTTGCCTTTTTAAGGCTATTTCCAGCAGCTAGAGGAAAGCCAGTCATTTTTGTAAGTACCATACAGCTCATGGCAGAGGTAGTTTGGAAACTTTTCACTAAAGTAGAACATTCACCAACATTTCCGACTTTCTGTTCTGGTTCTGTTGTTTCCTTTTCTTTCATTGGCATCCCTATAATGTCACTCCACCTCCACTTGTGTCTTGCATTCATCCTTTCATACACTCTGGCTTTGGCCTTTCTCTTTGACTTCAACATTGGTTTCTGCTTTCAGTTCCCTTCTCACTCTCCTTCCTGCCCTCTCTCAACTTTGCAACTCCTATAAACTTGCTGCATTTCCAAATATGCCTTTTATTTGTCTGGCTGTGCAGGCCACTACTTTTACTCCATTGCCTCTCTGCCTGGAGTGCACAGAGAGTGAAAGGGCTTTGGTCTCAACTCTGTCCTTTCCAGAGACTGCTCTCTTGCTATCTGTTGCTTCAAAAAACTCCTTGTTCAGCTCCTTGTACCTCTAGATTGAAACATGCTCTCCTGACAGACTTCTTGGGGACAAACTAATTCTTGTATGTACACTCTGAGCATGAGCAGTGTGAGATTTTTGAGAAGACTTTTGGCTAAATATAGGTGCAAGTATGTCACCGTTGCTTTGGTAACCTTGTCAAAGTACACTGCTAAACAAACAAGTACACAAAGAATATCTTTCTTTATATCCCAGGTATTTGAAACACAATTAGAAAATGTTTCTCTGTGAAAAAAGAATTAGTAAGCAAAGCTTTCATTATAAAATGCACATTTTATTTGCCAAAAGGTTTGGCTCCAATGTATGTAACATTGTTCAGTGTGTACATTTGCATTTTTTTGCACAATGGTATAGGTGTAACACTCTGTTTTTGCTTCCCACCTGTGATTTGCTTGTGTTCAGCACATTATTTTCCATAGAGTTTGCTGCCAGAAGATAGGGCTCTTGAAATCCTAGGAAATATGGAGTACTTTGCTTTCTACATGAAATACTGTAGGTTGACTCACTATAGCTAAAGGACAGGGGAAAATGAACACTTTTAAAGTAAATTCAATTTTAGTTACAAAAAAAAACCCCACAAGTCTTGTGCTACTGTCTGTAAAACCTACCTGCATTTGACACTTTCAATAGTGACACAAACCCACCATTGCAGTTGCCTCACTTTAAAATCCTAAGAAATTATTTGCTGCAGTAGATCTCAAGGGAGAAATAAATCACTGATCTAAATGCTAATTTCATCTTCACCAACTGTTTGCATGAGGGTGATTATGTCAGTGTAGTCCCTTAACTAGCAAAAACTGAGGGCTTTCCTGTCCAAACTCATAGCCTCTACATGAGCAAGGCCGAGTTTAAATGGGTTTTGTTTTACGAGCTGAACTTAATGGAAATATAACTGTGACACAATGAATTGTGACAATTGCTTTTAGAATCCTTACACATGCAGCAACCTATGTATAACACAAGGAAAGAAGTCTCCTGGCTTGCAAGGGGAGGGGGATGACTATGCCCTCAATACTGTCCTCTCCTGAGCCTTGGGGGATACTGGTGCCTTTGAAAGGATCGCTGCCTGGATGAGGCTCACAGGGAGTCGAAGCAAACACTGCATTATGTATGCATATATTTGTAAAGGCTGTACGTTCTGGTCACAAAAAGGAGGAAGCAGGCTGTGCTGATGAAGTCTCTTCTCTTCCAAAATACTTGCCTGCTTCTTGAGCAGTGCCATAAGGAGCTTACCTTGCTGAGGATCCCTCACCCCCTCCAGGGGACAGCATTCCCCAGCCTGTGCCTGCGCTGCAACATGCTGGGTGTCTTTTATTTGTTTTCTTTCCTGGCGATACCACCCCTCTTGGGGCAGACGCTTTAGTGAGATGGATCGCACTCAGGTAACTGGCAGTTCAAGGAAGTCCTTGCCCGGGTTGTTTACACCAAGGCGTTTTAGAGCAGCCATTTAGCTTCCACCCTGTCCCACCCCGCTGACCAGCTGTAAGTGTAAAGGCCGCCAGTGGGCCTGCAGGTCGCTGATAAACTAAACCCCCATTTGGCAGGCAAGGAAGCCAGAACGATAAGGATGTTGATTTATGTTTTATCTGTCACTACATTTTCAGTAAAGTTGGGCAGCGAGCCTTAACGAAGCGAGGGCTGTTATCACCTCTCCTTAGCCCTTTAAGTGCAGCAGGCTCTTTGGTGTCTCTCGCTGAATGCCGCTTTGTTAATTGCGACGGTAAACAGGACACAGCGCTGACCATCGCCCTTACTGCAGAACCGCCGGGTTTGGGAAAGGAGCGTGTGTCCAGCGGGAGTCACACATGAAGGAGGGTTCGTAGAAGTACTCAGCATTTCCTGGACTTGCTTCTATCATTTCAAATGTATTGCATACCTTGAAGTGAATGTAATGGCTGGCTTAATTGGAGATAACTTCACTGAAGTGGCCGTGGTTACCATTTATGTCAGCGGTGAATGTGCCCTTTAACGCTGTGCCCCTCAGGTATGGCTGTTCAACGTAGGAAAAACCTGACAACACTCATTACCGGTGAAATAAATGTTGTGAATTATATGTATGATTAGGTACCATTTTCCCCTCATTTTGGATATGTGAGCGTTATTTTTCTGAAAGCATCGTAAGATTTTACACATTATATTTAATGGCAAACACATTTTTAGTTTTGTGAAGCACCACATGCTTTTTGGGGCCAGTAGAAGTGCCCACAGGGAAGAGGGTGGAAAGAGCTGGGAAAGAAATGCAAGCAATAAAATATTAAAATATTCTGACAAAACCAGAACATGGAAAATCTGAAAAAATCCACCCTAAGCAATTCTTGTTACATCCTATGCAGAATGGTAAAAATACAGATTTTTATTTTCCTTTGTCCCCTTTAGATTTCTTTTCCTTTTTTTATTCTTTCTCTCCCTCTCCCCAAATATTTCACCTTACCTTTCAAGTCTGTCATTATATTTCTTTCTAAACAAATCTAGAAAGAGAAAAAGGAGCTAGTTCCTGCTAGAGGTCAGTGGGATCTTTGCCATTGACTTTAAATAGGTCCAGAAGCGGGCCCAACAGAGCATTTTATAGCTTCCTTTATTTATCTTAGGTTTTATTTTGAGCAATGTGTCTTTTGTACGACTGCATTATTTCCACAGTGAACATCATAATGATGGACTCATATACATTATTATATACACACATACTGAACAAAGCATTATTGATAGTTATGCTCTTTTAAACAAGAGTAAAAGACAGCTATGAAACTACAGCACAAGGATGCTTTTAAGGTGCAGATTCAGTACAGCATTAGTGTTCTCCAAAAGTCTGTGCAAGGTGCTACTCCACACCTATTGTCAAGAAAGCTGCTGATAACTGAGAAACAGGTGATTAAAAAGAAGTAATTAATGCTTTAGTCTGAGAAGCAAGGCCTGCAGTTCATTAGGTTTTGTAAATGATGCCCATAGCTGATCAGTTCTTCCTGAGAGAAATGGCAGAATGAATCACTGTTCTCCAACTGGAATACAGTAGGAACTGTACTGAAATGTTTGAGCCTAATATCTCTAGGCTAATGGGCCAAGGATAACAATAAAAGTTTGACAGAAATCTGGCTGATAACTGGGGATATCAGCTATGGAGTGTGGTGGCCATTTGTTACACAAGATTCAGATGGAAGGGACAAATGATGGAAGGGACTATTTCTGGTTTTTGTTGATGACAGTTATGAACCTTGGGTTCTTTGCAAAGCTGTCTCTGAGGAATCCCCAAAGGGCCATCTCATGCATTGAGATAATTTATCACAATTACAAATACACTGTACTAAAACCGTACCAACAATGTAAATACAAGAAAAAAATGAAGATGTTTTGTTGTAAAAGTGACTGCTGCCATGAATTAGAATCACCAGCCTCCCTCTGTCTTGTCAAAAATAAGGTAGACTCCCAGCTGGATAAAATCTTCAGCTTACAGAGATCTGGCAATAAGGATGGATCAAAGGCATGTTTTTCTCTCACAGTCATTATGAGAGATCCTCTGCATCAACCGTGCTTAGGACAGACTAGCCTGAAAGTGCAGCACCTCTTTCACCCAAGTGAAAAGGGCCAGCTGAACTGTGCAGGCGTGTTGCAGGAACCAGAAAATGTCATTTCTGTGTCCACTCCCTTCTGCTAGCTGAAGTCAAAAATCAATTTTCCTTCCAGTTAATGTAGTTATGTTACTTGTAGGGCAGCTTTGATGCTGCTGGGTTTGTATTCCACAATATGCTACAGCAGCTGTCTGGAGAACATATAACCTATTTACTTCTGGTTGTCACGGAAAGAGATCTAATACTAGGCAAAACAGAAGCATTTATGGAAACCCATGGGTGAGGAGAGGCCGAAGAGCTTCCAGGAACTGAAGTCCTGCCCTCTGAACAGAGGCACACAGACAGTGCCCTGCACGCAGGGTGAAATACCAGCTCATGGCAACACACACAGTGGGATTGGTGCTTGCACCCAGAAAACATTTCTGAGGCTGAAAGAAACCTGTAGTCATTAGTGACCACAAAAATATACTGTTGGCAACCAATTGTCACTCTAGCAGCCTCAAGAGAAGGAACAACTGCTTGCTGAATGAGCAGCCCTGGCTGCAGATAACAATCTAGTATATTTGTTAGACTGGAGCTGGGTAAGAAATTTTATAAATATAATCTATTTCTTTAATTGATAAATTTCTCACAAGCCAACATGGCTAATCTACGGTATATTTGCTTTCCCAGGTATTTGCTGAAAGCTTTCTGCAAACATATCTTCAGTGCTCATAATAAATTTGCCTGCATGCATAGTTTTCCAGTGTTTTAATTATTTATTTGTGGCAGAAAAAATAAATCTCTAAGGATTTGGATCATATAAAAATATATAATGTGGAAATGTAGATGTTCTTGCACCAGCTCTGGTGTCTGTTATTTCAAGCTTTCCTACAATTAAACTGAATATTCATGGAAAATAGATTGAAAAAGGGTGTCAATAACACTGTAATAAATCCAGTATTTTATTCAACTGATTATCCAGGAACAGTTTTGGGCCACTTTCCCAATTCTTGTTAAAAATAATATGAAAAAGAGAGAAAGAAGTCCTCTCATCCTTTTATGAGTTATGCCACTTTAAAAGTCGCTATATTCCATGACACAGTCCCCTGCCCACTTGTTTGCCCAAAGAGACTTTGCTACTAGATGGATCCAGAGCAGCTGCCTTGCCCCAGAACAGCTGCTGGTGCTCTATATTTGCAGCTTCCTCCTGCTCTCTGATACTCCATAAAACTGTTTATATTCCCTGTAAAAGTATTTTCACTCTGTTTGCTTAGTGACCATGTACCACAAATATTCTCCTTACCACTAACAATTATGAAATGAAAATGTTTACAAAACTTTATTTAGTGCCAGTACCTAATAAACTATAGAAATGCCCTGAAGTGAATGTGTGTATGCAATGTGTACATACATGTATGAATGAAGTATTTACCTAATTTTTCTATGCAGCAGAGAGGTGGTGATGTACTTTTACTAGCACTACTCCAAGATTGCATGCATTTGGTGTCTACTGCCTGGTTTTATAACTCTTTGAAGCTTATTTATGGTCTGTGGAAGAACTGACATGTGAACTGACTTAACTATTTTTGCAGCTTTTTCTGGAGCCTTGGCCATATCTATTCAAGATCATGTGTTTATGCCACATCAGTGCAAACTTGCTGTTTTTCCTACCTCAGATCAGGCAGGCTTGTTTGCTCTTCTGTTTGCAGCTGGCTTGTCTTCCTCAGATGATACACAGGGTGGCTGAGCAACACTTGGTAGCTTTCATCCATTCCTTTGCTACTTTCATTTGGTATCTCGCACACAGCATGTATCTCCAATGCCAAATCCTCTTTATCAAGCTCACAAAAACAGGCTGTGATGTGTTGCCAGCAGGAACAAAGTGCAATGGGGTAAAGTCTTGGAAAGAAAAAGCTTTGCTTCTGCACAGAAAGTGTTCAAACCCAACAGCAGCAGGATTTGCTCTCTAGTTGATCTGCTTTCAATGCAGGGCAGGATTTAGGCAGAACCACCACAGTACCCCATCTCTCTGAACTTCAGGGACTGAGAAATTAATACTTTACCTATTGTTTTGGGTATTTTTAAAACATGCAGTTTGGCTTAGAATATTTATTGCTTTTCTTGTGATCCTGAAATCCATGACTACTGCCAGCTAGTACCTGTGTTTATTTTATGCCTAAAGTTTGTTCCCAGGGGGTGTGTCTTACAGAGATTCTTTAGTACAGTGCTTTTTACTAACATATATATAAGTGAATAATAATAAGATGGATTCCATATTCTTATACATTCTGATAATCTTGTAAAAGGGATTTTTTCTATTTGATTTTTTTTCTGCTTAATAATTTGTTTTACACTGCAAACTGAGGAGGTAACACAGAAGCCTTCAGTTGGGTGTAGTGTTTCACTTCCTTTGCAGCCCTCATCAAGTGCAGGGATCAGCACTTGGATTGGGACTGGGAAAGTTTTATTTCAAAAATACCTCTCTGTTTCCTCCTGCATTACAAGAGTCTCACATTCAAACATTTAGAGACCTTTACCTTTCACAGCATCTAAGGGTCAGTCTACAGAGGAACCAAAAATGTTGCTTGCCACCACTAAGAGCACTGCCAGAAGCACTGGCAGACCTTGTGCTCTCTTAGCTGAATATCACAACACAGTTAATACATAAACTCAGATAACAATAAACTATATTCTGACAGATGACTTTGGGCTAAAAGAGTTTGTAACAAGACAGCAGACAGTATACTTGTTTTCCCTGGGGTCTCTGCAGCTGACCTATTCTGAAAATTGAGTTTCGTGGTGTGGAGACTTTTGAGCCTTCAAAACAAAATCTTTCAAAATGTTCATGAAACTTGCCTCTATATGTCTTGTCTGATGATAAATACCTTCCATGTAAAGCAGTATTTGATCTCAGTATCTTTTGACAGTGAAGAGGTTCTTTTTCTTTGGAGGATTAAAGACATGGCACTTGCTCCTTTTCCTCTTTTTATAGTGCATAAACAGATAATATGTAATAGTTTTACCTGGTATTCTTCCACAACATTCATGTTACAGCAGGTACTTCTATAATTCAATTAAGATACCACAGATTGGCTTCTGTGCACCAAGGAACTGGGTTTGTGTTTCTGTGAGTTCCTCTTTTTCTTTGGGAAAGTAGCCAGAGCTACCTCATGCACCCTAAATTTAGAGGGGCCTTTGTTTGTCCAAAGCAGTTCAGAATATCTAATACTATAAAATGTGTGGGAGAGATGGTTTTATCTCTTAAGCATCCTTATCCATAGCTTCAGGAATAACTAACTTTTCCTTTAAATCTGTAGACTGCATATGTTTTAGATTAGTTTCATTTGTGTTTTTGTAGGTTTTATGAGCTTTTTTTAAAATAATTTTCCTGTTTTCTGAGTAAATTATATGAAACATCTGCCCTAAATTTAATCTATCAAGCTCATAAAGGGAAAAGGCAGACGTTTTATGAGTGATATTATAAAATTTAGATAATTATCTTGTTTGTTTTAGCAGTTTCTATTTTGGTCTCTGCACAGTATTCTTCCATTAAAAGACAATTTTTATATGGTGTACTGGTCAAGGAGAACAGCCAGTGATCCCATAAAATGTACATTTAATAGTGGTCCTGTTAATCAGCAATATTCTGTGTATTTTTAATGGAACTGTATTAATTGTGTAAGCATAAACCTAATCTCATACCTGTTACATGGTTCTCAGATTAAAAAAGGAAGCAAAGTCTTTGTGTAGACAGCATATAATTCCTGCAGCCTTCACTAGCTGTGCAACTTGTGCAAGTTCAAGTAGGATGTACAAAGTATGTCTGGAGCAATGAACGCGAGATGGACTTATGGTACCCTTTATCCTCTGCCATCTGCATCAGTTCAGCGAAGCTTTGCCATCCTGTATCCACCATATGTACAAATCATTTTAATGGAAGGTGGAAAATCATTCTGGGGGGACATCATCATGTGCGTGTTTGTTCTTATCTCCTTTACTCAGCATCTGCCACTGTCTGCTGTCAGAGACAGTATCCTGTGCTAGTGTAAACCTCTGGTATGCCCTGATGTGGTTATCCTTGCTGCTCGTGTGCTTATTCCTGACCTGTTTTTTAGTTTTTTGGTGGTTTTTGATTTGCTTTATTCCAAGGCAGCTACTTCTACTAACTTTGCAGGACAGAAACAAACATACGATCAAAACCGGATGACAGAAGTATTTTATTTAAGAGAAGATGCTGATGGTTTAGCTTAAAAAAAAAAGGCCAAAAAAAAAAAAAATAAAAGTCACTGCAGCTCTCTCCCTTGTAGTTCTCCATGAGAATACTCACCAAACAAACCTTATGGAGCTGTAAGTGATCTTCCTTCTCTCAGAACTGGATCACAGCCTTTCAAAGCTCATAAGGATTTACAATAGTGCATTGACTATGTTGGTGAGACCCCACCTCTTCTGGGCAGTTTTTGGATGACACTTGCTCCATCTCATCTTATGCTTTCTTTAAACTCTTCTAAGTGAGGTATAAATTGCTATTGCTCTTCTAGTTCATATATTTTCTTTCCTGATTTCTACAGTACTTTCCTCAGTCAATGCCTATCTTGCCTCTTGGGACTTCCTGCAGCCCAGGAGGCCCAACATGTCTAGTTAGAGCAGGATCTGTGCAGGCTTAGTGGGAAAGACTGATCCTTTCTGGCTTCAAATATTTTTGCATGTTCTGTAAAAAATAAAAAAATGATTGAAAATAAAATGCCCCATAGAAATGTAACAATTGTTTTGGTTCCTTATTTTTTGATTGGCAATGTGAAATCAGTGTATATTTCTGAGGGCTATTTATGTTTCAGAGGAGCTGAGAGGGGAAGGTAAGAGAAGCATGCATGCTATTTTTCAGTGCAGAGAGTCTGCATTTTTCTCCCCCCACTATATATCAGTGGATAGAGAATTCATTCATTTGGAACTTACTAAGTGGTGCCAGAAGGCAACAGAAAATAGTAGCAGTGCTAAAGGCTTAGCTGTCTGAATGATATGCAGTTTGTGCCCAGAATCTATTATAGATTGTTGGAACTTCAGGGTTTAAAAGACAGATTTTTCAGAATTTCAGAATCCAAAGTCTATGCCAGCAATGCTCTAGGGTCACTAGTTAAAATTCTAATTGTCCCTTATGGTAGAATATGCTATAGCGTGCATTTGTAGTTCCTGTTCTCATAATAGAAGGTAGGAATAACTTAGTTACTCTCTGAAAATACCTGAATATTTTTTCTTGCTTTCTGTTTGAGGATTCTTGATTTCCACACAGTCATCCATTATAGGGTTTTACTGAAATATTTTATCAATTTTTTCTGACCACTCATTACCCTAAATTAAGGGGTTTGTGAGCTTCTTTTTGTTGTCTTTGCTGTTATTCCTGCTCCCCAGCTGGTTAAACACAAAAATTTTCCTTCCTGATCAGTAGTGTAAATGGAATAAACACTGCAGACCAAACAGAGAGATCTGTGAGCCCATGTGGGTTTCAGGCTCTCACTGCAGGCCAGTACACGGCTTCAGGGGGAGTTTAAGCCAGGATGCCCATGAGAGGCACTGCAGCTCTCCCTGCTCTCCACAGAGGCAGTGGGGCCTTGGGCTGAGTAACGCTGTCAGGAAAATGTAGCTGCCTGCCCTAGGATGTGACTACTTGCAATTTTAATTGCAATAATTTCTGGTAGCTGGCTTTGAGATTTATCTTGTCTAAAAAAGTCTCTATGACCACTCATTTAAACTTTAATTTTTAACCAAGCTGTGCTGCTGTGTTGGTGTGGCCTGCTTCCAAGAACGTCAGAATTCCTGAGAAATCAGTGGGCTTTCCAGTTCTTCCCAATGAAAACGTTGTGCTTGCGTGTAATCCCATGTTGGGAGTAAGAGCACTAACTGTAATGCATATGAGAAATAGCAAGGGGCATTTTTACCTCAGAAGCCAGGGAGGGAAAGGGAGTTTAAGTGACAGGAGACTTTGGGGCTTCTGTTTTGTTGCAGTGTGAGTGGAGCCAGAGGGCAAATTCTTCCCTCCTGCTCAGTCTCATTATTCTGCCCTCTGTGTATCCCACCAGCCCACTAACATCCAGAGCAGAGAAGGGAAAAACACACTTCTGGGACCTAGCAGGAGAGCTGACTGTGTCTCCCTTTTCTCCTGTATGTGTGAATGTGGTATACGCCAAATTGAAGTGCAGAATTAAAGTATTTTCTCCTTTATGTGCTTTCCATAATACCATTTCTTTGAGGATTCAAAGTGCCAGAAGGGATTGCCAATGTTTCATCTGGTTAGCTCACATGCTGATTGATGACTTTGATAATACGTGTAGTTCAATGATATTTACACTGTTTGTCCAGTTAGGTATATTAAAAGAATGTTGAGAAAACAGTAGACGTGCTAAAATCCGATGGTAACAGCTCATACATTAGCGGTGTTTTGTTGTGAACAAAGTCATTTTTCAGCCGAGTCATAAAGTAGCCTAAAAACAAGTGTGGCACTGTTTGCTTCAAATGAGGCTGTTGCCATGTGACCACCATTCATCTGACATCATTACTGACATAGCTTTCCTTGGTATGGTATCTGATTAAGGCTCCCAGCCCTGGTGGAGCCAGGCTAAGTAGTCTGAGTGAGGTGGCTGAGGGAAGTTAATGTGTCAATGTTACTACTGGGTGAGAGCCTCTGCTCAAAGTTTCCTTTGGAGAATGAGGATACAAATGGCTGATGATCTTTCTAACGGGAATCTTCCGAAAATATTTGAAGATCTGGTAGTAATTAAAGACGTGCTGAGCTCCAAAGGGAGATGTAATCAGTTCAGCAAAACATAAAGATACCCTTTCTGTGTGAGGAAATGCAAACATGGAGAAGAATTTAAAAAAAACAAAATATGCTAAGAAATGAAATTAATCACACATTTGCAGAAACCAACTAATTAAATATCTGTGTAGCATGGGAATATATTTCTGGTTTGTACATGTAAATAAACAATCAGCCTTTTTTTAGGTCTGAATTTCTCTTTTATTAAAAAAAAATAAGGCTTGAGATATCTTGTTACATTAAGAAAAGACAGTTTTCAACGGGTACAGTGAAAAATAATTTACAATGTCCATCTGAGATGGGATAAATTCCACTATTTCTACTTTGGCTTTTGAAATCCACAGAGATTACCTCTGCATGTAGTAATTTGGAAAATATACTGACTAGCCTGCTGTTTTTTGAAAGCATATGGACTAGCCTGAAAAAATATCGTCATTTTCTTCATGATGGAATGAATGGAATGAAGAAATAATTTTTTTTGGTAATTCCATTTCCTAAGTCTGTTGTTAATCTGTGCCCCAATTTTGGTTTTGAATAAGGGAACTTCTGCTAATATTCTTAAATTTTTCCTTTTAAAATTAGAATATGGTAGGTTTTTTCTTTGCATAGATGCCTTAATGCTTGATATATTTATTATACTTTGAAGTGCTGCGGGACTAAGACCCATCTGAGACTGTTATGGGACTCAGATCCGTAACTAACATCTCCAGATTGCTTGAAGTATTACCTTCTCATATCTGATGCTCAAGAGATTTGGGAACATTTACATTGTCAGGGATGACAGGGAGGCATAAACCAAATAAGTTTTAGTGGGAAGTATGATTCCCAGTGCACAGGTTGTCTTGGGAAAAGGATTTAGGCCAAAAAGAGAATTAGGGGTTTGATATTGGATAGAGGCAACACTCCCCAAAGAATAGGTTACATATAGTTTTAACAAGCACTTTTAGGTCATGGAAATCTTTAATTCTGATGCTAAATGACAGTCTGACCCAGAGTGAGTGGGCACTGACTCTGTTTAGGTGACCAAAATTCAGCAGTTCCGGAGATGCACTGCATTTGCATGGCACTTTTTCTTAAAAGCACAGTTGTTGGCACCATTAGGTGATACGGGCCATTGCAAATTCAAAAAGGAAAAAAAATCAAAGGATATGGCTTCCTGTGAAATTTTTCAGATGAGTCTTGTTTTTTCTTGTACAAATATACTTGAAGAAAAATAGACCCTGTTTCTCAGAAATACTGAAATATTCTTGCTATGGGTTACTCACCCACATTCAAAACCTTTAATAGTCTAAATTCTGTATCATTTGGCTTGTGGCCAGCCAATGGGAAATTCTAAGATTTCATAGGGGATTAAAGTGGTGCAATTTGAACATTAATTCTCCAATACAACCAGTGAAATTAATGGACAGACTTGCAGTTTATTTTTGCAGTAGAGTCTGCCCTATCTTCATATAGTTTGCAAAAACTTAATAAAAGATATTTGTTTCTACTCAAAGGAATAATGATACAATCACTTTGAAATTGTTAGAAAAATGCTGGCTATTAATCTACGACAGCCTTTTAAATAACTGGTCACATACATTTAATCTTTTTTTCCTTCAATTAGGAAAGGTTGTAATGTGATAGATCCATTTGACATTAGACTCAGCAACACATTACTTAGATGAAATCACACTTAAGAGCACTGCAGACTGGATCTGAGTAGCTCAGCTGATAAGGCACTGGTTTGTCATCTACTAGACAACAGTTCAAGACTTCTCTGATTTCTTAAGTCAAATTAATTTAGTTATGTCAGCTATGCTGCCATAAGATGATAATCCTAGCTGTAGGGATGCCAGGCATACTATTACCTTCTTTGGCTAGATTGAAACTGTGTCAGAAACACTGGGGGTAGCTAGAATTCATTGCAGGTGTGGTGAGAAAAATGGAACACATGAATGTCAATAATTCTAACGTAACTGCCAATATACAATTGCTCCTTTCATTCAAATGGACTATGTTTTTTTTTATTTCCTGTAAGCCCCAGAGTGAAACATGTCAAATCCACCTGAACTTTGGTTGGACCTAGGATCTATCTATTAAGTTTACTTAAAATAAACCCTCAGCAATCTCACTGGAATGCCTATGTTGCTGCCTTCTCTATGCAGGGCTCTAGCATGCATTATTATCATGACTCAGCGGAGGAATTGGTAACTCTGTGTGTTTCTATGCTCAACCAACATGCTGCAAACCATTTCTCTGAAGTCACACAGTCCCCACTGAAAACCCTCTCTTCTAGGGTGCCTATTTCCTCCATGAATTTCCACTGTGACAGTAAATCTTTACAGGAGAGATACGAGGATAACAGAGCCTAAATGCTTACAGAGAAAACACAAACATTCTTGGGCAAAAGTGACTCACTCAGTGAGAGATAAAGAGGCTGGAATTTTCCTAAGGAAATGTCTTATTAACTTATGTTCTATGTCTGTATCTCTGTCAGAAAAAACCTGTCATTCCCTCTTACTTCTTCAATAACTTCCACAGCCAAAATTTTGTAGAGGGAGAAAAGATGAAAATACCCCCCCCCTGTTTTGTCAAAATATGTGGCTGGGTAGGGAGACAAAATATTTTATCAGTTCCACTGACAAAAAAAGTCAACTCAGCATGAACCTTCAGAATATCCACTTAGGAAAGTATTGCTATGAAGATTCTGCAACATATATACCCACTGTACTTCTAGCACTGTGCACAGATTTCCATCCCAAAGTAAATGTCTATGAGAGAGCATGTTGACAGCACAAAAGAAGAATGAAATAATTCTGATACTGCAATACTGCCCAAATTTATGGAACATTGCAGAAATCTGGAAACACTGACACCATTCAGTAATCTTAAATCTGAAACTAGTGATGCTAAAATAACATCCCTCTCTATTTTAATGCCAAGAGAAGGTATTTAAACTTGTGCAAAAGATTAGGATATCAGAGACAGAAGGAGAGGTGCAAATAAAAGTTTGGAAGTAGTGTTGACTGTAGAGATTCTATCAGTTTAGTGTAATTCAACCAAGGCAACTGATAGCTCAGCTTGAAGATAACTGATCTCCTGAAAGTGTGCCACTGTCATGCTATTTCCAGGAGACCTTGTTTGCTGTGGAAGTATGCAATTGGATTTCTAATTCACTATTAATAAATATCCTTTACATTAGTCTTCTCATGCAACTTCTATGTCCATATCTCAATTACAGGATTACTGAGCTGGTAGCATATCTTCAACTTTTGCAACAGCTTCAGTGATGATCAAATTTCTCAGGAATGATTGTCCACAATCCTTCAGAGCTTGTAAAACTTTTACATTTATCATAGAGCAAATAATCTGGTAAGCAGCCAAGCCTTCATTTTCCATCAAAGAATACTAAAAAGAATCCAATTCCTGGAATCTGATGCAAATGTGTTTTCCGTGAACCGCTGTGTGTCCATGCACAGTTTAGAATACTACATCAGAGAAGTTATTTAATGAGTAAAATATTGTTGTTGCTCCCCCTCCCTTCCCTAGAATTCTACATATCAAGTTTTCCAAGACACATATGCTCTTTTTAATGACTGGAAATACTTTCCTAGTGATTAAATTCTGCTTGGCTCTAGTAGACTCTTCCAGGACTTTTATAAGCCAATATAATGTATGCATCTGATGATAGGCTATAAACATTCATTTTTCGGTCACTAAAAGCAATGCTTGAAAAACTGAGTTGTCCATAACCAGCTTTGCTTAACAGCTTGTGTGATAATCATTCCTAAAATTATATCTTGTGACTCAATAAAGACATTTGGCAATGCATAAGTGCTGTCCAATTGTCCAAGATGTCCAGCTACTTGGAACTGTGATGTCTAAATTTTTCAGTTGCATTTCCACAATACTTCTGAGTCATGAAGGGTATTTTGTGCCTTGAAGTTCAGTAGGTTGCTTGAACTCAAGATGCAACTTCTTGAAGATTTGAAAAGCAAAAATCAACTATGTAATGTGAAGGTAGTGTTTTCATGGTGGTAGGGTTTTTTGGTTTCTGTACTTTTCAATAACTTCCAGACAGAAAAAATGGGTAATCTTTTAGTGTGAAGCACAAGGCAAGTGTCTGGCACTTTACATCTCAGAAGCTTCAGGAGATAACTGGTATCTGTACATGCAGGTGATTGGATAAAGATCAGCTTGGTCAAAGACAAACAACGATGAGGACAAGGTACCATCTCCAGTGCAACTTCGGTGGTGAGGCAATCTGATTTATTTTCTCAATCACACAATTGCTCATTAGCGTGTGAAGTTATCGGCTCTGCTCCATGCAGGACATGGAGTGTGGTGCTGTTCCTGCTCTTTTGTCTCTTACTTCACAGTAAGTACTGAAAAGTTGGTTGCTGCTGCAAAATTAGGCATCTACCCTTTATACACAGACTGGCAGAATAAAAAATACGTTAAAAAAATTACGTATTCATCTCTGTAGGGATTAGGAGAACTTTTCAGGACTTCCTGAGACAGGGATGGCACAGGAGCTGTGCTTTATTCTGCAGCCTGAGAAGCCAACCTTGCCCAGATTCCCTGCCATTCACTAGTGTTCACGTCTCTGTGCTTGGTGTGTGCCCTTCACCAGCTCTTCCTTTCAGCAACTCCTGCATGTATGCCAAGAATCCTGTGGATTAATGACAGCCCAGTTTCCATCTTTTACAGAAGTAGGATGTTCATCTCCCCCATTTTTTATTCTGGTGGCCAAGTTGCTTGCTCTTCTGGCATCTTGACTCTGGATCCCTTTACTTATAAAATTTTTCCTGTTTTCCATTGAGTCTTCCTGCTCTGTTCTCTGGGTTCTTGCATTTTTTCCATGTTTCCAAATCCAGTTTTTCATTGCTTCCTCTTTACCCCACATCCGCTGTTGCTTTGTTGCCTGCTGTTTCTGTCTTCCTGTATTGAAGCTTTTGTTTCTTCCCACAGGCTGCTCTGGAAAACTCCTTTTATTTTTTTGGTAGACTCTCAGCCATTATCTACTCACATATAAGATTAATTTGCTGCCTTTGAGGTACGCAGGTAGTAGAAAGTAGCAATAGTAGAATTAAACTGTCTGGAGAGCATGGCTGTTCCCCAAGCAAGGTTTTTCTTGTGTTTTAAATTGCATGAAAATCAAAGCATCCATGTCTATGGGTTTCTGGAACACTTTGGCACTTATCAGCTGAGCCACTCCCTGACTGTCATTTTATAAAAAGAGCAGTTCAATCTGGTGTTGGATTTTGCTTTACCATGCCACTCAGAAGGCATGATCAGGGAGAGAGAGAAAAAAATATTTAACTGCAATGGAAGATTTGTGGAGGTTTCTTGAATGCTGTGTAATTTTCTTATATGATCAGTGGAAGGTTTTTTTTTGCAGTCTTTTACTGATATGCACAGATTCCATTAAAATATGTAGTTTCTCAAACTCCAAATCAAAATGGTTCATAGTCACTTACTGGAATTTCAAAGTTCTTTAAAATTTGAAAGGAAGGAACCATGCAAGTAAAGGTTTAAAAAAACCCAGCAAAAAAGCCCAAAGTGAAAGGTTTAAAATAACTCAACAAAAAGCCCAAAGTGAAAATATGAGCTAACATTTGGTTTTCAACATTACTACTTGTAGTTCTTTGGAATATCATGGCATTGTATTGTGGTTTCTCCATATTTCAGATTCTGCACAGATCATCTCAAACTCTGCTTCATTGTACAACAGTTTAAATCCAGCTGACACCTTGAATCTCAAAACCAAATAAAGTAGATCTGGACAATATTCAGAGAATATTGTCCAGAAGCGGGGACAGAATTGTATTAGAGCAAAGAAAGACCTGCTTTGAAAAAAAAAAAAAGAAAGCATTTTGGGAGAGAAATAGAACGGGGGAATCAGGGAATCAAACATGAAAGGGACCAATAAATGAGACTAGCATGGAGACGTTAAAAAGACATTAATTGTTTGTTATTTCTCTGAATATTGCAACTAGGGATCATCAAAGCAATCAGAGAAGAGGTTCTTAGTGCAGATGGATAGATCACTGAGAACTGATCTGTCCATCTGCATGTAACAAACAAGAATGTAACAAATGCCAAAAAAGTTTGTGGTTTGTGCAGAAGTTTGACATACTAATGAAGTAACTATTTGGTGTTACTATACGTGTAGAAATAATTTCTTAGCTAATCCCTAAATTAAAAAATAAATTAGCAGATTCTGAATTTATCTTCATTTTCAGAGGATTTTAAGCTGTCCCACTCTTGGGAGCCAAGTGTCCTATATGGATTATAAATAGTGTATGTAGTACTATTTTCTTGCAATTGCTCACTCCACAGAATTGTCTAACAGGTGATTTTTTCTTGTTCTAACAACCGTACATCTACTTCCCAATTAAAAAAAAATATTTTATTGCAAATATTGCAATGTGGAAGCTGAAGGCAAGAAAAAAAAGGGGAACAAGAGCACTACAGTTTGTACAGATTTATTATTATGCTTGAATTGATACTTTAAAAGATCTTGTTTTCTACTGGCTGTCCTTTCTTGGCTGTCATATTTTAACAGCCTAGTTGAAATTTTCCATTTTATTGGCTCTTTTGAATGACAGATATTTAACATCCATTGCCAAAGTGATGTATTTGAGAACTTTTTGAATTGAAGCAAAAATGTGACCATGTCCCTAAAATGCAGAATACTGTTTGTGAGTAAAAGCCCAAGTTGAGAAATCTAGAGATGCAGCTGCTGGGAGGGTATTTCCTGTTCTAGTTCTCAAGACAGATTTGGCAAGACACAACAGTGGTAAGGAAAATAGATTGCAGGCTTTTAATCTCTGCAAGCTCTCGAAGAACTCAATCACTCAGAAAAATTGGCCCTAGAACTCAGTGTGTATTATTATCTATTTTACTGCTCTGTTCCATTTTGTTTTAAGAGAGTACTGTTAGATAACATGAAGTCTGGTAGCAATGTTGGATTTCTTTTGAAGCAAGTTTAATTTTCATCTTGATCTTTTACATTTTTCCTGCTCTTGGCTTTGGAATATTTAGCCAAAATCTTTTTTTCTGTGTCCACTTTCTTAACAGTTTTTTTTTAAGATGTGGAGAAAATTGAGAAGAAAGCTACTACAAAAAGAAATTAACAGAGCATAATACAGAAAGATATACTGGAATCAAGGGAGATACCTTTCCTAACCTATCACATTTAATACTCATATAGGTAACAAACCCAACTGTACTAGTTTTTTCTTTACTAAAAGACATGTATGTACAGGCATTTAACCAATTAGCCATTCTTAATTTGGTTTTTTAATAGCAAGCTAACATAGAACAAAAAACCCAAATGAGCTCAATACAGCTTTATTTCTTGCAATACTTTTCCTTACACCTGGGAAAGACCAAAAAAAAAAAAAAATAGGCTGTGTGTCCTTTCCTCTCTTGCAAAATATTTTGAATTTTTTGAATTTGGGTCGACATGGACTTGGAATTTGGGTGCCAGCTCAAAGTTTTGTTAACTGTAGACCCTGTTACTAATCTGTCCTGTGTAATTTGTCACAATCCTGAACTAGGTCTGTGTGTAGATTGGAAAAATGAAGCTGGCAGAGATTTAGGTCAAGGGATGGCAAGAAGCACTTGTAATTGTCTCCAGTGATCACAATTAATGCTCAGAACAGCACTGAGAAGAAATTTGCAGTGGCAAGGCCAGCAGGCCCTCACGGGGTGAACAAAGTCTCAAAATGCCTGTAAGTTTTGGGAGGCAAAGGTCGTAGGAACAATATTGGGCCACTCCAAGCCTATGTCATAAACTGTCAATAAAGAACTCTTGTGCAGGGCAGGCCTCATGTTTTCTCTGCCCATGTTTGTTTTTCCCCAGCACCCCATCAATTCACAGTGCAGGGTTAATAAAAATCCACACAAGTCTCAAGGTGTTTCTTTTAAACTTCTTTGGAGGTTGTGTGGATGGACAATAACACACATCTGACTTCATGCTCAGACCTCTAGCGGTCCATGCTCTTTTTGCAGTGTTTTTTAGCACACATTGCACATATCTGGCATGATTAAACTGTAGGGCTGCATCTTTTGATTTAGTTTATCTGGACCAAAAGTTTGCATGTAACATAAATCATAGGCATCTGTCACAAGAAGAAGACCTGAATCATCTTGGCCACATTGCCAGCATATCTAATCAAATTTATCACTGCATGACACAGACTCAACCCCAGGTCTGGCAGAAGAGGAGATGGAGCTCTTCTCTCTGATCTTCCTGGACCTCAATTCATTTTTATTCAACTTTTTAAAAAGATATCTATGACCTATAATCTCCTTTTGTCTTCTTAAACATCTTCTGTCTGTCTTCAGATTCCATAACATTTCACAAAATTATGTTTGGTTCGAAAATTCATATTAATAGCAAGGTTGAAAAAAGAAAAGACTAATACCTTGGAATCACAGCAGCTATTAATCAAGTTTAATTGCCATCAGGTCTCCCTAAAAGATAGCTGATTTACTTACACTGCATTGCACAGTGAAGGAATATCATATGGAAAACACCAGAAAGAGACAATTATTTTAGCAGGTGCACACTGATTTGTGGTTGAGCTAATTTCCAACATAATGGGATAAGTTCCCATGTTATGTTTGGTTTTTTCTCATAACAGTCTGGAAAAAGATACGCTTTTACAGGTCAGTTTTACCATGAATTTCTGTGACCATAAAAAAAAGTTGTACATAAATGAGAGAAAGCCAGATTGATGCTGTTCAAATGTGGCTGTATTTTGCAACCCACTGCTTTAAGATACAGATAGAGCAACTGAAAATTATTTGATCAGTTGTCTGTCATCTCCAAAGGCTCTGTGATGTTTTATCTCCAGTTCTAGTAATTTAAAAGGTCAAATGATTATTTTAAAGAAAAAGCAGCTTAAGCAGAGTGTCAGGAAGTGAGATAAAGAAAATCCTTTTATGTTTGAAAATATAGCCTTATCTTAAAATTCACTTTTCATGTAAAAAATAAGGCCAGCTCTGAAAAGAACAAACAATATTTTATTTTGTAAAGGAAACAAATACAATTGGTGCATTTTTTCCAGTAGAATACAAGCATGTTTTTTTCTACAACTGTCAGTCCTGCACCTATCATAACAACTCTGGGTTTATATCTATATATATTATTTTTTCTAAAATTTAATTATTTTTCCCTATCGAACACAATCCCAAACCTCGCATCCTGACTAATCAGGAATTACCACAGTAGCACAAAGATTGACTGAAATAACCAACAAAACACTTTGGTACGTTCATGGTCTGGAATTTATCATAAATTTGAAATACACACCTGGTCAACCGAAAAGTTAAATACATGTTTACAAATTTTTTATCTTATACTTATTGTAATTAAGCTATCTTAAAGCCTCTCTTAATGTAATTTAGTTTACTATATTAAAAAAATCTTATAGAATATTTTTTTATTTATTCAGGGTATTTGCTGCAGAGCTGTTCTTAGATGTTCCTGTGTACTAATTGCTGAAACCTCCTTTTCACCTTCTTATGCTCTTCATTTCACAGAACTTCTGCAAGAGAGGAGTTGGAGTCCTGGCAGAGTGACCAGAAGTGTGACATTCAGGAAAGGAAAAGGTATTTTAATTACTATTAATGCACTGTTAACCTCGTGCATTAATAGTAATCACCTTTAAAAAGCTTGAGGAGATCTACCTAGGCTGCTCCACAGAAGTCTGCTTTTAGTATAAACAATACATGAAAAATGTAAGCCAGTTAACTTGCAAACAGAACCCCTACAAACACCTTGCTAGATGAAGACTGACCAATAGGACTCATCTCTGATGTACCTCAAGCCTACATGGCACCTTACTTGCTTTTAACATATATCCTCATCTGAAAGCAAGGTGGTTCTTGGAATTTTAATGTCTATTCTAACAGCCCTTCAGTCTTTTCTGATTTAGCCTCATATATCCAGTCACAACAACCCCATGCAGCCCTGCTGATGGGAAGAGTAGCTGGAAGGCTCCCCAGTGGAAGGGGACTTGGGGTGTTGATAACCAGCAGTTGAACGTGAGCCAGTGTGTGCCACTGGTGAGGCCACACCTCGAATCCTGTGTCCAGCTCTGGGCCCCTCACAGCAAGAAAGACATTGAGGGGCTGGAGTGAGTCCAGAGGAGGGCAGTGGAGCTGGTGAAGGGTCTTATGAGGAGCAGCTGAGGGAGCCGGGGTTGTTCAGCCTGAGGAAAGGAGGCTCTGAAGAGCCTTGCAACCCTCTACAATCACCTGAAAGAAGGCTGTAGCCAGGTGGGAGCTGGATCCTTCCCCCATGCAATTAGTGGCAGGATGAGAGGATATAGCCTCAAGCTGCAGCAGAGGAGGTTCAGGTTGGATATCAAGTAGAATTTCTTTGTGGAAAGGGTTGTTAAACATTGGAACAAGCTTTTCAGGGAGGTGGTAGAGGCACTATCCCTGGAAAAGTTCAAGAAATGACTGAAAATTACACGGAGTGCCGTGGTCTAGTTAACAGGGTGGTGGTCAGTCAGAGGCTGGACACAATGATCTTGGAGGTCTTTTTCAACCCGTATAATTCTGTGATTCCATCTTATTTCACACTTTTCCCAGCATTTATATACTGAATAATAAAATATACAATATAGTAAATCTGTCTGATGAGAAGAGTCTACAGAGTTCTTGTTCATCGATCTATACATAGTCTGAAAGGTGGTAGCATTGAGAACTTTGAGAACTTGTGCAGCAAAACAAAGGTTTTCCAACAATATGTGTTCATGTCCTACTGTAATGTTATTAATGCAGTCAATTCCTATTTGCACATTTATGTTGTTTACAGATGGTTTTCTTCTAATGACTTTATATCAGTAGAAATCATTGTATTTTTACATATCCCTATCAAACCAATGATTCGATGGTTGCAGTTTAATTGCTCTATTCTACGAAAATATTCTGGAAATATTTAGTTGCATATCACAATAAGTAATTCTGTGAATTAGAATGTTTTTATGTAAAATTCTCACACATTTTTAACAAATATATCTTCCATCAGACAGATGTTTCTTTATTTATACAAGAAAAATATTTCACAGGAAAAATGCTGGACTTTTAAAAGAAGTTATTGAATGACTAATGATGAAGCAATATTATCAGACATTATCACCACAGAATTATAAATAATCAATAAATGGAGAGAATTATTTTGAGTAATTTCATTGACTTGAGAAGAATTTTCTATTAACCTTGATAGAAAATTCCATCATCAATTTTTGCCCCTCTGGAGGATTATTTTCAGATGAAGAAATAAGCCATACCTCTTTAATAAATTGTCCATTACTAATTATTCCCTCAAATCCAGTCATCAAGTCAAACTCTTATTATTTCCTGCCAAGATCTTTAAAATGCTTAACATGTGAAGGGGAACAATTGTGTTTATTAGCATCCAGCCTTTCAAATTGCCCAAGTCCATCAAATACTTTGTTTCTTCGCATTTTATGTTAGTTAGTTTTCTACAGCAGAAAAGTGAGGAATTTTATTAAATTCCCCTAAATTACAAAGATAATGCTTTCTCACAATGAAATGAAAAAGTGACTTTTGAACCCCTGGTATTGGTAACAATATCCTATTTCTCCCATCAAAACATAAAAGGCAAGTTAAAGCCTTACTTCTATACAGAGTTTCTGGTTTTTGCATTAGATATACTTTGTAAGATACATAGCTAAAAGTTTCCTTTTTTTATTCAAAAGAGTGGGAAATTTTCCACCTAGGTTAAATGGAATGTAATACGGTTCACAAGGTTTTAAACTAGGGACTAGGAAAACAATTTGGCTAAAATAAAACTGACCTGAAGCCTTATGCAAGACTTAAACAAAACTTTGTAGTTTACAAAAATCTGACTTAAAATAATCTGCAAATTTAAAAAGTCATCATGGCAGGGAAATAATACAATTTTTGTCTATTCTATAAGACCTATACTCTTATTTTGGGGATCTTGATTTGGTTCAGATAATCGTCCAGGTTTTTAGATTGAACCTCTAAACTTTTTGAGTTTGCCCATCTCCAATTTAAAAATCCTCCCTGGGAAAGTTATCCAGATGTAAATTCTACAAAAGCACACCTGGCAAAACAACATCTGCCTGACAATGACTTAGTGAGCCTCAGTAAAGGCTGACATATGTGCACGTGCAATTGGACCTTATACCAACAAAGTGTTTTACATATTAGTGTACACTAGGGAGTCCTGAATCCTGACAGAAAAATATGATGGCTTTTACACTTTAAATTACAGTGAAGCTGTATCCACAGATGGTGCAGGTACAACATGTGCTCTTATACAGCTGGCAGGTAAGGGGAGGTCATTTCCCTAACAGCCTCTTCCTGATTTCTAGTGTTTGCTACGATGCAGTTGCAATTTGAGATCAGCATTCTGAGTGGAGTTAGTTCCAGGTGCTGATATAACGCTGACTGAAGGCTCCAGTACCAATGAAGAGGCTTCAGTTTATGCTTACAGATGACAAAATATCGTTCTCTCTTCTTTATTTCAGAGATCTCCCATCTCTTTCATGAGGTATGTGGGGTGCAGTTTGTTGTGGTTTGGTCGGACACAGGCCTTGAGCAAGTTAGCAGAGCTTCTTTGAGATTAGTCAGCTGGAGAACTCACAGAGCCATTCCTATGTGCCAAATGGCCATGCTTTGAAGATAGGGAAAGTAAATCTTACATGGTCAGGTTCTTGCAAACTAACAAAGGAGCTTTAATTCTGAAGGAAAAAGGAGACTGATACATAGTCTGTTCTCTTATGCTGACCTTTGTCTTAAAACTATAACAAAAATTCCAGTAAATATTTATACTTGGCCAAATTCTGAGAACAGGACATGGCCCAGCTGACCACCAGCATCTGAGTGGGGAACAGAAGGACTCTTATGTTCACCAGACAGAGCAGCCGTGCTGCACTTCTTGCTTCAGAGCTGCAGACACCCTCTAAGGCAGGATTTATTAATTTTTTTCCAATGAAAAATGCAGGGGATTCCTCTGGATACCCAGGCTGACTCATAGTCCTTCTCCTTCTCAACCTGCCCAAGACCTTTATGCTTTTGTGAGAGTTGTGCATTATAGAGTTCAGGCTTAGAAGACCAGACCAGTGCTGCTTTCAGAAGGGCGGGCCTGAACTTTTGTCAAGGTATCTTCAGAGGATAAATGGGCTGAGATAAAAGTTGTCTATGGGAGCAAGGAAAATCCTCTGCCCACTTCTACTAGGCCTAATCTAGGCCCAGAGTGCACTCATCCATTTTTAAAGTAACCCTTTCCTGCCTCTTGTTTTGGCATCTGCAGCTCATAGAAATGTTCTTTCATTTCCAGACAGCAAGGAGTGGCTGTACCATAGCATAGGATTAACCAGGAATAGTTCCACAAGCATAGTTGTATGACCTAGTGACTAGGGGAAAATGACCCAGAAGTGTAAGTTTGCAGAATCTACAGTAGAAGGACACTAGGTTCTGCTGGAAAAATATGATGAAAATCACTCCTCTGGTCCAAGCTGGTTGTTTATATGTTGTCTTTAATCTCTTTTACTTGGGCATTAATCTGTTCATGCTCAAAGCCTACACTATACAGCTGCCTCTTCCAAACCATTTCCAACCATTTCCTTGTGTCTCAGCACCATGCTACCTCTCAGCTCGCTTCTGTACTATAGACTTTTCCAAAAGCTTGTGTTGGTCAGGTGCAGGATAACATGACTCACATTTGGGCACTGGTGTCAGCAGACATATGGGTTGTCAAGGTGTAAAGCTGTCTCCTTAACAAAGGCACTGCTCCGAGTAGTGCGCATCACACTCATCCCCCTCTTTGCTGTGTTCATGGATGCATTCTTTTTAGATGTTGAAAATTCTGAAATCAGATTTCTTTTCCTGGAAAGGGGTATAAGTAGTGAGTAGATGCAGGTTAGACTACATTTGCATCTGGAATCAAATAGCCTCTTGGGACCTGACCTTAGAGACCAAGGCCAAATCTTTTAATGAGAATTTAGGCAGTGTCTTATAGCAACACAATTGACTTGTTGGGAGGTTTGTGTAACACCTACCAAAGTAAATTTCCATCAAGTTGTTGCATTTATACACTTCAGCAGCACGCCTTTTATACTTTTTTTCTTTGAATGGGTAATCAATTCTTTTTTTTTTTTCACTAATAGAACAAAAGTTCTGTAAATAATTAGATTTTTATAGGTATTAGAAATAACTGAATAACTTCAGAATAAAATCCCAATGTCAAAAATCAAATATAAATTTGCCAGAAGCCTAGACAAAGAAGCCAGCCAAAAGTGAAGCTTCTCCATTTTAGCAGAAACCTCCAAATCTGACTGAATAGACTGAATACAGACTGAAACTTTAGTCTCTTCTTTCATGAATAATGAAGATTTCAACGATTGTCAACACAGTCTCTGAGAAAATCTAATAATTGTCAAATCACCTGCTTAAGTGAGATAATGAAAAGCAGTAAATATTGAGGAGAAGGTAAGGCTAATAAAATGAGATTGATCATGTAATTCACTGGCTTTATCTTGAATTTGTTCAACCCAGAGAAAGAAAAAGTAGAGAGTGAGAATTTCAGATGTAGACTAGAAATCCTGAGTTTCTATACTGCAGCAGGGCAGGACAGTGTGGCCTAAGCTGGCTGAAAAGCACAGGGAGGTTGGATAGAGCGATTGTGGAACACAGGGGGAAAGGTTACCAGAGACATCAGCAAAGGACATTTGCCCAGCAGGAAATACCTCAATATTTTGGGCACATGAGTTAATGATAGTAAGGACAGCATGCTTACAAATATAGGTGGATGGAGCTATCAGTTCCTTTCTCACCTATGGTTGTAGCATCAGCCTCTGCTGAACAAGGCTGAAAGCAGTATCTTGTAGCATTGGTACTGCTGGGGATACAGAGGTTTGGTCCCACTGGTCACTGGCACAGCTACCAGCACATGGGCTGAAATACTGCTGGCTCTGGTGGTCTCAGCACTTCTTGTTGAATGGGATCAGAAGAATTTGTAAAGGACTAGGAAGCTGCTGTGTTTTCTCCAAGCTTGGAGGAAGCCAGATGATGCATGCTGTGATTGCCCGTGAGACTGGAGAATGAGAAACCTGGATTGGCTGGACAGGATGGTGTCAATTAAGCATGTGCTCAACTATGCATTTAAATTTAAATACTTGAACATCAGTACAACATTCTGAAGAATGGATACTAGTAAATCTAGTCTCCAGAATGTTCTAATTAAAGTTATTTTAAATAGGACTTGCAAAGTTTATATTTGAAAATGTTTCCTGTGTTGACTGCAAGATCTTTTTTCAGAGATTTCCTTATGGTAAACTTGAGGTTTAATCCTGTATTTTACCTTTTGAAATACTGTAAAACAATGGATCCCCAGGTTCTGTTTCATCAAGAAATTGAAGTGAGGTGCAGAAAAAAAAAGCTGTAATAATAGTGCATAATATAATCTCATGACTCCTCCACCATTTCTGTCATACCACAGATATTTCCGGACACTGTCACAGCATCTGAGGAACCATATTCCAGCTGTTCTCAGACTTTCCCATTTCTGGAAGCCTGCCCCTCCTTCAGCTCCAACCACAAATGTCCACACAATAGAAATCCAGTCATTCTCCAAGAGGTCAGTCAAAGACTAACTCAAGATTACCCCTGAATATCTCTGTTATTTTTTCACCCACATCTAAGGACCTTTAGAATCACAAAGTCAGGCATGAACTCATTATCTCAAAGCAACACATTAACATTTTTGTGAATTTACCCCGATAGAATTGTGTGTTAAAGTCTTTCCCAAAGTTACTAAGGTCTTTAGCTCAGGCATGTCCAAACTGAAAATCAGGATGTCAAAAAAAATGCAAAAAAATTTAAATTAATAAGTCACAAACCCCCCCAAATAAAGGAATTAACAGGTTTTCTGTTCTCTTTAAAACTGAGGCAACTTGCTTGATGACAATCAGCAGTCTTGTCACTTTCAGATGTCACCAGCTATCTTTTGCTGCTCCTTTACTTCAGATTTGAAGTTCCATTTGCTCTTTGCTGTTTTTTGGTTGAAAACACCCTTCGCACCATGATGTCTAAATACTTGGGAAAGCATTTTCAAAAGACCCAAAAATGTATGTGGGGTGCTTCAGATTTTGTTTAACAAGAAAGAAAAAGGAATAAACCTTCAGAGTCCTGTTGAAAATTTGTACATCTATATATATTTGATTCCTAATGTCTTTAACCTCAGCATTAGTATACTGAACTCCACTGGATCCTAATTTCCAATAACTTTTAGTAAGTTAATATCCTATTTAATTTTTACAATATTACATGTTAAAATTACACTTATGTTGATCACTAGAACACATGTGCTATGTTGTTCAAATATGTACATGTAGAATGCTTGTGTGTGTACCCACAAATTAAAAAAAAATTGATAAAAAATTAAACTGCTAAACCCAAACTGCATTCAAATAAATAACTTTACTTCCTAGTCTACCCTAGTCTATTTTTCTTCAGTTGATTTTTAATGGTAAGAAATCTGCTTTTACTGCAAGATTTGTAAAAATTTTGCTACAGAACTTAGCTAATTAATACAAAATATAAAAAATCCCTAATGCAACCCAAACCAAAACCCCCAAACTGGTTCCTGGAGACATTAATGTGCACTTGTTACAACAATTTAGACTTGTCTGCAGCAGGGAGCATTTTAGCTTTTACACCTCACATCTGGACTATGCCTTTGAAGAAACAGTCTACATTTTCTTGTTTTCTAAACTTATGGCTCAAGCAGTTTTGATTCTTATCCATGTAAATTGCTTTTCTGTTTCTGTTCAGAAGGATGACTATTATCCATCTGAAAAGAAAATATTTTATAAACTGGTAAGCTCATCTTTATATGCTATTGGATAAAATAGAGGGATTGTCACAAGGGTTTAAAGCAAATTACTATAATTATCATTGTTATATAAAGATAAAAGCTAGGTAGATTTCATTATGGAAGGCACAGCAAATCAATCCATTTCTCCATTATCATGTTACTGAGAAGCACACTAAATGCAGCTTATTAGGAAGTGTTATTCTCATCCCTAAACCAAAAAGACAAGAATAGAACCAAAAGGGGATACTGATAAGGGGAATTATTTTCCTATGCAATTAGCAGTGTTATTCCATTTTGCAAGATGACTCTGTAGCCAGGAGTTCATGAAGAGTTTTTTTTCCCTAAGAGATTTTTTGGCCATAGAAAACATCCTGTGTAGTTAGGGCTAAAATAACAAGAGATTCGCAGCTCTTTGACTGCTGATCTTTAGCTCATTTCTGAAAATAAGATAGATTTAAAAATCCCTTTTCTTCTAGATGCCTCTTTCTACAGCAGGCTTTTTGCATCAAATTTTTTTCCTCTTTCTTCCAAACATAAATACTGACCTTTAAAAGGAAAGTATTTCTAAACTAGCTAATCTAGGGGAGAGAGGTTCAACATGACAAGCTCCTTACAATATGATCAATAGCTTGGTGTAGAAAAAGGGAACACTACATAAGCAAAGTGTAGGATAAGGAGTAATATTACTGGGAGGATTACTTTAATTATAATGATATTTAGAGATTTCATTTTGCTGCTTTTTGGGCCAAAAATTAATCTTTGTCCAAAGAGCTTGACAAATGATACTGGGGTAATGAACAGACAAGCAGATATGTGAGTAATTATGGTTGCTTGCAGAAGGTGCTTTGAGTTTTTATTTGCTGTGGTAGTGTTTTTCTTTGTTTCCATGACAACAAAAAAGAAGACAGTATCTAAAATATTGCTTTAAAATTGTTTCATTGTTTTTCCTTAACTTGTACTAAATAGGCAATGAAGGAGAATAATGGTTATTTTCCACATGGATAATCCAGGGTTAGAAAAGGTATAGGAATACTGGCCTATTGTTCATTCATTTCAAATAAATTATTTTTTTTGTATAACTCCTTATTTATTTATTTTCATGTCTCAACTGTTTGTTACATTTAACTGCTAAAATGAAATCAGTACAAGGTGTTTGTGGCAAAGTGCATTTGGCAGTGTCTCAATAATACCTATCTAGAGAGGGATGAACACAGGTCCAGTCTGAATAAGTTCATGCCTGAGTTGCACAAAGGATGAGCTGAATCATACAGCACTAATAGGGAAAGAACTCTCTTAATAATAAGTCTGGGAAAGCAGTGCCTAATTTATATAAAAATAAATGGAAGTGGGATATTGGTGATAGTGAGCTGTGTTGAAATCTCTCCTCACAAATCCTTACCACCTTGGTAGCATGTAAGCCAGCCCATTTACTCCTGTCCACACTGAAGTTTTTGGAGTATGAGAGATTCCTGATTTGTCTCCCAGGTTAGCCCTTATAAAAGACAGCTCCTGTGAAGTCATAAAATCCTTGGGATGTGGGGCTTTAAAACCGTTGCCAAAGCTGTGTTTGGGTGAGTCAAAATAAGGAAACTGCTCCAAGCCCACTCTTGTGGACTGGGAAAATTGCCACACTGCTGAAGGTAGGTGGACTGTCTTGAAAGAAGACATAGAATGCAGAATCATGTGTTGCTTTCATCAGCAAGCAACCTTTGATGCATATTTCTCCTACATCCAGCCCTTAGGTAACAGATAATTGTAGAATGTATTTAATTTTGGACACATTCCATATTTACTTGCAATAACTGCCCTGTGAGACTCATTAATGATTTAAAGCTTCCTATTAAATAGAAACCTCACAGTACTTTCTTTCTAATAAAATAAACTGAAAGGTGAAAATATTTTCTGTTTGTTTTTAATAATGAATGTGTGTCTCAAAAAATTACTCTTAATTTGTTGGATTATTTTAGTTTTATGTCCTTTCAGAGGCATGTAGATGAATAATGAAAGAAAGTGCAATAAAAGCAAACAATAATTATTCATGCTGACCTGAGGCATTTAAAGAAATAGAAGAAAGTCTAAAGAAACAGATTTCCTATAGTGCTACTTTCTTAAGTATACCAAGGTAATTAGCTTTAAGAGGAGATAATTTCAGTTCACCGAGGGTGCTCTTTTAAGTCTTTCTGGGAAATTTGGATTTTCCATTGATAGTAGTTTTAGCATGTCACACTGGAGCCAGAGCAAATTAAAGTGAAGAGCTACACAGTCTAAACAAATAATCCTTCCCATGATCAGAAGCCTGACAACATAACAGCATAAATTATGTCACATGCCCACAAGTAATGCAGGAACAATTAAAAAAATAATTGCAAAACCTCACTGCAATCCATAAACAATATGTGATGTCCTTTATTGAGCTAATATTTTAAGCAGTCTAATTTTCCTATTTATCATGTTGCATTCTTACCGGTCTTAAGGAAATAAACAACAAACTTTGCCTGCTCTGTGATCTCTTATTTGTTCTGATTAAATGGTGACATAGCACTTCTCCATGAAAATAACTGGCTAAATCTTCAAAAACATCAATGTAAAACAGAAGTTCTTTACTCACTTTGAAGCAGAGTTAGGATAGATACAATATATTTGTTTGTGGGTAAGAATATTTTAGCAACTTATTTTACATACTGAAAATTTCTATTTCAATCTCATTTATGCCTCCTCTGCATCTCTCCTCTGCAATAATTTTTAAATTTATTTCCATGCCACTTTCTCACTGAATAAGAAGTTAAAGTCTCTTATTTCTGCTTGCTGTAAGGATTTCTCCCTCTTCGACATGCATAGTCTCATGATTGAATGTCCTAGATGTGGGCAATTTAAGAGAATTAAGGCACAAACTGGTTGAGGGCTCTGACTCTGCAAACGAATAATCTGACAGTGTTTTGGGGGTTGCTAGCTCCCTGGCTCTACACAGGTGCTTGCTGCTATCCTTCTGAGACCTTCTATGAGACCTAACTAGAAAGGTTACATTTGACTGCTTTTAGTTCAAAGTCTTCACAGGAACCCTGAGATAATATCTGGAAGGTGAGGCTGAGGTGCAGGTGCTATGTGGCAATGCACCCCAGCTGACATCCCTGCCAGCAGATGCCATTCCTCCCACTGCCCTTTTGTTAGCTCACCAGCAGAGACTTCTACTCAACATCAGCTGCAACAGGAACGGAAAAAAGACTTCACCAATGGTGAAGTTGATGGCAGTGCCTCTCATCTTCTGTCTCCTTCTTTGTACCTGCAGATAAGAGGCACTTGGTAATGACAATACCTTGGTGGCTGCCCAACTGCATGGTAAGATGAAGGATAGGTTTTCCCCTACCTGAGTAGAATTTAAGGATTACTGTTTATCACTCATGCTTCTCAACATGAAATCCTCCTACTGGATGATGCAGATAAGAAAGGGTATTAGATCATTTTACATATTACTCTGTCCTTTCCCAGCCTTAGTTTTCAGATACTGTTTTCATAGATATGAATTGTTGATCACATATCCGTGGTCAACTACAGCTCTGGAAAGTACTTTGAGAATTTTGACCAAAGGCTGCAGAAGCATCATTAGAGACTACATAAAGAAAGAGAAATCACAGCATATGAATTTCTTGTAGAGGATGTAGATACTGTCCTCAAAATTGCCTGGCCTGGTACACAACCAAAAACTTTGGTACTCAGGTTTTCCAAAGTACCAGTACTACAGTGGCAAAGTTTAGAGCCTTCTATTAATCTGGTTTTTGTCATAATTTTAATATATAAATGTTAAGGATGTATTTCACTGTTTTTCTGACTCAAACTTCTATTTTTCTTATTACACTGCAAGAAATTATTATTAATTTCTTCTAATAAAAATTGCATTTGGAAAAGATAAGTGAGAGGTGAAGATTCTTACAATACTAAAGAAACAGTAAGCTCTTCAGTAGGTCTGTGTTGTTTTCTCTCTCTCTCTCATTGTCAGCAACATTAGGTAATAAGTTAGTTGTATGTTTGTATGGCTCCATACCAATCATGGCAGGCATTTTTCAAAGAGAGAACTAAAATATTAAAAGTCTAAGTGAATTAGGTGCCCATCCCATTTTAGAATGACCTGAGCATTAGGAGCAAACATTTTACCCGGACTCCTAAAATCAAGACCAGATGCCTTTCTAAACACTATGCTGTAATTCAACCATATTTTTATTTGACACAGTACAGGAACTACAGGGTGAAATTCCATGGTTTCTCTTATGTAAGAAGTCAGACTACATGATGGCACGATCCCTTATGTCACTAAAATCTCTGAATAACTGAAGATGAAATCACATCTGATTTGATAAAATTTCACTTCCTCGGTTCTTGCATTGTCATAATTTCACTCAATCTCCAGCCACTGAAGCAAGTTTTTGGATAAACAATGTAGTCAAGGTTTGTATTTTTAATGGAACAAACAAGGAAAACCCTCAAAACTTTGTGAAAACCTTCCTGTGAAATTTCCACCATCTTTAATCTGCTTATTCCACTTCAGGATTGATCTGAAGGGAATGCATGTCTGTGTTTTTGTATTCACACTAATGCTGTTATCACCAGGAAATAAATCAGGGAATTTATGCTGGGTTGGTATATTAAGCATCAGCTTTATCAGCAAAATCAAAATGCTGATAAAAAGAAATAGAATCTATTTCTGAAGTAGAACTTCTGTGAATCTACAAATTATAATGCCTACCAAAAAATAGAGGCCTTTCTCTTATTCTCAGGTTCAGTCATGATGGAATTCACAAATTTTCTTTTGAGTGTGGAAAATACATTCTTATTTTCAGCACTCTAGAAGCCAAGTATTTAAAAGAATGCAAGTGTGTTGAAGCTTTTGAAAGAGCTCCAATGTCAAGAAAGCCTCTGCATGTTAAACCATGCTCAACTATAAAATGAATTCTAAATGTCTTTTCTGTTAGGCAGGGTCACTTGAATGAAAGAGAACTGGAGATCAGTCCTGTCTAATGTAAGATTCAAGAACCAAAAAACTCCCACCACTTTATCAAAAACTAACCCGGAGTAATCAGCTTCAGTGGGAAATGGAAGGAAACAATAGGTATGCTTTGACCTCAGCATTGTTTTTTCCTTCGGGTCTGTGAAGTCATTAGAAAACTCTGGTACCCTCTGCTGGCCAAGCAATAAATCTGTAACCCCGGAGCCGAGATGACATTCCCACGGATGCTGGCATGCAAGCATGCGAGCAGCTCGGAAGTAAGAGCCACGTTAGCTTGAATCCTCTTAAAGAGCAAAACGAAAAACCAATGGAAGAACATATGAGAAAGTGTCAGTCAGGAAAATGTTTCAGGCTACCAAGAGAGTGCTATAAAAAAAAGGACCTAACTAAGATATTTAACACTAGGTTTTTATTAAAGCATTTATAAATATTAAGCCTCTACCTAAGGATGCTTGTTAGATTTCCAGAGCATATTGTAGCAGTGCAATGACTGCAAGCAGGCTTGTGCTGTGTTCCTCTTGTCTTTCAGCTCCTTACTCACATGCCAAGGAGCATATCTAGTACTCTGCTTAAACATCTAAAATGTGCATATGCATATTTCTTTGAAATAGAGTGATGCCCTCTGTTACATGAGCTCACCTCTAAGCAGATATCAGTGAAGTTAGAACTTTGTTTTATCCATTTAAAATAATGTGTATTTGGTGCCTTACAGTTCAGGAGGTTAAAAAGGTAAATGGTTTCATGTATACCATAGGCCTCTGCTAAAAAGAGGACAATAATGATGAGCCAGACACTTTTTCAGAGGTGGAAAGTAACTAGTTAGAATAGTTAATCTTTTGAGATGCATCCCTGGCATTAAGTGGATTCTTCTCATTCAGCTGAAGGCGCAACAGCTGGATTCTGTCATCCCTGACTGGGGCGGGCTTGTTAGTGTAGGATGACCTCTGGAGCACTAACACAGATAATACTGGCACCTCTCTCCACTCTAATCAACTACCAGTCTGAGCAATTCTACAGGAGATGGGGGCATTAAGGCCATATTATTCTAAACAAAATTCATTGATGGTAGCAGAGTATTGTGACAGCAAAAGACAGATTTTACCTTTCTCACCAAAGGTTTTTAGGGCTAAATTTGTGGAATGGTCTGTAAAAACAGCACAGCTCCATATTTTCTCCCTTCTCTTAAAGTCATATTTTTGCAAAACTAGACTGTTTGTGTCAAGTATGTCTAAGCTAAGACTCTCACAATTTTACTGCCATATATAAAGCTGTTCATTGCAACCACACATAGTTAATGTGCTCTCTCTTAGTCTCTTTCCAGATAGATTAGAGCTGGCAGGAAATTTTTGGGCATTTAGCTGGAATGTGAAAGGCTCAGGTTCAAATTACCATTCTGTCCTGCCCTGTTTCAGAGCAAGGCATTGAAAAAGGATCTTCTAGATCTGAACTGACTACTCTGGTGGCTGAACCAGTGCTGTTTTGGTGACAGAGTTCTTGTATTTTGACCATTCTTAAAGAAACTTCATTAAAAACTGACCTCTTCTCATGACGTACATTAACTTTCACCAAAAATATTTCCTTCTGTAAAGTTTTCAGTCATAGGTCATAGCTAATACAGCTAGCTATGCATGAAAAATAAAAAGGCAACAAGACTATCAGTAGTTATGAAAAAGGAAAATTAAGCTACTCAGCTTTGTTGAAAGGGAGTCATTTGCTATGCAGGCATTTGGTAACACACTACTTGCAGACCACAGGCATGCTGTAGGTAAAAATGCACCAGTGAACCACATGCAAAGTACAATATGTTGATTTTATAGGCACCAACAATTCTGCTTGTCCCTAGCATTCATTAGAAAATTACCAATATCCACACTGTCAACTAAGTTGAGCCTTCTACTGCACTTGTACTTTTATAGTAATAACATCTGCCCTCTGAATCCTTGGGATAATGGAATGCTGCTGTCTTGAGCCTGGGTAATATAGAAGTGTTGGAATTGGTTGTGTTTGAGAGTGGCTTCAGTTGTGTTTGGGAGTGTTCACCTCTGAAATTCAGATCCCACTGCTAAAAGCACAACAGAAACGAATGTCTGCATCTGAATTAAGAGTGTTTACATTTACTCTACGGTCAGTGGAGATAAATGGGGTGTCATTTACCCCCCAAAATAAATATTAATTAATTGACAAATGCTGCCTTTGATTTTTCCTGTCAAAAAAGAAAAGAACAGTGATCAGCTGTGAACAATTTGAGGTGCTTATTGTCCACAGTCCTTCATGTCAAAGATGGGAATAAGACCAAAATCTCCAGGGTAGATTTGCTTAATTGGAGTAAACATTGTGTTGCACTCTCTGTTGACAATTTTATTACAACAACACCAGGCTTTATCTGTCATACAGATGCAGCTCTCTGTTGGGAGGCAAATGAATTACTCAGTGTTTGAGACAGGAGTACAAAGCATCCATGCAATTGAGGACTGTGCCATGACAAATGCTGCCATGGAGGTGAAATGCAGTGGTTCTTTGGTGTGGGTGGAATGCTGTAGGAGAAGTGGTAGTATAGTTGTATAATTTCTTAAGCTTTTAAAAGATCATGGAAAATGAAAGCTGATCCTTTAGAAATTCATCAATACTACTGAACTTCTTTAACAATATACCATAGTCCTTCAGCTATTGAACTAATGATAGCAGATGAAGGGCAAGTGTCATCCTGTTTGTGAATCACTAAAGAAGGCTTCTTAAAGTTTTAATTTTCAGAGGTTTTCATAGAAATTAAAAGAATTTTAAAGTTCCAGTACTCATAGAGTACTTGGAGTTCACTTAGAGTGGAACTTTGTTGGGAGGTGGAAGGGGAGTCAAGAGATGAAGAGAACATGATTTTGACAAAACTTTCATCAGAGAACACAAATGCTAGCAGAATCCGAGAGAGGTTTTTTTTCAATTTAAAAATTAAAAATAAAAAGGAAGAAAATATAATCATAATGGAAATTATCACTAACTTGGTCCTTAGGACACTTATCAGGCCCTCAGTTTCAGTCCCTTATCTGCCTGATGCATACCTGGCCTGTAATCCTGATGTCCCATATCACATATGAATTTTTCTGCCGTTCTTGCTCTTCCTGTAAATTCTTGCTCTTCCTGTAAATTCTTTCAGACCCATCTCAGCTTTTGCAGCCTTCCTACTCTGCTAGAAAGATCACGTTTTGACTGCAGATTGCTTGGAGCATGTCAGTGATTTGGTGATTTTGTATCTTCTGCCCAAAGAGGGTTTTACCCCTTTCCTTTGTGTCTGATTTTTCCTATCTCCTTCTCACTGTTATTTCCTCTGTTGTTTCTATTTCTTATATTAACCCCATCCAAGGGGCTTGTTCTTCCCATTGTTCCCTGAATCCCTTGCAATGTATCTTTCTGATTGAACGCTGTCAGCAGAGGGAGCATCAACAGCACAGGAGACTTCCACCAGGGCTACTGGGTCTGCATGGAGGAATGGAGACTTGAGGAATCTTAAAGACAGAAGTTTGGCCGTCATCGTGTACATCAATGGAAGTTCCATGACCGGAAATGTTGACTTATATGTAAAAGATACTGAGCTGTTTATATTGAAATGCAAAGAAAAAGTGCCCGCCTACATACATGTCAGAGTTGCCTAAAAAAAACCACAAATGGGACAACATGGGAAAAATAGGATTGTGCTTGAGATCTTTTTCAAAATTTTTTTTTTTTTTTAGATATTTGCTTTTTTGTTGCATTCCTTGTCCAGTATCTCTCTAGAGAATGAGTTAGTTCTTTGCTGGTGAATTTCGAGGCTAATAAATTCTGTTGATACTGACCAAATGAAAAATAAACCAATTTTGATTACACTGGCACTGAAAGAAAACCACTTGGGCAATCTTTACCGTCTGGACATGCTGTACATTTGGCTGGTTCTTTCCTTTAGTGAGTCATTGTTTTCTGGTAAATGCTGATTACCACTCCATGTGCATTTGTGAAAATCTCATCAGGCTAGGCTGCTGCAATCAGGGCAAATATCAATATGCTATCAACATATGCTAAAATAATGGTGCATTCTAGATTCCATATTAAGAATTGAGAGTCAATGTATATAACACAATGTATGAATATTCCTACAAAATTATCATAAAATATTTTAATGCAAAAAATTACAGTAGCTAGAGAGTTAGATAATTCACTGTAAGGATGTTACAAGGATATACAAGTTTGAACAACTTATGTACACTGAGAGTGGAATGAAAAAGTAAGTTTCAAAATTAAGTAAACTCTGACTATTCACTAAACAGAATACAAAAGTAAACTTTTAAGACTCTCTAACCACAGTGGAGTAGAGAAACCTCAAGTTTTCTGGGGTGATGTTACTTGGGTGTATAAGATTGTGGTAGGATTTGCCCCTCTGTTGTCTGAAGTGCGCAGCTGTCTTTCACTTCATGCTTATAGCTATTTGTGAGCTATTTATGGGCAACCCAAATGTCCCTGTGACTGAATTCTCTGGGGAGCCTGATGAGGTAGGTATCTTTTGAATGTATTTAACTCATGCAAGTTATACTGCATTCAACCACAGCAAATTTTTTTCAAGGTAGATATAGTGCTGGCATATATGATTATGGTATTGGCGTACATTTTTTTATTATTGCCTTGTTGGTAGAGTATTCTTCTACATTTAATTTCTTTCAGTTTATCACCCCCCAGAAGAAGGCCTGTCCTGGCCAAGGAAACTCAGTGATTCCCTTGTCTCAGACCAGCAGTGAATGTTCAGGACCAAGACCAGGGACAGATAAGAAGAGACCTGGGGTTAGGTCTTACAGCTGGTGCCAGACCTATTGCTCCTCAGAGGAGATGACAAGATCCCTTTCTCCTCACCACAATTATGTTCTGATCCCCAAAGCTAGAACCACCCAAGGCTTCCAGAGCTTTGGCATTGGCAAAGCAGATGGTGGGACTGTGATTTTTTAGGTACCAGAAGATGTAGGTAGATACCAGATGACTGATGTAAGTAGAGACCTTCTTAGCTTGTGTTTGGGTCCCACCCCAAGTGCTTCTTGTTGCACAACATTAGAACATGCCACAGTTTTTAAAAATACTTATCTATTTGGTTTTTATGCACAGAAGTACTGCTCTTTCTTACAGAAGAACAGAAGCAGATAAATGTATATGATCACATAGGAACACTCCAGTATTGCAAAGTCTTGAATTTTTGTCTTCTGAGTCCTGAGGCATACCCTAAACAAATAGATCATCTTTCTGTTCTGCATGTGCTTGATGTTTTGCTAGCAAACATTGTAAAATTGTGATTTTCATTTCTCCTGAGCTGTTTTTCTTCAACATATGTATGTCTTTAGTTCTGCAAGTTAAGTAGGTACAGTTTTTCATGCAGTAAACCAATTGGTATATATAGTATTCCTATGTTTAAAATGCCTTTGAAGACTCATCCAAAACTCACTGAAGCCAATGACATCTTTGTTTAATTTCAATGGAATATGAATCAGGATGTGGATTGAA
This sequence comes from Melozone crissalis, assembly GCF_028551555.1. NCBI lineage: Eukaryota > Metazoa > Chordata > Aves > Passeriformes > Passerellidae > Melozone > Melozone crissalis. The sequence goes on along the minus strand of NW_026535784.1, from coordinate 30,583,689 downwards.
AGAGAAAATGTGGTCCTGCTTCTGCACTGAGAGTTAATGCAGGCATCCTTTAAAGTATAGGATGTTATTTGGCTGTAGAAATAATGAGATCACATGGGATCAAGGACTTAACAGAAATGTCTGTTTCACACTTTCTGAAGTGTGCACTATAGTCTGACGCAGTACCTGTCTGAATAAAACTTCAGCATCCATATATCTTCTCTGAGAAAAGGGATTTTTTCACCAAATTTCCTTCTATTTTGAATGCAGCAAAACTGAAGAGAAAATATATATCTCTATTTAAATAGATTTAGAAGACTATATTAATCTACAAAAGTATTGTAAATCAAAATAACAGCCTGAGTTTTGCTTAACATAACAATATTTTCATTTGTCCAAGAGCTGTTATGCATGGAATCATAGGATAATTTGGGTTGAAAGACACATTTCAAGGTCTTCTAATCCAATCCCCCTGCAATAAGCAGGGACATTTTCAACCAGATCAGGCTGCTCAGAGCCCCATTCAACCTGACCTTGAATATTTGCAAGGATGGAGGATCCACCACCTCTCTGGACCACATGTTCCAGTGTTTAATCACTCTCACTTTCAAAAATTAGTTCAATTTTTTTTGGTCGGAATCTACTCTCTTTTAATTTAAAACCATTATCCCCAGTCCCATTTCAATAGACCTTGCTAAAAGGTTTTTTAATTATGGAAAAGCTGTAATAAGGTATCCTTTGAGCCTTTGTAATCCTCAAGTTTGTCCAGGTTCCTCCAAATGGTATCACATCAATTTTTAAGAATTTTTTTCAAGTTTAACAAAGCCAGAGCAAACAGAAAATTCTGTTGAGCACACACATTCAAAACCATTTGGAATTCTCCTGGACAGATTTGCAACTAGTTGTAGCAGCACTGTGCCCTCTTAATTAAACAGAATGATTCAACAATCAGAAAGTTTTCATGGGTCAGTTTCTGGACTGATTTTAGGGCAAAAAATGGATTAAAACCCCATACGCTTTAAAATAATATAGGCATAAAAATCTCCACTGTTTGCCAATGCATTGTTATTATTAACAGGATTGTTTATTTTTTTTAAACCTTTTAAAGATGGTTAGTTCCTCATTTTTTTAAAATCTGTTAAAACGGGTTGTTTTTGAAAAAGAATTTTTAAGTGAAAAGAAAAATTACAGCTTCCATTTTGACTTCATCAAAATATTTGAGATTTAAACTTAAAATATCTGGGTTTTTTTCAAAATTTATTTACTGTAAACTGTAATACAGGAAATCAAATTTGACACAAATTGTTTTGTTTTGACCTTAAACAATTTTTCTAGAGAAGAGAAGAAAATATTCACCACTCTGGAGAGTGAATACACGATGGGCTGCATTGAAGTGGACTCACTAAAACCACAAAGCTTTCAGCTGCTGACAGCAGTTCTCTCCTGATAAATACAAGATGAGTCCATTGCACTGTGAGTGCAATAGTGCTGTGAGACTGAAGAGCCAGCTTTGAATCAAAAAACACTTGAATGTAACATTTGCTGGTGAGATGGGATCAGACAGAACAAAAATTGCTACAAAGAAAATGTATTTCTGGTAAACTATAACCTTCTCTCAAACACTTCCTGTTGTCTTCAGAGCAAACTCAAAATTTCATCATTTTTCTTGACCATTAAGTCTTTTGAGCATTTTTCAGCTTTCTCAATTACCCATCTATCTCAGCAATCAGCCCATTGTTGCTGAGGAAATACCCTTCAAGAAGCATATTAGGGACATCATTTCAGAGACTATTTTCTATGGAATAATGACCATTTTGTTTCATTAATGTCTTTCTGGTTCTAATCAGACATTTATTTTTCACATTCCCCAAACAAGGTTGCCCGACATATGTTAAGGGAGCTGTGTGTGTACCATATGGCTAAGAATAATAAATGCTGTATAAAATGGGGAGAGTAATGTAATATAATAGATAATGAATTCAGCTACATTATATGATTTTAGCATTGTGAGGTTGCAAAGATGAAGGAGCACACATGGACTTCAAACCCCAGCAATTTTCCCTTTCAGTATTCTAAACTGAAATTTCTTTTGCCTCATCTTGATCAGATGTCTCTGTAGTCATGAAATGACAAAGAAGGAAGGCTTAATTCTTGTATAGAAGTGTACTGTTTAACTCCAGTTTCAAGAGGGGTAAAGCACACTAAGTCCAAATATGTGGAAATGGAATCACCCTGGAGACAGGCCTGTGATGTGCGGGCATTGGGGTACATTTTCTGTATTTCAAAACAGCATTCTGGTAGTTTCTAAGTAGCAAGACCACGTACTCTGGTTTATGCTAAAAAAAAAAGTTAATATTCCTTTTAGAACTTGGCTGGACTTCAGGAAGTGAATTTTCACATTGCTCTAATCATCTGCTATTGACATTTGAAGTCCATAAGAATCCTCAGCTCAAATCACTACAATGAAGAGTCAAAATAAAAATGGTTTGATTTCCTAACCAATACCCACTATTTTTAAAATGTGTTCTGGAAAATAAAATGCTTGTTGAATGATAGCATGAGATGTAAAAGGGACATTTCAAGCTATAATTTGACACAAATTGTTATCTGATATTAGACCTATTATTTGGAGATTGGCAGGTTCTGTGATCAAAATCCCACATAATACTGAAGTTTTCAGACATATTAATAGTGAAGTGTGCATTTGGCTGGGCAGCTCTCTGACTTGCTATCAAATAGAAATCTGAACAATCTATCTGAATGAAAGCTGGCTCTGAGCTAACTACCTTGATCCACACACAGCCTTGTCCTAATAGTGTCACCTTTCATAGGTGTGTTAATGTTGAAAGTTAAACACAGAATGCTCACCCTTCTGCTTCTGGCACATGTATTATAGTCAGGGCTGTACATCATATACTGTCTGTAACCTTGCTTACAAGGATTATAGCTTGTGACTGTTGCAGCTGCAAGTTATTTAATACCAATACCTAAGAGCTGTGCTCATTAGGCTCCTAACCCATGTCTCTCCCTGAAAAGCATATTATCATAGTTGGCAATATCTATAATTTTACTCAAAGTAAGTAATACAGCCCTGCCTCGATTTTATGATTTAAAGGTAGTTACTGAGAACACTTGAGTTCTTAACATATAATTTAGGATCAGCTAAATGCACACAAGACCTTACTTATTGGAGAATCAGAGGTGTATATACACATATTCATTTTTCTTTCCAACTTTTGTTTCAAGTGTACCTGGTAGATTTATTGCTTGACTGCGCTTCGGTAGTCTGACTCCCTGTGGTGATTTCCAAAGGTCTGCAGGCAGGAATATACCCTTACTGTTGCAAAAGATTATGACATCATGGATGTTAAAAAGAGAATGAATGATGTGGTTAGTCATGCATTCAACATATTACTAGAGAAGGGGTTATATAGAAACATGGCCTTTCTGTCAGGTAGAATAAATGACATGTATAATGTGTTTTGTCCTTCTCTTAAAAGAACAAGGGAAAGGAGATAATCTGTCTTAATAAGAGTGTGCTTAGAGTATCAACCAACAAGAAGGTAATATATTCTTAAACATCCATATGTGATCTCCTTATTAAATTAGGATGTTAAGCTAAATTTAAAGTATCAATGTATAAATCAGTCAGTCAGTTAAATTAGCCAGTTTTATACTGATAAATGGGAGTTAATAAAGCAATTACTTCTTTCTGAACCATAAGGCTCTGGTTTCCAAATCAGTTGTATGAGTTATGGATTACTGACATAATTTACAAGTTTTCATTTACCTGACTTATACCCTTGATTTCTGAGGAATTAGTCCTTTATTGTATTAAAGGCACAAGAAAACAGCATTTGTGTAACATTGCAGTTGGAGCAAAGCAACAACACTCTCTGACTTCTCAATTTATGGTGACAGTGTCCCTTAGTCTAGCTGCTGTTGTTCATAACATATAGAGAGTTAAGGACAGAATTGTTGCCTTAATATTGAAGGTCATGACTTCTCAATGTGTGTGTCATGACCTGTGTTCTATACTTGTTGAGTTTTGCCTTTTCTTTCCCTCAATCCTGTGAGTACACACCACTAGCAGGCAGTTCTGCACCTATGCTGGCCATTTGCTATGAAAGAGGTGGCACTAAAACCTGTCAGTGTATTGCCACATAACCTTCACGTTCTCTGTTTTTATGAGGCTCAGCTTTGTATAGGTTGACATCATTGAAGGATTGGAAATTATTACAATGTGAACAAGGTCAGGCTTATATAAGGTGTGCCTTAAATAAATTTTCATTTTAATTTTTCACACACTTTCTGCTTTTAATGCTTACTGCCTGGTATTTATCTTATTGTTCCATTCAGATAGAAGTAACCTGTCTCTTGGGCCACACAAGTCTTGAAGAGTTGCACAAACTAGCCAAATTTTGCTAGAATTTTGCTGGAGTCCAATCAGTTCTTTAAACAGCAGTTCTAAAATTCAAGAAAGGTAATGGTTTGCAGATGAAACAATTTACTATCCTCTACCATGTTACTCATTGAGAGTACAGTAACTGCAGTGGCAATAGCTGTTATGAGACAGAGCAATAAGAAGATTTAAGGAAGACTTCATAATGCATGCTGATGGTGTCTGTGAAGCTCAGTTCATTCAGTGTTTCAAAAAAGAATCCCTCAAAACTAGCCAACCAACTGAAAAAAACCAAATCCAAAAAATCCCAAACCAAGCCCTAAATCATAAAATATAATATCCCTAATATCATAAAATCATATTCTGATGGAAAATATAATTTTTCTCATGAAAATAATTGTGGTGATGGAACAAGCTGAGAAATCAAAAGTGGATAGGTAGTGCCTGAGACATCCCAGATAAAAGTGAGGAATGAAGAAGAAGGTAGACAAAAAAGTCAGGTAGAAACAAAGGAACCCAATGTAGCAGAATTCTCAGAAGAAAAAAATCCCAAAACAATAGAATTATATGGCTAAGAGTAGGATTGCCCTGAGACCTGGCCTAAATGGCAGACTCCATCTTAAAAACTAGCAGCATTAACAAGGGTCTGGTGTAAGAGTAACTCTAGTCTTCTTATTTACTTTGTTATATTTGCCTTGCAGGCAATCCAGAAACTGGACTAAGTGTGGGATGAACAATTTAAGAGATTGTCTCTCATCTCCACAGTGTATCTCCATTCAAATATCAACAGTTAATAGATAGGCAAGGCTCACAGCTTCTGTCTTTCTTAATGGTATGATCACTGCTGCTGTGTGATGTGGAGCCAATAAACTTGGTCACTTACTATAAAGGAACTATTTTAATTAATAAAAAGAATCTTCCTATGACAAGAATTTTATTTTCTCCTCACTGAAATGTATTGAAACACATAAAAATTTACTCCCATAATTATTATTGACCAGCATCTGCCCAGTGCACCATGTATTTTAAAGCACAGTCCAAGCTGCAAACACTAATGACCCAAACAATAACTCATGACAGAGGCAGTCAGGTGGTCATCTCCCTGGTATGTGTTGGAGAGTAAGTATTTTTTCAGATGTCAGACTGTATAAAAATGCTTCTAAGGAGCTATCATCATGGGTTTCTTTAATTTTACCAGCATTTACCCTCAAGCCTTATGTAATTGGCTAATACCTGTTATGTTAAAGAGCTTCAACCAGGGCAATTTGGCCTGCACTACTGGCATTAATATTATTGCAAGGCATCAATAGGTCTTCCAGTTACAAGCAGATAGGTGTTACCTATCACATGCCTGGCTAACAGAGAAATAAATGAATTTACTCTCAAATAGGATATATTAATAATAAAATATCAAAACATCTTAATAAACTTAATTAAAAATGCCTATTTTTGATAGACCCAACAGAAACTGGTTAGATTGACTAAACTAATCTACAGTTAACTCAGGAGCAGCCAAACTGCTTCCATTTATACACCTTTCTTTTTGGCCTCAATGAAAATGAAAGTTATTAAATTATTTAAAAGAAGTGGCATTTTGGCAGAACTTCACGTTTCCCTTCAGTCATCTATAAATTTATGAGATTTTAGATAACAGAACTTCCCTTAATATACCTTCCAGGATGTTAAAGAAATGCTATTTGTTTACGGTATACGGAGCGATGCCAGATCTGGCTAGTCTGGAGGCAAGATTTTTCAAGCTTTTGATCTGCAGGCTCTGGTTTCCAGAATGTTGAGATCCATGTTAAAAAGGAATCTGGTGTACAGAGTTTGTTCATTGCATTCCCACAATTATAAACCAGAACCAGATAAAAAGACTGATAAGGGTGGATTAAAAGTATGGAACAATGACTGCAAGAGCAGTGACCAAAGAGACAGTGGTCTATATAGAGGAGGTATTACAAAATCAAGAAGTACGTGGAAGAGGTGAATATAAGATCTTTGTTTTTCTTTACACAAGAACTCAGCACATGAAAACAGTGTCAAGAGAAGGCCTTTTTTCTCTCCCCAGTTAAGTAAAAGGTGGTCACAGAGGGCTGTGGTACAGAGTTGTTAGCCACAGGGTGTTAATGGAAAGTAAAATTAAAAGTATTTGGAATCAAACAGTACCAAACTAATTTCTGGAAGATGGATCCATCAGTGACTCTAAAACATGTAGGAAACTGCTCCATGATTGCTAGAAGTGGAGAGATTGTATCAGATTGTTCTGTTCATGTTTCTCATTTCCCTACATGACCACTGTTGGAGGTGGAATGCTGGGCTATACAAACCATTGAGTCCATGACACTTTTGTCATGCTTAATTTCCAAGGATTTAAGGAAAGGAAAATTCTCCTTGGTTATTGTTGATTATTACCTTATCTCCCTAAGCTGTCCTCTAAACCTGCTCTCCTTCTTACTCTTCTGCGCTTCCTTTCTTTTCTCCATCTTCTTCTTGTCACATACACTCCTTTTAGCATTCTTATTAGGAAGACATTGCAGATGGAAAGAACCTAATTCATGTATTGAGTATTGATATTCTGTACAGCCATGTTTGGATTCCAAAGACAGTAATTTTTCCTTCAGCATAAGGAAGGAAATTATTAAGCATGATTATATTGCTATTGTATACATTGTGTTGACTAGATAAGAACTAGATTTTTCATACCTGATTGTTCTGAGCCAGATTAATTGTTTATGTGTAACTGCAGCACATAAGTTATACATTTGTATGTAATTTTTGCTTCTATTTAGTATAGAGGATAGTGGCTCTAAATAACCACATGACTGTGACATTTAATGTAAGCAAAAACCAAAACACTTTTGGTTTTGAAAAACAGAGAGATGCAGATGAAATTCAGTCTGCATGTACTTAATATTCTCCAAAATGTTGCAGGTTGAACAGAAGGCTGATTTGAATAAATTGTTGCAGCTCTGAAGCCATGATGCAATATTTGTAAATTCCTTTGAGATTATGAGACTGGCAGTTTAGCATCTATCATTCAAGACAGACTAACATAATAAGGATCACAAATAACTCATCCCACTTCACTGCTTTAGCTCTTTGTACAGTATGGTTCATATTGCTGTTATTCAGCTCCTACAGGTGAATTTGATGAAGTAAATCTCAGGGAATAAGTACTTAATTCTCTCTTATATGTGTTAAATAGGTTTTATTTTTGTTGGGTGTTTTTAGTTTGTACTTCTCCCTCTGCCTCTGAGGTTATATTCTTAGACCTCAAGCATGAAACTGGAGAAACTGCAGAAAAACTTCCTAGGCTGCAAAGATGTAACGGAAAACAAGTTTATATGCTCATCCTTTGTTTGGATTATCACGAGACATTATGTCATGGCACAACCAATGTAATCCATTTTGGATGATTTCAGCCACCTGGACTAGTGCAAGCCACCCCTGCTGATAGCAGAAGGGATGGACCTACATGATCTTCAAGGTCTATTTCAGCCCAAGACATTTTAATATTCTATTATTCACTTCCATCTCCCTGGAGAAGTTTGGGTGCCTTTCTTTCTGGCTGTGCTGCATTTTTCCCTCTGTGGGGAAAGGCAGACACACTTCCCTCTGGAGGCAGCACTTCATGGCATGGCTGTACAGGCCATGCAGGTGCCAGGAAGGCGCAAGATCACAGAGGGATTTTCCTTCTGCGTGCCTATAGTGGACCCTCAGGTCCCATTCCTGTCACCTTTGCTGAATCTCCACTTTCCAGTGAAGATTTATATTCTTCTGACATTGAAGAGTTAAACAAGGGGGAAAAAAAGGCTTTTATGCTGCCCTGTAAAAGTCATGTTTTGCTGGCAAACAGCAGCAAACTTGCTAGGCTTTCTTCATTAGAGCCTTGCCATTTAAGCCATCAGCGTCATTTTGTGAGGACATCAAACATGTGTACACCAGATGCCGGCAACTCAGAGCAGCTCTAAGGACCTGACTCAACTTAACAATAATCTGCGGACAGCGGGTGTGAACCTGAGCTGGGCCAACACCTCATCAGACTGCATGGCTAATTGATTTCAAAATTAGAGTTGGTATTTCTGAACAATAATCTTAAAAGGCAGCAATAAAATACATCAGAATCCTTTGAGCTAGCCAAGCTTTCATCCAAATGGCTTATTACAAAGAGCTGGCACACCTGAACTTTGGCATAGACAAATAAATCCCAAAACAGTAAATGGAAACCACATTTGGCACTGGAGGTTTGTCAAGAGAAGTTTGTAGTCATCAGGAAACAAGATTTTGGATTTTTTTCCCTTAGTGGCAGGAAGTAATTCACTGGATGTATTTTATTCCAACTGCTGTGATTTATGCAATGAAAATATAGGTAGTGTTGAGGAGAATGCTCTTTTTGAATTTTTTTTTTCTTAAATTTCACAGTCTTCAGGATCCCAGAAGCTCTAAAAGCACAGGAAGGGTTACAGTTATCCCAACAGTGATAACTTAATTGCATCGGTCGGCCTCCCTCTTTGAACTTTGAACTGCTGTTTTGTGGCATCATGATCCAAAAGGATTTAGATCTGACTTTTGTGTGGCTACAATAAATTATACCCAAGTATCTGAGCAATGCCTGGAATCTTATCTTCAAGGCAGGATGAGGCATCTCACTTAAGGGATGGTATAAATTTGGAATACAAATCTCTTTGGGTACTAGCATTTCAGATCGGGTAGAAAAGATTGCTTTTTCCTTTGCAGTAGATTGAATTATAAGAAAATCAAGGATGTATAAAAACCATTAATTTCCCTAAATATTTCCTGGAAAAATGGCTCCTCAGAACTGCTTCAAAATGGGACTAAACCAATCTTTGCAGTCAGAGGCTGATCTGTGCAGTACCTGAAATCCATTTGCATTCAACATCTCCATTGCTGATAAACAATTATATACATTTGGATTTGATGACTAACAATGTAGAGGCATTTTCAGCTTTCATCATTAATTGGTCTAGGTGAAATGTTATCATTGCTTGATTACTAGCTTTGTGTTTAACTGCTAGTGGCTAAGTTTTGCCGTTCTGACAGTCTCGAGCTGAGTTTGTGATAACTGAGACAGTTCTAGTTGTGGTTTTGAGTAATTCTGTTCTGTAGCATTAATATTAATGTTAGCATGGTCTCAAACTTCGCTCAAAATGTGAGTGTTGATGGTATGCATTACATCTTCATAAACAGTCTCAAGACAAGTGTGACTACAGAGTTGTTACACATTGCCATGCCAAGGGATGTAAGCAGTCATTTCGCTGTGCATCTGACAGATGTAGCAAGCTCAGCTTAGTCGACTCAAAAAGATTGTCTTTTGTTTTTTGTTGAATTACAGTTTTCAGTGATGGCCTGATTCTTGTCTCACTTACAATGTGGGTTTCCAGATGTATCCTTGGATTTCCACAGGGTTATTAATAATGAAAAAATTGGTCTGTGATATGCCAACTTTCTGATTATCCAGGGCCCAATTCAGTTATACATGTTTAAAACAAGCCTAATTCTATTAGCTGCCAATCTGTAGTGCTGTGAGACGATAATCAGACCTTGTAGATTCATCTTACCCTTATGAAAAATTTTGCTATGCGCATTATATTCAATCTGGCCAATATAAAATTGTGTCTCCCATGGGCCAGGCATGTGAGAACACCTTTTAGTCATGTACTATACTTGAGCCGTGTTTAATTTTAGAAACATTTTCAGTTGCACAGGTTTGGGGTATGTGGGGCAATTCATATTTTTACCTGCAAAATTTATTCTTCTCCGTATTTCAGTCTAGTAAAGTGAGCTGGAAGAAAAGAATTTTTAAAATAGAATACTTCATTTCATATTATGGGCATCTTGGCCTTCTCACATCCATACACATATTGACTTAGCAAACAATTATTTAGCCATTAATGCTCATTTAACTGTTTGGTGTTAAAATAAAATAGAAATTAAACTAAATGTCTTACATGCAAATAAATATGAATGGGAGAGATTCAGACCTCTCTAACTTCTACTCAAACAGCCTCACTTCATCAAGAGTTGCAGAGGTGCAAATGAGGACAGATTTACCTCTAAATTTTTGCATTGCTCGTAATGCCACTTCCCTTTGCTTGTGCAGCATAAAATCAAGGACTCGTTTTTGTAAAGTCAAATAGGGATTGGCATTTGTAACTTAACTCCAGCACATGGCTCTTCATGCTTTCCTCCTACTTGTACAAGCATTCATATGTAAAGCAAAAGAATACATCAAAGTGACACAAACAGCATAACAAGAGTCTGTCTACAAAGTCCTGCGCCAGCTGGGACTCTTGCATGGTTTAGATTAGAGTCCAGAGAGCACTAAGGCTGGACCACCGCAGGAGAAAGGGCTAGGGGACACTGCAAGGGTTCCCATGCACAGCCATAGACAAACACCTGGGTCAAATTAATCTAGGTTTATCCACTGTGAAAATTCACAGGGTTTAATGGCTTTCCTTACCTGTGAAGGGGTGGTCTACTTATAGGACTTCTGTACAGGGTCTGATGCAGAGGGGCAGATTGCAGATTTTTTTGTGTTAAAGGTCAAAATCTATGGCAAGAGGCAAACAGGTGGGAGTTGCCACACAACAAACAGAAAAATACACCAAATATATGAATTCCTCTGTTTTCTTTTTTTTTTTTTTTAGTTTTGAAAAGCAACTGAGGTGGTATTAGATTGAGTTCTGAGAGAAAACTATATTTATTTGTTATGAGGAAAAATAGTAAATTGCATTCCTGCTGTATGCCTCAGGATTATTTTATTCTAGAGAAAGATAGTGGAACATGTGTGATGTTTGTATTTCTGTGGAATTTATGAAATTACTTTAAAGGCTTTTCCCCTGTTTATCTCTTAGGCTACTCTTTGCAGACACTTCATTACAAGAAATTTTTCTATTTTCTCGAAGTTTGCTCACTCTCTCTCTTCCTTTCATGTCAAAAAATAGAACAGGATTTTGCTGTACTTAAATCTTCTTAAACCAGGTGACAAGAGAACCAACAGAGAGGGGATATGGACCTGCTCATTTGCAAAAAGAAGCTTGGTTGAATGACATTTTTTAAGAATATGCTTCAAATATATCATTAGTCCCAATAGCTGTCATGCATAACAAGAGGTAATCAGTAGGTTTCCTAGCTCTAATGCTGCAGTAAAAATAGCTTTGGATTAGGGTTTGTTTGTTTGCTTTATCCATGCATTACTCTTTGATAACAATGCTGCAAACACAACTGTGCTTGTCTTCTATATGGAGATGGATGAACTGGCTTTCTCCGAAACAAGGCCAGGAATTCAACAAGATAACATGAGCGAAATCAGAAAGTAACTGGAATTTTTACAGGGCTTCTTCTACCCCTCTTAGTATCTCCTAAGTTTTTTGTACCACTAGCTGGAGCAGCTTCCTGACTTGGTACTTACATTGCTGAAAGACCAGGGGGTATCCCTGGCTCAGCTGGCTCTCCCAACAATATAAAATGTTTTAATGTGGCCCACCACAACTAACAGAGAGCTGTGTTGTTGTGTAGTGTTATTGCTTTATCTGTAGTGATAAAGCCACAGTATTGTTGCTGTAAGAAGCCAGTTGCTTTATCATTATAGGTAAAGGAAAAGCCTTTCCAGAAAGTTTTAATGCCTATTAAATATTATATTTACTCTGACACTGGAAAACCTACTTCTCTGTGGATAATTAAGACATAAGGTTTGCTACTTGTTTTTTATTTTAAAAACCCATCAATGTATCAGCACAAAAAGTAGAAATGAGGCAAAGAGACAGAGCAGTTCTAAAAAACAGTAATTCCACTGTCAAGCTAGAGGACAGGCAGAAATGGCTAAACAAATGTGTTATGCTTTTGAAGAATAAATATTTGTGGATTGTAAGATATTATAACTTAATAAAAACCAAACCCCAACTTGAATATTTAAATCTTTAATTGCATATAGACTCACATAATGATTTATGAATGTATATTGGTCCAAAAACTGGCTCTTAAGGAGAGCACCAAAGGACCATGATGCCATTGCAGGTGTATAGGAAATTTGTGAGGAAGGACAGTTTCACGATTCCTAGTTGGGGAGAAGAGAACTCTTAGAAAGTCCCTCAGCCTGACAAGCCCTGCAGACCAATATTAACTACTTGCACCATGGCAGTCAGTTGAGGTGATGTGCTGGCCCTCTGGGAAGAGAATGGAAGAGCTCTGCAGATGTATAGCTAAAAATATCAGTATGTTGGTTTTTTGCTTGATTTCTAGGCCTTGAACCTTACAAAGTTACAAATAAAAATCCCAAGAGAATAGGATGAAGCAGACATGACAACAGTTGTGGAGAAAACAATTTGTAATACTTGAAATAACATTAAGGAATATGATATATGGGTACACCACATGAATAAAACATTACATTGACCTGGAGTCCTTTCCTTTTTTTTGGCCAGATGTTGCTTTGCTAAATCATATGGGTATTTTCAGAATGCGTAATACACAAGGCACAGACTGTTAATGGCAGTGATGATATAATGTTAATCCTTCTGGTGCTTCTCCAGTGTGTCTGTTTGGCTCTACTCACCTTGAGTTCATGCTGATGGGAGTCTAAGAGACATTGAGGGAAGTGAAAGCTGCATCTCTCCCCGTCAAAAACTACCTGTGACACAGTGTGCCCTGACCTCTCAAAACAGTGTCAGCAAGCTGCTGCTCCAAAGGAAAGCATCTCACAGAAAGACAGTGCATTAACAAGCGTGCTAATGACTTTTTCCTCAGATCAGAAGGGTAAAATTGTGATTTAGATATCTACAAATTAATTGTTTCTGTTTTACCAACTATTTCCAGCTACAGTAAAATGTCTGTGATAATTTAAGACACTGAAGACCCTGATGGCAGGGATGAAACAGGACAAAGAAAGATATTATAGTTTGAAAGTGTAGTAATGTAGAAAGACACAATAATAAGGACACCATGTTATCTGATGTGCAGTATGAGGAAAATAACATCAAGAATAAACATGCTGATTAATATGCCTTATTCAAAGCATATTATTTTCGGAATTGATTTAACTTTTCTCGTTACCACTTTATCTCTCTTGCTGTGGAGATCAATCTATGCCATTTTTCTCCTTTTATAGCTTTATTTTTCCTTCTTTGTCCAGCATTATCAAACTATGACACAAATTCAATTATGATGTTGTGATGCCAAACCTGTGGTCCTGGCAAAGTGTATCATGCAGCATATCTAGGTAAGTGAATTAAAAAAGCATCTGAGCAGGTATCTGGTGTGTGTCACTGCTCATTCTTCCATAATAAACTATGTTCTTCTTCTCATTCATTTGTCAATCACAGTAACTAAAGATTATTATATGCTGTATGTACGTGACACCAGCAATTTGCAAAGTCTGTTGGCAAGAAAATCAGGTTAGAATGACAGAGTGAGAAATTAAGCAGAAGTCTGATGTAATTAGCTATAACAATCAGTGCTCTAATTTCTGATTTATTGTTTCCTGTTTTCCTGCTGCTTTCAGTCCATGCATACTGTATGTGCTTCATATAGGTCAAACAATTGTCTTATCAGTCCTGGCAAACCGAGAGGTCAGAGTTAACAATATTTATTTAAACATGCAGGATGCTTCCCACTGCAATTAGGAAATAACTATTACTAATAGATCTTTGGTGCTATTTCCTCATTTATAAGACTTTGTAAAGACATAAAAACAATAGGGAATTCAGATTCAGGCTTCTTCATAAATATTTCTTGCAGATAGATTTACTTGACTAGTATAGTTTCGGTTTGTTAAACTGACCACACTGAATTCCACCAAATGACAATCTGATAACAAAATATCAATATGAAACATTTGCACATACACATATCTATTCAATAACAATGGGCATGTGGCATTATGTAATGCCAGATTTTAAAAGAAAAAAGCTATCCGAGTCTAGGTCCCTTTGAAATCAATGAGAGCTTTGCTGCTGACTTTGATGGGATTATGGCTTGGCCCCATAAATTTGTTCTGGCTGCCTTTTTCACATTGTACAGAATTCAAGGTCTTTGGAGGAGCAATCCCTTCTCATAATCCAGGACAGGGCATAATTTACTCTTACACAGTTCTTGCAATTCCAGTGGGAATTCACATGACTGCTTGTTTTGATTGTAAATATGCATAGTAAATTGTGCATCTCACATATTTACTACATATGTTGAACTCTTTAGTTAATAGACACATTTTCATAAATAGTGAGTGACAGAAAGATGCTTAAAGGTCATGTAGTCTGGTCTCCAAAGTATTTATAAAAACAAGCTAGAACTAGAACATTTATGACAGAAGCTGACCTAGTCTATTCTTTAAAAATTTCAGAAACAGAGATCCCACAACCTTCTCATGCAATCTATTCCACTATCCACTCCAGTACTCTTTCAGAGATATAATAGCAGGGAAGTTCTAAGCTAAATACTCTTGCTGATGCAAATTAATACAATTCTTTTTCTTTCTCTAGTAGACATGGGGAATAATTTCTTCTTTGCAGTAACCTTCTATGCAGTTATGTCATATTCTTCTTAGTGGCTTTTTTCCTCTAAAATTATTATTTTTTAGCTCTTGTTACTTGAAATTCACATTTACTTGATGTCTAATCATCTGTTTTGTTTTGTGCTGAGCCTTGTCCAGTTTTGACAGCACAATTGCAAAACTTGGTGCTGTATGTACAGCTCTTGTGTTTCTACTTCCCATTGTGATGCTTTCATTATTGAAATGTTAAGACACCTGTGAGTCTTGTGATGCACTATAACATCCAGATCCTTTTCTGTAGGACTGCTATCTGGGCAAGACATTTCTCAGAGAGTATTTGTGAAGCTGATTGTTCCTACTTAAATATTTTATTTGCCTTGATTGAATTGCTTTCTATTTATTATAGCTTCTTTCTGCCATTTGTCTTCCTTATTTTGTATTCTAACCTTGCCCTCAAAAATGCTTGCATTCCTCCCAGCTGGTTATCATATAAGAATTTAATAAACTTATTGCCTGTTGTACTGCCCAGAGCATTAATGAAATGACTGCACAGTACCAGACTCCAGACAGATTTCAGTAGAATTCTTGTTGATGCAGCTTTCAACATACTGTTTTCCAGTCTCTTCTGCATCCTTGTTACAGAGGTGTAAGGAAAGCAGTTATTTTCCTGTTTGGTTGGGGTTTTTTCCAATGAAGTTAATATTTATGCAAAGCAGAATAGACTATTTAACAGTATATTTCTATCACTTTTTTTTTTTTTTTTTTTTTTTTTTTTGTGCTCCAGAGCCTTGACCTCTGCAGATTCTCTAATTTCTAATGATTCTAATGATTTCTAATTATTCTAAGTTTGGTTCCCTTTTAGATATCTGTGTGAAGTCCTATGTAACTCACTGAAGACTGAAGTTTAACCTTGTTGCTTTCAATGCCAATCACATAATTTGTAATGATCTCAGATCATTATTTTTTTTGTGAGCCATGAATCAAAAGAGTACTAAACATTTTGTCCATCTTGGCATTATCTAGCACTGTTAACGGTACTGTTGGCTTTTCATCCCTGGATAATTTATTGCTTAGAAAATTTATTTGTGAGGAGAGGATCCACCTGATCAGAACCTCTGGGCAACATCCATCAGTGAGATCCAGTTCTGAAGTCATCTGTCCAAGGCCCAGGGCAGTGTTGGAAAGGACTCATGACTGCAGCATATAACAGCAGAAAATTTAGGATATGGGTAATATCAAGGAATTAGATTCTATGAGGCTCTGTAGGATTTGGTGAAATCTTCTGCCTATAGAGCTGTGTGACATTACTGAAGGGTGCATGAGAATGGAGAGGAAGGGAGGGATGAAGGTGAACAACATAAATATGAAAAACAGCAGCGATTTAGATCACTTATATTATTTTCAGGAAGTGTTGCAAAATTCCTTTCCCATTTCCCATCCTCCTGAAAATTAAGAGAAGTGTGGAGATTTTCTCAGGAAACCTTTGCTTTCAGGATGGATACCTGTCCATGGAGGAGTTGTGTTTGGTAGATTGCAGCCCATGTTCATGAGATTTCAATAGATACCTTGAATGATGGGGTCTGGAAGTCCATCCCCACCCCTGGGCTGAGATGTGAGCACTGGCAGTGGCCTGAACCTCAGACTGTTCAGGACACCCATACCAGGAAGGAGGGAACTGCTGTGCCTTCCAGTCTGTACAGTGAAGGGAGCAAGGGTACAAAGCTCAAGAGACTCACACTTTAGTCAGACATATAATGACAAACTAAAGCAGAGCTTTAGCTTCAGCTTCTTTTTTTGCCTATTCTAATGGACACTGTCTTCAAGTATTTTTGTTTGCTTCTGAAGTTTCCACTTGTTTCTGATTTACTGTTACTACTTAGAATGATTATGATTTTGGAAACTTTACTTGTTATTATTACTTATTTTTCTTGCATATCAAGGCACTTCACAAACAGGAAGAGCCTAATTCATTGCTATTCACATGTCAAAGTTTGGATAGAAAGCAACAGCACAACTGGAATTTAGTTCTCAAATGTGTGTGTCTGTGTGAAGGTGTGTGTAGGACAATATCACTTTGCTGGCTATCATTTAAAGCTACAGGAAAATATCTTCAAAGTTCTTGGGAACACAAAAAAAACCCAAAACACTGTCAGAGCCAATTTACTGCTCAAAAATTTGTATTTCTTGTATTTGCAAATTAACATCCTCGCCAAATATTCAGCTAGCATCAAGTATTATAGTTTCCCACAAGCCAATTTATACAATCTCACACAGTAGATGAAGGTAGCTGTAGGATATAATAAAAACAAAAGCCCCACTGATTAAAAGTTCGTACCTGATAATCATTGTCCAAATTACTAATGCTAAATATTAGTTTAATTTTTTACAATTTCAGGAAAATGTGAACCCAATGGCATTATAGTCTGCAACCATTCTAGTATTTACATTCACCAAATTTCCATGGACTAGTTTTTCTAATTTTTCCCCTCAAAGTAATTAATCTTACTTATTTGCTTCCACATATTGATGCTAATCTTCTTTGTCAGTTAATTTGAGGGCAGAAAATACAACTTGGGCTCAGCCTCCCTTGTTTGATAATTTAATACCAATATTATTTAGGTTATTAGTTTTACTGGTAAATCAAGAAGCAAGTTGCCGGAATACAGCTGTGACCCCAGGGCAGGAACTTTCTGCCGGCTGTCACCTTGTGACAGTTTGGGCTGTTAATTACCTCCAACAGTTGGAGCACAAGCACCTCTGTGTCTGCCAGCTGGCAGCCTCTGCCTCACACTGGCAGCCTGAGATTTAAAACCTGCGACAAAAAGCTGTTATGTAAACAGTTTATTGTATAATACACAATGGCAGCAGGAGACCCGCTCTGGGAATCAAAGGTACTCTCTGCATTCACAGGGAGCTAGGGCTGGGAAGGGTGCAAGGTCCTGCCTGCCTCTCTCCACCAGTCAGCAGACAAAACATATAGTCCAGAGTTTCCAAAGTCCAACAGAAAGTGAAACAGCCTGAGCTGAGGCTTCTCAGACTCTGCATACTGGGATCTAAGTGTCTGAATTGTTGTGGTACTGCTGAACTATACAAATTACTTTAACATGTGGGAATAAAAGACTT
Source organism: Melozone crissalis (assembly GCF_028551555.1). Lineage (NCBI taxonomy): Eukaryota > Metazoa > Chordata > Aves > Passeriformes > Passerellidae > Melozone > Melozone crissalis. The sequence goes on along the minus strand of NW_026535784.1, from coordinate 30,565,678 downwards.
TAATTGCCTGGTGACACACCAGTCACCAGCCCAGAGAAACTGCAAAAATCATCTCTGAGGTTTCCTTCTCAGAAAACAAATGCAGACTTCAAAAGTGCATTCTCAGGTCCTTTCATTTAAGGACTCATTCCCTGAAGTGGCACAGATGTCCTCTGCAGCTTTAGCTGGTCTGTATCTGGGAAAGAGCTCATGATTACACTTCTGAAGGAGCTGTGTCACCATGCTGTATATAAAACTTGGGCTGCTCAGAAGTGTGAGAAGCAGGTTCTTTATTCCAAATTCATGAAAGGATCTCTTTATAGTCAGCTCAAAGTGTGCAGCTGAAGCAGTTCTGGAGCCACCCAATGGGACATCCCCAAAATGTGGCTTGCAATTCCGCTTCCAGAAGTTATTTCATATCTTTACTTGTCAGTTGTTTAAGTTTAGAACAGAACCACCCTAAGCAAGAGGAAAGTACCCAAACCCCCTTGTTAGCTTCAGCTGAGAGGTTAGAGCACTTATAGAGGGGCAGAACTGGGTTGTCATCTATCCCAGACGTGGGATAGATGATAACCCCCATCTCATTTGTCTGCAGAGCAGCCTGATAATTTCCAGGTTAGCTATGGCCACCAGAGATGTAGAATTGCAGAACTGATGAAATCAAACAAGAGCAAGAAGGAGCCCATCTATGGACCAGGATGAGGTGTTCTGGGTCATATACCTATTCTCTGTCATGTCCAAGTATTTTATGTGCTGGCTGCTTGGTGCAATAAGCACAGTGTTTCTGTAACAGAAATTTGTGGAATTTTAAAGACCTGGGATGACAAAAAAAAACATGACTTGTCTCTCAATTTCCAATTGGATGCATATAAATTTGAATTTAGTAAATGGAAGGAATGTAAGGAATATTCCCTACTATTAGGTTTGCATATCCAGTATAAGGGTGTTCAGACATCTGCTATCACTCTATCATGCTTAAGTAAAGGCCATTAATGTTGATGGTAAGCAAAATCTTCTTGGGGCCTTTAAATGGTATCTCCAGAACAGAAAAAAAATATTTAAGGATCAAGTGGAGCTGTAAGCTTGGTTTTCAGGATTTGAAAAAAGTGAAAAAGAGACTTATAACAAAATTATTTCAGTGGAGATTTTTTTAGGTGATCATTATCTTCATTTTTTTAGGTGATCATTATCTATAATTATTTTTCTCTCTCTCTTACTAGGTTTGACACAGAGTCAAAATAAATCAATCATATCTTTAAGTGTTATATATCTTAAGATTTAAGTGTTATTTCTTACATGGAAATGAAATTTCACATCAGTGGCACACTTTCCATAGATGTCACAATGTTGTTTATTAAATTTATTCCAAGAAATACTGTACTTTATGTCCTTTGAAACAACTCCTAGAGAGAAGGAACAACTCTTAGAGAAAAAAGCTACTATAAACCAGCAATTTGTACAATAGAAGCAAGCCTGGGTTCCCTTTTGTAGATACAATTCTCAGAAGTTTCAAGTATTTCACCTACCTCATCTTTTAGATAGACTCAAGCAGAGAATTTGCTGTTCAATGTGTTTCAGATCAGGCATGGAAGCACTCTACCTCCTTCAGTCCCTTGCAGACGAAAGGGAAGCTGGAACCAGCACAAAGCTGTTTAGTAAAAGAGGAGGATAATGATCAGTTTAGCAAAAATTAACAATAGCAGGCCAAGTACCACCCATCTGGTCTGCTGACATCCAGGTAAATCCAAGCCTCCAGGACAGAGGTGCCCACATAATTTTCAGAAAGGAAACATCTGGGAATGGCTTTTATATCACTATGGAACATGCAATTTCATTCATATACTTGCAATTTGTGTCTTCCTGATGGTTATTTCAAAGCTACAAGCTTAATGAGGTTTAATCTCACAATATCTCTTTAGAGCAAATGGCTGAGGTAGAATGTTCCAAACTGTAGTTTTGACTATGATGGAACTTCCCAGTATTCATACCAGTATGAAGAGAAGCAAAGTTTGATCCAAAGACTTCACACAGGCATAACACATAATTTTGGGAGGATCCCATAACGTGATTGTAGGAGGATTCCTAAAATATGTATGTATTCTGAAATTTGAAAATTAATTTAAAAGAAAAAGTAATTTAAAATCAGTTTTTGCATTATTTATACAGATGAAATATTGCTTATAAATTCTCTTTACGTTGCTATTGAAGGATGCTTTAAAAACGATGCACAGAAATGAAACCAATTGCCAGTGTAAAGAAAGCCTGCCTTCAACACTGGCAGAGCTAAAGAAACCTCTATTTCTTTGCATTCTCCTCTGTGGTGGAGGAGAATGCAAAGAAATGGGAATGCAAAGTAGTGGGAAACCTTTGAACAGTTCCCATTCCTGCAGGCAATTCCCTCTCACAGTTAACTGCTTCACTGCTGGCCCAGCAGTCACATCTGCCCCGTGTTGCCATTATCACATTGGTGCTCCCTTGAAGCTGGGGAATTGCCAGTGAGAGATACCTGTTATCTATCACCAGCAGTCAAGCTATCAGACTGACTGGAGCAAAGCCATTTTAAAGTTATATTACGAAAATTTTCTGTGATTTTCACAGATCTGAGGCGCCCTGAGAGTATTGAATCTTTTTTTTTTTTTCATTTAAACAGACTTACATTTTATTTAGCAGTAAGAATAGAAAATATAAAAAAATGTCAGCATGACATTTCTTTTTATATTTGAAAATATTGTTTAAAATGTTTTCTAGAAAATGTATTTTTCAGCAAGTCTATCATCTTCTATCACTTATATTTGTAATAATAAATTAAATGTAGCTTCTTTTGCCTAAAGATTTTTGTACTCCCCTATTCTTTCCAAGGTATGTCTGACTTAATTTCTGCTAGAAGGGTTTACATGAGAAAACCTTTACTGTAACTTAGGCTGTTTCATTGGAAAAATTCAGAGTATTTTATAATCCTTTTTTTTCCCTAAAATAACCAGTATCATGATCTATTTCATAGATACAGAGCTGAGTTTTTAAGTTGTTCTGATATATGAGCTCTTTCAACTGCTTAAAATGTCAGATTTCCCATTTTCATTTACATAATGTATTTTGCTTTGTGGTTGTTTGTCTTGCTGCTGGCACACACCATCTTTTTACCCAGTGTTCCAGTCAGGTGGATCTTTGAACAGACATTACACATTTGCTACATTCCTATTTCACAGTGACCACTGCATGTAGCCAGTTTTCTGCCTGTGGGTGGTCCTGCCTGACCCAAAGGCTTTGCCCAGCTGATGATGCAGCATTGGTAGTGCAGGAGGCTCCTGTGCTCTCGGGCACTCTGTGTCCAAAGCCCAGCATAACCTGTTCAGTGCCAGCCCTGCAGTGGGAGTGAGCCCGGTGGTCTGATCATCCTGCTTGATAAGCACATAAAATTCTGTGCTTGAGGTTGGAGGAGATGTGGCCTGCAGGAGAGGGATGCTTTATATTGCCCCCTTTTTCTTTTTTTTTTTTTTTTTTTTAATGTGATTTCCAGTACCATAGAGCAGAGGGAAATGAAGGAGGGAGAAGTTCAGGAGGAAGAGGCATTGCTCAGGCTTTCTTTGATCTGCTCCAGTCGAAGCTTTTCTGACCCAGACAGACAGATCAAAGAAAGAAGCCAGAATACAGAGCACTTGAGACATTTCATGACTGTAGAAAATACTGCCCCAAAAGTGCTTCTTTTTTAGTTTGAAAATATGCTTGCCTTACATATAAACTGTTGTGGCACTTATTACTGAAACCAGATGATCACAAACTATCGATTATTTTATATACCTCTGTCAGGAAGGCATTAGCTATATAGTGCCTCAGATAAAAATCCTGTGACTGGTACATGAAGACTGCAATAAAACTAACAGAAACAAATGATAACAAATTACACATCTATTTTGTTTCTTAATATATCTTTGCTTTAAGAGATTCCAATTTCGAATGTTCAGTAATCCAGTGATTGGTAGAAGATTTTATTTGAACATTGGTAAATCTTAGTCTCAATAATTTAGTGAGAGTAGCAAACAACCGCTGTATTGCCATCTGCAATCTGTGAGTAGCCTTTACAGAGTAGAGAGGTATCACTGAATAAGGACTAAATCCTGGTTTCAGTATAAGCTTTGTGCTGCATGCTTTATAGTCATAATTAGACCCCATTTTGCCCCAGAGATGCCTCTAACAAGGGCTGATCCTTGCGATTAACTTCCCATGCTGTGAGCAGTCACGCTGGTTGGTATCCACTGACTCTTCACACGCCTTGTTGGGATTTCTCACCGGGCTTGCACATCAAGTGCAGGACATGGGGCTTCAACACCATTCCCAGCAACAATCCCTTCTGATGAAAAGCCAGAATAGCCTTGTTTGTGTGGCTTTCTGCCTTTTTTTCCTTGTGGGAGCTGATGGGCAGCAGCAGCAGAGAGGCTGAGAGCAGGTTCCTTCTCTGAGGCAGAGAGAAGGGTGCCATCTACTGAGGCACTCACATCCCCTCCTGCATCCCACAGGCTGTTCACGGAAGCCTCTCCGCCGTGTGCCAAGCTGGAAAGCTCATAAGACCAAAGTAAATCCATGCATTTGATGAAACTCATTAAAAGACATTTCAGGAAGAGCTGCATTTGTTCAAATTACTATGTGATTCCATTTGCTGTGTCCTAAGTGAGAGTGAGCAGCTTTGTGATGAGCAGGGACATGATGCAAAATGTCATTTTGGCACAGGCATTTTAGAATAACAAAATTCATCATGAAAACTGCCTATTTACACTGTTAGAAGATGGGGTGAAATTAGTAGTTATTGTGTAGTCATTTTGGTTGTTAACTCTGAATTTAAACTCTGTATTTTTATGGAATTGGAGTTTCTATTTAGCCTTTGTTAAAATCTGCTTCATGCCGATAGTTATACAGCTATTACCATTTTATGGCATGCGTGGGACTTCAAAATCATTATCTGAAAATAGATTACAGAATTATTTCTGCTAATACATTTATCTGATAGTACAAAATCCGTCACTGTGATATTTCATGTAGCAATGGTCACAAATAAACAGCATATTTTTCTCTTGTAGGATCATCTTTGAAAATTGTCTTCTAGCGCGGTCAGTATGTTTGTTTCAAAAGCCAGATCTGTATTTTGCAGAACAGACTCGTTTCATTATCTGTTCGTATCTGTCTTCTTTAATGAGAAAAGGGCACTAAAGACACGGGAGAGACAGAGCAAATACCTTCATATGTGACTGTGAGTAAATCACCGTCTGTGTGTAAGCCCAACACATGCTTTCTGTTCATAATCCACAGGGGAGTGTACTAATCATGCATTTTTACTGCAGCTCTATGTATCCAAACATTTGACCAGGTAAAATTATTGGAGATGTCAGGGAAAAAGATATATTTGGTGTTCTTACTTTCACCTCATCTTAGAACGTAAGCCCCTGTAAATAAAAGCTAATCTTGGCAAATCATGTAGAAAAAGTCAAAATCAAGTTGTCAAAGCAATAAACAGTCCAATACAGCTGACAGGTCTCTTTGTTACAAAATAATACACACGTCAGCCGTAAAAAAGATAGGCTGAGACCTGAATGTACTGGTTTTGAAACAAGTATGAAAAGTTCTTGGTTTTGGGAACCTATACCACTGAACCACAATAAAGTACGAAAGGAATCTATTTGGTTTCCCCCCTAGCCCAAACATTTTTCATCAGTCTACCTTGATCTAAGAATTTATTGCAGTCTGATAGCAAAAGGAGAGAGGAACACTGGCAATTATTTGTACTGGCTTTGGGGGATTTTTAAAATTTTATCAGTGAATGAAAATTGTGATTGAAAATGCTTCATGCTGATGCTCTTTGCGCCTTTTTCATTCTTACCACCAGATTATGAAATAAATGTAAATTTCCAAGTGCAGATGTTAATGCCAGGAGTGTTTGGCATCAAGAAGAATTTATGGCATATCAAATTGTTCTCCTATGTTTTTGGATAGATTTCACAATCAACAGGTTAAGTCAACAAGAACTGTGAACTATTTTTGAAAGGAATTTATAAACAGCAGTCAAATTCATGCATGCAGGAAGATACTGAAAAGTTTGAATAACACTGTCACCATGCCTACAGTCTTCCTCCTCCCACTTACTACTTAGTGGTAGGATTCTATTTTCAAGAGAGATAAATCTCTAACCAGGTAAATGAGCAATTTTGATTTAAGCTTCCAAATAAAACAGAGCGTTACATCTTTTATGCAAAGGCCATGCACTTGTAAAAGTATGTTTCTTTTTAAGTTTCTGACTTTCCTTGAGTGCTGTAATTTCTTTAATGTAGTTAAACAAGGTTCAAAATACTTAAAGCCAAGTTCATGTTTCTGAATTTAATTTAGAAGCAGTATAGCTTAAGTGTTTCTTGGTGTTTGGTATCATTACCTGTTATTTTGCCATAGGTGATGGAATACTGTATTCAGAAAAAGCACTGAAGAAATAGGATTTGAGCATATCCATTAAAAATGTAGATGGGTGCTTTTTTCATGCTTACATTTCATGCTTATTTTTCATGCTTACTTTTTATTATTGTAATTTACAGAGTTTCTGAGCTCACAGGAGTGCTGTTGTGACAGTCACTGGAGAGATACACAACAAAAGGCAATACCAATTCAATGCACCTTTTAATGATTTGTTGCCTTTCTTTTTTTTTTTTATTTTTTTAATGCTCTCTGCACCAAAACTGTGAAGAATCATCACAGATTTAATTGAGTCCATCTAGGTTACTTTGAAAAAAAGATGCCAAAATGCAACAGTCTGACCACTACCAAATGATATTTTTAATAAGTTGCTATAAATCTGTTGATAAGCAGAAAATAATCAAGAAAATATTGCCTTAAAATTTCCTAGATAAATGTGAGCAATGTGCATGTGAACTTTGAAACCAATTGCATGCATGAGTACTATGAATCATGAGCTCCAGTATTTTAACTGCAGATTTTATATTCAGTCATTGTTTGGCTTGAACGCAGAGTTGAGGCACTCCATACTTTAGTTTTTGTATATTTAAGAAAAGGGAGAGATGGCAAGAGTATATTTACCCACCTCCCCTTTTAAGGGATGATCAGTTAATGCTGCTATAGCACTTTAAAGATAGGCTTTCCAGAACTTAAATATGATTAGACATTTATACAGATAATAAAACATTCATACTTACCTAGGATAAGATAGAAGGGATTTAAAATATTCAAGCCTCCTGGCATAACTAGCTGCTTGAGATTAAAAGGGAAACTTTTTTTGCTACAGGCTGGCTATTACTTTTGGTGGTTGTGGGGTGGTTTGCATGTTACTTTGAAGTAACACACACTGTGTTGGCTGGAACAAGATACTAGTTTAAACAAAGTGCTGGCCTCAATGAGGATGGCAGATCTTACTCTTGTGTGTTGCTAGATCCCCAGTACCTGGTGGAGATGAACCCTTTAGCTTCTGCATACATCTTACTGATGCACAACACATCTATCTGGGGCTACATCGCATGGCTAAGGCATGTCCCACCTTGCCAAGCCCTTAGGTACTTCAGTTTTTCATATTTTTGGATGAAATTTAAAATCTTGTGGTTCTGATTCGGTTCAGTGGACATAATTCCAATAAGAAAAATCTTACTAGCTAAAAACTCCCCAAGCCAGCCAAGTTGCTTTGACAGAAGCAGAAAGTAATTAAATAAACTATTCTGGTGACAGACTTGGAATGGGGTCATCCCCACTGATGGAACAAGAATAGCACACCTGAGTATCATACTGGTACAGCTCAACTTTCCTCTAACCCTTGCCCATCCATTTTAGTAAGCCAAATATATATGGGCTTACTAAGAAATAAGAGCATTCCTGTTTGAGAAAATGCTATTTATAGCACTATGACTTTTTAATTTTTTTTTAAATTTTACATGTTTTTGGCAGCAAAATTACATTTTAAATACACACAAAGTTGCATTTTTAAATACATGCAACTACATGCAGTGGGTGTGTGGTATGTGTCCATGTGTTTGGGCAATAACTAGCTTACATTCACACATGATTAATTTTTTTAAACTTGCTTATCAGACAGCATGTCACATTTAATTTTTATTCAGTTCATAGTTTCTGTTTTACTGCCTCATTATATTCTTCACATTTACTGGATATTTCTCTCTCAACCCTTTTCTTCCCTTTTGTTGTATATTTTTTATATATAAATACACACATACATGCGCAGAGAGAGAAAAATAATTGCTCTGGGGAAATCTTGAAACCCTTTTCCTTTCCTAAACAGCAACAAGGGATTTACTTTTATAAATATGGAGCCAGGAGCCAGCAGGCAGAACGCTAACACACATCAGTGAAGTCACACAGATAAATTTTTCAGTTCTTTTATCTAGTAAACATCCTAATGATCAACATCAAAGGCTGAAGTAAGAAGCCGTTCTCTTTTGTGCCAGATTGAGAAAGAGTGGGCTCTTTTACATCTCATCTGGGAGATATGAGGAGCCTTTGAATGGATCATTGCTTTTTATGGGTAGTAATGAGGTGAGAAGTATTCTAGTGTGTGGCACAGGCCTTCATTAAAAGCGTGAAACAGAATGGCTTACGGTTAAAAGGAGTAATTTGTTCTAACATACTTGCTAAATTGTGCTGTAACCATGCCAGGTCACTGGACTACATTTTCCATAGGATTTCCGAATGCGTTTGTGTGTAATTATTCTGCCTATACAGAGTTGAGGGATTTTTCCAATGACTTGTGCAAACTAGCTGACAACACTCATTCCTTTGTTGGAAAGTTCTCTAAATGCTATATTTTAAGAGGTGTGGAGGAGCCAGATTCTTTTGCTCAAGCCTATATTTCCTGAAAAAATTAAGAACCAGCACAACAACATAAAATAAATGTAACTGATCCAAAGGCCTTATTAACAAGGCAAAAAACCAGGGAGCCATCCCCACGGTCTTCACCTTCAGTCTGACAAGATTTTGTCAGAGAGTTCCATGCCAAGCGAAGGCAGCCAAGCTGCTGTGTATCATTGTCTCTCAAGCAGCACATTTGAGCAGCCTGGTTTCCCCAAGAACTGTTCAGCCGCTTCTCTCATTGCAGTGGACAAGGGGTGATGGTCTCCGCTTTGGGAGGCCAGCCAGCTGTGCTGAGCTGCTGCTCAGAAACATGCTGGTAATTGTGCAGGAGCACAGATACCACAACCTGCTTTCCCCAAGTTCTCCTTCCTGCCATGCTTGAAAACACAGGATACTTCTACCTGGAGCACAAATTTCTGCCCAGGTAATTTTTTTCCGGGGATAGAAAGGTGTAACCCCTGGGAACTACACTCCTGAGCTGCGGAGGACTGTAATGCATCACTCTGGCAAAGGACAATAGGAATCCTTTTTTCCGCTAAACACTGGTAGCATCCAGAGCTATCCTTTAGGCACGAAACCCACACAATCTGCTGAGGATTGTGCATCCACTTGGCAGCAGGACATGGAGCAGGATGCAGACTGCAGCATTGCCCCCTCCAGTCCCCACATCACAGCATTCCCTGCTGTCTCCATCGTCCCAGCACCCACGGAGAAACAGAAACAGCTTTAATCCTTGCCACGCAAAAAATGACAGCTCTGAGTTTTGATATAACATAGGAGTAACAGCTGACCAGAGGATTTTCTAGTAAGCTCGTTTAGAAGGAAGCACTAAGGTATTAAAATAAAATCCACAGAAATTATTTGGTTCAGTTTGTGTTTTTTATAACAAAGAAAGAAGCAAAACCTCTGGGAAAATTCAATCTGTCATCTCTCTCTCTCTCTTCTTTTTTTTTTTTTTTTCTGTCCCACTTTAGGACAAATATCAGTATCTAGAAATAATAAAAATCCTATGAAATTAGTATTTTCATTAACTGAAGCCAAGCTTTTGTTTTAAATGCACATTGGAGAAAACAATTTGACATTTCAACTTTTTGTTCTGAGTCAGGCAAGGAAAGTGTTTGAAATCTCAAAACAATCTCCTTCCTAGCTTTGAACTAAGGGCAAGGGACAGGACTGTGCCTGTATGTGGGTGTGCATGTGTGTTTGGCAGCAATTAAAATATGAGAGCTGTGCTTAGAGCCATATGCTTCCTCAGAAACTGATAAAAGTTGCATGTGTATATAAATGATGGAGAATTTGCCCCATAATGTTAAGACAGGTAAGTACAGTGGCTTCTTAAATCAGCTTACTATTTCTTCCTGTGCAAGTCAAGAAAGGCTAGTCCACTTTAACATATTCATATGAATAAAAAAACAGAGGAGTTTTGTGAAGAATACATGAAATCAAGTCCTATAACAATTTGTCTTCTGAGCATCAGGCACTTAGAAAACTGAGAAACCCATAAATTATTTTCTCCACATATTTTCTAACCATATTGTAATACATAGAAGACATCAATATTTAATGTTCATCAGCAAGTGCTGGGGTCATTCCTCATAATCGTATTCACAACATTTTGTTTAAATTTGTCAGTGACAATGATTCAAATTGCTTATTTTAATGATGGGGAAAAAAACTAGAATAAAGCAGAGAAGTGCAGTCTGCTTTAGTTAAACAGCCACTCCCATGAAAGTGATGTATATATATATCATTGTGTGTATCTATATATGCAATTATAATGTATATATGTATTATTATATATGTGTATACATTATTATATAATGTATATACATTGCACTGTTTGAACAAACAACAAAATACAGTCTTAGATTTTGCTATATGTTACATTGTTTTTCCTAGCTTTTTCAGGCACAGAGATTAAATGTCAAGAAAAAAATTGGGTAGTATGTCAATAGACATCTGGAAATTGTAAGAGTTCAGGCAGTGACTATATTTTCTTCTGGACTGCAAGTGAGGAAACTCATCTGGTTTCTCACAACAATGAGATGAGCTCAGGTTGTTGTGAAAGTTTTTAAAGGATGCCTGAGACAAATGTTAGCTATTTGGTTATTGGGAAGGTCTGAATGTCCCAGCATTGAAAGACCTTTATGCCAGATTGATCATGAATGTGATATTTACACATGCTAAAGTCGAGATCAACAGAGATTGTCAATCGTCTTATGTTGTGAATCACATGTTTTAACATATATTTTGGCACTGATGGCTTCTCTATGGTTTTAAACAGTGTTTAAAATTAGATCTCTGTTTTGTACTGAAATCTTGGAATTTAGGTCTGCAAAGCCAGCATTGGCCACCTTGCAAACACCACAGAGTTTGCGCTGCAACTACAAATTAAATGCACTTAAAACCAAAACTGACTTGGATACAATGTTACTTGGCTGCCAGTGTTGTCTGATCTTCCCCTTTATCCAGCTTCATCTCCAGACTGGCTTTGCCACCACTTGTTCAAAGGAGTTTGCTCTGTGCGTAATTGCTGAATTGATAACTGCTTAAAAGGAGAAGAAAATAAAGATGAACAAAATTAAATCACTTGAGACTATCTGGGAAACAGAAAAATTAAAAACTCCATTGATACGGCTACCAGAAGAATCCAGATGGTAGAAACCACAGTTTGAAGCCCTGGAGTCAGGTTTACTCATGGAAGATATGAAGATCTAGAAAATGTTGGTCTCAATCCTGCCTGGATCTTCCAGATAATATTAGGAGGTTTTTTTGCTACACAGAAACAAAGGTTTTTAAGTTTGTAAAGCACTCACAGATTCTGATAACAGGACTGTGAATGCTGCTATTAATGCCTTCTTTATTAGCAATAATTTAAAAAGCAGGATTAAAAGCATTGTAACAAGAGTAAGTCCTGCCCTATGCCTCAGTTTCTCTTTACAGCATGTATATCAGCAGATATCTACGTCTGAGCTTCCCAGAGTTCAAATGGCTTGGTGTTATTCAAACCCTTTATTAAGAGACAGATTCTGAAAGGGATATGGTTGTGCCTATAGACAGTTGTTTTGTGCAATTATGTCACAAATTACTCCAAACCTCTCTTAATTAATCTTGAGTCAAATTATTTTCAATCATTTGCCGAGCTATTTCTTTCTTCATGAAACCTAGCAGCAATGATTAAAAAAACCCCAAACACGTTATCAGAAGGGAAAAAGTTTTACATTGAGACTTTGTGCTGTTTTTAGGAATTGGTGTCAAGGTCCCATTATTCATAAAGCATTACACAGAGGAGGAAGATATATGTGTACCATGTTTTTCTCAAACAGTTCCATCACAACCAAAATCCTGCTGCTTTCCTCCTGTTGCAGCGTTCCAGCTCACAATCCAGAATCAACCTATCATTTAGGAAGAAACTCTAGAAAGGAGGGATGCATCTCCTCATTGTTCTAATTTTATACAGGACTGGATTTCTAAATTATGCTACATTTTTTGCCCAGTAGAAGCTCCTCTAGAAGACAGTTACATTTTGTTAAAGTGACTGATCATATACTTTGGTTGAAAGTTTTATTTGCCTTCTTCTCATGTCTCCTGCCTTCAGACACAGGGCAAACCTTCAGCTGATGGACTAGGCTTCATTCAGACTGTTCAGGGCTCTTTTTTTGGTTTTGGACCCCAGTGCTGTGACATAACTCCTTCATGCCTTGAGTAAACTCCCACAGGCTACCAGAATCTTTGATTTCCTCACTCACCTCTGAAAGGCCTGAGTATGTGCTGAAAAGCTCATTTTGCCAGTATAACTATTCACAAATACAGCCAATTTAATAAGTTTTGGATGAGAAGTCGTGTTTCTTTCCCTCGTCCACCATGCTGGTGTGTGGGGCAGATCATCCCCAAGCTAAGAGCTGTGCAGGTGTGGAGTTGCATTCACTCCATCTGACCCCCGTTGCCACATGATGTGCATTTATGATCCTTAATGACCTGCTGAGATGGTAGGGAAAAAGAATAAGGGAATCACAATCAGAATTAACACATCAGTGGCTTTAACCATTAAAAAGTTTTCCCTGTCCTAGTACTAAACTTTTCTTTTTGGAAACTATAAAGTCTTGTCAGGCATAAATAAATTCCATTCATCCCTTCTGAAAAAAATGAAAGTCTGTTCCTATTAATAGGATGTTTCTCTATTAAGTTTAAGGTTTAAATATAAGGCTGTTGCTGAGCACTCAGAGGTGCCAGAGGCTGGAGCTGGGCAGACAAATGACCTGACCACAACAAATTCCCTCTCTAGCCTGCCTCAGGGTGAGGTCTCAGCTGTTCGAATGGAAGCTGTGGGTCAGGAAGTCTCTCTCAATTGTCTGTGCCTAAAAATACATCTAAAGCAAACAAACCTTGGCGACTTTGCACATAGATAGTGCTGAAATTTCACCAGTGTGTTATTCCTGTCATTAGAATCCCCAAATAGTGGAGTGCAACAAGAAAAATAAGGCATAGCACTAACTAAAAATGTGAAATGGAAACGTTGCAACAAGAAAAGGAAATAATTTGGAAATTATTCCAAAATGATTTTCAGTTACCAAATACCAGAAAAAAAAAAAAAAAAAAGAAAAAAAAGTGGAAGTCACATAAAGGGGAAATTATTATTGCCTTTATGACCTTTTTTTTTTAAGTCTTTCATATCATTTTATACCAGTGCACTGATATGACATAGAGCAGAGCCATATAAACAGTTACATTGGCACAGCTGGGCAGGCAATAAATTGGAACTGGGATTGAGAGAGTAAGTAGATGAAACCAGGAAGAGCATGAACATCTTTTTCACATTTTGCTGTGGAATTAATTAATTGAGTCCAAATTTGTGCTTTACAGGGGCTTAACTTCCTGTTCTAGATTTATGCAGATTTCAAAGCACCAATGCTAGGGAAGATATCCTGGTAACGGCACTTGGACTGACTGCACCCTATAGCAGTGAGGGACAGTGGGGGATAGTGCAGAGTACTGAAGAAAATATGAAGAAAATCTGTGAAGTGCCATAAAATATTTATATCTAATGAAACACATGGGCTGCTGCTTAAATTGCTATTTCACATGAAGGCAGCACAATTCTAATGTGTTTGCTACTATTTTTTCTTTTAAAATGCCTAGAGGAAGTTAATTTTTATGAAAATGACAGCAAGGCCTGACCCTCCATCTTTAAGCTCCTACTTGAGCCTTAGAGATCCAGCACATATGGTACAGTATGTTACAACCAGCTGCTAATTGGACTCCCTGCAAACATGACTATTGAGGCCAACTGAATCGCATAATGACAGCTCAAGCTTTAAATCCAAGGGATATATGCCCTTCTGCTGATTGCACACAGCTCCCTTTACTACTGGTGAGAATAAAATGGATTTATCCAGAAACAATGGGCTCCTAGCCAGCTTTGATATTATTTATAATATTTCTAATATTGTTATCTACTTATAAGTGCATTTGGAGTTATACAATAGAAAGTGCAAGATCCACTCAGACATTTCAAAACAAAATTATATGTTCTTGGATTGTATATCATATAATGCATACTGAATTTGTTCTTTAATTTCTGTCCCACTTCCTTTTAGTCCGTGTAGATAAAAATTGAGAGTAAAATTAGAAATTGTAACATCTTAAAATGTAATAGAATATCAGAAATCCTAGCCCTTCTGTATTGTAAGAGCATATTTCAAGCAGTACTGCAGTACTGTGTTGATCTTGCTGGCTATATCACAAAGTGAGAGAATACTACTTAGCAAGATTAGTGGAGGCAAGAAAAAGCTTAGGAGAATCCTACAGCACGGTCTAATAACAAAAGTCTTCTAATGTATGTGAAATCTTGACAGTGGCCAAATAGTGTGTTTGTGTTTCAGCCTGTTACTTTGTGAACATCCTGCCAACAAAGCGTGAACCTCGCGTATATCTCAAGCTTGACTATCAAAGTCAACAGAGAACCTCCTGTTGCTCCCAAATATCTGCATTAATAAACTGTGTAAACAAAACTTTGGTGGATACCCCACTGGGTATGAAGTCTTAGGGACCTGTTGCTGATTAAGGAGTCTCTTTATTTAACATTTGTCTTTCACATTTATTTTTCAAAGTATTTCCGTAACAGGCCAATGTGACTGAAGTTTCCTGACCCTCTGCCAATCACAATATAACCTTCAAAGGAAAGAGATAACCTCCCACTGAAGAAAGATAGGAAGAAATGTTCTTCAGAAGAAAGTCCAGTAAAATTCAAATAGGGAGTGCAAAACTGGAACTGGCTTAGAGAATTATAATACTGAGATTGATTTAACTCTTTAACTAGTTAGTCCTGCAGCAAAGGGTCTGATTTAAATCAGAGTTCCACCTCCCCAGCCATGTTTTAGGGGGCAAAAGCAGGGAGAGATAAGCCCTTCTGTGGCAGACACTTTGAAAGACAGTGAGAAGCAAGGATCTTTCAGCTAGGATTGCTTGATGTTTGTCAAAAGGGAAGAACTGAGATAAGCAGGACCCGAGTCCTTTTTTGCATTGTAACTGAGTGAGCAGTGAAGCTTTGGTCCCTTGAAGTATTCTGATACACTGATCTTTATTTCCATCCCAGATCATAAGGAAATTTGGAACTTCATGTTTTGTGGTTTGTTGGGAGTTTTTGTCCTTTTGGTTTTGAATGAACAATTCCTAACAAACATGATTTTAAGAGTGGATTATTTTGACTCCATTTGCTTCTCAGGCTACGTCGCCTCTTGAACAGTGACCCATATGCCTTGTGCCCAAATTATTCTCATGTCCAGATTTTCCAGTGGGATGACTTTTCTTTTCAAACCCTGATATAATGTATTTAGATAATGAGGTAAGAGAATATTAGAAGGTGTAGCAAGAAGTGCTACTGCTGTGAGAGCACGTATGACAATGACACATCTCCATTTATAACCTCCAGAGAAAGATGGTAACCTCCCCTGATTCAAGTGACCAAATCAGAGTTCGTTAGAAGGAAATTCATTTAGCAGACAATAAAAATATTTTTTTATTCTTTACACAATTTTCACTGAAAGGCTGATTTCCGCTAAGTACATTTTCTTTTATCTGTGTTTCCCCTCCCTAGACAAACAGCAAACTGATGCAGTTAAAATGATGAGAGACTCAGCTAGCTCCCAGGCTTACAGTCCTGTTGCCAAAACATTGTTAGGGGCTTTATCTATTTTCAGCATTAATTTTACCTCTTTGTTTGCTTGTTTTTGTGAATGATATTTACAAAACTCCCTAGAAACTTGACCTTTTGGACTGAAAGTTGATATTCTGGTGGTCAATGCTTTTGGTGGTTTTTTTTTTTCTTTTTTCTGAAGGGAAACAGCTCAGAATCAGACTGTGGATGGTCCTTGCACAAAACATTGACAATGACATATTTTCTGGTTCTCAGTGACCTCCAGGGGCATGTGTGTTCATTTAGAATGAGTGTCTGCAAATATGGCTCCCGACCTCACTATCTTCTATGAGTAGAGGAAGATTAATTAGTCATCCCTGTTAAATGCCGCAATAACCCATCACTGTTTTAACCAGTATCAGCCTTGATTTACAGATGTGAAACCAAAGAAGAAACTGCTGCCTTTCTTGCCTAATATTTGGTCTAAGTGTCTAAACATAATGCTGTGTTCCTTTTCACAAATCAAAGACACTTTATTTATATGAGTCCAGTGCTTGCTGAAGTCTGGAGGAGGAAGAATGGAGAGAGACTGCACAATAAATGATAGTTCAGAAGTTAGCTGATTATGATCACAGAATAATTATCATATGAATAGGTTTTTTTTTTTCCCATTGGTAATCACATTTTTCTTTCCACATTCCTCAATGATTGAATTCACCTAAATTTACCAACTTTGTAGTAAGAAGCTCATTTTACTCTCTAACAGAAGATAACACAGATCTAAGTTAGACAACAAATACACTGTTATGACAAATGTTTAAAATTAATTGCTGTCCTTGAATTTTTATTCCTTGCCCAGCTTTCAAGAAGGCCACTTAATATTATGTTTTGATAAATGCAAGGGTATATGCAGGGAGAAAAGAGGAAGAAATTCCAGCTTGTATATTTAAAGCACTGGAATGGTGTAAATTATTACAGTGGTTTCACATTTTCATGGGATCAAGGCAACAACAGTAAGCTCATAAAACAGATACCACTAATTATGCAGAGGAGAAGCCATAAAGTCACTGATGGAAGTATGTTTTATATTCATGAACACATCATTAAAATTTTAAGACACACTATCAAATTCTACATTTTAATACTACACCCAACAGCATTAAACCCTCCCAACAAGAAAATCAGATTGTTTAATGATTGTGTTTGTCACACAGGTTTCATATGTCTGCTGTTGAAGCAGATGTATTCATTTCTGTTGCTGGATGGCTTTTTCACTGGACAATTAAAAAATCTTTTTTTATGCAGTTTGTAGAACAGCTAGTTACAAAAAAAGGAAACAAAATCATCAATAGTTAGGAATGTTTGATTGCAGAAATATTGAAATTTAGGCAATCATATAAAATTTTTTTATATCATTGCCAATTTGTTTTTACTTCTGTATTTTCTTTTCATGAGAAAGATGTTTTCAAATAATAGGATAGTGATTCAGGCAGGTGGCAGCCTAGCACACAAATGTTAGGTATTTCAAAGGAATTTTTAAAGTAAACTTGTCTTTACTGTAGCCATTTAAGTCAAGGGCAAATTATAATAGGAAATATTTCAGGATTTCCTGCTTGGCTGAAACTCTTGGAAGATTAAGGAGCGTCCTGTATGACTTTCATTACTGTCATGAAGAGACTGAGGCCACTGTGAAAATGCACCTAAGAATAAGGCCTCAAATTCTCTGATGTTGGAAGAGGTGCAACAGACAGCACAGAGATATATCCTTGCCCAGACATTGATGGCATGAGCGACACTGTCAGAGATGGTTCTTGTGGTCTACCAGGAAGGGTCCTGGTTTTGGTTTTGGAGATGCAAACGGTTGTGCAGCTGCACATTCACACATGGTGTCGCTGCCCTAGCCCTGGTGTGGACACGCTGTCTCACTGCTCTGTTCCCCTTCACTTCACAGCGACCTGTGCTGCTTCTTACATCTGGGACCTGCAGAAATAACTGCCTCTCTAGAAAGGCTGGGCACAGTCAAGGAAATTAACAGGCAGTCTTATTTGCCAGCATTAGTGACTAAAAACTCAAATACCTAATGTTGCATTTAAAGGACATTTGTTTTTAAACATCTAACAACAGATTAAACTAGACCCTAAACTGGTCTAGCTCCAGTTAATTACCAGATGAAATTAAAATTCCAGCTAATTCCAGCTAATACTGTAGTTAAACATTTATCTGAAAAAAACGCAAGAGAGAACCCAACAGAAATTTCTGGAAGTGAGTTTTCATAGGACTCAGTGAAGACTTCTGCCTGAAAAAATCGATGGCTAAATGTGGTCTAATATTAGGTCTCCTCTAAACCTTTCTTCCTCTGAAGCCAATATTTGGCCTACACTATCTGCCAGCATCTTTTTAATGAGAAGCACACATCTAAAAGCTCTCACAGCTCTCAAAATTTAGGAGTAAATATTTTAAAATTAAAACCTTATGCTAAGCAGTGCAGATTTGCTGGTGCAGATGTTATTTTTGGCTCATTTTTTTTAACTGGTTCATAACCAACGTACTTCAGCCTATTTTTACAGATTTATTAGCAGTATTCTGAATACCACAGATATAGTGAAATAAGTTAATAGAATAATGTCTCAAGATATTTTATGTGGTTTTCTACTTAGTAGCAAAGTCATCACTGAAATTCTGTTAATAAGATGTATTGTCGGGACACTATAAGTAGCAAAAGAGAGAAAAAGAGAAAATGGAGATAAAAACCACTTAGAGAATGAGACAAGTACCATCCTGCATGAAATTCTACACTCCATCTTTCTCAGGAGAATCACACAATTATCTAGCATTTAATTTGTAACTGCATTATGCAGTTTCTGCAACTCAGATTACAGTCATGTACTCTGTACAATCATGTATGCTTTTGGGTTTTTTGTTGATGGTGGTCCCACATTCATTCTAATTAATTAGGATTCATAACAATTTCTATTTGTGCTGTTTACATTCATGCCTGATATCCTCACTGTCATTCTCCCCTGAAAGAAACTGGTGAAGGTCATAGAGTTTTCCACACTCTACTAATTCTTAATTAATTCAGTATTAGTTGATTCTCTGGTTATGAGGGACCCTGTTGTCAGCCTTATTATGTTGGCCAATAATTTACTAAAGAATGGATCACATATTTTTTCCATAAGTAGATCTAATTAATTTTACTCCTTCAAATATTGGTTACTTAGAACCATACTATTTAGAAAAGCAAGCTTCTCTTTCAGCTGTTCATGGAAAAACATCATATTTTTTGGATTGCAAAAATTAGATCAACTCAGTTTAACATCAGAGGAAAAAGTGCAGTATAGAAGGCTTAAAACACAGAGCTGTCGTTCATGCCATTTATGATGATCTGTTCAGGTATTTTTCTTAGAGATCAAAGTTACAAATTCTTCTTCTATTCAAGCATGAATAAATCTTCTTTTTAAGCTGCATTTAAATAAGATAAATGGGTTTTTACTCTGTGTGATTATGCTGTTCTCACTGTTGTGAGAGTCTACTCTGTAAATAAATATTTTTAATTTGCATACCATATAGGTTTAATATGAGACCAATTTTTAGCCCAAATTTAACTTAGACAATTAAAATACTAAACAACTGTGACACATAAAAAAAGAATTTTTTTAAACAAGCTGAGAAATGTCAAATTTGAGGATGAGAAGCTTCTCAGCCACAGACATGAAAAGAAAATATTAGACTTGAATCAATTAATTATACATAAGAGTTACAAAGGGAGTCTGAACGTAGCTTTAGAAAAATGTTTGGACACTAAGGTCCATTCCACTGAACATATAAGAATTTTGTATGCTACTATGATAAGTAGTCCCACCACTGCTGGAGAACTGATCAAGGCAGTAAATGGCAAAAGCAGTTTTTGCAGAGTCAAGGCTTTTGGCAGAACTGCACAGGGTTTGAAGGTTTCCCATTTTTATGTCTTGAAACATTTTTGTTTGAGGTCTTTCTGTTAAGTTTTGCCAGTTATACCTTAGACCTACATAAGATACTTTACTATGATGGTGAAACAATAACTTCACAGATTTTCAAATGTCTTTAATTACTAGAAACCTGTCAAGTAGAAAACCTAAGTTTTTATGGGGGTCTTACATATTTTAAAATTATTTTTTCCAAAATTGTGGATGTTTTGCAGAGTGTCACTTTTTTTTGAAAAGAAACAAACCTCAAACCTGCAGGTCATTCATTTTTATTGCCCTCTGGAACAAAACAGAAACATGCAAGCAATGGAAAATGTCAAAACCAACATTCTCACTGAATTGTTAAAGAAGTCCTGATATTTTGGTGAGAAAAGATTCAGGAAAAAAACCCACTTTTGACTGGCATGTTTACAGACTGTCATTTCATAACCAGAAGGATCTGTATTTAAACCAGATAATTCCCTTTACTAAATCTAATAATGGCACCTTGCTAGAGACACTGGCTAATCAGTCAGCAACTAAATCTAGGCCTAATTTATCAGACAAACTTCATTAAATAAATTTTATATTGCACACTGCACAAAACCGAACTCAGTAATTGGGATTAATTGCCACCTTCATCAGTCTTAGCAAGGTCAAGGATTAAGCAGGCCTGTAGAATGATCTGACCTTTCATTGCAATTCTGCTTCCACCAAAGTTTTTAGCTGTCAAATTCACAATTGTAGGTTTTACAGGAGATTGTCACAAAAGAGATTTTGATGCGGTATTATCCATGTCTCACTTTACCCAGCCATGGAATAGCCAGACATTAACAAAATTGTTGCTGTGAATGGCAATGTGAAAACAATACTAAAGCGCAAGCTTTTCCAGGTTTTGATTTTTTTGCTACAGATTAGGAACTAAAGATGAAAAATCAATCACATTAAAAAGAGAAGATATAAAACAAGCTTAAATTTTGTGTCTATAGATTTTGCAGAAAAGTTTTGAATAAAATATGGATAGCTGAAAATTTCCTATAAAATATTTTTCTATGGTTTATCTTTTTAACTTTTCATGAAAATGCCCCTAAACAAAATATTTTCAGCCAAAAACTTGTCTGGTTTTGGTTATTTGGGAGGGAGGAGGTTGAGGAAGAATTAAGATTTTACAATATGGGTCTAGAAGTGCTCTTCTGCACTTGGTTATGTATATTTAAGACATATCTCCCTCCTGGCATGATTTGCAACACAATAATGGAGCAATGTTGAGAAACCATGCTATTGCCCTCAACTTAAATTCCCAGAATTGTCAATCTGGCAGCTGTCACAGTAAAGCATTTACATAATTTTTAAATTACAGACAATTATACAAAACTTTTCTCCATCAAAGGATTGGTTTCCTTCCCCACCCTTCCCCTGAAGTCAATAGCAGAATGTCATTTCTAGGCAGTGGGAAAAAAGTGCCTTGGTTGTACTTACAGAAGAGTGCTCTATGCTTGAAATCATATTTTTGCTTTTACCTAGTAGCATGATATTTGAGAAAGTATGTTAGTAATGGGGATGCTATAAATAGTGGCTATGAAGTCTTTGATGGTAAACACAGTACAGGCAATGCATACATGATGACTATTTATGGAATGCTAAGAAATAAACAGGCAAGGATGGCTTTCTGGTTTTGTAAAACTGTAGACTCCCATGATTTGGAGTTAATTATTAATCCTTTCCCCCCCCCTTTTTTTTTTTATTTTTTTTAGTGAAAAAAATCAGCATTTTTCTAAATGATTGAAAATTGTAATTGCCAGTCAAGAAAACATTTTCTCTCTTGTCTCTTTTTTCTCGCCGTCATCCCTTCAGCTATATGAGAATTACATTTTTTACAGCTGTTAGAATGAAACAACACAGGGTTGCTCTTATCTGTCCCTGGTGCTGTGAAATTTTTAGCCAAATCACAGCCAGATGGATAGATGAATACGGTGCAAGCATGAATGACCTGCCAGTGGTTTCATTTCAGATGGCGAGGTAAGCCTGAGTGTGTATGTGTGTACAATGTACAATGTTTGTGTGTAGGCCCATGTACTCACACGTGCTGTGGCTGGTGTTTGGCCAGCAGTGTGAGACAAAGAAGTGAGAGAGACAGAACCTGAGTGCTTTTTGTACGTTTTTTACAATTATTCACAAAAGCATTTAGCTGTAAAAAGCTAAATCCAAATGTTTTTTCTTTTGTTAAAGCAGCTGTTCACATGGGGAAAAAAAAATTTAAAAAAGGAAAACAGACAAACCCAGCCAGTTTTCTTTGATTTTACTGCAGGATCCATGCTCGGCTGCTCCTCTGGTGATGCCCACAGTGCTGTGGAGCGGTGGACCTTGCCCCTTTTTGCAGTTAACTGGTGAAAAAGACTGCATCTGCTTATTCTCAGCCATTAATACAGCTAAAGGAATAAGACATCAGAGGCCTGCAAATGAGAAGGTCTTTTTAAATTTACAAAGCATTTGCTCCTGAATCCACCTCAGTCAGTTTGGGGAAAGCGCTTTTGGCACCAAGTCACCCTTCAGGGAAAGACTGATAATGATCACTAGAGACATACTACGGGCTCCTGCCCCACTCACTTCAAAGGCCTTCTCTCTTAATCAACATTAAATCATCATTTTGCCTTGGATATAGGGACAGCTGTACACAATCTATTTGTTTTAAAACAGATTAGGAATGGGTTCTCTGCCAGAGTATAAGCTGCATGATAAATGTACTTTAAAGCCATAACTAGGAAAAAACATTGCTCCCTTCGTTAGTTGGATTCCAGTACTAGCTGAGAACTCACATTGCCCCAGGACTGGACCCTTTGGTTGTTTGGCTGTCCCCAAGAGCACTCAATATGACAATTTAGAAATATGACAATTTAGAAAAAATCCAGTGCCTGTTGATCTTAGTTGTGTCTTCTGTAAATTTTCCATGAAAAGCAATAGTCACAGGAGTAGTATAAGGTTGTCTAGGTCTGCTTTCTTCTTCCTTTTTTTAATCTCAGAGTTAAAAACCCTATTTCATCCACTGACAGTCTCACAAGGTGACAACAAAGGCCTTTTATTACCCAATTAAAAGTTGATGGCCAGATAGTTGTTAGATAATTAAGCAAAGGCCCTAAATTGCAGGGGAAAAAAATCCCTTCTCTTGATCCATGCTGGAGATATTTTTGTATGGCTGCTAAACAACTCTCTATAAGCTGTTTTTCTTGCACAATACAAATGCACTGGAATGTGCAAAATTTAAAAGAGAAATCTAGCAACTAACCATATTTCCAGAATAGGACATTATGTACTGAAAAGCAGCAGTTCCCAAAAAGGATTGGGAGTCAAAATGTGTACACAAAAGAATATTCTGATAGCATGGTGATGAAATGAACTACTCAATTTTTTCATGAGTAGAGACAATATTGATCATGGAAAATTGAAATGAGTCCTAATTTCCACTTTGAAAAAAAAAGATAATGAAAATTAAAATATAAAAGTATTACAAAGAATATGTCTCACAATGAGAAACTTGTAATGTCCAATCCATATTATTAAAAAAAAAAAAAGCAACAAAAATATTGTCATGCAAAGTGATTGTATGACACTAGCTCCTTCATAGTGAGAAAGCAGTGCTTTTAATACTTCACATATTAGAGAAAAGTGAAATTAATTTAAGAAAGTTTAAGTAAAAGTGAGACAAACTCAAATTAAAAATGAGGCCCAGCTGCTAAGAGGGACCAGTAGAAAAATCTATCAAATGAAACTGGTACCTTCTGCACTTGTTTATTTTCTTGCTGTGCTTAAGCCAAAACCAGTCAACTTTTTGGGAGGCTGTGTCCCAATTAAAAGCATTAGCTGATTTAATTCAGATTGCACTCCACCCAGAAGTAGCTGAGTGAAGTGCAGTGCTTTCCAAAATAAGAGTGATACAGCTGGACAGGATGGACTAACATCTCATCTTAAGCTCTAACTTTTCTTACATGTCCTTGGTTCAAGCACACTTGGTGACACTGCATGGCATTTTCAATCATCCACCTTAACTGAACATGAATCATTGGCCTGTGCATGTGAATTTCTGTGCCAGTGGATGCCACCAGTTACACAAAGAGAACACATGCAAGGGATTGGGACTGTTGTGTCTACTCAGAATGATAATAATTCCTATCTATTTGTTTGGACACTTTTCTCAAGGCAAGAAAATAAATTACGAAAAGCAAAAGTTCTGATTATTTACATTTTTGTGATAAATCACAATTTTGCCTTAAGTGTCATTCTCTCTTTAAATACTCAAGACACAGAATGAATGCTTGTTCTTGATACTCTTACGATCAAATTCAGAATATTCTACTCAAAAGAAGTCTGATTGTTATTTCTGTCTTATATATATATATATATATATATATATATATATATATATATGTTCTATTTTATGATAAAGATAATTGAAGATGAGGAAATTTGCCAGAAAATTGGAACCCAGTGTAGCAAGGCAGATACTATCCCTAACATGTTTCCACACTGCATTTATCACATGGTAAACAGGGAGTAAATGAGAAATGCACCCTAGCTTCTTTATGCAGATGCTGTCATAAAGAATATTAGGCTTCCAAGAAGCTACAGCCAGGCATGGGAATAAAGGGAGGAGGAAAGTTGATCAGATTAAATTTTAGCTAGCAAGCAGTAGAGGGAATCAAGCAAAGGGAGATGGAGATATTAATTCAGTAAAAACTGGGTAAATTTTTGACAAAAAAAAAAATTAAAGATTAAGAGTAGGAAATTCTAGTAACATGGAGCAGAAGAAAACACACCATCTGTGGAAAAACTGCCTCCTATTTAGAGAGGGGCTTCACTCAGTAGAGCAGAGCAGGAGTATTATATTGAATAAAGAGGAGCCTGTTACTGTCCTGCCAGAGAACCTATTTTTCAGTGGATGAGAATGCACCAAATCATCAAGCTAGCAAGCAGGATGCAAGGAAGGAAAAGCCATATAAAATGAATCTTATGCATTTGAAAAACAACAGAATGCAAATCAAGGCAACATAAATTACAGAGAGGGAGTGAAAGTTACTCCAGGGGTTTTATCCCCTGCCCCCACAGGATACAAGCTATTTCCTTTGAGTTTGCAATAGTAATTTCAAAATGCTACTCCTGGCACTGTCTGAGCCACATGTATTTTCAGCACTTGGCAAGAAGACATTTAGAAGATAGAGGTTGTTCCTTTACTTGGGAAAGGGGATTGAACTTCTTGCACTGTGACAGTAAATAATGTGCTTCTCCACCGAGGTCACCACCGCACAGAAAACAGTAAATTTGGCCTTTCCTAATTTTTTGCTCCTTGACTTTACTACCTAAATAGCTTTTTCTCTTCACTGAGTAGTTGTCCACATGGAGTCCATTTTTATTGTGTGTGTGCTCATGGCTAGCTCAGGCACAGGGAGCACGTACAGTCCAAGAATGGACTACATGTGCATAACACATTTCAAAGAAGTACAGTTCCTGAGAGGTAAATAACTCCTTACCAGTGGAAATATTGACTAAATTAAGAGGGGATTGTCTGACAACTGCCAATGCAAATTACTCATCTTTCATAATATATACTAGATAGAAAGGGTTCTGATTTCTCAACAAATGTTCACAACTGAGTAATTTTACAAAGTAATTTGAGACAATTAGTAATTTGACAAGACTGAAGAGTTATGTCCCTTTGTAAAGCACATCAGACTGACTAAATATTCCAAAATTAATTTCCAACAATTTCCACTAGTATGTTATAGTTCTCAGATAACTTTATCCTATGTTATATAAGAATACTAAATGGTGTTCATAATTAACAGTAATGACGAGGGAAAAGCTATGGCTTTCATTTATGGAATAAATGGAATTTATGGAATAAATAGGACAGAGGAATAGCCATTCTGGATTAGATCTAAGCCTGTGCCTGTAACAATGACCAGTAGCAGATGTTACAGGAATAAAAGAAAGACATGGCAACCCCTCCTTTCCTGTGCAATCAGACACTGTAAGTCTATACCACCAGGCTTTCCTGTGAAAGGGCACATATGCAAGAAGGTAGCAACTGGCCCATATTTACCTTCTTATTTACAGAATTCTCTTTTCCAGAATTCTCTTTGAGGTTATGAAAGACTGTAGCCTCTTGCCAGAAGACAAAAGGAGTTTTATATATCACTGATATCTTCTGAGTAAATAATATCACCCTCTTCAGAGAAGCTATGGCATGCTGAATGACAAGATCAAGTAAAATACCCAAAGTGTAAATCTGAATTTATTCCTATTGTGTCTAGTAAAACTGCTGAGATTGCTGTGCTCAGTGTCAGGGTATAAACTCACTGACCCACCTTGATAGCTGATTCTAATTGAACAGGCAAATTGCAGCTTTGATTTTCAGTTTAATCTAGTATTAAAGGTAAAATTAAAACTCAATTTGAGAAGGACAAACCACTTCAATTTTGTGTATTTTTAATCACTGAGTAAATTAATTTCTTTCTTGTGGGAAAAGACACTTATGTTAGCTATAGTTGGACATAAGAAATATGGTTTTAGTAGTTTATGTATTTCCAGTCTTGCTTTGTCAGTAGCTATAATTTTGAAAAATTGGAAAACTTAAAAGAATTCAGATTAATAGTTTCACTTTCAAGTAGTGACCAACATACACCAACATGCAGCATCACATAGTTTGGAAACTCAAATATATACCTGACAGATACAAATAAGAAAAAGGGAGGAATCTAAATCATGGTTAAGCTGTATCTGGTTTGGATCTTGTTGCTCTTTTTAAGATCTGATTAGGAGACTCTGAGCAGGCTGGTTTACTTATAAGAAGCTATTCTGCAAATTATAATGGGGAGGTCAGAGTCTCAAACTTTCATGAAGTTGCTTGAATTCATTGTTGTATCTGGGCACCTGCTTAGAGACAATCTCAGGACCTGTGTGGAAGCAAAGTGAATTGATGTTGCTGTCTTTCAGCTTATGTGCCTCCCTAGATGAGAAAGGGTTAAGCATGAGTTAGGGATGGATGTGAAAATATATGGGTGAAGTAGGAAAAAAAAATTCTCTTCTGGCTTGAGCCACTCCATCTGTTCCCTTAATTCAGTGGCAGACCTTGATGGGACCCTGGGATCCGCTAGTCCCACACTTCATACAGCTTCTCTCTGTAAATTAAGTTGTTGGCCTATGTTACTGAGGGTTTAGGAAGGTGAGTGATGACCTTGGTTTGAGTATGTTTGTATAGAAACATGTCACTGTAGGGTGATGTCTTTCCTCCAGGGACATAGGGCCCAATACTAACCATTTGTTAAGAAAATACCAAAGCTAAACATATCCAGTGTATGAAAGGATCCAACACCCTTGCCAAGTGTAACTTACACTCATCTTTGAAACATCAATGTACACAGTATTTTAAAGGTTATTTTTAGCACTTGTCTTTTAAACTGCTTCCCATCTGATGTTAACATCTTGCAACTTTCAAACTAATATGAGTTATTTTTATTATTAAAATGGGAAATGTCTTTAATATAGTGTATTATGACAATATGTTTAAGATATATTTTTAAAAGGAGATATAAAATAGTATTTATTCTCAAGAATCAGGACACATAATTCCAGAGAAGTACCACAATGCTTTCAAGTTTTGTGTTTCTTTATATAGCTAAGATTAAAAGTAAAACTTTAATGACAATATTGTTCTCCTTTATTCCCGCTTCCCTGCAGTATTTTCCCAGCAGTGATCTACATTCCTAAGTCTGGTGCATGCCTGTTGTTGTTTGGAGAATCAGTTGTGGTTATTCAATTTTCTGAGAAAGTCCTGTTAAATCATGTGAGTTCTCTTACAGCATTTATTTTGAAATAGCAATGTAAGGAGTTCAGTCAAATCAGTAATTTTCTTTAGCTTGGGAAGTACACCGGAAAACGTGAAGACAGAAATTCAGATTAGAACCACAGTTTTCAAGCCAGGTAGTTTTAAACCCAAATTCCTAAATGCTGTTTTAGACTTGAACTTTAGGCATCTGAGCCTGAAAGTGTTGGCCTTGTTTCATATTCCTATTGAGGATTGATTAATGTACACTCAGGATGCTTTTCCACACAGGCTGCCTATAAACATTACCTTTCTAAAGTTCAGCCCATACTTACTTGGTAAAGCTTTAAATAATTCACCTTCCATCCCCACACTTTTTAAATATTTCAGACTATTTCAGTTTGTGAAACTGTTGTGAAACTGATGATCTGGCGCTAAAGCTTCTCCATGGCGTGAGGGGTAGCTGGAGCAGGGGACAGCCTTTGTTTAAACAGAAAAGAATGAAATTTTAGCCCCGTCAGAGTCAGTGGAAGTTTTGCTGCTGGCTTCCACATGGCCTGGATTTTACCCAGGTATCCACCTTTGGTCTCAAGTGATGTAAATCAGGCATGACTGCACCAAAGACTGTGAAGATGCAAAATGCAAGACTCGTATGTGAAAGGATATCAGGCCAAAACCAGTCAGAAGAACTATGAAAAGCTGGACGAAGGAAAGTGTCTGTATTAGACAATTAACATTTTCTCCCCTGCAAAAATTTTCTCCAAAAGTATTTTTCAGAAAATTCAGTCTACCACCATGTGAAGCCATTCTTAATGGATATATTATCAAAAGTAAATTATATGAGTGCTGTATATGTGGGATTTTAGCTTTTCCACAATAGCTGAAGTAGTTACCTAAAACTGATGATGAACTATTTCTAAATGTCTCCTTTCCTCCACAGGTAAACAACTTTTTTTGTCATATCCGAACTTCCATAAATTCTCAAGTCTTGCTCACTCCAAAATGAACATAAAGCCAAAAACATGTTTTGGTTGTTCTTCTATTGCAACTGTGCCATTCTATTTAAAGAACTGTATTAGATAGGAATGACAATGTAAAGAATGAACTCAAGCTCTTTAGCTGAAAATAATCTTTATTTACAATAGGTTTTGGATAATTTTTTTGGAAGCTGTCATTCCATTACTTTTCACATAAATCAAAGCAGAAAAGAAATGTGTTTGAGAAGAAGTGGGAACTAAAGGTCATATCATTCAAGAAAAGGCATATGCTTTATTTGGACCAGCCCTGAAGAACAAAATGAAAGACTGAACACATATCTGGAGAAATGTTCTGAATGTTTTCTGGATGAGAAGTAAATTAATAAATTAATAAACTTTAAAATAGAATAAAATGTTAAGTGCATTTTGTTTTATACTGAGTGCAAAGAAGAAAAAAACAAACCCTTCTAAGAGCAGCCAGGATATTATTCCAAGAATGGCTTCAAGAGATGCAAAAGCAGGGTTGGAGGGCATTAAGCAAAATGGTCTGCATGAGCTGGGTGAAAACCACCTGTAGCCCCTCCTTCCAGAACACATCTCCCTTTTAAGACAACTTTCAGACTCTAACGGAAAGAAACCAAACGCTTTAAAACCCTCTTAACAGCGAAGAAGTCTCTAAATCGAATTTTTTCTATCAGAGAGAGAAGGGCACACCAGGGGGTTCTATGAAATCCATAGTGCTGTAGCCAAACTCCAGAGGTGTGTGCTGGAGCTGGCTAACAGCCTGATCTTAGTTTTAATTGACATGGTGGGGTGTGAGTTGCAGCAGTGGAGAAGGTGGGCACTGCTGAGGAAGGTTTGCTTCTAAAGAAGCGGAGAAGCAGGTGGGCAGGTGAGGCTGTCACCTCTGAAACTCCCTCAGCTTGTGGTATCAAAACCTACAGACTGGGGATCTTGCTCTAATGAGCTGGTCAGAGCTCAGATTTCAGTATCCTTCTCTATCCTATCTCCTGTGAGCTAGTTCACTTTAGCAAAACGTTTTGTTAGCTTTTCTTTATTAGCAAGAAAACATTTACAGAACTCTCCCACAAATTAGAAAGCTCTTCACCATTTGAGTGAGCAGAAAATGCCATAACCTGGCTAAAAATTGAAAACATTGAATGTTGGAAGATGTGCTGAATCTGCAAACACTATGACAAAACCTTCTGCTCACGAGGGACTGCTCAAGTACCCATTCACCATCCCTATCTGCAGAACGAAGGTGCTTCCTCACCTGAGATCACTCCAGTTGTCACAGAGATGGAACATCTTTGCATGATGGTTGGAGAACAGCTGCTCCTTCTGCTTCTCTCTTTCTTGCTCTGTTTCCTGCCATTGCTTTTTGCCTGCCAGGTCCGAGGAAGAATGAATTCCTACTGGGACAGTGATTAAATAGAAGACAATGAAGAACTATAATTTATTTCCCCCTACCCCAATTTCTTCAAGAGCTCTGGTAGAGAACAAAGTGAATGCAGCAAATGAGATAATAGCTCTACATTTTGAAGCATTAAGAGATGCTACTATAAAAGGTCAGCAGTACCCCGCTCTTCTTTTTTCTTTCTTTGAGTTGTGGATTGGGCATAATTATAAGATATTTTTAACAACATGTTAGCTGATCTCAGCTTAAGAACCAGAAGCTTCCTCTCCTTAGGATCAGTTTCTTTGTGCTCCCAGAGAGAGGAGAGGATCATGGGCTGAACAAAGGCTGTTTATAGGTGACACTTCAAGTGAATTTACAAGCTTGTTTGAAGACTTCAATGAGTTCTTGCCTACAAGAGCTCCTTGTGTGGCTTGTTGTCCACTTGTCAGATATGTGTATTTTTAAGCTGATTGATGCAAATCTAAGAAAATATTGGTTTCATGGGGTTTTGCTACTCTTTGTCTCGATAACCCATGCAAAATTTGCAGTATTTAATTTATTATTATATTCATCACTTGTACAGTAACTTTGATAAATAATTTTTTGCCTTGGTTAGAACCAGCATCCCTAGGTGTTGTATATTTCCATAACCACAAGACCTGAGAAACCAGGGGGACTAAACAAAAATAGAAGTGGCAGGAAGGATATGTAAAAGATCTTCTTGCATTGTGTTTATGTAGAGAGGTACAAGAAAAAATAATTACACCCTGAACACTTTAGACTTTATTTAAATATTTGGAAACAAAATTATATACCTATGTTTACTGCATCCTTTTACCTATTTTTGTTAGGTAGGTAAAGTATGACTCTGTTCTGTCACCTTCAGGTCCTCCCTAGAATTAACTGTTCTGGTAAAGAATTAAAAGTGTATGTCTGTACCATCTGAAGGCAGGAAAATAATGATTTCAAATTTTAAACCAGATTTTCTTAAAATGCATTTTTAGTCATATTTTTAGGGGAAAGTCTGCAGATGTCAGGCAGTGTTCATGTGCAGATCTGTGAATATATTTCTATTTTGCTAAGAGTTTAATTTTGCTTCTTAATATTCCAAAGCTGTAGGCAAAAATATTAATAAAAAATATATATTTCTATGTAAAATAAATGGCATTGTAAACAGAACACAGGCTGAGCTTTCAAAATCCAGATTGGAACTAAATTTTTGCAATAGTTGATAATTTATTTTCCTTTATCCCCTTTAGAGATTAATTTAGTGTGTGAAATTTTGGCACAATTGACACCTGAGCTTGTCACATCATTTTCCCTGGCTAGGGTGTTTGGATTTGTGCTCTGATGAACTTGTTCTGTAAGAAATTATAAGAATGTTTCCTGGCAGGCTGAGTTTTTCCACAGCGCATTTATTTTCTTGGAGATAATTTGCTGTGTCTGTTAGGACTCATTTAAGAAAATCCTCCGGCAGCAGAGTACCTAAAGAGCAGTTTTCAGCTCTTTTCCTTTAGAATTTAATTCAAGCTGGATTTTAGTTTTATTACCCTTTCCTTCCCTGTATGGCAATCCCCTGGGGAAATGCTGGCACCCAGGGATGTTAACAAACAGCACAACCCCAAGGTCCCACTGCTGCAAAGCGAAGGGAGACGCGGCAGAGGGGAAGGAGTGAGAGCTGGGGAGCAGAGGGGCTTGGAGGGACAGAAATCTCATCAGCCCCCTCTAAATTTCTTTCCATGTCTTGTGGCACTACACACACAGATTGCTCCCCTCCTCCTTGAAACAGGGAGGAGGAAAAAGGAGCTAAATCAAGAGCACCGGTGGCCATCACCAAACAGAAAGCAGCCCTGGCACTTTGGGGTATCAGTTTCAGTGCTCAGTTGAACCACTGTGATAATGGCAAGGAGGAGTTCACAGCAGGAACTCCTGAGAAACAAATCTTAAAAATTATATACAAGAGCAACATTGAAGAGACGCTAAAATTGAAAAATCTAGGCTTCTAACACCAAAAATCTAACGCCAAATTCATACACATATTTTTTGCAGTCTGGACTCTGCATTTCTAATTCTGTTATACTGTGCATGAGCATTAAGATGTGACTTTTAGTTTTGCTAACTCACAAGTTTGAAAATTACTAGCGTGACATTTTTAGTATAGTAGTGAGGTCCACATATACAAACAAGGAACTTTCCAGCACAGACACACTTGTGCTGAATTTGAAACAATGATGTCTTTTTAAGATGCTTTTTGAAATGTAACTTCTAATTTGAAGGATTTGAACTAATTTGAAGGTTAATTTTCTTCTTAATTCCTCTGTAAGAATCACCAAGATTTTAGAACTTGAGGGAAAAAAGTATGTGATACAATCAGAAGTCTAAGCCTGTTAATGCTTTTCAAATTGAGAAAATAGTAATTTCAGCTCTCTGACTTCTATAGTGATGGCAGAGTGAAAAATTTATTAAGCACAACTGAAATGATCACAAGATTTTTAATAAGGCTGAAATCATAATTGAAAACATTTCTTTTACCGTGTGACATGTTCAATAATTATCTTGGGAGAAAATATGAAAATAAGTAAGAGAAATCAACATGATACAGGGATAGATCACTTATTTCCTACTAATCCCACAGAAAATTGTACTGAAATCGTAGGGGGTTTAATGATCAGTCTGAAAATTTTTTTGCTTCTTTTCGAATCAACACTTTCTTGGCTTCAATTGTCAGCTCTTGGGTAGCACAAAAACTGCGGGGAGGAGTAATTTAAGTAATTTATTTGAGGGGTTTCTATTGCCACCTAGCGGCTCCCGCGCCCGTCCCCTGCCCCGTGCGCTATCCCGGCTCCCAAAAAGCTTCTCAGCTGCCAGGAGCAAATGCTTTCGTTAGCTGACAGGAGAGAGAGGTGCAGTTCTTTAAGCTTCTTAGACATAACAAAAAGGAAAGCTTGAATTTAAATTTCCTCATTATATGGACAAAAAAAAAAAAAAAAAGAAGAAGAAAAAAATTCTTTGAGTAACTAAGATATCCCCCAGCTGACATAAATTATGAACCATGCAGTAACTCACCAATGAACACTGCTTTGAAAAAGAGAAGTTTATACAAGTGTGCTTTTTGTTGTTGCTGTTTTTTGAAACAGATTATATGGATTTCATTTGATTCAGTCTTGACTGAGTTTTAGTCTCCTGAAGGTCTCACTGACTTCTGTTGAATTGATACATTTTTATCTCTGGAGCAAAACCTACTTATACTCTTCTATAAAGAAGTAGAACTCGATGTTGGTCGTGACAGGGAACATTGAGATAAACTGTAAGAAACATAAAGTCTTCAGTTTTCTTTACTTTTTGTTGATAATGGTAAATGTAAAAAATTTTATGGGCTTTCACCCCTGCATGCTGACATCTGAGAGTTAAAATGGAAATGAGTAAGAGTCTTAATACCTCATACTTATGCCACCATAAAATCTGTGGTTTCCCTGAAGCCAGTGGAGGTATTCATG
The DNA here is from genome assembly GCF_028551555.1 of Melozone crissalis. Lineage (NCBI taxonomy): Eukaryota > Metazoa > Chordata > Aves > Passeriformes > Passerellidae > Melozone > Melozone crissalis. The sequence goes on along the minus strand of NW_026535784.1, from coordinate 30,532,084 downwards.
TCTATGGAGGTAAGACTTGCTGTAAATTAAATTAGATTGAAACCCACAAACCTGAATAAAGTCCAGAAGCTTTTCATTGTACCTGGTCTCATGTGGATAGTACAGTACTGTAATGTAGATTATAATACATAACACCTGTATGTAAGAGCTCCTTGTATCAGAGTTTCACTTCTCCATGAAACAGTTTTTCAAAATATACTTCCTCTTGTATTAAAAACTTTCCTCCATAAAAATTTGCAATTTTTCTAATTTCAGTATAGACTAAAAAATGTGATTTTATTTCTTGAAAGTTCTATTTTAATGACAAATAAAAATCGTGGGGATTAATTTTTTCCTTCACTGCTTCAACAGAAATAGTGTGTTCTGAGTGATAACCACTCCTCCTTTTAAAATAAACCACACACTTTTGCCTTGGCAGACACTCAGCTCTAGAAGACTTATCTGCTTGTAAACTTTTCCTTTGCATACGTGGTCACTCAGTTTAAACACATTTTAAAAGTATGGAGCAAACTGCAGAATGGAAAAAAGTGTGAAGGCTTTGATATATATTCTATTTTTACTCCGTGAATACGCTGCTAACTCTGTCTTTTCTGGTGAATGATTCATCCCCCTGGACTTGGTATGTCTTTCAGTCACAAGAGCTGCCCATCTCAAACTTTGACTTCCTACAAATGGAGGCTTTTGTGAATATTTTTAATGCACAAATTGGCTTGGAGCAGGACTGCTAGGAGCCTGACATGGAACTTGGAGACACGCATTAATATTCACACTCAGGCACAGCCTTCCTCTGTAACCTTGACTAGTTCACTCAGATTTTCAACACCTTTAAAGCATTTAAGAGGTACTTTTAAAATGCTCTTCTGCCTCAGCTGCCCACCTATAAAATAGCCTGCTCCACTGTGGCACCTGCATTCCCTGTCTTGTGCTTGTTTGTGGAGGGTATTTAGGAAGAGCAAAGCACTTACCTGGCTTTTGTCTCTGCAAATCCCTCTGAAAGACTGAAACTTCTTGGAGGTTCAGCCTGTCCTCCCACAAGAGGATCTACCTCAGTAGAGAGGCCCCGTGCTGGGTTTAGGCTTTGAGTCACTGCCACGTTTCAAGCAGTAAAATAGAACAGGAAGCCAATGTGAGTGGTCATTCTTCAAACTGAGTATGGCTTATTCACACTGAAACTTCAAATTGCAGAATGAGCAATTGCAATGATTCTGCCCTAAAAAATGAGCACAGCTGATGGAAGAGACAGTACACCTCAGGGAGCATTGCAGGGCTCCCTGCCAATCCTGCACCCATGCTTGCTGGGCAGCTGCAGGACAGGAGCTAAGCTGGTGCCCTTGGGAGCAGTAGCAACTCCAGCAATTCCTCAGGGAAAGTAGAGCCAGTAAGAGCCATCAGTGGGTTGCAATTCCAGGTTTCTTACTTCAATGCAATTGATCTATCTACCTAGATATCTGTGTATTTACATAAACATTTAAATCAGGAAAAGGTTCTCGAAATTCATGGTTCACAGGGAAAATATTCAGCGTTCTCTTGCATTATTTCTTCAAGTGTTTCAAATTTTATCACTCCAATACAATTTAGTAAGAAAATACATTTAATATCAGATTTTTGCATATTGATCCCTTTTTTTTAATTCACTCTAGAGGCATTTTTTTTCTCCTGAATGTCCTGCTTATGCTAATGCAATAACCATCTTTGAAGTACACACTAAGTGGTTTGTTTATATCATATTTCAGTTATTTTTCTGAGTAAATTTAAACTCTGGGGTTTTTTGTTTGGTTGGTTGCCTGTTTTTTTGGGGAGGGTTTCTGATTATTTTCTTTTTTAATGGGAAACATAGGTTCCAAAAGCTAGGGTATTTTTTCTCAATTAACACAAGAAAAAGCCTTTTCCAAGCCTTTAAACTCACCTGTTGTGCTTCAATATGGTGAAAAGTAAAAATACCTTAGTTTTAGGAGTGGTGGCAGCCAACTGAACAATTTCCCTGGTTAAAGACAGGAATCAATGGGAATGTGAAGTTATTGTTGCAGCTCAGTCATGTGTTATGTCTCCCAAGTGCTCTGTGCTGACAGATTAAACTGTGCTTTACAGGCTTAGGCCCTTGTGCCAGGTAACTGGTATCCTGCTCCCACAGACCAGTCACACTCCAGACAAATGTAAACTTTCCATGTGCAAGCATTGCAATGGCTCTGTTTAAGCCACAGAAGCCTAAGAAAGATTTCTGTGAGGACATAACCTAGAAAAGCTCGACAGCTCCCTGATGGGGTGAGGAGGTCACAGGGAAACTCTGGTCACTTGGATGCCTGAGATTGTAAATATCTTTCTGAAACGTTAGGATGTTTTGTGTGTCTGCAGCGAGTGAGCAAAAAGGAGAATGAGGCATGTGGGAAAAGATTGAACAGTCTGAGATACTGAGAAGTAAGTGCTTCTAGCTGCTCTCCAACAGGCTCAGTGATTGATGATGGGTTTTTGTGAGCCTCTGGGTTGCAGTGGGCACAGAGACTCAGCACCACAGCCCTCTGGGGTGAGCTCAGGCAAGTTCAGGAATTGTGCCTCTCTGCACAGCAACACGATTGGGTCGTCTGCAGGTCCTCACCAGACACCCCTTCTGCAGTAACCATACCGTGCTGTGTGCAGCAAATATTTTCTTAATGGTTGAGGATATGCTAGAAAATGAGAAAAACTATTTTACTTAACAAAAATAGACATGATCGTGGAATTTTGCTTCTCTTCCATCATTTTAGAAGTTAAAATTAAAATTAATACTCCAGCAGCTTCTAAGGTGCCTGTGCTACCAAATGGCAGAACTAGGTAGTTCTGGGGAGAACAGTCCTCCTGCAGTTCATTTGGGTTCTGCCTGGGATAGCCCCTGCTCAAAAGAGATATCAAGAGGAAGATGAAGAGGAAGATCTGCTGCCTCACCGTGCTGAAATCTGCTCATTGTCCTCACTATGACCCAGGGAATGGACAAATAATTGTTATCAGATTTCAGGCCTCCACCACCACACCTTCTCTCAGTACTGATGTAAAAGGACATAAAGTCTCCCATCAGTGAAATGCATAATCTAAGTGACTAGGCAGGTGAGTAACTCCGTTCCTCCTTAGTGAGGCAAAGCATGTGTTTAAATCTTATGAAAGCCTGTTGGGCTTAAACACATACTTAAAGTTTGGTGAAGTTGAAAGGCAGAGGTGGAGCTGAAATGCAGGAGTGGAAAATGAAACTGAAGAAATGCAACTCTGCCTGCTGATTTAACAAAAGGCTGGCTGTGCACTCTCTGTGTGTGTGTGGATTCTAGCTGCAGTTTTTTACTTACACAAATGTCCTGATACAGGCAGCTAATATCTGTAAGAGGATTGTCATAGATCTTTGCAAGTAGATCAGGATTTATTTAGATCCTTATTGCCTTCATTACCCAGGTGATTTGCCAAAGTTACATGCTAGGCACAAGAATGTGTATTTGCTTCTACAAATTTTGGGCCCCCTACAAGTATTTGACAGAGATGGAGAAATGTTGGTCTATTCTGAAGATAGTTTGCATTTGGAATACATATTTTTCGGAAAATTTATCTGCAGGTAAATAATCTTTGCTAAAAAAAGCTCTCAAGAACTAAGTTTTAGAAGGAAAGTGAAGTGAAATCCCACAGTGAGAGAAGAGACGTGTTATGGATTTTTTAAAAATTATATTTTCTTAGGTGAAAAAAGTACCTCTCACCAAAAACCCCCAAAACCAACACTGCCACTGATTTTTCACTAGTTGATGACTCTGAAACCTGCTCTGGGAACAGCAAGTCAAGCTGCTGAAGTGGGGGGAAAAAAGCACCATTGCTATCAGGCCCCCTGGGTTCTGTACTGCTTTGCTCTCTGATGACACACAGTTCATTTCCTGACCTCTGGAGAGATGACAGGGATAAAAAAAGAAAGGAAGAAAGCAACTCTTAATGCTAAGGAGCGAACACGGAGTTCAACTTGAAATATAGGGAAGAGAGTCTTTCAAAAGTTGTAGCTGTATTTAGCATCAGAGTTCATGAGATCCACATGTCCCATCTTCTTTTTCTACAAATCCCAGAGGGGAAAAAAACCCATTTATTCTGATAGCCTGGAAGGAAAAAAAAGTCTGTTCATCAATTTCCCCTTTTTTTAAGAGATAACCACTGACTCTACCCGTATGTTGTCTTTATCCTGAGGCAGCAAATTTATCATAATTTATCCTGGTATATTCTAAATTTACCATGTTGATTACCACTGTATAAACAATGTCTGGCATTTGCCTCAGCCAAAGAATTGAGGCTGGCGCTGATTTGGAGTAGAGATCTGTGGAAGAGCTTCAATTTACTGAAGTGGCTGTAATATCAGTACAAACACCAGAGATAGATAGCTAAGGATATGGTGGTTTTAAAAGGAAAAAAAAAAGTAAGGATTCTTCTCCTGTGTGATGCTAATGAGCCACTTACTGAAATGAATCTGTTTGGAGAGGGAAGTCTGAATGACACAAGGTTAGAAAACATTAGAAAGTGGTCTGCAGGAACAGCTGACTGGACTCCTCATGGAAAAGCTGCTCCTAATTCTTCTTAGGTATCAGTGGGTAAGGGTTGAGAAAATCTTTATGTAATTACTGTATACAAATATGAGCAACATGAAAGGATTCTCAGAAGACTGGACTGAAACCAGTCCTAATCTCTAGGGACTAAAAAAAGAACTTGAAGGAGGACCAAAAAAAGGGGAGAGACTGTCCCAACTAGAGATAAGTTTCTATTTACAGTAAAAAAAAAAAAAAATTATTTGATCAATTGGTCAAACCGCATATTTACTGAAAAATACCTGAAACTCCCCCATGCAAGCAAGAAGATGAAGCAAATTTTATGTCCTTTTCCTCATAGAATTACAATGTATTTCCTTCAAAATTCTTCAATCATAATTCTAATTCCCATAGTAAATTCTGATATGAAAATCAATTTATGAACCAAACTTTTAAATAACATTATGAGCTCTTTCATAAAATAGCAAATTCAGGATTTAATTTCTATTTAAATCCTTGAAATCATGTTTTTCTGTTGCCCTGTGCATCATACTTATTCTAGGCTTTAAGATCTTGGATGAACTGCACCTGACTTTAATAAGGCTGAAACAGCCTTATTTACCTCCTTGATCAACTCTTTCTTGTGGTCTTCTTTTCTTCATGTGAGAAATACTTGATCAAATGATATGTCTTCTTTTCTTACAAAAAACAAAAACAACCTCCAAAAGAAAACAAAAAAAAAGTAAAAACCGCAAACACAACAACAACAGAGAAAACAACCAAAAATTCCCACCCAAAAACAAATGAAAAAACCAGCTGAAAACCCCACATGAACTTGTCATTTTGGAGTTCTATCTTGTGTGTTGGCTGATTAAAATGAAAAATTAGCTCCTGTTATGTGTGGAGTGTGCACTGTCATGATCTGTGTAAACATGAGAGCTTTTAGGCAAGAAGTGTGTGTATTAGCTTAGCAAATGCTTCTTTGGAAGCATCTTAGAAAGTCTGTCTCTAATATTCTGTGGTTTTGTTTGGAATTCTTTATCTTTGCTTAATACCGTTAAGAAAATTCAGACTTAAACAATGTTTCTGATTTTCTGAGTTAAGCTAGAAAGATAATTTCAAATTGTTTTCCTCCAACTTGGCACTTTCTACTTTTCCTGCTGTACTCTGGTCTTCTTCCCTTAAAGAGTTTGCTTAAATTTAGTATCAAAATAGAATTCATTGCTAAGGAACAGCAAAGAGAACGGCTGAGGTTATTTACAGCAACATTAATAAATGTACTTTCCTCTGTTTTCAAAGGCAGTGCATCTCAAGGGGAAAGGAGATGATAAATGTGACTTCTGACACAAGGGATGCGGCATCAGAAGATTTTGTTTCCCCTTAGACCACAATTGCCCTGAGCTCACATGTAACTTCAATCACTTCCTAAACTCATGGCATTGGTTGCCTTGTGGATGAAACTTGAGGGTGAAACATCCCTTGTGGATGGGACAAAATCTTGCAGGACTAAATATTAGAATGCATTTTTCATGCATTTTTCAGCACACAGTTTTGTCATTTCTGCCTCCATTTGGCATCTTTGATTTATGCTACGCACACAGAAGCAACAGAGGTGTATCTTCTAAATAAGAACAACAGGAAAATATGGGGATCATATCTAAATAAAAATAAAATTCAACACAATTCTGAAGTGTCCTTTGTGCTAGTTATCACATGAGTAGCAAACTCAAAGGTTGACACAAGTAAGTGTATGAGCATGCACTGACCTTTCATCATGTCACCAGGCCTGTAACATCACATGCTTGTAATAGGCACTCTCTTTCAACATTTTGCTTTTTTGGGATCTATAAACTATGATGACTTTCCACAGTGAATCCAAAGAAAGTTGCTATTTTTGATCTTTGCTCTTTAAAAGGTTTGTATTCTGATATGGAGCTTCCTGCATGACACAACAGCAGTATGGAATCTGATTTTTAGGGATTTTTTCAGTACTGTAAACCAGGAAATGGGATTATTACAAGAATAGCTGAAATTGTACTTTTCCCTTTTTTTTTTTTTTACTCTGAATTATTTAATGGTGTGCTAAAAGAAAGCCCTAAAACCCTATGTTGCAGGCCAATTCAGCCTCTGACCTCTATGCCTATGCAAGGTAGGAATGAAAACAAGAATTTTAAGACTCCACATCAGCACTGGGTGATTCCTTGGCCCCCTCTAGCACAGATTTAAACATTTAAATGGCAGCAGGTCAGAAGCCATTTGGGACAGCCAAAGGCAGCTGTGGGATGTCAATCAGTCTGTGTAACTTTCTAGGGCAGTTTTACCAAACTCTGTGCATGAACAGTATGATTGTGATTTTTGATCTATGTATTTGAAACATGAATAAAAATGGGGGTACATCTCTGCAAAAATAGTTGCTTTATCCAGTCAAATAAAAATTAAATAATTTTTGCTTTAAGGTGACAACACCCAGCACCCAGCAAGTTTTGCAATGTTTGTTATTCCACCATATACTGTGATTCTTTCCACCCTTCTTTACTCCTGAATCTTCAGCTCAGTTTTCTGCAAAGTCAGCAGACGTTGGGTAGGCTTCTTCTGTCAGTCCTTTTCTGTGTTCTGTTCTGAATGGTTTCTCCATACTTATAATTCTAAGTAAAATTTTATTGATTTTATGGAGCATTTTGAAATGTCAAATTTCTCCTAATGCCATCATGATTTCCTGGGGCTTGAAGACAGAGACATTTGCTCCTGCTTGATACCTTTTGAATAACACTCTCCCTAAATACTGCATTAACCAAGGGAAAATACAATTCTACCTTCTAAATGGCTTGAAGGGCTTTTTGGCTGGAAGACAGAGATTGTGTCTTTGCTAATGTATTCTTAAGAGTGCAGTATTGTGGAATAAAATATTTTGTTGATAGTACAGAACAAACACAATTTACCAGGAAAAGAAAGCTGTGCTAGTCCATTCTGTGATACAGGAGTTTCTTCTGTGGTTTTAGCAAACTGATCATGTTAGATCAGTTTCGAAAGCTGTTTGAGATCATTCAGAATATTGTGGTTTTAAAAAATGGGTAAAATAATTGCACGTATTTACATTCCATTCATGTACAGGCATGTGTCTAGTAATGCCGTTAAGAAAAACGTCAAGTTCTTTCATAAAATATAATATGGTCTAAAATGAATATAACCTTGTCCTGTAGTTTAGTAATTATTATTAAAAAAGTGCTATCCCTCCACAAAAGAATGCAGTTTCTTTCTCCCACAGACTGCACGCTAGGACACAGGCTAGCAAGCAGAGGAGAGGAGTGCAGTACCCAGTTTAAGCCATAGAATAGAAACAGTCTCACTGCTTAGGACAAGGCTGTGTAATACCATGGTAAGGCACACAGAGACCAGGCAGGAGCCTTTTCTTGCCTGAGGTCCCCATGGTGCTGGGTGAGATGCAAGGGGTGAGCATTGCTGTGGGGCAGAGCACGGCTCTTCTGTGGGGCTGTGGGCAGCACTGCCCCTGCTCCTCGGTGTGCAGAGCCCTGGGAGAGCTCCTCCGGCCCAGCTTTCCATGCAGACTCACCTCTGGGGATGGCACTGCCCCTCCCAGGAGTGCTCTGGCCAACCCCTCTGCTGTGTGACTGTGGCTCAGGAAGGAGAGCAATCATCCTGCAGAGAGGTTCTGGGTTTATTTCAGTATTGTGTTGGGATTCTTTTCCTAGGGCACATGGGAAGATTTAGAAGCTGGACAGAGAAGCTCTTTGAGAATAACTGAAGCCATAGCTCGATGAAAAGTATTGAGGAATGTTTGCCAGCCCATATGTTGAATGAAATATACTGCAGAACATGATATTACACAAAGAACTCCTCAACACATTTTTTAACTTGGGAGCAAAATGGATGTTCAAAGAATGGTTTGCTTTCTTCACAGTGTACAAGCCACCATGCTCCGATGCCGTGTAGTGAAAATGGTGGAGGTGCTAATACCGGCATTTTGGGGAAGAAATTGTTACTGGAGCCAAGGAGCATTGTCTCTGTTTGTAAATAGAATTATGAGATCAAGAGCTGAGGGAAATGTCACAGCTGTCTCCTAGGAGACTGCTTTACAAGATTCCAAAAAGGCATGGAGTTGATTTGGGCAACCAAACACTAATCTTGGTACTTTTAGTATGAATGGAATAGGGAGAGACCTGCAGATGCCATAAATAGAATTGGCAGTCAAGCAGCCTACATTTCCTGTGAAAATTGCTCTTTATGTGAATGTTGGTTTCCCCACACCTGTTTCACATTGATGACATTTTTTTGGAAGTTTTTCTTTAAATTTGGTTGCTGAAGTTTAATCAGCTGAACTTCTCAACTGACTCAGCAGGGTGGGCACAGGATCTTGAAGGTAAGAGTTTGTTTTCCCAGAATAATATCACTGTGTCTGTTTAGTTTTATCCATATATTGGAAGCTGTTTCCACTATCATGAGTCTAACCAAAAAAAGAAAAGAGAAAAATTATCTAAGTCTGTTTATATTTTCAACATTTAATTTAAACAAGGTATTATGATGTCCTTGAATCTAAAGGAAATTTTTGCTGCTTTGACACTGCAAAATGTGATGCTGTAAACTAACTGGCTCTTTTCCAGCTCTACATTGTGTGCCTGGGTTGGCCTAGAACCAGATTTTAATGTTACTATTGGGAGTACATTTTCAAAGTAATAAACAATTAAACAGTAGCAATGTGGTGGTGAGTAAATTTCTTTACTGTTAAACTTCAGTTGGCTCAGGTTTCTGTTTCCAGTGATTTTACAAGCAAACACTAAATTCCTTCTTTACTCTTTCCTTGGATGACTTACAACCAAAACAGAGCAGGAAAAGTTTAGTATCATAATTTTATAAAATAAAGTAGATTTTATTAATTATTTAATTCTGTGATTCTCTGACAATTACCCAGAACCAGACTTTTTCAATCAATGGTCTCTCTACTACTATTTTTATCATTGAATTATAGGACCAAGGCTACATAGTATACAAGGTCTCACTGAAGTGTAAGTTATATTAGTTTGATTGCCATGGACTGCAAGAGTCATGAAGGAAATAATATATGTGATGAGAAGAAAGCTTTGAGGGAATTTTTTAAGGACTACTCAGCACTGACTTTCATACTTTTGTAGATGTGGAATAGGAAAAAGTATGTGAAAACCTATCCCCATCCTATAGTTTTGTGCATTCTTAGAGACTTATTTTCAAGTGTGTTAGACACATTCAACACAGATTTTCTCTGTCCTGGAATTCAAATGGAATGCTCTATGCTTTCCAACGTATTAAAATGTCTATAGTGGTGTTCTGTGTGGGTGCTCCATGCTGTCTATGCTCAAAAAATAATATCTGAATGTCAGTCATATGGTGTGCTAAGTTTCAGAATAACTTAATACCCAGTCAGAATAATGGATGGACTTGTTAGTGGAGAGAACACACCCTTTAGCTAAAATACTCAAAGGACAAACATACTGGCAGAAAGACAGAAAACAGCCAGAAAACCAAATTTCATTGGGAGGAAAGACCAAACTCAAAAGTTTCATCCTGCACTTTCGATGCGTTGTTTATTATCAGTGGAAATACTAGATAGCAATGGAGGGGATGCTGGCAATCCTGGGAAGCAGTGACTCTGCTTTGGTTGCTAATTTCTTTGATCTCCACTGGTTCCAGCAGCATGGGCCCCCTGACACACACAGCGTGCCAGGGGTGCTCCCAGACCTGTGGTGCATGGATTGCTGCCCTGAGCTGCGCAATGGGCTGAGGCTGTGCTTCCACCTCACTGCAGGTCACAGACTTTGAGGTGTCCTCCCCTGGTTGCAGTGCTCATGTGACTCTTACCCCAGGTATTTTATTTCCTGCTCTGGCCCTTTCTTACACTTGATCCAGTGCCACGAAGTTTTAGCATGCTTCATCCTTGCACAGATGGAATAAAGCAATGATGTCCTTGTAAGCTGAGATCAAGACTGTTCCGCAGGTAAAAATGGTGTAAGATAATCCAGGAAGCCCTTTCCCTCCCCACTTCTAAGCAGGCTTTTTTTTGTGGTGCTGCTTCCCCAGACATTTTTTCAAAGCATTCGACTGTAGTGTCACATTTTAAATCCTCATGCAGTTGATGTTCCTTCCACTGACTTTAAAGAGCTTTGGATCAGGCCCTAAGTAAATAATGAGAATTTCTTCCACCTTAATTTATGTTTAATTTCTAAACTAAGCAGTTATGTCTTTCATCTTTTTTCTTTATATTTTCTCATGACTCTGCTTGTTATTTTAAGGAAGGAGTAATATATACAGCATCTATACACACAGACTGCAATATATGTATACTGCCCGAAGTACAGTGGATTGTCTTGGTGAAGGGATGAATACATAACTGTAAGAAGCCCTTTAGAGTTCATCCAGAATACATAGTTACTTATTACATCGTAGCCTGGATTCAGTCAAAGGTGTATTCAATAGTAATGTAAGATTTTTCTTTTTAAGCAGAGCAAACTATGATAAATGTTTTGGAAAAGGTGCATATTCCAGGAGGATAAAAAGCACTCTTAGTATCGAGCTTGCTGCTTAAGACTGCAAAAATCAGGAAATGCTATTAGATGTTCAACAACAAAGAATAAAGACAATTATCTCATCTACCAACCAATGGAAAGTGGTTCCCAACTGTACATTTTCTAGTGTTCAGTCCCCAAACTAAGCGCTTTCAATTCTGTTCCTGTGCACGTGTGCATTTATGTGAGGGCTTTTCAGTACAAAATCACATCACACTAGAGATATTGGCTTCTCCCTTCCACTTTCCAAATTAACTGTTGTCTATGAATGATATCATCATTGGCATGCTGGCTTTAAGCTGTTTTTGCTATGACATGAAATGCTTTGCATCATACTGTACATTTTGTCACACACCAGCTTTCATTTTCATTTCTGAGTAGAAGGATAAATATTGCCTTTGCAAAGAGTGGCAGCAGAGGAAAGAGAGAGATGGGAGATTGCTGTGGCTGCTATGCTTCAGCAAAGCATCCTGTGAGATGTGGTCTGCATGCACCCCACCACCCCAGAGGGATGGAAATTAACTCTTTCATTTGAAGTAACCTGAGCTGAGACAAGGTTACCTTCACCTTACCTCGCTCATGTTACCTTTGAACTGCACAACTGATAGAAAGGCTTCTCCAGGGGGGAATTTGTATTCCAGGTGCCTCTCCTCACTGCTAGTAGAGAAGGCAATGGATACCTCTGTGCCTGTGGTTAGTTGGTGTTTTGGCAAGGTGGGGTTTATTGAAATTTTATGATGTTGTGAGGAGCAACAAACACTTCAGGAAAAAAAATTGTATCTAGACATTTCCAGTAAACGCGGCCAAGACATGTTTAGGGGACACACAAGAATTTTTGGGTATTTTCACTTCTGTAGCTGAGAGAAACAGCAAAGCATACAAATAATAGTATTCTAATTCAGATATTTACTTTATTTTCATCATTTCCTATTTTAACTAATATAAAAGACCTGTAGCCAGTTTTCCAGGGGTATTGAGCCTTCAATACTACTGCTGAAACTGTTCAGTGCTGACATTGAGAACCTATGTACAAAGTCAAACTTTTCACACTATGTATGTGAAGATTGTCTTTCAAATTTATGACTTCTCCTGATGAATTTTTTGTTTCTCTATGAGAATTTAAAAATTCAGTCATTCCTTGGTTCTTAATAGCAAGGTAGCATGAAAATAAATCTGCCATGTACTCCATTAAGCTAGGTGTGAGGGAGGAAGGTGGAAGTGGGTATATATACATGAAGTTCATTGCTTTGTATTTAAAGCAAGGCTGGATAACATGCCTCTGTGTAATGGTTAAAGATACTGCATTTTTTTATGTCCTCTGCATTTATTGTATCATGATTTCACCAAATAACACAGACATCCTCTTGAAAATCCAATGCAGGACCATAGAATTGAAGCTGGGTAAAAGTGAACTTGCAGAAGAGACAACTTATGTGGGTAGATCACATGAATTTAGGCAGTATTATTGTGGCATTTCTAAAATTAAGACACCAGCCTTTACATTTTCTAAGTATCCTCTGAAGCAAGAAAGTTATAAAAGGTTTACCCATTTTGCTCAAAATGCTGGAAAGAGTTTGCTTTGCTCTTACCCATAATAGTTTGGAAGTTTAGACTCAGGAAAGTAAGGGTGATTTCAAGTAGAAGCTGATACACATGGTAAGAACCCAACCATTCCTTGGCATCCTTTGGTCATAATTAAACATTTTTCAGTTCTGTCACAGATTCTCTTCATCTAAATGCATGCAATCTTTATTAATGTTGAAATGCCTAATGCTATTGTAAACACTCTCAGCAAAATATGTATAGACCCTTGAAATATTTAAATATCCCTGTATTGTACTATGTCAAGAATTCAAAACAGGCAGTTTGGGTGTTTGAAATTCCCCTTTTGCACAGACAAGGTGCTGAATCTGAGATTTGATGTTAATAGGAAATAAACAGCAAATCCTGTGACAGGAGAGCAACTGAGTTTCTCTGAAAATCAACTCCAACCACACCCGAGTTCCTTCTGAAAGAGGGATTCTCCCAGTACTTCCTTCTTCTGTGACCTGGGGAAAGAAAACCTATAACAGAAGTCTATTAAGTTCTTTATTTGTATTCTTGTATTGCCTTTAAGTCTGAGTATTGCTCATGAGGTAAAGGTGTTTCTTTGTCTAGAGACATTGACAAAAAAAAAGGATGCTGTGTGAAGCTACAACACTTAAGCCAATAAATATAGCATGAGCTTGGAAATTATGCAGTTTCTTTAAAGTTGCATGTTTGAGTGTGATGCCTAAGTTGTTCACAGTAGGAAATGTAGTGATTTATTTTGTGACTTTAGAAATACCATACCTGTGTAGAGAAAAGATTGAATTACTCTGAAATGTGCATGGAGTGCTTTCCTGAGTGTGGTTTGGCACATGATATAGGAAGAAAGTATAACACTACTGTTCTCCTGATCCTGTGTCCTGGTGAAGTAAATATAAAGCTTTTATAGTATACAAAGTGCCTCAGGAGTCTACAAAACAATCAGAGTTTACAAAATCAAGTTTCAGGAAGTTAAATATATGCCCTTACAAATATAGTTTAGAGAATTGTGGATAGTAGTATCTGTGTAAAATAGACTTTTTCACCCCTTTCAGTTTCATTTCCATACACAGTGTACACAACCAAGCATAGTTGATAACTTGCTAGTTGCACACATAGTGGCCTTTTAAATTTGCTGGTATCATTTAACTTTCTCATAAACATAAGGTTTTTTGTGAAAGTAATTAATGAAAGGGAGATTACATTTCAGAATCTTAACTGGTGAAGAGATAAGAAAAAAGCTGCAAGATAAATATGTCAATATCATTCCTGAAGCAGAGTAAAAAATCTCAACTCTAGCAATGTCAACAAAAACATGTTTCTCTTCAGATTTAATTTCCATGAGAAACTATGCTAAATTAAAACCTTCCAGTGCAGTGTCCTTCCATTTTTTGCATTTTTACTACCTAGAGATCAAACAGTTTGACACAGCAAAAATTCTAGTGAGTTAAGAAGAAATGCTGATTGGTTTGTTGGCTGGTGGCCGGGGGAATGTTATGACCAAGTAATTATGTGTTCTGGACAGATGTATTAACCAGGCTTCGGGCTGGAGCCACTGCATATTATTTTAGTCATAAGACTAGGGGAACTGAATCATTTTCAAAGAGCTGGCTGGCTGACACTGCCTTAGTGATGCCTGTTCCAATGATTCTTTGGCAACAACTTCCAACGCTGCACTTATGACACAGTAAACAAAAACTACATTAAAGGTTTGTTTTTTAATCATAGAGAAGTTGAACATTTCCACTGAGCTATTTTGCTATTTATCAAGAAGCACTGAAGGTTATTGTACTGCTTCCATCCTTGTTTCCCTTACCAAAGAAGGGGAGCTGTTTAGCAAAATTGTTTTAGATCTGGTGACAGTAAAAATACGACAGAATTCAAGGTTTTTATCAATTCATTGAGTTCTTATCTCTAAACCTGCTATGTCATGTTTGTTTATTCACTCACTTTTTGAGGTAAGAATGTTTTTTTTTTTAATTGGACTGACAAGTAAAATGAAGGGGGCTTTCATTGTCAGCCTCAAGTTAAGAGATGGTGAGATTTCTTCTGTTCTGGTAAGTAACATTATTTTGCAAGATTCTGAAATATTATATTGAGAGGCAAAGAAAGAATTTGGAAGGGAAAAGAAATCTGTATAAAATGCAGTCTTTACTAAAAAAAAATGTAATTTTTGCATACAAAACCAGATTCTAAATATTAATGTGTCCATACATTAATATTTAGAATCTTCTAAAAGTGATACTTGAGCTGTTTCAGTAAGATTTGTCACCCAATAAGCATTAAGGGGCCTTTTAGGTTCTGAAGAAAAGTTGCTTTATTAATTTTTCAGCCACTTGATTTTTGCAACTACTTTGTACATGCACATTGCCAAGGTGTAGTTAATTTGCAAATGCACATTGTACAAGGGTTCTTTTTTGGGGGTGGAGGTGTTCTGTGTTTTTCATAATTCTAACCCAACTGGTTCTTTCCCAAGGACACAACATGGAACAAGAGCAGCCCTTCATAATGAAGGGGGAAAGAATCTGTTGTTTTGATTTCCCTCTGCAGTGATGGATTATGAATGTAAACTGTTATGTAAGGTCATTTTGAACGTTGCCCTGGAGGCAGTATGTCAAGGGAAGCATAGCAAACAAGTCAAAGATTCTCTTTCTTGGAATTGCAATGGATTTAAATGAGAAAGGCTCTTTGCTGCCCTCTGATTCTAAGGGCACACTCTGTGACTGGAAAAATATAGATCTGCACCTAGAGCCCTGGCAGCTGGTTACAGCAGGCTTGAGAGGAAGCTTTATTTTTAGGTCTGTTACTGGCTGGTTTGACTGTGGTAAATGACAGACTCTGTGCTCCAGGTTCACCTTCTGTAAAGCACAGGTGATAAAGTGGTGGGGCTGACGACAGCTACTGTAGTGCTGAATGTCTGAGGCTTGTGGGCTTTTTTGGTCTGGAGGATGCTATGAATAAATGAATAGTAAAAAACACAAGGGAAAGAGTGTGTTATGGTAAAATGTAAAAGTCATTCAAAACTCTCCTTTCAGAATTGTGCAGGGGTAAATTATCCTTGTTCCTGGTGATTCATGGTGTCTTTTGATGTGCATGTTGGAGTCCCTTATAATTTGTATACCCCAGTCAATTATGAAGGACCAATTTGGCCTGCAAATTTGTCTTCCACCCAGCTCCTGTTGGCAAAAGAGGGGTTTGTCTGCAAACTTCCTTTCCATTTACCTCAGCTGCCAAAACTCCAGCGTCAGTTTGCTAAGACAGTGAGCAAGGGAAAAGTGAGATCCTGTTAAGGTATTTGTTCTCTCTTTCACCAGGGTAGCACAGTGTTTCAGAAAGGCATAAAGTTTTTTTCTGAAAGAGGAAAAGAAAGGGAAAGATACAGTAATTTGGTTCCTGTACAAGCACATATTTTATTGTTTCATTGTTTTAAAATATTTTTGATAAACTGTAAAATGTTGCTAGTGAAACATTGAGTATTGCAAATTTCTATGTATTTTTTGGCTTGATAGAAACTGAACAGAAGACAAAGATGCTTCTCTAACATGGACCTACTGAATGGAGACTCAAGGGATGCCCTCTCTTTCATTGTCAGATCAGTAATGAACTTGGTCACTGCTCTGATTTGGATCTTTCAAGAATCTTTTTTGTCCTGGGAAGCTTTGAAAGAGAGTAGATATTTTTTCCTTTTCAGAATCATGACATGGAATCTGAAAAGCAAATGCTTAATTCTCTACATGAGTCTTCACACTCCTCATGTTTTTGTGTGTATCCATGCATGTGCATCTGCCTGGGTGTGTGCATAAATGATTCAGATGATAACCTGAAAGCCATTCAGTGGAAGGCAAACAGAAAAAAAAAATGAAAGCCTCAAGTGGCATCTATAAATTTGTTCCAAACTCCCAGGGTATCTGAGCCTGGCCAAGAGAAAGTCTGAAATTGTCTTCAAGACCTGTTTTCTTCAACAGGCCAAACCCAAAACACCCTAATCTGATGGGAGACCCTTCTTTTGCAATTGACTGGTTTGGAATGGGCCCAATGGATCCAACAAGTTAATATATTGAGAAACTAAGGGATTGCATGTGCATAAATAAAACCCTGCTGTCAAAATTATGTTCATTTAAATCCCCAGAATGTATATGAGTGCTCAACAGTTATTTATTAATTCCTTATCCACCAGGATGAGCTTAAATTTTGAGCCGAGTCCCTGGCAGATTTATGCAAGTTTCTTCTTTTCCTTAGTTGGAAAAATTTGTTGTGGGAATTTTTTGTTGGTGGTGGTGTTTCTGTGGATTCTTTTTGTGTATTTGACTTTTTTGTTTGGCTGGTTTTGATTTTTTTTTTTTAAGAGTGAAAATAAACCAAATCCTTCTGGTTTAACAATGATTTATTTTCTTGTAGTTACATCTGAGATGTTAACACTAAAATGTACAGCCCAGACCCTGGAGTCTCATGAGGCAAATATGTTAATGGCTTATAGATTAAAATAGCTATTATCTCATTTACTCTGGGAACAAGCTATGAGAGCTAAAAAATTAACAGTATAATGAATAAATATACTCTAAACAACACCAAAAGTTGTTTTCTAAAGATGAAAAGTGGAAGATCACGAGACTTTAGGCTGGCACTTCTTAATAAATTGTGCTGACAATTTTGTCAGGCTGCTATAATCCTTAGACTACATTATACATACTCCTACAAATTTCTGTAAATGGAAATAAACAATGGTCCTCGGGGGGGACTGGCTTAGCTTACAAAAAGCAAAGTAACTCACTGACAGTACAAATGAAGACCATCTTTTTTCCTTCAGTTAATTTCTTCAAAGTGTGTGTATACTACCAAACCTATGAAAAAAAATGAAATGTAGTCTCCATTGGATATATGGGTATGCACAGAGAAATGGATGGATAAATGCCTTCAAACATTAGGACCAGAAATTCATGTTTTTTTGTGATTTTGAATGGTAAATGATCAATTGGTATAATCCTAGGAGACGAGAACCAATAGTGAGCATTTACCAAGAAGTAACATCTCATTGCTTCTTTGGTATTTGGAAGCCAAAGGAAGGCAGGAACTGCTACCTTGAAGAAAGCCAAATCCTGCTCATTTGCCAGTTGGTGACATGTTTCCTCCTGCAGTCAAAGCAGCTCTTGAATCCTGGTTAGCATATCAATTTAGTTGAAAAAATTTATTAATGCAACATTCCCCAGTGCCTTTAAAAGCCGAAGCATTTTCATCTTGTGCACAGCGTGGAGCTGATGCCAAGTGCCACCTCTGCTTTCCCCACTGTGTTCCCCAGCTGTAGCACCCAGCTTAGCCCAGTGCTGGGCTGCTACCTTGCTTTTCAGTGATTAGACAGTGTGGGACTTAGAGGCTGATTTGCTTGGCCCTGTTATCTTACAAGCTAGATGATTTTATTTTTTTTTTTTTGTACTGGCAAGGCTCCTGATGTAGATATGTTATGGATAAAAAGGAAAGCAGAGTATGAATGAAGATATTTTCTTTTGGTTTTGAAACAAAGGAAAAAATGCAAATACTGGTGCTTACTGGGTTAGGGATGAGGATGTTTACAGGATAATTTGAGTGGGAACTAAAACAAAAAGAACATTTTCATCCTTTCTGATTAATAGGTGTTTGTACAGCACCACGAAGATGAGAGGCATGTTAAGTGTTATTAATTAATATTCTTTCAAGATATTTATAAGATAATTATAATATTTATGTATTTATGACAACAAAAATGTTCCAATATCAAAGCGAATTATCCCAGAAAAAATGCCAAGCTTTTGATCTGCTTATACATCACATCACTGCAAACCTTTTCCTTTCAACCCAGAGTTGCATTCAAAAGCAGAAAGATATACAGCTGACGTTTGGAACTGAACGACGCTACGATAAACTAGGGTTTCTCTAGAAGATAAAATACATCATAAATCGGTGTAACACTTACCTCATTTTAAATATTACTGTCTCCTTTTATCAGGTAACACTATATAACCTCCCTTTGCCTCCTTTCTTCCCATATTTTATTTGGTATATTAATTCTGAACAATGATCACAAGCAGAATTTTTTTTAATTAAAATCAAATATATGGCCTTAGAAGCTTAGGTTATCTGATAAAAATATTTTAATTAAAAAGATACCAATTCTTTTAGCTCCCCGATGAATTGATAATAATTGAAATGTACAGTGTTAATTTTAATCTGCAGCCAGTTGTTTAAAAAATAATTCCTACCCTTTTTCAAAGTCAAAAATAAATAAGTAAAAAGAAATTCCTTAAGGGGAAGAGGAATCTTGCTTGATGGGCTTTTTGTTGCAGATTGTCAAAGAATCACTTCATATTGGACAGAGCTTATTACACTTACTTATAAAGTTATTTTATTTTATTTTTCTAAGGATAAAGAAACACTTCTCTGACTAAAGTAACTGAGTTGTTTCTACTTTCAAGGCACTCTACCTCTAGAGGGACTTTATATCTTACAAATGCACTTTCTCTATAAAATGCTGACTCTGTCATGATAATGGGGAAATGTATTTTGCTAAAGCGAGGCTTCACACCTGGGTCTTGCCCTGAGGAGTGTGCACAAAACAAGGATAGATTTCAAATGGACAAAAATGTTTTTATGTTTGGAACGGTGGCTGTTGTGCAGCAGCCCTGCAATGCCCCATTAGAGAAATGTGGTTTAAGGAGAGGATAGCAAATAGCACTCTCACACTTCAAGAAAAATATCAAGATCATACCAAAAAAAAAAAGAAAGGAAATATCCACTTCTTATACTTTTATTTATTTATGCTCTAAACCACTTATCAGAACAACTCATCTTTTCAGGTTTTTATAAGAATTTCTGGATCAAACTTATACAAGAAAATCAGAAAAAAAAATTAGTACAAGCTTTTTAAGATGGACCAGAAGTTTAGGAATGGCCAGTTATTATTTTAAAGGAATATCCAGTGTAACATGAATTTGAAAGCTGATACTGAAGCAAAGTATAGATATTGAGTGACAGTTACCATATAAGAGCTTTTATACAAGAAAAGTTGAAAATGCCAGGTACAGTGCATAAGTCACTAAGAAGTTTTATTTTTTCCTTTAGAGATTGTAGGACTTAATTAGATATTAATTCCAGGTGGGATATTGCCTGGAATTCTTTCATTTATAATGATTGATTTTTAAGATCTAACCCGTTTTTATAAATCATTGGATGAGTATGGCTTCATTCAAAAGAGTGATTTAATTCTATTGTGACTGTTCTGACCTTAAATAATATGCAAACTTGGGATAGTAAGTAAAATACTTTTTTAAATAAATGAAAAGCATAATTTTTATCTTCACAGAAATTTGAAGTTTATTTTCTAAGTTTGACAGTGGTTATGCAAAATCAACTAACTAAAATCAAAATCCACTACATTCAAATAAATTATTATGTTTTTGTGGTTTTTAATGTATTAACTTAGGTTGATCAAGATTTTAAAATAAAAAAAAAATAATAAAATGGTTGGAAGCAGAGCCAATCTGTGTATGCCATTTAACAACATATAAAAGTAAAAAATATTACTGTGCTACCCACAGAAAAAATAGCATCAACTATGCATGGGAGCGGACCAACTACACTGAAATCATGTGTGCAAATGTTAGGATTTGGAGGACTACTCCCTGCCTTCAATGTGCCCTCTGCCTAACCAAACACCTTAGCGACCAGTTCAATAAGTATTGCAGTTTTCAAATGTGCAGAACACTTTCCACTAACATTACTGGGAGCTGTTGGCCAGACGTCAACTGGGGGATAAATAAGATCATGAGAGTTCAGCCGCAGCCATATACATCTAATGATTTTGTTCAGCAGCCTCAACTTTTAAAATTTCTTAATTTATTCATGGTTGATTACTGTCATTCTTTCCAAATATTCCTGTTTCCAAAGATTATTCTTGTGAGTTCTGTAAATCGTGCCTAAAAATTTTCTTGTGTATCACTTTGCACGTTTTGCTGTGATCCTGGAATAGAGAAAGTATCTGTGCATACTATTTCTTATTTTATATGGCATTTCAGTGAAAGTTTCATGAGTTTTTATAAGATTTGTAATTTTTTAATATTTCCTGAACACGGAAATGTGTTTGGGGTATGAAAGAGGAGGGGACTTGAGCTGGTAGATCGATGAAATCAGATACCAGAATTGTAGAAACAGGTAGGTAGCTGATTTTAATTCCTTGACATTAAACTAATAAATATTGGTGTCTGAAGTAGTGTTGCTGTTTTATCATCATTTAATGTTATAACTTGACATTTTTGCCTTTCTTATATCTATCTAATTACAATTATGTAACCATAATAACAGAATTAAGGAGGCAATCAGAATAGATATTTTAAATCAAGACTAACCCTTGGTGAGCAGTAATCTTTCTTTAAGATAAAATGCATTTGTTATGGATTCTACAAAAAAGTATATTCATTTGGGTTTTTAGTCCCTTTTAGCTCTGCAGTAGGGAAAAATAAATTGGGATCAGCATAGAAATCTTATCTTCACTAGGTCAGTGGCATGGTTTAGAAACAGGTTAGTGGCAACCAGATATACAGTGGCTATTACTTGCCTTTCATCTCATTTCTATAGTGTTTACTCCATAAGACAACTTCAACAGACAATATCAAGAGGCTTGTGCTGCTTAAATGTTACACCAGTCAGTCTGTGCTTTTCTTGAGTATAGCTTAAAACAACGTATTTCTTCTCTCCTCTGTTTGGATTTTTTTTTTCCCTTTTTGAAGAATCAAAAAGGAAAATTTTATTATCGCTCTTCACAGAAGGGCTACATTTGTTTCTTTATTTTTGTATATGAATTTACTACAACAGATAACAGGATATTGCAGCCTTTGTGATGATTTAGAAGCAAGGGGGGGTTCTTTCTTTTTCCTTTTTTTTACATGCTGTTTCTTTACCTCCTTTGTTTTGGTTTTGCTCATGTTGGATTGACCTGCACATGTGCTGTAGGCAGTCTTCTGGCTTGCATGCATACCCACACATGTGGTGCCTACACCAAGAGGATCCACCACGAGATCTGCATGCACTCCTGCAATTAAAACTGCTCTCGTTTAAAGATAAAGCTTATTGACACGTGTCACTACAGACGAACAAAAGAAAGGAAAAAAACAACCTCAAATTCAGCATTTCCTGAGAGAGGAATGCTCAAAAGCAATGCTAATATCTGGGGGAGAGGTCTGTTTTTGTGACTGCTTTTCACTTCCCGTTTCTCTACAGGAGGAATCCTAGGGCTGTGTGGGGTAGGCTTTCAGCTTTGGAAAACACACAGAGCCTGCAGAGCCTGCACCCCAAATACGTGCTCATTGTGTATTTCAGTGATAATGCCTGTTGTTAAGATCATTTTTGTTTTTCTGATAAAGAAATAGAAATAATCATACAGATTGCAGAAAAAGAGACATTTCTAAAAAACTGCATAATCACCAGTTCAAATGGCAGTTGAATAGCCTGCTGAAAGAGAGCATTGAACAGTTTATTCTAAATTTCTGAAAATAATTTTATTGTTTTGAAAAAGAAGCCTTCAAAAATTCAGAAGAAAACCATATGAATTCTTTTGAGGTAACATTTACAATTTTGATTATATGTAGAGCAAAAATGCAAACTCAGTGAGTTTTGCCTGAGTTCATATTTTGTTCAGAAATTAGTTGTACTCATAAAATAGCTTTTGTCTTAAGAAGGAATAAAGAAAAATCTTTTATTACCACAAAATTTGATACCAAGTTTTGCATTGTGTGAACCGCTATAAGTTTTTACACAATTTTACTTTGTGATCAGAAAAAAAAATAATTCCCTTCTAGTTGTGCTTTACTGCTAAAGGTATGAAAATCTGTTAAAAAGGTAAATTTACTGTTAAATGTATTACAGAAGTGAAATGTTAAAACACTGCATTGGTATGTTGGAAGCATTTAATTTTGATAGGCATGATGTATAGCTAGGGAAGTAAATGTACTCAAATTATGCTGTCTTTGAAAGACTAGGTAATTTAAAAGCAGATTATCCAATGAGACTGAAGTAGTAGTTGTCAAATTTTCAGGAAGTAATTAAACAAGCAGAGGGTCTCTTTTTTACTGGCTGTTTCTGGGTTGCATAGAGATTATGAAGAGAGACAAGAAAAATGACAGAGCAGGCTAAACAGCACATCAAACTCCCCTTGAAGAAAGCTTTTTTTTTCCTCTTAGTGGCTTTCTGAATAAGCTAGGTAATGTTTTATGGTATTTTTGTTGCAGGTATCTGGTAAAATGTGCCGTTTGGAAAAGCAAGAGACACCACAGGCAACTTCTTCTTTTTTAATACCTCTTAATGAAATCTGTGTTACTCCAAAAGGCTTCTTGCCTATATACGGTTTTGTTTTGTTGGTTTTTTTTTAAGATTTTTGTTTGGATCTCAGTCCTTCTGGTTGACTGCCATCTGGCACTCTGCCTTTTCTTTCCAAAAGTAGGGCCACAATTTCTTGTCCAGCTGCTGCTGGTGCTGCCCAAGCTTTCACACAGCTCCACACTCACAGGGCACTTCAGTCCTTGTCTGGCACACACAGCCCCACTTTTGCTCTGCTTTTCCCAGTTTGCACGCTGCAACACGAAGCAGCTGCCCCGGGTTTGTCAGCACCATCACATCAGGCAATGAGCTGGGGTCTCAGTTTGGCTAAGAAATGTCAGTGCCTGCCCCTCAGAGCAGAAAGCAAGTGTCCAGAGTGGGGATGAAGTTAGGTGACAGAATACAACCCTCTGGCCAGTGTAAACACGGAGGGCAGGGCTGTGCCTTTTTATTTTTCAAATTCCTATGTAACCATTTTAGGAATCAGCCCTCCAATGTCTAGGTAATAAGAGCTGTACCAAATCAAGGGGTTTTCTGACTTCAGGGAGATAAGAACAATGAGTGTCCAGGATTAAGATGGCTTTCATGATAATTCTCAAATCCCTCTTTGTGTATTTCAGTACTGCAGATGCAAGAAGAGAAATCACAACGGTACCAACTTAGCAGGTGAGGCAGATCAGATTATCTTGAGAAATCAGCAGTTAAATCCACTCCTGACTTTTCAGGAAACCTCCTGCAGTGTCCCGTGCCCAGATTTGTCATTGCACACACAAAGTAAGGGACCACCTGAGGCCATTGACAGGGACCTAAGGCAAATCTGAGTGGCCTCCCAGAAAAGCAGGAGGAAAACATAAGGATTTTGGGTAGCCAGACTGACAAGTAGCCGCTTCTCTCTTGACTTCTTCTTAGGCATAAAATTCCTGCTGTGAATGTTCTGTTGACCTTGCCCTTTTCAGTTGCCCAAAGAGCTAATTCTGACTCACAGCAGCCAGTGCTTCAGCCACCCTCTCACCTAGTGCAAGGACTAGTGTGGAAACTTTCCATATTGACAGTAGAGCCTCAAAAGGCCTTCTTCACCTCTTCCCCTTCTTTTTCTTGCCCTTTCATATGACAGAGTAATGCAAGATTTCTCTCTAAGACATGAGGATTTATATGTGTTTACCTTACCCATTCACTGCTTTAAATTGTGGGATGAAGACTACTGATTAATGTTGCTAACTACTGAAAAACTGCTGCTGTGCTCCCTGGAGAGGACAGGAAGTCACCAAATCTCTTGTAGGCTACAGCTGTCTGTGCATCAAAGAGTCTGATAACATTTCCATAACAAAACGTATAAATTAACTAAAAATTAAATCCATGCTTTAATTTTAAAAGTGGGTATATGAGAAATTGAGTAAGAAGAATATTTTAATATTTTTTAAACAGTCACCTTAAATATGTTTGCTTCCAGACCTCATGAGAGGGGGGACATCTATTTTAATACTAAATTACCTTCTTTAATTATTATCTTCGTATTTCTACATGAAAACTGCATTTTCAAAAGACTATTTCTGGTAGCTGGAAAATTAAGATGATAGGAAATTATGACAGTAGATGAAGGTGATAGTTATTTTTTTGAAGGATTTCTTCAGACACAGTTGTAATAGCCTGAGTAAGCTGAGAGGCCATTGCTTTTCTGCAGTTGCACTGTCTGATTAGCAGTGTATGCAGGGCTCTAGATAGCACTGATGACACTAAACCCACTTGCAACCCAGATATGCACCTGCAAATCAAGAATATTCCACACCACTTGTGAAAGACACTTCCAACTGCGCCCACAATGTACAAGGGAGGCATCGAAAAAAGCACTGATACTTGTTAGAAAGATGCATATGTGTACATTTAGTTTCAGAATCCTTTGCCAGACTGTTTTTTTCTTCTTTACTGAAACAGGTTGTACTGTCCTTGGAGTTACCAGCCTGATGTTTTTTATGGAAATGATGCTGGAAGCAGCGTCCAGGGAGAGGCTGACTTGAGAAGAGGCTGAATTCTTGCAAACGAGTTTGGGACTGTTGGAGAAAGGCTCCCCTTGATACCAGGAAGAGGGGTACCTGACAGGTCACGTTTGAGAAAAGAAATGTTTGAGAGTTGCTCTGCTCGTGGTAGTAACACGGAAAACTGCAAACTGCAGATCATCAGTATATTTTTATGTGGAGGTCATTAAGAGATAGAAAACTGGAGCTGTTAATCACAGTTGTTATTACTGTGGGTGAATGAGGGATTAACAGAAGGAGTAAGGCTGATTTGCATGTGTTTACACAAAAGCATGTGTCCAGAGCATCCTTTGGTGTTATGCACTCCCTCAAGTTAAGGAGCTAAATTCAAACAAGTGCACTGTGAATTCCTTAGAACTGTGAAATTCACAGTTCTAAGGAAAGGGTTTGATCGTATTCATTTTCGTCTACATTTGGGGAATTATTGGGCATTGATTATAAACGCACAAGGGAGAAAACTTGTGGTTGTACGTGAGACACCAAAAAGTCTCGAGATTTTTTTTTTTTTTTTAGTCAATTATCTTATTAGTTTGACTTGACAAAGTTTCAGCTTTGTCCACAAATAATTAAAACAAACTGGTTTTGGAGACCCTGTTTGATCCTTTGGCTTCTACGCAGAGAAGCCAAGGCACCTCATTTAAAAAGAAAAACTACGACAGTGCGACATCTTTTCACCAGGTGTGTTTGCACTTTTCCATTCCGCTGCCCGCCTGCCCCTGGGGCTGCAGGGGCGGCCCGGCGAAGTCTGACTCGCTGCCCGCAGCGGGACGGCTCTCCGCGCCGCTCGGCCCTTCGCCCCAGCCCCTGGGCTTCTCCCGACAGTTTTTTCTTCTTTCGGTCTGTCTGTCTTTGGATGGGGGAGCCGGCCGGGCGCAGGGAAATCTCCCGCGGGCAGGACCAAGGGGAGCCGCTGAGCTCCCCCCGCTCTCCCCGTGCTCTGGCTTTCCTCTCCCTGAAGCCCTGTGTACACAAAGGGCTCGCTTCTGCCTTTCAATTAGGTAACGGAGATTTATTTACTTTTACTCCTTCTCCCGTCCCTACACGTATTTGGTGTCTGTAGCTCCTGTTAGCTTTGGGATTGGGCGTTCTTTTGATTTTTTTTTCCCTCCCCTCCTCCCTATGAAGTTATTTTTTTGCCTTTCCCCGGAGGCAGATTAAAATCAATGTCCGTGTGAGGGAGGGCTCCATCCAGCCTGACTCTGCACCCGGCGGACAGACGCGACTCTGCCCCCCGCAGCTCCGGCCCGGCCCCGGCTGGGCAGAGCGGGGGTGCCCGAGGAGCCCCCCGGGCTGGGGGCGGCCGACGGAGCTCGGCCTCGGTACATACCCCGGGCGGGGGGAAAGCCACCAACAAAAAACCCCAACAACAGAAAGCACACCAAACCCATCGGGGCTGGAGAAGGAGGGCTCCTCCGAGTTCAAGGAGCTGAGGCGGGGTTGGGTACACGAAGTGTCGGGGACAGCACTTGGCACCGGCGGGTCCTGCGGGGCTCTCTCCTGCGCCTCATATGGCGGGGGCGGGGGGGCCGGCTGCAGGCAGCGGGTGCGGGGACCCGCGGGGTGCAGGCTCCGTGTCCTTCTGGGCGACACACGGAGCGGAGAGACGGGGATCTCCGAGGAGACCCCATCCCGCCAGAAGGGAGGACCATAGCAACCTTCCCGGCCACGAAAGGTAAATGAGATTTGGTCTCTGTTGGGGTTGTGTTGTCGTCGTTTGGAATTTTTTGTTTGGACGAGTGGTTTGTTTTGTTGTGAGAGTTTTTCCTGTGTGTGTGTGTGTGTGTGTTTGTGATTAAAAACAAATTAAAAAAAAGGTATATTTTTTCATTCTCTCTCTTTTTCCCTCCTCTCGTGGTTTCCTGAACGGCACGGACCTGGCGTGGGGGGTCGGCCATTGGCATCCCGGGGAGCGTCGCCAGCTGTGTGTCCCCGCCGGCTGTGTGCTGTGTGTCCCCGCCGGCTGTGTGTCCCTGCCAGCTGTGTGTCCCCGCCGGCTGTGTGCTGTGTGTCCCTGCCAGCTGTGTGTCCCGCGGGGTCGCGCCCCGCCGGCCGGGGACAGCTCGGGGACGCGCAGAGCCCGGCGCTGCTCGCTCCCGCCCGCGGCCCCTCCGCCTCCCGCCCTCCCGCTCCGCCCGGCCCCGCGCTCCCTTTGCTGCCCCGTCCGCTCCCAAGCTCCACGCGTGACTTCGGGAAGAAGTGAAGGGGAGGAAAGTCCAGGAATTTTCTGTTCGGCATTGAAGCGGGGAGAAAGAAAACCCGCGGGTTCGGTCACCTGCCCCGCGCCCTGACCGGAGGAGAGCCCGGCCCGGCGGGGCTGGGGAGCTTTTATTGCCCATAAATAGCGCCGGGGAGCGGCCGGTAATGCGATCAGGAAGGGAGGCATTAGGCAGAGCGGCGCTCCGGCACCGGGCGCCCACAGGCGCGTCCCTAAAGACGCTTCGAGGCAGTAAAGGTTTTATGGGTAGCTGAGAAGCGCCTCGCAGCCGCAGGTTGGGCATTAATGAGCGCTTCGGAGGTAGGAATTACACTGCCGGGCTGGCGGCGAGACCCAGTGGGCAAAGGGCTCTGCGCGGTAGGAACAAGTATTTACTGAAGGAGTTAGCTCCAAATGAATGCCGGATTTCAGCCTTCGATCTCAAGGATAAATTTTTTAGTAACTATGAAAGGCAGGCCAATAGCGTTTATAGAGGAAAGAAAAATATTTGAAGTTACAAACTTCTCTAATAGCTGAAAATTAACTTTTGTCAACAAGCGGGATTTCTCCTCCTCGTTGATTCAAAGAAACGTCTATACTTAAATTTTACCCTAAAACATGTACTATTTTAAAAATAACAGCACCCCGCAGGGCAATTTTCCAGATGTAGAAGAACCTTTGAAACCAAACCGCGGCGTTGCCTGTGGGCAGACGTGTTTAATGCCGGTGAGAGCAGAGCATCCACAATATTTGTGTTAGGATTTTCGGGTATGCAAGGAGCACAGGAACGTTATTCTGTCCTGCAGATCCTGAAGTACTTCCCACAAGATTTTCTTTTTGATCTGCTTGTTGTCAAGTAATTAGTAAAAGGAATTACCCACTCCGGCGCCGTGCCTTCAGGTACCAGAGGCATTAGGGCTGTAAACTTCGCATTTTCTGCATATCTCCGGTTCGCCTTCCTCCTCCATCAGCAGCGCTCCTTTCAGGAGGGTTAAATTTTAATTTCGTTCCTTGTAAGCTGTGAAGGGATGTGTTATATCGCCGTCTCTGCACATTTAAAGTTATTAGGCTGGTTGCAGTGCCTTTTTTGCCCCTCCGGGCCAGGGCAGAGGGGGTTTCGTGCCGGCAGCCCCGGTCCTGCCCCCGGCCAGCACAAAGGCACCGCTGGCAACATCGGATGGCGCGACCATCAGAGCAACTTCCACTGTCCTCGGGAAGATCTCCTTCTGTCTTTGAAAATATCTCACGCGAATTTCCCCAGGCGGACAACAGTATTTTAATATACTCTGGAATATTAATGTTACCTTGGGGGACGGGGGGAATAGAGAAAAAACGAAGAAAGCGAAGGCACTTGCAATTAATTATCTTTGAATTTCTGCCTTTTCTCGGACATGGATTTATTATCTAAATTTTATCCGTGGAAATGAAAAGAGTAAATACTGAGGTACGGATTTATAAAGATACTTAAATGAACACAAAGTGTGATTGTGTGCATATGGATATGAGCAGTTTTGTTAGAGCACTTTCATTGAAAAAGAAGAGAAGCTGACGAAACGATTATCCCTTTATCAGATTAAAAGCCGTCTGTTATTTTTAAATGTTTAAATTCTTTCATCAGGAATATGGCTGTATTCCAAATGATGAAATAGAGGAATTTCACTTGTAACAGGGAAAAAACCCAAACAAACAACAAAGCCAACAAAGAAATAAAGTGCTCCACCCCCAAAAGATTTTTTTCACCTTCTTACCTCCAAAGTAACAATAAAACCCCAAAGCGTCCTAGAATTTTTTGGTTTTATTTTGATTTCATGATTCAGTGCTGGGATTTAACAATTACAGGTTGGAAAACCTACCTGAAAACAGTAGGACCACCTTGCCACAAAGATCTGGCCAGCATTAATCTGGTGTTTGGAAAACACTTGACAGTTGCCAGGGCTCCCCCCTTTTCTTCCATTCCTTTAAAAGTTATCCCTTTCAAAAGGGAATCACAGCCCCTATCTCTGTTTCTCCAGATAGATTCCCTTCTCTCTCTGTCCCCCTCTTTCCCCTTGCATGAAGGGGTGAATTGAAAAAAACTCATTTAATTATTTTCATTCTAATCTCCTTAATCCCAGTTATACTAGGAGCAAATGATGATAATGGGATCCACATGGAAAAGATTCCCGGATGGGGGGGTAGGGCAGGGATCCTCCCGGGCCTGGCAGGTGGAGGCGGGCGGGGCGGGGCTCTAACATAAACAAAACATCGAACTAAGCCTTCTCAACCCGCGGCCAACTTACTTGCCCTCATTTTATTTTTGCTCCTGGTGACGCGGCTGTGAAGCGACCCGTTTGTCACTCTGGGGGAACAGGGGACCCTCGTGAAACAGGAGAAGAAAAAACAAAGCCCATCTCACTGCCCCCGTGCCATCCCCCGCCTCCCGGGAGCCTGAGCAAGGAGAAGCTGATTAATTCTGCCGGGTCGCCCCGGCAATCCCCGGGGCCGCTCCGCTCTGCTGCCGTCCTGCAAACCCTGCTCGGCTGCAGCCCGGGGCCAGGAGGAGGAGGAGGAGGAGGAAGAGGAGGAAGAGGAAGGGCAGCGCCCCGGCAGCATTAGTTACAAGCACCGCCGTGACAGTGCTCCTGTCTGAGGCTGCAGGAATAGAGCCAACTGCGAGATCACCGGGCGCTGACTTTTCTTGGGGCTTTTGCAGAAATGTACAAATACGGGGCCTGCCGGTTTCCATAAACAACTTTCAGGACACAGTCAATCAATCACGCTGGCATGCAAGCAGACCAGGAGCCTAGAATATATACATGGCATAAATATATATGTATAAACCCTGTCAATTTTGGAGTAGTTACAATTTTTTTTCTATAAGCCTAAGGGAGACTGTATCAAGAAAGATTCTGGCAAGTCAGGAAATGACAGTGGAAAAGTAGAAGGTATTGTTAGAAAGTTATGGTACATTGTGTGCTTTAATACCAGCAACAGAAATATTGGGAAACAGAAAGAAAAAAGTGTCTAAGCAAGTCAAAGATTTATAAAAACCATAAAACATTATGCTTACAGCCAGAGAGACAATTTCAAAAATATGTGGCTGAAAACATGAAACCTGACCACTTTAAAATAAAATGCAATAGATATATTTGTAAAAGACATGAGTTTACCAGATTTTCTAGTCAGGAAAGTATTCTTTATGTTGCAGTCATTTCTAGTCTTAATTTGAAACATATTTTGTATCTAGGGATAGGTCCTTGCAAATGCACTGTGTTGTTTTATTCTGGTTTTTGTTGTTGTTGTTGTTTTTTTTTTTTTTTTAATGATCTTTTGATAATAAGAGCTCTGCACAGCATGGAGTTTGTGCTCTCTCTTCCTGACACTGAGTCTTTTTCTTGCAAAAGGACATGTGTGAACAAGGAACCCATAAAATGAAGAGTGCAACAGGTTTGAACATCCCAGTAATGCAGAAAGAATAGTTGCACATCAAGGTAGGAGAAAGATAATCAAGTTTCAGGACTTACAAGAGAAGGACATATTCTGTGCTGGTGTGAATTAGGAGTTCCACTGAAATAGAGGACAGGTTGGTACTGCAGAATTTGAGAGCTGTTCTCATGCTGCTATGATCCAAAACAGTGGCTCCTTCTTCTGCCCAGTGAGCATTGAGGAAAGCCTGGGCAATGATGCTCAGAGAGCAGAAGCTGTGCTCTAGGAGAAAGCATCCAGAGGAGCTTTTCCCAGCTGGTAAAACCTGCCAAACAAGCTTGTAAAATTGAGGACAAGAGTACTGATTTTGCTCAGGATAGACATTGCGATTGCATTGCCTCTATGGCACTATTGTCAGGACCAATTTTATTTTTTTGAAATTACTGCATTTGTTGTGTAATTTTTTGCATCAAGAATAAACTTGGTATTTGGTCATTTCACTGTGTGGTTGTTATCTGTCAAAACAAATCCTATAAGGAGCCTAAGCCAAAAACTACTCGGGTCAGGAGAGTGGGTTTTGGTGATGACCTTCCAAGCTGACTTTGTTTTGGTGATATAAACAGTTGCAAAATTGTGTCACTGCCTTCTCAGAAACCTAATGTGTTTAAAGATGTGTACGGTCAGAAGAACAGGGATTGGGTTTACATCTAAGACCTTCCCCTTTACAGGACTTGTGTTTAAAATGGATGGGATCATGTACTTGTTTAAAGGCAGTTTCTTTTTAATATAAAAATTTATGCTTATCACCATATAAGAGAATGCTTCATCAACTACAGTTTTATTCTTGTGGATACAATGTATTATTTTTCATAGCAATGTATTATGGAGGCTTTTCTCTGAATCTTGCCTTGATTTGTGTTGTGTAAGACTGACATAATGAGCGATAAATGTATTAACTGACAATCTCCAGTTAACATACCATATAAAATATAAAAATTAAAGTAGTATCTGAAGACTCTGTAAATACTTAATAATTTTATTGTTATTTTAATGTTGTGTAAAAACTGTGAAAACTCACACACTTTTTTTACTCTCAAAGATTCAGTTTGTTTTGCTGGGGCTTTTTTTGTATTCTGGGTTAAATGATTGTTAAGACTAATATAAACAACCTTGTCTGGAAATGAAGCAAGTGAAAAGGGAAGAAAGGGAGATAGAAATATATATTATGTATGTATTGAAAGTATTATATAAGTATTGAAAGTATCAACACCTCACCCCTTCCACACCATAACCTGGCTTCCTTCTGCCTTTGAGTATTCCTTTTAAACTTCGTAACATGGCAAGGGACAAATGTCTTTCCAGAAGGTTTTACAATACTACTGATTCACCAAAGGCTGGTTGTGAGAAGTGCCTGCAACAGCAGACAGGTTACCTCATCAGCCTACTGACACACAAATTCTCCTGTGCTCCATTATGTGATACACCTCTGTACTGAGGCCTGGCTACAAAGGGGGTGAAGTCAAATGGGTGCTTTAATCACTGCTTGAGAAAATTATAGTCATAATCTAATATATATAGTTGCATACTAAAACTGAGACACCTTTTCCTTTACACCAATTTACTGCTGCACCTGTACAGGTGGGACTCTGCTACTTATTTTACAGATCTCCTTTGCATCATGATCATTGAATTTGACTAATTCTCTTTTCTCTGAGGTTAAATGCTTTTTGGCAATACTTGTACGAAGTAACAGTATTACTAGCTCTACTTGTAGTAAGCACAAAGCCTCCAAAGTCTCAGCCTGCTTTTGGCTCCTCTTCTTTATTGAGAATACTTTATCCAAGAAGATGTGACAACACTGCTTTGCTTCAGTTGGTAACACAGTGACATCTGTTACCTTACCCAGTGTGTTGACCATGGCTCTGTTAGGAGGTGAGTTATTAAAAATACTTCTAAACCTTTACTTCTTTCAATGTGACATCCTGAATCTCCTCCATTTAGTTACCAATTTGCTTTTGACAGAGGCAGGGCAACAACTTTACTAGGGTGTGACTTGTTAGGTTGTGTGGTGAGGAAAATACAGATAAGCTTCTCCAAGTATTATCTGGGTAAAACTCTTCTTAGTTCAAATTTGTGGTTAACTTCTAAAACAGACTAAAGATCATTAATTAGCATGAAATGAATTAGTGGATGGTTTTGGAATGGATTGAAGTCATTGACATAAACCTGTCCACTTTTCTATTGCTTTTGTATAATAGAACTGTCTGTTCTTAGAAAATACTGATACTCACTGAGAGTACCTCATAACTACTAATTTCTCTTGTCTCTGTTATTTAACCACTGTGAAGATATTACAAAGAACACTTTATATTTTAAAAATAACAAGATTACATGCTGTTTACTAATTTGGGTGGAAGAGGTATAGATTGCAAAGAAAGACTTTTCCTGTTCCCTGTGGACAGCTGTGGAGGGGCGCAGATGTGTTGGGCAGGCAGAAAAGCTGTTATGTTACTGCAGGAAAGAGGGAGGATGAGGTATGAATACATCTGGGACCCGGTATCCTCTCACAGAGACCACCAATCTCACCTCTTCAAAACTTCTGTCTCGATCCACATTAAAACCAACTAAATTTTAGCTTTAATAAAGTCTTATCACAGAAAATTTCCTTTGCTTTTTTTTTTGTTTGAGTCTTTAGACTCAGGCTATACACCTTGATTTATGACTGACAATTTAACTTAATATTATTAAATATCACTAATTTAATTTTCAGTAGTCTTCAGAGTCTTTATGATTTTAAATAAAATCTCTTACCTAGGAAGCCAGAATAATTTCTATGTTACATTTAGATCTTCAAATTAGCCCTTTAAGTGCTGTGATTTTCTGTATCAGTTATGCAGAACTACACATATTGTGAAGACTTAATACCAAGAAAAGGAGATCATATTTTACTTTTAAAAAGTTGAAAAAGAATTTAACAAAAGCTGATTACTTATCATGTGACTTCTGTATTTTATTACATATCTAAATCTTATTTACATGGAAAAAAATGCAAGCATTTCTTATTGTATTTTTGCAGTAATAGATGAATGTTGAGTATTTAATTTTTTTCTACTATTCCATGGGAAAAAATCCCAAAAAAGTCAGCTTTTGCTAGTACAAATCAGAAATGGTACTGTCAGACTTCAGACAGTGTGGAACAGTAATAAATACTTTTATTGATATAAATTCCTAAGTGGAATATAGAAACAAGAAATTACATTTAATGTGAAAAAATACAGCATCTTGATTGTTACTAGAAGCACGCTGAGAGATGCATTTCTTTAGCACTTGTAAAGAACTTCTGTGATTTCCTTGTTTGTTTTGTCATTAATCAGCAGGTGATTAATGCTGCAAAAGGCAAGTAAACTCAAGAAGTTCTCCAGTTATAAAAATATATTTCAGTTCAGTTGTGTTACATGAAATTATGACAATTAGCCTGAATTCTGGATATGAAGGTAGGGAAACTGCAGTTGTGAAAATATTTTTTTAACATCTGAAAACCAGCTAAGATAAAAGTAATGCAAAGAAAACATGTGCCATCATGCCCCTCAAAGGAGTAGGTCCTGCCTGGTGCAGCAGAGCAGTACAAACTCTTTTTCACCTCCATCTCTGTGATGCCTGCAGGATTTTTTGCTGCTGAGTTAATAGATGGAGCTGGTGTATATAGTGGTCTGCAGGAGTGAATTCAAGGTCAGTTTTTGATACAGCACTATGTGACTGCAGGAGGACTTGCACAGCACAGGCAGGCATGTTTTCTCAGAAGGGGAAGGCTGCTTTTGAAATTGAAATAATCTTTCTGAGTATTTCATGTGTAAGAAAACACAATGCTCAAACTGTAGACCAACAGAACGAACTTCCACAAGGAAAGCAAAGAAGACAAATTGTAAATAATTTTCAATATCAACCTTACATTTCAAAAGAATTACTCATTTGCTTATTTTATGGTCATACATGAGAAGTATTGCAAACTTGTTAGATTTTGGCTCGGCACACACACTGATGCATCTGTCTCAAGTCCAACAGAACACTCCTTGCCACTCAGCAGGCTACTGGCATGCATAGTGCTCAAAGGACGAGTTCCTCCTAACAGAATACAGTATTCAGATTGAATAGATGGTCTTTCTAAATGGTCTCGCTAAATAAGCTTTGATACATATTTTTCCCTTTAAAGTATTTCTCTTCTGCATGGATTATAGGATTTTCCAAAAGGTTAAAAAAATGGCTATGCTTGCTCTAAAAATTTAAGTTCACACTGGTATCCACTGTCAAAAACAGACTATTGAAATAACAAATGAGGTTCACTTCCTCAGAATGTGTAAATGCCCCAGCTTAGAGCTAAACTTTCAGCAGCTGAAAGACAATACCATCGACACGTACCTGGCACTAGTTACTGGGGTTTATTTTTTCCTGGAAAGCAGTTTTGGGCGACAGAGTGGCGTCCCGGCTTCCC
This sequence comes from Melozone crissalis, assembly GCF_028551555.1. Classification (NCBI taxonomy): domain Eukaryota; kingdom Metazoa; phylum Chordata; class Aves; order Passeriformes; family Passerellidae; genus Melozone; species Melozone crissalis. The sequence goes on along the minus strand of NW_026535784.1, from coordinate 30,496,988 downwards.
AGGTTGTTGTGCTGACAAACTGCAGTGGTGGTAAAGGCAGGAGTCTGACAAAATCTCATTAATCATTTTAAATTAAATCCAACATTCCACTCCAACACTGCCAAGAAGAAAGCTAACTTTTACAAATGAATACCCTCTCTGAAAATAACTGGTATTCTGACCATACTGCTTTCACAAAAACATGTTTGATTTCTGTTAGGTACACATAGACTATTCTTAAGCTTAAAAAATGCATTTTTTTTTGATTGCTGAGAATCAGAAAAGAGCCTTTTGCTTGTTTTCTCTATTACGGTCTATGAGTGAACCACACAACTGAAAATTAAGAGCCTCTTTTTTCTTTCAATGAATTGGAGTTTTTTTGCTTTTCTAATATTTTAAGTTTGTTTTTGCAAGTGAATTTCACATAGGAAATGGAAGTATTCCATTTAAATATTTTCTCTAAGCATATTTATATGAATAAGAAAGGAAAACTGCAAATTTACTAACATTAATATTAGTAAAAAACACTGAGGTGATAAAGAAGCAATGTGATCTCTTTTAGGTTTTTTACAGACACACTTCTGTAAATACTCCTAGCTATTTGATTATGATTTAATTACACATGGCAAGTCTGAACTTTAAACATCTCATAAATAATATTAGATTATCACATAAAATTTTATCTTACTAAAATCACTATTAAATGCAGATTATAAAAACTTGTATTTCTTTTTCAAGGCAAAATAAAACCATAACATGCTGATGTGAAACACAGGAATCTGCTCTTTATCCACTTTAATAGTGCTTTTGAGCTTAGAGTGGGAGATTTTGCAATGGCAGAGAACAAGTCATCAGCCTCAATGTTTATTAGTTTTAATACACCCATGAAATATTTTAAAAGGAAAAAAAAATCCTAATTCAATAGAGGGCAAGTAAATCTGACTTTCCCAAATACTTATTATAATTTTGACATTTTAACATGATCAAGGAGGTACACCTCAATTTTGTTTAAGTGCTTAAAATAATACCTGTTTTCTAAAAACAGAGCTATAAACAGTATCAGATTGCACAATGACATCCTTACACGGAGAACAAAAGTATTACCACTTTGAAAAAGAGCAATTCCTTGTTGATAAACTTGTTTATGTTAAGAACATTAATAAACTGCAGAATACTGAAGAAATAATAACATTTATTTACCCAGCTAGTCAGTTTATTTTCTTAAAGCTGTATTTTGAAACTGTTTACATTTTTTCTTTTTCCAATGTGGGGAGTGAAAGGAAAAGGTTAAAGAAAACAAATTGAATTTTTTTCCTGAATGCAAATTTCTCACTTACTTCAAAATCGACAAACACATCTCAAACTTGTATTTGTTTGGGTTGATGTACGTTGCAGCAGCTTTATTTTAGAAAGCCAAAGCTGTATAAATGTGTTGTTTAGAGTTTGAATGGAAAGTATTCTAGACAGAAATAGAGTCTGAGAAAACAGATAATATCAGATGCTGTGTATAGCTAAGCTATGTGAATATCTAATATATGCCATATTCCTTGAATAAATGCAATCAGAGCCTCAGACTTTATAATAAAAGCAAACATGAGCTGCATTTGTGTGACACTTTACATGGACACAGGGGTACACTCATTTTCCCAACATGAACAGAAAATTTTCCTTCTGTCACATCTGTGTATACTGAAGTTACCAAACTTACAGGAATGGCCATTAAGAAAAATTCTAGTGTCTTTTAGGACAGAACAGTGAGTGTTTGCAGAGGGATGGGCTGCAGGCTCACTTCTTCCTTCAGTGCTGCGTACAATGCATACAGTTAAGAGTTAAGGCAACACCACATGGCCAAAGTTCAAAGGACATGCAGTGGTGGAATCACAATAGCTTGGGAAACACTTCAGTTATAAGTATGATCATGCTCACGTAATTCAGCTGGAGATCCTCTGCCTAAATCTTCTGAAGTGCTTGATCAAGGAGCTATTTCCACATTGCATCATTTAGTGACACATGGATCAATGAAGTATCATTATTTTAAAATGTGCATGGAGACATCAAGTGCATTGAAGAAAACACTGCATAACACTTTGTTTTTTAAAGAGTTTTTGGAGGACAACCAAGACAATTTTTTTTCACTTTTTAAGAGTACTGTTACACTTGATTAAGATTTTTTTCTCTCCTTTTAAGACAGAAAATTGTTTACCTTCATGTAAAGTCTAGATTGCTAAAATGCAAAAAATTACTTCTCAGCCACTTCAGAGTTGGACTCAAACTGGTGAAAGAAAAATGACAGCAGAAATGTATTAATTAGTTACTTGGTGATTGACTCTGAGGGAATTCACACTTGGCAAGTTGTGTTTGCTGTTTTCTGTTCCACCCTGAGTTAGTAACATAATGTAGAGCATGAATTAGGTGCTAATCCTCTAACACTGCTCAAAATCCTGCTGTGAAGATCCGATGCTGTTATCTGCATGTCATTAGGGTTTTGTTTTCTTTTGCCCCAGCCTTGTCTTATGGAAACTTGAATTGTATCATTCTGTTTCTAATTTATCTTCTTGGTTTCTACACTGGCCTAGAAGTTTTCTAGACCTTGCTAATAGATGTACTCATCTATTCCAGAAAAAACATGTTCTGCCTGCCTGAAGGTTTTGTACTGTATCAGGGTAACAGGAAATTAGGAGAAATCCAGACTAACAATTCATACTTTCTTACTAGTGCAAAATCAAAACCAGTATCACTAATGTCAACCTATGCCAGAAGAGAATTAAACCTCGCTCTGCATTTGTGGTTTGAGAAGAAAATATTTTCTAACAAGAAAAGTTCCAATTTCAAAATTCACTGAATTCTCTTAAAATGTGTAACCTTTGAGGAGTGTTTCTTAGGAAACTATATTCTGCTGTCTCCACTTCAAATCACTTTAAAGAGCCCAGAGACACTTGTCCTTTATAACTGGTCTTACAAATTACATTAAAAGCTTTCAATTTTTTTCCCTGTAGTATAGCAGCAGACATCTGTGCCTTAAACAAAGCTCCCCACTGTACCATACACTCTTAATTTGTGTTTGAGATTAATTGACCACTGCAGAACACATCCTTGGACTTTCTGCAATACATGAAATAACACTGGGTGAGGAGTAGTTATCCTGAGCAAGGCAGGTGAATTGTAAACCTGTCTGGAACACGGCCACAATATTGCTGGCTCCTGGCTTTGGCTGTGTATGCTACATAAATGCAGTGGCATTTACACTTGATAAAAGGTAGTGCAATAAAAAAGTACTTTTTTTGCATGCATTTTGGTTAGTGGAGCAGAGCTATAAACACTTGAAATAGTAACAGCTACATCTTTTTCTTCCCATAATTTATGTAGCCCTTGTATGGACTGTCCTTCTCACATCTAAAACAAAGGTAACACTCCCTAAGTGCTAAACAGAAAGCAGCAGCATAGGCAAAGGGCATGGCTGTGAAGGGTCATTCCTGAATGAAATTCCTGGCTCTGCAATAGGCTTTCCATGTAAAAAACTCAGATTAGTTCTGTTTTACAGATTAAGAATACCTTCCCACATCACCTCATGATACGGTAGAGAAAAAGAAATATACTTGCTACCATGATGTATCCAGACACTACTGATAGCTGAATATTAAGTAAATAAACATAATCAGGAACAGCTCTTCAACTACATGTTGTATCAACTGCTCCTAGAGTTGTATGAACAAAATCTAGGCAAATCCTTAGTCAACTTCTGCACAATGTGCACAGCAGTTCCACTGCTAATATCTTCCACACTTCAGAAAATGTCAAGACACACCCCGACCAAGTAATTTTTGAAGTTTTTCCAAAAATTTAGAGCTGTTTAAAATCTAGCTACATGACTAACTTAGAAAGTAATTCAGTATCTGACTCTGAAACAGTTCTCCAATCCTGCACAGTCCCTGCTCTAATCTTGCACTGTCAGTTTTTAACAGCTTTAGCAACAAGTCATCTGGTATACATTTGCCAAGGCATTTCCATCATTGACACTTCTAGACTGAGGGAACCCGTTGAAAGCAGCAACATATTACTCACTCCTACCACTTTCCCTGTTCAGATTTTCTTGCCTACTGTGCTGAACAGGTGATTGTAGTTGTCCTGTTTCCCAAAAACCAGTATCTGCAAAATAAGTTGTGTATGTAAACGATGTAAACCTCTCTGTACACTGCATGATTTCCCCTGGATAACCCTTTATGGCATCAGGGTTCATCTAAAATAGAGCCTGTAATCTTTAAAACTGAGTGAATAGCAGATTGGCAACATGCTAATTCAAGTTAATAAATATAGTATAAAACATCAGCTTAAATATTTTACAAGTGTTCTATCATCTCCTAGAATAAACTTTATTGTAGTATTCAGATCAATGTTCCTCTAACTTAGGTATCTGAGGTAGTTAGCATTGTAAAAAAATGCAAACGAAAAGTCAAACACTAATTTAAGAGATAAAAGGAGAAATTTTAGTTAAAATACTTTACAATAAAATAATTATGATTATAAATCTCTTTAGTTAAATATATACACATTACATGGTATTCTAAAAAGAATGAACTTATTAAAGTTTCAAGCAGATCTAATGCACAAATTCACCACTTTTCAGCTTAGACTGTAATGTCAGTTTAACATTCATAAATGGCTGTGTCAGACTAATGGCATTGTTTTGTGCAAAACTAAAAAAAATTATGAAAAAAGTTGTTCTGTTCCCACAGTTAATAGTTAGAAAAAGTAGTTTACACATACACACACTTACACACACAAACTTTGATTGCATACAGAGGTTAGAATGACCAGCACTAAAATAACCCCCATCTCTACAAAATAATTAATATCTTGAATTGATGTAGTTTCTGAAAATTACAAATTTTAAGTGCTAGCAAATTGTGCTTTTAGGCAGCCACGTGGCCAATAAGGTAGATGTTGTCATAAAGGTGCCCTACAAAATCTTCACTAATATTCTGTGCAGCTCGTCGTGTGTTTCGGATGAATTCCCTCTTTGACATTTTGTTCTTCACGTGAGGGCTTGTTAGATCAATCGAAAGGAGAATCAAAGAGTAACACAGTACATAAACTGCATCTAGACAAGAGAGAATAAATAAAAAAAGTTCATAAAAGAAACTGGGATAATTAAAAGTATTTTTCCCTGTCTAAGAACCTTATGATCTTTGTCATCTAGGTTCATAACTTTATACATATATACATACACATATACGTACAACTACTCAGAAGGGTATCCGTAGAAATAAAATTTAATATAGCAATTTCCAAAGTAATAATGTCAGCACACTGCCAAATGAGAATTTACAAATCTCTTAATATTACTACATAATACAAAAGCCACTAAGGGCTTTATACATTTTCATTTAAACAGATTCCTGAAGTTTGTATAAACTAAAGCCAACATCCTGCAAAAGCTTATCTTTTAAATATGTAAGCAGTTCCACTGCTAAAAACTGCCTCCTCCAACCAATTAGAAATACTTGTTAGCTTGTATGTGGCCCAATATTCCCTTTCATTTCTGTGAGACTATCCACAAGGTAAAATGTTAAGTGTGTAAAACTCTGCAAGAGGAACTCGAGAAAAGAAAAAAGCTCAAAGAACATACAAAAATGGAAGAAAGATGACATGGAAATAAACCAAACTAATCAGCTAAAAAAAGAATCTCTACGTTTTTTGTTGTTTTTTTTTTAACCGAACAAAATTTTGAACAAAATTTTTCAATTTTGTACTTTTAGATATACACGTTTAGGTGCCGACGTTTAAGCTGTCAGAAACAGTAGCATCATCCAGAAGTATAAAGACTGATCCACGGCTCATTTTTGCTTACCAGGGCTAAGGCCAAGCTCTCTCATCAAATCAGGATTACAAGCACAGAATCTGTGAGAGAACTTTGTTATGAGAGTTTCAAGGTACTCCCCACGCTCCTCAGGAGCATGAATGTGTCTGAAGAACTCTCTCAGTGCATTTGGCAAGAACTGATTTCTGAAGTTGTGCAGCGTCACAAGGTCATCCAAAACATCTCTCCTGGAACAACAAAAACCCATATCATTAGAAAGGTTTCTTTTAACTATTTAAATATGAAAATGTGTAGATGTTAAAAATAAAAATTAAAGCTTTAGAAGAGTATGAGCTTTTGTTTTTGCTAAAAGGCAAAATTATCACTAACAGCACAAAGATAATATAAACACATGTTCTTTGCCTATTTGTGGCCAAACACTATAAAAACATACACAAATCAGAACTCAAAGTTTGTATATATATTCAATCAAGGTCTACACTGAGGCTTTGATTCCTTTAATCTGTGACAAAACCATTAAAAAAGACAGTAAAGGGAATAGATTGATGCATGCCACACATTTTGATGTCTAAGTAGAAGCTGTTACAGGACTGTCTTGTTAAAACCAGGCTTCAGCTAGGCAAAATTTGCTCATGGAAGTCCACTAGAATGTGATGTTCTCAAGTGCTCTGCACTGAACACAAACACACATAAAAGATTCAGACCACACCTATATTGTCAGATGTGAAAAAGACAGCAGAAAAAAATTTGGAAGCAAATTTGAAGTGAACCTAAGAACATTTTCCTATGTTTAACCTGATTTTTACCCTGCTTGTGAGTTTCAACATTTAAAAAAGTAGTTTTTATTTTTAGTGTCTGATCATACTCTTATGAAGGGAAGATAAATGGCAGTAGGAGTCACTAACATTAACTTGCAATCTCATCCATTAAATGGTTTGTATTTTTATTATCGTCTAAAAGATTTATAAATCTCAAGTTTTACTGCACAGGACTGCCAGTGGTGATAACATTACAGACTCTTTTTATTCCTTTAGTAGCACAGGCTGAAGAGGATGAGAAGCAGGAGAGAATTCCTGTTGAAGTGCTGTTGGCCCTCTGTTCTTCCTATTCAGGTGCAGTAACTATTCTCCTTCATGACACTGCCCTCCCCCAAGCTGATGACAAGAGAAAGCACTGTGGAGACAGAACACCAGGCAGGGACAGAGCTCCCTTCTGCAGCTCCTGAAGTTTCCAAGAGGCTGCTCCCTTCCCTGTCAGGAGGTGTGTGCAACTTCCAATCAAGAAATCTCAGACAACCAAATAATGGTTAGATAATTCAACATTAGCTAAAAAGCCATCATCCCTTTGTAAAGTGATAATTACTTTTTCTGAATAAGATCCACAAGAAAGGGAAAAAAACCCCATCAAGTCAAAAAAAGCAGCAAAATATCTATGTAAGATTTTGTGAGGATGTGAGATTTATCATTTACAGGTGGTATTTTTGAGGATTCTTATTAAGTCCTGCAGTCACATAAATACTTGAACAGAGTAACTGTTCAGATTTAGAAGAACCATTACCTAGCTGCATTGTTTTACCTTTTTACATCACTGAAGTGGCATCTCTACATTCAAAATATTGTTAAATGGGGCTGAACATTGAAAATTAATAGAAAATGCCTTAAGAGAAATTTTAATTACCTTTCATCAAGGTAGATTCTCAGCTTCTTCCAATTCAGTGTTCTTGTGCAAAAGATAAACTTAGCTATTTCTTTCGGTGAATCATCTAGTATGCCTTTGGACATAAAGTAGTTGACACCCTGAGATAAAATACAGGTACATATAAATATGTTTAATCTTCATAATGTATTTAGGAACAAGTACTGTACTTCACAATGTAGGACTGTAATCCTACGAATTAACTGGTTTGTTTTTCAGAATGGTCCGTCCTCCTCTAAATCACATTTCAACATGCAGAATACACTCCAAAATTATAAATCAAATGCCAAGAGACAATTTAGTGTTATGGTTGAGATTTTACATACAGTCATAGTAGAAAATTTTAAATTATGAACCCCATAATGAGCATGATGGTTCTTTAATAATTTCTTTACAGCGTATATCAGTATTTTGCTTTTCATACTATTGTAATAGTATTTAAAATGTTGTAGGGACCATAATTGTTAATTTCATAACTTTTGCAAATAAGAAAATCTTAGCCAAAATGTGTTTAGTCTTCAAGGTCTTTCATTAAAACATTAATGTTCTCACATGTATACAATGTACCACATTCAAATAGATGCATTAAATGCATTTGTTTAAATGTGTAATAATGCAAATAAACACAAGCAGGCTGATTTCAAAGCATAGGTAAGTATCAACATATATAAATATGCATACACATAAATAAGAACACTATGCCTAACATAAAAATAGTTTAAAAATACAGAATTGCATATAATTTACAGTCATGATTTCCAGAATTTTACACTTTTACCAAACACACATTTCTAATAGAATAAATATGGCAAATTTAAAGTATTTCAGTGATATTCTGGATTCTCTCTGGTCATTGAAATATCCCAGAGCATAAAACTATTTTCCTTACAACCTTAGAAATCAAAACCCAACTAATGGATTTAAAAAATGTTCACACTTTCCAACAGCAACAATCTAAATCTGAGAACAACTAACCAAGTTCTTCTGATTCAATCTGGCAGGGGCTGGGAGCAGTTCTCAGCATTTGTTACCAAGAAGTGTTGCAATACTTAAGTACAATAGATCTCGACTACAGCATGAGGATGAAATGTAAAATGAGTAGGACAGTGCATTTCTGCATAGAATAATGTACCAAGGCCACAACCTAAATCACCTTTAAAATATGTCTGAAATATTTTTTCATAAATTTTCTGATATCAAACTATAACAATATTTTTTAAGTCTGCCATTTAAGTTTACATTACTGCTACAAAGATGTAGGGGCAACCTATCATTCAGTGTATAAACTAAACTTCCCAGTGCTCTTGAATTTTGTGTGAAAAAGAAATAAAGGGTTGAGTGCAGGTTTGGAACATTTTGTGAAGTGTCTTAGTAAAGCAAAATCTTACTTGCATAAAGCAGGAAAATAGTTACAATACATGTTTAAGAATATAAATTAAAAGCCAAAAACCACGTGTAGTATTAACTAGTTATTTTTACCAGTCCACAGTTTTTGCTTATATATTCAGAGAAAAGAGCAGTTAATCAAGACACATTTATTTTGTTTAAATGATGGTTTATAAAAATAAATAAAAACATAAAGGTTTTTAGATAGATAAACCAAAAAATCTAGCAGTGTTATGCCCCAATTTTACGAAAAATCTATTTTAGGATAACAATGTAACATGTATTGCTCTATCATCTTGCATTTCAGTCCAAATTAGATCATATTGAAGTTTGTTCATAATATGGATGGACAACATGTTAAGTACTTTCTTGAGTCACAGTTAAATAAGAAATTAAAAATGGAAGATAACAAGGATTTTGGGAATGTATGTAAGATGAGCAGCAGAATATCTCCTTTACATTTATCCCAAGTTAATGAGATTTATGTGTTTGCTTCAATAAGAAGTATTAGCTTAAGCTAGTACAAACTGAAGCCTGGTGGGGAAGTCTTGAATAGCATTCCTGCTGCAATTAATAAACACTTCTGCAACACATCCAGAAAACACCTAGCATGACATAGCAAAGGCAGGATGACAATAACACCCTCTTTAAGATAGCAGGTTTGTTTCTCTGTCACAGTAAATGCTGCAGTTTCTTTCTCATGCACTAATTTGCAACTCGATGTAGGATCTCCATCTGACAAACTACAAATCTTTGCCTTATTATTCTCTAACTCCTTTCTCCCCTACCACACATAACGCTTCACACTATCTTTCCCTGTGAATGTACTTTTGTCAGCTCATTCACAGGTAAACAGGGTATAAATAAAACATAGTTCACCACATTGCCGTGGTTTTTAGTTGCTTTTTATTTCATCCTCTAAGCTATCAAAAATACTGTTTGCAACAGTAGAAGCCTGATTTCTCTTTTAAGTTCCTAAATTTTGTCTCACAGCAAATGAAATTTATTTACAAGATTTACAGCATGTCATTGAATCTGTTTTCCATAACACCGCAAATACTACCTTGAAAACCTCTCAGAACCCTTGCTTCAAATAAATCACTTTTGGTAGCTAAAATGGTCACTTGTGGCATATATTCTAGCTGAAGTAGGTAGCCCTACACACTATTAAAACCTATGCTAAGATTACTTATCAGTCAGCTGGTGACTCTCTTAGGAAACATTTGACTGCAGTCAGGTAGGCTACTCTGTGCCATGATCTATCAGCTCTGAAGAGGCCTTTTTAACACTCGGGAAACACTGCAGAATGAGCACATATACTATTTTTTTTTAATTCTAATTCAGAGAGCTGTAATATTCTTAGCATAAGAGAATTAGGAAGGATGCCTTAAACCTTGCCTCTGTGGCAAGCATGTTATCTCTGAATTTCAGACAGCTCTGGATAAAATATTAACGCATGGAAGTGTTGATTTAAATTACACATGCAAACAACAACTTTAAATATAGACAAACAGTAACAACAAAAGCCACTTGTTGTATTTCAGTATGTTATTTTTTACAGTTTTTTCTTTTCCTTGCACACAATGCTTGTGTTGCCAGCTATTCTATTAGAGCACTGATACTCCTTGCTTGTTTTCTACCTGTTTCCAACAGTCTTTGGATTTGTTAATATCCATACAGGATCTCTAAAATGGAAAACTTTTCCTTTTCAGTGTTGATTCCATTTCTGCATTGACTATCTTCTTTGCTAAGAGTACTTTCAGAGCACTTCAGTACAGCAGTCAACATTAAAACTTTTGTAGTTGCCTTTGGCACCTCTGTTTAGATATGCATACAAAACAAACCAGACATAGCCTAAGTTAATGGCACAGAAATTTTGGAATCAGTGTCTAGTATAGTAGGGTCACAACTTCTGCTGGTGATTCTAGGTAACACTAACATTATTAACAAATAATAATTAGACACATATGGTATCACTGTTATCATTTTTTTAGGGAAGTACACTATCTCAATATATCTAATGGTGCATCTTCTGGAACAATGCAGAGTATTGATGAGATATTGTATAATACAAATTTTCATGACTGTTTTATTAAGTTAGGAATCAAGTCATTTGGTGGTCCACATCAAGACAAATGTGGACACAATATGTAAGATACATTTGAAACAGTGTCTCTTTCACTGTATGCCTTTAAAACACAGTCTCAGAGATCCAAACAGAATAGCAGAAATTGCAAATAGAATGCCGACATATTTTTCATGTTACAGAGAATCCATAACTAATAATTTACAAGATTAAACCATTCTGATTTTAATGTAGAAATATCAAAAGGTTTTAGCTCAATGTTGCTTTCAAACTTTTTTTATGAATCACACAAACAAATTTCTTTCCTCTACAACATACACATACTTATACTATTCTTCTGACTGATAAATCAAGGCATCTCAAAAGTGGCTAGCTTAGTAGATCACTATGAAATAGGGTAAGTTCCAAAACTTTGCTTAGAAATACAGCACAGTAAACAATCCATCATCTTCAGACTATCTATAATTAAAAGTCAGGTAAGATTTATACAAGTGACTAACACAAATGGCTTTACACAAGTGGCTAACAATTTATAACCAGGAAAAAGTCAGAAAAACCTGGCCTCCCTGTCAAAAACTAAGGGCAGCTTGCGGAAAGAGACAATCAGAATAGTGCAAAGACAGGTTTAGTATAAGCACTGTCTTACTCTACTTTATTATTATGCTATGCAAAGGCAATATTGATCTCACTAAAGTCAGGGAGTTTTGGTACAGTACAGATTCCACAAGGTTCATAAAAATAAATGCTATTAAATAGATCAGTTAGAACCATTAAGGATGAAAAAAAAAAAATAGAACTTCTTTCCTGTCCAGAAGATTCTTGTTTGTACCTTTAGTTTCAATTTTAGCTACAAAGCATTGATCCATGTAATAAACTTGACTAAATATTTTGTAGGCAGTTAGAAACTGGATACAAAACAATGGGAAATAACTTCTGGTTGCTTACAAATTTTGAGTTATAAGCACACGGGATGAAATGAGCGCTGCATGAGAAACATTTCACAAACATCATACACTCTTTAAAATAAAATATTACAGAAATCAGGTAGGCAGATTAAACAACATATTTATATTCAAGTGCTAATACTAACACTAAACTATCCCCTCTCTCCAAAGAAACAACAAAAACCAAGTTCCAAAATCTTGTCTACAATGGTGGCGCCATATTAAAAAAACCCAACAAAACCAACCAACCAACAAAAAAAAACCCCAAAACCCAAACCAAAACAACAAAACCAAAACAAAACAAAAACCCCAACCCAAACATGCACTGGAGGTTTTTTTTTTTCAGATTACATGTCATGTGTTTAGGCACATCCTTTTAGCAGAATGTGAGCACCTGCTATGAATTATGCAAGCTCATGCACACAACCAACACGTTAAATTACAGCAGATACCACAACACCATGCACACAACAATGGCTAACCAGAGAATCCTACCACAAAGTGTGCAGATGCTCTTCCCTACCCCGTGAGCCACCGCTAGCTCTGGAGCTGTTGCTGTGGAGCCTGGTTACCCATTTTCATGACATGGGCGGTGTCCTTTGGAGAATCTTGCTCCTGTGGCTGTAAGTATTCCTATTTTTATAGTAATTTGATCAGGTCTGTTATCAAATGTAAAGCAGAGTTTGGCAGGAAATTCGGAGACACAATTTGTAATAGTGGAATGTCATCTCATACGTTCCAGTCACAGTGTCCTTATAATAATAATAATTCTGCCAATATCACAGTTGTAAACAGTTAAAGCAACAGTATTTGTGAATTCTCCTGAAACTCAGGCCCTGAATGACTCCTACCAGGCTACGGTGCTCCACAGGGAGAGAGGAACAGAGCCCTTAGGAGATACCCTGAGGTTCTCATCTCTCATTGAAGCAGAGTATTTGTACTTCTATTGTAAAATATAACCACAAGAAGCGAGAGTAGCAAAATAAAGTTAATACCTAATTTAGGTATGCTGTAAGTTAGCTTTAATTTGTAGATCTTATTGCCCTTAAAAATAACGAATCTTCTATTAAGTGCCTTTTCTGAAGGCTCCAAATGCTTTAAAGATACCAAGATTACTTTAAATAAGGTTGAAATATAATGGCACATCATAAACTGAGATAGTTAAATGAAAAAATTGTGTTAAAAATTTGAAATACAAAGAAAAATTTGGACAGACAATGCTACCAGCAATATACTTGATGTATTACTGAAAACATGTAAGTTGCCTAAATATTACATCAACTTAGAAAGCTTTCACATTTATTATTAAATTTGTGAAAATTCTGCAGAAAAACAATACTAATCACTCAAGTGGCCAGGCGCTGATGTCTCGATGCTGTTTATCAGAGTTCAAGGCATAGTTCTACCAGAAAAATTACAAAATACTCTATTTGTGATTGATAAAAGTAATGGTATCTTAATCAAGCAGAATATGAGAAAAAGCAAGAACTTAAATGAAATTACATTATTGCAATGATTCACAGAACTGCTTTATTTATTTTACCCCATCACACGTTCACATTTTCTGTATTATATCAGCTGAGTGAAATTTGCTCCTAGAAGTGTTTCTTTTCATATCTCAATCCTTTTTCTACTTGGGATTTATTCAATTACTACTTCCATGTATGTGTGTAACTATACGCAGGAAGCTGACAGCATTTTTGTTCAGTACTGAGTACACTCTTTTCCTAGGAAACATGAAGCAGGAGTCTTGTTTTATACACAAAAGACTCTCTCTGTCACTTGGGCATTAACTGTCTATCTCCCAGGCAAAAGCTGTCTACTCTCAAACTGCTTTCTTCTTTGAAAGGTGACAGACTGAAAGCAGAAACTGACTTTTCCAGTTAGCTACATGAACTTATAAATGAAAACCTTTCAGTCTGACAAGGGATGGGTTTTTTTTGAAGACAAATTTATATTGTTTTATAAGAAAAGATAGTGCACAATAAACACCTACAGAAACTAAATCAAACTGATCTTCAGGACAGTTCAGCAGTAGATCTTTTTCATACTTCAAGATTTGCTCCTTGATAGTGGAAATAGGTGAAAATCCCCTACAAGAAAATGTGATTGCAATAGAAGTCATCAGACTTTATAACTCATCCTGCTTTGCGTAAAGTGAACCAAACTCAAGCTCTGCATTTTAACATTTTTATTTATGTAAGCTCAATGTTATGCTCTTACAATTCACCACTGTCTCTTCAGTTAGGATATCTGCCTCGCTCCTAAGTTAATATGTGGTCATGAATTTCTGGCATCCACAGAAGTGTACAGGCCACTTAACAGGCAAGTCATGTAAATGATGTACACAGGTACAATACTCAAAAAAAAGACCAGGATACTGCTCATTAACCACCCCTACAGTAAAACAAACACTGATTAAAACTTTGTTTTTAGATGGATATAATTATAAAAAAAGCAATCACAATTATTGTAACTATTTATTACTGTCAGCAACAGTTCACTTACCTCATCAGGGTTGGCGTTAAAGGTGAGACTGCCCTCATCTAGCTGCATATACAATTTTCTAAAAGAAAATCCTAGAGGCGGATTCTTATTGTATATAGAACAGTGACCCCAAGTGGATTTGCACAACCTATGAAAATAGAATTAATCTATTATAAAAATTCCTTTCCAAATTTCATGGATTTTACAAAAGCAAAATGTAACCAACACTGCAAAGCTAATACTTGAGCTATAAGAAAAGTTAGAAGTAGGTTACTGTAACAGTTATTAAGTCATGTTTTGCCATGTTTTCCTGAAATCTTCAATTATATGATTAGTGTTTTCTTCTCACAGAGGTTTTGGTGTATTTGAGTGCAACATCAAAACCTATCCCAGTAGGTGGCATCATTATGACAACCAGAGAGCAGAGACCTCTGGCACTCCTAGAACCTGAACACTGGAGGACAGTGACAAGTTGGTCTCCTGGGGTACTATGACAGATTAAAACATTTTGTTTCTTTTCCTGTGCCCCAGTTGTGCAGTGAACTGGACACTGTATCTGCACACAATTATGCCTTTAATTCAGCCCTTTTCCCATCTGTCCTTCTTCACCCAACTCTTCTTCCTCTTGTCCTAACTGGCCAGTCCTAACAACTAGATCCAGTCCCATTCCTCTCGATCTTCTATAACCTTTGAGCTTCTTTCCTTTTTATTCCACCCTGACTCCATATCAGTCTCATCAGTTTCTGTCCCTCATCTCAGTTCCTTTGATGATACCATCTGCAATTCCCCTTCTACACTAGATTCTTTATTGAACTGGTAGTTCTGCTTCAACGCACCTGCCCAGTAACTAATTAGGAACAATGTTTAGGGCCCAGCACGTAGTCACTGGAGATATAGCAAAGATTCTGTTTTCAGTTCTGGAACCTGGGTCTTATTTGGACTGAGTTTGGAACTGCAACCACAGTACTTGCCAAAGCCTAAACACACCCTTATATGTGTGGAATAGTGAAGATTTTTACAGAGATTATGCAAATTGAGATTTTTATCTATTGCTAAATCAGGATGCATTTTCATTACCAAAAGAAATGTGGTATAAATGTGAGTATTATTTGGAAAGACTGCACAAAAAATGGTTGAACTGTTTCCCAGAACAAACTTCAAGGAAAATATGTATCTCCACCCCACATGTTAAAAATATATACTGCATGTAATTAAGAAGCTCTACTACAAGCTTTGGCCTAGGGAATTTATTTCTATTTAGGTTGAGTTTGAGACCAAGAACTGAGCACAGTACAATGCATATTGACAAACTTAGAAGCTTACTGGTATCCTTCACTAGAATTCCTGTTCCTGTCAATAGAACAGTCCCCAACAGCAGAACAATTGTGACTAAGAAGTTATGCTGCATTATCCTTTGCTAGGTTGAAAAGCATGATAGGAAGGGAAACTGCTTAATTCAAATGCAGCCAGGCAAGGAAACAGACGAGGGGAGGAAGAGATGTAGAGCATAATGAAAGGTAAATAAACAACCTGAACAGCAACCCAACTGCTACAGTAGTAATATTGTCTGTTAAGGGAGAAGAAAATGTTGTGAAAGAAGCTACAAGTTCTGCTGACCATCTACTCTAAAGATTAGTATGATTTCTTGAGTGTTTCCTAGTGTTGTAAAACATAAAATACCAAAGAATATGTTAATTACATTTTGATATTACACTATTTTATCTTAAAAATGTTCCTTTATTTATTTCCCAGACATACAAATTCTGCATAAGTTACACATAAACGTGTTTCAAGTGTTAGGCTGCAGAAATTTCACTTGAGAAAAAAACAACCTTTTCTTTCCTCCCTCCACAGCCATCTTCCAAAAAAGATACCTAATTTGTGTCAAGTGTAGCAGATGAGTTCTCACTTCTCTTCCTTTGGAAGTTTGGCTGAATATGCCTGCTTGCTTAAGCTAGACAACTGTTCAAAGTTCAGAGAAGTAATGATACAAACACCTGAGATGTGCTTTGAGATAATACAAAAGTGAAGACAAGTCCCTGTGATACTATCTCAAACACCAGGTGTTTAATAATACACATGTACACTTGTGCCAAGCATGCTTATGTATGTAGCAATGTCCAGTAATACCCCATGCTAATTAGAAATCCAGAATAACACATTTTTAAATGATATATGTTTCCTCTTTATAAATCTCATTTAACTTAGGAAACCTTTGCTAGGTTAGAAAGACGCACTGAAGCAAATTTAAAATCTAATACTTTTTACTATGCCCAGGTGATATTTCTTTTTTCATGCTTACCCTTGCCATAGGAGCTCATCATTAGCAAGATCCTGCCAGACACATGATGCTAGACAGAGATCAGTTGCATTCAGGTATGACAAAATGGTAAAACTGAGCTCTGGTGGCAACATTTCCAGGTTAATGAATCCTTCCTGTTCTTTAGATTTTCTTGTCTTCAGCAGGTGGTAGATGTCAATGCCTCCTTGAGCTTGCTTGCGGTGGCTCGTATTGGAAACATTGTTGTTAGCAGGTATCCTCCTACCAGGCTCTCTGCTAAGATAGCCTGGTCCACTGTATCCTTGCTGCTGCAATTGCTGGTTTCTAGCAATTCTCCAGAGTCCCTGACCCATCTGCGAGCCTGCTGGACATAAAATCCAAATTAGATACTGACAGCTATTTGTAAACATTTGTAAGACAGGCTCAGCACATAAGTAAAATTTTAGGACTCATCTGAATAGGTAGAAAGGGAGTTCTAGCAAAGTTATGTTGACCAGGTAATCAGTCTTCGTAGGGCAATTGAAAAAATACTGAAAACAAAACCTATTAAAAAAACCTAGATTTTTTTCAAAAGTTTCCATGATCGAAGAGCTACAAAATTAACAATAAGCTTCTTCAAAGAGTACCAAATATTATCTATATTGTATGCAAGTTAAGAAACCTTAGGCTTCAAAACATTTGGACTTCTTCAGACTTTCTTCAAAATTTCACAAAAAGACCTTATTTAGAGTCAATGAAGGACTCTTTAGAGTCAATGATTGGATAACACAGTGACTGACACTGAAACAAAGTTTAATGACTTCAGTGACAATGCAGTAAGGATTTTGAGTCCTCAGAAACAAAAGAAAAAGTATCTTTCCAAGCTTTCATACCTAGTAGCATAACATAAAGCCTTGATCATAAGATACTCACATACTTATACAGAGAATATCGCTGCAGAAATAGTATAAAAAGCCTTTTTGTAATGTAAAAAAATAAATTAAAAACATATTTGCTTTTAAGGACAAACTGAAGAAATTTCACAGAAGAAACAAAATGAGACAGAATTTAAACGAGTCTAGGACCAGCTGCTGAAAATCACAAGCTCTGCTATTTGTGTAGCTATTCAGCAGCTTATATGCCATTTGTTAGAACACATATAATTTTCCCAATCACGTAATTACTTTCAGCTCTGTAATAATCCAGGACGAATGCTTTCATAATAGAAGAAGAGCAAACCCATTGTTATGAAGCCTTTTAAGCAACGACGCCAAAGACTATATTTTAAAATTATTTTGAACCTATATTTTCAATCTTCAGACTCAGTATACCACTCAAATGCATGTTTTCAAACATCTAATAATGGAATTTTAATTGAAAACTCTTGATAGCTTGGCTGGAGTAGCTACCACAGTAAAAATAACATCGAGCTTGTTTATAAATCGCTGATCTTCTCTTGTTCTGTCTGCTATCTCTCAAAGCCTAATTTAAATTCTAATTGTTGCTTCCTCATGTTACTTTGCTACTTACTGCATAATCAATTCTTTTGCAGTGCTGACAAGCATGATAGGATGCTAAACGTAATCTAGATTAATGCTGCATTAGTACTGGATTCTATTTTATTAAATAAAAAAGAACATACACTCTAGATATAAACACTCTCCACTTTACAGTAACTGAGCCCTACAGCTGCTGATTTGCAGCCACGATTATCCCAAGAGGAAAACGTTCCTTCCTTCGACGTAAGCCTATCGAAACCGAAGCTTCGTTCATAGCAGCTGCATTGCAACCGAGGCCTGCTGGTCCCCGCCGGAACGTGAAAACCCTTCAGTCCCGACTGCGGGCCACCAGGCTGGCGGGCGGAGGCACAGCTCGTCCCGGGGAGCCGAGGCCCGAAGCCGCCCAAGGCCGCACCGCACCCCGAGAAGCTCCGCAGCCGAGCCGCCGCCCGAGCCGCCCGTCCCCCGGCAGAGCGGCACAGGGACCCGGCCCGGCCCGGCCGCCCGGCTCCCGGGCACCGGCGATCGCTGCCGGCGGGTGCCGCCCCCCGGCCCCATTGGGCCGCTCCGGGAGCCCCGGCCGCCGATTGGCCGCGCCGCCCGTCCGTCCGCGCCGCGGAGGGGCCCCCGCGGGGCCTACCTGTGCCAGCTCCGCTGCAACCGCCGCCGCGACGAGCCCGGCCCGCCTGCGTGCGAGGGCCGCGCCGGGCGGGAGGGGCTGCGCGGGCCTGGCGGCGGGGACGGGCGGACAGGCCCAGGGAAGGAGCCTCGGCAGGGAGGCCGAGCCCGCCGCCGCCCCGACTCCTGCCCGGGCAGCTCTGACGTCCGCTATTGTTGCTGGAAGTGACGTGCGCGGGGAGGGACGCGCGGCGAGCGGAAGTGCCCGTCGGCTTCGGCGGCGGCAGATTCGGTCTGCGCCCGCCGCACAGCCGGGCAACGGCGGAGCTCCGCCGCGCTGCCAGGGAGCGGCTGCGGGGCCTGGAGCGCTGCCAGGGAGCGGCTGCGGGGCTCCCGCCCCGCGGGTGAGCGTCAGCATCGCTCTCGGGGCGCGTCTGTCCCGGCCGCGCGGGCCTGCTCCCAGCTCGGGGCTCTCCCTCTCCTTGGAGACGGCGAGTTCCGGGGAGGGCCCGGTCTCCGCTCTTGTAGGGGCGAGGAAAGGCGGGTGGGGAGCCGGCCCCGGTCCCAGTGTGGCGAGTTTGCCGCAGCGCCCTGGTTCCGGGACCGCGGCACGCCTTGCCGTGTCCTGCCTGGGACACGCTGTTTTTCCCCTGTTTTTCCGCTGTTTTTCCGCTGGTGCCCGGGGCAACCAGCCGGGGACGCGCGGTGCCGTGTGCCGCTCGCTGGTGTGCAAGTGGCCTCTTCGCTGAGGGTGTCGCAGCTGGCACGGCAGCGAAGTCCCGTATTTGTCGGTGATGTGTTTGCAGCTCTCCGTAATGGTGTGATTTTCCGCAGCTCCCCTTCCTGTGTAATATGAGAGTCTAGATTCAGTTGGAAGAAATCAAACGTCTAGTTGTTGGGCATTTCAGAGACAGCGTTTATAGTGTTAACATACTTGGTAACTTGCGTGGGGTAGTTATTTTAGTTTTTGTTTATTTTGGTCTTTTTGTTTAGTTTTTACATTGATCCTTTGAATATCTTTCATACACATTTTTGACAGTTGTTCTTTGAGCCACTTCCTCAAAGCTTTAAATTATGGTAACTTGAAACTTTGTTATACTCGATTTCATTCTTGATAGCCAGCGCTCTGTAAATTCTACAGATTTCCACAGACAAAAGCTATGTATCTCATTTTACGGGGTTTACCTTCCCAAGATTTGCTGCTGACTTGACTGTTACTTTTATGAGCTCTTAGGCTGTTTTGTAGTGACAGTAGTTACCAGTTTTTACATCCAGAGATCTGGTGTAAAAAGAAAGGATTTTTGATGCTTTTGGGAAACAGCCTATATGTGATTAGACAAAATCCTGTGAGAGTGTCTTCTGTGACTATTTGCATTGCAGATTAGAGCTTCAGTTTTATGTTAGATTCTTTGAGATTTGTCTTAATAGCTGTTTAAATTTGCAAAACCATAGAATGGATCACATTGTAACATAATGCAGGAAGAATAGCTGCCTCAATTTCCAAATAATTGGTTAAATTATTCCCATTCTGACTTCGAAAAGTAAGTATTGTGTACTTCTGTTTAGTGCAACTAATAACCCAAAACCTAATGATTAAATTAAAGGAACCTGATGATTAAGTAGGAAGAAAGTCCTTTTAACAAGGGCAGAACACATAGGAAGAGCTTACTCTTGAAGATTGCTGATTAAACACCACAGAAGTACAAGAAGAAAAACACCCACAACAAACCCAGCCCACTGTAAATGTAACTGTTTCTTGAGACCATTGCTTCATTTATAAGCTGTGTGACCGTGCCTCTTCACTGCTTATATTGGTAGGCTTCAAAATACTTGTTTGGTAGCAAGAAAAGAAATTTAGTGAAGATAGTGGCAGGTAATTATCTCCTAGGTTCTAGCAGAAAGTTGAATTTAGGTGATTATTTGCATTTTGTAATTTTTGTGTACATAATGTTTTTTTAACAGATGCACTTTTTTATGTATATTTCATAACCTGAAAGAAGAATAGCATTTGGAATAATGGCAACAGGAGACCTAAATGGAAGTTTAAGAAAAATAGAACAAGGACTTCGCTTGTTAAATTATCCACGAGATGTGGATTATACAGTGTAAGTGGCAGTGTGAAAACTTATGCTAATACATGATGACAAGCAAGATATATAAACAAGATATGCATAAGGATTAGCATTGCACCCAGTGATAAGCAGAACATAACTGGGAACTTGGGGTGTGGGCTGTGTGAACTGGGATATAAAAGTACACAGTTTTGCTCTTCTGAGCAATCCTTAGAACAATCCTGGGCTGTATTAGTGTCTTGCTCCTCTTCTGCTGTTCTTGTCTTTGTTTTGGTTAATGTCACCTTTTGGATTTCTGCAGAAGTGCTTGCAAAACTTCCTTCAGGAAATTTCATCCTATAAAGATTAGAAACAAAAAAATGGTCTGAATGTTGAGCTGGAAACGCTGGTGGGCTTTAGACTTGACAATGTTTAAATTATATGTAGATCACAAGAACATTTTTTGGAGCATTTTACAGATTACAGCAAAGATGGCTGAATGAGACATGCCCGAGCAATGAGACCTTACAATGAAAGATATTTAGATAGAACCTGCTGTGTATTTATTCCTTTCAAGTTAAATGTTGAAATTCATGTAATGAAAAGCTTTTGTTACCTTCTGCTGTGTAAAATACTTTTGTCTCTTTATAGGTTAGTAAAAGGGGATCCAGCTGCATTTTTACCTATCATCAGCTATTGTTTTACATCTTTCTCAACTTGCATAGCAGAGCTTTTGGTAAAGTGTGATGTGGAACTGACAGCCAAGAGCGACTTGCGTTTTATTGAAGCTGTTTATAAGGTATCCCTTCATGTTCTCTGCTAAAGAAACTTCACAGAAATTAAACAGTTACTATGAGCTTTACTAGAAAGTGAAAGTTTTTGGAAATGAACATGAATTTAAGTGCTTTTAGGATTTAAGATGGGTATTAAGTCACTGTGTGCAAGGTTTTAGATTTTAATGAAAATAAGAATGGGTGGTGGTAGCCAAATCTCAGTTTTGAGACATTTGCAGAAACAGTAATATTGTTAGATGTTAGTTTTGAAGAACACAGAAATTTTTATTGGACAAAAAGATTTATAGAAGTCACCTTGGCAAAAATCTTAACCACCAAAAAAATCACCAGGAACTCAAAAAATTGTAAGCACAGTTTAGAAATACAGCTATTTTGAAACACTATGCCATTTTAATACATGAAATTGAATATTAACCTTTTATAAACCGGAATAAAATTCTTAACTGATTGAAAATAACTTTGAACTATCCTTAAAATGTATAAAAGCATGTTTTTTATGAAAGGTGGATTGATGAATTAAGAAAAAGTGACTTATTCAGACGAGGTTTCCATCTGAGAGGAAAGGCTTCTTTAGGAGCCTTATGTAGCCCTCTGATGTATTTGCTGAGGTTAATATAACATTTTATTGTGGATTCACTTTAAAAGCTCTTAGTTTTATTTTTTTTTAGTATTAATTGTATAGTCGGTTATTTCTTGAATCTTAAGACTGTGAGTTGAAGTTTACAAGAGTGGTGTGAATGAAAGAGGAGATATGTTGAAGGCCTAGTTAAAAGGAACAGCTATATATTTATTGATTTATATAAAAATAATCAAATGAGTAAAGGCTTAACTGCTGAAGTGCAGAATGAAAGACAAGATTGTAGTAAAATAAGAATATGGGCATGCCATTTCTACAGTAAATTGTGAGGTGATTTTGAAAGTGAAGTAAACTCTTATTTTGTTGCAGTTTCTTCGGGATCAATTTCAGTATAAACCAATTTTAACAAAAGAGCAGTTTCTTCAAGTTGGCTTTGCGGAAAGAAAAATGCAAATTGTTTGTGACATTATCAACTGTGTGGTGAAGAAACATAAGGAGCTGAGTAACTCTAGTAAGGTACTGATCAAATGGTTGCCTTTTTTAATATGTTTCTTTAGACGTGTTTGATGCTGCAGATAAACTGGTCTTCAGCTTATCTTTGAAGATATTGCTCATTGCTCATGGACCAAATAATGGAAAGTTAGTATGAAGTTTCATTGTAAGATGCTTGAATGCTTTCATTCAAGACATGAAGCTGGCAATACTTTGTAGTATAAAAAAATTAGAATGAAGATAAATCTAATTGTTATTTTTACAGTAAGTGGTATATTTTCTTTTACACTTCTTGATACAGTGAACATGTGAATTAATAAACTTCTCAGATAAATTTAAAGGCGAAACAAAATCTTTTCATGTTGAATTTCTGTAACAATTCAAAAATAACGCTTCTGTTTGTTTCTCAAATGTGATTATTTTCATCAATGATACTTGTAATGGCATTATTTTTTATCAGTGTGTGGTGTATCAGTGTCTGCTTTAATGAAAGGAATTTGCAGTCTTTATATTTCACAGGATTTTGTTTCCTTTGAGTTTTTAACAAGTCTTTAGGACTTCTGCATGCTTAATTTCTCAGTTTTGAAGACATAACTACATTTTTTTTGTATTTGTTTTACTTTCAACTCGGGTGCATGTTGTCTTTTCTATTTATAACCATCTATTGATGCAACCTAGCATAGGTATAAATGAGTGTAAAAGTATGACATTTACTTCTGGATCTGTGTTCTCTATAACTTTGAGCCTTATTTAATTTTTTTTTAGACGTTATTGTACTACAGAGGTTTAAATGTGTTTGTGTGTGTGCAGCATGAAATACTCCTGTCAGTCAGAGATGGTGTTAGAAAGTGGGGTGTGGAATCCTGAAAATTTTCTCTTGTTATTTTCTTCTGTTCACTTTGGAGGTTAAATCCCAAACGAAAAAAAAAATCAGACCTCTTAAATGTGAAGTATGGTCAAATTGTGGTAAAGGCCTTGCTGATCCAAGTCGCAGTGCTCTGAATCCCAAACAGGTATGAAAATAATTTTTATGTTTTATCTCCTTTGTAGTAAGTCAGGCTCTTGCTGAAATTTTTTGCTTTTGTTTTGGTTTTAATGCTTAATCAAACCAGTTTTGATGTGGGCTGATGTTTGTTTGTTTGTTTTTCTCCAGAGTGTGGTTGGCTGAAATAATAGCTGAAAAACAGAGGATGTTGCCTCTATTTTACTGAGTAGTTGATCTCAGAGTCTTGCTGGTAATGACCTAGTGCTGTTGTTTGTGCTATATTTGAGTTATATCAAGTGTAAGGGAGAGCAATGGGAAAAGATACAATGGCACAAAGAAGCTGTATGGTGTTTGAAGAGTGAAGTGTGCTTGGCCTAGCATGTGTTTAAAACACAGCTTTCAAAACACTATTTGGTGTTTTATCTGAATCTGTTCAGGAAGTTTTCATAATGTAGCATTCCTTTTGGCTTTGGTTTTACAAAGGTAAAATGATTATGCATTAAGTAAAAATATCTATACGTTATTCCACTCTTGACATGTGAAGGAGGCAGTTTTCCTGATATTATCTGCTAAAAGGGCACAAAATAAAATTTTAGAAAACTTCTAGGACTATGATTGCATGTTAATAGCTGATGGTTTCTACTTATAAGGAAAATACTGCTTTTATCAAGGAAAACTTTGTGAAGAAAGTGTTTGGAATGGCTTCTCTGTCTCTTCTAGTTGTTAATAGTGGCACTGCATGGGATAGATACGTGTGTTTTAAGAATTCTCTAGAAGAGGAAAGTTTCAGCTTAACTAAAACATTGAGGAATTTCTACATGTTAAGATGCTGCACAGAACTAGTGATTGTGCATTCTTAATAATTTTGTGATATTATCATAAGATTTAATCCACCTGAAGAAATTGCAGAATTTCTCTTTGTTTTCTCTAAGGGAAGCCTTCAAAGGAAACTAATGTATATCTCATAGGGCTATTTTGCTGACAGTTGTCAAGAAAAAGGAAGAATTCTAATATTCTTAGTTAAACCTTTTTTGTTCTTAATGTTTTAGTCATGGGTTTGATGTTGAAACTGTCTATACCTATGAATTTCGCTGTAGGTAATAACGTATTTTCCAGTCCACACTTAGAAATCTAACAACCTTTAAATTAAAGGAGGACATTAATGTCTTCATTACTGTTTATGGAAAGGAAACAAGGTACACAGTATATATGGCAAAGTGCATGCATATTTGTTTTACAGTTCCTTCAGGTCTGTATGATTTTTTTAAAAATTAAACTGCCTCCTCTTGCTTTCTGTATTTTGTAACCAGTTGGGATAAGATAGTTAGATTTAAATAAATATTGAAATAATGGATCTTAATTGGCTAATGAATTGAAATATTATTGTTATGAATAACACCAGCAGTTAATTGTGTTTGTTTGTTTGATTGTTTGTTTTTTAGCATACTCAAAAGAAGCCTCTAGTTGAACGACACTCAGGAAATGAAGTTAGTGGTGATCTTTATCCACTACCCCTTCCAGCACAGGGAGGGACTGAGGAAGAATTGTGCCCAGATTATGATATTGTGGAAGTTAACTGTGAACAAGTAAGGACTTCTATTTTAAGATGTCTTTCTATTGCAGGATTTGTCTGAAGGGATAAAGGTTTTTACATTATAGCTATACTTCAGGAGTATGCAGCAGATACTTAATAAATGTATTGAAAAAGTTGGAAAAAGGAAAAGTCAGTTAAATTGTACTGTCTCTTTCAAGACATAGTTCTGTCAACAACTTCTTTTAGAAGCTGTGTTCCCTGAGTAGGCATATTTTGGTAATTCTGGAAGAAAAATAATTTTCTAATGTGTCAGGATGTGGTTACTGAACTTGAAGATTGCACTGAATTAGAGGATATGTTCTTATCGGTATTTTTCAGGTCGTAGAAGAAAATTCACAAATTGAGTTTTTAAAGAGTCAGCTTGCAGATTTCCAGGAAAAGCTTCATAAGCTAGATTGGATGGAAGATAAGCTACAAGTTTTAGAAGAGAAACTGCAAGGAAAGGTGATCGTAGATGAAAAGGACTGGAATAACTTACTGAATCGAGTTTTGCTTCTTGAAACAGAACTGTTGTTACAATCCAGAAAGGTGTGTTAATTTCTCTCTTAATTCTATAACAAAAATTGCCCAAACATAATCTTGTTGGTCTGTTTCTGCCCTCCCTGCCTCATGATGTGTTTTTGTCACTGGTTTTAAAAGTACAATCTGAATGCAAGTGCTGTTTATGAAGTTGATGTTTTTTTTTTCTTAACTGTTAAATTCTGTTCTCTGAGACTTTATGAACCAAAACTTGCCATCTGTTCTCATTAGTAATGATTCAGTGTAATTTTATTTACTGCTGAAGTTATAGAAGAAAGTTTTTGAACGTGGAGTCTTCATTCTTTTCAACAGATAGTGACAAAAATGGATGGCATGCACAGTGGAAAATACAGGGTTAATCAAAAAGTTATTTCTTATTTTAGTCCTATGTGTAATTTATGGATCCTTGAAATTTCTAGTCTAATTAGTGGGGTTTTTTCTCCTATTCTCACTCTCTTCCCACTCTTCCTATTTTTTGTCCATGATGTTCATTGCATTTTTGAATGTGTGAAAGCACTGCAGTTGTGATGTGGCTACATTTGGCATAGCAAATAAAGCTTCTTGTTGCCTTAACACTAGGTTATTTTTCATGCTGTTGAAAGGTCCTTGTGTGCACATTATGTACTTTGATGTATGTACACATGTAAATATTTTGAGTTGCAGTGAACCATAGCATCACTTTGAAATTAATCATGTGATCAAAAATTTTCCCTAATGTATCTTGTGTATCCTTCAGACACTGTCAGATGCTTTCCAGAAGTTGAAAATCCTTGTGGAAAATAGTTGATTGGTGCTGCATTTTTCTTTGCAGCTGTAAAACTGTTGAATTTATTCACAACTAGGAGCTCTGTGCATTTTGCTGACCCCACTAATTTGAAAATGTTGCTAGTACTTGTATACCAGACATGTTTTACTGTGTGCCTTGCAAGTGTGGTGGTTATGCAGTCTTGAAATAGACAGATGTTTCAAACTGATCACTAGGTTATTTCTAAAAGCTCAATTAGTAAGGATAGATATTCTCAATCACTTTAAAAAAAATTAGGTCCTTAGTAGTTCATGTGATTTTACCATCTGAAATCAGAGTCTTATGGATCAGTAGACGTGTGTCCAACTAATACCACCAATGATAATGTTTTTTTTTTTTCTGGAAGCAGTCTCAAGAGGCCTTCAGGTGAACAGCCACAGACAGTTTTTCTCCTGTTTCAAATGTATTCTTTTCAAGAAATTGCTGTAGCACATGGGAAAGCTCATGTTTCAGACTAGACTTGTTCTTTTGTTTTGTAAATTTGATTTATTACTGCTTCACTAACATGTTTATTGCAGTTGTTCATATGATTGGAATAGTACCTGGAAAATACTCTAAAAAATATCACTGAGAAGTTTCCAGTGATAATTATATTTCTGTACTGCATGTTACTGACAGAATTCACCTGCAGAAACAAGTTCAGTTATAGTTTCTGTATGACATTCTATATACAAATATATAAGACTATATATATGTATACATAGTCATCAAAGCAACTATTTTGCAATAGACATTTGAAAACTGCTGAGAAATAATCCTTTGGGCCACAGAATTGCTGCTTTTTTGTTTAATGAAATTGCATCCATGTTGTGCTTCACACATACAGAAACAATTCAGAATTATTACAGAAACAATTCAGAATTATTCCTCTCTGACTCTTGCACTTTACAGGGAATTTTTGGCATCTAACCAACATAGCAGGAACACTCTTAAGATCTGTCTTTTGCTGTTGCCAAAGTAGCAGCAGCTGTGCATTTAAGTTCTGGGAAAGTCTGAAAGCTACCAAATCCATTTCAATGAAAGGAATTGAACAGACGTAGTCTCTGCAGATTCTATTTTTGTGTTTTTTTAAGAGATGGACATTATTACAGTTTTTTCCAGCATTTTCCCATACAATACCTACTATTTCTCCTTTGTTAATTTATTTGGGTGTAGTAGTCCCCTCTTAGCTGATGCGGTTACTCCAGTATATAAAGTGACATATTTTAAAGGCTGAGGTATCAAATCATAATGATTACTCATTAGTAAAAAAAATTCTAGATGTTGTTTGAGTGTTTCATTTTTTTACTTTGAAATTAGAAAGTTGAACTCAAAAATACTATTGTTTCCTTGCTTATGAACAACCTTTTTAAAGTTACATTGAGTTAAACTGAGAATGTTTCTTAAAAGAGCCCTCTCTCATTTAGGAGCCTGGGAAACCAGCTTAAAATAGCCTTCTGGGTTCTAAGCATTTAGGTGCAGTGAATTTCAGTTAGTCTATAGGCTATTTTTTCAGGACTGAGGACTCTATTTTTGGGTATCAGCTAGCAGTAGAAGAAGGCACACTTACTTTAAGCTAATAGCAACCAATGTTGAGATGAAATTATTAGTACAGGCTAAGACCATTCTGATTGTCCATTCTACTGATAAGTAAGTTTTATGCACTATATTTTGACCTGGTTTTGACCTCATCATGAACAGCAACATTAATGTTTTAAAAATACCTGTTTAAATAGACTAGTTTTTTAATGAAGTGCATTTATGGAAGTGTTGAATTTTTTAGTCCTGTGAAGATATTTGTGCAGTGCCAACACGGTGTAGCAAGCAAATACACACATACCTGATACTTAAATACAGTTTTGTTCTGTCAGAAGATGATTTAAACAGGGTGTATGGCTAAAATGCAGTAAACTTGTATTTCAGAGAGACTTTCTTAAAGACTTCAGCAATATAAATCAAAAAAGAACTTCTAGTAGCATTCCAGTTTCCCTTGGTGAGTATTAATGATTTCCCTTTTAATTAATGTAAATATGCTAAACATTTCTTGCTGACCTTGACTAAAATAGTTAAGTAGGTAACTGCAATTTTGTGACCTCTGAATTTAAACCCATCCTGCAGATAAGAAGTTAACCTCCTCATCATTTCATGTTTCTAACTTATTCTTAATATGATTTAGTTGCTATAGCATAGTAAGTAATAGTTTAAAAGAGCTACTAAAAATATCAAAGATGCAAATTAACGTTCTGTTACTAAAGCTGTGAATAACAATACTGTCATTTGGACTTTAAAGCAGTTATCATCATGTTCCAAAAATGCGCTGTTCTCAAGCACAAATGCCACTAATATCTTTTAGGTTGCTGTTTTCTTCTTTAATGGGGCTCAGACAAATAATGATTCATAATCTTTGTTGGTTTTCAACTCACTACTAAATGTTTTCTATATTTCTATGCTCTGAAGCAGTTAGCAGCTGTCCAACTGGCATTTTTGATAAACTTTCTTGTTTTGAAGAGAAAGTCAAAATCTTTTTCTTCCGTTTCCAACTTCCGTTTTATTTTGATAACCTACAAGAAGTAAACAAAGCAGATTTGAGTGGGAAAGAAGTTAAAAGCACTGCTCAGGCCATGAGTAATTAATCTGTCTTCCTCAATAGTAGCTCTTTGGCCTTTAGCTCTATTAGCTCCCTCTGTTCTCTTCCTTGATTTGGCCTGTTTCCCTTGTGGCAGCTGTTATTCCTACCACCAGTGGTAAGGGGGATATTCTATTTTCCATTCTCACATATTAGGCTTTTTTGTCCAGTGTGGGGCTTTTGAATTGTATAATTAAAAAGGAGTCTCAGTAATCCAGTTTCCATGGAAATTAGGAAGGCAGTTATTGGTTATGTCAAAGCTTGTTTTTATCATGGAGTCTCAGAAACGGGACCTTCATTTTACAGGACTCAGAAAGCAACATATTTACTTCCTGTGATAAGTTTAGTGGTGTGTTACTGACACTTGAGGACTTTGTAGTAAGTAAATAGTTAGATGGTTTTTTGAAAGAGAATTTTCAGACTCCCCAAATTCTGAATTTGTTGTTTCTGCTTTTCTAAAATTTAGGAAATTTTAGGCATGAAAGTTATTAGGACAGTCTTAACTCTTTTATCTGAGAGTATAGTACTTGGGATCCTTTCCAGCTCTTTTTGGTTGTTGTACTCTTAAGAAATCACAGCTGTACCAAATAAAAAATTTTTAATTTTAGGTATTTAAAAACAGTTTATTATGAATTTTAGATACAAAATAGTGTAGCTACGTTTGTTCCAAAGGTATGATGTGTAGATGGTGACTTTACTAAAAATGAATATGGGAACATGTGTTTTTTTGAGATACTAAATTCTCTTCCCTGACAATAGTAATCTAAAATTACAAACAATATCACAGCTTCCAAATGAAAAAGAAAGAAAAAAGAGACAAAAATTCTGCTACTTATAAGTCAGGTTACTTTGCACAAATTAAAGACATGTTTGAGCAGGCAGTTTACAATAAAAATAATGTAAACTATATGAAATTACTATTAAAGGTTTGGCAATGTAATCAGATGTTCATAAGCTTTGATTTTATTCTAATCAGGAGAAAATAATCTTCTTAGTAATCTTTAGAATTTGCTTTTAGTATATTATATATATTATACATAGTGTCATATTGCACTTGTTTAAAAAAAATGAGGAACCCATTTTGGACTCCCATAGTAGCTTTTTCCTTCCCCTCTTTATACAATGCATTCTCTTCTGTTATTGCCTACTGTAAATCACATTATTTGATAGCTGACCTTGCAAAAGAGAGCAAGAAGGCAAAGGTGACATAAAACTGAGCATTTCTCTGTAGATACAGAGAGGAATGAGGAGATGCCAGGGAGTCATCTTCAGTCGTCTGGATGCGGTTCACTGTTATCCACAGACCAACCTCCCAAAGACATGACCATTAATTCTCATGATCTGACAGACATTTCAAAGGTAAGTAAAGCTGGTGAATGCTCAGTTGATTTCCTTTGAGGTCAAGAGAACAAGTAAGCATTGGTTTTAGTTGTGTATACTGATAGAAAAACAAGGAAACTGTGCAAAACTACCACTAGTTCTGTCTCATAAAAATACTTTTCATATGCAAACACTGCTTAAACTCACATTTTCTCTGAATTTAAATTGAAAGTCCATCTGAAGAATGTAAGCTTTGAAGAGTTCACTAACTATGTTGCTTTTAAATTGTAGGAGACAATAAGACAAAGAATGGAAAAGATAAGTAAAATGTAAGTAATAGGAAAGGGCAGCAGGAATTTATTTCCCAGGAGGGAGTTGTACTGGAGTAAGGCGCACAGAGAATGTACATATGTGTTCCAAACCTCAAAGGTCTGTACATCAGGTGTGGCATTTCCTTATGGCTCTACTGGATAATAAATCCACTTACAGTTTTGTATTTGTGGGATGAGTCACTGTTTTGGTTTCTAAAAAGCAATAGAAAGCACTCTTAGTAGTATTAACTAGAGAATAAAGAGTGTTTAGAATTTGGTTGATAAGAAATAGGAATATTATTTATTTCCTGATTTAAATTCTCTGGTACTTGCAATTTTTCTTTCTGAAAAGTACCTATTATCTTAAATGGTTTTTATTATTTAAGGAAATGTAAAACTAATTTCAACCTAAGCATTATAATAACTGTATTAAGATGTATTTGATAATTATTCTGAGATCTAGAATAAAATTTTTTGTTATGTTTTTATTATACTTGAAGAGAAATGTGTTGCTTTATCATGTTTCTCTAGCAAGAGATTTCTATAAGTGTGTGGCCTATAAAAAACTCTAGCCTTTTCTGTAATTTTAATTTTATTGTGTGGGTTACTCCTTTTTTGTGTACTTGAGGTTTATTGATAAATGGTAGGCATTTAAGATAGAAATTAATTGCAGGGGAAAAGGGAGGGGTGAGAGAAAACTTATAGGGTCATGCTGCTTATTAGTATTTTGGATAATTAGGAAGTTAAAAGCAAGTCAGTTATTTTTGTACCCTACTTTATTAAGTGTATGTAAATAAAATTTATTTTCAGAATGGAAGAAACCTTCAAATTGTTCAAAACACCAAGCCCACCTCTGGGAATACCTGCAAGCACAAGTCTTCAGACCTTGTCTCTGCAGCCTTGTGGATACCAGAAATAATCTGTATGTTTGTACAGCGTTAAAGTTTTAATATATCAAATTTGTAATGATCACTAGTGCTTTTATTGCTTTGAATAAATATTTTACTCATGCATCTGTGTATTGATTTCCCTCCTCACGACCACAATTTTTGATTTTGAAGACTATTCAAATAGCTTCTTCCCCCCTCCTTGCACTTTTGTAAATTGAAGTCATTACAGCAGTGTATTCTTGTGTTGACATTTGTTAGCAGTGTGCTAAGTAATATGTTTTTTAAAGTGTGTGGGCTTGAGGACTGTGGTTTACATCCTGTTGGAAACATTCCAGCTGGAACTTGCATATTACACCCAAGAGGCATTCTTACATACCATCCTACCATCTGTACTCTTGAATAAGTCTTAATAAAAAACTTAACATACACAGTTTCAAATATGTACCTTTTTTTGCTGGTTTTTTTTGAAATTTTATTTTTAAATATAAGTTTTCATGCTGAGCTGGAGAGCACCAACACTTTATGGCTTCCATTAACACTGACAAAGTGGGGGTCAGTTTGATCCTAAACACAAAAATGTGCAAGTAAGTCCACAGACTTTGACTGCAAGAGATGTGTTGAGTGTTTTAGCGCTCTTACCCAACACATTTTAAGACCAGCAGCACAGATGGAGACCAGTCTGTATACAAAGAAACACATTTTCATTATTTGAAGCCATATTAAGATTCTGTTTAGAGACATAAGTAGATGTAAGACTTGCATAAACATATGATCAAACCAAAGATGTGTGAGGCTTGATTGGATTTATTTAATTGTATATTGCTTTTTGTAAATTGGTAGCCTATCATATCAAGGCTCCTTTGTGTTTTAATACTTCAGTTAAAAAGATTTTTGGAGTTTAATATTACAGACCAGTCGTAATTTTTTGGGGCGCAGAGTTTGCAGATGAAGGCAAAAGCAGCTGTTTAACATGCTGTAAAAAGTGATTTCTATGCTTTAACAATAATTATGATTTTTTTCTATAACCATATGGAATATAAATGGACTTTATTTTACACAGAAACAGAAGAGTTTATGGCGATCTGTGATGTTATATGAACTAGTTCTGGGTTTTTTAGACTTTTGTGACTTCTGTGATTTTTCAGTTGTTTAAAAATAAAAGAACCTATAAAGATTGGATCGTAGGAATGTGTTTTGCTCCTTAATCGAAAATAGGCCTTGCAAATCACTGTTCATTATTCTAACAATGAAATGAAATGATGTTTCCTTCTAAATGTTAGAACCATTAATGTCTTAAAATAGGACTACAGCACCATCTTGTGGAAATCTTTATTCAGTCATCAAAGAAGTAAAAATCAGTATTTCTGTCTTCTTTAAGCTGCTATGATCAAGTATTTTGAATTATCTCTCTCATATTTTTCCTCTTTGCCTTGAAGTCAGAGATGCTTTTATGTGAAGTAGGATATTTATTCTCTGTGATATTTGTTAAAGAGTGTGGCAGGACAGAGAGGAATGACAGCTGTTTACTGATGCCATGGAAAAAATGAGAAGTCTTAGTATACTTGATTCAAGTTACAGAGACTTATCATTGAATGCATCTGGGGAATGCAGCGTTAGGAAAAGCTCCTTCTCTCTGTGTGCAATTCAATGTAATTTCTATTTAGTGCTATAAAATTGAAAATCCCAAGTTGTTAAATTATTTACTTCTTCCAGCAACATATACAGTGCTGAAAAACTAAAACCAAGGGTATGGACAAGCTGAAGTTTGAGCAGTGCATTATTGTCTTGCAAAGGTTAATTTTTCTGGAGAAACAGGAAAGTAAGATGATCAAAGTTTTTTAGAAGCTACTAACTGTGGAAATTATTTAGTTACTTTGTAGTACAGATGCTTAAAATTCTTTACTAATCACCAGTGAACAGGGCTTGAAACAGCCTTTTTCTGTCAACTACTTGTTTTGACAAGTTAGGTATCATTGCAAACAGTTGCAGTTGTAATATATTCTACTTTAAAATAATTTATTTGCTAAATATTTACAGTTATCTTTTCAAACACTTTATGCCACATATACTTTCTCTTTAGTGGTTTTTTTTTAGGATCTTTTTAAACTTTGTGTGGTGAAAATAATTTATAATCCTCAGACAGCAAATTATGGTTCCTCAGGAAAATTATTATATCTGCAAAAATGGTTTAATGATAGTATTTAGCTTCTGTGATCTGTAGGCAGATTTCTGTGTGATAGAGATCTGTGTTGTGCTCTTTGTGGGATACTGGGGATGATGCATTCTTGTCACCTGTGCCAGATGAGCAGTCAAGACAAGGATAGTGATTAAAACACTTTTAACTTGAGTGACCCAAATGGGGAAAAGAAATTGTTCCAAAACTGTGATATTCCTTCTCTGGAGAATCCTATGGCTTATTTAATGAGGAGTAGTAAAGTTAGTGTCTGTGTTTAGGCAATGTGACCTTATCTGATAGAAAAATGCTGTATCAGTCATTGCAAAACTCATTATCTAGACAATCTAGAGCAGATGCTTGATTTGGAAGTGGTCAAGCTTTTTATTCTCTATGAGCAAACTGCTATAGTCAGAATTAGCTGTAGTGTGGAGCACTGATGTTCTAATGCAGCATTGGGTGTTGGTTTTCCTCTCCCCTTTCTCTATGCAGTTATTTTAAAGATAACTTATACTGTAAAGCAAAATCACTTGATGATAGACTCAAAATCAACAGAAATATAATTTTTCCAATGTTAGGTTTATAATGATAATTTTTTCGCATAAGCAATGTCAAAGAATATTATGCCTCAGGGTATTTTAATCAAAGGTGAAATTCTATTTCTAAAACATTCTGCTAGGTCTTCATAAACTTTCACACTTGTGTGTCTGTTCTCTTACCTGGTGTTGCTGCACTGCATTGAGTGCATGTTGAAATATGAACTGGGATTAAGAGTTAGAGAGCCTTGAATACTTTCCATGAATGCTGAGAATAGTTTCACAAAGCTGAAGTTTTTGGCAGCTTAAGGGATTTCCTCCCAGTGCTGATCATTCCCATCTGTCTGTGTTATCAACTGTGTTTTGTAACTGATGTGACTTAAATACACCCTTCTGAAAATAAATAGTGAGGGGTATTGGTTGTATTTTTTTGGGTGGCCTTGTTTTTGGGAATTTTTTTTCCTCATTCACATCAGCTCTGTGATCAGCTTATGACATTGCATCCAAATGTTTGTGCCTGAGGTTTCAGTTGGAGCAGCCTGCTATGCTATCAACAAGTAACTGTGCAAGAGGAGAGAAAATGGATCGAGTTGGTGTTTTACTGCTGAAAGATATCTTTCTCTGAGTCTGCAGGGTGCTAGAAGTGAAGAAGTTCCTGTGCAAAGTCCCAATGTATATATTAATGAAAGCTTGTCTGGTGTATTTTTGAATTGATTGAATGAAAGGGCAAATGTGTGTCTGAGAAAAAACATGGAAAATAGGATTAAAGGAAATCTAAATCTACAATTTGGAATTGGGTCAGTTTTCAGGAGCAGAAATAGCTGTTTATTACATGTGCTTTTGTTTTTTCTTCTTTTTTTTTCTTTGGCCAGTTCTCTTGGATTTAGAGGCATATTTTTCATATGTTCAAAATACCTTAAAAACTCAGCCCATTCTTTGCTGTGTAAAATGACCATAAAATATACAGGCAAATACAAACCCAAACCTTGGAGAATATTCTTTGTAATCTTCTGTATTGTGGAATAAATATGTATGAATATGTAACACATTTAAAATATTTCACATAGGCAATCACTGTACTATAAAAATAAGAAACATTCTCCTTACAACTTCAGTTTAACTGTAGGAATAAACTAGGCAATATAGTTCATGGTTCTTGAAGCATTTCATTGCTATCAATATAAGCAAATTTCAATATGCAGGAAGACTCCTCATTTATTTCTAGCAGTGTGTGTTCATTTGCTCCATAGGTGATCAAGTAGAGAGCACTGAGCCTTTCCTGTCACACTGACTGATGGTCTGGCATTGCATAGTCTTTGTCCCTATATTGTTGCATAAGACACTGATAGTGATTTCTTAGCCTGCTTGCTCTAACTGCAAAATTAAGAGATTCCCCTTGCTTTTCTCTTTAGCAGGATGTGGTTTATTTCATTGTTTATGCCCGCTTTAAGAATTACTTAGTAAAAAAGCCAATGGAAAAAAATGTAGTCTGTTTTTTCTTGTAATTGAAGCCATCCCATTGGAACCTATTGAAGGAACTAAGCATAAGTTCATGAACTTACTTGAGCTTATGTATTAGTGGTAACTTAGGGTCCAGCTTCTTGTAGTTATAAAAGTGGTTGACAGCTGTGATAATTTCAGTTAAAGTAAGTTGTGCTTTTGTGTGAACTACAGAAAAATAGGTGCTGATATGGTAGAAGATTACTAACCTGAATGCTTTATCAAGTTCCATTTTAAACGGAGATATAACAATTTAAGATCACTGACTCAAATTTTTTTTTGGTATGTTTTTTCTTGTATTGCTGTTGGAACATTTCTGTATTCTTTTTATTATATATAGCCTTTTTCATTAAGATATACCAGCAAACAATATATTGCTCTAAGTATTTTGTGATTGGATGTCATACTCAAAATGTAAATATTTTTGTTTAAAACTGACTAGGACTTTGTTGACGTACTGACCATAAGTTGTCTTGAATATAAAATATATGGAGGGAAGGGATACAATAGTTATATTATTTTAGCTTGGAAAGAACAAAAGGTAATTGGGAAGGCACTGAGGTTAATGTTATTTCATTGTTGTTTTAAAGTCTTCAGCCTTGAGTGAAAGTATTTTTGTTGCAGGAATGTCTTTGATAAGTGTTTGGATTTTGAGTGAGTTTTCTGATGGTTTTGCCCTCATTTTAGAGATTGACATTAACACGTGCTAATATGAATCTAGTAGTAAGTACAAGCAGCAGCAGTGATCTGTAGGTGTTCTGGTAAGGTTTGTGAGCTTTGTTGTACAGGTATAGTTTCACCTTAGCAATACATAAAGGAGTTTCTGTGAATCCCTTCTTGCTTAAGGAGAGAAG
Organism: Melozone crissalis; assembly: GCF_028551555.1. Classification (NCBI taxonomy): domain Eukaryota; kingdom Metazoa; phylum Chordata; class Aves; order Passeriformes; family Passerellidae; genus Melozone; species Melozone crissalis. The sequence goes on along the minus strand of NW_026535784.1, from coordinate 30,460,210 downwards.
TTGTCTTGAGTGAAGAGCAAACTGAAGTCCTCATAGAGGTGAGGCCTTGATATATCAAAACCCAGAATATGGAGGACTTTCCTGGTTATTGAAGTAAGGTCCACAGGAAATTCCTCTGGAGGAGATAAAAATGGAGCTACAAGGGAAGCAGGAAAAGGCTCTGGATGATACAAAAGTGGCATCAGCAGGACGTATTTCATTTAAGTCATGCTTTAAAAGTTACCTTCAGAATGTAATGTGTCTGAAACCAAGCAGCGCAAAATACCAATGGGTGCCTTTAATTAAAAGTATATACTCATGTTGAGAACCATTTGAAATGAAAACAGCTCAAATGAGTAGGAAAAATACACTGTAGTATGGCAGTCATCTGCATAAGCCAGGGTTAGGTACCATACCCACATGAACAGTCCAAGCAATCTTGTGACCAGTGGCTCCATACCTAATACATAAATGCTCAGATCAAAATTGTTTCCAACCTCTTCTGGGCAGTTCTGTTGTTATCTCAACTCTTCATGCCCTGCATGGGGCACCAATTAAGGCAGTCCTGCTTTAGGAATGGTATTCCCCAATTCAGTGTCTCCACTGAGACTCTCCAAAACCAAGCTGCTGCTCATTCTCCCTGTTTTGCCCTCCCCTTTCCTGCTGGGTGGGATGGAGTTGAGAATTGGAGGCAAAAAAGGCAAAGATCATGGACTGAGATAAGAGCAATTTACTAGAAACAACAATTAGATAAGAAAAACAGTAATAGCAACAGGATTAATAACCAAGGGTTCAAAAGAGAGAGTGATTCCATGCAAAATGCTCACTGAGCCTAGAAGGAACCCCTTCTCCCTGGACAAGTATGTCCCTTTCTCTGCTCTCAGCAATGAGGTGAGGTGATATAGAGTAACCTCCCTGTCCTAATCACACCCTCTCCCTGCTACTGCAAAAAATTAAGTCTGTCCTGGCTGGAACCAGTATAGACAGCAACATGGCTTCAGCAAATGGTTTCATAAACGTTTAATCAATAAAAGGAGATGGAATGTGACAGTATGTTGAATCTTGTACAAATCACAGACCTGTAAATAAGAGATGAAAACTTAATTTGACAGGTTATCTAAAACTGCACGGGTGTCAGAGAGGGTTTTTGAGCTTTAGGTAATAGACCTTCCAGACCTGTGCTGACTGACCTCAGCAGCAGCATGCTTTGGCACGCAGCTAACTTTAAAATATCTGCCTAAGTTAAGCTGTCTTGATAACTCATTTAGCTCCTCATTTACAGTTATTGCATTTTTTTCACCATTTGAGTCCCATCAGGCGTGCTAACAGTATTTATTTATGCATTTAATATTTGAAGGGGGGAGAGGAGCGAAGAATGACTGGTGTGGTTTTTTTTCTGTCTACCTGAGTGAGGTAATGTGAACACTTAAATGTGAACACTTAAAAAACCACAGCTGTACTCAGAAGCATGTGATAGCTCAGGTAATCACTCTAAGTCCGTGTAAATAAAATTGCTAACTGTAGCCAGTGTGAGCATTCCTAAGTTATCAGTAACTTGAGGAGCTCAGGTCCTGACTCGTTGCTGGGGCTGATGTTGGGGTCAGCGGAGGCTGCAGGACCCAGGAAGTCCGTGAGTCAGAGCACGCCAATCTCTGTTGCGGTAACTGCGCTCCTGCTGATAACTGGGCTGGCTTGGTCACTCCAGTCTTAACATCTTGGGCAGGAGCACATTCATCACAAACTGAATGTGAGATCTGAAGGTAAATGGTGCTCATGTTAGGCAGTTGAATTGTCTCATGCATCCCACCATGACTGCTGTATGTGTGATTTTCTGTCTACCTATGGGAACTGAAGGGACAAATACGTTTATAAATATCAATAAAATATTTGAAACATAATTAATACTAGTTTTTAACAGAAATGGTAAAATCAAGTAAGGATAACCTGAACTCAAGGTTTCTATTTTTAAATGGAGTCAATGCTTTCCTGTTAAAAATTGAAATAGTATTTGGAGTGATTTAAGAAATAATATCCTGTTTTTATGTAAAGTAAGCCTGTAGTAGTTCAAGCAAAGATAATCACAGAATATCCTGAGTTGGAAGGGGCCCACAAAGATCATCATCCCGGCCCTTCGAAGGACCATTCCCAACAGTCTAATGTTTTTAAATTTGAACATTAAGTCAGACAATTTGGTAAAGGGTCATTCTCTTTTGTTGCTCCAGTGCTAGTCATTACACAAAATTAAAAGTTGACTCTTACCAAAGAGATCCTGAATAAAGCATATAAAGCAGGAAATGTATTTTCTATTTTGGTGTATTTTACTGGAAAATGTAGACAGACTTGTCTACTATAATGTAAACAATTTAGTCTTTAAGCTTCATTTTTTTCATGAAAGATTGACATTTGCTGCTTTTTCCAGATAACAGTAGCCAAGGTTGTCTTATCAGGAAACGGATTAGCCTGCAGTTTTGTGAGTCATGGAGAAGATAAGAACAACTTTGAATAATGGAGCAATGGTGCTCCACAAGGTCCTTGTGTTTGAGAAAGATTAAACACCAAACTTCCCAATAATCTAACAATCAGCTTTTTTTCCCCACATAAAATTTCTCAATCAGTTAGAAATATGAACTACAGATAAAGCTGTTGAATTATAAAGCTTTTTATGAAAATCTTAAGCTTTTAATCTTTAAAATTATAAAGCTGCCTGCAATAGAGAGAATATTTCAAAATTATGTGGTTTTTTATAGGAGAAATTAAATTTAAATCATGAACAATAATTTTTATTGTTCATGTGGGCCCTTATTTACAACATTGAGTCTGTGTTCCCTCTAATCCCTCTAATCTAATGTTTTCAAATGTCTAAGAAAAGATATCCAAAAATGTGGTCTTAGAATCTCTATAGAAATTGCTGGGTTACATTTCTTGCATCTCTAAATGTCTATCTACTCCCTTGCTCTGCAAGATTTTCTTGATGTCAATGAGGAATGCATTACTGCACGATTCCAGCTCTCTTGTTATTATAATTAGTATGTATGCCATTTAGTCCTTATTGCATGTTCAGTTAGAACTGGTTTTGTAGCTGAAAGGGAGTTTTACTCCCCTATCACTTTCCTTCCTTGTATCTGGCCTACAAAGTTTTCCTTCTTTGCAGATTGAAGCTATGCTTTTCTGTTTCAGAAACTGCTTCTTCAGTTTAGTGTCTGGATTACATATCTGGGGGAAGAGAGAAGAGCAAGCTCATTGCTTCTGCTACCAGTACTAAAGCTGATTCTCCTTTCTAGTTTTGTCTTAATATATTTAATTTTTGTTGAAAAAGAAAAAGATCAACACTGCCCATACTCTAGTATAATCAGAATAGCAAAATTCATTTTGTGAATGTGTGAAGTAAAAAAAAATCCCAAAGCGGGAGCTCTTAGAAATGTCAGAAATACTGTTTTGGCTGTATTATTGTGACATGGCTTTTAACATACATGTTACTCCAAGCCCTTGTGTTAACTTTTTTTGAATAGCATTACCCTTAAGCAATTTTTCTCTCCTTCAGTAAAGAAGAAATTGTTAATGGTGTTTATTACTGTGTCAGGTCAACCTGTGAGTATTTTACTTGCTAATACTTTCTTTTATGCCTTGAACTTCAGAAAGAGACAGCTATTGTTGTGATGGGTTTTATGTTCCAGTGAATCTAGGAACAAGGGAGGGAATAAATTAACAGATTCAGTCAGGTGCCATGGCAAACGCACTGTTCTTGTTACCTCATTCCATTCTATTGGTAGAGATTCTGTATCAGTTAGGATCGTTTTCCAAAAATGTCCACAGGAGACATTGTGCAGGCTCTTGCAGAATGTGTACTGTGAGAGAGGTCATGGTCTAGGAAAGGTAAATCTGAGAAATATTCCATGGATGCTGTAGATATGCGTATTAGTAAGATCGTGACTACATTTGCATAATTAGCATGACTGGAGGGAAACAGTAGAGACAGAAAACATAAACGGCAAACATCAAGTATGAAAACAATGTTTGCAGAACAGGAACAGGTCAATAAGAAAGGAACCTGAGTATTTCCAGAGTAATTTGGATAGGTAGATGTTAGCTTGAGATTCTGTATAATCATACAAACACATTCTTGTCTTCTGTATTCTGTTTGAAACCTGGATTTTTCAAAGCAAAATGTGATGTCTCTGATATTTTCCAAAGGGGCTATTTTGCCTCTGTGCAGTGAGATACTGTACATCCAGTATCTCACTCTTGCATAGGGAGAATCAACTTAGAACTCATTGCAAAGTTAGATTTGTCATATATCTTGTTTAATGATTGTCAGCATTGAACTATTTCAGCAAATTGCTTTTTCACTCTGTATTTTCAGTAAATATCTTTTTAGCATTTCTGATCTTAGCAGCCCGAGTATTATCAGCCAAAATGATCATACCACAAGATAACCACCTCTTCCAGGACATTTATGAGTAGATTTGGATTTAATATTTCTACTTTATAACAGTAGGAGCAGTACACATGAAATCTTTGTCCTAACAGCCTCTTTTAAGTTTTCTTCTTTTAAGTTTTTTTCTTTTAAGTTTTCTTCAGCTTTTTGTTGTCTGACTCTTAACAAAATGTGATTCTAGAAATTTCAGAGAATTGTCTGAAAGAAAAATTCCACAAATTCAGGAATGTCTACAATGATCAGAACCTCTTTGAAATTACAGACTTCTGTATCCTTATATTTATCTTTCTTTACTTGTTCCTCCTGATTTATCCAAACAAAACAGTTTTATCTTTTCCCTTTTGTTTTTACCTTCCTTAGGGAAGGTAAAGGAACATTGGGTTCTTTTTTGCCTGTTAGATCTATATGAAATATGAACTGTAATGGAGAATATTGAAAACATAGTATTAAAAAGAAGTTCTCACCTAAAAATCCCATTCAAATGAAGATGTTGAAGAAGGGTTCTGCTTCTACTTTTCAGTCCTTTGAGGGTATTGAATACCTAATGTTTATATGACATGAAGAAAATTTGACATTTGTCACAGAAAAAATGGATGGATTCTAGGAAATGGGCATAGCTATCACATAATTGCAGCACAAGTTTGAGTGCAGCATCCTTCAAAGGGAATTGAATTTCATACTGCCAGTAGTGTAACATTACTTGGTACTTAATAACAACTTTAACTTGGAGGTAATGATTTTCCATTTAGACTCCCATTAAAAGATAGACACCTTAAACTGACCATTCCGCTCACTTAACCATGATGTCTGTTTCATATAAAAGACTTCATGAAATTTTTTCCTCTTTCTTTGGGTTTCTGAGGCCCTTCTTTAACAACTCGTCTGCCTGAGACCTTAGGGCTACACAGGAACCTCTGATGAAATTGAGGAAGATTCAAAGCTCCTTACATAACTAAAATTGCATCAGATGACCTGTGAGAAACAGGTATCACTGCAAATTCAAGTTAATGTTAAGATTCCTGTCAGCAAAGGCAATCATTTAAGCCCTTTCTTGCAAAGCAACCAAATAAAGTATTACTCAAACATCTGTCAGCAGAGACTTGAGGTCTAACCCTCAGCTAAGCTGGAAACCCATAATGAGGGACACCTGGTCCAAACTGCTTTTGCTTAGACAAAGCTTCAGCACTTCTTTGATATACTGGTAGGCCACACTTGTGACAATAGAAATAATCTGTCCAGCCTAATTTATGCAGTCTGATTTTAACTCTTCTTCATTAGGTCTTGCTGTTTATCTTCAAATTATAAAAATTTTCTGTGTCTGAATGTATTGTGCCTTTCTTTAAAACTGTTCAAACTTAAAGTGCTAGTTTTCACTTGTAAAGCAATTAAGCATTTAATAATTCTGAGATAAGTAGAAGCCTTCTGATCTCCTTTCCATACTTATGTACTATAACAAGCCAGCAGAACCCACTTCCTTCCTTTTCTAAAGTGGTCATTATTCCACTATTTATTCATTATATTCCCGGTGAGTTCTTCCTCTGCTGTAATGTGCATGTTTGCTAATTCAATCTTTGACACAGGATGGGTCTATTTCCTGTAGATTCCCCACCTTTTTAGGTACTCAGGTGCTTCTGGAAGTTTTTCAAAGTTCAGGTTTGTCTGAAAGCTGAGAGCTAAGAAATAAGACTTCACATTGCATTTCCAAATAGGGCAAAAGGGGTAAGGTGAAGGGCTGTTTTTAACAAAACAGGAATAATCCTTGTCACCTCAACAGGGAATTTAACTGCTGCTCTTGACTTGCGATGGGATAGTTCATTTACTTGGAAAAAGCATAAGATAGGCCATTAACAGTTGTTTATAGAGCATGATGGATGTTACCTTATAATTACTGATATTCTACTGATAGTAACCTGAATCTTAGACTTGTCTTGGGAAATAAAAAAGTTGGAGTCTCACAGAAAAAATTATCTTTGTCTCATTTTTGTTCCTCTTTTATTAAATGGTGCTACTGTTAAAAAGCTTTAAAGTACGTACCTAGTTGTTAAAATTATTGCTGAACCTGAAGATGTTTTACACTGTTATTCGTTTTATTATTCAAATTTGAATTTTATGGGTTTCTTATATTGCAAAAAATTTGTGTTTTCTCTTGTAGCCTTTTTGTAGGGATTCCTACTTCTTTGTTTCAAGCACTATCCAGAAACTTCTGAGAATAATTTAAATTGCCAATTACTTAAGGAGTGGATCTCTCATGATATCATAAGGCAGGATATTTTTTTGAAAAGTGAGTTTATACAATGAGAATCCTTAATTTCTCAACCATGTAGATAGAAATCCTGAGGGACCTTAAAGATCATCTAGATCCAGCCCATCTGCCATGGACAGGGGCACCTTCCACTAGACCAGGATGCTCTAAGCCCCATCCAGCTTGACCTTCCAGGGATGGGGCATCCACAGCTTCTCTGGAAACTTGTGCCAGTGTCTCACCACCCTCAGAGTGAAGAATTTCTCCCTGATATCTAGTCTAAACCTGCCCTGTTTTGAATTTGAAGCCATTCCACCTTGTCCTGTTACTGCATGCCCTGGCAGAAAGTCCCTCTCCATCTCTCCTGCAGGCCCCTGGAGGTACTGGGAGGCTGCTCAAAGGTCTGCTCAGAGCCTCCCCTTCTCCAGGCTGACCAACCCTAACTCTCAGCCTGTCTCCATAGCAGAGGTGCTCCAGTCCACTGAGCAGCCTTGTCATCTCCACTGTACTTGCTCCATCAGGGCCATGTCCTTGTTTTGGGATCCCAGGGCTGGATGCAGCATTCTAGGTGTGATGTCACCATAGCAGAGCAGAGGGACACAATCCCCTCCCTCAGCTTGCTGGTCACAGTTCTTTTGATGCAGCTCACGGTGTGCTTGGTTTTTGGGTGGCAAGTGCACGTGTCTGGGTCATGTTGAGCTTCTTGCCAAGCAGAGAAAGCAATCTGTGATCAGGAAAGGTCTTGGCAAGCAGTTTATCAGCACTATTCAGGCAGTCTAACCCAGCACCGTGTCTGTAGAGCATTTAAGTTAATTTTCCTTCTAATTAAGTAAACCTGAAGTATATCAGTGAAGGTTTACTTTCCTGGAATTGAAACGTAGAACATAATGTAAGTGATTGAGTTGCTCACTAATTGAAGCAATCAGTCAAGATAATGAGGGAGGATTTTCTAGTGAGTGGTAGTGGTGGTTGGGGGGGGTGGGTGGGGGAGACATTCAGAAATTCCTTGAAAGTAGAAACATAATTAGTGGGTACAGACTCAGAAGGATTTGTGTTAGGTTTGGCAGTGAAGAAGTTGTGCACTCTGGACTCAGGAATGATATTTAAAAAGGTTGTTGCTTATGTTTATTGTACTAAAATGTTTTATTCTCTCACAAATCGGGTTTTTCTGATATATGACAATTACTACAGAAAAACTACTGACTTAAAATGGAAGAGTAATGGCTATTCTAATTTAAATTGAATTGTTACTTAAGGGTGGAGATTTTTCTTGCTTGCTGTAGTTCTTACAAGTAAGTATGTGATCTGGATGGTGTTCAGCACTCATTAATCATGTTTGCATACCCATTTTACATCTGGATTTTCGAATCTGGTATTAAAGTTCATTTAACATGCCTTCCAGAAAGTAAATATGTCAGTAAGTTTTGCTTGGTTTTACATACTCATTCTTCAGGTAGGTCAACTTGGTACAAATCTGTACTGCATTCTAACTTTGCTCAGAGTTGGTCAAGACTAGTTTCATTTCAGATTATGGAGTGATTCAGGAACACCTGGAGCCAAGATTTATGTCTTTACCCAAATTTTGAAAGTACTGTGTTTTTATAGCTCTTTAGAGGAAAGGCAGGAACTGCATTAACACTTGTTAGAGCAACAGTTAATGCAATGCTGACTAGAATTTAACCCCCTCAAATATTAATGTTAAAATGTCAAAAAAAAAGGGGGGGGAGGGCTAATAAGTTTAAATATTTGTTCTTGTGAAATTACCTATTCTCCTTTAGTTAAGAAGTAGTCAAGTTTTAAAACTTTTGTGAGACATTATAGGAATGTGAAGAAGGTTTGCTTCTTTATTTGCTGCTGATCTGGTATGAAAAGCAAGGACCTCAAGTCCCCATAGAAGTTATTTCACTGGAATAAGTATGTGAATATTTTAAAGCCTAAGAGGTTATGTACACCAGTCACAGACTTTGAAACTGATGTATTTCTCAATTGAAATATCTCATTGAAAATTACCCTTTGGTTAGCTTTTTCTTGTACCGGGGAGATTCAGACCCAGTATGTTAGAAATCTAGATTTCGAGCTGCAAGGATTTGAAAACATCTAGCTTTGAGTGCTTCTGTATAGCAATGCTATATAATTTAGAAAAATTGTGTCTTCATAATGTTGTACACATATTTAAATCCTTTCTCAGAGCTGATGAAAATTACACTGTCTAGCCTCAGGTCCCATAATCTACACTGTGTAATTCCCTTACTAAAGTAGAGAGTAGAAGGCCATGAGTTATAGAAGTTTTGGCAGGTTGCAGCACTCCAGCCTGCTTTTATAAACTGTTAAATAGTGAAATGATACCATCTTTTGCTTTCTTTAGAAAATTTCAATCAGCTGGAATGTTGTTCATCACTGACAGCACTCCATTCAGTATCATTTCATTTGACTCAGGGTGATAAATCATACTCTGCAATTTCTCTCAAGAATATAAAACCATTCCAACACTACATCTGTTAAGAATATAATGCTTGTCTTTCTATGAAGCAGAATGTAGATTTAATCACCACAGCACCATTTAGAGGTATCCATTCATGGATTTGGATATTTTGACTAAGCAAGATGGGTTACTTTCTGAATAAGGAACAGATATGTCTTGGGATAATCTCTGCTATTCAGGATCTTTTCTCTATGAAAAGAGATTTTTGAGATATACTTGTTTAAAATACCTTCAGGAACTTGAAAGCAACAAGTGTTTCCAGTGTTTCTGCAGCTGTGTGAAATGTTTTGCACCTCAAAATGAAGGTGATGAATTATGGTTACACAAAAGGAGCAAGCAAATTCTATTAAAACAGTCAGCAAAAGTTGCTTTTGTAACTTCCTTGGAAATGATAAAAATTTTCATGTTAAAAATTGCCACAAAAATAAATGAAAAATTATGTATTTGAATTTTCATTTATTTTTATGACAGTACTGTGATGCATTATTTTTGTCCGCCTCAATAAATATGTTCTGGGGAAAACCAAATTTTTTCAGGTATTAGAGTGACCTAACAAAAGCTGACAGATCTTATCTAAACATTCTTTTCTTGCCTAAACCCTCATGACTCATACATTATCTTGTCTCCGCAACCTGTATTCTTTCTTTAGCTCCCCCATATCCAGCAGCTGGCAAACTGTTGTTTTTGTTAAATCTGATCAATTTAAATTTAACCAGAGGTATCTGTAATTTTACCAAATAATTGACAAAAATGAAAAAAAAATCTAGTTTCACTTGAAAACTTTTGCACTAGCTGCATTCTAGCACTTCTGCTAGCATGCAGTTAGTGTGAAATTATTTTGATTGTATACATTATAATGTAATTGTTTGTACTGTTAATTTTACACTGACTGTAGTTTGAACAAAATGATGATCAACTTAAATAAGGATGCCTAAGCACAAAGCTGTCTCTCTCAAGAGCCACCAGAATTCAAAATAAATATTAAAATATAAATTCATATACTCTGGAGCTTGATAAACTTGAACATCTCTTTTTGTCCAGATCTAACCAGTGCTGAGAAGCTTTTCACTCGGTCATTATCCAAAACCAACCAGCTCATTTACACATATTCCCTTGGGGACTGGTCTGATAGATGTCCATGGAGGCCTTACCTCACAGATCAAGCAAGACTGGTGGCGGGATTACATGAGGGAAAGGCTGTGGATATTGTCTACCTGGACATTAGAAAAGCCTTTGATACTGTCTTCCAGAGCATTCTGCTGGGAAAATCCTGGCATCCCACAGATGCACAGTTCACTGGGTTAAAAACTGGCTGGATGGTCAGGAGGGGAGTGGTGGTGAATGGGGCTACATCCAGTTTTCAGGCAGTCACTAGTGGTGTCCTCCCCTGAGGCCTGGCCTGTTTAGTATCTCTCTGGATGAGGGGATTGGGTGACTCTGATTTCTGAGGGAATATTGATCTGCCAGGGGGCAGGCAGGTTATTTAGCAGGATCTGAACAGACTGGGTCATGGGCCAAGGCCAATTGTCTGAAGCTGAGCAAGGCCAAGTGCCGGGTTTTGCCCTTGGGTCACAATGACCCCATGCAGCACTTCAGGCTGGGACAGACTGGCTGGGAAGCTGCCCAGAGGAAAAGAACCTGGAAGTGCTGGTTGATAGCATCTGAACATGAGTCAGCTCATGTTCAATGGAATCCTGGCCTGTAACAGCAGTAGTGTGGCCAGCAAGACCTGGGTAGGGATTGTCCCTCTGAGCTGGGGAGGACTGGTGAGGCTGCACCTCACATACTGTGTCCGGTTCTGGGCCCCTCACAACACAAAGGGACATTGAGGGGCTGGAGTGAGTCCAGAGAAGGGCAATGGAGCTGGGGAAGTGTCTGGGGGGCAAGTCGTCTAAGGAGTGGCTGAAGGAGTTGGTGTTGCTTAGCCTGGAGAAAAGGAAGCTTAGGGGAGACCTTATTGCTCTCTACAACTCCCTGAAGGGAAGGTGTAGCCAAGTAGGTGTTGGCCTCTTCTCCCAAGGAAAAAGTGACAGGACAAGGGGAAATGACCTCAAACTGCATAAGCAGAGGTTAACCTGAGGCATTAGAAGAAATTTCTTCATGGAAAAGGCTGTTAAGCATTGGCACACAACACCACCAGGGTGGTGGTGAGGGTTCAAGTAACTGGATGTGGCACTTAGTGCTCAGGTCTAGGTGACAAGGTGGTGATTGGTGAAAGGTTAAACTTGGTGATCCTGGAGGTGGTTTGCAACTTAAATGGTTCTGATTCTGTGACTTGCCTTTTGTGTTATGGCTTAGGACAGGCTGTAGTTTTCTCAGTAGTGGGAATAGAAATACGCGTCTCTACTTTCAGGAATTGTCTTAATCACCTGTCTATAGAACAGTTCTTATAAGATGTGATTTGGTGGTTTTTCTTCCTGCTTCACAATACTTTTCACTTCTCAGTGCATTATATGTGCAGCTATAAGGTAAGCAGTCTTGGGAAAAGCAAATGGAATGTAAGCTGTCTCTCTGAGAGCTTCCTGATGACTAGACCAGAATTTCATAGATTTTTTTGTCATTGTGGCCGAGACAATTTCCTCTGGATTACTTTATAGATGTCATCACCACATGTGTTTTAAGAAAAAAATATCTTCCTTCCAATAATAAGCAAGTACTTGTAACTTAGCGTTTTCTTCTGTGATCACAAATGGAGAGAGGCATTTAGCTGAAGTACAACACCTAAGCACAAAAGATTTTTTTTTTTTTTTTGTGAGAGTTTTCTATTATTGGTTTATTTCAGGGAGCAGCTTAAAGGAAGCAAGGAATGGCTGAGGTCAGGGAGGAAATGCATGGGAACATCTTAAACTGGCTTTACTGTCTGAAGACAAGACAATAAATCATGTAAATACACTCTAATACAGATGTTTGTATTCCTTTGAGGGAGGAGCTGGTCAAGTGCTTAAGTAGTTCTGCAGCACCTCTAAACTTTTTAGATGTGAAATAACTATTTATTGGACTGTGGAGTACTTCACAGTCCCTATCAGAATTATGTACAAAAAAAAAATCATTTTTATTTAATACCTTTGCATGCAGTCCCAAATGTAAAGCTGCATATTTTCATAACCAGCAATTAAGATATTAAAATATAGGTAATATAGGTAAAAACCCAAACAAACAAACAAACAACCTCTACAAAACCCAAGTTACATATAACCCAAGAGATAAGTACGTTGGATACAGTCTGTGGGTTACTTCTTTCTTTTTTTTCCCTCCAAGAACAGTTTTAAAACAAAAGCATAGATTTATCACCCTTGGCCAAAGAGTTCATATTCAGGGAAGATATTTTGTGGGGAATGAGCTCTTCTCCCTGCCACCATGCACTGGGATCTCAAATGCTTTTCTTACTTGGGGCCTTTGTCGATGCATAAATACAGAGGAAAACAGGAAAGATTAGCAATAGAGTTGTAAATAAGTGCTTAAATGAGATGGGAAAATGGGGAAAATTACTTAAGGAATATAATTGTATGATAGATACTTGCAGGTGGTGTGTATATTTGCTGTTCTTCTTGAGAAGTCCTTGCCAAGAGAGATTATATGCATCAACTACTTTCCCTGATTTAATTTAAATTTAAAGTGTTTTACTAATTTTGTCTCCATTCAGATGGCACAAACAATTAAAATGAAGTTGCCTTCATTTGCAAAGATCACACTTTGTTCTGCTTTTCTCTGAACTGTTTCATGTTTTCTTTATAATGTCTTATTTTTTTTTCAGTTGTCTTTTGAACACATGCTCACCTGCTTTGGAGGATCCAAAGCTGCTAATAAACACCCCATAATATATAGCAGATGCAGAAGTGAATATAAGTGGAAACAGTTGAATAAGGGGAGCAGACCCAGAGCTGTCATCAAGCTCTTCATACTCACTAGATTTTTTTTCACCTGCTCATGCTCGCTTGAGGTGCTTGCTCAAGACCTGTTGGCAGTGACTATATGTTTAATCTCTCACCATTTTTCCCCCCTCCACCTCACAGGCTTTTTCTGAAAGTTTGTGAGTATATTAAATTCATCTTTAAATCCTGCTAAATGTGCTAAACAATGTAAAGTGGTTGCCATTAAAAAGACAAATATATGTGCTGCCAATATTTTAACTAGGACCTCCTTCTAAAATCTGTCCTTGGAGACTCTCTGGAATCCTTCCAGCTTTAGAGAAACTGGTGTGGAAGGGTGAATGTCAGCTTGGTGAGGAGACTATTGGAGGGCTAGGAGATCTTTTGACTATTTTTCTTTATAAACAAAATGCATTTTGGGAAGAAACATGGAAACACCATTTGACAACATTTTATGCAGTGCTTTGAGTCTGTGGCCTAGTCATTGTAGACGTACAAGACCTGTTGAAAATACCATGGCTCTGTGTGTAAAATTGAGAGCAAAAGAAAATTTATCTGTCTTCAAAAATGTTTTTGAAAGCAATTGAAGTTTGTTCTTCTCTATCCACATGTGAAAGATGTGTTTACAGAATTTTTTTCTAGATGTGTGAAGAAAGTTTTGGGCAAGATATCTTTAAACAAGATGCTGAGAATCTTTGATTTGTATACAAAATTCAGTACTCCAGAAATTGTAATTTCATGTGCATCCCTTTCCTTCCAGGAGTATTTTCAGATTCCACACCAGGCTTTGTTGTCTTACGTTTTTTATGGATTAAAAAAAAAAAAGAAAGAAGAGGCAATTAAAACAAGCTTAGAATCAAGCAGCTGATATGTAATACTACAGTCAGTCACATTTTTCATTGTGAACCTTATCTCCATTTGTTGGTTGTAGTAATGTGGTTGTACAGGAAACTTATGGAAGAAGGACCTTCTTGGTGGCACACCAGAATAATTCTCTTGTGTTAAACCAGAAAACTTAAAAGGTTGTCAATTTGATTTCATTTAAGTTCTGCTTACGTGTCCTGTGGTACTTGGCAGTACAATGCTGGAATGTGAAATAAACTATAGAGACAAATATATTTTAGAGGATGTGTGATCTGACTATCTCTGTTGGCAGCACAGAGAACACATCCCCAGTTCCCTACCAGAGAGTACAGAGAAAAATAGTTTTGGTCTCCTTCCCTTTCTCTCTCCTCTTTCCATTATCCCATGTGAAATGAAATGCAGTACTCCTAACAAAAAGTTTTAGCTTTTTTCCCCCCCTAAATAAAACAATAGCATTTCTGCAATTGATTGGTGCATGTTCAAAGGAGTTTTGTGCTTTATGGTGTTTAATGATTTGATCTATCTGTGTTCAATATGACTGTTTAATTTTCTTTGTAGAACTGAGCTACAGGGTCTTCTGCTTTCTGTTCCACAGACCTCTTGAGATTGCACATTTCTCTTTGTTTTGCAGTCTAGTGTCACATGCCTGTTCAGAGGCAGAGCAGGACAGCTGTGAAAATCAGTTTGTCATTTTGTGTTGTACTGTGCCCTTCACTTCCCCCTGCTCAGTATATGCCTTTAAATATAAAGTTCAAACGAGCTCTGCTATAGAAAGACCTGTCTCTGTTCACAGATATTTGTACTGGGCATACAGACAAATTATAAGTGGAACTTTATTCTCTTTTTTTTGCAGCCTCTTTAGGTCTGTGTGGTTGATAGTTTTAAGTATGCCTAGAAATAAGCGCCCACTAAAACATATGGACCCAAGTGCTGACCTCAGTTACATCACTGTAAATCTGGACAGGAACTGTTATCATTTGGTTTTATGCTGGTGCTATTAAGATAAAGAAAGGGAGTGATTTATTAGTGATGAAGGGAGTTTTTATAGCTGTCTCAGCCTTGCACAAGTTTATAGGGATGTTTAAGTACCAATACCCACAGATTTAACTCCTTCTTTTATTATGTGTAAAAAACTCTAAGACAGGTCATTCCTAGCATAGTAAGTGAATGGTATGTAAGGGTATATTAATTAAAAGTCCTGTTATTTGAGCAAATTACTTGTTGGATTTTCTTTAAAGTTTCAGAGTTCTTGTACAATCCTTAATATAACTAGTTTATTTTTTATGCAATATTTTTGTCTGATATGTATCACTATTGCATGAACGCGCATATCCTTGGCTCAAGAGAGGACCATTAGCAAGACAGGGAATGTTTGTAATTTCTTTCAGGGATGCAGACACATAAATGTGTTTTGACACATTTTCTGGACACCTCAAAAAATTTTAACCAACATTCAAAAGGCAGGGAGGCATAAGAAAAACTTTTTACAGGGGTATTGATTGTGGTTCAGAATTGTTACTGCTGCTTGGGCTCTTCTTGTCTTTTCATTCACAGCTCTCTGTATTTTTTCAGGCTGTACTGTAAAGAAGAGAGATAAACAGATAAATAAATTTGCATATGTAGAAAGAATAAAGAATAATATATTTGAAGAATAAACACAAAAGTTTATTATATTAACACTTATCAGTGTTAATATAATAAACTTTTGTCCTGGTTATTTTAAATATTTAATGAGCACAAAATACTGTGATCTTATGAATGGTCTTATGAATGGTCTTTTGAATGGTGTCTAAATAAATTAACATTGTAGGATATAGTTAATTATATTATTGATTAATGTTTTGAACATTTTAAGCCTTTTTTAATGTGCAAAAATGAAACTTTTTGTGAGAAAACTGCCAATAAAATAATTTTAATTTAGAAGTCACAGAAAAGGCAGGAATGCCTTCCATTAAAAGTCCTGGTACTGCAGCACTGAAGTCTGTGCTGATATTGTCTTGTTCACTAATCACTGACTCTGGATAAACTCTACAATTTCTCCTTAAAAGGGCACCACAGTCATTTAACATTTAAGAGAATTGGAAAGCTCAAGATATGTTTATCAACCTCATCAGAAAAAAAGTCAACTTTTAGGAGGAATGCTTAAAAAATAAATCTTTTAAAGAAGGTTTCTGGGTTTTGCATTCTGAAAAACTGTTCAATGTCCAAGAGTATAGTACTGAAGATATTGAATGTATAATTTTTGTATTAATATAAGCAACATGTAGAAATTTTCCTCACATACATATATAAATAAATGCAAAATCAAGACCTTAAAACAGCCCAGAAATGTTTAGCTATCAATGTCTACAGCTTTTCAGAGCAGGCACTACTTTCACTTACCTGAAAGTGGTTTTTATCTTGACATGCATATATAAAACTTTTATGAGTTCCCAAGAATCTGTGAGAAATTATGCAAGTATACTCTGGGGGAAAGGGGCACAAAATCCCCTAAAGGTGGATGTTTAAATAATACAGAGAAATTGTGAACTAACATCAAATCCTTATTGAACAGCTTATAGAGACGTGGTCCTTTCAGACACACTGAGTTGAGAGCTCTAAAATATTAAAGTGATTTCTGATGTTCAGCTTTAAGGCAATAAAAATAGATCTTCAAATATTTATGTATGAATACTGAGCTTATACAATAATAATGGCCATCAGGAGGATGCTGCAGATTTGCAGACCTACCATTTTCTGTGCTGGTATGCTACACATATGTTTCTTACTTACTTATATAGTGCCGAGTCCTGTGTTTGAAGTGCAAAATATTTGATGATTTTTTTATGTACAATATTGAAGCATTCTATACATTGGTCAAGACAAAGACAGAGAGAGCTGGCATGTTAAGGTGCAGAAAGTATGTTTGGTCTTAGACGAAATGTACAGATATACATTCATGGGTATACATGGTTTCAAAAGATTGTATGTTTCTATAATTAATTAATTATTTTCATGCTTGTTATCATTTATTGAAATTGAATAAACTGGTGGGTTCAGAATTTCTCCAATTTCTACCTGGATTTATTGTATCTTCACTTGAAACTCACCTATAATCTACTTCCACCTCACTTTACTCTCTTGTGCCAAAAATCCCAGGCTGTTTTGGTTATTGACCTATCTTGGACATTCTCCAAAGTGTCTCTGAAAAAATAACTTCATGCTATACCATATTCACATATTATTAATTAAATAATATTTCTTTAAATGAGTAAACCTATTGCATAAAACCTTCCTTTGATTTTGTTATTGTTTCTCACCACTGGACCTGCTGCAGGGGGGATGATGAAGATTTCTGACTTGGTGGATTTCCGAGTGTGGTGCTGCAGCTACCTTTGTTGAAGACAGAGGAGGGAAGAAGACCAGGATGTGTACAGACTAATTCACATCCTTAGATAAGTAACTATTTAGAGTTATTTCTTATAATAAAAAAATGTAAGCAGCTTTACAGTTTAAAAAAACTTTAATATAGTACTTGTCTTTGGAAGCAGAAATTTTACCTTTCCATTTGGTTTCAAAGCACATCAACTTCTCCATTTTAACAGACATGCAAATTTAACAGGCAGGCCAACTTAATAGGCTATGCTGAAGATGATCTTATATTTGCAGGATAAAACCAGCATATTTTTATAGAGTTGTGCTTGTTGCTAATACAAGCTCCAGCTCAGCTTAGGAGCTGTAAAAGAAATTAATTCATTGAAGTTCCCTATTGAACCAGCCACTGTGGATAGAGAATTACTTGGGTGTTTCTTGGGTTTTGTTTTTGGTTTTTTAAATATGTGTTTGAAATAAAAAACAGCTGGATTTTTGTGATTGGGATTTTCATCTCTCTCCAGGCATGGGGTCCTCCTATATGTCATAAGGATGATTCTAACTTTAATTATACATTCAATTCTGACTGTAAAAGCCTTGACAGTCAGAAAATTTATTGTTTTTCTCGTTCTGAACTCTACCACACTGAGGTGGGCAGAATTTTATTAAGATTTTAAGGTCTCTTTATCACTGTAAATATAATAAAATACTATGTCATAGCAGCTAATTGTTATGCTACATACTTGAACTCTCTGTTTACTGACATAGATCTCTTTTCTCTTTAAGTAGTAAATATTATTTCTGATCTGGGTAGGCCTATAAATGACTCTCTTAGGCTTCATCATAACTAAGGAGGGTCTTATTGGTTGTTGCAGTTTTCCCTCAAGTAAAACATCTTCCATGTCTCCCATTGTACTTTGGGCAGTAATCTTCTCTGCCCCACACATGATGGACAAAAGTTGGCTTGTTTGGGTTTTGGGGGCAAAAAGGACCAAAATTGTCTCTTTTGTGGCGCTCAGGATCTTAGAATTCAATAGTCTTCCTGCTGAGGACAATGGAGGAACATTCTCTTAATAAAATGCTATATAATCTTCATGAGCCCAAGAATGCCAATATATTTTTTATGGCTGTTTGGGGAATATAATGTACACCAAGACATATTGGTAGTGGCCTGTGGAACTGCGGTAGAGAGGGATAAGGGAGCATATTTAGGAAGATTGCTTGAAGATGGAGAAGGCCTCCAGATAAAAATGTGGAAGACTGGAATACATGTTTTTTAAATATATCAAACTCAAAAAATGTGCTCTGATGCCAAAAAAAAAAGGCATCAGAGCACATTTGCAAAACTTCAGACTTGATTGCAGCTGTAGTTTTGCTGCAGTTAGTGTTCATAATGCACAGTTTTGTATCCTGTGTTAAGGTATCTTGCTTTTTTTAAAGTTTTATGGCTGATCCCTTCAAGATCATCAATCTCAATATAAAAAAAATCATGCAAATAAAAATTAAGCAAGTTGTTCTTTGGTGAGAACATGGATATAACACCATTTGGAACTGATTAACGTTTATTTACCACCCCGAGTGAAAAATACATGCCTTGTGGCTCTTACAGCCTACAGTGGAATGGAAGTGGGTTTTAACCTGTAAAGGGTGATGAAGTGTTTCCTTCATGTTTGCAGGGGAGCTGTTCCCACTCTGACCATGAATTCTGCTCAGTGACAGCTCCTCCAAGGGTGAGAAATGTTGTACAGGTGTTGTTGGGGGCATTATTTGAGATGCTGAGCAGGTGCTTTTTAAATTGTAGGTGAGAAGATGTGTTTGAAAGAGGGATTTTACAAATATGGCTCTGGAAAATGAGAACATTCCATTTGGTCACAGCTGCATTCACTGTACTATGATTTTTTTTCTCTCTGAGTTGCTGGTTTTATCTGAGCTGATCTTTGAAGCACTAATTTGGTGCAGAATCTGTCTCATCATTTTTATGTCACATAGAAAAAAATTGTTGAAGTTAAACCGATACTGTCCTATTTAAAAATAAAAATGTTTAGCTGTCTGATAGGTAAGAGCAGTGTACTTAAAAATTTCCTTTTGAGGGGGTGTTTTATCCCTGAAAGCTAATCAATGGAAAATGGATACTTTCCACAAGATGGCAGTGTAGGTGCATTTTTTTAACTTTCCTGAGTTAAGATAAATAGTTCTGAAAAACCCAAGAGAGCATTGGTGGTAAGTTAGCCATTTATGACTACAAAATAATTACTAAATGTTGTATTAGTGTAGTTTTTAGTCATGTGTCAGATTCTGGGTGATACAGAATTTCAGTAACTTCCACTACTGCTGGGTTTTAATATAATTTATCTAAAATACATTTAACTGTTTTCTTGCAGTTGGTTTTGTGGTTAGAAGACATAACCACTCTAAGCAATGAGAATATTATATTTTGAAAACCTCTGATAAAGTTGAATCTTGTAAGCTGGAAAGTTAATGCTACTTTTTGGCTGAATTTCATTCACCAAACCTTTGAAAACAAACTTCTGTGTATTATTGTGTAGTCAGAATTTCTGCATAGAGACCTGTGGTCCTTTCCTTGGATACCCATTTATCTGTGTGAGAATTTTTAAAGGCCTCATAATGCATTCAGTCCTCTACTTGTTATTAACTGCTGTCTATGTTACAAGCTTAAAAGCAAGGTAGGATGCTCTTAAATAATAGAAATTGTGATTTGAAACTCTTCCTTGCATGTTACTTGGGGCTTTTTCTTTTTTTTTTTCTTTCTTTTTTTTTTTTTTTCTACCTGCATGGAGTAAACTTGGTGATATCCTTCTCTATTCAGTATAATGAAATTTTTTCACTCCTAAGTGCTCCAGCTGGCTTTTGCACACAGTGCTTGAGCACTTGCCGTTAAGTGATCTGATTGGTAAAATGTAAGTTATTTAATTTTCTGGAATTTAACTAAAATAAACTCCCTCCACCTGTTTTCCCAGCTACTTGAAAAGGCTGGAAAAGAATAAAGGTCAAACCATGGTCAGTGTTCATTGTCCAAATAGGGTATTAAGAGTGTATTGAATTTCTAGTGTACAATTTCTTTTGATTTAATTTTGTAAAATTATCTTTGAAGTAGAAGTGATAGAAAGTTTCTTGGACTTTTTTTTTTTTTTGAGGAATGAATTGCATTCAAACCAGATTCAAACCAGATGATTGCTACACAATGCAATCTGACAGTGTAACAAACTCAATTGTGTTTTAAAATCCCATTAATTTGCTGTTAAGCTGGTTGCTCCGAGTTGAGGTAACAATAATGAAAACCCAGAATGTGAAGACTTAGTCTTCCTACAAGTTGTTTTGATTACAGCCATGGGAAAGTGGAAAAAATGGAGGGGTTCTTCAGTAAGAAGGAATCATCTTTCATCACCATGTAAAATGTAATGGTGTTTATCTCTGCTGAATACCTTGTCGTGTTGTAGCTGTGCGCAAAATCTATTCTACAGTCTTGGAGGCCTAACAAGTTTATCTTTGTCCTTTTGGCCTATTTCTTATCTGGCTGGCACAATCAAATCTGTGTGGGTTTCAGGGAAGTGTTGAGGGTTTTAGTGCTTTACACAGGTATGTTACTGATTAGCAATACAGCTGGTTTGTGTATTATATGTCTCCACAACTGTAGTGAGGATGAAAAGAACAACTTGACAGCATATGGAAAATAGAATTAACTTGATTAATCCCAACAACCAGTGCTTTTGTGAAAAAATGTTTATTATTTAGTGGCCAGTAGGATTTGTGTTGTGTTACCTAGGTTATCATACAGTTTCAACATGCTTCTTCCATTTATATCAGCTTCTGATGTTCAGGAATTTCACTAGTTGACTGACAATTATTGTACTGAAAAGTATTTGGTAATATGTTTGTCAGTGAAGTCATGGAAATTTACTGTACAGGTTAACTACTGGTGTTTGTTTAATAGATTTCAGTACCTTGTTGAGGTCTCAGTCACTGCCCTGAGGAATTTACAATTGAAGATACGCAGAGATAAGAAACCCGCATTGAGTTTACTTGGTGAAAATTGTTAGCCAAACCAAACATGACACATCAAGCATGAGAGGTAGCATATACCTTGCATTCCAGCGTTAGTGAGCCAGTGAAAATAATTCAAATTTATAAATTAAATACAGGAAAAATTAAAACTGGATTAAGACTGGAGGAATACTGTGGAAAATGAGGTAGCTTTCATGCCCAGTGAAAGCTTTGAAAGGAGCAGATTTTTATATTCAAAAATGATATAAAAGTTGGAGACAGGATTATTTATTATTCAGAGAAAACTGTTTACATAAAGAAATGGCCCAGAAAGGGTTGAGCTTCAGTATTGTATATAAAAGTCAGAATGAGAGAATTAATGTTTAATACTAGGAGATTTCATTTGTTCCTCAGCATTTTGATGAAAGAGCTGATATGAACTTTGTGTGTGAAATTACTTTTTTTGATTGCCTTCAGAACAGACTTTTTTCCTGAAAGCAATTTGTCTCATTTAGCTTATTGGGTCAATGAGGCCCAGTCCTGGAGCTGAGCCACAAAATGTGCCAATTTCTTGGCAAGCTTAATGCCAGGCTGCTTGTTTCTCGGTTTTCTCTATTTCAGAACACACTACTTCATCAAGTACTGACATCAGTGTCAGTACTTCACAGAGCATTCAAGTGCAAGTCCTGCATAGTTATGTGTGCTAAAATAGGCCACTGAATTTTAATCAGACTTAAAGCTCTCCTTTCATATCTTATCCAACACTGATAGTGATGTATTTTATCACTTACAGAGAATTACTGCACATAAATTGAATGTCTTGTCAGTAAAACCATTGTTATCTATATAAAAAAAAAATGGTTACAGGTCCATTATCAATGTCACCTCAATTCTTGCTCAGTTTGACTGAACAGATTTATATTGGCTTGGTGCAGCTAGATGGAAAAGATAAACAAAACACAAGAAATGGGTTTTATTTTGAAATTTAAAGATTAGTAAGGTAGATAAATTGAATAAATCCAGATTTACCTCATTCATCTTCAAATGTTCTCATTTGTTCAGATGACAAAAGCTTCATCAGCAAGGGGGAAAAAATGTGAAGGGGAAAGCTATGTGCTCTAAGGAAAGAATCTTTTCAGTCTCAAGAGCTTGTAAAAGGAATTTTGGATTACAAAACCCAGACAAGTAGCTCCAGGAGCTTTGATGACATGAATTTCAAAGGGCAAAAGCAAACCGCTTTTAAATACTGGTAAATAGAAGGAAGAGCCATCAGAATAATTTAATAAAAGTAGGCACTGGAACAAAATGATAAGAAGGAAGGCTTAGAGAGCCTTTTGAAAAAAGGGACATGGTGTATGGGGTAAGGGAAAGATACATCACTCTACAATTACCTGAAGGAAGGTTGTAGCCAGGTGGGGGTCAGTCTCTTCTCCCGGGTAACAAGATACAGAACAAGAGCAAATGGCCTCAGGTTGTACCAGGGGAGGTTTAGATTGGATATGAAGGAAATTTCCTAGCCAAAAGGCATTGGAACAGGCTGCCCAGGGAAATGGTTGAGTCCCCATCCCCAGAAGTGCTTAAAAGAGATGTAGATGTGGTTCTTGGGGTCATGGCTTAGTGGTGGACTTGGAAGCACTGGGTTAAGGATTGGAATAGATGCTCTTAAAGGTGTTTTCCAACCTAAATGATTATATGGCTATTGAGTGATCCAGAGCATGAGAGAACATGCATATGGTCCTTGCACAGAACAGGACATCAGAATTAATAAAGGTAATTATTTGGTATAAAATAAAGTCTGCTTGTCACCATGAGAGGGCAGAGGGATAGTTACTAGAAATTAGGTTCATCCTCTACAATAGCTGTGTTTGTGCATATTGAATGTATATAATGCAGGCAAACCATCACGTCTGGTAATCACACTCGATGTTAAATTCAGTAGCAAATTTTTGACTTTTCATCTATTAGCGGAGATATGAGAAGCAGTGAAAAGTACCTGATTTATTTTTTTTTCAGAATTAGGAATAAGCTATTTCTTTACTTTTTCTTATCTTTCCAGCTCCATGTCCAATAGAATAGAATTATGTTATTTTATTTAATTATTTTTCATATCCAGGTCACTTCAATTAGAATAGTGCTTCCAAGGGGTTTGTGCATTGCAGTCTAAGCAAGCTCAGGAGTATGTTTTAATTCAGATGGCTTCCCCAGCTTGTGGATTGATGGACCCATGTATTATTCTCTTTTCAGTTTCCTAGTGGCAAAATTTAGCATGAGGAACAGGAAATGTAGATGTCACTCGAATTATTAAAAAACCAAACCAAAACAAAGAAAAAATCCCAACACAAAAAATATCAGCAAACCCAAGAAACCATCTCTGCAGGAGTGGGAAGTTAGTTTAGAGAAGAGGCAGTAGACCATGTAATCAATCATTAGAGCTGGGTAGGAATTGTGGCTGTATTATCTGTGCCATGGATATTTAGTACCTGTTGAGAATGCTGTACTTTGATGGGAGTCACAGCAGGAGATTGTAACCTGAAGCTAAACAGTCCATTAAGGGATCATGCTACTGCATTTTTTGCTTCTATGGTTCCTGAAATCCTAAGCAAAGGATCTAACTAATAGGTCCAAGGAATAGTACCTTTTATTTTATGTGTTTCTAGTATGGTAGTTCTGGAGTTGTAAAGACTCCTGTGGAGCCCTGGCAATCCTGACTTGCTCTGGGTCTTATTATAAGCACCTCTGATATATGGTAGGGTAGGCTCATAGCATCATTTTTTATTACCAGGTATGCACACAGTTAAAATATGTACTTCAAAATTCTGGAGGAAGAGGAATGATGAAAATGATCTCTAAAGGTCACAGTGCATTTCCCCATGTTTGTCTTAAAGAAAAAGAACAAATGAGGAAGCTCCTGGCTGATGATGTCCTGCTTGCGAGTGAATGATTTCCTTCTCTGTTTCCTTAAAACTTTGTAGGGCTCTTATTTTCTAATTCAATCTCAATCACTAAACAGCAATATATTGTTGAGAGCTATCAAGTGTCTTATGTGGTTGTTAATCCTTTAACAAATATATTTCATATTTCAGATTTTTCTTTTCCATTTTCCTGTACATCCTGGCGTCATACTGTGTTCATTAGCAATATGCGCTTTGGGATGAACCACACATGTTATGGCACTAGTAATATGGACTGGAGTATCTCACTGCACTCCTCACAATAATATTAACAATAATAATAACAATAATAATAATAATAGTGAGTATGAGTCAGTGCAGGAGTGGCTAAGATTAACTCAGAGTTTCAGGGAGCCAAGAGATGATTCATCTTTTGAAATAAAGAGAAGCTGCTAATAAACATTAATAGACATTTTCAGTTTTGTTTGCAGCATACCAGGACTCGCTGTAGATACTGAGGAAGCAACTTGAGGAACTGAGAAGGTCATACCAGCAGCAGTTTTATAATCAATGACTTATGCATGTTGATTTGTCACTGCTGTGGATATTGGCACTGTCTACTGTCAAGATACAGCAAAAAACCTCACTGGTTTTGCTACTGCAGCAGATTTTTTTCACAGTCCTTACTGCGGATCTTTTGCACTTGAGATTTGGTATTTCCTCAAATTTCTGAACACTAAGTGGATAACAACAGCTACATTAATTTATAATATTTAAAGTGGCAAATGACTCAGATAACACGAAAGTCACCACGATGTAGATTCACTGGACAGTAGAATGAATTTGTTCTCCACAGAGTGGATGTGCTTGCTCTTTCATCTCTGCCAAATCATTTCAATTGGGACCTCACGCTACTCTGCCTTCTGTGACAGTCACTCTGAACCTCCTACTTGCTTGTTGTGACAGTCACTCTCTATCCCCCTTCTTCCCTGAAGCCATCTTCACAATAAAATTCTGAACTGTACCCAACTATTGACCATGTGCTCCCAGCTCATGGAGATCCCGCTTCCTTCAGGTGAAAACCAGTGTGATGCTTTCTTTTCACAGCTCTCAGGCAATGTCTCTGACTTCCTTGCTGGTGTGGCCACTTGCAAGAGAGCATTTATATTTCCTAGTCCCTGCATGTGTTTGGACTGGTTTTGTCTGGTCAAAGGAAAGACACAGGTTGGAGTCAGACTCGAGAGTATCACTTGAGAGTGATAAACTCCCATTGGTATCCAGTGTGATCGGGAGTTTTCTGCCCTCGGGAATCCTGTTCCTCCCAACGCATTGCTCAGAGTGCAAGCTAGTCTGATGTGTCACAAACTGTCATCTTTTCCTGTTATATTTAATGAATGTACAAGTCCTGCTGTTGTTACCTGTGCAGTGCCTCAGACCTTGGTGGCCACTAATAACTTATCTTTATTATAGAAACAGAAACAGGAGAGAAAACACAGATGATACTTTTACTGGCCGTGCTTGTTTATGTCCTAGATTTTTTGAAAATTATTTATTCATTTTTTTTTAGTATCAGGCATTTAAGGTGGCCCACACCTACTGCACAAAAAAAGATATGACAGGCACTTTCCTTAACAAAAAATTGCTTCTGTCATTTGGGTGCCTGTAAAATTAATCTTCAATATATTCTCTTAAGCTATGGTTTTGGCATTTTTTTTAATCAAGAGGAAAAAAGCCCTATAATTTTCATTCCAATTCCTCTTCTGCATTATTGGTTTCTCACCGACCTTGTACCTCCTTTGAGACTACCATTCACACACAAAAATGTCCAACACTTTTCTCAGTTTTCCTATTTGCCTTCTTGAGCAGAATTCTCCTGTACAAAGGTGAAAATACTCAGAAATAAATTTTGCAATTTGTCATCTCTTTCAGTGCTCAAATATCTCAAATTCAACATGTGCACTGTAAAATGTTCATTAGTTCTCTCAAAAAAATTGTCTTGAAATCTTGAGACATCTGTTTGTGTTGTGTCTGTATGTGCCTGCTTTCATATGAAAAATTAAGTAAAAATTACTCTAAAGTACACGCCTGACTTTAGAATTTGATGTTTTACTTTCTTTAAGTGAAAAATGTTGAATAGATAGTGATTTCAGAGACCACCTCTACGCCTGCTCTTAATTTTTGTTTTCCCTTTTCAAGGCTAATAGCAACCTTATTTATAAATGGATTTGAGCTGACTCTTGCATATTTGACCCATGTACCGTTAAACATTTTTGTATGTTGTGATTACTTCTCTGTTGATATCTGTGAGTGTACTGGTTTTGGCTGGGATAGAGTTAATGTTCTTCACAGTAGCTTGCATAGTGCTATGCTTAGTATTTGTGACCAAAACAGTGCTGATAACCCAGGACTGTTTTTGTTATTGCTGAGCAGCACTCACGCAGAGTCAAGGTCTTTTCTATTTCTAGAAATGAACTAATGAACTTGAGAGTATTGTACTGCACGTGAAGAGTTTATTGATCTGCCCTTCTTACCCATTCAAAAGTGGGTACTCCTTGGCTTCAATGAATAATCTGTTTGCGTGGAAAATATTCAGACAGTATTTTAATAGCTGCCAGAAGATAACACAGTGGAATTATCTGTAAGACAGATGGAATTAAGAGCATGTAAATATTTTTTTTAAAACAAATATAAAACAATGCTTTTGTGATCAGTGGAATGATTACTACCTTTTTGTTGTCCTGCAGGTTTTATGAAATCAATAGTTTTTTCCAGTCTAACAACTCTTCAGAAAAGAGTTGTATTGTTGTAATAACATGCAATATTAGTGAATTTCTATCCACCACAGGCACTAGGAATCCTTCTACCTTGGAAGATGAACTACTTTGAACAAGTACTTTATTTTTTATTTCTCACACTATCTAGTTATTACATGTTACTTCAGTGGCATTCAAGCAGATTAAATTTCTTTCCCTTTCACAGTGGAATGCACACACGTCACACTTCTATTTTTCTCAGGTAGAACTGGCAAGTGTTATATAAATCAGATACTTCCTAAAACTTTATGTTACTCAAGGAAGCTATGCAGTTTTCCCAGGTTGAGGCATCTTTCTCCATACCTTCTTACAAAAGAACTCAACTCTATTTAATTAGCATTGACGTGATTTCCACTGACGATTGTACAGCGTGTTCAGAGATCTTTGTGTTGCAATGTGGTATTTCTTTTCATTGTGGGATGACTCTGCACTACTGGCCTCCATCATAACAAATTAAAGTTTAACCCATTCATGTTCTGGAAATAACGGGGTTTGCCATGTACCACTACACTTCTGTGTAGGAGTAGAAACCTTCCTTGGTGGAAAAGTTGCATCTTGAATAATTTCATGGGAAAAACTGTAACCATTTTAGGATTTCTGGATAAATAGTTCTCAGACAATAATTAACAACTTCTATATATACACAACAAAGTTCACATTGTTGAACATGGAGTGAAAAATAAGGGGAAAGAAGAAGAGGTGAGAGAAATGAGAATCCATTTTTTTGTGCTGAAGATATATCAGATTCCTAGTAAGGTAGGGAAAGGATCAGAAAATTACAAGACAATTTAATACTGAGCTCTCAGACAGATGGAGTCTATTGTGTTTTTTTTTCTACTCTAAACGGCAGATTAATGCCTCCCAATTAAATGTGCATTTCAGAGTAGGAACATTCCTGTGGCCTTGTGAAAGCCAGACTTGAGGTGATTCATAGAAAGACTCTCCTTTGTGGGAATCCTGAATTAACCAAAATACTTAGAGAGAAAATAATGTAGATATCCAGCACCCTGTAAGACTGAACAGTGCTGCTCAAATTCTTTTTATATGGTCTATTTTTATTCATCTAGTTCTGCATAAAATTATACTGCTACGTGAAAGGGATGTAAACGTGATGCTCCCCGTCCTTCTGTTGTGAAATAAGTCTTCACAGTTCTGTTAGTTTGGAAATTTAAAGTACATTGTCAGTTATTAATTATTTATTAAACAGAAGAGTTGGCAGTGTCGGTTATTTTGGAAGTTTGCATTGCTCTGCTGGTTCCCAGAGTAACTCACACTAACTGAGAAATTTTCCTTCACTTTTAGAGCACTTGGTGGCCTCTTTCTTTTCTATCTCTGTTTTTTGACACTCAGCTGTGACATGGCCTGCATCTCTGTCCTGATACTATGAGTTCAGATGCAACAATGAGGAATTATTTAGTATAATCCACTAAGCTGGGATCCACTACAACAGAATGGAGTCTGTAAAATAAAATTCAGATTTGAATATATGAAATCTTCTTGAGAGTGAAATCTATGAAGAAAGGGACATTTGGTAGGAGTTGTAGAAATCCTAACATGGTAGATTTTTGTAGAGCAAACAATCTTGTCTGGAAAGTCCTGTCTGTGTGGAGATATGCTGGATGATCTAACCCAGCAGGGTCTGTCTAAGCTTTTTATGGAATCCCATAGAAGGACTGGGTGCAAAAGATAAGGAGAAAATTTAATTTTGAAGTCCTATATTATTGTTCTAATTATCTGATATGAAAATCCCTAGCAACAAGAGGAACATAAACTGGTATTAAGGCGAATGGCTAAATTAAAACTGTCTCCAAAGTTTAATCTAAATCCTTCTACTAGATTGCTTATTTCTCACTCAACACAAGAACACTTTTTCACTGTAACTTTTCTTAATAGTTATTGAAAACTATGATTTTTTCACCAGAAATTTTATTCACAGGATATCAGATATCGACGAATAATATTTTTGAAGCTTTTGATGGGGAAAGTTACATGAAAAGAGATGGAGAGTGGAGAAAATTATCATGTTATTATAAAACTCATTTAAACTTATTTAATGCTTAATTTTCTTTTCAGTTTTCCCAGTGGAAATACTCAGCATTCACATTGAAAAAGCTCCTTTTCCAATTTTCTTTTTCAAATCAAATTTGAGATTACTTTGAAGAAGTCATGACTTCTTACAGGTAAGCAGAGTATTAGGGCTGTGGAAAAAAAATTGAAATTGTTTTTTTGGTTGGTTTCACATAATGCCATAAAAATTATATAAATTTTTGGAAGGTCTCCCTGACTTCCAAATTGTGTTGCCTAATACTGGGAAGCAGCACCAGGTTCACTAATAAAGTAGAGTGTGAGGGAA
This sequence comes from Melozone crissalis, assembly GCF_028551555.1. Classification (NCBI taxonomy): domain Eukaryota; kingdom Metazoa; phylum Chordata; class Aves; order Passeriformes; family Passerellidae; genus Melozone; species Melozone crissalis. The sequence continues at coordinate 30,430,929 of NW_026535784.1, read as the reverse complement.
TCTACTTTGATATTGCTAGTACATTTCCATAGAAAGTTGTGTAATAATATCTAATAAATTCTGAATTTTTATGATGGCCAAATACATTGCATAATTTGGACATCACTGAACCATCTTGAGGGTGGTTGTAGAGTACAAACCTGGTACAATTTGTTTCTGTATGCTGCCACTGGCAATCCTGCACTTGAAGTGTGTCTTCTGCCTGGGAAAAGAACGGTCTTCTAACGTTAGGCAATAAAATTGAGTAAGAGATGGGATCTTGTGATGTGATGGAGAAATGAGATGTTCTCTTGCAAATACACTAGGAGATCAAGAATTTTCATGTAACATCAAAGCCAAAGGGCTAAAGAACAGGCTGCTGCTTTGTAGAGGTAACAAGACTATTTGTATTTTTCTACAGTTGTTTTGAAGTTAGTTATCTTCTAGACATGAACCAACTTCAGAGGGTGGGAACAGCTGTCCATGCTGATAGGGATATCTTGTTACCGTTGCCTGCTTTCTTCCGACTGTGATAGTGACTGCTATGAGAAACAGGATATGGAAGTCTGACAATTCCTGTGTACTCTCATACATCCACTGTTTACATAAATCAGAGGGAAATACTTTCACTCTGCCTCGCTTGTAGTTTTAATGGAGAAAAGATCCAAAGAGACTAAATGAAAAGCCTGTTTGCCAGAAAAGTGCTTCATGAAACATGCAGGAGAAGCTGCATGCATTTCAGATATGTAACTTTTTTATTAATTTTTTCTTTCCTCACCCTGTAGGAGGATGGAACACAAAAACTTTGCTGTCTCAATTTCAGCGATTTCATAAGAATTTTGACCCCTGTTTTTCTGTTTAAAAAAATCCAACCAATGTAAAATAGCTGCTGAATATTCCCACTAATGTACTCTGTCCAACTGTAGTCAGTTTTGGTGCTTAGGATTTGCCTTGTTTACGATGACTGAAATGCATAGATTTTCTGAGTTCATTATATTTGTGTCAGTATAAATTTATTACCCTGTATTGCATTGCAATTTTTTTTTTTTTATGTGCAAGTGTTTTAGGAAAAAGAACAAGATTAGAGGAACTAACACAGAGTGTTCCCAAAAAGCCCAGCAAACAAAAGGAAGCCAAGATTGCGACAGATAAGGAATGTCATTACGAACATAGCCCAGGGCTATTCTGACTTGTGGCCATAAATGCAGGAAGCAATTTTCCTCCTGGATCCTTTTTAAATATAGGAACAAAATAAAAGTCTGATGACTGCAGGTATAGTGCGTGGGAGATACCGAAAGGTCATATAAATATCTAGGCAATAAAATGAAGGTGCATCTATATGAACTTGTAACTTCTAACTGCTAAATTTTTTAGGATGTTGCCACCAATCCACCAGTATCTGTGATGAAATTACATAACTTTTTAATAGTACTTCCCTTCTTAATAGTCAAATAATGTGGTAGGATGTCCCTGTTATGCTCTGAAGAGTATGTTCACAAAATTGCTTAGAAAACTCTTCAGTTCTGTTTCTATCATGTCAACTACAAGAACTACATGCAGAAGCTTTAGGCATTTTAATAATTAACTGGAGAACTGTCAGGATTGATTAAAAATCCCAGACAAACACCATGTATATGAAACAAATTAACCCTGCTGAGATAATAAATTAAAGAAAAATAAAATTCCACAACACTACCTTCTTTTTAGTACTGATCAAATAGTGTATATGTTTCTCTCTACATGCACATTTTAAATGTTAATGAGGTTTTTTCCCTATGATTAATAAGTAATTGCCAGTTTTTATTTACAGCAAAACCGACAGTACTCTCACCGCTTTCTTATGAGCATTTGTTAACATTTATGTTTGTATATTATACGCATGCTCTTTAATCTCTCCATAAATATGTTCTTTAGAAGGACCTTTTTGGTGCTAAAATTTAGTTGCAAATCTTGCTATTGTGTTTTTGACTCAACTGCATTTTTCAATTTTGTTTCACAGTTCATTTCTTGCAAATTAAAATTGGCATAATGTTCAGCAAAAATATATAGTTTATTGCTTATCTGGACATCTCATTTTCCAGTAGCATATTTCCTGCAGTTCACTGATTTTCCCTGATTTAAAAAAAATTCTGTAAACATTTTTCCCTTGCTATTTATTATGCATTTTAAATTAATTATTTCCCACATCTCTGTTAGTTGGAAATAATTATTAATTAAACCCTGAGGGCAAACCAATTGCTTTCTCTTTAGATTCAGACAAGCATCATCCAAAACAAACATGAGTGAAATTCTGGTGACATAAACAGTTTACACATTACAGGAATTCACCTATAAAATTCAATCAGAAAATTGAAGTTCTTAGAGTATGAAATGACACTTAAGAATGAAATAACCTTCTGTCTAGCTGGGTAAGGGGTTGATGTTGGTGGTAATCTTGCAGGTTTTCTAATTTCTCAGGGTTTTCTAAAAAAGCGCTATTTTGCTTGCCCCCACTAATTAAATGCTTGCTAGGTGCAAAGAGCAGCACTGGTTTCTATAAAAAGGACAGTTAAAGTGGTTAAAGCGCTACCCAGAAGTTTTTTAAAACATTCCATAGCCACCAAGTGCCCATATGAATTTGTCCGTACAAAATACTATCTCCTTTCAAGAAAATTGCAAAAGCTCACAGACTTCTTGAAGGTGGGGCTTCATCTTTAATGTCTTCCTGTTTCAAGTGCTCCACTGAAAATTGTAGCAATTCATTTCTGCACAGTCAAGTGTAGAAACTAGAGTATGCTTCATGCATGTGAGAATAGGTACTGGTAGTAAAACATAACAGCAGTGCAGAATGTCATTGCAAGACTGGGATTTCTCCAATGTACTTAATTTTGCTTAAATTTCTCTCTGGATCCCCAACAAAATTATGAATATTAAAAAGAAAAATTTTGAAGTTATTAGCATTCCAGAAATCATACAGCAGACTCTGGGGGAAAGCATGCAAGCAAATTAAATAATGCATATTTCATTTCATCAGGGATTAGAAATTGTGTTGATCAGTATGTAAACAAAAGAAGGCAGGTAGTTTTTAACTCTAAGTGAAGAAAAATGTTTAAATTTAATCAGTTGAATTTAAAAATAAAATTAATACGGTTCATTCACTTCAGAGTTTGACTTGGCCATCCTTCTGGGTCCCTTCCAACTCAGATGATTTTGTGGTTTGATGCACATTAGAAGGATAGAAAGTTGGCTTCAGTGGCTCTAACTCTAGGCTGCTTTTCCTAGAAGAGGCTCACCTACATAACCCATATTCAGCAAAAAACACTGTTTCTGAAAAAGGGGTTCTTGGTGTTTTCTTGTTAGAGATAGAGTTTTGGTTTTGTTTTGATATTAGTCATGTAAATGTTTAGGGGCTGTGTCAAAACATGAGCTGAATAAGAGATGAAACCGGAAAACATTGTGTAATATTTCTATCGTAACTTCTGGTGTTATTTGGAATGTCAGTGTTATTTATTTTGACCTCCATTTTTCACTCTGTTTTCTAGTTAGATTTTTAATTCCTTTGCCAGTCCCAGACAGAAGCTGCTGGTACTAACTTCTGCAGGTTCCTCTTCTTCAGTAAGGGCATTTTGAGAAACAGTTTAGGGTCAATGTCAGTGGTTTGATAGACCTGAGGACAGAGCAAAAGGCTCCAACAAGTTCCTGGAAGAAAGAGGCTCTTGAGTGTGATGTTGCAAAAAAATAGGAGAAGGAAAGAGGCTGCCTGCTCCTGTAAACACAAACCATTTTTCATGTTCTAGTTCTGTCTTTGGTTGAGAAGAACTTGTTGGTGGAAGACAATGAGAGGATAGTCTGCCACTGCCTAAAGACCTCATAGTACTTCATCTGTTTTCCCTGGTTTTCCATACACACTCTAAGAAGGTAACTTCTGCCAATCTTATAACAGGAAGTCAGGATTTATAATGAATGCAATTTTTCTGAAGCAAAGATTTTTTACTCAAAATAGGGCTGCTGATTTTGCAATGTACTGTTTCTTCTGAGAATAAATTTCACATGGAAATGTCCCAGAAAGGAATTCACAAGGCGTTTTACTGGCAATGTTTCTCTCCATATTTTCTTTTTAGTTGATTCACAGATCTTTCACATTCTTTTGTAGCATTGGCTGGTGCAGGGTTTCTAGTGAGAGAGAGAGGACATGCATATTTGTTAAAAAATGGTTTTATAGTGTACCAGAAATTGTAAATTTTTTGGAAATTAGTGATACACGGAATCCTCTGATACAGAACATTCAATTGCAGAGAAATGAAAGATTTTTTTTTATAACAAACTAGCAACAGACAGCTAAAAGGCAGAGAAAAAGCCCTGAAGCTAAAGGAGAAAAAATTTTAAATGTACAATTTAATCCCTCAAAATTTTGGCAGCCATAAATCAGCAAATGTCATGTATGCTTTGGAAATGAAATATTTAGGTAATCCAATAGGCTTTTCTCCTCAGGCTAACTGTATGAAAGAAAAGCAGAACATGCAAGCCTGGTCATGTACTCAGAAACATCTTTCTGCGAGATCAGGATGTGGGTTTGCTAGTCATCCTTGCGCCTCCACCATCCACACCAGTGCTGATGTCAGTGTTCCCCAGTGGCATGAACTGGCTCAACCTTCTGAAAGTTGTCACACATGTTGTGAGGCACAAGGACTCTTGGATTACTGTGGCACTTTGCCAGCAGCTGGCTTGTTTAGAGGAACAGCTCCTTGAAGAAGGCTGTAACAGGACCGAAATGGGACCAGCATCTGGCAGTCAAGGACAGGGGCAGCGTGGGTATGGGCAGGTTCTTGATTCCACTCTCTCTTCCCTTTTAACTTGTCATCCTAAATGTCAATACTACCTGTGTATTTAAGCATGTCCTCCAAAGCTGTGGCTTTTCTATAAGCCCACTTTTGTTGCTGTTTTCTTTTTTTTACACAAGAAACAGAAGGTGGTATATTTTGTTGCATTTTTTCTCGTGGAGTCTATGTAGTAAAAGTGACTATCTGTGAGCAGGAAAAAGCCCCAAATGAACATGCACACATATTGCTCTATCTAATATTTCTTTTTAAAAATACTTAGGAATCACAGGTGCTAGAGGTCACGTGTTTATTACTACATATTGCCACAAATGATAACAGAAACAGCCTTTTTATGAAGCTTCATTCATAGTAATGCAATGTGACCTTCAAAAACCTGTCGAGTATGGAGTGTTGTTACATAGATATTTTTTAATATAAATAGAGAGAAAGTATCTTTCAACTCTTTACCCAATCAGTTTCTTTCCTTCTATAATGTGTTATACTTTGAAGCCTGATCTGTTTGCAATGCAGTATGATTTCTGTATGAAAACTAGTGTTCATGAAAAAAATAGAAATTGTATTTGAGTATCAGTTACTAGTTAAAAAATAAAATTGCTACCCCTGCACAATAGGGTAGCCACAGCACTTGTGCAGGGTCAAAGTGTGTTTCAGTTCCAAAGAGGTCATGGATTCTTGAGAAAAAACAATATGAGTTCAGGCCAATAATAATAGAAATGCTTTCTATGGTGAAACAGCATACATTACAATTGAAGTAGAAGTATTTTGGCCTGAGCTCCCTAACTGCAAAGGAAAATAATGTTAGTGATTGCATCTAATGCTCCTAAGCTGAAACGGATTAAAAAAAAAAATCAGGGCTGTGCCTATCACTAACAATAAAATTAGCATATGAAGTGGTTCTGGGTTTCCCCTTAATGCTAAAAAAAATGTTTAAAGCCTTTTCAACATGATGCTAGCACAGAAATCAATATTTTCTTAGAAATCACAGGGAAATCAGAGGTATGAAAATATTTAATTAATTTAGAATTTGGTGTTTTTGTGTGAGGAGCCATGCCTTAATAAAGTAATCTCATTTAATTTCTTTACGGAAAGGATTGTTTAGCACTGGAACAGGCTGCCCAGGAATGTGGTGGAGTCACCATCTCTGGAAGTGTTCTAAATACATATGGGCATGGCATCTGAGGACATGGCTTAATGGTGAATATGGTGGTGTAGCTGGGTTGACAGTTCGACTTGGTGATCTTAATAGACTTTTCCAACCTTAATGATTTCATGAGTCTATAATTTGCCTTCCATTTTAAAAATTGTCTGCTTTTGTAAAGAAAAAAGTGCTATGTCTCCATAAATCCTGCAGCAGTGTCCTCTGAAGGTAAGTTCCTTCTTAGCCTTTCAGTCCATTTTGTCTGCTTGCTTTCCCAGCTTGGGAATAAGGCTTTGATATGATTTGCAAGCTGTATAATTAGGACCATCTGGGGATGCATTTCTTTTAGAGTCCAGGAAGGCCATACATAGGCCAAGAAAGGGGATGAGGAAGGCAGGTACAGTAAAATCCCCAAACCTCCTTCTGGGCAGAATTGATGTTGATCCATATTCAGATTATTCATTATAATATGCATTCAGATTATTCTATTCCATCCCTGTCTGTCATGTCTAGATTTTCCTTAATGTAGCAGCATATCATGGCCTAGGAAGCCCTTTGATACTGTGGATACCTCCTCTCCACAGCCATTTCCAGGCCAGTGTAGGACAAGCCCCTCCTTTTCTCAGGCTAGACTCAATGTGTTCTTTTGGTTGACCAAGGGTAACTCAGAAGAAATGAATAACATTGTGTGTGGTGCCCTCATGCTGCTAACAGCACCAGGTTTTTCTTCCATGAACAGAATTTTCCCTTCTTTCATCAGGATGTGCACACGGAGGTAGAACCTCTGCTGTTTCAGGCAGAGGCTGACCTCACAAACAGTTTCAGATTTCTGTGTATTTTTTTCCTTCCCATTACACTACAGTTAGCAGTATTATCTATTAATTTTATCAAGGTAAAATCCTGCAGCCCATTATTCTGTGTATAATTTCTAAATCTCTGGATCTGGTCATGGAAAGTAGAACTTGGCAGCCACACTCAGTGATTACAAGAGAAATCAAAACAAGGGGAAAAAAAGGATAAAACTTGATTTCTCTTTAGGAAGGAAATTCTTAGCCATACACTGTCACTGTACAGTGGATATTTATACCATTGCTTGCCACAATTTGACATGAATTTTTTGTAGACAGATCAGAGTTCAGACTGGTTGTGGGGTGTGGTGCTAGTCTGAAAATTAGCAGTCCCAGAAGGAACACAGTATAGCCCATGTAGAGGGTATTAAAAAAGCAATGTGCAGAACCACAGAACAGGCTAGGTTGGAAGGGATAAAACCATCTGGTCCAACCTTTAATTGGAAATAGAGCATAGATGAAATTATCAAATAGTCTAGAACATCAGAGAGCTCTTTGTCCCAGAGGATATGCCCCTAGGAAGGCTTTCCTGCAGCTTGTATGGATTTTTGCCTGTCTCCTTATGCTTTATTCCCTTGACTGATACCGGCTTTTGTTCCCTCATTAGAATATTGACCTTCACCTCCCGGGCTGTGGACTAATCTACAGCCAGTGAGTGACAAATTTCTTTTCGAGTTCTTCTCTGTTTAGTCATCTGATGAATGTGTTATGCCAGAATTCAAGTGAAACTTACCCAATACCACTCTGATTCTAAAGAGCAGGGGAAACTGTGTCCTCTAAGGTGATCTCAGGCTCTACAGACTCTCTTCCTTGATGGAATCCTTTGCTTCACCTTCTCATCCTTGAAAATCAGACACCCTACCTCAAAATGTAAAAAGATGAAGTTTTAGGTGGGGAAAGGTCAAATATGAAAAATAGTGTAATTTCATTTCAGCCTGGCACTAACAGAACATGAAATTAAAAACAATGCTTTACTTGATAAGGAAGAACTTACTGGATGTAGAGAGGCCCCAGTCCTCAACTAGCAAATGTTCTATCTGAAACCACATCATTTGGAACAGGAAACCCAGAAAAATATGTTTCCTCCAGATCATATTGACGTAATGGTGTATATAAGGTAATTAATATTCTGGATTTCAAACTGGCCTAATGGAATCCTCCAAGACAAAATGATATGAGAAAGCAAACAAAACATTTCCTTTCTTTTCCAGAGAAAGATAAATAGGAATATCTAAGCAAGTCCTGACAAGCTTTAAAATCTGATATGAAGTTCAATTGTATAATGCCACCTAAACAGGATGCCAGATTTGTTGAGAGTTGGTTGTTCCAGCAAATAAACCTTATTTAGGAGCAAAAAACTAACAGTTGGTGACCAGGAACTTTTTCAATCCAGAGATAAAATGTGGTGTATCACACTAAGAAGTTTAAAAAGCCTAACCATAATCTAGATGTTAGAGCAAGCAAAAAAATCATCTCTCAAAGTGTTTACTGTTTGAGCCATTTAGTTAGGAAACAACTCTCAGAGGCATAAAAACTGCACGAAAATAGCAGAACAGATCTCTGAATGGTGGAGACTGATTATTTTGGTATTGCATCCAACTTAAGCTTAAAGAGCAAACAGATGTGCTTGAAGTTTATTGCCCTTTGCACTGTCTTTTCCCTAATTTGATTAAGTAGATGGAGAGAAAGAGAGAACGTGATTTCTCTCTCCACATAGGGCTGGTTATCGATATGCAGCAGGCTGAAGTCAATGGTTCTTGTGACAAACTGATTAAATTTGCTCTTCTGGTGTGCTCTTGCACATCTCCCAGCTTCTGCTAAAAAATACACTGTCCTCATTGATTTTACATCTGTTCTTTTAATCAAAAGTCTGATGTAAGGCAAGAAGTTAGTGTTTTACCAGCTTCAAGTTCTTGCCTTTTCTTTGACTGCCAAGTTAGAAAGGGTGGTGCAGGATGCAAAAAAATACACTGATCTCCACTGCATTTAATGAATACAGTTTTAAAACTAATTTTATACAAATTTATCACTCTATTTATTTTTTTGATATGTAAGTGGAGTTATGTATCCAGTAAGAGATATGCAAACCCCTCAAAAGCTGCCAAAGAATACAAGTTATACAAGCGGGCATGTCACAGGCTGACTTGGTGACTCACGTCTTGGCAGCTGCCCTATAAACAAAGCTACTGAATTGCTTGAATCTGTCAAATCATAAAAACTTCTACGCTGCTCACTTTCAAAGATATGCTGTGAAGAATTACTAGAGAGTGAAAATTTGATCAAAATGCAATAATTACTAATGATTTGAAAAATTAGACTAGGCTTTAGAAATTCAATTAGAGCAGTTGTATTTCAGTCTCTGAGTTTTAATCAGATATGAATGCATATTAAATCTAAACCAAAGATTTGGAAATCAAAATGCATTCTCTTAGTAATTTCCATTTATGCTTTGGGAGTCAGCCAAACAGCAATGCCAGAGCTTCTGATCGTCTGAAAAATTTTTGAATATCAGGTAAATATTGAGGATCCTGTAGTCATAGTTGCTTTAAAGATTATTAAAGTCCCGCTTGTATACTCTGGGCGCTTTAAATATTCAAAAACTTCTGAAATGCAAGGAGAAAAATAGTAAAGTAAAGAATTAGAAACCAGTAACTATGATTGTGCAGGCCAGATCTTTCCTCAAAATTGTAGTACTAGAGAGATATCCAAGTTCCAAGACAGGGATAGCCATGCTGCTCATTAGAAGTTATTTCCCAGTGTCTAGAAGTGTAAAATGTATTTATACTCCACAGTTCAAGAGCAATGAATGTTAAGCATTAACAGTTGTTTGCTGAGTTGCAAGCCCCCTTTAGAAAATCCCAGTACTGAAAATTTAGAATGATTACTGTACTATAATGCTACAGTCTTTATAGGTAGATCTGCCCTAATCTGTACCTGTGACTGTACAGTCTCATCTTTCTTTCTCTTTTCAATTTTTCTGGAATGCTTGTTTTTTGACTTTCAGAATTGAGGACTCAATCACTTCTGCCTGGAGGGGAGTGAAAAGTATTTGTGGTCAATTTGCCTAGACATTAACATTTTATTTAGAAATTGAGTGAGAAGTCAGTTTATGCATGTTTTCAACTACTCTTAACAAATCTTCACAGTTTGTCTCTGAAGCAGCATTTACTGTTAGATAGTTCCTAAGTCCATGTTAATTAATTTCTTCTGCATTTTCTCCAGAATTGTGCAGCTCAGAAGCTGTACCCCAATACATACGGAGATGAATTTTAGTTTTCTGGGATAGGCCAAAAGGACTTTTAACTAAATTTTTTCCTGAATATCAAGAAATTAAGGGACACTGGAAGCAAAGAGCTAACAAACTAAGATGGCTAATGCAGTTCACTTTTATCCAGAAGGTGGAGAACAATGCCATGGAGGAGGGAGGTCTTGGAGAGAGGCAGAAAATTCCATCTTGTTTCTTTGGGGGATTCTCGCACAGTTTTCACCTTCCCTGACTACAAGGGCTGTCCAAAATTCTCAGTCATCACAGAAAGACTTGGCAAAGAATGAAGACTCCATCAGGATCAATTTGCAGTTAATGCAGTGAATGCCTCAGTGCTATATGCTGTGCCATTATTTTTTGTCTAGCACAGACTTGAAGACAGATTCAGCTGACTTGTAGGCTGGTTCAGGCTCACTGAAGTTGATGACATCTTAGCATTTCCCTGAAGCTTAGCATGCAAATCCTGCTTTAAATACAGATGTTTCCCCAGCATGACAAATGTTTCAGTGCTGAAGTGTCATTTAACTTGAGAACAAAAGTGCTTTGTTATAAATGCAGCACCAAGGCTTGAAATTTACAGAAACTAAACACATGTAGTTTATTTTAAATGATTATGATTGCTTTTCAAGCTGTTGCTAATTGAAGAGGCCAAAACCAATGTCTAATAAGGCTTTAGTCTTCATTTCTGTTACACAGACTCCACAGATCTTTGTTGGCACCATGGAGAATATTAATTTATGCTACAAATGTGTTTTCAGGGCCAAATGTTTTAAGAAACTCTCATTGAAAATGAAATCTGAATTTCATTCCAATGTGTAGAGTGAGTACTGAATAGTTTTTTTTCCTTAAGCTGTTTAAATATTTTTTTTCCCAACAGTGTGGTACAATGCCAAATTGAGTGAAAAATAGTGGCCAATAGGAAACTTACTATCCATGCTAATATTTATACAGGCTCTGTGTTGTTCATAGGAATGAACCTTACTCTTTCAGCCACAGAGTTTGCACCATGTACATGTCATAGACAAATCCCTGTACTGCAAGATACAGCTATTTATCTCCAGTTCAGCTGAGTGGCATAAGCTTTGTACTTTATAGAAACACTTTGTTCTATGTTTGTGCTTTTGTTCTTGTTTTTTTTTTTTTTTTTAATGTTTGACATATTAGACATAATGGGGAATGACAAGGAATAATGAGACTACTCAGGTGATATATTTGATGATTTTTCAAGTAACACAATCCCAGAAGTTGGCCTAGTGACCATATTTTTGATTTTGGCCACAGTGTAGCACAGCTGTTCTTTTTAAGCAGAGCCCACTGTTGTATTCAGTTCCCAGTTCTGTTCAATAAATGAAATGGCATTGTATGTGCTTTTATGCCTTTTTTGAGTTTTGGCATTATTGTTTCACTTTGTTTGCCCCTTCTGCATGTAAAAATTAGCAATGCTAGCAGCATAAAAACAGAAAGAAAACTCATATGAAAAAATGTAAATTTGCCCTGTCACAAGGGTGGTCTAAATGGTCTTAAATATCTTTTCCAACCTAAGTGATTCTGAAATTCTAAAGACTCTGTCATGAAATATTTGGGAAATGTCCCGTGTATAGCATCACAAACCTTCCAGTGACTGTGATTATCTATCATAGTATATGAAATAATATGCAAGAAATTACAATAAATAAGAGCATATCCATGCCTCAGCAGGTGGCTGTTGAGGGATCCATAATATGTCAAAGATTATACATCAGCTAATGTATGATTGTTTAAATTAAAGAACAAATCTAATTTTGATATATTTCAGGAACTGAGAAGAAAAATGAAACTGAAAACTCAACTAGGTTAAACATTTTCAATAAAATGTAACTTCTACAGATTTAACCTTATTTCATGATCTTAACACATCAAATCTGGGAGATGAAATCACTGTGAAACAATGCTTCCCAACTTTTGTAGAAGTTGCTATAAAGGACATGCAGAGATGATGAATATTCCTCTAAAAAAACCGATTTCTATTGTATGTGTAGATTGTGAGTGCATGATTGTGATTGTCTTATTGTGATATATGTGAAGATATATGTATATATATATATACACACATATATATACATAAGTATATATATATAGATAGGTAGATATGTAAAAAAATGCTAGCTGCATTTTCCCTGGTCTTGCATTAATATGTACCAAGTACAGTAACTCTCTTAAATCAAAACAACAGCAATAGTTTTGGTAAGTGTCAACTAATTTGTAAACATTGCTGAGGGCAGTGTATTAAAACAGATTTACAATTGCAGAGAAGGATAAAAACTCCATAAAGGAATGCTGTATCTGTTTGAAGTGAAATTGCCAGAGGGATTTTGTACAAGGAAGCTCTTTCATTTTTGTAAGAACTGTTCCAGAATAAGTAGTAGAGAATTCAATATTCTCTGCCCATCTCTGGGTCTTTCTTGAGAACTGCACTGTTTGTGTTTGTGCATGTATGACATTAACTGCTTGTAGTATTAATTGCTGAAATAATGCTTCAAGGTCAAATGCTGTACAAGATTCAGAGGCATTAGTAATTTAAAATACGTTAATTTAAATAGCTAGATGAGCTAAAACACAACTATTTTTTCTGAAGAGTTTTACATTCCTGTATTCCAAAAATCTCTTTATTTCCTCTTCGCTTCTGTGGGTTGTGTTTGCAGCTGTGGGAAAGTGCACTGAAAGTTATCTATGTGTGGGGTTTTTTTTCTGTAAGCAAGCAGAAGTGTGCTTATTCTCATGTCCTAAAGTGAAGAGTTCAAAGCTGTCTGACTGAGAGCTTGATTTCTTATTCTTCTTTCTGTCCTTTCTCAAGATTGTGGCTGCTGGGGAAAGATTCCATTGCAAAGAGAAAACAATCTGCTGAGATACCTTGAGCCATTTCTTTGATGTGGACCATCATGTGAACTAATAATCTGGCTTTACAATTTCTCTGAAATCAGTGAAATGAACAATGTCTTAAGTGAGTATGTTCTTGGAGGCTGCTGAAGAAGCACAGCTGTTTTGGTGTAGCTGCAGTGGGGTTCACTTCTGAAATGCTCTTGTTTAAGGTAGTCCAATGCAAAGGTGAAGAGAAGGAAGTGGCAGAATCAGGGTGACAAATAGGAGGTTAGGTAGATCTTTTGTGTTCTGCTTGGATGTCACTTCCATAAATCCCTGCTTGATGAGGCTAAATCTAGAGCCTTCAGCCATTCAGAATTCCGGGACCAGATGTCATACTCGTCACTGGATGATCATCCTGTCCTGTGCAGCCTCTCTTCTGTGCAAAAGGAGGAGGAATAGAACCCTCTGATCAAAGTGAAAGCTAAAAAAGTGCAATTCTTGTAGCAAGAAATTAATTCCGCCTCTGCAGTAGTAATAATCTCTGTAAAGTTTGCCCAGCAGATACCAGCAGTGAATTAATACAGAACTGGTGAAAAATAAAAGGACCTGAATATATAACTGTTTCAAATACTTCATTGCTGAATGATTGCTTGAAATAGTTCAATTTTTTTCATTACGATTAATTTTTACTGTGAAGATCCTGATTTTATCCTCTAAATCCCTGAGAGAATGTCTGTTAGACTGTCTTTATACAAATCAGAAAACATCCAAATTTAAAATTGGGCCACATTGCATGGCCTTTCACTTAAACAGTGGGGTTTAAGTTGCTTATTTTAAAGATGTTCCAGGTTTAGCATCTTTGCACCTTATTTCTCCTCATCTGATCTCTTCCTATTTACTGTCCCTACCAGCGTAAGAGCATTATGCTTGTTTACTGCCCCTTTCTGTTTTAATTTTAAATGTGACCTGACATTAAGCTGTTCCTTTATGTACTGGAGGGAAAAAATAAAATCAAAGTCATATGGTATTATCTTTCACTTTCATTGCACCATCTGGATTCCTGGAGCTGGAGCTGAAAACTGTCAGCATCTCTTGATGCAAAGCAAATAGACTTAGCTAAAAGGGAAGTTCAAGCTGGAGAATCATCCTGTCAAAAGTTTAGAGAAGTTCAACACTGGAGGAAGGAAATCATCATCTGCCAGAAGAGGCCATAGCTTTAGGTACCTAATGCTTTCCTTTAAAGATTAGTCTCATATTCCTGATTTCTGTGGAAATCAGGTTTTGGTTCTATTGAAATTTATTTTTGGTCTACTGTTTGCAGATTTGGTTCTATTGAAATTTATTTTTGGTCTACTTTCATATCTGGACTTCCCTAATTTCAGAAAACTACGAGAAGGAGTTTTTACTCCATGGTTCACCCTGTCAATAGCAAAATTGAAAGCCATATGATTTTATGGCACTCATAGTACAAGTTAATTCTAGGTCATTCTGAACTGTACAGAATGCAATGAACAATCCACATAATTATGTAGATTACATACCTCTTAAATGCCTTGAATTAAGGCATTAAATAATCAAAATTAACACTGTCATGTAACAAAGCATTTGAAATGCCTTATGATTTTGGCTTTTCTGAAGGATCATAAGCACGGAAAAAAATGGAGTTCAGTAGTAATATTTATTCTTTACCCTAAGAAAAATCCTACTTGAAACTCTAAGGACACACTGAAATGTAAGCTTGTGTCACATGGGGTTGAGTGTTCATTCCAAATAATGATCATTATATCAGTCTAGAATATTACTTGTTATTTTATGTTCTTGGCAATTAGTGTATCCCATTTAAAATATTTATTTTTCCTTTTGGCTGAGTTTCTCTACAACACTGGAACAGTTGTGTTAAAAATGATGGTCTCTTGGGCAAAATAAATTAAGTCTTGGAATTATGTCAAGACTTGTAACTGAAGATGAAGTTTCAAAACAGTCTTTGTGCAAAAAATGAAACTCACTTTCCCCCTTCAACTCATCTTTCTACCTACTGCTTCTCTGGTGTTTTTCTCTTTACATCAAACATATGCTCTCTCTCTTTCTGACTGGAAGTCTTCCAAAGTTTGGGGGGAAGTCTTACAGGAAACCCTTCCAAAACATATGTAGAACTTGTTCTTCCTGTGCAGATAAAACCCCCAGATGTTTTTAAATTCAAACTATCTGAAACTGGAAAGCTGTAATTGGTTTGGGGCACTTTTTAATTAAAACACAGAATTTTGATGGATATTTTTCATATTATGATTTGCATCAAGGATTTTGCTTCACTGTACATATTTCTTCCAACAGGTTCCAGATTTATCTTAGTTTAAATGTTTATTTGATTCTGAGGCTTCCTTATCAGATTATCAGAAGGAAATCAGTGCAGTATATGCCTTTCAGGAAGTTTTCTCTATGGTTTTGATTTGAAAACATCTGTCTTTTGAGTTACAAAATTAATCCAAAGAAAAGACCTATATATGTAAGATACAATTTAAATTCTTTCCCAGATATAGGCTTAGATTTTTCTGGTGTCCTGAAGTCTAATTGCATGCTTTATGAATCTAACTTTTTCTTGTGTGACTATTGATATACCACATAAATGGAATCTTAGAATTATGCCAATTAATAGATTAAAATTTTATAGAAATGCAATATCACAAGTTAATTGAGCAATGACTAAAATCATTAGCTATAATTAACTTCACATTTCTTTCTGGTTTTCTTCCCTCAGGGAGCATACATTGGACTCCTGGCCTTTTATTACTAACATTATTAAATTATTTGTTCTTTCATTGATTCCCTGGGAAGTCAACACACCCTGTTAAGCAGAAATTTCTTTGGGTATAGCAAGGAGCAGAGAGCAGCAAAAGCAATCAAGCCAGCAACGTACTGTCCATAATATTCCTATCATTATTTGAAGTGTGTTGCTAAGAGAAGCTGCTGAGTTACTGTCCTAGTGTGGAGTTTGGTGGTTTCATGTATTGCCTGTACAACTGCTATTATTAAATAATGATAATAATAATTTCCATAGTCTCTAGAGTAAGTTGAAATCCTGCTTTCAGGATTTCAAACAAGGAGACACACAGGGGTAGATGATCATCAGCTTTAGGACCTAACTAACACTTGCTGACTTCAAGTTTTCATCACATCTTTTACACTATTCTGCCACGTTTTGGGAAGTGCTCTGGACAAACATAGAAATGAATACTAGCAAATGAGAGGGTAGTTTTTAATCCAGAGGCATCTACAGATGCTGTCAGGGATGCTAAAGGTGTGGCTAGAATCCTGTGTGCACTCAAAAAGGGCTTTAAAAAATAACGTTAACATATCCAAAAATGCAGGCACTGGGAGAAGGACGAGTAATTCAAAGTATGTGTTTCCGTTTCTTTTCTTCTCCCTGAACAGACTTTTTACTCCCTGACTTCCACAGAAGGTAAGTACTACTGTTTCCACCCCTCCAGTAACAAAAATCAGTGGAATTAAAGGCAGTACTCCTAAGAAGGGTAAATATTAACTTTCCATCTTTTCCAGGAGCTATTAAATCTCATGCTATGAGCCTTATTAAGTTACTGTGCAAAATATTATTTTTGTTAGGCATGTAACCCATGAAATATGAAGATTTTTTGCATAAATATATTTGAGGATTACCCTGGATTCAGAAGGTCCAGTACTGCTCAGGAGGTAGGAAGCTCAATTTTTATTTTCATTGCTACTATGTGACATGCTATGTCTGAGAATATGTACTGTGAAACCAAAAGGCACATGTATAAAACATGACAAAAACCAGATTATTCAGGATTGAAATGAGATTTTACTCAATGAAGGCTAGAAATTAAAGGTTTAGAAAATAAGATTTAATAGGCAAGCAAACATTTCAATCAATGTCAAAATATTCCTCTTTGTATATACAGAGTGAGAAAATTCACACATATATATATATATATATATATAAAAGAAAAAAAATATTTCTGAAATATTTTATAAATATCTAAAATCCAAGAAGTTTAAAATCTGTACTTCCTTTTATGATATACAACAAATTAAGTTGCACATATTTCACATTTCATAAGAGAAAGTTAATTCTTAACTCCCTATGACTACATTTGTGATTTGGATTCCTGAACTGAATTCCTGGTCTGAAGAATTCAAGATGCAAATAAGTAGGCACGACAGTGAAAATAATAACAAAGTAAGTCAGATCAACTAAACTATGCT
The DNA here is from genome assembly GCF_028551555.1 of Melozone crissalis. Taxonomy (NCBI): domain Eukaryota; kingdom Metazoa; phylum Chordata; class Aves; order Passeriformes; family Passerellidae; genus Melozone; species Melozone crissalis. Next base: position 30,413,799 of record NW_026535784.1, on the reverse strand, counting down.
TGGAGTATGTAGATGAGAACAACCAGAATGAAAAAGAAATGGCCCCTACTACTAAAAAATAATTAAAAAAACCCTTCAGAGCAGTATGTTTATTCTACTAAATAAATACTGTTAATAGTGCTTACAGAAACAGAATAATGTGGTAACATCTTCCCACAACAGATTTTCTCATCTATCTCTTTGTTATTAGGATGAACATTGTCACTGATCTAGAAACAACACTCATCTTTTTTTCCCCTGAAATTACTCTTTTCAAAAAATTTTCTATTTAAGAAAAGCCAAAAGTAATTAGCCCGAAACAATTATTTATCTCTTTGATGATGTAAAAGGTGTTTGGCCATATTGGTGAAAATGAATTCCTTGGGATGCTGTAATCTTCATAACTTCTCCATTTAGAGTATCATCTTCAATTATTGTTATCAATCCTTCAGCAATTATTGATGGGCTGAAAAAAAAAGTTATTTCAGAGTTATGATATAATAGAACATGTAAAAAGGACAAGAAACTCAATGTAAATCTATATACCTGAAAATTAAAAAAATGGTATTTGAACAAATTTATTTTGAAGAATAGCAGAGGTGGTATGAGTGTTTCAGGAGAGATATGTATTCACTTCAATCAGGACATACATCTAAAGTGGCTACTTTACAAATCATCATTTGTTTGCTCTAGTTTCTGATAAATGCCTGTGGACATCCATCTGCCACTGGGCTTCCTATCAAACTTTTCTCTGTCAGGGAAATGGACAGAAGTAATCCTCACACAATCCTCTGCAGCTCTTTGCTGTTGATTTATCCTGCTTCTGTAGCAGAGCTGACATACAAATTAGCATAAAGGTTAATTTCACATGCAGTTTGCTGTGGTCAATAGGTGCAAAATATTTTACATAAAGAAAATTATGGGTGAAACAACACAGTCATACAATTTCCTTTGTGCAGAAGCATCTTGCAAGCTAATTGTAAGAAGCTAAGAAAGTGTAAAAAAATATGACTATGCTTGCCACGTTCTCACAGTCTGTCCAAGCTGTCTGCTTTTGGCCTTTGTTGGCAAGACTGCAATGGGCCAGGAAACTCTTTGATCTGATCCATTGTGGCTGCTGTTGTGCTCTTAATCAGTTTGGTCAGTTCATGGTCTGATTTCTATCTTGGTTCACTTGACAATTTTGTGAAAATTCTGTGCAAATTATATACCCCATATCTCACAAAAAGTTTGATTAAACATATTCATGAGGGAACACCAAAGGCTATTAAAAACTAAAAGAACGATATTAAAATTGCTAATTTGATTTGGACTTTGCTGGGAAATGGGAATGCATAAAGGGATATATCACTGTGCAGACGGTGCTCTTAAAATAGGCTTAGATCTCTGCCATTTTTTTTTCTTTCTATACAGATAACCCATTTGATAGTCTTTTATCTGAGGCAGTATTTCCATTTTGTTTAATTTTGCTGAAAGTGTGTCCTTGTTCTTCATCAACAAAGTGCAAAACCCCCATTGTATCTGACTTGACTTACTCCATCACGCCATAGAATTGCATCATGTTTTTTATCTCATCCTTGTATGAATAGTATTGTCCCATATTCTCTTCTTTATCTATTGACTGAAGAATTGGTGTGTTGACAAATCCTGGACAAATTGTGTTCAGTCTCACACCATAGTTTTCCACGTTAGCAGCTAACTAGAAAAGAGAAAGGGGTAGCAGGCATTTGTCATCAACATTTTCCGGCAATATTGTGTAAGCAAATTTTCAAAGAATGAGATTTACCACAAAGTACTTTTCAGCCGTGCTAAGTAAGGAGATTGTGTTACTACTGATTGTTTTAACAACTAAGTTTGAAGCACGTTTTCTCTAGTAATCATACTAGATTACTGGGAAAAAAATGCATTTCTTTTGTCAGGAGAATAATTCTATGAGAAATCAGAACTCTTCTCATGAAGCTGTTTTTTTTCCTAATACTTTTTGTTCTTAGTGCTCTTTAGCATGTCATTGACAATGTTCTAGGGTGATGATATAACTCTTCTAGGCAAAAACAAGAAAGGTTTTCCCAAATGTATGCTCTGGATCCTATAGGAGCTTTTTTATTAAAAAGAAACTCTGTAAGAAATAAAGTAATCTTTAAGATACTGTATTAAGATACCTTCCTCACATCAAAAGAAATACAGTATGTTCTCTATCCCTACAACTGTAATGCTAAACCTTTCTACTTGCTCTGTTGTCCCTGCCAAGGTATGAATCTATCACTGAGCATCTCCACTGGAAGGCCCCTGTGAACTGATTTTTTTCAGGAAGCAGCTCAGAACATGATGCAAGAAAGAAGCACAAGTTGTTCTGGGAGAGGTAGGACCCCTTGTTTGTGGTTCTGCCAAAGTGTGCATGTAGCAAAGTAGTCTGATCAACATCCAGGTATGAGTTGAATGAACTGAATGAGCTGGATGAGCTTTCTTAGCAGTAGCATAGAACTGATAAATTAGACATGATATATCCAAGAATAACCATAACTGTTAATCACTGTGTTCTATTTAACATTTAATGGACTTCTTTCAGGTATAATCTAAGTCACATGTCATTTTCATGGCAGGGTAGCCTGCTCTTTTGGTCTGGGGAGACAAGAAACTGAAGCGCTAGGTGTAAGGCATTAGACCTGCCCAACATCAGCCTTTCCTGGTAAATACTGTAGTTCACTATGTTTATTCTTTTTTTCCTCAGCATTCTCATGTTCCTTAAAGACAGCATTTCCTCTAATTTACTTTTGAGCTTAGATGTGACATTTATATTTCTAATGAGAAAACAAAAATGGGAAACTAGGTTTCATGTTCTTGATTTGGTAATATGATATATGCAACACTTATCCAGACTATTCTCTTTATGTTAAACTGAAAAAGGAGCTATTTATGTGGGGATGGGTGCATAAAATAGATGGATAAAGTGTAATTGATGTAATTAAATTGATAGTGTAATTTCAGGTGTTTAATTCTGGAAATAAGACTGGAAATCTTATGTGAGCAGATTATCTTTAACATTAATCTGTTAAAGTGTAATTGTATTTTCTCCCTCCAAGTTGCTTTATTACACTGCTTGTTCAATCTAACTAGAAAGTTTTGGAGTTAGAGGCTGAAACTTATAATATGGTCATCTGATATGCCCCATCCTGAATGTGTAATTTTTTATTTTCAGAGTATTGAGAGTCAGTAAGAATAACTAATGATGTGTTCAAGTAACACTTTTACACTTCAGTGCCTATTTATCATAAAAAAAGTCATTGACCTGACTTAGAAACAAGGAAACCAAAATGACTGGGACAGGGTTCTGAAAAAATATTTTTAAAACTTGGATTAGAATTTTGCTTTTGGACTCCTCTCACTGTCCTTAAATTACTCTGCAACATCTTTCTTCCATGTTCTCCAAACCTCAAGTTGGTCATAAACACACAGATGCCATACTTATTCCATCTTCGGATTCCCTTTGTGAAAGGAGGGAACCTCCACTGCTTCACACACTTTGTTTTCTTTCCTAAAATTAATTCTAGCTGTATAGCTATAGAGGAGGAACATGAAAAATGTAAGCATGTTCCCCTGGAGCTGCTCAGACCCTTTTGGGAAATGCATACTTACTGCTAAGGACCGTGTGAATCCAATGACACCGTGCTTTGTAGCACAGTACACAGGCTGGAAGGCAGCAGGCATGAGTCCTTTAAAACAAAAAGGTAGCTGAATGAAGATGTGGCATATTCCTATTTTATGATTATCTTAAACACATGTGTAGGTCTACAGTGTAAAAAACTTGTGTCAGAGATGCAACAAAATGGATTAGTAGGCATTTGTAAATTATATTCCATAATCTGGGATAGGCTAAGAAAAAAATAGATGAATAAAAAAGTGCAGGCAAAAGAAGAGTAATAAAGAATCATAACTTTTAAAAGGAAAAGTTGCATCTATGAACTGTGACTTAAAATAGAAGACATAGTCTGGAAGAAAACACTTAAGAATGAGATTTTTGAAGCATCTATGAATCAAGTATTTAAAGTATTTAAAGTATACTGAGGAGCAAAGTCTTTTAGGTGGGCTTTGATATCTAACGTATGAACAGGAGGCCTGCAGTCATTCACAGTGTGTTCAAGGAGGAAGTGTAGCAATAGGAGAAGCAAAATAAAAATTTTCTGCTAACACTGTAAACCTTTATGGTCTGAGTGGGAGAGCAAAACATTTTTATTTGTTATAGAGAAAGAAAAGCGAACAGAGGTTTTGGAAGAAAACTAAGAATTCTGGTAAGACTGAGTAGATAGCAAGAAGCTAGTCAAGAAGAAATGACAGACCGTGAGCACATATTCATTTCTGCCAATTATGCCAGCAATCTCTAATATACAGTGAAAGCTGAACTGGACCAAATAGATGCTGTGGTTCCACCTGAAAATTAGGCTCTTATGAATAGTAAACTTCAGCCTGTCTGAAGGCTAGAGGATAAAATGTTTTCCTGAATGTGGTATTGTAAAACAGGATAGTAATTTTAATGCCTTAATGTCTGATTCTAATGGAAATAATCCAAATTAATAACTCGTTTCTTTTTTCTTTCATACTTCAGATCTTAAGGTGATACTTTTTAGAAGGGGTGTGACTTACCTCAGTGGAGATGAAGAATTCACTCTCTAGCTCTTAGTATGGATTTGGCAGAAAAATTACATGTGCCAGACTTGCATGGGCTCTTAACGCTGGGATCTGTTTTGTCTGACGGAAAGAACTTTATAAGACAGCCCAAAGCTCTAATTACCAACCTGACAGCTTTAAGGTTTTATCTTGATTTAAATGCTACCTTGATGATCCTGTGAAAGCAGCACTGTTCAATACTGGGAAATGAAGAACTTAACCTATTGTCTGGTTGTTCCTTAGCTTGGACTAATGTGTTATGCTTCTGCTTAAGAACTCACTTTATGAAATGGCTTTTGTACTGTCTCCTGTGGGTTGTGATCACAACAAATGCTTAATATTCTTCTGTTTGTTGACTTTCGATGAACCATTCCTCAGATTATTGGAAACATTGGAATATTGGCACATTAGAAATAATACGATACTATGTTAAAAAAAACCCCAAAATGTCAAGTACTTTTATGTGCTTCAAATAAAGGAAATTCTAATCAGACTGCAGCAAACAGAAATAAAACAGACAAAGTCTACTGGGAAACACAGAGGAAGAATTTAGAAGTAATTTTATTTTTATTTTTTAACCACAGTAAGACAGATTACCTTTTACTTGAGAGGGAAGAGAAACAAAGTCAAGAAATAAACAAAGGAAGGGCACAGCTCACAATAATGAGGTGGAATAAGGTTCAAAGACTTTATTAAATGCCAAAGACAGCAGGAATAACTAGGCAGGAAGAGAGGAACTAGTAGCATTTTTGGGGTTTTTTTTTGAAAACCAGTTCTTTCCTAATTTAAATTAATATCTTTGCTGAAGTGGAGAACCAAGAAAAAAAAAATCTCACTTTTGGATAAAGCATCTAAGACTAGTTTTAACATTCCTCACATAAAACAATAACAGTCCTGTGTCACTTTTGTTCCTGAGTTCAGTACTCAGAACCTCAGTGAGGGCTTTCCAGCTCTGAGCCACTTCCCCACCCTAGGAAGAGCTGGGCCTCTCTTGGTGGTGTGTCCCAGGGACCCTCCTAAAGTATTTTATGATGAGCCACTGTGTCACACTGAGTCTGCTCTGCCCACATATTTATTCAGCCAGTGAGCAGAGATGAGTTCCTAACATATTAGTTAGGGCATTCATTTGTTAGAAAATCTGGATTCTATTTGTGGCTGCCATGAATATTTAATTATCTTATGCAAAGCAGAATGGCAGTGAAACAGACTAAGAGACCATTATGCACAAAATAATGGGGAGAAGAAGAGGAGGGTGTTCAAATGGATGGTGATGGGTCAGTGTACTTCTGGAAAGAGATACATTTGGGTTTTAATCTCTCTTAGATGGGGAGGAGAGCGGTGCTGCTGTGGCTAGATTTTTCTCTCTCTAGATGTTGCTGCATGGTGAATTGAAAATGACTTTGTGATGACTCAAGATGCTCTTTGGTTGACCAAAACAAGTTCAAGCAGACCAAGAATAATCCTATGCTCCAATGCTAACTGCTCTGTTCTATTTTTCTCAGCTCCTGGCAGACTGAGAGAGACAGTTCTTGCCCTTGCTTATATTCTACTTTCCTTTTAGGTGTCAAGATCACTCTACCATTGAAGATAGGGTGTCAGGTGTCTCAGTACAACTCCTTATTTGTCATGATCAAGTTTCAAAAACCACATCCTGAGAAATTAATACTGGAGGTGCAGAATTCTATCAATAAGCTTGATTTGTATCAGTAGGCTTTGCTGAAACCAGTATTTCGTTTCATTCCACTTTGATGAAATGAAAGAACTTTGATAAAAACAGAATTAAGCATCTTTTCCCTGTTATGCTCTCTCACTATGTTGCCCTCAGTTTTCCCTGTTATGCTCTCTCAACATGTTGCCCTCAGAGATTTGAGTAAATTCCTTTCTTTGAATAAGATTTATTAGCTTTTTTAGTTTTAAGCTGGACTTTGGACTTTCTGGTTTTCTCTCTGCATGCCCCCATGCTATCATTATAGTCTTCCTGAGTGCCAAAACAAAGGTGCAACAGAAATCCTAGCAAAATATTCTAAGCTATGCCATTTCTATGATTTTTTTTTGATAGTGAAGTCTGAAGTGAATAGCTTCTAATTCTTGTTAACCTCATTCTGGCAGATTCTGCTGAGCATTTTACTTTTTACAAAAGGGAGGGACCAGAAGCTCTGTCATGGTGCTGAAGGCCTCAGTTGTACAGCCATTGACATTTCTGGTGCCCTGTATCCCTGTGACAGAGTCTTTGCTTGGTGTTGTAACCATTTCTTGTAATACATATAGGATCTGGTCCTAAAAAAGCTTATTTGCTGTGAAGGGTACTTTAAGTATTTCCAGTGGCTGAAGCTTTCAATAAAGGGAAGGCAAACCACCTGTTTGAGGAATCTGAATGTTTGAAGTTGAGTGCAATCAAATTGATATGGCTGTGCAGCAGAAAGGTATCCAGATTCACTACACATTGAACAGCCTCTCACAAAAGTAGCATGATGCTACGCTAAAAAATTGTAACATTTTTAAAGCCCTCTGTAAATACTCTGACTTTCTTTTTTGTCTGCTAAAATACAGATAGATACAAATTCATTTTCACAGAAAACCTTCTTCAAAACACAAAAGCCATCAAAACAAAAGTGTGTGCCATACTTGAATTCCTTTTACCCTTTTACCTTTTGCAAAAAGGGTACAGGTACCAGCCACCACACGGTAAAAGACCATGTTAAGTTTAATAACTTAAACAGCCTCTTGAGTTAAATTTAGTTTTTTTATGCTTTCTCTGCTGCTTTTAACTATTCCATTAAATGCAATTAAAGTGTGGCTTACTAGAGAAGAAGTTTTAGAACATTTTATTACCTGAATTTGAAATTAGGTCTATTCCAATTCACTGATGCAAAAACCTTCAATCATTGAAATTGTTTTTTATGGAGCCAAATTTGAAGTAATACACATTTCTCATTATCTTAGTTTAGCAGAATTACTTCTTGATACAAATTCACAAATCTAATAAAATTAAATTTTGTAGCTTTGAGACATAGTTGAGTGCCTGCTGCATGTGATCACATATTTCTGTCCCTCTTTTAAGTCCTGTCTGGGGTCAAGACTAAAGAAAGGAAGACTCATTACTGGACAGACAGGCTCTGGCTTTGATCCAGCTGAATTAAAACTTTTAAGCATCCACTTCACAAAAATAATATTGGTAGTACCATGGGTGTTTGATTCTGTCCCTAGTCCAAATCACTGGCAAAATTCTCATGGTGATGTAATGATTAATATTAATGTGGATAATTAATGTGCAAAGGAACATTATTGAATTTCACATAAGCACTATGTACAACTCTTCTTGTTGTTCAAAAAGATATAGGAAGATTTGCTGTCTGTCTCTTACAGAGAACTTGGACAGTGGGGATCAAAACCCACTGTTTGTTTAATGATCAACAGAAGCTAGCTCTGAGAAAACCCTTGAAGGGGATGTTAAGTCAATGGAAGTTTGTCTTTCATGTATGGAGTAAACTGCAGGACTTAGACCTTCAGACTGAAAAGGAGAGTTACAATCACAAAGCACAAACAGTAATAAGTAAATAAGCAATAAAAATTAGTATATGTTAGCTTTTAAAGTGTGTTTTTCCTTGCGACCTTGGAAACAATTGTTAAACACAAGCCATGTAAAACCAAACAAAGCAGAGAAAGTGTTGTTTGTCTTAACAAAAAGAACAGCCAAGTTTTTAGGTCTTAAAACCAAAGTAATTTTGTGTTCATTTGAGACCAGTTAGAAAAGGAATCAAACCACTTGCTAGCCCTACCCTTTCTTAAGCACCGCTTTGGGCATTGATGTCTCTGTGAACATGTTTAATATTTTACTTGTGTTGATGACCTCCTGCACTGCAACAGCAGTTTCCTTCAGGTTAATTTGGACCCAATACAATGTCCATTTCAGCCTATAGAGACAAACTTACTGGTATCAGTAGGCAATGTGTCAGGCAGTGTGAAAAATGCTGACTTAAAGGTACATGGAGTCTTTTAATAAGAGCCCCTCACCCTGTGGACATACGTTCATGTGTTAAGTCAGATCCCCAAGATCCATATGCATTATGTCAGTAGGGTGAACTGGATTTTTTATCACAAAAGCTAAGGTCTACAGGAGAACTTAAACTACTCAGAACATCCACACCTCTGCACAATCAGATCACTATAGCTGGTGCTCTCTTGACTGGCTTTTCATTGGTAAAACACATAGGAATATCCTGGAATGAAATGGCTACAATTTGGTAATTCACATAGACACAAAAAAACCCCTCTGACAATCTGAGCGTCAGGCAGCATAGGTATTATTTTTCACAGGCAGTCTGACAGTAGAAAGAGAGAACAACTTCTCCAAACAAAAAAGAGAGAATGCAAGTACTACCTCACAAAATTTTTGAGGAGGGTTGTCAAGTGACTTCATTCTCCATGTACAGTTTCCCCCTCGGCTGTTCTTTTTTGCTGGGAGCCCAGTCATTGAAACATTGAGTATATCTACAGGAAATGGTGCAGAATTCTGCCTCACAACAGGACAGCATTTACAGAACCAACTGATGTAGGATCCACAGAGTTATATTTTTGTACCAATAAATTGAAATACAGTTATAGAATAGGTAAGTAGTGAGCAAAGAAAGTGCTTGTTTAAGCTTGGTGAAATATGAGTGTTAATTTTATGACTTTTCAAGTACAGGTAGATCACAGCTGAAAGGACTTGGAACACAGAGTGGGTGTGTGAAAACTTTAATAAACTAGGTACAGTCTAGCCTTAGAGGTTCCTACATTTGTGTTCCTCTGGAGTTGAATGGAGGAATTTACATCAGGCTCAAGGTTTTAAATGCACGACTGATAGTTTAGGAAAATTACTGATTTGTTTTCTATTGAATTGGGTTTAAAAAAGCAAATGGAATTTGTGGTTGTTTGATATTCCTGCTATTGCTACAATGAAAACCAGTTCAAAATATTTCTAAACAGAAAAGGGCCATAAAAATAAGAAAAAGTAAGACTGATCAGTATGATTCATTTACTTTAGAAGAAAACAGCAGAAATTGTTTATGCAGAAAATTTTCTCACCTGCCAAGGATGACATATTAATGATCACTCCTCCATCACCTCCATTTCCTTTCTTCATGTATTCTATGCCAAGGTAGGTTCCTCTGATCACAGATGTCTGGTATAAAGATGAAGGAATTATTGAAGATACTCAAAGATTATTTGAAACGATTCAAAATAATTTACTGAATTATTGATGTTATTCAAAATATCTATTTTGCTTCTACAAAATATCTATTGTGCTTCTACAAACTGGAACTTGCTTTTATTGTGGTGCTTAGAACCTGTATTGCTTTACCAGTGATCTTACTTACACTTTGAAGTTTTTAAAGTATAAATAAGAAACACAGAGACACTCCACAGTATTGCAACTCAATAACTTCAGAAGCACAATTGCAATAGATAGAAGTAATAGCAGTTTACTTATTTCTCTCAATAAGATATAAATAAACAAACTAAAATATTGAAATGTCAAATAAGAGCTGTGAAGGAAACGAAACAAAGAGTAAGTAAATAATTTAACAAAGAAACACATACCTAATCTAAAAATATAAGTGGCAGATGAACTGATCTAAATCCCATTGTTTTTGTTGAGATAGCCTGTTCTATATTATAAAAAAATGCACTGACTGTATCTGAAGATAACATTAACACTCTAAACTACATTAGGCTCAAGTCAAAAGAAATTCACTTTTTAGGATAAAGTACCATGATATAGTTCTGGTCCCAAGATATTAAAAATGTGTATTGTTTTCTGACTAAAGTTAAAGGAGTTTTACCATTCCTCTCAAATGAAAGCCCACAAAGGCAAATACAGAGAAGGTAAAAAGGGTATGCCAAGAGATGTGAGATGTTGTTAGCATAATCTTAGCTGTGATTTTTACAAACATTTATTTTTTTTTAAAAACAGAACTTCAAGGAAAAAAATTTCTGAGACCTGAATGTATCATTTTGATTCCTTAAAATCTGTTTTTTAACCCTACTGCAGTCAGAAATTCTGCTGAGATTCCTCTTACTGAGCTTCAGACTTTTAAACTGAGATGTCCAAAGACACACCAAGCCTTGGGTTACCAGCCTGCTGGGGAAATCATGAGAGGGTTTCTCCCAGAAAGTCACTTTAGCTGAGAGTGAAATGAATAGTAAGAAAAAGGCAGCAGACATGGTTCCTGGTGGAAAACAATAACTTTAGAGAAATGTAAATTTCTCTAAATTTACTGCATTAGTGATGAGTTCCACAACTATTTCCCAAATTTCTCCTTAAAATGGACAAATACATTGAGACACACTTTTAGTCTTTTGGAAATATTATTTCAGCTTTTAAATGAGAACTTCATTTGTAATTTATGATTGTTTAGTGCTATTTATTGACCCAAATAAATTAAGATGTCCAAAAGGTGAAGTGTGCATGATTATTTCAATATTTTTGACCAGAGAAGGTCTGCAGAATAATGGAGACAGAAATTTCCCTTAAGAAAACCAAAGTAAAGAATCTGTATTGGCTAAAACCTAATAGATAGTGACTGGAAAAACTGGGGGGAAGAAAGAGAAAAGCTTTTACAATCAGAATGTTAACTATTTTTCTGTCACTATCTAAATTCCCAAAGAAAAATTGGAATAATCTGGAGATTATATTTCGTTTTCATTAGCAGATATTTTTAGACACGAATGTTACAAAATATAAAGTAGTACTTCTAATTCATTTTCAGTTATCCTTCATGCTTTTCTGGTTTTAATAGGAATCAGATTTGGAAGAGTGCATGTCCTACTTTATTAATATCACTGGTTTATTTTTTAATTAACATGAGGCTGCCCATTGACAGAGTTACAACAACTTGAGACCTCATTACCAAGTTTGCTTTGGAATCTTGATAATTAATCATTTTTTCTCATTTTCTATAGTTTCAGCGCTTAATGAGATATTTTTCTACAATATATTTTCAGAACATCTATTTCCTGGAATAGTGTAAAACTTCACAAAATATGAATATTTCAAAATTCTGAAATAATATTTTAAATTTTTCTTAAAGAAAAAATGCCTTTTTTTTATTCCTGGAAAGTCTTGTTTAAGCGATTATTTTTTAAGAATTATTTTGATTAATTGAAAAAGGATACTGTTGATTAAATTCTTTAACAGAAACTTTCCAAAGAATTGTCTTCAATACCTTGTTGCATAGCAGATTAAATCAGATTTCTTTTTCATGTCCTGGAAAGTAGGAGAGTCCTTATAAAGGTTGACCTAGTGCTGTTTAATTGTCACATATAAATTTGATTTATTTAAACCAAGATTGTTAATGTACAGTAGTGTTGCTATACGATATACCTATTCTGAACATAAACTTATTGGCACCTCAACCAAAATTAGATTTGGACTTAAGAGTGGAGTGTGTTTTTTCTAATATATATATATATAAATGTATGAGAGGCTGTACAGAAGATATTTGAGGAAGAAAGGGGTTAATGTTAATGATGTCTTTGGAGAGCAGGTGCAGGTCCTGTCATGCCCTGGAGCAGTGGCTCAGCCTGCTGAGCAGAAAAGGAGAATTCCACTTAGGATGATTAGAGAAAATAAATCAGTTGAAGAATGAAGTCGCTTGGGGCTCCTTGAAGGCTTTTCAATTCCTTCTAATTCAGAGATAATAGAGCTAGATGAGTCCTTGGCCAAACCACAATTATAAACCAAGAGAAAAGTGGGTAGCTCGGCTATCCACAGCTTGGCTATACTGTATTTTTCTTTCTCTCCCTCTGGAATCCATTAAGTTAGTACTTCTTCACGAGGCTGGAGGCATGTTCTCCTTTACACAAAGGCATTGTGAGAGGTGGTCTTCAAGTGAAATGCAGACTTCCACCTAGATATTGCCCCTTTCACCAGCTATAGCCTTGTAATCCTTACCTGTGATCCTTGCAAAAACCTCACTGAGTGTGGCTGACCTTGGGTCAAATGACTATTTATGATGTTTGGGCTGATAAAATACAGAATTATTTTGCAGGTAAACTCTGAAGCACATACCCTGCCTGCACTCTCAGCAGATGGCACTTTTCTTCTATTGTGTGCTGGATTTCCCATTCTCTTGAAAGAATCCACCTCTCTCCAATCCTCTCAAAATGTATGTTTTCTGAATGCAGTTTTATGGTTTCAGGTTATGATGAAAATATCTGTCATTTCCTTTCAATTAAATGAAAGAAACTAAAAGCATTTTCAGACTGCAGTTCCCCAATCATATGTTTAAGCCTAGTAATTCAATCAATGGTTCTTAACCAATAATAATTTATAGATTATCTATTAAATAAAAATTCTGGGAAAGTTAAATTTAAAATTACCTAATAAAAAAACTGTCTGACCCAGCTTAAAATGAAAATATGCTGGGAGACTTTGTACAGGAAGGCATTTTAGAGCTATTTTTTTTTATGATTCCTTTGTTTATAACTGCATTTAACTCAAGGGATATTTTTCATAAATATGTCAAGAACAAAGAGTATCAAAGTAGTCAGCTTTGTAACTAAATGTAGGTAAATCAAAAATTGATACAGCTGACTCTTAATTATTTTTCTTTTTTTTTTTTTTTTTTTTTTTAAATCCTGGCTATGGAAAACTAGTATCCTTGAAGTCAGAACATAATCTAAATTACTGTTCTTCTAGATGTTGAAAAGCATGATATCTCAGCAACACTGCTGTTGATTTATCATGAGGACAGGCCATTAAGGTGCACTGGAGGTCTGAGCATGCTCTCAAGGGAGGCAATTTTACTCTTCAACTGCCAGCAGAAAATTTAGTATTCTTTTAAATAAAGTTAAAGTGGTGAGTGTGGGAATATGTTATAGCATTATGTTACATAAATTACAGATTTAAATTAGAGGAGATCAGACGTGCTGAAGTATCATACAGTAATAAACCCAATATGGTATCTGACATCATGGTAAACATTGCAAAATAATTGTGCAAATACTCAAAATATTTGCAGTTGCTTTTGAGAATAAGGTGTCTGTAATCAGTAACTTATTTAATGATTTCTTAAATAGCAATTTAGTTGCCAGTGTCAAAATCAGAACTAAAACTTACAAAATCTTTGATTCTTCAAATTTCTATGTGTCCTTTGGCTGTATAGATTTTATTCTATCATTCTAAAAAAATAATCATATATTGAAATTCTGATTCTAATTAGGCTCAGCGTCTTCAGTAGAGTGCTAAATAATTTTTTCCACCTTTAGGAACCAGTGTCAGCCAATGTGTACAATGTTTTTGTATTCCAACATTATATCTGTCAGTTTTTATACTTTGTGTTTCATTTTAGATTTATCTGTTAAAAAAAAAGATGGTTTTTTTTGGTGATGGTGCCCAGGACATCATTAATCATCATCATTTTCAAGTGACAATTGCTTTGAAAGTAACTGAGTACACAGTGCTTTTTTTCCTAGTGTTTCAGGGCAGCTGTTCCAACTGACATAGTTTCTCACACCTATTTAATAATGTTTTGCTTGCCACCACTTGTCAGATACATCTGGTGCTTCATGCTGAGAAAATACATCAGCATCTTCCGTGCTGAAGATGAGCACTATATTAATATCAAGATGATATGGTAATATGAATTCCTTTGAGAAAACAAAATAGTAATCAGTCATAACATTTTATGTAGGCTCCTGAACTAAGATATTTCAGTGCTTGGGGTACTGAATAAAAATGAAAGAGCCACTAACTTGTGGTTTCATAACGCAGGTTAGCACAGAGCTGGAATTTGACCCAAGATCATTTGCCTTTCATAGAGTGAGGTTGTAAATCAATGACTATCTATAAGGAAACATTTAAAATTACTTTGTGAACTGTGTAAGATGAGCTTCAAAATTCTGAAACTAAAAGTGCTGCTTGTGATACTCATGGAAAATTTTAGCATTTGATGTTGGAAAGGAAGGTGGCACTAATTTTTTTCAGTAGATTTTCTAGGATATGGACAAGTTGGAGCAAGCATGCAAGTTCCATGGCATTCCTATGTATATGTTAGTTTGATTGCTATATGAAATTAAGCTCTTGAGAATGAATTTCCAACTCAAACTGTGGAAAACAAGAAGTCTAGAGAGGAAGAGGCAGAAAGGAAAAAGGAATACATAGCAGGATTAGATTATTTGCTACAAATCAATAGCTCTTTTACAAGGTGGGAATGAAACACTATGCTTTAGCTTTTCATGGTGCAGATTCCTTTACTCCACTCCCCCTGTTCAATACACCTCCACATTCCTGAAGGACATAGGAATAGTATTCCATTTTGATAGCTGGTCTTATGTTCTTAGTTTGAAACCTTTGCTTTTCATTATACTTCAACACTGGTTACTCTAAACATACATTAAAACCATAAGCTAAAAAATCATTGACTTACTGTGCTATTAAGGTAAGTAACTATGTCCTTCCTAGAACAATATCAACAGCAAAAATAATTATACCTAGAGGCTTCTTTATGTACTTAGAGGATTGATTCTTGTGCTACTAATGTCAAGGTGTTACTTTTAATTTTTTGGCCACATCTCCCCTTAGTCTTCTGACATCAAATTATGCTGAAGAATAGGCAAATAAGCCATTGAGGTTGTCAGTAAACCAGCCACCTATGCCATTTCATCTACTACAGATAGCACTGCTTGTTTCGGTTTGTTTGTGTTGCTGGCACTGAGAAATGATGCTTGCCTTTGTCACTGTTGTGGGACCTAGTGGTTATTTCTAGCTGCTTAATCCAGCTATGTGTCCAGGTTACATCACTTTGGGATGGAAGTTCAGCCCTTCTGTTTTCTCCTGGTATGCTGGGAAAGGCCAGCAAGGTGTATGGGCCAGAAGAAGGTTGCAGCATACTCCCATAGCTGGCACAGTGGAACAGCTGTGTGATGATCATGATGCTGTTGTCACAAAAATAAATTCAATGAAACACTTCTGATGTTTGCTTAGTTACCCTTCTGTCTTCTGTGAAAACATTAATTGGCCTTCTGAGAAACAGGTCCTTACTGATAAGCAAACAATGAATTTGCAAGGTTTGCTAGTTTCTGGAACATGTATTTCACCATAAGCCATATTGAACAGAGTCACACATAAATATACAGTGGTGCATTATCTTCTCTGTAGTTCCAATCTACGTATTTTGATGTTGATAGTCTTCATTTTTAGTAAAGGACTTTTCTAAATTCATGGAAATTTGTTACTTCTGTCACTTATGGAAATAAATCATACAAACTCATGAAAAATGTAAAAACTTGGAATTGTTGCATATTTCTACATTTTGCCAAATAATGTAAGACTGTCATGCATCTGAAAAAACTTTATGTGTGCATTTGAATTCTACTTACTTCTGGACAACGCTTAAATAATTGAATCCCATATGATTGAGGGGTTTTGATGTGCCCAGGTTCTGGCCTGAAATTTAAAGTTTTGCCAGAATGTTTTAAAACTGCAACATTATTACATAAACAGAAGATAGTTGTGATTTTGCTTTCAATTTTTTTCATATTTTCATTTGGGGAATTGGTTTAAGTATATATACAAGATTATTTTTTTGTCATAATAAAAGAGTAAGGTGGTCAAAATGCCACATAAAGTACTTCTAAACTTTTGATTCAGGTAATATTTAAAATGAAAGCATAGGTGATACTAGTACTGCTACATTTAACTGTATACTGCAACCTATGTAAGTTTTCAGAAACCTCTGATATGAGCATAAAAATAAATTCTGTGTGTAAACCGGGGGATTGTCTTTAGTATAAAAAGTGCTAAGTGCATTGGTAATGACAAAAGACACTGTAATTATAGTGGACACTCTAATTACAGTGGTTCCAGAAAGCCACATCAAAACAAGATGAAATTATTGAAGCTTCTTATGACACCCAGTTGTGTTTAAATAGCATACATGTTCAAGGCTCGTAAAGATGTGGGTCCTTTTCTTGCTTTAGGGATTTGAAGAATAAAGAAAAGTCAGATTATAAAATTTCTGGATTCCTTAGGTAAAAATTTTATGAATGCAATAAAGACTGTCATGATGAAAGTAGGACCCTTAATAAGAATTTATGTGTTATACACTCTTGTGCTATTCTGTACACAAATATGTGTGTGTGACAGACTGCTGAAACTACACTGGTAATATCTCTTTAAAATGGAACTCTTGTATGGTTGCCAACCTCATTTTTTTATGTGCCATAATAACAAGAGTGTATCCTTGTATGAGTTTCACTGGTTGAACCTTCTGATGATCAAGCTGATATCAATCAAGTAAACACCCTGAGATTTGGAGTTTTGAGGTGAGGAATAGATGGCATTGCTGGACTACTTAGGTAAAAAAAATAGATGTATTAATAAAGTAATGAAAATATGGATGTTTAGCACAAAATGTAGCAAAATGGTGGAAAGCATTGCAATAGAAATATCATTTTAGTAGTCACTACTCCTTCCTACACCCCTTCCCTGGCTTTATCAAGTTGTCTTTTCTTGCTCTCAGGAAACTGTAATGGACACCAGTAGGAATTGCATTTTACTCCATTTTCCTTCGAAATTAAGTCCCACTCTTTGAACCTTCTTCATGCTTTCTCAAGCAGTACTACCAGAACTTCCTTACACTCCTATAAAAACGTTCCTGAAGACCAACCGGTTCTGTGAACTGTTTTAGCCGTAAAGAACACACCCCAGATGTGTTTGTTCTGATTTATCTTGCTCTGTATTGCTCTACTTTTGTACTTTGTACTTTAAACTGGGGCAGGGAATATTTGTTATATCAATATATAAATGAAATCACTAAGACAACGACTGGCATGTAGATTTTTTTCCCCTTTGAAAATAAAAAAATATGTGCAAGATGTGTATCACACATATGGTGGCTATAGAAGCTGTTTCTGTTCTTAGAAATAAAATAAAGAATACTTAAACTATCCTACAAGAGAGAAATCAAGACATTTTAAAAGAATGTATTTCATATATATTTTGCTCCTTTCTACAAGAAACAGAAAAATATTTTATAGAACTTACCCATAGAAGATATTACAGGCATCAGCTATTTTTTTGTTATAATTAAAAAACCAGAAAGTACAAAGCATTATATATTGTTTTACAGAAAGTACAGTAACTAGATAGAAATGCTTACGGAGGTAAGTTGACTCGGTGTTAGACAGGGAAAGAATAAACAAATCAATAGGTGAATGGAGATATTTGGATCTTAGAGTAGCTTTGATTTAACCCCCATAACTGTAATTCTACTCTGTTTGATTGTTTTAGGCGTTCTTTCAGTCACCACCATGTATTTATGAATTTTTTAAACATTCAACTCTGTATTGGGTCATTATGACATTTTTGGTGAACTTGAATATATAATAATGTATAAACTTCAAAATATTCCCTTAGGAGAACAAAATAGGGAGCCAATTTGATAGTTAAGCATGCGGGTTTCTAAAATTTGGATTGCAGATTTTCTGTTACTTGAGACCACTTATGGTCTGCTTCTGCTCAATTACTTTTAAAAAGAAAAAAGAAAAATAGAATGATAGAATTGTTTAGATTGGAAAAGAATCTTAAAAATCATCAAATATAACTCAGCCCAGCACTGCCAAATCCACCACTAAACCATGACCCCAAGTACCACAACTATAGGCCTTTTAAATACCTCCAGGGATGGTGAGTCAGCCACTTTCCTGTGCAGCCTTTTCCAGTGCTTGAAAACCCTTTTGGTGAAGAAATCTCTCCTCATATCCAATCTAAAGCTTCCCCTGCCCTTCTGACCATTTTCTCTTGTCCTATCACTTCTAACCTGGAAGAGGAGGCTGTCCCCCACCTCCTTACAACCCTCCATTCAGATGATTGTAGAGGGTAATAAGGCTCCTGTGAGCCTCCTTTTCTCCAGGCTAAACAACCTCATCTTCCTCAGCTGCTCCTCATAAGACTCTTCTCTGCTTTGCTGCCCTTTTCTGGGCATAATCCAGCACCTCAGTGTTTTACTTGTAGCGAGGGGCCCAAACTGAACGTGGGATTTGAGGTGCAGTCTCACCAGTGCTGACTAGAGAGAGACAATCCCTGCCCTGCTCCTGCTGGCCACACTATTGCTGACACAGACCAGGGTGCCATTGGCCTCCCTGACCACCTGGGCACGGCTGGCTCACATTCAGCTGCTGCAGACCAGCACCCCCGGGCCTTTTCCCAAAGGGCACCTTCTCAGCCACTCTGCCCCAAGCCTGCGCGATGCATGGGGTTGCTGTGACCAAAGTGCAGGACTCAGCACTTCACCTTACTGCAGCTCAGACAATTGGCCTTGGCCCATCAATCCAGCCTGTTCACATCTACAGAGCCTTTACAGAGCCTTCTGGTCCCTCAGCAGATCAACCCCCCACCCAGCTTGGTGTCTTCTGCAATGCAGTAGGAGGAGGTTCTCAACACTGTTTGTTTGAAGCTCTTGACATCAAAAAATTATTAAGACATCACTCTAAGTGAGGATATTTACCTTGACAGCAAGTATCACAGTCAAACATATTTCTCACATGGCCTTCAGTATTTCCAGTGATGACTAATTATCTGTACTTGCAAATTTGACAGGTGGATGGCTACCTACATTAACTTATATCCTGTGTTAAAACCAGGCACAAAAGTAAAAATAAATAAGTAATCTAGAACACAGTCTTCTTTTACACTCAAGGGATCGTACTAAGAGATACTAAGATGCTCCCTATCACTGAGGATGACAAACTACTGCTACTTCACAATATTAAGTTTCCTAATGTTTAAATTTTTGGAACATTTTAGAAATTAAATAAAGAGAAAGAAATATATGTACTTAAATCTTGATTAATATGTAAGGGATAGATACAAAGAAACCCAAGAGAAAGGTGTTATGAAACTTAATTTTTTTTCCATGTACCAATTTTCTCATTAATTTTTCTGTAACTTCTCTCAAATACAGCTTGTGTTATTTGTCCTGGAGTTGTTTTGTTCATTTGTTTTTTTGGAGGCATTAGGATTCAAAGATGGGTATCTTTGTCCTTGAAATTTTTGACAAAAACACACCTAATTTTCATATTCTGAGCTTTCTTGTTGCACAACAAATTTCAAATGAGAAAACTCCAAATTTTACTCTTCAAAGCTTTCTTTTGCTACTTTCTTTGCAGTAAGTATGATCATGGGGTGACTTGTTGAATCATCACTGAATTAGGACTTCACAGATGGTAAACTACAAGCTGAATTTCATTAACCTAGAAATTCTGTTAAAGCTAGAAAGGTCATTCCTTGGAGCTTAGATGTCCCTAGAGGTGTACTTGAAATTAAAAACTCTTCAGCTGAGAAAAAACCCACAGATATTGTGGTTTCATCTGATGAGATACCAGATAATATCAAAGAAGTGGTAACCATTTGAAAATTAAATTTTCCAGGCTTGTTGAATGCCCTGGATTTTAGGGAGTAAGTGCCCTTAAGTAGTGTGCTCCTACAAGTGATGATGGTGAAATGGCCTGTGTTAAAACTCAGATTTTATGCTGGCATGGTTGGTGAGGAAAGTGTGGAGGCCTTGGCTGAACAAATTTACTTGTAGTATCAACAAATGGCAGCCCTAATGAAGGCCAGCTGAGCCTCGCAAGTAACTAAAATGTTCTAAAATATTCATATAAACAGACTGGCCTACTGTAGATGCAGGTCTACTGCCTTGAGCAGTCAATTCTTACACCTATCTAGGAATCAATTGGATTTCTTAGAAAGGGAATGTTTGGTGATAGATAATGCAAGCACCTCTACACAGTGCTGTATATCTTGGTTAGACAATTTTAGGGATCCACCACACACTCAGTTATGTGGTGATTGTTTCAATAGCTGTACTTAGCAATCCAATAATTAATGTTCTGTCATCTGGGAAATCTGTACAAGCCACAAGCTGTTAACTGTATTCCAACATTAAATACTGAAATACAGACAGGAGAAAAGAGATAATGCTTACCAGGTTAACTTGTATAGTGCTTTCCCAGTCCTTCTCATTGTTCACTCCAGCATTATTAACCACAATGTCCAGCCTTCCAAAATGTTCAATTACTTTTTTGAAAGCACCTATAGGAGATCCAAGAGTGACATTTCTTAGAACTTTGGAAAGTAATATATAAAAATACAATGCATGCATAAAAATGAATGGCTTATTAGTCTACCAGAATGTCTTCATTATTTTCTTAAACATTAAATGAGCAACATGCAATTAAATACTTTATCTAACATGCACTAACTTTAGATAAATTTAGGGAAAGTGGAAGGATTAAGATAACATCATTGCCTTTTCATTCAGTTTGATAGTATGATAACAGGAGCTGTAAGTTCTTAGCACTTATACATTTGTAATAGGTAGGATGTTTGGCACCCCAATTACATACATTAAGCATTTATAGTTTGATTTGTAGCAGTTTGGTATAGCTAGTAAAGTCAAGATTTGATACTGTCTATTTTGAATGAAAAGCAAAATCATCAAGTGTTCAGAAAAATTTTCTTAATTCAGTCCAAATTTAACCTAAGAACACAGTTTTTATTTAATGAATAACTGACATGAATATTTCAACTACAAACAATTAATCACGATTCTTGTTTAGATGTATCTATTTATGG
The DNA here is from genome assembly GCF_028551555.1 of Melozone crissalis. Classification (NCBI taxonomy): domain Eukaryota; kingdom Metazoa; phylum Chordata; class Aves; order Passeriformes; family Passerellidae; genus Melozone; species Melozone crissalis. The sequence continues at coordinate 30,392,537 of NW_026535784.1, read as the reverse complement.
TTAAGTTGCTATATATCCTACTTGTCAGGTAACTTTAATAATATATTCTCAAATTGAAATCTTTTTATTTCTGAGGATAAAAATAGTGACTTGTCTTCCAAAGAATTTCAAAATGAGAACTGGGAAACTTCCACAGTGACACTGTGTTTTCCCAGGTGACAGTGTTAGAACTGAGATGAAAGATGTGTATAGAAAACCATGATGATGTCATAATGAGGAGCAAACTTCTCAAGCCTGGCTCTGCTTTGACAAGATGGATGAGATGACTTCCAGATGTTCATTCTGGACTAAGATGTTCCAGGACTGAGGATATTTTCTGACATGTATATATATAATTGCTTGTTTTCCCCTCCAAATATTGTTCCTCATCACAAAATATTTACTATTATGTAAACCAAGACACCACCTCCCCAATATTATTTTTAAAAACATTGTTTGGTATTTGACTCAAAATCAACAGTATTTCAGGTATACAAAAATTGCGCTTGGTAGGCCTTGATGAAATTACTTCACTGAAAGGTGATCCCAGGAGCATCTTCCTTCTCTGGTCCTTAGTGCTTGGCCCTTCATGTCAATCAGGTGCACAGCATCAGCTTGAAGACATCTACCTTTTTCTGCAGCAGTTGCAGGGATTTACAAAGCTTTTCCTGCACCAGCCTTTTCTTTGCCTCAATGCTTCAGGTCCATCATAATCATCATCTTGTGATCAAAACAAGAGCTGGGCAGCTGATGGAACAGGTTTTATTTGTCCAGCTGCCTTTATTGTACAGATCTTCCTAATATTCTTATTCTATACTAGAATATTGTAATATTAATAAATCTTCTGGTTTGGCCTCTCTCCCTTTTTTTCTTTTGTTAGTTGCCAATTCATTCTCTGATTTCTCAACTCTTCAGTCACTTATCTTTCCAATTCTGCATCATCAAGGGCTGAAATGAAAACCTTTGGCTTTATTAAAAGCAGAAGTGAGTATTTAACTTATTTTGAATGAGTAAAATAAATACAATTTGGTTCCTTATTTATCTTTCAAATTTTGGAAACTGGCTAATTCCCTTTTAAGCCCTCTCTAAATAACATCTTATCTAAGAAAGATGCTTCTGAAGATTCTGTTAAGAATTAGAATCTTCAAAAACCACCATGGATAACAGTTATTTTGCCAATGATTTTTTAATTAAACTTACACAGACTTGACTAATTGTAGTTTTCTATTTTACATTTTGAGAAAAGACCAAATGTTTTTGCATATCTCTGTTTGGAATATTTCTGGCAAAAGTTTATCTGCCTACAGTAATCTCATCTATCATCTACCCACAAAAGGAAGAATTTTCTTGTAAATTCTTAGTGAAGTTGTCACCTACACATCAGTATAAGCTGATTTATTCTTCCCTCTTCAAACATAGACTAATTCTGTGTTTGCATTGCACATTAATTAGTGCTTATGGAATTATAAAAAATTAAAAGCAGATGTTTGTTTGAAATATTGAGTGGGGAAGGAAAAATTCAGAGAAGGATTCATTTTAAAGGAAAGGTAAGAAAAACAATGCAAGGTCAGCACAAACACCAGTTCTATGTGAGCTTCTTAAATGTCCCTGGAAGGCAATAGTAAGTATGGTGATTTTTCAAAAGTGGGATGAGATAGGAGATTTTTTGGGGGGATTAGGTGAAAGAACCACCAGAGAAAAAAGTTCAGGCAAGACTTGAAAGTAGATTAAGCAGATAATTTCTTGCCCATAAGCCTCTTGTACTTAGAAATATTAGTTCTAGTACTGGGACTTTCTTCCTACTGTTAGGAAGGGCTAGAGTTAAAAAAAAAGGAACTTCATTCACACACATGACCTTTAACATAAAGTACAGGACTTGATTCCTCTGATGAAACCTTTGAACGCTAAATATGAAATTAATCTAAATTTGTGAAGTAGTAGCTTACAATTGCAAGTGGAAAAATATGAAAATAAAACAACACCAAAACCAGGTCAGAATTCTCAAAGGATTGTGAGACACGATTGCAAATTTAGAGTAAGAAACCTGCAGTAGGATTAATGCAATGATCAGAGAGGCATTAGCAGCAGCAGCCGCCTGTTCTTGCTTTTTTATTTGCAAGAGCCACTTCCAATTTTATTCTGATTACTTTTTTCCTACTAAATTGGTTCCAAAAACTCCCTTGCTGACCTGTCCTTCTCACTCCAGCTCCCGGTTCACACCCTGTTGGTCCTGCACTTGCCTGGCACTAAAGAAAGGAGGAGGTGTGGGAGACAAGGCACACTGAGTAACACCCACACAGCAGCACATGTTATTCCTACCCCTAGGACGCTTTTTCTTGCTCCTTACTCCTCCCACTTGGAGAAAAAGTCAATCATCAACCCAGCTGATAAAAACTTTGCTGATTACAGCAGATCCCAGATTTAAAGTACAGCATCTTTCTTACAAATAGGCAATGTAAAGCTATACAATTAGGAATAATCATGCTATCTTGGAACAGTGGACAGTACAGCTGAATTCTGGAATAGCAACAATGTTTTCTGAAATGGCTATGCTCAATGGTCACTGTTGAGAAAGTGACCAGTGAAGTGTAATGAACGAAAACAGACCAAAACTGTTCACATCTAGTATGGCAGAAATGAATCTGGGGAAAGGGCACTGTCAAAAGAGATGTCAAAATCTGAATCTGAGTCACTACCTATGAATGTACCATTTAATAATGAAACTTTGATGAAGTGATGTGCCTGTTATGAAATATTGTGAAGGTACATCAATGTTATATGATACTCAGTAGGGAACACTGTTTATCCACTAAGTGAAAACAGAGTTGCAAACCATTCATGAGAGAAGCTGCTTCCATTCCATGCATCTGCAAAATGTGTGTGAAATGTTATCACCCTATAGTTAACCCCATGATGAAGCAGCGTGCCAGTTTTTGCCAGTTCTTCTTTCAGCTGTGGCAGCACACAATGAAAGTAAATGCACTGCATGTAAAGAGCACGGCAACCCAGCACAGAATTTATTACTCTTGTGACGAGGGAATGCAGCTCGGAATCTGTACTGAAACCTCATAAAAAGCAAGTCTGAGCTTTAAAGTTTATATATATTACTCATAAAATAGCAATTATCTTCTGCAGAGCCTTTCATGCAAAAATATCACCCACAATACTCAATGGAATTAACTTCTTTGGCTTTCTGTTGTGCCAAGGAACAAAGGGAAATGATGGTAGTAATGCTGGTAGCAATATTTCCCATCTGCAGGTTCAGGAACAAATCGTTTTTGGGTCAGTGCCAGCCGCGATCGGGAGCAGGCTGTCCCGCAGAGCTCCCACTCCGCGGAGCGCTTACGGGGCTGCGGCCCGGCGCAGCGCTCACCTCCTACCTTTCAGCTGCTCCTGGTCCGTCACGTCGCACTGGATGAACAGCGTCCTCTGCGCTTCGAACTGCTCGTCCAGGGCCGCCTTGCTCTCCTGTCCGGCCTCGCAGTTGCGGTCCAGCAGGGCTACCTAAGCGGGGCGGGAGGAAAATGAGCGGCTGGCGGGAGGGCGGATGGACGGACGGACAGGTCGCCCGCCGAGCCGAGCCCCGGGGGCTGCCACCACCCCCCGCCCGCGGGTGCCGGCTGCAGGCAGAGGCGAGGGAAAGGGAGGACGCGCTTCCCGGGGCTTACCTTGGCGCCCTTGCCCAGCAGCGCCTGGACGAAGGCGCGGCCGATGCCCTGCGCCCCGCCGGTGACCAGGGCCACCTTCCCATTGACGTGCATGGCCGCCGCGCTCCTGCCGCCCGCTCCGCGCCCGCCGAGCGCCAGCAGCCCAGCGCGGTGTCACCTGCCCGGCTTCCTTTCTCCCTCCTTCGTGCCCTCCCTCCTGCCCTCCCTCCTGCCCTCCTCCTGCTGCCGCCGCCGCTGCAGCAGCTCATTCCCCCCACTCCCCACTCGTGCGACCGAGAGCCTCCCGGAGCTGCCTGGGCGGGGGGAAGCAGGGGCGGAGCGGGTCATTAAATCCTCCCGAGTGTCTGCATGAGCTCTGGAGAGCGAGAGCCAGAGGGAAGATCAGCTTCATCCCCTCTTCCCAACCCCAGGCTTTCCGGGAAGGACAGGCTCGCAGTGTCCCCCGGAGAAAGGGTCCCAGGGCAACTTCAGCTCCGCTCGGTGGAGAGGGGGATTCGTGTGTGCGTGTGTGTAAATCGCGTGAGAAGCTGTTCCAAGCTTTGATAAGGGCTGTTGGCAGCTCCTGAGGCTGTGTAAGTTTTGGTTGGCCCAAGTCGCATGAGGAATAGGGTGAGGACAGCCTCCAAAACAAAACAAAAAAATGGGCCACTCGTTCTCACTTCAGAGCAACCCACCAGCTTTCTCACTCTCATTCCCCTAGTAGGCAGAATCTACTTGCCTGAAAAAGTAACCATTTATTGTTGCAGATATTAGACATATTAAGATAAGTGTTTTTGTGAAATTTTCAGGTCTGTGGTTAATATACCTTAGAACAGGTTTAACTGTTTTTATAGCTTATAAGCCAAATTCTGTCTGCTATATTAATGTGAACTGTATGCAATTAAAATTCCTCAATACAAATGCATATGAGCGTACAGTAGAAGTAAGAGCATGCTTAATCATGTGAAAACTGAAATAAATGCTCTTGTTCATTAGCTTGTTACAAGATTCACAAATGTTATCCCATAGCAAATGCAATGTTGTGGAGTATTGGGTAGGCAGGAAAAATCCTTTGTTCCAGTCCTGAGCTATATAAACATGTACATCGTGCAAGTGTGCATGTATCTTAACCCACACACTTGTCTTTTATGTTCTCTGTTTTCTTTTGCCTGGTGTATCAGGTTTAAATGTTTTACTTGTGCTTTGAAGGCCCTAAAGTACTCTGACTCAGACTGCATCTCTATCATTAATGTCTTGTAATTTCTTCTTGTTCCTCAGTAACAATGTTCCTATTTTGCCCTCTCTTTTATCCCTCTTCTGTTTTCTACTAGTCTGCCTTTATCTACGGAATTCCCTTCTTTTGTATCACCTAGAAGAAAGAAATTACATCACCCAGCAAACTGTTACAGAACCATTAAAGTAACTTTGTTACCTAATTGAATAAATCAAATAACACAAGATCTCGTTATTATAACCTTTGTCCTTAAAAATGTGAACTAATATAATCCAGCTGCTAGAATGGATCACAGCCATCAAGTTTTCCTAAAGATCATGATTCACCATACTTCAGAAGAGCAGTCAAAGGTGGCCCCTGGGATAAGTGATTTGTTCACATATGATACCTGTGTTTCTGGGGAGGACTCCCATTTGCTTTGGAGCTGTGAATATTATGCCACCCAAAGTGCCATGCCTAATGAGCTCTGTCCCAACCAGATGAGCCAGCTTCCCTAATTTGTTGGGACACAAGCACAGTGACAGGTTAAAGTCACATCATGAGAGCAGTATTACCACATAGGGATCTAACAAGAGCATTGCAATGGACTCTTTCGCCTGCAATTTAATCCTGATACCACCTACCCCTCCTTCCCCTTCCTTCCCTCTCCTATGGCAATGATCAACATCTGTCTTGGTCTTTATTTCCACAATGTAATTTTTTTAAAAGAGCTATGGAAAGGAAAAGATCAATAAACCCCTCTGTATTCCAAACAGCTGTAGCTGGAACGACCTTTGGCAACAGTTTTCTAAATTGTTGATAATTTGGCATGCATGTTAAGAACAATCTGGACTCTTTAGAAATGCTGGAATGCTTTAAGATCTGAGTGCACACACTGTTTCCATTAAAAAAAAAAAAAAAAAAGCTTATAATTCTGTGTCCAGAGATCTGCTTGATTGAATACAATCCTGGGTATCATAGGTTGAAATTGTTTAGAAGTATTCTGATAAACTAAGCCAGAGTTTCTAACCTGGTTTTGTTGGCTGACAGACTCTTGCCATTATTCCATTAAAGAATCCAAATGATACATCTTCCAAGATGGCAAAAAAAGATCCACACTGATACTCATAACCTTGGAGAAATATGTTTGATATAAGAGACAATGTTCCTAACTAGAACAGGATGTGCCAATCCTCTGCAGGATGGAAGTAATAGAAGGATGGCTCTGTGATTTACCTCTGGAGCCAGCAGAGATCACTTGGCTGTAAGGGATATGTGTGCTTTGCTTTCAAACTGCACTGGATTTGTTGCCAACTCACTACAGGTACTCCTAAGAAATTTGCTGTTGCATAGTCCTTTACCATCACAAGTTTTTAATTTGACCAACTGCATAAAATATAAAATATTGCCCATAGGAAGAAGCTTCTTGGAGACATCTGTTAGAAATCCTGAGTTAGCATCTCAGTCCTCTTGGTGAAACTTGGGGGGTAGGGAGTAGTAATGAAATATTTTTCTCTTCTATTCATAAATTGACAGTTTTTGAACCTTTACTTCAATTTTAAAGAGAAGTTTCATAGAAGCATGAGGACTTCCATTGTCAACTTTTTAATGGCCCACCTTTTCAAATAAACCAACCTTCAGAAAAAAAGTATTCAATCTTGCATAAAAAGCTGAAAGAGCTGTCACATCAGGCAGCAGCATACCATAAATGATCTGTTTTCATAAATGGCTAATTTGCAGAGGACTGAGTATACGCCGTGGGTACCTTATTCTGTGTATACTGGTACACTTATTTAAGCTGATTTGCTGATTTAAGAAAATGTGAGACAGTTAATAATGGTGCATGAGTCAAGAGTCAAACCAAATTTTATCATATTTGTGATTCTTTTCACCAAAGTGAAATTTACACTAATGCTTGCCCTAAGGAGTTTTTGTGTAATACATTAACTAGACTCGAAATTATCACAAGAAACTATTATCTTAAATCACAGGCATGAAAAGATACTAAATGAGTACACAAATATTTGATTTTAGTGCTTTGAGAGAAAGGTAATTCCATGCATTTTCTGTTCAAAGTTAAAAAATAATACTACTAAATAATGTCTTACATGCTGCTGAGGTCAAATCTTTCGCACAAACTCCTGCAAAAGGATGCAATGTTGAATGTTTATTAACCGTTGCATATTGTTTGTGTACAGAATGCCATTTCATTTATTGCTTTCTAGTAAACTTCCTAGCTAGCAATAAGTCTTTTTTTGCTTTCCTTTTATCTCTGTGGTTCCTCTTCCATTTCTCTCCATTTACTAAGCCCGTGGCTTCTAATGCGCTGTTCCTCATAGGCCACAGCGGCATCAAAATGAAGGAGCTCCAGGTTGTTTAAATCTATTTTTGTAGAGAAGACAGAAATATGACCTCTCAGACATATGTCACCCTGTTCATTCATTTTTTGTTACCCTGTTCTCATTCTCTGCAAGGTGTTATCCGAGTTGCTGTAAATACCAAGTAAGTGGTGTCACACAGGGAATGAATTGTCAGGCAGTGTGTGTAGCAGGGCATACAAACACAGCTAATCAGCATGTGTGCTTTGGTATGCAGCTCAGTGCATTTCCCCAGCTTCTACTACGAAGAACAGGTGGAATACAAAACTAGAGAAGTGCCACAAATGTCCAGCTTTGCATGGGGCAATTAAAAGAGATTTCAGGCCACATACTTTATGTGGTGTGTGTTTTTTCATTAACAAGAAACTTACAGCGAGTATGAAAGAGTTTTCCATGTCCAAGAGGCTTATTTATAATGCAATTTCTGTATTTTCTCCCTGCATGTATTATGTTGAAAGGCATAAATTGCTGCATAAGAAGAGGACCTTATGCAGCTGTGCTACATATCAGATATTACACCTAGCTGTGTATACAAGAGAGTTCACGACATAGACTGACTGCCAGAAATATCTAACTAACTAACTCAGAGGGCAAGAAAATGAACGAATAACAGGCTCAGAGGCTTGCCAAAATGCATTTTTAGGGGACAAGATCATATCATGGTAGTGAGTGGCTAGATTATTTTGTTCACTTAGGACAGCAGCAGAACATGTACAAAAATGTAATGTACTTGGGCCAAATCAGAGAAAACTGGGTACATCAAAGTAGAGTACAAGAAAATAGTTGTCAAAAATCTTTTTTTCACAGGGCTTGTACTGTATGTTGAACATATCATGACTTTCATGGTGAGATTTGGAGTAAGACACTAAAACAAATAGTTATGTTGTTGTCTGTCTTTTCAAAAATAGCAGGCAGGGTAGCAAAAGCAATAATGTGGGTTTTTTTGAAAATAAAAGCAATTGAGGTTTGTAGTATTGTCATAAGAGAAATGGTAGTTGATGAAAATAAAAGGTTTTTGTTAGATTTAAGAGGACCATACGGTGAAAGCTAGATCACTTTGCTTTATAAAGTAGAAAAGAGAAGTCACTGGAGATGATAAAAAAGAGACAGAGAAAATTTTACAGTGCAATTTCCTGATTCTTGAGAATGTCTAAAAAGTATACATTTTTGTGGAAAGATGTGTCAGAACGTGTGGGAGGATGTGACAATAAATGAGATACAGAGAGATGATGACTGGTTTTTAGAATGCCTCTAATTGACTTTAGAGAAGGAGGGTTGAAATTCCTGTCATTTTGGAAATATCTACTACTACTGAGAGAAAAGTTTTGAAGTTAAGAAAATAATGTAGTGCCAAATATCTTGAGAAGAGGTGAAGAAAATAGCTGCCTAGGAAGCTAAGGACAAAAGATTTAGAAATCCTCTCCTGAGTACCTATTCAGAGAGGCTTTCTAGCTCTCCAACATGCCTTTCCTTGATCAAATTACTTCCTCCATGCTCAGCATTAATTCAGTCTGTATCTCAGGCATCATAGTGATAAATATTCCAATCCATTGTCCTGCATATAGGTCATATAACTGAGGAACACTTAGCTACTTGTGCTTCCCCTTAGATACTTAATTCTGTTAAAAAAAATAAAAAAGGTTAAAGCAATTAAGGTAACACAAGGTTCAAGAAGCATAGAAGCATTCTTAATAAAATCACTTAAAAAAAGTTACTAGATAAGGGAATTTGGGGTTAATCCCATGCTTGAAAATAAATAACACATTTTAAAAAATTATAGTCTGCTGGAAGAGTGAGAAGATGAGCATGAGGCCTTGCTAGGAAGGCAGTTCTGCAAGGTGTTAAAACTTCTCAAGGCTTGAGACAAGCTCTAAGTGAATAAGGAAAGATTCAGTGTTAAAGCATGCCCAGCCCTTTCTCTATCTGATATAATTATAGGAGAACCTCTCAAACCCTGTATTTGGCACTGTCTTTAAACACCACAGCAGTACTGCAGCTGGCAGCAAAACCAAAACAAAAATATGTGAACTCCTCCCATGCCTCTTGCAAGTTTGGCAACACACTGCATGCAGGAGTGACTGTCTTCCCTATTAATTTGATTATCAACCCATCAAGCACTGCAAATATCTATATGTTTGCAAAGAAAATATTGTAGGCTTATAATCAAATTTTAAAGGGCTTCCTGAAAAGCTAGGGTGTGCAATTAGTCACATCAGCTACCCAGTACAGTAACTTGAGTTTCTTAGAACTGTGTAATTCTAGTGCAAGTGACTTGTTGTCTATTTATTTAAGGGATTAAAACCACAGAGTTAAATGGATTTTGATATTTGTTTAAATAATGGAGTCTTATTAATTATTTTATTTGATAGATAGTACTAATGTGCTTTCTTTGAGTACTATCCAGTTGAGAAGAAACATTATTTTGATTATGTCTTAATCTTTGAAAATAAGAACAAAAAAACCCCCAAAACAAAAAAACCAAAAACCAAACAACAACAACAACAAAAACACACACACACACAAAAAAAAAAAAAAACCAAAAAAGACAGAAACCCCAAAAAATCTTCATTCCACATTCCAAATCTGAGAATAAGGAATTAGCAGGGAACCATGAAAAGAATCAATCCTCTTATTCTGCTCTCCAGTTTTATGTATGCTCTGATGGTGATAGATGGTCTGATTATCTTCCTAGTGTTTTGGCTCCCTCCATTTTTCTATACATACAGTCATTGTTGAGGTGCATCACTTTGTGGATGCCCTGTTTAAGAAAAAAAGAGGGTTTTTTTTGAGTTGGGGCAGATTATTTTGTGCTGCAGAGTGATTGTGAGATGTATGTTTTAGGGAACATTTGCTACTACTGAAAGAAAAGGTTTGGAGTAAAGAAAATAAAATGCAAAAACTTAAGTGCTAGATAAAACTTGTTGTATGCTATAGATTAACAACTGGTCAGAATAATGATGTAATCACATCCGGAAATAACAAGAAAAAGTGAACCAAAAGTGAAAGAAAAGGTATAAAAGAGGAAGAAAAAAACTGATGAGTGATACAGTTTCTAGAAATTATCACATTAAATGAAATTAAGAAATGAGTCAAAAAACTCAAATGTCAGCACCATGGCACTTTTTCTTATAGGAAGTTTATTCTTTTAAATTAAAGAATGCCATATTCAAAAGGAATTTGTTATTGGATTAATTCCATCCTGAGGTAAACCAGGCAGAAGCTGGCAGCAAAGATAGTTTAGCCTTATTTCATTTTATATATGCCCATAGAAAAATTGTTTGAAAGATTGTCCCGTATGTCTTTGAACCGGAAAAAATTAAAAAAAATATTTACAGGAAGTATTTAATTTTTCTCACGCATGTATCTATCTATCACACATATCTATCTATCTATCTATATCTATCTATCTATCTATCTATCTATCTATCTATCTATCTATCTCATGTATTAGCCTATAGGTAATGACCATTGTTCAACCATCTCCAAGTGAAGCAATGCCAAGCTGTGAGGCACCTGGTCCCACCTGGTTGACTCAGATAATTCAGCTGAGGCCTTCTATACATAAGTTTTTGGTACAGTTCATTGAGAGAATGAGGTGTGTGATCTAAATGGGAAGCATTTCTGCTGAGCTGCTAAGAGCTTGTGAGTACAAATTAAATGTAACTTTATGAATAAGCCTTGTACTTTGGTTGTTTGTTCATATGGCTCCTCAACATCAGTGTATAACTAAAAACTAGTACTTCACTATTTAAAAGACATGCTAGTGGTGTCAGAATCACTACAGCATGCACAATGTGGTTAGACTGTCCATTGCCATAGGATGTCATATCATTTTAAACAAGTTCAAAAAATTATCAATGAAATTTACAGAATCACATAATGAGCTGACTTGGTAGGGACCCACAAGGATCATCAAATCTAACTCACAGCTCTGCACAGCACTATTTCCAAGAGTCACACTGTGTGCCCAAGAATATTGTCCAAACACTTCTTGAGCACTTCTGAACTCTGTCAGGCTTGGTGCTCTGTCCACTTCCCTGGGGAGCCTGTTCCAGTTGTGCCCAGCCACCCTCTGGGTGAAGAATCTTTTTCTAATATCCAACTCAACCCTCCCCTGGCCCAGCTTCAAGCCATTCCCTTGGGTCCTGCCACTGGTCATCAAGAGATCAGTACCTGTCCCTCAGGAGGAAGTGTGAGGGGAAGTGAGACTCTCCCCTGAGTTTCTTTTTCTCAGGCTGAAGCAATAACTGCATTGTCTTTCAGGTGTTTTTCATTACCTCCCAGAATAATCCTCTCCATAACTTTCCCAGGCACTGAAGTGAGACTGACACACCTGTTGTTTCTGGGGTCCTCCTTCTAGACCTTCTTAAAAACTGCAACAATGGTCACCAGCTGGGACCTCTCTGAATTCCCAAGAATGCTCAAAATCATCGAGACAGGTTTTGCAATGACATCAGCCAGCTCTTTGAATATTCTTGGCTGAATCCCATCAGAGCAATAGATATGTAGGGATCCAGCTGGAGCAGCAGATCGCACGCAATTTCAGGGTTGACTGGAATTTGATCACCCTTGCAGTCGTGGTCCTCCAGCTCAGATCCGCTTGTTCCATCATCCACGTTGAAGGTAGAGGCAAAGAATGTGTTAAACACCTTTGCCTTGTCTGTGTCTGGGTTTGTGAGGTGACCATCCTGTCCCTGTAATGGGCTGATGTTATTTCTACACTGCCTATTGCCTTTAATGGATTTGAAAAAAACTCTTTTTATTGCCCCCCACATTTTTGGCCATCTTCAACCGTTCTTGAGTTTTGGCCACATGAATTTTCTCCCTACAATGGCAAGTAGCATCTTTCTATTCTAGCTGTGTCACCTGACCTTGCTTCCACTGTGCATATGCCTTCATTTTTTGCCTTATTTCCTGAGAAGATTTCTGTTCAGCCAACTGGGTCTTCTGCCTTGACTTCCAGCATTTGGAAATTGTGTGCTCCCGTGCCCTTAGACCCAAAATTACCATCACTGAAGGTGAGACAGCAAAATGTGGTAGATTATAACATAAATATATATATACACACACATGTATGTATTCATATGTTCTGGTGACTGTCAAAGACAGGATTTTAGAATATGAGGATCTATGTTCAGATTGAGTAGAATCCTGGTTTTGATATTGTGACAGTGCTGTAATGTTTATATAGTTACCTAAATCTATTCCATGCATTTTTTTCAGAACACCGTTTACAGATAGAGTATTATCTTTGAAGAATGCTTGATGCTTGATTTTTTTTAGAATCTAATTCAGGTGTATTTCATTCTGTCCTCTCTACATCAATATGCATCCAATAATCAATGTATATTTGTGTGTGTTTATACAAATATGCATAGCTTGCATATCTTTCCATATCTAGGAAATAGGCTGCTTTTCCATTTCATTTATTTCTGTTTGAAAGATAAATTAGCCCATTATGAAATACCTAAACTGGTACAAGCTGGTGTATTTATAGAGTGAGTTTATGTTTTCTTTTCTGGCTTAGGTGACATTACATGGGACTGACAGAGATCAGTGCCAAGAAAGGCATATGTATGTTCATCTCAAAGAGTATTTTGATGAACTAATCTGATTCCATACCTTTAAAAATTGTACTTGTTTAAATGAGAAGAAAGAAATTTCAATGTGTGATATTTTTACACTTGTACAGTAAGGGTTTTTTTTTTTCTCCTGGATTTCATGAGATTAAGACCAAGTCCATAAGTCCAGTTTCTGTGTGATTCTAAATAAATTTCAGACAAGTTGCAGGTATTGAGTGGTTTTTATGAGAATCTAATATGATCAGATTCCACAGCCTAAAGACAATTTAACCATAGAGTTTATCATATGGCTTTAAACAACACAAACCCAGTATTTTATAGGGAATGAAGGAAAAGAATGACATTGGTTTTAACAGACTTTCATACATGTGTAATTTTTAGAAATTATAGAGGTACAAGACATTGAAAATATGCTTTAAAATATTCTGTACCTCTGTAAAGCCAATTACCTGACTTAAATTCTGTAAAAAAAGAGTATTCTTCATAAAGAAGAGTAATAATAATACCATAACTCTTATTATCATGCTTGTTATTATCAATAGATTCCTAAAGATATTTATTTATTTTATTTTGTACTTTTTGCTTTTACAAGTAAATATGGTTGTTTATTTAATTCAGGCATATCTTCTGTAAGGTAGAAATATGTAATCTTCAAGTCAGTCACATAGGGGCTTCCCAGGAATAAGACACAATTAAACTCTATATATGTTGAATCAGAGGGCTCTAGTAAGTACAAAGTCTACTACCAGGCTGAAGCCTTCTGGTTTCCTTTTTGCAATTTCGCTAAGGTCATGTTTTCACAGCATTAAGTGTGTAGATGGAGCATTTGTTTACTCAAAGTTTTCAGTGTACCTTCTGTGCATGAAAAGTGAGGGTGGATCTTGGCACCACTGTAGGTTTTTTTTCCATATCTGTTTTGGCCTTTTTTTTCTTTTTTTTTTTTTTTTTTAAGTTTCTGGGCTCTAGCTCAAAGTTACTAACCACATCTGGCATCTGGAGCAGATAAAGTTCAAGGCAGAATGTCTCAACAACCAGCAAAGATGTCCAAAAATTTAGAGAGTAACTATGTACAAATTCAAAATCATACGCTAGGAATCTGAATCTAGGAACGAAGACTAATCAAATATTGCGTGACTAAATGTAATCCAATGAAGCTAAGACACACATGAATTATTTTATGCTGATTCACTTGGGTCTATGACTAATCAAGCAGAATTGACACAGGTTAATTAGCACAGTAGCAAACTCAAAAGAGAATGACAGCTGAAGAAATCAGCAAACTTTGCAAAATTATCAGTAACTGGGAAAACACTTTGCTTAACGCTTAATTTATTGCACAAATTCATTTCATAGTTTCCTTCTATTGCTCTGAGAATAATCAGCCTAAACAATCAGAGATGTGTCTATACTAGCCTTTTGCCCTACATCTCTCAGCCAGTAGCATTAGTGAGGAGGCAGTCCTCATGGCAGCTGGTACAGCACTGCTAGCACCAATAGCTCCTGGCATGCAGATAGTTTGGGAATCAAAAGCAGAGTCAAAGCTTTCCCATAGCAGATTGCTACAGTTTTTCATAGTTCTAGTTCAAATCAGGACTCAGAGGGTTTCAGGCCAAGATCCATGAAACTATTACAGTGCCAAAAGTGGATCTGTAGATGGTTCGAGCTTCTAAATCCATGACTGTGATTCTCAAATATGCTGCTGAACCATGTAAGGGACTGTATTTTTCATGGCAAAACTTCTCTAATGCACAAAATTCCATTATTTTCAGTGACAGCCATCTTGCTAGGATTAGGAGTGGTAGCTGTTTGAAACCCAAAGCATTTATTAGTCTGAAAAGTGGGTATTTTCTGCCCATGTATTTACCTGTGCAGCTTCACATTGACTTCAATCAAAATATGGATCTTTTCACCACTTTTAAAACCTTAAAATAAGAGATGGTAAAGGTGATCTGTCCTCTGTTTTGTGGAATACTTAAACAGTTAAAGCATTCACATAGAATAAGGAGCTAAGAGGTTCAAGACTTTCCACAAAATGAATGAGCTGGAATTCATATCTCCCTAGAAAGTGTTTTACCATAGGGCTGTGAGGCCATAGGGTCATACTGGTTTTGGTGTGAGGGAATACCCTTTCTTTGAAACTAGGGCTCTTTAAGGAGTCCCTCAGTGGTTCCTGAAGTATGCCTGTGTATTTTAAACTAAGTGATCATTGTATGTAGCTGCAGAAACATCCAGGCTAATGTGAGATATTTATGTTATTTGTTTATTTGAATACCAACATGATTAATTTAAATTCTAGACAATGTAATTTCTTGCAAAGAATCCTGTCTCACCCTGTGGGCTTAAAAAAATCCTGCAATCATTAACTCCAAATAGAAATGGAAAATTCCAACAGAAAATTAATTTTATTGCAACTGTGGATTAATTTTTGAATTTTTGCATCTAGATACTGTAAAATTAGTCTTAAAGAAAAAAATAATAGAGAAGTAAAGCAGAAAGATCTCTGAGTCTGTCAGATTCTTACATGGGATAGTTTCTGGTCATTAAACCTAGAAGTTGTATCAGCAGGAGCTGTCATTTATCTTGACATTAACTATTTGTGACTAGTATTTAAAAAGGAATATTTTTGCAGAAAATGAGGTAAATAAATACAGCTGAGTAACAACCCGCTTTGAGACAGCTGTTCTCTTTGTTTTTTCTGGCATCAGAAAGCATTTTTTGGTCACCAAATCTAAATGAATTTTCAATTCTGTGATTATGAAAGGCATATGTAATCAGAATTGAAGTAAAATAAGAAAAATAGAAATCAAGACAGAGAGAGACTGAAAATGAGAAGAGTAAATAAACACACAGTATGTGGTAACTTCAATTTAGTATACTTTAAATGTGAAATACAGATGGAGTATCCTGTGACAGGGAAGTTGCAACTAAACATCTGTTTCTTCCAAAATTCCAAAGAAAAATAGATTCACAAATTATGTCAAAATGGTTAAGAAACTAGACTATACAGACACGTCAGAAAATGTCAAATTCATATTCAAATCTTAGCAACTTAGTTTTTGTGTTTATGGACTCTTTTTATTACAGTCACCGTCAAATAAGCAATAGTCAATAACAATGCAGATTTACACCATGATTTTTTTTCCCTTTAGATCCGTCCCAAGAGAAGGTACATCACAGACTGTCTATGTGTGCTAATAAAGAAAGAAAATAGCCCAACTTTTGAGCAGTGGCTATTATGACTATCTTCTGTTCCCTAAGAATTATTCACTGAAAGCCTCAAAATATTTATGGCTCAAAACTAAATTATTGAACTAAATCTTTGAGGTGCACTGTATTCTGTGACTCATATTTTACCTCATTTTAGTGACAACAGTGGCAAGGATTCTGTTGCTTAACCATAATTTTATATGCTTTAAGGAGTATTAGATACCCACAGGTACATTTGACATAGAGCATTCAAGAAACCCAGATTTTCTGGAGCAACAGTGAAAATGTAACCATGTACATAACCATGCAACCCTAGTCTGCCCTATGCAACAAGTGGAGTTTTCCTGTAAATAAATAAGTTTCTCTGAGACGTAAAAACTGTCATATCTTCTTGATAGCCTTTACAATCCTGAGATCCAAGAATTATGCTGAGGTGACACATAGGTGCATGTGTACGTGTGTCATACATATACATAGGTGGAGACAATGGGTTAATGAGTTCATGGTAGCATGAAATGTTTGAGACCACATAAATGATTAGTTCTTAATCCGTGGTGAAATAATTCTAGATTAAGTCTGGTGCTCTCTCACCTCAGAGCAACTCATTCTAAAGGCATCCTCGCCATGGAACAATATAAGGTAATAAATAAAAAAGGATTTAAATATTTTTGTGTAATACCAGGATGTTTACAGCCAACGAGTATGAAATGAATTATTGCTTCAGGATGACTCCAGGAAGATGGTATAATTGTATTTGAAAGACGGGAGATTTAATAAAAAAAATGTTGCCTCTGGCACATGAGAGTGTTTTTCATTTTCATTTACTTAATGAATTTATTACTAGTGTGTAATTTAGCTGTAGTGACTATATGCTAATAGCTGCTATATAGATTCTTTGCAGCACAAGTACATTCATGTGACTATTCACTCACATGTCTTTAGCAGGATTTTAGCTCTTCAGTTTGTTCCTAAATGTTAACACCTTTTTATCACCACTGAATAAAGAATAGATTTTGCAATCAGTGAAAGAATACTTTGAAGATCAGATCTCTGAAGTTATATGAATCTTCTCTGCACTTTGCAAGTAGTTTTCACTAAAATTGGTCCAAATTTTCCATGAGTAGCATTTTTTCCACAGTAAATACTGGTAAACCAAAGCCACATAATTTGTATCGGCTTCAGAAAACTTTCCAGTATCATGTTCAAGCTAATTGAAAAATATGTTGCCTATTTGGATCATGGTGGTTTTACTGTTTCATTCTGATTTGACTTCAGGAAGTTCTACTTCTCTTGCATGTTATTGCATGTGTCTGTTGACTCTGTGTGCTCATTCTGAAGGTACACCTGGCTCAACTTGGAGAGGAGGAGACTGAGAGGGGATCTTATCAATGTAGGTAAGTGTCTGAATGGAGGGTGTCAAGAACCAGTCCCTTGGTGGTGCCAGGCAATAGGACAAGAGGCCACAGGCAGACACTGGAACACAGCTTTTCACATGAACATGAGGAAGAATTTCTTTGCTGTTAAGGTTATTCAGCAGTGGAACAAATTGCCCTGTGATGTTGTGAAGTCTCCTTGGAGATATTCAAAAGCTGTTTGGACACAATTTTGAGTAACATGCTCTAGAGGATCATGCTTGAGCAGGGAGGCTCCTGGAGGGCCTCCAGTGGTCCCTTACCTATTCTGTAGTTCTGTGAAACTGCAATAACACTTGAAGCCTGCCCCTTGTCATTGTTGTAAGATTTTCCAATTGAAACTGTCTTTTTTCAGTGGTGAAGGGAAGGGACTGCCCAGAGGAGCAGGAGGAGAAGTCTGTAAATGATTCTTTAGAAAAACAGATTGATTGCATACATAAGTATACCATTTGAATGATGAAAATAAGGATGGGGATTTACTAATTTCCCTAGTCCCAAGAAAGAAAGGGAACTACCTCTGATAATGCAATATTTTCACTTGATTTGGCAATTTCACAATTCCCAAAGCCACCGATTGTATTTATGGTTCTAGGAAAGGCAGTACAGGCTGTTCACAGCATTCCTCTGACGTTTATTTCAGAAGGAGAAGCAGAAAAAAAATCCTCTACTTCTGGAACATTGCTAAGTGGAACAGTTAATCTGCAAGTTTTGCAACATGAATCCCAAGAATCAGTGATTGTGAATCACCTGAGCCAAACTCTGATGTAGAGGTACAGCCCTTCACTTTGAGAATGTTAATGATGTGGAAGAAGGCCCTCTGTAAGCAGCCTAGGATCACCTGAGAAATCTTCTTCAAAGTCTCAAATCTCAAATCATCTCTTTTCCCAGAGATTGTGAATTAAATCTGTAATTGTGATCAACTTTCAATTACAGAAAAAATATTGTTGTGTTTTTTCACAGTACCAGGCTAGATACAGCCCTGATTAGGAGATGAGGTGACATATTACTTGATAGAGGTCGTCTCCATTTGTAATTTTTTTTACCCAAAAATATTGAGAGGCCTTTTGATGGCCATGAAGATGTTTTGACTGTGATCTGAAAAGACTGGGGACATTGGGCATGACAAAACAAATTAAAAACAATCAGAAAAAAGTATTCCCTAGAAGGTTACTTGAGGTGAAAAGGAGTCAAGCACTTTGTCTGCTGGCAATGTCAATATAACATTTAACTGTTGCTTCTCATGATTTCATCAGTTCATTCCAGCAGCATGGCTCAACACACTTCAGCAAGTCTTTTCAGAGGCAGCAAAAATATCATTGCAAACACCCTGGAGCCACGAACTCCACCAGGTAATGTGTGTAGATGCTGACCACAGTTTTGCTTTCCTCTAGGGAGTAGCAGAAACATTATATGCATTGTTGCTGCTCCTGTCTTCACTGATAGGGTCCTGGTCGTCCTAAAAAGGGCATTCTCCAGGCTCTGTAGTGCCATGGGAAGAGCTCCTCTCTATAGAGGTGATGTTGGCAGAGTACAACTCATTATCTACCTTGTCCACAAGTGTCCGTAGGATGGCCTTGCCTCATGTATCACACAAATAAAAACATATGGTAAGGAGGACACACCCAAAAAAGAGCAGTTTACCAGGTGGTGCTCTTTCTAACAGGTGGAGAGTAAAATGCTCCCAATGGTGTCCATGGAAAAGCACAGCATTGTGAATGAACAGTCCTAGGAGTTTCTGCCGAGCTTTTGGAACATGACAATAAAACTTCACAGGCAGCAAAAATGATAACTTTTAGCATGAAAAATTAGAAGTTCTTTAAATGCATGTAGACCTATTTTTGAGGTGGATGATGATGTTTTAAACCTCAAAATATTATTTGCTCTTCCAGTAAACTGGTATTTCTGTGCATTCAGGATACCGATGCATCAATTGTAACTTCCTTTCTTTCATCAGGAAGCAACAATGCAAGGGAAAAAGTCCCGAAAAGCCTGACAGACATTACTGAAATCTATCTCTGTTCAAGGCAACATCTTCATCAGACTGAATCAGACTTTAAACTTGTCCTCAAAACCCTTATTAAACTTTTTGGTTATATCTTGAGTAGCATATCCCTCTTCTTAATCCTGAGGATGGAACCATTGAAATGGCCTAAATAAATGTGTTCCTCTAAATCTTTTAACATAATAACTCTTTTTCTGACTTTGATAAAATCACATACACTACTGTACTTGAATAAAATTACATATGCTACTGTACACACTGCAGCATAAAATTGTGTGCTGTCAAGTCAAAGTATATTCACCCCTTAAGTGTGAAAAAGAAAATAACAGTTTTAGAAAAAATTATAAAAATATTTCAGAGATACTGAATAAACCAAATTATCATTGAAAACTAACTACAAATTCATTTCTGAATGGTGTAATTGAAAGCAATTCTTCATGCTTACACTAACCTTATACAAATCATACAAATGATATGGTCTCAGAAGATTAGTCTTGTGAAACATTTTCTACAGAATTTAGAATTTATTTTAATGCAAATTTAGTTACTACTTTGACAGGATAGCATTAATCTGTTGAGGATTCAGAACTAACATGCAATGTATTTGAATTTAAAAAAATATAAATACCCCGTGTTCTTAAAACAGGCAGAACTGACTTCAGCTTTAGATCTCTAGCTGAAACTACTTACTAAAGCATATTTTCTCAGCTAGAACAAAAGACAGATAACCTTCAAGACCTTGCAGAACTTTAGAGAAAATAACAGGAACTGAACTGTCTAAAATTGAAAACAAAGGTCTTGATGCTTGAGTAAATGTTCATAAAAAAAAATTTCAAAAAAAAAAGTACTGACCCTCTTTGAGGAAGTTAGGAGTGTACTTCTTTGGGGGATGCCTGAAGCCAGAAGGTATCTTTTGAATTGAAGGCATACCAGAACACAAGCAAATGGACTGAAAGGTTGTGTTTTAAGATGCATTGATGTGGCGTTTCTGAAAAAAATGGCCATTTTGCACAAAAATCCACACTGAATAGAAGGTGTGGTATTGTAAATGCAGATTGCTTCTTCAGCGATGTGAAGAAAATGAAACAAAGGTCTAGGACTTGGTCTGTGATACTAAAGTGTAAACTTCTAATATAAACTCAAAAGTCCTCATCCTCATGTGGGGTATACTTTGTCCTTAAATTTGCTTGAATGCACAAGCAAACACAGTCTTGTTTTGAAATCGGTGTTGTTGCGCAAATTCCAGCTGATCATCTGCAGTTTTAGAAAGAGCTGAAGTCAGCGCCTGAGGCACATCTCCACAATAAGTAATAGCATAATAACAAAATTCCATAAAGAATCAGATCAAACGGTCAGTATATTCCCCGGTGGTAGCAATGAGCATTTTGATGTAAGAAACAAGGCAGAGGATAATGGTTATTTCCCTTTCATACACAATCTAAAAAGTAAGGGAAGGCGTAGTCCAGTTCCCCTTTAAAAAGCATTATGTGTTCCCATGCCTCAGACTTTGCTTCCAAGTAAGAGAGTCATGTCTCAGCCATTGGGTAGATCTGGAAGCATCTGTCAAAGTGTCAAAATATGCAGCTGCAGGACATTGCAATGACTAAAGATATGGAAAAGGGAGCAAAAAATATGTTCTCTGTTTTGGCTTTAACCAGACAATTAGAAGAAAAACATATTTTCTAGTAAATGGATATATTTTGTTGTTTGCTGTACTGAAATAAGCTTGATCCTTTCATTCCCCACTTCTTAGCAAAACCATTTGTTAAAAAGGAATGCTTTCCAGTTTTTTTCAGAAAAGCAAAAAGAGGCAGTATGTTCACAAATCCAGTCACCTTTCCTTTTGCCAGGAGCTTGGGATAATTAGTTGAAGATAGAGTCTGGCATGTTCTATGAGGAATTTTTGAGATTTGAAATAATGTCTTTTACCTCCTGAAAGAGCATTCTAACTTCCAGGGTGTGGAATGGCTCTCAACTATTCCTGCTACAGTCCATCTTATGGAAACTGCAGAAAGAAAAGAGTGAGGCACTAAAAACTGAAAGAAGAGGAGTAACACTGGCCATTGGGATATTCACCATAGAAATAGGCACCTAGATTCCCATTTCACTGGAATACTATTGCTTGCAAGGGTAGGTAGAGAAAACCTTCCACCATTAAAGAAAGTTCATTTAAGAGGCAGGAGATAGAAATAGTCAGCAAGTTTTGAAGCAAGTCAGCTTGCTATGTATGTGTTCAAATTTTGGGAAGTAAAAATTGTGTTTCTTTTTGCTTTTCCTTTTTTCTGAGGTATGAAAGCATGCAGATTTTTTAGTAAGTGCATTGTATTCAGTACTTAGTTGTTTAACAAAAACCATACCAAACTTAAAAAAAATTACCAGAAAAAAAGAATCTAACCACTGTGTATTTATTTACAATATTTGTTTATATTTCTCTGTACTTGGATACTGCCAAGTTTGGCTTTTCTCTCTTTCTAAATGCTTATTATTGTATGTGGAAGCATTAAGCTTCATCCCATAGGGGTTAAATAAGAAGGTTTAGTAATTTCATTCCATGCCATGCCTTCAACTGTTCTTAGCCATGCGTGCATGTCTCTTGCTACTGTTTGATCTGCTCAGGAGAGATTCGGTTCAGAACGTCATCTCTATGGAGATTCAGCACAGTTATGAACACATGATTTGGGGGCTGATAACAAAGATATTTGCTGTAAGATTACATCTTCCTGGTGGTAAGTAGTTAAAGGAGAGTACAATAAAGCATTTTTGATGGTCATGTCATGGGTGTAAATTGCTCAAGGGATGGAGCCATGAAAAAAGGCAAATGAGACTGAAATATTCCCCTCCAGGAGAATCCCAGGGGAGCCAGTGAGCAGGACAATGGTGCTGCAATGAGCAGGAATAGTTAAAACTCCTGTCACAGATATGCAAAAATTTAAACTGAAACTAGTTCATTTGCAGAGAAGACTTCAAGGGTGACAACAGGAAAGGAGAACCTAATCAACAAAAGGTAGTGGAAGGGTGTGATTTATTTAACCTTGCAAAAGGAAAGCTGAGAAGGGCTAAGATTACTCTCCTCAAGGATAAACACCATGAGGGAACAGATCTGTTTAAGTTAAAGAACAATGCTGGCACAAGAACAAATGCATATAGACTGACCCTGGAAAAAATCTTGGATTGGATGTTAGAAGAATATCACTAAGTATTTATTGGGTGGTCTTCAAGCAGTCACAGGCATCCTGCAGGATGACTGATGTACACCTGCAGATGAGGCTAACACTCATCTCTGAGTGAGAATGCGTAGTCCAGAGGCCGAAAGCATGGCTCTATAGGTGTATTTCTCTAGAAGCATCAGTGTTTTTCTCTTTAAATTTGGTTTGGCGAATGACTCTGAAGGTTTTATTAACATGGACTCAAGTGTAAAGGCTCTCTTCCAAGCTCTCTTTCCACCATGTATTCCCAGATCATGCTTCCATTAATTTCTTACAATTCAGCTGATAGAAGTTCAGTTCTTCTGTATTGTGATATAGTTCAATTCAAGGGAAAGTTCCTGACTTGATGCAGAATTTGCTTGCTGATCTGCTCTGCCGTGTGTACTTGGTCATAATAAATGGTCATAACAGTACCTTCTAGGCTTAAAGCCCATTAATCTGTGGATGACCTGACTATGGGTTCACTGGAAACCAGGATTTCATTGTTTTATATAGATAACAAACACATTTTTCTTAAACAGCAAAGTATTTTGCCAACAGGGATTTTGAGGTTTCAGCTATAAAAGCTGCCATAAGTTTTGTTATGACATTGCAAAGAGAAAGTAAAGGGGCTTTGAAAATTACATCATTTACAACAGATTATTTACTTTTGGCTGTCAGCAATGAAAGATTTAGAGTCTAGCCCTAGTTTTATTGCAACACAACATTAAGGGTTAGGAACTTAAAGGCACCTGGTTTTTTATGTATTATAAGACTGATATGACCTTTTGCAGTCATATGCTGTAATATTTTCCTTGCAGGTAAAGCCTCTGTTCCATTACCAGCATTTTACTGAAGAAAAAAAAATATATCCAGCTATTGAAGACTATCTAAAATATCTTCACTGT
Organism: Melozone crissalis; assembly: GCF_028551555.1. Classification (NCBI taxonomy): domain Eukaryota; kingdom Metazoa; phylum Chordata; class Aves; order Passeriformes; family Passerellidae; genus Melozone; species Melozone crissalis. The sequence continues at coordinate 30,369,024 of NW_026535784.1, read as the reverse complement.
CATGGGGAATATAGATATAGGAACAAACATCTGGCATAAAAACCTATAAAGTCTGTTGAGAGAAGTATAGTTAGATAAAAGAAAATAAAATTATTTTATAGAAGAAACTAAAAGCCTTTTAGTTACCAGCTTTTTAAAATTTGTGTATCGTTGAGGTCTTAGTAATTTTTTTTTTTTGTAACAGAGTTTAGTAGCACTTCAATGATGAAAGGAGAACTATGCTTCTAAAATGGGACAAGAAAGGATATTTGGGTTAGGAAAGAAATCCAATGGAACTTGAGGTAAACACAGTCTGAAGGGGGATCAACTTGTCCAGACTAATTACTGTTCCCTTGATTGAACAGTAGGTGAAATACCTGGCACATATTTTGGTGCTTGCTATGTTCTGTTCTTTAATGTGTCATTGAATAGTCTGTGAACGGGATTCCTGGAAATCAATTATTGGTCTCCAGAAGAAAATTTTCAGTGCATGCAGATTGACTCATAGATAATATTTTGTCTGTCTTTTGTCCGTCTGTGTGTGTCCATCCTTAAAAAGACTTAGCAGCAATAAGAAAGAGTAAGAAGAGTATTGAATATTTGCAGTTCTGTTACAATATATGGGGAAGAACTCTGAGGGGTTGCATGTGGCCTGCCAGTGTTTTTTGGATACAAGAGCTTAAAGAAAATAAGGGAGACTCAAAGGCATATTAGCCTGAGCTTCCCTGGCATGTACCATTACACTTCCTCACATGGGAAGTGAGAATCTTCATAGGAGAACTAAATTATAGAATTTCAGCTAAAAGGCATCAGGACTGAATTCTTGCATGCAGATATTTCTCTGGGACATGTTCATTATAGGTTGAAAATTGTCTTTGGTTAACTCAATAAAAAGTAGGCTTCCACTTTAAAGTCCATCCCAGGTATCCTGGTTCATAAGATAATTTATTGCTAGAGGTCATGCTGAAAGGTGTTTACTGGCAGAGGTGAACACTAAACAAATATAGAACAAGTGTGCTAATAAGGGAAATGTTAGAGACACAAACTTTTAATAGCTTCCTGTTCTCCCCTGAGATCTGGAAGAACAAGCTGTACCTCCAGCACCTGCCCTATGCTCTGTGTATCATCTCAGCAAACACGCCATCTAGTAAGCCCTGACACAGAGAAAAAAGCCTTCTTCAGGCCTGTGACAACATTTAAAGGGCTGCTTTGTAGCTCCCTATTTCAAGCAAACATTTAAAAGGCAGATTGGTGCATAATGTATGTCAGATAATATTATTGGTGCATAATGTACCGACACAAGATATATCAAATACCTTTTGGTTTCTCAATAATCTTAGTATCAGTAATTTTTCAGTTTAGAGTAGGTTAGACAGATCAGTGGCGATATTTAGACAAAAAAACCCAAAACCCAGAGCCTAAGGAGTCACCATCAAGTGGATTACCTGCTGCTAGAACTTCTCTGAGACTGTGTGAAATGGCTCCCACATTGTCAGCCCGACGTGGATGTTGCGAAAAGAATAAGGAATGGGACTATCGCTAACAGGGGAAAAAAAAAGAAAAGGAATTGCAGTAAAGGTAGGAGACACTTCTTCTAACTTACTTGTTGCTTCCATATGCTTTTGGAGATTATCCATCCCTGTCCAATGCTGCTTTCCTGGTGAAGGGCTGTGTTTGTATATTATCTGGCCAGGGGCCTTCACCTTTTCTCAGCCCCTTGGACACTGGGGCTAAATATGAGAAAGGTTCTTGAGCTCATCATGATTCCCCTCTTTGGGGGAGTCTCACCCCTGCCTGTGTGTCCAGAATGTTCCAGTGTCTGTGGATCCCACAGGCCACCGCACACAGTCCTGTCCCACCAGGTGACGTGGTGGCTTCAGGTGGCCCACGGCAGGGCCTCGGGAGCCACCTTGGGCCGGTGCCTGTCACAAGCCCAGCCTGAGCCATTGTCACAGCCACACATGTGAACTTCTGTGGGTTTGGGCTGCCTCCAGGCCCTTCCCAATGCCTGGCTGACAGTCCCAATTCTGGGGGATGCTGGGGGAGATCCTGAGGCTCTCACCTGACACCTGACAGAAATCGAGCGTGAAGGAGGAAAGAACGTCTGACCTTCATGTGCACAAGTAGAGAGTGTTATTTGCCTGGGTAAATATTTTCACTTAGTAATCCATGCCTTTTTAAAGTTCTGATCTCTGAAAATAAGTGCTCAGATGACCCACACATTTAGGTAACCTCTGCAAGATGACAGGAGGGGTGGGTATGACAGCAGGGAGGTTGAAGTGGAAGAGGAACACTAGATGAAAACATGGGCCAGTGGATTCCACGCAGGAAAAGCAGCAGGCTGTTGCAGACCAAAGGCAACAGGAAAAATGATCTGCTCTAACATTTTACATATGATATTAAGACTTATAAACAATCTGCATTAAATAATCCAGATAGCTGCTGAACTGCAATGGATTTAGTGGGTAATCTGGAAGTCATAGATGGATAAATATGGTAACAGTGTGTGATCTACCTGTCCTCGTTCCCAATAGCAAGAACCTGGAAAAACTTTTGTTGTTTGGAAAACTGTATCCCTCCCTCAGATGCTTTAGGCACTTTCAAACTTAGTGTAAGGGTTTTCCTATAACTTCAAGATTTGCTGTGATTCCTTATTAGACTATTTGTTGTCTTTGCTACTATGTTCTGGTACCAAAAGTTCATAGAGAATCCTACTCAGCTGGCATACCCAGCTAATACCCACACTAATTTGCTGGGAACACACCCTTTCACTGATAAAATCACCCATATGTGCCCCATCCTCACCTCCCCCCCAAAAAACAAATATTGTCAAGGTAAGGAATATTTCTTCCTTTTGTAGCCACACCCAGCATACTGTAACCATGACTCAGTCTTGTGTTGTGTTCGTCCTATGTGGCAAAAGTATCATCCTCCTTTTGCAAGGGTTGGAATAAATAGTCATATTTTTTCCAGCTGAAAAAATATAAAAAGCTATACATGTTTCCTTCCAGAGGAAAACTATGTAAAAATAATTTTCCAAATATCCTACTCTTAAAAATTTCTGACTGTGACTAAAATGTGAAGCCAAACTCTGCTCTTACTTGCAGCCATTTAAATATGGAACATATCCATTGACTTCAATAAAAAGATTCCAGATTTTTTTTTCTTTAGGCAGAACTTGGCTTGAGTTCTTATGGATGAATATTTTTCACAGGATTACAACTTTTAAAATTCATGTGATATCATAAATCCTGAAGCAAAACTTTTGCTTGTATTTTAAACTTTTCTAGAACAACTATTACACATCCAAAAGTACTATGAGACTATCAGGGGGCTTCATTGCTTCTTTTATCTCCAAATCTCAAATAACTTTGAAATAATTCTCATTTACAAACTAGAAAACTATGACAGGTCACAGCTCTTTTGCCCCAGGGGCAACTAAGGGATCTTCTTAATATGCAGTAGTATACAAAGCTATTCCTCTCCTAAATCTTCTAAATATCAAATCTTGTAAATATTTAGACATGTGCTTAAACATGTGTAGGTAAGCAGCTTCAATTCAATGGAACCTAGTCATATAATGTTTACTTGTAAATTGAAGTGCTTTGAGAATATATATACACACACACATATACAAGGCCATAATTTGCATTCATTTTATCTGAACACCCTTGTCATAAGGGTATGCTGGTCTGTAACTAATTTAGCTTTATGCATAATAATAAAGAAGAAGAAAATACAGGAGCATGATCTAAACATCTACAGAATACACAATGAGGCATAAACGGGTATGGAGTTAAAACACGGAGATGAACTTGCAGGGAAATATTTTGATATATGATATGAGGATAGAAAATATTTCAAAAAGAGATTAAAAAGCTGTGAATTGTTACACAATTGCCTAGGTTAATTGATATAAGTAGTTTTTCTTGGAATTTGCTGTGATTCATTGTTAGATAAGATTGAATTTCCTGTACTCTTGATACATCATAAGTAATTTACTAGATGTTGGAGTGGTCACGATCCTCCCAAGAAAGGTGACCATTGAAACACTATTGAAGAAGATATCTGTTGATCCCTGTGTATAATTTCTTGTTAATACGGGTTATAGAATTGGCACAACTAAATACAAACCAAATCAACACGCCTCACTACTTTTCCTGAATATATTTTTTGAAACGTCAATAAAGTCAATGTGGTGTATGAGAGTTTTACTTCAAGGTATAGACCTTCAGTTCACTTCAGTGGTTAAAAATATATTTATGTCTCATGTTGTGATTTGATAAATTTGTGTCACTGAAGAAGAACTTTAGATGTACAAATAGGATGCCCTTATTCCATATGAATAATATGTGGAAATGGAAAGGAAATAAAACAATATGTAGGACAATAAAATAATGGGGATACTTATTATTTTAAATAGTTAACCTCAGATTTGTATGCATGTTTAAATAAATATACAGCCAAACTATTCTTCTAACTTGTTTTTTATTTAGATAGTGTGTATATTTTTCTTTCAGTATGTTTATTTAATATTGCTATCTCCCATTAGTCTCTTAAAAGCAAATATTCTAGAAGCTCTGTTAATTCCTTGAAGTAACTGTACAGTCTCTTGCTTTTAAATAGAACTGTTTTGTTTAGTCTAAGACAGCTGTGACAGAATGAAAAAGTGGAAACACAGCATAAACATTAGCATTCCACTTTGCCTCTTAGCTTACTAACAGAAAATCATATGAATTTTTATGGTAGGAAAACTATCACATCTCATTAAAGATCCATATTATTTCTGTATATAATATATTTTAAAGAAAATTCTAGCTAGTGTTACAATTGTGTCTGAGATGGAAAAATTAAACCTATTTCAGATGGGTCGGCTCAGGTAAAATATACTACTGCATTAAGCACACAAATCACAAATTTTCTTTCAATGTTTGATAAAAAGGTGTTCTTTTGGCATGCAAAATTTCCAGATTTCAGTAAGACCAAGGAAGTAGCTTGTTTCCTGAAATGGGAAAGAGTGCTTATACTTCTTCTCTTTTCTCTTCTCTTCTCTTCTCTTCTCTTCTCTTCTCTTCTCTTCTCTTCTCTTCTCTTCTCTTCTCTTCTCTTCTCTTCTCTCTTCTCTCTTCTCTTCTCTTCCATTTTCTTAAAATCCCAAAACCATTAAAGAAATAAAGTACAGCTATCTTCTTTCTCCCTATTATGAGTTCAATTACAAAGCAGCTATGTCAAATCTGTGTTTCTACAAAATAAACCCCAAATCATTGCTAACTAGAACACACAGCAAAGAGATAATATGCTTATCATATTTAAAACACTGTTCTTTCACTGCCAGAAGTAATTGTGAATTGAGGGCACAACTAATTTATTGCTTTTCTGATCCTAAGTGGCAATCATGCACAGGAACTGCTCCTCACTGTAATGTCACTTTACATGTTAGGCTTGGATGATTATTGCTGTGGATTGCTTTTGATTTACACCTCCTGTCATTCCAGCTGTCATGAATTCCTCCTTAGTATGTCCTATGGATTTTGTAATTCGCCTTCATGAGATTCATCATCACATTAGGATGTGATCCATTGGTTTCCATACTTTCTAATTTCTCTTCCTAACTGTTGCACCACCAGACATGCAGTGATACCAAGAACATGATAATTCAGACTCTGTCGCCTAATGAGATTTTGGTTGACAATGGCTTATGCTGATATGTCAGTCTCACAGATTTGGAGCCTCACATAAGAGACCTCTTGCTAATAGAAGTTTTCTGATAATTATTTGTGACTAATTGAAAAGATAGTATCACAATACACTCCCTCTGCCATTTCCCATTACAAATGCCTCAGACAAATAATGTCCTCGTCATTGGGCCTGAGGCATACTTGTGATAATCTGCTGATAATACCAGTGTAGGTTAGAGATTGCGAACACTTAACTCATCTGAGCTCAGTTTTTATCACCAGCTCAGTCTGGTTGTGAATACCTGCCTAAGACTGTCATGCAGGTCTTTTTATTTTGTGGTCTAAACAATTTGACTGCTTCTTTTATCATTGTACCTTCTTTGTACCCTTAATATTCTACTGCAAGTTTACTGAGACCTTGTGAATCATAGAAGTGTATGTTACAGAGAAAAAGTAATTCTTCATGCAAACAGATTTTCAGAAAAACAATAAATACTTTCCAGTTATGCAGTCCTCCCCAAAACCATCTGTATTGTGCTTTCATCTCAAGAAGCATTGGATTTTCTCATCTGACCAGTTTTTGTTGAATTATTATTGTGATTTAACATCCTGTACAGTACTCCATTAGATGTGACTCATGGTAATGTAACAACAAAACACCACTGTGTTTCATCTGTTCAATTTTCTGCTGTTGAAGCTTTGTGTGCTGTTGTTCCTACTGGAAAATATGGCAGCCAGGTTTCCCTTCTCAGTTTCTATAAAATTTCATTCTGCTTCAATCAGAGTTCACTTTACTTGTTCTGTAGAAATTTCCAAGCTATCTTTGCATGCTGAAGTGATGTTTGGGTTAGAGAGATTAGTCTAGAAAGGTATAGAGTGCCTGAAAAGCAATGCGATGTTTGGAAAGTCAGACAATAGGAGAGTTAAAGCTGTAAATTTGTGTCCATTTTTTGGACAGCTAGGACTCACATAATAGAACACTCTATCTAGTTGCTCTAGAGCTTCATCACATTTCTCCAGCCACTGCCAAGTTATCCTGTTGTCTCAGCAAACAGACTTCCCTTGGGTACCCTCTGTGGTTACTCTAATTATCTGCAGAATCTTGCACAGCTTCCTGTACTATAAAATGTTAATTTTTGCTTCTGCTGAAGTCTTCAACTTTGCTGTCATCTGTCTAAATTCCTTTTGTATTTACCATCTTTTAGTCTTCACTTGAGTTAAATTAATATTTTCTACTTGGATCTTTGCCTTCACTTTCATCTGTTTCTGATCATGTTCCACCTTGATTGACATTGTAATTATCCTGTCCCAGTCATTACGTGGATGTCTGTAATAACTCCATATGTTTCACTATTGCTTTGTTGAAACAATTTCTCATTGCCCTTGTTCCAACAGCTAGATGTTATCTATCTTGTAGCTGCCTTAGGAGTTCTACAGTCTAGAGGATTCCTCCTTTAAACAGACTTGCCAATATTGGTCCTTTTTGTGTGTCAAGTAGAGTAAATATGTTTTCACCAAGTAGTCTATGCTGAACATCTGTTCATGAACAAATGGAATAATGCTTAGCAAAGACCTGTTAAACTGTCTGGTATTAAGATAAATTATGACTATTTTAGCTGTGACAAAATTATAGATCTTTTTTATTATGCTCATTTTGGCAATTACAGTGGTTTATAAGATACTTGGGTACAATTTTGAATCTGTCTCATGCAAAGAGTGATGATAGTAACTGACTGATATATGATAATGATAATAGTGACTGACTGATATATGTACTCTGCTGGTGTATTTGCACACCTACAAGGACTTGAGAAGTAAGTACAGTCTGGGTTTATTTTTGTGCGTGTGTGTGTGTGTGTGTGTGTGTGTGTGTGTGTTCTGGATGCCTTAAAATTCAACACATGTATTTAAGATCGTATGGTTTCTCTGTCATAAGAGACGAAGAGCTGAAGACTTGACCTTAAATGGTGCTCATGTGACTCAGTTTGGAACTGCCATGTCCTACAGGTGTAGCACCAAAGTAGGTGGTATTTATTACCACCAGGCATCTAATTCAAAAGTTGAACTGAGGAAAACTTAACTTCAGGCCAAGTATCATTCTTGATTATCAAAATGTGGAAAACACATCTTCTGCTCACACTCAACTACTTTTCCTGCTCAGCATTAATCTGTTTTGGGTTTAAGCAGAGTAAATTCCATGCATACCTTTTAAGTATTACCATAAGCTAATTCTAGTCTGCACATGGAATCATAACAATTCAATTTTAAAAATTTTCCAACATGTTACTCCGAAGGCTGAGCAAAACTGTGCTTGAGCGCTGTAGCACACATCAATATCTCACTCATTGTTCCCCTGACTGAGCTACTGATGTCTCTCTTATTCTGGCTGTATCTGCCTTAGCTGGTAGCAAGCTGTTGAGGACATCCATGCAACGCATTTGCAGTGGTAGAGATTAATTCAGGTTAGCTCTGGGCTTGCGTGAAGTGAATGTCTGTTATCAGCTGAAGTGTTATGTGGAAGTGAGGTCCTGCACTGTAAAACAGTCTCACCCAAAAGTGTATCAATTCATGCACTCTGATTCTGCCCTGTAATGCAAACCAGTATTTAGTGATTGGAGGCAACTGAGGGACTTCCTTCATGAGGCCGCTTTTGGTCTGAAATAAAAAGCTACTTTAGAGGTAACTGCTGACTCTCAAATTTTGTGAAATTCTCTGGGATCCCTGGAAATGACAGAATTGTACAGATGGGACAAGATTTCTATTTCTGTGCCTATGTCTTGGAAGATACTGTATTTTCTAAAGTCTCCTATTCCTTTATCCTGCTCCACCCTGACTACATATCTTTTGGTATTTCCAAATACATAATTTCTTGCCTCTCACCTCAGCTATATTAAAAAATTCATGGTGCTTTCTTTTTTTGTATGAGTAAAAATTGATAGTCTGTAACTACTTTGAAGACTTTATCAGAATCAAAGCATATTCATAACCATTACACACAATGAAAAGCTATTATGAACTTTGAGAATCCTTGCTTCTATGAATATTAAAGCAAAGCTTTTAAATTACTTAGCACTATATTGTTTCCTGGAGCCTTGAGCTGTTTGAGGAGTGGTCCAAACATCTCTACTTCTCTGCAAAATTGCCAAGAAGTTAGACTGGAAATTACTGACAGTTGTCTAATATGTTTTATTAATATTGCTTTTAAGTTTGTTCATATTTTGTTTTGTCTTATATTATTTCTTTAATTTTTTTGTCATCTGTCTCTCTATCTATCTATCTATGTAGTTTATGATAAAATAAACTCTTATTGTTTTAACCCAAATGGTGTCACTTCTAATACAAGGTTCCCTTGCTATTGGCTACTCAGGGATTCTGAATGAGCCCAAAGGATGATGAAAAATTCTCTTGCAAAACACCATGCTTTAGTCTCCAGACTAAGTATCTGTTTGTATGAGAGCTGCTTCCAATTTCTAACAGAATCTTAGCTATTAGGAATGAGTCATTGTAAATCATCAGCACTACAGTATAAGATTTTGTGATAGCTTAGGAGTTGGGGGGTGCACTTATACCCTTCTATTTCATGTAGTTGTAAAAGAATCACACAGCCTGTCCATAGTAGAGCACAGGACATTCTTGAAAAGATGTAGCACATTTAGATAGCTTCATGCTGTTTAAAAGATGACTCAATTAAACAAAATACTGAAACATTTCAGGGATCACAATCTTAATGTGGATTAAATTAATTGAGAGTAGAAACATGGGTAACTGCAATCCTTTGGGAGGATTCGGAATAGCTTTACTAAAGGGAAGTCCTGCATTGTAAACCTCTTGAAGATTTTCAAAGGGCTCAACACACATGTGGCTAAAGGTAGTCTGACTGCTAGTTTACCTCTCCAAAGACTTGTCGGGTACTTGCCCAAAGACTTTTAAGGAGACTAAATTATCATGAAATTAGAGAGAAGGTCCCGTTGATAAAACTCTGGTTAACAAAGATAACCAAAACAGAATTTATATGTTTTCATTACAAGAGAGAGAGAGAGATTACCACTGTAGTTCCATTGCATTCCCCAGCATCTTGGATAAGAATCTTGGCTTATCAACATATTTATAAATTATTGGAAAATTATATTCTCTGTGGGTGAAACAGTTTTCACATAATATTATTCATTAGAGCACTTAAAGACAGCTAAAGGATCTTAGAAATTGATGTGACTATGTAATGAAGAGGAAGCTAATATTTATTTTAGATATATATAACACGATGCACATGAGGAAAGAAAATCCTAGCTTTACATGAGACCTGGCAATCTGCAACTTCGCTCCTCATAAGTGAACCGGTGCTATGATAAATAGCTCTGTCAAAACACTGACTTAACATTCAGCAGTGGACAAAAAAGGAATGTTAAGAATTGTTACAAAAGGAAGCAAGAACACATGCCAAATAAATGTTTATGCCACTTTGTAAATATATGCTTCATGTTGTCCCAGAATTCTGTGATTTTTTCCCTATCTCAGTTCAGCAGAATATAGGCCTACAGCAGAAATCAAAAAAGTTCAAGGAGTAACAAGGATGATCAAAGACATAAAACAGCTTCAGAATGAATAATGACTAAACTGAATGATGCTCAACTGAGAGATTACTGGATAGGTATATGGTAAAGCTCTTCAGAATTATAAGTATCTGGAGGTAGTTGTGTAGAAGCCAGAGAGATCTCTTCACTGTCTTTTACAGGACAGGAGCTGGGAGCTAATGAATAAAGCTGTGGTTTAAAACAGAAAGAGGTGGTTGATCATACAGTGGTATTGTATATATTTTGAACTTTTTGCTAAATAACATTTTTTATTAGAAAATATAAACACATGCTCAAGCAAACAACTGGAAAGACACTTGGAAATGTGATGCAAATACTTGAGAGGGGTTTTTAAATAGATGAACTACATGAAGTTCAAGAAATTTGATAAACTGAAAACAACTGAGACCAGGAAACTATTAGAGAAAATAATAATAGAAAAATATAATAATAAAAAAAATAATCTGTGCTTGCCCTGCACTAACTTTTTCTTTGTTATTTCCTTTGTCTTTTAGAATCAGGATACTGGGATACTAATTTTTCTCAGAGCCCATGGTCTCATAGCTTTCTGTACTTCAGTTCTGGTTCATTATTTATTTACATTTTCTATTTATTACTTTTTAATATTTATTCTTCTATATTAAATCAGTCTCTGCATTAGTGAATTTCAGAAATTACTTCATCGAAACAGATTCATTTGCACTGGTATTCTTAACAAATTTGTCCAAGTTTGGTTCTCTGTTAAATACAAGCAGGCTGCCAGCCTCTGCAATAAACACATTCAAAAAATAAAACCATCAAAGAAAGATATTAAGGTGATTAACGAGGAGTATAAATAAGAACATATATGAATTTACTGGAAATTACTGGATGAACTTTGTCATTTAACTAAGTTAATTAAATTTGTATTAACTCAATTTAATAATTATTGTGTATGAGTTTTTATGTGTACTTGTTTCTTCTAGGTTTATACTAACTTTGCTTGCTTGTTCAGGAGCCATGGTACAGGATAAAGTGCAGAATTGCTTTAAACTTTTCCTCAGAATGTATCTAGAGACATTATTTCAGGAAAAAAAATCTGAAAGCAAGACAGGAATAAGCTTGGTTCCATGTAGATTCTCTTGGAAGGGAAAAGTGAACTTCCTAATATTTAATAAACAGTAATAATTTCAGAGTACTACCAAGCAGGCATCAGGCTTCACACTCTTACCAACTGCATGGAGCCAACCTTCCAAACCCACAATTATAAAAACCTCACACTGCCTTTGATTATTAAGTAAGCCTTTACGTCAGGGTAATTACTACAAGCAAAATGCATGCAGTGACAAGGAACCTCAGCTTTTCTACCAGGTAAATAAATATGAAACAAAAAGAGACACCTGAAGGCATACTGCTAACCCAATCTATTTTACCTAAAAGCAAAACTGAAGAATCTTGCCTCTACTAAACTGTGAATTCAGCATAGGTCTGCAACTGGATGTAAAAATGAAACAAAGCAAAACAACAATAAAAAACAACTCCTCTCAAATTACCATTTTCTAAAGCAATAAAGCAGGTAATTATCTCCACTAAAAAACCCCAAAGCATAATAGACAGGATTCTAGGAACATTACATGTGTATGTTTCATTTGGAAAATCAAGCAAATCACCAGAACCCTGGCTTGGATTTTTAAAATAATGTTAACCTTATGATTGCTTGCCAAGAAAAAAAATATTTTGTTTAAAACCTTCTACATAGTTCAGTCTCATTAGCAAATTTTGCCAAGAAGGCCCTTAACAAGGGACCAATATCTGTCCCAACACATAGTCAACTCCCCTCCTCCCTGTGGTTCTTATGAGTTATTTTGCATCCTAATAGCTCAGGAAACTTCCTTCTTTTGTAACACCAAGATGATAAAGATCGCCAGACTATTCTCAGTGTATTCATTAGACTTTGTTTTCAGATGAGTCGTAATTTAGATCTCAAGTAAACAGATGAATTCTCACACATCTTGTTTTCTCAAAAAAAATCATTACTCAGTTTAGCTAGCACATGATAAATAAAATTCCTACTATGAGGTAAAGTCCTTATGAAGACAAATCTGTTCAGAATTTCAACATGAGTTTAGAGACCAAGCTGGACCTTTGCTGCGGCACAGTCTGCTGTGGTGAATTGCTACTCTATGAAAGCCACACATCGCCTGTCTTTATTAGAAATTTATTAGGCATTTGTTACCTTATGTGATAGCACACCTGGTTTCCTACTGAAGACACATCTCCATGAGAATGGCTTCCATGCTTGGAAAGGATTTTGCTAGGTGCAGGCAGGTAAGTAAGTAAACAGGCAGACACAGGCACACAGAGCTTACAGTCATTTAGACTACTTGTCTGCTTCAAATTAAGCAGCAGTTAAATGTTTTGTGGCTCATAGCCTAAATTTTGGAATTTGAGGCCCTTCCTATTCCCCCATCGGTTTGAGAGAGCCTGCTGTCAAGACCTTTGAAGCTGGTCTTATGCAGGCTTTAAAAGTTTTTTCTTAGAGAACTCTATAGGGTAAGGTTTTGATAAATGTTCTTTTCAGCAAGAAGTTCCTCATTTTTGTTTGTTTCAGTGTTTTCTTCCCTTTTTTTGTGTATGTTTGTTTACTTGAGAATACATTCATGTTGAGGTAGGAAGGTTGTGGATCCTAAAGAGCAAATACTGATGATGCTATATAGATAAAAACCAGCTAAGATTGATAAGAAAACTGATAGTAAAAAGTATCTAAACAAAATGAGTGGACTTCTACTTGTTTTCAAGAAAGTTAAAAGAAAATAAATTTGGCAAATGGCAAGATTCCAAAAGCTGTAGCTAGAGCATGCCATAATTAATTTAATATTTTTTCTGATGTATGTCAGATAATGATTCATCTTACAATAACTGTTTAATACAATGCATGACTTCTTCGTCTTTGTTTTTGTTATGGGAGACTGAAAACAAAACAAAGTAGGAAAACATTGTCTCTCTATGCCAGTTATGGCTACAAAAAGGCAGGGGATGCAGGAATGGACTGATGATGCAGGAAAGTTCTTTTGCAGTTAGGGCAGAGAATCTTACAGAAATTCTTCTTTCAAGTGAACCTTTTGTATGTCAGTCATATACTGGTAATCTACCTTTAGCACCATGTATGTTTCCAGTCTCCTAATAATACAGAGTAAAATTCGTGCCTTCTTGCTAAGTAATTACTGTCTTCTGCAGGCTTGTAGGAGTAACAAATATTTCAGGTAGCTAATATACAAGGTACTCTTTAAATACATTATATAAGCACACATGTATAAACATATATGTACACAGGTGTATGTAAACAATACGATTCAAAATAATCAGGTGATATTCAGCCATAACACATGGTCCTACCTATTTTCACCTAAGTGATCTACTTACTGGGCCTAGTGGAAAACAAATGACACACTTGGGAGTGAAAGCTCCAACAGTAATTTTCAGAGACAGAGTTTTGCTGTGATACCTGTACACCTGGTGACACTGGACTTTTGCAGGAAAATGATGAGTACATCCAAGATCAGAGTTCTGTAAATTGATGTGATACTGTATCTGGCTCAAAGATTTTATTGTCCTACATACCTCTCTTTAAGCAAGACACAGTAAGTTATGCATATTGGTAATTCATCAATTTCAGGTGCGTTTTAACTAGAACACACTGTGAATTGAAGCACATGGTCACTATCACCATGTGACTGTTCAAGGAAGGCTTCTCTCCTCAATTTTTTTTCCAGAGGAAACAAAATTATCAACAAGCATTTTAATATCCTCTTTTCCAAGGCAATAGCTTGACATTTTTATAAGTCAACTGGAAACACTCTTGGCAGGTTTGCTGAGTACAAATTTAACATGTAACAGTGAACTTCTTGTTTTCATAATGTCCGCAAGAATATGTACACAACTGAGAGTTCTAAATTTAGGAGATCGCTTTAGGCTTAAAAGATGTTTATTTTAACTGAGCAGAAGACCGCAAGAAACAAATCTATTTTGGAGAATAGATTGTGCAACATTTTGCTCCTTGATCACCTCATCAGGTGAATTTTCAGGGTGAAAGAATTCTCAATCTTCTTTTTCCTAGACCATGTTAAATGAGCTATTGACAGGTACAAAATCCCCTCAGTGGTACCAAAACCTGCCATTTATGTATTTTTGAGTTAACAAGATCAAATGAGACACAGTAGTGCATCAACATTCTCATAACGAGCTGACATTCAAAGGAGAGGATGAAACTGGTGAGATAATGATAAAACAGAAGGAAACCATTCAGGATAAGTGATCTCACTCTGGTTTGTATTTTATTATTCTTAAACACACAACAACCATCCCCCACCCTTCTATGAAGACATAAAGTAAAATTCTTTTACACTAACTTCCTGGACTATGTATTGCCTTAAAAAAAATGCTCCTCAAGGCAACTCATTCAGACTTTTCAGGGAAAAATGAGAAGCAAGTAACACAAAATAGGGAAACAACTAATGAATGAAATCTTTCTCCATTTGCAAGAAAAAATTCTGAATTACTCAACAGCAATAGCTTATTTTGGGTTTTAAAAACGTCCACATTGAGAGGGCATTTAGCCATATATTGGTTGTCCAATTTTTCTCACCTTTCACAGCAGTCCCCTTTCCAATATTGTTTTTTTCTGAAGAGCAATTGCCATGATTGTGCAAAAGCAAAGTTTAGAGTTCTGTGTCATACAAAAATCTGACTTTCTAAAACTGTGCAGGTACTTTCATTCAGCCTTTTTTTGGAAAGTGAATTTCATCCTTCTCTTTTTGTCATAAAACACTCCAAAACATCTCCTATCATGCAGATATGAAAAGGGATGGTATTCGGGGGACAAATTCACATTTTAATGTTACAGTTTGAGGAAGCTGCATCAAATGGAGGGTGTAACTAAAGATACCAGAAGAGAAAGAAGAGCACATGTCAGTGGCTTTAATTACAGTGACAGAGTAGCTCGTGTCTATAACTTGATTTTTAGACTTTGTGTAGTGTGGGATAAAGCTTTCAGAAGTTGCATGAAGACATGAAACTTACCACTGATGCCGTGGGAAAGAGGAACCAAAAGAAAGTATTCTGACTAGGCATCATAATTTCTACACAGATATTAATTTCCAGATTTTTCTATAAAACCTCCAAGGGTTAAAAAATCATATATTTGAAGTTTAGAGTAGATCCAACAAAGAAAAGAAAAGAGAAGAATATTTATCACTTTCAATTGAATGATGGAAGAATTTCAGTCCAGGTGTTATATATTCTGTAAAAGCAGATGTATATCTGTGATTTTGATTATTTTTCAGCCAGTGTTTCTTAAGACCAAATAATATGTTTTGACTCCATCCAGTCTGACTCATAACAAAGCACAACAATATTTCCTCAGTACCACTGCAGCACTTGTGCTTTTCACGCAATTCCCTTCACAATGGGGGACCTTTCAACAAAAATAACTAAGGAATTGAAAGGGAGTTTAAGGGAAATGGGAAGGTATGATACTCATAAAAATTTGATTGCAATCTGTTTTCTGCTGAGGCACAAACCCATAGCTTAATCTGTAATCCGTGGGTCTGATGATAACTAGTTATTTTAGCATTTCAGAAAACGAAAACATTTTTTTTCTTTGACAAAGAACTCTTATGAAAGACAGTAAAAAGGAAAGCAGAAGAAAGAAACCATTGGAATTGCTTTTGCATAAAGTCATTCAGAGTTATATATGCATAGTATGTTGTAGGATTTGTTCTATCAGTTAGATAGAAAAAAACCCTGCAAATAAATCAGCACAACCTTACAATGTTCTGCTGAAAAACTATGTTATTCAAATGCACAGGAAGTGGATGCTGATTCTTTAGGAAGAGAAAGAAAGGTTGTCCCAACTCGGTTGTTCCTGAGTTTTCTGTTGGGAGTGGCTGAGAGCAGGCTGCACTGCTCCTGCTAATACCACTGAGCATAAAGAAGATGGATGAAGGCAGTAAAATAAAAACATTAAGTGTATCCCACTTTTTTTTTGTTAAAGTTACATTACTAAAGAACTTAAGGATGGGAAATGATGCTGCTATTGGCTTAGTATTAAGTAATTTGTGAATTGTGTTTTTTCAATTTAAATTTTAAAAATAATTTCTTGTGGTACTTATTCATAATTTCTGTATTCATATATAGAAAAAAAAATCCTTTTTTTCCACCCAAAGTGGTAGCGTAAAATAAAAATGGAGCTGTTAGATAACGTGGTGATCAGTATTGTGGAAAATACACTGTATCTGTAAAAAAAAATAAGATACAATTAAAATTTGCTGAATTTAGTGCAGAAAAACTTCAGCTTTTTTAGTGATGACTTCCAGATTCTGCCTTGCAGTAGTAGTGATTGAGTGGCTCAGGTTTAACTAGCTGGGTGTGCTGGAGATAGCAGGCCAGGAGTCTTTTTTTCCTGTGTCTCATGAGGGACTTAGGGCATAGATCCACATCACAAAAGAAGTAAGCTGGCTGGAATTGTCCAAACCTGGAAGCATATTATAAAATTTCATCAGAGACCACACTTCCATCAGCTCTGTTAGCTGAACTACTCATGTATTATTTCCTGGGATCATATCAGTCACAGTGGACAGGTCAATGTCCAGTTGCTCAAACTCATCCAGCTCTATTTGAGGACTGCTTAGGACTTCAGCAGCTGAATCTAACAGATTGCAACCTGAGAAAGGCCTTGGATAAGGCCTTTGCCAGCTCCTTCAAGAAATACTACAATTTCTTTTACTCCTTTAGAAATATCCAAGAAATCCTTCAGTACTATGGAGCAAATAATGTTGCTTCTTTAGATAGTTTGGGTTACTATTCTGGATAATATTCTAATCACCAATGCTACAGGTATTTCTGGCTACAAATGTTAATAATGAGTTTTTAAACATGAAATAGGTAACTGGGTTATTCTTTATTTATATACCTACAGTACACTCACAAATGCATGCAAATTTTTACCCATCCAGAAGTAATTTAGAATTAAAGATTAATGCTAGATGTAAATGAGGATATTTTTTGGTAAAATCCTTGAAAAATTAGGTCTCCTTCCTGTTCCTCAATGTTTTGGTAGAATGATTGCCTAGAAGACATTTGTGGAAAAGGCATTATTGTTCTTCAAAAACAGGGTTTTGTCATCCCTTTTGTGAATGCAGTTTCACATGACTCAATCAATTGAAGGATATTTTATACTAAAAAGCACAGCCTTGTCTCCCATGGTCCTGACTTAGAGCACCTACAATTGACTCTCCTTTCCCTGTTTTTATTGATAAAACAGAAGTAGTGAGCTTAATGACCTGAATTATATTTCTGAAGGGCAGCCACAGAGCTGGTACGAGGGAGAGGGCAGGGCTGTGTATCTGGGTATCAGGGAGGAGGCTGGAAGGGATGACATCACCTCTCTCACTGTCAGTAGGTTGCTGGACTGCCTTAATTTTTATCACACCTTCTTGAAGACTGTGCTGCACTCAGTACAGTGAGTGACTTAGTCCCAATTTCAGTAATTCCATCAACACTGTGGGTGAACTAACAATAGTAAAAATAGGCCCCACTTGGCTTTCTTCTGACTAATTGTAAGTCCATGATAGAGCAGGAATTGAACAATCCTCCAAAGCTGGTGCCCAAATGAGTCACTCTTAAATGATACACTGTTTTTTCAGGGTATACTAAGGTACACTTGATCCTAAATAGTTCCTGGAAAAATATGTTTGTTCTTGCTTTGTCGTTGTGTTTATCTAAAATAAAAATATTGTATAACAATTTAATGTCAATAAAAACACTGACTCAGGGCTATACACCCAAAGTACATAGTTTGCTTTTCAGTGGCAAAAGGTTATGACATTTAATTCCTAGCCAACCTTCCACATATCTCTATTTACTCTTCACATGCATGCAGTCAGATCAAATACTGCCATGGGTAAAAACATACTGCCACGGATAAAAACACACTGCCATGAGTAAAATGCATTGTACAATAACATGTATTTTCTACACATTGCAAATTTTATCTGCATGCAAATGTATGTGTATGTATGTGCACAAATACATATTCACACAGTAATGGAAACAGTGATCTGGAAAGAAATAAGTCACTGAGAGAAATCCTATTCTGTTGTAGGAAAGCACATCATATTCCTTCAAAGTTCTCTATTTGAAGGCTTGTACTTCTACTGATTTCATTAGAAGTGTATTCCAAATACTGAAAGGTCTACAGGTTAGGACTCTTTCTTCTATAAAAAGAAAGTCTAAAATAATAATGACCTCTTTTTTTCCTGCTGACATCCTTTCTTAGCTTAAAAGAGTTCTTTTTATTTTTTGTTATTGATGTTTTTCTCTCATCAGGATCACAAGGATATGTTCACTTTCTTCAAATCAGTCCTATATGCTTGCTATTTCTATTACCAGATTAAGAAAATTAAGTTTATCTGAATGACAAATGTAGTAATTTTTTTGTAATCTAAATAGTACTCTTCTGGATCTGCCTTAGGTGTTTAAATATATTCATTCAGAACAGTCCCAGAATTGTTGAAAGGGATATTTTTGCAACAAAAATGTATCTGATTATGCTTCTTATGATTCCTTTTGCCTTTTTCTCTCCTGCAATGCATGACAGTTTAGTGCTATTCTGTAGTCATCTCTAAATCCCTTTTTCTTGTTTACTGAATAATTTGAAGACTTTCTCTTTTATACTATTGAATGAAAGTTGACTCCTCCTTTCTTCTCTAGCATTGAGGTCATTGAGAAGTTTATGGAAACTGTTTTACACATTTCCAAACAGCTGTGTTTGGAAGTTGTGAAACTGAATTTCAAGTCACACGTTGTTGGAGAGCTAGAGACCTTGCTGTGGTGGATCACGTGCGCTGCTCATGTTGATCTGGCATTGTACCATGTGCTTCTAAACAGTCACGGGATTGACAGACCAGCAGCTAGTAAATGTGACTTAATCTATTGCATCTAGTTCTTGGAAGAAGGTTTTGTGACCAGGAAAAATATATGCCTATGACTTCACAATGGCCCTGGTGTGGCAGGAGTGCAGAACCACCCAGAGAATTTCTATGTTCAGGGTAATGTGTTTTACTGAAGCTTCATAATAACATGGAAATTTTATCCAGTTATCCCTTTTTCTCTTTTCATTGTCTCCTTTCATTTATGGGTAAAAAAAAAAAAAAAGGTGAAGGGAGTCGCTGTAATGTTACAATTAATTTTCAGATAGCTATTTTGTTTCCTTAACTGTGGTCACAACCAGCCCTTCTTCTCTATCAGCCTGTGTTTTTTGTAGAAATTTACCCCATTGCAAGCATGGAAAAGAGCAAAGTCAAGGTGTCAAGGTTAAAGAACTTCTTGGATGAGCTGTAAGTAAAAACAACAATGCCAGGATCCTAGGGAAAACAAGCAAACAAATAAACAAACCAAGGAGAAAAAAGGGGTGGGAATACTTCCTACTATGCTTCGTAATGAATTCTGACTTCATTCCTGTTTCAATAGAACCCATTTCTCTGCATCACAGATATAGCACCCCCGAAATAGCATTCTGTCACTTTTTAAAATATATTTAGTAAACCATGACAGCCATTAAGTATGAACCACAAGATAAGAAGCTTATCAGAAAAATAAATTAAGGTGAAGAAAAAGACTCTTTTTGAAATATTGAAATCCTTGGTGTCTTACTACACATTGCTACTTACTTTGTTTCCCAGGGGGCACATAACCTTATGTTCCCTTTCTCACAAAGAAATCAGAGATGCAACTGATATGGAAGAGGGAAGCAAAAGGACAGCTTATCATTCCAAATTAATGGTTATTGTCTTTTCTTTAGAATGTGCTTAAGAGGACAAATAGTCCACAGTGGATCTCAGACACCTGATATAAAATCAGTTTACAGTTTACATCAAAAAGCTTGCTTTTGATAGAGTAAATACTTCACCATCTTCCCTCTCAATTTTAAAATTAGTGTCTTCTTGCATACATGTTTTGCACAGATAATGACTATATGAGACAAAATGTACTAAGAATTAGGTCTCTTTTCTTGTTTCTTTAATAACTCAGGACAAATCCTTAGCATTGGGTTACTAATGTTTTTTCAGATGTTTGAAATTACATCAAGGGAAGAATTTGGATGTGCTGACATTTCTGGATTTTGGAAGGGTATCTAGGTCTTTTTTCCCCCATGTTCTCTCTGAAATAACTGGCAGTCCCATTTAATAATCCTTGACATGCAGAACAGTTTGGCAGATTCAGAGAAAAATTAAAAATAAGTATTGATTCTGAACACATTGCCCTTAGCAACGGGAAGGAGGGAATAGAGGTGTGGGTGTATTCTTGGAAATATTGGAAACCCATATGTAAGAATATTAAATTGTTTTGCTGCATTTTATTGCACTTTAGATCATTGCAATTATAAAACTCAAAATATTGAATTACATACCCTCTAGGTGGGAAAGGCAACTTTAAAAACAGTTTTCCACAGAGGTACTACAGATTTCTGAATTCACCTTCTTCAAAGGCTTTTCTTCTCACTACATCTAGATGTCTTTCTGTAAATAGCACTGTGACGACCTAAATGTGTCAGTGTTTTAATCAGCAATTTCAGATTTTTCTTTTCTCTCTCTAAAAATGTATTATCATGCAGGCAACACACTTTGAGGAATTGCACCTAAGATGTTGTTCTAACATTTATCACAAAAATTTTCCATTCAATAACAGAAACTCCCCCTCTTTAGGTGCCAGCTGTAAGCTGAGAACATTCTAATAACTCTCTAACACTGACAGAATCCTCCATAAAAAATTGTTTTGTGCCTGTGAGCATATATGTATGAAAAGGGAAGGATGGAAAATCTGTTTTTTATTTTCTGAAAGCAAGAAATGGCATGAGATGAATATTTGCTCAAAATTTCATGCTTTCTTCCTTAAAAACACTCTTATTACAGCATGTGAATAATATGTATCTTGGCTATGATAGGGAAACTTTGTTATAATTGAGTGGTGAGGGCAGCTCTACTGACAAAGTCTTAAAACCTTTGAAGAGTTTTGAAGCTGGGGAAGGAATTTTAAAAGGAAGGTTCACAAGAAGTGAGAAAAATATTTTGCTCAAATAAGTGAAGTAGGAGGTTTACTAGTATTTCTGCACAAAAGAAAATCTATGGATTAGTATGGCTCAGCATGAATTAGCAGAGGCATGCAGCTGTGAAAAGGAAAACATATCAACAGAACTGTGTAACCAAAACAGGCAAAGTAATCCCTCTCCTCTGCACCTCACTAGAAAGGCTTTCATTAGAATAATTTGTTCAGTTCTTTTTTTCCTCTCCAAAACACACTGAGGGTTGGCTGAAATGCCCATAGAAGAAAGAAGCAACAATGATTTCAACTCTGGAAACCATGATCTATGAGGAAAGAATAAGTGATTTTGTTTTTTATTTTTTCCTTCAGGAGCAAAAGAGAAAAAGAAAGGAATATAGTGTGGAGAAGGAATGTAATAAATAAGCCATTAGCAAAGAGGAAGGGAGTAATGCTTTCCCTGTTTGTTGTAGATAAAATGCGAAATAATAACCTAAGTTGCAAAAAGAAGGAGTTACATAAGATACATAGAAAAAAACTTCTAAGAGTAAGAATAATGAGCTGCTGAGAAGCTGGGAGGTTCTTTTAAAACAGATTTAACAAGTGTCTGTCCCCACACACATATCTGATTCTACATTAACTCAGAAATTTCTTTTACTTCTATGATTTTATGTTCACTTACAATGCACATTTTAGCTACACTGAACATATAAACTTGCATCACATAACTGGTACTAGACCTTTTTTCCTTAACCAAAACATTTTGTTATGGAATATTTCAAGTGCACCCCTCAGCCTGGTGGATGGATTCATGTTGGAGAAGTTGATGGAGAACTTTCTGCCATGGGAGGGACCCCACATAGGAGAAGATGAAGAGTTTGAAGAGTCTTCCTCCCGAGGAGGAAGGAGTGGCAGAGACAATGTGAGATGAGCTGATTGCAGACCCCCATTCCCCTCTTGTTTTCCCGAGGGGGAGGAGGCAGAGAAAATCAGAATGAAGTTGAGCTTGGGAAGAAGGGAGGAGTAGTGGGGAGGTGTTTTCAAGATCTGGGTTTATTTCTCACTACTCCACTTTGGTTTGATTGGTAATAAGTTCAGTTTATTTCTCCAAGTTAACTCTGAGATTTGCCTGTTGTAGTAACAGCTGAGTGACCTCTCTGTCCTTATATTGAACTGTGAACCTTTCCTTACATTTTCTCTCCCCAGTCCATCTGAGGAGAAGAGTGCCAGAGTAGCATTGGTGGGCATCTGACATTCACAATGGGTCAGCCCACTACAAAATATCTGAAAATATAATGTTATAATTTTGAATTTTACTCAATATATTTTATCACCTACTTATGTTTCCAATAAAATTGTTGATTTCACATAAAAATGAATTTTATTTTGATTAAAAATAAACATTGGACTGAATTTTTTTTCAAATTTTTATTTGTGCAGTTATAGGAAAACTAATTATTTAGACAGATCTATTTCATAAGTAATCTACAATATCCAGGGATGATTCCTCTGCAGGTAAAACAGTAGTAACATCTGTTTCATCACCTGTGCATCACCCTGCTTCTGATGACCAAAGGGAAGTTCTTACCAGCACAGAAACTCCAAGGAGGCAGTTTATATGTTGGGACTTCAAGCAGTGTCAGAAATATCTCTGTTCAATGGCGTCTCTGTTTGGAGGATACTAGCAGAATCTGAAGTCCACTTCCTTCCACTAAAGATTTGTTCTGTTTTAATAAGATTACTGTCTGGGGAAAGACAAGAGTTGTTATTGTTTAACGTATTTAAAATGTTGATACAGCAAATTTCAATTTGGTTTTTTAAGTGGGATAGGAATAAAAGCGTGACCCATTTGGGATAGGTATGAATATTCTTTAAAATTTGAAATAAAAAGAAGAAAACAATTTTTTTCTAAATCTGAACTCAAATATGTTGTTTAGAGATAGGGGATTTAAGTGTTTCTTTCATTGTTCTGACCTCTGCTGACTATTTACTGTCTAGATAAAAATAGCACAAACAAAAATATTTACTTTGTTTCCATAGGTTTTATTCCTAGAATTAAAAAAATATACAAAAAACCAAAACAAACAACAACAACAAAAAATACATGGGAGGATAAAAGAAGTGTCAAAAAGAGGTATGATGAAAATAATTTTTTTGGGATAATGTTTCTGGATGTTGCATGATTATTATGTTACCATCTCTGACAATATTTTCCATGTTTATTTTACTAGTTAAAATATTATAGTATAATTGAAACCAGCCACACTTGAGGTCTGTAGAAATATTTTTGCTTAAGGCAGAGCTAGATTTGATGGCAGTAGAATTAAGAAAGGCATGATGGCAAGTATATTTTACAGATGTTCAGGTTTGGTTCAGATGCTCGAGTTTCAATTTAGATTCTGCTGCACTCTATTTTTATGGAGAGAATAAATAGCTCATTAACTTGCAGCACACAACAATTAAGCACTGGAAAGGACTCACAGTTTGCCTAACTCCCTGAGTTCAGAACATCTGTTTAGGGTCTGAAGTAAGCTGAAATGTTTCAAAAACATTATGTCAAAGATGGTGATTCAATTTCCTTTGAAAAAACAATGATTAAAATTCCAGCTACAATGGGATATATAACCACTGCCTTTTGTAAGCAGGTAGACCATCCTGATCAAATTTCTCAGACATTTTTGCATTTGCTTCAGAGCCACAAAACAGAGCTATTGGTAACTTTCCAAACAGGCTTGACAACAAATTCTAGTTCAAAATAGATTCACAGAAATTTCAGCCACTAAAATTCTGTCAAGGATATTAAGCTCAGAAAATTGCAACCACAGAATTAACTGACTCACCCACTGATTTAAAGTATTAACTGTGCAATTTGAATTACCTTTTCATTGAGTTTTGTATCAGGCAATATGGATGAGCTTGCATAATTTGTAACATTCCCATGGAGGTGATATTGTTTCTTCCCAGGAAGCTCAGAGTGGTCTGGTAGCCTGGTTAGTTATGATGTAAAAAATTTGTTTTGGGTGTTTTTGCACATGCCCCGAGAGGCATGCAGGTTCTTTTGCTCTGGTGGTTACAAGTGAAGTATTATGCTTTAATTTAAAAAAGGTTAAGTAACCCTACAAAAGTCACAGATCCGCTAACGCTGGTTGTACCCTGAAATGACCCTGTGGATATCTCCTAAGTATTAGAGAGTGGGATATGGTTGGATGAGAGCTAGTGCAGCCTCAGGAGAGATTATGAGGGTAGACAGGAAACGAGAATGTATAGGATTTTCTGTGTATTTACAGTAATTATCCTGCAGCCCCTTTGGACACCCCAAAAGATTTGTGCCCCCCAGGTGAATATATGGAAGGAAAAAAAAAAAAAAAGATATGATTTAGACCTAGGTTTGACACTTTGAAAATGAGTAGTGAAAAAGATACTTATAGAAGACTTAAGACAACTTGGACTTGCTAATACTGAAAAACTTTTCCTGGATTAGGTAGTAAATGAAGAAAAGAGGTGAGGAAGGGATCTAAGTGCCTAAATTTTCTAGTAACACTTATGCCAAGAGAATGCTTGGGATTTTCATGTTAGTCTGAGTCCATACCTTCCCTTGCAGGGGAAGCCAGAGTAGGAACATAAGCATGAGTACTGTTAAGTAAGAATAAAGCATTGGAAGTTTAATAATCTGAAAGACAATGTAACTGTTCTACAAGTGGAGTAGCTGTGTGTAATGTTGACGCCAGTCACAAGGCAGAGATAATTAGCAGGTGAGCAGGGATAACAAACCAGTTTAATACACTTGCCCAGTGCCACAGGGTGGTGTTGGAATGTACTGTCTTTTAAATGACAGCAGTGTTCTGGAGGTGTCATTAAGAAATGAAGAAATTAACTCGGGGTGAAATCAGAATGTAAGGACCTCTCAGAAAGGGGCCTTCTTATACCAAGACTTTGCCTAAAAACAGAATTGTCACCACAACCTCACTGTTGCACCTCCTTCCAGTTCCCTCATCTAGCAGCTGCTGGATACTGCTTCAGAACTCTTCAGAAATTTACTTGGTCTCATATATGTGCAATAACAAAATTCTAGGGGTTTTTTTGTACTTATAAACCTTAATTAAATCTGAGGCTATTGGAAAGGGGACAGATTATTTTTGAAAGTGCTTTTATATATATTTTTCTCAAAATTGTGTGTAGTATAAAATTGTTTCTGTATTATGTCTGACCACAGTCATATACAATTCAAAAGTTTCCTATTGAGGTGTGATATTCCTTTCTTGACTTATTTTTACTGACCTTCTTTTATTATCAATGAAGTTAAATGCAAAGTGTAAAGTATTTCATTGAATGATCATTGGGGAGAGCCTGCAAAGCCTATGGGGAAAAGAAACAACTTCAATACTCATTGATTTTAAGTAATAAATACTTATGTGAACCTTAAACATACAATTCATCAATTATTGACTAGTACTAAATTAAAAATTAGTAATCTTCATAATGGTCCTATTTAATTAGCATCTAAATCATGAAAGAAACTGTATGCTGTACTCCCTTGAGAAGGACAAACAACAAAAAAATGTTAGTAGTAAAATGTAGTATCTATTCTAGTCTGCAACTATTCTGTAGTATCTCTCTGTAATAACATTGTCAGTATCATTTCAGATCAAAGTTCAGGGTTCTTACTGCAGTTTCCATATTTGTTCAGTGAATGTGTGAAGGGATGAAGTCTGCTAGGAAAGCAAGAGGGTGGTGATACAGCAAGCTATTACAAGACAAACTGAGTTACAGATTTGCATCATTAATGTTGCTGAAGTGTATGGGCTCACCTCATCTTAGTTATGAGATAATATGAAGTTATCTATTCCTCGATGAAACATGTATGTCATATAGAATAGACATAGAATAGCTTAGGTTGGAAGGGACTTTAAAGATCATCTTGTTCCAACCCCTCTGTTGTGGGCAGGGACAATTTCCAGCAGACCAGATTGTCCAGAGCTGCATCCAACTGCTCTTGAGCACTTCCATGGGTGGGGCATCCACAGCTTCTTTGTGAAACCCATTCCAGTGCTCATCACCCTCACAGGGAAGAATTTCTTCCTAATATCTCATTTAGACCTAATGTCTTTTAGTTTCTAGTTCCTATCCACTTCCCCTTGACCTATGTAAAAAGTTTTCATGCCTTTGCAAAAAGTCTCTATCTTTCTGGAATGTTCCCTTCAGCTACTGGAAAGCCTCAATTAAGTCACCCTGAAACTTTCTTATACTTCCTTCTTTGTGTTTATGACAGTGTGACAACACGTGTTGGAATAAGTGGAGTGGCTGTTTTGCATATCTGATAAGTGATGCATTTGTACTTGTAGCTGCACCTGTACTCTGAAGGCATCCTTACCATGAGGAACCTACTCCAAAGACCTCCAATGTTTAATTTTGTTTCTGGGGCATCATCACCTCAAAATGTTTCCGTCACTTTCAAAACGAATTATGATTTGTAGCATGAATAGAAATTATATTTTATAAATTTCTTTCTTAATGATGACTGTCAGTGGGTAAAATATCTTCAGGAAGAATGCATTTTGCTAAGTGTTTGTCCTCGAACAAAACGCGCGTTCCCAAAACGCGCCGCGATCCGTGTGAGGGGGCGCCATCTTGTGGTGTAATTTATACTGTCCTGAGAAACCGCGGTGCCTTTGCTGCAGTAAAAAAAGAAATGGATGGGGAGGGACACCTGGCTCGTGTATAACTAATTAAGTGTTGTTGACGTTGGTAAAAAGGTCCAGTAACCTCCTATTTTAAATATGTTAAGCCTAGCTCGAGAAACTTATGGACTTATTCTGATCACTACATGAGGTTTATGCCTCATACAGAATCATAGTGGCTCATTTGGTCTAATCCCTCTGCTTAAACAGGGTCATCCTAAAGCAAATAGCACAGGATTGTGTCCAGACAGCTCTTGAATATGTCTGGGAGGGAGATTCCATAATCTCTCTGGAAAATCTGTTACCCTGCACACTCACCCACATAGTGAAGTTCTTCCTCATATCCAGAAGGAAAATCAGCTCCATCATGCACTTTTAAAAACAACTGTTTAATGTCTTCTAAACATGCCTAATGAGAATAACCAAACGCATCTAAAGTAACACTGAGAAGTTTTCAAGGCAGGTCAGTGTGTTACTTGGCTTGTTATGAGAGGAAATAAAACATAAGTGGGTTTGAGGCTGAGCTCACTACCTCAGTAGAGATCTTAAATGAAGATTATTTCAATGGGAACTAATACTGCAAGTGTTTTCAGCCTTGTGAGGCAAAGTGCAAAGCGCTGCCCCAGGACAGTGACACCCCCCAGGCTCCAGTGCATGCTGAGGGATGAGCAGATGCACAGGGGGTGCTCAGAGCAGGACCATGAGCCAGAAATGTGCCCTTGTGACAAGGACCCCTAATGCCAGGCTTGGATGCCCTAACAGTGTTGCCAGCAGCTTCAGGAAGGTGATTTCTCCCTTCTACTCAGCTCTGGTAGAGCCACACCTGCACTACAGTGTCAAGTTTTGAGGGTTTCATCAACTTGTGTAAAAATTTGTGTGCAGTATGTAAAGATGATGGAGTCAGGCTCTTTTAAACAGTGCTTGGTAGCAAGATCAGAAGCAATGAGCACAAACCAAAACACAGGATGCTCCCTTTGAATATCAGGAAACCTTTTACTCTGAGGGGGCTGAGCACTGGCACAGGCTGCCTGCAGAGGCTGTGGAGTCCTCATTGTTGGAGATATTTAAAAGCTCTCCAAACATGGGCAACGGGCTGTAAGTGGCCCTTCTTGAGCAGGGGTTTGTGCAAGAGGACTTCCAGAGGCCCCTCACAACCTCAGTCCATCTGAGACTTCATAACTCTGTGAAATGAATGTTTAAATATTTCATTTTTGGAAATGTTAATAAATTTTTGAGAAAGTGTGATTCATTTCCAAAAGGAAAATTGCTCTGTAATTCTAGGTCTGTGACTTTTGAGGATTGTTGTCCTGGGTTTTAAATTCATGAGCTTGTGTCTTATTCAGAAAAAAAACTATGTCCTCAGATCTGATAATGTATAGATAATACAGAATAAAATCCACTGTATGGATCATGGGAAAGTAAATATTTTAAAATTTTTTTTAAATATCTAGGTATTTCTAACATTAATAGGTCACTATATATGCAATAGTGAAAAGAAGATATTTGATATGTTTTTCCAGAACGTTGTCTTGAAAGGGCTATATAGTTTATGCCATAAATCACATATTGATCTCTTTAAGATCTGTTACTTCTTTTTCCTATGATTCTTAGGTCACATTGCCTGGCCGTTACTTTCCTTTTTAATTGCTTCTTGCACACCTGGTAGGGCGCATTTGCAGTTTTCATGCTCTGGGAACTGCGTACCTCATCATGGAAGCATTTGCTACTGCAGTAGTTTTATGACATTGTTGCTTGTGAATGCATCTGAACAAGGGCAGAGGTACCAGCTGTGCTTTGCTTTAGGGAAGACAAGATGGCACAGATCTGCTGGAGCAACAGCTGTCACAAATAGCAAAGATCTGACAGTTCTGCAGGTTCTGTGAAGGCTCACTCAAGATTTCTGCTAAGGCTTCTCTGGTGCTCTTGTTTCATTTGACTGTTCCTTTGAGAAATTTCTATTCTATAAAGCTCCAAGCTACAGGTTTGCTGTACTGAATTACTTGCAACTGATAATGGAAACACTTCATTTGTATGTCAAAGTTGTTGTTTCGCATCCCATGGACACGATAAGCAAATTGAGAGGCATGAACTGATGTCACCTTATGTGGGCAGGGAGTGACAAACATCTGAGCTGTCTCCTAAAGACAGGGCTGTTACTGACTGTGCTCTTTATAAGAGCATTAACACTGCTCTAATCAGATTAGAAGAACTCAGAGTGTTCTCAAATGACTTCTTATCTGCTAACTTCAAGTTTTCTATCAACGAGTACATAGGAGGTGCTCAGAGACCTATAAAATTTCCATAGGGCTATTTTGCTACAAGTGAAACTCTTTGCCTCTTTGGTAGTAAGTTCAGCAGGACTATTTTGGAGTGGCTGTACTTATTTCAATAGGCATTTATCAAGATAACATTCCCTGAGTTTCAGAACAAGGGGTTTTTTTCAGAGCTAGAGCCCACATAACAATCAAAGGCACTCTGCTCAAAGGCACTCTACTCCTTTTCTCTCTTGCTTTCACTCCTGAAATACTCAATGGTAGTACATGGTAACTACTGCTTCGGGTTTAATCCTTTTTTCCAATGGTGTTGTCTGTTCCTCTTTTGACTTTAAATTCATTTAAATTCAAAAATATAGTAACAATTACTTCACAGTTTCTGAAAAAAGATAAGTTTATTTTCTTTTTTGAACAAAATATCTACAATGACATGGGTGACACCATAAATTTCACATTTTAAACACTTCTGACTGCAGAGAATGTCAGTTTAAGTGCAATATGATACTGTAATACAATAAAAAGGAATCTAATAAAATCCATGCACAACACATTTATAGATTTTTACGAAAAAGGAAGTACTTTGAGATTAAATTGCCGTCAGAGAGAACTCACAGGAGAATATTTTGAAAACTCACAGACAAGTTATTAATACACTATCATATAAATTTTTATTTTTTTCTTGCTGTAGCCTTTAAAAAGCCAGGATCACTAACACACAAAATACCATATATTATGTTAAACCTTTATGTCAAAAGCTTATGGCACAATTTCTTTTTATACAGCTCACAATTCCACATTCATGGAACATCAGTAGCTACTTGAGTCCATTTCATCTGTTAATATCACTCTGACGTACATTAAAATACAAACATAAGAAATGTTTCTTGCATATTTCACAAAGATGAAAGTGAAGAAGTGCAGTAATATTCAAGAATGTCAAGAAGACAGGATGAGCCAACACTTTTTCTGGCATTAATCTACTGCTTCTAGCCATCTAACCTGCTTCCACAAGCCTTCCAAACTGATAGTACTTCAGTAACTACTGGAGGTTATTGTTGCCTGAAGACACCTTTTCTGTAACCACTCCAAAACAGAGCACCCCTTTTATTACTAACAAGTAGTCTGGTTTGAGATTTATGTTTTTCTTCTTAAAAAAGGAAAAAAGCTTTGAAATCTGATATTGCACTCATCTAAATAACCACATGATTGTGCAGTAAGATGTGGATAAATTTATTTTACTACCTCACAGGGGTACTGTATGTATTATCAGCTCATTCAGCAGTTTCACATTTTAAAACCAAATTCTATTCTGTTGGATTAGATTAATTTCTACAATAGTTCACAGGAGAGTAGAAGCTGGAAGAAAAGTGTGTCTTTTGCAACCAATCACGTCAGCTTGGGCTGGGAATGGTATAAATATATTAATTTCCTTCTACTATAAAATTTTTGCTGAAAATAATACTTTTTCGTTTTCTAAGGCTAAGGAAGACTTTTTATCTTTCCCTACTGTTAAAAAATATAAGGTTTTGTACAGTTTATTATATTCTCTCTTTATCTACATTATCAGTCTACAGTTCTGCAAGGGGTTATACACAAAGTCAAAGCAATATCTCACTCCTTAAATATAAAGTGCACATTTAATCACCTAAATATTTCTGTCTAGTGAGTAAACAGAATCATCTCTCACACATCACAAATGATTCTTTATAAAGCAGATTTTGGAATGAACGATAAGAAAAGGAATCCAAAGAAACCTAATGTATGAAAAATAATTAAATCTTAAGTAAATGCTCTATTCGTCCTGAATTACACTAACCTGTTTAAACAATACTGCTTGCTGTCAAAAGTCCTTGAAAGTAAAATATACTTTATTTTGGTGTTAAAATAGCTGAGTTCTAAGTAGTACAATATTAGTATTCCTAATTCCCTCACATCTTCACATAGTTTATCAGTATTATAGAGAAAAAAACATCTCTCTAACCATGCAAGCCTATTGTGTTGATATTTTAATCTAGTTTTAAAAATAAAATGCATTTTGCTGTTTGCAATTTAAGTAGGAGTTTGGCACAGTGATAGTGGAATATTTCTACTGCACCTCTAAGGGGCTTTTCTTCTCCTCTCTCAAGGTACTGAAGTTTTTTGCCTTCTGAGGGGTGACACAGATTCAGCCACATCTCTCTTTAGTGCAGAATGAAAAGACAGTCATGTAAGAGGTTCCAGGCTCTGCTTTGGGCTTTCTCACTCCCTGTGGCTCCTGTTCTGCTATGCACAGCCCAGACTTTTCATCCTGTACCTTCCTGTTTTGCTTCTCCTTCTATCAAGAAAGAGGATGGTGTGGAAGTCAATCTGCACAGGTAGAAATCACTATCACAAAACAACGTAAACTTTGCAGCAGATGATGTAAATTGTTTCCCCCTGCAGTCACT
This sequence comes from Melozone crissalis, assembly GCF_028551555.1. Lineage (NCBI taxonomy): Eukaryota > Metazoa > Chordata > Aves > Passeriformes > Passerellidae > Melozone > Melozone crissalis. The sequence goes on along the minus strand of NW_026535784.1, from coordinate 30,337,343 downwards.
GCTTCCACCTGAGCAAGTGTTCCTATGGAGACATGGCAGGTCTGGGAAAAATACTAAGGGTGCTTGATCCCTTTTTTCCCCTCATGGTAACTGTGTCAGCTCCTCAGTAGCTCCTTTACTGGGCTGTTCTTCCAGATCCTGCAGTGTCTCTGTTCTCATTGTCTTACAATGTCCTTCTAGTGCCAGTATTTAATTTTCAAAGCATAGGGCTGGTCCACAAAAACATGACCTGAGAAGTACAGGGTCTGCACCTGTGTTGAATGATGACTTGGGACAAAGCTGCATTATCCTGTCACACAGGGATTGTGCTTATGAGAAGCTTTCTTGTGTAGCTTGCCAAGGACTTGTTCTCAGCACAGCCCGGATCCAGTGATAGTTAAGTGAGGTAGCTATTACTTCTGCCTAATGAATGGGGTCTTTTTTATATGTAGGAGGAAGCCTGCTAAGTACCATTTACCTCAAGCATTATCTCTGTGATGAGTGTTTTTCTGCATTTCCCATTTCTTTGATGGGAGGGCAACAAAAATGCTGCAGTCTGGTAAGTACCGCAGAGTACCTTTCAATTCTTGCATCTTAAGATCATTTCCTGCTGCTTCATTATACAGTTGCAAAAATATCACCCTACAGTAATCTTAGCTGATGTCAGTAGCTGTTGATTCCAGCTTTGCACAGAGGGCTGGCATGCCTGCTGGCAGTTTTGGACTATTCCTGTTGTCAGTGGTGAATAGCAGGCATTTGTGCCTTGAAGTTTCTTATCATCTCAGATGACATTTCTCTCTTTCTGTACCATGTGACTTTATACTAAGTAATTTAGGGAAAAATCTAAATGAAGCTTAAATTTAAAGTTATTATTTCTTTTGAAAAACACGTTAGTGGACTACAGAGGCTTATGTTACCTTGGTAAATGTTATGATTCCATTAAAAAAGTCTACAAAACCATCAGCTCCAGAGAGATCAGATCTTGGTTCCATTGTATTAAAATAGAATCACATGCCAAATGTCACGTGCATTTGAAAACAGCCCTTAAACAAAATACAGTCGATTTTGCTGTTAACAGACACATGTTAACAACCCTTTCCATACAATATAACTAACCCTGACTTTGAGAGAGGTGAATATCAGTCATAAATTTGTGATACCCCCTCACACCTTCATGAGCGAATGCGATTTTTGGAACATGCACATAAAAGAAACCAATAAAAAAGCAGACACAATACCAGAAAAAAAGAAAGCAAAAAGTGAATTGAAATAATTTTAGATTATTAAACGAAGCAAAATATAAAACCATAATGGTTTTAAAATAAAGGTGGAGTGTATATACACACACACACACACACACACACACACACACACACACACGTTCTTTCTGACACAATTTAACAAAATATGAGAGCTACTATTATAGAATCTCTCTAAGTAATCCTGGGAGGAAAACAATAACAAACCAAACCAAACCCAAGGCTGCTATGTTACAAGCCCCAGAACAGAGTTACATTGCTTCTGCTACTTCATATGCACCATGCCTTTGGCAGTGCACCAGATGCTCGCCTCCAGCCCATTCTGCTTTTGTATACACATTCTGATCATCAAAGAAGCACAAATTTTAAACATGTCCAAAATAAAAATATTTTGCAATGAGAAGCAGCCTCACTGACTGGACTTAGAGTATCTAATAACTAAATGTTATATTTCCACATCATAACATGGTTTTGTTTTGCCAATAGATTGACAAAAGTAAATACTCTTGCCTGGACACTATGCCATAAATGTGTTCCATGGTGTTACAATTCAAAGAAGCAACTAACATGGCTTATTTAAACCCAAACAGGGAAGATCTAAGAGTTTTAATAGTTGTTCTCCTATTTATTAATGTGAAATCCAGTAAAGTAAAAGACCATCCAGTCTTTTTTTTGTTTATTTTAGAAGAGCTGTGTGTTTTTCCAAAGCTGTGAAGTGCTTCTTAACCAGTATCTAAGTCACATTAACAAACTTCAAGGAATGAGTCAGAAAATTTGACGCATTCATAAATTAAACTTCCTGGAATTATGTAATATATAGGAGATGAATGTGCATAAACATAACTGTATTCATCCTTCAAATGCTTCAGTGAAATGGTTGACTCTGCTTTCAATTCCAGTCCAAGATATCTTTGCATTGAATCAAAATGAAGCATTGCAAAATTTTGATGTAATTTGTCTATTTCACAAGCTGTATGTGTTTTATGAACTGAGGAAAGAAAAATTCCTTAAAATATAAAAAAAAAATTAAAGAATATGCTTCAATTATCAAAGTATAGGAAATTAAAAGAAAAAAAAATCCTTCGCAGGAATTAATACTTTAGAAATTTTAGTATATTTCTCATATGAAGTGTAGACTATTAGGCTGTATACTTGTTCTGAGATTATCTCAACGTACGCCTTCCAAGGGAACAGTAATATGAACTACATTGAATAAATTAAATGACTTAAAACTGTTAAATATGTTCACTGCAAAACCACCAGTACTGTCCTTAAGACTAGATCAAGTCCTTTAAGCTCTTTTCTCCAATCCATAATTTGTCATTATATTGTAAAATTAAAAGAAAACTTACAAACACTAGTCCATTCTGTAATACTGTGGGATTCACCTAGGGTATTTGGGAAACATTTTTAAAATTAAAAATACACCAGAATTTAAAAAATTTAAGGACCATTCAAAGAGTACTGTACAATTAAACCACTATGTAACAATATGTATAAATACTTGGCAGTAAAGCTTCAGTAGAGAGTGATTTTCAATGAAAAAGTTGTTAATATTTAGTTTGACAAGGAAAGTTTGCAATAGCAGATGTATCTTCTCTGGGTTTCATTCTTCCATCCCACTGTAGCTGGTCATTGCAGGCCATGCAGGATCCTTTTTCTTCCCCTCATTGTTTTTAACTCTTCCAATCACTCCTCTGATGTGCATTTCTAACAAAAAGCCTCTTGCTGAGTGTGACAGCCAGATCTTTATGTACTGCAAGCCTCAATCTTGTTACTGGTGAATGTCCTCATGCCGGATGATTTTGTAGATTACCCAATAAAAAATGTTGAAAATCAGAAAGGCTAATGGGAAACAAGCTCTGGATATTGTGTCTATCTTCTTGGCCCGGTCAATGAATACCTTTCTCATCTCATCAGGGCTTTTTGGTACAGGTTGAACAGGATTATTTGGCCCCTTTTGTGTTAGTCCGTCTTTTGCTGGCACACACGGGCCCACTCCGTATGCTGTAATGCTGAACTGACTGTCACGTGTATCATCATCCTGTTGGAGAAAAAAAGAAGAAAGAAAAAGAGCAAGAAGTGTTTTTTTTTAAACTATTGCTTACAAAAATCTCACCTGCTGCTAAATACCAGTTGCACCATTACCTCATTGACTTCTTGAATCCACGCCTTATCTTAACTTGTTGAAATTTCATCCCTATCAGTCTGCCAAAAATATTGCTGGATTGTTAGCAAGCACTGAATTTTTCTGCTTGTTTAGATTCTGTAATCTATTTAGAGAAATGAGAAAGCCTAGTGAACTAGTGGCAATTGGGCACACAACTTCTGATTTGGTTTAAGTTTCCCCATTTACAGTAAATATGTGCTGTCTTCAAAAGGACAAATTTCACACTGCTCTTTTAGAAAACATCTATTTAGTCTGTACATTGCCTTATGACCCAGGATCCTGGCCTCTAGGGATGCTCATCATAAAATCACTAATGATATGCACATTCATTATATTAGTGAGAATTCTGCCTATTTGGCCACTGTATATTTAATTAATCTTATCTATATGCCTAATTTCTGCTGTTCCCTGTGAATGCATCAAATAAAAAGAGTAGTAGGCAAAGTGTCTTAGTTTAAAATAAAGGAAATGGAAGCTAAAGGCCAGATTTTTCTTCTGACTCATTCTTTTGTCAATTTAGGGGAAAACTGGCAAAGACATTCAGGGTTAGGGAACTGTAAAAGAAAGTGATTCTTAATCACATGGCACAGAAATGGTAGATGTTTTGAAGGTACACATATTTTCATAGCATACCATTTAAAAATGTATCTTGTGCCTGGAGACATCTTTTTTTACTTCTCTTTATCTAGGCGTCCTCAAGTTATAAAAAAGACACATATGCAGACAAATAAAGGATACATAATCTGTGAAGTCAGGTCTAGATTTGCTTCTGAAATATATTCCAGTATACTCCTTCTTTATCTAGGCTATTCAAGAATAATTATGTGATTTTGATGGCATTCACCATTTTTCAATACTAATTTTAAATTCAGGAATCTCTATTTTTCATTTCTAATTTAGCCTCTTTGCTTTAAGATTTTACACTTTTATGAAATACAGAAATTATTACATTAATTCTTAAATAAGTATTTTGAAAAATGGTTTTTATAACTATTATAAAAACAGTTGAGCAGCTGTCAATTTTTCTTTTCTAGGAGAATTTTTCATATTTTAAAGCTTTTCCTAGCTGAAATTAAAATAAGTCTAAAAAATATTTGCTTGCCCAAGCAAGTCAAATAATTACAATCTCAATTCAATAGTTAGAACTTTTTTGTTTTACTTTAATCTCTTACTTTATAAAAATGCAATTTCTCAATGAGCAAAAATTAAATCCAAAGTTGCAAATTTTTTATTTTGAAAATGTCTGACATTTTAAAAATCTGAAAATACTCAATGAAGAGTTAATTTTAAAAATTTAAAAGTTCCATTAAATAATTGCTAATTACTTTGTTTAAAAAACTCCGAGTTTTATTATCAATATTAACTGAATATGTTAGCTACAAAAGAATGCAAATAAATTACCACATTTGAAATAAAATACTTGGCCATCAACATGACCATCCAGCAGAGCCGTAGATATCAACCTACTGAAATATTTCATATATGTAAATTGAATAAATAGTGAGAGTGATAAAGGTCACTGAAATTGCTATATCTAAAATCTATATTAGAATTTGCCTTTAAAAAATAAAAAAAAGAAAAATTAACATGAAAGAAAAGGAGGAGAAAAAATCACTGACTGACTTTACTATGAAAATGAAAAACAGAAATACAAAATGATAGGATCATTATTTGATGACGTGATAAAACAGAGATTTAATTACTGCAATAGTCTTCCCCTCCTGTCAGCTAAGAATGGAAAATGACATCTTTAATATAGTTGTATTCTATAATAGTTGTAGTCGTGTGTTGCAGTTAAGAGCAATATTAAGTTAGAAATGCATGTACTGTGAGAATTGACTATAAACTTGACAGTTAAATACCTTGATATGTACTGCACAGGCTGAGTAAGATAAGATAATGATGCTTTTGAGTAGCAGATTTCAGCTGTGCATGATTTCAGGATCAGGCATTATATATTAAGACTTTATTGTCCTTGTTTCAGGTTTACCTGAATGGAATGATCCCCTAGAATGTTTTAAAGGCCAGGTCTCTCCTTACTTTTGTGCTTGCAGACCTCCTGTTATTCATCTGCAAGCAGTCTGGCTGGAAATGCTCTTTGTACTTGAACTGATGTGAAGCTCCTTGTAGGAGGCCAGCATTTCTGCCCAGTGTCTGTTGGATGGTGTCTCCACGAAGACAGGCAGCATGGCTGGAGCCATCCAAATCATGCCCAAGTGCTAGGGCTGGTGGATATGCAGGAAAGGACCTTCTGGAACATGCCAAGAGCCACCAGAATTCCTTTTAGGGGCAGCAGCTTGAATATTCAAAATGGGGTTCTGCAAGTTTTCCGGCAGATCCATAAGGCAGAAAGATCACTAGGCTGGCTTCAGATTCATATCTGAGGGTACTTGTGCACAGCAGGAAAGATGCAGTTGCTGTTGTTATCAATACTAGCTTTTTATGTCAGTGACACCCCTTTTTTTTTACTATTGATTGACTTGGCTAAAATCCCTCTTTTTGACTAGAAATATGTCTCAGAATGTATGTGTCTGAGTCTACAGATGTAGAAATCATCTGAAGGCAATACCTTGTATGACCCACTTTAGAGCCTTTACAATGTATCTTCATGAAAAAGTCCTGCATATTGGCTGAATAGAATTATTTTTAAGTGATAAGGAAGCTTTTGTTTCTTTTGTGACATTTTTAGTGCCTTATCACTACAGAAAGCTATTTATTATAGATTTTTGATAAAACTTTAAAAATCTTTTTATGAATGAACTTTGATTTGAATACATTTTTTACCAATTCAGCTATAGAATTAGCAACTTGAAAGTTGTTCTGCATGCAGTTACATCTAAATATTTTATAATTTCTATTAAAATTAATGTAATTAAGGAATGGAAAAAATTTAGATAAGTTTGATTTGGAAAATTGGAATTCTTTGGTGGTCTGACAAAAATAATTTCAATCCATTTACTTCAGTATCAGTGTTGTTGTACAAAATACTTAGCTATAAATTAAAAGAAAACTGTGAGTCTTGTGGTCTTTTGATTATGGTGTTTTCAGTTAGTGTGCTTAGTAATACATTTATCTTGAGAAATAATATGTGTATAAGGGCTGAAAATAACTCTATACCTGTTTGATTGGAAGGTGTCATAACAACTCAAAACCTTAACTTGAAGCCTTGACTTTGGTAATTTGAACACTCTTTTTTATTGCTCGGTTTTGAGAAGACAAGTGGTATTAAGTTGTTTTGCACTACAAAGAGTGTAAAATTTTAGCACTGTGTTTTGATCCAGATTTAAGCAGATCAAAATGGATTATGAAATTAACAAGACAGTACCTTTACTAACATTTCACGTCATCACATACAGGTAGCAATGAAGGCATATGAAGTTCACATGGGAAGATGTTATTGTAGACAAAAGGACAGGGCCTCTGTTAATGGTTGGATAGCACATTGTGACAAATGGGACATCTTCTCAATAGTTTACCCTTAAATTTGTACTGTAGATTTGAGGCAAAGTCCCGTCTATACGTCCTGCACATCTCAAGCCATTGCTATGCTGTAATGATTCACTGATTTCATTTCCATCAAGAACTCCCTCAAAATACTTTCATCAAAATGGATGGTTGACCAAAAAGAAAACAAAAGAAAAAAGGTGTGATTACCATTAAAGACAATCTAGTTTGCATGTCTATTTTCCTCTCTAAAGATATGGTGATCTTTAGATTTTGAAAATAGAACTAATAGACTGAATATTCCCAAAACCTAAATAAATTAACAGCTAACCTAAAATCAAATTATTATTCAGTATATGTACACAGTTAATATTTTGCTCATACAATGTAAATGCAACTAAGAAAAAACAATGATCATAGGTGTGTTTCAGTATCCCGGTATGACTTCTTTTTCTGCCTTTTTTTTCTTTTGTCTTTTAGGAAGGAAATGAATACTTAGCATTCATTCTGAAGGAGTGGTAATATAATATTTCTGAATACTTCTTTCCACTGGCCAGGTTTTTTTTGTCAAAGAACTGTGTCTCTTATACTAAGTATCAGATGAAGTCTCAAACTGGTAACCAAAATTCCCTTGTTCTCAGGATTTGTTATGCCATTTGTGTAATCATAAAGACATTATACCATTTAAAAAAATCTCCTATACCTACTGTGATGCTTGTTGGAAAAAAGCATTGAGTAGGTTGCACATTATGTTGCAGCAACAGTTTTCATCTGTAAATGAATTTATAACACAACCCCAGACACTTCAAAACTTTTGCTAGTTCTGTGCAAACTGGGTTGGGCCTCTGAAAAGAAATTTGTCTTTAAGTAATTTGGAATCACTGAATGAAGTCCATACTTACAATCATAGAAACAGTGGCCAGAGGGTGCAGTGGTACCTAAGAATTGCCTTTGATGATGCTGTTATTGTTGTCTGGGAAGGGAGGCCCAAATGAAACAGATGGTGTGTAAAAAAGGCAGTGACTATAAGTGGAAAAAGCATAAGGAAAATGGCAAAGATAGATGAACTTTGGATGCCACAATGTCTTGTTGCAGTTCTGTACAGAACTGCAATTTGTATAACAATAGAATTTACTGCAGGGGTCTTATCTGAGTTCAAACATATGCTTCTTAATAGAGAGATTCCAGCTCCTCTGTGTTTTCAGAAGGACATAACCCATAGTTTAAATTAATTTTAAAAATATTCCAAACTATGAAAACCTGAAAATTTGTTTGAATGTATGTTTAGAAATAAAATTGAATGTAATGAGTCGAACAAAGCATTTGAAAAATACAGGAGAATCAGTAAGTATGACATTTAGCCAGAAATAACCAGCTTTGTATTAGTTGGAAAGCCAATGTCCCTGCAGGGTGTTTCTCTGGAAAAAAACCAGAAGATATGGAAGATCACAATCATGATATGGGTGAAAATTATGATGTTGTTTAAAAGGCAGATGGTAAACCGGCGTGGGTAAACCACGGTATAACTTGATCACTTGATCCTTTGGCTGCTTTCAACTGTTATGCTACAGGTTTCATGCTGTTCATGTTGCAAACATAGTTTTGTGGAATTATATGGACTAATTAGGAGAATTTCCAGGGAAGGTGAATGAGAAAAAAACAAAACAAAACAAAACCCCCAAACCCAATGCAAACCAAAACCAAAAATTTTATCCACTGGGAATATTTATAGAAAAGACTGAATGGAAATGTGCAAATGGTGACATGAAGGAATGAAGCAATCTGGTTTCTGTGTCTTTTCTAGACAAGATATGACAGGCCAAAAAAACACATTAGGAAAAAAAATCTTTTTAAACAATTGGAATAGATTTCAAGGGACCTTGTGGAATTCTTTTTGGCTGGGATGAATTAGGTATGAATGATTTTTACTTAAGTCAGCAAAATGGATCCACTTACCTCCCAAAGACACTGGAATTCAATCATAGGGCTTTTACCTTTTTTACTTGGTAAAAGTAAATATTTCTTGCAACAAGAATATCTTACTAATTTCAAGGAAAATAGACTTTGGAAATTCTTCAGCTGCCCTACACATACCTGAAATGAAACATTTCCAAACTAATCGAGTTTTTGCACTTTTGCAACATGTCAAATCACTAGAACTTTTGCTGTACCCTTGTAGATTAAAAAAAAAAAAAAAAAAATCTGTATTCAACACTTAGACTTCACCTGGAAAAAAAACCTGATCTTAGGAAAATGTTCCAAGCATACAGAATGGAAAAGTCTAATAAGTTATGCTATCTGCTTTATTTCTCTAATAGTTTTGGACATAAATACTGAATAGAATATTGTTTTTCTCTTTGCCAAGGAAGAAGATGTAACGTTCAAAGAAGCCCCTGAAGTTTACTTTAAATGCAGTCTTTTTACATAAACTCTTTTCACCTCTTGACTTTATGGTCAAATGAACATTTCTTAATACATGGCAGTTTTCAAAGTCAATAAAATCTAATCCCTGAGAGCCAGTGGCTGTTTGACCTAGTCCAAAGGAATAACAAACATACAAAACTTTGTAAGTTTGAGCTCTAGTAGCTGACTTTGAAAAAGACAAAAGAAGGAAAACCAAGTTACTTTGAATTATGATCCTAGGGCCTGCATTTCATGTTATAAATTGTGGTGAATAAATAATAACATTTGTGGTAAGGAAGGCAAGTTATTACTGCAGTTTTTAATCTGAAAAACTCATGCATTATTTTTATAACAGAAGGTTTAAGATGTGATCCAAATTTCTTTTTAAGAGATAAAATCTCCATGTTTCAAGTCCTGTATACTTGTTGTGCAAGGAAAGGTTTCATAAAACATTGAGAAAGAGAGAAACAATTAGCTGAGCTGTCTCTAGAGTTTGAGAAGCTGCATTCTCAATGGTTAACTCTGTTCAGGACCTCTAACTCTACATGGAATTAGAGTGAGTTAAAAAATATTTAATTAAATTAATATTTTCTGAAAAATTACTATTTTCCTAAAATCATAACCTTGTACAGGAACAGAGAATTTTGACGTAAATTTAGCCTGAGAAGCTTGTCTCATGGTGAAACATATAGGTACAGGGAGAAGGGAAAGCCCTATACTCCTGAATATATTTAATAACCTCATCTGAAGTACATTATGAAGAAAAACATTGAAATGAACATCGCCATCCCTCAGAATCAAAACAAAGTACTTGATACTTCATTGTATCTAAATTGTACTTGATACTTCATTGCACTCTAAAGTCTCTAATTCTAACTCTGTAATTTTATGAGAACTTAGCAGGCAATCTACCTGAAGTTGTAGCAAAGTCCAGAGAAGACTGTCTAGCAAAGTGTAAAATTAGAATAAGGATTTTTAAGTGTGAATTCAAGAATACCATGATCCAGAAAAACACTTAAGCCAATGTGGTTATTCATGCATAAACCTTTTTTCTTTAAAAGTCCTTTTAGTCTTAGAAGTCCTTTTTATATTGTGATTCCTCTCTCACATACCTCTAGGCTGAAATGTAATTGACTGTGATTGCTGAATGAATGTCTTTGGTGAATTTGGAATCTTGCTTAGAGGGAGCTGAAGAGAAATTTGGTTTGATTCTGAGGAAAGAAGATACAACCTGTCAGTTCCTAATCCTGTAGTCATAATAATTGACCTGCATTTAAGAGAGATATCACTTAAGCTGAAACTGGTAAATTTGCTTGAGATCCAGAAGAAAATTAATACATGGTGAGAAAGATGAATGGACTAAAAGTATAGTGACATAATACATCACTTACCACAGCTGTTTGGTACACAATTCACTTGTAATTTACCTACCCCTGTCCAGTAATTGCTGTCTTCCCCACCCCATTCTTCCCATTCCAAACATTAGGACAGTTTTCAGAGAGCCAGAACAAACACCTTGTAACAAAAGTGCTGTTTTTCCTGCTACTGTCAGCAGGAAGAAAGAACATTTTTCACGGGATCAAACACTGAACACAGGTACTTGCAGTCTGAATCATCCTCTAGTCTACAGTACATGAGTCTCTCTGTGCAGCTGAAAAAGTCTGTGACTCACCACACAGGGACAGGAAAATGTATGAAAATGCCATTTTCACCTGACTGTCTGGCCTGCCTTTTAACACTGAGTCTCACTAACAGAGACTGCTTAGGTAGGCTTTGCAGCAGTGCAGATCTTCTAAGAGAGAAACTTGTAAAATATCTTCTCCTGCTGATGTAAGCAGTAGACTGTGTCTTCAGCAATGGAACATGGTTAAACTGAATCATTTAGCTATGGTCAGACTTTCATCCACTAGTAATATTCTAGATAGCGACTGATAGTGACAGGCCCTGCATTACATCAGTGGCAGGGGGTGCTCATTTAATAAGTAGACTGGAGAACTACTTACACTTTGTAAAATCTGAAGTAGGAGTTACACATTGTAAGAAATGTTTGTTATTGCTTGATTTAACTACAGATTTCAGAATTCAAACTTGTTACCTTAGCTATTTGGCTTTTGCATGCTAGTAGTGAGTTATTTTACTGGTAGTCTGTATAGCTCCAGCTCTAATATAAATACTAATAGTCATTACTATAATTAAGTTTCTTACCACTAATATGAACAACTAAAACAAAGTTACCAGTCTTTTAAAGTAAAATGTTTGTTCTTCTACCAATAATGTAATTTGAACAAGTACTTTGTGTATTAAAAATATTTGCATGAAACACAGCTGTTAAGGCTTTGAATTGAGTATTAGAATAAAATGGGGAAACAACATTTGTTGAATCTCACAGTAGTAAAAACTGCCACAAATACCAGTAACATTCATTCACGGAGGTATAATCTAACTCTTCCAACAGAGTGAAATTCATGATTGTGCAGATGGCTCCCACATGGCCCATGCCTCATTTAAATCCCTCTTAATCCCTCTTTCGAGAATTCAAGTTGGATTTATGCAATTCATAGTCCTTGTAGTGACCCTCTGCCTAAAGTGAATTTTATGCTGTGCTGTCATTTTATTTCTATTGCCACTTCAAGCTGCAGTGTGCTGACCAAATTACCCCTGCATCCCAGCACAACTCAGTCAGACCCTTTAAAAGCTGAGAACACCGTTACTTTTACCTTGCTCTTCTTCCTCTTGCGTCGGAACCGCAGGAGTTCTTTATGCTGCCTCGACACAAAGTTCACAGCTGCATACTCCAGAAGGGCAGAAAACACAAAGAGCAGACACACTGCCATCCAGATGTCAATGGCTTTGACGTATGACACCTATGAGAGGAGGCAGGAGAAGCCTGAGTGTGGTAAAATGTACCACAGATGTGAAGTTTAGTACTTCATGGCAGGAGGAAGTGCATTAATATCTCCATATCCCAACAATACTTTTATTGAAAAAAACTTTGCATGAAAGTTAGACAGTAATAAGAACAATTCAATCTATAAATAGTTTTTGTTAAAAATATGTATTCTTTTACAAAACGTGCTTAAATCATTAACAGATCCTTATAGTGTATTACATCACAAGTGAAATAATCCTCAAACACATGCTCTTCCTTCATTTGTCCCACTGAGATCTGTGAATGACACTAAGGAAGCAAAAAATAGCTTGTAGTGAGACCAGCTGGAATCCCTGTATTAAAATGGATGTGGCTGAAAGCTCCTGGAATAAAAATTAGGTAGAAGAAAGGACATAGGTAAAGGAGATAGGTCTGATGGGTTCATTCTTTGCTAATACAGGCACAGGAAATCAAATGTATAGTTTCAAATTAGTCCTGTAGATTTGTCACAGTGAAAGCACTAAAAATCGGAAACAGGTCAGAGCTCATTGCAATCCTGTATTGCCAAGAAAAGATGCAGGACATGATCTGAACCTATTCTGTCTTTGCAGAGTTATAAGAGCTGTTTATATGTGCAAACATAGCTAACTTCAGGCCTCAAAATGTGACAAAATAATCTGCAGCTTTCTGTTAGCCTCTTACATTATTTTTTTTTGAGTTTTTAGAGCATTCTGTTTTATCTGTTGATGCTAACTTCAGATACGTCTAGTTCCATATATTTGGGACACAAAGCATGCTCAAATCTGTTAGGGCTATCTGTTTTACTTAAAAAAAAAGTTAATTTGACAAAAGTATCATGTTAAAACTAATGAAGAGGTGAAATTTGTTTATTTTTATTGTATGAATTTTATTTCTATTAGCTGCAATGGTACACGAAGATGGTCAAGGAGTAAGCCTTAAAATGAAATGGAAAATATATAAAGCAATTACAACTAAGAAAACAAAAATAAATAATCACAGAAATAAACTTTAAGTGATTTTCATTGTGTTGAGAATAACTTTGTGCAATTGTTTGGAGCTGTTAAGGTTCACATTTTTCTACATCTTAATGTAAATGTGTTTGTATGTAAGGAGCTAATTCATAATTTAGGAAGTTTTGAGAAAGGAATACAATTGAGAACCTATGGTAAGAATTTATGGCCTTTAGAATTTCAGTCATATCTTCTAGCATGTCACCAGATACTGGGATGTGAAAAAGTACAAGCCTGTCAATTGTTAAGCAGGGTTTATATAAAACTGAGTAACATTTTCATTACTTGTTAAGGTTTATGGACTTAACTAGATACGTGGCTGGCTATATAGTAGAGACAGGGGAGAAATAGGATATATTTGATTGGAGAATCAGAAAAACCCTACATATTTCAGAATTATTTATCTGGTTTAGGAAATTATTGGATTAAAACACATAAGGTTTAATGAAAGTGTTTGCCACATAACATTATGATTAATATAATACAAAGGAAATTTAGCCTACCTTTGGAAGAGATGCTCGTGAACCTGAGCTTTGTGTTGTCATGGTCAGAACAGTAGTTATACCTAAAGCCACTCTGGCTGGAGCTGCATCCATATTGATCCAAAATGACACCCAGGAGAGAATCACGATCAAGAGGCTGGGTATGTACATCTGGATGAGATAGTAACCCATCTGCCTCTCCAGGTGGAACCGGACTTCAATACACGTGAACTTCCCTTTTCACAACAAAGAAGAAATATTCAAGGGAAATATAATGCTTTTGCAGTCAACTTCTAGTGCACACTCTTAAAGAATGTATGCTATGTCAAATGTATTTGTTCACTGGAAAAATATTTATGTTTTCAATTACCCACAATTACCCAAGTGACTTGTAATAAAGACAGTCCCCTTTATAACAGGAGTACCTATTGGAAAGAAAAGGGGCAAAATATATGAAAAATTAAGACTTTGATAAGGTCTGAAATTCTTATTTTCTTATAAAAAAACCCCATTATTCATTTTAACAATAGGAAATTTCCTCTGTGAGACCACACTTTTTGTGACTTATGATTTGGAAATATTTCTGTGCGCAAGGGAAATGCTTGCTTCTCCATTGTATAATATCTCCTTTATGTTTGGTTCAATTTTAAACTTAATTTTATTTTTATTAAAAATTGGGAAAATATATTGATATCAGCTTGGGCATTAGATTATCAATAGGAGAATCCGCTAAATCTCTCCCTGTGTCCCCATTCAAATGGTTTCAGCTCATAAGAGAAATTATCAAGATTCAAACACTGACTGAAGACTAGAAAGGCCAGAGATTAGGAAGCTTTAGGAAGGAGATTAAATGACCTAGTTTTATCCAGGTGCTAAACATTAAGTAACTTCTACTGACTTATTCAAACCAGAAAAAAACCCCTATTGGTAGCTCATAAAAATTTCATAAATCCATATTTTTAGATTAGCCAGATTGTTATGGGGTTGGGGTTTTTTCCACCCTGCAAGCTGTAGATTATTTCACAGATCTTGATCCAGCCTCATTAGATTTTTTAATTCTGCCCAATGGCCATATCAGTCACATAAGGATGGTGCTGAAGGCAGTGCTGTTACTGCAAGTGGTGTATACATAAAACAGCTTCTCACAGCAGCAAATACACATAACTCAGATTTCTTCCTTATTTTGAGTGAAAACTTTTCCTAATTCTAAATTTAATAAGGACGGCTCTATTGTTATATAATTCTTAAGTGTTATGAAGCTCTTTGGTTATGTTTTCCACTCATTTTTGATAGATATTTTCCTAATCAATTTCTAGTCGCCAAAATGCCATTTTATAAAATTTTTTTTCCATATTAATAGAGATTTTATACTTATCAGATTAAAAAAATTATGTAATGGATTTATAAGCTTATACTATACTAATAAATTATGTTTTTTGCTGTGACAATAGTGTTAGGCATACAGAAATGAACTTCAGATAAAGTTCTGTTTATATTTGAAATATTTTTTATTCTAGGGATATTAAATGTTTCTAAACTTCATTATTTTCATAACAGTTCTTTTAACAGGACACTAATTTTTCTATGATGCCATAATGAATGGAATTTTATGACAATTCTTCTGAGGCACTAAAAAAATTGGAAAGACATTAGTTATGATGTTTAATTTAAGGTTACATTCTGTATCTCAGGAGTTTTATATCTGCAAGCTCAATTGTTAGTTCCATTCCTAATTGCCAGCGTTTTCTGAATCCTATCTACACTCCCAAAATCTGTGTCCCAGATCCTGGCTCAACCATCTGCTACCACAGCTTCAGGACTGATTTCTGCCCCAGTCATGGGATGAAATCCTAGCTTAAAAAAGTGAATGGGATTTTGGTGTTTAGTTGAGGAAAGGCCAGGATATTGCCCTCCGTTTCTCTTCCATGGTCTTCAAAAGGACACCAATGCAATCTCGTGTTTTACTCAGCAGCTCAGTACATCCCACATAACCAGAAGTTCTGCACTGACTGGCCTTTGTTGGAATCACATTCTTCACACTGGTTCTTACCCTGAGGATTTCTTTTTTTGTGTCATTGATTCTGTTAATTCAGCAGCCTTGGACAGCAGCAGTCTCTGTCTCATGCATCACAGAAAGGTGAGGAGGGACAGAAATGCATCAGCCCAATCTAGGTCTAAGCAAAGCCATTTTATTTGGCATCATATCAGTAAGAATTGTTCAGCATGCAATATTTTCTTCTTATAGGGTCCTATAATCTCCTTTCAAAACAAACTAGGAAGGAAAACTAAGGAGCACCAGACTGCATAATATATGTATATGCCTATATGAAGCGTCAATAAACAATAGCTATTGTTTATATGTTGGTTTTTTCCCATCCAGAGAAACGTGGGATGAGAGATCTGTTTCTTTCCTGAGGACTCCAGTTGACTTGAACTATTATAGACCACTCAGCATAAAAATTCTGTGGTCCTAAACAGTGAACAGTAAATACTATAGTAGTTCTAATATGGATTATTTTATGTGTTTGCAAATTTGACAGATCCAGTTGAAATAAGGAGGAAGAGAAGAATAATTGTAAGCAACATAATCCTAAGAAAAATAAAGAGATTTTTTAATGAAAGAAGTGCAAATGGAATAAATTGTAACCAGGAAGGAGAGAAAAAAGTGGGGTTAATGAAGAGGCCAGAACTAGAACTGAATGATGTGTTAGAGGAATTATACAAAAGCATTTTTTGCTTGGTTTAGTATTTTTGTAAATATACTGGCCAAGGAAAAAAGCCCTCAAAATCTGTAACACCAAGACCAAACAAAAAATTGAAAAAAAGATAAAAAAGAAAGTGAAATCTGTCTCAAAGTAGAAAAATACCATTGTTTAGCTCCGCAACATGTGTGATCTAGAGTCCTGCCTTTGTCTTAGACCCAGAGAGTTTATGGGCTTGCCAGGCATACTTCCAGTGTTTCCTAGTCAAGCCTACTGTGTTCCTCTCTTCCAGTACAGCACTGAAAAATTAATATATAGCATCTCCTCAGGAAGACTGGTGGCTGCCCAGCTACCCCTCTCTGCTCCACCACCGGGTGTTGGAGAAAGGCTGCACATGGCAGTCAGTCTCAGCACTGCACTTGCAGCAGCTGCTGGTCTAAGGGTGAAAGAGTTGATGTTAGCTTTTGCCCTTCCTGACTGAAATCAGAACCACCTGCATAAACCTGGCTAATGAAGCTGAGTGAAAAAAGAAAACACTTGCTCTAGCAGATGTGAGCTCCAGCCAGCAGAGGCTGTGCTGGTTTTTCCCACCTGAGGCAGCATCCAGCTATGGGCCTCCTTTCTCTTCCTGTGTTCCATTTCTAACTCAAAGCAGGTTATCTGTGGTTTGACCTATTTGATTGGTATTTGATTGGATGCTTGAATGGATCAGAAGAGAGGTACCCATAAAGTCATCTCAGCTGGGGAATGAGATAGACAAGCAACGAAGAGCATTGCTCTAGTAATTCATTTGCAGTACATGAAAGGTAAGATCCAGTTTACTTTGATATGCACTGTGAATGTCCCAGAGAGTGCCTAGCAGGAGGACAGGAATCCCTTCTGGTATTGTGGCTTTGCTGAGGCTGAACAACAAATAAAGACCTGATGGTAGTTTCAGATTAAAGCTAATTATAAGTGTGCACACAATCCAAAAGGGATTTTTGTAAAGAAAAGGAAAGAAAAACTATGCAGGACTTCCCAAAATAAATATATTTTCTTGACTTGAAGTTACAGTGTTTGTAAGTCTAGCCTAACCAGGGATTTAAGTGCATGAAAGGCCCCAAAAGTGCTGACTTGAAGAGCATTGAACCTATGCATGTGAAGTGAATATAGTGGAGTATATGCATGTGATGGTGCATTTTTATCTTTTACCCATATTCTTTGGTAACAACGTTAGAGCTGCTGAACTGGCAAGAATTCCATGCAATGTCCATGCTGAAAACATTAGTGTAGTGGAAAAATAAAATTGTAGGCTATATGATTTTTCTTTTCCACAGAAAGCATAAATTGCTTTTCTTTGGAGTCAGTATCTAGATCACACACTATTTTTGTTGTTTCTTCCATGGCCAACCCAAGAAGAGCATTTTTTTATTGCAGGTCATTTTCACACTACATAGCCTCCTCTGATTGTGGTACCTGCTGTCTAAAAAATGGGCTCTGCAGGCAGCAGTATGCTTGTGTCATTAAAAGGTACTGTCAGTAGTGCCGGATGTGCAAGAAAAATCAAACATAAGTTGTAAATTCAAGCCATAAAGAGTCCTCTTTTATAGTTTCATGTCACAAACTGTCCCAGAGGTAAGAGCTGGTAGGAGTTAAAAGTATTTGTCTCCTTTTAGCAGCCCTTAAGGTCTCTTTTGGGCAAAGATTTTCTTTCTGTACCCCTACAATGTCATAAACATGTTACGATTCCCAGGAAGGCTGAGTAGCTGTTTCTGAAGCTATACAGAAAGTTTTAATAAGGGAGAACTACTTCAGAATTCTGACTCAAGGAAATAGTGTGCCTGAAAAATAATTAAGAAAGGAGTAACAATTATTAAACTACTATAAAATTAAAAATTAATAGCATAATAAAATATGAAATGAATAAATATAAATGAATGAGAAAATAACTAAGCATGTGGAGTTCAACTGTTAATCCATGCAGAATGAAGAGTTATCTGCTGAAGATCCTTGATACTACTTTACATAGTAGTAAATGGTAGTCTGACTTTGTAAATCATTGATAATGCTAATAAATGATTTACTGTGGACTGTCTTATGGATATAGAGAGGACTGTGGCTGAAAGACTATACAGCTTAATGAAATTACATGAATCTCTTTACTTAAAATAAGAAACTTATGTTTGATGAATAGAGAGGTTTTAAAGCTAAGCAAAATTGAACAGAGTTAAGCAAATCTGAATAAATATTTATTCTGCAGAATATGTGTCTTGGATCTGGGAAGTAAATTTTTCATATTCTGATTCCAACACATCTGTCAGTATGGATGTAGACTATACAATTTTGATTTTACCAGTGACTGATAGCCATCAAGCAGCCAGTCTAGCGACCAAAATATTGCCAGTTATGGAGATTTGCTAACAGAATCCTGGGGCAATTGAACTATGATGATGTTCTGTCCTGGTTCTGTTCCTTTGCAACAACACTTCATTTTTCCTCTTGAAAAAACATCTAGAGACAAGGCTAAGCATGAAATTAGAGAAAAAACCTGAGAGACAGCAGGCAAGGGGAAGGGGAGAGTAAGACTACAGTGGCTAAGATATGCTCAACCTAAATGGCTGACTTAGATTTATATCTCTTAATACAATAGAGAGCTTATCCCACATGTCTGTCTTCTGAAAAGCCATTTCTTAAGCACCTCAATTCCTCTATTCCCTATATCCTGACAGAGATCCTAAATACAAAATGAGTTTGAAAATTGCGTTAGACAGAGGATTACCTTCTTGGTGTTATTCTAAACCTCTACTGTGTTTCACATTTTTAGACATGTAAAAACCAGATTTTGTCATCTTATGTGGAAAAAATAACATATTGTAAAAGCCAGCTGACACTCTTTTCTCTATGGAGATAAAAGTAATGATAGTTCTTTCTTCTCAAGACAAAAGTTAAAGACTCTTCCTCCAAAATGAAACAATAGATGGACTCAAGAAATTGATTTTGTATAGATCGATGCAACATGGCTACTGTATCTCCCGCCTGTGACCGCTTTCTAAAGTTTAATACCTTGGATTCGCAGGTTCTTACTAAATGGTTGTCACTGCCATGCTTTCAGTATTCCTGTCTACTCTCTGTACAAGGACAAATATTTACTCAAAACAAATATCTGTTGCAGGACAACCCACACGAAGGACATATATATTGCAAATATGATCTTACTGCAGGCCATCACAGACCTTCCCTTTGCTGAATTTTTTCAGCCCTTCCTTAATACTGATTCTGGCTTTTGTCTCCTCCTGAGCTGGGGAACTTCAGTGTGCTAGGTAGTGGAAAGCCAGACCTTTAAAGACCTCTGTGTTAAAGGCCCAGACAGATAAAGCTTGATCCTTTATAAAGTATTATAAAGATAATTCATAAAGTATTGTCCTGAGACAAAATCATTCATAATGTAATTAATCAACGCTTTTATTAAAGGCCCTGCATATATAAACTCCAATGTTTTATCTAGTACATAGGATGGAATCACCCTGGCAAAGGTCACTGCCTTTAGTGAGAGTTTGGCTATAGGCTCCAGCTGTATTCAGACAAAATGGATTGGTGAAAAAAAAGATTTGTTTGAAGTTGTCAATGTTGAAATTCTGAGGACAATTTTATCTTCTAACTGAAAAAACCTCTTAGTTGAAAATAGACAGTCTTGGGAGAAAATAAACTGTATTGCCATAAGAGGGACCACATAGACCACCAACACTTTCCTTTTGCCTTCTGTTGAGTGTTTTCTTTTTCTCTGCATCTGCTAAAATTAAGATTGCAATTAACATCTCTTGGCAACAACATGTTATGTTGCCAAGACTGCAGTCAGAATAGCAGATGATCTTCATAGAGAAGATAAAGGAGAATGATATATATAAACTGACTTTTCCATGAGGCAATACTGTCCCCTTTACTTTCTGTCCTGTTTGAGTCATTATCAGGATCACCACAAGAAAAGCAGTCCACTTGATTTGACCTTTTTCAGCAAAGACATTTCCTTTTTTATTCTTCCAAGAATGTGACACTTTTGTTTGAGACCAACTCTACTTTACTTATTATGAAATACAGCTAAATGCTTTTTGTTCCTCTGCCTTCCAGTGATGAAATTTTTTTTTAAAAAAAATATACTTTATAAGTTATGTGTACGCAAAGCTTATTATTTCAAAATATTTTTACCTATAAAACTGATTGCATCTAAGTAAACTTAGCTGAAATAATTTTCATACCTTTCTAAGAAGTCAGTATAATAAAAAAGCACTTGGTAAATGTAGTCTCTAGAAACTTGCCAATTTGCACTTTAATATAAATTGCAATTTGAGTATATTTTGTTGATAAAAGCTGCTTGTAAAAGTACTCATGTTTTCATCATCATAAAATAGATAAAACACCATATCTATCTTCATACAGCCTGAAAAGAAATTATGATTTTCCAGTGTCTAACACATAGAACTAGACAAATTTTCATTTGCATGGCACTTGTCTATGTATCTAAAGCCAAAATTTACTAAATGACTCTAGAAATGTACTACCATTCAGTCTTTGTTTCAAGTCCCAGTCTCTGGATATCAGCAGTGTATTGGGGGAAATCAGTGCTGAGGCTGTCACCTGTCTTTGACTACATAGATTCCTGGACAGGAGGGAAGTATCTTCACATAGCTTTTTTTGGAAAAAAATACTGAGGCAGGTGGTAAACTTGACATTGGTTTAAGGCTGATAATGACTGCAGTAAAAGACAGTTGAAAATAAATATGGAAAAGAAAAACCATTTTTTTTTCATCTTGATAAATTTGCATTTGTGGTTCCTGTGTCCCTCAGAAAGGAGAACTAAGCTGTATTGAGCAGGACCTTCATAGGCTGGAGAAGCCAGCAGACAAATGCACAGATGGGTGATGAGGATAGAGTAAACCCCTGCCCTGATACAATCTGGGGGTGGACTGGCAGCAGGTCTCCCAGGCTTGGGAGCCTGAGAGATATCAAGCTGAGCAGAAGTTTTGTGATGTGAAAGACTTGTCATGTGCTGCACTGCGTTAGCCAGGACAGAGAGGGGAGAAGTATAAACTAAAGAGACATCTAGATGTAATGTTTCCACTTCAGGACAGATGATGAATTTTCATTCAATGAATCTTTCAAGTAGAATGCTCAAATTTTGAGCAGTGCAGGGTTGACAATTGTGGCCTCTTTGCCCTTGAGAAAAGTGCCTTGTTGGAGTCAGGCAGTGCCATTTCATGTGCCTAGGGATCCTCAGCCTGCCATAGGCTCTGATTTACAAAGTGTTTATAATTTCTGCTTTTTCAGTGAAGGAATGAGCAGCTTCAGAGATTTCACACCCATAGACTATCTCCTGGGTAAAAAGTACAAACTTCGTTTTTGGAGAAATGCTCTAGGAAAAAAAAAAACCTGAGTGAGTTAAAAAGTCATGTCTTAAAAAGCATTCCTATAGTCCCAGAAAGAGTGGTTTAGGTGTTTGTCAACACAAGCAAGGTTTTAAGTTGTTGTCAGAGTAAGACACTGAAGTTATGTCTTTAATCACTTTCATCCAGCTGGCAACAAGTTGGCTGAATATAAGGCACTAGGTTGGTTGAAGGTGAGACTTAGAAGGGCCACAATCTACAGGTGTTAAGCACCTTTTTTGATGATGGGGAACAAATGGGATCATGAGAAAGAATTGTGTTTGGGATGTGCGTATTAGGAAGTCAGATAGGAAGCGTGGAGCTAAGGAAACATGCTGCCCATCAAGATTGCAATTATCAGAAATGGTTACACACAGAATCTATCAGATCTGGTGGTGAGAGCCGCTATCACAGCTCTGCCGTTTCCAGGACCACTACATCCAATTCTTTGATGCAAAAGGCATTATTAGACCTATGCTAGCTCTGAGCAGCATCACTCAAGTGTGGGTGTAAAGACTTATCCATGATGCAGGAGTAAAGCCAAGACTCATTTATGCCTTTTAGCCAATGTCATTATGTATCAATTCATGCTAACGTATATTGGGCTTTTTGCAGCTGTGTTTGAAATAACATTTAGGTGTTGCATAACAGCCCAGGGAAGCAATTAAATAGGAATGTGGCAAAGCAAGACTATCCTTGTAATGAAAATGGTTCATGTGTGATTTTTCTGGTTGTTATGATTCTACTTCACTTTCCAAATTGGTCACTGCGGATATGCCTGTGGATACAAAACACGAAAATTGTCAGAAATATTGCTGTGTCACTTCAGAACACAAGATTTGATGAACCATTTTGCTGTACTGTTGCTGAAACTGGTATGTCTCTATATTTAGACATATATTTAGTTTATTTTTTGAACTCTGGTTACAGTGAACCGTTTTCAATTGAGCATGAAACACTGATGGGACATACACTGAAGCTTCACACTAGTTTGCTTCACAGGGAGAATTTTGGTATTTTTTTATGTTTTACAGGATCTCTCAGAAGAGTTTTCCATTCTGTGTTGTTACTAAATTTAATTTGAAAACTCTTCTTTGGTCACTTACTGCATACCAGCTGCTGTTGCTTAGCATTATTTTAAGAATTCATTTTATCTAATCTGTCATTGGCCAAAGAAACCGACTTCACATTATGTTTTCAAAACTGCTTTTTGTAAATTTTGGTTCTTGTGGAGTATCCTAAGGTCATATCTGCCTGCAGTATCTCATTGCAGAAGCCTTAAGAAAGCACAGTACTGGTCATGTATCCAAGTGACATAGTGAAAATAGTAGTTAATATAATGTTTATGGGGTTTTAGCCTATAAATGGTAGTTAATAATATTGGTTGTAACAAAGAAAGAAAAGAAATTCTTATTCTCCTAGAAACCAAACCCCTCTAATCTAATTAAATTTGCTTCATACTGAAGATTTGAATTAAAAAAAATAATACTTTGAACAAAATGCTGTTATCTTGAAGAGGAGACTTTCACAATAAATGTAGTCCTTTTTGGGTAAAACCACCTTTTCTTTCTGATTTGTCCTGACAGAATTCTGTTCCTGTAATTTTGGTGCTGTAACTCAGAGCAGGTCACTCAGCTGCTTCCTCTGGTGAGGACATACCTTTCCACCTGCTGCTCAGCATCAGCATCATATTTTTTCCCCCTGCCCATCGCAGGCAGGTCCCACAGCTGTGCAATTGCTTTATCTTTTGCTGACATCTTTTAACATTGCTATCCTCTAACTGCATCCAGGCTTCCAAGGTTTCTGTGTCATCAAATGCCTTGATTTTTTTTGTGGACAAGTTAAATGGTCCAATTACTTTCCCAGTACAGGCATGAGCTTCATCTTTCCACGCCTGTGGGTTGCACTCACATCTTAGAGCGTGTTTGGCCACAGAAATGCAGTTTGGCCAAAGCAATACAGAATACAACAGGCTGCTGATTGGCCACACTGTCCTCCAGACTTATTGCAGTAAACTCCTCCTCTCACCTAAATGAGACAGAATTGCAGACACAAACACATTTGTAGACACATCTTCAGAATCATGAGGCCTCACATGCAGTTAATAACATCTGTTGCTCCTGCTTCTCCACTCAGCTTAGGGCCACAGTGGAAAAAAAGTACATATAAGTTGAACCCACATAACCTAACATAAAGTACCTAGGCATAGCATATTTTCCTTTTTTTCCTTAGATAAAAATTGGTACCAAATTAATAGGCTTGAAACATAGGTTGTGAAGAAAACCGCAGTGCCTTCAAAATATTGAAAACAAATGAAATTTTAGTCAAAATCACAAGGTTTAAACTCAGATGATTATAATGTAAGTTCTCAGACAAATGAGTAAGAGTACAACTCAGCTTTGCACGGAGAGTTCAGAAATCATTGGAAATTCTGAGATTTCAAACCAGGTTTCCATTCAGTATGAGGTTAAGCATCACAGTAATGTCTTCCTTTCTCAGAGATTTTTGATGCATCATGTTATGCAAATGAACTTTAGAAAAAAGAGAAGAATACTCTGTACCATGATTTCTCATTAGTTAATATCATAAACAGGGTATAGAATGCAATTACAGACCCTCATTAAAATGGCACAAAAGCAGGAGAATCCTAAAAAGAAGGGCTAAATTGCTTGTATATCTCAAAGGAGACTAGAAAATAATGAAAATAAAACCTTCTTATTTTCATAAGGATTATAGTAGAAAGGCAAAAAGGAATAATATCATTAACAAAGAAATGTCTGAGTGAAAAAATTACTCTGCTATAACATATGTATCACAAATTTTAGAAGGTTTTCAAGGATTATCCAGATATTAGTATTTGTACAATAAAAGTGCATGTTAATTATTTCCATTTTATTTTAGAGAACACTTCAAAATGTCTCTATCAGTATCTTTGTCCTCTAAATGGAAATTGAGAGAACCTTCCTTTCTCTTAGGGCAGCACTGCAGTTGCGATAACACTCAGTGCTGGAGACCACTCCTTAATTTTGATTGCAGCAGCACATTCCTTATAAACACCACTTATTCAATTTTTCTCTCCCTGACACTTCAGCACAATCCAAATGAATTATTCTAATCTTAACTTTTAAGACATGTTTAATTGTACTAGAGAGCAAAAAATAAAAGATATATGGATTAGAATGGAAGAGTTTTAGCTTCTTTTTTTTAAGACAGTATATAAACTGTGCATTCTTAGGCTTTGCTTTTCAGGATTATTGTGCTTGTGATTGTTCACTTTTTAAAATAGTTTTTCACAATTAAAAATAAAAACATAATAACTATTTTATTTATGTTAATCCCCTCCTTTTTTCAAATAATCCCAGAGATGAGCTAAATATCTCAGTTCAACAAAGGCCTCAATTCAGTATCATAGATTTAGAGAAATATAGAATGGCTTGAGTTGAGACACCCTAAAGATCACCTATCTCCAAACCCCCTGCCATGGGCAGGGACACCTTTCACTAGACCAGATTGCTCAGAGCCCCATCCAACCTGGCCTTGAACACTTTCAGGGAAGAAGCAGCCACAACTTCTCTGGGCACCCTGCTCCAGTGCCTCCCTGCCCTCACAATAAAGAATTTCTTCCTGATAGCAACACCTAGTCTCTTTCAGTTTGAATCCATTCACCCTTGTCCTGTCACTGCATGCTCATGAATAGTTTGTACACCTGGCCATTGCACGCCAAGAATCCTTTCAGCTCATTCACATTGCCCCTTTGCTCTATGAACTAGGGCAGGGATAACTTGGCTGGGCAGCCCTGTGTCCCTGTATCCTGACTGAGCCAGGCTGTGATTAGTGCACTGCATGGATTTCAGTAGTTCTTCAGATCCCACATTGTAAATATGGTCACGGCACCTACTGAACAAGTAAAGCCCCTGAATGAACAGTTTCTGAATTATTTCAACTCTATATTTTCTTAAGGTACCTACAATTAAAGTTTGTTTAGTCATTAGTCTTTTAGTTTGTTTGCCAGTTATTAACGCTGCATTACCTTGCACAAAGCACCTGTATATTTTAACCCTCTTCTGAATTCTGTGAGAACATTTAAAATCTACCCCAACTGTTACATTTACTATAAAAAAAAATGTTAAATATCTTTTCATTTGCAATCACTTTATTACCTGTGTTGTAATGCTTGGTGCAGTAACATAAATCCTTTTCTTCTTTCAGCAGAAACTGTGGCAGAGTGAGACCTTCTGCTACTTGAACGGCTCCCTTTTCTTGCCACTCAAAAATGAGATCATTCATTGTGTATCCAACTAAAATGAAGAAAAAACCCAAATAAAGTCCAAGTCTGCAGCAAGCTTTGAAAAGCAGTAACATATCAAATTTAAATATTTTAATAAATGTTATACAAAGGAGGTAATACACAGAATCTGCTTGTACCTGTTAATCACAAATTTTTATCTGCTATTTTATACCATATTGAATTGGAAGAGACAAAACAGATGTCTTATGAAACTCTTTTAAATCCTTATAATTATATGGTCTATTAATGGATTCAACAAAAGCATTTAAATTAGCTAAACATCCAAATATCTTTGGTGCTTGAGAACATCTTTTTCTCCTCAACCCATGAAGGATAAAATAGACATTCAAATCTCTTCCTCCTTGAGGTGAAATATGTATTGTCAAAGTTATGCTTATGGATTTATGTCAGTTTGAATGGTTAAGTGCAAATTGTTCAAAGACAAAAATGAATTCAAAATTCTGCAGTAGTATTAGTTGAATTGAAAAATTGCTTTTCTCTCAAACTGGAACGAGGCATGGGAAAGGAATTGATTACAATCCTCTCATATTAACTGAGTGTGACATATAATGATATTAATAAGTATTCAGCTTTAATATTCAGACTCCTGCACTTATCCATACCTCATGCATGTGTATAAGATTAGCTATAACAGCAAAAGACTGAGACTAATCAAGGCCCAGTCTTTGCAACAGACAAGTACTTTTTCCTTCTATTTCCCTCTCTCAGATAAATGTTCACATGGGATATCATTGCGGAAAATATCCCTATTTCTTCTGAATATGTGATCTGTTAACTTTCCCTGGCACTTCATTCTAATTTTATTTCTGAATAAGAAAAGGCTTCATATTTTCATTAAATTTTAAAGCACATGTACTAGAAGGAACCAGAAGGTAAAAGAATTTTTTCATCTGATTTATATAGCTTTCAGTTTCATTGCAATATTTCCTTTCTGCTTTAGTCCAATATTAATAAGCTGTTGAAAATAATCTGTTGAGAACAAGAAATTCTTTTAAACTTTCAGTAACAAATTACTGTTTAAAGTATATTGTTCAGAACCTTCTAAGAATAACTGTCTGGACAAAATTACTGACATTTTGAGTTTCAGCAAAAAAAGAACCTCTTTGCTGTGTGGGCACAAATCTTACTCCATTATATTCAATGACTTTGTTACTCTTTTCATACACCTATAAATGGCATTCAGTGACCTGATCTGCTGACCTCAAAACTGAGATAATTTCATTTTTTCTGATCTATGTTGAATGAAACTAGGAGCTAAGAATTAGTGTTTATAAATGTAAGAAATATCTTCAGCACTTCTTCTTCCTTCTAAATTCTTGATGTTTCTTTTGGGAAGAACCTTTATGCAGTGTATTCACAGGAACTCAGCCTGACTGTTGATTTACTCAGCACTTTTTTTGAGGCTGGAAAAATATGATAAAAATGAGACCACCATAACTTTTTAAATAAGTAATTAAGTTCAGACATTGCTCAAGCCACTACAAGCACATATCAATAAATTACTTGCTTTTTTATCAATTGCATAATATTCCATAACACAGTTAAAATTCACTATTAAATGCCATAAGCTGTGAAAAATCAGAAGTATATATCTTATCAAACTTTGCATGAATTCAGACAAAAAGCAGTTGTGTGTAAAGCAGATTACCACTTGAAGCATATAGATTATGGCCAGAAGTGATATTCCCTGAGTAAAACTCATTGAACTGGCAAGAAACAACTGCAGTGTCAAAATTTATTTTTCTAAATCAGGTTCATTCATCTCTAATGCATGCTTTTAATTTTTATTTTCTACTCTGCCTACTAATTCTTCTATGACGCAATATAATACAAATAATAGCAGCATATTGAAAATGCTGATGTAGTAATTAGTTTTTGTCATGTTTACATTTTAAATGCCCAAATACAGTGTTAGCATTCAAAACTGTAACTTCAGTTTTGTAACTCAAGGTCCTAGGCATAAATTAAAAGTGTCTTAAAATATAGAGAACTTAATGGAGATGTGAGTTTCTGTTATACCAATTAAATTTAAAATATTATAATGTTTCCACTAGTATGTTAAATTAAATCAGATTGAATGAAATCAAAAGAAAATGTATTTTGTCAATTAATTTTATGAAGAGGACCTGCTGAATAGTTCACTGCTTAACACTCAGAATGTTCATGGTACTGTGTGCATTGTGCATAAGGGGAAAAAGACTTTCATAGAAAAAAGATTTTCATAGAAATCACTCCTTAAAACAACCAGTGATTACCATAGTGTAGTATTTATACTATTAGAGTTTAGTTATGTGTTGCTATGTATGCAATGAGCCTAAAATACGGTCTCCTGGCACACTAATTTTGAGACCTCTGCTGGCTGATTAATTGTAATAACTGTCCCTGTCCTGTTCTAGAAATACTAAACCTGAAGTCCACCTGAGCTTTTGTTTCTTGCCTACTTGCTACCTGATTAACAAATGTGCATTATCTTTAAAACAATTTTTAAAAAATGTCATTCAGTAATATAAATTTAACTAAAAGTCTAAATGCCTGTTGCTGATACTGGTCTGCTTTTGAAGTTTAGAAATACACTGTGTGTATTTTCCAAATGGTCTATGAGATAAAAAATATGGGAAGTTGTGTTCCATTACATGGTTATCACTGTGCAAATGGAGCAGTAAAGTGTGTCTTGAAATAGGAGTGCTTTATTCTGAATGATGTGTGGCCACCTGTGCAAACTTGAGCTATATGTGTCATTTATATTGTTAGAGATATTATGCAACTTGTAGGAACTACACTGAAATAAGTAGCAGTTATAAAGAAAAAGAGATTTCTCTTTAGGGCCTATAAGGTATTGACTGCAACCCAGCATGATATTTAAGCCTCTCGTTAAACCAGAAGCTTTTTTTTTTGACTATGAGGTGGTATTGGTGACTTTTATGAATTGGTACCAGACATTCTTATTACCAGAGGCTGGAAAGTACAGTGTTACATAGGGAATTCTGAGTGGATAAATTTTATTGCTGAAAAAAGGACAGTCAGTCACTAGACTATGCAGTATATGAGGGTGCAGCTCACTGGTGCAAAAAGTGAACTTTTTATTCTACATGAAGTGCTGAAAGCAATGGAGGCTATAATCTAGCATGCTCTTCAGGACCAGCCCAGACTAAACTAAATCAAAGGTTTCTGTCACTGAAATGCAGTGCACTAGGGTTTGAGTTTGCAGGGCATGAAAGAATGAAGGCTGGGAAGGGAAGAAGAGTTGTTAAATTGTGTTTTAAAGGACAAACACCAGCTTCTGTGGCTGAAGAGGAGGGCAGTTAACAATGTATTTCATTTTGTCTGGCTACTGTGCAGTACTCACTCTTACTTGATTCTATAAAGGTATCACTAATTATACAAAATCTAAATGGCATCCTCATGGAACTACAAAAAAAAGGATAGAAAAAACAACCTTGGTATGTTTGAAAAGTGGTGCTCAGGAGTTATAGGGCTGGTTAGGTTACATTAATACTCTATTAACCCAAAGTCTAAGGTCTTGCACATGCAAAATGCAAAAGCAGGCAGTAAATTGTTGGTAATTATATGAAAAAGACATCATCCCAGGAAGAAAACGTTTCCAGGGGGAGTATTTCTCAGGAAAACTCAAGAACTGTGTGAATGCATGGCACTGTAGCCTTTGTGTGCAGTTCTCTCATACAAGTAATTTTCAGGAGCCTGAAGTCATTCCAGGTAATTAGCTAATGAAGCACATAATAGCAGACTAAGAGCTCGGCCTGAGAAGAATGTGACAAACTAAGGAACATTTATAACATACTAGAAGGGAAGAAGGCCTGAAACAATTGGGGAACTTGGATTTGGTCTGCAGAAATATTATTTTAGAAAACAATGTTTTCTGAAACAGGTGATAAGTGTGACAAAATGCAAGTAAAATTCTGTCACACTAACAGAGGGAGAAGGTGGAAGAGACAGGGCATTGATGAAAACTAGTTGTCAGGACTTGTATTTGGAATAGTTGATGAAAGAGTTTGAATAACTGGACATCAAATAAAATTGAATTTAAGTGGTATTTTATTTAGTTGATGTAATCTATAAAAAAAACCTGGCAGATGGTTGACAAGACAGACATAGTAACTTTAGCCTTTAGACAGCACAGAAAATTGTTTAGCTAGAGTGAAAATTTTCAGCATTTTCAATTAAAGGTTCCAGAAAAATTTCAGGAAAAACAATGTGATCCTACTGAAATATTTCTAAGTATCAAGGGCATCTACAGTGTCTTGAAAGAAAACCCAAACTTTTTTCTTGGTCTGACTCATCTTTTCCAGAAAAAATTATCTTTTCTGAAACAGTGTTGATGAGTTGTTTTCAACACTCATATGAGATTCCTGAAAGAAAGAATTAGACTGTATCTTTGTATTTTTTTGCACTACCATTAATAACAAATATCAACTTTTCATTCATTCAATTTTGAAAGTATAGGAATAAAGCATGCCTTAAATACATGGAGTCCCATTTAACCCACATCAGTCCACATTACTCTATAGAACTTATTGGAACTAAGATGTTTATATCAATTACATGCTAAAAGTAGAAAAATTTTACTTTAGCTAATTCAGTGTCAGTGGTAGGCATTAAAAGCCCATTGTCTTATAGACAAAACAGCAAATAATGAACAAGTTTGTTTTGAAGAATTGTTGAAGTGTTAAATTGTTAAATCTCTTCTGCTTCCAAGGACTCCAAGGACTACACCATTACAGAAACATGTTATTCAAGGCAAGTAGTTCCCCTGTACCTTTAGAGACTCTTCACCTTTGAACTGTCATTGTCTTGGCAATCCCAACATAATCCCTTTGTCATATCTGCTGATGCAGTTTTATTTGCTTTATTTGCTTTTATTTGCATCCTCCTTTAGCACACCTTTCCAAGCCATGAGGAAACTTCTAATCCAGCTGAATATTAATATATCCAGTAAATTTTTCTATTAATTCTTTTTCATTACAGGAAGGCTGTGCTTCCCTTGTGTAATTTTAAAGTACCTACAGGTGTATTAAAACCCAACTCTTTTCCTCATGTTCAATAAACAGACACATGTTCAGCATGTGAAAGAACTGAGCAGAGTATCTGGCTTTTTTGCAAAAGAGTTTAGTTCAACTACATTTTTTTAAAATCCCAGTGATTTATCTAAATTCCATTCTCATTTCTTTAATTTTTAGTAAGGTACAGGTCCAAACCCATCAGTTCTTTAGGTCTCCAATTGAAGCAAGGACTACAGTCATGTTGACTAGGGTTATTCCACTGCTCTTCTTTTGGGCATCCCATCAGTTTGCCTCCAGGACAGGCTGCCTGCACATTGCTGTTCCTAAGAGCATGACAGAAATTTGAATTGTGCCCTAAATTCCCAGCAACGTAGCAGGGGGAAGATATGACAGAGCTAAGGAATCTACCTTTGGCTTGAGGTTAGAACAAATTCTTCTATATTATGCACTAAATATATTAGCTTCAGAAATGAGCTGTGATTTATTTCAAGGCTAAATTTTTGTTGGAGCTCCAAGAAGGCAGGATTTTATTTAATGTACTTCTGAGCTGCTTTGAAAAGTGTCTGCCCCTTGCACTGCCCTCTAAGTTGTTCTGAAGGAATCTCTCCCTGGGGAGTTATAAGGTTATTCTTCTTAGCCTGAATTTTGGAAAAAAATAACATTTCAGCTCAGCAGTCTAGCACATCTCTCAAACCTACTATTCTTGCTGAAGCCTATAGGTGTTCAGCTATCACTTTTATTCTAGTTTCTGTATGTCAGCAGCAGTTGTGCAGTTCCTACTGCCCTTTTATTCTGCAGGAGCTGACGACAACAACTATGCTGATCTTTGTTGTGGTGTCTCTTGTCTCGCTTCAGATAGACACAATAGTTTGAGTCACCCATCTGCAGAATAAAAATCACAGCCTGAGCAGCTGATAATTTTTGTGCTGCTGAAATGGAAAGGAGAGAAGCAGTATGATTCTACACCTTCTGGCACAGACAGGCATTGGCCTCGTGTGTCCGTAATTTCTGTCGTTCAGGTAGAGACCTGAGAATTCCCTGGCAGATAAAAAATATGCTCCAGTTATTTTATCTTTACTATGTTGTCTTTGTGCTGTTGTGGGAAAAGGAAAAATGTGCACATTACACTTTTCTGTAATGCATTAACTTGTACTGCTGCAGCCTGCATACCCATATTTCCACTTGTACAATCTCCAAATTAGAGGCTGGGGGGAAAAAATTGTGCAAATAATAATGTAGTACAAAGGAAATTTTCTTTAACAATCCACAAGACAGGAGCATGATTGCTTAGAAAGACTAAAAAGCACCCATAAATCAGAAGGGGGAAAAAAGGGTCATTGTTTAATTTAAAAATCAACATCAAATTAAAATTATGAGGTAAGAAAGTGTTCCATACCTTACCTATGCCATTTTTCATAATCTTTTTTCTTTCGTAACTTAGTCTTTTCAATATTCTTTGAAAATTCAGGGATATTAAATGTCACATAAAATTATAATTGTAATTTATGAGTAAAGGAATGCTGTGAGGTAAAAGAGAGACTTAAAAAAGAAAGACAACAAGCTCTAGTATATGAAAGAGAAACATTTCTTTGTGGGGAGACAGGCCACAGAAATAAATGCATATCTGGTTGACATTCCTTTGTATCCTATTCAAGCAGAATAAAACTAAAATTATCCCACATGCCTATAGGCTGCCCTGGTGTAGGGCATAGAATTGTAGAAGGGATTATTTCATATGTGCATTTTCATTTGTTCCCTTTCTAAGATAAAAAAGCAGCTATTCTAGCTGCTGAGAAATCATTTGGTAAAATAAATCCTTTAAAAATAGAAGACATTTCTACTGAAATATTTTTCAGACACTTCATGATCTAATGAAGTACTTTTACCAGGGGCAAATCCAGCTACTCAGACTGACCTTGGAGAAAGCATTACATGAGCCAGATAAAAATAAAGATATCATTTGGGAATAAAAGCTATACAGGATTTTTTCTCTCAGACTTTTCTATGATGGAGAAACCATATCAATACTGAAGGAAGGTATCTAGTACTAAAAGAAATTACTATTTAAAGGAGAAAAAAACCCCATAATCTGTCTGTTATAAT
Organism: Melozone crissalis; assembly: GCF_028551555.1. Lineage (NCBI taxonomy): Eukaryota > Metazoa > Chordata > Aves > Passeriformes > Passerellidae > Melozone > Melozone crissalis. Next base: position 30,304,178 of record NW_026535784.1, on the reverse strand, counting down.
TGTCAGTCTTTGCAACCCAGTGGTAACCTGAGTCAAAAAAGATAGGTGATTGATTCTAATTTTCTCAGTGACATATTCTGAAGCAAGTCTTGCAAGATCAGACACAGTTTACAGAAACTGTGAGACAAATGGGCCTTGTAAATTCATAATGTACAATGCCCTACACAACTTGGAAAAAACAGCAGTGATCCCCACTTCAAAAAGAAACATCTGGAAGCAGAGCTGCTGCTGTTTTGCTCCTGCAAACCAGACTATAACATAGCCTGGTGGTCAGATCATTCACTCAGGACATGAGAGGACTGTGTTTTCTGTTTTGAAACCAAATGTCTTCCACTTCCCCAGACAAGGCATTAACCACTAGGGTTAGTGCTTTGATCCGCCTGTTTACATTGTCTCACTGTGCACCAAAAAATGCAAGGCAGACAGCCAGAGCAGAGTATGACACTGTGGCCTAGAAATTAGAGATGCTTGGATGGAATCAGGCTCTCAGGGTTATGTCAGTTCTTACCTCGGGAGATTTGATGTGAAGCCTGGGAAAATGCCAAATGCATCATCCTCCTTTTATCTTCTATAATTTTAAATAGAACTACATGTCTTTTCTTAGCCAGAGAGTCTGGAATTTGAGTGTTTCTGCTCACCATTTATCCTTTCCTAAGTTTTGGAAATTGATCAGAGTTCACTCTCATATAAACTACTTTTTTTTTTTTTCCTGATCACTCTTCTTCCTAGCATGTAGATATTTTTTGTAACATTTCTAAATTGTTTATTTCCTTTCCTGTCCTTCCTGTACAGAGAAACTGGCTATGGACAGGTGAATTCCTGCTCTGAAAGGTCTTGGATCTTGGGACTTAGGTCACTGTCTGTAACAGTTTTGGATCTGTCCCAAAATAATCTCAGGGAACTGCTGCCTTGGTCTTGCAAACCTAACTGGTTATTCTGCTATCAGACATGTAAGCATATCCAGAGCTCCCACATGCTGCAAAATTTTCTGCCTCAGGCCATCATCTTTTCCCATAGTTGTTTTTTGATGTCTGAAGTTACAGGTAAAATAGAATTAGACAAGGCAATATGGGAAAAGCTTTATTACTTGCAACTTCCTTATGAAATCAAATTTGATCTTTCTTTGTGAATAAAGAATTTGAAGCACTCATCTTTATTTTCTTCAGCTCTTCTTTTGTGAGAACCTCTCCTTACCATGTGAATGTGGGAATTTACGCCCACTGAACTCAATGATTAAAAACAAGACTTCAGTGAAAAGTGTTCTGCTGGAAAATACAGTAGAATACAGTGCCATTCAACTAATAAATGTTGGTTCCCTGTGGTGTAGTTTGTGGGAACTGTGGCCTCCTGCAAGGTTTCTCTAAAGCAAACCAGATGCCTGCTTGTTCAAGAATGCTCAGTTGTTGTGTAACCTATCCTCACAACAGCTGAAAGAGAGGAAAAATGCAGCTGAGTTTACGAAGCTGTTAAAGCAAAAGCTCCAAAACTTCTCAAAGCATTTTTAATGATACATTTGGCTTGCTCAGTCAAACACTACGATACTTCCTCTTTGAAGCATAACTGTATTTAGTGGGTAGACCTGCCATGTGCATGTACTCTGATGCAACTGCCTCCTGGTAACCTTTTGTTTAGTCACATTAATTATACCAGTTATCAGTAGGATTGTCTGCTCAGGTTGGCTGTGGAGTTTTGCTCAAATCCTGGGTATATAATATTGTCCTAAATTCCTTGACATTTGCAGCAAATAATTATCTCTCCATTTTAGTCAAGAAAATTTCTGCTGTCAGATTCAGCTGTTGCCCTCATATTGAAAAGCTGCTTCATAATGTTACCATCTGTCCATTGTAATAAAAGATAGATCTGGCTTTTGTACTCACCCTGCAATAGTCTATAAATAGCACACCATACAACAAACAGTTCTGACATACTGACTGATAGATAATTACCTCCCCTTCCCCTAGGTGCTGCTTTATTCCAGTAAAAGAAAAAAAAAAACTCAAAAAAATGTTCATAAAATTATATTTGTTGTGTTTCTGATCTATGATATATTTAAAATAATCCAATATGTTCATTCTATAATTCTTTTATTTTTTGAAATATTTTACTTATTTGCCCTAAAACTGTAAATCTAGATATTTTAGATGAATGCTTCTTAATTTTCCTTACTCCTGTCATTTATTTTCACTAACTTCAGATTGCTGGAAGCTTTCAAAGAATGCTTTACTTTATTTTATTTTTGTTCTTTGCATCATTAGGAGGGTTTTTCTGCTATAGCTCTCTTTCAAAGTCTTCTCAATTTAAGGAAAACAGCAATTCACAAATACTTCTTATCACAGGGAAAATGAGAATATAATGCATCCGACAGAATAGGTGATTTCTCCTTTTGTGAGTGTGTTTGTGCCTTGAAATGGCATAGCTTCTTTACACTTTTCATCCTCTTTTAAGTAACAAGATGTCAAGGTAGATGATAAGTAAAATATATTATATGTTAAAGTATAATAATTTGATTTCACATAAAGCCCCATCCATCACTTCTCTAAGTTATTCTTATGTTCCCTTTATGCTCTCCCTATTATTTACCTCCTGCATGTGTGGACGCAGAAAGACTTATGGTGAAACCCTATGTGCAGAAATATTTGCATAAACTGTCACTGAGTTTAATGGTAACTTCAGATTTACACAAAACTCTCTATTTTCAGTTCAAATAGGTATGAAAATCATGTATATCCTATCATCATATCCTCAAAATCATGTATACTTCACAGATTCTATTGATAAAATAGAAGGTTCATTTTGAAAATTTGTTCTTGTACCACCACAAGGGGTTTTCCTACCTCCTGTATAGCTGTTGTAATCTCTGCAAAAGTATGTATAGGATAATACATTACGCAAACTTACAGCTTTCCAGCTGCATTATACATGTTTGCACATCCATTGGAAAATTTTTGAGATCCATTGGACAGGAAAGTATTAAAGTCAATCTGAAAGGACACAAAAAAGCCATTAAAAACATACCCCCAAAAAAGCCATAGAACTGTGCGGGAAGAATGCGCAAATACAATGGAAGCAATTAGAAACAGAATACATGTTTCAGTAGAAAGCTCTCAAAAAAGGTGTCAATTAGCTGAATTCATCTAACTCAGCCTAGTATGACAGCATGGAAAATAAATTTACAGACCTCCAGAAAACTAAATTTTTCAGTAGGGCTGCCTAACTTAATTAGAAGTCTAAAGGAATGCAGCAGCAGTGTGCCTTTTTGTGCTACAGCAGAATTACTTCACAGTTCCAGTATTTCAAACCCTTGGCATAAAACTTACCCAAATTTGCAAGAATTTCATAACATATGCCAGCAGTCATGGTGGAAAAGTAGTTTTATGTGTTGCTGACCTAAAATAAAGTGCTTAAAATGTCAACACAAAGGCTTAAAGAAACATTTGATGATATTGATGGTAAACCAAAATATGGCTGCAATTTTGAACTGTAGCTGTGCATCAGTGTTAGTCCTAAATACTTCCTGTGAAATTCTTTGCAAATTATGGGCAAAGAGGCATTTTTAAATTTTAAGTTAAAATTTATTTCTTATTTATTATAATAATTTATACATTATTTACAATAATTTATCTTTCGAGTAAAAGTTCTCTGAGGAATCAGAAAGAAGAATTTATAAGAGATAAAGGCACAAGTTTTCCTTCCTGGCTACACCTATGTATCCATTGATGTTTTTGGCACTGGGGCTAAAGGGAAGAGAGCAGTAGCTGGCAAGTATGGCTGTATATTTCTTTTACCTGATTTTTTGTTGGTGACCAAATCTTCTTGATTCATTGTTGCTATAATTTCTGTTTAGCCAAACAGTGATAGAGCTGCATGGGGAGAGTCTGAAGAGGGAAGTCAGACCCATCCCCTATTCCCATGCTGTTAAAAATAGTTCCAAAGGCAAATTCTGGCTAGTAGGTAACACAGCAAGTCATTTCAGAGGCACCTGGACTTTAATTTGTGCTTCAGTAAATATTTTAGTATTTTATATTAAGCTTTCATTGAGCTGGAAACTGTTACCCTCCATTATTTTTTTGTCTGTATTGTCCCAATGCAATTAGAGATGAGGAGAAATTAGGGAATGAAAGACAGAATCAAATTTAGAAACTTTTTTTTTCTTTTAATATCAGCATAATAGCAATTAGCATATCTCCCCTTATCAGAAGGTCAACTTACTCAAATGCACATAACTAAACTAGATGCCAGTGATATGACTTTAAATCTGTTTTAGAAACTGTTATAACTCTTAATTAAATCAAGGCAACATAAACTTTCTGGCTTCATAAGAAACGGAGGAACTATCTGGTGTCTGCTTTCAGCACAGTTGATGTTTGCCTTTATAATTTAATATGATACTATTTCTCACATTTGGGGTTTTTCACCCCATTTCATGTGGCCATGAACTTGCTCTAAATTGTATTCAATTTGCAATACAAACTTCTTTCAGCTGAATGGTGGGGTCTATACTGTGTGCATGCGTACTAGGAAGGAGTAGGGCATGGCAGGGAGTTATTTGATTAGAGTGGAACCACAGCCAGTGCCTTTTGAGTTGACTCAGACAGTCAGCAGATAATTGATTTAGATCTATTTCTACTTGAATCCAGGGAAGGAATCCTTTCAATCTACTTTGAATCTGTTTCTAGTGACAGAATACATGCTGTGACACTGAAGATTGATTATGTTCCCAGAGTGGCAGACTAACCTCCTTTTGGATATGAAATCCTCATAAGAGTTTTAACCCAACCTTTTCTCCTTGTGTAAGCTTTGGGAAGTGCTGCCTAATGGCACTGGAAGGAGGGAAGGAGGGGGAGATTCTTGCCACTGATACAATTAATGAAATTCATAAAGTTTTCTTTTTCTCCAGAATTCGGAGCGTTTAGAGATTCCCGATGTCTCTTCAAAGAGTCTAATTACACATTAATTCAGTGTCATAAAAGCATGCAAAGCAAAACACTGAGTGGACACTAGTATATTTATTTTGAAAAGAGTAACATTTTGCACACATGACGTGAGTCACTGCTTCAATACCAAATCTAGTGGAGTATTAGCACACTTACATCTAATGTGTTTCTCATTAGATTGGCTTTTTGAAGACAGTGGTAAAATGCCTACTGATGTCTCTATTAAAATGAAAGTGGTGGGAAGTGGGATAATTAGATTTTGTCAATACTTATGATTACTGCTTTCAGTTTCTTAAAACCTTTTCAAAAAATTACTTTCCAGTTTTCTCTCCATCTTCAGAGATGAGTAAATGACTACTCTATAAATGTCATGTTTCCTCAAACGGGTCATGTTTTCAGGTTGAATTGCAACTGCAGTGTCCAGAAAGGGGGAAAAGAAGTAACATTGGATTGTCATGACATTGGAGGCCACAGACTTTGAAACTTGTACATAGGCCAACTCAGATTATAATACTACAGGATTATTTGTTCTGTGCAGTGTCCTAGTTCCTCTAGGCTCAGTACCTGTACTTTAAAATGAGAAAGAAATTTTTCTTATTACTTTTACTGCGTGCATGCCTAATGAATGATCAATTTCTATTTTAATATAAACAATGAATACTGACAAAATTCTGCATTCAAAACTCACAAATAATAGTTCTGCATGACTAGCAACTGAATATACATTTTAGAAAATCCTAATTATACTTTTGAGCTTCTATCTGGGAAAAACCCCATTAAATTAAAGACTCACCTGATGGAATAAAGTACATTTCCATTCTTGAAAATCCGCAACAACTTATTATCTGTTGTAACTTCATGAAAGTTGGCACCTTTTTCATTAGCAAAGAACAGATCAGGCTTCCAAATGGAATCTAGCATAGATGGATCTAAATCTAAAGAGTCATCTGGATATTCACTGTATGCAAGGCGTGGATCATTCCAATTCTGACGGAGAAAGATGTTCACTCGGTAATCCTGAAAAAAGAGAAAACAAGCAAAGCTTTATCAAGCATAGGGATTTAGCTTTTATTTCATTTCTTAGCCATGTAATCCCCTGTCCATCTGTGGACGACAAAAGAATTACTTAGCTGAATGCCAGAATGATACCTATTTATATTAGTGGGGACACAATGGATAAGAATAAAGATGCATTTCAGGGCAATCAAAAAACATCCTAAGATAAGGAAATACAACCTCCATGTACAGTTCATATAATTCCATATAACTCTACCTTATCTATCTACCTACTCTATCACAAATTTGTCTTGAATTTGAAATAAGAAGCATAAAAAGAGATTTATGGTGTTACCTTTTTCTGCCCAAACCCTGGCAGGGGTATTCCCATTCTCCCTCTCTCTGTCAGTGAGAATCTGTCCCACTGTAAGGGAAGTTAAATTATTATTTTTCTCTCTCTTTGATCCTTACTTGGTTTAGACCCAGCACACAGGCTTTCTGTGCCTCAGTTTCCTACGGGATATTGTGTGAGCAGTAGCTTGCCATACAGCAGTCTGAGGAGGGCCCATGTTCCTCCTCTCTTCAAATAGGGTAGAGACCCTATAAGTCTTTATAATAAATTAGATTAGCTACTGGTGTAGTCACCTGAATTTCTACAGAAATTCCTGTCTTAATCAAGAGGACTTTTATAGAAAAGATGACTTCAAATTTCTGGAAGTCATTTTGCACATACATCCTGTCAGAAATGAATTTATGGCTCCACTTTCTTACAACTTTGCCACTCTGAAAATACTTGGTTTTAAATAAAGGTGAATAATAGCTTCTTATTACATTGCATTTAGAACTGAGACTGAACATAAGGGCATAGGAACTATACTTTTATTGGTCATAATAAGATTTTCCTCATTATTTGAACAGCATTAATGAAAAAGATCAAAATAAAATAGAGAAAAAGATAGGTTAGCTGCAGGGAGAAAATGGCAACTAGATGTCAGACCTTACATGACACTTCTGAATATAACAGAAGTAAAAATCAATCACTTTTTTATGGTTAAAAAAGATTATGAAAATTAATTTCAACAAGAAGGCTTTTTTAGTCAGAATGGGAAATTAGGTGTCCAGGGCTGAGAAATGAAATTTAGCCAAACACTATGGAGACTAGTTTTAATAGGTTAGACTAACTAGTTAAAACCCCATTGGTGTAGAAATTGTTGGTTAAAAATGCAGCATTTTATTATTATTTCTCTTAGGAAACTTGGGGCATGTAATGGGGAAGAATCATGCCAACAGACATAATAAAGGACATCAGGAACCTCAATATGCAACATTTATCCATGAGAAAGTTTTTCATATCTTCAGCATCCTGCTGTTTTGGTCAATTTAATTACTCAGCTTTACTGAGTAAGTAAGTATCGCCAAATATGCTAAAAACATGCTTACCAAGTATTGCCAATACTTGCCAATATTTGTAAATCATATAGAGAAAGTTCCAGTAAAGAATTTTATGTTAACATAACTTTAACAATTTTTAGCACAAAGAAGGTAAGTAGAAAACTACACCTGAAAAATGAAATTAATTCAGATTATTCTTTCCAGCACAGGAAAAAGGCTCTCTGACCAAATGGAAGCATGCAACATTAAATGCATTGAAATTGTTAATCAGCTGCTTTATTTTAAGAAATAAACTGTTAATTAATTTGTTAAAAACACACACACAAACACACCCCAGCTCCTTTCAGGAAAGGACTGAAAGACATTTTCTTTTTCATCATGGATAGGGACAGCCTCAAAAGTCATAAAAAGTTCTTACGAGAACCTGTTGGTGTTTTTATAATTAGTACCATGATGTGGTAAAACCAGAGCCAGGGATTTGTACTATACAGATGTAAAAACAAGCCTGTATTTTCTGTGTGTTTCCAAAGTAAGACAAAATTCTTAGACAAGCTTGTGCCTCAGTGCTCACAGAATTATATTTTGGTGTCTTCTAATAAAAGGGAATAATAACCCCTGAAATATTCTTATTTCTTTGCATGAAATATCATCCCAATATCATCCCAAATATCATGTAGTACCAGAGTCCATTCCAGCTGGCTGTATAAAATCAAAAGGACAGGAGGAAGAAGGATGTGGGGGCAATGAGGGCTCCACTGCCTTTCCCAGCATGTGCGATCCTTGCACTGAAGGAAACAGCTCTAAACCTGGGGCAGTGGGGTGGGAGCACTACAGCTCTCAGGACTTTGTATTTCTACCCAATCCAAACTTTATATTTTAAATTATATAACCTGAGGTATGTCTATTTACTTTACTTTTCTCAGTAGAATATGAAGACTTTATGGACAGGATCATTTTTATAGTAAAGGTCTTCTCACATGTGTGAGACAGAACAGGTGAAAAATGCATAGCATGAAGGCCAAATGAAAAAGGAAAATGGAGAATAACAAATGATGTGAACCTTTCAAAATTATATTAAGTTATTCTGTATGTCAGAATGAGTAAAGTTTATTGGTTTAAATTGTTTCCAGCTTTTAAGATGAAAAAAGTCCTGGTTAAACTTCTCACTGAAGCAACTGGAGATATTTTTCATTGTTATCTCCCTTGAAAACGCTGTCATTGGCACTCATTACTCACTTAAATACATATCCTAATCTATCAAAGGAAAGAGGCTGCTATTTGACTGCTATTTTATGAAGGACAAGTATTCATCATCTCAGTTTATAATTACACATTATGAGCACAAGGCCTAACTACTTTAAACAAGTAGGGTTGTTTGATGCAAACACAGACACCAGAATCAAACTGCCTGAATTGATTTGTTATCCTACAAGAGGCTCAGTGTTCTCATGTGCTATTTGCCTGAAAGGATGACTCCTAATTCAAATAACTGTGACAGAACAGTCCCTTGAGGGGAGGGAGAAATCATTATTTCAGTTGTGGTGACTTCCACAGCCTCATCTGTAACCTCAAGGCTGCCATTGTCTGAACAGCTGCTGTACCCTGGTTGTACAGAACGAGAGTGAGACGTGGGTCTGCACTTGTTTCACCATGCTTCAAAACCTTAGCACAAGGTGAACCTTCTTAGAGGGTCAGCATACTGTTCACCTGCTTCATAAGGCTCAATAAAATAAAAATAATAATTGGAGATCAGGTAATTGCTCTTTGCTGTCCATGCCAAGGCTCAGGCCACTACGGACCTTGGTATTAACATTTTGATTAATAATTTCCAGCACACAGCAAAATCTGAAACACTTAGAGGATATTTTGATTTCTACTTCATTATAATTGTACAGATAGAGTTATATCACCACAACATTCAGATTGTAGCTTTTTTGAGATTTTTCCACAAATCTTCAAGATACTAATTTCCTAATTCTCACTATTTCCTTAAAGCTTTTTTCATATGCACTTCATGTGGAATCCTTCTAGATCTGAGAGATTCCAAAATATGCCCCTCATTTAAACATTGAATATCACCTGTTCTCATAAGTTTTGTATGCTTTCTTTGAACCAAGTCCTCAGAATTTCATGCATAAACTACAGAACTCTCTCTGTTGCTATTCCAAATATAATAATTTTGCCTAATATATACTTCTAAGTGAAATCTAGACCTGTCTTTTGTATGATGTAGTCAAAGGATTCTTCCTTCACTTATTTTAATTCACTGTAAAATTTCAATATGAAAAAGTTCTTACAGACTTTGGAACAACACTGTTAAGAGTACACATATCACTATAACAAATATTGCTCTTGTAGAAAATTTTTCTTTGTGAGTTAACTATGACACTTGTAATGAAATCTCATTTTCACTGCTGCAGAAGAAAACATTGATAATTTTAATTTTTACTTCTGAGATTTTCCAAAAGAACTGTCTTGGTGTCTGAAAAACTTGCAATTTGACATGCTTTTTATTGCTGCCTTGATTGGTATAATTAGACAGGATGGCCTAATTTGTGGTAATAACATATTTCCATTTTAAATTTATTTACTGTTCATAAGTACTGTGGCTACATATTAGGTAATCTATTACTTTGTCCAAATAGATGGAATTTTCTAGTTTTCCTTTACATAGCTGAAAATTTCAGACAGGACCAAACATTTTTCAGCTAACAATTTCAATACCCCTTTGAGAAAACATTTCTAGTACAGAAACACAAATACTTTAAATTGAAGTTAGCCACTCAAATTGTTGTCATTTTCCATGCAGGTTACTAATGCCATTGCAAAATCAAAGTAGGAGAAGAACCGTGAAATTCACACTCACATTTGAGAAATGCAAATATAGTTTTTGTATTCTGAAGGATTGCCTTGTATTTCCTCATGCTTAATTGTTGGAGTTCCATCACTAGTGAGATTACTTATGGTGCAGCCTTATCCATTCAAAAGGATATGTAAAAGAAAGTGCAGGGAAGGATGATTCAGGACTGGATGGGGCAGTCAGTTCTGTGAGAGTAGACATGAAAAGTTGGACTTCTTTAAACTGATAATGCAAAGGACTTGTGTTATGACTTTATTTATTACTTGGTTGCTTTCTATTATTATATCAAAGGAGAGGGAGCAAACATTTTAAATCTAAAGACAAGAATATCCTTCCTTAACTTTCAATAAATTTAGACTGAACCGAAATGGTTCATCTATTCTCTTATGCTAACAAACACTGGTGATATTTTCATTGGTCTTATTTATTATAGTAAATAAGGGGATTATTTATTTTTATTACATCTTTGCACTATTACTGAAGTGCTATTTAAAGTTCCCATGTTCCCAGCATAAGAAGGGAACTGCTTGAGCAAGTCCAGAGGAGAGCCACAAAGTTGGTAAGAGGACAGGAAAACCTCTTCTACAAAGACATGGTAAGAAAGTTGGAGCTTTTCAGCCTGCAGAACAACACTGGAACAGGGAGGTTCTGGATGCTGCAATCCTGGCAGCATTCAAGGGTAGGCTGGATAAGGCTTTCAGCAACCTGGTCTAGTGGGGGTGTCCCTGACCATGGTCTTTAAGGTCCATTCCAATCTCTTAACATTCTATGAGTCCAGGACTTAACTGCAGTAAGGATAGTGCAAATATCTAAGCTGTTTGGCATTTCAATTAATGAGTGAAAACCAATTGCAACAATCTTCATGCTTCACCATTAACTGTAACTCATTAATCTGTCAATGATTTACCATAGCAGCTAAAGAGAAATTAACTGTGACTTAAATCAATTGCTTAGTACTTAGCTTTAATTGACACATTAAATCTGTGTCCGAGTACCAACATTTGACTCTTGCCAAATATCCCTGAGAACAGGTTTTTCTGTACTGAAGAGCTGTAGAGCATTCATTACAAGAAGCAATGCAGATACACTGTTAATTATGATAAAGTGTTTGTCTATAGCAAAGAGAATTTTTCTTAGGGATCTGCTGGATGTTTCGATAGGTGGGATCTCTCTTTCCAGAAGTAATTTTGGCAGTGGGTAAAACTAATGATGTCCTTCTTGTTCAGACTCTGGAATTACGGAACCCATAGAGATGCTGAGAGCAACTGCAGTACTGTACCACTAATTTAGTATGAAGCAACTTTGTGAATTTTCTTGAACCCTCAGACATCAATGTCTTCATGGATGTGCCTTAGGAAAATGACTTCTTGCAATTTTTGTTTCTAATCTTCCTGTGATTCTTCTGTATAAGGAAAAAGATTCAGTTCCACATGTAAACACATGGAAAATTTTCCTGTCTGGTCCTGCCTGAAGGTAGGTGGCTAAACACACTGTGGGTGATTAGGATGTCTAAATTTCAGCCCTTGAGGGCTGAGGATGAGCAATAAGGCCTGCTCAGTTCCTCTAATCCTAGTCTACATTGCAAATTGTGGGTGCTCCTGCTCCCTCCATTAAGTAGGATGGCCCAGATGGATGGGAGGTTTAGGTGACAACTAACTTTCCTCTGATCTCAGGAAGATTTAAAAATTATTTGAGCTATTCAGAAAAGACTGTTGATGGACTTGAAGGAACAGGTCCTCTGAGCAGTAGATTTTAAGGTGTGTATTAATGTTTTTAATATTTCTAGGGATTTGGGTTCTTTTTGGTAAGTTAAGTTTTGGTGTTTTAGTTTCATTTTGTTTGTTTTTCATACATTTCAGAACTAGTAGATATCCCAATGAGGGTCCTGTGAATGGTTTGGTTAAAACTTTATTTTAATTTTACTGAATTCCTTTGAGAGTTTGACTCCAATAACCATCCATCAATATTCATATTGAAGTCAATAGAACTAGAAGTCACTTGGCAAAGAGCTGGCTAAAACTAGTACTTCAACATTGCTACCTGCAATATCAGATCTCTCAGTCTTCCTTATACACTTAAAATTTAGAGTTCAGCAAATAAAACAGTTATACACCACTTCTGCATGTAGTGCTCTCCCTAGGTGCGCCACCTGCTTTCATTCCCTTGGATTCTGAAGTGGTATGGCTTCTGTTAGCATTCTGGCTGGCACAGATGAACATTCCTTGCTTTATTTTCTTCTGGGATAAGTTATACCTCATTTGCCACCATTACAAATGATGAAGGATGAGAACCTACTGCAACTACTTCAGTTCTGTCTTTCCCTTAGATAAAGCATTGGGTCATTTACAGGACGCTTATTAACACAGAGCTATCAGACTTCATCATTCAATCCACAGCTAAAAAAATAATATAGGCAGTAGTTTCTGAGAGAGCTCCTTGATTTCTTCTTTACTTACTCCCTTGTCTTTTTCACAAACCATTCAAAAAGAGTTGAATTCAACAATGTGCTACAATATCTACTTACTTTCCATACCTTTTAGGGATAAAACATTGCAAATGGATGGGTTTGGTTTATTTTAGCATTGATTTATTTTGTCGAGTTTATTATCGGTAGCAATACTGGATTTTAGTTTCTGTGCCCACTATAATCATCAGAAGTCAAAGGTAGTTAATATCTAGGATGCTTATTCTTAAAAAGATTAATTTTACTACTCACATACTGTATAATAATATTTGCCATAGCTCCTACAGCATGTCCTAGAATATTTATTAATTAAAGATTCAATATACTACTCCCATATTTAATGGAAGCTGTGTGTTCCTAATGCATTACACTAAAATCACATTTTGAAACTTGTTCAGTGTAATTGCTTTTTTAAGCTTTAGCTCAGGGGCTTTTAAAATGTTTGCACTTTTAAGCAGTAAGATAAGGGATTAGATGATAAAGGACATGAAAATTACATGAACAAACAACATACACTAAGCCTCTGTCTTCATTTGGTGTTTGGCATGTTTTCAGTTGACCAAAGATTCTGGGTTTTTTTCTGCAAGCAAATGATATGTCCCTGAAGAATTTTTTGCTTTACAGCAGAAAGTACTTCTTGCTAAGTGAAAAGTGATTTTTTTTCGGAGATTTTTCATTTATTCAAATGAATTTTTGGTACTATATATTCAATTTTGTTATTAATGAATTTTATGTTAGCCCTTTGAATATGACTGGTTTCAACGAGTGACTGAATGGGCTAATTTTATAATTTTTTACTGAAAATATGCATTTGAAATCACCCTCTGTTTCATCTCCTCAGAGAAATGTAACCAAATTAGATCAAATACAATTTTGAGAATTCCATATTAAATTTCTCTTTATTTGGTAGACAAATATGACATTGTCTATAGTAAGGTAAATAAGGTAAAATAAAAGGTAAAGTTAAACTAGCCCAGAAGCAGAGCCTGCTAACTCCTGTAGTGTAAACACTTGCTCAAGTGGGCTATGAGAAGGAATATATTTGTAACTTAAACCAACACAATCAGGTATGAGTTGACCTTAAATTTATTGATATGCATGAAATGCTCCAAGAGTTCTGTTAGGAACGTCGGGTTGATGGAGTGGTTTTACAATGATACCATGGCAACACATGAAATTTTATGTGTATTTGTCCTGTACCAGTACTGAGGAGAAAGGGAACTCTTTGTTTGTCTACCCAAAGGCATCATCTGGTGCATTTGAAAAGCCCTAAGGTATTTTGCCTTTTGGCTGCTGGTTCAAAAAGATGCATGTCTTCTGCAATCCTGTGATAAGACTCCCAGATAACTCAGGGAGTCTTAGGGATTATTAAGGCCACACTAAATACACTTGGACAACTAAATAAAACGTCAACAGACACAAACTCCATTCAGTATTGATTTGCTAACCTGTTCCTTACATGAAGAAATTAACTTTGTGAACAAGTACATGCGGGTCTAGATGAGTAGAAAGGGAGAAAGAAGAAATATACAATTTATGGCCTTCCACTAGGTCCATGATGAACTTCTACCAAGGGGTAGAAATAAAGGTAACTTACTGAAAAGTGAATCCTTATTTTAAAAGATCTCAGAGACTGTAATTTGTAATACTACAGTAATACCAAAACAGTAGTCACAGGCACAAATCTAAAACATTTTCCCTACATTTTGCTAAGCTTCAAAATTAATTAACCAGTGTAAAATATCAATATATGCAATGAAAACTGTTGTATTATTTGTATTTATTATATATTTTATATACATACATGATATACATTAACAAGACATGCAAATTATGTATTTAATATAGTCAGTTTTCTGAAACTGTAGAGCAGCCACATTCACAAAAAAAAAGGAAAAATGGACTGCAACCAAGGGACCTAATAATGGTTGACTAGAAACATCAAATTTTCAGTATTCTAGCCCTTCAATCCTACCAGGAGTTAAGTAGCTAAACCTTCGTTCAATTTAAATCTTTTAAAAGAAGATAGAGGAACTAAAAAGAAGATTGTGAGAGATCCGGCATATTGTAGCTTACAATGTTTGTAGATGGAAATCAGACTAGAAATCTTCTTTAACTAATCCTGTTATACCAATAAATTAGCTTGCATATGTTCTTATACATTTACGTTTTGAAATCCATTAACTGAAAGAGAAACCTAGTGACTGAAAGATCAGGCACTGTAAAGACTGGTTATTTTTTAAAGCAAGGGAATAAATTCAGATTCTCAAAGAGTGCTTTCGAAGATTATTGTTTTATCATCAAAAACAGGTAAACAAGAAATAATGCATACCTACTTTTTTCACTTATGTGTGTTCAATACATTTGTTTATCATTCACCTTCAATATCTTAATGGTTGTAATAAAGTTTTAGGTTAGTATTTATTCAGACTGCCTCAGTTTCCAATGAGAAATGCCTTGAGGAGGTGGCTGCCTGTTTCTTTTATTTTTTATGGGAAAGAAAGATATGGGACTAAATTTGCTCAAAGGCAAAAATTAAATTTTAAGCCTAGAGGCTTGCAAGTTGGGATCTTTCTGAACTCTGGAGAAGTCTGCAACTTGTTTGAGCTGAGGTAAAGATAATTTACTTCACAGTGGCTGTTACTGGGCTATGTTTTAATATGTGCTGAGCACAAGGTTGATAATATAGATGTCTTCTGTTATTGCTGAGAAATGCTTTAACACAGCCGAAGTTTTTTTTTGGTGTTTTTTTTTGTTTGTTTGTTTGTTTTATTTTGTTTTTTATTTGTTTTTGTTTTATTTTGGTTTTTTGTTTTGTTTTGTTTTTCCAACTGCTGTGCTGGTGAAGAGACTGGGAATGTGTGGGAAATAGGAAGAGACAGAGCTGGCATGGCTAACACCCACTGACCGAGGCAATATACCCAACAGGACCATATGGTGTTGTGCTCAGTATATATCAGGGGTGAGAAATGGGTAGAGGGGCAAGAAGGAGGAGGGGCATATTTGGAGTGATTGTGTTTGTCTTGACAAGTAACTGCTATGTGTGATGGAGCTCTGCTTTCCTGGGAATGGCTGAACACCTGCTTGCCTATGGGAAGCAGTAAATTCATTCCTTGTTTTTCTTTCCTTGTGTGTGCAGCTTTTGCTTTCCCTATTAAACTGTCTTTATCTCAGCCCATGAGTCCTCTGACTTTTACCCTCCCAATTAATTCTCTCCCTGATCCCATTGGTGGAGGAATAAGAGAGAGGCTGTGTGGTTCTCATTTGCTGGCTGGAGTTAAATCATGACGAGGGATTTTTGTTGGCTTTGCAGTGCTTTTCAGCCCTGCATGAAATTGCTGAGAATTTGAAAGCCTCAGCAAGCTGGAGCACTAGAGGCATAGGAGCAGAGAAGCCTGTGAGTTGGGATTACCTGCAATTTGGAGAGAGGGAGGAAAGTGTCAATCATCTGTAGATCCCTGTCTAGAGACACCTGTCTGATGAATCTAAACAGCAGAGTAGCACTCCCTGGGTTAATTAGAAAAAGGGTCAAATGGATGTGCTTAGGAGTGAGAGAAGACAGAAACCAATTTCTGTGCTGAAGGAGATGGCTACTGCTGCTGCTGAGGCCCACATAGTATGTCTGAGATTCTGAAGTCATAAGGGTTACTTTGTACAAAAATAAATCAAACTACTTGAGAGATCATAAAGTTTTTTATTTTTTTAAATTGGTGTTAGGCTTTAAAAGGATTTGGAGGGGGGAGGAAGAGGTCTAACACTAGTGATGTATTGGCAGCAATGACATAGGTAGTGGCATGTCAGTAGAAAATGCACATCATACCACACCTTGCTGTGATCATATTGACTTTTAAAGGAAATTAAAGTCTGATTCACAGACTCATAATACTTCTCGTTCTGCTAGATTTTAGCGGTCATAATTGATAGCATGCTGTGTATTGTCTATAGAAAAAAAGAATCTGGTACATAAAAACCAGATTCTTATGAGCACTTTTGATGAATTGTATAACTTTACTGTTTAATTTTAAAGTATTATAAAATGGTTTCAACTTTTTTTTTTTTATATATATGGTTTACAATATGTCTTTGCAGTATGGGCATGGTGCATAGAAGTCTGAGCATACACATCTTTTATGTTGAGTGATTACTTTGGCTGCTGTAATTAAAAAATCACACCCAGCATACGCACACCCAGAGTGCAGAAAGTACCAAGTGTTCAGAGTAGAATAAAGACAGGGTGGGAGAATGGAGTTTTTAACTGATGCTAAAATGAGGCTGTGAAATTTGTACAAATCAAGAATTTCAAGGTCATGTAGAATGTTAGTACTGAGAACTTTTCCAGGGCATATTTATTAGACTCAAGAACAGAAATTAGGAACAAAGGTGACAATCTGAAAATCCTTTATTTTCTTAATTCAAGTTCATTCAACAAATATTTTAAAGTCCACTGCAGCTCTTGTTACTGTAAACAGAGTTAGTAAATTGCAAGTTCATGCAAAACTGAGGGAGACAAGCTACACTCATACAGTGATGGATGGGGATTTATGGACTTAACTCCTATTAGCATTAATGGGAGTTAAGGATAAAATCCCTATATATCATGATGAGATTAATATCCATTGCTTAAATACATATAATGAAGCAGCTACACTAAAGATATTTTTAAAACTATTACTTTTGACCTATTCCTTTGATTTAATTATTTTTAATAATGTTTTTACACTGATATCTGTGTTCTGATTTTAGAAATCATCACGAATGTTGCATAATCATAAGCCCAAGGGAGTTAATCTTTCATGATTACAACAAAATAAGAAACTTTATTAAGAGCATACCTCATGTGATGTGAACAGAGTTATGTAGTGTTGCCACAATCTTACTTTCACAGATACTAAGATTTTCTGCAATAGTGACTGAGTAGAACTCAGCTTGCAAATTAGATTTTTTCAAATCTTTTTCTGGATAATGCTGCAATTGCTGTATGAGGATGTAGATTTTTAGTAACAACCTATCTGATTACAGCCTTCAAACAGATTGAAAAGACTAATACAATAATGTGGAAGACTAATATAACAATGTGGAAGTAAGTAACAAGATGCTGGGAGGGAAGGGAGAAATGCCACATGATTTCATAGTGCAGTGCTGTACAAGTAATGGTTTTCCCTTTAAGTGAAAAAGGGCAGTCAGAGGAAGAGGAATCAGTGTAAACAAACATAGATAAGGGGAAATAAGAGGTGTGAACTGTTTCCCAGCTTTGCTAGAAGATTAAATCACTTTAGGTAAACAAAGGATATAAAAATTTAACTAAAGGCTGTCTCCCTTGGAATGAGAAGATAATGATTCTGGAAGAACATTTGACAAGTTTGTAAAGAAGCCATTTTGGTTTTAGGAAGCGTTAGAACAGGTGATGAGTAGTATTTAAAGCAGCACTGTACGCAGTAGCAGGGGCTTGAGCTGATGATGTAGGAGGTCACTTCAGGTCTTCTGTAGCTAATGATTGCACTAAGTGCTATGGGGAAGTAGAAAGCTTTGTGCCTGTAAACTGAGCTGTTCAGCTTTCTGTATTATACAGTGTTTTGCAAATTCTTTAAGAATGCTTATTAAAATGCATCAGAAAGAGGGATACATTTGTATGTCTGGATGAGCTGATTATAACACCTGCACTGGTAAATATTTACCTATTTTAGATAAACCAGAACAATTACTTCCAGCTTAGAGTAGTAAGTCAGCTGTAGGTCTGGATTCAGTTTTTTCTTCAAATGAGGTAAAAAATATTTGAAGCTAGGCTTCCATTAATGTAAACAAGAATTAAAAAACATGTGGCCTAGTGCACAAGCAGCAAGGCTACTACTGCTACCATTTCCCTAGACCTAAGAAACAATCTCTGACTAATGGGTTTTGTTTTCAGAACTTGTTTATACCTGAAGTTGGTACAGATAATTGTATACCTGATTTGACATTTCTTCCAGGACCAGGAAGTCAAAGCACAAGATACTGTATGCATTTGGTAGTAGTCTAGAGAGATTTTCTGAATATATCAGCAAACCAGATACTTGACTCTCGTGTATGCGCAGCTTCAAGTGGAACTCATTCTTAACCAGGTTCTCTGAAAACAAGTCCACAACACCTGTTAGTGGTGTGCAATACAACACATCACCCTTGATCCACTGTTGCAATGCAATGCCATGTCACACCTTGCAACTTGGTGTGACATTTGGAACATGGCTCTGATACCTTTGCCTCATATTTTCTTGTCCCTCTTCACTTTGTTATGCTGTTGCAAAGCCAGCCAGTGTTTTACATGATATCTTCCACCACAATTTCCAGGGAATTCAAAAATTCCCATCTAAAAAGTTATCCTAAAATAAAAGTTCCAGAGCAGAAGTGTACATAAAAAATGCTTTCCATTTCTGCTTGGAAAACCAATGGGTATAGGAATACCATTTTAAATTTGAAAAAAAAAATGCCATTTGTTCGCTAATTTGTATCTTGCATATGTACTGATGTGTTTTTCCAAGCAAACTTTGGCTGCATCCTATAGAGTTTCCTTATAATATGGAATAGTTGCTGTATCTCAGAAGGGTGATATGATCTCTCTGCTTAGAATGCAGGTTCAGCAACAGGATTTGCCTGGATTACTCTGGACATGTAACAAACTGGACAGCTGTAGACCCACTAGAATTTGTAAAATCTCTGTCTACTTGTGACTCTGTAACCCAGGATCAGGGTGGCAGTGACCAGTGTATGAAAAAACTAAAGGATGTTATATAATGTGATGCCCAAACTTGCACAAGAACAATCAATTTTTCTGTGCCATGATAGAAGGGAGTTGATTGTCAAACAGAGACCTTTTTTTTATTTTTTTAAATTCTGAAACTGTAAAGTAGCCATTATTGAGAGGCCTTGCTTTCACTCATCTGAGATACAAAGCATAGGTGTTTATTTTTCACACTTCAGTATTAACACATTGCTATATATACTGGACAGATTTTTCAGTGTATTTTCAGTAAAGAAAGGCATCTATTTCTCTGTATTTGAGATATCAGCCTAAATGATTCATTTGAGAAAAAATGCTTGATGAACCTCTTTAGCATTGAGGTTTGTAATGTATACAAGGGAACTCTTCTTCCAAGCAATCTAGTGAAAGACAACCTAGAATAGGTATGATAGAACAAAATCAGGAATGCTTATTGAAGAAAGATGAAGCTAAAGAAATTAAAGAGCTGTGGCTCATGAAAGGACCAATTATGTTGGCTTAAAAATGTGTTGGTGTGGTTTAAAAGCATATTTTATTTGCAAATGCAAGATGATCTCATTAGTGGGGGGAGTACAGAAAGATCTATAATGTGCTTCCTATCAATATTAAATTCTTTTCAGACTGAATCAAAAAATACCCCTGAGCAAAAACATCGTAAGGACAAATAAGAGACAGGAATTTCAATTGTTAATTGAGATTAATTAAGAGTGTTAGACTATAATTAAATTAATTAATTCAGAGTTAATTGTCTGCACTGTTGTTATTTGCCATCTCATCTATCTGTGAGCATCCCCTTCAATGCATTTTGAGCACATGCATTATGCTAAGCGTATTAACACACCCTGAGTCAAAATTGCTGTAAATCTGCATTAAGGTCAGTGTTGTACCTGACCTTTAAAACTCAGAAAACCTTGACCAAGTTTATCAGTCACATTTCCTAGAATTAAAGCAGATATTTTGGTACGGCCTACTACGTACCCAATAGACTAATTGTTTTGTGTATTCAGTATTCTGACTCTGAACATTTGCAGCTGAAAATGTTGGCACTGAAATTATTTTGACCTTGTGTGACTGATTAATCTCTTCTCTTATGTTTTGGTAATTACCAACAATATATATGACTCTGCTCTTAATGATCACAAAAATCTTTTATCTTTAGGAGATACAGTGGGAATACAAGCTGAGTGCAGCTTGAGCTAGAAAAACTATCTAAGGAAATTTTTAGGGTATTGTGATAAAAGCTGAAATTTAAGTTCCACTGCACCAGTAAGAAAAGTATTGGCTTTCCTGTAGGAAATAGTTCCTGTACTGCCAATATATATTTAATTTATGTGATCAAGCAATCCAACCAATTTGTCAGATTTTTAATGTTATGTGTGCTTAGGTGTTTACTATTTATCTCCAATGAAAAACTTCACATGTTAATTTGTATTAAATATGTTATGTTAATTTCATTATAATGAAATAGTAGTTTTATTCTGTGTTTTCACAATTTTTTAATCTTTTACTCTTCCAGATTTCTAAATTCTTCTGTGTAAAAAGCCCAGAATAACAGCAACATATAAAATATGAAACACTGGTCCTAGGTTTTCCTTTATATGTATGAAGCAATAGGAGTTTTTCTTGTCTAGAGGATGAGTGTGAAATTCTTAATTTGTGAATATCATTGAGACATGCACAGATCTAGTGCTACCATTCAGTTTGATAACACAGAAAAATGGGTGAGGCTGGATCCTAAATGGTGCCAATGATAAAAGTTTGTTTAAGGGCATTTTCAATTATGCAATTTCCTTTTTTTGCCTGCCTCCTCAGAGCATACATGACATAAATGAAACTGCTCATATGATCACTTAAAATCACTTAGGTCCAACTCAGCTTCCTAGAAAGAGGTGGCATTCTTTTCCCTGCTCTGAACCATCTGATCTGTATTTTGAGAAAAAGAAATGGAATGGAATATGAAATAACAAGGAAGGAAGGAAGGAAGTGGCGGAAGGAAGGAAGGAAGGAAGGAAGGAAAAGAAAGAAAGGAAAGGAAAGGAAAGGAAAGGAAAGGAAAGGAAAGGAAAGGAAAGGAAAGGAAAGGAAAGGAAAGGAAAGGAAAGGAAAGGAAAGGAAAGGAAAGGAAAGGAAAGGAAGAAAGAAAGGAAAGGAGGAAAGGAAGAAAGGAAGAGAGAAAGGAAGAAAGAAAGGAAGAAAGAAAGAAAGAAAGAAAGAAAGAAAGAAAGAAAGAAAGAAAGAAAGAAAGAAAGAAAGAAAGAAAGAAAAGAAAGAAAAGAAAGAAAAGAAAGAAAGAAGAACCAGTTTACAGAGTTGACAATCTGTAAGCCAAATAAAGCTACTTTTTCGGTTTGTCTGCCTCTCCTGAGCTGTTAGAGCAGGTGTAGGTGAGTCAAAGGGAATGTGCTTGCCCGAGAGCCACACACTGCCCTTCCCATTGCCCACTGCCCCATCCTGGTCCTTACTGAGAGCTCTTCAGCCCAGCAGTGTGAAATTGGCTCCGGGCTACTTTGCAGGCGACGCGGGCTTTTTTAACCCCTTGTTTCTCTGCCTGTTTCCTCTGTTATGCACAGCCGAGGCAGCAGAGGGAGCTCAAAGATTTTGGACATCAGCAAGAGACCCTGGGAGGCCCGGACAGAGAAGCACACTTCCAGGGGCAATTGCAGCGACAGGGAAGGACAGGGCTGGATGTGTTTGGACTCTAAACCTGGTGTACAACTTTATGTACCCCATTGTCAGCTGGTAGTTTTAAATACAAGATATCAGTGGCCAGTTTTTATTTTGCACTTGTTGCTTACTTAAGCGGTTCTGTTTGCAGTTTGGAAAAAGAGGTATTTCTCAACAATTTAAAAGTTCTTTTTGAGTCTAAGAATTTGTTCTAATGAGTTAAGACATAGGTACCTGAATTTTAAGGGATAAAATAAATTCAATTGATAAAATAGTGAAAATTGAAGACATACTGAACTGCAGTGAATCAACTATAGTTAAAAATTCAGTTTGTGAAATGCAAGATTGCTTTCATTGTCATTTAAAGGCAGAAAGATTTTCCTGTTTTTTTAGAAGTTCACCATCAGTATTAGGGAGAAGAAAAGCTAATAAACCACACAACTGAAAGTCCTATCTAGACAAAAGCATTTGTTCTGCAAAGAAATGTTTGAGTCTCTGAGAGATCATCAGCTGCTGACAATAAGTAGAAGTCTGTTTTGAGCTATGTCAGTGAATACATTATGAACAGAACACAAGCATCACGAAGGTCAAGGTTGTACTTAAATGTCACAGTAACAGTTTCTGAATGCATGAAAATAAGAGAATGAAAAACCTTGTGGTTCTGACCAGGTTTGGTATTTTCTGTAACACATTACATTACCTGGAACTGTTTGTTACAGACCAGGTCATTGTCTACCTTGACTGTTTCAATGTGTTTTGGAGGTAACACAGAGCAGAATGTAGTTTGATTATAAAATAGAAATATTGTACTAACTTAACTAAGTTGCACTGAAAGGAAATGTTTAAAATTCTCTGGTTTTGGAGAGAAAATCCAATTGAGATGTGAACTTGGTCGCCCTCTTCCCAAACTCAGGACAATTTTTGTGTGTTAACAACTCTAACTTTGTATATATCCTTTATATAGCAATTGAGTAGCTAGGTCTTTGAACTTTACTGACCTTGTGGTCTGTCTCCTCTTTTGGACCAGATCCACTCATCCAGACATTAGGAAGTAGCTGTGGAACGCTATTCTAATCATGTGGGTATTGCTTAATCCTCTGATTGAACCTGAATAAATCTCTCTAGATGCCCTGTCAATCTGTTTGGGATTTGCAATCTGGAAAGGCCCCCAAATTCAAATTAAAGCAATTTTCTATTTGGAAAAAAAAAAAAAAAATCATCTGCCTCTCTCAATAACATCCACTACTATGTTCCAAGGTAGGTAAAGAACAGGCAGTTGTTAATACCACTTGAAGATAGGGGGTATAAATATTAGACTATATGAATTTTTCTTTTTGTTATCCTAACTACAGGCCCTTGGTTCTTGGTTACACTAGGGTTATTTGGTAGGTTTTTGTTTGTTTGGGTTGGATTTTTCTTTTTCTTTTCTTGCTATAAGAATTCAGTTCTGTCATTCTAAATACATATCCTGACTCCTGAAATTGTTGGGATTTCAGAGTATTTTATATATTTAGATCTTACAAACTCCCACAGTTGTTCTGTCATCTCTCTGTATTTTAACCCACTCTGCCCCAAAATTACTATGAAACTGTTTTCAAAGAGGTGTTTTTAACTTTCTTCAAACAAATGTGAAGCGCTTGTAGAGAGAAGGAATGCCAATATCTCCCCACACAGAATTTTAGTGATTATATACTCTAATTTACTAGCATATGTCTCACCTTTTAGTGAGATTATCCTGAGGGTTCTCATCAATTCACAGTTCAATATCTTGTTTTGTTACCTTTACACTCTGACCTCTTCTCCTCATTTTGTTGAAATCTCATCTTTTTGTACTGTATCATCTTTCTTTAGTGGACAGATTTTAAGTATATGTACAAAAATATGCAACCATCTTCTTTTTATTCCAAATTTTATATACCAGTTCAAAGTTTTAGTCATTTCTCTTATTTCACCACAATAACACTGTGGAAGAAGGATTTTTAAAATAAACTATTCATCTCAGTATGCACTGTGCATGATGAAATTAAAAAATATTATTAACAAAGTTGTTTAATGAATTGGCCCTTTTTGAGGTTAGGAAGGTGGAACATTATTGAAACTAATATCTATCTAATAATTATTTCATTGAAATTGTCAAATAAAACTTAGGTAGAAATCATTAAAAAAAACCTTCTAGCCTTGGCTTTACTTTTACTTGTGTGTGATGGTATAATGATGAAATTTTTGTTAGGAACAAAAATCAATTGCCAAGTTAGGAATTCTCACTTTCCATTCTCAGAAGTGGATTTCCTTCTTCCCTGATTTCCAGCTGAACAGAAGCCCTAGCTAGCTTTAGAGCTCATGGAACATATTTAATTTGAACTTCAAACATTGACAGAGTTAAAATATCTTACCATGGTTGTCTCTGCAATGGATCCAAAGCTGTTTATAAATATGTTGCATGTGACATTAACTGGAGGACCTGCAAAAGAGAAAAAAAAAAACCCACCAGTCCCTGTTCCAGAATTATTGCTTATTGATTGTTTGTTCAATATAAACCATTATAAACAATATTTACTGACTTTGGAAGAAATAATGCTACATTCATAAGTAATTTAACACACAATTAAATTGAACGGTTTCTAATAATTTTCTTTTGATTTTTGTCAAAGGCACACTACCTATCTGACCACGTTTAGCAATTTAAAAAAACCCGCAGAAAAAAAGTTCAGTATAAACCTGCACACATGCTTCTATACAAAAAATGAAAAAAAAAACCAACATCCCATTTGAAATATATATTCAAAATATTTTATGCGTATTTCAGTCAGAATGCATGCCACTTCTCACAACAATTAGAGGGGAAAGTGACTTTCTTCACTCAAGGCAACTTCTACCTTCAATGTTATCTGTCATCACTGGGAAAAGAAATGCATTATTGCTGCTCTTATCTCTACTGCTTACAGGAAAGTCCTTTAGATTCTATTCCCATTTCTCTTAAATTCACAAAATGTTTGAGTCCATTTATAACTGAATTCTTTGTTACCATGGGCCCTCAGTCAAGTGTTGTTTTGTCTTATATTGCATTTTGAAGAATCAATAGTGGCAGAGCAGTCATCATGATAACTGAACAATGAATTGCCTCTTCATGGAAAAGGGCTTAAATTATTTTCCAGAAGTCACTTTAAAAATGTCATTGTGGAACAGCATGCTAATTTTTCCATTATTCCTCATCAATTTCAGTCCGTGTCCAAACCAAGCAAGGTTTTTCCATCTCCAAATTTTTTTTGTTGCCTTCCTACAATGCAGTATTCTTATATCAATAAACCACTTCAGTGTGGAAGAACCTGGATTCTTTTTGTAGTTGTAAGCAGTCTAACAATGAGAGATCTGTTTCTGAAATATGAAGACTGGTCTTAAAAACTTTTATGTAACATCTCTTTTTTAGTATCACTGAAGAAAAAAATTCCTCTGCCACTACTGGTGGATTGCAACTAGCAAAATCTAACATCACCAATAAAATTCACATTAAATACTTGAAGAATCAGAATGTCCATTAAAAATTCTCCCACTAGGACACAACTTGGAACATCCAGCTTTCTTTTCTGAGCGCAGAATTGTTTTGAAGTCCTGTACAACAATTCTAACAAAACGCTTAAACACATACTTCAGTCTTTGCAATACACAAGACTACACCTATGGAGCACAAATCTCAGGTAAGGAGGTAGCACTTGCAGTCACTTTGATACACAGTTAATTATTTAGAGTTGTGGAGCATATCCAGTACTTCTGAGAATTTAGTAAAAGCTTTACATGCTCAACTCCTGAAAAGAATCAAGGGGAAAGGGAAAAGTAGGGATCATGAATGAAGGCAATCACTAAAAACTGTCAGGGAGAAAATTGTATTTCTTGCCCATATTAGTAATTTGTTTGCAAGGCAGCTTTTCTTTCAAACACTTCCATGTTGTAGTACCTGCCATCCTTTCAAATTTCATGTGATGCTGTCTTGTTTAAAATAGCACTATAATTTGAAATATGTTTGCTTTATCAACATAGTTGCTTTTATTAAGAATAAGCTCCAAATCACTACAGTGCTGAAGCCTAATTTCAAATTACAATAAAACAGTTAATAGCTACTTAAAAGGGGCACAAAAGTAGAAGCTAAAAGTAGCCTCCAAATGCTTTAGAGCTAACTCAAAGACACTGTGCTGAGAGTAAAAATGAACTTCTCAGAAAGTTCAGAACTTTCTGAACTTCTCAGAAAGTCACAAAGAATCACGAATGAGAAGTTGTAAAAGCTGGAAGTCATGTTCCAACACAGGAATTCAGGCAAG
The DNA here is from genome assembly GCF_028551555.1 of Melozone crissalis. Lineage (NCBI taxonomy): Eukaryota > Metazoa > Chordata > Aves > Passeriformes > Passerellidae > Melozone > Melozone crissalis. The sequence continues at coordinate 30,277,801 of NW_026535784.1, read as the reverse complement.
TTGAACATAGATTAAAGAGAGACAGAAAAGAAATTGAGCTAAAACTCACTAGAGACAGAAAAGCTAACAATGATCGCTATCCACAAGGCGTTAAAAATAGAATCCTGCTAAGATCTGAAAGCTGAAAGAAGATGATTAAGGTATAAAAGTATCCATGGAAGTGAAGAAGGTCAGAGCAGAAAAGCCAAATGAAGGCTTTGTAGCAGCATTTGTCTCCAATTGCTGGCTGTGTCAAATACTAGAGCCATTCTGCTGGAATTTTGTATGAAGACTGTAGAAGACATTTCAGACCAAGTGAACAGGAACAAACTGACTGGCTGAGGTGATATAAATCCAGACATTATAAAAATCTTTGCAGAACTGTGGAAATACAATTCACTGTGAGTCAGCTGTCACCTGTGTCAATTTTGTAATCAGTGGAAATGTCTACCATGTTCTGCAAGTATAGCTTGAACCAAACCCCCACCCAGATTTCAGATATGATGGTGGGGACATGAACTTTATCCCTGCAAGTCTTACCTCTGTACCAGCCAAACTAGTAGAAATAATGAGAACTTTTATAAATAAGAGATACAGATTAATATTATATGTAAATACATCACATGAATTAATATATATATATATTATGAAGAAAGATGTCAAAAAGTCAAAAAGGATCAAAAATTCTATGAAAAGCTGCCCCACAAAGCAGCTTAAGTAGAAAACACTGGAAAAGGTACACAATAGGCAGTAACATGCAAATACACAACTTTGCAAAGATCAAAAGGAGGTAATACTTCTCCGCATCTTAGTATGTCACATGGCAATAAAATCAGTAAAACAATCAGCAAATTTAAAGCAAACAAAAAAAAATTCTTTTTAATATTCCAAAAACCAAAGGTTTTATTGCCAGAAGATAATGAAAAGGCCAAATATATATAAGTTTCCAAAAGGGATCAGGAAACCATATGTAACAAAATTAATTTTTTTTAAATTAAGTCCTGGTTTTCAAAGCTTCTAAACAAATGATTGCTGAAAAAAATCTTGCCAATATCAGAGCAAGTAATACTTTACATTTTCCTATATAAATGCCCAAATTTTTACTTTGATATTTAAATTTTTTACATCTAGGATACATAATTGTGTTCAAATTTTAAAGGCAATTAAGGGTTTTCCATACTTGCAGGAATGGATATCATCTGCAATGGGGCACTGAGTAAGAGAAGCACTTTACTATAGGTTTAATATAACATTAAAAAAAAAAAATGCAACTGGAACAAAGCTTTTACAATGATGCTGAATTTCCTGGTGTATTCCATAGCTGAATAAACACCATGTCTTCTCTATTATATTTTTTGAACAAGAACTCATATGCAGTATTCCATATCCAAAAGCAGACCACAGAGACAAAATATATAATTTCATCTTCTTGACCAAGATTAATTGTGAATAAAATGGGTAATTAAAAATCTTGTCTGAATAGGAATTTTACTGGAACAAAAAATTATTTAAAATTAATATCTGAGTTATCTTTTTAGTACTTACCCTCTTTCTTTGAAGCTATCACCAATTTAAAACCTTTAAAAAGGCATTAAGCCCCAGCACTTGTTGTAGGAGTAATAAAACTAACCAAAAAGTGGGAAAGTCACTTAAGGAGATACTTATTCTTAGTGATAGGTCTGAATCATTCTGGGCAGATCTGTTCAAACTGCATAGCTGTCCAGAAGATTTAGAATGTGCACTTTTTGAAAAGGAACAACGTCAAATTAGGTTTTGTCTCTTTAAGTTTCAATAGTTACAAAACAAAGCTCTAAATCCTTTGAATTCTACTTTCAAGAATTACTGCATTTAATTTTGTAATCTTTAAACCATCTGCCTATTCTTCACTGTTGCCCCATCAGAAGGTTGTGATTGGATGCCGCCCATGACAAACTATAAAATTCAATCCCCAAATCATATAGAGATGTGTTTAAAATTCCAGTGCACGTTTATAATTTCCTGAGAAATATCAGCACCACTAACTTAAAAAAGAGCAAAGCATTTCCAGCTGCAGTAAATCCTGGGTAACAAGTTTATATATACACAAGCAACTGTTTATGGTTTGCTGATGAGGAAGTAATCTGACAAATCTCTTACATGGTCCTTATGAATCAGACTGAGCAAATTCTGGTAAAACCAGCACATGGCAGTGGCTTTAGAGTCAAAACCACTTAAGTTTCTGGAACTTGGAGATGTCAAAAAATTATAACATTTCTTGCTGGATAAGAATTAAGATGGAAAGGCAGTGACAGATGACTTAGAGGAGAGAGCACAGCCAGCTTGAAGGAAAATTTTTGTAGTAAACATGGAGTAAAGCCTTATATGGGGCTTATGTGAAATATTAGAGCTAAGAGAATCTCTTGGACTCAAGAAGATAGGCATAGAACAAAGCAACTAAGGCAAAGTAAGAATAATATAATTTTTAATCACAATAGGTTTGTTCTTTCAAAACTTTATTTATATTCTGGGTAATTTAAAGACTGATATATTGTTTAAAAATTCAGTAATATAGTTAAATATGGTTCCACTATAACACTGGATCTCCTTTTTTTTCAGAAAGAAGGGTAGTCAAATTTACCCAGACTTCCCAGACTAGAATGGACGGCCTTTGTATGTATGATACTTTCCACATTCATATAAAAATATAGTTTTTGTAATCCTTCATTAAATATTCTAATGTGCCTGGGTGTAGATAATATGCTAAGACTGTCAGGAAAGTGCAGTCATTCCATTTGCAAACTGTTTCAGCCTTTGAAACTGCTTTGTTTTAATTGAATCTCCTTTGTGATAAGTGCATAAAAGGCACATGCCAAGACAAAATTCCATGTATTGAGAACTTAAAATTTCAGTGGAGAACTGGGAACAGAGAAAAGAACAAGAGGAAAGATGGTCCTTTTGGCATTTCAAGGCACAAATGGGGCCCAAGAAAGAGGAATATAATTTCATGGTAGAATTGGTAACTAAGATAAGCTGTCTTGAGTTTGATGGTCAATGTCATTAACACACTCTTGAGCACCAGACAGATATGAAGATTTGGCCAATCTTTCAAAGAGCTTGCTTTCTGTAGTGTTTCATGCTATGGCAATCCAAGCTGGGAATCTGAAACCATCAGTAAGCATTTCAGGAAATGCAAGAAACTAACAAATTATATCAGATAACTCTAATCTAAGGATAAGGTATAGTTACTGAAGGCCTGCAATTGGGCAGCTGTGAAAGTGGCAGGTGTAGAGTGTATTACTACTGAAATGAACTGCCACAATACAAAACAAATGCAAAAGAAGGCACTATTTTTTTTTTTTGAGTGAAAGTATCTCTTAGTTTTCATATTTGTTGTTTCATATTTCGTATTTCAATTTGTTTCAGAAATTGCATTTTTGTGAGCAGTAATACTGACATACTGAAAACCTGAAAGTTTAGTTGTGAAATTACCTTTGAAATTTGGTCTGATCCTTGCATCATAGCCTGACATCCTCCCCATTAGCTTATCCAGGAAATCGGATGGCGACATTGGCATGCTACGAGATCTTGCACTGTCTGTTTCCTTTGTGGCTACCAAACTAGCAGCAAGGAAAAACAAACAAACAAACAAAAATTTGTTAGAAGTTTTGTTAGCAAAACTTTGATTTTATTTAGTCAATCATAGTTCTTTTTTGTAGGAATGGGAAAACAAGAAAGCTAAGACAGTCTTTCAAGCTAGATAATACTATAAAAACAGTAGTAGTAAAGAAAGTAAAACATTAAGTTCTTTCTATATCTGTCATTTCATACATGCATTTTATTTTGCTATGCTGCACAGTTATAGGTTACTTCTTCCTCAGAACTTCTGAAGATTAATAACACTTTCAGTCAGCAATAACCAATATCATTATCACAGAGTTAAATAATGTCATCTGCATATGTGGAGTGTCCTACTGTGGAGTTTATTCTGAGACTGATCTATTTTAACTGTGTGTGCTGTGAGAGAAGCCTGGATCAGAAGAAAAAAAAAGTGCTAAGGAATTTATTAGAATAGTACTACTATCAGTAATTTTTGGTTCATGTTGATAGGTAACTGTAATAAAACAGATCAGTCTCTTGGCAGGTGGTATTTAAAATTGTCTTCAAGTGGGTAAAAAAACCAACAGGAACAACAAAAAAACCCACCAAACAAACAAACAAAAAAAAACCCCAAAAAAACCCCAAAAAAGCAAGCCAACAAAAAAAAACCAAACCAAAAACAAAATCCCAAAAAACAAAGCAAAACCCTAACGACTTACTGAACAAACTGTTTTAGGGCAAACTTTTCCTCTCAGGGCCACATGTCAAATGTCATCTCCTATAGCTCCCTCTTCATATGCATGCACAACTCCCACTGACATTCTAAAGTGTGTTCTGCACATGTTAAGAGAGTGCTGTGATCAGCCATGGGACCCAAAGGAAAAGCTTTTGTTTTGTGGAACAACTCTTGAGTGCTGTCCAACACACTGGAAAAATAACAGTCAGAAAATACATAAATTTTGAGTAATATTTGATACACAGTGCAATTGAAACTATTTGTGGCTTTTGGAGTCTCAAAAAAGATCAAGAACTTTGCATGTTTGTGCTGAATTCAAGTCAAAAATTCATTACAGAAGGACTTAAACCTCTTTTACTGACCCAATTCATTGTCTCCATATCAAGTCACTCTTTTAGAACCACTTAAATATGTTTTTGTTTAGATGTAAACACAGGGAATAATGTAAAGACTTTAGGAATTTCCTGGCTCATAAAAAAACATGCTAAATTTTGCTTCTAAACAATGGATGGAATATCAAAATGGAAAAATTTCATGCAAGTATGTGTGCATGCATAGGCCATGTGGAGCACAGACTGAGAATGTAATTTCTTTCTTTCCAAGACTCTTTTACCCAGGATGTTAAAAGTTACAGTTTTATAGAAACTTCCATTTAGAAAGTCTGCTAAAATTTTTGTCTTCAAGTTTGAAATTTGGATTTATTATCTTAAATAAAAAAAGATTTCATATTAGTGCTTGAGAGTTACCAATTTGGTTGGGCACACAGAGTATGAACACAGAAACCTCTAGAATGCTATTGTTTGCTCATATTTTAATTAAAAATGGAAATTAAGTCTTTTGGTTGTAATATTAAAGCAGAAGGTTTAAATTTTATCCTTGAGTTAATTGCTTAGCAAGTGTTTGTTCTATGCTATTTGTAAGTTGATTGGTAAATTCTTAAATTGTTCATAAATTGTTAAAGTGTTGGATATTTCTAAATGGTTTTCAATATTTTGGTGTCTCTTTCAGTAAGAAATGTTTCTTTACTCTCTTTCAATAGCTAACTTAGTTTTTTATTTCTTCCCATAGCTGCAGAATGTATTTCCATTTCTGAGAAAGTAAGTATTCAACATATTCATTTTGTAGTTCAGTTTGAAATTATCCTATTGCCACAATTTTCATTATCAATCATTCTGAATGGACCTCATTCCTCACATTATTACAACTTGTAGTGATTACTGTTTCTGTAAAACATCACTAATGTCTATAAAGCAAATAAAATACAAGAGTCAGATTACCCTTTGTAGGGTGTTATCTACTTGGAAGGCAGGAGAAGCAAGTTACTGCATGTATACACTTAGTATATACACTTAAACACTTAGATTTCTTTCTAGTAGTCCTCTGTAAGGAATTTATATTTCTATTCCTTAGGTCTATGAAATTTCTATACTATGGGATATACAATCCTATATTTTTATTCTTAATATACATAAATTATCCAGAACTCAAATATAGAAAGGCCCATTGTTTGCTTGAATGTCATTTGCTGGAAAGGAAGAATTTGTTTCTTTGCTCTTTTTTTACTTCATTGGAATTTTTGTAAACCTTTCTTTCTTGTACTTGTAGCTCTTGCTTTGCCATGGAATAAAGTAATTTGAAATTAGGGTAACTAATGCTAACTGGGAAAAATAGAAATTGCTGTGACTATGGATTTTCTCAAAGTGATATTTATTGTTTCATATGATGGCATCATTAATATTTGCTTTCATAAGTCAGTTTTAAGTCTCAGAGTACCTTGAATAATTCATTGCCTGCTTATGAAAAGAATACATTCAGCATAATTAATACCTTTTGTATAAACAAGCTTTATCTCAAAAGTAATTTGTAATTTGTAGCTAAATATTTCTTCAAGGAATATTTTCCCTTTTACTAAGCTTGGGGTGTAATGAGAAAAAGCTGTTTGAATTCTTCAGAATTCTGCCCTTTTGATTCAACTTTTACTAAAAATATGTATTACAAGAAACTATTGGAAAAATAAAACTTTCATCAGTCAAAGCTGCCATGTGGAATATTCGTCCAGTTAAAAAAGAGCTAGACTTGATAATGTAGTAAAAGCTAAGTAAAGCACTGGATTTTAGGAAGGGATTTTCTGTTTCCAGATTAATATAAAAATTTACTCTGCATGGTAAGAGCTCTTCAGTTTTATTGCACAGTGCCTCTGAAATCTAGGCCTCTGGCTAAGGGGTTAGAGCAGGGTAGACTCCTTTCATGAACCAAGAGTTGAGCTCCTTTTAGTGTTAATAATGCACATAACTTTGTCCTCGATACACAACCATTGCATAAGTCCAGGAATGGCTTTGCGTGCCTCCAGAGGGAATTCATTCTGACCTGTCACAGTTCTTTAAAGAATTTGTACATGCATTTTCTAACAGAAAGATTTATAGGAATTTAATATCAGCAAGAATTTTAATGTCAGCAAGGTATAATGGACTTGTTTTTAACATAAAGTCATAATGTGGCTTTAAATTACTGAAAAACAAAACTGTACATTTTTTTTGGAGGTAGAAGCTTCCCATTGCTGAAGTCTTTTATTGGAGAGAGATTATAACCTGACAGTCTTCTGATCTGTTTATATCTTATGAGGAAAAGTTCCCAACAAGAATGGTCTCCCTGGTAGCGATTCTGAGCTGTTTCTGTGAGCTATTCGCAAATATTAATATCAGTTATAAGGATTTATGCTATTTTCCAATTTCAGACTTAGAAGAGTACTTGACTTCAATTTCCTGGATGCCTCCTGAAAATCTTTAAAATGTAAATTAAGCCTTCAAAAACAATGGAAAAGAAATTTGATAACTGAAGTTGTGGAAAAGAATAAAGAAAAAAATTGAAAATGTCAAAAGATATATTAAAAAATTATTTCTGACCAGACAAATTCACACCATTAAAACTTACAGTTTTTGTTTCAAATGAGCTGTCGCACAACACCAGACAAGATCAGAAAATGACAATCACAAGGACTATAATTACTCCTGTCTCTGGTCTATTCTGTCCATTAACCTTTTTTTTGCCAAAAATCTGAGAACAAATGAGTTTTGCATCAATGTCTTGAAGTCTGTCAAGCTGGAATTTCAATCACTGACATAGAAAATTCTCCTAAATCACAGGTGCTTTACCTACAATGAGTCATGTTTGAATCAGAAACTGTTAGGTCAAGCTGAAGATATTTCAAGTGGGATATAAATGTTAGAGAGAAGAAGCGGCCTGACACAGACTAGATGCAGCTTCTCTAGATCAGCTACCACATCCTAAATTTGAGAAAGCAAGCTACTTGTAAGAATGGTGTTCAGCAATGCCATCTACAATCTGAAAAGAAAATGCAAAGCAATTGGTGGTTTAAAACTAAGAAATGCAAAAAGAATTGACAGAGACATAAATTCTGATGATGTGAAGAAAGCAACCTCTTTCCTGAAGTCAGCCCATTTCAGTAGGAGAGTTTAAAACAATTAGAGCGAGGATATTAGAAGATGTATGAACTGTGAACATGAGAAAGCAATGAAGAAGGATTCAGAATGCCTGAAACAACTCAGCACTGTTGTGGTGAAGTTCTCACTGTGCTGCTGTGTTATGCAGTGGTGTGGAAAGATTGAAAGAGTGAGTGGAAGCATGAAGGTCACTTATTATTTTATACGATATTAATGAGACCAGTTCTGGGATGTTGCATCAAATTCCACATCTGAGTTTTAAAAGGACTTTAAAGCATTTGGAAAGATACTGAAAAGCCATGACCTGAGAGTTAGGGAAATTTGCTTCCAGTAAGAAACTTTAGAAACTTAATCTTCTTTGTTTATCAAAAAAGAAGAGTGAAAAAAAAATAGCTTGATTGAAGTGTATAAATATCTCAAGATAGCAGAAAATGCTGGACATTTATCTAAAGAATAAAAGCAGAAGAAAAACCAATGAGAGTTGGACAAATTCAAATGGAAATTTGGACACACAATTTAATAACAGAAGATCAGATTGAACCAACTAAGACAATACAGCTTTCTGGATGAAAAAAATTAATAAAATATAAGGTATTGTTCTTCATATATGGCTAGATTGGTGGAAAGGAATGATATATAGAAAAGCAGGCTAAATTCAAATTAAACATTACAAATCTCATGCAGAAATCTTCAGACTGTCAAAAGGCACTTGATTGATTTGATTGAAGGAAGGGAAGCAATGGGCATTGTTCCAAGTGTGAAATGATGTCTTCTCAGGGTCCTTCTACACAAGGGCTGGGTTGCAGGCTTGCAGTTGCTGTAATGAGGTCTGAAAGTTACAGCTGTAATGTTGGCTCATCTTGCTCAATTCCTTTCACAGCTGGGTATTTGACTTACTAAGCAGTTGTATGAGCATGAGCTCCTTGCACAGTAGGAGCTTGAGCTCTGGGATGGAAAGTGCACTTGAGCTGCCCATAAACAAGAAGCAGTTTAAAGAATCAGAGGTTGACCACAATTAGGAAAAAGAGAGGCAAATATTCTGTCTATGACATGCACCTGCAAGGAATAAAGAATTGTAAGCTAAATGACAACGTTGTCATGAAAGCAAATGGATGTGAAGTTGCCAGGAATAAATTTAGATCAAAATTAAAAGACTTTCAACCACTGAACCATTTTAGTTATGGAATAGTATAACACTTTGAGCATAGATAGATAGCCTTGTGTGTTTCAAGATGGAGCTAGGCCTTAGGATAGTGTGACATGTATGACTGTGATTGCAGGTGATGGGATTTAGCTATTTTTTAATCCTCTCCTGAGAATATGTTTACATTATTATTGATTCTTTTATGTTTTTAAAATATTTGCTGCTACAGAAGTCTGAAAAAAGTATGGTTAACACAGCTATACAGCCAGAGCACCAAAATCTACAGAATTTAAATGGGAGGTCTCATCTATCAGCTTGCAATTTAGCTACCAAGATAAAGCATGGGTCATGGATAAAATGAAGCATGGGTCATGAATCTGTGCTCCTGAATTGTCTATTTAAAGTGGGAATGTTTGTGAGAGAACATCTTTCTCTTCTCTTCCTCCAAAAGAAAACTATAGGAAAAAACTCTTCAAAGGGCATGTACAATTCCCACAAATGTTTCCTCCTCAAAAACATTTAAGGCTGAAAAACATCAGATAATCAGATTGCTCTCTCATGTCTTTTTTTTTTTCCTGAAGAACTACTGTGTTCTACCTGTAAGTTGTGTCTATCTATCCTAATCCTCTGCTCATTTTTACAAAAGCACAAACAAGGGAAAGAAACTTTACATATGAAAGTGCTTTATACAAGCTTTATTTTAAAAGGCATATTTTCAAATCTGATTTCAGGCCTACTATCTTTGAGACTTATCATTCTTGCAGAAAGTGCTGTTTTTTACTGATTTCCTTCATTTAAACATTCATCTTCAAGGTAGGGTATTAAAAATTGTTTTCAGTGTGTGGTTTCAGCCTTAAAAATACATATATTTGTTTGAAAATACTGAAGAAAAATGGTGATGGAGTACTATCAGCATTTCTATAAAAAAGATTGTGTCACTCCAAAGGGGCTCAATAAGAAAAGTATAGACAAAAGGGAAGGAAGAAATTACATCTTACACCATTTGCTGAGTCTTCTCATTTTACTGCTGCTACAAGAAGGTGACAGGCAGAGAAAGAATAAGGTGTGCTGCAATTATACCTTCCTGGAAACTTCCTAGAGAGATGCTTCCAAGTCCAATTTAGGACAATCTGCTCATTTATCCAAATTAGCTCTGAGTAGTCTCCAGAGTCTCACAGACTTACTTTTGAACTCAATTGATACAAATTATCTTTGAGTTATATGGTAAGTTCATTTTCTCCCTTCTATAGGTAAACTACTGACGCATTTTTTCTTGAAAAAATGTTTTCTCACATTAACACTAAGTTACTGTCACATTTGTCCTGGGGATTCATTTCATCTCATCATAAATTACTAATTTTGTCTCAAACACAATCCATTTAAGTCTTTCAGAGAGGTTGAAGTTTTACATTTCATTTTATAATGCGTACTACAGTGCCACTACGTGCATTGTGATGGTCCAGTAGGTCTTTCATTTCATTATTTAACTTATTCTCTCAGACAGCAAGTGTGGCCAAACCCCTGGAGCAACTGGATGTTGTGTTTGTGGTCCATTCTCTCCAGCTGATGTTTGAATGTTTTAATGCACTTCATATGAAAATACTTTCCAGAGAAGTTCAAAGAAATTAATTACACCCTTAGAAGGAAAGCAAAAACTGCAGCCAGTATGCATTTAATTGCATCTCACATACATTGCTACACAAAAGCATTTCAGTAAATTATTCTAGTGGTACTTATTCACTGATTCACCAGCAATGGTTAGGAGAATTAACCTCATGACTAGTGTCCTTGATTCTATAGCTGTAAGCAATGGTGATAGAATTCATCAGCTTTTAAAACAAAAAATATTCAGTGTAACCATGAAATATAAGAGGTCTGCTAGGAAGGAAATGATCCTCTAATTGGTGGTGTTGGATCATCTGATGGTGTCTTGCATTTTGAAAACTTCAGCAATAAGATTTTGTGATATGAAGAAAGCATTCAAAGCCTCTTCTGAATGATACAGAACTTCATCAAATACATTTGGTAGAATTAATGGGGAAAGCAAGCTTTTAATTTGATGAGGTCAGAAGCATTTTGGTAATGGTACAAAAATATGGCTTTTTTTGTAATGGTAATGTCTAACTATCTGATCTACTAATTAAGTAGGTGAAGGACTAACAAGATCAGATTTTATAGTAAGCATAATTTGCACACATTAGTCAAGAGGTGCATAAACCTGAACAAAAATACCTTTTTGACAGTAGAATGTTCCAGCATGTGATATCTTAAAATAAAATTAAAATATAACAGGAATGATTACTGAAGGCCTCAAGCTGATCCAAATTAGTTTTTTCCTTGTTTTTACAAAAATAAACTCTGCTCTTTTTAGAAAGACAAAAACTGCTTTCAATTTTACACCAAAAAATCTAATCCATTAATGTAAAGCATAAACAATACTAATTTTTTTGATTTTTTGGGATAAAGCTAAGGTTTTTCTAAATTTTTGCATCATTTATCACTGAAATGCATTTGTTCAGTTAAGTGGCATGACACAGATATTCTTTTGAGGTGTCACATGTTTAAACTGACTGAGATAGCTGTGCAGGAGAGAAGTACAAGTCTCAGTGGTTTACTGCAATAAAGAATTTTAAATTTTAAAACCTTAAAGATTAGCAAATATTGTGGTGTGGGAGTTCAGAAGACAGGAAAAAAAATTTTAAGCAATTATTTTTTAAATTTAAATAAATTAAAATGCTTCATAAAAAATAAAAGACAAACCGACTTTTCTGATTGGAGGCCATTCATCAGCAATATTTATTTATGAAAATCCAGGGCCATTCTGGAAGGCCAGGAGCTATGTCAGGGGGTCACAGCTGCATGGACCCAGTACTGAAAGTGGCATACTAAATAATCTGTCACTGCTGCTCTACTCTAGCTCACACAGAGATACTTTCTTCTGAGAAACAAAACAAAATACAAAATTCATCTCCTTCTCTGAATTATCCTTGGAAGACAAGCTCTTTACATTATCGGTATTGTGAACTCAGGGAAACTGAACTCTTAGTTTAGATGCCTGAATTAGACAATGTTAACATCTACCATTCAAGGTTAATACAAGGAGATAATTTTCTTCCAACTCCTTTGTATTCCATTACAAAAATAACTCTATTTGAATAATGATTTATTGTTGAATAAATTAATTTAATTCTGGGGGACAAAAAAAAGTTTCCTATGGTGAAAGAATAGTGGAAGAGGGTGGCATGTAATAAAGCCAACGATAGTAAATGACAGAGAAAGAATTAAATTTGCAATGTGTTAACAAAGACTGAGATTGCAAGTGCATTTCATTGTACTTCTGCTAAAATTGACAATAATGTGTTTCTTGCTAATTAAAGATGCAATCTCTTTTACTTGTTGTAGGTCATAAATTTGACAGTTCCTTGTGCAAAGAAAATGCAGATTTTCATGTCCTGCAATGTTTTAGATAATGATAATTTTATCAGAACAAACACAGAATTCTTAACTCATGTTTGCCAGAGTGTCATCAACTAAGAGGAGCAGAAGCATTGTATCACCAAGACTTAAAAAATGTATTTTCTAAGAAAAGCCCTCAAGAAAATTTAAAATATTTTGTGTAAAATTTAGATTTTCTACTGATTTTTCACAGCTACGGAGATAAGTAGAGTTGCATCAGGACACATTTTCAGCCAAAGTAACAATACTTAGGTGCAACAAAAAAACCCCTTTCTATTTTAAGTTTACTAAATATTTATTCTTTATTATTTTAGTGGCTATAAATAAAAGCTACATTAAATATATAGGGGATTGAATTTCAATGCAACTATTAGAAAAGTATTTTTCTTTTAGATTTGAATTTTTTTTCTGTTTCAGCTACAGAATTAATATTAAATTTTAGTGCTCCTGTAGCTTAGGCAATAGTTACATGCATTTTTTCATGTTCCTGATACCTTTAAGGTGCCATATTTTTTTGCATTTATTAATACAGTTCTACAATCTTCCTCTAGTCATGTTTGTAATGGAAGTAAAATAGCTTGTTGAAGTAAATACATGTTTAACACATGTTAACATGAAGTACATAAATCATGGACGATAGTTTCAAAAAACTTTAGATTGAAGTGGAATGTTTCAGCTTATCTTAACAGAGAGAAAAGAAACAGAATAACGTGATTTAAAGTCTTCTGAATAAGTTGCTCTGTCATGACCATCATTCTAGTATATTTAGTCTAGATAATGTTAGATTTATGTAATTTTTTTTTTTTTTGTTTGTGACTTAGTTCATATATATAAACACAATGCTTTACACTTTCCTTAGGAAAAATAATCTCTTAGGGTAAAAGAAGAAAATTAATTTATCAGCATTCTTCATTATCCTACGGGCAAGGCTTTCTATCTTCATTAAAATATGAATAAAACAAAGTACAGGTTGTCTCTGTAATTTTGCCTTGTTGTATAAGACAAGTTTATTGTTGCCAGTTTCAACAATGCAGCATATGAATTAATATATTTTATAAATTTGGACTCCGTTCTGAATATTTTTCATTGATTTCCCAGAAGAACCTATATAATATTCTTTTAGCCTGTTGTACAGCCTATTTTTATAAATTATCTAAACTCAGGTCTTAGTTTCTTGCCATTTTTTATTTTATTCAGCCTACTTTTGGATGAGGAAAAAGCTAACTCAAAGAGGAGCAGAAAATATTTCAAATATTCAAATTCTGACAAATCTCTCACTCTTCCAAGGACCTAAAGAATGGGTTTAGGTTTTGACAACTTTATTTGTTGATTAAAAATAGTTAGATCTTCTTCAAATTCAGTTAACTTTGTTTTGGTTTGGTTTGGGTTTTTTTGATAGATTGTACTTGGCTAAAAGGAATGGAATATTTTAAAAAATATTACATAATCTGTAGACCACTTATTTCTAGAAGTCTGAACTTGCATTATTATCCCACTATAAAGAGTAATTTGTGTATTCACTAAATAATGCAGAAAAGTTATAGGCATAATGGATAGGTGGCAAAGTGACCGAGTAAAATAATTTCTTGAATATTCTGTTATTACACCAGATATTCTTCTATAAAAGCTGTCAGAGTTGAATAATTACATTTATTGTCATGATTCCCCTAACCAAGTGACCTTGCACAGCCCCTGACTGGTGTCTTTCACCACCATAATGGATGCTAATGCCGCTGGTGGCAATGAGGCAACACAAGGCTGGCAAATTAATGCAAGTGAGACTTTTGACTGTAAGCTGCTGTTTCTCAAGGCAATTCTTCCTAGATCGAGGAAGAACCTGTGAATTCTACAAACAAAATTCTACAGAGTATAGCTGCTTTGTTGATTCTGTATTTAGAATACATTTCAGAATGTCCTTTAAATTGTAGAAATGTTTATCACTGAGTTTCTTAGTTCTAATGGATTTTTTTACTATTATGGGAGTGGCCCATCAGCTTTGCATTTATTAGGTTTTATTTATTATAAAGTATATTTATTACACTCTTAACAGTATAAACAGAGCAGTGTTCACTGAAGTGTACATTTGCAGAAGAGACATCTTTCTTGTAATCATAATTAATGGCCAATTAGAATGTCATGTGTATTCTGATCCTTTTTTATATTTTGTTTTAAAAATTGACTTTTATGGGTTGCAAACCCTAAACAAAACTGAAAATGGGTTCTTTCCTGTGCTTCTTCTTAATTTTTTGTATGCATAAAAAATTTCTCAGAAAATCTTACATTAGAATAAAACAATTGAAGTTTATCAAAACTAGATAAAAAAATTGATTTTGAATTAAAATTCCAGATTTGTAAAGATTGAACCACAATTCAATGACACAATATTCTGTTTGCCTTAGGGAATCTCTGGTTATATCAGTCCTGTATCTTGAGTGAACATGTGAGATGGCTGTTTAGAAGATTTGACTTTTTCTCTAAAATAAGTTTGATAAAAGTTCTGTTAGAGAAGAGCTGAATATAGCCTGAAAAGTCACTATATAAAGGATTTTTTCCCAAAATACTTCTCATGAAATTGTTTATTCTGACTAGTCAGCTAATTATAATGTAGATCTGTGTTCTTACTAATAATTTAGAGTTTTCAAATAAGACAAAATATTTCTAGTTGAAAAAATACTGTTTTCATGAAATGGAGTTTAGAGGAAACATATGTGTTTCAATGTAGCTTTATGAAATGTTGACAGCCTTGGGTGGGCTATTGTTCAGTGTCCTTTCTATTTTGTCAGTAACAATCAGTTTTCCAATGTCAATGGAAACTGAAGCTGGAGTCTCAGGTTCTAATTTTCAAGGACTAAACATCTTCCTCAAAGAATTAGGAGATTTTTTTCTTGCTTTCTGCAACTTAGACTTATTTTAATGCATTAAAAAGTGAGAAAATATTTTCAGAGCTTTGGAATTTTTTGTGAGACAGGAATGGTGATGTTTAACCAACCGTTTTAATTTATAGGAGATATGTGGATTAAGTATTTTTTTCCTTTCTATTAATTCTATCCAGGATCAACACTGTAATAAATCAGTATAAGACTTTAACAAGAACAGAGTTGAGCTTCAGGGTGATGATGAGAGTGACAGAATTCATGCCACATAATGACAGAACCCAGTATTCCTAATGCATGCACTGAAGCATATTCCTTACGGAATAAGTCAGAGAAAATAACGTGAAGGTTAAAAAAAAAGTGCTGCTAGCCTTTCATGCTTCCTCCAAAATTATCCTGGTCCACTACACTCATTCTCTTTCACACACAGAAAGTGGTGTTTGAACTTCCCCTCAGATACATATTTAGTCTTTGCTTTTCTAGCCTTCATTATGGCAGCACTTAAATTATCATCCCAGTATTAGGAACTTTGTGTAAAAACTTCCAAATAAGCTGAGAGAAGGAAGGGTCATGACCTGAGCTGGTCCCCCACTGCCCTCACAAATCCTTCACCAGATGAGCAAGGGGTCCAGACAGAGCACCCTCTCCCCTTCCCTGGACCATCATGAAAGCATTGAGGACACTGCCTCCTTCCCAAAGAGTGTTAAAGGCTTTATTATGTGCAAGATCCATTTTCTCCCGAAGAAGTCATCCCTGATGAAAAGGAGGAAAAAGAGCATTCTGTTAACCATCATTTAGGGAATCTGAACAAGCGCCTTTGTGCACACATTTTGATCACAGGTGAAAATTTGAGCACTTTTGGATCCAAAGACATGTGTAGAGAGACAACAGAAAGAGGTAAAGAGAGAGGGACATTCTGAGAGCTCATTTGCAGAGTGTTAGAATTTGGGTACAAGTTTTGAAGACAAAAGGTAAAATTTTAACACATATATGGAGAAACTTCCAAATAGTATTTTTTATTCTAGTTCCCTGCTATGTTGTACTTTTTGTAATCACATATTTCTGTCTCAAGTGGGGACATTTCATATTCATTTTGTGTGGTAAAAACTTGCAATACTATGCTCAAAACATTTGACTATCAGTTTTTAGTGCACAACAACTGAGGGAAGTGACAAGATATTTTATTCTACTTTAAGTCTTGCAAATTAAGAGTTTAAGCAAACTCTGATAAATTTGCTTCTTAAAAAAAAATTAAAAAGGAAAGACAATAAACAATCCACAAAGAATTCTTCTAGCAGAATAAAGCACTGTGGAATAAATCCACAATGGATTTTAAAAAAAAGTCTTTTGGGGGATGTATTCCAGATATGATGCTGAAATCTGGCCACTTTGAATTTAGTTCTAATACTGCTGAGTCAGAGGTAATGGATCTGACCCAACAGCATCAGGGAAAACATCCCACAGATGCATATCCCTTCCCAAAAGTTCTATGTATGTGCTTAGGCACAGAATGGACATTTACTCTCAAACACAGGAGTTAGGCACAATTTCACTGCGTGAAGTCAGCACTTTATTCGTGATTGATTTCAAGATATTTATTCTATTTTTGCCAGCAATTTACCACGTTGTGACGTTTATTTTATCTAGTAGGGCACTCTTACTCAGCACATATATTGATCACAAACCTGCAAGTTCACTTGGTCCCTGAAGATGTCTTAGCCTACCTAGCCCAGAGGATGGACTCTCCTGTGCATTTCTGAATCTCATAAAGGACAGCAAGTTTTGAACCCTTTATGAAACTACAAGACTTAGCAGGACAAAAACTCAAGATCCTTTTAGAAATTGAGTTCCACTCCATGCCAGAACATTATAAACCAACTTTTCACAAAATAGTCCCTAAGCTCAGTCCTGAAATAGTCCCTAAGTGCAGTCTCCCACTAAGATGTAGCATGAAAATAGTTTTAAAGAGAAAGAAAAGAAAAGAAAAGAAAGAAAAGAAAAGAAAAGAAAAGAAAGAAAAGAAAAGAAAAGAAAAGAAAAGAAAAGAAAAGAAAAGAAAAGAAAAGAAAAGAAAAGAAAAGAAAAGAAAAGAAAAGAAAAGAAAAGAAACCTATGAGAACCATGCTGATATAATTGTATTAGCCAGGTATTTCTGCTGAGTGATTACTTGGGAAATTAAAATTAATTAAATTTAAGTGTTGGTAAAAATCATACAAAATTGTTATCAGCCAATTTTGTAGAAAATCATCTGTAAAATTGCATGTTCTGGTACTTGTGGATCTTCAGAGACACTAGGATTACATTAGGTTCACATTTTACCTTTCAAAATTCAGAAAGGGAGAAGGTATTTGGAATTTTTTTTATAAGGAACTCAAACTCTAGACATAGTGGAGTCTTAATGTAAACTAATAATTGGAGTATTAATGTAAACTAATTAATGTGCATAGTATATGAAGCCTTGAGCAATGCTGTGATGGGCAGATAAGCCAATACCTTTTTTCGATTAAATGTTTTTATATATCTATCTTATATCAAAGAGAGAATGCAAAACAGAGAAAAATATTAAGACAGTAGGTGATGTAGTTATTTCTACATCTTGAATTTTATTAGAGGAAAAAAATTAGTTTGTTTCTTTAAATTTTACAGCTGATTTGATTTTGCTTATGATACTTTTCCTAAATTAGTTTTAACTGTAAGAATCCCATGCAGGTTAATAGCAATTAACTGAGCCTAAGGAACTGTTTGAGACAATTTAGTACTCCTGTGTTCTACTCTATTGTTTCACCAGAAGAGCCTCGGGATAACCTGCTGCCATTCTTTCTCCTCTAACCATTGATTTGCATTAGTCAGTAGCCCCACTACTTGTGCAGCTCCACTATTCAATGCCCCATCAATGACCATGATCATATCAGACCAGAGTATTCTTGAAATTTTCTACCTTTTCTGTGGTCTTAAACTGTTTCACTTGAAAACTGCATTTTGCTAATATTTTGTGTCACCAGAAAGAAACTTCGGTAATAATGATATTGAAGAGGACTGATCTTCCTTAGGGAAGTTCCTACCTGGAAATAGCCCTGACTCTCCCTGCTGTCCCCACTCATTTTGTACATCAGAGGTAAGCCCAGAGAAGTAACAGGGTGGTATGCAGTATGGAAAAATTGTATAAAAATTTGGAGTGTGGAGTCACTGTCCCTGCAGATGTTTAATGAAAGACTGGATGTGGAACTTAATGCCATGGTCTAGTTAACATGAGGATGTTCATTCAAAGGATGTGATGATCTTAGATGTCTTTTCCAACCTAATTCTGTGATTCTGTGATCTGTGATTCTATGGTTCTGTGATTCTGTTCATTATGTGGAAAGCCCGGTTAAGTGTAGATCAGGTGTTGTTACCCTGTTTGCTGTTGTATTCAATAATGTGTTGGAGCAATTCGTTAGACATCTGACTGGAAATGTAATAATGAAATGAATTCTTTTATATAAATATATACCATCTATGGTTTTTTTCTCATTTTTTCTTTTTATTGTCACTTCTTAGACTTCCATTGCCATACCATCTAAAGGCAGAAAGGACAGCCAGAAAGGATAATATTGCCTAAAAAGCCATAAAAAAGAAGAAATTATGCTAGGAAAAAAGTATAGCCTTTAAGATTCTCATCCTTTTTTCTTGACTTTACAGTGCAAACTATTCTGCTTTCTGATGCTCTTATTCTTCTGTTTTGGTCCTACATCCTTGTTGAACATAGTTTTTTACAGTGTATTTTCCTGCTCTCTGAGATGTTCCCTTTTTGCTGGTAGTTGATATCCTCAAAAAGGTGCCTTTTACGTGACCTATTCATGATGCCAATTTATCAGTGAAAGTGATATCTTCTATTTCCTATCTTCCTTCACTGATTCTTTCACTAAACATCATGAACTTTAGTAGGAAAAGCAGTAAAGAGGACAAGAAGAAACACCACAGAAAAGGGCTCTTCATCATTCATTACTTGAGAAAAGCTGATTTGCAGGAATAATTCCCTATAGGTATTATTACATAATACTCAGTAAGGTCATTTGAAGCCTGTATTCTGAATCTGTTAAAATAAGAAGCTCTAATCTTGTAAAAATTTTTTATTTTCTCTGATTGTCATGATTTCTAGGATGCCTGGACAAAACTAATATTATAGAGGAGCTATTACATTTATCATCATACAGAAGCACAGCACTTATCTCACAATATTACTTGCTTTCAGTTGTTGTTACCATCAGTTGGCTAGGAATGAATTAAAAGAAGTTGAAAAGTAAGAAAATGTCACTAGCACTGTAAGAATTGAAAGATTCATGGTTTTAATTGAAATTTCTGTGTTATTTAATTTTCTTAAAGATTATAGTACTGTAAACACAAAAATATATACATCATACATAAATATATAATCCTTTCCTGAAATTATAAAGATGAAAATCACTTAGAAAAATCACCATGTTTTTATAGAAATAAAGAATGGATAGCTAAAGCACTAACCAAATTTTTGCTCATGAAAATTAAAAATTGTACCTATTTGGTACAAAAGGATTTCAGCCTCTTCAGTGATATAGTTGAATTAGAAGAGAAATTGGTAGAGCTGATATGCAAGAGCATTTGAATTACATATTCAAATAAGGGGTCACAAAACCCCTTTTTGACACTTTTGTTTGAGTTTAGAAAAATGCAATGCTTTCCTAACGGTACTGATGCTCTCCTCTTAGACTTTTGGAAGGACCCTCCATCACAGGAATTTGACGGGGCTCACTGTGAGCTCTGGTAATTCCGCTTTGAAACAGAGAGGTTTGTTTTGTAGAACCCTCAGCAGGAGTTCACCTCTCTTCTCTGAGGACTTGTGTTTGTTTTTCCTTTTTTTTCACCCTCAGAAATGCTGGGGAGATTCTTGTGGTCTCTGCACGAGCTAGTGCATAAGCACGCTTTCACCCAGTCTTGTACCTTCATCATTTCCATCGTGAGCCTGACCTGCTGACCTGACCCTTTGGCTTTCACCTTGGGCATACCTCTTCAGTACCACCTTTGCCCATCAATTTGAACTTTTGAACTGTTCTCCTGCACAAGTGCTGTGGGACTGCAAACTTTTATGGCAGAATCCTGTTCCTTCCTGCATTGCTGTGAGTCTGAGCTCCCAGCTTGCCTACCCTTCCTGTGCTACTCCCTGAGATGTGCTAAGTGCTTTTCATGGGACCTGGAGTCTGTCACCTTCTTTATTCCACAGAAACTAACTTTCATATTAAGTCTGGGCTGCCAAGGAAAGGCATTATGCCTCAGTGCTGTCATCTTGCTTTAGCAGATTTTCTTTTACAAACTTTTATTCGCATCTTGATTTGGACACTTTTTTTTCTTGAGTAGCATTGTAGGTCTAATTATTGACATATTAATAAGCTACTGAAGCTTCATTAGAGCACCTGAAAATCTTTATTTTCAAAGGTGTTTGTGATGCTATGTCAGAATTAATAGTTTTTAGCTGTTGTATTTTTTCTCTTTCATTATTTGAAGGAACTAATACTGGCCTAAAGGATAATGACTTCTGCCTCTCATAGCTATTCACCTGAAATCAATTTGCAATGAAATGCAAGAACAATTTCAAAATCAGTTAACCTTAAACTCAGATATGCCCCAAAGTTATGTTGCATGGAGGTTTTTCCCACAAAAATCTGATTTTTAAGAGCAATTATCTGTGTCTGTGATACTGTTTTCGTTAATGTAAGTTCAATGGAGTAGTGAAAAGAACAAGGAAAGAGGCAAGAGTCTAATTGTAGCATGGTTCTTAATCTATGCTAATGTAGATAAATAAAGAAATACCACGTAGGGAGAATCTATTTTGCATTTCCCCAGTGCAATCTACCTTTTCATCCTGTTCTTTCCTCATACACAGGTCTACATATAAAATAGATAGATTACATCCTCCAAGGAAAAAGCAAATACCTTCAAGTCCCCGACAGCATAGCTCTAACAGATCAGTGCTGGTGTCCGTGAAAGTTCCTGAGCTGTTATGAAACTGTTTTTGACTCACAAATCTGATCTTTGCATTTACTCTACAAATATGATCTTGCTTTCATCATGACCCTTTGGAATTCAGGCAAATCCAGAGGAATTTTTTTTAACACTGTTACTTTATTGAAAACTCAGGAGAATACTCAGTCTTAGACATTATTATGACTTCAAACTATATCTCAGAATTTTTTTCTTTCTTTGGTAGTAAATTACAGTTATTTCAAGGCTACATTACATTATTTTCCCTAGATTTTGCCATTTTTTTACACCCAGACCCTCTTAGTATCACACTCAGGCTCAGACTGGCAGTAATATTAATAAGTAATAGTTTTATTTATTTTGGGTGTGATAATAGATTTTCTCTCTATCCTCAAATATATTGCATAAACAAGAGTGTTATGTGCTTTAACCATTGTTTTTCAGGTTTAAAATCTATTAATACATTATCAATATGTGTGTTAATCTAACAGTACAAACATGCACAGTACTATGAAAGACTATGGATAATCATGAAATCGTTAAGGTTGGAAAAGAACTCAAGATCAAGAAGTACAACCTTTCACTGAACACCTTCTCAACCACAGCTCTAAGTGCCATATCCAGTCATTTCTTGAGCACCTACAAGGATGATGACTCAACCACCCACCTGGGCAGCGCATTCCAATGCTTGACCAGTCTCTCCATGAACAAATTCTTCCTGGTATCCAATGTCGATCTTCCCTGGCACAGCTTGAGGCCATTTCACCTTGTCCTGCCACTTGTTTCCTGGGAGAACAGGCTGATCCCCACCTGGCTGCACCCTCCTTTCTGGGAGTTGTGGAGAGCAATAAGGTCCCCCCTGAGCCTCCTTTTCTCCAGATTAAACAACCCCACTCTCTCAGCTGCTCCTCTAGACCCTTTCCCAGCTTCATTGCTATTCTAATTTTTTTCCCTACATCTTTCAGAGACCAAATAATTAGACCAAATAATGACCAATATACATCTTGTTTCAGTCATTGCAATTTGAAGGATCTTTTGATGTGGAATGAAGAATGAGTTATTAAAAAAAAAATAAATCAGGTGAAGTTTCTTCTTGTTAAGCATGCATCTCGAGACTTTGCTCATTAAAATAGCCAGTCCAAATTTACACTGAAAACCATCTTTTTTTCCTATCTTCACAGGCATGTAATTTAAACATTAAATAGCCTCAGGGCTGTTGGACAAGCAATGAAGGCTTTTCTTGTTAGTTTCATTCAGTTTTCTCACACGGCCTTTAGTTTCCTAATGAAGAGCAGAAAAGTTTCAAAGTTGCATAATGTGAAAGAAGATAACATCATTTCTTCCAAAGTGTGCGAGTAAATAAACCACTTTGACTGTTCCTAGAAATCCATAGCACACCCACCTTCCCATCAAATGTTATACAGGTTCTAAGGCTGGAGTCTGTGTCTAACAGAGAGTAGGAGCAGCGTTCTACTATTCCCTGCTCCCTTTGCTCCAATGGGAATCATTTCACAAGGCTTAAGTTGGAAAAGAAATAGAATTAATGGCTCTAGAAAAGCTGAGAATTTTACAGGTTTTCATATTTTACATTTTTTTCACTTTTTTTTCCATTTTCAAAGGGTGAAGAAGACTCCTATGTGTTTTGAACTGGCTCAGGTTTCTCATGTATTGTTTCTAGACCTAAAGTGATCAGCAGTCTCTATCTTGAGATTGATATGGAAGATAAACATGGACTTTGAGCAGCTTTCTGAACTCTTTCTCCAACTATATAGCCCATGTGCATAGTAACCATGTTCATTATCATAAAGTGACTATTTATAAGTAAAATGTTATTACAATACAACAGTTATCTGGATGTTGAAGAGAATAGTTTGAATTTATGCTACATAAGATATCTGCATATGTTTGGAAACAATTCAGATTATTGGTACAGATTTATGTGATGAAAAATACCTCTATGACATTCATAACTGACTTTATAGCTTTTTTTCCCCTTTGGAATAAATGTTTTTACGTTGTTAAAATAAAGGATGAACAATTCAACCATTTGCATGGAATGATATGCAGAGGAGAAATAAGTTCCATAAGTACACTGAAATAGAAATAAAATAGCATAGTACTGCTTTTATTGCTTATACTACACAAGTGTTTGTTCACCTACACTGAACATTAAATACTCACTGCAAGATTTAAAGTGTAATATACATGCATTGACTCTTTCCTCACAGTGTCAATCTCATACCATGTGACCAAGTTTCTTAAAATCTCTTTCTTTTGTCATAATTACAATAAAATTGCATTATAAAATATTTATGTTACATATGTTGACATCATTAAATTAACTTCAAAATTGAAAGATTTGCTATAAACCTGTGAGTACTTGTGAAGTGTGCCATCATTGTGGGGAATACATGCTGCTGGCTTAACTTCATGTTTATAAAACCCTTACATGTATAATCCCCAAACTGTCTTTTCAAATTTAAGTTTCGATTTTTGTCTGTTAAATAACAATGTGATTCTTAAATTAGTCTGGCACTGTCATGTTATATGCCATAGTTTGTTTATTGTGATACAGGGCTAGAATGTTTGTTGATAACAACCATGGTTAACTGCATCAGCACTGAATATAAGACACTGAAGTCTCTTTCTCTGGAAGTGTGGTGATACTGGTTCTAAAATGAACGTTCTAAGTTCATTTTAGCCTGGTATCACCACATTTTTAGAGCTATGTGTTAAAAGAAAGCTTACATTGATACAGTAACATCACTTTACCTAAAAAGAGTATGCTGGGCTGAGGAAGCCATACGAACCTCAGTCTTCTACTCAGGTCATAATTTATGGATATGTTGCCATCTTTCATAATACAAATCGTAGACTGTCAGTAGCACAGCAAATGCTTTCCCTCTTAAGGGAACTTCTGTAGACCATATGCTCTCAGAAACACTCAGCTAGTGTTTCTCTGTTTCTGCACAAGACTTCTGACCTAAGGCAATCTGTGATTTTCATTTTACTGAAAAGAACTGACAGTAATAAAGAAGTCTTTATATTCCCAACTCAGATCATCTTCCGTAACTTTTACATATAGACACTTTGCACCTTAAGAATTTTCAATATCGTTGATGTTACAATTCCTGCTAAAAGCAATGATAAAATTCACAGATCTTATAGGGAAACTCCATCTGCGAGCAGGTGAAGGAAGTACACAACCTCCTGCTTGTAAAATTCAAAATGGGATTCGGGACAGTGCAGTGTTATGAAGCCGTTCAGGAAGCGTGGAGCTCACGCATTTAGCCTCTGTGCCCACAGCCTGGCTGCCGAAGGTAGCCGGGCGTCCGTGGTGAGGAAAGGCGGTGACCGCGGCGGCTGTCCGCACCCGTCCCAGGCACTTCAGCTGCCCGACACCCGGGAACGGGGACACCTCTAGGTCCCCAAAGAAAGCAACTCACCTGAGCAGGACCGCAGCTTCCCACAGATAAAACCCCGAGACAGCGGCGCGGAGGTACCGAATCCGGGCCATGCTGCTCGCAGAGGCGGCGGAGCCCGGGAGCGGCGGTGTCGGAGGCATCGGAGGGGCTCCGCGGGCGGGCAGCAGCCCAGCACCCTGGAGAGCTCCGGCGGCTCCTCGCCCGCCGCCCGCCTCAGCGCCTGGGCGCCCTCCCGCTGGGCCCCGCCGCGCCCGCCCCGCCGCTCCACATCGCAGCCCAGCGGGAGCCGATCCCAGCCGCGGCGGCGGCGGGAGTCCCCCTGCCCGCCCGGCTGCCCCCGGCTCCTGGCAGCAGCCGGCTCTCGGCCGCCGGACGCATCCCGGGCACGGGGCGCGGCGCGGCCGGCGGCGGGGCGGGCGGGAGGCTGGGCCGGGCCGGCTGAGGCCGCCCCCGAGAGCGGGGCCGGCGCGGGGGCGCGGGGCGGGACCGGGCTCAGGGGACGCTCCGCCGGGGCTGGCGGGCTCAGAACGGCTCCTGCCCCAGCGCCGTCCCTGCCGCGGGGACCGGGCCGCCGAGTCGATGCCTACACGGGGTAGCTGCCGTCAGACAGGCCGGGTGAACTCACTGAACCTCGGGTCTCGGAAAAGACT
Organism: Melozone crissalis; assembly: GCF_028551555.1. Taxonomy (NCBI): domain Eukaryota; kingdom Metazoa; phylum Chordata; class Aves; order Passeriformes; family Passerellidae; genus Melozone; species Melozone crissalis. The sequence goes on along the minus strand of NW_026535784.1, from coordinate 30,252,507 downwards.
GGGCAAAGAGGGGCGCTTCTGCTTTGCCTGTAGGTCTGGGGGTAGGATTTTACTTAGGAAATGGCTGAGGGGGTGTGAAAAACCCATCTCTGTATTTCAGCCTCTTTTAAAATACAACGCTGATTGAAACAGAAAAAGTATATCCTGTTCTATTTGACTTTTCAGAAAAGAAAGACGAGCTAGAACTATACGGTGGGCTAATAGGGAAACCCAAAGAGTCTGAAAGTTTGACTGGGAAGGAGAATGGAAGGGATTATGGGAAAGAACATCTTAAGAGACAAACCAGAAAGTTATTAATGAGAACAGGGGGGACAGAGAACAATGCTACAAGTACAGGTGGCAGTAGGAAAGTGACATGATTACATTTATTGTCAGAGAAACCAAACATTTCAGGCAAACCAGGTTCAGCTTTCCTTAGCAAGGGGAAGGCTTTATGAATTGATATTGAGAAATATTGTTTGAGAAATTCTTTTAGTAATCTGTATGGTTTGTCAACAAAGTAATATGAAGGATTTGTCATGAAGGACTACACCTGGGAGAGGGGCAGAAGGGGAGAATATGCCTGGGATTGTAAAGTAGGGCTGCTCTGTGAATCTAAAAGACAATGTCCTTTGAACAGCCATGTCATGCCAGGGAGACCCAGTGGAAAGATAAATCTGGGAGGACCAGTTCAGGACACAGCTCTGCATTTCTGAACAGCATCTGACCGGGCCTATCTCACTCTCCTCGACTGCCTCAGAATGATGTGCCTGTTATTTTTCCCTGTAGCCACTAAACAGGAAACACTAACAGTCAGATGGCAGCCCCAATACTTGTGCAGCTCCAACAAATGCACAGCCCACAGGGTTATCTCATGCCAGACTCTTATTAAAACTATTAAAAAGCCATAGAAAACTTGAAGGCCAAAGATGGAAGCAGATGTGGAAAAAGGCAAAGGTTCAACAAGATAAAGCACATGAAGCAAACAAAAAGAAACTGAAATTTGAGGGAAGTACAATACATTCTTTACAGAAAAAGGAAGATTGAAAGAGAGAAAGTGAAATAGAGAAAAACTTTTAACACAGAAAAAACCCCAATTATAAGGTCATCAAGTAGAGGAGATGAAGGAAAGAAATATGAAACAGGGATTTTATGCATTCCTTATATCCAAAGATAGGTGTGAGTTAGAAAGAAGGCATTTCATTAGAAACCTTGAAAGTAAGCACGTGTTCCACCTGCAAAATATTGTCTTTTTTTTTTATTTCAAAAAATACCCCACATGTGACTTTCACCACAGTTCTTAATTTACATTGTCCATTTTTACAATATTGCTGTTCTTTTTTTTAGCTCCTCTTCAAGGTTGTTCCAAGCAGGCATCACTAAATATTAATGCCTACCACACATTTTAGAGCCAGTTGGGATTTCTTTGTTGATACCTATCAAGAGTATGGCAAAGAATGCACCAGAACATCGCTAACAAATTTTCCTCCATTCCCTGAACTTTTTTAATTAGTAGGGGTTGCATAAACAAAGGGATACTCTAGGTTTCTAGGTCCACTTTGCAAAAAGTTGATCCTTTTGGGTTTTTTTTCTCTCTGTAGCCATAAATGTCAACAATGATAATGAAAAAAACTTGTTTACACCTTCAACTGAAAACACAATGGCAAGCAAACTAACAAATCCCTCTATTTGCTCAGGGACAGTCTGTCAATGCAGGTGCTCTGCAGAATCAGTGGAGTACTTTCTGTATTTAGAAGAGTTGATTCCTCTCTTTTCTTGTAAAATGAGTATGCAGTGAGGCTGCTCCTCCAGGAGCTATTTATCTTTGTGCATTATGTACTTCAACAGTGAATTGTTCTAATTTAATTTATTTGCACTGAGGCATATGCATTTTTTTAAGGTGCTATTAGTTGAAACTGCCATCACGAACTCTCCATGTCTCCAATAGGAACAGTTCTATTAATTATAAATGCAGGCTATACTTTAGATATGCAGAGTTCAAACTTCTCCAAAGCCTTGTGGGAGATATATATGCTTGCTTATGCTTTAGGTAGCCAGTTTACCATTGCAATATTTTATTCTGCTAAATGAGACTGTTTTCAAACTTTTCTGCTGGTAGTGTTGAATATTAAAATATTTTCTTCTGAGTGAATTAAAACAATGCACCTTGATATATAAAAGGTTCCAATTCAACAAAACACTACTGTAGACTTCAAACTTTGATAAAATATTTCCTATTCTTTTAATTTTACTATATTGTTTTAATTACCACCTTTTTAGTCTTTCCATATCATTACTGGTAGACTTACCTGCTTATTATATAGAGCTAAACTAATGGCTATGTCTCATCTTTAGAAGATCTTTATGGTATCTTTTGATACTTCTGGCAGTTACAGTAGATTGAAAAATGAGATTTGTTTGAACATCTATTTTAAAACCAGAATCCAGAAATCAGAGCTTCTGTCTAAAATATTAATGTTGTTTATTTATACAAAAAAATCAAGTAATATTTCTAATAATTCAAAACATGGTAGCTGGTGTGTGTCACACGCATAAAAAACTCAGCATATTTACTGAAAATAAATGAGCTGCTTCATTTATTTTCAGTAGTATTAGAAGTGAATTGAAGTACATTCTTTACAAATGGAAAACATCAGTATGTTGAAAAAAAGTTTTTACCAAAATATTCTAAAGTCAGTATCTAATTCTCCTTATAACCAGCAGGCTGGATAGCTACTATATCCCTGGTTCAACCATGATTTAGGTATATATGAAAGTAAATCACTTGTGTTTATGAGCTTGAGAAGTGTTCACCAGGAGTGAACTTCAAGTGTTCAGAGTAGCCTGTGAGGCAAAAGTGGTTTAAGACTACTGGAAGAAGATGCTCCTAATGAGAATCATTAAAATATTTTTTTATTGTTGTTGTTCCAAAAACGGGGATGCTTGAAAAACTTTGTATATTAGGACAACAAGAAATAGGATGGGTCAATATTATAGTCTACCTCAGTTTATTAACACACAATTTATACAACTGAATGCAAGATAATGTAGCTACTTCAAGCTATTCACACAGAGGAACTGAAGTGCATATATGGGTAGAAGGAATAATTAATGTGCCTTTTGGTGTGATAGCATTATTCTGGATTTTTAAGACAATTTAATCATAGTTGTAGTCATGAGAAGTTATTATTATTGTTTTAGTATGCCCAATCATAAACACAATATGGTTCAGTATGTTTAATCATCCTGTAAAAAGGCTGCCAACAAAATTCAAAGGTTTATGAAAAGAACTACAAGAATGCTACAGCTTGGAATACTTTTTTAAATATAAGATTAAATTTCGTCTTGTAAAAAACTGAAAGGTCTTCAGACACCTGCATGAAGCAAATGAAATTGTGAAGTCAAGGAAAAAATTTAAAATCTGAAATAATTAGAGGCAGTAAATTGGCAAGACTGGAACCAGATAAAAGATGAATACAGAATAGAAGAAGAATAATCTTACTTTGAAGCAATTAAATTATTGAAATACCTAAAAAGGGAGCAAAACCGGTCACCCTTCTTGAAAGATGATGAAGTCTTTAGAGCTTGGTCATTTGTATATTCTGGGTTTGGTCCAGAAGCCACTGGGTAAAGTCTGATGACCCTTGAGATTCAGTTCAAGTCAGCCATGGCTCCAGTACTAAAACATGTGAACCTATAAACCCTGAACGCTTTATAATGATATATTCAGCTACAGAGTTAGAGTTCATTACTTTCTTATAAGGTTGGCTTCCAAACTAACAGCTGAAAACCACACATATCATAATGGTAAGGAGCAAAGACCTCAAGTATGTATTCCTTACCACACTTGCATTGCCAGTTTGTACATTCTAGCATTTAAAGAGGGTGTTGTGATGGGATATGACATCACTGTAGTTTTAGATACTGGTTCTACTGAGACATGTTTGATTATGTTAATTACTCTGGCTTTCTCAGTACACAGGATTCCCCAGGATGTAATTCATTCAAGTGTGAAACCCCAGAGGCTTTGACCTATTACTAAACACAAAACTACAAATAGAATATATATGTTTTTCAATGAACACAGTCCTAAAATAGAAGGGCCATTTTTAAAATATGAGAGTAACTTCACTAAAAAGAAAAATGTAGTTGTTCAATGTAGCTCAACAAGCAAGAAAAGGCTTAGAAATGTATTTCACTCTCTAAAAACAAAGTGGAGTCTGTATGAAAGCATTTTCCAGACAGTTTTCTCTAAAAAAATTAAATGTGTGTGTGTTCACCACAAGGCTGAAACAGCATTCTGAAAATGTATTGCCTCAAAAGCAAGACTTGGGATAATTAAAATAAATAGGATTTTTGGCCCTGCATTTAATTTTGGGGTGCATACAAGTAAATTGTTTCTAATTCATGGTTGAATAAACTTTCAACCTTTCATCAAACTGTGAAACACCAGATTGCATGTATTTTTCTTCAGATATTTTTTCTTCTCAAACACATTCTACCTTTAACCTTAATTCTCATAAGTCAGATGGATTTTCTGACTTCCAGTGGCAGCAGTTTTATCCATCATGATCTTTAGATCTGTGCTAATCTATATGAGACACCAGTATCTGGAGAGGTGTGTTATGGTAGTAACAGAAATTAAAATGCAGATAAATGGTCTATATTTTACTCTTAATATAAGATCCCAGTCAATGCTAAGAGTTATTTCAGTGTAATACGTAAATTTTATTTCAGAGTAATAATATGTCACATGAAAAAATTCCTCATCCTGTAAATAACAGGTATAAACATAAAAATACCACCAAGTTTTCTGCTATCGAAATATAAAATTATTGTTAAATATTAGTAATTTACAAAGAGTTACAAAAAGTGTCTGCATGTATTCACTCTATAGGAAGACAACTAAGAAAGGATATAAATGCAGTATAAGTTTGTACTCCAAAAGTAGTCATCACTGAAAAGAAGCTCAGAGGTGTAGCTGATCTGTTGTCTGTGGTGTATTGACTGCCTTGGAGCAAGATCTGATATTCTCTTTATGTGCTTATAATTTCTCTTAGAAAATAAGAATCAATGGGAACTTAGCATTTTCTCTCAGATATCAGAACAGTCTATAAAGAGGGTAGAGATGCCTATGAACCATTGTGTTCACAGTTCAATCAAAAGCAGAAAGATTTCCAAGTTAATTTCATACTTTGTATAAAATGCTCCATTAATTAATCAAGGGTTCAATCCGTTTAACTCTGCTTAGCTCAAAGCAAGTGAGCTGTTCTGCTGGAGTCAGCTGCCCTGTGAGTGTTTTGCTGGCTCAAGCCCCAAGGGAGACCATTCCTGCTAGTCAGTGAGTGCTCCTTTTTTTAAAATTTAATTACTCCATGTAATCATATTAGAACAATTCTTAAATATCCAGAGCCTGCCATTTTCCCAGTGTGAAACTTTCAGTTCCTTCATTTTGTTTGAGTGGGGCTTTTTTTAATTCACCCATGGGATAGTTTTGCATGCAAAAAAATAACAGAGAAGCATATTGTACCTGTGCAAATTAACTCCCATGGATTTTGATGCTAGCAATATGATTCCTTGCATGTGTGAAACATAGTAGGGGTTTTACTATTGAGACTATATTTTAATATAGTTGAAAATCTGTGGGTCTTGTGGTGAGTACACTTATAATGAGGATGTCTCAATGCTTTATATTTTAGGTTGTGTTGATTTTTGTGCTTAAAGAAGGGGTTTAGATAGATATTTTTGAAATCTGTTTGGGCTGGACTACCTTTTTTTCTATTGAAGTATTATAAATTAAAATGTATAAAAAACTCTACCAAAACCCCAAACCAAACTACTTTCTAAGAGCACTTCTCAGTGGCCATGAAGAGATGCAGCAAAGCCATAGTGACAGCAGGTGTACGTAAAAAGAGAGGAATGGAAGCTGAATACTGAGATTTTCTTATCCTGCCCTACTTTACAGCATTTTCCTTGTTCATCTTGAGGGTACACAGATTTTGCAGTATGTCCTGGGAGTAAGAAACACAAATATGAACTTAGGGAGAGAGTAAATACTAAAGACATAAAACAGTGGAAAATCTCCCTGTGTTTGTTCTCTTCCTCTTGCTGTGGTTTGTGCTCAGCTCCTTTCTACTGACTGTACAGAATACATGCATCATAAGGATAAAGAAAGGACACAAATCTAGTAAGAATATTATGAGCTGTGTAAGCATTCAATAACCTTTGGATTCCTGTATGACATAAATAGGTTGCAGAAGATCCTTTTTTCCAGGAGATCTGGAAAGTGATTCCAAAATGTAAGACCTGGTCAAGTTTAGTTTGGTATCTAGCTGTTTCTTTATAAACATTGTTACTCAAAACTGATTATCAGACTTGTGAATGAAAACCAAACTATTTTTTCCCACTTTTTCCTCAGTAGCTTTTCTTAAAAAATTTTTTACATCTATTGACCTATTATTCCAGCTAATTAATTTACTGTAAAATATATTATTTTTGTGATAATCAATTACATTACATTGGTTTTACATTCATTACTTTTTATATGGAATGAGTGCTTGATAATATATTTTGACTTGTTTATAAGGGCTTGGATCACTGGATCATTTGGATTGAGGTGTGATAATGCCTACTATTAGAGAAAAGACAGATGTTTATTGCACTTCTCATGTTGCTATTATATTGCTGTTTGTTTCATTTGCATTCTATTAATTCTCAAATCAACCTGCCTCCTAACATACTGTCTTGATCCTTATTTCATGTTTTCAGTATCTGTCATGTCTTTAAAAAGGATCATGTTTAATAATTTGAATTTTTTCCCCTGAAACAAACTGATAGTGTTTGGTTTTGCTCTTATCTAATCCTTCCTACTTATACATCTCTAGCTAGTGCTGCTCATCACTGAAACACAGATGTGAGAGCAAGTCCATATGAGAAGGGCTTGTAACATGACTATCAGTTGATGTTAGCATAGTATTTCCTAAGTCAGTATTATATTTGTGCCTATATTTTGGATTTATTTCTAGGAGCTGTTTGGCATTTTCTTTCTTTCTGATTTTTGCTCTAGATGAAAGCTATTTTGATAACTGTAGTTCTAAGCTAAGTGCAAAAACTTTTCTATGAGCAATCATAATGTCCTTTAAAATTTGACTGTACAACTAAAGCTATGGACTGTGCAGAGATGTGCTCTAATTTTTTGCCTAACAGTACTTTGACAATGGGAGAAGATGGTTTCAATAATTGACCACTGGGTTTTTTTTGAAGGTGTGCTACTCTCAACTCACTGTCCAGTTTTATTTGTGTATGGCAAATGTCTTTATATGGGGAGGGGTCTAGGAAAGCTTTGAGAGACGTAATTCTAAACAGATACTCCTGTTTTATTGATTCACTTCATGCAACTATTTGGACATCCTTTTAATGAGGTTTTTTTCTTAGCCTCATTCTTCTGGAAAGGAGGAAGGGATGAGTCGATCATGTATTCATAACTTAAAGGGATGTAGTTTGAAAATATCATGTAAGTTGAAAGCATAAAGTTTCAGTAATGATAAAGCTGTGCCAGGCACTTTGCACCCAGAGAGTTCTTCAATGTTAGAAAATGGGAACAAACGAAAATCATTTAATTTTCTAGGTATCCTGTTTAACTTAAGTTTTAGGAAAAGTCTGTCTGCCTTTTGAGGCTCACTTCTGTAGAAATGGCAAGTGCAGCTTGCAGGGCTGTTCTTCAGCATGTGTGCTTTAAAGAAAAATGCATATGGAACATCATTTTGAGAATATTATACACTGGATTGCACTAGATGGTGTGGCCAGCAGGACCAGGCAGTGATTTTCCCCTTGCAAATGGCACCAGTGAGGCCACAGCTCAAATCCTGTGTTCAGTTCTGGGCCCCTCAGCCCCTCACTAGTAGAAACACGTGGAGGTGCTGTCCACAAAAGGGCAGCAAAGCTGGTGAAGGTCTGATGAGGACTGGCTGAATGAGATGGGAGTATTTAGCCTGGGGAAAAGGACATTCAGGGGGACCTTGTCTCTCTCATTATCCCACTAGTGGCAAGGTGAAGGTCAGTCTCTTCACCCAAGTAACTATTGATAGGACAAGAGGAAATGGCTTCAAATTGTGTTAGGGGAATTTTAGCTTGGAAAAAATTGGAAAAAATTTCACCTCTGTAAGGGTTGTCAAGCATTGGTACAGGGAGGGTGAAGACACCATCCCTGCAGATATTTAAAAGTTGTGTAGATGTGAAGTTGTGCACTTGGGGGTACACAAGTGGTTCAGTGGTGTCAGTACTGGCTTGTGGTCAGATTCTTACCGGTGATTTTGCTCTAAATGATGCTATGAAATACTCAGAGTTTCAACTTGGTTGAGCATGTATTTATAATGACTTACATAAAATGTGGAATTTAAATTAAATTTGGTGTGCAAGTGATCATTTGCATGTACATATTGAATTCAAAATCCTCTTATCTACTGACAAAAACTATATAACTGGATATGATTTGAAGTCAACAGCTGTCTTTGTAGAGCTGTGATGATGATTGTCCTGACCTGATCTGTGAATCTGTGCCAATCTGTCTTCAAGTATCCATATCCCATAACTCATCTTTGGTTTCATCAGATATATACTTCATTGTAATCCTTTAAGAGGAAGGTCAGAAGAAAGAAAAGGTGGATTTTTTATTTTAAAGACAGAATATGTTAGTGTCACAGTGAACAAGTTATTTCAGTAATAGCTCTCTATCAGATATTGACTGCAAAGTAGCACTTATTAAATACATGTTGTTTCACCCCTTAAGATGTGGCTTCATGCATATTCTTTCTGGTAGGAGTTTTAGCTGTTGTAGGTTAGGTTGTTAACAAAAAACACTATTAAAGATACTTTTTTTGCTTTTAATTGGTCTCCAAAAATCTCAGATTTAAATGTTAATTGCTGCTGCTATAACTTGTATGTGCTGGAATATAAAGTGCTACAGAAACTTTTCCTCTCCAAATGCACTGTAATCAAAGGGTTTTGCCTCAGAGCTACTCATTGAGTTCCCAGTGTATTCTTCATTTTTATGAAATAAATGTTAATCTATATCTACTAAATTTTGTTTTAAAATCTTTGTTCAATGCTTAGTATTTTCTAAATGTAGGTGCTGATCATTCACATGATGCATCTTACCTTTAAAGTGTCTATAACAAACTGAATCACATTGAACTGACTTGTAACATTATTTAAATGAATAATAAAAGTCTGAAACAGCAAGCTTGTTTTTATTTCAGCTTATTTTTGCCAGCTTTCTGGTCCAGCATGGCAATTATTTTTGTTCCTGGATGATCCAATTACAGAAATTCCTAACTCTACACTCCTAGATGCTTCAACAGTGGGAGGTTAGAGTGATGGCCAGACACTTAAAGGAAGCTGGAGTGACTATTCTGCTATGGTTATTGTCAAGTTGTAAGTAGGGGACAGATGTGACAGACACTTGTACTACTTAGCTGTAGATAATATTTTGTTTCTTTTCTGTTTTATTAACTATTACATGGTCTGAATCACATGTGTATTTGTGACTTGTGTGCACATGCATAAATACAGTACAGCATATGCTTAAATATAACACAACACTAGGTTTTGTCTTAAATATAGTTCAAAAGAAATATTGAAGCCTTATCTTGAATTAATGATGAGCAAAGTTTATACCTTAATTTCAAATATTTATTCTTTATTATCTCTGTTATGTTATCATTGAGTGGAGATAATGTTAAAATTTTTAAGTGCCTTCTTTGACATAACTACAACATAACTGCAAACTAACATAACCAAAAAAAAAGGACTGAAAGACTCTTCAGAAGTATAAAGTGATAATGAATCATAAAACCATTCTTTTTTAGTCATATATATGTTTCACATGTTAAATGTAACATCCTTGGCTGCATTTTTAGTTCTATATAAGATGAATTTTACTTCAGGTGCAGCTATAAAGTTGATATGGAACTTATGGCTTTATTTTATTTATTAATAAAGAAAACATATGAACTAAGATAAAGTATTTCAGAAAAGAGCAGGCTCTGCATACAAAATTTACAGATGTGCATTTCTTTCCTCACTTGTAGTAAAGTCGTCAAGCAATATAAAATTGCAGAAGAATTGAGATTTTTATTTCAAGGCTTTACTTAAACAAATGTTTTCTTAATGAGAAGAAAGGCATTGTCCTCATACAGGTTTTCCATAAATAGATGCAGAAAACTATTTTGGGACTTAATGTAAGCATTTGAAGAGGATAGCTGTTGGAAAATGGAAGAGGTACTCTACTCAGAGACTCCCAGTCACTTAGATCGTGCATGTGTTGTGCACTCAGAAATTATCTGCTTTGCCCTTAAGTGGGTGCTTGCAAGGCACAGACACATGAAGGACCGTGTGGCCCTGCCCCATGGAGAAAAAAAATGCATCCTGCTCTGTAAGCAAAAGGTGTTTGCTCTTTCTGGGTCATATTTCAGAGGATGCTTTTACAAAGCACAGTTACAATTGTGGCATTCCATAGGCTGCATTTCACTGTAGCTTTAATGATTTAGCTAATGGATTGAAAGATAAGAGTTTCTAAACATTTCTAATTTTGGTAAATTTCTGAATCACAATATCCTTGAGGATGCTTTGAGACATGAAGATAAGGGGATAAAAGGAAGTGGAAATCTGTATCTTTCCATGCTCAGGTTGCAGTACTTGTAGCATCAAAAAGCCTAGTTAAAAAACCTTCCTAGGAAAAATCCTTTCTCCATTTACAAAACAATACCAGTGGAGTTCTGTGTTTGTTGGCAGGATGGCAAGTTCCCATGCATTTCACAGCTTTGGCCTTATTGAAGACTGGCAATCACAGAATTGAAGGATATTCTGTGTTGGAAGGGACCCATCGGGATCATCGACTGCAGCTCCTGGCCCTGCACAGGACACCTCAAGAGTCACACGCTCCTGGCTGCCGGGGCACTGCTGACTCAGGTTCAACTTTCTGTCAACCCAGACTCCCATGTCTCTTTCCATGGCACTGCTTTCCAGCCTCTCATTCTCCCGTCTGTCTGTACATCCAGGGCTGCCCCAACCCAGGTGCACTTTCCCTTGTTAAACATACGATTGGTGATTGCTCAGCCCTCTAATTTGTTGAGGTCCCTCTGCAGGGCCCCTCTGCCTTCAAGGGAGTTGACAACTCCTCCCAGTTTGGTATCATCAGCAAACTTGCTTTGTGTTCCTTTGAGTCATTAATAAAGGAGGGTTTTTGCTGAATTAAGAAGCTTCTTTCATTGAAAAATATCTTGGTTCTGCTTATATGTTATCTTGCAATAAAACTTGGAGTATCAAGTTTCTTCATTCTGAATGATGCTTCTTGTATATTTTTGGACTTTAGTTTTTTTCTTGAGGAGAGGCAGAACTTGAAGCGAGTCTATTTCAATCACAGATGTAGACAAGAAAATTCAGATTCACCTAAAATCATAAAACTGTGGTAAACGTGCCATGTACTCTTAGTATGTATTTAATACTAAAGTTTCGGTTTGAACCCTGAACAACTCCAGAAATACTGGAAGAATAAACAAGGCAAATTTATCATCGCCATTTCAATTGTTTATAAATTATGTCTTTCATTCTTAATTCTCAGTAAGGGTGCTTCTTGCTGGAATTGTTATCAAACTATGTTTTGGATTTTTTTTTAAAGAAATGGTCCTGTATGTCAGCTAAGGAGATGAGACACAGAAGAAAAATATGCCAATTATATTGAGTGTGAAATTTTTGAACAGATTAGGCTCTGGTGGATCAAATTTAAATTCATTCATATTTCCTGATAGAGAGCTGGGCTCTATATGCAGAAATGATGTAGAAGAGTGATTCATACTTTCAATCTGGAGACATAAATGTGCAAAACTCAAATTGTCTCTGGCTGATGAGTAATCCTATAGTGAATTTTTGCGACCTCTTCCTTGGAAGAAAGGAAGTTGGATGAAAAACTGCAATACAAATGGAAATAGCCTTGCATTACAAATGCAGTGTGTCAGTTCAGCAATTAGGATATCTAACAATATGAGGCCTATTACCAAGTGAGGAGGAATGCAGTAATGGCAAAAAGCAAATTAAGCTGCTGTGCATTTTCTGGGCCTCAGTAGGGTTAGGATGCAGTCTTCAGGACTACAGAGAGAAACTGATGCTGTCAACAGTTCTGTTCTTGTCTCTGTGGCCCTGCCTTGTACCAGTTTTAAGAATACAGAACTGTGTTTTTAACTCTCTGACAAACTGAAGTGTCTCCAAATGCTTTGGAGGTTGTAATGTTGTCTGACCTTGAGAATGTACATGGTTATTATCAAAATCTGATCCATAGTATTCCTATTTTTCCAAATAGCTTGCTTTCCAAACTCTAAAATGGGAGTAAAAATTCTTTCTTTTCTGCTTCCTGGCATAGCTGAATGTAGATGTGAGATCCATCCAGCTCATTGAGTACCACCCTGATGATGGAGGCAAAGAAGAAATCCCATGTCTGAGATGTTACTAATATATAGGATTTTCAAGCAGACCTGATCTGCTGGAACTATTACTAATTTTTTTCATTAGTATCAAGATACTTCAGCCGGAGGAAAGTTCAAAACATTTTTGCTGTATAAAAATGTCTTCACAAAAATACCTTGTTCATCAAAAGCTTTTAATAGAGGTGGAAGGGTTGAAGCTTTTATGACATCCTTGACAGCAGATAAGTCAACAAATCAAAACACACTGAGGAAAAAGATGACTGCCACCTCCACTTAGTTTGAATGGGATTCAGCAACAATAGTAACAGACAAATTTTTACATAGTTCAGAAGCTCTGATTGCACTAAAAAACCCCAAGCTATGTCCTGCATTCATGAAAAAGCAGTAATACAAAATCTGTATAAAGGAAATGCAAGCTAATTCATATTGATTCTTGAAAGCATCTCAATTCTTTATTTGCTCAGGCAATAGTAATTGTTTACTTGTTCCACAATCTGTTTCAGTATTTCACAAAGATTAGCAGTGAATGGAGTGAACCTTGATGTCAGAAAAAAAAAAAGATAGAACATTGTGTTTCAAATATCTGAGCAGTGTTTATCAAGAGTCCAGATTTCAACTATGGTGTTTATTTTCCTTTCAATATTAAAATGAGACAGATTATTTTTATTACAATGATGTAGTCCATGGAGCATGAGGAGGAAGGGTTTAGAAATGTATTTAGACTTATCTCGGCAGTTATGCTTTATGGTTATATTTCACTTAAATGGTTGTATTTAAAACTGAGATTAACGAGTATGCTTTGAAAAAAACTTCAGTATAAACAGCATGACCCTTCTTTCACAGTGCTTTTTCTTAAAGGTAGTATATTATGGACTATTACTTGAGAAAAATGTTTTTTCATTATTATGAATGCCTGAATACCAGTGGGAATCACTTTGAATAAGTGAAGGCCATTAGGTGAAACAAATGTAAAATGGAGAAACTGTTGAGTTGCCAGAGCTAATAACAAAGCTATTTCATGCATATTGGCAGTTGTGAGGCATATCATCCTTTATGATAAGGTTACACATATAAATGAATTTCTGAATTTCTAAATACAGTGCAGGCATCTTGCAAAACCAGTGGGCAGGAAACACATGGGCAACCATGAGACTTTTGGAGCCTGGCATTGCAGTGAACCAGAATTTCTTTCCAGCTACAAGAAAGGCAAAATTAATTTCATTGAAACATTTTCTCCAAAAATGAGTTAAGTGCAAGGAGCTTATCTCAATAGACATTAGAATGCAGTGAGGAAGATGGCTTAGTGTACCCCAGTTTTCCTCTTAGCATTCAGAAAAGTTTTAAGGCACAACTATTGTGTGTTAATGTGTTACAAAATGTGAATTGTTTTTTAAATCTATTTTTTATTGAATGAAGGCAAATAGGAGGAGTTTCAGAATGCTACAAATATCTCATAAAATGCTAGGATACTTGGGGCAGCCTTATCAGGGATGTGATCATCATCTGTCCTCATAACTGAAGATTTTCAGGATGTAATTGGACATGGCTAAATAATCTCATCTAGGCTTCCTTTCCCATGGCAGTTTGGACCAGATGATCTATCAAGGTCCCTTCCAACCTGGGCTGTTTTTATTCCTATGGAATAGACATATTTTACAAGATTTGTGTGGGACTGGCTCTCATCCTGGCCATTTTCAGATGTAGATGCTTGTCTGAGGCTTCTGAAGGGTTTGTGCTTACTGCTAGGGGGAAGGAATTTTTCTTTGTCTTAAGACAATAATTTTGAAATATGACTTTTTCTTTTTTCACTGACAGCTTGTCAAAGTCAACAGTAATTTATGACCAGTAGTGATTGATATGCCTCATCTGACATAATTTGCTTTCCAGATAGTGAAACAAACAACATACTACCCACTGCGAGTTGGATCTATTTGTTTATGGAAAAGCTTGTACTATTACCCTTAACAGATTAGCTCCAAGACAGGGCCATTCTGCCAAGATAATGTTGTCTAGACCTTGCCAGGTCATCAAAATAACTGAGATTTTAACAAACTTTTTGTGATTTGAAGTGCCTACAGATAAAGCCTGAAAGTGGCATACAAAAACAGCCTGTGAAATTAAGAAAACACTTAAGCATGGACTCCGTTTAGTCCTCAGTACCAGATTTTTTTTTTCTAGATGATTTTCTAGACATCTTTCACCAAACTCTGAAGGACACTAAATAGACATATAACAATTGTCACTGCATTTGCCAAGGTGAACTGACCAGGAAAATATCTGGCTTTTTCTGTAGTTTTTCCTCATCTAAGATGATTTTCTCCAGTAGAAACCAGAAGTTGAATATGTAATGACCTTTTTTCACCTTTCTATTTTAAGGGGTGGGTATATACATATTTCTGTTAAACATGAAGATAGTACCGCCTAGTCTGTTGAAGAAACATAACTATTTGTAAATGTTTCTAATTAAATGTTCTGAAAGAAGAGATATGCCTGGGCTTTACATAAATGTAGGCCAGGTCCCTTCTTAGCTCTACCTAGCATCCAGTTAAACAATAGAAAAAAGTCTAATGGAAAAGCTGAAGAGCAACTGAAAGCTGCTTATTTAATCTGGGAAAACTGCTAAGTTCTTTTCTTTGTTGATACCCTCTCACTAGTGGAATTTGTCAAAATAATAAAAAATCTACCAGATTCCCACAATGGTCTTACCTGAAGAGGAAAGAATGCTGCAATTTTTCATGACTTATAAGATCTTATGAGGACAGTTCCCAGCTACACTGGGTTTTAGTGGAGGAATAGAGGGATGGAGATGCAAGCAACACGGAATGCCCTCACTTTTTTTTTTTTCATGGATACTATAATTGAATTTTAATGCATTATTTCACCAAGGCCTTGCAGAGTCTTCTCCACAGCCTGTAAAAATTCATGTGTACTGACGCTCCTTGTGTGCTCAGGAGCATGTGCATGTTGGAGATTGTGTTTATCTGTTGTTATTGTTAATTCTAACAGATCTGACATATGGTGTTGCACTAGAGATTACTGACACTGTGTTGCCTAACTGCCAATTTCCAAGTAGTATGTAACAGGGACAGCTGTTAATGTTCTGTGAATTTGTAAAATCCTTTTAGAAAGATAGGGTGTTAAGTGACTTCTCCTATGTGTTTAACAGGATGCCTGGTCAAGGGTGTTGGTTGAGCAGCTATGAGTAAAAGCAGAAGCTTTGTAGCATTAACATCTGGATGAGATCACAGCTTATCACTGACAGACAAATGGTGTCAGACTTAAAAAATCACCAAGAGTGGCAGGTCTTCACCTACTGCAGGTGGTTCTGCGGTTCCCAGTCCTGAGACTGTAACAATCACAAAGCAAAATCTCATCTGGGTGGCTAAAATCTCTCCCTTCCTGCTTCCAGAATTGGAGCACTGCTCTCCAGCCTTAGCAAAGCACAGCTAATTCCCCAGGCTGTGAAGCATATTGAAAATAAATTAGTGGGATTCAGCATTATTTGATTTAATTGTAACAATAAACTGTGCAATAAAATGTTGGTCTGTTTTGTAGCAGTGTCCTTTGGTTTCCTGTGTTTATGCTTCCCATAAGAAATTTCTTCGCACTTTTTTAATACAATACACAAAAGTAGGTTTTCATTTGGCTGGACAGGCCATATAGAAACTGGCTGACCACTACTTCAAGAATGAATACCATCATGTTTGTCACACAGTTCAGAGAGTCACAGAATGGTTTGGGTTGAAAAGGACCCTAAAGATCATCTAGGTCCAGCTGGCTTGCCCTAGGCAGGAGCACTGCTACATGAGTAGAAACAAATGGCTTTTAGGTACTCCTGGGCAGAACAGGTGCTGAAAGACACACAGCTCCACGTAGAGATGACTTCTGTGGGTTGCGTAGAAAAACATTTTATCGAAGATTCTACTTGCCCAGCAACAACTTTGATTAGAACTGAGAGAAGCCAGGGGGTTTTGTTTCTCCTTTCCTTAACATGGGTCTGTTTTACTGTGTATTTTAGAAGAATTGCCTTTGTAGCACATCTGAGCAATGAAACAAAAGAGGAAAAGCTGTGTCTCCAAAATGCAAACTGCCAAAATTTACATTTCAATTAAAAAAAAAAGGATTTTGATGTACTATATACTATTTTAAAATTTGAAAAAAATTATTATCTGGTGTTTTTATGTACTGAATCTTAATGTAAACCATTTATACATGATGAGACGGCTGCTGAAAATATCAGACTGCTTTTAAGCCCTATTTCTGCCCCCTCCTAAAGGAAATAAAAATATATGGTGAAAACAGATATATCAAAAAATAATAAAAAAATTAACATCAAACAATACTAAGGACTGAAATGTTTACTTAGAAGACTGTCCAAAGAGGAGAACTGTATCCAAGAGATAATTCAAATTTATTATTTTTCCTGAAATTACCAAGAGAATGCTTTTTTTTAAATTCATGAATTTTTCTGTTGTAATGAGCAGATTTCCAAACAGGCATATTTAGCAAAAAGTTGCTTGCTAACCTTTAAACTCTATTCTATCCCCTCAGACTTTTTTCTTTTTAAATTTCTTTTTTCTCTTAAAGAATCCTTTTGGAAAACTGGGTTTGTATATAGAGTAACTAAGATGTACATGCTAATATTTTCTTTGTATTTATAATTTTTTAATATGCAGTGCATATTTTGTTGTTTTCATATTTTTAATGGTCTTTCACATTCAGTAGAGTGACATGAATCTTAAACATGTGATACTAAGATATTCTGTAATAATAACATCTAATGTTGTTCTCTAAGCAACATTCTCTGCCTTCTTGTGTTACCTTGTGTTTTAATAGAGTGAACAATACATGGTTTTTCCAGGTGTCATTCCAATGCCAATAGAGTTGCCCCAATGCTTGACCAGATCTTGCAGATCTAAGCATAGTAACTTTAATTTTAGAGCAAAGTATTGAGTTGATGACCATACCTATGCCTTAGAAAAGTGTGTGACTCTGGGGTATAAAAACCTCAGCTGTGATGCTTGATATCCTGTGGAAGTGGACGGACTGTTGACTACTATGATTGTGCCTGATGACCTTAGAGATGTTTTCTAATAAAAAAATGCTGAGATTCTATATGGTGAGGTTTTTGGGGCAGATACATTTGTGGAATGTTCTTCTGACTCCCCATTCTGGTTGAAGTTAATTTGAGGTACAGATGGCTTTGTTGACATTTGTAGCTTCATGGCTAGGAGAATGCTGTTGGAGGCAAGGTTTAAAAACAAAAATGAGGGATATATAGTGATTGCTTTCAGACACAGGAGGTTTGAAATACAGCCACAACCATTTTTGAGTTTACTCTGTAAGCATTATTAAGTATCTCAACAGTATTGCACTTTATACTGATCTGGGAACAATTCAGTTAGTAAAATGAATGTGAATTTTCTGTCTTAAAATGATTGCTTATATTTTATTAATAGTTTATTAATACCTAAATAGCACCAAATATGAGGAGGAGGAGAGAGTTGGACTTGATGATGCTTATGGGTCCCCCCCAACTTGAGATATTCTATAAATTTATGAACAGAAGATGTAACTTCTGATCAGGCAATGAGAAGTCTCAGATTTGGAGATTTATAATTCTAGTCTTGTATGAAAAGCAAGAGAAAAATGGAGGTCTGTATTCCCAAACTTAGCAGAGTTCTAAAAGAAAGTCCCTCTAATGCAATAGATGTTTGGTTTTTAAATTTTATTTTTATTCATGCATAAATGGGATAGCTTCTTTAGTGTTTGCAATATCTTAAGAAAATATTAAATACTTAAATATTCCTATACTGCTTTGTTTTGTGCTTTGTTCTTGCCTATTTTTCTTTAGTCTCTTTAGTGTGCTGGCATTTTCCTTACAACCTTCTGTCTACCCTACAGCACTTCTAGCAGCAGATCTGTTTTCATAAATCACTTTGAGAGAAGCCAACACTCATAAAGAAAATATATGTTGATTTTTGCACAGTCCTGACATCTAACGGAAAGTTAAAATAAAGGCCACAATAAAATTCCCCTGCAATTCATACCCTGCTTGGTTTGTGTTCTGTGGATATGCAGTTTTTCCTTTAAATTAGAATATCATTCTGATCTTAATGGGGTTTTTGTTTGTGAAATAAGATGGTAATGAAATGAAACACAACTAGGTTCCAGTTCTGAAATCCGTTCTTGCTTTTTCATAAAGGCAAAGCTTTCAATGATGTCAATGACAGTTTTGCCTGAATCAGAATTGCAGGATTGGGCTGATAGTGTCTGACTTAATGAATTTCAAAGAGGAAATTTCATTCCATGACCAGACAGATCATTTTGGAGTGTCTTTCACAGCCAGTGAAAATGCATCTTGTGACTATGTTTTTGCTGTCCCTTTGTTTTCAGGCTTTAAAGCTTTTTGTTTTTTCCCTGAGAGATGCTAGTCTAACAAGTAAACAGAGTGTTTTACTTGCAAGGATATTAATGAAATTAATGGAAGAACATTTTAGAATTTTACTAAAGGAAGATGCATGGAATTTTTTTTATTATTCTGCTCTTTTTGGAAGTAGGACTGAAAAAGGTTTTGCTGCAACATTATTTTCTTTTTCTGTAGAAGTTTTCTTTGCTGCTTGGCAACTGCAAGGCTTATTTAATTAAAAAAGACAAACTCCCACACACATTGGAGTCATCTTAAGGTTGGTTAACAATCACAGATATTTAACAAGCAATAGGCTCTGAAGAAAGAAGTCCATAGTAAACAAGAGAAAAAGTGTGTATGGAAGAGGGGGTTGGTGTTGAGTTTTTTCTTTCCCATTTGCTTTGGTAACAGAACCTGCTATCTGTTCTGCCTAATATGCACTACCTTGCAACTGATTGGATTTTGGGGTAATAAATGCAACCCAAAACAAGTTCTAGCCCAAAACAAGGTCTGTGGGGAATGATAAAGGTAAATAACTTATTTTTAGTACATCTGCTTTGTAGAACTTATGAAACTATGTCTGGTTTAGGGATTTGTTTGTTTGGGTTTTTTAAGCTACAGACAGTCTTCGTGTACAAAGCTCTCTACCAAGATTTGCAAGTGACCTTAAACTGAGGTTGGTTATTACTGAAGAGAGGTAACTCAGCCACAGGCAGGTTCATAGATGATACTGCCTACTGCTATGCAATTTATTGCTGATTTTAGACTTGAACTGTAATG
Organism: Melozone crissalis; assembly: GCF_028551555.1. NCBI lineage: Eukaryota > Metazoa > Chordata > Aves > Passeriformes > Passerellidae > Melozone > Melozone crissalis. The sequence continues at coordinate 30,232,860 of NW_026535784.1, read as the reverse complement.
ACCAGAACTCCCTCTTGGCCACACACAAAATTATGTGAACAGCATAATATAAAAGAGATTTTTAGTCTTTATTTGAACAGATGTAAATACTAATTTCTTTCTCCCTCTCACATACTTGCTTACCATGTGAATATTTTAAATGGTACTGGATCAGAACTATGGTGTCTTGCCTTTGTAAATATTTATGAGAAAACATGCATTAATAGTTATTTCTCAAAAGGAAGTTGTGTGGTGTTTAAAATGCTCTGTTTAACAAACCAATAAAGGGAGAGGTTTATAACAGCAAACCTACTGAACTGAATTCTGTCTTGTGTCAGACTTCTTTTCTCACATTTTACCTCCTATTTGAAGCTTATGAGAAAAAGGCAGGGCACTAAGGAGCTGAAACTACATTTTCAAAAAGGTTGAGAAATAGGTGATATAGAAGAAGTGGATCCGGATTGAGGAAAATATGCCTCAGGATGGTCTGGTCTGTATTAAGGAAAATAGCCTAAATACATGCAAGTTTTAACTATACCATGGATCTTTTTTCCCCTATGGGAGTCAGTGCAGTAGTGTTGCTTCCTCGGCCTCTTTGCCATGAAGGGGAATTATCTTTGATATGCTGTCATAATTTGAGCAATGCTTTTCTCTGTGGCAGCTGGAAGAGGAACATGAGATGTCCTTCTCCTCAGCACAGCCTACTCTATGGCTGAGTGGTGGTGATGTGTCCCTTTGGTCTGGAAAGGGGAGCAGGGAGACAATAGTACTGACACTATCTGCCTTAGATCAAACTTTGGGAAGACTTGCTCTTCTTTATGAAGACACCTTTGTCTTCAATACTGACCTAACTATTTAAAAACAAAAATAAAAATTAAAAAAATCCCAAAACCAAGGGGAAAACAAATCTCAGGAAAAAAGAATAACAGCAACCCATAGAGCTAGATGAGCTGTCTCACCTCATAGCCTCCTTTTATCTCGTTTGATATTGTATCAAGGAGGTGATATCTAAAATATTTAGTCTGCTAAAATGCAGTAGACTGGAGCAATGGTAGCACACTTTTCCTGCAGCAAGATAAGGGATGTAATCTGAACACTAATATTGAGGATTATATGTAGTCAGGGACCATGGGCTTCAGATAAGAGTAATCAACTAGTAGGTCATACAACTGAAACCAATTAATTTCATGTTTTAGATGGCAGAACCAGCAAGAGGTGTGCAGAGCTTGTTGAGCTTGCACAGGTCGTTAGGACCACACCAAGGCATTCTGGTCACTTCAGTCAAAAAGCCAGCTTCACTGGTGTCCCAGCTTAAATGCCTCTGTGCTATCACATGCAGCATGGGGAATAAAGAGGAGAAATGAGATGTGCCCATGCCTGCAGGGCTAAAACCTTATTGGCATCATTGAAACACTGTGGAATGGCCCCTATGACTGGAGTGCTGAAATGAAAGGAAGCAGGATCTTTAGGAAGGACGGGCAAAGGCGAGCCCAAGGGATCTGCATGATACTCCAGGGTTGTATCCTCCAGGCTCAATTAAAATGCAATCCCTACAAAGGGTAAATCAGTGAGAAACACTAGGATGCCTGCATGGATGAACAAGGAGATCCTGCACAAATTTAAACACAATTTAGGTAGTTTAGAGTGTGGAATCAGTGGAACGTAGCCTGGAAGGAATACAGAGAAATTGTCCAAACAGCCAGGGATCTTGTTAGCAAAGCTAAAGTACTGACAGAAGTAAATCTGGCCAAGGACATCCAAGGTACAAAAAAAAGCTTCTTTAGGTATACCAGCAATAAGAGAAATACTTGGGAAAATAAAAATTCTCTCAGGAAGGACACAGAAGTCCTGGTCACCAGGACATGGAGGAGGCCAAGGAGGCCTTGGTCTCCACCAGCAAGTGTTCAAGCCACAGCACCCAAGCTGCAAAAGGTGAAAGTGGGATTGGGAGAATGAAGCACTGCTCACTGAGACCATCTAAGGAACTTGAAGGTGCATGTGTCCATGGGACCAGATGGAATCCATAAGATCCAGGAAAATACAGGTCTCACCTCAGTGCTTGGCAAGAGCATGAGGTGGAGATCCTCCTGGAAGGTATGCTAGGGCATGGTCAGAAATAAGGAGGTGTTTGGTGAGAGCCAACGTGGCTCCTTTAAGGGCAAATCACTCCTGACAAATTTGGTGGCCTTCCATAATGGAATTATAGCAGTGGTGGATAAGGGAAGGGCAACAGATGTCATCTATCTGAACTTGTGCAAAGCATTCGACACTGTCCCACATGCCATCCTTGTCTCTAGACTGGGGAGACATGGATTTGATGGACAGACCACACAGTAGATAAGGAATTGGCTGGAGGGTTGTGCTCAGACTTGTGGTCAACGGCTCAATGTCCAAGTGAAAAGCAGTGACAAGTGGCATTCCTCAGAGATACTGTGTGAATCGACACAGACAGGCAGCCAGAACAACCCCAAAGCCACAGCCAGAATGCCAAGAGTAAATTTATTTCATTGCCTCACTACCCAGATGATCCCAGAGCAACACCCAGGCAGAGGCACAAGCAGGAACAGAGACCCTGTCAGGCTCAGTTCACCCCAGAACACAGTGGGGCTGCTGTCTGCACCCATTTACCAAGGGTCCACACAGATGGGGTTTATCACTATGCTGTGATCTCCCTGTGCTTTTTATGAGCTCTGAGCTTTGGTCTCTCTCCCAAGACAGGGAGCTCAAGCTCATCTGTGAGAGTGCCTCCCAGTCTCTGCAAGCACCTATGTTATCTCTAGACAGAGATTCCACTTCTCAAAACACACAGATCATAACAAGCAGTAGGCATAATATATGGTTTGTACATGAGGTTTCCCACACTCTTATTCTCCAGGCCTCAACATTTCCAGCTGCTAGGTGACTTGAGCAAACCTACCATTCTCCTCTCCACTTTTCCAGTTTTAACCCTTTCCTCACAGCAGATGGGATCTGTTTAACATTTTGGTGACATGGGCAGTGGGACTGAGTGCATCCTCAGCACATTTGCTGATGACACACAGCTCTGTGGTGCCATCAGCATGTTGGAAGAAAGGGATGGCACCCAGAGGGACCTATACAGGCTTGAGAGGTAAGTCTGTGTGGACCTCTTGAAGTTCAACAACGCCAAGTGCAAGATCCTGCAATCCCAAGCACAAGTACAGGCTGGGCAGAGAATGGATCAAGACTAGCCCTGGGAAGAAAGACTTGGGGTGGGTGCTTTTTTTAATGAAAAATTCATTATTAGTAGGCAATGTGTGCTCACATCCCAGAAGGCCAAGCACCTTGTGATCCTGGGGGTCACAACAAAGTGTCGTATTCAGGGAAGGTGATTCTCCCCCTCTGTTCTTTTGGGCATCTGAATTTACTCATTTGACATAAAATACTGTTATTGTGACTCCCGTTATCTGTGCACATAAAGAGAAATATGCAAAACCCACTTTTTTTCTTGTAGGCAAATTAAACATAAGGGGCTGATATTAAGTGAACTAACATTCCAGGCTTCCAATGTCAGGGGAATTTGTGTTGGTTTAGCTGGAGGAAATAGTCCAATAAACTCACTTTGTCAGGGACTATTAATATTTTCCTGGTTTAATTCAGGCATAAAGCTCTGACGTAGTATATTTGTACCAGCTACATGATTATGGCTCAAGTCCCCTTTGTGTAAGGAAAGACTGGGGAGGAGGGGAGGTAAGAGAGCTGGGGATGGACTCTAAGAAAAATTCAGAATGATGGAAAATATACCTGTAAAAGTAATGTGATTCCAGAACACCCAGAGTTTTCAGAAATCTGTGAGTTCAATACAATTTGTGTTCAGTCTGGTGGAGCTTAAGTATAATTCATGTTCTGCTCCTTGTTTGAAAACTGAACCCCTTCTGTGTTGGCAGCAGTGAAATATTTCATGTCATCAGTGGTTTTGCTTTGCAACACTTATTTCTAGGTAGCTGGAATAGCTTGTATTTCTACTGTTAAACTTTTCCAAGCTCTTGAGAATTGTTAAGTGCACAGTGACAAATAACTTACCAACTCAAGTATGTTAAGAACTTACTGAGTTGTTAAGCTTTTATGCAGCTGTTTGTTTGAATTATGTTTTTATTACTCCTTAAGGGGTCTCTGGAAAATCCTTTTATATTGAATTTGAGAAACATTAACATTCAGTTAGTGTTTCTCAGCAAATATTCACCTTATTCTGAGTGTTTTATATTGGAGTAATTTTTCATTTGCATGTCAATTTGCACACACATAAATGGTCTTTGATAGTTTTATTTGTCAATGTTTTTGGGTATTTCTACTGCTGGTAGGTATGAACATTTGGTTTTAGTAAGAAAGGTTACTAAATCCACAGTTGGATAATGAAAAAAATATACCAACTAAGGATTTTAATACCTAACTTTGCTACACGAAAAAGTAGGTAGTGTTAATTTTTATATACTTTGGTAACAGCTCTAGATAGAGATAAGATTTAGATGATCCCACAAGCCTATTACTGTTTTCGGACATTTATATGTTATGTTGGTAACCAACAGAGTTACAGCAGCAAGTGGACCTACAAGGGACAAGACATGGAACATTCTTGGACTTTATTTGAAACACTGATTTTTAGAATCTTTCAAAATTGTTTGATGTTTCTAAAAATAAAGATCCAGGCTGTTATAAATGATACAAGTGTCTTTGGATTTATGAAGAGCTAAGTGGTTTTGTCATAGTGAATATGCTTCTACAGTTTGTTCCTGAATTGATGACAATTCTTGCCTCAAACAAAAGTGCTAGAAATAATTGGAAGGCGTACAATGACAAGGGGAAAAATCTTTATTTTCTTCTCCCCCTTTTATATTGCTAGAGGTAAGTCAACTTCATTTTCACTGTCTTTTTATGGCCTTGAGTTGTCTTGCTAAAATATAAAAATTTTCTTTAGAGGAAGCTTTGAAATAGGAGACAGCTGCATGTACTGATTTCCTTAAACTGCTCCTCATGGCCAGCCTTCCACATAGATTCTATTCTATTTTATGTTTTTTTATAAATGTTAAGTTCATAAACTGAGTACTTCTCTGTTATCTTCTTTTCCCAAGATAATTCTAGTTAAATGTAGTTCTGCCAGAGAGCGATTTGCCAAGAAAAATTCCCAAAAGTGAATCCAGACATTACAAAATGAATGTATCAGTATTACTTAATGAAATATTTCCACTTTCAGAGTAATTGAAATACATGCTTTGGGAAACAGTGAATTTTTTGGCAATCAAAGGAGGATGGGTAATTGTGACCAAGTAATTTGGATACTGGTGGGATTGGTGCTTATGCACAAGGGAGCATGCATGGGCATTTGCAAACACACACTTTTTTTTTAGACAAAAAACCCCCACAACAATTGAATAGATGAGATCAATATCTTAGTGTAAATGAGGTGTTTGTTCATACCACTATCTTGATAGAGAATTCTGTCAGCTGTACAATGAAATGCTTCTTGCCAAGACACCTGTAATCAACTTCCACTTAGAATAAAATGCCTTTAATAAAAAAAAAAAACAAACAAAAAAACCAACAGATCATTTAAACACTTCTTTTTGAATCATGTGGAATTCAAGTAGAGATCTTACTTGTGACTTCATGGGTTTGTGAGGTGATAATGTGTGCTGTCCCCATGGACTCAAGATCTAGGCAAGGCTGGCATCACAGCTGAATCTATGAGATATCCCAAAGAGAGCCAAAGCATAAGATATTGCGGATGTAGCCAATAAGTGAATCATAAAATGAGCCTGCAGATAGAAAAGTTCATAAAACATTTAAACTTTCAGGGTGTTTTAACATTATGAATGGAACTAAAAAGAGCTGATAAGAGAATAATATCTATTTTGTAACATGGATGTAAGATCTATTACTTTAAATTAAACAGAATAGATTTCTAAACAAATTAATAAGGAAGTTAAGGGATATTTATTCCCTTAATAAAAGTTTTTTAAAAAGTTTAAAAAAACCAAAGTTTACTCTGCCAGTGGACATGGACAGGCAACTTTATTCATGCTGAAAATCTTCAGGCTGCCATTGCCTGCAGCAGCAATCATGCAAGACTAACTCTTGTGGCTACTGTATTCAATGTTAGTAAGGTTGAGAGAACTTCGTCTTGCCAACTGCAATCTGACCTTTTGATGAGCACTTTTTAGTTTTGTTTGTTTGTCCTGGGTGTTTTGTTTGGGTTTTTTCTTCCAAGTAAGTGGTATTTATTGCAATGCAATGTTTGGTCTTGAACTGCGTCAAGAAAGTAAAATACAGAAATACAATTAATCACATATTTTCTCCTATTAAATGTTAATAGAGCATTCAAAGTACTTATTATTAGTTATTTATCTCAACAGAACCTTCAGGTGTATTATTTAAGAACTCTATAAAAACAGTTTCTCATTGTTACATGGTTTCAGGGTAACAGTTAACTCCTTGTGGGAACAAATATCTTCCTAGAAACCTCATCATGCATTGCCAATTGCTGGCCCTGAAACTATTCATAAAAAAAGAAAGATATGCCTTACAGTAAAGGGGAGAACTATGACTTTATTTGTATTTAATTTTATCCATATTTGTCAAAAAAACCTAAAGTGGCTAACAGCAGCCCAGTAAACTTCTGTGGTTTGGATTATTAAGAGTAATATGCACACCAGTCTGACATTGCCATGTTCTGAGTTGTCTGTGACTTGATCTGTTACAAGGCTGGTACAAATCTCTTGCTAAGAGATAAACTTCTACTAAATCATTTGTGTTTTCTACAAAAAGACCCCAGAAGATTCATTTTTTTCCCTACTCTCTTATACTTCAGGAAACTACATGTGGGCTCTAAACTACACTTCCTGAAAAGGAATTCTTGAGCTTGATCTTGCTCCTGACAAAATTTTAGTATGATTACATTTTAGGACAGATAAATTGCACCAAGGTGTTTCTGGGTTCAAGGCCTGAATATTAACATTACGTAGGCAGTTCGACAGCATTGTAAAACTGTGCTGAGCAGCAGTCAGCTGTCCTGCAAATAATTAGGATTTTAAACTTTTGTTTCCAAAAGGCATTTCTGTGCAGAATTTTTGAAGTGTTTTGTATTCAAGGAAGAATTAAACATTCTGGCCAAATATTTGGCTTATATTTGCTTTTATTGAATTCCATGTATCATCTAATACATTTTGGAATAAATGCTGGATTAGGTGAATTTTACTTAGCCAGTTTTGGTCCTGTGTCCTGAATGTTGCAGTGCAGAAGTATACTAGATGCTGAAAGCAATTGATTGCTTTTCAGTTTTCTGCTTTCAGTAGAGTCCACTAGTCTAAAAGTTAGACTCAACAATTAATATATGCATGGATCAGACAAATTTATTGTTATAAGCAGTCATGGTTTATTCACATCTCAATGGCTGATGCTAAATTTGTTGACACTTAGAGGTCTCAATCTCAAATTTTTATTATGAAAAATAATAAAAATTCTACAGTAAAATGCGATTTTAATGCACTTTTATGCTTGCACCATCAATCCTTTCTCAGTCTTCTCAATGTTCAGTGACTGGTGAAGCATTTGAGAAGCTATCAGTTGGAAGTGTGAGCCTATTAAGGCAGATGACTCATGAGTGGCTTAATAACAGACAGGACAAACAATTTCTGTGTATAGACTTTATGAACAGGGAGAAAATAGTCTCCAGGCTAATATTTCTACCACTGTTATTATACAGGAACTATGGCTCATTAAAAATGTCTCAAATTAAGCCTTGAAACAAACAAGGAAATCCTCCCTTTCCCCAAGTAGTCAAAGAAAAACTACCTACATTGTTACTTAATGCTGGGTACAATGGTGAGAATTTATGATAACATGGATGGATAATATTTGGCTTTCTTTGGTGTTGAAGACTGGAATGTATATGAGAGCAATCAGTCACATATTTTGACTTACATACCTGGTACAGAGACGTTCTCTCTCCCCTTCTTTGAGTGAGACTTCTTGTTTCCCACTGCAAGATTCTGACCCTAGACTTTAAGGAACTGATGAGAAAGTGAGAACACAGCATTTCTGGAAATATTTTTCCAGATTCTTTTCAGTATCCAGGTAACCTTTTATAAAAATTCATAAGCAGATGTATAGAGTTTCATAAATTTATTATCCTCTGCCCTTTTTCTTAGTGCTAATAAAATCTTTCATTGTTTTCCAGTTAATCTCTCCTAGCATTGTAAACACTGATAAATCATTAGCCACTCATTTTTGTTCACTAGAGTTTGCAAACTGAAATTTACACTTGCAGATATATGCAAACTCTGTATATTTTCTACTGAGATATAAAAATCTTGAATTTATCTGTGCTTGAAAGATTTTAATGCAATCACTTCAGAGCTTTGACTTGCAGTATTACATAAAATATAACAGCCTTTTACAGTGCAGTTGCAGCATCTGTCATATTTTATTGCTACTTGTGCTACAATAATTCAGAATGATTTAGGATTATTCACTGTTCTCCTGAGTGATATTAGATGCAATTGAAATTAATATGATACTCTGTATTGTTTGTGAATCCATCACTGTGTTTTTAAATGACAATGTTGAAACTCTTTATAAACCTTTTGCTGTTTTTCACCAAGCACAATAATCGTAATTAGAGAGTTTAATAGTAAACACCAGTAATCTGTTGGGGTTGTGGGAGGATGTCTACTTTCAGTATGTTGGGAGTACAAGAGATGAGATCCAGAAAAGTTTTAGGATCTGAAGTTCCTCTTCAGGTCAAGTTTTGACTTGAAAAATTCCCCTGATGATGTTGGCATCTATCAGTAAAATATCCTATGATTTTCTAAAAATACGCAGAAACACTTCATTTCTGCTGAGATAAGCAGCATGCTGTGGGCTTTTTGGAAATTTTGTTTGTTATTTGAGTTTTTTTTTGGTTTTTAGTGATAGGAGTTTCCTCCACCTAAGTCTTTGTCCAGTGATTACAAACAGCAGGGGATATAGGGAATTTGCTTTAATCCTGCCTTATTCTATGTATTGTGTCAACATTTATTTGATATCAGTCAGTTAATTTAGAATGAGACAAGTGGAAGCACGTATGACAGCAGTAAAGGAAACATTAGGTTTTCAGGTGCACATGAGGGAGCCAGGATTTCTAAATCATTCCAGCCTGTTGACATTCTGGTTGCAGACACAGGGGACAGCTGCAAATTGGAATATTACTATTGTGGAATGTAGAGGAGTCTTCTGACTCTTCTCTCCATCCCAAACTCCTGACTTACTACTTATTGAATGAAATAAGTTACTCTGAAAATTATAAATGTTTTGGATGTTGGGTGATGAAAGGAGAATGCAAAAGGAAATTTCTGATGAACTTGCATTGGCAAAAGAAAACGAAAAACAACAGAACACAAGAAATTGTGTATGACATATATAGATGTGTTTCTAGGTCTTTTTAAAAAAATCTGTGTTACCTCTCAGGACAGAAAAATATTTTAGAATACAAAGCTACCAACACAGTCTTCTAAAAGTATATTTTTCAAAAGTAAGTATATAAATAATAAGTGAACTTCATATTTCTAGCATCAGTTTACCTAAAGCATTTGCATCTGGTAGAGACTTGCATTATGAGTGATTGTGTTAGTTGTAAGAGTCTTTCAAGGCAAAACTGAAATTTAGCAATGTAATGTGTTGTTTTTTATGGAATAATGCAGAAGTCTGACATTGTGTGTCAAGAAAAGAATTCAAAACTGGTGTGTTTTCTGTTAAGTTAGTTAACTAACTCTGTACGTATTGAGTATTAGTGTTGAAAGAGTGAAATCAGAAAGAAATATAAAGCTTACATACTGCCTGAGTTATATTCTGTTATTTTAGTAGTTAATAAGGGGAAAGAGAAGCAGGTAAAATTTGATTGACATTATGCTAGTTTTTTATGTTGAAAGTGTAGTTATTTGGAAAATGTGTAGTCTAATATAGTAACTGAAGGGCTTAAAATTCGTGTAAAGGATTAATACATCTTTTTTGTGCTACAAAGTCTGCTCTCATTTTTACATTCCTTTTTTTCAAGGCAGCTACAAATAGAAAACTTGATGGAATTTGGTTCTTAATTAAAAAAAACTACACTGCAACAAAAACAAAATATATTGTTTGTTTTGGCTTGTGAAGTTGTTTTCAGCATGAATGCTTTGAGATTTCAGAATAAATTCCTTTTAATCTTGTTCTTGGGAGTGATGTTAGAAAGAAATTGGGCCTAATTTCTTAGCATAAAATTAATAAAAAAGATGTCTCCTAGAAAAATCTTACAATGTAGAACAAATGTGTATTTAATATCTGATGAAAAGTATGCCTGTGTGTATCATATCTAAAAGTCAATATATATGTGAATCAGGAGAGGGAAAGGAATCTAGATGGGTAAAGAAGAGGTGTATTTTTGGTCTTGCCAATCCTATTACCTGGCAAGAATTCCTTGTAAACTTTTCTGAAATTTCTTCTCACTGACAGTTGAACTTGCACAGCAGGGTGGTGTGCTTTGTCTCAGGTGTAGGTTTATAGTGCTTCTTTTTGCCATGTCTTTTCTCAATCCACCTTTTCTGCTATGGAGTGCACCCTTTTGTGCTTATACACTGTGAGAGGGATTACTTTGGGAAATGACTACATGGGACAGCAATATGAGGAACCTGAAATAAAACTTATGAAAGGTTCTGCATCCTGGTGAAGGAAGATGCAATATTAAGGGCTGGGTGCTCCAATGCCTGCAGACAGTGCGACAGAGTTAGAGCTTTGTACCTTTGCTCACAGGTAATACTAAATCCCAAAATTTGACTCTAGCTTAACTGAATTCCCTGGATTTTTGTTGTTGCTATTGTTATTTTCAAATATGTGTGCACTTGGAAACTTGATCTGATTTCCAGTTACTTGAGCTCAGAATCTTTTGAACTGAGGGTGAGATGACAAGGTCAATGTCAGTGTGCACTAGCTAAGATTCTTCTAGAAGGCTTTGAAAAATCTGACATTTTAAGATTAATGTTTCCACTCTCCTATTTCTGTGAAGATTTTTTTTTTCTCCAGACCTCCTTGGATAATGATCTTCAGGTCTATACATTTGTAAATGGAAAAATGTCTTAAATATTTTTTTTAACCCTCCATCTTTTACTTTTCATGCCTGTGCTGAATGTGATAGCAGAACTGAAGAAATAGCTGCATAGACCTCAGAAAGGCGTTATGAACTTTGCAACTATACACATGGCTTGACTGTTCAAGAAAAGTTTGCTTTCTTCCTCATCTTGGGCTTTTATCTTGCTCACTCTGGGCCTTCAGTTGGCTCACTTCAGGTATGATATTCTCTGGATGGTCACACTTGTCTTTGTTTTTCCTTCCCAATGGTTTGAAGCTTCAGTTGGCATAGTGTCTCTCAGTAAACCATGAGACAAAATAGTCTGAAGTATAAGTAAAAGCAAAGTAAAAGTTTAAAGACTTCAGTTATACATGTGATACAATGAAAATCCATGATCTGTATTAAAAATATATATGATCAGTATTCTTCAGCTTTTGAATGTTATACTTCTAAACCAACCTTTTGTTTCATAAATCCTGTCTACACAAATCCTAAATGAAAATTAAAGAATCATTTAAAGGTAAATTATGCTCCCTTCCTAGTCTAATTTATTTTTGTGCTTTTGAAGGCAAAGGAGCTGTAGATTTTGTGCAAGCAACACTGCCTCGCCCTGTCTGGAACATGCCTGGAGCAAAGATGGCCCAGCATTCCTTGCCTTGCTGTTAGCTAATCTGGCTGTGAGTACATCTGTGTCTGGGTCCCACAGTGCAAAGCTAAAAGCAAAGTCCTTTTATCTCTCGGAAATATCTGAGAACATAAATTCTGATGAATTTTGTTGACACAGATATAATTGACAGATACTATTATACTACGTTGTTTTTTAAAAGGTCCTTAAATCCTATAATGCACTTGTAAATAGGTTTTCTTCAATATACTTTCAGAAATTTTGAACATAAAATAAGTATTCTAGAAAATAGACAAGCATTCTATCACATTATATTCTAATAAGAAAAAACCCTGTGCTGGTATGACTGTTTACAAAGATGTGAAATTAACGAATGGCTTTTTGTTTTCTGCAACACCTTGCTAATAAGACACTGACATATCAACATAAATGTAAAGTGTGATCAGAATTATTGAGTATATAAGGGAGTATACCCCATTAAACATCCATCTGTCTCATAAAGCCAAACTGCTGGCTGTTGTACTCTTAAAGATGAGTTTCAATCCAAGCTCACTCAAATATGCAGATTTGTGAAAGGCAAATGCTGTCTTTGTTTAGTTGCAGCATCAGACAGATGCAGACAGATCTCTTCCTCTTTGTCTCCTAAATCATTTCGTTTTTTCTTATTTCATAACTTTTTTTTTTCAGTGTCTGTGTTTTAGTTAAAAAAATTCTGAAAGAGAATGTTTGAATATAAAAATTCCCATTGATACCACACTTGCATAAAATGAGAGTTTGCCTAAGATGTTTCTCTTTCACTGTCAGTAACAGGATAAATACTTCAAAACCTTTAATGCCTGGTGTAATCTTATGTTTCACAAAGTAAATGTGCAACTATTCTTAATTCCTGGGGTATTCAGACATGAATTTTCATGCCACCAAATTGGAGACAAATATTGTTATAGTGCGAGTATTGTGATTGTGAAAAATGAATGCTTTTGTCCTCTTTTTGCACATTACTTTAGTAGAAGTGCCACACTTCATTTTGCTAGTTCACATTTCTGCCTTAGCCATTAGTGTTGAAAAATTATATTCTATGGGGAAAGAGAACTAATTTACATCCCAGGTTGTTTAGGTACAGTCGTCTACATCTGAAAATGCAAACCTGAATAGCCATGACTTGATTTTTAAATTTTAAATATTTTTTAAACAAAAAAAAAAAGGAGTGATGTACATATTTCAGAAATCAAAATTTTGTCTTGATTCAGTGGAAATAAATTTTCTCTAATTCTGGAACACTTCCTAGTGGAAAAAACTGTGACTTTTTTGGTGGTATTTCTACTTTTAAAATAAATTAGTGTTCAAGTTGGAACAGCTACTTCAATGCACTTCAAATGATTTTTGTTTTTTGTAAGTACTTTAGAAGTGAATTAATATTGCTAGGTAAATTTAAATATTTTATTATGGCCTTTGACAACTTATTTATTTATACCTCAGAATTCCTATGGGTTTCAACTGACCTGCATTCATATAGAGTCTTAAATTTGATCCATGGTATATGCAAATAAAGATGACTTGAGCAGGATGATAGCTGTTACCCTAGCCTCCATGTCCAGTATTTTAACATTTTTGTCCACAAAATAATTGCCTTCCAACATTGGTGGGGGTGACCATTTGGCCTATGATAAATTATCATATTTGAATTTTAGGTGTAAGCAGTGTAATGTGTTTAATGGATTTTTTGGCTCTGCTTTGGGTAAGTGAAGGTCTCTGCAAGTAATAGCATATATTCTATGTGGAAGTCCTATGTTTGCATGTCCTCATCTCTATTACTTGCTTATTTTAAGATTAAGTACTTGAGCTGGAAGAGATTCCCGCCTTCCACCAGTGGGCACTGGTGAACTTTTGTTGCTTTGATTTTCTGGTGCTTTCCAGGGTTCTTGGACAAGAAACCATTGGGCTGCTTATAATGGAAACCTATCTGTTTAATCAAAAGTTTGTTCAAATCAAATTTTCTTGTTTCAGAAAGCTAATATTTTCGAGAATTCTTGAGCAAGAACTTCCCAATTGACTTCTACTCTGATATTTAAATTAATGGGCATTGCCAAAACAAAATTTCAGTTTATGTAAATAACAAGATGAAATGCTACAAGACACAACATAAGTTTTATTTCTTTTATTAAAGAAACAGTCACAAATGAAGAGACTCCACTGAAATACGCACAACTGAAATTGGTTCTCCTGAAGAATAGGAGTTTTAAACATTGATCTGATCTCTAAACCAAATTAAAAGTAGAAAAATTTATGGAAAATCTTAAAAAAAAATCTCTATGTCTGTCAATGATTTGGTTGTATTACTAGCATTGTTGGCTTGGAGTGAAAATTGCTGATATTTCTATTAGGAACGATATAATCCCATATTTTCTGAGGAATTTTAATTTATTTAATGTATGTAGAAAGTCTGATTTCAGAGCTGTACATGGATTAAAAAGTCTGGAATGGAGGCTCTCTTACAGCAGTACAAAATTACTCAAGTACATGTTTGTTTTCTATGTCTTGATTTTTTTTTTTTAAGGCAATTGCCTGTGTTTTAACATCTTTCACTGAATGTTTTAAGTTTTGGAAAGCAGTAAGAATTCAAGATTGGATGGTCCTTTTCCATGACATATCTCCTTTAACTAAAATCACAGTCATGAAACAGTGTGACAAAAAGACTGTGCCCCATCTCTGGGACTGTTTAAGGCCAGTTTGGATAAGACTTCGAGCCTGGATGATGTCTCTGTCCCTGGCAGGAGTGTTGGAACTAGATGATCTTTAAGGTCCTTCCTAAGAAAAATCATTCTATGAATCTATAATTAGATGTTGAATCTAAACCAAATAAAAAGCTCTAGCCCTGTACCAGAATTTTAAAGGAATTCTTTCTTTCCCCCAGAACTGTATCATATGAAGATGAAAATGATGACCAGGTTTTTGTGTTAAACTCTGTTGCAGCTATTATATTTTCAGGATGCCTTCAAACACTTGGCTCTTGGGTGTAAGTTTCAATGGCCTACAATTTTAAATCTTTGTATTTAATAAATCAACTTTGTCAGTTTTATAAGCAATTGTCATAATTATCATGCTGTCAGGCCTTCCAAGATTCATTTTTTCCAGTCTTACTTACTTGTTTGTTTTGTCTGGGATTCTGCTCTAGCTTTCAGTACACCATAGCCTTCCAGTGAATTCTTTAAAATTGGAAAACTGTGAAGAGAGAATGAAGTTCTAGGCTGTGACATTTTGAGCCACTTGTGGGAAAGATTACCCCTAGGCTCTGGACCTTTTCAGTTTTGAATTGTGACCTCTAACCCTGCTTCAGTAGCGCACAAGAGAGTCTTCCCCTCTTATATTTGTTCAAGAAAGGAAAAATAAATTTATAATTGTGTTCTCTTTCAAGAAAATTAAAGAGCATTTAAAAAAATATTTTTCCAGCTGTATTGAAAGTGTGGAGAAGAGTTCTTTAATCTATGATCCAAATGGGCTTTTCGCTATCAAGGATGAGACAAATTGATATTTTATCCCTTAACATCACAGAAAGCTCTGAGAAAGAAATTAGTTGCTTGCATACAGGACAAAAAGAAGGAAAATGTTGCTGTCCTGAATGCTATGGGGAGCTTCAGAATGTGAAGGTAGCTCCAGAAGGACATTTGTGAGAGAATTCTTTAGGTCTGCATCTTGTCAGAACTGGAGCAAATGCAGAGCAGTGTGATCCTGACAAGTTGGCGGGATAACATCGCCTGGCAAAAAAGACAAAGACCTTTAGGAATTGCATGAGCACTCAGAGCCTCAGTGGGACAGTGAAAGGACTCCTGCTCTGCTGACCAGGAAAGTCATGAACATTGCAAGGGTTTGAGAGAGGAGCCTGGGCTCTCTAGGCTGTTTCAGAACTCAAGTAAATCACTATCCATGGTATTGTGCTGCACACACAGGCAAAGTTTTCATTCCTCCTGTGTTTATTGCATTCAGGGCTGATTGCAAAATGTTACTTTTGTTTTTGCAATGCAAGTAGCTGTGTCTTCCTAAAGTCAACACACCTGTGAGAAATGGAGAGGGTCCTCTATATTTTGGCACCTGAGAGAAATAATCTCTTCTTATGCTCTTCCATTTGGTAGCAGTCTTACACAACAAATTTTCTAAAAAATTTTAATTCAGGAAGACTTTTGTTTTTACTAAGGATTTACTGAGCTTTAAGCCTCTCTAAAGAACTTAATATTTGTACACCTTTCTTCCCTCTGCCTTACTGTCTCCTTCCACCCCAAACCCAATATTTTTATCCCTTTACTTGGATTCTCCACACACTATTTCTCCTAGACTGCAACAGCTCCTGGGCTTTTGAAAGAAATTAGCTCACAGCTCTTGTTCATATGATCTGGTTGCAAAGATGTATTGCTCTGAAGTGTCATACATTTATCTTCCTATTACTGGGAGATAATACATTTGTATCACCTTAGGCTAGTATAGTCTTTGTCAACAGCATTTCAAGTGGAAATAATGCCTTAAAATAGGTGGATGGGATAAAAAGAGCATTTTCTATCATATGACAGCAGCTATTAAAAGAACATGCTGTTACCTAACACATATGCCACTGAATCTTTTGATGAAATAGACCAGCCAAGCACCAACAAGATACTGCTCTGACAATCCCACAAAGACTTTGGTCAAGGTGACATGACCGTGACATTAATAGTCCTAATTTGATATCTGATAATGAGATCTCTCAGTTGTGTTCAGAAGAGGTCACATCAAAAGCTCTGTCTCATCTAGGTTTCCCTTTACAAAGCAAGAACTGCTAATTTTTACTGCCCATTGCAATGAAAAGTTTAAGATTTTAAGTGTTAGCAAAGGGAGTTCTATTACAGTATCAGTTAGAAGGAATTCAATTTGGTTTCTGGTTTAATACTCTGGAAATGAAATTCAAAAGAAGAGCTTTTTTGCATCATGGTTAGGACCATTGGCAAGGGGTTAAATGAAGAGGCTAATGATGGATTGTAGATACAAATAGAACAACCACAGTCTAACAAGTAGTCAAGGCAAGCCCTGGTGTGCTTTGAATCATGCATTTGCAATTCCTAGTGTATGGATGAACGACACCTTGCAGGCACAAAAGTCCAATATACATTACAGTGTTTGAAGGAAAGAATCCCCTTTTTCCTCCTGGTGCATAGGGCCCCATTCCCAGACAGATATGTGACTTGGGTGGGAATAGGGTTATGCAGTGGGTTTTTGTATGGTGCAAAATTGGTAAGGCTGCAGTTTACAAAGAAACTGAGACTTTTATATGGTGCCTTGCTGGTGCCTGCTCATCAATTTTCAGATAGTTGCCACCTCCTACCTGGGTAAATTAGATTTTGATTTTTTTTTTTTTTTTTTTTTTTTTTTTTCTAATCAGGTACAAAAATGGTCTCTATATTTGGGCAAAGATTAAAATCACAGCTTTAGTTACACTGGTGTCTAAAGTTGAAGAGGTTTGTGGTAAAATGTTAAAATGTTTGTAATTTGTCACTAGGGGAGGAGAAGAGCTTTGACAGATAAGAGCTGTGGCATTCAGTTTGGTGTCAAGAAAGTTGTGTTTTGTTTTGTTTTTTAATGAAAATTGACCATCTGTAAACATGCTTACCATCATACTAAAAAGATTGATCCCCTAATCAAAATAGGTGTGTAGTGCACCTAGCAATATTAATCAGTTTACCCTTTCTTAAAAACCTGCAAAAGAATGCTGTTAATGATTGGTGTTTTCACTGTTGTATCTCTCCTTTATGTAGCCCATAAATGCATAGTATTTATTTTTAAAGGGTGATTAGCAGAAGAGCTGGTATCATTAGAACGACTTTTTTTGCAATTTTTTTTTTACAAAATAAAAAGTGCTCAGCAATTCTGCAGAATCCAATTGCTACTAGATTAAATGAAATCTAACAACATTTATTTTCCTTGGTAAGCATTGCTTTTCAGTGTTGTCACAGGAAGTTTGGTTTCCTTTCACACTTAGCTACTTTGTATTGTCCTACTGATAAAGCTTTATAAAAAATTCTTGAAACTAAGAAGATAAAAAGTCCAATTTATTGCTTCAATTGTTAATTTCACAGTTCAGTGATTATTCCAAAACATACACTGGTTGACTGAGCTACAGCTGTGGCCAAATATTGATTTTTTTGGGGGAGGTTTTATTGGGTTTTTTCATGAAAAAATTACTTCATCTAATTCTCTATGACTTTTTTTCTTTATAATTAACAAAGCAGTAAAATTTTCTCCTCTGTCAGAAAGATAACATGAAACTTTGAGTTAAAGTATTTTTAATGTTACTAAGGAGACAGTGAAAGCAATTTTCCTTTTATAAAATATCTACATTTAGTCCCTGATTGAAATAATCTCTTCCTGGAGCTAGGACGTCAAAATTTTTTTCCATATTTCCATTTAACTAAATGGAGATATTAAGTTGAAAGATATTGTTGTTGTTTTTAGATACAACAGGTTGTTGCTGCTCTCTTGAGCCTCCATTTACTGCCTTGATTTAACAAAGCCTGTTGGCAGCTCCCTGTCTTTTAAACACAACACAGAATATTTCTGGCCTCAGCAGGAGTTATACAATGTGGACATTCTGCCTAATGTGTAGTGCTAGCACTCCAGCAGGTCAAGGCAGTGATCCTGCCCTCCTCTCAGCTCTGATGAGGACATATCTGGAGTGCTGTGTGCTGTTCTGGGCTGCTCAGTACAGGAGAGACCTGGAGAACCTGGAGATGGTCCAGTGGAGGGCAACAAAGACAATTAAGGAACAGAAGCATCTTCTCTCACAAGGAGAGGCTGAGGGAGCTGGGCCTGTTTGGCCTTGAGAAGGAACAACTGAAGGGGACCTCATCAGTGTCTGTCAGTATCTGAAGGGAAGGTGCCAAAAGGATGGAGCCAGGCTCTGCTCAGTGGTTCTGGGCAATGGGACAAGAGGCAATGGGCAGAAAATGATACACAGAAGTTCCATCTGAAACCGAGGAAGAACTTCTTTGCTGTGAAGATGATCAAGTGCGTACGAAAAAGTCTCTCCAGAGAGACTGTAGAGTGGGGAATATCCCAGTGGGGATATTCTAGAACATCTGGATGCAATCCTGTGCCATGTGCTCTAGAATGACCTTGATTTTGAGCAGGGAAGTAGGATCAGATGACCCACTGTGGTCCCTTCCAACTCTATCCATTCTGTGATTTGGCCTAAATTCTGTGAGAAGATAGGATAATATTTTTTGATTCAACAGCTTACAAAATATAGCAATGCCATTTAGAATCTATTTTCATAGGCATCAATGCTATTTAAAAAAAGAAAAAAATGAACCCCTCTCTGATGTCCAATCTCTGATCTTGCTTTTGGCAAAGTCAGGTTACTTCACCAAATAAGCCTCCCTCTATTTGACAAGTCAAGTCAACAATGACAACTGGACTTATTTGGTTAAATACTCTATAGTTCAGTTTTAGACAAAATGACTCGGGGGACTTTCCAGAATTTGACTTTCCCCCTCTGGTGTCACAGAAGATCTCCAATTGAGGAACTGTAAATGTTGTGTATACAAAAGCACATCCTGGAAAGAAGTTGGCTCTTCACTGCATTTGCCACACATTAGATGTAAGCTGTCTCTTAAGGAAAATTATTTTTACAGATCCAAGTTCCAAAATAAATCATCTGTATTTCTTCACCTTGCTTAGAAAATGAAAGTTAATTTGTGCCATCTGCTCTATATATTATTTCATTAGGGTGGCAAAACATTTTGAATTATGTCTTAAGTAGTTCTTTGATCTCATAAAAATATGAAATCTTCAAAATAAATTATCAGATGTTAAGAAAAACAATGACTTATTTTCTATTACTTAAAAATATTTGTTATAAAAATTGGAAGATAAATTTTATTTTAAAAAGCAAAACTGATGTATAAAATTCTTATTATTTTTGTGAAGTCCAGTTTGGGGAGATATACAAATATTTACTCTCACTGTGTTCATATAATTTGAATTTTCCACTAAATCAGGAGGATATTTGTTAGAGGAATAACATTTTCCAATTAAATTGTGCTGGTTTTTTTCTGTAACTGAGACGTCAAAACCTTCTAAAGAAATACGTTAATAGAATTTTAAGAGTATTGCTGTAAAAATCCAACTCCACTTGAGAGTTGGGAAACAACATTTCAAATTCTCAAATGAAAAGAATATATTATTTAGATGAGAGTTGATAATTTTTTTAAAATTACATAAGATACCTAATGTAAGTTATTAATACTCTCTATCATTATAGATTAGCTGCATCCTATAAACTTTTACAAAAACTTATTCTGTTGATTTTAGGCTGTCTTATGCAAAGACAGAACTCATATTTTTACTAATAGCAATGGTAAGAAATGGAAGATACTTTAAAACAATCCTAAGAAGGGTCAAGGTCCTCCTGAAAGGAGGTTGTAGTCAGGTGGGGGTCAGTGTCTTCTCCCAGGCAACCAGCTACAGGAGAAGAGGACTCATTCTTAAGCTGAGCCAGGGCAACTTCAGGCTGGGCATCAGAAAAAAATTGTTCACAGAAAGAGTCATTAGGCGTTGGAATGGGTTTCCCAGGGAGGAGGTGGATTCTGCTATCCTGGAGGTACTTAAAAAAAACTGGGTGTGGCACTCTGCCATGCTTTAATTGATAAGGGGGTGTTAGGTCTTGATGTTAGTTTGGACTTGATGATCTCAAAAGTCTTTTCCAATCTAGTTAATTCAGTGATTCTCTGTTTCTATTACATTCTTTGCAAAGACTTACTGTATTAATAAGCTTTCTTCATTCTTGTTCGTTCTTAGGTATGTTCAAAAAATAATTGAGTATTAGGCCGGCTAAAAGACCATGAGAATCATAAGAAAGGCCAAAGGAAAAAAAATCCCAACCCCCAATGTTGTCTAAATTAACACAACACCAGTGTCCAGAGTATAAATGTTACAATGAAGAACAGACTATCTGAAATATTATAAGAATAATTTCTTGTAGTATCAGAGAGACTGCTCTTCTTGTTTTGGATTTTTCCTTCATCATCTGAGATAACGCAATTCTATATTCAGAATAACTTTCTATAGGAAAAAATAATTTCCTTTCCAGTAACTCAAGTTCTCCATGAGTTCTCAGGCTTTAAAAAATTCTATTGTTTACTTGGCAGTTTTTATCTTTCCCAATTTATTTTTTTACATGCCAATAGACTGCAAGTGGTTGAGAGGATACAGAGGGCTTAATGAGCCTTCCTTTCTTATGGAAGAAGATATTTATAGGAGAGACTTATAATTAACTGATAGTAAATAAGGAACTGAACAGGGGCTGCTGTTAACTACTGCTTTCTCGGAAGCTAACAAGTGAACATAACGTTCATTATTATTTCTGATAATGATATCAGTAAAAAGTTCATTCCAGGTGATTTCAGTGGATATCAGGAAATGCATAAAGTAAAATTAATGCTGCTGGTTTGTTTTTTGACATGAAGAAATTGATCTTCAGGAACAAAATGTACTGAAGGTGACAAGTGGATTCAAGGTAGCAATAGAAACAAAAATCTCTTAGCATTTATTTTCATTCCTTACCCCTTGAGGAAAAAGCCTTCTTAGCGTAAAGATGCCCTTTTTTAATATATTAAAAAATTAGGTGCTATACATGCAGGGTCACTCTGTGGCAGTGGAACAGCTGCTTTGCCCTTGCCACCCAGCCCCAGCACAGTGATGACAACTCGTGTTTTACAGGTTAGAGTTTTATAGACATTCAGGTAGTAGATAAAACATTTAGGTTCTCTTTCCACAGATATTTTTCTCAAATGAGCTAATTCAATAAAATAAATATTCCATTTCAAAAATGGAATTATTTAAGTAGCTAAAAGGGAACACTTATTTTGCTATTTAGAATTTTGCAACTGGGAATTGAATTGGGAATCTTCAGTCAAGTAGTAATATAAAAACTGCTTTAGGCAAGTATTAAATTTCTATGATGTTACACATAAATTGTAAAAATTCTGTATCCCTCATGTTCAGATATATGGACTATAACCTTGGAGAAGCACAAATCTTGTACTAATGTTACTGACCAATGTGAGTAACTTGATCCAGATTGGGTTGAGTAGGCTTTATAAATCCCTATAAGAGTTCCTTTGCAGTTACTGTAGCTAGTAATTATGTGAATATCACTAAATATGTTTATCAAATTTGCTCAATGCTAAAACCACAGCAGCTGCCAAACTCTAAAAGGGACTTAGTTGATGTGTAAAAATAAAAAGTAGCAAGTTGACTCTACACAGAAATTTCCTAGGATCAAAAGTGTGTCAATATGTTGAAAATTAACAGTTGGATCTAAGCTATTTTACTCTTCAAATTAACATTTTCTTAAGTAATGAGGAGTCAAAATAGGGTCAAAAAACCATGCTGTAATGCTAATGTGCTATTTTCTTTCATATTTATACATTATACTAATGTTCTATTTAGAGGAGATAAACCAAAGAGGAGTGCTGTATGTGTAAATTGTAAGATTTAAATTTCCTTTTACTCTAAAGAGAGAAGAAAAAATAATTGGGGAGTGCAAACTTAAAATATCTTAAGACAGCTGGATGCCTTTTGAAAATCTGTGTTTCTGAAAGATCTCTGAATCAAGGGAGCAAATTTATTTTTTGCCTGTAAGCTCACATTTCCTCATTGTGGGTGTAGGTGATCCTTCTGTCTTTCAAGGTAACATGATTTGATTGTGCTACTTCTCTTCTTCTCACTTTCTGGCCTATAGACAGGTCACTTGATTAGGCTCTCATTTGGTGTGCCTTGGGTGGTTTTTGATCAAATTTTCTTATAGTGAGGAAACAAATAATGGTGCAATGCGTGTGAAGAGAAAAGTGAGAATGATCAAAGGAAAAAATAGCATTTATGCTTCCTTGAGATTAAAAGGAGCTACATTTGGAGAAAAATACAAGAGAGGTTAAACACTGCTGAGATAAGACCTTAGTTCACTAGTTTTGAAGCTTGGCAGTTGTCATTGGGCAATGCCAATACCAAGTAATTGCTTGCAATGCTACAGATCTGAAAGGGACCACAATTAGAATACAACTTAACTATAACTTTCATAAAGTTAGGACGATAATTTATTTTATAGCTTAAATCTTGGAGCTTTTTTTTTAGACAAGTTATTTTAGTACTCTAGAAATTATTTTCATCTGGCAAAGAATGTAAATGTGAATATCACTGATCAAGGTATGCCTGAAGCCATTTCCTAAAAAACAGGTGAGAAGTTGATTTATAAAAATGGACTAGATAACCATAGCAAGAGGAGACAGTTGCCTGAAAACCAGAGCACTTTGGAGAGATGCTCATAGAAGTTCCATGCTCCTTATGCCAAGCCAGAATCCTAAAACCTGTCTCCTTGTGCCAGGCTAGTACTGTAGCCACCAGTCCTGTGGCATTTTCAATGTAAGGATCATATAGAGTTGTTAAAAAAAAAAAATGATGCCTGGCTGACTTTTCTTTTCCTCTTTTTGCAGGGCAGTGGGTCTTGAAAAAGACCCTTTTTACCAAAGAAAAGGGTCTGAAAAAATCTCTTGAAAACTCTTAGATTTGATTTAGGAGCAACCATTTCAATATGTTTTAAGAAAATGTGGTATTTGAATTAATTTTATTTGAGAAAAAGAAGTCAGCCAAATATTGACTGCAGCAGGTGACTATGAACCCATTTTAAGATCTGGTAAGTGAGAGATGTTTCCATCTGAATTAAAGTGCAAACAAGACTGCATGCCAAATTCAATAATGAGGACTTTATTAAATAATTAATTTGAAGTAGAGAGACAGAAAGAAATAGAAAAGAGAGAGAAATCAAGTGCAAAATAGTTAACATCCATGGATCCTGTAACATCCCTTTTGGTCCTTATTTACCCTGGGCTCCTCAGTACTGGTGAGCCCAATGTTGTTCAAAAGTTTTCACTATTTATACATTTCAGCAAAAATAGGAATTAATATTCATTGGCTTCACAGTTCTCTAATACTAATTAGTCTGCATGCTCTGTCTTTTGGAGTCAGTGGATTTATTGGGATGGTGGGCTGTGAATTGGTGCCAGCGATCTCACCCTGCTGGAGTTATCTTAACTGTATATTTCTTTTGGGTGCCAGACACATAGGACAAATGGTTTTCACTTAATCTGCTATGGGAATCACTTGTTTGTCATCCATCTGTAATATGCTTTGGCAGTTAAAATGATTTGCTATTTATAAATACTAAATTGAATGCAAACAAATTTATCTCACTCTTGCTTATGACTAATTTTTCACAATTAGTTATAGTGTTTCTTTACCATGCACACAAATGCTATTGTTTCAAAAACTCTGTTGGAAAATGTAATTATCATCTTGGGTACAGAAAAATGTTTACCCATTAATCTTGTTGCATTAGAATAAGTAAAGACTTATGTCTTTACTTGTTTTTTATGTTTTTTATTTCTGTCTTTGCTGTTGGTTGTTCTGAACAGGTTTGTTAGAATAGCCTTCCTCCTCTCCTCAGAAATCAGAGTTTAACCTATCTTGAACCTTCAGCTTTCCTCTTGGGCTCAAAATTGAGAAATATATAATTTATCATGCTAAATATCCTTTCTGGCCTGGTATGAGTCATGAGGAATTCAACAGTTGTCTTTGCCCTGTTAGGGCACATGAGTAATCTGGCCAGGAATAGCACAGGACTGTGGACACAAAGACTGGATTGCTTCAGAGGCATGTGGGACTACATTTGGCAGGTAAAATAGGGGGAGCATCCTATGGGGAGCTGTGGATGGTTCATGATATGAAAGAGACTATTTTTACCCATTCTGTGAGATAAATTTGGCCAGTTCAAATTTTGCCCCTCAGTGGTTGATTTGGCCTTTTCCCTGTCATGTCATGAAAAATGCACCAATTTGCAAACAGTACAGAATAGCCAGCAATTTTGCCTTTGAGGATAGGTATAATTGTGCACTTCAAGTAGGACCTAAAAACATCTAATGACCTGAGACAACTCTTAACAAAAATAAAAAATTACTCAGTGTATTCATTTTAAAAAAATCCAATTTATTTATGGCAGCTCCTCATACAGTGAGAACTGATTAATCTTATTGAAATGCTTTATATTAAAAGGAAAATAAAAAAAAAAGTGTGTGGGTCTGCATAGCAAATCAGTTGCTCCAATTACTTGGAAAACATGTTGTGATATTTGAAACAAGCCACAGGTAGTGGAGCTTCTGTAAACCTCGTGAAGTGGGAGTTAATTGCAGGGTTTGGTCACGCGGGCACATCCTGCTGTTGCTAGGTTATTGCAGCATGAGAATGGATGCTGTGTCTGCTGATTGCACCAGGGAACAAAATGTTTTCATGTCACATCAGATATGCTGAGACCATGACCTCATCCAACAGAGTCTTATTAGCAGTGATGAGCATGATTTAGGTCTGCTCACCCACCAACTCCTCTGAAATATTCTGTCGCTGCTTAGCATTGAAATGATGAGCCCAGTATTAGTGACAAAACCTTATATATATCCTGTACAAAGGCAGGCGACATCTTCAAAAGGAAACAGAACACTAAGACAAGCTGCACTGTATACTTTAACTATTTTGCTAGGATTGTCTCCACTTTTCCAACTATTTTTTATGTGCCACAACAGAAATTTACAATTTCCAGTCACAACAGCCATTACTTATTTTGAAATGTCTCTTCAGTTTTGGTCTAAGAAACAGGTGTAAGAGGAATGGACAAATCAGTGTTAGAAGAGAAATAGAGAGATATCTCTGAAACCAGTAGGTGTTGTCATCTGGACTGTAGTCACCACTGCAGTTCTACAGTTTTATGCTGTTACTTGTGTGGTGTCACGTTGGTAACTCATCTCAAAATTACAGGGAAATATACTGCTCCGAGGCAGTGAGTTCAGTGGGACCTTGAGCATAGACCATCAGTGCCTGTCTCAGGACCAGCTTCCTATAACCACCTTTTAAAAAAGTGCTGTAAATTATTTGTGTCCAGTATTTCACATCAGAAATAAGTTCAGTAAGAAAGGAAAGTTCTTAATAAGCCATTGTGTTCCAGTGACAAACACCAAGCCGAAAGAGGTAGATTTATTTATTTATTTATTTATTTATTTATTTATTACGTAGCAGATTTATTTCTGCCAAACAAAAATCCTCATTTTGGGGGATTGGGTAGGAAAATTGAATTGCTATACTTAATTACACTCGTTTTCTTAGAATTCCTTCGACATGTCTGCTGTTGTTCCAAATGTTTGTGTGATCTTGAAAATTTCCCTTCTTCACCCTGAAAAAATATAGATGGGAAGAATTGCTATAAGTAGTAGGCATAAGAATTAATTTTCACTAACATTAACCATCATAAAACTTTAAACATTTTATCAAAGCTTGTGTTTTAGACAGTAATGGTGGAAAAGACAAGCACCTTCATAAGGCAAACTTCCCACAAAGAGCATTAGGCTGTGAAATATTGAACTGAGGAATTTCAGTATTTTTCCACTATTTGCCTAACTTACACTAGGCGCTCCATTTATAAATAATTAAATTTGGATGAGATGGATGCAGTGCAAAAAGTTCAGTTACAGCAGACACTTAACAGGATTTTCTGCTCAGTTAAGGGGATTCAAATGAACTAGGTGTCCTCCAGCACAGAAGAGCACAGTTGAAAGCAATTTGTGAGTAAGGAAAGACTTACAGAGGTTCCTGGTCACAACATAAAAACTTTGTTATACAATTATTTTACCATAAGATTGGAAGGCTGATGCTGAGTTTAGGACATAAAAAGCAGGTGGGGGTGACAAGATAGTTGTGTGTGCCTTGCAGAGCATGTATTGACCAAGTTCTCATACACAACCACTTGAAAATCTTCTGAAATGTCCCCGATGAAGTACAATCAGACACAGGACCTTGCACTGGAGACGCATTGTGACTTGATTTGATTTGACATTTTCTGAGTCTGGGCTATGATTTTGACACTCTATGACATAAATGTGTTTTTATTCAATATGACCTTTCATGTTAGTTTTTTTCTTTTTGGGCACCAACCTGTTTTTGGCTGCAAATATGTCCAAAGGGACGATATGGCCTCTGTACCATTCACTGTAGTGAAAACCATTACTATTCAGTTCAGGAGATACCACCTGAAACATAGCTAATATGAACTGTCTAAATTAGGAGACACAAGAGGACATGTAAATTCCCAGGCCTACACATGTGAGGATAGGACCTACCTTGAGTCTTTTTGGGATGTAACCCAGACCAGTGCCGGCCAGCTGAAGTCTCACTCCAACATCATTGCTGCTCTGTCTTCTTTTCCACACTTTGATTAATGCTTTCTGCTTCCAAAATTTATTGTAGATGGAGCCATGTTGTTTTTGTCTTCTGTCCTTGCTAGAAGATTGTGAAGTAGTAGATAATAAATTATGTGTACATCTTGAACCTGGTGAAAATATGCAAAATTGAGACCACAACTTGACCTCCTAATGGTCAGTGTCACAGAGAATTATTATGGGAACAAGTCTGCACCAGAGAGATACCTCCATATTTTTTTTGTGATCTGCATTCCTTCTAGGTCTTAAATTATTGACATAACTACACAGAAATGAAACCATCTATAGTTCCATTGAATTAGTCATTAGATTATAATAGCAACATTCATTGAGATTATGGAAATTCAAATAATTCCTGTTTAACTCCGCTGTAAATGATCTGCATTTCTCTAGAACACTTGCATATACATATACTTGAGATACATCCATATCTTCAACATCATTGGAAAGAAAGCTGGAAAGCTTGCTTTTGTTAATATTTCACATCCTCCACTTATCACTAATTTTCAGGACCAATGATGTTTTTGCAGAACGCTTCCACACTAAGCTAATTTCCAATAATGTTCATGGACAGATATTCTGCTATGCCTATTGTACATATTTTCCCACCCATGCAAAACAGCATAAATGTCTTTTTAGAGACTGAATCTCAGGTAATTAATATCCTATCACTTGAGTAATAAAACAATTCTTGCAATTTTTATGCACAACAAGTATAGCTAAAAGTTTCCTAAAAATAAATGAGATTTCTGAGCTTATTAATTTTTGTTTCCTTCCACTGTGCCCTCAATATGATGAAATAAATGAGAGACTTTTTGGTCCACTGAAGGCAGTTTTAGAATAGAGTTCTGTAAAATGTCCCACTCATCATGGCCATTCTCCAAATTAATTTCCCACTCTATCTACTAATTCAGAAATGCTTTCTCTGTTTAAATATATACTTTGTTTAAATGTATTATGCAGTCTAAAGAAAAGCTATCCATGTGGGTAGTAAATTTATGAGAATATTTCAATACTGCAATAAACATTGAAAAAACCCTGAAGAATATAATTAAATTGAGTTATAACGCACTTAATATTACTGATTCCAGAGAAAAGCAACTTCTATACTTTAGTTATAGATTTGTTTGTTTGATTGATTCTGGCATAAAATTCTTAGAAATGTGATAGAATTTTCTACTTTCTGGAGGCTGTTGGAGTGGTGTGGTTTTTTTTTTGTTTTGTTTTTTTTGTTTTGTTTTTTGGAGGGCAGTTTGTTTATTTGACTTTTTTTTCTTAGATTCTTAAAAGATGGTTAAACAAGATACTGAGTCATTGCTGTGAGAGTAAAATTATGAACAGAGGGGGAAAAAAATGTGCTAGGTTTTCCTGACCTTGTCTGGAGTGATGAATTTGATTCATAGATATTTTCATGCTTTAGCAGTTGAAATTTGTTTTTACTTCATTTTTCCAGACAAGATGTTTGCAGAGCAATGGATTTTATCTGTGGGTTTTGTATTGGGGGTTTGGTGAAGATCTTTTCTGTTTTGTAGGCTTAGCTGTCAAAAATAATCTTTACATAATCTTAACAAGTTCCACAAGATACAATTATATTTTTTGTCACATTCTTTTGTATTGATTTTTCTTTATGTATTTTCTCTTAGTGAATGTTGGTAAAGATGAATTCCTAATAATTTTTTGTGTTCTATATCTTCCTACAGATTGATATTTATCAATGTAAGATAATTTAATTCATTTTTCTTGAGTTTCAGTGAATATTGCAGCCTTGTGAAACCTATTAAGAAGTCTAATAACGCTGACTAAATTTCATGTAATCCCACTGCTATCCTTATGTCAATAAGATGACTTTACTTTATAAGTTGCTAAAGTGTTTTCACTTCTGCCTTTATTTATAATTCCAGACTTCATAATGAAAGAGTGCATTTTTAGTAACAGTAGGTGGAAATCTGTACAAAGGATTAAATTATTTTTAATGGTGTCTAACTCCTGTAAGTGGATATTAAGGGTCTCTGGACCACACATCTCACTGTTTACTTTTTATTAAAAAAAATAGAAAAAAAAGAAAAAAAAGGAAAAGACTATTCTCTTGAACCAAACAGACCACTAGACCACTTATATATCTTAAATTCATACTACTTTTAAATAATAAAACAATATTTATTATTAGTTTCTGAAACCTGAACACCCTATGAATCAGGAAAATGCCAAAGTGTATGTTTTTAATTCTATCAGTCTAGAAAAGAGATAATTATAGGTATTGATAGATGTTGACACAGAAAATAGTGATGGTAGTGGGG
Source organism: Melozone crissalis (assembly GCF_028551555.1). Taxonomy (NCBI): domain Eukaryota; kingdom Metazoa; phylum Chordata; class Aves; order Passeriformes; family Passerellidae; genus Melozone; species Melozone crissalis. Next base: position 30,203,532 of record NW_026535784.1, on the reverse strand, counting down.
GAGAGAGCTCTTTCCAAATAAGGATGATTTTCTGGGGAGGTCAGGGAAGAAAGGAAGCGTGGCATGGGAGTTCTTGATTTTGAAATTACCATTGGGAGGCCAATCATGGTCTTGTGCTCACAGTGCCAATCTGAACAACTAGATAAGATATCCCACTGTGAGTCCCCACTCAAAGTGGAGGAAAGTAAATTTTACTCTTGATGAAAATCTGACTCATAGCACACTGAGGGGCATGTGCAAGTACAAACAGCTGAAAAAAAATACATTATTCTGCAGATGGAATAACAAGCTTTAATGTGCTTTGTAGAGCTTCTAAGCCAGTTACACATAAGCCAGCTTGAAGTTATATAATGGCAGCAGTCAGGTATTAAATAGAATGATGTATTCTGCCCACCAGGAAAGGAAACTGTACCCTGGCACGGTACCAGTGCAGCAGAATGCCCAGCTCTCCAGCCTGTCAAGGTCCCACTGAATGGCAGCACAGCCTTCAGATGTATCAGTCTCATAGCATCAGCAAGGGTTTCAGTTTGTTTCCTGACTGATCTGGAAGTGCTCTGAAAGAGCTGTCCATTTTACCTTCAATCTTTCATTTTTTGTATTTCAGATCGTCCTGTGAAAGAACTACTCACCTAAGAGTTAAATAGCTTACAAGGTCTGGATTTGAAATAACAGAAGCTTCGTGTCTTACTCTGAAACTCAAGTTTGCTTTATTTCCATTATGTTAATTGTCTGAATCATGTGTATGTATGGAGTTTAAAAATGCACTGACTTTTCTGTCTTTTGCTACAGTTCAGATGTAAGCAGTAAGTTCAAAATATCTTTCTACAATAAAAGATCTGTAGATATTAAAGACTGCATAATTTGCTGCTTTTTCTGCCTCGACTCTTTTTATGTCTCATTTCTGACTTTTTTAGCCATTGAGCTATTTTCTTTCCCAGAATTTGCCACTTTGATTTTTCTAAACATCCCTCTACTCAGTGATTTATTGATTAAGAATAGAAGCAGTTCAGATTTACAAAAAGAAAATAATTTTGTGTGGCACACTACTCTTAGACAGTTTTTATTTTGTTTGGCACCTTGTTGCTTCATGAATTTCTTACCTAGAGTTGTTTTACTTTTTAGTAATATTTCTTGTTCATGTGTTTATGCTGTTTTTTGACCCATGTGACTTACACCGGGTATATTTTCATGCTTTACCTGATTATGTAGCAAAGTCCAAAATATTGTCAGGTTGCAACTGCTTGGGCTGGAACGGTGCTTCAAGACTTGCCTAGGCCATTTCCAGTAACATTTGAACAACTGTGTTTCATCCCTTGATCAAAGAGTGTGCTTATGAAAAGATCTCAGTGGCTGTCTAGAGAAGCCAGATCAATGAAGATTTTACACTTGGCAATTTTGTTTATTTATATATTGAATGTTTGCTCAAAATCTTATTGCTTTCATCAAAAGGTATGGTAATGATTAAGAGGAAAGGGATGTAAATACTTTCTGAGAAAGCAGAAAAGGATTGGTTTGCTGTAAAGTAATATGCTCTGATTTAGGTATTTGTCATTTGTTTATTTCAATTCTCTGTTTTCAAAAGCTGCCACATTTGTGTTCTCCCCTGGTGTGAATGCTGATTGTTTAAACTGAACCTTTTCTGCTGTCATTCTATCTCTGCCTGATTGTTGTCTAAAGAACAGGACCACGGGAAGGCCAGAGGGACAAGCCTCTGGCATTATGAATTAAAAGGCAGTTCCTGGTTGCAAACCAAAACACTAAGAGGCAATCCTAGAGGTTCAGGTCTTGCTTCTGGGTTTCACTGTCTAAGGTCTTATTGCATTTCTAGGAAGAATCCAATCTTGGGCCTTTGTGTACAGGTTAATGAAATAATTTTATAATGAAATACATGTATATTTTAATTTACCCTGCGGACCAAAATGCTGGCTTTGAAATGAGTACTCAACATAAATTTCACTAGATAGTGGAAGAGTTTCAACATTTTTTTCTGTTACTGAAGGTAAATATTTTAGAGAGGGCTTGATATAAAAAGACAATTTGAAAGTTGATAAATTATCTTTAGATTAATTTATGTTTAGCAACTTAAATTCTATATACAATTAATATATGTTTATAGGATCATAGAACAGTTTGGGTTGAAAGGGACCTTAAAAACCATGTAGCTCTAATCCATCTGCCATGGCCAGGGACATCTTACACCAGACCAGGCTGCTCAAAGTTGCATCCAACCTGACCTTGTACATTTCCAGGCATGAAGCATCAATTTTTTTAATGTTAAATATAAAACTTGATTACATTCATGTAGGTCGTATTTTTGTGATTTTTTTCCCCCTTCAGATATTTGAGTTTTGTTTGAAAAATGTGATCCAGCAACGCATTTTGCTGACACAAAGATAAAAACTGAGCTGTATTTATGTAAAAACATGTAGGCATAACTTTAAAAATGTGTTTCACATTAAAAAAATACCTCCTCAGAGTTTTTACCATCATGATAGACTAAACAGTCTGGGAGCCTGAGGCTCTGAAGAAGAAGCTTTTGCTCTCCTGTGACAGTTATTCAAAACATAGCTGGAGGAGGGCAGCTCTCGCGCTTGGACAAGTAGGCCGTGACAGTCCTTCCCTGGGGTTTAAACATGCTGTACTGACATGACTACAAAACCCATTGTTATCACTGGCTTAGTTTAAATACTGACCTACTCTCATTCCTTGGATTAATGAACACCATCACAGCACTTCTATTTTGTGCCTTAATTGAGTAATGATCTCTGGGGCCAAGTGCTATAAGTGCAAAACTACTACTGACCTCAGTGGAAAGGGACAGTATCTGCTTTTCTCAAGGCAGAAGAGATGATTAAAATACAAGAGGAATTAACTGAGACATGGGAACATAAATTTAGTCCTGGTCAGTACATCACTGTCACTTCTTCCCTCTCATTCTTGCCCTGGATATTTTTCCAGCAAGGATTGTTAGAGGAAAAGCAGGATGGCAGCTTGAGTTTGCTGTACTTTCCTAAGCTAAAAAATAATGTCAGCCCTAATTTGCTACTGCTGGTGTGTACCATCGCTGCACAGTAGTCTGGAGTCTTGTTCAGACACTTTGGAGGGTTGTTGCTTCCATTCTGCAGCATAATGATTCTTAAAAATGCAGAAAGGTTTGAGTCACAGAGGGAACTTTGTGTTTAGTCCTTGTAATGGCTTGTCACATTTAATACAGAGATGCTTTGATACAGCAATAAAATACACATTTGTAAACTATTTGGGGGAAAAATAGAAAAATAATCTACTGTTTGCATTTGAAATCTTATTCAGAACATAGTCCTTCAGAGTTACAAAAATGTTATGTTTGTGTATATATATATATATATATCTGGAAATAAGTTTAGGCTCAGAAGGATCACTGCCTGTGAGTTTATCCTGATCTTATTTAACTAATTTCTTTGTTTAATAATACAGTTTGTCTGGGCAAGAATAGTTTTAGAAAAAGGGCGAGCATGGTTCTGGGGATATTGAAGATTATCTCGCTGATTGAAATGCTGTCTTGTATACATGTTGACTTTGTGAATTCATGAAGGGATCTAGTGTGTAGAGGGACTTGAATGCTTTCTCTGAAATCCTTAGTATGTTGACTATGATAGCTTAAATTACTCTAAAAATACTTGGAGTGGGTATTTTTATTATTGTTAACCAAAAGGAAGTTATAGGAATCTGGAAGTTTTAATGAAATATCATTAAATGAAAAGATCCAACTATTTTGGAAAGTTTTCTGTCCTCCTGAAATTGGATTTGAAAGCAATCTTTTTGTTTTATTTCAATTTGAGCTTCTATATTTCCAACATTTATTAATTTTAATTTAAGTGTCTACTTCATTATGCATATTATGTAGTATTCATAATTTTACTTGGATTCTTAAAAATGTAGTACTTTGGCTAATTTATATATTTATATCACTTTAAAATGTGAGATAATATAAGTCAATAAAAGATTATGAGAGTTCTGTCATGGTTTAACCTCAGCAGGCAGCTATGCCCCACACAGCTTCCTGATCTCTCCCCAGCATTGTGATAAGGAAGAGAATCAGAAGAGTAAAAACTAGAAAACTCACGGGTAGGGATAAAGACAGTCCAATATGGAAAACAAAAGTGCACATCTAATTAATTAACTACTTCCCATGAACATGCAGGTGTTCAGTCATGAACAGCCCAGAAAAGCCAGGCTCCATTAAATGTAATTGTTGATTGAGAATAGGTATACCTTAGCTCTGAACATCCCTCTTCCCCCTTCCCCCAGCTTTTATTCCTGAACAAAAATGTTATATGGTATGGGATATCCCTTTGGTCAGTCAGGGTCAGCTGTTCTGGCCAGCTGTTCTCCCAATTTTTTGTGCATCCCCAGCCCCCTTTCCAGTGAAGTGGCAGAAGAAGCAGAAAAATCCTCAATTCTCTGTCAGCCCTGCTCAATGACAGCTGAAATATTCTCGAAGTAGCAACTCTATTTTGGTCACAAATCCAAAACATAGACCCATAAAAGTTACTTTGATGAAAACTAAGTTTATGACTTCCAAAACTAGTACAGCTGTTTACATAAAAGTGACATGAATAAAATCAGTACCACTTGGCTTGATTTTTATAATAAGTGTTGTCATAAATGGAACCTTTCCTGAAGTGCCCCTGTGTTATCAACACTGTTTTGTTCAAAACTACAGAACATAGCACCATACCAAATTCAATGAAGGGAATTATTTCTTTTCCAGATGATACTTTCAATTACTTTTCAGGATTTTTTTCCCCACAAGTTGAGTGCCATGGTTTTCATGTACTTTTTGACACTTTAGTGGTTTTAGCCACAGTTTCTCATTATTTTGCCTCCTAGGCAGGAATAGAAACAGGTCCTGAACACTTTTGCTTTTCTTTTTCTTACATGACTGTAATCCTGACAGCTATAGTCTGTATTTGCATGAAAACATGTATTTATGCCAGAAGTTTGGAGGGCTTGAGGTCATCTAGAAGCTAGTTGAGCACTGACAGAACTGGGATGTGTTTTGCATAAAATGTACAAAGACATCATTCAAAGATAAAAGGTGTCTAAGAAACAGAATTTGAATTGCTCTACTGGACTTCTTGGCTCAGTTCTGTGGAGGCGATGGGGATTTTGGCCACTCATTCAGACTTGCTCACATGTGAAGCTCTCTTCAGCACACTGAATGGTGTACAGTCTCACTTTAAATGTATTCCTTGTTCGGCATGTTTGCTGATGTGCACTCGCATCTCTCCCACAGTCGTGGAGGCACTTGCAGGATTTTGCAGCCCGTGGGAGCGTGCAAAATTGTCAAATGAATAACATCTTCTTATGCATCAAAATAGAAATAGCTCTCCTTAACCATGGGAGTTCATGCTTTTATTTCTGCTTCTGGCTGCCATCATGAGCTCTTAGCCTGCTTTTACAAGTGGGTGATGTATATTCAGTTTCTTGCTATGCCACTTGCCAAAACCCTGGGCAGTTCATTCAAAATGCCGTTAGTACTTTTGCCAACTGAATTGAAAATCAGTTGATACCTATCTTGTGGAGAATTATAAGAGGTAAAAACGTGAATTGGTGTCTCTGTAGTACTGTGGTAAGAACAGAGTAAATAGTTTAATTACATTCATTTTATTGCCAGATGGTACTTGGCTGATGTATTTTTCAGCTCAGTCTAAGAAAAGGCAAGGAAATACATGAGCAGTAAAGCTGAGAGAAGAAAAAGAAGAGACAAAAAAGCTTAGGAAATGTAGGGACTGTGTACTTAAACAGCACTGATTAAAAAACAAACAAAAAATGTTAGGAAACCTGTCTGTCCATGAGTGCGTAGCAGACCATTACCGCTTAAGCTAAAGCTCTCTGGATGCTGATATAATTTCATTTAAAAACAAGCATAAACTCAGTAGTTATGGGGGGACAAGATAAAAAGCAACTGGTTTTATGAGAAAAAAAAGGAAGAGAAGAATTAAGCCAATTCTGTAGTTTCCACCCCTCATCTCAAAATGGAAGTGGTGGAATGGACTGCAGTTCAGAGAAGAAAAAAAGAACTTGGAACAACCTTTGTGCAAAGATCAACTTTCAGAAATAGATGAGTGGGAAATAAACTAAAAGTGAAAAGGAGCATAAAAGTGGGCTAGAGAGGAAAGTTAGGGAAAAACGAATATTCTCTTCTGTGTAACAAAGACCTTGAGAAATCAAGTTCAGCTAACAGGAAGCATGTTGTAAAGAAGTAATGTGTTGTAGTGTGTTTATAAAATTCTTGTTTTGTTCTCCTAGTTTATGTATAGTTTCCCCCTCTTGTATTGTGAGATGGTTCTGCCCTCCCCAGTTTTCCCGCCACAGCCCTTCTGACAGTTTAGTTGCTATGGTAACCCCTGCCCCTGGTTCTGTCCGTTAGCTAAGTTATATAATTTCTCCTCCCATGTATGCCCTTATTTGGGGACTTTCTCTCCTCCCTGGGCCCAGTCAATCACCCCCCACTCCTCCCTACTTTCCAGAATCTTCTACTCTCTGGGGGTTGTGGTTGGCTGTGGTCCCGGGGCCCCTCCCTCACTCTATATGTATTGGATGTTTCTGCATGCCTGTTATGTTAAGTTCCTCCCTATACCCTTCCCTATTGGTCTGCTGGGGATCCCTCCCCTATCCACCCTAGGCTTTATAACCTTGCCTCTCCTGCCCCTCGGGGCCATTTTGCTGGTTGGTGTCCTCCCTGGTTGGTACCTCCGTGTCATCCAATAAACCGACCTTTCACCCCCAGCAAGGTGTGCGACTCCTTTCATCGTCCTTTCAGCGCCGTGTGATCCAATCCGCAATCCAACCCAGCCTGAGGCCAGGACGCCGAAGGGGGTTGGCCCTCCATGCGGTTGGGGTGTCGGCCACAGACCACCAGCTAGCCGGACTTTGCCCCCTTGGCCACATACGCACCGACACACAAGATGGCTCCCAAGGAGCTCAAAATGGCGGAGACCACATGGGTTTTCCCGCCTTTACCCCTTCTTCTACCCCTAATCCTTTTCTCCCTAAACCCAACCCCTTCCTTACCCCTGAACCAACCCTTCCTCCCGTTGCTCCTCCTCCGATTTCTGCGACTCCTCCCGTAGTTCCTCCTCCAAGTTTCGTTGCCCCTCCCGTGGCTCCTCCTTCTTACCCGCCTTGTCCTCCGCCTTCGGCTCCTCCCAAAACTCCTCCCTTTACTCCGCCCACAGTTCCGCCCCGTTTTAACTCCTCCTTCATCCCTCCCTTGAGTGTAGCTCCGCCTCCGAATACCACCCAGGGGGCGGAGCAGGGTGGTGTGCCGCGCCCATGCCCTCGTCCCACCTCCCTGCCTGACCCCGCCTCAACCTCCTCCTTTTCCGGTTCCCACGCTCCTCCTTCCGGTTCCCACGCTTGGGGTGCTGGAGGGGGGGGGGTGGATAACCGGAAGCCGGAGCAGGCGCCTATATTGGAAGCCGCTCCGGTCACATACCACCTGGGCGGAGAGGGGAGCCCCCAGGCTCAATGGGTGCCACTTGCACAGGCCCGGATCAAGGAACTGTGCAAGGCGCAGAAGGACTACTCCCGGGAGTCCGAGTACTTCCGGGGGTTGCTCCGTAATGCCCTTGCGCAGGGAGATCTGGTGCCGGCTGACCTGAGGGCCCTCTTCTCCAGCCTCACTCGACCCATGGAGTTTAGGGTCTGGGTGGGTGAATGGAGGAGGGAGATCTTGGAGGTTCTCCCTATGCTTTGGGGGAATCCTCCAACATCTCACGACGCGGATGGTCAGGTGGTGACTCAAGACCATCTGCTGGGCGAGGGGCAGTGGGCAGAGGGGGCAGCTCAGGCCAGAGCCTTGTTCCCACAGCAGCTTATAGAGACCGCTAAGGCTGCGGAGCGGGCCTTCTATAAGCTAGCTGTGGTGACCTCCCAATGGGAGGATGACGAGATTCGGCAAGGGCCACAAGAGCCGTACATGGCCTTTATCGAGCGCCTCTACCGTTATGTGGAGTCGTTAGCAACCGGGGACTCAGATCGGGAAAACACACTCCTGAGAATGGCGTACAGCAATGCCAATTCGGAGTGCAAAAAGGCTATTCGGAGCCTCCCGAGGAGTCCCCGGCCCACGGTGGAGGCGATGATAGAGGCCGTGGTCGGTAGGGTTTCATTAACATCACGACCCAAGAGAACATCTATAGCCCTTGCCGAATGCCCTGAGCCTGATCTCTTCGACGTAGAAGCTGCCCCCGTCGCCGGACCGTCAACACCAGGGTCCGGCAGAAGAACAGCGGCCACCCACCCCTGCCACTTATGTGGCAAAGTAGGGCATTGGATGCCCCAATGCCCTATGAGAAGAGATTACCTAGAGTATAGGAGAGAAAGGGAGGAAAAAGAAAAACAAAAAAAAAAAAACTAGGACATGAGCGCAGCCCCTCCCTGCGCAACGACAAAAGTGTGGCGGGAACTGCAACATCCGGCGGGGAGGGAGGAGAAAAGGGAGAACCGCCTCACACGCTACCGGATTTGACATACCTTATACCATTCACAAAGTATACCTGTGGAATTCAGCCCCAACCTGCACTTAACACCTTGTCCTCTGCTTCCCCATACAGGCTGCAGCTCACTAAAGATTTACATCTTCCTAACAGTAATGTGCAGCTGGTGTCTGTCGACCTCCAACATCCCGGTCACTGGAGGAAGCTTGGACGTTGCAGGTGGACCATCGTTGGAGACACCAAGCACACACCGCGAGACCTTTACATCGTCCCGGGACTGGTCACTACAGACCGGGACCGTTTCGCGGTAGGGCTGTACTGTGTCCGACCCCCACTCTTCCTCCCCAAAGGTCAAATCATCGCCCAGGCCATTCCGGTCCCTGAGGAAAATCAGCACAACAGACCGGCAGAGGATGAAACACCTATGACCGTGGCCTGGGCACAAGTCGTGGGGAGGGAGAAGCCCCGCCTGACATGTCAACTCTCGTTGGGCGGGGATCGCAAAATTGTAAGGGGTCTTCTGGACACAGGGGCAGATGTGACGATCATTCCCTCCCGGGAGTGGCCGTCGCATTGGGGCTTGCAGAACGCGGCTGGCACGATCTCGGGTGTTGGAGGGCTCCAATTGGCCAAACAATCAAGGAGCGTTGTACAAATTAGGGGACCCGACGGGCAATTGGCTTCAGTACGCCCGTTTGTTTTAGATTACACCGAGCCTCTCTGGGGGAGAGACCTATTAGCCCAGTGGGGAGCCAAAATTGACCTACCTAAGGCTCCCCAGGTTTTTCGGGCAGTGGCCACTGAGGAGCGCCGGACCTGGAAGCTGGATTGGCTAACAGATGAACCAGTACAGGTCTTACAGTGGCCACTTAATAAACAAAAATTGAAGGCGCTCAACGAGCTCGTTCAGGAGCAGCTTCTTAAGGGCAACATCGTAGAGACCATGTCTCCCTGGAATTCTCCAGTGTTTGTTATAAAAAAGCCCAATAAAGATAAGTGGCGGCTCCTGACCGATCTTCGTCAAATTAATGAAAAAATAGTAGATATGGGGTCTCTCCAACCAGGGATGCCCTCCCCAGCAATGCTCCCCCGAAATTGGAATCTGGCTGTTGTAGATATCAAAGATTGCTTTTTCCAAATTCCTCTACACCCAGACGATGCCCCGCGGTTTGCATTCACGGTTCCTTCCATCAACCGTGAGTCCCCAGACAAGCGCTACCACTGGCGGGTCCTTCCGCAAGGCATGAAGAACTCCCCAGTGATCTGCCAGTGGTACGTCGCTTCTCTGCTGTCCCCAATTCGTACAGCCCTCGGGGATGCCGTTGTGATCCATCACTATATGGACGACATCCTCGTGTGTGCGCCCGACGATGATCTACTTGCCCATGCGCTTGGCCTGACAACCGATGCGTTGGTTGCTGCAGGGTTCGAGCTCCAAGCGGAAAAGATTCAGAGGATGCCACCTTGGAGGTACCTGGGCCTTGAAATTACTAAGCGGACCATTGTTCCGCAAAAATTGGCTATCCGGACAAAAGTCCAGACCCTAGCGGATGTCCACCAACTGTGTGGGTCTTTAAATTGGGTGAGACCCTGGCTAGGCATCCCCACCGAAGACCTGGCCCCCCTTTTTAATTTGTTAAGAGGGGGAGAGGGGCTTAGTTCCCCTAGGGTTCTCACCCCAGAGGCTCAGGTAGCTCTGGAGAAGATCCAGAAAGCTATTTCGGCTAGGCAGGCCCACCGGTACCATCCGGGCCTGCCATTCAAATTCATTGTACTGGGAAAGTTGCCACACCTCCATGGCATCATCCATCAGTGGGATGAGAGTTTAAAGGACCAAGGCTCAGGAGATAAGCTCTTAATCATAGAGTGGGTCTTCCTGAGTCACCATCGGTCCAAAAGAATGACAAGGCCACAAGAGTTGGTGGCCGAACTGATCCTCAAGGCAAGATCGAGGATCAGGGAGCTGGCAGGATGCGATTTCGCATGTATTCACATACCAATTAAATTGGAAACGGGCCAATTAAAATTGAAGACCTTGAATGAACTGCTGCAAACAAATGAAAGCCTCCAGTTTGCATTGGACAGTTACACCGGGCGCATTGCGGTCGATCGGCCGGCCCACAAATTATTTAATTCGTGTTCGGCCAGGCTAAGATCAGCCACCAACTCTTCCACCAGAATGCGCCCGGCCTGGTCCGGCAATTCAACCTGACCCAAGACCAGGCTAAGGCGATTGTGGCCACATGCCCACAATGCCAGAAAGATCAAATGCCCGCCATTGCCTCGGGGGCTAATCCCCGAGGTTTGGCGAGCTGTGAGGTGTGGCAGATGGACGTAACACACATCCCTTCCTTTGGTCGATTGTGTTACGTCCATGTCTCAGTGGACACCTTCTCCGGAGCTATCTACGCCTCTGCCCACACAGGGGAAAAGGCCGCGGATGTCCAGAAGCATCTGCTTCAGGCGTTCGCGGTCTTGGGCATCCCTAGGGCCCTCAAAACTGATAATGGCCCAGCGTATACATCCAAGGAGCTGCGGAGCTTCCTGCAGCAATGGGGAATAGTGCATAAGACCGGCATCCCCTATTCCCCGACAGGCCAAGCCATGGTGGAGAGGGCCCACCAGAGCCTGAAAAAGATCTTAACGCGTCAGCAAGCGGCCGTGAAGGTGGAGACCCCCCACGTCCGGTTGTCAAGAGCTCTTTACACCCTCAATTTCTTGAATTGCTCTTTTGACAACCAGAACCCTCCAGTGGTCCGGCATTTCGGCAGCCACCAGCAGCTGCAGCCTAAGGCCAGGCCTCCGGTCCTTGTCAAGGATCCGGAGACCTGGCGGACAGAAGGGCCTTTCGACCTGGTGACCTGGGGGAGAGGATATGCTTGCGTGTCCACTCCCTCAGGCCCCCGTTGGATTCCATCAAAATGGGTCCGGCCCTTCGTCCCGAAGCAGAGGACCCAGAAAGGGGCTGTGCCACAGGTACAGGTGGCGTGTTGGCGGCGGCGGAGGAAACCCTCCCTCCGGAGATTTTCTTACTCCTCCAGTCTCCTCCCTATCCCTGAAGAGCCATCACCTCCTTCTTCCCCTCCTCCCTTCGACTTCCCGCTCTTCTGGGACTCCAGACCCTCCTCGCCTGTTTTCTCCCGATCCTCAGGAGACCTCAACCTTTTGTTTGAGGCAGAACCGTTTTAGTGAATTCCCTATGCTTTCACCATTTCTCTTTTATTTTAGTACATCTCCCCGATGGCCCCCGCCTTGACATCGCTGGCTCCCAACCCTGGCTTTCTACTAGCAATACTGACGACCTACGGACTCCTGTTGCCATTTTCGGAGCCGTGGGTCATCCCCCAGCCAAAGGTCAACGTCTGGCGTGCCTTGGCTCAATCCCTGGGGCAAGATCATATCTGCCTGGACACCGGCGCAGCAGAGGACCCGATGTCGTCTTGCCTTGTGGGGATCCCTTTCTCTCCGGGCGAGTTCCCTTCCGCTTTTCAATCTGCCCTTTCCCCTATTTTGGCCCGGAGCCTCACCATACTCCCCAGTTTTGACTCCTCCAATGCCTGGAGAGACGGAGTAGTCAGGCTGGATCCTGCACCCTCCGAGCCCACAGAACTACACCTTCTCGGTTCCGCCAATTCTTCTATTTGTTTTCAATTCGATTACACTATTACCCCCATTGAGAAGGGTAGTGAGGTGGTCCAACAATCCAAGCTAGAGTACCAAGCCAGTCAGTGGTGTCGGGCTGTTCTGAAGATCAGTGGCCCCACCACTACTGGACGGACCCCTTACGCCCTTCCTAGGGGAACATTTTTGATTTGTGGCGACCGAGCGTGGGCAGGCATCCCCTCTGGTCTGGTCGGAGGGCCGTGCACATTGGGCCGGTTGACGCTGTTTACCCCCAACATGACTCAAATTATTAATTGGAAAAGAACTAACATCACATCCGAATTGGGCAGAGCTAAAAGAGATCTCAAAGATCTCACAGAGGATTGTGATGATGAAATTACTCATTGGTCACATTCAAAATCTGTCGCCTTTACCATTTTATTGCCTTGGGTATCGGTGGCAAAGTCTCTAGGTGAATTGGGCCGCCTAGAGTGTTGGGTGGCTAAACAAGCCAATCTTACTTCAGCCGCGCTATACGACCTCCTCACAGACGAGGAAATAACAAGGAAGGCGACGCTCCAAAACAGGGCAGCGATAGACTTTCTATTGCTGCTCCATCACCATCATTGCGAGGAGTTTGAGGGCCTCTGCTGCTTGAACCTGTCCTCAAGAGCCGAGGACGCCAGACACTCCATCAAACGTCTTCAAGACCTTGTCCACCAAGTGAAGTTGGAAACATCGGACTGGCTGGGGGACATTTTTAAGGGTTGGGGCCTTAGCGGGTGGGCCAGTTCTGTTATAGAAACTGTGTGTAAAGTTGTTTTAAGTTTCATTATACTCTTAGTTTTCGTTGCCTTGGTCCGCGGCTTGGTAAAAAGACTGATAGCCAAAATAGCCTCGCCTGAAGTGAACCACGCCATCGTTCCACAGAATGAGTCCGTCGAGCTAGAGGACCCCTCCTCGGAGGCCGGAGAAGCTGCGGATGAGGAGGGGGCGACCACGCCGCCCCCCGAACATTCATGGGCGAGCGGACTCCAGCTTGAGGAAGGCGAGGCTTGGCCGGACCAGCCGCGGGTCCCTGTGTTTTAGGTTTATACAGATTTCCCATTCCTTTATTTTATTTGTTAAGAAACGGGGAGATGTTGTAGTGTGTTTATAAAATTCTTGTTTTGTTCTCCTAGTTTATGTATAGTTTCCCCCTCTTGTATTGTGAGATGGTTCTGCCCTCCCCAGTTTTCCCGCCACAGCCCTTCTGACAGTTTAGTTGCTATGGTAACCCCTGCCCCTGGTTCTGTCCGTTAGCTAAGTTATATAATTTCTCCTCCCATGTATGCCCTTATTTGGGGACTTTCTCTCCTCCCTGGGCCCAGTCAATCACCCCCCACTCCTCCCTACTTTCCAGAATCTTCTACTCTCTGGGGGTTGTGGTTGGCTGTGGTCCCGGGGCCCCTCCCTCACTCTATATGTATTGGATGTTTCTGCATGCCTGTTATGTTAAGTTCCTCCCTATACCCTTCCCTATTGGTCTGCTGGGGATCCCTCCCCTATCCACCCTAGGCTTTATAACCTTGCCTCTCCTGCCCCTCGGGGCCATTTTGCTGGTTGGTGTCCTCCCTGGTTGGTACCTCCGTGTCATCCAATAAACTGACCTTTCACCCCCAGCAAGGTGTGCGACTCCTTTCATCGTCCTTTCAGCGCCGTGTGATCCAATCCGCAATCCAACCCAGCCTGAGGCCAGGACGCCGAAGGGGGTTGGCCCTCCATGCGGTTGGGGTGTCGGCCACAGACCACCAGCTAGCCGGACTTTGCCCCCTTGGCCACATACGCACCGCCGCAGTAATGCAGCCATTTCTCCTGCAACAGGTCTCAGTTATGAAGTTCCTTGTCAGTTTATTGTGGATGGGAACTTTGCATTAACTTCAAGTGGAGACAGGGAATACTGCGGGAGAATGCACTCCCTGAGCATGCTAGACAGTGACAAATAAATCTGAGTTTAGGAATTGATGAAGGATGCGAGAGTACTCAAAGTATCATCCCATTCTTTATCCTAGGCATCCACTTTTTGGAGGCAGAGGCAAAATCCCGAGCTAACTGGACTTCAAGTCTAATTTATGGTAGCTTTTTTTGTATGGTAGCTTTTTTTGGGGATTGAGAGTGAGATGGATTTGGGGGGGCGTGTTGTGTGGTTTTATTCTGTCTTGCTCTTAGTTTCGGTTCTGTTTTTCAAAGGAGGAAAACAGGTTTATAGTGTCTGAAGAGTCATAACATCATGATAAGGAAAAAGATGGGCCAGGAGAACAAGACAATGTAATCATAGAAACTGTTAGTGTGACACCTTGTGTACACAAGATGTTTTTTATTTTCTATTATGGTTAATATTAAAATCTTACCAGACCTACATAATTATTTTCATTATATTTTGGTGTAAGATTTTTTTGAAAACTAATTATTTTTAAAACAGTTTCCCTTTCTTATTTCTTCAGAGAAATATCTTTAAAGAGAAATGAAAAATAGAAAAAGCCAGAAAAATACAAAAGCTTTCAAAAACCCAGCTGTTCCCAAAGAAAAGCAGGGTTGACTCAGACAGAAAGATATTTTTCAATTATTTTAATAGACCTCTGTTCTGGAAGCCTTGACATTGATTGCAGTGGGAAACAGCATAGGCCCATTAAATATGTTTACTTCTGTTCAAGTCACTGATTAATTTTTTTGAAACTGCTAATGATATTCAAACTCTTAATCAGTGTTTTTGAACGATGTGTATCATGAAATTCCTCTGCCAACATTGCTGCTGTTTTGCACAGCGTGGGACAGATGGGCACATGAAACGACTCTGTTCTCCTGCGTGGCAGGGTGTTCCAATGAGTGCCCTGGCAGGAACACTCATGCTCTCCTGATGGACATCCTGGTGTTAACAACCAGCAGCAAGTCCCAGAGCAATGACTCACAGGGCTGGAGCAGAGTGGTGGGCTCCAAGTGCCTGCAAGGCCGGTCATAAACTTTAGAAAAAATATACTGGGAATGAGGTTGGGTGTGCAGTTGGGAAAAACAGTGGATGTTTCACCACTGGTTGAAGAAAAAGGTGCTTGAGGGGCTTGCATTTTGATGGGCTAGTGCTGAGTAGAGGATGCAAAGGGGATGGATAAGGGTGATAAAGTGGTATTTCCCTCCTGCTTTCTAGTAGGCTCTTATGTGTACTGAATTAGGCCAAACAATGCTAGCTGTAGGAAGTGGCAAAGATGGATGACTGATTTCACACACTGAAGAAATAAGAAAAATGTGTTTGGCCCCAGAACAATAATAATAGAACTGAAGATAGCAATGCTATTTTTCAGTCTGAATGTTGTACGCTCTGGAGATGTGACAGTATAGTCTTGCAATTGTGTGATGACCTTAAATATTTCATAAGCGTTACTTTTTTATGTTTAGCTGTCAAGGTTTAGACTTTGTCAACTCATTGCTGGCAGCCTACTTGAAATTGAATATCAGCTTCTTACAGCATTCCAGAATGGGCCCTTAGGCTGGCTTGGTTCTAAGATTGAGATATGCAAAAGAAAATGTGGAAAAGTTTTAGTGCACAAGGTTAGGCTTCTGAACCTGACAATATTTTTTGTAAATTGTTAAAATTATGCATGAGAAAATATACTGTTATACAGTCTTACCTCAAAAATCTCCTTACTTGTCATAGAAGATCCTTCAAATGCTGTTTTAGTCTAGTGAAAAAAATGCAGCTTTCTATGTTCTCCAGGCAGTATAATTTGCTTATCATGAGTTACAATCCTGTCCACAAAATCTAACAGCTCTTAGAGCAAACATCAATCTGCTGTGCCATGGCAAAGAATTTAAACTCTTGTTTTTACACAACAGTTTAGTAATAAATCATACTAGAACCTCTTGTTTCAATGTTGACATAGTCTAGAAATGTCTTATTTCACTGAATAGATTTCAGAAGAAATGTTTACCCATTTGAGAAAAAGTGTTTTACTTTCTGCAAGAATTTCAAAAGTAGATGCGTGCTTTGTTTATGGAGAATATTCACAAAAAGGTGCAAGTGCATACACCTTGGTATCACACAGTGCCCTTGTTTTTCAATATTGATTGCCAAGACTTTTGAAATCTTCATGGATGAGTTTTCTTGTTTTGATTGTGGGTGGTTGGGGCTTTCATTAGTTTTGTTTTCATATGTTATTGAAAATTTAACTCAGAACTACCAGCTCTATGAACTGAATTTTTCAAAAGAGTTTAGAAGCATATGGAAACATCCCTCCTCTGATTGATTAATGTAAGCTGATGTTATTTTTCAGGTTACTATATCTGATCTTTGTCACGGTGATATATGTAATCTATTTAACTGTTCCAGCTGCACAAAGGCTAGAATAAATGAATATGCCTCTTTATGGCTGACAAATATTTAGACAATTTTTCTTATTTATTTAGCTTGCCAAGATAAATTTAAAAAATAATTTTTTATTCCTCTGAAAAGTAATTGAAACACATCAAACAACCATCCCTGGAGCTATTGTTAAGATGTTTAGATGAGGCATGGTTTAGGGACAGCATTTAGTGATGGATTTGGCTGTGGTAACTTTACAGTTAAACTTCATGATCTTAAAGGTGCTTCCCAAATTAAATGATTCCATGATTTATCTCTATCACGCATAAAATTAGATAGCAGTGCACAGTTATTGTGTTGAGGCCTATAGAAAGATGTTATTAAAAATCAATGTTGCCCGAGTCTGGTAGAAAGGAAAAGGTAGCAGGAAAGAGGTGGGAAATGTCAGAAGATGCAGAACAGTATTTTGAATATGTTTGCTAATATGGAGATGCAGTTGTACCTGAATCTAAAGATTCTTCTGTCCCTGAATGGAAACACTTCTCAAGCTATTTTGGTTTTGTTAGTAAATATAAGAGCTTCATTCACTTAATAGCCTGGAGCAAGGATGAAAAAGTCAGAAACTGTTGCCCTTAAAAGCAACTCAATTTAAATTTAAAAGCCTTTTTACTGAACAGTGGATTAGAAACAATTTTTCATGAAAGCTGACTAAGAAGGAGGCAGCTGCCATTTAGGTGCCATGCCCTTTCCTGAACAATAGTCATTCTGTGTTGTTAAAAAGCATAAAAATGCATGTTCTTTAACTCTATAGCAAGGTATTGACATGACGGTTGGGAATGGGCTGCATGCATACATGGTTTAAAGAGCACTGACATATATTCCTGTTTAACACCCATTCAGATTGAGTCCAGATGATGCAGTCCAACATGGAAATAGATGAACCTGAAACTTGCCAAGGGGTCAGACTGTTTACCATAACAGTATTCAAATTTTTTTCTGTGGTTATGTGTCTGAAATAAATACCATAGAATATCAAAACAGTTGAAGTAAGAAACTGGAAATTTGTTCAATCTCCATGCCCAAAGCAAGGGTGTGTGGAGCAATTGGTTTGGGTTCTGCTAAAATGATGGCTTTTGAATATCTCCAAAGAGGGGGACTCCATGAGCAACCATTGCCAGTGTTTTATCACCCACCCTCACATAAGTTTGAGGTTTTTTTCAAATGTTTAAACAGAGTTTCTGGAATTCCAGTTTCTGCCCATTGCCTCTTGTCCTGTGTCTAGGAATCTGTAGGAAGAACCATTCTCTTTCTCCTTTACCACTCCTCAACAGATATTTATAAACTTCCTGCTCTTCTAGTATGTTTTTTTTTTGCCCCAGGGAGCACAGAACTGGACATAAAAGGGCTAATGCATCTATTAGGGCTGAGCAGTGGGGAAGGACCACCTCCCTCCATCCCTGGTGCTCTGCCTGTGGCAGCACTCTGAGTTGTTCCAGCATGTCTCTGCCACATCCATTAGATCTGTGGCCCTGTAACACAGGTTATAGAATAGTCTAAAGTGGTCAAATAATAAAAGAAGAAATTAATGTCTCTGTATCTAAATAGGTATGAAATATGGGAAAGGTGGCAGCAGCAATTCAAGTAGGAAAACAAAAAAAAATAGTTGGTGAAAAATAACATTAAGGAAACTAATAAATGCCTTCTTGAAGTGTTATTGCCTTAGCAGATCCTTCCCATGAATATGTAGATGTTTCACTTTGTGACTTCAGATTCTGAAAACTACAGCTAGTATCCTACTATGTTGGCTACAATGATTGCTTTAAAATTCTTAAGGATATGGGGATAATGTTATGTATTACTTGAACCTGAATGTTAGCATGTGAATATAAAGAAAGAGAACAAAAACAAACAAACAAAGAAAACAAAAAGGCAGGAAAAGATACAAAAAGAAACAGATATTGAAGATGTCTGAAAAGTGATTTTATTTAATGTCAAAATTGTGGCAGTTATCCCCATCTATGTGAGGTATTTAAAAAAAATATTTCTATTCAGATTTCTATTAGTTGTTTGACAATGTCTTTGCTCTTATTTTTGTATTATACGGGAATTGTGTATTTATATGGGAACTTGCTACAGTCTAATGAACTTGATTTTGTTGTTATTTTTAGTCTCTCAAATTGAAAAAATCTATACTGTTACTGGATAATTTAGATACTTAATTTCTGCCTACCTAAGTGTGTTAAATCATTGTCTGTTTAGGACAGCTGGCAGTGTTTGAGAGTTATATCCACCATGTTTTAGAGCTCACAAAAAGCATCAATTTTTTTGTGATTCAATTCAGAGTGGCACTACTTTAGTAAACACAAAAGTTTTCAGAAATTTACACTAAAAACCTTAAGTCCAGTATCTGACTGAAATAATTATTTGGCTATAGCTTTTCTTGCATAATTCTTTAAGACTTTTTCATAAGATTTTTATGGCATTTAGCAATGCTGAAATATTGCTAGATGTAAAACAGTTTGCTCAAGAATGTGTTTTGCTTACATAAAGGGAAGGAGTCCATACTGGGGTTTCAGATTGTTTGCCATTAATTATTTGGAAATTTGTGTTTAGAAGTTAACAATCACATTTGTAAAAAAAAAAAAAAAAAAAAAAAAAAAGATTGTGGTTTTTTGCAATTGTTATTACCTCCTGCATGCTAATAGATATCTTTGGAGGTTTTATGTGTGAAGTCACAAAATAAAAAAGGATTGTGGGAAGGAATTGGTAATACTTAATACAGTTGGAGTAAAAAGTGACAGTAAAATTTATTGTCCTTGTGAGTAAACATTCATCTGAAGATGTGGCCTTGAAAGGTCTTAAAGTTTCTTGTTTGTGATATGTATCCTGAAAATTTTATTTGGGTATAGATTTACAGTTAGTCTTACCAATCAATATTACCTTTAGGTATCAGAAAGGAGATTAATCTGACACTGGCACTAGATTCTGTCTCCAGTGGTCTTATAAATCGCTTGAAAGAGAACAATAGTTGTAAATTTTGTACTCTTGGAAGCAAACTTTGGAAATCTAAAATCAAGCCCAGGTTGGTTCTATATTATGTATAAAGATATTTTCAGTAGTCCAGGATCTAAGATGTAAGCCAGTAGTTTCAAGCCTCCTGAAAGCTTATGTTGTTTTAGAGGGTCAAAGGATATAGAATTGTGTCCCAACCCAGTTGCTTATTTCTCAAAAGTAGTTGACACCAGGCAAAAAGAGTTCTGCCAGTCAAAATTAGTCTAAAACTTACAAAGACTTAAATCCAGAAGTCTTAAAACATTTTGGTGACCTTTTTCAGAAAAATTCATCTGTTACTGAATTTTTATAATCATTGACCTGATCATTTTTAAGGCCCTACTATTACACAAACCTATTTTTTTTACTCTTGTTCTGTGTTTCTACATACCAAACCCCAAAATGATTGTTCTTTCATGCATTGTCATGATATAAAATCATAGAAAAATAATAACATATAAGGACAGAAAAAATACTGATCTATTATTCATCAACATCAAAGCTGAGACTAATTGCTTGGAGAATAATAAAATTTCTTTGTCTCCCTCTTCCTTTGAATGTTTTTTTTTGCTTTTCTTTTGATTAACTTTCCTGTTTTTAATGTATTTTGTTCATTTTACATGTTGTTTAGCATTCTGCATTTGTTAATCTAGGAATAGCTCAATTTTTGTTCCACTATAATAAAATAACAAAAAATCAGAGCACTCCATAATTTATTCTTGCTTTATGATACCAGTATTAGACTGCCTGGCATAGGATATTCTGTTACAGAGCTACTGCAGATCACACCATTTTATCAGGCTACATCTTTCACTGAAAGCAATATTGATCACAGAAGCTCAGTTCCATGATGAGGAGTCACATGTCATGTTTTAGCCACAGTTTCGTGGAAGATTTCTCTTTTTGCTTCTTCTGTCCCACATTGATGAATCAACCAGCAATCTGATGGCTTGAATGTCCATGACAGATTTTCTTGGGGACTTTTTTTTTTTTGACTGTTGAGCACTTGAGATACTTTCAAACCAGTCATACAGTCTTGCTACAGCTTTTCTAACTTGGCTGAATATAAGAGAAATTTAATTTACTTTTAATAGTTATAAAATGTAGGTTCATCTTGCAGACCATAACTGAATCCATGTTAAAGCACCAATGAACACAACTGAGCAGCACTGGTTGGGAAGACAGAGGCTGTGCTGTGGTGGCCTCAGTCCCTGCTCCAGCAGCAGTGAGGCAGAACATGCCATCTGAATTACTGTCTGTAAAGAATCTTGAAAATCCCTCCCAGCATAAACATCTCGTTTGCGTATCCAGCTGGACGGAGGCTGGATTAACCAGGTTGTGCACCACCTGGAATGGCTCCCCAGACCAGGGAATGGCAGATGGCTTTGCAGAAGCAAAGAAAGCTTCATCTCTCTGCCCTCAGCGCAGCTGTGGCTCTGTAATTTCAAAGTCATTTGGAGTAGTTAAGAAACCTAGAACACCTGTGCTTTTCCAAGCTCTCCTCCTGCTTCAGATTGTTGGATAGAAGGGTGCACTCTGAGAATGGAGTGAATGTAAAAAAGAAAAATAAAATAAAAAAGCACTCAATATTTACAGTTCAGAAAATTGTTAGACATTCCTGCTGCTGTAAACTGTCTGGTGAGTCTAGACTGCTACTCAGACTAAGACTTTCTGCAGTGGTGCTTTCACTATACTTTTTCTTTCTGTCCTTGGCATCTCTAGCATTTATGCATAACTCTCAATTTTTCTTTTATAAAGATCTGTTTTAAAAAATATTCCTTTATAGATTATCCTTTTGGCTTCCCCCGCCCCCCTAAGAATTTTCTTTCAAGTTCTGACTCTCTTAACATCTCATAGTTTTATTTTCTGCTATAAGAAGTCCTCTCTGATCTTTTCAGTGTTCCTTTTATTTCTCTTTTTTCTACCTTTCTTTGTGTATCAAATTTGAATTGTCACAAAGCACACTGATTCCTCATGGGAATCAAAATGAAGCACTGTGTCTCTTAAAATGCCATCACAGGTGAAATAAATTTCATGCAAATATATACAATTACAAAATAAGCGCTATTTAACTTCTTTTCCTCTGGTGTTTCTGGAATTTGGAATGATTGGTTAACGATGAGCTCTTGAAACCTTGTCCTCAGCAGCAGAGAGCACAGACTAATCAAAGAAAGAGTTAAACTATGGTGAATTGTGCAAAATGGATCTGGAACTTCTATTGGCACAAGATGTCAAAATCACCATAGTTTATTGTTGCTGTTGTCCATCCCAATCCTGAACAGATTACTCAATAAATAAGGGACAAAATATCAAGTGAAAGAAACAAACAAACAAGCAAAAAACCAATCCCCAACTGCAAACAGCTGACAATTAAGAAAAGCAATCTTGCCTTTCTTACCTTTGAGAGAATTCATTGCCAGAATAGTACCATAAAGTCAATTTATGTTAGTGTGATTTGTATTCCTTGATTTTGAGAGCAGTTGAAGCTGTGGAAGAGGGAGAGTACGGCCAAATTCTATTAGCCAGGCAATATTGCATGTAAAAATTAGTGTCACCATAATTCCTATCTATGCTTTCAGACCCATCCACAGCATGACACCAGCACAGATGGCAATGTTATAAAACAATAAATCCCATAGGAGGCCTTTTGCCATTGGAATAGGTGAGGATCACCGATCAGTACAGAAGGGTTGTCCTTCTGTCTAAGTGCCTCAGTCTGCAACATAAGCTCAAATCTGTGAAACTTATTTATCCATTCATCTTGAGTAATTTCTAATGCTGGCTGACCCCAACTCTTGCTCAACCTTCAGGGAAAAAAACCATGCATACTAAATCTCTCCTGATTTTTTTTGATGTACAAGCACCATAGGCCCAGATTACAAACATTTTCAGAAGCTTAATTCATACTGATTTAAGTAGGGCTATGTATCTAAGCAACTTTGACATCAGCAGCGCTCCCTTCTGCTCTTTATTGCAAACAAAATGACTAGTGTCTTATATTCCAAGTGAAATTGTAGAGATTAAAACATGAAATTATACCTTTTTCTTTCCTCCTTTCTTATAGAAGCAGCCACAATTCCATTTGTTTTTTCCTTGTTCTTTTTGAAGAATCACTTTGGTTCAATCACAATATATACCATACTAATATTTTTCTTTCCAAAGGATATGTGATTCCCTGTTGATGGGCATTAGTGAATGAATTCCTTGCTTTCCTTGAGTGTAAAGCAAAAGCTTTTGCTTTTCTTCTAAGCTGTTTAAAGTAACCCACATTTTTTCTCACTCTTCCAATTCTCTCCCCCATGCCACTGCAGGGGAGTGAGAAAGCAGCTGTGCTGCATGAGAATGGGCTGAGCTGCCTACAGGGGTTAAATCACAATGACTGTGTGTAAAATTTGTGTAGTGTGAAGACTTTTGGAATCATGAAAAATAGCTGGTAAATAGAGATTTTGAAATACTGACAAAAACTGGGTTATTTTTTCCTTATCTTTTTGGAAGGAAGAAAAGCTTATGAAAAACCCCATTGCAGATTACTCAGCAATTTATTTTAGAAATATATCTGCATTTTTTATCTCCTGGCACAATGCACTTTAAATTTTTTCATTTGACATAAATAATTTCTCATTGTGTTCCAAAACACATTGACTGACTAAATCTGCATTAATTCATTCCTCAATCTCAGGGAAAAACTCCAAAAAAATATGGAGGCATAAAATCTGTGGGAGGCCTAGAAAAATATCACTATCAGGAGAACAGGAAGCAAAGAAAATTGCAAATGAAAAAAATAAATCCAGAACAGTAGAAGTGAATAAAGGAAAATTTCTGATTTTCAGCTTTAGGAAAAGATGAAGTGAATTCAAAGTTTGAAATAGAATTTGAAGCCAAGTAATTGGAGTTTATTCTGATTTTTCATCAAAACTTGCAATGATTTTCACTTTTTGTCAGTCTGCTTTGTGACAAACAAGAGTATTCCTCTTTTCTTCAATGCTCTGACAACATTGTAGGAAATGCCATAGCATATGAAGTGTCAGGCATATAATTGATTCCCACTTTAGCTATATATGTGGTCAGAACTTTTATAATGATAAAAGTATTTTAACTCCGATTCCTTTTCTTCATAAAATAACCCTCATTGGTTTGCTGTTAAGTGAACAGATAAAATACAGGTATTGAATAAGGTCAGAAAAGTTTTAGTTAGATTGAATTTACCAAAAGCTATGGAAATCAAATGTTTAGCTTTCTTTAAGTTTTTGTTTCGTATGTTCTGTGCATAGCCATTTATATGTACTTGTGGGCAGTAATAATCCAGTGAAAGGTCAGAGGAAGGAAAGGGGAAATAGCAGTGGGGAAATGGAGGTTAAAAAGAGCTGTCAGTAAATAGCAGAAACACTCTTAACGTCTTAAATAAGAAATCAGCATGATAATGTTTCCTGGAAGCTCTATAAACACGATACAGAAGAGGATTGTGTTTTCTCTTGGAGTTGTAGTTTCTGCTGTGGTCAGTGCTGAAAGATGTTTCATGACTCAAAATGCTTGCTTCAATCTCAGGCAATTTTTGCTTTTACTTTCTGGATGGGTTGGAAGGTCAGCTGCAGCAAGACAAGGATGGCATTGCTCCCATGATGCGCAGAAATGGGATTATGTATGTCTCTATAAGGTGCTTGCCTGTTTGGAGTGGTTTCTGTGGTAGTAAAAGCTAAGCATTTCAGTTTGTGGTTTCAAAAGGAAAAGATGCTTCCTTCCAGTGCTGGCAATAGCTTTCAAACACCTGTCTACTGTGCTGTTAAACCACCCGCATTTCAAACACTGCAGCAGTTGAAAAAGGATAAACTCTCATGAGCTGAAAAAACGTGGTGAGTTTTGATGCACAATGTTACTTCATGCGTCGTGCAGGGAGAGAAAATTGGACACACTTGGTTGTGATGAGGCTCAGCAAGACTTTCTCAAACAAAATATTAACTGCCAGATGTGCTTTATCTGTGTTAGATAGAAGAAGAATATAAAGGAGATCTAACACCTGTGTGCACAAATTAAGGTTTCAGAGAAGACCTTTTCACACTTGGTGTGTTTGCAGCATTTAGCTGTGTTGCTTAGGGAACCAGCATGACTATTCCAATACGTCATTAAAGAATAACTGGGAGCTAAGGATTTTTGATTAGTTATGCTACCTGTAGAAGTATCCCAATATGTGGAAGAAAGTTTAGGAATTGTAGGACTTGACAGCTGAATCATGACTTGTGTTTCTTGAGTGTCGATGACAGCAGTAGCTATGAATCTCTGATACTATTCATTCATCCATGCTCATCCTCATTAGAAGCAGTACCACTTCCAGCCCATGAGAAAATGAGGCATAATTTCTGCTTTATAGAAAGGTCTACTATGTGTTGGTTTGTGATTGATAAATGAATGTATGGCATATGTCAGGAACGTAGAAAGTTTCACAATGATTGGCCTTTGAACACCCAACTCCTACTACAGTGATTAGATTTTCAATTTTTCTTTATGGAATATTTTAATTTATGAAGTATTAAAATTTTAAGTGCACTGTTGACATAAAAAATTAAGGATTCATGAAAACTATATTGAAATGAGAACAGTAAAGACAGAGGAGAAGAAATTAAAACCTACCATGGAGAAATAGCTTTTATTCTTCTCGCCAATCTTAATAATTCTTGGCAGGAGACCAAGATTATTCTGGTGTTTCAGTAGCTTTTATCTATGAATTTGGTGGCATAAGTAAAAACTGTTATTCTTTATTTTGGAGATTCCCTTCCCAGAGTTTTTAGAAGACTCAGGGTTAGAAAACTTCTATTTTCTTAGAGAAAAATATAATTCCACATGATATGTATTTTCAGGTTTTATTTTTAATATTCTCTTTCAAAGTGGTCTGTCAGAGTGTAGAGATTAGAAATAATTCATGTTTTCCTTTCTTGCCAATATAAGGCAATCCTCTGAATCTATAAGATTGTTGCATCTAATATATATGACTTATTGGAGGTCTCTTCTAGCAGCATAGCAAGGATAGAGCATGACTTGCCAAATTTAAACAGTTCAGGGCTGAATTTTCACGTGGATATGAGTTGCATTTAGGTCAAGTAGCTGACTGCTACGTGGGCCTATGAAGGAGCTGGGATTGGAATGCAGGTTGGCAGTATTTGCTGTTACCACAGGAAATACAGCATTCCCCACATAAACCTATCTGTACATTATGTTAAAGTTATAAAAATTTCAATTTTATCCTCTTTAGCCCTAGACAATGCCTATAAAACTGGTACTGGAATCTGACAAACTGGAATCTGGTATTTTTCTTGAAATCATTTGAATTTTGCAGGCACTTCGGGAGGTACTAAATTTATTGTCATCACTTAAGAGAGAGTTGTTGCCATAATTGATAATTTAATGAGTGTGTTTTCTCAATGTAATGTGCTGAACAAGAGAGTGAAAAGATACATATTATTCTGTAAATTCACCTTGTGGCTTCTGCTGTGTTCCAGATTCCTCTGCTAACTTGGAAAAAATTAATTGAAAGGAACATCAGAAAAAGACCAAAAGAGAGAGAGAGGCCCATTTACTTGATTAGTAATAAAATGAATAAAAACACTAGGCAGAGATTAATTACTTTTACAAAGCAAAAAGGATATAAGAACATTATTTAGTATTGACCCACGTTAAAAAATGCACTCGCCAAGTTTGAAGGTGTTCCCTCATCTAACACAGGGCTGCCCCTCCATGGGTACCTTCTTTGTTCTTTATCAACATTTGACTTGATCAAATGAATTCAGAAATTCTTCTGTAACATTTTTGGACAGCACATGTAAGAAATTCTTAGCTGCACTCAAAACACCAAAAGAAAGGAAAAGATGAGGGTCAGATGTTCTAAGCATTTAGTTAAATGAGAGTAAAAACTAGAAAAACTCACCCATTTTATGATGAAATACTAATTTTAATTATCTTTGTATAATTGATATTGATCACACCACTACTGAATCAACATGTTTCTAAGCTAACTCTGAATTGTAATTTATCATAAAAAAGTTCAATTGAAACTTTGTATAAATAACTGATGATTAGTCAGTATGAAGAGCTTTAATATGGTACCTCAAGCCACAAACAAAACAATTGAAGCCTAAAGGTAAATATTGATACAAGTTCTTTTATGAGAAATACAGACAAAATAATCTTGGAACAAGATGGATTACCTCTTAAGCATAAAAGACATCTAATAGCCAAGGCAGTAACTTGTGTGTAACTTTAAAGCATTCATTACTCAAAACTCATTAGATTGATCCTTAAGTTTTTGCAGTTATTTAAATTGGCCTCTGTCAGTGAAAACCAAGGTCATATTTATCTCCTTTTACATGTCCAAAGATTAATTTAGATATTCTGTATTCCTCTTTAGCTATCACTAGATAACATTTAATTGGGGAAAAGATGACTTATGATTTTGCAGAAAAAAAAATTATGGTGATAAATTTTTGTACATTTTCCACAAAACAATTGGGAATAATGAATTGGGATTAATGCAAATGGCTGGGCTAAAAATGATCTGTCAGAAGCATAACAATTTTTCTAATATTTTGTAATTTTTATATTGTAATTTTTCTTACTTATACTATAGATACTTTTGTACACACAGCCTTAACATTAGAAAAAGCAACTCTCTTGAGATCAGTGGTAGAGTATTTTCAAAAAAGAGAACATGCAAAAAAAATATACTGTTTTGGACATTACATATTTCTCACTACTGAATATATAATCATTATTAAACTAGACAAAAAGATTGTTCATTATAGTCTAAGTCATGACAGCTGTAAGAAGTTCAAAAGTTTGATATCAATCTATTAATAAATATATAGTTTTATCTGTAATTTAAAACATGTATTATTTATACATAAATTCAATTTTTTAATATAGAAACTATTTTGCAGTTATGTAATTTTACAGTAATTAGTATTTTCTACAGAGAATTGTTTTTTAGAAAGTTAATCTTCAAACTTTGACAGTTTGAAGACCTGGTGCCTGCAGACTTGTGTATTGATATGGTTTTCATTTCTGTTTTAAAATATTACTTGAATTATGTCTCAAGTAGTCTGCAGATTTTGACTGATACATCATGTCAGACCTCTGAGCTGATAAGAAAGGTTAGACTGTGAAAGCAGTTCTAATGTAGAGTTGGGTTTATTTTTCATATTATATTCATAGAATGTGAATTTCTTCTAACTTGTGATTTGAAAGGGACTTTCAAAAGCTGATATAATTACTTGGAAAGATTTCAGCTGTGATACTTGCTGACAGTAATTACATTTCTTCTCCTGATACCTGAGAGGGATCACTGCTGAGTGCATGAAATATCTGTGGCGTTTGGGAAAGGGGAATTCTGTTCATAATTGCAGCTTTCCATATTGCTCAACTACGGGCTCTCCATAGCATGGTTTTAGCAGTGTGTATTTGTATTAATACACATTGATTTGGCTACCACACTCAGCTCATTTTTAAATTTAAAGACCTAGGAGGACATTACATCCATATTTGCACATATGAATACTTGAAAGTACTCCAAGCAAAATTGGTGATCCACTTTCTACAAGTATTTAATCTAATCAGTACATTGTTAAAAATGTTCTGCAGGTTTGTTTTTGACCTAATGCTGTTGTTCACCATTCAAAGTCAATTTTGAACTTGAAAAAGCAGATAGGAAATATTTTGATCATGAGTACTTACCAAGCTAAAGAAAAAGAAAGTACAATGTGAACAACTGAATGTGTTTATTCATTGCTGGTGAGATTCTGAATAATCTATACCAGTTAAAAAAAAATACTCACTGCATACAAGAGATCCATTACTTCAAAATAAATTGAAATAAAGAATGTTGCCCAAGACACAAAGTCAAATTGCACCCTAGTTACAGACAAGTCATTGGAAATGAAGCTTGAAAAATCCATACTATATCTTCTTTATTATCCAAAGTTGAACATTGAAAAATGATCTTGTGATTAGGGCAATGGACCAGAAAATTGGCAATTCTAAGTTGAATCACTGTTTCTGCCTTGCCATCCATGTATGACACAGACAAAATGTCTTTTCTTCTCAGGTACATAAAATCACAATTTATAATAAGTTCTAAGACCATCATAACCATGAGGGGCAACAAACTGATTTGAAAGACATATTTTGACTAATTAATAGTCATAAGTTGAATTTTGATTCTCAATGAAAGCAACTGTGCATGAAACAACATTTCCCTTTTATGTATCATAGCCACCCCCCTGGAAAACATAACAAAAGCTTACTCTGCTATGTTAACTGATGTGAGGATTAGTTTCAAAAGAAAATGTTTACTGATAAATTTTTAAGTACAAAATTTTTTTCTTTGTACTTAAGAGAATATTTTGGGATGACATCTCATACAGAAAGTCCAATAATATTTTTAGCCTAATTAAAAACCTTAAAAGATAATTAAAACACAGCAAAAAATTATTTTGGTTTGTCCAAGTGCTAATATTCACTGTCCAAATTATCTGATTAACACAAACTGGAACTCATTAGCAATACAAGTGTAAATTGTTAGTAAGAAACTTATTAATATATGCCTCTATAAAAGTGGTGTCCTGTTCACCCTTCTCATGACTCTCTTGGTGGTCAGGTCACCTGTAGAGAAGGCAACCTCAAGAGTTGTAGTGAGCTGCCAAAATTCCCAGATGCTCTGGTCATGTAATTACAGAATCACCGAATGGATAAAGTTGGAAGGAACCACAGTGGTCATCTGGTGCAGCCTCCCTGCTATGGCAGGGTCATGCCAGAGCACATGGCACAGGAGTGTGTCCAGATGGTTCTTGAACATCTCCAGTGAGGGAGAATTCACAACCTCCCTGGATCATCTGTTCTGGTGCTTGGTCACTTACATGATAGAGAAGTTCTTCCTCAAGTTCAGGTGGAACTTGCTGTGCACCAATTTCTGCCCATTGACTCTTGTCCTATTGCTCACTACCACTAAGCAGAGCCTGGCACCCTGGTTTGTGTTATAGTTATTCAGGCTTAAATTATCTTAAATGATCCCTGTTGGAGCTTTAAATTGTCATATTCTGTAAAATAGGTAATCAGATAATGAATATTACAGAAAAAGCTATCATAAAAACATTTTCTAATAGTGTAGGGCACTTTGAATTAACCTCTGTCAATCATAGGGAAATTACGTAAGACAATACATTATTTAGGTGCACAATGTTCCTGCATGTTAGGCACTGCCAGTAGGCACTAAGTCAGGCTGAGGATGAGAGAAATTGCCTTACCTGTAGCTATGTTAAATATTCCTGTGCATTGCTAGAACACATACAAGAGTTTGAGCTTGCTAATGCCATGACTAAAACGTCCTGAAACTTGTGATTTCACAGTTTACCTGAATACACAGATTTCATTTTTTTTTTTGAAAGTCTGCCAGAAAGCAACCTATACTCTTGGGTAAGAAATCAGAGTTCTCCTGTTATTGTGAATTTACTCAGACCTTTACCTCCATGGTTTTGATTTCTCATCTGGGCCTGAAAAAATTTTTTATCGATGTTCATCTGTAGAAACATTTGAAGTTGAAGTTATCATATAATCGTCACCCAGAAATAAGCCCTTTGCTTTCTCCCTGTAGAAATTGGACCTGCATAAAGATAGTTATCTCATATTACAGAAGGTTGACATAATGGAAGCACTGCTTAAAAATTAAATAATTTCATTAGAGTAAGTGCCTGCAACCACTTTCCAGATGACACAATGCATGATAAGCCACAGTTGTGGTATGAAGCAAGAAAATAACATATGCTGGAGGATAAAATGTAAGGTAATCATCACAGTTACAATTAAGCCTGGTGTTGCTATTTATCATATTAACCTTGTCTGTACCTAATGGAAGGTGAAAAAGAAATAAAATTTCTCACAATCACAATTGAAAAAGTGATTGGCATTTGCAAATTTATCTGTGTTTTTCCTTCCTGAAATTCGATTCTTATGTATAGCAGACCTGAATATTTTTTCCATATATTTATGATAGCAGAAACAATATTTGTTTCCGTCTCAAGATTTTTTTCCCAATGTTAGGCAAATTTTTTTATTTTCTTATTCTATTTCTATTACAATTTATGTCATTGCAATGATTCAGAACACAGAAACTGCTAGCTAACAAATATTATTGTATTTAACAATCTCTGATGACTGTTGTCCATCTCATTTCTGAGAGAATCCACAACCTCATCAAGCTCTGCTCTTGGCATTAACTGCAGACACCAGAGCTATAGATGAAAAAGTTAAAGAGAAAAAATGAGTATTCTCAAATCTATCAATGCCTTTCAGGAGTCAGTACGATGCACAGGAAAGGTTACACATATTTTTCAGGGTGTATCTATGAACAACTTGCAAGGGAATCATCCCAAGCTCTCAGGGCACATATCAAAAATAACTGGTGTGATGAAACTATATAAAACTTACCAATTTCTGCCTGCATTTTTTTTTTGCTATTGCTGTTCATTGGTAGATAAACAACTTTCAGCACACAAGACAGAATTTTTTCTTTTGAAGGGAAAAGGAATATACATAGAAGCTGCAACATTAACAAATATATCTAAACTGACTTTCTTCCTTTTTTTTTAAATTGAATGGGAATAATCACAGAACATCTACTTACCAGCAACAATATACAGCAAAAAAAAAACTTTTGGGAAATTCAAATTTATTCCAGACTGTTTATATAATTCATGTATTTATACTAACATATATGTATGCTTGTAAAACAGCAAATTAATTTTTTTTATGATACTACAAATGAACAAAACTGTAATTGAAGACATTCCTATGTTTTGAATTACAAAAATTTTAAAACCATGTTCTGATTTGACTGATTTCTAGTAACTTTATTTAATGTTTTTTAATGTTTATTTATATGGGTTTAGGACCTGAAGTTTGCAGGACTTTGACTTGAGGGCCCACTATTTGATTAGTAAGTGGCAGCCTCATTGTTTGTGTGTGAAAAGTTGTGTTTAGAAAAATATTGGTAGGTTCCATTTTCCTTAAGCATAGCTCTTAATCTGAAACAATTCTGTAAGTTATGCTAACTTTACCACTTAAATATTTAAAAACTGTTGTCAGAAAAGACTGGGTTTATTTGATGGAATACCGTTTCCTCTTCCTCTGAAGTTCAAGGCCTATAGATGGTACGAAACGGATAAACTGCAATGCCTTCAGAAGAAATTGGAAAACTGAATTGTTTATTTCTCTATGGGTGTGTCTTATGCACTTAGAAAATTACATATTGCTCCTCTTTTTTTGTAGGAACAACTTTGGCATCAGTTAAAATCCAGTGATAAATGAGAAATGAAATTCCTATTGAAGTTAATGAAATCAGTGCTTAGCTTTTCAAGTTCAGCTTTGAGCTGACTTAAAAATTTAAAAATTCATGCACCTAACTGTTTTTATTCTTCTTGTTGCCTATATGTTTTCCATATGATATTAAAGGAAAATTATTTATCTTAAATATTGCAATAATTTGGAACTAGTAATACGTACCTGTTCAGAAGGGAGCTGCTGTTTTTTTAATATTTTCATCTTCATCAATTTTATGTTATTGTTTTTATATCTTGAGGAATGCATGCTAAAAGAAATACAATTAGGATATTTTACAGCTACAGAATCAAGATAAAATACTGAAGAATAACTTACAAGCTACAGTGTTGATGTCATGCTTTTAGGAATCTGCCCCCATAGATAGTCTGGTCAAGTATTTTTTGCATATATTTTCTGGATTTATCATGAGAGGTTTTTACCCTGTCTGATCTAAAATTGAACATAATGTGTAGAGCTCAGTTTTAAGACAGAACTAAATGAATGGAATATTTCATGTGGAAGGGACCTGCAATAATCATTGTCCATCTGCTTTAGCACTCCCGGGCTGACCAAAGTTTAAATTACTAAGGGCATTGTCCAAATGCCTCCTACAGGCATGGGGAAGGAACCTGTTCCCGTGTTTGACCACCCTCTTGGAAATGCTTCCTAATGTCCAGTCTAAACCTCTCCTGGCACCATCTGGAGTGAACCAGTTCTGAACCATCCCCATGCATCCGATCCCTGGATACACAGAGAAGAGATCAGCACTTCCCTCGCCACCTCCTTCCTGTCAGGGTTTACCCTTAATTGGCAACAAAAAAACTGCAAAGCCACTCCCTCCCTCCCTCCCTCCCTCCCTGTGTATGGTGGCACCAGGAGAAGACAAAAGTAAAACCTCTGAAATGTGATAAGAACAGATTAATAATTGAAAAAAGTAAAATATATTAATATTAGTAATAATAATAATTTTCATGAAAAGGAGAAATATGAATAAAACCCACAGGAAGCTGTGGAGAGCAATGATGTCAATCCTCAGCCTCCTTTCCTCCAACCTAGAAAACCCAAAGTCCTCAGCTGCTCCTTATATAATATTCTTTCCAGAATTTCTGCCAGCTAAAAATAAAAGAATTTCAAATTTTCTTTAGAGATTTCACACAGAGATGAGGGATGTGTGGATCTCCCTTTGTCAAAGATACAGAGAGCTCCCAGCAGCCTGTAGGACCGTGACAGTGTACAGGTGAGAGAGCTCCATGTGTTTGCTTATAAGTAAGTCAGTGTCCTTCAAGGAAGTTGCAACACTTCCAGGTGAGTGATAGAGGAAGGAGGGGACAGGTGTGTGCCATCATCTGGTCACATCCCTGTTTGGCTACATGTCTGTCCAGGACAGGAGCAGCAAAGAACAGAGCAGCCACCCCCCCTGCCGTGGGGCAGCCGCTGCCTCCCTATCAGGAGATCTCCCAGCCTCACACCAGGGCTGTCCAACCTGTGTGTCCCTGACAGAGAGCAGACACCTCTCCTAGCCCAGCTGTGTCACCAGCCCCACTGCATCCTGAGTCACCAGCCAATTCTCCACACTGTGTTCTGGGAAATAGGTCTGGTGCCAGGAGCTCCTGTGTGGCCCAGCCCTTGGCTGCCTGGGCTAAAAGAGCGCCTGATTTTACTGTGGCTGCAGAACCTCTCAGACAGCCCAGAGCAGGACGTGGGCTGGGCCAATCTTGTCTATCCTGTAGGATGCTGGCACTCTGGCTGGGTGCTGGAAGAGGGAGAGGACAGGACTGTGCCATGGCCCCTGGCTGCATCCCTGTGAGGGAACCTAGCTATGACTGCTTCAGTCATAATCAGGTTTGTAGTATTTGCTTTATTTTAACATTTACACTTGATGCAAGAGCTACTAGGTGAATTCTTGTTACAAAGACACTCAAAATAGGCATCTAAAACTCCCTTACTGTTTTCAGATCTGTTGGCAGTCTGATATAAAATTATCCTTCATTGAGAAAATACTTCATTTTGTACCTATGTGTAAAATAAATAAATAAACATTTATGTCAGGATGGTGTGAAGTTACACCACATGGAGAATTAATAAAATGTTGCCTTTTATTGAGAGCAATAGTCATGGGATAAAAACTTTATATTTGGATGGTGTACTCTGACAGAGTTGTTAGCTATTTCATTTATCCCTGACAATGCATCTCTATATTTCATAACAGATACCAAGCTGCCATCTGTATTAGAAATCTAATAATGTAGCAATCTTAAACACTTTCTCTCTTTTATTCTTTGTCACTTGTTTTACCACTGTTGGAGCTGGCATTGGGACATTATTCCTGGACAAAGCACTAAACCTTGCAAACACCAGTTATTGAAATGTGTGCTCTGCCAATGGCCTTGGTCTGCCTGCATGCTGCTTGTGCATTCTCTCTCTTCTATGTTCTGTAATGAATATTGCTTACATTAAAAATGTGCTATAAATTGAATTTTTTGCTGCTAGGACTCATATATAGAGCTGCACCTATTAATGGAAAAACCAAAAAATCCCCAACCTAACAGGCACTGTGAAATTAATACACATCGGTCAAAGAAATGCACTTTGATATGTGCTGTCATGGTTTTATTTTCCATGCCAATTGGACACCAAAGTTCAAAGGAAAGGAATATTTTGGGGATTTTTAATGCCTTCAGTCTGTGCCTTGCCAGACTTTTTATGTTTGTTTTAGAAAACTCCTATAAATCACTCAATTGCTCAGTCACACATGTAATGTAATTGGGAATTGCTAGGAAAACACCTTGAAGAGAAAAAACAAAAGGAAACAATCTTGTAAGCACATCATACCTGTGACTGAGGTATATTTCTCTCTTTGATTATCTGGTTAGACCAGTGGAAAGGGCACACTGAAAACCAACCAAGCAACCAAAAAAACCCCAAAAAGAACTAAAAATAAACCACAAACAAACAAACAAAAAACCCCAGAGGATGCAATAAACTGATTTCTGGTATCTGAAAAAAGTTTTTTTCATTTTCTTGCCAGGAAAGGTAGTTAAGCCACTCATGGTATTAAAGGAATCACTTGACTACTCAGTGTACTCGGCTCAATTCTTGACTTCATGCATTATTTTGGGCAAGTCATGCTCTTTAACCAAATTTTGTTGACTGAAAGATGTTCAGGTCAAAAGCAATGGTATTCTGTATTTGTACATGCCCTGGAACAAAAAAGAAAGGTAACTTACTGAAATGTCACCAGTAAGCCTTATTTCTGCAATACTCTGAGACAATACTTTTCTCCTAAGATTTATGTTTAATTCAAAATTTCCAGAGAATGCATTTGGTTGGGAGCCTCAAAATAAAGGCTTCATAGAACTTCTGACAAGCCTCCTGCAAAACAATAGCAGTGTGCCATGTGAGCCAATGGGTGTAAAATAGAGGAGAAAAACAAATCAGTTAGAAAATGTTATCTTTCCTTTGATGTAGGTAGGTTTTTAATTAGACTATCTAATCCAGAAAAAAATTCAGAATAACAATTGAGCAAATGTTGTTAATCTGTTTCCCTATGTAAATCCTGAAGAGTGCATCCCCACACTTTTCTGGCTCTTCTTTACTATTTCCTAATGGCATTGAAATTCTTGTTCTTACAAATTACAGAATTTAGTGTTATAATTGTGGTAAAGATATTTGCCATTGCTCAAGCAACAGAAAGGAGATGAAGCAATCAGTACCTGATTTTGGAATGCAGAGGTATAGTCAGAAAGATTAGTTTTGTGCATGTGATTTGAAAAACAAATAGAATCCAAAACCCAGACACAAAAACCAACTTTGATGTTCATAATGAAAAATTTATTGTTCACATGTGAGGTTAAAATTAATGATGACTCAGATAATTGAACAGCATCAATATTAATGATTTGAGAAAGGAAACAGCAACAAAGAATTGTCATGCAATTGAAAAAAATGAATTAATGCATGTGAGAATACCTGGAAAAGACATATATCCTTGAGGTGTGTGTTACATCATGAAATGCTAATGATGTTGAATTATTGTTTTATTTTCAGAATGATTTTTCTCCATCTTTCACGGCAAATTACTGAAAATTACTTTTGCATGCCACCATTAACTACATTTCTCTGCCCTGAGATGAAGGTTGCCTGTTACTGGCATCACTCATGGGCCTTGACCAAAAGTACCACAGCAGGACTGGAGTCACTTGTCTGCCATTGCAGAGTTCCATCATCACATGTTAGAAATCTGCTGCAATAATAGTTGCTGCTATCACAGTATTTTCCATTCTTTACCTTACTGCACAAATGTCACGTTTCTGCTTAAATAACAGTTACAAGCACAGATGCTACCAATGTCAATAGGAAACACTGGAGCATCCTGTCTGTGGCTGTTTTGCAGCACCCTTCTTTTATTTATTGTGCAATATGCCGTAGGAGCCTCACTTTTTTGAGGAAAGTCTTTGTAACACAAATGAGAAAGTCCTTACAACACAACATATTTTTTTCTAGGTGTTTAAATTTTACGTATATTTAAATTATCTCTCCATTATGTAATTTTTTTAATTAATTTTTTTTTCTTTCTGTGTGGGGAATTACTGCCAAACTTCTACAGAACATATTTTCAGGGTGCAGCAGGAAAAAGAAAGAAAAAATCATTCTGTTCTCAGTGACCATCTTCATCGTCCCTTACAATGACAGTAGTCACACTGTGCGGAATACCTTTCTTTATGAAGTATTGATGGAACTAATATAGTAAGCAATTAATTCTGAAATAATGAGGAAAGAATAAAAACACTGTAAAAAATATACTAAACCACAACTTACTGCAAATTACTGGAATAAAAATGTAGAAACATTTTCTGGTAATTCAGCAACTGTTAGTTGGGTTACTGCTGCCCCTGGGTAAACTGACATTTTCATATGCACTAATTAGCAAAGAGGTCAAATAAAATCTCAAATAAAATAGTTAATTTGTGGCATTTTTCCTCTATGGAGGACCTGATCTCAAGTTCTGGAATAACTGACAAAGTAAAACCCTAGGTGTCCTACCCACCAGGGCTGGCTATTATCTACACCTAATTAACTGCAAACAAAATGGAGAAAAATAAATCTGTAGATTTTAAAAATTATTTTTATTGTTTGATGAAAGCTACGAAGAATCTTTATCCCAAAGCATGAGAAGATGCTGTCATGCCCACAGAAGCACACTGGTTTGGTTGTGATCAAATGCTGGAGCGTGTGGCAGCAATGGCAGGGCTGCCCTGGTGACAGAACAGAGCCTGGCATTTCCTCCACTCTCATGGAAGCAGAGCCAGCAGCTCTGTGGGCTGACGACAGCAGCGAGCTCGTTTGCTAATTAGTGCATAGAGAAATACCTAATTACACAGGAGTCATGGTGACTTGGAAAGAGACAGCTGAAGTACCTGAAGAAATTACAGTCTATATTTCCAAGACAGTCACAACCTCAGTTTTTGTTTAAATCACAGAATTGTCCTCTTAAAATTTCCAGCTGCTGCAAACGTAATTTTATGTGCATGAAAAGTGGAAGGAGAAATGACTGAATATTCAGGAATAGCATCATCCATTCTCTCAGAATCAGCATCTAGAACAAAAATGCTCAAGATCATGCATGTTTATACATGTAAATGATGCTAAATTACTGCATCCTAAGACTGCTGGTAAGATGAGTCAAGCTGTAACTCTGTAAGTTACAAGTTTCTATGGAATTAGTTTTGAAAAATGCTATTTTTATCTCCTCAAAATCCTTAAAAGAGGTGCCCATTTAAAATGTTCACTTATAAAAAGATTTTTTTTACCTTCCAGGAAAATAAAATCATATAGCTATAAAAGAATCAGGTACATTTCTTTGCAAATTATCATATTTATAAATTTTATCTTTACAAATTCTTAAGTACTCTTTCTTTGATATTTTTCACCACCTAATTTTTTCCATTAATTTTTTATAGATGGATATGTTTGCCAGTTCATAATGATGCTTTTTTATATATTCATACATCATGCATTATTACAGTTTGCTGTTTCAAAATATAAAGGTTTCATGAGGATGAACTTGGCAGGATATTTTTCCACATAAAAGTTAAAACCTATTTTAATTCAAATAAAAGCAGAAAGGTATTTTTCAATAAAAGTTAGTAAAAGTTGTTGTGTAAAGAGGTGGAGAAAGCAACATTTTAGAAACCCACAATTTTTAAATCCCTACATTGCCATTTTTCATTTTATTCTCCATGAAGAAATAATATCAGGCAAAAATCAGCAATAAATTCAAACTGTCATCTGATACTTTTGAAACACTCTGAATCAAACTAAACTATGTTTTCCCCTGAAATAAAAGCAATTTTTTGCTTCCCACCAAGGGCTCCATGAAAACTAAACCAAGTTTCCCCTTTTGTGAATTCAGGTGGTATTCCCTTCACAGGGGCTTGCAAGTGTGGCTTCTTGAGCAGTGTGAATGATAAATGCAATTAATGTTTGGATTCTTGGCGCCATGTGCTTATGTTACACTTGCTTATTATCTCTTTTTTTTCAAAGCATGTTTATATCATGACCTATCTGGCCCCATAATTTGTCAGTAGGCAGAATATTATGGCAGATCTGAAGTACATATAGGGCTGACTGTGTTGTCATTTTTACTATTTGAGTGGTGTATTTTATCCCCCTCTGAAATAATGGAAAATATTTTCTCAGTGTCAATTGTTGAAGTTCAAATGTGCTTTGAAATTTCTGAGTTACTGGAAAAATTCTTCAGGCCCCATCGATTTTACTTCTGTTCAAATGTGTTATGAGCAGGAATGAATCTGTGTATTCTGAATGTACTGTGCCATGTGCACTGGATAAAGGGTCTTACAGTCCTTCAGCTCTTATTCAACTTTTAACTCCTGTTGCTTTCTTTTAAGATCATTCTGGTTTTATTCAGGATACAAAAGGTATTCATTCACAGAAACACTTAGTGGGCCTACAGATGTTTTTATTCTCATTATCATTTAAAATTAATAAATGTACATAAGAAGACCACTATTGAATGTCAACATGTAAACAACAACTTGAACAGAAAAAAGAAATAAAACAGAGCCCCATATAACTCAATTTTTTAATTAGACTATTGAAAAATGTTCTGTAAAATAATGCTTAAATCTCACATGATGAAGCATAAGCCTTGAAAATTGATAATTCTTTTTCTTAGAGAAGGACATAAGTGACATTTTGAAAAATCATTCCTTACTTAAATGTCTGATGTTTTTAACTTGAAGTTCTAGACAGCATTTCATTGCTTAGGTCATGGTTTATCACCAAATGTTTCAATCAGTAAGCCAACTTCAAATCAGAGCATCACAGACCTAAAAGAAAAGACAATCACTCACTTTTGTTTTAAAGGCTTATTTTGTTATCTCTTGTAATGATATTCAAAAGTAGAGTATTGCCTATGAACTTGACATAGGCAAAATACTGAAACTTGATTTCAGTAGAGAATGATTCAGCCTAGAGAATGATTACTCCTCTTGAATAACATGTAACTACACAAGGGTTAAATGAAATTTTTTCCTCTAGGGTTAGGATGTAAAATTGTAACTAAAAATAAAAGCTGTTTCAGCTTTTGAGGACAGGAGGAGCAGAGGAGAGTGTTAGTTCATCCAAAAACAGTCTCCTTATATCTGCAGATATACAGAAAAGGCATCCTCCTTCTACAAAGCATAATGGAAAGTTATCTGTAAAAGCCAAACCTTTTACCCCAATACATTTGACTAACAGAGGAGTGTATGAACAGTAAAGGTCTGCTTTTCAATGTGTAGCTAGTTCTAGAACACCCACAAGAGATGTATTCTTTTGAGATGGTCTATTCTCTTATGGATTTGTATTTCAGACAACCTCCTGCTCTCCTAGGGAAATTGCATGTGAGTGGTGCTACCCCTCAGATCTGGAAACATGTTAATAACAGCAGTATATCTGGGTACAGAAATTATTTTACAATATTTTTCATCTGCAAGCTATTGCTGTTTTCAGTTGCGTAGGGTGGTTCTGCTGTTGCTGTGCAGTGACACATTAGGCTGGGCATGTAAAGTAATGCAGTGTGACTGATACAAGCTGATGTTACACTTCACAGCACAATGTTTCATAATGTGTTATGTCAATGAGAGCATTTAATAAAAAAAAAAGAAAGTAATTCTCCAGACAGAACTGATAGAAGAATCCAAGAATAATTTCCCTTCTCCCTTTCTCCCTTTCCTAAAAAAAAAAAAAAAAAAAAAAAAAAAAAAAGAAAGAAAAAATCTCACACTGAAAGCAGAGGCCAATTTTTATTCGATACACAAAAATAACTTTTGGAGAATACATAGCAGTTGGTGGTTGTATAATACACTTAGAGTTGAATTAGGAAGGGGGAGTAATTTTTATTTAAAAACCTGTCTTTCTCTTTACAGAGTTAATATAATTTCACACATGTGATCTCTACTGGCTTTCAAAGCCATGTGTTTTTACAGGACTAAGACTAGAGTACTTTAATGTACTTTTAGTCTACATAATGTTTATGAGCATTTTCAACTTCAGGGAAACATATTATTTCAATTCCAAACAGAAATATTTATTTTATGAACTGAGGTTTCTCTTCACTGTATATTTCTTTTAGTTACTTTAATTTTTTAAACTTTGTCTGTTTTTCAAGGTGTACTTTTTATTTGTTTTCATACAAATACTCTTCTTGAAAATCACATGAGCATACAGAAACTAACATAGTACTTTACTCATCTAAGCTTCTTGAATTTTCTTTTTCTATGGGATCCTCCTAAAATTTTGAAATCTTTCCATTTCCATCTTATTCTTAAATTAAGTCCTTACACTAAAAAAGCCCAAACCCCACTCCCCTCTCTCTCCCCAAAAAATCCCAACCCAAAAACCTCACACACACAAACAAATTAAAATAAAAAAAAGGAAAAAGTATTCCTTAGACTAGATAAACTTCTTTTGGCCTGAAAGTTAGAGAGTGATGAATTGATAAATTGTTACCTTTGATAAATTATTTTTATACCACACTTTACAAATTTAGCAAAAGGAAATTCAGAAACTGATGAAGCTCCAGCATTTAGAAAAATGATGGAGGAAGGATTAAAAATGAGTCTTAAAATTTATCAATGTGTCTCAAGTTCCCAGTGATTATTCAGTCTAATCAGGTCATCCTTCAGGACACATTGCTTGTAATCTCTACCTCTATAAAATATTTTTCATCCTCTTATAGCTGTAGGTTTAACTTTCATGTGAGAACTCAACCAGGAGGGAGCTCCCAAAATAATGCAGAAGTTTCCTATGGGAGTGGTGCTGCACTTTGCAAGTTTCTGGAAACCCAGGTAGTAAAGGTATTCATCTTCTGTAACACATTTTTATCTTTTCAAACATGCTGATCTTACCAATCAAATACTGTAATTAGTATATTTTGTTGTTACTTTGAATGTGATCCACTTTCAACTGTTCCACATAGTCAAGGATTAAATGATCACATTTGCCCTGTATTTTATAGCTACTTTCTGATAAACTGAAAGGAGAAACTAGCAGAAAAGATAAGTAATTAATTTATTAACTGAAAAAGTCACTCTGTTTCCTCAGAATAGAACCTGATTTTTATATCCAATGCCAAATCTTCCATTTTAACCATCAAGAGGAAAAAATTTATATTTTTTCTTAATTTAAAAGATTATTTTAGTATATTTATGTGTTTGTTTTTTTAGTATTGTTTTTTCCCTAGAATAATGTCAGTCTGTACAGTCCCACAACACTACTTCAAACACTAAATTACAAGACAAATTTCAGAGACAACAAATATGTCATATCAAGAAAACAAAATCTGATTAGAAAAGCTCAGATGTTTAAACATACTAGTAGAGATTTAAAATTAGTGGGGATTTTCAATTAGATAAAGCAACAGCAGTTAGTTTAGCAGATATCAAGTAGTTGAGTGGATGAAATATGAGTCATATAGTGAGAAAACTTCTATAGGTGAGTCCCTAATTAGCCATGCCAGTGTTGATAATAATGGGGAAATTTTTGTTTAGATTCGTAATACCCATAAGCCACAGCATTTTGCCAATCTCATTTACTTGGTGTTTTTTAGCCAAAAGAGGATGGCAAATTGTGCAAAAAAAAAAAAATCACACTTAGGTGTACTCTAACACTTCTATAATAATAAAAATAATTTACCATTATTATTCTACCATTGATATTTAGAAGGCCTGCAAAGGGATCATGCTGTGGGGTTCAGCTTCAATTCTTTTTCTGTCTAGATTGTATATATAGGTATTGTGTGTGTGTGTGTGTGTGTGTCTGTGTGTGTTTGTGTGTGTGTTAATCAACCTTTTTCACCGGTGAAGTGAAACAGGCAGTTCCAGAGCACAGTTTATAGGTTTAGTTACAGGTTTTATATTCACAGCACAGTTTATAGGTTTCAGTACAGGCTTAATGTTCAAAGCTTCACTCTGTATTTCTCTCCAAAAATAAAGAGAATCCAGATAAGAGTCTGGTTAGGGTCCCAGTCACAGGTTTGACATGCGACCCCAGAGAGATCCAAACTAGGGACCACTGTGAAAATGTAGACACAACAAATGAGTGTCAGTGCACAGCCTCCGTTCCCTAGGGAAGGTACCTTGGCTAAACTCCTAAATAGTTGCTGCAAGCAGATATCTGAATTAAATTGGAAATGATCCAAAATTTCAAAATACAAAAGGCCAAAAGTATGATGTAGATAAAGCACTGTCCCTTTTCTGTAGCTACATGTGCTAATGGAAATAAAATATTACTGACGTACTTCTGTAGTGTTTAAGATTCAGAAAAGGCAAGGAAGAAGAAAACA
This sequence comes from Melozone crissalis, assembly GCF_028551555.1. Lineage (NCBI taxonomy): Eukaryota > Metazoa > Chordata > Aves > Passeriformes > Passerellidae > Melozone > Melozone crissalis. Next base: position 30,160,859 of record NW_026535784.1, on the reverse strand, counting down.
GAGTTAGTTTTTGGGTTTTTTTATGTGGGCCATCAAACCCACTGTCGCTGTGGGCCAGCCAACTGGAGGGCTGCTGGGGAAGGACACATGCTGTGTTACAAGTGCCAAGTCTGGTAGTTACACGCTGTAGTACAGAATAGTTCTTAGACAGGCAAGTGCTTTTATACAGAACAGATCACAGGAGCTGTAGTTATTACTGGAATGTAATATTAAAACCAACATGAAAACTGACTAAAGGTTACAGCATTTGCTATTGCAAATCTTTTACAGTTAGCAAATAGTCCTCTTGGGGTGAGAGTGATGGAGATAGGAGCAAGTGTTGTAACATGAGATCTGACATCATCTGATTTATTCATGTGCTTGAACAGTGGGTTGTGTTATCTGCTTGATTCCTCATTTAAAAAGGAAGTTATTACAACTGAATTTTAGCCACAGACCTAAAAAAGAGGGAGTCATCCTGAAAAAGACTAGAAGACAGCTCACCAGTATTTGAGTTCCTGTTGTGAAATTGCTTCTTTGCTTTTGCATATGAAGGAACATAATAAAAGAAGTTGATGTGAAAATAACCCTAAGGGCTCCATTTTCTTTTCCCTGAAAGCAGGAGACTAAGGAAAATGTCTTTTGAGGATGCATGGAGTATATGGAAGGAAATTTAAGACATCATTATAATCCTGTCACAGCTGGAAGAGGCAGACTCCACCAGGAAGCTACTTCATCATCACAGCTTAATTTTATATTAAACAGTTCAAATATGTAAGATGATTAAAACCTCCAGTGGTTTAAGATTTTTTTAGGAGACTGCAGAAAACTGAGCACACTCTGCTTTGAAAACGGAGGGTACTTTGCTTAGGTTATTGAAGTAGAAAACATCTACAGCTGAAAGGATTGAAGAATGACATTGTGACTCTGTTCCTCATTTTGAAATGACAAGATGCTCAGCATTTGCCCTCAGTCACAGCTGGTGTTAAATGCTCTTAGGTATGGTCATGAAGACGGCTTCAAGCCTAGATCTAATAGAAGACTTTAACATATCTATGTATACCCTTCATTAAAAAAAATTGATTTGCTTTTAACCATTTTTTACATAAATGAAATTCTATAGATATATTTTCAGTAAACTAATTTACATAGGCTGGAATACCTAATCAGTTTAATCCATTCTTGCCAGATAATATTATTCTGGTAGGAAAACTTAATTTATCCATATACTTCTATTGTTGACATCTTTTTTCTTTGAGACCTATTCAAAAATCAGAACAATAGTTGTTGCAGACTTTTGTCTGCTTATAATGAAAAAGTTTTTTGTGTGAGAGGAGATCTCTGTTATTGTACCTTCCATTTTGGAAAATGGAAATTCTATCAGAGTTGATTCATAGACAGACTTTAATTTAAAAAAATAATAGCAGTTTTAATTAGAACAATAATTTTATTCGCTAAAATTTAAGCAATACTTCATAAACACTTTATAGAGTGTTTAAAAAACCCACAATTATTTCTCCGCTTAAAGCTAGCCTATAATTTTGTAATCGCTTTTTTTTTTGTCCCCTAAGATTCTACTTTAAAAATCTGAGTTGTTCTCATAGGGTATGACCCTGTGGTGCCAGTAGGACACAGCGAAAGGAAGCTACATTTATGTAAGAGAAATAGAGTGTGTTTCATAGGGAAATTATTCTTATTTAAATTTAAAAAATAGGGCATTCTAATAGTTTTCTGAAAAAAATATTAACAGTTACAGAGATTAAAAAAAAACTGCTAGAGAAAGAGAAACAGAGACTAATCATTAATTTTCTGCCTGTGATTTGTCCTGGAATAATTTGCTTAGGTAGGCAACTAATCAGGTTCTACTTTTAATGAAAAACTAAGGTTAAGATTTTGGCTGGAGGACCTCAAAAAAGTAATTTTTTAAGGACATGATGCATGGCAGTGATGAAGTGAAAGGAGGAAGGAAAAGGCTGTCTATCTAAATGAGATTTTATATAATGTGGAAAACTAAATGGTAGTGCCCACAGAGAGAAACACGACAACTCACCACTGCCAGCACCACCTCCCAGCACCTTCCCTTCTCAGGACTCCTCTCTTGTTTTTTCTGAACACAACAATGAGTATGTTCAGAGAGGTCTTCCAGTTGGCAAGGGCATTGTGACACACGAAGGGAGGCTGCTGAAAGCTGCAGTTCTGTGCAACCAAGGCTCGTGAAGCTGCTTTAGGCTGCGGAGCAACAGCAGGAGCAGGGCTGAAAGCCTCAAGTGTGTTGTTAGAGGAAGGTCAAGGAGCTCGTTTGATCTTGAAAGGAAAGAAATTAAAAATACCTGTGATGGGAAGAATAGATATGGAATGAAAGGACTGTTGATAGTCTGTTTTCAAATTAAAAATACCCCGAAGGATTTTGCAATTTATGTTTTTAATCCAAATGTGTTATAATTTGAGTTTGCACCTTCAGAACCTCATGGGGAGCTAGAACTTGGTGCTTGCCAATCCAGGAGCTTCAACCTGAACTTGCAACACACAGAGCAGGGCTTCAGAATAGACTCTTGAGAGTGAGGAGAGGGCTCATGGTAAGTGAGGAGGGAGACCAGGATCTCCTGTACTTTCCACTCTTCTTTCCTTCTTTGCCTCTTGTAGAATTAGTTTTGGTGGAGACACAAGGACGGAGTGGAATCTGTCCTGTCCTTTCCATGCGGAGTTCCTGGGAACAGTCCTGCCCTCTTATAGCAGCACAGCTACTCCAGACCTCCTGTTAGTCCTTCAACATTTTTGTAAACAGTTTTGGAAAAGAAGGAAGAGCAAAATGCAGCTTTGTCACCCAGCTTACAGAATCTCTTATTTCAATTCTGGCTGTGGCAGAACTGTCATGATCAAAGACTCTTGCAGAAGGAGCATTTACATGACTATTTCAGCCTCTTAATCTTGTAAGCCACGTGCTTGAGCTCAACTGTTAGCTAGCTTTCCTTTAGTATTTTGTTTAATTGTTCGTCTATAATAGTCACTTTTCAAATCCTGATAATTTTAATACTCTTCCAGATTTTGAATGTAGATTGAAAGCATACTGCTTGCTGTTTTCCAGTTAATGGACTTCATGGTTAACCTGTGTCATGAAAAAATGTATATTGTATCCTTTTATGCACTTCTTTATCATCAAAGTCTTTGAAACCAGACAGTTCTAATTTCAAGTGGAGCCACAGATATTGTAGGTAGCCAAGTTTGAGGGCAGGATTAAGAAGTCTGGTTTAAGTATGCACAAAAAACTCAGCTTAAATTACATAAAGATTCTCCATAAACAGAAGTTTTTCTCTTCTTTTTTCTGAAAAAGAAATATTCTAAGTTTGAAACCTGAATTCAAATACTCATTATAAGAGTAATGATCATGGAGATTGTGGTAGATGTTTGAAGATATTGTGGTAGATGTTTGTAGATATTGTGGTAGATGTTTGTAAGTGAACAAACTCCTCCTTGATGGAATTTAAACATGCCTGTTATTCTTCCATAAAGCTTTTATGAAGCTGCAGATTGTACCTCTGCAAGAAAACCAGCACAGTTCTCAGTCTCTATACCACTCACTTGGGAACAAAAAGCATCTCCACAGGAGCTTCTAATTAAAAGCAAATGGGTGGAACAAGAACGATTTTATGCTACCTTACAGTTTTGGCCAGAGTAGAAGGCAAGGACAGGCTACACTGAAAACATAAAGTATTAAGGTGAAGGAAAGTGAGCATACTGTGCTGGTGGAATAGTGTCAGAGGAGAGCTGTAAAGTAAAAACTGTCCTAGCATGGATAATGCTATCAAATGTAACACAAGACACATGTAAGTAAGTGGATATTTTTTTATGCCTGACAAGTTTTTATGCCTGACATCCTGTTGTGTTGTAGCTCTGTTGAATTAGTATCTCTAGTCTTTACTGTGCTATGGCTCTACTCTGCAGAACCACCAAAAAATTATGTAACAGAGCAATCTGTAAAGCTTTTGATGGAGCAGTTGAAGTACAAGACTTGTATGTAAGTAGAAGAGCTGATGGTCCCAGAATTACATCAAACCAACCCAAAGTTCCCCATTCTTTATTTAGAAAAACAAGGCAAACCAAACCTTGAATTTGTAGAGCCCATGACAGATAAGATCACTATAGTTTAAAAAATTATTTTCCCCTTATTTCTCTTAGTGTCCCCCTTATTACTCTGAGGAAAACACTCTACAATCAAAAAAACTGATGTTTCAAATACCTACAAACTCGTAATCAGTGTGCTGCTCCAAATAGCAATGAAGTGTGCTCCATTCTGCATTGTTAGCATATGCCACGCTTGGATAGCAAGCAAATAAAATGAACTAAAAATACTGACTTCAATTGCCTGGTGACAATGAACATATAGAACCTGTCAGACTTAGATTTTAAAGAAAAAGTCGATAAATTTTTATTATGAAATTAATATTAGTATCATATCAATCATGTCAATTCTGTAACTGAGTCTTTCTTAACAGATGTTTTACTGAAATTTTCATAGTGTTGCTGGGGTTGCTTGAAGCTTTCCCTGCAGCTTAAGTTGGTATAGTATTTTTAGGTCAGTGATTACTGTACACACAGATGAATGCAGAAAAAAGAATAATCCTAATTGTTTTTGCTTTATTTTGCTGATATTAAATGAAAGGGAAAAATTAAAAAGTTGGCAGTATCTTCTAAAAATCAGCCTCATTGTCTCACTCTTTGTCATATAAAGTTACACAGAGCTTCTAGAATCGTTCAGAAGATGATCTTTCCTCAAGTAATTATTAACCAAACTCAAATTTACAAACTTTATAATCCTATCTTGCCACTCACAAACCTGTCTCAGTCTTGATGGACTTAGCTCCTCTACAGTTTGAAGAGCCTTATCTTGGTGTGCAATTTTTATCTGAAAGCTATGGCTTTGTAATATTTCCTGTCTAAACCAATAAAATGAGATAAAACCAGGTCAATACTCGAATGAAATATATCTCACAGGGTGATCTAGTAGCTGCAGATAAATTCTTACTCCTCATTTAGCTCTGGATCATTGCCATAGATCTGCACCCAGTATTGCTGTCTTTTGCTAAAATATCCAACATAAAGATCTAACATTTTTGGTACTAGAAATAAAGAATTCAGACACAGATATATCAGTCTCTCTCCTAGGAAAATTCCAGACTGATTATTAAATTCTGCTTGCCTAAACATTTGTTTGTTTGGTCATTGTTAATTGAATAGGGGTACTTTATATTCTGTGAAGATATCTCATTTCATGGCCATTGAACCCTGGATCCTAAATTCCTTTATGGATAAAAGACCGAAGATATTTATTTTGAGCATGAGAATTACCTGATGTAAGATAAATCTCTTTAAATTTATTATTGGTATGCAGATCTTAGAGTATGTCACAAAAGAATAATTATCCACACTTCACATGTATGAACAAGACTCAAGGCATTGCAAGCATCAGGAGATCACCCAAGGGCAAATGCCAGAAGAGAAGATACATCTTCTGTCTATTTAATTCCCTGTATAGACTGTCGATTATTAAACTGATACAACTGTTTCATTTTCTCTTGTTTTGTAAATCCAAAGAATTTAAAGAAATATTTTAACACACTGTACACACCAGAAATTATTGAATCATATAGCAGTCAATCAATCAAAGTCTTTTACAATTCTATTTAAAATTATTCTGTGTGACATTATTCACTATGGGACAGTGTCAGCTGTGTTTAAAAAATAATTTCCTAATTTTAAACTGTAAATCTTAAAAAGCTAGAAAATAGCTACTATTATCCAAGTGAGAGGAAAGATAGAGTGGTTTTTAGATGTCAATTTGTGTTTTCTTATGTTAAGACAATTTCTGGAAAATGTGTTTTAAAAGTAGCTTTGAATGTATTTCCATTAAGCAGAAGTGAAAACATGATATATTCTGAGTGAAGTCAAAGAAAGCAGTGACATTTAATGATGGTTTTTAAAGGAGGGTAGACAAGTTTTCAGCCAGGGCTTCCAAACACATAAGTAGTTCTAGCAGTTGAAAGCAGAACATTTAAATCCTTTTGACATCCTTAATTGGATGTTCCCTCACTCTCTCGCCTGTCTTGCTATTTGCCTTTACTTCTCTCTGAGTTTTTCAGAATATTAAAAATGTTCAGAACCTTCTAAAAATAATGCGCTTAAATATTTGTAATGCTGTATTGTGTGCACAGCATCAAACCATTACAGTCCATGGAATTATACCTGGTGATATTTTACCACCCACCATTTACCAGTCAAGGCAGATAAACAGATGTGTACACTTCTTTAAAATCTTATTTTTGCCAGAGGATTAATATGTGAAGAATCAAACTGACAGTAATGGTGGGTTGGTACAGAATGGGAGCAGTGTGAGCTCTGCAATAGTGTCTCTGTGTGTTTATGTGTGAGTTCTTGTGTATGGATCTGTGTGCTAGTATGTACAAAAATATTTTCTGGCCAAGATTTTTATCCTATAATCTAGATTTTAAAAAGCCATATCATATTTTATCAATATTCAGTATTTTCCAGTTGACATTTTCTTATCATGTTTAATGGTATGTCATGTGGGACATGCTCACAGTTCAGTAATAAAACACCACCAAGCAGGTGGTAAAACACAAAAAAGGAAGAAAAAAGGGTAAGAAGTAAGAATAATTATGAGAGGAAAAGAAGCCAACACACACACACAGCCACACCCACTCTTATTGTGTTAATGTGTATGTCTGTGATTTATTCCTGTTTTTAAATTACTAAATTCTGTATGTAGTCATAATCCTCTTAATTTTAAAATTATGTGGTAGAATAAGAAACAGTTTAGAGAAGAACAAAATGACTGTCCAAAGCTGTGGAATAGCTTTGGAATAGATTCCATGCAAAGCTATGGTGACAGGTAAGCAGGGAGGTTTTCTGAAGAGCTAGCAGAAGAGATGGAAGAGATCTGTGAAAGAGAGACTGCAGGTATCAATAGTTATTGTCTCTTCCAGGACAAAAACTAGAGTACCACATTAAGGCACAAGGTGACACATCCAACACCAGTACAAGGATTTGGGGGCCCTCACACAGGATGTTGCAGATACCAGACCTTTATGTGAATTTACTTTGTTACAGAACAAGAAATTATGTCAAGGATAGTAACTCATGGTGTGAGCAATTGTAGCCAGAGATCAGTTTTCTGAAGTACTGAGAGGCAGATTTTGCCAATTTCTTAATGCAAAATTTCACTGTATCATGTACTTTTATGCTTTGTTTTCCAAAGAAGCAAACTATGAACTTAAGCAGAACAAAAATGAACACTGTGGGAGCATTCTGAAGCCCTGAAGCTCAGGGGTAAGCAATGCAACATTTAGTACAATCTATCACAACACAGATAATTGTAGACACGAAGAAAAAGACAAACAAGTGGTATTTGTTGAATATAGATCTTTTAAAATCACCTCTACTTTCCCTTTTCTTCTGAAAGATTATTATTAAGTAGATCTTTTTCATCTTTTCTTCAGCTAATACTTTTTCAGATTTTGAAGCCAATATGACTGACATTTAAAATAATGTATACAAATTTTCCTCCTTATTTCTTTGTTGCATGATTCTTGAAACATTTTTGTTATGTTGATAGTTAGCATGGAAGCACTCAATCTAAGCAAAATGTACATTCTCAATTTTTTTCTTTTTGTTTATTTAATCTTACCAATCTTATCAGTTACATAACTGTGTTATGTGGGTTTTTTAAAGTTTTTTTCCTAACCACTCATTTCAAAACATTTTATGTGTTTAGCACAGTACATCCCAAGCCATTGAACATATCAGCTAGGACAAAATGTGGCAGTTGTAGCCTCAGGTAACTCATAAATGGGCTGTGTTCACATCTGAGAGAGAGGAGGAAAATGTACAACTTGCTGTGCTTAGCAGTAACCGAGTTAATTATTTGCTGACATTGATATTCCGTGATAATTGCCACATTCACAGGATTCCACGGAGACTCATATGTTACCAAGTTTCAAATGTGTTTAACCAAACTAAAAGAAATAAAATCAGGAAGTTAATGAACTGCAGATTGCTGGATGCAGTATGGCAGGAGCTACAGCACAACAAACTTCTCCTCCTCTCCATCAGGTGCCTGATGCTGACCTTGGCCAGAGCTGATCCTTTGGCTTGGTGTGACTTTGTGCTGTACATGGTGAGTCCCAGCCATAGCTGTGAACACACTTCCACTCCACAGTGTGCTGTGAAAGCAGTGCACAGCTGGCAGTGGAAAACACTGGAACCCTACACCTGCCTAACACAGCTGACTCACAGAATGTGACTTTGCCATGGTTTTTGGTCTGCTTGATTTGCTGGCCACCTGGACCCATAAGTGGTGAAAGTCCCTTTTTATTCCCTGGAAAGAAGAAGTGATGCTGAGAGGGAGCCAAACTCTGCCACCACAGACAGGGCATTTTAGGAATTGAACATCACAGGCAGAGAACAGCTACCAAGAGCTGGTTTTAAGGTTTTCAGATTAAAATTAACAGGTGGTTTGTATAGATAGAGCAGCTGCTAGAGAACAGGCAATGTAATAAATTATTGATCCTGTTGAGGGTGAGGCAACTACAGCTAGAACAAACAAAGCTGAGATGCCACTGACAGAATAGAATCTAAATTACCTCAGAGAGTGCTGAAGTAGATCTGGAGAGCAAGGAGGGACACTGTACTGAAAGAGAAAGGAAGATGGTGAACTTTTGCCCAGAACAGAAAGAGAGGGTAAAAATATCACTGCAGAGAGAATTCAAGCTGAGACAGGGTTACTGAGACAGAATCCAACCAGGTGAAAGGATAGGACGCTGGTAAGTTTAAAAAATACCTCACATTTCTACTAACACATATCCTTAATTAATTTTGAGGCATTACATACAAAGTTCTCATATAGAAATATAGGATTTTTGAGTTTACTATCCATTGTTAAATGTTTAAAACTTACATGAGGCAGTAACATCCATAGCACTGAAGCTCATTGCCCCCCTGACTATTTTGTCTCACTTTATCTTTGGTAGTAGATTAGTCACATATTGGGGTACTAGAGCAGGAACTTGAATTGTTTCTGTTGGTATGATAAATACACACTTCTCTCTTTCAACATCAGAGCTGTGAGACAAAGAAGCATTACAATTATACACATAAATGCTTCTAAGATGTGAAACTTTTGTGACAGTGATTTTAGTCCTAAGAATATCAAGGTTATTTTGGGGATTCTCAAAATTTCTATAGCATAGATGCAGGAGGAGAAATGGGAGGGCTACTGGCTGTTGGAGACCTTTATGTGTGCCACAGCAGTCTGATGTTCTCACGCAACTGCTGGCAATAAGTAGAAAGAATTTTCCAAGGCATGGCTAATTATGAGTGAAGCTGGTTATAAAAGCAAAATTATGTGCAAAGTGTCTTGGGTATCTTTTGTCTTTTACCTTTGGGTAAAAATACTTTTTTTGCTGGTTTTTGTTTTGTTCTCTTTTGGAACACAAGCAAATAAGTGGGTTAAACATGATTTTGGTACTTAACTAAACTAATAAATCCACACAATCCCTGATCCCTCTGTAATGACTTCAGAAAAGGTCCAACATAATGACCTTTAATTCAGCATCTATTCAGGACAAAATTAATTTGTTTTTCCAGAACTCCAGAATGTAGATAATGAACAGATTAATAAGGAGCAAGGTAATTATTTAGAGTACAGGATTTGGGGAAAAATAATGGGCAAGGAGATGAGAGCAGACGGATGGGACTTCTACACTGTCAGTCATAATCTTCCTTTTGGAAGTGATAAATAGTTTAAGCTAAAAAGAGGTGAAAGTCCTTTTCTGAGTTTCAGAGTAAAGAGGCTCAGTCTTCATTCATGCCCATTGCAGGGAAAAAGTAGGTTTATAATTTTGACTGCGCTGTTTCAAGAACACCTTGACAGCTCAATCCTTATAAGTGTTTGTGAGTTATTTGATTGTTCCTGCTTGCTGTGCAATACCTCAGAGCCTAGGGGAAGGAAGGGGCTCACCAGCTTGATCAATTTCTCACAGCTTTCTCTGGGTTACATCCTGTGCCCCTTGATTATTTTTTTTTTTTTGCAATCTCACATTATGTTTTAAAATTGAGTTGTTAAAAATGAAGTTAGGAATCTTGTTTGGCTTTCCCCAGACAGCATTTCCATGCTTTTCTGAGCTGTTTTAAAAGGAGTATAGTTATGGGGATGACAACTGCCACCACACTATGGTCTGCATGTTTTTAACAGTACTGTCAGGTAATTCCTATTGGTTTATTACTTTTGGGGATTTTTCCCCCCTACTATTAGTGCCCTTTCTTGCTGCATTGTTTGATAACGTTTTTCATTAAAATGCAGATGTTTATCAATTTTTTTTTTACTACTACACGTGTTGTGTTTCCTCAGACATTAGGCAGTGCCCATACTGTGGTTTAGGCAGCCAGTATCTCCCAAAGGTACTGTCTGACTGCCTGCTAACCCATCCAGTGTAAAAAGGTACTTGAAATCCAACAACTTTTCCCAAGAAATTTCCTCTCTTAGCTAAAGGCAAATGCTCCCATTTTGCCTGTTTTCAGCTATTTTGGCCTTATCTAGAAAGAAGCAAATCTAGCAGGCTGATGAGAAAAAGAAGTTGAGGCATGTGCATCAGTTTGAGTGTTACTCTGACTCTGAGCTCATCCTGGAGACTGTGTCCTAGGTAATGCCTGCCTTTGCACACTCTCTAAGCTCCCTTTTGAAAACTCCTCGTTAACAAACCAGATCTTTGGTACGTGTTCCTTTCTTAAAAAGTGAGAGTAGTGAACAGAAATACAATTATACAATTATGTGCCCAGGTATGAGATTAAACACAAGTCTCTAAGGTTAGATTTTTGTCTACTTGTCCCCCATGCAGTCAGTACAGACACTGAGTGTCCCATCATGCTGCCGAAACTTCCCCATTTCAGTGCTTAAATCTTCTAGGATCCAGGATTTCTTCAAGAAATCAGAACATTTTGGAAATAACTCAATGCCAAGAAAAACATATTGCTTTTCTTTTAAAGTGTATTCTTTGAAGGTGCTTTTTGGATCTTGGTTTGGGTCATATCACTGGGTATTTAATTTAAACAGAAATTCTATATTGAAACACTCATACTGCAAGATACTTGGTGTGCCTGCAGACACCTTGAACACACCCCCATGCTCCCTGATCAGGTCCCTGATTGCATTCTGGCAGCATTCATAAGTCTCATATAACTGGAAATTTTGTAAATCTCAACCCTTTTTGTCATTATTAATATTATTTCTGTGTAGGAGACATCATCTGACTTGTACATGTCATACATCCTTGCAAAGGGCACGAAGTAGCTGCAGGTTCTCTGTGTGCACAGCTGCTCTGTATTAGTTTCCTACAACACTCAAATTCAGTGGTTAACCAGTACCCAAACTCTCAGGTGTTTAATTGTTGCAAGCTGTAGCAAGACATCTGTATGAAGTGTGGAATCACCTCCAAAATTCTATCAAGTGAAAGATTCTGAATGTGTGGCTGGAGCAGGTCCAAATTTATTACCAGAGAGTTCTTGCTGCTGGGCTCTTCTGTAAATGCATGCATTCATTTGTTCACTTTTTTCCCATTATCATGTTAAGAATGTCACAGTCACATTTAAGTCTCTTTTTTTCCCCTGAATGTTGTTGTGACAGTCTTCCTCATATTTAAAACGTTTTCTTGCTAAAAACCAAGTCCAAACACTAACACAAAGCGATGAACCAAAAACCCCCAATCTGATGCTGAACATTTAGTGTTGAAAATCAACTATCTTGTTGCAGCTTTACCTTTCATTAGGTATTAGAAAATAAATAATCTTATAATCCAAACAATATTATACACCATTTATATAAAAGTTTGCAGAAAGGTTTTATCTTTCTCTCAGGGCCCATAATCAAGCCTTTTTCTATGTAGTTCAGAGTGACTAAACAGCTGAAAGCCATAAAAGAAGAGAGAAGGTTTTAAGATGTGGAGAAATTTAATTTTGCTGCTTTTTAAAATTAAGACCATATAATTTCCTTAAAATTTTATGTTAAGCCCAAAAATAGAGAAAGACAGCCACAGAATGACGGGGAAAATATTAGTAAAATCTGATTCTAGGTGTAAGAAAATCCAGAAACTCTGTGTGGTGTGTGAGAAGCTATTCAGCTTTGAAAATAGAAACTTAAATTGCAGAAGATAATTATGTTCTTCCTTTACATTTATTGGTCCGAGCCAAGCTTGCCCACCAATGTTTAGAGGATATCACAGCTCATAAAGGAAGCTGGCATGGAGGGGAATGTAGACTGTGATGGGGCTTGCATTATTTTCAGTGTCTGTAATACCTACAGGCAGTAACCACCAGTCAACACCGCCTTTAATATTTTGCAGCTTTTTATATTTGGGTTTTTTCTCTAATTTGGAGTCAAAATTAAATACCTTTTTGAATTGAATTGTGACTTTTAAAACAGGGGCAAGTTGAACATAGTGAACATTTTCTTTCACTTGTGTTTCTCCTATTTGCTATTGATTCCTGGAACATTATTTATAAGCAGGTTTTTCTCCCTTAGCATTCTGATTTTGAAAATTCTGAAATTCAAGTCACAGTGGTTATCTAAAATTCGGTTTGTGGGTTGGTGTCATGATGCTTTAGTTCTACTTACACCAGGAGAACCATACTGTTTTAAACACCACTGGGTACAATTTCGATGCCAAGCAGTTACCAAGAAGGCAACTGGGAGATGTATATCATGTGATGTGTAAATTTTGTGCGTTGGAAGCACCCTGGTCATCCAATAGTTGGTTCTACAGTTAGTTTACAGTTTGATTCTTTGCCTGTGCTGTTAAAACAAGCAGATGTTTACTCTAGGGATGGTTGAACTTCATTTGTGAACAAAGTGATTCCCATGTGGATCACGACAAGGGATGTTCTCTGTCATAACTTGAAACTCAAGCAAGTCCAGCAGATAAGAAATTGAATTGAATAACTGAAACAGAATTTGACCTACATGTTCCCAATATTAAGTTTTAGAAAGCATTTATGATCCATGCAAATGAAGACAACTCATGTATATTAATGCAAAGCTTTTATTCTAATCATCTTTGCATATGGCATAGTAAATATTGATACTATTAATAAAGTTGAAGCAAGATGGAATTGAATATTCATAATTTAGCTCACAGTACATTACAGATGTTTTACACTGAAAATTAATTGTGTGAAGTTATATATAACTTTGATAAGCTTTAATTTGGCTGCTTTTTTATCTACAGTATGCTTATTCTATCCATGATTATCACCTTCTGGCAAAAAATAATGTCATCTACAAGGTTTTCCATAAAAAGCAACCAAGAAGGTGGCAAGAATGATAAAAGAGCTTAAATTGTTCTGATACAGAAGATTATCATATTAATTTAAACAACTTTCTGGTTGCTTCACCACTGGAATGAAAAAATAATATTTGAGCGCTTCTCTCTCTGCATCATAATTGATTTTTCATGCCTACTGGTTTAGTAAGATTTCTGTCTTGCAACTTGCTTTTCATTCTTGATATCTTCCTCCTCTTTTTTTGAAGCTTCCAGATTTCTAGAATTGCAGCTGAAACATCCTGTGCAGAATCCCAATCTCTTGCCTGAACTTCCATCCTTCTGCATCTGAGGTATTACCTCTTGAACATTGCTGGCATCAGATATTTAGTCTTTCTATGAATGTACAACAACCCCCTTTTGAATTTCTCTCTATTGCCTCATTTCTCTTAAATTATTGTCATTCCCAGGGCTGCATTTAGACTTCTGGTCTATTTTTGTCTCATCTGCACTCTGACAAATAGCTCTTGTCTTCTTCAGTTTGACTTCAACAAGTTGTCGTTGCTCTCTCTGCTCTTTTCAATGCTTCTATTTTCAATGTTTCACTTCTTCTTTCAATTCTATTCTCAATCTTTCTTGTTTTCTGGGATAATGAAAAAGAATTATAAGTTTAAAAACACTTTTAGAAGCAGGATTCACTTATCTTGAAACTAATTAATTCCACTCCCTTTCCACCACTGTTTGTTTTCCTTGGAACACAGGCAAGAAAGTTTAGAAGGCTTCATGGGCTCCCATTCCTTTTGCTTTGGTGGGTGGCCCCATGCAGTTTCTGCAAGGCTTGTGTTTATTCTGTTTTCCCTTGAAGAAGCAGTTTTATATAGAAAAGCCATGTCTTAGCATGATCTGTTCTTTAGAGATAAGTGTCCTGAGTTTTTTTTCTTTTTGCCATTTGTTTGTTTTCTTCCTGCTCAAGACCAGGTATGCTTGAAAATATATATTAATATTGCTGCAATGGAAGTTCAGGACTTTCAAGCTCCTGTACAACTCATTTTGTTTCAAGATCAGCTACTCACTGGTTCATATATTGTAACTATATACATTCATTACATGCACTCAAAATTGAATATATATTAATTAATGTAAACTAGGGGAAGGAAGGATCTGCTGTTTGATTGCTAGTCCTTTTTATTCTTCAGGCAGAGGTACTTTGCCAACAAACAATAAATGGAAAGGAATTAAAATAGAAATTAGAAGTTAAAAAGAGTCTTCAGGGAAACCCTCAAGTAAACCTCAAATTACATTGATTAAGGCATTTTTCAGTTTAAAATAAATAAATCAAGAGTAACTAATTCAGCAGGGTGTAAAGCTCACAGATATATGCTCAGAGTGCATTTAACAAGTTTATTGCTAAGTGGTCCTCAGTTTTGCACATCAAGCCCCCAGGTTCAATTTCTGGATGTCTGATTGCATTATTTCTGCCTAGCACAAAAGTACTGACCTGAAATTCTTGTTTAAGTGACCATCTAAGAATCCTTTTTTAAAATGAGTGACAAGCATGGACCAGATCCTTTTCTCTAGGGTAACATAAATTATGCTGTTGTAATTACAAATTCCTAATTTCAAAATACTTTTCTGCTAAATTTAAAGCACATATTTAAAAAATAATGTAAGAGTCTTATGAACTAATTCACAGATAACCTAGAATCATCTGCAAAAATATTTTCAACTGCATGAGGGAATGATGAGGAGGATACTGTTGGAAGAGAAGTGAAATGTAGCTTTTTTTTTCTCAGCACATTAATTTTTAAAGTTTATCTTTCTCGTTCATCTAGTAGAACCATAAATACTTCTATTTAGTGAATTATGGCCTTCTACATGTTTGAGAAAAATTTCACTGATATTCTCACACTCCACATACCACTAACTACAACACTAGGAAAAGTCCCACAACGTCAAAACACAAACAACAAACAACAAACTTTCAGAATTATCAACATTAACACCTGGGTAGCACTCAGTTTAGAAAAATGTAAAATCAAATTATCAAATGCATAATGTAGTAAAGTGACATTGATATCTTTGCAGTCTGGGAAATGCTATTAAAATTATAAGCACTGATAGTGTTGTGAAGTAATAAATTATTTTTCTGGTGCTTATTCTTGACCTTCACAAAGCTGCAGCTGAACTAACATAATGTAGTTGTTTGAATGCCCAGGATGTTGATTATAGATTTTCCATGTTTACATGATAACATGATATATAGTTTCACTAAACATCTTCAAATCACTTTTTGCTCAGCTATACTCAATTTTTCTAGAAAGCAGAATGCTTGCGTCTCTCAAGCTGCATTCGAATTATTCCAGTTAATTTTTTTTTTCTCTAAATTGAATCTGATTTTTTATTCCAGTCACAGTCTTATCAGTGAGAAACTGTGGTAGCTCCCTGAATTTGTAATATGCTTCAATTTCAAATTAATTTTTTTGGATACTTGTTGGAGAGTTTTTCAAGAATGACTTAAAGAAAAGGCCATGAGACATACAATTGAGAGAAAAGTAAGAGGGAAAAGTAAAAGCAGTTTCTAACAGCTCTCAGCCTTCTGATTTCTATAAACAATTAGACTCTCTTTATAAACAATAAAGTTCTCAGGCTGTCTTCCCATAACAAGAAGAACACCGTCTCTGGGAAAAGCTGGCACCCTGAGAACTGATGAAGAAGTTTTGGGAACACTGGTTCTGCTTTTAATAAACAATTGTAGGTATTCTAAAACAAGAGGAGTGGTTAGAAATTTCTCTGTTAGCCTATCATGACATTGGATTACAGAATATGCATGAAGTTCGTTAGTACTGTTATATAAGGTGATTGATTGATCAATAAAGTTGGAGTTCGATGCATTAAAGGATGGTCGTCTCCCCTTCATCTCCAACAGATACTTCTTCATTTTGTATTCTGAGTTCAATCCACGTTTCTTTGTTTCTTTGTTCTCTATGTTTTTACTTTCTAAGGAAAAAGATCCTCCTCCAGCTAAACCACAGAATTTTTAAGCGAGAAAAATGCTTTATTTTGCAACAAGTACTGATTATTATGACAGGGTTCTAGGTTGTGAATCCCCAGTGGAGAAATAAAACACTTTAACTCTGTGTTTCCTTTGGCTGGATTAACCAGACCTTGATCTCTCCTCTGAGAGCTTCTGGCAATGGTCAAATAATTAGCAAAAGAAACTAATGCTGTAGTTTCTTTTCTTTTCTTTCCCTTCCAACCCTGCGGAGGAGCACATTAGGTTACTCACACTGCTCACTCCTTGCCAGCTGCTAATAAAAAATGGTATTGCTCTCTAAGGAGACCTGTTCTACATGTGTTTTTGCAAAGATCAGTATAAATTCTTCCCCTCTCCTACAGTTCTTTTCAGCCTTACAGCACCTCTGTACGGCCGCGGTTTAGTTTTACCTTGGCTGTTCTGCCCTTCATGCTCACACATATTTCAAAGGGGGCAGTGCAGACAGTGCCAGCTCTCAACCCTTTGAGTTCATTCCCTGCTGTTTCTCACAGGACTGCAGAGCAGCTCTCCCTCGATGCCCTGGATTTCCATACAAAAGCTGATGATCAGCCCTGCAGCAGGGCGTGCTGAGCTGCCCTGCCATACTCCCTGCTCCACAGGCAGCGCTGATCCGTGACACGCGCTCATAAGACTGTGAAACGTCACAAAACTAGATTCAGCAATTCAAACACCTGCAGTATCCTTTCCATTCCAGTGCGTTTCACTTCCTACCTTTTAGGTTAAGATGTGTGTTTTTATCTGGCCTTCTTTCACATGTGCATATATGTGCTTCCTGTGCACTCATGGTAAAGCAAGGGAACTTTGCAAACAGGCAGATGCAAGTCTAAGTAGGGACTAAAGTAAAAATAAATTTAATCAAATATTTGATTCTGTAGTGGATATCTGATCACTATACACAGTTTAAAGGGAACTATTTGCCCAATTTCTTAGCATTCACTTGAAGAAACTGGTATTTTTTCCCAAAGTCATTTTGCAGATCAGCTAAATGTGTGCACTGAAGCCCTTTAGATCTGAAGCAGTCAGAAGAGTATTGCAGTAAAGACTTGCATTTCTATTTAGCCACAAACAATACTAATTGCTAAATGCAACAATAATGGAGAGGCCAACAGGTAATAGGTACACAAAGTTCTTCATCATGTTTTCTCTATAGAAAAAAATATCTCATCTGATCCTTCACATTCTCCCAAGGAAATAGTATTGAGTTTACTAAAGTTGCAACATCAATGAAAACAAAAGCATTATCCACAGACACTAAGAAACTGTATTCACAGGCAACTAAAACTGCATTAAAAACAAATCCAAAAGTAGTTTTAAATTTCTCATTACATCAATATGTAGTTGTACTCAAGAAGAACTGAATAACCCTAGTTCTTGAGCAGTCCTGTGGCTGCTTTTCTGTATTTTACATGCCTCCAGTTGCATTCCATGGCTAAGGGAGTAAGAGTGCGTGTTGATCCAGCAGTGCTGGAGGGGAGAAATACTATGAGATTTGCAACTACTGTTTAATCTACTTTGAAAATTAAATTTGATAGAATTTCGTGCACCGATTTTAAACTGAAAATTTCATCTGGAGCAAAAAAACCTCATATTTTTCACAGATTGCGTTTCTTGTTAAGCGTCATGCTACAAATTTGGATTTATTATGTTTTGGATCAACAATTGTATAATTTTTTTTTGCAAAGAAACTTGATTAGAATGGAGAAACACAGGATACTGAACAAAGAAAGTCCTTTTTCAAACTAGGAAAACAGGCCCAAGATTTGTTTTCTGCTTTTCGTCCAGACTTTGGGCTATAAATTATGCTGCAATTTTTTATTTAAAGGCCTTTCTGCTCTACTATTCATGCATAAAAGACTGTGTAAAAACAAGCAAAAAAAAACTAAAAACAAAACTAGCAAAAAAAACCTTACAAAAGTGACATAAACATTACAGAAAAAGCTGATCTAAGGAAAATTCACCATCTAAAAAATATATATACATATACAGCTCTGAACTCTGTTGGGATTTAATCATTAATGCCTTTATAGCTAAGAAATGTCAGAAGAGAAATAATTTAGCCAGCACTTCTAAAACTTCATGTGCTTCCAGAGACACCTGAGAAAAAAGATGAAAATTAAAACCGTTGCATGTGTTTAAAATTAATTTGATTACCTCATAGAAAAATGATAATCATATTACCAAACATTTAAATCTCAGTGGATCAGATTTCCCTCTTTGGGCTGATGGGACAGAAATTTCACCTTGAGAACCAGAAAATTTTACAGCTCTTTCTTGACGATAAGGCAGCAAAGAGAACTGATGTGACAGCTCAGTCTAACAGAAGCAAACTAGTTTATTCCCCTCTGCAACACCTAGCAGGAAGCCATGCAGTGTCCACTGATGAGCTGAATCCCTTTACCAAGGCTTTTACACATATTACATTTAAAAGACACACGCATTAAATATAAAATCTTCTCTGTATTGCAATACACACACACACACACACACACAAATAATTTCAACTTATTGTTCCACTTTTGTCTTATATCAGCCACCAAAATAATCCATAAATTCTTCCCCAGATTTCTTAATCCATCAAATATCATGACAATACATTCAGCCCTTTATAATGATATGCAAAACAAACATATTTCTTTCTTAACAGAAAATGAAATATCCTGATCTCATTCCCATTTTAACTGAATGGGAATAAAATTATTTTAAAAAAATTATTGGAATAATGTTCTTGAAAATATTTATCAGCCACAAGAATACAATTTCTGCCAACAATGATTCTTTAGCTTGATGCAGTGTCAGTGAATCTGGCTAAGCTGTGAAAAGAGAAGAGGCTTTGACTTTTCTTTTTCATGTATTCCCCCTCCCACCACTCCTTTTCTGTTTTTAATTTTTCTTTTCAGATAGAATACTGCATGACAAAGCACTGCAAGGGTCTGGGGGGAGCAATTATCACCATGTTTCTTACACTTGCTCTTTTTTCCTCCCCTGTTTGTTTCACACTGTTCTGCCTCTTTATTTTTCTACTTAAGAAGCTTTCTGGACAAGAAGTACATTGTTTTCCAGGACTGGAAAATGCTTATACCGTAGGTACATACAATTGCAACATAAAATTACCATTATAAATAATGGAATCTAATTTAATAACAGTAATCTGCAGAGGCTGTTGAACTTGTGGAGCTACTTTAAGCCCTTTACATAATACACAAAATCAAATAAAAGTGAAATTTCTTTCAGTAAAAGTGACTCATTTTATATAAATTGTTAAGTGCCTTTTCTTTGGTTTTAATCTCACAAGATCTTAATGCCTGCCTGTTCTGGCCCCCTAGAATTCTGATGTTGATTCTACAGAACCTTTCCAAACATAAAATAAAGAATTCAGTGTTTGTTTGATGACATTCTTCTGGTAGGAAAGCCTTTTCCTTTCTTACAGATGTTGCATAAAACATGAATGCATTCTTCCCACTCTATCCCATTGAGACCAGACAGAGACATTTGCCCTGGAGCAGCCCTAGTTCTTCAGATTATTTTGCTTGTTATGCAGGGGGTACATTTCTGTGTTGTTTTTTCATGATGCTACTTCACTTTGGCAGGTAGGTGGTATTTCTTTGGATCCAAAAATGCGTCACACAATGCAGCAATGTTTCACACAAAGCAGTATTCAGGAGCCTCATTTAATGCTTGCTACTTTCAAGTGAGTGATTTTTTTTAATAGCTCTGCTCCATGATTCTTGTGGTTTATACTGTACTTTTATGAATCTCAAATGGGTATTTTGGATAGATATTTTACTGTCAGAAAATTCTGATATCTGGTAGCCTATTCAGTTCACAAATAATGAGAATCAGGCAGTTCTTTCAACCTACATGTTTGCAACTAAATCACTCAGCTTTCTTTATGAACAGGGTCTTTCTCTGTGGCTATGACAATATTTAATCTCTTTCTGTTCAGAAATAACACCTCCTTCAGTTTATTTTTAATGTCAGCAATAACAGCTATTGATCTTCTCATCATCCAACTTACCACAATTGACACACCAACAATTCACAGCATAGGTCTCAATTTTCTCCTCAAAGCGTCACACTTTACTCATATACATTCGATCACCTGGCCCTCATGATGGGAAGAGTAAGAAGAATCATCCAATATCTCAGAGTGCTCACCTGGAAGACCCATTTTTTTCATGAAAGGGATGCATAAGATCTAAAAAATCAGGGAAAGACTAATCTACAGGATAACCAAGAATAAATAACCAAGAGTTCCTTAGTCAAATGATTTTATGGTGTTGGCAATGAATTTGTTCCGTGTTACATGAAATAAGACAAACTGTTACTCCCACATGGATTCCTACAGCTGCTTGTACATTTGGTGTAAGTTTGAGAAGACATCAGAAAGAGTCTGGGCCTTCCTGCCACTGGCCCATTTAACCTAAACAAGACCATGAGATTGTTTCTGAAATTTAGGAGTGATTACAACCAAAGATCTAGAGAATAAATTCAAGCATGTCCATGTTAACCAGTTGAAATAAACTTTCAAGTCACTCTACGTGTAAACATTTTTTCTTCTCTTTTTCTTTCTTTCTTTTTTTTTAAAATATATTTTATTCTGAAGTGTCTAATCCTTTTTAGAGTTACACATTAAAAAATCCTAGGCTATTCACAGAATCCTGGGTTTTACCCTGGAGTCAAATACCTTCTGAAGCTAAATTTGGCAATCCTTCACTTGTGCCTCCAAAGTCCCAAATGGGATCTAATCTAAAGTGCTTGATAAGATAAAAGCATGAAATCTGTCTTCTAAAAACCACATATTCCCATTTTCTCTTCTTATATATAACTATATCTCTCACAGTTAGGGTATTCTAGCCAAAAAGTAATCAAGTTGGTTAGGTTGCCTTCCTCGTGAAGATCTTTTAAACCCCACTTCAAATTATAGTGATCTGAACAGAGAAATAGCTGATATCAAATACATCAGTGTTCCCTTGTCAATGGGAAACCTAAATACAAAATTTGATGGCTGTATTTATGAAGAAAATTTATATTTTCCTAAAGATTTTTTACCAGTCTTCATACATTGATTATAAACTATGTCCATTAAAAAAAATCAATTTTTTTAATCTATAGAGTTAGACCCAGATAATGAATTTTAAAAAAAATTAAAAAAAAAAACCCACAATAAAAGAAATTAGTTAATAATAGCAAAAAAGAAAAAAGAAGAGAAGAGAAGAGAATTAATATTATGCTCAAACATTAGAAACTAATGAAATATCTTACCTGGGTCCACAGCATTAGAATTTTTGAGCATAATTTTAATTCTTTTATACTTCTGTTGTGCCCTGGAAGGCTGGTCATTTCCTTCAGTGGCCAAACACAAAAGAGAGGGTGTTCTATGCATAGGTATCTGAATTTGATAATTTTTTGCATCACAAAATTAAAGCCAGATGTATTTGTGTTATTAACCAGACAAAGACATTACTGTTATAAAACTGAAGATACAGTAGTAGTCCTAAAAGTTTCTAGGTAGATATGTATAGCTGAGAGATAAGAAAAAATACCAAATTTGAATGAAAGTTTCTGCTTTTGTAGTGTATCTTTTCCTGTGGTTTATTAAAGAATCAAATCTTTCACTTATAACTTTTTTTGAAAATCTCTTTGGAGACTACTTCAGGACAGAAAAATGGCAGATGTTAAAAAGAAAAGGGAGAAACGTTACTGGGAAAGATTTTCAAAGCCATAGCTTGAAATGATCACTTATTTTGTGTGCTAATAAAATGTAGTCAAACAGATAAAAATCTAAAAAGCAGTTCATAAATGACACAGGAAAAAAACATCTCTAATTTTGTGTGTAAACCTTCCTCTCAGTAGGTTATTGCATTTGAAAAGGATTACAAAATCAGAGAAGTTTAGGATAACAACTAAGGAAAGAATACAAGGGGCAAGTATAACCAAGCTCAACAAAATTCACAGTAGAGTGCAGGAGAAATTATATAGGGTAAGCTCTACCTCACTAGGAACTATTTTTCAAAATTTTACCATGTTACTAAATTTTCCAGTTTCAGAGACTGAAAAAAGAGTTATAAGCAACCAAAATATTCAAGCTGAGAGAAGTGGGGAAGAAATTGCTCACAGAGTAGTTGTTAAGATGTCAAGCTGTCAAGCTGTCACAGAGTAGACAAAAAATATTTGAAAGTTATATTCTGTTCTAATTAGGATACTTATCATTTGTCAATGAGCTACTAATAACTTTCAAATATTTTTACTAAAATGAGAAAGAAGGGGTGCCCACCCTTTGAAAACCAGATTAAAATTTTATAGTATCTTTTTTTAATATTAGTGATGACTCTTCTGATCATCTGCCAAGCCAAAATTGAAACTCAAACAATAAACAAAGCACTAAAATCCAAAGCACCAAATAAAAGCCAACCAAACATAAATACAAACAAACAAGAATACAACCTGAGGAAAAGAAAACAAAACACCAAGTAATCTGGTTAAAGTGCAGTAACGCAGGTGTGGAGGAAGAGGAAACAAATTCAAGATTAACATCTCTACTACATTTCACCAAAATTATTGCCCATAATGGAAAGAAACAACAAGTGCCAGCAGAATCACAAGCCTGCTTGGCACTAGTTATGTGGCAGCCAGCTCAGATATATTACTATTTTTGCCACCATGTTTCTAAAAAATGTAGAAGAACTGAGAAGAGTCCAGAGAAGAGATGTATGGGATAAAAGACATCTATAAAATACAGGACATCAAAAGATTTGGATGTTCCCTACTGAGGAAAATGGGAACATAAAGTTAGCTAAATTCCTAATTAGAAACATTCCTATGGTTCAATAAAACAAAAAAAGCGCCTAACAGATAGAAATAAATACTGAGATCAACTCAGAGGTTGTAGAGACACTTTTGCTGTAAGTGCTTAAAGAGAAAGAATAAACTTTTATTCCTAAATCTGTTTTTAAAGGTCTATGAAAACATCATTCTGCCTCCCAGCTGGGGAAATCTTGATTCTCCCTGACAATCCTGAACATAAAACTCTATTTTTCATTTAGTGAATTGAGAGATAGATTAGTTTAACACTCCATGGTTTTGGAAGCCTATTAAATGAGAAGATATAATGAGACAGTTTTTATGCAAAAACCTAGAAAGAAATGAGTTTGCTTCTATCTAGTATCAAGAAAGCTTACAGACCCCAATCAACTGTTGTGGAAAACTGAATTTTCTTTTCACAACCAAGCATATTTTTCTGAAGGTTTCAGCATGAGAATATGTGGTGTGTCATATGAAAAGTTGAATATATTTAACTCAGCCAGCAATTATCAAATAAAACTATTTCACACTGTTAGCATAAAAACCTATCTATGATCTAAGCAAACAATATTGTTAACAAGGTTTCACAGTTAATTATAATCCAAGTTTTACAAAGGGGGAAGAACTCTTTCCTGCAGATCAAACATTTCTTGATGTAACAGGAGGTATTTGTGTTCATTGTTCCAGTAAATGGAGGAATAAATCTGACAGAAGTGAATCAGCTGTTTTACATTAATAAGTCCTGATCATTACTTTTTTAAAGGTCAGTTACTTTTGAACCTATGAGTGACAGCAGTAACATATACAAAAACTAAGTCAAATTCAGAAGCTGGTTTCTACCAAATGTGGAATGGCTTTACATATCTTCAGTTGCTTAACAGGGTGAACATTTACTTTTTTTTCCAGAAGAAAGTGCCTTTGAATGATGAAAGCTGCTGATAAAAGGTATGAGAGATAACATACTTGCAATCTTCCAGCCTTCCGCTTTCTTATCCTGTTGAGAGTTAGTCCACGAGACAGGTCTACAGGATTTTGCATTGGACACTTTGAAAGTAATTACACAAAAGCTTTGGGAATGAGCTGGGAGGAAACTAGCAAGTCAGTAAATGAAAAAACAGCTTTTATGTGGTATATTTTAGGCCTGCCCTAAAATCAGAAAACTGTAACACCTGTGACCTAAAGACCAAGTACAGACAAATATCAAGCTTTGCACTGCTCGCCACACCCTCTGCAACTGTTGTAGAAGAGAGGTTATCAACATGGCATACAAATTAATGAAGGTTTTTTTTGGTTACCTACCATGTAATACCTGGCAGACAGAAAGCTCTGATGTTAAATGGACTTGATCGATCTGTCAAGATCATGTGAGATGAAATTTAAAATATTTTCGTTTCACATAACACTTCAATGCTTCTGTAAATGACAGTGATAAAGTATTTGGATATTTTCTGGTTAAATTTTATTTTTACATTGGACTTATTTCTCTTGACTTTTTATGTGGACACATTTGACTTTATGGTTTATGAACTTTCCATCTGTAATCTCTCAAATGTTTTGCTAGACAACATTTATGAGTCCACAGCCTGCTATCTAACACTTTAAATCCTATTGACATCAATTAGTGTGCAGCTTTTCAAAAGTGTAGTTACAGAATAGAATACAATCAAAAATAATATTTCATTTGGAAGAGACCTCCAAAAATCATCCAGTCTGACTGCCTGAGCACTTCAGGGCTGACCAAAAATTGATAAAAATTATTAAAGTCTTTGTCCAAACACCTCCAAAACACCGACAGACTTATGAACCACCTCTCTAGAAACATGTTCCAGAATTTGACCGCCCTCTCAGTAAAGAAATGGTTTTTAATGGCCAGTCTAAACCTCCCCTGACGCAGATTTGAACCATTCCCACATGTCCTACCAGTGGATACCTGGGAGAAGTGCTGAGCACCTCCCTTGCCACTTTTCCTCTTCAGGAAGCTGCAGAGAGCAGCGAGGTCACCCCTCAGACTCCTTCTCTCCAGGCTAGATGGACACAGGGTCCTTAGTTCCTCCCACCAGAACATGCCGACCTGCCCTGTCACCAACTTTATCGCCTTCTCTGGACAAGTATAAGCATGTTCAAATCCTTCTTGATGTGTGGGGTCCAGAACTGCACACAGCACCCAGGGTGAGCCCCCCGAGGCTGAATGCAAGGGGGACAGTCACCTCTGATGGTTGTCTGCTCGTGCTGAGCTCGGGGCATCTCAGAGTGGGGTTTTGCCCTCTGGCTTCCCTCCACAGTGAGAGCAGCACTCCTATATCCTTCTCTGCAGGGCTGCCCTCCTCTACCCATTTTACTCATTTCCAGGGTATCTCTGTCCCAGGTGCACAATCCATCATTTGGACTTCTTAAATTTCATGTTACTGATGGTGGCCGCTGCTGCAATCCAAAGCTGTTAACTGAGTACTAAATTCAGCGTTTCTCTAAATCAAATGTGAGATATTAAGGTGGCTATTAGTTTGTACAGTTTTACAGAACACATTATAGCTAAAAGGGTTCTTAACTCTAAATATTAACTAGGGATTCCAACCTAAATTTCTAAATTTAAAGCAGATTGAAGTTGGTGAGGTGAAGAAAGAGAAAAGGAAGCGCAGGTAGTAAAGACAAAAAGACCAAAAAAAAATGGCTTTCAGTTTTTTCAATTTTTTTTTCACCTCTAGCTTTTTCATGCTACCACTCAGTTAGCAACAAAGGTTTCAAGTATGTGGAGAAAAGGGTGTTATCTTTGCATGTTCTTTGGATGTCATTCTGCTTTTTTAAGTCTAGCATATGTGCATATAAACATTCCTCTACTTCTTACTTTCATCTCAAAGATATGCCTTTCTTTTCAAAGGTTCATAAAATGCTTTGATACACTACATAGGCTAAACTACTCAGCTTTATACATGCATATTTCCTTGGAGAACCTTCAGCATATTTGCTGATATTAAACATTTCCTTTTTAAAACAGAAATATCTAGGCAAATGGCAATCCTCTGTAATGTTTTCATGTAGTGGAAACTTTAATGAAATTGGAAGAGTTTTAAGGAAAACAGCAAGTCTGTCACTTTGTTCATGTGACTTATAGCTTTTAAAATAGAGATTGATTAATTCTGTGGCTATGGAATAATTTGAAAGGATAGCTAAATTTTTTAATAGAAAGCACTTTCTCATTTTTCAAGCAGAATAAGTAAATAGGTTGGCTGATATTATTGTGATGATAAAAATGTGTTAGTCGCTTTGGGGATATTTGAACTCTGCAGCAAACACCAAAGGAAAACTTAATTTTCATTAAACTGGAAGAAATTCAAAGTGTATTTTAAAAGTAATTAAACGCAACCAAACTTACTAGGTCAGGAGTGGAATCACAAACTTCTAAAACCTATGCATTCAAAATTTCTTATGAATCAAAGCAGAATAATGAGGATTTTTTCCCCATGCAGTACAATGAGAGTGGTTGCATGAACTGAATGTGCAGTGGCACTAATTAAAGGGTTGCTCTACCCTATTTAGAGAAACATTTATATATTTATGCACCATACCCTATTTCATTTGACCTTTTTATGCCTGAATACCCCCTGATGAACTCAGCCTATTAAAATTATGACTTTAGGATTCATATCAGAAATAACCTAATTTAATAATCCTTATTTTTTGTTCACTGAACAGCGAAACTGAAACTGGTGTCGGATTCAGTGGGTATCTCAATGTGGCTTGCTATTGCTCTTGCTTACACATAACCCATAACATTTCATAAGACTACAAGAAAACTATTTTTAGTGCACTATAAGCCTAGTTATAACAATAGAAACATTGCATGTTTCTTGCAAGAGGTTAATTTAGTGTTTGGGAGTGACACTTTTGTTCTGGGATTGAGACAGAGAATACAGAGCTGTAAAGCCTGGTAAGCTATTGGGTAAAAATGGATTTGAGGTGAAGTTTACCTTGTATCAACCATTCAGCTGAATCTGACAGTGTGCTTGTTATCTCTCCAGAAAACCCACAGGCTTTGCATGTGAAAACACAGAATATCTCCAATTATTAGGTCTTAGGCTAAATAAAGTTCAACAACCTATCCTTAGGTAAGAAAATGAAAGACAGAGAAAAAAAACACAGGCAAAGTCTTACAGAACAACTGTACTGCTGTGGACCTGTTATACACTAAAAACTACCTCAGGTCTCAAAGCGCTTTACAAAAAAATTCTTTAAGACACTGCATCTCACCTAATTAAGAGAAAAGAAATCTTCCTATAAATGCTTCTCGTGTATTGATGTTCATAATATTGCAAACACACGTTTCAGGAAATGTTATTTTGCAACTTCCACATTAACTATTCAGTGAGGTTTCAACAGTAAAGGTACAATTGCCATGGTAACTAGAAACACTTCAAGAGAAACTCAGTTCTCAAACTAAAAGGTGTTTCTTTTTTAAAGACAGTGTCTTAAAAGCTAATCTTTAATCAAGTATAATCTGAAATTTGAATGAAATTTGAGTCCCAGAAATAAAATTATTGCAACTTTGATTGAGATGTTTCAGGGCAACATGCAAATTATAGTGATTTATCTACTATACGTGTTTTCCTTCTTCCTTCAACTCATCAGAATAGAACCATAAAGGATTCCTATGCCATGTGGGTGTCCTATCTGAGTAAAGCAATATTGTAGGAATCTGAGTGGAGTAATATGTCCTCCATCCATTTAAATTTGTAACTCAATTAACAGATTGTTATTTAGCAGGGCAAATTTTTGTGTACAGTGCAAACAAAGCATCAAGATACTTTCTGTGCCTCAAGTATTGTATGCCTAGCATAGTCCAGTTGGGAAAAAATATCATTTTTGAGCAATAATGGGCACCAAATCACAATGTTTAATATTACAGTGGTTTTCCATAATTTTGTTAAATGTGTTAAAGTCGAAAAATGTTTTGCATGTATTGTTTAACAACATTTCTAGGAAGCAAGAAAATTCCTTTTTGGGATAGATTTGCAATGTATAACACAGGTCAATTTCTGCAATGTGTTGCTTATTATATAGATTCTGTTTAATAGGATTATCTAGTTCTGCACTAACTCTTATGATTTATGATCTACCCTACTCAGACTCACATTATGCTAAGTTGGTGTACTGGAAACACCAGGAGAGAAGTTTTTCTCTGCAAACCAACACATGTTGATGTTACGTTATGTTACAAAACACCATGATACCCTTGTGTTACCAAAATTAGACTATTCTGTCACAAAGAACTATTTTATATATCAGCATTATTTTTTTTTCTTCCCCTTTACACTATTGTATTTCCTCAGCAGTTTGAGTCAAAAAGTCTGTTATGGTAGAGTCACCAGAAAGAAATAAATACAGGCTGCAATTAGAGTCTAGATCTGTTTTGTGAGTCTTCAAGGCAAAACTATTCCCTTTTTTCAATGCTGAAGCTACAGTAAACAGTAATGAAACATGTTTCAGAATTCAAAGCACGAATAAGATGCATGCTTCCTTGTCTATATTTAAAAGATGAGAGTCCTTGATGTACAAGATTCTATGATTATGTCTGAGCATTTTTAAAGCCTGTAATAGATCTAGTGGAAATTCAGAATACGGATTGTGATCTCTGAGAAACTGAAATCCTAAGCAAGTTAAAAATTTATCTGTACAAGAATAATACATTAGAATATTTTATTATGGTTTGATTTTAAAGCTCAAATACACCATTTGAGAGAATTTAATTTTCAGTCTTTAGTTGATCAGTATCTCTTCCCTTTTTAATAAAAAATTTTCTTTTCTGAAGTTATTCATTGTAATGAGTTAATAGAAAAAGCTCAATACATCTGGAAACAAAATTATTAATATACTTGATCCAAAGAGTAATACAGTGTTTTAAGAAAATATGAGCTCTGTTGAATGATCTTTTGAAACTCAGTAGATAATTTTGTTGAAAGAACTGAAATTTGAAAACTGAGCCTTTGAAATACATTAAGAAGTGACTCACTGTTGGGTGCCAAAGTTGCAAATAATATCTTTGAGAAACAAATAAATGAGTCACTTGTGAAACAGGGAGTAGATTATTTTCTTAATCAAAGCAGTGATTGACAAAAGAAAGTGGAAGTAATATTCTGGAAATCAAACATCTGTACAGTATACATACATGTATATGTAAAGTGGGTTTATATATCAATTAAATAAATGAAATATTCACATCCTGTCCTTGAAATTCTACAGGAGAATCCACTTCAATTATAAAATTAGTTCTGCCTGCAACAATGGCACTCTTTAAAACTTTTTAATTCAGGTGTAGTCTACTGGAAACAGGGCAATATAGTCAAGCATTATTACAAAGGGGATCAAGAGAGTTGTCACACAATTGGGCACAAAAAAACCTTACATTCTAGTCCTACTTGGGTTGCCCTCTGGAAAGCTATCAAGCTTCAGGACTCTACACCACTTGAAATAACAAATGTTTTTAGTTGAGTTGTCATGGTTTTTCTTTACACAAATATTAAAAAAAACAACTTCCCAAAACAAGCAAACAAGCTACAGCTGTCTCAAATCATAACAACCATGCTCCTCACTACAGGAACCCAGTCCTTTTCACCAGAAAGAATCAGAACCTTAGAAATTGGGCTGGTTATTTTTTTTTTTTTTAAATTCTGACTTCTGTGTGAGAGTAACAAAAATTTGTTCAAGTTGAATGGTAAAAGAAGTATTTAAAGTATTTTGTGGTCTGCAATGTCTCTAATTTTGTCTAAAAGAATGAATATATAAACCAATCAAATATAATTCAGAATGTAAAGAAAAGGTCTTTAAGCAATATTCATTTTTTGTGAAGTTTAATTTGAAAACAGATTTTTTTTGGGACTGTGAAACTGTTTGCATCCAGTTTGTTCTAGTTATCAAAAACCTTGAAAAACATCGAAGACACAATGATAACACCTTGCCTTTTTTCCCAAACAACTTTTATGAACATGAAGGTCAACACAGATAAATGAAACTATTTAGGAGAAGATAGAAATTTGAAAAAAGTCAAATTTTCAGATTGTTTATGACAAATATAAGAATTTCTGTATCACTGCACAATTAAGTCTGGAGGAGACCTATGCACATAATCTAGTTTACCTGCCTACCAAGAGCTGGCTTCAGGGAATCAAACACCATCCCAAATATAAATAACTTAAAACCCCCATATGTTGGTCTTAATTAGATAAAAACCCTTTCAGCTTTACTTACATAGGTGATGATAAAAATTTCCCTTAATCTCTGTTTATGTAAGGGAAAAGCTCTGAATCCACAGAATCAGGTATGCTATTCAATCAAGCTGACAAGTGCCTCCCTAGGACCACTGGCTATTTCTTTGTAGCTCATTTGTTGGACAGCTCTCTACTCCCTCCTCTATCTGAAGCAGGGCCTCTGAGGATTTGAATGTTCCCACAACTCTCCTGTGAGTATTTTTTCCTGTTCAAATTCTCTGTTGTGTACATTTCTCTTCACTGAGGGGCCAAAATCTGCGTATGACTTTTACCATTGTAACGCCTTTTCTAGCATGTGCTCTGTAACAGCTCTATTCATGTGACAATTCACATTCCTTCCTTTCCATATTGCTAAGATTAGAGAAAGTCGTTGCAATGAGGGCATAAGTCAGCTCCACTTTCCAAGAGCTCAGGGCCAGAAGAAAATAAAGTCATTAGGTCTTCAACAATCCACAGACTCCAATGATATTAAAATATAACTTAACACACAGAACAAGGAGAGTGACAAGGAAACTTTCTGAGTAAACTTCAAAAAACATGAAAAAATTTCAAAATCAACGCCACTTGAAAAGATTAACAAACTGAAAGATGGACAAATATAAGAGACATTAAGAATTTTCTCATCAGGAACAGTTAATTATCTTAGTATACTCAGGCTACATTTGCACATGATAGCTCTGCATACAGCTACTACTAACATTATGAATTCGACAGTTTGAAAGTGTTTGATGCAGAAGAACTCACCTTTATATGAACCCACTCTATACAACAAAACTTATATCCATCAAAGCCTGCTATTACTCAAAACAGAAAACAGTACCCTTGGAGCTGGTTATCTAAACTTTTCCATTCACATTTGTTTAAATCTAGTTCTTGAGAAAATTTACACTGATTTTTCCAGTGTAGAATCTTGTGAGAGCAAAAATAAACCAATTTTATTTGTTTGCACCCTATCAAAAAGGTAATTCTACTTTTACAAATTTTTCACTTGCATTTTCCTTGTTATTAAAACATTAGCAAAATCTGACATTTGAGAATGTTTCACTATGTCTTTCAGAAGTCATACTTTATTGTAACTGAATTCCCAATATGCTTTTGTCTCCATCAATTCAATAATCATGCATCTGTGCAAAAAGAGAGCCAATTCAGTGCCAAACACAAAAAAGCCCTTTTTCTTTCATTCAGGAAGCATGAATTTATTCTCATCTCCCATGTTACCAAAAAGACTTCCCTTCTTGCTTTCATTGTCCATTTAAGGATTAGATATTTAAATTAGTTGTTGGAGAATTAGAACATTTCAGTATTTTATAAGTTAACTCATTTAATGACAATAATTTAATTTATTATTTTATGATAGTCTCACTTTTAAAATAGATGAGATACTTATTGATGTTCATAAACACACTTTGGAATTGATGCCATGCATCACGTCTTTGAAAACCACAGACTAATTAAAAAAATTTACAGTCACTGTGCAAGGTTGGTCTTGCTAATTTGATGAACTATGTCAGTAACATTAGAACAACTACTGACCCATTAATTACCTCAAAAGCCTACATTTGCTGTTTCATTAACATTTGGCTCTACAAAAATGCATACAGATAGGATGAAAAGTGAGATTTTCCATCCATTTTGGCAATAATTATGTCTTGCTACAAACATTTGTGCTTCTTATTCATTTAGAGTCAGTCCATGTCAAGTCAACTCAATTTTGATTTCATTAGGGACGAACAGAAGTCAAACATTGTTGACTGAATTGAGACTCAGATTTTCAAAGATCCACAAAATCTAAGCCACAGTGACCTGAAGTAACACTGATGCTTGTCACCTCAAATGAAGATCAGCTAAGGCATTGGAATGGCAGAGTTTATAAGGAAAGCAAAAATTGTGTTATGACTAGGCAAACCCAGAGGCATCCTGTTCTGGATTTAGTAAAGCCTACCTTTAGATTGATTATGTTTAGTGAGTTGACTTGCAATTTCCTCTTGGATCATGAATGGCTGAGCCTTCACTGCTGCAGATTTTGACTTACTGCTGTTTCATGCTACTCATTCAATATCTCTCTCAGCAGCTTCAGCGTCGGTGTGATTCTGTGTGAAAATACACAGGTACACAGGGTATATAGAATGTGCATTGCAAAGACAAAAGCTAAGATCTTTCATTGTGGATTGTTAAATAAAGACAATTCTACTTGACTATCAGTGCTGATATTTTCCTGGGTGCTCTGCATGCTTCTGCTCAGATCTAATTACATGGACTTCTCTAATATTCTCCAGACTTCTCCAGTTTTTCTGACCTGAAGCAGTTCTCCCCAGCCATGCTTATAATTTATTTCTCTTCTAGACATCTTTTATCTCCATGATTCTTCTCTCTTCAGTGCATCATTCAATATTCATATTATTTAGTTCATGAAGAAAATAGTTAACTACCTTTTGAAGTTTTTAAAGTTTTTGTTTTTTTAAAAAATAAATCTGCACAAAGCAATGCTAAAAAGGTCACAGTAGCTGCTCTTTAAAGTTACTTTTTAACCCTATGTCACCTTGACAACAAGTGAGGTTCATCCAGGCCACTCCAGCATGACTTCAGTGAAATCTCTTTTCAGATGAGCCCTGGTGTGTTGCGGGTGGGGTGTAGGTACCAGCTCAGCCAGTACCCTGTGGTGAAAGCTACTCAGAACTGGAATAAAGCTACAGTTCAAGCTGTAGGTGTTAGAACTGAAATGCAGTATGCAAAACTCAAAGAAAGGTGTGCTTGTACTTTGCTCCCGAGGAGGACAGAGAAGCCAGCCATTACACACCTACATAACTCCTTAGGCAGTTAATAAATAGCATTCATTCACAAACTCTTCATCAAAATGCAGCAAATTTCAATGTAAGCTGAATTACATTTTAGGAAACATAGAGTGTTTAGAAGAGAAAATTACCTTCATTACAGCTGAGCTGCAAGTGACCTGCAATTTAGGTAATAGAATTGAAAAAAGACAACAGAAATTGCTCTGAAATATTAAATCTTCTTTATTTAAGAGTACAAAAACCATGCAAAACTTCATGAAATTAGTAAAATTTGTACATCCTATAGATATATAGTACAAGTCAGAAAAAGTAGGTACACCTTTGATAATAGCTGTTTCAGCTTTGTTGCAGTGTGGAAATGCACTTTCATTGTAAGGATCTAATGCTGCCTAAGAGTACTGTATTTAGAGTATTTAATTGTATATTAACATTTTGGATGAAATTCAAAATGTCCCTAAGCTTCAGGTTCTTTATGAATATCAAACTCATGAAGTCTTTTTCAGTTTTGTTGAAAAACAAAAGCCACATTCAAAATGATTGAAATATGATACAAAAACAAACAAAAAATCCCTTACATGGAAATCCATTCCCTAGCACCTGCCTTGAATATTTAACATTGTAAACAACACTCAGAAAGTTCCCATTCACACAAAATACAATTTTTAAAATTCATGTTTTAATTGCATGTTTTGCTGGGTTTCCATTAGAAGATCCTTCTCTCAGTTCCTAGTACTTTTCCAAATTACAACAACAAATACAACAGCATCGTTTCAAGAAAGCCATGGGTCACCCAGCAATATACAGACTAGTGAAACAGGACATATTTTCCTTCTTCTTCTCTGTATTACCTGGTGGAAGAATTCTGCTTCGAAGAAAAGTATATTAAAAATCTATACATATGTTTTGTATTGTATTTAGACCTCAAGGATTTTAAATGTCAAATGCAGTAAGTGACTATATAAAATTCCTCCAAACTGCTTTTGATTTAATCATTGCGTGCACTGTTCCTGTCATTGCAAGTCAGTTTCTGACGTAATAAAACCTTCTTAGGTAGGCACAAGACTGGGTGTGAGATTTGAATCTGTCAGTGTCATTCAGTTTATTTATAAATTTCTGTTGGTTGCGTCAAACCCAAAGTATTTTAGCTGCCTTGCCAAGCACAACACCTGAGTAAAAGAACCAACACTCTGCCTCAGTAGTTTCACCAATACCAAATGGCATTTTTGACTGAGGGCAGAGCAATTCAGTGACTACAATACTGCAGGCCTCTGCAACTAACCATCCTATTCTCCTTCATGGTCTGCTTCTTCATAAATAATTTCTTACTTAGAAACTTTGTGGTGTGAGCAGGAGGTTGGCTGATGGGCCTGTGTCTATTCCATGTCATCCCTGCTCAGGCCCATCACATGTCAGTGGAGCTTAATTTCTCCTCCTTGAGAATTCAGGTCAGAAAACACTTTTGTTCTGCTAGCTAGAAACATGTCTTGTAAATACTCACTTACAATTAGCAAATAGTAAATCTTTATTGTTCTTGACTATTAAGACCCCTCTTCTTCCATTTTCCATTTACGACTCATCAAAATTAAAGTCCAATATGGAGGTAGAGATACAATTCTATTATTTCTCGTATTAGAAACTGGCATTTTTCCCAAAACATATGTTCAATTACTGGTATTAAAATGGCATTGCTATGTAACATGAGTTTATTCAGATAGTGAAAAATATCAACATGTCTTCCTAGTTTTAAGTTTATTTTAGAAAAAAATTTGGCATATGGATGGACCAATAGAAGTTTTTTATTTCTCTTTTTTTTTCTGAGTCCACGCATATTTTTCCATAATATAATTATTAATCAACTCAACAACATTCAAATAAAAACTATGCACACTTGAATACTTAATTGTGAGACAACTCATAAAATGCCTCCTTGCAATATTAGAAGGGATTATCATAAATCAAAGTGGATACTATGGAGGACTCTGTTGCAAGCACATGGGGTTAACAGGGCAGCAGTCTAATAGCAGACATTAAATGTATCAGGATGAATGCAAAATTGGAATGCTTTCTCTAGATCCTCTTCTTGACCTGAAAATAAAATGCTGCTTCCTAAAGGATCCAGAGTAATGTGAACTTACATTGTGGAACTATTTGAACTGCTTGAATAGCAAAAAAGACAAATATCCCCATAGGACCATTCCCTTGATACCTGCTCTGGCTTTAAATAGAGTCTATTCAGCCTATCTGTGTAACATCAGCCCAATGAGAGAGAAAAAAACAGCTAAATTGCCTGGTTCAGGTGTACAGAAGCAGCCCCATACATGGGGTACAATGTTACTCTGTCCTCTGGCATCACTTCAGGTTTCCTTTATACAGAATAATATCTATTTCTCTGAAAAATTTAGGAGGATAAAAGAAGACCAAAAGTATCTGATTATACATTGTGCATACAGTAATTTTTACCAGACCATTTAGCTGTAAGATTTCATGCGGTTTTATCCCAAATTAAATTATATTTATCAACACTGAAATTAATTAATGTCTAAGCCCAATGTCTTCTCAAATGATTATTTCAACTAGCCATAGAAATCAGGCATAGTATAACTTGTGCACAGACACAAAATCTGTTTCTCATTGGTTTATTTCTGTACTTTGATGCAAAAGTGAGGAGATTCTCCCACTCCTTCTCCCTGTGATCTTTCTGCCTTAAGAAGAGAAATGGAAATAATGTATCTTCCCACATGGGAAATAATTGTTTCTTACCTGAAAATACTAGATTAATGTCACTGTAGCACAAGCACTTTAAAGTTATTGATCAAGTTTTTCCATATAAAAGGGCAATAAATACAAAATTAAGATGTGCCTTACAATTTCCCACTAGAAGCCATGGGTGGATTTTTTGACTCTCAGGAAACCAATTCTCACACAGCTGTTATTTCCCCATTTATTCTCTACATTTTTACAACCCTTTCTCTGCAGATTAGTTTCAATGAAGGTCACACAGTGTCTGACACCCAGAGGAGAAAGTGTTATTCACAGGAAATTTCTCTGCTATCAGATGGGAAAATCATACAAATGAAAATTTTGGTATAGGCAAAGTTGAAACAGCCTTGTTGGGGAAAATCTCGAACAACACAGCAGCTCTGCAGCAGAGACAGCTCTCTCAGAGAACCATACTGTGTCTTCCAGAGAATTGCTTCATTTTAAGGTCTATTCATTTAAATAGACTTTATTTATTAGTCTTTTTTTAAGACTAATAAAATACTTCCTAGTCAAAATATTCCCTATAAATCTGCAGGATTAAACAAATTTATCATTGGAAATAGCAGAAAATGAGAGAAAACAAATTTCATTCTGATACAACAAGATAAAAAGAGCTATAAATTTTTTCAGCAAGATGAGGAAGTAGATGGAGAAAAGCTTTCTCCTACACAAAAAGCTAGGAAAAATTCCCTTTTTATACAGAAGAAATTCCAAATTTATGAAGACACAAATAAAAGAGAGATATAAGCTATTAAAGAAAATTAAATTTGATATAGGTTACGTGATGGATGATTTATTCCTGTTCACAAAAAATTTTAATTAATGCAAAACCAGGACAGATTACTAAAGGCAAGTAGCAAGGTTTGAGGTGCAGAAGAAAGAATGCTATCCATGTACACAAAATAGCCTCTCTTCATTTTTATGCTCAGTGATTAATGGGACTCTTTAAAACAGCAATGAACAAGAAAAAAATCGCTTGAAATAAATGCTATGTTAGTAACTGGGTTTCATGGCAGCAGACCCAAAGGCAAAGCCCTCTAAACATTTATAACACTGCATACCTTGAACATCCTGTGATTTAAATGTAAATTATGTTAAAAAATAAACTAAAAAAATCATACTTGTCCAAAATTTATGTTTAATAGACAATGTTATGGTCAACATCCCCAAATCAGAGTGAATATTATACAAAACATTTGTGATACTACCGTTCATTAAAATATTCCAATTTTCTTCAGAGAAGCATTTTAATAAATATGATCCAGAAGACAGAGTGTTTTAGAGGGAATTATGGAGGCATGATTAATGATATCTAGGATAGTCATTTAGCTACTCTGCACTGGAGGCTGAAAAAACATGGAACTAATTTCTGATTTAACTGCACAGCCAGAATCCAAGTGCCTAACTCATGCCTTTCCACTAGCTAATTTTACAGGTTATGCAGAGTCTTCTAAAGGTGTAAGAAGGCATGGTGCTTACCGTTGCTTTTGTCACCTACATTATGTATTCAAAACAGATCAGTGAATAAATAATAGGTTGAAATGTCCATGAACCCACTTGGAAGTTAATGCTCTGTTGATTTTTAAAGGTTCTCAGAATGTTGGTTTTCTGGCACAATTTTAAAGGCAGAATTAAGAATTGATTTTTCTTATGTTTTAGCCCATTTCAATGGGTATAGTCACTTTTTGTTAGCTTCATTGTACCAAGGAAACTTCATACCACAACACATTCTGGTGCTCGAGGTCAGTGTTAATTTGCTCTCCCCATCTAATAAGACCTTCCATCTTCAAGCTATGAAGAAACTTCACTGGCCCTGAGGAAAAAACTAAAGGAGATGAAAAAATACTTCCTATAAGATGGCTATCTTCCTTGATTATCTAACCCAGACAGTTTTGTTTAATTTCCAGCATCATTAATTCCTTAGAACATGCTAGACAGAGTCCCAAGGGAAATTACTCATAACACTATAAATTGCAAGGACTTTTCATAGGCATTTTAGTTTTTAGAAGTGGAAAAATAGTATATTTATTTATTTATTAACTTAGCTTACCAAAGCTGTAGAAATAGACAAAATGTGCAAACCACAGAGGAACAACTAAAAAGGCGAAGACATACCATGGGTAGACTCAAGGAATTATCACTCAACAATTCAAGGATGATGCAGCACAGATGGAAGAAGAACTGCTCCCATTTGCATTTTGCAAGTTTAAATAAGGGCCTGGTTTAATAAATAAAACATGCTTAAAAACAGTGAGATGGCAACACAAATGAAGTCATGACTGGGATATTCACAACATTTCAATCAGATTCCTGCCAAGGTCGAAATTCAAGCAATAAGTAATGTCACTTTCTGTTGTGAAAGGTTTTTTCCCACTTTATTATAAACCTCATTATTAGGAAAGAACTGGTTTTATTAATGTAACTTTAGGACAAGACCACAGAAAGCAAGGAAAGTAGCGACCCACAATATATTTTCCTCTTTTACAGCTATGGGTGTTTCAGAAATGATTTTTCAGAAGTATTTGGGTCCTTGCAGTCTAGTAAATACCAATTGTATCTGGCTGTAGGCTTGTTGAACTAACAGCACTGGCCTCAGGCCATGTCTGACTTTGGGAGTGTGTTGGCCTGTCTGGAGTGGGATTTGGCCCAGAGGAGCAATGATGCTGGGGGCTTTAGCTTCAGAGAGGTGTGTGGCACAACACCTGCTGTTATATCTGGGGTTTGAGGAGACGGCTAGCAATAACAATTAGTTGTTTTGTGTAGAATAGCTGTTCCTGACTGCAGCAGGACAGACACACAATTGTAGCAGGAGCCTTGAACCATCATAGGAGGTTACAAGAGGCACCAGAGCTATAAACTCACTAGTGCTAATTCCCTGGTTAGCAAAGAAATGCAGCTCTGTGAAATGGGCAAAAGCAGTGTTGGGACAGCAAAGAGAAGACAGTATGGAACACATTTCATGGATGGCAGATGTGGATACACTGTGGAGACATGAACCAGGGAAGAAAGACAAAAAAGACGTGGAGCATGCTAGCTACATGCTGGAAACAACTTCCACTGGGCTCTCACATGTGGATGAGGAAATTATCAATACCATACTCCTGGCAAAGAACTTGGTATGCTGTGACCATGTTCACAGGGGTCTCATGTTGAGGGAAGAGACGAGGATCTGACTCCATGTTTCAGAAGGCTTGATTTATTATTTTACAATATATATTACATTAAAACTATACTAAAAGAATAGAAGAAAAGGTTTCATCAGAAGGCTAGCTAAGCTAAGAATAGAAAGGAATGACAACAAAAGCTTCAGTCCTGGACAGAGTCCAAGCCAGCGGACTGTGATTGGCCATTAATTAGAAACAGCCACATGAGACCAATCACAGATCCACCTGTTGCATTTCACAGCAGCAGATAATTGTTGTTTACATTTTGCTCCTGAGGCCTCTCAGCTTCTCAGGAGGAAAAATCCTAAGGAAAGGATCAGAAGCCTAAGGAAAGCCCCAAAGCCATCCATCTCAGGGCTTGGGAGATGGGTGGAAGGAAAGACGTGCATACTCTGCAGAAGTTTGTTTATTTTAATTTTAACTGTACTTCCTTAAAATTCTAAGTCCTAGCAACACCACAACTGGATTAACAGTAATGTTTTGATTAGAACTGCTAAGATTTCAGCCAGATTAATAATGAATCCTTGACTTACATATACAATGTGTTACCCAACTTGCACAAAAGAGAAATTTGAGTACAGCAAATGGGTGGGAGGCCATCCTTCAGAGGAGGAGGATCAGGGAATCCTTTTAATGTGTACAAACATCTAGTGGAGGGTAGTAAAGAACAGGGAGACAGACTCTCCTCCACGGTGCCCAAAGACAAAAGAAGATGCAACAGGTATGAAAGCAGTTACAGGAAATGCCCTTCAAATACCATAAAAAACCCAGGGTCTGTGTCAAGTGGATTGTACATCCATAGGTTGTTGTAATTTTTTATTTCTTACACATTTCTGTCTGATATGAAGTCAATACACTCATACATAACAAAAAAACACATTAGAAGAACAATACTTTGTACCAAAAGAATCAGTCTAGAGAGATATTAAAGTGGGAGAAATAGAAAATATATTATAAAAAAGTTATTGAGTATTTGCCCTTTACCAATCTTATTTCTTATTGTGTTTACTTGTGGTCTCCTTACTAGTCCCAATATTAGTAAGTAGAAGAAAGGCAACCCTAGAAACAGTGAGAGTTCACTCAATGGAGCCGCATCCATAAGAGATGCTGTTCTCTGATAGCATTACTAAATTGTAGAATGTATTTTTGAGGGAGGTTTTCATTTAATATGCTTGTACAGGCATTCCTGTCCCAGCATAAAGAAGGATCATTGGGAGTTTTGCCAACTCATGTCTGAACACAGTGTAAAGTCTCTTTCTCTGGTTGTAACCAGTGGGAGCAGTTAAAGGAAATATGATAGCTCCTCTGCAGATGACTTAACACAAATTTTTTAGCTGAAGGAAAAAAAAAAAGTGTATTGCTTTTTTTCTTTGTTTTTAACTAAGTGACATGGGCAATTTCTAATCTCTTCAATAAGGATATAAGGCCTGTACATATTTCAGTATGTTCAGTGAGTAGAAATGCTGTCAGGTTGTGAGATTATTTTGTGTACAGCAAGTTTCTCTTTGTGTTCTGACAAACACAGCTACAAGATGTACTGTGTATAAGTGAATTAATGTATATATAAAACTTCAAAAATTAGTTTGG
Organism: Melozone crissalis; assembly: GCF_028551555.1. Taxonomy (NCBI): domain Eukaryota; kingdom Metazoa; phylum Chordata; class Aves; order Passeriformes; family Passerellidae; genus Melozone; species Melozone crissalis. Next base: position 30,120,137 of record NW_026535784.1, on the reverse strand, counting down.
ACATTAGGACACTAGACACCAGACTATGTGAGCTGAGGTCTAGTTGATGTCCTTTTTTAAACATGTTTATAGACCAGGCATTTTTTTTTCATGTAAAGACTTTGACACACTTAATTAAAAAGCAAAAAGGCATCACTGGAATGACTCTAAATGAACAAAGTAATCCAAGATGAAGAAAAAGCTGACTAAACTTATTGACAAAGTCTCTGATTTGCTGGCTGCAACAACCAACCCAGGATCTATCACAGAAGGTTAATTCTAATTTTTAAATAAGGAAACTTAGCTTTTTATTTACACACTGGTATCTAGTAAATAGGAATAGATTTTCACTTTTGTTTCAAGGTTTTCTTCTCATTAATATCCTCTCCTGCCTCTTTTTGTTTTCAAAATTCTTGCATGAACAGAGTACATGCAGAAAGTAACCCAGAAACAACCCAAAAGCCCAGGAGCATATTTATTGTAAGATAGAATTTTCCCTGGAATAGTCAACCTAAATGCAGAGTTGCCTTTGTTTTGGATGTAATTGTAAGAAATATCTAGGGTTCCCTGACTCTCAGATGTCACTTCAAAAATTTTTTTCTGCTTTCACATGAGTTTCAGAACCAAAGAATTTTTGGAAGTCAGTTTCTCTGGGCTGAGGGTTATAACCAATCCAGAAAAATTAAATTATATGTAGTCTTTGTAGCTGCTATTACCTCATTATTTGAATTTCCTTATCCATTCAGTTAATCCACCCCAACCAGAGACAGATATTTTGTACCCAGATACATCTGTGAGAACAAAATACAACACCATCACCGTCATCTATTCAATGTCATACATTCTTGCAGTTTAAAAGAGGCAAAACACAGAAAAGCCAAAAGTGAAAAATGGAAAATTAAATAAGACTCAGTGCTAAAGGCTAGCAGATAATTCCTTTCATTATTAGAAAGCTTTCTATCACCAGTAAGTTATCGTTCTTAAAATTATAAACACTTCTCAGTGGTTTTACTCTTTATAGGTCTTTAAAGTAAAATAAACACTCAGTTACCTTCACTGCAAAACACCGTGAACTTAGTGCACCACACTGTTCTTACATTCCATCTACAGTTTGAGACCTTGTATCCACCTTTTTTTTTTTATGCATTTCATATTTACAAATAAATTAAATTTCTGTTTAATTAATTCTGTTAATTAAATTACATTCAATATTCATTTATCCAGTTAAGAGATCAAATTTTCAACAGGCCCTCTTCCATAATTAGCTCTTCATTCTCTTTTAGAATTATCATTTATAGGCTAAGCCAATAGTAATTCCATATAAGTAAAGACCTGATGAATTGCCAATGCCTGGAAATCCCACAAACGTGTCTGTAATCCTGCACATGCCTGACAGATCCAATGCCACATAGACCAGATCCAGCGATGAAAGCAATTCAAACAAGAGGAATGTCTGTCTGCATCAATTCTGCTTCAGCATCGCTCCATTGGATTTGGGCAGATGGCTGCAATTCTGCCCTCATCAGGCTACAGAAAAGTCTCTTCTAGGAATGAGGAAGAGATGTGGTTATGACCCAGCCTTCCTTGCAAATATGGGACATCTATTTTAATTTGTAAAAATTTTTATAAAATAATTTGTGTTGTGCTGTTATAGAAAAGTTGATTCTTAATTGTGCTGAAAGAGTTGGGTAAGGTAAACCCTGTTTATTTCGTTACAAAAAAAAAAAAAAAAAAAGGAAAATTACTGCCAGAAGAAAGGTTTCATATGAAAAGTTGGCAGATGCGGCATCTTCCTTGAGACATAAAGAAAACAGCTTGGAATGAAAAGACTAAGATCTGTTCTATTTGCTTGTCCGGGACTCCTAGATCCTGGTGGTTTTGTTATAGGAGCTTCCTATAAAAAAATGAGAATAGTCTCTTTTTTTTTCCTAATTTCCCAGTTGTTTGTATACAATCTTTATTTCTGCACTGAGCCACAGAAGTCCTCATTATTTTGTCACTAGCTTTCAGAATAAGCTAGCTATGAGGATCTGAGTGCAAAAAAGGAACTTCAGGGCACGCAGGGTGATCATGAAAAAAACCTTAGAGATAAGAAAAAGGAATACATTTTAATGACTAGCAGTTTATACTTTTCCATCTGAGAGCAGCCAAGAAATATATGCTCCCAAGGTAATAAAACAAAGCCTTTTATATTAAGCAGCTTTGAACATAATTGGAGATTCATAAAAAAGTATATGAGTTTTTCACAGGTTGGTTTTCAAATAAATCCATAGATATATTACCATTCTTCTTAGAGGTAAGCCCAATGAATATTAATATAATTGCAACAGCATTGCTGAAATATTTGTAATATTACATATGCATATGCAGTCACATGTTAAACCATTTGGGGAAAAATCCTGCTAACTAATCCTAACAACATTGTTCCCCTTTCTGAGATTGAAAGAGAGCTACCGGAACCAAGAGAGAAAAGTATGTACAGAACATAAAAAAAAATAAAACTGCAAAAAGCTGGTAAGATGGCAAATATTGTAGAGATTCATGTAGAATAGTGAAAAAGGCCATAGTGAAATAGTCTGTCATTTCAAAAGACATTTTTGTGCAATATTTTAATTAGTGCCACCATTAGCATGTGGCACCTTAGTAAGACAGCTCTGTGAAGACACACAACAATTTGTAATACCAAGAATTTGGCATTAGATGAACACAAAAACCCATTTTCATTCCCTTTTTCAATATTGCCTGTTAGGAGTCAGAATACACACTGGATTTCTACCAGACAAAGTAAGAAGTCCGAATGTATTAAAAGAAATATAATATGTCATAGATGACATAGGCTGCATTTCAACAATGAAGGATTTAATGACTTACATGAAAAAAGAGAAAGAGAAATGCAAAGATTTTTTTAAAAGTATTTCTAATAATTTCTATGTTTAGCAGCCTCAAAGCAACATGGGCAATTCATAGGAATGAGACAATATTGAAAAGTATGAGATCAGGAAGGAAAAATCTTATCAATACTTACATAACAAAATGAGAACACTTGTATTTTTAATGAGCATTCCTACTGGTAGATCTAATTCCCTCTACCTCAAAATAATCACAAATCAGTCTGTTTCATTGAGTGCAATGAGAAATGCTTGCTGAAGAGCAATACTGCTTTGTAGGCACCATTGACTATAAATACCCAACTTAGTAATTTAATAATAAATCCATGATTCTGTAGCTAGGTAGAAAAATTACATATTTATTCCAAGCTATTTATCTGCAAACAGGAGCAATAATTAATGTCTGTGTGTGTATAATACGTGTATGTATGCAAATAAATTCTTATCTCATTGGTTCTGTTTCATTTTACTAGAAAAATTTACTGGACTATGTAATCAATAAACAAAGGATAAGGAGTATATATATGTATATATGTATATATATATACATATATTATATATATATATATATCATTATATATACATTGTAATATTTCAGTGAGGTCCTGCTTCTGGTGACAATATCCAGAGTTATTCAAAAAGGGAATACTGTTTGAAGTATGCTCTGAACATAGGAGAATGAATTTTCAAGTGTCAGAAAAGAATCCTTGTTCCTGCTTGGTAAAGGATGCATCTGATGATAAGCTTTATTTAAAAGTCTGAAACTGGAAGTAAGCAAATGTATGATATGAGATAACATAAATCAAAGTGTCTGTATGTGATACAGGCTATTAAGAGATAAGGATAAAATATGTCAGTCAATAGACTGGGCATGAGATGGTTCCATGGCTTTTGAAAAGCACCTACATAGCAGTCACACTGTGAAAATTCACTCAGGTATTCTAACCAGATGCAAATGTTATTTGTTCCAACTAAGCACACTTTTCAAAGAAATCTCACTGAGCAATCATTGTAAACAAGATGCCTTTGGAGATGTTTAGGAGGTGCTAAAATGAATTTCCTGTTAGGTCAGATACTGTGGAAAAATACAATGTTAATGGAATGAGACTGGTATCGAAGCATGAATTTATTGTCCTAATATAAAAATACAATGACAGTGAGAAAATGCATCAGCCTTTGGTTCACTTTGTAACACAAAATAAGATATAATTTATTGCACAGTATCAAGAGTAATAAAATAGGTAATATATCTGTCTTTCAAGCTCTTCTCTTTTTTCTTGCTTTCTGATTTGCTTTTTATCTCTTTTTCCAGACACATCCCAACATTATATAGGCAAAATGTCATTCTGTGCATCAGTTTTCCCTATTTGATGACTAGCTTATCCAGTCTTAGAGCGTACCACATTCTTCTTTTAGAAATATTAATGTCAAAGCTATAAATGTATATACATATAATCCAATTGCTGATAGTGTGAAAAGAAAAACTCTAGATATTCAGTTTTTATCTTCCAGTCCTCTGAATAAGTTGTTGGGGGTTTTTTTCCATGTTTTATGGTGTATTTTACAGATTGATACATGTTTCAGACTTATAGGTATATCTTTCTGTAAGCTATTTCTGAAGAAACACTGAAATAATGGTATTTAGCAAAAATCTGTGCACAGGGATTTTGACTGGCTTATTTGGGTTTTGTTGTAATTGAATGGGATCCAAACTAACTAGTTGACTGGAATCCAGAAGACTCTATTAGCATCTTTCTGCATTATTTTTGGCTTAGACTTTTTGAAATATGGAGAACAATCAGTTTCATGGAAACCATCTAAGTCTGGTTATTCCTTTAGAACAAGTACCAAAATGTTACAGTATACCCTAATAATTACTCATTCATCAGTGGTCAGTCTGCACCACTAATTCCTTTAGTTCTGTGTTTTCAAAGAAGGCACTGGAGAAAATCTAAACAACACCTGTCTAGGACCTTGTACACCACATGTGTTTGTTTCTGCAAAACCTTTTTTTTTCTCATAAATTGCTCATTGATGCTTTCCAAAACTCAATTGTCTCGATTTCTGATTTGGAGAGTTAGTTATTCTCCATCATATACTGTAGAACTTAAACTTCACCAGTGAAAACTGTGTAATCATTTTTTGGCACTTTTCAGCAATGTAAGAACTATAACTTATTTCCTTTTATATTTGTGCTACTCTGGGCTGTACAGACACAATTACAGTTGGATAGTAATCTTCTATTACATATGCTTATCAATAATTATATCTTTCCACTAAAACAAACTAATTGTAGTCGTAAGAAACAAAGCAATAAAGAATAAAAATAAAAGATTGTAGGATACATTTGGTTTGGTTGCAAACAAGCCGAACAGCAAAACGACAATATTTACTGAAAGTTACAAACAACAATTACACCATGTTCCAATTCATCAAAATCTCAAATTGAAAAAAAACCCTTCTTCTTGAAATACTTTCCCTTTTCTTGTTTTGAGGGCTGTAAAGAATCCATTACTTTGATGCTGTCTGCTGTGGATGAAAGATGAAATATTTTTGCACCCAGCAGATGGTGTTTTTTACTTTCATAAGCAGGTCACTAAATAAATTCTGTTTGCATTTTCAAATGGACAACTGTTACCAGATGTTAAATTGATCTCTACAACTTTTAAAAAATTTCTTTGTAAAAACAGAAAATTGAGAGATCTGATAACACCAACTCTGGTATCTCAACAACAACTCTGCTTTAAATAGGTTAATAAATAGAGATACCACAAAACAAGATAATATTTAAAACCATCCAGATAAAGGACTTAAAATATTTATTTTCTAAAGAGTAGTAGGATATTTCCTCTAAGGAACTTAATTTCTGAATTTTATTTCTCCCTAACAAAACTTGGACCACATAACAGAGTTCAGGCCACTTCAAATACATGGAAGAAAAAGACTAACAGACTTAATATTTCCTACTTCTTCTTCTCTAAAAGCTTGAGTTGAGATATCAGTGATTTCTTATATTTTAATTTTTCCCATCTTTTTCACATTTACAACCCAAATAAGTAAACTTCCCATACAAAATACACTGACTGACTGCGTTGCAGAATGATGCATGTTGATCTGTCATTCACCTGCAAATACATCTCCAGATTCAATCTGTCAGCTGACAAAAAATGGAGAATAAAAATATATTCAAGAGTATAACTCAATATACTTAATCTAAACTCTTTTTACTTAGAAAAACCACCATGCTTTTTTTTATAGTAATTTAGATATAAAAATAACTTGAAAAAGTTTTGATATCCCCTGCTAAAAGAAAAGAGTGGAATGAGGAAATCTGTGGATTTGATGCAATCATGCACTTTCAAATTTTATGAAGTAACCAATTAAACAGCCTTATCATCTGGTCATATGTCTGACTGGACAGACACAGTATATGACCTCCAGAAATTTCAATTATAAGCTGGAAATAAACAGAGGATTAGTAAGAAAAAAAGATTTTATAAAGGCCAAAAAATGAAAGGTCTTGGCAGTTATGCTGACAAAATGAATTTAGCATAATGCTATATATTGAGAGAAATTAATGTATGTTTCTCCTTTGTTCCAACTGCTTTAGTTAATACTGTTAACAAATCTTTCATACCTGTCTCAAACTTTTAAAATATACTGCGTTTACCACAATTCAGTACAGTTCAAGTGGATGGTTGGAAGCCCCAGTAGGCAGCTTCATAGAAAGAACAGTGTGATAGCTGCTAACATGAATACCTAAATTACCAGCTGTGCATGGAAATAACAAAAATATTATATTTAGACAAGCAGTGCAATTTGTGAAATCACTGTTCCCTCTACATATTAGGTTCAAGCAAATTACTTTAATGTAGGAAGGCTATAAAATGAAACAAACAAAAATCCAAGCAAATCACAAACAAAAGAAACTAAATGCATGAGTGAACAAACAAGAGAACTTAGTACTGAGAAAACTAGTTTATGGATTTGCATATTCTCATATTTAAGTTTCATATTTCATTAAGTTATACTGCCATTAAATAGGAAACTGAATTTTTGCTTTTGTCAGTGTAATTTCCTTCTCCTAAATGAATGACTGCACCTTCAGACCCTTCTATTATGCAATTAGCTAAATTACTTATTAAAAATTAATGATTCAGACTGCCCTGTTCTCTTTGCATTAAACAAATACATTTAAGATTCTCTGCAGGGTAGTGGACTTTGTGAAAAATCCAAGCTAGAAAATTTTCTAGTGATAATAAGGCAAAAAAGGGGTTTTATTCTTAGATGAGAGACCCTCAATGTTAAAAAGAAAAATTGCAAATATGACAACTAGAGCTTATTAAAATAACTTCTGGAACAGCCCAGATTCCAACTAATATGTATTTTTTGCATAGTAATATTCAATGACATAATTTAAAGACTTCTGACACAGAGAACTGATTATATTTTTTTTTAAATACATATTTTTGCTGAAGTGGTTTAATGTACTCTTTCAATTCCTTTTTTGACCACAGCAGCATGCCAGGGTCATCCAAAAATACTTTGCTCTTTTAAAAACTTTTTATCTTTGTTGATATTGTGAGTCATACATTGTTACCTAAACCAAGGCTTTTAAATGTTTTAGTACTTTTCAAAGTACCAAAAAATCAATAGCAGGTTGAAAGGTCTCTAAATGCCTTTCGATCATACATTAAGTAGTGCAGCAGATTTTCAATGTTGAGCCTGCCCTAATATCTGCTAAAGGACCTTCCAAACACCTTTTTGTTTGTTTCTTATATTAATACTGACACTTAGCAAGTATGCTCAGCCAGCATGTTCTCTAGTGAGTATTTAGTAATAGAAATTTAAAATAAAACTCAGAAGAACTTTCTGAATTTAATAAACAGAAGGCTGCATGCACCTTGGATATTTACTGCTGTATTTTACTGTATGATGGATGTCTTTGGTGAAATAACTCTGGTGTCATTTTAGAGCTGCAAAACCTATTTCACAAGGGACAAAAATAAAGGTTGATATAGAAAGCAAGGAAGTATTTGTGTGAAAATACATAGAAACTCAATGACTTGTGAAAATAGAGTTTATATGACCATTTTTAAGAATGGAATAACATAAAGACACAAATTGCAATCTTGCTAATTTATAATTAGATCCTGTGTTAAGAGAGCATCACTTAGAGACCCATCCATCACCACAAATTAGACACCACATTTAGAACAGAAACTCAGGGGTCTGTGCGTCTCTTCTGTCCTGAAATCTTATTCTCTGCCTCTATGAGCTCCTCACAGTGGTTTAGTCATCAGCTAAATGTGAACACAGCTGAGCAATGCTCTTGCAAACCATTCAATAGCTCCTCACCTTTTACCAGACCGTTTGCAAAGTCGCTCTGCTGACCCCAGGCTATGCTTTCAGCCATCAGCACTGACTGATCCTTTCTGTGAAGCAGCACCTCAGTGACTCTCCCTGTGTGGCTCTCCCTGTCCACTCACCCAGGCTGCACTCTCAGCCTGGCTTCATCCCAAAAACTGCAGCACCCGATTTTCTGGTACTGACAAACCGAATTAATGCTCTCCTGCCTTTTCAAACTACTCCAGTACCCATCATTTCCTAGCTGGCTTCAAACATACGTAATCCTTCCTATCTGTTCACCAACCTGAACTTTTTTTTTTACACTGAACATAGATTATGATCTTTACTCAAAAAGGACAGACCCCTCAGGACCATTACTCTGAAAGGACAGATCCTTCAGGACGTTTTGTAATGACAAGCAACACGTTTTAATCCAGTCTGAAATTCTTTCAAAATTTCCTTAACTTCTGGACCTTACCACTTACCAATTTACTTTGAAGAAGGGAATGAAGTAGATGACTCCATTATGCTCTTTCCAGCCTAGGTGCTTTATGATTCTAAATTTTCTAACAAACATTGCTGTGCCTTCTTTCCTACTGCTGTAACCAACCAGTTATTCTTCCCTTAATTCTGCTTAAACATTCCATCTTGCAACACCTACACAAATATAGTCTGCATTGTACTGACAATTCCTTACATAGCTAACTTCTACTGACTGATCCCAGATTCTGTATTTTTTCACACTCAAAAAAATGCTTCATTACAAACCCCATGAAGCTCTGCTTCCATACTGTTAAGCATGAAAGGCTACAGTCAATAGCAAGAACTCCTGAACACCATGAGAACATAAACATTAAACAAAAATCAACTTCTAGATTTAGGATGCTCACAGTCTTGGAACAATCATTATTATATCTGGAATTTTTTTTCTGCTCTCCTAACACTATTATTCTATTATACACTACTTATATTTTGGTGAATTGATGAATTTTTGTAACTAATCCTTTTCACATAGTACTTCTCTCTATCTCAGTAACGACATGAACTTTTATATTTTAATACTTGCATTCAAACAATAATTCTCAAGGTTTTCCTATCATAAACCCCAATGCAGAAAAGGGATTTGATGTGGAACTGTCACACTATATGAAAAATGAGGTTTCATGCCTGAATGCAGTTTGCAAAATTATATTAGACGTTAAATTTGATTCCACAACCAAATAAATCTCTGATGCATACATGACCATTTAAAACATCCTAGACATTTTCAGTGACTCAGTTTGTGAGTCACGATTCTATAATATGTTTTAAGACTCAATGTCCTGATGAGATGCTTTTATTTTCCCTGGAACGATTTATCTATTTACATGTAACAAATATTTATTCACAGTTTACTTCAGAGTTAAGGTAATTTTTTGACATATGTTTCTAAACAACTAGCAATATTTGTCATTTTGTCCCAAAGGGACAGACCCTAGTTTCTAACAACTGTAAAGTTAGACTTGCAAGAGAAGACAAACACATGGCTTTGGTTTTCTTTTAGGAATCAAAATTGAAAATCCATGATAAAATTAGAAACAATTTCAATTTCTCATTTTACAGTTAATACCTGAGACTTTTCATAACTAATCTGAAATACAGTATCTTTATATCATAGACAATAGATTTATTATTAAAATTTCTACATCAGTAAATTATTGACGTTGCCCAGAGTCCTGAATCAATTGTGAACAAATAGAATAATACCGTCACAAAGGACTTCCAGGATGAGAGTACTGGAAGTTAGAAACAAAAAATCTTTCCTTTATATTATTGGAGGATACCAGCCAATGGATTCAGCCTGCTTTTCACAGAAAAGTTGAAATCTATTGTGCTTGGACAGTGAAATTCTTGATGTGCTCTGTTGTATCTACAACACTAATTTCAAGACTCCTACTCAAGTCTGTTTTGTAACCAATGGGGAGCATTTTCTAAAATATCCCTGTTATTTACTAACTAACCCAAAGCACTTTGCACTTCTAAATTACTTATGTACTTTCCTACTTAAAACATTTAGCAAAATTATATAAATTGACTTTTCACTTTAAAAAATCTATTTTCTTTCTCTTAAGCAAAGTTTCTTTATTCATATAATGGCTTTCAATCCTTTAAGTAATTTTCTCTAAAGTAAAACATGTTTCATTTAAAATTATTGGAGTGGAAAATTGCACAGGTTTAAAAATTTATGAAAAAATATGTAATGGCCTACGGTCTCATAAAATATGTATCATACAGCACCACATTTATTCTACCTACTTGTTAAGTTTGCTTAAAGTGCCCACTGTGATTTGTTTGGCAAAACATACTTCTTTTTCCATAAAAGTCTTTTCTGTGTCTTGCAGTGTTATCTATTGTTTGAATAGAAAGAAAAAAGAAAGCATAGCATTTCTGGTTTTTCCTGTCCTTATTAAAAGAGGTTATCTGATAGCGGAAATATAAAACAGCATTATTATGAAGTCATTGAGGAAAATTGAAATCTGAAGAATACTTATTTAACAATAAATATAAATTAATATTAATTACATAAATTGTTTTTGCATTTAAATGAAACTTTCCCATCGACATATGGGAATATGGAGTGAAAGTACTAATTTTGTTTAACCATGATACTCTTTCAGATTGTCTTCATTCAGTAACAAGCTTAAACAACAGAATATTTTAAAATAGCTCCTGACAAATTATTTGCTGATAATGTTTCTGCCTAGTAGATGAAAAAAATTGAAATATCAGCAACATAGCTTAAAGAACAGATCTCTTTAGCCACTTGTTTTTCAAGAATAAATAAATATTGTTTATTTTGGTACTAGCTTGTAGCCTAAGCAGGAAGCAATACAATAAGCATTAAAAAAAATTAAAATAAAGATAAATATATTATTTTAAGACAAAGAAGTCAACAAAGTTCTTTAGAACAGTTTTGAAATCTTAAAAAAGTTAAACCTAAAAATAGTTCTAGCTCATAGCTGTTTCTGAATTTTTTCCCACATTTAAAACTAATAAATTTGCCAATAGATTTTGAAATGTCACTCACAATCTCATATGATGTTGGAACTCTCTTTGTCACCACTTGAAAAAATGATTTTTTTTTTCTTTCTTCAAGCAAATCTTCAGCAGAACTTCTTATCATATCAGTTTTCATTATTTTTATATATTTACGTCAAGAGAAGTACATAGGCAGAGAAATACTCATCAGGCTGGACCACAAACCCTTGGATTCAAGATCCAATATTGCTATTAAGTGCATGCTTAACTTAGTAAACAAAAGCAGTTATAGATTAGTTAGTTGTAATTTGTACAGCAGAAATACTAATTGATATGAATAGGAATATGTAACTTTAAAAAATTAATTGTACACCTTGAATAAAGACAATAAGCAGCTCGTGAATTGTTCAGTTTTTTCTACTTTCATTAAAAAAAGGTATTTCAAAGTTAGCAAAATCTGCTTGTGGTTATACCACCAGAGAGATTAAATTCTTCTTAAGTAACTACTGAAATTCATATCTTCCAGAACAAATTGATCTACCTGGATATCTGACTCCAGCCATGCACGAGGATTTTCTCTTCACACTATATCTAGAAGCTTTTAAGCCGTCCTACTCCTCCAGATCTTTCAAATACCTTATAAAGCATTGCTGGTTTCTGCCCGTTAACTTGATTGCTGGAGATTAAGGTTGTTTATTTTTCAGTATCTTCTCCCTGGAAATCCCCCAAAGCTTTCTCCAAGTTTCACTAAATCTTCAAGTGTTCTTAGACCTAAATGATAGTTTATGGGCCCCTAGGGCTGCAGGGTCCTTATGAGGACCTTTTTAAATAAGATTTCAAATGTTTTGGTTTCTTCCCTCAGCACCAGGGACTACAGGACACACTCCTTGGTTGCCCTATACTCCAAAACAAATGTCTCTGTGTATCCAGTGGGATAAGATTAGCTCTAGCACTCAGCAAAAAATGCTGAGTTTGATGCTTTCACACAATCCAAGGTTGTAGCAAATCCAGCTTTGATAAACAAAGAGTAATAGCTTATTTTTGTAATACCAATAATATGATTTCATTACTTTTGATGATGAAATTGGTCTATCTGATATTACAGATTACTTTGATTATGTAGATTTCATCTGTATAGATACAAAAAATCTTAGAAAATAAAGGTACACTAGTCTTTTGGAATTTACTCACCCTTCATAGATGTTATTATGTTATCTAATGCATTAGATAGATGTGTGAATGATTAGGTATGTTTTTCCCCTTTCTTATAAAAATGGCATCTAGTTTCCATTTCCTTAATATATTAAATTTTGTTTTGCTCAGATTAGGAGTAATTTTCACACTGTTTGGAACAGGTTTGATAAACAAAAATAAAGCATCATACTGATATTAGATACTGTACTGTGAAGTAAAAGCCTTGCATTGCTGTGAGCCATGACACCTGTGGCAGGTATGATTTAGTCATCTATTCTCATTGACTGCTACTCCAAGGCATTGTGTTACACCATTATATGCTCCCACTCAAGCATATGAATGCATTTAGATTGCTTTGGGGGTCCGTGGAAAAGATAAATTGCTGTTCAAGATATCACATCCTTTTGAAATTATAATTTTTCTATTGCTAAGATAATCACCTTAATTGCATCTAAACTTAGAGAAATGTGCAACCTTCATTTCTTGTTCCCATAAAACTAGATTCAGGAATTTACTGAAGCACACCACTATCCCATTCCCTTCTGTGGAGAGCCGGGTTCAAACATGGCTTAAAGAAAGAGGCCATGAAGGTATACAGCTGATTGGAAAAGTAAAAGGCGGCTGTAAAGCAGCATTTCCCAGGCTTGATTCTGTAAATAATTAGGTTCTCAAGCACATTTTTTATAAACAACAAGATTCTTAGACAGTCTTCTCATAACAGGTAGACATTCTGTCCTTGGCTGCTCTGGGAACAGATAGCTGCTCTGGGAATAGATATGAAGGTTTTGAGAACTTTTCATATCACGATGAGAACACTGATCCTGGTTTCAATAAACAAACCACAGGTATTGTAAACAAAAGGAGGGGTTAGAGTTTTCTCTGTAGCCTATCGTGAGCTCGAATTTTGCAATATGCATGAAGTTAATTAACACTGTTATAAAAGGTGGCTGATTTGATCAATAAATCGGAGTCGATGCTGATCAACAAAGATGGGTCGTCTCCCTTCACTTCAACACCCTTCCACTCATGCAGCCAAGCAGGAGGGACAACAGGATACAATGGCCCAGATACAGATCACATCCCAACACTCAATCAGGACATGGTCACAATGGGTTCCAAATTTCTCCACTTTAACCATATTCACAAAAGGCAATTTTGGTGGGGATTTCCCCTTTTCACCAAAATTTTGTTTGAGGATTTATCTTATTCATCTAACCTTAACTTTTCAATGATAATCCTGCCTTCTTACCCTTGGGAGACTCATCTCAGTACACCCTTAGGACTTTCACTATAGCTCACAGCACAAAGATCCACTGGAATTAATTATGAGGTGAACAATACTTAGATCTTAACAGTAATGTTCCTATTTAAATCAAATCAGATGTCTCATTAGGATAAAAGTCAATGCAAAAAAGATATATCTCAAATAGGAAAGTTAAGAAAATGTTGATGCTCAATATGAGCACACAAAGAAATCCATACTGTTTTCAGCTACTTCTTGAACTTCGACCTTTAAAGCACAGAAAGAGGGTTTAGAAAGGAATGGCTCTAAAGCAATAAATAAGAACTCTGAATTTATCAGAGCTAAGAAATAATTGAGCTTTCTGAGACGGATGCACACAAAAGGAACATAAGTACCCTTAACTTGTCTATTAAAACTGAAATAAATCAAATTATAGCTACTTTTAAATGTCAGTTACTCTTTAAGTCTGGTTAAGCTTCAGTAGATTTGCAGGGAGAAATCATAACTAATTAATCCTAATGAAGAGCATTCCAATTAGGTAGAGTGAAATTTTATACTGAAAATCTTAAATGTCCAGTAATGTTAAAATATTCTCATTATCATCAATCATTTCTAACTAACAATTAAATTCAAAAGGGTAATATTAGTGAAACTGGGTAAGCACAGTTCCAAAGAAAATACAATATTTTTTAACATAATCTGGAGACAATTAAAATAGAGATTTCTCCCTGTTTTCTTCTATTTAGAAGCATAAAGGCAGCTGCTCTTCAGCTGATCACCCTAGAAATTAATGAGAAAAAATAATGAGCAAATACACCCAAAACTGAGTCACTCTGAAAAAAGGTAGACCAGCTGATTACTGCCACCAAAAAGCTATATTCTTCTCTTATTAAAGAAGCACTTCCTTGTTTTCATGTGTCAGAACTTACAGAATGCAGTAAAAATGGTTCAAAGCACTCTCCCCATAAGATGAGATACTACAACAAGCACAGATGACTAACAGGAAGATGTTAATTTCTGTCCTACAGGAGGTGAAAGGTTTGGAGCTAGCAGACCAGACAAGATTTCACTGTGCAGACTGTGGGAAAGCGCAGATGCAACTACAGGAAAATGTCGGGCTGGGTAAGGCACATCTGGATAACCCATTCAGACACCAACAATTCTCTCCATGGCAAGCTGCTGGGAAGGAAGCCGCTGCATAGACACATGCCATCTCAAGTTGTTGGAATGGCACCTGCACTGCTGGATGCCAAGGACCTGTTACAAAAGTGGTACCTTGAGAGGAATACTTGAGGACTACCAACACAGAGAAGAGCAGAAGAAGAAGGGCCAGTGGGAAGCCACAGGAACCCATGTAGTGAGGACTATCTTCCTATTTAATCTCTGTCTCTCTTTCTTTCTCTCTTTCCCCCCCACCTCCCCCTCTCTCTACCTTCTATGTAAGGACATTAATGTTAAATAAAATCTGTACTATTGACTCAGGCATATGGTCTCATTTGCACCTTAGCTCAGGCAGAGCTTTTAATAAGTGGTCCCAACCATCATTTCTGAAGTAGGATCCTAACATTATTCTGGTGGATCATAACATTATCTCTTCTACTTATTTAAAAAAAAAAAAAAACAAAAAACAAAAAACAAAAAAAATAATCCTACAATCTTGTAAAAATCTTCAGAACATCTTATAGCATAAGCAGAGAATCTGCCTGTATGTCCTAAAGCATGATGTTTGAGCTCAAAATAATGCACAGCATTTGAACAATAGGAGAAAAAAATTGTGGATAGCCAGTAGGGTTTGAATTGTTATTCTATATGCACATATTTACTCTGCTCCCTCTCAGTGATTTCTGGATCAATGTTTCTATCATCCCACCACAGAAACCATCAGCCTACAGCTGAATGGCCTTTAGATCTCTGACTTTTATATTGGACTCTCGAGGTACTTTAGATTCAGTGTGGTTGATTGTTTCAACTAGAAACAATTTTGCTCTTGTGAATAGCCAAGAAGTTACATGTGACAGAAGCAGCTAAATGCTGTACCTAAAATGTAACACTGTAAAAACACAGAGTATCAAACTTCCTAAAGTCTTACTGCAACAACTGAGGAATAATAAAGCTGTAAAAGTTTAAAATGGTATATCTTCAGAAAATGTTAGCATCATTATATGTTATCTGCAAACACACTTTTCTTTTCATGATTCTCTGCTTGCTTGTGTTTATAGGTGATAATCTGCCTTAAAATGCAGTATATGGTTGCAGCAGGATGCTCTGCCCTGTAATGGGGTCAAAAAACTTGAACAATGCTCTGATCTGCAGACATTTCACCCTAGTCCCTTTTTACATATTAGAGTGCTTATGGTTTTACAGAAAACAAACAAACAAACAAACAAATACCCAAACCAAAGCAAAAAACCCCCCTTCCAGATTATTATATATCTCAGACACTGGCTGAAAATTACTTTGATGACTGTGAAGCTTCATTAGTTAAGGTCAATCTGCCAACGTGACATTGGCAAAAAAAGTTAACCAGGGAAGCCCCACTGTGCAGTAATGAACAGACACCAGAAAAATATTTTGTACTTTCTATCTTCTCTCGTAACAAGGGCTCACCAGCAGTGACCTTGGGGGTGATGTGGGTAGAGAGGCAGTGGGAGGGAAGAGGAGGAGAAAGATGGGTGGGAGTGATCCTGGGCCTCCCCACAATGGTATTGGTGTACCCAGAACAGCCTGGTGGTGCTCAGCTGTGCCCCCACTAAAAACACCTGTATTCCTCACACCTGTATTCCTCACACCTGTATTCCTCATCTGGCTGGGCAGCACCTGGAGGAGGTAATGGATGTGGGTCTAGCTGGGAGAAAACTGGAGGTTTTGGGGTGCTGCCTACCAAGGACAGTGGGGTGGGTATCTGGGATCTGTAGGATATTTTGAGGAGACACAGAACCACAGGGAGTCTCAAGAGGGGTTGATGAGGGGTTGTGATATTTTTCGGGAAGGCATCCCAGGGTATGGATGTACAGGGACCAGGGCTGTGTTGGAGTAGGGTAGAGGGCAGCACATCTGAGGCTGGGGTGATTTTGAGGAGGACACGGATTAGGGTTCAGGTTGGGCTGTTCCCCTCAAAGATTTCATGGTGGAGCTAGGCCAGTTGTTGCTGCAAGTCTTGCACTCTCCTGATGGCACCTTTTCTCCCTTGAACTTTCTCATTGCTGCTCCTTTGTCTGTCTCCAGGCCTGCTGTGATTCTCTTTCTGCCATATAACTAAAGTAAATGACATTTCCTAGAGGGCTTTTGCAGTTGCTCCATTTCCTTTTCCAGCCTCCTAGGTGTTGGTTTGGCTTTGTTCAGCTGGTTTGTCACCTGTCAGAGATGTCCCCACTGACCTTTTCTTGCACTCAAAGTCATTGCTCACATGCTTTCAGCACTTGCACTTCAACACTTTCTGATGTCTGATGGCTCCCAGGGCTCAGGTGGGAAAAGGATGAATCAGAACTTGACGTTGGTGCTTGGCCTCTTGCATCTTCTGCCTATTCAAAGTTAAAGAATGCAAATTGACAAAAGTTTGGAAATTAAAGCCAGAGACAGAGCCAGTGGCAGCATTATATATAACCAGAAGAGGACTGTCACCAACTCGACATCAGATTAGAAAGGAGTATTCAACAATTCTAAATTAGCATTATTCATGGGAAAGTCTTATTTTGCATTAATGTGTAATACAATCCTAAAAGGAAGGACTCTCAAATCTTTGCTTTTACATACTCCCAAAGTTTTTGCTAGCCTTGATGGCTGCTACATACAGCTCATCACTTCTCCTGCTCCTGGAGGATGCAGCCCCATCTGCACCCTGTTGCACCCCAGCACCGCCAGGTCTAGTTCTTGGCCTGGTGGGAATGGCCACTGGACCACCTTGCCTCACCTCACTGCTCCCCAGGGGCTGTGACAGGCAGGACTGCTCTGTGGTGCCAGATGCCACCTGCAAAAAGAGGAGCCAAGGTCCTAAGTGAAGCAGGGCACTGGCAACTGCCTGCAGGATTAATCATTAACAGGAATTCCACCAGCAGCACTCCGGACCCCTGGGTGTGCTACTGGGTCTCCACACACTCCTTAATGAGCCTTTCAGGGGGCAGGGCACCATTCAATATGATTTTCTGTGTGTCACAGACCTCAGGATGTACCTTTTGGCTTCTACCCCTATCCCACTGCTTTTTTCTACTATGATATTGGTCACAACTTGATAAAACATAAAGCTTTTTCCCATTTAACTAAAATTCCAGCACTGGGTTTCTGAATGAAAAGACCAGCTATGGGTTGAAGACCTTTCCTCTGCCTTCTCCCAGTGACACTTGTAAGAAGAGCAAAATCTCTAGATGTTTACTGCTTATTTCCAGTTCTCTCCACACTTCTAATAATTACAAGGAGTATTACATGGATTAAAGTATGTGATACATAATGTATTAAAAATGAGTAAATCTTTTCTTCCCAGTAAATTGCAATTGAATACAAAGGAGAAAGGTTTTATAAACATGTTAAATTGGTAAAGCCTAATTTTTCTTACCCATGAGCTTTATAATGTATGTCTTGCTACAACTTCACAGTACCTTGCATTAGCATCAATATGTCCAGAGAAGATACTGAAAATTAAAGTCTATGAAACATGATTTTAAGTGGAAGGTGCTGGCAGCAAAAACAGCCTCTAGCATATTGAAGAAAATATGGTTTTAGAGCAGGTGAGAAGGTTCTCACTTGTAAGATGCTTATAGAATAGATTAGTCTGTAGATGCTGCATCATATGCTTGGTCACACAAAGAAATTACCTTTAAAATTGACAGACAATCCACACAACACGGATTGAAGAGTTATGTGTGTGAAGATGTGACAGATCTATGATCAGTATGTCTAGGAAGTAGGACACTGCTTCTATTTCTCCTGTTTTGGAAAGAATTGCAGCAGGAGTTATAAAAGTACAGATCATTCATCTCTGTACAAGGAATTCCCACAGCCTTCAATCAGTAAGGTATCTTTGGTTTCTTATTAAATTGAGTCTGACTGCCTCATGTTCATAATGACAAAATAGCTGTAAAATCAATTTAGTGACATTCCTTTCTTTTCCTTAGCATAGGAAGACAGAAAAATGTATATGGCATATAAGATATATAAGTAAAAATGGGGGGGAAATGTTTCAGTAAGGAGGAAACCATCTTGCATTTAGAGGGTTGTTTGGCAAAAGTCATCACTGATAATAAATACTGGATGTTTGAAGAAGTGTTGAGACAAATGGAATAAGAGCAGATGTACTGCTCCACAAACACCAGAACTCAAGAAAGCAAAACATTGCCTCTTTTTTATTTTTTTGGCTCTGTTAGGAGCTGCAAGTGTTATGAAATGTCAAGATTCACACATTCACAAAGATCCTTTGAAACATCACAGAGACAGGCAAACTCTGCCTTTTTAGGGGAAGTTTGTACTGCTGCATTTAATATATTTTCTATCCTGCAACTGAGAGAAGACCACTGGCCTTTCCAGTTGCAAGTAAAAACACAGCATTTCTAAACGGTGTGCTTGCAGGGAGATTGAGTCAATCCTAATGACCTAAGGGGAGTGGCACAGATAAACCTGAAAATAATTAGTTCATATGTAGATTGTAACAAGTTAAAATGTACATTTCAAATGTATAATAATGCTAATTAATTAAATTTATTAATTCTAAAATTTGCATAAAATTATATTCAGAAAGAAAGATATCTTTATTCAGAATCACTTCTGAAAGAATACATGTGGCCCTTCAGTACTACTATTTTAGTACTTCATAATGTGCTTCTCAAAACAAGGGTCATTGTGCAGGGAATAGCTAAATTTAAAAAAAAAAAAAAAAGAAAAAGAAAAAGTAAGTAAAAATTTTCTCTGTTTGAAAATAGTTTCTTCTACACTGGTTAAAATTTGAAAAAATAAAACCCCACATAACTAATTATTAAAGTTTATTTTTAAAATAATGTTTTTACTGTGTCAGATGCTCATCAACACTCGTTTTGGAGATGCCACTTTGGATCAGATGGTAATTTCTGACCAGACAATTTGAAAGAAGTCCTCTTATACTTGTTGATACTTAGTTGACTTAGTCTGAGTTGACTCATATTTTAATTTTTTATCTTCATTCTGCAGATAGTAAATTTATAGCGAATTGCTTGACTTTTAAACATGGATTACTGCCAGTTCTTAAAATGAAAACTCTCTCTTCTCAGGGTAAAATATCTGTGTGATTTTGCATCTCTTTTCCATTTACCTGCAGAAGATGCTAGTTTCATAATCTTTTAGTGGAGTGGAAAAAGGAACAGTGGGTCTCAGCTATCAGAAGAACACAAACCCCCCATATTTATATATGTTGTAATGCTCAGTCCTTCTTGAATTCTATTAAACATAAGTTTCTAAAAAAGCACTCCTAAACTACAGAGAGAATTGATTCAATAACTGACATTCACCCATTGGCTCAGCTGCACACCCTCAAGCTCAACAACTCCTCTCCTCTCATCTGCTATAATATGACTAGATAGAAATGGGTGATTAAATGATCATGTGTAAAATGAACCCAAAAGGAAGAACTAGCAACACACACACAAAAGAGGGATGCATGTGCATCCTTAGGGTAAGAGCTTTTTCTGTCTAAATTTGTCTGAATCTGGACTACATGTTGAGAGATCAAATAAGGTTACTTAAAAGCCTCTCAAAATTAAATCTGATCAAGAATGAGGTTACAGAAACAACACAATAACTAAATCTCAGCCGATGGTTCAGAACTTAACTTTTTCAGCCATAAGAATGTCATTATCTCAGCCTGCATAGAAACAAGATGCTGGCCTATGTGTAAAAGATGCATGTGTCTTCAGTACATCCACTGGCCTCAATTCTCTTCCTTCAATAAATTCATATCAAACCTGTGAACCTGTCTCTATCTGAATTTTAAGTTTACACTCTCGAATCCTCCTATCTCCAGCACTTTTGTTTTTCCTTATCCTTAGAAATATAATTGTGTGTACATATATCACATATATGTGGATGTGCATTCGTCCTTTTGCGTATTCACACTTGTGCTCTCAAACACATCATGCTCTATTCCAAAATTTGAGAGTAGTTTAGAATTGATAAGAAAAACAAATAAGGCATAAGTCACATTCCAAATATATATTTGAAAGCATTAGGAGGCCTGTATTTTCTGATTAAATACAGAGATATGGGAAAATACTGAAATTCTGAGATATTTTAACCAATGTAACTTGCAGTGATTTTATATTCAGCTACTCTGTCATTTTCAGTCACGGACTCATTACAGTTTTCGTGTTAGTGAAATCTAAATGAAGCCTATGTACATATCTCCAGGCAGTCCTAATCAGGGCTTAGTCCTCACCTCGGCAGCAGAAGACAGAAAATCACAACTCTCAGACTTAAGTGGATCTCTTGTGGCCTACATATACTAAGGATTTATTCATGCTGTGAAGTAAGAGCATTCCATTCTTCTCTCTTTAGCAGAGAGAGCTGGAAATCCTAAAAACTCACAGCTTGAATCAGAGGGAACACTCAGATATGTTTGACTTCCTGTGAAAAGGGTCAGGAAAAAATCTAAGATATTACAAAATATCTCACAGAATGAAATGCCCAATTTCCACCATCTCGGTTCGAACTTTAAAGTTTTTCTTTAGAGATGGATGGGTAGGAAAAGTCCCTTAAGAAATGAAAGCTGCAATTTTAAATACTTTATTGCAAGACATGATCAAATTAAAATATCAATTTTTATTTAATCAATAACTAACCTGTGTATTTAAGAATAAATAGCTAGGGTAACAGGCAGCTTCCAGATTTCAGCACTACATAAAATAGAAATATATTTAAAATTTATTTTTTCTCTAAAAAATAAGGAAAAAAGCCTTATTTAATAAAGAGTAACAAATTCCAGAATCTTACAGAAGTTTTTGATACTTTTATCTTTAAAATGTCCCCAAATAATGAAAAATTAATTTTTCTAATGAAAAATAATTTTGACTGAAAAGTAAATATAAATTCTAGTACTTCTGATAGTAAGAGAAATACTACTCAGTATAAAAAAAAGACTTTTGCTCTAGCACAATAAAAGATGATTATGAAAGGGGAAATGTATGCAAGCCATAAGAAAAACTTCCTGGTACTTATGTACATTATTCATAGCACTGATAGGAGTATTCAAACTAGCCTTGCTTTTTGGATGACTCAGGGAAGCAACTTTCCACCAGTTATCTCATTAGTGATCAGAAAACCTTTTGTTTGGCTGAAATGCATCTTTGAAAAATGTCATCTGCCCTTGTTAACAAAAGAAAGAAAATTCATTTCCTCTTGCTCTTTCTTTAGTGACTAATCTCCTCACTGTTAAAATTTATGCTCAATTTATACCTCATATGTAGGACACTGTAGTTTACAGCATTTTCCCTAATAAAAAATATTCAACTGCAAGTCACATGTCACATTTATTCTAATAAAACAACCAGGTCTAAGTCTTTAAGAGAAAAATTTTATCACTTTCTAAGAAATACTAACAAAGGTATTGGAAAACCGAAAATCACCAGCCATGAGGAGATATTTTCAAAGGTCAAAACTAGCGATTAATCTCCTTTGAAATGCAAAAGACAGAAGCAAGAGTGATCAACATGTTTTACAGGAAAATTGAATTTTTACACAAAAGATCACTAATCCTCCACTAGTTCACAATGACCTTTACAAAATTAGATCTCTACAGAGTGCTACAGGGCAAAGCAGCTTGCGCAGGCCCCGGATGGGGACACTTCTTTTGCCCTTTCTTCCACAGTTTCGATACTGTCCAACAAAGTGTTCCGTACAAATTTCTATTTAAGAAAACCCGAGAGGAAGCCTCAAGAGAGAGCAGCTGTATGCATTGCACTGACTTCTTTTCCATGCATTATTTCATTGACTTCCATTTCATAAGAGCTACAGATACCATCTATCTGCCCTTCTGTGAGGCCTATGACATGGTCCTCTAAATCCCCTCTGGATTGGAGAGCTGTAGATTTGATAGGTGGGCTGCTCAGTGGATAAGGAATTGGATGGATGGTCACATCCATAGGGCAGCGGTCAACAGCTCAGTATTCGGATGGAAACCAGTGATAAGTGGTGTCCTTCAGGGATCCATGTTTCAACCTGGACAGTTCAATACATTTGCCAATTACAGAGACTGGGATTGAGTGCAGCCTCAGCAAATTTGCAGATGACATCAAGCCGAGTGTTGCTGTTGACAAACCTGAAGGATAGGATCCAGAGTGCAGGCTCAAGGATATCATGTTGTCCAACAAAGGCAAGTACAAGGTGCTGTATCTGGGTCAAGGCAACCCCTGGTATCCTCACCAAGAGGATGGACAGCTCAAGAGCAGCCCTGCTGAGAAGAACTTGGGGCTGCTGGTGGGTGAAACACTGGACATGAGCTGGCAAAGTGCACTTGTAGCCCATTGGCCAGCCACATCCTAGGCTGTATCCAAAGCAGCATGGACAACAAGTTAAGGGAGGTGATTCTGCCTCTTTGCTCCACTCTGGTGTGACCCCACCTGGAGTATGCATCCAGCTCCGGGACCCC
The DNA here is from genome assembly GCF_028551555.1 of Melozone crissalis. Classification (NCBI taxonomy): domain Eukaryota; kingdom Metazoa; phylum Chordata; class Aves; order Passeriformes; family Passerellidae; genus Melozone; species Melozone crissalis. Next base: position 30,096,865 of record NW_026535784.1, on the reverse strand, counting down.
CAATATAATGAGGAGATGGACCTCCTGGAGCAGGTCCAGAGAATGGCCATGGACAAGACTGGAGGGCTGGAACACCTCTCCTATGAGGAAAGGCTGAGAGACCTGGGGTTGTTCATCCTGGAGAAAAGACTCTGAGGAGACCTTATTATGGCAGTAACTACTTTGTAGTAATATATAAGTACTACAGAGTAAAAAAGTACCTTTATTTCAGTACCTAGAAGCAGTTTACAAGAAAGATGGGAGCAAACATTTTAGCGGGGTCTGTTGAGTTAGGACATGGGGGTTTTAATCTGAAGTTTGATTTAGATTGGATGTTAGCAAAACATTTTATTACAATGAAGGTGGTGAAACACTGGAACATGTTGCGTAGAGAAGTGTGGATGTCCAATCCCTGGAAATATTCAAGGTCAAGATTAGACAGAGCTTTGAGCAATCTGATGGTCAAAGATGTCCCTGCTCACTGCAGGGGGAGTTGGACTAGATGATGTTGAAAGATTCCTTCCAGCTCAAACTATTCCATTATTCTATGCTTCCAAATCTTGAAAATGTACCACTTTAAGTTAGGCCTGTAGTTTAATGTCCTCAGGTGTGCCATGTTTGCTTTACAACCCCTTGATCATTCCTACTGGCCTTGACAACTTATTCATTTTTATCACCATCACATTTCCAGTTGTGATGGTGATAAAACACTTTTTGTTTATGTCCCATTTTAATTTCCAAAACTCATTTCTCAGAATGTATGCATTCTTGAAAAAACACCTTTAACTGCAAATTAGTTATATTTAGGTATCTATATATTATGAATGATTCCAAATAATTTTGCAGCAATTGCCTATGAAAATTGACTCAAGAATGCAATTTCATGTCACATTTTTAAACAGCAAATCTAATTTAAGATATTAACCTCCCAGGTCAAAAATACTTGTTCCTGCTTCTCTCTTATGACACTGCTGTAAACAGATGACAAAGATAAAAAATGAGGCTTTTACTAAAGTAATTGTTCCAAGTTTCTTTATAAATACTAACTTTTTATCACCTGTTGCTGTAGTTATTAACTGCAAAGAAAATGCCAGGATAATAAATGGAATCCATATAGGCATATGCTTTTTAAATAATCCCTTTTCTATTTTATGGGTACCTCTATGTTTTGTAAACCACCTGTAACACTGATAATCAATGGAGATACAACTTCTGCAAAGGATTAATTTCTGGCTTGACAATGATTCTTCGACTCCTTCATTATCAAGAAAATGTCTTAATACAGTAAAAAATTTGTGTTTGAATAGACACTATAGGGAATGCTCTTTCATACTTTGTTGCTTTATCTACTAGAACTTAAAAAAAAAATCACAACATGAACCTAGGGAAAACATCTGTTTTCTTATTCCAGATACTACCCAAGCATTCATCAGCTTCTGTAATCTTGTAAGAAAATAAACTGCATGACAAATCAGTACTTAATACACACCTGTTAAAGACTTCATATTCTACTGAAGGTTAATTTTGCCTAGTGCTACCACTTTGTAAATTACCTGTAAGTGATTGTGAATATAGATACAGGCTTAAGAAAAATATGCAGGAAAGATCAATGATTTTAGAGAATTCCTTCAAAATATTTCAGCTAATGAAAAAAAACCCAAAAATCCAACCAAAACCCATACCAAAAAAATTGAGAAAGACAAGGATTTCCAAAGCTTCCCAAAACTTAGAATTAAGGTTGCTTAAATGTATATTACTCAAGATAATCACACACACACACACCAAATAATCAAGAAAACAGTAATTTACATCACTCCTGTTTTCGTTCCTTCCCTACTTCACTATGTAAAATGTTCTGCCATGGATGTTCCGTAATTTCTTTTCAGCTCTGGAAGTAATCCTCTCATTCATTGTTTAAAGCCACAATCAAACATAGTATTTAATCTGTGATTCAGATTAAGATAAATTTTTTGCTGATTCACTCTATATAATGAAGTATTCAACTCTATATAATGTAGTACGAAGCCAAATTACTCACTTGGAGACCACATGTGGAGAACCTAACACATTACCAATAAATTCTTTGCCAATGGAGAATTGATTAAGGAGCATGGAGATCAATGACTGAATTTATCATGGTATTTGGCATAAGGAAATAAATGCAAATAAGATTGGCATGATGTCCATATTTTTTCAATTGAATATTTTCTTAATTGTAATTTCCTGTATTGATAGATATTACATCAAAACAATTTTTGTAGAAAGTCAGATAAGTAGGAACAGTACTGAAGAAGAGATTTGGTTTGGTTCTTTCCTCCTCCAACCTGTTGTGCTCTCTCTGCACTTTCTTTCCTTTTTTACTCAGTGTTTTCTAATTATCCTTAAGCTTATGCCCAATTTTCCATCTTTGATTACCTATTCCACCATTGCAATTAGACTGCTTATTTAGAATCTGAATGTAAATTAAGTGATTTTGGTCATATGTTGGTCTACATTCCTTAGCCATCAACTAATAAAAAGTAGAGCCAGAGAGTTTTTTGGGTTTATTATTATAGTAATATATTCACATTATATGAATATGTGCAATATTATCATTACATTTTTCTTTAAATCCTCCATTGTGTCTATGGCTTCTTTGCACTGGAATCAGTGAATTGAGTTGTGGAGTTTTTAGTGCCATAAGTTGCTAACACATATTAAGGACCATATAGAAATAGGCTACCCCTGCCCCCCAGGGCAGCAGGGCACATTTGATTAATTCCACTGTGCTTTAGAAAGCATGAACGGCCCATTTTCATGTCATGTGTCAATCACGGGGCATTTCTACAGTCATTGCTTAATTAAGGAGGGCACTTCCACATTCAGTGTGAGAGTATGAAAGATTTATTTAGGGGATCTAATCACACTTGGAGCTTAATGCTGACTCAACTGAAGGATTTGCAGCCTACAAATTTTAATGAAAATTTAAGGTCTTTATGCTTCTTGCCACCATAAAACACAACACTAAATTTCATGTTCTGTCGAAGCTCATGTGCAGAGTTACCAAGTGAATGTACAAAAGTAAAGCGGCAGAACAGAGCCATTTTCTTTATAGCCTGTATTTCTCAGCTCCTTGTTGCCAGGGTCTGTTTCAGGGGGTGGTATAAGGGGGTGCCCAAATGCAAGATTTCCAATGGGAATAGACTGTACAAGGAGCTTGCTTACTGTCCCTTACTACTGAGAGAGCCAAAGAAGTGAAAGTCATTAGTGGAAATTTAAGGAAAAAAAAGTCATAGAATTACAGAATGGTTTGGTTTGTCAGGGGCCTTAAAGAACATCTAGTTCCAAACCCTATGCCACAGGCAGGGACACCTCTCACTAAACTAGGTTGCTCAAAATTCAATGAAACCTGGCCTCGAACACTGTCAGGGATGGGGCATCCACAATTCCTGTGGGCACGTGTTCCAGTGCCTCAACATCCTTACAATACACAATTTTTTCCTAACACCTAAACTTGGACCTACTCTCTTTCAGTCTCAAGACACACCCTCATTCTGTCACTGCAGCTCCTTAAGATGAGCCCCTCTTTGGCTGCCTTATACGCCTGATTCTGGAAAGTCTCCTCACATAATTCTTGGAGGCGTGGTTTGTTTCTTTACACATATTTAAAAGTTTCAGGAAGTCAGAAGCCAACCTTCCACATGCACAAACATACACATATACTCACAAATACCAGTGAAATAAAAAAACCCCCATGTGAACAGAAATATATAAAAAGAAAAATATTGATTCAAGCATCAGAAAAATATGAATGTCTTGAAAGGAATGACTCAGACAACAAATACACTTATTCAGTGTGTTTTGCATCAAGGAATACCAGACTAAAACAAAATAAAAAACAGGTAAGTGCCCATACTCTGTAATGATAGGCGAACTCACCAAACATCCTTATGAGGTAGCACTTGTACTTTTAAAATATGTGTCTGAACAGCGCAACTTAAACCAGAATTTAAGCCATTGCAAATGTTAAATTGGAATTCTGAGAACAAGTTTCACATGTGACCTGCACAGTTCAGTACAACAGATAAAAATTCTGCTAGCTTATGGGAATACTATACATTGATTGGATTCTCAATCCCTTGTAAATAACACTGACTTCCAGACATCCTTTGAAAATATATGGCCTTTTATATTTGGAGGAAAGGGCATATTAATTTTTTACAGTTTAGTCTAAACAGAGATGCATACCTAGCTGCATCAAATTTAATACCCATCAAAGAAAGGCTATTTTTGAAAAGACATCAGCTACCATTCTAATAGTATGTACTATCTAGTGATAAAGTAAGAAGATATATTACTTGTAAGGAACACACATAAAACTAAGAAATATGAATGGAAATTTGAGCTTTTCATTTATGAACCAGCCATGATTTGCATTTTTAACATACTAAGGTCCCTCTAGAATTCTGCCTTTTTTCTTCTATTTCAGTCACACTACAGTGCTGTTTTCAAGTACTGCTGTACTGGAGATAGTTCAAGAGAGAAATTTATAACCATTAACTCTATCCTTTGCTTGACAGAGTACTTACATGAATCTTGTGTTGAATAATTGCAAAACTTTTAAGTTGACTCCAATGCAGTCTGATATTTTAGCAAAGTATCAGTAGACTTCATTTGTTTCTGGCCCGTAGAGACATTCACCTCAAGGCACTGCCTCAGGCTTTTGGATTTCTTGTCTACCTTCTTCCTTGAGATTGTTTGTGCTGCTTTTTGCTTCTCACTAAATAAACCTACCTTAACAGCATTTCAGCACCCTAGAGCAGCCCTGTTTTCTAAATTCAGCAAATATCTTTCTAGAAAGATCATTTATAGAAAAAAACCCCATAGTATCTACGCATCTATTGCTATATACATAACAATCATCAGTTATGTGCTCTTCACAAATCCTGTAACTAGATTTTGTTTTACAAATTCTGTTTTAATTTATTCAATTAAAGAGGTAAAATGCTATGGAGGCAGTGAGGATTCCTTCAGCAAACACAATGGTTTAACACAGAGGCTCTGCCAGTACAGATTGGTAGAGGTCTGCAGAGTCACACACAGCAATCTGCAGATGAAGAGCAGTTTATTTTAGTGCTACAGGCTTCTAGAAACTGTTACCACCTCTGAAGCTGATGTCGATTCATTTTCCACATTAGCTGCAGTGCAGTGGCAGCACCTTCTTACAGGTGTAACTGGCAAGCAGACTATCAGGCGTTGTTTCTGTTTTCAAGAATTTAGCAGCTGAAATTCATGCAATATTCATATATGGCTCCAAACTCTTCTGTAAAATGACATGCTTTTTTCCGTATTTCAAATGACTACTGTATATTTGATACTAACTATTTGAAGCTTTTGAAGTGAAATCAAAGGTGGGGTTTTTTTGCTTTCTTAAACTTATTTATAATAAATTAAATTCTCACAAGCTATGTTTGGTAGGACCAAAGACCAAAAGATAGATGAATTTGTCAAAATTCAAGAAGTTCCTCATACATTGCTTTTCAAATAGTCCTTTTTATCTTTTATTTTAAATTAATGCAGTCCCTAAATGCTAGCTGTTTAGCCTGAGTTCTTAGCTATCTCCCCTAATGCAGAATTTTTCCAATAGTTTGTAATTCTTTTTTTTCCTTCTGATTTGGGGGGAATGTTCCATCATTAACAGTGAAATCCATTGAAAAGATTTGTTTGAACACATTAGCAATGTAATGCAAAGTTGTTTCACCTACAACAAGTTGAATCACTTGTTTCTTATACAACTTCAACCCTCTAGCACATCCCTAGATGTGCTTCTAGTCCTTAAGCTAAATTCTCAACAATACTAAAAATTGGAGCACAAAATTTGGCTTCAAGCAAGTGCTACTAAATATAAAGCTTACTGCTCTAATTTCAGAATATGTTCTTGCCTAGAGAGCTGTAAAAATCCATGGATTTTTTTTCCATTCTTCTAGTAGCTTAACACCTTAATGCTATTGTAATTAACCAGGATATAACATCCACAGAATGACAATACAATTGGCACTTGGGAAACTAATGAGGAGTATTAACTCAGCTGTTATGACAGCACAGAAGGCAAAAGCTCCAGTTCACCATATGCATTCACTGTGCTACTCACAAAGCACAGAAAAACTATTGCCTATACTGCATTGTAAGAATACCTCCACAGGTGTGTAAGTGCTTGTTGACTAAACTTCTGTTAATCCCAGAGCATATTCAAGGGCCTGCTGGGCCCAGATAAACAAACTCAGGAAAACAAAACTTTAAATCTGAGTGTTTTAAAGTCTTTCACTCCTGCCTGCTGCTGCCTCCCTTCACCGACATGTGTCCATGGCCAGTATAATAAAAAACAGCACTAAAATACCTTGAGACAAGTCAAACTCATCTTTAGACCTTCCAGGAAAAGCACAGGCTCAGTTCTTCATTACATACTTTTCCATCCTGTCACAGGAGCTCTAGATCATACTGTCAACTACTGAAATTCTAGGCTGTCTTCACTGCCAGAATCACAACCTGTGTCACCCTGTCAATGGCAAACAGAAGTAGAAGATAAACTTGAAAATTTGGTGCAGCTATTTTCCTTTAGCTCAGCTCACTGTCCTCTCTGCAGGACTTATCTCCAGAATGATCCTCAAGATAAATATGTCTTTGTTCATTTTAATTATCACTGCTGTATGGCAGGATTCAAGCAACCCAACATTAGCACCAGTTTTCTTGGCACCCATTGGAATGGCATTGCAAATATTCCTGTCCAGGCTTTTCAAGAGCAGTTGACAGACAAACTATTTACATCCTCGTCCTGACAGCACACAGTGAGGGGTGTGGGGCACATAGGGACAACCTAGAAAATACAGTTCTTCCTGGCTGAGTATAGGTGGTTTGAAAATCCTCTCATCTAGCACATTCACCACACTTTGTTGAACAAACCACTGCATAGGTGGCAAGACAGGTATTACTTTTGTTTAGAGAACCAATAGATCAAAATAACGTTTCAGTGGTTTCAGAGACTACACATAAAAAGAGGAATCTATATCCTATTTATTTTCCACACTAAAACCCAGGCTCACTATTTCCATTCTTGCTTCTGCTCTACTAAAAGTCAGGGTGAGATCTCTCAGAATGGCAATAATGACTTATTTGTGAGCTCCCTCTTTACGTATATTTTATATTCTGTCTGACCTATGTCCACACTTACTTCACATCCCATTTTTCTATCAGGCTGGAGAAAAAGGATGATTCCTTATCATGCTGATGTAAATCTATAAAAAGTCTGTCATTTATGAGGATTAGCTAAGTACTCTTTTGAGGTGTCTTCAACATTTAGAATAACCAAAGTACTCTACAGATATGCTCTGTAAAGGCATTCAGAAGAGCTGAGTATATGCCGACAAGTATTTAATTTAAAGATAAATATTCTGGCTAATGTAGGCAACATCTATCTAACAGACTGAGTTCTGCTTCATTTTCCAGTTAGGGTAGATGATACTGAAAATCAGGTCTCTTCCATCATACCATGGTGGGGATGAAAGGTAGAACAGGGAAGAGAAAGACACAAGGAGGAACTGGAATCAGTGGACCAATATGTGATAACAAAAAGGCTATGTCCTATGTCAAATTTCCACAGATACTCTGCAATATGGGCACACCTAAAAAAAACCAGTCCCATAGTGTCTCCATAAATTATGAGATATTTGCAGTGCAGTCCTCATGGATATAATTGATATTTGACTTTCTTCTATTTTAAAAAATGTAATTTTAATGAAAATTAACGTTCTTGGAATCAAAAGTAAATATTCTGCCTCATTGCTATAGGTATATATCATGATTCAGTTAGACTTTTAACAAAGGCAAAACAAAAATCAACCAAACAAATCCCTTTTTATATTTAAAACTCTATAAACAGTATTAGATTACTGATTCTCTGGGAGATTTACTGTGTTTGAACTATATCTAGGTTCAACAGGCAAAACACAGGCAACTAATTTAGATGTATAAATTTTATATTAATTGATGATTAATTAATCTAACAGTTTTCTTTACATAAAGAATTTTTGTAAAAGTTAAGTTGATCTTGTTCTCATGGGAAGTCTCTCATGGGATGCCTCCCACATAATTCCCTCTCACTGCACCTTCCTCCAGTAAATATCTGTAAAGAGCTGCTAGATTGTTCTGAAAAATTACTCTTCTTAATGCAGCCTTCAGGTTTACTATTCATAGAAATCTCTAAAATTTATTAGATATAATGCTTATTTAGGACATCCAAGGGCTCTCTGTACATGTATGCTAATTTATAAAATTTATAAAATTTTGGGATTCGTAACAATGATCACATAACTCTGCTCTGGAAAAAACAGGTAAGTAACCAGTCCAGCCTGAATTTGCTCACTTGTACATTGTGTGAACAAGAGTGAAATAATTTAATTTTTTTTCAAGCAAATGCTTCGGTAGTAACACATCCATGCATTAGCATAAAAGTCCTTTCTGCCTCCTCTCACTCTTCTGCACAGAACAGAGAAATCAGGCAGGTAGGTGTAAGGAACTCTGGGAGGCAGAGCTCTGTGGAATGGACATATTAACATATGGAGAGCCCACAGCTCACCGGAACCAAAAGTTCATGGCAATTGTAAAGATGCAATGAATACTCATTCTCCTCCTCAACCCTTTCACCCTCCCCCTTGTCTCTTGCTTCCCCAACAAGGCTACAGCAGATACATTGCTCAATTTTAATGTAATCCCTCTCTTTCAGGGTATCATGTCCTCAGGCCACAGAGCAGATTTTACAGTTGTTTCCTCTTGTATCCTTGTTTCTGCTGTCAAGGTGAGTCTCAAAGGTTCAAGTGTGTGATGAATACCAAAAACCTGACTTGGACTGTGGGAACTTGGAGAAACAGTGGCTAACAACTCACTATACTCAAATGATCAAATTCTGAAGTTATAAAACTTTCAAAACCACAGTCAACAACAACTTTTTGTTTCAAAATCCACTCCTCTGTGTTTTTTTAATTTGCATATCCTAGATATTTGCATACTAGTACTGTATAACCTCATTTGGGTAGTCTCAGAAGCTAATAGCTTCTGACTGACATTAATAGGTTCCAAACTGTGGTTTAGTGCTGCCCAAAACCTTCTAAATCAAAATCTAATTTATGTAGAAATGTTTCATCATCAAATACTGATAAAAGTCTGGCTTAATATGTGCTGAAGTATTACCTCAACTTCCAGTGGAAATAAAGAGGGGCAAAAAAAACAAAGGACCTCCCTCACACCATTGTTTTCTTGAAAAATTCTTTTAAGGAAGTAGAGGAAAGGACACTATAGAACTAAATTAGAATGACATCATTTGACCTTTCAGAAAAAAGGCATTTGCTGTATTAAAAATAAAAGAAAAGAAAATGATGAGCTACTACTGACATTTTTAGAAGTAGAAACAATAGCTCTCTAAGCTTCTGATAAGCTCATTTTTTTACTCTCATGTCAGGGTAAATGATTGTTTAAAGAACCAAATACAGCATCAAAGTAATAAGTTGTCCAACTTATGGTGAATTAGAATCTTTCTTCTTCACCATCCCCTTGAAAATTTTCAAAATATCCTTAAGCTACAGGCAGACCCCGAGCCTTTTGGAACTATTCAAAGGTCATTTCAGCTACATACTCTATCATGCAGATTACTGCACTAACCAGGGGATGGGACTCATTTTAATCCAAAAGTGAAGTACATGTAATGAGACGTGGCCATGGGCCCTGCACTCTGAACAAAGAGTTTATATGTGTTCAGTCAGAAACTGATGTATTTGCCTACTCAAGAAAAATGAGGGGAAAAGCCACCCCCGATTTCAAATTAAAACAGACAGGGATTAATAATTTCTATTGGTGTTTTACCATGCATTCTGGAACATTCTAAATACTTTTAACCAGAAATTTTTTTTCTTCTGAAGACTTAATCTTTATCAAGCATTACAATCTGAGGAGCAAGACTAACAAAAAGGTAAGCAGAAAAATCTGTGTTACTTACACAAAAAAAAAAAAAAGTGTAAAATATTTCACTCTACAGGAAGTGAACAATGCTGAAATTTAAACCAATAAAGGGAGATTTCATTTGTCAGCTTTAAAGGAGCTAGAGATTAGGACCATGAAATGAAGCATTTTAATTTTTTTGCTTTTGATACATTAAGTTAATAACAATTTTAGTTAAAATTTAGAAAAATATTGTTGAGTCAAAGCCTTCTTTTCAACATGATATTTGACACTTCAAAGAGTGACAACAATAGCAGGCACAGCAACACAACTCAAGACTGGTACTCAGACCAACATTGTCAAATAAAGAATCATGGTATGTCACTGACATCTTTTAAAAAAAATCCTTTCTTTGGGATTTTTCCCTCTTCTGGGAAGCTGAGGCCCCAGAAAAAGAATGTAAACAATGGTTATCTGCTGCTGTGAAATGCCACAGGTGCACCTGTGATTGGCCCATGTTGCATGTGTACAATTAAGGTCCAATCAGAGACTGAGCTCTCTCTGGGACAGAATCAGAGAGAGCTTCTTTATTATTGATTCCTTTTCTATTCTTAGCTTAGCAAGCTTCTGAGACTTTTTCTCTCTATTCCTGTTAGCATAGTAATAATGTAATATATAGCGTAAAATAATAAATCAAGCCTTCTGAACATGAGGTCAAGATTCTTGCCTCTCTCTTCACCCCTGAGAAACCCTTGCAAGCCTGGTAACAATGATAGGCTGTGTTTTGGGGAATAAAACAGTGCCTTGCAGTGATCCCCAAGCAAGTTCTGCTCTCATAAGCAGCAAGCATCTTAGAACCACACTCCTCACAGGCTAATTAGAAGCCCTGTGTTGTGGCTCACCCCCAGCCAGCAGCCAAGCCCCACGCAGTCATTCCGTCACCAGAGGGATCAGGGAGAAAACTGGAACAGTACAAGCCAGAGAATTCATGGGCTGAGAGAAACATGGCTCAATAGGGAAGTAAAAATCTGCATAAACAAGCAAAACGAAACAAAGAATTAATTCCCTGCTTCCATGGGCAGGCAGGCGTTCAGCCGTTCCCAGGAGAGCAGGGCCCCATCACAAGTAATGGTTACTTGGGCAGACAAAGGCCATTGCTCTACAGGTTGCCCCCTTCCTCCTTCTTCCTTCCACTTTACACACTGAGCATGATGTCACATGGTCTGGAATATCCCTGTGCTCAGTTTGGGTCACCTGTCCTGGCTGTGTCTCCTCCCCAGCACGGCAGGATGAAAAGCAGAAAAGGCCTTGGCTCTGTGCAAGCCGTGCCCAGCAATAAGAGAAATATCTCCACATTATCAGCCCTGTGTTCAGCACAAACCCAAAACACAGCCCACGCCAGCCACTGGGGAGAAAGTTAGCTTTACCCCAGCTGAAACCAGCACATACTCTTGTAGCAGTTAGCTTCTTTTAAGGCACTAATGAATATTACATTAACGGCACTATATTGACTCTTGCCTGTTCAGACACTGCAGTGCTCAGAGCTGCAAGTTCAAAAGCAACAAGTTTAAAACAAATTTAGTTTGATGTGAAAAAAAGCATTCACTTTTTTTGTTTGTGTCTCTTTTGTTGCATGAAGGAGAATATGTTCAGCAACAATGAATAAATGCTTAGATTCCCATGGATCAAACAAGATAGCACAGCAGCTTTGACATTAGGGAAAGGTAAACTGCATTTAAATAATCCCAAAACAGAGAGAACTGTTTTGCACTCCGAACTTTGCACTCTGCTATACTTTTTTCTAAATAATTAGATTTACATGGGCATTCCTTCTTCCTGGTCTCTTCAGCTCATCCCTCTCTAATTCAGGTCTGAGAAACAAGATGAGATACTCAGATCTACAGAATGAGTGGCCCTTGAGGACCCTGTCTATTCAGAAGTTTCACACAGTTCTTCAGGTGTTTTTTGTGCAATAAAAATGCATGACTAAGAATTGCATTACCAGAAGGTATGCAAATATTCAGCACTACTATTAGTCCAGTTGAATATCCTTTTTCAGGACAATGCTTCTGCTGAAAAAAACACCCTGCTAAAAGGAGTGGGTTTTGTCACTGATTCAAACAACAATGTTCTGCCTGTGTCCCCTGAGCCTCTCTTAATTCTCAGAAAAAAATAATTTTTGCACAGTATTTGATTTGGCACACCTTAGAGTAGTTAATTCAAGACAATTTTTTTTGTTTCCTTTTCTCAACATAAAGGGCTCCCTGCAGGTTAAACCAAGAAAATACGGTTGTCATCAGGCATGCAATGTTTTAATGTAAAATGCCATCTATCAGCTTGGAAAAAACATTTAGCTTTTCACAATTTTTAAAATTTTTCTGAAGGATAAGTCTGGTGTCTACAAATAAGGTGACAAATCTCAAAAATAGTAATGCAGATCAGAATTTGTGTTTCCATTTTCAGTATAGTTCTACATTAATTAAACATACAAGGCATTTTTTGTTATTATAATTGAGATGGGTGGAAAGTTCTGCAGCTGAAATGTTAAACAATATGAGCTATTCATATAACTCAAACAAACACCCTGCAGAACTATTAAAAATATACTTTCCTCTATACTTCACATATCCTTGATGTTATAAGTTGAAATATGTATTCAGAATACATAAAAAATAAGGCTTTATTTACAAGCTTGTATAGGATTGTCAGCACTTATTTACAACCAGCAACAACTTTTTCCCTGATATTTGCTGTAGTTCAAGTTTGCATGGAAAACAAACACTTAAGGCCATGCCTAACTAAATGCTACTGCTCATTCCTGTCAGGATAAGCAAAATTAGAAGTTGCATCTTGTAATTCCAAAAAAATCTGATGCTCTTCTCTCTTCATTTGACATTCTGCATAAATAAAGATCTGATCATACTGCTTTCCAGTCAAGACACACGAAGATTATCATTAAAACTAACATTAATACAATTTCCTTAAAAAACAGCTGGAATCCCACTCTTAGTATCTTGAGTGGGAAGGTTTGTTATGGCTTATTAGTGTGCTGTACTGTACAACAAAATGGACTGCATAGAGCCTTCAGGGATTTATTGATGCCAGGATCACCAATTGAACACAAATATAAACCATTTAGCTGCAAATTTACTGATATAAAAGCACCCCATGAGTAAAACGTGCAGGATCAGACTAAGTTACAAAAATCTACAGGGCAGAAAGCAGAGTTCTCTCCATACGCAGCTCATCATAAAAAACAATGAAAAAATACACACATTCCATTAAAATAAGTAGGTAGACCAATTAAACCTCTTAATTCTGAAATTATTACTGATGCACTTTATTGAAATAGATTACTGATATTTGTGCCTAGGCATAAAACTATTTTAAATATTTTTATGTAAACTATTTGTGCTACAACAGTTGAATAAATAGTGATAAATAAAATCTCAAACAAGGTTAGTCTAATACATAAAACTATTTCTCCAACCATTGTTGAATGATATGGAACTCAAAATTTAAGACTAGCTACAGTTTCTGGAAGTCCACCCTTTCAATGGTAATCTGCAAAGAAACTTAAATCTTTGAGAATTTGTTCTTAGCATATACAAAAGGAAAATTATTTGTGTTTGAAATTTATTTTACCCACATAAACAATATGCAAGATATATTCAACTTGATTTCCCTTACTATAATAGAGCAGGGAGCTTGTGAAAATTCAGTCAAAATTCTAAAGTGTTACAGAGAGACCTTAAGAAAGACAAGCAAGATGAATGGCCTAAACAGCAATGGGATTTTTAGATTTAACTCAAGGACAATAAATGTGATTTACATTGTTTTCATGGAGCTTGCATTCAACTTGTGATAATTTGTATCAGCTACAGTAAGATTAATCACCTTGAAAGCTTGTTTACCTTCTCTATTTTATGTAAAAATGTCAGTTCATTGGTGCTTCTTAGTGAAACAGTATATTTATCCATATATTTTGTTTTGTTTTATCAGTAGATAAATCAATATTTTACAGTTTTAGAGGGATTCTGCTTTTCAGGTTGCAATCCTAGGAAGCAGTTTCAAACCAACATACTGTGATGTGAAAGTCTTGGTCATCCTGAATATCAATTGCCCAACATCCTAATATTCTGTGAAATTTTTTCTGCTATAAACACTAATTTTGCACTAATGAGCATGTGTCTGTTTCTCTCACTGAAGTATAAATGACAGGGGGAAAACAGAATAAATAGAAGGGAGAAACACAGCAATTACATTTTAAAAAGAAGTATTTAAACACAGTTATATTATTGAAAAAAAAAATACTAATTACATCATAATTGATGAAGGAGAAAAGAAAATTTAGCAATGCAAAAAGGAAGGTCATTCATCATGAAATTTAAGGAAGTGGATCAAGCTTGTTTATGTGTCCCCAACAGCTTCATCTGCATAGCCAAAACTGGAAGGGGGGTGAAGGTTAACTGTATCCTTCACCCATTTTCTCCAGTAATATGGTAACTTCCCAGGGAGACTTCTAGTTAGCTCCACATTAATCTTGAATAACTACCTCACTTAGGTCCAAGTGAAAATCCTCACAAGAATATTCAATGTTCATTCATGTCTACTAAAGGCACAAGACTGAGGGTTAAGAGGTAGATTACTGGTAGCAGCATTAGCTTTTAAAGAAAAATAGCAAATCTGGACTCTTCTAGCTTCCTTCTCTAACTCCTTACTTCAGGATGGATTTAAGAGAGAAAATAGGCCATGAAAGCATGATCCTTTGAAGCATTCCATTTAGTCTAAAAAATGGCAGCATTAAAAATATGAATGAGCCTGGTTCTACAAATGTAGCAACAGTTCTGGAAGGTTTTGATCTCCTTCCTTGCTGCCACCAGGCAGAAAGCATGCATCTTTACCCTCTCTGTACAGATTTTGACTTCAGACAAAAAAGAAACATCAAGTGATTTGATTAATTAACCAGTGAAATCAGACTCACAAATGGTAATCCCAGTAAATTTACAAAATTAATCTGCACTGCAAGAACTGTGTGCTGGAGAAATTAATGAGTTTTTATTATTTAGTTAATTTGTATGTTGTTGTATTTCAGAAAACTTCCAGATGGTGAGAAGTGGGAGTATAGTTATTGAAGAAATTATTCATCTCTGCCTAGCTACAGAATATGTCGACAGTCCTTGGTACAGTACTTAGAAGCCCAACATTAAGAAACACTGCTGAAATATTCTTATAGGAGGCCAGCATAGTTCTTTGTTCCCTAAAAAACCACCAAACCTCAACAATCTTGTTATTATTCAATCTGTAGTCATGTTTTTCTTTTTTTTGCTGGAGGAGTGTTAGGAACTTGAGAGACACTCTGTTTTTCCTATTGTCTGATTTTCAGGCAAAATATATTTTTTTCTTTTCTTTAAAGCATTATTCTGAATCATATTAGATGCAGCTGGAAAGAAGCAAGTGCTTTTCTTTAATGCAGAATCCAGACTTTGAAAATCACTTAAACACACAAATATATATGACAAATAATATGCAAATAAGTATGCATATATACATCATTTATATAGTCATGCTGTTCAAAGACTAAATTGCTTCTCACACATCTACCCCAGAACTAAAACATTTAATTTTTGTTTCTTTCCGTTTTTTCCCTATTACTGTCTTATATCTGTTTCAAATCACACAATATTCTGAGTTGGAAGGAACTCACAAGAATCAAGTCCAGCTCTTTAATCAGTGGTTTACATGGGGATCAAACCCACAATATTAGCATTTTTACATCATCCTTTAATCAGATAAGCTAATTTTTTATGTCTGTTGTGAAGTTAAACAGTTACTATTAGTTAGGCTACTCCTACAGTGCAGTGTTAGAATCTCTGCTAGGGTTCTCCATCATATAGGAATTTATTGAACACTGCATGACTGGTCTACAAGGACTCAAAGTTAATCATTACTCTGACAGCACAGAGGAAATAATGAGCTTTGAAGGTTTTTATCTGGTGTTTTTTTTCCTGAAAAAAAATAATAAAAGCAATGCTTTCCAATACTGCTTTTAAGTGACTTTAAATGTAAACATGTATTTTTCGTTTTCTTGGCAATCCTATGCCAGCCAATAGGTAGCATTCATTGACAAGTTAATAAGCAGAAAAAATGTGGTTTTCTTTGCCATTGGAATGGAATTGGACATTAAAATAACGAAGGAAGAGGAGTCTTCATCCTTCACCTATTACGTAGCAGCTAACCAGTCTCTAGATTGAATTTCCAGTTTGAATCTTAGTATGGTGGAATACCACACTGACACTGTAAATTATTTCAGGGACACCTCTAGATTAGAAGGGAAAGAGCTGAACACATACCAGAAAAAAAAAAGGGAAGAGAAAAAGTACAGGGCAGGAAAGTGTAGGTGTCATTTCCCTGGCACCAGTTGCTGTAGGGTGAATGTCTTTGAAAGCAAACAGTTCTGTTTTGGTGCATGGGTGAAGTAGTGGGAGGAAATGAAAATATTTTCAAAGATGAGAGGCTTGGAGCAAATTAATCCTTATTTTACCTGAGTGAGGACTAATTACATATGACTGCAAAAGTCTAGAAGTTAAACTCTTCTGAGCACCAATTGATGTCCTAGAATGCTCATTGCCATTTCAGTGATAGATCTGGCTTCAGTTCCTGGAAATTCTGAAGACAGCTTTGCATACTGCTGGCCTTACCTATCAGGTCTGGATATAAAACAGCTACAGGATTTGCAATGCTAGGCAGCACATCTTAGGTAGGGAATGTAGATGAAAAAGCATTCAAATTCTCAGATTCTATATCCTCTCTTCAGATCTGTTGAGATATTCTCCTTACAAACATGTTTTGATGAATGCTTGAGAAACAGATGCTTTTTAAAAATGCCTGTTTTCTATAGCACAAATGAAAATAGACAGGGAGGTCACTATGCTGAATTTGTACCAGTGACAGGTCCTCTCATCCCACAAAATTTTCCTGAAGCACAGAAGGTTACTTTCTGTACAGAAATAGCATGAGACATAAGATAGAAAGAGAAATAGTTTTTAAAATTAGAATAACGTTAGGAAGTTCAAAGTCTGCTTTCTCTTGTTCATGCCAATTGTTCTCATATTTGCTGAGTTCTGCTTCTGGTTCTCCAGTTGAGTTCTGACATGTCCTTTCCAATGGTAATTTTTTTATTTCTGCTTAAACTATCTTTATCACACTTCTCTCAACAAGTGTTTTGTTTTTAAATGTGTTTATGTAACAAAAGCCAAATTTTGAGTGCCAAAGTTATGAAATTTCTTCATATAATAGCAGCCATCACTACACAAAAATCAGTTAGACTTGTAACTGAAGGACTCTGCATGACTGGACCCAGATATCTTAAAGCCCTTAAAATTGCATGCTTTATAGGTTCACAAAGATATGGATATGATTAATAATTTCTATGCTGCAAAAATTATTTTAAAATATACCATTTACAAAATATTCACTTATAGAGCAAAAATACCTAAATGGGTTGATAATAAAAGTGTGTGTGTAAGTTGTCCAAGATGCCCAAAAGATTTGGTATTTTTGATGTAGAATTAACATTTCAACAGAACAATTAAAAGACACGTTCAGCTGTTTCTATTTGTTGTAATTTTAAACCAACTTGGTTGTCATGCTGCTATTATAGGATTTTAGCAAGTATTGAGGCACTGATCTAACCCTGCAACTTTCAAAAGAATTTCACCATTACAGCTCTATTTCTCCAAATATCATTCGAAATTCCAGATGCTGGAAAGGCAGTAAAAATGATTAAATAATATTAAAATTTCATTGTCTTCCTTTTACATCAGTCAGAATATCAATTACCATCTGGTGAACTGTGAAACAAAAATTTAAGTTTTCTTTCAAAAGTACAGTTCAGAGTACCACTTTGAATTCTACTGGGAAAACACAGGTTCTGGAAACAGCTGTCCAACAAAACTGTCCCTCACACTGTTTATAGTCTTACTTATTATGTAGTTTGCAGTATGACTTTATAACTGAATTCCAGAGTTTTTATTTCACTTTTGCTACAGATCTCATGGAAATTTCCTCCAAAATTTGCAGCGTATTGCTTCCAATAGACTGCCTGTTTCAAAGTATGGGATCGTAGCTCTAATTTTGACAACCAACAGGAAAGAAAAGCAGAGGGCTATACTTTTTTTTCTCACTGAGTTTGACAGATTTAGCTTGGAACAGAAAATGAAGGATTAATTCACTCTGGAATTAAAATTATTGGAAAGAAAAAAAATTAAATGAATGGAATCAGTAGAAGTCTAAGAGAAATATGTTAGTGTAGATTATGGAACTCAGAATTCTTTTTTGACTTCAACAGCAATTTTCTGAAGTTGAAAATTTTCTGGATTTTAGATAATATACCTATTAGATTTTGGCCCTCTTAAAATAATTTTAAACTGAAAAGTAATTTCAAAACATGAAAGACATCAAAAGTTTTATTTAGAAACTACCAACATGTTTTTTACTATTTTTAATTTTTTTTTTTTTGTTTTGGAATCCTATCCCCAAAGTTAGTACCTGACACTAATTCACAGATTATTGAAAAGCCACTTAATTTTGTTACTGCTGAAAATCCTTCTTCTTTAGGAATAAATCTTGATTAAAAATAATAAACATAAAAGCTTTCATAAGTCCTAGCTAGTCCGTGAGGCATCTAGAATCTTCAGAATATTTTAATATACCCCAGGGTAAAAGTTTTTCCATACTGAATTGATTTCACAAACTAAATGTATCACACATCATTTGTTCCCTAGTTCTTGGGAAATAAGCAGAGACAACTTCAATCATTAAGAAATTTTTCTGACAAAAAATGAAACAGCAAATGGACTCATTATGCTGCACATTCTATCATAATTAATCTACAGCACACAAGTACACAAGGCATTCTACTAGCAAGCTGAAATCTTTTTATTGGTTAATGCATCTGAGAATATAAGAACACCAGTAAGCTTTTTAAAGCTTGCTTACTACCCATTTCTGTAACATCATTCTGTGCCAGATTCAGTGAAATCTTAAACACATCAACCTACATGAATCCAGAGCCTGTATTCTCCTGCTGCCTCTAGCTTGACCCAAATAGTTTGAAAACCTTGGCCAAAACTTGTCCCTTGATGTTTTGTAATCAAAATTTGCTGCCACTATCACTTTATATGTACTCAGGTAGGCTGTTTGTTTTAAAAGGCTCCAAGCTGCCATGATTGTCCTGTCATTTTCTTCACCTTCACAGAAACCCAAGACAAAGGAAAGTACAGTTGCTGTACTGTCTACTTGACAAAATACAAAAAACTTGCTAGTTTATTAGATTAGGATTCCTTTAGACAAAGTAAAGCTCTATAAATCCCTAATTTTTACATCTATATCCTTTGAACATTTCTTGCATATCTGAAGGAAAAATTAAGCTCACCATCCAGTCTCTAATAGCAGAAAAGTGAGATGATATACATATATAAGAAGCCAAACAAAAGAAACAACAGTCCAGAATAAGAATTTGTGAAGAAGCAGCTTTCATGGAAAGTACTTATTCTCTGGAAGTATTAATGAAAAAGTGTAGTTAAAAGTGTATCTTAATTATGTGGAATATTTGCAGTTTGATAAGCAAAAATATCATATAAACATTTTTTCCTTTTACTGCTACTTCATAATAAAGTTCATATCCAGCTCTGTACTACATTTTCTGTGTTCCATCTTTCTCTGAAAACTTCCCACAATTTATGTTATAGAAACTGTGTTTTGCCAGAAAGCTGCAACAGAGACTCTGATGCTAAAGGTGTTAGCATGTACTTTTTCAGTCTTACTGAACACTGAGAGAAAATGTTAATAGTAGCCACATAAACAATTTTTCAACAGATGTTCTGACGTAGTTACTTTCATATCTGGAATTTTCTATTTGGGAAAGAGTTTTAATGGAAATGAGAAAAATTCTGCTTAGGCTTCATATTCAAAGTTTGTTGGCATTCCTTAGTGGGCTCTCCTTCCTGCCTCTTCCTCCCCTTTTTGGAGCTACACTGGTGTCTTATCAACAAGAAACAGCAGTTAAATAATTGCTCAATGCATACACCAGTAGCTATTAAATTTTTAACATTTTACAGAAGTTTCTCTTATTAACTGCTTCTAAATTTTCAGTGAGTGATTTCAGAATTGTGGCAGGCTATGAAGATAAATTTAAAATTTTGTCTAACCATTGCATGAAATGAACCAAAATATTCTGCTACATCTGAATGCACTATTTCAATTTGGCGCAGATAAAAGAGAACCTCCTGAGCTGATCTAAACAAAGTCTGCTTGAAAAGAGCTGAGAGATAACCTACTTCCATTTATATATAAACAAGCACAAAGATCTTTAATGCTTTAGAAACCAAGAAAACCATCCCTCATAATGTGAAAGAGATCAGATTCAATCCTCCCCAAAACAGAGCAGGAAAGAATTTTCTGAGACACAAGCAAATAAATCACCTATCTCTTCTCAGTAAATACAAGGAAAAACCCATTGCAGCACAATGCAGAGGAGCCTGTTTTATAAATTGTAACAGAAAGCAGTTCAACTGCAAATCACAGAATTAGAGTCAAATTCTGTCCTGGGGTGTCCACTTACGAAGATGTTCATTAATAATCCTGATACATGATTAGTTAAGAAAATATCTCACTGGCACACATTTATTCTGGAAGTGAATTATGAGGCACATACCATTGCTAAGAGAAAAGCCTTTCATTAATTAACTTATCCCTGAGAATGTTTGATTTAGAGCACTGATTTTTTCAACATTTCTGTGAGTTACAGAAGTAGAAGCTCCTCCACTCATCAGACAAAGACTTATTCAGGATCATACCCAGAACCAGTTGGAAACAGACAACAAAAACTCCCCAGCTCTGTGTTCAACACCAGTATTTAGTGCTGCCCAAAACTGTGGCAGGCAATGAATAAGATGGTAAATTGAAAATTTTGCCTATCCAGTGCATGAAGTGAACCAAAATATCCCTCAGTTCTCCTACATCTCAATGCACTCTTTCATTTTGTCACAGAGGGAACACCTTGAGCTGATCTGCATCTACCACCAGGCAGTCTTTAAATTCAAGGGATTGTCCAGATTGAAAAAAAAAAAAAAAAAAAAAAAAAAAGTCCCTTTTCTGGATAGCTGGGAAAAAGAAAGTCAAAGGCCTTTTCTTCCATGAAGTTTCATGATCGACCCAAAGCCCATCTGTTCTGACAGGAGACAATGTGGAGAGCAGCCATTCTGTATAAAGTACTTGTGGGCAGCAGGTGGGCAGCAGGGGGGTTGATGTGCCAAACCTTTTACTCCTCTGCAGGCTCATACTGCAGCTTTTCCTCAGTGGACAAGAACAGCTACTGGAGGCAAGTTCCATGAAATAACTGAGAGGTAGTAGGTCTTTTTTCTTTCCAGTTCAGGTCCTGAGAGGGACACCAAAGGCCAGCTTCCCATATGCCTACAGAGAATCCCCTTTACCATCTCTGGTTCAAAGTCCAGCCCAGGCTGGAGCAGACCAGAAGAGACACAGGAGGTGGCAAGACAGAGAGAGAAATGTGGGCAAGGAGAAGGCCAGAAGCAAGGAAAGGAAACTCCTGACCTGAAGAAGGACTGAAGCCATGGGAGCTCAGTGGGCAGAAGGTACATGAGCCAGTGAGTGAGCCAGGGCTTTTCCCCTCCTCCCATTACCCCATAGCTGCCCCATAGGGACCCAGCTTTCCCTCTGGCCTAAAGCATGACCTGGTGTAGCCCACACTCCCAGCCCTGACCTTGGCCCTGGCAATCCCACCTCCTGCAAGGGCCAGACAGCCACCACAGCTGCCACCCATCCAGCCCCACTGGGGAACCTGGGCTGAGGAGACAGAGCAGCATGAAAGGAATAAGAAAGACCCAGAGAGCCCCAAAAAATGGATGTAAAGGAGCCACTAGGAATAGCTGGGGTATTCCTGGGGAAAGGAGCAGGCAGCAAAAGGAGGTAAAAGAGAAGCCACAAGGAGCCAGGGAGGCTCACCCAGATATTCACCTTGCTTGACACAATGCAGCCACATCCAGACCCCACTGCTTGTGGCTCATTTAATCATATATTCCCCTAAATCCCACCACATGGTAGCAACTCATTGCTCTCCTCATATTGGAAGAAAAAGGGAGAAGAGGTAAGACTTCTGAAGTGCATTTCCTTCCTCTCCCATCTTTCCAGCTGTCTTTGAAACCAGGCATAAAATGATTTAGTCATTTTGAAGGAAAACAAATAAAAATGGTTTCCTAGCAACAGGATTTGCAGTATTGGTCTCTGAGGAAACTCTCCTGGATGTTTTCAAGGCTTTGCCAGTTCACTAATATAGAAATAAAGGTACTCACATCATATTAATGTGATTTGTTTAAACCAGGACAAGCCTCTACTGCTTTTCGGCAGCGGAGGCATTGCAAAGGATGGTGTTAAAAGAGTTCATGTACTTGCAAAACAGCAAGAAATTTCTAAACTTTACAGCAAACACCTAGCACACCTTCAGCACATATAATTTCATGTAATCATACAGTGTATTATACCCCTTCCTACAAACCTACAAAATTTTGTTTCAAAACACAAATTTTATTTCAAACACAAACTGTTCTGTAACTGCAGAACAGTTAATCAAAATTCAAATAAGTTAAAAATTAGACAAACCTTTTTTCAACAGAAGAGGCTACAAAAAA
Organism: Melozone crissalis; assembly: GCF_028551555.1. NCBI lineage: Eukaryota > Metazoa > Chordata > Aves > Passeriformes > Passerellidae > Melozone > Melozone crissalis. The sequence continues at coordinate 30,074,210 of NW_026535784.1, read as the reverse complement.
TATTTCTTCCGCATCAAAAGAACTAGGAAAACAAAATCTTAGCAATCATAGAGAAAGAAACAGAGAACAGAAAATAAAAAAGGAATGGGAAGGTATACATTCATGGTGGATTTGTATGTTGATGTAAAGGTTTGGTTCCCCACTACAAGAGAACCTATTACTGTGCTCACACAGAATCAACAGAAGGATTGGGGTTTGAAGGGGCCTCCAGAGATCATCTAGTCCAGCCATAAGCCTAACGTTTATGGTTGGACTAAGCCAAGTCCACCACTTGGACCATGGACCTAAGGGCCACATCTACAGATCTCTTACCTCCAGTGCTGGTGACTTTACCACTTTCATGGGCGCACTGTTCTAATGATTTACTACCCTCTCAGGGAAGGAATTTTTCCTAAGATCTATTCTAAAAATAGACAAAGTAATCAATACTACAAAGCGGCTTTCATATGAAAAGCAAGTAAAAAGACTCATCTTCCAGCACACACCACTTTGTGAAGTCTGTAAGGAAATGAAAGGCTGGGTATTTTGCATAATATGTTGTAAAGGCCGGCTCATCCCTCATGTTAAAACCAGCAGTTACAGGAGCATCCTTCACAGCTCTTATCATTGATGCCAGCTTGAAGATTGGATGGCTCTCCTGAGTACTCAGGTGAAAACTATCTACCAGGAGAATTCTCTGCTCACCTTATAAGATATGAGCATCTGAGACCCTTCTTCCCTGCAGCAATCTCTGAGCCATCTGTTAATCTTGCTTGACTTCCTCTACAATTGGCCTGTACATCAGACAGCAGAGTATTACAGACTTTTACAATCTAAGTTAGATTAGTTTACTGTGCTGGCTGATCCCAAGCTGTTTCCAATTAGCTGGTGTCAGTTATTAAGTCATTTAACCCAAATAAGCATTGCCAGAAGTAAATATTTACCACCTGGCTGTAGCTGAATGAAACACCAAATCTGAAGCTCAAAGAGCAAGAAATTGTAGCGAGTATGATTAGCCATTCCCAGCATGAGAGGAATTGCTCTTTTGCTCATGTTTCTCTAAATTACTGCTATAGTTTTGTAAATAACTTAATGGAGTTTTAATTCCTCTGATTCAGCACTCAAAATACTTTGCAGTTAGTTTATGGATCACTTCTGGTGTCTTGCTCACCATCTAATTAGAAAACTGTAAATGGGAAGGAAGTCCCAGAGTTTTTGCTTTTATTTTATGAATAAGAAATGTGTTTGGCACAATCCATTGTTCCAGGAGACTGGGCTAGATCCAACAAATAAAAGCTTATTAAATGAAATAAAGTGGGTTTGCCACTGGCAGCTATATCAGTCTGGCTGCTTTTCTAAAAATCATGGTGCTGTAAGCTGCCTTTAATTATGTATTCACACTTCTTACCATTTATTATATAGACAATATTAGTTTCTTGCTGACCACATTTAAATTGGCCATATATTTTTTATTTATGATTCATAAAAATAATGAATTTTTAGCTGAAACGCTTCACATTAAAAATCCACAATCCAAATATGGCACATTTATGTAGTTAGCCAAGTTCCTGTTCAGAATCACTGCTTCATTTTCCATGGAACAGCCAATTCCAGTTCCCATCATTACAACTCACTGGCTCAGCTGCCAGCAATGAAACAGAACCAGCTTTGTTTAAACAGCATTAGTACCATACTGGCAGATTGACAACTGGCATAGAAAGGTGCTATGCAAAAAGCTGACTGTTCATTTCACTGGTCGTGTAGAAAACTGACTCAAAATGAAGATAATTGCTTCGATTAACTTCTTGAAACAAGCAAACAAAATAAATAAACAAATAAAAAACCCACAAAAATTATTTGGGATAAACAGAAGTTGTCGCTCCTCCAAACAATGTTTCATTTTCAATTTAGGAAGGAAGGAAGGAAGGAATAAAAAAATGTTCAACAACTTTTACTCAAATTTGCAAATACTACTAGACATGAAAGCAAAATTATTGGCTGAGGTTTTTAACAAAAAGCTCTCCCATGAAATTTGGTATCATCACAGTAGCAAATACTTATACTTTGTTGTTTTTATAGCTGGCAATTTTTCCTGTATCTGCAGCAAAGGTTTGAGCATCATCATTCATGTTTACTCAATCAGCTTTAATAATGTGATGTTGTTTTCATTAAATAAGAAAATACAGCCATTCCTTAGGAAGCTGAGATGTTTTCCTTCCTCATTACTGCACACATATGTACCTATAAAAAAATGGAACCTGGTTAAGTCAGGTGCAATGCACATAAACAAGAAAAAATAATAGCAAATAGCGAACACAAAGAGAGAATGCTTAAATCCTCATTTTACAGACCATAGGTTGGGAGACTTGAGACTCAGTCTGTGTCTGAGCTATTACCTGAATAAAATGAATCCAAGAGAGGGACACAGAAGCTAGATTTATTATGAAATTCTGGAAGCAAGTCTAGTGATCTAGAACTACACCCCTGATGTTGTGCTGTTATACATATTTTATATTTGCAATTTGGTTGTTGAAAACACCATACTGCACTGTTTTTCAATATCTGTTTGAAGAGTGCCAACCCTTAATGTTTTTACAGAGTACTATATCTCAACAATGTTGCTGTCTCTGAAGACCTGTGCTTTAGTTATGCTTGCTAAATAGAATTTTAGATTCAAAAGAACATGATATGAATATTGTTTGCAGCTCAGCTAATCAGAACAAAAGAGTTGCCTCCACTCATAAACTCCAGCAAACCTTTTCTATATTGTAGTTGAAAAAAAATTTGCTGGATTTCTGAAGACGTGCACCTGTACATGACTAATAATGGCTATGAGAACAGCAATTTGATACTCCAGTTAGACCTGCAGAAGAAGATTGACTCTATTCAAGACCAGGGTTAAAATGTTACACATTTAAGATTTACTGTTGTGCATTAATTATCCACTACAAATCCTGAAGTAAACATTTTGAGTTACTTGGAACGCAGGCAAATAGCCTTCATTCCAATATACAAGTTTCTGTAATATATGTCCACTAATATTCTGTTTATAGGACTAGATGTAATCTGAAAGAAGAAAATATTAAAAAATTATAGTTTAGGCAAAAGAAAGGTATATGGAACCTACTTCCCATTTATTCTTTAGTATGAAAAGAAAAAATGAGATTACAAGGGGCGTAGGAAGGACATTGATCTGTTAGAGCAAGTCCAGAGGAAGCCACCAAGACGATTAGAGGGATGGAGCACCTCTCCTGCAAGGAACAGCTGAGAGAGTTGGGGTTGTTCAGTCTGGAGAAGAAAACGCTCCAGAGTGATTGAATTGTGGCCTTCCAGTACCTGAAGGGAGACTACAAGAAGGATGGAGCCACAATTTCCATAAGGACACATAGTGACAGGACAAGGGAGTGGTTTCAAACCACTGTAGAGCAGGTTTAGATTAGATAGGAGGAAGAAATTCAGTACTGGGATGGTGAAGATGCTCTGTGAACAGGTTGCCCAAAGAAGTTGTGGCGGTGCCATCCCTGGAGTTGTTCAAGGCCAGGCTGGACAGAGCTCTGAGCAACCTGGTTTAATGAAAGTCGTCCCTGCCCAGGAACGGTTGAGACTGGGGAGGTTGGAACTACATTGTCTTTACCCTCCTTTCAGACTTAAACTTTTCCAGGATTTTACGAATAGAGAACAAAACATTCTGAAAAACCTCTGGACAAGAATTTATATTACTGGAAAGGGTGGTAGTTGTTAAAGATGTGAGGGATTCTTGTAAATCTTTATTAACAGTCTTTATAAAACCATTAAATGCAAACTGTAGTATTCCTATGCAAGATGTTCAGGACAAATTAATTGCATAACAACAGCCTACACATCATATGAGCAAATGTGTTGACCAATAAAACAGACAAATTGGGCTTTATTGTCTATATACATTAAAGATGGCTGTAAAACAAGCTCTGGATCATTGATTTATCTTGCTTCTGTTCTTCATGACTATCTACTAGGATAGTAAGTGGATAGTTCCCTCTAAAAAGGTGGGGGAAAAGTAAGAGATCTTTCTATTGCACTGAACGCTGGATATATCCTCAGAATAAATGTTAAAAGATTTATAATATCAGTTGTTACAGAAAGAATGGTCTACAGGGGACTAGACTAACAGAGTCAGGAGCATAGTACAGAATGGGCAGTCCTGCAGACACAAGAAAGAAATGTTCATTTACTCCAGGGCAGCCCAGCTCCCTGTGACAGGTATGAAATGTCAACATCAAAGCTGGTATACAAATGCAATTTTCTATATCATTGGTTTTGTTCCCTACTTAAAAGCTGAGACAGAAACAATAAAAGTTTTATAGTTACCCCATGGGACATGATTTCGTGACAGTACCTTGTAGAAGTACACACTTTAACAGCTTATCAAAGGAAGCCTGTTAGAGACATAACTGGGAGACCATAAATCTCAGGTCTGCCATGAAGCAGCACTGTGAATATGCTCCATAAGCTGCAGTTGGTGCTGTTGTCTGGCAAACACCATGTTGTCTGACATTGCAGCACTGATAACATCAATGGTTTTGCTCCTCTCATTTTAGAAGGAATTCATTTGAAGTTCATAAAATCTACCATTGGTTTCAGTGCCTATTGAGATCAGAACTGGACACTTCTGTGGGAAGCCCACTGCTCCTGCCTGGCAAGAGAATATTTTCAAAACAGCACCTTTCCTTCTCTTTTGTTGAGCATGGCTTGGCAGTGAGCACAACAGTAAATCCCTGGTTGTCGGCCTGTATTACAGACTGCATCGCCACTCTCAGTGACGCAACTTGAAACTGCACCTCTGGGGTTTCAACTCACATACCCACTTCAGAGATGACTAAGCTTCATTTACATGTAAAGACCTATGTGCACTAATTAACACACAGAAAAAGGGACATAACAGCAGGCCTACTAAAATATCTCCATATGAAACATGTTACCATGACAGCAAACAATTTCAACATCTTCATAGGAGCATATCTTTTAAGAAAAAATATTAAATTAAAACGCTTGAGTTGAGGGTAAATAGTAATACATGTATCTGGTAAAAATAGAGCAACTCTATCAGCTACTTTTTTTGTGAATCATTAGTATCAGATAGCTTTAATCTTGTGAGTAATCCATTAGCTGATATACCAGGAGATGTAAAAAAAGAAGGAAGGTCAGTCACTTCAGGGCTAATTATATTATTAGTTTATTTCAGAATTAGTATATAGATTTAATTATGCTTTTTAACAACATAAAACTTGAGAAATTGTATCAATTTATGTAGAGATATAGTAAGATAGTATATAAAATTTGCATTACTATATATAAACAATAATCTAACACCAACTCTAAGCTACTGATTAAATTTTCTCATGTTTCCTGTTGAAAATTAATTACCCCCTTACCTTTTGATAGAGAACACTAGCTCATTGCATTCTTTTAGGAAGTAATTTAGATCTTATTTATGAAAAAATGCTTAATAAATTTCATTTTGAAAGAAGTAATTATATAGAGTCCACATATTGCATAGTGTTGTGCTTTTTCCTCAGACATGTTCCTTTTTGGTTTTACTTCTCACAGAGCTCAGCTTCCTGTATATAAAATTCTAAATGCCAAACAGCTTATTCAGCTATTAAAAACAACTTATATGTCTTCCCAATGTTAGGTGAAATTTTCTTCCTCTGTTATTTTTTAATAAATGTAGAAAAGACCCATTCCATTTTAATTCTCCTTTGTTTCATATATATAAATGTAGTAAATATTATAAAAACAGATTAAACAGTGTTAAACTAGTAATTTTCTGAAAGTCACTTATAAGGCCCTGAATGTTCTGGAACAACCTGGACTACTTCTAGCATACATGCCTGAGTACTTCATTTTGGTGTGTCCTCTGTCCTTTTTTCTGCAGAAGCCATATTTCTCCACAGCATAGAAGTGTAGAGCTGAAGACAAATTACTACAATTTCTAAGTCCTGCTTTTCTTTTGATCATAATTTTCTGTGTTCTTTATACCTTGTTCTATTTAGAGAGTAGGAAAATATGCTGTATATATTACATGTAGAAAGTTGTTAGTCGTTAATAAAGAGCAAAGGGATAATTTTCAAATTTAAAAAAAGTATTATTTGAGCAGTTCTGCAATTGGAAAAATCTGAAGCTATTACAAAAAATAAATAGATCTTTTGACAGTCCTTTAATGTCATTTTCACAGAATCTGTCTTACAATCAATTATAAAAAACTCTTTATTTTTCTGTTAGCTGTATGTAGATAATGCTTTTTTAATCTTGACATGAATGTCTGGTTTGCATTAAAAATAATGTGGGTTTTTTAAAATATTAATTTGTAAAATGGATTCTGGCCACTATTATTACTTTTCTATACCTTAGTAAATGTAAATAAGGAAGGATGGTATGCTTGATTTTTGTACAGCTAGTTTTACTAAATTTCACATAGAAATTGTGGTCCAGGAACTACTTCCTTCCAGAGTAAGAAACTTAGACACTGCAATGAGGTTTTCATAACTCCAGATTTTATATCACTGTAGAGCTGCTAAAAACAGTTGAAATTGTGCAAAAACTGGACTCCCTTGTAGGCCCATTGCTGTGGGCAAAATATTCTGTGTGTTGGCAAACCAAGTAATCACCAAATATCTTCCAATCAACTGCAGTACAAAGTTGACCTTTTAGATGAGCAGAGGCACAGCATAGAGACCATAGGTTACAAAGCAGGGTTTTCTTTGTACCCTTCAGCACTGTAAGGGCACTTTTATATGAAATAATATGTTCTGTTTTGACATTCATTTAGTGCAGATTTCTGATGTCTTTTAAAGGCTTACTTCTTACCACAGTAATTACAAAACCAAAACAAGCCATAACGGTTATAATAAACTACCTGACATCATTTCACTCAGAATCAGTAGTTGTGCCTGTCCCACACAAGCATATTCTTTCAGCCTCCTAGACTATTCAGTATTTACATTAATACTTTCAGGAAATTTTCCAGAATGGTTGATGTTAAAGATTGCATTCCCTTCTCTACTGCTCTATGACACACATATGCAATAAAGTCACTGAAGAGCCTCCAACTCTTTACAGATGAATAAGAGTCCTCATATTAAACATAGCAGACATATTGATTCTTCTAAATTTTACTTCCCTAACACTTTTTTATTTTACCACCCATATATTTCAGACAAAATTACAAGAGTTAACTGTAATATGCAACAATAAACACATTCAAATAAACTCAATCCTGATTTGAAAGTTAAGAAAGAAGAAAAGGCAAAGGAAAAAAAAGTACAAAATAAATGTTAAATGTCCTTATATCATTGATGGGCAGCATATTATTAGCTTTTAGGGGCATACTACAATATCTTGTCATTAATCGTTTTACCTCAATGTAGAAATAAAATATATATTTATTTAGTGAGTTGAAAACTTCTTTTGTTTTTACATGCAAAAATCTTATTTTTAATAACATATTCAGACAAAAAAAGAGTGAGAAAATAACTGGAAACTAAGAGAATGAGCTGGATTTTTTCCCAGGGTTAATATTATTTTGTTTGATAATGAGATACCTATATATTTCATTTTTTTTTTAGTTCACTTCAGGCAGGTAAATTGTAATCCCCTTCAAAGTTTTCATTAGATAGCCTATTATTCCCTTGAAAGAAATCACACTTTATGCATTATTCATTAGGGGCATCAAATCTTCAGAGCAGTCACACAGGCTGCAGTATCACAGAACTACTTAAAATTCTGTGTCTTCTTTCTCCATTTCTGCTGAATGCGGTTCTGGTCTAATCTTCGTGTATAAAGCAATATCTTTGGATAACTCAGATATTGCAAAGCTGAAGAAAACACATGTGTTTTATTAGTGCTGGATAAAATAATCTCACTTTTATTTATCAAATACATGTCGTTCAACCTGTGTATGATATTTTGATACTTTCATATTTTTTGTTTGGTTTTTTTTTCTGTTTGTTTTTTTTTTTTTATTTTGGTGCATATTTGTACACATCATATGCAGTGGATGTCTAAAGAGAGTGTTTTACTGATGCTCTCCTCTGCTTACCTCCTACAGTTTATTTTTTCCAGGAGTCTACTTTATGTGTACCTTAATAGCTTTCTGGACTCACTAAGACTATTTCTGTGTGCTTCTCTCACAGTTTCGTGCCAGCTGCTATTTCACAGTTTGTGGGGAAAACCAGTAAATTCTTCTTTCATATGTGTCAGATAATGCCAGCTTTGCAAGGTATACTCAAAAGGGTGTTGGAGGTGAGTTAATAAAATAATTCAACTAGATTTTTTGGGTGCATTGTTTTCTCTCTCTACCCTCTAGAAATCTCTTCTAAACAATATAATACAACATTAGGCAAACCATGTATTTCAGCAGAAAGGCCACTGCATGGAAAGGTACAGACCTTCATTCTGCTCATGACTGAGCCATTGACCTTCCACAAGCCCCTTCTATTTTCTGTTTTATTCCCCTCCATCCAGGATTTACACATGTCATTTCTGCTTAGCACACAGCTAAGAATCAGAGCTGTCATTTGCTATGCACACATTCCAACACTAGAAAAACCCCCATCAAGGAAACGTCAGTCTATAAAAACCCCACCAAATTTTAAAATCACAAGTTGCTGATTTTTACCTCATGTTAGTCACCTCATATCAACTTCTTCTTTGCTTTTTCTCTCTCTTTTTCTGTCACTGTCTTTTCTGACAACTCTCAGTTCAGCTTCTTTAAAGTGCAAAACCTTTGGGAAGAATTAGAAGGGACTCATGGCTCGTTCTAAAGCACAGTACAAAATCTGCTGATTTAACCCTTTACCACTATTCAAATGACTGTGTAAGTGTAACCTTAACTGCTGGAGGGGTGTAGTGCATCCTTTCTGCCACTTCTACATGTTAGCTAACACAGATGTAATCCCAAAGTACTCTTAAGTGAAGATTGGTTTTTGCTTAAGTTGTGAGATGCAGATTTTAACATTTGCTTAATACTATTTTTTAAAGTTTCTGATAGTATAATTTATTGCTTCTTTTTGATCTCTGAATATCCTTGAAAAACAAGAGCATATCTATGATGCCACGTTAGCTGCTTAAAGACAGAGCAAGGGATATCCTGCAAAAGATATTGAAACAAATTGTAGAGTTCTATAACCCTAAAAATAATAAAAAAAAAAAACAACAACAACCAAAAAAAACTGAGAGGGAAAAAAAGTGCAAGAAGACAGTTATAACTAGAAGAAAACATAATGTTATCCCAGCCCTCAAAAGAAGTGGTGATAGTTGTTTGTGGGAGTTTTTCCCCCAATTCTGAATGCAAGCATTAAGTGATGCATTCAAAATATGTAATGAAATTAAACCTGGCAAAATACAAATTACTCTTTCTACCTTGAAAGCAAATATGAAAACACAGGACTTGTGGTCTAAAGTACCTCCATACATAATTTCCAAAACTAAAGCAAATAAATTCCAAATTTTATACTCCGAGCAGTTGTTCTGCAGATTCAAGCCTTTTGCCTCAAAAAATAATTTTGTACTTTATTATCTAGGTAGACCATAATGAAGATTTTTATAATGTTTATATAAAAAAATTCCATCACTATCAATACATACCTAAACACATTTATTAAATCAAAAATTTTAATTCATATTAGAGAATTAAGAAGTTTAAAATTTAATTTTCTCCAATTTTGTATTAAAATACCAGCTTTCATCAACCACAATAATTTTGGTGCAATACTGACCAGAGAAATTTCGTCATTTGACATGATAAAAAGTGTATTGAATTATATAAACGAAAGGTCATGTAGAAAAAAATCAAAATATCAGTATAGTGGTATTTGTTTTGTTTTTTAATTTAGAGAATTTAGATTCTAAGAAGTATGGGGATGTAAAACAAAAATATAAGACCTTAATTTTACCCATATTTTCTGAGAGATGGAGGATTATCTACAGCTCTGAGTATGGGACTAGAAGGTAAGGTCTTAAACTGAGGCAAATTATTAGTATTCATATTTTGCAGAAGATAAATTTTCACGTTAAATATACAGACACTCATGTATACTGAATGCCACTGGGGATTAGCATAATATTTCTATTAGTAACGCCAGCTTATCCAGCTGAGCGACACTCTGTAGTCAAGAGCAAAGTACTGGAAGGGTGAAAATGAGCTGAAGTGTTTCCAGCATGGGGTAAGGAAGGAGAGTGACCATTTCCACAGGCAATTATTTAGCTTTAACTGGACCTCCCACAAAACCTCTCTGTCTTTACATAACTGATTGACCTCCCTTATTTCTGTATATTTCAGTAATTTCTCCTTTTCTCCATCATGCTGCTTACTCCAAACTCCACCAAAGGAAATATGAAAAACTATAATTTTATCATAGAATCAAGCAAAACTGAAAACTTTGCCTTGACACTTGATTGTAAAAATAGCCCTTGTGTAAGTTAGATATACCTCTTTCAATGCAATGTAAATTATAAATAATGAATCCAGCATTTCATGTTATTACTATTTACTATTGCTACAACAACTGAGCAGTTAGCAGAAAAAAATCCTTGCTTAACTGTTATATTAATAATTTAATTTTTTGTCTTTCCCATGGTTGTAATAAACATGGTGCTTCCACACAGAGATTTAACATGGTGTATCCCTGCTCTTTACCCAAACATACCAATGATATGTGAGCAGTGTAGATTAATATACACAATGGATCACAGAAGCATCACCCTGATGTTCTCTCCTTGAGGAGAAGAGTGAAAAATTTTTCTTTTTGAGCAATGGGCTTTGTGTTGGAAAGATCTTTTCCAACACAAGTAAAATTTCTAAATAATGCTACAGGCTGAAAATTTTGGTTTGAGTCAATCATCATATTATAAAAGCACATTAACCTGAGTGAGAAAGGTCAAGACTAATCAGTTCAATATGGGAGGGAAACCAAAAGCAAGGCAAGGAACCAGGACAGAAATAGATCAATATTTTAAAAGTGTCTCTGAAATAAAAAATCCTGTTTCATTTCTGACTGATTTTTTTTGAGTCAAATTTTATCTGACTGGGTTTTGTTTTTTTCTAAATCATATAGAGAAAAACATAGTGCCTATATACTGCTTTGTACTCTCACAGATGAAGCAGAATGGAGAACAGTAGTAAAAATACTGACAACCATGATTTTATACTTGGATACATAATACATATGCATTTGATAGAACTAACTCACTAGAGATACATATTTCAAATAAAGTTATTAGCTCATACTTGGAGAACAAGAAGTAAAAAGAACACTTTCTCATGGGAAGAAAGAAGAGGAAATGTTCTGTGTTGAAATCTGTTTCAGATAAATGTAATATTAATTATCATAGTTTATTAAACAGAGAAGTTTAAAACATGATAAGTTAGATGTCAGGAGTACACATAACTAAACCACACTTAGTGACAAAATAAAATTCATTGATTCAAAATATAGGTCCCATCCTGCTTCCTGACCTACACAAACTTCTGTGTCAAATTAAATCAAATCAGAAAGAGGGTGAACTGAAACAATTTCTTAAGTCATTCTCTCAAATTCCATAAACAGTTCGGGGATGCAGATTTAAATTGTTTTGCAAAGCGACAGCAACATAATATAGCCAAACTGGTCTTCCTTGCTCAAATAGAAATTTGTGATTAGAGCTGACAAGATACCAGAATTTTCATTCTATAGGAACTTGATGGGAAGGGCAGGAATACTCAATTTTGTAGCAGAAAAAAAATCCATTGAAAATTTTCTAACTACCAAGAATTTCATTTTATATAGCTTAGCTTCATTTACAACGTTTTTAAATAAAATTGAGCTTAGGTATACCTGGGCTCCTTGTTCCTTATATTCTCTTAGCAGATTGATGAGGACCCAGAAGACCAGCAGACAGACTCTCCATCACTCAGCTCTGCAACAGGTAGAATGAGGAACATGACTAATCCAGGTAGTGGATGCAAGTGTACATCATGGAAATCCCTGTCAAGGAATAGAAGCCTTTTATTTTCATCAGACAATAAACATTTCAAGTGAATCAATGTTTTATGCATTATCATAAGCATGATAATGTACATGTGATAATGTAATGTGATGTCAGTCTAATGTTTCATATCCTCCAGCTTCCCTTTCTCTATTTTTATTTATTATTTCGTTAAGACTTGTCCAAATAATGTATTTCATTTCTCAGCATAATCCAGGTATCTCAAACAAAAGATTTCATTCTTTCCACAATGGTACTAATCCATCATTTAATGCATGGCCTACCAAGACTTACCTTATTCAGCATTGAAAAGAATATTCTTATTTTGGTAGAAATAGCTCATTATCAAAACTTCTCAACAATTAAGATTCCTATGTGATGGATGACCAATAATAACCATTGGACATATTTTTCCCCAAAAAGGTTTTGTTCCATTTCTCCCTATATTAATCTTCATGTTACCTGATGAAGAGATTTTCACTTGACATCACTTCATCAAAAAACACAGATAAACCCCATTTCCATTACTTACTTTCCTTGCTTTATCAGTGATTCAGATTCTCAGAAAGCCTTATTTTTGGTAATTCCCTTCCTCACTTCCTTCAAAAAATTATTAACAATCAATCGCTGGCCTTATACATATTTTCCACTGAAAATAGTTCAAAGGTGCCACCCGTGTTTTTCATTCCTTGTGTGTTTCCCTAGCAGAGACGATTCTGTCGAGACAGTCTGTCAGACAACAATTCTCCCAATGCCACTACTTTAAACACCTCAGCAGGTGAAACATGGGTGTCTGCCACCATCCCACATCCGTGTCTCATCATCCTACCAACAATAATTCCTACCACAACAATAGTCCCTTTGAGGTTCTTATTTTCTTATTCCTCCTCCTTTTCTCAGATATTTTTACTGAATAACTTTCCATAAAATCATTACTGTCTGCTGATGCCTTCATTTTGATTCTGTTACCTCTTGTATATGGATAGGTTTACAGATCCTTATTGTCTAGCCCAAAATATAAAAATAATTTAGTTCTAAGGCTCCTGTGTGCTCCCTCTGAGGTAAAAACTTTCAGTTGATGAATTTCGATGTGGATGCAGCAAAAAAAAAGGGAAAACAATAACATAAATACAAATTATTTTTTTTCTCTAGACTCCTAAAATATGTAAAGGGAAAATTTGCTAAAAACATCCAATGGCTAATTTCTGTTGTATCACAATAAAAATGTTCAGATATTTTCATTCTAACTGTAAGATTTTATTAAGTGCCTTACAGCTACATCTTTGATTAGCATGTTTTCTATTTCTTCTGTCTCATTACCAGATTATAATGGTGTTATACAAGAAAACTGAGATCTCAAGGATTGTTAGCTGTTACAAAATATTTGTCCAAAAAGCATAAAGCAACTCTATATAGTGACAGCAGAGATACTCCTTGTTATAATGCTAAAACCATTTGTCACTGTCTGGATAGCATTTCTGTGTTCAAGAATGAATATCAGTAACTAACAACATGGGTTTTTTTCAAGTCCAACAGTGCTTATCTTAGTAGGCCCACAATGACATCTTGTGGCTACTCTGAGTTGATGACTCAATGATTAATAAAACAAACAAGTCTAATGACTTTCAAGAATCTTTTACGCATTAAGAGAAAAGTTATCCTTGGTGAAGAACCTGCATAAGACATCTGCCTGTGACAGCAGTGCCTGGTTTTTCTAAGTCCTGAGTAATCATTCCAGTTGCTCCATTTTTCTGTCAGTGGAAAATAAACTGATTAACTTTTGATATAAAAAAATCTGTGGAAGTGGCTACACTACACTGTGTAAGTAACAAGTGAAAGCCTTCAGGCTATCAAAATGTGGTAGATGAGTTTAAATCTGCAACATTAGGAGGAAGGAAACCAAACCCAAGAGAGTGATTTACTAAATCAGGTCCAAAATAAATCCTTGAAGCCCAAACTTCAAAGAGTTCTGGTTTAGTTGTTTTTTTGTTGTTTTTTTCCTTACCTGAGTGGCCATTACCTTGGTTAGCCAGCTGCACCTTTTTTTCAGGAGCAGTCCTCAAATATTTGAACAGACATCCATTCTCATTTGCTTCCCTTTCTGCAAGTATGAATTGCAATAAACATCTTGGGATATCCATGTTTACCTAAAGTTATGTAACAAATTTTATGCAACCGTGATTTTTATGTTATTTGTCTACAGATTTCCGTGACAAACAATTTTGTTTCCCTAAATATTTCTTCAGTGGTTTCTTAATTTCAAGCAAACTCTCTCAGTGACAGTCTTGGGTTTTCTTTCTTTAGATATTCATTTTCTAATAATTTGAGAAAAGGACAGTGGGCATGTGTTTTCCTGTTCTTTGCTAGCTCATAGCCTCTTCACTGAAGATTCCTGATAAAAGTTGAGGATTCATTGCAAATGTTCATTTTAATATTTCCTCAGATCATATTTAAAGATTTGCATGGCAGTTGTCTACTTTTGGATAGAACAGCAACTTTCTAACTTCACATTTTGCAGATCAATATCCCTTCACAAGAATTACAATAATATAAATGTCTTCATGGTTCACTGCAGAATTTTAAGCAGCAAAATTTGGAGTATTAGTAGATTTCAAATTTATTTTAACTTTTTTCTCTTACTTTTGAAAGACAATTTCATAAAGGTAATGCAGAGCCCTTTTCCTCTGAACCAGGTTGTAGTGTATTATAAATATACACGTATACATATGCACACACACACACACACACACACACACACACACATATATCTATATATTTGTGAGCATGTATGTTCAGGGAGGACTGTCAAGGAATTTCGGAAAATTATCACTGCCCATCCTTTATTAAACCTATAATTAGCACAGAAGTGCTTGATTTCCCTGAACAATGTATGGCAAATCTGATTAAATGCTTACTTATTGCTCTTCAATGCACACAGATAGTTTCATACAGGGTTTTGGCTGAAGTAAGGGCTGTGCAAACCACAAAATCTGGGCTCACAGAAAAGTCATCATTTGGCTGAGGAGGAAAAGTATTATATCCTTTCCAGCAGTGCAATGCAAAATTCAGGGAAGGAGAGGAGCTGGCAAGATGGACATGAGCTGGGGTGCTCAGATTTGGCAAAGGATGGACACTCTCACTCAAGGGAATCAATATCAGACTTAAAAGAGAATCATCACTTGCATTAATAATTAACAGAAGCATGAGGTGAAGGATGTGGCAGCAAAAGGATTTTGGCAAAAGGAGGCTGATGGAAGGCGGCAGTACAGCAGGGAACAGTAAAAAGAAGAGGAGGCATGAGAACACTGCTCCCTCAACTACAGTCAGTGAGGGTGGCTAAATATGCCTACTACCTAAAGGAGGGGGAAAGAGTGGAAATAATGGTGAACTCTCTAGGTAAACTTCTCTAAAAACCTGTTTTGAGACCCAGGTTCTAGCTCTAACATGGCATTGAACACCTATTTTTGATAGGGAATTCAAGTTTTTCAAACATTGCTGGTATGCAGTTGATGGACTAGAAATTACCAGTGTTCAGAATTACTTGCTGTTTTCAACAGTATTGCATTGCCTGCTGGTGAGCTTTAAACTGAAAAGTATAGGCTTGAAAACCTTAGGCAAAAAAACCCCTGCATGTATTTGTTATTAATAATCCCATTTGTATTAGCTGCTAATTTTGAGCTGATCAGTAGCATATGCAGCAATGTCATCAGATAGACACAAATCCTACAAACAGAATCCAATATGTTGGAAGAGACCTCTGGAGGTCTCCCAGTTTCAAGTTCCAGTTCAAATAAAGTCAAATCGAAGGAGGTTGCCCCATTCTCAGTCTGAGGATGGAGATTTTACAGTCTTTCTAGACAACCTTTGACATTATTTCCCCTGAGCAAAAAAAAAAAAATCTCAGTGCTGCTGACTTTAGTTACCTCAAGTTTCTCCATTCTTTATATTTCTGCAAAAAATTTATTAGCTCCAGAGTTAATAAATAATTCATATCTGTTTTTTACCAAATTATAGCTGCAGTATTTTTTGCTCATTTACCTAAAGTCACATCCCAACTAAAATTAAAATAGAGTAAAATTTGTCTAATTCTGCCTTTGGAGATGTCTTAGACATCTGCTGGCAATCTTCACTAAGCCATGTGCCAGAAGGTGCCACTCTTCTGGCAGGGGTGTGAATCCAGCTGCCTCAGGCACTTTGAAATTCAGGAAAGGAGCAGGGTTGCACCTTCATTCCCTAAGGACACTGATCCAATATGCACCAACATACAAAAAAGAGTTTATTTGGAATTACCTGATTAGGCATAAAAAGGACACCTTTTGCTGAACAGCCTTATGAAGGGATTTCAAACTAGCCCACGCAGCCACCCTCTTTTCATCCATGAGCCACAGAGAGGTCTTGTGTTACAGTAATTGTTCATATATTGTTTTGTTTTGCTGGACAATAGACTGCCATTGTCAGCTGACTGTCAGTTAACATCAATCAACTCATTAGAAGCTCTTGACTTTCTCATCCAAGCTACTCACAAGGTTTGATAAAAGAGTGCAGGCAGTTCTGGGCTTGCATTCCCCCTCAGGAAACCAGAATAGGATCCAGGGAGTATTGTGCTGGTGAGGTGGTGAAGGCTAGAAGCAAGATTTAGATGAAGGCATGATTTGAGTTACCCCTGCAATCATGAAAAACAGCATTGAGAAGGAAGGAAACAGTATGAAATTGGGTTATTTTTACTGTGAAAGAAGAGGAGTAACACCATGTATGCAAACACCAAGGTAAACTGCACTTGGGTACAACTCTTCCAAAAAGTGGGGGAAAGGGGAATAGAGAAAACATGGGACTTTCCTCATCACCAGGCCGTTTGTACATCTTCTTACAGTGTAATGCATTTTCCGTGTGCTATGTTTTGAATGTAGTCAAGAGTGTAGCTAAGAATATGAGTATCAGATGCCTAGGTGTGATGCTATCCCCTGCTATACCTGAGGAGGTACAGCCCATTTTTGGCATGTGTCTGTTGAAGATGATTTTTTATTTTTTAAATTTCAGTTAAATTTAAAAAATGCACATTCTTGAGATTACAGAACACAGCTTCAAGCCAACTCAGTTTGTTCCCCAATCCCTGAAAATGCTTTTTACAAACCACACATATTTCTAAGAGATTTCTAAAATTACTGCAGCCTCCACAGGAGCCTGTGGATGCTGCAGTAATTTTAGAATTTCCTGTATTCTAGAATTCAAAGGCTCTCTCCAACCTAAAAATTGACAAGTCCTTGAAAGAACAGTCATGTTTCTATTTATTCTAATTCAGGTTCTAATCAGGTCTCACCATGCTTTATTACACTAACCATTTTCTGGAATGTTATTCAGGACAAAAACTTCCAAAATAACTGTTATAAGACATAGCTTGGTGCAAATTTTATGGGAAAGGAGGGCTCCATAGCTTTCCCTTTCTTGTGGTAAGGGAATTTGTCCCAAGTCAAATGCCAATGGTTAATGCACACACAGAGAAAACAGGGAAACACAGAGAAAAGCTGTCAGCTCAGCTTGGATAAGTCCAACAAATACTTTTTGGACTTTTCCCCAGCAGTGGTGTCTTGTCCTGTAAAAAAAGGCAAGGTAAAATCTAGCTGAGGTTTATCTTGCTGACTCACAATCCTGTCAAAGAATAGGTTCCATTTGAGACACCGTATATTGTTCTCAAAGAAATACCCATGGGAATCCACTTGTGTTCTATTGCTTCATTTTAATTTCTCAAGTGCAAACTATAAATTTCATATTAGGACAGAATGGTCCCTCTGTTATCTGCTTCACTCCCCAGATATTTGATATCAGAACCTAAACTCAATCTTTAATAGGAGTGAGTGAATAATAGAATTCATTAGGCTTTATTGCTATCGTAAACTGTCCTGTGGTGCACAAGGTACCTTTTATTACTTTCTTGATTACAACAAAATTGCACTTGCCTGCTGCATCAAAGTTAATGACCCAAGAGTATGAATGGAGTTGCTAGCAGCTAATAAAAGAGTTATTAAGGAAGGTATGCAATTAAATAGCTTCAATTAATGTGTTTGTCTTAGTGATAAAAAAAGTATTCTGCCATTTACAAAGAACTTCCATCATGAGAAGAGTTACAGAAGTTGTATAGTGATGTATCTGTTTAGTAATAGAATTGGCTGGTACAAACCGTGATTCAGAAGATAAAGAGCAACACTTTTAAAATCAAATGTATAAGACAGAGCAATGATACACTGTCCTGAAAAATATGAATGCTAATTGCTAAAACCGCATTATGGATCCAAGCTTGAACAGGTAATTTATGAGCAACTTCAGAAAAGAATATTGAAAAATATGTTTGTGGGCTTAAAAATCATGAAAAGTACGCAGTGTTGTAGGAAAAAGAATAGAAAAACAAATGCAACATATCAATCTATACAGCCTGACCTAAACATATGGTGCTGGTTCATGACTGGAGTATGACCCTAGCAACCAGATAATATAATAAAACCAATAGAAATGTTATGATAAAGAGACAGTGTGCAATTAATAGATGCAGGAAGAATAGAGTAAGAGTCACTGGTCTAGGATTCACAGCCTATAAATTTTTGTCACATAATGGGTCACCAGCACATGCACCAGACCTTACACTTCCTTCCCGGTCTGTCATCCTCGTGCAAAATAGGAGCCCTGGGGTTGTAAGGACATAAAGAGCACAGTTGCCTGTGTCAGACACTGCTAAGACCACATTGTGAGAGTGGACACACTGACATGAGCCATGGGGATGACATTTGCAGTGTGGTCCAAATGTATTTTGTAACCGTTGTGCTCAAGCACAACAGTGTTAATAGTTTCAATAACTTACCCAGTCATGCTCCTAAATGTAAATCCTGTGAGTCAAGTCTCTTCAAAAATGCAAGTTTGGCATTAAAACATTAAACTCTTCCTGTGTAGAATATCTAAGAGATCTGTTCAGAAAGTATTGGGCTGTGAAATAACCTGTCGCAGTTGTGTATAATTAATTTAAACTGGAAACTTGTGCATTCAATTTGAAAACAGATAGGTAAATGCATTTAAGTCTCTTCTTGATTTGATTTTGGCCCATTCCTCTTGATTTAAATCATCATATGCAGTATTTCTTCTATTTCTAATTGTGTGTAACACAACACAGTTAAATTAGAATGGGTGATTAGTAAACCCATGAAATTTCTGTTTCCTGTGGCTCTTAAACCCATTGATTAACTTCCTCCTTAACTACAAAAGCCTTTAAAATCTTTCAGACAAACAAGTGGGTGAGTTCTGAAATAATTTTTGTCTCTGCTGAACTGAGGATTAGTCAAACTATGTAAAACCTTCTAGTGAAAAACTTGTTAATACTCTGAATATGTAAAATCTTTTATTCTAATTATACTTAGTTCATAATTTCTTCATATCTGATTTACATGTATTAAAATTTTTTGTTTTAATTTTTTCTTGTATTGTGCTTCAACAACCATTATTTGGATTTAGCATTATAAGATGAGGTTTTTATAAACCCCCATATTTTTCCATAATTATAAAACTAGAAGGTTGACTCTTCAATGCTGGATAACAAAACATTAGGCAAATGAAATAAGTTTGATAATTTTAAATCAAACAAAGTGAAAAATATTGAATTGAACCCTCTCAGGGCCACTGCTAAATAACCCTTATGATTATACTGTTCAAGTTATTTATACAAGCCTACATTTTATCCTACAACACTCAGTGGAAAGTTACTGTGCTCTCATGAATATTTTGTTAGAATCCCTGATTTGTAAGAAGAAATTTTTCTTCCATAGACTTCATACAGGTGTGCAAACTATAAACTGAACCTTGTAAAAGCAAACTCCTTGATATGAAACATCCCTTTATCCCCACCTTGTGGAAATTTTCTGCACATGTTATTCGTTAGTTGAAAAATAAATTTGTGGGTGTGATTTGAATGATTCTAGGAATGCAGCTGAAATATGCAGTGTATCCATAGAGATCCTCTTGCATTCACCTTGCCATGGAGTTTTATAGCTCCAAAATGAGATTTTCAATTAGGCAAACTTGAGCTGAATCTGTTTATCAGAAACACCAGGAGAGAGGATGTGAGGGAAAGGGAGGAGATCACATTCAGTCTTTGCTCCAAAGACTGGTAATTCCAAACTTAAATCTGAAACACAGATAATAAGAGGTGAACTAAGACGGATTCATGTTGTAGGACACAGCTATATGTCTGAGCATTAATCCCATCTATTCTACAAACAGTTTACTGAAGCACTGAATAATTCACTTATACAAAAAGAAACTGGGAACGTGGACAAATAATATAAATTAAAAAATTAAAATCTTAATTCTTACCTTGATCTGGGGTTGAGACTTACAGTGTAAAACTTCTTTAGATGGCAGCTCCACTGTAAATCCTATTCTCCCTGTTCTCTTCTGGAAGAGAAAATATATTATCTTCTTCCATATAATAGGCTGGAGAAATGCAGAAATGAAGATGTAAAGTGATCCCTGGCATCACTGCATTTGGTTCTCTGCTAATATTTAAAAGAAAAGAATAGAATAATTTCAAGATCACTGTTAAGTTCTGTTTAAAAAGATATTATTTCTTCTCCCTTTCTATTTTCCCATTAGAAGGTTGTTACACAAAAGATTTACATTAAAGGCTAGGAACTTGTTTTTTTAAATTTCCAGCCTAACCTCCAGCTGTTTAGTTTTTGCTTATTTGTTCTTTTACTAGTTTTAACTAACTGACTGTGTAATTGTTTGCCCTTCACCAGAGTTGTTCACTATCATTCATGTTTTCTGTTAAGGGCAAGAACCAAAACCCATCAACCTTGATTTCCTTGTCTGAATATGCCAGCGCCTTCATGGCCTCTTTTCCATTTACCTGGTCTTTGGAATATTTCCATGCATTTTTTTTTGCTAGAATCAACTCCTTGAACTGTACAAAGTTCCCTCACACAGTGTCTCAGCAAAGATTTTACACAAGGCAGTCCTGTCCTATTGAAGCACTTATTTTCAGTTAGTATAACAACAAAATCACGGTTTTGCAGGAGCTCTGTCCACTCTGCCTGTGTTCAATATGTTCAGAAAAGAAATAATTATTTTTCTTGAATTCTTTATCTTGAAGGATTTTACCCTCTTTCTCTTGGTAAAACTTATTTTTGATGTGGGACAGAAGAAAAACATTCAGCATAAAAATGAGAGAAAGAGGTTTCCCATTAATTTATAGCTAAAAAATTCTATATTTTAATTCATATTTTTTCCAGTCTTCCTTTAGTGAAGTTTAAAATCCAATATCTATAGTAAATAGGGTATTGCTCATTTACAAGTCCACAAAAGTAGGGCAATTTTATTAGTCATGTAAAAAACAAAATTCAACAAAACCAACACAGACTGAAATAGTGGTCTTAATTTTTTTGTAACCAATATGTTTCTTTCTGCTATTCTTTACAGGCAAATTAAAAAAACTTTAAAAGTTGGGGTTTTTTCTAACTTTAGTGAGAAACAGTGTTTTACCTCTTGTATAAAGTCTTCCAGTAGGTTTTAAACATCGTGCTCCAAGCTGTATCATAATGGAAGAATGTCAAACCTTTCAAAAACACAGAACACAAATTGCTGACACCATAAATGCTAACAAAAGGAAGATTATGTAAACACACAAACAAATAGAGCAATGCAAGGGACCTTTATCTCAATATGAGCTCAAGCAGTGCAGACTGGCCACCTCTGTGCTGTCCAGCTCTGGGCTGTGCCTCTCCTCCAGCCTGGATATGGTATCTTTACAGATATAGCATAATTGTTAATTTTTTTATTTATTTAAACTTCAGAGCGAAAGACATAAAAGGAAGGCAATTATTAATATTGCAATCAATCAGAATATTTTTACATGGGAAATTGAGGATGAGTGTTATAGATTTTATATGAAACTATGAAGAAATAACTAGCAAAAGTCCTGAGGGACTGGTCAGGGACTTCATAAGTTTTTAATTTTTTTCTTTACAAATTTTTTTTTTTGCTTTTTACCGACAAAACCGGGCACAGTCTCATCCATTTTGCCTAGTGCACAACATCCCACAGAAACAAGCCTTGGCATTGTCTGAAAATGTATCATTTGACAAACTGAATTAGCAGTTAAGCAAAATGAACAACCAGATATTTGGTGCTTAAGCTCACCTTGCGCCTTACAGAATGCAATCTTAAGGGCAAAACACATGAAATGGCTTCCTATGGGACACTGTGGTTATGTCTTCAGGAATAGAAAACAAGTATTTCATTGGTGCACTGCTATGAGCTCGACAAAGCATCAGTGTTGTGTGTACATTACAAACCTAAGCTCCAAGGTTTTTCTATCCTCTGCCATCATGTGCTGGTGGCAGAGGATAGAAAAACCTTGGAGCTTAGGCTTGTAATGCTTTTCTGATGCATCACAATATCGATAATTTTTAATTATTTTTTATCATTATATAACATTGATCACCTAAGTTTTATTTTATCTTTTTCTTCAACAGATTTCTAAAGACATATTTCATATACCTAAATCTGTAAAAAAATTGAAAGAAACTGCATATAATCATCAGGACCAGTGGTCTGGAGGTATTCCTATTCGACTCATTTCTGTTTTACATATTTAAAGACCTCTTGCTTTTTATTCCTCAGCTACAAATTTTTCAATCACCCTATAAGACATTTTCAGCCTTTTGATATCCTGGTAGAGAGAGAGAGAAATCCCTGCTTCCTGCTTTCATCTCTTTACTGAGGATGTATGCCATCCTCACTCTGACTAAAGCAAGATTCTGACAGCTGCCTTTTACTTTTTTTTTTTTTTTTTTTTTTTCCTAGTAACAGCTATGTAGAGGTTTTTACGTGAGTATGTCAGCAAGAGATTTTGGGAGTGGCAGCTATGTAGAACAGAGACCTAAATAGACCTCCAGCTGACATTCTGGCATAACATCTAATCCCACACTTGTTTCTTTATTCATTTGAGTATTTACACAATAAAAGGACAACATAGATTGTGTATTATTGCTATTTTTATATGGCTGTTAAATTGGTCTGAAGGTTTGGTCACTTGGGTTTGGTATTCTTTTTCAATCTCACAAAAAAGCTACCCAATTCTTGCTTAAACACTACATCAGATACTGAGTATTTTCTCCTTGTTTACAAAGTATAATATTACAAAACCTACAAAATCCTATGAGTAACTATTCCAGCCATTCTGTGTGACAACAGCAGGTGGCAGCAAGGGATATGGATATAGACTTTAGGGAAAAAAAAACAACTAGGTCTTGCAAAGCATGAACACAGTACGGGACAAGTTATTTTCTACAGAACCAACTCCTCTCATGAAAACAGTTTCCTCTAATCCAAACTGCTATTTGGGATAGTGTTGCCAAAATATTTTTGATTGAACGTGAAATAAAGTACTTTGGTTTGGTTTAGTTTTACCTACCCCAAAGCTATCTGGCCGGTTAAATTTCAAATTATTTTTAGAATTCTAAGCCATTAAACTATTTCTCTGAGAATAGACAAGATACAATGTCAGCATTCCTAATCTCCTCAATGAAGCCCCTGAATGCTCTGAGAGCTTTGTGAAAATCCATGTTATGGAACAACCAAATGACAGACAAATCTGCACTGCATGGTGCCAATCCTGCAAAGAGATACTGGTGACTTCAAGTTCCATTCAAGTGAGGAAAGGCAAAACAGTTTGATGACTGAATAAAATATACAATTTCAGAAATTCTGAAACAGAATACAATGAAAATATGAAAGGATAAGTGAATTTTTGGGGTTTTTTTTAATTTTTGGAATTTAAACAATTCAATTTCCACACATGGAGAAAAAAATATTTCTGAATTTCTCTAATTTCTGGTTATCACTTCTCTATGCCTATTTTTGTATGCTCCAGGTAATCTGAATAGAATAGGCCAGAAACACTTGCAAGACACTTGGCAATCTGTCATAATTTCATTTGCTGTGTATGCAATATTTGTGCTGCTTGGAATTCATTTTTCTGGTTGTTGCTAAACAAACATAGACTGAAAAATGCATTTCTGAAAGCTGAAAAGCTACACAGAAACGAAGATGGTAATGGGCAGAGGGAAACTAAGAGATAACTGTAGCCAACATGAAGGGCTGTATGTGTATCCTGATCTATAAGGAGGCAGAGGAGAGGCACCGCCAGCTTTTAAAGAAATTCGCAACTCTGAATGAAAGTAAAACCTCCACAGAGAGCTAAAACAGCAGAAAATACCTGCCTCGCGAAAAAAAGGAAAAAAACAGGCTGATAAGGAAAATTGCAATTACTATGTTAAAAAGGAGTACTTATTAGAAGACTTTTTTCTTTTTTTTTTTTTAAGTATCCATGCCATGTCCCTCATATCTTCCCCTCTAAGTTGTGTCTTCCTCCTTGACTTTTTTCCCAGCTTTTGCAACATCCGTGAGCTTAGTTTTGGCATATTTTGGTCTTTTGCACTGCACCCCACAAAATCCCAGGCCATTTTCCTACAGTCACTAAATTTCTTAAATTTTCTTTTTTTCTCCTCCAATTGCATTTCCTATAATGGTATCTCCATTCCAGTGTGTTTGTAAGTCCTTCTTTTCTGTTTTGGCTTTCAGTGGGGATCAATTTATGCAAGCTTTGCTGCATGTGCCTGCACTTGATGGCGTATGGCCTGCCTGCATTCTGATGCCTTTGACTTTGGGAAAGATTTTTTTCTTTTTTTTTTTTAAGTATCTATGCCATGTCTCTCATATCTTCCCCTCCAAGTTTTGTCTTCCTCTTTGACTTTTTCCCCTGCTTTTGCAACATCTGTGAGTTTTGTTTTGGCATATTTTGGTCCTTTGCACTGCACCGGATATAATCCCGGGCCATTTTCTTATAGTAACTAAATTTCCGTAATTTTCATTTTTCTCCTCCAATTGCAATTTCTTTGATGGTATCTCCATTCCAGTGTGCTTGTAAGCCTTTCTTTTCTGTTTTGGCCTTCAGTGGGGATCAATTTTGGCAAGCTTTTCTGCTTGTGCCTGCACTTGATGGCATATGGCCTGCCTGCATTTTGATGGCTTTGACTTTGGGAAAGATTTTTTTCCTTTTTTTTTTTTTAACTATCTATGCCATGTCCCTCATATTTTCCCATCCAAGTTTTGTCTTCCTCCTTGACTTTTTCCCCTGCTTTTGCTACATCTTTGAGCTTATTTTTGGCGTGTTTAGTTGTTTTTTCCTGCCCCTGATATTATCCGTATTCATTTTCTTTTAATGACGGAATTTCCCAAATTTTGTTTTTTTCTTCTCATATTGCATTTCATTTTATTTTATCTCCATTCCAGCGTGTTTGGATGTCCTTCTTTTGTGTTTTTCCTTCAGTGGGGATCAATTTTGGCAAGCTTTGCTTCATGTGTCTACACTTGATTGCAGATGGCCGGCATTTTGATGGCTATTCGTATTACCTTGTCTTTCACATCATTTCAGAGAAACTCTAAGTATGGGTCTAGGAGGTTCATTGTGCATACATTCTTACTTTAAACTAGAGAATCTTCTGCTTCTTTGGTGACCATTAGTTTCCTCCTGGTTGTACAGCAGTGTAGGAAAATTAATTTTCCTTAAATGATATATTGGTCTAGAAATATGACAGAATCTTTTGTTCTGTGCATGAATGCAAAGATTTGCACTACACTTAATTTCATTGGTTTTGTTAAGTTTATCCTTTTTAATTACTATTGTTATCCTTCTAATATAGAAACCCAAAAATAGTTCCAAGGCGGTGGTGCCAGCCTAATAATGAGATAGAAATCTCTTAGTTCGTTTCAGAGATACATTAAGAATATTTTGGATCTATGATGACTCAGTCATAATATAGTATGATATTTTCCATTTCCAAAATTGTGGAGTAGGAAATCAAACTACAGAAGATAGGGTAAACAGCAGTATAAAATACGTCAGGAAATTAACATTTTTTTTGAACAGAAATTATCTTTGGGAATATTCATTTTATTTTTTGCTATGTATATTATATACATTTTTAATACTCTACACAACTTTACAAAAACATGCCAGAGAAATCCCATCAGATATTTGAAATCCTTTTGTTACTTGCTATAGTTTTGACGTCCCAAATAAATTCAAAAATACCTTTATTTCATTCTCTTCTCTGGTCTCATGGGATCTTCTTGCTCAGTCTCAGTGACTGAGTCATGGCCAAGTTATGTACTTACAGAGGAAGATCTTTCATCTTTCTTTTCCCTCTATATTTCAGTCTTATTGTAGATGTTCTCAGATGTGTGACTGTCAAGAGGTATTCTATATATATGTCTCTTACCAGCTGCATTTTTTAAATTTCTTATTCTTTTTTATTATTATTTCAAAGTCCTGCTGAGTTTGTAGGTTGTGCAGAACTACTTTCTCTCTGGACACATGTCCACGACCTCCAAAGACTGCTAAATTGACTTATTTCTCTCATACCAATATGCATATGTGAGTGTTGTTTCTTTTCAAATTCTTTCTTGCTCATTCAGATCTCTGCTGTAGTCTCATATCAGATTGGAAATTATCTCCATGCCTCAGTGGTTTTCCCATCCTGTCCTGTGCTTAAGGTGTGACCCATCCCAGCTGTTTCTACTCTCAGGGTTCCCTGCTACATGGCATCACGTTCTGATTCACTCCCTTTTCTGCTGTTACTCTGTCACAAATTTATCATTTCTTTTATCCCATCCTCTCAGCCCCATTAGCAATACCCATTTGTCCATTTCCCCACCAATTGCTTTGCATGTCCTTCCATTCCATTCCCTGCACCAGCTCCCTGGAACAGTTTGCTCTCCTCTCTCAGCACTGGCTCTGGGGCAGGCACACACAGATACCAGGATGATACCACACCTGGTTGTGTGGCAGCTAAGGAAAAACACTGTCACCACAAGCACAAGTACTGATATGTGAATATCAGTGATATGAAAACGTAGAGCATCAAATAAAATAAGTGCACCAAAATCAGATAAGTGTATTGCAAGACAACATGCTGACAGTTCTTTTTCCTGTATTTAGTGTCAGAAGCCAAGTTCCAGGACTCTTTCCAGACTGCAGATACTGCAGAAATAATGAGATACATCCAGGAGGATATTTCACATTTGTCAGATGAGAGAGGGGAACGGCAAAGTCAGTCTTTGACAGGTTACATGCTTTCAAACACTGCCAATGTTTCTGCTTGAGTCAGAAATTTTACTACAGATATTCTGTCCTTGAATTTGCCTAGTCACTTATTCTGGTGCCTTCTTCTTGATTTAGAGATTAACTGACTGTGCAGTCAGTTAATCCTAATGTGTTACTTTTAAGAGAAAAAGAAGTGATAAATACATATTTATATACAAGCAGGTTCTTGTTTTGGCAGGGAAGATTTTTCTTGAGGAAATTCTCCAATGAATCTTAGTAACTGGTTCAATCAAACAAGAAAACAACGTGTATTTATGCCAGCTATTGTCATCCAGATGCGGTCTATAATCAAGTAAACTTAAGCATCTCCTAAAATTAAGCAGTGGGCAAGGCACATTTCCTATTCCCAAATATATCAAGAACAAATTCAATAAGAACACTATTTAGCTTGGAATTTTCTTCCAGGGAAGGGACTATATGTGGCTAAACTGAATTAAGAAAGAAGTGAGAAAGTTCCATATTTAGTAAGGCATTTAGTTCAAATATTTTATTTTAGGGTTTTCTCCTCTTACTAGAATCTTGTTTTGATAATGACTTCATTCCTGAAAGGATTCCCTAGACTTGGAAAAACAAAAAACAAAAAAAGCAGCACAAAACAAAACCACATCATATCTGAATTGAATTAGTAGTTTTCAAAAAATATTTTCCATTCTGTCACCTTTAGGAAGGCACCAGAAAGTGAAGTGGCAAGGTTCTCCTCTGCCCTAGTCCTACCCATTTTCCTTATTAAATCATATATATATTTTAATTATATATTAAGAGGAAATGCTGTACCAAGGGAAGAGCTGCACATGTGATGTATGTGCCTGTTCCTCCAGCTGGGATGGGAAAGATCCACAGATGGATTTGACTGTGTTGTCTTCTTGCCAAGGAGCAAGACTGGGGGGTTGAGCCAGAGACAGCAGCACGAGGCTAGTTCTGACGTCTACCCTGTGCTGAGAAGCCCCAGACAAAACACTGGAGATTTAGCCACATAAGACTCACCTAATTGTAGTAACTACACCTAATTGTAGTAACTTGGTGGCATTTTGCATTTTTCAGGGTGTTGATACCCCTGACAGGGCCAGCAGGTGTGAGATGTCACGTTTGACACTCCTTCTGGCATGGTAGGTGAAGACCAGGAGCAATATCCTAAGGCCCCTAAAATTACTGTAAATATCATCTGGTCTATCCCCCTCTACGTTTTAAGCTCTGGTGATAACACAGCTTGTTCTTGGACAGCTGCTTGGCTAGCTAGACATAAGGCAGCATGAGATGCAACTTCCATGTCTGCAGAGGCAATGCCACTGACCACAGTTGTCACCAGGCTGAGTGGCCCCAAGATCCCATGGCTTTTGAACCAAGCATGGCCCTACTCCACAGGAACTTAGAACTGTGCTTGTCACTTTGATACCAAACAAGGCTTAGATATAACTGGAAACAGTCACTACTTAATTTTACCACTCAGTAGTTTAATTAAAAATTAAAGATTAATTAATCTTTAATTAAAAGCAATAGCTGTATTAAAAATACTGATTCTAGAAAGTGACGAGTATTTCTAAAAGGCTAGCATCCCTGTTTTCCCACCAGGTAAGGTAAGTCAGCATCATAAATAGCATATTCATAAATTTTACCTGAAATATGCAAAACAAATTGTTGTACTATGAGTGTCATTTGAAGTGGGGGGTGATGGTGTGGTGAGTCACACTACTATCTTGCAATGAAAATTATTGCCATTTCTAAAGTAGGTGGAAAATCTGGCTAAAGATTAAAAAAATTCCTATAGAATAATGAGCAATGCCAAAATGTCAGGTTTCCCACTGCAACTCTTTAGTTATTCACTTGCTGTTAATTCACTCCCAATTGTGACTGATATTTAAGGGCTGAATCTATTTCAATATATATATTTATATATATACAAAGACAGAGTGTTTGAATGCTTTTAAGCTATGCTACAGAATAATTTCTAAATATACAGAAGTAGAAAATAACCAGATTGGTCTTATAAAGCTGTTATTTAAAATCAGACCGTCTCAAATGGACTTATTAGCCGCATTCTTCTGTTCTACATAGCATTACCGCCAGATGTCAGTACTCTACACCTATCAGTGTCAGATTGACCATGTCGTCATCCTCTTTAACCATTTTCCTCACCGTCATTAAAAGCTACAAAATAATACCTTATGTGAATGATCTCTTTGTGTTGTGTTTTGGGGGATGGTGGTGGTATTTGTGTATAAAGATACCTCATATTTAATGTAAAGATGTAAAGATTCATCATATTTAATGAGGAATAAGCAAGAAAATCAGCTTGCTTTCAATTTATCCACAATTGTGTCTATGAATAGAACACTCAGCTCTGTCATACAGGCACCAAAAAAAAAAAAAAAAAAAGCTTCCTCCTTCAAGATTTTCACTGATGTTTACTGAAATTGTATTACAGAGGTATGATCATGCCCTCAGAGGGCCTGGTCATCAAAAATCAACTTGAATGCCAGAATTTCATAGGAAGATTGCTTGCAGTTATTTGTAGCACATCTTGACATGCAATTTAGGATTAAAAAGTGTGTATAATACCCAATTTCAGTGTCACCACAGCACTAGTACTTGATTCCTTCTTTTTTTTAAATTTAATTGTTTCGATAGAAGAAGCATTTGCTTTGAGATTAAGGAGTTTTGAAACTTATAACACTTCAAAAAGAAAGGATAAGTACTTTAAGTTACTTTACTTAGATTTCTCAGTCTGAACAAATTCCTGGAAAGAAAAAGAGCTGAAAAGATTGTGTTTTCAAAAATTCGTATTGAAAAAAAGGATTAAAAAATAATCAAAAATAATTTTTAAATGACCAAATTTTAAATGACCAAACAAATTGAATGCTAATGAAAAATTCTCTCTGCATGCTACATAGAAGAAATTAAGTTAGGCCACCTGCAAGTATATGAAGTCAGGACTGCAAGTGCCAAAATGAAAACATAGAAAAAGTAAAAATAATCTCTGAAACTTTAATCAAATTGAAATGTAGCACTAGATTATGTTGCCCCTGCCTAATATCAATCGAAAACCTCACAAGCAGTGGCCAAAACAATGCTGGCTCAAACACAGATTTGTTTCCATTCTGCTTTCCATAATTTTTTCATCTTTTTTTTTTTCTAATTGGATTAAAGAAAATAAACCATGGAACTGTTAGAAGGACTGTGACCCTAGAAAGAGGAGCAGTCTTCTCAGCCTCCTGGGAAAACCTGTGACACAGAGTTCGACTCTAATCTTCTGGAACATAGTCAAATTGTCTGCATGTCTGTTCATAAATACCTGTTTGACAGATCTGGCCCATGTACTAGTCCAGGAACCGAGTGGATTTTGTTCTCAAGAATTTAATCCAGTTAAAGAGATTAATGCAGATAACAAACTCTTACTGCTCCCCATGGCACACAGGAAAGCCTTTGGTAAGAGGAGATGACTTTCACAGTTCAATGGCTCCTTCAATGCACGTGGCCTTCTATAATAATTTAAGAAAATTAAGTACCAATGGATATATGAATCCATGTATTAATTGGCAAATTGCAAAAATTTTGCATCATACACAAATTGCCAAAACATTTCTGAGTACTGTTAGTTGGTCTTGTACTTTAAAAAGGACATCCTTTTAATCTCTTCTTTTAATCAACATTGTTCCTTAGGATTATCACCTCCGACAGTTCACTTAATTATACCTCATAAATTATGGTATGAACTCACATTATTGCTCTTAAATTTTTTTTTTGTGAGCTTAATGGATTTGGTATTCTTTTTCATCATCTGCTTCTTTGTCACAGATGAACACCCCTCCCAATTTAGGAAATTATTTTGTCTAACATATATGTTATATAATATATATTACTTTGTCTAATATTGCTATTTACAATTTTGTTTGATCTTAAAGAAGAACAACAATAAATCTTGAGTATCAATTGAAAAGTACTGCATACCAAAAATTTGCCTAGGATTTACAGGAACATGATGCATATAAATATTCCCCCACTTCCTGGTTTTCCCTTTACGTTAGGAATACTGAAGAATGACAGCAATTTCTTTCAGGAGCTCTGGTGTGTCTCCCTAGTGAACATCCTCTCCATAGTTCCTGACAGGGTGCCTCCCATTTGGATAACGAGGCTGAGAACGTGCCAGGAGGAGCAGGATGAAGGGGCACTGGGGCTTGGCTGGGCTCAGCATCCCGTTTGATCCGAGCCAGGTGAGATTAACCCTAATGCCAGTCTCAGCCGCTTGCAGCTGGAGCAAAGCAGGCTGGCAGAGATGAAGGAGGAAGCCAGGCCCAGCAGTGGATTGCTCAGGGGCAGTGATTTTGAAGGGAGCACTGGGAAAAGGGTTAGGGAAAAGCAAGCATGAAGGCACAGCACCTGTGCATACACTCTGGAGGTTGTGCAGTGAGAGAAAGAACAGTATAGAGCTTGCTGAAGAAAGGCAGGGGAAAATATCTGCTCATGCGTGTATTTCCATGTGTTAAATGCTGAGAGTTAGGCTTAACATTTCTGTAGGGAAAAAAAAACCACTCTGAAGGCCAGAAGCCTGCTACTATCAGGAAGTAAAACAAGCTGAATGAGCTCATGAAGAAAAGTCAAAGCTGCTATTATCTCCATATATGATCTTATCATTTGCAAAGTATCTGATAACTGTGGTAGAGTAAAATTAATGCCATTTCTTGCATGAAAATTTTCACATAATCATTGAGTTTACTATTCTTTATTAAGGCTCTTATTATTATTACTGTAGCACAGAAGTTAATTAAAAATCAATTTATTGGACAATGTATTGTATGTATGTGTGTATATTTAAAATATATGAAAAATGCAAGCATTTAACACTAACACTAATTATTACATTGCAAAAACACTTGACATGTCTCACATGCAAAAATCAGATTTTCCAGACTGATCACCCTCAAATCCTTACTTTTCTTCCTGTGTTAGTGAAAACAACCTTGCTGCAATGGGGCCAGGACTATGACTGCAGCAGAGGTCCTCTTCTGCATCATCCCTGCACTGCTTTAAGCGATACAAGTTCTCCTCCATAGCTACATGCAGTTGCACATGTGACACATCAGCTCTGCCACCATGTCACTCATGCTGGGAAGAGATCCTGAGATCCTGCTGTGACAATTAAAGGTTTACAAGTTTCTCTCAGCCATCTGCTCCTTTCAAGACAAACATGGCTTTAGACTGTCCAAAATCTCCATGTTTCAAGTAGCATTTGCCCTTTGTTAGAATCTCTCACTCCTCCTAAAGCCCTAGTCCTGCAAGGCATACCTGTATATAACAAGGCACAGGTCTCAAAACCAGGCATTACCTTGCAGCTGGGGCTTACAAGGAAAGGAAAGTCTTCTATTTCTTTTTTTCTGCCTTCCTTTTTCACTGTTCTCATCCCTGTTTCCAAGCATGTGGTACACCACTGCTCAGTGGCATTGGTACGTCACCTGCTCAGTAGAAGCAAGTTTTATGTTGCTTCAGTTCCAATTCAAATCAGGGCACAAGGAACAGCAATGTCATGGAGAAGCAAATAATGAAAGGAAAGCAGAAATATGAATTAAACACCTTAATGAGGTATCTGTGCTTAACATGTTTCATACTTCAGAAAAAGGCGCCAATATGAGGCATCCAACACTGCCTTCCTGGGAAAGGTTTCCATCTGCTTAGTCAGTTCAAACCAGGCAGCTGATGAACCTGACACTTTTGATCTGTGTTTAACCCTGTGATTTAGTTTATTATTCCATAATGTGACTGCACATGCAACTAAACTAGCTGAATTGTAAAATTCCAGGAATTGATTTGCATGCTTTAACAGGGACATTAATTTGTTGAGGATAAATTTGTTTCCTCATGAGATTTGTTCTAAAGTTAATATTTATCCTTACAAAGAAATACATGTGACCAAAGCTATTTAATAAAATACAAGACTTACAGTCTCAGAGACCAAAATATTCTCTATTAACCACAGGAAAGGGATTCATGCTAAGTATAATTTTTCTGGGCAACTGAGAAGAAAAAATATTCAGACACTTGGAAAAACCTAGCTCTGATAATCTCTTTTTCTGGCCTACACAGTATTTCTGTCTTGAGTAACTCAACATGTAAAACCATAGGATATTCATGCAAATCTCTTGGGATTTTAGTTTTGTTTTGTTTTTTAATAACTCCTAAAGTAGGTGCACCTGCCCCCAACCACCCCTTTCAAACGTGGGAAGCTCAGCAGTGCCAAATCAAAGACCAGCTGAAATGATCTTCCCTCGGGCTGACATTTATCTGACCAAACTCCACTTTACACAGGGAAGGAAAAAGTCCACAGCAGCTTGTAGGCAGAACCTTTTTTTTAGATAAATTTCTCCCTGCAGAGTAGCTGCAAATTTGGCTGATGCTTAGACTATGCAAGCCAAAGATGATCCACTTCTCTACCAGTCACCAT
This sequence comes from Melozone crissalis, assembly GCF_028551555.1. Classification (NCBI taxonomy): domain Eukaryota; kingdom Metazoa; phylum Chordata; class Aves; order Passeriformes; family Passerellidae; genus Melozone; species Melozone crissalis. Next base: position 30,040,590 of record NW_026535784.1, on the reverse strand, counting down.
CTCTGTTGGTGTGCCAGCAGAAACACTTACCTGCCTCCATCACTGCTAATAACTGTTAAACACAGAAGCAACTCTGTGATGTGTTGGGATCCTCTGCAGACACCTGAAAGAACAAGAAACTATAGTTGAAAATCGCAAAATTCAGAAACTGTTGCAGTTCCTCCCTTGTAGAAAATACAGGTTAGAAGAATTTGTGTGGGCCAGAAAGAGCTGGCTAAGACTCTGTGTGCTTTGAACTTGTTCTTTCCAATTGACATCTACCCAGAATGGAGGCAGTGCTGAAATTTGAGACATAAATTGATGTGCTGCTTAAGAGTATATGTGAGGTTTCTGTGCAACCCAATAAAATGGAAAATAAAATGTTGGGATTTTTCAAGAGAGAGCTTAGATAAACACCCCCTTTCCTATTGAGATGAAATTTACTATAGTTTGATTCCTTATATTTTATAAACTAAGCTGTGCTCTTCAGAAAATCAGCTACATAAATATTTCTGGTAACCCAGAAGTGAAAATTTTAAAAATGCACTGGATCTTAATGACAGAAAAGACTCTATAAACTGTTGCCTTTGACTATTATAGGAAGTACAGTACAGATATATTCTGTCTTAAAATATATACTATCAACTGAAGGTGAGTTGCAATCATGGTAATGTTCAACAAGTACTTAAAATCAATGCATACATATCACAATTTAAATAATTGCATTAATATAGGAATAAAAGTTGCATATATAATTTTAAATTCATTTATATATATATTTCCAGTTATAGTTGAAATCCTATTACTTTAGGTCCTCTGGGAAAAAAATATAATTAGCTACTTTGAAGTATTAACTAGGCATATAATTTCAGTATAATCTCCTGTTTTAACTACATCACCAAACTGTATGATGTATTGGCTTAAAAATTGGCATTCTCTCTACCAAGGTGTGAACACTGAGCCCCACATCTGCTGTGCACTGCTGTGCATTGCCTAAATCATGCTGATTCAATGTTTTATCTGCTTGTGCTCAAAGCAGAAACACTGCTGCTGAGGGAAACAGTCCTGCTGAGAGATAAAATAATCTTGTGCAAAAGAAAAGGGGGTGATCTGAGTGGGAGACAGGGTTTGGGAAGGATGTCTATCTCAATTTTGAATCTGTTTTGTAACATGCTATTAGTAGTTTTTATGGGTCATAGTAAGCTGTGATGAACGTGGAAAATTGAGTATCTAAGAGGATTCCAGCCTCTTAAACAGAAATTTTTTGTTTAACTGCAGCCTTTTGTCCAGCAAAAACCTGCCCCAAACAGATTAACCTCCAATGTTTTTCTTGTTTCTTAAAAGTACAATAGGCACAAGTTTAGACTGAGCACAGAAGCATTCATAGAAGGCAAGATCCTTGCAGCCTAACTCAGGAAAAACCAGCTTAGGCTGTCAACAAACAGAGAAGTCTCTGGAATAAACCAAATATGCTCAGACTTTGAAGTGAATCACTTATGACTGATGTGCTGTGCTGTGGGAAGCTCCTCTACTCCCTTGGCTTGTGCTGCTTCTGCCATCCTGACACAAGTCCTCATCAAGAGCACACAAAGAGCTCCACAACAGCTGGTTAACTGAGAAACAAACACATTATGGAACTGTATTTTAAATAATTTCCTTAGTGATATCAGGTTAGTTGGCATAGCTATAGATCTCTCTTAGCCATTTAAACTACTTTACGTGCATGTAAGTAATGTAGTATTGTCACCGAGGTTTCAAAGTATTATTGATACCACGGTATGGTATTAGTATCCTCAGCAATATTCAAACTACCGTCAGACCAGTTCCTGCTCAGCTGTTCCAAATGACACTGTAGTAATGGGAATCTTTCCCAATTTTCCTTTTGACTGATATGTTAAAAATATAGCAAGCATGGCTTCTGCTACCTGGCACTTCCTAGACTATGAAACTCTGCTCTTAGAAAACATTTTACTCTCTTAGTCTTAAGGTGTATTATTTCTGACACTAAATGCTGATTAGGAGACATATTTAAGGCAGTCTGTGCAATAGCAAGGTCTGTAGGAGAAACAAGCTTCTTCCATTTCTGGTTAAAGTGACCTGTCCAGTATAGGCAAAGAAAAACTACACAAAGAATTAACAAGAACACAAAGTACACAAGTGTGTTTATTACATTTTGCAAGCACTTTGTTCTACATTTCAAAAACGCCACCATCAAGCTGTTGGCACATTTATGTACAAAACAGATTAATTGTAATGCCTGCTACAAAGCATTCTTTGTGAAAATACAAACTCTAATACCAGAGAAGAGCCAAAAGCATTAACATCATTACATGAGTTTAAAAGACATAGTTTTAAAAATCAGCACAAACATTTTAAGACACAAAACTGAAACACTACAATATAGAGTCCAAAAAGAGGTTCCTAATACTTTTTGCAGAACTGTAATACCGGTACTGCACATTATCAGAAAACTGTTGACCCCGTAGGACAGCTTAAGTGTAAAAAAAAATCCAAACCAAAACCAAAACCCCAAATCAAAAACACAACAAAAAAAACCCCAAAACAAGCAAAAGAAAAGAAAAAGAAAAATAACTCAACCAACTAATACTACTTAATGCATTATCATGCCACAAGTAACTATAGTATTACCTTCTACTTACTACAAGAATTGTTAAAAATTACTGATGATGCATGACTAGTAATAGTACAAAGAAGAGTTTTACTCAAGAAGTTTTATTAGAAATGCACTTACACTGAGAGAGAATTCACAATGGTCCAATAAGTGCACAAAACTACCTAAGGTTTTTAACACTGACAAAAATGTCTTGTCAGGCTACATCACTTTAAAAGACACTTTACAGCATTCTTGTAGCATTAGAAATAGGCAAAAAAAAAAAAAAAAAAACCACCAAATTTGGTCCAATAATACCGACTTTTGTTAAATAGGGTTTTTTGTTCTGTTTTTGATGCAGGTAATTCTTTCAAATTAAGATGACCTATCATTCTGATAACACTTTAATATCAAAATAAAGGTTCAAATATATTACTACACTTTGAAATAATAAGCTCTGTAGTGGTCTTTCACCTTACTTCAACGTAATACAGGTAAACCATTATGTGTAGGAAAGCTAGAAGCCAAGCTATAACATTTATGGAAGTCTCCTTTAATATATCTTTTACAGTTCAGACAGGTGCAATCCATTTAAATTTTTAAAGCAGGTAAAAAGACATCTGACTCCTATGGTCACTGCATTTTTGATATATTACTTTCATAAATGTAGCTAAGCAGTAATTTCTTACATCATCACATGGACAGCTCCAATTTAGCATAACCATCATTGAATTAAAGAGAGATTATTCTGTAGAAAACTATGAATAGCTATATCACTTAATTAACAGTTGTCTATATACCATAACTCGTTAACAGGTAGCCGTGGTATTGAATTCCTTCAAAAGGCAAGTGGCCATGCATTGTTAGCACCACGGACTGCATGCTCACAATACAAACAGGAATTATCACCCATGGAACTTGAAACAAGAGAATATTCTTTAAAAACATCAATAATACAATGTTAACAAAGATAAGAAGCACTTTTTTCTTTTTTTTCTTTTTTTTTCTTTTTTCGCTTTTTTTTTATTTTTTTACCCACTATTACAAATTTAGAAATTGCACCTTTGATTGTTTAAAACGTTCTTAGGACCTTCATTCAAGTTGATCAGGGTCCCTCTGGCAGGTTTTCCATATATAAAGGAAAGTCATCAGAATGTTTTCTTTATATATTGTACATCATGTACAATGGTCCCTTTGAAGTATACCTGTAGTTAAAGTAGTTACTGAACTCAAAACTAAAAAGTATAAAAAGCTACCTTTTTTCCAAAAACATATAAGAAACAATGCAAAAGGTGTTATGCATAACACATACAAAGTGATTAAAAAAATCAAACACATAGTTGTATTTGACAATAGTTTAGTATCCTTGACCTATCAGAACTAATTCGCCTAAGGGGATTCAGGAAAGGCTATTTAGGAGCTTTGTGGTATAGAATGGTCACACAAAGTAAGAACTAATTAGGAAACCAAGTGCTAGACAACCAAGAATTGTATGTAGGTGATATGTAAGTCACCCAAACTATCTTTTGTGAGAAGCACTTTCAATTGTTTTTAAAATGGTAGGATGGCCTTTAGTTAAACAACAAAGCATTCACATGTTAGGAAGTAAGACAAGGTTTCTTTTATGTATAAGCATTGAGCCGCTCTTTAGAGCGAGTAGAATGAATATCATGCAGCTCTTGTTCTTCCTTTGATTTAATATCCTCATATTTTTGCATTCTGCAAGCATCTTTCACATAGGCCCAGTTGGCAGACAAGACCATGAGATAATGAACCTGTAAGAGAGGTAACACAGTGTTAAGAGACAACAGTGGTAGTCAGATTAGAGCACGTGTAAACTTGGAGGCTGTAGGTGCTCATCAGCAGGAGCTAGGTACTACAGAACCATGATGGCAAATTCAGGCTTCATTAACCGTCAGATTACTCACCTCATAGCTGTTACTGTTACTATAACTAGTAGTTGGTAGCAATAGATATAAGGAAAAAATCCCTAAAACCTGAAAAATCCAAATTCCAAATCATTCCTGCATTATTTTTCAGCTAGTTTGCTAGTTACTTGTAAAAATGCCTTCTGGCTATGTATTTATTGTACACTTTTCTGCACTGAAGAAGTTTGTTAAAGCAGTTCTTAACATCAAAACATGCCATAGACACATCCTATGATTGCATATCTAATACAATTACAGAAAGTTCTGCTTCTTAATTTTTGTTAAAGTTAGCATTTTCGTTTCATTTAGCCATGACTTCTTTCAACTACAATTCTAGCTTTGTATTTAACTTACCAGTCTGGGGGGAAATTGTCAATAAGTGTCAATAAATTCAGTTAGGCAAAATGTGACAAAATATAGTTGAAAAAAGTGAATGCTCTGTTTACTCTGTATTCAGTCAGAAAATAAAAGTGCTCCACAAGGACATTGAACTAGTTTACGCTGGGACTCTCTGGACATTTACTCCCTCCCTAGCAGGTTTTCAAACATTTTCTGAGGAGACCATCTCTTTAATTTATGTCAATCTTCTTCCTCAGTAGCAATGCACTATTTTGTGAGATCCAAAATATTTACCCCTCTCTAAGAAAGCAAGATATTATACTGGGATTCAGTTAATGGGAAATGGAATAATAATACAATAAATAATAAAAAACAACCTTGAGATTATGCAAATTCTCCTTTTCATGTTGTACTATTGTACATATGAGTACGTTAGATTCATTTTAAATGAACAGATCCATTCTAATATGTTTGGGTTTTTTTTTATTTTGGAATATTTAGACTTTTTTCACAATTGTTTGTTGGCAATCATTGCTGATAAGTACAGGCAAAAGTACATTTCTTAATCTGGATAATTATGATCAAGGAAAGCATTCTGAAGCCCTTAAAAGGACCAGATATTTTTTCCACCTTTTTTATCCATATGTTTTATGTCAAGTTTCCAATTAATCCTTATTTGAGGAATACTATCTGACTTGAGGAGACATAAAATAGAAAGTTGTACAGGAAATCTGTCCTCTAGGGAAAAAACTAGAGAGTAGTATTTCTACATATCTTTAGGATTTTCTTGATATCTAGAAAGCAACACTAGCAAAGCAATCCATAAATATAGATATTGGAGATAGCAGCATGTTGTGTGTCACTCTGGAAAGTTCTCCAGTCATAATTTAGTACACAGGAAAAAGAAACACCTTCTAACCTAACTCAGCTCTTCCAAAAGCTTTCACCATGGGTAGTTTCTGGATCAGGCATTTCTAGAACAAATGGGAGACCCTAATCCTGGATCGCCATTGTACTGAATGAAATGCCTTAAATTCTCTGCAATAAAACAATTGAGAAAAATCAAAATAAACAGGCTGGTAATACTAAAAATTTTGTCATCTCAATTGCAATTTGCACCCAATGAGAACTGGTTCATTGAGTATGAAATTTCAGTTAAAAATACAGTCTCAACCTCAAACAGATTGCAGACGTGAGAATCCTGAAAGTGGGGGCTCTCTGAGCAGTGTACTCACATCTTTGTGACCTTTTAAAACATATTTGCCTTGCAACTGAAGAATCTGTGATGAAAATGGAATGATGCAGGCACTTTTTCTTACCCTCACAAAATGTTTGGTAATGACCCAGTAAAACAAAAATTTAAACTTAATGTCTTACAATTTCACTCAGCATTTTTCTTTGTTAAAAAATAGACTACTTTGAAGGTATATTGGTAACAGTTTGACCTTCATTAAACATCCATTCTTTGCCCATCCTTTCCTTATGAAGTTACTGAATCACACTATTGTAATAACTGTTGAAAACTCTTGGAGTTCATATTCAGTGTAAGTAGGAAGGTTTGCCAGGAAACAGCTACTTTAACTAATATAATCTCAAATATATATCCATGTTTACAATGCCATATACATTGAACAGTACCACCACCTTTGTTGTTTATTTCAACACCAAGTTCCTAGATAACATAGCCACAATAAGGAGGTCATTTCTAAGTGGCTGTCTAATTGCATTTCACAATTCCATGACCTGAATAGCCTGAAGCCAGTGGGGCCCTCATCAAGGCTTACTTAAATTGAAGCCAGGCAGCTTCCACAGCCTGCCTCAGGAGGTTTCAATTACCGACATATGCAAGGCAGTGCAGGGTCTTTCCATACCTATTCCTGCTTAGATTTCTTCATAAGGTGAAAGTATGCTTCAGTGTTTAGAAATTGTGGAGTTGGCTGTTTGGGTGGGGTTTTTTTTTGTTTTATTTTTCCATGCAGGACATGTCACTTCGTCCCCAAGACCCAAGTTTAAATAACTTTAATTCCTCCCTTTACATGCATCTCACAATCTGCAGAAGACCACAATCATACTGGGGAGAGGAATAGACCACTTTACATTTCCCTTGTTCCTGTTTCAGGAGAACTGATTGCATCTCCACCTTACAGGACAGTTTCTGTGGAAGTTAAGGCAAAAGAGTTACCAGCTCACATGGTAACTTTGAGAAAGGAAATTTTGCCTGTCATAATTAAGTTTTTCCACAGTGTTTCTGGGGAAACATAACAGCTGGAATGTATACTGGCTTTGCAATCAACTGTTGAATGCTAGAGCTTACATTTAAACCACTTCAAGTCTTCTGTTTCTATCTAACACAACACTGACAACAGTAAAATTTATAGGTATGCATGTATAAAATGTATAAGTAATTGTCTATTCCATACGCCTTTGTTATCCATTCAGACATAAGAAAGAATGGTACTGCTCAGAATCATATATGGTACAAATTAAACATGATCCAAAAGCCTGGCTATTTTTTCCATGATAAGGACTCTCAAAAAGCATTTACAGCATAAATAATTCTATCAGGTTTTGGTTCTTTTTTCCCCCTCTTGCATTGACATAAGAATGATACATTTTCAAAATAAACTCTTTGACAGTGTTTTTTGCTGCAAAGTGAAACTTTCCCTGATATATACTGTAAAATAGATGAGGTTTTTGATATATCAGTCCTAATATGTAGGACAATTCTCCTTTTGAACCCCAAAAACAACATTGTCCTTTGCAGACTAAAGAGGTATCTAGTGAATTGTGAAAAAAAAATCTAACATTCATAAGCAAATCTGAGACCAAGAGATATGAGGATATTGTGGTTTGTGATCAAATGGTTTTGCAAGTTTTAACAAGTTCTTATTGGTTATGCAATAAATGAGTACTTTTTTTAAAATATCTTTTTCAAACCCAGTTTTATGAAAAGTATCCTGGGGACAGATGGGCTTATGAATAAGCTGATTCTTTTGTGAATTTTGTAGAATCATATTGACATTAGAGAGTTTAAGAAATCTTCAGAAATTAAATAGCCTGGCACTTGCAATTGTTTGCAAATCCAGAAGTGAGGATATAGTGGATTATATTGATGTCATAACTTACAATGTCATTTCAGGAAGCAGATTTTACTGATTCTGTCATTCAGCACTGATGTTGCACTACTGTTACTGACTGGCCATAAATACCATATACTTACCACTTTAGTCAGATGGACTACTCTGTTTTAAAGTAATTGTTTGCAAGAAATGTTTTGAGAGTCCATTATGTTAATAAGCTTTTTATTTTGTAAAAGACTGGTATTTTAATCTAATTTTCCTGTTGAATTTCAGAAACATGTTCTGGATATACACTAAGACAAATGTCATCATTTCATATTTGTGATTATTCTTGAGCAGCACATGTAGTGAAGGGCACTGGTTCTCCAATGACTGAAATGACTTCTGCACACTGTTTCTCACTGCTGATGCACTACCTCTGTCTACTAATTTGAGTGTAAGCTCTGGAGAAAAAAGATTTCTTCTTCCTGAATGAGATACTTAGGACCTAAAATTATTTTTTCCTCCCTTAAATTACTTTAAACTTGGGAAAGTAAACTTTCCTTAAAGGAGAACCTTTTAATGTCTGCATGTCCAACTACAAAATTCTGAGTTTTCCTTTATTTCCCTTGTGTTTGGGGTACTATGTCAAATGTGAAGCTCGTGTCTTAGCTTACAGATGTAGTCTGGTATGCTGGTTTTAGAAATTACACTATCAAAGAGTGGAATGTGCTAGTTTTTAGGTACCTAACAGATTAGAATGGTAGGTTAAAAACAAACAGCATAGTTTGAAACTTGAAAAAAGTGCTGCAAAAATTTAATTAAACATACATCTACAAGCAGTGGGACAGTATGCCATTTACTAGCACTTAGAACATTAATTTATATTTTTGTTGGAATAGTGTTATCATCTCTGCTCTGTGCATTATAGAATTCAACAGAAAGCGTGCTTGGAAATGGGTAATCCTTCAAAAACATGAGAATAAATGTGCACCATCAAAGTGAATTCAAAGGGTGTTTGTGCCTAGTGTAATGCAGCTATGGTGTCTTTGATATGCTGAGCTTCAAAGGGACTTTTTAAAAACTTCATTCAAAGTATTATGTATTTAAACTATGTGACACAATGTATTGACTTAATTTGCTGTCACTTAAGATGTGTTATTTTTCATTGAATGTATTTTGGTGGCTATTTGAATTCAAAACTCTAGTTTGAAATGCAGAACTTCCATCTGAACAAAATAGCATTTTATGATATCTACTGAATATACTTAAAAATAATCACACAGTGGAAAACTAATGATCTCTTAGATTTAATTTCCTAACACTAATGATATACTATCATAATTGCTATATGGTCACCATTTTTGGAACTATAAGCAGAAAAATTTCAGTGTGAAAAAATTATTATTATTATTAATTGCATTCTACTATTAAACTTAGTATTTGTGGCCTTGAAACAAAAAACTACATTGAAAATACACATTTTTCATTTAGCTATCTTTGCTGTTTGCAGGGTGTCATGTAATAATGAAAAAATGGCAGATAAAAACCAAAAAATATCATTGATATAAGAGGAGTACTAGCTTCATTGAAAATTTTCTGAATATACTTTTTTATAAATGTAATTATAAGGATAAAAAACCAAATCATGGCCCTATGATCCATAGAAAAATTACTAGTATAAGCAGTATATAGGAATCACCATCACTAACACTTTTGAAAGCATCAGAACCAAGTAACAGTCACTTTTCATTTCCCATTGCAGCATGCATAATGCAAACCTACACCAGTAGAGAATTGTGAGTCTAAAAATATCTTTATGCTTAAGCAAATGCAGCAGACAAAAGACAGGAGAGCAGGGCACTAGCTCACATACTTTTTTCTCAGTGGAACCTTCTCATTGACAAAATGTCAAAATGTAAAGTGATCTTCATTATAAAGGAGCAGAAAAATTAGTCCTGACAGAAAAATCAACACATTCACGTATATTCACAGAACTGACAAGAAGCTTCTGCTCCTAAAATAGCAGTGTGGCAAGCCTATGAATACCCAGAAAGGCAGAGATCATAAAAGTATAATACTATGGTTACAAAATAGATATGTGAATTCAGACACTTGTCTGAAGACAGCAAGAGAACAGTGAAAATTCTTAGCATGTACTTAAAGGTGTTTTTTCAATTCAAAAAAGTAATCATGATATTCTACTTAAAATGGAATCCATCAATATATTAAGAAAAAAAAGAAGACAAAAAGGGAGAGTATTGAATTACAGAACTATATTTTAATAATAGCTTTGGGTGATAGTATGGAAATTGAACAGCTGATCCTAAGTCGGAACCAGAAGGTATCAGCAATTCAGATGAGGTGTAGAGGGGCATGGTAGCTTACCATAGCAATGACTGCTGCTCCAGCTCCAGCAAGTGCCACAATGAACAAGTGGAATGTCATGTTTAGCTGCAAAGGGAGGCAAAGAAAAGGACTTCCATGGTTGTACAGCAAACAAAAAATGAACAAAAATTCACACTAACATGGAAAAAATAATTACCTTCCTGGTGCCACCCTTCCACAAAAGGAATGAATAGGAATATTTTTCCAAGAGATTGATATTACTACATGGCATCGTGCTTGTGCTTGTTTTGTTACAGTGCTCATGTCAGGGAGAAAGCATAACTCTATTTAAATATACAGCATTTACATAATAAAGTATTAAGAAAATTAATTATTTAAAATAAACACTCCAGCACATTTTAAGGGTTTTGTTTGGGTTTTTTTTATTCTACAATACAATACTAGCTTACAAGAATTATGTTTGTGGTGGCTTCTCCAGTGGCAGAGACAACCTAAGAAACCCCATTTTCCCTTCATTAACTGTAGCTTTCCATCCTCATATATTGATCCACTTTCCTCTCAAATTCATTTATAATGATATAATATAAACCAGATTACTTACATAATTCAAATTAACCACCATCCTCACCTCACCCCAAACCAAATTATTACATTTGCTTTTAATGTCAGTGACCTGGTTTATGCAGCAGCCACAGAGAGTCAACTGCACCACAAGAACTGATTTTGGAAAATGGTTTTGGTGTAAGGGAGGATTGTGTACCTGCCCTCTAAGATTGATTCAACCTCAGTAAGACCCAGTAAAACACTTAGCCTATGTTGACCCTTCTGACTTCAGAGGGAGCAACATTTTAGCCTCTCTTTGTTTTTAGTCAGATGTAATTTTTTTGTCCTGTCTTCATCCTTTAACATTTAAAGACAAAACCAGAACCCTCAACTGCACTGAAACAGGTGGCATTTGCCCAAGGGAAAAACTACAAAGCAAAATGTACTAAGAGCTACTATCCTAATGATCAACAAGGTTTGGCCAAATCCATTTGCAATCTTTACTCTCCTGTCACAAGAGTAGTCACAAGCCCTTCAATCAGTGATTCATTATATGGACCTATTCACTGTGCAGCAGAGGCATTAGCTTTCAAAAACATCTCAGTAACAAAGAAAAAGGTACTGGAACCATTAAAAAAATCCAAACAAACAAACCACAAGCACATTTAGAAAACAAATGGTGGGAGAAATTGCACTGACTAAATTTGGTAGAAGACTAGGAAAACTACTTGCTTGACTGTGTTTTTCACTGTGATTTATTTAATCTCTATAGCTAGAATTAGACCATTAACAGTAAGAAAACATATACCAGCTATTTCCTGATGCAACATATATCATGGATTTGCCAAAAATACTATGATATTTATTTACCTCATTAGAGTCACACATCTTGATGAAACTTTCTGATGAGGTGCAAACCTTTTTTTCCTCTCCAATAGTTACAATACCTGGGGAAGAATAAATATTCACATTATTTGGAATTCCTGGTACAGATCAACTTCCTTTTTATGAGAAAAGCTAAGAAGTTATTTTAACAATGATATCTGGGTTTTGTTGACAATCAGGAGTCTGGAGCAACTGAGGCAGCTGGAATTGCAGAGCCTGGAGAAGAGAAGGCTTTGAGGAGACCTTTTAGCAGCCTTCCAGGACTAAAAGGGTCTGTCAAGAGAGCTGGAGAGGGACTTTATACAAGGGCATGTGCAGTAGAACAAGGGGTAATGGCTTGATCTGAAAGAGGATAAGTTTAGGTTAGATGTAAAGAAGAAATTCCTTATTATGAGGGCGTTGAGGCACTGGAACATGTTTCCCTGAAAAATGGTGGACATTCCATCCCTGGAATTGTTGAAGGACAGGTTGGACGGGGTCCTGAGCAACCTGATCTAGAGGAATGTCTCCCTGCCCCATGGCAAGGGGTTGGAACTTGTCTTAAGATATCTTTCAAATAAAACCATTCCAGGATTCTATTCTATTTCAGCCAGCACAAAACACATTATCTATTTGGTAAAAGCCCTAGTAAGAAACAGGTAGGTAACAATTGTTCTGCCATTTCTGAAGATATCTTTACTCCTAGTTTTGATCAGCACAAGGAATAAAGAACCAGAAATGATTTGCAACCAGTTTATACACTTCAAATGTTCGCAAACCTTCTCTACCCTCATGTGGAAAAATATGCTCTATATTGGTTTCAAACTTATTGATCTGGTATAAAGCTTCTTCCACAAGTTATAAAAAAGCATTACACAAACTTGTACTTTATTTTTTCTCTTTTCAGCAGCAATAACTAGAATCTTCTACCTTGCTTCCTTTAGCTAGTGTCCAGATACTAAATCAAAGACTAGCTTGAAGAAAAAACTGCAATTAACTCAGTTACCATGAAAAATGGTTCTTTCCTAACATCAATCAGTGTTTTTTGCACTGAATCCACAGTAAAAAGGTACATTCATAGAATACACAATGTACATATTAGTGTTCTATGAACATCCTAAATAGAATTAATGAAAAAATAGTCATGAATATTAACAAAATAAAATATCATAGAAAGAAAAATAATATACTTGATGAGATCTGTACAGATAATTGCTTTTTAAACTCACCTGCCATGCTGTGTAGGGAAAAAAACTAAACAATAAAAAAACCCAACTTTCCTTCCCTCTCATGAAAGAAAAACGTGAAATATTTTATTTCAGGTTAAATTAAATGTGTACTATTATTGAAACCATTTTCTTGCAAAAGGAAATGGCCAAGGAAACAAAAGAAAAGATAAGAAACTGTCTGTTGAGAGTATGATTGCTCAAAACTCTGTGGGTTGAGAAATCACGAAGACCATAACACGCAGATTCAAACCAGTCTTGTAGAAGGATTGAATTACCATCACCAGCACAAGAATTCTCAGATATTTTAAGATCACAAATTCCTTTCTACCCAAATTTCACATTCTCTCAAAACACACATAGGTGCATATCCCCACATTATTCTAACCTCCAGCATTCAGGTTTTAGCCCCACTCCCTCTCTCTCTTTCAACCACTTTCTTAGAGTGTTACTACCAGTATTGTTGGTCCTCATCAAGGTTTTTGAAAGCAATTAATCTTGTGTCCCAATTCACCTCTGCAGAGACAGCTGAAACCCTAGGATCTCACATCTCCAAATCAGTGTCCTACCACAAAATTAAAAGTCGTTCTCCAGACAGATAACTAATTAAGCATTTTAGACAAGTTACAGCAATTTCTGAAGAGACTAAGCCAAAGCTCCATGACAGATTTTCATTTCTCTGGGGAGATTGACAAGGTTGACTCAGTTTTTGTTAGGACAGGCAATGCAGTTCATCTTTTATGCACTATTTAGACTAGTGGGTAAAAGGGCAGGGAGAGACACCTAACATTTGCTTCAGAAACACTGAACAGTTCATTTCAAACACTTGGAAGCAAAGTAGTGGAATGCTTTCATTTGTGAAATCTTTTCATTTAATGCTTTTTATTTACATACCATACTGGCGAAGATCCAAGCAGAGATTAGCTCCGTCCACTACGGTGGCATTTCGGCAAATGGTCCACAGGTTGAAGTACATGTAAACAGGCAGAGAAGTGAAAGCTGTAACTCCAAGCCAGGCCAACATAAAGATGTATGTCAGCATAATAAACTGCAGTAAAAAAAGGAAAAGCAAAACCAGAGGTAAGTCAGAATGGAACTGATTCACCATTGGAAAAAAAGGAACAGAAAAGTAATTAATGCATCGATGATTGGCTTGGTCTGCTTCAGTCCATATTTAATTTACAGTTTTGGTCAGATAATCCATTAATGATCAAGTCAAAATTATGCCAGAGCACTAACATGATGTTTCTGAAGAACAAGAATTATGCTTCCAGAAGTCCAAGCTTACTCCATGTTCCTCTCACCCTGGTGCCAACGATGGATGTACAGCAGCACACCTGAAGTACAGACAGCTGCACGCTTTGTGAAACATATCTGTCCCTCTCTCTCATCACCACTACTCCATAGTTAGAGCAGGAGACCTTATGGTTGTGTCTTCCACTATCAATCACGAAGTCAAAAATTAAAATTAAATACTGCAGGCTTTCCTTGTTTTTGTTTTAAAATTAGGCTCTTAATAAAAATGAGCCTTTATCTATGACTGCCACAAAATCTCACTGGCAAATCCATTTGGCATTGAACCAATGCGACCATATTTTTGCCATTCTTTTATTTCACTCATACATATTTGGGATCTACAAGTAAATTCATCATTCAGAGAAAAAAAGTAAGCAAATGTCCTATAAATATGTAAACATGCTACCTTGCTGCTCCTTTGCTGGCCTGACACCACTGGGAAGTACACTTATTAATAACAAACCATCTTTTGATTTTATGCTGTGGAAAGGATATGAAGAGGCTACAGGGTAAAATGGGGAAATTAGTTTCTAAATATTGAATACAAATAGCCCCAGTATTTGTTGGCTTCAGAAATGCTGATAAATCTAAACACATTACTGGAAACAAAAAATTTCATCACACAAATGTCACACTAACATTTTTCTAGCTGCTTACCTCAGAAAAATATTGGCTCTGAGAATAAAAAATAAGAAATATTTTTTAAAGCTGAATAAGCTGATCAAATATCTGCTAAAAATTAAACCTTAAAGAGTAAATAAGGGGGGAATGGATGATATTTTCTTTTTTGTTTTGTTTTGTTTTTTTTTTTTTTTTTTTAATGCAAGATGTCTCAATTCAGGTAATACAGGAAAAAGCTTAATACATTTACAGATTTTAGTTATGGAAATCAAATAAGATCAGAATCTGAAAGGTTGTAAATGGCACTAAAAATTGTAGCAGAGTGGCTTATCCACATTGATCTGATCAGGAAAAGCAATCCAAAACAACAAAAGGTCTGAATTGCAAATGAGATACCTTTATTGTGTTGAAGTTATGGGATGGTTGTTCTTAAGCAATATTAAAGAGACCTTAATTTGATTTACTTTAACTCACTTCCAAATATTATTAAATAAAAGTAATTTTAATTCTGAGGAAGTGCATTTACATAGAGATTTAATGTAGTTTAATTAATCCAGTTTAAAATTTATTTCAGATTAATTTTCCTGATTGTCTCTAGGCAAATGAGATTTGTAGTAGTAGTTTGAAAAGCTGTTTAATACTTTTGATATCAGCTTTCTATGGTTTTTTTTATTTAGTTCTCCATGCTTCAATACTCATATTTTACATTCATGCTTGTGGGTTACAAACTGTTTTAGCTTTTTCCTCACCTTCCAACTAGTTTAAAAGAAAAACTGATGTGTCCAATTTGCACACAAAGATTTCTAAAAATATATTCATGCAGGTAACAGCTGTTTTCCTTACAAAATTTTCCCAATAAACCTCTTACTATAAACCCAGGTGGTAAAATAGAGAAAGTGATAGCAAAGTCCAAAACAAATATGCATCCTTGAACACTGCTTTAGACATTCCCACGAGTCAGTTGCTTTATATATTGGAAATTCTATCCCATCTATTGCAGAGCAAATAGTTAACACAAGTAAATACTGTTCTGTACCTGCTCCTTTTCCTGTTGTTTTTATTGTTCTTTTACTGTTTTCTTTCCTTTCCATATTACAGTGTTAAAGTTAATGAAGAAATATCTGTCTCCACCCCAGGCACACACTTACAAATGATTACTTGGAAAATTACATAGAAATGTAGATTCAGGGATATGAATTCCCAACTAAATTGCTATGTCTGATCTTAATTTATTATCAAGACAAAGAGTTGCACTCATTTTTTTCTAAGGCAGGAATACTAAATAAGCAAGAAGACTGTATTTGTATAGACTTTAATTCTTATTTATTTTAGGAGTGTTTTAAAAGTAAACCAGCCTTCTAGACTATATTCTTAACTTGACAAAAACAAGTAAGTCTGAAGTCATACTTGTGGTCCTTTTAGAATTTGTGAAATAAACAATACTTATTGAATTTAGTATATGTCTCAGTGTAGCACATACATACAATTTAATGAAGTACTAAATCTTTTAAATTAGTTACATCATTGAAATGTAATAACTGTTTTTATGACTGGGCTCCACATAGATTTGAGAATCTTCCTGTTTTGTGATAAACACCAAATGGAGGAAAAAAGATTGGCCTTACCATGAGCATTACAAATTATTTTTAATATCTATTTATTTTCTGATCTGTAGTAATGATAAAGAAGCCTACTCAAAAATTTCAACTGAGATATTATAAAGTGCTAGTATAGCAAAGAGGGGGGGAAACAGAGATTATTAGCCTCTAAAAAATCTGCCTTGGGCATAAAATGGTAGTAGAAATCTGTCATATGATAGCGGCTGTGAGTCACAAGAGCTGCCTTCTCAGAGAGAACTGTCTGCTTGTTATGGAACAGATTCTCTTTAAAAACATGAATCTGATTGGTTGAGTATCTCAGAAAAATTGCTTAAATGATGATTTCATTTTAAAAACATACTATAGAAAAGGAAGAACTTCAGTTTTCCTCTGTCAGTTGCTTTCAGCTGAAGAGTCAATGGCCAATTACATACCTAATTTCATGTCATAACACCAAGAGCACCAAGAAGACAGAAAAAATATGTAAGTTTTCTTTGTTTATGTAAGAATAACTAAAATAAAAAACTTCAAGTTAAACCATGGGGTAATTATGGGTTATGCCTGGAAGTTGCTATCCCTGATATCAGTGAAGCAAACCACAGAAATGTGATCTGGGCAGTAATATACTTCTTGCTGTAAGAGCAGTAAAAAAAGTTTAATCTTGTACAACAAATTTGCTTCTAGCAATAGCAGGTGGTAGCTTCTTTTTATAATTGAATAAAACTATTAATTATTTTATTTTAAAAAAAGCAAACGGAAGAATAAAATCTTTTTTTAGATAATTTTCTCTGCTATTACAACCTTCCCTTTTTGCTCAAGAGAACTTACAAGGAATGCTTAAGGAGCCTGTTCTCTCCAGGAATTAAATTCAGAGGCCAATCTCCTGAGATTCAAAGGGATCTTTCTCCTTTGAAGTAGCATTCTGCTATGTGACAAGCTGAAGATTTCTGGAATAGCAGTGTAGCATCTTAAAGAGGTATCACAGTTTGTCCTTTATCATCCTAGCTATTGTGTTTACAGTGAGAATTACTTTCTCTGATCAGTTCGATTTTCACTCTAAGAAGCCAAACACTCAAAACAAACTAGAAGTGGTAGTGAAATTCATTTACTAAATAATGAAGATGAAAGATAACTAATTTAAACTCAGCTCACATTTGCAAAGAATAGGTGAAATGAATAATTATTTGAACAACAAAATCTTGAACCTTTTTAGTGTTTTGGGGTTTTTGTAACATCACTGTGGCTGGCAAAATGCTCTTGCCTGATTTTGTAAGATTTTCATTGCCTGTAATGGCTTTTCTGAGTTATAAATTGTCAAAGCAGGTGAATAATCAACCTTCTGGAATGATTTTATAAGTCAAAACAGACCAACATCAGGAAGCGGGTATTTCAATATTCTGAAATTGTTTGTGTGGAGCACAACTTCCCTGGTGGTCATAGCTGGTTGAAATCTTTTTTCCACTGAAAACATTACTTAAATCCTATTTTAATAAGATCAAGATTTCAGTTACTGGTTGGTTTGGGTTTTTTATTCCTCCTTCTTTCCTAATTTATGGGTACTTGTCCCATGAAAAGCACATTCATTAAATTTCAAACACTCTTCTTGTTTTAGTTTTGTTATAAATAATTTAGTACCCTGAAGAAACATTTGTATGATGGCTCAATGACCCTAGGGATAGAGACAGTGAAATCTTATCTAAAAGGTACAGTTTCTAAAAACAGAAATGTAAAGAAAAGGAAACAAATTAAATCTCATTTGTGTCATTTTATGAGGACACTACTGCTTACAACAAGAAAAATAATACAGAAACATAGCAACAAATTAAGTGCCCAAATAAAACCTAACTCCAGAAAGCTCATGTTGCCTTGTAATTTTATCTTTGTTCCACACCACTCAGTACTTACTTTTACACTTTCTCTCAATCTCATCATATATTTATTTTATATGAACTCCCTGATGTGAGCTCTCAACGCAGAGAGTTGCAAAAAGATGTGCACCTTGCTGTGTTTGCATCACATTGAGATTTATTACCCTATGACATACACACAGAAAATGTTTACTTTTAGCTACATGAAGTAAGAGGTTCCTTCCAAACCTCTTCACTGCTTCAGAAATTCCCATAAACAGCTTTTGCCAGAGATCAAAACCGCACCTACAGAGATCACGTACATCCATCCGGCTCAAAGCATATCATGCTTCATTATGAAACCCTGGCAGTGCTGGACACCACCCAGAATAAGCCCTGGCTGTCTCTTACGGGAATACTGGGAAGCAGCTGGCCTCTGCAGTGCAGTGCAGTCCAGGTTTGGGGTGCATTTTCCAGAACAAGGCGCTGTGTAGGAATTTTTGGCCACACAGAAGCATGAACAGAAAGATCTTTTCAATTTCTTCCTGAATTTTCCTGTCTCTCAAGCATCTCATTCACTTTAAATTGTCCATATATTTGATTTCAATACTAATAAAAGCTTATTTAGTTTTAGCACTTTGCCCAGACTCAAATTCACAATTAACCTTTGCCTTTCAGACCTTCTGCTTCATCTTGTTCGTTTTACCCAGAAAAAATTCCTCTGAGTTATTACTACTGTCTCTTTACCCTGAACACATTCTGCATAAATGCATTTGCATACTCTTTTTAAATAATTTATTGCAGCTGACACATATTTTCTCAAATGCTGAAATTTGTCTTGATGCATTTGTACTGGGAAAGTAGTGATAGAGTGTACAGTTCTCTCTTCAGGTTACAGGTCAGATTTAAAGCACTACACATTCCAACTTCAGGCCTGTTGTTTATTTGCATTCAATTTTCTATAATGCAGGGTTTTGACTACAGCTTACATCAACAGTCCAGACTCAATAAGGGCCCTTTATCAATAAACTTTTATGACAGAGCAGTTTAATGATTAGATATTTGTTCCTGTTCATCACCTGCATTATAACCCCACAGGAATTTAGTTCTTCTTTTCAGAAGTTCAGATTTGATCCAGCAGAGTTTTGCAATTTTTTTGCATTTTTAAAAAAGACTCCATAAACACTTCCCCCTCTTCCCAAAGGATTTCTTTTTGTGACAGCATTTTACATGCATAATTCCTCACATGCAAATATGAAAGAGAGTTAGTATAAAACTTGCCGAGTTCCTCTGGAAAACATTTTAACAATGCAGAAGCTCAAAGAGCCTCAGCTGCTTATTTTAAAATGTTGTCTAGAACCAAAAATGCTATTATTTATTAAAATGTAAATAAATGAAAAAATGAAAAAAAACCCAGCAGATGTCTTTAGACATAAACTTGTTAAAGAATGACTGTTGAGTAGCTCATAGGAAATGGTTTCTAATATTTTCCATTCTGTACTAACTAGCATCTCCAAATTCTAGAAAGGACTGTTGTTCTGACATTATCACTGTAAACCACAGAAAATACACACATGCAAAGTCTTTTCTATAACATCACTTCCATTGCTAACACTCACTTATTGGACATTTATAATTGCCTCTACAAAACATGTTCCTCCTCTCTCTCCCTAACATATTATCCTCCCAGGCACAGCTCCAAAAGTCTTGTTGAAACATGGATAGATTTCATGGTGTGCCATTACTGTCATGTGGTTGACATTCCTTGGCTTGCATTCAAGTCAATTGCTTTGAGAGGAAAAAAAAAAAAAAGCCAATATTGGTCCAAACTTCTCTCCATAGAGGGACAGACTTCTCAGGTTTGCCTAACTGAAATTCATTCATTTACTGAATAATACCTGATGAGAATTTCCTTTGATTATTAAAATATGTTACCATAAAAATATAAAATCACAGAAAATTGAAATTATATTTTGGAACCGTTTTGTTTGGCTTTTTAAGACATTTTTCTTCTACAGATAGTTTAGATGGAAGAAAAACTGATTTTGTCAAAATTAGGATCAATTCTCACTGTTGCTTTCTGCTTTCCATCTGCACATACATTTTTCCAAATGTGTATTTCAAGGATAAAATATTCCATGCATTATTTCTATTGCTGTGGAAACCATTTGGATGCATGTAAAAAACTGGCTTACTTTCTGATTTATGCTGTTGATTTGTTGGTAGCAGTGCAGGAGGAAATTTCCAGAGTCATGTCAGAAATTATTCTCTAAGAAATTGATTCATTTTTTCAAATATTGTTTATTAAACAAATTGATAAAATATCAGTTTGAAGAAGAAAACTTTGCATTGATGCAAGACAAAGTTTTACCTTAAGATGATATAATTTTTCTCTATAGTACTTCCTTAGAAACCAAATATTGTAATTTTTTTTTTATTTCTTAATTTTCTGTAGAATGTTGATGGGTTTGCAGCCTTGTGTTGCCTAAAGTTATCATTAGTTTTTTTATATCCTTCAGACAAGACTATAATTTTTGTAGTCTGACAGGTTTCTGAAGCCCTGTAGAAAGCATTGGATCTTTAGCACTCCTTGACAAAAGCAGAATTTCCTATGTATTTTTTTTTTGCAATCTTTCAAACAGGAATTATTTTTTTTCAAAATGCATATGCTCGTATTTTCACATTCACAAAGTTAGCCTTCTCCTCTTGTTTTTCTTACTGGTGGTACATTTCTAATGCTAGGAAGTGCTGCCTGGGAATATAGTTAAGGTATTTGCTTTGTATTTAAATGGGATTGAGGATAAATAATTTGGTTTCAAAAATGGCTTTTTGAAATATGGATTAGTAACTTTTAAAATATGGATATCTTCATTAAATAACCTTTTTCATGTGCTCTCCTCCCTATGTTCATGCAACGTAACAATTCAATTTGAAGCCATTAAGTACAAAAACCAATCAGTTCAATCCTTACCTTTTCCCTGACAGTGTAGGCTGGTCCTAGTAGTAAATTTACAAGGTTATGCTACCAAACAGCTGATAATTTTTTTATAAACCATACTCTAATGGTTTTCAGTGATGACAAATTTCCTATACAAAGATGAAGACATAACACTCAGCTGGGAAACGACTGAACAATACAGATTGTTTACATTTTTCGCATTTCCAAAATTTGCAATGCAAAATTTTTTTAGGAAATTTCCATGGTTTGTGGTTGGACACAAAGCAGTGAAGCTTAAACTAGTAAGCAGAAATAATAGTTATAAGTGTAAACAAATGTGTCACTCAAGGTTAATACTTGGCTGTCAAAAAAAAGGGCTTTCTTTCCTGATAAATTCTTAATGGGCTTTGAGAAACCCATGTGAAAATGAAGGGGTAGGGACCTTCCTTGCTTAATTCCTGTCTTGCCAAGCATTCAAAGTCAATAACACAGTCTTTTAAGATTTTATTGTAACCTTAAATAAATTTAAAAGTTTCCCTCCTTCCTATGCAAGCAATGACCAAAGATTTTTACAAAGCTAATTATGAATTCATAAGACATCAACAGGAAGATGCAGTTCATAAGAAGAACAAAGGTATATGGTTTCTGTGAATTTTCTGTCACCATAAAAATAATGAATTTGTAATAATTCCACTGATATTCAAAGGCTTAAATATCTATAATAAGAGTAAGATGTCTAGATGCAGTTAATAAGTTTCCCAGATGAGAGCAAGAATCAAAGAAAACTGTAATAATCTGATGGAACATTCAAGTTAAAGCTGGGATGGATTATCTGAACATAAGGGAAATAAACTATCATCTTAAGCATTTTGTGATGATCCATAAAATAAAGTTAAAGCCAATGGAGAAACTGCTCCCAAAGTCAAGCACACTTTGGATATGCATGACAGCAGTTAATTAACAAAAGATACTTACTGACTGAGCTTACATGCCAAGAAAAAAATTTGTCATCCATGTGCAAGACATAAAGCACAATGTGAAGTGAAAACACCCAGTTTATCACCACCAACAACAACATTGCTGTCAGCGAGCAGCAAGACCAAGAGAGGATGAGAAGGTACTGGGAAGGCACATTGCAACGTCTGGCACACCCCTCTGTTAAAGGATGTAATGAATACCGCAGTCAACAAAAGGGCTGCATATACAACACATGGGAAATTATGGGAGAAAAAGAATATCAAGTGAAAGTATGATTTTATATGCGCAATATTTCTGAGTGAGAAAATCTGGAACTATATTATAAAGAAAAACAAAAAGGCTTCAACAGATTACAGAAAAAGACAGAAAAAAGTAGATTCAGCACATAGATATACATAACAAAATTTCTGAGCTCATTACAAAATATTTCTAAAAGTATAACAAATAGTGAAAAAACCCCAACTTTCTTCTTTCTTTTCAAGACCCCATATGTATACTAACAATGCAGCTGGGAGAGAGTGACATAGTGATGGCTCTCTTAACCATTCAACTGAGCTTTGAACTGCTGCTAGGGCTTGTTCTTCCTGTTTCAAGATCAAGAGCAGAAAACTGCAAGGAACACAGTTCTGTAAAGAAATTTCAACACTGGTTCAGTATCCAGGGATAAGATGAATTCTAACAACCTATAAAATTGCTAATATATTTTCTTTCATCTACTAACTCCAGCAGTGTTTAGACAGCAGATGTTATTCAGCTAAATTCCAGCTAAAGGGGCCAGGCAGGATACATCCAACTAAATGTATATAATTGATTGAGGAACTTAATATAAAAGACATAACTTAAAAGACTTGAGGGTTATTTTTTTTTTTGTAGAAAATAGGACAGTCACAAAAAAATTCAATTCACCTGATAAAGTTTGCCTAAGCTGCCCTCTCCTTTAACTACTGAAGGAGCATAGGCCTTTTTCTTGACAACCTTAATTAGGTGGGATATATCTGTGCCATAATATAATCCCTCTGAAGTTAACTGCTCCACTAGCTTCTGGGTAATTTGTAGGGGGGAAAAAAATCATGTTTCTGGTTTTGAGTTGAGCAATCTGAAAGGTCAGAGCAGTATGAATCTCACCTCCCCCATTTCCCATATCACAGTGTGAAACTGCATGCAGCATACACAACTAATCATGTATGAAGACATGGGATTTTTACATACTTTCCCTAGTTAAAATTGTTTTAAAGGAATCTGGACCCATAAGGATATCTGCTGTCTTGGAGGGAAGGTCCTTTATTTCTCACAAATATGGTATGAAGCATACTGCATTCCATCAGATGGAGCAGAATTAAATAAGAAGCAAGGCCTCTGTGTCTGTCCGATCAGCAGTTTTACCCCAGAATACCCAGACATGGTATCTAATTTTCAGAAATGAGAGCTTCATTTCTAACATTCAGAAATAATACATCTGTTCTGGGTGGGAAAGTCAGCTGAGCCTGCACTGAACTCTCTTCCTCCTGTTACACAAAGAATCAAATGTCAATACGACGCAGTTTCACTGCCTCTGGAATAACTGGTCTGGTAAGGAAAAGATGCAGTGATGAGTTCACAGATGGTTTTTCAAAATATTTGTGCAGATTCCACAGTTCTTTTGCAAAATATAATCTGGAAATATTTTAGGAAGTTCATGTTTTAGTTTTAGTTGAGGCACTCAAGAAGCATGTGTAAAATAGCCCATAGGTAATCAGATATCCAGAATTATTTTCAAAGGCAGAAAAATACTTGTCAGTGATTAAATGAAATACTCCTAAAACTAAAGATACAGAATGTATATGTACATGCAGTTTAGAATATAAAACATCTCTCTAGAGCCATAACATCGTTCTTTTGAAAAGCAAGGTACAAAGAAATAGAAATACAACTACCACAATTAAGTCTTCATATATTTTTTTCTGATGAAATAAAACATAAACCAAACCTCCGTTCCCATTTTATAGCATAACATGAGGGGGAAAGTGTCATTGTATTTCTATTGACTCTATGAACAAATACTCTAAAACAAGGTGTAAATGAGGTTTTCCATGGCCAAGGGAGCTGAATATAATAGGAAGGGTATTAAATTGCAAACATGAAAACAGTGTTACAGTTGGCATCAGTCCTGTGTCCCATTCTTTACTAATCATGCTGCAGCACAGCTATATATGAATGTTTATTTAATACTCTAAAAGCATGTTCAGGCATGGAAAAATGAAGCCTAGAATGAAAGGCATCCCTCCTCGAATGTGACTGGCATTGTTTTACTGCTTTTGTTTTACTTTTCACAGTAAATTGAGTCTGCAAACAGTGCCAGTGAGAGCCTTCACTGTCACTTTCACAAGGCCTCTCTCAGGTGTGAGAGGCTCTACTCCATGGCAGCACTGATATGACTTGGATGTTAAGCCTCTGAATGCTCATATCAGCTGATAAGTCAACTATACATTCACTGGAAAGGTTAGGCTGAGCTATTTTTTTTTCCATTACTTCAGGCAAAAAAAATTTCTTTTTCCAATTCAGAGCTAGAAAGTGAGCTATTTGCAGCTAAGGAGGGAGGTCAGGAAGAGCACATGAAGCTCCTTCAGATGTTGGCTATCAGTGTTCTCAAAAGTCTGCTTTTCAAAAATATTTCTTAAGAAAGAGAAAAATGTGTTAATTTTTTGTATATTTCTATATATAGAAAATATACCTTATTTATACAAAGTTAAAATAAATTTTTCTTTCTTGAAATTTTTTATTGATTTTTTCCTATGTTTTCATAATAGGTTTAGTCAGAGACATAAGAAATTTGCTCCTGTAAAGTATTAATGACAAACAACTGATGACAATGGTAAAGCTGAAGGTCTTCATTTTCAGACTTTAAATGAAATGTTAAATGCTAAACTTCGATTTAGAAAGACATCAACAAATTTGATGTGAAACTATAGTCACAACTGGAGTTTTTACAAAGGTGTTTTTGATGTGGAGCCATTTTTATAATTTTAATTTTTCAAAACAACAAATATCCTGTGTCTACATTTCTGTTAGCATTAAGGCACTGCTAAAAGAAACCAACTGTTTAATCTTTGACAGTTTAGATTTTTAATATCTACAAAATTACTAGCTCAAAACCGTATACAAGAAGAATTCTTGCAACTTGTAGTATCTGCCAACCCTTTTCAATAGCATTATCTCATTTTGGCAAGCGTACAGAACAAAATTTATTACAGCACTATTTTAGCAATTGAACAATCTGGCCTTGACACACAATACTGATTTGGTTTCATTTACCTCTCCACTATTCTTTTTGTTGTTCTAAGGTCTTATTTCTTGATATGTGTTATGGAACTGAATAAATTCTAAACACATCTGTCTTGGATTGAAATATTTTGTAATTCCAAATATATGTCTTTTTTAAACCTAAGATGTTATTTTTTCCTTAAGAATTTTAAGAATGAGACAATGAAAATCAACCTAGTAAAGAGGATATCAAGTTTTAATTGACATATACTCTCTAGAGTACAGTCACTAAAGCCAGAATAGTAATCCAAAATAACTCCAGACATTTGTATAGCAATCTTACTGACACGGCATCAAAATGAGACAAGCAATCAAACAGCAGGTTTGGGGTTTTTTCACTAGGAAAAAGAAAAAACTGACTTCAAGAACAAGGACAACAAGGTATTTAACTCAAACTAATTGATGAGTTGTTTTAATTGTGGCCATAAAGACTATACAGCCTGAACCTTAGCTGCACCATGTACATCAACCCAGGGCTTCTCAAAGTAAAGCACAAACATTGCAAATTACTGATGAGGAAAGCAAAGTGTTGAAGGAAATAATTTCATGAATAACGAGTAATAACAGTGATCTTAACCATGGAATAGCTGCTTAACCATTCATTTCTTCTAGACACATACTATAGAATTACAGTTATCAAAACTGAGAGAGGATGTAGCACTGCTCTGCTGCAGTGCTGAGGACAGGCATTCATAGAAGCTGTGAAGCAAAAGTGCTCTGAAAATCGTGCTACTCTATACAGAATTGGAACTAACTCAGTAGGCCCTCAGTGAATACAGATTAGAGACTTCTTTCCAGAAGATGAAGGCTGTGTTGGCATAAGCAATGACTGCTCTTAATTTAAAATGTTCTCAGTCTTTTTTTATATATTTATTTAAAGGTTTTAAAGCACTCTTAGTCAAAGTGCCAAGATCATAGAACGATGACAAGAACAAAAGAAAAGGAGACAAAACCTCAGGATTATTATGGAGCAGGTTACATTTACAGAGAGATGACATACAGACTGCATTCTCCAATTTACACGAGGCAGGTCATCTGTGTCCAGTTTAACCTTAAATCTCAGGGTATGCAAAGTACTCGTTTAGATAGTTCTTTGTGCTTGGAAGTAACTATTGCTTATATTTGTTACAGACTGTATTGCACTTAATTAAATGTTGACACTTAAAGTGGGAAACCCAACCCTGCCTACAATTTATAGGTTATTTATCATTAATATAGCATAAAAATAAGTGTACTCTAACACCCAGATCTATTTGGCTGTAATTATTCATTTAGTATTCATCACAAAATATGAGGTTTTCATGCAGATTGTGTTTTCAGAAATATCTAACTCCAACAGCTACCAAGCACACAGGCCTTTTAGCTTAGACATAGAGCAGTCAAATAAAAAAAAACCAAAACAAATTAGTCACTTACCTGACACTGAACAGAAATTTTGAAATAATCCCATTTGAAACAGTCACCAATTTTAGTATGATAAAGTTCGATTTAAGTCCTAGTACAAATCAAAAATTTTTGATTCCAAATTTTCCAGGGTTATAAGTGAATGGTCCCTCCAAACCAGAGATTAACACAGGAGTAAATAATGGCCTGTTTGCCATTTAGAACCTGATGACAGGCCTCAGCTTGTTCCAAAGAGGAACAGGTAAGATTTCTAAAACAACTGAAAATATTAGTAGGGAAATATTTAATTCCCAGTAGAGCTGGAGGCCTTACAGTCTTAGTCCTGCTCAGTACAGCTTATGTTGCTGAGGTAACAAGCTTTCTCACTCAGATGGTAAAATTCATTGCTCCTGAGAAGCAAGAATTACTTAGCATTTAACCAGTACAGGGAATATTTGTAACACTCTGTTCTCCTTTTAAACACCGAACTGAGGTATCACAAAATATTAAAGAAAAACAAAACCAAAAAAATAAACATCACAAGGCACTAAAAATATATACAGAGCATATTGAATTTGTCACAAAAGCTTTCTTAGCCACTTACCCAGGCACTCACACATCTGCCACAAGTGGTGATTTTGAAATCTCCATAGAGATCCTTGATGGCACCAGTTGTAAAGAATCCCTCCACCATCAGCAGAATGCCATATACAAAGAATGCAGCTGCTACACCATATATCACGTACTTGAAGATGTCAATCCTGTGTAGGAACAGCAAAAATTAATTATCTGCATAAATATTTAAAGCTGACTCTGAAATTTCAGGGTGAGATAATCAGACCCCCTGAGCCTCAAACTGGAATGACTGACTGGAAGTGTAAGCGCTGATGTGCCATAATGACAGGTGAAGCTGAGGACAGGAATGAACTTTGAAATAAAATAGTGTTGATATAAGAAACACTGGGCCATTGAATCTAATTAAATGTAAAAAATGGATCTGTTTAGGTAAGACAGCAAAAATTGTCACATCGATTTAAAGTCAGTTACTTTCCAGGTTTTTTTGCCTCTAAACGAAGTTGAAAAGAAAAAAAAGAAAAGGAAAAAAAACCTGACACATCTCCTAAGTCATACATTCTATCCAGCACTTAGGTTATAGAAGATATTTAGTTGCACTCTTCAATAAAACTTTCTACACATACAAGTCTGCAATGTCAGTCTGTGCTACCTTCTCATTGTTATTCTCCCACTTATTCTCCAGTGGACAAAGTGTTTGAAACAGAATAATAAAGTCATCAAGAGAGATCCCTTACTTCCAACCAGAAACATATTATTTCAGAAGTAACGAGGTCAGATCATCTGGAATTCTTCTATAATGAGGCTTTAAAATATAAAAGGCACACAGCTGGAGCAGTGGAGGGATGGCTTGCAGTGTGACATGCAGGGTCCCAGAAGGCTCAATTCACTACAGAGATTACCTGGGTTGTGTGGTTGTTCTGCCCAGCACTGCCTGTAAGTTCAACCTTGGCTCAAGGAGACTGTGCCTCCTGAATGTTCTTTCATGACCAGCATTTGGGACAAGATTTTTTTTGATAGCACCGCTCTGCTCTTTTGTCTAAACTTGGAAATATTCCTACTGGCCATAGCCTTAGATCAGCAGATTTCAAAGTTTTCTACTTGAACTTCTCTAAAAAAACTAACCACAGTAAATTTTCCGTTTGTTGATGTGACAGGGAAGGAGCTGTGCAACTCCTTATAAAATTGCTACATTCAGATTTGAGATGCTACTAAATTCCAATCATATTCTCTAGGTCAAGGTAGTGACACCTCCTAACAGAGAAAGACATTAGGATCTGCCAGATGAATTTTGACACGCCATTACCCACACTGGATGTTTTCTCAAGACAATAATTATTATTTTTATTGTTATGAAAGGAAATATTTAAGGATAATAATTCCTTAGGAGCACACTTTCCATCATCACTCAAAAAGACAACTCATAATACACATTTTACATGTATAATACAATAAAAAAAGCTCAAAAACCTGTTAAAATATCTTTGAGCTTGAATGGTTTTCAAAAGATTCAAAGTCAGGTTCAGGTCTACATTAAAAAATGCAATCAAAATGCAGTTAAACTTCTGACATAACTGGGGATGGGAGAAATTCTGGAAATGAATGCTTCAGGAAATGAGACAGGTTATGTTTTTCCCTAACATTCTAATACCAAAGCACTTCCAGCTTTTTTTCTAAACGTTGCTTTTTGTTTATGCTCAAATGAAAACTAGAATAAGTCAATTTCTGTATGGAATAGACACTTGAACAATTCAAAAGGGTGAGAAAAAATTAATACTGTTGATGGTATGAGATGATGCAGATGAAATTTATTTTGATATATATATATTCTGATTACATTGCAAAAATCTCATTTCCCTGATTTGATAGTAATTCAGCCATTATAACATTTTTTTTAACTACAAAACTGTGATTTAAGTCTATCTTGTCAATAGCGATTTTAAAAAAAGGTTACAAAACAAATATCAACTTTGTGGTTATTCCATAAAAACTCTTCCAATTCCTATATTATATACTTTAAACAATTGTGACCTTCACCAGTGGTTGAAGTCTGGGAGTTCTGCCAGCAGCAGCTCCCCTCAGACCTCAATGTGCTCAGTTACAAGCTCTCATTGCCCTAAAGAGATTAGGACTTTTGAGAAGTCTAGAGACTATTTCAGTCCTTACAACAGCCCTTTAAACCATCTGTGCTGAGTCTCCCACTGAGCTGCTTGTGTCAAAAAGTGTGCTAAGAGATCTCTGCTTTTTCCTCAGCCTTATGTGCATCTACAGGAATAACTTTCACTTAAGCCTTCCTTTCACAAAAGGAAAAAATATATATAGCCCAACAGTAGCCAAATATAGAAATCTATTTCCTTCTCATCCACTCGTTACAGAGAGGTCATAAAATCTCTATTCATCAGACTATATGGGATGAAATAGCCAGGCTTATTCCAAGGGAAAAGGATCCCCTGTAAAGCAAAAAGTAAAAAGATAAATGAAAATGATGAGACAATCACTTAGCTACCTCTTTAAAAGACAGGTAGAATTGTATTGCAGTGTAGCTACATTTAGTGTCTGCTGTATTTAAAGAAAATATATTACAACTACTTCATATATATATATATAGTTTTGAAGATAGCATTGTTAGTAAGTTATTCTGCAGCATTTAATACAGTTCACATAAACTTTTATTTTCTCATTAAGTTATAATAGATAAAAGATAGACCTTATAAAATGGAGATTGCCTTTCTTTAAAATAAAATGTAATTCTTTGTGGATGAACTCACGGAGATTAATTGCCATCTGTGCTTCAGCAGATTCTCAAATGCTGCAGACAGAGCATGAGAGCAAGCAGGGAGGTAGAAGGGAATGGCAGAAGGGGAGATGAACGTGAGCCAATGGGCAGGATGGGTAAGGACAAAGAAAAAGAACAAGAAGGCTTACACTTGTGTAAGCTGAAATGGAAGGAAAGATGTGGGTAATGAGCAAAGGAAAGAAACAAAACAATAATGATAAAATTTTGTTCTTCTGACAGGATTGGAAATATAGACACTATTTTACAAAAAAAATCTTTTATATTTGAAAAATTAACATTATTATTAAAACTACTCTGACCTAGGCTGCTGAGTAGAATAAGCTGAATGATTATCTAAACTTTAAATAATTGTGAAAAGCATCCTGAAGTTAGTAAAAGATTTTTTTAAAAAAATACAGAATAATCTAAGCCATATATTTGTCTTAATCTGGTAGGTTCTCCGTGGATTCTGGATCTGACCTTCCTCACAACACTATGTTCAGAAACATTAAAAACATTATTGTTTTCAAATTGCAATTTAAATCAAACTGATCGTTCAATTTTTAGTTCTTTCTCGGCTGCCAGGTCATTAATTATTCCATATTAACCAGACTAGCCTAATTCATTAGTCTGAATCTGGATTCTATCCAACAAGAAGCATATTCAAAATATCTCTAGAGAAAACACTTTCTTTTTCTGGCAGAAGCTATTCAGGGAAGCCATCGGTGCTACCTTCTCAATGAACAGGTTGGAACTGAAAACCGAGTAGACAATCCCAGCAGAGACAAGTCAGAGGTGAGTGAAAATATTCTTAGTGAGTCAGACAAATGCTGCAGATTTCCTACTGAGTATTTTCATGGTGTTTTGGCAAATTTAAGTATTAAAAATTATAATAAATCAGCAAGAAATAAAATAATTTGTTAAACAAACTTGTCTATGTTCAGCAGGTTTTTTGAAAAGTGTCTTAATATAGTTTTGGAACAATCTACATACTTGCTAGGGATATTTTTTTTTTAATTTGGTTAATATAGGAATGCAGTACAGACATTTAGTTGTAATTAGCAGCTAAAGTTCACACTAATTTGCCCTGTGACATGATTCTTATGCTGCCCAGAAAACCATTATATTCTAAAAAATTATGTGTGCACTTCAGGCTAAACAAGTGATAAAAGCCTAATATTCCAAAGGTTTTCATTGGCTTACCCAGCAGATTACCAGATATTAGTGTGGGACTAGTTTTCCTGAATTTATAATTCTGTCTCATGTTTCTATTCCAGAATTTATAACATAACTTCTCCAATATATACAACAATATTAATATATTGCAGGTGTGAAGTAGAACATGATTGTCAGTGAATTGTACCTATACTCTCTGAATGTAAGAACTTTTAGGCAATTACATCTATTTCCAAACTAAAAACCCCCAAATATAATAAGAAAAATAAAATACCAGAGCAATCAAAGTACTGAAATGTTAATAAGATTACCATAGTACAATATCTAATGAAAAACTGCCCCCTTTTTTTTTTTTTTTAGCCTGAATAGAAGATTTAGAAGGATGAGAAATACATGCAAATGTCACCATTGGGGTAGAAGGGCTTCTCCTGTTTTGGAGGATTATTTGAATTTTTTTAAATTTGTTTTCTCTTTCAATGACGGGGAATTTTGAATACTTGATGTTTACATCTAGAACACACAATAACCTCTGTTACTCTGTAAACCAGCAGAAATGCTGGCTTCCATGCTGATCCTCTTGTCCCCCAAGGGCTGATGCCAAGAGGGTGTTAAGACACTGAGAGAGCAGCCTCCCCCCTTACACTGTCTCAAGCATGTAGAAATAGCTTTGCAATTGTGTTTTTAGAAGGCAGACAAGATATAAGGGGATGTTTGCAAGCAAAAAGGTCTGGTTAGGCTATGCAGAAACCAAGCCCCCTGGAACTTTTGAAAAGATGTGCTCAGGTTCTCCTGCGAACCAGCTGGGAACAATTTCTTGGCATCAGTTCACAATACTATTCACTTAGACAGATTGAGCAAAGAAGAAGATAGCTTCTTCTTTGAAGAAAAAGAAATTGTTAGGAAAAGGAGGAGACAAACAAACTTCTGAAGGAAAACAAATAGGGAGAAAGAAGAATTTATTAATAGTCATGTACTACCTGCAAAGTCAGACAAAAACCCCTAAGTAAAAGCCCAATGAGGTAAAAGAAACTGTAATATTCTCACCGTGAAGGGAAAAAATACTAAAATACTAAAAAATTTCAGCAGAAGTCCATGAGGAGTTTTTTCTAGACTAGGTTAATAAGGAGTCTAACTTCTAAATTTCAGGTGGAAAGGAAATAAAACTGGAGTATAGAATGCTCAGCTAAAGTTCGTCAGGAAATGACAAGAGAAAGGATTAACAGTAAAGAAAGGATAAGACCAAAAAAGACCAAAAATTATTTTTTATTAAAGTAGAATCAAAATACAATAGAAATATTGAATAATATTGGATATAGAATAGAAAGAAAACAGAGACTTTGATTAGGCATTGCTGGAAGAAATTTTGTGTGCAATCATAGAAAACATTTGCTCAAAACTAAAGCCAGATTGTAGTATTATATAAAGACGACATCATCCTACTACAATATGCAAGTTACATTCATATTCTGCAAGGGCCAGATTTTCTTGTTCTGCTCTGAAACAAAACTGATGTGACATAAGTACCCATTGGTTTTAATTTGTGACGTACAACTCTCTACAGCCATGCAGAATAGAGCCCTAGATCATCATCCTCTACAAGTTTGTTGCTTCCTTCCTAGGAATGGAATGGCTGAGCACAGATTTCTTGCAGAACATCTAAAAAGCCATCAAACTAATGGAAGAAGAGCAAAAGCAGCGCAAACCACATCTCTGTTCTGTGATTCCTGTAACTTTCTTGAAATGGAAGATCCAGCATAAGTATTTTAGTAATCATGAAAAGTTTGACTCCAAAACACGGAACTTTTACTATGACCGATGGACATGGCTTCTCCTCAACATTGTTTTTTATAACCTAATTTTGTTCTGTCTAAAACTACTTTCTTAGAAACTTTTTAGAGATGCTAATTACAGATGAGATCAGAAGCCTGAAGAAGGCGAAAGCCCCACTGGAACTGGTGCAGAGTATTGTGCTGACTTCTGGTGGAATTACATGATGGTTGTTGTACACTGTGGATACTGAATTTCCAGGCAATCTTCTGTGGCAGTAAAGTGTAAAAGATGTTGCAAAATCATATGGCAAGATTTGTGAGTGTTTAATTAGTACAACTACAAACTTGGAGGCATGCAAAGTACATACTGACAGTGTAAGACTTTCAGCTTGTTACTGTATGTCCAGATTGGGATCATAATAGTGAATTTACCCTTTCCAGATATCCTGTGGAACAGAGAGCTTGCTTTACTTGCTGCATAAAGCATATTTAGCAATATGGGTATTATATATAAAGATACACTTTCCATTTTATCTGTTTATAAAGTGAACTAAGACTAAAGAGAAATAAAGGCAGTTAAAAAAGAAAAAGATATTTCTGTGGAGATGAACCACCTATTGAGAAAGGGAAAATCACAAGGCATTAAGTTGTTATAGCTAATCTAAGATTCCAGTCAACCAGGAAGGAGAGCTACTTAACACAGTACTAAATAATACAGATGTCTGCTGAAAAGTAGGAGACTCTATTTGCACAGAAGAAGACCAATAAATTCTTTATGTAAGATCACTCTGCTGGTATTCACATGCACTGCTATGAATTTTCCAGATTATTCCACTGGTATTCTCATGGGGTGAATTTCCTTATTCAATTTCATAAAATGAGGACTATGTCTTTGCAAGTAATTGCCAAATCCTAAATTTTACTTACATAAGTTCTCATTGGTATTGCCTTTAACAGAATAAAGAAGACTGGACTACATAATATAGCTGAGTAGGTGGTAAATGTGACTTTTCAGTGCTGTATAATCTTGTAAAGGTCATGTTCTCAGGTGCTGTAATATTTTTTTGCGGAATTTGATGCATCTGCCAATGACATCAGATCTAAAATTCTATGTTCTGCATCTAATATTTAATATGCTGCGTTGTCCAGTTCTGCTATTTATATGTGACTCAGTTATTCCAATGAAATAAAAACTGTTCTCCTTAAATAACCTGAATCTTCAATGACATTGTGCTCTCTCTGGTGGTTCCTGCCAAATTATAATTCCCAAAGAAGATACGTGGGTCAAGGTTGGATATTCCATGCAGAGAAATCTTCATTCTTCTACACAATCTCTGTTGCTGTTTCCAAACATGCTATGGCACAGGCCTGTCTAAGTTAGCAATTATTTGATAAAGAGCTTTGTATGTTTGGCTTTCTGTAATAGAAATAAAACATAACATATGTTAAAATTTAGAGAACGCTTTTGTAAGAGATCAAAAATGTAGAGGGAAAACCAGATTACTACTATTGCGTATTAAGTTGATGCCTTAAACAGAATCATCACACAGTCTAATGCAAATGTTTGTACATACCACATTTAATATTAGCTGTCCTTTACTACAGGACACATTGTAATAACTTTCATGGCATTCCACTAGTATAAATGCAGAAAGATTGATGCTAACATTAACATTTTAGTGCTACCAGCATTTAACTTGTGACTGCAGCAAAGACAATATCAACAAAAAAAAAAGACAGGAAATCATGACATCCATTTATCTACCTCTCAAAACATTGTTTTTTATCCCTAAGAGGGGAGATACAAAAGATTCTACACCATTTTTTTTTGTTTTACTCGAAAGAAAACAGTTGTGCATACATAGGTGTATTACAAAACAACACTATCTAATAAACCCTGACTATATACTAACAGAAAAGTCATCAGCAGGCATCAAACTTGGCCACAGCAGTACCTGAAACACAGGTTTCACACCCAGAAAGGAAGGAAATTTTTAGACCTAGGAAGGTGGCACCAATACAGTGTCTATGCAACTTCCTGTAGAGAACCCAGTGACAACAGAATTACAGATTGCAACTTCATTTCTTTAACTATTTAGTTTCACACCTTTAAAGGAAGTGAATTTACAACAACATGAATTAGCTTTGACAGTAGTAAGAAAATGGGTTTAATGCTACTATCAGGGAGATTGCTTCATTTTCCACTCTAGGAGCATGATTCCCTTGTTCCGTGGCCTATATATCACAAACATGTGACAGATGGCACTAACTGGCTTTGTGCACTAAAGAGAAAGAACTGGAAAAGGATGCTGTTGGGAAATACACAAAACATACTTTGTGCTGCTGATTTTCTAAAATCTTCTTTTGGACTTTGTTCCAAACACCAGAAAAATATAAAATCCAGCTCATGTGATACATGCTTGATAAGCATATGTCTCTTTATGCTGACTTTGTAATGTTCTCAAAATCAGTGATTAAGTAAGAAAATCAAGTTATACCTGGTACTTTGCAGATAGTGTTCACTGCATTTTATTAAGTTATTAGGAGAATGACTGAAAACCACATTCACCTTAAGCAGATGGCTCAGTTTTAGTCAAACCTACAGAGCTGATAAACTGACAAAGTCAGCAACATAAACCATTCACCTCTTGCAGTTAAATATTATAAAAGCAGTTTTCAGAATAATTTAAAGCATCATATGTATTTTTTTAGGCTTCCTTTGGATCACAAGGAAGTAAAATAACTTCTCTGCAGCCACTGAAAGAATCCACATCCCAAAAAAAAGGCCTATGATTTCTGCAAATTCCTAAACAAGCATTCCTTCACTTGGTGGGGGAGTGGGTGGAGGGAAACAGCTACCATTAGAACAGTGATATGGTTGATAGTGAGAAAGTCTGGAACTGGAGGGAATGAAGCATCCCAGAAGTCATTCAGAAAGCAATATAATTACAGGTTAGTCTCAATAAAAAGGGCACACATTGATAATTCCAAATGTCTTTATAGCCATTCAACTCATAGAAGTTTATGGATTTAAAAATTACTGTCTAAAGAAAGATTCAGCTGTGTGATTTTTGCAGACATGTTCTCTCCATAAGGAATACTTGTCTATACAGCATTTGTTCTCGTGAATTTGAACACATTTAATTTATATTACCTTTCAAGTCTTTAGAGTAACTGTTTTACCTTTCACCCCTGAAGGAACTAAAATCAGACTTTAATCCACTGCTTTGAGACAAAATCCTTTTAAAAAAAATATTGGCTTTTTTTAGAAACTTTTGGGGTTTGCATCTTATTACAGGTTGAATTTTGGGTTGTATTTTCCCCCTAAAAACAAGCAAGTGGAAAAGTACTCTCTCTACCCATCATCTCTCTAGGTTGCCTCCATAACTTTGGAATTATTGACCATGATCATTCTGTATTGCAGCTTGGAAAGAAAATCATAAATTTTAGAAAATTTATGTAACTGACTGGCATTCATAGAATTTAAATGGCAGCTACAAAACTTGCTTATAGCTTTTTAATTACAGATATTTACCACTTGCCAATATTTCCACAGCAGATACGATATGCAGCT
Organism: Melozone crissalis; assembly: GCF_028551555.1. Taxonomy (NCBI): domain Eukaryota; kingdom Metazoa; phylum Chordata; class Aves; order Passeriformes; family Passerellidae; genus Melozone; species Melozone crissalis. The sequence goes on along the minus strand of NW_026535784.1, from coordinate 30,003,863 downwards.
GTTATAAACTCCTTGAATTCAGACAGCAATCCAGGGAGCTGGAATGAGGGACCAGTCTTCAGGACCAGCACTCAGATCACCTCTTTTATTCCACAGGGCTGTTGCTCTTGGCTGAATCCCCAAGGGCTGAACTCGCCAACCAAACTTTGCTGCCTATTGCAAGTTCTTCATTAATGAATCTCTCCCCAAGTGTCAAGGCATCATGTGGAGTGTGGGCAGCCCAGAGCAGCCCTAATCCCATGGCCAGGAGAGTCTGAGGTGAGGGTCTGAACCCCTCTGGCTTCACTGAAATGGGTCCTGGACCATGGGAAGGGTGAGGGGAGGCTCTAGGAGGGGCCAGGCAGGGACAGTCAGGGCTGTTGATGCCCTCAGGGATATTGATAAGGGCGTTTCTGAATGGCATTTTTTGATCTAGGTATTTTGGCTCTTATTTTAGGCATTTAGAGAGCCTTTCAGATATTGTTTATGCCCTCATCATGCCCTACTTTGTCTACAGGGGTCTGCTGCTTCTTCTAAATTATAGCCAGTAGCTGCATTGACAGAGATAAAAGATATAGGGTGGCTTGTGAGTTTTGTTATTTGCATACAGAATACAATGCAAAAAGTAAAAACTGCCTGTATCTCTCACCACCCACATAAACAGCTCTCAGATTGGGTTTGATTTTTATGCTGTATGACATTTAAAATGCAGCATGCTAATAAAAATATAGACAGAAGCCATAAGCATGATTAAGCAGAATCTAACACACTTCACTCCACTGCAGCATCTGCCTGGCACATTTATCACAGAAGGACAGACTCCAGGCCAGCCCGAGACACTTCACAGCACTACAAGCATTAAGAGCCCAAATGTGTTAAATAAACTTTTTAAAGTACAGTTGAGTAGGGCACACTGCTAGATTTTTTTAAAGTTCTTATAATTTTTAATCATAAAAACCTATGTTTTATTTCCATTTCAATATGTATTGTTTTAAGGATGTAGGCACTACAGCATTTATTTCTACTTACATATTCTTCTTTCTGGTTTTTGTTCTTTCAAAAGTATGATTACTATAGAGCTTTTGTACTGCCAACAGTTAATCACTACTTGTGATGAAATATCAAGGATTTATTCTCCCGGCAAAATTATTTTAAAAGCAGTGTAATATCTCATTAAAAAGGTAGAAAATTAACATGTGCAAATTTTTTTGTGAGTCACACAGTTTACCCAGTTCAAAGCAATTGTTTATCTGCTTTTAATCAATATATTTGCTCCTCCTGCCTTTAAGACATAAGTTTAGATATACCTTTCACAACTGAATAAAATCAAATTTCATTTTACAATAGGTCTACCAAAGAAAGAACTGGGTTTAATATCCCTTAAGGTAAACAAAGAAACAAACAGATCCAAAAGCTAATTGCTAAGAAAAACAAATGGCAGGGGGGAAAAAAATTACAAGTCCTTAATCTTTTATGGTGAATTATATGCATTTGGGCTATATTCCCTGACTGATACTTTCACTTTAGCATGTGACAGAGAGAAGCTGAAAAACGTGCTATGAAGAGAAAGCATTGATTTGTGGCTGTTCTGCTCTAATAGCTTCCAAGGGACTAATAAAATAAGTTAGAGCCTAATAAAATGACTGATCTTTCATTCAGGATAACAATGAACCTTAGCCAACAAGTCAAGCCAGACTCATCATTCTAAATGACAATACAAAAAGGCAAAGCAGAAGATACATGTTCCCCTGAACTCAACATATTATTATACAAGGACATAAAAATTCCTTGATCCAAAGAAGAAATCTTTATTTGGTGTAGCAGTGACACACTTATTTGGTTCATGCTCCCTTCTGGCTACTAATCCCACAGTGAGTACACCTAAAATTTGCAGAGGAGCTTAGGAAAGGATGTTGATAACATACCCCAAGAGAAGTTAAGAAATTTCAGATTCCATTTCTAGCTCTTGTACAAACGGTGGTACCCAGTCAGATCAAATATACATATATCTTGTTCATTTTTGTACATCAAACAATGAATATAAGGAAAGAGTAAGAGCAGGCAAGTCAACAGGATAACCTCCAACACTAGTCGAGGTTTTGTGACTTCCTGAGCTGGATAAGTCTGTGGGTATTAGAAACCATCAATGGATTTGTTTTTCATGATTATCCAGTCTTCCCTTGAAGCCATAAAAACTTCTGGCATCCATTATATGCAAATAGCCTTACAGTTCTGCTACAAAAAAAACTGAAGAACTTGCTCCTGCTGAATCTGGTGCCTACTACTTCCCTCTGATACCTCAAATTTTTTGTATTGGAATAGAAAGACAATCCCATCTTACATGTCTTTTTGATAATACTGTGAATTTACAGACCACTCTTGCAATAGCTCTTAATTACCCCCTTTCTAGACTGAAGAATTCTCCTACACTCAATTTTTAACCATATATCTCCTGTTCTATAATTCTATAATTTTCTTTGCTTTCTTTGAGGAACCAAAGTTTTATATATTATTTATTATATGAATTAAAGATGGACTTATATAATGGCATAAGCGTGTTCTCTGTTTCACTTTGATATTTCCACTTGTTGGTTCTTGGTTTGTTTTTTGATCACTGCTAAAACCTGAGATGTTTGTTGTGGAACCATCAGGAGATGTCAATGTTTTTGATGATCAAATCACTTCACTTTTATGGAAAATATGCATGAAAGAAAATAATTACAAATTTAAGGATAGGCTTCTTCAGCTTTAGTTACAACCATTAGCAGCTAGGTAAGAATTTTAATTTCAAATATCTAAGAAAATCATGTCCTAAAGAGAAAATTTTAAAGACAAAAGAAAACATTTCATTTAATTTCAGCATGCAATAAGCTATTTTTTTAAGGTAATAAATTTAGCAAAGAGAATTTGGTGCTCAGTAAAACAAAGGTCTTCCAGAAATAGATTTTCAGGAATAGCAAGGCATGAAACCTTCAAAACAGCTTAATTCTAGAAAAAACAGAGGCAACAGAATTGTGACATTTCAAGTCTCAGAGTTTTGAACAACATCTTGGTTACCTCTTTTTTGTGTTTATTCCCAGAATTGATACTTGTTGCACAAGTCTGCTTTATCTATTTACAGTTTCTGGCCACAGGGTTTGTTTGTTTGTTTGCTTGCTTGCTTGTTTGCTTGTTTTTAAAATGCAAGGATGCATGGAACAGATTTATCGATATTATACTAAATAAATTTTAGTAATAAATTAGTTAAAGCTGTGGGATATTAAATAGCATTACAAACTGCTTGTAAATACTAAAAATATTAACTTGGTCAAAACTTCATCTGCTAAGTTTATCCAAACCATTTTCTTTATGATTTTCACTAAAAAAAAAACATTTTCTTGAGTCGAATTTATATCTCTTGTGGAATTTTTCAGCAGTTTTAAAAGGAAACAAGTAAAAAGTACTTACAGGGTGAAGGCATCAATAACATCTCCTGCAGATCTTGTCATCTCAAAGTAGGTTTGCAGGATGTTGACGGTTCCTGAAAGTGCTTCATGCCCACAGCCGCAGAACAGCGCAACTCCAGCGTAGAGCAGGATGGTGGCAATCAAAGATGCGTAGGGAATGCCTCCCAGGCATTTGATGCAACACTCAAAGCATCCTACAAGAAAGAAAAAAAAAAAGGTTATATGCTATTAAATTATATCAAAAAGGCAAAAAGAATGTTTTTCTCATGAGAAACGCTTTTGAAAATTAAAGACTGTAGGCTAAAGAGAGCTTAGGTCAAGTATAACAACCCAGACTGTCAGAAAACATGTGAAAGGTTAGTCCAATTTCTGAATTTTCTCAGTTGCTACTCGACCTATTAAATGTAGACATGCCATCTGATTAACATGAAAGGTAAACAGTCAGTTCCTTGCAGAGCTTCACGTTTTTATTCAGAGCAGGTTACAATGTCAGTCCTAGGTTATATCTATATTCACAATTCCTGCTGGTCATCTATCAGATTGCTGAGAAGGAGTCTCAATAACAGGAAAATCACTAAAAAAAATAAAAAAGATTTTCAGTCCAATACTTTCCATCATCATAGGTTTATTCTAGTTTTTTTGGACATACACTTCTGACAACAGAATTGCTCCTGCCCACCACACCAATTCCTTGTGTGCCACTCAAATAACTCACAAGGATAAATAAAGACATCCACCAAAGAGCACAGAATTAGAAAAAAAATTTAGTTGAATTTTCTCTCAATACATTTTACTCTGTGTGATGTTTCTGAAATGAAGGTAATTCTTCTTGAGTTATAAAAGGTCAATTTCTTTTTCTGCCATCACAGTGTCTAAAACAATGCCCAGTTCCACAAAAAAACCCACATTTCTTCAGTAAGTGTGCTCATGTTTCTGGCACTACCCTGCCTAGTTTCATGAATGCAGCATCTCTGACTCTTCCAAATCTCATCAATCCCATAACACCTCTTACATTCCGTAGAACCCTTCCTATTGTCTTTTGCAGGGACAGGGAAGGTGGGAACCACTGGTTGAGAGAAGACAGGCAGTGATTCAGTAATCAGAAGCTGTGTTTTCTCCTAAGCACTACCAGTTTATAGCAAAAAGGACCTGGATAGAAAACAAAGTGAGGCATATAGATTTTAAATATTTATACAGACAAAGACCAATTAAAAATTACATACAAGATGCTCAACAGGTATGATTCAATATATTTTAACTTGTTCCAAAGGATTTATGCTGTGCTAATTACAGTACCAGAGATATATCAAAAGAAAAAGGCCATTCTTTAAAGACAGTATGTCTACTTTCATTATGTCTAATTCTCAAATGTAGCTTCTCTATGTAATTTCATATTTTGTCTTTTAATTTGGTATACTTCTATTTACTTTAGCCTAGATAAGGCAAGTAATAATTTCCTCTGTCTGTTAAAGCCTTCATTTACCTACATTTACTTTTGATTTACTTCTTTTAATTAACTAATATTAAATAGTCATATATATATGTTTAGCATTTATATATGTATATAAATTTATCTACAAGATTTCCTGAAGAGAACAGTTTAAGCAATTTTCAAATATGTATGCATTTTACCCAAATACAAACCCCTTGTTTTTTTGTAAAAAAAAGTAATATTATGGAAGGCAATATTCAAATGGCTGGATAGCTCCTGGGGAAAAAATATCGTATATTAAACATTGAATATACTAAATACATAAAAGACAAAATAATAGTCGTGTATGTATGCTAGTTGTACAAAAAGAGAAAGAAAGTTATAGCTTGAGACTACTTTTATTTAATGCCAATTTAATGTATCAGAGCCACCTGTGAAATACCAGAGGTAATATGTGCAAATCCACACATTTAAACTGCTGCCGAATTCTTGCTGAGTAACCTGTGGTACAAGTCATCCACCTGGAGCATTCACCACACGCTACCAGGGGTGTAACACCTTCCAGGCTTTCTGGTGAGAGCATTCCATCTCCCTCCCTGTCCTTGTCCCTGTCCCTGAGCAGCTTGTCCTTGCAATTCCTGCCATTCCACTGCACTGGCAGCAGGCAGCTCCCCTCTTCAGCAGCACAAGGCTTTGGATGTTCAGGGATGGGTGAGCCTTTCTTTAGTGACAAATTACAGGGGTTTTATACCCAGGGACTCTGGGCTTTTCATCAGTGCAGGATCTTAAGAACAGGCTGCAAAAATTTATAAATTCTTTTGGAGTAGCTAATTCTGCATGCAGATAACTGCAGGAATCTCTTAAAACCTCTTTGGTCCTGTTTTCTAACAATACCCAAGTGATTAATTCTTCAATGTTTAAAAGACTATACAAATACTAAAAAAAAAAAAAAAAATCATTCACTGGAAAATCTTTGTCTTAAAGGCAAAAATCCTAAGAGATATATATTTGAAATAAATTCACTGAACAAGAACTACAGGACCATACATAGTTACTTGACATCAGAGTTTATCACAAAATGCCCATTGCCATTTTCAGCACAGAATAACAGCAGGAAAAGCCTCAGAAAACTAATACCACTGTACATCTATTGACATTATACGAGAAAGTAAAAAGGGAAAGATAACAATAGGGTAATAACAGGAATGATGTATGAGGGCTTGTAAAGCCAAAGATAAAAAATAGCATAGACCTAAATATTTTCAGGGACACATGGACTTTAGGGAGTGTTTCTTGATATTGCAATAGCAGGTGCAGGGAATAGGAAGAGAGCTTTTGTAAAGATTTCTTTTTCCCCTTTTGAGAAGAAGTGGAAGAGAGAAAGTTGTGTGCATTGTCTGGGAATAGCAGGCTGTGCATTATCTCCTGAAGCTGCTGCACCTCACTCTCTGGGTCCAGTGAGGGTTGAGCACACACTCAGATGTCACAAATTTGGATGTCATCAAAACTCACAGTCATAATCCATATTACTTGAGCTTTATTATAGTGAAACAATGTAAAAGTGGAGTAAAATGGCATAAAGAAGTAAAAACAGTATAAATAATAGATGTAATAATGTACAATCCAAGGACGACTTTAATCCAAAAATAAATCAGTTTTTTTCCTCCATCGCCTCAAAATTTGTAAAATAATTAAAACAAATTTATAGTTTGTGAAGTGTTTCTATTCATCTCTCACATTCAAACTGTTCATGTTTATAAGCCTTTGAAGGAAGCTTTTATTGGTATATTTCACCAACTCGAGGTCTTTTCATTCATAAAAAAATACTGGGAAAAAATTAATTCAACCACGTGAAATTTTCAAATAAGCCTATATTGTCAAAGCCTTGCTCATTTACTCCACTCTTCTATAGCCCTACTACCTTTCTCACTGCTTACTTAATGAGTAACTCCAGAGTTTTCAGTGCTGTCAAAGCAACTCCAAACTAAAGAAAACCAGTGAATCAGCATTATGATTTTAAAATGGATATTACACATCATTCATACACCACACAAAGTAATGTGCTACAGGTAACATCTGCTCCAATTCTTTTCTTTCAATTGTTCAGAACATGCAAATGGCTGTTTAATATACCAGAACAATAGAAATGCTATTTTAACCTGCACAGTGATATTGAATCACCAGTGCAGAGTGTGACTCAGCTGTGAGATGTGTGTGGATGTCTGTGTGAGACAGGCAGTCATTCACCTCTCCCAACACCCTCCTCACAAGGCACTTAGCACATACAGCCACAGAAATAATTACTAGGAAAGATGAAAAAGATTCTATGCTCCTTTGATGTTTGTTCTCATCTTCAAATGCAGTTTTCAGTACTTTTCAAACTGTTCACGCTGCGCAATGGACTTGTGCTATATAATTCAACATCCACTGTTCTTATTTTGCTTATGTACACCAATATTTTTCCTTCAGGTAAAAACCCAAATCTTCTGGGGCCACATATCTTTACCAAAACTGCAGGAAGTAATTGAAAACAATATCCTTTTTTTGTGGTTTTCAACATGAAAGTCTGTACTGTTCTTTTTTTTCTCTATTTTATTAAAATCATTCCATAGAGAAAATTCAATCATGAAATAAATAAAACTCCAAATACTGACTATATTCACCTATCAAAACACAACATATTAATGTTGCATTACATTAATCCAATTCCAGTCAACAAACATCTCACAGACAACAACCTTTTTGCTCCTCTTAGTACAATTATTACTGTCTACACTGGACATATTCTAGATATAGATCTCTAAACTTCCTTATACAGGCAAATCTGTGCAAATCTCTTCTAGTTTCTGGGGTTTGGGTGTAAATATTCTGTCTTCAATTGCCTAAGCCAAAAATAAGTTGACTTTCTGTTTATACAATCTCTAGATTAAAAAGGGAAAAAAATTAGATATTGAGCAGAAGAAGAAATTTTCCCTGTGATTTAAATGTAATTATGCCCACAAATTGCATCACCACAATAATTTCTTTGTGTGTTATGATATGTGAACTCTTGCTCCTCATTGTAGATCAGGACATATACACTAACAAATAAAATGCTCAATCCATTTCTGATCAGTGTATTTAAAAGAAAAAAAAAAGATTCAGTACTTACATCTCATGCCACTTCTGTCTGTGAAAGTTAAATCAATGACATCAAAACCAGTTTCAGAATGCTGTTATGCTACTGCCCTTTACATAAATAGTTAAGAACACCCATTAACCCCAGATATTAGTATGAAGAAAATCAATATTAAAAATATACTAAAACTAAACATAGAAAATACAGAAGGATATTCTGGTTTTGTTTTTTTCATCATTTCCAACTCATTTGCAGCTGGAATTCCTAAATGATTAATCAGAGACAACTACATGTCCAAAGAATTACTGATTAATCACAGATAATTACCTCTCTAATGGGACCAAGTACCCTGAAGAACATACAACATTTTAATAACATTTTTCTTAAATTAATTTTCTTAAAGAGTTTTCTATCTAATATTAGAAGACAGGACAGCAAAGTCCAAGTAAAATGCCAGAGAACTACATACACTTAAAATGGAAAACAAAATAACAAAATCCTCTGTGTCTTCCTTGCCTGGCCAGGCATGCATTTTCTTCATATCTAAATTTGCACCACTTGTCACACAGCATTCATGGCCAATCAACTCAAATACAGTTTCACAGCCCCATCATGAAACATGAAGATTTACTTCCGAATTCTATTAAGCAAGACTTGACCTCAAGTCAAGCAACTCTTATGTAATATTTTAATTGATAAACAGAGCCATCAAAACACAATGTATTGAACAAAAAGCAACACTTTTTACTTATATCTTGTTCCCTCAATTACTCAACATGCAGCATGATTTCCTGATCTGAAACTGGGCCCCAGGACTTCACAGTATAGCAGCAGGTAGAAGCAATCCAGCTCCCTCAATATTATCCCAAGAACAGAGGGAGGACCAGACATTCACAATGTGGTTTTATAAAGCTGAAAATGAGGTGAAGCAACATTTGGGAATGAATCATCAAAGATTATTTCCAAACTCCTGTACTTTGGCTTGGAAAACCTGCTCAAGAAGTGCTGCATGCACAATTCCATGTGATTTGATCCCAGGCTCATTAATGGAATATATCCCCACTCTGCTCCACCCTCTCCCATTACACAAGATCTGCTGGAAACTAGACCAGTAATGCTTACAACTGAAGTTGTTTCTTGGTCTTGTTTAGGAGATGATTTCTTATTTAGATTAACCTTCAATAAGAATGCTTACAATTACAGAATTACCTATTCAACAGCAAAAAGCAATTTTACCACAAAATTAATTCTGATATCCTGACTGCTATGACTACAGTGGAAAAGTAAATTTGACATTGAACACTTGTAAGAAACATGATATGTAGAAAAGCAAGAATAAACAAACACCCCAACAAACACCAAGGATTTTAGGAAATAGGGAACTACTTGCATGAAAATAAATAAATAAATAATTAAAAAAACCCAAATATGAAGGGTATCCTTTTATACATTAAATGGTGTATCATTACTTGATCTGCTTTGACTCATCTGCAAAGTGTGACTGGATATTAGCAAATCAGATATCAACTAATACTGAAAATGAAAATGTTAGTCCTGAGGCTTTTACAGTCATTCTGTAGTTAATAGCTGCTTCAGTTACTGCACTCAGCATGGGACCAAGGCTAAGAGGACTCATAAAGACCTTTTCTTATTTAGATGCAAAATGCCTCAAACTAAATTGACATAATTAACACTGTGCATTGTCAAAATCACTATAATGTGTGTTTGTTCATGAGAGTCCCACTGGCCAAGATGACAGCTTTCAGCTGCGGGGATATAGTCTGGTTATGCTGGATTTTGGAAGCAGCTCCCACAAACCCAGCCCTTCACCAGATCACTGTCCTCATATTGCCTTACATTATAAAAAACATCCCAGAAACCACCTCTGTGGACTGGCTAGGATAACATTGCTGCCCAAGGAATTATACGGAGGATAAACAACTGCAACTTGCAGCCAGAAACTGCTCTACAACATCTCACACAATTCCTTCTTTAACTAAAAAGCAACAAAATATTACCTTTGCAACATCCATCCCACCTATGCCGTGATTCTCTGACTTCACGAAATGTTCAGACATAAAAAGAATATGACTTCAGATATTTGAATGATACTGGGATTATGTCACCACGGACATCCCAGGTCCATACACAGATATTCCCCAGTGGCCCCAGACCAACAACAAAAATGATCATTTTCTAGCATAAAACCCCACATTTTCCATATTATTTAGTACTACATTTTGTCTATAGGTTGATACAAGTATTTTCACTAACATAAAAAACCCAAAAAAATCCTTTAAGAGGTTTCAAAACAAAAATGAAAAGAAAAATTTCATATTTGTAATAAAGTGGTCTGGAAATGCAGCCTTAAGAGCTGAATGTGTATGTCAGGAATTCTTCAGTGAAAAAAAAAATTCACATCTTTATTGACAGCTTTAAGATGTGGTGTTTTCTTAAGTGGCTAAATGCTGAAATACTTGAAGCAATAAAGGTAAAATATTTGATCCTTCAAAATGTTTTGAAATTAAGAAAATGTTCAAAATCTTCTCTGTAGTCATTCAAGAAAAAGGAATAGGGTGGTCACAGTCTAAGGAACATAACTGAGTTCAGCTCAGTTTTAGCTACCAATTTTGAAGAAACATTGAAATAACAAACTGCTTCCTTACTCTATCCTATAACAATACAAGATTGCTCAGTACTTCTACTAGGAAAATATATTGTTGTAAAAACTTTTCTAAACTTAGCTTAATTCTTTGAGAAGTTTTTAAAGATTTTAGAATTCCAATACCAGCCTAGGTCAGTAGTCCAATGTAAATTTAAGGGTTTCTTGGAATGCAAGCAGATTTTTATTTTCAAGTTTGTAAAACCTCCTTGTAGCATCACCAATATTTTTAGAAGAGAAAATTGTGCAGCAAAATATTTTTTTTCAAAAAGGAAATTACTAAGACCTTCAAAAACCTAATTTAAAATTCATTTATTAATGACTTAATTATCCTTAGTGCATATGCAAATTTTAAAGTTATTTCTTGCATGGTAATTTTCATTTGAAATATGGGGAGCTGGAGATTGCATGGTATTTTAATAAAATACAGTACATTACCCAAAATCCCTCCCTCCCTTTCTCATATGAATGCTGTCTTGATCTCAGTAACAGATAAGAGTTCAATCTGAACAAGGGTAATAGAATTAGTACATTTTTGTACACTGCTTAATATTAGGTATGATTTCATCCAGAACTGTCCCTTGTTCTTGTCTCTTGTTCCTTGTTAGGCACTCAATACTCCAGTTCAATTTGTAATGTTTAACAAACTGCACTCATGACACAAAAAAAAAAAAGTAATTCAGCAAGCTCACTTATAATCATGGCACCTCCTACATCAGAAATGTAACTTAGATTTGCATTTTCATCATATGCATTGAACACATTTCTTCACTTATATTCAAGGCAATTAAATCTCAAATGGATTGCCTATATAGATACCTAACAATTCACTCTGCTAATGCAGAGTTAGAGTAAAATGAAGCATGCTACTTTGCCAATGAGAAGAAATATTGTTTCAAGAAGCATTCATCTATAACCCTCAGCTATTCAAAGAACTATGTTTGGGAAATCCACCTTGCCAAGTGACCTATAATATCTGTGTTACCATCAACAGATATAACAAATTTTCAAAGCCAAATCCAAGATGTATTTTATATTTGAGCTAAATTATATTAAAAATAGATTTTTTTCAGCTAAGTTTAAAGACATAGGTAACTTAACGAAAAATTATTTTAATTCTCATTGAAGCCCAAAGCATGAAAACAAACAGCAAGGAAGAAGAGATCCTCTCTTTCTCCTAGTTTAGGAGTCACACGTGTGTACTAATCCCAAGATAACAAACAAGCTTCTCCTCTTCCATCCATCTTAATTGCTCTTAAATCTAGAGGGAAAAAACCCCAAACAGGATACCTATAGCCTTTTTTCCTAAATAACTGAAATGCAGTTTAGGATAGCTGAATGTGGATAAATACACATATATATTTACATACATACATACAAAAATCCATTTTCCATCATAGTGGACTGTACTCTTTTATCAATAATCAAAGAGCTTGTAGACTTCCCTTGTTGCACCAAAGTACTCTACCAAAGTATTTGTTGAACTTGGATAACTCTCTAATGAATGATGAGAATCATACAATAATGAAAGAGCACCTGGAAGCAATACACCTGATTAGCACCTTTTGGCAAAATGCAGATCTAAGTTGTAATGACATCAGAGAAACAGTGGCTTGGCAGTAAAGTCTCATAATGAGTCACGATCAAAGGTTTAGATTACATGCAGTGAAGGTATACTCCAAGCTTTAGCAGAGACTGCACAAGGCACAAGACCCTGAAAAGCTACTCTGTATTTCTTCCCGACTCCATGACTCTCAACAACAAAGGGAAGCTACCTTGGATTGAATGGAGATACTTTTTTAAAGCAAAATGCCTCATTTGCTTTGCCAGTCAGACAGGAAACTAACCTTTTCATCACTCTAAGGTTCTTTTTCTTTGCTTCTTTGATGGACTGGTAAATGATCATCCTGCATGCTTCCTTTAAGGTACCAGTGCTATCTTTCCCAGCCCTGTCAAATGTAATTCTAAGAACTAATTTAAGCAAAAGCTCCTGGCTGCACACTCCACAGCTTGTCAAAGAAATTGGCTCAGCTACTATTTAGGTACCTACACAAGGCTCTATTTAGTAAGGTATTGAGAATGTGCTTGGCTGAAAACCTGTGGCTTGTCCAATTGACTTAAAATCAAATTAACACTGTAACTAATAAAATATAAAGACTATGATGTAGGTATCCAGAGCTAGATGACATTACACCAGTTGATATGACACCTTCATTGTTCCACACTCATATGAAAAATATTGCATATGAGATATTTATGAATGTCCATGGCTCGGTTTATCTGTGCCTAAGGGGGTATTGCTTCTGGTGAGAAAGAAACACATTATTAAGAAAAATATTGGAAAAGAGACCTGTACATGCTTGGGAAGATGGATTTTATCAGTATTGCTTGCAATGTAAACCAATGCAATTTTTTCAGAAAAGTATAAATAAAAATAATTTCATTATATAAATGCAAAAATGTATACATTCACACCTTGGACAGAAACGAGTACTCCTCTTTTGGACATTGATGATTACAATAATGTACAGAACACTGTGTTGTGATTAGCTGCTGTAGAGTCTTCAGTACATTAGGTTCATTGCTGTTTAATGAGACAGATCTCAATCTAGCAGTTAATAAGTATTAAAGTTACTGACACAGAGCAGTCACTGCCTAAGATACAAATCATTCAGGCATAACACAGTCAATCTTCATAATCTTAAAAAAAACTTTATGGCTGATTTAACACAGACAACATTTGTCAGCTTTAAAATTGCTCTAAAGCTAAAGGGACAGGAATAAAACAAACTAGCTTCACAAACATGATATAAATAATGAAGATGTGGGTCAGTTAATTCAAAGAGTTTGTCCATTACATGTTCTCCATAGATCATGTGTCTAAGATTTGTACATAAAATAAATTAAAATTTATTATTAATAAATGGGTTATATGCATATTACATGTCTCAATACTGCATAGATGATGATGGAAACAATTATAAGTTTTTATTGTTTGATTCAATTGAAAACAATAACTTGTAACGCTAATTCCATGCAACACTTACTACTCTAACTATAAAGTGAATGACAATGCCATGGATCATAAAACCAGAAAATAAGTATCCTTTTCATCTCTCTCATCTAGAGTTCATGGAATCAATCTCTCAATTATTTTCCTTCTGCCTTGAACAAAACAATTTCTCCCAAAGGAAAAACTATGAAGTATGTACTGAAATATAATTCTGCACTATTTTTTTCTCACTCACAAATAGGTTGAGTTATACTAGGCTTTAAGCTACATATTTTTTCTTCTTTTTTTTTGGTGCATTATTCAGATCTTGAAAACCTCAAAAACATTGCTTCATGATTTTTCTCTGCACTCATCTGTTTAAATGGAATGCTCTACAAACCTCTTAATGGGTATTTGTGGGTTCTGCACACCTTCATTTTAGAGAAGGTAGCATCCTCCTTTTCTTCAGGTGTTGGAACAGACAAACAAGCAGGTTTGTGAGCAAGTGATTTTCAGTTTGGTAGTCATAAGAATATTAATATGATTTCTCAGAATACTTACATTTATACTATTAAAGCACACATTGCTGTTGTCATTTCCAATTTTTAGTGTTTAAAACTCAGAAATAACAAAAAATGCAAGTAGAGGTGAGATATAAATACTTTGATCTCAGGAAATTTTTCAGCAGCTGTGTAGAGCATAGTGGTCAAAAACATATGAATAAAATACTAAATATTCAGCATCCTTAAATGATCTTTTTTACCTTACAAATCTTTTCAGTGCTGAAGAGGATAGGGTGGGTATTTTGTACAGCTGTTAGCTGAAAGCAGTGGATTTCTAGAACTCAAAAATCCCAGACTTTTGGAAATGGTATCAATGAAAACTTTAATTTAATTGGAATTATATAGCTCTTTCTCTTTATTCTACATCATATGCAACTTTTCATTCTAATGTCCTCATGTTTTTACATCACTTTTATCTCAAAAGCCTCTTTTGCTTCATCTGCTCCCTTTACCCTCAGGCTGTCTTCATCTTGGCTACACCTATTCCCTTGAACACCTATTTGCCTGAGAAACAATCAGAGCTGATAATCTTGCTAGCTCTCTTCAAAGCTGGGAGACAGAAAACTCATCTGCTCTGGGGAATGAGCAGCAGGAACACAGCATTGCTTCCCTCTTCTCTCCCCATCCTTGTTCACCACCGCCCTCCAAGGCACTGAGATATTTCTCAATGAAACAGACATGCACAGGCTCTCATGTTTACTATCCAAAAGGGTAGAACATCTTCAACTAAAGTAGTAGAAAAAAGAATTATAAAAAGCTTCAGTATGAAAATTTGAATATTCTGAATATTTCTGTCTGGAAAGAAACCCATCATCTTTTAATGGAAGTATTTAATGACTGTCCCTTTTACACCTCAGAAAGGAAAAAAATGTAAGAAATAGATCATGATAGGGCAGATAACTGTTATCCTTCATGACATGACTACTTATGAAGACTGCTCCATGAAACTAATTAATGCCATCGTACATATTTTAAAAATACATGTATCTATAACACACTAAAATATGCTACTTGAACCCTTCTACATGGTAATTAACAGTTTAATCTGATTTAAAAACACAAACTAATGAATCTATTAATAAGCAGGTTTGCAGACATAAATAAAACACAAAAATAAGTGTTTGTTAATGAACTTGGAATATGAAATCTACAGGTACCATTTAGTCAGTGCAAATTTACACATTCTTTTTTTTTTTTTTTCTTGTAGATAATAATAGAAAGATACAGGTCATAAGCAAAGTCTCTGTGGACCAGTGTGTTACATGATTTCTCAAGTCTACAACTAAAAATCTCAGTGATATAAAACTGAAGGGGTATTTTTGGAACAGAATCATTACATTTCCTTCTACCAAGACCTCAGATTATGTTATGTATTCCTTCTGAATGGAAACATCTGCAACTGACTTCTATTGGCTTCAAAAAGCCCATATAAATAAAACCTAAGCTATCTCCCACTGGAGTTAAACAGCTTTTATTACTGACTCCCACAGGATTAGAAAACTCAACAAGTATTACATGTAAAAACAAGTTTTAAAGTAAAGGAATGAATAACTGTATTGAGGAAAATGGCTCTCAACCAAACAAAATAGAATCTAGTACAAGATCAATCTGTGCCAAGCATGCATTTCATTTTCACTCTCTATGTAGAGTGGAAAAGGCATTTATACTTGTAGATTAAAATACTAAAAGACATTTACAAACAGTATATGGGACACAGACAGGAAAACCGAAATCATATTTCATATTACTTTAAATCACCTGCTGCTTTGCCATGAAAGACTACCTTCTTGTTTCACAAAAGTTCATTTGTGAGATACTTAGATAGAATTACTTTTTTCTTCATAGAAATCTAGAGTTAGAGAACTATTTTTAAGATGAGCACAGAAAAGAAAGGAAAGATCTGTGAAAGACCAAAGGCAACACAAGGTGGGAAACATGCTAAAAAAAGGAAGTAGAGGTGCCATATAACATTTTCATTCTAATGATGGCAGACATCTACTAATCATTTTTTTACCATTGGTTCCATTGATTATGAAACCAAGCCAGACCAACCTAATCCTTACGCAAAATTGCATTAAGACTGTGACTTAGGGTTTTGTTTTTAAAATTTCTTTAGAAAGATATTAATTTCAAATAATGCAGAATGAAACCTATTTAAGTGTGACTTGTACAAAATATAAACTACAAGACTGCATGAAATTGAACACTTAACTAACAGCTCAAATAGATCCAGTTTCACCTATAGCTCTAGATATAGATATTGTGTATTATCTATATACCAGTTCATGCTCCCTATGCCTTAACTTTAAAATAGGCAATGCCTGCAGCCATTGAGTACAGTTTATGTTGGCTTTAGACTGTTTTGTTATTATAATATCTTTTTCTTCCTAAATTCCAAATATGAAGGAAAGGAAAGCTTTTACATAAAACAGAAAAACCAGGCTAATCCTGAAATAAGGAAGCACTGTCCAGCAGCAAGGATCAATGATGACTGCTCTCATTTTTCATGCCTCTCCTTTTCTGCTAACTTGCTCTACAGCAGGAGATCCCTGTAGTTCTTCACAGATACACCACTGTGATGGGCCGCTTGCTAACCTCACATATCACAGCCAGAAATATCTACTTTCCAGTAAATTATTTCTCTGAAGCAGTTCCAGAGAGAGAAATCAAACCAAGCAAAAATCAAGATGATGTATCATATTTGGATAGAAACAATAGATGCAAAAAACTAGGTTAAAAAGACTATTTCACAGAAGTATTAGCACTTTGGCAGTGAAAACAGTGTCTTTCCAAAAGTATAAAAGTATATAAGTTTTATTACATGCAGTATATAAGATTTATATTGAATTTTCCTTCTTTAAAAGATTTGTAGATTTTTATTATAAAATAATAGAAAATTTTCAAGTAGTGTCTTTGTCTTTGAGATGCAAATTCTTTTTCTCATAACATCAAAAGGTTTGAACTTGAAAGCTTTCTAACGTAATATATGTAATATATTTAATATAACATAATATATAAAGTATCTTATGAAATTTGCTGGTCATATAAAGCAAGATCACAATAAAAATGGAGGAACAGATGTTTTAGGAACACATAGTTATTACTATGCAAATAAAAGACATTTGTTTCTTACAGAAGTGAATTTTTCCCAAAGATTACTGATTTAAGTCCTGTGTCAACTGTGGTCACATTTGGTGAATAAATTTATTTTCATTTTCTTATCTTCAATTTAAAAGTCTTCTTACTCGTTCAATAAACATGAACAAAATAACTTTAAGGCCTCTTTGCAAAAGCAGTTTAACATTATATCTAACCTTTTCAAAAAAGCTTTTTTTTAGAGGAAATGAAAATATATACATTTTTTGCACGAAAATTAAAGACATGATCATTGTAAACAGCTAAATTTTTAAACTTGAAACTGTCAAAATGAATCCATTGCAGCTTTTCTGCACTGATTAAATTAGATTAGCACATCTATCTCCAGAGGTAAGCCATTTAGCGTTACAAAAGGTCACAGTCTCAGGAAGTCTTACTGAGCCCCTATACAGTCTCTTCATTGTAACGCTATGCTAAGAGCAATATATTTTACTCCTGGGAAATAAAAAAGCACAGAAGTGAAAAGGTCAACAGGCAGAGAGGTTTAAGGCAAGAAAGAAAAAAAAAAAAAAAGAAAAGGAATAAAACAAATGCGTTTGAGGAAAAATAATTTGCTAATGCAAAAGATATGCACATATGTGTATCCATACCACACTTAAGTATTTATACAATGTAAACTCTAGGTTTTCTTTGAAAAACAATTGGAGAATATGTCTTTTTTACTGCATCAATTTTTATGTCCATGGCAATTATGTCTAGGCCATTCTGTCTGGGGTTTCTAGTAAGCTTTACAATGCCATAATTCCAGGCACACACCTTCACCTACATTTACATGGGAACCTCATCACTCCCATGTGAGAACAAAGCTCTGTTCCACTCAACAGCTGCTGCAGTGTGATAACAGGCCACAGCCACAGTACTCACTGTGGGAATACAGAGAAAATTTTTAAAAAGGAAAAACTAGATTCTTTGTGATCTGATATCATCCATACAAACAGCAGGTAGATAAGTAATTTATTTTCACTGCCACTACACTTTTTGCAGTAGTGAAGGGGGTGCACTGAGCTATACAGACAGGCAAAAGGGTTTTGACTATTTTAACAGGTATTCTAAACAATGCTTTCACCCACTTGCCCCAAACATTCCAGAAAAATGTTCCTTTAAACCAATCTCTTGGAAGGGACACTATGATTTTCAAAGATTATTTTTAATTTTGGGGGGGTCTATTTGTTTTTAAAAAGTTTAAGCATTTTCAAATGGATGTGTAAATTTAAGCTTTTTTTCTTTACCGTTTTTATATAAAATATTATAATAAACCCAAAATAAAATACACATTTTTAATAAAGACAAGTGACTTCTCTGAATTAACAACTAATAAAATAACTTAGATTTCACAACTTTAGCTGTTTCAGAATAGATAAGTAGTTTGCAGAGCTGACAAGTGATGCTCCTTGTATTTTTAGACTTTGAAGGAACTAGTCAGGAGCAGGCTCTGGTTCATTGTATAATTTTCCTTTTTCTTTTCGCAATGAATTCTAAACAAAGATTAGACAGCCTTCCTTCTTTGCCTCTTGCATTACCTGCTCTGCCTGGAGGTATTTGAAGAGTTCTGCACTTTTCATTTGGGATTACATACATTATCTGCACTCTAGACAAGCTTACTCTGATTCAGTTGCCAAGCACCTGGACTATGCCTTCTCTTTACATGCAACACATGAAATGAAACTGAGAGCAGAAAACATCATATAGAGAGATATCCAAGGATTTGGAAGAAAGCTGTTTTGCAGACCAAATCCTCAATGTATGTGGAATGAAGGAGACTGAAATACTGAATTTTAAGTGAACTCCACACATTCTGATTAGATGTCAACAACACGAAGAGCCTACCAACAAGCTGAAGAGTAACCAATTAACTACGCTTAGGAGAAATATGCAAGTTATCGGCATTTACATTTTGATGAGTGTTTACAACTGGATGTCATACATGACAGCAGAAACCCGGACACTGCTTTACTATTTAATTTACTGAAACAACAGTGATTTGAGAATTTCCATTTTATGAACAGGATATAATCTAACATAGAAAGCTGCAATATTCTCCCTTTGTTAAGACACAAAAAACAAGAGCAGACTGCAAACAACTCACGCATATAATGCTATAAAAGTATTGTAATTATACATACGCTGCTGTTAACATTGCAACACTGTTGGTATGGATTTACAACACTGTTTTCTTAGTTTACTGAAAACAAATCCTTTAGTCTTTTTCATTACACACAGCCAAATCTAAGAGTGCCTGAGAGCAGATGAATGCATGAAAGTTCTCTCCATAATGAATGATCTTCTCCCCACATGAAGATTTCAGAGCTCTGTATGCTGGAGGCAAACATCACTAGGGAGCACTGTGAAAAGCATTCTAACTGCTGTTGTAACAACTATAATTGACTCTAATTCCACACATTGCAGATAAATATCACGGGAAATTTCCAAAATTATGTTCAGATCACCGTTAGTCAATCCACTGCATTCTTATAAAAAATAGAATCTGACATCTTTTTCCATTTTAATGCAAGGAGCATATCAGTGTGTTACATGGGTTTTGACAATCAGCTTTCAACCATGGGATAACAGTAACCAGGCTAGGTTACAGACACCAGCACAGGGAAAAAGAATTCATCTGCCTCCAGGGATTTCATCTGCTTCCTGGCCTAGTAGAAATCTTCAAAAGAGATGATGGAAAAAAATCAATTTACAGTAAATTATTCCCCTGTGTAGCTAACAAAACTCACTGAGCACCGTGAGTACAGTAGCTTTTGGAATAGCTAAATTCCTGGTGGGCAAATCTCAGCGTGGATGCAGGATGCATAGTCAGGGAGGCAGATGAGTACTTACTGAGTATATTAAAGGGTAAATACTTAGAGTTCCAGCAATGATACAAAATTACCTTATGTGTAACCCTCAAAGACTCCAAACAGACATTACTGACTAGGTTTGTACAATGGCATGTGTGCGCACTATATACAGCACAGGCAACATCTTCCTTTTTCAGTTACATAATTTCTCATGTGCCTTTCCCTATTCTTTTTCAGCATTACACACTAATGAGGTTTTACATAGCCAAATATAAATATTGGAAAAAAGTAATTATTTGTTTTTCTGTATTGGAAACACTATAAAACTTTATTTATCCAATTTGGTAGACGAAAATTCAGGCTACTTCCAGTGGACTCAGCCTTAGAGACTATTGAAGAGCCTGAGTGAAATAAAATTCTCACACTATTTATATAGACCTTTGAATAAAATTTCAATAACCAAATCAGAAATTGAAGGAGTCCTTGAGTAAGCTAAGAGACCATTTAATAAAAGATACAATGTAATGGAGATGAAATGGACACTACTTTTTTCTTTTTGATATTTTGCTAGTAATATTTGAGAGCACAAATGCTTCTCCTACAACACAATAAACTCACTTACCAATGGCCTTCTAGATAAACGATAGTAAACATTAACTGCAATCACATAGAGTGACCTCCAGAAACCCATCTTTAGAATCAGAAAACTAGATTATTTTTTTTTAAGTTTGCTTGGGCTCTGAGCCATTAAAGAATGACACATATACAGTACAAAGCAATTTGCGTGATATGAGCAAATAAATTTCCATTAAAGGGCAGTTCTTCTTAAAGGGAAAAGCAAAGAAAAAAGGTGTAATTTCCATAAATTGCCAAATATAACAACTAGAAACTTGTATTTGCTGCTGTATTTGTATGGAAGACACATGCTTTTCTCTAAACATTTGGTTACAAAGGTAGCAGACTGTTGAGTCATGTATTTGCAAATAAATCTGACTTTTATACATTTTAGATTCTGACAAGAGAGGGCCAGCAAAACAGGGCCAAACCAGCATGGTTTTTTTATTATCAGACCCTCACACAAACTCATCTTTTCTGTAGGTTAGGATAACACAAATAGATGAAGGTTGACACTACACTTTGCCAATTAATTCTAGTAAGCTCTGTAAAAAAATCCTAATGAATCTTCAAGTGTATGTCCTCTAATGACAGAAAACTGCTCATTTCCACAAAGTAAAAATGGCAATATGTTATGTGAGTTCATCTAAATGACCTTAAAAGACTTTCTTCTGTTTTCTCCAAAAGTACCTTCTGAGGAAAATCACTCTAAAGAGACATGAAAAGGTCAACATAATGTTTAAAATGATGATGATAAAGAACCCAAGAACCCTTCTAAAACTTGGCCATGCAGAAAGTGTACATTTCAGATCCACTCAACTAATATTTAATAAAGAAGTCAAAGAATTCAGAAAGTATCTAATACAGTGGGACAAATACAACAAAGGAAAACTGCAAAACACACAGCAGGGTGCACCTTCATCCAAACATGCATTCTAGTAAAACTCCTTTCTTTTGGAGAGCAGATGGTATTTCAGCATGGAACAATTTGCAGCTCTGCTGATGAAAGGTTTTTTGTAGGTTTCTTTTTTTTTTGCTTTGGCCTTTTTTATTTTAAACCTTTACTACAGCTTGAAAGACTCCTACCAACAAGCTTTTGAAGAGCTATGCTGGCTGAATGGGCTCCAAAATTGCACTAAAAAAAGAAGACAGTTCATTTTCTAGATGATTCCCACTGCCACACACCTAAAGTTAGGATGGTTAAGTATCACCAAAGTGTTTCTTCGTGTTCTGCTCCATGTGCAGTTTTATATCAGAGTAAACACCCAGTACAATGCCTGGGAGTCTGTTGCAACATTTATTTCTCGTGCAGTGTTAAGGTACACTGTCACACATCCAGTTTCCCAGCCTTCTTGGGAAAGTTATTCCTGGACATTATATTGGTGATCCAATGCCAGATGGGCTTCAAGAATCACTGAATATGTTCCAGTTAATTTTTTCAGATAAAAAACCTACTCACACACTTTCTTGAAATGAA
Source organism: Melozone crissalis (assembly GCF_028551555.1). Classification (NCBI taxonomy): domain Eukaryota; kingdom Metazoa; phylum Chordata; class Aves; order Passeriformes; family Passerellidae; genus Melozone; species Melozone crissalis. Next base: position 29,981,631 of record NW_026535784.1, on the reverse strand, counting down.
GAGGATCATAATTACTCATTAGAAACACACCTTTTCACAAAGATAAAAAGGATTATAATTGCTCATTAGAAACACATATGAAAGTTTTATTTTCTTGGTCACATACACAAAATTGACCAATAGACATTTCTGGTTTCTGTTCTCAAGATCTCTAGGAATGTCTTCTCTGAGGGAATAAAGAAGATCTCCACTTGACTACTATCCAAAAAAGCCTAGACCTTTTAAAGGTCAGCAGCAGCACATTACAGGTCCTCCTGAGACGAATATCCCTGCAGTCATCAGTGCACTAGTATTACAAAGACAAGACAAATACAAAGGCAAAAGTTTGTAAAAATAGGATCAGTAAAAAATGACAACAACTGAACAAAAAGGAAGCTAACCTGCATTAAGAAACAAGTTAGACTAGAATACTGTTAATATTGCACAACCATTATTAATACCATTATTTAAAATAAGATTTCAAAGTAAATTCTTTCAAAATAATATCTTTCAGAGGTTCCAAATATTCAGAGCATCCAGGGGAAGTTAATGTGCTGTGGGTTCTTTACATAGGAAACTTATAAGAATTTTAAGAATGTTCTAGCAAAACCCATACATCTTTGTCTCAGTAAATGAGAAACAAACCTACAGTGACATCGGCAACAAAATATGAACTTACTACTTGTCAAAATCAGTTAAAATGTTAGAACCTACTTCTATTGTGCAGTTTGCATTTCCAAATCTATAGTCTTGTCACTACATTGTGTTTTAGCTGTAGGCATTTGTGTGACAACTGTAGGTAAGATGGAGATGTATGGTACCAAAAGCCTCTATGAACTAAATAATCTAGAAGACTAGTTTTTAAATCTCCAGGAATAAGTTTAGTCTACTACTTTATACTCCCATAAGAACACAGTTTCACCCTTAAAAAAGATCCTAAAAGAAAAACACCGGCTCAATAGTTCATCATGATTTTCTCTATTAAAATGCAAATATATGCATGTCGTAATGATTTATGCTATGAAAAATATTTATCACCCGATCCAGGATTATATGTCAATATTTTCCCTGCCTACAGAACAGGAAAGAGAGCACCAATGTTTTTTTGACCCATCATAGGCAGCTGTCAGAGTATAGGAACTCTGCATTTTACCTTCTCCTAATTCCAGGGTTTTTTTACCTGGGATCCCTTCTTTCCTCTCTAGAGTCCTCAAAAGTAGATTTACAATGTCCATTTTCTCCAATAGGCATGGTTATCTTCCCTAGAGACAGAAGGGCTTTCCATGGATTATATATGTCCAGAACAAATGTACTACAGAATGAAAGTAAACAGGCTAAGAAGGCAGCCAGGGATAGAGTGAAAAACAACTGCATTTACAAGAGAGGGTTGTTCAGTGTACAGAACCAAGACAATGTAAGCTAGATCTTATGAAAATTCTTTGGCCAATTTTTTCATCAAAACCTGTGCTTAAGACCTCATGATGTAGTTTGTGTTGCTTTAGACTCCCTTTTAGGAAAGAAAAAAATCTTAGCAAGAAGACAGAACGCAGGAAAAAAATGAAAGATAGATAGATCAGAACAGATATTCTTAATACTAAGGAATCCAGATACATTTTAGATGTACAAAAATTTTTAGAACTTTTCAAAACCAATTTCACATTATTTGAAAAATTTTTGTGCCAAGGCCACTGCCAAAACTCAATTAGGTTGAGAGATCAAATAGAGATAATTTTGTTCTTTATTATTTCAAAATGTATTTTTTATATTATGAGTACATAATATGAATGGTTTTTTTCTCAATATTCCTTCCCCTTCATTGCCCCATATACACTTTCACACTGTGATATCAAAGTGCTTTGGCAATCCTTTTTTTTAATGATGCAAAATTAACTTAGAAGATTCTAAGTCAAATTAAGTCTCCCCAAGACACATAATAACCTAGTGTCTATTTCCACTGCTTTGCAGATCAAGAGAAAGGATTCCAGAATGTAGAAGAAAAAGTATGCCACTATGAAGTATATGTTAGCATGGTGCTGAAACCTAGACACATCTGTCTCGAATCACTAAAGAAAATCTTACAATCTTGCTGATAATCTGAAAACAATGGATTTTTTTTCTTAATAAGACTTGGGCTGGTCAGTGATTTTTTGCTTAAAAAAAATCATTGTAAAGAGGCAAGTTCAGTGGGAACAAAATATTTCAGAAGAACATATTGTTTAGATGAATTTTTCCTGGAATGTCTGTTTAAAAACACAGCTGAATATAAAGGTTTGACTAGTGTTTACATTCAAAGGAGAAATGTAAATTTATTTTAGAAAGTCGATATTTATTTCTCACTGATGTATAACTAATTTTTCATGATTTGATGAACTTAACTTTTTTTTGAGACAGTAAATTTTTGTAATTCTAAATCATACAGACATGCACAGGAGCAGGCCCAGGTATCTCCATCAGAGCAGTTATGCCATCACAGAGCAACACAAGCTCCATAATCCACCTGAGAAACCCACTTGACTGTTGGCCTATATTCTCTCCAGAGTACACTGGAAAGAATATCTAAGCTAGTTTTTTATGTATTAAGCAAGATCAGAAATGTCCCCAAGAGTTACAGTCATGGTTTAGCTTCTTGTTTGTTCCTTCCTTTAAAAGCACTAACATTTTAGCTCATCAATAGGTCCCCTGAAAACACATAGCTCATTTCTATATCATTGTGATAAGATTCTGAATCATCACAGAAAGTCTTCAGTCCACAGAGTGATCAGCTTGGTGACTCTAAATGAATTTTATTTTATACTTATATTCTATAGTTTTTACAGTAATCTTATTTTCTCTCAGCAGACTTAATAATCTACAATTTATTTTTCTGATATAAGTCTGTTGAACATCTTTCAAACACATTGATCATGGGATGAATAAAGACATGCATAAGACAAAGATTTTCTGTAGCTGGCTTAATTGAGATTATCTATGCAAGGCTGAAGGAATAATTTAAAGATAAAATGCTTATATTATTTTCTAAGCAAGGCAACAGAGGTGGTGACAATGAAAGTAAATTAAAATAGAGTTTACTACAGTATGAAACTTATCAAATATTTACCTCTCTCAAGTGTACAATACCCATAGAATGACACAGGCTGACAATATTTTCCTTATTATTTTGGGGGATTTTAGCACACATTCACAGTTTTGCTATTAGATCCCATGCATGTGTTTTGCACTAAATATGGATTTTGATTGTTTACATTATATGTCATTAAAACAATATTGAAAAATTCAAGATAAAAGTGAAAGAAAATAAGAGAGGTAATGAGACTTATTTTTACTAAGAATAAAACTATTGCTATCAGATACAACTATTTATGCAAATAATTTTTTTTTATTACTGTAAGAATCCTGTCCAGACAAACCATTGTCATATTCCATTGAAAAGTGCAGAATTGAGACAATTAATATGGTAGTATGTCCAAGTATAAGTTGCCATTTTTTTCTAAACCCAACCAGCTACTTCACCACTTCACACTCTGCTTCTTTCTGGATTTTCCACTTCAAGCTCCAAGTGTTGTTAAGATTTATTTCTATGTAGCTGGATCAATGAGCTCTTTTGCACTAGTTCTGAATTTTCTCTCATCTGCCAAGGTTGCAGAATGATGTGGAATAAATGAACACCTGCTCTTGAAAAGGAAGCTATCTGAAACACCAGGCTTTGGCAAGATCAGTACAGAATATGCATGTCACCCAGAAAATCTGTTACAATGGCCAGCTGCCAAGGCATTTGTTCCCAGGCAAGCTCAGGTTAAAACTGCTGTCAATAACTTGTCTTAAGAAGACAAAGAACCCAGTCAAAGTGGGGGGAAAAACCACCAATGCACATAAAAAAAATACATTTGAATACATTTTTCAAACAAAAATGTTTGAGTTCCTTCTTTTCCATTGCTTCTAAAGAGCTAGAAATATGTTGTTGATACATTGAGTAATGATTCAGTCAGCATTGAGACATAAGTTCATTATTCTCCTCAGGGACAAAAAATTGCTGAACATACTTTGTAACAAACTGAATTTGATGGTATAAATCTGGTACAAAACCTCCCTTAAGCCCCTGTTTTTTCATCAAGTTAAAAATATTGAAATAGCTATGCAAATAAGTTTTGACTATTTAATTTTTTTCTTTTGTGCGTATGTGTTCTGATAATAGGACATACAGGAAAAGAAACACGTGAAAGAAGAAAACTGAACTTCAATATCAGAAGGAAATGGAGACGAAGTTCAGAGACAATAGACTATAATTATATTTGTGGCCTCAAAATGTTTAAATACAGAGAAAGCTTGATACTTGTTTAAATATCAAGTCTTCTCTGTCAGCATCTTTCAGAAGTGCACCTGTCTTGGGATTTTGCAAAAAATATAAACTTCTGGGACCTACTTGACATCCATAAATGTGATAGAGTCTTAAATTTTGTTTTGAACACATCAAAAAGATAGGCATTGTTCTTTTCTGTTTATAAGGGAAAGTATTAAATATAACAGAGGCTTTCTTCTCAAGACAGTATCAAATTTTGTTCTTCCTTAGTTGAACATGGAAGACTGTAAAGGGCTCTCTTCTTTCTTCATGATGGCATTTGGCATATTCAAGACTAAAGCATGAGCTGGCTTAGCTGAGCAACACTTTGTCTTCAACCAGTAGTCAGATACTAAAGTTTTAGCAAAATTCCATCACATATTCTTTGTCTTTATATTATCTCTGTGTATTGGTTTGAGTATGACACACCTTCTTACAAGATTTCCTTTGATTTCTTCAACAAAATATCTGTGTTCTCAATAACTTCAAAGTCAGGTCATTGCAGAGTTCAATTCAGTCTAAGAGGCAACATTGGCATGTAAATCTGGAACAAGGCTTTTAAAGAGAACGAAAAATCTTGTACAAATAATTAAGAAAGTAATATGGATGCTTACTTCCATAGGGTTAGGGTGGGTTTTTTTCTCCTACAAACAAAGAGGTTAACAAGAATTTCAGTTCTTGATAAGACTTGTTTGCCTTATTGATTGAGTTATTTTATTTGCCTTATTTGAACGTCAAATGTCAAAGCCCAGAGGTGAAGTTAAAAGTGGAACTGATTCCCCAGCCAAGGAGAAAGCTCTCAGGGACACTGGGATGCTTTACAGAATATCCTACTGTGATCTCAAAAGATTTGATGCTTCCAAAAAATAGCAAATGGTTTCAGAGAGATGTATTTATATTCTTGACAAATTTGGCAAGGAAACACCAGAGGGTTTATTGACCTTAAGTAAAGGCTTCCTCTAGTCTGGTTAAACTACTGTTTGCTTTTGGGCAATTAACTGCACATGTCCTTCCCTACAGAAGTAGAACACTAAATTTCTCTGTAACCATGTGGGGCAGATGTCGATTTTAAAGATAATGGCCTAAAGATATTTCAGGGTTTACAACTGAGCAATTAGCTCAAATTTCAACTTGTATGGATTTCTAGTTGCAGCAACTTTGTCCCTGCCTCATAAAGCTGGTTTCATATTAGTCTTTACAGCACCATTTTATGAAATTGAAGATTTGAATTTGACTTTTTTTCCTTTAATTTTCTGCTTTTCCCAAAGGATTTAACAGCTTACAGCTCAAAGCAGTTCCGTTGGTCATAACATGGCCTACACAGCTGTAGCTCTTAAAACTTCATAACCTGTTACAAGCAGATTTTATGCTAACATTTTCCTTCTTTTCATGAAATTAAAAAACCACAACACAGTGACCCACTACGCTGGTGCAGTATACAGGTTATTTCCAGTCCTCGCTCTTTATTGACACTGAGTTGTAGTGTTTTACTAGAGGCAAGTATAGGAGTAATATATGGTAAATTCTCCCTCCTCTCACTTTATTCTTTTGTTTGCTTGCTTTAACCCAGAATGGAACAGTAGATTTGTCTAGAACATCTATATAAATAACTGTATATGATATTTAAGATGCACAGATTTTAGTTTCTATCATATGATATAAAATAAGAAAGAAGAGCTAGCTCCAAAAGCTATTTAGGCCATTTGCTACCATCAGAGAGAAACTAGTCATGGCCAATGCCCTTATATCAGCTTTCTGGTCTCCTGATAAGGAAATCCCTTGCCAACAGATATTCTATACCTTTGCTTTAAACAGATTTATTTGGACTAGATTTTCCATACAACTAACAGCCATAATTTGCATCTATTTATGTAAGAGTTAACAAAGGTACGTCCTCTTCTTATTTCCAACTCAACAAGATAAAAGAACAGAGAAAAGAATCTAAAGATTTTAAGAATTAATAAGGAATAGTTGTGGCAAAGAGATCTTCAAGGTAAAAAAAAAGTCAAGAGAACTGAAGACCCAAGCATTACATTTGTCCCTAAGTATACTATAGGCAAATCACGGTGTTATTTATTATAATTCCTAATTTCTTTTTAAATAGGAAAATTACTGAAATATATTGATATTTATGTAATTTCATGACTTATATGAAATTTAGAACATATATGACATACTATGTAGTGAGAAATTGAAATATAAAATACATGTAGTGTGAAAACACAGAGGAAGATAAAAGCAAAGCTAGGGAGAAAACACATAACTTGTTCACACATTTCATATGGCATCATTTCAACACTAACCATTTAGGAAGTATAAATGAGTCACTAAGAAAGTTTTCAGGTTTAAGATATTTCTTTGGGCAGGCAAATATTTTCAGATAGCAGTATTCCTACACCCACTAATTGGGGATTTTACCAGGGTGTAAAAAATGGGTATCTAAGATCTTAAATCAACAACAAAATGCAGTATTTAGAGTAACAACACTAATAAAAACCATACTCTGAAATTTGAAGAGACGTTTTTGATTTTACCAATTTTATATATGTGGATACTTGTGGTCACACAGCCTGAGCTGTTAAACAACTATTTCTTCAACACAGTTGAACATAGCAGCAATACATCCTTCTTGATTTTAAAACAATATAGAATGTTCTGCAAAAAACAAAATTTATTTTCAGTTAAGCAAGAAATAGGGTATTGTTTGTGGGATCATTGATCTTCTGTTATTCTTTGCTCATAAGTCAGTTCTACAATAAAACAAAACAAAACATAGTTCACTCAAAATTTTCCCTACACTTATTGCAGAATGATATTTGGGGTACCAAAATGTTCCTTCACACGGCTGGTGCAAAATATATTAAAACCTTGAAATGATTTTGAAAAGAACCAAAGAGTGCCAAGAGCCTTCCTTTTCCATAGCTGAAGTTTCATAAGTAAACATCTTCCTGACACCTGTTTCTTGATGCATCAAATCTCCCTTTCTGCCTCAGCCTATAAGATGAGAAGTATTGACTAAGAGAGACAAGAAATTATCTACCTTTGCTTCCAAATGGTGTGCTGCTAGTTTCTGTAGGCATTAACACCAGCATTCATGTACTGTATTAGGTGAGGTAATACAGATAAAAAACATGGGGTTTTTTTATCTTATTGGTAAATTTAGTTTATTCTGATCTCCAGATATTATTAATAGCTTGGCCTATCAGAATAATAATATCTTGGCCTGAAAGAGTTCCTCATAATGACCTTTGAAGGGGGTAGATCTAGTGTAAAAAATTTTTACAAATTACCATTATTTTAGAGTCCCAAGGTAGGCATATTCTAATAGAGGATATTGAAGGTGGTATAGCATCTACTGCCTCCTGAAAGATCTAGAAGTGACAACTGAAACTTTAGCAGTTGCTTTTTTATTAGAAAAATCACACTAAATTCAAGGTGAGATCTGGAACCAGCAATCAGTTCCAGAAGGTCACAGAGTGCAGACAGTTTCACTTGTACAGTCCAAGGTGATGCTCTCATGGAAGAGCTGCTTTATTGAACTCTATCCATAGCTGCAACCTAGAAAAAGGCTTCACTACTAAGGATATTTTTTTCAGCTGTATTCCCATTGTTACTGGGAAATCTACTGGCAGAGTAATGCCAAATTTTGTTGGAAAATGATGAATGAAGAGAAAGCCTTATGATCTATTTTTAAAAAGAAGACAAAGAACCAGAATCCATCAAGAGAAAGGAAAAGCATGGGCTGGGGTTTTGGAATTGGCAATATACACAAGCAAGGAATCTACTGATATCCCTAGTATGATCAGAGCTGTAAACAACCACAATACAACATAAAGAGTATGGATTTGTACAGGCTGATTTACACTTCAGGGTATTAAAAAACCATTCTTTAGCAGGAAGAATACATGAGAGAAGAAAGTTATCACGTGTAAGTTTCTTGAGGCTGAAGACTTCAGGCTTCACTCTGTAAAATTTAAGAGACCGCAATGCTACCTGCTCTACAAAAAATGCACAGCAAGACTTAAGAAAACAGCTCCTGAAAAGTTAGAAAATCTTCTACATAATTCCTCAGCTGTAGCAATACTAATATTTTGAACTATTTTGGTCTGAAGATTGAGATATTTTTTGCTCCAAACCCATCCAGTTAGTGTCAAACTCTTTCATTTATTGCCACATTCATTTCTGCACGAACTAACATTATGCAGAGAGGAGTTGCAACAGCCAATTTTGCTTGACTCTTTTTATACTCATTAAATATCTGATGAAGGCCAAAATATCCCTTCCATTATTGAAAACCATAACTATGGGAAAGAACTCCCTATTTAACACTTATGATGCAAGGCCATTTTCTTCTAGGAATTTTCAGGCTGAAAAGAAACCTCAGGGAAACAATAGAATTAAACTGTCTCCAAATATTGAGGATGAGAGAATAGGGTCCAATGAAAAAAATATACTATTTGATGCCAGTTGCTTCACCTTCATCCACTCCATCAAATCTTCATATATTTGTCATCATTCTACTTCTGTAACAAGACTTTTTTTAATATAAATGCTGCTTTAGAAAAAGCTTCAGAGAATATCAGGTAACAATCCAAGACTACCAACACTACAAGTTCCCCTGATTATGCTTCTTGCCTGCTTGAGCCTTCATAACATGTGGCATTACCATGCAACTAAATATGTAATTCAAAACAAAAGAAAATCCCTCACACCAAAATAAACCTACCAAAGTTTACAGGTATTGTCTGGGGGACCAATAGAAATTTGGGGATGTGGTTTAGGTGAGATCATAGTGGTGTTAGGTGGATGGACTATGAAGACCTTTTTCAATCTTAATGATTCTCTGAACCTGAGATAATGGTGGCAATGAAGAGGAACTGAATTGTAATCAGCAAACTTGGGGATTAGGCTGGGCTTCATTTTGCATTCAGGAATTTGTCCAGTAATGGTAGCTGCTTTATTGTCCCACATAAACAGATGTGAAAGGATCATAATGTTCATAGAAATTACTCATGGGAAAATTACTAATCTCAATTAATTTAACTTCAATAATTAAATAGCAAGTTATGATGCAAGCCACAAAAATACAAAATATGTTTTATATTTAGCATTACTGAAAAGAAAGAAACATCAGAATCATATTTATCACTATACTGATTTAGCAATTAATGTATTAAATATAAATTCCATGTAAAAAAATATTTAAGATTTTGAGTCATGTCAATAAAGGGGGAACACTACATAAATTAAACATCAATCTGTCAGCCAGTGAACACCAGCATAGGCATAATGGACAAATTCTTGATCATTTTTAACAGAAATAAACTTTGACTCATTTTTTAATGCTTAGTTATTCAAATAGATCTTTCTCCAATGCTTGATATATAAAAATTCAGAAGTAGCAGTTACTACCATTTTTCTACAATTTCTTAATGACTAAATCTATACACAACTGCAACAAGCACAGCTTTATGCCTAAAATCATTTGACTGGGTTCATTTCAGCTGTCACTGGGGATATGGCCAGAATGCAAATTCCCTTTAACACAAACTACTTGTATGAGCTGTTCCTATAAGACCTTTTCCTTCATTTACTTTATTGAGTATTAGAATTCAGGATGTGTGGTAGTACAGTGGTTTAAAGGAAATAAAAAAGCACTTATGAATAAATAGGAGATTTCCAATGAAATACTGACTGTCAAAAATACTGGCAAAGAAATGATACGCTCACTTGATGCCAGTGGGCTCTTCTGTATATTTCTTTGGACATCAGAAATCTTTCAAATCCACTAAAGTATCTATAGAGACTCTTTATAAATGCACATTGTAAGCATAAAAACGTGCAGTTATAAAAGTTACAAAGGATGGTTGTACCATATAAAGACTCTGTCTGAGATAAATGAAGATTTCTAAATCTAAGTCAATGAAAACCATTAAAATGCAAGCAGTGTTTCATTAAATTTTCTATTTACAACATAATATGAAAAGAGAAATCCTAACCTTTTAATTACAAGCACTTTTTTTGTATTTATAAGAAACTAGAAAAAATAAGTTTCAGGCATTTTGATTATCCTTGCAAAACATGAAAATTTTTTCTTGTTTCATCAGCTCTGGCTTAACACAGCAAAAGAGAAAAAAAAAAAAAAAAGTTGACATTATTTGCAAGCTATCATTTCAATTTATCTTTGCTGTACTGTCCAGACCAGAGGTATATGAGTGCTTGTATTTCTTCCCTAAAATGCTTCAAGAACTTCAAGGTAAGACAGTAAAACAACATATTATCACTAAGAGTATTGATGGGAGTTAATTTCTGCATAATCCAATAACAAGGGCAAAAACGTTCTTAATCATTCATATGCAGTTGTTGAAAGTCTGATATCATCATCTACCTTTAAAACACTTGTACACCTTCAGGGTGAAGCTCAAAAGTACTTAGGAAAGTCTTGTCCCTTCTACTGACCCCACTCACAATCCCATTCTAGGAAGAACAGAGGTGCAGCAAACAGTGTGGGACTGGGTCATTCTAAAGGACATCCAAGTGCAGATATATAAAAAAACCTCTTCCATCTTAAATTGAGAACACTAACAGGTGGCAGATAATTGGGTGCATGTGTGTAGGAGGACTGCATGTCAAAAACTCAGGGTTTGAACTTTCAAGTAGAAGTTTGCTATTTGCCAGCTGCGTGTGCACTCTGATTGTAAATCTTTCTAACACCTGGTATGAAAGTGGCATCTCCCAAATATTCCAATTTTTAGACAGATAAGACAAAACCTCAAATTGGAATGCTGATCACAAACTGTGCCTTAATCGGGAACCCTGGGGCCTTGGAGTTGTGGAAAGAAAAGGACAGAAAAAAAAGGAATCTGGACAGAAGGTGGTAAAGATCTTGGCTGGAGGAAAGATCCTGGAAGTGATCCTTCTCCATTCAGGACATCAGGCAGCTGGATGGAGACAATTGTTATGGTCACCCTGGGTCCTTGGCTAACAATGCCCAAGATGAGTACAAGCAGCAGAGGAACAGTACAGCTTTCTGCCCAATCCTCCTGGAAGAGCAGTAATCTCTGTGCAAGGGAAGTGTGAAAATATCTCTGAAAATATCCCTGTTGGGGAGACCAAGATGAATGGGGCAATGTGAGAAGTCGGGGAAAATCTGTTCTTAAACAAATCAGCTATGGGTTATTTATAGAATCTCACAGGTGCAAGCACTTAAAAACTGAGGCATCATGTATATTTAATTATGGTATCAGTACTATATCTGCAAATCACTTTCAAGTAAAATTCATCTGTCTTTTTTTAAATGCAAGTAATTTCAACTGTACAAAGCATCTACTCTGATCTGAAATACAAATGGACACAACCAGAATTTTTAAATTATGAAGGAAAAATACTGCTAAGACTTTTCTGCCTTACAAGCCAGAGAATTCTACTAAAGTATGTATTGAATAATATTTTAGTCTCATACTGCAGTAGCCATTTTCTACATACCAGTTTTTCCTCTATGTAGAGATTTCAACATGAAACAAGGCAGCAACAACAGAATTTTGGGGGGAAATTCAGTTCTGAAACTTATCAGGATTCTGCTCAAGTGCAATGATTGTTGGTGTGCCCTCCTGCTCATGATTTTCAGATTTTCACAGCTGTAGGATTTTAGAAGTGCATAGGAATCTGCAGTGTATCGCCAGAATACATTGAGAGCCTTCTGGAAAGAACTGGTAAAGGCTTTCTGAGATCATGGTTTAAAAAGATATTTTTATTTCCAGTGTTTCTGGCTACTTGGAGAGTAGGACTGTCCACATTCTTCTATAACAATCAAGTCATTGCTTCCAAGCCTGTCAATTATGGGAATTCAAAAAATCTCTGCCTAAATGACTCATGCTTCTGCACAATCTTCAGGCAGTGACATCTGCATCTCAGATCTCCACTTTCTCTTGCTGCTGCATCCCCGCAGACACTCCAAAAACCTCTCCAAATAGAAGTAACAGAGAAACTTGTACTAATTTATTTTCTTTGGGGAATATTTTAACTGGATGAGCCTGGAGACAAATTGTGCACCAGCTAAGAGCCCTGGTAGATACCATGTCACCTTTTATTCTGATCAGTTACCATGCCCTCACTCCTCTCAAACATTAGCAAATTTAATTGGGAGGCCTGATCACAGACCCATCAGGTGTTGTGAAATGTGTTGCTCAGCCCCATGTGTAAAAGAGTATCTGCTCACCTGTAGATGCTTGCATAACCAGGCCTTGTGTTCCTTCAAAATAAAGAGTTCCTTGAAAAACATATGTTACATCCAAAAGCATCAAGAGAAACAAGCTTTGCTTAAATACATAAAGAACAATGACAAAATATTTAAATACAGTTCCAAAGTTACAACATGAATACCATATAAGCTTTCAGTCATAAGAACCTCATTTAAGTCCCAAAAGAGGTTTTCACTTTCATTGCATATCACAATTTGTGAAATCCAGGTTATATTGAATTTGTAACATAATTTGGGTGATCCATTCACTGCAATTAAAGGATTTTTTCCATAGCTTTTAGAGATAAGATTTAGTTTCTTTTCAAGGTCAGATATTCCGGAAAGGCAGCTATTTTGTCCTTAAGGCTTTCCTGATGGTGTCTCTGCACGAGAGGTGTATGCCAGCTAACAGAGAGTGTTGATGCATCCAGAAGAAATCACACTGTGCTGCGACTCCATGAGCTTGACAGATGACCACCACATAATTCAGAGAGCCAACAGTGATGCATCGTGTAGTTAGGATAAACTGGAAATTAATTCATTCTGCCATCCATAAACTTATATAAATGTAAATTACCTTTCAGGTGTTCTTTTGTTTTGATTTTTTTCTGGAAAATCACCCAAATCCATTAGCAGTCTTCAGTAGCATTTCAGCCTAACAAAATTTTAAGCTATTAGGTATAGACCACCTAGGTCCAATCCACCTCAGGATTCCTGCAGCATGCATACAGAGCTAACTTGAACCTCTTTTTGTATCTATCAAGTAACTTCATGAGAACTCCTTGGAATCAGATGGAAATTCAGTTCATCTCTAAGGCCTGCAGTATGTCACACACAGAATGTTAGTGCAGTGCCAGAAATGTACAGGTGCATTTGACTCCCACATTTGGTAATCAGCCTCTCTCAAACAAACATTGTTTTCTATCAACTACCAAGAAAATTTACAACAGAAGGAAAAAAATCAAAAGGACAAATATTCATAAAGTATCTCATAAGCTTTGTAGAGCTACCAGATAAGCAAGAAAGTAAGGCAGACTCATTGCTGAGTATCAATTATAAATATTTTTTTAGTCTTCATTTCCCTGATCACTGTGTAACCCAGAAAACAACAACAAAGATTTGTGGCATTTTTATTTCTACTATGTAAGTTTCTTCTGCTGACATTTAATCAATACAATTAGCAATCTATCATGCACACAAAATGAATACTTCTTTACGTATCTGGGGGGCAATAATTAGCCTTTTGAAAGGGATACAATTACTGTTGTTTTTATTAAACTGAGCACCACTGCAAAGACTCATACCAAAAATTCTTCTAGAACCTGAAATACATACCAGAAAGGAAGTTACCAAAGCTACATGTCTATTCTATACCCCTAGCTGACCAGGAAGATAAGGTTCTGTGACACAGGAAAATTTGGTCCATTAAGGGGAGGAAAGAGATAACATATACATGAGGTAGTGGTGTAAAGACCATCAGCAGGATGTCTCGCTGAGTACTAAAGATCTTTCCAAATGAATATTAATGTTTAGTCCACCACATGTCATCTTGTATTACATGTCCCACATTTTACAATTATTATTTTATTAATATTAGCATAAAAAATTTCTGAGCTCATATTACCCATCTGTGCCTAAAGCCAAAATCTTACCTACCACACAACGTAAGGTACAGCCACATGCTCAGGCCCCAGGACTTGCTCCTATTCAGCAAGTCCATGGACCAATGATTTTGGGCTCCCAGCCAGCTATGCACAACATGCACACATGACTTGTGTGCCCACAGTAATCTAAAGACTGCTGGTGCTTTGTGGGGACATACCAAAACAGGGAAGGTGAACAAGACAGAAAAATGCATATGAGGGACTTTGAATGTTCCCTACTGTGATGATGCTACTAGCAGTAAGATTTTCACCAAATGTGGGTGGTTTTCACCAAAGGAAGAATTTGGGGAAAGTTGCTCAAGCTTGTTGTCACTCCAAATGATAATTTTCTCCCACTGTATGAAACAAATGAAGGAAGTTCAGGAAAAAAGATTAAACCTGAGAAGACCTGAAAGAACAGAAACACAATCAAATCTAAACACGAATGAAAAGGCATGAAAGAGTGCTGAAATTATCAGTATCATTTGGTCAAGAACAAAACAAATTCAGATGAAGAAAAAAGAGGAAGAGCTTTATCATGATACTGCTACATTAATATCTAATAGCATTTTTTATTACCATTATTCACCTAAGCTTTTTATAATAATTTGGACCCCTTCTGCTAATTTTCCATTTATACTTTTCTTATTTTCATCCTTTCCAGTTTAACTAGTGCTGACACATTGCTTCATTGCTTTCCTTTTCTTTTGGGAGCTATGTTTTTTTCTCAGCCTTACATCTTTAACTGTATCATGAAGGCACATGGTTTTTTTCCTGCTTCTTTCTTTCTGTTCACTTGGAGATGTGATCAGTCATGCCTTAACCAGTGTGTTTTTTGAGACTGTTCAACTGTGTTCCATTTTGGCAGAATTTTCTTACTCATTTTTCACATACTAACTAAATTTCTCAGTGCATTTCAAATTTGCTTTCCAAATTTGAAAGCTCCTGTGTGGCTCTTTGCAGTCTGAGCCATTCCTTCTAGGTTGAATACAAAAAGGCTGCTAACCCTGACATTAAATGCTCTAATTTAATACAGTTTCAGTTAACTACTAACAAATTGTTTTCTGAAAATTTTTAATAACCTTTCTGTCATTTACATTTTTTGTAATCAAATTTTCCTATGGCATTTAAACCTCCCAAAATACTGTACCTCATGAAAACAAATGCTCAGTCATACTACAGACACAACCATACTACATAAGTTGAAAACATGATATAAACAAATCAATTTGTGCAAATGCATTATGACAAAAATAGCCATTAGGTAAGTATGCAAATAAAGATGAACATTATATATACATATATATACACACATATATATACACATACACACACACATATATACAAAAATGCACAAATGGTAATTTACTTTCTATCTCACAAATAATTTTTTTGCAGCGTTTTTGTGTTATTATTCAGATAGCACCATTATTATGCTTGGCACTTTACAGATGTCTCCAAAAATGAGGTCACTGCCTTGAAGAGCTTATAATTAACCCTCCTGTGAATTATACACTAAGTAATTGAGGATATCTATCTGCCTGCAAGCTATACAGACAACATTATTCAGGGTTATATATTACATATTTGTATTACTTTGGGTTCCAGTTTGTAGGTTAACTAACACAAAAATAAAAACAAGCGAGTGGTGGAAGATTTAAGAAAAAATTCAAGCCAGATAACTGTTTTCTCATTTGCTTTTTCGTAGATGGAAGCAAAGTGAATGGGTTACCAAGACAACCATTTCATAAAATCAGATTGTCAAAACCTGTTAGGAAACAAGTAGTCTATAATATGAGCCTTTGGCTAAATGAAATAATCTGATATGATGGAACTCTTAAATTACCTTACAATCTCAATTAAAACATGTTGCACCCATTCAGTCTTGAATGCTGACCACTATCATAGTCTGCAATTGTCATTCTTCAAATAAATAGTCAAAGTTTAGGGAGCAGATCTACCAATCCTTTTCCCTTCTCTGTTCTTCAAGAATCATTTTCTTTGTGCTGACCACTACAACTGAAAGAACACTTTTGCAAAGCTAGCAGAAAAAGGTTTACATCTTCCCAGCCAAAAAGCTGTACTGAAGAGATTGTTTAGTATTCGCAATACGCCTTCTATCCTTCTCTGCCCTGTCTAGGCAACTAGGGAGTTAGGTCCTGTGTGTATAAACCAAAGAGAAGAGTGTGAGAAGAATAAAGGCTTTGTAATTTCCATTTAGTTTTGTCCCTCCATTTTTGCTTCTCTTTTTCAAGTTCTCTGATGTAAAAGCAGCATAGATTTTTCACTTGCTGATACTACAAACTTGCAGTTGGTATTAGCATCAAATTAATCATGTAGTGGGAACATCACAATCTCCCAGGGAACGTACGCCATTTTTGTGACACTAGTCCTGTATATTAACCTCTCTACAAATAGAAGGTTAAAAAATATTAATAAACTACAATTTATTTCTCTTTGTTTATACATGGAATATATGCATTTTACATGCATGTAAAGAACATTTTTTATATTAAAGCATATAAATACGCACACAGGCCTTTAAAATTATGTGCTGCTTGTTTCACAATGCTTTTCCTATAAAAGATATATAAGCTTAACTCTAGCTTCTGAAATGTTCTGATTTTTCTCTTGGTAGGTTTCTAGAATCTCTGGAAAACACTAAGAGCTCCAGATGGAAGAATTTTTTGAAAAGCTCGATTCAAGAGACTTCTGAATTTTGGCAGATAAATGCTGCATATGTTGTGTGGAGGTGATCTCCTGTGGGGGACAGGAAGATGATCTCTTAATGCACATTCACCAACTGTCACAAGGCTGAAAAGAGTATGCACGTATTGTGCAAAGATACTGATCAGAATTTCAAACCCCTGTTTTTCAGTGCAAAAGCTAAACTAAATCTTAAAAGTGAACTGTCATGTTCTTCATGGGATGAATTAAACATGTTAAGCGTATACACCATTGGGGAAAAAAAGTAGTCCTTTTTAACCCATATTTATATAACTCTCTTTAAAAAAAACAGACTTCCAACAGCATGTTTTATTGAGGGGAAAAAAAAACCCCAATCCAACTCTGAACATGCCAGCATCATATACAAAAATCCAGCTGATATTTTCAGACTAAGTGAAGACACAATTCTAAGCTAAAATAACCAGACTAAAGTAAATAATTTACTAGGACAAAAAGTTAATTCTGTTTAAAGAGTGGCAAGACAGTAACCTTTCCACTTAAAATGTTTACAGATGTAGGTGCTTTAAGAAGATTTTCAGATCTGTGTCCCAAATATGTGGGGAAAAAAAACCAGAAAGAAAATGAAATCATTATTTCCCACAGGACTATTCTACTGCAAAAAAACCACAGAGCTTCCACTGGGATAAAAATTGGTTTAGAACCAATTCAGTTGTGCCACTTGTTGTTGACTATATAAATAAAGCTCCCTCTTTATCCAACTGGTAAAACCTTTATACCAGGCAGCAGTGGCATAGCCCATAGGACTGTTTTGGATAATATTAATAAATGTGGTTTTCCTTAGAAACTAATGAACTTAGTTTGAGGATGTGGGACAAGTAGAGTGCTTATTGCAAATGAGGATCTCAGCACTCGCAGGGAGATTTAACTCTCACTACTCTTCTGTAAACTCTTTTATTGCATATTAGATATAATCTAATCTGTTTAATTCTGGCAAAAGTTTATTTCTCAATAATGATCACATTTTAATTCAGAAAGAAATTGCTCCACATTAGTTGAAAATGCAGCCTTCATTAGGCAACTCTCTCAGCCTTAGGCCCCTGGTGTGTTATCTAGCAATGATCTTTTTTTTAACTTAGAATACTAAGGTTTAGTGATCTAAGACTTTCTAGAATGGCTGGGTTGGAAGATCATCTTAAATATAATTGAGTTCCAACCCCCTGTCACTAGCAGTGGCATCTTCCACTAGACCTGGCTGCTCAAAGCCCCATCCAGCTTGGCATTCAACACTTCCAGGGATGGGGCGCCCACAACTACTGAGCACCCTGTTCCAGTGTCTCACCCCTATCACAGTAAAGAATTTCTTATGAGCACCTAATATAAACCTACTCTGAGTTTTAATCCATTCCCTATTCTCCAGTCACTATGAGCAGTTATAACAAGTCCCTCTCTGGCTCTCCTGTAGGCTCCTTTCAGGAACTGAAACCACAATTAGGTCACCTCAAAGTCTTCTACAGCTCAAACAATCTTAGTTCTCTCAGCCTTTCCTCACCGGAGAGGTGCTCCATGTCTCTAATTATCTCGGTGGCCTCCTCTAGGCTCATTCCAACAGGTCCATGTCCTTCCTGGGGCCCCAGGGCTGGATGCAGCACTGCAGGTGGGGTCTCACCAGAGCAGAGGGGCAGAACCCCCTCCCTCTCCCTGTTGGCCACATTGCTTTTGGTGCAGCCCAGGACTGGATTGGCTTTCTGGGCTGGGAGTGCACATTGTCAGCTCATGTCCAGCCTCTCATCCATCACCATCCCCAAGTCCTTCTCAGCAGGGCTGCTCTTGATCTGTCCATCCCCCAGTCTCTGTTGACACCAGGCCTTGCTCCAACCCAGGCCCAGCACATTCCCTGTACTCCATGTGCCTTAGCATAGCTTCTAGAGGATGTGTTCCATCATATTCCCAGGCACAGAGGTGGGGCTGACAGGTCAATAATACCCAGGGTCCTCCTTCCTGTCCTTTTTAGAGATAAGTACATTTCCCTTTTTCCAGTCACCTGGGACTTCACTTGACTGCCACGACTATTCAAATAGTGTGAAGAGTGTGTCGGCCCATTCTCTCAGGACTCTGGAATGCATCTTATCAGATCCTATAGACAGATACATTCAAATTCCTCAGGTGGTCATAAATCTGGATCTTACAGTGGGAAACTCTTTGCCCCCACAGTCCTCTGAGACAGACAGCAATGCCCTCTGATACCCCAACAAGCACTACAATTCTGAAGGACCAACTACTGTGCATTTTAGTAACAATTTACATATTTATAAAAGCAAAGGTTCTCATTCAAGAGGGCATATTTGAGTTTCAATAAAGCACTGAACAGTTTCCCTTGCAAAATTCAAACTTAAAATAATTTAAAAGTTACCTTAAAAAGCAGCAAGAAGTGCACTTAAGTCTTTATTTCAAAAGATTTTTTAAAATTTTAAGGTTATATGACAGAACAGAATTATAAATCTGGGCATCACTGCGTATAACTTGTGTATTTACCTCAAGTATGAATATACTCTTTCTGTCTCTAAAGGCTTCTTACCTTCCATGGCCAAATATTTAGTTTTCTTAAGTAATACTACACATTTCATTTTTTTTAATTATCCACACCATATTGTGCAAGCTGACATATAAAAGAAGTGAGAAAATTGTGTCACGACTTTTTCATGCAGCTCATACAAACTAGGTATTTATCACGACATTTGGCATGCAAAACCGTGACTCGGCTGGTTAGGAATACCAAGGAGGTAAATCCAGATGGGGAAAAAATTGAATGATTTGGTAATTAGCACAGTTCAGAAAACTTAACCAATTTGGATGGGCTCCAAAAAAAGACAGATGTGAAAAATGCCTCTGCAATGCCTTAGTCTAGTTTTTATATTGCTTACTCAGGTACCAGTGCTGGAAATATTACAAGAATAAGTTTTAAAAAATAATAAAGAACTGTCTTTGAATAAATTATCTTCTCTGTTATACTACAGAAACTTTCCTTCAAGGCTGAAGAATTAAGTTACCTTGTCTTTCTAATGCATTTTACTCTGAAAAGCTTTAAAATGGACATGCTAGCAGCACCTCTAGAAGAGTATGATTAGATGAAGAGTAACTACCATCCAGTTCCAATTTGTTGTTTTCACAGAATTACACACACTGTAACATGTAGTGTCCTAGAATGCTATAGACACCACAGCTGAATTGCCTACTGCAATGTGCAGATGTTATTTGGAAAGTCAAATGCAGACTTTTATCCTCCTTACAATATATTTATACCTATGTTTTCCACATAGAGATAATTAATGTCAGGGGCAGAGACTTTATCATATGCTTCATTCTAGTCACTCAGTTACCACTGCCACACCATTCAACCAGGATACAACTGCTCTTTGTTAATAAAATATTTATAAAATCATAGAACCATATAAAAGCTGATTCTAGCAAAAAACTGCTGGTGAGTACTGTAGTTTTAAGAAGTAGTGCCCAGAGTGGCAAAAATACAGCTTAAAAATGTTTTTAATGTGTCTAGAAGAGCTGTCCAAGCATATAACATAAAAATAGCCAAGATGGAGTTGTACAGCACCAGTAGTAGTTGTACAGTAGTACTTGCAGAGAAATGTAATCTTTCTGGGTCTCAGAAGAATCACTGAAGGATTATTGACATGAAGAGAATGTGAAGAGGTAGCTCTTAAAGTATAAGCCTTAAATGCAAATTGGTTTTGTCTTGAATGTGCTGCTGCCCATATGAAGCTGAAATATATGCAAAATAGTAGCTTTACCACGCGCTAATGCAGACAGAATACCAGACATCTTAATGCACGAGACCTACCTAGTACTTGACTTTACAGTTCAAATGAAATAGACAGGATTTAAGTGGATTATGTCCCAAGTACTTTGTGCAGACGGAATACCTTCAAAACCTTCCCAGAGTGAAGCCACTTTTAGGTAAAAAATATTCCATTTTACTAGTAAGCCCTGAGAAGTCAATCCATATAAGTATATTCAATAATTTATTATGCCAGACATTTCAAATACCAACAAATTTGGCATGCACACACTGAGAAGCTTTGTGTTAGTTCTGAATGTTTTAATAAGAGCAAAGTCACATACCTACAGATGCAATATAAAGCATTTGACAGTGTTAAGTAAATCACTGTGTATTATAAATAACTACTACATGTACTTAACCACAACTAATACAAAAAACAAAACACAAGTGCTCAATCAATAGATTGAATAACCAGCTGTCTTTCAGTCAGAAGATGAAAAACAGTACTCACACATTCACTGATTGTCTCATAATTGTGATTTAAAAGGCACATTGATAGGCTCACTGCCAAATGTTTCACAAAGTTGTTTTACCTAGAATATTTCTAGGGGGAAGGCAGTGAATAAACAGAAGTTAATGGGAAAAGAAAAGGGTTAGGTACTTATAACAGTAACATTTTTGTAAATATTATATTGCCCCTTTGAATCTCCTCTGTCTCACATCCAGCACATGTGTATGCTTCTCCTTTGTTATCAAATTATTTCCTTCAACTTATTTGTAGGACAAACTCTTATGTTTTATTGTGACCACAACACTTGATACGCCTGCCGAGCAGAGGAGGGATGCCTGGCTACATACAGCAGAGCATGGTACGATCAAGGCTATCACAGTCTGACATGACTCCATGTCTGCTTAGACACCTGACACCTCAAGGCTCAGAGATCTGTATTCCACTTCAAAATAGAAATTTCCTCAATGAAAATAAGATTGACAGATTCTTTTAAATTCTGCTTACTTAGACTGTTTACTTTAGCTTTCACATTTAAAACTATGGCAAAATGTGACTCTCCAGGTAGGAGGAATGCATAGCAAGGTGTACAAGAGTCTCAGATGACTGCACTCACTACCAAGTATACTGGAGACTTCAGTTTTCTCTAATCTACCCAGTCATGGGGAGTCACTAACCATATCATGCCATTCCAGATATGCATCCCTAGGAAACAAAGTACCTCCTTTTGTTGGCCACTTTGAATCAGCACAACTTTGTTTCCAAGATAAACAAATTCAACAATTATACTAATAGAATTAAATACACTAGCAAAACTTGAAAAATTCACCAAAAATTCAAGTGTTAAAATGTAATGTGTTTCATATCCTATGCCATGATTATTCAAGATTTTCATGTTATCAACATTTTTATGTTTCCAGATAGGGTGGGTGTAGCAAGCTGAGAGATATGTCAATGCAATACAGACATCAGGTAAAAAAATAATGTGATGAAAGTGAGACTAAATCCTCCACAAATGTACATTTCTGCTGCAGAACAAAAGGAGCATGCTCACACTAAATGTGGCTTAAGAAACTTAAGTAAAATATAAAGAGTCAGGTGTTTTACTGAAAATTAATTGATGGCTATGACTTCAAAACTGCAGCAGTTTGGAACCTAGAAGGAACCACTAGCAGCTTAAATTATTGTATAGTCATAATGCAAAAGTATGGTATAGAATACTCTTAGTGGAGAAGACTGTATGAAGAGACAAAGCAGCTTCAACAACTATACTTGATTCTTTTCTGTATAAGTACAAATCACCAGCATCACCATCTCATGAAGAAGTTTTTTATCAGTACAGACAATAAAGGTTATCAGTTAAAAAAAACCCCAAAAAACAAACTACTTAGGAAAAAATTCAAACCTAAGCTTGAATTTCGGTTCATATGGCATCTCTCTATCAATCACCATGCAACCGCGTCCAATACATTTATCATAATTCTGTGCTGCATGTGCATTTATAGAAATTTAAATTTGATCATACACAACGAGAAGAACAGAAAATCAAATATTAAAAGAAATATAAATCATTACAGATAAAGCATAAATCAGGAAACAACCAGTTTCAGCAAAGTATTTTTTGAGCAGAAAACCAGTTTTTACCATATCCAGCTGTACAGGCCAAATAAAAAGTTAAGAGACTTGTCTTTGACCTTGCATGGCTTTTGCATGGCCAAAAACGAATGCAAACAAAATGCTCTTTTGCTCATTTTTGTTGCACAATTTAGAAAAAGTAAAAAGCAAAATACTTCATTAAGCCACAGTTTTTTGTCCAAACTCTTCCAAAAAATCAGTTACCAGTATCTTTATTAGCCTGCTGCAGAGTGATTTAAGGCTATGTCCATAGCTTTGTAATGTAGCAAAGATTAAGGTTTTTTGGCTGCTGGCTTTTTTAAGTCAATAAAGAGAGACAAACCAAGGCCCCCTCATGGCATAATTCTCATCAGACTAATAAACTGGGTTAAGGAACAGGTTTGAGGCTTCGATGCTCTGATGGAGCAGAGATTAAATCAATTAGGGAAGTGCTAGGATGGGCACGGCAGGAAGTGTTTTTCTGCATTAGCTTCTCCTATCAGTTAACACAGGCAAGCAAGCACACTGAACTGAGTACAAAAACAGAGCTATGCTGCAATAACCAAAGGCAAGAAAATAAAACTGAAATTAATTTCAAATTAACAAAAGAAACCTCCACCAGAAAACCTCAAGTATTCCTAACTGTTCTAAGCACTCATTTGCCAGGAAACCTCTTTCTCTCATTTCTGCTCAATAAAAAAGGAAAGCAAGCAAAACTCCCTGCAATGCTAAAGCTATAATACTAAAGCTGCAGTACAAATCTATCAGTAAAGAAGTTAAAACTGAAAATTGCTTATCAGTGTCTGAAAAGCAATGATATATTACCATAACTTCTGGTTATCATTAGCAGTTTTTTGCTTGCTTAAAGGGATGACTTTTCAACAGACTTTATTGAACCCTTTTGTATGCACATAGAGGAACTCCTAATAGCAGCATCATACACACAAAAGAAAAACAAGGAGATACATATATGATATGTTCATACCATTCTTTTTGAATGGGTAAAAATAATTTAGTCTTCTTTATTAACAAAAAATTTCTATTTTTTATTTTGCTACATCAAAACCATACTGTAGATATTATAAAGATGACTTAATAATTCAAAGCCAAAACAGCTTGAAAATGTGTGACAATTAAAAAGACGTAAATAAGAAATAAGAGAGGACAACCAGTTTTTATTTCCAACAATTGGATGAAGTCTACAGCAGGCAAATTGTTCTTGTAGCATGTTCATATCAGAAAATTCAGATAATGTAAGAACAAAGACAGCAGCATAGCCCAATGAAGAATTGCATAAAATAGCGATGCAATTACCAAAACCAATGAAAGTTAAAGACCATGTCCAAAAATACAGGTAAGTCTCAACTATTTTTATTATGCAGCTTCATATGAGACACTGTCTTTGCACATCTGGCTTGGAAATTCCCAATTTTTTGCCATATATCCCAGCAGCCAAAATGGAGGCACAATCCCATTCAAGCATATACTACATAGTTATGATCAACTTAGACAATTAAATGTTAGGTAAACAGAATTAATGACCATTTTGATCTAATGTTGTGCTAGGTTTTGATCTCATCCTGCTGGGTTAGGCTAAGATCATAGAATCCTACAATGGCTAGAGTGGGAAGGGACCATTTAAAGATCATCTAGTTCCAAGCCCTCTATCATGAGCAGGGACATCTTTCACTAGATCAGATCGCTCAAAGTCCCATCCAACCTGGCCTTTAACACTGGCCTTCTCTTCTCCAGGTTGAATCACCCCAGACTTGCCCCATAGGAAAGTAGCTCCAGCCCTCTGATCAACCTTGTGGCCCTCATCTGGACTCATTCCAACAGGTCCACATTTTATTGTGTTGGGGGTCCCAGAGCTGGACAGTTTTTCAGGTGAGCTGTCACAACAGCAGAGTGGAGGGCCAGACTCACCTCCCTTGACTTGCTGGCCAAACTCCTTTTGATGCACACCAGGATGTAGTTTGCTTCCTAGGCTGTAAGTGCACATTGCTGAGACATATTGAAATTCTCACCCATGAGACATTTGTCTTCAACACATTAAATAAGTCATTCTACCCTTGGAAAAACTTCTGCACCATTTTAATAATGTTTTTTTACTAGAAAATTAAACATCTTCAGTTCAATTAACTTAGGCTGCTTCATTTTTTTTTTTGACACAGAGTAAAATGAAGGTATATTTTAAATAGTAGAGCAAATAATATTCAACTTGATCCTTGCATCTGAAGTACTCTAGACAGGCAGAAAATTAATTCTGAGCACCTGGGACAGGGCAACCCTAGATGTACCTTCAGACTGGGGAACAAGAGACTGGAGAGCAGTACTGCAAAAGGGTCCTGGGTGTCCTAGCTGAGAGAAAGTTGGATATGAGTCAGCAGTGTCCTGGCAGCTAGGAGGGCCAACTGTGTCCTGGGGTGAATTAAGCAAAATATTACCAGCCAGTCAAGGGAGGGGATTGCCCTGTTTTGCTCTGCATTGGTGCACCTCACCTTGAATAGTGAAATTTTGAGGGCAGACCTCAACACAACCTACAGCTTCCTAAAGAGGGGAAATAGAGGGGCAGGTGCTGATCTCTTCCCTCTGGTGACCACAGATAGGACCTGAGGGAAGAGCATGAAGCTGTGTCAGGGAAGGCTTAGGCTGGATATTAGAAAAAGGTTCTTCACCTAGAGGGTGGTAGGGCACTATAACAGGCTCCCCAGGGAACGACCACAGTGCTGTCATCTTATTTCAAAAGTTCCATACCTTCTGGGTGATTCCTCATGGGCATCTCCTCACAACACACCTCATGGGCACCTTCTTCACAACCAACAAACCCCCAACTCCCATCACCCAGCTAACCCATTCTTTTGTAGCACTCATCTTCTTACTGGACACAGCTGTGGCCTATTAAGGGCAGGCCTGTTCCTAATCTTTGTGATTGGTACAGCTGCAACTCCTCAGGTGTGAGATTGCCTTCTGCACTATTTTCTTACATTCTATCTCTCCACACCACAGCACCAAGCCTGCCAGAGCTCAAGAAGTGTTTGAACAATGCTCTCAGGCACATGGTGTGACTCTTGGAGCTGTCCTGTGCAGGCCAGGACTTCAATGATCGTTGTGGGTCACTTTCACCACAGGATATTCTGTGCTGTCATACACAATGGTATGAACCTGTGTGACAAGAACTATACTAGAATAATATATGTAAACAAATAAATATATCTTCCATCAGAAAACTATTAAATGTAGTTGCAATAATACAGATTAGGCATTTAATATATTCCTCCTTTTTTGTGAGCCTACTTCTTTTGTAGGCTTAGTATGAGTTATTATGGTTGTAACCTAAGACATTTTCTTTCAGGGTTTTTTTTTCCTGTCCTATTTAATACTGGTTACTGGAAATGTATTCCAAAGTGATATGGAATGTACTCATAAAGAAAACAAATTAGCTAGACAATGGGACAACAGACAAGAAAAATTTAAAATCTATATAACTTTGTTACTTCATCACATTTCATAGGACAATTCAAGCACTTTTATGAATACTTCATTTACCAATGACATATAAATACAACAACTTCAAACATGGAAGATATCAGAACAAAGGATTTCACTGCTCCCTTTGTAATGTCTCACTCATTATATAAGCTTCATTTTCCTCCCAGCAGATTCTTCCTAAATTATCTTCCATTAACTACTATGAGCTAGTACTTTTTCTTTCAAATAGCTCAATGGAAAAATAATATATAAAATTCTAAAATACCTAATATTTGCATAGAAATGCATCAGCTATGTGCTTTATCTTCATCTTTCACACTTCATTGGCAACAGCATTTAATATTTAAGCTGCCTAGGCAAAAGGCTCCTTTTATTCATAGAATCCAATAGATGCTAAATGCTTTATTTATATGTACAAAATGTATACCATTAAGATCTTGAATTTGGTGTCCCATGTGTCCTAATGCTATAGAAAAGGCAGCAAACAAGTCTGTGTGCTAAACTGAAGCACTCGTTGATGATTCCAAAGGACCATCAATCCCAGAATCTCAGCAACTGGAAGTATCAGCTGAAATTTAGAAATATTTTTACATTCTTGTATTGCATTTCTAGCTCTGGGGCTCCAAGCATAAGAACAGAGACTTGTTGGAGCAAGTCCAGAGGAGAGCCATGAAGATGAAGTAGTTGTCTCCTGTGGAGTCAGGCTGAGACAGTTTTTCAGCCTGGAGAAGGCTCTGGGGAGGCCTTTAGCAGCCTTCCAGTACCTAAAAAGGGCTTACAAGACAGCTGGAGAGGGGCTTTTTACAGGGACATGTAGTGATGAACAAGGGAAAATGGCTTTAAACTGTCAGAGGGTAGGTTCATACTGGATGTTAAAAAGAAATTTTTTGCTTTGGGAGTGCTGAGTCACATACAATCTGCTCCAAAGAGGTTTCCCAGAAAAGTTGTGGATGTCCCATCCCTGGAAGAGTTGAAGGCCAGGTTGGTTGAAGTTTTAAGCAATCTGGTCTAAAGGGAAGTGTCCCTGCCTATGCTGGGTGTGGTAGGGCTGGAACAACATCATCTTTAAAGGTTATTCCCAAATCAAACTATTATATGATTTAAAAAAAATAAAAATAAGGACACCCTTGTGATGATACAAAGTGGCTGCTGATCCTGTATTAAGACTGGAGGGTTTTTTTCATTCAGGTGTCTAGAATTACACATATTAAGCTACAAGTCCAACATTAACTTGGCTTCATGTCTCTTCTGCAGAAAATGAAATTTTCTTGAAGATGCACAATTTTCCTAGCTGGGGCAAGGGCAGGAATTTCAAGCGGAAGGAAAAGAATTACAAGAAAGGCAACTGTGATAGTACCGCACAATAAGCAAAACTTCAAATTCCTATTTCAATAATTTATTTAGTGGCAGCCTATTTAAAATATGCACGCAAACACTAGACTTCCTCATCATGTTCCCTCTTCCTCTCTCTTTTCTACTCAATCTATAATTATTTTCAATTATATTCAACAGTTTCAGCAGAGATAGAATGGCCCCATTTTAACCCGACATACAGATCAATTGTCAGAATATACTCAGGGATGTAGTAAATGTAGATGAGAAGGGACTTGATCCCAAGCATATGCTGTAACCATTTACATAGCACTCTTCATATTTCTGATGCATTTTCAGATCACACTTCTCAAGATGAAACCTGGAAGTCAGCACAGGCAAAGCAATGCTCTACACATAGATGAACTGCACAAAGATGAGAAACTCACTAAGCCAGTTACTGGCAGCTCCACTTCCAGGATGCCTCTAATGCAACTTAAGGTGTTTTGGTACATACACATTGTAGAAGCCACCAGGATTAGGCAAAAACATCATGAGGTTTAGTGAGAATCAGATTAAAATGTACATACCTAAACTCTAACTCCCTTTTTGGATGAGTCCCAAGTCTTCCACTCCCTTTATACAGACAACTGCAAGAGATTCAGGCTGGGAACTTGAAAATATAGTGTTACTGTCCATCACAGACTACATGAAACTACTGCCACGGGAAGCCTCCCTGCCAATCCAATCCAATCCAATCCAATCCAATCCAAAACTGAGTTGTGGGAGGTTCTCTGGGGACAAGCACCCAAGAAACTTTGGAGGAGGGGGATGGGGAAGAATGAAAACCCACAAAAAACTAACCACAAACCCAAACACCATGATGAGAAGATTTTAGATCTTCCTGTTGGTATTAGTTTTTATTTCCACAATTTCTTTTGCAAGAATTAGAACATTTTTCTTTATTTTAATGCACAGATACATTTTAAGACAAGCCTCTTTGGAAGTCCATGATGTAGACCCTTGATACAAACCCTTGCTGCAAACCCTTGATTACTGAGTTAAAGGATTGCTGAATAATTTGTGACAGTAAATGTCAAAATGGACAGCTAATGTATCTGTGCATACATGTTGCATGCACGTTGAAATAAAGGCATTCATATTTTGTTCTGCATATGAACTGTGATAAAGTTATGCTCAGGTCCCAGCATTTCTACTGCAGAAATATATCACAACAAGAATTGTGCTTCCTTCCATTCCGTTTCATTCCATTCCATTCCATTCCATTGATGTTTATTGACTTCAGGTTTTCTTCCATCCCACTACTGAAGAAAAAGGAAGGGGAAGGAAGAGACCTCAGAGTCCCCAAAAAAACTTTAAAATAAAAGGGAGCAGTAGAATATGTTGCAATAACATTGTATACTGTGCAAATAGGAAACACGGAGAGAGATGCTTTAGTGGCATTCCATTAACTCTGCAAGATCTTAAAATGCAGAGAATTGTAAATATTCTCTGTGATGTTTCAATCCATTAGGCTATGTCCCTAAGAATGAAGTTAAAGTCATATGTATCACTTTCAAAGCCACCAGTCAAGCAAATATGATTGGAAAAGATACTAGAAGTAGCCCCACCTAGTTGGATCCCAGCAAAGGATCTTCTCCACATCTCTGTTCACTAAATTACATATATGTTTTACCTTTCACTTCTAGTAGGCTACTCAAAAGACATGACAGGTGGGCCGGGAAAGAGTAGCAACTTCATCTTGAGTTACAAGTAAAATATTTAATCAAAATAATTTCGAACTGAAAATGCATTTCTGCTCTTTCTGGAAAATTATATGTCATTTTAATTATGCAGTAAATCACTTTTCAAAAATCAAACTGATAGGATTTTTAGGCTTATTTTATTTGGGGGATCTAGGCATTTTTGGTGCAGGGGCAAGTTACTTTTCCGTAACATCTTAAAGATATCCTCATCCCTGACATACTTTGCTGTCTGAAAGTTGGCAGCAGCTTCCTGTATTCTCACTGCAGTCCATCTGTTGAAAGAGATCCAGTAAGTGTTTAAGATATACTTTTGTACAGGTACTAGCTGTCTCCATATACACAGTCTAGAGGAGAAAAGGGCATCACTGAAGATGAACAAAATTTAATTCTCATGTCTTTTGACTATCCCAAGTTCATTTTGGAAAATAAAGAACACATTGAAAATAACAGTGCTACGAATGGGAAATAAAAGCAGAGAAAGCTGTGAGATTTAAGACTGTGCCATATGTCCTCCACTGTCTTGTGCACCCACTTGAAAACAAACTCCTTAAGCACAGCCTCTAGAAATCTGAGTCCCCAGTGCCAGTGACTGGCGTTATGGCCGTTTTATTTACTGTCCCTGGCTTTTTTTGCAGCTCTGTCTCTCACATTCCTTAACACTTTCCAATGAAAGATGAAGTATTTATTCATGAACTTGAAGAGATTTAAAGCCCTGCAGAGGCAAATAATTTAAGATCTGACTATACATCAGTGGGGTTTGTGCAGTTTTATCAATTTCTGTAAAAGCAGCACAGAGAATTATAACCACAGGACTACTTGGGCCAAACTGAACAGCCAAATGTCTAGCTATTTTGCTCAGAAGATAAACATACAGCAGGAAAGTATTAAAGAAATAGACTACAAGAAACTGGAAACTTCCTAAAAGAAAGAAAAAGAGACAATTCTTTTATAAAGGTAGTCCAAAAAGGCTGACAAAAAGTCTGCACAGCATTATTTCCCATTTATCAAGGAAAAACAATGTTTTCAAAAGCCATGGAGTTTCTCCAAACTTGAACTGAAAATGAATGAAAAAGAAAATTTTCTCTACTCTTTTCAGAAAGAACAAAACTATGGAATTGATACTAGATTGCTACCCTTTAAAAATGATTATGTACTGTTGGTTTTATTTAACTTTACTATTAAAAACATACTTTCAGTTGCCTAAATAACAATTTGGCAATAAAGTTGAAAGGTTAAAGTGGTCAACTACTTCAGAAACTGTAATAACATTTTTTAAAAAACTCAAAACATACTGTTCATCTCCCTTTTTTTAAAATTAGTAGTAGTATAATTATCAATTAATTTTTTTCATCCTTCTATTCAAAATTTGGTTTAGTTAAACTATGCAGGGAAATAATTAAGTCAGACGGGGATGGTTTGAGAGAAAAGTACAAAAGAGAAAAATAAGCTACAAGGGACATTGGGAGAACGAAGACCTGTTAGCTCCACATCTTTTTCCCTTTTGCTTAAAATCTTCAGAGAGCATTAGAAAGCATTGCACCAGATCATGTCTCAGTGTTCATCTAGCCTCAGTTTTAAACTTGAACAACTTCTATAACTAATTTTCTCACCTTCTACTTTCAGCTATGTTGAGTTGGAGCTTGCCTACTTCTTATTTGTCCAGGGTGCCATTTTTTATTGGCCATTTACTTAGAAATACTTCTGAGATTCCCTAGTTTGAATTTTTGCTTGTGTATAAGACAGTTTCAAAACCACATTTTTTCTGGTACTTATGAAACACCTTCAGGCCCAAAACATGAAACATGAAATATTTGCCATGCAATGTGATTTTACTCTGCAGAAGAAGTTATTTCTGTTGATCAGCCAAGGATGGGAAGCATATGAGTTATGAAGGTGGCAAAAGCTATGTACTATTTCAAGTCCACATGTGCAGCATTATAACACTGCCATTCTTAGGGATGTTTTTGATTACTGAAACCTCGATGAAAGGTACAGTGAGGCCTGGCTCCCGACATTAGCTTAGCATGAATGGCAAAACAGAGCTGGCTGGTGCTACTGTTCCTACTTCTATAGCAGCTTTCAGGACAAAACTACTCGTAGGGATTCCTACCTGAATACACTCTTTTAGAAAAAAAAGCTTTGTAACTACAGAACCTTACATGCCCTCATCTCTGCACAACTCTTTTATTTTACAGAAATGGATGGTTTTGCCAAAGTCCATACCTCTTCCAGTCATCAGCTGCTCGAGTGAAGCAAATGAACATACAGTCCATGGCATTGTCAGTAACAAAGATGTTTTCTCCAGATGCAGAACTTTCATTGGTGCTGTGATGTGGTCAATGGGAAAGATTTGAACCTCTCTGCAATAACAAAATTCTTTCCTTTTTCCTTCACATCCCTTTTCTTCCAGTTTTAGTGGTAACATACTAGTGGTCAGGGTCAACTGTAGGAATCAGTTCATTAGATCAACAATTACTCTGAACTTGTGGATGTTCAGATTCAAGTTTTCTCTGTGATCAGACTACCTTTCAAAAATCTGCTACAAATTTAATTGTTGCAGATGTTTTTTGAATGTTAGCATACATGAGGATTACAGCACATGAAATTTTGCTTCTTTAAAGATTCATGGAAAAGAACACTTTGTTAGGTGTTTTTCTTGGTTTTGGGAGCTTTGGAAGAGCGGAGAAGAGATGGCAAACCATAGCAAGATCTAAAGCAGTTATGAAATATTTATCTTTCTTGTGTTATACATTAGAACAACTAGGTCTCCCTGATGTATAATGTATTCAATCCCACCAAACTAAAATAATATCCCAAGACTTTAGAACAAAGCAACATAAAACACAGAACATAGAACATAGAATGAAGTGCAGTGCATTGCTCCATTTAATTTGTAAGTTTGCATTTCTGTCCCTCCCACCACCAAAGACAATAGACACATTAAAAAAGGGGGGAAGGAATCCACCGCCTGTTTCAGCATCCAAGGGATTTTTCCTCCCTGCCCTCCAGCAAGACCCCGTGAGAGCAGGAGGCTGGGAGCCTGCTCTGCGCATGATTCCTGGACCACTGCCGTTGCCTTGCCAACGCAAAGAGAGAACTCGGGGCTTACATCGGGCATTTCAATGCAGTGACCCACTTACTGTCTGTCAACAAATTCACTGGGACAATAGTGAGTGTAACACATTACAGAGATTAAATCCCAGGGACTGAACTACAAAGATGTCTGGAAAAAAATCTTTGTCAGTTTGAAAAGCCAGAACACTATAAACAGAGTTAACGGTAATATGTTTTAATCCTCCCATGCATTTGTTTCTTTAAAGAAACTACCATGATAATCTGCATTCATTATTTGTGTATTTGTTTTTTTAACTAGGTTCACAAAACTAAGTTAATATTGCCATAAGAGTAATGGGAATGAAATAGCTTTTGTGTGTAGCATTCTTGGCTAGAGCTGAGCAGAATTAAGACCTGAAAACCTTCTTTCAAGCTATGAGAAGGCAATGGTTAATTTAGAATATATTTGTACAGATGGCTATCGTAGGAGCAAATCGTTACAAAAACCCCCACAGTGATTTCTGCAAGACAGTTAGATCATGGATGTATATTTAAAAATTAACTATGTGCAGGCTAGTTACAGGTTTCCCATTCAGTTCTTCACTTTTACAAATATACTATTGCAGGCATATTCAAAATCTTCCCACTTCCTTCAATTCCCAGTTTCCTTCTGTTCTTTTCATTCTCTGCAAATAGATTATTCAAACATAAATAATTTGCTTAAAAAGGCTGGCAACCACCAAGAGAAATAAATAAACATAATGGCGTACTACCAAATGCAAAAAATGTATGTTTAATACATGTTTACCTACATTCTTCAGTTTCTTAGCAATATTACCCTGTCACTTTAAATGAAAGTCAGCATTTTTTTAAATGCATGTGTCACCAGTTACCAAATGGAATTATCTGAGGAACCATGCAGTGAGCAAAAAATAGCTGCAGCCTTCTGCAGTATCTGTAGAAAAGGCTATTTTTTAATCCAATGAAGGTTTATTTATATGTTTACTCTTAATATTTTGTATATTTCTATTATACCTGGGTATATGAACCCATATTGCCGCAATTGGATAGTATCAAGATTCTTGGTTTGAATTGTTTCTCCATCACCCACCCCCGGCAGAAATACCTTTCTAATTAACACCTAAGAGTGGGTATTGCTTCATATCCTGAAACTGATACTTCCAAACCTTTGAGGCTTGCAGACTCCCATAGTTTCTGTATGACATTTTTTTGAATATAATTTTCAGGAGGTGTGGAGGAAGGCAAATGTTCCTTATGCCTGCATGAGATTACTGATCCCAGACAGACTTAAAGGTGAAAACTTTATTCTAAAAAAGTCAGCATCAGTGTGCGGTAAAAATTGCAATTCTAGATTGTATATAATATCCCTGCAGTATTATCTAATAGTTTGGCTAGTTTGGAGGTATGGGGAGCCACACACCACCCTTTTTCTTCCAGTCACTTTTCCCATGCACATTCTTTATATTCCACACTACTGATCACTCAGTCCTTCCTCAGCTTTGTCTCTTTCCACAAAATTAAATCCCAAATTTCTCATCTCTTTAAAAGGCTCCCTAGGCCCATGTCACTATGCCATGCAAAAGGAACACAGGGGCTTTCCTTTCTATCTCCCAGGAGGGTTATCTTTGTTTATAATCTTGTCTTATTCCATACACAGTCTAATTAATGTCTGCATTTGCTGTTAAAAATATCAGAATATTATAAACCCACATAAGTTAAATTCTTTAAGCAATACGTATTTTATCAAATCCATAAACTTTCATTCTTCACAGATACTACATAACAGTAATAGAGATACACAGCTGTGTTGATTTTCTTGTTCCACTCCTTTCCCCTCTTCCTTACACTTGACGTCTCTCATATGTAGTAACTTGCATTATTATGCCAATATTTTCCAATGTAAAACACCGTTTGTATTTACTAATTTTCCAAAATCAATTATTAAGGATGCATTTGGCTATGCATGGTGTCCCTCCAGGCTGCAATCTCTTAAATTACAGCCAAAATATCTCACACTATTCCAAAGAGTGAAGTTAAAGGAAAATATATTAATTTTCCCTTGTGGGTGGGAAATCCGACAAGCTTTTCTTTGAACAAATTTAAGATTTCTTTTAGGATTTACAGGAGGGACTTGAAAATGGCAATTGGACAGGCATACTCTCAGATATGTGCTCTTTGAAAAAAAGAACACATAAAAATTACTTCAGACTTGTTCCATGAAATTTGTCATACACACACATACACTCAGAGATTTGCTGTATTTGTAGAACAAATGCTGTCAGGGATACAATCCAGGTCTGATGGGCCATAGCAGAGCTTCTCCTGTATCTCTGCAAACCAGGACATAGAAAGAATCATCCTAAACTGACTGCATCTTATGGCACCTAATGGCACCCTTGTGAACAGGGAGTATCTGCTGGTTTACCAAATGCTCTCCATGATTTCCAGTTCCTTGAAACTCCTTGAAAGAATTCTTACAGCCCAGTCTGCTGATCTTGATTGCAGGACAATTCAACCTTCCAGTTCCCCTCTGCTCCCCACACCAAGTAATCTGCTTTGCATCTACCAGTGACTAAAAGTACCTAGGTTTCTCCTCAGCACACCCTTAAATGAGAGTCATTGTGAGAGAATGATTTCAACATTCTTGTCTCTCTGGAAGTGAAGCTTTCCAAATGCTGTCAATTCAAACTGAGAGAAAGTACTACTTCAGCTTTCTCTCCACTTTTCAAACCACATCTGCAAGGGAAAAATCAGACTCTACTGCATGCTGTTAGGTAGTCTTCCCTTCCACAAGTCTGGCCTTTCCTCCTAATAAGCAGTTTAGGGAAATCTCCCAGCAGATCTCAGTCCAGTGCCCCCCATCTCCATGAGAAACCACTGAAAAATGCATTTCCCAAAGCCAAAGACTGAGGGCAGCAAAAATGAGAGAATTCAATCTTTTGTGCTAGAGGAACATTCTGTGATTCATTGCACATATTGCACTGAGCTTTTGGCAAGTATCACCAAAGAGCAGCCTTAGCATTGGACTATGCTAAAGCTGCTGATCAAAATAAAGCAATGTTTTTATATAATTTTTAAAAATCAAAATGAATGTGCACACCCTATGCAGCACTGCAAGCTAAATGGTGAAACTTGATAGCTAGTGAACCATGACTGTGAGAATGATCAACTCCCTGCTCACCCTGAAATGGTGCAGGATCTGCTCCTCCAGCTGGATCCCTGCAAATCTAAGGAGTCTGATGGGATTTATTCCAGAATCCTGGCAGAGCTGGCTGATGTCTTCACAAAACCTCTCTGGATGATTTTGAGTAGTCTTGGGAGTCCGTAAAGGTCCCAGCTGACTGGAAACTGGAAAACATTGTCCCAGTTTTCAAGAAGGAAGAGAAAGAAAACCCCACTAGAGGCCTGAAAGTCTCACTTCAGTGCCTGGTAAAGTTATGGAGAAGATTATTCTGGGAGATATTGAAAAACACCTGAAAGACAACACAGTCCTCAGTCACAGCCACCGTGGCTTCGTGAGAGGAAAGTCCTGTTTATCAAACCTTATTTCTTTTTATGATGAGGTAACCCACCATTTGATGAAGGGAAGCCAGCTGATGTGATCTTTTTGGATTTCCGTAAGGCTTTAGATACTGTCACGCACCATACTCTTATGGACAAAAAGTCCAGCACGCAGCTGGATAAATATATCTTGTGATTGGTGAGCAACTGGGTCACAGGTTGGGCACAAAGAGTTACAGTGAGTGCGGTCACATCAGACTGGGGACCTGTCACAAGTGGGGTTCTGCAGGGCTCCATCCTCAGGCCTGTGTTCTTCAACATCTTCATAAATTATTTGGATGCAGAAGGGATACTAAGCAAGTCTGCAGGAAGGCCCTGCAGAGAGGCCCTGCTGAAGTAGAAGACTGGGCAATCTCCAGCCACAGGAAGTTCAACAAGGAAAAGTATCTGGGATGAGGCAGCCCTGTATGTACAGTACAGACTGAGGAATGAGATACTGGAAAGCAGAGATGTAGAAAGAAACCAAGAAGTCTTGGTTGACAACAAGCTGAATCTGACTTATTGTGTGCCCTGGCAGCCAGGAGGGCTAACCATGTTGTGGGGTGCATCAGGCACAGCATCACCCATTGGGCACTGGGACAGGTTGCCCAGGGAAGTGGTCACAGCACCAAACCTGACAGAGTTCAAGAAACATTTGGTCAATGCTCTCAAGCACATGGTGTGGCTCTTGGGCTGTCCTGTGCAGGGCCAGGAGTTGGACTTGATGATCCTTGAGGGTCCCTTCCAACTCAGCTTCTTCTGTGATTCTGTGATACAGGCCTAAGAGTTTATGGGAATTCTGCAGGCAGGAGCAGGCACAGCATTTTCTGTCTGTTTTCTTCTGTTGCCTGGGGAATTGCTACAGTCCTTGAAGCTTCTTCTCTGGCTAAAGTCTCAGTGCCAACACCGCCCCTGACAGCTTTGCACAGATCCAACGTAACTGCTACAGAAACTCCTTCTGGCTGAAAAGTGATTTTGGTTTTCCTCCCTCAGCTTCTTGCTTCAAGTAGGAGGAGTAAAATATTGTGCAGGTATGATATCATATTCCTTAAACACAGAATAAAAGATGGAGACCCTCCTGTCCTAACAAGCTCCTCTATACATTAAACCCTTGCAACCTGTGTAGTTAGCTAATTTGCCAGCCATTGGCAATTCCAGCAGCTATCCACCCTCTCACTCCAAGTAAGACCACACAATCCTGTCTGTGGCCCATCAGATGTACTCCACTATCCAGCTCCTGCAAGTGCAGATCTTCACCTAACACTATACACTAAGTCTCTACCCACCTACTGCGTTCTACTGCATTCTTAGACACAGAAACTCTGATTACACCTCCTTACTAGCCCTGTTATCTGCTGTAGGAGCAAGGAAATTAATTGTTCAAATGAAAAGAATGGCTAAAGGACAGCTAGCTTTACTGTCATAAAATAGTTAAGTGCATAGGACTACATTAATTGTCATCAACTGTAAACATCAACTGACTTCACAGGAGGCCTCCATGTGACACTTAAAACAAGTTTGGGGCCTTTTTTTTTGCCTTGTGTTTAGGTGTTTGTGGGGTTTTTTATTTGTTTTCTTTTTTGTTTGTTTTTTAACAGGTCTTCTGTTGTTTCACTTTTTTATTTTGGTTCCAGAGCTTTCAGAATGCATCCACTTCACATTTTCAAGATGTCTCATTTTTTTATGACATTAAGACTGATATTTTCATTTAATTATTATCACTTAGTCCCTGGAGATTTTGAAAATCTAAGCAGATGTGGTGCACAACTTCAGGCAACAGACACCTTATGTGCTGCATAGCTGCTCAAAATTCTTTCATGCTGGAAGTCCTCTTCATTCTCTTACTGTTCTTTCATTCTCCAGTGGTAATGAATATTGTTAATCATTCATTTCTTCCAGACCAGTTCACCCTCAGATCTACCTGGCTATGCTGAACAGTGGGGCATGAGAAAGCAGCAATTTCTTTCCATTTTCATCTTTCCTAATTTCCCTTGGTGAGGAATACCGACATACAACTATGCTCTACCCCTGCTCCCAGCACAGGAAACTTTATGGGGCTGTTTTGCTTCATGATCTGAATGATGGCCCAACGCTTGCTGCACAGCAAAAGTAAAAATTCTAATAAATGCCTTCTTTTTTCTCACAATATATTCTTAAAGGTCTGTTCATCATCATTTACAGGAATTTGTTTCACAGAACTGAGAAAACCAAACCATTTCTCAGAATGTTACATACTCTGCTCATCTAACAATCACAGTACAACTACAGTATAGTTATATTAAAAGAATAAAAGAGTTATTGTGCACTAGTACAACCTATTATGACTATAAGCCCCAGATTGCAGACCCACATAACATTTATTTCCTAATCTTTTGGTACTACTTTACCTGTCTCTAATTGGGACTCAGAAAAACACTGTTTCATGACTAAACCAAACTACTATAAATTCACTTCCTTTTCCACCAGTATATCTCTCCCCCACAGATAGCAGTGTTTATTGTGGGCAAAAAGCTTTCTATATATTTATTCTGGTTTTGGCCAGGTCACAGCTAGTTTCTTCAGCTGGCATGGGCTGTGATTTGGATTTGTGCTGAACACAGACAGGGCTGATAATGGGGAGATGTTTTTGTTATTGCTGAGCAGGGCTGCACAGAGCCAAGGCCTTTTCTGCTTTTCATCCTGCCCTGCTGGGGAGGAAGAGGGGGGATGCATGGGAAGATGGGAGGGGACACAGCCAGGACAGGTGACCCAAACTGAGCACAGGGATATTCCAGACCACGTGGCATCATGCTCAGCATATAAAGTAGGGAAAATAAAGTAAGGGAGGGATGTTTGGAATTAGAATATTTGTCTTTCCAAGTCACAGCTATGCATGTTCTCCTGGAGATGGTTGAACACCTGCCTGCCCATGGGAAGTAGTGAATTAATTTATTGTTTTGTTTTCCTTGTGTACATGCCTTTTGCTTTCCCTATTAAACTGTTTTCATCTCAACCCATAAGTTCTCTGGTTTTTGGTTTCCCTGATCCCACTGCTGGGGGAGTGAGTGAACAGCTGTGTGGGGCTTGGCTCCTGGATGGGTTAAAACACTACAGCACATCACAATATAAAGGAAGCGCTACACTTTATTAATAGAAATTGAAAAGAAACCCCCAAACCAATCTTCAAACTTCTTAAGAAACTGCCATAAGATTAGATTAGAAAGAATTATGAAGAGAAAAATCTTTTCTAAAATGTTTGAATTCATATATGCATTTTCATGGGTTAGTATCAAATTTGTAAAAAATTAATGCAAATCCTTCTTTTGAATACTTCATGTTTGAAAGAAAAGACTGGAAGCAATTGGAAATATGCTTCCATGGACTGACCTAGTATTATCAATTATCCTCTCTAGCAAGCTAACAGTACTACTACAATTTCTGACTGGATGTAGAAGATAAAGTTCCATCCACTATTTTCTCAACCTACATACTAGACTGTCAGAAAACTTTATATTCTACACTTCATCTGTTTGAATTGCAATAAGCCCTTTCT
This sequence comes from Melozone crissalis, assembly GCF_028551555.1. NCBI lineage: Eukaryota > Metazoa > Chordata > Aves > Passeriformes > Passerellidae > Melozone > Melozone crissalis. The sequence goes on along the minus strand of NW_026535784.1, from coordinate 29,942,115 downwards.
GCCTACTTTTATATATCTAGGGAAGCCTGTAATAGTTTGACATTGCTTTCAGTCATTCTAAATACAACATTTGTTGTCTGAGGGCAGAGCTGCTCTTCAATGTTATTCAACGCATTAGTGGCAAACACTAGGTCCATCATGTGCTTTGACATTAAAACTAAAATACCAGAGGCTGAAAAATACTCATATTTATCACAGAAAAAAATGAAAAAAAAGAAAGAAAATAAAGAAAATAAAACCAAGCAACCTTTCAAATTCTTTAGAAGCGAGTAAATTAAAATAAAGATACGGGCCATGCATGCCAAAAGTGTTACCAGCATTGTCAGAGCCTCCACATAATCCATATGCTATTGATGAAATATATAATAAATGTAATTTTAAGGATAATTTTTTATTGAAGCCAGTAAGGTCAGAAATTTGCTTTTGTAATGAAACTGCTGAGATTTTGTTCATATCACAAGATTTTTGGAGCTGCTTTTAAAGAGGACTTCAAACTTGCAATGAAGTGAGGTATACAGAAGACTGGTTATTTCTACAACTAATTTAATTCTACATCTTTTTAACAGACAGAAGTCTTAAAGAATGGGTTATAAACAAAATTTAAACAAGATAGCTTGAATAGCAGACATAAATCTTGCTATAACAGAGCAGAGTTCCCCACAGTGCATTCATCCCACTAGGACAAATTAGATGGTGGTGCTTACAGTTTTGGGAGAGACTGGATGTGACATGACGGGACCACATCACATGCACGTGCAGGAAGATGCTCAGAGGCTCTCTTTGCATGGGCTGTATACCAAATATATTCAAAGAAAGCAAACACATCTTAAAAAACAGTAGTTTGAGTATATTTCTGTTAAGAGTTAGGCCTGTTAATTTTTCAGCCTGAAATTTTCTTCGTATTTGGGTTTCTACTTCATCATGTGCTGATAATACAAAGTCTGTATTTTTTGCTGCCAAAGACAGAACAAATTTTGTCATCATTTCAGCAGCTGAAAATGTTGCAATCACCTTTCTAAAGAAAAATAGCCATTCATCAGAAGAAAATGCTTTTCTTTTTTTAACAAACAAGCAAACACAGAAACACAGGCTAATTTGTCTCTGTTGGGTACCACTTCTGTAAAATGAGTTTAAAAAGGCACTAATGGTTAGTATGGACCTATCCATTCTGAACTTTCCATGTCACATATTATAATCATTAAGAAATTCAGGTTTTTTGAAGGGAATGAAGTTAACAACTTTCTGAACTGTTCCTTCCTTTGGCATGCTGTACCGACATCCACCATATGTATATCACAGCACTCTGACTTACATTATGTCTCTGTTAAAAATCAAAGGTCTGTCACTCTTCATTTTAACAACACATATGCCATATGTATAATGAATGCAACTCCTTCAGTTTTGTTCATTTAAATAAAATGTTTGATGAAGAATTAAGGTGGGACAGGAAAGAATCTTCAATTACACTGCATTTCACCCTTACTAACAAAAAACATTGAATGCCTGCAATTTATTTATTTATTTACAAATTAGTAAGTATTCCCTAGCACACTTTATCTTGCTTTAATATCTAGATGACTCAACTGAGATTGCATTGTAGAATTGTAAATACTACCACCAATTAAAGTGATAAACAAATCAAAATCAGTGGAAGAAATGAAAGTTTATATATGTCCTATCCTGCTTTTCACAAATGAGAAATCAAGACACAGTGAATTACAGCAAGATTTTTCAGGGTTGCAAATAATTTTGTAGTAATTTCTGCAAATCAAACTGGAAAATGTAAATTATACAAATAATCTGTTTCAGATATTTCATATCTCAATCCAGAATCTTAGATGATGTCCCAGTAATTTCACAAAACATTATCTCTAAAGGAGTAACTTATGAATTACTGGCTGAAAAGAGAGCTTACTTTTTAATCCAACAACATAACTTTTAATACTGTCACTATTTCATAACAATTTCATTCCTCAGAATTACCAAGAATGATGAAAATTACTGCTATGACATATTTTCTTTTTTTAATTTTGTACTTTTGCTGAGAGTCATAAAACCATAGGATATCCAGAGCTGGAAGGATCCACAGGGACCATCAAAGTCCAACTTCTGCCCCCAAGAGTCACCCCATGTACCAGAGAGCATTGTCCAAATGCTTTTTGAACTCTATCAAGCTTTGTGCTGTGGCCACTTCCCTGGGGAGCCTGTTCCAGTGCCCAACCACCTCTGGGTGAAAAACCTTTTCCTAATATCCCCATGAAAAGAGAATTCATGTCTACTCATACCCACGGATGAGGAACACTGCTGAAACTACCTGGAGGTCTTTGATTTGATTTTTGAAGGTTTTTTCCCATTATCCCATTTGTTGAAAGGCAATTGTTGGTATTTTGTAAAGTTAGTACACTAAAGAGATTTCTTTGGCAACCAGTTTATTCAAGTAAGTGTTCTGCCTCGTGGAGCCAGGGACATGGAGTATATTCATTAAGAAATTTGTTTCATTTTCCCTAGAGGTTTGCTTTCACTCACATTAACATTTTCATGCTTCTGTTGCAGGAGTTTCATAACCCAGTTCCACAAACAGAAAACTATCATCTCAGTACTGCTTTCTTTAAATGTTAAAATAGATTAAGATGAGTTAGGAGAGTTCACTGACATAAATCTAATCTTATTCATTTTGGCTTCATACTCCACCTCTCATTTACAAAAACTGAGACAGTCTCACAAGTATGTATTGAATACAAACCAGTCAACTTTTTGCTTTCAGTGTCCATTACCATTACAGTTGCAAGTATTCTGGCTAACTACCCATCTTATTAGCTCAAATAAAACAAAAAACTGAACAAATCCAATTTTTTTTTCTGTGAGGCATACAGTTCAGTGATCTAATTTTTTTCTATGTCCTTTCAAAAAAGCTTTAAATACTTTTTATTGTGGCATTTTTGAAATTTGTTTTCTCTCAAATCCAATTAAAAAGCTCAAAAATAGCATGGGTATCACTGCTTACTTTATAATCATGAGATGGTAATTAAAGGTGTAAGATAGCAACTGGGAGATTTTTCTAGAGTGTTTTTATTATTAATAGGTACTAAAAGACTGTGTATTAAATAAAAAAAGCATCAAAATATACAGCATTCCCAATCTTGATAAAATATTATGTCTTTGTGAACTGGACCTAGAATTTAGTGTTTTGATGGCCACAAACGATATAGCTAAACTAAATCAGTTGTGGTCTTCAGCACACTAACTGTATAAAAATGTGGCTGCAGTCAGGAATACAAATGTAAGATAAACTAAAGAGAAGGAAAATTAATATCAAATAAGCATGCAGAATGATGTTCTGGGCTAAAGAAGTTGAACTGATAAACCTTGAACCAACATCAGAAGGCCAGAGAATACTAGAGTACACCACAGGCTGTCTGGCCCACAGAATTCTTTATTCTTCTACAGAAGAGGGTGGGTTCCATTCATTTTTAAGCTGTGCAGCTCCCCAGCATGGAGACATAGGAGCAAAATGGAGATAGCAAGCTGAAAGACAGTATTTCAGCAGATGATAGCTCAGAATAAATGAAAGCATAGCTGGTAGCAACAAAATGAAAGAGGCCTGCACTACCCTGATACAGAGGAACCTAAGAAGCTTCATTTAAAGTCCTTTTCCTACATATTTGTCCTTAAATAGGAATAGTATCAAAATAGCAGAAACAATATTCTAAATTTTAAAGAAACTGTCCTCAGGCATTATGTTTTTCAGTATGAAAAACCTCCAGAATAACCAATTGCTGAGAGTTTTTCCTTAATAATATGGCCATTATTACTTTAAATATTCATACCTATTTTTGAACTTCCATGTACTGCTAATAAGCAGCATCTGCTGAATACATCTGTAGGCTGAGTAACTGAGATACAAAGCACTTTTTAATTACACCACTGCCATTGAGGATGTAAAAAGACTTAACCGATACGAGCTCTAAATACATACTAGAGAACCATCTCCATAAGATGCCTTAAGAATTTCCAAAATGTCAGACCTTAGGGCAGGTGTTTGCCCTCTACATATATGTAAAATCCCAATTCTCCCTCTGTTGAATACCTTATATTTACAACAGCTTTGTTGGATTGTGCAAGAAATACAGGACTGGACAACAGAAATTTTAATATTTTGTTCACTAAAGTAATAAAATTGTATACTGGCAGTAGCATTTGTCAAACATTATGTCATAGAGAAACCTAGTTTCAGTTTTAATGCAAACGATTGCCTATTATGAAATGAGAGCACACTGAATTAGTCATTTCCATTAAATCTATGAAGTAGAATTGCCTAGCAACCAAGAAAATTAATTCAGAGATTAAAATAAACACTGTGACACTGACAGAGCAACTGCTATTCTACCTCAATAACCATAAAGACACCAAGAAAAGAGGTGTTTTCTTAGTCCTTCTTAACAAAGGTAAAACAAACAATTTCATAAAATGAGTCATAATGGACAAAGAACAAAAACAGAGTCAAAGCAACTGCACACAGCAAATGCAAATAATTATGCTATTTTTACATAACATCATTGAAATTTTAAAAAACTGAAAGTTTTTCATATTCTGAAAAGGGTGAATGAATTGTTGTGGAAGTTTCTAACATTTTTTCCCACTTACAAAGGAGAAATTTGTTTCATGTTATTAATTCTATGCAAATGTTCTATAATTTATGACTATGCTTACCTGAAAGTATTCTGCATCTCTTCTACCCCCAGTCAAATTATTCCTAATCACAGTTCAGTAGGAAAACTTTTAATTATACAGTTTTTCAAACTGAGATGCTTAAGGAAAAAAAAATCAAAACGTTAACAGATTAAGGACAGTGAGGATGAGTGCAATAATTTAGTTTAATAACTGCTACATATTGCTTGTTACATCTGGGCCATTGTGCAATTCATTGTCCCTGAAGGACCACAAAAAGCCTAGTAAAATCATCCCTTTAGAAATAAAACGACCACAATTCTGTAACAATATCGAAGTCTATCACCTTGTCAGGGTATTAGATTATTGGAATGATTACAGATCAAGGCTTCTGGAGTGTCAGTACTTTCACACCTCCAGTAGGAGACAGTCCATCTTTCCAGCTTGAGGTACAGTGTTAGTATATGGAGTCAAAAAAAAAAAAAAAAAAAAAAAAAAGAACAGGAGTGATTAAGGCAAGAATAACACAAAGGAGAAAAAATATACCCCAGAGGATATGACGAGACAGCAACTGCAGCAGCTACATCAAATCGAGTTGAGACTACATTAAAAGATAATAATAAAAATAAAAGAGTAAAATGAATAAATCAAGACAGACAAGCAGGAATAACTGTGTATTAGAAGGAGGTAACTCCCCAGGCAGGGACATAGCTAGTCTGCTCTCAAGAAAAGGTATTTCAGCTGTTTGGTTGTGTATAATGTTCAAAAAACACACCCACCAACAGCTACAGGTTCTTTAAAGTCTTGAAATCCACATATTACAATCACTAAATCCAGTACAGTGGTGTCCAAACTGGATTTTAAAAGTTCATACTGTGAAGAATTATGTAACGAAGTAGATGTACTCCTCTAGAAGAGGATATGACATGTAACAAAGGAAGGATATCTGCTGGAAGTGCAGACAGTACAGATGGCATAGACATGTAACAGATCAAAATGAAAAAATATTAACAGTAAAAGTCCCCATTAGGTAAACACAGCCATAAAGCAGATAAAAGAGCCCAAATGTCCTTAACAGGTTCCCCTGTGTCTTAAATATTTGATGAATGTACCAGATGGGGAGGGGGGAGAAAAATATCTTGTCTGAACCACAAGCATAAACACAGCTGACCTAAAAGACCTACCCACCACTAGGTTATAATTACTCCAGTCTATTCACTAGTGAACAATGTTCATATATCTAGAATAATTTGGAGAAATTGCAAGATAACATCTTAGAGAAAAGGTAGCCTCCATATGCTGCCGAACAGCTGAAACTAATTTTAATTTTCTGGCCTTTGTGCCACATGTCATGGGTGTGGTTGAAGTATACATGTTTTACTGAATTCTTAAGGTCATCACAGTGATGAGCATCCTTTTCTATTAATTTTATCTATATTAATAAACTGGTATCATATAAATAGAAGATACACAAATTCTACATGTATCTGAATATAGTATCTTTTTTCCCTTTAAAATGTTTAACAGCACAGTTCATATGGTAAAAATCTCAGGAAAAAATGCTTAGTGCTCAGACTAGACATTGTCAGAGTCCAGAACCTTTTAATAAAAGAAAACCTTGTAAAAGATGTCCAGTTCAGAGGGATTTATTAAATCTTCTCCAGTCTACCCAAAAAATACAGGCAAATAACCAACATGCTGGTCCAGACCTACATTCAAAGATCATCTATATTTTGTTACAAGAGGACAGCAAGAGGGAAAACACCAGTGTTAGTCTTGCACTAGAAGCAAGAATTTAATGAAAATAAACTCCCAGATAATCTTAGAAAGCAGACCATGTTGCAGAAAAAAAAGGTAAAAAGAAGGTCACTAGTAGCCTGCCTTGGGAAAAATTCCATCTGCATAGCAAATTTGATGATCATCTTGGCTTAAGTATGTGAACAGGACACACAGCAAAATTGTTCAATACCACTAGAAGGTCCAGTATACCCTGCTCACAAGTAAATCCAAATTCTACTAATTCAAAAGAAGACTACAAACAAAAACCTTTAAAAAAAGGATCTAAGAAGAATATGATTTTTTCAAAAACTGCTGACATCCACAGGAGACCCAAAGCATATTAATCACTGTAATACCATGTGATAAAAACAAAAAACCCCTTCAGCTGATAAAAAACCTCCTTTCAACCTTCCTTCCAGTTTCCTCTCAAACCTTTTTAAATTGCATCATCATGTCTTCTCACAGATATCCTGCCAAAAACCTGACAGCAAGATGCAAATTACTCCATGGCATTGTTAGGTCTTAATCTTAGATGCTCATGTGCTTCCTTTTTGCTTATATTGGTATAAAACCAATGGGATTACCCACAGTGCATGACATCAAAGATGTATCTTTAGATGCACAGAATATTCTTAGTTCGAAGGGACCCACAAGGATCATCAAGTTCAGTTCTTAAGTAAATGGCCCACACAGGGATTGAACCACAACCTCAGTGATTGTCTTCGCAAAATCAGAGCTTTGGTCATTGATTTTTCAGATTTCCAGATTTTCTGATGTCTGCAATTTTTGGAAGCAATGAAGGGCCATATGTGCACTTACAGCAAATCTTAGTATTTTCTACAACATTGGTAGGCAGTGTGGATAAAAGGAGTCCTTAATGCTTTATCAGAACTATGAGTTTTCCAGCAAAAGGAATGCATTAGGTAGCAAATATAAGTCAAGACTAAATAGTAGACATGTTTTCTGACTTGGAGGAGTAGATGTCAAGCTGATTATGAACACCTGGAAAACAAGACACTCTTTTACTCTAGTTCAACCATCTAGTTAAGTAACATGGCAATAAGGCTCCTGACTACCACGAGAACTGCAAAGAGAACCTGCAGGTGTTTCCAAGGAACTGCAATCTGCTACTAAGAGGAAAGGTGGGGGAAATCATGGTTATGTTTATTTATAATGTCAAAAGTGTATGTTGGTCAGAAGCAGTGGTTAGTGGGTCAGTAAAAAATTAGAAGGCTGAGAAATTCTCTGAAGATAATTGTGCTGCTGTATTAAAATACCACAACAAATAGGAAAAGCATTTTATATATCTAATATACTCAGACTAATTAATACTAAAGTAAATCACTATATTTGTGTCAATCAGCTAGAAACATAAATTCCTTTTCTATATGGGACTGGTTTATCAACAAATCATGAACAAAGGCAAACCATTTTAAGCAGGAAGCATTTCACACTAAAGCGACTCAGTTTAAAAATCAATAACACTATGTTCAATAATATAATTGAATACCTTCATTACCAGCACAGTGGCTAGTAGTCAATGGTCCCTTTCTCAAGGCAATTTCAGACATTTACTTTCATCCCCAGTTATGCATATTGAGTTACTATTTACAATGACTTATCACCCCGTTACTCCCATAAGCTCAAGTACATGTTCTTTATTGGTTATAATGTTTTTGAAAAACACTATCATTTAGAGTTTATAAGTTCTTTCATATACAGATTTCAAAATATTATTTTATTTTACTATCATCATCAGTAAAATTAAAAATTATTTCACGGACATCTGGTCAGTTAAGGTTTTCCACAATGGACTAATCCAGCAGATGGAGAAGCTGTATTTGGGCTCACTGCACCCAGTATCAGATACTGCATCCTCTCCTACTGCAGCTGCCTGGCCAGTTTAACACTACACTCAGGTAAGGCACGGAAAAATTTTTCTGGTCCAAGTGACAGCAGCAGGTTCATCTCAGCCATTTCCCACCTCCTCCTTTGGAAGGGGAGCAAATCAAACAAACATCTCAGAGAACAGATCCCAACTCCAAGCTGTGTCGTGAACATGGTAAATAAATTATGCAGGAAAATGTGGCTGGAAATAAATTTTCATCACAGAGGTTGCAGAACAAGCAGACCAGCAAAGAGCAAAGAGTTGCTGAATATATATCACTTAGTACATATAAATTAAGACACATTATGATTTTTAAGTGGCAAACGGCAAGGATTAATTTGCTGGACAGGTTAAGGTAATTTTACCTTGTCTATCACCATTCACTAACAAGGAAAGCAATCCTCAACTGAATGACTTCACTGTTACTTAGATAACTCACAAATGCTCCCAAAGCATTCATGGTACTGACAGTAACTTTCCCTGTCTCAGAGCTGAAAATCTTTTGAAGGTTGTATGGTGTGAGATGAGTCATAAAATGGTAAAAGAGACTGGGAACAAACAATGTGGCAGATGGAAGCAGAACACAACAGGGTGTATGTAATAACTTTCTTCAGGAGAGATGAGAGTCAGAGAGCTTTGTGCCATCCAAGCATAGGAATAAGTACTCAGTTTGGATGGGTTTCCTCATCTCACCCTGCAGTACCAACCAAAACCATGGCATCAGAACCTCAGGATCTACTCCTGCATAAAAATAAGCAAAGCTAAATTCTTAGCTATGGTCAAAAGCTCCTCACTTGAGAACTGCAAAGATATACTCCAAGCTCTTCACATAGTTGTTTTCTAAATGCTTTTAAATAGATTCAAAGTTATGCCAGGTGCTTACAATGGCGTGTATCTTAATAGAGTAAGAGATGATTTGGTAGGAAAACAGGGGGTGGGAGGCTTTGACAAACTACATAAAGTTAAAGTGATTCACCAGTAGCAGAGGGTGCCACTACACTGTGGAGCCTCCTACACTGGCTGCATCACCTTGCTAAGCAAGGGGGTGCAATACCAGCTTCCTTCACCAGAGAAACTAGGCCAACAGGTCAATTTTGATAACTCTTTTCCATGAATGTGAAGTGGTATACTTTCCTTTTCCAACTAACAGAATCTTTCCCATCTCTCATCACTTTAAGATCAAACTAGACTTACTCTCCCTTTGCCCTCACCTGTAGCCTTAAATAGCTAGAAACTGGCCCCAGTTACAATATTACCATAGTAATTTTATGGTATTATTAGTAGCCATGAGCACAGTTGCTGTTTTACTTGTGGGGGAAAAATGTGCTTAAAATAATTGTTCACTATTTAAAAAAGATAATTCAAATGTATGCTTCTATTAACTTATGAAAAACATACATGTTCTTTCAACTCCAATATAATTTTCCACCATAGTTTAGTAGTGGACTTGTCAGTGCTAGGTTTATGGTTGGTTCAGATGACCTCAGAAGTCTGTTTTGCCATAAATGATCATATGATTCCCCTATTACCATATCAATTTCAGACTTCTGAAGCCCTCCAAAGGTATTTCAAATTCTACTGCTTATTCCTTTCTTCTTCCGTTCATATTGCCTCTCTTGAACCTCTATCAGCACAATCATCAATCATCTCTACTTTTTTCTCATTGTGCCTTCGTGCAGAGCAATCCCTGCCTAATCACTTAGCTATGCCACTACTCTCTTCCTTTAGATGCCTCCTTAATGTCCAATTTTGCCTGTATAAAATCATTCTTCTGCAACCTGAGAAGTAGGATGTGACCAGCTATGACTTAATTAATAAACATCCAGCACTTGTCATCTTCTATTACATGTTCCCAGAAGAGATTTTAAAATGCTGCAGAATTTAATTTCCATGTCTTCCAGGCATGGAAAAGTAAAAGCAAAAGAAAGAAAAGAAAGTGCTTTCACAGAAAAATGAAAAGCAGGACAACAATCAAAAAGAGCTACTTTTTTTCTTTTTTCTTTTTTTTAAGATGAATTAAAAAAAAAAACCAACTGCACTCGGGGTACAGATGAGAAGATACTGACAAGTGAGGGGAAAAAAATATTTTTGCCTTAAGTTTATTTTAAGATTAGTAGTACCTTAGTACTCTAGTAGTACTTAGTAGAGATTTGCAGTAGTACCTTTCTGCAAATCTCATACACCAAAAGTGTAGCAAATGCTTTTTTGTTGGTCTAGTTTTGTACCAGAACCTCAGTGAATGCACTGCTCAATTTAAAAATTGATACTAAATCTATTGTGATATTCCTTTGCTGAATAATTGTATTGTTATCACTACTGTGGAAAAAAAATTGAAACTTTCACTATGTGAACAAAATAAAAAAGTCCTCAGAAACTTTCCAAGTGCAAATACAAGGTGAGTTACAAATGTAAAAAGAAGAGTAATGCTTGCATTTAGCAGTTGCATTTCAGCAACTGTTATTTGGAAAAATGTTGTTCCAGATGGCTGAAGTATAAATTTTGGAAGGAGTACTGAACTCCCACACGATAACTAGTAAGAAGGAGATGAAAATTTTAGAGGGGGAAAAAAAGTAAAAGACAAAAATTAGCCTTCTTGGGACTAATGCATTGAAGCACAAGTGTTACCATGGACAAGCTAAGAGAATACATAAGCCATTTTTTGTGTCAGTGGTGTTCCTCCATAAGACCCTAGAGCACATGTACACACTAGTTCCCAGTTTTATTAATTCCTACTTGGTGTATACCTTTGACTCTCTCAATTTTGATGCCCTGAGTTTGATCCCTCTGCAGCTGAGAAAATGACAAGACTGATTCCTCATTCCTTGCACGGTGGAACTCAAGTCTCTCTAACTCCTCACTCCCACATGAGAAAGATTTGTGCCAACACATCAATGTGGGACTTGCTGCCTGTCTCAGAAATTGGCCATGTGATAAGATATTAGCAGGAATTTTGCATTTTAGTCACTTGAATTGGATGAAAATTCTCCTGAAATAGAATTACCAAACAGAATATTAACTGACAAAGTACTTCATGTAAGATCAATATTCACCTTTGCCTTTTTTACATTCTGTTTTTAATGGCTATCAGGTGCCTATATTCTTCATGGATTTTATAAAATCATTCACAGTGTTTAAAATATGAGGCAAAACAGCCCAAAAACATGGTTGGTTTTTTTATCATTTTCTACTCAGTCCTCCATATAAAACCACTAGGAGGAAGCAGCATACTCTCACCTATGTATCTGGAGAGAAAAAATAGGTAAAAACTATTTTGTCAAGAAAGCAAACATTATGGTTATGTGAGGCCAGTAGCATTTCCTCCATTCTTCCATGTTGAATTTTAGTGCAGTGGCAGGCTACTTAAAACAGGTTACAAAGTCACATTGCCAAATTGTTTAAGGTGCTGATCAGAAATTAATGCACAGTAACAATCTAAAATGAAAATAATTTGTATGTTAAGTATAACAATCTCTCAATCCTTCTCCATAAGGAACCTAACCACTCAGCTGAATCAAATTTAATTTTGCTGCCTCTACAGTATTGTTCTTCATATTTCCTATTTTTAGAGTAATTGGAAACCCAGAATAGCCCTTTTTCCCCAAAGGTGAGCCTTTACTTTCACAAACTGTCAAAAAAGCTCCTTATAAATTCATATTGCTATTTTGATGTGGTATTTTTTCACTAATGATTGTAAATCAATAATTTAAAATACATTCAACACTTTTTTCCTATGTATTTACATCTCCTATGAAAAATCTTTTTAATATAGCTTATTTATGAAATTGACATCCAAGTGTCAAAATAACCATGAAGACTTAAATTTTCACACATTGAATTGAGGATTCAATCTGCCTTGGGGCAGTTGGAATGTTTTTTGCCCTGAAAGAGTGTATATAAAATTATAATTAAGTCCTATTAATGCTGGATTTTCATGCCTAGGACTAGTATAATGTTAAGCCTGTAAGAAATACAAAGTTTTCTGCTATTAACAGAGACATTCAATGTTAAAGATTAAATAAGCAAGCAAGACTAAATTTATTTACATCATTATCTTAGAATAAAAGGTTAATGTATTGAATAATAACATATTCAAATTACAGCTCCACGAGTCAGGGCTCCTTATGTAAGAATATTAAGTAAGGTAGCCCAGAGTTAGTACATAAAGGAGAATAACTCTTACAGTATTAGAACAATTAACTTCAAATTCATATTGACTGTTATTCCATTTTTCCTTAATGAACCATATTGATTTACTACTAAGGAATACTAAGCAGGAAATACAGTGAGATAGTTTGTCAAGATGCTAAAATTTATTTCCATATTTAGCATTGATTACAAAGGAAATTTATTTACTCTGTTAGTGACTTTGTAACTGTTAAGTGAGTATTTCATCTGACGCTCTTATTATAACACACATACCTTTAAGGACAGGAAACAATAAACATGATGAAAGTTAAGACCATTCCACTCTCAAGCAACTTGCAAAAATCCAATCTGAACACAAGATTGGGAACTAAGCCTACTACGTTGAAAAGATATTCCCAAAGTAAATAGAGATTGACCTCTGCTCACCATGTTTTCTTTAAGAATCAAGCACTACAAATCCAGATTTGTATGGAGAATATCAGCCCACAAATGTCCGCTCCTTGCTACTCATAAGGCCAAATTTAAACACTATTTCCAAGTTCCTTTTGAATGCTAACAACATAAAAAGGATCTAACTGAAGATACAAGCATGACTGTCATTCAGTGTGGCATTTACACCAAAGAACAAAAAATAACTCCTCTGCTTTATTTACAAGTATTGTCACCAAACAAAATCAAACTGCAAAATACTGGGATTTCCTCACTCTTATTTTAACCAACTTTGCAACAACATTCAAAACAGAAGGAAAATAATTCTCTCTTAGAGGTAAATATGAAGATTTAGAAGACTAACTTAGAAAGGATGTCAGCAGTGTTCGGACTGTTTGGCTGTTGGCATTTCTTAATATGAAATAAAACACATAATTTGCATTCATAATTTTAATTTCATTTAACTTCTCTGTACTATCCTACTAAGTCAGTCTGCCATTTTCCAAAGAGTACTGAAGTAAGAGGAAACAATTTACCCTCTCATGGCTGACGAAGTACAGGCTGTGTGTACATTTTACTGATAGCATCCTAGTCTCCTTATGATTTTCTTCCAACACTCTGCTTAAAGCTCCCCTTCACAGGTATGCTGTGACAACAAATGCAAAAACTCTGATAATAGGCTGCAGATCCACTTTTATTGCTAATGCAGGCCAAACACTATTTTCTGGCATTCAATCATTTGTAGTCACAATAATACTACTTTTTTTTTTTTTTTTTTTGGCTATCCTACTGGTGAAATCTTAACTGCATCAGCTATACTACAGCCAAGAAAGCTTAAGTAAAATCAGGCTCTTCCTCCTGTTTGCTGCTCTATAAACACATGATGCTCCATTCATTCCCAAGAGTTTATTTTACATAGGAATTCAAACTGCAAAATGCAGTTATGATTGAATCATTAAAAAAGTAAAATTCATCTTCCATTTAGTGCAAATGGTATGATTTACTGTGCTCCAGAACATCTCTTTTTTTCTGAAACAGATTGTGGTGAGAATAATCTTTCACTCTCCTGTATCAAGTTCCTTACAGTGAAAAAATTACCGTGCCTGCCCTCTGAAAAGTTCTTTATTGGGATGAATAACTGGGGCTGGGGACACCATTGCAGTCTTAGTGCTATCTCAGAGAGAAGACCTGAAATGCAGGGACTGGAAATATATCTTTTTCCACATCATAAAGCTATCAGTTTGACATCATTGTCTTTCAAACACTGGCAGCTGAGACCTACCACTGCCACATGCAATTTATGCATGAGGTTTTCAAAATTAGCATGCATCCCTGAAGACATCAGTGAAATTTCCGCCTTTTAGTGGACCTGATATTTTTGAAAAATAAACCCAGTTTAGTCACCCTGGGTTTTCCAGACAGTAAATCTGCAGTTAAATGTCTTAGTATGTCTGAATTCTAGGATGTAGCATAATGTCAGTTTTACAGAAATTGTGAACAAGTTGGTATTTCTGAGATGTTATGACTTTTTACCTTCTAGAATATATTTTAGTGTTAATTTACTTCGTATTTGAGACGGACTTCCTACACACTTTCAGTTCTTGGACAGCTAGCGATACTTGCCGAGCAAATACCTTTGAAACTTCCTCCCCAACCTTTACTGAGTTCCCAACAAAGGGGAAAAAAATAGGGTGGAGGAGGCACAACAAGTTTTCCAGAATTTTGAAACAGGAATTTTATGAATAGAAATTATTCTTGGTTTCAATTTTTACAGCCTCATATTTGAAAACTGCTGGGCAATAGCCTTATCTCATTTAACCATATTAAAGGTAGTGATGCCAGTATGAAAACACATTTTCTGCAGCCAATAGAAAGAAAATGGGGAGGGGAGAAGATGAACCTTATTTTGAAGTGTTTCTAATAATGCATTACTTTCAGAAAAAAAAAAGGAATGTATTTCCCTGCTTTTAATTTTCCAAGATACAGGCATAAAGAAATCATAGGTACTAAATATTAGCATGCTGAAAGACTGTGGAAAAAGGCCATTATTTGGAGCCACTGTGTTAAGAATTATGTTTGCACTTAATAATATCTTATTTGATAAAATAAGATATTCTCAGAAATAAAGGCTTCCAAATCTGCTAGAGCTATCTTGGTCGTATTTATGAAACGCATCAATATGAAGTTATTCACTTCCATCATGGCTGCTAGCAAGACGTAATGCTGTTCAGTGGGAGGTTCAAAGCATCTGCTGTGAAAAGCACAGGAGCTGATAAGCAGTGACAATTTATACTCCCATTGATTTTGTATAAATCAGAAAAGAGAAAGAAAGAAAGCAACATTTTTCATTTGAGATGGCAGAAGGATGAAAAATAAAATATATGAATTACCATATATCTGAAACACTACAATTAGCAAAATTGGTCCGGATGACCTGGAACTATCCTGTGGATACCAATTAATCACACAGCAGATAGATAGATCACACTAAATGAAAGCAAAAAGACCCTAGACACTATGAAAGAGAACTATCACATCATACTAGTACCAGTCAATATTTTTCAAGTGCAAAATGCAAAACTTAAGGAGATCCAGGACTTCATAATCATCCCTATACTTCCCTATCATACAGTCAAGCACCTCCAAAAATTCAAAATTGAAAATATTTTTTAATTTTCCTCCTGAATTGCAAATTTTCTTGAAACTATAAATATATGCTAAAAGTTGTCATAACCCAACAGGGGAACACAACATCTTGAAGTGACAAGCTCACAGGTGTGGTGACATAAACTAAGCAGCATCCCCTTTCACACCAATAAGGAAAAATACATATGATATGTGAGCTTTTAACATTCTTGTGCCACTCTCTGTGACAACAGCTGGGTACCACTAAAGGGGAAAAAGGCTGAACACATGGCATTTTAAATGGGGGTGGGGGGTAAGTAGTGTTAGCTGTTGTAATCACACTATTAATCACACCATTTTGAGTGGCTATTGGTCATTCAACTGCTTATCATATGAACAATGAGGACACAGTTTATCAATAACAAATTCTTTCAATATAAAAAAAATTCAATTTTTTCTGTGTGTTTTCTTTTTCCCCCGTGTTTTTTTTTTCCCCTCTCCCTAATAAGAATTTAGGGATTTTGAATTTCACACTGTTTCTTCAGGCAACATCATTTGGTAGCAATGACGTATTTTGATTTCTTGGTCACACAGTTCAATTTACTAGTTTTAAGAAGCAAAAGAATGCATTTCAGAAATTTTTAAAAAAGCATATGTTCTATTTCTAAGTGTAAAGCACCCTAAAAAATTTGAATCATAGAGTAAAAGTATTGATTTTTACCTTCAGGAAAAAAAGCACACCAAACCAAAACAAAACAGAAAAACTGACCTGTCCTGTACTTTTCTATTCTAGCTTTCATTTGATACAAATGATAAAATTCAACTGAAGAAACTGCTGTAATCAAGTACTAATGGACTTATTTATAAAAATAAGTGTGTATACACATGGAGCACATATATCCTCTTTTAACGTTGTCATGACTATATACTGTGCATCTAGATCAAGACCATAAACAATTCAAAGCTGCATTCTGTCTAAATGGGTCACTTATAATGAGAAAGCATGACATTTACATGTAAGAAGCAGATTGATCAGGGAGCAGAAAAACAGAATATGGCATCAGTGGAGAAAAATATGCCTTTACAGGCAATTTATGCTAAATTATTTGGCAACTTCCTATATCCTCCTCAAAGAATAGAAGTGAATTAAAAAAATGTAAAATGAAAGGAATAAAAATATAACACAGCAAATATTCACTAGGATTACCCTTTGTGCTTGCAGTACAGAAAAATTAAAAAAGCCTTGGTTCCTTTCAGTACTGTTATGTCTCTTGTACAGAATAACACTTAAGTGAAAAGACTGAAAACACTGTGTCTCCCAAAGATCCACACATTAATTAATTGTCCACAATCTCTTTAAATTGGACTTTGAAGTGCTAACATATCCCATAACATTCAGTTGTTTTCATTCAGAAGCCATGGAACAGAAATGCTCTGAACATGCTGTGTACATCTTGCTAAAGCAATTTCAGCTGCAGTCTGCAAAATTAATTTCTGCAAATCTATGCCATGCAAATATTGGAACGATAGCAAGTCTGTTGCAACACATTACAAAACCAAAGTGGCAAAAAGGCAGAGGGAAATTTCAGTACTGCCTAATACATACAAAATATACCCCAGGTCTTTGTTCAGACTGGATTCTCATTCAAGGTGTAAATACTGGTTACATTGTTAGATATCCAACTGCAACTAGCTCCAAATACTGTGTGAGTAGCTCTCTCATAGTTCACACTAGACTCCCTTGACCCAGCTAGACAAGCGTGAAAACGTGAAATAAATGAACATTAACAAAGACTAGTCAGGAAAGCAGGCTGCATTAAATGCTCGCAACATTATTCGTATAGATGCAAAATTTGCTAGATTCTTTTTATACTAGATATCAGCTGGCAGTCACTCTTTTAATGCTATGTGCTACTGCAGAGAAAAAAATGAAGTAAATAATATGAAAATAATGTCTTTCCCCATCTGCCACATACAGATATTCCCCAACCTTACAGCACGCTGCTAAGGCAAATAAAGAACAGCAAAATAATTATCTCCATGCAAAGAAAAAGCAATTTTAACACAATACCTTTCTGTGTTTGTCCCTCTTCCATATTCTCTTCCATGGCTACCTTTCTTCACTAGAAACAGCTACAGAGAATTAATCAAAAGCTTCAGTCAGATGTAGGAAAAAGTGTGGATTTTTTTTTCCCTGGGAAGCTCCAACGGCAGAGGCTTAGGCAAGTCCTCAGAGCTTAGCTAAGGCTCCCTCACTCTCCTTGTTTGCTTGGAGACAGGCTGTCAAGTGTAATTTCATTCAAATTACTCTTCCGTGAAGATTATCAATTTTTCTTCTCAAAGCTGCCCATTGTGTACCACTGTAAGCAGGTATTCAAATGAACAGCCTGTGAATTTTGGGGGGAAATTTGGTCTGAGCCCTTATAGCAATGACACCGATTCATAAGCCTCACTTTGCATATAAAATGGAGTAAAGAAATCGAGGTTTGTATTGAAATCTGTGTTTAAATTGGAAACAGGCTGTACTGAAAACAGATGGAGGAGTGTCCTCCTAAGGGAAAGCAGACCACCAACCCATAATTCCCCCTATTTGCTACTGAAGTGGGAAAGCCCAAATGCCTGTGGGTTCTTTATGCTGTATTACTTGTCTTTCTCTCTCTCTCTCTCTCCCCCCGCCTCTCCCCCTCCTCCTGTATCAGCACATTTAAGAATAATATGACTCTTCATTTCTCATCTTCTCATATATCTGTATCATCAGGAACTAACCACAAATACACACTATTGCCCTAACAGTATTCTAAAAAATATCTTTATAGCAATACAATTTTGCATGTATGTATATGTGTTTACACACACAGGCACAATTCAACACAAGACAATAATCACTGTAAATTTTATGTACTGTACACATCCTCATTGTCAGAGTAAACAGGAATTTAGAGGCAGTTCAGAGGTTTAAAGCAGTTCTTGCATCAATTCTTTATCTGATTCCTCATATCTCAAATTAGCTTTCTTCAAAGCTCTTTTAAAATAACCGGATGTTAAAATGGTGAAGCACCACATGTGGGTATGTACAAAAGGAAGCACATACAGACACATACACTTCTGGGAGTTTGCTCTGGAAAAACATAGGTTAAATACACTGTGAGGGCACCTACTAATTTGGGGAGCTCTGCAGTCTTATTTGGAATGCAAATTGGACGCTGCAGTCTAGCAATAAATTAGCATTTTTGTACCTTTGTCTACAGAGTGATATCTCATCATTTTAAGACATCCATTATTTCACCAAAAGTGCAAACTGAACACAATTCCAATTTTTCTTTGCATGTTTAACTTCTCATCCTTCTAGGGGAAGTGACTAAAACTTAAACAAAAATAAATACTACTATGGCTGAAAACTCCTATTAACATATGATAAATAGATCATCCATTTACTTTATGCTATCTAAATACATTGGCTTAGTTCTGCCTTCTGAGCCACAAAAAAAAAAAGTTGTTTACTTTGCCTGGTTGGGTTTTGTTTGGGATTTTGTTTAGGGAGGGGCTTGGGGGGGGGGGGAGTTATTGTTGGGGGGTTTTGTTGGTTTTTACCCTGTCTACATATAAATCTATAAAAAAACTGTTTGCATCAGAATAATTATGATGTATGAAGTTAAATGCATATATATAATTAACTGAATCATTATTTGAAAGTCAACACATTTCCTATCTTTTTTTTTTCCCTTTTAATTCATGTTTCTAGGGCTCTATTTTTTGGAATAGCTGAAAAAAACTTATCAGTTATTTTACTTCTCAGATCTAATTGATCATTTAAAAATCAACACTTTGAGAAGATCTATACATATAGAAGTGCTCCAAGCACCATAGGATGTAAGTGGTTCTCATCTTTTTAGGAATTATTCTTTTAGACAGGTTTTTAGGAGAGACATATTTCCTTTAAAACAGATCTCCTGTGTAAGTCTCCTCTGCTATACTTTCTCTTCAAAACCTTTTCATAGATAAGCATTAACAAATCTTCATATTTCAAAGACAGTCTGGCAAAGATTTTACCTAGGCTGGCAAATTGCTTCTAAGTTGCATTTCTGAATAGCACCAAATATTTGAGATGACCAACATCCTCAACAGGGATGTTTGCAACAATAGAATATATAGGCCACTGATGAAACCAAATTACTTTGTTCCTGGAAACAAACATGCAAACTTTTTTCAAATATTACAGGAAACAAAAAGAATAAAGGTTGGAAAGAGGTAACTGGGAGAAGATACAATAAAGATGGCACAATCTTGAGTGACAGAAAAGGGTCAGGAAGAAACAACTTGCTCAACAAAGGGACAGGACTGCAAAGAAAGTAGGCCCAGAAGTAAACAAAGGCATATTATACAACGTGTATTTAAGTTGTGGAAACTTGTTGTAGCAGGCTCTTGTAGAGGGGGAAAAGAACCCAACAAAATAACAAGGAGAATCTGAATGGCAAGGATTCATGGATATGAAATCACTGAGCTGCAAATTACTAAGGAGTAGAGGAATATTTTGTTGAAAAAATTTTAGCCATTTCTTATACTACTTCCAAGGCAGAATGCTTTTGGCACAAAAATATGAGATGTTGAGCTGAATGAATCCTTGATCTTACTTCCCAGTATGCTCATTTTCACATCAGGTTCACACACACTTTAATTTTAATGACAGGATTTTTAACTTCCCAAAAAGACTACTACAATCACATGCCAAAGGTTAAGATGAAATCACTGTAATTGATGAAACAAAGTGTGACATTGACAAAAAATGGCTTGAAGTTTTATTCCCACCCCTACAACACTCTATTTCTCGTTGTAAATATTATTGTTAATGAAGATGCTGACAGATCCTCCTGTTAAACAGCAACTCCTCCAAGCTATGTAAGTGCCAAAGCTCCTTCTTCAGAGAACTCTGCTTAGTTTCAGGTGCTGTTAACTGGTCATCCACACAGCTTGTGTGAGAGTGAGCAACAGAGAGAATGTGAAAGAGATTTCATGTAAGCTTCTTTCATATTTAACTGCACTTTATTAACAAAGGTTGAAACATAAATCTGTCTCCTGAATGTTTCTTTAGACTGCTCCAAGGACCTTTCAAGATTAAATTATGAATAGATGTTAATCCTAAAGCCAAAGAACAGAAAAGCTCTGCAAGTCTTACACAGAATAACAAACCAAAGCAGAAAATGCCAACTGTATGTGACTTTCTAAGCTGCAACCACAGAGGCTTTCTTTCTTCAGTATACTGGGAAACATATTTACCACCAGTGATAAGCTACTTTAAAAGTGTACAGAGAAACTACACAAGCTTCTGTTTCTGGAAACACTTCTAGCACAGAAAAGAGCTATGTTAGCGAAAACTACATTTGACTGCCTAAAATTCCCTTTTAATGTGAAATGAGATTATTGGTGCAAGTGATCATTGGACAACCATGCCAATTGTAAATGGCAAGGCAGGACAGAACATCCAACTCTATAATGAGACTAAATAAACAGTTAATCAAGAGAATAATTGGAAGCTGATGACATTAAGGGATCCCCTGGTGTCCATTATGATATTATAAAATGTAGCTGAGCACTTACAGCTTTAAACAGCATGACAAACACCTGACTTTTACTCCCAGTTTTGTATGGCCTTCAAATCAGTTTACTATTCCATCCTTCCGTCCTATTGATTTTCAACGACATAATAATGATAATGTTGTGGTGCAGTGATGTCTTGATCATGACAACATAATAAACTTGATTATGAATACATAATTTAAAAGCACAAAATTATTTATGTTGCTCATACTACTACCTCAATAACCAAGCAAGAAAAATCAAAAGCCAGCTCAGATTAGTTCAGCTATTTTGCCTCTGACTGTAGGAGGAAGTTGTGATGGATATGGGGAGTGAAGCAATACGTGTTCTTTGTGCTTCAAGGGAATTCAATTTGGACTAATGCCAGTCAGGTCCCACAGACAGACTGCCCTTCATCAGTTGGAGAGGTGTACAGCTCACTCCTGGAAAGCATGCTCTGGTTTCGTTACATGAAAAAGTATAATGCATATATAAAAATGCATTTATGAAAACATAAAAACAATTTATGTTCTTAGAGAATATTCTATGATGCAAAAAATACAGTAGGAGAGGAAAAGTAGGACATACATTTTAAAAGTTCACTCCTAAATTCACCTAAACACTAATGTAGATGCGCAGGTAGTAATTATTTTACGTAAATTAGGCAGTAGATTTAGAAACCTGGGAAACACACAGAGAAAAATTAAAACTGGTGCTCCAATTTTCTATTTAGAGTGCTCCACAATTTATATTTTATATTCAAAATAGAAATCTAACTATAAAATAATGGTACGTCATGTATTGTCTTTGGAATATCCCAACAGAAGGGTGTTGAAGGAAGCATTGGGAAGCTTTAAGACTTCCAAAATGTCTCTAAATGTCTGCTCTGGGATATATATTTCATATCTACAACTTCATGAGATACTTACAGAATAATAAAACAAGAGCACATGGCCCTGAGTTTAACTCATATAAGACACTTACATAAGTGTCCAGGGAAAGGAGAACTGCCTAATGACATGCAAATTATCAGAATTAGTGGGGAAATGGAATGTTAAGAGAGGAAGGAAGAAAGTAGAAGGCAAAATGTAAAGTTAGCAGAATATTGTTGCTTACTCCATTGATGGGATTTGTATAGTTCCACTGATTCCCAATAATTATTTTTTCTGAGGAAATAACATTCATCTAGAGGAACAAACTACCAGTTTAAAACTGGCAGCTATCAAAAGATGGCAGGATGGTCATACAGCCTAAAGAAATTTCAGTACAGGGCTTCACCTGATAGAAATAAGTCTCTTACTATTTTTTGTGCTCAAGTCTGGATGTTACATTTGACAGAAAAATAATGGACGTCCTTTCCTTGATGACCTTAAATTATTCTCATTTCTTTCTGCATTCCTCTATATTCTAACATATCTAGAAACTGAAATTTTATTGAAGAGGAGAGTGAGAAGACAACCTCCTGGCATATATTCTCATTATGTTTCATACTAATAAACACTAACATCATTATTATATTCAGAAAATTAACCTCTTTGTGAAAGTCTCATCTGGTTAAAAAATTTCCTTCATTGAGAAGATCTTTCACCACTGCATATGATATGCAGACTTAAAACACAAGAGATAAGAAGTAACCTGCTCATATCGGTATTCAAATATATATTTCATATACGCTATATCGATCAAGAGGAGAAGGATAATAAAAATGATTAACAGTACTTCTGATTCAGAATACCAATCCTAATATACTTCCAGACTATTATCTGGAGCTATTGTAAGTATCATCTGTAATTTAAAACCTTCAGTCTGACTGAATACGTTTCATGATTCTTACTGGTTTTACTTTTGAAAGCAAGTAAAATTTTCCACAGTAAAATTAGTTAACATAGTCAATATAATTCCTCTAAAATTCTGAAGAACTTCAATCATGTTGATACCTAAGACTAAGAAAATTATGTCTTTTATATCTTAGGATCAAAATTAGTTGTCCATATTCCCAAAGGAATATGTTACTCATTTGCTAAGGTTTAAGTCTGAAAAGATACTCCTGGTTGTCAGATGAATGAAGAACAATGAACTGAACAGGAATGCCAGTATAATTGAGGGAGATGCCCAATAATACATTTCTACATACAGATTTCTAAATGTCATGGCTAGATTCTTCACATGGATACTCTAGACCCCAGCAGTAAAACCATAAGTATATTTAAAGCTCAACAACTGATAGCTGCTCACATTCCCTTTCAAAACTGGACACCATGACATAAGCACAGCATTGTGATCATCCAACAGAGCCCTCTTCACCCCAGAGAGTGCTATAGGAAGTGGATATACTAATAAATACTCAACCAGATGTATATTAGATCAAGTGATAAAAAAAGAACATTTCACAGGGTAGCATACTCAACACATACAGTTCTAGCTTTTATCAGGGGACTGGGACTGCACTATTTTCAGAGGTCTTCTCCAAAGCAAATCACTGTGATTGTATTCTAAGATTTCCTACTGATATAACTATCACTGAAATATTCCATATTGGTTTTGGTGCCATCAATGTGAAGTTGCTGCTGAAAACTGGAAGTACTTAAAAACTGGCCACAGCCATGCCTTCAATTTAAAAATGTACAGTGTTAGTATGGTAAATCTAAGAATGAAGGTAAGGGGCACCTACATTACACCAGAATATCTACAAGAAAACAGATCTAATGGAAAGTTGTTAAAGTTAAGTCGATCTTAGTGGAATTTGAAACTAGACATTGGAGAACAGAAATGATATTCAAATTATTTCTTCCAAACGCTAGAGAAATTAGCCAAGATTGGATTCTTTGACCTACATACACACAAAACTAAAAATTAATCTGTATTTTCTTAGTTTAATTAATTTTTAAAATTTATTTATAAAAATAATCTTTAAAATAACTTTAATTGAATTAGGTCATAGGATTTCTCTGATAAATACTTGCATTGTGTGAGAGTTTGGACTAAATGACCACATTAGACCCTTCTGAGTTTTAATCACATAATTATTTAAAGCTGTAATCAACTTTGATGAGAGATTTCACACCTTAATGTGCTCTGAGATTCCCTTGACTTTTGTGGTCTTTGTACATCAAAGTGCTCATTCAAATATCTTCACAATTTTGGGGTCTGATGAATGGAAGAATTATTTGCAGCCAAATCCTCTTTTCTCTTCCTTTCCAAGCAGTCTTATGGAGCCAAAAAACTGTGATTAAAAACACAATCCATCCAACATGCAACAACAGTATGTGTACTTCCCCATGTGCCTCAGTTCCATTGGAGGTTATTGGTCTATTAAAGCTTTCAAGTTTCTCTTTGGCTCCATGGAGTTTCTGCCTTGTCTTCAAAGTTTGAAGCAGAAGGTCTGGCAGAACCTTCTGATGATTTCAAAAGGTGGTACATGGTATAGTTCCTCATTTTGACAAGGGGTCCTAAGTTAGTAGCTAAGAAGGCAGCTGGGCACAGAAGAATACACAACACACATGTAACATACAATAACTGTAACAAGAAAAAATTAATGTAACAGTATAGAAATAAAGTAAGAGAGGGACTAAAGATAAAAACACACAGATAAGAATGCTTCAAAACAGTTCTCACTATCAGTTGTATCTTGCTCCTACTTAATAGGAAGAAAGAGCTTGACCATTCCTGTTGGAAAACACAAGTGTCACATAGGATAACTGAATTCATGATCCCTCACTTCTCTCACAGTTCACCATGTGCTAGTGTAAGGGGCTAAATTCAAAGCATCATTAAAACACAATTATGTTTAAACCTTACCTCAAGGTTCACTATTTTGTTACCCAAGTCCTGCCTCCAAGGTGCAGATGAAGTTGATATGTGGTTCATGAAGGGCATGTCTATAATTCATCCACTTCTGCTTTTCACTTCAGATTCTACAGTTTCTCCACAAAATCATAACCCAGAACAAATTGCCAAGTTCCTACATGTGTACAGTACACAAAATACAGAATAATAACCCATTCAACTGTCCAACTGTAATACCCAAGCTGATAATTCAAAGTTATCTCTTCATTATTCTAGTTTAGGCATTGGCTTTGTTCATTATTTGACACAAAACAATCCTTGCAATTAAGGCTTTTAGACAACACAGAACATAGGATCAGAATATCTTTCATTGGAAAGGACCCAAAAGGATCATCAAGTCCATCTCCTGTCTCTGTGCACAATAGCCCCAAGACATACACCATGTGTCTGAGAGGATTGTTCAAATGCCTCTTGAAGTCTGTCAGGTTTGTGCTGTGACCCCTTCCCCAGGGAGATTGTTCCAGCACCCAACCGTCCTCTGGGTGAAGAACCTTTTTCTAATTCCAACCTAAAACACCTGTGACACAACTTCAGACCATTTCCTCAGGTTCCATCACTGGTTACAAGGAAGTTGCAAACTGCAGTGAGGTCTCCCCTCAGTCTTCTGTTATCTAAGCAGAACAGAGCAAGTGACCTCAGCTGCTCCTCATAAGGCTTCCCCTCAAGGCCCTTCACCATCTTTGTAGCTCCCCTTTGAACAGTCTCTAAGAGCTTTATATGCCTCTTACATCCCAAAACTGCTCCCAGCACTGGAGGTGAGGACAATCCCCTCCCTTGCCTGGCTGGTGATGCTCCCCAGGACAGGGCTGCCCCCCTGGTTAGTAGGGCATAGCTGACTCAGCTTCCACTTTGTCTCCAGCAGGGAGGCTCTTTACAAACCACAGATGGGATGGGACTGCTGTGAAACATGCCTTGAGCTGTTTTATTTTTCAGCATCAGTCTCATTACATGATTATGACAATGGGAAGATGCCAGCAGCTCACATTCCAGGCAGCAGACAAAGAACTTAATGTTACAACTTACTTTATAAGTTTCTTGACCAATCACACAAAGCAAAAGTATATTGACAGCAGTTCTATCCAATCACCATAAGCACATGTACTTTTGGATAAAACAATGCTTGCTTATTTCAAATACAATGCCTGCTTGTAAGCCTTAAAACACAACTCACAGAGCTCCATTATTGTTTTAACCTTTCTAATATCTTGCTAAATAAACTTTTCTGTAGCTTAGAAAGTTATTCTAGACAAGCGTTAATACACAGACCATTGTTCTATTTGTCCTTGCTTTTCTACAGTTTGAATAATTTTTCTGCTGACCTATCTCATGGCAACTGCTTAGCTTTCATCACAGTTCTGCTGTCTCTGGGGCCTGCCCTCTGCAGCTTTCCCAAAAGCCTCTAATTTTGTGGATTCCTACACCACTTGTCATTGATGATGACCCTCAGATGTCTCTCCACGGTGCTGCTCTCCAGCCTCTCATTTCCCAGTTTGTATGTACATCTACAGTTGACACTTCCAAGGTGCAGGATCTGGCTTTGCCTTCCTTAAAATCCCAATTTACTAGCATCTGCACACTTAGCACTCTTTTGAGTCCTGAATCCAAGGCATTAATGAAGATGTCCCCAGTCTGATGCCACCCTATTCTCTGTAACCCTTTGTGCCTGACCCATGAGCCGGTTGCTTATCTGGTGCATTGATGTCCTTATCCAGCTGTGTGCTGGACATTTTGTTCAGAAGGATCCTGTGAGAGACACTATCAAAAGCCTTACTGTAATACAAAAATATTGTACCCACTGACTTCCCTTCTTCAATTGGTGGGCTACCTTGTCATAAAAGGACATCATCAGGTTTGATAAGCAGGACTTTCCCCTTATGAACCTGTACTGGCTGTGATGATGACTGAGATGTTTTTCAGTAATGCTCAGAATGATCTCCTCCATGATTTCATCAGGCACTGAAGTGAGACACAGGTATCAGTTACTGTAGGTTCTTTGTGTAGATGCCGACTACATTTTTGCTAACACTTGACTTTTCTCCAACTGCATCCATTTCATCCAAGCTCTGAAAGGAACAAGAAAGTAAAAACAAGCCAGAAAAGGGAGACTAACAGTTGAGTGAAAAAAAAAAAAAGATAAATAAACAAAAGGCTGACAAAAGGCTGCTGGGTGGGTCCTCCCATTGGCATAGAAAGCGTATGATTTTGGGATAATTGTCAAGCTAAAAAATCATAGATGTTTAGTGATTATTATAATGGAAATTTTAGTTGCCTTATTTTTTAAAACTTGAGAGATCACAAATATACAATTTGTAAAATAATAGAAGTGACACTCTGCTTATAACAGTACCAGCAAACTTTTTACTAGTTACCATACCCCTAATGAGCAATGTATGCCCGTCTCTTATAGCTTCAATGCAACAAATGCAAGTAATCTATTTTCTAGTTTCTAAAGAAACTTTTGTGCCAAAGAAAAACAAAAAAATATTTTTTAAAGAGAAAAATTGCAGACTTCTAACACTTTGGATTAGAGATGAAGTGCACCTATATATATATTTGTGCATGTATGTGTATATGTGTACATGTATATATATGTAGATTTATGTGTATAAACACACTCATACACATATATACTCCTATGTAGTTCTATTCAGGTGCAAAGTGTCCAACAAGTGAGACCTTTATGCAACATGCATGTCCCTCAACAAAAGGCATGTAAATCATGTCCTGACACAACATACAATGAGTGTTCCACTGCATCCCTCATCCCACCCCTTTATCATCCTAGGAAATCAGAGAAAGAGATTTAAAAACCATAACTGAAACTGAGTGTTCAATTACAGGCTAAAAAAGAACAGTTTATAAATATCTTCCATGAGCACTGGTTTGGTGATGCTGGTTCAGTGAACTCCCTGGATCCTGTAATCCCTTTTTTAATCTCTGTTACTTACTGATGGCCTTTGAAAGACTCAAAGTAGCATTCAATATTCTTATTACAGAGCAACATTACAACAGGACAAGTTGGGGGAAATAAAGATTAGCAAAACATTTTTACTTTTTTGAAGTGACGCATTTTGGGTGGTATTCAAGCTAAGATTCCATTACAAATTCCAATTGCAATCTCTTAATACAACATAATTAGAGGATCTTCCTAATCTGGAAAACTAAATCACATAAATGGATTACAGATCAGTTTTCAGATGACCAAAAGGGAAAAAAAAAGGTTCCCACAAAGAGTAAAAGCTGTCAGATGGTTAAAACATGGCAAACCAGGCCACATTTCCTGAATTATCACTTTTACTCTAACAGAAGTAAACTGATTACTGGTTTAGATCTGTTTTAAATATCTGATTTCTCTAAGCCCTCTCTACACTTATTAAGACATACACCCTACACTGTAGAAATTTTAGCAAAGTATCACAAAATACTTTTTCCACTAATCCCTGTATAAATATAATAATTGTAAAGCCAGCACTTACTCTGGTAACAGATTCTCAGGAAGTTTACTAGTCTGTCTCTCAGACTATGGTCCAATAATGGAAAAATCTGGGCTGAATAAAATCAGCACTTTTTAGATGTTACTATGCTCATGATAGCTATTCTACTATTATTTTACCACTAAGAATTTAAGTGTGCATCACAGTAAAATGAACACTGTTCTCTGAACTGTGTAATGCCTTATGATCGTGAAGATTTTTTTGTATTTCTAAATAGATCTGCTAGCAGTGTAGATTATAAGAATGCATATCTACTCCAAAAACTATGTTATTATCATTTAAAAAAATATTTTGTATACTTAGCACATAAAACCTAAAAGAAGTAATCTCAAACATTCAGGTGTGAATTGACTATATGCATAATTTTTTGAAGGATATATTTAATAAAGTACTAACTTGCTATGTGCTTTTTCAAATTATTCTGGACTAACATGATTTTTTCCTTTTTTAAAATATTTTGTTGATACCTGTAATAATAACAAGCATCAAAATATCATATCTTTGTTTCATTTATTTTTAAAGAGAAAGAGAAATTTACACATATGAAAATGTAAATATAGTTTTGCCCTAGTGAAGACACTGATGAACTGAGTACATTAATCGAGAAGAAAAACAGTCAGTGAGACACTGAGGCATTAGATTTCAAAATATACAGCAACACACAGAAAAGCTATGACAAAACAGAGAAAAAGAACAGCCCATATCAATCATTGTTTTACTGAAGTTCATATGGGGAAACCCAAAAATAAGGAAACTTGATAAAAAAGAAATGACCAGGACAGCTAAAAAATTAAGTACTCAGAGAAGGCAAAAAAAACCCTGAAAGTAAAGATACTGGAGGCACAGCATGCAACTCAAGATTTGAGAAAGAATAGAAGTTAGCTTGGACACAGATGGGTTTTACAGATTTTTCCCCACATTTTCCTAAGCAGACTATAGTAACTTATAATAGTTTGCAAGATCTACCTGTTAGGAACCCAGCCTGCAGCTGTCCCTCACTGCATATCTATTTCATTATAATATGAACTTTGGGTGGAAGGATGAGATATCATATCAGAGCAAAACCAATGGCAGATGTAAAATGAAGGTTCTCCCATGGTCGAAGACACTATGCAAAAGAGATCATACTTGCTTCTCAAGTATCATCTCTTTTAACCTTTCCCAC
The DNA here is from genome assembly GCF_028551555.1 of Melozone crissalis. Classification (NCBI taxonomy): domain Eukaryota; kingdom Metazoa; phylum Chordata; class Aves; order Passeriformes; family Passerellidae; genus Melozone; species Melozone crissalis. The sequence goes on along the minus strand of NW_026535784.1, from coordinate 29,912,501 downwards.
CTTTTCTTGGAAGCAAGGAACCTGTGTCTTCAGAGCAGAGGCTCAAAATATTCACAACCTGAATCATGCTTTCTCGCTGTCTCTAAACCAACACAAAAATGTTTATGTGCTTATTTTTGCAGAAATCACTTGCTTACAGTGCTTCAGCTCATTTGAATATATACTTACAGAAAAACTGCAATGGGGGAACCATTCTGAAAACATAATGAGGAATTAGTGATCCTGAGGTCTATGCTGAGCCAGCTAAGCCTCCCCAGCCAGTACCCATATGTCATCCCGAGTGGCCGCTGAATGACCCCATGCTCTGTCCTGTCATGGTAGCTTGCAGGTGTTACAGGAGGATGTGCAGATGGTCCTGTCTGATGTTCCGACATGTATTACATGTCTTTCACGGACATTTCGTACTCATTAGATCACAAATTATTGGTTTTATTGTGATGAAACAGACCATTTTTAACTGATAAATTTAATGGTGAGGAAGAAAAATATAAAAGCATGGCAGGTGGTCAGATATGTTGAACCTCAACACAGAGGGAAATTCTGTGCAATGTGTCATGGACATCTTGAAGAAGTCTGTCTCATGCTGACAGGCCTCAAGGGTTCCTGGCATCAGAATTGACATAGGATTAACACATTAAAGTCACTTTCCAATTATTCTGTAAATAGCATTAACCACATTTATGTTTGAATCCCTTTTCATACCATCAAGACCCAGATAAAACAAGTATGAAAGAACTGTAAAAAACATGACACTGTATTTAAACACAAAGGAAAAAAACTCCTGTTCAGTCAATGGCAGAAAACAGACACAGTAAAAACTGGATTGCTCTCATGGCCTCCATCAGTAACTTTGCAACTCACATCTGTATGAGATGGAAAGTGTTAACAATATCTAGCATTTAGTCCAATCCAATTTTTACTTTACCACTGCATGCTTCATTGCAATGATGCCTTCTTTTTCCTGTCAGATTGAGACTCTGTTCTACAAGGTGAAGTACACACACAGTATCCTCTTATCTCCCAATATTTGTTCTTTCTCAGCCTTTTAGCCTTCAAACTCTAGTGGACATAAAGGGAAGTAAAAGGATGATAAAGGAAGTATAACTTTTCTTTTCTGAAGCACAAAACAGCCAGTATGAAGCTAAATTTATAAAAGGAATGCTATAAAAAGCAAAAGCAGAACAAATAAACCTACAAAAATAATTTAAAAGTCCTCATTTCCATGACAACAGAAACACATCATTAAGGGCCACTAAACTTCAGAAGAATGTTTTTCTCTAACAAACAGCACACTAGTTCTATTTTTTTTTTTAAGCATAGAAGTTCTTCCTCTGAAGTCTTCCCATAAACAAACTGATAAGGGAATACAAGACAAATAGTTACTCTTGATATGTAACAAGGAAAACCTCACTAAGTGGTACCTACAGGAAAGAAACAGAGCTATTCTGTGCAATGATTATTATAACTTCTCTCAGAAGTCCAAAAATTATTTATAAAACTATGACAAAGCTACAAAATTCTCTCACACATATTTTATTTGGCCTAAAGAAGTTCATTTACAAAAAAATCCATATAACTTTACAGAGACTGTTGTACATTGTTATTTACATATTTCTACATATATGTGTATGTATGTATATATAAAATTCCTTCCTCTTTGTTGATTATATGGAAGCAGTCACAAATTTTTCATGGCAGCCTCCCAATATTTTATACATTTATTCAAGTACACACTTATGCTATAAAGATGGTGACAGAATCAGTGTCTCCTAAGAAGCAAAACATACCAGTCTTCTTATGTCACTAAACTGCCTCTTTACAGAGATCTCTATTCTGAGCAAAATTATCATTTTAGCTTTACCTGTTGAAACACAGGATCTCTTATGTAACACTAATTAGAAAAACACAATAAATAAATAAAATCAACTTCTTCCTAATTTTATTTCTGTCTTGTTATTCTCCCTAGCTTTTCCCAGCTTAAAAAAAATTCAAGAATTCCAGAATTTCAACTACATGTCAGGTTCATTAGCTGGACAACATTATCTGGACCCAAGCTGTCTGCTATAGCTGTCCAATACCACAATTTCAGGACCCAATCCAACTTCATCATTGACAGCACCTCTTTAAACCTTACCAATGTCATCCAACAAAAACAACTCATTTCACAACTTTCTAATTTCTTGCTCTTTCATTTTCTATCATATCAACTCGTATTTCCAGAATTCATGCCTATCTCTGCCTTGCAAGGTGACCACTTTAAATCATTTCCCCCTTTCTTGATTTCTGTCCTAATTTTAAAAATAAAATTCACTACTTCAGCCCCTCTAAAATACTAATAAGTGGTCATAAAATGCAGAGACTTTGAAAAAATTCTGGCAAGGCACACTGCTAAACTCGAAAAATTATCTACCCTAGGTCAGAGATGTTATCATATAACATTTGAATAGATGATCAACAATGACTTGAAACATGAAAATTTTCAGAAACAAAGCAACTTATTGCTACATCATTATAATATATTGCTATGTTGTATTTACAAAAATCTCTGCTCAAGTGTTAGCAAAGCATCAGAGTCATTAGTGAATACTTTTCAGCTGACTACTTTTTCTATCTAATTAGAAAAAAACTCATACCTCATCTTTCCAAGTGGCCTCTGAAGAGGGACTATAAGCAATGCTGCAGCAGAATAAAGGCTGAAATAGCTTCCTAACTAAATTATGAGATTCAGACAGAGTTAAAGAAAATAATGTTTGAAATGGATTATTAAGCCAAAATTATTTGGGAACATAACAAAAAGAAAACATGTTCAAATACACATACCATTCCATAAAGACAGCCAGAAGATACAGGGTTGCTGAGAACTAGATTCTCAGCCTGAAAACTTGAACATCTAATTGCACATCAGCTATTACTGTATGAAAATAATTTTTATAGCTGATCCAACAGAGACATACATAAGTCACACATAAGTGTTTCAATATCTTGATAAACATTGCAAATCCCTATTTAGACATTTTAAAAATTGATTATTTCACTATTTTTATGCTTTAAAACCTCTTTCTATTTTATACGTGTTTTATTTTTTTACACATACGTAACCAACCTATTGCAAACCAAGACTAAAGGAACTACAGACCTCCTTCTTTATTATCTCTTATTTAAAGTGTTTGTGTGAGTTTCTTGAGGGCATTTTTTCTGCTTCACATTTGTATGGACAGTCCAGTATCTGCTTCTTTTCTTTCTCTCTAAAACACAACCCAAATTTTGTTGACTGACGAGCACAGCGCCTGCAGCTATCTTTACTGAAAAATTGTCAGAACAAGCTATCTGGTGACTCTGAAAAACTTCTTTGTAGTGCAGTATTTTGTGAAACGCTCATAGCAATATAATTTTAGTAGCAAACTTCCTTGCTAGCTTTCCAGCTTGCCCTGGTTCTTGGGCAAAACAGGCCTCGCCCGCCATGCTCAATGTCCAGAGTCGTGTCGTTTGCAAGCAACCATTCATTTTCAATAATGTCCAGTTGGGCCCAATGATATCCCATTATGGGAGCTGCTGTCTTGTTTAGGACACCAGTATGAACTGTGATGGATGCATGCCCTTCATTTTTGTGCTCACCAATTAGTACCTGTAAGCTGTATTTTTGTGAGTGTGCCAGATCTGCTGAGGAAAGGCTATTTGCCTTGCTTGGGCTGCTGCTAATGAGGACAAATACAAGTTTTTGGGAAACAAAAAGATTGTTTTGAAGAGCAACTCATCACCTTCATTTGGAAAAAGCTTACAGAAGGCAGCAACAAAAAACAAAAAAAAAAAACAAAAAAAAAAACAAAAAAAAAAAAAAAAAAAAAACAGATCTTGGGGAGGAACGCAACACACACCATAAACCACACAAACTTTTCCCAAAGAACCTATCAAGGTCTGCATTGATTGCTACTATCAAGAATACTCACGAAAGATATTGGACTAAAAAGTGAAGAGGAAGAAAGAATTAAACACCTTAATATTTCAGAGACAAGAGATCTGAATTTATATTTCAAAAGCAGAAATTATATATTTAGGTTCATAAAGTGTCCAAACTTTAAGAAGTGGTACTCTGGTAGAATCCTGTCAAATGAAGAAAACAGGAACACACAATGCAAAGATGTGCCAATCTCCCACATTTAAGTAAAGCCTGAATTCACACACGTTTTTCTCTGCAAGAATTGGAGGAGGGAATGGGGCTATTGGGAAAAAATACCAAAACTAAAACAAAATCAAACAAAAATAACCCAAACAAAACAACCAAACAAACAACAAACAAAACCAGTGAAACAAAACAGTCCACAAAAACTGCAGAATAAATATTTTCAAGATAAACATTTCTGTTTGATTTTCAAATTAAGCATCAAATAAAAACCAAAAAATTAAAACATTTTCAATAATACTTATTTTGATTCTTAAATGATAATGATTTGTCATATTTGGGATCAATTTTCTACTAACAGCATAATACTACCTAATTTTTGTAACTCTTGCAAAAAAAACCAAGAGCAAATCCTCCAGCTTTATGAATTCCAAAAGGGTCAAGACCAAGACATTTGTTTAACTAAGACAGGACAGTAACTTGATGTCCTCCCACAATTTGGTCTTAAAGATTACATCAAAAGAAATAGAAGACTGTATTAAAAAACACATAGGCTTAACCTGAGACCAAAAAAAAATTAGAAATGAAGTTTTGGTTCCATCAGCACATTATTCCCTCATGTGGTCATTTTCTGAAGGGACTGCCAAGGTGGATGACTACCTCCCACAGTCCTGTTATGCCCTACTAACTACTTCTTTCCAGTGATATATTCCACTATAATTGCCATATTTTCCATTATACTTTCACCATGAAGGAAAAGATGTCACTAAAAGTGGTATAACAGCTTGTAAATGCACTGAGAGAGATCTCTGAACCTTTGGCAATTGTTACCTTAAGAAACACAACCCTGAAGACGTATGTTGGGGAGCATGCTGTAAGAAATGTATAAGAAATGCTGTAAGAAATGAGTAAACATCCTTTCACTCCTTCTCCCTGACATCCAGCAGAAATGAGAAAGGGAAGTTGACAGAAGTCACACACAAAAGTGAAGAGCTCTGTAGAAACAGCTTTAGATTCTAATCTGGACTGACAGCTATCCTATTTTTTACTAGTGTTATGAATAATGGACACAACTCCTGCTTAAAGTCAGAATAACCCTCTGTTTGAATGTTTTAAAGACAAAATTAGTAGGCCTCATTCCAGCCTCCTGAACCAAAGTACACAAGAATCAACAATCTACTTGGGCAAGTAGTGATTCAAGATAATATGCTAAAAAATGCAGCAAAAATTCCACAAAGTAAATTGAATTATTCATGCTATTCTAAGAGAATTACCACATCTATTACATGTATGACCTTCGGGAAATTATTAATATTAAAGTATACATTTATACTGTTGAGACATTGTAATATGTGGATCACAAATAAAATTAAGGCAACTTTTCACCAAATGCAGAAATTGTTTTCTATATTTGTTTCATTGGGCTTGGATATATAACTTAACTGTAATTGATATAATCACACTTTTACTTTCACAGTAGCAATTGGACATGTATTTATCTATTTCTAAAGCTGATTTTTTTCATGCCTTTTCAGTTGTAAAATTGCCCAGATATTAATTATTTATTGATATCCTTCCCAAGTAAAGCATACATGCCAGACTCCAAGGTTAATTTCTGCAGCAGAAATTTAGACATCATTTATTATCTAAAATATTCTTTCTCTATTAGCTCGTGGAGAAGAACACTGCCACTAATCCAGTAAGAGGTAAGATTTCTAAAACAGCAACTAGGTAATGCTGCAGAGCCCTTAAAATGGATATAAAAAGCACTGTATTTTCTTGGGTGAGATAAAGATAGGTCTCCAGGCCCTTTTCCACTGGAGCTGGAGAAAGAAATGGCAAAAAGGGTCCTCCTGGAGAAAGAAGAAAGGCATCATTGCAAGATTAACATTTCTACGGACTTCTAAACTCTCTTTTGGTGGTGTCCTATGATGGTATAAATCTTGTGCAAAGGGGAGAGAAATAATTGGTAATAGTTGAAACAAGGGAAAATTTACATAAGAGTAATATTTGCATGTAGGTTCTTTTCAATGGGTATTGAATACTTGCAGAACAATGCACCATAACGCAATCCTGTTCCAACAGTCTGCTGCTACTACAGACCAAGCTATCAGGAAGGGAAATGGAAACTTGCAAACCTGAAAAGAAAGGCTTACAAACACATTAGAAAGGAGACAGGATCAAATGAAATGCAACTGAAAAAAAAGAAACCAAAAAACCAGAAAATTGAGACATTTAGTGACTAGCAGAAAATGGTCTGTGAGATCAGGTGCAGGGCAAAGGACCAAAACATGCCAAAACTAAGCTTACAGATGTTGCAAAAGCAGGGAGAAAAGTCAAGGAGGAAGACAAAACTTGGAGGGGAAGATATGAGGGACATGGCATGGATACTTAAAAAAAAAAAGAAAAAAATCTTCCCCAAAGTCAAAGGCATCAAAATGCAGGCAGGCCATATGCCATCAAGTGCAGTCACATGCAGCAAAGCTTGCCAAAATTGATCCTCATTGAAATCGCACGATTCCGTTTCTCTTCCCAAAAGGAAATTAAACACCTGTCCATGGACACTTTATCATTTCCAGGTCAGCAGAGAACCATCACAACAGCCACTCGCATGTTGTCACAACACAAGACTCCCTGTACCATTAAAGCTCTGTCTGGTAAACATTCTCCTGAAAAAGGTTTTCAGCTTTCAACTGTATGTTATATTGATGAGACTAAACAGTTTTCTAGTGTCAGGTTTTCTTTTATTCTATCATATTTCAGAATGTGACCATCTCACATCTTTTCTTTTAGGCCAAAAGCTGCACTGCATTCTCTGGGTGTTTCATTTTAACCTGTGATTTCATATTTCGTTCCAGATCTCAAAAAAAAAAAAAGCCTTAAACATTTCACAATCAATGCTCTCAGAGGATCACTTAAAATACACCCTTTAGGTGCCTATATACCCTTTAAAATTAATTTGGGAGGAATCAACCAACTTCTGCTCTAGGCTGTATAATTTTAAAATTGTATCACATTTTTAAGGCCACTGATTTCCAGCACCCCTTGTCTGCTTTTAAATATATCATTTCATATAATTTTGTCAGGCAAGATCTACTTTCCTTTAACTCCACTTGACTGCATTAAATATTTTCAGTTTCTGATTAACAAAGTCTCAGAAGAAATATTTAATCTCTTGACTGAGATCAGAGCCATACTGATAAGAATAGAAATACTTATTTCTTTTACTCCATTCTTTTCCAATATTAGAAATCTTATGCCAATTTTCAGGAGCTACTACTTCTGTTTTACAAGGGTTTTTTAAAAAACCTAATAAAGTTGGTTCTTAAAACTAAAAGTCTTTTGCAGACTTTTCTTATATCTCTTCAGGATAAGACAGAAGTGACAAAAGGCGCATAAATAGAATGCATGTTTTGACAGTTAGGAGGGTGTCTAAGTATTTCTTCTTCCAAACATGGAAAATGGGACTAGAATCATAGAATGAATCCAAAATAGTTGAAAATTATTAATATGGTTTGAACGAAGCACATCATTTGCCAAGCCCACTCATGAACTAAAGGATACAGTTTTGATAGCATATGAAATAGACTGAAGGCAGTGTTGGACTTTCAGAGGTATCCAACTACACAATATAAACCATAATCTGTGACACTAACCCTGCTGCCAACAAATATTTACAAACTTTTAGGATCTACTCCAGCATTTATAAGCCGCATGTATTTCATGGCCAGTTCGCCTAGGGAAATTCACACCATCGTGGAATGGGTAATGCTGGAAGGGACCAGTGAGTGAGTCATCGTGTCCAACCTCCCTTCTCCAGCAGGACCATCCTAGAGCCCATGGCACAGGATGGTATCCAGACAGTTCTGCAATATCTTCAATGAGGGAGACTTCACAAGCTCTCTGGGAAATCTGTTCCAGTGCTCAGACAATTGCACAGTAAAGTTCTTCCTCATGTTCGGTTGTAACTTCCTGTCAATCACTTTCTCCCCACTGCCTCTTGCCCTATTGCTTGGCACCACTGAGCAGAGCCTGGCTCCATCCCTTCAGATGCTGACAGACACTGATGAGGTCCCCTTCAGTTGTCCCTTTTCAAGGCTGAACAGGCCCAGATCCCTCAGTCTTTTCTCATAAGATGCTCCAGTTCCTTAATCATCTTTGTCACCCTTCACTGGACTCGCTCCTGGAGTTCCATGTCTATTGTACTGAGAAGCCCAGAACTGGACACACACTCCAGATTCAGCTTCACCAGGGCTACAATTACTCATCCTGACAACTTAAGTTCAGCACGTAGAAATCAGCCTTGAAGTATCGAGGTATATAAAGCCCATCTGTATTTTCAAGAATATGGTCAAGCCAATTGTTTCTGGAGGAACCATTCAATTATTAAAATTCACATTATCTTACTGAGTTGGAGACACAATGGGGAGAAAAATAGCTTTTTCTGTGATCATTCTATTGAATTAATAATGCAATAAAAGCTGTTTTGGTAAAAAAGAAATCATCACATGCACATCTGGTATTATCTGCAAAAGCAAAAACTAATTAAATAATACAGTCATTAGAAAGAAATTAATTTTGAGAATTGACCTCATAAACCTGGGAGGCTTTGGATTTAAATTTTAAAAGCACATATACACTATCTCATATTTCCCCAAATAAAATTGCATACTAAAGTAACAGAAAGTCCTCTTTCTGAAGAAGGTCCAACTTTGTATTATGCAGCTGACACATCTTTAAAGAAGAGAGACTGAAGATGATATAATAATATTACTTATTAATATTATTATATAGTATAAACATGATAATATAATAGTATAAACATGAAGAAAGTTAAAGTTCCATCACTGAACACTGATGCCACATATTTAAATCCATAGTAATACTGGGTGATGAGATCTGCTCATAATTCTGAGAATTTAGATATTATGAATAGAAACACTATGGAAGCTCTACATCTTGAAGTCTTACAGTGTTATTTTATTCTAGTAAATTAGCATGTTAGTGAAAGAGGCCATGTGATTAATATGCAATACTCTGCTAAGTGAGCTCTTAATTAGGCTAACAATTTAGGAGACACAGGAAAAAAAGGAATTAATTTAGCACTTTGTACATGATAAAAATTAAAAGCTAATGCTGTTCATGAACTGAATAAAAGTGGAGCCAGATGGCATAACCTATGAAAAAAGGCGACACAAAATTTTCATTTTCATTAAACTGTAATGTGAACAGCATCTTGTCTACTAATTAGCAGAACCTGATGATCCCACTTTCAGTATATCTAACATATGTAACATATGCACTTCAGCATATGTAGAACTTTCTATAATAAATATTGATAAAGATACCATACTATTTATCTGATCTTTTTCCCTTGGAGTTCTTATACAGAATTTGAAGTATACAATATTGAGTTCCTATTCAGCCAGGAATATTAATTACATGGAAAGTGGAAGCAAACCACAACATTTTTCCAGTTAACATGTGGCAGTGAAGTAGCACAGACCTGCAGCATCATGCACTGTTAAAAGAAAAAAATCAGACATGGACCATGCCCCAGAGTACTTTTATTTCAACCATTAAAAAGAATCCTCTATCACAAAAAGGAGCAAAACAGCAATGCATTAACATATGAAACAGGCACAAAAATAAGAATCTAAGCAGGGGTATGAGGCATCAGTGCAACAGAATGATAAGAAAGAAAGTTTAGAAATGTCTGAAGATTAGTAACAGAGGTTTGATATTCACAACTTTATTATGATAGCCACTTGGTGACCTAGGACCCAGAAAAGTTGCTACATTAACACGAAACTCAGTGCAAGACCAAACCTCTGTTATTTCTGTTACTTTATTTGTATCTCTGTTTTCAAGATAAATTACTGTATTTAATCACTTAATAATTACTACCTGTCCAAATCCTCACTTCTCACCTTCTACAAGCATGAAATAAATTATCTGGACTTAAACACTTGTCATGGTGTTAATTGGAGTTGTTTTATCTCAACCTACACTCATTTGTGATTTGGTGAGTTTTTCTAACATAAATAACACTGAAATTACAGGCTCCTAATCCATATCTCCTTATATCTCTATTCTAAGTAAAACTACGTGAGGTCGTTCCTCCCCGTAAATTATGGCATAAATTATGTGTCATCTAAATAGATATTTGTCATTCTATCGCCTCTCATAAGGATATGTCCATAATACTTGTCACATTGATGTGCAATAATTTGCAATAACAAGTAGGAGCTAAAAAAAGTCAATTGGAATCCAAATCACATCCTTGTGTTAGAGATGGTAGGACCACATCTGCAGTAAAGAAAAAATATCAGTTATAATTTCTTGGTGTGAATGTTGTGACACATAGGCGCTTAGTCTATTACAGAAAATCTAGAGAATCAAACATTTGGACATTTCTATCACTGTTCTACCCCTAGGACTTCCGCAAGATGTACCATAAGCAAAGGTTGCAAAAATATGAAATTTTTTATTAAATGTGTATGATTAGGTTTCAACATGATTTTAAAAATCACAACCATTATGAAATTGGATGTTTTGAACACTCTCATTCAGCAAATGTACTTTTTCCCATATTCCTCAAACCTTAAAAGACTATTTACTCACAACATTAAAAAAAAACAAGTTACCAGACAAATCTAGATCCAGAAATTTAATTAGAGACACCAAACTTCAGACTGAAAATAAATACTCATGTTCAAGGTAGATGTCAGTGAGCCACAATGCAGGAGGCAGATTCATTCACATCATCTTTCTAATAAGGATTTCTGACACTCCTTCTACAGGGTGCTGCAAATTCTAACCTAGAGAGACTATAAAGCAATGAATCAAGACAAATTATGCCTGCAATGTGAATTGTAGCTTTTTGTAGCTTGTATTTCCTTTTTCACTGCATGCTTTTGGTAAGCTTAAGTGTAAGATAAATAGAAAAATCTTTTGCAAAAATGAAATAAAGCTGGAGTACAAAAAAAAAAACTTAAAAAGTCATTATGATTCCAACAACCAATCTGAACCCTAAAGAGTCACATCTTTATTTAGTTATTATCATAGCAATTATCCCCTCTAATTAAGTGTGCTCTATTGTGTTATCTCTACCAGAGATGATTACATAATCACTGAATGACTATATGTATGACTATATGTTAGTTGCTGTAGCAAAAGATATTATGAACTGTTTTCAACGGGTTTGCAATGTTAGTTGTGTTTATATTAATTGTTGTTTAAATTCAGCTATTATTGGAGAGTTTATTAGAATATTATGAAGTAAACCTTGCTTTGGTGGATATATGAAAATAGCATTTTACCATTAAATTCCAGTGTAAATTAGATGCTTTAAGTGTCCATCTGCTGATCTACTTCCATCACTGTATATCAGTACTGGAAAAAACAATCAGCTCACATTCCAGTTTCAGTTATATCCATTATATCCCCTTACATCCCCACATTTTGCCAGCCAAAGTAAGGAACTGACTTTAATCCACAGAAATGGTCTCAGTGTGTTTTAAGATTAACATCATTACCAAATGTCATTTTCCAATCCAGAAGCTGAGATGCAAATAAAACTACATTATTTAAGATTAAATCTTGGAAAAGAGAGTATTATCTTATTATTTATTATTTTTTTTATTCAAATGCATGTAACTGTTTTATATATATGCATACAAACACACATGTACAGTATCATCTGAACAGGTGCACACACAAGTAATGTTCATTCTTTGAAAATAAATATTTATTATGATTTTTAAATGTTTATTATTGCATTTATTAAGCCCAGTGATATAATATAGAGCAAATAGTACAACACTTTTTGGAATCAAAACCACAGCTCTCAAAAGGCACTAAATGAACTGAGTAAGAACAGAAGCATAACCTTTATGATCTTAATTTTCATTAAGACATTAGCTGCCAAAGAAAATAGCTGAATGATTCCAGAAGATAGAAATATTTTCAAGGTCTATTAATAACTAGATGAATGCTATTCATCTAGCTAATGTCACTCAACTAATTTTCATTCAAGCTGTCACCAGACTAATTGTAAAAAGAAATGGTATAAGCCAAAACTCATGGAATAATTATTCAGATGTATGGCTCTATGGCTAAGTAGTCTACCTTACACAATAGGGTGGGCCTTAAGTACTGAAAATGCATCTATTATCTTTACATTTTCTGAAAACAATATTAATTATAGTGCATTTCAGGATGCTCCACAGAATAGTACAAAGGCATTTTCTTGCATGAGAAATCTGTGGGGTTTTTTGTACTAGTGTTGAATTATGCTATGGTAACAAAACTACCAGACCACACACCCAGTGTCAGGTTTTGAACATTGAGGATCACTATGGCTAGAGAGACTGTTAGTAAGATGGAGTATTTTATTTCTTTAGATGTACAATATTTTGTTGTAATCATATTGCAAAGCTCTCATACCTTCTCAGTGATTTCTCATGGGCACATCCTCACAGCACTGAATCCTTGTTCTTCACAGTACAAACTCCAACTCTCTTCCCACACAACCAACAAACTCCATCTCCCCTCACCCAGCTAACCCATTCTTTTGTAGCATTTGTCTTCTTACTGGACACAGCTGTGGCCTATCAAAGGCAGGCCTGCTCCTAATCTTTGGTGATTGGTACAGCTGCAACTCCTTAGTGTGAGACTACCTTCTGCACTATCTTTACTTTCTTACATTCTATTCCTCCACAATATTTGCCTTTCTATCTCTCATATACTGTGCAATTCATCTCTTTTCTGCAGGCTATTCACTTAAGAGTTAGACTTGACAATCCTTGTGAGTCCTTCCAACTCAGAATATTCTGTGAAATCTTTGGAATCTGTGGATTTAAGTCCTGTGACATCCTCACAGACTATGTTTGAGTTCTAGGTCAGAGTGTAGGTACACATTGTCAGCTTGCCAGATTCAAACTTACAAAAAAGGTAAAGCTATTTTCAGGACTTCAGAGATCACTTAGTTTGCCCTTGTGCACTATGGGTGCACAGACCTGGGTGTTTATCATGGCACCTTATGTCCCCAGTAACACAGATCTACCAGGGAGCAGCTGCTCAGTTTTGTTCCAGTCACTGTACTAACCTATGTCAATCCAGACTGGCACTATTCTCCTTCCCCACTAGTCTTCTGTCCAAACTGAATAAGTAACAAAACAAAACACCTTTTACAGGGGAATTTCACATTTGAAGAAGTTAGATTTACGAAAGATCCACGGAAAAGCACTGGAACACAGAAGAGGACTGCTTAGTGTTCGATATTACTATTACCATGAGTAAAAGGATATGAAAAGAACTGTCTTTTGGGGATCATCCACTATGGCTAAAAAGTTATTACGCCCACTTACACTAAGAAAACTTAATGAAGTCCATGGAAGAAGAAAGAAAATAAAAAAGCTTTACATATTAACCAGGTTGGTGCAGATTGCCTTTGAAACTCATGCTTCAGTTAAATCTTTAGGATGCAAATCTCATCCGCAGTCAGAAGAAGACTGGACTGACTTTAGCACTGACCAATATGCAACAATTAAGGTCTAATGCTTACTTCACAGTTTGGCTAAGTAACAGCTGCTTGAACTGCCTCTGTAAACAAAGTGAACTGAATTGACTGCAGACTAAGTGGGCAGCTATGTGATAAGAAGCCAGCAGGAAAGAAACAGTGTCTGCACAACCCAGAATTGTGGAAGAAGTGAATAAAATGAGGAGTGAGAAACATCTCAAGTCAAATCTGCTCCATAACAGCTTCAAGCAATCCCTTCTGTAAAGCTCTCTTCTGTAAAAGAAAGGTTCAAAGAAAAGAGTGAAAAGAATAATGAATCAGAGAAGCAAATGACATGAGAAATAGCAGAACAACAGACTTGAAATATAGGAAAGACAGCTCTTATAAACTAAAATTCCCACTCATATTCCCCTCATTCTAATACCAGGGGAAATATCACCGGTCTGATGTTTTTATTACATAACCAGATGTAGCTAGAATACCCATTCAGATTATTTCAGTTTGAGATCAGCTTACTTCATAAAAGTTTAAACAATTTCTTGAGTTTCATTACAGCTAAAAGGTTTTTCATGTTACTTGTTTTATTATGCTACAGTAAAGTCCCTAAGGAACTGAAGCAAAAGGTTGTAATTTGTTTACTGATATGAATTGGTCTTAAAAATACTGAAATTAAAATAATATGCTTTATTGGTTGTTCTTCTTTTATGCTATATGACTTCAGTAGACTACCTAAGGTAAGACCTCTTGGGGGAAAAAAAAAAAAAACTTCAAAAATGAATGGGTGGCAGGGGAAGGCTGCTCTTTTCCCAAGGAGAAGCTGAGCATGCTTATGGTGGAGATGCTTTGAAGTAGGCAGCACACAAAGAAGGAAGTTAGAGCAGCACCGAAGAGCTTCAAGCTGCATTTCAAGCAAAGAGAATCAGATTAGTGCAGAGCAGCATGAGAAGCAGGCAAGCAAGTCTCAGAGAACAAACACCCCACGTACCAGGCACGAGTCCACAGACGTTCCTGTAGAACAGAAAGCCACTGAACTAACTTTAGTAAGACCCACATGCTAGACCACTGTGGGCAGAATTTTCCAACTGTCTTTTATTTCTGTTCTCCCTGACATAATATTTTTGAGTTTTCTATATTTAATAATGTAATAATTCTAATTTTATTCTTAGAAATCCTGGATTTTGTGGATCATTCAAAAAAGAAAAAAGTAACCAACCACACAAAAAAACAAAACACCAAAACTCCACAACTTTACTTCTCTGGGACCCATTACAGAATAATAACTTCTATTGCATTAGTATATTCAATGTAAGTTTTCATAGTACCACATCGACATAATATTAAGCAAGTATTATAGGTAAGATCTGAAATACATTCTTAAACAAGAAACTGACTTTTTGAAAATTTATGAGTGCTCCATCAGTAGCAGATATTCAATCATACATGAAGAGACACTGCCACACAGAAATAAACCTGACTGTTAATAATTCATATTGAAAATGTCAGGTAATAAAATTCTCAATTCTTATACATGCATTTATTATGCAAGTTTTCTTCCCACAAAAGATAAAAGAAAATTATTCAAAGAACTGTAGACAGGGTTGTCTATGATTTAAAAAAAAAATGGAAAAGAAAAGATAAAAATGAAAAAAGAGACTGCAATGAGGCAATGGGTATCCAGCAGAGAGCACAGAATCTTTCTTGAAGCTACTGAGTTTCAGGTCACCGTTGGACACCCATGACTGAGAACAGGGAAACTGGTATTTAGAAGCATCTAAAGCTTTTGTAGCAGTCTATATTACCCAGAATTTTTTTCTTTGTAACAAAAAACCCAAATATTTTGGTGCATTTCAATTCTGTTTTCACCATGCTTTTCTAAAGTCTGTCTAATTTTCAGTTCATTAAATCTATCATTATCCTCACCATACAGCTTCCACTGATATAATGTTCAAATTTGACTATTTTTCCTCTATTTTAAACATCTACATATGTAATCTGAAATCTTCCTCTTCATGACTACTCTCACATTTCTCAGTATCAGCCCTTATATTTGAACACAAAGAACTTGAGCCATTGATGCCATTTTCTACTCAGTCAATATAACCAAAGGAAAGATTCATTAACATTGAAAACAGACAGTGGACAGGCACCGCCTTCCACCAGAAGACTAAATAGAATTTGGTTCAGTTATTTCCAGAATTGTTATTTGAAGTTTTACACAAATTTCATGTATGCAGGGATTTTACAGGCATGTATGCAACATATGTAAAAGGAAATTGAGATCTGTCATTAAGCCTTCTACTTATAGTTGTGAATTACCCACCCCCTGCAGAACAACAGCTCCTTCACTCAAATAGTTTACTGTACTCAGCATTTATTGCCAAGGCATGATCAGAAGTACATTTTAGAAGAAACTTAGATGGCATAGTAAAATAATATTGAACTATAGTCCAGATGGCATCAAGATGTGAGGATAAAAGGACATCTCTTTCATCAGAAAGAGCTGTACATTAAGTTCTCAGTTTATTCTCTACTTTACTCTATCTAAAGTCTTGTTCCTATAGCAACTGAATATACAGATATGAAAGAATTATATACCAGCAAGCACTCCCATCTCCAAAGTGTATATTGCAATTTAACATATCTTTGGGCAGGAGCTTCCATTTAGTACTGCTATAAAATCCTCTTGTCCATCCATTTGAGGAGATTACAGTC
This sequence comes from Melozone crissalis, assembly GCF_028551555.1. Classification (NCBI taxonomy): domain Eukaryota; kingdom Metazoa; phylum Chordata; class Aves; order Passeriformes; family Passerellidae; genus Melozone; species Melozone crissalis. Next base: position 29,896,146 of record NW_026535784.1, on the reverse strand, counting down.
CCTGTCTTCTAACATCCCAGGAGCTTTCCTGGTATTTACAGGCATCACTAGCTCTGCCTCACCAGAGGCTACCTCATTATTTAAAACACAATCATCAAATTCATTTGGAAATAAAAACAGCTACTTGGTCACAATATTAAAAATTAAAGACCTGGATACATTTTCCAAGGTCCTTAGAACCATTACTTTTTCACAGAACATCTAATATATATTTACATCATGAAAATATTGTGACAGAAAAAGTGATGTTTGAAAATTCAGAATTTTTTTTCTTGTCTTTAAGAATAATCTCATCAAACTGAAATAATTAATCTCCCTTCATTATACTTCTTCAATGCTTTAAGATATTGGCATTAAGAAGCATTTAGATATAATACATGGAGAAATGAAGGATTTATGAAAGTGAAAAGCAAGGGTACACATACTAAGCCTATAGGTTACAAGAGATGCTGGAAAAAACACGTGTTCCTTTAGTTAAATTTTAATTCTTTCTGAATAGTACCCATGTACCAAAATATCAGCTATTATACATAAATTGAGTCAGGATGGGTTGACCTTTATTGTTCTCTCTGAAAACCATAAAATTCTTGCCAGATTTCCAAAAATTAAATCCCAATTAATAATTAGTTCTTTTAAAATATTCAAACTACCTTCTCCAGAACATCTAGCAGATCTTCAAGTAGAATAAATATTTTGCAGATAGGAAATTGGAAATAGGCTCTGAAAGAGTGACTACTTTTTCTCTGCTAAACAGGAGAATTATATTCTAGAGAAGTGTTGGATCAACGAAGCTATAAAATCACTCTCACAAGTGCAAAACACATTCATTCATCTGTTCCTTGAGCTCTTTGAAAAGTTGGAATTTAATCTACCAATCCAGACCCTCAATGAGCTTTCTGCAAACTTTTCTTTGTAATTTCTAAGATCGCAAAAAAATAAATAAATAGAGTATTAAAGCTTGATCTTGAACTTGTCTCAAGAGAGTTTTAGTCCACTTTGAGATGGTCTTTCCGGAAATATAGCAGTTAGATGAGCTTCTTGTCTTACTTCTAAGCAAAACTATTTATTTTGAAGCAGCACTACCACTTGCTGTTTGAGAGAAATTTTATCAAATTTGCACTGTCATCAAAAACAGTTAAAATGCTAGCTATCAAAAACCATTTTTAAAAAAGCCTTCATTGTTCACGTATCATATCACAAGAAATTATGCCAGTTAAGAAAAAGAAAGGCAAAGTCAGCAAATATGCCAGCAGGCAGACAGAGAGCAGGTGGGTTATTTATAGCTTTGGTTTTAGTAGGTAAATAGGGCTTATAAACAAGGTCTTCTGTCAACTCCTTCTCAAAATGATTTAGTTAGAATTTAGGCTGGCATAGAGGTCTTATGGAAGTCTTTGTGGAGACTGCAGTGGTGTTCCATGTGATAGTACAAGATACAATAAAATACTAGGCTTTAGAAATTACATCGATTGTGCTCACTTTTAAAAACTATTAAATTTAATTTGACACACACTCAACACTGATTTTACACTGCTCTATCCACATTGATTTCAGCAGGGCTAGTCATGATTGATTTGGAGCAAGTCAGATAAGCCCTAGCCATTTTACTTTATTCCCTGAACCACAGAGCAAAAGATCAGTATTTACTGTCTTCAATTTCAAATACAGAAGTCAAATTTGAGACCCAGTTAAACCCCAAAACAAAGTGAAATCAGCCACAATGAAAGTTCCTTATTTTGCCATATTTTCCATTTCCCATGGAAGAGTCTATCAAAAACTGCTGATGAAACTAGTACAGTCTTCAAAACAAAATACCAAAAATGTGGAACTTCAATGCAGACTTCAAATTATTCTCAGGTGAGTACATCAGGAGATGCACAGGCCCTGGAAGATGAGATGCCAAGCACACTACCTGACAAACAGGAATAAGTATTATTATGTAGTAGACATTTTTTACTCTATTCAGTGCAGCAGTGGACTCATCAGTCTTCCACTGATTCCTCTTTTCAATTGATAATCTAGCATGAAAATATTCCATCTGAATAATATTTTAAACCAAAACCAGATCAGGATACACAGGGTTAAAGGTTGATAATCAGAGAAAAAGTGAGAAAGGGAAAACACTACCAGACTACAAAGTTCTGCATCCTCTATGGTTAAACTGGAAAACACTGTGGACTACAGGCAGAAATAATTTTTCAAGCTAAGAAATTCATGCACTACTGCTTTAAAAATCTAACTAATCAATTAAGCACAAAGATCTTCAAGCTCATTAAAAGTAAGAACTCTATCCCTTAAGGATCAAAAAAGCTGGGTCACCCCAAACTAGTAAACAGCTTCCCAGGATGATAAACCTCTAGTCTGAATATCAACTTGCATCAGACACACGCTACATCTACTGCGCAGAAGAGATTTTATTCAAAATCCACCGATTTTAACTCATCCACTAAATCAAGACAGAATTAAAATAACATGTTGTTTAATCAGAAGCTGTTGATCTTTCTTTTTTAGGCTTTCCTGGTTTCCTTCCGCCTCTGTGGACTTCATGTTAATGTTCTAACTTGCATGAGGATTATTCAATCTTTCATCAGGCCATTAAGGGTGGGGAATTAAGAGTTTTACAACCCACAGCACATTTTCGTCTTCAGGAAGGACTCAGACAGGAAAAAAATCACAAAATGACCTTGTGTAAAACAAGATGAAAAGCAGTAGAGCTTTTAGAATACTTCTATGCAGTTTTATATTCTCTTTTGCAACCAGCCATCTGTTTCATCTTAGTCCAGCTACATAAAAGCAGGTATAGGCTGAAGACCATTCCTGGAAAGAATAAGGCCTTCAGGCCAGAGATACAGATGCTAGAACTCTAGTCAAGCAATGAAGACAAAACATTAGCCTGTCATATGTTAAAAACGAGTTTCTCTTAGGAGATGGTCTGGGTTTTGCTTATGATTTTTAATAAATATTTATATATAGAATATATTTAAAGAAGAATACAATTTCACTCTTTTGCTCTGATAGCTCTTTGCACTTGGAATTATGAGAAAATTAATGAGATTGACATTCAAGTATTGTCAGAACTCATTCAGGAGACCAATTCTCATTCATGTCAAAACAGTTCATGAGAATGCCTGCTGAGAATTACCAGCAGATTGTGATACTTTGCCTGCTCCCTTTTACCTGCTCACCACTATCGACTGCCTGGCAGCACACAGTACCTTCTCCATAAGACTCTTGCATCAAGGTAACATAGGATTACATTAAAATAGTGCCTATTTTAAGCTGTCTTTATCACATAGAGGCAGTAATGACAAGAGAACAGGGCATAGCCTGAAAGTTGCACCTTCTGACAGGCCAGTATATGCCACCAAATTTTGAAATGTGGGCATTTGACACTCGTGTCCGCTTAGACTCCTGACAAAACCATCCAATTCTCTGATGATCCACAAGAAAATCCAAAGTATTAATATAGAACTAAGATTAGTAAGTAAGAATTGAATTTATAGTTCTAAGTTGGTGCTATATCTGAAAAAAATCATCATGAGCACAAACAACTGACCAGAACATACAAATAACTGAAACTTAGACTACCTTATAAAGATAAAAGAAAAACCCTTATGTATTATTGCTCTATTGGAGGCCAAAGGAAATTCCAGGTGTCCATATACTAGACCAATAAATTCTGCTCTCATTGACCAACACTTCCAGGTCCTTTTCTGCCAGACAGCTTTCCAGCCACTCCTTCCCAAACCTGTAGTGCCGCAGGGGGTTGCTGTAACCCAAGTGCGGGACCCAGCACCTGGCCCTGTTGATCCTTGTACCACTGACCTCAACCCATCGACCCAACCTGCAAACTTACTGAGGATGCATTTAACCCCCTTGTCCAGATCACTGATAAAAGTGTTAAACAGGACTGATATTGAATATATGACTGCTGTTGGAATACTTTTTAATTTCAGATATCCATTGGAGAGTGAAATAGAATTATCTGAACCTGCAGCATTCTGCTGCTAACAGTTCCATGGGCAATGCAGAAATGGAAAGAAATGCTGTGAAAGAATTAACATTTAAATCAAATATTTTGCCAGCGTGGATCAGATAGAAATGTCAACCATAACAATCTTGCAGTTCGCATATACACAAAAAAAAATAAACATTTGCTAGCATACATTTCAGCCTCCCTGCTCCAAAGAATTTTTCCAGCTATATAATTAAAAAGAAAATAAGCTGTTGCATATTTCCAATCAAATACAATTCAATACAGGCAAAGCCATAGCATCTATACATACAGATACCATAGTATGAATTACCACATGCTAAAGCCATTTCATCATCCTTTCTAAAAATAGCAAAAAATATGTATCAGTATTTTCAAACAGTGGATGAATCAATCTTAGAGTAAATCTCTGTAGATTTTCTTAGGATTCAGAATGCAATGGTAGTGGTAATTTCAAAACTGGGAGGAACAAAATTATTTTAGTTTGCCTAGAAGGCAGCAAATAGTACAGTAATAAAAAAAAAAAACACTTTAGGAATAAACTTAGCTGACTGTGACTAGTTAATATTAACATGCCTAATCTTTTGAGCCAAGTAGTTTCTGAAATAAATGTTCTATTACAAATACAAATCTAACCCAAAACTTACTGAATTTCACTAGAGAAACAAGTAATCTTTACACTCTGGGGCATACAAAGTAAAATCAGCAAGTAAACACCCCACTTATGTTAAAGCTATATATTTTGACATAATCTTACTACTACTTATATAGTTTGGAAAAGTACATAACATTTTTAGATGTTTCACAGTACAAACCACATCAAAAGAACTCTATTCAGTTCCAAAAGCAACTGTTGCATTCACTGTCACTTGGCAGTATGACTGCTTTCTGTTTGCAGTACTGTTCTAGTGACAGGAATATTAATTTTCAAAAACCTCTATTTAACGAACAAAGCATTTAAGATTCTACAAATTGGTTAGCCTTTAAATAAAATGAAAAAACCAGAAAGCATCTATACAAAAAGAATTCTAAAGTCACCTGAGAGCTGTTGCTGCAGACTTTTTTTTAATGTTACATAGTTATGGTAATAGCTACAGAATATTATCCCATTTAAATACCTAAACTCCTTTCCTAAAGCATGTCAGAATTAGACCCTCTGGACAGCATCCCAGGTTAAGCCAGGTAACAATCCAGAACTTGCCTACAGAAACAGTGGATATGAGGGCCTGCTTTTCTCCGTGGGTCTGGGAAATAAAAAACTCCTCAGTAACTGAAGGCAGGCTTTGTACCATAAAACTGTATTTTGCGTCTTCTGTGGCTCAAACTCACAGATTACCTAATACATAAGCAATATCTGGATTATGCAGTCAAAACCACAGTCATACCTGGCAAAGAAAATGTGTGTGAAACAAGCAAGGAGGCTAAGTTGTCCCTGCACATAAAGTAAAAAGACAGAAAAGAGGACTGGGAATGCAGTCTAAATCTCTTGGCACAAGCTTGGATAAGCTTTAACTTTTCTACTCTTTTAAAGAGCTTACTGCAATGTCTGTTTAGAAAACCAGTGAGGTTTGCCATGCTCCTGGCTGTTGCAAATATATCTTGTTTGTTCCAGAAAAATACAGGGTATGATTCAAGATAAATCATGCATCAGACTTTTCAGTCACATGACTGGGGATGTGTTCAGCATGACGGTCCCTGCATGCTCTGTGCAGAAATGACTCAGAAGCAAGTTACACATTTGTCAATCCCAGCAAGGGACACAACAAGTAATTAAAATCACTAACATTTGGGTGAGGCTCAATGCATCCATCTAGATCTGATGCATGTAATAGAGTAATAGGTGATGATAGATCAATATCATATTATAATACCATATCATAATACCTAAAAAATAAATCTGATGAAAACAATGCATTAAAAAAAATAACAAGAAAAGGAGAAATTGGCCTAGTTAGTCAGTTAATTCATGGAAGTGTGTGTGCTCCCTGGCAATAGCAAGGATTCTTATTAAATAGTTCTTTCTTTGAGGCTTGAATACTTTCCCAGAGAACAGCACCAGAATAAGAAAAAACTATTTACACAAGTAACTCCCATGTCTCCTGCTTCTTGCTGATTTGATATCAGAGTGCAGTTAAATTTCCATATATGCTTTCAGATCTCTTCAATACTTTGATAAGAATTAGATATAAAAAATATTTAGGCATTTACCCTAATTTGTTTGGTAACAAGTCTGAAAGTTAGGATCCTATGAGAAGACTCCAGAAACAAAGCTTTATATTTTAAAGGATATAAATAATATAATGTTCATCAATCAGAGGAATGTCTAGGATTTACCAAGAGGGAGGCTAAGAGATGAAGAATAGATAAAAAAAATCTATCTCTTTTCTGGCATACCTTCTGTAAAATAGGCATCAGAAAGAGGGTAAATGCCAACTGCTTCTCTTTCAATAATTCAGAGATAAATATTCTATTGTAAAATGCAGATGGAGAAAAAAGAAAACATATTTTAGACCACAGTACAATCCAAGAACACTCACCTGTGAAATGGAAGATGCAAATTCATTTTCCTTTTCTGCCTGAGGCAAATTAAATACTGTTTTAATGATGCATTCCCACCACCAAATTGTAGCATTCTCTGGGTGGGACATTCCTCATTCCTCCCAGCTGATGCTCAGAAAAAAAGAGATACCCCACCCACATCCCAAACCCTATCAACTATTAAGACTGTATTTTGATCTCTGTCTTCTGACTTTTCCCCAAGAAGATCAGTGTCTCAGCTGCTATGCTTTTAGACAACCTGAACTCAATGATCCTCTCTTACACTTTCCATGGCCAAGTTAATCCAAAGGGGTTTTTTTTACATTTTTCTTACAATCCAGTGGATAGTAAAGTGACAGTTTGGAACCTCAATCTCCTTTTGCTACTTCAAGTATTTAAGAACCTAAACTAGCAACTAATTTTCTTCCTTACAGGTTTTTAAATTCTTTCACAACTGCTACTAAGCTCAATATACAGGCTATAAGGAACTTCCTGAAAGACTATAAAGATACACATGTTGAGAACTATGCAAAACATTAATTCATTAGATGTTAGTGGACACATTTTATGGAAAATTAGACATATCCTTGTTAGCCTAAATTTTATAGGCTCTTTCAATCATTAAAATACCTTTCAACCATTAAACAGAAAAGTTTAATCAAAATTCAATCAAGATAATAAAACACAAACCCACTCAATATATTCTTAGTGTATCAAATGAAGACATCTTAATAGCCCAATACTCACCTTTCAAAAAAGAGTTCATTAATAGACTCGTCTAGAAGTAAAATGAGGAATATACCTCCCTGTAGCCTGAGTTTTCAAACAAATTTAATCCGTAGCACTCTGAAAAATTCCTGAGAGCCTCCTTTTAAAGAAAAAAACCCCAAACACTCCTTTGATATCTGCCACTTACCTAGTACCATGAAGGCTGGCTTCAGTTGTAGATTGAACAGTTACCAGTTAAGTAATTAGTTTACAAATAGTTACCAGTTAAACAATTTCAGGTTTCAGCAGTCTCAGACTAGTTCTGTGATTGTCACAGTTGGTTACTATCTTCACTATTAAAGCCTTATTAGATGTTATTTGACACAATGCTTTAGGTTTGTTCCTCACTGAGTGGAATCTTGCTCCTGAAGATTAAGGAACAATGGAGTTAGCAATGACCACAACGTTTTAGCTCTGTGTCTTATGGCTGTGTCTTATTATATCATAAAATATCCTGAGCTACAAGAGACCCACAAGGATCATCCAAGTCTAGTCCTGACCCTGCAGAGTACAGCCCTAAAAACACCACTATGTGCCGGATAATGTCTAAACACTTCTCAAACTCTGTCACATTTGGTGCTGTGACCACTTCTCCATGGAGCCTATTCCAGTGCCTGACCATCCTCTGGGGTAAAAAACTTTTCTTAATACCCAGTGTAAACCTTTCCTGACACATCTTCATACCATTCCTTAGGGTCACTTATCACCAGGGGGAAGAGATGAGAACCTGCCTTTAGTTTCCTATTGTGAGAAACCTATAGATGATGATGAGGTCTCCTCCTCAGTCGTCTTCTCTCCAGGCTGAACAGATCAAGTGATCTCAGCTGCTCCTCTTTTATTAGTCTCACAGGTATGATCCTCCTGCTCAGGATGCTGGGAGCCCAGGAATGATGTTGAAGACAGAGGAAAAGAAAGCATTAAACACATCTGCCTCGTCAATGTCCCTGACTGTGATGGTTTGGTGTAATTTCTGCACTGCCTTTACTTTTTTATTGTCCCCCATAGTTCTTGTCAGCTTCAACTCCAGTTGAGCTGTGGCCACACAAATTTTCTCCCTAGACTGTCAAGCAGGATCTTTGTGTCCCTTGCATGTTACCTGCATTTGCTTCCACTGGCCATATTCTTTCCTTTTTTGCCTTATCTCCAAAATAAGATTCCTAGTCAGGCAAGCTGGCCTCCTGCACCTCACCTGCTTGACTCCTGACAGTTTGGAACTGCCAGGTCCCTTGCGTTTAGAAGGCGGTGCTGAAAAACTGACCAGCACTGATGGATCCCAAGCATATTCAGAAGCACCTTCCCAGGGAACCTCACTCCCAAGTTCCCCTGGAGGCCTCAAGTCTGCTCTCATACTCAGCGTTGAAGTTTTGTAGGCACTGAAACTTTTCCTTCTATCAACAAAGCTTTTAAACTTGATTGCTTTGTGGTCACCGTGGACAAGACAGCCACCAATATCCATTTCACTCATCAGACCCACTCTGCTAACATCAACAAATCAATGAGGGCATTGTTCCTAGTTTGCTCACTCGGTACCTGGACCATGAAGTTATCATCCAAATGCCTTAGGAATATTCCAGGCCTGTTTGTGCTAGCTGTGTGATGCTCCCAGTTAATTTCTGGCAAGTTGAAGTCTTCCATAAGGATAAGGGCACTTGATTTGGAGGTGTCTCAGTTCCTTGAAGAGTAACTCCTTGGTGTCATCATCCTGGCTAAGTGGTCTATAACTGACTCCCACAATGACATCCGCATTACTTGTCTGTCCCTTAATTCTTACCTAGAGACTCTCAAGTGTCATTGAAAACTATGAGCTCCATTTTTGTTGAGTTCAAATTTTACACCTCAGTGGTCTCCGAGTTCCCTCCTGGTGTCATCTATATGACTTAATTACTTGGGGGAGAGGGGGGACATTGTACACGTTGTAAACCTCAAACTCTTTTCATTTTAATTAAACATATTACTGCAATATTCTGTCTGAGCTTTTCCTCATGTGTTTAGACTTTTCACTTTCAAAAATACTATCCTTTTACTTTCAACAGGAACTTGCTTAGGAATGCTCAACTTATTTCTATTCACATTCTAAAAAGTTCCCTGTTATATACAAGCATATTATCTATTTATTGGGCCCTTCTAATTCCCACTTTAAAAATTTTAATCCCTACATAACCACCACTAAACTGAATGGGTGGATTATTTCTACAAAGATTTTGAATGTAAATGTGTTACTATTAACATATTTATAACCCCTCATAGAACCCTTTTACTAACTGCATCTCAAACTAGACCTTGTGTACTGCTCAAGGCTAAAATAGAGAGATCCTGATATTTTTTCAGTTCCACTAACAGTGATTCTGAAAAGCAACCATTTATGAAATTTAAATGTCTGCACCATCATTCATTGGAACACTCATTGAGTCAAAATAAGCACTTTGCATAATTTTAAACATCTGCATTTCACGCTTTTTAAACAGCAAATTTTTTTGCTTATAAAGAATACACTGTATTTCAAAGCCATTATATATTAAAAAAAAAAAACCACACTACTGCAGTTTACATTGAGAACAAAGCCCCAAACCCTAAATGAGTCATGCAGAATATTTTTAAAGCCTTTTAGAATAAGTTTTTTAACCAATCTTTCACTTAAAGGGCTGATAAAACTTAACTATAACATGAACAATCCTGTTGTTACCCAAGTTTGTTTCCATTGTTAAGGCAATGCCCTATTTCCTCCAACTAGCAACAATAACAACCCCACACATCATTTTAGACAAAGCAATATGAATCGCTTGCTCAGTTAGTTGGAAAAAATGGTCTGATTTTACCAAATAGAGATTGCAAAGCCAGTGGTACCTAGGTGCAATGGTGACCCATTGGGTAGAAGTAATTCCATAAAAGTTGTTTATCTGGGGAAGGCAAGGATGGAGATTAGGGGGGATCAAGATGAATCAACAAGAAACAAGACCAGCAAGATGGAGAGAAGTCAGGGAATAAGAGAGACCTGACACATGTAGACAAGCTACTGGTCACTAGGTTTTTCTGGCTCATCTTGTTCATGCTGAGGAATGCTCTGTGTGTTTTTGCAGGTGTCTGCAATGGCTGGCTGTCCCTGCAATACGTGTGGCTGTGGCTGTGTACCTGTGTGCCCACTGGGAAGTGGCCTGGCTCGAGACTGCCTGCAGACACAGAGCCAGGCCACTTCACTTGGCAGCCAGAGAAGCTGCCACCTTGCATCTAGCAAGGTTCACTGGATTCAGCCACCATCAAAGCAAGTCATATTATTTTAACTCTGAACTGGCTAACACTAACTTCTTTCATTTTGTGGGATCAATTCACACTTCCTCTACCACTTAATATGAGGAAAAATGAAATTAGATGATCACATGATCCATTTGTTCTTGTATATCTTCCATGTTATTTTTCTCCCTCATCAGTTTACCAGAGAAATATTTAGCAATTATTTGGTTATTTAAACACACTAGAATAGCTATAAGATCATTCAAAAAGGGAAATAAAAAAGTGAATTTTCAAGACATTTAAAACCAATGGATGTAAGCCCTACCCTATGCTGTATCTATTAGGCTTGAAGAATCAGGACAGAACAAGGTTTGAATTGATTGCAATCTTTAACACAGAGCTATCAATTCCATCTGCCAATAATAAATGATGGCCAATCATTCTGCTCAAATAACACACCAATATACCCGAGTATGTCAATACATTTTGAAGCCAGCATTTTCCTTATGGAAACTCTACAAGGAATTCACAGTTAATTCCATTTTGTATATCAGTACAGCCCCATAGTTTCTGAAACAAATATATGCCTATCAACTTTAAAGCAGTGTTCATGGGAATATATAAGAATATACTGAATTGTGAGAGTTTTTAGATTGGATTTTGTTTGAGTGTGCTGGGTTATAGGACAACTTCTATTGATTACTCTATTTAATTTACTCAGACAGCACTTTTTAATCACAACAGGATGAGAATGCCCAATAGCTGAGAGAGCATAAAAAGAAACATTCCAAGCATTCTGCATCAAACTTAGCAAGTCTACTTTTATTATTTATTAGGTTTGTCTGGTTGGCTGGTTGGTTTCGTTTTTTAAACTTTTTAAATTTTTTGCCAGATCAATTTAAATTGGTAGCTCTATCAGTACTGGTGGAACAGACAAGTTTTTACAAAGTGCTCACAGAAGGGTATTTTAACTACACTAATGTTTACCCTCAAAAAAAAAAAAACAACTTTATAGATTGGAAAGTGAAATAGTCACACATTTTTCAGTAAAATAATATTCTAATTTGGTACAATGCAAGTCCAGAATTAAGGTACCTGAAAAAAGCATATACATAAATAAAGATAAAAGATACCTTTAAAGTCTAGTAGACCAGCCATCTCATGCAGGTAAAATTCTACATAAAAAAAAACTTACAAAGTTTGGGGAAGAAGGGTAAAGATGAGACAAGATGGATTTAACATAAAAAAACTAATTAAAACCCTCAGTCTATAGATAATTTTTCAAGCAATGAGACATAAATTATTATCTTACAATGAGTGAAGCATCTTTTGATGTACATGTGAAAGCTCATCTAAAGTGATTGAATCAATAAAGTTGGCAAAGTTGGCAAAGTTTTTTAAGAAATAGAAATATATAACGTACATTATATAAAAGCACAGAGTTCACTATACAATATAGCAAGGATGTTTATGGAAGAAGCAAATGGGATACACATGATCCAAATTCTGTTGAAGAGAAATATGCACATAAGCTTTTCCAAGTAATTAAACATTGTTAAAACTCATCAATCAAGCAGAGGCAGTGTATCATTTTAGAAGTTTAAAATTCTAGGTCTTATTTATAAATGTATTCAGATCTGAATTCACGTTCTTTACTCACAGAAAGACTTTTACTGAATTAGAAGGAAGATTAATTTTTGACCTAGCCTGCAATCATAGCACTTGAATAACTTCTCACTGAACTACATATCTGGTTCACCCATACTCAGTTGTAGAACCGGAGTCCTTGCAAGTTCTTCAAGACAGAAGATATATCTAATTCATTGTCTTTGTTTTGGAAGGAAAAAACATATATTTGCCTAAGAGGAATTTAAAGATGTCACAGAAACTCCACATTGATAAAAGACAGAGAATACAAATAGATGACATTGGATGTTCAGTATGACAAGTATTTTCTGTAATAGCCACTGATCATTTAGGAGTGCTATATAATTTGAAATTAATGCATCAGACTTGGGTATAATACAGTCCTTTTTTAACCTGTCTCCCTTGACACAGATCTAAGCAGGTATATATTTAAAGGCTTCTTTTTTTAAAAATAAAATTGAACAGACTGAATATGATGTGCTAGTGTGCTACTTCAGGATTTGCAATAATAAAATGTCAAAGAACAAGCTGCAAGCTGGTTTTTTTTTTTTTTTTTGCTTGAGATACTCAAAGAATTAATTTTATGCTGGCATATACTGTAATTAGAAATAGCTCTGTGCATCATGATTAAACTAGTAGCTATGGAAACCAAAGCAGACCAGAATAAGTGTAAAAGGAGAATAGCAAAGAAGCCAATCATAAAATTCCTTTAATCTGTTTATTTTTAATCTTTCTCGTAGTGCAAATTGGAATACTAAGGGTCAATACTACTTTCTTACTCTTTTTTAACCTTTGTATGTTTGGAAAGAACAGTATTCTTTCCAAACTACTTCCTAAGTATTAGATTTTTTCCACTCCAGAACTTCTCTACCCACACAACCTTAGGTGTTAAAAGCACACCATTTTTAAAGAACCATTCTGTATCAAATAATTGTATCTATTTATCCTTTATTGAAATGAGAACTCCATGTTTTCAACAGCTGAAAATCTCCATGGTGCCCTATCCCCTTAGCTGTTCTGACAGCCATCCTCTGAGCATGTTCCAGTTTAGCAGCCTCCTGACGGGTGTGGGGGAAGGATGGATGCATCTCCTGTACTCACCTGATGCAATCTGAGTACTGAATGAGGGGGAAGAATCACTTCCCTTGCTATGCAGGCTGCACGTACTGTGGCCACCAAGCAGGCAGACCGCCTTCGTGACACAGCGCTGACTCATGTTAAATCCTCACTCAGCCTCGGGTCGTTTCTGAAAGAGCTGATTCCTGGCAAGTCACTCACCAGCCAATGCTGTTGCATGGGGTTATGCCAGCCCAGGTAAGTCTGTTCTTAACAAATTCCACCAGGTACCTCATAATCAGATTAGCTGAGGTCCCTTAGAATGCTATCCCTGTGTATAGCCCAGTGTACAGGCTGACTCGCTCTGCCACCCATTTTGCCGTCATTCACAAACAAAAGGGCACTTTCCCTGCCATCATCCAGGTCAACGATGAAATTGTTATGTAATGTTTGCACCAGTATCAGCCTCTGAAGTGCAGCCACTCCTTAGACATCATGCTGTACACCTCTATCCTTTGAGACATACAGTGGAGCTGCCTTCTCACCTGTGTTCTGGCCACTAGTCCCTAATGCTTTAAGAAACCATGTCAAAATACTTGGTTTAGTCAAGGTAAACAAGATTGTTTACCTCTTGTACCCTTGTCTAGAGACAGGTGCCCCATTACAGAATGTAATCAGGTTAGTCAGACATGGTTTGTCCTCAGTAAAGCTAGGATGGCTTTATGAATCACATAATTTACCTTGCAGTGCCTAATGATGGCTTCCAGAAAGATATCTTTCATAACCTTCCCAGGAACTGAGATGAGACTGTGCCGCGTACAGCTTTTTAAATATCTTTCCTTTCCCTTTTGAAAGCTATTAATTAGCTTTCTCGAGTTACTGAAGACCTCTCATAATCACCACAATCTTTAAAGAAAGACAAGAAATAGCAATATTGGATGCACATCCTGCAGTCTCAGTCTGCTAATATGAACACTTCTCAGTCTTCCTCTCACATAGTCAGCATTCCTCCCACCAGACTTTCCCAGGAGGCACAGAGGTGACCAGAGGCCCAAAGATATCACCTTAAGATTTTCAAATCTTAAAATGGAAAAATAGTATGTGTATTAGCTATATTACATATGAGCAAACTGCACCTGCCTTCAGACAGGGACAATTTATGAACTCAGTGTCAATATTTGGTACATTATTGGGCCAATATTGTAAGAGAACTGTTCAAAAAGTAACTTTTCTCAGAAGATGATTGTGGAAGGGCATCTGGCCCAAGCCATTCTCTGGGCTATGGTAAAGGATGAATAAACATTTCAGATATCATGCTTAATATCAGTACTTTCAGACAGACTTATTAAACAGTTTCCTCGTATGTAAGACCTGACATTGACTTGGTCACAAAGTACTTAATTGTTGATCAGAATCATGCTTTGAAATGGAAAACTACTATAGATCAAATGGAAACCTTTTCTCCCCATTGCCCAAATAACACAAAAGCAGATAAATCTTCCACTTCTAACTCTCTTTTCAAGAAAACACTTGGTCTAATAAGTTCAGTTTCATCATTCTCAGTTAAGTGTTTTCCTGGCCTACTCCTCCTGCTGCCTCTCAACACCAGCACAAATATTCACAATAACAAAATATGAAGAGCAACACTTTGAAGGACAGAGACCTTTTTTCCCCTGCTACTTCTGCCTGGAATTTTTTCTTCAAAATGTGCTTCCAACTATTTTATTTCCTCTACTGCATATGCTCCAACACCTTCTAAAGGAAGAATAGTGACAGGATCTCATCAACACTCATCATACTAGCATCACTTGGGTGATAAAAACTGTCATTATAATCATCTTTAAATTCAACATCTGAGTCCTGCATGGTGCCTATATTCACCAATTTTTGCTGCATTTGAAGTCGCACCTTCCTCAGTAGAGACCTTCACCAGAGAGGTAATAATTTCTTTGGAACTTTGGGAAAAAAAGGTTACCAACATAAACTGGATTTAGTTTTGCAACTGTATTTTCACAGCTGGAAGAGAAGAGAATGCAAAAGTCTATGCCTACAAAAATATCCTGACTAGCCATGTCCCATGACCTATACAACTTTTACACTGAAAGATGAGGAAAATCTCTAATTACTATCTTTACCATGTTATTGAAATAATTATAGTTTTTAAAGTCAGCTGGAAAATTTTTCCTCTCAGAATACTGGGATTCTGTCAATGAATCTAAGTGATTTGGTGGAGAAGAACAAATCAAAAAGGCTTCAGTAAAACGAATTAGTATTCAGGATAAAGAAATAATGTCTACCTAGGATACCTCTGATATTTTATCTGTTTTGTTAGTAAAAGCCAGGAGTTGTCAACACAAGTCATAAGCAAAGTGTTTTTAGTATTATCAGTATTTTTCCCTATTCCAGTCCCTTCATTCGTTTATGCTACTATCATCCTCTTTTTCCCCATGCTAATAATTTCAATGATTGCACTAGCTTTCTCATACAGTATCAAAGTGCATCTGACAATACTCTAATCGGTTTCACTACTAGCAACAGGATTCTCACAGAACACAAAATTACTCAGGATGAGATTACAAAGAGGGTTTGGGGTTTTTTTCACAGTGGAGAGCACTCTTCTTTTCAAATATCACCGAAATATTGCATATTTCACAAGCAACAATTTGGAATAAGCCTTCTTCAACATGCTCCGTTTACCCTCCTTACTGCCTGTACATTTTATTTTCTTTGGCAGAAAACTGATTACTGGAACTTTGTGGAACTGTCTACCCAGCTCTGAAGGAAACACTGGACTGTTTCACGTGCTTATGAAGACAGAAGCAATCACCTTCCAGGACTATGTGTTTTGGCAGCTGTATTGGGGTTATGCGGAGAGGTTTTGTAACAGGGGAGGGGGGCTACAGGGGGACTTCTCTGAGAAGCTGATAGAAGCTTCGGCTTTGTCCAATGGAAGCACTGTTTTTCATTCGAACTGTATTCTTCTGTGAACCGAAACAGCTCTAATCAATCAGGAAAAAAAAAAAAAGGTTGTTTTTGTGATGGGGCGGCGACTTGAATCAAGATCGACCGTTCTGACTTCAAGAAATTCCTGTCTGAGATTAGTAACTGCGTTGTCTTCTGCGTCCGCATCAAACCTTAAATTATCCTCCAGCTCTCCACCTGCAGGAGGCTGCGGGAAAAACAGTCTCCCTCCACTCCTCAAGGAAAAAGGATTTCCACTCGCTTTAAAAACAAATGACGTAATCCCTGCTTTTCCCTTTTTTCTTTTCTTTTTTTTTTTTTTTTGCGGGGGGGAGGGGGGGAGTGGGCGCGGGAGGGGAAGGTGGGGCGCTGTTTTGTTTTGTTTTTGCATGGATCAGAGATGATGAGCACGCGGTTTGAGAGCAGCCCCCGGTGCCCGCCGAGCCCCGGTTCCAGCTGAGCCCCGGTTCCAGCCGAGCCCGGGTGCCCGCCGAGCTCTGGTTCCAGCCGAGCCCCGGTGCCCGCCGAGCCACGGTGCCCGCCGAGCCCCGGTGCCCGCCGAGCCGCGGTGCCCGCCGAGCCCGGGTGCCCGCCGAGCTCTGGTTCCAGCCGAGCCCCGGTGCCCGCCGAGCCCGGGTGCCCGCCGAGCTCTGGTTCCAGCCGAGCCCCGGTGCCCGCCGAGCCGCGGTGCCCGCCGAGCCGCGGTGCCCGCCGAGCCCCGCTCCCACACCCCCGTCCCTGCAGAGGGACCGCGCTCGCCGCCGGCGGGCCCAGAGCGGCGCCCCCTGCCGGCCGCGCTCCGCACCAGCGCCGTCCGCATGACATCACCGCTGCAGCGGCTGCGCTCCGCCCGCCACCCACCGGCACCGCGGGCAAACGTTGCCGCAGGTTTTCACTCTGCTCTTGCTCCGGTTTGTTTTATTTGTTTTTTCCTTTTCTTTCCTCTCTTTTCTTTTTTGGTACGTCTTTTAAATAGCCGGTCTGAAAATTTTTGGTGTCGGAACGTGACCAGATTGTAAAGGAAGCCTTAAAGAAACGCCTCGCATTAGACAGACAACCGCTCAGGCTATTCAGCAGAGCCAAATCGGTGATGTCACTGGCATACGCTGCAAACAAAATGTACCTTTCTGTTGTGCAATAAACAAACAAGCCTAAGTGAGGTGCGGAGCTGGTGAGGCAGGCAGCATTACTACCACTCCCCTGTTTACAAGGCCAAGCACGGTTTCTCAGAAAAAAGCACAACATCCTGCCGTGCAGGTAACATAAGCAGTTTATAGAACATCCTTCCCCCCACTAAAAAAAGAAAAACCCGAGGCCAAAACCAAACATAGCCAAACAACAACAAAAAAAGCGCAGAAAACGAACAAACAAAACCCTAAAAAGCAGCCCACCACTCTCTGTGGCGGCTTGATTCCTCTCCAAAGAGGATAACATTACTCTTCCAGATCCCCCAGTCAAATACTCAAACACTTCTGAAAAAGCACATCTCCATCCACAAAGCCAGCCTTGCTATTTGCTGCATTTCTCAGCAGTGTTGAATGAAAGGGTCAAGTTCCCCAAGCAGAGCTTGCAGGGTCAGGAGATGGGGTCTCTCAGCAACAAGGCAAAAGCATTGAGATGCTTATGGGAGACAAGTGCTCTGAAAGTTGCAGTCAGAGAGGAAACACTTATTTCTTTTTTCCAGATCTACAGGTAAAAATAGCACAGAATAAGAACATAAAGAAAAAAGTGAAAAAAGAGAGTGGGTAGGGGGAAGAGTAAAAACAGCAGGCAATTGAAAAATATCCTTAACTACTTCAAGATAAAAGGGAAAATTATAATGCTCTACCTGCTTTTAAGCTTCAGTTATGCAGCAAAAGGGGACATTACAACTTATTACAATCATAAGTTTGTAAATCATCTGGTACAGAATAAGTACTAGATTTTGCTTCTACTGAATGTACTGGTGTATCCACTGGCACTGGATTATGAAATGTTCAGCATTATGAAAGGAAAAAATTAGCTATTTTGTTGAAGGGTACATTACTCTTATGTTTAGTTCATTTAGGCAAGTCAAGCACATATTTGCCATTATTTAACAAGTGTGGCAGACTACAAAAAATATTGGGTTTGACCCTTTTTCAGTGTTGCATTATATTTTATGAATCATACAACACATTAATCTGCTATAGTAGTTCTGCTGTACTTTCCTAATGCTATGTTTGATGTTTTAGAAAATTATATCATGTTGGAAGTGTGCTGAAAACAGACCTTATCTTTCTGTTTCCAGTATGTCCAAGCACAACCTTGCCTCTGTTGTAATCAGGGACAAAACTTTTGTCTGACACAATGAAAGGTGAGATTCATTACTCTTGGATCTTACTACTATAAAGTTCTCTAAACAACAGCATTGCTTCTATAAAAGCAGTTATAGTATTAGCCTTATTTTATGTAGATGCCATGATGCTCCAAATTTGAAAGCAACAAGATCTCAGTTCTGGAACTTGGTCCTGTTCCTGTTACATCTGCTGTGTTACTTTCTTGCAAATGACTGATTTAGCCTCCAGAGATGAATATGAAAGCATTAAGAAATTATATCTGCATGAAAGAACTTGACAAGAAACATACTACTTTATTGAATGGAAACTGAAGAGTTTGAATGGCATCAGGGAGCAAGCAGGAGGGAAGGACAAGGAAAAAAGATCAAAAGAAAACCTAAATAAGTAGAATTGTTCTTTAATCTTCCATTTTTTGCATATGAAGGATTAATGTTCATAATGTCTTTCTACAGAAAAAAAAAGTGTGTGAACTCTAACTTTTTAATTCTTCAGCAGAACTGTCATAGTCTGACATAATTTTACTATACATTGACTATATTATCATCCCTTATTTAAGCTGTCAGATTTTACTTACAATCATGAGATAATTTTTTATCTTCATGGTAGAAGAAGATAAAAGAAAAGCAGAGAGAACTCCTGCTAAGGGGAGGCTACATTGAGGTAGATTTAAACACTCTGAAAAGCAGAGTAAGAAGAGGGCTAAGAAGAAAACTAACTATGTACCTGGTCATTGAAAGGCTTCTCAGGGATAAAAGGTGCAGATGAGGGACTGAAGGAAGTAAGAAGGAGGCAGAATAGAAAGGGGAGGATACGGTAAGAACTCTAAAGAAATTATTTCATAAGCCCATGAGGGAAGAGATCAGATTGTATTTATACAATTTAATGTGCTGACAATGAAGAAGTTTCAGCAAAACCAGAAAACCCTGACTCAACCAATTTCCAGTGTCCATCTCCTGAAGATGTGATGTCTGGCCCATGCTTGCCATGTGCTTTGTAGTGTCACCCTACAGCAACATTGCATGGCCCCTGCCCAGAGCACACAGCTCTACCACATATCCCTGTTCTGTGGCGCGCCCCAGGGAGCTCCATGGCCCACACACCTGCTGGCACTGGACACAGCACTGTATTTGAAATCACCTAAGCCCACCTCATCTCGATGCAGACGCTGTTGTTTGAGCATGACAGACTTTCCTAGCCAAAGGGTGATTTCAGTCTTTGTGTCTGATGATAGATCTGGTTCTTCCGCAGACAGATCTGGGCCTTAGCAGTGCCACAATATCAAAGTTCATTGGAAGTGTTAAGAGCTTGCAGCATGAGTAACAATAGATTTAAAACAACACAAATTTATGGGACAACTGGCATCTATTGCTACTTTTGAACTATTGTTGCTATTGAAACAGTTGTACAGCTTCTTCCTTTCTTCCAGAAGACTTACTAATAATGAGTAGAAAAGTTGTCCATCATTAAAGACCCGATATTACTCCAGATTTTGCAATTATCTAAAACTAAAAAAAATGACTGCCTAGTTGCTATAAAACAGAATTGATAACACATAGCTTCTCATATGTAATCTCTTAGTTCAAAATAATGTCAAGATATTCAGAAGAAAAGAAAGGAACCTAGTTCACCGGATTTAATATGAGATGTGTTCACAGGCTAAATGTGAGATGGGAAAGTTTAATGAAAAGTGCATGAAATAAAATCTTTGAGACAAAATATGATTGCTGCCTGTGAAATAAGAAGTGTTGTTAGTGGGGTGGAATGAGTAAACAATTTATACCCATCCTTCTCTCTCCCTTTCTTTCTTATCTCTGAAGAAGGATATGCAGGAGAAGAAGGAAGCAATTGAGAGGCAGAACACACTGTACTTCTACATCAAAGGGTCCATTGAGCACACCCTATAATATCCAGCTGAACTAAAATGTTAATTCTTGGGTTTATAATTTTAGGTTTATGCACTCGATATTTAATGATGCAAAATTGATGGTTGGACTTGATGATCTTGAAGGTCTCTTCCCACCCTGATGATTCAATTATTCTATGAAAATGTTATATATAAACTACAGAAGACATTGTAACAAGGAAATAATGATTTCAAGTAGAATCTCGACGGTTTAATCATAAATCTTGGTTGTAGAGACCCATACACAGACATAAGTTACTGCTGTAGGGCCTGAGCACTACATTAGCAGGCACTGCCTTTAACAAAAAGGTTTGTATGTACTGTTGCTAAGAGCTTGTTAACCAGAGCGTGTTCAGAGTAGTGATTATCCCTGGTTACTGCTTTTTGAAAACTATCGCTAATCATCAGCCAGGAAGGGTCTGTCACCTTCTTCTTCCTCACGCCCTGCAGTGGCTGTTCAAAGTCTACATTGTGCAAGTCACTAAGGACAAATGGGACTTTCTGATTTGGCCTGATCTCATTTGCAAATGTTGGACTCACTGCATTTCATTTCCTGGAATGAATTTTAGGCAATCCCAATGCTGTAAGTACCAACAAACATCAACACCAGCACCAAGGTGGTAATTCCTCTGCTTAAAATAGTTTATAAAATGTTACTGATTTTAGTCACAGCAGAGACTGTATGCACCTAATAAAAAAACTGCATGAACGCAATTAATTAGGCTTCTTTCAAGTATTTTCTCATTTTGACACCTTTCATTAAGGACATCTTAGGAAAAATGGGAGAAGATAACCACCAGCCTGAGTCCCCCATGAAATCATTTGCTGGATATAATTTCTACTTCAGTTAACATGAGGTAGAAAGGCATATGTTTCCTGCCAGACAGCAAGTGAATACGATCATTAGTGGGAAAAAAATTCTTAGTGAGAAATTAAAACAATATTTACATATTCCCACCAGAGGTCACTCATATCATAGGAATAAAACGAAAGTAACCAAAATTCTAAGTATTTGTTGATTTGACATGTGATGTAAATTTAAATTGCATTTTCAATATCTTTAAATTTCTATTTCTACTGATTTTATTGAATGTTCATAATTGGGATAAATATATCCTTCTTTAATAACAGGAGTACAGGAGAAAATACAGAGCTCTGGTAAGAATAAGAAACAACTAGCTGAATAAACTTCTGCTTAGCTTTTAGTGACTGAGGAAAAACAAGAAAAACTTCTGCATAAACTTAAGGCTCTACTAACGACAACTAATGCTGTAGATAAGACTGTGTATGTTGGACATGGATGACAATAAACTACTGCATTTCACCTTGATACCTTTACTTCTTGAGCTGAAAGTCACAGAGAAGCTAGAAAAAGTAGGATTTATTCTTAGTAGTGTGGTAGAATTAGACACCTTGCATAAAGGAGTTATTAGGTATGCCTATGTTAATCAAGACTCCTAATAGTAAAATTTATATTTCTTTTCTAAGTAACTAAAATAAAACACAACACAGCAAGGATTGCAGTGCTAAATATAACCTCAGAATCCAGAGAAAATTACTTTATGCACTTAAATGTGATTAGTTCTATTTAAAGAAAAGGTTTCTATCCTTAGCATGTAAAAGAGAAAGTGTTAAAAGATTATTTCTCTCTCCTAAGCACTTCTTAGGCCACATCTTTTCTCCTGCTTCCAGTTTTGGGCCCCCAAAACAAGAAAGGCATCAACAAAAGGGAGTAGGTTCAGTGGAGGACTGCCAAAATAAAACCATGAGCGATCTGTCCTGTCCTCGTAGCTCACCCTGCTTTGAACAGGAGGTTTGACCAGATTGTCTCAGAAGGTCCCTCTAATCTGAGTCATCCTCTTTTACTATATTATGGTCCTGTGAATCAGTCCTTTGATCCACAGACCGACACTTTTCTAGGAATAAGCTCTAGGCAGTTCCAGTCACCCTAGGCCACCCAATTTAACTAGAAAAGATAAAGGCAACATATGTGGTAATTTGCACTTATCAGTTAGATCTTCCCAAGAGTGAAAGTTGGTTAGATCTCTTCAGCTGGTGGAAGGCTTGGCTGAAAAGAGCTAGGGAAGCATAGGGAAGCTAGACAAAAACTGAACAGAAAATTATTTGCTATCTATTATTAAAAAGGGAGCACATGGATTTCCAGATGGATGTTTTAAAAATAACAAATGCAAATGCTGACTTTAAAAATAGTGTTCAATGTTGTGGGATGTTTTGGAGATCAAAAGTCTAGGATGACGGATAAATGTACAGGGTACATAACCATGACCTCAAATGCAACATTTAGTATAAAAATCTCATAGTTTATTTTTGCCAAAAGATACAATATTAAGAGTGAAAGAATACATTTATTTTCCTTATACAGTTGATGTATATTGTATATTTTCTGCCCAGCAAATCTTAGACAAGGTGATTCTTTATCCACCTCTTCTCAGTGCCTTCTCCTAAAGAAGAATTTGTCAGGAATTACACAGTACAACAAATCTTCTCAAACAACACATTGCTTTATTGCAGAGAACAGGGTAACAAGACATTTTTTCTTATTTGTGTACATGTCAGGTACAGTGGATTGTGTCAGCTTTATTGAAAGAAATCAAGAACTGTCTTCGGGACTGTAGTTTCACACTCTATTGGGTACTTTCCCACTGTTTGCATCACTTTGACACAAACATAGCAATGGTGATAAACTGAGTTGGACCAGGAAATTCTTCTATCTGAAATATAATTCAAGGCAAAATACTTTTCACTAAAAAAGTTCCACACTGCAAGCCACCACCCAGCTGCACAAACTGTTGGAGGAGGGAAAAAGTAGAAGAGAAAAACAGGTGGATGTTGCCCAGTAAGTGTCTGTGAATCATGATCCCACATATGTACATGATAACTCCAGGTGGAGTGGAATCTGGTGGGATGCATTTTGTGACTCCTGTTTGATGGGATTAGTGCGTTAGCTGCAGTTCCCTTCAGCCCTTCAGCACGTAACCACGGTCCCTGCGAACGAAGGGCAGCTACAGCTAAATGAGTCAATATTCATGTCACTTTATCAAACCGAGTAAATTTCATGTCACTTTCCAAGTGCTTGGCTTGACAACCGGGGCGTCTGGGGACGGACCAGCACCCCCGGAGATCCTCGGGGAGCGCAAAATCCGGCCTGGTTTCAGGTGCCCTGCCAGTAACGGGGAATGCGGCTTGAGAGCCCTGAAACCTCTCCTTCCCAGCCGCCGCCCCAGCCGGGGCCGCACGGAACAGTCACACAATGACAGCATCACTAGGGTCGGAAGAGACCTTCAAGGCCGCGTAGCCGCTAACCCACGGTCCGCACGGCCCAGCCGGACACGGGTGCCAGCGGAGCCGGGCCAGGGCCGCTGTCCCCACACGGCCCGCGCGCCCCGCTCCCAGCGGCGGTGCCGGGGCCGCGCTCGGGGTGCGCGCGCGTTGCCCGGCAACGCGGCGGGGGCGGGCGCGCGGGTTGCCCGGAGACGGCGCTGCCGCGGCCGCGCTGTGGGCGCTGCGGGCGCTGCGGGCCGGCAGGTGAGGGAGCAGCGCCGGCGGCCGCCCCCGCGCAGCGGCCAGAGCTCGGCAGGCCAGGGCAGGTGCGGTGCGGCGTTTCTTGCCCTGCGTTTCTTGCCCCGCGTTCTTGGCCCGCGTTTCTTGCCCCGCGGGGTGCGGCACGGCCCGGGAGGTTGCGCGGGGCTCCGCCGCCGCCGCCCTGCGCCCACCCGCGCTCCGGGGACGGAGCGGCCCCGGGGAGCGCTCGGGGCTGCGGGCGGTGTCTGAAGCATCCAGGAGCCGTCTGACGGTACTGTCGGGATTTTACACTGTTCTGGGGACTGTCCTGCTCTGTGTGCGTCTCTTTACAAACCTGCTTGTGCGGAAACGCGAACTTAAGATCGAGTAAAGGCGGGAGCAGCAATCTCTAAAAGAAACAAGCGAACGCTTGCCCTCCGCAGGGAGGGAGAGCTTTGGGCTTGTTTATACTATAAATGATTTTCCCAGCTGGGACGAGGGTGGGAGGGGGAAGCAAAATCAAGCTTAGAGAGTTAAAAAAAATCATTCAAGTACAAAAGCAAACTACAAGAAAAGCTTATGAGAGTGAATTTAAGACAGCAGACTCTGCAAATGTAGAAATAAGCTTAAGGGTTTTTTTCTGTACAGTAAATTCTTGTAGTATCTTAAAGATGTTGCTTTACATAGACATTGTCATTCAACAGTTTGAGAAACTGTGTTGGAAACTTGCTCATCTTGCTACTGTTGAGCAAGATCTTTAATTACTTGTAATGCTGCAGTGAAGAACATAATCCTGGATTTTAGACTCGATAAAGACCGTACTGTTCTTAATAATGGACTTAACCATGGAATGATATAGAAAATAAATACTTGGAAATGTCCATTTTGAGGGCTAAACCCTATTGGTTCAAGAGCCTCTTTCTGATTGCCATGCACTTAGTCTTTCAAAACTTCAATGGGCTAGGAAGTTCATTGCATCTCTTTCTAACTAATTTTAGAGGGTTTTTATAGGAGTGTTGAGCCTTGTGGTTTTGTACCTTGTTTAAAAATTTTGCCCTGACATTATGCAGCTACCTGCTATTCATAAGAGTATAACAGGGGAAGAATTCTGGTAAGAAACACATAACAGTAAGATGTTCTTCAAACTTTAGTACAGTTATTTTGCTTTAAGTTATTTCTGGAAAGACATATTTCCCACTGTTTTAAAATATGTTCAAGGTTCTAATCCTTGCACTCTAGTTTTTTGTAGTCCTAAAATAGAGAAGATACACTTGTGGTGTTTCTTTCCTAATTACAGGCACAACTGTGTAAGATACTGATACATTTCAAGGTTTCTGTTTGAGAATAAGTGCCTTGCGTGAATCAGTCTAGATGACTTAGTGATATCATTTTTATATTTTGTATTTCAAAACTGTTCAAAAGCTTCAGTTAAGACTGTATTCATCTTCAACAAATTCTTGTAACCCACATGGAGACATGGTGGTAAAAAGAGAGGTAATATGGAGTATGCATGGAAGAATACAGATAATGCAAAAATTTAAAAATATCATGGGGCTTACTGTTTTTTTTTTTCATTTATTGATTATTCTCCTTGATAAGATATCTACAGGCTTCTTCCTCAGTTCCAACATTTTCTGTGTTCTGTTATACCAAATCTTTGACTCTTTGAGTAGCTCTGGCTGTTTAAAGGACCTATGACATGCAATAAACTTGTCATTTGGTCATCTGCTATGAGGAAAATTCCCACATAGCAAGAAGTAAGGGAGGTCTTTGGTGAGTCCTAACTGTCCATTTAATTCAGTATTTTATTTCTAGCAGTGGTAATAGGAGATTGTAACTTAGGGAGAGCAGTATTTCCTCTTCCTGCAGTCTGTGAATTAAAGTTGATGTGGCCAGTAGGAGTAACTTCGCCAAGTCCTGGTGGTGATGTTGTGTAACTGACATTATTTGTTTTATAAACCAAATGCAGGCAGCCCAAGAAGATAAGTAAATATCAATATAACATTTGAATTCCAGAAAGTGACTACAAGAACTGTGGATTCCCCTGTAGGGTATAGGCAATTTGTTGACATCCTATCTCTCAGGCTAGCCATTATTTACGGTAGCAGCTGAGCTGTACTATGGGCACTGGAGAAAGATGGAAGCTTTTATGGTAATCTTTTCCCCACCTGCATCCTATAAGCACACCTTGGCTGTATCCATTATGGCCATTTTTCCATATCCTGTTCTAGTACTGGTGGGAGAATTTGGTTTTTCTGGTATATGTGGGATTTATTTGGTTATCAGTAAAGGCCTGCAGAACTTTGCTGACTTGTTTATTTGTTGACAATATAATTTATTAGTTCTCAAAGCAGTGTCAAGTGTAGGAACTTGCCTCTTCCAGTTCTTTCTGAGTAGGTGGTTTATTTTATGCTGATGACCTTGACTGTTGTTAGCGCTGTTGTCCCTTCTAAGTCTTCTTACACTTTTTCTCTTGGACTACGTTGTTTAATTGTATGTGGAAAATTGCTTGTAAGCAAACAAGTTGATAAATAGTGATTTTTAAGATCTTCATCAGTGATTAATCTTTTTTTTTTTTTGCTGTTGTCCAGTATCTAATTTCCTATTTATTGATAGTAGAGGGTCTCAGAAGCAGTTGTTGCTGTGGAAAAGGATTGATGTAATCTTTTTTTTTTTCCCTTGTGCTGTATATTATTTGTCTGTTGATGAAGTTAGTAGTAGCCTTTCCCCTACTTAATGATTTTTTTTTTCTTAATGCTTCTATAAATTTGCTTCAGGTCCAGGAACCTTTACCTACCCTCTAGCACCATGACCAATTTTAACCCAGCTGCTTAGCACAAATGATATCTTCATTCAAATATCATTTCTATTATCTCTGGTAATTGCCTCCTTGTTTCATTATTTTTTAAACCTCTGTATTTAAATGTTTCTTGAACATGCTCTCCTTCTGTGCTGGCAAGATCTTTCCTAACATGTTGTACATCTCTTCTGGCTACATCCTGTTGGTGGCTCATACTTTTCCCATGGTTTATTACATCCATTGTTTGACTGATCTTGCAAAAGGTTTTTTCCCCTCTTTCTCTCCTTTTGACTGATTCCATTCTGCTTGGTGTGCTATAGTTGTGTAGTATGTACTCAATTTTGTGGTCTGTTAAAACCCACCACATCTGTTTGCATTTTTTTTAGGGGGGGGCAAGAAGGGAGACACCACACACAGCATTTATCTCATCCCTTTGAGTTGTATGTTTTAACATCACTTTATTTCTGTCTTAGATGTAATTGTTGACATTTACTTGTACCATTAGATAACATGCTCTGTAACCTCTTTCGTTATGAGACACAAAAGGCCTAGTTTGTTGACAGTCTGAAACCTAATTCTTTGGTTTTAAACTTGTGTTCTCTTTTTCAATCTGGCTAAAAAATCATTTGGGTGTTTTATGTTAGAGTTGATTATATTTAATTTTTTTACCCCAGATAGGTTAATCAAGGTCTAAGAGAACTGATTAAAGCTACTATTTTCATTCTCCTAACTTTCTTTTCAAGTTGTTACCTATTGTCTGAAAATACCTGTGACTGGGAATGACTGAGTGAAAGAGGATATGTCGGATCCAGGAGATCAGTTTCATACATTGGAAAGGAAAGACTGAGATTTAATACTCAGGAAGGAAAGACTGAGATTTCTGCTGCCAAGTGTGAGGTTAGTGTTGAGAAGAGCTCTTCTCAACACTAATCATTTGTTGCTAACCTAAGCACATCTTTTCTTGCTAACTGCTGGCTGTCATCAGGTTATGTAGTTGTATCCCATACTGGTTTCCCAGAGAATCAAGGGCAATCTTTTTGCAGTTCAAGGGTTTCTTATTTGGGGGTTTATTATGATGTTTGCTTTTTGAGATTTCTTTTGCCTTTATGGATATTTGGGCACAAGTGGCTCTGAAGTGTCTGAAAAAACCTGTTAAACTGACTGCTCTGTAAAAATTCCTAGGGCAGAAAATCTCATGTTTTAGAACATTGTATTGGAGGTAAACTTTTCAAGAGTTGGCCTCTTTTTCTAATAAAAACAAGTTTTTCTTGCCCATGTCCAGCTTTAACTACCAATTCAAATTTGGAAAATTAGTAAGTTGATATACAACTGCATGTCATCCCCACTTTGACTGTTCAACCTTTCTTTTCTCAGCAAATCCATTAACAAATACAGTTGATATTAAATCTTACTTCGAGTTTCACAGCTAGAAAGAATTTGTTTTATTTCATTAAATTATTTTCCTACTTTCATTTTATTTTCTTTGTGGTCTTTTTTGTCCTACAGATGCTGACATTTTTTTTCTTGATAGATAAGTTTTTGGTACATGAGAGAGTGCTTATGTTGTTTCTTATGTCTGCCTTAGAAATGTACTTTATATTAATTATTTAATTTATCTTAACATCCGAATTAGCCAACTATAGTATAAAAAGTTGATGTAATTAAAATATTTACTTTATAATGTGTGCATTATTACTGCAGACAGGGATTTGCACTATTATAGTCTAAATTTATTAGAATCTGTCTCTGAAGAATATGTTACAATGGAATGACTTAACTAGACATAAATAAAATCTTGTGATCATAATATCAAAAAATACATGCAGTATGTTTCTTGGCATGAACTGTTTGCTGACAGACCAAAAAATCACCAAGTGGCCATGGGCAGTCAGCTACCTGCCTGGTTAAATCATAACTGGGGTACTTTAATGTTGGCTGCATTCAAATTTTATACAAGTAGTGATTACGGAACTGATACAAATATTTCAATATACACATGGTTTCATGAATGAGATTGTAATTTTTCTCTGTAAATATATTCCTTTTTGTCTTTTTTGATCAAGGACACAATTGGAGATATTTAAAATTGTCATTTTTTATATGTATTCTTCACAGCATTAGAATGGTATCTGCTAAGCCATAGTAAAAGTGGTATTATAAATATATATAAACTTATAATTTTTTTCTGAAGAGATGTTAATTTATTTTCTTGGGAAAAGACTATAAAGCTTCATCGAATTTATTTTTAAAATCCAGTTATAGAACATCCTTAAGAAGATACATGATCAAGTCCAATCCACTGCTATTGTTGGTAGCTAAAGCTTAATCTCCTGATAAAGCTCAATCTTAAAAGTAGCTTGTGAGAAGGTTGTGTGAAAGTCTCAGCCCAGTGTAGGTCTGGTGGTGATGATAGTGTTGTACATCTGTTACTAAAAGCTTATTCCAATCACTGTGAGGTGGCCTGATTGTTCTGTGTGTCATCTTGTCCTGATAAATCCATATAGCTTGCTGGGAAAGAGCAAGTGAGGGAAAAAATAAAAAGGACACCTATCTAGAGCCATCCTATGTTTGAGCCATTAGTAGCTTGATAGGAGTTGGGGAAGTCTAGGGAAATCTAATTGTTGCCTGACCTTGTATGACATAAGATTGCTGAGGTATAAGTTTGCTGTGTCGTTATCATATGATTGGTTCTTGCACAGCTTTACCCTAAACATTGTATTTTAGGATTTATTTTAGGATACTTGGCATTGTTACATGCTTTGTGTTCTCAGTGTAAAGATTCTTAAAGTGCTTGTTAATAAATAAAACTTGAGGATTTAACTGACTTCTGTACTGTATATGTTGGTGTAATGAATTTGCATAATGGCATATAAATTATGAAAGTAATTAATTTCTAGGCTTTTTTAATTTAAGGAAATTTTAAAGTATTTTGTTCTTGGGTTATTTGTTGTGCATTTTTGTTATTAAGACATTCTTCTAATTAGTTTTGTGTCTTCAGTTCAAAGTCACAGCATATTAATCTTTAGTAATTCAGTAGTTAAGACAGATAATTTTTAGAGTTTTGGTGGGACATAGTATGAAATTATGTCTATATAGATTTGCAGGAAGCTTTCTCAGAGAACTGAGTATAGCAAAAATAAAAACTTCTGAGGTAAAAGTTGGAATAATTTAAAATAATTCTTAATTTTGAAAAACATATAATGCTACTAATTTATGACAAGAATATATCAAACATAACTTTTTATAGAGGTTAAACAGAAAATGTCTAAATATTTCTGTATATAATAGTTAAGCAGAAACAGAAACAGTGGTTAAAGATGTATTTGAAAAAAAGTACATGGTTGATTTGTCACAGTATATCAACTTCAAATTGTTTAATAAGAGCAAATTTCATGGTGTAAGTGGAAGATCAAAATAGAGGTTTCTTACCTCTCATCATGCATTTCTTAACTAAAGTGCATTGCTGATTTCTGGTATTGCCAGATAACATGGGAGAGTAGTATCAGTTTGCTCTTTCTGATGCAATATAGGATATTATTTTCAGATGTAATCTTTCATCCTCTGTTTTCTAGGCAAATTATACATGTATGTTATATTTAGGTACAGTTTTTTTCAGTGGGTAGAGATTGAGGCCAGTATACTCTCCAGCATATTCTCCCAGATTGTTAAGGTCATGTCTTTTGTAAAGAGCAAGGTAGCAGCTTGCTCTTATGCTAAACAGATATGTGCACTGGAATGTCCAGAAGATCAACTTTGATATGAAATACAAAGAGAAGATAACCATGAGTGGGGTTTTTGTTTTGTTTTGGTTTTTTTTTTAATGAGTTTCCTTTGGGAGGTGGGGTGGTTGGTTGCATTTGGTTTCTTGTAATTCTTGACCATTGTAGTTCTGAACTTTAAAAACACATTGTGATGTTTATATGGTAAATCATTATTATTTTCAACATCCCTTCCACTTTTTCCTTCTGACAGTTATAAGTTTTTTGTATTTAGGGCTACTCAATCTGAAATGAGCTAAAATAAGAGTACCTAGTTCCAAAGGGAGGATTGTGAAATGTCTGCAGCACAAGTTTGATCATAGAATTATAGTATATCTCAAGTTTGAAGGGGTCTTTAAGGATCATTGAGTCCGACATTCTGCTCCTCGCTAAACCACATGAATAAGAGCATCGTCCAGATGCTTAGTGAAATCTGAATGGTTTGGTGTCATGAAAGCTTCAGGAGGAATCTGTCCCAGTGACTGACCACCCTCTCAGTGAAGAATCTTTCCATAATGTCTGATCTGAACATGTCCTCACACAGTTTCATGCCATTTTCTTGTGTCAGCTGAAGAATTAAACAATTGTTTCTGCATCAAATCAATAAGATGTTTTGTCTGGTTTTATTTCTTCTAGAATATTTAAAACAAATTTATTGGGCAATGTATTATATACAAGACTGTATATGCCTTGAGGATGTCTCTTTTGGTCTGATCTATTATAGTACATTTTGTTGTCCTTAAATTGAGATCAATGAACACTTAACTGGAGGTACTAGCTGGACTTTAGGTTAAGAGCATACGAAGTTACTTATAAAACATTTAATAAGATTAATTACAACAATTTAAAGCATCGAACATTTTGAGGCTTTTCATATTTTTATTACACTATTTAGTACACATAGTTTTATTCATTCTACACATAAGTTTTGTTATACCTGTATGTCATGGTTTAACCCCAACCAACAGCCAAGCCCCACTCACCTACTCTCTCACTCCCCCACCAGCAGGATCAGGGAGAGAATCTGCAAGGTAAAAGCCAGAGAACTTGTGGGTTGAGATAAAGACAGTTTAAGGAGGAAATCAAAAACCAAGCACACAAGCAAAGCTAAACAAGGAATTCTTTCACTGCTTCGCATGGGCAGGTAGGTGCTCTGCCATCTCCAGGAGAGCTGGGCCCCATCAGTGGTTACTTGGGAAAACAAACACTGTCACTCTGAATGTCTCCCCCTGCTCCTTCTTCCCCTCACTTTATGTACTTGGCATGATGTAGCATAGTCTGGAATATTGCTTTGGTCAATTGGGGTCAACTGTCCCAGCCTGAATTTCCTTACAGCTTCATATGCACCCCCAGAAAATGCCTTGGCTCTGTGTAATCTATATGAATTATATTCTCTGTGTTGTCAATTCTGTTCAGCACAAACCCAAAACACATCCCCATACCAGCCACTGGGAAGAAAATTAACTCTACCCTAGCCAAAACCAGCACACTATAATATAATAGTTTTCCCAGCACCTGGAGATGAATGATGAAGTAGGCAAAAACATATAATTGCCTTATAATGCATTTGCAGTCTTTCTTGTCTTTAATTTTTCACGTATAATTTAGCATCAAACTTCTTAATTTATTCACAGGTAATTGTAACAGATATTTTTAAGCAGTTTAAGTTCCCATCTGCTATCCTGAGATGATTTTAATTATATCTGTACTTTTCAGTTGAAGATATTTACCAATTTATTGAAAGGATAATACAGTATCCATATCCATTTTAGCCCATGCTTCCCTGATGATGCTGAAACTAAATGTGAGTCACAGTGTTTGTCTGTCTTGAGAGACTCATTCTTCTGACAGGTTGGTATTGAGACTAGAAAACTCAGATCACATAGATGGTGGAGCAGGTACAGGCTGTTGTGGTTTGACAATGGCCAAACTTCAGGCACCCACAAAAGCCACTTGCTCACCCTCCCCTGCCACAGCTGGGCAGAGGGGAGAAAAATTAATGAAGTGTTCATGAGTTGAGGTAAGGATTGAGAGAAAAAAAAAAGTCCAAGGGCAAAACAGGCTCAACTTAAAGGTACAAAGTGAATTTATTGCTAACTAAATTAGAGAAGGATAATAAGTAAAATAAGCCCTTAAAAACATCCTTTCTTCCCCCAACCCCTTCCTCCTTCCCACCGACAGTGCAGGGAGACAGGGCATGGGGGTTTGCTCAGTTCATCACCCCAGGTTTTCTTCCCCTACACAGGGAGAGGAGTCCTCCCCCTGCCACACCATGGGGTCCCTCCCACAGGAAACAGTTCTCCATGAACCTCTCCAGAGTGGGTGCACTCTCACCAGCAGGAGTCCTCCCAAAAGTGCTGCAATGTGAGCCCCTCCACGGGCACACAGTCCTCCTGGAGCTGCTGTGGTGTGGGTCACTCTTCACGGGTGCAGTGCTCCAAGGACAGGCTGCTCCAGCTGGGTAGCAGCGGCTCTCTCTCTCTCCACCAGGGCTCCCACTGGATCCCAGCCTCCTCCAGGCATCCACCCTCTCCAGCATGAACACCTCCCTGTGGGCTGTGGGTGGATCTCTGCATTCCCCGTGGATCCCCCTGAGCTGCAGGGACACAGCTGCTTCACCTTGGTCTCACCACAGCCTGCAGAGGAATCATGGCTGTGGCGCCTGGAACAGCTCCTCCCCTCCTTCTCCACTGATCTTGCTGCTTCTGTTGTTTCCCTCACATGTTCTCACCTCCTCCTCTTGTCTGACAAAAAAAAAAAACCACCTGCACTTTGTTTTGATTTCCTTCTTAAAATACATTATCAGAGAGGCGTTACCAACCTCTCTCATTGGCCCAGCTTTGGCCAGCAGCTTGTCCATCTTCAGGAGCCATCAGGAGTTGGCTCTGCCAGGCATGGTGGAAGCTTCCAGCAACTTCTCACAGAAGCCGCCTCTGTGGCTCCCCTAACTACCAAAAGCCAGAGGGTGCAAAACCAATACATAGGCATACAAAAGAAACACGTTTTCAGAGATGGTGGAACAGCTATAGGCATAAAAGAGAAACAAGTGTGATACTACTGAACTACTTGTCATTGTTTGATCAAGATTCTCAGTGATACTATGTGCCCTTATAAAAAAGACACAACACCCTGAAAGCAAAGACTTTCCATAATGGGCAAGTACTTATTTACTTGAAACCATGATTTTCATGTGTAACAAGCAGTAATAATGTGGATACGTTTTCACAATTTTTAAAATTTTGTTCACAGAAGCGGTACATCAGTAATGTTTTTCTTGATTGCTCATAGACCATGGTTATGGTCAGGAGTGTCTTCAGTGCTGTCATTTGAGGTGACTGAATTGGTGCCATGTTTCTCATACAGTTTATGAGACCATGCAATTCTGTGCACTATGCTTATGCTTATGTTTGAGCTGAAATCTCAAAGGGCAATTAATTTGAAAAATTTCAGCAGTATTGTTGGAAGTTCTGTATATTCTTGTGTCTGTATCCATTTACATGGATGACTGTATAACTACAAAAAATCTGATAATCTTGGAATGCTACTTCCTATTACTGGGTGCCTTGACTTAAATATTTATGGTTTTGTGTGTGTGGTTTGTTTTTGGTTTGTTTTCTTTTTTTCACCTTGGTTGTCAGAATTTCTGAATAAGAGGTTTGAACCAAAAATATTGCTGTTTTTCTTTATTCCCCTGGAGAATGTCACCTGCCTTTACAGTACCCTTAATGGAAACTACACATTCTGGGGTAGGACAGGTAATAACACAGAATTGCTCTGTGGAATTGTCATGTAATGTCGACCAGTTAGTAGCTGGTACTTCCAGCTACTTTTCCGACTTTGCTTTGTTTTTTTCTTGATTAAGCAATAGACCTCCCTGTTTAGTTTTTACATTTATTATATTACAAACTGAGGAACAGCTTGTTAAGTCAGCGTAGAAAGGCAGAGCTTATCTGGATCCTAGGTTTCTTAAGAAACTGGTTTTTTTTAGGTCTGCACAGTGTCTATTGAGGATTTGAGCTGCTGTAACTATGCAGTCAGGAAGATTTGTATGATAACGTCTCCTACATAGCACAGCTGAAGAAGTATATTGCTGCAGCATGGAAATGTGGTAGTACAGCTTTTATTCATTTTTACCTTTCATTTTCACTGGCATAATGCACTGTGAAACCTAATGTGAAACTTGGAGGCATACCAGAAAAGGATACTACCTGTGTGAGGCATAAATGTTGTCAGATATGTGAAACTCTTCTAAGGAAGAGAAAAGAAGCAGATCCATTCCCATGAATTGGTTAAATTAGGCTTTTTACGTTTTTCAGACAATGCTGGTGGCTGCAACTGAGCCCTTTAGGCTCTGCTGGCTGTGAACAATGGACTTGCAGATTTTTCTTTTTCCTCTTACAAAAAAAAAAAAGTTAAACCGATGCTTGGTATTTGCGATAATTTTGGCCCCTCCTACTGTGCCAATTGAAACCACTCCCTACATAACCAAAACAAATCATTCTCCATGATTCTGAGCATATTTTACATTTCAGTACAAGCTTTTGTGCACTGAACTACATTTTTAAAAAATGAAAGTAATTTTTTAGAAGACAGATAAGAATGACTCAAACAGCACCTCATTTTTGGAGCTCAGAAGCACGGCAAAATCAATCTTGAAGCACTAACCTGCTTCAATTTTAAATACTGGAATATATAATCTAATTATTACTGTAGTATTGAATTCCGTTTTCCATTAGAAAATCCAATAGGTAGAACATTTAAATTGCTGTTAAAAGTATTTCAGATTACATATTTACTAATTTAAAACTTATTAATCTCAAAGCATATCACAGACTTCAGATATGATCTTTGAATAGCTTATTATACTGTTGAATAAATTTTAGCACAGGATTTATTGTACTTATATGTCTTCAGGTTCTGTATTTTTTATTTCAACTGTGCCTTCTTTCATGGCTTGGATGACTTATATTTCCCACTGGTTTGATGAAGATGATTGGTATGAAGGACAACAAAGAGTAAGAATTGCTTAAAGTAATATTTTCTCTTTTACTATTTTTATATTTTTCTTCTTTAAGCTGCTCTTTATTATTATATTGATTATATCAAAAGTAGTTGTCGTGGTTTGAGACAAAATGACTTTTTTGAAAATTAATGTTGCTAGCTGCATAAAAGGTACTGGAAGTGTGACAGCCACCTACTTGCATTTTTTAGGTTGCATAATTTAACAAGTAGTAATTTTTTAATATGCAATGAGATGAAAAGCAAACATTACACTTTGTTGTATTAGAAGGAATTAATATACCGTGCATGGAGTAAAATGAAATAATTATAGTTAGTAATAGGGTAAACCACAAATATTTGGGAGAGATTAAATTCACATAGAGTCATTTCCAAGTTGTATCTTGGATAGCTTTATGTTTTTATTACCATTTTTCTGAGGAGGAGTTGTTACTATAGCAACATTTGCAGGATTACTTGGATTTATTTTTAGTATGTGTTAGCTGCATGTCTACAGCTGCTTTCATAGATTTATGGTGGGAAATGGATATAAGTCACATTTCTCTCACTGTATTAAGCTCTTTTATGGTACCTTACATTTCTGTGATTTCTGTTTTCAGAGTATATAGTCAGCTAATTAGAATGCAGGAGATGCTAGTGAAAACAGCTGCTTTCATTGGATTAATGTGTATTACTCGATAATGCCAGCTATATGCTCATAAGTATAAAAAAACTGGCAGATATTAATACTGTTCCACTGTTCTCATTTTACATGTCACCCATGATATGGGTGCTTCAGATGTAGAATTATCTTTTAACAGCTGTCATCAGGGATTCGGGTGTGAGATGTGTCAAGAGGTAACTTTATCTGAAATCAGAGCAGTCTTGGCAATTTGCCAGCAGAAAAGCAGTCTTCTGGTGATTGTTGTAACTCTGTGTTGGAAGTTGAGAACAGAATCTTATGCAGACTCTTAGATGCTTCATTATGTGATCAGACATGGTTGTATACATATCTCTGTGTATTGCACATTATCTGCAAACTATGATTAAGCAATACTCTGCAGATATTGGCTTGGTTATCACTGCCCAGAAGGAGTTGCTTGAGTAGTGTGCATTGTCTCAGACTATTCAGACACCTGCAGTAGTAACTGCAGTTTGTTAAGCCACGTCAAGACTATGGATTGCTTAGCATTTTGCAGTATTCCAAAGCAGGAAGAACTTTTGTTTGTTTTGTCAAAGTTTTCATATTGTAAGTTATCTCTTGTCTTTTAAGCTGTATATATACCAGAATATTTCCATATATACCAGAGTATTTCTAATTACTCACATTTCATGGGTCAGGAAAAATTACTGAGATTTTAATTTCCTAACATGGCTATAATGTGCTTGGTGTTTCCCAGTTCCAATGGAAGAACACCAGTGCTAATTATATTTGTGTTTTTCCATGCGTCTCAGTGCTGTTGAGGCAGACATTCAGTCAGAAGTCATTTTCTGCTCTGTCTTGCAGACATGCCAACATTTCTTCATAAGTTTGAACACCTTCATGCTTTTAGCAAGATAAAATGATTGTCCACTCTCTAGTGCTTCTAACTGGTCCCACTGGATAGGGTAATGAATTTGAAACTCTGTGGTTCACAGGTGACATTTTCATCTCCAAGGATGGGTAAATACACCCAATGTTTTCAAGGAGAAATAACATGATATAATGTCTTTATATCACTAAAGATCTTACTAATTATTATGTTATCATTGATTTGCTGACAAAAATATTGGTGCCTTGGGACAGTAGTGTGGATGAGATATATGAGAGTTTTATATGTCTGACATACAGGAGTGACAGCAAGCTTTCCACATAAGAAAAGAGACAAACCTGATGGAAAATAATGACAATAGAGTGAACAGAAGCAGAGGACACTAGCACTTCACTGCTTGTAGCTGTTAAGAAACTACACTTTGTATACACAGAAGCATATTGATTAACATAAGGCTACTCTATATCCACTTTTGTATGCATGCCATATTGCATATTTGGATAGGTCTTACAGCACATGGACCACAATCAAAGCACATGTGAGCATCTGTTGTTGCTTGTGCTTGATGGTTAGATATTTATGGATACTGATGACATGCCTGCACTGTATTGATAATGAAAGTGTTAAGTGATGGGTTTAAAGAGCTATTGTTATTCTACAAGTGTTATCATAGTGCAGTTGGGAAATACAATGAGCAATGAAATACACTGAGTAGCTGAAGCAGAGAAAAAGGAGTTAGATTAAAATTAAAATGGTGCCTGTTAAAGAGCTGCAGTTGCCAGGCTACTGGCACTGCAGTTTTGTGTGTGGTGTGACACAACACTCAGTCTTTTCTCCTGCATCCTGTAGTAACCGCATTATTCGGGAACATCAAGATTTAGTTCCTCCATCTGTCAAGTAAAGTGATTTCATTCTACAATGAGAACAATATTTTCCATTTTTGGGACCAGCAAGGTATTGAAATGAACATGGAAATTCTAAAGTGCTTTCCAAAAATTGATACCTATGCTAAGGTAGGGATTATTAGGCATTATCTTTAAGTTATTGATATAAAGCCATGATATGTATCTAGTCAATTCAGTTGTTATTTTAAAATAATATTTATGATATACCGATTTTCAGTTTAATGTGGTTGGTTGTTGGGGTTTTTTCTATATTAAGCAACAAGGAAGGACCTAGAATGTTGCTGTTTCTGCCAATTGAAAAGAAAGGGTTTTGTTGTCCTCCCTCTTTCCTTCATCTCCTTGGAAACTGTGAGCACACACTGCTAGCTTTCCCAATGTGGTATGCTTTTTTTACACACACAGAGGTTTTTTCATTGTATACTTAAGAGTCAAATATAATTACTTAAAAATAAAATACTTCTTTACAAAGTATAAAACATCTCCATTGTATGAAAATGCACCAAGTGTGAAATCATACATATGTTCAGTTATGCTGCATTTCTACGTTTTTGTCCTTTTGCTCAGGCTGTTTTGATGAATACATCTGTCTCTTTTATATCTGCTTACTCGGTTAATTATGCTTAACAGAAATCTATAATGTTTGAAAAGATGTGCAGGCAATTGCTTTAAGGCATGATACCTACGAGAGAGCAAGTCAGTATTCCACACACAACTGTCATTTCTTCTTCTAGATACTGTCATTTTGAATTTCAAGGCAAATGCTTCCTCTTGTCAAATTGTATATCATTACAAAGAGGAGGAAATAAGAACAAGTTTTAAACAATAAATATTAGTTATTAAAATGCAAATTCCTTCCTGTAATAAAGCTCAGAATATTTTATATATGTAACTTTTTAACATATATTTAAATGGGGAAAATCTAATCAAAGTTTAAGAATACTTATTAAGCATGAATTCTTAACTCAGTGAAATAACGCCATATTACAGACCAACATTTTTCATCTAAAATTGAAAAATTTCACCTATTAGCAGTATTTTTAAAGAGATTACTGCAGAATCCTACAAGACAAATCTGTTGTTACTCTAAAAGAAAAATCTGTAGAATTCTGTTTTAGCATCTGTAAGAGATCTTGGCTTTGCAATTAATTTTACATGGAATCAAACTGCAAATTAAACAAGTCTTAAATCATTTTTTCTTACAGATTAAAACTTCATCAAATCAAGAATTCTTAGCTCCCATATGAGAAGGTAAAAAAGGGTATCTGTACAAAGTGAGAAAAATCTTTTATTATTATGAAGTAAAGACTTGTGTAGTCTTAGGTTCTATATAGTTGTCAACTTTTTATCAGTCTTACATTGATGGTTTTCAGGCAGTAAACCTGCAAACTAAACCTATGATAATCTAATATTTTACAGCTCATTCTTTCCTACTTCACCGTGCCTTTTTTTAACGTCCCTTATCAATTTGCTGACACACCTACAGTTTTAACCATTGTTTTCCCTGGAATCAAGAGCAGAACCCAAAATTTCTAGTTCCAGGTATTCTGTGCTTTCCTAAAATAGTTATCTAATCAGCTGGAGGATCATCTGGGGGACGTTAATTTCAGTAAAAGTGGTTGCTAATGGTGCCAGTTATTTTTTCGTGGGAACTACAAGAAGTCTGTTCTGAATGCCCCAAATCAAATTATTTCTCTGCATATGTGATTTACATTTTAATTGCATAGAAGGGACCTCTGAAATTTGTAATTTTACTAAGCAGTAAAAGAACATTAAATGGAAAAATAAGAAGTTTGGAGTCTATTTTTGCCACTTGATGATGTTGATTCTTTAAATAATTAGATAAATTTCTCTCTCATATCATTTAGAGCTCACCATTTAGAACATGAGATGGATTGCAAAGAAGTTGCAAGATTATGCAATTTATAGAAATGTTCTCTCTGGAATCTCTAATTTACTACAAAGGTCGGAAGAATAAAAATTATTGACAGATAGAAATGAAGTCTAATAGCCAAAGCCCTAGTCTGGAACAAAGCTATATCTTGTAACTTGATTTTCTGTATATTTCTGTTCTGCTGTTGCAGTCTCTTTCACCAAATTTTCAAAGGTTACATGTGAGCGTTTCTTTTCCTTCAGTCATTTGGTACTCACTCAGAATGTTTAAGCACTGTAACTAGCGTCAGTGATATCTTTGAGAGATATCAGTCTCAAACATTCAGCTGATCCTAATCTTCTGCTAAAGAAGCCCCCAAAATAAGTCAGTCTCAATTTTTTTTTCACTTTCCAAAGTGAGAGAAACATATGAAATTTGCTACCTATAATTATTCATTGCTGTTTACCTGCTAAGCAGATATACCAAGCAGAGGAGAAAAATTAAAAATAAAATTAATAATTCAAGTTTATTTTTATCCCTAGTATAAATGCATTAAAATAAAATTTTGATAATATTTAGACAACCAATTTTTAGTTGATAGTGGCCAATTGGTTTCTTTGGGTACTGTAGATCACTACTGCA
Source organism: Melozone crissalis (assembly GCF_028551555.1). Classification (NCBI taxonomy): domain Eukaryota; kingdom Metazoa; phylum Chordata; class Aves; order Passeriformes; family Passerellidae; genus Melozone; species Melozone crissalis. Next base: position 29,855,709 of record NW_026535784.1, on the reverse strand, counting down.
ACACATGTATAAAGTTTGTTCTGTAAGTGTCTTAATACTACTGTCATCCAGAAAAATATTTCCCCCTCTATACATTTGACATCCGGTAGGTCAAGACTGATCTACAGCAACATATCTGTGCTAAACTGTTACACAGCAGTGCATTGAGGAACCAACCCTTGTACTTCATCAACAGTTGTTCCCTCAAAATGCTTTATTGCATTTGAAGTCTCATTTCTCATTAATTCCCTTTTCTTTGTGAAACTTGATATGGTATCTAACACTTGATAAATTTAACGTGGCTGTCCTGCTCTTTCAGGATTATAGTCTTAGCTCTTTGACCTAAAGATGTCATCCTCCATATTCCATGTAATATTTTTCCACCTGATGTCCCTCAGTCCATTAATCTATCCACAGCATAAATGTGACCCTGAGACATTCTGTTACTAGGTAACATGTTGACGTTATCCTGAATGAAATGGGGGCTAGGTAAATAATTGGTCTGGCCCAGCAAAGCATTTCTTGCATTTTTATGTTGAATTCAGTTTTATCACTCTGAGCACAGCTGGTACTGTGAGACTTGTTTTGGACAGAGAAAGCATAGTTTGCTGTACAGTAATGTTACCCTAAGCTTTGCTTTTGATTTTTCACAGCTCACTTCAAAGTTTTTTGTTAGGCAGTAATTATGAAGAAAATTTAGAAAGCTTCTCCAGAAAGGATGATAATGAGGATAATGTGATAAAGAGCTGTTCTATGCAAGTGGTTTGAAGACCTTTCTACGTGTCGGTTTTCCTTAAAACTATTAGTATGTGGTTTATTTTGTCTGGCTGTCAGTGGGAGATGAATGGGAGAGCAGAGGAAGGCAGTAAACTGTAATAGAGAAAGTATTGAACCACAGAAGAAAATGGACATGATGAACAGTTTCAGCTAGTACAAATCAAGAAGTATTCAAGTTTTTAGGGGCAAGATCCCCTGCCCCCTCCTTTTCTTCTAACTGAATTTTTTGTGAATGGTGTTAGGCACCCTTTCTTGTGTAGCACTGAAGCCTCTGAACATCTGCTTGTCTTTATTTCAGATACATTCATTTGTATCTTAGGAAAGTTGTATTTTTAAAGTAGACATTTATAAATTATTTATGGGAACAAAAATGCATTATTTTAATCTTTAATATTCTGTCATCTTGGGGTCTAATGAATTTCTCTTTTAAAGGCAAAAATGTCACGTGTTAAACAAGTGGGACTTTTAGCTGCTGGATGTCAGCCATGGAATAAGGATATATGTGCCGCTAGTGGTGACAGATTTGCCTACTGTGCTACCCTTGCTGTTTATATTTATCAGGTAAGATTATTCTTGTTTATCTGATTAGTTACACTTTCATAGTGTTGTTGATCTCAATTTGAACCCCTTCAACAAATGCTTTTGCAAGTAGGGTTGCTGCTGAGAAGATATCTATGTAAAGCTCAGTATTACATTCAGGATACCCTTGAAGTTGTGTGTGTCAAGAGTTGTTTTCAGAAGACAGGCTTACAGTGCAGCAAACATTTGAGATGTGTGAAACTCAGTGATAGAAGACTGGGTTCTGAGGGAGAAATGAATTAATGGAATGGAATTCCACAATTCCATTTGAAGCTGTAGTATAAAATAGTCTTTTGCATAGTGGATCCATGGTCCAAAGTTGAGGATTCAGTGACCTATCTTTATTTAATTTGGAGCCCAAACACCTCAGCACTGTGGTCTTCGGAAGTTTGCAGTTGTTGTATATTAACATCTACCTAAAAAACCAGAAATGCTGTGACGTAGAATTTTCAGATTGAGAAATATGTGAGGAAATAAAGGATGTACTTTAATTTTAAGAGTTATACAGGTTGTAGGATTAAAATGAACAAAATTTACTGTGTCATATTTGGGCTTTTTTTTTAATATGTATTTTAACTGTACTAAGTAACTTATAAAGTGAGAAGGATTTCAAACTCATTTTTATATTCTTTCCTGTTTACCCCCTTGGAGATTATTAAATTATTGCTACCATGCCTACAAATAAAACATTTTAGGATTGTTTGAGTACACTTCTAAATGAAATATAATAATTTTTAAGTGACAGGAAGATAGACATAAAACTGTTTTTTGCATAGTTGGATATCAGGCAACCTTTCTTTCCAAGTCAAATATATGAGAATTTATTTTATTGAGATGTGAGGTACTGGCAATAGTTCAATGCACTATAAATTCATCCATAAGTCTAATACTGTTATATGAAGTATTCTCCAACACAGAGGGATTTAAAGTAAGTTTGCAAAAAATGTGTTTCTAAAATGAATTTTACTATTTGTTTAGCTGGATCACCGATACAATGAATTCAAGCTCCATGCGATTATGTCTGAGCACAAGAAGACAATCACAGCCATGTCTTGGTGTCCCCACAACCCTGATGTGTTTGCAAGTGCCAGTGCAGATAGTTTAGTGATCATATGGAATGTGAATGAACAGAAAGTTGTGGCCAAGCTGGACAATACAAAAGGTATTTTAGACATGGAGATCTGTTTTATCCATACAGCTTGATCCATGGGTATAAAAAATACTTGATATAGTATAAACTCTATAGTTGTTAGGGTGGAGATTTAACAATTGCCTAGCACAATAATAATTGCCTAACACAATCTTAAAATATTCTTGTCAGATTTGTTGCAGTTCATTCTAGAAAATAATGGTAGTGTGACTAAATTGCCTTCAACCATCTTGCATTTGGTAAAGAAAGACATTATTCTTTTTTTCTAAAGAACTTAACCAGTTAAAGAATTAAATTTGCTAGTGATTTCTTGTTGAGTAGGGGGGAAAAAAAATCCCAAAACCAACATTATTTTCATCACTGTATAAAGGATTAACAATTAAATTTTACAATAAAATATTTCACAATGACTTAGCTAAGTGAAAGCAAACAAAAGGTGACCTTAACAGATTCAAGTATAAATCATCAGTGAATTTGAACAACAGCTTTTGTTTAAACACCCTAATGCTTGTCCACCTGAATCTTGTCTCCGCCTTGAAACTTTCAGGCCTTGAAACTGCTGGAGCTTGTTTTACAAGTCTAGGGGGGATCAGGCATCTGTTACAGTTACATTTCCGTGTCCAGTTCTGATTTATGCCAGTCAAAATCAGTACCTGTATTTCAAATTGAGATTGGTTCTTACAGTCAGTCGCATCAGGTGTCCTTGACTCCTGCATTTTCATTGTCAGAAAGTGGGTGCAAACCAAGAACAGTTAGAACCTCAGGATCTAATAAGCTATTTTGGGACTCCCTACTCTGTTTTCTCCAGAGAATTTACGGATACCTCTGGAAATCCTTTATGACTTCCATATCATGCAAAAGAAAATTCCACAGTGATGTAATCTATTCCAAAAGAATAATATGCATAAATATAAATGCTGGTACTTTTTTTCAATACATGGCTTGTTTAAAAATCTACTTAAGCCAATGACTACACATGACAAAATGTTATTACTATTTTAATATTTTTAGAAACTAAATTAAGATAATATGTTTAAACCTTTTATTGCTTTCTCTTTTAGTCCCTTTTACACTGCCACATAAAAGTGTCTAAATACAGTTTTAATTTTTCAGCTTCAGAAATTTGTCTTACTGTCATTTATTCCTTCAGGCACATATTATTAAGTTTTGAGGATTATGAGGGTTGGAGACATTAAGAACAAAATTCTTAAATAGGACTGCCTACAGTTAGGTATTAGACAACGGAATTAAAACTGTCATGTATCCAGAAGAAAGCTATCAAGAGTTCCCTTTTATTACAGAACTAAAATATCTGATCTTGTCAAAAATATCTGCTTCAGTTAGATTTCTCTCTAAATTTCATTGTATTTTGCTAAAACAGGCATTTTGAAATTCTCGGTATTTTACTATCTTAATGGTAAATAACTTATAGCAAAGCAAAGTAGTGAATGAAATTCTGAAAGTATTGTTTGCAGGATCAGGCTTATCTTCTTTCAAATGTGTGATTGTCTTTGGCACTGATGAAGTGTAGATATCATGAAATACAGCCCATCAAAGTAGCATAAAAGTAATTTGGGAAATTATTTTACTTCCTGCCTCTGGAAGTCTAGTTTACTTTTACACTGTAAGATATTCACACACTTCTCTAAATTTCAGTCTAGCAACTTCTATGTAGAAAAATTATTTCTAGTGTTTTTCAAGGCCATTGCTGATACTGGTTCGAGGAATACTACCTGAATTTTGTGTCCTGGTTCTTACAAGGTTTACCTGTATGTTTCAGGAATTCCTGCATCCCTTGGATGGTGCTGGAATGCAGGTGACGCAGTTGCATTTGTGTCACACAGAGGTCCACTGTACATTTGGACTATCTCAGGACCTGACAGCGGGGTAACTGTGCATAGAGAAGCACATAGTTTCTTGTCAGATATCAGTCTGTTCAGATGGCATCCAAAGAAAAAAGGAAAGGTGGTATTTGGACATACTGATGGAAGCCTCTCTATTTTTCAATCAGGTAAAAACTCATATGACAAAATATTTAGTTTTATATATATATATCTTGTTTCTCCATATGTAATTCTTCACTTTTTAAAATTAGATTCTATGATGTCGGTACATACATAACATTTTTTCCTGATTCACAATATTCCTATTCCTTCCATATCACAAAAATATTCTTTCTTAGATACAGAATTCAGAGCATTTTCTTTCTTTCTCACTTCTCATAGTCTCCTGCCTTTTGAGACCAAGATAAGGCTGCATTTTTTTCACAACTGCAGTAAACTTTTTTTTTTTTTGCAAATGATAACAGCCATGATCTTCTACTGAACTATATTTTTCTGCAATTTTATTTTTCTAAATGGAAGGACTTGAATCTTTTGTTTACTTTCCTATTTTTGCATTTTTTCTGGAGTCATCTGTTTCATATTCTAGAATCCTCTGCAATTTTATTGGTAGAATCTCACCTCATACTTAATATTGTCTTCATGGTTCTGTTCTGTCAAAGGATAGATGGGAAAATATTTATCTCTTTTTGTCTAAAATCTACCACACACATTTGTGCATACTTTATGAATAGTCTAGTTCTCTGCTAAGAAGGTGTCACATTGATATGCTCATTTCAAGGTAAAATTCCACTTGTTTTCATAGTTTTCTTCAAAGGCAGAAATCTGTATTAGGTTGACTATTTGAATTTTTTCCCGACTGCTTCTTCCTTGTAAAAAAATTGATTTTCAACATTGTGAGAAAAAACTGTTCTTTAAATAATGTGTTAATTTTACATAGAATTGTTCTCCAACAGCCATGCTGTTACAGAGCTTGCAAGGGTTTTTCAGGGTGAAGAGAGAGACAAGAATCTTGACCTCATGTTCAGAAGGCTTGATTTATTATTTTATGCTATATATTACATTATTACTATGCTAATAGGAATAGAGAGAAAAATTCTCAGAAGCTTGCTAAGCTAAGAATAGAAAAGGAATGAATCAACAAAGTTCTGTGTCCCGGCAGAAAGCAAGAACAGCTCTCCCATGAGTGGTCAGTAAATCCAAACATTCACCCAAGACCAATCACGGATCCACCTGTTGCATTCCACAGCAGCAGATAACCATTGTTTGCATTTTGTTGCTGAGGCCACAGCTTCTCAGAAAGGGGAAAAGTCCTAAAGAAAGGATTTTTATGAAAAGATGTCTGTGACACCATGCAAAATTTATTTTCTTTCAGTTCACTCTACTAAGTTGTCACACAGGATGTCCCAGAGAATAGATTCCCTTGCTTCTGTAGTACTGACTGAGTTAGCACTGGCACTGGGAAAAGGAGATCAATTTTAATATGATAACATCTAAGTATTTATCACACTGATACTTTTCATGAAGTCTATCTATGAATAATGGAAGGTGTCAATTCCTTATTTCTAGAAAAGCAGTAATTTTTTTTTGTTATAAGATCACAACTTCAGAAATACAGATCTATTTCATTTGGACTGTACTCTGTCTTATACAACTAAGATTAATCTCTCTGAAAAAATAAAAAAGTGGGAGATAAATATAATATTAAAAAATGTGGGTTTCAATAATATGGATCATCAAGTGAAACATATAATCTTTTTTGTGGGTGTCAGACTAGATATGAATGGTCTGTTTTGGCTACAGAATCTATAAGCACTTCATAGTTTCACACACTGTTTTAAAGAAGAAAAAAAGTTTAAAGGCAGTTCTTCAGAATAAGCCTTTACTGCCACAGTGTTTTTCTGGTTCTTACTGCCTTTATTTTGCCTGTATATGCTGTGGTGTGAAGATTTATTTGCATTCAAATGGCTTGTATTTTATGCTGTGCTGCAGACCTTTACTCGCAGAAATTCTTAGAACAATGTATGTGATTTAACATACTTTCGTTTCCTATAAAATTATGTTTATAAATCTGATAGCTGTTTCTGTTTTCTGCTGTATTAAACATAAAGTCAAATCTGATAGAAAAAGTAATACTCTTAAGTCAAGTATTGCCAAGACAGCTTCATAATTTCACTGCTGCAGACAAGAGAGCAGGCTAGTGAAAATTTCAGGGAGAGAGGAAAAAATTATGTTTGCCAATCTTGTAACTATTGAAAGTATGTATTTGATTTAATTTTTAAATAACCTGTTTTCTTGTGCACTTTAAAGGTTCTAAAAATCAGAAGCATGTCTTAAGACCAGAGTCTCTTGAAGGAACAGATGAAGAGGATCCAGTTACCGCTCTGGAGTGGGACCCTTTGTCAACTGATTACCTTCTTGTTGCTAATTTACATAATGGCATTCGACTAGTTGATTCTGAATCTCTGTCCTGTATCACAACTTTTATGTTTCCCAGTGCAGCAGCATCTGTTCAGTGTTTAGCCTGGGTTTCTAGTGCACCTGGAATGTTTATAACTGGAGGTAAGGCTTTTATTTCCTGATTTATACAAAGATAACAAATACAGGACTGAGTCTTCAAAAATTGATACTCCGAATTTGATTTTTATGTTTCATAATATTTTTTAAAGTAGAAGCATACATGAATTGTACATAAAAAAGACCATAACACAAAACCAGAAAATAATAAAACTACACTGAGCAGTTTTTTCATGTTTTAAAAGTTTTAGCTACATAAATAATGTGACTTTCTACAATTTGCCAAATAATATTTTCCTCATGCACCCTTTAAAAAAAAATATATTAATTCCTTTGGGAATAGGAATAAAAATGCATTGTAGTAATTGATGCCACTTCAGAGATTTAAAAGATTAAAAGAAGAAAGTAATCTATTTCCTGCCTCTTTTCTACACCATAGACATTATGGCTCAGGTTGAACTAATGAATAAAGAAATTAAGGCTGGCAGAATATTTTATAAAAATAGAGGAAGAATTTATCTGTGTTTAAATAGCCAATATTAATAATGATTGTTGTTAATGGTGATATGGCCATTGCGGTGAATGGAGGACAAATAGGATGCCATGGATGTTACACTAGATGATCTCCAGAGATTCCCTCCAGCCCTAACTGTTCTATGATTCTATGGAGTTGACAGTGCCTGCTTATAAAGTTATTCTTAGGACTTGAAGTTTAATTCACTGCTGTATTTTTGTATAAATCAGTCCTCAAACCACATACCTCTGTGTTTTGTTTTGTTTTTTTAAACCTCAGATTCTCAGGTTGGTGTGTTACGTGTTTGGAATGTTTCACGTACAACACCTGTAGAGAATTTTAAATTGAAGCAAACTGGTTTCCATGGCTTGCATGTGCTAAGTTCTCCTCCTAAACAAAAGCGTAAGTGTAATTTTGATTGTTATTAGTTAAATGGTTGCAACTTAAGAAAATCTTATTTATGAGTCCAGATCAATCTCTGTAGTGTTGGTCAGCTATTTAGTTCTTAATTAAAGTATCTTCTGCTGCTAGTGGATTAGACAAATGCATAAAGTACTTTATAAGGTCCTTCTTTAGTAGGCCAGGCTTCATACAGGAATTCTCCATTTCTTTTGTTTTAAATCTTATTAGAATACAAGCATTTTACTCTTTATAATTTCACTTATTATTGTAATAAGAAATAATCTTCTGTCTTTGTCTTTTGCTTCATATTGTTAAGAATGTTCATCACAGTATCCTCCTAAAAATCACCATACATCTTCAACAAGTGAGGCTGTTCCTCCTCCAACTTTAACCCAAAACCAAGCATTTTCTCTTCCTCCTGGTCATACCGTCTGTTGCTTCATGGATGGTGGAGTGGGGCTTTATGACATGGGAGCCAAAAAGTGGGATTTCCTTAGAGATTTGGTATGCTTCATCTCTGTTTTTGAATAGAGTTTATTTTGCTTATGCACTTTTTTCTAACAGCGAGAAAATGGAGAATGAAGGCTTTGCAGTACTGTAAAGCAGTTTCTATTGTTAAAAAGAGCCCAAATTTCTAGGAAATAAAGTCACAGTTCTGGAGTTAAAAGTAATTTTTAATTGGAAGTTACTGAATTCTGTTGGAAGTATTCTGACAGCTTTTTTAAAAACAGAAATAAAGAGTTACAGACTTGTTTTTGGTTTGTTTATTTTTTTAACTGAAATTTTAGTTTGAAATTTTAGTTTTCAGAAATTTTCTCTAATGGGTTTTCTATAATTCAGAATAAAAGTTTGAGTCAAATCAGAGAGCTATAAGGTGAATGCACTCAGTTTAACATTACAAAGAATTATTAAATTTACTTTGAACCTGAAATTCAGAAACAGGTTTAACATATTTTAGATGACCCTTTTCTTCACCAGGCTTTTAGTTACTGAGGTTCTTGAGGATATTTCTCTTTTCCTCTTTCCAAGTTCCCTTTTCACTGAAAAAAAAACCAAACAATTTTCAGCTGTTCTCCCATATGCATTTGAATAGAGGCTGTTGGTTGGTTTTCTCTTTCCATTTTTATTGGATTTCATCCTGTAAAGCAACTGAGGCTTAAAAAAATTCTTACATAATACTTGTGTTTCGTATATTTATAAACTTAAATTCTACAAAGGCATGTCTTGGAAAACAACCAATTGATACATTAAAACTCTGATGGATTGAAGTTTAAGCTGCAATAGAGTATAGACTGTATATAGAAACACAGAATATTGAGTGGGGCACTAGACAACTTGTAGAACATGTTCATCATACAGAACTTTATTTTCCCAATCAGGTACTTTTAACCAAAAGGGAAAAACTGTTCCTGTTTTAAAAAATTAAGTTGTTTTTTTTTTTGCTTAGTTTTTTAATTCAATATTTTAGCAACATAGTTTCAACAGAAAATGCTAACAAGTTCCTGGCATTGCATTACCCTATGTTTTCAGGAAAGAATTTTTTCTGGTTTCAATTATAACCTATGAAAGAGCATGTTATAGTCTAAGTTATTTTATGTCTTTTATTTTGACTGATAAGCCTAAATATAAAAGGGTTTTGGAACTCTTAATTGACCTGACAATTAAATTAAATGCAGTGTATTTTAGAGGTTGATCTAGAGTTGGACTTATGAAGAAAATCAAATATAATAAAAATGGATTAAATATTTGTTTCATTTAAGGGACATGTTGAGACCATCTTTGATTGCAAATTCAAACCTGATAACCCTGATCTTCTTGCTACAGCTTCATTTGATGGCACAATAAAAGTTTGGGACATAAATACTTTATCAGCGGTTTATACATCTCCTGGTAATGAGGGGGTTATTTATTCCATTTCTTGGGCTCCAGGTAAGAATATTTTGCTGTATGTCTAAGTGTTCTTTCAATTAGCATTAACTGCAGAGTTTGTCATATAAAAGTATTAGTTTTATATAGAAAGGCATCTTCTAAGGTTTAAACAAAACTTAATTATCTGTGAAACCAGTAGAATTCAGTTCTTCAGACCTTGCTGAAACTTACCCTTCTGAGTAATGCTCACAGTATTTCATACTCAGAATGGAGGGATGAAAATCTCTGGAACACTTCTAACATGGCATTATGCAGATGACAAACTGTCCTGCTTTGCACAAGAAGCAGCTACTTAAAGGAATTCAGATTATATTTTTGCTGAAATAGTGGAAGATATGTATTTAGCTCTTTTTCTTCCTTCTTTGTGTACGAGTCTAATCACTGAATAACTCTGCTTTGACCTTATTAGAATAGCAAGTGTCTTTTCTGGAAAGCGTCTACTTTTTCTTAGACAAATCACTGGACTCACTAGGAAATTTTGTTTTCAAAGCTATTCTGTAACCCCCTTTGGTATACATAAAAATACACATCCGATAGTTGTCAATAGTTTACAATAAGTTGACTTCCCTGTCATGTTTTATTTCTTTGGATAGCAGATGTATTTTTTTTTAATCTAAATAATTCACCTTTCTCTTCTCACCTGCACTTTTAAACTCTTAAAAAATAATAACTGACAGAAGAAAAATATTGTGGTGGGAAGCTTAATATAGTCTGCATATGTTAAATAAATTTGCACTTTTTCATTTCAGAGAGTCTCTTGCACTGTATATATATCTTCACAAATAATTTTTCTTGCTATATGGAAATCATGACAATATGAAATACAGTGCATATTCTTGGCTATTTAATTTTGAAGTTTAAATTCAGTGTTTAGTTGTATCTCACATTGATTCAATAGTTTGTTTGCTGCAGGAGGGGTGTAGGTTTGTTGCTTTTGTTTTTGGTTTTTGTTTTTTTTTTTAAGATAAATTGGAAGTACATGCTCCAATTTTGTTCCTTAGTATCCTGTCCAAAAGCTGCTGTCCCTCCCAGCCAGAACTTTTGGTGCTTACTCCCAGACAGTTCCTGCCTTGTACTTTGTTCCTAATGTGTAATCTAATGCATGCCCCAATTTGTTTGGTCTCAGACCTTTGAAAAAAGTGATTATTCCTATTTTCTTTTTTCTCCCCATCATTCTCCTACCTGAGTTTACTCCCATTTTGTATATTTACCTTGCTAGACTCCTCCTGCATAGATTGTCTTTTCTGCCTCTGAAGCTTGCAATAAAATAACAGTCAAAAGTTTCCTATAAATCTGCTATTTAATTAAAAGTATAGCTATATTGGGATAGAGAGTCACTGTAGTGAGGAGACTTTGGTGGCTTTTGGGTTAGACCTGAAATGAATTTTTCGGTTCTCACTGTGGAATTTTGTACTCAGATTTTCCACGTTGTAGAGTGTGGTTACAGATTCAGGTACATTCTTGATGGTCTTAGGTGCAGCAGCGGTGCAAGATTAAGGAAACAAAATACTGTTAAGTGTTCTGTCTCATTTTTAGGATTTGTCTTTATATGTAGTGAACTTTAAAGGGAAATGCTCTAGTTGCTACAACTTTAGGCTTGAAACATTGAGGTTGCCTCTCCTTCAGGTTTAGTCATATGCATCATGATCATTAATTTCTTACATGCAAGACTTTTAGCAGGCATTAAGACACTTTTTACAGGAATACAATTTTTATTTGACCATTCCTCAAAACAGGAATGTAGAAAAGCAGGTCAGGCTTTCACTGAAATTGATGTTTGTGACTTAGTAGCAAATGCTAGCCTCATGTTCATGTACCATTGATGGCTTATGTTCATATTACATTTCTTCAATTTAAAGCAAAACCATTGTTAAACAATCTTGTGATTTTATACTTATTGTAATATTTTATAAACATCTCTCTTTAAAGGAAATCTGAACTGCATAGCAGGTGGGACATCCAGAAATGGTGCCTTTATCTGGGATATTCGAAAAGGCAAAATAATAACCAGATTCAGTGAGGTAAGATGGGATTGCTACTTTTTTTGTCTATATGAAATGCAAGTTAGTCATTCCCTCTAGTGTCCATAAGTAGAGATGGCCAAAGTACATATATTTTTAAAAGGTGCTATAGAATAAAAGTCTATGGAGTTATCTAGGTGCCAGTTTACATGTGTGGCAGAAGTATTTTTACTTCCTCGGAATGGGTTTGTAATATGAGAGTGGTGAAGCACCAGATGGACTCCATTATCTTAAAATTGGTCTTGTAGGGATACGTGGCAAAAGCATTACTAATTCCTTAACTGTGTAAACATATATGGACATACAGACTCAGCATCAATATTTTCAAACATAAGGGCCAGAAAAAACTTGAAGTACCTGAAGCCTAGATCAGTAAAGCTCCATTTTGCAGCACACTAAGCAATATGACTCATTCAGTGGCTTGCCTTGTATTACCTGAAATTTATCCAGGCATTTTTAAGTCCTGAAATAATAGCATAATGTTTACTGGCAGAAAGAGTTGTGTAATATTATGCTGTAGTATTTTACACTATTTTGTGTATTCCTGGTATATAGCTGTGATCTTCAGATTATACAGACATCATCATTTAAGTATAGGATCCACATCAATGTACAAGGGATGATCTTTAAGAAGAGAGGTGGGGGAGTGAGGAGAGGCACGAGCAGAAAACAAATATACCTACCTTCAGGAGTTCTGGCATTCTAATACTGATATTGGCATTTGTGCTAATAAATATCTTTTCTGTAATACTGGTCCTGATACACATCCCAATTAAGTTTTCTCATGCCACAATTTTTCATGCCCATATACTTCATTATTCCAACAAGTAACTAACCTTTATTCAGAATCACTGGATGATTAATGTTGGAAGGGACAACAGGGAGTCATTTGGTCCAACCTCCCTGCTCAAGCAGGGTCATCCTAGAACACTTTGCACAGGATTGCATCCAGATGGTTCTGGAATATCTCCCGAGAGGGAGACTCCCCAACCTCTCAGGACAGTTTGTTCCAGTGCTTGGTCACTTACACAAGTGTAAGTGAAGTTCTTCCTCATGTTCAGTTGGAACTTCCTGTGCGTCAGTTTCTGCCCATTGCCCCTTGATTGGCACTACTGAGCAGTGCCTGGCTCCATCCTCTTGGCATGCTCCCATCAGATACTGACAGACATTGATTATCGCCTCTCAGTTGTGACTTCTCAAGACTGAATAGGCCCAGCTCTCTCAGCCTTTTCTTCTAAGAGAAATAATTTTTGTTGACCCCTATTGAACCCTCTCCACAAGTTCCATATCTCTCTTTAACTGAAGACAAAACTGGGCACAATTCTGTCCTCACCAGGGCAGAATAGAAGAGCAGGATCACCTCCTGGATGGTGCCCTGCTGGAATGCTCTTCCTAATGCGCCCCAGGACACCATTGGCCTCTTGGCCACAAGGTCACACTGCTGCTCATGGACAGCTTGGTGTCCACCAGGACTCCCACTCCACCCTCCTTCTCCACAGAGCTGCTTTCCAGTGGATCAGCCCCGCCTGTGCTGGTACATGAGTTTATTCTTCCCCAGGTACAGGACCCTGCAGTTGCCTTTGCTGAATTTCAGCTGGTTCCTCTCTGCCCACCTCTCCAACCTGCCAAAGTCCCTCTGAAGGGCTGCACAGTACCCTGGGGTATTGGTCACTCCTCCCAGCTTTGTGCAGCTTTGTGTTGTCAGTCAACTTGCTGAGGATGCATCTGCCCCTTTATCAAGTCATTGATGAACAACCTATACAATTCTGGGACTGGTATTGAATCTTGGGGGCCATCACTAGTGATAGGCTTCCAACTAGAGCCTGTGCCACTGATTACGACCCCCTGGGATCTGCTGTTCAGCCAGTTTTCCATCCACCTCACTGTCCACTCATCCGCTCCACACTTTCTGAGTTTGACTATGAGGACTTTGTCAGAGACAGTATTGAAATTCTTGATGAAGTCAAGGTGAGCAATATACACTGTTCTCCCCTCATCATCCCTTGAGGTGAGGCTAATTGGTTAGTAGTTCCCTGGGTCTTCCTCTTTCTTTTTGGAGACTGGAGTGACATTTGCTTTCTTACAGTTCTCTCCTCAGACACCTCTCCAGATTGCCACAGCCTTCCTTTCAAAGATGGCCATGAGCAGCCTCGCTGTGGTGATACTCTTTCAGCATTTTTGGATGCATCCTGTCAGGGCCCATGGACCTTGGATGTCAAGTTTTTCTGTGTGTTCTCTAACCCAGTTCATCTTGATCAAGGGAAAGTATTGCTTCCAGCATTCTTCTATGGTGGTCCCTTGAGTCAGAGACTCTTGAGAGCTGGTTCAGTCAGTGAAGACTGTTGTAAAGAAATTGTTCAATAACTCTGCCTTTTCTGCATCCTCTGCTACCAGGGTCCTCCCTCCATTTAGTAATGGGCCTACATTATCCTTGGTTTTCCTTTTGTTATTAATAGAGCTGAAGAAGGACTACTTCTTCTCCTTGACATCCTTGGCCAGACTTAATTCCAGATGAGCCTTTGTGCTCCTTATCTCCTTTCTACTTATTCTGCCAGCCTCTCTGTATTAATTCCAAGGGGCCTGACCCTGCTTCTATCTCCTGTGCATTTACTACGTGTGCTTAAGTAATGACAGAAGTTCTTTGATCATCCATGAAGATCTCTTGCCCCCTTTCTCCAATTTCTTGCTCATCGGGGTGCATTGTTTTGAGCCTGGAGGAAACGATCCTTGAATATCAACTGGTTCTCTTGGACCTTTTTCCCTGCAAGATGTGTTCCCATGGAACTGTTCAAAGAAAATCCCTGAAGAGACTAAAGGTAGCTCTGCTCAAGTCCATGACTGTGTCTTACTTGCTGCCCTGCTTCCACCTTGCTTGATACTGAACTCCACAGTCTCAATAGTCATTACAGCCAAGGGTTCCCCCAACCTTTATATCTCTCACAAGGTTTTCCCTGTTTGTTAGTATGAGATTCAAGCAGCACAAGATTCCTTGTGGAATCCTACACTACCTATGACAGGAAGTTGTCATTAACACTTTCCAGGAACCTCTTGGACTCTGTACTTCACTGTGCTGCTTCTCCAGCAGATGTGAGGGTAGTTAAAGTGCCCCACAAGGACTAGTGACTGTGACTTTGGGGCTGCTTCTAGCTGGCTGTAGATGGCTTCATCCACTTCTTTTTACCTATCAAGCAGCCTATAGCAAACACCCACAACAGTGTCTTTTATCCAAACCATAAGCTCTCGACTTGCCCATTATCCAGTCCAAGACAGAGCTTGGTACATCCTAAGTGTTGCCTCACACAGGGGAAAATTCCACCAATGTGACTTTCTGGCCTGTCTTTCCTAAACATTATGTAGCCTTTTGTGGCAACATTCCAGTCATGCAAGCTATCCCACTGTGTCTCTGTAATCACAGTGTACACAAAGGCTTGTGACTGCACACAGATCTCTAGTTCATCCAGTTTGTTCCCTATACTGTGTCTGTTGGGGTACAGGCATCTAACAGAAGTATTTGATTCTGTCCATATCCCAGTGGAGGTGCAAAGGGATTCCCTGTAGTTCTGTCTAATGATTACTTCTTTGGCTGCTTGTGCTTGCTCCAGATACTGTCTCTTAAGCCTCCTAATGCTACTAGAGTGGTTTCTATGGTTCTCTCCTTCCCTACACATTCTCTCTGGCAAGCCTGGCCTTGGTCTCTTTCCAAACTAGTTTAAAGCTCTTGCAGTGAGCCCTGTGAACTCCTGAACTAAGATCCTTTTTGTCTTTGGAGACAGCTGAACCCCATTTGTTGCCACCAGGCTTGGTATTGTATAAACTGACCCATGATCAAAACCCTGAAAACCATGCTGGTAACACCAGCATCAAGTCCTGTTGTTCATCTGCATGATCTCCCTGTTTCTTGCCACATCATTCCCTGCAACTGGCAGGAGAGAACACAACTTATGCTTCACATCTCTCAAGTTGTTGCCTCAAGGCCCAAAGGCCCCTCTTGATTGTCCACAATGTTGTTTGTTTAACTTTCAGGTTTATATAGTTACAGATTGCTCATTCTTCATCTTGACCTGATATTGTCTCTTAGATCCTGGAGGCTATAATGGTTTTACTACATATCTCCATAGTCCCAATGTTTTGGACTTGGATTCTCAAACATCCAGCTTATATTGGGTACTCATTATCATGTGGTTTAGTACAGTATACTATACTGGGAGAAAAGGACTGAAGACCATAGAAGAATAAAGTAAAAAAGATGAGTCAATAGATGAGAGAAAAAGGGGTGAATTATTTCTTATTGATAGGTATTTTGCATTTTTTGAAGCATGGAAAGAATGGAATCTTCTGCATTGCCTGGAGTCATAAAGATTCCAAAAGAATAGCAACCTGCAGCAGTGATGGATTTTGGTGAGTGTTATTGGAAGAAAACAAATGGCTAAATGCACTTCTCAAGTCCATAAATTTTGACAGTACTCTCAATTAATTTAAAAACTTTTCTTACTGGACAAAACTTAAATTCTATTACTCTTCTGTACTTGTTAGGGTACATTTTTCATGATTTAAAAAAAAAAATAAAGGAAATGTTTTCAATAGGAAGAGTGTCTAAGACACACTGATAGTGAAATTAAATAGTGATTTTTATTTGGACAAGAATATCCTTCTAGGTTTCTTATCTGTAGAGGACACTTTTCGAAAGATATCCAACTTTACTTGTCTTAATTTTAAAATTTTATTTAGTTTGTTGTTTCAAGGACTAAAAAGTATTATTTTAGAATTAAATAACCACAAGTGCACTATCACAGGAGTATAATACCCCCTTTCTAAAAATGCATGAATGTCCATTGAAACCAATTTTGCAAATATTGTTTTCAGTGCATCTTAAAAATCTTTCTTCATTTGTTTCCTCTGCTACCTGTGTCATTCCATTCCTGAACATAATGGGCAGAAATTTTAGAAAATAATTAACTTTCTTTTTAATTCATAAAGATCTATTTGTACCTTAAAGCCATGACTACAGCTTTGATTCTGGGCTATGAGATATTTTCAAGAAATATGTACCACAGTGAACATCTTTAAAGCCCCTCTGAAGAAACATAGATAACTGAAGTGAAGTTAGATGTTGTACAGTCAACATCCAGTTAAATGTTGTGATTGAGGGGCTGATATTGTTTGTGACCGTTTCTCCGATTCTTTGTGTACACATTTTTGCTCTCTGGTTTATTTGCACAGAATAAAACCTAATTTTTGATAGCCTACCCAGAATGTATTTTTCCTTATAATATCACATTGTAATTGTTTTCAGTATTATTCGAACCATTGATGGCAATGTTCTTCACAAGTACAAACATCCAGCTGCAGTGTTTGGCTGTGATTGGAGTCAAAACAACAAGTAAGTAAAAATTAACCCAACGAATTGACAACATTTACTATTTAAATTGATTACCAGTAAAGTAACACAAATTTATGTAGAATGTGATATTCACTGTGATAGTTAAACACTGAAAATATCTATTCCAAAGTAGGTTATGCCTATTGCAGCTCTCTCTTCCCAGTAGTATATTTGATTGACTACCATGAACTTTCTTAACTTTCAAAGGAGGATCATTTCATATTGATGAGAAAAAAATTATCTAGCTGAATATATAATGGGCGAGAAGAGGGGGGAAGACATTCAATACCAGGAAAGAGAGGTCTAGAGGTGTAGATTGGTGTCCTTGAAATGACTGCTAAGGTGAAAATGTAGCAGTCATTTCAAGGACACCAATCTACACCTCTAGACCTTTGTGATTACATGTAAATTTTGTAGATAATTCCTAATAATGAATGAGAACTTTTGGAAAAAAAAAATTCTAGTAATTTGATTTAATCATAGTTGTGTATTGGGTGCATAGTCAGACGAGTGCAAATATATTCCCCATTGCCACTAAAGGATCTTTGTCAGGTTTATTCTGATTTAGTTTTTTTAATCAGATTATCAATAGTTACATCTTGAAGAGATGAAGGAGAAGTAAAAAATTGCTATTTAAAAAAAATAATTTCAAATTGCACATCTATTTTTTTTAAATTCGAAGAAGCTTTTATCATCTCTGTGACCAAGGATTTTGCTGTTTTTATTTTGCAGAGATATGATAGCTACTGGTTGTGAGGATAAAAATGTTCGTGTTTATTACTTGGCAACCAGCTCTGATCAACCATTGAAAGTTTTTACTGGGCATACTGCAAAGGTGTTTCATGTACGGTGGTCTCCTCTCAGAGAAGGAATCCTCTGCAGTGGCTCTGATGATGGGTGAGTATTTCTGAATTGTTAGAAAACTTAAAACTCAAGCAGGACTATTGGAGAAACTTACATCTTTGCTTGTAATGGTGTTGTCAATACTTAATAATCTAAATCTCTGTCTTGTTCAGATACAGGTTTTAGCTGTGCTCTTAGCTTCATGTAGTATTTGGACTGCAGGATCATTATCTAAAATAGTCACAACTGCTGCAGTAGTGCAAGTTTCCATATGCTTTCCCAAAAGTAGGCTCAGGCTTGATACTGTTAGTGTGAGGAATAGCACAAGGAGGATGCCACATGCTTACATTACATCTAAAGAAACAGGTGCAAGACCTGCCCTTATTTGATATTTTTCAAAAGTGTACTTAAGTAGAATCTGCAGAGAATTTTAATGAGTATTGTATCTTTCTGGTTTTTTGTTTGATGCCATTGCTTTTGAGGGAGGGCGCATCAGTCCATGGTAAGCAGAAGGAAGCATTTTTCTATGATTCTAAGCCACTTCCCTGCAGAATATACAAGATATTTTTGTAAAGTTTGGAGTGTTGGCTTCTATTGCTTTCCCATTATCATTCATTACAGGTTTATGTTTGAAGCAAAATCTATTAGTTCATAGTGCAATGATTCATGACAAAAGACAACCTGATAGCAAATTTCTTGACAATAAAATACATTGAAGAGGACCGGCCCTAGAATCGAACCATGATGACCATTGCTGCTGACCAGTTGCCAGCCAGATGTAGCCCCTTCCACTACAACTCTTTGAGCCCTGTTGTGATGCAAATAAATATTCTGATAAATTTGAAGTTTAAAATATTGCTTTAGTAGAGAGATAATTATATTTCAATAGGTGATCTGATGTAAATTGTTCTCTTTTATCCTGTTTCAGTACCGTTCGGATATGGGATTATACACAAGATGCTTGTATAAATGTTCTTAGTGGACATACAGCTCCAGTACGGGGACTGATGTGGAATCCTGAAATTCCTTACCTTCTAATATCTGGCAGTTGGGACTATACAATTCGAGTCTGGGACACAAGAGATGGAACATGTTTGGACACGGTTTATGATCATGGTGCAGATGTGTATGGTAATATCTTTTAAATTTTGTTTTATTTCTGTATTGAAATGCATTCTAATAGGGTTTGAAATTTATAAAGTAATTTAATCAAACAGGTTATTACATAAACTTATTTCACTACATTTTAAAATATCCCCTGTACTAGGATTAACGTGTCATCCTAGTCGTCCATTTACGATGGCATCTTGCTCTCGTGATTCCACTGTGAGACTCTGGTCATTGACACCTCTTATAAACCCTCTACAAATAAATATCATAACAGACAGATGTTGGGATGATATTATCGGCAATACAGGTAAGCAAATTGTATAAGCCATTGTTTTAATTTTCTTTATGTTAATATTCCTATTCCTTTGGTTGTTTTGTATTTTAATTTCATATATAAATCTTTGTGTGTGTTAGATCGCGCCGTGGAGTCTGGAGCTCCTCCTTTGCTGTGTGGTAAAGTTTCCAGGGATATTAAACAAGAATTGGAAAAATTGTCAGGAAGTCTTCAAGGAAAAAAACTAAGGTGGTTTTCAGAATTTTTTTCAGTAAGTATTCTGCCAAATTAGGGATGTTGTTAATGCACATGACTTTCTTTTCTGAAGTCAGAATCTAAAATTGAGATTTCTTTTTTCTCTACCATTTTTTTCTCTCTTTCTTGAAGGGAGCTTAGAAAATAGACAGAAATAAGTTTATTTCTGACCAGGTCAGCATATAAAAGTGTCCATGATTTAATTGTTTGTCAGTTGTGAAAAACAAATTTCACTAATTTAGCTTTGCAAAAAACAAATCAGCTTTCTGCAAAGTTAAATTAGTGAAATAATATAATTTTCTATAGGAAAGGTTAATTTGACAGCAATTTGCTATTGAAGAAAATGAAATTATGTGCTTAATCAAACTGCATTAGAGTTTTTATTAAAAGAACACCTTCATTACTGACAAGTTTTTAACTGCCCTGTGTCTGTCCCCAAACTGCTTTTTATGTTTTAGGAACTGTAGATCCAGATGACCTGTGCCTCAGTATCCATCTACTGCCTTTTCTCCATTGCATAGTAATATTTTCTATAAATTGCTGCAGCTTCTCAGTGCAAATGAGTTAAAAACTATGGGTTCCTTTGAGTTCTTACCTGAATAGAAGCTGTACTTGAGGTACAGCAAAGACAAAATTACTTGGAACTACAGGTTCTACTACTACTGAAACTTGTGTCCAATACTGTTGTAATTTAAATCAAAACACTGTTCTAAAAAGACCTAGTTCATCCAAAGTATTTGGTTTGAGTTCTACCTAAATTGAAGTGGATAACGGAGAAATGATGAAACAATCTTTCTCAATTTCAAAATGAGACATTTTCTCTTTTGTTAAAAATATATTTATGGAATTCTTAGTTTTTTATTAGTTATAAATTTTGATTTCCCTTGTTGATTTGACAGTAAAACTGTTTTAAGAATACTAGAATTTTCCAAGAACAAAAGCTTTTTTGATCAGGTATGGGCAGTGCTTTTTGACTCCAGAAAAGGAGGTATTGTGCTAAACTGTGAGGAATCTGATAAGAGATTTAGGGGAGAGAAAAAAGAGAGAGTAGTCTCTTTTATTATTTTTTTGGGGAGAGACAGGGGGGGAAGCAGGGAGGGAAGTTGGGTGGTTGAGGTTTCCTTAGTAGGATTTTATACTTTTTCCCAGCTCAGAAATAATTTGACTTCTAAACTTGTGATCCTGTTATTCTTAGAAAAGCTTCTTTAGATCAAAGGTTTAATGACTTTTTTAAGCTTTTGAATACTCACTCTCTTCCAGACTTCATTCAGTGTTAAACTGTTGTCCTGTTTCTACAGAAGGATTGATTCAAAGGCTAGACCAATAGAAATGCTTAAAATTTATTTTAAAACAATATTTTGTTCATATACCGTTATACTATACGTGTCTATTTTAAGATTTAATATTAAGATAGTAAACCAGGTTGTGACAGTCAAGCCCTGAAGTTCTTTTCTACCTGGCCCATGCCTTTGCTTTACAGAAAGTAGTAAGGAAGTCCTGGGTCAGCTCCTGCATGGCAGCAGCTGACTGTTGGTTTGTGCCAGCAGTAGACACAAGATAGCTTGCGTGTATTTGAGAGGAAAAGGGAAAACTAATGGTGAGCCCTCAGCTATGTCCACACATAACCAAATAGGTTCATGGATCTCACTGTATCTTTACAGCCTTCAAGAAGACTGAAGGACTGGTAGTCTCTTGAACTAACTCATGTTTTCATAATAAAGGTTCTAATATTGGAATTGTCTGAAATTGTATTTCTTGGAGTTGACTGACAAATGTTTTCCAATATCTTTATAAGTTCAAGTTTCTCTCTTGAACATAACTGTAATAAAACTCTTCTTCCCTAACAATTTTAGCCTCCAGGAGGCAGCAAAAATTTGTGGGATTTGGTTGCTGTAATAAAGGGACAGGATGACAGTTTGCTTCCACAAAACTACTGCAAAGGAATTATGCATATGAAACACCTCATTAGATTTAGACTGGTAAGTGAAGCACAAAGAGTATGTGAAAGTGGTTGTTAGTCCATGTAGTATTTCACTATTTAAAAATAACATTCAACGCTTTACAAAGGGTCACAACTTCATATCCAAAGATATTTGTGCAATACCAGTTCTTCACTGCAATACTTGTCTGTTACAATTGCATTCAGCTGAGTCTGTGTGACTTCATGCATACTCAGTGTTAAAATGCTAGGTTGTAGTTATTAACTAGAAAAGCAATTTCAAAACAAAATCAATTGCAAACAATCATCACTACAGTTTCAGCTATGAAGTGATTTGTCTTGCCTATTATATACACTGTACTTTTATGTTCAGTAAATTCAAATTATTTGTTTGTATAAACATGAAGTGTGCAGCTATGTTCAGATGTAAAGACGGGAATTCATGTCTGAAAACGGGGGAGACTCATCAGAAATATGTTCTGTAGCTCTCTGTAAGAAGGAATGGCAAGAAACTGTCCTTAATACAGATACACAGCTTAAGAATGACTTGGATGAGAAAGGGAAATTCAAGTGCTAAGCCATAAATTAATTAGTAGCTGCATTTATGAATATGCAAAGAGATACCCAGTTTGTGTAGAATATGAAGATTCATCATTCTGTCAGGAAGTTCTTAGGAGTACTGAAGAATCCCATACTCCAATAACTGGATTGTAAATAGAGGAAAGATGATCTACTGGTATGGATCAGGAAATGCACTTGCCAGCCCCAGGGCTAATACTTGCCAGGTATCACCTGTTGTTTGCTGTAAAATCACAGGCTTTTTTAGAGTGTCCTATGTTCCTTGTCACTCTCAAGTGATTAAAGTTTAGTAGTGTTGTTAACTGTAATAATAGCAGCTGCTCTGCAAATCCTATGAAGCTCTGTTTGTGTCTCCATGTGTCCAAAAAACCAATTTTCTCAGCCAGTTGGCCTGAGAAGACATTAAATCTTGACTTGTGCAGTGCCAGCAGTCTGTTTACCCCTGCAAAATTATTTCATGCATTTATAACTCCAGTGACCTAGAGTAACTACAGTAATTGCTGGTCATTCTGTGGACCTGAATTAAGTGTTCACATTAATTAAAAGCATTTTTTCCCCTTCTTGCTGACTCAAAATCGGTGTTTGAAATCTTTAAGAGAAAGTATGGGGTAGGGTAATGCTGCCTGCTTATTAAGGACTGCTAATATTCTCTTTTCCTTAGGAAACTAAATAATGGCACTGCAGCACCTATACATTTCAGGATGAAGTAATGATGTATAGCAGCTCTGGTTTTTCTGGTCTTAGTAAACAGAGGATGCATTGATGACTTTAGCATGAAAATAATAAAAAGTATAGAGGTGCTGAGATAAAAAAAATGTAGTACGTTTTTTTAAAAAACCAGATTCTTGAGAGCTGCCATTGGTCTACGTGGCAGTTTACTTTGGGGAAGAATGTTCAAAATTCATTCTCCATCTTCCATATACAGTTCTGCAAAGTCATGAATAGCCCAATGCCACCATTGTGCATTGAAGATAGAATTCAACTGAGAATTCTTGAAATGGGAATCTCCCTTTGTTTTGTTTGGTTTTTTTTCCCTGTACATATAATTCTGTTGCAGCTTGTTTCTCAGGCTCTGCCAGATAAAGAAATTAAGTCTTGTCTTCGCAACTAATATAAAAATTGCAGAAGTTGGGAATATAAATAATTTCTTGGCTATAAGGTTACTGGGGCATGACAGATCAGATCACAGAACTTGTTGTCTACCAGTTAAGCCTACTGTCTTTGTTATTTCTTTGTGTGGACATCATTATAATGGTAACACGTACAATTTTCAGCTCTCTATGGTTTATGTTCACAAATAGTTTTTTTTTTAGTTTCAAAATATCAAGATTTTTATGAGGGACATCTGGATGAATTACCATTATATATGAGAATAAATAAGTTATTATAGGAAGATAATAAATGAAAATGTATATGCACAATAAAACATTAACACATTTACTTTAACAATGTAAATATAGTTCACTGTAATCTCATTGAAATCTCTTTTAATTAGCCTTTTTGCTAATGTTTTTCTTAAATTATAACCATTATATTCTGCTGTAATATTTACCAATAGTTCATTCTTAAGGAAATTTTTTTTCATCACAGAAAACTTCTAAATCTTTTTTTTTTTTTTCCCTCAGTCCAAGGCACAAGAACTGACAACAGTAAAGATGTCTAAATTTGGAGGTGGTATTGGTGCACCCAGCAAAGAGGAAAGACTCAAAGAAGCTGCAGAAATACATTTAAGATTAGGACAAATTCAACGATATTGTGAGCTAATGGTAGAACTTGGAGAGGTAAAATATCAGAACACTATTGAAGAATAAAACTTATTGAAGTTTCTGAAAAAACAGCAACCCTAGCAAAGATGGGGAAGCAATGAATGGGTCACAAGTCCCCAGAAAAATAATCTTGTTCCACTTATTTTTAACATATGCAGTCTAAACCATAACTCATTCCTTATTTAACTTTGACAAATATGTTTTTAATGGAAGAAAAGTTACACTAGTTTAAAATATGGCTGCTTCTCAAATGGAAATTATCATGTTAAATGTATTATTGCTTTCTTCTAGTGGGACAAAGCTCTCTCAGTTGCACCTGGTGTATCAATGAAATATTGGAGGAAGTTAATGCAAAGGTAAGTTAACTAAAATATGATGGCAAATTGTAGCTTCAGTTCATAACAGGACTCAGACAAGTAGGAAGGATGGATACTATTACTAGATACAGTTGTCTTTTGTTCCAGCATTCTAGTGATGTTACTTTTTGTTCAGTAAGCTTTGAGATAGAACTGTGGAGAATTTCAATAATCTTGTGTACAAGAATCAAAGGGTTGAAAATAAATTGCAACTTTATAAACTCTTTCAGTGCAGTATTCACACTTTGTAAATCTGGAAAGGCAGATGGGTTTCAGTGAACTTTATTTGGCTTCATCTAACACCTACGCCATGTAGTTGGCTTAAGTGATTGTTCATATATATGGTTCCTTCTTGTTTATTTATTAATTTGTTTAATTAGGAGAGCTGATCAGTTAATTCAGGAAGAAAATGATGATGTCATCCCATACTGTATAGCTATTGGAGATGTGAAGAAACTGGTTTCATTCTTTACTTCAAGAGGTCAGCTTAAAGAGGCTCTACTTGTTGCACAGGTATAACTATACATATATACCAGTGTGGGAGATGTATTTATCTCTTAGCTTTTAAGTCAGAATGTGACATGCACATTTAAAAGGCAAAATAGCTGAATAATGATGCCCTAGTCTTTACTTTCATATGGTATTGACCAGTTTTTTTACAGAAATCACAAGAAGGAGGTACCTCACGTTTACAGATTTAAAGCCTGATTCTGCTAAACTGCAACAAATGACCATAATGTAAACCAATGTGTTCAATTTCAATTGAAATGGAACCTGATTTTAAACAGCTGGTATTGTCCTTAACATCAAATTCATGTAGGATTTGATTTCTCATTAATTTCTACTGAGAAATCATCTGTAGGTTTTAGCTAAATAATGTACAGAATGTAGCTTTGACACATGCTTATATTGTTTTGAACTATAGTTCAAACTATAGTGTTTGAACTTCAAAGCAAGTTAAAGCTCCAGAAAGATCTTAATTTTTCATGTAAGAGAGGTATTGCAGAGCTACCACAATTCATAGAATAATCTGTCTCAAAGGTTTAATAAGATAATAATGAGTAAAGTGACAAAATGCCAGGATTTACCTTCCTTTGTAACTGGGCCTTGAGGTTTAATGCTGTTGTCCCAGCTACATCTTCAAGCATGTGAAAGAATTTCAAGAAATTCACAGAATCAATTAGGTTGGAAAATATCTCTGAGATCACTGAGTCCATCCCTTTACCAACCACCACTTTGTCAACTGATTTCATTTTAACCCACACTCATCTCTTTGTATTTAATGTTAGAAATAAATTATTGTAAGATACAAAGAAAAGTTCACCTTAAGCCACTATATGCCAAATCTTTCCAGATTTGCTGGTTTACCTGCTGAGCAGTATCTATGGACTTCATCCTTCCCTCAGAGCTGCTTGCTACTTGGGGTGTAAAAATCAAGGTTGTAGCCTTCACCATCCATTATATCCAAATGCTGAAGAATCCTGCACCAGTGCATAGGAAGGAAGAAGTCTCTTGCTTCAGTAGAATTCTTGTATGGCTAGATAAAACTAGACTAAGATTTAGCTATGACTAAGTTAATTAGTTTATACAGTAAAATATTTTCTTTTTTATAACTGGGCTTTAGAATGATTTTTATGTATCTTAGATTATTTTTATTGTTATTGAAAAATTTCATTTCATCTTCAGTTTGAATTCTGCATTAATTAATCTATATTTTATTCACTTCCAGGCAGCTTGTGAAGGAAATATACAGATGTTGACACTCTCCACAACAAGTGGAACTTCAAATTCTGCTGGAAACAATGCAGATGATTATAATGAGTAAGTTGTTCTAGTATATAACTATAAAACTCATTTTACTGCAGAGTGTAAAGTCATTAAGGGTGATAAAGCAGAGTGGTTTAATTTGGCATCAGCAATGTAGTGTTCCACAAAATATTGCATCTTGTAGTACTTAGTGGAGTTACTAACTACCTGATGCTACACTTATTTCCCTGTTGTGCCTCCTGGCACAAAATGGATTTTTCATATGTGTGCATTATAATTATAAATGTCCTTTTCTCTTGCTTAATATGTAAGATGCATTCCTGTGCACTAAAATATATAGCATATTAACTGAGAACTTTTGGTGAGTAAGATTTAGCATTAACAAGTATTTGTGATCCCCTGTTATTACACACAATCTCCTCCTGAAGCTTTGCTCTTTGTCATAAGTGAAGGTTCTGGTAATGTAAAATAAAAATCAAACTGAGAGAGTAGGTTTAGATTAGATATTAGGAAAAAATCCTTTACTCTGAGGCACTGCAACAGGTTGCCCCGAGAAGCTGTGGCTGCCCCATCTCTGGAAGTGTTCAAGATCAGGTTGGAAGAGGCCCTGAGTAACCCAGTCTAGGGGAAGACATCCCTGCCCATGGCAGGCGGCTTGGAACAGAATGATCTTTAAGGTTCCTTCCAACATGAGCCATTTTATGATTCTCATTGTCCATGTCCATTAAAAAAAAAACCACAAATATGCACCTTGCCACAAATATGCACCCAGAACAGCACTCAAAAACCTGAATTAAATTATCAAGTTATAGTTGTAGTTAAAGAAAAACAGTTTGGAGGCTGTGTAGTTACTTCATTTACATAAGCAGTTTTTGAGCAATTAGAGAAGTACTAGTGCAGAGTTTACAGGTACAGATTGGATATCCAGGTATTTGATTTTCCTTCTGTCAATCTGAAGAGACATTTCCTACTGATGTAAACTTTGGGAAACTGACCCACCTTAGTATGTACCAACATAAGTAGTGGATAAAGCTCAAACAGATTGCATTTTTCAAGCTAGTAGTGTCATTATCTGTGAGCCAAATATAGCAACATTTATGGTACAGAAGCAAATGTGGTGAATTACATAAATCAAGACCCAAGGCACTCCAACCTTAAAGTGACCTTGTAGAATTTCTTTTTTGTTCTTGCAGTCTCCTGCAGAAGGTCAGTAAAGAACTGGCAGATTGGTATTTCCAGGATGGTCGTGCAGTGCTTGCAGCATGTTGTCATTTGGCTGTCGAAAATATAGAGGTAATTTTTTTTTCTTTAACAATGAAAAAGAATATTTACTTCCTTTTTACATCTCTACACATGTTTTAAAATGTATGTATCATATTCTAAAATGGTATTTGGCATTTGATTTTTCTATACTTATGCAAAGTTAGATAGTTATAGTATTAAAGTTAGTAGCAGAACTCCCTTGATTCTATTAAATTCAAGGTCTCTCTCATGCACAGAAGGTAGCATGTTGCTGCTGAATTTTATTTACAATATCTTGTTATATTAGACAAGGTAAGATACTTAAGTACCTTGGATATATACATCTAAGTGTTACTGTTTATGGTGACCCAAAATACCCATTCAAAACTGGAAGTTATTGTGCTAAAGAAGGTGCAATCATCCACCTTGAAGAATTTGCAGTCTAAATGAAGAAGTAAATAGGAAAAGAAAACCCCACGCCTCCGTACAAAAAATAGAACTGACATGTAGGAAACATTTTATTATGGTTTTTATTTGCTTGTAGTTTTACAAATTGTTTCTTTTCCTCATTTTAGCTGGATTTTGTTGTTGTTAGCTTAACATGTTTTTCCTCCTCTATCCCCCCCAAAAAATATAATTTCTTCCCAAAGAGAAATTGAGAATCAGTAAATTCCTATATTTCTAAACAGGCATATTTGAAGTTATTGTGTAGTCTCATAGGGTTTGACATTCTGCTGTGCCTATCAGTAACTGTGCTCAGAAAGAGTAAGAACAGGACAATCCTTCCTGTTTTCTGGGGGTTTTGAGTCTCCTTTCATTGAAAGAGAGGGGGAAATATAATCTCTGAATGCTAGTGTCCTTAAGATTAGATCGAATTCCTAGCATGCATTTTAGGTATTGTATTTATGTGATCTCTTCAGCTGAATAAAGGAAGATACTGCTAAAGGAAATCTATTTGGTTGTTTAAAAGCACATTGACATATGGTGCACAGTTATTTACTCATTCAAGAGACCCAAAATATATAAAATTTGGTTTAACTATTGCATATTTTGTCCATCTGTAAAAAGTGTCATAAGTGAATGTCCTATGCTCAACATGATGAATGGCCAAAACTGCTTCTGTCCTTTAATGATATAATTTTTTCATTGAGCAAGCTTGCGATGGCAAACCTGATTCGTGGAAATGAACTGGAGCTGGCAATCAGTGTGGGTACTGTCTTGGGAGAAAGTGCAGCACCAGCAACACATTATGCCCTAGAATTACTAGCAAGAAAATGTATGACAGTAATAACATGGTAAGAATTTCTTAATCCAAAGATTTTTTTTAATTTTCTGCGTGACAAAGCAATCAAGGTGTGTCATTGTGAAACTTTTGTAGAGATTAAATCACAATGGGATGGAAGAATAAAAATTGCTGCTTGAATAAGAATTGCTGTATTAGACCTTTGAAGTACAGGGCATGCAAATATTCTGCTTTAATCTCAAAATATATTCTGTATGCATTGTAAATGAGAGAGGAGTCATTGTCAGAGTATAAAACCCACTGAAAAAAACACCCTAGATACTTGGGCAATAGGTAGCTTATGAAGTCCTAGTTTTTACTGAGTAAAAAGAACTGCTTCAAAAAAAGTGAGGCTGGAACTGAGTTAAAAAGTCAAAAGGAACAGCTCAAGTAGGATATATGAAGTGATTTTTAAGTAGTTGATTGAAAAATATAAAACTATGAGTCTGAGGAATTATCTTCTATTGGTATTAGGAACACAAGACGACTGCAATGATTTAAGGATGAAACAAGATTGCTGTTTAGTTGCACAGGAGTAACTTCTCTCTTGCATATAGGGGAAGGCTTCTGTGGCAAATTTTCTTTTCCTCATTGTAGTGGTTTTACTTTGAAAAAATCAGCTTCTTGTTTTTCTGTCTAACAATGAAAAAGCAGGAAACCTTTCTAAGGTGTATTTGGCAGCTGTATAACTGGTTTGTAATTAACATTTCACAAAAAATGTGTACATAAACTGTTAAGGATCAGTTTTTCTTCTACAGTTAGTATTTGCTAATGTATTTAGAGAGAAACATAGTGGAACTCCTCTGCCTTAGAGAGGAGATTAGAACGTTAGAATATTTAGCTTTCATTAGACAATGAAGCATTGTAGAAAAAGATAAAATAAGAAACTGGTGACTTGCTGCTTTCGTTTTGCAGTGGTTTAGCATGTCTGCATTGCACCAATCTTAATAGAGTTGTTTTGGCAACTCCATCTGCAGCTTTTAAGGTTTCTGAAGCTCTTTCATTGTTAAGGGTGATTTTTATGTAGCCTCCAATAGGAATTACTGGAGTTAAAGAAACAGTGCATATTTTTTCCAGTTCATAACAAAAGCTTGTTCTGATCTCAGGGCTGTAATTACTGCTTATAATGGTATGGCATCTATGTGTATGTCCATAAAGGTGCTGTAAGCTTATAGCATGTGTACACTGAAGTCTACGTGGTGATAAAGTCTGTACATGATAAAATTTTAAAGTGATGTACTGCATATTGCCCAAGTATATATCTGGACTTTTCAATGGGTTTCACACACTGTGCTGAACACCTTGCAATCCTGGATTCTGATTTTCAGCCTTGCAGCATATTTTTTATATTCTGTAGGAAAAGATCAGAGATTCATGAATCTCTTTGTTTTGTAATAAAGGGATTTTCACACAGCATAATCCCTTTAGTTAACTGCACTCATAAGATCATGTATAGGGAAGGTGGAGTTCAAGGGTCTCTGATATTTGAAGGGCTCCCTTCTTAAATTTACTGGTAGTTATGCTGAGGGATATATCAGTTGGAAACATTTCACTGTAGTGAAGCACTTTATTGTAGACAGCAAAAGGAGTACCAGAAGGATCCTGATGAATTAATAAAGAAATCAGTTACTGAATGGTGGAATGTTTCTTGGGTTTTGGTTGGTTGTTTTTAGAAATGCTCTAAAATATAAAATCAAGCAAAAAAAAAAAAAAAAAAAAAAACCAAAACCAAAAACCCCCTAAACATTCATGCACTTTCTCAAATCTAAAGCCTTGAGAAAATGAGTGAATGTTTAAGGACACATTTTTGTTTGTATTTAACACCTAAATATTGTCAAAAGCAGCTTTCTACTATTCAAAAAGCTAGTCATATTTTACCAGAGATACTGAATTCTGCATTTGCAGACTTAGCCACCTTGTTTTGATCTTTATACCAACAGTATTTTCAGTTTAATTCTTAAAAATCATTCCAGTTTCTTAGAATCTCTAGGTTCTTAAAAATCATTCCAGGTAGCACAACTTGTAGGCCATTATCTTCTTTGAAGTACCTTTTTTCAAATGAATATTTGATTTCAGTTTTTTGACAAGAAAATTTCTAATAACTTAAAAAATGTTTAAATTGCTTATTAAGATTAGTACATATAAGTAAGTGATCTTGAATATTGCTTAAGAACTTGTGAAATATCCTAGATTCTGGAAGAATGCTTCTGTAACTTGGAAAAGTAGCTGTTGCACAGTAATATTATGACAGATTTTCTAAAGACCTTTTGGCATGAGTTTCTTTATGTTGTCAAAAGGCATAAAATAGAAAGCTATTTTTTTTGTTGTTGCTGTTGAAGTCAGTTGCCCTGACCCATAGATTTGCTGCTGTAGTTTATTTATTTTCTATCAGATATTTTCTCTGTAAAGAATTGCAAATTTTTTTTCAATACTGTTTCAATGTCTTCCTTTTAGCTTCCCATCACTTGGATACAGGTATTTTGCTTTTTTGGAGAAAGTTTAAGCTTATTTTTTTCCCTTAGTAAAGTCACAAGCTTTTCAAATTTCTCTAAGTGTCCTAATTTTTAATTGCTATTAACACTTGAAAGTGAGATAGAAAGCAGTTGCAAATATTGGATAATAGCTAACTTGAACATTTTTAAGCTAAGGACCACATTCTGAAAATCCAGAGGTGATCAGTAGATTTTTTGCCTTACAAAGGGGCAAGTCAATCTTAAGGTTCACCGGAGAAATGATGTCTGCTTGAATAGAAGAGTCAGAGAATAAGCAGTTCTTAAAACTTAAACAGAACAATTTCCAAATAATTTCCTAATATTATACATTCCCTTCTTCTGTTTGTTGTGTGAAGGATAGGGTAACAAATGGTAAAAAGTTTAGGAAAATGTAAGAAATGTCACTTTGCTCAAACAGTATTCCTTTGAGAGGGATAAAAATAGGTATCACATTTTTCCCCGTATAATCTCTCGATTTCTGTGTCGCATGAGCACCAGGCCATTCTGGATGACTGAGAGATGTCCTATGTTGATGTCATGAAGCTTTAGAAGCCTGGAATTTTGAGGATGGCTTCATGACACGGAACCACATTATCATCTTTTCTTATCTCACATTGGAGTGTTCCTATTCTCCTTTCCCATCCCTGCTCACAAATTCTTCCATTTCACTTTGAGATGGTTCTGAGGCTTAAGAATTGCACAACTATTTAATTCAACCAGCTAAAGCAACAGAACATTAATGAATGACCTTCCCAGTAAGATGAATAATTAAGCCTCATTTATTGAACAAAAATATTCTTAGATACTGAGCTTGCTTCTGCACTTCTCTGGAAATAGTATTTTTTCAGCAATCTCTTCTTTTATTAGGAATGTAAAGGGAAAATAGCTTCCCTCTATTAAAAACCATCAAGAGTAACTATATGTCATCTTTTGTTTGTGCAGGGATTTAGCAGTTGATCTTCTTATGATGATTCCTGATAATACACTGCAGTTAGTGAAACTATGTGCTTTTTATCCTGGATGCACAGCAGAGATAAATGACCTGCATGAAAAGGTACAATGTAAAAGAATTTACCTGAATCTAATAAGGTTTTGTATTGATTCATTTACTAATTTCAAAAAACATAAGGCCATATAAAACCACAGGATGAATTTGACTTTCACATCTTATATGTAACATATTCTTTTCTCCTCTATTAATCTTTGTTGACTTTATCTTCAGTATTGTACAATAAATTTAGTTTTTAATTTCTATCCTTCAGTGCACTCTTTCCCTGACACGTTACTTTCTGAAGTACCTTATGATCTTCAGAATCACGTGTCAGTACAATTTATAACCTACTAGATGTGCAGCCTAATCATGTTTTGGCAGATCAACTTTCTGTAGTCTGAATTGTTTTATGTTTTGCGCCTGTTATGTCCATAAATGTCCCCTTTCCTCTTCAGCAGCAGAAGGGTCTGCTTTGGTTGCTCTCCCTTAGGGTGTGACTCAGACTGCATATTTATTAAACAGTAGTAAAAGCTTCACAAAAACACTAGCAATGAAAACTGGTACTGTGTAAATTAAAGTTACAGAGCCTTTTCCAGTGCTGCTGTGATCTAGATGACTTTCTTAATGCGCAGTATATGCAGGTATGTCTTTCAATGACTCCTTCAGAGAGAATTTTTTCTTGTTGTGTGCAAACATCAGTATTTCTCTGCATCTTAGAAAAGTGTTTGAACATTTCAGTCATTTTCTGGCAAAATGTTTGTTTTCCAGTGTAATCTTCCTGATGTGGAAGAGTGTATGCGAGTGGCAGAGACAATTCAGGCAGATGGGGATGTATTTGAAACAATGAAGTACTATCTGTTAAGCACAGAACCTGAAAAGGCTCTCCCTGTTGGCATTCAGTATGTGAAAGGTATGTAGTTGGATGAAGAACAATTTTAAAGCAAAAGTTGTCTGTATAACTTTCCTTATGAGATATTTTTCTTTTTATTTTTCAACAGAACAACTCTGTGGCTCAGATTGGACTTTAGATTCAGTCTTTCCATATCTTGATCTTTTAAGTTACATACGGACTGAGCAGTTAATGTTGCCTAAGTGTAGTGAGTGAGTATATTTTCCCTGACTTAGAAAAGTGGGACTTTCCTTAAAGGAATCTTTCAGATTGTATATATATAGGTGCACACTGTTAGTATCATTTTTTTGTTTAACAGAGGAGGGACACAAAAAAAAAATCCAGCAAGCATGCTTTTTTCCAGTCTGGAGAACAGAATGTGGATTCTCCCAAACTATGAAGGTTTAGCAAGAAAAAAAAAAAGATATTTTATTGCTGCTTTCTCTGTGGAGCATTTACAATCTATGAATCAATATTGGTCTTATGTGAGGAGCTTCACCTTGATCAGCTCTGGTTTCAGTTTGCTGAAGTGGTATCACAAATCATGTGGGCTTTTATGTCAAAGCATTAAGGAACGTTGAGCTGTCAGAATTAACTCAGAATTAACTCTAAAATAGATGGATAGCACTGGTTCACCTTTATGATGGATGGTTGCAGCTAGGCCTAGGTGCCTACACGAGTATATGTGTGAAGAACAAAAAGGAGAAAAAAGTTGGGGAAACTTGGTGAAACTGAAATCTACACTAATATTTGGGGCAGTTTTATTTACATTTATTTACATTTACATTCTATGACATTAAAAGGTCTGAGTGATGTTGTTTGTGTAACTCTATTTAATTGTGCTTAAAAATTGTGTCATAAATGTCATTTAAAATTTAACGATGGAAATCAATATGAAGCAGATGCAGTCTGTTTAAACAAGTCCATGACACAGAAAGTAAGCATAATCAGTGAACATATATTCTCCACAAAAGGTGGATGGATAAATTAGGTTTTAAAATTATAACATGAATATGAGTTTGTTTAATGTTTTTCCAAATGCTTGTTGTTTTTCATGATTGATACTTGTTCATTTATAGGTTTCGGAATGAGTTACTGATTTTGTGTGGTTACATTGGTGCTTTACTTGCTATCAGAAGAGAGTACAACAGCATTGTACCTGCACTATATGAGTATACAAGGTAATACTGTGTCTTCATTAACTCTAAGTAATCTCAGTCTTTATTATGACATATGCCATACATCCCACTTCTTCACATCACATCCCAAAAAAATGAAAACATGTCTTTCCTCTTAGCTATCCTCATGTCTGAAACTTGGTGAGAGGATGGGTGAAAAGGAAAAGGAGCATTTGTTTGTTGTTGGTTTGGTTTTTTCTTTTCTGAACCTAAAGAAATAACAAGATCAAATACAAGCTTTTACAGAAGGGCTATTCTGATGTGGATATTATTAGAATAGTAACAAGCAGTCTTTGAGACTCAGTTTGTGATACTTTTACTTATGGCTGTAAAGTTTTCAATTATTTATTATGTAAAGAACCACAAAACAACACCGCTCAAAGCTTTGTTCTTGGATTGCCCAATATCTTCAAGACTCACTGGTTTTTAGTTTCTGGCCCATCTTAAACTGGACACTTACCTGCTCAAGGTGAACAATTTATATGCTTAAGCAGGACATTTTTAAGGGATCCTAAAGCAAATGAAAGATGGCAGAGTTAGGTCAGGTAGTAACTGCCACGTATATTATATTTTGACAAATAAAAAAAGGCACCCACTGCAAGGGCTTTGAAACTGCTTTCTGCAAGTGAAACAAGGCTGTCCCAATGTATGTGTTGAACCATGTTTCTCTAATTGCATTTTTACCATATATGGTACGTGCAGGCAAAAGGGATCCTTAATTTTAGTAAAGTTGACAATATTAAGAAATAAAACCACATATAGCCTTGAAATATAGAGTGGCCTCAAGTTAAAAAAAATACAGCAAATGAAATAAAGTGTAAATAGGGATAATTAAAATAAAATTTAAATATAAAGCTATACTTCTAGAACTTGTATGAGTATTATTGAAGCTTAATATAGTGTATATTGTGAAGGATCAATTTATTTCCATAGTTATTCCATATCCAATCGGAAATAGTTTTATTTTACTACTGTCTATCATGTCTTGTTTCTAAGAAAATTGTCATTATTAGGATTAATTAGGACTTTAATTACTTGCATTCCTTTTCAGTCAGCTTTTAAAAAGACGGGAAGTATCGGTACCTTTGAAAATTGAACAGCTTTCTGAGGAATTAGATGCATGGAGAGCTTGCACACAATTAAACAAGTAGGTGGAAAAGTATAAAATTACCATGAGTGAGACTAGTAGTATTTAACTGTTTAGCTGTAAATTTATTCCCTATGTAAAGTCTGAATGTAACTGCTTTGCAGATCTTAACCTCTCACACAAATTAGGAAGCCAAGTTGAAAACCAAATTTCTTTTATGTTCCTAGGCCCACGGATGAGTTGCCATGCACCCCACCCTCTGAATCACAGAGAGCTCTGTACTCAGTACTTGTCTCACGAATTCAGGGGGAGCCTCTGAAAGGAATGGTTGGGCCAGACTGTGTCACTGGATCAAATCTTCCCAGTCATTCAGATGTTCACACCTCCTGTTTGACAGGGCTAAAGATCCAGGTACGCTTTCAGAGAGCTGAAGTGCTCTTTCTTGCTGATAGCAATGACTATTTGTGAGGTTGCCATAAATCAAAGGTCTCTCCCACCATTTGGCTGGAAAAAGGTTTACCCTGTTATCACAGAAGCAGACTTAAATTGACAGGAAGTGACATCTGCGATATAAGAAAGACTGTATAAAGAATTCTCCAGTCAAACAATTGTCATTTCCAAAATCCAAAACCTTTTAGTTTACACATTAAAGATTTCCTTTGCCAAACGTTGTATCTAAAGTGCATGTACCTTTTGGCTAATCCCTCACCACAGCTAGAATAAAAACCAGGAGAATATTTGTCTTCAACCACATACTAATATTTTTCTCGTTTTGGTTTTTATCGCTATGGAAATGCATACTATAAAACTTGGAATTCATGACTAATGAAATCCAGACATTAGAAGACTAAATATTCAAATATATTTATTCATCACTCACATTGAGTTTTATGATTAATACACATTAATCCTTATAACACCTATTTAGCATATCTTGTTATTTTAATAAAGAGAAAATTGAAAGATTTTGAAAACACTACTCCTGACTCCAGAAAATGCCTCAGTATGAATTTACTTTCCTAGGTGATACTGAATCTGTTTCCTTTGTCCAGTGTAAGATGTCAGCCCAAAGAGTAACAGGGTGGTTTAAAGACTAAGAGGGATGGATAGTTTTCTGATGAAAATTAGAGTTTACAAAATGCTAGTGGGATTTTTGAGGTAAAAAAATTCTCAACTGCTCACCATCAATCTAAAATAACTTGCTCTCAACACTTCCAGAATAGATGAGTAGTCTCTGCCCATGGCTGTACTCTCAACATTTTCTAACAGACATGTAAAGCTGCCAGTGTTAGAGTCCATTCAACAAGAATAGCAAATATGGTGTCACCAGCTTCTCATCTACAAGATCCGTATTTCTAGATTAGCATACATTAGGAGTGGTGTCTTTGGGCATGCAGATCGGCTCAACAATCAAAATCAGTTAATACTAAAGCATGGCAGCCTACTTGTATGGGTTTACAAGTTTTATGTAGCAAGTCTGGAGAGCATAATTCTTTAAGAAAGCACTGAAATTGAAATGCAGCTTTCAGAGCACATTTTGTCAAATTAATAAATTAGCAAATAGCTCTTTTTCCATCACATGAATACTTTGTCCTTTTCATAGTGAATAATTCAAATTATTCTGTAGACTGCGTGTAGACTCTGTTTTCAAACAATTCATGGAGACATTATATCAAGAGGATTTTTGTGGATAGGAAAAGCAAGGATCAGCAGAAATAATAATCATATCCATGATGAAATAGGGACAGTATTCTGAAGAAAAATGCTTGTTACCTCAGTTTCTAATTCAAGCTAAATTTACCTCTGGAATAATTGACAAGCATATATAAAATAACAATAAAACACATCAAACTAAAAATTTCAATATTGTGAAAGGTTGGGTTGACACAGATTTGGGAACATAAGTGCCCTCAATTCATAACGTGTCCCTGTTATCAGAGTTCTAAGTGAGTGGGGAAAAATATCTGTATGAACATAGTCGATAGGTCTAAACAAGGCATTTATGTTCTTCTGAGATAAAATATGCTTTTTGTTGTGGCCTTTACACAATCTGTATATAACTTCATTTTCTCTTCCTTCCCAAACATTTTTGCTTCACAGGGTCCTGTGTTCTTCCTCGAAGATGGAAAATCTACTATTTCACTGAATGATGCTTTGATGTGGGCCAAAGTGAATCCTTTTTCACCATTAGGAACAGGAATACGACTTAACCCATTTTGATGAGGTGTTTCCTCTGTACTTTATAGTGCTTAAAATAACACTCTGGGTGTTAATGCTGATTTAACCTTGATTGTCAAAGGACAGAGAGGTGGTAGTTGATTCCTACTGCAGGTCAATTACTTGAACTTTGAAAATTTTAACATGAGAACAAAAGGATTTCTATACAAATGTTTGTTGAGAATCCAAAGAAAAGAGTTATTTGATAATCCAAAGAAAAAGTCCTAATCTCATATATAGCCATGTCATTTTTTTTTGTAAGAATATTGTCATCAGACAATTATTTTTGTCAACTTTGTGTGAATAGATGCTTTGTAAAGTAAGCAACTATCTACATATTACCAAAATATTGATAATAAACTGTGAAACCCATAAACACCCTTCCAAACATATAATCACAGAAATATTTACTTTATTGACAGCAACTCCAAACTTTTTTTAGAATGACTGGAATATTTTGGCTGTTTCACACTGTCTCCCTTTTTAATTTGAACTAATTTTTACACACAGGGTTCTATAGCAAAAGTAAAATTTCAAGAGTAGGTGTTTTTTTCATCCACTTGTTATTGTGCTTTAACAGCAGTACAAATAGAAGGTCACTTATGTTTTGTGTAGATTATCTATGTTTTCTTTAGATGATCTATTTTTTATTTATTTATTTAGATTATCTAGATTACAAAATTGTATTTTCTAATAGGATCATATTTGGCAACATTTTCCGTTATACTTTCACAGGAGGCTAAAACTCTTTATAAATTTTCTTGGTTTTTTTAACAAAGGCTTTGTATAGAATAAGCAGCATATTTATTGAAGTTATTTAACTATGCTATGTACATTTAAAAAGCTTGTTTTCTCTTTACATTTTGTATTAGTTATAAACATGCATATAATATGACAGACCAGAAGTAAGTACTTGGGTATTTATATTTTTATTTACTACATCTGCACTCAAATGGAAAAGCAGTTAGGGCAATAGAATACTAAAAATATTTAAAGCTGTGTATAGTATGGAATTTATTATAAGGCAAATATTATACTCATTATTCTTATTAATAATTCTTATAAGCAGAATTGCTCACTTTTAGAAAAGATGCCTTGGTTGCAATACTTTTTGTTAGCTTAATAAGCTAAGCATTTGTTAGCTTAGTACATAAGCAGAAATCTATTTCATCTGGGTTTTTTTGCTGCTACTTTAAAATAAATTTTGAAATTTATTTAAATTCCTGATAGTTACATTAAATATAAAGAGGTTACAATCAAAAAATGGCAGAATTATTTCTAAAGCAACTGTTCTAAAACTGGAAATAGTATTGGGTCTCTATTTAGTAGATCCTATCAAAAAAGCCTCAGTTTAGAGGCAAGCCTTGCCCTTATTTAACTCTAGAAATAACAATGCCACCATGCTGGAATGTTGGGATGGAGATTAGAAATAAAAGAAAATCCTGGGTTGGACTTTTGCCCTCCCTCTTTAAAATCCTCTGTCAATGTTCTAGAGTATTATTACAGGGTTTCTAGTGTAAGAATATATTGGGTGGGGGAACACAGCTGTTTTGTACCCTAAAACCCCCATTTTTATACATGGGTGCTGGAACCAAATCTTTTACTTCCTGCAAGTATTCTCTGAAAATATTTTTCCTTTGTTTACTCCATGGTACTTGCAGAAGAAGAATTCAGTTTCAAAAGTTAAAATTCATAGTTTTTGAAAGAATTTTCCATCAGTCAGTATCTGATCTTGCTTCTGTCAAATGAAAGACTGTCTGTCTTTTAGCACATAAATCTTACAACCTTGTATATAAAAGTTCTTGATACAGAGGTGGAGAGCAAAAAAAAGAACTGATCATGAAGCCCCATGACTGAGGATTGGGATCTGAAGTATTAACTCAACTGTCATTCTACTATATTTAAAATATTTTGTTGTATCATAAAAATTTTTATTAATATTTCACAGTTAAAATATATTGAATATGTAGAATAACTGCATCAATGTGTTGCACATAAATTATGACCTAACATGGAATCTTGGGCAAATCTACTCCTTCTAAATTACAGAGTGAGGGTTAGGAATTCATTCCTTGCTAAAATACAAAAATTAAGTCAAAGGGCATTTTTTATATTGGGGATCCATCAGGTAACAGTCTTTGTGAATAACACGAAGTTGTATTTTCCTTGAAGTCGTTTGTACAGTGGTGGGTGAGGGCAATATGCAGAAAAGGTTGTAATTGTGTCTGCTGTTACAGCTGTGGTTGCAACTGTCAACTGCTTCATCAGTTTCAAAAATAATTTCAGATTGTTTGCTAATGTGTAGCTTCATTGTCTAGTATAGCAAGTCAAATACAGATATCTCCCCCTTAATATTAAAGAATACTTTGTCTTCAAAAGACTGTTTGACTCCTCTGTAAAAGTCATATTTCCATTTTAATGAAAAAACATACGAAGCTACACAGCTAGTGCTTTCCAATTACTATTAAATCTCTGTTATGTTCAACATCCGTGCAAAACCAAATCCATTGTTTTTTGGAAATAATCTGTCCCAACAGTACTGACATGTTTATTATCTTCAGAGACAGCTTCACTGGCAGCTGCAGTCTGAGATAGGAGATTTGGTACTTTAAAGCCATGATGTGTGGCATGATGCCCTGTCTGTTCGACCCTGCTCAGGGCTCCTGCCAGGCTGGGCCAGTGATGCTGCCCTGGCCATGGCCGGAGCCAAGCAGCCCACAGCCCCAGGGCAGGCCCAGGAGAAGCACAGGGAGAACCTTGCATTCCACGTGCTTTTTCACCCCCCAGTGCAGTGCCTCCTGTGGGTCTCTGGAATGCATTTTTTTTTCTTTTTCTCTGAAAATGCCTTAGAACACTTTTTAACTAGTATAACAGTTCTTTAAGTAAGAGCTTTATTGTAATAGGGAACTTAAACAGTGCTCTGACCTGGGTCACTGTTTGCTTCAGATCCTGGTTTCTAACATTTTAATACATAACATTTATTTCATACTAAGAATTCAACCCATCCAAGCCACATTGAATAGGGCCCTGACAGCATGAGAACAGCAACAAATCTGTAATTTCTGGCTAAACAAGGGATCATTTTTGGAAGGGATTTTACCAAGCACTAACACCAAGTATTTCATTGCCCTGTGTTTTTGGTATGTGAAAGTAGCACAGGGCTCTGATCTGCCAGAGACATGTCCCAGTGCATAGTCCTGCCAGGCCAACAATATCCATTCCCTCATTTGTTTGTCCCTGTCACATAGTAACAGAAGCAATGCCCAATCCAACTCAGCTCAGCTTGCCAAAATGAACTCAATTTTCACACAATTATCTCTTAGCAAAAGGTGGAAGTTTATGTTGAAAAGTGCCTCTTGCCTGAGATCGAAGTAATGGTATTACCAAAAGCCAGTTTCTTCTGACTAGTGCCCTATTCTGTATAATTACACACAAAAATACTACCAAATACCTGTAAACTACCAAGATGGTCTTTGTTCACTCTTTGGATGGTGGCAGGGATCATGGAGAATGGTGGGAATAAATTTTGCAAATGCTACAAGAGCATGAACACACCTATTTTCAATGAGGTCTCTGGTGTTACTCTCAGCAAAACTTCTAACCTTATGTGTTCCAAATAGGTGTTTTGGAGAATAGCTGTGTTTGCTCCAATCTGATACAGGTGTCTAGAACATGAGAGCTTTTTTTGCCACTTTGTCTGAATCAAACTTGAAAAGCAATGTATGTACACCTGAAGGTGAGGTTCTAAATGAGCTCATTCTACGTGGAGAAGTTCAGCAGTGCTGTGGTTGGCTTGGCACTTCAAAGTTCGCTTGCTTGTGGGAGTAATACACAGTAATGGTGTTGTACCTAAAACCCCAAATTGCTACTTTCTGGATGAAAATAAAAACCACTACACACACCCCAGTACAGACTCAGGATATGATGGACTCCTAAGCAGCTCCTCTGCTTTTGACTGAGGATATCTGCATTTGACTTTCCAAGGACTCCAGAAAAGCCCCCTAACTAGAGCTTTTGCAGTAAAAAGAAGCAAATTAAGGTTATTAAACAGTGTCAAGACAGCTACATTTTTTATTAGGAGCATATTATTTAGCAACTGAGTAAGCATTCCTCTTTGTGCAAGCTTCCTCTATAGTTAGTTTCTCACTTATCATCTTTCCAGTAGAAACATAAATACTGAAAGGAGTCACTGAAAAGGAATGGAAGAGGGTGAATCACCAAGGGCAAATGGCAAGTTTTCAGATGTCCCGTGCTTTGGTTTGCAGGAACTGAGCATCAGTCACTGAGAAAGTAATCTGTTCTCCAAAGAACAGCAAATGAGAAGAGGGAAAGGAGGAGTCCTGCATTTTAATCTATTCAGATCACAATCGTCAAAAATTCAAGGGCATGAGCAAAGCCTCAGGGTTTTCTAATGTCCCTTGGGGGTGTCACCATTCTGTCTCTGGCTAGAGTTGAACAATACCTTTTCACAGAAATGCCTGCTGGAGTATTCTGGGAATTTGCAATAGGAGTTTTGGAGCTGGGTAAATGTTTACAAAACATGTAGTAAGAGAAGTAATGTCCTTTCATGAGCTGTACTTGATACAGAAAACTGTGCTTGATACAGAAAACTGACATTTTTGAAACCTTGTATTCACCTCCTGAATTTAAGCTTGAAGATTCAGTATCCACATCTCCACTATATGCCTTCAGAAATCTCACAGACACTACATATTAAAATATATCTTTCTCTGAGGCAAGTAATTATTTAATATGCCCATTAAATTCTTGCGATACAGCACTGTTACGAAAAGATAACGGAAGCGCCCATAAAATTCTTTTTTATAAGAGGATACCAAAAGTATCTCTGTATTAAGGATTTTGAGAAGTTCCTAATTGTACCAGTAAACAGAATTCTATAAAAAACTGAAGTTATGTTAACATCAGTTTAATTACAATCCACAGCACAGGCAGTGAGGAAGAGTAAAGGAAGTTTCTCACTGTGATTAATGAACTGTCTATAAAAAGAAAAAGAAAAAGAATTGATGTTTAATTGTTTTATTTTTATCAATGCATATAGTGCACCCATGACCAACTATTTTTAGGTACACAAACA
Source organism: Melozone crissalis (assembly GCF_028551555.1). Classification (NCBI taxonomy): domain Eukaryota; kingdom Metazoa; phylum Chordata; class Aves; order Passeriformes; family Passerellidae; genus Melozone; species Melozone crissalis. The sequence continues at coordinate 29,813,258 of NW_026535784.1, read as the reverse complement.
ACAGGGATTTGAAAATACATAAAATATTGACTGTAAATGGACAAACTTAACAAATAATAATGAAGAAACTCTTTGTGGTTGAGGTGTGTCAAACAGATTTTAAAAACATAAACGCAATTGAAGTTAACAGCACTAAAGCTATAAAGGGTTAAGATAAAGTTATACAATCATGTCCCAGAGTATCAGCACACTTATTCAATTCAGCTGGATTAGCACCTTGGCACTAGTTGCTGAATGGCTCCCAATTACTATTACATTTCCAACACCAGGTGTCAAAGATACCATTTTTTTAAGCAATATGCAAAAGGCTTTTTTTTTTCCGCCCAGCAGTTCTTTAGATAAAATGTACAATAAACAGAAAAAAAATGTACTCGCTATATTTAAGTTTCTAACAATTAATTACTATGTTATCTATACTGTAAGAAATTCTTAAGTATTGTTGGCAACTGGAGTTGTGGAACAAGATGCAGTCTAGCTCTTCCTATGTAATTTCGGATACATAGTCGGCAGAGCTGACAAAGAGAAGATGGTGTGGCTGCAAATAAAGAAAGAAGTTTAATTGTACAATTATAAAAGCCAGCACTTTGTTTTACAACTGCCTCACACAATAATAGATTTCTAAAAAAAGAAAAAAAATCCATATTTTGCAAATTTGACCTTTTTCTTCATTCCGTTTCCTTCACTGTCTTTCTCCCCTCAAAGACAAAGACTGGGGCTGCTTAAACCTTAATAAATAGTTAGGGAAATACTAAAGAAAGCAAGACAAGGTCAGTTTTTTTTTAAATTAAAAACCAGTTCCCAGAAAATATCCGATGTCAATAACTTTTAAAAACTGCAGACTTGTTGTTTTGGTTTTTTTAATTCACAGCACAGGTTCCATACCTGCTACAGCACTACCAGCTGCACTACCAATGCATCACTGCAACAAGAATAAGCAGGAAAAATACCCCAAGATCCTGGACCATATTTAGTGGTCTTACTACTTAATCATAATGTCTTTATCATTCTGCCCCCCATTCCTTAAAAATGCTATTTTCTCTGGGCAATAAACCTGGATATGTTTCATGCAATGTAATATTTTTCTTTGCTCTAACTTTTAAAAACATTACTAGTCTTGGTAAATTTGTGAAAACATATAGTTTTTAGAGGGGTTTTGTTAGCAGCATTCAGACTACAGGGTGGTTTTTTTTGGAGGTAAACATGAACCAGTGTTACTTGTCAGTTCACCTCTAAAGAGACGCCCATGGTTATTGAAATAGTTGCATTCTCTTGTGGCTTATTTTTACATTATACATAGTTCAGTCTAAACAAGTCCAGTTCCCTTTGCAATATTCTCTCTTGACAAGGCAGATAGACCTTTAAGAGGTTTGAGGAACTATAGACTCTTTAGTCTTCTGTTTCTCAGGTTTTGAAAATTTTGTAAAGAAAATTTAGAAAATTAAAATTCTTACTCTTTTTTTTTGCCCATAATCAAAATAATTTGCTTTATATGCACATAAAATACATATTTAAAATATTATGACAGCTGAACAAAATGAAATATATTTTTAACCTGAAATTTAAATACTCTGTTTCTTTTCAAAAAGGTCTGTAAAAACCAATAAAAGTGTAGCTTAAATATCTACTTAAGTAAACAGCCAATAAACATATGACGATACTTTTTCAGCTTGTATAAATTCTGAGGCTGCTTGGTCAATGGGCTCTGGCCTGAGGCTAAATATTTCTGAGTATGTTTATAATTAGAAAGGAAATTACCTGAATGCTCATATAATCATTTCATACAGCCTAGTGTTACCTTCTATAACATGGGTTTTTTTGACTGTTAAATTGGGGGTTTTTCTAGGTAGGTTTGGTTATTTTGATAACACAAGTTGCAGTTTCAAATATAAACATCTAAAACTTACCTTCGTGGAAGAGCAGCAGTCTCTCCACTAAACTGCTTGGGGCAGCTAAATCAACAGGCCTCTCAAAATCTGAATTTTTGGCATTTATGTCTGCCCCAAATTCAAGGAGTAAGTTTACAATCTCTGTGCTAGAATGCTGGGCAGCAGCATGGAGTGGAGTTTGCAAATGCTTTCCCTTCTGCACGTTGGCACCTGGTGGGCAGATGCACATAAAGAGACGTAAGAAGAGATTAATTAAATTTGCCATTGAGTAAGAAAGATGAGGCTACAAAGCAAATAAAAACCACCACTGGTCTGGATTGCCATAGTGCATTTAGCCACTTTATTTTATTGCATAGAACTATAACTAATCACATCAGTGTTTTGTTTGGGTTTTAGTTCTTTAGCCTAGGTTTTATTATCCAAGTACAACCAGCTAAAAAAGCCTCAGGTACCAATCAGATAACAGAAGCATCACCGTTGCCTAATCATAAAAAGCACTTTTTGTTCATATTTAAGAAAATTTGCACTACATAAAAAACATACTTTCCTTATTTAAGTCTTAAAAAAATATCACTAAACTGAAGTTTTGTATGTATATTTTTGTGAATACACCAACTCAAGAAAGAATCTTGAATGCCTTATAATTTTTCACATGTTGAAGCTGGCAGTGGGTTTGAAATAAACCCCCATCCCATCCAACCTTTATTTATTAATCTATAAATTAGTTTTAATTTTAGTTAAGGTGAGATCCATGGTCAAGAAAGCTAATAGGAAAAAAAAATCCCAAACCAATAATTCTCTAATCCATGGGTTCTAATTAGTAAACTTTTATATTAATATGTAATTTTAACATGTTTTAAATTAAAATGGACTAAATTAATTTGCAATAATGCATTCATATTCAAGAAGAAAAACCCATACAAGAGTTAAACTAAACTAGCTAGTATGGAAGAATCTCCCTTACACATGGAAGCTGTTGGTTCATCTAAAACCCAGCCTTCTTCAGACTTCTTACTGACCTTGTGAGACCAATAATTGCCTTCTGTCCCAACTATAATCCCTGATTCAACACTTTTTGCATTTTAAATGTCCATTTGAGTAAAATAATAATGTCACAGGTCTATAGTAATTAGATCTGAAATCTGAATAATTCCCTGTTCTTATATTAACAATTGGAGCATGCTTCTGCCTTCTCTTGTTTATTTCATTGTCTACCTGCTTTTCAACTTCTAGTACATTGTCACAAACTGATAAAACATGAAAAAATTTAATTTACATAAGTAGTTACTTAAATTCTCCATTTACATACCCTTTTCTACTTCAGGGCACCAACAAATGCAGAATATGCCCTTCTGTTACTCTTTTTTCTGTATAGTAGTATTTGAATCCCAAAGTATGCTAATTATACTTTTGCTGTTCTTAAACATAAAAAATCATGACATAGAATAATTAATCATCCGAGAAGATGGACTCAGTGAGAAACACTTTAACTGCTTGTTTAAGTTCTAAATATAGCATGCAATCAACTAGAAAAACTATTCGGGTGCAATGATAGCAAGGCTGAATTATTCATATATACATTTTAATTCCTTGTTCTGCAGGATGTAAAAGCCCTGTATGTAAATACCTGAAATGCACCAAACTGTCTTTCAGCTATGCCAGTTGTGTCCCTGGCCCTGTGCTGAAACAGAGCCAGCCTTCAACATCTCTAATCCATTGATTAAAAAAATAATCTGAAAATTAGGATCAGATGCCTTTTACCTCACCCCCTCCCTCTGCAACTCAGCCTCTATGCCTTGTGCAAAGATCAGTCAGAACTTGCTGAAGAATGAAAGCAAGGGGGACTTCATTGCTAAAGTAGTTTGACTGAAATCTCAATGATTACTATATGAAATTTCTCAAAGCTCATTTTTTACCCTTCTTTTTCCTACAGAAAATTAATATCTACAAAGCTGCACTATGTGCTGAAAATTTTGAACATTCAATTCTTACTGGTCTTGCTTCCTTTTTTTTGTTTTAAGCTTACTGTGACACCAAAAAAAAAAAGTAAATTATAAGAAAATATTATTCAGCATAAACTTTGAAGTAGAACCCTGCAAGCAAGGGTTCCAGTTCCATTGGCTGAGCACAGCTGAGTTGAAAGGTGTATACAATATGCTTATTTTGCAGACCAGTAATATTTTATTTAAATCATGACATACCTGCATAAAGAAGCTTTCGAATGCAATGGATCTGCTGTGAAACACAAGCTACATACAGAGGTGTTCCTAAGTGAGGAAGATCTTGGTCAACATCTATACCCCAGGATATCAGTACCTCCAGACATTCACTGTGACCTGTCAGTACAAAGCACGACAGTTTGCTGGACTTCAGTATGCTGCCTCATGGACAAAACCACATACATTTCTTAACCCTCTTACTGAGACATTGCTCAGCTGCTCCATGTTTATTGAGGAGCTAATTTCTTACCTCTGCTGGCTGCTTCATGTGTTGGTGATGGCAGACAGGACTCCCACTGAGCTTTGGCACCGTACTGTAACAGGAGCTCAGCACATGCTGCACTGCCTCTCGAACAGGCATTAAACAAAGGTGTCACTCCATCAATTGTTGTAGCATTTACCTAGAATATATAAAATCTATTTACAAAAAGAATTAAAAGAAAGGTAGATTTTTAAACAGGAAATAGTTAGAAATTGCATAAAATACAAAAAAAAAAAAAAAAGTACTCATTAAAATAACAAGTTAACTGACCAGTCTCTGTGAAACTGTCTTTCTCTTACCATGCTTCTCAGTTGGAATTAGTTTACTGTTATTCTTGTTAAAGTATGTTGGGAAAAAAAAACCTGGAATACTTAAGAGCATATATTGACATCTGGGCAGTAAATAATTTTCAAAAGTCATTTCACTGAGCTTGTTTCAATGATACAGAAAATTTACACTTTGCATACTAATGGGATAAAGGGATCTTCTCTCCACAGCTCTGGCAGGAATTGAGGATTATTTGCCATTTTCTTCTGTAGTTTTAGTCTCCAGATTCAAGTGATATTTCTCAGCATGGAGACAAAGCTAATAGCACAGGCTCACTGCTTTAATACCAACCTCACTCTTCAACTGAATATTTCCAGTGTGAGAAATAAAGGAGACAAAGAAGACAAGTTTGTGAGGCCTAATAATACTAAAGGAAGGAAAACAGGTATGAGGAGAAGGACTCTTCCAGGACTCTGGCCCATCTTCTTCCATGTACCCCCTAAACCCACCAAAACAATTACAAACACTAAAAATAAACCAGGTGGGAATTTTTTTTTCTTATAGTTTTGTATCTTTAGACTCCTTGTGCTAGATGAAGTAGGGAGAAATTTGCTTTGGAAATATCTATGTATCTTTTTTTATTTTTCTATAATAACACAGACATTTTCCACATTATTCTGCAAACTGAATTTTAAGAACAGTAAATATATCCATTACAAAGATCAGAGACCTAGGAAGCTATGCACTTGAATTCTCATGTCAGCAGACATTGCACTGAAAGTGTTCCATGAAGTCCCATTTTCATTTTGGGATAAAAGATAAGACCACCTATGCCAGGAGCACAGAAAAGAGACTGTACTTTTTTCTACTCATACCAAAGAATTTTAAGAGCACAGAGGTGCAGCGTGACAGCAGACATTCTGAAGATTAAAAGAAAAGCCTCCTGAAAGCCACCTAAAACAAGAGGAACCCAGTAGAGGAATGCATTCCGTATTTTTGAAGTAAAATATCATAATGAAGACTGCTAACAGATTCACTCCAACTCAGTACTGCCTCAGTGGCTGCCCATCACTCATTTGGTAGCATTCAGATGGCAGCTGTAATTACATGAGATGAACATAGCCAACAGGGTAAGTAGAGACCAATTACATTAAAATCAAGCAATTTATCCTTAGTTAAGCAAAGGTTAGAATTGGACTTCATATAAAAGAAAACAAAAGCAAAGCCTTACGTTTGCTCCTGCTTCAAGGAGGATTCTTGCACATCCTACATGGTCTCCCAGGCAGGCTTCATGGAGTGGAGTTACTTGGTCAATTGTTAGTGTGTCTACATTGTACCCCTAAAATAGATGTGAATGGTGTTTAAAGATCATACAAAATCTATTTAGAGTAATTTCCTCACACTATTGTTCAAATGAATAGTTTACAATACTCTAAATGGGCTTAAAATTCAACTTGCAATAAATTAATCCTCAGTGAGCATTTATTTTTCATCAGAAATAGGCATAAAATATGCAGACTGTTTAGATGCATAGTGACAGGGCAAAAGGCAACAGACCCAAGTCAGAACATGGCAAATTCCAAGTAGCTATGTGGAAAAAAATTTAACTGAGGGGCAGTGAAACCCTGAAACAGATGAGACAAAGGGTGGTGCATCTCCACTCTTGTTAATCTTTAAAACCCCACAAAGTCCTGAGTCTGGACTCTCCTATGACTCTTCCAACCTGTGACTTAGAGGTGAAATATCCAAAGCTATGAATTTTTAGCAAAGAAAACATTTACTGAATTGGTAAAATCACCAAGCCTTCTAATTTTTTTGCAGTAGATGTTGTTTGATTCTTAAGAACGAACAATTTTGTTTACCTGCTTTCATCAAATGTACTCTATAGTATAATTTTTCAATATTGAAAATTTTCAGTATTGAAAATAGCTAATAGGACAATATTTTAATATTAAAATTTAGCATTTACAGTCTCTCCCTTTGATAGTAGCAATTTTTTTAAATGACAACAATGCAAAACCCAGAATCTTTCAGTGACTCTTCCTGTTAACTAGTATCTTCCTGATTGCTCTATTTACCCAAAGGCTTAAAGCAGTGAAACTGCTTTATATTGATTTATACCATGCAAGAGAGGACAACTGACATAAATTTAGACAATTTTTAAATTGTCCCAAACCAAAATTTAAACAATTTTAGTTTGGGATTTTTTTTTTGGGGGGGGGGAGCAGGGGTGGATGGGGGTTGAAACATACAGAGGAAATATTTTAAAAACTAGCTTAAATCTTATCATATGAAAAATTCCTAAATATGTATTGCTCTGAAAAATTCAAGTGAAAAAAGCAAAACAAAGCGTACTAAATCTGCATTAACAATCTATGCTGAGAAATTAAATAACATTAAAAATTAAAGCAATTGTAAAAAACAGAGCCTTTACCTGTGACAATAAAGTCTTCAGAGAAAGAAGACGTCCTTGGCTGGCTGCCTCATGCAGCGGTGAGCGATCTGCCCAAGAACCTATATAACAACAACATTTATTGAATAAGCCATGTAAATTAGAAAGGGTTTGGAATGCACAGAGCAAAGCAGAAAATATGATGCACAGAATGAAGTCAAATGTCCTATGAAATTAATTTTTCCTCTTTAGAGACTCAAATCATCAGTTTCTAAGCAGTAAAATAGTGCTCTATTATTAATTGTAACACATCTCTAATAAATTATTATGCGGTCCACAGAACAAAATACTGAGATATTAATATCAGTAATCTATTTAATAAATTCATTAATTACCATATTCCACTTCTATTTTTGCACTGTTCATTTTTAATACACATAATAAAACTTTGTAGCTGGAATATAGGCATTATTTGAACTTAAACCAGACATTAAGCTGCCTGAAGAAGTCACAAAGAAGTTGGTTTATATGAAAAGCAATGTGGGAATCTTTATGTATGGTCAAATTAATCTGAAGCTACTACACAAGTGCAAGGAGAGCAATACAGTGAGAATCACAGTAAAAAATTACAAAAGTATAAAGAAGATATAAAGTCTAAGTTCTCATTCCATAAACTATTAGGCTTAAAAATAATTAGATATGTCTACTGTAAAGTTTTGGCCTTAATTTTCATTTATTTATCACCCTCAAAAGAGAAAGGTAAAAAAGAATAGTAACCCAACAACAACCCTGCATTCACACACATAACCCTCCATAACTCCCAGCCCAGCTTCCAGAGCAATCCTGAAGCTCTTGCTGAAGGACCTGCCCTTTCCTCTGCAAGACTGCACACTCACAAGTCCCTTCTAGACAGCCAAGGCTGCAGCCAGAGCTGATACTGATTTATGGCAGGAATTTTGAAAATTCAGTTTTGAGAGTTTGTGCAAGGAAAAAAAATCTTCAAAATGTATTACGAATTATCAGTATTTATTCCTCTAAGAACAAAATCACTAGAACTGTAAAATACCAATACAATAACTTGTGTGAGTTATATCAAGCTGCCCAAAATTCTTGAAGAAATGCAGAGAGAATTAGGCTGGCATGATGAATTGCTAACACTGGCAGGTGACTTTTCCAAGCGTGCAGGTTTGACTCTGCCATGGGCAGGGACTGCCTACAGAGCCAGCCACTGCATTTACTGGCAAAGCAAGGAGTCTGAAATGCAAAGGCTGTTGCTCAATCACTGGCAGTCACCAGCCTAAGCTCTAAGATAACTATACCCCAGAAATAGACCCTGTTTCTGTTTCCTATTGGACTCCTGTCCACTAGCCTGTTTCAGAAAGTACACTTTTGTTTACTATAAACAACCCCCTTAAATCACATCAAGAATGACGGAAAATTTAAGGATATTCAACATGAAAAGAAATCAGGGCCTAGTTAAATTATATGGAATAGTGCTCAATAGGAAACTGTAGATAAAACCTCAATTTTCCTACTGGTGTTGGTGAATGAGACTAAAACTCACAGAGAAGTATGACTGCATCTTGGAGAACATGGTGCACTTTGTGACTCAGCACTCCTGAATACTACTGAGATCAAAAACTTCGCAAAACTAAAGCACAGATGATTATTTAAGCTATCACAAGACTACACAGAGCTGATTGCAGAAATTTAAAAATATGACAGTAAGGTTTTATAAACCTGTTTTTAAAAACGCTGTGGGATTTCTATCATGTCAGAGTATCCTGTATGTGTGAAGCTCCTTGAACTCTTTAATCTGTGGCAGTGGATGGACTATTGGCAAGATCCAGTTTCCAATCCTCTGTCAGAATTATTTGCACTAAGCTCTGGTCATCTGTGTGTGCATGTACATATACATGCACACACATTACTCCCTGTACTTTTTACTCCAGGTTTATTTAATGTAATGTTTTGAAATTCTTACTGATAGTTGAAATAAAAAAAAATATCAAACCAAAAAAAGAAAAAGAAAAAAACAAGCTAAACCCACAAAATAAAACAAACAAATAAAACAAAAAACCCCCACCACCAAACAAAACAACTTAACCCCTCCACACATAAAGTGATTGGGATTTTAAGGGCCATTATACATTAAAAAACCCTTGAGCTCAGAAACCTTCAAGTGACCCAATTTTGACAAATCATCAGTATTTTCTTTGTCATACCAACAAGCTCAGATAGATTTATTGTACTGTGGTTTGGATGGGTGAAATCACTTTGAGTATTTTGATCACTGTTTTTCTTCTTCTGCAGTAGTATCTGAATGAGCATTCAAGTTGTTCTAATTCAAATAAATTAGATCCATTAAGTTATCCTGCTGGCTGCTGCAAAAAATTCCTCAAATTTAAATCTGTATTTAGAAGTTGCTTTTGGTAATTTTGGCCCTCTGTCTCTATAGATGAGAACATCTCTTTCTCAGTTTATCCTACTCAATGGAAAGGAAAAAAAAGAACTGATTCTATGGAAAAATATCTTATAAAATCATAAGAGTTATGAGGCTTTTATGCTCATTCAATACACTTACATTTCAGACATTCTTGTAGCCATGTATAAACACAACAAAGATGCAGGTAGGATCTGAAAGCAACAATTTTCTACTTTTATTTCCTTCACCTCCTTCCATCTTGGATTGATCAGAAGAATGTCTCTTAATTATTCCAATGACATTTGATAATCAAATTATGCCAGATCCTGTTATAAGCTCTGGTTTGCACCTAGACCCACCTTATATCCCTATCTTCAGGCAGAGATATTCAGCAGCCAGCTGTTTCTGATAAATCCATAAAATGCAAAATGCTTGTATCATCTCTACTACAAATAAAATCTAAAAGCAAAAAGTTGCAGAACAATTTTGTGCCAACCAAGTCTGGAAAAAGAAAATTCACATTCCAAATGACTTGTTGAATACATAGTAATTCATCATTAAATACCACAGGGAAAAGAATATGTTCAACATAAATATTTACCATAAATAAACATCAAAGGTGTTCTTGAATTCTTTGCCTAGATTACTGCCTTCTGCTAATCTATAAATTACAGTGTCTCTCACTTAGAAGTCATTAGCAGAAACATAAACACTTTCATTCATTGTGTTTGTAATAGCAGTAATAGCAAAAATAGTCTACTCCAAAATTGATAATGCATTAATTCCCTATGGCCCCTGACAATGCTGAATACAAAGTATCTCTAACTATATACAGAAGCCACATTAGTTTCAAGTTCTCTGATGTATAGTTTACCAGAAAGGCAAACTATTACAAAGCATCATTGCTTTGTAAGCATTAACAAGAAAGAAGAAATAGATTCACTGCATTAACAGTTGAAGTTAAAAAAAATTGCAAATTATTATACAATACCTAAATCTCCATCTCCCCATGGCACTTCCAGCCAATTGCAATTATAAATCCTACTCATTTCTTTCAATCTGGAAAATAAAAAAAATTAAAATAATAATAAAAAAAACCCTGCTATTGCTAGTTGGACCTGTTCCTAAAACACCCTGGCTATGTTTGGAAGATCAGCAGCTCCCTGTAATACGAACTTCCAGCCTTCAGTAAACACAGCTTTGAATATATGAGCGTGTACAAGCTGTCAGTTTCTTATGGCAAAGGACTGCTGCCCTTTTTTGTCAGTTTTTCACATTTCTTTCTTTAACATAACAACTTCTCAAAGTGCCGGTATCTGTGCATTGGCTTTCCAAGACAGATTAACCGGAATTTCAGCACAAGAGAAACTCACAGTGAAATCAAGAAAACCTTGACATGAATAAACTGCAGGAAAAACTCCTTCTATTTTAACTTCATGCAAAGACATAGTTTTGTGTCCTCAAAAATCAGTAACAGTACATAGATTTTAAGGGAAGTACTTCCAAATGTCCCTATGTTATTTTACTACTTACTCATAATACATCTAGAAAGAAAAGCAAAGATATTCTGAACATGTTTCAAATGCTGTTGAGCTGTACCTGAACTGTGTTTTTCTTTTAGTAGTTCGCTATTCCTTCAATTATGTTCTAAAATATTCTTTGGTTTTTGAACTGGGGCATTGACAGCTATTCTCAGCAGTGAAAACATCCAAAAATAGGGGTTTGCAGTTCTTGACTTTGATTCATTTCTAAGTCATTAATGTTCTTTTCCTCACATTTCCCTACAGACTTCACTCCTTTACATCCTTTACCTGCAATTATCTAGAAGTCATTCCTGAAATTATAATTGTAGTAGTAAAATACTAAGTAAAAATATTTTCACAACAGTCTTTACCTCCAGTCATATAATTCCTTTTGTATTCATTTCTAAAAATTTGTGAAGTCTCAAAAAAAACCAACCAAAAAACGAACAAAACAACAACCCCCAACTCAGTATAAAAAGTAAATTAAAGGTTAGATTTTCAAAAGGAGAACTGTAATGAATAAGTTCTTTTTGGGAGAGTATTTATACCAGGGCTCAGCACTTAAAAAAATTACTGGTCTATGGCTAAACAGATGGAGTCCCAGTCATCAGAAGAAGCACTATCATCAAAGAAGAACTGAAAATAGAAGCCTGACACAGCTCATTACAGGGAGATGAGAAACACAGAGTATTTGGAAAGTATTGTAGCTAATATTTATTTCTGCAAAACCAACACAAGCTATGTATTTACACAAGCGCTGTTACCTTTTATTTTTTAAGATGCATTCTGAGTGCTTCAGCTTCTGGCAACTGAAGCAACATACAGGATCAATAACTAAAGAGAAAAACCCGGCACGTCAGAGTCCCAAGATCAACAGAATCACTTCACCTCAGTTGTTGAAAGTGTCTGATATTTTGTATATCTAATTAGGTTTGAAAAGATTTTTATTGTGGGATTATAAAATTACTCATTTGTCTAAATCCCTTGTAGGATAAAGAAGCATGTCAACTACTCAAGTGATATTTTATGTTGAAAATTATTTTAAAAAATCTTCAGTGAAGGATTTAAACTTTAAGAAATATATCTATGATGCTTAACTATCATGATTAGATATGACCAGAAAAACAAAAGTCACTTTTTTTTTAATAAATGAAGTTTAAACAGTCAACAATGAAGAACTCCAAGAGAATTAGAATTTAGGCTAGAGAGCATTAAAATATGTCTGAAAGAGAAGATGTCATTAAAGTGGTATTTACATATGTCATTTCAATGTTTCAAGTAATATGAAAATTCTCTAACAATGTAACTATATAACAGTGTACATATATATATATATGCATATATGTATACAAACAATGAAAACTTGATTGATTCAAACCAGTATACTACATTATGATAAATTTCTATTGTTTATCATAATGTAGACTTTAAATCTACAAACTGGGGGCTTCATTCCAAAGGTAAATGCTAGCAATTGCCTACTCCTAAAAGCCATACAAAGCTTTCCCACACAGTTCTGTGTCTAACAGCACCTGCACCATATGACACATTAGTTTTGCCATTCCAGTGTTGCATTCAGTGAATGAGTTGGTATTCAAATTTTTTTTTATCTCCATGTCTAGCAGGATCTCTTTAAGACATGTCATCCAAACTACAAACTCACTGTAACATTGTTGATTTTCTACTGCCTTTTTCATGGTACTGTCCCAATGATAAAAGAATACTTCAACTCCCCTGCTGAAGCTATATCGGATCATTCATTCATGCTATTTTATAACTAAAGAACTAAAAGACAGAGTTTTGATGCTTGAATTATAAAACCATTCTAACAGCTTTTTTTTTTTGTTCTTAAACATTAGAGTGCACACTAAAAGCACAGTTTAATTATGGTTATGAGAGCTCTGAGCATCTGAAATTTCAGTTTTAGATAATAATAACCATGATCAGCCAAAAAACTTTTACATTAGGTGACTGGTCTTAAAACACATAGGTTCCAAAGACAAGAATGGAATTTACTTTTAAGGACATTAAAACACTAACCCTTTCTCCCTACCATTCACCGCATGATTCTAACCTTTGCATCAAACAGCAGAACATTGCGTATGTTTTTTTTGACTATAAAACTAATGCATATTCAGAACATCATTCATGTTGGAGGAGGAGCACAGCTAAGGAGGCTGGGGCTTTGTGGAAGAGTACAGCATGTGACTGGGCTGTCAAGTACTGGGCTATAATGCACTGAATGGTCAAATCAGGGTGGCACAGGTAACATTTTGAGTGTTTGGCATTGCACTTTTGCATACTTTTCCCACAGAAACACAAGCCACTGAACTCTACAAAAAAGCCTAGAATGACACAACAGCAATTTCCAAACACAGCTTGCTTGGTTCCCAACAGAATTAACATTAAGCCATGTGAAGATGATGGCAATGGCAATGGTGGGAGCAGCAGCAGTCACTGGTGTCTGTGCTCAGCCTTGCATGTGTGGGAAGGAGTGTGTCAGGCCCCTTCTCGTGTCACATGAAAGCACAGCCACAGCTCCACATCCATTGCTCATGCACAGGTTGTGTTTCCATCTTCCTGAAGCATCAACAACTGTCTGGATGTTTTTCTAACCTAAAGTAGCTTGTATGTCCTAGCTAGAATGTCAAGATGTAAAATCAGATAAATCTCCAAATTCAGTAATCTATTAGATCCTAATCAGATATGACTTGAGTAGGAGAAGCAGCTGGTAATATTCTTTGGCTGTTATTATTTCCTTGGACAAGTCACTAAAACAAAGTAAGGGTTTTTCAGTCCCCTTCCCAACTAGAAGGTGACAGAAAATGCCTATGGACATTCTGAGCTGAGTTCAGACTCTGAAGATTAAAGTCTGGAATAATTTTGCTCCTCAAACACAGTCTCAGTCTTAATCAAGAGTACAAACAATTTTCCCCAAACTGCTGAGAATTCTCTGCATTTTCCCAGCCTGCCTGAGAGTGAATGCAGCCCAGGGCCTAATCCTAAATCTTATAAACAGAAAGCATTTGTGCAGCAAATGTGTGCCGTGTGTAATTTTTGTCACATCCATGAGATTTTGGAGTTGTAGCCCCTCAAGTCAGCAGGCTGAAGGCCTTTTCCCATTTTGACTCTATCCTTTCACCCTTCTATCCAATCTTATGATATATTTCATCCTCTGCATCACTTGCAGTCCATTTTCCAATCTGCCTATTTAATTACAGACTGCATTGCAGTATGACTTTCTCTCCCTTTGCTCTGCAAGGGTGCCTGTAGAGCCAAGTCAGGTTTGGATACCTGCATAGATGAAATAGAGAGGAAGGAAAAAAAGCATCCTTCAGAGTTTATAGAAGATATATTTGCTATTCAAGTGCACTGCAACAATCAGAAGCTTTAAATGCAACACAGGTCTCTCAGTACTTCAGGATGCCTATCAAGAAATGTATATTCCCAGCATGGCAATTAAAAAGAGGCTCTAAGTAGCTAGACCCTGTTAAGATGGATTATACAGAAAATTTTAGTTTCCATATTTTACTTAGATTCTGAGAATTTCAAAACTAGAGTAATTGTGGCTATTTCTTTGTAAGAGTAACAAGAGAGCCTAACCTTCAACCATACAATGGAGTGGCTAGTACTAACACTGATAAACTCTTGTGAAATTTCTTTTCAGCTGAGGGATATTGTCCAAGTTTTTTTTTGAAAATACTGACCTAAAGAGCTAAAATGACCATAAATAAAAGTTTCTTTAGGTCAGGAAATCTTAGCCCAAACAGTGAAAAACATGAGGGCAAAAGGTGCTCTGCATATTAAAACTGATGAATAAATGCAATCATACAGTATCATTGCATTCAAATGGTTACTTGGAAGATAAGGAAACGTGCTTAAATTATTGAATATTGCTTCATTCTAAAACTGTCAATACTGGAAATCATCAAAGGTATTTTAAGAATAAGAATATATTTTAAGAATCTAGCTAACATATAGCTAAACCCTATTTTACATGGTAAATTCACAGTTCCTTTATGTAAAACATATCAACTCACTCCTGTCTACTACTTTCATTGAATATTTTAACATTTCCATCTTTTTATTTTATATCATATGATCATGAATTTCAAGCTTGACTTCCTTCATTTCTTATTCTGTTTCACTCTAAACCTTACGATATCATCAATATTAAATCATGGAATTATGATCACTCTTTCAAAAAAATTCCTCTTAACACTCTTGCAATTATTCAAAGCTCCCTTTTACACACTTGGACTATGGAAAAAAATTATAGGAAAATATGGCACAGGCAATAGGAGTCCTAAACACTTCTAACAGAGTTTATTCCTCATTGTTGAAAATGTCAGTGTTCAGCAACTTAAAAACCTCCTAAGTACTTCTCTATGGAAAGCCTCACAATTATATTTTGTCCTTAGTATCTTGGTACAGGACAATAATTCAGTCACCTGTATTCCTCTATTGCCTTCTATTTCAGCTATCCATAGACTCCTTACACATAAAGTTATATGTAAAGTTTACTCCTCCCCCTCCTTTCATTCCCTGGTTCCCCATAGTAAACAATTAATCTTTAGTATCCAGTTACCTTGTGACAGGACACCAAAAGTCAGGGTAAGTCAAGCCTTAAACACTTGCATAAAACAAATAGGGCAGATAAACAAGAAATGGTATTTTAGATCAGCTGATAAGAGAGCAGAAAGAACGAAAATAGCCTCAGTACCCTCGTGTTAACCCATGCAAGACAATAAAGTCCCACTAACAAAAGCATGCATTTACATTACAGCTCGAAAAAAAACCTAAAAAACCAAAAATCAGTTTTATAGCTAGACCATCATAAATTGGGTCAGCTTAGCATATTTCAGTACCGGTTTGTGAAATGGCTGCTGTACTAACCTTGGCTGGTCAGAATGCCCCAGCCAGCTTTCCGTTTTGCAGGGCACTCCCCTACACTTTCTAGGCGTCTTTTGGGGAGATTCTGGCTCCTCTGCACAGCAGTGTTTGTTGTCATGATCTCTTTCTCGAGGAAAGCCTGTCTGTCATTGGTGCAGGTGCTCTGCTCTGACGAACATCCACAAATGATCTCTAGCACCTTTTTTCCTCCTTTCGCTTTCTCACAAAGGATCTTGCTGTACTTACTGTAGAATGGCCACAACACTGAAATCCATTCAGTAACATTTACTAGCTGGGACTAGTGACTACAGAGTGGGGGAAGGGAAGGACTGCTCCAGCATTTTCTATTTTTAAAACAGAGAAAGAATCAGCTTAGCTACAGCATGAGTCTTAACTATTTACATGATTTAAATGGAAAGAAGGTGTTAATTTTTTAATCATTTAACACAAAAAAGAAACAGATTCCTAAAGCATAAGCATTCAAATGTTTTGCTGCTTGAATACCAAGCAGCCTAAAACAGAAACCCAAAAATATTCTATCTTTTAATAATAGTAACAACAATTATTACTGCATCAGGTTTTACTGATATGTAATGTGCAGTAAAGAGTGATTTTAGAATTCAGGAGAACCCATGAAATTTTGAAACACTCCTGATTTTCTGTGGTTTGTTTCTTGGTTTTGTTTTTTTTTTAAGTTATCCTACAAATGTCAATGAAACTAAATCCTGAATAAAGGCATGTTTTGACTAAAGAAAAATTATTTTGAAAGTCTGATCCCATTGTGAAAGTAAGGCTGTAGTCTTCCCAGAAGAAGCACCGATCAATATTTTTTAGAAACAGCAACAAAACCAAGCAAAGAGTGCTAGAATGTTTTGTTCATTACTATGTATCAGGCTGATACTATACAACAGAAATCTGCAAAGAGAAGCAATCCATGATAAAATTGCATCAGAGTAAAAGACAATGATTTCTCTGTAATAAAAATATGTTAAAATGTCGCCTTTACCTCCCCAGCATTTCCTTGTAGTATTTCCTCATTATTCTCCTCTACAGATATATAAAGTAGCCACTTATAAATTTTTAACAAGCAAATCAACATTACTGAGTTTCACTAATACTATTTTTTCAGGTACCTGACAAAACTTAATCCCTAAAATTCTGAAATAATGCTCAGATATTTAATGAAATTTTCTACATCACTCTTGGTTTTCTTTAGGAGAAAATCAGAGGCAAGATTATAGATAGATAGGGCGAGGGGAAGAAGGAGGAGCAGCTGCAAATTTTACCTTGAAATTGCAGCACATGAGAACTGCCTCACTTGGAATAGTGCTACACCCTTTACAGAACAGAAGCAGGTGGGCTACTGTTCTTCTCACAAGACAGAACAAAACAGCACTCTCACAGACATTGGGCTGCCTTCAGACAACTGTTTTCCTCGGGTTTTATCTAGCTGAACAAACCAGAATATCTCCCAGGCTGAAATAAACACTTCAACATATCAAATCTCTGCATGTAAATCTGAAACAGAACTTTCACAAAACGGCTCATTATAAACAGGACATTATAAATATATCACTTAAATACTAGAATTATGCTTTCTTCCAAGTAAATAAATATTGGGAGGGCAATTAACAGGAGAGCATACTAGGGACATGTAACATGTGCCTGTGCAGGAAGATACCAGCATTATTCTCCTGTGAGAAATAAACCGACAGTTTCTGTGCTTGCCATGGCTCTGAGGCTCATGTCAGTTTTAAGTTTCCATCTGGAATAGAATTCCAGGACTCTCAGTAGAAAGTGGTGAGGATCAGAATTAAGTAAAGCATCTGGGACTGCAGATCAGGAATTGACAGTGGTCTGGCAAGAAAAAAATCTACATTTTTTTGTAGGAGTTTTGTGGGTGAGGTTGTCAGCTGAGAATGAATCTGCATCTTTCTACAGGAGTGGTACACACCTGGAAGCACTTCATACAAATGCTTCCCACACTGATTCCAGCCTCTGTTCTCTCTTCCTTGTCGGGGAGGTGTGGCTGGCAGGAGCAAGGAAAGCAGCAGGTACAGAGGCAGCTGCCATGGCTTCAAAGAGGCAGAGCCCCACAGGAGCCAGCATCACCTGCCCTCTTCTGCAGACAACTGCCAGGAAACAAGGAGCTCCCCATGCAGTTAGAGCACCCCCAAATCCCTCCATCTCCAAAGCATGGCTTGTAGGAAAAGTATCTCCATTAGACAGAGATATTCCATAGATGTTTGCCAGTCATAGAGTTACTTTGAATACTCTAGAGAACAATAAAACAATATGCATTTTTGTGCTTTAAAAAAGGCAAAGCTTATCCAGTTCAGGGCTGCAGAAGGAACTTTTCGCTAAATTCTGCTAGGCCCAACCATTCAACCTCCAGGCAAAAAACATTTAAAAGTCCTATTAAAACAGTTCATAAATACAAGAATTAAAAAAGAAAAAGCTAAAATGGCATCAAAAATAATCCAAAATTATTTTAAAAATATAGTTGAGATGAGGGAATAAACATGGCTAAAACCATGGAGTAAGGCTGAAGACTGTGCTACTTCAGTTCCACCTCTGACATGGATTTGCTACGTGATCGTTCTCATTTATGCCCTGGACTACATCAGCTACAAAATAAAAATCAGTATCTTTCAACTTCATTTGGTAATAAAACTATTAACATTCAAAACTACAAAACCACTTAAGCTTAGTCCTGAGATTATGTTCTTCAGATTTTTCTCTATAGAAGACATTCAAACACTTCCAAAATCTGCCAGAAAACCTTTAGCACAAGTCTAAGGAGATGTCCAAGCATGTAAAAAACACAGCTGACCATTATTTTTCCTGACTTGGCAAAGAAGCAGTTAGGCACAGCATTTAGATTACAGTTACTCATGGAAGCAATGCAGTTACCTTCAAAAAAGCAGCCAGGGGAAGGGACAGATGCTACAGTCTGACAGTAAGGAAACCAGAGGACTTTACTGATAGGTTTGGAATTCTGGCCTAAATTAGCATACAAGCTTTAAATAAAGCACTATGTTAAATTTCATTAATAATTAGTTCTGTTCAAATTTATAATGCAGAGGAAAAAGTGTTGAAGGAAACTCTCAAAATCTTTTTATTCCAGGTTTTTATAAAAGGAAACATGAGTAAAGTTTCAACATTTCCATGTCAGCACATAGCTCTGAGTTTAAAGGGGCAACAGTTCTTAACAGGTGGGAATGAAAATAGAAGTAAATTTTTGTTCCTCCCTTTCAGCAGGGAACTCATTCTATTTTCAAGACTATTTTTAAGGCAACAGAGGTGCAATTGTGGTAACACACAAAAAATGTGTTGATAAAACCAACAATACCCCAAACCCCCTTGACTTTTCAAAATATGATGCAGTCCAATGCAATACAGTCCAAACTTGTATAACAGTAATTTATCTTAGGAAAAATTGCACAAAATTGCACCATTTTCAAATGTCACAGATCAGTATTTTGTGTGCAACCATCTCAAAACAGCAAACTGATGACCCACTTTGCTTCCCAAACTGTTCTGAACTTTCAGGTTACTCTGTTTTCATGACCAGGATTACTATGGGGTCACAGTGACTGCATGGAACGTGCCACACTAAGTTCTGGAACAGGACTAGAAACTGATTCTTCCTGCTCATGTGATCCACACCCTGCAACCAAGAAGCTGAAACGACAAACAGGCTCCCTGTGGCTCAGTGCCAGTACCTCAGCAGTGGCCTGCTATTTGACATTGCCAAAAACAAACCAGAAGAAATCTTGAACATTCCTCCCTGTAGGAGATGCCAAGATGAAGCAAATTTTAGGAAAGATTGAGGAACTGTGGTTTCTGACAAAAACAGCATCCTACAAGGCCACAGTGGTGCCACTGTTACATTTTACAGTGCCAACTCAATGCCGAGGAACATAAATGCACCATGAAAGTACAGGGATAAAGCTCTAGGAGGGGAGCAGGGAAAGGCCTGGAACAACTTTTTATTTGTCTGTTAAAGAGATTCTTGCATCAAGCCATTCTTCATGGCAAGTATGATGGTGATATAAAGTCATTAGCAGGCAACAAGAAGCTTAGGCATTATCCAGGTCACCAACCAGTCCTCTTAACAAATACCAGCACATAGGTAGAGAATGCTTTAATGGTCACTAGTTACTTAAGCATAAAATGACATTTCTTTACACCATTATAAGCTCTAAAATAATCTATTACGTACTCTTAATACAATTTCATCACTGTCTCTTAGCTGGAAATCCAAATCAGTACTAGTAGTAGTAGAAGAAGAAGAAGATGATGATGATGATGATGGCAACAGCCTGGCTGTCTAGCCAATAATTTCCCTACCTCTTCTCCTGAGATTTCTATAGTTGTTACACCTTATGTTCTTGGATGCTGGAATCATAACTAAAGGTTGAAAAAATATTTAAACTTCTGATACAATAAAGGCTTTGTCTCAGGTCTCCCAGAAGTCAAATACAGAACAGTGACACATTTATTATATTTTTTGGCTTGTTTGCAATGTGTACCTGTCAGACTCTTCATGCAGTAACACAGAAAAATTGCTAATATATAAACTAAACTAAATACAGAAGTCATGAGGCAGAACCTAAGCAAATCAGTTACCAAGCAGGCCTGAGCTTCAGATATTGACAGCAAGACAGACACAGGCATGAAACCTGTAGTCAGCATAGGAGTGGTAAAGGACACCCCAGAGAGAATCTTGAGTCAATAACAGTGAAAGAATACCCATACAGAGAGAGAGCTATCTATTGCCAGAAAGGCTCCAGACATGGCACAGAGAGTAACATCCACTGGTGCAACAGATGCAGCATGCCACAAAGGATTTATGGCCAGCCAGGATTGCTGCAGTCCTGAGCAGAGCTCAGTACTCAGGCATGCAATTCCCCCCAAGCCATCATCCTCTAACTGGCAGAAGTTCACTCAGTTTGCCTGCATTGCAAGTGTTTGAGAACATCCCCTACAAGAGAGGAATGTGAAGAGCAATACCCTGCCCATAAAAATCCAGTGGCTGAAGGAAGGAACATCACCTTCAGGGAGCTTTGCTATTTTGGTCTTCCCCTGTTGCCTTATGCCCCACCAATGCAAGAAAGACCAGGGCAGACGGTACAGCTGAGCTTGCCCCAAGCCAATACTGCAGTTTTCTGCATATTTTCTGTAACACCAGCTCTCTTTAAAGCCTTGCAGACAGATTGATCCAGGATTGCCTTTCAGTCTTATTGCTATGCACCTTTAAAACCCCAGGTTTTAAGACACATCAGAGTTCATAATGTTCACTTTGTGCTTTTATTATTTCATAAGCTTACTCTTCATTTCACACAGAAAAATAGAGAAATCTATTGATGAAGGGCATTTCCATGTGAGTTTAGTGTACACTCCAAGCAAGCCAATGGGACCTAGGCTGGTGAAAAGTTAAGGTCCACATTCAGAAAAAAAATACATTTCAAGGAGGCACACCTGAATGAAACCAACCAAAAAATGCAGCTGGTGGACCTCAAGGAGGTCCTCACATTTACAGAAGAGTAAAAAACAAACCCCACAAACAAATCCACATGACAGGCTATATCAGTTTCTTTTCAAGAGGCAAGCATGCAAACAGGCTCCAGCATACATATTCACTAGATTTTTCTGTGGCCTCAGAAATTTTCTTTCAGATGAGGGATGTAAAAAATGAGAAATCTGAATTAAAAGTAACATGCTTGCCAAAAGATGTTCTTGCTCTTTGTTGCTGCAAATAAGTCAGGGCTAAGGCCATGCCAATTTAGTTGCATCATATAACTCTGAGCAAAACCTCTTTAAGACAGAATATATTCTTCAAGAAAGAATGTTCTGGTATTTATCTAATATGTGGTGTCATTTCCTTCCTTCAAAGAAGGTGCCTTTTTGGTGTTATTCTGCAGTATGACTCCTCTTTGGCAGTCATTTGTCATACTAGGCAAAGTTATTTGGCATACAAGAGAAAGTGATGAGCTCCATCAAAAAAAAAAAAAACCCTTCTAAAATTTCAAAAAAGAATATTCACACTATCTTAAGCATTTTTACACCATTAGCTTACGTGCTGCAAATGAAAAACAAATGCTAAATGTGGTGCCTTACACCAAGTGGTATGGTGAATAGGTATGCCATACAATATTCCTATCATTGCTAAATGAATCTCCATTGTATCCAGGAAGCTAAGAGAGGTCTTGTATGGCTTTTATTAATAGAACTGTGACCTCTGTGGAATGCAAGTTGAGAAAATGCCTCATGCCTATCTTCCCTACCTAACAACTGTTGCTGATTGGCATTATCAATTGCAACTTGTTAGGATAAAATACATATGAAAACTTTGCTCTAATCATTCACTACAAGCCATCCAAACAGTAGATCTCTAACAGTGAAACACAACATTATTGTCCATTTATGAGCTGTATTTTTCTTGTACACTAACAACCCAAGTAGTTCTCAGTGTACAAGAAAAAAGGAAACAGAAAACTTCATAGTATTTACCAGTCTCTGTGAGAAGATGGAGACTCAGTAGACTGAACTACCACAATCCCGTGGATGGCTTAATTTAGCCTAACTAGTGTACTGAGCTTTCCTACCATGCCTGATCAAGACACATACAGCAAAGCTGGGTAGCTTAGAATTTGCTACAGTCATTCAAGAGTAGCCTTTCTTAACCTTAGAAGAAACCAGGCCATATTCACCTCTCCTGTTCTGCAAAGTCAGAATGTATTTTAAGAAGCATACCAGAAGCACAATTTCTGCTTTCAAGTAACTTTAACGCACACACTTATGGATAAAGTGAAATTTTACACAAATTTTTGTGAAGATAGGTGACATAATTAAAAAATACGATATTTAAGACAAATCATTTTACATTCTCAGAATAACTTGGCTTGTCTATCAGACCCCAGGTATCTGTATATGTACGTGACTCTTTGCTGTTTATGCTATGTTAACCTCTGCATATTTTTTCGTAAGAAGGTTCCTCTCTATCACTTTCTGCTTGTAGATAATTTAGACACTTACTGAGTATCAGGTTTACTTTTGATAAAATAGACACCTTCTGCCTTATAAAAATGTTTATGAGTGGGAACTATGCCTCCTTCTGTAAGGTTATCTTTAGTAACAAAGTATAGGCTCTTTCATACAAACCAAGATCTTACCAGTATTTTTTGGCAGAATTTATATCTTACAGACACAAAACATCTGATAATTTATTAATTCTTTAGATTTGATCCACAAACTTTGAAATCACTTCATGCCACAGCACTACTACCACATCCTAAAGCAACTATACTATAAAACTCATCTGAAGCTCTAAACCAGTGCTCCTATACACAGAGCACTTTCATGATATGACTTGTTAGTTGCTATAGTAGGCAGAGTCTAAAAGCTGCTTTTGACCCTCCAGTGTTCATCCAGCAACAGCTGTACAAAAGGCTGATTTATTAACTCTTCACAGAACTGGAAATACTGTGAAAGAAGAAATGTTACTGTGCAGGTCACTGTCATTACACATAGTCTGCTAAGGAGCTAAATATACCTAAAGTTAATTTTCAAGTTAGTTTATTCTTGTGCATCCGTTTGTAGGGCACAGGATTTTAAAATGGAGCAAACATATACACTTGTTACATCTTTACCCATTAAGAAAGAAATCAATAAAATGTTGACTTTTGTAAAATTTCAAATGCAATGAATATGTAAATGTTCCCTTCAACACAATAAATAAAGAAACACTAGGCACCACAAGCTATTTCTAACACAGCTCTAGTGCCCGATTGGAAAGCACTTGGCTCCAAACAACTAATCAGTCCCTTTCAAGTCAATGGGGCAAGTGTATATGAGTAAGTGTTTACAAAATTAGTGCCAGAGTTAAAAATAACTCAGCAAATGGCACCTTTATAATAGAATGGATCCCTTTTTCATTTAATTTTTATGGTACCAATAACACTGACTTCATTGAAAAAAAATAATCCAACTCTAATAGCTTATTAGGACCCAGGTCTTCAATTCACTTTAAGCAAATGTAAAAAAGACTGCAAAGTTCTGTCCTGCATTTGGTGCTATTCAGGCTTTTAATATTGTGAATGATAGAATAATGTATTTATTTTTATGCAGGCACTAGATGACACTAAACTGTAGATGCTACAACTGCTCAGAGAGAAGCAATTCAAAACAGAAAAGTAAAACAGAGAAACTGTCTGATACCAAGACAGCATGAAATTAGCTGAAGGCCAGTACAAAGTACTGTATGTAGAGAGGAAAAAGCAAATGCACAATACAGTGACTTTGTTTTAACATGTGGCTAACAGGCTACAGCCTCTATCCATAGTACTTTACTGCTGAGGGGGCAGCACCATTCCAGGAGGTATTACACAGGGTGCCATATACATGGCACATGACATAAGTGTTCCACTTGTATACAACTAATAGTTCCCTGGTTACACTCATAAAGTCTCAGCTGGAGCACTCTGTTTAACATGGGAAATTATACATCAGTAAAGATGTCTGTAAACTATATATGAACTGGCACAAGTCCAAGGGAGAGCAATTGCAGTAACTCCAGGTGCTAGAAAATAAGACTTAGGAGGACAGACTAAATTAAATGCTTTTTACTTTATTCTAGAAAAGAAAAAAAACAGCAGAAGTAAGAAAATGGATTATAATAGTCATTACATTGATTACTTCTTATACACAGAGAGAAACAATCATATTTAATTAATTTAGTTAGCAGAGACACAGATTTAGGTCACCCTTGGGGGAAGTGGGAAGCAGTTTAGTGATGAGAACAGAAAACCTGCAATTGGTTGCACAAGGATGCTGCAGAAATCACTATTACTAAGCATTTTAAAAACAGGTTAGCCAAGCATTCACCAGATAACTCATGTATATTTGATCCTAGAGCACTCAATTTACCTCTGAAGGTACCTTTGAGCTATACACAGGAAATGTTTTACTCAGACATCATTTCCATAAACAAATGAAAGTGCCCTATAATTAGTAGAGCCTTTACATACACTTTTTTGTTCTTAGCTGATGCTGAACACTGATCTAGTTCCTCTATTTCCATGTCACATAAACAGTATAATAATTTCTAATTAATGACTGTGACATTATCCAGCCATTCATGTACACTTGAGATCCAAAGGATAAATGGAGTGTAGATTGCTGACTACTGAAATTGAAAAATATCCCTGAAATATTAAGGAACAAAGTATGACCCATTTAGCAACAAGACCACACAAAGCAGATGACACAGGCAAAGCTGTCTCTTTATATTTAATAAAGAAAAAGTGACAAAATAAAGCAAGTCAGCCTTGAAATGCATGATCTCTGGGCCTCAGTTCCTGAACTGACTCTATACCTTCAGTTTGACAAAAGGAGTTCCACCAAAAACTACCTCTCTGTACCTGCAACACCCTCAATTACACAGACTTCATAAAAGAAAGACTTATTTTAACTCAAGGGGTCAATTTAGAAAATATGAAATAATGCCTGTGCCTAGTAGCACATTTACAAAGGTTCTTATTTCTTCAAAATTATAGCACTCTGTCCTAGACAAGCCATTATAACAGCAATAGTAATCTTTTGTTATTAACAGAAAACCTAAAATACCATTCCTAACAGAATTTTGAGAGTATGTAATCAGGTTAAAACTAGAAAATAAAAAGAAACATTTCCTCTAATTTGAATTACTTATTGAAACACTTAAACTTCAATTAGCTAATGACAGATGCTAGGCTAATTATCTGTCTTGGTGGTTCTTTGTGCTGTGTTTTTTCTGCCAAGGTTTCTCTGCTACTTGAGAAAAAAACACAGAATGGATAATTAATTAGGAGGCTACTCAGTATTTAATTTTACAATGTAATGTTTCAAGCAGTTTCAGACTTCATGTTACCTGTTGTACATCTTTTAGATATCACTTTTAACGGGATATTTTGTTACATGTATTACATGAAGTCTACTGAGGCATCCCTCTGTTTCACCAACACCAAAAAATCAAATCCCACAACACATTGTGACTTCAGATATTAGCATGCCTCTTTCCACAGATATAGAAATAAATACAGAAAAGATAAGATAAAATAATGATTCTGAGGAGAATTATTTGCATCCCAAAGAGCAAGGATTGCTGCTGTTAGTCCCAACAAATGGATGAATAGCAGATTCTGTAACACTAGCTGGACATGTGCTTACAACTGTTACAAATCCAGAACCAACCACTGCAAGCTGGACAGTGGCACACTGATGTTGAACTGTAAAAAGTTCAACTTAAGCACAAAATAGTTGCATAAACCATTTTCTTTTAATAAAACAAGCAGAAAACTAGAAAATCGAGCATATGTTTGATCTTTAAATCAATAAAAACCTCTGCCACCTCACCAAAACAGTAACCTTGCAAGAGTGATAGATTTTAATCTTTTGCATTGGCCAGTTACTATAATGCTTAGCAATACTTAATGCTTAAAATTTCTTTAGGTGTGAGATGCAACTTCTGACACATGCCCGAATTACAGATTCCTGGGTTCAGCAACAGGTAACACCATAAACACTATTTCACTCTCCAGCCTGATGCACGTTGTTCCTTTCAGTCCACTTCCTCCCAAGTCTCTTTCCTCCTGTGCCCAGCTCATGTGTTGGTCTCCCCATAAAGAGCTGCCTTAGAGCTAGCGAGCAGCTTCTGGCAAAGAATTCTTGACTTCAAGTAACGCCTTTCCCATTCTCTGCAAGTATTCCTGTCTGTGCTCTTCCTACCCTACTGTAGTGAACACATACATCGACACCCACACCCTCCCACACCTGTATCTGCACATACACACACACACATGCACAGTAGTTCAAGTGGTGCCATTAACAGGCCCAGATGTAAAAACCCTGGGTTTCAGAGCTTGTGCA
Source organism: Melozone crissalis (assembly GCF_028551555.1). NCBI lineage: Eukaryota > Metazoa > Chordata > Aves > Passeriformes > Passerellidae > Melozone > Melozone crissalis. The sequence goes on along the minus strand of NW_026535784.1, from coordinate 29,786,480 downwards.
GAAAACACATGATGAAATCCATCTCAAGTAAATCTTCTGCAAAATAAGCTAATTCCTACTTTAGGATTTTAGCCTTTCTTTCTGGATTGCAAATTTTAACACCCCTACACAAAATGTCTAGCTTTAGTCCCGACATTGAAGATTGAAAAAATCTTTTGAGTTTGAAACTGTTTCTGGTTTATTTCTATAGTTTCTCCCTTTATGTTTAACTTGGGCTTTGTCTTCCTATTTGTGGTACCTAGGGATGAGTGATAAAGGCAGCAAGAGGCAAGACAAGTCTTCCTGTTCCACTGCCTAACTCAGCTTGATGCCATCCCAGAATATAAGGAAAAATAATAAAGACAAACGAGGTAGCAGGGATCCCAAGCTGAGCAAAATCAGGGCTCAGTCATGTGCCAGCATGCCACAATTTAGAAGAAAGAGTGCTCTGTAATGCAGAAGAAGAATTCAATGAAAATGGTACCTCACTACAAATGAGCTTGGAGCAACAGTTCTGCCAAAGTTCTGCTCGCGTGAACAGAAAAAAGAATTTTCACAAGAGCTTTGCAATCCAGTAAAATCTGAAGGGTTTCCACACACATGCCCAAAAGTTGGACCTGACAAAGTGTTACTAAGGTTCCTGCTATGTGCCAAGAGACAACTTATTCAAGGTATATGACAACTATATCTGTCAAAAAAATTACTATATGAAAATCTTACCCTAATCAAGACATAACTTTCAGAAATATTTTGACTAGTTTCACTAGAGTGGTGCAAAATAATCATATGCCAAACTTGGAAAATTTCAACTATGCATGGTAATCTGGGGGGGGACATTAAGAGCAATTGGGAAAATAGTCCCAGATTGGGAAGTATTTGGCAACCTTATTTATACACAGGCATCTTAAATCTAGGCCTCTCTCCAAATAGAAAACTAGCTGTGATATTTGAATTTTATTCTCAACTTAATGTTAATTAAAAAAAAACCCAACCAAACAAAAAAAAAACAACCAAAAAAAAGCTCACATAATCTAACAACACTCCTACAGATAATTTTGTTTATAAAAAACACAGCAACAAGTACAGAACAAAAACCTCACTCACACATATCACTTGAAAAACTGAATGCAAATGAAGTTACCAGATAAGTAATTACCTGAAAAACCAAATCCCCAAACAGTAGAGATAACAGAGTATATACAAATATACCTTGTCCTTGAGGAACTCCATAAAATTCAGCAGCTATCCTTGCTGCTTCCTTACGGTTTCCTTTCACAATGTAGAAATGACTAAGTATAGCAAGGCTGATCTTCACAAAAAGCTTAAAACAAAAAAGTGACAGTATAGTAAAGTAGACATTGGATAACTGCTGCGCAAAAGGGCGACTTTCTTCTATGACAGTCATTGCTGCAGCAAAACCTCTGTCAGTGTTTGGGTCGGGCTCTCAAATGTGTTGATAAGATCAGATGGCTCCAGCCATGCACTCTTGGGAACAACTGGTCCCGAGGAAAGAAAATATCAGCTGGTCATGATGCCTGCTGCTGAAAATATGACGATTATTTATACTGTACATAGTACTGAGTTCACTGCCGCTCTTGCTAGCCCGGTGATATTCATGTGGGACAGCAGGTTCCAAGATCCTGGATTGTACTTGTTCCACTTAAAAGGTCTGTTGCATTACAAATTCTGCATTTCTAATTCATTTATTTACATGTTTAAAATACATCTTCAAAAGTATTATTATAAACTCCTGAAATTTGTGTACTAAACCACATAACTCAGATAACATGTTTTTGCTAAAATACGTTCTCCTGCTGCTTAAGTACAATTGCTCTTTTCTGATATTTCATTTTATGTCAGACTAATATTCTTTCCTTAAAAAACTAGAATCATATCAGTAAATAATTGAAGTACACATTAATAAATAAACAGAGATTTAATTTTTATCAGCTTTGACAGTCTCATTATTTTGCTCAGGCTGAATGAAAGTATCTAGACTTTAGCACTATACATAAAACAGTATTCAGAGTAGGTGATACGAGTCAAACATCTAGATATTTTTATCCATAAGAACTGGAGCACCTAAAATTAAATTAATTAAAATGCAATGGTAACATTTCAACATGGAAAATTTCTAATAGTTATGAAATGTATTTCATTGTGCTGCATCATATGACACGGACAGGCTTTATCTGTTGGCCAGATTTAGAGAGGGGAATCTAAATTCCTCCAATTTTTTAAGAATTAATTTGCCTTTATACCATAAAGCTATTACTCACAGTCATCAGTAGTCACTCACAAGTTGTTCCATTAGTGTGAGTAATTGCTCAGTAAATTGCTGAGTTGAAACATGACACAAACTGAGGAGCTGCATGACAGAACCAGATTTCTAAGTGAACTATAATCCTAAAGGAAAAATTCCTGGCAGCACAAGAAAGAGTCCTACCCTAAACTTTTCTACTTCCTTCTTAATTAAAAAAACAGTGTCTTGAATTGTAACTTAAAATGCTCTAACCAAAGTAATCCTAAACCTTTCTATTCTACCCTGGGTTCTCATTTGGTGATTAGAAAAAAACAAAAACATTTTAGAATGTTGGCAGCGGTCCATCAGGATAAAAGGGTATGATCCAAATGTCACTGCATCCACAAATCACCCTGACTTCAATGAACAGAATAGCAGATATAAAGCACTATAATACAAAATCATACTTCTGAAGGGAAGTGGAAACAATAAGGCACCTCTTATCATCTGACTCTCGGAGTAATTTATTAGAGTAAGAAGCTATAATGTTTTCTGGAAACTGAATTCAAACAAACTTATACAAATGAAGAAAAGACAATGGTAAGTGGAAATGTTCTTGAAAATTTTTAAAATTTTTGACAGACAGGAAGTGAATTGTGCTTATCTTGAGAGAAACAGGCAACAGGTATTTTTCTCTGAAAAAATTTAGTCTACTTACAAGTCAATCATAACTAGAAAAGGCAATTAAAAAGGAGTTTACCTTGTAAACTATATTAGTTAGTAAAAAAATACCCAAATTTTTACCAAATTTCATTTATAGACATTTTCTCATCCAGCCAGAATAGGAACTACTTTCCTCATACCATTCTTAGAAGCGGGAATGAGTACTTAAAATGCCAAATGAAAATCCCTTTTTATATTTGGCACATTGTTATCCGACACTGAATTGAGGCGTCATGTTTTCCACAAGTATAAAAGGCATTATGATCTGAGCTACCACTGCCAAGCTCTGTTTCAATCATTAATAGAAATGGTATTTTCCTTTGTAACACACCCAATACTGGAATTTCTTACTTCTCCCATATTTGTACTAGTATTACTAAGCTTAACTTGATCAGTCCACAGAATTTTCCAGCCACCTTATGGACCTATTTCACAAATTTACCATGCAGTACAAGGAAAAGTCATAATTATGTTACAGAAAGCTTTTTCTTCCTTACAGTGTTTTACCTGACCCCTTTTCCCTTTTTTCATGTTATGCCACCTAGTACCTGCTTTCTCATCTGGACTTCTCCCATATTTTGTTAAGAAACAAAATAATCTTTCTTTTTAGAGGCAAAACCCCAAATAGCAATTACCATAAATAACAGCAGGAGTTAACAGTGCTCAGAATTCATCTTCACCATACAATACTGTTTCCTGCTTCTTATAACTGCAGTAGATAAATCACAAAATAAATTTCTCAATTGTTAGATTGTTTTTTTCAAGTTATTTTTCTTCTGTCGAGGTTCAAGAAAAAGTAAATTTAAAACTACAATAATAAGGCTAATATGCATTTAGTATTCTGTAAGTGATGTTTCAAACAACCTCACGGATTTGTAAAACCACTTTTAGGAACAAGATGAAAATTGAACAGGAAGGTTATTCCTGTATCAAAACTTGCCTCGCGTCCTTTCAAAAATTTCCCTCATCAGTAATAAACTACATAAGGATGAAAAAATACATGAAATCATGAGTTTTGAGAATTCCAGTTCACACATACTCATCAGAAGCTGGCAAAATTAGTCTTATAATATTTCCTCTTTTTTTAGTGCTCTGTAACTCTTATGTGCCAGCTTAGCTGGAAACTCTCCCAGCTGCACAGAACCAAGTCTATCCTAATCGAAGGGTTCTAAAGAGCTATAGAAATTACTGTTAGAGCTCGCTGGCAAAGCCATGCTATGAGGCACCCAGTCATGAAAACTGAGCAACTGCTTAGAAATTAACGCCCACACGGCATTTTGGGAGAACCAACAATGTGAATGCGAGATCTGAACACAGAAGAGCTGAGAGGAAGCCCATGCAGACTGGGAAAACCAGAAACAGAAAGCTACAGCTGTTGCAATGGAAATCAGAAAATAGAAACATAGGTAAGTAAATGAAGGATCTGGCAGTCAATGAGATGACATGAAGGACTGTAAAAAAGTGAGATGTAAGTGTTCCACATTTTCTCTTGCATGGCAATATCTTGAAGCACTTCAGAATATTGAGAGGTTCCAAATGGAAATGCACCATATGTAACAAATGTACAACACTATAATGATATCAAAACACTTAAAAAGAGCAGTGGCTTAGTCTGGATATTCGCATTTCCCATGTAGTTTTGACTTCTGGGAATGAAATTTCTTGGCCTCATTTCCTCAGTAGTAAAATGGGGAGTATTCTGAAGATAATTTCATTGCTGTTAAAAAAACACTCAGGTATCCTGGTGAAAAGAATAAATAACTATGTATTTAATAATTTTTATTTTAATACAAAATTCAGATTACAAACCTAAATGAAATGAAATCTTGACTGTTCATTCGCTTCATGTCAACAGAAGAGACGGGATGTAAAATTATTTTAGCATTTAGGGTTTTATCATAGCACACAAGAAAATGGCAACAAGCTACATTGCAGATTAACAATATTTGTATTTTTATTTTGTTTAAGAAGATAGTAATACTGTAGCAGACAAGGATACCCTACCTTGACACATTTCCAGCACATTTCCAGTAAATAAAACAAGAACAATGTAATGATTCCTCTGATATGCTTCCCCACTTCTGGCAACTAACTATTTTAATTTTAAAACCCCTTAAGAAACTTCAAATGCTGGAATTTATGGTCCTAGAGTTCCCTTTTAATGTAGCTTGGTCAGCTGTCATTTCTCAAGAACATAATCTGTAGAATCAAGATAGCAATACTGCTGTTTATAATGACTATAAAGGGGTTCATTTCAAACTCCAGAGCTCAGACAAAGTACCCTGGCCTTTAATGCTTTGCTGTGTAGCAGCCAAGTGCAGAAAGAAAGTATCCAGCATTGGCACCTGTTTGTGCTAATTCAAACTGTCCAAAATCTAGTGTACAATTTACCCTCAACCAAACAAAGTAATTTTCAGAAAAACAAACCCAACAAACAAACCAAACAAACAAAAAACCAAAGGGGAAAAAAAAAACAAAAAAGAAAACCACAAAACCTGTGGTCTATCATCTATGATTAATTGCATAACCACATTCATAAACTATTTTATTCTCACAATTTTTCTTCTATGCTTTAGAAGACTGGTGTGTCTAATTTTCAGTAAGATGAGATACAAAAGAAAATTAACACAACCGACAGAATATTTAGTCTTTGAAGGCACTTCTTTTAACATCAAAGACTATAAAACCCTTAGAAATATGATTTCTTTGTAGCACATGCTGTGTTGTTACATTTGGAAAACATACTTCTTTCTATTTATATTTTTTAAAGTAATCTATTTAAACTAAATTATAGAAGATGTAAAAGAGTAATTATATTCACAACACAGATTCCATTACACTAAGTCTTAACAGTTATCTTCTCTATTTTGGAGATGCATATAAAACCCTGAAAGTGAAAATGTTTATTTTAAAAATGAGATAAAGATGAAATACAATACAAGGAATTATTTGTATGACACTTCACCAGCATGTCTTCCTCCACATGTAAGAGACATCTAGATATACACAAGACATCCTGATTCTGACACTTCTGTCCAATAGCAGGTATAACAGTAGATTTTCAGATAAGAGGCAGAGAAACAGGAACTCTTAGGTGCCTACAAGAATTGATTATTTTATATATTATAGGCAACCAACTGGGAGAAATTTTTAAAGTAATACCCTTGAAACAAAGAGTTTAAAATAAAATACAAGTAAGAAATCAAATTTTATTACTGAGTTTCTGATATAAGCATAAAATGCTTCATGAAGGGCTCAAAAAAAGAGAAGCATGAGCTACTGAAAAGGAAATGTCTAACTCAGCATGAAAAATTATCTGCTTAGTGACCAGCTGACTTGTATTTTAATGAGTGTATGAGATGCTAATCTTCAAAATTTTACCTACTTATCTAAAGCTACTGAATGTTATGTCATTTACTTCTTAATCTATGTTCAGCATTTTTTTCTACCATTTTATGTTCAAAGCATTTGAACTGGAGAAATCTAGACTCAAAGGAACTATTTTAAAATTTATTTCCTCACTATTCAAAATGTTACCTTAACATCTTATTGAAGACAAAAAAAAGGCATACATACCATAAAACAGTCTTCAAAAAGTCTTAAATGTGTTTTTCATTAATATCATTCATAAGTTAAGGATATGATGCATTTATGCATAGGCACAGAAAATAAACCTAAACAAGCCATATTTACCTGAAGAAATTCAGAAGCTGGAGTGACAGGGAAACATCAAGCAGCTGCTGTGTCCTTTTCTAAACCGGAGCTCAGGCCCATTAGTACGACCCAAATACTACTCTTCATAAAATATTAAGAGAAGAGGTGGCTGAAGTACAGACTGTGCTACTGCTTTGGGAGAATGAAAAGACAAAATATGAGAGAACACAAACTTTTTCATCCAGAAAAGAGGAAACTTGGTTTAGATCTGAACTGCTTTTTCACCGCACCTCATTGGTATCCTTAAGAATTCTACAAAATTACTTGAGCATCATGACAAAGCCATAATATCAGCACAAAAACCTGAGAGTTGTGTTGCCAATTACAACAGATATAACACTGTAAACCAAAGAAATGAAAGACCCATTTCTCCTTTTTACAGATTTCTTCCTGAATGCCATGTCTATCCAGGATCTACACAAACCATACAACATGAACTTACAACTCACAACCAAAGTTAGTTTCATTCCAATTTCTGTAGTTCTCATAATCCCTGCTAATAGCCTGATAACCCAACCAAAGACTTGAACCAAAAGTCTGTTTCAAAATGCAATGCAATGACAACTTTAGTGGCACAACAGGGAAAAATGAGAGTGTCTTAGAACACTTCTCCTCATAGTTGAGCTCTGGCTTTTGACACCCATTCTACTTAACAGTTACTTATTTAGACACCATTTGCCTTCTCTAACAATGAAGCACAACAGTTCCTTTAAAAGAGCTTTAATACACAAAAATGTACAAAGGTTTGTTATGTATATACTTTCTCTCTATATTTTGGTGTAGCACATTATTTCCACAGTTCTTGAACTGCTCTAAAAGTTCAAATTCATCCTTTTGGGAGGTACAGTGGTACTTTTTTGGTCCAGTGTACTAAAATCGTTGGTCTGACACAGTTTAGGCTCTATACAAATCAAGTTATTTGAGTACATTAATGATTTCATTTCTAACATCACAAAAAGACTGTTTATTCTACTAACTCTTAATGAATTAAAAATGGTTTCATTGAGGTGTTTTGCCTTTTCTAGTAGTTGGAAATACTACTCCTATCTTAGAAAATAATTCTAGCCTACAGACTTGTATGTCTGGATTTCCAGAGAATGGGATTACTGGTCAGGGATTAAATATCAATCAGCATCTCTGCACATAGCAGACATTCTCCATATAACATATATTTAAAGGCATAAAAAGTAACTCAGATACTTAAGTGATCATGAAATTTTAGTCTTCTAACTTTCTCAGTCCTTGAAAAAATAACATGGTAATGTTAAATCTGTACCCCTTTGTTATGCACCACTGGACAGCTGCTTCTCATAATGAGGATAGATTCCCCTTCAGCTACAAGTCTGGCATCAGCCAATTGTGCTGTCACATTATCACATGAACATGCTTGATCTGCCTAACCAGTCCATCTAATCACTGACAGCAAAGTTCTACCCAGAAGGGAAGTAGGCATGACCAACAAGCTTACAAGTAAATTCAATCTGAGTTTTGCTAGAAACATAGTAAGTTTATTTACAGTATTTGTTGCAGTCCTCTCTGGATACCTAACATAACTCAACTATTAAGAGTATTACAGAAGATTCCAAAATAAGTCATGTGTGTACTTTGAGACATTACTAAACCCTGAAACGTGTCAGACAGCAGGCACACACAGCCTGCTGACAGACGAACTCTAGCAAATCTTGCCCCCCAGAAGTTTAAAAAGTTACCTCCTCCAGCTGCACATCCCATTCCTCAGCTAAAGGTTCCTGCCCCTCTCTCTCCCTTGCTGGAAATCAACAGGAAGGAATGTGTACTGGTACATTCCTCAGTTCAAAATCTGGCAATTTCAACTCTTAATAAATTAAAACCAAACTTGTTGGACTTTACAATGAAAAAACCACTCACACCCACCCCCTACAACCCATTCTGTGACAAGGCAAATGACCCACTGGAAAAACTCATAGCAAACTATGAAGGGAGAGTAATGTCAAAATGCACATACTCACTGCCTCTTCTTAAGGATACTTAGGCATAATTTTTGATGGCCTTATGTACTGACACAGGTGTATCAGTGTATCTTGGGAAGAATCTCCTCATTTTGCACCTCTTTCCCTTTGTATAGCTCCTTTCTTGGGTCCAAGCAATTTCTTTCATTGCCAACCATGTCTACAGAACAGAGATTCCCTCTGTGGCAACTAACTCAACCTCTTAGGATTGTGGTACCACAGGAGCTATGCTTTTGGTGTTTCAACTAGATTGACAAACTAACTTTAGTTTCAATTAGATTGAAAAACTAACTTAAGTAACTTTAGTAGGCATGGCAACCACCTTATTAATCTAAATTAATGTAACTAAACCTGGTATTCTTGCAGTTTTTAATCCTTTCTTCAACTAACAGCAAAAATGTCACCTGTTCTTATTAAACAGATGCCTCTAAATAAAATAATTCTTAAGCTGTGAATCTTTTGTCATCAATTTGAATTCCTTTCAAAATTGTTAACTTTATTCTTCCTTACAGGCTGTCTGTAAATTTTTCTTTAACCATTTAAATGTTTTCTTCAAAAATATTTTTTGTTTCTCAAAACAGTGAAATAATTTGTTTACTTTTATTCCCCCTTTCTTCAAACTTTGTCAGGTTTTGTTCTTGACTAAGTAAAAGCAGTTAAGTGGTTTAATTTTTCTTCTTTCTCTGTAAAGTGTATTTTGGTGCCTAAGAATGTTGTTAATAAAAGGAAATTACACAGTCAATAGTAGGGATGAGAGTTAAAAGTTTATTCTGCAAGCTTATGTCATTATATACTGACTCCCATGGCTACTGCTCATAACAGAAAGGCTTTTTCCATCCACTAAAATTGGTATCAGCTAAATGATATCACCATGACAGAGCTAGTAAAACATCTTTTTCTTCAAGCTGAGGCACGACAAGTCTCTGCTTGGTGCTTTTACAAGAGACATAAAAATACCTTGTGATGAAGTCTTGCAAGCGGCTGAGTGAATGAGGTTAAACCCCAGTTGAGGTGGAGCAGTAGCACTCAGGTTTCTAGTTCAGAATGGAAAGCACAATGAAGTCAGAAAGGTTAAGCTAAATTAGTAATGTTTGAATGAATTTACTAACCTGGCTTCATAGGCCATGAAATGGGCAAACCCCACAGGAGCCAAAACTTGAATATGTTAGGCTCCAAAACATATTGACTTTGGAGCCAAGAGCATTTGATTCTCTCTGTGATGCAGCTTTTATTTTGCTATTTATTATGCCACTAAACGAGACAATATTGTAAAATATCAACTTCATTCTGAAATCAGAAATTAAAAATTCCCTGAGATTTTCTTGCTGAAGGATTCACAGTAATACCACAAAGACAAGTGAAAATTTCTTCTTGCTTATCTTCTTATTCTGCATACTGTGTAGATCCAAAGTTTAAAAAATGGAGGTGAGGAGAACATTAGAATCAAATGCAGTCCAAAAAGCCTCTTCTCTTAGTCACAGCCTTTCCACGCCAGCTGTAAAAATGAGCCATCCAGAAGAGGTGTTAACTGAAAGAGGGCTGTTGCAAGAGACAGCTGATCATGGCCACATTTATTTTAATCTTTATCTTCCTACCCAGAGCTGTCTAAGAGGCTGTGTGCTGCTACTGTCTCTTAAAGAATTAACATTTCAACAATTAATAAAGGACAAATACAAGAAACTATTTAGACATTCATGGTAAAAAGATCAAGACATACATACCTAGATCAAAAATAAGGTCCTCATCTATCTAGGTGCCAAAAATGCCACAGGCACCTAAATTTTCCCCTGTAAAATTAGTCAGAAACTTAAGCCCCAAGAAGGCTACAGGTGCTGGGCTGAAGTTAACACCTCCCTTTCACCTGAAATTCACAACATACACCCCAAAGCTTCCATCTATGTGTTCAATATGACTTCAGTGGGAAAACAAAGAACTCATAGCAATCTCTGTTGATGGTCAGTGTCAACACTTGCTATTTTGTTTACAGATGATGAAAGGAATTGCTCCGTAATTTGAACATCAGAGTAGAAACATATCAACCAAAGAAAGCAAGCTACTCTCTCTCAAAAAACTACTTATCATCAGCTGCTGACAAGGATCAATCCTGCTGAAGTGCCAGCACTCTAAAAAAAAGAACACATGTTTAATAGATCAAAGAGGGTACAAAAACTCATTTGCAAAGTCAGATAATTTTAGGCTGAGGACTGGAGAAGGATGGCAAATTCTACAGTTCAGACCTGCTGCCAATCCTATCTCTGCATTTTTTTCAACGAGTTTGTAATGAAAAGCATGACATTTCTTGAAGTAAGAGCCAGCCTGAACACTGACACGCCTTGTGCTTTGCTGGTCTGGGCTTAAGGATGCTGCTTGGGTGTAATGAATACCATTCCACTGCATCTTGGAAATGGTCTCCCAAAGTTTCCTGCTTCCCCAAGCTCCTTCAAATTTGTTTCCATAATTATAGTATTTGCTCAATTCCCAGTAACATAACTTATTTAGCTGTCAGCAACTTTTGATATTAATATTATGTCACCATTCTTCACAAAAGATCATATTTTATACCTTTCAAAGAGCAATCTAGAACTTATGACTAAACAGCTATTGTGAATAATTATCTCCCACAACTGCCTTATTTCAAGATACTTTCCTATTTTGATTTTGCAATATTTCAGTCATTAAAAAGCTATAGGTTTCTTTATTCTGAAACAGTAATAGATCAGTCCTTGAATAAATTACACCATCTGTCTTCTCCTGTTTACTGTGCTTTTAAGTGACACTTATTTAAGGTTTCTGCTAAAATAAATCCAGACCTCCACAAGCAATAGCCATATTTATGCACTGCCTTAAAAACACATTAATTTGGCTAAGCCTTTTGATTTTGATCTTTTGCCGGTACCTAACTACTGCTTTCAAAATTTCACTACTTTATTCCTGTAAATTCTGCCAAAGAGCCATATTTTTAATAAAGTGTTGTTTAGTATGAAAAACTCAAAATAGCAACCACATGAACTAAAAACAAGAACAAAGGTGATTAAGCCTTCTTTTCTTCGTAGATATGAGGAAAAAAATGGTATTCACTTTTGAACTATCCTTTTGAAAGCAGCAGACATTTTATAACTTCTGAAATGAAGCTTACAGTAAAAGCTTCCTTAATGCTTCTAAGTCTTCAACTATTTTGGGGAAAAGTACCCACTTTTCAGTAAAAACAATCCAAGATTTCAGCAACAACAAGTTCCAGACCATAAACCACAACAATAATTAGTATTTTGAATAGCATAAATTAATAACAAGCCAACAAAAATCTTTACACAAGAAACTCTCTGTGCTGCTGAAACTCTTATGAAATATCAAAAACGCCAATAATTAGGAAACGCAATCCAGAAAAGAGCCTACCCTCTTTAGGATTGTGACTGATCTCAATGTGGCAAACGCACAGGCACACAGATGGCGGAACACAGGGTCCCCAAAGGAATGGCTCCATAGGTACCTTCACATCCTACAGACTAAACAGACATGTGCTGCTGCAGGTACTCAGTCTGGGGGAAACAAAAACCCTCAGTATGATCTTTTTCCTTTTCTATTTCCTACCTTTATCTGCAAAGATTTTTCTTCCCTGATTCATAGACCTGGCTCCTGGCTACAGGGAGGAAAAGAAACAGCACCATCATTACAGAAGAGAGGTATTTCAGAATGGCCTGGCAGTGCCCACCTTTTTCTCCCTGTCCCTTCTGTCCCCATGAGGCTCCCAGCCTGTCAGACTCCTAGCTCGGAGCTCCTGCTCCTACTCCCAGGGTTTACAGCGCTGCAACCTCAGGGCCGGGAAATCAAACATAATCGAATCACTGCTGACACCTATTGGCAGCCCCGGAAATCCCGGTTTATCCGTTCTGGTATAGTTAATACACACGAATACAGCGGTTGGGAACACCGAAAAGCAGGGCACCAAAACACTGAAAAGTTCTCATTCCCCTGGGCTCTCACATGGATAACGTTGCAGGTCCGGGAAGCAGGAATGGGCATCAAAGAGGGGCCCCAGGAGGAGTAAGGAATCACCTCACTACACAAACTGATCTTTGCTGGTACCAATTTAAATTGAAACTTCAACCAAATTGGTGGGGTAAGGTGAAAGGCTGTCTCATCCTGCCGACGGTGTGGGATCACCACGCCAAAGAAGAAGATCCAGGAACAAGCCCAACTACTAAAGGAAATGTCTAGGCAAGAACATTGACACACTGAGCACGTGTGTAACGAAGGGCAAATGAATAGGAACATCCTATAGGAAGCAAGGGAGGAAATGGCAAATAGCACCACCAGTGAAAGCAAGATACAGACATCAAGTAAAAATACAAGCCTCCGCCTAAAACTCATTTACGCTTTACTACACGAATGCAAAAAGCCAGGAGAACGACAGATGCCCTGTGAGAGGGAGTGCCCTGAGAGCACAGGGGACGGGGGCAGACAAAGAACCCACAAAGCACTTCCCGACCCGCCCCACCACGGCCGCCATGTCACGGCCGCCATGTCGCGCTCCGGCGCCGGCCCCGCCCATCTCCTGGCGGAACGGGGCGGAGTTGACGAGGGGGCGTGGCCATGCTGGAGCCCGCCCGGCCGGCGCGAGGCCACGCCCCCTCCCGGCGGTCGCGCGCGCGGCCCCCCTGCCCGCCGCCGCCCGCTTCCTGCCGCGTCCGCGCGCCCGCCCCGCCCGAGCAGCGGCCGCAGCCCCGGCCGGGCCCAGCGGGGAGATGAACACGGTGCTGTCCCGGGCCAACTCGCTCTTCGCCTTCTCGCTGAGCGTGATGGCGGCGCTCACCTTCGGCTGCTTCATCACCACCGCCTTCAAGGAGCGCAGCGTGCCCGTCCGCATCGCCGTCTCCCGGGTCACGCTGTGAGTGCTGCGCGGAGAGGGAAGGAAGGGAGTGGCGGGGCAGGGCCGGGCCCAGCCGGGCGGCAGGCGCTGCCCGCTGGGGAGTGAAGGGCTCGGCAGCCGAGAGCCAGGGGCGGGTGAGGGGACGCTGCGGCCGGCAGGGGCGGCCGGCGGCTCGCGCGGCGCTCGGGCTCGGCCTCCTGCGCTCTGGGCGGGCCAATGGGGGAACCCCACGACGGCGCGGCCAGGCGGGAGCCGGGGCGGCGCTCGGGGAGCGGCCCGGCCGCCTCGGCCCCGGGAGCGGAGCGGAGGCAGCTGCTGCCCGCGGCTGTGGAGAGACAGGGAATACAGGAACGTGGAGTTTATCCCATGAACGTTTATCCCATTGTAGTACCTTTTGCTTTTGATTAGTAGCTCTCTTGGGTTCCTCCATTGGTAACCTAGCATACTTTCTGTCCCATGGTAGCAAAGTGATTGGGATGGCTTCTTTCCTGTGAAATGCACCAGGTGTAGGACACAATAGCACATCAAAACGTGTTGCCTACACAGATAAAATGGGCTGATGCAAACTTGTGCTGGGGAACCTTTTTTCCTAGTTTTGGTGTTAGTTCGAGGTGGGGTTTTTTCTCTGAAAGGAGACTTCCTCACAGAGAACTTCCATTTAGTTACTTATGTGTGATGTGGAGGGCAGTAGTTTCACAAGCATTCGAGCAGCTGTTACAGCCACCTATGAGTGGAGGTCTTTGCTCCCGTTTTTGCCACGTGGTTCTTTACCAGAGGACACTGGGGCTTCTGGCCAATAGGACATTTAACTGACCTGCTTTAACTCAGCTCATGCTTTTTTGTTAGGTTGATTTTGGCTCAGATTAGGGAGCTAAAGCAGCACACTTTAGTGCCAGGTTGGATGGAGCTCTGCACAACTTGGACTAATGAAAGGTGTCCCTGTCCATGTCAGGAAGGTTGGAAATTGATGATCTTTAAGGTCCTTTCCAACCCAGGCCATTCTGTGATGTGGTGATGATTCTGTGGAGCTTTGGAACCACCCCAAGTTGTGTCACCTGTGAATGCCTAATAGCAGGACTTGAAAGGAGATATGATTGCAAATAAGGGGACTGCTGTCACCTTTAATTCTGGTTTAATCACCTTTAAGACTGGTTTAATACCACAGGAAAAAAACCAAGAACCTGTATTCATGCTACACTGAGGATTGCAAAAGCACAAACTTGACATAAAAGCATATCTTCGAATGTTATGGTGAGCCTAGCATATATAGGGCAGCATACAAATGCCTGATTTGGGTGAAATGTGTATTGCCAGTCCCTTGTGTGAGGCACACAGATCTGGTGTTACTGTACTTTTACTACACCTAATCTGCTTCTCTTGAATGTCTGAGAAGTTCTGGAGACCCCAAGCTCAGGCCTGCTACTCCATCTGACTGACAATGGATAAGAGGTGAAGTCAAGTGCTTGATAAGGTTTTCTACTTAAAAATATACTGCTTTTTGCAAAGAGATGAAAATTCATAGCAAGGCTTAAATTGTGAAGATTTGGTGGTGTTTTTCTTATCTGCTATCTCCAAAAGTGTTTTCTTCACTTGTAAACTTTTTTTTTAATTTGAGATTACTAAACCTGGTTTTAATGAAATAATATTTTAATTGACTAATTTCTGAACTGGACTAAATATAGCTATGAAGTTCATAATTCATAAAAAAAATTGTTCAATGAAGAGTTGAGGTTCATAGTTGATGGCCAAGCTAATTGCTTGTGGTATTCCTCGTTTAGATGGTAAGTTTGGTAAAGCTTTATGTATTCATTAATCTTATCAGTTCATAAAACTGATAAGCTTTATGAATACATATGGCAATATCTGCTGTGTGTCTGTTATTTTCCAGTTACTCTTTCCATTGTGTTTTACTGTGCCAACATGAGGTAGTTTTCCAAATGGACGCTTATAATAAAGCCTTCCAAAATGATACCATTTTCCAGAATGTAGATGAAAATAACTATTTTCTTCATGCTGTTACTTAAATACATCACAGGAATAAATCTTGAAACTTGTGTGAGCTATGCATGTAAACTGTTGTGTTGGAATGGTCAAAGCCTCACGAAAGGCATTGGGTTTTTTTGTTTCTTCAAGGACAGTTGAGAAATAATATTGAATGTGGTTGCCAGCAGACTGCTATGCTGATGGTGTCCCAATCAGTTTTACTTATAGGGAGATGCTAAAACATATTTTACTAAAGTGAAATGTAGTCCAGCTTGTATACAGATTTTTGTTAACAGGAAAAAGTCAATAGGCTACTTATATGTCTTAGACACTGTGGTGTCAAGGCCTGACATTTAAAACTGGGACACCATAATTTCTGGAAGGTGGGTGTTAGTTTGTAATTTTGATTGCCTTTTAGCCAGAAGTATATAAAGCAAAATACAGAAAATGGATGTGGGAAATATCTAATAAAAACCATAATTTTTGTAATGTGTAAGGTATAAATAATGAGAAAGGATAATCTTGTGTTTTGTTTTCTCCTAGAAAAAATGTAGAAGATTTCACTGGACCTAGAGAAAGAAGTGATCTGGGATTCGTCACATTTGACATTACTGCAGATATCCTTAATGGAAGAAATGGTTTGCAGGCTTTTTGGAATGAGAACACTTAGATGCTATTTTTGTTACCTTATAATCTTCAGATATTCAGGACATGGGGAAAACTAGCAATTTGTCTAAAAATAAAAATTTAAAGCAGCTAAAAATAGTATTTTGCATAGCTATGGCAGTGAAATAGAACTTAAACCAGCTCTTTGGTCTCTAGTAGTTGACAAGTTGTTTAATGCCTTTTTTTGAAATCAGGCTCTTTTGTTAAGTGCACTGTATCTAATAATGGGGAGTGCAGTTTAACATCTAGACATTATTACTTTTAAGTGAAGTTTGTATCAGTGGTTTGAGGAGTGGATCAATTGCTGTTGCAGTTTTGCAGGTTTTTTTTTGTATTTCTTTGCTTCCCTGCTAGTCTGCATTTAGGCTCTTGAAAGAGTTTTTCTTCAGAAGTCAGTACCAAATAATAGGTGGCATGTTCAGGTGATTACACTAAACCACGTTTTGCAGCTGGTCTGAGAATCCTGGGATTTTTCCCTGTCTGCTGGTTTTTGTCTTTTAGACAAGGCACTGATCACCTGTGTGTTTTGGTTTTGCCCTTTTGAAGGGGAGCTGTGTCTTGTGTGAGCTGACCACACAAAATACAACTCCTGATACAAATGCTGGATAAACAGGCTAATCAGATTTTTGCAGGCCTGTTTGCACAGGAATGAGAGGATTTTTTTTTTTATCAACTGGAAGCAGGAGAAGTAAGTTCCTGAGTTTTACCTCTGAAAAGCTTATATATATTAAAAAGAGAGACTGAATTCTAAATTAGATGCACAGACCTGTACACATTGTGTATAGAGAGAAGCAGAGCAAAGCAGGACAGGACCTCTAAAAGAAATATTCTTATAAAAGGATTAGTCTGCAGTATGTGAGCATAAAGATTCCATGTTTGAATGACTGCTACTAGTAACAGCCTTTTTTTTTAATATTCTGACTGAATCTCTCATGCCTGGCATAAACAAAGCTTGCAATACGTAGAGCTGTTGAAGTCTGGTAGGGTTTTTTGTTCAAAATGTCTGAAGAGATACAGGTACATGGACTGTCTTAACTAGCAGAAAGAAGTTGTTAGTCCTGGGAGAAGTTAAATAAAATGGCAGTTAGAAAAAGGAACTAGGCAAAGGAAAGGGAGCATAGAATTTTGACAGTCTCCTTTAAGCT
Organism: Melozone crissalis; assembly: GCF_028551555.1. Taxonomy (NCBI): domain Eukaryota; kingdom Metazoa; phylum Chordata; class Aves; order Passeriformes; family Passerellidae; genus Melozone; species Melozone crissalis. The sequence goes on along the minus strand of NW_026535784.1, from coordinate 29,769,173 downwards.
TATTTAATTCATTGTTAACTTTTGCAAGTGATAAGAAATCCTATCAAGGAGATCTTCAAAATCTTGTTTGATATTTTGAGCCAGGTGACAAAAAAATCTTCAAGTAAAATATTTCTACCTATTCTTGCAGCGACAGGAGTTAAATATTTAATTCTTTCCTTTCTTGCCCTTTGAATTAGTAGCTGAAAAACATGTGTGTCTTGGGATGAGTGGAAGAAGGAGAAACAGATTTTGAGGCTGGTTAGGGAATCTATTTATTCTTTTAAGATAATGGCAAATAGAATAGAAAAGAGGACTAGGAAATAAAAGATTACAGCTAATCTCTATTGTGAATTAAAAAGTGTTTTCCTTAGCAGTCACGCATTATTGTTAAATAAACAGACAACTGTTTAGATTCCCAGCATTATTATACTGTCTCAAATGGCAGTCATCAGTTTTTACTGCAGTTTTTACAGCAGTCTTTACTGCTGATTAAAAATCTGATCAGAGTTTTTTGTTCGAGTCTAATGAGCTTTCTTTGTTGTCAGTAGAGAATCAAATTTGCTAATTTTTGGGGTCCCTTCCAATAGGAAATACTTCCCATATTCTAATTTCTCTATCATGGGCATTAAAGGCTCTTTGAATTCCCTAGCCGTCACCAATTTTGCATTTATATATTGTTTAACGTTATTGTATTTGGATGCAAGGGTTCTCTGATACTATAAAAATTGCCTTGGGAATATTTGTGGAAGAATTCTGTCGTGACTTTTATGTTTAAGGTTTTATAATAGGTTGTCTAGCAGAGGATTGTGGTTACTAGCTTGCAGTGTCAAATATAGAACTCCTAAATTATTGGAGGAGAAATAGCTGCTAGACTTCATAAGTAGTAAAAAGAAATACCCACCTGAAAACTTGTCACTTTATTATGACTAAAACTTGTGTTCAAACTGCTGGCAGTGCTCTGATTTATGAGTAAGATGAGGTATGTTGAAAGGTAAGAGCTCACTGTAATGATTATAGACTACTTAGATCTAGTAAAAATAAGGTTATATAAGTACAGTATGGTATTTTTCTTAACTTGCATACATCTGCAGAGTATATTTGATTGGAATGTTAAACAGTTGTTTCTATATTTGTCTGCAGAATATTCAACAAAAAACAATGTAAGTATTAAAAAGAAGTTTGAAGCAATTACTCATTTTAGTACTGCAGCTATTTTTAAGCATTCTGTAGTTCTTCTGAGAAGAGTTAAGGCCACCAGTATTTCCTACTAGCCTGCACTGGCCTTCATGATTATTTTCTTGACAGTTAAACTGTAGGCTGGGAAGCTCACCTCCATAAAACCTAACTTGATATATGCCCAGTAAAATGGGAGAAAAATGACACATGCCTTGTGTTGCAGTATACTTACAATAGTATACTGTAAATAAGATTTTTCACCTTTTCTGTCCATTTTCCTTTTTTTCCTAAATGTCTGCAGTTGACTGCTGTTAGAAACAGGAGGGAGTGGCTTCTGGGCTGGCCTGATGTGGTGTGTGTTTTGTTCATGGATCACAGTTGACCCTACCAGTTACTGTAGCCTTGTAATTCATTTACATTACCTTGTCATACTTCTCAAAATAATTTGCCTTGTTCCTTTAAATTGGTTGCTACTGAGCCTTCCCTTTGGGATAGCTGAAAACCCTTTTTACTGATCTGATAAAAGCCATGTGGAGCAGCCGTTTCAAAAATTGCTTTCATGAAACAGCATGCTGCCACAGTACCACTGAATTGTAGTTAAAGCTGCTGTGGTCACATTACAAGGATATGGTGAAACTTGGGGGTTTTCTTAACTTGCTGTACAAAACTGTCCTTCTTTTTTAACTTTTTTTTTAAAGTACCTTAGTTATATTAAACAAGGTGGTGGATATTGTGTTTGTACTAGATTGTACAGTGATTTTACTGTATTGTTCCATATTTTAGATTTTTCTTTCATGTAACTCAACACTTCTCACAAATACTGGGATGTATTTTTCTAAATTGTTCTATAAATTAGTAAACAAGACTGTTTAGCATCTACTTGAAACAACTTTACACTTTAGGGTGTAAAGAATTTACACTTTAGAGTGTAAATTCCAGTAATATAAGAACTTGGGATCTCACTTTCTCAACTGTTAATAAATTTTTTGGGGTTATGCTTGCAATTAAAATAGAGATTTCCATTAAAGTTGGAAAAATGATATGGACATAAGCAGAGTCATGCTAACTCAGTTTAGGTCCTGTATTTAAAACAAAGTCTAAATACTGCTTTGAAAGTGACTTACTTTGCAATTCAGAAGGAAACCCCTTTATGCTTTGTAATTCTTCTCAAGCATATGACTTCTTTTTAAATGCCTTTCTTGTGTTTTAAAATGTTCCTTGTTGTTTCCGTTTATTCCATGCCGCACTTCACTGTGTAGTAGTATTACATTGCCCCACTGTGAAATGTTACTTTGTTAAATTAGTTAGGGATTGCAAGCATGTACTTGCAAAAGGGGGTTTTAGAGGAACAGTGCAATGAAGGTCCAGTGTCTGAATGTGATTTGCTAAGATACCTTGCTGACTTAATTACAATTGTGATTTTAGGCCCTAAATCAGGTGGTCCTTTGGGACAAGATCATGTTGAGAGGAGATAACCCAAGGCTGTCCTTAAAAGACATGAAGTCAAAGTACTTTTTCTTTGATGATGGAAATGGTCTCAAGTAAGTAAATATTTGTTTTATTACTAGTATTCATGGTATCTTGATTTACTTACTTACTTTGCATTTAATACATGTGTTCATTGGTGTAGTAAGGTGCCTGTGTTCTATGTGATACTCTGTCATCTCTATTGCATCTTTCATTGTTAGAAGATTGCCTTGGGGTGCAAGATATCCTATGTATTCTGTAGACTGGAAGATGTGCTGCTATAATGAGCAACAGGCTTCTGGGTTTCTGCCTTCAGTCTGTGTAAAATTGGTTCTGTGATGCACCCAACTCCAAAGCAGTCAAGTAAAAAAAAGTAGGCAGTAACTACCTAAAATTAAACAGCTTGTTGTTTCTGGCCCAGATAAACAATCTGTATCCTAATCTATTTAATACTAGTAACTGTTAATTAAATCACTAAACTTGAGTGTTTGTGCTGATAGTCTTTGTTGCTTTTGCAGGGGAAACAGGAATATCACCTTGACTCTCTCCTGGAATGTTGTACCAAATGCTGGCATTCTACCTCTTGTAACAGGATCAGGACATGTGTCTGTACCTTTCCCAGATACCTATGAAACAACAAAAAGTTATTAAATTATAGTACTGAATCATAAGCAAAATATTTTTATACTTGTATATTGTGGATACATTTTATTGCAGTTTCTTCTTGCATCCCATCCAACTTTTCACTGAATGGAGCTTAATTTCCTCAGGATAGTAGCATAGGAAAAAGAAATGAAAATTCAGGTTTTTTTTTTTTAATAAAACATTGCAGCTGAAACTTAAGGGAAAGGTAAATTGCAGAGCAACGGTTTTGAGGGGGAAAACTGAGGATTTTTTTTTTCCTGGCCATTTAAGTATAGATCTCCTTTTCTTTTAAATAAATATTTTTAAACCAGAAGATAGTCTTCCTGTGTTTGGGCTTTTTAAGTACTGTGATTCTTATTTATTTTGTGTAGAACTCAAATATACTTTCTGGAGTTGGTTTCTGGAAGTGCCTGAAGGAAATGGCTGTTCCATTTTAGGGCATTTTTTTAAATCCATGTGCAGTATGTTACAGTAGGCTAAACTTGGTCCTTTCTAGGACTGTCAGCAGCTACTTGGAAAACTGGTAGTTCATTATCTGTCAGTCAGCCTCAAATCTTGAGTGCCACTGATGAAGCCCACATTCAGTTCTGTATTACAAATCATTTTAATAACTGCTTGCAACGCAGCAAACTGGAAGAATAAAAAGAAATCTACTCAGTATGAGTCTTATTTCTTTAAGCATAAGACATAAGGCTAAGTCAGTAAGAAAAGTAAAAGCTTTAGGTAGAGAAAGGCTTTCTGAAATGGAATCTCTAGATTTTTACTGGGATCTGTTCATCAAGAAAGAATGAACGTGCTTGTCCCAGAAGGGGCTGAGACAACTGATATCAGAGGGGACCTTCCACAGCGAGGGATAGGATAGATGTTCCCTAAACAGTCTGGGTAAACCTTTCCAATTACTCTATCTTACCAGGGTTTCCCCATGGTAAGATAGAGTAATTGAGGCAGATTTCCCAACCTGATTGTCAGTGGGTCTGCCTGCAAGGCTTGCTGAGTTGCATGAGCCAGGAAAAGTAGCAAGCAGCGTGCAGCAGCTTCAGGCAAAACCTCTGCAGAAAAAGCGGCCTCTCTGTGGCTGCACATCCCCCTGTGTGTGTCCTTCCCTCAGCCACAGCTGGGAGTGCTGTCAGGGTTGGGAGGAGGGAAGGAGCAGGGTACCAGGATGCCTCTAGGCAGCAGCAATGGCTTGCAGTGATTGACTGGTGCATTCAGGCCATCCAGGGGATAGCCAGGAGAAGGAGCACCCCCTCTATCTGCTGTCGCCCTCCTGGCACAGTGCCTGATTTACATGTGTGTCTTCAAACAAAGCATGACAAAGGGAATTCATTGCCAGACAGGGAATGTTCTAGATGTACTGGACGCTTGGAAAAAGAGGAAACTAAAACTCAGGTTTTAATGCTGTAAATCAGAAAAAAAGTAATAGGAAAAATGATAAGAACTGCATTGTGAAAACCCTTATAAAAAAAAGAGATGCAAAAGATCGGAGCAGAGTATCTCCCTTTGTTTTGAGTTCACCTAAGAGCTGATTGATTTTGAAGGAACTAACCTGCTTTTAAAAAGGGATCTTTAATATTTGTGAATTTTTCCTAAGTGACTATTGAATACATTCTTCATGTTGATGTATTAATCAAAAAAAGTCTTGAAAAAAATTCCCAAAAGGTGCTTTGTCTGTACAAACAAAATTTTAAGTGAAAAAACTAAAAAAAATTTTTACATAAATGTTGTAGGAGAATTTGTCATTTGTATCCAGCATATTTGCATGAATTTCAGTTCTCTGAACTTGTGCTGTTTTCCACAGAGTAGTATAATCAGCACGTTGAAACACATACTATTTTTGCTGTGCTTTGATATCAATTGTATATATGGCTCTAAAAACTGTTACAGAGAACTTAAAACTGTCATAGAGAAGGAAAACAAACTATTTTTAGAGATAATTGGGCAGTTGTGGATTTGTTTTGCTAATTGCCAAATAGGTGGTTGGTTTTTTCATAAATTATATTCTTGAGTTGTTTACTGAAGCATTTCTTGTGGCTTGGCATTCAACCACTTCCCTGCATTCCTTTGGCAGTACTCTTCCAATGAATATAATGTCTGCCTATTAAAGAGAAGCTTTAACTACAGAGACAAGGATCTGCTGTCAAAGAGCATCAGGGAGAAAGCTACTTTCTGTCCTACAAAATAGTATATTCCTCCCAGCAGACAGTAGCAGAATTTCAAAACACAGAAACAGTAGCTTTCAAATGTGATGTTTGATGCTTTACTTGTGTTTCCCTGTGAAGAGAAATTATGTTTGAGGTAAGCATTTTAGAGGGACGAAGAAGAAACCATCATGGAGTTCAAATTCTTGGAGAGAAGAACTTGTTTTTATCCTGATGAAAAGGCCAGCATAAATGAGCACTTGATGCTGTAATAGCTTGGTCTTTGCTCCTGAGTCATGGAGACGGGGTGTTGGTTCAGAGTTTAAGGAGGTGAATTCCTCAACTGATCTCTATAAAAATTAAAAAGCCTTTCCAAAAGTCAAATGGCCACTGTATTTTGTTGTGACAATTTTTAAAAGCATTTACAAAAAGAATGTGCTTTTGTGGGAACTAATGGCATTGACTTCCTCTTGTCTCACACATCTCATGAGGTACTAGTACTGCTGGCAGCTGAGTGTGCTCTTAGCTGTGTTGCTGACCAAATATTGCTGGTTTATGAAGTAATATATACAAACAAGGTATTCCCTGGCAAGTGATTTACTTAATGGGGAGAGGCTGAACTGAAAATCCTAAAGATACGTTTCAGATAATAATTTTTAAGTGAGGTTCTGGAGACAGCAGTTCTTGTGTAAGGACTGGAAAAGGGAAATTTTTAAAGTAGCCTTTATTTCCATTTGCCATCAAAAACATGCAGCACTACACTGACAGCTCTATGCAGGAGGGGCAAAATAGCTTTGAAAAATCTGTGTTTAGAGCTCTGCTCCCCTGAGCAGGCAGTCTTATTTATGGGTGGCTCTACAGTAATTGAAAATAGACATTAAGAAAAATTGTTTCTATCAGTTGTTAATTATTTTATATATTTCTTATGAACAATGAAATGAAACCTAGCTAATATATTGTTTACTAGCAAGATTTAAATAGAGTTCCTGCATAATTTTTGGATTCCAACTGTTGAAAATATTGTTCTGAAAATTGCTTCAAGATGGTAGGTTTTACAGATCAGTTCTGCAAAATGAAAGCTATTTAAGCTGAAAACTCAGGTACTGGAGAAGCAATCTTGCTCCAAATTTGTGTCAGAAAATCCATACAGAATAACTGTCAAGACTTCAAAAAAAGTTTTTCTGGTTTATTTGGCTACTTTATTTTGGAATTTTTTTTTTTCATTAAAACAGTTAAAACTTATAAAATTTTAAACTGTTCATTCAAAAACAACAGACAGCTACTGTTTAGCCTGAAAAGTCTCATTCTACACATATGGGTAAATGCTCATATTGCAGTAGTTATATCAGGCATCTTTTTATTAAACAAAAAAAAATATCCAAGACTTAGCTTGAACAAGCCAAATCATTTCTGGATCTTTTTCTGGTGCCCTCCAACACTTCCCTCAGACCATTTTCTCAATGTTATTGAAGATAATGAGCTGAAGATGCGCAGATGGAAACGAGTATTCAGTATTAAGAATGATCATAGAACAGCTTGGTTGGAAAGGACATTTAAAGGCCGTCTAATGCAACCCTTCTGCAGTGAGCAGGGACATCTCCAACCACATCAGGCTGCCCAGAGCCCCATCCAGCCTCACCTTGAATGTTTCCTGGGATGGGACATCTAACCCCTCTGGGCAGCATGCTCAGTGCTTCCCCACCCTCAAACTTCTTCCTTCTATAAATCCAGCCTTCTTCAGTGTAAAACCATTATCCCTTGTCCTATCTGAACAAGCCCTGCTAAACTGTTAATGCCCATCTTTCTTTAGGGCCCCTCGCAAGTGCTGGAAGGCCTCAATTAGAAGTTCCTGGAACTTTCTCCAGGTTGAACAGCTCAATTCTCTCAGCCATCCCTGTAATCATCTGTATGGCCAGGATTTTTCTCTCCATCTCTCCACCTTCTCCTCTTTCCCTCCTCTCATCCTTCCCTCCTTCTCACTACCCCTGCCTGTTTACTCCAAGCTTCAACACAACTGCTTTTTTCAATCATTAATGGTCTAATAATGAAACTCTAAATCCTCTGTGAATAAACTATTTAGAAAATAAAGTGGAAAAAGAACAACTGTGGGTTAACCATGGGCAAATTCATCTGAAACTTTCTTCTGCTTCCCAGCTGTATTCCCTTTTGCTCCTTGGTAGTACTCGCATAAATTCTGAAGAAATAGCTGGCACGTTTTAAAATTATAAAATTGGCAGAAATGGGTTAGAGGGCATACATATTTCCAGTGCTAGAAGACCATGACAGTGAGCAAGCATTTCTGTAATTAGAAGACATGTTTGTATTATACCACTAACTTTGTTAGCAGCAGTCATCATGTGCTTTGCACTTGTAATGCAATGATTTCCAAGAGCTTTACAAGAAAAATACACATTTAGTCCCAGAAAGATCCTGGCATTCTTAAGCCATACTGGAAGTGCTTTTGCAAGCAACAGTCTTCAAAACAGTATCCTGGGATAACTAGAATTGCCTGTGTGGCATGGGATAAACCCACCACAAGTTCCACCAGCTGGCTGCACAGGTGGTTGGTAACCAGAAGGGATAATTGAGAACTCTTAATTGGGCAGGCCTTTGGCAGAGCCGGGATTTGGATGCCGTGTGTGGAGTTTTGTTTCTGTGTTACAACGTGCACAGCAGGTACAGTGCTATTCATTCAGTCTGCCTCCTTGCTTGGTGTTTCTTCTTGCTCTGTCAGGGTTTGCTTTTGTTTTCCAAGAGACTGCTCTGGTCCCATGTGCTCATGCTGAAGGGAATTTGTTGGATTTGATACACAGATGAGGTTTCAGAGTGTGGTGGTAGAAGCTATGAGATGGGTAAAGAAGATAAGCCAAACACTGATTTCTGAGTTGAAGTGTAAAAATGTTTATGCTTAGGAATGGTTGGTGTTAGATGTAGTTATGAGAGGCAGACAGGTCTGTTTTGTGTGATATTGTAACTGAAGATTGAGATAAAACTAGTTTAGCTGTAATTTGGAAGTAACAGTGATCAGATTGTGGCTGCTGAAGTCTTTCTGGGTTTTGCATTTTGTTGTTTGGTGGTGTTGCTGGTTTTTTGGTTTATTTGGTTGGTTGATTTTTGTTTTTTTTTTACTTTACTTTTATTTCTAGAAGGTAAATTTCTTCTTGTTTTCTTTCTTTCTCTCTCCTAGTTCTGAAAGAAAGAGCAGGCAAGGGTTTCTTTCTCTTTCCTGCCTTTCTAGTCCCCTTTGCTCATTAAATATTACTTGTTCATTTGCATTTTGGTTTAGGAATTAGTATGGTAAGAAAGAGAGTAGTGCACTAATGCACTAATGCCTGCATTCTAAATGCACATGTGGCAACAACCAACATTAACATTCTTCTTTTTAAAGACTGTTTTTTGGGGGTTTTTATATTATCAAATTTTAAAATTAAAAAGTAAAATGTTTTGTATGGTTTAATGCTGTAATGAAGTAGCATTAACTTTTGATTATATATATCTCATCAAAAATGTTTCCTGATCTCACTGTAAAGACTGCCTCGTTTCACAAGGTTTGATCCACATGAGCAGTGAACTTTGCCTAGTTGTCACCTCTCTGTATTGTCAAGTGTCTCTTCTAAAAAGGAGTATCTCCTTAGGATTTGGTTTTTTGGTTAATAAAACTTTTTTTTAACTTTAATAGAGTATAGGTAGAGCCTTTTACTGGATGAGTATCTTTTTTCCCTGTCTCTCACTTTAATAAGTTATTAATCAGAAATTTGTAAAGGAGATGCTGACATCCTCAGCATGGACAGTAGGCCACTTATCAAAGTGAGATAACCTGTGTAAGAATCCATCAATATTCATCAAAGCCAGAGGGTGTCTTCAGATAAGAGGTGTCTGGGTTTGTTTGTTTCTTTTTTTCTGGATACTTCACATAATAGTAGTCATGGGTTTGGTAGTGATGTCTCTTTTAATGCTCTCCTGATCCCAGGATGACAATTTCCCATTACTCTGAAATTAATAATTTTTACTGTTAAAGAAAACAAAGAATGGTGAACTTCCATTTGTATTTTACAGAACAAGCTGCTATCCTTTCAGGGAGATCCAATAAATATTTATACTATACGTATCTGTTGTTTAGTGTAATCCTTCAAGAACTGGTCAGCACCAGGGAACTTCAGCAATTTTTATTTCAGTGCTGCTTGTATTTCAGAGGAACCAGCATCAAACACTGAGATTTATCTGGCCACTCTACAGGGTGCAACACAAATTTAACCCTTTTCTCAGGGAGCTATATGAGGTGTAAATGACTTTTTTGCTGGATCCAGAGTGAAGGTTTTTGATGGCTTGGATTTTAATTAATTTTTGTATTTTTTAGTTCTCTCTCCTTTTTTATTAATTTATTCTGTCGAAGAGAATTGTGGATGGTTTGCTTTCAGAAAACTGATCTACATTTGCAATTAAATTTATAGTAATTCTTTTATGCTCTCTTTTTGGTGGTGTCGTAGCAAAGTATAGTGTTTATATTGTTCAACACCAGAAATGCACATTATGATATAGAGGCTCAATAGAAACTGTACCAAGTTTTAATTATACTGGATTGTTTTTGTTGGTACAGAGGGAAAATGAAAAACCAAAATTGAATGAAGACAATAGCTTTTTACTTTACAAAAGAAATTATTGTCAGACAATTTTTTTTTTCAATGAAGGATCAGTTTCTCTGGCTGAAGGAGGAGTTCTGCTCTTTCATTTCCATATAGGGTTTAAGCAAATCCTATTGTTAACTTTGGAAATTTTTTCCCCTTTTAAATTTTGTCAAAAAGTACTTTAGTTTTTTACCACTTTCATATTACTCCATATTAAAGAATTCATACGATATTTTAGTTTTTCATTTTCCTGGGTATATTCATTCCTTCCTGATTTCTGCTTGTGATCCAGCAAGATTTTTTAATTCTGATATGCTGACCCATTTGTGCGCAAAATTAGTTTCTGAATTGTGTTTCAGCAAGACATTGTGTTACAAAGGTACATCATAAAAATTGAGTCCTAATTATCCATGCTAAAAATTGCTCAGATTTTAGAAAAAGAACTGTGCAATACATGAGAGGGAGAAAAATTGAAAGCCTTCATTTGATCAGTTCTGGGGACAGTGCTCTCTGCTGCTTTTTCTAGAGAAATATCCTTTATTTTCTCCCATATCTTTCCTGGGTCTTGACATGTCTTAAAAAAATGTTTTGTATCCTTTGTCACAGATTGGGCTTTTATAAGTCAGTGCTTTAATGGGCATTCCAGTGCTTTTAACCAGCAATTATACTTTTGGTAACGTGACGGAAATATTACAGAATAGTGTAGAAATAGCTTTTTGAAGAATCTTCAATCTAAACAAAATGGCAGTCTAATTGCACTAAAATTGCTTTTGCTAATTTAATATAGTAAAAATAACATAAACAAAAATCATGTTGAGGAAAAATGATTGGTTTTCATGTTGGTTTTTTTGAGGGTTGGATTTGATCATTCCTGCAAGGAAATTTTGTAGGAAAATCTAAGAACCTCTCTCGAGTCTGATGAGTGAAAGCAACATTGATGCAGTTCAGTTTTGAAACCTCATTAGGTCATGATTATAATAATTTTAATCTTTTATTTGATCAATTACATATTCTAAAACATCTTCCTTAGTCTAAAAAACAAAGACAGTTTAATTCAACAATATGCAGTTTGTATATTTACCAGCAGATGTCAGGCATTCACTTTAGAAAACAATCGAGAGAGAGAAATGTTCATTTTTAGAGTAGGGTATATAAGATATTTGGACTTTAAATTTAGGTATATAATTCTAATATGCAGGAGTTTTTACCTATTTGAATTGAGATATTTTAATTTAAAGGAATTTTCAGAGTGTTTGGATTTAGACACTGATTGTCTTATTGTAACTTTTTTTTAAAATGTATTTGACGTATTTATGAATGTCATGTATAATACAGTAAAAAAAGATGAGTCAATTATGTACATTTGTACACAAATGACATCCTTGCATTTGTGTTCTCTAGGCAGTAAGTGTCTGGTGACGTTTAAGAGAGTGCTCTTTAGTTTATCCCTGGGAATCTCATCCCTGGGATGGGATTTGCTATCATCTGTTGTAAATGAAAAAATCTTTACAGCTAAAATCTGTGACAGCCCCGAGACTCTGGGATGTTATTCTTGGGTCCTCTACAGATCTTTCATGGGCCAAAAAAAAGCTGCAGACGACAAATGCAGATGAGTTTTAAACTATATAGGGAGTGATGGTTGGTTGCCTCACAAGCATTTTGAATCCTAATTCATTGCAAATATAAATCAAATTTTCCAACTTTGAATAGTATGGGTAGAGATTGCTGTAGGGAATGAAGTCTGGGCAGCATCATCTTCTTTCTGAAGCTACGTTGTTGTAGTGAATATGTTTAAGGCAATTTTCAGTGAATTTATTACCTGTTACATGTTTCATACAGAAAACAAAAATATTTTTTGTAAATATTTGGAGCAGGAGTAGCTGTCCTTTGAAGTGGGGTAGTATTTCTATACAGATAACCGCAGTGACCCTGTTCTTTAAGGTAAATGTCTGTGTTCTGAGCATCTACCCCTGCTAAGTGGGAACAGCTGCTTCCCAAGGAGACAAGATACAAGTCAGTTGCTGGTGCTGCAGCAGCAGGAAACTCAAAGCAGCCGTGGTTAAAACAACAGAAAGCATGAGCATGAAATGAGAATTGCTGCCTCTGCAGTTCCCACTGTATTAGAAACAACCAACCATTTTTATCCTCTACCTACCAACTTTTGCCACTTCAAGTAAGAAGGGCCAAAATAAGTGCTGTAAGAAAATATTGTGTTCTGTATATATGAGAAATAAAGGAGTGCTACATTTATCAGGGACCTTTTGGTTTTATACCAGTTCCAGAATGTTGTGGGGTTTTCCCTTATGTGCAAGCACTGGGAAAGTACTTTTGATCCAATTTAAAAGGGAAAGACAAAGATATCGGCTATAAATAAGAATCAGTAGTGCTCATAAACCACTTTGAAAGTGGCAGATAAGAAAGAGGATGACTTAGTGTAAAAGTATTTGAAGAAAATTTCACATACTTTTTCCACCTTTATTGGCCCAACTCAAGGGTTGGGGCCAAGTAATTTTGAAGAGCTTGCTGATCCAACAGTTTTCTGTGAATGAATGGCAAGTAACTGCTCCTTCATTCAGGCAGAGAGAATCAGTGAGTCAGGACTTAGTCAGATGGACAATCAGTCTCATCACTAGACTTAGCAGCCTGAGCTGGTCAGCATCACTTTCTTGCCAGAGGCAAGACTCTTCTCATTTGGACCACATTAATTCTGTTCTGAATTGCAAGAAGTTCAGTGAAATGGTCACCTTCAGTGCCTAAGTCCAAAGCATAAAAACAGCTCAGGGCATCCAAACTTGCTGTTGTGCACAAAATAGCTTCTGGAGAGTAGCGACATTTCAAAGATTGTTTGGAACAATTTCAAAGACTGTTTGGTATAATACACTATAGACAGGTAAAGTCAACCCTGTCAACCAAATCTTTGTGCAAACTATGATGAGGCTCTCTGGAACTGTCCTCATTTGGATTTTTAGCTGTCATGAGAGTAGCCAGAGGCAGTGCAGTGCAAGCTCCCCAGGGCTGGGCTGCACACCACAGGCCTTCTAAAGCTGAAGGGAAGGACCCTGCCAAGGCTGCTGTCAGTCTGGGCTTTGACTGTGTCCCTCTAGAGCATTTATTACCTTAGCAAGATGGTGCTGGAGCATCTTGTGCCTGTTCCAGGAGACTTGCAGTGTCACAGTGAGCTGAGGCTGTGACACCCTGGTTTATCTGGCCCTCTGCTTGAGAGAAGGCTGTAACCCAACAGCACATGTATGTTTCTCATCTTCAGCACAAGCCCATTCATTTTTGGCTTAGGCCTAGCTTAATTTAATTGGTTCTTAGATTTATTGTTTTGAAAGCACCTGGTATTGATAAGGTGATGGCATGTAAGATGTGCACTAGGGGGAAGGTTCAATTTTAAGTGTAAAACCAGCAAAATTATTAATATAATTATTCAGAGCACTAACAGCAAGGTCTGTAACCATGCCAATAGTCCTGTGTGATCTCTTTTTCAAAGAGAAAATACTTCCACTTCCTACTAATATAACGGTCTTTTCCATTAACAATATTAAAAAATACCAGCGAGACTGCTGAAGAGCTAATTATGGAAAAGCAAACACACAGTGAGAAATAGTCTAAAAACAATCAAATAATATAATTTCCTTTCCTATTAAACTACATTAATGATTTGAATAATCTTTTATTAACCCTAAGCTAATACACTGAGTGAAATTTCATTAGGGAAAAGTGATTGAGAATAGTTTATCAGCAGAAAAAACCCTTACAATGTGTCACTAGATGGCAATGTAACACATGGCAGAGGGAGACTTTGTTAAACTATATGAGCAAGTTCTTAAGACAGAGAAAAACCAGGTTTTTGAGGCAGTTTTCATGGTTAAAAGTGCAACAAATGAGAAGCTAGGAAACAGACTTGTGATATCATTATTTAAAAACCATATATTTATAATCTTGATAGGAGAGAAATGTTAATATTTGTGTTTGTGTTTGAAGGCCTTGATAGTTATGGTGGAACAGAAATTGCAGTAGGCGTCTGTTTAGTCAGAGTTTGTGTCATAGTGCTCCTTCATGAAAGGGCAGCTGGAAGTTCTTGGCCTCCTTTGTAGCTAAGTAAAACGAAGTCTAGGCTACAACTTGTTAAAGCTTGCATGTCTTTAGTGGAACTGGACTATTCCCCTTATTTTCATGGGGTTTTTATGTTTGTTTGATGGAGGGCTGTTTGGTTTTTAACTTTTGGTCTCAGTACTAGGAGAGACCAAATAACTGGGGGAGCTTGTTGCAGGAAAGCAGCACTTGGCAGAACCTGGTGTGGCAGTACCACGCTCATGTCAATCTCAGAAATTCCACTGCTGTCAAAGGGAGTTCCAAGGGCGTAACGCACGAAGGGCCCACAGCACAAAGCTTGCATGCAATGACTTATAGAGGGAAAATGAAGCTTTTCAGTCTCCTTCACTTATCCCAGTGTGCCTGCCTATTGCACAACAGATGGGGTCGAGTGACCTCTTAATGTACGTACAGACTAGTGCTCATTAATCTCGAAAGGAGGTAAGATTTCTTGGTATGTAAAGACTTTTTATTTTTTTCCCCTGTGCTGATATACAGAGATGCTATGGGGAAATGAAGCTTTGATGATGCATTGCCTTTACACAGATGGGATATTATTTTAAGATTAAAATCACATCCCCCTTCCTTTTTACGGTAATGGATCATAAAACAAAGTTGCACAAGATGGATGCTTTTTTTTTGCTCTTAAGGAGTTTCATGGCTCCAAAGTTGAAATGAGTTCATATTAAGTTCTTAATTTTTACAACAGCCCTAAAATCAGCGACTAGAATTAACTGTTGACTTTTTTTTGTCAGGACATTTGAGAATGTATCACAACAGTTTTCTCAGTCTTTCTTACCAATGGGTACGTTTCCATTACTGTTGTTCATTCATGAGAACAAGGGAAGTGGTGCAGGATGAGCTGGTGAGAAAATTTAAAGGAAACAATAGTAATGACTCAACTGAAGTCTGTGCTTTAGAAATTCCCACCTTTCAAAGAAGGTCTGCTAAAGAAAACCCAAAGTAATGTTCTAGCCAAGTCAAAATTATATTGGAGAAACACTATGGCATGCAAAGTATTGTTTTCAGAGAGACAGCCCAATCTGCTTCCACTTTTGATCTGGACTTTTTTTGGTTTAATGGCATGCTAAAAACTGCTTGCCCAATCCATTGTCTTCAGAGACTGCCCTTTCTTTGAAGCCTTAGAGGAGTTGAATTCTGCCAAGAGCTGACTTCTTTATCTGGCATTCTCCCTTCTTTGGGCCTGACTTATTGAAGTGTTTAGCAAAATATGTTTAATACTTTAAAAGCCTTTATTACTGCAAAATACTACTAAAGTTTAATACTACAAAGTCTTAGGTCTTTCAAATGTTAAATTCAGTGTAACAGTATGTGAACATTGGCAGTAAAACAGTAACAAAAAGAGGACTGTGGATGGCAGTGTGATAAACTACAGAGGTTTGATGAATTTTACTGCTTAATTTAAATGCTCTTTACATGTTTTCCCTGAAAGAGTGATGTTTTCAAACTTCGTTCTCCCTGAGTTCTTCAGTAAAAGTTTTTCTCCCGGCAAGTGTGCGCTCCCCACCAGAGCTTTCTCAATGCTCTTGTGATTACACTTGGGATCAAATGAAGTCACATCCATACATGTGTGATTTTACCATGTGAGAAACAGGAATAGTGGTTCTGATGTGGTGGAACATTGAGCAAAACTGTGTCTTGGGGAAATTGAGTTCAGTATAGTAAGATTTTTATCTACTGCTGGTATGTGTCTCTGCATATGGCTTCTGTTACATGACTGCTGAAAAGAGTTATTTTCTCATGAATGCTTATAGCTGTCATGTTAAAGGAGTCTTGTTTATCTGGGAGCTGAAGCTAAAGTTACAGAAGTTGTATTTTTAGTGCTGATTTGATGTGTATATAGCAGAGAAAACACTAATAGGCTAAAGTTGTCTGTTAATCCACTAAACAGAAAACATACTGTGCCATATACACTCATTTTCATGTTAATTTATCCATGCTCCTTAACTGCATTTGGCAAACCCTTTAAACTATCATCTGGAAGAGTTGTTTCTGAATGTGTAGGTATTCTTTTTATTTTTACAGTAAAAATATATTAAGCCCTTTTTTATGAGTATATTAATGTTACTAAGTTACCAGATATTTTAGTGGTTGTCTACTGAAAATATTTTCAAGGCCTTGGAATATGTTAGGGTGGGCAATGTAATAAAAGCACAAACAAAAACCATGGACAGATAAAGTGAAATATGAAATGTAATTTATTCAAATTCACAGATCAATATTGCCTAAATATATAGACATATGAAAACATATTAAGTTCCTAAAATGAGATAATCTTTGAAAGAGTAGCTATATGGCTGACATCTGTGAATGTTTCAATTCTACCTATCAGTATGCTTTTCAGTTTTTTGAGGTTTGCTTTAATCATTCTGCTATGCCTCTTTCTTTACCTCTTTTCCCTGCCTGCCCCGATAGCTAGTCCTAGATGCCAAACTCTCTGATCAAACACTAAACTCAATTCAGTGCATCAGTGCTTTGAAAAGGTGGTACAACAACCTCCAAAGAGGGACATTAATGTCTTCCTATCATTCCCTCTTTTTCATTTGAAATTTTCATTATGAGAGAGACATGGAATGTGGAAAGTATAACTGTATTTTTTCTTGATTCTACATTACACAAATGAAGAAAGAATGGAGAGAAGTTGAATTTTATTCTTTTTCACAGGAGTAAGAAAGTTTGCTTTTCTTTCTTAATTGAACTGCCCTCAAGTGTGACCTATTGTTTGTTTTTAAAGATTATGTATTTTCATTCCTATGTGCTACATGTGATATTGTGTAGCTATCCTTATCAAACAGCCTTTTTTGTCAAGAATTTTTGTCAGATCATATTTTACTGATAAATTATTTAAGTAATTGAATTATGTTTACTTTCCGCTTCATCATAACTTACTGCTGAGAGTTGGTCTTTCTCAAAAACAAAGTTGTTCTTTTCCGAAAGCATGACTTTTACACTAATTTCTTTTGTGTTGCTCTTAACCAAACATCTCTGGTTTAGCAGTACTGTGTTTTCAGTTCCCCCATAGTAGTCCAGGGTGTCAATCCAGCCTGCTGCTACAGCAGCTTGCTTAGCAGCTCCTCTGTGCTCCTCACCATGCCTGTCTTTTCAGAAAGATTGATCAGTAGTTGATGAAGTCTGTGTTGGGCCTCTGGAACATGTGGATGTAATTAAGTAGCCTGAAAGGTGCTCTAAGGCCATGTACTGCTGTAATAAAAATAATTTGGGAGGGAACTTCATTATAGAGCTAGATGTTAAGCTGCTAATGAAACTACATATTGCCTGTATCAGGCAGTACTAGGAAGATGCTTGTGTTTCAAAACCTAACTTCTGCATGACAATTCCTTTTGAGTCTTCCTTTTACTCTACCAGCAGATTACTTTATATCATGTGCTCATCCTGCTGCTTCTTCTGGATGCAGCTCAGGTGTATAATACTGTACAATGCACACATATTATTCTGTTCCCTTGTGAGGTTTTTCTGTGAAACTGAGCTAAAATATGCAGCTGCAAAACCTAAAAGGCTAATCTGTAATCTAAACCAAGAGGTAAAAAGGGACAGAAACTCTTTAAAGGGAATATGTAAACATGGAAACTGGTACTCTGTTTCTGGAACTACTGATTTTACTCTGTGGTTTCAGACCAGATATTTATTTACTATCTTTATTTACTCATCTGTGAAAGAAGATGTGATAATTATTTACCTCAGTGGAAGTTTTAATGGATCATTAGTTTGTTTTCAAAGAGCTCCATGACAGCTGAGGCAGACCAGCATACACACACATACAAATTTTCAGTGACCAGGCTCTAGTAGCTCCGTTATGTTGATTCCTGCCTAAACAGCTGTCTCCACTTCTTCAGCAGGAAAGCCAAGTGTGGCTTCAAGTTGTCCTGTCTCTCTTCCCAGTGCTTACCTTAGATTTTTATATTTATACACATTTTCCCTCTGCGGAACCTGTTCTGTGGTGTCCTTTATGAGAGTTCCTGAAAACCTAACTGAAAAAAGCAGGTGCATAGACTTATGATCATTATAGAACAGTGGTCCTGATCCAAATGACTTTCTAAATTGTTTAAAGAACTGGAGAGTTTATGAAGCTTATGATTCAGGTTTTGTAGGAAAAACATGGAAGTCTAATCTGTTTGCAGAGACAGGACAATTACCAGTCCTGGTAGAAAAAAAAGCAAAATCAGGAGGTGCAGTTAACAGAATAATAATACCAGAGTTGCTTTCTAGCAAAAGGGAACAGAAAACCACAAAAAGGGATAGATGAGGCTTATTTCACTGACAATGAATGTGAAAATATAAGCTCTGTTATATTAGGAAACTGGGTAGTGTTTCCCATGTGCTTGGAAATGCAGTTTTTGCAGGTAAAACCTATAAATTCTATACATGTCTTACAACAGGCAGAGATTGTCAGAGATTACCAAAAAGCTTTGAGGCTACTAAATTAAAATTGCATTTGCTTGCCAAATAATGGATATGCATCATATCTCAAAATATACAGAGTTTTACAAGACCTGAAATAAAGTAAGGCTTTGTGTATTTTTGGTATATATTGTGCTGGTGGTTTTGTTTTTTTTAAAAAACATGAATATAAATAAGAAAATAGCTACAGCTGAATATTTGCCCTCCCACAAGGAAGTTGGCAGTGTCAGAAAGACTTTTTTTTTTAACAAAACATATTTAGTTTTGCTCATAAATTGACAATTGAGTTAGATAGGCCCGTTGAAAAAGATTAACTCTCACAGTAAGAAATAAATAATGAGAAGCCCAATATTGATTAAACTGTGTCAACAAAGTGAAGCTGATTTGAGATAAATATGAGAAATTACTACTCACTGCTGATGTAATGAACCAGATATCTGTTTTCCCTTGAAGATTATTTGATGAAATTGTTCTGATTACAAACAATTTCAAAGATGCTGCAATGTTTGTATACAAAGAACAATGTTTTAATTTAATTGTTCAGTTCAATTTAGGTTATTCCAGACACGAGAAGGATGTGAATTAGTGTTGCAAATTCTTTCAACCAAGTCTGCTTTGGCTTCTGATATAAAAGCTAAAAGCAAAAGTTCTCTTGTTTTCCTGTAATCTTTAACCCAATTGCTTAGGTAATAAGAAATAAGGTCCCATCTTCCTTCACCTTTCCCCTCCCCTCCATGCTATTGAGGTCTTAACATTCCAAAACGGGAGAAAAGAATGAGACCCAGGGTCAGCTCTGTCTCTCTAGACTTGAATCTTCCATGTATTTTTTCACTTCTGAAGTTTTTTTAATCTGTTTGTGTTTTCTTCATAGTGGTAGCATGAAAAATAGAGAAAAAAATACACAAACCATGTTTTGCAAAAAAGCAATTTGGAGAAAAAATATCCTAACCCTCTTACTGGCAATGCTTTCCTATTTGCCTTGTTTTTCAACAAGTCTTTGGCTGATAAATCTGTACAGAATAGACTTAGGATATTGTCTGCCACTTAACTGTGTATGAAAACAGGAGGAGTCTGTAGTGACATATTTGAAATAATGGAATGTCTTCTGGTTAAAAAGTAAATGGTTACAGTATTTTAACCATAAGACGCTCTTAATTAGTCATCTCCTCTGTAAGGCAAATTCTAGCTTTCTTTGTGAATGCAAGTGTTCTTCTTTTAGCCTTCTTATTAGCATAATACAAGGTCATTTTCCCCTGATAGTCTGACTTTTACAAATAGTTCTGTTATTGCTCTTTTTTTTTTTTTTCATATGCAGATGAAATCTCTGCAAGTTCAAAGTCAATGATGCTTTAGAGATATTTCAACTGGAAGCTGCTTCCAGAACTATTTGCAAAATGAGAGCTGTGTTCATGAATGAAATGAATAATATTTGCTTGAGTTCAGGGTGGCCCAAGTACTTGAAAGAGAGATCTATGTGTAATTACTACACAAAAGCATGTATTAGCCTTGGCATAAAGTTGGACATGGAAAAAGTTAAGGGCGTTCTTCCTTGCACAGCCTCATATATTTGCCCAGTTCTTACTTTTTCCTTTGCTGATTATCAAAGTGCCTGCCTATAGGGATGCCTGTTTTCATCTAATATTGTTTTTCTGGTTTGTCATTTATACTCTCACTCACCTTTTTGCTTATTTTCCTTTGTGTAATTAATTAAAAATTAAGCACATCAATAAAATAGAAAATATAGCAAACTATGACAAAAGACATACTTAGCACATAGTTGAATTTTGCACACTAAAATATGCAACTTGGGGTTGCTACTCATCCTTCTTACTGGTTTCTCAGTGAGTACCTGGGTACTGAAAGTACCAGTACTCTCAGTGAGCTGGGCACCCTGAAATTGTCCTTTAGACCTCACAATGCTCTTCCACTTTGTGTCTGGGCTCCTGAGCCTTCCCCAACTAATTCAGAATGTATGTTTCCATCCTAAAAATGGGAGTAAGTGGTTTTTTAACAATTGTCCTTCACAGTTTCTTTCCTTGCAAGATGCATTTCATTAGAATTAGGTATTGCAGGGTATTTGGCACACATGTGGCACTAAGGTATATGAAAAAGAATGTGTTAGGGCACTTGTGTTGTCATGTTCTGTACATACATACATACTGGATCAGTTCTATATGAATATTGAACAATTATACTTTTATACTTGGAAAATGTTTTACAAGTGTCAATGGCTTTATGAAATTTGAGTTGTGATACACTAATTTCATTAAACTTTGGAGAAGGATTTTATTACTTTTAAATAACTCAATTTTTATACTAAGCCATTTTTTCACAAACAGGTGCAGTCAAATATGTTTAAGATAGGAGTCAGGACTGAGCACTCTTCAGTTGCAGGTCAAGCTACTACATGTGAAATGCAGTTTGGGCATCATAACTTGGGATTTGTTTCAGATTTTGGGTATTAAACACTTAAGATCTACTTTAAAAACAATTAGGCTTGTTCAGTTGAGTGAGTAAATACATATAAAATCATCTTGATTTCAGGTTGTGTTAGGTATGTAAAATATTTACATCTTCAAAAACACCCCCAGATATTCTTGTTTATTTGTTTTTGTAATCAAGTAAGTTAGGGCAGTAGGACCTAGATTTACCTCAGATTTACTTCCTGCAAGCTCCTTATCTGATTTATGATTATGATTTATAAGCTGAGCCCTGAAAAACACTTCAGCAATGAAAGCTAGCAGCATTCTCTGCTGGAGACTGTGAGTGTATGGGTAAAATTCTTCTTTTTTTTTTTTAATTACTTGAAAGCACATTGAAAGGCTTCCATGACTCAGATATTTGCTGGCATTGGGTTTGGTGTTTGGTAGGATTTACAGGAATTAAGTGCTGGTGGCCTATTTTTTGCTATTCCTATTAGCCATGCCCTTTCCTTGTGTTAGATGTGTTGAGGGTGACTTTTATATGGGATAATACAGATCACAGTGAAGCAAATGGTTGAACTCTTAGGTTTTGTTCCTATGCATTATGTACTGGGATAAAAATCATGAGGTCACATTCTATGTTCTTAGTATAGAAAGAAGAATTATCTTTGTTATGGCAGTCAATTTTCATTTTAAAATGCAAACTTTAGTTATGGAATAAACCATAATGTTTGGAGTTCCATAATATCTTCATGGCCCAAAGCACCTCTCAGAGTGGCAGAAAAGGAATTTTTTTTCTGTTCTTCCTGTTTTCTGTTGAATTCTTTGGCTGAGAGGACCCCTGAAGATCTTTTCATCCTGAAAAGATTCCATCAAAAATTTGCACAAAGCAAAATTCTTTCTTCTGGCCCTGAAACTGTCTCCGTAGATAGCCTTTGAATAAAAGTATTAAGTAGCACTAGTACGATTTCTTGTTTCCTTTATGTTTCTTGTGTGGGTTTTGGTTTTTTTAAATTGTATCTGGGGATCGCACATTACATCTTTTTTTTTGTTACAAATTGTGTAGCTGAATGTTTCTCTCTCTTGTACCTCTCCAGCTTCATTTAAGTGGGGTGTATTTCATAATAAATCAAATTTGTATATTGTCATATTTATTCCTGAAATACTCAAAAGTTTGCAATTGAGTAGGAAATTTCATGAGCTAGTTTCCATGTTTGTTATCCAGCTTTTGTATCAACAATTGAGCTGTATAACTAAAAGTTTAACTGGCCTAATGATGAGAGACAACAGATTTCATTATTTCAGACTTGACATAGTATAAAACCTTTCTACCAGAAACTCTTTAGAGTTAAATTGCTGGTCTTTCATTGGGAAGATGTGTATTGCAGAGTTTAGAAATAGCTATGAAATCCATCTGTCTGACAGATTTGCATTTGCAGATCTTAATGTGGAAACATTTAATTCCACTTTGTTTCCTGAGGTGACCTGGAACTTTTGGTGGCAACCTGCTGAACTCCTGCCAAGAAGTGCTTAGGAGATGGTTGGGTGTACAAAGCTTTCCCCTGACACAGCACTGAGCTTTTCATTATGAAACTTGTTACACAAACATGACATAACTATCAGCCACTTGTTTTCATTACTAAAGAAAACAGAAGTGGCCAGAATCTGAAGTTGATATAATTTGCTGTTGCTATGTAGCTTGACAAATAAATGGATGGAGGTAAGGCAGAAAGACTAATAATTGAAGACACTCTTTTTTCTTTCTTTTTTTTTTCTTGTTTTTCCCCTAAAGTTAAGCTTCTAGTCCTACATTTAAGATAGTTGTTTGTATAAATAGTTCTTCACATTTGGTACTGAGATTATTACTTAATCTTCAGACCTTCATATGAAGTGAGAGAGCTCTAAGGCATTCTAGACTCTGGAACTGGCTCTTGTGAACATGAAAACCCAGACATTCTTGGGGATCTGAGTACTGAGAGTGGATCATCAGAAAATGGAGATACTCAGCCTTACCTTATTAGGGAGATCTAAAGATCTTCTTCCCGCCTAATGCAAAAATCCAGATGAGTCAGTTTTATTTCCCTCCCCAAATAAATCATAAATATTAAAAACAGAGCAACAACCAACAAAAAGGATAGAATTCTTCCTTCAAAATTTCAATCAAAAAGCCCCCATTTTCAGTTCACATCTGATTTTAATCAAGATTTTCATTAATGTAAAACAAAATTATTGGACTAAATTAGAATGCCTATTTTTCATGAATTTTTATGACTTTGAATTTTGCTGTTAATTTGTAAAAGGAAGACACTTTGAGATAAGAAGTTCTTCCACAGAGAGAAAAATTTCACCTTAGTTTCAGTCTGAATTGGGTAACAATTCTTAATGGGTAGGCCTTAAGTATTAGAGTATTGGATTTGGGATCTCATTTTCTGTATCTTGGCACTTCACAATGCATATAAACATTGCCACTGCCTTGCAAGATTTTTGGGGCCCAGTTAACAGCTGTCCAATTTTAGAACTTCAGGATCAGCACACAAGTTTAAAGGGCATCCTGAAACTACTCTTGAATATGGTTGTGTGAATTACTGAATTCTCACAGACCACAGTTTGGAAGCTGCCTCTAAATATAGTGTCCATTGTTTTTTCTTGCATAGGAGGATGTGAAATAGGCAGAGAAAAACTGAAATCTCTGAAATTTATCTACCTGTAAAATGGCTTAATGACATTTCCTTCCTTTTCTTTAAAGTATTTTGAGATTCCTTGGTGAAAAATGATGTATAAGAACAGAATAGGCCTGTTTCTTGGTACTTGTACATTATAAAGAAATCTAATGTGTTTTGTTCAAGTTAGATTCAAACTCTCATTGCAAAGGATAACCAAAATAAAAGAAACAGAACCATCAGGTCTTTTGTTACAAGTTATTGCTCAGATGTGTCTCTTTGTAATGATAATCACAAAACCATGGGTTAAATATGATTTTCTAGCAAGAGTCAAAATGATAAATGCCATGATCTACAAGGTTATTGCATTTATGGTCTGGTGTGAGTTGCATCTCTTCCCAGAAGACATGAGGTGCTTTATAGCTAGCAGAATTTTAGCAGAATTTTACCAAGTCTAGTACAGCTGTAATGTGTTATTTTTTGAAGTCAAGGTTTGGTGACTGACTCTGTTCCATTCTTTTTTTGAGTCAGCTAGGAATGAAGCAAATAACCAGCTCAGGACTTACTGCTTAATTTAAGAAGCTGTTGGTTTTTATAATTACTCTAATATGTAAATATGTTTGTGTAGTTGCTCTAACATGCATTAATAGGACTTATCCTCTGAGTGCTAACTTGAATCTCATTTACTAGTAGAATGAGCACTCCAAGAGTATATGCCTTACAGTGTAGTTAGGAATTAGGATTATTTATTCACATACTGTACCTGTGAAGAGAATTTTTTTAGATACACCTATTAAGACCTGAAAAGCCCTGACTTGGGTTTAAAATTAGTTCACATGCTTGTGAGAATGGTGGAAACTAAATGTGTTTCTGTTGATATATTTTTCTTTTTAAAGCTTTTACAGATGGCAAACCATGTGTGGATAATACCTGCATCATTGAAACTGCTAAAAGTTTACATTTTACTGGGGACTGATCTGCAGAGGTCCCTTTTAACCTAAACAATCCTGTGATCTTTGTGACTTAGCATCTTGCTCTGTTGGTGCAATAATAAAATACATCATCATCAAGTTGTGGGATCCCTAAATAATTTAAGGGAGATGATAATAGTAAGGAGATCTCAGGAGGCCCAAGGTAGGACCACTCCTGACTTTAGGTTGCAACATATTGCCAAGGCATAAATACCTTTCTACACTAAAGACACTATTTTACATGATGCTGTGAACTTTTAAATAGGGCTTATGGTTCTGTTGCTAGTACCTGATCCCAAATTCAGTTTTCCTTTGGCAAAATTGTGTGGTGCAAGCTTGTTTATATTTGGGCTGATTTGCTTGAAATGAAAACTGAAATTTGCAGTTTAAGCGAAGATTACAGCAAAAGCAGTTACATGCTCAATAGTTTGTCTCTGGCTGGTTGAGCTGTCTAATTTGGACTGCAATAGTCTACATCATTTTTATTATAAAGGGTACAGACCCCTTTGAGGCACATCAGGTTCTTGTGGCTGAAGTGAAAATTGTATAGTTACTCCAAGAGGCTTCTGTTTCCTGTCTGTGTTGGTGTAGTTATTGTGAATTCTAAAATCAAGTTGGGTTTAGAAATTAGTTATTATAAATTACTTTGTCTATCCATGGGCTAGCTGTCTTAATCTCTTCCCTTATGACCTGCCACTTTGTCACTCTGAAGAGATCTGAACTTGTGTGTAAGAGAGTTGTTCTTATTTGGCTACTTTGCAGTCTGCATCAGTCCTATAGTCTATGGAAAGTTAGTTTCCTCTTTGCTGCTCCTAGATTTTGCTGTGATTAGAAATACTGGGGAATTGTGGAGGAAGGAGGTTGATATGGTGGTGCCAAAGCCAAACAAAAATTTAACCAGGTAAAATTATTAAAATCTTTTGTGCACATGCCAAAGAAATAAGTTGTTAGCCATCCTTACAGTTGTCTTAGCAGTGACTTGCAATCAGAGATGGTCATTAGGGGCAGAACTGCCATCTTTGCACAGGGGCTCTTGCTTGAAACTGCTAATTTTCAAGTCAGCTTTCCCCCACCCTGCATACCCAGTGTATGTTGAAGTCAGGGGAGAATCTTGAATCTTCCAACAGTGTCACACAGTGACTGATGAAGGAAAGGGCATGGTCTGTGTCTCACTTTTAGAGACCTGAAGATAAGCAAACACACCAACAGCAGGAGATTACTGTGAAGGTACTGTCAAGTCCTCTTTGCCACATACTTTATGCAGCCATGAATCTGTGCAGGAGCAAAGATGTAGTCTTGGTTTGTAGATTCATCAAATATATTGATGATACCTGTGTCACCAGTGCCTACAACATGATTATCAAATGCATTGTTCATGCATTTGAATTATTTTCTGGAAAACTTACAGAAGAGACTATGATTGTAGTTGTTGTTATCTTTGGTGTTATATAATTTAATTTTATAACATGCTACCTATCAGGGTAAATTTGCACTATTTTCTAAATTTTTCCATAATTTTACATTGAAAATTGACAAGGTAGCCTGGCCCTCTAAACACAGTATGCCTGTGTTGTTAGGTGGGTCTTCTCTATACACCCATTCTTCAGTGGATTTTTGTGTCTTGAATAAAAACTATTTCATCACCTTGTTTCCAAAGCAAGTAAATGACAAAGATTGTAATTTCTAATTCAGATTGAGGATTATATTTTCTGTTTATATTAGCTCATTAATTGAGTCTAGAGAAGGGTAATGCTGTCCTGTATGTGCCACTAAGAGCAAGCAGAAGAAAATTAGACTGCAAAGGAAAATTTCCAGACTAATTTGGTCAAATGCATGTTAGTATTGGGAAAAGTGCATGAAAACGACAGCATCTGATGACAGCTTTAGGTTTTACTTGGATTTGAAGGCTGAACACTTTCTTTGCTATATTACTTTAAAATTTATATATTTTTTATTAAGATAATTTGTAAAAAAACGATTTCTTTGGTTTAGGATTTCTAAAATAATTTTCAGAATCTCTATCTTGCAAATCAAGGAAAACTTTCCTGAAAAAATAATCATAAACATATTCAAGATCAGTCTGTTCCAAAAATTTTTGTACAAGCAAAGCTTACTGATCCTTTTTACTGGTCCTTTCTGCAACAGAAGAATGATTTGTCCATATGCTTACAACTGATAAGAACAAATATTTCAGATATATTTTTCTTTTAGTATCTGTAGTTTTTCTGTTCGGTGTACTACTGCCCACAGAAAAATACACTTTCTCATGCTTGCTTAATCACTTTAATATAGTTAAGGTGCAGCCTTCAGTGATTAGCATGGTATTTCTCGTTTCCTAGAGACCAAGTGCTAAGTCTATTAGACATTTCCTGCTATTCTTTTGAATTGTAAATACTATTCTTGTAAATTGAAAAGGCCAGTGTAGGCAGATATTCATGCAATTTCCTATCTATTAAAGATGTAGCTTTGAGAATGGAGAAATAATAAAATGCAGTTTTTCATAGAAATTAAGGCACACTAAAGATGGAATTCACTCTTGAACATTCACAGGGATCAAATATTTGGAATGTGAGCACTGATTATTTTCCTTTTCTCATCATCTGTTTAAAGAAATTATCGGCACATAACTAAAGCAAATGGTGAAATTCTGATCTCTGTGATACTGGATGAAAGTTTGTACTAACCCTTTTTAGCATCAGTGAAATTATTCAGTGGCATCAGTGAGCTCAGAATTTGGCCTCCTGCTTTATCTTTTTAGAAAGTGCTTCAGTATACAAATGCAGATGTTGTAATTCTTAAATTAAGTGATTTGGCTTGCATTTGGAGTAGCAGCCAGCAGGAACACAGAGAGCTTACAATATACACTGAGCTATGTACACTGTTTGTAAGAATTCATGTTTATAGCCGGATACAGCTGATTTTGAGGCAGGAGAAAATGGAGGGAAAAGGAGGAGGAGGTGGAAAAAAAGACACACTTTCAGGGAGGGGGTGAGGTGAAAGAATGAAATCACACCATCTACTGAATGTTAGCAGGCTGTGTCAGCCTGGGGAGGAAGAGGACCACCCATGGGGAGGACAAGCCAGCCTAACCTTTTCTTAAAATCCTGGCTGCCTTTGAAATGCACCATTCTATAAAGCAGCTGCAGCAAAGTTTTAACCAGACTCAAGTGCAGGTGTAAACTTCACGCTATCCAGACTTCAAATGCATCCTGTCAGCTGTGTTTGTACATGCTGATCTAGAACACATGACGTGCATTTGGCTTGGTTCAACTCTGCCGGCGTAAGAGAGCTCGGACTTGCAAGGTCCTCCTGCTTTTCAGGAGGGCAGGTGGTAGCTTGAGGATTTCTTTGCTTACAGATTCTGACAGGAAAGAATGGAGTTTCATTACAGCTTAGATTGTGCAGAAATAGTTTCTGAATATAGCAATGTTTTCTGAATTTACCTGCTTCTTGTACATGGAGCCTCAGATACTTTGACATGAATGTTTACAACATCTGGTGTGATTTATTTTTTTGCTTATCTGGCTTGACTTTTTAAAGTCATTCCCTACTCTAGGCAGAGTTTGAACCCTTTACATCGTTATACCTTTGTGTCTGAGTCTCCTGCAGAGGCTACAGGAATCTAAATCAACTTCAGATTGTTTGCCAAGAAGCTTTTAGGCAAAGTACATGTTCTGGCTACATGTTGGTGGGAGTATGGCCATAGCATAAGCACAGGGGGACACATCTGTGTTGTACTCACCTCTTACTCTCTTGCAGAGAGACATTATTTGTTGTAATAATTCCTAAACAACTCACTCTAGTCAAGATCATTTTCTGTTGTCTGTGGTTTTTTACCTTACTGGAACCAAAAGAAGTTGGGCTGGCAACAGCACCCACGAGTATTTACATCAGATTTGTCCTTAAAATAACAACAAAAAAAGGAGTAAAAAAAACCCCAACATTGTTCCTCCTCATGCACAAGAGCACAGGAATTCAGTTTATTTTGTACCTTCAGCTTCTTGGCAGTCCTTAAGAAAGTAGAAGGCAATGCTTGTGATGCAGTAAAGAAAACTTGCAGGTGCAGCTGTGTTTTTCTTTCAGGGATTTTGACTGTGAAAGCAACTCCTTTCTTTCTCTTACTCACAATGGGTGTGCTTTGTTCTTAGAAATAAATGTTGTCCAGTTTACAGAGTAAGAATGTTGTTTTCTTTTTTCCAGAGGCTAGCTGTGAGGCCTGGTTCAATGACGTCAATAGCTCTTTCTTCAAAAGCTCTTCCGTTGCTGGAAGTGGTGGAATGGTGTCTTCCTATAGCTCCCCTCTCATGGACAGAGAGGGGCTGGAAGGGGGAAGGGATTCCAGTGGGATCAGCTTTTGCATTGACAGAAGCGCTTTGCTGTGTGACTGACCAAAGCCGTGTATATATATATATATATATATGTGTGTGTGTGTGTGTATGTATGTATATGCACACTCACAGTCTTTTTCACTTGTGCAACATAGCACACTTTAAACTAATACACTCTGCATTTGTTTTTCATGTACTAAATATTAAGTATGTGTGAGCTGCAGTCAATAATTTTAGAAAGTATGCAGAGCAGGTGAAATTAGAAAAATGTTTTTAGTGCGTTGTGTCCTGCATCAAAATTCTTGTGTGTGTGTATTTACGTGTGTTTTACTGCTGAATTATCTGGATTTTTACTTTTTTGGATGGGTTTTAATCCAAAGGTTTTGTAGCAGGGAGGGCAAAGTAAGACATGAGCTTTTGCCAAAGACATCTTGATGGGCAAGAGTTGGAGGTACTGAGATTAAAAAAACTATTAATTCCACTATTACTATATGCTAATAAACCAATTCATTCCACTATTTTTGTTTTAAAAAGATTATTATATATTGAAGCTGCTATACTATGACTGTTTTTTATTAAATATCACTTTTTTAGTAACAAGTCATACAACTGGTACTAAGTAACAGGAAATCTAACAATAATAACACTTGTATCAGTACCAAGGTTAAAATAAAACCAAAACTAAAAAATTACCAGTAGAAAATTGTGATTTATCGTGCCTCACCCTATGAGCTAACTGTATGCTGTTTTTATTATAAAAATTTGTGTTGCCTGAATGGTGGGCTAAGTTCACTCAAGAAAAATCGAAGGCAAAGATGGCTCCCTGTGGCTCAGGAAGTCACTAAGTTTCAAGTTATCTGGAGAGTGGGGGAGTATTCATGGAAAATATCACTATATACTTGCTTTATTTATTTACTTTTCCCAGTCATTTTGTTCATTCTGAGAAAAAGTAATTTAGTATTTGACTAGATGTTCCTTTGGCCTGTGACTTTTTTCTCATGAACTTGGATAGGAAAGTCAGGTAAATCAACAATGAGTTCTGGGTTTTTTGGCTACAGCCTGAAACTGTCTGCTTTTGCAAGTTTAACAGAAAATGTTATGACTCTGGAAGTAACAATAGAGCACTTTTATTATGGCATATTGAAAAAAAATGGATGAAGAAACATTTGTGTAGACTGTGTGTTCTTGTAAATGTTTGGGGCCATATTTGAAGTGGAAAATACGGTCTCAGATAGTTGCTTGTAATAAATCTAGTCCTAATAAATCAGTGCTTTGAGTGACACATAATTCAAAATTAGAGCAGCTGGAAGTCAGCATGGACTGCTTCTTGGCTTTTTCTGAGTAAAGTTATCTGCTTTTTTTCCCCTCCTCTTTTTCTCACCAAAACTTTTTCAATTTTTTCTTTATTTATTAACTGCAACAGTGTTGTAGGGTTACTTGTCGGTAGTAGCCCTACAGAAAAAAGTGAAAAATTAGGCAAAATTGAATTATTTCTGTAGAAAACCAGAATAGTTTATTTCCCCATTTTTATAATAATCCTGCCCTTTTTTTTTCATACCAAGCCTTGGGAAGACTTTTCACTTTCTGGCACCAGATACGTGTTCAGAGCGACTGCGTTTTGTATTACCATCCTCCACTGGAATATCCTGATGCTAAAGAATATTTTCCTTTTCCCATAGATGCCAGCCAAGATGTGCTGGCAGTAGAAGAACTATTATTATGTGAAAATTATCAGATATTGTGTGCTTCATAGATGTTATTCCTGCCTGATAATAACCTCTTTCTGTAAGTGTGTGCTGATTGAGGAGTCATTCACATACCTGATTAGCTCAGAGAGCTCTACTAAGACTTGTGTGACTCCAGCTCCATACTGACCCTAATAATGGCAAGAAAGTTACAATTTGTGTAATTCAGAGTTTGAATGGGATGGCATTAGGTGCAAGTGTCTGGATATTTTTCTTTAAAAAGACAAAAAAAATACAGTACAAACCTGATAGGGCTAAGATGATTGTATAAGTTACATAAATGATCGTGTATACAGAGAAATGGCAAATAATGGCAAATTCCTTCTGTAGGAATGACTGAGCTGTTTCTGATAAGAGGTTAAGGGATAATGAAGTAAATCTAACTGAGAGAAAATCACAGAAGAAAGCCAGTGAGGCTGAGATGTTCGCTTTCCAGTAAGAAGGGAACAGAGCGGGAGAGAAGGTTTGGCCACCTCCAGTTGAAGATGAATGAAATGCACATACTGCTGCCATGGTATAATTTAATTACTTGATTATTTTTTTCCTTTTTTTACTTAGAGGGCTCCATAAAAGCATGCCAGATGTCTGTCTAAGTCTACTTTGAAATCAAAATGCTTTGGTTATACAGTATAACCATCTCTGTTCCTAACATTTTTATTTCTATCTGGATGTAATTTTGTCATACCTGTTCCTGCTCAAATTAAAAAAAGAAAAAAGTGTCTATTTGTATGCTTTAAGCAAACTGATGCTTCTAATGCGAAACAGAAATGGTACAGCCTAATTCTCTAAGTGGTACTTAAAAAATTTAGAGGTCATTATTGAATAAAAAAATCCCTGTCTTTATTTGCTTCTTAATAGTTGTGGGGGAAAACCTACAGAACAGCAACGAGGGACTCTCATGCCTGACTTCTGGAACAAAAAAAGATGAAATCATGGAATTCTGTTTTGTTGCAGTTCACTGGGGTCCTGCTACTGACCTTGTCTGAGCCTCACTCCCTTTTCCTGTGGGCTGCACGCCATGCTAGGAGGCAAACCGAAGCGGTTCAGCAGAGTTATATACCTTAATGTTTTTAGTATCTCTGAATTATGTGAGAGGACCTGGAGTTAGATGCAGAAGCTTAAGGACAGTTAAAGCCTTTGTGCTGACCTGAGAATGGAGGCCTGTTTGCACTTATGGCTTGGTATTTTAATTGTTGCAGCTCTGAGTTTTTTGAAGCCTGATGGGAAATATTGTAAGTTTGCTCTAGTGTGTATTTCAGTAGTCATCCTTGCTGGTAAGGAAATTTACAGCTCTATTTGATATGTTTAATTGTATCAAATTTATCTAATTCAGAACCTTCTCATGAAAGAAAAGCATCGGCATCTAGTGATGCTGATTCATTGCTTAAAGTTTCAAGGCCAATGTAAAGTTATTTATTTTCTAAGGATTTTCACCTCTGAGAACAAAGAAAGCATCTTTTAGTGATCTTGTAGCTGTCATGGATATGAAATTTCTGCATAACCATGGTTATGGTTTCTGGTTGTGATGGAAGCTCTGATGTGCTCAGTGGCTGCGTGTACATTAGTCCTTTCTCTTAGCTTGGCTAGGTTGTTGTGTCCTTCCTGATGCTGTCTGCCTTCTCAGTTTGATGTAGGACCTGCTCAGTTTTCTGTCAGGAGCCAGCTGTTCTTGCACATGTTCTCTGTTATATTTAGGAAACAGGAAGAAACCTGACACACTCTTGATCAAAAATTGTTGCTTGTGACGTTAAGTAGCTAAAACCAGTTCACTTTCAAGATATTTTTTTTTCTGAAAAACATGAGTTATATTGACAAATTGCTTTATTTTTTTTCAAGGAAACATAATTTTCAATTTTATTGATTGTGATAGAGCTGTGCTTTTCTTGCTTTAACAAACCCAAGGTTCTTTCCACAAACCTGTTTTACATTGAAGAATGGGTTAGATCTTACCGGAATGGCATTATGGCTGGTTTCAGCTGGCCCAGGGGCTTTCAGATTTCAGTGCCTGTTATACAGCCACTCATGTTTTCCCCCTTCATTCTGCATATGTATTTGGGTACTGTTTTGGGATGAAAGACCATGAAGAATAAACTCTCTCTGACATCTGCAGAGGGTAGTAGTTGTAACTCATGATAGAGGTTACTGGTGGGACAGGAGGTTTGCATTGTGTCCTCTTTTCCTGCTGCCAGTAATTTACTTTTTATGGGCTTTAAATTTTAAAATAAAAATGATTGTACATTATAAGCATTTCCTCTGATGAAATATACAAATGTCATTGGAAACAAAGTGAGCTAATCCTATGGTTGATTTAGATTAAACATTCCACTGGAGTAGCTTTATGTTAGGACTTGATTCATTTGCATCACAGCTTTTAACTGCCATTTTAACTAATTTTCCTAGTAACAAGACCCAAATGACAGCTCCCAGGCCAGACTTCAGAAAAGGCCTGAGATGAGCCTAACTAAATGTGTTAACTTTAGAAGAGATGTTTTTCTAAAATGACCTTATTCTTGTAGGTATATCAATGGTGAAATAGTTTTTGAAAGAATTTGTAACTAAATTTCAAACAATGTGGGAGGTCCCCTTCTAGCCCAATAGTCTATGGCTGATTCTATGAATATTCAGACAAACATACTGTCAAGCCTTTTTTCTAAACTCATGCTTTTTATTTCTTGTTGTAGTTAAACACGCCTTTTGTTCATTTTTAGTATCTGTGTAAGGTCTCATGGGATGGAATTAATTTTCTTCATGCAGCTCATATGGTGCTATGTCCTAGATTGTGACCAAAACTGTGCTGATATCACTGAAATCAATTATTCATGCACAAAGTGAAAAGGTCTTTTTTGCTTCTCACCTTGTCCCACAGGGAGTAGGTTGAGAATGGGCAGGAAACTGGGAGTGGGTAGCACTGGGACAGCTGATTTGAACTGGCCAGAGAGCTATTCCATGCCTTATTACATCGTGCTGAGCAATAAAGTTGGCAGCAGACATCTCTCCCAAGGTAACCTTTGCTGTAGGACTGGCTGGACAGCAGGTCTGCCTGTGGGAGGTGGTGAATAATTGCCTTTGGATCACTTGGGGTTTTTTTATTAGGTTTTGGTTTTCTTTACATTTTAAACTGTCTTTATCTTCACCCATGAGGTTTTTCTCACTTTTGTTCTTCTAACTCTCTCCCCATCCCACTGGAGTGAGTAATCAAAGAACTGGATGGGAGTGCAGCTGCTGGCTGGGGTCAGCCCACCACAGTGCATGTCAATTAAAAGTTTCTGCATTCTGTTTTTGTAAGGTTGCTAGAATTTTGATGTTACATTGTAGCTTAAAATTTATAGATTTATGATCTTTGTACACAGGGAGAAAGAACCCAAGTATAGAAATTAATGTAAGCCCTCTTTTCTTGTGCCAAATCTGAAATCTCTTGATATGGGAAGTTTCTTTATGTGGGTAGACAGAAGTAGTGTCAGCTGCAAAAACATTGAAAGCTTTTGAACAAACTGGTGATCTCCCCAGAAACTTCACTATGTTTAGGTGAAAATTGTTATTTGCCAACTGAAATATACATAGGGTATACTTTATTTCTTATTTAATGATTATACATGCACATAAGCCAAGATTAGTTCTGTCAGTTGGTTTGGATTTAGTGTAAAACAAACATGGGTACCAAAACAGTCATAGTGACTGTGCTTTCACATTATATGAAGTTAATTCAAACACTTTCAAACTTTGGAGTAAAGTAATTGTGAATGAGAGGTGCTTGAAACACTAGTCCAAATTTATCCTTGGTTCCTGATCACTCTGCTGCAGTGTTCAGAGGAAAATGTAATTTAATAAGGAAAATGGGCCATGGTGGAGGTAAGCAGTAGCTTTGGGGGAACCCCAGAGAACTCAGGTTAGAGTAGAACCTTCTGAACTGCAGTATCTATATTTTTAAATGTATTAAGTGTGGCAAGTTAAGAATGTCAGCTATTAATGCTGCTAGCTGTTGCAAATATAACTGCTGCTGCTACTACTGGAATAGTTTCATCAACTTCTGAATCGGTATTTAAGATTACAAAATACATTCATTAAAGACTTGGGGCAAATTAAATGGTAAAGAGATCTGTGAGGACAAGAGGCATTAAAAACAAAGATATACAAGCTAACATCCTAGAAATATAAAACTGATTAGTGGGGCTTGGGCTATGTTTCTGTAAGTAACTTATAGGGGGGTTTTTTAGAAAAAGTAAACAAATTTGTAAGAATTAAACAGAAAAGAAATTGTCATAACTGCCCAAAAAAAAAGTCAGAGGTGGTGTACTTTTTCTCAATCAAAATTTTACTATTTGCAAGAGAAGATTGATTTAATCAATGGAATAATTACACCTGTGACAAATGTGCATCAGACAAAGTTTCACATGTGGTGCATGTAACTGTTACACTTCAGGTTTTTCATTGCGCACACTTGTCTGCAGGCACACTGTTCAGCTAGGATCAGACACCTGAAGCACATGAAGAAATGAGCTAAAATAAAATTCCTTTCTTTTCCAAAGGAAAGGTAGAAGGAAGTTTCCAGGTAGTTTTCTTCTTTTTCCTTTAAAATATCTACTGTTCTCCTAAAGATAAAGGAACTACAAGATATCTATTAAAGGAATATAAATAATTTTACTTCTCTGGTATGATTTACAGCTATGGTTCAAAAACCTTATATAACAGAAGGAAGATTTTTTAGCATGGCAAAACTTAGATTATATTAAGCAGAAAGAACAAAGTACTTGGATTTCACTGGTAAAGATACCAATATTGTGCTATTTTTCTCTTGCCCTCCTTTCTGTCTCTTTCTGATGCTGGTCATTTCTATAACAATCTGAGCCATGTCAGCTGTTGTCTGAGACTGTGATTTGTTACTTTTTATTTGTGCCATTATCTTGGTCACTTCTTTAAGCAAAATGTTATCAATGTTTTTCTTCTATTATCTCTAAGATTTTTTTGTTCAATGCAAAAAAATGAAAGAAAAATATTTGAGTGCAAATGCTTATACTCTCCACCAGAAGAAAATGTGCATTGCTTAATTAATAATAATAAAACTGTATTAAATCCTATCATAATATACCTATACAACATTGGGATTGTATTTAAAGGAGAATTGATACTTCTCAAGGGTTAGAAATATACTTCTTGCCAAACTCGCGTATTTTCTTAAGTCAGACGCAGCCTCTCATTACATTTAAGTGGGAGCACAGAGTGTAATAGACCATCCCCAGGCTCTAATCTGCAGGCATCATGGTGCAGGGGTGAGGACAGCAGGGCATCATTTTCACTTGTGTTGCCTTGTTGACGGATTAGCCAGAGCTTGTCATGGGTTAGGTGCCAAGGGATGTCTTTTGAATCTGATTCCAAAGAAAACAGCAGGCTGTCCAGTTGATGAAAGCTTTGAAGGGGTTCTTTCTGGTTGTTAGAAATAATAAACAACTGAAACTCTGGCATAAAAAATATACACACTGCTGTGTGTAAGTGTAATTTATATTTTGCGCGGATCATATGAAATAGATGGATATATAATATGTGGATTTCATTAAAAAAATTTCCCCAACATTAATATTTCTTAATATGATAATATTATGTGCAGGTACTTGAGGAGGAAGGTATTTCTCAGAACTGTATAAAGGTGGTAGCTAAGAAAGTTGTTTTCATAAGGATTTCTTTGTCAGCTTTTGATTGTGAATGACCAGAGGTTCCTAGCCCCCTTGCCTTTGGCTTTTCCTTCAGGGTACTCCAGAATTCAAAGCTGACCCTTCAAAGTGAGGTTCTGTCAGGAGCTGGGGACAGCAAAGCTTTGAAAGCATTGGCTTATCTGAGCCAAAGAGAAGTGGTATATGATCCTTTTTTCCTATTATTTTTTTCCCCTCTGCTGGGTCATCAGACAAGTGAGTTTTGCAACTCTTGGTAGTACATTATATATTTATGTATGATACTGCCTTGCAGCCTCTTAATGACCAAAATAGACAGCATAAGCAATTTACAATAGAAGCCAAAAGTAATTTTGGCTTCAGGAATATAAAGACAGTTGGTTTAACAACAGTTGGTTTCTCTTCTGAAAATATTGGTAGACTGTTTTAGAAATTTATATGAGAATGTTGTAAAACAGCACAGCTCTGTGAGTTATAAGAGCTTGGAGACGCTGATGCCTTTATGACTCCAACTGATAAAAACTACCATATCTCTCTCCCAATGTTTTGGCACTAAATTCTTTATTTACAATCAAATATAAGTTTGCTCATTTCAGTTTAAGAGCAGAGCAATGCAAGCAAGCTGAGAGAAAATAGTCTTGACTATGTGTGAGCCTTCTTAACAGGAGGGGGTACAGATTGCTCACCTCTGAAAGCAGCTGCAGGTAGGTTAATACTAGATAAATGAGGAAACAATAGGAGGTGATAAATGAGGCAGTTTGTAGTGGCCACTGCATTTCTTTTTAACAAGCCCTGGTGTTTTTATTAGGCAATGGGAATACTGAGATGGGAAACAGCAATATTTATCACTTCAATGAGAAGTGAACTTGAAAGCACGAGTTTCAGCAACTATGTAAAGACAACACTAACGTTTCAATTTCTCCAGTACATTTCTTTTGAGTACAATTCCATCAAATTCTTCAATGGATGGTTATAGCTAAGTGTAGTCTCGCTCCTGTCCTGTGAACTTAGGTTCTTTTATTTTATCCTTATGAATATTTTGATTACTGTCATGAAAAGGAGAGGGAATTTGGTGCTGTGCTTTGTAAGCTGAATCAATATTATGTTGTAGAGATTGCCTTCAACCAGTGAAACATTCCTGTGCTAATGTTTGTAACATCGACTATGATGGGGGTTTTGATTTAGAATACCTAAATATAGTGTAAACTACTAAAATGGTATCTTTTATGGATGAACTTTTAGGACTATGTATATCATTAAAAGTTTATTTCTAAATTAATGTAGTTTCATGTTTTCAGATTTAATTTTTTTTTTTTAAGGTTGATTTTACAATAAAGTGGAGCTTTCACTTCAAAGCTGCAATTAATTTTCAGCATTAATCTGCCTCTCTTACTATACTCAAAAAATGAAACCCTTGAAACAATTTGGGAGAGGAACTTGCTTGAAATACTTGATGAATGTGAATGTGGTCCAATTTGGCAGCCACAACTGAATAAAGAAACAGGTTTGTAATTCTACTCCCCCCTCTTCTCCATTAACTGTGACTAAGAGGGAGTGTTTTCTCCTTCACAATAAGAGGAAATCTCATTTGTTACATGGCAAGTTTTAATGTTATCTCTGTAAGCACTGTTTAAAGACAAATTACAATACCAAACACTGATTTAATGGAAAAAACATGTATTGAACATGGGAAAAATGTATAGTTTGGTCCTATGAAAATCTCTCAAGGTTTTTTAGGTAACCTGTTCTATATTAAAAATTAAAGACTTGAAAAAATAGTTTTCTTTCATGTCCTCAAAGTGTTTTCAACACATGTTCTATGTTTCGTCTTGTAAGAGATACTTTAAAGCCATCTGTGGTGTTGTAAAGATTGAGAATATTGATAGAAAACTAAAGCTTTCAATTTAAATTTTGGAAGAGTAGTTTTATATCTTGGAAGTAGTCCTGTTGTATATATTGGTAATCGAAGAAGAGTTTGCCACTGATTTTTAATAAGTCTCGAATGAAACTATGAGTGTCTAGTCAATGCATGCAAAACCACAGTATATTAATTATGGTAATTTAAGGAAAATTTGAAGACATAACACCTCTTGGTATCAACAGTATATAAATTACATATAATTCATTCATTATGAAAAATCCCATTGAATGATAAGGCAAATAGATGTCAATACAGAATCTTGCTCTTGTAGATCACATGTAATAATTGTTTTAATCTGAATTTCTGATCCCATGTGGAAATACTTGGATAGCCTTTTAATACATAACATTTTTACTTAGATTAATGTTAACTCCATTCTTAGCTCTTTTTGAGCTTTACTGTGTTCTGCCAGTGGCATTTAGTCTGAACATATGTCTGGTTCTATTTCTGGAATATGAAGGGTTTTATTCTTTCAACAATATATGGGTTTATAGAGATAAATATTACCCCCTTCTATTGGATATAGTTTTCTATAGGATTCAAATGATGTTTTCGGTTTCTTTTTGACTTTTTCGAATTGATTTATGATATATTCTGTAATTCTATTTTAAACACTTGGGAGCTTTGACTAGAATAAAGTCAAGCAAAAAGAAGAAAATAAGTTTAGATAATAAAAAATGACGTAAAAGTACATTGTAATGTAAATGCAGTATGGAACAGTTGTGTGAACATGATCCAGGAGTTATTTCAGTGCTCCACTGTGTATTTTTTTTACCTTTATGTACTTAGATTTCTTTTCAGGGATAATTTTACTTTGAATTTTATTGTTTCATAGTATAAAATTTGAAAGTAATTTCACATCCATATAATGCTTTTATTCCTCTTGTAATTGCAATTTTTTGATGCACAATGTTAAGTTTAACGTTCCCTCACAAAAGAATCTATGTTGATTATTTTAAATCACAGGGGAGTTGCTGTATTGTTTTAATGTTTAAATTTGCGTCAGTTACTAATAGAAGTAAAATTAAATATTTGGGTTGAAATTGTTTTTTCTGTGAAATATTTTTTCACAGAAGATATTAGAATAAATGGAAGTATATTACTAGTAATATCTTAAACCTTGTCTGATCATTGAGAGAAAGGGAGCTCATCTATGAGCTGCAGGAGTCTATAGAGATGATGCTTTGATAGTTTTCTTTTTTCTTGACTGTATTCTACATAACGTACCATAAGATATATATAAATATTGCCAGACTTAGAGGTCCTCTCAGCAAATTGTATTGCTATATGGTGTTGTGTTAGAAATGGTGCAAATGGACACATGAAACAAACAACTAGAAAAAAAAAATCTGATAAATCAACTTCCAGGGCTGAACACAAATAAATTTTACAGCAGTAAATTAGATTTATTGCTTTGGTGACCAGTAAAACTTGTTTTTCTGCTTCTTGAAACTGAGTCAGAAGCAGTCTTTATTTTTAGAGGGATTTCTTCTATAACAGCAATCATAGAAAGACATAGAAATTAGGCCTTCAAAGCATGTCAGCAGTTTAGTGTGTCCTCTTATCCCAAAGTATAATTTATATATGTCTTCCCTGATGAATATTTAAGATCTGTCTGAGCACAGAACTGCAGCATCCCTAGACAGTTAGTTCTAGTGTTCTGCTGCTCATACTTCTAGAAACCACTTTTTGAAAATGGAATCTTGTTGACTTATCTCTTCTTTACAGTCTTCTTAAAAATGATATTGCAGCTTATTTTTCCATGTGAGGATCAATTTTATAAAGCTGATCTAGGATCCAAATTTTATAAAAAATCTTGAAGATATCTGGTCTGATATATTTGAAGAATGTTAAGTTGGCTGAACAATGCTTCTTGTTCCAGCTCATTCCTACGAATTTTAGTTCTTTTAGTTTTAGTTTATAGTGTTTTCTTTCAGTCTTGGTTTATAGTGTTTTCACTCTAATGCTTCTTGCTGCTAGTGAAAAGAGCACAGACTAAAATTATGTCAATCCGTAAAACCTAAAATACAGACTGTTCCTGTTCATTGCTCAACCCAAGTGAAATATTTTAAAAATATTAATGCAGAGAGTCTAGAAAAAAAAAGATTTTTTTCAAATAAACAACTGTTTGTATTCGTAGTGTTGGAGGCAGAAAAGTGGTTGGCTCTGCATGGCATTTCATCTTCTACCTAGCCATGACAGCAATCCTTACTGCTAGGGCTTCAGATGGAGCAATCCTTAAACAATAAGGATTATTATGAAATCAGGGCCCTAGAAAACATGCTGTCTATTAGATTGCTGTTCTTGTTCTAGAGGATGAGATCCTTTAAAAGTCTTAACATTCTTGGATAAGAATCTGTTTTTCAAAAGGAAAAGTAGTCAAATTCAGTTTGGATAAAATAGTAGGA
Source organism: Melozone crissalis (assembly GCF_028551555.1). Taxonomy (NCBI): domain Eukaryota; kingdom Metazoa; phylum Chordata; class Aves; order Passeriformes; family Passerellidae; genus Melozone; species Melozone crissalis. The sequence goes on along the minus strand of NW_026535784.1, from coordinate 29,728,483 downwards.
AAAAAGCATTTTTTTTTGCCCTGCATTCTTCTTTTCCATCAACAGAGAAGTAGACAGGTATCTATTGTGTTCTTTGTGGTAAGAATTTCCATAAATTCCTTTTGCAATTGTTTTATTAGTAAAGTTTCAGAAAACTATGCTCCACAGACACTTATTTTTGTAGGTTATCTACTTGTCACAGACATGTTCAGTCCTTGATCCTAAAATATTTATTTTATTAGATGTCCTAGATTATATCTAAATTAAATAGGTTTGTACTGTTTTTTGAAATAGGTATTTTTAAAAATTATTAGCTAACTATATTATAGCACTTTATTTCTGTAATTAGCTTTTGTTTTAGCCTCTAAAACAGTCTGAACTAAAATCCTCTTCCTGCTTTTTGTAAAAGAGAATGCCTAATTTATGCTAAATTAGAGGTTTTCAGAAACTGTGATTTCTATAGTAATTTTATTTTCATTAATAAATAAATTATTAGGAAGCAAATTCACAGGGGAGGAAAAGACTCTGTGGGTATATGAAAAGCAAAGATAATTGCCTGGATTTAATGAGTGAAAACAATGGTATGTTTTGTGCAGTAGTTGCAACTTGTTTTATCAAATCACATGATACCTAAATGAAAGTCTTTTATTGAATACTATGCCAAAACAAACTTGAAGTTGAAGAGTATGTCTATTCCCCTTCAGATTTATTTCATCCGATACTGAGATAACAAATTTTTGAAATAAGGCCAGAAAGACAGTAAAGATAATCAAATCATCAGACCTGAAATATCTACATTCCTCTATTTGACAGAAACTCTCATTTTAGTGGTTAAATAATTTTAATGTCTTTTAATGTTTCATTCACACTGTCTTTGATTGAGATGCACCTCCACTATTAAATGCTTTGGCAGTGTTCTGCTTAAGTGATGGCTTGGATAGCCATAAAGATAAAAACACAGGAAAGGCTAAGTCTTATTTCTACTCAACCACTCTCCAGTAGTTACTTCCTTAAATATTCAATCCAGCAATTAGTTTTGGTTAATGCTCAAATGATTGCAATCAGATGGCTTTGCAGGTTAGGAAGTACTAGGTAGTTTTGACATTCAGCCAGTTAGTTCTTTCTCAGTTAGATAACAGGTCAAAAACCTTATTAGTGTAGTAGTAAAAAACTAATTTACATGATGCTATATTACTCTCTGAAAATTCCACAAGCATATATAATGATGCTAGAAACATTGTAGGTAAAATATAAGATTGTTTTTAATATCATACCAGGAAAGGCACTGCTATCCTCTTCAAAAATATAATCAAGGCAGATGTGTTTTGAGACACAGAAAGATTAGTTTTCTATCATCTTGCACTGTTGAATCTGGATGGATTTCTAGGACAGTTTGCCTTTTCAAATGACAAAAATAGCCCTAGAATGTTCAAAGTACAGTTTCTATTAAGTGATAAATATAAGGCTTTGATTTTTGAAATTTTAACTTCAGAAACTGGATCTAAATTTAGCTGCCTTGTAATAGCAAGTTAAACTGCCTCCAAGTAAAAAAATTGAGCTAGTATGTAACTGGATTAAAAGTGTTTAGGTTCACAGGAGATTCTTTCAGGAATTCAAGAAGTATGTGAAAGTGAAATCATTGTAGCAATTACAGCTGGGTGGTTTTTAACAGCCTGAAATTGAACTGGAGCTTGTAAAGATAAAGATTTATATCTTCTGCATCTGAGAGCTACCATCACTTCTGTGTGAATTAATCTGTTATTCAGGCTAAGAATGCTGTTTGAAAGACATTATTATTTTTATCAGGACATCAGCATACTCTCAACATCGATCACTGACGTTCTTCTACCTAGTACTGAAATGTGTTAACAGCTTGCACTTGAGCAGATGCTGAAAATTACCTTCCTTTCTATTATATCCAAACAGTAGTTTGGAAACCATGATACTGTATAGTCTAAATTTGATGTTGGGGGAGTTGGGTCTGCTAAATCTTCTCTGCACATTGAACTTGTGTAGCAAATGACCAAAATAATTGTAAGGAGAACAGTAAAATCTCTAGCCAATGTTAAATTGTTCAATTTATTTGATTTGCTTCTGGCCTTAACCTTTTCAAATTACTACTTTTTGGAAGGGACAGAAATCTGTTCAATAAAGGGAAAATTTCATGAGTTTTCTGAGGAATTTCTTTCACTCTTCTGCAGGAATATGTGATATCTTATTCATTATTAGGGAGCAGCTAAATGTTGTTTTACAAAGAATTTACTACAGACTCACCATTAACAAATAGAAGAGGTGATGTTTTGGTGGACACACATTCCTGCTCGTGTTGTCACTAGTTACCAAGAAAAGAATTTTTAGAAACTTTTGAAGCATAATATGAAGCAAAAAACCTGTCTCTTCAGCCTGCTCCTAAAAATCACCATGAATATTCTGGCTCTTGGGGCAGTTGATAATTAAGCCAGAAATCCAAATGACTCAGCTGCAGGGAATCTTTATCAACATTTATCCCTAAATCTTCATTGTAAATTAATTTTTCTTTTCTCTCCTCACAACAGAGACAGTCTGGGAACCTGATCTTAGGCCAGTTAAAAAGTTTAGATGTCATAAGTGTAGTAATTATTGCCAAATTCACATCAATTAAAATATAATTTATTTAGGAACTGCATTTTTAAACTCCCTATCTCTCTCACACACCCATACAAATGTTTTTCATTGTATTTGGACTAGATGAGATGTCACTTGTAAACATTTCAGCGCAGTTTATATGAAACATTTGTCTATACCCTTGAAAGATTATTTGAATATTTAACAAGTCTCTGGTTGATAAAGCATTTTAAATCACTGACACATTTTCCTACTTCCAAAGTTTACACAGTGTTGTTTCACTCTGTATCTCTAGAGAATCAAACAATAATGAATTTTAAAATCTTTTAAAACCATTTTTAGAGTTTGAAAGGAAACATGAAGAGAAGGCTAATTAGCATTGAGAACTGTAAGTCATTAAACACTTTATTTGTTTGGGTAGGCAAGGAGAGTTACGTGATAGGGTGGAGGCAGGATATCCCAATCATCATAATTTTTTCCTCTATAATCATGAACCCTAATCAACATTTTGTGTGCACTTTTTTTTCCCTTGTGCAACTAACCACCTAAGCTGTTGGTACTCTTTATGTAGTCTAAAATCCTGTAGTGTGTCTGTGTTGTAAAGCCCTAGCTAGATTGAAGAGGAGTATCTGAATTCAGGTACACAGACTTTTTTCTTTAAAGCAGTAATTTGAATCGGGATGAAATGAAAAGTCTTTCTCTATTTTGGTTTTTTTTTTCCCCAACTCTTTTTCTAATTAGTCCTAACTGCATACAAGAAATCTGGAAGTCTTGGCTATCTGCTCCAAAACATGCATTATAGCTGTGCTACTCTTTTTGTGATCTCAGCTCAAATAGAATTCCAGCCTACTTGATGGGAGTCACTAATGCTTGTGATATTTAACCTTTATTTATGGGATAGAGGGTCAAGAATTTCTGCTTGGTTTCTATGGTCACAGATGAGTAAGCTGGCTGAAATTACCTGGAGCTTCCTCTTGATTGTGAAGTGCAGTGCAGAGAATGGCAAAAGGGCTCAGAAATCACTGTGGAGTTGAGGATCTCACCCCTCCCCAGATCAGCACAGAGATACAGAACCTGTGTCTTGTTTCCTGGACACTGTGTAGTTGGCAGTGCCTCAGCCACAAAGCAGCCTTGTTCCAATAGAGAGCAATGCCTGCCTGCATGAATAATTATTTGTGACTCTAGGTATCATTTTCACAGAGATTAGTAATATCTGAGGGATAGTGCTGTATTGCATTGGCATTGTCCTCTGCTGCCCAGCTGCAGCCAGCACCTGCATTTAGGATAGGACAATGTAAATTGTGAATGGACCAGAGCAGAGCAGAGAACTGGTCATAAGCTGAGATGGAGATGGCTGATCCTGAATTCAGGAGCCTCAAAACCAATAAACATGGGGTTAAAGTTTTCAAGTGGAAAAATATAAATCTATGTTAATAGCAGAATGAATAAACAGAAATTTAACAATTTATTTTCTTATCCAGGTGGCCTTTCAAAATAAGAAGATAAATTAGCTGAGCTAGTTAGCTAATTAAGTTAGCTAAACTTAAGAAATATCTGAGTAGCCCTGAAAAGATGCATGGAGATAATTGTTAATATACTGCATTCTTAGAACATAGAAAGAATTTTTCTTTCCAAAAGCAGTGAACCAGTGAGTGAATATTGGTCGGACACAGCTTTTAAGGCAAACTTGTGAAGAAAACTAAATATTTTGTGCAAGTTTTTCATATGTGCCTGAGAGACACTTGTCACCTACAACAGCAATCAAACACTACTTCCCTGGTAGCTTAGGTATCTGTTTAGATATCTAGCTTTTATTTTTTTTTCGGCTCAATACTGGGATCCTTACCAGAGCTTAAGAATAATATTATGAAACTGAATGTAACTGAACTTGTCAAAGGACTTGGACTGAGAGTTATTTTTTTGGAGATGTTTTGTCTCAAACCATTAGCATTAGTGTTTCCTCTCATTCTCCTTTGAAAATTGCAGTCTTTTTCTTCATTTAATATGTTGGGGGTTTTTTCCTCTTTTATTTTTTTAATTACTTTTTTTTATGTTGTCCCTTACCCAACCTCGTCTATAGCAATGTTGCTGAAGTTCTGAGTAAACTGGAAATTACTAAAGAATTATTTTGTAGAATTGCACTCAGTTTTAGTAACTGTCATGCCACCAGCAGCAAATAGTGGCAGCTGTTGAGGGAGAGACAGGTCAAGTTCATCAGTCTGTTCTAGAAAGTTTCCAGCAGCAATTAGAGTAATTTTGTGGCTTGTATTTGTAATAGAGAAACCTGATTTTATTTGAGAACACCACTGGTACTTCTCAGTTGGCAGGGTCGATTATTGTGTGTTTGTCCTGTGGCTTTCTACAGAAGAGAGACTTTCTTGTTCAATCACTTCTTTTAGTAAAGAAGCAGCAAAAATATAGGTTGGCAGAAGTATAAATTATGTTTGATGCATCCTTCCAGATGTTTTCATATGAAAATATTTTTAAATTTGATTTTTTTTGCTCAAACTTATTTCTATATAAATTAAGGTTTTAAAAATAATCTTTGAGATAAAAACTATTGATTTTCACAAAAGTGTTAGATTTGTATAAAAAAAAAAAACCCTCACACAAAAATCCCACCCCTAGTGCTTTGTATAAGACATATATATTTTTGCCTTGATCTTTCTGCTTTACAACCAGCTGTAAGTTGGCATTTATCAAGGCTGAATTTATTACATGAAATATGAAAGCAATAAGTTTCTATAAAGTTTCAGTATAAATCAGGTTTATTTTTTAAGTAATCATTTAATCAAAACCATCTGCATCTTCCGATCAGGCAGAGACAAATAGATGAAAGCTAAAACTTTAATATAATCAAATATGAATGTACAGAAAAATCAAACACTCAAAAAGAGTCCATGCATGCTTGCAAGGCTATGTCAGATTACAATGAAACTCAGTCTTCACCACTTTTCTAGAGAAAATAAATATTTAGTCAGTTACAGCTCCAAAATGGCATGTAATCTGTTGTTTTTCTAGGTCAACAAAGAACAGTAGAACAATATTGTATATAAATGAAAATAAAACAAAAAAAGCCTACCAATAAAACATTTATGAAATTACAGATCACAAGGAAAGCAATGAATTTTGGCGACTAAAAATCTGGAATTTGCATAGAACAGAAATACCTATATGTAGTGCTGCCTAAATGTTGATTTAGACTTCACTTGTTTGTTCAACAGAAATGAAGTTATGAGTTTAGATTGGTGCATTATAGTCTTTCTAACTTAATTTAGCTCTAAAGAAGTGGGACTTTTTTATTAATTAGTGGACCCTTATCAATGCTTTCTCTCTACCTTGTTTGTGTGCCCTTTCAGAAATTGCTCTATTATACATACACTTATATAAAATATCTTTTATGTGCAACACGTATTATTTTGTACTTAGGCTCACATGTATATTTATATGGTGTTAAAACTGACAATTTTCTACTTTTTCTGTTAGTATTTTCTTATCTTGTAGGTTTTCATAGAAAATATAGCAGTTTTCTCCCAAATCTGCCCTAAACCAGGGCACCAAGAATGAGATCTTAACTACAGTAACTAATTTCTAATTTCAGCTCAGATTCACCTTGGTCTCCTCTATTTCATTAGGGTCTTTCACTGTAAGACCTTCAATATACTGAAGTAGTTGATAATGTTTGATTTCTCTAGTTACTTTGGTTTTAAAAATGTAAAAGCAAAACAAATGTGCTATTAAAATAATCAAAATTCATTGAGTTAATGCACTTAGGTAAGTACATGTATACAATAAATGTATATATATATATGTATGTATAGTACAAATTACTCTACGTATTTTAACATATGTGTTAATATTTCTTCACGTGTATTCTGTGTATTCTACAATATTTTTTAACCCATCTCAAATATACATAAATTCTATGCTGTTCTAGTACCTGTGACTTTTTAGCTAGAATTATTCTTAGTCATGTTTTGCACATTTGGAGGGATTTGTTTTTTTTTTTTTCTTTTCCTTCTATGCACTATTATTTTCATCAAAAATATACCCATACCAAAAAACTGTTGCTGTAGAATATGTTGGCATCATTGGAAAGCATTGACTACACTTGACTGGCTTATGATCTTTTCTTGAAGTACATAGAAGTCCAACACACCTGCCAAGTGTTCTTTGATTAATATGTATGCAGATAACAAAATGCCCTTCATCGTGTGCTTTTATAAGTGATTTATTGAACAGTTTATATTTTTCCGGACAATTTTTTGTTGCCTTTTTCCCACTGAGCAATATTGGAGCAGCTACTTAAAGTCACTTGTCACTGACGTAAGACAAGCTAATCTGGTAACATGATGACTCCTGAAACAGTGAGAAAGAGTTTTGTGGGACTTGGGTTTGGTTGGTTGGTTTTGGATGGGTTCTTTGGTTTTTATTTGTCTGTGGTTGTGCATTTTGTGTGCTGTTGTGGGGGTTGGGGTCAGGGGAGGGCCCTGATTGGGTTTTTTAAATCTGTGTTTCAGAACAAGGCAGTTCCAGAGAACACTGCACTGGTTAACTGATGCTATTAAGCATAATTCCGTGGAAAACTAGGACTTAGTACCTAGGTTGGCTGAGATCTCCTTTCATTTCCTTTGAATCCCTCTAGACCTCGGCCCTCAGGAACTGAGCTGTGGATTTTACTTTTAAGAGTGGGAGGAAATGGGACATCATATTCTCTTGTCCTCAATGGCTGAAGGGAGTTCATCTGCAAATTGTTTGGTCTAAAATTTCAAGTCCTGTTGCAAGACATTTTGAAGTAGAGAAAGAACACTGTATAGTGAATGTCTTCCTCCCATTGCTTCCTGAGAGCCTTCATTAGCAGTCTCAAAAAATCCTGTGTTTTATCAGATTTCATTTATCTGCATTAAGGATGACCCCATCATGTTTGCCCATTGTCTGCTCGCTCATGCATTAACCCAAGGCTGTCAAACAAGCAATAGGTGGAGGTCCAGTGGGCTGGCACTTCCTGCTCCCTTCCAGATGTACTGATAAAGGACTCTGCATGGATGTCTCTCAGGGTTTGAGGAGCTGCCAGGCTAAAGCTGAAGGGCTGGTTTTCCTCCTCACGTCTCAAACACATGTACACACATATCTCCATATCAACAGCGTCAAAGCAAAGCTTCCAAATGTGAGCTTGCTTTGATGCACGTTTTCAGTCAGCATTTCTTCTTCCTTGGTCTGAACAAAAGGTAATACTTATGTCCTCTTATTATCTCTATGAAACCTCTAATCAGAGGCAAGAAATGCAGTTCTGATTGACAAAAGCACTGCTTGCTCTTTTTAGGCATATCCTCATGGCTGAGCAAGAAAAGTAAATTGAGCGCCACTTGTTCTATTCAAGTAATGTTCTTTCTTTCATAGTAACATCATAATAACTACAAAGCATTACAATACTGAAATATTTTGTGATGTTTCAGAAAATTTTTCAACAGAGATGATAAAAAAATAATATTTAATGGACAAAACCTGCTATTAATTACAGAAATTATAGAATATTCTGAGGTACAAGGGACCCAGAAGGATTATTGAATCCAGCTCTGAAGTGAATGGCCCTTATGGGGATCAAGCCTGCAGAGAGGCATCTGAATGATAATAGGAAAAAAATTATGAGTTTTTATATATTGATATGATTCAAATACTCAATCAATTTAAAAGCTTCAGATTCAGGATATATATGAATTTTTACATTGAAATTGAATATACTTAATATATCTGTCTAATTAGCTTGCACTATAATAGAAAATAATTTTAGAATAGTCATGGCTCTGGAATACTGTATTGGAACTTGGCAGCTCTCTCTAGCTATTGTAGCATTTGAATTGTGCTGCTGAATCCCCATTAGGGTGTTAACCAACTTTATCCATAAATAAATTGAGAAATTATAGGTAATGATAAATGCACACTGCTGGCTCTATATATCTGCAAAACGTCTATGGAGTTTGAAAGTCTATTGTCAAATTCTTTTTCTGGGAATTAGAGGGTGGGGTGTTTAGTGCTTCAAAAATAAATAAATAAGAAAGGAAATGGGCGTGCTGTTCCTCTGTCAATTGCAAGGCCAGGTTGGTAAATTGGGACCTTTTTTCACTTGGATGTTTGCAATGGATTGACTAGATGTGGACATTTATGGGGAAATGCTAAATATGCCTGACTGAAATTTTCCCCTAATATTGCAGGGATTAATGTGCATTCTACTTAAAGAGATGTGTATCAGTGGTAATAACATTTGGGACAGTCTCTCATTGAGTTCTGCATTTAACTGTAGAAGAAGTGAACTTCTGTTAACCTTTTCACAGCACACCCAAGAGCAGATATTTACACTTAGGGAAAGTACAAAGTGATGCTTTCCATTACTGATGCTTATTACAATACTGAAGACATTCTGCCCAACTCCAGCCTGGAATGTCAATGTTGTTGATATTTCCATGTGGAATGGAGAGATTCTGTTTGGCTTGTTTGGGAGTCTGGTGCTGAAGCTCATTTGAAGAAGAGATAAAGCAATGATGGCTCAGTAGATAAAAAAGCAAGGCTGACAGGGAGACGCTGTGTGGTCAGGCACACATCAGAAGCAGGGGTATGGTCTAAGCTAAAAATCAAGAAAAATTGTCATTAAAAATTATTCTATGGATCATAGAACTATATATCCATTTAAAAATCTTTAATGAAAAACTTTTTCAAAGACTGGCTTGTTTTATTCCATCATGTTACTTCCTTCTGAGTTGCAGAGAAAAGCATTATTTTTGTTACAGCTGAAATATCAGATGCACTTAGGAATGCAAATCTGAGCTTGCATAATAGCAAGCTTGCAATTCAGCAAGAAATTGAACTTTGTGAAAAAAATCCATTGATTTTGTGGGATTAGAATTAATGAAAAGTGGTCTTCAAGACTTTCAGAAGTATTCTTCCTACATTTTCAGCGGTAGGAGTATGAATCAAAGATGTCTTTCCAATTTTTTAGTATTTGGATAATTTTTTAAAATTACAATCTATCTGAGTCTGACAGATAAGTATGTAGGTATCCTCTGAAATTAATTCTGTGGTAGTTTATCAGGGTAGAAGGAAACAGCAAAAAAATTCCTTGATTGCTAAATGTTCTAGATCCTCTTTGTAAAAATGGGCGTCTCCAAATATTAATCAGCTTTCATCACTTATGCGGAAGTTGAAAAATGAGGAAAAATAGCTGGGACCATTCTTTCCAAGTAGAGATATTTTCTTGAGGGGTAAATTAAACAGTAAATGTCCTTAAATAAGTCCAAGCAGTTACTGGTAAATATCAGATGTTGCTTAACAACTAGACCTTATTTAATGGTAAAAAGTAGTTAAATATTTATAACAGAATTAAGTCTACTTAAATTTGCAATGGAATTTAATTTGTAGCGGTCATTTTCCTGTCTTCTTATGGCATCTGACAGAAGAGCTATACTCTCTAGCATGTAGAACTATCTAAAAAGAGTTGCTCTTTAACATTTTGATGAGAAAATTTTAAGTAAATTATGTGACTGTTTAAAGAAGGAGAGCAAAAGACAAAATGCATATGTTTCTTTTCATTTATTCTTGGATTAAAACAGTAGGTTTTTTTCATTTTGAAATGTCCATTTCCAATTTAGGCATCAACTAACTCTAAAAGTAAGGGAAGAAAAGGGAAAAAGAAGTTATAACAAAAACTGCATTGAAATGTTACATCTTGAATTAAGCTTAGATTAGAATAAATTTCTCCTCCTTGCTCCTCTCCTCTCAGTCAGCATTTTTAGAGCTGGAAGGTGTTTTCCTGCTTATGTCACTCTTACTAGCCAGAAACAGCTCTCACTGCAATTTTTGCAGTTTTGGTACAGAAGGAAAGACTATAATGTAGTTCCATTCATTCTTCTTTGAGATATTGCAGAAGATGATTTATAGGCTGTTACTTTTTGCCTTTCAAAAGCCTTAACCTCTGAAATACTCAGAATAACAGGCATCATTTGTTCCTTAGGGGGTTTTAGTTTTTTTTTTTCCACTTTTAAAAATATTTTCAATTGTTGCAGCAGATCTATGGGTGGATGTGGGCTGATACTACTGTAGGTTGTCATTTGTATTTCTAAAGTTAGATTTGTTTTATTTCTTCTTCAGCTGGAACTGTTGCCTTCCTTTACATTTGGCTGATTACATGCTCTGTACAAAAGCCATCTGACTTAGTTACAACTCAGATGAGTTTGGCAAGGCAGAATCTTTTGAGCAAATGGCAAAATCTGTAGCTTCTCCCTCAGCTGTGAGTCTTCCTGCAAGCTGGTCAAAATATCTTACAGTAGTTTAACATTTTTCACTGTCATATTTCCTTCTTACTCTTCTTACTTGAGATACGCATTTCCTTTTTTTTTTTTTTTTTAAGTCCTATGGGGATTTTTGACTCCTACTTAATAAGTGGCTTAAAGAGAGATGCCTTAGGTCAGTTCTCTGAAAACTTTTGGTGGGCTAACAACTAGAAAAGGACTGAACTTCTTGATATATTTATTCTAAAGAATAAATCATTTGGTAAATAGCATCCCTTAGGGAATTTACTCAAGGTCTTGGGAATAAAGCTGTGTTCCTCGTATTTGTGAGCTTAGTGTTTCATAAGAACCCCCTCAGTTTTGATTCATTATTGTATTGCTGTTTTAATATTTTGGTCTGGGTTTTTTTGCTGCTTCTTGATTTCATTTTTAGTCAGCTTGATTTGAGTGTTGTTCTTGTAATCCTTGATTGCAATAGTACTTAAGAATTTTTAAATTTTTCTTGTTTTCTGTCATATGCTTAGAGAAACTTTTCACAGCAGTTCACAGATCCAGAAAGTCAAATACACCTCCCACTGATACATTTTCAGGCTTTATTTATAAATCAATACTTAGCTTCTTTTACACAATAGTGACCACAATGTCACTAAAAACATATTTCAGCAGGTATTTAGCACATCTTCACAGATGATCCATCTTTCAGCAATGCAGCTACACAGTTTAAAATAAGAGGGCTTCAGGTTAAAAATAGGTTGTATTGTAAAGACAATTACATCTTCAATTGCCAGCATATATTTATACTGGGTGGGCTATTGGCAATGAACTCTTTCATTAAGTGTGTTTTTCCTGTAAGTTCCCTGTAGCTTGTTCCATTTTAGTTGACACTATACCTCAGCTGTCTCTAAGGCAACCAGACTGGTTTTTGTCTTCTAAGAGAGGAAATCATAAGACACACATATGGATACACTAGAAAAAGAGACATCTGTAAGGAATTTAAATACTACCCACAGAATTTTCATTCCTATGCTACTGCCTGATTCTCCTTATTTATTTGTGGGGTCCATTCTTGTAGATCTGACCTGGATGAACAGATTAGTCATAAGAGTGAAGACTTTATCAAATGATTCAACAGAAAGGTATGCAAGGGATGGAAGGTGAAATGGAGCAGGCATTTTATATACCCTATACTGGGTAATTTAAAGCTCTCGGAATTTGACTGAAACCACTATGAGGTCGAATCAAGACAGAACAAGTACTAACTAGAGAAAATGTCTTGTTAAAAGAAATCTCAAATTTCAAAGGCATCAGCAGAAATCTGGTGCTAAGATGGAAAAGGTGTTAGGTGAACAAGTGGCGTATTGTAATTTTAAGACCTCTTTTAGCAATGGTCAATTCATATGAGTAAATTATTGTATGACATGATTTCATTTAGAATTTCGTGTTTTGCTTGTAGTTTTACTTAGCTGACTTTGCTTTATCGCATGTGTGCAAAGCAAGGCCGTTTATAGTAGGCATTTACATCAGGGAGCTTCCCCAGCATTTTCTGCTAGAAGAGAAAATGAGGAGGAAGAGCTTCAAATTTTTACCTATGCTAGTGTTTGGATTTTTTATTTTATTCATGTTATCATCAAAGAAAAACTATGTTCTGTGTGGTTGGATTCTGGTAAATTGGAGGATGGTAAATTTACAGACTAGGTGAAGTTGTCTTGATGCAACTTTCCTGCAGAAATCTGTGCCATCAGGAAAATATATTAATAAACTTCTCTATTAAATATCTCTAAGAATTTCACATACTGCATTTCCTATGGGAACTGATAAATCTATGTTAATAGTTATAGCAATTATTAGGAAAATCATTGAATAATGACTGGACAAAGCAGTTTTTGGCAGTGAATGCTGCTGCAGTGTAGTATTTATATTTCAGTGCAATTCAGTCAATCCTCTTTCTGTTGGAGAAGGTTGCATTCCTGACTCTCATCTGTGAAGATCTGAAAAATGGTTTAAGAGAAGTTAAGTTTTTAATTCAAATATCTTCAATACTATACAAAGAAAAATGGTCTCTCCTGAGACTTTATTTATTCCTCTAGAAAACTTTAGATGAAATTCAAAGGCTAGGCACATCTTCTGGTGGAAAAAGGCTCACAGAAAGGGATTTTTAAATTACATTTCATGGTTAATTTATCTTTAATGAATACAATTGAAAAAAATTGGGGCCTTAGCTGTTCTTAAAATATGTCACTGTACTACACTACTGTTGAATATTGCCAAGTTTCTGAACTGTCATGCGGTCTTTGTACTCTTGGCTTCATGGAAAAAAAATTGATTTCATGCCATATGATGATATATAAATAGGAAGGCCTGTTTCCTTGGAGGATATAATTTTCTTTTAACTTGAGAGAATATTTTATCATCACAAATAATTCTAAATGTTATCTCACACTTCACGTCTTTTTCTTTGTTTTTGTGTTCTGTCTTTTTTGATGAATATGTTCTCCAGGGATGTTGTCTGCATGCATCTCCTTTCTGCAAGATAAAAATTATGGCTAGATTTGATTTTGATTGTACAACTGTTTTCAGTCTTTATTCAATTTCCTTTCATTGCTTTTCTTTCTTTGCCATGAGTCAAATATTAGTGTAACTCAAAAAAAAAAAAAGGTCTAGTATATGATTAAACTATGGTCTTTAACATAATTGCATAGTCTCCAGACATGTTAATTTAAGTAATTATTTCCAAATGGGTATAACTGTATTTTTTATTGCTTCATTCTTCCTACACCTCAAAAAGTCCTACTTCATGTATTCAGTGAAAGATATTTTCTTATTATTTATAAATTGTTGCCTATCAGCTTCTGAACAGCTGGCCTTCTTCACCTACTTAGTACTTCAGAAAATTCCTTTTCTCCAAATCCTAAATTGAAGTAAAATTTGGTTACCTATGCAGATAAAATAAAAATTATATCTTAAAATATTTAAAATAATTTCTCTCTTCTAAGCCATTTTTCCTAAACATCACTATTTTTGAAATATTGAGGTTCTGAATCCTTGTATTTGTCACATTTTAAACATACAGAAGATTTTCACTCCATTTCCCACTTTGTGCTGTTGGGATGTGTTTTTTCCTGTTTTCCTTTCCTAAGCCGCACTAATAATGTATGAGGTAAAAGTTATGGTTAAGATATTTTGCACCCAAGTCACTGATGTGATCAGGCATATATTCAAGATAAAACAATTGGTATTTCTGCTGCAAGAATGGTACTATTAGTAAAGACAATTGGTTTGGGATAAAACTGACCAAACATTTACAACCATAACACAAATATCAATCAAAATTAGTCACCTGGGTTCGTTTATAGGCAGAATAGAGAAATAGGCATTCTATGGCACAGCTAATCTCATTCTAAAATGGATTGAACAAACCACATACTTTCAGTGCTCTCCACTGTCTGTGAAGGGACACAGAGGTAGCTCAGGTAAAGCCAAGCTGTCATGGGAGACATCTCCAGCCAGCTCCCCTACACACAGTGTGGAATTGAAGCCAGATGTGAGTACACACTACTCTTCATATATAACACATGCTTCTATTTTGTTGCTAAGAATAAAATTTAATTAGATTTTGGTTTTTTATTTTATTATATCTCTTTGACCTTCTGGACTTCTTGCCCAATAAAAACCTCAAGAGTAACTTTTTATGAACGTCTTAGAATCCTTTCTTGAATTTGAGTTACAAGTACTATTATAATTCTTATTCTGTGTTCCTGCTAGGTTATGAAGTTCAGGATCATTCTGACTTGCCAATATAAATTTTGGAAATGTATAAAAAGTTATGCATGAAAGCATCTAACTGTGTGGTGGAATAGTGTTGCTCCAGAAATTTATGATCAGTGATGAAAAATAAGTAATTTAGGTAAAGCTGATTATGATGAATGCCATTACAGTCAGGTTTGCAATTTCCCCCTTATATATTTGGGCTGTCTTTGGTCTTTATTTATTTAAGATTAATAAATGACATATGTTTATTCTTGAGAAAGTTGAAGATCTTCAGGTTTGTGATGTAGTAAATTCTATTGAACAGAGATGACTGCATTGCTCATTCCTTCATAAACCATTCTTGGGAGCAATTTACAGAGGCATTGAGGATGTGTGCACGAGGGACACGGTGAACAAAAACAAGATCTCAGAGCTTCCCATGGGAAATGTCTTTCTTGTTAGGTCACACAATGAGGCTGTCACTTGTGTATTAAATACTTGAATCTTTTCAGCACAGATATGCATTTACCAGAGAGGGGAAGGAGACTGGTCCCTTTATAGCCCACTCACAGCTTATCAGTTATGGGGATTTGTTGTTTCCTGGAAAGGTGCTCTTATCAGAAGATGATTGCACAGAGATAGGTAGTTCCTACCATTTGCAACTGGTTTTGTCCTTCTTCAAGGCAAACCCTCTAATCTAGAAACCTGACTGGCTTTGTCTTCAGCTTTGGGTTTGAACAATGTACAGAAGCAGCAAAGTTTTACATAATGCCTCTTTCTTCTTAGTCTTTTTTTTTTGAGCAGCAGTCAATTATGTTTAGCCATAAATTCAATGTATGAGAGCATAGTGCAATGTCTTGTGCAGGCCTATGCCTAATCCCTTTTAGTAATGGCATAGATTAGTCTAGGCCACTTCAAATTTGCACTTGTGTATTAGGTTTTAGTGGGTCTTTTCAACTTCCAATTTTTAAAATAAATTTAAACAGTACATAAACAATGTATGTACACAAACATAACATATGTTATGGAATACTGGAATGGTCTGCCTGGGGAGGTGGTGGAGTCAGCATCCCTGGACGTGTTTTAAAAAAGACTGGATGTGGCACTTGGTGCCATAGTTAGTTCAGGTGTTAGGGCTGGGTTGGACTCGATGATCTTGAAGGTCTCTTCCAACCTAGTGATTCTCTGTGTGTGTGATTCTGTGTGTGTTTCACAGATTTTCAGTCTTTTCAGCCTCAGTTCTACTGATCATTCTCATGAAAAGACAAGAAACCCCCACCAATTTAATTTGAAATTTGAAAGTAATCAGGTGGTAAAAGTGAGCTGTGACATCAAAATATGTAAAAATTCAGAGGCTTACTCAATCACTGTGTCTGTTCTTCCTTTTTAATTCTAGCACTCTTTTTCCATCTTGATAAGTATGTAAATAAATAACCTACCTTCCTTATCCAGACTTTTCACTGTTCTCCCTCATATATGCGCAGCAAACAGACAAAAAGACTATGAAAGGTAATTTTTCATTATCAAGTATGATTATCAAATTGTGTCCAGGGTTAACTAGGAATATTCTGTTCTGCAGGGTAGGAAAAAACCCCAACAAGTCGTTGCTTGGTGAAGGGTTTATTGCATAGTGTCTTACAATGCTCAGGATCACTAGAGAGAAGAGGATATCCTTGCACTTCTTGAGAAGTCTGAAAACCTGGAGAGCCCAAGTTTGGGTGTTTATGAGGTACTCAGTCCCACTGCTGGAACATCTCAGTTTCTGCAGACAGGCTTCTCCTTCCATACCTGAAGAACTCTGTTCATTTCCTTAAAAAGAGGGTTAGAGGAAAAGAAGGACTCGTAGATCCTTTCATTAGGAAATGAAATAAGTACTTTCTTGGCATCTGGAGTGGGAATTAGTTTAATATTATGTAACACTTCCTCTGGTGCTGTTTTAATAGAGCCAAAATCCATTAAATGAATGGAACTCATACTGCAACTTTATAAAACAAATTGCAGGAATTATGAAAAACAAAATGATAGTCACTTGATTTCAATTCCAAAGGTAAACATAAATCAAAATTGAAAAGTCACCCCAGGAGCATTTCCAGGGCACACTAGGTGGTGCTGTAATTCCAACAGCAATTGCTGAATGTGCTTTATTTGTTCTGCTTTCCTGTAAAGGTATAACTTATTGTTTTTCTTAGAGTTCTAAAAATTTTTAAATTATAAATGTTTGCAGTGTACTTTTAAGATGCTCTAATGGATCTTTATTTGGTAGGAACAACATTGCAACCTCTATTTTTCATATTTTGATTTTTGGTATGATGAAATGAAGTCCAAAGTCTTTGATCCTTATTTTACTTAGGACTAAGGTTTCAGACATGGGTTTTCCTTCTGTTGGGTATTTTTGGGTAAATCCTGGATGTCATGCTCAAAAAATTCTACTGGAGACTGTTATAATCTGTGCCTACATTGGTACCACAACTTTACCAATATCCATAGAAGTGGATCACACTGCAGAGTCTGGAATGGGTCTGTCAGAGGAAGGAGGACATACTGGCTTTAGATTCCCACTACTATCCGTGTTACAGCTATGTAGCCTTATGACCTCATGTGTAGGACCTGCTATTACTTGAAAAATGCCACTGGTCTTTGTGTTGAGCTGGCAGAAGAGCTTCAGGCTTATCTGGCTCTGCCTGGATCTTGTCTTCATCTTTCTGGAAGTTTGTTTTAGCTTGTTTAGCTACTACAGCAATTGCCTAATGAGAAGATGACCATAAACAGCTCATTTTGTCTTTTGCTTAGCTTTGTGCAATTTTGTGGTGCAGTGCTTCTTGTTACGTAAAGTGCCCAATAATGGGCAATAATAAAACTGTTCTATATAGAATGAACTATGATTGACCCTGGAATAAAATGTAGGGTAGAGGGGACAGGGGATGACAGAAAAGCCTTTTAAATTATACCAGAGGCCCTGGTGCTATAAACCACTCTGTGTGGTCAGTCACTGGTCACCACAGAAATGCAGCCTTGGGACTGGTCAAAACCAGTGTTAGGAATTGCAAGGAGAACAGGGGAGAAGTGCCCAATACATTAAAATCTGCTATGTGCAGGGAATTTGGTTGTACTGTGGAATTGCAAACCAGTGGAACAAGCAATGTGTAGAGCATGTTTGAAAGTGCATCAAAATTGTGCTATAGAGACCTTAGAGGGGAGGAAGAAAACCAACATCACACTTCTCCTTGAGAAGACAAGAAAGCAGTCATCAACTTACAATCTTAATCAAAGGAAGGGTGGGATAACACCAAGAATAAGGTGTAGATACTAGTAACTGGGTGGATTCAATTTTAACTGCTACTTTGGAAGACTTTTCTATAATAATATTTTTTCTTTGATTATTCTCTTTTTGTATTTTTCTCCCTGTAATAAGGAGTCCTGGGCTGATAATAAATCCTTGATTAGACTGTTATGATTTGAGATTTACAAAAATGAGGTTTTAAGCCCTAATTTTTTTTTTATCTCATGCAAACTGTACAAGTTGTAGCTCAACAACCTGATGGGCAGATTAGATTGTGATCTGGAAGCAACATCTTCAGCATTTTGGAAGCACTGTGTTTTACTTCCCCCTCTTGGAGATCATTGCATGAGCCAGGGAAAGAAGATAAGGAAAATAATTTCAAGTGGAAATATGAGTGATTGATACTTAATACCTACTATGTATGTTTACAGACAATTAGGAACTCTTCCACAGCACTTTCTCACTCTTCTGTGCTCCAAGTGTGTGTATTTAAGCAAATATTCATAAGGTACCATTGGCATACATAATGTGATTAATTTCATTGTTAGTAAGAATGGAAATTGAGTACAACTTTCAAAGCAAAAAAAAAAAAAAAAGTCACTGCAGGGCTGGATGAAATTATTTTGGAAATATTACCCATGCTTCTTCTTGTATGTATGGCTTTAAAAAATGATATGCATTCACAGTGGTCCCATTAACATATCAGTAACAGCTGGAAATACTCTCCAGCCTTGATGTGAATTAGGAATCATGTGGGAAGATGTGAGAGCATTCCAGTTCAACATTTAAATTAACAATTGCAGACAGTTTGAACCCATACCCCTGGAACAAATCAAAAGGCATATATAATTTTTAGCTCTACACAAGTCATATATTACTTTACTGTATCAGAGTTTGTTCAGGTTATTTAAAAAGAGCCTTTCTCTTGTCAAGTGTCCTGTATTAAACTGTAGTTCCATGTTGACATTCATTAAGAAGGAAAGATTTCATCAGATGTTTCCTATCACATCAGAAGGACTTTGCTTTGAGTAGGCAAATATTGCAGAAATTATCTCAGCTTAATTAGATCTAAAAATAGTGAAGATTTAGGAGAATACCTATTAAAATACTTTGCATGCTGTCAGCACCGATTATTTTTGAGTTTTCTAAATTGTTTTAAACACAAAAATGCCAACTATCTTAGGAAACTCTTTGCTCCCACTTTCGCCTTTGAGTTTTCTGTCCAAAAACTTGTTTTATCTATTGACCTTATTTATTAAGGGGTGTTTCAATTCACCGTTTTATTGGGGCTTTCAGCTTATAAAATATTTAATTTCTGCAGAATATTTTGGCTTTCATGTTTGAAATGCAAAACTATGTGCAGTTAAAATAAATGTCTACTTTCCAAATTGAACTACAAGTGGAGCAGTATATCCCATTTTATTATTGTTTTCCATTCTAATCAGAATGTAATCATGCAGCAGTATCTTTTCTGTTACTTCAAACTTCATGTAAAAAATTTTAAAGTTTCCAGTCAATCATGGTCTCTTTTCTCAAAAAATTGACTCAGTTGGCTTGCTTAAACTGATTTTGTAAGACTAATAGAAGCCTCAAGACTATTAAATTCATACAGATTAATGAAAATTAACCTGAAAATTGGATATGGTTGATACTTCCTGAGTGAAATGCTGTGGTATAAGATTACTGAGACCCATGAGTAGTTTCATCTGTGGGAAAATCCTCAACTCAGTAGGCACCTGAACATCTAACCATGAAACTCCTGGCCATAAGAATCCAACTAGGCTGAATTTCACTATTTTTTAAGAGTTTCAGCAATGTGTATTATTTTTTTTCATTCTTCAGAGTGAAAGAAGATATAAATATATATAAAATTCTCTATTAATGCATCAATAGGAAGCAAATGTTTTTCCCAGCATGCTTTTTCCTACCTGCAAAGATGCTTCTGCTTGAAACTAAAATCTTTACATCAGTCTCTGAAGCAAAATATTTACTTCCAATGTATCACAAAAGCCTAACATAATTCTTTTTTGCATCAGCCTAAAATCTGGTTCCTTAAAGTATTGTGGTGCTCCATGAGAGTTGAGATCATGCATCTCTTGCTTTCACTGTCTGTCTGTCTGCCAGGTTGCTCCTCTAGGCTATCTGAGCTCTGTGGCTCACAAATTGCATCCAGTAACTATGAAAGTTTATTTTTTTTTTCACATTTTCAGGCTAATTTCAGTAGATGAGGAAAACTAGATAACTTGTAGTTAAGTGGAATGAGATGGATTGTTACATCATGAAATATAGCATGCCAAGGTAAGGAAATGCCATTTCCCCATAGGAAGTTGAAACAATGAACACCTATTTTGAGATGAGAAAGATGCTATCAGCTTATGTAGACAAAAGCTCATCATATCTCATAATTTTTTGATTACACAATAAATGTCATTAAAGATAAAACAGTCTCTTGTAGATAGTGTTTTTTACTGGTACTCTTCTAACAGCCTAATGAAGTAACATTCAAAAACCTCTACAGGCGCTTTGGAAAAGTTCATATTGCATCCTTTTTTGTTCCATAACTGTTTCTGCAAATTTTTGCCAAAACCTTTTTAGCTTTAGTTTCATATCCTCTATGTTGTTTTCACTCAGTTGACAAAAGGTGAAAGTTCTTTCTCTTGGCTTAAGAAGTAAAATGCATCCTTAGTTATGTTCCTGTTAAATCCAGCTGTGACAACCCTATAGGGTTTTTTTCTAACATTTTGTCTTTACAGCAAAGGTTGAACACAGACTGTCATAAGCAGTCACTTCAGGTCAAAGGGTCCATCAGACTTCCTTCTCTTTTGTGCATGTCCCTTTGCTATCTGTCATGGTACTAATATTCTGCTAGAAAAAAACCCAATGCCAATACAATAAGATTTGGAAATTCCTTATGTTTAGGGGAGTTTGACCAAATTTATAGAATTCTTTGTGCGAAAGATGGTGAGATTCAGTCATTTCCAACCTTCAGTAAAAAACACCATGCGTGCTTTAGTTTATTTCCTTAGCATACATCAAGGAAAATCTAAGGGTGCAGGGAAGCAAAACCAGAGAAAAATTAGGTGCAGCCTGTTTTTCACCTCCTCTGTCTGCCTCTGCCCCTTTCCCTAGGATCATATATGATAAAAACAAATATGACTTTTGTGACTCTAAGACACAAAAGGTTTTGAGAATGCCCAGGTAAGGAGAAGTTTATATTTGTTCTGTTCTTCTAATGCTGCCTTTAAAGCAAATAAAAACATTATGATATTATTATTTATAACTCATTACTTAGCATAAACCAAGCAAACCTTAACCTAAACAATTCAGAGGTCTGGCAATCACTGGCTGTGGGAAGCTTAAGAAAGACAAGTGCCAGATTCTGCACCAGGGATGTGGCAACCCTGGACGTACAGACAGACTGGGAAATGAGGTGTTAGAGAGCAGGGATGTGCAAAGAGACCTGAGGGCCCTGGTCAGTGGCAAGTTGAACGTGAGCCAGCAATGCCCTGGCAGCCAGGAGAGCCAACCCTGTCCCGGGGAGCATCAGGCACAGCATCACAGCTGGGCAAGGGAGGGCATTGTCCGGCTTTGCTCTGCACTGAGGAAGCCTCACCTTGAATATTGTGTGCAGTTTTGGGTGCCTCAATATAACAAAAAATATGTCAAACTTTTAGAGAGCATTCAAAGACAATCTACAAAGACAGTGGAGAGACTGAGGGAGGGAAGCCATAAAAGGAACAGCTGAGGTCACTTGGTCTGTTCAGCCTGGAAGAGACTGAGGGGAGACCTCAGTGCAACTTTCTTGTGAGGAGCAGAGGAGGAGCAGGAACTGATCTCTTGTTCCTGTTGACTAGTGACAGGACCAGAGGGAATGGCCTCAAGTTGTTTAGGAGGGATATAAGAAAAAGGTTCTTCACTCAGAGGGTGGTTGGGCACTGGAACGAGCTCTCCAGGGAAGAAGTCACAGCACCAAGCCTGGCAGAGCTCAGGGAGCGTTTGGACAATGCTCTTGGGCACACGGTTTGACTCTTGGGGATGTCCTGTTCAGAGCCGGGAGCTGGGCTTCACTGACCTTTGTGGGTCTCTTCCAACTCAATGTATTCCGTGATTCTATGGTTCTATAACAAATCAATTGTTAGCTTGAATAGTAGCAATCCAGATATGCAAACAATATCATTTCCATCTGAGAGTAGTTTTTAATTAACTCATCTGTTCAGGGATTTTTGTCAAGTTGCCGGGTAACTTTACCTCTTTTCAATTTAGACTTATTAGAAAATAACAGTAAGATTTAAAAAAAACCAGACAACTCCGAGAACAAATCTGCTGCTTTATAGAAATCTGTCAAATTTAGGGGTGGGAAACTGTGTACAGAATCCATGCCATAACAAAATTCCCAACATATTTTGCACGCTAATCACAGATATCAAGGTGGCCTAAATGTGTTAGTCAGACTTATCCTTCAGCTTACACTTATTTGAAAGTATTAGTTTCCTGCTTTTAGGTCCACACTTTATTGAAGTTACTTAGAAACTTGCATTATTAATGCAGGATTGCAGTAATTTATATATATATATATTTAAAAATTTTTAAATTTCTTTACCAGTTCTCAAGTTTTGAAAAGCTTGAGCCACTTTGAATTCTTAAAAAAAGAGAAGAATTTGGGTACTTAAATTCAGCATTGGGCTTACTTATATACACCATCAAAACCAGTCATCATTACTGCAAGATAACAATGGATACTCAGGCTATGTCATATTTATTACTCTTACATCTGTAGAGACTAAAAATGAACATTCAAAAGCCCTTAGTGTAGAAGTCCTACGATGTCACTTTTCATTGATATCACTGAGATGGAGAATGGGCCATAGAAAATTTATTTCTGCAGAAAACATACAATGTACAGGAAATAGGCAAATATACTCATTCTGTTAACAATTTTCATTTGCCTTTCAACCCAGAAGTTTTAAAACTTTCACAAGGCAATTTCTAAGAGCAACTTAGATCTGAATTGTGGTCAATTTGCCAGATCTTCATTGCTGTGACACTCCGAGTGTTTTACAGTAATTTAGTTTATTTTAAGGTGCCGTAAAAGACACGGGATGAAAATACTTAAAACTGTTAAACTGAATTTTATTTCTGTGGGAGTGATGGCTATGCAATCACTTTATGAGGAAAACTAAGAAGGATCACTAAAACTAAAAAGATAATTTATTTGAATAAAGCATTTAATATTGCTTTGAATAAATACAACTTTTAAATATTTCAAGTTCTGAAGGTCAGGAAATAACTCACATGATCAGTTTAATTTCTTCTCAAAATATGTTAATGGGGTGTAAGCATAAAGTAGAAAGAAGCAAACAAGGATGGAATAAATACTTGTATATATGACAGTTGCACTGGCTTGAAACTTGTTAACTTAAGGTGAACTAAGTATTTTCTGCTTATTCATGAAGATTAGGAATGGACCTTGCATAAATTGGCCATATTTTAGGAGATCTATTGATTTTCTCTTTGATTTATTTCCTAACAGCATGACCACAGCAGAACAGGCTGTTGCCCACCTTTTGAAGAGCTTTCTGGTTTGTGCAATGGAACTGCAATGATAATAGTCACAGGACTATTAGCTGGCCTGAAATGCAACCCTGTTAAACATCAACCAAAGCCTTCCACAGAAGGCTGCTGTGTTCTGCTGGTGCGTGACTTTGCTGTTTACAGAAAGCTGACTGGCTGTTCCTGGCTGTTTACAAAGCGGCTCTGAAGGTTTACTTAGCAGCGGTCTGCTTTCAACAAAGCTGTGCGCACAATTTCCGACTGCTTTTTATTTTTTTTTTCCCCTCATTTTTTTGGAATTCCATGAAAAGGGGGAGCAGTTTAACTTTATTTAGGACTCTGTTCCACTTGGTCTTCGAGCTTATTTTGGAAGAAAGCATGTGCCTTTTTAGAGGAATTATCTTCTGGGCACTTCTGAAGGCTTTAGATTTGTTGTCACCTACCTCAATTTTAAATCCCAAAACTGACCTGAATGGGGCTGCTCCAGGTTTACATTTTATATTTTACTACTTGCATTTAGTGGGATCTAGTATTGTTAGAAGGTCCTCAGTAAACAAGTAGGTGACAGCAGCACACATTTTTTGACCAGTTTCGCCCCACAATGCCTAAGAATCAGTTGTAGTAGTTTGTCTTTTTCTTAGATTCTTCTGAAATGTAATCCTACATGTCTAATGATGCATTTTACTCCTTAAAAATAGTTCTTCACTTGACTGCATTTTTTTTCCTCTTAAGTTTATTCATCAGTTCACAACTCTGTGGCGTGATACCATGGCTGACCTCTCCTGATATGTCATTTCTCACACTCCTGCAGCAAAATTGTCTCCCCCAGTGATAAATTTAGGATACAACAGTTCTCTCCATTCACAAATTTGACCATAAAAAAAAAAAAGTCTGTATGTTCTCCTGCTGAATCAAGTAGAAAGGGGCTTGGATTGTGAAGAAAAAAACCTTTTGTAAACAAATCTGTTCGATTACTCCATTGCATTGTAGGAAATACCTAGCTCTTATTATATCCTCAATAATATGATTTTTTTCCCTTGGTTTCACAGAACTGAAAGTTAGTCTTTATATTAATTAAGGAAATGATAAAGTGAAAATTGAAGTAGACATGCATTACTTGTTTGTTATTCCATCTCTGATGGAATCCACTGAGGAAACCAGGCTCTTTGAGGTGGAGATGACAGGCTGGAGGCCATAGGAACCTTATTTAAAAGGACCTAGCTGTCATATTAAGTCAAAACTATAAAATAAAGGTAGGTAATTGTAGATGTTGTGAGAAGAGTATTTTAGATTATTCCAGTACTTGATTGTTCTGAACTAAAATTTTAAAATTTATGAATGTGTGAAGAGCTTTGGAGCATGTCTATTCTTGGATAGCTATTTTGAGATACATTTAGCCATGTGACAAAATGCAATGAATGCATAATCTCATTTAAAATTTTTGGTCTTTATTATCCTTATACCTTGGATCTGAGTAATAAAGGCAAATTACTTTTATGAGATACAATATAATTATCACAGAATGTCTTGGGTCAAAATGACCCATAAGGATCATAGTAAATCTTTCAGTGTGTTTGCTGTTTCAGGTTGTGTACCTGTGGTGATTCTTCAAATTTCCATAGTCTCTTCTTCTTCCAGTATGCAGAATAGAAATTTAAATCTTTAAATATAAAGATGGAAAAAATTAGTAAATAATGGCAGACATAGACTATTTTAACCTTTGTTTCCAAAATCACAGTAGATTGTCTCAGATTTATCACTTGGAATCATGAGTATCATATCAAAAATATGTGGTGGGGAGGGCAAAAAAAAAAGTTAATAATAAAATCAACATTTGTATTTCTCACCATTATGAGATTAAATAGATTGCTGCTTCAAGGTTGATTTATTAAATAGTATTCCTCAATCATTTGACTCAAAAACAGTACTACTTGATATTAATTAGTGCCTTGAATAACAGAATAAAAAGAATATGTAGGATATTTTCAGAAAACAATGACCTAGAAGCAAGTCATAAAGCATAGAGGATGAGAGATTATGATGTTTTTTAAAAAAACATGAAAATATTTCAGAAACGTGTAATAGAAGGAAAAGGTTAGTAGAAATGTTGAAGCTGAAATACATTTACTTAATTAGAAAATATGGCAAAGCAATTCAAATTTGTAAAGATAGTAGTCTAGCTCAATACAAATATTGAAGAGATTAAGTATTTGTTGTGAAAAATACATGTGCATGGAGCTGGGAAAAGTGATCTGAACTCACTAGAATGCTGCACTATGTTGCTGACCCTTGGAAAACAGGTGCTCTTCAGCACTGGCTTAGGATGTGTATCCATGTAGCACTCCATAAAACCAGTTTCAAAGTCATACAAGTGCTGAAATTCCAATCCTGAAAGTTATGTATTTGAATGGTTGGCTAAATGTCATTGAAAATGGAAAATAACACTGAAATTTAGGCACATAAAAAAATCTTGTTGTCAGCCCTGTCCATGAAGAACAATGGACAGCTGACATAGCTTCCAAAAGACAATGGAAGGAAATGCCTTCAAGGGAACTGTTAAAGAAAAGCTTTTTAAAATAGCCCTTAAGACTTTTCTGACTCTGCCTTCAGTTCTGCCATAAGTATCTCAGGACATGACTGTAATGGTGGTGCTGAGGAGCTTTGTGTGTGGGTGTTGAATAAGTTACGGTGCAACTTTAGATTGCAAAGGAGCATGAACTATTACTTCATGAAGTCACAGGCCTGAAGAGGGAAATTCTAATCCATTTTCCTATGGGTACCAATAGGTGAAATAAAATCAAATAATTGCCTTGAGACTTTGTTTCAAAGGAAGTCAGCTATGGGGTAAGAAATTTGCCTAGACAGAGCCATCCATGTAGCAGGCATCTACTCCTGTTAACCCCATACAGCTGTTGGCATGAGTCTGTGTCATCAGCAGAAAACTTGCTCACACTGCTGTCTAGTGACACCATCTTGATGTCACCACAATGTATCAGTATGTAACCGAAAATGTAATTTACTTCATAGCAAGCATAAGGATAAGTTATGTAAATTTTGAAAAGCATCTTCAATTAAATTTAAAAACCCATCAGCTTTTATCAGCACTCAACAGCATTTCTCATCAGACTGTGTGCAATCAGTATTGCCACCTATAACCTTTTGACCACAATTTTTGTAATTCCTTCCTCCTCTCTACTGGGAAGCTTTAAATAATAATTACACTTACTGTCTTTACTCAGTAGAATGTGTACAAGATTTATTGTATTGGTTTGGGATTATTATTGTATTTCATTTCTCCTCTGAGCAAATTTTTGAGTCTTTCTTTGCTTCTCAAAGAACAGATTGTTACAAGCCAAAGGAGGAAACTTGACGTATTCCTTACAGTTTAGAAAGTGTAAGAAGTTTCAGGTACTGCAAATAAATGTGTGTGGTTAGTTGACCCTGGCTGGATGCCAAGTGCCCACCAAAGCCACCTTATTATTCCCTTTCTCAACTGGAGAGGAGAGAGAAAATATAACAAAAAGTTTGTGGGTTGAGGTAAGGGCAGGCAGAGATCATTCAGCAGGTACCCTCATGAACAAAACAGACTTGGCTTGGGGCAATTAGTTGAATTTGTTACCAATCAAATCAACATAGGACAATGAGAAACAAAACATGTAGGACTGGTTGTAGGTAGGATTGCAAATTTCTGTGAAGCCAGCGTGTTGGTTGGGTTCACTGTTGAATATCAGGATTTTGGATAGCTCCATGGGGTGAAAATGAGAGAGGAAGTAAAATCTCTGACAGCATATGCAATGTCTTCTTGGGAGACATTCTGGCCTCTAAAACTCACTTCTAGACTTGCTTTTGGAAAATCATTGAAAGGAATCCTTTACCTGCAAGAAATGAATGCAGCGTAGAGCTTAGCTTATGATAGTAGCTCAGATGCTTGATTTCATTAGCCACATTTTAAACCATGTTCTCTACTTTCTGCTTTATCTGAAAGGATGGTGGATCCTCTGGAAGGATGAACATCTTCAGTTCCTCCTTTGAAATGTATATCACAAATCTCCTTGGCTAAATGTACTGCTCCTTAAGAGGCAGCATGCTTTGGTAATTCTTCTTGCTCTTCCCATTTTATCCACTTTTATTCACTCAAGATAAAAGGCCTATTACTGTGTTTTTTATATTCTTTTGGGGGTTTTTCCAACATCTCTCATATAGCATGTATGAGATGTATGAAAAAGCTTAGATAATACATGTTCTGGAAAACCAGTGGCATAAAACATGGCTTCCATTAAAAAATATATTTTCATTCACTTTAACTATAAATTAAAGTTTAAGGGTAAGAGATTTCCTCAAAAGAGATTTGCTTAAATACTTAAATTAATGATTTGATTCTGTAATTGTCTCCAGAAGTTGTTTAATTAAACAAATTCTTACCTTTAGTTTAGGAACTCTCAGAATACGTACTTTTAAAGGTCAGGGCTTAGGTAGTTTCCTTATTAATGTTGTAGGGAGGGAAAAAGAGGAACAAAGATCACTGCTTAGTTACTTTGCCTTGCTTTGAATGGAAAGAAAAACCCAAACAAACCATAAAGTCTTAACAATCATTTTGCTTTCATCACGTTTTAAAAGGCTTGCGCAAAGCCTTTCTCCTCTGCAAAGCCAAGCAGGATTTGTCCCTTTATGATGATTGCCTTAGAAAATTTAAAATGCAGGGAAACGAGTTTAGCAGCTGTCAAAATTAGTGCAACTCCTGGGACTAATAAAAAGAAAAACTGTAATGTTGACACATCAAATGACATCCTCGGGATGTGGGACAACACCTAATGTGCGTTTTGTCTGACCTATGAGATGTGTGAGTGGCAGCCCTTGTGCGCGGTCATTAACTTGAAGAGGGACATTATGCTTAGGTCTCAAATTGTATATACTACTTAAAGGAGAATAAACATTATACTGTAAGTGTGGGAGACCAAAACAAACCCTGAATTTGTTGACAGCTGCATTGCAATACTGATGTGTGCTTAAATGTCCCTTTTAACGTGTGTGTGTGTGTGTTATTTCTTCAATGTTTGGATGTGGATATGTCTAATAATGCTCATCTTTATAAAATATTTATTTGACTTAGATACATATCTATTCAATGCATAGTGAGAAACTATAAGAATTACTAAGTCTGTGTTTTTAAAAAAAGATGCTAAAACAGACAAAAATATCACTAGAAAATATAAAGTATGAAAAAAGCAAAATGACATTTTAAGAGAAATTTGTTTCCAATAAACTGATTTAATTACCTTGAACTAAATAGGTCAAGGGCTCAAATGCAGAAAACGGTTGCAAGTCAAAATGTAAAGCACCCCAAACCCATCACCCTTCAAAGAAAGATTTCCAGGCTTATCTGGATGAATCCTGACCTGAGAAAGAACTTCTTCCCTTCTGCCCTAAAGACAGCATGAAAGAGAGCTTTATCTTGTAGGTCAGAGAAAGTAGGAAGAGGTTAGAACTGCCAGAAGTCAAGCTGAAGCGACCTTTGCAAGGAAATTAAATAAACAAAAAGATTCCTTAGATAAGGAAGAGAACAAGATCTCTTTGCATGAGGTAACCTGTATTGGCCCCAAATAAGAGTAGTATTTCGAATCACTTTTAAATAATGATGCTAAGAATCTGCACAAGCCAGACAGCTAATGATTATGGACATGTGGCAATGGAAACCATCTCACTAATGACAGTACAATAAGCTCAGTATGTAACATATGCTAAATAGATTATGGGTAGGAATTGGATAAGTGCTCTCAAGAGTTTTGCCATTTCAATCTGGTAGCAGCTATTTAGGAAAATGGGATGAGAAGTAAAGGGAGGAAAAAAATAGAATGAAGTATAATTTGTGTTTTTCAATTACGTGTCTTCCTACAGTAATATAAGCTTAGATAAGATACCCAATCCCATTACCAGAAATAACTTTTATTTTTCTAATATCCCTAACTCAATTCTAGCATAAGGCCTTCTGTGTCAGCTAAGGATTTTATGCTTTGTCTTTTCTGTTAAACATTCTATACATGCTGTGGAGCAGTGGAGTCTTTTATGGCTCATTTTGTGCTGAGAGAGTTAAAACTTTTGTCCCATGGACTCACAAACTTCCTTTTGTTGGGTCAGTTTGGTTCTGGGAATGGAATCTGATGCCGGTATAGGGTGCTACAAAAACTCTCCATTTTCCTCCTACCAAAAACCATGTTCTATGTATGTTCAAGGTCTGGAGGTGCATCTTTTTCCCAGGTAACAAGCAAAAGGACAAGAGGAAATGGCCTCATATTGTACCAAGGAAGGTTTAGGTATTGGATATTAGGAAAAATTTCTTTACTGGAAAGGTGGTCAATCATTGGAACAGGATACTCAGGGAAGTGGGAGAATCCCTGTCCTTGGAAGTGTTCATAAACCTGTGCCCTTGGTGCTGGGGATGTGATTTAGTAGTGGGCATGGCTGTGCTCTGTTAATGGTTGGACTGGATGATCTCAGAAGTGAGTTCCAACCGAAATGATTCTGTGCACAAACACATAAACAGCTAGCTTTGCCTTTGCTACTGTGGCCCAACTTCTTGGACAACCCATGGATACAAAATAATAGTAAATGGCTTGTGGCTTGCAAAAACTAGGCAATGATGCCTGGGAGGGTTTTAAAGGCTCTGTTATGAACACTGGTTATTAGTAGAAGTTACTGCACTGACTACAGCAAGAAACTATTGTTCTCCAAAGAGCTTGGAGAAAATTTGCTTTCCAAAGGCAGAATTTAAGAAACTGTGGAAAAGAGCCAACAGCTCTGAACTGCTATTGCCTTTTCACAAGCAACTGGAGACAAATTTTATTAGAAATTTTTTTCCAAGAGGTACTAGCCACTGTATTCAGAGAAAGGAGAGGATAGACAACTCGACAAAGAAAGCTTTCACTACATTTTCACTAAGGGCTGGGGTGCCTGCAAATTTTTGTTTATTTTATTTTCGACAACTATTATCTGCCTGTCAGTATGGAAGTGCCACACAAGAGGGAGAAAGAGATCACCTCCTGTACATGATTAGCAGCCAACTTGTTCCCTAACATCATCTAAACTGATAATTTTTACCATGTTGGAGAAATATACTTTGTCCTCCTGGAATAACTTTACAGTTAATACATGTTTTGGTGGGATTGACCCTCCTCCTTGCTGCTGATTGATATATGTCCTAACCTTGGAACTCCAATGTGTCCTATTGCACACCCTGCCACAGCATTTTAGCACTAGGAAAAGATATTCTGCCTTATCTAAATCTCTGTGCTGTGCTGCTTAAGACATCCCTTTTTTCCCAGATTCTGCAAGAGCCATTTCATAAGGCTGCTTCGTGGGTGGCAGGGGTTGCAGGAGGAGTGTGCCTGGTATGCCATTGCAGGTGTGACTCTGCAAAGCTCACTACCTGCACTGCAGAGAAAAAAAAAGACTCTCATTACTTGTTTAGGGCTACTTGTGGTATGTTCTTCCTATTCCCTTTTGTAGAGAAAGCTGAGCATAGACTAGAAGTAGTTCAGCAGAGCTCTGTCTAGACAAACAATGAACACTGATGCATGGAGCAGGTGAAGCAGTGCAAGAGCTGTTGGGAGTCTTCAAGGAGGGTCTACAAAGATTTGAGAATTTGTAAAGCAGGTTTACAGTGTCCTGAATTCTAGCCATTTTCTATACATGCATAGTAGTTGCATATTGGGTGAAAAGAGCATTATCTTTTCTCTCTGAAGTGAAACATTTCAGAATTATCCCCAATTTCATTAGACACAGCCACAACATTCACTGTATAACCTAAAGCTTGCCATTCTCAGAGCCAGCACTAGTAGAGTGCTGCAGGTGGTCTGTTGAGGGGTGTGTGCTGTAAGCATGACGAACCTTTATCTTGGAGAATATTTTACCTTAGTCTTTGTCACTTTTGTTCATCTACTGATTTATCTGAGTAATACAATTTGCAGGTTTTTAACTGTGGTGTTTAATTGCTGTGGTATGTTTATATTTTTCAGCTTTGGAGGATTTACATTCCAGATTGTCTCCTATTTAGCAGAAGCTAGGGCTCAAATGCAAGTTTGACTTGGAGGCAAAGCCTGTTGGTATGGTGTTTTTGGTCTCTACTGTGTTCACATTTGGATTAATTATTTTTGTGGTCTTCTCATAAATAAGAATTAGCTTGCCTTTTTTTTTTTTTTATGGTGAATATCTGTTTGCCATTGACAGATTCTTGAAAGGGGGTTACAGACTAGTTTTGCTTTAAGAATGTTTTAATTTGGGTAATTAGGGTTATATCTCCACAGACAAAAAAATAACAGAAAAAAATTGCATTGTATTAAGTATTTTAATTCCAAATACAATTTTCATTTCAGAAGAGAAAACTATCTGAAACTTTTGCAAAAGAAAATAACTACTGATATGCAGAACATTTTCTGCGTAAATACGCTCCTTGCAGGTTTAAGGAAATGAAATTTCATTAATGTTTGGCATATTATATGTATAATCCCATAGAGTTCAAAGTCTTGTTTTACACTTCAGCACTGGGAATCAGGATTTCCCAACACAATGCAGTCAGAAAAAATGAATTAGCACTGACGCAGAGCTCGTGACCTCCTTGGCGCCAAGGGGCTACATTTAGCCAATTTCCTGCAAGGATATAGCTCAAGGAAAATTTCTCACTGATGCCTAATGTAACATATATGATCACATTTACCTTTTTGTTTTAATTTTTGAGGAGTGACTTTAAAAAAAAATCAAGTTTTTAATAGTTACTTGAATATCATTCCCTTGCTGAAAATAAGATTTAATTTCATTGCCTTTGTATATGCCCTGTTTGATGGTTAAGTCCAGCGTTTTGTTATTTCAACAAACTTCAAACATGTCATAAATAAATTTCCACTGGGTTGGCACTTCCTTTTTGCTTCCTGATGTAGGGATTGATTGTTCTTTGCAAGTCTCTTGGGATTTTATGAGCTTTCTCAGAATGACTGACTTGACCACAAATTCAACCATCATAATTTTCAGAAACAGTTCACACAGAAAAGCCAATAGAGGCAATTTTTAGAACAATAGCAAGTGCTACGTATTGTATGAGATCAAATGCCTTCTCAGGTGTAGCAAGAGACACTGACAATGATGGAATCTATTCAAAATGTTATTTGTGGCTTAGAGTCAGTAGCACAGAAGGTTGTTAATATGAAAGTTGTATGAGATAATATTCCTAGAATAAGTGTTTCTCACAAGGGGTGTCTTTGTATATGCATAAAAATACTGACGTGGTTAAATAGATTACTTGGCATTTGGGAAGTTTTTCAAGTACTGTGGAGATGAAACAATATTAAAACTACTTAGTCCACTTAAGATAAGAATGTAGTAAAATTTTAATAATATCTAAATTAGTTAAGTAATACAATTGAATAATTAAGTATCTCAGACTGAAACAATAAAAGAAATTAATGTAATAAAAAGAATTAACTGAGAAAGTAAAAGTTCAATGTTCAATCCAAATGCTTAGTGAGAGAGATGTCCAGTGGCATCTTGAATATCCAAGTGAATCCTGATCTTCTCTAGGCCTTGCATTTATACCTGACAGCCTTGAAGTGTCAGCTGTGCTTGGTATCTGAAACAAGACTCTTGCTATGTTTCGTCTCGGAGATCACCTTTTAATATTCTACTAACTATTCAATAGTATTACTGTATTCTGGTCAGTACTTAGTGAAACAGCACGAATAAGATCACTTCTGGATAGTTCAACAGAAGTGTTAAACATCTGAGATTTAATTCCACCCTTTTTTCTTAAGTACTTTTGGCCATAGCTGGATATAATTTCTCTTCTGTGTGAAATGTTTGGGAAGATGTCTGTATCCAAGGAATCATAGAACCCTTTAGGTTGGGAACAAACCTCGAAAATCATCAAGTCCAAACTAAAGGTAGAGCTGCCAAGTTCATCACTAAACCATGTCCTCAAGTGCCACATCTACATGTCTTTTAAATATCTCCAGCAAAGGTGACTTAACCACTTCCCTGTGTCAGCCTGTTCCAGTGCTTGAAAACCCTTTAGGTGAAGAATTTTTTTCATAATATCCAATCTAAACCTCCTCTGGTGCAATTTGAGGCCATTTTCTCTCAGCCTGTTGCTTGTTACTTGGGAACTCCATTCCCACGTCACTATAACCCCCTCAGAGAGAGCCAGATCATCTCCCTTGAGCCTCCTTTTCTCCAGGTTAAACATCCCCAGCTCCTTCAGCTGCTCCTCATAAAACTTGTTCTCCAGGCCCTTCACCAGCTTTGTTGCCCTTCTCTGGACTTGCTCCAGCCCCTCAATGTCTCACTTGTACTGAGAAGCCCAGAACTGTTTCTGTGATGGCAACAGATGCACAATGACTTCCAACTCCTCTTGGTTGCTGTACTTTAGTTAGGCTATCAATACTATCATCCTTTATGAGTTTTTGGATGTCTAATTTGGATTTCCTATTGACTTTTGAAGTGCTTTAACCAATTAGAAGGTTTCTCTGGAGCCAACTGGGCACATATCTGGGTTGGACTGCTATTTCCCTAGAAGATCTTAAAGGCAGCTTTTTTTTTTTTAATTTATTTTTGCCAATACTTTGAAGCTGAAAATGAGATTGTTCAGTTATTTCCTATTCCAAATATTGGGTGAAACTGGATTAAATATTTAAAGACAGTAATTGCTGAAAAATATGATTTGTAATGCCGAATGATGCATAATTAGCATTCCTAGACTTACTATTTAAAATATTTCTGGAAAGCATTCTAATGCAGAACTAAGTGTCAAACATGCATTTAATTTATGTTCAAAAAATGCTGCTGGCACAGTCATCCACTTAGGAACAAGTGGTTACTTGACTACTGAGCAAACGTGATACTAATGAATGGAGTATAACATCACATAATTTTCCTGTGTTCCTACCACAGAAAAAAAATGTGGAGGGCTTTCATCCAAAGTAATAATTTTCCTGTTTTCATCCACAAGTTGTACAGTTTCACCATGCTGTGTGGAAAAGCAGCTGGAATTACATACCCAGTGTAAGCAACTAGTATACAAGTTTGTACTCGGGCAGTCAATGAGCTCAGAAATATTTATGCATTTGCTTAACAGAGCCAAAACTACTTACTAATTTTTCAGTGTATCTATGCCCTATATAATCATGAGAATCATGCCATTTCAATCAGAATTTTATGCCCAGTGGCGTAACTTTCAGTCTTCAGTTTTAACTGGTGTGCAGCTAGCACGTAAAATGAAATTGAAAAGGCAAAACTGCATTCAGCAGAGAACTTTCCTATCCTCCTGCACAAATTTAGAAATTTGCTACAGAGAGCAGAATTACGAGTTTCATCTCCATTGCTCAATAACTAATTCAAACTGGGAGAAGCTGTATGTAAAATAGTGGGAAGACTGATATTTTCATTACCACATCTTATTAAAGAGAAGGTGAGTCTCATTGGAGGAGATGCTAAATGTCCTGCAATGTAAATATCTAAAGTTTAAAGTCACTGTGCTCAATTTTGGGTTTGAGCTGCTTCATTAGGAGAGAGACTATGTGAGGCCACATTCAGGTCTTTCTTGTGACAGCTTGCTATCACTGCAGGCAGAGAAAATATCCAAGAGGCTGGATGCTCCAGCACTGGCTGTGGTGTAATCCAGGAGAAAACAGCAGCTGGTATCAGTTTTGGAAGTGGGGAGATGAACAGGGAATCATCAAACAACTACAGAAATAATGCTGGGAGAGAAATTCCTATAGAGAGATCGTGCAAGAAATTAAGTGGTGAAGCTAAAAGGTGACAGGAACTCAGAGAGACTCGATGTACCATTTGACATAAAATTAATTTCAGGCAATACTACTTAAAATAGAATGTCTTACGTATGTTCTCTAACCCATTATATAATAATAGGAAAAAAACCCATTGTATGTAAGTCATTCATAATACATACTGAGGAGATCATGTATCATGGGACACACTTCAAAAAAGGTTTGCAAAGTGCTGCAGTATCTGAGATTATCTGCTCTAAGACCTAGCAGAGGGATCATTTCTTTTCTTAGGTTAAAATTCTCGTTATTACTTGTAAGGACATTGTGGTACTTGGAAGGAGATTTTTCATTCCTTGAAATTTTATTTTTGTATTTATCTGTAATGGTATTTTATCTAGCATTATAATTTTAATAGGAAGGCATTCAAAACAACAGTTTTACCCCAGACTTCCCTTCAAAATCTCTATGATTCTTTTTTTCCTCTAGTTAACTGTATATATACTTAATATTTATTTATTTAAATATTTATTTCTCTGTTTATTTCTATGGAGATACATTAAATAAGCTTTATTAGTTATCAAAATTTATCTGTAGGAATTTAACAACTGTTGTTAATATTTAGAAAAAATAGTTATATTCTACACTCCTATGTTAATATTCCATTTTTTTTAAACAAAAAATAAGAACATAGCTACTCTCTTGATCAGTCATTGAAAAAAAGACATAATTGTGAGAGGTCACTAAGAACTATGCTATAGTTTAAGCATCTTTTTGCTTGACTTGGATGTTAGAATTTAAATTCTGCCTGGGAAGCACTTCCCAATTAAAGCATTCAAGACCTATTTCTTCATACAAATTGACTAAAATAATTAATTTCAATAGAAAGCAATGGGAAGAAAAGAAATAGCCTTACTGAGCTACAATCCTGGCACCCTTTGGGGGAATGGGAACAGATGGTTTTACTACAGATCCAGAACTGTTCTGCATTATTTTTCCTCACTGTCTCTTGTCCTGTCTTTCAAAGCCAACTCCTTCTCTGGACCAAAATACAGATTTTTTTTTTTTTGGATACTTCTTAGCAAGATGTGTACAGATGTGAGGTTATGAGATTCCATGCAGAAGGTTGCATGAAGCCAACTGAGCCAGAAGTGAGATTGTTGCTCTGCTCTTGTGAAGATACTGATGCTTCTCTGCTTCTCACAGAAACAGTACCTGCAGGAAAAGGATGGAAATGGATCAGAAAAGTTGGCCAGTGGCTGTATTGAAAATATTATAGGGAATCAGACTGCATACAAACTGCATATATTCTATCTATGAATTAGATATAATATAGTGAGACAGCCTGTCTCACTAGTGCTGGATACCAGTTTTTAGCACCTGGTTGTGAAGAACTTGAAGTGTTTTTAATTCTCATCAAAGTTTGTAGTGAAATAGAGGATATGCCTCGTTTGCATCTTGTCATGGGAATTAGTCTTTTGTTTATGGACTGTCTAGAAAACAGCCTAATTCTGGTCTGAAAGGGCTTATGCAAGAGGAAGATATTTCTATTGTGTTTATTTTTCAATTAAATACACTTTTTCATCTGTTGAAAATGTACAAAATAGGTGAATAGTATTGTAAGGATGTTTTTATAGAATTATATGAAAACCTTGCAGTGCTCTCTGTCTTATTTGTAGCTAAGTATCTCTAGAGAGTATGTTTAACATTTTTTTTTCTGTATTTTGGCATGAGAGGGAGATTGGATCTGTGAGAAATGCATACTGTTTGGTGTAATCTGGAAGTAAAACAGAATGTATCAGAATTTAAAGAAATAAATTAGCTTTTGTAACATTATTTTTCAGTGCATTAAGGGCATATTTAATGCTTTTCTCATACTCTGTGTGTCTTAGCAGATGGAATGATCCCACTGAGCAACCTTCTCTGCTTATAGTTTTCTACTCAGCAGATGACAGTTTAGGTCAATGATTGTTTCATTTCATGTAAAGACAAAAGAAAATATAGGCAATGTAAATAATAAGGATAAATTAACATTATCAAAGGGAAAAAACAAACTTTAAAGGCTTTAGAGGTAGAAGAGATCAGCTCTCATCAATTCCTGTATGTTGTTTTTGTCTTTGAAAGGCAATTACTTTTTTTTTTTTCATTTCTGCTAAGATAAATTTGGACATGTGAGTGTTAAGTATTAATTTAGACATTTGGGTCTTGAAGACAGGCAAGCAGAACATTATCTAATTGCTTCAAAGATAATTTTTTTACTGCAAAACATGTGAAATTTAAAGTTTTCTCATTTAACTCTTTAATAGATTTTAAACAATTGAAGTTTAATGAAAGAGGCTTTTTTATTCAAAATGTTTTCCTTTTTAAAATTGTTTCAGTAGTTATACCTTACTACACATGAAGATGACAGCTTAAAAATGGAAATGTATTGCTTTCATCAAGGTATATATAAAGTATTAAATAATCATTAAAAGAAATTAAATTAATAAATTTAATTAATTTATTAAATCATTAAATAAGCATTGTAAACCAAGAAATATTCCATAATAATCAAATGCGCATCTGGCAAGGCAGCTGAAAATTTAAGTACAAACCAGTTCTTACTGTGTCAATTTACCCTACAAATTAATGAAATCGCAGCAAAAATACAAAAATATGTGGAGTTTCTTTGCCCATAGAAGAACTACTGCATCTCACTTTCTCGAAGAAAGCAAAGCATGTCATATCCTACAGAAGAAAAACATGACAAAAGCACTTCTCATGAGAAATGAGAAGTAGTCACATGAACTAGATGAAAAGGATTTATTCCCATATTTGCAAAATTTCCAGAACTACTGGCTTACAGCAGGTGGTAACCTCCAGGACAGTTCAGCCCCTTCTCTAACATCTGGTGTTCTCTTACAAAAACATGATGGTCAAATAAATAGCACTGGAATCATGGTCAAGTCAACCACACTAGTTTAGAGTATTATGTTCTCCATTTCTGACTTGAATCTTTCCTTGCTTACATGAAGTATAATAACTTAAACAGAACTAAGAGAACCTTTCACTTGTGTTTTGGGTGTAAAGCTGTTAGAACTTTGAGTATCTACTGAATTTTACTTCACAGATTAAATAGAGAAGTCATCAGTTTACATGCCTTGATAGAGTTTAGGTATATACACTGCATCCTAGGCACTTGCCAAAGTGCATCTTCAGGTTAGGGACAATTACTTCAGAAATTGCCTCATATGAATTGGGAGCAAATTAAAGAGGAATCCTTTTGGTCTAAGTTTAAAATTTAGGTATCGCTCACTGTGATTATAAAGTAATTTGTGAATCTAATTCATTGTGGTTTTTTCCTCTATGTATCCTTTCATCTGTCTCTTTACAGATTCTTCAGAGAGACGGAGATTTTCAGCACTGGCTGGTGAGTATGCTTAAGACTTAGCTATGTTTTGGTGAGGCATTTCACTGTGTTGCAAACTCTCATGGCAGGGACAAAACAGTGGATGGAGACCACAATTTGGTTTAAGCTGACTGTTTTACAACTTCCTAAACCTCATATGAATGGGTTTGCTGTCAGTAGAAGTTGTTTCAAATGCTCCTAATCTTAATTAACACTTCATAAATTGTGAGATTTTCAGTTTTCTCTGTCTTATTCTTTCAGTACTTTTTCCATGAGGCATGCTTTGAGGTTCACAATGTTTCTGGCTCTCTCTGAGAGGGCTAACAAGAAATCCCAGTAGATATCTGCTGCTTCATTTTGCATGGAAAAGGAACAAAACTTAGGGATGATACCTTCTCAAGCTAGAGAGTTGCAACAGCTATAGTTACCAATCTGTGAAACCTGGAGTTTTCAGGTAAAATACTCCTGAGTAGCTCTTTCTTCAGTAATCAGTGATGTTAGAGCAACCTGTAAATAACAAGAGTGCTTGTACCAGTGCTATACAAAGTACCAGGCCTTGCTCCTTTGATGACAGTCTTACAATGAAGCCATTGAAATGAGAAATGCCATTCAGATCAGTGATGTCAGCAACAAGCCTCATCCTGCAGATGGATGGTATTGACTTGCCTTCAGCTAACCTCTCCTTGGTGTCCTTTTCAATGGCTGAGATTATTATTTACTTATTAATTAATTTATTAATTTTTACTTTTTTGAGTATTGATTTTTCTTCCTGGGAGTTTGAGGAAGCCCCTTAAGCAGCTGATCTTCATTCCAAGCTGGCCCTAGAAGCTGCCTGATGGGTAAGTCACAGAAGAACCCAGAATCTGTCAGTGCTGGTGGCTGCAGCTGCATTCCCAATTCTGTACCACTCAGACAGAAGATGCTGGTTTAGGAATCTGTGTGCACAGTTCTGCAGGACTCTGACTGGAGACAGAATGAATATCTGAACTGAGCCTGTAGGCTAGGAAAGGTGACGTTTTCTTCACCCACTGGTTGTTTATCATTGTTACAGTTACTAAATTGAAAATAGTTATTTTAGAACTGTTTTTCAAATTAAGCTACAGTTTAAGAATATGAGATATACTTTTTACATGTTTCAAAGAACAATGCCATAATAAAAGGAAATGTTAACTTGTAGATCTTTGAAACATAAAGACTTCTGATTATGAAAGCTGAATGTTTTTAAACTTATTGCAGTAATGTACTGAATGAACAGATAAAATTCTACCACTTGGATTCTCTAAAGCATAAGCTACTATTATTAATCTTTCAAAAGAATACTGATCTTTTATACATAATACTTGCAGCAATATCAAGACATCTCACTGCTGCACAGCCTGTTCTTTCAAAAAAATATGCAAGTGTGCTGTCACACAGTTTCCTGACAGTTAGCACCAATATGTGTTTGAAAACTCACTCTCTTATTTTTAGAAATTACATTTGATAAAAGATCATTCTCTACATAAAAAATATGTTTGTATTTTGGTCATAGTTTGGAAGTGAAGTCAGATCTTAGTACTAGTTCAAGTTTAATTCAAACTAAGCCTCCAGGCAGTGTATCTGCTCATATGATTAGGGTTTTTTTTTGTTTGTTTGTGGGATTTTTTTGTTTTGTTTTGGTTTGGTTTTTTTTTTTCTTTCTGAAAGCAATACATGTCCAAAGTATTTTTGTCCTTCAGTTAGAGGTTATTTGCTGCACTTCAAAATAAGCGTCTCTTAAATGGTTTACAAAAACTGATTGCATAAGCTGAAACCAACAGTATCTACTCTGATTGTGCCCCATGGACTACACTGACCCAAAATTGTTCTCCAGCCAAATTACTGGACAGTGTGCAGGTTAGTGAAAAGTGCATCAATAGATATAAGATTTGAGCTTACAAATAGTATCTATCCTTAAAAATAGCATTATCCTTCTGGAAAAGATTCCATAACCCCATTTCATCTGTCTTCACAGTGCTGCAAAGCAAGTGGTGGGTACATCTGTCCTAAGGATGAGCACAGACCTCAGGGTTTTTGTGGGATAGATGAGAAGTATCCTTATCTGCCCTGGAGCCCAAGATTTTATTCCCCACACAGCATGGGATGTGAGCACAAACTCAGTAACAAGGCTGAATTTAGTTCTAAATGCTGCGCTGGACATCGAGGACTGGGTGAGTACACTGTTAGACTGCAGAATCCAGCAGAATTAAAACTTGAATTCTTTTTACTGGGAGAGTGATATTATAAACTGGTTTTTTTGTTTGTAAATTATCCTTTCTGTTTCAAGTGGTATCTGCTAGCGTGATCAATGTATCTGTTATCTTTTTTTGCAAGTTTGCTTTGGGGAGCTCTCAATGTAATTATATTTATTATTATTTACTTGGACAGATTGGATTTGCAAATTTGCAATGTGAAGCTTCAGACTTTATTTTTAACACTTGCTTTCACGTATGTGTAGTGAAGAGTAACTCTAGGTGTCTAAAACTCTAGATTAATCCCAGTGTTGGCGTGATTATTTAAGAGAGAGAATAAAGTGGTGTTAATGATAACAGAGAAGAAAGCAATGTTATTTTTAGGGAGAGATTGGACAAAAAAGGGAAATAGAAGGGTTAGAGTTAACAGTGATATGTGGAGAAGGCTGACAGGGAAATAGACATGCTCTTACAGGGAGACTGAGATATGGTGCAGAAATCCAAGAGAAGTAATTTAAGTTGAGAAAGAGAGCAAAGGGGAAGAGCTCAGTGACCACATACAGCTGATTGTAAATGCAGAGAAGGGGTAAAGAGTTTGCTGAAATGCAGTTGAAAGGCAGTGACTGTCATGAATGGATACAATATCCTTACTCAGGATCAGGAAAAATACCTGAATCTATAAGATGTTATTTTCATGACAGGGTTTTGCTGACAAGAAAAAGGAATAAATGGTAATAAACATTTACTAGAGGTTTCTGTTGTTTGCCAGAAGCAGAAATGCTTATATAAAAGAGCAAAGATTTTTATGTTTTTTATGTGTTTTAAGATTTTTATTATTATTTTCTGGAATGTGCTACTTGTAATTTAGTACATTCTCAAGCTGAAATAAGGTCTCCTAATTCACAGATCCAGACTACAGATAAATTATAACTTTTTATGATAAATTACTAAAATTTTTGAACTTTTAATTATAAAATTGCTGACCTCCTAATGTTTTCTACTGCCCACATTCCATGACAACATTTGGACAAGAGAGTAGAGATAAAATTAGTCCAGATATGTGTTCTATAAAAAGGTTGTCATCTCTCCAGAGCTTTTGAGACCTCTAGTGTATTGTGGAGTCTTAAATTTGTATTTAAGTCGCCTAATTTCATTAGTTACAATTAGCCATTAATTAATTAAATTTAAAAAAATTTAATACCTGGTTCATTTGATCTTATTATTTCATCACTCAATTAGAAGGTTGTCCTGTGTTCTTTCCCAATAGTTTTATCTGAAATGCAAAAGGAAAAGAGAAAGAGAACAAAAAGAAGCTATTAAATAATTTATCAACTATTATTTTTATTTTCTTTGAGGAAGCAAAACCCCTGTAATATTATGAATTCATCCTATGTCATATTTTCTAAATGAAAAAGTTGTGAAAATTCTGAATTGACCATTTTCAAACTTTTCCACCTGACAGCAACCATTTGTACCTCCAAATGATGCAAAATTAAATATAGTTATATCAAAAGATTTTAAGAATACATCCTTAAATTAAACATAAAATAAATAATATTTAAAATAACACAGTCTGTTCCTCAGGCTAATCTGTTGATGAGCTTACTGACTGATATAATTATTCCATTCCTGTCTTTTGGTATAGATGTGATGGGTGGTTATGCTTGAAAGAAATGGGAGATATGCTAAAATTCAAGGGCAGCTGGAGTTGTAACTGAGATCTTAAGGCTGAAAATGAGAATACTGAAAGCAATCCTCACACTAAGCCTTTCAAGATGATACAGTACATATGCAAGATTTCATGCTGGTCTTTCAAATAGAGCTGAGAGACCTGATTTACTATCAACTTGTTCAGCATGAATTAAACAAACATGCCAGCTGACCAACAGCACTGACACTGTAAACAGCATGTCCCTCTGGTCGGGCAGGTAGAGGGGGCTTACCCTGCAGAATTTACTGTCTCCCTAGAGTGCAATATTGAAAGAGTGCAGAAACTGCTGTAAATTCCCGATGAA
The DNA here is from genome assembly GCF_028551555.1 of Melozone crissalis. Classification (NCBI taxonomy): domain Eukaryota; kingdom Metazoa; phylum Chordata; class Aves; order Passeriformes; family Passerellidae; genus Melozone; species Melozone crissalis. The sequence goes on along the minus strand of NW_026535784.1, from coordinate 29,685,663 downwards.
ATGCAAGCATAAGTCTGTTTACTATTAAATATGATTTACTGCAGTTACATGCGCTCTCCCTCTCCCAACCACCTTGTTATTTTTGTACAAGGTACAGGGATTTTAGACAAATAACAATACAAGCTTTTTATTTGGAGTCAGTGCAGAATAACTTGCATATAGAATTATCATCTATCTATCAAATCTTCTTTTAAGCTGTATAGCCTATTTTTATATTTTTTAAAGAATATAAAGGTTTGAAGTGAAGATGAAAATTTCAGAGATCATAATCAAGTATAACTTCAAAACTGAAAACAGTGTAGACCTATAAGCTACTTTATGTAATAAATGCAAGGAAGACCTACCCTAGAGATTATTTCATGACAGTATGGAGATAAATAGAATCACATTTATCACATAGAATCTGTAGAGTCTCTCCACTAGTAATGATAATAATTCTGATGTTTGTGTTATGTATAATGCATTTTTATAAAACTGTGCTCGTGGAAAGTAGAATTGGAGATTTTGATTATCAGAAAATGTTATCAATTGCTTGTATTTATTATTCTATGCATCTACATAATTTTGTGAATGGCTAACCATTCACTTTGCTCAGACACAAACCTGACTTTGCGGTAACTTTTACAAGTTAGGAATTTGCTCTCTATAAATCTTATTTTACTTAGATTGGCATAATTTATGCTTAAAAATCTCAATACTTGGAAAGTTAAGAAAGGAAAAATGCATTCAAGAATGTAATTCTTATGGGATGCTAGTGTTTTGTGATAATGTTGAAACTTCTTGTTCACTGGTCTCATTTTTTAACTTCCTGCCTTCCCTTCCCTACTCAGACGGGTTTTATTATTTTTGAGTGTAGTATGCTCACTCAATAGAAATGCAAGTACCTGCTTAGCCACAATGGGTTTATTAGCTGTTTTTCATGAAGCCTTTAAAAAAATTTAGACATTTGATCATTGCTCAGTTTTGCAGGGTTTGGTTTTTTTATTTGCATATTGTTTTAACATGCAATTTTTATAATCTCTGTGGAATTACGTGATGGAATGTAGATTTTGGTCTGCCTTTACTTGTGCCCTTCTACTTTATAACCAGAAGTACATTTCTGATCTGTTAGTTAGATACCTGCTTACTTAGGCTACGTTCCTGGTATCAGATTTGGTTTCTCTTCACTGCCTGTCTTCTGTATTGGTCTGGGACAGAAATTTAAAATCTTCACCTACAGTGGGTTTTTTTTCCCTCATGTCTTTATAAAAGTGTAGAGGTTTTGGTTCGCCAATACAAGTCACGGCAGTAATCCAATTTGTTTTTCAATTGTTTCTTAAGGTATTTTAGGCTTCCTTCAAGCAGGTAACCTATAGAAGTGGATGCTTTAATTTTTTTGAATACTGAATTAAATTTCAACATTTACCTCTAGGTATTATGTCAACATTGCCAATTTAGACACTGATGATTTGCATGACTACCAATCCTACTGATGGAAGTGTGAGTTGTTATGACAGCTAAAGTTGTACATCAATGTTAAATTGTCATCCACATTTCTATCTGCATTTGATTGCTGAAGCAATATGGTAATAAAGACATTGTTCAGAATTTGCATGCCTGAACTTCATCCTATTATCCTGTTTGGATAATGAACAGCTGGCCTCTTAAGAAGAACACTGAGAATAGCAGGCAGACAGTGGAAAGTGGTGAAGTCTCAAAGTATCTCTCATCCTGTTACACTGCCTCAACCCATGATGGGGACTGAGTAATCAAAACTTATGAAATACAAAGAATCTAGAAAAGCAACCCCTCCTGGCCAAAGTTCTGGAATATAATACTATTTCATCAATAAATCTTTTAAGAACAGCTGTTTAGACCCAGCAGAATTATTTTTAGAGCTCTGACCACTCCCGTCACAAAAATTTTGCTTTGCAGGTTTGCTTGCTCCACTCTGCACCCAACAAAGTTTCTGTAAGTAAAAAACTTCCTTCCAACTTCTAAGTTAAAAATCTTACCTTGTTTTAAAATTGTAGATGTTTGATTTCATATTTTCTGAAAGAGATTTTTTCAATGTAGAGACTGTGTCAATCCACAGCAGACTGGTACAAGTCCTTTCATGTCCCCATTGGAATATATTTTTTCCCCTTTAAAATATATTTGCATCTGTATACATTGATCAAGAGATCTGATTTGACTACGTAATGGTAAACTCATCAAAGCATTTTGAAAGACTTAGCTGTAAAATTTATAACGTAGCCTGTAACACTAAATAAAAAACAATCTTGGTATTTCCACTTACATGCCAATAATCTTGAATGGACTCAGTTTTATACTTTTCCTTGGGAATGACACCAAGAAATAAAATAGGAGATGAATATATTAGAATGTGAGTAGTTGCTGCTGTGTTTTAAACATAGTCCTTATACTTGGGCAATGTACAGAATCTCCAATGTTCTCCTTGTTATTAATTATGCCTTTTCTACTTTCATTGTAGAGACAGAAGTACCACTGGCTCACAAAACCGTCAATATAATTCTGCCACATGGCAAACACAACAGATACAAGAAAATGTCTGCAGCCTTCTATCATAAAAGTGCTTTCTCCTTACTGCTTATTTCCCTGTTAAGAATCCAGAAAATAGAGCTGAATCTGAGTTCCTTTTTTAGGCAGATGATTAAACATTCTCACCATTACATAATACGATTTCCATTTTATTTTAAACATACTTTGCATGATATAAAAATATTGATCACAGTGAGCTTTAACAATTGTTACTGCTATAAACAGAAATGCTGCACGATGGTTTTAGTGGAAATAAATTATATAGTCATTATCTCTTAAAAAAAAAAAATCACAAGAAGGAGAACCTAGGCATTTGGTCATTGACAGAAAACAAGTCCTTATTGAGTTCTTTACAAAATGCGAACCCCAGTTGTTTTCTATATTTGCTTTCCACATCTTGAGGAAAAGCACGAGTCTGTCTCTGAAAGCCCCACAGGGTCTCTGGTGAACATTTAATTCCAAATATTAGCAAAGTTTCTGTTGCTCTTTTGTTCTAATGGAAAAGTGTACACCAGCGTAGCAAGTAGTGCTCTCTTGGCTAATTCATAAGTGGTCTTTTCCAATATGTAGGTACACAGCGGCACACTTCTTCACTGAAGTAAAAGCCAGCGTCGCAGCGTCTCGTCCGCACTGTGCACGGAGGTCTGTAACAACTGAAGAAAGGGGAAAAAAAGTGGGCATTAGTATAAAACCATTGTTTATAGTTAACTGGAACAGAAAGCTGTGTGCCTTCACACTGCTATTTCTCAACAGAATATTTAATTCCTACAAATACATATATTTTATGTTCTTACAAACAATTTTAGTTGAACTATTCTTTACAAAAGACAATGAAACAATAACAAATTATACTGAAATTATTCTATTGCAACAGATACATATGGATCTTTTTTTATCACACTGCTGGCTGTAGTTGCATTCTAATCTCGAGTACTATTTTTTAGTTTTAGTTTGAAAATAGGATATATTTCTGTACTCAGATTGGTTAGTTGTAACCTACTGCATGCTGCAAATTGGAGGTGGTAATCCAGAATCATGTTATAACCAAATCTCTCACTCTCCTACCGAGGACTGTTTCTCATCTTATTGACTACTTCAATAAGCCCGAGAGAGGTTTGTCTACATATGTTACACTGTGACTCTGATCTTGAAAATGAGAACATACTTCCTTTCAAGCTGCAAATTCCCACAGCCAGTCTCTGAGCCAGTGGGAATACATCTGCATTCATATTGCATCTGTGTGCATTCTGAAGAAAAATCAGAGCCTATTTATCATGATTCTGATAAATCTTAGAGGAGAAAGAACAGAATTAGTGTCTATCTGATTAAAATAAGTTTAATAAGTAATACAGCATTGAACCAGAAATCACATCTCCGTGTGCAGCGGCAGAAGTTTTCCTCACCAATTCCTTGACTGAAAAATAGAACTTAGACAAAGATAATATCTCTGGTTGTCCCTGAACCCTTCCTTTTCCTATTTAATTTTTCTATTAAAACAAGAACTTGACCCAAAATAACCTTACAATAACAATGCTAAATACTTCGTGGTTTATAATAGAGACAAAGTACAAGTCTGTGATTTTTTTCAGACACTGGCAATGAGTCAAAAGACACAAGTATATGTCTTGAATTTCAGCACAGTTACAGTTAAAACTTGTATTGAAATAATGTGTGCCTGTTTGTGAAACACTGATATTATGATCTATCGCGATAACTCTTACTTGCATATATACAGCACGCTCAATTGTGCAATGTCACTCTCCTCTTCCCTTGGTAGTTCTTGTTTCAGGCTTGCGGCAACTCTTATTGTTGTTGCAAATAAGTTAGTATGTTATGTGCCTGTTTTGGATACTAAGTTACTGCTTTGCAATAATTTGTTTATGATATCAGGTCTGCACTACAGTTACATTAATTCACACCATCCAGTTCAACAAATGAATCTGGCTATGAGGAAAGTGATAAGGAATGAGGAAGACTGCAAATGGGACATTTATTAACTAGTCACATCATGTTCAGTGTTTTCAATGTCATTTATCACAGATTAGTTCACCACTGTGGTCTCTGTAATTAAGGGAGTAACATTGTTTTGTGCCACCTAACAGAAATTTGAAATCAGTAGCAGCTCATGGGAACCTCTGAAACCCCTTGCGATCTATTCCCCCGAAAATTTGGAAACAGCGGTAAAAGGCAACGAAAAGGTCTGTGGAAGGATCTAATACTCTAAGTGAAAAAGCAACCAGCTAGGGGTCCATTCTGGGAAAAAGGTACTCCACAGAGATGCAGTGGATGAAACACTGAACTCACCTTCTTGCTGTCTCTGCCATGAAAGTTCAGACCACTGTACTAAATGACAGCAAAATTAAATAAGCAGAAAAAGTGGCAAAGCCAAACTCTTCCGCATCTCTATGACTGTACACAATGAAAAGCACTCATGAAAACATTAACCATGAGGAGTTCACTTTGCTTAGGATTCATGCGTCCTTGTGAACTTCAACCTGCAGCTGGGAGTGCTATACAGCACCTCTCCCCTGTGAGTTTGTGTCTAGCAGCAGTCAAGGTCAGGTTACTTCAGTCTTATCCTTATTTGGGACATTTCAAGAGAGCAAGAAAGTCCCTCTCCTCCTCTAAAGTGCTTAACAGATGAAGTTTCCAGTTATCTGGCCCAGTCAAAACTGACCAAAATAAATTTTAGAGGTGGTAGCACAAGGTGAATAGCAGCAGAGTCATTGTAACTACATAAAATGTGGTTTCCTTAGGAAACTGCTGAACAATAGACCAGGTCTTTCAAGAGATGTGGTCTGAATGCTGTTTACAGAGTGGTTTCATGTGACAGAGGTCTGTTTCAATGAGGAAAATCTGAGCACACTGGAGCTAAGATAGATGTTTAGTCACTATTCATAGAGCTGGGCAAAGCAGCAGCAACTTTCTGTTTATGGTCAATAATTGTGAATTTTTGCTGTGCCGAATGCCCAAATTGTTACAGTGGGCACTCTAACAACTCCAATAGACGAAATGAGGAAATGCTACTTCTTGGGAAGCATAATCACCTTAAAAAGCAGTAGGCTGAGAGCTTTTTTTCCCTTCCCATCCTGTGCTTTGTAGATGATTTTGTATTCCTTTCATCTGAAGCAGGGTGTAACACTAGAGGCAGAGGCATTTAGCTACAGTGCATAAAAATATTACTGATTCAAAGCCAGAAGCTACAAGTATTACTTGTAGGACAGGGAGCTGTCTAGAACATGACTGTAGGATTATGCTCATGTCTATGGCTCACATGTCTAGCACAAATATCAACAGAATGGTACTTCCATTTATTTTTAATAAATTTGTATTGTAAATATATTTTATATTTTTATTGTATAAATTAAATTGTATAATTGATGCTGTTCTAAATGAGCAAGGAATCTTTCAGAGATAAAAAGGATGTTGCAGGATTTTTATTCCTTTTAGAAACAGCTTGTGCTGGACAGAACCAAAATGTGAGAAACCTATGCTAAGTCATTTCTTAAGGAGGAGAGATTGTCCCCTCTAACAGTGCTAACATCTACAGGACTATTGGTTCTAGAGATATAAAGTAACAACATATATAAACCTTGCTTTCTGCACTCAAAGACAAAAGAAAAAGACCTTAGAAAAAAGGTAAAAGCATCCTATATCATATTGTCCTGGGAAGTGAGAAAATGATTCTATCGTATTCAACCACAACACAACAGAGAAAGGCTGAACTTAATTTCCTTCCTCAAATACTAAGTCTTTAAATCAACCGAGATATTGAAATCAACATCAGATATTTATTATGGCATTTCTTAGCTTAAGTGCCTGACTTCTCTAGTTGTGAATGTTCTTTCAAACTGCTAGTGGGTTATCTTTGTAGCACTGCTGGAACTGAAATCTACAGTGCAAAGGCTTTGTAATGTATAAAGCTTATGTAACCAGGCTGGTTTCTTTCTCTATGCAAACATAAAATTGAATTAAAGAGAAGAAATAATTTCTGATGTTTCTAACAAGTCTTCTCTGTCACTTAAAAGGCCAAATACTTGTAAACAAGTAATGCCAGTTAATAATCTGTTCCCTCACTTTAGAGATTTCAACACAAGTATCTCTACTTGTACTTCACATTTTTCTTTATAAAGATGAACAAATGTATATATATGTATATATATAATTTTTTTTTAATTCCAACTAATTACATTTTTTCATTTTCACCAGGAAAAAAAAAGGAAAAGGAAGAAAAGTACCAGGAGCAGTCTAAGAGCACCAGAAACTAAATATGCTTTAAGATATTTATTATGTCTAGTAGCTTCCTCTTAGAGATTATAGAAGTCATAGAAGATAAAAACTGAATTGACAACAGGCTTAGAGTTTAGGACTACAAAGCAATTCAACAAGTCAGATAATGCCACAACCCAAAATTTTAGGCCTTGAACACCATAAAAGAAATAAAAACTGTGGTTTTACCTGCATGTCTGGTGATGGAACCTTTTTCCTTTCAAGAAGCATTTATTGGGAGATTCTATACATTCACAGACGCATTTTGCGGGATTTAGTGGCTGATGTCTAGGACAGGTCTTTTTACATACACACTGGCACCTCTCTTCATCAAATTCCTTGTTGGGCCCACAGGATGCAGGGATAAGTTTGTTTTTGCACGTGCACTGACACGATGACCTGTCTAACTCTTTGTGAGGTCCACAGCTCGAGGGCCGCACGCCACCTTTGCAGACACACTGACAGGTTTCTTCATCCAGCTCCTTGTTCGGTCCACAGATATGGAATCCTTCAGATGTGTCTGCAAAAGCAGCAGAGGAATCCCACTAGTACCAGAATTTTGTGTCTACTCTCTCACCTATTTTTATGTGAAGAAATGAGCAAATCCATACCTTTTATGGCGTATCAAAAACAAGCATTTATCCAAAGACAGCGACAACCAGTAGTAGCAATGATACAGAAAACGATACAAATAATTACTACAACTTCTTGTCTTTAGGAGGAGAGTTGATGCTTTAAGGGAAAGTGCTTACCAGATTCTCCAAGGTAAGAAGAGAAACCAAAATCATGCTGTGACAAACATCTGCAAATTTGATTATTCCAAATATGATTTTTCGGACAGGTCTTGTTTGCCACGTGACACCTGCGAAATTAAAAATGCTGTTGATTTACTACTATAAGAAGTCAAGGGGAAAAAAAACCTATTTTAGTTGTTGATTGCTTTAGTTTCTCACTATTGCAAATATCTTTCTAAGAGTGTCAGCTCATTCATAATTTTGATTTTATTCATGTCAAATCTGCTACTAAAGGTTCTCCCCACTTCAGAGATTTTCAATCATTTGTTGAAGAAACCTTCTCATGTATCAAGTTTTAGCTCCAAATTCCAGAAGATGGCATTTGTACTTTGCTGATGTTGATTTGAAACAGACCTAACCGTAGAACATAAGCCTCATATAGACAAGTATAAAAATTCTTTTGCATGCCAAATACTGCATGGTAACAGGCATCATTTTCCATGTAGTTCTTTGAACTACAAAATGTTTTCAAATTTAAGATGTCAAAAGACAGCAATAATAGTTTTGTAATTAATTGTGTAGGCAAAACTTAAAAAAAATAAAATCAGTTTATCAGATTTCATTCCACTTTATGTGAAAGCTATGTGCCATTAGCTGACACTTTCTCATCAGTCACTCATTCTGGCCAGCCTTCTCACATCTAAAGAATTGGACTTTCAGCAGTGATGCCTCTTCACTTTAAAAATAAAGACAATAAACAACTGAATACTTTAGTCCTCTTTTCCTGCAGCCAAGGTAGTAGTACCAAAGAAAGCAAAAACTCCAAACAGCAGCTGTTGCCTTTTTAAAGAATGAGTGAACTGAGCTGTCTGGTGAATCACTGATAGAATATTTATGTGTATTATCTCATCTTCCTTGCTTGCAATTTCTTTATCACCACAGCTGACATTACATCTTTGAACAAGTCAAGCCTAACTTCGTGTATCCGGGCTATGTAATTTATTCATTGTTTCTGCAGTATTTCTAAAATCCTACTAATCTTTTAAGACAACACCTATATTACACATTTCATGCACTTTTCATTCCCCTGAGCACCATTACTCACACATTCAAAAATGCAGGTGCTGGGATATTCTTCCGTGATCACCATTCAAGCAGACCACTCCCCTTCAACACGCTAAATCACTGCACTTGTAAAGACTGCTGCAGTTTAACATCGCCCTGCTTCACCCCAGTATAGTTAAAGTTTTATCAAACTAGTGTTTCCTGATTTCATCCCAGTAACGATCTCACTCTTGCATATGTTTCCTTGGCATATGCTTCCTTTAGCCTGCCTTCCAATTCTGCTTGAGAAATTGTATGGATAATCTACAGACATCTTATTGTATTTTGTTAAAAAAACCCAAACCAACCAAATTAAACCAAACCAAACAAAAAATCAAACCCTCCTGCTTTTTTATTGCAGGAAGCCACAGATTTCAAACTTAAATACATTAAGTAACAGTAGAGAAGACCTTTATATATTCTGATCTAGTACTATGTTGTCTTACCTCTGTTGAAGTGTGATTTCTTAGTCACAGGACAAACTGCTACCTACCTGTGAGTGCTGGTCCAAGTCTGGTATCTGTACTCTCACCTCCCTCAACTACACTTAGCTGTTTCCTGGATAGAACAAACTCTTGCACTGATCATTTCAACTGCTCTTAACTTAGAAACACAGAGAAGCTGGAGAGAGTCAACACAATTTGACTTTCTTACTGACTCTTGGGTTTGTTTTTTAATAATCTGTTAATTATGCAATTAAACTAATTATGAATAGATTTATTTCCAAGCTACTGTTTATGATCCATGTTTTGATGAAAAAATTAGATAAATTAAACTCAAATAGAATATAATCTATGTTTAGGAATGTGTCAGAAAACATCCAGACTTAAACAGATTGAAACCACTGAGGAAAATGCTTAACACCTCTGAGAAATTTGTTCTACTCATTCACCTTATTAAAAAATGTCAATTCATTCCCGATTGGTTTCTAGTTATTGACTCTTCCTCAAAGCAACTGTTAGACTGTTATGTGTTTTTGACCTCCTAAATATTTATACATCATAAAACCATCATTCAAAACTCTAAATAAAGGAAGGAAATCTTCAAGTGTTTTAATAACTTAAAATCAGATTTCTGGTACCAGATTGTTCTTTGACGTTTCTCATTCAAAATCACACACACAAAAAAATCAATATGCTACTTCTATGGAATGCCAATTAACCCTTTATTTCCCCCTTCCAGTCTATTTTATATGCACCTCTGGCACATGAAGATGTGAAGAAAGATTTGCAAGTTAACGATTCCCTAAAAAACAAGCCTTTAAAAAAAAGCATTCAAAATATGAAAATATAGATTGAGAGAGAAATATTGTCTCCTAATTATTTACAGAGATATTTTTTAGCTTTTCTTTTGAAAATAAATTGATTTTGCTGATTTTTTTTTAAGTCTCAATTGGACTGTAGCTCTTTCATCAAGCAAATCCCACATACATTACTCTTCAGTTTTAAATCATGTTGCTCCAGTTTATCTACTGGGTAGAACGGTGATGTCAATTTAGTAAAATTGTGTAAAATAATGGCAGCTCCCTTGCAGAATGCATTCTGCTACCACCATGCATAGCTTGCCTATGCAAGCTGTGAAAACTTCCCAGCAGTATTTTAAATCCGAATTATACAGGTTTGCTCATAAAGTGAAAGGCAAGACAAGGCTGATACTTACTGAGTTTGTGCTGCTGGCAAGGAGCGCCGTATGATGGAGTGGACCTGTCTGTACACGTCCAGCTTGGACATGCAGCGGCAGGACGTGTGGTTGGCGAAGCTGACGGTGACGGGCTTGGGGCCGTGGGACAGCGGCACCGTGATCTCAAACAGCTACAAACGGCAAAAAGCAAAACACCTCTGTCACAGATCCAGATAAAACTAATGGAAGGACATACAAAAAACCTATCATGAATTTAAGCTCAGATTTTTTTGTTGTTTTGTTATAATTGAATGTTCCAGCATTCAATTATATTGGTGAATAATTATTATGTGCAAAATTAATATAATGGCTATGATGTGACAACTAACATTTTTTTGTGTTAAACCCTGTTACATGCCAGTTTGCTTACTACAACATTTAATATACGAGAGGAAAATGTACAAAGAACTCATTTTTCTAGAGGAGATGACTTCAAACTGGCAGCATTTAAAAAAAAATCCAAAATGAAACTTTTGGAAGGTGCTTTGAAAAACTGAAGAATAATATAAAGAAGACAGTAAGTTACCACCTAATACATCACTTGCACAATTACAACAGCTTATGTAAAACGGCAGTATAGTGGACCTTGATCATACCAGTTCTGGATGAATAACATTTGAACTACAGCTTACCACATTTTAAAAATTTTTAGTATTTGTGTCTGTGCAAGTTATATGCCTATCCTGATAAAATATATCTTTAACTATTCTTTTTTTTTCCCAAAGTATTAGGAAATATCCACTACTGATGAAATAATCTGTAAGTGAATTAACAAGATCTTAATTTTAGTGGAAACTACAGCTCAAATGGTGAAAGAGGACAACTTCAGCAATGCCTTGTAGTAAAACTGAACAAGTGATAACAGAAGAACAGTTCAGTTTTCAATTCAGGACATCTACTTCATCAAATTAAGTAGGTTTTGCTATAAAACTCATGTCTCAATAATCTCCTGAAAAGCTAGGACAAATACACTAGGTCAAAGTCTTAAAAGCTGGTTTTTGATAGTCTTTAAGTGCACTGCTGCCTTTTATGTGCTCAGTCATTCTTCCAAATACATTTAAGAACATGTCTTCATCTTCTGGGGACTTTACTACCTTTAAAAATGGTCACTGGTTTTTTGTTCCAGTTCCACTTGATAAGATTGTATAAAAAACCTTATTTTTAGCTGAGTATTTGCAATGCTTTTTAAAAATCTGTAACTTTAGAGTATGTCATTTACGCAGCATGCAAATATAATCAGAATACTGGTGTTTTTAAATGCTTTAAAAAATAAAACACAGCATTTTGGGATGTATTCACCTGCTTAGAAAGCTGATTCTTAGAAGATATGTATGACTTGATGGGCAGAGTAAAGAGTACAAACTTAATTACAATATTACACATGCAAGGAGATTTTTTTTTTTCTGTTCTCTCATGACAGTATGACCTTGCTTTTCTGAAGCTGAAATAAAAACTTGCTGCAGAGAGAACGGATAAATCTTAGAGACTGAAATAAGCATGAGTCTGTGAATGGACCTAACTACAGCTGGAAAACAAGTGCATGTTCATCCTGTATTCTTGCAGTAGATCAATTTGCCATGCTGCAAAGCATAGCAGACTCCAGACCACTGGAGATGGCAGCACAGGACGACTGCTACATTTCCAAACCACCTAAAAGAGGTAGGTCCCTGCCCAACAGTCCAATTCAGCTTTAGGAGATCACTGAGAGAAATTTCACAAAAACAGCTGAGACACATCAATCATGGTAATGGAACTGGAAATGATGGTGAACATGAATTAATCTTAATTTACATTTATCCTTCCACTGTGAAAGGTATCATTTGGAGATGAATATTGCTAACAACTATTCCCATCACCACTTCAGTGGTGCAGTGAGAAAAAAGTCTAGTTAAACAACATAAAGGTAGACTAGTTTCCTTGACCTCCTCAAATTGCCCTCAGTTTGTTCAAATAAATTCTCTTAGTAGTAACATATTTTACCTCACCCAATAGCTACTACTGTTTATTCAGTGAAACTATTTAAGTGAATAAACTCAACAAGCACCAGTTTTGTCTGAACCTTCATCTAAGTAAAACATTTCGGATTATGTAAAACCTGGCCATGAACAATGCTTTATGGTTTTGATAACATCTACAATTTATTTTTTGCTCCCCTTCCTCATCCAACAGAACAATAAGCTCAACATCTGCTGTCACTATTGGGCATGTCTGGCAACATTTAACAACCAAACGTCAACACGTAGAAAGATATTTCTATGAAAAATGCCTCATAGCACCTATGTATGAGGCTGATTCTCAATTCCTTTTCTGGCACCACTGTTGGCTGTGGCTACTATTGCTGCTACCCACATGGCCCAAATGGGCAATTCTTCTTGGAGATCAAATGGCTTATATTTCTGTTTGATCCTCCATTCTCTAAAAGACTGGATATACTGCATTCTTAGAAGCCCAAATCTTCTCTTTCTTTCCAACTTCAAATTTTGATAAAAAACATACTAATTCACTCTAAAGGGAGAAACCATTTCCTTCAGGTACCAATCCCTAAAGACAGATACTCGGTACCAAAGACTACAATGAATGAGCTTTAGCCCCCAAAAGAACATAAGATCTGACAGCAGTAGGGATTAGAGAAGTCTTTCAAAAGTGGAGAGCATTTATTGCTCTGAAAGATGTTAGTAGTTATAATAAATAAAACAGCAATTCATGAGTATTGCTCCAGTCAGAGGCAAACAAAAGACAGAAACAGCCTCAACTGGCCCATGCTGTACTGTGCCTTTTTGCCACCAACACTGCATTTTCAAGAAACCAGTGGAAAGCATCAACAGAAGCAATAAGTGATTGTACAACTAAAGAATAATACATATATAACAAAAATAACAAATCAACCAAAATCAAAAAACCAAACAAACCCAAAACTCCCCCCCACACAATCACAAAGCCCTGTCCTCCTCCAGAAAAGCTGCTAATTGTAAACATAAATCAGTTACACATTGTTAATCTCAGAGTACAGCACATACTGACAGAAGCTCTGTGTAATTGAGGAACAATTGAAAGCCATTAATAATTAAATGCATTTAATAAGAAATTCAACACCTGCCATTCAGCCAGTCTAAGGCTGTTTTATCACAGAAAGCCAGATGGCCGGTCTTCCAGTTTTCACACCATTTCTAGGGTTTCGCTTCCAAGCACTGTCCACAACCTAGAACTTAACATAATTTTAAACTTGAAAGAAAAAAAGAAAAGAATCTAACAGAAGATGGGAATCTCTGAATGTGTTGAGAAAAAGCACTATCAGAGCTCCTGAAAAAGCCATTTTCCATATATTCCTTCTCACTGATCCTTAGAAACATAGAATGGTTTGGTTTGGAAAGGACCTTAGAGCTCATCTAATTAGAACCCCTCTGCCATGGGCAGGGACACCTTTCACTACACCTGGTTACTCAAAGCCCCAAAAGGCATAAAATTTTGATCCATGGCCTTGATGGCTTCTTCTTTACACCAGAAGGACTTCATAGTGTACTTACCAGAAAAACTGAGGCTTTTCATACAAAGCATTTCTTTGCTTCAGTGGCTAAATTAATTTATTCAGCACTATCATCATATGTGCCAATATCCATTGTGTCAGCACACATAAAATTATTAATATGTTCCCTGACTCCTAAAATATATCAAAACTGTTATTGTGTGGGAAGGCCATCACTCTAGATACTTTTCAAATACAGGATTTATGTATGTTTTTTTCCCAAGATTTACATTAACTACACCATGTTCTTCAATGGCCTGTGGTTTATTTTGGCAAGTTTCCCTTAAATTGATTGAGTCTAAGTTTCCATCACTTGTGATCTTTGCACTTTCTAAAGTGTCAGTAAGGCCAGCCAAATATCACCAGTGTAACACAGTACAATGTGTCTAGAGAGATTTTTAAACTAAGGACATAAGACTGATTTCAAAACTGAACATGTCTATATTGAAAAGAATGAAAATAAACTATTTGAGAAATGGCACATCATCATTACATTACTGTTGAACTTTCTTGGAAAACTATTTCAAGGCTTATGTGGGATATAACAACAGGTATTTTATATAATAAATTAATATTTGTTTAATATGCTTGGGTTCCTTATTCTATCTTTTTCTATTTTAATTCCTTTCTTTCCCCAGAAATATTAACAAAAAATATTTAGAACTTATGTATCTCCCACTATTAAAACTACCTATTATATCACTACAATAATTAATCTAACAGAAAAATGCATGGGAAAAGGTAGAAATTGTAATGTTGAAAACAACTGAATATTCTTGTGGCATATCTCTGAATTGTGAAAAAGAACACAAAATACATCCCAAACTGGGCAAACAATTTCAAGCTGTTAACTTGTTTCCTGTGAGAAAATCTCCTCTAAATCGAATTTTGATCTGCTTGGATAGATGTTTTCCCTGGAGGGACTATAACTGTAACTGTGAAACAAGATGATTTAGGACCTTTACAACAAGTGTTCTGAAAGAAGCCAAAAAAAGTCCATCCTGACAGCCAAGAGGGGGAATGGGATGAAACAACTCTTTGACATCAGCTCTCTGCTTCCCTTCAGCCTACAAGCATCTGTAGGTGGGGCATTAAAATGTGCTGCTGAGGGACAGGCTGTAACTGCACCAGGTACTTCCACAATCCTTGAAACCACTCTTGAATTATTTGTGCCATAGAAGCACAGAACAGCTGTTTGATAACAAATCAGTGAAAAAACCCAAACAACCACACCACAAAATGAAAATCCAACCAGTCACATTTCCCAGAGATCCTTACCAGCCAAGCCACCAGTTAAAAACTGAGCTACTGCAGGCAGGAAAGGACCTACTGCAGTTTGTGAATTAGCCTAGGGAGCCTTCAAATATTTTCACAGATCTTGTACTGTACTTTAATTAAGAAGTTGTCTTGTATCTCAATCCTGCTTGTATAAATATCCCTTAGCAACTACAGAAACAGGTTTTGGGAAAAAATTGTATTAAAAACATAGCAGAATACATTTCTACTTTTCTCTCAATAAAGTTAAGTAGCTAGAAAGGAGTAACCCAGCCTGAACTAGAAACTATTGACCTTGCTCTAGACCACTGCCACCAAGGCAGTCTGGGAACATCTGGTCCATTCTGCTGGAAATCAACTATTTGCTCCCTATAAAAATAATTTCTGTGTTTAGTTCTTTCATTTTTAATTAATTTTGATGAAAGCTGATATAATCTTTCTTTATATTTTAATGTCTGGAACCAATGCTAGAGCTTGCCCTCACAGTAAGAACTCCAGCTAAAAAATTAGTTTCCCATTAAGCACTTTTTCTGCAGGGTGAACAGTATGAAGTTACCTTATGGAGTTTATGCACAAAAAATAAAGCTAAAAATTGGTGAATTATGAGAAAACTATTTGTAGTCATTTCTTTCAGGAAATTAAGGAAACTGTGGTGAAAATAGGTGTGTAGGGTACCTGAATTCCATAGAAGGTCTTGAATCCAATACTTTTTTTCTTTCTAATTCTCATCTGATACTGGTTAAAGTGTGGTCATATAATTTTAAAAAATTTGAGATGGTGACAGATGAAGATATATAGCTATAGGTCTGTTCCTTTATTAAGGGTTCTTTTAAAACTGCATTCTGTCAAGGACCAGATAAAACTGGAAATCAGAAGCAAGACAGAAAACTCATAGATACATTTGCTCGCTTTTACAGAATAAGTAAGAAAACAAAACAGTGTTATTGCCTCTTCTTTCTAGTAAGACCTTTAACATTTTCCTTTTCAGAGTCTCTCAAATCTTTAACTACTCTACATCAAATCATCACCAATAACATCAAGAACTTCAAAAAGAAACTCAGTGCTAAACATTTTCTACTGGGTAAAAAATTACTTTGCTCAACAGATATGAACAGTAAGATGAAGAGAAAGATTTGATTTAGCCCAAACTGACAACACAGTGCTCAAAAACCAGGAAATCTGTGTTATGTGGAACAGCTCTCTCTGTGATTAGATAATTCTTTATTTTGGTAAGCTAAATTTTACCGATACATGGAAAGAAAAAAAAAAGTCCCACTTCTTGGGTTTTAAAATGAAATTTGTATTTGCATCTTTCAAGCAAGTGGAATTGAGAAAATGGCTTCTCCTAATAATGAGAAAAATGGTAAAGCTTGAACAACGTCAGTGTTGTAGTTGTCCTCATTTAAGCTATCTGAGCTACATTACTCCTGTGCAGTGTGGCTGTCTACCAGTAGCCTAAATTTAGGATTCAAAATTCTTGGAAAGATATACCATTTCAGACAGAGATTGGTGAGAAATGAGGGCAGAAAATGCACCCTACAAAACTAGTGGGTTTTGCTGTTTTCTTTACATTCCCTTTGTAAGGGGACGAAAAGAAAATTCCCCAATTCCCCCGAGAAAAGGCTCAGAGCACTAAGAAGTTTTTTTTATAAAGGAGTGACATTTCTAAGGGCTTCAATTTTATAACTGGCTATGCAGTTTTTGGTCTTCATTATAAATATGTACTGCATCTTCAGCTAGATGAATCCTCTTGAAAAACGAAGCAAGATTTACACTAAAAAGTGAAAAAGCCCACAACTAACAAAACCCCTACCCAATACTATAGTAAGAGGACAATACCCTAGGAAATTATTTTAAGTATGACTATTTTTACATGATTTTTGAGGAAAATGTTGAAAGATAATTGAGATAATTCCTGTATCTACTTAGAATAATGTAGAATATACTGTTTTAAAGGCAGGTCACAGGCTCAGTGCATGAACTCTGCACACTCCTACCTGATCCCTAATCCTGAACGTGAAGAACCAAACCTGCACATTCATTGGAAGAAGATGCATTACAACAAAATAAATAAATAGGTACATAATGCTAATATGTCTTAATATAGTAAAACACCCTTCCTAAAAGGCTTTATTTGAAACATACATCCTGTCTTCACACGTCCTGCAGCAGTCTACACTAATAAAATTACAGGCTAGTTTTCCATGGAGTGCTTGCCCCATAGAGGCATAAGGTAGATGGGAAAAAAGAAAAAGAAAGGATTAAGTTTCATGGATAATCTCAAAATTGAGAATTGGACATTTTTTCCCCTGAAAAATAAAAATATTTTGGCGACAAGAGCGTTAAACATGGTTTTTTCCCAGGTAGTAGTGTCTTCAGCTGTTTTTCCTGTGTATTTTGGAATCAACTATTTCCTTAGCAATAAGAAGGTTTAAATTATGCATGAACATAAACAGGTTTAAATTATGCATGAACATAAATGTATTTGCAAGGAGTACAACAGCTGTAAAAGTGTGGGAACTTACTGTCTTGCTGATGTAATTTGTGCTGATATTCATACACTGAAGTCCTTCACTATTGCAGCAACCTCCACATCTGTAGATGGACACACATGGGGGTTTAAAGAAGGTGTTTGTAGTTGCTCCAAACTCTTTTCCCACATCCACACACACTTCACGCGGCGTGCACTGAGTTTTCCTCCATTCAGTATCGATACCTGCCAAGTTACAGGGAATTTCATGTTATAAAGTAACTGTTCAAAACCAAAACTATCTTTCAGTACATCAGGATTCCTTACTAAACTTCAAAACCAGAATATGAAATTCTAGAGTCACAGCCTTTAGTCAGTGTAACACACATCTCTCTCTGCTACCTTCTAGCTGATTTTTCTCCTTCATAGGGACATGACATATCATCATGGAGCAGATGAAAAGTCACAGTGGAACTAAAAGAGAATCCAACAGGCAGGGGAGACCTTAAAGCACAGAATCATAGCCTGGCTTGTGTGGGAAAGGACCTTTAAATGTCACCTGCCACCTAGTTCAATCCTCTTGTAATGAGCAAAGAGATCTTCAGGCAGATCAGGTTGCTCAGAGCCCCACCCAAACCTGAATGACCTTGGATGTTTCCAGGGATGGGGCATCTACCACCCCACTGGGCAACCTGTTCCAGTAATTCACCATCCTTACAGTAAAACTTCTCTTCCCTTTATCTGGTGTGAATCTACTTTCTTTAGTTTAAAATTATCACCCTTGTCCTGTCACAACAGGACGTGCTAAAACACCTCTCCTCATCTTTCTTACAGACCCCCTTTAGGCTCTGGAAGGCTGCTGTAAGAACTCCTGGGAGTTTTCTCTTCTCCAGCCTGAGCAGCCCCAGCTCTCTCAGGCCATAGCAGAAGTGCTCCAGCACTGCAAACATCCTCGCAGCCCTCTTCTGGGCCTGCTCCAACAGCTCCACATCCTTCTTGTGCTGTCCCCTGAACTGGACACTGTGGGCACAGCGCTGCTGATGGGTCTCACTGGAGCAGAGGGAGGGGCAGAATCACCTCCCTCACAGTGCTGGCCAGCAGCTGAAGCTGCACGTGTCCTTTCTTCACCTGGGGCAAGTCTCATCTTGAGTAAACTCTGCACTGTAGCTCTGCACACTTCTGCAAAGTAATTCTAACCAGCCCCACACAGTACTTCACTTGGATATAAAATATTATAATTTTAAAATTTTATAGGCATAATGTGAAATTCATTTAAACACATGCTTAGTTTATTAACTAGAAGGGTATAATTTAAAGCAAAAGTATTTAGCAATTATGTACAGCATGTGATTTAATCTGATGGATGATTTTTGTGCCCAGATTACCCACATAAATTTGGGCAAAGACTTTGTATCATGTTATACAGCATTTTACTAAATATAATCTTACACTGAACAGCCCTGAGACTTACAGCTGTAACTTTATTCCCTTTTGGCACTAGATTTTGGTAAGCTATTCAACAAAAATGGAAATTTTGCCTTATGTGTACTTAAAACTCTCCATTAAGGTACATGATTTCCAATATCATGTCCAAAAATACACCTCCTGCCATAAATCCTTCTTTCTCTGCCTACAAGCACTGGCTTAAACTGTAAGTTAATATATTTTCATGCAAGCTATCTGAAACACTGAAAGGTATTCAAACACATTGGTTTGAAAACTGTTTTGCCTGTTTTAGCACAACATCATTACAACTATCCTCTTGTAACATGAAAAAGTTAAAAGTGGATTATTTGGTGTTCCAAAGTCATAATGCATAAAGAGAAGAAAGCACTACCAGCTGTGATGCAATTGCAGAAAATGAGAAGAAACAGTTCAATGAGCCTAACTCTTAGCATCCTCTTTGATTTCTGCAAAATTGTTACAGCCTCTATGAAGTAGGATTCCTTATACTTTAAGACAAGCACTTCACTTTCTCTACTGAGCCAAGAAAGCACTTTTATACGATGGACATACCTAAAATATGTCTTCATTGATTTGTTTCATTATGAAAGGCTTACTATCAAAGATTTTCTACTATAGAAAACACATCCTATCAAATTGCTGAGATTGGTTTACTGACAATGCTTAGCTTTTAAAGCGTTTTTGACACAATTGAAAAGCCTTCAGAATTTCATTTTTTGTGCGTTGGAATGCGGATTGCGTCCTGTACTTACTTTTCAGGATCTCTGCATTATAGTGCGCTGCAGCAAATTTCAGGGAATCATCTGATCTTGTGTCAAAGCTGGCGTGCTCCCTGTTGTGTTGCCAACCTCCTCTCCTCAACTGACATTTGAATATTTTCCAGTATTCCGGGTAAAGCACTGTCATGAGTTCATCCACACTGGACACAGACCGCAATTGCTCTTCCAGGTCTTTGCTTCCATGAGCCTGCCAAAGTAACATGCAGGATTAATTACTTTCTCTGGTACACAAGGTTTGCTGGAAACTATCCTGAAAAGCAAGTCATGCATTGTAAAATAAAGGGGTCATCATCATAAAAACTGCTTCTGTCGGTCAATGCCAACATTACTATTTGACAAACAATGAAATGTTTTGCTTCTTCCACCACTTCTTTATGACTCTTGTAGTTCAAAATATCTGTGTGAGAAAGGAGCCTACACAATTAAGCCTACACAAACACAGTTTGCAGATGATATATATATATATATTTTTAAAAAGCATTTTTATCCTGGAAAGGTAAGTTTTTGTGATGAAATTTTGAATGCTTGAACCCCCAAATACTTAAATGATGTTCAGATTGCTTAATATCATATACTCCTGAAGTAACACTAATTATTTACCATTTAATCTCTTAGTCCCAGAAAACAGAAATGCCCAGAACTGCAAAACCAGTTAAATCAAACCCAAAAAAACAAACAAAACACTAAACAAAGAAACTAAATCATGTTATTTAGTAGCATTCTAGGAAAAATCTTAATAAACAAATTATATTATAAAGCATGACTTCCTAAATCAATAGGACATGAGGATTTAGGTACCTTGAAGACTGCAAACCTCACACTCCCTTGCTGTTTCAGGAGTAACCTTAAATCCTGTAATCCTGCTTTGTTACTCTCTGGCCTTTACACAAACTCATTGCAACTGCAGTTTTCTGAATGACTGAGATTTACATTCTATTTTATCGCTTATCAGGAAGATTCCTCTGTTCCTGTCAGATGAAGCACACTGCATCAAAAGACTGGTGTTTATCCCCTGCTCATTTCTCATCCATGGATTGCTGACTTCTCAAAGGGAAGGGCAGTATGGAGAAAGAGGAGTACTGAAGAACCTTTAGCCACCTTCTCAGCCTACATGGCCCTTAGATGGCAGTATGAGACACAAAATACAGAGGTACACACTAGTAACAAAATCTGTCAACTGGCTGGAGACTCTCTACAGTTTACTATAAAATTGTTGCTCTACTCCAAAAACCTTTAAGAGTGTAAAACGTCTAAATGCAGAAATGCGAAGCTAAATGAACAGATATTTACAATTTCTTATCTGACTCTTCCACTAACAAAAAAATAAACTCTTTCAGTTCAATGATTTTGAACATTACATGAGTAAAACAGGTAGTTTAGAACTAGCCCAGCTGAATCAAAACTGCTCCTTGTCTCACGGACAACTGCAAGGGTATAAAATGGCACGTGTGATTTCATCTAGCCCCTTATCTGGTGTCAAACATAGCAGAAACACAACACGATAAGGCAAATTCACAGAGCTCATTTCTGTAAACACAGCTATATACAGAGCTGTGAAGAGGACGAGGCACTGGACCAGGTCACCCGGAGAAGCTGTAGATGTCCAATCCTTGGAGCTGTTCAAGGGCAGGCTGGATGTAACTCTGAGCAACCTGGTGTAGTGAAAGATGTACCTGCCCATGGTGGGGGGCCAAAAGTTAGATGATCTTTAAGGTCCCTTCCAACTCCAGCCATTCTGTGATTCTATTATTCCAATACCAATTATAAATTCGTTTAATTTGACAAAGTGTTATGAAGTTAAAAAAATGCTTTCACTTAAGCCTCACTAACCACAGTGTCCTTGCAGATGACTGTCCTGGGAGGTTTCAACAATCAAGACATTGTCTCAGAAATGTGCCCATACAGGCCTTCATCTCTTTCCTGGTCACCATAGGAAGGGCCATTCCTGACCCAAGACATGAATCAAACAGATTCTGAGAGCTTTGACTTCAAATTTAATGGTAACACAGAGAATTTCACTCCCCACCACCCCTGCTCTCCTTGCAGGATGCCACTCAGGGTCTCAATCAGTGGGTCACAGACAAAAATCCAAGCTTAACAAGCAACTAATTTGGCAACTCGCTGCTTGCGCCTCCTGAGAGGTGAGGAGTGCAGGGTTTGAGCAGCCTCACTCCTGCCAAACTGTTTCCTGAGGGTGCTGCAGCACATGGCCCTTGAGTAATGGGAAGCAAGTTGCTGCACCAGCACAATGCCAGCGTTGCAGATGTGTGTCTGCCACGTGATGGGAATAGGCATGGCACAGCGTGTATATCCTGTCACAAGGCTGGGAGCCAGGCTATTATGTAAAAGGCAGAGGAATAAAACCTGTGGTTAGCCATCCAGCAGCTGATCCTAGGAAGTCCTAGCAGATCATGGGGGAACATGGAAAGAGAATTCAACCAAAGCTTTGCCACCTTTGATGAATCCTTGAGCCTGCACAGCCCACAGCAGACAAAACACCACATTGGCTGCTGATGTTGCAGATATTCAGAGTGCAGCCTAAAGCATCAGGAAAATAAGTAATGAAACTCAGTATTACTTTGTTGATAAAAAGTCAAGCATGAAGCAGGAAAGTGAAATTATTAGAAATAATGCATGCTGACTAATTCCTCTTTGGTCAGGCAATCAAGTTGTGTCTTTTCATCTGGACACAAAATTTTTTGTACCTATTTTAAATATGTACGAATAAAACTCAAAATATGAAGAAATTCATGGCTTTAATTAAGCATTGTATCAAATATAATAAAATTTATTTTACCCTGGATATTCCACAGGCCATAGTGCCATGTGCCTACAACTTGAGACAAGACAGTCCTGGTTGTGTGTATAGATTAAGGAAGGAGAGGCTGGAGAGCAGCACTCTGGAAAAGGACCTGGATGTCCTGGTTGATGTCAAGTTGAGTTGGCAGTGCCCTGGCAGGACAACCCTGTCCTGGGAATATCAGGCAATGCATCACCAGCTGGGCAAGGGAGGGGATTGTCCTGCTCTGCACCAGGGCAGTGTCACCTTGAATATTGTGTGCAGTTTGGGGTGCCTCAATATTTAAAAAAAAAAAAAAATCAAATTATTAGAGAGCATCCAAAGGAGGGTCACAAGTCTGGTGAAGGGTCTGAAGTTATTGAGAACACTTGGTTTGTTCAGTCTAAAGGAGACTGAGGGGAGACATCATTGTGGTCTTCAACATCCTCTCGAGGGGAAGCAGAGGGGCAGACATTGATCTCATCACAAAACCAGTGACAGGATTTGAGGAAATGGCATGAAGCTGAGTTGGGGGAGGTTTAGTTTGGATCTCAGGGAAAGCTTCTTCACCCAGAGAGTACTTGGGCACTGGAACAGACTGCCCAGGGAAGGGGTCACAGCACTAAGCCTGTCAGAATTCAAGGAGTGTCTGGACAATGCTCTCAGGTACATGGCGCGACTCTTGGGGCTGCTGTGTGCAGAGCCAGGAGCTGTACTTCAATGATCCTGATGGGTCCCTTCCAGCTCAGCTCATTCTATGATTCTCTGGGTAC
The DNA here is from genome assembly GCF_028551555.1 of Melozone crissalis. Lineage (NCBI taxonomy): Eukaryota > Metazoa > Chordata > Aves > Passeriformes > Passerellidae > Melozone > Melozone crissalis. The sequence goes on along the minus strand of NW_026535784.1, from coordinate 29,662,272 downwards.
TCCCTTAATATAAACAAAAAGGAAAACAATTTCTGGAGCAGATATATAAAATTACTTTTTAAAAATTATCATTATTGTATCTGAAATATTTTCTGCTTGGCTTAATTTGCTCGTAAAGATGGCTTCAATTCAAATTTATACTATGGAAAAACAATCTGCTCACCAGAAGACTTTTGTTCTCTCCCTTCTTCCAAGTCAGAAAAAAAGGAGAAGGAAACTCATATATATACACTGCATCTAGTGCCCAGAATTAGGGAAGGAAAAAAACCCCTATTAAAAAAACACACAAACAAACAAAAACAAAACAAAAACAACAGCAACAAAAAACCAACAAAAAAACCCCCCTTGAAATGTTGCTTTTTCAATATGCTTACAGTGTTACCTTGAGATACAGATCAACAATCTCTTCCTATATATCTATGTATTTTTTAGCTGCAGCAAATTACTCTCACATTACTCTCATCTGTGGAAAACTGTTTAGAGGAACATATGTTTAAGGAACTTGTGACTTAGTTTTGTAGAACAGCCAAGCATCTTGTTGACATGAACATCAAATGAAATCTTAAGTTCTGGATGATTACAAGAGTGTGTCCTACACACAGGATAAGCATCAGATCATTAAGGATTGTTAGAGTTTCCTACTTTTTAAGGGAAGAATGAATCTGCTTCTGTAAATATAATAGTGGTCTGGAAAGATTTTGATTTTGTGCAAATTTTGGTAATTTGACAAAAATATACTGTCTTGGTCCATATCTTTTATTCTTTGCTCTTTTTATATTGTGCATTGGCTTGTAGTGTGGGACACTGGATTTCCATTGCAAAACAATTTTGAGACTTAAACACATTTAGAATATATGACGACACAAAGAAAGTTACATCAACAAAAATGTACTAGAGATTAGAGGAGCTCTCATTTTTCATTCTTCTTATGCAAGTGCAGATTAGTGAAGTTCAGAAAGAAATATGGCTTGTAGCAGCACTTACTGCCACCAAGCTAGTTATTCCCAAATGTGAAGTTGAAAGGGAGGGAAAAAAAAAGTAATAGAATATTAGCACAGGTTGTAATAAGAGAGATTCTATGACTTTTAGGACTAAAGAATACTTTTTGATAAATTTAAACAGACAGATGCTTTTCATATAATTACAGAGCGCTCCTGATGAAATTGTGGACCAACTGCTTAATGTTTTACTAGCAGGAAATAGAGCCAAGAGTGATTGCACAGGAAGGAGTTTTCTCTATCTCATGCTTTTCTATATTGTTGGCATTTTCAAGTCAGTTAAGGAATTGGGGTTTGGACTTTTTTTTTAACCACCACCACTCCCTTCATAAGTGTTTATCCTCTCTGGTTGACCTTTCTACTATTTTTTTGTAATTTTTAGCTATTATCAGTGTTGTCCTGCACGAACATCTGAAAATGCTAGAAGGTGTATTCTAGAGACAGACACTGATTTAACCTTTGACTAGCCAAACACTACAAGATGATAGGCGCTATTAAGCAAAATAACAACCTAAAAATACAAGCGTGAATGGAGAACACAATAAAGATACACTTCTCCATTTCAATAATTTCACATTTCTATAAGGAACCGGGGAAGTGACAAATACATATAAATAAAGGTGCAAAGCTTGATGACAAGTGCTCTTGCTATTATTTAACTTCAGAATATTTAATTCTATCAAAGTATGTTTTTCACAACATGGCTTTCCATTACATGGTATGCCCAGTTTTTCATAAAATTACGGCTTGCAAGGGAAAGGGCAGGACACCAAATAGGCTCTATATTCATTAACAAAGTCAAATGTATAACAGATTTTCCATCCATTACATTACTTATCTTTCATATGTCCCCAGTGCTTGCCTCTATTATTAATAACAAAGGTCAGAACACTTAATATTTGGCAGCACGCTTGACACATAATTGATGGTGCAATATGCTATAATGATACCTTATGTATCTGTCCTGACTACAGCTGTCAGCTCATTTCATTTTCAAGGATTTTGTGGACAATTCTGAAGAGGAAAATGCTGTCTATAAACCCCTCTGTTTTAAGATGCTTATATTCTGTATTTATTGATTGACTGAAATGGGTTAAAATCAAGTACTTAAATCTGAATGTTGAAATTACTGGTAAGCAAATGGAAATATTACAGAAGTATTTATAAGTACTTCACTTGCATAATAATTTATTGCAATTTTCATGTATTTCAATGTTAGTATTTTTAGAAGTTGATGCCAATAAAAAAAAGAAAATATTTTAATTAAAAATTGTAAGTATAGTTAAGGATTAAATTCAACTTTTATGCCCACTTCGATGGTCTTACTAGAAAAGCCCTGATTTCAATCTCCCATGCACTCATTTGTCACCAGCAAACTTGGATGACTGTAGTTGAGAACTTTTAAGTTACCATTCAATACAGTAACAAAACAGAGCCTTACAGAAGCCAAACAGTAACAGTGAACATAAATTTTATTTCACATCATTTCAAATAGATGTGATGTGATATAAGTAGAAATAAGTAGAAAGACCACTGCAGTTAATATGAACTAAATCAAAACATCATGACAACAGCAGAGAGATTAGAATCAGTCTCTGCTCCAAAGAGCTTACAAAGCACATCAGACAAACATAAAAAGTAAGAATCAAAGAACAAAACAAATAAATAAACAAATCAGTCTGAACTATATTTTGCTTTAAGTGACTTCTATTCACTGTGACATTTTAAATACTAAGAAAAACATCAGGACAAGAAAACAAAAAAATGGGAGGAGTGAGGAATGTACAAACTTGATAGGCAAGGAAAAATAAATGAGTTTGGGAAGAAATTCAGAAGAATTTGTTAAGAAGGAAGAAAAAGACATTGGCTATAAAGATAAACTTAAGACTAGAGAAGTGTCACTTCTATATTATATATAATGTATTTTTTCTCTTGTTTTGACCATTTTTTGAGAGGAATATCATAAACTGCTAGAAAATCATCCTAGGTTTATACTACTTAATATTGCTCCTCCAGTTCATAAGTACAAGTATTTAGGCTAAGGTAATCAGTAATGCAAAATTTCCATGTTAAGGGAAATTAAATTTTATGCGTGTCAGCATTTTTATGGCAATATTTTATTTAGATATTCTTAGGCAATGCTGGAACAATACCTAAGTTTATAGATTTGCATAAGGGTACTTACATTAAGTCCTTTAGCCAAGCATTTAGCTGTTGCTGAGGTTCTGAAACATGCTTCTTGGCTGGTACTTATTCTTCAAGTACCTGCATTCCTCAGTGGTTCTCAACCTTCACTAAAAAAAATGCAGGTACTTTCATATATTCAATGGGAATTACTTATGACAATACCCTTTTTTAAATCTGAGTTCCCTGGGATGCAGAGAGAAAAGAAAAAAAAAATCTAGTTATTTTCTAGAGCAGCACTGTAGGCTGCTGCCTGACTGCTTCAGAAACTCATTTTGGACAGCTTGTTCTCACAGGTTTCTACAGACTTGGGCAATCAATACCATTCCTGACTATAACAGAGAGCAGTTTTCAGAACAAGGATTTGTGGCACCTTAGCTAGACTCCTATTTTGGAAGAAATTTCACAACTAGATTATAGTAACAGGAAAGGTTGTGTTCTCACACACTTCAGCCTGATCTTTCAAAAAAGATCAAAGGCTGCAAACATGTGGGATAACCCTTTGCTGTCTAAGTGCAGCTTCATCTGCATTGTTTAATTGATTCTAAGGCTTGTACTGAAGCTTCCAGCTAGCATTACAGACAGATTTGGAATCAATAAGGATTTGGATTATTGCTGCTGAAAGGCTTACATCTGATTAAACCTTGGCGACATCAGGCAGTGCAATCAGTACCAGATGAGATTTGTGCATTATTCTCTTGGTCACCAGCAGCTCCAGTGACCAGTGGTGACAAATGTGTGCAGCACCATGCACGACCAGAAGAAAGGGGAAGCTCTTTGTAAGTAAAAAACATTTGTAAAGTGAAAACAGAGGACAACACTGTGATGACTGCTGGGACATCAAGGCGATGAACAGGCACAGACCCCTGCCAGGAAGGACATAGCTAACAGAATGAGAATGCCAGCACTCTTTGCAATGCACGCTCTGCAACCCAGCCAGGTTCTGGTGCTGACTGCGTGCGCTGCCTCTACAAGACATCTGGGTGGCCGTCACCTGGCAGCTCTGCAGAATCTGACACGCTATAAAACAAAATGTTCATTTTGAATGCTTTTAAGCAACTTTTAACTAACATTGAGAGAAGCAAAGCACACAATTCTGAAAAGAAAAACTTGCACTCCTGCTAGAAACCTTCCTCATTAAAATACCTTACTCTCTCAGAAAAATATAAAATCCCAGTTAAGCTTTTTTTTTTTAATATGGTTTGAATATTGTTGTTTTTTCAAAATACCCTGTAACCTTGTTTTCCTTTCAGCAGTCACATGTATTCCATCAAAATCAGTACAACAGAAAAAACTATCAGGCCATTCAAAGAAGGTTGCTTATTCCCAGTCTTTGCTTAGCTTTCACTGGCATTGCTTTTATTAACAACTATCATTAGCTTTGTTAAAAAACCCAAATATAGAGTCTTTTTTGAAGAAAATTATTAACATGCTAGCACTGCAATGAGCTGCAATCCTGAGCAAGTGTAACACTGGCAGTGAGAATTAAAATCTTTCTCAGTATCAAATGAAGGGTTACTAAGTGGAGAGGTAAGGGGTAAATTCATTTTAAATGAATTTAAATTAATTTTAATTTGAATGCCAGCACATTCTGAGACACTGTCTGAGCACAGTACCTGCTCTACATGAACACATCCCAGATACCAATTAGTGAGTGAGTAGGAGCTCTGGCTGTGTATCAAGGGATTGGCTTCAAGAAGGCAGTGGGTAGTTTTTACATCATGTTTTCTATTCTGCAGGACAATCATTCATAAATGACGGTTTCACTAAGGGCAGGAATAATAAATTGCACATTCGTAATAACATATCTGAGTTATGCTGAACACATAGGTTCTCACTGTGATGAGACTATTTAGTTTATAATTCAACACCTTTGCTTATTCTTGAATTTTTGAAAATGCAGTCATTTGTAGGAAGGAAATATTACATGAATGCACCATGTCTTATTGTTGAATAATTTCTCTCACTACTAAGTAACTCGCCTTTTCACCAAGTTTTTAAAATCACTATTTGAAACACTGAGAAAATATAATTAATCCATGGTCTAAATATTTAGCAACAGGTCACAGAAATTTCTTGAATTAGTTATACTTTTAAAATGGTTCATATAACAAATAATTTCACAGGCCATGAAACTACATCATTGAATTTCAAAGACAAACTTGAACTTTATTCCTAAACAAATGTCTTAATCTAAAAAGACCATGATTTCTGTTTTGTTAAACAAATCTTGCACAGTTTACAGATCTGTACAGAAATATTAATTACAAGACCACCTACTTTGTCACTATTAAAAAAAAAAATCCAGCCATAAACACAACACACTACTTAAAATTCAAAAATAACTAAAGAAAAGTGAGCAAGTAATAACACAATAATTCTATTTAAAAAATCTTAGTTTTTGTATCTATGAAAGAGGAAACAAATAAAGGGGCTCAGAAACCTGTGCATTTTATTTCATTTTAGGGTTTCTAAGTATATGTCATTAAAATTATATTATTATTGGCTTATGCTATTTAGCATCGTGTTTTTTCAGTTAATTTGACACAAGCCTATTTAATAAGCCAAAGTAACACACCAGACTAACATAGCAGGCAGGTTTTGGAAATGAAGCTATTAAATTGTGAGATTTCATTAATAAAAAAAGTACCAGAAGAAGCTTTTATTTTTTTATCAAGCTATTACTTAAATATTTTATGTAAAGGAGCTCTGCTAATCCAGGCAAAAAGAAACAGATAATCTGAATTTTTTTAGCCTGAGTAGTTACACAATTCAGAGGACGAGCTACCCACAACCTACTTGTGCCTAACCTGATAATTTGTGTTGGAAATTTGTTCTACTCTGAATTCTGTGTGAAATATCCTTTGGACCACAACTTGACATCTGTAACAGATAAGTTATGCAGAGACAAACCCATTTATTTAGATATTGAGCCTGTAATACTTTTCTTTTCCTTTTTGCTTTGCCTGATTGGCAAACTTCATTGCAAACTACATTATAGAAAATCAGTAGTTCTGTGGAGCTGGCACACCTGTTCAGAATAATGGGGAAGAAAAAATAAAAATAAGAAACAACAAGGGCTTTGATCACAAGAAGAGAAATCATGCTTTTGTACCACTAAAGGAGAAAGCTTACTGTACCATGTAAAACCTGACAGGTATTAAGAGATTTGCCAGCAAGGCATGAGAGACAGGGATAGGCAAATGAAACCCTGAGAATGGCAAATCCAAGAATTAAATTGAAACTTGGTCACAATTCCCTTTCATGCAACTAAATCAGAAGAAATGTATGTTGCCTATTATTTTTGGCTTAAATTATTCTGAATAGCGTATTGTACAGCAATGTTACTTAAAAAGGATCAGGGAACATCAGCAGTATTAAAACAGATCCTAATTTACACTGACAGGACATAGAGTAATCCAATGCTGAACACAGTATGTTATCAGAAGAGTTTTTGAATGAGGCTTGACTCCAGAATGAAGTTATTGCAAGAAGTATGCCCTGAGGACTCAACTTCCATTGAATGGCAAGACATATAACCCCTGATGGAAGATACAATATTGCATCTTGTAATCCATCATAATTGCCATTAGCTGAAACTTGTCCTATACCACCTTGTTGAGCTGCCTCCATTCAGGCCCAGAAACTAATGAAAAATAGATTAATATGGAACATATATATTAAAAGGAGGCATACAGAGAGCAGGAGAAAGGGAGAAAGAGGCTCTAGTTATTCCAGGTCTCTGGAAAGATGTAAGGAAGGTGTTTAAAATTAGGCTATGCATAGGCGTAAGCCCTACTGTTATACTGAAATATTTACTAAGGTTAATCTTTTTATCTGCTCTTTGAAGTAAATAATTTTTTTAATTTAAAAGAATGGGTTTGGTCATTGCATTTTGTAGTTACTCGGTCACAGACTCTTGAACAGAAGAACTTTAGGTAAAGAAACCCAGTCAGATTTGTGACATGAAAACAGGAACAGGAGAAGAGGTAAGGGAGTAAAAGTGTGTTGGTACTATGACTGTGTAACACCCATCTCCAGCTTGGAGCACCCTGAGATTTTATTTTTCAGCAGGAAAGGTGCACATCTTGAGTTGACAGATTCTGATACAAAAAGCAGGAAAAAAAAACCAACAAAAGGCTCTCAACTTTGTGAAAACAAAATAGATCCTATAATTTTCATTATCTTCAAAATTAAAGGTTCTAGAGGTTTTCTTAGATTTTAGCAGGAGAAAGCGTCAAAGCAGGAGAACTTATGCAGAGAGAAATTTCAAATTCTCCAGCACTCCTGGCGGCCTTTCAGGAATTGCTTCTCAAAGCATATGAAACTACTTCCTAAAGACAATCTGGAGAGATTACTTATAATGGTTTTCATATAAAACCATGATGGAATTATGTGCACACAAAAATAATGCAGTAGAAGAATTCCTTTGACTTTTTTCCCCAATAGCTTATGGCATGTACCACAAAGCATACACATGTATTTATAGGATTGCAGTCCTGGACACTGGAATTTTGGACACACACTTAGTAATACCAGGAGCCCATTGTAGTCACTGAGGTCACCATTTACAGGAGCAGACCATGAAACAATTTCTGTTTGTTCTTGTATGTTTCTAACATTTCTTTTACTGGGAACTGCAATTTCCTCAATGCTTTAAGAACAGCTCTTTTCAAACAAAGTAGATTCAGACACAAGGAACACATGTCTCATTAGAGTAACTGGCAGTGAGAATGACATTTCTGAATTAAATTTTGCTTCAAAAGAAAGTGTTTTGTTGATTTTCAAATTTATTTGAACTAGGATCCCAAAAAAAGGGAAAAATGTAAATGGATGAATTTTAAGAACATTTTGTTTCATACTGAAATAGTTCTAAAATGATTTGGAGAGCAATTATAATTTTAACTTTATAAACATGTATGGCAGATGCTATTAGATATTTTTATTAATTTAACTAGAGGATATTTCTGATACCTCCCACAATAATCTCCCATGCTCTTTTACATTTAAGAGAAGTCAAATAGCTGCCTTCCAATTATAAGTGTCAAAACTTGAACAGTATCTATTAAATTCCCGTTTTTCCTGAGAAGGAAAGGAACTAAGAACACAGAACTTGCTGTTTCAAAAGACTTAGATTACAGAAGTGTTGCCTTAATATGTCTCTTTGCAATTATTTGCATTCATCATTTGGATCCATTAGAACTTAAACTATGGCATAATTGTATTTCTTTTTTGAGCTGCCATTAAAATTGACTGTGCCTTTAAACAAATGTGCCCAGATGCTCTGGGTACAGCAGCTAATCACAGGCACAAAGGCCCAGTCAAGGTCAGGCTGCAACTTTGTCTCTAATTGCCCGGTTATACATTCCTTGTTCACGCAAATCTTCTACTGACTTCAATGGGATTTTTGTTTAGTGAGGATTACAGGATTCAGCCTCCTAGCTTAACTACTGCATCCATACATCGCTGTAATATGCTTCAGTCCCTACAGTTACAGTATCTGTAGTTTTACCAGCCCTAAATATCATGTTGAGCTTTTTAAGACTTCTACAGTTCCAAAGCCCTAAAATGCAGTTTCTGTTTTTAATCCTTTTCTTTTTTTGGCTCTTCCACAGTCACCACTATTGGACTTTAAATAATAGTTACCTGGAAGCCCATCTTTGTCTTACTGCTGCTATAATTTTCATTTAAAACATTCTAATTTGCTTTATAAACCTACTGACATAACTACTGTATCAGCCATTCTGCTAAAACATAAAGACAGCATGTTTCCTACTCAGTTACATTTCAGGTCCTTATTAAAGCAATCTGGCGCTTTTTTCATGATCTTACCAGCGCCTGTAATAGCTTTTGTTGACTTCTCTAAACATTTTTGCTTGCCACAACATGTTTGTATTATTAATTTCCAATTCCATTTTTTTTACATGTTTACATCAGGTTGCTTTGCAGTCTTCCCAGTTTACTCCACAACATATGTCCATGAAACATTTTTCCATCATTATACAAACACTACAATCTAGACAAAGTGCATGCCATAATTTTTTATCAGACCAGCTGTACAACTGAAAGACAAGGGTGTTTCTATGTTGTCAGTTCAGGCCTGTTGGTCTCTTCCTCATCCAAACTGAACACATGAGGAAACCCAGATACAGCTGACAAGACAGTTCACTCCAGTGCCTGATTCTAACAGCACAAAAAAAACCACCGTGAGCTTGTCCCCAGAACATCCCAGCTGCTCTAGCTAGAAAAAACCCTTTTTGTCACCTCCTGGAGCATGCAACCTGCAGTATCACACTACACAAAGATCTTTCCAAGGGGCTGAAGCACATACTTTGACAAGTTAAAATCAAAAATACACTCAAAACCCCAAAAAACCCCAAGTTTCTCTGAACTGATGGACCCTCCAAAGCAACAAAAACAGTAATTATGTCTCAGAGACATTAAACAGGAGCTGAGGGTACTGACAAAATGCTCTGACAAGTGTGTGTGCTCATCCTGCTCTGGGCACCATTGACATTGGGCAGACCCATAACCAAGGGGCCTGAGGGCTCAAGTTTGCTCTCTACTACAATCCACAAAGCTCACCTAGATAGAGCCTTTCCTTCCTTAAGAAATGCCATGAACATGAGATACATCTGGTGCAACCCTTGCCAAAGCCTTGATTGACTCCTAACACCTCCCAGAGTAAAGCCTCTTTCACATGGACTCCCTGGAAAGTGAAAACAGATCAGTGAAACTACAGGACAGCACATATAATTTACAGCTCAGTAACTTCCCCATGCATCTCATATCACAACAAAGCCAAGCAGCTTCAGAGGGCTACAGTTTAGTCTAATCAAATTTATTGATACATGTTAAATCCCTGTTGCATTTGTGTATTTACCAAATGAATTTTTATTAGGAAATGGGCTTTTCTCCATACTCCCTCCCCATGCAAGGTCTTTGTGGAAATGTAGCTACCTCAAATTCTCTGACCCCTGGATTCTAAACTATCTGCTAGATTTAAGAAAAAAGCTTCTGGAAGACTTTATATGTCACAAACTTAGCCTCTGTCATTGCAAACACTTCACGCAAAATACCAAAAAATAACCCAAGCAAAGCTGTCCAGGTAGAAAGTCAAGTATTCACTGGTCTTACCATAGGGAAACTTTACTTGACTGTTTCACACCCTCTGAACTCTCTCACACTTGTAATCCTACCTTCGTGCTATTTATGCTCTTGTTCTCACTGATGTCATCTCCATTTTTGCAGCATGACACTTTTGATAGAGATGTAGCAAATCTTATGTTAGAGGATTCATCGTGAAAAAAAACTTAACTATTTCTTTTTCTACTGATTAGAAAGATGTGCTGGTGAGCACTCAATATTTTTATTATGTTAAACATTTTTATTTTTAAACCTATAGACTTTGTTTCCACCCAGGCCTGAGCTCATATAGGTCTTTGGGTAACTTCAAATGTTTCTGCTAGCCTCAATTCTAAATATTAATTTCTGACTTCTGAGCAATATGTGAACTGTGAGCCAAAGACTGAGAAACTGAGTTCACTTTTGTCTTATAAGAGGCCAATACTCCAATATGCTTTTAAAAGCATGTTACTGTAATTTGAACAAAATTTCTTGAGCAGCAGGTTTTGAAGAATTGCTTACCTGAGGACCAGAAGCATAAACTAAAGTGACACAGTGGGTATTCATTTAGTTAAAAAGTCTCTAGTGAGTTGCAAGCAGCAGCAAATATATAATTGCTGCTCAAGGTTTGCAGTTTCTGCGACATCACTATAGGAGTGATAAGAATACTATTTAATGGCATCCACTTTCAAGGTTACCTTATGTTCCAACAGAGTTGGAAGCAGTCACTGCCAAATGACATACAAGCTGGTACTTGTCATGCTTGAAAGGCACATGCTAGTCAGAAGATTGTATCAGCTATTTACTTTAAATGCAAAAGAGCACTTAACTCCCACTGACAAAAAGGGATGCAAACTCGGTATGTTTAGGACACTGCTGCAGTCACCAGGTGCTAGCCTCATGCAGAAACAGCAGCTAACTTCTGGGGCTCCAGCACCAGCCTGACCATTGTACTCTTTTTCCCTGGCATATGCAGCTACAGGGAAGAGCACAGCTAATTTCCAGGTGAGGTACAGATCAGTACAGATCAGCCTGTGGGCTTTGCATAAGGATTTCTTACCCTTCTTCAGTATCATAGTGCTCTGTCCCATCAAATAAGGGAGGCTGGATAAGCCAGCAGAGAGATGCAGTTCAAAGTCTAGACTGCTGGAATTTACATAAAAGCCATGTTAACTCACTATCCTCTCTGTAAGCAACATGAAGCACACACATGAAAAGTATGAATTAGAACTGGACAATCAAATTTTGGAAGGTAACAAAGTACATGTTACCCAGCCAATAAGCATGTTTTCAAACTGAACTCAAAACCACGTCTTTTCTCTGAAGTAAAATTCTTGTGTATCTTATTTTGACCTTCTTTCAGTAAAGCCTGCACTAAGTCATGGTCCTTTGCAGCCTGCACTCAGAACAGAGAATGATTCTCTGAAGTGTCCAGATACATACTTTCCATTCTTGGCCTTTTTCAGATTTCCAACAAATACTCAGCATTTAAGGATGGATCCCTGTTCTCTGTAGCCACATGTGGCTGGCTTCCTGAGCTCAATGCCAACATTTCCTTAGAGCATTCCTTACATGAGCTGCCTAAAACTTCTCCCCACCATCTTTAAGACCAAATGACACATGCACTGAAGTCTCCCAGCTCTGACTGTCAAAGCTATTTGTGCTTACTGATTCTGCCCACAGATAGACTCCAGTGCTGGCAGACTCAGCACCCTTCTTAGGGAAAGGCTAAGTGATCCTTCTCAGGGCTAAACACACTTGAAGGTAGTTTTGAAGAGTACACGGACGCTACTTGTTGAACAGCAACATTTCATGATACCCTCCCTGTACAAAATTAGTACAAAAAGCACATAGTAATCACTTTAGCACAAAATCACACAGAAAATGCAGCAAACACACGGAAAAGGAAGCAATAAGTCTTCAGTTCCTAGAGCTTTCCCAATGCAAGTACACAGTGAAGCCCCATGTGAATTCACTGAGATAGCCATGTCAGGCAAACAGGCTAGCATGCAGAATTATACCTATTTAGCAGTACCTCCAAATTTAAAGCCAAAGAACTTCTGGGAAAAACAAACAGAAAGCAATCTTTAACTGACTATACCAATATTCCTGGCAAAAGGCCTTACATCTGCTAATAAAAGGTAAAAGTTACACTTGGTATCATATCCTGAATCAGAAGGTAGAGTATATCACAAAGATGTCGATTTGCCATTATATTAAAAGTGATTGCCTCAGGATTTATACTTAATCCAGTTTTCAGAAAGCATGAGCTATTCTAGATAGAAACAGATGTCAGAAAATGCACTGTCAGACAGAAAATATGGCACATTATTCTAAAAAAGAGGCTTAGGATTTTTTCAAATAAAAATTCAAAAGACAATTCAATATAGTCAAATCCAGCAAAGGTATAAATGGCATATAGTTATATGTGTGTTCTTTCATGACTTCAGATTTATCACTGGTATATTAGTGACTCCGATTTTCATGATTTAGATATATTACTGGGTCACATGGCAGTATTTTTGAAAGTAAGGGAAGACTTAAAAACTTAGAAATATAATTTTAATTTAAAAGTCTTCCAGATTTATGAGCCTTGTCAGGAGGGGGGAATGTGTGTAGGTTTTTTGTTGTTTTGGTGGGGGGAAATCCTTTTTTTTGTTTGTTTGTTTTGTTTTCTTTCTTATGGCCAACTAGTACTTTTTACTTTCTAATCCTCCTAGAATAACATATTGGAAAGGTCCCCAATAGTCATCTAGTCAACATCCCAATCAAACTTCCAAAGACAAAAAAATTCAGAATGTCTCTAAAAAACTATTTCTATTGCTTAATCATCCCCATAGAAAATATATTTTCTTATTATATCCTTTGGAAGCCTCTCCTGCTTCAAAATACGATAATTGGCTCTGGCTCTAAGCCTGTGCACCTCAGTGAAAAGCCTGGTTCCAAAGCTGAAGTAACCTGTAAGTGGAAGACCACTATTTGGTGCCATCCTCTCAGAGCCTTCTCATAGGGCAGATGTTTCAGCCCATCTTGGTGGCCCACTGCTAGACTCCGTCAAGTTTATTAACATCTTTCTTGTTGTTTTGTTTTCTTTTTCTTTTTGCTGAAAACCAAGCACAATATTCCACATGTGGTTTAACAGTCAAGTAGAGGACAACCACTTGGCTTAATTTAGTGGCCAGACTCCTCTTGAGGGAGCCCAGGACACTGTCAGTCTGCATGGCTGGTGTTCAGCTTCCACCAGGAACCCTAAGTCCTTTCCCACAGAGCTGCTTCCCAACCACTGAGCCTCAGTCCCTATCACTGCAAGGAGCACTTCCATCCCAGGTTAAAGACTTGCATTTGTTTTTATTGAATCTCATCAGATACCAGTCAGTTGATTTTTCCATGCACCTGAGTCCATCTGAATGGCAAACCTGCAAGGAAGTCTATCAGCTCCATGCCTCCACACCTCCAGTTTGTGGCTATACAAAAACCATATGAAGGTGGGCTCTGTCTCACCAGCATGTACCCTCTTCTCCTGTAACTCTCAAAGGTATAAAAACATGGTTAGAGTACAGTAACACCAAGGTTGTGGGTTTGATACCTGGGTCATTCATTATTGAGTCCATTAAGAGCTGGACTCAATCCCTGTGGGTCCCTTCCAACTCAGAATAACATGTGAATCTGTGACTGTAGCAAAACAGGACAAATCCCAGGAGAGAGCTCTCATCCACAAACCTAATAATTTCATTAGAAAATGTGATCAGATTTGTCAAGCATGATTTACTCTTGGCATGCACAGTCTAACTCCAAAAATATCCATTTACCAGTTCTCTAATTAAACCTAAAGTTGGCTCTTTTTAAGGGCAGGGTGATACTCAGCTACTTGAATTCCTCACATGAGCTTCAGTAATTCATAGTTGCTACAAGCCAAGGCTGTCTTTGATTATTGCCTTCTTGGCCAGACCTTAATTTGTGAGGACTCTCTCACTCAGATACATTGCACCCTCATTAGTGTCCTTTTGACAGTCTCCAGAAACATCCTGGGCTGCTTTAATGTGTGGCCCTTCCAGAAGGCAGGAGGGAGGCTAAAATCTATCCCAAGAACAAGGGTCTCAGAGCTGCTTAAATATGACATTGTCCTATTCCCACACTAAGCAAGTGATCCCTAAAATAGGCTCACCATTATGTCACTCATGCCTGCCCCTCCTTCGATCCTGATCAACAAGAAACCCATCCTCTCAAACTGCTTCTATTTGCAAAGGAAAACCCCCATTCCTGTCTTCTCTGCCAGTCTTCCTACATCCATCCATCATAGTTGTTCCAACAATGCCTTATTGATGGGTCTGCATGCAGAGGTCTGTCTCCTCCTGATTGATTCCTATGCTGTGTGCATCTCTCTGCAAGCAATTCTTCCCTGACAGTCTATAAACCAGAAGATTTATGTTTTGCTTTGGAGTTGTTCTTCCTCAGATTTGACCATCTGCTGGTAGTACTTTTCTGTCTGTCATCCAAATTTTGCTTGTTTTCTTCCAACAAATTTTTTCCTTCTCTTTAAAATCTGTGTCAATCCCTCTCAACTCCAGCAACAAAACATTAATTAAAAAGTACATACAGACAATCTCACAAAGTTTGTCTATCAGCTGTCACACTTTCAAATTAGCACTGCTACTTTGGGAGAAGCTGTACTGCTGCAAATTAAAATTATGAAAAACCTGTAGAAGTCTATGCAGTAACATGTTCAATTCACATATGTAGGCAATGGGAGGAAAGGTTTTATCCTAGCCAAACAAAGATGAAATTTCATCTAACACAGTGAGTTTAAAGACCAGAACAGAATACTGAAAATATTACCTGGAACTGGGCAAACAACCACATAAGTACAGCTATCCTGCACTGATACTCCAACAACCTCCTTTAACAGTTACCCTAGGAATATCTAAAGATTGCAGTCCTGATTCTGCCTAACCCAATTTCATTTGGCACAGGATGCACTCTGGATCAGAACACAGGCACTCTAGCTGGGAGGTGCAGTTGATTCCCTTGATGGACAAGAGGCCTTGACAGAAAACATTTCCTGAGACAAAAAAATCAGCAGGGCCTCAGTTCTGCTGAGGATACTGACCAGCAAGACATTGAAACATTAATCAACAGTGAGGATCACCAGCTTCACATCTTGAACTACACTTCCACTTCCTTGGCTAAGCCTGCAGAAGAGCTTTAGAGAATAACAATACAGACTACCATTTATAAGAAGTGTATGCAGTTTCTCTTCCAGCAAGCCAACTGACTGATGGTAACTTAACATTTGTTTAGCAAACGGAGGTCACTTAAAAAAACAAGATGTTATTGACCCCTACAGTTAGTACAAAAAACCTCTGAGAGAAGGAATAGACACACAATTCAATGTGCTGGAAAAAAAGTGTTAATGTTGACTACTGAATGAAAACTCTACCAAACACCTCCCACTGATGGGTTACTGCTATAATATTGTAAAAAAATGTAGATCACTTGTGGTTCCTCCTAAACAAAACACTCACAATCCAGATTTCCAGTTGAGAATCTTCTTTCATTCAGACTTAATTCTGAGCACATCTTTTTGAATTAAATCAAGAATATAATCCCCAAGGAGAAAACAAAGTGATATAAACATTTGTAGGGCAGGAGTTCAGACTAGCCTTCATTTTAAATTTATTTTTGAAAAAAGCTTTCTATTACTAGGTGACTATTCCCATATTTATACACACTCTTAACACATGTAACTGTTAGGTATAACTTCCTATATATTGCTTGGTTAGACAAACTTTTTTTAGAAGCAAGATCATAGCAGAGAAAATGGCACAGAAAAACCAAAAATGCACAACCAAAAGAGGCTGTGTTCCTCACTATTTCATGAAGGCTTTTTCCAAAATGCAGACAAAAAAAAGGTTGTGTATATTATAAAATTGCTAGACTAAAATCAAAATTGTTTCTATAGCTAAGTTCTGCTCCTTTTCAAATCTTGAATGAAAAGGCAGCCCAACCCCTTTGTTAGAAGTGCCTGCAAATATAAAAAAACATAATTGAAGGAGCCATTTCTGGCTGTTGTGACCACAGCTACACTGATTTTAGTGGAGTTGAGACTATTAAGAGCAGCTGAAGATCTGGTCTTTCAATTTAAATTCTGTCTTGACTTTGAGTAATTCTGTTGAGGTCACTAGAACAGGGTTACTCAGGACATAAATTTGCCCCAAGGGCTTTTGTTGCCTGAGATATAAATATATTACATTAATGTATAAACAGAAAATGCCTAGCAAGTTCCAGTAAAGCAATTAATGTAATTAGTTTTTAACTTGTGCTCAAGTCTCTCAAGGGTTACTGAGGGTCAAATTAGGGAAACACATTTCTGAAAAGCACAGGTCCTAAAACAACAAAGTTTCATCTGACATCTCTAAGTGGTAGCACCTCTGTATTTTGAAATCTAATAATCTTTTTAAAGAGTAAACAGATGCAAATGAAAGAATAAAATACATCTGAAATGTTGGAATGTCAAATTTAAAAGCAAATGATAATTCTGTGTGTTTCCAGAAACAAAAATGCTTTAGTTAATTTCTATTTAAACTTCAGAACATTATAAAGATACAAATAACAACAAAAGCAAGATTTTTTTTTTTTCATATATTCTAAAACAGAAAAATTCAGGTGCAAACAAAAAGTAACCACTTTTTACTGTCTGTAACCTCTCCCCATCTGGAGTTTAGGGTTCAGTAAATCTTGCACCATATGAAGCACACACAAGTTAGCAGGATTGGGCCTAAGCATTGAACATCAGTGGACCACAGCAAGCTGTTTATGGAAACTGATGCCACTTGTCATACACATGAACCAAGCAGCAGCATGGTCTCATTTAGAAAGGCAAAAGCTGAAGGTTGAGAAACACTCTAAGACACTCATTATCTATAAGAATGTCAGGGAGAATATTTTTTTAATTAACTAAACCTGTCTGAGAACCCTAAACAGCCACTAAAATATAATTAAAATGAACTATCAAAGGTCACCATGGACCATTTGTTCATTTGGATAACAACAGAGGCAGATACCAGCCGTTGATAACTCCCATTTATTGAATTTATTAACAAGCTGCAGGAATGTGCTTGTTGCATTACATGACTATGCATATTGAGCAATTGTTTTATTTCAACTTAACTTTCTTCCATTTTACATAGTTCACAACCCTTTATGCTATGCAAACACAAGACTTTATTTTTAGATCCTGTTATGTCACACGTGACATTTATCAACATGTCGATTAGTTACAGAAAACTGAAGAGTATGGAAATGCAGTCTCCTTAAGGGCTAAAGAGACCAGATAAATCATGACTTTACAACAACTACTTGTAGCATGTAGTTCTGACAGCACATCAAAACTCTGAATTTTTTCATGCCAAATATGTAAATCTGTTATTTAACAGTTGCTAACAAAGCAGGAACTTTCAAAGTGGAGATTAAAAGGAATAGAATAGTAAAGTCTCAGTTCCATTAACAAAAACACGATGCTTCCATATACAGTTAGAGTACCAAGGGATGTGAGCAGCCAAATCCACATCAGCTTTAATGGAAAAAGACAGAAATACGTATTTCTGAACCAGAAATGGAAAAATGCTTTTGATCTAGCTCATGAAGGATAACAAACCCTGACAACACACATTTGGGATGCTGCTCTCAGGTTCCACTGTAGTATTATAGTGCAATGTTTCTAATTTATTTGCGTAGATATATTTCTAATTTGTAACTGCATATACAAAGTCCTTTGAATTAAAAAGGAATTCAAGCAAGTCAGATAGTTCACACTGAAATAAAAGGAAATATTTTTGTTTCTGATTTACAGAGAAGTAACAGCTGGCCCTTATTATGTCTATGTACTACATCAATCACCAAAAACACAAACTCCAATAAATCTACCTTATGTCCTTATACATATAAAGCTGTTTTTCCCTTCCTAGACCAGATTGCTAGCTTATGAAAAGTGGTACAGCTCTAAATCCAGCACTCTATCTTCTAATCAGTTCAAATTATGTACCAGACACAAATTTATCTAGTTTAGCTTTTACAGATGGGGGTGGATTTTGGTCTTGTTGTTGTTGTTTTATGGGGGTTTTGTTTGTTTCTTTTATTTTTTTTACCAAGTTATTGACTTCCACAGAGAGCATGAGACATGGTACCAGTAAATCAGAGTATCAGCAAGTACTGCTTTTTTTTTTTCCAAAGCTCAATCTGCAATAGATGCCAATTTGTGCATCATTATCTCTACTACAGCACGTGTTGTTTTTAAACAGACAATGCACTGCAACTGGATAGTGACAAGAATAAAAAGAATAAAGGCAGTGGAAAGAACGTTAACCACAGAAAGATGAGTAGGACTTGGCCTCTCACGCTCCGACCACCCAATGAATGGGACATTAGTGCTGAGAAACAAACGTGCTTTAACTCTCCCATCTGACAAAGAAAGAATGAAGCAGAACAGATTGTCCAGCAAGCTTCTGTTAAGGGCTTATCACAATTTTCAGTACTGGGGCTAGAGCAAACCACTAGAGAGCAAATATTTCTGCAGTCTACTCCAACTACATGGGAGGATTTAATCCAGACTGTGAAGAAGGAAATAGTTTTCCATTAAATAGAGCATTGACCTTCAAAGGAAAGTTGATCTTCTACCTAATCAGCAGAGGAGCAACTTATGGACAGATGGTGACGAGAAGACATATTTATGTCTTTCAGTCTTTACATTCAGGTTTAAAAAAGGTCAGTGGTAACCAGGCAGCTGACATGAGTAACAAAGTAACAAAGGGCTTCAGCTAAAATGGGGAAAGCATTCTCCTATGTGTTTATCTGGATGCTAAAATACTTTCAAATTTGTCAGAAGGGACAACAGAGCTATTACTTGCCATCTTTGAGAACAATCAGTCTGGAGGACTGCTAGTTTCCAAAGACTATGAAAGAACCAGAGTTCCTACCCCAGGCTCAATTCCAATTGCACAAACATTAGAGCAAATGACAAACAAACAAGTTATTTGCATTTTCTTAGGGAGGAAAATGAAAAATCATCCTTATCCTTTATGCTCCAAAAGATTGTAAACATCTGTTACAACTGTGTGTAATACACTAATCACATCAAATTAATGCCATTACCTTTTCCTGTTATGGCAGGGAAAGGTTTACTGATAAGGACAGAGCAACATGGATTAGATGAGTTAGGATAAACCTTCTACATGCTAATAAGCAGCACTGTTGCATTGTCACATGGGGAAGAGCCAAACTTTCCCTCTGCCTCTTGCCTGCAACCCAGCCTCACTGCCCCCAACACCCTTCTCCTAACCTTGCACCATCTCTGCATGCATATGTGGCCACAAGGCAGATCCAGATGCCTCTCCAGCAGCCTCTGCTGCAAAAGAGATCACACATACTTTTAAACTCACTATTTCTGCAGCCTAAATAAAGTCAGAAACCAAGACCTGACTGGGCTGCACATGATATCTGCATAACAGCTTCCCCAGCCCCTGCCCCATGAATGGTATTGAGAGGTCCTGTGGTCAAAGGGATCCACTAAGAGATACTGATTAGGAAGCCTTGCCCTTTATCCAAGGTGTTGCACTGGCTAAGGACTACAGAAATACAAACAGTTGTCATGGAGCTGCACTTCCTCTTACAATTATTCTCGAGAAAAAAAAACCTGTGTAATTTTTTCTGCCAGCTCAGTTTTCTTGGAAAGCTTGTGACCTCAGTGTGAATTAAAAGCATCATCTTGTCCACTCTGTAATTTATTTTGACTTTAGTAAGGCTTTTTCCTTGATATTCTAAGACACAGGAAATGTGGTCTAGAGGAAGTTACTACAAAGAGGGAAGCAAAACTGCTGGAAAACTGTACCCTACGTTGTTTGTCAATGTTTCACTGTCAAAGTGAACACAGCTGTGCTCACTGTCGAAGTTAACACACTTGTTGCTGTGCAGTTGAACATACTCATTCTGGATTTGGGTAGCTGAAGAGAGAGATGCTTACCAAAATATGCTTCTGACTGCTCAGTGGTAGGCTGTAAAAAGTTTGGATGACAGGATCAGATTTCAAAAGAAACTCTGTCGATATAAGAAATACAGGGGGAAAAAGGTTATGAGATTTTGTTAGGACACTTTTACCCTTCAGAATCTTCTAAGTTCAGTCCTTTAGGCAGGAATTCTCAAGTGGACAAATACAACTGAAGAAGTGACCAACTGCTGCTAACTTTGTAGCAGCTCTCCAGTAAAGCCATGTATGAGTCACAACCTGAACATGAATTAAAAACTAAAAAGAGCACACTCAAGAGACCAGTGTTTAGTCTAAAGAAGAGGAGTTTGAGGGAAGTTAAGAGCTAAAGACAAGGAAAGAGGAAATAAGTAATGTTCCATATACACATTATTTTGGACAAAGAGTAACAGATTTATACTTGCAGCACACGCTATTTACACTGGATATTAGGAAAAAGAATTCTGGTGAATCAGCTTCTTTCCTAGAGATCTGTATGGGAAGCCATATTAACCAAATTCCCCTTCTGTCTCTTAATAGTCTCCCTTTGCTGTGCCACAAAAAGACTTTTTTTGAGGCTTTTTTGTTTGCTTTGAATCTAGCCAGCATCTTGCTTTCTGTCAGTCTCATTGTAAAGCAGAACTGCTGCAGCTGAAGTCAGGAAAGCAATCAAGACAAACTTCTCTGATGGAACTACATCAGCATATCTCATGAGCAATTGTTGTAAACAGTCCAAGTATTTGAAACAAAATAAGGACATGTTGATTCAAAATTTTTTTTACCGTGAAGCTTCAGCTAGATCCAGTGCACCAAGTAACTACCTCAATATTCATATGGACAGCCCTACATGTGAATGTGATTCCAAGAAAAAGTATATTTTAGTGTAATTATATATTGGAAGGAAAACACAGTTGGTTAAAAATGCCCAAGAAATAATCCAATAGAGTGATTATTAAATGTGTTGGATATAACCAGCCAACAAAATCTCTTTGTGAAAATACATAAAGTACTTCTAGACTATTACCTTGCAGTTACAAAACTGCCTAACAAATGTTGTTTGGACACCTGCTCCAAAATCAGGATTCTACCATATTGCCATCCAGTACTTTAAGAGGATGGGAAAGAGGAAGGGAGTAAAAGGGAAACAGATATTTTTCTCACTAATAGATCGATTCCAAAAACTTTGAAATGCAGGAGGCTCTTTCTTTTTTCTTTTGTTTTCTTAGTAGTTGTGCAAAATTTGCAATGACTTTCAGAAAAAAATACACTTCAATCTTTTAAAGCCACATATATAAGTGTATATAAAAGCAAACACGAAAAAAAAAGGCAGAAATCTAATTAGGCTTTAAAAAGACAAAACACAAGGGGAGCCACAACAGTGAAATGTAATCTTTCAGTGAGCTGAACACACTTACATTGCTGACTACCTTTCCCATTCATCAATTCAGATGCCTGAATCCATCCCTGCACTGGGTGTATATAACAATGGATCTGTGGTTTAGCTACAACCTCCTGTGTAGGTTGTTTCATGCAGATGTTCACCAGAAGCCAATTCTTTGTGTAAGAGACACTTGATTTACTTTACATGGTTGATTTTAAACCATAATTTCTATTTAGACAAACTGTTTTGAAGTTCTAAAAATTAAAAGTATGAATTAATCTCATCAAAACCCACTCAGTACCATATTATGGTTTTAATCTAAAGGAGGGCTATTGAAATCAAATCATCAGTTTTTTAAACTGCATGACAATTTACAGTAAAAATCTTTTATAATCATGAAGTCATAAAAAACTGCAACATTTGGCTTTCAGAAAGAACTTCCCCCTATAATAAAGACATTAGAACTGAAGCTTTGATTGAGGTTACATTCATGTAACTGAGCTCAAATATGTTTCTGTTTTAAACTACTTAGTTTTAGGGAGAATAAAAAAGAAAATTACTATTGGTCCCACTTTATTACAATTCAATTTTAATTTAAAGCAAGTGCTTAAAATTTTTAAACCCCCCCCCCAACTTCTTAAATTAACACAATTTTAAATTATCTCTGGAACAGCTCCATATTGAATCTTAACTTTAGCTAATTTCTCAATAAATTAAAGTATGAAGTTCCAAAGACTAATCTCATTTTCTGCATGTGAAAAATTTCATGGCAAAAAGTTTCAAACTCATTCTTTCAAGGTGCATACTCCAATAGCTGAGCAACACCTATTTTCCTTTCTATTAATTCTACTCATAAAAACCTACTAGGTTTTAACTAAGCAAGAAAAAAGAAAAAAACTTTTAAGCAGAAAAAAAAGTTTTGTTGGAAAGAAAAGAAAGTCAATTAAAATGTGTGATGTATATCAGTTATTTGTGGACATTTACTTGGCACACATACTAATTTTAAACGAATTCTTGATATCATTGTTTTGACTTTGGAGAAGCTGGAATTTCTCACATAACCCACAATATGATATGCCTGAGACTGTAGGGGCAATGAGCTCTCAGAAGGTTTAAGCTTATGAAGATTTTTTTCCAAATAAAAGTAGAGATATGAGAATTTTACAGAGCATAAAATGCAGCTAGTTATATTTTAAAAAATTCAAAAGAATAGTGATTAGAATCTCAGAAACAAGTATCTGGACCAAAATCTGATAAAATGCATTAACTAAAGCTGGTTTCATGAAACACTAATGTTAAATGAATGGCTGCATTAGATATAGCACAATAAGTCCAAACTGCAGCCTGGTTTACCCACTTCTCAGGATGTATTCATGGAACAGAGAAGGAACCTAGCTTCACAGCAGAATAGTATTTTTGACTACTACAGCTCCACCTGGGGAAGAAGGAACTTCCAATTCAGCAACCGCCTGGAAGCACAGAAATCTTGGCTGCCCTCTAAAGCTTACGTAGTGGGGAAGAACTGAAGCAGAAAAGAACATGGTGAGGGCTCTCCAGTAGTGCCTCAACTTATCTCTCTGGGGTTTTTTGGAACCCAAAGTTCTTAGAAACTTCTGTAAAGCCCTTAGCTGTTCATTGACTCATCTATCTCAGCTGAAGAGAAGAAACGCCTGTGAAAGCAGAAGTTTAAGCTACTGGATGTCCACAGTGTCTGAAAATCCTGTTCTATCTTGCCTTGATATACCTCTCATCTCTTAAAGTGGTTCTTCAACCTACCTTGATAAACAGAAACCTATTCAGACTCATCCTAGTGAGATCCAGGTACAACAAACCCATGAACAAGGGATTCTTAAACAAAAAAATAATGATAAAACCTCCAAACATCTGCAAATCCAAACAAATAAAAATTGGATCCCTAAAAGGTCAATATTTTTAAATCTGCCTCAATAGAAGCAATGCAGGAAATAAACTTGACCTTTATTATCAAAAAAGAGATCATTCTGTAAAACGTTTAAAAAAAAAATCCAACATATACGCTACATTCCACTTCAGGCTCTAGATCTCTCAAGTTTCCCAATGCCTTAGTCCATGCAGAGAGAACTTCCAGGGGCTAATTTAGAATTTGCATGGGTTTATCCTTTGAAGCTGCTCCCTCTCCCTGATCTCTCACAACAGCTCTGGGTGACCAAGTTTCTAAGACAGCACATGGCTAAATGCCCACAGACGCTGGACTGCGTTCAAAATGCAATTCAGTTAACAAGCACACTAAAGTCCTCCAGTGGTAATAACTACTCTTTTGCTCACAAACTTGCAAATCCTTTATTTGCCAAAGATTACTGAGGCTTTTTAGACTGTGGAAAAAAGTTGACACTACTCACTAGAAATTACTCTATACGGCCTTTTAAAGAAAGGACACTAAAAAGAAAACAAGTAGCTTAACATATTTTCAAATATCCCTATGTAGCTGTCTAATAACATAAATGTACTTCAATCTTTAACTGGATCTTGTAAGTAATGGCAAAAGAACTTCTTGGCAGTAATTTTTAATTTTTATAAAACCTTGAAGTACGCACTTTATTCCCACTAAAATAACTATTTATGTGCACTTGGACCAAATCCCAGCCTATTAAATCCATTGTCTTTTGCCAACTTCAGAAACTGAATCAAATCCTGAACCTCATAACTATCAGAGAACTCTGAATCTTCATATACAGAGACATCAGTTCAAAAATATTCAACACAGAAATGTAGCTGGTAAACTCAAAGTGGGGATATCAAAATTACAACTCCTAGCAGAAAAAACATGAAATTGTCAATTTGCAGTTTGCATAGACAATGCTACATACACAGAGATAAGAAGTACACATCCATATTTGTGGGTTTTTTTTTTTTTTGGGAACTAGAATTCCAAGCATATACCACAGCTGTTATTCAACACCTGAATATCCAAAGCAGGTCTTCAAACCAATAGTGACAAACCTGCATCAAGAGCTTGTCACCATCTTGATGGTACCTTCCATACATTCAATCCCAGCACTTATGTCAAGTTCAAACAGAAAATGAAGGTAGTTTGTGACAATGTACAAGTCAACAGCAAATTAGTTACTTAGTGAAGGCACTAACAGGTGAAGCACTAACAGTGAAGTGGCTGGTGCAACACAGAACTAAGCATGGATAAAATTCTTCCAAGAAACGCTTTGCAGAGTCTCCCAGAGATGCACCCTGCCTCAGCTATGCCTAGAAATACCCCATTACTATATATATATATGTATGTATGTATGTATATATGTGTATATATGTGTGTATATATAAGAGACACATAATATATATTTTATAATATATAATATATAATATATATATTATATATATTATAATATATGTTATACCCCAGTTATCTTAAACTGTGGTTCAATAACAGGTTTCCTTTAAAATTCAAGATACTGCTTTCTAAACTTCGCTTTCCACTATAATCCTTAACTAAAAGGTTGTTGGAAATTACAGAAGCAAAACAAAAGGAGTTTCTTTGGGTCTCCACTTTCTGTAGCAATTATTATGGCTTTATATATACACATTGAGCAACGCAGCAGTTTTGGGGTTTGTGGTTTTTTGTTTGTTTTCCATAAATAAGAAGAGAATTACACCAACTCTCACTAACATGTCCATGACTTCTCCAAAACGAGCTTCTTTCATATTTCAAGTCTCTGGCTGGTGCCTATGCTTCCCAAAGAGGGAATTAGTCTGACCTGGTCTGCCCTCTGTGCATGACACTGCAGCTGCATTCTCAGGCTGGGAAGGGGACTCAATGGCTCTAAGGAGCATTTTCTTGAGCAGAAGTGTTCCATATGAAGTGCTACAGGTTTTTCTAAGGCTCTTAGTGAGGGAATGAAAGAAGGAGGACAAATGCCCACAGAACTTCCACGCCACTGTTCCTGTGGCCTGAAATTTCAAAGCTGCTCTAATTCACTCAGCAAGCTGCTGCACAGCCTGCTAATGTCAATTAGAGGTAGAGGACCTTAAAAGAGCTTAGAATTAGAGGTAGAGGACCTGTCCATTACCCTACACCCACCTGTAGTTTTCACCTTTCTCTGAAGGTGAAAACTAAAATCCTCAGTTTTCTTCTAGCCTATGATAGAAAATTACATACACCAAAGGTGCACCTAACACACTTCTATCACATGCAGACAAAATAGCATTCCATCTGGCTGTATTTGCAAGGACAACAAAATTAACTGAAGTTGCAAGTGCTTTCTAACCATGCTCAATACCCAAAGGTGTTTCACCACACTTACCCACGCCTGCTTACCAGTTTGAAACAACAGCATGTCCAAGCACCATTTGCGCACATGAATTTATTTGGGATTCACAAAGGAGCATCACCAAGGAGAATCTCTCCAGGAAGCTGATCACTTTGGCACCCTCTGAAAGCTTGAGTTTTGTGCAAAGTGCAACAGGTGCTTACATCTAAAAACTGCACTTAGAAGAAGGGGTCAGTGACCACTCCTTATATATGGTCTGATACTCTGAATGCTTTCCCTGGAAATGGGTATCTGTTATCCCAGTAAAGTTTCTATCAGAAGTTCAAAACCATCCAGCAAGTGTTAGCCGCTGCCCAGCCATCAGAATGTCTTGCTTCACACTGGGCAGCTCCCCAGCATCCCAGTGCCAACAGCCCAGCCATGGATACCCTGAATCACTCTGGATCACAGAATCTGTCCCTCAGCAGCTTGTTGCCCCTTTTCCCCACTTTGTCGCCACAAAGATCAGACCCTTGATCTTTCACCTAAAAGTATAGCTAAGAGTAAAGACTTGAGATTTCTACTGAGGATGTTGGCTCCATATTTTCTTTCTACGTGTGGGTCTGACATAAGTCTGCAGACTGGGACAAAAACATGGGATTGCATTCTGTTTTCACATAAGTGCAAGCCCAGAGTAACTACTGACCTAATACACTTATTTGGGATATAAAACTGAGTAAATAAGAGAACTCAAGCCAAAATAACTCTTAAAGATTTCACTTCTTTAGTTTATGGCTTTTATACTCCTTAACACATCAGAACAGCCTCATATTTTTAATATGCAAGGTGTATTTCAGGTCTAGTATGCCCAGTTGAGGAAGAGTGCATTTATATTTAATTACGAAAAAAATTATATTTTTTTCTCTAAATACACTGCTTGAAAGCTTTTCTTTTCCTGTTAGCAATATTGCCAAATCTTATTTCCATCTTCAAACAGAACTGTTACTGTTTTATTTAAACTCTTGGAGGCACAATTCAAACTTCCACATATGTTTCCATACAAAGCCCAGCAATGACAAAAAGCTCAAAAAAATTTAAATATTTCTTCCAAAGCCAGAAAGGTCATTTGGACTTAGATGCCCAAAATTATTGGCTGGATTTGGCTCACTAGAATAATTCCTTCTGCACGTAGCTACAGCTTCCTCCAATGCTCTTTTTCAGATATTTCAAGATGTAAATAAGGGCAAGCTGGGGCTGCACAAATTACTCACACAGCTTGCTCCCTGTCATAACATTTATGGAAAGATCACAGCTCTTCTCTCTTCACTTAACTAGAAACAGACAAGCCATGAAGATACCTACTCTGGTTTGCTGATCTATGATGGATGAATATACACTCACATAAAAGCAGCATATGTGCTTGTAAGAGGACAATTAGGGACAAGAAGAACATTACCTCCAATCATGTGATGAGATTTATAATCACTACAATGAAGAGAGAGACCCATGTCACTCCCTGGTCAGCATAATAAGGCTGCAATGATGTTTGGATTCATCACTTGAATCTGTAGACATTGAAACTGCCTTACTAGTGCCACATGCAGAAGAGGGAAGGGGGGTACAATTCACTCTTGTTTCCTTTCATATGTGTGAGATTCTCATAATGCTGTCTCTCTGACAACACTGGAACGCAGACATTACTTACCGTGGCTTTAAAATTAATCTTCTAATACTATTTCACATTTAGTCTTCTACGCAACAAGTATATATAATGTTAAATATTAAATGGTAAATCACAGTTTTATTTTAACTATCATGAGATTATATTTTCATTATTTTGCTTTGCTGGAATCACAATTTTTCATATTTGGGAGTGTTGGCATTTTACTGCAGCAGGTAAAAAAGGGTTTTCTATGTGACCCAGCAGATAACAATGACATAGGAAGCACTTCTGCAGCAATAATGTAGATTTGTTTATTGCTCTCCCTATCTTTATAGGTTGTTGTTCTACAGACCATATAAAACACTTGCAATTTATTAGTAAGGCAATTTAAACTAGCATGGTAGGACAGCTGAACTGTTCTTCCAATTACAGTTTGCAGGCATTCAAGAATACATTTTCTCCTATGCTTTGTTTTTGTCAATGCACATTAGCAATCATAAATATGAGACTGACAGGGTCAGGATTATCAAGTTTAAAAAAATCAAGGTACTGCACTGGATTTGAGGTAAGAGTTTTAATTCACTTTAATTTCCACTTTCCTTTCTAATGAAATTAAGCAGCCTTTTGCCATAAAAACACAAATGGGAAATATAGGAGACTGCATTCAGTGTTCCTCATTTGCCATATTTTCTATGAAACTATCACTTGGAGTACTGAGGCAAGAACTGCACTTCACCTACAAGTCACCTGGGTCTCACTGTAATTGCAATCTACTCAAAACAACTTTTTCTGTTTTAAGCAGAAAGATGAATTCTATTGCACGTCACAGTTCGGGGAAAATACGACAAAAAAAAAATGAGGTAACTATAAAACACTTTTGACTCAGATGAAATGAGTGTGAGAGAGGTGACTTGGGTCTCACTTCCCCACTCAGAATAAAACTATTAAAGAAAGATGAAGATGAAGCAAGAAAGCAGGAGGAGGAGTGAAAGAGACCCCACCTTTGGCATCTGAGAGCACAGGCAACTATTTCATTGGCACTGCCACAGGGGCTTCTGAGTTTATCTAAAGGCACATTTGTGGACAGTCACACTTAGATATGAAACAAGTTAGAGTCATGCATGTATTTCATGCAGATTAGGGAATAAAGACCTGTAAAACTACTTAAAAGTATCTCATTAATAAAAGGAAAGTTACTAACTCAGTGGCTTCTGTCTTGTGCACATCTTGATCGCCTTTTATAATATGAAATGATACAGAACACAATACAATTCTTCAAGTGAAAGCAGTCAGCCTTCTACTCACCCACCCCACATCAGAGAGCATGCACACTGATTTGACTGTATGATGAGTCAGGCAGCTAACAATTACAAAATCTTTTCTAAATTAGGACATGATTTTGGCATGAAAATATATTTCACCCTAAATATGAACAGTTGTCCTGATAATGCTGATTTACTGCATTCTACTACCCTGAGATTCCAACTGTCAATGAGTATACAGACCTGAAATCTTATGGCAATAAAATATTAACAAGCATAAGAAGTAAATATCCTGGAGTCTTAACATACACTTAGGTAAGATACACCACGACTGCAACAAGTATAAGCATGAGGTCCTGAAAAACAGCTTACTGATCTCCAATTTGAGTCTCTCCTCACTATTTAAGAGAGTCAGCATCCTACTTTCAGTTGGGAGAGAGCTCATTTCTTCTTAGTGGCTGGTACAGGGCTGTGTTTTGGATTTGGTATGAGATTGACACTGAAAACACACTGTGTTGCTGGGTAGTGCTTAGCCTAAACCAAGGACTTTCCAGCTTCCCTTGCTCTGCCAGCAAACAGGTGCACAAGAGGCTGGGAGGGAGCACAGCCACAACAGCTGCCCTGAAGTGGCCAAAGGGATATTCCATACCAGAAAACATCACAAACAGTATGGAAACTCAGAGGAGCCCATCACTGCTCGAGGATGGGCTGGGCATCAGGTGGGAAGCAACTGTCTTGTGCATCACTTGTCTCTCTTTGGTTTTAGTCTTCTCTTTCTTTGTTATTTCCATTATTATTAGTACTACTATTAATATTATTATTCTATTCAATTATTAAACTGTTCTTATCTCAACCCATGAGTTTTACCTTTCTTTTTCCAGATACTCCTCCCCATCCCACTAGGAGCTGGGGGCAGTGGTATTTAGCTGTGTGGCATTTGGCAGCTGGGGTTAAACCATGACAGTGTCAGTATAAAAGTTTTAGGCATTGTAAAAACAGGCAGTTAAAAAAATCTAAAATTTGGCAGTAAAATAGTTTTCCAGACTATTTTAACTTTAAATTTGCTTTTGGATTTTGTGTTTTCTAAACTGAAACTGACCTTCTGGAAAAAAAACCATAAAACTAGCAGAGATTAATTTATGGAAAAAAATTGAGTAGTTTTACTTCAGCTATAGCAGAATTGTAATGTGACAATTTTAGACACACATTTGTATTCTTATTTTCAAGTTATCTAAAGCATCTATGTGTAAATATAGATATAGACACATATTGTGAATGTGCATGTGTGTTTGTGTGTCTATACATAAAAGGGTGGGAACAGCATGATTATATTCTATAGCTCGATCTAAACTAAGCAACAGCATCCGGATACAGAACAATACCTTAAAATAAAACTATATGATCTCAGGAAATTCCATAC
The DNA here is from genome assembly GCF_028551555.1 of Melozone crissalis. NCBI lineage: Eukaryota > Metazoa > Chordata > Aves > Passeriformes > Passerellidae > Melozone > Melozone crissalis. Next base: position 29,631,989 of record NW_026535784.1, on the reverse strand, counting down.
TAAAATTATCTCTCCTTCAATTCCACTGTATTAGCACTGAATGGGAATCAAGACAACAGCTGGTGCTAGCAGCCAGAAGCATTGATCTATAGAGAGTTTTTTTCTTTAAAAAAAAATTGAATGTGCTTTAGACTCTCTCAGCATATACAGTATGCTATATAGCGCTCCTACTAACCTTAGTTTCTGCATACATTTTACTGGAGCAGTAGGAATAAACTGGATAGCAGTTCCAATTTCTTCATTGCTGATTTGCTTTATCTTTTTCACCTTCTACTTCAGCTGCTTGCTATGTGCAATTCAGCACCAACCAACGGGATTCACACAACCAAGCAGATGTTCAATACTGCAGAAACCTGAGCTTGATCTGAGGATGAAAGTTTCATATGCTTTAGAAAAATCCCTCAGCAATTTCCCCCAAGAGGCTATGGAAAAAATGAAATGCAACTGAAAAGTGTTGCTGTTGTTGCACAGGATAAATGTGCAAGTGCACACCTATTTAACGCCCCCTCCCTCAATTAACCTGACCATTTAAATGAGGTAGCTTTTGAAAACTGAAATTTGTGAATATACCTTGTAGCTGTGGTTACTGAGGCCATGCAATGTATTCCTCATAGCTGCCAGTCTCTGTCTTGTAGCTATAACACAGGACCAGACAGTGTGACTCAGCTGCTTAAACTTTGAGCAGTTACGGCACAATAATCACAGATGTTTTTCAAAGAATGACTACCTCCTTCAAGGCATTTTCTGCTCTAGGGATATTTTTTCACAGAACATTGCAAAGTGAAAAGCAAACAGGCCCTCACAGCTGGGTTAACAGTACCACTGTGATCTAAGTTATTGATCAACAAATGTCCTAGATTATCCCAAAAAAACCCCACACCCACTCTTTCTATTCCCAACTGCTTATTCATGCCCTCCCACAAACTCGTGTCTCCTGGGTAGACACAGGCACATGTGAAGCCGAGAACAAACCAGACTAAAACAAAACCAAAACAGTTCAACCAAGTACGCCTTAACCTCACACCTCTGCCCAGGCAAGCTGCCACTCGGATCATGTTCCCAATCCAGTTTCCCACATCTCCCACTGGCACTCAGAAAGGGACAGTGCAAGTGACAAACAAGCAAGTGCGCAATGGGAATAAATACCATTTGGGCTGGCAGCACAAACCATGCAGGTTCTGGCAGTTAACTGGAACTTCTCCAGTTTGTCCACTTGTAAGACCTTGTTTCTAGCTGTTTATTCAAAGGTTTTGACAGACTTTAACCTGAAGTTTGATTTTCCACTGAGGAACTGTCCTAATGTCTGTTTCTTGTCCACATTAATATAGTGCAGCCTCCTCAATGAAGATTTGCGGCACCTTAAATTGACAGGGAGGTATGACATGGAGTGATGAGAGGACAAAGAAAAAATGGAGGGTGACTCAGGGGCATACTTTTAACATCTCCAGTAAAATTTAGCCAACAAATAAGCCTCACAGCTTATGAATTTCTGGTAGACTCTGGCAGATTGCTCTGCTACAACATAAGAAGTTTTAAGGAGCAATCAGTGTATATTCCCTGCAGCTGCTAAACAAGACCTGTTGTGCAGGTACAGCTTTGGTCTGCAGTGGGTCACGAATAGTGAGAAGAATAAACTTTAGTGTAAAGAAACACAAAACAGGAAAAGGCTCATTTTGCCTTAAGAATAAAATGAGAAAAAGAAAGGACACAGGGAGGGAAGAGAGTGGAGTCTGCAGCTGAAACCTGGATCTCAGAGCAGAGAGTGAGAGAAAGAAGAAAAGAAAGCTGTGATCTGGAGCTAGTGAGGGACATGGGGAGACACACACTCCAATGAGGAATATACATTGGCACTAATTTGCTAAAGAAAAAGTGGAAAAGGAATCAAAGAGCCGTGACAGCCTGGTGTAACCTCATTCCCATTTATTCACATGAGAAAGGGCAATTAAAAATTATGATTATAGGTACTAAGATGGGAAGGGAGAGATCAGATTATTTCACAGTTTGATGAAGAGAAGCAAGGTGTGGACAAAACACAGTGAGAAATTAGAGACAGATTTAAAACACAAGAACTGCTCAAGAAGCCTAAAGGACTCAAGCCTGCGCCCTCAGCTATTTTACTACTTACACAAAGCAGCCCTAAATAAGCAAAAAACACTCAAAGGTGTTAAGACACACAGGCTTCTCTCTCTTCAGGTGTATCAGCTTATGCATCAATTCACAGTCCCCAAATTAGGTTCAGCATGCAATTGACAGGCTGCAGTGAGGGAGGTAAGTGGAAGCACTTAGACTGGTCATGCTCCCCAGTTCCCCATAGCCAGCCCCATTCTGCAGAGGACTGGAGGCTGCCCTCTAGGTTTGGATAATACAGCTGCAGGCATTTTTGTTTGCCTTTTCGAAGTCCCTAAACATCAGGTAACTCCAAAGAGTATCAGAAGTACATCAGAAAAAAGGCAAGTTTTTAACACCAGCATTATCCAACTTCTGAACACTGTTTTTACTGAAGTAGCAAGCTGTAGTGTATTCATACACTTCATACATTTGTGGTTTCCATGCTTGTCAGCACTACTAGATTTATCTTGGCTCTAGTGAAACATATTATTTATGTGGAATGACAGCAAGACATTGATAATAAATCTTCATACCACAGCACGAGAAAGATTCCCGGACTCCAAACTTGTGTCACCGAAAGTCCAAGTACAAAGCAGAAGACAAATAATATTTATATGTCCTTCTGGTAGTTTAGTTATTTCTACAGAAATAATTTTGGACAACTACCTTCGCTCAACATAAATAACCAATGGACAGTCTTGTAAATTGCCAGTGCAAGTTCAGCTGCTCATGAACTACACGGAATTTGTTGCAAAAATTAACCTGTTTACAATTACATCATTAACCAGATCACTTTACACAGAACACAAGCACAGTACTATCTAATCACAGGGACACCTGAGTTGGAGCTTCATAGCTGCTCCTGAGCCATGTTCTGCAGGAAGCACAGCTGACTAGTTAAATTAGCAATCAGTCCAGCATTACCAGCCCTCCACTTCAATATTGCTTATTCTTATCCTATATGTATGCAAGGAGAAAATAAGATGAGCAAAATTAGTTTGGCTAATAAGAACCTTACTACCTACAAAGTTTAAATGAGAAAGAATTTTATTAGAATAATCTGTTCCCGTTGGTAGCCACGGGTCATGAGGAGGTGTTTGTGAAACACTGCATCCAGGTGCACAACTACTCTTAATTTTGCTACACAGTAAAGCAAGATCAGCCACTAGGAGTTATTTGCCTGAAGTACTCATAAGTAAACTGTTGCACAGTTACTGAAAATCCAGCAGAAATCCATGCTGCTACCAAAAGGAGTACTTCCCTCTCCAGCTTCCCAACATGTGTAGAGGAAGGAGAAAGAACCAGAAGAACAGGGACAAGCTTCTGGATGGAGCTCTCTTCTCTCAAATTAAGTACAGCCTTATTTACCATAACTCATATGCAACACAGTTCCTTGTCACAGACACTACCTTCTTCAGCAACCAGGGCTGAACCCAGACAGGCAGGACCAATTACACCTTTCTATCAGTTTTGCTTACAGAGCATAATTATACTAGAAAATTAGTGTATTTCAGACAACTCTTGTAAAACCACTACAAACTCAGTAAGAAAAAAATAATTAAATAATACAATTTGTCCTTCCAAGGTACAGCTCTGGCAGAGCTTGGCATTAAATACAGCGACCTTAAAGAGGGTGGTAGAAACTTCTACAACTGTGGTGATCTTCACTGACTAGAGTCAGAGAGGTTGTGGGGTTTCCTTCTTTGTTTTATTTCAATCTTCTAGCAGACTTTGAAGCCATTGGTGCAGCCCAGCTAAAGCACTTACATATCAGAGTATCAGGATGCTGGCTGCAAACTAATTCTGATTTTATGGAAGCAGATGGGAAAACTGGTAAGTAGTGGCTTAGAGTAGTTCTGCATGAAATTCTGTTACTTTAATGATTACCAAAATCATTAATTCCATTTTTCTTTCATTTATTAATTCAATTTTTCTTTTAGGATTGCTACTGAGGTATCAGTGCAAGTTTTGTAAGAAAAGCAATTAACTTCATATCTTACTAAGACTTTGCATTTACTTTAATTTCTTCAGTACTGCACTAAGTCAAAGTGAAAAGGAAATTCCAATTCTGATTGAACTAATTAGCTAATGAACACAACCCACTCTGGCTCAGAAAAAACTTTTTTAATAGCTTCCTCATTAGGCAGTTTGAAGGTAAAAAAAATGTATGTATAGTGATGACAAAAAATTAAGTCTTTAAAGAATACATGTGAAATAGTCTAAGTTGGGGCTTTATGATAATGCACATACCAGGGTTTTTGAGGAAGGAAAGAACAAAATCAAAGCTAAATACAATTGTAATAAATATGTGCAGAACAATGACAGAAATCAATAGGTTGGCACAAATATGAAAAAATATTTATAATTCAAAAATGTTATCATGATCCAGAAGAACTTCAATTTTTTTCAATATATGACTTGTTAGATAATATCTCTATTATAACAAAAATTATTTAAACAAATATGCCTCAATGGGACCTTTGGCAAGATGCATAAATTCCTCAAATACAGCAGAACATGGCACTTTTCTAGTGAGCAGAAGAAAAAATGTCCCAATACCACAAAGCAGAAGGAAAAACAATGCAAGGACAAATTTAAAAAAAAATCCTAACCCTTCTTGACTTCATCTTCTTCAGAAGATTACAGGCATTTCTGAGGGGGTAACACTCAATGTCTGCTAAAGATCACATTGTATAATCTTTATCTGAAGGGCTTCTCTTAATTCCCTTATCTTCTCCCTCCTCCTAGAAGATGAGAATAGGGAATTAAGGGAAATTTGTGACTCAACTCCACCTCCTTCCTCTAAATACCCTTGCAACTGTTCCTGTACTTTTCTATGGACTAGGGCATCGAGAGAAGAAAAGGATCTCATGGATTGCCCGTGTACTCAGCACTGCACTACTGTTCATCAAATGGCATTTGGAAGATGGAATTTCCTACAAATGAATCCATAATAGGGGTTTTCAGGCACCATAAACACCTCAAAACAGCTACAGATTTTAATTCTGACCTGGAGGGAAAATATTTCCCCCAAGGTGGCAAAGCCACAGGCAGACGGCAACTAAAGAGACACCTCAGATATAATAAAGGTCTGAAGATGAAAATAAAATCAATCTCTTAACCAAGAGGGTGAGAGAAATCTGACAATGCACCCACTGACTCTGACTGAGTATATGAGCTAATGAAATATATGAGCTAATGAAATTTGTATTTGATTGAAATACAAAATAAAATAATAAAATGACACATTTATGTTTCTTCTTTAGTTTGGTCTTCAAAATTTAAGGACATATATCCCAGATCCGCAAATTAAATGCCCTTTCTTCCTCCCAAGTGCTGAAAAGAACTTTTGTGCCTGTGTGACACAAGGTTCAAATTATAAATCTTAATAATATTAATCAAAATTAACTATAGAACAAGTCTTTACATATATTGCAAGTCTACAAAACCAAAGAAACTCCACTGCCCCCAAAGCAGCACCATCATGGTATGAAGTAGCTCAGAATCTACCAAGTGCTAATAGAATCTTCAGCATGAAAACAGACCAAGCCATGGACAAGACATCCTTAGAGAGATACTGAAGAGGCAGAGGGATGTCTTCAATATCCTCAATATCCTATCCTCAATATCCTATAATATCCTCAATCCAACAAGGTGAGTAGGAGGGGAGGGCTCTGGAGAAACTGATTAAGTCCAAATATTCTCCTTAAACAGAACAGCACACGCTGCTGACACGACAAAGGCCACTTGCAAACCATTAGCTTGCCCCAGTGGGGTATTTCCTATATTCTTATGCTTTAGGCTAGGCTTGACATGTATCTAAAAATTTGCAAGCATGGGCAGGTTTTAAAATTTGCTTGGTCATATGCACCTAATTAGTGCACCTAACCAAGCCCTCACAAATCCTGCCTGACAGTGACATCTTATTGTTAGCAGGCATTAACAGTCTTTGCAAGACTGCTGACATATTTCACAGATCACGCTGAGACCACATCTCATTTTTAAAGAAAAATCATTAAGGACATTAAATATACAGCTCATGGTTTATAACTCAAAAGATAGCTAGTTCCATTAAATCTCTTACTGCGCACATGTGGCAGGCAGAAAAACACATTAAAAGCATAATGAACACAAAAGTCTAAATAATCATACATCATCTTGAAACAGGCCCCTAAGAACAACTTTTATGTGAATTTTGAGGAAGTAGTAATAACTATGAAATGCCTTCCCCCATCCTGTTCTTCAATATAAATATGGGTAGTTCTTTAAAGGAGGCACTTTAATCATACTCCTGTCTGACATGTTACAAAATACTGGCATATCAAGACACACTTTTAAAACAAATACACAAGTGAAATTATTAGGAAAGAGAACAAAACATCATTGTGTCCCTACACACATCTGTTGTGTCCCACATATGGAATCTTGTGTGCACTCCTGGTTCTCCCCTCTCCTTGTTGTGCAGTCTTGGAGAGAATTAAGAAGGCATGAATTCAGGTGATCAAAGGTAAAGAACAGTTTCATTTCAAAAAGCAGGTTACATAAGTGAAAGATCTTTAGCCTGAAAAAGAACAGTGGAGAAGGGAACTCAATAAAACCACAAGAACAGAATTGCCCCCTGCCTTGTCCAGAGGAGGGACTCTGGAAGTTTCATATTTATTCAGCAGGTGTCAGAACCAATCCTTTTGTTTGTCTTGAGCCTTTGTTTGGTTGTTTTTTAATTTACTATTATGTATAGTAAATAGAACATCCACTTAAAGGCATACTTGTTGATACAGAGGAGCATTGATGTGAAAAGCTTCTGTGGGCTCAATGAACACCTGGAGAAAAGTCCACTGAAAGCTATTAAAGAAAACGAAATAACACACACACCCCATCATTTAAGGCAAGGAAGTTCACAAGCTGCAGCCAACAGCCTGTCAGCATGCAGGGACACTTTCCATTTCTTTGCTCAGAAGGAGGTTGTCAAGCAGATCCTCACTATTACTAATTTGGCAGGGCTTTGGATGGTAAGGGCACAAATAAAAAGAAAAGAAGGCCAGCCAAAAAAACCTAAGAGGTACTGAAAGACCAGAAGAGTGCCTGCAGCCAGGTGCATGTTGCCATGGCTGCCCTTTCACAAACATGATGAGTCTGGGGATGTTGCAAATGTCTGCTGCTGAGTTTTCCAACTGAAGTCCCCAGCTGGCCAAGGAGTGAGCAGCAGGTGCATGCTGACACACCAGGCATTTCTCCTAAACCTGGTCTGTGGGATGCAAAGGTGGAAGAAAAAAGTGCAACAGAAATTTCCCAAGCCATTTCCATGTGGTGGTTTGAGGACAAATCAGCTGGATGTTGTGCATCAAGCTCCCTACAGGTGAATCAATCAGGGCAGCTCACATGCTCAAGGATAAAAGAAACTTTTGGGGGCAGGACTCACTGGGCACTGTCTTCTTGCAGGAATAGAGATGGCCATGGCTAAGAGGCAGCCTTCACCTATGGAAGGAACTGGGGAGAAGGGTGGGCTGGGGGGAGGATGTGACAGATCATCTCTCATCACGTACTGTGTGTGAGGATTCCAACACCACTCTCCAATCATCCCCTGCCACATCAGTGGGGCACAGGGTGCAAGGTCAGTGGCTATAGAGCATGGGCTCCCCAGTCAGATTGCTGAGAATGGCACACAGGGCTAATCAGGCATTTTGTCTGACCAGCTACAGATAGTCTTCTCTTATGTGACTTCAACACTCCATATATACAGCACAAGCCAACTAATCATGGAGTAAAGCAGCAACTTACAAGCTCAAAGTAAAAACAGATCATCCATCTGTCACATGAGATGAGGATTTGAAAATTTCATTAATTTTCTGAAACTGCTAGCTAAGATATCCAAAGAGTTTCATTACTACAAAGAGCCTTTTTATGCTGTTAATCCAGATTAGTAGTGACTGCTCAATTTAGAGTTTGCCTAAATCTTTAGTTCTACCTGATGCAAGAGAACAGGCTAATTCTTCCTTCCTTTGAAGCATGGCCCTGCCCTCTGAAAATTCTTCTCTGCTCCTTTCCCTACTTCCTGTTCCAAATTCATGGTTCATTGTGCTTTTACTGCTTTACAGCCCATCCACAGATATTTGAAAAAGGAAAGTACTTCAGAGCTCCTCTACCAATTTTTACTTCATTTGTTTTTAGTGATTTGATCACCTGCTGGCCCAGCCACATAGAGAAATAAAAATCATTAATCTTAAAAATCTTCATAATTTTCATAACTGACACTCAGAGAAAAATCGGCAGCTCTTCTTGGATAAGAAAAATAAAAGTGTTTTATCACAAAACACTTTACAACTCTCAGTTGTACAGACTGCCTTTCATCAAGACTTGAACACCACAATCTTGGAGAGAACCACAACTGTAGGCAGCCCTTCATCAACCAGTTTGCCACTCCGAGGTGGTCTGATCCCAGTCTGAGTCCAGCTGTCAATTTACACTACCTCCCTCAGCACACAAACGCTGAACCCCTCCCCAGAGGGGACATTCTCACGTGTGCAGTGCTATTGACATGGCATTCCTGGCAGCTGGAACCAATTGCACGGAGGTACCAGGAGCTGCCCACCTGCCGGGCTCTGCTCGGCCACAAAGGCGGCCCAGACCACTCCAAACCGTGCGCTCAAAACAGTCCCCACAGCTCAGAGTGAGCCTGGGAACACAGGGCAGAAAGCACACACGCAGCACCACTGACACTCCAGCAAGCAGGGAAAGCCTCAGAGAATTTGATTTGGAGCCCCTTGCTTCTGTTGTCTGGCAGTTTGGATGAAATTAAACTTTACAAAGGAGACATGCCAATACCCACCATACTGGGCATCACATCAGTGGGATTTTTGCAGCCATTAATGTTCTCCTGAAAGCTGTGCCCTGTGGGCTGCTCAACAAGATTCTTGGTATTTTTCAATGAACCAACATTTTGCCCTTCTCTAACCAGCCAGAAAAACATTTGACTGGAAAGTCAAAGTAATTGTCCTTCCTGGGAAAACAAATTCTCCATATTTACTGATTGTACACTGTGCAAGCCTGCTTATTAACATAATCATCTCATTTCCTCCAAATCACAGAATATTTCAGCACTAATGAACTAAAGAAGGTAAAATTAGAAAATATCCTTGTGGCAAAGAGATGCTGGATGCTTAATATGAAAAATTTGACATTTATAAGTCAACTGAAACAAAGTAAATTGTTGTATTTGTACCGCAGCAGTGCCCTGCCCATTATGCAAGATGTGCTGGAGAGTGGGTGGGGTGAAGAGGAAGTCCTGGGCTCTGTTTTAATTTGGAAACATCTGTCCCTAGGGAAGGGATAAACTTCAATAAGGCATCAACTGACAAGTTTATTTTGTATTTTCTTTCCACAGTTAATTGGACTGCTGATCTAACCATAATAGTATAATTTTTATAGAACTGCTACTTGCCTCCACCAAGACTCTTGATTATTATTACTTTTACAGGCAAATTACATTTCTGTCAAGTTTATCTGTGGGTAGTTACAAACAGGTAGAACTGGACTGATTGAAGTTCCCTATTTCTAAGATGAAATAGGAGTGGTGTATTCTAAGTAATAGTGAGTGTGCAATTAAGCAGAGATTCTCTCCTCAGCAGCACACCAAATAAAGAATTATCCTATTAGGGGTACGAAATACAAGCACTGTCAGTGACTTTCAGTGAAAGCTTCTATTATGGTATCCTCACAGTCTCCACCTCACAGCAGCCACAAAGCTGTCACACAGTGTGCAGCACCTCACAGTTGTTAGTCAAGAAGAATGACAGGTCAGGGCTGGTAAATTCACAGGGCTCCAAAAGCAACATTTAAAACAAAAATAGATTATTTAAAAAACCAACAAAACAAACAAGAACACAAAAAGAAACACCAAAACCCTCTCAGAATTACTTCCAGCACTTGAGGTAAGAAATGCTTTCCCTTCTTTTTTTTTTCTTAGGGAACAAAGAAAACCAAAGAGACTTTCCCTTAAGCAGACTGGAGAGTTTACCCACCAGCTGCAATTTTCTCTCTCCCTCTGAAACAAATACACCCATTAAACAAACTAACTAGCCCTCCAAACATTTGATTGTCCACACAAACATGAGTAAGTCAAGAGCAGATAAGGTGTAGAGCTTCACTTGGCCAGTTTTTCTCTTGGCTCTAAATGCTGTAACTGATGCCACAAGTACATTCTGGACAGCTGGAGCAGTTCACCACAAATGCATTTGGCCAGCTGAATTTGGCAGTTGAATTAACTTGAAGGACAACAGTAGTTTTGCTTCTTTCAAACAATTTCAAATAGAAAAGAATATTTCAGTTGGAAAACACCTACACCAATCACCAAGTCCAGCTGCCTGACCACTTCAGGGCTGACCAAAAGCTGGAGCATGTTGTACAGGAATTGTCCAAATGTCTCCAAAGCACTGACAGGCTCAGGGCATCAACCGCCTCTCCAAGAATATTGTTGCAGTGTTTGATCATCCTCTTAGTAAAGAAATGCTTCCTAATGTCCAGTCTAAACCTCCACTGGTGCAGTTTAACTACTCCCACACATCCAAGCACTGCACCTGAGGGACAAGAGATCAGCACCCCTCTCTCAACCTCCTCTCCCCAGAAAGCTGAGACAGCAGGGAGGTCACTCTTCAGACTCCTCCTCTCCAAGCCAGATGGACAGAGTCCTCAGCTGCTCCTCACAGGACATTCCTTTCAGCCTTGTCACCAGCTTTGTTGCCCTCCTACAATTACATCAAAGGACCTTCACATCCTTGAATTCTGGGGCTCAGAACTGCACACAGAACTCAGGATGAGGCCACAACAATGCAGGAGAGCAGGGTATCTGCTGTTTCTAAAAATCTTTAGAAATATTAGAAGTTTTCACACATGCTTGTGGGGTGTTGGGGGACTTAATATGGGTCATCTTCAGGGAAAAATATTAGGAAATAGCCAATTGTTGCATCTGTTCTCAGAAGCTATTCTGCTTAATTCCTCTCTTCTCTCTTTCTCAACAGACCATAACTATTGAGCAAGCAAAGTCAAAGAATTAAACCATATAATTGTGTAAAGGATTTTGTTCTTCACAATTCCTGAAATAACTTAGTGCTTTCTCAGTACTGCTGCAAGAAGGTAGGAGAAGTAACACAGGTGATGTCACACTTGGCACCAGACAGAAATACATGTCATTTGAAATACGTGTCATTTGCTCCCCAGCAGCCTTCGGGCATCTTCTTCCAAGAACTGTCCAATTCTTTGCCAGAATTTTCCCTTGTCCAGTATAAAAAGTCCTGCTCAATTCAGTAAGGAGCAAGATATAAAATGTCTTCGACAGTTTTTAAGCTGCATTCTGAAGGTCAAACCATCAGAAAACTGTGAGTGAGTAGGTAAAGTCATTATCTGAACACTATGGAGTAATACAGAGTTAGGGTGACAGCAGTGTCAAGTAACTGATGTCATTAACTTCCCCAAGCAATCATTCTTCATTGAAGTTAACCATAAACAAGATCTCCCAAAAGTTAGTGGCAGATGACATATGGCCTTAGTAACTACATGAAGAATGATTACACACTCATCTACACTCAGTAAAGACTACAATACTGTCAAAATACAACAACTGCTATGATTTTTTTCCTTTCCTTATCAAAAGTTTTCCCCCATGTTTTCTCCTCCTTCCCCAAAGAACACCATTTCTCTTGATTGCTTTGCTAAAAAGGAGCTTCTTACTATAATATCTACTCCCACTGACAACTGCAGTCTCTAAACACTTGCAAGGAGTTGCAGCTATCTTAGACAAGCCAGAAAATGTCAAAAGAAAAAACCCATCAAACTAGTTCAGAGTTAAAGGGATTGATTTATGAAGATTACGATGGAAGAACAGAAGAATAAATGACTTACAGCATAGCTATTTCCTGACTACAGTCTGAAATGCAACAAAGACGGAGAGCAAAACAAATATTGTCACCAAAAGAACTTCTGAAGCAGATAAACACAAAACAAGACAAGTTGACAAAGTCAAAAACAACCCATGCTCCTGTAAGTTATCAATGTTTTAAATTAAAACTCTGGTGTAATTTATGCAGCCATTACTTTCTTGGAAGTAGATAACACATTTACATGGAGGGGAATTTGGTATTACATTATCACTCTGAATAGAACCAAGGTGAAATTTTAAAAGTAATAAACATTTATAATAGATAGGGAAAATAATCATACCTATCCTACTTACTAAATAAAATTTAGTGCTTTTCCAAACAAAACTCCTAAGAAGCAACTTAGTCTTTAAAAGAACTTGCCCCTTTCAGGGACAATCTTACTTGGAATTTCTTATAACTCATTCTACAAACAGCTGTAACACATTTTTTTTTACATTAAACAGGATATTACATTTGATAGGAAACCAGTGAGACTTTAGTTGTATTCCCTTTTTTTCCAAGGATTTTTTTTTTCCATGAATCACTGACCACATTTAAAAAAGCAGCAGCAGAAGGTTCTCAACAGATTTCTATCCTGGATGCAGGGTACCAGTGGGAGATTATTTTTACCATCACTCTCAGCTACAACAGTCTGAAGTCTAAGTCCTGGTTTATTTTTACTAAAATAAGTGGATACACATCGTTGAAAAGCAGGCAAGACTTTGAATACACACAACGTAAGTGAGCATAAAAATAATACTTTTGATGAGATGCTTCTGTATGCCTCTAAACACTGCAGTTAAAATGACCTCTGCAGCTTTTTTATAACCTTCATAAATGCATGGGATTGCTGCTGACAAACAGCTGAAGTCCCTCCCAGGCACACTAGCATGCTTACACTAGACAGGAATGCTCTCCAAGAACTAGAAAATGCAGTGAGCTCCTTGAGCTTAATACCGTACTTTAGTCACACAAAAGGCCAGACCAAAGTTTAATATCTATGTTTGCAGAAGCATTGCTTACTCTTTAAAATAATTACTGCTACCAATATTCATCCTGTTGTATCAGCTACAAATAACGATTCTAAAAAAAACAGCATCTTTTTGTGTTCATGCATCTGAAAAGAGAGTGGCTACACACATACACACAAGAAAATTTGCAGCAGACTAAGCAGCAGCAGCAGGAAAACATCTTCTCCCTACATGCTCTACTTAGCACTGCTTAAGTACAGGGAGTGAGGTGTGTGCTTGTTTTCAGAACAGACCAGCAGCCTCATCTCTCACCTGTGCACAGAACACTGAGCAAAGCACTTGGTGAACTAACGGGTGACCATGAAACTGATGGGTCTGAGATTGTACCGTGGAGATACAGTGACAGCAGGAGTGCCAGGAAACGGACACGCTGCTTTCCCTCACACTCCCACTCACTAACAGTACTTAAACGCTGTTAGCTGTCAATGAGCAGCACTGTATGATCAGGTCAGATTTTAAATGATTTTATAATAATCAAATTTAAAAGGTATATTTCAGGTAGCATCCAAGAAAAATGTAGCTCAAGTAAGTGCATGCATTTACATTGTGCTAAACCACAGAATCACAGCTCAAACTGCTCTGTACTTTACTGCTGTCTGTGTACAGAGGCCCCAGTGAAATTTTCACAGATGTGCTTTACAACAGGTAAATACATTTTCACTTGCTATTCCCATTCTAATACAAAACTAAATATTTTCACATAAATATAGTTTTAAACCTTTTCAAACTACATGGGACAATTGACCAATATTGCATTTGCACAGTCACATAATTCTCAAGGCTGTGCAACAAAATGATGGTGCAGCTATGGCAAACCCTGCCAGCTGTGTAGTTTCATTCCAGGTATTGTTACCTCATTGCCATTAATGAAGTCTAGGTACATGCTACTGCCACACCTTTATTTCAATGACCTAAGAAGTTTAATTCCTGCACAGAATACCCACGTGGTTCCTTCAGTTCATTTTTAAACTTTCAGCAAACTAACAAGAAGGCATTATTTATTTCTTTAAAATAATACTCTCCCAAGTAGATAGTTTATACTCACCCCACATTCCTTGTACAAAATTACCTAAAGAACACAAGCGGGGACTAAACACATTATAAAAACACTCAAAGACAGTACATATTAAAACATTCAAAGCCAGTACAAGGAGCTAAAGTTGCAAAGAGCTCACCCTCCCCTTGCTGCAGCTGCTCCGAGCATCCCTGCGGGGCGGCGGGTTCGTGCCAAGCCCGTGAAATCCGGGGCAGCAGGGCTGATTCCCCCGGGCCCGCCTGGAGCACAGCGCTGACTGAAGGACCAGGCTGCTCTCCACACCGGGCTGCTCTCCACACCGAGCCCCCCAGGCGCAGAGAGGGGCGAGTGTGGCTGCCAGGGGCTCACAGCTCCTCGGGACAGCCCCCTGTGCTGCAGGAAATCCGCAAGAGGTGATTTACGGGCAGGGCTCGTTCCCATCCCACTGAGCTGACAGTTCAGCTGAAGAGTATTAATCTGGGCCCTGAAAGCTTGTTAAATAAGGAATCACACCCTTAGGCAGAAAAAAAAATTAGTAGGGGTGGGGGGTAGAAGGGGAGAGGGATGAGGTAGTGTTGCACAAGCTTATCAGTGCCCACTTGCTGCAGAACATGCCCTTACAAGAGCTGTGTATGAAGAACTACTACTACTTATATCTGTAACACTTCCAAGTTGCTGCAAATCTCTAGACAAGTTTAATACGTGAAAATTACCTGCTTAAAAACACAATACTCCTATTTTCTGGCCAGCTTTTCCTCCTATGTTGGAGGAGCCTCAACTTCATTCACACTTTTTAAAGCGCTTTCTAAAGCTAAAGCTCTTAAAATAGGAGTGAAGAGAAATACATACATTGAATGAAGAGCTGACCCAATGGCCTGTATGACCTGCACTTAGGCATCAGTTTAACATGCAGCAGCATGGCATCTTGATGGGAAATAAAAACATAACATCTGTGAACTTCCTTGAAGTTAACAAAGTTCAAGCAGTTGGCTTTATACTGACAATACAATCATATTTTCCTTGAAACAATTATTTGAAGTTTATTTATTTAATCTTCTCATAATTACCTAAGATACTCATCTCAACATTCACAGAAACAAATATGTGCAGTACTCACTCACTCAGTTCCAGCAAAAGCAACAAACTCATAACTAAAGGCTTCCAACATGACTAAGTCTGCCTGAATAATTCTCTACTTACTACTCAGCAGTAGTCAGGCACAAAAACGTTTTCCTATTAACGTAATCGCTTTACACATGCTATCCCACTCTCCTTGGTCTCTTGACCTTTCCTTCCTTTGCTTTGCTGACAGTTCCTCTTTTTCCAGGGAGCACTTGCACTTATACAAATTGCACTGCAGCGGCAGCTCCCAAAGACTTCGAGGTTTCTTCAAGAAACAGAGTAACTTTCCACACGGTATGCTGGGAGCACAAAAGCATCACTGAGGAGAGTACCCTCACTATCAGCTGTTCTACCTCAGCAGTCTAAGTACACAAAGTATGTGCTATGCTCCAGCTTGGAGTCTCTCTGTCTTTTCAGCATAAGCTATTCCAAGGCTTTACAACTCAAATGCCAGTTTCACCCAGTAAATAACTGACTTACAGGCATGGGTTGGAAGGAGTTGAGGTATTTTTACCCTCCACTAAGTTTTGACATTCTTTTTTTTCTTTTTAATTTTTATAAATAGTCTAAGTGGTAAGAGTGGCTAACTGAATTGATTTTGTGTTCCTACTTTAAAATCCTAAAGTGTGAAAAACACTTTATACACTTTTAATCAAAATGACCATTGACAGCGTTATTAGCACTCAGAATACTGCAACATAAGCATTCAGCTGTAGTTTAAATATTTTAAGAGAGACTACAGTATAATCAATAAACTTTTCCATGCAGATTTGAAAAGTATGAAAGTATGACTTCTGTGTACAACGTATGGTGTACAACAGTTTGCATACCTGAAGTGCAGCTAATGTCTACTACCAAAACTTGATTTCCTAAGTAGTTACAGTAAAATTTCCCAAACTTTTTAATCAGTAAAGCAAACAGCATAGGGGGAGAAAAAAAATCAGAATATTTAAATTTTCATCCACACAACTCCCTCCCTGCCCCATACTGAAATGAATAATGAATGAGCTAGGTCATGATTGCTTTCAGTAAGTATGTCAGAAATCTTCAAAACAATGAGATGAGAGTAAGACAGACATCAAAGGTCTCCCTAACAATGCCACATGCTTATACAACCACATACTATGCATCTTTTTTTATGCATCAGCATACCAGGAACTGCATAACCACAAGTACCAAAGGTACTTGAGTTTTATGTTACGAAACTTAATATGCAAACAAAAATTAACCGAGAATTTTAAGTATTTGTGTCTGGAATCCGACAATTCAAGCCCAACCTTCACCATGCGTCTGGGCAGAGCTAAGGTTTTCAGACCGGAGTGTCACCTTACACCTCCCGTCAACTCTGTCACACAGCAGCAGCAGCTCACCCAAAGCGTCAGTAACTCCAAGAGACTTCTCAACAAATGGAAGGTCTGGGGTTTTGCTGTCATGGTCCTCCCACGCCTCCCGGGCCGCTCCATTCCGGTGCCCAGCTGCTCCCGGAGCGCTCCTCAGCCCGCCCTCTGTCCCCCCGTCCCCCCGCGCTGCCCAGGGCAGGACCCGCTCGGAGGCGCCTGCGGGGCGCGCCCCAGCTCCAGGCCGGCATCAGCCGCAGCCCAAGGGCCGCTGCCCGGCCGGGATCGGGATCGGGCAGTCCCCGCTGCACGGCAGGAGCGCAGCCCGCGGGCTGCCTCCGCTCATCAGGTGTTTCGCGTCCCTCTGTAAACGCAGCTGTTCCCCGCGCAGCCCGCCCTCCAGCATCCCCGAAAACTCAGACACTTCTAAAAAATGCCTTCCCCCACTTTTAAGGAATCCCCCACACACACTTCAAAAAGCTTCTCCCACATCTTTTCCTTGGTGGAATTCCCAAGCCGTCCGCTCAAAGGAGGGACTCGCAGCCTCATGCCCAGAGGAGCTGGCATCTGCAGCGGGGGCACGGGCTTACCTTTGCCTCCCCCGCGTCGGGCTCCTCCTCGTAGTAGCCCTGGCCGGACTCGTAGGCGGCGGCGGCGGCCGGCTCTCGGGGTCCCAGGAGCACGGCGCCCGCGGCCAGGCAGCAGCTCAGGGACAGCACCTCCAGCAAGTGCATGGCGCAGCGACGGCAGCGCGGGCGCGGAGCGGGGCAGTCGCAGGAATGCAGCCGAAATTAGGAGGCTCCTTCTTTTCCTCTCCCCCCCTTCTTTCGCTGTCCTCTCCCCCCTCCCTCCCCTCGCAATATCCAAGGCAGTAAAATCCGTGGGATGGAGAAGATGCGGTAGCAGCAGCGCCTGCAGGGGAGTTCCCAACTTTCCCAGCCGCTTTGCAAATTCTCACCAAAGTTATCCAGAGTTTGCCAGGTAAAAAACCCACCAGGAAACCGGACATCCGAGGCTGCGCTCACTCAGGAGCAGGGGAGGTGGAAAGCGCAGAGAGGAGGAGGAGGAGGAGGGAAGGGAAGGGAAGGAGGGAGAGAGAGAGCGCGCCAGGGAGCAGCAGAGCGGGACCGAGCGGCCGGTCGCAGCCGGGGAGATGCCTTGCTTCGGGCGGGCCGGGCCGGGGGCTCGGTGCCGAGGGGCCCCGCCGGGCTGTGCCGGGCTGTGCCGTGCTGTGCTGTGCGGGCGGCTGTCAGCGCGGCCGGGGGGTGCGCGGCGCCCGGGGCTGCGCATGGCGAAAGCGCCCTCTGCCTGCGCCTCTGCGCGCCGAGAGGGGCCGGCGGCCGCCTTCCTCCTCCTCCTCCTCCTCCTCCGCCGCCTCCGCCTCCCGCCGGCGCCCCGGGGAGCGATGGCCCCAGCGCGGGCAGGAGGCGCCCGGGGCGGCTCTGCCGGGAAGGGGCGGCGAGCGCGGCCGGTCCCGTCCCGCAGAGCGCGGCTCGTCCAGCCACGGCCCCGGCTCCGCATGACAAACCCCGCGGCAGGTCCCAGCCCCGAGGAAAAAGCGACGTGCCCGGCTCGTTTCATTAGGCTCGGAAGCCAAGGGGTGAAGTTCGGTAAAACTCACACAGAGAAATCATCCAAGAAAATTTTTGTGAATCCTAATCAGTTACTTGTTGAGCAGTGTTGGCAGCTTCACTTAAGACAGTATGCAGCTAGTTTTGGCTGCAGCATAAAGGATTTTGCCGTGTTAGAAACAGTAATCCAAAGAGCACCATAATTATTTGTAGCCTTCCTATCAATGACATTTTGAAGACGTCTTCGAAAAGAAGTAACACCCCATTCAGAGCCCTAAATAAAACTGAGCGTAGATCCTGTGTTCCGGTTACACTGTGATTAAGAGTTTAAAAAGAAAGCATATTGCTATCAAAGTAACACTCTACTGCCTGCTCAAATCTCAGCTATGCAAAAGGAAAATGTTATATTCCTTATACTCTTATTTTTTGATTGATTACTGACCCTTGTGTAAATATTTAAAAAGCTTTTAGTTTGTTTTCTGCATCACTTGTGTACATTTTTTGGTAATTAGACTGTATGGGAACCAACTGTGTTGGCAGATCCCTGACTGCCTTGACTAGATGCTGGCAGTCTGCTCATGTTACACTGCTCTTATTCTTTGGGAATCCCACTATGTTATTATTTTGGGAGTTATACATAAAGGTGTCTCTGAGAGGCTCTCAGGTACCTCCTGGGTTTTTTTATTTATTTGTTATCATTTCCAAGATGGTATTTCAACATGCTGCTACACAAATATTTTGATGCTAGAAGGTAATCACTTCATTTGCAATCAGAATGAAATCTAAAGTTTAAATAGGGCTATATTTTAAGAGGCTGTATAGTCATTAGAAAATTTTTGAAGCACTAATGTTTTCTAAATACTTTCAAGATAGAGTAAAACAATGAAATAAATACAGGGGTAGAAGTTAAGCAGAACAGCTATGAAGATACAAAATAGCATACATAAATTAAAAAGACCATTGTTCTTCACTGGACTCTTAACAGCGCTTCAGATCAAAGCATAGGATTAAAGCCCAAAGAGAGCATAGTCCTGGATGTAAAAGCCATCTAAATAGAAATACAGCATTACTGATTTGAGTGTAAATATATTAAAAATCTCTCAGAAGTACCACAGACTGGTATAGAGAAGTTCATGTGCAGCACTTTAATAAAACCTGCCTGACAAATCAAGCACAGATAATATTATTTCAATAAATGAGTGCTGTGCAAGGAGAAGCCGCGGAACTAAATCACAAAACTGAATGAAACATACCACTCCTGCTGTGCCATCATAATATCAGCTGGCTTCATTATTTATTTCCCCGGTTCTCCAGCACTTTCATTCTTCCCCCCACAATTCATAGAACATCCATCATGGGATCAAAGGCTTTTATGTAATAGAGCATTTCCACCAACTGCCCTGTATAGCAAGTTTCAAGTGTCATAATTGAAAGCTAGTAACCATAGTCATGGGGGCTCAAGTCTCAGTCTAATCAAGGTTTTAACAAGAAAGTGGTTGAAATCTATGATAGTTTATATGTTCTGTGCACAAACACATAAATACTCCATTAGTTCTGGGACACTAAGGTTTTCCTTAATCTAGACTGTATTTTTCTCCATCCCATAAGAGATGGCTAATTTGAAGGTTTACAAATTAAAATATATTTCATACTTTCTCCACCACCTAATAGTTAATATTTCTCCTCTTGTTTTCAAATTAAGTAGAAATCAGCCTACAGGACAATCAGTTTAAAATTCTAAGTGACACTGTGTATACTAACAGTGAGCTGACCTTATAAACATAGGTGACTAAAGAGATATCCTAAAAATGTAGAGACACAGCTCTGGATCTGACTGTCCTTTGTGCTTCAATGGCAACAATAGCTACTGTTGAAAAATAAAACAACAATTTTTATGTCAGAAGTAAGAGTCTTTCAAATGAATTCTTTTAATATTGTTTTAAGAAGGAGTTTTAAAAATCCAGGCCCCAATGCCTTGTTCAAGTTGGTGTAATATATGTCTGCCAAGAACACACCTCTCCTGTGTCTAGAAATAGCTGATGTGCTCCTTTCAGATGCATTGTGCTTCTGAAATGTGGATGCATTTCAATGCCTGTTTCCTGTCCATTTGTTAGCAGTGTGAAAACTCACTGCAAGAAATGTGAGCAGAAAGTGGGAAATACATAAGAGTTAAGAGCAAGAAAAAACAGGAGCATGCTTTCATAATGAGGTTTACTTGCTTAATGTAGAAATAAATGCTAACAAATGTTTTCTTTTTACAGAATGTGATTTTCATTATCTTTAAATTATCTTTATTGTGTTTGGTTTAAAGCAATCTCCTTTTCATTCTCCTATTAAACAGACAGAGGCATACTCAAGAGTTAAAATCAGATACCATGGCTTGTTTTTTTTTTAATACACATCAGTCTTTCTGGTAAGTTTCCATGGCATTTATGTTTATTGTAAATCTCAAAGGTAAAAGGTAAAAAACATTGCTCCCTGTGTGCAGCAACTCAAAAGACTGTGGAAGTGCTATTCTGGAGTCATCCCAAAAGATGAAGGCATTAAGTAAGCTTCCTTAGTTCCTTTACAGATGGGACTCCACCATGCTTCCTCTATTGATTAAAAAAAAATCGGGTATTGATCAGTGTCTAAAATATCAATGTCTGGTGTAGATACCATAAATTAGGGGAAATGTAAATAACGTAAATGTTTAGGGGGAAAAAAAAAAAAAGAAAAGGTAATTCTGATTCAGTGCCAAACTGGACAAATGAGCTGTTCACTGATACATTTTCTACCATTGAATCATGCAACCCAAAGTTTAATTACACATTTCTTTTCATATTGCTTATCTACTCAGACTAACCAGCTTTACAGAAGACTTAGCTACTGAAAAAGGGGGGTACTGTGGATTTGAGGCTGCAATCTGCTACTCTACATTTCTTATTTGCATATAATATAATTTAATGGAAATATTTAGGAGTGCTGCCAGTTTTACTGATTATGAGAGCAATGTCTATCCTCACTCATCAGATGCACATTTAAAGCCCTATCTTTTTCTTGGTATGGGCCCTCATTCAGTACTTCCTTATATAATCCTAGAAAAGGATCTAAGCATGGTGGCTTGGAGATCATCAATAGCTACTGAAATACTTTCTTTGGCTTTGATCAGACATCCTCTCTTGTAAAACCCCATGGGAAACTGTTCTACACCAAACTTCCAGCTAGGACTCCTGAAATGTCATTTTATCCATTCATTCGCATTATTGCCAGGACAAATAACTTCAGCTCAATGAGAAAGACGTCGTTGCTGCAAGATCATTTTCTGCAATGCTTGACCTAGCAGCCTGCACCTTGTTATTGAGAAATTTGTCTTTTGTTTAGTATAAAAATTGGTTCCTTTTGAAAATTAATTAACAAGACAAGAATCCTTAGAATTCAGCTTTTTGACACTGGTTGATATACAAGGATTACAGGATTATTGGGATTTCTTTGTTCTCAGGGATTCTCTTTTTAAACTGTTAAAATCAAAACTATTGGCATCTAACATTAGAATTTCTCTGTGTTACAGACTAAATGACTGCAATAGTGTAAAACCCTTCCAACCCTTGCTATAAAGGGGTAGTATGATGCAAAAATGGACAGCACCAGGCTGCACCTCAAGAAAAGTGTTTGAATTAACCAAAGCAAATTACATATCTCTAGAGCTTAGAATGGAGAAAGCCCTAGCACACATTTTATTCAGCTGACTTACACTATGATTTTTCTCTTTATCATAGTTTTTCTTCCCTCTTGTGATGTAAGGTCTCACACAACATCAAGTATCCATAGAACATTAATTTAACATCCTGTAGACTGATGATGTTCATTGTTATAACCTCTGACTATAAACAATAAAATGACTGATTGCAAATTTATGCTGCCTCTTAACTGAAAGCTGTGCACAATCTAAACTGTGTATAGTTGAAGCCATGTCACTAAGTAAACAATCTTAGATTCAACAAAAATATTAGGAGCTAACAGCACATGACCACTAAACATACAAACACTTAGCATGATACTCACCTTCCTGCAGTAGTTTTCCAAGTGATAAGCTATGAGATAGCTTTTTCAAAATCTTTTTCTTCCCAGTTATACTTACAAAATTTGGTAGTATAGCAGGGCAAGACGGTACCAAATCAATTCAACAGAAATAATTGTTTCTTTAAAGAGATGGAGTTTCCCCTGATTTTGCTCCTGTATACCTCCTCTTCACTTGGATATCTGCTGCATTCCTTCTCTTTTTCTTCAGTGCTTCTAACATTCTGTTCAATATTTTGCCTATCCTAGAAATTAGGAATATGCTAAACCTACAAATGTAAAATTCTGAATTATTAAAACCTTAAAGATATTGTCAAACATTATTGAGAGTTCACTTCCAAACCCAGAGTAGTATAAATGCATAATTTTAATGATCCTCATTTTTTCTTAATAGGTTTTATTTATAAAACTCAATTATTTTCTCCTATTTAAAATAGCCTTTTACAGATTTGAACACTTAGCCTTCCTTAACTAATCTTCTAGTTTTAAGCTAAATAAGATCAGTGTTTTCAAAGTCCTGATAAATTTTTATTTTCTGAAGTTACACTTATAAATGTTATCCAAATAACATTTATCCAGGGGTTCATTGAAAGCTGATGCTCAACACTGAAAGAAGGTACTTCAAAACTGACTGTTTAGGGCAGAACAAAACACCCCAACCCATTCTTCTGTATCCATGTACATTCCCATGTGGTATTTGCTTTCTAGGCAGATTCATTTTAAGCTTGCAATAGGATGTTTTTCTTGTATGTTTTTTGAGGATTTTTTATCCAGCCAGATGTTCCCTTTCCTGCAGTTGTAGATCTGACTCTTCCCACATTGGAACACTCATTTCTCAATAGAAAGGGAACTACCTCCTATTTTTTTCTAATAATTTTTATTAGATTCATGATACTTACTTCCAATTTTAAGTCTATCTGTCTTTGCTGTCCTTCTTCCCTAGGTCCCATCTTTACGTATAACCAAGTAGAGGTGTATTTCCCCTGTGCTGCCATTGGTTCCTTGTGGTCAGAAAAAGTGTTGTTATTGACCTATTGCAAAGTTTAAAGGTTGAAATTCCCTCCTGACTTCCTGATCCACGCTGCAGGGTTTGCTTCAGCCCATCATACTGACTCAGAAACCATAAATACCAAAATGTGGGGACATTAAAGACCAAGGTTCTTTCTTAGGTCCAACTTCATTTTTCACACAGCTGAAAATAGTTGGAGATAAAGATTATGAAAGAGAGATTTGTGGTTTGGGTTGGATACTGGTTTGGGTTTGTTGGGGTTTTTTTTTGTTTTCCTTGACATGCCAGGTAGCGAACGTCTGGAGTTTGTTGTTACAAGAGATTTAAACTGTGAGGTTTAAAAATGCATCAGACATAGTTCTGGACATCAGGACCATAAAATGATTTTTAAGTAAAAGGGAGCTGGAGGGATGAAAGGGAGGAGGAGTCCAATGTTGGATACTTTATTCAATGTATACAGATGCTGGAAAAGCATGAAGGAAACTGACTGCAGTAGCAGACACTCACTGTGCTCTTCTTAAGTAGCATATTCAGTTGTAACTGTTGGAGACAAAAAAAAAAAATAGATAAACAGTCTAGACAGATGGTTTATCTAAGCCCATAGTACATATCTTATATATGAGGGAAACTCAATCCATTTCTCATTGATTCAGGTCCAAACCACAGAGTAAATTTGTTCTTGTCTTACAGTCTCATGTTCAGACCACTATACTTAGTCATAACAAAAATATTTATTTTTACACATCATTATTACACCAAAAGTCCGTCCAACAGATAGGGTTGAAAGGAAGTACACAGGAAATCAAATCTGTAAAATAGTCTTCATATGTTTCAATGAAATTAATAAAGAGCCCTACTGCCATCCTCATTGAAACTAGATTTAATCATTCAGTCAGAGAAAGAAAAAACCTAAACCAAACTCCATGTACCAGCTTTTTGGATACATCTCACAGAAAAACAGTAAAGCAGCAGTTTCAGATATTTTTTCCTCTTTTTTTTTTTTTTAATAATAAGAAGAAAGACAAAGCAAAATGAGAAACCTGCAAACCAACTTTGCAGCAGCAAGTTACCATTACTAAGTTTGAATTTGCAGCATGCTTAACTAGGTTACTAAGGTTTTGTTCTCTGCTAAACAATTGCTTAAAAATAACCATGACATGTTCCTTTCAAAATGTTGTATGTTTTGTGCTGAATCAAGAGCATTGTTGTTGTTATTAGACATCAGGATACATCCTGAGCACAGACCTAGAAAGATGAGGAACCAACGTCTCTAAGATTTCAAAATTCAATCCCTAACCTTTTCACTTTTCAAAAATTGCTAAGAAAAAACAAACAAGCAAAAAGTAATGACAACAAATTAAAGAACAAAGGTACACTGATATGGAGATTGCATCAGAGGCCCCAAACAATTCCCTCTTTCACTGTCTGGCCAGAAAATTTAATTTCCCTACACACTTAACACTGGGTGGCAGAGGTCCTGTTCACTGCGATTTAGTGAAAGCCATGCTAGTTTTCCCTATTATCATTAAAGAATTTATGCAATAAGAGACATGCTTAGACCAGTTATTGACTGCTTCCTACTTTCAGCTCGACCTGTTAATCTGTCTCTGAACAGAGTCCTGATGTTCCACACTTCAGGCTAAACTAGGCAACTGATGCAACTGGTATGAGACCATCACTGGGCAAAGCAGAGCACATCCATAGTCCTTCTGCTTGCTTATCTCTTTCTAACTTGAATTCAAGCAGCTACTACTGACCTAAAAAGCAGGTAGCATGCTGGGCCTAATCTATTTTTTGAATTCCTATCCCATCACAAACCTACAGCTATACTCCACAGGGTCACTTCAACTAATCTGTCCCAGTATAAAATTCTTAAGTGCAAAGGGTAGATCAACAGACCACTTTTAGGAGCAGATTCCAGCTGTGGAACTCAGCCTAATCTTCTCTATTGATAATGAACATAAGCCTGAGTGTATTCAAAACTAAAACTAACCTCAGCTTCTTAGTAAGACTCCCTGCAGTGATGGCATCTTCCCATGGTAACCAACTGATCTGGAGAGAGGAGGAGGAGGCAGAGAGACAAGGATGTATACTTTTAAAAGCTAGAAACTGAAAATATTTTATTACAAAAAAAAATTACAATTATAGGTTCCAAACTGTGGATTATTACATTAAAATGATTTTCAGAGATGCACAGATGTTACCTTTGCTTACACTTTCTCCCTTATAATTCTGAGTGGTCAAAAATTACCTTTTATGTAACTGTATGGCCATTCATAGATGTCTCACTTAAGCAGGATAGAGCAAAGTCTGAGTCATCCTTTCACCATATTTCTCTGCTCCCTTGAGATGTGAGCAGTCAGGAGCAGCACCTCTGCCATGGAAGGACTCTGGGATGACGGAACAGGCCAGTGTGGCGCTGGGTTCTGAGTTGCCCCAGCTGAGGTTGGACTGTCAGACCACCTGATGATAACTTCCTTTAATCTGTTTTATGGACTAGTATACAGCCAAAGACAGCCTCTCCAAGCCCATGAGCTCAGCTACATGCAAAGAGGAGAAACAAGACAGGGGTTTTTTTTCTGGGACCTGGCCATATTAGGAATGTAACCTGGGGAAGCTCAGGGAACCCTAACTACGTGGTGCTGCTGCTGAGACTACAAAGACAGCTACAAGAGAGATGAGACAAGCTATGTTATAGTTTAAAATACATTTTTCTGCTTCTAAGGCATTACAGATAGCTTCACCACACACCTTTTGCTCTTAGGTTACTCCTAGTAAGTTTCTAAGATTTTGGAATAGGTATTTACTAGTGGGTCTATGGAGTTCTAGTATTCTAGTTGATAAAACTACATAAAAATCAAAATAGTCCAAAGGAATATTTTTTGCCACACAATTTTGAAACTATTCATTTGACAGGCTAATATCTATAGCCCACAGTTTTGCACTAAAATCTTTAAAGCAACTGGAGGGAATTGGAGCAATAATTAATTGTAATAATATCCTTTTATATTGTAATAGCCTTCTTTCAAATCACATCTTTTTTTCTAAGCCCTATTCCTTTTCTTGCCCTTTTCCATCTAGTTGATCACCTAAGCCAAAAGGGGTAAGACTCAAATGAGAATGAGATGCATTCATGGAGAAGTATGCACAGCAAGGCTGTTAATACTCATAGAAGATCTTGAAAAGTCATTTGATTTGATTCCCTTTTTTTAAAACAGAACTTCAAAGTCTAGATGTACAGTAGATTCAAAGGAATTTTTGCACATTGTGTGACTTATTGTTTAGTAAAACTGTGTAACAAATCCCTTGTTAAATTATACTGCTTCATGCCAGTAGGAATAAAACAACTTTTTGAGTTCAATCTACTCTCAGTCAAGGTTAAAAAAAGCCAGGATCAAACTCAGTGAGTTCTCAAAAGCTTACCCTAAATATACAATATCAAAGTTCATAATTAAGCAGACTCATTTCATCAGTCAACTTCATGCTTGCACAGCAGTGGGAGTAATTATAACACAACTCATTTTTTCAGGTTGGCTTGAACACTTGACCTTATAAGCAAACTCCTTTTTTCACCCTTCCTAAGATGCAAAGCCAAACCATTTGCTTTTAACAAAACAGAGCTGTCAGTTTGACATTTCAAAGCATGTTTAAATGCTTTCTTTCATTAAAAAGATAGTTTATCTTTAAATAGACATTTACAGGCTATTTCTACTAATTTTTGTCATGCAAAGATTAAAAAAAAAAATGTTTCTTGTCATTTTCTTAAGGTCATCAGTTGAACTGTATTTGTTCTAGCCTTTAGAATACATAGAAATCCTCAAATCCAAGCAAATGCCGGGATGCCTCAAGGGCATTGTTGTCTTGATATTCCTCTTGCATCATACCAACATTTTCTGACCAAAGAATGTGAAATCCAAATGGAGAACTACAATTGTTTTCAGCAGTAGTCATGTGTGGGCAGATATTCATCAAAACTAACTGAACAACAGAAAGAGTAAAAGAAATAGGAGAGGACCTCATCTCCCTTCTGTCATCCCAGAATTAAGGCTCCAGTCTAAAGCCAAGCCTCTGATGGTTCATTACAGCCAATGAAAAACAAAACAGACTTCTTCCAAAGAGGAAGTAGTTTTCCATTTCTTTGGCACTTTAGGACATGTGCTAAAATATTTCTATCTCTTAGGGACAGAAGGAGACTATATGCTAACTTTGAGGTGCCTAAAGTTATAGAAAAGAATCTCATGTTGAGAATTGAAATTAGAATACCTGTTCCTGGGGAGATCCAATGCCATGAGGGCATGCAAAATAAATACAGGCGGAAAGAGGGACAGGACAGGAACTTAGTCTCCAGCATGGCCATTTGGTTATCAAAATGGAGCAAACATTGTAGTGGCATAATTGATAAAATAAGGGGAGTATTTGATTGTTGACTGATAATGCTTTCATACAAAAATTGCTGTATTGTTCATCTTTTTGGCTCTCTATTGAGCAAAAATTGAAAGCAGTGACAAAAGGTGATTAGACGTCAATGGGTTTTACTGGAGAATTATCAAATGGGTGAAGGAAAAAAAATTCACATTGCAATTGATTAAGTCAGACTAAAAATTTGTTAGGTCCTTAATATTGTCATCTTATATATGGAGTGATTTCTGTTAAAGCACTTTGATTTCTATCTGAGATGTTTGGACTGTCAAAATCAAGCCACATAGAAATAGGATATTGCTAGATGATCTGACATTCTGATTGAGTTTTGGGATGCAGTCATCTGTTGGGAAATAAGCCATTAAAAAAGCTGTGTGATCTACAAAGTGTGAAAGTAGACAGATTAAACAAAGGAAATAGCATTTGAGACACAGCAGGTGTGGAAAAAGCTTAAAAAGTAGAGGTAGACCAAAAAACAGATTAAGAAGGTTCCAGAAAGCAAAGAAAAAATGTACATTTTCTTTTCCCAAAAAAAAAAACCAAAAAACCCCACTACATTTCATCTGATTATTATTAAGTGTTTTTGAAGTAACCCTAACTAGAGTAATAACTTCACGGAGTCAAAAGCTTCTCATTCAGTACCCCTAGGCCCAGAAAAACCTGACATCTCCACCCCACCACATTTTTTTCCTGCCAATCTTTTAAACTCTGGAAACTAAAAACCAATTTGTCTCTTTCAAGTTAAAGAACGTCTCTTATGGAAGTCTACATTGTGAGACAAACTTCCTCACAGTTCTGGTGATCTGAATAATCTGTTACACATAGGTGGAACTGACTCCATGACTCCTTTGGTATTTCAGCAGTAATGCATTCAAAGTATTCTGGTTGCCCAAGTGAACAGATATTGCTCAACAAGTAAAGGTTACAATTTTATCAAGTAGAAATAACATTTTGAGGTTCATTGTTTTTTTGCCATTAGAGAGAGCATACCATTTTCCCACCCTTTTTTCTTTGCACTGCAAATACAAGTTTTTACAATGTCTATTTTTGATAATCGTAACTTTATGAGGATTTTAATGTAACACAGTGAAGTGTCTTGCTGGACTTCGTATGATTTTGCTTTCATTTTTTTATTTTTATTTCTTTTTTTTTTGTTTGTTTTGAATCTTTTTGGGTTTTTTAGGTTTTTTTTGTTGTTGTTTTTAGTGAACTAGAAGCAATTTCTGTAGAACTGTTATGTTTTTTATGTTAATTCCTGTAATTGCTATGTGTATCATGTTATATGTACAAAACATACTAACTCTGCCATGGAAAAATGTGGGCAGGTGAGTATTTTATTGCAGATTTAAAAAAAGCCATTTAACAAAATCTCACACAGAAAATCTCTGATTTTATCATGGACGACTAACATAGCCAATATTAAGCATTAAAATCCAACATCACTTCATTTCCTTTGTCCCAGACTAGATTTAGAATTCTGCTCCCAAGAACACCCCCAAAAAACCTCAACCCTGCTCAAGGAGGGGAGAAACATGAAGCATTTTACCTACAATTATGAAATCTTATGAATTAGAAATATAGATACCTGAGACAAAGCGCACACCTATGTCTATCTGATTCAAACCATAGTTCTGATCATAAGAGATCTTCTTCCAGTTATGCAGGACTGATTCTCTGTCCAGATCAGGTTTTCAAAGACTGTCATGAAATGGTTTCAATGAGAGTCTCAGATTTTCACAAACTAGTGAAGCCCTCAGAGTTCCCTTACTCACACATCGCTGCAGTGTGTGTGCTGCACTGCACTCTAAATGTATTATGAGATGGCTTTTTTAGCAAACCAGATGTGAAAACTGCCCACAAGTTGATCCATTCCTTCTGTTGGAATCATGTTTATGGTTTTAATTTAAACAGCTCTATTTCTCCTTTGAACATGTCACAAGAATTAATTGGAAATGAGACAACTGTGTTCCAGGTATTCAGGTATTCTTTCTTTTATAGCTAAATATCAATAATTCCATATAAGTGCTCTGATTTTCACAAGTATCATGTTTTATGGGCTACTTAAATTTAGTTTATCTGAGTGTAACACTTGATTTCTCTAATATTTAAAACTCAGAAAATTGTGTCTGATTTCTCTATATGGTAAATTCCTACCTGGGAATGAAGAAATTCCAGATTTATTCACCATAAGCTTCTTGTGCAGTAAATCCAAACTGCTCAACTGAATCAACGCAGGCTAGAAAGAAAGCACCAACCAAGGTACGATTTCCACATGAGAGATGTGCAAGAGGCACTGTAATTTTTATCTTGCATATAGAGTGCTGATGGTCTTTTGCAAATTTATGAACAGATAATATTTCCACTGATATTTTTTCTCCTGAATCTGGCTGGTCTGCCACATGATTTTTTTTTTTTTAAATGGTACCATGTAAGCAGCCTTCAGCATTACATAATTAGGAAAATAAAGTAGCACTTAACTTTCTCTCTTTTATTAACTGCAGAGGTTTCTGCTTGACTTTTATTAAAACAAGGAAGAGGTAGTTGTCTTTATCCTTTTTGCCACCTATTTGAGGTAACAATTCTAGGAAGTTGCAAAAATTAGAATTACATTATGACATTCATTATGTATTCTTACTTCAAAGAAGAAAAAAATGGCATGAAGTAACATATCCTATTAATCACAGAGATTTGAATCCATCTAATCTTTTTCTATAATTTTGGCTAGACATCTATTATAATGTCAAATACTATTAGTGAAGCTTTAGCTACTCAATACGTGCAGCACAAGTTCTTGCATGAGAATTGACACAACAGAGCTATAAGACAATAAAAGGGCAGCAGGGCCTGTGGCCTCTGCTCTCCAATTCTGTAATGTGAAGAAAAAGCGAATTCACTAGGAGCTGTCAACTCTAAAACATCTCAGTTCAACGTGATTTCACCAAAGATCAAATAGAAAAGGCTAATCTTGTTTTCTAGACACTTAAATCCCATTTTCCCAGGCAGATTTACCCCAGGTTCATCCAAATGTGTCTTAAGCAGAATATCTTATTCTGAAGTATCTTTTTTTTTCCTAATACAACAGGCACAATAGCACTGAATACATCAGTGTCACAGTTATTGTTCCCAAAGATCAGGCAGAAGGCCACAAGACATCTATGGAAAGTAGAAAGCATGGCACTAACATTCTTACAGTACATTAGTATTTTATTAAAATATTTATTTATACTTGCATATCAGAAATTTTCAGCATGATATCTTTCAGCATGATTGTAATCATCCTGTATTGGTAGAAAACAACACAATCCTTTAGTAGTTTTTCCTAGGGCCTTTAAGTTCATTTTGCTTTTGTTTAAACAATAGATTGACAGGAATGCAATTTACTAATACTTGGTGTTTTGTACATGAAAGATATCCTGCTGCTCAGTCAAATGCATGCTACCACAATAGTTAAAATGAGATGAATAAACCATGTGCCAAAATGTTGCTTAAGATTGGTTACCTACAGAAAAACTGTAAGGATCCTGCAAATATGGGATTTTAAAAATATTTTCCCCTTTTGGCATCCAATATTTAAATCTGACAATTGCTTTGTCCTACTCTAAAGATTTTCCATCTTCATTTCCATTATTTTTCCCATTTCTCTTTAGTAAGATTTTATTTTCGATACAAAACCCAAAGTTTTAAAATGAAGTAACACCTATGTTGCATTGAATTAGCAGAAAAATTTATGAAGTATTTACCTGCAAATCTGGTTAGAAGTGTTTATAATTACACTTTGGATATAATTTAGATCCTTGTGCTCACTTTTTGCCTGGGGGATGAGGATGAGGGGGAAGACGATACTCTGATAGTAATTAAATCCACTAAAATTTACTAAAAATCTATAAAAAAATTTTTCACTATCCTCAGTGAGAAAGCTTCATGCCTAGTGTTTTACTCTTTAGGCAGAACATGATGAAGAAATCTGGAAATATTTTGGGTTTACAAATGCATTGATCTTGGCAAAACTGATGGCAACATAGCACTGGTGTTCTGTGTTGCAAAACCAATCACTAATTCTTCATCATGTTCAGTCCTGTATTGAAAGCAAGGGAAGTGTTCCTTTTCCAGCTTGGCATACTCAGCAACATATCTTTCTATTTCTTCATTCTATAGGAATGAAAATGTAATTTAAGGACAAGATGAGGCTTACACTAAGCTGATTCTGTCATTACAAAAGTGCTTCATTTTCCTTTTAAAAATGAGTTCTTATTTTGAATAGAAGAAAACAAGCCAAGAATCTTGACAGTTTGTACTATTTTAACAAACAGCTCCCACAAGAATACTTCTTTTTAAACTGTGGAATCTTACAGGTGTGTATGTTCAGAAGTGGAGGGTGAGGTTTAAGTGTTTCTTTTCCCTTTGTTAAAAAAGGACTTTTTTTCTATATTTTCCCCCCCTCTAATCACAACTGATGGAGCAGGAAAAACCTCATATACCACTCTACACCTCTGTCAATATTTATACGTATTCTGAAAGCAAAACAA
Organism: Melozone crissalis; assembly: GCF_028551555.1. Taxonomy (NCBI): domain Eukaryota; kingdom Metazoa; phylum Chordata; class Aves; order Passeriformes; family Passerellidae; genus Melozone; species Melozone crissalis. The sequence goes on along the minus strand of NW_026535784.1, from coordinate 29,599,880 downwards.
GAAAACTACCAAAATATTCCTCCTCCCTTAAATAAAACATGTAAAATAACGTTTTGTAACTTTGAAGAAGAGGAATTGTAAAAACAAATGCTATACAATATGGGAAATTTGCTAAAAAAAGAAAAGGATTTTTCTCTTCAGATACCAAGCATCAGATTTTTTTTTTTGTGGTAAAAGAAATGTAATAATTCTTTCTTGAACTTTGTGTGAATAAAAATTTGTAAAGGTGATTTCGCAGGGTTTGCAAAGCCATAAAAGTCCATCAGAAGTAGGGAATTCTTGCCAGACTCTGTAAAATTCCAACAATACAGTTAAAGATGACTACTGGGAACACACAGCAAACCACCATGGAGCATGAGCCAGAAACCAAAACCACACATTACCAAGTTTCTTTTCCTTGGTATCACATAAAATATAATTAGTACAAATTGTGAAAGATGGGAGTCTATTATTTTCTGGGGTAATGGACAGTGTACTGCCTCAGCCCATAAACTGAAGGTGCTGGAGTTTATAAGATTGAACATTTAGTTTTAAGGTGGCATATTAAGTAATTTTAATGACACTGCTTTGACTGGGCAGAGAAAAATTGTGAAATGTATAATTTAGTGTTGGAAAGAAAACGCAATCCTAGCCAAGAACTTTTATGTGTGACTCTCAAATTGAATTCTTTGAAAGGAATTGGCATTTGGGACAAAAATCCCAAACTTTCTGGCTGCAAAAAATAGGGAAAATGACAAAAATACCAACAAACAAACAAACAAACAAACAAAAGCATTCATCAGAATAAAAAAGACCTAATAAACTCGTAAATAAAAAATGAGTGATTTCAGTTAAGACAAAAAAAAAAAAAATAGAAAGAAAAGCCCAAGCAGTTAACAGATTAAAATATCTTTACTTTCTTCATTAAAAATAAAAAAGCAGCTATTTTACCTCTCTTTACCTCTACAGTATTTTACCTTAAAAACTGTAGAATAAGTAACCAAGAGAAGAAGCAAGAATAATTACAGTATTAGATTAGGCAGCATGTATCAAACTAGATAAATTATTTTGCTGGTATGCAACAGACAGTACTAGAATTTTGGTTTTTATTTTCTCCTTTAAAAAAGTGAATATGAATATATTGTTGTTCAATCAGAATAACTATGAAAACTATGCAAAAAGTCAATAAAGGAAACCAGCAAGGGCATGAAAGAATTTGAACACATATTTTTTAGAAGATGCAAAATTCTCTGTGATGTAATGCATTAGTTATTTTAAAAGTGATCAAATCAACTTATAATTGTCTCTGTAGATGATATTGCTTATATAGGTTAAGTAAGAAATAATAACTTCTTTGAACCAAAAACGACTGAGAACAATAAACATGAAAATCATAAGGCCTTTCCCAGACAGCTGTGTCCTCACAGAAATGGTTCTTTTTCAGGCAAGAAAGACTTTTTTTTTCTAGAGGTAAACTCTGCCATAAGATCCAAAAGGCTTTCCTACATTCTAATTTCTTCTTAGGTATTAATATTTCTGGAATAGATGCAGCTTGTACGTTGAGTGGAAGTACTGGGGCAAAAGGGTCTCTCTGGCCTATCTTGACTCTTACAGTGACCAACAGCAGGAAGCTGAGGAAAATGAAAGCAAGAACATAGCTATGCTTTCTCAGAATATTATCTAAACCTCAGCAGGATGCAGCTTAAAAACTTCTTAAGCAGAAACATTATCTATTTTTCTATGTAACAGTTCTTATTTTTCTTCCAGGAATCTGAACTGTCATACTTTGAGATCATGTAGATTTTCACTATCCATCACACCATGTGGCAGCTCAACAAGTTGTATGAAGAAACATCTTCCTTGGTTTGCTCTGAATACTACTAGTTTTATTTTATGCCACTCATTCTTGTGACAGAACTGAAATAAATCCTAGCCACCTTTCTTCTACACTTCATTTTGGAAGCTTCTTTCCCTAAATTCTTCAGTTTTCTTTCTTTGTGAAGGATCCTAGCCAGTATGCTTTTTACTCATGAAGATGATGGTTTTATACATTTTGTCATCCTTCTCTAAACTGAAATGAGTAAAAAACAATTGTATACACTTCTCATATGTTTGTTGCAGATAAAAGTAATCACAGTGGTATTTTCTATTCAATTTCTTTATTACATTCCTAATAATTTTTAACATTGGTTTCTTCCTTTATTACTAATCATTAAGTCAAGAAATATTCCCTGTATAGTTACAAAAATTTGCTCCTGAAGAGGAATCTAAATAAACAAATGTTTGCTTTCATATTGCAAGTCATACAGCTTTTTGTGCCAAGCCTATGACTCAATTTTAAAGTTATGGATGCTTTACTAAATACCTAAAGTAGAAATCAAGCAATGTTTGAAAAAATAGTGCTCAGTTTGCTAATATCATACAACCTGCCCTTGGTAAGCAGTAGTGTTAGTGTTTCCAGGACAGCATACTGATGCTGCAATAACTTGTTCTTCCTAAACTTTAACCTGACTCATACAGACCATCCAGAATCTTCTTCTGAAATAAAGACACACTAATGCTTTAGGCCTTCATTCTGTGGACAAGAGATGGCTCAACAACACACTGTAGCACCTGAAAGGGACTACCAGTGCTATTGCAGCTAGAATAAGAGCAGGCACCCTGTTACTGTCACCCCACATGCACCCCCTGGCATTTTCCTGGGTAATGGAGAGTAATTTATGTTAGTGCCTGGCTGTGTGAGCCAAGGCTTGCAGCAGCAGAGTGATCTCCTGCAAGAGCTGATGATGCTGATGCTGTATCAGTCAGTGTATCAGAGGCTGTTTTGCCCAATGACAACTGACAGTGACATCTGTCACAGTCATTCAACTGATGGTCATTTCTGGAAAATTACATTCATAGGAAAAGATGTGCATACAGGAGATAAAATATTCAGTTGGGTTGTGGTCAAGATGTTTCCTGCTGCCAGCTCTCAAAAGATTTACAGTTTTCAGTTTGAGTTCTCTATTGTACAAACTCATATTTTTAAGTGATGTTCACTTTGAATTTCAGGTTAGTTAAAGAGGAGAAAATCTAAACAAACCAAGTAAAATGGAGTCTTGTTGCAATCCTTACGTTGCCTTTACTTCAGATATTTGGCTCCAGAAAGCTTAAAACAAATAAAAAAAGCAATGGTAGAAATGACAGCATTTAATGTAGCAGAGCTATAAGACAATTAACAAACTATAGCAAGTACTAATAAAAAGAAGAAATTGATTTGTAATCAGTGAGAGCAGCACTCATTGAAACAAACCATTACTAAAAGTCCTCCAGTTAGATATAGATATTTTTGAATACTAGATATTTTGAACGAATGTTCTAGGTTACAAAACTCAAGATCACAAATTCTTACACATAGTGTTATGCTGGACTGATCAGTTTTAAATCGGGAAAATCAAAACTATTTTATTGCTTTCCCTCTTCCAAATCCCTGTAAAGTTTCCAAGTAAAACAGAGTATTTACATATCAGTGCTATGTGCATTTTTAATGAGATTACCTTGTTCTCCTAGCCCACAAAATACAAAATGTGTGGCAAGGATCTGAAAGGCCTATTAGCCTTTTCTGAGAAGATATAAGTATGAACATGTCGTATTTATTTGTACCTTTTGGCATCAAAAATACTTGGAAAGAGAGGCTATAAACCAGAAAATATGTGTTGCTATTGAAGCTCACAGCACCAAAATTTGTAAGTAATATGGTATCTGAAATATCAGTACAATTTTAACTGTGTTCATTGTAGAAGTCCCGTGCATTTCAAGTAAGATCTCTTGAAATACAAATTATCAAACTACCACTTGTGGTTTCCTGTACTTCCACTCCCTTGCTTCTCCTTTTCAGTTGCCCAGCATGGAACATCCATAGGAGTGCAGTTCAAGTGACAGAAATGGATCCATATGCACTGGTGAACTCACAAGTTAATTTGTCCAAGTGAATAGTAACCAAAAAAGCAGGTCATAAGCCTCATTTCTGCATTTTTTTTACTTCTTGGTTTGTATTTGAAGTGCCTCTGAGGTACTACCTAACAAGAAGAGTTCTGAAATGAATACTAAAACTGTGAACTTTATAGAAGTGAAATATAATTAGGAAGAGGAGTCAAGAGGCTCTATTAGCTTTTTGGAATACTCTGACATAAGTTGCTAATACATGTCAACATATGTTGAACCATATATTATGCCACATTGACCACTATGTAAAATGTTTTATGATACAAACTATATCTGTGGTCATGGCTGAAATACATGAAGTTTTTTTCCACACATTTATTCTAATATAACCATTTAAGAGTAACTAACAGCTGCTATAGAATGAAAATGCTCAAGTAGTGTGGTCTTCCAAAAATTCATGTCAGAACCAATTCCCATATTACTGTGTATTGCATTCTGCTTGCACATTTTAAGTGTTGTTCCAGAGGAATGCCTGAGTTACAGAGACATGATTGCTGGTGCAACGTGGTGCTCAAGGGGTGACTGGGGTGCAGAGAAACAGGAGGTGTTCACTTCTACTAAAAGTAAGGAAACATTACAAAATTATATTCAATGTAGCATCTACTTAGAGGTTTATCTGTGCTAGAGCAGGGTAGGAAATTATGGTACTCTTTTGTAATGGGTGAAGCACAGCTCTAATACAAAAGACAATGCAGAAATCATAAGAGAGGAAAGCAGCTGTCATGGTTGAGTCTGTGTGAAAAGAATGCTTTTGTTTGATAAACATTACAAGAGCTGGATAGTGCATGGTCTGCAGGAAACAGAGTAGAAGAGAGGACTGACTACAAGAGTGGACAAGACTCTGAGACTCTGAAGTTGCCTGCCACAACTCTGCAGGCAGTAATACATGCTGGAACGCATCACACACATCAGCTAGAGGGACTTCACAGGTGAAGACACCTTGAGAACTTAGTGTAAGAGGGAAGTCCTAAAATTCACCTTGAAAGTCCTCTTTCTGCAAATGCCCAAAAAACCCCAAATCAAAAAATCCCAACCAAATAAGAATTAGTTTATACCGAGTGCCTGACTATTTTTTTCCAAGTTCTAATGGAAAAGAAAGTGTAAGATGAAGGCTCCATTATGCTAAGATTGATAATTTGTCATTTGGATACAAAGCAGAACAGCTAGAAATAAATCACAACCTCGGTGCAAGAGGTGGTAAGTTCAATACAAGTAAGCATAATGACAAAATTACAATTGGTGAAGCACAGACTTTCCCACACACCCTTCTCATTTTCTGGTTTCTAATGCTAGGAGTCTCAGATAAGAATTTAAAATGGGAAGAAACATTTTTCAAATCATTATAGTGAGTCTATTTACTCTATATGAATAATCAATAAATATTTTTAAAAGTGATGGTAACAACATTAAGGCATTCAGGGAAAAGCAACAAAGTACCACATGTTAGGCCATGAGTTAATGAACTTTATTTTGCTGGCTGTAGCCTCCAAAAGACAAAGAAAAGACATTGCAGGGGTCAAACCCAAGGATTTGAATGATTTATTGCTTAAGCATCAATGATATATAGGCTAAAGGAGTTATCAGGGCATTCAAATTAAGCTATATATGCTAGAATCATGTACAGTAAATCATTAGAATTTCTACAAACCTAGATAATTTTCTAATACAAACAGAACCAGGTCCAACACACAATCTTTCCAGGAGACTGCAGCTTAAACACTGAGCCAGAAACTGGTTACCTAGGGACCAGTACGGATGGCCTGTTTATATTATGGATGAACAGAGGACATTTGCAAGCAACACCCACTCACTCATTCTCATATATCACATGCACAGTACATTGAAAGGGCTAAATGTTCAGCAAACTCAGTATAATGAGCCAAAGTTAGTAGTGGAGTGGTAGTACTGCTCCCTAGAGACGTGGAGTGTTTATTTGCTATGTGGGCTTGGGAACTTAGGTCATATTCCTAGTCTTAAAATGACAAATAGCATTACAATTATGGGTATCTTCCAAAGTGAAAAGCAGCCCATGTGGTCTGCTGACTACTTGAGTTTCTTTAAAAATAAATGGTAATTTAAAGTCAGCACTGACCTGTAAGTCCCCATCCCTTCAAAGAAAATTAATAGTTGCCTATAATCTATGAGGGACTGAGATCCATGCACAACAGAGATAAAACATTGTCAGCTATAAAAATTAAAGTTAAGCTGTGACAATCAGTAAAGGCAGAAATGCCGTCTGTCTCAGAATTACAATAAACCTGCTTATCCTAAGTAACTTACATTTTCCATGTAAGACTACACTAGTATCCACTGCCAAAATGTGGTATGCTATGCAAAAAAGATGAAGTTAGAAAAGCATATTATGTTCCTATTTTCAGCAGTTTTCTTAAAAATAGCATTAAAACAAATGAAATAGCAATGTGAATAACTTATAAACTGCATACAGAACTGTATCTTAGTTTGTCCATCCAGTTTTCTGTTGTCAGCCTACCTTTAACCAGCTCAGACATAAAAAAAGCTTCAAGGGGACAGAGACCTTTTAAAACACCATGAAAAAATACATTCAACCCCACCATTTGAATTAGTTGTTTAACTTGATAAACATCTGTCCAATCACAGGGCTTCACACAAAAAGATAATTAGAATAATGAAATTAATTGGAATATTTTTTCTAATGTTTGCTTGAGGTAACCAGAGCAAAAATGAAGCGAACCATTAATAACTAATTTATAACAAGATGCAGTCAATAATTCAACATATTTGCTTTACATATTCTACTGTTAATTGTTTACAGTCACATTTAATAATGATGCTTTTCCTCTCCACTCTTTCCCCAAACATTGAGAAGAAAATTTAAAAGCTTAAATAGTCAAAACATGTTTTTCTCTAGTCACTATTTCCATAAGAAAAAGTTGTGAAAAAAAAAGGGAAGCTTGGGAAAATTTGAGAAGGCAGTAGCTCAGAGATTAAACCTACATAAAAACATAAGTCAAATTGAGTAATTTAATTGGTTTATGCCTTAAGTCAGCTAAAATAAGCATGTAATTGGAGGAATACAGACACTTTATCCCAGCAAAATATCTATTTAACACCAAGTCCAGGTGTCTTAATCTAGAATTGCTACAAGCTCTCATGTGTAAACTCTTATCCTGATTGCACTCCACCATCACCTCCTACTGCACATCCTGATGTTTCACCTGTACACAGCTGGAGAGAACAGCACAGCTGTGTAGGAGAAGGTCTTTGGTGGGGTAATGTCAGGGAAAACTTCTCTACTCAGCATTGAAAGCAAATGTGTATCCTGAACAATTGTTGAATAAAGAGCCTCGCTCTTGCTATTAATCCACAATTTGCCACTCTACAGATTAATCAGATTTTCCTTTTAAAACCCTATTTTATTACCAGCCTCCATTCATTAGTGAAAAGATCTACAAATTGGAGACCTATGGATATTTGACCATTTCAGAACTATTTTGCCCCAAAATGGATTTAGGCTATTTCTAATAGGTCTCTTAGTGGCATAACTGTAATCTAGCAAAAAAAAGGAATGGTTTGAAAACACTCAGCCCAAGGAAGAGCTTTCATTGTCCAGAACCTTCAGAGATCATCACACCATGGTTAGCTAATTTCAAACAAAAAGAGTTAAAATGTTGCTGAGATAGCACTCAAGACTGGGAAGGAGACTGCACTAAAATCCCTGGTTTTGCCAAATTTTTATCATATTTTTGGATTAACTTCTGTTGCTTGCCTGATCCAGCAGCTGCAGGGATAAATTCCAGACCGTTTGGAAAAATCTTTTCTTCATCTGAGCGATACCTGAAATTGATCAAACTAAGTTATTTTTGTAGGAAACATGTTATTTATACATAATATATTATTGTTAACGGAGATTTTATGGAAGATGAAAAAACCAACAAGGCTAACTACCATACCAAAGCTGCACAGGTAATTAAAACCATGGAGAAAAATACTGTCTTTGAAATCTCAATTTAAGCTACTGTTTTCACAGTAACGCAAGGCAACAAATATTTAGGGGAGTGTATCATTCACTCCCAAGAGCTCAAACGTGACAGTGAATGTATTTTTTATTCACCCTCTGGGAGGCCAAGCAGTTCCTGCAAGGTACTATTTTTAAAGGAATTTTTGAAACAAATACTGTTGAGAGAAAAGTCACATAAAGCTGCAGGGGCACGGCACAGCACAGGCACATTCAAAAGGTTTTGAAGTGGCCAAACTTTATGTACACAGAAAGGCTAAACATTTCTTGTTTCTGGGTCACAGGCCATCAGGACCTTTGACCTTCGAGCTATAGATCTCTTACGCAGGCAAATTACTTACACTGCAATACTTCATAAACAACAGGAGCCCTGCGTGTCCCACCAGGCATTACAAATAAGGTGAGGTTACACTCGCTATAGGTTTGATTTGGATGGAAATGAGCCTCCCTGGGAAGTCTGCTTAAGCCTTTTAAATAACGCCTGATCAATGGCATGCCAACTTAGTTTTGGAATTGTAGATAATAATGCTGCTTTGCTATTTCAGGAACTTAGCTGGTATGAGTCAGCATAAATATTACATTCAGATGCTTTTTTTTTTTTAATTAATCAATCTCTAATTTGCTTGAGTGATTTTTCCTTTAGATGAATTCACTGTTTTCTGTAATGTGTGCATAAATAAGTACTTAAAACATGATGTGGGAAAAGGAGAAAAATGCGAATTAGACTGGCAGTTTTTTTAGGTATGCCCAATTCTTGTTGCCACTGAGTTCCATACCTTCTCTTAGTTTATGTATTTAGAGCCTAAACCAACAACAACAGAATGTTTTAAGGGGCAACTAGAAGCCCACACTTCCACCAGAAGGAAGGCACAGAAGCTCCCATTATTTCACTTTTCTCCAACTAATAACATGGATATATATCCCTGTTATGCTTCAATAGATGTTAGAGTGAGAAATGGGATGGTTCCTGTTGGAATGATGACTTTCACCCTTTAAGTTGCATTATCTCTTATTAATTTCTCCTTCAATTCAGTTTCTTTAAGAAACACCTTAAAGGAATTAAGAGACATGTCAACATCCAGTACTCTATATTGAGAGAGATACAGAGAATGAAGTCACAGGACCACTGCCCACGATTCAGTGGCACTTCGCTCAAAATAGAAAGAGTGAGCTAGGTAAAAAATTTCCTTTTCTTTTTTTTTTTTTTTCCCCTGCTGTTTTAATGTTAGGTATTTGATTCAGGCTGTTAGAAGACTGGCAGTAAACAAACATTTAGGTGTGCTCCAGCCATATTAAGCACATCAATATATGTAGAGTTGTGGTCACGTACCTGAGATGCAAAAGTCACAAGATTTGTCTGTTCCCTCAGGAGACTAGTAAATAACCAAATTCAGACTGTATTTTTAACTGTTTTTCTAGAGCTGAAAGAGTTCCTGAAACAGCAGCTAAAGGTTTATTGGATCAAAACCAGGGAACAGAATTTAAAAATATATTTTAAATCTACTGAACGGAAAACTTGTTTAGGAGGTGGGAAACACATAATTTCCTTATTCTCAAGGTTTAGGCAACAGAAACCATGTCTTTTCCTTAATACAAAATTAGACACTTTAGAATCACCACTAATTATCAATGCTACAATCTCAAACAAGAAAAACACCTTTCTAATGACCATTTTTCCACTCTGAGAAGAAAAAAAGAACACTTTTCACAGGAAGATCTCATTTCATTTAATTTTTTTCTCTTCACTTACTCCATTCGTTTTCCTTCAGTTGCAGATTGTCAGCTGAGGTATAGTTTCTTTCATTTACCCATCCAACTCCTCACTTTAAAAAAAGCAACCCACTACCTACAACTAATTGGGGCACTCAAGTTGCATTAGAAAACATCTGCTATGTCTATTGAATTTTTTTAAAAAGAAAAAGTGTATCAAAGTAGTATGATTGCCTGCCTTTTGATTCAGTCACCAAATCCCAAAGGATTATCATAACTTTTCACTGTTCCAGAAATTACCCTGGATCTTATTCTATCTCCCTCCTAATTCCAGAAATATATTCATCAATTAAAAATCCATCAAAATGCAACTAAAAAAATTCCTTTCACAGTCTCTCTATGGCACCTATTTAAAACTGGGTTCCACTTTTAAGATCCTATTTCTGTAAGAACAACCTCCATCAGTAAATGACGTGGGGTAAGACATAAGAAAACAGGAAGACTCATCCACTGAGGTGAAGCAGTTTCAGTAATGGCTGTCTGGCTAAGAAGCTAGGCAAGGTAATAAGCTTGAGTGATTTTGGTGGTTAGGAAGAGAAAACATAGGGCAGACAGTAAAACAGAGCACTCGTCATAACAACAACAGAGCTGTACTGATTTTGCTTGCAACTTGTAGTATATAAATAACAACATATTTACTCCTGTTGATCTATTTAATATCACTGAAACCTTATGTCTTCAGAAATACTGAATTATATTTCTTTTTAACATAAACATGTTTCTTGTTTGTGATCTTAATGCTATTTTTTCCTTGATTTTTCTATTTCATGATGTTCCCTGACTTCCCCACCTAAAGGTTCTATGAAGTCACCAAAGCACATAAATAAGAAAACAAGTATTCAATAAAGTATTATACATCATAAGATTTACCCCTAGTCAAATAAGAGCTTTACCAAAGAGGATAATAAAAATCAGGTGCTAAATGCACGGGTGTGTGTGAGGAAGTGGTTCATTACCAACCTGTGGGCTAATTCCTTGTAAGCTTTTCTAAACTCCTTTCCCATTCATTACAGCAAAAATTTTGGCATAAAAAAATTATCCACATTAGTTTACAACATTAAATAATATTATTTAATGACTAAGTCATCTGGTTTAGAACAGTTTAATATAGATTAAGTACAATTTGATATTCTTCCTGGGACCAAATCTTGTTCCTTTTGCAAAAAAGAAAATACTGCCTAAACTTTTTTTTTTTGTCCCCAGAGTTAAGTCCATGTTTTCTGGCCATATTTTAATTTAAAATTAGCACAAATGTCAGCCATTTCTGGCACCATAATTTCTCTCATGGAGAGTTTTGACTTGTTGCCTTTTAATCTCACTCTTTTGCTAGAGTATTGAAATATTTAACCATTACAATAAAGGAGATTCTGTCATTACAATTCCTCTACTTCTACAGAGAAATGAGAATGCCAGTACTGAAACCCATTTAAAGGGAAATAGCTATTAAAATTCTTCACTTCTACTTGCTTGCTACAGCTTCTATGCTACATAGCACTGTAATATAAAAGGAAGTGAATTTTAGCTAAACACGGGGACAAAAGGCCCTGCTAAATTAGGTTGGTTTTCAGGAAATATAAATACACCAATGTGACTGCCATGCTTGAGCTCAAACAACAAGATTTTATACAAAGAAGTAATCATTTAACCTAGGCTTAGGTGGATATTAATCTATCTTTACATAGGTATAGACTACCAGAAACAAACAAAAACATGACAAAATCTTTGTTGAATTAATCAAGGAACTAACCAGTGGAGATGATGCCAAAATGAAAAGCTCAGGCTTGGAGAAGCATGCTACTTTCTCCTCATCTGGGCAGCTGTGCTTCATCAGCACACAGCAATCAGAAGCAAGTGTCAACACCTGAATCCTCCTTTCCCTGCTGCTCAGGAGAGCTGTGATTGACTAGAACAGCAGAGCAGATTAAAGACAGCTGGTTCTTAATTCCTTCCAGGATGGAATGAAAGTAACGACTTTGCATTGAAACAAGTTTGAATAATACAGATCATCAAAGCTACTATTTTCTTTTTATTAACACGAAGCAACATGAGGACTTCTTATATAGTTTTATGATGCTGGGAAATTTCCTAACAGAAAAATTTATGCCAAAATAACGAGGAGAAAGAGGATTAAGATATTACTCTTTAAAAATGGCTTTGATTGTTTTATGATTTTTTTATTAATTTTGTTATGATAGTAATGATGATTAATTTATTTTGTTTATTTCAAGCTTATGATGGAGGTTACAGCTCTAATATAGATGTACTACACAACAGTGAAAAAAAAAGTAGAATGTTTGCATATGTATGAGGGTAGCCATTTTTACTCGAGTCACCGTCTTACAGACTGATAAGGTTTTGGGAGAAATGAGGCCTCTTTATTTACTGAGGCCACACAGACTCCACTGGGATTAAATACCTCAGATTGTTGCTTATGTGATTTCCCTGTGTCCTCCATTTCTCACATTATAGAAATGGCTTTGTGAGGCAGACCCCAAATACTTATGAATTTCTTCACAACATCCATCTCCCTCAAAACTGGGCAAAGGACACTCCTCCCCTTGCTGAGGTGAGCTGTTTCTTTACTGACAGTTTCATTTTCAATAGCAGTTTCAAAGATTTGCACTTAGTTAAAATAAAAAGTGCAATTTCCATTATGGGGTAAGGACTCTTCCCATGCTATATTAGAGCTTCTCTATAATGCATTTCTTTTCTTTATGAGAGTAACTGTATCCGCCAGGAAGCCACAAGCATTATTCCACTGAATTTTCCTTCAGAGGACGTGTAAGCACATACATAACTTTGTCAGTTATCTAGCATTATTTGCTTCACTAACTTTTACTATGTTCTAGTAAATTGCAGTCATACCTAGGAACTAGGCTGGACTGGAGTCCAGCTTGTTGCTGAATATGGTTGTCCAACACTGAAACTTGAACATTTCTAGCACAAAACTGCAAGCCTTCAGAAGCTTGATTGCCAGCTTTTCTAGGTTAAATAATGTACTTTGCAATGCTTCTTTATTAGATCACCCTTCCTGTGCCACAGGAAAAAAAATTGTAAGTGATTAGTACATATTAAAGATAGAAAAAGTCAACTTGGACTTGTAGTTAGACGACGTACAAGAGGGTGACAGAATTGTGTTTCATCAGTTTTGCAATAAAGCCCAGTAAATCTTACATAAACCTTCAGGCTAAGTCTGTGTGAATCTACATGGTTCAAATTGGAGATGGGACCAAGTCATGAAAAGAGCAGTCACTGTCCTTGTCCCAGACATGTTAATTAGCTTCTCAGTTTTGGGTAGCTAAAGAGTTTCTGCACAGCTTTCCCTCTTTCTAAGTTAACATCAGACTTGTGATACAGAAAAATTAATAGCTAGATCAATACCTGTTACAGTGGTCTTCTGCAAATCAGCTTTATATGTTTATGTGATACTTCAGCAGGATTATTATGGAACATGTATTTATGGTTTTCTTACTTAGGTTTTTCCAAAAGCTTTGCTAAGTTTTTTCTATGGAACAATTGTCCATAATCTAATGGTGATTTTCTACATTTTATTAACTGGAAAAAAAAATATGCAGAGTGCAAAACCTTCATTCTTCCATGGAAACACCTTCAACTTTGGTTTTATGCTCTTGGGATACTTCACGTGGACTTAAAATTTAAGAAAATTTAAGTTCCTGAACAACTTGAACACAAGATTTTGTGCAATCAATAAGGAAACTGGGAGCTTTTCAAAGAGCTTGTCAAGACAAAAAAAGAGCTGACCTAAATCCATCAGTAAGATCTAAATATTTTGAAGCAATACTTTCTTAGGGTAGTGACCTTATACTGTTATGTGTCTGTAAGTAATGAATATAACAAGTTGGTATTTTTCTCTTAATCTTTTACATATCCAAGATACAAACATTGATACTTTTCTTTATCTGTTTCCTTATCTGACCAGAGTAATTGCAGATTAGTTTCTAATGAGAAACATTTGTTTATCTGCTGGAGAGTCAGGAGATGATAAATACATATGTAATCATATTTTTGTGGAGATAGGTCCAAACTTTATTTAAGTAAAAAACACTCTAAATTGTTCTTGCCACTAAAATCACCCATGACCTTGCTTTTTAAAAATTACTTATAATAAAGTTATACCAAGGAATTAAGAGCAGTCTACAAAAAGGTTAAATTCATATTCATGTAGGCATCAATAAAAACATCCATCATTGCTTTTTAATTAATTGGATTCTTTTGCTTGATTGGACTTCAGCATGGATGGCAAGAAGCAATAGTTTCTTCAGTGTCACTCTTTATTTTAGATCACTAAGTGCATGCTTTTTCAGTCCCTAATAATCTTCTTGCATAGGGTTAAACACATATTTCAACATGGTCCTGAGATCTTCTGATAAATCATATAATAAAAATTGTCCCTCCTTCATTTGAGAAAGGACTCTAGGAGGACTTCTATTTTTCAGGTCTTTCTTTCTTGAAGTAGTGACTTTGTATTATTATATATCTGTTAGTACTATAGAAGTAATATTAGATTCCAAAAGGGAGAGTATGCTGACAGTTATTTGTACCAATAGCCTTTCTTAATATCTCTGTGGTTTCAGGTTCTGCAATGGAGCTGAATATCACTTCTGGTTTGGAAAAGTTTCTTAGTAAGTAAATTGGTATGTGTCTAGGTTTGAGTATCTCTTTATTTTCCTTAATTTCATGGAGTGAATATTAAATCACCAGCTACTTCCCTCCGTTTGCAAATGATCCTGCTACAAAATTAAAACAAAATACCAACAGCACCACCACCAAAAAACCACCTAAAACCAAAAACTCAGCTCCCCTCAAAAAACCCCAACTCCCCCCAAAAACTAATCAAGCAAACAAGCAAAACCAACCAATCCCCCTCCCCAAAAAATAAAACAACAACCCAACCCAAACAAAAAACAACTCAAATCCACCCCCAAATCAATAAAACCAAAACCCGACCAAATGTTGGGTTATAAAATAACAAGCAAAATCTCACATAAATATTTGCCAATTACTTTTGGGAAACATGATTTTTACCTAAATTTCAGTTAGAAAAAAGCAAATCTTCCTTGAGATCACTAGTAAAACTCTCAAATACTCATTAGAAAATCTTAGAACTGCAGCTTCAGCTACTGCTGAGCACCTAAAAAAATCAATATCTGTATGGGTATTTTCTGTTTAAGTATTTTTACATCTGTTTCTTGTTTGTTGAAGCAGACCTACTGGCAATAGCATCCACCATACAGTAATTTGCCTGCTGTATTGGCACACGTAGGAAAAGATTTGTTGAGGACTGACATTTATCTCCTCCCCTTTTCTGAGCATTAGCCCAGGTATCACAGCGCTTTTGAAAACTTTTCATTTTTGCCAGTCAAACACTGCTGTGTTCTGCAAAATCCTATATCTGTGCTATTTTTATCCCTGTGAAGCACATTACGTGCTGAAAGCAGCCCAGGGTGACAGTGTGAGGCAAGAGTGCCTGCAGAAAGGTATTAAATGTGCATAAACACATACTTTGTTTTTCTCATAGCACCTGCCCAAATCCTGTTGCTGACATGTCGAGTGGTGAAAAACATTTGACAGAATAACTCTCCAGTACATCTCTCTTCTTAATTCTAGTCAGTCAAAAAAGTTTTCAATTGCTTCATGAATGTTTCTGGGCCCATACAACAGAAATATTTTTCATGTTTCTTTAAAGCAACCTGCAAGTGTATCTGCTCTTTATGTTCTTCTAGTCAATCTATAATTCAAAGGGTAATAAAATTGTTCAGCCTCTGTCATAGGTCAAAAGCAGCTTTCCTGGGGGCACTCAGACTCCTCCAGCTTTCTTTAGAGCCTCACTATAAATGTTTCCTGTCTTCTCTCTGAGCAGCACATGCAATTCCTAATGAATTCATGAAATGAACAAGGTTTTAATGTAAAAATGGGTATTTCTCACCACTTTTTCTACCCTCCCATCATAACATAACTAGCATTTTATAAGGATAGTGTGTAGTAGCTTCATCTAGAAAAAGCTTAAATTCCTCCTCATTTTCATCTTGTTGTGGTACCTGTTTGAAAATGTGATGGCTTTCCTGCTTTATGGGGACTAATGCACAGGCCAGATCTCTGTACACAACTCTTGATGCAGCAGGTTTGGAAATATGACTTCAAAGAAAAAACCTGCAAAAATGTGATTGTTTAGGCTGAGGAGGAAAAGATGGTGGGCATGAAAACAGTTCAGATGCATGAAAGAGGAAGGGAGTAATATATTCTCTGTTTAGGCAGAGAACAAGGAAGGAACAAGGGATTTTCATTTGTAATTAGAAGAATCCAACGGTAGGTCATAATTAAGGACTGAAACAGGTTGGAATGCGAGGATATATGGTGTGTCTGTCTGGGCATGTTCAGGGCCAGACAAGCACCTTCCAGGAATCACATGGGATTAGCTGACCCAGTTTGTGTAGAGTGGTTGAGCCTGGTGAGCTTCTAAAGTCCATTGATTCCATCCTTGCTGCCTTAATCTAAAAGTTTTCAGTAAGTTGGATAAACACCTTAAGTAATTCAGCTTAGTCAGATATCATGAAAAATAATTTTTGAATATTCTCCATATTCCCTAAAAGTTTTAGCTTTTTTTTGCTTTTATTTTTGCCTTCGGGGGTTTTGTGTTGGATTGGTTTCTTTCTGTACCAAATGTTTACATTCTATGTGATTGTATGAAGTAGCTAATCTTTCAGGGAAGAGGGATGATTAGTAAGATAAGCATGGAAGATTCAGTGAAAACTTCTGCTCAATAATGCCAGCTATCAGACCAAAACTATTCAACAGAGCATTTTATTATTTCATGTACTTTGAGTTAGATAACTCTAATCTCTGCCAATCCTCCTTGGAGGTGGTCTTTGCCTGTTCTTACAAAAAGTCTTAGCTTTAGATTGACCTAAGCATACGACTGAGGGATGACCTGAAATCATTCCTGAAGCAATACCTACAGTAAGGCTGCTTTTCATTCAGTGGAAGAGATTTGCCAAGGGAAATTACTGTTGTTCCAATATGCCAACCTCAATAAATCATTTTCTTATTAGCAGCATGTTAGAGAATATGTATCAATGTCACTCTACCTGACTAATCTGCTGCTTAGCTACAATAAAGTCTCACTCATTCAAATTAAAAACAATAAAATCACAGCACATATTCACAGCCCAGTAGGATGATTAGGAACATGAAGAAACCTTTGTATCAGAAGTTCTCAACATAGAACATGTCTACTAAAGAGACAATAGGAGAGGGCATGGTATTTGTATTCAAGATAAGGGGTTTTCTTCCCATTCTTCATCTGAAATACAATTTTCTCAGGCTATAAAGCTGTAAAATACATATTCAAGCCAATAGCAAAAGGCTAAAAGTTCTTATTTCTCAGTCATGTCTTAGGGAAATAATAAATGCAAATGTAATGTAGTGCAAGGGATGTGAATTTAATGAAACTAAAAGAACTAACATATAACTGTAGCTTTCAATCAATAAAAATGTATTTGATAATGCTGAGAAGAAAGAGCTTTTCATTATGTATTAATTAGGAACACTTCTTGTTAAAAAAGAGTGAAAAATCACCCCCAAATCTCCCTTGTTCAGACTGCCTTGGGCATTTTTTGAAGTTTCATAATGCTTGCAAAGGTCTTATAATGCTATGTACACCACTAATGAAGCACATTTGTTATAATATTATTTAGAAATGTGAACTCAATGGCTAAATATATATTAAAATTCTGCTAAGAATGCTGGCAACATTAATCATCATTCCTTTCACTTTCCCTATGGAAGGAGAAAAAAATATGCTGCGGGCTCACGAGGACCATTCAGGCAAATTCCCATCCTTTTTCTTATCAGGAGAAAACTTCTTTTTATTATGAAGATGGATTTTACCTAGAATTTTTGCTTCAAGTATCATAAAATTATTTTCACCCACAAGCTTTACAAAGAATACAATTTTTTTTATTTCAACTAGTTAATCTTTGCCTACAAATTTGAATTCAGATGTTTAGGTGGACATTTTTATTTTCTCTGTTGTGAACAATAACTCCATTAATTACAAAGATTTTTTTTTAACTTTTTATTGGAATAAGTGAGTACCTTACACCTTAAGTAAACATTTTGGCATGTTGTGATATTACTTAGGGTATCTGAGGGAGAAAGTAATTCATCTGGGACCTAGGACCCTGTAGGAATGCTTGTCTCCTAGACAGTGCTTTGCCTTTCAAAATTAAAAGGCAAAAATCTGCTTTTGGAGTTCTTCTCAATTCCTTCTGTTAACATCCTTCTGATCTGAGAAAATAACTAAGAAAGTTGTGGGACAATAAAATGTCCCACACTAATGTGCTTAGAGTAGGTTTTAGAACTGTAAATTACTGATTTAACTTAGGAATTTCCCACATCCATTTTGTCTCCACCAACTCATTTTCTCCCTTACTCTGTTCACTTCTACCCTCATTAAATGCCTATGCCCCTGCCTGGAGAGTCATGCTGTAAACTAGATCACTGGAAAAGCTCTGATTAGCAACAACAAAGATAAATACTAAAAAGGAGCTTTAATTGAGTACTAAACCCCCCTCCTTTATGTATTTTTCTAGTTATTCTTCACTAACTTTGGGAAAAAAAATACCTTACCCAGCCAGGTACATTTTTCTGTAATGAACTGATACTTAAAAAATGGGCAGCCTAGAGAGCTGGAGTGGCAATGGAGCTACTTCTACAAGCCTCTGATCAGCCATACAATGAATTCATATAGCATGGAGATTTCTCTGTAAGCCGTGGATTATTTTTTAAGGCAGAAACCAGGTAGAAACATGATTCAAAATTTGCTTTTGGATGACTTTTAAAGCTAGAAAAATTGATGTCAAGGAGAACAATAGGAACAAAACATGCTGAGTTACAGTCCTCTTCAGTCTTGTTCTCTGGCTAGCTTTACAGGGATAAAGATCCTGAGAACAGAGTATTGCAACAGACAAGAGAGGACACAGATTTATGACTTTTCTTATGTCAGTGTCCCACAGTTTTCAATACTGTTGCAGATTTATTTTAGGTCTTCTGTGGTACAGTGATGTTTCTTCATAATGGCTTGCCTAACTGCAGAGGTCGACTGCTTTCTGTGGGACTGCATGGCTCACAAGGTCATGGGTGTTTTGTGCTTGACTAAATCTTAAATTGCTAATGTCAGTGAGGATGAAGGGAATAGCTGCAGCTGGTATGCCTTCCTTGTATGTGTTTTCAGACAGGATCCTTCTATACATTCCATAAATGCTTTCAAAATCAGTTCCCATTAAATAAACCAGCATGTGCTTAGGGATTTCAGTAGCTGGCTAAAAGTAATTTTCTCCCAATCAAGTCAGTTTTTAAGGGTATGTGTTTCCTCTATTATAAACATGCTGTTATGCTTTGAGAGACAAAGCCCCAGTTTCCCTCTCCCTACTGCTCCCCCCCTTCTTGAGAATACTGCCTTGCTCTGGAATGCAAGACTTTTTATTCATGTCTTCTTTCATTCCCAAGTTTGCAGAGTTATGCCATATTGGTGGGAACAGTGAAATCAGGCTGGTTGTCAGGCTCTTTGAGCTATGGTTAACTTTCACTTAACCATAACTCAAAGAAGACAAAGATACTGAGTGCAGGATTGTTTCTTGGAACCAGGGAGTGTTCAAAAATAAAGTCTGTCTTTCCTCTTGCTACATTAAGCTCATACTGTAAAATTTTTAAAAAGCAATGAGATAATGAGTAGAATGATTAATAAATAATGAAGAGAATAAAAGCATTTCTTAATTAATGAATTTATTGTATATAAAAAGTTACATTTTGGTGAAAATAAAATTACTGTCATTTTTAAAATTAGAAATATTTTTTCCTCAACAAAACAATTTAAATGTTGTAGAATTGCTATTTCTAAAAGCACCCAAGTGAAAAAGAAATAAAATGATAAGAGAATTTAGGAACTGGGATACCTATGAGTTACTGTAGTCATAGTGTTTGAAGAAACACCCAAGAAGATGGATTTTTATTTTTTTTTCCTCATGACCTGGTTTTTATTCTTCACAGACTTCCGATTTGGATGAGAACCATGACACTCCTTGAACACATGTCTAATTTGGACTGTAGTGCATGCCATAATCTGTCCCAGCAGGAAAATGTAAACACAGCCATAGAGAGTAGTTGAAGAGAGGATATGAAGTAACAGTTTATTTATGTTCCAGATCACGGTAACTTAAATACTCTTCTTTTCACATTTAGTAGCACTAATGATACCTCTTGCTAATATTAGTGTGGTGCACTGCTAACAGCTGGAGGCCAATGCAACACTTGAGAGTTCAAGGACGAACTACACAGTACAGTGCATTTAGGGACCAAGCTTTATTGCCCATTAAATGGCTATTAAGCAGCAACAGAAAAGTGAACACTTTTCATCTATGTGCATACTGCTTGAGGTTAAATTTTAGTTTTAAAAGGAACTTCTTTTTATTTCAGATAAACTGTACATATAATACTTCTAACTGGAAATCTAGAGCTTGTTCTGTTTGGATATACAGAGTGGGAAAGATGCTCATACCTATTTCAGATTTATCCTCTCAGATTTCAGATATATCAGATCCTCTATTACATTTTTTGAAAGACGAAATTTTAAATTTTCATGTAAATCTTTGAGGTTGATGATTTTGAATTTAGCAGATCAGTTTTATTTTGTTTACAATAAAAAGTCACCTAAGCAAGGATTAGTGACAAAACCTCAGTTACAAAACTTATATTGACAACTACAACTAAAATTCATGCTTCCTCAGGCAGATTTTAGGAAAGAAAAAAAACATCTCCTTTTCTGTTCCAAATTCTCTACAGAATGCCTTCCTGAACTGTTGAAATTGGTCTGGTTATGAAATAATAGTACTTAACTTCTTTTTCTACCATTCATTTTCAACTGCTGAAGGATTCTTTTCATCCTGTTCTAAAGCACTTTGCTGCTATTAAGTTTAAGAGCCACTAAATCCTCTGGGGATAAAAGTAGCTATTCAAGTGCAAGGTCATTAGGAAGACCTGAAATTTCCCAGTTAGTTGTTATGCCTTCTGTTAGGAAAAATATCTTTAAAATGTCTTTTAAGAGACATGAAATCTTAGAGGCAGCAGCCAAAACCCAAAATTGAATGTGTTAATACTGATTTAATGGCACAATGGAATCTCAATTCCAGACAGAAAAGCAACACTGTAAGAGTACAAAAAACATTTTTTTTTTAATTAAGAATTGATGATTCAGTTACTCAAATTCATTAATTCCTCTGAGAAGTCTGTAACATTCCCTTCTTACCATATTTGGTTTGGTACATTAGTGACAATTACCTCCATTCTTAATCCCAGATGCAAAAAATATCTGATTTCATTGGGCAGTTCCCAGCAGATGGTAACACCTCATTTAGCTCTCAAGAGGCATTGGGGCTAGAAGAAATATTCCTGAACAGTCCTTGGTAAGAAGGCTGTCCTAATTCTCACCCTGCCTGTTACTAGTTTTAAGGGTTACCTTCAACTTCCTCTTAGTAACCAGCTTCCTCTTCCCAAAACCTTCTAGTGAACACTTAGAGAGGTCTTGTATTTCCTCCTTTCTGCAAACTAAAAGTTTTACCTCACTCTACTCTAATGAACTCAGTGCAAATGACTCACATAAATATTCTCCTTGCTGATAGATACAAAATGGTGAGAGAAAAAAAGTACTACAAAAAGTTAATTCCAAAGTACAAGTAGATTTTTTTTTGTTGGTTCTTATGAATAGCAGCACCCTGAATAAACTGAATATTATTTGACTTTGGAAATTCAGTATCAGAACTTATTTTTATAAATTCTTGATTGGTTTCTGAATCAGTGAGCTCCTTGTCAGAATACATGCTGCTCATACAAACAGGTTTATACAAAAAAAGTTTTAAAAAAGGTTTATGAAACTAATTAATTTAGCAGTTGAGTGAAAATACAGAATTAAAACCTTTACTTATTGTAGATAAAGATCCAAATTGCACACAAAGTGCCAGATTTTACTATTAGCCTTTGCCAGTAAATAGCACATTATTAAAAGTTATACAATCCTCTCACAACTGGTCAGCTGAAAGCTGTTTTATACTGTTAATATAAGAAGCTTAGAAAAGCAAAAACTAGTTTACATTTATAAGATAGTATTATATGAGTGTATTATTTGGAATAAATAGCCATGAAAGAACCTGTTGCTCAAGCTTAGTGATTCTCTTTGTGTAACATGTACCCTAGATCTTCAGTATTGACTTAAGCTGAACTGACTCCTGTGGGTTGTATCAATCAGATGTGTTTGATCCAACCATCCTTCACTTGCAGGGAGTGAGAAAACTCATGATGGACAAGGACCATTTGGTTTGGTTTTAGTCCTGATAACCAAAATTAGATCCAACTAACAAAATGTTCCTTCTGATATGTTCTATGACATCTGGGCTGCCTTTTGCATGGCTGTAAGATGGAGGTTATTGTGATTTGTTTGACCACACAGAAAGGAGACATAGTGTCTGTCCTGAAAACCTTATAGATATCTCCAAGATACTGAAAAACAAAGCAGTTCTCCTCCAAAGAAACTTTTTATTGAAAGTGACCACCTACAGAACACCCAGGAGAAAGCACTGAAATAATAAAAAGCCTATATGAATGACAATTCCATTAATATTCAGTGTTAAACCTATATGGAGGATAACCCTATTACTGCTATTTGTTTGTATTTATAGGACTCAGTCAAAAAGCAAAATGTGAGAATCCATATGAAACAGTAAGGTTGAAGAAATTATTCCAATTCTATGAATTGGAATCTAGCCTTCAGTAAGGCCCTAGATGAAAAGTGAAGTGTGGGAGATGGGGATGGAAAAAGGAAAACAGGTTGATGGAATGAGGGTAACAAGCACACTCATGAACAAGAACAAAATTATGTATGGCTAAAACTTGAACAGAGTCTTAGCAATAAAGAATAAATTATCAAAGAAAAAAGACCATGCTGCAAGTTAATCAAGAAGTGAATGTCAAATGTAAATATAACTCAAGCTGTAGGTGCTTCAGTGAGTGGAGATGAAGAATGTGGCAGTGGGATAGGTTAGGTGACTGGTGACCATGGTTTTAGCACCTATTCTGACTTTGTCATCCGGGTGCTCCTGAATAGCTGTGCCCATTAAAGGATCTACAGCCAGCTTGTTCTTTCAAAGTCCATGCTGTGTCTCTGTTTGTACCAGCTCACCTGTGGTGTGTCCATGTGAAACTGGCTGAGCTGGCCTCCAGAGTGCTGGGTGTCCCCTGCTGCCAGCAGCCACACTATCAGCTGCTCTCCACCATATCAGTATTGACTCCAGCACTGTCCTGTGTTGGGGGACTTGTCTGCCCTGACCTGTCAGTATTTGCACTGACATTCTGCCTGCAGATGTACTAATGAGCTATTACAGACACCCTAAATTACACGCTGATAAAGAACACATGCTGAGTTTGTTCAGAAAATGTATCTTTTTGGATACTCTTGAAAATCAGTTTTTCTGCTGTAAAACTACCAGTGTTGTGGATTGTACAAAGCTACACTAATTTCCTTTCTTCACTAAGATGTTTTTATATCATTGCATGATGTGCAGTACATGTTTGGAATTGAAATATTCCACAAATCAAGTAGAAGAAAACTGAACAAAAACAATTATGACAAAGTTAACTTTCCTCTGACTTCCTCTTAGTTATCATGAATAAAGTTGTATCATCAAGGGTCCAGTCAGCTGTGTCCAGCTGTTTTTTCAGGATACATCATTAGCAAATTCATTACATCAATGGAAAATATATCTGTTTTCTTCCATGTTTTAATGAGTTTTGTACATGAAAATAGGTTAAAAATATGAATAAATGTTAAAGAACTTTCTTTTCATGTGCTGCAAAACACAAACATTAGACTGCTATGCTACTTAAATAAATGCACTTATTATATTTAGTCAAAGTAAACACAAAAGTAGTTTTTTAAAAAATTGCTGTGTTCCTAGACTCCTGCAAAAAACAGTTTCCTTGTTCTGATTTCTCCTCTGCATTCACACAGACCTAACAGGCATCTCCCTGAAAGTATTTTTGGCTAGATAAAAGAGTTTTACAGCTCTGGGGAAAATAACCTCACTATTGCTCTTAACTATCCCCTTGATACTTTCATAAAAATGTTAGACCAAACAGAATCTCTCCAGGAAATTCCTAAACTCTAACCTTTTGGGGTCAGAGAATGCAGCAGACAGTTTGTTGTCTTGAACAGTGACCTCAGTGCAATTCTACTCCAAACAAACTTTTAGATGCTATCTATGTATTATCTCAGGGGAATTCAGTGCTAGCCCTTAGAGATCAACAGTAGCACTTTTTGTACCACTTTCTTCACTTTCTACAGAGAATGAGGAAATGACTCTCAAATCCATTAAGTTCCAAGTATGTTGTAATTATTGCTTCTCTCAGAATAGTCCTAGTTAGGCAAAAATTCTATACTGAAAATTATTTCTGATAAGACAAAATGTACACTATTTCAGTCATTATGACCTGAATAATTCTTAAGCCAGAGCCAGTTTTATGCATATTTAGGATATGATAGGACTGAATTAGATTTTCTGGGTCACCAAGACCATTTCTGCTGCAATACAATACATATTGTATAACTTCTTTCACAAATGTAGGAAGTTGCATCTTAAAAGTGTATTTAAAGAGTCACTTAATTCATACAAGCCATTATCAGATAGAGCTTATCTCAGGATTCTTAGATGAAATTAGAAAGCCTTGCAGAAGTAATTTATCTCTTTCGTGGAAATAAACTTGGACAGAAAAATGCATGCTTTGACATCAAAACTTACATATTGCTTACTCTTCTATTAACAGAAAAAATTAATATAAAAGTTTTGCCCATATATTTAAAAATTCTAAATTTAAAAAAAATATTGAAAAATATTATATTGTGAAGATTCAGTGAGTTTTTCATATACATTAAAGCCATCCAGCTAATATATTTTGTTTGGAATAAATTCATATAATATAATAATCATACAATTCCATTAGTCTTTTTAGTATAACTGAGTTTTCAGTCAACAAAAAAGGTTGTTTTAGAGAGACTCCTGTGAATTCTTCTGTCTTCTCAGGTCAAGATACATTCCAAACTTTGATCAATCTTTTCTGAAAAAATTGCTCAGTGGCATTTCTTGCTATTTTACGCACTACTTTCTCCCAGAAGGCCAAAACTCAAAGATCTGTGTATTGCTCCAGCTGTAAAAGCACATCTGTCAGTTTAAACTAGATAGACAGCTTCCTATAGTCAAGGGCCAGACTAATGCCATTAACCTTCAAGCTTTACAAGAACTTTTGGTGTTCAGTTTTCAAATGCAATGCAAAGCAAATGCATGTGAAAATTATAAATGCTATGAAGAGTCAACAAACTGCATGGTATTATTTTGCTTCATATTATTTGAGTTTTAGGTTTCTGTAGTACTTTAAGTGCTGGTACAAAATTATAAAAGTATTAATTTACCAAGTAGTAGATTTTTAAGAAGAAATATGTTCTCTGTGGTTTCCTGTGATCTTATAAACTGCACATTAGATGGGAACAAAAGAGAGATCTCTTGAATCTTTAAACCCTGCAGGGTTCGTTTGCAACAGCAGAAAACATATCTATGTTTTTGTGGCATTCTTAGTTTGATAGACATATAGAAAGAAGTGGGAATAAAAGCACCCTTTTCTCCTCTCCAAACAAGGTAAGAACATATTGAATGATCTGGCTAGCAAAGAAACTTTTAATACAGTAACAGCTGCAGAGTACTAGATAAGACTATTATGCTTTTCTGTGTCTTCAATACTTAAATAAAGTTGCAGATCCTTTCTGAGTGTCATTTGCAGACCTGTAGGTATTCATTAACAGATCATGTGTTAAGTAACAAGAAGTTTATCACTGTTATCTACAGCATAGCTCTCATGACAAAGGTGGTTTATTTTTTTAAAAAAGATACATGTGTGAAATAATGCTGAGTGCAGATAAAAATCTACACATTATCTGCTTGGGAAAAAAAAAACCCTTGTTTTGTACCATAAGCATAGGTAAATTTAATAAAGTTGGAGTTCAGAGAGGATGTTATTATGTAAAAAATATTGAGAAGTAGAATACAGAAGTTTAATAAACTCAGTGTTGCAGCTACCTCTTCTCTGAAACAATAACAACCTTTTGAAGTTTCAAAATAAATAAATTGATTATATACATTCTTCTATTTTGCATTTCACTTTGCACTTAAGTTGGATGTAATAAGCAATGAAAACAATGAGCTCAGTTTTAAAAGAATCTGATGCAATTCTGTGAAGTTCAAAGAACACAATCCCATTCCCACTGACTCCTGTGGTGTCTAAGCATATTCAGTTATTTGAGTAAGACATAATGAAAGAAGTGAGGCAGACAGCTTAATGCAGAATGTCAGAAAAATTGTCCTCAGGAAAGAACACCCAGATGTGTCAATGGAGATAATAAACTTTCAGTTTTATGAATCAAATATAGCTCAGTTCTGTGGTGTGTCCTTCCTTACTCAAACCTACATTTTGAAATGGAGTCTTTGATGGAAAAATTCAGATTCAATAAAGATTTGTCAAAATTCTTTAGGTGAAAGAGTTAAGACACTTAAGACTATTCCCATGCTGTTAATGAAGTATTATTGATAGCATTCTTTATCTGTCACTGTTCCCAACAGCAAAGCTATGCTTGACTGGAGATTATTAGTTATCAGCAGAAAGTAAGAGAGCACTTCTTGAAAAATATTAGTAGAGAAAAAAGAGAAAAAATATAGCAATATAAATACTGCTCCATGCTAAAGACAGCATGAATCAAAATACTGTGATTAAAAAATACTTTGTAAGAATTTAAGAAACATCTAATATAAAGTACCAACTATTTCCAAGTTAAAAAGATTTTAAGAGTTAGAAGCTGATATTCTTATCATTTTACCATCACTACCATTTTGCTGTCTGTAGTATTTTCTTTCCACCCTTAAGATTCTCATTGATGAGCTCATACATTTTACAGAATAAACTCAAGCGATCCATAACAATTTGGTAAAGCATTGTCACGCAACCCTAGGGAGACAGTTTGAATCTATCAAGAGTAACATATTCTTACTTATTTTCAAGGTGTAATGTAAATGCAGTTTCTATCTGAGGTTTCTACCCATATGCCATATTCTGTAGGGGCACATGTGCCTGCAAAACTGTGATAAACCCAGCAGCCTGTACTGTGCACTGCTGTCGACTCTCCACTCCTGTTTATAGGCAGTGGACCTTCTTGTCAAAAGTGGTCAGGTTAATGGAAATAGGGAAAGAAATCTCTTCCACAGACAACAGAACTAGGGATCAAGCCTTAGTAAAAAGACTTTTATTATCTTGTTACCTTTAGCTGAAGGCCTTCAGAAGGTCTGCTAGAAGGCCTGCTTCCCTTAGCGACATTCTCTGGTCTAGTTAACAACTTTTGTCTTTTTCCCTACCCCTAACAGAATAGTTAAAACATGTGAGGTAGAAACTACTTATCTTTTCCTGAGCTTAATGTTGGTCATTAGGAGGGAGATTGAAAGGCTAAAGGAATTTTGTTTTAATTTTCTCAGTCAAAGTAGTGTATTGAATCTGGGTCTTTGTTATCTTAAGAGAGTGCTTTAGCCAGTAAGGTACTGTATAAAAGCAAAAGTGAGAGGGCATCACTATCAACACTTGTACACAGCTTTTGAAAGAAGGGATACAGGCAACTATCTGAAGAGTACAATTTGGACTGTAAAGTTGGAATGGGAGGCATCAACTGCAGCAATGAGAAAAACACCTAAATACAGGACAAGGGTTTAAATTAAACCACAATCTTATTTTCAAGTTGGGCCATCAAGAAGTGCTTCTCTGCTCAAAGCGTCCTGCGCACTGTGTAGAAACTGTAATGTAGTGAGTTAAGCACAAAGCTGCTCAGCACTGCAGCATCAAGTGTGCTTGTGTTTGCCTGGTTTTGTTAATCTAGCCTAAATTCCATTCTGGATATTACACAGGAAAACTGGTAGCACCAGTTGTATGTAAATGTGTGTCTGCTGAGTCAGAGTTCCCTGCCATAACCACAAGATCGACGTTTCTAACCAGGAGCTACAGCAGACATGAGTCACTGTGATTGTGGCTCTGCAAAGTAACATTTTAGCTTCTCATTTAATAATTGTCACATTGTACATATGTTAATTTGTACTTTTGAATAATTCTTTATATTTGGTTTATGTCTTTTCCTTAATTTTGTTTGTTTCAGAGAAACTGCTAGAAAAGTTGTATTTCAAGTAAAGGATCTTTCTTATAAATTGTATATAGTACATCCAGAAATAAACAAAGCAATTTCTTACACTTCTTACATCAAACTTTGTTATTATATTTCAAAAATATTGCATAAAATATTCACATGTAAATAGCCTTTTGCAAGAATACTATTTTTAAAATGTTTATAAAATAGTGTTGAATACTCACAGCATGCTAAAGTTTAGCTAGATGAAATGACTTCTAAAGTCTGCATCTCACAAGTTAGACAAGAAGTTGTCAGTGACCCAATATTATTACATGTTTTTTTGTTCATTTACTGATGCTGACAGCTATGCTCTATAGTTTGTAATTTTTTCTTCCTATTTTAAAGATGACAGGTTTTCCAAACACAAAACTCTTGGAGAAATTTCCTAGGTGCTCATTTATTAATGCCACATAAATACCACTAAGAGTCTCCACTAAACTAAGAAAACAGAGATGATTTTTTGATCAGTTAAATATTTGGACAGCTCAGCTGAACACTAAAGGTCTGCATTTACCAAGTCAGTACACAGTGGTATCTGAAATAATGAAAGGGTAAAAGGCATTATCTTACACCCCACAGTGTGGTAACTGTTGGGAAATGGGTGTTTTTATAAGTAAAGATAGCTGACCACTAGGCACTTTTAGCACAGTAGAAACACAGCTGGGTTTAGTCCATACTGAAAATATATTCTGAGTTAATTGAGTTTACTTGTAAGCAAACACATTTAATTCTCTTGCTAACCAAAGCAGGAATTTTTAGATGTCTGTTACATATTATCAGTAATCTTTAATGGAATGTCTTTACAACTATGTAATCTACCAGAAGTGCCAGAGAAGCCTGTCCTTTTGCCCTTTTATTTATACCTGATTGCTTTAGAATCATTGCCAGCTAATGATACTAAAAACTGTGGTAGGTCAAACTGATACAGAGCTGTACTAGTACTCTTTTACAAACACTTTGGAGATTATCCTCAAAAGCCTCATAATTTTTTCTAATAAAGATCACATTGAATCTCAGAAGTAAATGCAACATGAAAAATAGTGAGATTTCAAAACCTATCCAAGAATTTGCTACTCAAATGATGTTTCAGGCTACAAATAAATACGTGTTTCAAGAAGGAAATCCAAAAGAATACTTAAAAATAATTAATTTCTATATAATTCGAAGACATTTCCAGTTAAAATTTTTTTTTGTTTCAGAAATATTTTTCAGCCCAGTCTGAACATGGCTCTGATGTACAATGACATCTGTAGAAATAAAGTGTACTTTCTGTATTTCAAATAGTTTTACTATCTGGAGAAAAAAAGCAGACATTTCAGAAGTGACCTAATATGCAGAATGGAAACAAAAAGGCTTCCATACTGTAGAAATGAGTTTCCTGAAGTTGTTCTCTACATTCAGTATCCTTTCCTTTCTTTCCTTTTGTTTACTCTTCTCCAATGTTAGTATCATTTGACTTTGAAAGAGGTTATTTTTATACTAAAGTTTTATTTAGATAGTGTCATGCTTCTATACTATACTAAAAATGAAAACAAAGCAGACTCCTGCTAATTGAATCCTAACATGTCCCAGAATACCACAAAGGCCAGCACTGCACAAAAATTACTAAGTTTAAACCCCACACATTCCAAGTGCTCTCAGATCCTTTTAAATATTTTTTTCTTTAGCAGGGGTACAAGCAAGCAATACAGTTTACAGTTCATTATGCTATCTACTATACTCAGTGCATGCAGTAGTTATGTGAACTGTGGTAAGAGAAAAGTAAGCAACCAGTAGCACGCTCCAAGCTGAATTCAAGCTTTGCCAAAAATAATGTACATACTTTCAGCATATTTTGGCTGTACCCTGAACATGAAACAATTTGTAGTGGACTGTTATTTGTTGAATTGATTGGGTGATCCATTTACAGTTTTATTTTGTTTAAATGTAAGGTTGTGTATTTTCTTTTCATGTAATAAGATGATATGCCCTATAGTATAAAAGTACCAGAATATAAAAAGTCATCCCTTGGTGTTATGTTCTGAACCTAACAGTTTCTTACAGGCAAAATTCTACATAGTAGAAAGTGATCTATTTGCTGTAGGAGTCTAACTCTGTAAAGCTGGATTCTGTTGATCATAGCACTCAATGGAAGCCTTTGCATGAAAGGTGATTCACATGCACCTATGAATTTCTAATTCCAAAAAGCCATTGTTTCACTGAGATATTGTATTTGTCATTAGTACTACAGATACATATACAAAGGATTAATTATTAATTTAATAAAGTGTATGTGACAAAGTATACAGAATATAGTATATAGTTTACAGTGTACAGTATATAGTAGATAGACCATATAGTAATTATAAATATTATATAGGTTGGTCCATCCCAGTTGACAGTAGTAGTTCCTAAGTGAAGCTTCTGTAAATAAACTTGATTCAGAGTCTTAGATAAAGAAGATATGAATGGTGATTTGAGGGTCAACAGACAAGAGAAAAGGGAGACTTCATGTTCAGAAGAAATCCTTAATATTGGTATGGGTTTCAACCAGTTAATACCAGACTGAATTCCAACCATAACTGACATTTTGAGAGATCCATATCTTTCATAATAGTTAAAATCCAGAAGTATTTAATGCATGTTGTAGCCCACATATGGTGTGCAAGCAAAGAGAGCAAAAATTATACTATTAATCAAGAGGGAAATCATGAAAGCAAAAAGTCACCAAAAAACAATTTAAGGAAAAAAAGTTAAAGCAATCAGAAATCTGGTAAGAAAAGCAGTTTTTTTTTTTTTTCCTGGATACACAATGAGTTCTATCAAAGAGAATGAGAACCATAACCATCTGAAATTTGTCCAACCTCATGGTCTGTTTCTGAGTGACTAGACTTGCTCTACTGCTATGTGAATTCTCTCCCATGTTGAAGAAATAGTAGACAATCTTGCAGGCATAGATCAGCCTGGTGAGCTAAATTAATCCCAATAAAGCCTGTTGTTGCACATTTTCAAAGCAATGTTTTGAGTCTTCAGAGATGGTGCAGTACCTAATATAAATAGCAAGATTTAAAAGTGACTAGACAAATAAGTATAGTATCTAGCAATTTATTTTTAAAAACAACTAGGAGACACTTCTGTCCCTCCATTCCACCCTTTATTTGTTTCTTACAATGTGCTGTCCAAAAATACCTCTAGGTAATTTTCCTCTGATCACCAGGTAGGAGTGATCATGGATGCCTCATTTACTTTTTCTTGTATCAGCTTATGTCCTTCATTTTTCTCTTCTCTCAGTTTCTGACATAGGTCCTGCTAACTGCCTCCTTGAATTAATGATCTAGCAGGTACTTCTGCTTTGGCCTTAGTTCCCGAGAGCTGCTCTAGAGCTGTGAAGAGAAACTTGCGATACCACTATGCCTGCCTTTGCTTTACTGTGAAATACTTTGCCTAAGTGTTTCATTTTTGGTGCAGTTCCATGCATTTGATCAATCCATCCCTCCCCCGGTGCATTCTCTGCTGTTACAGAGAAATGCAGAGGAAGGAGTAATACCTTCTAATGCTGTGCAGTCCTAGATAATTTCTGTCTTCTGGTGCTTGAGGCAAACTACCCAGGCTGTGCAGTCTGATGAAAATTTGTGTGGGTTGGTGATTTACATGCTCATTTCTGGTTTAAGAGACAAAGTTCTACTCTAGCTGTCTCTAGTTGTCTCTAGTCTCTTGCTGTTGAGTCACCCTGAAAAAGTCATCACTGCCATGGACTAGTGTTTTTCAAGCCATAGAACTGGCACCTGCCAGTGAGGTCATTTGAGCTGTGTGGATGGACAGTAATGGAGAAGAGCTTGGCATTAATTACAGAGTCAAGCAAAGCCCAACAAAAGGATTTTGCCAGAATCACAAGGCGCCGCTGCCAGAGTGCAGACAACTGGCAACATGTAGCCGTGGGAGAAGGTGCTCAGTTCATGCCAGGAATATTCTCACAGCCATCAGATATTTTTGTTGGAAGCATTTTTTTTGTATTTTACTGGCAACTTTACCTGAAGAGATATTAAGAGAAGTCTGACTATGTAATCCCACTTACTCGGTATGACCTCTGCTGGCCAGAGTCCTGCGTTAGCAGAAAGCAAATGAGGAACTCCAATGTAACCTAAAAGCATGTTAACCTGGTCATGTATTATCTTAAAGGTCATTTAATACCACAGAAATTTGTAATAAATCTCATACCTCAGCTGAAAATTTGTTTTACGAGAAAATTATTAGTAAAATAGAAAGCAAACTCTAATCTGAAAAAAACCCCATTCCTACCTATAAGAAAGAAAATTGCTTTGACATCTACAATTGGCAATGAAATGGCCCAAATAAATGAAAGCTTATGGATTTTCAATCCTCCTACTCTTTTCTGCACTTAAGATCAATCGGCAAACAATAAATAAGCAAAACAGGAAAAGAAATCACTAGATTGAGGTCAGTAGCTTCCAACTCATTATGAGTTTTATTAATTACTGAAAGATAAAATGTTATGTATGGGCTAGATTCATAGAAAGGGTCTACAAAGATCACAGGTGACCTATTTGTGTATTTAAACTTCTTTTGGTTGAATTTCACTTTAAAATTTCAGTCTCAGGGTCAAACCCTGAGGGTGTCTAAAATCATAGAATGTTTAAGCTTCTGTGGGTGAAGATGCAGTGAGAAATTAGGGCTTTGGGAAACTTAGAAATGGCTAAAATTTAACTGAGCAAACCATAGCTTAGGAAGTGGGAAAAGATTAAATACAAGTATGTGATTACTTCTATCTCCAGAAAAAACCTTTTTTTTGGCTAACAAGCACTTGAAAAAGCAGTTTGTGAGCATGTTTTGACTTCGTGTTAATGTTAAGTCTCTGATGTGTAATCTCACTGAGTTTTTGAGCATTAGACACAACTTCCCTTTGAAATGAGAACAGCTTAGGCCCACCTAACTGCAAGACTCTGGACTCCCTTCTAACCCAGCACCTAAATTATGGACAGGATAGGAGAGAAATGCCTTCTAAGCTTTGCATCTGTGGATGTGCAGTGCCTTAGTTATTAATTTGCACGTCAGAAGCAACAGTGTAGTGCTGGGAAGAGCTCAGCACCTTACTTAACTAGCGTGGATTTTTTTGTAAATTATGGGGCTGAAATGAATATTCTCCTTCAGGTGTCAGTCTACATGTGGGTAAAATCCCTTTCAGGATGAGAGCAGCCTCAACCATCAACAGAGTGCTCTTGGTGCTGCCATTCTGCCTTGTGTAGTCCCCTATCCAGTGAATGTGCTCTGTTAGGTCATCTCCAAGAGCATGAGATGTTATGACCCTGATGCACACCTCAGCTAGCTTCATAAAGGTAACAAATCACAAACTAGCAGCAACTCAAGCTTTAGGACACGCAAGAAAAAAGAGACTAAGGCTTTGGGAAGAGTGTACACTGGCTGCTGGCACAAGATAAAGCATATGCTGCTCTCTTCACTATTACTGATAGTCACAGTAGCTAGATATGATAGAGTATCTTCCCACCTTCATTCAACTATCTGCCTACAGTTTTTCATCTAACTCTGCATCATTAAGTAATATTGGATGTGCAACATTCTAAAACAGCTGGGTATTTTGACATTAAAGGAAGAAATCCTTACAATTTTCCAGATCCAGATCTAGCTCCACAACTGTGTTGCTCATACACTGACTGTATGCCATGAAATAGTCCAAGCCACTTGTAAGTCCAAGCAATGTGTGTTTAGTAGTGAGATCCATTTAATCAATTTCAAGACAAAAAACCCCAGTCACTTACTAGTGACTAGCTAGAGTCACATTTAACTAGTCTAAAAACTTCTTAAATTTCACTTTTATCCTCTTGATAAAAAAAAAAAATTGAGAACTTAAGGTTTTGATAAATTACAATGAATATATTTTATCAGTAAAAGAATTCAACAATTAGTATGCAGAAATGAAAACATGAGCATACAGCTGACTGATGCTTAGGTAATTGGTTTAAAGTTTTGCAGTGGGGTTTTAAAGAATGTGAGAGATTATCTTTCCATTTAAATTAATCTCAGAGACATCAACGTTATACTTACGTTATCCAACAATTTGGTTCTTGGTAGTAATTAATAAGACTTTTCAGCTGCTACTAAAACTAGTCATGTTTCCAATTATTGCACCTCAACTACATGCCCACATAACTATGTTGGTTGATGTAACATGAATTGTAGCTCTCAAAAATAATTAATCTTTCTTAGCATGATATCAAACATATCCTTTTACTGTTTGACAAAAAATATTATCAATGCAATCATTTTACCCAAGGGGAGGAGATGGGCTGGTACTTAGTGCAGGATATCACTGCTCTCACAGAAGAGCAGTCTATGATGTATGTTATGATGTCAATGTCAGGTAAGCAAACAAGAGTTATTTCATTTGACTGCTTAGGAAATCTTGTCCTGTTTCTCACCGCTCTTTGTGACAGAGGTGTTTCTATCAGGCATAATTCAACTTTCATATAGGAGGAATACCCTAAATCAACATTATAGAAATTGCCTGTGTTGAGCACACTGCAATATACATTACTCTCGTTGTTCAAAATAATTCCCTGGTAAATAAAAGAGAAAACATTTATCCTGGTGTAGACATTTAAAAGTTCATATAGCATTTGTGAATGAAAAATTCAAGTAGTCTCTGTTTGTCCAAGAATTGCAATGACCTTATAACTTCATCAATTGTTTTATATTCCTAAGAAGAAATGCCGAACATCATTCATTCATATGATCATTTAATAATATGATCAAATTACATTTATAAACCAGTATTGCAGTGATACTGCACATTTTCTTGTTAGCAGGATTCCAGAGGCATAATTTTGTCTGTAACACTTGAGTGCTTTTCATTAAGTACCCACCCTCTCCTGTTAGGACCCCATCCATTAAAAGCAAATATGCCTCCATTAGTAGCCTGTCTCTGTTGTACACACTTTCTTAAAAACCAGAAGTGACTATGAAATCTGGGACTACATTTTCATTTCACTCCTTAATACATGTTATGATAAGGCTGTTATATAAATCACTGCCTTAATTGTCCCTATGATGCAAGGCCACCACATTTTTATGAATAGCATATAAGTGAGCACAGGCAAAGGTGCTTTAAAAAGATATTATCAGTGCTCCTTTAGTTTCATTTTTGGAACTGTAATGCATATTCTATCTGAACTACTGACCTTCTCCCATAACAATGAGTGCAATGTTTCATGTCAGTGTTACAAGAAGTTTGAATTCCTTCTAATAACAACAGCTCTGACTTTTCCTTTCAAACATATTTCAGAATTTGAACTTCATGTTCCTACTTGAAAACATAAGTAATGTGAAAAAAATATCTTCCAATTCTATGGGGACTTGGATTTATGATAAAAGAACAGCAGGCACTAGAAGCAATATGTGCTCCACACACAACAAGGGAGCAGTCAGCTAAGCCAGAGTAGTGATGGAAAAGAGAGTGGCCTTTCACTGATCTGTAAATAGATATTTTTCATCATGAGAAAAGGAAGCATTCTGAAGTTGGAAAAGATCTGTAAGCTCTAGCACAAAAATTCATTTCAGCTTAATACACACCAGGAACCTTGTATACTAATAAACTGTAAAAAGAGATGGAGGAATGAAGGGGAAAACAAAGTCTAAGTTTACTTCCTAAGATTATGGCCCAATTTTGTTTAAACTCTGACATACTTCTCATCCTGATAGGTCCCAAAAATTTCATAATATTTTACCAAGATTCCCCAGAGTATACAGATTATCATTAATTTGCCATTATAATTTATGATTTAATACCATGGGATTTTAATATTTTAAATTAAAAACATCTATATCTTCAGCCTTATGATTTATTTCCACAGAAGAATATCCAGATTATCAGAATTACTTAGGTACCTAAATCCTATCTAGTTACATAGTTATTGTTTTTACAATGTGCCTAGATGTCTTACCTTCTTATTGAGAACATAGGTTTTAAAATTTTTCTGTATGTGTTCTCCTGAATCCAATCTATTTCCATTTTATACTTAGAGTCTGCTTCCTGATAAACTTTGCATAACTAACACAGATGTTTAATATCTTAAGTAATTTGATGACAATTTCTTGGACCTCTAGATCTCATTATAGCGTGTGCTTTACAGATGATTGCATATTGTACTAACCATAATTTTTAAATTTAACTTTGTGTGAAGAGGACAATTTATCTGAGTGAGAAACAGTATGTGAAGTAACAAATTTAAAATAAATACTGAAATTGCACAATTTATGAAACTTTCAGTATGCCTATCTGTATTGTTACTCCCTAGATTTTTCTTGCTGTGTGAGAGATTAGCCAAAATTTCAGTAATTAGAAAAAAACCAAGTAGGTCAAACTGTACTCTCAATTATATCAAAGTCATCCAAGTTTCACTTAATCAAAGCACAAATTAAAAAAGGAAAAACAGAATCTAAGTTAAAACTTCGAGATAAGGAACTTCCTGAAAATTATACTCTTAAATTTTAGTGCTGAAAATATGAGCTCTTCTTATTCTAAGAAAGAATCACTGTTTCTTAGAAACATTATCTGGCCTGGTTTAACATCACTACATCATTCCAGCTAAAAAAGACTCTGTAGTGGAGGGAACACCAAAATGTTTTATTACTGCTTCAAACCCATCTGCTGTGTTGAGTGGGGAAGAATGCACAGAATTTCAGTGATTCCATTTCAGCATACATGCTACATATTCAGTAAACATACATTCAGTATATATATTTTCTACTCTACAACAATGAGAATTTTCTTGGAGGAAATCAAGCAGCTCCTGCTTTTTTAAGTCATGCACATGGTGATGAACAAAGCAAATATAATATTTCATAGGGTAAAATTGCACTTCAAACTTCATTTTTACTACTGTAGATGCAAACTCTAACTGAGCAACTTGATAGACAAACAGTTAAGTCAACCAAAAGATTTTGTGAATATTAGTGGACATTTTCTCAGACTCTGAATCTGGACAAAATTTATCTGAATTATTACTTTCCTGAAAGCAAAAT
This sequence comes from Melozone crissalis, assembly GCF_028551555.1. Classification (NCBI taxonomy): domain Eukaryota; kingdom Metazoa; phylum Chordata; class Aves; order Passeriformes; family Passerellidae; genus Melozone; species Melozone crissalis. The sequence goes on along the minus strand of NW_026535784.1, from coordinate 29,562,780 downwards.
GGGTATTTTTGATACTGTGACTGTTAGCATGCCAAATCTGTGAGCTTCACATTAATTACGTGATGCATATCCCACATAATTATCCACTGGCCTGCTTAGAAACCTCAGTCTGTTTAAAGAGCTGATTTGTCATCTCTCTCATGTTATTTACAAAGGCCTTTCCACTTCTTACTTGACATGACATCTATAATATGCATATAAAATAAAACATGTCAGGCTCAGTAAACCAATTTTCTGAATAGATTTGGTAAATATAGAGAAGTGACTTGACTGAATGATTTTATTGAAGACTCAAGTTCTTTAATAATTTACCCTTGAAAACATCCTGCCTGTTCAGGTTGGTATTTTTGCAGATACTGAAATTTATCAAGACACTCTAATTACTTCCTGTATCTACTAATTTTTTCTCTCAGAACATTTTAGTGTCTGAGTGTATTGCCTTTTGGTTTTTAGTCAGAAGCTAGAAGTAATCCAGAAGTTTATTTATAAAATTTGACAGTTTGTCTCCTTATGACCCATGAAAGGACTGGATTTGGCAAAATGATCTGAAGAATTAGCTTTCTCTAGACAAACAACAAGGTGTCTGCCACCTAAGAGAATCCTCCTGGGAAGGCTGATTCTCATTAAGCAAAAGGTGGAATAATTTTGTTATAACTGTAAGACAATGACCCAGTCCAAGGTACCTGTAAAAACAGGAGCAAGTACACACTTTTTTTTAGCTATCAAGAGTGTGTGATCTGATGTTAAAGAGAACTTCTACAATTCTCTTTTAATATAAAATAAAAACCTAAATAAAAATAAAAACCTAATTTACATAGAGAAACAAGTTACATGTAAACTAAGTATTATCATGTGCAGTGAAAACTGTGTACTCATAATTTTTGATAAAGTATTTCCTTAAAAGAAACACATAGCAATATTTTTTTACAAAGAAAACTCAGAATTTTTCTCGATGTATGTATTTAGAATTATTGCTTAAATTTAACCACTAACTGCACTGATAAATCTTGAACACTCTGCTGGAACTACTTTGTTATTCATGTAAACAGTATGTGACAACAAAATATGCAAAGAGCATGAGAAAAAGCTAAATGGTAGTGCCATGGATTTTACACCATTCATAACTCTCATTTCACTAAATACAAAGTTACTAAAATAAGACAACATCCCAGTTGTCCTAAACTATGAATCTTCTGTGACACATCTATCAGAAAACTTAGATATCAGGAATAATTTCCTATGTGTTAGACATTCCAGGGTGACTGTGATGCCCTTAATCTGACAGAAAAGTATTCTTTCATATGAAAAACTACATGAGCTTAATTCTATACCTTAATATCTGAAAATATTTCACATAAAGCTTATTTTTAGACTAAAGATTGTAGCAATTTTAAAGTGTTTAGGAAACTTCAGATTAAATTTTATATCTTGTGATATATTTAACATAGTACAGTTAATTTTAATGGTGTCAGTATTTTAAAATAGCATTTATTTTATTTTAATGCACAACACTTATCATTCCTGGAAAAAAGAGGTTTGCTTAATCCATTTAGCAGCAATACCCAAATTCAGACAATTTAAAAAATTCAACACTTCTAAAAATTTCAAGAGTGAACCACAAAGTCTTGAAAGTAATGAATATGTCTTTATTCTGCCTCATGAAATGAGGGGATTGGACAAGATGGTCTGAAAAATCATCTTTCCCTAGAAACGAGATGCCTGATACTGCTGGGAAAACAGATCGTCTGTGAGCAAAAATTAGAATATTTCTAGCATCATATAGTATCTCACTTTAAGGTAGCTGTTGAAAGAGATGAAAGTACACAGTCCTATTTTTGTTTTTTGATACAATAGGGAAACATCAATGTGTAGAAACATATACATTTCAAAATCGATGCCTTTTTTTGTATGTTTTTTTAATCCAACAGCCCAATTTAGTTCATTTTTTAACTTCTACTGTTAACCAATGGAGACTGAGAACCTAATTCTAGATTTGCAATCCATCACTGAAAATTCTTAAGGTTACAGTATTTTGGGGATGGTTTGGACATGTTTTGATAGCTGTACATTTTGTAAGGCTTAGTGACAGTGCTGCTAGCAGTTCTTGCCAGGCATTCAGTGGGAAATTGGCATTTACTTTTTTTCCCAAGGCTGTATATATGTGTCTGTTTACATTACTGTTATCTCAGGAAATAGGCTGGAGTGTTTTTCTGTACTGTAGTTCATGGTCCTTACTGAAATCAGTTGAAATTGTAAAAATTAAGGACTGCAACTAATTTTTTTTCCTCATTTTATTGTGACACCAGATTTGAGTTTTTTTGCTGCTTATAGATTTTGATATTACTTACTACGTGTTTCTCTACAAGAAATAGAATAAATTTAGGCTTGGTGTTCCTTAGCACAATATGATGGGTATCTACTGGGTGATTATTAGAGGCAAATGTCAAAATGTGTCTGTTAATTATGGATATACAGCCGCCTACAACAATAATCTATATGCTCTACATTTAAGATACACTGTGTATGTATGTACATAATAGAGTATAACAGGATATATGATACTACTATTCACCTAAGTACAGACTCAGTCAGGAAAAGGGAAAGCTGACTTTCCAGAAAGTGCAATCTTTTATTTGCCTGTCTTTTTTTTTTTTTTTTTTTTTTTAAGTTTTAGATTTGCTTTCCCCTGCTTTTATTTACTTATTGTGATTAGCAAAAACATGAATGCACATTCCATAGGTATGGGAGCTCCCTTGGGTGAAAAATGTCACAAGTCTTCCAACTTTCAGGGGAGTGCACAGCAGTAGAGATTATGAATACTGGGCTTCTAAGCATTGGAACACAATGAAGCCATTATATAACAAAAGAATAAATATAGAAGTGATTTTTGAATACTGCATATATAAGATCCAGTGCAAAGGGGATTATCTCTAAGTTAACTGCTGTACTTACTGAATAGTGAAATGGGGAGAAAAAGACAAATAAGGAAGCTCTGATGTGCTTCAATAATTATTTTAGATAAAGATACTCAAATAACCACACACAAATCCTAAACTAGGAATTGCAGTGTTAATGGACCAGATATTTCATAATAATATCTATTTACAAAAAAAAAAAAAAAAAGTTGGCTTCCAGAGATCTCACTGTTCTTTGAGCCAGAATAAAACCTCATCTCTTAGCAGAAGGTCCCCAAAATTACAGACAGGAAAAACCTCCTAGGACTTCTAGGTCAGCTCCACCAATGTTCTTATGATTTTGTGTCTGACCAGGTTTGCCTATCATTAGGGTGGAATTTCTGTCATTTTGCTCAAAGTCCACTTTATATAAATGTTAAAGTCAAGGTCTAGCAATGGCACAAAGCCTGTGCAATTAGTTGTAGTTTGGGTTTCTTTAAACACCAGGGAATTTCTTTTGACAGATAATAACATTACTTGTATTTCACACATTTTTAACTTTGGGGTAGAGAAGTTGGATTAGAAAAAAAAAAAAACAACTGTTGCCTCTTCAAACAGATTTTCTAAAAAATGTTATATTTCTGGATTATATTAAAATAATTTGTTTTCTAAAGAGATTTTTTTTGTTTTTTTGAAAAGACCAATAAAAGTCTAAACAAAGTAACTATTGTTGGACTATTTCTCATGGAACAACTCACATTTTTTTTTCTAGTTGAGAAAATTAAATCACAGTTCTGTTTGGAAGTTATGTCTTTAAAAATTGTGGCTTCATTTTTTTTCTCTCATTCTCTTAATTTTATATGAGGGTTTGAAGTACAAATTTCAAAAATAAAACTTGTGTTAGCACTTGGCACGTTTCAAAGGGTTTTTTTATCTCATTTCCTGCCTTTAACTTCAAACCAACTTCTGCAATAAGTAGTCTTTGGCAGCATTTTCCAGTAGCCAATTTGCTTTTTCAAATACTAATGGAGAGATTTTGTGGATAAAACCCAAAGTAAATAGCTGATAATCTCAACTAATGAAATGTATTTACTGTAAAATGTTTTGCAGAGATATTTTAATGTCAGCATGTTTTTCTTGACCTAAAATGCTGTTTTGCCCTGGTTCATTAAAGAGAGAATCAGAGAACAGCCACGTGTAGGTATGTTTTTCAGTCATTCTGCTAATCAATGAATGTTTTCCATGGAAAAGATTCAGTTTAGAGACCATCATACTAAGCTAAAAATGGAAAATAATTCCTTTTCCAAGAGTATCTGAATCTGAAACAGAGCTGCTTGTGTTAGCCAACATATCTCCAGTATTAGTGGATTAGTAATAAAAACTGGACTGAAAATGATTTTTGTATTTATCTCTAGAAAATATTACAGAATCATTGAAAGTTGTCACAGAATATTAAAACATTATATCCATGGTCTCTAAAACAGTGTAATATGTGATAAGTGGTGCAACAAGACCTATATCTGACACAATAACAAACTAAGGCAGAAACTATGTCCTGATGTTAACGAAACAGCCAACAAGTGCCTTAAAAAAAAATGTTCCTCTGAATTCCAGATTTAGCAACTTATTAGACTCCATGTGCCTCATTCACCCTTCATACTGTCCTCCATTAGGCAATGCAAATGCATGTTTTTCATTTTTCCATTAAAAGACAGCTCTTTCATTCTACTTCAACAATCACCAGAAGGATCTGGGCATCAGAATTCAACAAATTGTTTTAAAGTTGATACTGCGTTTTAAAACACATCTGCTTAACATGTCTGAATATCTGACTATTTAGTGATTTTAAACAAAACAAGAGCCTTTTTCTATAGCCTAGCCTGTTTCCATGCTCCTTCTAAAGCACCAGTTGTTTCTAAAATAAGATCTTCTCAAGGACATCTACATAATTTCCTGTCACATCCATATCTGACTCTTACCAGTACACCAGCAAGGAATTCAATTATCAGCTGGGAAATGCAGACATAATGAACCTCAGTCTGTGTTGGGAGGTATTCTGCATGTTGTTAGAATGGAACAATACCAGAAATTACATAGAAGTTAATAACAAAAATATGAAGTACTTCAGTTATTTACTCAGCATGACATTTTTAATGAAATTTTTTATGTCTGTCTTGGTAATAAATGCAAAGCCAGTTTTTTTTTTCAGTACCTCAGGCAATGTTACAGGATCTTCCCTTACAGAGCTTGGGAGCTATGTTAGCCAAAATTCTATCCTAACAGAAAAACCTTTCACATCAAGTTTCTCTCCAGATATTTCCTATCACCAGTGAATACTGGTAAAGTCCAGAAAAGATCACTATAAATAGTATTGCCTGTGAGCTGCTCTGCAAAGCTGTTTGTTTTGTTGGCTTTTGTCCCCTCCCGAAGAAAGGTGGGTGACTTGAAAAGGAAAGACATTAAACAGAAAGACAGACAGATTGAACTTTGTGGAAGTATAATTTCGGTGGATTAAAACTAAGCTTCATGCCAGGCAAATGGTGTTAGGTGCCATTTTCTGCTCCCCACAGAATCCTAGTTTAAAAAAGCTCCAGGAGATGCTTAATGAAATTATTCTTCAGTATTTAGGAATAACTTTATTATAATCGATAATAAATGCACCCATAGTGACAGCACTATGGGTGCACAGCTTGGGTATTTATTACTCTGCTAACAGCAAAAATATCTATTTATGAATAAAGGCTTCATTATGGAATACACTGGACAGAGAAGTAACAAAAAAATTGTTTCTGCTCAGGAAAATAAAAATTGAAATGTAGAAGGTATGGACATAATAGATTAATAGCTTGTGCAATTTCTAGAAAACAATGTTTAAAATTTCCAAATTGATATTAAACTATCACAGCTGAGAAAGCATCAAAGACAAATATGTCCAGATTGAAGGAGTGGCATATGGAGAGAGAGAAAGAGCACTGAGGTAATTGAAGGAAAAATGGGCCCATAATTAAATAAAGTCAAATTATTAAATTGTTATCAAAGGTGAGAAGATTTGACATTGAGGCTATGGCTAATTGGGAGTGCCCTTGGATATAAGGACAAGAATAGTGTCAGGCAGCAGACATCTCTGTTTATGTCCCCAATTCACTCCCATAACATTTTATCCAAACTTATTTAAAAATTAGTAGTTTTTGAAAATATGGTCATTATCTTTTCAAGAGAGGCATCTATCAAAACACGGCTTATAGTGATTCTAATTTCAGTTCTGGTTCTATAAAGAATGAGCTAATGGCTTTGAATCCAGTATCTGTGTTCATCTTGCTTGCTCGATCCTTACACATTCTCTTACTGATTCACCCTGTCTATCCTTAAACTTGGTCTAAGATATTTGATTTTCAAAGCAGACATATGAATCTTAATATTTCAATTTAAAGTTGCTCTGAAATATTTATACAGCTGTCCACTAATTTTGATGCAGCTATTACCTAGTGAAATCAGTAACTGCTATATTTTACCTAATTATACGCATTAAGAAGGAACATAAAAAATGTCTCATGAGCTAACCAAGAAGTATGATGCTGTCCTAAACCATACACTGCTTTTATGGAAGGCGATAGATTTCAGTTTAACAGGTTTGCGTTTGTATAGGCAGAAGGGGAACCCAAAACAGGGCATAAGCAGAAATATACAGCTCTTGTGTAACAAATGGACCAGATTAAATGCTCAGGACATAGCTTCAAATCCATACTTTGCCTAATTTGACGAAGGAACTCCATCTGAGGTCCTTTATCCACAGAAAGTCTTTTAACTGTAAAACTTACAACATGGTTGAAAGTAAAAATTGTTATCAATACCCAGAGCAATTTCATTCTAATCTGTTTTTGTATTTGTGGTCAGAATATGCCTTCAGAAATGAGTCTACTGAGCTTAGGCTAGGAGTCTTCCTTTAGGACTGAACATCAACTAAGGTAATAGCAGGCAGGAATAAGAACTGATGTGAACACAAATTCATAGACAGAAACTGAAATACAGAGAGAATGTACTGGGCTGTGGAGAAAGGTGGCAGTTTGTGATATCAGTGCAGCCTAAATGGGCACTTAAGCACTTAAAGTGGTCTGTTTTATCACTAAAGTACTTTTGATGAACCTGAGTGAAAATCCAACCATAGGTCTACCTCCAGGTATCTTCTAACTGAAACATGGCAGTTTTATTTTGGTCATATTTTGACTTTATCTGTTCTTTTCTCAGGCTCAGTATTTGTTCTAGTAAACTCTGATAAAAAGAGGTCAGCTGTGTTGTTTATGTAACTTCTATTTCTGTCTTACTCATGTTCCAGCACTACCATTTCACTTTGCAATCCTTGATCACAGGTTTATGAATTCTTGGTTTCTGGAAATTTTCTTGAGGTTTTTCAACAGTAAGAAAAAACCCCAACAAGTAGAGTCTGGAGGAGCTCAGCAGTTTACAACTTTTTATTTTAACAATAATAGCACTGCAGTTTTGGTCAGATTAACATATCACTAGCACTGTTGACCTAAAATGCAACCCCTTCTAGGCATCCATTGACCCTCCCAATGCAACCTCTCACCAAGTAAATCAGAAAATTATAAATTAAATTGTATGTACACATATGCACTTTTGTAGTCTCCAGTTAAGTAACTACAAAAAAAAAGGACTTGAGTCTGTTCAGTACAGCTACCAAACTTCTCTCTGCACTTGCTTATTTATAGATTCTGTCCAGTGCTAATTTGCCTAAAGCAATTATTTTAAAACAACGTTTACAAGTCAGGTTTATGTATGAATCCAATGTTAGTAAATGTCTGGAAATTTCTTCATTGTATTCAGTCTTCTAATATATCTTTGAAGTAGATATTATTAATTCCCTTTTCATAAAATAGACAATCTACATTACAGATTGCATAGACACATTGCATTTTTGAGCACTGCAACATTTGGGTTTTAAAATGCCATGCAAACACTGCAGCCATTAACTAGGCAAGCCAAATGTATACTCTTAATTATAGTCTAGGAAGAATTAGAATGGAATTCAGAACAGTTAGGGGATCAGAGGTCATCTGAGCTATGGTCAAATAGTCTGTGTGCTGAATCCCAGACCAGTGCTTCAACAACAGCTTTAACAACTTCATTGACAGACTCTCTTGTTTTGTGCAATATGTAGTTAGGCAGAGACATAAGTAGCTTCTTTTCATTTCTTTCCAAAAAAACAGTCATTGAATAACTACAACTTCAGTGAGAAAACATTAATTCTCATTTTAATACAGATATTTTTAATACTGAATATGCCTTAAGTTACCGTAAATTTGTACCATTTATTAGTTATCTTGTATTATCAAGCGTGAGAATGCGTGGTCTTATTTACTAGCAAGTGCACTGAAGTGACACAATAGATTTTCAAGTTTCACAAACTTCATCAAGATGAGCCTTAAGGCATAAAGCTACTGATCCCACAGCTTTACTGAAGGCAATGCCATGTAGACAAGTTAGAAACATCTCTCAGTATCAAAAGTGTGCCTCACTTCTGCAACAGATGCTTGGTAACAGTATGACTCAATATGAACAGAAAGAGGAAACAAAAAAGTTGCTTTTCTTTCCAGACAATATGAAAGTCATAGAGCAAGACTGAAGGGAAAAGGTTGGCGAGAAGGATGTTGGCTGGAATTTCTAAAACAGAACCTTCCTTCGTCTGTACTTCATGTCTAAAGCTCTGTATTCACCCTTGGCTTTGTTTCTCTCTGGATGTGAAACTGTTTTACAAAGCTGTTTTCTCTCAAAAACAAATGAGATTTCATTAAAGGACAAAGAGGGAAAGAAATATTAACCTGGCAATTTTCCTGATTAGTTGTGTGAAATATACTGGCCATTTTTACATTTCTCTTGTGCCTACTCTAAGTCTTGTATCTTTTACTGCATATGTTTCTCATCCTCATCTTTCCTTCCTGTCAATGGAAAATGGTTGCCGTGTCAACAATTTTTTCCAATGTATTTTATATGGAAGAGTTCACATAGTTATACATTCTTTTTCTACTTCCCTTTGAAAAATATCAGTAATCCATTCTTTCACGTTGCCAAATGTTATCTACAATTCTGATAATTATACAAGTCTATGATTTCTAAATTATGATCTGGCTGTTGGAACTAGAGATATTTCAAGGACAAATTTCAACACAGACCTTGGTAAGAATGCCAGTGGAAGCAACATTCACATGGGAGGGATTATTATTTATTCTAATCACCTGCTTGGCACTGATTGATTAAAGCTTACAAAATAAACCCCAACGGCCTGCTCACTAAAAGGCTGATCAGGGATCTGTTTCAGTTTTGTCTCACTTTGCACAAATTGAAAACAATCATGATTTTATACTTTATTGCTGATCCTTTGCACTAGGAGAGGAGTCTCCTAGCAGAAGTAGTGAAGCTAAACAGAAACACTGAAATTAATATTCTAGCTGAGAAGATCTGTAGATTCCAAGTTCTATGAAAATAGGTTTGCTTGCCATGGCAGCTGTGTATTTTGTTTTAACTGGCATAAACACTTCCAGAATAAATTTTTTTTTTTTGTAGAAATATTCTAATTCAAGCAAGACAGAAACATTAAGGGCTATATGAAAACTTCCACTATATAATTTTGCATATCGTGAGAATATTAGGCAAAATATAAGAATCAGGATCAAGGCCAAACTGAACATTTCTGTTTACCATAGAAAGTTAAGATAATAAGCAACATACAAATTATGAATGTAGGTGCTCATAATGGGCTAAGTAATCCTTAGGACATATTTTTAAAAACTGAAGGTTCACAGACTACAATTCATTAAAGAAAGGATGATCAAAAAGTTACAGAAGAACAACTGCTACCCTACTGCTATACCTAGGCTAGTTCTGTTCAAGCTGTTGGTTGAAATTCATTAACCTATTGAATCCTGTGACATGAAACACTGCGCTGTTACAAGTATCCAAACTATTTTTCATGTTTTGAAAGTGAAGTGTCTGCAAAGACAAAAGCATGAATTACCTACTGGGAAAAAATCAGGTTCTTCTAGTATGAAAATTTCAGGTTATTCAAATATTATTTTTAGAAATAGGCTAAGTTTAATATTTTGCTTAGCATTCATTTCTGATGGAAAAAAATTTTGGCAACAGCAGAATTATTTCCTAAAGTATTTTTACAGAATGGAAACTTTGAGCTGTTGAAAATCTGAATTTTTATTTTGTTAAAAATAAACACATTTCAAAGTATTCTTGTGAATACATGCTATTGTACAGATTGATAAAAGATGTCATTAAAGTTCCTCTTTTACCATTCTTCTTTATGTAGAAAGCAGTGCCCTCAGACAATTTTTGAATAAATTACTTTACAAGAGCAAACCATAGTAAGTCAAAGATAGTCTTACAAGCAATCCAGTGTTTGGAAGAAAGAAGGCAGCTACACTTTCTACCAAATACAAACCAGAAATTCCATGAGGATCTAGCTATTTTGTTCAGCGAGCTGAAATTTTGATCTCATTGAAGTGAATAACAAAACTTTCCAACAAGCTTAAGCCATAATTTACTGATTCTGTCAATGTATATTTTCGTATTTATATGCTGAAGGCCTCATATCACCTGCAGTGCAGTTAACAGTTCCTTCTGAAGATCTCCATGGTAGATCACACCTATGGAGAATGTATCTGACACTGCTTCGATCCCTCCCCAGTGTTTGTGGTGTTTAACGCAATGCAGAAATCCAGAGTTTCACCAAGCTGACTAGAGTCTTATGGACAGCTAGGAAGTGTAAGATGGATCCTTTTTTTCCACAGATTTGGCTAGAAATTGCTGTCTGGATCTAAGAAATACTTTCCCAACAGAAATGTTCTTCCAAAAAGGTTTTATTTTTGCCAAAATGACATTTTCTTAGAGGAAAAATATTAACATGCTCCCAAACAGTTTTGGAGATGATGCATGCCAACAAGCTGCACTTGCACTGAGGACAAAGACAGGCTTCTTTACTTAAATTGAATGTCTTAAACAGCTGAAGTAACAAGCAGTAGTTTCAAGAGTATTCATATCAGAAATATTTAGAAACTGACCATATTTCTCACCGCTATGAATCAATTTTGAGCAAAAGTCACTAATAAGATACAGGACTAGCTCCCTTGGGGCTTGTTCTATCATATATAGAATGTGAGAGGGAAATTCTGGGAGCCTGACAAAGTATATAAAAAAGAAAAAAAATCTTCTTTAACAACTGAAAAGCAGTATAAGATAAAGAGTTGAAAACCACTTTAACTTGGTCTCTAACTTAGCCAAGAGCTCATTAGCTAGAATAAGCTTTGTAGCAAGTGAAATAAAATTTAGAGTACTTTGATAATACATATCAAATTTTAACTTACCTGTGTGCAACTGCATTTTTGTCTCATATTATCACAGCATATGTCACAGTGGAGACAGCTACAATTCACCGAGCGTCACCATGTAATTTCAGACAGCTTTAAGCATCTACCCATACAGAGCAGTACCACATCAGAAGGCTACAGGCATCAGCCCTTCTTGTTCTTTAGCCCAGCCTTTTATACCCTCTCACTGATGCACTGCACCTGTGTCCCTTTGGTGGTTGGTCAGTGCCCTGGGCCCTCCATGGCTCATTGCTGTCAGTGCTGCTCACCTGCTGCTCACAGCTGCACCCATTGGGGATGAGGCTTGGCCACAGCCCCACCCCAATGACCACAAACTGTGTGCCTATATCATATTTAAACTACAAAGTTCAAACATCAGAAGTGTCAGAGAGGCATTTGAATTCTTTCTCTCCTGACTGACCTTTTGGATAGGGTAGAGAAACAAATAAATAAGGCAAATGCAATAAAGAACTTCTAATTGGTCTTCAGCACAGTATCCAAGCAGAATCCATGACACTTCAGTCCTTGAAGAATGACTCTACTAGAAGACCTCATCATACAACTGGAACAGATTCAAAGCTAATATATCAGATTTTCTATTCACTTAATATATATTCTTTCATTAATGCATCTCTTTGCTTTTTGAACCTCCACAAAATTTTGGCTTTTTAAATGATATATGAAAAAATGACTTGTTGCCTGACAATTTCATCAATGATATCCCCTGATCTTGTATTGGAGCATATAATAATGTTTTCCCTCCTGCTTACTTTCTGGCTTTTGATTATGTTTTAGGGATTGCTCCTGAGTGGTGACCTGATGTTTTCATACAATTCTCTCTCATAGCTTCAATTTCTTGCCCTGAGAGTGAATAACCCTTTTGGTTTTTTGAATGTGTACTGCCTTTAAATATATAGAATTTCATCACCCTTTTTACCATTTTCAATCAAATTTCAAAGCTTTCCAAAACTCTTTGCAATAAATTTAATTTTTAATTTCCCTTTTATGTGAAAAAATGAATTCGTTTACAGCAACAAACTTTTTGTTTACTTGCTAGCCTCCACTACATATAAATTTTAAGTTCAATGACCCAGAAGTTGATGTTTGTGCAATCTGAGAACGGCTCTGTCCAGTTTCCTTTTCTTCTCCCTTTTTAGTTTAATCTTCAAAAATAGATCAATTCTGCATAATTTGCCCAGACTTGAGTTTGTCTTTGCTTGGTGTTTTCAACTGATTTTGTCTTCACATTCTCTAGCTTCTAGGTCCTTCTTTCATAAGAGGTTCTTCTTTTTTTCCTCCTTTCATTGTTTTTTTTTCCTATGAATCTGTAAATGTATCTATTTGCTGCCATCTGAGCACTCTTTTCTCCTTTCTTCCTCTACCTCCTTTCATTTTGCTCTATCACTTTTCTCTCTGATTAAGTCACTATTTATTTTAGCAGTTATACCAGTCCAGTTATTTCTCCAATGTTTTTTTTAATCAATATTGAACAGTATTCAGTAGAAACTGAATAGAAAGAGGATATTCTGTAAGAAATCTGAATAAGAGGGTGGCTTAAAAGGTACTGCCAGCATCAATGAAAGCAATCTAGAACATGAAAAGAAAACTTGTTTTATGAATGTGGTGGGGCTGACATTGTAGTTTTAGCCAGAACGAAAGAGTAAGTAAGATAACAACATGATAACTAATCTGTGAATTAGGGGATGAGAAGGTTAATGAAACAATTTGTCCTGGGCACAGATAGTTCAATGTTCAGATAGATGCCAATGACCCTCAAATCCCTTTTCGCTGTGCGTGTAAGTACTCTATGTATTCTTAACTCAGCTTTCATTAGCCTGAGGGCATGAATGAGATTACCTTGCCAAACATAAATGAATAGTATTTATTTAGCAAAGTCACTTAATCATTCTTGAACAAACTCCATGAATCTTTTAAACCCATCAAATCCTCCAAGGCATTTCATTCTGGCACAGAAAGATATTTAAAGGCATTCTCACAAATCTTTGACACTGGGGTGAAACTCTGACATCATTCAAGTCAAAGGCAGATCTCCCACAGGTTGCAAAATATCCAATTAATAATATATGATGTAAACATAAACATATACACGCCACAAAGATTCAGAAGCTGATTTTTTCATATAATTTTGCATAAAAATAATTTTAATTCTGTGATATTGCTACTGATTTCTAATCTCCTATAACCACTGTGACGTTACAGAATGTCATATGTGTATTCTGAATAACAAAAATTGAGTGGCCTCTATGGACATTGTCCACTTACATTCTTTTGGCACATTGTTCCTTCAACAGGACAGTTTCAGATGCATACTTATGACACATTGTCTATTTCATCATGGTGAACCAACTTGATGGTATTTTTTATCAGAGTTTTTCTTGCCATGATGGATTTTGCATTTATTTGGTGTGAAATCTGAACTGAAAACTGAAATTTGAAAAAGCTACACTGAACTTCAAAATAGTGTAAGCACAATAGAGCTAAGAGTGGATGAATGGTGAGAAAAAATATTATTTCAATAAGCCAGCTGTGATTCTGAAAACGCAGTGGGCAAGCCAGCACTTCAGCTGGTAAAAATCAGTGAAAAACCATTGCAATAATCTGAACCACACTAGTCTATTAGACAAAGACTTGATGTCCATTCCCTTCTTCTGCTTTCTCCATCTCAGTCAGAATGAATTTCAAAGCTCATTATTAAGCATAATTTTATGTATATTTTATATAAAATGTATATCTTATTTTCATTACACTTGAATAAATTACTGGATTTAGCTACATCATATAGAATTTTAACAGTCAGAAAAGGCTGTCTGATTCAGTAGCATAAGTAGGCATATGGGAATTCTAAAACCAACCACTATTTGCAGTTATCTTTCCAAAGCAGAAAAATTTAAGCTTAGCTTACAGTATACTTATTTTGATAAAATTTTAAAATAGATTTAGATTTCCTATTTCTCTGATATAGCCTCAGTTGAAAAGGAGGAAAGCAATGTCAATTATTAAGAGACAAACTTTTAGATTACACACTCTCCTTCAGACCAAAATCAAGTCTACTATAAAAAAAACAGACATGCACATTTTGAAGAGTAGTTCAGAGGAAAATAATTTTTAGAAAAAACTGGGCCCATATTTATAAGAGTATGACAATAAAAGAATATTTTTTCCAGTGTAAATAGATTCTTTATATATCTTCCACAAAAGGTTAATTTTACTTCCCTATGATCTTTCTCATACAAACATTATTGAAAATATCCCTTTATCCATTTTAGTAGGTATTCTGAGAAACTGCTTGTGACGAGAAATTACCCAGAGCAACTAAAATTTTATGTAAGTTATAAAATTACATTATACAACATAAAAATTACATGAGTGGTTATGAAACCTATATATGAAATAAAAATAAAGAGATGGAATATAAAATTTCATAGGTCACACACCCATTTAAAATGTTTTTAATAAAATCTGGATCCTTCAAACTATCATTAGGTGAAAGCAATGTAAATTTTTCCATGCAGTTTTCCCTCCTGTAGCAGCTTACTACATGTGCACATGACATAAATAGTCAGGATGGTAATTTCTTATGCACAGTGCATTCAAAGTATTCCTTTATTAACAAATTAATTTCTCAAAATTGGAAGAACATGTTTTCTAATTAGAAACACCTTAGAAACACACAATTTAAAGTTCTAATTATATTGCTCATAGTTCCTGAAGTCTGTTTCAAAACATCTGTCATGATTTAAACTCTACTTGAATCTAACTTGTGGAATACTCAAGAACAATAAAAAGTTAAGCTTACTATTGCTGTCACTGAAATACACAGGAACTTTTCCTATTTAGCTTTAGTGGGTAAATCATAATTAACTAAACTTATTTATTGAGACATGCATATAGGTTTATGTTAAAATTATAAAATAAAAAGCACTTAAAAGATTGAGGATTCCAAATTATTACATTATTTGAATTTGGAGTTTCAAAGAGTTGGGGTTTCAAAAGCTGAAAGTTAAGGAGACAAGAACCTACGAGAGGCATCTAGGCAATGCCCTTAAAATCATGTTTTAAATTCTTGTCTGCCCTTCAGCATTCAGGCTGTTGGACAAGATGATCATTGTGGGTCCCTTCCAAGAGAAATATTCTACTCATTTCTATTTCTATTATTTCTATTTCTATTTCAATAAATAACCCCAAAGTAGTTTCACAAAGCAGTAATGATAACACCGTCTCTCTAAAACATAATATCTGAAAACCCCCAAATACTTGGTAAGTAGGTAGGTGCCCCTTGGAAGGCAGCAAATGAAGTGTTTTGAGGTCAAAGAGGTAAACAAAATACAAAACGTGACAATTTGCTATGACAGACTGTCAACAGGTTTTCTCCTTTCTTTGACCCATGTCAAGTGACACTGTGGCTGTCTCAGTAAGAAAAGTGTTAGAACTCATGTCACCAGACCTCAAACCACTTCAGTCCACTTATGCAACTCCTTAAGGAGCTAATGTTTTACTGTGCCTACTCAAGTTAATGGACAGAAAGGGTTCCTAACAAGATTTAAGCTCCCCAAAATATCAGATAAATAAGACTTATCCTGGCTACAACCCACCCCAGAAAGCAAGGTTAACCCAGGTTCTTGTTAACAGATGCCTTGGGGCAGATTGGAGTGAAATGACACCGATTGACCACTGTTTGTAGATATGTACACCCAAGGGTTTTAGAACAGTTTGTGGCTCCATCAATGAATGCAAATTGCAAAAAAACTGACTCTTAAGTCAGTTAATTAAACCCAGGTTTGGGTTTAATTTTTTAGATTTGTATCAAGCTACCTCAGTAACCTATTTTTGAGAATATTTAGAATATTAATATTTATTAAAAGCGAGAAACTAATATCAAACATGAAACATATTGGATAAATATTACACTGAAATTATTTTTTTTCATTATTAACTATCTTTCTTGATTTAACTCTGTTACTTGTTTGCTCTGTGTTTGTTGTCATATTTACTTTTTACCCCAAGGTATAGAAAGAACATTTCTGATTTTTGTCTTATAATGACACCATGGAACAAACTACAGTACATTACTCCTTTTATGAAATTCTGTTGAAGTTTTCCAGAAAGAAAAAAATTAGTTGTAAACTGCTTATACTAGAGTATGAATCACTTGCCTTCAGTTATACAGTATGTGTGAAAGAAATAAAATTTAAATTTCTTCATTTATTATGAAATGAAAATAATGAACAATTATTATATTCTTCTATTTGTTATGAAAAGTTGTATCTTTCTCTGAAACGGCATAAGATTTTAGTAGTTTATGATAACAGTTGGATTTATGGTCGTGGTTCAGGTCACCCTTATATTCAAAGGCTCAAATTTTCTCAGGGGAATTCTTAAAGTTACCAATACCAAAGTTTATCACGGTAGAAATATTTTGCTATGTCATTGCTTATATGACACCTTTGTTGTGAGCCACTCCTTTGTGTCACATGGAGATCCTAAATTACCTAATCCAGAAGTACAGCTTCACTTCAAAAAATGATAAATCAGATAGCTTGGCCACAGGAGGAAATTAATTTCTATTACTGCAAGGCTGCATTGTAGGGTGGTCATAAAGAAAATAGATATATCTAGTTTTGGCATGTCAAATAGAATGGCCAAAGAATAAAATAACACAGCTTGTGCCAATGAATAAGGTAAATACAGCGCTGCTTCAGATAACTCAGAATGGTGATTTAAGATTGTTATGATCTTTCTCCGTTGCCCAGAAACTATCATACTGTATTAAATCTAAGTTTATCTCTAAATAAAAATAAGAATGTCTGTCTCAGACACAGACTCAAATCTCAGTATTTTCATAAAGTATTCTCTGCAGAAAGTAAACACTGCAATTTATCCTTCTAAAAGTTGACAAGATTTCAAAGGAAAGAAAATATTTATCAATAAAAAATAAGCTATTTTGAAAAATTAGTCCACCATTTAAAAAAAGAGATTCTATATTTTATATCACATTTAAGAAGATTTAGAAAATCATTAAAGATACAGTTAAAAGAGCTATGACTTCATATGATTATCAGAAGAATGCTCTCTTTCATCATAAATAAAATTTCATTGTTTCATAGTTTCAAACTTCTATTAACAGAAAAAATTCTAGTTTGCAAACAAGCTAAGTTTTGAGGTTTCTAGGCATCCACCTGATACCTATATCTTAAACCATCAAAATACATAAATTATCAACACAAATAAATAAATAAATACATTTATACATTTATACAAATGTATACATTTATTTGTAAATACATTTACACAGCTTTTCATGTGCCTTCCTACCCTGACTACCATTGGCTCTACCAGCTTTCTATTTCATATACATCACACAGCTTTATCTGCTAGATATCCTGTTCTGGAGAGAAGGTTTCTTATTCTAAATCATTAAGTTGCTTTCATCGGAATGAGTCCCACATAAGGAATGGATGAATCTCACTTCTGCTGGAGTTCAAAAAGCATAGCCGTAGCTTGTGTAAACTGGAGGTGTTTGCCATATTAATGATCATTTATTTCTATTTTTCTGTATGCTCTTTACATTTACACCAGCTTCTATTCATACCTGTTTTTTCCACATCTGTAAAGCAGTATCACAAACTAAAGGAAAGAGGGTAGAAAATTATTATGATTTTTTAGCCCTAAATGAGCAGAACTGTGAAGTGACTGAGTTACCAACCAAAATTGATCTATTCTAGTATAACATTTGTTACTCTATGATGATTCCTTCTGACTTACAAATTCCTATGCAATTGGATAATTCTGCTACCATATCAAAACCTGAGAAATATATTTATGTTAATTTCCCAAACCATTGACTAGATAGTCAAGCTGTGCAGCCAGAAAAAAAATCCTATTTACCGGAAATGCAAAGTTTGTAAAAAATTGCATGAAAATCAGTTTTTACTTTGGATGTCAATAATTTCTTTGAAACTTAAGAATTATTTTCCTCTTTTAACATAGCTAAAACTATTTGCTACATTTTGAATCTGCCTCAAAATGTCAGTTACAATATATTTTACAGTACATTTTGTAGGACAGAACATGCAGTGACAATTGGAAGGTTCTCATTGTTGCTGTAATCTTTTTCACAGCACAGGATGACTGGATAAAAATTTAGAATAATTATGGAATATTGTTTTCCTACGGTGCTATGTTTCTTTGGTCCTGGCTTATGCTAAGATTTTCTTTCTGTTTCTGCAATCTGCAGTTGTAGCAAGAATTGTATTCCCAACTTTTCTCATTTGAAGTAACATTTGGCAGGCTTTCTCTAGCACTGAACCATATGCATATGGGTCAAATTGGATTGGAGGAAATAATTTCTTATGGGAAAGTTGTAAAATCAAGATATTGTCTTCCAGAAATACTTGGAAATTTACATTTTTTGGCTTTTATTTGGCTTTCTCTTGTTCCTATGAGCTGGTCCAATACTGCACTGTATTTTACAAATTCTGATTTAAATTCTTTCCATTCAGCAGGAAGCCATAGCTTGCCTCTTCAGCCAGCTGTTTCTTCATTTGGTTACATGTTGTCCAGAGAATGTTACTGTGCTCATTTTCCAACACAGCAGAAAACTTCTTTTTTTCCTATATTCAAAAAATTTGAGACCTTTTTTGTAAATTTATAGAAGAGATGTGGAACAAGATGCGATTACTTTAGTAGTAACACATGTCTAAATCAGAGAGGTTATTTCTGAAAATAAAAAGTACTGAGGGAAGGTTTCCAGTTCTTGAAAGGCACTCGTCAGGAAATACAGCGCTGGGAATATGTTGTGTTTTCGTTATATGAAATTAAAGGAGTCTGTGAAATATTGAAACTTTTTTTTTTCTTAAAATACACAAATTGTTTCTGATAAAACTTTTGTTTGTATTAGAATTTCCTAGAAGACGTTTGACAGGTTTACTACAACTTACTCATTTTGTCTCTGTGTTATATCTGCATCTCTGGCTTGCAAACCTCCAAGTTGACAGGAGTTCACACTGTATATTTAGAATAGCCAAAGAAACAATTTTCATGGCATCAGTGATGTTAAAGCTTTCTCAAATCTTAGCTCATCAACAAATCTGGCTGGAAAATTCCAGTTCATCAAAACTGAATAGAGTTCATAAAAATTAGTGTGATTCAGTGAACCACAAGCAGCTCCTCTTACAGTCCACCAGAAATGCCCTACGTCTGGCTTAGTGAATCACAGAACAGCTGAGGTTGGAAGGGGCCTCTGGAGATCACTTGGTCCAAACCTCCTACTCCAGCGGGACCACCTAGAACAGGTTGCACAGGGAACTTTTTGAAGGTCTCCAACAAGGGAGACTCCACAACCTTTACGGGCAAGCTGTGCCAATGCGCAGGCACCTTCTGCTTCCTGACATGCAGACCAAATCTGTGTTCCTGTCTGTGCCTGTTGCCCTTGTCCTGTAATCTCCTGAAAAGAGATTAGCTCGCCTCAGATATGTTTAAGCATTGCTGAATTTCCCCCTGAGCCTCCTGTTCTCCAGGCCGAACAATCTCAGCTCTCTCTTAGAGTTCTTCCACTGATCCAGTGGAAGATGTCCCTGCCCATGACATGGGGGTTGGAAGGCACTCCAAAGATTACCTATTTCTAAACCATTCTAAGCAAGTCTTTGCTTCTCTGATTTTATGGGACACAGTGTCAAAAGCCTTATGAAGTCAAAGTAGACAATATCCACTTGTCTGCCCTCACCAAACCAGTTGTTCCATCATAGAAGGTTATCAAACTGTAGATCCCCAATTCCTACTTCTTGCCTAAAATACATGTAGACATGGTGCTTAGGAACATGCTTTAGTGGTGGACATGGCAATGCTGGGTTAATGGTTGGACTCTATGATCTTTAGGGTCTCTTCCAACCTAAATGATTCTGTAGTTCTTTCACTTAAAACATATAAGAATATATACAACAAACTTGATATGAAACCATTCATTGTTGAATCACTAAGTTACAAGAAAAACACCCATGTATTCATTGTTTGAATTTGGCATACTAAGACATCATATAAAAAGAATATTTGCTGAGAAACAGCCTTTTGATGGTTCATAAATACCATATTTTAAAAATAAAGTTACTTAAACTGGATAATACTCTTTAGGATATAGGATAGAGTTTTAAATAAATCAGTAAGCCAAAATAATCTGTCCAACATTTAGAAGTCAGAATTCTGACTTTTGTCGTTGAGACAGTACAGAAGATATATAAAAACCATGAGATGAAAATTTCAACCAGTGTCATAGCAATTCCAGTAAGTGTACATTTTTTTCTTTAGTACTGAGGCAGGTAGAAAAGTCTTAAAGACAGCAGACAACCTGTTAAGAGTTCTGCAAGGTTCACATACTTGAACTGAAAAGTGGGAATATTTCATTAGAAATGACACTAAATTAGATGTATTCAATCTGAACAGAGAAGCAGTATTATGGTGGAAAGAACTCTAGCAGAAGAGCTTAAAGCCAGCCTCAATCAGAATGTTTGAGCTATCAGGGAACAGGGAGCTGTGTCTATGTGCGTGCATGTGTGTGTGCTCACCTCCCCCAACCCCTGGGCCATGTTACCTAAATTCATGAGGGGAATGTTAAGTACATCACTCTGAAGTAACAGATTGAGCAATATTTGTATTCCAACAAAAGTTGAACAGAGGGACAACAGAATTGTTTTGACCTCTTTTACATCTTGGCCAATGGAAGCTTAACTGAACTTGTTTTTGCTGTGTGGTTATAGCAGTTATTACTCCACCGATGCAAGCCAACTCGTTTAGCAGTCAGCCTGCGTGGCTGAGTCCTCTGTGAGATACCTGTGCTATCTCCTGGCTGATTAGCTGGAGTGCGACTAGAAGTGCATCTACTGCAGCCCAACATAGATCTGTGCCTGAGCCAGCTTGCTTTTGACCCAGTTTTGAAGCTTACATGGGATTCAGAGTATCACATATTGACTAATTCATCCTGACATTGGAGGAAACAGAGAAACACTAGCAAGGATCTACTGGAAGTTTATTTTGAAAAGCAGTGTAGGTCATGGTTGTCAGTGCCAGTCCAGCTCTATTAAACTTGATGCCAGAGTCAGTGATTCATGACTATTTATTCAACAAAACCTAATCTATGAACAGAGACTACCTCAACAAGTTTAAGTTGAAATACAAAACACAAAAAACCCAGCCTAATCTGATTTATAACTCTGTATTTTTGCTACCACCTGTAGTTAGATTATGATACCCACTTTTTTAATATACATACAAACTCAGTAATGAAAAATTGCCTAAGCTTTGCTAGCAAAACTATAGTCTTTCAGTCAAAACTTCTTAAGTAGCTAGCAAAGAAATGAGATGAATTAACGACTAGCAAATATGTGACAAGTCAGTTTCTCATTCTAACTACAGATAGTAAACAACAAAAACCACCATTTCAGTATTAAAAGTGACTGAAAGCAATACTAAAAAGAAATACTCACTTTAGGCTCACTGAAAACCATTTTGGGTAAGTTCTATGAAGGTATCCCTGAATAGGAATCCCAAATTGAATAAGAGAAAAAATGCTTATAATACTATTAAAGGGGATTAGTAAACCTAGCTCTCACTGGGAGTAATAAATCCAGCATCTCTCACTAGACTGTAGTGAGAAACATGATAAAAGAGCATCAAAAAGTGCAGAGATGAGATGTCATCATGGAGCTTCAGGTAATTCAGGTAACTTGATGTGGTAATCTCTGAACAGAGAGAAACATAGCTCTCCCAAGATTTTCCTGGGAAGCTGTGAGAAAGCTCAGAGAAAGAATTATAACAATTATTATCTCAATCTCTGCATCTGGCAGGCAATATCTGTTTGTCAAAGATGTTTACAAGAAAGAGTTGTCCCTTCTTGACCAAAAGGTGAGAAAAGATTCCTAAAGGCCAATCAGGTCTTAGGTCCACCATTGTTTCCATAAGAACTGTGGATTTCTGATAATAAAGTGCTTTTTCATGCCTTCTGATGATGGAGTCTCTGTATCACCTTTGTCTGTGCCTGATACCCCTTCAGTGATAACCTGTCATTGCAAAGAGATGCTGAGAATTGCTAGTAAATTTGGGGGCATGTGACCACCTCTGTCTTTCCCTACCAGGGTCTCAAGGGTACCACTGAGACCTTCTTCCCCTTCTGTCCTTCTCCATGTCCATCAGTGGCACCTCTGGCACTGCAGCAGGGCGAGCCCCTCACTCCCCACAGCCCTGCCCTGCCTGACCAGGGCCCTCCCAAACTGGGTCCATATCCCAGGGAGCTGCATGATGCTGCTCTAATCACACAGACAATCACAGAAATGAAACCTTAGCCAAACTTGTACAATGTATCAAGAATATGTGGTTTATGAAAAATTCTTTCTATACATCAATAACCAGAGTGGGAAGGACAAAAAGTAAAATCTTTCTAGGCATTTTCATTCTGGAAGTATCATAGAATCATAGAATGGTTTGGGTTGGGAGGGGACTTTTAAGACCACCTAGTTCCAACATTCCTGCTGTGGGCCAGGACATTTTCAACTAGATCAGGTTGCTCACAGCACTACCCAATCTGGCCTTGAAAACCAAGTATTTTGTTATTCATCTTTCAGTCTCATGGTTTCTGATCAAACATTCATGTCTACTACAGCTGCAATAATCTTGCATTAGTTGGACATGTCTGAATAATCCAGGATTTTTCCAGAATTTGAATCTGACTCCGATTGTTTTGGTTTCTGGATGTAAGTTGAATCGTCTCCAACGACTGGATTCCAGCCCAGTGAAAATCATTTGAGTTGGTACCAAAGAAATACATGCATCTAAAATCAGAAAAGCTTTTTGAAAATAATTTCTTATGCTTAAATGTACAATAAATAAAACAGAGAAAATAATCAAAAACTTACTGAACTGCTTTAATACATACAGTCTAAATTTTTGGGTCTATTAGACATAGATTAATCCATAGCATTGTGAAGGGCATTAACACATTTAAAAGAGTGGAGAATGGAAGGAAATGCTTCAGAATTATGGAAGACTCAGAAAACCTAATATTCACTTGATTTCTGGTAAAAAGATGCTTTTCAATATTTAATGAATGTTGTGTATATTAGTATGGTGTTTCTCAGACATATATATATATATAAAAGCAGCGTTAGTCACTGTTTGAAAGAAGCTAGGCAGATTATTTATGAATTTTAACTTGCCATGTGAGGGATATAGTTAAATGCAATGAACTACAATGCAAAATAATTTGAGCCTTAAAGACCTACTGAAGAGCTAAAGAAATATTAACTAGCAGCTTTTATTTGGTAATGAACAATTAAAAGCACTTGGCACTAACAACAAAACCCTTCAGACAGCTCTATCCAAAGAAATCTGCAGGAAAGCTTCCTAGTCATTCAGTCTGGTTATTTTAGATTAGGACCACAATTTTTTTAGCTGTTGGATTACCAACTGTGGTTGATTTCAATCACATATAACAATATATCAAGGGCTGTGTCTGTAAAAGGATTTTGACATCTAAAATCTATGTCCAAAAATGTAGTCCACAATAACATAGGGACTGAACATCTAGACATTTTTATCCCACTTAATCCCATCTGGGACCCAGTAAGAAGGTGGAATTTCTGGGGATGCCTGATCTGTCTCCAATGAAACTATAGACATGCATTCCTTATAGTGTAAATTGGCCTCAGAAGGAAATTTTAGCTAACATGGTAATGGTCAGAACACCTACCTAGGCAACAAGAAACTAGCACCAAAACATCTTACCTCCTCAGTACCCACAATAACTAGATTTCAAAATAATTTTTCTTTCATTACTTTTCTTTACTGGTAGAATGCATCTCCCATTATTGGTTTTGTACACTTCAGGTTGAGAAGAGAAATTGCAGAACTGCTTTGATGCATATTTTGAGTTACATTTTACTCAAGTTGATCTCAGAATGCACAGAGAAACAAATCAAGGCATTCACTTCCTTCTGAGTGTATAATCCTTGTAGGAAGAGATTGTTTCCCATAAATTCTGGGAATCTTATGGTTGCCTGACAATCACATATACTTACTTTATTCATTGTTAATGGAGCATGACTGTTACATGTATAAGACCATTTGGGCTGAAGTCTTGGGCAGGATAATAATTTACATAATTGATTTCTATTAAATTATTTTATTGGAAGGGTGTTATTGAGCCCCACTAGCACTTTAATAAATGGCCTGACTGTAATCAGCACAGTATTGTTTCTCTCTGGGCTTTCCAGCAGCATATGATTATGTTAAACGATTAAGGTTAGCATGTTTATGAATCTTATGCTGCATATGTAAATATTTCATTTGTGTGGCAATGTAATTAAAAAGCATTCCTGACAACTAGTCTTATAAAAATTGTGAGATTGTCTGATTTTAAGTTTTATATGACACCAAGTACATTTTTCCATAAAATCCATTTTGTTATGTTGCATCAATTTTGCATCTGAGGCTTTGCACTACGTTACTTAGTAAATATTTTCTGTGTGAAGTTTAGTTCATTTCTATAAAATTGAATTGAGTTGGGGAGCACTGAAACCATCAGATGTTGAAGTTCAATGTTAACAGCATTCTTTGACCTCTACAAGATCTTTTACTGCTGGCAATAAATAAGTCAGTTTTACCGTAATACATTTGCCTTATTGTAAATATCTCCAGTGGCATGGGACCACTGCTGTTTAGCAGGAAGGGAGGGACACTGTTATGTCAGAAAGAGAGCAGACTATGGGAATTAAGTTTCTGGGGGAGGATGTCTAGGTTTTCTATTTGGCCCAATGTGTGAGCTCTCAGTATGACATACGCTACATTTCTTTCATTACTGAAAAACTTAGAAGGTTGCCTCCATTTAAAGTAAAGTCTTTCAGATTATTCTGACAAGTTCAACAAGAAGTAATAAAAGTCCCATACACTTTTTAAGGTGCAAGAAAAACAATATCCTATCCCATAAAAAGATCTTCTTTAAGTTGTTTGAACATTGGGAGAAAATATCTGAGTTGTAAGGAAAGTAGTTGCTTAAAGATATGAAGGAAACAGTAAAGAAAAATACATTCCAGTGAGTAGAGTAGGAATTTGAGGTTAGCTAGGCAAACTATAACAAGAAAGTAAGAAGGTAGGAACATAAGTAATGAGCTGAAGCACATACAAATGACTACGAGGCATTAAAGACAGACTGTATTGACTTCTAAAAGAAATTAGAAGATTACTGGGATGGAAAGGCTGATAACAAGGACTGAAAAAAAGCAATCTAGATTATTACATTTAAATAGATTGAGGAAAAAATATTGTAATGGGAAAGACAGTGAAGGAATAGAACAGCTTTTGGAAATCATTAATAATATGGAAGAAGATGGAAGGAAATTGCATGGAAAGAAAGATGATCAAGGAGCCATATTAACCACTTGATGACTAAAAAGTGGGCATATGTAGTCAGTGTCTCTGAATCTCATCTCTTCCTCAAATGACAGAGTTGGAGGCACCAAAAGGAAGAACCAAAGAAGGTAGATATCTTGAAGCCCTTGAAGACAGGAACAGGAGTCACAGAACACTAAAGGTAATGGGAATTAATAGGAAGAAGAATACTTAAAGAGCATCAGAATTCAGTATAGTTTTCTCTCCAACTGATGAATTCTGAAACCAAACTTCATTGAATTTCTGCATCACTGGAAGCTAAGCCACTTTTTTTCCTAACTCCCAAGACCTTCTATCTCCTAAGGTTCATATTTATGTGTAAAATTGTACCATGAAGGAATAGAGGGAGTTAGAAAACCTTAGAAATAACCTCCTAACCTCAGTTTGTCCCTGTGTACATTTGACATTCGATGCCTAGTGGCATTTCTAAATATTTTATTTCTAAAACATGGTTGCTCATCTTGACTACCAAAAGACTTTTGAGTTATAGCTTCCAGTTTTGAAAAAATTACTCAGATTAATTTCTAAAATTCTCTACTCTGTAGATATGTGAAGAAGTAATAAACTCATTAAAAGTTTCTCTACATGATATCAACTTAAACTTCTGATGTCACGCATAATTATATTCCTCCTCTGCACAATGCCTGAATGTTTTAATATTGTAATTGAAATACTCCGTAGGCTTCCATTATAGGCTTTCAGTAAGTTGTTGGGAACAAAGTTCTTTTTTGGCAATACACTTATTTTTTTTAACTAGTTTCTTTAGAAGACAGCTAGTGAAATAATATGCCTCCTTTCATGTGGATTGCAAAAGTCTAAAATACAATGTAGCAACAGAGGAGTGTGAGTAAGGAAAGTAAGACAGATGTACCTGTATCAGAGATGTGAATTTAGTCAAATTGTTGACTGCTTTTTTCTTAATTTTTCACAAAATATTGATATCATACTTTAAAAACTGGTTTTTTACTTCTTAAATTTAATTTCTTGTCTTCTTCTAAAACTAGGATCACAGGGAATGGGCTGCTTGACAGCTCTCCTGTTATAGTTTATCTCACAATTCTAGTAACATTTGGTTCTTGGCTAACAGAAAATACATTTCCCTACAATAAAGAAAAGCATTATGCAAAAATATTATAGAGAAATCAGCTCTGTGCTCTCCTGTTGTCTTGGAGATCTGTATGGTATGATTCCCAGGAGCACGGAGTGATATCTATCAAATTTATTCACTTCAGACCACCACAGAGTGGAAGAAATATTTTTAAACAAAGTGTTCTCACTTAGTGTTATCACTTCATAGACTCTTATGTAAACAACAAGTAATTAGTCCAAGTATTACTTTACCTTCTCTGTGCAGTGGTCACATTAGACAGCTTTCCTCACAAATTACAGAGCTCACATCTGGTGCCTCAACCTTGGAGCATGTACTTCTGTGTAATTGTTCTGTGAAGTTCCATGTACTTCTATATCTATCATTGGTTTTTAGGCAAAAAACTTTTTCTTCCACCAGCTTTCAAACTTCAATGCATATTTTTTACATGTTATGATAAATACACATCTAAATTCCTGCCTTATGCCAAGAGACAGTTAATTGTTGATCTGTCTTGGACAACAATTTAAAGACCTAGTAATAACATTCAGAACCAATAACATTTCAGTCCTTTGCAGGGCATCCATGAAAAATTTTGGAAAATAAATCTACAGGAAATACATTATTTTTTTCAAGTTAGTAATGTTACCAAATATAGCAGTTTGTATAAATTTTGTTTGTAACCAAGAGATATGATTCAATTTTTGAATAGGCCTACAGTGGATATATTCTATGGTCTTTGAAGCAAACCATTTCTTTTTCGCACATGGGTGCTAGTCATAACAGAAAAGCATCAAGTGTATTGTAGCAATCTAGTCTCAGTTGTAAAGTGATGTTTATGACACTAATTGATTTTTTTTAATACACAACAGTTATTTTTTGGCTTTTCAATATAAGTAAGTCATAGTAATCTTTGTACTTAGTGCTAAAAAACTCTGGACAAATGTTGCATGGACATGCATTTGAAAAGGTAACTCACAGGGAAAGAGCTTGCTGAGGGAACTACCAGGTTTTATTGCCCCTGCCTGACTTCCCCTATGGTATCCTCCCACACTGCCCACCAGCCCACACAAAATATGATTTTTTTTGAGAATAAATGGGTACATATATTTAGGAAACCTCATAAAAATCAGTCCTCTAATTGAATCTATTGTTGTGAGTAAAGGTGATAATTTCACTGGAACATTGCAGGCATAGGCCTGAAAGGATCTACCCAAATTTAGTTCAGATCCTCATCTCTTGTGATCCAAGAGTCATAGCAGACGGCAGATAAAATGAAAGAAAATCATCAAGTATAAGAACTTTCAAACTACAAGCATATAATTGTCTTTACACATATTGTTTTCTTGATAATATAGTTGATGAGCAAAGATTATTTGGCCTCTGTATTTTTTGTACTGAAAAAACTCCAGTAAGTTCCTATAGCTACATATGTTAGCTAAAGCACACATATCCTTTATAAATACACAAGCCAAAGGGGTGGTGGAGGTGATTTTTTTGTATATTCTGAAAGTATTCATTGCTGTGTTTTAGTATCCCATAAATTTTTCCCCTACACAAATAACGTATAAATGAATTAATAAAATGTATTTTAATTATTTGTAGGTGATACAGTCCAAGAACCTGCATTGTCATGGAGCCCTTTCAAGAATCCAAAGTGAATTTATCACTTGTTTATCCAGAAAAAAAACCAGGATTCCACTAGATACAAGTAGAAATACAATCTTACCAAACATACAATATAGTTCTATAAAATATTAGTATAAAAGAGAAAAATAGCCATTATTTTGGAATTCTGGATAATTCTTAAGGTGCTTACACCACCTGCAGGCTCCACAAAATGAAAAAAAGTCATTCTGTCTTTTCCTCTATGTTAAACAGTATTACCTGTCATATTTTCCTTTACACTTACTGCGCTCTTCTTTTAAATAAGCTTATTGCTATTACATATTTAATCTTGAAGAATTCCCTTCCATTTAACTTATTTATACTGTAAAAAACCCTTGAATTCAAGATAAAAGAAGACGATAGATACTGTAGAATATTCTGATATATATGGACAGCAATTTCCTAATTTTTATCTGAAATTTTTACATAAACTGTTTAATTGCAATTACTTCAATGCTCATCCTGGAAAAAGCTTATTTGGCTGAGATGTATTTCTTATGTTTACCTTGATTTCTATTCAAATAATGGTGGATTTTGTTGAAACTTCTGTATGAATCTTGGCTCCAGTTTCTAATATGACCAAAAATAAACCCCAAAGTTAACTGCTTTTTATAGAAAAGCTATCAAACATTTTTTTTCAATAAAAACAAAATACTTACATTCCTTTTCTCAGATCTCTGAAATCGTGATCTCAGATTTCTGAAATCATTATTTGATGAAGGCAAATGTCTTTTTCCAAACAGATCAATCTCTGTGAAAAGGGAACATCCACATATCAGATGTAGATAGAATAGAAATTACATGTGCTGAGAATGCCTTGTTCCTACTTTCAAAAAGTCTCATTTTTTAGTAGACATAATATTTTTATTAATTTCAGCTGCTAGAGAAATAGAGATAGTCTCTAAAACTGTCAGACTCCGAGCCAGATTTATGTAAAAGTTAATTCCAGATGTATGGCACTGTAGGGGGTATGTGTGTATGTAGGAATATAAAAAAGAAACCTGTGGTAAGAAAATTATGAGAATCACCTAAGGCAGTAGGCCTTAGTATTGTACTGCAAATTGAATAAACTGAAACTTCCAATTTATTGCAAAGAAAGCACCTTGTAGAAGTATGTAAACAATGCATGGAAGTCACATAACAAATTAGTATTAGATGATAAACATGTAGTGGAAACACCCTTTTGTTTAAAATGATCAGTGCTAGAGGTACCAAAGGTAATTCAGGAGTTTGGTCTAACATCACATTACAAATCTGGAAATCTTCTCTTTCTTTTGCATAAACCCCAGGATCATTTGGACATTCTAGTGCACAAATATGATGACACAATATTTTAAATAAGTGGTAATCATGGCTGCAAAAATGTTTATCACAACGATCACCATGGATTTGGCAAGTTATTGAAAAAAACAGGGTAATTTCTTTGGGTATTTTTAAACTCTGGAGTATTAATTTTTGAAATATTATTTCCAGTGCACCTCACTGGGAAATAACCATTTAAAGCATTCAAATGATATAGTGGCCAAGATTTTGGTAAATAAAGATTTCCTGTCACACTATTTCAGGGCATCTAAAATTTCATGCGTCAAACAAAGCGATATTTCACAAACTGTATCTGAACATGTCTGGAGAATGCAAGAAGTTGGATTTCCCACATCTATTTGCAGAGCTAATATTCTTTGAGCTTGGACTTTTTCCAGAGCCTACTTTTTATTTCGCCAAAAGTAACTATGGTAATGTCCTGTTCAGACTCATTTCAGTCATCCTGGTTTGAGCAATACATGTGGCTGGGAAATCATGACTGTATAATTCCAGAAGTTTAAAGTCCATAAGAGAAGATAATAAATGTTATATTTTCTAAGATAAATATTCTTTTCATTAATTTAAATAATCCATTATATAATTTTGGATTATTTGACTCAGTATGTCAGCTAGAGATGAGAGTTTATCCTTACAGTCAGCAAATAGCTATTCACATGAATTACTTCTGCTGAAAATTCACAGAAATTCAGTTACCTTAAAGGCAAATGAAAGCAATGTGAAATTTTGTGTATGCCTGATAAACAGGTATATAAACCCAAGTATTAGGTCATTTGGGTTGATTTGGGCCCAAACTGTCTCCATCTGTTTTGTGCGTTGATTACACTGGTTATATTACTTGAAGTCAGCTTACAGCAACACAGTAAATTATAATATTCACATTATTATGCAAATTAGTCCTAATCCATAATCTATCTTTCCCTATGATTTGGTGTTTAATTTGAATCAGTTAATTGATTGTGAGAAGTGAGTTGAATTCTACATATAGTTCCATCTATGTTTCTTAAGACGATATTAAATTATCCTCTGCAGTACTATTTTCAGATGTCTGAGAGGTTTAAATGATGGCCCCAAGCTAAAGTTTATTATCTTCCCTGTGACAAGTACTCTATGACTTTTGAATAATAAAAAAAAGGATGTAACTTCTGCCGAGTAATGCAACAGACTAAATATAAAAGCGAGCTGAAAATTACCTAAAATACCCCAATCCTGTTGTATTTGGATTTGGCTTTTTTAATCTAGTGTGATATTCATTAATTCCACTGCACAGATAAAAGAAAGGGCAATCTTTGGTCACAAAGTCAGGACGAACAGTTTGGGGGACATGTCCTTCCTACTTGTACACACATGAATCATCTCTCCCTATTGAAACATTAACTAAACCTTTATTGTTTTTTATAGCAGATTCAGAGGCATTGTTGCTACTAGCAGCTGGTAAAAAGCCAATTCTGTTTCCCAACCTAGCCTTTTTTTTTTTTTTTTGTTTTTTTTGCAATGCAGAGAGCTTAAAAAAATGACAGAATCTTTTCTTTGGGCTCTGGAAAGCTCTTTGTACAGTAAAACTTACCCCACGTTAAGGATTTCCAGTTCATAGCAGTTGCCCCGTTAGTCCATTTAGGAGGTCAGTTGGACGTGTCAGAACTGCATCGTGTGACCTGAGCACCTGCAGGGCACGAGGTGTGTCTGCCACTCACACAGCTCAGAAAACACTGTCTGCTCATCCACAGCATGCTCTGCCTCAAGGATGAATTCTGATCAGAAGTCAAGAAGACGTAAACATTTCTGATACTCATCAAGTTTTCTCTTCAGGGTGAATTTTTGTTACTGCAAGAGTCTTTCAGAACTATAGTCTAAAGCGAACACATCTTTCTAAAACATACTACTTGCTTACAAGCCAAAAGTAACTTGGAAGAGGTTGTGTAATGTTGCCACCTGGTGACATTTTTTGTAATATTTCAAAACTTTAAATTAATTTTAACCTCTGTAATTTTTGCATGGTATTCTTCTTCACAACTAAGCATAATTCTAATACTAATAAACATGTATGCATTTAAAGGCAAAATACTCAGATTTCATACATAGGAAAATAAAGCTAGAATATCCTGAAGTTATTTCTCATTAATCTTATTAGTGAGGTTTCCAGGGCAGATTGCCACCTGACTACTATTCCAAACACAGAATCACTTTCATACTTAGAGTCATAGCCGTAAAAAAAAAAATTTAAACTGACCCATATTTTACAGAATATTATTAGGCATGGCACAAAACTTCGCACCTCATTTACCAGACTGCAATGAAATAAAACAATAAATAGTTCTGTTGAAGAAACACAATTAAATAGAATACTCTGCTTGAAAAATAAGCTGAGTTTTTACAGGACATGAAACACTGCTGCTATAATACTGCACGCAACAGTTAAGGTCAATTTAACTGTTTGAGGAAGATTATGCATGGCAGTAGGAATTACTTGGAATTCCATTTACTGCCTAGAAAAGATTACCTCTAGGTGTTTGGTGATGTTGGGTCCATCAGAAACACTAGGTAAGGAATGGACATTTCAAAAGCATTTGAAATCAAACATCTCGTATGTAGTCATTTGAAGAATTTCCAGGGGTAGAAGGAATCAGTCTCCTCAGGTACTTAACTGAAATCACTTTTCTGTAAGTAAACTGTTTCCAAGTAAAACTGCTAAATATTCTTCCCCTAAAATCCATAGATCAATTTCCTGGTAAATGAAAAATCTCATTCTTCATGAAAACAAATAACTAGTCCCCTGTCACAACAGGCAATGACAATGTGATTTTACATATAAATGTCTGCTGTGTGTGTATATATATATATGCACTGCACACACATATATAAAGTCATTAATTACATCATATTTGCTTGAAAGTAACATAAGTTTTCCATTTGATTATATTTAATTTTTTCCTCCTTTTATAAGTAGTACTTTTCACCTAAAAATGGAAGTTATTGTGAAAAGTTGTTTGGCACCCAGGTGGCAGTACTGTCATAGAGGAGGCAGAGCCTATGTCACTAAGAGCTTGTTTAGACTCAGCTTCTGAGCGGGCACCATGCCAGTCTGACAGATGGGCATCAATAATGGCAGCAATGTGCCCTTGCATGTGCCTGTGCATTTACTGTGTTTGCCTAGGGAAAGGCTTTCATCCAAGATTGTCCCAACAGCTGTTCATTCTGAGTTTCTATCTTTATTGTTAAGAAGAGATGTCAACACTAATCCATTTTTAAGCTAGATTAATTATTTTTAAAAAAGGAAGAGTAAAGCAGCTTTTTGGCTGGTAGAGCATGAGCAAAGTCAGTATCTTTACACAAGCACATGGACTTCATAAAGCCCTTAATTCCAGCTTCTGAGTGAAAGATCAACTGAGAAGTCATGGCTACTCAGGACAAAACAAGGAAATAAAGCTGTGTCATCAAAACCAACCCCAAATATGGATGAGATCAAGCTTAGCATGATAGTCCAGCTGGATGCAAATGCATTTCTGTCTCTGTGATCAAGTGGTAGCTACTTGGACAACCACTGCTCCATATAAGAGTGTCACAGGGCTTGCAATGGTTGCAGGATGAAGAGAGAGACGAGAATGTTGACCTCATGTTCAGAAGGCTTGATTTATTATTTTATGATATATATTACATTATTACTGTACTAAAAGAAATAGAAGGAAAGTTCTCAGAAGGCTAGCTAAGCTAAGAATAGAAAAGGAATGAATAACAAAGGGCTGTGTCTCAGCACAGAGTGAGACCCAGCTCTGCTGTGAGTGGTCAGTAAATCCAAACATCCACAGGAGACCAATCACAGATCCACCTGTTGCATTCCCCAGCAGCAGATAACCATTGTTTACACTTTGTTGCTGAAACTTCTCAGCTTCAGCAGGAAAAATCTTAACGAAGGGATTTTAATGAAAAGATGTCTGTGACATAACAGTTCTTGGAGGGTTCATGCTCCCCTCCTAGTCTCACATTCTGATGGTATCTGGAATATCTTTCTCCTAAATATGTCACAAGGTATCAGGGGAGGAGTGAAAAGAGGAGGTAATAATCAGTGAAAAGCCATCATATGCCTCACAGTGCCAAACCTAATCCCACCTCCATTGCAGTAAGGGGAGTAAAATTAGTGACTTGACACAAAAGTTTCTGGTAGTGCAAAATCTGCTTTCTATGTCCTTACTTTTCAGTACTAAATCAATATGTGCTGTAATACAGTGGAAGACTAAAAGGCCAGAGCTTTTCCCACTGACTTTATTTAACTGAAATCACATATGACCAAAATCCTGGAGCCTAGATGCTGGTCTGTGAACTTTCCATATCTCATGGCTCTCAGACTAGCAGTTCATAGAATTGGACAGTTGACAAATTACAGCTCTGAAGTTACTGACATTGTATCACCACTCTATTGGCTACAAAATCTGTGAGGCCTGCTGGTTCAGCAGCTCTAAAAGACTTGGCTGAATATATGGAAATATGTAGCGTCCAGTGATTGTTACCTCATCTTTCTTTAAGTCTTTTGGATGACAAAAAGATGTAGGCTCCTGTGGCTGATTCAGCACACCCAGCCTGCAGGGCTGACATACAAATATTCATTCCAGAAAACTGCTAACGTCCCCCTTGTATTAGAGAGGTTGTATAAAAAATTCTTCCCAGTTAATGTGGATCTCAATTATGATTATGCATATTGATTCAGATTTATTAGATGCAAGAAAGGGTGATAACAACACTGAATTAAGAACTAGAAATCCAATGTAGATATGTTACTCCATATGTCAATTTTCTCCTAATCTGTATATATTGCCTTTCCAGCTGATTTTATTCTTTGTGCTGAACCTGTGTGCTGTATTTGCAACCTAAATATGGTAACTAACAAAAAGACATTACTTGGTTACTTTTGAAAGATAAATTGAAAATAAGAGGTGTATGTTTCTGTCAGATTACATTTTCCTAGGCCAGATTCCATTTTAATTGTTTCCTTCCAACTAATCTCTCAGGGGGCTAGTATATAATCTATATTAAAAAGCAAAATGAAACAAAGCAGAAAAGTCATAGTATTTTCATTTTTAAAGCATCAACCCTTTTGGGAAATGAAGATTTTATTTTTATCTTTTACAGCAGCTGGATTTCTTGCATGCTCCTGACAGTATTTTAGCCATTTAGTTGGAAGACATGGGTTCCATTCTGACTCAATGAAATAGAAAGGTTATTTTAGTTTAATTGCCCACCAACAGCTCTTAAAATGAGTACTTAAACAAACAAAAAATCCTCTTCTAGAACTGCCTTGCCAAGTAAGATCATGCTTCTAAACAGGAAATTTTTGGTTAAAGACAAGAAGGCAATATGTCCAAGTTTCCTTCATATCAATGTTAATTTTTTTGCCTGTTAAACATTTCAAATTTGAAGTATAATACAATAACATCATAAAGCCTGATGTAAACAAACAGTGCCTCCTGAGCAAGTTCCCTGACAACATAAAGCTGGGAGGAGTAGCCAATAATCCAGAGTTATTGGCCAGAGTCTAATACCCCAGGGTACTGTGCAGCCCTTCAGAGGGACTTTGGCAGGTCGGAGAGGTGGGCAGAGAGGAACCAGCTGAAATTCAGCAAAGGCAACTGCAGGGTCCTGTACCTGGGGAGGGAAAAACTCCAGACATCAGACAGGCTGGGGCCAACCTGCTGGAAAGCAGCTCTGTGGAGAAGGTCCTGGGGGTTCTGGTGGACACCAAGCTGTCCATGAAGCAGTGTGACCTTGTGGCCAAGAGGCCAATGGTGACTGGGGGTGCTTTAGGAGGAGCATTCCAGCAGGGCAACAGAGGTGATCCTGCTCTTCTATTCTGCCCTGGTGAAGGCATATCTAGAGTGCTGTGTCCAGTACAAGAGAGACATGTAGAACCTGGAGCAGGTCCAGCAGAGGGCAATAAGGATGATTAAGAGATTGGAGCATCTCTCTCACAAGGAAAGGCTGAGGGAGCTGGGCCTGTTCAGCCTTGAGATGAGACAACTGAGAGGGGAATCTCACCAATGTCCATCAGTATCTGAAGGGTGGGTGCCAAGAGGATGGAGCCAGGCTCGGCTCAGTGGTGCCAAGCAATAGGACAAGAGGCAATCGACAGAAATTGTTGCATAGGAAGTTTCACCAAAAACACGAGGAAGGTGTGCAGGTGACCAAGCACCAGAGCAGATTGCCCAGAGAGATTATGGAGTCTCCCTCACTGGAGATATTCTAAAATCACTTGGAAAAAATCCTTTAGGATGACCCTGCTTGAGCAGGGAGGTTGGACCAGATGACTCAACAAGTGGACCTTTTTTTAACCATTCTGTGATTCTGTAACCTCTGGTAAACTAATAGACTACTGGAAAATATCCATTAACAAGTACATAAAAGATATGATCCCTTCCTACTGAATTAATTCACATGACCTTCACAAAATTTTCATAAAATCACATCACATTCCAGCTCCACTGAAAAAATAAAGTTTTCTTCACTTAACACTATTGCTTTAAAAAAATCTTTAATGTGCATAGAGATGACCCAAGCAGTTACTGGAACACATTTCAAAAAATGATTGCAGTCCTTTCTTCATGATGTAAAAACTGTCTTTTGACACCCATCATCTTAATGTTCCTTGAAAATTCATTAAAGCACTTACAAATAAACTTTCTACATCAAAACCTGGGGTATCCATGCAGTGTTTTGTTCTATTGTGAAAGCCACAACAATTACAGATTAGCCTGCTAGATATTTGGCTCCTATTCCCCTAATTTTCTAAAGGCAACATTTTCTTTTGGAACTCATTATTATGTGTTTCCTTGACAATCTTTCTCATCTACCCTTCAAGGCACAAATGACTATGAACTTGGCAGTCTTAAAACACTTTTCATCAAAAACGCCCACAAAGCATTTTCTTAATTCTCTCTGTATTGGTGGCAACACAGCAAGAGGGGAAAAAAAGGCAGCACAAAGAATTTATAACTCTTCTTCTACTGCCTGAGGAAATAAAGTGCATAGGTATCTGTATATACAACTGTAAATATTCCTATTAATGTACATTCTACAAAATATGCTGTGCTGTTATTTGGGTAGCATAGTGCTGGGACATTGCTCCCCATACCTCCGCTTCTTCTTTTCCCCTAGAACTGCAGAAACTTTTCACTCCACTGAAATTGCTTCTGCATATGAACAGTGTTATTTCTAGTAAAATCACATTTGATCCTCTAAACTATACTTAGCTTGACTAAAACCCAGCATTCAGCTGGGTTTCAAGGTAATTCAAAGTAATTCTGACTACTTCAATCAGCCTTTTAAGTGTCTTTTATGCCAAGTGAAACTCGTGACTCTATGTACAGCACTATACTTTGTATTTGTGTTCATGCACAGACACACTGACACACACTTATCCAGTCTTCTATATGGACTATTCTACACTCCTACAATCGTATTTTAGTTCTCATAACAAAGCACAAGAGAAAGACATTTTCTGTGTTTTTCAAGGGAAGAAATTAAATGTAATGTGATTTACTTGCTATGGGGAAAACAATCAGAGTCTAGATTTATTTAATCACTTCTGCCACAAGATCATCCTCTCTGAATTCTGATTGCTACTCTAAGTTAAAACAACTTACAGCCATACATAGAGGATTCTGTGACTCAGTATCACTCTGACACACTGAGGTAGGAATTTTGGTGAGGGTGAGCTTTCCTTCTATGCTGGGTCTGTTCAAAGACTGAGAACTAAAGAGAGTGGGGGAAGAGAAGGGGGAAAGGAGAGCTGGTAGAGAGATGACAAGCCCCTCTTAACTAGAGACATGTTTGGAATATGTACAAGCCTAGGCTTCATGTGTTGAGAAGGCAGGTAATACCAGGCTTTTGAGAAGCACACACAGACATGCTACCCCTTCACTTGGTGATGTGAAGTTGGACTCACTGCAATGCTGGGCACTCACTCAGGAGCAAAGATGCACAAGGTGAGTTTTTTAAACTACAGAATCCTGCATTTTTTTTTTTTTACTTTACTCTTATGCTTTTCCTAAGAAGATATTAGGGAAACATATAAGACAAAATATTTTCTCCATTTAATAATTGCAGTAATATGCATTTATAAACAAACACTTGTAATGGGACCTTTACTCAGAAATTAGCCATGTGTTGCATTAGGTGTGTTGGCAAAACAAATGCAATTTTTACACTCCATCTAGATAATGCTGTGATAGTAGAAGATCTTCCTCTCAATGTCAAATTTAAAACTGATGCTTATTAATAAGAACTTAGAGAAACCCAAACACACAGCAGTAAATTTATTCCAATATTCCTTTGGTTTTCATAGTAAGTAAAAATGTTAACAATTTATTTGAACCACTCCGTAAGGTTTGCTAAGACACACTTATATTAAGTGCTGTACACATTCAAATTATAGCGTTTATTTTTCTTGGGTCTCTTTCCAGTTGTGTGGAAATACTACTAAATATTACATTCTGAATGACAGAGGAAACAGGTGCACTATAGCATTCTCTTTTATTTCCCTTCTTTTATTTAATGTTTTGTTTTTTCCTTTAGAGAAATACTATTAAGTGCCTTTGTATAGAGTATAGTTAAAAAAAAAATTTTTTCTGTTGCTCAGACATAAAAGCAGTTTTCTTTTATGCTTATGCTACTTAGAGAGCAGAATTAGTATTTATTAAAATATCTACCTACAATTTGTAGAGCAGTGTAGGCTCTACAAAATGTTTAAACCACATTACTTTCCCAGTGAAATAATGCAAAATTCTTCTAAAAACCCATCAGGAAATTATAAGTGAACAAGACAATGGTGTATTGTGGTGCAGCAGGCCTCACAAATAAAAATACTTCCATCACTATTAGGAGTAGGATTTGATTTTGGATCATTTTTAGAGTTCCTACTTGTGACTAATCTCTGTTACACCAGAGTTGTATAAAACAAAATAAAATTCTAACTGTTCCCGAAATCATGACCAAATGAATTCTTCACTATGCATATGAGAAATCAAATTATGCCTTTTTGTTTACTCCAAATGAGCAACTACTTTTACTAGTTTTCAGCCCTTTATATGCCCTTCACCCCATACCTCTTGCTAAACAGAAACATCTTGCTGAGGTTTAAATGTCTCATCCTTTATAACAATGTCCAAATCTAGCTATTTTTGTCTGTATCAATGACCAAGATAACCTTACTTTGATTACTAAAATATTTCCCCATTCTTTTATGACAGTAGGTTACATGCAGAAATTTATCCTAGAGCAATTTTTTAACAATGATTTTTGTGCTTCATGAACTAAAATTGCAGAAAACCCCTGAAAAATCTCGGGCTTTCTTATGTTCTTGATGTTTTAAAAACATTCTGCATTCCTTCTTTCTTGATTTTAATTTAGTTTTTCATTTTTTAGATTTTAAATTTAAGGTTTTTATTTAATGTTAATTTTCAGAAAATTTTCATCTTTTTTGTCACATTGACGTATGTGTCTGTGCATGTGTAGGATTGCTCGCACATATATGGTACAATAGATTGTGTGTACAATGTTATGTTGTTTAGCAGAACATGTTTAAAATATTATGTTACAATATTATGTTGTTTAACAGAACTAATAAAGAAATG
This sequence comes from Melozone crissalis, assembly GCF_028551555.1. NCBI lineage: Eukaryota > Metazoa > Chordata > Aves > Passeriformes > Passerellidae > Melozone > Melozone crissalis. The sequence goes on along the minus strand of NW_026535784.1, from coordinate 29,523,350 downwards.
TAGGAGTATGTTTCATCAATTATAAGCAGAACATCTGACAGAACTATTACCACACCACCCTACCACCTTGCTCCAAGCTTCCTTTATTTAAGTAAAGGAGACTTCTTGACATCATAAAGTTAATTCATTTTTCCATAGCATTCAATGTTTGGGTTTTTTAACATTATCCTAATAACAATAAACAAGTATGCTGATCAGAGTTAAATACATACAAGAAAGGAACAAATTACTGTGAATGGGGACTAGATGTGCATGATTTGGATACTGGTACACTTAACAGTGTACAAAGATCTTCACCTTATCATAGGATGAGCATAGAGCAAGACAGAAAAGTATAGAGAATTGACAGATAATTTTGGGTTTCCTTATGAAATCTACATTTCCTCACTATTTATCCCTTGTGTAGAGTGCAGGTTCACCTTCATATAAATTCAAATGCAACAAACTAAATATTTTACTGAATGCATCTTTTGCCCAAAGCAACTGCTATCAATATTCAGAAGGAAAATTTACACAGTCCTCCCCTTTAAATTATAAAAGAGATCCCTTCTGCCTTTTGCTACGCTGAAAAATATTTTCTGCTACAAGCTATTTAATGCTGATGCCTGGCAGGACTTACCTATATCTCAAGATATATGGTGAATGCTGGCATACAAATTGCTCTTCAGTTGCTATGAATTTCCCTTTCATGTAGTATTGATTTCCCAAGGGGAAAAAATGACAAATTACTCTTAGACATGTTGGGTATTATACAGCAGGGAGGTAGCATATTCCTTTTATTTTTGTTGTCACTGCCCCAGTTTCATTTAACAAATTGCTCAAATAGATTCATTCACTTCAGATTTCATATATGAGACACAGATGGTTTTTATCCCTAAGAGCTGACTCTGAAATAATGGCAGTAATAGCTAATACCTTTTATCTTTATCAGGATTATAATCATATCCTCTTCTTGTTTTGGAGAGTTGGCTTTTCACAAGAGAAAAGAGAACTCTGGAACACAAAAATGCTTCTCAGCTTCTGGAAGAAGACCTGTGTATTCTTTTTCCTTTGTACTCCCTCAAGACATACACATATTCCAGTTTCCCTCAAAAATTAGAGTGTGTGTATTCAAAAGATGTAGGGTGATCCAGCCAGGTACCTGATACAGTAATCAGGGGGGGAAAGGACTTCCGAATAGCGTGAAAAGTATTCCTGCCTGGCACAGGAGGCACAGCCAGAGAGGCTCCCCTCCCAGAACAACATGAAATGCCTGGGTACATGTGTTCAGATTGTCAATGATATGCCCTCTGTGTCCAAACTTAAAAATTACTTGAAGAAAAACCAAATGTTTTATAGATTTTCCAAGACTGCAATTCTTTGTAGTCACCTAATTTCTAACTTTCCATTTCCTGCAAATTACTCTTTCTTCCCTGACCTATTTAAATCAAACAAAAATTATAATAAAATTACTGTTGAGGTCCAAATGGTCTTTCAACATAAACAGCAATTTCTTGTTAATTTCCCTTACATAGCTATATAAATCCACTGAAGGCAGCTAGAAGCAAAAGGAATATGTGTAGTTTTAAGAAGAAATGTCTAGTTTTAGAGTAATTTAGATTGTGTTTCAAATACTTCACATTTTTAACTCACAGAATTAATTGCAAGCATTAATTTATAAGACATTATTTGTAAGTGATTACCATAAAGATGTGAATAGTGTATTGGATAAAGAGAAATTCTTTGTCTGCATTACCTGGATGCTATATGGCTCCAAGGACCTGCCTTAATTGCAAAGACCACTTAAAGCTATAAAAGTAAAGTTTGCAAAAAAAAGAAAACAGGAGATTTCTTTATTGTACACTTTTTGTTCTCTTTTAGAAAAGTGAGATTTTTCTGACTCACATAATCTTGTCATAGCTTCCAAGATGATGCCCACAATCACTTTATACTAAGTGCTTTAAATTATATCTGAAGTGCTGCTGTAATATCCCTCAGTATCTGAGCTTTAATGAGAATTTCACCTTGCTTGCATGCTTGTTTACTCTTTCAAGTAAACAGATTCATTTGTTTGCCCTCCATTAGTTTTCACACTCCAGAGTTCAGACCTTGAAAGTTTCTCTCTCTAGTTATGAATATTGATGATGTAGACTATATTTGGCTCTTCTATTTACAAGAAATTCTTTATAATGCTGAATTTTACGCCAGTAGTCTATAGCTTATTGCACATAATGCCCAACCAGATGGCCAGTGATTTTCTAATAATAACAACAATTTCATACCTAGTTGAGATACCTTGTGTTTTATTAGGCTCAGCCAACTGTGTTATTTCTGCCAAGAAATTGCAAAGAGGTCTCCGAGGCTTTTCAGCTCCAATGGTTCATAAAACCAATTTGAAAAATTAGTTCTGAGGACTTATGACTTCCTTAGCTACTTTTTTATAAGACCAATCCTTCCCTTTTGTAATATGCATGTAATTATGTTTACATTACATTATGAGAAATCACTGCCAGAAATTGCAGTGCAATTGAAATATCTGTACCTGATGTGCTTTTCTGGAAATGTGTGAGAGCTAACAAAGTTCTAGATTTCCCCAGGATAATTCAAGAACAGTCTGGATGCAATTCTGTGCAGTGTCCTCTAGCGTGACCCTGCTGGAGCGGGGAAGTTGGCTCACTGGTCCCTTCCAATCTTATCCATCCTGTCATTCTGGGATTCTGTAAGTTCTCTTTTTGGCAATTTTGCCTGAGATGAACATGACAACATGGACATTTACTTGGGATACCCAGTGTTTCAGGTGATACAGCATTTGCAGCTCATCAGGAAATGCCAGACATTTTCGGTGCGTGTGCAGAAAAGGTGCCTGGCTGTTATCAGGGGGCTTTAGCATCTTGGATTTCTTCAACCTGATAGAAGCAATGGGAATAGCCTGTGTGCATGCAATAGGTCCTGTGGGCTTGTTCTGAGATACTGAAAATACCCAGATCATTTGGACAGTACATGTACCAAACATCCAAACCATGAATGTTTTCTAGAATCTCTACTGAGGCAAAGGTTTGCACGTAACTTCAGACCCACTCACAAAACTCAGAATCACTGCTCTGAAGCACAGGCATGCACAGCCAACATCTACTCTAGTGTTCCAGGGAAAGAAACAGGCACTTTTGAAATGTGATGCACCTAGCAAAATATAGCTGCCAATTTAATGTGAAATGTACTTCAGATTATGTTGACTGTGATATTGAACAGTCATTGGCTATGAAAACAGCTTCACGTGACAGGCTAAGTATATGTGTATAAGTACATATACATATAAGTATATAAGTATATATGAATGTTGGGGGAGATTATCTTCAACATTTGTGCAACACACAGCATGGTCTAATGCAAGATAATACAGAAAAATAAAACTTGCAAATCTGAATTGTTTGATGTATATAACATATGTGCTTCAAATGTGAAATACACTGGGGTCTATTTTGCCAAGATTAAGTGATTTGAAAATCTAGAATAATTTTGGAGTTATCAGAATTTGTTAATTTACACTTCTGTGTCTGAGGATAACTGCATGCCACTCTAGCACAATGTAGGTAATTTACCTGATTTTATGTGAGAGAAAATATTCACATGCTCAACTTAGGAGAGTCCATGCACTGAGTATAAATACTCTTTATACATGCAGCTTGTCCAAGTTCAATCTCCACCTTTACATTAAGTTCTGATATTTTTACTCCAAAAGCACTCTCAATGGTCTCTTTGGGGAAAATGCTATTTCATATCCACAGGCAATCTACATGCATTTAAGTGCTCTTTTTAGTAAATTCTATATTTTTTAGACTTCCCTATTTCTTCTGTGTATAAATGTTTTTTACAACTCAAAAGGCAGAATTTTTAATCTCATTTTGCCAAACAAATTGATCAAAATAAATTAAACTGGAAAAAAGAAAGTAAAAATGGCAAAGTTACAGTGACTTAGAATTTTGTCTGGAATGTTAATCAATTATCTCTTTTCACTGTGCTTGCTTGAACCAATAAATTTTGAAGTATCATATTTGCAATTATCAGGCTATTTTACATATCCATACATTTTTTTTTTTATTTATGAAAGCAGAGTTTCATAAACAAAAATTTTAAATATGCAGTTTTGTGTATAAGGAGACTTGAACAGAAAAATAATGACTGATAAGGAAAGTGGAGTGTGTGAGATACATAAAAAATGCCCTTTTTTTCTTAATTAATCTCCATTGTTGGTTTGCTTAACCAGAATAAATCTTAAGAAATATTTCTACTACTTACCTCTGCATTTTCCCTGTGTTATTCTGTTGAGAATTGACATTGGGTTAAATAAAACAATAAAAGAATTTTTGCCCATAGCAGATCAGCATGAATATGACAATTTGTCAAGATTCATTTCATAAGGATTCCAATTTATTTAGTAAAAGGTATATTAAGATTAGGTCCTGCTTGTGTTTTACAGTCATTCTACCTGAGCTTTGACCTTCCACTTAGCTCTCTTTATCAATAATCTACAATTTTTAACAGATTTCTTTGCATAAACACTGTTTTATGTCAGTGCTCTTTCAGATAATTCGTGTATAATCAGTCAGAGATGGGGAACAGCTCAGAGATTTAAAGCCATATGAAATATCTTTTCTACTCTTGGACCAAGATTCGTTTTCATTAACAGAAACCAAATCACTTTCCAAGTCGCTGAAAGGAAAAGATGTACAAAAATTGATTTGGAATCAGTTACATCTGTTTTGGATTTGAAATGTTTACATAACATTAGAAGAAAATAATACTTTGAAAATTGTTTTCATTTCTTATCAATTACTTTTATTATTTTTTAACATTCCACTTCACCCACTTTTATTTGGCTCTGTCTGTCTTTCAACATTCAGGCTTTTTGGTAACTGTAAATCTCTTTTTTTTCCCTCTCAACAAGTAGTTATTCCATTAATGATTTTTTAAAAATCTACTGGAATAATAGATCCTTTAACTTGGAATTTACTAAAAATGTTGAGAAACACAAGGGCAAGAGTAGAGATGTCGTTTTGATAATCTATCATCACATAAAATCATATGTATGTTTATCCTACAGAAAATAGAGAATGCTGAAAAGCCAACAAACCTCAGAAAAACACACTCATTACTTGTTTAAACTCTTGCTTATTCAGAACTAATTTTGTTGCACAATATCATTTCTTGATGCACAACACAGCTTTTAAAAATATGAAAAAGTACAAAGAAATTATTGACTTTTAGAAACCACAAATAAACACAGTAGTTAAAACAATATAAATAATCCTGTGCTAACAGTCAGGCACTTTGGCATATCTGATAAATTTTAGTCATTCAGCCTTATTGCGTCCGTGCAAAGTAGAAGCTGTGACATTGTAAAAGGTTTTTTTAGCATCTTAGATTTCTTTAACCATATTCTGAAAATATTTGACTTGCCTGATTTTGCCTCTGCACACTTGTACTTTTGTAGATTTTGTACAGATTAATAGAGAAAAGTTTTGCCAGAAATGGGCTTTTCTTTTACTAATATAAAATTTATTTAAAAATTTATTCCATGCCATTGAAAAGTATCTAACATTCAGCTAACTTTTAAGCATTGATTCTTCTGACTTCAAAGGTCTATTCAGTACCTAAAATGCTAACTACTTTAAGTCAGACTGGAGCACTTAGTAATTTTTAAAAAATCCTATTGAAAATTATTTCTATAATTTTTCTATAATTATTTCTATAAAATATTTCTATCTGTTTTTTAAACAGCACGCACCAAAAAAATCACATACACATTGGTTGCAAATGTAACGCATGCAGATAAATTCACACATATTTCTCTAGCACAGGACAAAGACATGACAGGCATGTAGCTATTCTTCAGTTTCTAGACATGACAGCCACTTGCTGCCATTTAATTGAATGCCTCTGTCTAATATGAGGGAACTTACTGCTGGTTCAGTGTACACCTCTCTATATTAAAAATTTTATTACACCATGTTACCATAAATACATCAGTGCTTTTCTGTTTAAATTATTATATTCATGTTGCTAAATTTTATTATTAATTTCATTTTTAAATTAAAACTACAGCTTCATTTTGAGACAAATTTAAAGATAGAACTACTCAGGAGAAGATACCATGCAGGGAAGCCATGGTAATGTAAACCATGCTGAGGGTTAAAAGATGCCTCTCTGAGCTCTGGTTTCAGCTGTATCTTCTGAATGTGACTGATACTAAACCAAATATACCACTGTGTTAGGAACCAGCACAGCATTTCCTTCCTCCTTTAAAATGACAAGTAATTTTGGTAAAGAAAAATACATGGGACTTGATTCTGCTCCCTAGAATATTTGAGGTACTACTGGTGTGCTGTTAGATCAGGCTAATGGGTTTTGGGATTCCTGTGCCATCTGGAGTGGCAGCTGAAGGCCTCTGGGGTACCCTAGTACATCTAGGGGCACTAAATGCTCATGAGAAGGCAATTGAATCACACATTTAAAAGCAGTTTTCCAGATCAGTAGTGGGAGTTGTAAGATGTTTTACTCCTTTTAACAGAGGCTTGAATTTTTGCTTTTAGATCATGTCTAGTGGTTAGGTGAAGCTGGCTGTAACCCAGCCCTCTAGGTCCAGACTTTTCCTATCAGTAGCATCCTGATAAACAGTAGAGCACTGCTCAAATGCACGCTCCAGAAACTCTTGATATACTAGTGAAAAAAATGAGCTGGAATTAGTCACTCTTTCTCCAGCTTTCCCTCACAGACAAACCTGCAGCAAAAAAAAAAAAAAAAAAAAAAAAAAAAAAAAAAAAAAAAAAAAAAAAAAAATTACTGTCAGCAGAGAGCAACTTCCTTTCTGTATTGTAAAATCTGACTGGGGCTCCATGACCTATACTCTGCCAGGGTCTCCTGGGATTGCTGGAAGACTGCTGATCATGGAACACATTTCCCTTGCTTCCAGGACACTCTGCTCTCTAAACTTTACTGTTGCTTTAGCAGTGAACTTTTATCCCAATCTTAAGCAAAACCAGGATTTCTGCTGACCTGCCAATGTGATTGGTAGGCAGGGAATATGCTGCTGTTAGCTTGAATGCAGAAAAGTAAGTGTATGGCAAAGTATAAAACAATAAATGGTAGGCTACACATAGCCTGAATAACAGTTAGCTAGCTTTAACACACCAATTTCCATCGGTACACCATGTGATACTTTACAAAAAGGTTCATGTTTACATTCACGTTATAGGTAGAGAAAAAATTACAAAAGATTTCCCAAGATCACAACATGGTTTAAGAAAGAGCCAGAAGAGTAGTTAAACCTATGTCCCGGAGACAACTTCTGCAATTTCAGGACAAGTCAACTCTGCTGAGATGTTAAGAGTTATTTTATTTGTTCTTCAGGTTAATTGAACAGTTTGGGTTTGGTGGATTTGGAGTTTATTTGTTGGTTGTTCATTCTAAATTATGAAATTTTAATTGCTCTATACTCACTGTAAAAATAAAAATCAATCATCTTTTCCAAAACAAATTTATATTAGCATAATGAAATATTCTGAGGCTCAGTTTCTTGAGTTATCAGTTGCTTGGATACTGCAGTAGGTAGAGCACACTTAGAAAAACCTCAGCAGTTACAAAACACAGTGTTACTTTTTTATGGTGGAGTTGAATAATGTAGAAAACAAAAATGGATGCATTTTCATAAGTTTGATCATGCATCCATTGTCAAGAGCTGGACACCAAGCTGAATGAAATTACAGGGAAAGTTATTTTGCCTTGCATAAAAAAATATGGGGGAGATAATATTTTAACATTATCAATCTAGAGTTGAGTATTAAAGATTTCTATTTAACAAGCTGTGTGTATTTAATAAGAGCTGTCATAAAGAGGTTGCCAAAAATCAAAAAGCTTTAAGGAACAGAAGTACAGTTGAAAATATTTTGTGTATTTTGGCATTCAAATGGCATGGCAATAAGTGAAATAGGGATTATATTGCAGTTAAAATTCACATTATCACTAACCAGAACTTTTGACAGCAGGAATAGACTTACCAGAATAGCAAAATTGTTTTAAAAAGACAGCAACATTAAAAAGTGAATGCAAAAAAGAGGAGACATATTCAAACATAATACTGAGATGACAGCTTCAAAAGAGGAGAGTATGAGCTATTTTTCCTTATGATGTAAGGAGGGTGAATGAGATTTCAAGACAAAATGAAGTGGTTCACATTCTGTCACACATAATACATTTTTGGTGATGGTAGAGCATGCCTAAGGAGCTGGACAGAAGAAATACAGATTCAAGTCCAAAAAAGAGTAGGTTTGGCTCATATTTCAGAACTTATGACAGCAACTGCATTTGAAAAAAATATGAAGCAGAAGTGTCAAGTAAAGCTCAAGATTTAGCCAAGAAATAAAGAAGTCAATGATGCTACATACGTACAACTGAACATCATTGAGATTTAAGACCTGATTGGATTGTAACTTTTTGACTGGAGAGAAAATTCAGACCATGGAAAAGCATTTGAAAACACCAAATCTCAGTTGAGAGGCACTCAAACAGAAATGTAACCTGAATACCTCATTTGGTCTCTTAAGTCAATAGGTAAGGAACATATTGCTTTATCAATGGAGACTCCTCATAAAGAGCAAAAAAAAAAAAAAATCTGTTTGCTTTCCCTTATCTCTTCAGATCACAAAATTTTAATCACAAAACTTTATTATTTTGGAAGAAACAATTTTTAGTGATTTTTTTTAAGTGGCAAAGAACCAAAACCATAAAAGCAATACACTGCTATGACTGTTAACATTTACAACAGCATACATAAAGCAAAATTAAGTTGTTTGCAAATGGGCTTATTTTAAGGCATTTAAAGAAACAGAAATAACAACATTTCCATTCCCTGTCCATTAAACTACAAATTATATGCCTACATGTGCAAAGCAGGCTAGAATTACCCAGTTGACATTCTTTTTTCTTCTGAGTGCTTTACCTGGGCTAAAGTGGTCATTTGTGTTCCACAGTATCTTTCATATCGACATTATCTTTTACCTTTATAGGTTTGTGACAAACAAAGCTAAATATTTTTTTAACTGCATTTAGTTGAAGCATCTTATGCAATCCATGAGTTCCTGTGCCTCAGAAAGACAGACACTCCTAGGCTCCCTTGATGCTCAAGAAAAATGCACTTTTTGAAAGACTACTACATTATTCACTCTTAAAAGCCAAACAGCAAATCCAGGTGAGGCAGCAATATGACTTTGCTTCCCTCTTATTGCTTTCATGCCTTGAAAGATGGACTGGCTAGTGCCACAGGGGAATTCACAAAACTGGGGCTGTAATTCTGATAAATTACAGATTAGGAGAAATCTGTCTGCAGACCCTATAATCTCCCACTTTTTCTAAAATGCTTGACGGATTAATCCTACTATAGATCTGCTTACACAAAAACAGATTTGCAGTTCTTTCACCAATAATTTAGTGTTTTTCTTTATACTCTGTCTCCTTCTAGAAAAAATTGTATCAGAGTAGTTTGCATTTTAGGTACAGGTACTTCTATTAGGCCACAGACAATAACTAAAGCCAGATCCCCAGAGCAGAATCTAAGAACAGGGGAAAAATCATTCTCTCAATTGCACTTCTATCCTCCAACAACTTCTAATCTCTGTTATATCACACTGTATTTGTCTGCTTTTCAGGCAGGAAAGCCAAATCTTTGTCAGTTTTTCCATAACTTTGATTATATATTCTATTAATTCCATCTTCCTTATTACTTTTCTCCTGTCTTACAAGGTAGTAATACTACTACCTTGTTAGCAGGAACCATGGGTGGAAATCAAGGGGGTGAGGGAGCCAGCACTGCACACAAGACCCGGTAACTTCAACTACGCATTCTTTAAGATAACGGCATAGTCATAGGCTTGAATTTGTCATTTCTAAGCAAAAATTTACAGAAAGTGGTTACTTGCCTTCTTCACCACACTCCTGCATTTTTTCCAGGCTGTTTTTACTCAAGGGAGTTCCCAACTTTTCTAAGATGAAGCAGAGCTCATCTAGTATGCATATGCAATATCTGAAGTTCAAAGGAGTACACCATGGCTCAAAAGGAAAACTGGTGTGTTTCTGTTCTGTATTGGTCTTTGATTCAGATCTAGATTTACCCATGCCTTTTTCTAAGAGCCTGTAGAAGAAGTCTGCTCTCTCTGCAAAAACTATGTGTGCTGTACTCTCTCTGGGTTGGTCCTGACTTTCACATGGCATCAACAGCAAAACAGGATTAGCAGAGGTGACAGACAGCAGTTTGTTAAACCTTTGACATTCACTGATAAATGTATATGCACATTGCAGTTCCCCACATGAAAAAAGGTCAGTCTTAACTGAAACTAATTCACAAGGTTTGGAACTAATTGAAATTCTTTTGGTTTGCTAAAGAAAAAATTAAAATGGAAGAGGCACTGAGATTAATACTACTTTCCTACTTAGAGGAAATCCTTTTAGGTTAAGGGATTTGAGAAAAGTTTATGTCTGTTTACATGTGCCATGCCACTCCAACTGAAAAATTAACCTAATGTTTTTATATTCCTCACAGTTACTTTTGCTATATTCAAAAGAAAACTCAAACTCCTATGCTAATGTCTTTCAATATAGCAGTAGGGAAATATTTACACTCCTAAAAGAGTAAATCGAGGTAAAACACATGATTTCTTTCAGATTCAATATCTGTTTGGGTGTTGCCAACATTAAAAGCATAATCTAGAGTAGTCATGTAATAATCTGTGATTTGCAGTCATTGCTTAATAGTGGTTAAAACACTCTGGACTTTTTCCATAACATTCCATGAGCTCTAAGGTAAGGAGTTTCACAAATTGCTTTCATTAGACACTTGAGGCCCGATTGTCTAAGGAATGCTCCACTATTGACTCCATATGAGGAATGTTTGCCTGGTTATTTACTTTCTTATGTCCTCAATAGGGCATCCACTTGTTTTCTTCATACATGAAATTCCCAGCAGCTGAAGTCATAATCTCAAAAGCAAAAGCATTTCCAGAATTTAATAATTTTCAATGAGAAACAGTCAAGTGGACAATTTGTTCTGAATTTTTGACTCCTAATTTTTGACTATGGGAGTTCTGCCACCTAAATGTGTAAAACATGTTTTCCTTTGAAAGTGGACACTGAAGATATTTTCTTCAACAATGACTTTTACTCAGCTAATAGACATTGCACGCAAACTTACACTTTTTAGCATTATTTTCTTTTAGACTGAGAAATTATTAAATTTCTTTTTATGAGCTTTGTAAGAACATTTTATTCTTCCTAGCTTACTTAATATGTCACAGCTCTCTCTGGTGTCCTTTTGGGTTGCACTATTCAGACAAATGTTGCAGGCAATGGAGGTGGAAGAGGCAGTACTATAAGAATATTTGTAGGTCCAGGTGAGGGATGTGGAGACAGAACAACAGAGCATATTAGATCAACATATTTTTTTCTATCCCTGGCATTATGGACAAGCTTGAACTAGCTTGTTTCTAACAGTTTGCCCAATAAGGCAAACAGAATGCTCATATTCTGTTCTTACGGCAATTTTGAAAGACCATAGGGTTTGTAGTGTAGGTAATCACAATGACACGACAGCAGAAAAGGAGCCAGGAAGACTGAAGGCTTGTGTAGACTGTTCACAGACTTGACTTAAAAAGCATCCATTCAAAACAATGATCAAGTGGATTTCAGATGGAAAAAACAGAATATGTGAAGAAGAGCAGAATATGTGAAGAAAAATAGCTTTTGGAACTTTATCTAGATACTTTGAAAATTATATGAATATAGACTAAATTATTACTGAAGAATAGCTGCTAATCAGACCTCTTCCATTTGATCATCTGTATTCTGCCCTGCTATCACAAACTGTACTATTCTAATGCTAAGCCTCCCCATGTCTCCTCCATATTCCTGTAAATGTTGTACAGCACTCAAATGGATGCCATAACCTACATCTTTCCTCTTTGAACATTATTGAAGTGAGAAAAAAACCCTGTATATTGACTAAGCTTTGTAGATTATTCTGCATATCTTCTGGTACAGTTTTCAGCAGAGTAGATATGAAAACAAAAGGAACCTGAAGCCACTCTGGTGGAGGTTGAGCAATGACTTTGTCTTTTATATGTAAAGACATAACCTAACAGGAAAGAATGACCATATTTGACATATTCTCCTGTGGTACAAATTGGTAGGAATATTTTCATGTCTGGTTTCTAGAATTAGACTGTTAGGCAGTTTCTATCTTCGTGTTGAAAATGAGAATTACACCTTTTGAACACCATAGCTTTAGCTCTGTTTTGAGTGTAGAAGCACAATTTTATAAGAAAATTTATGTATCCTGGAGGGCATACAGCATACATCATCCTGTATGCATTATGCCTTCTGTTTCTCATAGCACACCTTCACTAAACTGGCATAATTTAATTAAGTATTTCATGCTCATTATACAGCTTATTCAGTCTCTTATTTAAATTTTCATCTAGTGCAGCCTTGTTCAAACTATATTTCTAAAGAAAATAGACAATTTTAAAATGTGATAAAGGACACACCTTCTTTCATTAAACAGTCTAAACTTTCATTTTATGTAGAGATACAATCCTACTAGGTAAAGGCGAGGGTCAACAAACACCCATAGAAATAGTAATTCTCAGTAGCTGGAAGAAGAATCAGATGCTCAGAGAGGATTACTCCAGCAGCTAAAACAAAAATTTAATGTGTCCTCTAAATGTCTGCTTAGTCTTTATGAAAAAACCCAAAAATGTTTTAAAATTTTTAGTTTTAAAAATATAGGGGTTTAAACTTCTTGTCTGAAACATAATTAAATGGCTCCAAAAATGTTTATAAGATTACAACGTCTAGAAAATACTGGTTTATTAAAATAATAGAAAATCCATTTCCTTAAATATCAGTTGTCCTGAAGTATGATATTCCAAAACAGTAAAAGTATCACCTACAGTTACTGTAGGTGCTTCTACACTGTTTTGTTCAGACATGGAGGAGGACTGTACCAATGAAGGTGCCCAAGACTGGAATGCTTCATTTGTGATCAAGCTAGCAGAGTCTCTGGAAACCTCTAGATTGCCCATGGCACACATCCACACTGATACACTTGAGATTTGTGTAATCCCACTAGATTACAATTAAAATATCTGAAACATTATTTACATTTTTGCCACAGCTGTCTGTCGCTAGACAAATGTTTTCTGTCTGCAGAAACAGTTCAGATAGGTGGAGTGTGGACATGAAGGGCACTAAAAACATCTGCTTTAAACTTTGTTGGGTCAAGTGGTAAGAGCCATCTGACAAAGGAGTCCTGGGAGACAAAGGCCCATCAGAGGAGCCATCAGCCCATTACCAGCCCATCCCCACCAGCCCCAGGAGAGCAGAAGGGCACAATGGCACAATGGAATGCAGATTAAGGATTCCCAAGGAGCAGAAAATTTATCTGGACCCTCTCCAGAACTTCGAGGTACAGCCGCGGGCCCATTGTCCTGGGACATGCCATGGGATTCAGGGGAAGAGTGTTTTGGGAGTGCACAAGAATTTTGCAGGATGTTCAGGGAAAGAAGATGGAGAAATGCTTTAGGAACAAGTGTGGGAAAAGAAAGGTAAGAGGATAAAAAAGGGCTGGTCATGTGTGAATAGCTCAGTGCAGTCTCTTCTGTCCTATTACATTCTTTTCTAAGTCTTTCCTGTGTGGAAAAGTCAATGTTCGGTCTCCATTGGAAACTGGGAAATCTTGGCTAGCTGTGTGTGTCCAAAATCTATACCCAAAGCCATTATAAGGAATAAGTATTCTGAAAGTCTATGGAGAAATGCAGTCTGCTTTCCTCAAAAGGGGTTTGGCCAAAGTTGACAAATAAATCTCTGAACTACTTTAAATGATGGAATTTAAACAAATACTGTGTATTTGTGTATACAACATTATTTAGACTTTTTTTTTTTTTGGAAAGCTAGCATTTCTCTGTAATTAAAATCTGAATCATAACTTATGTACAGCTCCACTGAAGTTGCACAAGGACCCTAAATATTAATCTTAAAATTCCTGACTTTGCAACATTGACATTTCTACTGCAATATTTTTCAAACACTCAGATTAATTCCTGCCCTTTTCCATCCCCTCTTATTATTTAATTCTATTGGCCCCCCGCATGGATTCTACATCAGGACTTTTTACTCTACCTTACATGCTTTTTTCCCCTCTAGGGGCCAAGTACACAAAGAATGTAATGATTAAGGCAACTGGAAAAGATGTAATGAAGCAGTTCATTTGTCATTGTTCAAGCACTGTTTGTACACTCAAAGTAAGGCTCTGAGCAGACATTTTTTCTTGAAAGAATGCATCAAAACTGATCAAATATAAACCCACATTAAGAATAAAATATTATACCCAAGATTTCCTCTAATCATATTGCCCTACTTTCACGCTTTCTGCCTCAAGAATTCAGGTTTTGACCTAGTGTCAGAAAACAAATCCTTCCGTGTCAACTAATTCTTATGTGCCTATGAAACACAGTGCAATAGTGGGTATTTGTTTTTTGCAACCATAGTGATGAAATGTGTTTATTGGCTAAGGTCATAAGAATTTGAAACAACTATTTGCCTTCACTTAATTTCCGAAAATGTGAATGGCCCTCCAACACCAAATAACAGGGATTTGGGGAATAGCAGCGCAAAACAAGTTTTGCAACTTTTTTGTCAGATACCAGTCTACCAATCTGACTTTTTGCTTATTTGAAAAAAAAAATAAAAAAGAAAGAGAACATAAAAATTACTATTTTACATGGTTCTTTATTTAATGCTGCATTACTGATGAGTTTTTATTGAAATGTCTCCAATTCTTATTCTTGAGGAAATGTTATTTCTCCTAGGAGCTAAGTTTCTACATCTATAGTTTTCAGATCAGCCTTATAAGAAGTTAACAGAAATTACCAGATATACCAGATAAAGTTTTCTTGCTCTTAATGTTGTGAGCAATCAAATTTTAAAACACAAATGCTTCAGAGAATTCAGGAATTAGTGTATTTGTTCCTATTTCACAATACAAAACTCATGATCCATCAAAGTCAGTCAGACATCAAAGACTCCATTAGACATTTGGTCAGTCACATAATGAATAGCAGATGCCGTAGATAAAATCAACATAGAAAAAGTGGTATCAGTCAAGAAAGACTGTCAAAGACTCTCAGCATCTTTGCACAGAACTATATAGAAGAATATGTAAGTATCATGAATTTTAGGGATGGTAAAAAAAGTAATATGCAAGAAATCTGTACTGAAAGAAAACCAAACCCAGAACTATCAATGCCTGGTGGCAAAGTTACTAAAATAAAGACTTCATTGACTGGCAAAAATGTTTTCCCTTTAGTGCAAATGAGAAACAAACAAACACCATCTTCCTCCACTAGTTTAATTTAAAATATTTGGGGGTAGAGAAACTGCAACTGTTATCAACTTCAACCTTCATTTGATTTTAGCAGCGATTCCTTAAATTTAATAATTTACATTTTGGTGATCTGTGTGTTTTTCCTTCCTCAAAAATTCCAAGTATTACCTCATCTTGCAAGTTCTGGAAACATTTTCTGTAGTACATTGGATAATCTAGCTTTCACGTCAGTATGCCACAAAGCAAAACTCTAAATGGATACATTTATATTCTAGTTTATTCCTCCCGTACTTTTTATACAAAATGTCTTACAGACATGAAAGCTCATGTATAAAACAACACAGTATGGTGTTTAATTCAGAAGGAATTAAAAATACATTTAATTTAGTCTTCTCATTGTATTAAATCCCATTGACAGAAAGAATGGAGTAGCTCTTGACTCAGAAAAATGTAACTGAAAATAGAACATACTTCTTGCATTATTAAAAGAATTATTCATTCCAAAAGAACAAATGAAAAAACAATTCCTCTCTTTGCTCAACTGCTACAAAGAATCCAGAAATATTCTTATAACACTTTTTGACTGAATTGGTAGATAAAAATGATTCAATGTGTTGCTTATCCTTGATTTGGCATGGTTTTAGTGCCAGAGTTAGAGGCAAAGATCCAGGGAAGGAACTCCCTGGATGCATGCAATGAAACATGCAAAGTATATGACATACAAAACCCTTCTAGGACTTCTAGAAACAATGTATGGAAGTGTAAAAGTAACAATAACGACTGTCAATTGGGAAAAAAAAAGCCTCCTTTTTACAAGCACAAGATCCTATTCCCAATTACTTTAAACATTCTGCCTCATATTCTAGTTCCATACTTTTTTGTGGACAGGAGTCTTCTTTTTCTTGAGAAACAAAAGGATTGTGTCTGTGCAAATATTCTCCTCTACCTCCTTTTTCAACGAGAAGGCTAAGCATATTCATACCTGGATTATCTGCTAATGGCTTTTCCCTGTCAGTATGAATTCCCAGTAGAATTTCTAGATAAAATAATGCTCTTTTGGCTGTCTGGAGTAATGACAGCCAAATATTTTAAATATTTTAAATAGACAAGTGTCTTCTGGTTCAATAAGCTAAATTGGCATCAAAGAAGGCAAATGACATCAGACAAGATAGCAAATATTATTTTTAAATGTTATAATAATGTCCTTTTGTCTAACTTCAGGCTTGAATACAGAAACAGTGTCACAAATTGCTCATCACTAAAATCAAAGAAAACCAAATTTTCAGAAAAAAAGAAACAACTGACCTTGATAGTGAGTGATAGCTTCAAATGAAACTGTCCTAATCAGTTACCTTCTTCAAGAGTGTCCCTTCAGGACATCACTAAAATATACATACATTATCTGAGCTAGTACTTTATCCTTCACATTTTTAAACAGTTTTCATTTGCTATATAACTCTGAGGCACTCACAGAAGAGGCCTGTGATTCAGCAACTGAATTGGACTTGACTATCAGCTTTCAGTTCGACATTTGATTTTTCTGGTACGCAAATAAATGTGTGACTTGTTAGATTTGGCTGTAAAACATGAATACATGCTCATGACATTTAAACCCAATGCATCACAAATTTTCAAAAAGATTCCTGAAAAGGCAGTAGGAACAAAAGCTTTTATATATTTTCAAGCAATTTCTTTAATTTTGCTAGTTTTGTTTTACTGAAGTGAAGCCTTAACCGTTTTGTACTCTGTGCACCGTCATTTTTTGCTAAGAACAAAATGGGAAGCATGGAATTGCGTAACTTGCTGATTTGTTTAATTTATCCCCTGAAAACTACAGCTTTCATCCCTAAGTATTTTTCCTCATGCTGATTTTTGTTTTGTTTACTTTAATTGTAAGTATTTTGAGAAAGGACATTTGTCTTTTTTGTTTTTCACTATGGAGCTTTAAAGATGTTTCATTATTTTATTACAAATCTATCTAAACAGCAATAAGAAAAATGATAAAATCTCTCCTTAAAAAATTAAATGGTATTTTGAACCCTCATAGTTATTATTATATTGCTAAATCAAGATTTTAAAAAGTTAAAAATCATCAGCTATAAAAAGCATGTCAAAAGATATTTTTAAGATTAATTCATAATTTTGAAAATCTAAACTTTGGTTTAACATTCTCAAAGACGGCGATTATAAGTCAAAGGTGTGCTATATTAATTAACCAATTACAAATTCAAAAGCTAAATACTTGTTTTTGTGACTTTTATTTGCCACATAACCGCATTTAAACTTCTGGTATTTCTTAGCTAGAATGTTAAAGACCTGAGAATTTTGTTCATGGAAATTCCAATGCTATAAGGAGAATTGTCCCTACCATGGCCTTCATTCATTTTCTCATCTAAAAGTTACTGTGGATTTACCTTGACATATAATTATGACTGCTCTGTATCAGAAAGCATAAACTTCAGTGAAGGCTTTGATTTGGTTAATTTTTAACTGTTATACTCCCTTTATGCATTTGAAGCACTTTTTTGTTATACTTAGATTAATTAATGCAATTCCCTGCATGTGATACATAGCTTGATTTTTTTTTACCAGTTCTCAAAGAAACTAAATTGCCCAAATAACAGCTTAGGCAACTCCAAGCTGATTAGTAGCTGCATTTAAAACAGCTGTTCCAAAATGGCCCTACAAATCTATGGAGTGTTTTAGTAAGTCTAATCTACCAACATGTCAGAGATATACAAGAGCTTGTACTTAGCTTGTCTTCAGCTTATGGCTTTCAAACTTCAAAGAGATTTTCTTCTGGCTAATAAGTGACTGGAATATGCATGTGATCCCTCCAAGAGTTTACCTAATTGGGACAGTTTTTGTGACATTTAGTTGACCCTATACTGTAAATTAAGCATCAAGTTTTTCTGACATTTCCTGAGTTTATAGGGCCACTGTGTTAAATAAATAACACATTTATTTGGTGAATTCGGAAATTTTGGTGAATTACACCAAAATCAACAGCTTATATTTGTATAAGGCTCCCAGCATCAGTTAAATGGTATTTTAAATGATAAATAGCTTATGTTTCAGGAAGAAAGTAATCTTTTAATAGCCAATTCCTATGAAGCATTTTTTAATCAAGTGCCAATAAAGCAATACATTAGGTACAAAACATTTAACATAGAGTAAACTCAAGTCACCTGAATATCTAGTGAGTGGCACTCACTAGATATATCTCTGATATATATCAGAGGCATCTAGGCAGAATATTTACAATACTATTACAATTTCCCAGATCTGACAGGGCAAGTTAGTGAGATGCACACCATGGTAGGGCCTGCTGTAATCATAATTGCAGAAACCAACCACAGACATTTTTCTTAGGGTCTTTATTAATTATCTATGTGAATCCATCTCCCAGTGAAAACACCAGGATCCTAATATACTGTTCTTCATGCAAAGAACTGACACTGTGAGAATTGTTGACACTACAGAAATTCTTTTTAATTCAGAAACCACAGCTAAACAATTTTTTTTTAATCAGTGTATTTGTAAAAGAAGGTTTTAATTTTTTTCATGCCTCTTTAGAAAAGAATGAATGACAAACTCTATCAGCCCAACCATGCTCCTATGGAGCCTTCATCTATACAGCATTAGATTAAGAGGAAATGCACACTTTCAAAGATGGAGGATATTTTCTTCCAAAGATATAGAAGTTGTCTCCACTGAGCACAGAGCATTTTGACCCGAATGATTATTGTGTATCTGTTAAATAGGTGTCTATTATTACAAAGATGCAATCTAGTGTTACCTGAGATGCCTTTTATGGTAGTTGAACATGAAAACATAGGTAATTGAATTTACATGGAAGACACAAGGTACAGGGTTCAATGGAAGTGTATGGAGGTTAAATTTAGAACACTGAACTGGAATTTGAGCTCCTTGTGTAATGCATAATATGAATTAAGAACACAGGAAAAAATTGTGGCAAGATGATAAATATTTGGCAATAAAAGGTAGCAAAGAGTAAGGCTTAGTTTACCTAGCCTGACTGGTAATAACTACTTCTCTTCCATTGAGGTTTTTGCCAAAAACATCCTGAATCTTCTTTTCTAATGCTGGCCATCTGCTTAGGAAGGTCTTTTTTTACCAAGTAGGAAGTATGACGGACTCCCCAAACTATAAAACTAGAAAACTCATCTGGATAGGAACAACAGGTTCAAGCCTCCATTCTATATAATGCCATGAATAATGCAGCTGTAAGTATTAGGACAATTTTCTCTGAGAGACCATTAAAAAATTATCCAAAGCCAGACACAGAGCTATTAGTAGAAGTTAAATTTCTCTTCAAAGTGCATAGTTCCCAAACCTTATTGTTTAATTGGGCAGGACTGTTTACCAACACTGATTTATATCAAAATTTAACATGGTTAGTATACCGGACAAATATATTTTTGTTACCCTGCAAAAAACTTCAAATGATTACAGTAAAAACGTATTACAGATGTCAAATATGTTTAATACATATTTAATACAGATGTCAAATATGTATAATATGTTTTCAAAAGACTTCATCTGAATCATATTCTAAATGCACAAATCTCAATGTTGCTGAAGGAATTAGAGAAAGCAGACAAAGCAGTAGAAAACAGCCTTTTATTCTCAAATAGCTGAATGTGGCTGAGAAGATTATCTGATTTGAACATGTCTTCGGGCATTCGGATTTTATACAGATGGCTTGCACAAACAAATTGTATGGATCTTTCAATATCCCATTACAGGTCAGAAAATGTCTCAACCTTAACTGATTCCTTTACTAGCTAAAGCTTAGACTTTTAGAAACTGTACATGTTCCATGTGTGTAAAACATTAGTAGGTTACACAGCTTGATGTAAAGTGATGTCTCTCAAGTAACTAAAAATAATTGTAATTACAATAATAATACAATGTATTTATCATATTTTACCAAATGAGGTTATAAAAATAAAAACAGGTGGTGGCTTTTTATATTAAATGATAAACCTAAAGGAAAATCCGCATCTTTCTCTTCTAAAATACTCTGCAAATGAAAATAAAAAGTTTTCCTTCCAATAAATGTCACATATTTGTCTGGCATGAGTCTGTATCTCTTCTCAAATAGTGCCCAGACCTTTGTATATAGAAAAAAGATATACAGGCAGAACTAAACAGGAGAGCTAGTACAGGACTTTGGAACCTGCTGTCTTTACCTTGTACTTTTGTGTTAAAATTTTCAACTAGTGTATTGGAGTACATTTGAAAGAATACTTCTAACTGCTGGAACATTAGTGGAAACTTCACTTGTTAGTAAGTAACTTGATTTCCTTTTTGAGATCTGTAATACTCATTGCTGCTCTAAAAATTATTACCAATCATACATTAAACCCTTAGGGTGTTGGTATCTGAAGTCTTCCTTCAAAACTAGTGTTTCATTTCTCACAAGACAAACATTATTATGCTAATGTACTAAGTCAACGTGCTCGTGTCTCCCCCTAGTGCCTTGATCTGTCTTGTGTAGAACTAGGTTTAAATTGAGCTATTTTCTATATGCCTTATAAATGCTTTAAATAGGGAGCAGTTTTAGGATTGTGTTGTGGGGCTTTTGCTCGTTTGTTCATTTGTTTTGGGGTTTTTTGTTATTTATTTTGTTGATTTGCTTTTGGTTTTTTTTTTTTTTTTTATGGGGTGGGGGGTTGGATAAAGTAAGAGAGGAACAAAGCAAGTATAAACGTAATTCTCAAATGGGCTGTTTTGTCTTGACTATTCTTTTGATCTCTCCTGGATTTATCTTAGTTTTACTAAAATTTTAATTCAATAGGAAAATATCCTATTAAGCTCTTTTACATAAATCTTTTCAGTGTGCAAAACCACGTCACCATAAAAGCTAGAGGTGACTTGAGAAATTTATGTTTGGACTTAACTGAATCACAAAAATTTGGTTTTGGTAGACCAAAGTGGCCTCCTGCAAAGTGACACATGCAAGGATGTGAGAAATTTACAGAGATACATATTTTTCTCTATTTCCTTTTATTACTATTTATGAGATGAAAATAAGTAACCATGTTTGCAATATATCTTATCAGTCATATTGAACGTCAGCTGTTATCATATATTACAAGTTCTAGTTATTGCTGTTTAATGCTAAGATGATGATACACGGACAAATAAATTCCTTTGAATTAGACTTTAAAAAATTCTTTCAATATTTACCTTAATCAGTAAATTGTATTTGCAAATGTAACTGAATGCAGGTTCACAACTATATTGTGCTCACAAATTGAAACAGAAAGGATTCATGATTCATAGAGCCAGCACAGAATCACTACCATCCTTTGTATTGAAAACGCTACTATGCAACTCACAGTCAGAAGTTATCTTGTCTCTGTCAGAGTAAATAAAAATAGTTATTACTTCTGAATATACTAATGTGCATTTTCTTACACTGTTTATCTTACCTAAGAAAAGACACCTCTTTTTTACCAGTTTTGAATTCTACAAGACATTCTCTCTTAGTTTTCATGCACAGAAAAGCACCCTGTTTAGCAGAATTATTCAACATATTTTATATATTATATAAGTTAAAGACTGGTTTCTATGAGTCAGATATGAAGCAATATTTTTAACCATATTTTCCTAGGTATCTAAATCTGAAAAAGGCAGAATGTTCTTCTGCCAGTTAATACTTATCCCATTATTCCCTTGTTAGTCTGAATAATTGTATACTCTAAACTCATACTATTTAATTTATATCTCATGAATTAAAATTACCAGGCAGTATATTAAAACCTTAGCTTTAAGTGAATTTATTTTAATTGGAAAATATTTCTGCTGTAGTCTTCTGATAACTTATTCTTCCATCAGTGTCCTGTCTTTTGAATTAATTTTGGTCAATCACAATAATTTACTTTTTTAAGTTCACTTTCAATGAGGCTCTTAGGTAGAAAGCAATTAAATGAATATGCACTGAATAAATGGCGAGAATACACAAGCATTATTAAGTAAAGAAACCAAGCCACATCCAATAGTGTGTAAATAATATTCAATCTTTATAAAGCTTCATGATTTTTGACCAAATGGAACAAAAAAATAGAAAAATATCCTAAGTTGCATTTCAATACAGTATGGTAAATAAGAGTTTAAATTTCTATACATTTCATTATACGTACATATATAGAGTTACTATATTCATTTTGAAAAACAGCTTCCTTATTTTTTATATAAAGGCACACTTTAAATGGAAACACAGATATATGAGAACACAAGTAACAAAAATAACTTTATTGGCTCTTTTCTAAGACTCTGTTTGCTAGGAAGTGGCCAAGCAAACCTGAAGATTTATTACTCTATTGTCTAAATGAAGGTGCTTGAGCACAATTAATAATCTCTGTGCCATTCAGTCTCCATTTTCAGGACCTATGTCTTCATGCCCAGAATGCCAAAAGTATGAGAACTTAATCCAGAATTTGTTATGTTAAAAAAGTGAACATACAAAACTATAGCAGCTAAAATCTATCACGATATATCACATCTATCACAATAAGAAAGCAACAATTCTACAAAAATTCTTTTTTATGATGTTTCAAAATAGCATCCTTTACTGAGAAAATGTATGCAATAGCAAAATATTTTTGTCATACTTTTTTAAATGGAAATATAAATGTTTTGAATTATTACTTTCTCTACAGTCATTCTTTCGCCCTTCTCTCCCCTTTTAGGTTAAGTTTTTCTATCACTAATTTGAATCAGTCTTAGAAACTATCCATAGGTATCCTCTGATTGAAAATTTTGTCTCAGATCACATAACCATTCAGTATGTGTACACAAATGTGTCTCAGGCATGAAAGCTAAGGAGAAGGCTGTTACATTATTCATTTCATTCCTCAACCACAAAGATGATGCTTTGAAGAAAACTCTGTGGATGCTGAGAGTGTGAAAACTACTCTGCACAGCTACATGCCCATGTCCTCATGAGTATAATAAAACACTATTAGGCAATTTAAAGTGGACTGTTTATGTGCTTTTTATAATGTAAAATCTATTTTTTTCCACAATATAAAAAGTTTCCTTAGAAGAAAAGCTCAAGAAGCAAGGGTGTTTTTACATCAAAATATTTCCATCAGGAGTATGCATACTGTCAAAGAGAAATAGTGAGATGCAAGCCTCCATGCCGGGAGCCTTGTCTGCCTATGGGCTCTCTGAAGAGCTGGAACAGAAACTATTGTCTCTTCTGAGAGCCTCTCTCTACCAGAAGAATGCAAAGAAAAATCAGAATTAGTATCCCTTCTGTGGGAGCAGCTGCTCAGATGTCCAGTTATGCTTTCATGAGATACAAAAATCAAATGTACAAGAATATTGGCAGCCAGATACTTCTATTTAAAACGTGCTTCCCTTTGCTCAGTTTAATTTTGTTCTCTTCTTCCATCTGAGCTTCAAACAAAGGTTTGGGAAACAAGAGCAAAAGCCAAAACCAAACTGAATCCAAAGAGATAATAATCTTTCCTTCTTCATGTTAACACTGATGAATGTGACAAAGTTCCTTTTTTGGACCTTGCAAAGTCAATAAAAGATTCTATTGACTAGAACTAATCAATCTTTACTAAAAATTGGCAGTTCATTAGATCGTGAGTTTTTCTTCTAATTCAGACTGGTTTTGCATTTTATTACAAAGAAATCAGAAGATATAAATCCACTTGTTCTTAATCACTGAAAGAAGGGACTGATTATCACTCTGTGTCAATATTTACTTGGGTGATTAAAACCTCCAGCATTGTGACACTTGCTGCACAGTTTATCAGCTCCCACACTTTTAATGGGCAATCAGCTCTCAGTCAGTACTTTCTTGGCATTTAAAAAAAAATTATCTGGAGGCATCTGCATTTTTGCTTGTGCACATGCTGCATAGAAAGTCATCTTGTCCTCACTAACTCTGATATTGATTTGGGGTAATAGTAGTCATATAAATCAGAGCTGCTGTTAAAGGAAAAGAATTGCATTTTGCTCCCATGGAAATCAATCAGCTTGCTTTCTGTTGCAAAGTAGTACATGGAGGTCTGGATCTGAATGAAAAAAGATAAACAAACCTGTTTACATCTATGCTTGGAGTTCTAAAGCATGAACATTACTTCCTATAGGAACAATTATATTTATCTAGAAGAGAAAATCTTATTATTGACCTTCTATTTTATATTGCAATGTGTTTAGAAAGGCCCATCTGTGCCTATAAAATCAGGTAACTCACACAGACCTCAGCTGTAGTTGCAGCATATTTTTTAGTACAATGGAAAGTTTTGTACCTGTGCCAATGTATATTTTGTTAAATCTTTATAGGTCACCTTTAGCTTAAGCTTTTAATAAAGTCCAGAAGCTGAAAATCAACTGTGTTCTTTTAATGTGTTTATTTTTGTATATCAATCATAGTTTACACATTTAACACCATGTGGCAGGCACTAGGGCAGGTATGTTTCTGAAGGCATTCACATTGGCTTAATGATTTTCAGCATGCAAATAAGAGGACTATTTACTTTCACTTCATTTGGAAATATGGCCTTTGAATACAGAGAGTAGTCTGGGATATTGTTAAACCAGCTTGGGTTGGCAGCAAAAAGCTGTCAAAAAAAATGAAGGTTGTCTTTTATAGAATGTAGTCTTTTACCACTTTAGTTCTGGAACCATTTTTTATTCCCTTGTATTATTGGAGAAACAATACATTGCTATGAATTTTTATTGACTGTGCTTATGGAGATAAGAATTTTAAGATAAGGAGATATGGAAATAGGAGAATGCTTAAGGAGGTATAAGAAAGTGTAAGTTCTCACATTCAATTTAACTACATACAAAGTAATGCTCTGTTCAGAACCAGAATTGACATGACATGGTTGATCATAAGATACCATATTCAATACATTCAGCTCTTAGGCATGAAAAAGTAATGTCAAGAGAAAAGTTTTTCATGTTTGAGCTGCATTCCTTGTTTTCCAAAGAATACCTTGATTGGAATATTGAATCACTGGAATAACAGTTCAAAGACAGGAAAAACAGTCCAAAGACTGCTGCTATCTGTAAGGAATCATACTTTACAGACAATTGTTTAGCCTTCAAAAGTAGAGTATTACTTTGCATGAATAAGCTGATTAGTAATATGCCCACCAGATTGCAGATTGATAATATTTTCCTCTCCCTCCCCACAGACATGCTTGAGGGTGAGGTTTTGGTACTTGTTAGCCAAAGTACATGGCCGTCTAAACAACAGCAAGTAATCTGCTCCATACAGACCAGTGAAGTAGTCCCATAGTCCCACACAACAGGAAGGGAAAACACAAGAGAAATTCTGAGTCATGATTCATTTCCTGGTGTACTCACAGACTCTATAGATCTCATTTTCCCCTTGATCAGGGTGGATCAGAGAAATACAATTTAGACACAAATATTAGATCTTTGAATGTGATTAAACAAGTACAGTGGAAGTCAGCACTTAAATGAAACAATTCCAGCCTTCTGCATAACTGAAACAAGTACAGCCTTCTGCATTCAAGTTTGAAGTCCATTCTTTGAACTCAACAGAAGAAAATCCTGCAACTATTTGCTTTAGATTATTTTAAATAATCAAATTAAAAGAGAACTAGCATGTAGGTTTCTTTACTGTTATTAAGTGAAACTCAAGTTAAAATAGTTTCGTTTGTAACAGAATAGTGCATAAGATATCATATTCACAGAAGAATGTATTTAAAATTGAGCATTATTTTGATATAATAAAAATTAACTCATCCGTGTTTTTTATGTCATTTTTGAACCCTCATGTAGAAAGGATCCCAGAAGGAAGTTGTACACTATCATAGTACAATAGTATGCATGAGAAGGCAAGAACAGGCCAGACAAGAAAACTTGTCAGGTAAGGAAAGGCATAAAATCATGTTGGATATGGTGCATTTTAACTCTACAACTTCCAGGAAACTGCAGTGGGATTCCAGACTGGAGAGGCCAGACTGCCCATCTTTCCAAAGAACACAGGGTATCCTATTTCTGTGCTGAGTGAGATTCAAAAAAACTTTCACAGTTAAATGCAAGCTATCATATTCTAATGCAGGATCAGGCAAAAAAAGAGAGAAGACATGTAGTCTATTCTCACATGGGATTATTGTTAGGTACATAAATGAGCATGGACACTTCATCTTTGGAGTACCTGCATGTGTGTTGCATCCATTCTGCACTGTATGCCAGCTGATGCTGTAATTCCTTACCAAATACTGTCACATGAAGTAGATGACAAACTGAGACAGCTTGGACTGAAAATACTTCTCATCATACAAAGGTGACATACAATCTTGTGGCACATTTTTCCATATTCATCTCATATCTATAGATGTGTAATTTTGAGGACTAACTGGCTTTAAAGGCCAGGTTACTATTTGACTAGTACCTTGACTTAATAAGAACTGCTGCTGAGTGAAATCCAGTTCTTTGTAAACTAGCACTAGCAGCTCCCTTTCAGTACTTGATATCTGTACAATGCTCATAGTATTTATACTCCAAAAAGAGAAGCCTCAAAACAAACAAACAAAAAAAAGCTGACAGATTAACGATTTTTTTCCCCTGGAAACAGAATTCCACATTTTCAAATATATTTTGAATTATTACTGTATTTTTTTCATATTCATATACATCTCCATAGAGAAAAAAGAAATGTCAATGAAAAGGAGCTAGACATACTGAATGAATATGTCACCAAAAAAGAAGGTATATATAAGATTTATATATAGACACATGTGATCCAGATCAGTCCACAAAAAGTATTTTCACAGATATTAGTCTTAGAGTCTTAGACCTCATATAATTAGTCAGTTGAAAAGGTACTTTAGAAATAATAATTTAACTAAAAAAATGGAGATTTACAAAATTTGTAGGAAGCATTTGGATGAGAGACAGAAAAAGTAACTTAAAAAAAAAAAGGTTAAATGTCTAAAGAAGAAATTATTCTCATATGACAAAATAATAGGTTCTGCTTTCAGTTACTATCACTAGAGGAATAGCGAATTTCCTGAGCTATGAATGAAAAGGCGGTGGATCACATTCAGGATCAAACTTGTTATGCTCAGTAACAAGCCAGGTTTTGCCCTCCATATGGTTTTGGAGAAAAGATTTACATGTTCTCATTATCTCTCAGCACTCATGAGAAAGCAGAGAGCAAGCAGAATCTCCCCACAGTTTACATGAGGAAAAGGTTTCCATTTATCATCATGATCTCTTGAATCTTTTTAATCCTCTGTTAAAAGGAGCGAGACAGCTGCATTTGAAGCCCTTCTTCCAGCTGTGCATTACTCAGCTGTTGGTTTTTCATGGAATTTGGGAATTGGTGTAATTAGACTGAAGGGAATTGGGTCATGCTTATCAATTAACTCTGCTAATAGAGATGTTGTGTCTAAATGCTCTTTTTGGGCATCTGTGTAAACGTTTTCTCTTGGTAATTCTCTGCTTTCCACTTCTTACAAGAATGGATTGGCAGCTCCTTCCGCTATCTACAGTCCATGCTTATCAACCTTTAAGTTAGATATATGAGAATACAATTTCTTTATTAATAAACAGAGTAAATAATAATATGACAAGAGATGGGTCAGGTGATCTCAGAAAGCAGGTTATGAATTTACATTAGTGCAGACTGGACATCAGCATTTGAGACATTAGGAAGTCTATACTATTAGTTACTTTTACAATTGGAACTTGATTTACTTGCCAATGAAGTATAATTCCTCCATTGTATTACAGTTTTTAATACTGATCATTGATATTGCAGTTTGATTTGGAAGGTTTGATCATGGAAGGAGCTAAGCCTTGATTTAGTAGAGTTAACAGAACTCAGTACATTACACAATCTGGCCAGGGAAAGTGAACTTTATAGTTGTTGTTTATGAGGGCAGCACAAGAAGGGCCAGAAGCTGTTAAAAGAATGAAGCATATTTGAAATCAAATAGGCTACTTTGCAAATAATTATAAGTAGACAGTTCAATTAGAAGCAGCAACATGGAGTAATGTGCCATAAGACTAATGAGGAAACATTCTTTTCCTTGATCTACTAGAGAAACAAGATAAGGTATTTCACTTCTCTTTTTCTTCTACCTGATATTATCTTCTTTAGAGCTCTCTCCCTCAGTATATTTTGTATAGTGCTTAATAGGACAGCTCCTCAATTCTAATCATAACCTAACCACCAGTTCTGAATTCTGTCTTTCTCAAGAAAGAGATTTAAGCACACAGAAATAACCAAAATTAAGTCACAATAAAAACCTGTTGCTGCCAAAGACCAAAGCACCTGATTCCCCGAGTACTGCAGTGCTTGAGCTGTGCTTACAGCATTTATATGGCAGGCTCTTGCTCAAATCCAGAGCCAATATGCTGGAGATGAACTCCTAATTCCCATGTAAACCTGGTATCATTCAGAAAACAAGCCCTGTACAAATCCAGAAACCAGATCTAGCTGGCCTTTTTAGATCACACCTAGCATACACTGACAGGAGTAACCTACATCTGAGCTCATTTGTCATTGCTTTATGTCTGTGGAGAGAAACAAGGAACATGATCACAAGGAACATTATCAAGGAAATCACAGCCTGCAATTTCAGTTGTCTAGCTCCTGATGCTCAGATTGCTGCCTCTCACATGATCCTTACTTTGGACTTTGTCCCTGTAATACCACCAAGCTATTCTTCACAAGGCATATCTGCACTCAGGTTTTAGTTTAGACCTATAGTGCACTGTTCATGTAAACCTTCTCATCAGCCCTACTTATAGAATAAGACAACAGAATTTCCTTCTTTTCAGAGGATGCCCAACTGGAAAATTCAGTCCAACTGTCATCAAATGTGCTTGTGGTAGGTTTTTTATAGGAAGCAACTACCACTTGAGGAATCACCCCTTATCCCTTCCAGTTCCCTTTATCTTGTTCTGTCCATTTTAATTTGGCCTAAATAAAATCAAAGTGCACACAAAAAAAATCACAGCAAAATTGATAACAGTTATTTAAGTATTCAATAAACATTATTCCATAACACACCAACCAATCAGAGTGCATCATTTGTATCTATTTAACATACTACCAATCACTGCTGATGGCATCATAAACAAGAACAACCAGCTGAGAGTTAGAGAAAATCTTCACAAAAACTATGTAGGATTAAAGAAACAGCATGGTGTAAACTTGTCTTCATCATCATCTTCATCCTTCACCATTACTGCCTGCTGCACACTTTCTCAACTGAATGAGCTTCCCTCCTTAGAGGTGATGTGTGCCTTCAGCTACAGATCTCACTAAGGAACATTTATGCCTGCAAGCCTATGTAAGTCTGACTTAACATCTTCTGTGCAACACTGTTCTCTCCTCCTGGGAGCCCTGCCTTTCACATTGCTTTCTGCTGCTTTCTTTCCTCCTACTAATATACATGAGTGCTCTGGTTTTAGAAAAAAATAACAAGAGAAAAAAAAGATGAGACACCAGTGAATTATTCTCACTCTGCTAAGGCAAAATCCTACAGTTCATCTCCATCAATGAGTGCAGTTGTATATATTGATCAAAGACAAAAAAAAATATTTTCCTGCTATTTTCTCATTGTGAAGAAGGTGTTTCCCACCCACAGTGTCTTACAATGCATGGGATTTTCTTCAACTCTTCAATCCTTCTAGACATGCTTTGAATAGCTCCTTCTCTTCATGAACTAGAGAACAGAATGGTGACACGGAAGAGGAAGATAAGGCTCCTCTGGAATTGCTCAGATTCTGTCTGCATGGCCCATAAAAGTCTAGGAACTTTTGTATTTCCTTTCCCATGGTCATAAACTCTGGAGAGAATGTGAAACTTGTGTCAAAGGGGAAGCCTACTTATTTAATGAGTTATGTTTCTTATCCTTATCCTTATTTAAGAATTTGTCTGAATCAGACGATTGCTATCAGAAACATCCTCCTCTGCTAAGAATTGTGGGGGTATTTTTTTCTGGTAGGTAGGCCTTGTTTCAGATGGAGAAAATCCTAATTTAAAACTTCCTGGACTCCTATTCTTCTTTGTCTCCTCTATCTCATCCTGGCTTTTGGACAGTTATGGCAAGGTCTTATATTTCAGTGCTTGAAAGGTCCACCTTGAAACTGAGCTGTGTAATGATATTCCAAGTATGTTGACAAAGAGTTTTAAATTATAGCAAAATCAGAAGGACAAGAAGAAACTCACCACTAGACAGAAAAGGCAATTTAAAAGCCAACTAGAAAGCAAGATAGAGCAATGGATGAGTAGAAAGCTAACACTTGCTCTGACTGATTTTTCTGCATCTGTCTGTGACACTGCAACTAGCAAGACCATCCTTTCCCTGAGTGCATTGATTGCCACTAAACCACAATAAAATAATAAGAAAAAGCAGTTCAACTTACCCAAGTTGGTTGTACAAACATTCTCTTCCCCCTTATTCCTGGGAAAGTAGCTATTATGGATGGCAATGTACGGGTCACTATTCCCTTAGGGACACTGCATACTTGCAAGAGAGACTGGTTTTATACTGGCAGTATACTGGCAGTGTTTAGCATTTGTCTGCATTTGGATAGATTCCAGTCATTGTTCAGCTTTGAATAAGCGTTAGGGCATTGGGTATGTAATGGATTATTTTTATAAAATGCTTTGTGAGTATGAGCCTATTATTTTCTTTTATTTATATATATGTTTTAATTTTTTACTGACCACAAAATGAATGTAGATAAAAGAAAATTAAATTCAGCATGTAAATAAAAATTACTAGAATAAAGTTTACTAAATCCCAGCCTAGGGTCAATATTTTCATTTGAGTTTGTTAACTAGTTATTATTAGTTATACAAAAGTAGCTCAAATGGTCACTCTTATCTGCAGCAAGTTTGAATGACATAATTCATTGGCTCTTCTGAGCAAAAGGAATAAGAAATGTTTACTTCATGCCAAGAATTCTTGTCAAAGTGTGATTTGACAACAGTTACTGGTGACCTCTACAAGACCCAGAGTTGCAATGCAACTTGATCAACAGTTATTAAATATTATGCATCAAAACTGGCATTTTTCTTGGATGAAGCTTTATATCCTTTTCTAGACCCAGGTGTTTTTATTCCAGTGCAAATTTCTGTTTCAAATCTTTTGGTCTTTGCTACTCTGAGGAATATATATGCACCAAATAAAAGCATTTACCAAAATAATCTGTATAAATTACTAGAATTTTATACAAAAGGAAAGCTTTACATTTGGATAATCAGATATAGCTCAGTTTAGCATTTTGTGCTTTATTCCTTACACAAACTAGTAAATTCTAGACTAAATATTCAAAAGCTGGAACAAAATCTAAGTCCAGTCAGGCTTGACTTTATACACACAAATAACTCAATGGCTAATGTAATTATCTCAAAACAGGCACTGCAAACACAAACATTTAAATGTTTACACTGATAAATCAGAAATATTGTAGCATATATAAATCTGTATGTGTAAATCCAAGACACAAATATCAATAAGTGTATGTAAAAAAATAAGAGATCACCTGGGACAAAGACTGTGGACTTCATGATTATAAAAGGTTATTATTATAGGACAGAGTGTCAGTTGTCTTGATTGCTTAACCAGGCAAACCAGTGGCAATTGGCTAAGGCATATGATCTCTTAAATCTCTTAGATCTTCAAGATCCCTCTGGGATCCCTCTGGGAATAATGTTCATGTTATAAGTACTATTATCTACACACTATTATTTCTTTATGGCCATACATAAAGTCTTCACTCAAGGAAAGTCAATGTATAGCAAACACCACCAAGAAATGAAGAACAGACTATAAGATTACTATATGTAACCAAATCAAAAGACAAACTTTGAATTTTTTTAGAAAGTAAAAGAACTTCAGTACTGGTACTGCAGGACTGTTAACAAATATCTACACATATCAGAGACAACCTAGAAAACACACTGGCTATAGTTCTTTAATTTTAATTGTAGTGGTATTTTGATATAGGGTTGTTTTGATTTTTTGGAATTATTGGGTTTTTTTGACAGATGATTTGGCCCATGATAACACAAAAGCTTACAGCAAATTCACAGAATGTAAAGTACAAACCCTCTGCTTTGGGAGAACAGCCTGTTTTGACTCAGCTAAACCCAGAAATTTTGTATAATTGGCTGAAATACTCCCAAATTTTGACCAACTTGAAATCTCATGGTGACAAAAAAGAGAAAAATTGCAAGAAACTGTCATTTTGTATTACTTCCTTTGCCTTCAATTTTCCCAATTTGCTAAAAAATAAATCCTATATTTTTCCAAGAGTACCATTTTCTTACAGTATTTTTCAGGAATTGTATGATATATAGAGAACATTTTACAATTGTGTCCCTGGTATTTTTCCTGTAAGTTTTTGATAAAGACTATGGCCACACCATTCCCATGGGCTATTCTAGTATAAGTATGCTTATAAGCACCTCTCCATAAAGTGTCCTTTCTGCATTCACACAGCAGACCTTCCAGGATTTGTTCCAGTTCCAACCTTCCTGTAACACAACTATCACAACCTTATTGTGCATTACAACATAAGGAGCTCTACCTTACCCCATCATAACCAAAGTGGTGAAAATCCTGGGCCAAGGCAGTAGCTCTGCATTAGCATCTTGGCAGATAACAGCCTTCATGAGGCAGAGTGCACGGAGTCTGTCCCCACAGGGCTGGCCTGATGGAATGTCCCCATCTCACACACCAGTGTTTCCTGTCCCATCCCAGGCTGCCCCGTGTCACGCAGGGTAGGGCATGCCAGATGTCTCATGTGCTGGGTCTCTTCATCACCTGACACATTGTACCAGTCTGTGCCTTAAAGCCAATCTACAGCTCTAACCTGGACCCTACAGAGCTTAAGAACACAGTGGGGTAGAGCAAGACACCTACAAGGACCCAGTAGGAAAAAGTCCTTTCTTAGCTTATGTAGGGGGGTAAGAGTAGCAGAACTTGGAAACTGAATCAGGAGACACACATTTTATTCACACTAAAAGCCAGGGATATGCTTTACTGTTTTCCAGGCCAAAACACTCCTCATCAGAGCTTAAGAAGAACAGAATCTTATAACCACCCTCCAAAGAAATGTTTTCCAAGTTTTTTTTGAAATTTTTTTCCAATGTTTTCCAAATGTTTTTCTAGTATATTGCAGTTCATAAAAAAAAACCTAACAAAACCACTCCCACACCAAAACAACAACAAAAATCCTCCAAACCAAAGAAGGAACAAGATGAAGCGACCTTGTCTTCTCATCCTGGGATAGTTTGAAATTATATGTCTTAGGAGTATTGGGCTCCTGTTCCCTAAACATGAAGATACTTTTTCAGACAAGAACCATCAAAAAGAGTCTTGTCAGCTATTGCCAATCAGTGAACAGTATTTGACCTGCAACAACACTGATTTTACTACCACTCACTCTGTTTTACTGATGCTGGTGAATCAGTTAAAGTTTCAGATTGTGTCTAGTAAAGTAAACACTGACTTGAAAACCCATAAAATATTTTAAAAATGCAAGGGCACACACCTTTATTTTAAACTAAAGTAGACACGTAAAGTAGTAGCTTTACTTCCTAGGAATTTTAAAATCATTACCTTGACAAAAAATAATCTGCTTTCTAAAGTATTTCAAAATATTTTAGAACTCTTTCACCTCTATAAACAAGATTTTCATTGACTTTTCTGAATTATCCCAGTTTATTCTAGATATGTGTTATATTCTTCATGATATACAGATTTTTTGAAATAACTCAGACAGGCAGAACAATGATATGAGAGCAACTGCACCTCAAAATACAGCTAAAAGAACTTACTACAGCATCCAGTCTGAGCAGCCAGCTTATTTAGTCCTTCAGGACTGATAGTCTGCTAGATCATATAAGTATTATAGCTTATTGAAAAAAAAAAAACTAGCACATTGAATTGTAAAGAATATCAAAGCTTGTAGATGCTATACCATACAATTTTACAAGCTATGCTTTATTTGGCAGGTGTCATTTTCTTAAAAAAACTGTTGAGCAGCTAAGAGCTTTTAAAAATACTTTTTCTCACTTGTAGACTGTAAACAACTACAAAATGAATACAATAAGATGTAGGAAATAGGTACATAAGTCAGCCACTTTTAAAATATCACACCCATAAGAGTATTTGTTTTGTTAGTACATGCAGCATGAGATTCTGGTATAAGTGTCTCT
Source organism: Melozone crissalis (assembly GCF_028551555.1). Classification (NCBI taxonomy): domain Eukaryota; kingdom Metazoa; phylum Chordata; class Aves; order Passeriformes; family Passerellidae; genus Melozone; species Melozone crissalis. Next base: position 29,488,728 of record NW_026535784.1, on the reverse strand, counting down.
TTTCCTTGCACAGAACTCTATTTGCCACCCATTTGTATGAAGCATGTACTCGCTGACTCCCTGTGAGGAAAAAAAAGAAAAGAATGCTTTCCATATAAGTAATAGGGAAGGAAACCTTATTCTTTCTAGTGTTTGTTTAGTAGCTGAACTTCAAACATTCTCTGAAAAGCAAGCAACTCCAGGAAAAGGAAAATTGAAACACAACAAGCATGTTGAACACATGAAAAGTCTTGAACTGCAACTGCAGATTAAATAAAAGGTTAACAATGATGGGAACCAAATACATAGTTAAAAATTCAAGAAAAAGGGAGTAACCACATTACACAGGCTCATGACAAGTGTTAAATCTTCTATTGATAATTTTTTAGGGTTCCTGTTCATGTTTTATACACTCTATAATGAAAAATTTCTTCTTTGAGCAATGGGGGATCATGAAGCATTAATTTCACAGAGAGTTTATTCTTTTAACATCTTTATATGAAATAAATAGCAGGAGAAAACATCTACATTTTAAAGAAAATTATTCTAGGTAAGATATATGAGAATATCAGCGAATAACACAATATATTGGGTGCTACTGCTTTAGCCTATAGCAAATAACAAAAATGTCTCACTGCCCAGAAATACTGCATTACTGCATTGGAAAAACAAAGCAAGAGCTCCCTCTATGCAACTCTAGATACATTAATATGTTGTACTGAAATATATTTTACAATATACTGTGAATGTGACTGATGCATGCAATCAACAAAATTATTCAAAACAATTAGAGTTCTGAGCAATAGACTGAACAATTTTTTCCCCCAATACAAATAGACAAGAATTACAGGATAAAACATGTAAGACTTTTATACTACATGAATTGTTAGGAAGTTACATGACTGGAATTTCAGATGAAGCACAGGAACGCTTCCACTTGAAAGTAAGCTAACCCACGCTAATAAGAAACATCCAAGAAAGTTTATTATTATTGCAACAGTCAGATGGCTGTAGAATTTACCATTCTCAGCTGTTTTCCCTACCTCTCTGTTGAAGGCTTCTGCTCCCACAGCAGGAACAACTTCTGAACTATCACAGATGGTTCACTATCTCACCCAGATCACCACAACAAATTATAGTGGCGCTGCTTAGGATTACTTTAATATCCTGTGTACAAAACAGCAGTAGTTCAGAACTTGTTTTGTATGTGATTGCTCCTGCTACAGAAGCAGTAATCTCCAAGAGAATGAATACCAGGCAGACAAACAATAATTGCTTCAGCCAAATGAACTGTTAACACTTGTGTTTGCAAATTAGGTTTCTGAACACAAAGGTGATACATTAGTGATGTAATGCAGAAATGGGAACTGTTGCAACATTCCCAGGCTATCTTTGCAAGCATTCTTCTGCTTTATACAAACAATTCCTAGAGTTAATTGTAATTTTTCACAGAACTTTGGCAGATAATCCTGCAACCAAGGGGGGAAAAAAGTGTCTCTTCATGAAAAATAATCAATAATGCATGATGGTAGTGAGTACTGTTAAGATATGGTTGCTTCAGACATTACTTACTGCCTTGAAGCTGTATAAAATTATTCTGAATGTCATTGCATGTTCTATAATAAGAAAAAGCCATCTCCTGCTCATCTTATCCTTTTAGAAACAAAATATTTGCCAGCATACTTCAAATCTAAGTTGGAAAATTACTTTCTGTCCTTAAGTTTGTGACAATTTTATTTTAAATTTAATGTGCTCTGAGATAGATACAATTAATGTAAAAGGCAACTAAGATGCTAAAGTATGAAAGTCTTACTGTTAATTTTGAGGTTTCCTTCTCTTCTCCTCAGTGGCCAGGCTGACAAGTCTTTTGCACAGAGAAAGGAGAACAATGAGCACTGGTAGCTTACTGATTTCACAAATTCTTTTCTCATACCCTGATGAAAGAACAAATTTTCTTTAACTTCAGAATCACTTGTTATCTGGCAGAAATACTTATTGCCTGTCAAAACTTCCATCAGAATGTGTCACTTTGACCAGAGCACTCTTTTCTTGTCAAACTATGCTGTTGAGACAATTGCAACCTAATTGCTGAAGACATCAAACAAGACTACTCTAAGAATTTTCCGACACAGGCCAGCCTAAGAAAGCTGCTTCAGGACTCTTACAATTTATTAATAAGAAAGATAGTAACTAGCCTGAAAATTGTGATTAGAGATTTCTGCCATGGTTACATTTTTTACAGTACATTCCTGTCCCAAAGAATACATTGTCAGAGGCTTGGTGCTTCTAGAATCAACAAACAACTTATTCAGATTTTCACAGCAGAAGTTTACTGCTGGGGTGTTAATGAGTCTCTAATTTATACTCTGGCTTTGTGCAGCTCTTTATGTTGACATGTCCACAGCTGGATGTTGGTACTGCCCATCTGAACAACCTACTGGAAAATACCACTGGAGTGGAGTTTCTGGACAATTAGAAATGTGTCATAAGAATTCAGACTTTATGACATGGAAGGTAGTCCTCTAGACATTACTAATGATTCCAGAGCTTTAATAGCAATAAGTTAGATTTGAAATATATGTATAATGATCTGGTTATGATTATAGGACAGGCAGTCATACTTTTGATAACTACAATCTGCCCAGCATTACTCTTTTGATGTAAATCAGAGGCAATTAGCAATTCTTTGCATGTTTTCTGGGTTCCTGAGCCCATGCAGGAGTATCTTCACTGCCTCTGTGAGATTAATTACACTAAATTTACTTGTGATGTGATCACACAGTTAATTGGGCTGGCCTAGCAAAATAATATCAATCTTCCCAATCAATGGCAGAAGCAGCATGAAGAGGGACAGCCAACATAGTTGAATCTTCCTTGGCTGCCAGAATGGTGGGAGGTAGACCACTGGCACCTGCTGCCTGTTAGAGGAAGTAGCTGAGCAAAAGAATAACAATTTACTCTAGGATCTAAAAGTGTGTACTGAGAAATTCTTCATCAATCCCATTTAAAAAAAAAAAAGTTTCAATAATGAAACTTTTGGAAGAAGTCTATTGTGTTGATTCATCTCTTCTGATAAAGGACATCTTAATACCGAATTGTATCTTTTGTTAATGTTTAATGTGAGTCAGGCAACACTAGTGTGAATTTGCATTCATAATTCCTTTCTGAAAAGATAATTTGACATGCCCTCCTTTTTCACTTTGCTATGTATTCAGCTTTAGTTGCAAAGATCATTTACTGTGCTAATGCCTTTCCCCTTCAAAAGTGTCTGTGCTTGCCATGTCTCATGATGAATACCCATTTGTAAACAAAGTAGTGATGCATTATTATAGCTGAAGGGCATTGTTTTACCTGGATGTAAATTCATCATTTTTTAATGCATCGCAGCTTGATGCTTGATATCTCATCAAGCACTCTGAAAGCTTTGTTGACACAGATTGATGATCCAAACAATTAACTTAATAATGGCATCAGCAACTGGAGGTTAGTATTAGCCAGAGAAAGAGCAGACCAAGTTCTTCCCTAGTGTATGCCTAACAAAATCAAAGGAGGTATGTTTGGGAGCTATTTATTGCAAACAATTTATTTGATCCCCTTTTTTAATTTTCTGAGCTAATTTTAAGAGCCTAGCTATGCTGTATTAAGTACTCTGTGGACAACAAATGGAAGCTTTTTTTTTAAACAGGTTATGTTCTGTAGTTTCAGAAAAGCTAATAATTTGTGAATATTCTGTTAGAACTCAACTGCAGATAGGTGCTTCCCAGCTGTTAACTTCTACACCTCACCTGAAACATGGTGCATATATGGAGATGTGGTAACTGCCATACTTCTGGTTTGTTCCAATGTATAGTAAAATTCAGTAAAACATTTGTTCTTTATTGTTTTTATAACTTGTCTAACTAGAAAAGCTTTCCCATTCTAGCACTATCTCAATGCATCTCTATGTGGACCTGGGAATCCACTGATGAATATATGGCATCATTTAAATTCAGACTGAACAAGTCATAATTGTCTTCAGGAAGATCATTTGCTGTGGGTTTGATGGATTCTAGAAGACTGCAACCTCATTATTATATCCTTTGTTATCAATCTTTCTGATAACAACCTATCAGAAAACTCAGCATCTAACAGAATTCAAAGTAATAACTCTTGAAACTAGGGAACTTACTGATGGTTTACCAGGGAGTCTAATGTCTTGTGCCAACTGATGTAATTGTACTTGGCAAACAGTGCATGGGAACTGCCAGTTTCAAGCTGGAGACTGACAGATGAGTAGCTTTTCTTTCTGAAGTGAGCCAGGTGCTTGGAGTTAGATGTAAAGGGCTTAGGTATTGCCTTGAAGCTAAGCTGTTTCATCCTCTCTTTGATAGTAATAAATGAGAGAAATTCATGAGTCAGATGACTATAAAAGTAACCTGGATCCAAACATGACACCTGCCACCATCTGTCTGCCTCCTTTTTTTTTCTTTTTTTTTTGAAGTTGTTGTCATTTTTTATAACATGGATAATTTCTACATCCTCATCATTCCCTTCCTCTACCAGAGTTTTTAAACTCAGATTTGGAAGATATTCTTCAGATATTTCCCAGCAGTTGATATGTCTTAAATGGTACAGTTGGTGTTCCCATGTTAACACAAATCCTTTTCCACTTGTACATCTGGCACCACACAAAAAGTGGAGTGCTTAGCTAAGTAATCTTCCTACCTGTAAGGTATGACTACACACAGACAACTACTTATATTTGCCAGGTCTGTGCCATGTATCAGTGATCTTGCACTTGTAATTTACTTGCAGGAGCAAAAAAACCTTGTATGTTGGATGTCAATGTACTTTTCACTACCTTAGGAATACTGATTTTAGTACAGCTGTTAACAAAGTAAGACAAGCACTGGTAACTATTTCTTGTATTAAGATGCTGGGTATCCTCAATTTCGGCTTGTTTTTGAGAGAAGCAAAAATCAGATTAAAGTAATTCGAAAGAAACAAACTGTTAGAGATAATACAACATGCAAATAAAGATGATGATACTCCAATACTCCATTTAGTATGCATTGATTTGCTTAAGTCTAATACATTAAAAAAAAATAAAAGCTGAGAAATGGAAGATGGTGACCAGTAGAGATGAGGAACTACCAGGTAAATTGGAGTTTGACTTGTGCTCCTACAGTAGAATAAGCTGTAGGGAAAACAAGAATGTCTACACAAGCTTGTATTTTAAATTCACTTTTCTGAAATCTTTCCATTCTAGATTAAATTCTTTTCTACTGCTAATGACTTCTAAAATGCAGTGAATCTAAGCAGAATCTTAAGAAGTAAATGGGAACACATCTTTATCTTCTTTTATAATTTAAAAGTAAGGATTCATTCAAGAAAACAGGCTTGAAGTTAAAAGAGAATATTTTTATGAAGCACATAGTTAACGTGTTGAACTCCCCACCACAAGATAATTATGATAGCAGCAGACAGAAAAGGCATGTAATTTAATGAATGTTGTTACACTAGAAAGAATAGTAAAGTATACTTTCATAGATGTAAAGCAATTAGAGAATTGCTAGTCATATCAGATTTTTGACAAAGCAAAAAAAAGCATGGAAATGAAAGTGAAACAGTACTAAATCCCCTTATTCAAACATCACTGTTATTACAGCTGTTATGCAAAACAGATCGTGCACTGCAACTCAGCTTCTGAAGGCTTGAACTTTTATTGTGCATCTCTTAGTTAAGATCTCTTCCCCCTCTCCAACCCTATTCATTTTCCAAGAAAAATGTGTACATCTTGGATTTTTTCCAGTCAGCTCTACTGTGTATAGTAGTCTGGTGAAGATTTGTAAATAGTGAATGAATAAGATAAAGTGTTGTTTTTGACAGGCAAAATTAATGTTGTGATGCATGGTCTGGAATACACAACTCTTCTAAATATCAAAAAAGTATTTTCTTCAAACATTGCTTAAATTGAATTTAAGAAGTAGAACAGCTAAATATTTTTGTACACTAGATAAATAATTTTTTCCACATGAACCTTTTCCTTTAGTTTGGTGAAAATGCATTGTCCCTTTTAAAGAAGACTAAATGTGTACATAGGTGTGTGCCCAGCCCTCGTACAGCAGATTGCTGTAGCTCAAGCACTGCCAGTTGGGAGGCTATGTTTTACAGCCTGGGCTGTAAATAATCTCCTTTTTCCATGAGATTTGTGTTGAAAACTGTAGATTATTTTAAAATGTCCTAAGGGTATAATGATGTCAAAGTCACCACAAATAAAAAAAGAAAAAGAAATTATCAGTTTGTTGAAGTTCTTAAGTAGGAGTACTCTAACACTGACAAAGAGATATCAGGCAATGTGAAAAGTTAGTTTCAGGCTCATCTTAACTGAAAAATCTTTCTTTCCGTTTTTTTAATGGATGCCACTCCTGTGCAATTTGTTTCAACTTTGCTGTAGTATTTGATGTTGGCCACCACCAGTTCCTTTAAAATAATAGATAATTAGGGTTTGGCATACCTATTCCTGTGACAGACTAGCCTATTTACTTCTGTAGCTTGCTGTTCTAAGATCAGTGCAGGTGTGTTGATAAGCTTCTCAGTAGATGCTCATTAGGAAACCGGTCTTTTCTGTGTACAAAATCAAGAAAAGGAAGTACATGTAATGAATGGTACATTTACTTATAGGCTAACAGACATTAAAGGACAAAGTTACTTCTTCATTTTGAAAGTAACTAGGTCTAAACAAAGCTAGATGTGTCACTCATAAATTACACATAGTTTATTTTCATACTCAGTGATTTCTATTAGCACAGAAATTGAAATTTTCAATATAGGACTTTGCAGATGAAAAGCACTATATTGTTTTATGCAATATATTGTAACAACTTTTAACAAAAAGTTGGAATTAAAAACTTCTGTTACTAGTTTATACTGAGAAGACACCAGTAGTACAAAACATATTATGCCATTTTATAGACAGAACTATAATGGATACATTGTTAAAGCAATGAGACTTGCCAGCTACTTATGAGACTCAGGAGAAATCCTTTAACAGATGTTTCCCACATCAAACAGATACTTATCCCTCACTGATTACCATGATATTGAAAATTCATTACTTGATTCAACAATCAACACCTCTTCATCAGTCCCATTAAAAAAAAAAAAAAAAAAAAAAAGAACTATTGCAAAAGGTTTTTCCTCCTACATAGCAGCTGATAAAATATATTATGGCCTTAAGTCCCTTATGGTGAGGTTCTATTACAGCATTGCTTTGTTCATGGCATAATGAGGATCCTGTCAGCACATCAGTCATACACTGATGAATACACATCTCATTTCCTTTGCCATTTTAAAACCCACTATCCTCACAGTGACTAGTGACTACTGTACCACAAGCTGACATGGCCACATCCATACTTTAAAATTTCAACTGCTGTCCTCTGGGATTCTTTATTTTTATTTATTGCAAACTTAGTTCAAAGAGCTTCTTTTGACAGCTATTGTTTATTATTTTAAAATGTCCCTAACATACAATGCACTGAATATTATTACATCTGGATAGCCTTTTTCTTTAGCTGGAAGTTTCATCATTAGACATTGTTTAGACACCTATCAAGTAGAGATATCAAACCCTTTCTAGAGTAGGTAGTCATCACCTAAAGAAAAAACTTTAGCAGCTTATACTCTGACTGCAATTAGCAAGAAAATTAGTTTGAGATACTAAACAAGCCAGGAAATATGGAGGGTCAAATGAACACTGTTTGAATACAAGATCCAGTTCTATTTGTTTCATCTTTAATTTATAGAAATCTTCAATCCTAAGTCCCACTAATAATATTTTTAATATCTATAACATATATACTTCATTTCTAAAATAACCTGCTCAGCTCACAAAACATACATTGCACGTATGACACCACTGGACAGTGAAGTGCACTAATTTTTACATGCAAAATACTTTGAAATAAGCTATTTCAGAGATAAAAGACACAGAAAAAGAAATATATAAAAGACACAGAAAAGAAATTCTTGCCAAGGAAATGTGAGAGGTCCCTTGATTTATCATATTATTAGAAATGTTTAGAATAATGTGTTAGCTTTTTGTCAAATTTTATACCTCTTCCATTTTCACTGATTTTCATAAGGAAAATAAACCAGCTCAATTTTTAAGTGTTCTGCTGCTTTTCCTTTCCTTTAATATTCATCCTGTTAGTATGAATAATAACTCAGGTACCTCAAATGGCATGACTTAGTTTTGCTATACAGCCCATGGTATCATTTTTTATGAGTGGGATGAAAGTAACAGGCATCTTGGGCCAAGAAAAATGACTTCTTAAACAGAAAGAAAATCATTATAATAAGTATTTTTAATTCAATTAAAGTTTTTTTCATAGGTGAGTCAGGAGCAATGTTCAATTAAAATAAAATTTTTCAGCATAGATGTGGCATAAAAAACCCGAGCCTCTTGATTATCAATAAATATTTCTTTATAGTAAATAATCTAATTTAGTCTGGAACACAAGAGAGACCAAATCAGTGAATAACCAAATAATTCCAGCAAAACTGGTTTTAAAATTATATCCAGGGCAACAATGAAATTGAACATCTGAACTTAGCCTAGCAGCTTAAAACCTACACTTCAAAAAATATCACCTTGCCTACCTCTTGCACATAAATCATAGAGTGCCACCTTGACTGCACAGCCCTTACTTTCTCAACTGCTAAAAATTGCTGGCATCATTAACTCACTTCATATTATGCTATTTCTCTTTCTGCCGAACCTGTCATCACCTCATTTTCTTCTGCATCCTCTGGTTTGACAGATGCACTTGCAGTAATACTTTTCTAGTTTTTGACTTATTCAGATTCTGCTATATTGCCAGCTTCCTCCTGAGAGCGCTGCTGGATCAGGAGCCTGCTTCCTTGGCTGGCACGTAGCACTAAAGCAGAGCTCCGAGCGCCACAAGAACTGCAGCACTGTGTCCTACGCTTTGGCTGCTTATTTCCAACTTAGCACATGCTGTGCAGATTCAGCCATGATTTACAGAAACAAGGGACTTTTCCAAGGGAAATGCATACAGCCCACATTACTGTGGTCTAGACATCTCTGTCGCATTGACAGGGAGAGGGAACTGGTCTTACCTGTACACATTCCACACAGATCATTACACAGGAAGTACATTCACAGCTTCTGAAAAATCAAGCAGATTTTTATTCTATCTTGTTTGTATGTACCTGAATTTTAGAGCTGGTGATTAGAGCTATTCTTTTGTGTACTTGACAAGACCTTGTAGAAAATTGGCATATAACAAATAATGAGTTTCATTTTTCTTTTTAAAATAATTTTTAAAAAGGAAACTAGAGTGATAGATTGATGTGAATAGATTGGATAGATTAATATGGATAGATGGATAGATTAATATGGAACCCTATCCAAGTCATGAAACTGCTGATACAACATTATATTAGTAAGGAATTCAAGGAGATTTAATTAAAAAACCACACCACTGTTTCTAGAAAATCTTATAATCAAATAGGTTTTGTGACATTGTTAGACCATATGCAATTTTGTCTAAAAGCTGCTCAAAAATATGAAGTAAATGAATCCACCTGAAAAATCTAAAAAAGATCAAATCACTGGCAAATCACTACTAAAAAAGTAGTTACCATTACCAGTAAGAAGTTGGGGTGCCTGTAGAGGTCTCTGTCAAATTCTAGTAATCTCCTTTCACTTCAATACTTTAGAAGTGGTCAAAAATTACTATACTGATAAAAGGTTTACTGATATTGACAGGTAAATGTATAGGGTAGACTTTGTCTCTGAAGAGTACTGTAGTTTTACTCTTTTGCTCAAAAAGAAGCAAACCAAAACACACCATTTCTACTACCTTGCCTCCTCACCCCTGCTAAAAATGAAACCCTGTATCTTATGAAGCTGTTACTTCTCTCAAGTTGCTGATTGTTTCATTGCAGCTAAACAGTGTTTCAATATGTGGCTCATAAAAAAGTATATGCAATCACAATCTGCAAAATAACCCAAAAGTGGATGCAGACAAAATATTTTCATAAATCGCTCTTATCTTCTTAATACTTGTCTTTGTTTTTAGTCTGTATTTATTTCCAGTCTAGCTAGGATCCTAAAATTATTTCTGTGCAATATTTGCCAATTCAATTAATGGTCTGTTTACTCCATCTTCCAGATCATTAATGAAGATGTTAAATAAAACCAGTTCTAACACTAATCCCAGGGTGCCTTGGCAGACATTTCTCCTCACAACATAATTCATCATACCCTTTGTTTGGAGATTACTTGGATAATATAGCTGATGTAAAAGAATGCTGCCCACCTGCTTGGATATGTTATCCACAGGGAACATATTACACCAATTACAGGAGAAATTCAGTGACTTTCTTTGCTTCTCGCTGCAAGCCAGAAAATGAAAAGTGTTGACAAGGTTCTAGAGAAGAGCTCTGAATATTTTGGTTCCTGATATCTGAGAGACAGTTCCGCAGCCAGATCACTGGAAATGATCTTCACAGAAGCACATTTCTACTTTTTGAAAAGAAGACTTACTAATTAGTGGAGGTAGAGAGATGGAAATTCCCAGGTTAAAGAAAAAAAAAAAAAAGGCAAAATACTCAAACCCATCAACTCCTAAAGAAAGCAACTTTATGAAAGTGCTCCCAAACCAGAGCATATTAGCTGAAAATCAGCTTCCTTTGAATCTTTGTCAGCAAATTCTATTTAGCTGAAGTTGAATTGTATTTAAATTACTTTGTAAAGAGACTTCTACAAATGCAGAATTCTCTGAATAATTTTTCATCCCAGGTAGTGATCTATGTAACATAATTACATACATAATTACGTGGTATCGCCAGCTGCTTTTCAGTGGTTGAATCTCTGGTGTCAATTTCCTTGCTGGCAAGTCAGCATACAGATGGTTAAAGCAAGGTCTTTCCCCCTCCAAAAAAATAAATAAGACATTTAGTGATCCTTGTAAGTTTCAACAGCTTTTATTCCATTTGTATAAATAATCTCTATAGTTAGTGTTATATAAGCTCTACAGTGGAAGGCATAGTGGAAGTTTCCCACTATTACAAAAAGAGTCCAGGGGCTCTACATTTTAAAACAGCACTCTGCTTAAACCCAATATTACTGCAGCTGGTATTCTTACTGTGTAATTTCATGATTCAGATATCATTTATGTTATTTGTGGATTTAAATCCTATAAATGTGTTTCTGTAGTCCAGTAAAAGTCTTTGCTTTATTTTATGAAATTCTTTCAATTTCATTTTATGAAGTTCTTTCAGTTTTCTTCATCAGATTCTATTTATTATTAGCCAACATTGTTTTTTCCTTAGTTACTCCAGTAAATAAACTCTAAAGCCTTTTACAGTGATGGCACTTTAATTCACTGATTTATACAGCCTCTTTTTTAATTCTTCATTAGATCTGATTTAAAAATGGGCAATAGAACAGGTACAGTCCACAACCACTCATCAATGACCCTCTTATCTGTGATGGGCCACACTAAATAAAAATCTCACCATCATCATCATAAATCTGCATGAGGGAACTGAAGCCAAAGGCTGAAATACAGAGAGAGTTCAAAGGACCAGAAAGCAAAAGGAATAAATCATTCATAGTATTGCAATGTTGCCAACCCTTACACTGAAAAAGTGCATCCTAAAGAAAGGTTTTGTCCTTTTTGAACTTTCTGGTAGTCCTGTCAAACCTCTTCCTCCTCAAGTTCTGTCAGGTTATACTCAGCCAAATAACCTTGTTGCCAAAGCAACCTTCTCCCCACTTCATGAAGCATCAGAAAATTTTTTGCACAGAAGCCCATGTCTTACTGCTGTAGCAGTTTAATCAACAATTGCTTTTGGCAGTCCTCTGCCAACAGCTCTTAGATACAGTATTTCATTATCAGGAGGGGAAAAAATAAATAAAGTCTGAGTTGGCAGCATGTGCACAATACGACTTGCAATTTGTTTGAGTAACAAGAGAATCACACAGAATTCAAAACCACAGCAAGAGCAATCCAGCTGATGAAGAATGTAGATCTTAGACCCACAGGAAACAAGCAGATTGGAGGAAACCTCTGCCCAGCTAGTCCCACTCCAAGCAAGGCAATATTCAAAGTGACATCAGCTTCCATTGGGTTTTACCCCAAGAGTACTCTCTTGATATGGAGATTTCGCGCACTCACTCTGGACAATCCACTCCTGTTCTTAACCTCTTTTCACTAATTTATCTTTTTTCTTTATATAGAAAAATATTTCTGTTCCTGAATGTGTTTCATTGCCTCTTGTGCTTTTGCTGTGAGCCTCTGAGAAGAGCCTCTGCATCCTTAACAACTTTACTTTTCCTTAAGCCTCCTAAGGTGAAGACAGAGACCAGAGAAGCGCAGAAAGCCTTGTTGCTCTCTTGTGCTAAGCAAACACTGCTCTCTCAGCTTCTTGCCAGCCAGCTCCTAAACATATTGGTGGAGCTCGGCGGGATTGGCTTTAGTTTGTCAAAGTCTTCCTTCTGCTGAGAAATCCAAAGCTACGCACTGGAGCCCAGGTGTGGCTTCCTGTGATATAACCAAGCAGAGCCCATTGCTCCCCGTGATGTAACCGAGCAGAACCCATGGCTCCCCGTGATGTAACCTAGCAGAACCCACGGTTCCCCGTGATGTAACCGAGCAGAACCCATGGCTCCCCGTGATGTAACCTTGCAGAACCCATCGCTCCCTGTGATGTAACCGAGCAGAACCCATGGTTCCCCGTGATGTAACCAAGCAGAACCCACGGTTCCCCGTGATGTAACCGAGCAGAACCCATGGTTCCCCGTGACCCGACACAGCAGCACTCGTGGCTCCCGGAGCGCTGCGGGCGCCGCTGTCCTGCACGGACGTGCTGCCGGCCCACGCTCCCCTGGCCGCCGGCAGCCCCGTCCCGCCGTGCCGCTTCACCGCCGCACAAAGCCCCATCTATGCCAGCCAGCACTTGTTGCATGGCGTTATTCCATCCCAGGAGCAGGACCTTGAAAAAGAGGCATCCTCTTGCTTCTGTACAAGTCCAGGCTTCTTTGTTTCTGACTTTCCTCATGTCTAGAAAATACACTACGTCTATTCACTCTGAAACTCAGCATGCCATTTACCAATTTTCCTTCTTGAGGCCCACATTTGTTTTCCTTTTTTGCTTCCTTCTAACCCCTAGAGGAAAAAAAACCCATCTTGGCTGGCCCTTCTCTGCTTTCCCGGCTTGAAAGCCAGGAATGAAATGAAAACCTCAGCTGCAGTAATGATATGCTGCCTCCTTCCAGGCAGGAAGAAAAATCTTTTTTGAATCTACACAAGGACAGGCAGAAATTCATAAAGAGCTAAAGCTTTTTATCCTACATCAAAACTGTTTCTAGCCTTTACCAAACTCAGCAAGATCTATCCTTTCCTTCCAGATTGTTACCCTTGACTAAGGCTCAAGAATAAACTAGTAACTGTAAGCTCTTTGGGACAGGCAGGAAGCTGGACATCACTTTTGGGTAAAATGACTGTTTTGGAGGACAAAAATAGAAATAAAGTTCATAAAATGGGGCATTCACATTACTTGCATTAGCCAATTTGAGTTCTGTTTTCCATTCTTTCTTGCTGAAAGGGTTGCAAGTAATAAATATATGTATGGAAGGCATCCAGTTTTGTTTAATTCACTGGCATTGTCTGAGGAGCAATGAATCATGTCAGAGATTTAAAGGGATTACTGATAGAGAAGAGTGTAACCTTTCTTCCAATACAACAGCTGTTCTGAAAAATTTCCATAATAACAGTTGCTTTTAATTATATAAAGAGTTGCAAAGCCTTTTTAGCTTCTTATCAATAATGCAGCTTTGATTCAAAAGTTGCTAAAGAGATAATCCTCAGCCTTTTTTGACGGGGCCAGTTTGTGAATAGCAATGATTTAAATCCCAATGTCATCTTTTTTCTTTTTTTTTTTTTTTCCAAAGGAAGGAAAGAATGGTCTTTATTTCCTTGGAACTTGGACTGAAAAATTACAAACAATGCTTGGAAAACATTATTCTCATAAGAGTCTTTCAAGAAATGCTACTGATGCCTAAACAGACACATGTAAAATAAAAGGATCAGAAGTATGGCACAGATATAAGGAGAAAAATAAATATTCTAAAATATCTAGTCAAACATTACTGATAAGAGTAAATCATAAATCTCTATACCTAGAATTAGTGTGTTTTACTTAAGAAGGATTGTTTTTAGTAATTTTCAGGGCCTAGCCAAATCAGTAAAAATTGCATTTCTTTATCTTTCACTCTTCCTGATTCTCTCTGTGATTAAGTACTGGCCTCTGACTGCTTAATGCTTATTCATTCCTCATTTTCTGGGCAGATCACTAGCTTGTGAAGATAATTAGAGACCCCTGCTATTCCTTCTGAGCCTTGAATCTTCAGACTTATTAAAATGGAGTGCTGCATAGACACATGCAGCTGATAAAGGCTTATAGTAAGGTACTAAGAATCATACTATTTGTGTCACAAAAACAAGTAAAACCTTACTGCATCTGCTAGGAGAGAGCAACATTTTTGCTATGGTCCTCTTTCGTGGTTTAATAGTATCCTCCAATCTAGTACTCCCACTGAGATGCTCCAAACCACTGCTACTCCCTCACGTCCCCTTGCCCTCCCCTCCCGCTTTGCAGAGGGCTGGAGAGGAGAACTGGAGGCACAAAAGGCAAAGACCATGCATGGATTGAGATAACAATTTACTGGAAACAGCAATGAGATAAGAAAAAAAACCCAACAAAATAAAAACAACAATATTAAAAGGAAAAGCTTACAGAGAGAAAGTGATTCACATACAAATATGCTCACCATGGCACCCAACTGACCAAAGCCATGTCACCCCGACCACTTCTATTGAGTCAAGGGGTTAAGTTAGAAATGTAGTTAGCAAAGATCATATACTGTGATTAGAGCTTAACAGGGAAATCAATTGATACCAGGTGGGGATAACTGAAACAAGGTTGGGAATGACAGGTGATCTATGAAGTATTGTAGAGTGCAGGAGCCATAAATACCACTGGCTTCTAAGAATGAGAGGGGGTTTGGACTGTGACCTGCAAGTTAAGGAGTCCTGCCAGCTAGACACAGGTGAAGAGTTTACCATGAAGAAGACATCTTACTTCCTCCCCCAGAAGCCACCAAAAGAGAACAATTGCACAGCTGTAAGGGATATTCAAATAATTATAATACCAGGCGAGAGCTAATGTTTGTGTAATAAGCATCGTAGAAACCGTCCTGGAAACCATCTGAATATATAAAACCTTTTTGGATAAATAGAGAGCAGGAGTTTGACTTTTTTGCACATGCTTTTGGAAATAATTCTGCTTGTGTCCAGCACTGTAATAAACATACCACTTTTCAACTTTAATTAGTTGAAGAGTCTTCTGTCTGTGCTTCACTGATACTACCTATGCTTTTGAATGAATATTATCCTAATATTTTTCAATCTGGCATTAAAGTATAACATTTAACGTCTAAGAAAATATGATAAATTCTTCATCAGGATCATATTCTCCTAACTTCTTTTCTTTTTCTTTGAGGTGTTAATCTTTAAAGTAAAACATACAGCATAAGTGAATACACCTCAGAGCAGCGCACATATAAATGCAATATAGGCAAGAAGGCTACAAAGTATTTTTCTGCCTCTCTCCAGATACCAATTTTCTCCTTTCATCTGTTTTAGCATGTAAATAGCCTAGAGGCATTGCTGGACACTTTATCTTAAAGAGCTTAAAGACTTTACCATCTGAATAAACTACTGCAAGCTCTAAATGTTTTCATTTCTCCTTCAGACAAGTGAAGTAACTTTTATTTAATTTGGGATGAGCCAATATCCATCAACAAAACAAGGCAAACTACTGGCCCTGAACTGTGTCTCAAGATGCTGAGAAGTTATGAGCAATGTTCAAAAATTGCCAGGAAGGTTGTCTGTACTTATCCCATGAATATCCAGCTTCAGTAAGATCTGCTGTCCCCACCCTGAGGCTGTTGCACATTGCTGTCATACTGTTTCTTCAAATGAAGTTAAACTATGACTGCAAATTAGATTACGCAGTTCTGAATGGGTAGAGGCATCTATGCTGACAGATTTGAGTATCTAAAAGCAACAAGAGTATGTATCTGGGAAGGGAGTAAGAACCTTTAAGGAGTTACAGCTTTCAGTACAAACTTATAAAGTAACTTTTTTCTCTTCAATTTTTTCCCAAACATTTTATTTCTGAATATAAATAGGGTCTAAGTCAATTCTACTCCAATATTAATCTATAGAAGAAACATTTAGGAAAGAAATTTTAAACACATCATTTGTGTACTACAGTCAGCATCTCTGAACAAATTCACACATTTTTGGATCTTTCTCCAGTTTTGCTTACTAACACAAAAAAACCCTCACTTAACTGAACTCGCAGCTTCATATCATCAGTGAACTTGCTGAGGAGACATTGTAATTGTTCTGCCAAGTCTTTTCCTAGGAAGCTAACTTTGTGCTGTAGCCAATTATTTTCCACCTAGAATGTGCTCACAAGTCAAGAGTTGATACCATTTGTATGGTATCAATTCACCCAATACACAGGTGGAATTGTTAACTACCTCTGCATATCTTGTTTTTGGAGTGTGCTCCAAGAGATGTAGTTTCTTGTAATGATCACATGGTCAGTATTGGTCAGCAAACAGTGAGGAGTGTAGTCTCACTTGGAGAGCTCTCTGCAAGTCTCTTTCCTGCAAGCTTAAAACAGTCACACAACAAGGACAATATCTATCTTCAAAGTACTCCATATGATTTGAAGCAGCATAGGGACTCTTGATCTGGTGTCAACAAAGGAACTGTTATTTTCACTGGATTACTAGGTATGCTGATGGAGAAAAGAAGAGGAATCTTTCAGTAAAACATTGCAATAAAAAATAATTTTAAAAAGCAGATGGATATGGACTACTTAAGAATATAACTTATTAATAACATCATTAAGACACAGATTCACTTCCAACAAGCCAAAATTAAATTCATAATCTCAAAAGTCCCTGTCATAAATAATGGCAAGACCAAAGCCTTAATCAGAATATCCTTCCAGAGGTAATTCTATTACAAAATGTAAAGTTTGAGGTGGCTATGTTCAGAAGTAAAATGTTGAAAATTATATTTGGTAATTCCAGGCTAATGTAAATGATTAAATTAAATCTATCACCTTGGTGATAGTCATAGCTCTAGTGAAAAACAAAGCATGTTACACAAAGGAAAAGCATCTGATAAGAGGAACAGCTTAGAAGAGTGTCTTTTCTAGTCTACTGCATATTTTCTCAGGAAAGCTCTAGGATCAATTTTCTCCACTTCCCAGGGAAAGGAGGCACCTCTGATTGGATTGCTCCAGCAGCTTAAAGAAGCTGCCACATTCTCTTTAAAAAAAAAAATTCTTTGCTTGGATTTCTAACCAAAGGAGCTGTTTCACTGCTATGAATCCACACTGCAGAGGCATCTAGGAAACTCCATTGGCACTTCCTGGCTCAGCATACAACTGAGTCACATTCTCTGACACAACTCTCCCCTTACACTGCACAAGGGAAACGGGTGACTGCTTGAAGGTTCACAGCAGGGTATCCAATGGAAGGAACTGCTATTGTTCCCTGTGTGGCTAATGGAGAGAGAGACCTAATGAAGCCCCTGCTCTAAATCACTGGCTGGTGAGGTGCCTACCTATTGCCACTGATTACTTAGAGAGTTCACAGTTTCCATTACCTTAGATATATAGTATAGTTGATGGACCTCGATTACTACTGAATTTCAGGGAGTGTGAATAGCTTCCCTGTCTCTCTTTAATCCTAACTCCCTCTAGTGGATTTAACCCTTTGGTCTGAGCAGCAGAAAAATTCAAATTTAAGAGAGATTATTTCTGCTCCCCTGCCCCCCCAAGCAAAGTCCAAGAAATTAATACAGTAAGAAGATATCTTTGGAAAGAAGTATGATCTTTGGTGCTTGAAAGCAATCCATATCTAATTCCTGACTGAAAATGGCAAAATTACTCTGCTGAAAACTAGCATGTCAAACTAGCCCAGATTTTCAAGAGTGATGCATTTTTTATCTCTAG
Source organism: Melozone crissalis (assembly GCF_028551555.1). Lineage (NCBI taxonomy): Eukaryota > Metazoa > Chordata > Aves > Passeriformes > Passerellidae > Melozone > Melozone crissalis. Next base: position 29,470,635 of record NW_026535784.1, on the reverse strand, counting down.
GGAAATCAAGGATTGCTATAGAGATAAAAAACTATAGTTTCTAAAAGAGTGGTGTCTTGTTCACAGGCAACAAGTCATTGACAGGTGAACCTGTCATATTCTTAATTACTACCCAGGGAAATTCTGATAATATTGTGACAATATTGAAAAATAGTTATTTAAAACAATATAATTGCACACATAATTAAGTAGTTTAGGGTTTTTTTGCACCCTCTGTCTAATTCGAAAGCATGTCCTCTCTGGAAATTTCAGGTACAATATATACCTCTAAAAGTATCTTTCTTTCTTCTTTAGTAGATGAGTTGGAGCTCAAAGAATATGCTTATCTGTGACCAGTTTTCAGTAGGTAGAAATTCGGACAGAACTACTAAGTCTCAACTATCCCGTTTATTTCCAAACCATTTCTCCATTAATTGCTCCATTTTGAACACATACTCCCATGTTCAGTGAAAATGGTATATACATTGTAGCATTTTAGTATGATTACAATGAAATAAATGCAAGAAAGTCTAGGACTAAAGCTGTTATTCACAATTTGGTTAATAATTTTATATTGATACTTCACTGCAGTTCCCAAAGAACCTCCTTGATCTTTTTCTTTACAATAACTGCAGCTGTAAAAACAAAGCTACAATAGTATAGGGTTTTTTTTGTAAAGGAAAGTAAGACTTCTCTACTAATAAAAGAATCCAAACAATCATGGCATTATTTATTTTCAGATAACTGACAAAAAATAATTTGATTATGTGTTTGTATCAACTATGCATGACCCTCAAAAATCACTGGCAGACCAGGAATTTATAACCAGAACACATTCCCTGGACAGTGCAACTATTTGGATTAATTGCATTAAGAGAATTAATTTTGAAGGATTTGGAAATGTTTTTACAAGATTTAGGAAGGATTTCATTGGGATTACATGATGAGCAATTTTGAGTGTGCTTAACTGTTCACATTAACTCTCTAAGCAAGCATGAAATGGATCAGTCATCACTGATTATTAATTCTTATCCAAGATTTTGTCACCATAAAGGGAACATTTTTGTAGTTCAGTGTATACTTCACCCTGCTAGTAGAAAAAAACCCCTATGCTTTAGCAAGGATCTCAGTGCTGATGTTCTTCATACTGCTGGATTTGAAGAGTGTGCTTGTACTCTGCATATTTCTGTTCTCTTGTGTAGCCTTCAGATAAATGTAATTTTACTATTTGATCTAAAATGATACTTAAGTTGGCCTTTATTTAAATTGATCTATATTTGCCATATGATAATATTACTTGCCAATACCACTTTCAAAGCTCTACTAATTGCAAATTTAACTTAGGTATTGAAACTGAGCACCAATGTTCTAAGATTAAAATATTAATTCAAGGGAGAAAATATGCATAAACTAGAAAGTTTTAGCAGTTGCTCTACTAGCACCAATTAGCCAAATCAATTTTATGCCAAATGTTCTGTTACATCAACTGGGACAACAAGGTAGAGAATTAGGGCTTCTATATAAATTCTGGAAACCCAAATTAAAAAAAATTAGTATTCTTTTTATATTTCTGGGAAACCTGAAGTTGTAGAAAGAGATGCACTTCTCTGTGTTTATTTTTTTTTCTAATGAGATCACAACTGCATTAATATACCAAAATGTGGGTGTCCAATGTTGAGCACACTGTTCTGTTGTATGCTATTATCTGGTGGTAAATATGCAAATACACAAATAAACCAAGAAACGATGCCTGCAAACCCCATTGGGAAAAATAACAGAGGCAGCTGTGCAAAGAGCTCCAAGAACATAGGTCAAATTTATGAGCATATGTAGATTTACTCAATTTTTGTTTTAAAAAGAGATTTTGCCTTTCACTGCAGATAATTTGTGTTACTGCTGTTCTACTATACAGTAGAACAGACTGATTTTGTTGATGCAAAGGCAGTCAGGAAGTAGAAAAAGTAGTCAAATGTTAAACTGATACTTGAGTGAGATTTATTTGCTTGCTTGTAATTTGCGCATTTAATTACCTGTGGGAGAGATTCTTGTGGACATTGGATTTTTCAAAAACAAAATAAGATGTGAATAACTATTAATAGAATTACCTGCCAAGAAATATTAAATTCTAATACAGAACTCTAGAAAAAATTTAATGAAGCCTTTATTTTTTTATATTTAAAACTTGCCTTGTAGCTGGTAACTTCATTGCTGAAACTGAATGGCAGCAACAGAGATTTCCTGACTCAAGGAAATACTTTCACAAAAGCAGCTAAGACTATTCCCTTTGGAATGCTGTAAAACACAAACAGCTGTATATTCCTCACTTGGCTACACTATTAGATCACTAAGAAATTATATCAGCAATAATATTGTCTAACAATTGTTCTTCGTTCAGCTGTTGTCATTTAGGTACTTTTACCTATAAACTATCCTGATTTAAAGTTCAGCACTGGTCATTTGCCACAGAATACAGAACAGTCAGACTGGTATATTACAGTGTTATTACCTCTCTTCCCTTTGTTTCAAACATATTATTAAATGTTTTTATTATGGCAAAGAAATTCTCAAGTGTTTGTCACCACCAAACACTTTAATATGAATCTCACCAGCCACAGATTGTGCATACCTGCAAGTGAGCTTTTAGTGGAATAAAAGTGCATGCAAAAGGTGAGTTAATGCAGAATTTCTGGTTAAAATTCATGTACATAAGTGAAAAATGGCTAGAGAACCTAATTAATGGTTACTATTGGAACTTCTGATTAATCTGCAGAATTAAATGTGGAATTGAAAACCCGATCTGCTGTAGCACACTGCAGAAGCCATTGACTGAAAAATATCCAGCTATGAAATCAAATCCCTTATTATGAAAAACATTATATTTGACTGCCAAGTAAGAGTAAATATTGTCTGTGCTTTTAAGGTACTTTAAATATTAATATAGAAACCTGAGTTACGTATCAATTTCTAATTGCTTGAAAGAACACTAAGGCAGAATTCTAGAGCAGCAGAAAAAATCACTTTTGCATGTCATTTTTAACATTGCCAATTTCTGACTCGTGAGCTTAATTCTCTGACTAAAAAATGCCTTACTTTCTTGATTTTAAAAGATCACAGCAAAGACGCTACTGAGAAAAAAAAAAAAGGCATTTGCAAGAAGGGCAGCACACCATAACTACAGCCAAAACCGTGAAATATATTTTATTTCAACAAATATCATTTAGCCTGATTTATCCACTTCCCTCCATGTTAAAAAAAAAAAAAAAGTTATTTTAAGAAAAACACTTTTTGATTTAACCCAGATAGAAGAGTGGATACAGGCTGTGTATGTAAGAAATAATATTGAATGTTTTTAACCAGTGTGAGTATTGCCTCACGAGCTGGGCTTTGGGAAATGCTGTCCAAAGTTCTACCTTGCAATACAAACTCCCCCAATTTTCTTAGAGTTCGTAGAGTTTAATGTGCCTGTTCGTACTTCAAACTTGATGGGCAAAGGAGAATTTTACTTTTGTAAACATGGAATGACTGCAGAAGCCTATTCAATACCGATTTTTAAAAGCCGAAATTAATTTCTGATTGTGGATTAAGTCTTGGGGGAAGATCCACTTGCGCGTGTTTTAGACAACACCAGGGAGCGACAAGGAGCCAGCGACGATTGCACAAACAGCGGGAGCTGCCATTCGGAAGGAAACAAACAGGAAACAGCGGGGCGGTGCCTGGCGGGCCGCACCGCCCTCAGGCGAGCGGGACGTTCGAAAGGCGGCAGCGGCGGCGGCGGCCATCGCGGCCATGGTAGAGGGCCCGGGCTGCGCGCTCTGCGCCGAGCGCCTGCGGGCGCGCCTGCGCCGGGGACAGCGCGTGCGGGCCGCGCGGGGCGGCGGCGGCGCGGTGAGGGCACAGGGACACGGACAGGGCGGGGGAGCGGTGAGGGGACAGGGACAGAGACAGGGACAGGGCTGGGGAGCGGCGCTGCCGGCCCGGCCGCCGGGACAGGGCGGGGCAGCTGCCCCGGGCAGCGGGGCCTAGCGCCTTTGCTCGTGGGTGTCCGCGGTGGTAAATGCCACCGGGTGTGGGTGAGAGCGAGCGAGCGGGCAGGAGCCGCCGGGGTGCCAGCGCTGGCGGACGGAGCTCCGGGCGGGGTGGTTGGTGCCTGCCGTGCCCCGTGGGTGATGGTGGCTGTCATCCGCGAATACTGAATTCTTCCTTGAAGCTGTGAAATATTCCTGTCAGCACCATAATATTCCAATTGCCGCAGTCAGATGTGTGAAGACGATTCTGAAGCTGTAGAAACAGGAGATTTGAGAAGGAATGAGGGAAAGCTTTTAGCATCGCTGAGTTCACTTAGGATAAACGTCAAAATACCATGTTGCTCGAGAAAACACAAGGGAAATTATTGCTAATCTTCCTTCTTCATAATCTCTTCAGTGTAGGCATGTCCTAGATGCTCTTTAAGGTCCCTTCTAAACCAGACCATGCTATAATTCTAATTTATGTGAAACATAAGAAAGTTACACATTGGCCTGCAGAAAGGCGGTTTCTATATTCGTTTTTTTAAGCAATTTTAATTAGACCAAATATTAAAATAAAGAGTGTGACATCTGGTTTGCAACCTTTCATTGACAGCATAAAATAGTTCGCTAGTATAAAGCTGCTGGGACTTGTGAGACCTTGTAGCAGATGGAGAAATCACTTGGCTGATAAGTGTGTAGGTACCGTCCTCTGGTTTTGATTACAGGTATCTTTTTTCCATGCCTCATTTTGCTCATCTTTAAAAGGCTGTGTGTTGCTTTTGTTGCAAGTAAATATATTGGATTCTGCCAGGCAGAAAGTTGGGGAATTTTTACCCACTTTTAGTGTGGATAAAGCATTGTAGGAGTTTGTGATTAAGGCACAGTAAGATAGTACTTCAGTGAAACAATTTAGGAAAGGATGGTTGAAAATACGTCTGTCTAAGATATGTCTTGAGACTAGTCTATAGGTTAATATCTTTCAGGACAGATTGTTGAAGTAAGGAATTATGCTCCTAAGGTTTCAAAAAGAAATCTCACTCCCTCAAATAGATTCGTTATTATTACTTTGTGCAGTAAAAGTCACCTCAGGGCAGCCTCTATTCATTGGAAAATGACCAAGCTAAGGGTCTTGGACTTTCTAGATTTCACAGAGGCTGCTGACCGTGGCTAAAGCCTTGGCCGCTGCTGAAGATTACACTGTTTAGGAGAGTTTGTACTATGATGACTGTAAGGGTTTCCCTGATACCAAAGAGGTATGAATTTAACTTCAAATATTTGAAAACACAAGTTAGTTTTCCATCTCAGTCATTTCCTATTCTGGTTTATTTTAAACAACCCTGAGTGGATTAAAGTTAAATAAACGTTGTTGCACAGCAACAGACTCCAGTACTTTTATTGGAAAGCATGAACTGCTTACATGGGAGCAAAATTTTGCTTTCTTCTTATTTTGATAACAGACAAAGTAAGTGTTATGCAAGAAATGTTTTTATTTTCCTACTTGACAGAATAATAACCATAAAACTCTCTAAATGTATATCATTTCAAGGTAATAATATAGTGGGAGATTGCATAGAGAGTAGCTCTGAAATGTCACTAACTAGCAGAAGCCTGGCTGATTTGCCAGAGTTGCTTTCATACATATTTGCATTGAAATGGAGTGCTGCAATTGAAGCACTGATGTATCTATCTGCCTTGCAGTCAGGGCTGTGAGGGCAGTGAGTCTGCAGGTTTCAGCAGGGTCAGAAGGGACCTTGGGGTGCTGGTCAGAGAGACCTTCACAGGCTGAGAAAAAGGGCTGGTAGAAAGTCAAGTTCAGCATTTGGAAAACCTGCAGAATCCCTGTCATGGAACAGCACAGTCCTGGCTGCTGCCCAGATGGGAAGTGGCTCTGCATCAAAAAAGGGCTCTAGGGTCCCATAGAAGCTGAGTCCATGTCACTTCCACATTCCAAGAAGAGGGACATCCCCATGTGGGGCTCTGCAGGTTGAGGAGGGTGATGCTTACCTCTGAGGAGCAATTGCAAGGCTGCACCTGAGTTTGCAACTCCGTAGTAATAACAAGATAATAATAGACTGGAGTGAGTCCTCTGGTATGATTAGCAGGGTGAAGCACATGGTGCTCAAGGAGATGATGACAGAACTGGGGTTTTCTTGCTCTCCTCAGGTAGCTGTAAGGAGGATATGGAGGAGACAGAGCTAGGCTCCTGTAGGGACTTGCACAGTGGGTGAGAAGCAGCAGATGCAGGAGACAACAGGAGTTCTCATTCAGTATTAGGAGGAATTTTCCACCACAACAATAGTCAAGCCATGGAACAAGGGCCCAAAGAGATAGGAGTGTCCATCTCTGGAGCTGCTCTGAATCTGACTGGACATGGCCCTGGGCTCTCTGTCCTAAGTGTATTCTGCTTTGACCAGGTGTTTGGATCAGATAACCTGTTGACATCCCTTGTAAATTCAATGTATTTTCATGTGCTATGGAAGAAAATATGACTGCTTCAATCTCACATTTATCTTCTGCTCTAGTCGTGTCCTACCTGCTGCTCATCTGCTTCTGAGATTAGACTTGAAACTAGCAGGAGGAGAGAGGTATCTCTGTGGGCTCAGTGGAGGCTTTTCTGTAGCACACAATACACTATGCAGCACACAATGCACTGTGCAAAATACTGAAAGCCTGTTATTAACATTTGAAGAAGGATATAGATCTGCAAATGGCAGAATTGACACTGACATGTTTTTAATATTCAAACTACCTGTTCGTTTTGCACCAGTCTGAAACTCTTATTATAAATTCATGACTCGAAGGAAAAGGCATAAAATTCCCTGATAAAAAAGATGTATTGTTTCAGTTAGGAAAAAAATTGAGGTAAGTTATGATAGCATTAGCAATAGTGACTGCTTCGTGGGTTAATAGTCCCATTGTTTTTGCTAGAATACTTAAGGAGAAAATAGTTAATGCTGTCCAAGCTGGAAAATCAGTACAGCTGCTTGGTGAATGTGTACTGGTGCTAGAATCTAAGCAGTATAAATTCTCCTTAATCTTTGTGTATATACTCATTTTTCAGACTGCTGCAAGTAAAGAGAACATCTCTGGTCATGATTTCCTTGTTGGACATGTTTACAGGGGTGTGGAGACATTGGGAAAAGAACTTTTTATGTATTTTGATCAGAAAGCTTTGAGGTAAGTGAGAAAAAGGCTTCCTATGCATTCAGACTGAATATATTTGCAGAGGTCATCTTGATCTTGCTAATGGCACTCTCAGAGAATTGAAAGTTTTAGAGAGAAACTTCTCATCAGCCTCTCTGCAGTACAGGCATACTAGATAAAATCACATGTTCAGATAATATAATACTTTACTCCAAGATTCCATGTAAAGGTATCTTGAAAGGACAGTTATTTATTGACATGCTTTCTTTCAAACAGGAAGTTGCATTTTGTGGAGTCAAAATAGTTATAATACATGCAGTGCATTCAGATCCCTGCAATATTGTGTAGCACGAAATAATTCTAAAGTTTCACCCTTTTACTTTAAAACTAGAAATCATCGACTCCTTACTACTAGTTCTCATTGAATAGCATTTCCTAGGCTTGATAAGCATGCCTTTTCTGTTTGTAATTAAAAAGAAGATTTACATTTTGCCCTTTTTCAGGACATCAAAGGTAATGAAACACTTTAGAACAAAATTTTATAAATGTCTTAATGCTTTTAAATGTAAACGTGTAGTGATGATTCTTTTCTTTTTCTAGTCACGAACTGAGAAGGCGCTAGAATAGCTAATAGTTGTGATTGTTAAAGTTTCTTTCAAACAGTATAGAGCTTAGGAAATGAAACCATCAGCTATAAAACTGAAGGAAAAATAATTTTCTGGAAGCATTTAATGCGTCACCATTTGTAAGCAAGATGCAAGAGTTTGGTTTAAAAGTAAATTTGTCTAGGTTTAAAAATAAATTTGGCTAGTTAAGCCTGTGCAGTACTACTCATGGCACTTGAGAATTGAAAATGGCTTTTGAAGATAAAAGTGATTGAAACAACTATATCACCTGATCTGACTTGTAAGAAGAGTTTTGGAAAGACACAGGTTTTTAAGTAACTCATAGCATTACTTTTTTCATGTTTTAAACAGTAACTTTAAGAATAGGCTTAATGACATGAGTCTAGCCCATCTGCAAATATTTAAAATGCCTGTCCTTCCTGGAATGTAGGAAAGCTGGCCTTACTGGAAACAGAGACCTGATATTGCATTTCTTTGGTCATTTATGTAGTTTAGTCTGTTAAATCTTCTTGTAACTACAAAATAATCTACTTTTTCTGGTATACAGTGTATAGGCATTCCTGCTGTCTTATGGTTTTTAGGTCTTGATTGTACCAGGTGAAATTGTAATAAATAAAATGTGTGAGATAATAGTCAGGCTTGTCCTTTGCTCAAGCATAGCTCCTCGTAGAATATTTTATAAAACTTAAGACCTCTTAAAGCATTACTAATCTGTAGAATGAATGCTTGAAAGGGTCTGTTCTTGTACTTTGCCATCTGTGCATTTTTCAGTTTATTTATTTTATTAATTTTTAATTGACTTGCAGGTTTTGCCGTGGTTGTAGGCAAAGAAAAGCAGAAAACAACATATGGCAAATACTAATTATGTTGTTTATGGTGTTACTGGATTTAGCTGCAATGTGATAACAGTGGTGGGAATATGGGGACTAAATTCTTTCTTTTCATACCAGGTGACTTCTGCCTGATTTAACAGAAAATTTTCTGGTCAAGTGGCCTCATTTCTTTCAGCCTTCCTGAAAGTTTATGAGTCTGTGTTGGAAGATCAGCATGTCAAGTGAAAAAAATTCTAAGTGCACCAGAAATGGTGCTTCTTAATGATCAGGTTTGACTTCTGTGTAATGAATTATGAAGACTACATAAAACCAGCTGTGTTTTGGAGGGATTTTTACTTGGGGAGCATTCTTTCTTTTTTGGGAATTGAGCATTCTGTAAGCTAAGTTTGTTGCTGTGTTACTGGTAATGACTAGAATTAATGTACATGCAAACTGAATTGGTTTGGAAAGGTTCACAGCTCTAAAAATAGACTGGTGTAGTGCTTGGAAACGATAGCAAAGTTAAAATACCTATAAAAACTCTTTCTTTCCAAGGATTCACTTTGGTATGAATGGTTCCATGCACATTAATCCTGATGGAAGCAAAGAAAGAAATGGAGCAGAACCAGTTTTGGAGATACAGCTTATGGAGGATACTGTTTGTTTTTGGGATGTGACAGTAGAGTATAGGTAAAGCAGAAACTAATGAAACAGTTTATTTCTTTTTATAACTATCTTTTAAGGTAAATGAAAAAATAATGTACAGATTGTTGGAGTCTATCAAGAAAAATCTTTCATATCATAAACATATCATATTTGTTGGTATGGTAATTGGAGTTTGTTACTTTGGTATCAGAGCTTACATACAGTTAAAGTAGTTCTATGCCATAGTGTCATTAGGTAGTGCTGAGACTGGGAATGAAAGTTGGATTTAATTCTATCCTTAGATCTGTATGCTGAAACCCATTGCTCTGTTAATTTCTATCCAAATCTCACTTCTTAAGAAGAGTAACAAACAACCTGTCACGATTACTGGTTTCAAGTTTTTATGCTCCCAAGGTTGGGTTTTTATTTTTTTCTTTATGGAAGCAAATTCTTATAATTGCTCTAATTTACATTAAGCAGATGTTTATGCCCATTAGCACTGTACTTCACGTTGCTTAAAAAAAAACACCACCAAGCATGATTTTAGTGATTGAGGCTCTTGAATGGAAATGGGCATGTAAATTCATGCAACATATATAAATGTATGTAAAATTAAAAAACACAAAATCTCATGTAAGCCAAGGCTTCTTGTATGGTATTTTTTTCAAATAAATATGGTTAACCTAATAATACATATCTTAAAATATGAATATATATTTTTCTAAATTGTGTAACTACTGTTAATAACCTACTACTACATCTATTACATAATTATAATTCTCTCAGTTGATTAAAGCATGGTGCTAATAATGCCAGGATTGAGGGTTTGATCCCCATTTGGTCCATTCACTTAGGAGCTGGACCTCATGATCCTTGTGGGATCTTTCCAACTCAGAATATTCTGTGATTCTTTGAAATACAATATATAAATTGATTTTACACACATATATATACACACACATGTAAATGTCATGTTGTAGCTAGTGGACCCTATAACCATACAGTTGGGTATGGTTGAGAGTCCAAACACATGGGCTTTCCATCTTGGAAGTAGTTTTAAAGCAAGGAGCTGGCAAATGTTTTTCAAGGTACTAGGAACAAAATGAGATTGGACTAGATGCATGTTCCATGCATGTTATCATTGACCTGTTTTTGGAAGAGGTGTTTAATGGAATTTCTGTGCCACTTCTTGTCACTGGTATTTTCATGGTTTCTGTTATCTGCATTTAATGTTCTAATTTGTCGTGTTGTTTTTAAAACCACACTGCAATATTAGAATATATTTAAAATAAAAATTAATCAGTGTATTTTTCTCTTCCAGAAATGCAGCTGAGTGTGAACAGAAAGTGAGGATGATGGAAAGTCTGGATGTCTGTTCTCCAAAGTTTAGCTTCTCAAGAGCAGAACAGGAGATTAAGCAGCAGAAGACCCGTATGTTGTGTGATGTGTTATTGGATCAATCAGTACTACCTGGAGTGGGAAATATCATAAAGAATGAAGCACTGTTTGATAGTGGTCTTCATCCAGCTCTTAAGGTGAGTGAATGTCTCAAGATGGTTAAGGACACCAAAATATTAAGAATTTAAATACATGTTTATTTAATATTTTGCTATCTTCTTACCTTTGTTTTGTCATCTGTAATTTCTTAAGGTATTCTTGGACACTAAATTAATGTTCTTTCATTATAACAAGAGGTTTTTGTCACGGCACTCGTTGGAGTTGATGAGCTTTCATATTTTAAGTCTGGCATCCTGTTATGCTGCCATTAAACTGATAGTCCATAAATAAGGGAAAGTGAAAAGTGCTCAGGTTTTTTTGTTGATTTACTACCCAAAATAGTTTAGGTGGTAGAGCTGATAATTTTTGCAGCTGCTTCTTCCACTTCTTATCCTGCTAGCTGGCATCAGTTGTTTTTTCTACCATTGTTTATCATACTTTTTCTGTTTTAAGATCCTCAAGCATGTTTTCAAACTTTGGGTGAGAAGATATTATATAAAACAGAGGATGTAAATGGAAACTGGAGAAGATTCGTAACTGAAGTTTTTTAAACACAGTATTTCGAAAATTGTTCATAGGATCCATCTGGTTTTTAATTTTATCTGTGATATGGCAGAGGAAAAAAAGTGTGATTTAAAATTTTGAGTTCTTAAGAAAAATAAATTTGGTTGATATGTCTCTCTCATTGTGATGCCTTTGACTCGTGTATTTTTCCTGAATATGTCTGAGAGGAAAGAGCTCTGATGATAGGTCATATTATTTTCATGAGGAAATTAGGAGGGATGTGAGACTTACTAACTCTGTTATTCACGTGATCATGAACTCTTTGGTCAGTACAGGGCAAGACAACTGAATTTTCTAGCACATGTTTTGCATGGTTGCATACATTGTTTGGTATGCAAGCCATGAGTTTTTGTATTATAGAATGTAAACGTGTACTGTGTTATTGAGAGGATACATATAATATGGACTCAGGGAATTATCACAAAACGGAGAAAAGCAGCTCCACATCAGTGTTCAAAGTGCACTTACCCATAGGTCTTCTTTTTGCCATTGTCCCTTAGCATTGTAATATTCTAAAACTCATTCTTGTCCTTCTTACAGGTTTGCCAACTGACAGATGAGCATATACGTCACTTGGTGAAAATGACACGTGATTTTACCCTGCTTTTTTATAAGGTACTGGCACATGTTCCTGGAGAACTTCCAAAATACTACTCTGGCATGTTAGCTGTGTGTGATCATCTGGTGAAAACAGTATAAAGATGCAACAAAGCAAGTGTTTCCATGAATAGGAATGTTGGTTTGTGTGCTCTTTAATAATTGTGAATTGTCAGATGATGGAAAGGTAGGGAGAGTCGTGACTGTCAAAATATGCACAATTTGGCCCAAAGGACTTTCACAGATGCAGCCTGAAGGCCAGTTCAGTCTTTCTGTGCATGTGCTGGTTATGCCAGTGTGAACATGTCAGAATTGATGTAGGCTAAGCACAGAGTTACATGTAAGGTAACAAAGATTACTCCTCAAACTGGGAACTAGACATTGTCCCAGGGAAGTATGAAGGTAGTTGATGTGGCTTCTTATATAAAACTTGAAATAGCAATTAAATTTATTTGGCTAAATAGTTTGCAACTTCTAACAACCTTTTTTTCCCTAACTCAAATAATGGATTTGGTTGATAAACTGAAATAAATTACAGTTTCTCCTTACTGCTATAACTTCAGTAGGACTTAATTTCTTCCTGTATAAACTCCATAATTCATAGTGCTCTTTAACTTTCCACCTTAGAAAAAGAGAAAATTTGACTTAATTCTTCTATGTTTTGTTTCTTTAAGCTGCAAACAAAAAAAAAAAAAAGATAAGGAGTAGTGACAATTTTGTCTTTTTCTCTTGATGTTCATGAAAGGCAAGGAGCTAGCTGTGCCAAAAAGAATTTTTTTCTTGGGTGAGGGCACCTAACATGCCTAAAATCATAAAGGCTAAAACTTTAATTTGTTTAATAGTCTGCTTGAATATCTACTTTCCCCCATCCACTAAAGAGTACTTTGGTTTGTTTGTAGGGAAATATTTTCATTTCTCTGAAATTCATAATGAAGTCTGCCAGTAAAGAGACACCTTGTAGTTCTGCAACAAATCTAATACTCAGAAATTTAAAGGCTTTTGGGCTGATAATAAACAGGTTATACTTTCTGTTCAGCCAATTTGAAAACTTCTGTAGTCCACACTTAGCAAGTACTCACCAGTCAAGTATTTTAAGAGGGCTAACCTCTCCTTTCATGTTAGAGACATAATGAAAATATGTTTATGAGGGATAGTGCTTGAATTTTTTTAATAGACTGTTATAGATTGTTTGCAGTCATCATACTGTATCATTGCAGATGCAAAGGTGAAGAATCCTGTTTGTGTAAAAAGCTGGATTTTTACACAAACTGCTTTCTGTGTAAACAAAAGCTGCTTTCGTTTGTTTTTTGCATAACTGGATGGGAAAAAAGCTACTCATAAGAAACTGACTGAAAACCTTGAGGAGGCAGCTGTGAATATTCATGCAAATATATATTAGCAATTTCTTCTGATTGAATTACTAGTTTGCGCTGGCACAAGAATTCTCTTTCAGCAAGACTGATGAATAAGAGCACAGTAGAAGCAAATGCACTGTGCTCAAAGACACCTGTGTTTTGGGAAAACTCCAAGGGTTTTCATACACTTTGGAGCTACAACTAGTGAACTCTGCCAGAGCTGTGCTGGTGTTACTTGGCCAGCTGAGGTGTCATTTGAGCTGAGCCCAAGGATTTGCAATTGTAGGGCAGAAACTTGGGTGGCTCTGCAGAGTTGGCTGCATCTCTACTGAGCTCTTCTTGTTTGGAATTTTTTTTTTCGCTGCTTTTAGCTGTAGTGTGTCTATGCTGACTTCATGGGTGTTTTGGGAATTGTCTCATAAAATGTGCCTGCCAGCTGTCTGGAGGCTTTTCAAGTCACTGCCCTTGGGCTTGTACTGTACTTAATTTAGTATGGCTTTCTGCCAGACTCTGGGGAGCTCACCATAGTGCCAGGTGGCTTTTCAAGTTGTTTGGCATGGCCAGGGCCAAGATATAGCTGAGCAACTTTACTGGGCACTACCCAACATTTAGAGAATCTTGGGAATATTTCTGCATTGCACACTTCTTTAGGTTTTGGGAAGGCTTATGAACCCAGATTGTAGCATTGCATCTGAGCTGTGCTGAGTTTTTGGGTCTTTGCGGGTGAGAGAAGGCGGTGTTTGTTTTGTGGTTTATGTTTGTTTTGTTTTCTATGCTGCATTGGTTGGAGTTCTGATTGATTGATCAGCTCTTCAAGAAGACTCCTGCAGGTGTCAGGTCAAAGGCAACTGGTGCTGATTCAGAGCTAGCTGGTCCAGCTGAACTCAAAGTTCCTAGCATGTATTTGCTCTCACCTTGCTAGCATGCTTTTTTTTTCTGAGTTTTATTTCAGTATGTGGAGAATTACAGACACTGTTATACCTGACTTGTCAATTCTTTACATAAAATAATGTGAAATATGGGGATAGCATTTATTAGTGTCTCCCTTAAGTAACTTCATCTAGCCATTGAGTTGACAATTTATGTAGTGTTTTTTATTTTCAGACTCATGTGAAATTGATGCTGAGTCTCTAACACGGACTTTGCCCACGTTCTGTTGCAGTGCCGCAGAGCGGGGTCCCCGCTGTACCAACACTACAGGGTGTACAGGCGCTCAGCCTGCCGGGAGTGCAGGGGCAGCATCACCGTGTGCCGTCTGGGAGAGCATGGCAGGATGACTTACTTCTGCTCCCGGTGTCAAAAGGCAGATCCCCAGCTCCTCAGTCTCAGGTATGATGGTAGCATCATGGTGACCTTTTTAAGCACCTCAAAGTGCTGTTACAGTAAAAGGACACCCCCTTTGAAACAGAATGGATCTGTGTGCATTTTATAACTAAATTAACTATGTCAGACAAAACCAGAACATATTGCAAGAAGAAAAAAAATTGCCTATTGGTATTTAAAAATGGTTAGAAGCTTCGATTCTTTGCTACTATTCTTTTCAAAGGTGTCATCTATTATGAAACAGCTGTCACTGTAATCAAATGTAGGAATTATGAAACAATTCAGAGTACTCAGATTTATTCACTGAAACTAAGTCACCAGAAAAGTTACCCTTTGTTCTTGGTGTTATCAATGTAAAGGGCATGGATGTTTCCATACAACTGAGTTGAATATAATGAAGTAGGAATTTCTCTATCTTTTTGCAGGATAGCCCCATCACTCCTGGCATATCTAGATAGCTGTGCATCTGTGCAATTTTCTTCTGGATATGGAATTATACTGAGGATAACCAAAACTTCAGTAAATTCAGAGTGCAGCAAATATTTTAGGGGCTTAGTACTTTTTCTTCCTTATAGGATTTTGAAAGCTTTTGCTATAGGTGTGCTACAGAGGCACTTTTGCTTCCACATAAATTGTGCTAGCAGCAGCTTTCCTCCTTTTATTTCAGGAAAGCAGAAAGTGCATTTGATATCACAAAGGGTCAAAAGGTAAAAGTTACAAAAATACCTTATTCAGACTTAGGCATCTGTTATTCTTGAAAATTTTCATCTGAGGCTTCAGAATTCTGCCTTTATATTCTCTGTCAGTCTAATACAAGATGCTGTTTCACTTTGTGGCTTTGCCTCATTACTGTGTGGGGGTGTGTGTGTGTATATATATATATATATATATGTTTTAGATAAGATTTACAGAACACAAAAACGCCTCTCCTACCTCCAAGCTTCTTTCAAGACTCAGATGTCTGAAGGGATTTTGCTTAAAGCTTAAAAAGATGCCTTTGGGTACAGATCAAATATCGAAAATTCCAGCATGGAAGATAAATATTTCACAATCTGATAACCCAAATTCGCTGTATTTTCAGAAAGTAATAATGAGAAATATTTTGCAAAAATGTAGGAAGACAGCATTCTTCTGTTGAGTCAGATAACTAGAAAACAGTGTCAGGAAAAAAATCTTTCTGTTTTCTAGAACAAGTAGTGATTTAGCATTTTGTTGTTGTACTTTTAAATAAACAATTAAAGAGTGCTGTATTTAAGTGAAAAATATGGTAGTGGTAGCTATAAAATAAAAAGATGTTTTCTTGTCTTGTCCTTATCCTAATGGTCAGTTCTTTGTTTTCTACTGCTCTCTTTTCAATTTTAAGTAACTGTTACTATATAAAATTATGTATAGCTCAAGTAATTTATTTGCCATTCCAGGCTTTTCACATTTAAAGACTGGAAGGGGCCAATGTGATTAGACTGACTTGCTACAGATAATAAACTGTAGAATTCAACCCAGTGGTTTTGGGGTCAAGTCAACTAGCTTAGGATTCTGCTCAACTGAAAAAAAAATTAGAAAATACCCATTATAAACTTAGCCCATCAAATTCAAATGTACCTTGAATTTAAAAAATAACCTTTCCCCACATATTTCATAAACTGGGAGAGGGTGTGGGAGTTATAATGACAGGATAGATGACCCAGGGTAACAACATGGAATCAAATTCCCACACATGATACACTGAATATATTCAGTCTAGTAATGCATTTTTTGATAACTGAGTAGAACAATTGATCTAATGTGAAAATACCCATTTTAACACTTACAGTTTGGCTGTTTTGTTTGCTAGCCACAGTATTTTGGTGAATGCTGTAATGTCTGTTTTACCTCTTAACAGCACAGACTCTGGAATGTCAGCAGTTCTCATTATCCTCCTTAGTTTTCCTTTTGTGGAAGATACGGTAGGTAGTGGATATCTTTAGTGGTTATCTTAGAGCTCTAGCCTCTTAAGTGATCATTATGGAAAAAGTGATGAGTCAAGGGAGTGTCACTACACTGCCCACCTACAGCATTTGCATTGTTGACTGAAGTGCTTAAATTCTTAGGATTAATAAAAGTCTCTGAAAAGTCCACAATTCCACAAAAACTATATAAAAATATATACGCTTGACAACTTATCAACCATTAGTTGGATAATACAGCACTTAAAAGCATACAAACATAACTTACTGAACAGGTAAATTCAAGCTACAATTAATATGCTGTCAGTGATTGGATACTATGACAAGAGCAGCCCCTCATAACAGGAAGCTGTAAAGGAGTAAGTATGATCTAAATCAGTCTATCAACATAGGATGTTATAATTTACAGGAAAATAAATACAACTAAATCTTTAGTGGTGTCTGGAGTAGCTTTGTCTCACAAGTCCCAGCTAGGCTCCTTAATTCTGAACAGGTTCCTACATTTAAAAGGCTTTCCAGCAAATGGTGACACACAAGAGACATTCTGACTTTTAAAGCTTTCAGCTGTTATGGTAACAATGTGGACTTATGTGTAGCATTTAAATGAGAACAAAAAAAATTTATTTGCTGGACTGTGTGATTTCTGCAGTTCATCTTCTAAGCAGTTCTTCATCCAGTAATGCATTTGTTAGCAAGTCTTGTGTACAAGAGATGGGGGGAAAAGCCCTAAAACAATCTCCCTTTCTCACCAAGCTTTTTGCTGCAGTACATGGAAATGGTAGGGAATCTGAGAGACAGGCATTGTCCTGGAGAGTACACCAGTTGATAATTAACTTTCTGTCAATTTCTTGTTTAAATATTTTTATTTGTTTTACTTCTGCAGCATCTGGAAAGATTTGGCCTTGAGGTAAAGAAAAGAAAAATCAAATTTGAACACTGACATGCTGTCCAAGCTCTGATAGGAGGCTTAACACTGCATCCTGCTTGTTCTCTAGCCCATGCCTCCCTGCACAGAGTGGTGTAAGGCAATTTGTAGGGGGAACGTCACAAAACACTAACATCACTCTTTTGTTTCACAGCAAACTGCCAGCTAGAAGCAGCCTAATTGGCTGGGCATATGGCAGGGGGTCATGTTCTAATGAACATGTAGCTCGCAAATCTGAAGAGGAGTGGACGTGTATGTGCTGCACCCTAATAAACAAGCCTTCTGCTGAAATCTGCGATGCCTGTTTGACTCCAAGACCTGAAGGTAGTGAAGGGTTGTCTGGCAGCTGTATTGGGAAAGAGGGGAGGTCTATGATTTCAGTGTAGTTTTTATGTAGAAGTGTCTCATTGTGAATCATATATATATAACTAGCTAACTTGAAGTCAGATTTTGAGGAAATCTTATACAGACAATATGGAAACTGTCTTGTCTTAAACCCTGTAAATGTCATCTTCCAACCTGGTGTACAGGAGGGATTCTGTAGATCAGTGTGTTCAGTGACCCTTTGTTTTTACTCGGGCAAGGAGTGAGAAAAATCTCAATTCTTTCAACTCTCTGTAAAATCCTTCAAAGTTTGCAGTGTAAGTCTGAATTAGAAATCATCAAAGGTCAGAAAATTACCTGTCATTCTTTCATGTGAACAAAAGCAATATATTTTAGTACCCTTTTCTAAAAGGATGCCAGGTTTCTCTGGGGCTACTTTTTTCCCTTCAAGTTCGGAGTAAAAATGATTCTGAACTTCTTACCTCAATTTGTTGTTTGTCTCTTGTTGGAGCTTTTAATGCTGCTATCTACATGAAATATTGCTTCATTGCTTAATCATTTTATGACTGGAGTGATGTGTGGAAAACCTTTATTTGGCACTAGCTATAGTTCATTTTCTCAGGTCGGGAATCAATAAAAGTATGTCTTTGTGCCTTACATGACAGTTGTTGGCAACACAGGCTAATCTTGCATAATTCTTCTGCCAAATCAGCACCAGAAACCTGAAAATTTTAATCTGTTCACAGAACAGGATTTACCAACTAACATTTATCCTGGAATTAATATTGTCACCTGGCCTTTATAATATATTATGCCATGTGCACAAATGCTTTACTTTAAGCTTTGAAACAAAACTTGTTCCATCTCCTGTACTTCTGAGTTTTACTTGTTTAGTTATATGCAGTTACTGAAATCGGGTGTGGAATTTGAAGCTGTCTTAGACTCGATGGAATACTGTTGGGAAATCTTTATTTTTTTTTAATATGACTTTTTTTTTGGATAGGAGCGATATTTGAATTTTTTTTTCAAAATAGGTTTGCTTACCTCTCTTTTTTTTAATCCTTAGGAGTCTTTCCCTTCTCACTTGCTTCAATGTTTGCTTTTTTTATGTTGTTTCTAAAGTTACCTACTGTCAGCAGAAAAGTTAGAATTTTTGAGGACAGGATACTTGGTCTGTAAAATTAGCTGCTGGCCCTACAGCCAAAATAATTCAGTCTGAAGACAGATAATTATTTACCATTACATTGCAATTTCCATGCTCCTTTGCTCAGTAGGAGGCTAAGCCAATACTAGTCTGTCTTAAAAAGTCTGAATGAAACCAATATGTCTGACTGTGCAGTAGGGGCAAAATGGAAGGTGCCTGGAAACAAGTAATGTTCCAAGTCAAATGTAGAGATTCTTATTTTGTTTCTGAGTGAGAATGCCTTTGGAGAGAGTGTATGTCTCATCTACCCATGTTCTGCTTAATTCCCTCTTTGTTGTATGGAACACACTGGATATAGTAGAAAAGGAAGGACTCTCTCCTGGAACACTGTGGTTTCACAGCTACCTAAAAAGATTGCACATTGGATGCCATTAGGTTTTTCACCCTTTTCTCAGGAAGGGGATTACCTGCGGTCTCCTTATGTATTAAATTGGCATTAAAAAAAATTATTCCTATTCTTTTGAAATTATTATTGCCCACTAGGAGGGCCTCTGATTCTGTGAAGAAACTGTTGTTTATATCACAAAGCAAATGTCTGGACTGCTTTCTTCTGAAAAGCCTCTTACAGTCAGTAAGTTTGGATTAACACAAAGTTTGGAAAGGATGGGAACTCTGAAATCACTAGAAACTGCAAAATCTTAATATTAATTTTTGTGTTAATAGTAAGGTAATACTTAAAAAATGGATAATGCATTGCTGCTTGGATGTACTATAGTCTTAGGTCTCCCATTACTGAGGTTATCAAAAGTTATTTTGAAAATTTTAAATGCTTTAATCTTTGTGTTTGGGCCAAATTAATTTTTTTATGGTTAAGTGTCTGATAGCTTTAATTTACATAGTACTGTTAATTGATTCTACTCAAGCAATAGTAATGCTGTCTTGAAACACATGTTTTACATGACTCTAAGAGTGCATGATTTTTTTATTGTAAGAAATTTTTTTTACTCTTATCTAATTTGTGACAGGTTTTGAGATGGTTCTGTAAATTTACTCTTTCATTCTCCAGTGACAATTTATGAATACAGATCAGAAATATAATGTAGCATTCCATGCAGATGGATTATAACTAAAAACTTTTTTCCTTAGTTCCAAAGATGGAGAGTTCTGAAGATTCTGCAGCCTTTAACACAAACTTAATGAAGTACCCTTGTAATGATTTCAGAAAACCAAGCACAGAAATAAAGATCAATAGGAAAACTGCATTTGGAACCACAACTCTTGTATTAACAGATCTTGGTAACAAAACTGTTCTGAGAAATGATATCCAGGTATCTGGTGGACATTCTCAGTGTGTTTTTCCAAAAAGCAATTGTGAACAGATCCAAAGCAATGCCTGCCAGTCAGAGGGAAGCCCAGACAAGGATTGCTCACCAAACGTAGCTGCCCTGGCTTCGTCCTCCTGTCAGCAGCCTGTCTCTTACAAACACATACAGAAGAAACAGAAAACTGACCATGTGCCTTTGGTTCACCCATCTAATACAGCAATCAGGTATGTATTCTCAAATGAAAGCAAGTCTTTATAATCCCATAAACCAACTTTATCCTTAAATATTAATTGAATACTGTGCTGTTTGGCACAGACAGTGTTGTCTTTGGATTTCTGCCAGAGGTAACTTATTCTAGGCTAACTATAATTTGATTCAGATTTCAAAAGCCCTGAATTACCTAGGCTGTCATTAGAAAAGTCCTGATTTTGGCATCCAGCCAGTACTGCTGTAAGCTAAACAGCTGTTCATAGTTCAGCTATTCCCATTGAATAGGCCAGTCTAGTTTTAATAGGTCAAGCACATTTCTACCTCAGGAGTTGTCTGATCTTAGCACTGTAGTTGCTATCTGCTTAGAGAGATCTTAAAATCAATGTGAAAGATTACAAAAGGAAGCTATCTGGATGAATGTATTCTAATTGAAGTCATTTGTCAACTGCCAGGTTTCAGCATTCTTCCGTGAGAGGAAGATCTGTGCAGTTACCTTGATGAGCTTCCCATCACTGTTTTTACTCTTAACTTCCCTCCTCATTCTGTATATACCCACTTCAATGCTCTACCCATACGTTTATTTACAGAGCCCTGTTCAGACACATCCATCGCCTAGTTAAGAGAAATGTGAGAGTCTATGGGGGCTGTCACAGAAAAGTTGGGCAGATAGTAACAACAGTAATGGGAGTGCAAGGTAGATGTCACATACAATGGTAAATTATGCAGGCTGAATGTGAAATATTGATGATTTGTTACAAAATTCTTCGTCATGTGTCTGTTCTGAAATACAGAAATTACTTCTTACATTGTTGAAGCACCGATCTCGCTGACTAGCCAGGCTAGACAGAACGAATACAATTCCTCCTCACACTTTCAGTACAGACTGAGGAACTGAGGCTGTAGGCAGGATAATTGTGAATACAGAGGACTGTAAACAAGAAATGAGATAGTATCAATCATGACAACAGGTTGTTGTGGCAAGTCATCAACTGAAATGCTTTTTTTATAGCATTTTCTTAAACAACCAAAACCAACAAAAAATCTGTTGGTTATTTTTATCTTCTTGTGTTTTAATGAGGTGTTGGAATAAAACTGCTGGTGTCTGCAGGACTGCAATCTTCCAGACATAGAAGACAACATAAAATTCCTAAGCTGATAACTTGACCAGAATGAATTAATATTTTCTTCTTTCATTAAGGTTCCATTTCTGCTTTTCTGCTCTATAAATATATTGGAAAGATACATTTCAGAGCATTAATCTTTTTCATGTCACTATTTTTAAATGAAACCTTGTGTATTTTAGATAGTCAGAAATTGTCTCAATCATGAGGAAGAAGGAAACTTTATCCCATTCAGAGAATTCTATTTCCTCCCATCATCTGGATTATTTCTTGTCCAAATGTGATTTGGAGCATTACTGTAACTTTTCAGTAAAGAGGGTGGGAGTCTTTTCTGTGAAGCATACAAATGTCTTCAGACTGGAGTAATTAGTGGTATTAGTGTTTTTCCCACTGAGACCAGAATGTTTTAGAACATACCAGAATTTGAGTTGGGCAGTATAACATCAGTACTAATATTTATTTTGTTTCATACATGAATTTGAGTACTTCAAAATAATTTAGGACATGGTGGGGAAAACTGGTATAGTACCTCAAGGGCAGCACACAGTCGTGTCTATTCACAACTCGCAGTCACTCAGATTTAAAGGCGCACACAATAGGGTGCATTAGAGAAGCGAGTCCTTTGTCTGTCACTGTGTGCAAAAGTACACTGGGTGAGCTATTGTCATGGCAGGAGAATTCTTTGACTGCTAGTCCCTTTTAAATTACACAGAAGTCATTTTGTCACCTGTCATTACAGCACACCTCAAACTAATGTGACAGATGCTACTCGTATGTTGAGCATGGGGCATCCTCGCTGCAGTAAACACAACCGTCTCTGCAGCCTCAGAGTTGTGAGAAAGGATGGAGAAAACAAGGGAAGGCAGTTTTACTGCTGCCCTCTCTCCAGGGAAACTCGGTGTGAATACTTCCAAGTATGTATAAGACTTCAGGACCTGTTTTTGTTTTTATAATCAGTGCTTGTTTCTGCAGCCTCCTTGGCCCAGTGACTTGTTAATCATGGACAGCAGATATATTCCATTTAAAGTTTGACATAAATACTGTTGCACACTGATTTGAAACTAAGAGCATAGTAATAGCTATTGAACTTAACAGTTTTAGTTACTTCTCTTAGTGTTGAGATGGCACCTGCTTGTGCAAATGCTCTTAATCTACTTCCAAGTGATGTGAAACAGATGCATAAGAAAAATACTGGTTCGAGGGAACTTGTAAAAGTTGTTCAGATCAGCTTCTTCCTGAAAGGACTATAACAAACTCTTCAGATCTAAAACAGATTTAATTTCCAGCCATGTTTCTGGCTAGCCAAAATCCTGACAGCCTCTTAGGATGATGATTCTGTAATCTGCCTGGGCAAACCCTCCCACTGCTGCATTAATACCTAACATGACCTTCCTAGCTGCAGTTGGTAGCCTCTGCTCCTTGCTACAGATGTAGATGTCTTAAAAGAGTTTGACCTGAAAAGTGATCTGGCAGTCATGACTATCAGGTAGTTAACAGATGGACTCAAGAAAGTAATGCCTAAATTTGAAAAAAAAAATATGTGCTAACATAATTTCAATTTACACCAGTCAAAGTGCTTGCAGTTGCAGTTGATGTTAAAGAAAAATCTAAAAAGTGTTCACAAAAGTGATAAAACTAATTTAAGTACTAGGAAGAATTTCTTCTATGGCATCCCCTGTAGGTCTTTTTCTGTTGTCCATTTTAAAATAAGGAATTCATAGCCATCACATGTGCCTGATACCTGTTTCTTTGGCAGTGGGCTGACTTGGATTTTCCATTTTGTAACCATGGCAAGCGATGTGTTATGAAGACTGTGTTGAAGATCGGTCCCAATAATGGAAAGAACTTCTTTGTGTGCCCTCTTGGGAAGGAAAAACAGTGTGGCTTCTTCCAATGGGCAAAAAATGGGCCAGGTATGCAGATTCTTCCATGATGCTCATGTTACAGTTACCTGCTCTTCAGGATGTCTTAAGTGCCTGTAACATTTGTAGTAATTTCTGTTTTCTTCTTTTTCCCTGTTCACTCGTTAACTAGTAAAAAAGCTCCAATGTAAAGAACAGATCTAGAAAGAGTAATTTTACATAGTCCTATAAAAATTAAACACTGCTTGTATGCAGCTTACAATTATGAAATAAACATTTAGCTTGCAACATAGTGTCATATACTATTGTATTTCTAATAAAAAATTGCACTGCTTCCTTTTTACATGTATTGTCTTAAATTGCTTTAAATTTTGATGTATTGTTTTAAATTTTCTTAAGTGTAAACATGTATTTAACAAAATGAAATAAAAAGAATATACTTTATTAAATGCCAGTCTGTGCTTTCTCAGAGCATAAGATGAAACAGCAATGAACTGTACAATTCAAACATTACAACAGTTGATTGACCTTGCTTAGATTTGGAAACATGACAAAAAACTTCCCTAAAACAAATAACATGACTCTTTGGTTTTCTAAATTATATATTCTAAATCCATGTCTTATGTTTTCTTCTAGTTGCTACTGAATATTTTTCCCCCAATCCATATATAGTAGATAATAAAATCTTACCTCGAGGATAGCTAGAACTCAGTTTGTTTGCTGGTTTTACCATTATTTGCTGAAGGGGTAAATAGAATATGGTAAGCTATCAAATCAGAAACAGAATTCTTCAGATCTTTAGAAAGTGTACTGTAGATAGCAAGGAAAATGAGACTAATGAAATGGTCATACACCATTCAGCTTTATACATCATTCAATTGCAACCAGTTTTAATTGAAAATAATGGGAAATAGTGTTGCTTCCCAACAAAATATGTGAGATGAGGTACCTTGCAAATGGTTCTTTGGTCTGTGCAAACACTTGTGGTATTTTGTTTTATGGAGGACTACTTGCTTTTCTTGAGAACATTGTATAACTTTTCTTGAGAACATTGTAAATCTTCCATTCCATGATGCAAAGGAAACTGCTTAATTCTTTTCCTAAGCAGCACAAATTCAGAGGCTTTTTTTCTTCCTCTTTTCAGTAGCGTTTGATACCTTTGAAATCTTTCAAAACTTTCTTTACATGAAGAAAATCTTTTTTAATCAGATTGTAGAAACTATAATCTTTGTTGGTCAATGGCCTCTTTCCAAATAATATGTCTCTTTCATGAGGTACGGAACTCCACCTGAGAACAAAACAAGCTACTTCACATGTGAGGACTTATTTTTCCATTGCCATCTCTTTCTGTGATGATTCTTGTTGCAATGATATGCTGCTGCTAGCTTGTGCTTATACATCTAAATCTTTAAAATTTCAATCTGACCGGTTCCTCACTTGTATTTGTACAATTCATTATGGTGATAAAGTGTGTGATTATTTTTAAATTGTACATGCTTTTGGATGTCTGGCACAGGGATTAATCTTCACCAGTTCAGTTAAAGTTGAAAAATAAAAAAGAAATACAACCATTTCTGATTACTTGCCTTCTATGAATGTTAAGATTTCTCTGAAGCTGGAAGTTAAATGAATTTTTCAAACTTTAACGCATGGGAAATAACAGTTGGGCTCTTACATATTTTTTAGCTTAATAGCGAAAAGAGAAGTGAATATCTGTTTAAATAAAATGCGTACAAATTTTAAAGAATTAAGTGCATTTATTCACTATGGCAATCACTTTTTCTGTTCTTGTATTTCTTGAATATGTTGTATATGGCATATTTGTAGCAGCCTAATTTTGCTATATATGCTAGTTCTGTAATGTCACAAGGTGAGGAACAGCAGACAGGGAAATCAAAGGGCAAGGACACCCTGAGCTTATCACAGTGAACAAGAAATGAAGGAATCTCACATGTTTACACTTAAAGAAAATAGGAAACTAAACAAAAGACAGTGAATTCTAATTCATTAGATGCCTCTGCAAACCTTACTGCTTTTGCCAACACTGCTTTTTAAATTCTTTTTTTTTTCTCCTTGGAGAAGATGGCACTTTGTAGCTTGTTTAACAAGGTCTGGCTGATAGCTGGTTATAACAAGTTTTGACCAAAAAAGCTGGCAACAAAACTTATCTTGGAATAGATCCCCACTCGACCTTTCAAAAAGAAACTGCAACCAAGGGTGCAAAACCAGATAAAAGTCCTGATTTTTGGCTTTTATTCTAATAGTTTACAAATGTGTTTTTATTTTTTCACATTGATTCATCTATCACAGTGCAAGTGATGGAACACACTTCTTTCAGGTTTCTATCTGGCTTACACATTTTAATGGCTTGTGTAGCACACAGTGAACTGTGAAGGCTAAAAAGAATAACAAGACCTAAGTTAAAAGAGGGAGCTATTTTTCACAAAGATTTTCTGTAATTTCTATTCCTAATGAAAGCAAATGTAAATCTTTTAGAAAAGAAATGTAAAGCTTTTAGAAAAATACAGCCCTTTCTAAAGGCCTTATGGTTCTGACACAGTTTTGTTACTTTGGCCTTTACCCAAACACAACCAAGAGAAATGGGATTATTACCTAACAGCCTACAGCACTGGCTTTTAGGAATGACAAGCTCACATAAGCTCCTTTGACTGGACGATTTTTAAAATGAGGTGCTGAGGACAGTTCTGTAATAAAAAGGAGACCTCCAGTAAAGCTGACTTCTAAGTACTCTTGTGTACAACTTTTAGACATTAACACTACACAGTGATAACATGACTCATAACAGAAACCTGTCTTTCACCTTTAAGCTGAAAACACATTTTATATACCACAGAACTAACCTCAATAAGCCCCTGAACTCAGCTGAGATACTATACAAAACAGGTTTTAGAGGATCAAATCAAGGTCACACAAGTTGTGGAGTAAAAATTTTAAACTTGGAAAATACTAATGCCATATGCCATAACCAGTTTCTGCTTTATTAGCAGCACTTTCATTACTGTTACAGTTTAAGTAAGTTTAGGCAGAGTATACCCTTCAGACTGAAATTAATTTTTATTTTCCAATTCGTGCCATTCAGTTTAGAATCAACAGATTTTTATGCCTGGTTTCATGCCTTTAAACCCTTATTTAAAAGTTTTGTAACCAAGTACTTGTTAAAATCAGGCAGTGCCATTTGATGTCAGTACAAATTCAGCAAATAAATTAATAGAATACATTAGTATTCTATTCTACAGTAGTATTAATTCATTGAGGCCAACTAAACTTACACTAAAAATAGGCACTCAAGTTTTGGGACAGGACTATGTCACAACTGTGATTACAGACCTTGACAATTATACATGTATTCTGCATCCACCTTCCTACATAAAAAGGTGCTAGTTCTCACTTGTTTTTTTGGAATGGAAACTTACAGAAGAGTCATTTAGCTAGAAGACAGAAAGGGTCTTTCAAAGACACAGAGGATGCCTTCCTTAATATCTGTATGAATGCTGATCATTAGTGGCTAAGCATCTTTCACATGAAATCAAAAGGTATTGTAAAGTCTCTAACAGACTTCACAGCAACTGTGAACATTCTAGAAGATTTAAAATTCTTTTCAATGCCTCTTGTACCTTTTTGCACTTTCTGCAATTCAGCTTGCTGATGATAGGCAGAGTTCATCATGCAGTGTAACTTAATATTCTGCACGTCTGTTTTTTATTTCTCTCTGATGCCTGAAAGGTTGTTTATTATGTCAGATTTTTACTTGAATATTCAAATCATACATCCAAAATTAATTTAGAAGTGTGTGGGAATGCACTATAATTTATATTAGTGGAACAACAAAACCCAATCTAAGGAGAGAACCCAACAAATTATTTTCCATATGAAAGCTTATTAAAAATGCATCAAGCACATTTACGGGTGAGCAGAATTCAGAGTGTACACAGTGTTGTCTAAACATAGTTAGTGCTTTAGTTACTTAACTTATTGAATTGCCACTGCTGTAGAAAGTGCAGGTCCCTGCAGAGTTTGTATGATTTATAACTTTTTATTATAAAATCAACTTCAAACAACATGACTGTCTTTCAGCGATTAGCCATGTGATATGATCATACTATGAAAAGGTGCTAACACTACTAATTTTTTAATACTAATGTTTTTGGTGAATCTTCTTAACAGAGAGATGGCAGAGTAAAGAGAGACCTGATTCAGCAGCAGAGCCTTAAAGGTGGGATGGACTGTGTAGTTAGGAACACTGAAGGGGAAAGTGAAGCTCTGTTTTGGCAGAGGAGAAAGCCCATTTGACTGGTTCAACTACTTGTGGAACTGAAGTCTAAGTCAGACACTAAAAGCCTGTGTGGTCTAAATAATCATCTACCCTACACTTCTGTAGAAAATGTGGATTTAGAATTTTTTCTGGCTATTTTCTTTAAACATAACTTCTTTTGTTCAACCACAGTACTCATGACGACAGTGACAGCAAGCATTTGAAGGATTTTTATCCTTTTATGAAGGATAAAAATCCTTCACAATTTATTAGAGACAAGGACACTGCAGTATGGAAGAGACTACCTGAAATGGGGAAAACTGGGAAATAAATGCATTTTAAGCTTTATTAAAAAAACAATGCAGCACAACACAAGGATCACCAGCTTTGTTACATGCCCCCAGTTAAGTAGCATGTGCAAGGTGCTTTTGCTCCAGCTAGCTGACTTTTGAAAAGCACAATATTGGCTAAGGCTAACATTATTTCAAACCTAAGGCAATATCCATTAAGAATAACTAGAGAAAAAAATAATGCATAAACTCTCATAAAAATAATTCAGACTACATTTCTCAACTATAAATAATTCCATACCAGCAAAACCCCAAGGGTTTTTATTAAAAAGAAACAAAATCTAAGCATTTATTAATTTAATAAATATGTTCTAGAACTTCAGGATGACCTAAACATAAAAATGAAAATTTTGAAATGTCTATAGAAAAACACTAAAGTTACAAGATATCTCTAAACAAGCTAAAATGTAAATTTCAGTTTTAAATCTAGACTACATTTGAAGAGCAACTTTGCAATACAAAAGTTAAACTCATTACTATAGCAATACTGCTGAGCCTATGGAAGTGAAAAATACATTTCAGCAAAGTTCCACTCAAGGCAAAGATGGTGGGCTCTTGGGAAATTTCTTAAGGATGGTACTTTCACATGAAGTGGTCTTGAATATAAAAGTGTAACTTGCTTTGATTATAACTGAGAAATAACATTTAAGTCAATACATAGCCTTGTAGAAGATAAAAGTAAAAAATGCACTGAACACTAGAATGCATAAACAAACTTAAAATCCATTTGTATGCACAAGAAATTAGCAAAAAAATGCACTTGCTTTTTTCTTTACTGTACACATAGAATATATAATTTATCCTTTGCTTCTCAGGCAGCTCATGTTAGTTGCACTGTATTTGCCACTTCTCTGTTTCTTTCCAAGGTTCAGTCATCACCTAGTATTTCAATGCCTTACAGTTTCACCTAGAAACCCAAGCAATATCTCATGCTACACTTCACTAGAAAAACAGAATACACTTATTTTTAGTCAGCCTAAATCCATTTAATAGGACAAGGCTTTACAATTTAAAAAAAAAAAAAAACAAAAAAAAACCAAAAAAACCCCACCCAACCTTCTATAAAAGTAGGCTTTCAGCAAATGCATTTCTTAAAAACATGAACTGACTTCAAGTAGACCAGAACAAATATACCTAATATTATCATACCCCTTTCTTTTATTGTAAATTACTCAGGATTACTGTAAGTAATCTAAACCAGTGTCAGATGCTACAAGCAGCAAAAATGTTACACAAGAAGTTCACAATAAGGACAGAAGGTTTCAGAAAGATACCTTTGAAACTTTTTTATCTTTGTGAGACATGGAACCACTGAAACGGAATTAAAAGTCGAAAAAACCCCACTATCACATAAACACACAGAAAATCTGTTTTCCTTTTGCAGGGGAAAACTAAACATGTATTCTTGACATTAGCTGCTAAAGGTTCTTGGATTCTCACACAGCCCAACCCTGACAAGATCAGGTGATCAATGCAAGGTTTAACCATACAAAGTATCCCCCCACAGCCTGACTTGGTGTTTTTGGACACAGCAATGCAGAATTAGACAAGCATAGAAAAAACTTTTGCCATAAAACTATTCAGATATGCAGATGTTACGGCACATACAGAAGTTTCAACTATTAATATTTTGCTAAATACAATTTGTTTTGATAAACCAGAACAGGAATGATTAGTTATGGATTGAAACAGAAGAAGAAAAGCAGTTATGGGGCAAAATAGAAGGTGGAATTCAGGTGAGGGGAATAAAGCCCTGAAACTACAGTGCATACAAGGAGCCCCCTCCCCCCTGAAAAACCTGGCACGATTACTATCCTAAAACTTTATTTAGCAGATCTCAGGTGGTGCTAGTTTGTATGTAGTACATTAGGTACTACTGAACTCAGTCCCTGATAAAGATTAACAGCTGCAATTTAAAAACCTTTGTTTCCTCCTCATTGCTCTACACAAGCCACATTTGGGTGCTGCCTAGAACACATTACTTTCAAATTCAGTTTAAAGCCTTATTGATTGCACATGGTGGACTAACTTAATTTATTGTTATACCTACACATTAAGCACATGGAAAAATTCAAGCACTTGAACTTTGTTCCTAAAACCTCTAGAAGCCAGATAAAGTCTATTTATCTTATATCCATTTAGCTGTATCTGTTGTGGAGTCTTAAAAATTGATATGGTATGCAGGACTGACAGCTTTAATGGTAATAAATACTGGAAAAATACATCCCTGAGATGGCACTATTAATCAAGTTACACTTCTTTATTTTGTCAAAAATACTAGTCGTGTTAATTGCAAGGTTTCAGGTGACAATCAGCTAACAGGCTCTGCTGATTGAGAGGAGTCTTTTAATGACAGTTCAGGTGATTATATTCACACTATATTTAGAGCTTGTTTGGACTGCTTGATTGAAAAAAATAACAGAAAAAACCCCTTGTAACTGAGGTTGGGATTGTTTCCTAGGAGCAAGAATGACTGGGGGACACACAAAATCTGAAGCTCTTGGATTCTGCTCCTTTAGTGGCAGAACTGCAGGCGCAGCCACCAACTGGCAGCAAGCTGCATTTGCTCAGGATGAGTGAGTCAAGAACCAGCCATACTCAGTGTTAAGTGCTAAAAAAGCACAACTACATCAACTTGGAAAATGAAAGTATACCCAACTGAAACTATTTAAAATCGAGAGTATGTGTAATTGCCTTGCTTTTATGAAAGCTGCTAAGTTAGAGAATACTGTACATATCCACTGAAAATATTGTTTCCTAGATATTTCAAATAATAAAAGGATTTTGCACTGCAAAAGAACAGCAAGGTCAAAAGAGAGAACCTTCAATTTTTCATTATGTCTATTCACATACAAGTTTGCCACCATGAATAATACATTTCAGTGATGGTAATTTATTATATAATTTCTTTGCAGGCCTGCCAGATGACCGTAACTCTCTTCTCTGGTACAAAAACAAGTCCAGCAATTTGTTTGGGTCAGCTAGAACTACAATTTTTCCAGAAGTTTTGGAAAACTTCATAAAGGTGTGAGTTTGAGGCAGCCAAGATGCAGGAAAATACATACTCAGACTGCAGAAGAAAATAAAACAATTCCCACTTATTCCTGGCAATAAGAATGAATGAATGAATGTAGCTGTTTCAGTCATAAAAGTGCTTGGCCATATGATTAAGACAGATGGCAGTCTGTCTTAATCACTGTGCACTTTTCTCTTCAGGCTGTAACACTGCTTTACCAGATAGCTCACCCTGAAGCATCATTTCCATAACCCTGTTAAGTAAGGCTGAAGTAAACATTCTTGGATGTAGGAAAGATATACTGATCATTAATTAAATAATTACTGAGAATACAGTGATATCTGCTAAATGGTTCTCCTGTGGACAGGCTGCTAACATTGCCAGAACATCATTAAAAATATAAAAATTTGTTAACTGTAAATTCCACACACAGGATTGCAGACCTGAAACTGGGACTGCATAAAGAAAAGGGTTGTGCCTAGGCTGGTAGTCTTACATACTTGGTTTGAAAATAAAATTTACTCATTCTGTGAGAAAAGAACACCTAGCTTTTAATTCTGAGGCAAGAGATATGTATGCTGTTAGTTGTTCACTATTAAGTCATAACATTATTGGAACAGACACTTGTTAAAATGAAAATGTAAAAAGTTGGAACTTAACCACACTGACAGCAAATTCTTGTAGTCAGAAGTTTTACCAGAAAGTTGCCTTAATGCCTTGCTGGTGAACCACTCAGGAATTTGGTCTGTTTCTGAGCCCTGCTGGTATTCAAGGAATGCTTAACAGATGGTAAAGGAATGGGAGGAAAGGGTTAAAACCAGAAGATGTGGTCAGGAGGAGGGAATAGTTTTGTTCAAAGTGACATTGCAGCTGGGATTGCTAAAAATGTCAGTCTGGGGGAAAAAAAAAAGCCCATTTATTATGTCTGGTGTGGTTTATCCTCTGCCTGTATTAAGGGGAATTCCTGTGAACATAACACACTCTCACGGAGATGCACAGAGCCTTCTCTAGTAGTAAGACAGGCAGAGACCCTGCTGGGGCCCAGCAGGATGAGCTAAGCCCAAGGAGCCTCTGTCCCTGTGTGTCTCTGCTGCCCTGTGTTGTGAACAAGGTTCACAATTAAATAAATCTACTCTACATTTTAGGTGTGGCTTGGAGGTTGCCTTGGTTATCAGTATGTGCTGATTCACACATTACCTAACCAGCACTGACAGGAACAGACATAGGTGAGGATGTGTGTCCTTATGGAATCTTCCATCTTCCTAAAGAAGCAGATCTTCACATGCTACCTTCCTCATCATCTCATGTTTCTTACTGAAGCTGTTCCACCCAGTATAAATGAATTGCTACTTATTAAAGGAAAGTGAGGAGAAAAAGATTCTTTGGCCTCAGCGTTCTAGGATAATTAGGCAGGTTATTATTTGAACATGGATTTTCATGTTCCACACATAATAGCACAGTCATTAGAAGAAATGCAACAAGCCACAGATGCACAAACTCCCTGCCTGCTGAGCAGCACTCAGTGTGGTGGACCAGCAGGTCCATCCAACAAGGCCCTGGGGTTGAGCTTGAGGGCTTGCTATCTTACTAGCAGTGGGAGCTACTGGTTTTATGCAACCCCACTACCAAAATCACATACAGATGTCAGATACTTACAAAGATAGAAAGCAGCAGCTGCTACAAAGTACTGAGGTCTTAATACAGTTTAAAATGTTGTACTCCAGTGTCTAGGTCTCTTTTGGAATTTCCCAGGAAAAGGCAACTTCTCCCTTTTTGGAGCACTCTCAATGAATACTGAGACTAAAGGCTTCAGTAGTACTGTATTGTCCAGGGATGTTGTTATTTGCTGCAAGAAATACTTTATATGTGTGATAAATACTTTAGAGGCACTCACATGAGATAGTCTATTGGATGACCACGTTGCCTGAACTTTCACTATGCATTTGAAGTTCTTCTCAAATGCTAAATCTGGAAAAATTTTAGGTACAAAGCAGAACATAATGGTTAAGTTCAACACTGATTGGCATATAATGAATAGCTGCCTGACCAAAGTGCAAAAATTATAATTATAAATGACAGTTGGAATATTTATCTGACATTAGCAGTTACATTTCTCATAGTGAGGCACTACATTATTGTTATAAAAGTACAACTTTATGCAAGATCAAACTTCTATTCCCAAGTCTGAAAGAGCCCTGATTTTTCAAATTAAGTTACAGTGTTATGGCTCTATTCTTGAGTGTGCCTGCAGATGTTATCATAGCTCCACTGAGCATATTGGTGATTGTCTCTTCCCTAAAACTCTTTGTGATTCAGTAACCAGACATCCCCATGACAGAACTCCCCAAGAATCCAATCTCATAGTCTGTCCAAACACAGCGGTGTTAACACAAAGCACATCTCACAGCGACTTTCAATTAAATAGCCAGTCAAGGAGACTGCATTCATAGTGCTCTCATTTTCATAAAGCATTGGAGTAGCAGCAGCTGTTCTGAAGCTGTAAAGCCTCCTCAGTCAGCAGAAATTCAAATTCATATTTTAACAAAGAGAAGGTGATCTGAAAGTTATATGGGACTCTGTACTTTCCCATCCTGAAAATGGGAAACCTATGGTAGATAATTAAGTATTTACATGACAGAAGAGAGAATAAGAGAAACATGACAATAGCCTGTTGATAAAAAAATAAAAGAATAAAAGAATACTAGATGCCCATCCTGATTTTTCATATCTTTTACTGCATTGTATTGGGGGAAAAACAGTAGATGGGCCTCTAGCCTGAGGGTTGAATCATGAAACCTGCGGAGAGACAGGCACCTTACTTCAATCTGCAGGAAAATTTAGAAGAGTCTTCTTTTGCCAAACTAAGAATGTGCTGTCACCAGCTGGATAGTTTCCCGTGCTCCTCAGTGCCCTACTGCGTATTCCTGCATTCTACCTTTTGTTAGTATTAGCAACTGTGTGGCCCTAAAGTAAAACAGAACAGCTTGCTTACATTCTGAAAAAGAAAAAAATTACTTTTTTTTTAGCTAGACAGCAAGCTACCAGTAGCAACCTGCTCCTTTTGAGCAGCAAAATGTTTCTTCAGCTGAAACCATCCTTGAGAGATGGACAAATATAACCTTGTCTTCAGCCCTTCATTATTAACTGTTATTAACACTTAATTCTTCCTTGTCCAGTACAGTTGCTTTTGGTGGATTTTATTGGCACTGCTGTGACTATGATTCCTGGAGCTCAAAACAGGAATGATGATGGTATGATATACATACTTAATGCATGCTCCCCCAGCAAGCCCTGCAGCCTTTCTTTGCAGCTCTTAGATGGGAATTTAGTCGATGGAATGGGGTGCAGGCAACTGCTACTATCAGTGCAGAGGGAGGTCAGAGAGGCTAAACTTTTGGATCTGGAATGAAGCATGTAGCAGTCCTGGTATAGGAACAGTAACCTCCAGTGAAGAGACACAGCAGGCAGGGAGAAGCAGCACTGCAGAAATCAGTTAAAGACTGGTAACACCCTTAAGCTCATGCAGCAAAGTGATGTTACCCCTAAAGACCCATCTTTGGGGCTAGCACTTTCACTAAGCACTAACAAGATCAGTCATAACTAGCTGAGAAGTGAGATCACAGGACTTTTCATGTCGGCAGACTTGTAAGAATGGGTACAGATGGAATCTCAAAAGTTACAGTTCATTAACACAGCAATTACTCCAGTGTGATTTATTTTCTACCACATAACATACAAATTAGTCTTCAGCAACAATCAAATTAACAATCAAATTAGTCTTCAGTAACAATCAAAACACACTTGACTGCATATGAATTAAAATTCTTTATAGTACCTTCTACACTCACCCTTTTAAGCTATAATATTTTGTTACATCTATTACCGTAAATCCTCCAGGAAAAAACCCCACATATCTAAAGAAATGATTACACAAGGAAAGTAGGAAATCGTCAGTTCTACATTGCTACCCAATGCTCAGGAAAAACGCTGCAGATAAGAATATTAATTTATGGGAAGTTTCATTTCCTTTCTACTTCTCTACTGTACTGTATCAGCCTTCCAATCTAACCACAAATCTCACAGACGATCCATGATAATTTGTCCTGGAATTTTTCTTGTAACAATATCTATCCAGGAGCAGCATTGAGCTAGCTGCATAACTGTTTTTGTTTTCAAAAAGCCTGTCACACTGTATTTAATAAATAACCACAGATGCCATCAAGCATCTACTTATGAACAATAAGCATTCACAATCTCGCTAAGGATAATTCTAAACCTGTACTGCTGCAATACTGTAATCTACTGCTTCACTAATTATGCCACCTTTAAAAGGTCATCTCATATAGAACTGAATCCTCCCTGCCAAATACTGCATGACAAAATTATACTACAACACAGTCTACATCATGCATGAAGTACACTACAAAAAGAAAACTGAGCAAGAGTTGAACCTGGATGGATATAGCCAGAATGTGTCAAGAAAGCTGTTATGACAAGTCTGCTGACAGCAAAGAAAGCAAAATTAATATAAAGAAAACATTTATAAACTGACAAACTACAGATCTGAAGAAAATATAAAGTACCACTAATGGCAGAACAGGAAAAACACCACTTTGGTGTTTTTCTGATTTTAGGGGAAAAAGCCTTTCTCCTGTTGGGAGAGCTAGGTCTATAACAATCTTTCTATACTTGTATTGAAAAAAAAACCAAGTTTGGGTCTTCCTATCTGCAAATAAGAATATTCAAAAACATAAATGTTTCCTTCTGACTCAGCAGCTTAAACAATAACAATATTAGTCACAAAATCCTGAGATTCATTCATTTCTGCTCCATGAATATTTCAGTTCTTGCTGTAAATTTAATGGAATCTATGCAGAGGAATGAGCAGACCCTCCAGTGAAAACATTTGTACTTCAGCACTTAATATATAACATACCAGCTGTATATTAGAGCTGGAGTAAATTTAGCAGTATAACTGATGTTTCTTCATGCACAGACTATAGATAATAGAACAAAAATCCTGCACACAGTCTGTGTTTCAAAACAAGAATGAACAGCACTGTTAAGTAGTTAAAACAGTCACATGATAAACTAAACTCAACAAATGCTGATTGATTCACTTCAGTTTATACAGCATTGTAGATTCCATCTAAAAATCAATCTTGAAATCTCTAAAACTCTGAATTACTCCTGACTGAGGCTGCTACAAATGGAAGAATGCATTTCAGTGGTAACCGACTGGTGGTGAAATCACAGGGAAGCTTTCTTCAGTAAGTGCATGCAAAACATTGCCAGGGTACCCACAGATTGCTTTATTAAGGAACAATTTGATGCCACGCAAAAACAGAGCATAGTTCACTTTTAGTCAGACTGTTGAGAAAAGATTCTTTTTCTGTCTATAGAAACAGATAAAAAATGGCTAAAAAGAAGCTAATGAACTTTAAAAAGCCCCACAGCTTTACAGACAGATGCATTCAATTGAACCACTAAATCACGAATCCTCATATTCTGTATTGTAAAAGTTGGATAGTAAAAACTGAAATTGAAAACGGTAAAATACTTTTTTGCAACTCCAACAGATTGTAATAGTTTTTGCTTACTTTTGAGAGGAGTCTGTACTTGATATCTTTTCTAAAAAATTTGTCTGCTAAGCATAATGGAACATCATTAGCAACCTTTAAAAAATATTCTAAGACAAAATATCAAGGCCATTATTTTTCTAATTCTGAATTCTGTCCATAACATCAGAATGGTACATTCTTAATATTATGATTTAATATATTGTCAAATGAATGGTATATCAAAATAGTTTACACAAACTAACCCTTTCATTTATAACTAATGCATCATCACAAAGAAACCCATATTATCTAACCATATGTATTAATGCCTATGTCATGGAGACAAGTAATTTTCATAGAATAATAGAATCAGTAAGGTTGGAGAAGATCTCCAGGATCACCACGTCCAACCTTTCATCAAACATCACCATGCCAAAAAAAAAACATATTACAAAGTGCCATGTGCAGTCTTTTATGGAACACTTCCAGAGACAGTGACTCCACCATCTCCCTCTGCAGCCCATTCCTATGCTTGACGACCCTTCCAGTGAAGAAACTCCTCCTGATATCCAACCTGAACTTCCCTTGGCACAGCTCGAGGCCATTTCCCCTTGTCCTGTCACTGGCAGTCTGGATAAAAAGGCTGCCTCCCACCTGGCTACACCCTCCTTTCAGGCAGTTGTAAAGAGCAGTAAGGTCACCCCTAAGCCTCCTTTACTCCAGGCTCAACAATCCCGTACCCCAGCCACCTCTAGGATTTACCCTCTAGACCCTTCAACAGCTCCACTGCCCTTCTCTGGACTCATTCCAGCCCCTCAATATCCCTTGTGTTATCAGGGGCCCAGAACTGGACACAGGACTCAAAGTCTGGTTTCACCAGTTCTAAACACAGAGGGACAATCCCTGTCCTGGCCCCACTGGCCACACCATTGCTGATCCAGGCCAGGATGCCATTGCCTTCTTA
Source organism: Melozone crissalis (assembly GCF_028551555.1). Taxonomy (NCBI): domain Eukaryota; kingdom Metazoa; phylum Chordata; class Aves; order Passeriformes; family Passerellidae; genus Melozone; species Melozone crissalis. The sequence continues at coordinate 29,433,068 of NW_026535784.1, read as the reverse complement.
GCCACCTGGACACAGCTGGCTCACATTCAGCTGCTGTCAGCAAGACAGATAAGGTATGTAGGAAGTTTGCACTGTAACAGTGACTTCAAGATACAGCGTTATAGGGCACTATAACCTTTACTGGCACAGACTAGCTAGACAGAGTGACATAAGCACTCTAGAAAGCAAGCTATGGATGTTCCCAAACCTCTTTGAGAAATGAATCCTGGAGAATTCAGCTGCAGAAATTTGAGACATTACTGCTCTGCTCGCAGTACTGAACCTTCTATGTTCATAATCCACGCTGCAATCTTCAAAGTAGCAATCCCTAGGATTTTATTAATCTATTTGCACTTGACTGCCTGAGTTGTCTGAAGATAGAGCAGCCATGGAAGAAGGATTGTAGGTAGCACAGGTAGAAAACTTTTCTTAATCCATTACAGATGTATTCAGTAGGAGCTTCTCTGAAAAATGCTTTCTGTGGCCTGCAGTGAATACTGCTACAACATGCTCTGAGGATCCAGTGACAGAATTGAATAAATCACTTTGTTGATGAAGTTCAATAGCAAGCCATTAAACATAGCCATTCTAGCTTGAATGGTTTATTTCCAGCTTTTAAAGATACCACCTTGAAACATACATAAAGCAACAATTAATCTAAGGCACAGTACACCAGCATCTAAATTACTTTATTAATACATTAATGTGTGCTTTTATTACCCAATGATTTTATTTAAGTAGACAGAGAATAATTAAAGTGACAAGACACATTCTTTTTACTCACTCTCCTCTTTTTCCATTTCTTAGCTCAAGTTTAGCAATGATTCCTTGAAATCAGCAAGCCACCAATTTAAGAGAATGATCAAACAGATCTTCAAATACCTGTGAATGCTAAAGTTCTATTCCAAATGAATCCTGGTGTCTCTAGACACAGAAAATGACAAAACCCAAAGCTATAGGTAACTGTCACACTCTAGGCATTCAACTGCTCCTTTGCAGAGGTTAATGTGCTGTAGGACAGGGTGAGTGCACAGCATATTACTGACAAGGAAATCTCTGTGATTATGGTTCATAACTTCCACTACAAAAACGAGTGACAGGATGATTTCTAATCATTTGTCTTCACATCCAGTCAACCAAAATTCCTTGAAGGTCTGTACTACTAGGGATGCTTGCATGTACTGTCTATTCAAATGCATCCTCAGCTGTTGTGGAACAAGTTAGAATGGTCCATAAGGACTTCTTATCTCTTCATTAAAGCTTTGAAATAGTCTCCACTACTCCTCAAGCCCCTTTTCTTGCATGTCAGCATTTTCATTTCAGCAATTTTCTTTTCAAGAGAAAACCTCGACTAAATCTTAAGAAAGACAATTAAATATTCTCGACATAAATTTTATGTGTAGAGTCATAGTTCCACTTCCAGCCCGTTATTTCAAATGCCTGACAAATATATTGTTAAATGGCAAGGCAAAGGGCCTGTTCAATGATTACTATTCATCACTTCTGGCTACTCAGTTCTTAGGAAAACAAGCAGACCATAACAGCCATTAAATGCTAGAAACAACCATTTTTAAGAAGTAATAACTGGTGGTACTTAGCACTGTCCTCTTCTAAGTTGAGATGCTAACAGGACAAAAGGAATTAAATGCAGTCTACTACTTGCTCAGTTGGTCGACTTAGCAAAGGGTTTGAAACCATGAAGTGAAACTGTGTGAATCCTGGAATTTTATTACATGCAGCACCTAGGAAAAAATAAAACAAGATTCTAATTTACTACATTTGACATTAGTCTCTCTGTCACTGTATTTTATCATCTAAAGATCCAGTTACTAATTCTACTACAGTGGAATAATTATTCTTTTACAATCTGTTTAACCCAAGATATCTTGAAAGCATTTAATTTTTAAGTTAAAATACAGTACTGCTGGTTGTTGTAGTGCAATTAATGCCCTTATAGTACAATTCAAAACAGTAACACAAGTCAGGAAAATCTCTCTCTCTTTCAATCCTGATTAATTTAATGAGTGCCTTCAACACTAATCTCTTAAACACAGAACTATAGGAAGTAGCAGATCAAAGAATAAGCAAAGCAGTCTAACTAAATAATCCACATTGATTAGCAAATTGTACTTCCTACTGATCTAAGAGTTCACTAATGAGATGCCTGGCACAATGACTACTCTTAGATCACTTTGAAGCTATGCTTAACATTCATATTCTCTCCCTCCCTTATGCCATATCTAGGGTAGGCAAGGCAGTCTTTTTTTAAAACCTTCAAATTAATCATATACAGTCCAGGAAAACAAATGAAGGTTGTAAATATTTTTGGGTTTTGCTAAGACTTCCATAAATTTTGTGAAAGTCTAAGACATCAAAATGCAAAATTAAATTATCTCCAGTCTGCACTAGGACACAGCTGCCCTGCTAACCAGTATTCCATACTGTGAATGGCCACTACTGCTGCAGTCTTCAAAGAATAATGAAAAACTTTTTCAAAATCTCTGTTCAGTTTTGTACATCAGTGACCTAGTCAGGGTCAAGCACCTTTGTCTGCAAAACAAAACACATACCGTAACTTCCAGTTGTATTGGCGCAAATGATAGCACCAAAGAACTTTGGAGCGTACTTCTGGATTCTGGAAATAACTTTCTGACAGGCTACTGTCGGGTCTGTTCCCATCCTCATATATTCCACAGCTTGGTAACTAAAAAAAACCCAACCCCATACCCAGAAGATTAGCCATATTTAGGTTACATAATTTAAAATACCACAGAAGAGACCCTGGTTTCTTTGAATAATGGAAACACATGATAATTTTTTAGGGCAACTTCTTGTTGACAATTATTACTCAAATTGTGCACAAAAGCAATTAAAAACAAGACTAAAAGGGACTACAAGATGACATCTATACCATGTATCATTCTATGGCAGGCCAAACCAAGACAGAACTCTGATCGTTTGCAGTAGAAGAGGCCAAGCAAAAGATCAGTTAAAGAACTGCAAGGCGCAGTGGCTTAGAAGACTTCTACTTTTCATCACATGATTTGGTTTAACATTAGAAGTAGTAAATTGCTAATTTTCAGAAAGGCTAATGTCAAGATAATTTTTTGAGGAAAACTCTATATTACATTACTGATAAATTACTGAGTTCAGTAAGCATTAAGAAAATCTTTCAGAAAAAATTAAGTTTCTGAAAACATCAAAATTGACAGATTTTATTTTATGAATATGAAGGTACCATGTTTTGACCAGGACTTTGAGCCACTTTCAAACTTTTTGCAAAGTGACTAAACCCCCCCCCTTATTCTAAGAGTAATCAAAATGAATTTCTTTTATATTGAAAGAAATTGCTTGAGATGAACCAGTTGCATTTCCAAAATGTCCTGAGGTAAAAAATTACTTATGTTGCCATTTTCTTTCAGAACCTGAAGATTAAATGGTAACTCACGACATAACTTACAAGCAAACATTTTATCATTTTGATGAAAGATGCATATACCAAGACAAACTTGTTACACCAAGACATCTACAGATTGCATTAATTACAGATGTTATTGAAGTTCCACAGAAAAGAAAAACTTGCATTTCGAGACTCCCAATTATTTTTGATTTATTCTAACAATCAAATAGGTTTAAGTTATCTAAAGATAAGTATCTGAATATAAAGCTGTATTTCACTCTTGACTAATCAAAAACTCAACAAGAAGTTACCACCTCAATGAAGACACATGGAAAATATTAACAATTTTTCCCTTTATTTGACACTTCCTTCACTTCTGGGAGGTTAATTCTTGTCTTTGTTTTCATGTGGGAATATCTAAATATCATGGAATTAGTAAAAATCTCTATCCATAAGGAACCAGTAATTAACCACCTAGTCTGGTGATTAACCACTAGTGCCAACATTAAATGTTTTAAGCATTACAGATAAATACTTCAGGCTGCTTAAATGCAATCTAAGCTTTTACTGACTAACCTTATAGTGGAGATCAACTCACTACTCACCTTGGTATCTTGTATGACAAGATAGATAATTCATGAAGTTGTCAACTGCCTTGTATTTGAAAGACCAACTCAGAACAGCTTGAAATTCACTGACAACATGTGTAAATATGCAACAGCTAGCAGGCTTTCTTGGCTGCTAGAGTTTCAGAGAAGTTGTCTGAGTGATATGAAGGCCATTTATATATTATCCTTCAAGCATCAGTGCCCATTATGTTCAGCATGGCCTTCCATAATTGATTCCTACTGAGACTAACCCACGAGGACCCTCATGAAGAGAGCTATTTCTTACACAGTTTATGCAACCACTGTGACAACAATAAAACACCTCTTTCAGTTCCAAATTAGATGCAATTACAAAGGATTGCTGCAGTGATACCTCCTGAGTGAGTTGAGACTCACAGCTCATCCTTTCTTCAATTTATGATACTTTCCCACACACAAAATGCTTGGGAGAAGAAAGCTAATCGGTTCTGCTAAAAACTATACAGGTTGGAAATATACTCATTACCCACTGCCTGTTTGCTCACAGCTTGGCAGTATTAAGGGATCTGTCATCAAGATATTTAAGTCTCTTCTTTTAAAACAGATCAAAAGGGTAACTTGGTTCTGCTACTATTCTTTCCCCTTCCACTCCGTCCTTTACTCCCAACTTCAGCAGCCACTAAGTCAGACCATATTTTTAATCAATTTCTTCATTTGCTGAGTCCACATTTTGCTGCAGAAATCCAGCAAAGTCTGCCCTAAGGACAAACCTGGGTAAGAAGCGCATCATGATGTCACCATCCCCAGTGGCTGCAGCTCCTCCGGCTGTACTGTCCGCGTAGGATCCCGCTCCAGCTATTGGAGAATCTCCCACACGCCTGTAGTGAACAGTGGAAAGTAAAAACCAAACTTTGTCAGCCTTGCTGCCTCCAGCTGACTTAGCATTAAACCCACAGGAGAAAAGAACAGGTAAAGAGGTCAATTCATTGCAGTCAAAAGTCTTGTCTTAAAACTACCTGTAAAAATGATCTGTGATAACCTGACTGACCTGAGGCTCAATCCACCGCCAATGCATAACTGTCTGTTATTATACTGACAGTAGTTAAGCCAGTGAGCTTTAGCCTGTGGGCAACAGTAAGCAGCTGGGGACATTAATATGTTCAATAACTTGTTGCTAAATCCAGAAGTTGTCTGACTTGGTTGACAGACAATAATCCTAACTGTGTAGAAAAAGTATCTCAAAGACATAACACAAGCCTGAGGCTCTGATTTTATGTACATTTCTTAGGAGACTGCACCTCTCCAAAATGCTTATTTGTCCCTGGTGCCTTGCCTTACAAGTTGTCTCACAACTGTGCCAGTTGTTTGTGCCTCTATATGGTGAATTAACCAAGCTGAAAAACAAGCATTCCCTCAAATGCAACGTGTACTCTTGCAACTGAATCAGTTTCTCAATATTAGGATTTATGGCAAGTGCACAAAAAAAAGCAAAGCCATTTTGTGATCTACAGGTTAGTGTTTTAAGTCCCAATGACAAGTTTAACACAGGAAACAAGATGGGGAAAAAGGCTTTTTTGTAAAATCAGAGATACTAACCCTGGAAGTTTGTGGATTGCACCATTAGTAGATGTCCCAGAAGCAACAGTTCCACTCGCGCCAATTACAACCATACCTACAGGGACAAAACATATTCAGGGACACTACTAGCACATTTATTTAGTTGGCACTTACAACTTGTTAATTCTTGGTATTGTAGACCATCAGACAAAAAGTTACTGCTAAACTTAGAAAAATCCAAACTAAACCAAAAAGTGCAAGTTTCAAGACTACGAAGTATAAAGATATGAAGGACACGAACCTGTAACTGCTCTAGTCCTTTGTCTGATCCACTCATTAATCAACTTCCAGTCTTAGCAATTAACAATCCTCAATCAGTAAACTCTCAGAAGTTTTACGGACTACTACTGCTAACTTCTTTTAATGTTAGTTTCTGTAGAAATTTACTGATTTAGAAGAAAGCCAGAATAGAAGAAAAATGAAAGCAAACTTTATAAGTTTAAGGAGCGTGAAAAACACTGCTTTTAGTTGGCAACAGGACTAACGGTATACTCATTTCTTCTACCACTGCAAGGCCTTTTAAGTTGGTGGTGACAGCGCATCATAATCAAGACAAACATAATTATTTTAAACTTAGTCAGTTTCCTAAGCATCCACAGCTGCCCAAGCAATTATGCCAAGCTATCTATGGGAAAAGCAGCAGGGCAATGAACAAGAGTTAATGGCAAAAAATGAAGCAAGCATCTGTGCAGCCAGTGAACTTGAAAAAAACAAAAACAAATCCTACTTTTAGGCATTCCATCCTAACACATAAGTAACAGAATCTTGAAACCCCTATAAACAGAATAATTCCTATATTAAATACTCTTCTTTAAATAAGTATGATTTAATTGTTAGAGGAATGAGGAAAAAAAGATTAGCATCAGAGTTAGCAAAAGTTGTTACCAATAGTATCATGGTTATGAACATTTCTTTGTGAGCTGGTCTGTTCTTCTTTATAAGTAACTTCTTCACGCCGTTTATATGGTCCACAGGACTTTGAAGAGTCTGGCACCACATTCTGTAATTAGTTTGTGATTTGTATGAATAATGTAACACATTCAATATAGATAAATTAAAAAATACTCCAGTCAATACCTATAATCTACCACAAAGGCACTAGATGTCCAGTACTTAGACCACAGAGATGTACTGAGAGATCCCAAAAATGGTTTCGCTTCATGAATAAAGACTGATTTCTGGCATTACACAGTAAAAAGATTTTCCTGGAAAAGTTACGTTGTTCAAATTAAGGACTCTCTTTTGCTCAACTGACTGGTCAAAAAAACCCCCAAACCAGTGTACAAACATGTAGAATTCTGTAACACCCAAAGCAAAAAAAAAAACCTAATTCAAACAACAAGCCAAGCTCACCACAACAGGCAAGTTTAATGGACATCTGTATTAACCTGATGTATTCATAGGTCTGCATAATGCCTCTAAGCTATTTAAAGACCTTAATTATTACTGTAAGATTTTTTTTCAGAAATTTATACATGCATCAAAAAATACATGCACTGCTTTGTTTATTTTGGGAAGTCCTGTCCCAGTCAAGAACTAATTAATTCCCACACCAAAACACTGCTACAGCAAGGTCAAAAGCAGCAGGAGCTAAGAAATTATAACTAGACACAGACACTGCCAAGTCTACCAAGTGCTTAGTAATACCAAGTTTTTTCTTGTATAATAGACAAAAATTCTTTTTCTTCACATGTAAAGGGTAACTTCAACATAAGCTGAAAGGAAGAGGCACTAATGACTTTCTAAATCCCCCCTCCACTGCCATTACTGCACTGTACCTTCCAGTAGTTTGGCTGACAGCTTTGATTAAGCCACTCTGAATACAGCGAAAGGGATTTCTGGGTAGTTAAATCTTCATATGGAAATCCCATTTTTACAGCAAACAGGGAGGCTTGAAAAGTAAGAACAAAATAAAAAAGAAACACTGATTTATTCACAGTTTTATGGGTTTTATGATAATGTATTAATTTTTTTTTTTTAGAAATCAAGAAATTCGGCATCCTTTTTGGAGATGAGAAATACATCTTCAGGGAGCAGTTTCAGCCATTAGAATGATCTAGAACTGCAGTAGCCAACTCTTGCTTCACAGGCAGTGACATAAAAGTTTTCCCATTGAAAGAGAAACAAATTCAACTCTGTTAATCAACTGGACACAAGGATATGAAGCAACGATGGCCTAGGCATCACAGAAATAAATAATTCATAAAAATATAAGTGTATTTTCCATAAAAAGCAAGTTTTTATCCAACATAAATAACACTATGTTTGTCATTAAAACTGATACCTGAAGAAAGCAATCCACCATCTTACATCACATTACACTTTGTCCAAGCAGCTTTAGAAGTGACTGCTTCCTTGTTTTCAAAATTAATATAGTATGTGACAAGAGAGCAAAAGAAATACCAACACAAGCAATGAAAGAATGCTACACTTCTAAGAATGACTTATCATTAGGAAAAGGGAAAAGAAAAAAGATCAACTCTTCTGTCATCTTTCAGCTGCAGATACCTTTGATATTACCCAGTAACAGATACTGCTGCTAGGTGCAGCTGCTTGAATTTATATTATCTATCCTTGATAATAATGTCACTATAATACACAGGTGAACAAACTTATCCAGTCCAAGAATTAAGAGAAGCCTTCAATTATTTCTGGACTGCTTTTCTATGTTTTTCTTAAAAACTGACACAAGTATCAGCACTCAGAGGAAAAGAAAATTGACAGCTTCAATTAAATAAATACTTTCCCACTTATAGAACAAACAGACAGAATTTGGGGTTTTTTGTTGTTGTTTTGTTTTGGGGTTTTTTGTTTTTTTGGTGTGGTTTTTTTTTTTTTGTTTGTTTGATAAAATTGTGCTTGTGCATGTTTATCAAGAATTATTTCATAGCTTTTGAAACATTGTTTCTATTCCAGAAAGCAGAGTTCCTGATCTACAGAGATTACACGCATTTATATGAAAAGATTTTACTGTTCTAGCTATCTTTTCAGTAACACAAGTACTTCTATTTAGAAATACAAGTATTTCTATTTTGTTTTCTCACATGCCTGTTTGAAGGTTCATATGGATTTTCTTTTTATTCATCTTCATCTGGTGGTGAAGACAACCAGAGTTTCTCTTATCCAAGTTCCGATTTCCACAAAAAAAACATTTCTTCAAAAGAAATAGTCTTTCTCAATTTCTCCACTGTTTTCATTAATTCACTGCAATTAAATACCATCTCCAATTTTGACTCAGATGAATCTTTAGCTTTCACATCTTTCTTTTGCCATTACTGCTAGGTGTTTTCTTCTGAGCAAGCTATCACTGACAGTAAGTATTCAGCATAATAAACTTGTCCATATCCCTCCATTAAGCAAAGAGCTATCTTCTTAGCTTAGAAGATGTATCTAAAATCAGCACTTTAATCCTTCTGTTTCTTCATTTTCCTTATCTGTTCATTTTCCAGATTAAAATTAAAAATACTATGGTAACTAGCAATGAGGGGCAAACAAGTATTAGAAGTATTTCTCCCTCCACTATTTAACACCTGAACAATTTCTTTTTCTGCACTACATGAGAAATTTCTCTTAGAAAAGCCACTCATCATCATGGTCAATTGCCTTAAATTAAACAGAATCTGCATGTTCCTCTGTTCAGACCTTCAGTCAAATTGTATCCTCACCTCCCAAAATTGTTTCATTTTACTCCATCAAAAAATTGCTCGTGCACTTACTTTTGCACATGCTAATTACTTCAAGAACATTTTATCTTTTCTTATCAATTTCAAAGCAATTGAATCACCATTAATGCTCAGATGCCATTTTCCACACTTATCTGCATATTTCTTTCTGGGCAGGTACAGGCTCAGAGCAGGCTTCTTAAAAGCCAAGAAACCTGTTCACCACTCACACACCTCTGGGGAATGAACAGCTCTTTTTGAAACTGGTACTACTCTACCAACAGCAGCCTGTATTTAAAAAGCTCAACTAATCCTCCAATTTGCTATTGCTCTTTTGTTGTGTCTGGGAGTACAGCCTTTAATAAGTTTTTTTTTTCATTTAAATTCTCACTAATACTTTTAAACTATGAAATACACTAATCACAATCAACATACACCAAAATATTAGAAATTAACTCCAGTGTCTATTAATTCTGCCATTCCTTAGAAAAAGTTACTGGTGTTAAATGCAATACTTACATCTAACAGTTTTTATGGTGTCTTATAATAAATCGTCTTTGCTAACTTGGTTATCAGTGATATCAGCCTTGGGATTACAAGTCAATATTTGCAGTTAAGCCAATGGAAAAAACATACAACTATTTTTTCTGTCTAAAAATAAACCTGTTTCATGGACACAGAATGGAAGAATAAACACTTTTGAACTATTTGAGTAGATTGATTTGATTGTCAAGAAATTCTTCTACCTGTATTACCAAGATGAAAATGTGGCAATTTTACTATGAAGTGTTTTAAAATGAGGGTTTGACTTGGAAAGAGTTAAAGGAATAATTACCTGACTCTCCCACTAGTAATGTATGCTTAGTGTATTCAATGACCTTTCGTGCTACACCAATCGCATTTTTCACACGCCTGAGATCTGCAACAGCCCCAACTTCCATAGTGTTGCTGGAAACAAGGAATATTTAAAACTTATTATAGCTACAAGAATAATTGCATACTTTTTACTAGACAAAATCTATTCTCATTTAGATCAAAAAGCTTGCTTCTTTACCACAATGCTTTAATTGTTCTATGCCACAGACAGATGTCACTATATTAGTAGGGAAAGACTTCCTACATATATTGTTTCCTTTCACAGGCATGGAGATGTTGCTCAAGAAACAGTACTTCCATTCACAGCAATATTTTCAGTAGAGTAACTATTTTGTTACATAAACTCAAAACATGATCCACACATTTGCAATTACTTTTTAATCATGATAGCTTTAAACAGCAAATAAATTATTGAAGACAATTGCTCCAAAAATGAAATATTTACAGACTGAATGTAAAGGGAAAGCTAACAATGCTACAAACCATCTGTTTCAGCTGCTATACCCTAGAACTGGATTAATGCACTACAAGTGAAGAGTCACTTCCTACTCTTCCACAATCAGGTATGTTATTTTGTCTTGTTCTACAAATAGCGTGCCTCATAGTCAGCCCCAAAGCACCAAGATCCTGTAACAACCTTTAAGTGTGCTAAAAATGGCAGGTATGAGAAACAAGTTAATGGAAGTTGGCTTTCACTGGGTGTTGCCTGAACTGATATTACTAATTATATTGATAATTAAATATTATGATGTTGTCAATATTGACATAGTGATATGTGCTGTGGAGTGGTTGATATTGTTGCAGTGGCCTGGTTGTGAGGATGGTTCTGTGTGTTGTGGTGTGGGTTTGTGAGTTCACACTGGACAGACTGTTGCTGGCCTAACCTCTGAGACACGACCTTAAAAGCAGCAGAACTCATCCAGTGATGGCCCTGAGGATCACACTGATGAAACTGTGTGGGCACCCAGGAGAGTGACATGGGGTGAGACTATGTAAAATGAAAACAAATGTGCAGCAAGCTGATGGAACACCAGGAATATAAAACGTGGAGCTGCCAGATGAGCCTCTGGTGTTCAGCCACGCTCCCAGCACTGCCCCTTTTGCCTTGTGAACTTTTTTATTCTTCTCAATAAAACCCTTACAATGCATTCCCACTTGGGGTCTGAGTCATTTACAACAGCAGGGATCATTCTCTTCTCTGTACAGTTTCCTTACCCATCCATAATCATTGCATCCAGAGTTGTTTCTCCACTTTCATCCGGGCTTCCTCCGTAGCCCACGCTGCCATCGCACTGATCGATCTCACATTGGCCACAGCCTCTCTCGACCGCATCCAGCTCTGAACCTCCTGACTCCAATACTCTCCAAGCTGTAATCAACACAAATAATTAAATGGCACTAGGGAATAGAGTTTCCACTGCTGCTTGAAGATAAACATGATGCAGGTGCATTATGTAAGTGGATAAAAACCAGTAAACTATAAATTACACATTAAAAGTCAAACTATAAATATAAATACAATCAAAGAATTGGTTATATTTTCTAAATTCACTATCCACTTTTCAAAATATTCTTCTCCTTGCATATCTGATTAGTATTTCTGACTGCGAAACAGCTTTTCTTTTGACTGAGGTATTATTTATTAACCATTATCACAAGTTCACTATATCAAATGCCCTTCTCTGTCCAGAAACAATCATTACTTTATCACCACTCGTTTAAAGCCTTCTGGGAGAAAAAAGGGGGGGGGAAACATCTTCCAATGCAAAAAAAGAACAAAAAAAAAGGTCAAAAAAAAAAAAAGGTGCTCTCAACAGCTTCGTATGAGAGTATTATGTGTCCAACTGCAGAATAAAAAGGTATAAATCTACATCAGAACTATGTAAGCACAAAAGCAAAGTGAAAATTATACATAAGAAATTAAGTCTCCACATTGTCCTGTTAAACCCTCGGTGCTCCATTCTTCAGGATCTAGATCATGGTGCAGCTTTGTAAGACACTGCAGATGTGTCAACCGACATGACTTGGATACACTGAGCCTGAAGGCACTGCAGCTAGATTTCACAAGGACGGACCTCAGGCAACATCTTCTAAGGTGCTTGAGCTTGCAGCCACTGACAATCACAGTCCTGCTTACTCCAATTTGTGCTGGCTCTGGCACTCCATCACCTGACAGACCCAGCACAGGGGAGGCAGCATATGCCAAGAAGCCTAATCATCACAGATGCTTCACTACTACATGAAGTTGCCTGCACCAGGGAAAAAAATAAGACTTAATACTATGCATCCAACTCCACATATGCTTGCGTCTATTACAAACGTCAGTGTGATGAGTATTGTCTGATTCCTATTACCTTTGTTGCTGTATTACCTTTAAGCCTTAGCACAGGCTTTCAGAAGCTGCAAAGCCAAGGGCCTTGCAATTTCATGACTGTATTTCACTTCTAACCATTAAAAGGCTTTAATGGTAACTCGTTTCAGAAGCAAGCATTCTGTAGTGAGGTGTTACTTACAACTCGGCTGTAATAAAATAATCTGCAAGTCTTTAAAAATTACTATTCACAGCTAATGTATGTTGCCATAGGAAAGCCTGCTTTTACTGTCAATAACACATCACAAAACAGAGTTTCAAAGAAATAACTATTAATATAACTATTAATATAACTATTAATAATATAACTATTAATATAACTATAATATCAAAAAACCAAAAAAACAAAGCCTTAAATAACACTGCACAAGAGTGCAAACCACATTATTAACAAAAGCATGTCTCTGATCTAGCTTTTTCGCAGTTCGTAAATCCCCTCATTAGTTTCTGGGGTTTTGGTCGGGATTTTTAGCGTTACTTCCCATCGTGGAAAGTGAAACCATTAGCTCGCAGGTTCCTAGTGGCAGAGAGACGGAGGGGCAAGCTCCGGCGCTGGGCCCTTCCATAGGAAGGATAACCCTTTCCGAGCCGGCCGAGGCACCTCCGCGCCGGCAGCGGGGCTGCCCCAGAGCCGTGACGGGGCAGCGCGGCGGGCACAGCCGGGCTCCGCAGCCAGCCCGCTTGGCAGCCGGGGCACAGCCCGCTCCTTCTGGCCACGCTTCAGCCCAGTCACGCCTCAGAGACTCGTTCTTCCTTAACCAGCACCGACACCCAGGTGCGCCCGGCAGCCCCTCAGCAGAAGGGCGCTCCCGAAAGACACAGCATCGCCCCACCCGCCCCGCTGCAGCCCGGGGCCCCGCCGGGACACCTGTGTCTGCGGCCGTCCTAAACGCCCAGGTGTTGATGACTACAGGCAGAGCGGCAGCTGAGGCGGCGCCCGCCGGCGTCAGCACACCGAGGAAAAGGAGCGCGACCGTCACTCCCTGCCAGTCCCCGCCGCGTCCCGCCGCCATCGCCGCCCGGCCCGTCCCCCGCTCGGCTCCGCCGCCTCCAAGCCGGCGGCGCAGGCGCGCACGGCCCCGCCCGGCCCTGGCCGCGCTGCCCACTTGCCGTGCGAAGCGGGCCGGGCCTGGCGCTGACCGCAGCCCGGCGTCAGGCTCTGCAGGCACGGAAACGGTGTCGTGCCTAGGAAGAGCTAAACCCTCGGCAAAGGCCGAGGCCCACGCCCACAAATACAGTTTGTATTTCACAGAATCATAGAATGGTTTGGGTGGGAAGGGACCTTAAAGATCACATAGTTCCAACCCCCCTTCCGTAGGCAGGGACGCCATCCAGTTGACCAAACTGTTCAGAGACCCATCCAACCTGGTCTTGAACTTCCAGGAATGAGGCATGCACAGCTTCCTTGAGCAGCCTGTTTCAGTCCCTCACCACCCTCACTGTAATGAATTCTTTCTTACTATGCAATCTAAGCCTGCTCTGTTTCAATTTGAACCCATCCCCCTTGTCTTGTCACTACCTGCACTTATAAATAGTCTTCATCTTTCCAGTAAGTTCCCTTCAGGTACTGGAAAGCTGCAATGAGGTCACCCTGAAACCTTTCCAGGCAGAATAACTCCAGTTATTCTGCTATGTCAGTTTTTCCTCTTAGGAGAGGTGCTCCATCCTTCTGATCAACCTGGTGTGGACTTGCTCCAGCAGGTCAACCTCTTCCCTGTGTTGGGGACTGTCAAGATCCGTCCTAGTGAACAGATGACCTGATGGTTCGTAGGAATGATCTCAGAGTGCAAAAACCAACACAGTACAAGGGAGGTTGCAGTGATAATCAAAACAAATGCAGTTTTATTGAAATAGCCACAGCAAAAATGCAATAGAGGGATTAAGGGAGAGAAAAAGATAGAGATAGAGAAAAAGAGAGGAGAGAGAGAGGGAGGGGATATAGCTACCAACGCAGAGACAAAGTCCTTTGGTCCAGTCCAGTCGAGGGTCCGCCTGCTACGCTGGGGAGATCTCAAAGGCTCTAGCTAACTCAGAGGTTTTTATTATTGAAAATTGTGAGGAGGGGGAAACAGATACAATAGGGAACAGATGTAACAGGTAGTCCATGTTCTCAGCAGTAAGCGAGAGCCATTGTTTTCTTGGTTCAGTGGTCACAATCTGCAGGCAAACATCTTGCTTTGGCCAGCTTGCCTCCCCCACACACCTCCCCCGGGCTCTGTCACAGTGGTTGTAAAACAGGTGAGGGTCTTCTGTGGGAGACCACCTGAAACTCAGGAGAAGTCCAGCCAGGCCGAGAGATGGGACAGCTTCCAAAGCTGCTATTGTTGCAGACGGGGCACGGTGCCCCCTTCTTAGCATACAGCAAACACACCTGTGAAAACAATAGCTTAACCCTGAGCTTTCAGGTCTCAGGGCCTTTGGCGTGTGACTTTTCTCCTTCAGAGTCAGATATTCTAGACAGGGGGGGTCTTCTCTTCAGTTATCTCCCAAAGACGATTGTGAGGCAGATGAGGGAAAATTCGGACAGACTCTCACATGGTCCCAGAGAGCTGGATGCAGTACTTGAGGTGGGGTCTCACCAGAGCAGCCTAGAGGAGCAGAATCTCCTCCCTCAACCTGCTGGCTGTGCTGCCTTCGATGCAGCCTTTTTATTGAGTCTGGATATGTGTTACAGCCAGCCTGTTTGTGCAGGGCCCCCACCTGCTGATGAGATTGCCACTGGTGCTGGAGTGCGAGAGCTGAGCTGTAGTGGTGTGGGAAGGCTGTGCAACAGCAGGGATGCATGGTGGCAGCAATCTCCCCCTAAGCTCATGAGATCCATTTGCAGCATCTTCATGTGCCACCTTGCTAACATGGATGTCTTTGTCAAAAGCGCCTTATGCCACAGAGACATTTCTGCGAAGGGTGTGTTTTGGGACCTACTACAACCAAATAGTTCATTTAAAAAATTGTGAAAAGCCTTGCTTTACAGAAATCATAAAACTTATAGCATGTAATTTCTTAATTCTGCCCCTGCCATTCAAGCTGTTCCTGATAAACAGTTAGCAGTAGTTCAAAGCCTTTGACCCATTGCCGTAGCACTCTGACAGTGTCCAGGTCCAAAGGCTTACCTGCTGTAAGCAGAATTCACTGGCTTGTGTTCAGGGCTGATTAGGTTCAAGGAGCCACTGATCATCAACCAGCTATTATATCTGAACAAAAGGAAAAGGTGACTTTTGCTTCTATGTGGATAAAAACTCAACTCTTTTTATTCTTAAGTACTCTTTTGGCTTGTCCTCATTACTCCTTTTCAATATATAATGTGCCAAACTCAATTACACTTTAGCACCAATGTTGTTGGTCTTGTGTTTGTGCTAAGAGGGGATTCTTGGACCTCATGTGTGACAACCTGAGTTTTGTAGGCATATATAAATTGTGAGTGCACCCAAGCTGGTTTAAGAAGCCCAAAGCAATGTTATTTTTATTGTAACAAAACGTTCCACAGCCTTTGGAATTAAATGATTGCCACAAAGGAATGTATTCTCCTTTATAACAGAAGTTGCAAAATAATGAAATACAGTATTGAGTTTGACTTCAGTGATAGTATGGCCTTGGTTTCAGCCATTTCCCAAAAGCTAAACTACGAGTAATCTCAAGAAACCTTTACTCAGTACTCAGGTAAGTACTGTTAGCTGATTTATTTCTGCTATCACTGTTCTTATTTAATACTGTATGTATTTCTCTGTACGCCAGTTAGATGAGGGAGATGAACTGAAACACAGATCCAAATTAATATTAGCTGAAGGGAAATAGAACAAAATATTTTCAAGAAATAAATTTAGCAATAAGTAAAAAAAAAATTACATATATATATATATATAATCCAACACATTCATAAAGTGGATACATTAATGATATTTTTCAAATACAGTTTTCTTTTCATGAGATAAAATGGACTGTTATGAAAGAAAACCACTTTAATATGGGTGTCATTCAAGTAAGTATTGATTGTGATGGTTTCATCTGCAGGCTGAGCCTGCACAGCTGTGGAGAGAATGTTTTGTATGACTTGAAACAGCAGAACATTATGCTTTGAGGCTCATGCAGAAATTCGGTTGGTTTGATTTCTGTGGCATGCTTTCTAACTGGCACTCAAATGTGAATGACTTCCTGCTAGAAATAAATGCAATCTTGAATCCTTGCTTTACTGTATACAATGCTATTTAATATATTTTTATGCTGTATGTGAACAAACAAAGCAAACACTGCTTTCAGTATAAAACCAACAGCAAGGTCAATAAAACTCTCTACATGCTGAAAGCTAGGGAGAATTTGAGCAGTGTCAAAAACAACTCTGCAAGTCTGTTCTGCTGCATCCACAGGCTCTTGATTTATGTTCAGTCTCTCACATAAAGTATTTTAAAATTGGTCTTGGGATTTAAAAATTCTTTGTATTTTCTTAAAAATTACCTGTTGTCTTATATCAGTCCTTGCTACATCAGCAATGGAAATGCCCCTTCATCTCTTTGTCCCCAATACTTACTGTTATCTTAGAGACCATAGCTGAGCTAAATGATGACGCTAACAAGCTTTTGTCCCTGCTGCTAAAAAGCAAATCAGTGTTTATACAAGGAGAATTTTTGTTCATATGTATAATATTGAAAGAATATTCTAGAGAATGGCTTGCATGGACAAGGACTTAGTGAGAGGATCTACAGCAGACAACACTGTGACTGGATGGCACTGAGTAATTAATGAAAAACACAGGAAGAAATTCACCTCTTTCACTGAGAGGGTGTGTTCCTGCAGTGGCCAAATTCTGACCTCAATTATATCTGTGTGACCTAATCTGGCACCATCTTTTAAAAATGCATGCCTGGCTCCTTTTTGCTGTCTCAAATTTGCTGTAAATGTGCTTTGAAATCTAATTAAATTTTGTAGTTATATAGTTATATAATTAGTTTGCACTTTTATCATCATTTTAGTTACAATTTCTAACACTAACATAAACACATGAACAGCAAATATGAGAATAATTTCCTTAATAAAAGTAATCAAGTTTGATTAGCACTTGCTAATTAAAATATATTTTTAAATTAACTGTCTGTTGTGGTTTTCTCATTCAAGTAGATTTGTAGAAGCACTGGATTGGATTTTAAAATTCTTTTTTTTTCTCTTTCAATCCTTTTTTGGCTTCTTATAATATGCATGTTCACTCATTCGCTGAACAACACTGTAAAGAACGAACACATTTATTCATAGTCTGTGTCTCCATCAACTGCCTCTCAAATCTTCTCGGAAAAAGCCTTATGCCTCTTCTCAAACTTGAGAAGAGCTATGTGTAAACATTTTCAAAGCTACTTAGTTATCTTCACCTGAATCCCCTGTAAAACTTTCAGTGTGTGATCTGTCAAAGTGTATAAAATTTGAATCACTCAATTATCCGGACCTCTGCTTTCCCTGCTGCTTTCATCTCTTTCCCAACCATCTTTTTCCATGTGTTACATGTTCTCTTTCACTTCTGCTGTCAGGTCTTTTGGGTATGAATTGTCATTCCATTGTACATTGTGTAGCACCAGTGCCTGCGACCTTATCACTCTCTGGTCCTTGGCAATATGTTAATGAGCATTAATATTGATAATGAGAAAAAATACAGCTGCTAATTATAAAAATCAAACAGCCATCAATAACAACTAAAAAAATAATAGCAATAATAGCTTGCATTGCTAAATTTGTTTTTGATACCACTTCTTTTTTTAAATCAAATTCTAAGTTATAGTAGTTTCTTTTCTTCCTTTGTAACTTCAAAATAATTATCGTCACATCATGTCACAGAATAATATGTTCCTGTACTATCGTTTTGTCTCAAAACAAGTTACTGGTAATATATTTCCTTTTTATAATTGCTATTCTGGTCCACTTCTGTAATAAAGTTGTCATATGGAACATGTAATGGGCCATGGCACATTTTTGGAACTTTTTTTTTTTAAAATTACAATTCTTTGTAACTTTCTGATATATTTGTAAATGTAATCCATGGCATTAATAAACATATTGGACAAATACAGCCACTTACTGTTTACTTCATGCAAATCTGAAGGTTGTCTTGACATTGTTAAATGAGCATATTTAAAGTTTTCAGTGTTGGGAAGAATCTAACATCAAACCTATATTATACAAATATTAATATAGAAATATGGCAACTTATGATGTCTATATCTGTTTCAAATGGTTTGAATATGCCTAAGATTTTAACCAGAATTCTCACCAGGTTAGGGTTATCTAATGCCAGAGTGTATATCAATACATGCAACACTGTGATATTTTCATGGTTAGACCGTGGAAAAGCAATAAGTATTTGCTTTAGGAGGTAATTTAAAATGTGTGAGCCCCATCGTTGAAAAGAAAACCATTTTTAAAAAAACCTCGCATAGTGCTTTCTCCAAAGTGTTTCTTTGTAGTCTTTGTTAGTACTAATATCACTAATAGTGTCATTCTGTTTTTTCCAAGTATTCCATTGTATTTACCACCCCACTTGTTTTATACTGGCTTCCATGTCTCCTACTTAAGTTCAGCCACGTAAAGCTTGCTTAGGTATCACAACCCCATAATGTTCAGTGTAAACTCATACTTCAGTTCAACTATTGTAAAACTTTGAAGACAGGTTTTAAGAATGCGTCTGAGAAGTAGTAAAGAGCAAGTTCCTACTCCATGATGTCTGAACTGGATGTATCCGCAGCACTGCAGTGTTTCCTAACCACTGAAGAAATGTACAGATCAGGTCAAGGTTGTTTTGAGAAGCTGTTTCAGCAATGTACCAGCCATTCAATTGCTGTCCTTCAGAAGTTCCACTGAAATCTGATACCAATCACAGGGGTTATTAAGTGGGAAATGAGTCTTTTTTGACTTCAGACTAACAAACTAGAATCTTAAACAAAAATCTTCTTGGTAACATTTTCCTAGCTATATTTTCAGATAAGATGGCTGAGATATTAGAAGCACAGAAACAGAACGTTATGACCTACCACTACATTTTTAAGTTAATTTTTGTGCCAGAAATTGATCTTCTCTACTGATTAAATTGTAAGATATAATGTCTAGAGACAAGAGGGCAAGTCAGTGGTTAGCAGCAGGTATGAATCTGAATTTACTTACTTTGTGAGACTTCAGTCTGGTTATGTGAGTATAATCATCTCAACCTTTTCTTCTCACACAAGTGTGTCACCACAGAGTGTAAAGGAGACTATGTAGGTTGGAATAAGAGCAGAATTTTGCTTCAGATTTTGTGTTTTCATTCTATATAAATGTTTCTCAAATTCTAGAAGCTTTTACTTGAGAGAAAGGAGATGTTTCATGTATATGCTGTCATCTTTGATTTTCACTTTTTGAATAATATTATGACTTAGACTCATTACATATCCTACATAAATATAAATAAAATATATCTCTTCCTAGTTTTCTTCTCTGCAGGGTTCTGATTTTACCATTAATTTTGTAGACTTGAAACAAGAGGCTACATTGTTTTTGTAGTATAAATATGAATTCAGATTTGAATAAGTAACAGTTAAATTGACCTTTCAGACCCCTACTGCTGTTGGTGGCCCCATCGGCTTCATTGGAAAAGGATCTGGTAAATGACTACTCCCTCATCAGAGCAGCACTTGTTAAGCTACGAGGCACGTAGGGCACTTGCCTAGAGCTCTGTGCTGTGCAGGGACAAGGCCATATGAGAAAAAAGGGATGCATATCTAACCTACTGACCTGCAACTCCCTTGGTCTCTAATAACACGTGTAACGGTGTGTGAGACACCATTTCTGAATTCATGAATTACAATAGGCTGTGGTCATCATTACATTGCCTTGACTTTCATGAAAACATTAACATACACCTTTACAGAAATAAAAATCTTAAAATATTAAACCGAAATATCACTAAATTAAAATTGCTAAGATTAGTCAAGATCATCATCTTTATTGTCTGGTAATTTTCCCATTTTCTGTACTCTTTATTTGAAGGAAATCTAGATTTGGGCCAAAATTTAAAAATCTTGTCAATCAGTATGGCAATAATGTCACTTAGGCTTTACTTAGAGGGGCTGTAAGACTTGATTGAGAGGTGGATATACCATACTGAAATTATGGTGTTACCACAGACTTCCATTCAAACAGGACTTAATTTTGAGCTGCTCTGATACCAAACACTTCTTTTGTGACTTGATAAAAATGATTAAGCTTTTAAATAGAATCAGTGCTGTTTGGACTTGGGGTGTAAAGAGAATTTGCCAGAATTTTCACTTAAATATTTATGCACATAAACACTACACATCTCTTATTAAGGTGAATTATGTTACCAGCTACCATGTGCTCTTTTGTTCATGTGTATGAGGGACAGCTGTGTAGCTTGAGGGAATATCTTTTGAGCTGGCTCTAGCTGGCTATATTTCACCTGGAGATTCAAATTCAAAATCACAAGCAATACATATATAGGGATGTTTAATATTCTGCTGGAATTACTCTATGAGCTTGTTTATGTGAAAGCTATGTTAAGACTTAATACATGTATTTTTGCTTGGATTAACCTTTGTATTGAAAATTAATTTACCAGAAAATACCCAGGATTTTCATGTTTATGGCTCTTCATGTAATAGCACTAATTTATCATGTCTGATTCTCCTGTAAGCAGAATTACCCCCAAGATGTAGTATGAAAAGACATTGTTTAAATTTGACTCAAATCAGAGATGTGTCTTTGAAATATTATCTACTGAGTAGAGAGCAGTGAACCAATTGTCATGGTTCTTAAGGATGTGGTGAACTTGGCAGTGCTGGGTTAGTGGCTGGACTTGGTGATCTTAAGGGTCTTTTCCATCATGAATATTTCTGTGTTTCTGTTAGTCTAAACAGAACACCCTGAACTAAAACAGAGGACAGGCTGACACACTGTCTCTAGCGCAGCATCTTGCGTATTTGAGAGATATGCAGAACAATCTGAGCCCACTGTGTCTTTCAGGTCAGTAGTATCCATGGATAAGTACAGAGGAACTCTATCTCCTGGCATGCATCAGTGCCTGCACAGCTACAGAGCATCTCTAGAGAAGACAAATGAAAACTTGAGATTTAGTGTGGCTGTGAGATTCACTAAGGAATAGCAGCACCCAGAGAAGTGAGAGGATGAAAGGGCTATCTAGAATGAGATGTGGAAGACTCAAGTACCTCCATCCTGTTTCTTAAGAGCCTAGTATTCTTCATTTTTACCTATCAAAGTCAGCTTAAATAAATTTCCTTGAAGTATTTTTCTCTTCTATTGTGCCTTTCTTTTCTATGTCTATTTTAAAAATTATGATCTCAGTGCAAAAAATGTGTCTAAAAATCTTTTGTGCACCATTAAAGAATTGCATGCATATAACAATAAAAATAAAATAACAATAGTGATTGAACATAATTAACACATAAGAGAAAGCATAGTTTCTTCAGAAAACAAAAACATATGATAGCTAAAATGTTTTTGAAAATGTACCTATTTAATGTATTTTTATCAAACCACAATTTACTGCATGTATGACAGCAGGGAGGACAAGTGTGGAATCCTGAGGTATTGCCCTTGCCCTGTGTTACAACAAATTGAACAAAATTTGGCTGCTTTTTCCATGTAATTAATTTTTGTTAATTTAAGTTTTGATTTGACCCATAAGTGGTGCATTATTTAATTGTATTTTGTCCAGAAGGCATATCCCAGCAAATACTACTTCAGATGAAACTACTCACAGACTTTGAGAGAAAATTTATTTAATGATCTCTTCTAACATTTGTTAATTTCAGTAATCCATGTATTGGAATCATGATCATGGCTAAATGTTGTACCATGTGGTTGCTACTTAAATCAGTAAAACCATTCTGGAGACAAAGATGGTTGTTGTCAAATGAGTGCCCTCACTTTTCTAACTCAGTTTCTAAAACTGTCTATTATGTTTTATTCATTGTTATTACCAGAGTTTGCTCTGATCAAATATGCATTCTAATAGTGTATCATTCACTATCAGTATGAACTTTGTTTACTATACACACACACAAAAAGTAGAGGATCCGGGACTGTGTTGTTTTTTCCTACCAGAAATACCCTCCACTGCTTTGTTAAAACTGTCTTCATCAGGGCATGGTAGGAATAGGCTGTTCTTTCACATTTATTGAAAACAAAGACTTCACCCCCTTTAAAAAATGACTGGTGTAATTTCAATTCATGATAATTGTCATCTCGGCAGTTTCAATTTTCTTTATTTACATTTTCAAAGTTAAACTGTTGCTATTTTTATCACTGCATGTTTTCTAGAGATGTGTGGACTGCTATACTGTTGTATATTCTCTGTCTTCTGATATATTCTGTGACATAATTATTAAGAATATGTTTAAAATATGTAGAGACTAAGTCTGTACAGTAATTTAATAAAAAATCTGGAATATTAATCAGGCATCAAATGGATCAAATAATGTGTAGTAAGTCTGTAGTTTTAGAAGTCTGGCCTTTTTTCCCCCCCTGCAATTAATTTTTGTTTGTTAAAAGACATGCCAACAAAAGTGCCATCTTTGGCTGTGTTTACTCCCAGAACTATACAAGCTTTAGTTATGAGCAATCCTCTGCTTGTGTTTAAAGAACTTAAATTCATTATCTTTGCACATATTTGGCTTTGAAGTAGCAAATATAGACTCCTGCTAGTCTACAGATAGTATGAAATTGTGATTCTGTCTACAGTCTGTAAGAACTAGCAGATGAAAGGGCATTTTATTTCAGTGTCTCACTCATAAAACCAGGTTTCAGTCAAGGAGAAAAACAGATTACAGATCAATCCATGTAATAAACGTAATACCCAGCAGCTGAAAAATGTATCTAAAATTTATAATAAAATTCTCTTGGAAACCAGATGGGACATGAACTTCCTCTCCATTTGGTGTTTGAAGATATGTATGGACTTTCAAGCAGCCTTTTTCATTGTTTGACTTGAGAAACAGAAGCAGCATCTTGTTCCGTACACTGTATGTGTTTGACTGTGTTCTGATTGTTTTATAAAAAGAAGAATTAATCCAGATTAGAAGGTATGCCTCTGAAAATGACTCTTGGTCAGCAAATGACCTAGTAATTAGGTGCATGGCTGGATGAGCTGCCTTTGGCTCTATTATCTGCATGCATGTATATATTTACTATCTTAATTGTCCTCTCAAACAGTAGAGGACAATTAAGATAGTAAATATATACATGCATGCAGACAAACAGACTTTGAGGACAAAACAATATAAATTGTATCTTAACATTTAAGATACAATAATAATAATAATGTTAAGATTGTATCTTAACATGAGGCTCCCTGATGCTTGTATATACCCACTTAAAATGGAGGACATAATTGCAAGGAACTTCTTCAATTTCCAGCTGCTCGTGAAGCACACTTTGCTTTTTTACTACTCCAGTAATGTGAAATCCTATTTTCCTAATCCTCAGCTGTACTAGGAAAAACATCTGGGCTCACATACATGCCATTAGTAATTTACACTTGTTTCATGCTTGTTAGGCATTGTATTTTTGTATGGATGTGTTCTTCTATATAGACACAGTTACAAAATATGCCAGCAGCTATTTCTCTGTAACAATGCAGAGTTTTCCATACAGACAATCTCTGTCATGTAAGTAATTTTGTCATCTTTTGCTTAGGAACTGAATGTTTCCTGCTAGAAAAAATAATGACAAACTGGTCCTTGAACTTCTCAAGTTCATGACCTGCCTGCTTGGTGGAGAGTGCTGATGAGGAAGATGGTTTCTGAAACAAGTCTGCTGACAGTCAGGGTGATTGAGTACATTCAAACATTTTTGGTACAACACTGCCTTATGCCTTCATAATCTCTGATTAGAAAATTTTCATGTAGTCACCTCTTGTCTGGCATTTCTGTGTCCCAGTATAAGTTCTGAAACAGCAGTAAGTGTGAAATAAAAGCCAATATGGTGACTGTCAAGATATCACTTGCAATTTGTCACAGATTTTTTATCCCTGCAGTCTATCTTAGAAATCATGGAAAATCTTCTGGGTGGCCAGCTTGTTGGCAGCAGAGTCCAAGTAAACAGTACTATGTGTTCAAGCAGAATTTGGACTGCCTCATCACTCATAACAAATCAGATTTAATGTTGCCTAGGCATAGGTGGTTTGATGGCAGTCATGACAGACTGCACCATATAAGGTTTCTGCCCTTCCTTGACACTGGTGGCAGTGCACAAATATTTTACAGGGTGACACTGATGTTCATCAATTATGCTTATGTGCATAGTGATTAGGCAGGGCAATTCACACATGCACAAACACACAGGCATGAGGATTAACATGGTCAGTGAACACCTGATTATATGCCACATGACTATCACAAGGGAGCTATAGGTGGCTGGTTTTAAGGCTGTCTGTATTGTTCTCCTGCTGCTGTATACTCAATTTTCTTTTTAAGTTGAATTTCTGAATTTATTCACTAGGTGGCAATGTAGTATGTCATTTGTGCAAAATTTACAGCAGCATGGAAGTAATCAAAAATAACTGCACTACGTACATGTTTTACACTGGATTGCAATAAAGAAATGTTCATTAATTCCTAGTCTAATTTTTTAAAAAATATGCTCACAAAAATTTATACTTTATTTACAACCTAAGTAGAAAAAACATGAAGTTGTTGTAGATTGCAAACCCCTAAGAGTCACATGTACCCAGCGGACCCCATCACCTCTAGTGCTTAGTTTGGGTCCCCATCATCTCTAGTACTTAGTTTGGAAGTATCAGGGCAGGGATGGAGTGAGATGTAAAAAGGAGCACATGTAGCTTAGTAACCTCAGGGGAAAGAGCTAATTTCAGTCAGTGAGAGAAGGCTCGTTACAGAGGAATCAGAAATACTTTATTAGAATGAGTTGCTGAAGTATATCTGCTCTGATCATAACAGAACTGTAAGCATCGATGTGAAAACTGATTCCTAGCAGGAGAAAAATGTGTATAGCTTTGTCTATGAGTTCTTTGGGTTTCTCATAACACTGATGCTTTAGAAAATGCCCAGAGGAGTCTCAAAGATGTAGGATAGAGGTAGCTGCACCAGCCTGGTGACACTAGTCAGAGCTGTCTCCTGGAGACCTGTGGCGGAATGAGGTCTGCGCTGCGGGGCCAGAAGAGGACACTGCAGAGCTGGAAACCACCATTAGGGTCAGTTGCAATCCCTCTTGTAAGAGTCACTGTGCATGGAGTGGATAGGCTGCCTGGGGATAGGATAACCTATAGCACTGCCTGTGCAATGGATGGGCTTCACTTCAATATGAAATCTAGCTTTGTAAATGGCAAGTGTTAAAATAAAAACATTCTATTTTATAGAACCAAGTTGTTATTTTTCTCATTTGTCTTGTGAATTAGTGAATACGTTATGTCAGTCAAATTCAATCTTTGTTGGCTTTCAGAATGTCCTCATGCAAGGCTGTTTGCCTTGTTCTCTGTAGGCAGCCTTTTGCTCTCTCCAAATTCATTATGTGACTTGACCAGTTAATTTTTTGTCTTTTGAGCTGTCTGTACTTTTGACTCTAGTAAAATTGGGAAAGTTTATATTTAGAAGGTTTTGCTGCCATGATGCTTTATAACCCTGATAGTTTGGTCTTGTCTGACCAAGAAATCTTTTGTCCTGAACACTTGCTCCTGAGTCAAATTGTCTCAATTATGCCTCCATTCATTTGATAGATTGTATTCCCGTGGTAATTCTCAAATAGACAATAATTATTTAGGACATTTAATTATTTTTTGGTTAGGCCTGTCATATATCTCAGAATTTCCAGTGTTTTTGATTAATGTATTTTATGAGACCAACTAAGACATTTTTATTGTTAAAATGCATGTTGCAAATTTGGGACAATTTGGAATTGATGCTATATTTTAGATTTCCTTTTGCTGTCCATATTAAAAGTAAAAAAATTCCTAAAATATCAGAAGTCTTTTGCAACCTAAAGCGGCTCTCATTCTGGGGACAGTGGGGCCCAACCTCACCAGAACATTATAAATCCTGCTAAAATCTTGCTTTGTTATTCTATTTTAATAGTGACATTCACTGGCAACATAATGCAGCAGAAATTTAAGAGCTACATATATTTTTAATTATTAGGGTATGTGCTGATGATTTGAATTAAATGATTTTTTCCCTATTGTTCCTTGGTTTTGATTATGTTACTGTGCCTGCTGTTAAGTTTACTGTCTGTTGTCATCTCCCTTTGCATTTTTTCTGTACATAGGCAAAGTGGAGACATCAACTACGCTGTGACACGATCCATCATTACTGCACTGTGAGACTTGCAATATTTATTGTTTCTCTTGAAAGCTCACTTTGTGAATCAAGGCGTCAAGAAAGAATCATAGATTTCAGGTAAACAAAATATAAATTTTAATCTTCCTAGTATGAGACAAATTTTGATCATATGACTGGAAAAGCTTTTAAAGATAGTAGGCTTAATATAAATACAAAATTATTTAAAAATTGTTATGATGTGTGATAAAAAACTTCTGTGTTGGGCTCAGGGTGATTGGTGAATCCTGGGCATTCAGGAGACAGTCAATAGAGATTTTAAGCAAAGGAAAAGCATTCAAAAATACTAGCAGGCAAAATTATCCTGTGCATTGTTGATTTCAATGAAACTGACTTTCCAAGGTGCAGATAAGAAAACATCTGCTTTTTGATAATAATAGAATTAGTGTCCTGCTTGGGAATACTATATGCCCCTAAGAATTGCTAGCACTCCTGGGAGGTAGAAGCCATTGGTATTTACATTATACATACTGGGGAATGAAACTGGTCAGAGGTTTCTTGCAGGATTCACAGGGCTTCTGAGCATTGATAGCAGAAATTCTTGATGAAGCATGTAAATGGTTATAGAAAACAATAGTAACTGCTTGGTTTTTTTATCCATTCAAATCTATATTTATTGAGCTAAACAGAACTGCTGTTACCTTTAATCAGCTTTATAACTTTACAGAATGGTTGAATTAGGACAGAATAAAAAAAAAAACCCACTCTGACTTAAGTCAAAGGTATAGAAGATAAGCAGAGCTACAGAATTAACAGTTTTGAATTTATTTTTACTAGTTCTGTTAGAGGAAAATATGTGTTTCTATGTCTGACAGCCTGAGGAAGGTGAGGCTCCTGTAGTGTCTCCAGGTCCAACAAGTGACGAGTCTGAAAATGTTTTCCCAGTATGCAGAAGCATATGGAGCACCTGGATACACCACCTACCTCTGTATATACAGGGTGTGCCACTCAGAAATTTGTGTTTATTTTAGTGGCAAACTTGAAGTGGCATTATGTAGCATATTGAATTTCCCAGTACATACCCCACTAATGTAGATACAGAACTGTTGAGTATTTTAAAATAGCAGAACATACTTTCACTCTTCTGAATGCTTATGAAAACATGGCCTAATATTCTTGCAAGAAATTCTAAGCAGAGGTCCAAAGTGGGCAAATCTTGAGAACCCTAATCTGTTTTCATTTGGGCTTGACTCTGATAAAGGTCTTACTTGCTCCTGTGCAGGTTTTGCCTGAACAAGCACTGTGCAAGACTTACAATGCCAACACTTAGCCCGCAAAAATTATTAGCTCAGGTCACAGTCCAGGCTTTTGTATATACTTTATCTGTCACTTACTTATGTTATAAAAGTGCAGAGGTGATAAAGAAGTCATCTCTCAGGTCATGTAGCAGTTTAAACTGCTGTGTCTCTGATGAAGCATTGTAGACAAAAGGGGATAATAAGATCCAGGGGAAGATAGAAGAGTAGAAGTAAAAAGCTTGCACAGCTATTGAAAAGAAGACTTACATTATTTTGCTACAGACTCCATAGGAGCATCTGATCCCCATTTCTTATGAAGTGTAGCTCTGACTGCCCCAAAATTGCTTTAAACATGAAAAAGATGAGACCACTGTGCTTAATAATGCTGTTAACACAATGTCTGAAGATTTGTCCCTTCTCTGTGCTGCACATAAATACTGCTTGGTCTTCATCTGTGCAAAATGTGGAGGTAAACTTTAATTGAGGGCTTTTCTTTGGGGATCATGTGCATTCAGGGGGAACAAAACTCCTATTATCAGCTGAGAAATATAACAAGTTTGAGAGCGCTGTCGCATAGAGATACTGAAACGTTAATTCATGCTTCTGTGACATCGTCTGGATTACTGTAATTCCCTGCCTGCAGGTCTCACTCAGCCCTCCTTTCACAAAATAAGAGCGTGTACAATAATGTGACCACTGAGATTTCAGGCATATACAATGCCTGGTCATCATATGTCTCTGTACTGAGATCTCAGTGCTGCCTGCCATTAGGTACCGGATCGATTTGAAGATCCTGGTGATGTGTTTTAAAACACCACATGTATCCAAATGAGTTTTCAGTTCCCTATTGTCCAGGTCCTATTTTGCTGAAGTGTAAAAATGTTGTGCTTTCATTTGTTCAGAGAATTACAAACCACTGTGTCCCATACCTTCTTCATGCAGCTGTGGAATGTGGTTTTTCAGAACACATCTGGAGTGTCAGTCATGTCATTGACTTGAGGTCAAGACTGTGGTGGCTTGCTTAACTTGTCTTTCTTTCTCCAGCATTTCTTCACCAGCATCTATTCATATTTAATAGAACATTCTAGGGTTTCATTCTCTTAAAACTTTTTCAGAATTGAAGCATCTTTACCAGAGGACTTTTCAAGTGCTAGTAAGTGTTGGCATTTTTGATTTTTTGAGACACACAAGAAAATTTTTAGTACCAGGAAACTTTAAAAAGTAACTAAAGTATTTCTAACAGGGATGTTGCTCTCTGTCAAAGGGATGCACTTGCCTTACCTACACTTTTTGTATATCCCAGGTAGGACATTAAAACCTAATTAAAACCTAATTAAAACCTCTAGAAAGATCTTTAGCTATGCAGTTGTGCTCTTTCTTCCTTCTATATTTTGGAATAGGAGAAAAACCAATTTGCTTGTATTGGTTGTGTACTACACAAAAATACCAACTGAATTTGCTGTGCAAACAAGACCTTTTTATCCAAAACAACTTAAAAAAATCAGTTTTCCTTTGAGAATTTCTACACAGATTCATGGCTGGTATAGTTTCATCTTTTTTCTATGCCTGTATTTCCCTCTTTTGGCCATTACATGTTGCTCGTAGTAGACACTGACTATAATTTGAAACATAATGTACATAAGCATGATTGCTAAGCAAGAGTAGTGGAAAATATCATCCCAGGGGAAGGGATTTCTATTAAAATTAGTTAATATTGGCAGATTGACACCAAAATGACCTTATAGATTAACCCCTAACTTAATTATTCCGTCATCCTTGCTCACATCAGGATGCTGTATATTTTTCTGTAATTTACTTTTCTGTCATTTTATAGCGCTTAGCTTTCAACACAGGTATGCTATTACATGCATATGTAACATTTCTTTCAAAGCCAGGATACCCCTTTTTTAATTTAGCCCAACTTCTAGTTTCTTCTTGTCAGTTGCAGTTTTGATGGTTGGGACAGGATGAAAAGTGTTATCCTCCAACACAGCATGTATCATCTGCAGTAGATGAAGAAAGGCCAGAGTATTAAACTTGTGCACAAGTTCAATATACTGGTAGCAGACCTGCTAAAATTTCCAAGTGTGGCAGCTTCCAAGTGTAAAGTGCTTAGTTTCTCAGTTAAGAAACAAGGGTGTTGTAAAACACTGGGCCATGTGTTATGTCCCAAAAGACTAACAAGTTCATGCTTCTATGGAAGTTTTTATGACAAAAAAATCCTTATCATCATTGTAGACTTAAAGGTTTTCTGTGTCATGGATTTTTGTGCTTTACATCTCCAGTGGTACTAAGCAGGGTTGGATTTCACAAGGTGTTAGGTCCTGATGTCATTTGGAAACATTTTAGTGCTCATAGTCCTGTTCAATTTTAAGTGGTTTGTGAAATGTTCTGTTCCACATAAAATGTGCTGATATTCTTGTTTGATCCTGAGTGTCAGGGAGGATGTATCATCTTCCTTGCTGTGCCTGTTAATTTCTGCACTTTTACATTTTAAATATCTCCAGCAGTTAAACCTTTCTGTGTTTGCCCCTGTGTCTGTATTCAAGGCCAAATTCAGACACAGTGTGTGTTACTCAGAGCAATTCAAAAGGTCCCTTTAGATTCTGCCAGATCTATTTATACCACCTCTATCAAGATATAACATAATCTGCAATTTGCATACCAAGGAATTGCAAGAGCATTTCAATTTAAATAACAGAGACTCTTCTTTCATTTACACCTACTCATGAGCCCTTATTATGAAAGCTATAACGAGGTGGATTGACATCTGATGAACAAAGGGCAATTGTTTTCAATGGAAAAGAAAAATAGTGCTCCAGTAGTTTCTTGAAGCATCTTTTCGCTCTTATCATTGTGATTTTCATCTTCCGGGTTTGGTGAACATTTCCAGTGTTTCATTCAGTGAATTGATATTGATTCCTGTCAGTCAGTATTTTGCAGCTGTGTGGAGGAAAAGAAAAATATACTTTCTTTTCCTTTTATTTGTGTAGTGTTGCCTGAGTGTATTTATGTCCAGTTGTTTTGTGGATTTTGAGTGGGTTTTCCACTGTCTGTAGTTTAGTTGGTTCCAGTTTTTTTTCCTGCTAGTTTGCTTTGCTTGGTATAATGCTGTGGTGAATGTAGAAATATCCCTGGTCAGGGCAACTCTGGGAGTCTGGGAGATAAGGTATGTGGACATCCAACAAGCTTAGCCAGCTTGTTAGAATCATGACCTGGATTTTGCTTTGTATTTTAGAGGTAGGATAAAACCTAGCAAAATTTCTTTTAAGCCTTTGTGTGCTAAACATCTTTCATACTTCTTTTCAGATAAGATATAATTTCAATGTGAGAGCGTAGTTAGAAGAGCCTTGTGTTGGCCTGCATTACCCATGTATTTTGCCAGTCAGTCTATATCAAACATAAGCAAATACCCCTTCTGAGAAGCAAAGTATGAGGCAGTGGGTTTACAGGCTGAGCAAGATAGAGGGGATGGAGGAAGGAAGAGGAAACTCAGATGATCGTATTTCCTCTAGTCAACAGCTGGAAATCGGTACTGATAGCACATTCTCTCTGTTCCTCACCTCCCAGACTATATATGTGTGTTTGAACAGTTATTTAAAGGGCAAGACCATCTGGCATTAGATCCTGTCAATTAGAGAGGAAAGGATTTTCTCTCATTTCCCTCAGCTTTGAGGACTTCTCTTTCTTGCTGTATGTTA
This sequence comes from Melozone crissalis, assembly GCF_028551555.1. Classification (NCBI taxonomy): domain Eukaryota; kingdom Metazoa; phylum Chordata; class Aves; order Passeriformes; family Passerellidae; genus Melozone; species Melozone crissalis. The sequence continues at coordinate 29,401,304 of NW_026535784.1, read as the reverse complement.
TACCACTTCTCATCTGAAGATTAGGTGTGTTAGAAAAATATTAGCGATCTCAAATGTTGTCCTACTCAAACTGTATGTTAACTGGAGCTGTTCTTCTGATATTTGACTTAGCAATTTTCAGCTCTGTTCTGCTGACTCTGTTCCCTGACCTGAGAGCAGATCTATATTATGGCTGCTGAGACTATTAAGGCTTCCAAGTAATGCAGGTAGGCTCTGGCTAACCAAAACATTTTGTTCACATTTGTGGACTTGAGAGGGTCCATAAATGAAAGAATTATAATTTTTTCTAAAATACTTTATGCAGTTTCAAACTGTCAGTTAGTCTCAAAAATGTTAAAGTCTCCTTTTGATACTTTATCCTTTTTTTTTTTTTTTTTTTTTTTTTTTTTTTTTTTTTTTCTGAAAGAACACTGTCTTTGTATCATATGGATGTTTCATGTCAGAAACTTGCATCCTGGATTTGAATGACATACTTTGGCTTCTCTGCTAGCTCTCTGAGATTTAGATAGCTGTTAGCCCTCTACATGCCTTCTACTATGCAAAACTGAAAATTAAATATCCCTGTGAAATACTCTATGAAAAGCCCTAATCATGACAAAGATCCTCTGGAAAAGCTGCGTATTTTTTTTCAAATTTTGCACTGGATGCTGAGGCAAAGGCAAAATCTCAAACATCTATATTGCATTGTTTTGCAAGTTCAGGCAAGCTTGTGATGCTAATGAGTTTTTTCCCCACATCTCCTTGTCTTGCTAGGCTGATTGAATAGGCTTGCACTGCAGTGGCCATCCTGCTGCCTTAAACTCTGTGTCTTCTGAGTTTATTAAATATATGGCTTCATATGCCACAAAAAAGGAAGAAAGAAGGTGAATGCCTGATTACGTCTTTGGTCATGTAGAAATAGATTTCTTGTGCAGAAATAGGATTTGAATATGACTCAAAACACATACTGTCTTTTTAAATCACTCTGAGACCAGATTTGCATTGTGCAGTATGCCAAACAAGCTCACTGCCTGTTAGTTTTGCAGGGAGCTAAAAGCACTTATTGCCATGCAGGATCAGGTCCTTTATGTTTAGAAATAATGATAAAAAAATGTGTCTTACCTTTAGGGAATGCCTTAAAAAATGAAAGGGATAAACTCACCATGAAGCTACTTTTATGCTCCTAATGACTGTGTAAAAAAAATCCACAGGGATAAAAGGAAAATGAAGTAAATACAGCAATGCCCCACCACATTTCAAAGCCAAAATCAAATCATCCATAAAATTTTGTAAAAACAATATCCAGCTAATCCACAAATGAAAGAATTGAGATTATCTGTTAAAAAAAAAATAATAGACCTGTGCTTATTTGGATGATAAGCATTAAAGATTTTCTCCAATCATTAAGGGTTGAGGGTTTGTTATACTCTTGGAACTAAACCTTTTAAATAACTTCCCAGTTTCCAGACTACTGAATCTTTGAAAAGTTAATTTTTTGTTATCTCCAAATACAGGAAGCTTAGCACAACAATGGCAGTTCAAAGTCTCCCAGGTAAAGAGCCTTCAAAGAGCAATTCGCAATACAAATTCATAAAAGTCAACAGTTTAGACTACTCAATTGCTTTTAAGATTTTCATCAAATGCATCTCAGCAGTTGAAACTTGCCACTGATGCCTCCCAACTGAGTTAAAGTCAGAAAACACTGACAATGTTACCTTTCTTTTTCTGTAGATTTTAGGCAATGAAAGATAGCAATTGAGCTTTGCCTCAATTTACTTCGGATCTGATCTTTAGAGATCTGACTGAAAATAAATGCACATTACATTTCATGCTATTACTGAAGTTTTAAAATAATAATTAATAGCAAGTGAATTGTGAAACCAGAGTATACAAATGGCTGCTCTGTGTAATTAGAATTCTTTTAAATATAGATAGATGCTCCCAAGGTTCTTTCTGATTTAATAGAGTTACGGATTCTTAGAACAAGTTTATTTTAGAACACGTTTAGCACTTTGGAGAACATTCTAGGCTTTCGGGAAAAGGTGAATAATCTCCTCATCAATGTGACAATAGTATGATTTTTCCATCAAGTGTAGAAGTTTTCCTTTAAATGGTACAGAATTGCAGCCCAATTTTACTCCTTCAGTGTGCATTATTCTGGCAGAATCAGAAATTAACTGTATCACCAGAGAAGTGAATTTACTACTTTGTCTGGGCTTCCTTCTCTATCTGTTGGACAAGGCTTTCAAAACAGAGGTTAGTGAGACAACTTTAAAAGAAATTTTTTTCTTAATTTGAAAAGTTAAAAATAAAAGTTAAAATTTAATACTGATGGGTATTATTGAAGTGAAGGGGAGAAGGACCATCCTGGTAATGCATCGAACTCCAACTTTATTGATCAATCAATCACCTTAAATAACAGTGCTAACGAACGCCATGAATATTCTGTAATCCAATGTCATGATAGGCTAACAGAGAAATTTCTAACCACTCCCTTTGTTTTAGAATACCTACAATTGTTTATTAAAAACAGAAACTAAAACAGAAACCAGAAACTAAAACAGAAACCAGTGTTCCCAAAACTTCTACATCTGTTCTCAGGATGGCAGGCCTTCCCAAGGACGGTGTTCTGCTTGCCATGGGAAGACAAGCTGAGAACTTTATTGTTTATAGAATGATGCCTGAGAGAGTCTAATTGTTTACACTAATCAGAAGGCTGAGAGCTGTTAGAAACTGCTTTACTTTTCTCTTCTACTTTTCTCTCAATTGTATGTCTCATGGCCTCTTTCTTTAAGCCATTCTCTGACAGGTATTTCTTATCCTCATGGCAGTGATGTGGTTGCTTGTTTAAGAATTTTGTATTGTGTTAAAAACTGTATCCAAATACATTTATATGTATGTCTGTATCTGTTTGAATGCATGCATATATGTGACTGATGAAACTTGTAGCTTTGTCTGAAATAAAAAGTTCTGCATTAATTTAAGTCCTTCTTTATTATTGTTTCAACATTTTCTGGTACTATGCTTTTAAACATATCAAATAGCTCAATAATTTGTGCAACAGTGTAATCTCCTGCTGCTGCGAGATGCTTAGACTTGCTAAGTAACTTGTACATCTGTGCCTTAGAATATCACTATAATAATACATATTAATTAAAATAGCTGCAAGGTGGTCATGAAATGAAAATAAGATCGTTTTATTTTCATTTCTGTTTACAAAAGAATAAAAATATCAGTCTTTATCCAAACCTTTGAATCCCTTGGTTATAGTAGACTACAGTATGAGATGAGATTTTCTCATGAGCTCTTGTTTTCTCACTCTCTTTCCATCAGAAAAAGAAGCCAGCACAAAACTTTAAAATACTACTTTAAAAAAAAATCACAACTCCTTCTAGGTGAGTCAGATGTATAATGTTATCATTAACAATCAATCATGAGATTCAGCTTGGGTCATCTGATGTTTAGCCTTTTGGAGAGAACAAATTTTCTGTGTGACTCCATAATCCACAGGAAATGTGATGCAATGATGCAGAGGGGATTATTTCCATGGAGCTGTCTTCCACTTGTAGAAATAGCAGTGAAGGTTTCTTTTCAGGTAGGATTCTTCCTAACACATTTCTAAATTATTATGTATCGTTCCAGGAGTACCTTGGTGAATTGAAGTTGATTTCCTCATTGGATAAAATATAGAGTATAAGTACTGTTTTATTGTTATTGTTGGTTTCTTTGGTTGGTTCTGGGGTTGGTTTTTTTGGGGGAGGGGGTGTGGGGGGTAATGTGTTGATAGAAAGAGTTCTCATTATTTATGCTTTGCTGGCCACCCTGGCATCCACTTTCCTGCTGAACTGAACCTTTCTCATTGCAATTCCTTTGTCAAGTGGAATCTGATCAAGCTGCTGCTTCATCTCTAACAGCAATAATATTCCAGCCAGATCCTGGTGATTTTCATTGCTCAACCATTTCATCATAGGATTTTTCCTAGGAAGAAACACAGCTCCTTGCAGTTATAGAATTCAACCAGTCTGCCCGTTAAAGAACAATATATTTAATATTAGAACCTGAATAATCTACCAACCAAAATTCCAACCCTGCAAACATACTGAAATGAGTCTTTGCCACTTGTATAGTTGGACATGTAGAACTCATCAGAGTATTTGCATTAGTGTGGACAAAGCAAGATCCAGAGCTGGTCAAATAGTCATTAAAAGATAGAAATCATAATGAAATCACTTGAGGTTTGAGTGAGAGAAAGAAAGATTTAGAAAATAAATAAATAAACATAAGATTTCAATTAGGGTTTCAGCAGTCAGGAGTGAAAAGAACAATGTGCTAGGATATACAAGGGATTTGCTCTCAGAGATTCATGCTGAACTTATATAACACTATTGTAATGAAAAGCTGTATATAAGAACATAAACTGACTTCCTATCAGTCAAAGTATTTCCTTTAGCTATCACTGCAAATAAAAGCGGAATTTGGTGTTCATATATGTTGTATTAAAATTCTTATCAGAAGGTATCTATGCAAAGTCAAAACCAATATTGTTTTAGGAGTTTTCGGTTTGGTTTTTTTTGTTTTGTTTTTTTTGGGGGGGCTAGATTTTTTCCCTTTCCCAATCCCATCCCTTCAGTTACAGTATGCACCCCACACATCACAGAATCACAGAGTCACTGAGTGGGTCAGATTGTAAGACACCACAGAGGATCATTGGGTTCAACCTCCCTGCTCAAGCAGGATCATCCTAGAACACTTTGCACAGGGTTATGTCCAGATGGTTCTTGGATATTGCAGTGAGGGAGACTCCACAACCTCTCTGGACAATGTGTTCCAGTCACAATCTGTTCTGGTCACTTACACAACAGAGAAGTTCTTCCTCCTTTTCAGGCTGAACTTTCTGTGCATCAGTTTCTGCTTCTTGCTCTAGTGGTTGGAACCACTGAGCAGAGCCTGGCTCCAGCCTCTTGGCACCCTCCCTCCCTTCAGATACTGACAGACATTGATGAAGCCTCCTCTCAGTCTTTTCTTCTCAAGACTGAAGAGGCAGAGCCTTTCCCTGTAAGAGAGATGCTCCAGACCCCTAATCATCTTTGTTGCCCTCAGCAGAAGGCGCTCTAGGAGCTCCATGTCTCTCTTGTACTTGAGGAGCCCAGAACTGGACACAACATTCCAGATGTGGCCTCAGTAGGGCTGAGTAAGGGTTGGGATCACCTTCTCCAATTCAGTTTGGCTTGACCTGTGGCTTTATCAGTCTGGTCAAGAACCAGATATTCTAAAACAAAAGGGGTACAAACCAGAAATTTTTTCAGAATTGCCTTATTATTTTAGTGCTTGATGGTATTTTCTTGAAAAACAGAAGTTCCAGTGGTCCCTCCTCTGAACCATTGGGTGTGCAGATACTTCATAGCTGCTTTCTGTAGCTGATGTCCAAAACTGACTCAGGAATAAATGAATCATTGGAAAGTGTTAGAAAAATAAACCAATTGTACTGTAAGTGGAGAAGGCTGCAAGGCATAATGAGATGCTCTGAATTCAGATAGAAACTGAGAAAAGTTTGGATTAAGCACATAAGGGGAAAAGAAAACCTAAACCCAAACCCTTTCTTTATGCAATTTCACTGCAGCCCTCCTTGCTTTTGCTATCAATGGTAAAAACCTTCTCTTTCTTAAGGTTATTGCTTAGGACAAATCGATCTCTATTCCACACAATTACCTCTGAACATACCTGGTCTTTTGGACTCAGTTTCTGAGAATCATGTCTCTGAGACAATTGCTCCATTTATCCTCAGTGTTTCTTCCCTCCCCATTTCCTCAAAACCTTGTCCCATGCTAGCTCTGCCTCCACTCCAGCTGTCTGCTTCTTTTATTTCTCTGGAGCACTGGCTAGCCAAGAAAGGGAGAAAAGAAGCCAATTATATCCTTTTTAGCCACAACTACAAAAAAAGCTCCACCTACATAAAAAGATCCTCTCTGGTATTTCAAATATGATGGCATATACATTCTCTGTGCTTCTTCAAAACAGAAAATAAAATGTCTAACATTCAGAATTCAGAATGCTGTTTTGCTATCCTATGGATTCGAAACAATGTGTGGAGTCAGACATTAATTATAAATTGAGATATCATTACAATAAATGATGTGTACAGGGCTTAGATTTCCAGACTTGCATTAGAAAACCCCAGGTAAAACTTGTGTGTTTAACACAGATTCTTTTATACTTTTAAATGTAAATGTATACCCCATCTATGTACATACTATTTTTCTTGGAAATCTATGTTTTTCAGCTACCACAACTTTGTTGCTATTCTAGACAGTGGGAATAAACAATGCATTTGGAGATACTCAGTCTTCTTGTCCTTGAGAGCCAAACATTTTGCATGTTCTACTCAAATGCATCCTTCTAAGCCTGACAAGGTCATGCACATTGTACAGAGACCCAAAACAAGGAATGCAAGATTAACAGTAGACAGTTTTAAATGATAGAGTAATTTCTTTACCCTGAATAGCATTGTCACTTGCAATTAATTTTAACTCTGAGCTCAGAGGTGTACCAGATACTTTGGAAATGAAAAGCTGAATCTAGCAGCAAGCAGGACCTGCTATTTCTACTTTTATATTCTATACTAAATTATATTATGTTACTTTGGTTTATGAGTTTTCTAAATACTATATGTCACAGAAGCTAGATAGATTAGAATGCCAGAGGGATCCCTTTAGTAGATGCACTTTAACATTGCTGCTCCTTATTACTTTGTTTTCACCATCATAAGAACTTGGTGTTTGTATCTGCTAAAAACTGTAGAAAAGTTACTTTGTGTGGTTCTTCAGCATTCATTTTTTTAATACCTTCTTTCTCTGAATCCTTTGATTGGAAATAATTTTCCATACTATATGCTATTAAAGTAAGGATTACACTTTTTCCCTAAATTTCTCCTTTTAAACATCTCTACCTTCCTCAATAATTGTTCTCATTGAAGGGTCCTCTCAATTGTCAACTTCTTGAAGGCCAAAAACTAATAAACCAGCCATTTGTATGTTTTCAGGTGAACCGAAATCCTTAGGTGCATCTGGCTGTTCAGTATTCACTTACATCCTTCGGAATATTCTCCATCTATTGCATTAAGGGCAGACGGACACATTTTTCTCTTTTGCCACCTGGTAAGCAAAGGTTAGAGTTCAACTTGTCCCAAATCAGCTTATTCTTCTACAGGGTAGTCAAAGCCCACTTACAAACACTCTAACACAGTTTTACATTTTTGCCTCCCACCAGCATTCAAACCTGGGTAAATGTCTTTCTCTGTCAAAGCAGCAGTGGGAGGTGAAAATGAAAGTCCTTTTTTTCTTTCCCTGAGAAATTGGACTGTAAAAAGCTGTCAGTTTAAAAATGACATAGTGGCACAGCATTTCTATAAGGTGGCTCCTTTCATTTTTGACTCCTGCTGTCTCTCTGACAGTTGAAGTTGCAGCAGGAGGTAAAAACTAAAATGAGCACTGCTGGCATTTGCCCTCGAGCACAAAATTAATAATGGAAGAAACAGGGCAACATCCAAAACTGCCTCATATCAGATGTCAGCCAATGAGGTTTCAACACTTCCATAATACGTTGACCAGAATGATGCCCATTATTCCGAATATGATCTTATTCTCTATTACTTTCCTAGTGCTGGATCTATTTTCTCCATTTTAGATTTGATTCCCCGCTTTGTGGGTTATGGAATAATTTAAATTCTATTAAGCTGTATGCTATGACTTTATAAGTTTCCCCCCTCTGCAGTGTAATTCTGCTCAAAATTTTATGGGTGTAGTCTTTTCTTGAGCTTTATACCTCTCAACCTTTCTACATGAATGTTTCACTTCTAAATCACTGTTTAAATTATCCTACTATGTCCTATCCTTAATTATGAACAAAATTCACAACATAATAAACTGATAGCTTTTAGTCTAAGCAGCCACAGGATAAAAGAGCTGAGATGTTTTTTGTTCTTGTAAACTCAAGAGCTGAATGTTTTCTGCCAAGATGAAGGAAAAAATGAGTCACTATTAGGTGGCTGAGAGATAGGGGCCCAAAATTCTTCAAGCAGGGCAGGAGTACTTTTTTCTTTCTTGAAAGACTCAGTGGTATGTCCAAGTCTTACCAAAATTAACATAGGTGGGCACAAAAAGTCTGTTAGAAATGGAGTACAGCTATGGTTCTTTCTTTCTGACATATTTCAACCATTTTCTGATTTTAGCACCATTTTTGGTGGTATTTAGTATCTTGCTTTTGACTGTTCAGGACAGGTAGTATTTCAGGGTTCACATACTGGGCTATTGCAGTCTCACACCACACCATCTCATTCAGTTCTTCTGCCGAGCTTGCCTTTGAGGGTAACCAGTGCATGCAGCATGCCAAACTTCTCTTAACCCGAATTTTTACACTCCTGTATTATATGAATTTTCTGCTGCCTTCTCACTTCCACCTTTGCTATTGCTTTTATTGGCATACACTTTTGTTTTGCAGAAATGAAGGAGGAAAACTCTCAGCAAACCAGTGATGTGGATAATTCTCAAGTGCTGACAAATACACAAAATAAGCACATTGTAAAAGAAAGCATTTTATTTCTTCATGTGCTATTGCTTTCAGGCTTTACACCAGTCATTTAGCCCACAGCTTAAGACATTCTTTTGTCTTTCTTAGGAGAGTAAGAGTGACTCAAATGCATCAGCTGAACCCATTGATCTCATCGATTTCAACATGTGTTAACGACAAAGAGAAGTTGGACCGGATAAACACTTGTAGTTTGTTGCAATTGCATTTAGTAGTGTCTTCTTCAATTTCTAGAAAATCTTTTATTGTGTGTTTTAACCCCTTGTGCAATTTAACTTTCATTCTGTTTTTTTTTTTTTCTTGAGTCTCATTTGCAGACTTTATTCTATAATCCTCCTTTAGCAAACTTAATTCTATAATCCTTCTTTAGGATTTTTTTGATTCTAAGTAGTTTTTTGCTTGCTTGCTTGCTCATCAGTTTAGTTTTCTCTAAAAATTCATTCATTGTGGAAGAACCATACGGTGTTTGGGCATACATTTATTTTGCATTCTCAGTTCTCCCCGCTGTAGCTCTCTACTCTATGGCTACATCCCATCCACCTGTCTGCATGTTTTCCATGTACCTCCAAGATTTATTCTGATTAGTTATAGTCTATGTCCACTTATATATATATCCACAATCCTACTTGCAAATACAAATTGTTTATGATTGCTACTGATTAGCTTCTCCTCCACCTTTGCTTTATGTCCTTAAGCATGTTTCTGCTTTTCAAAATACAAGAATGCATTTCTCCCTTCCCAATTTATTCCTTCCTGGTTTGTGTGTGTTGTTTTATATTATTATACTTTTATATTTATATTTCATATTTTATATTTTTATATTTTTTCCTAGCTAGTTTTCCCAGATTTTGCCTTCTGTTTAATGTTGTCCACTTCAGGAATTGGGTAACTACTTGACATCTTAATTGCCAGAGCAGATTTTTCTTTTTAGCAACTCATGTTTTTAAAATGTTGTACATGTTTTAAAAAAATGAATTTTATATTGCCGTATCTTGTTACTAGTCTATTGTCTTCCTTTTTCAAAACTGAATTTCAGGCCATGATTTTGCATACAGATATAATCTTTCTCTCTTGTAGCGTTGTTCACTTGAATTACTCATTTCAGATCTCAATTTGCATCCATCAGTGGGAAAAAAGTAGGACTACCATCTTAGATCAAATTATTGTAGCTTTGTTCATATAGTTTCCTTCATCTTGATGTTGAACTTGGGTAAAAACAATCTGATTTGATTCTCTATCATTATGTGCAATTGCTCCTTGCTTTATTTGCTTTTGTTTAAACTGGTAATTAACCACACAATACTTCTGTCTTTTGTCAAAATTTGAATTAATCCACCACCTAAGTATTCCCTGTTCGTATGTATATCCATAGTATCAATTTTTGAGAACTATGCAATTCTTTTGCACATATCTTAAAGTGTTCATCCTCTGGACTTATTCCAATGTAGCAGTTTGCTTCTGTAGAAGTAGGAGGCGTTTCCAAAGTTTCTGTTGTCAGCTTTCATAGTTTTTCTAGTTTGTAGAAATATTTTACCAGTATGTAAAGGAAATAATTTCCCTGAATTCAGTGTAAAAGAAACAGGCTGATTAGAAAAGATTTATTGTTTTTCTTTTTTCCTCACCTTATTTTTTTTCTTTATTATTACACCATTCATGTGTGCAGGTCTCTATTGTCTTCTTTACTATTTTTAATAATTTCATTGCACATGGTAGCATGTGCAATGCAGTGAGGGGAATTATCCCATGTAAGCTCCAATGTATGATAACACAGCTGAGTCTTTTCTGACCATGTATTGTCAGGGGTCTGCTGATAAGAAATCTACTTTTTTCCTTGTTCTGCAGGGTTGGCTTCTAGCACATTTTTTTCCTTTTTTCTGTATGACAGTGGTAAGGAAAATAATTTGATGCAAAGGGAGCTGGGAGTTGATCTCCTCTCTGTGGTTCGAAGCCTGTGGTTTTTTGAACACGATCTGTGTGCCCTTTCCCAAGTGGCATGGTGCTGGTAGACCCAACAGTTCCTTGTGGATAAGAGACTTGAGAAGATGGTGTTCCTCTCTTCTCACTGTGGTGCTCCAAAGGGCAGAGACTGCTGCTGTCCACTGGGAACCTGCCCATCTCCTCCAGCTGCACAGCTCCTCGACCTGCATGATCCGGTTTGCATGGATGGGCTGCTGGTGCCTTGTTCTCAAGAGCAAATAGAGAGAACCTCAGTGAACGATGAGACAAACTCCCCCAACAATAGAGAGAGATGTTTAGTTCATAGGTCTGGCAAGTGCAGAACATCTGTGGAGGAAACTGACTCTCTTCCTCTTGGAAATATCTGTTTCCCTGACAACTCTGCAGAGGTACAGGCACAACGAAACCAGCTGGTTGATTATTTCTCTGGAAAAGCAGCTCAAGTTCAATGAGTTATACTTCAGAGTCTTGCAACCCAGTGCCCAGTTTACAGGACAGGAAACAGAACTGGTGCTCATCAGCAGTGAAATGTACTGATATAATGTAATTGGATTTTAATGCTCACCCCACATTACTTTTCCCTATTGTACCTTCTTTGCTTGCCAGCAACTCACGTACACACTTTAAAAATCCCTAATGTACAGTTATGTCAGATCCCTCAACAGGCCTGAAACACAAACAGCAGGGCATCAACTCCATTTATAGCACATAATTGATTAGCTGAGGTTTTCCCCAAGTGATTAATAACACTGAAGTCTGAAATGCCTGTCCAACAAGACTTTAAAAAGAGTATCTCCCCTGAATATATGGAAAACTGAAGTACCTAGAACAATTTCTGAAGGTATTTCTGAAAAACCCTACCTGATTCTCATGTTAGGTGTACAAAATACACTGTGAATCCCCGCTCTGCTTTTAATGAGGAACTGTAACACAGAATAAACATCTGTTAGCTGAGAAGACAACTGATAGCAGCAGTTTCTCTGAAGCAATTATATTTACGATAAAGGTTAAATGACTTGTAAATTCTAAACTTTTGTATGAATGTATCTATGAATAGATTTTAAGTTATTATTGTATTCTAAAAAAAATAAATTAACAAATAATAATAATAATAATAAATTAACAATAAGACTTCTGTGGGGAGAATAATGGACTATGGTACATAATAAAAACTAATGCCCTGGCAGTTGTCCCTTAGTCACAAGTGTTAGGTGTGACAAAGCTCTGTCAGGCCATCTTTCATCTTGGTGTCCGAAGGCAGCATAGCCTGGTGCTCTGGCTCTCCCTGTGCCTGACAGACTGCTCACCCCATCTGTGAGACTGAAATATGCTTCAGAAAAGGGATGGCCACAGAAAGGAAAGTCACTTATTAAGAAACTGTATTTGACAGATTCTCTAATATGTGCAATATAATTTCTAATAAAACAATATAATTTCAGCTGCTGATTGTTGTTACTGAAAAGAAAGGAGAGTAGGGGCAAAGTGAAAAAGCAAAAGTGCGCTGCAAGAAGAGCATGATGTAGTGTTCCACAGTAAGGGTTAACTGTGTCTCCATCCCATTTTCTCCTGAAATTGCTGAATCTAGAGTGAGGCCCAGGACTTGGGAGGGATTCATATCTTGTGATTTCTCATCCCCTGCCAGCAGCTGGAGAGAGCTGCAGCTATCTGAAAGCTTCATGTATCAGGACTCAGCTTCTGAGGTACATACTTTGAGATCCTGATATCTAGGGTTTAACCTCTGAATGAGCCTTTGAAAACACTCTGTCAAAACTCCACAGTGCAGAACAAAACCTGCAGCAGAGAGGCTGTATTCACCCAGCCAAGCCGTGGCAATAGCAGCTGTGGTGGAGCAAGGCACTATGCACACAACAGCTGTGTTTGAGGTGGTGAGAGCTAGGATGAAATGAGACACAAAAGTAACCATGCTTTGGTTCTAGCTGATGCCTGAAGAAATTGGAAACTTCAGATCAGGCACTGAGCAAGCTGGACAATCAATGACTGCCCAGAGCGGTTCTTCATCCATTCTGCTCAGGTTGTGTAACTACATTTTGTGATTTCAAGAGATCTTTTTCCCTTCTCACATTAAAAAAAAAGTGTGGTATAGACATTAAAATTCTGCAGAGCTTTGGTGTCTGGATAGATTGAAGTTGCTATGCCAGTCTGTCATGATCTACATAAAACAAAAGATAAGTCACCATATGCAATTCAGGTGGTGGTAGGTAGATTCTCTGCAGATTCTCTGAGGTAATTTTGGAAAAGAGTCTACCTGTTAATATTACTAATAGTGGAACTATAAAAAGTTATTTCAAGAACAGTGTCCCGGTAATTAGTTTTTTGTTGATATTGTTAAATGTAGCATATACCTTACATCAATGAGTTCTGTCATGATGTAGGAGTTGGTGAAATTCTGGGGCTTGTACAAGTAAAGGAGGCTGAGGTGACTAGATGATGGTAATTGTCCATTCTGACATTATAATTTATGCACTTAGGAAACTTCTGTTCCAGTCTGAGAGCTACAGGTCTGTATTTTTAAGAAGAAACTGCAAGGTTGTGTAAGTCGTTCTGAAAGCATCTTGTAATTTTTAATTTTCTCCATTAGACAGGCTGATTGTAATTCCATTACAATTTCTACTTTGTTACTATTAATGCTTAGAGTCTGATTTGGTATACTAGATACATTGGTCTAATATGTTTTATATATAGCTGTATGCCTGTCCAATCCCTAGTGCAAGAGATGAAGCTACACTCAGAGAAAAGAATGAAAGTAAAGTGAAGATAAAATCATGTCCTTTCTTTTGTTATTCCTGGTAACTGATGGGTATTTTGGAGACTCAGAAACCTAAAATTGACCTTTTTTACAGATTATGCTGCCCAATTTTTTTGCTTGATTCCCCAGAACCTTGGTTCAGTAGGCTTTCTTCCTCTTACTGGTTGCTCTTTGCATCAGCCCCATACTGCATTATATTACTGCCAGCTGGTTAAAGTTGGGGTACACTCTGGTCAAAGAGAACAGTGAAGTGTTCAAATAGGCCTTAAAAATGGGCCCAAACAAAAGAAGAAAAGTAAGAACTTGCTTCAGAGAATAAGGGTAGTAATACTGCCTCCCTTTTGGGGGTTAATATCCGGCAGTTTATAAATTCACTCACATCAGCCAAGAACAGCACAAAATATACTGCACAAAGGAGCAGCTATTATGTACAGTAGCCACTTCACTGATTGCAATCAATGTCACAAATTAGAGTGATTTCCTGGCTTGAGATATGTCAGAGCTAAGCTTTGTGTCATGAGTCATGCTGTCTGGACATACATCTTGGAGGCACTGTCTCACCCACAGGAATTTTCACTTTTTGTATTTTGTACTATTGCCACTGGATATGTGCTCACTTGTAGTAAATAAGTATGAGCTGCTGATAGGTGCATTCAAATGGCATTCAACAGTAAAAAGAAGCTCCTATCATGTCTTCTATAACTTATATTGAAATATATCAGGTTTTTTTCAGCATCATAATTTATGTTAAAAATGGCAGATTTTTGTCAATATTATCTAGAAGTTTGATCTGAAATTTTTATACTTCATTTTGATTTTCTCTTATTGCCCTACTCCTTTTTCAAATACATGATGATGGCTTTTTTGTTCAAGTCGAATGTCATCCCAATATTAATGCTGTACTCTGAACACCCGTTCTGTTGCATCCATGTGATTAAATCCAGTTGCAAAAACAATGTTTGCGCACTGTTTCACATGAAGTTTTTTATTTTGCCAGGTGGGACTTCAGCATACGCAAGGACAAACACATTTCTCTCTGCAACAAAGAAATAAAACTGTAATTAGAAACAGTCTATAAAGGGAGATTAGTGGGGAGCTGTTTTTTTGCACCTTGCAGCAATGTTTAAGTGTTTCAGTGGATTAAGAGCATCCACAGCCATAGCATTAATTAAGAGTACCTGGCACACAGTGATTTCATGCCTCAGCTGACCTGATACTCAGTATTTTGTGGAAGAGACACATGACATTGTTTGCTGGGGAACAATTTAATGAATGGCAACTAAACCTTTATATCAACAGGAAACGAAGGGAAATTAAGCACAATTTTTGCTATGAATGAAAGGGTCAGCACTTTAGTTCTGGATTAACTGTTACTGGAGTAAGTGAAGATTGGAGAGATAGGTAAATTATGCAATTAATTTCCGAATAATTTATGAATTTTTAGGTGTGGGTTTGTCTGTGCTCCAACTAAGTTGAATGCTTGTTTGCCTTAGCTTTTCTCCCAGAGTCACTTCTTCCACTTTTAAGGATGTTTAGAGTATAAGGAAGTTTAGAGCATAAGGAAGTTTAGAGCATAAGGAAGTTTCCTTGGCATCTTCAACCATCCTTTTTTTGTTAGATTAGTTTGCCAAGAACTGTAGTCAAATATAATGAGAAGATACAATCATAATGTGCTCCTATGAGGGGGAGTTATCCAGTCATCAACAATATTTCTAGCTTGAGTGCTGTGTTAGGAAATCAGAGACCACGCAGGGAAAAATATTTCACAATGGGAGCAGTAGCCAAGCAGAAGCAAGTATTTAAACTAGGAAAAGATGTGCCCCAATTCAAAGGGAGATCAGTTTTATACAAAAAGAAGGGAAAGTGTGATGGAAAGGAAAAACATTTCTAATTTACTTTTAGATGACAGATGAAAGCAATGTTATATGATATAAGACCATAAAGATAGCATGACTTTATACCCCCAATGGAGTTCGTAGACAGTTCTGTGCTTTAAAATATGCAGCCTGGGTTTGCTCTTCTTATTTTTGATTGCTGTGGGATGGCTTTGATTTCTTTTTGTATTACCATTTTAGTTTGCTTTCCCTTTTTGTTTCACTCACTTGTATTTAAATTATTGCTGAAAGATATTCTGGCATAAAATCTCCATTTATTTATTTTGGGCAGGCATAATAATTTCTATAAAAAGTCTCAGGAATACAAGTCCCACTTTTATTTTGATATTTGCCTCATTCTTTCTGACTAATATTTGTGTGTACCTATATAAATATATATATTTATATCTTTGTCTTTTCTTTGATCCACTTAGTGAAGAAAATGAGCATTCTCTTGTATCAGAGGAACATTCTTGAATTTTAGAAATGTGAAATTAGAAGATTCTAGGTAAATATAGCATGTAAATATAATCAATAATCCTGCAATGAGTTAGTGACTATGTCTTTCATATCTCTACCAAGAAAATTCCACACTGAGGTCATGACTGAAATGTTCACAAACACAGAATTTGTTGTGCTTGTAGGTTTTTAAATACCTGCTTCAGATCTCTGCCATGCGTTTGGTTTAGACACACAATGGGATTTATGGGATTTATTTAAAGGGACACAATCAACTTGAAAATAACAGTCATGTCTAAAAAATTTTTTTTAAATTTAATTATAAGTAACAACTAAGGCTATTATAAAAAATGTAATTAAATAAATCTCTACTGGTTTACTTTTTGTGCTTGACAATTCTGTATAATAATTCTAATATCTACCTTTTATGCAGTTCTTTTCATCAGTAGGGCAGTTTTACTAAAATATGGTTAATATTGCTCTATGTATAGATAGTTTCACTGTTTCTTCCAATCTCAGTCAATTTCATTCTGTCTGAAAGTCCTTTATAAACATCAGCTCGGAATCAATAAAAGGTCCAAAGTATGTGAAATGACAGATCTACTATTTCAAAAAAGATCACTATCAGCTGGTTTAATTAGCCCCATTATAAAGAAAAGGTTGAAAATATCTTTCAGATTGTAAAATTGGAAAAAGAAGTTGATCATTAATGTCTTAATAATTTAAAATCTGTCTCCAATTTTGGATGTTCTAAAGTTATTTTCTGAATTCCATTTAATTCATTTAGCCTTGTATTAGGGATTCAAGAAGAGAACACCACAAAATATTACCAGAATTATCATATGCTATTAGAAATGAATAGTCTGGGCATCCTTTATACTCATAAAGATGATGCCTAGAAACAAAGTCTTTTCTTTCCTTATTTCATGAAAACCAATATTGTCTCTCTTCTTTATCATCCTATTTCCTAATTTAGAATCCTGAGTTCTTGATTATTGGCTGTTATTGAGTTCATAACCTTGTATTTCCCACTGCAGTGAGAAAGTGTCTTGACTCTTGAATGTGAAGTTTGTGAAGAATGTTCCCTTTGTGGAAGAATGTACATTAGGTGCCTCTGAGCTGCTCAAGGGGTGAAATAAATATGTGGAACAATGTTTGGTACCTTTTGCTTTTCAAAAGACCTTAGATCTCATAACTATACCCTCTTAAAAGCTTTTGCCATACACTCAGCAGCATGTTCTGCTTTTTTGTTAGATTCATCTTTTGGCCTACTTTTCAAACTACATTTTAACTGGAACTCAAACTCTTTTCCCTTTCCTACTATTTGCTGAGTCTAGCAATCACATGCTGAGTAAATAATCTATAGTCCATGGTCTACTATCCTATCAGCCTTGTTATCCTGGCTCCAAACCCCAAAATGTTGGATATCTAGCTGGTAAGTATTCCCAGGAAGGCTTCCTAATGAACTTCCCCACTGGTTACTATCATCATTGCTTATACAAGGATAGAACTGCCTTGTAATACACTGACTATATTTGGAAAAATTAATTGGGAGTTCTTATGGTGTTTTTGTTAGGAAAAGTGACATTTTTGAAGTTAAGAAAAATATCCCAATTCATGTCTTTCATTAGGTATAACAAAACATTGCTAGAGAAAATATATTCCTAGATCTAATGGTACTTCATTCTTTTGCAATAAAACCAGCTTGGGATCCAAATGAATCAGTAGATGAGATTATTGCAGTAATTTGGCTGCCCTGCCATTTAAAAAGTGGTTTTGACTGCATTTATAAAACATTTAATATATACTTAAATGTAGTGCAAAAATACGATTACTTATTAAATTATAGAATGCAATACAAAAAGGTTTATGCATACATTAATGAATCTGCAATTGATAAAGTTTTATTTCATGTCAGCTGGGAAACCTACTTATAAACTTTACACCTGAGCAATCTTATTGTAAAGCATTGTAAACTCTTGAAAGAAAGAGTCTTTATCTGCACTAATTAGAAGAGTTTATGATAGGCCACTAAGGGTTTAACAAAATCTCTTTCCTCAAGTACAAGCATGAGCAGTG
This sequence comes from Melozone crissalis, assembly GCF_028551555.1. NCBI lineage: Eukaryota > Metazoa > Chordata > Aves > Passeriformes > Passerellidae > Melozone > Melozone crissalis. Next base: position 29,383,607 of record NW_026535784.1, on the reverse strand, counting down.
CAATTCTTTTAATATACTGTCTTTTCTCTGGATAAATGGAAAATCAACAAGACCCTTAATACAAAGGAGAACATGTAGAAAACCAAATTGTTTTGCATTGCTGATTGCTCACACATGCAAGAACAGACAATGTCTTTCCATCTGTATTTATTTGAAACTGAGCCTTCCAAAATGAATGCAAACTTATGTCCAGGTCAGTCATAATGCAGGAGCTTAGTTGTGACTTTAATGATGCACAGGATTCAAGTGTGGTTTGTGGCTTTTATGAAAAGTTCATATTTTTAACTCCTCTGAAAATAAATATTTTAGCAGCTTCTGTTGTCATTTATCAGGTTGCCCTTTCATGGGAGCCAGAAGGATAAAAGAACCTCTAGAAAAGGTCTTTTATACTCAAATTGTCTAACTAATTTCACTGCCAGCTAAGCAACTATGGCAAGTAATAGATTGATTTTACCTGAGAGCTGTGAATAGCATGTTTAAAACTGGAAACTGTGATAGATGAAAAACCTAAGGAAAGGTAAACGTCTCAGTATAATTTGCTGAAACCAATCTCCCAAAAGGCTACCCTGGTACACTGGTAGGAGTTTCCTGAGTGCCAGCACTAAGGTTGAAGTGGCACCCTGAGGTGCCATCTAGCATGCTCCACTTGCAATGTGGATATGACATCCTATGGCAATGAGCTTTCACACGTGTGTGATGGGTGCTTTGGGCCATGACATGCTGCAAATCTACTAGTGACAAAAATGCAATGTGCATGTGTGCTTGTAGAATAACCACATCTCTGCAAATTATATGGCTGCCCTTCCCTCTTTACACTGCCTTGTTCCATAATTTGTGAACTCCTTGCCTTATGGAGGAGAATGGCAAAAAAATCCTGACCACACCAATATCTATCAACCACACCTGTGTCTATCTGTCTTTGACTCTTTCAGACATGTATCCTTCATGGAAGTACAAGAAAGGAACCGCAACCAACCCACTAGTAAAGCTGGAAGGACCTTTGTTGTTCAAGATTCTTATGGTAAGAACTCATTAATTCTCATATACAGGAAAGCTGATCAGGATATAACCATAACCTTGACCTTACCTGGGAGAAGTGCAGTGCAGAGGACAATACATGAGCCTCAGCAATCAACTCAGTCAGAGTAGACCTATAAAATAAATGTTATAATCAATAGGGAAACATGTCCTTGTGAAATTCTTTTTTTGTAATGCTGTACTGCAATTATTTTGGCAGGATGTTCAGAGAAGCCCTTTCAAAGAAGTCATTTTCTGAATATGATGAGATTTTTTAAGAGAGCTCTTCAGATTTTTTTCATTCCTGAAAAGACAGACTGAAGCAAATGAATAATTGGCAGAACATGGAATATGTAACATGCTGTGTGAAAACTGTATTCTTTCAAATCATCACTTGTCAGAAATTAATTCCTGTGCTAGGACCTTACTATTGAGAATGTAATGACTTAAATCTAAGTGGGTTAACTTGGGTTCTCTGTGCTGGTAGCTAAGGACAACTGGCACATTTTAAGCTATTCAATTGCTCAGATGAGCTTTCATTTGTTCTGATTTAAGTGTTCTTAAGTAGCTGTTGTGTACTGAGGTTGTAAATATGATTTGAGGTACTGTGAGTTTTCAGGGCTAGTGTACAAGGTTATCACATTTTAGACTCTTGTCTTTAAGAATTCAAGGAACTCAGAATAACTTAAAGAAAATTGCTAACCTCTTCTGGAAAAACAACGTGTGAGATGCGTAAAAATAGCTACATACCATTAAAATAATTGCCAAATGGTAATCATGCATAGTGGAATGTTATCAGACAGTTTGTTTTTAATAGAAATGATGCCTGATCACAGCCTTCTAAGAGCTACTGCAAAACTTACTCTTTTAACCTGACAAAACTGATTTCCAAACAAAGTCCTCTTATGAAAGAGTCAGTGTTGCAGAGGAGAACAAAACTCACAGTATGAAGGCTCTGTTGCCTTGCAGCTGCTGAACACAAAAGGCAGATGAAATTCTTCAGGTCAGGCTAGTATCAGTTCACGGTCTCCTTACATGGGATTTTGTTACTTCACTAGTTAGAGGCACCAGAAAATCTGCTTTTCTCTTTCTCTCAGTCTTCAGTCTTTGTTTTTGCTTCATGAAGGTTTTTATTTTCAGCCCTGAATGTAAAGCCCAGATAAGGACTTGACTTTCCTTTTTCCTTTTTTTTAAATCTTTGAGCAATAAGTAATCATCTGTTTGATCTCTGCTTTGTAGAGCTGTCTTGATAATTTGAAGTTTGGTGTCAATATGCACTTTTGTGTTCTGGCCTATACTTACTCTTGCAAAATCTTTCATATTATTTGATAATTATTTCACATTTAAGATACACTTCTACCATAGATGCTATCATGACTATCATTAATATTGACAAGAATTTTCAAAGCAGTTGGAAATAATAGTTCTGTACAAGATTTTCATTGTATTTAGGTAAAAATAAAAATGAAATTCTATCTGAAAGAACTATAACTACATATTTGATAAAATTCCTTTCATAACCACAAAAGCCTAATGTAAGAAAAAAAATAATGTTTAGTAATATTCACTAACAATTCCAAATGTGAGACTGCAACTAAATAATATCTTTCAGTAAGAGAGTTTTGATCCACAAAAAAGGAAAGAGGAATTTAATCTTTTACCTCAAAGTGCCATTCTTTCACATTCACCATTTAGTATTCAGGTATGTAGCTTCAGGGTCATCCATTTAAAAAGGTTTTCCTAGCATATCTTCTGATAGGCAAACCTTTAAATTTGCAAGAGATGATTAGGGGAAGTATTACAGCAGTGATCTGCTATACATTTTCCTGCTTTATTTTCTTGCTTTCAAGGGTGTAAATTCCTCCAAAATTTTCCTTTATCTCACTGTTCAGAAAATAATGTACCTATGTGGAGTATGTGTGTTTCTATGCTAGGAGAAAGTATGACAACAGGACAGCAGGAAGTGGGGATTGCACATTTTACTAGTTTTACAATTAGTAATTATTTCAATATGATATGAACTTTCCTATGTTTGACCTGGATGTAATGCATGTGAAAGAAAGTTCTTTGGGAGTTCTGTTGGCATCAGTGTGTATAAGCTGTCAATGATCTCACAGTTAAAAAAATCAAATCAGTATAATAAATCAAAAAGCAGTGGCTGGTGAATGGTGACAATGAGTAATGTGTGGATATTTTGATTAATAGAATCTCAGTCTGTGTACACATGCTCTTACACACACTCATGCACTTTTCAGGCATGAGAAATGTTTTCCTGTCTTTGCTCTCAGCCTGAACCATTGTGTGTATGTTACACACTCATATATTTTTATGCTCTCATCTATAGAGTTCATGAATGTTATGAATATGGGTAATAAAGTGAGGACTCCTTGTTTTAAGGTAACACTTGATGAGGGGTTTTAGCTGTTACTGATTGCATCCATCATGCAGATGAAGATGTCCATTATGAATGCAGATAATCAGATCTTAGATATCTAAACTGCTTGAATGTGTAGAAGACACACAACTTTTGTATAAAACTTTTTTTAACAGCTGACATTTATACTATGTATGATAAATTTAATGTGTTTAGTGAATAGTGCGATTCATTAAATTAGTTTAAGTCAAACAGTTAAAGTGTATTTTCTGTGAGGAAGCTGACTGTAAGGATCAATGAAGTGTCAATTGTTTTCAACAAAAGGTGGGCAACTTAGAGATACTGTTTGAAAAGTTCGTGGGTGGAGAGAAAGATACTTTACAGGACATAAAAAAAGGGATAATAGTAGTTGTAGTAATAGGAGTAGTAGTAATAGTAATAATAATCGTAATAATAATAATAAAACTACTCAAAACAAATGAGAGAGAGTGCAGTTGCTCACCCCTACACACTGATGGCCAGACAGTTCTTGAGTAGTGGTGTCCAGACAGCTTCCCTCTGAATTTTGTGTCATGGATGCAAAGAAAATAAGGGCTTCTACAGATAAGTACACCAAAGAGAAATATCAAAGAAGGTGTACCCCTCCTGATAAATAATGCTGGTGAACTGGTTACAATGGATAAGGAAAAGGCTGGGGTACTCAACAACATTTTGCCTTAGTCTTTAATGGCAACTTCTTTTTCCACATCTCTTGAATGGATGGACACAGGATGGGGACTGTGGGACCAAAGTGCTTCCCACTGTAAGTAAAGATCAGGTTTTTTGACCACCTGCGCAATCTGAACATATGTAAATCTATAGGACTCAAAGAGATTATCCCAGAGTCCTGAGGGAATTGGCTGATGTAGTTGCTAAGGCAATCTTCATGACGTGAAAATTCATGGCAGTCAGGTGAAGTCCCAGGTGGTTGGAAAAAGATAAAAATTCTACCTCTCTTTAAAAAGGGTAGAAAGAAGGACCCTGGGAACAAGTGACATGTCAGATTCACCTCTGTGCCTGCAGAAATCATTGAAGAGATCCTCCCAGAAGTTCTGCTAAGGCACATGGAGACAGGGAGGTGATTTGAAACAGCCATCACAGCTTCACCAAGGGCAAGTCCTGCCTGACCTACCAAATAGTCTTTTATGATGAGGTGACTCCATCACTGGACAAGGGAATGGCTACAGCTGTCATTTTACTGGATTTCTGTAAAGCCTTTGAGATTCCCTCTGAATTGGAGAGAGATGGATCCCATGGTTAGACTGTTAGGTGGATATGGAATCGGTTGGATGGTTGCATCTAGAGGATAGGGGTCAAAGGCTCAAATGTCAGTGGATGTCCCTCAGGGGTCTATATTGGGACCAGCCCTAGAAAATATCTGCATTAATGACATAGACAAAGGGATTGAGTTCACCCTCAGCAAATTTGCAGATCACACCAAGCTGAGTGGCGCTGTCAACACTCGTGAAGGGCAGTGTCATCCAGAGGGACCTGGATAAGCTCCAGAAGTGAGCCCATGGGAATCTCATGGGGTTTAACAAGACCAAGTGCAGGGTGCTGCTCCTGGGTTGGGGCAACTCCTGTATTAGAACAGGGTGAAGGGATTTAGGGCCTCCCTGCTGAGAAGGACTTGGGGGGGCTGTGGATGAGAGGCTGGACATGAGAGGGCAATGGCATCCTGCCTGAAATGCAATACCAATTGTATTAGTAGAATTCAGTTCAGAGGACATGAGGTTTTGTGTTGTGATGTTTTTCATCTTATAAACTTTAAAGCACTATCAGTCATTTGGTAGTGAAAGGACGACAAAACGTGACTCAGATGGATTACTGCTCTCCGTACAACCTATGCAAGGTAATCAGCAGCCTAAAGAGACAGATGTGAGTTCAGACAATCACTCAGGTCTTTGCAGACAAACCACTTATTGAGGAAATCCAGAATGGATTCTGTAATTCTGGTGTTGGGTTTTTTTTAATGTTTTTTTTCTATTTATCTCCTTGTGCTGCATAAGGTGAAATTCATGCCATAATTTTGTTGTCATGTGATAACTCCACTATCATTTTAGTCGTTCCTTCTAAGGTTCTTGCTTTTTTAGTCTTTATGAAGAAATTCACTTTTTTTTTTTCCTCAATAAGTAGGGATGAGGCTTACAGAATCTGTGCCCTCCTCAAGAGGAATAGAACCTGTCTGGCAAAAAAGGACATGTGTTTCACATTGGCACGTGGGAGAGCCAAGCAAGTGCAATGTCAGTGAAGTTAAATGCAGATAGTTTGTGGTAGTTCGTTCACAATATCAATTTGTTAGAGTAAAATTAATTTGGATTCTGTGCATTTCCTCTCTGTTCAGATAAGGCTAATTCTAATCTACACTTACACCAGATCCTGCTGTATTCATAGCTCCCATTCATACAGAGCCTGTTAACTTAATTCACACCAATTTGCACGAGAACAACAGGCAAACCTCTGTCTTCAGAATCACCAGAGCTGTGCTGCATTTTAAGATAGAGGTTATTCATAGTCCTTGCTCCTATGTGAGAAGGAAAAACTCCCTGCTCTGGTCAAGGTGCCTTTAAAAAGACATTTTGCAAAAATCACATTTGCTTCTGTCAAGACTTGTTGATGCAGGCATTAAAGAGTGAACACAAGTAAAAACCAGCAGTAAGCAAGCTTCAGCTCTGTTCCATACAATATTCCACTGGAGAATCAGAAGGGCAGGATAAAATTGAAATAATTGACCAAAAGAGTGTGGTGTGATGTCATTTTCCACGGTGCTCAGTGCTGTAAAAACAAAGAATAAAAAACAAAAAGCAAAAGTTGCAGCATAAGCCCCATGAAGTAACTAATCTACTTCAGATATGAACAACAGTACTGGGAATTTCCACAGATAAATTCTACTGAAACAGGGAAATACAGCAGCAGAATCTCCTTATCATGTTAGGAAAGAGAACAAAAGTTCAGATCAGAGTAGTAATTTGAAACCATTTTTCTCATGATGAAGAAAAAGAAGCTGTTTTATGTTGTGCTAAAACCAACTTTTTTTTCTTTTTCTAACCTCCCCCATTTGAAGTCATTAGTATTGATTTCAGTCATAAAGGAAAAATATAAAAACTGTCACCTTCTTTATTTTAGAAAGACAGCAAAATGCAGGATAACTTTATTCCAAATATAACCTGAAGATGGCACAGTAGGCACATGTTGCTCCCTGGTTTGTGTAAGGTTGTACTGTAAAATCAGAGAATTATTTGCTAAAATATGACTCCTTTGGAAGAGCTCTTTAAAAAATAGAAGCAGAAGAGAAATTTAAGCCTTTTAAAGCACAGCCTATCAATAAAATTATTTTACAAGTGGAACACAGGCTGTTAATTTCATGCTGCCTAAAAGATTAATATAAACAGGTGGGCAGACAGGGACTCATCATGGCTGGGTGTTATTGGCAAAAATAAGTTTAATTTGTGTTGTTTAGTTCTTATTGATACATTTCTTTTGTAATTGTATAACAACTGATAGCCTCATCTGTTATCTCCAGCATAATTTATAATCTACACCTAAATGCCAATTTTTATGAGGTCCATTTTGACTTTGGGAGAGACAAGATTATTCACATAATCTCAATGTTATTAAAAGATAAGAAATATTATGGGACATTTTTTTATTAAAAAAGAAAATAGTGTCAAGTGTTATTAGTGAATAAGTCTGCATTATATATGAATTAACCATAAATATACTCTCCACAAAACACACAGGCACCCTTAAAATCTTGAGTTTTTAAAACATAGAAGCAATTTCACAGATGTGCTGTAGCTAGGGGTGATTCATCTTGCTATATCCAAGCATATATACTATGTTTGGATTTTCAAAATGTATCTAACAAAGACCTTGTGCAGAATGATTCTATGGAATCAAAGCTGTCTCTATGGCAAGAAGGAACAGTCGCTTTGTGAATTGCCACCTGAAAGACAGAGAGACAAGAGGGTGGGACTAAATGAGCTGTTCTACACTGGTAGAAGGTTATCAGTGGAGACCCACAGAAGCCTTTACTAACACCTTTGCTATTTCACGTGTCCAATAACAATGAAAAGAAGAGATGGGAGTTGATAAAACTTACTATCAAGACTACAATATGTAAGGCAGTAAAAAAGAAAGGCAGCGACAGTGAGCTGCAGAGGGCTCCCCCTGTTTTAAGTGACTGAACAGTACAGGAATAGTTGAAGCTGTGTGTGGATAATTATATTCCAAGTGATTTACATGGGGAAAAACAAGTTTTACTATATGTTTACAGTAATTTTTTGGTTTTCAATAGCTGTTACCACTCAGAAAGGAGGTAGAATTATTACTCCAGTGGTGTACAGTATTGCAAAACACTGATTTTTACCAAAATTTTCATTAGAAGCTGTTAACAAGCAAGACTGGGGCAGTATACACAAAGGATAAAGGAAACTGAAGGAAGAGGAACTATCCTGACAACAAACTTGGCACATGCAAAATGTTTTCTCAGCTTCTATCTACTGTGGCCATTAGTGAATTCCTAGGTGGTAAAGTCATCTAACTTCAGTTATACACATATGGAGCGTCTATTTTCAATTGTTTTATTTTGTCTCCTTTCATAGCCTGTGCAGACATCCGTGCTCTTCCAGAGGGGGATTCATTCCATCCTGAACAGATATCTATGGCAGATGAACTGAAATGCTCATGTGTCCATAAACTGTGTTGGCATACTGCAACTTATCGCCACCATAAGCTTCTAAAAATTATGCAGCTACAAGTGAAGTGTTGTTGCTGTTCTTCTTGTGCTGTAATAATTTAATTGACTGTTTTGTAGCTGTGTGGTCTCAAAGTAGCATTGTCCCATACCTGAATGTGTTAGAGAGTGAGGGACGGAAGAGGAGAGCGCGGGAACCTTTTCGGTTGGGTTCCTCTCTGAAGCCAGTGCACTGCAGGCTCTTGACAGCAATGAGCAGTGCCTAAGTGCCTTTCTGCTGCTTGCTCCCAAACAGGGCATTCTCAGTGGAGTCTCTTTTAATCTCGCCTCTAGGAGCTTTTTCTCTTTGTGTAAATATTCATGGGAGCGCTGACTGAAATCCAGGTTTCCCAGGAGAATGGAGTACCCACAAGAGTCTCAAATCCTTCTCACTCTGCAGGCTCATATATTCTTTTCTGTATTTTAAATGTAGTGAAATGGCTTCAGAAAGGAAAGTTGAGTGATTTCTTTACAGGCTATCTTGTCTCAGAGGAAGGAAAATATGGATCCTCATTCTCACCCATGTCAGTGATCGCCCTGCTCATTGCAGAAGAGTTGGGCTAAATGAACCTTTAAAATCTCTTTGAACCCAAACCATTCAATGATTCTATTTCTATATATGTTTTTTATAATCTACATGAATGCTGTAACCTTCAGTTATTGGATGGTAGTGCCTGTATTGCACTTACATCTAAATTTTTGTGAGAACAATTTCTTAGGACATTTGATCCAAGAATGATTCCTGGCAGTGGAAAGTAAATGGGAGAAAAGTTTTTATTCCACTGGATTTTTTAGAACTTGTCCTCCTTCCCTAGCTGCTACAGATTTCATGTGAGCAGGTAGGAGCAGCTGCCTTTCCAGTGTAAAAGTTCTGGTAAGCCCCTTTCCACAGGGCCAATTCTCTCTTTGCTTTATACTTTTCTGCACTTGAGAACTCTCCCAGACAGTAATCATTTGAAAAAAGTTTCACAAGATTCTGTAAGGGGAGGAGGCCCAGGCTGTAGTGCCCCTCTGTGTTCCCTTACAACAGTTCTGCTGGCCAGATTTATCCTTGACAAGGATTTTTAGGGTTTTGGGATGGTTATCACAGTTTTTGGATATAAACATGGATGTGAGTCACTGAAGGTGGTTAAGAGACATAGTTGCAGCACTGAGGGACATGGTTTACTGGTGAATTTGGCAGTACTAGAATAGCGTTTGGACTCAGGGGCCTTTTCCAGCCTAAATGGTTCTATGATTCTATACCAACAGCAAAGCTCAGGCAAGGACAATTTTTTTTGGCTAAAATACAGTTCCTGAACGAATGAGGGAGAGCCAAGCTCTTTGTTTCCAACAAAAAAAAAAAAGATTTTCCTTTTTCTGTTCTATTATTTTAGCATCTCCACATTTATCTATCCCAATGCCTGGATTTCTTCTGTTCCTCTGAAGGTGACTGAAGTATAGCTGTCTGATTTTCATGGAAACTAACTACAACTGCCCATATGGACAATTAGGGTGCTCCAGCTGTGTGTGGGGTGTAATTTCCAGCTGCAGGGTGGCAGTAAACAGCTGGGGGTGGTAATTTCTCAAACTTCTCCAGCTACATTCACAACATATGCCTATGCCCTAAGGATTTTCAGTAAACTAACCGTATTTGTTAGCAGTATTTAAAAAATTTCTTATTTCAAATATACAAAGTAAAAGCCAATACTGCAAATTTTGAGCTAACTTAATCTTACTCTAGGCAAAAATGCCAAGTATTTAAGGACAACAGCTGTGGCTACTCTGCTTGAAAGGATTTCTATTACCATCTGGGAAAAGAGAAAACAAAATATTATGAAAATTTATACAGATCTATAGGGTGCTTCCTGAATCCACTTAAACTCTGCCACTCAATTTTCCTAATCAATCAAGTCTGTTAACAGTGATGTTAAGATTTACAATATAGCCTGTGTGCAGCACAAGTCTGGCAGAAGTGAAGCTCCTCTGAAAATTTTCCTGAGAATTACTGTGTGCACTTATAAAACTTTCACCATCCAGATTGATGAATTTACAACACATATTCAGTTTTAAACCTCTATAGGCTTATTTTGTGGCCTGTTCATTTATGGATATGCTTCCTCTGGAAAAAAAAGGTAATATAGAGAAGATAATTGTAATATAATGCATATAACAGCCTGCCTCTTACAGTAATTGTATGTAGGATGCTATGAAGCTGATATCCTGCTGCTAGGATATAAATAGCAAGTCCTAGTCAGCTGTGGAAACTGATTGCAGTGCTGCTCTGCACACCTGTGGCTGCACAGGATTCAGGGTGCCAGAGGATGAGAATGGCAGCATGCAAATATGTAAGGCATTTAGTGGCGCCACTTCTACCATGATGAAATTGCTTATGGCATGTAGGGCAACTAGCAATGCTAAGTATCTGTGAAATAAGGCCCTTGAATTACAGTCCTAAATATAGCTTTTGTGATTTGCTTCAGGCTTTTAAATTTTACTATTTCGACTTAGCTGCTTGCAGAACCATAGTTTATAATTTCTGGTGCAGTGTTCAGCCAACTTATAAGAGTTCATGCAAAAAGAGTTGTTTCAGAAATTCTAATAGACCCCAAACTGTCATACACGTGCACTGTATAATAGACAGTAGTATTATTATCAAGAATTCTCAAGAGAAATCATGGTTATGTTGCCTGCTTTCACTGTCTAAAGTTTTTTATATAGTTAAGAAAAAGGTTTACTTATGACTTCAGAAAACTCTGGTTCTTTTGAACTGAGCATCAGTTGTAATGATTTTACATGTTGTGTAAATGATGATAAAATATATGTATACTGTATGAGAAAATGGATTTGATTGATAACTTCAACAGGGTAATATTCAAAAGGCTATGACAACCAATGCTTTCAAAATACCATCTTTTGCTAGTTCTTTTATTGTTTCAAAATATTTTTGAAATGGAACAGTAATAACAATAATAATAATAATTTGTGTGTATGTTTCCTTTCAATTCTGAATCTAGGAGTACATGCATTAATAAATTAAGCCTCACAGCAACTCTGTGATTTAAGAACATTTTTATCCATGTTTGACAGATGGAGAAACACAGGCACTGTTAATCATAAATGCATTTGCAAAAGTGTGATTATGCTGTCCAGAAGAGAATATGAATACAGAATCTAGGGTACTCCAGAACAATGGAGAATTTTCAAGAATAAGAGGTATGTTCTTTTGAAAATGTGGTCCTACACAGCATGTGCAGGCCAATGGCCTGAGCTGGCATTATCAGCATGGCACAGCACTGCTCTTTGAAGTATATTGATTTGACTCTGTGCTAGTTAAAAGATCTCACTGCTGCTGCTCTTTCCCTGTTATAGATCAGCATTCTGAAACCCCTGTCAACAGCAGATCGATATTTCGATGCTCCACTATAAACTAGTCCCCATACTTGAATCCATGTAAGGTGCTGTTTTCAAGGCTATGAATTGTCCGCATGGTGCCAATAACACTGCAAACTTGTACTGAGCAAGTGACAACTGCTCATCTGCAGCTAGTGATTTTAGTAGAGTGAGCTGTCCCTGACTCAATTTTTTGGGATACCAGCACTGGAAATGGAAGCAGGCAACATATGCACAGCAGCTGACACTTTGGGCAACACTCAGGTGCCACTGAAAATCATCTTGTGTACTGCTGAAGATGTGGCTGGGAGCACCTGCTCTGTTTAAGGGCAAGGGAATATTGACAGCTGTGATGCCCTGTGAGATCCCTGGGTCTGTGCAGAGTTTCTGTGTGTCCCAGTAGACAGAGATTCTACTCAGCTTCATGTTTCAGATCTGAGCTAGCTTACTGACTCTTGGAAATTATTTGGAAGAGGTGAACACATCAACACCAGGGCAGAATTAAGTACTATGACAGCTTCCTTCTGAAAATCCTGGTATCAGTCCTCAAGGCAGATCAGAACAACCTTTTTGGCACCAGAGCTACTCTCCTTGACTGCAGTCATAAGGAAACCATTCCATTCCATCTTTCTGTTCTTCCTTAATACAGAACCAGGATATTATGTAAAAGCTCAAATAGTAGAACATTCATCATCAAAAAAATACTAAAATGGCTTTTTAGTCTTTGATAAAGTGTTAATTACCATCCAGATGAGATAGATAGAAATTATCAAATTCAACAGCACTTGTCACTTGACAATTTTCTTTTACTCAGAGTTTGAAATTCTCATTTTAATGCATATGTAGCAATGAATAAGCTTTGGTTTATCAGAAATCCAGAATTATTTCTTGCAATTATTCTGCAAATGACTAGATTAAAGACATGATTAAAAAAACTACTATAAATGATTTATATTTACTTGAATATTCATTTTGTTCTTAATTTAAGGGTTCATTGCAATAAGCAGAGGAAAAAATGCTGTAAATAAATTCGGCTCCATACTTTACATGCAGATTTCAATCATGACAAGAAGAGTTCTATATTTGTTTTTATATAGGGGTTACATATGTTTTATATAGGGATACATATGTGATGTGTGTTATAGGTTATAAATTATGAATCTCTCTGGTACAAGTATATTTGTGGATAGAGATGCTTTATGTTCTTATTGGATGTATTTTTGCTCAGATTTATTGCTTTGTTTCTTCTGTTTTCTTACACTGGGAATTAGCAATTTATTGGAAAAAGGTGACTAAATCTCATTGCTCCAATGATCTTAATTAACTCTAATCTGTATGAAACCAAGAGAAACAACACTTGTGACATTTCCTAAAGATACAAATAATAGCTCAGAAATTTGAGCATAGTATGTTTTAAAAAATACAATTTAATAATTATTCTTGTATAAAGTCATGTGATTTAATTTTTAATCTTAAAGTGTGGGTTTTTTCCCACCCAGGTAATAGAGGAAATTTTCATTCCTGTGTTTAGATTTTCTTGGTAATGTTTGTGAAAGGTACACATCTGAATCATCTCTGACTGATATAGATGGTAGAAAGAAAAGCATTGTTTTCTGTTCACTGCCTCCTTACCCAGTTGTGAGGTGTCAGGGCTGTGATTTACAGTGATCTCAGTTCAGCTGGCTTGGGCTTTGCCAGGCAAGGTACTGCAGCAAGAATAGCACTACAGTCAACCTCCTCCCCCACATTCCTGGAGTTGGTCTTCCCCCTTCATTTTCCACATGCAAGGGTTTAAAGTAGGAAATATAAACTGCTTTCCCTACCTTTATGCTGTTCAAGGACTCCCTGCTCTGAGAAACTCTTAGCTGCTTGTTTAAAGCATTGTGAGGGGCTCATTATGCTGTGGGAGTTAAAACAGATTTAAGAAGGTCTGAGGATCTAGCCCATTGTTTTCATTTAAAAATATTTAGGCTATTGATTAGCTGGATTGGCTCTTGTCTATTTCTTTATTAAGAAGACCTCTTTGAGTTTCCCTGTCATGAAACATATATAAGTGCTGTAGATAAAAATAAAGGCACATCAATTATGTGAGAAGCAGGATTATGAAGAATGCAAATGATATGAAAATAAGGTCCAGCCATGGGAAACACAGTATTTATAATGGCATTAGTTAAAATGCATGACATTTTCAAGGCAATGTATTGAAGTGGATTTCTTTGCAATTAAATGAGAAATATAGTTTTAGGCCTACCTTGCTATTTCCAGCAAGGTAGGAAAAGTGTGGAGTTACAGAAATGCAGCTTTCATTTCCTTTTTCCCTTTGCTTTTCTGCACCATCTGGTTGATCAATATATTAAACCAATGAGCTACTAACCACCTTTTTCCATTGCTTTTCCCAATGTATTCCTTTGTCATTAAGATCCCACACTTGAGAGGAAGCTTTTTTCATTGTTTGGCTTTTTAGTCTTTCTTTGAAACAGAATCACAAAGCTTTCAATTGAGTTTATGGAAAGTGCTTTTGTGTCAGCAAGCAGACGAATTTTTCTTTTTTGCTTTTGATATGGCACATCCTCATACTCGAGTTTCTTGGAAGGTCTGTCCACTATCAGTGCTTCCTCTTCCTTAAGTGTTCTTAGTTTTTTCAGGTTTCTCAGTGCTCTTCACCTTACAACTTCAGTAATCTCCAAAAATTTGTCTTTGCTACTCATTCTTCATGTCTGGCTTATCTACAAATTCTTTCTATCCAAAGCAGTGCTGAAGATTCAATCTTTTTTTTATTTGCTGATTCAGCTAAAAATTTTCCAAATTTCTTCAACCGCTTTCCGTGCTGTGAACTCTTTGGAAAATTGCATTCTATATTGTCTCATCCTTCCTCAAGCTCTTACCTAGTGCTTCACTCAGATCACTGCTGTTGAAACTTAGCGCGCTGTTGTCATACTACCTTTTAATTCCTATTTTTGCTGTTCAAGTGTCTTTTAATTTTGTGTCTTTTGTTTTCATTTAAGAAAAAAGAATTTAAGAAATTTGGTCCCTGCTCACTTGGCTTTGCATTCCACAATCATCTTGTTTCCATTCTGTTCCTCTCTACCAGCAGTACTTGCATTTTTTTTCTATTTACTTTTGTACTTTTAAATTATTTCCTAATATTCGTTTGGTTTGGAACATTCTTCTTTATCTCAAATGTAAGGTGTCTAGCTTTCTGCTTCAACTTTCTGTTACTCAGAGTGTGCTGGTATTTGGCTTGGCATACATTGCTTTTACTGTGGTTCTTTCACAGATCACAGTCATGAAGTTTCTGGTTTAGTAAAGGCAGAAATAGAGTTAATTTCGGTCTCTAATGAGCTGACTAATTTCTAGAACACAGACCCTTCTCTAATTCATCTTGTGTTCCCTATATTCTGAATATAGCAGATAGGAATCTTTATACTCGTCTCTGATGCGCTTAACACTGTGGCAGGTTTGGACAAGCACATGACAATAACTCTCATTTCACAAAGAATGGATATTGAAAAAACAGGATAAGAGAGGAAAATAATGTTCACATGTATCCTTGAACACAACTGTGGCTGATTGCAACATGTATTTGTATATGGGTTTTATCCTAGAAGAAAATGTAGTGCAAAAATAACCTCAGACCCTCCACACTAGAGGTCACTAAACACAACAATTTCAAAGGGTCTCTAAACAGTGCTTTTTTTTTTCTTTTCTTTTTTTTTTTTTTAACTGAAGACTTCATTTACATTACTACAGTTAAAACCCTCAAGAGACAGCAGTAGGTGAGAAGCCATCTGCTCCTGTGTATAAATGTGGAAGGCATCAACAGTGAAACTGCTCAGCTGAGACCATCCCTCATGATGCTGGAGCCTGTGCCTCACTGTTTCCTTCTTCTATGGATCAAGGAAAGGATATATTGTTTTATTTCACTTTTACTCCAACTTGCCTTTATAATCTAGGCATGATAAAACGAAATAAGTTTTCAGACAAGTAGGTGATTATACCTTTGTGAGACAGGATGAGTTGGAAAACTTAACCTTAGAAACATAAGCTTTAATTCAGAAACCAAGCAACAGGTTAAGTTGCAGAGGAAAGGTCAGATATTAATGCAGAATGATTACTTGAATCTCAGGAGATCTTTTTCAGAGACCTTCTGTCTTTGTAAAAAGTATTTCAAGACTTACCCGTACAAAAAAACCCCAACATAACAAAGGGACAATGCAATGAAGTTCTCAGCCAAGAGACAAAAAGAAATGAAAGAACTTTACCTGGCTTTAGATCTGTTGGAAAAACTAATGTATTGTTAGTTATGGTTGATTTAAATGGCTTTCCCCAAACATTTTGAGGGCTTTATGATGTTATCTTCCTCATCGATAATAGGACATTCCCACAAGATAAAGTGGATTCAGCATAAGAAAAGATGGAGAGGAGATTGAGTAGGGAGAAGTTTGGGTGACTCTTTTGGGAGAAGGATACAGATAAAATGGTCATCTTTCACAATGGACATATTGCTCTGCACAATCTGCAGTAAGACTCCCACTTTATACCATTTCCCTGATACCAGCAAGAACCTGTGAATTTCCAGGACCTCGTGTCCTGGTCCTTCCTGCTGCAGGTCCACACAGGAGCTGATGAATTGCTAGTGCTGTCAGCCACTCTTTCAGCTCAAGCAGCACAAAGCTTTCTCATCCTGATATCAATCCTTGTCACTTTCAGTTTCCTACCATGTGATAGAAGTAGACTTTTTAAACAGAAATTTTACACAATTTCAGGAAAAGCTTCTTTATAGGCATTTTATTAGACTCAAGAGGGAAAATAATTTCGTAGTCAGGGAATTTCCGAATTTGCCTTACTTTTCTAATAATACTTTTGTCATCTGCAAATACAGTATGCTGTGGGCTGTAATTGTATAGTGTATGTATATTTTTAATAAAGGGTGCATATTTTTTACTCTTGTCATTGTACAAGAGTAAAAAATATGCACTAAAGGAGACTACTTTCTATAGTTACTAAATTAGTAGACCTTCTTGACCTTAATTTCTTTGCTCTTCAATTCTCTATCATCTTGTAGGAGTGTTGTGAACAGTGGTTAATTAATATTTTTAATTGTTTCTGTACTGTGGTGGTGGGCACCAGAGAAACTTATGAGGAAATTAACAATTCTATCTTGAGAGAAGGGTTTGACTAGTGTGCAGTAAATAAGGCCTTGGGTCACACTCTGAAAAATGACGAGAAAACAAAATATTGAGTAGTTACTCATTATGTGAACATTCTGTGCACTGAGAAAAGCAGAGGTCCTGTGAGAGAGAGAAGTGCTCACATAATTAGATTTTGTCAAAAAGCTTATGTGCAAAGAGGATGCACAAAGAATGAAGGATGGACAGGAAAATTAAAGATGGGCATTTCTTAACATTTAAAGCTTTCTTTAATAGTCTTATGATATGCTTTCAGCACAATTTATATTTTCATATGTGTACTTACCTTCTATGTGTAGGCAAAAGAAATTTTATATGGCTTTGAAATACATAAACTATTGAAAGCTGACATGATACATCTTGAAGGAACATTCAGTCTTAAATCTGTTTCATCTAGACTTTCCAAGGAAAATTATAACAAAAAATAATAAGATGAAAAACACATTGAATCTTTCAAAGTAGTTTACTCCCTTTTCCTTCAGCTTGTTTCCTTCAGCACTTTGTGGCTCTTGGATTAATGTGATTATCCTGAAAATACCAGTTTAAAAAGAACTGTTCCCATCAAAAATTATTCCTCAAGTGAACTGTTAGGTGTGTTCACAAAAAAAAAAAAAAAATTCTGAACAAGAAGATAGGCTTAAATTCTATCAAATTATGAAAGATCTATAATGCGTGGTCACACCTGTATTTCTGATAGTAGCTTAACAAATTTCTGGAGATTGCTTTTTTGGACAAAGGGTCAATCCTTTGAAATACTTACTGGCTTCTCTGTCAATAGGTCTAGGGGAGAGGTTATCAGATTACATGTTTGCAAGTGTGGTGAAGGAATGAATGCAAGTTTTTGAGCTTTTATTTGACAATGGACATTTTAAAGGGACTTGGCAGATGTGTAGTTGTGTAGTATTTGCTTGGATTTGAAACTCAAATTCTGGAATATATATCTTTGTTGAAGAAATGTGTACTCAGTTTTTAGATGAAAAGAAAAATATGCCACTAAAATATGTGATGCCACTAATAAATAGGTAAAGAAATGAAGCTAAAGAATAGAATATTTGTACATATATTTGAAATGCCAAGTAAACAATAGAAGATAGTAGATAAGATGAGATACTTATCATAAAAACTTGTTGGATTTGTGGCAGTTTTAGTGTACATTTTGTCCTTAATTGTCAATCAGAGTTTCCACTTATAAATTTTAAATACACATACACATGTAGTTGGTTACTGCAAAGAAGAACTAAGAGTGTTGTTGTTGTTGCTGTTGTTGTTGTTGTTGTTGTTGAAGAGTCGTGTCCCCGAAAAGCAAAAATCTGAGCTGTAGTAAAGCAATTACCTGTAGTGGTTCTGGACATCAAAATCTGTTTTGAAAAATAATAGGCCTGTTCCAATCCTTCCTATCAATATATTTGCTTATTGTAAATATAGTTTTATGACTATAGTACTAGTTTTATGACTTAGGCATTTGTATTTGCTATTGTTCATTCAGCAATATATTTAAATATCTTCGCAACAGTTTTTAACCATAAATATACTCAGAGAAATTACTTAGAAGTCTTTCAGTGTGAAATTGTCCTACTAATATTAGCCATGATTTGGCAATTAGCTTCACTGTGTAGTAATTCATGGAGCAATAGGGTTTCTTCTTTACTCATAATGTTTTCTTTGAAAAATAGAAAATAAATTTTTATGCTTTGTGATTTGAAAATATGACCTATCTTAAAAAATGGAGCTATTTTCTTCCCAGGGAATTTAACAGATTATATGGAACAGAAGACTATATCTTTACTAATACTTTTCACTGTGTTTCAAGACCAGATCTGAATGTGTGGGGACTCCTGTCACATATTATTACTAGGGAACAATTGGATTTTCTAGATTATTTTGACAGTAACTGTAACAATGGCTATATTTCCTTTGATGTTTTTTCCCAGATAGTTTATTTTTATCTTGACATTTTGCCCATCCTGTGAATCTCATCATGGGAAAGAAACAGCAGTTTGTCTCAGAGCAGTTCAATTTCAATCTCTAGGTGACAAGTTGATATTTCTTTCCTCTTGAAGAAGCTTTTAATATGATGTGTTAAATGTCAAGGAAACTCTTCAATATATATTGAACTTTACTAACCTTATTTCTCTTAATATTAATGACATATTGACAGCATCTTTTGAAAAATGAACACTTCTCACAGATGTCAGGATTCTGCACTCACATTATTCCTACAGGAATCCCACATTCCAGTTGTTATTGTTCAGAATTGTGGTAACTCTTACTGTACAAGGACTTTTACAGACTTTAAAAAAATGCATGTCATGAGTTTTGCTTAATTTTTGGGTGCTGACAGTGCTGATCTAATAGATTAGAGATCACAAGTTGGTTAGTAATTGTGTAAGTTAGCTTTGAATGATAATTGTAATTTGGTATCAGAAGTTTCTGAAGCTAGTTCTCCTAAGCTCACTCATTGATCTTACAAATCTAGGTGACCAAGTGAAGGTGTCCCATAAGGGCTATTACCCATGAGAACAGAATGGAATTTTTGTCCAGGAAAACAGCAAGTATCCATATTGGAGCCAAGGTCTCAATTCATGATAAGCAGTGCTGGAAAATAGTTCTGTGGAGAGATTTGAAAAGGAAAATCAATAAGTTCTCTAACAAATATCACAAAGTGCACCCTAAAATGGGTGTTCACTGAGCTGAATAAGCATTGGCACCTGGAGCCATCTGCAGTGCCCACAGGCTGCAGCGCCTCTGTCAGGTGCAGGATCTGATGGAGGGAAACCCTCTGCAGCTCCATCTGACGTGGAAAGGGTGCCCATGGATATCTGCAGGAGCACCAGCTGCCTGTGAGTGCCTAGGAAGAGCTGCATGTTTCTCTGGGCCCCAGAAGCTGTGTCCTCCACTGAGCACATTGAGATTTCAGTCCCTTAGCTCACATGCTGCTCTCTGTACACAGACACTTTGTCTTGTATACACCTCAAACTTAGTCCTGGTGCTTCCTTCTAAAGCAGACCATATCCAGCTTCTTCTCGCTTCTCATACTCTTTCTGTTTGTTGCACATTAATACATATTAGTGTATTCTTCCAGACATTAAAAAGAACTCCCATCCAATATCATCCTATTTGGACAAAATTCACCTGAGTGTTAATTTGGAAGAAATTCTACTTTGAACACATTAAATACAGTTTAAGGATTGTGTTGCAGTGATTTTGCATTGACTGTCTGACGTTGAAGGAAAAGTGTAATTATTGAACTTAAATTCTGCTGAATAGTTTTGTGCACATCTTACTTTCTCTTTAATACCAGACAATATGATGTAAAATGCAGTTTGTGTCCAATACAGTCAAATATATAATCTGTATTGCCAGGAAGTATAATTTAATACAGCTGTGGTAATTTAAAAATATTTGTGAAACTCTTAAATTACACTGAAATACAAACAACTACAAATCATTTGGTATGGTTTTTTCCTGGTAGTTAAGAAAATTCTGAGCTACAGACCCACTGATATATTAATTTTGTTTCTATCTTCGTGTTTTTTAATAATTTGCTTAATGTACAAGAAGAAAAAAATTGTTAGAAGGGAAAAGCTTTTTACATTCCCATGAGAAGTCTGATACATGATATAAACATATTACACCTGTCTATGGAAAAGCAGTGCCTGCTCCCATGCATAGTGTATCGTACTTGCTTAGCGCACTAAAAACATTTGTTTAGAAGGGAAGGGATTATAGTTAGCAGCAAACAATGTGCAAAACCCATTTGTTTATTTACTTATTTATTGTGAACTATTCAGAAAGATCTATCCTGTCTTTTGGAGTCTTTATGAATATTTAAAGTTTAACATAAGGATAAATATTCTTAGTAGAAAAAGTCATGATTGCCCAAGGCCACAACATTCTATCAGTATCACAGATAGTTGCTTAGATCTTAAACCCCATAGCACAAAAAGTAATGTTGAGTAATCAGATGTCTCAGGCTGCCCTCTGAGAAAACACCAATAAACTATTTGTCATTATTATTATTCACAGTTGCTATTGCAAGAAAGTCAAGGGCAATATAGGTTTATGGAAAGTATACATTATGCACAAGGAGGAATAAATACGTCAGGGATGATGACAAGAGCCTTGCACTCCAAGGGCTGGGCTTTCAGCCTGGAGAATGTTCAGGATAAGCTGTGAGTGCCTGTGCTCTGTGTGGGCTGGAAGAGCTGGAAGCACATCTTGCTCCTTGTGGCTGCACATCAACATCCTGCCCTGCTGGTCGTGGCAGAGCACACATGACAAATAAATTGCATACAGCCTCAGAGAGCTGCCTGCATTGTGTGTGAGAGCAAGGAAACACCATTGCTCAATGCTGGCCCCTGGAAACCGTCAGGGCTGCCACCAGTCCTGGACTGGGGGATTTCACCTCTCATAGACACTGCCACTGCCACTGCTGCTACCACTGCCACACTGCTTTGCATAAAAATGACACTTTAAGTTTCTCTGAGAACATTTCAGATTTCTGGAGGGTGTCATATACAGTGAAACAGGATAAAGAAAGATGGGACAACCCTGATATCCGACCAGCATAGTACAGAGGAAAGGCAGGAGTTCTTCAGCTGCAGAATTCAATTGCTTGGGATCAACAGGAATTGACATATCAGTCTGTTATCAATTCTCAAATTCTCATCTCAGTTACACTAGCTGTAAGGTGGAGCAACTCTGAAAGAATTCACAAAAGATAGTTTGGACTTAAGTGAGTGCATCTGGGGACAGTGTTTTGCTTTGGTTTTGCATACAAGCAAATTATTTGCCTCAGCTTTCCAGAAAAAAGGTTTCACTTAATGGCAACACAGCACAATTGTTTGCGGTTTTTGCTGAGGTTTTTTGTTTGTTTTCCATTGCACAGTATCCTTTAAGTATTCAGAAAACAATCTGTGGCTATTTATAATCTTGCAAACTGGATCAACTGTTCTCTTTCTCAGTGCTTCATTTAATGTGAGAATGATGGGGAAGGCAACATTGTTAATTTTCATAAATTAACTTTGTAACATTATTTCATTGCTTTACAATAAGTTTCTATGACGCCCTGGGGCACCTCTGTTTGTATTCAAATGTCTTGATCACAGTTTTGTTAGAGTAGAATCACTTGACCTTATTCTCTCTCTCTTTCTTTTTTTTTTCTTTTCTTTTTTTTTTTTTTTTAATAGCCTGAACTCAGGCTGTTCTGTTGCTGCCCTGTGATACAAATAGCTGCACTCTTGGGGAACTGATTAAAATTTGTGTGCTTTAGAAATATGTCCCTAGAATCATGTTGCCACAGGAGTAGCTCTAAACTATCAGTATCTGTGCTATTTTCGCATCAAAGTGCAAACAGGAAATATTCGGAACCACAGATAACTTATAGCCTTCTTAAAATACTATTTATGCATACTAATTAGTTGTAACCATGGGAAGTGGTATTAACAGTATACTTTTCATTTTAAACCAGGCTCTCTTGTGCTCCACTTGATTAATTGTCACAGACTGTAATTTCATCATAGTTAAAACTGATTCAAGCCCATTTCCCTGTAGTAATATATATATATTTTTTTTTTGGTTTGGAGAAATTAATATTCCTCAAAATCTAATTAATGATCTCCAAAGAATTATTTGCATGGAGGATGTTAGAGTTTTACAGCAATTATGCATTGTGTGTAACTCATTAAAAGGTCCATTTTCATTACTGGATTTAGTGATGAGGTGACAGGCGTAACCACTCCAACTGGCCAGGCAAAACACAAAGTGAGACTGGGAAATCCTTCATTCTAACGCCATCAATGTAGCCAAGATGTTTCTCCACCATTACATTTTTAGAAAGAAAATGGCTCTGAAATTAACAGTAAGGTCTTTTGAAGGTCACCTGTTGTCTGACAAAAATTGTGGCATATTCCTTCCCTTCAAAGAAGGATCCATCTGACGGTGTTCTGAAGGGCTGGATCCTGCTGCATTTGCTGCTCACTGAGTAATGTCACCATCAATCATCACTTGATTTGAATTATCCTGAACCACAAGATATGATGCAGTGTGGGAGAGGGTGGGCAGTTTTCACTGTTGGAATGTAGAGCAATGAGATATCAAGCACCAGTTCTTCTCCAAACCTGTGTCAGTCGCTCCTCTGATAGTGGGAGAAATTAGAAACACCTTTCTTTTGCCTTTTTTTTGAGCCATATTTTGCACAAAAGTTCGGCTCAGAAATTGATCTTTAGTTCTGTTACACTGGAAGTGGCTGTGCATAACAAACTTTAATATGTTTAATTTGTCTGAGACATCATTAAAGCCCACCAGGCTAGCTGTGCACAAGGTAGCATAATTCATGGCAGACAGGAGATCCATTCATTATTTCTGCCATAATTACAGCAAGAACATTATTGATAAATCAAACAGAAGTAATAATTCTTTTTAAAAAATGAAGTTTCTGTGGCTTTATAATGAAACAGGAAGATACAGTATGTAAAATCAGTCTTCTCAGTCGCACATTAATTTGGACTTCTGAGATGCAGAACAAAAATATTCTCACCTTTTCTCTGTGTTTCACTTATATATTTCATCCCAGGCAATGTTAATATATAAAGAGTCACACACTATGGCTCAAAATATGCAAACTATGCAGTTTGTCTCTTTCATTCCCACCTGCACATTCCCCAATAAATCAGTGATAATAGTATCTGAGGTCCTAATACAGCAAAACACTTAAGAACATACTTAACCTTAAACACATGAGTAGTCTCATTATAATCAGCAAGATTTCTCATGCTTTAAATTTAAGTTCATATTTAAGTGCTTTGTTGAATCATAGCCAAAATGAAATTGTACAAACCAAGGTGTTTTATGCATTGAAATGCAAGTACAAATACAGGGCATTAACACTGTGGCTTACCCTGATGAAAAAACCACTCCTGGAAGTGTGAATTACAAGAACACTATTAATTCAACCTCATGGGGCTTTACTATAGCAATGCATGCTCTATAGATGGGATTTTCAAGGCTGAATGTATTTAGAAGTGCTAAGCACAGGCAAAGAGAAGAATAGTTATCCTGGCAATCACTCATGATTACTGCGTTCACCACGATTGCTAACGTATCCAATTATTCCTGTCTATTGTTAGCACATCCTCAGTATTTCCTATGCCTTAAAACCCAAAGAGTGTGATTCCACCTGGCAAGTAATATCACAGCACTGTTTGTACAATGAGTCTGTGGCAGTGTTTTGGTTTATCATGACAACAGAAATGCTAAATAACAATAATCTTTTATCTCATACTGGAAGTAGATTATCTGGATCACCTAATCTGGTCTTTCATTTTTTTGTTTAATGCACCTTTACCTTCAGATTCACAGACAGGTGTGCAAATTTGCTCCAAATGCTAAGAAATAAATACAAACATATTTTTAAAATCCTCAAATAAAATAAGCAATTTTTGCTTTTATATTTAAAAAGAAGGATCCAATGTACAATCTTGTTCTGAATACAAGTTAGCCCAACAGCAATCTCACTGGAGTTTTAATATTTTACAAGTGTGATCTAAGGCTAATTTGTATCTGCATATAAAATGAAGGCAATTAAAGAAGGAAAGAGGAAGGAGAATCTGATATATTCTCTCTCCTATTATTCTTGATTAATTTGGATAACTTTAAAGGACTAATTATTTTTCCTAGTAGGATGTCTGAGGTAGCATTTCATCCTTCTGGGTACACTCAGTTGTACTTTAATCCTACTTTAACCTGACTAGTAATTTCAGAGTTTGTATACTTCTTACTCATCATCACGCAAAATATTTTCTCTCGGGATGGCAATCTTTGAGCTTTGTTATGGCTATTTTTGAGACAAGTTAGCTTGTATTGAAACAGAAGTATCAGTACTAAACTAAATAGTTGTCAGCAGTCAAAGGCCTATAATATGCAAATGCTATTGCTAAAATATTAATCTGATTCATTGTTATGTAGAAAATGAACTAAGGTTCTACTAATATCTGAGTTAATGCAAGCTTCATGAAACCCTCTTGAGACTTCTCTCGTGCTGATGGCATCCCAAAGCTCAAGAGCTTTGGGGGTTTTATTGGTTCTCTCTTTTTCCCCAGACCAGAAATGAATGAACTGCTCTTTGCCCAAACACATGCCTTTATAGGACGTGGCTTTTGTATCTGAAATTTTTTGCTTTGAATGGCCATTTCATTATCTAAGGTCAGAAAATGTCTAAACTTATACACATACACACACCCCTACCTGCATCTCTAAGCTTCCTTCTGCTAAGCAGGTGTGAAGCCAACAGAAGTTCATGTGCAACTAAGGAACAAAAAAAAAAAAAAATAAAAATCAAGACTGTAAATAATATGTCTCACAATACAGCTATGGAGAAAGTACAGAAGGTACTCAGCACTCATATAAATACATCTTTTTCCTCTTCACCCTCTTTTTTCATACATATAATACTAAATTAAAGCTAGGATGCATGGACT
The DNA here is from genome assembly GCF_028551555.1 of Melozone crissalis. Classification (NCBI taxonomy): domain Eukaryota; kingdom Metazoa; phylum Chordata; class Aves; order Passeriformes; family Passerellidae; genus Melozone; species Melozone crissalis. The sequence goes on along the minus strand of NW_026535784.1, from coordinate 29,358,404 downwards.
ACTTGAGGCTGGTGATTTAGAAAAGACAACTAGGCAAAAGTCTGGCTTTGCAATATTTTAAGATGATACTCAGGATTTTTAAGCAAACACCTTCTTCATCCACGTTCCCAGAACATGTCTGAAAATAGCTATAAAGGAACAATTGCATTCCACTTACTATCTGTGAGCTACATGGAACAGCTCTGTTTCAGAGAACAATAAGATAATCTGCTTGCTGGCAACATTTTTTTAAAAGTTTACCATAGGGAGAAATATTTGTATGAATGAAATGTAAGAGTTTACTTCTACCTTGCTTTTTTTAAAGTGGTTTCTCTTTTATGATTTTTCTTTGCCTGCATATTTCTAAATCCATGGCTTCAAGTGTATTTTGTAGCCAGAAATCTCATAGGATATATTTTTTATTTTTTCTCTGAATTTTTTTCTCTTATTATTTTACCACATTTTGTAATCATGAGAAATATCCTGCTCCAACTTTTATCCAGAATTTTCTGCATATTTCCCTTATTTCCCTGGGATTTTCCCTTCCCAGTGAATTAGCACGTCCTGGTCTTCCTGTTCCCCTTTCAGATAAGAATTTTACCAGGACCGCAGTTATTTTTGTTGGGCTCACTAAGGCCTCTGCTGTGTTTCCAGCAGCCTTAGTGCAAATGACTGGATTTAAGCAGCATTTATGTAGTCTCAGAAATTGATCTAGAGCCTGTTTAAAGTCACTGAAGACACTCCAATCGACAGAATGAGTATGAGGCCCTCATAAGATAATGAATATAAGAATAAGTCAAAGAGAATTTACTAAAAATAATAACAAAAAGTTGAGGGAGTTTTTTTTTAGTGTAGTGTCTGTTGTCCAGTCATGTGTTCTGAAATTTGATTAAGCATTTATTAATTCTTGCCAAGTAGCATATACTAATAATTTCCATTCTTCAATTGTTTTAAAAATATTCAGCGTTCATTTTATCTATCGTCACACTTTGTTGTTGGATGCATGTCACACTTTCTTCTCATGGAACGAACACCTAAAAATTAGTAATTGGAACATAAATGATGAACAAAGGACAAGAAATGGAACTCCAGTACAAATAAGAGACTCCTGAGATGTGCAAATAGGTGTTTTTCTGTGAGTGGTAGCACCAGGATTTCTGAGTGACAAATATTAGAATGTCACAGAGACAAGACAGTTAAAGACTGAAACACGAGGGAAAAATATTTTTTTAATATTTGACTCTGGGATCTAGATAAATACACATATATATTTCTTTGTATTATTTCTGGTGAATCATAGAATGGATTTTGTTCAAATTAAAGCTCATCCAGTTCCAACCACGCTGCCATGGGCAGGGACACCTTCCAATGTTCCAGATTGCCCAGAGCGCCATCCAACCTGGCCTGGAGCACTTCTGCACCCACCATTTCCCTGAGCAAGCTGTTCCAGGGCCTCACCACCCTCACAGTGGTGAAATGTTACACACATGTGTGTGTCTCCGAGTGTAGGGGAGAGGTTTAAAAAGATATGGATCATATTAGGAATTTTAAGAGTATAATTATGTATTAGTGACATATCTGACTAAGTGTATGTACAGATTTAGCTGAAATCAAGGGACCTATTCACATGCATTCTAGGGTAGTGCTTCAGCTTTTATAATGGAAACCTGATGTGGTGTTTACTCTCTTGAATGGTCTGCTTCATTTATCTAATTTCCTCTAGGACTCTGGATTGTATGAAATAGGCTATCAGGATGCTTTCAGTGGAAATGATCAAGCACTTCAATCTGTTAACTTGCCCAGACAGAAAAAGTGTAATGAAACTTACAAATATGTTTAGACCTGAATAAAAATGACCACACTGATGTACAAGAATATAAGCTTGAAAATGTCACAGTGTCCCAAGTCAAAATAACATTATATATTCCCAGATACGTTAAGCTGAGCTCTTATAAAGGGATGAAAGTTAGATTTTAAATCAAGCATAAGGAAGGCTGGAAAAAAAATCTTCTAAGGCCCTTGAATGAGTACAAATATAGAAATTCAAAGAAATAATTTTTGTAACATTCTGAGTCTAGAATATGCATCTGTCATCTTGGAGACAGGGCTGAAGAACACGGTACTTCAATTGGATGTCAAAATAGCAGCCGAGTTTTTAAACCTGTATCAGCAGGAATGTGAAGGAGTGAAGGATTGAAATCAATTATTTGAATAATACTAGTCTCTTTTCCCTAAGGAGTAAAGTTTTTTTGCATATCACTTATGAAACAGTACAGTACATCTAACTGCATTTAGACATTAACATTAATTGCTAATGGTTTCCTTTTACAGATTCTAAATGGTGGGTTTATTGAATAAGCCTAAATTTAGTCCTTCAGGGGGGTGTAAGAATAAGCTTGTCTATCCTTAGGAGCAAACTGCAAATCAGCAATTTTAGTGCTGCCTAAGACTGTCTGTTGTTGTGGCTTTTTTTGGTTTTGTTAGGGTTTTAATTTTTTTTTTTAATTACTAACATATATCAAGTTTATGTTAATTATATGAAAACATAACAGAGATACTCAGTAGCATTTAAGGAACTTAAAGTAATTAACCTCATTCTAAGTTGCAAAATGCTAGAAGACTCAGCACATTAAAGTAGGTGTAAAAATATAATGGAACACTTGGTTTTACTGGTATTCAGCTTTTCTCTGAAACCAAGTTAAACTTGTTTTCCTAAATTTGTTAATGAACTTTCTTCAGATATCATATTTTTTCTCTATCTTTCTCATGTCTACAGATTTCTTTTCCATCCTTGTGCAATCATCTAAAAAGCCACCTGTACTTCATTGGGAACGTCACTTGAATTTGTTTATGTTTCATTAGATGTACAATACAAAACATTTATTTTTTTCAATCTGGATGAATTTTTATTCAGAACAAAGAAGTGAGGAGCAAATATATTTTCTGCAAGAATCAAAATGACCAGGCGGCCAGTTATCCTGAAACAATCAGTGGAAAATGACTTAGCATGCCACTCACCAACACAATCCCAGGAGCACTGACTGCATATTAGTGATGATCAAGATAATATCTTATTTTGAAATATCTTTACTGTTATACAATGCTCTACAACATATTAACTTACAGAAACCTTTAAATTAATAAAATGAATTTATTTTTTAATCAAATGCACTCTAGTTATAGAAGGAAGTGAACTTCTTTATTTCAGAAGATAGTTCAAATTTATGACCAGGAATTTGCAGCGTGTATGGACTCAATAGATCTAATGAAAGACTACATGGTTCCGCAATTTGACAATGCTGAGATTTTCTCATGTTGAGTTATGGAAGAAAAGGCAAATGAATCCACAAAATTATTCTAGGTGTTGCAGAAATACATGAATCAAATTGTATTTTTCTTTTTCTGAAAATGTATGTGTGCAGTGATTTTTAATGAAAGCATTCTAAAAAAGATGCAAAACTGACAGCTTATAAATCTAGTTAAAAAAAAAAAAAACAAAAAACCCCATAGAAAGTTACAATGCAAGCATTTCCTTTTGCCTTTTAAGAAGACATAGGGAATAAAAAAAGATTAACAAACCTTCCAGTGAATACTTTAAATACGAAGTGTGTCTAGCTTCTGCATTTCAAAACTGCTTGAATAAGAATGTAAAAGTCATGACATATCACTTTCTCCTAAAATGTAAGAGCATTATTTTCTCCTTAATTAGTTCCTTTGAAAAAAATCTGCAGTCTTGCTGAAAAAGACATTTTTGTTTAGATTTAATGAGTAGGCGTGTCTCTGGAAGGTCCTATATTGACAACTCCGAGGACCTTTCATCTACAGAACCATACACCTGGGCAGTGACATTGCTTGTATCACCGAGGTGCCATGCTTATTCCTTCATCTCAGATAATGACAGGTTTGTTCTTTCTCCTTGACTCATCACTTCCTTCTCTCCCTGTCACGAGAGAGACGCAGAATATTCCAATTAGTATCAGATGTGGCAGCGGTGCTTCTGAGGCAGCGATGTTTGGCCTTTGGGAAGTGAGCTGAGTGCTCCATGCTCCTTACTGGAGACACAGTGGCACCTGTCTGATAGCAACATGAGTTTCTCACTCTTTCCTGTTTGACCTGGGCGAAGTCTGAGCCAGAAATGCAGTATTCAAAGTGCTTGTATTCCACTACATGTCTATCCAGTCTACGGATCCTTTTGGAAAGAGATTGCAAGATGAATTAAGGAAAAGGAAAAGGTGGCATATTTTTTGTTATCTTCATGTAACAGCATGAGGCTGAATTTTGGGAAAAAATGAAAGAGGTTAAAAAAAATCTTTTTGACAGGTAACATTCCTTTCAACAGAAATACAAAATTTATTGCAAATGTATGCAGCACCTCCTTCCTGACTTAAGAAACATTTTGAAACATGATTTCTATCTGCTTATTATATAACTAAACCAAGCATAGTTGCTGTAGGAATTTCAGAAAGAACACGGTAGTAAGCTCTACTGAGTCATTTGGTCAAAATCCAACTTTGCAGTTTTAGTTCTCAGCAGAATTAAAAATTTAATCTTAAACATTCAATGCATAGTGTTTGCATCATCCTGGTTGCGGTTAGATGGAATGAAAAATGGTGATTCTGCAAAAATCTTGTCATTTAATTTGCATATAAAGACCTCCAAATGCATTTTAATTAACATTATATTCCTACTTACTGACAAAGTGGTTTTATTCTGTACATTTTTTAGGAATGCTATTTAAATCCAGAGTATGCAGCAGAGTTTTGTACCACAGCTCATAAAATTCTTTTTTTTCAATAGCAGAAGAGGCTGTGGGAATACCTGTGTTATGTCTCAGAACTGACTGCAATTAAGACATGGAGAAAAAAGTCTAGGTTCCCTCTGGCTGCCCTGTGGACACTCAGAGAAGAAAGAATGCAAAAAGCATTCCTGTGGGCAAAGTTCCCATCCTGTTCTGGTCGTGTACTCACATGTAAAGAGCTTGGGAGGAGTAGCCACTGATTTTACCCCATCTCTGATAGCTACTAAATGAGTATAAGAAGGGGCAGATCGAGAGTGTCACGAATCCTCTTCCTCAGAGGAAGAAAATTCTCTGGAGGCACAATTCATTTCCCAGAGATATCAATGCCTCCAAATCTGGTCCTTCTTAAATAAAAATGGCCATAACCTGCAGATTTCCTAAATGTTGATAGTACTAAATCACTGCAAATTTTATGCTATGATCTCAAAGTCCCTGAGATCATAGCATAAAATTTATTCTCTGAGATTTTTGAGCTGGTGAAAGGGAATAAAAATACTACTTTTCTTGCTTGTCTCAGAAGAGAAAGGAAAAGAAAAAAATGTCAGAACAGATGAGTGGGAAAAGGGTTTTAGGACTATATGGCTGCTCCAGGCAACATTTTAATTTTTTTTTTCCTCCAGTAAAAATGTCAGCTTAAGTAGAACCTTATCTACTTTACCTCTAGTCTTTTTATCCTTTTCTAACTCTTTTCCCTCAGCTGTACCAAAATTTGTTCATTGGATTGCATTGAGAACAGAATGCAATAAGTGATCTAGGTTAAAAATCCTCTTGCAGAAGAAACAAGGTTTCTTGCAGGTTTCTAAAACCCAGTTCAGAAAAGGGTTTACAGATTGTAAATGTTAATGTCATAGTGGGAATCAGTTTCCAAGAATGAGCTGGGGAATAAAACTCATGTAATTGGTTGAGCTACAATGGAAATAATTCATGTTATTGTGGAGTCTGTGCGTGTGTGTCTTACTGAAGATGCAAAGAATTTAGCATGTGTTTTCAGTTTTGTGAAGCCTGAGCATCTCATCAATCTCCTACATTTCAGTTTTAGATTTTCCTTCATGTATTTTCTTTCTTTCCTCTGTACTTGACCATAGATTATTCATTCAGGAAGATGAGTATGCAAAAAGGAAATGAAAAAAAGATTGAAACTTATGCAGGCGTTCAGATCTCTATTACAAGCCTAAATTACATGCCTGTGGTGCTTAACTGAAGGCTAGATACCTATCTAGAGGACATGAGCATGCAAGAAAGGGTTTATAGCTTTGTTTCTAGTTTAGCAAAGTGCCTTTGAAGTAGATTGTCCACAGATTATATAGACAAAAAAAAATTAGTTCTTGTTTAGCTTGTGCTGAATGCAGGAAAATCTCTCTGTAAACAGTAGCTGCTAATAGTAATGGAAAAGGCTTCTAATCCAAATACTGACAAGGTAAGAAATAGGAATGAGTTCTTGTTTACATTATTTATGACACTTGTGAGCAAGGTTCTTCTCCTTAACTGTTGTTGAAAAGGCCACCAAAAGCCTAAAAGTCAAGCAAAAATTGTCAGGGTTTCTATCTACTTTCTGTGAAAGGCCAAATATTTAAAAATGACACATATATAGAAACTGTCAACCGTGAGGCTGTATTAAATGTATTCTAAGATAGATGATGTTAAATGATAGGGGGAGTACTGGCCACTTATTTTTTCTCTTCCTTTCCTCTTTGCTTGTTTTTTGATATCCAGCCTTTAGTCTAGGTAATAAGAGGGAATGGACTGAGACACTGCAGCTCCCATAAGACACATGTGTACATATTGTTTTACATTTTTTTAACAAAAAATGAAAATATTTCAAGTCACACTACAAAATGCTTAATTTCCAGTTTTCAGAGGGAAAGAACTTATTTTGAATCATTTAAATACATATATGGAAATTTTCAGTAATCTTAGGAAGGGAGAAAGAAGACCTGAGGAGGAAAAAGAGCGGAGGTTTCATTGCTTCATAGGAAAGCTTTTTGATAAAGAAATTCTCCATCAGAATGGAAGATTTCAAGGAGATTGTATTTAGTCCAGTAGGGACTCAACTTTGAGGGTTCTGTAGGAATTAATCTCTACCATTCCTTGTATTTCTTAATTGATGTCTTCACATGGATTTATGCTTTTGATGCCATTTAGTTTGGCACTGCTTGCACCATGTTGTCCTGAGCTGGAATTCAGAAGAGACTGAATTTCAGACTGATTCAGAGTACTGGGACGTGGGCAAGGTGTGTCCTTATTTTAGTTCCATACAAATTGAATTTGAGAGGAGTGGGTTGCAAATGTTATAGTCTTGACTCTATATTTCAGGATTCAGTTCTTGTGTTCTAAATGTCATAAAATTCATAGATATCCTCAAGTGATTAATTCCTTCCATTATGTGAAAGGTGACATAAATTAAGAAGCAGAGAACACTGGTGGGTCAGAGCCATCTGTGCAGATTCCAATACTAGGATGTGTGAGGCCAACTTCTGTATCATTGTTGGTTACCTATTGCCATTACTGAGCACATCAATGTTTTTCAGCTGCAGAGACCATGGTGATGCACTGGCAGCACATTAAGATGTTGAACCTCATTGTGGGAGTCCAGTAGATAACTATCTTAATAAGAATAATCCCCTTCCAGGAATATTTCATAGACATGTGCCCTTAATGATGGGGTTATCTGCCCTATATCTAATTCTGACACAAACTATTTCTGTAGATCACTAAAGTCATTTCTCTTTCCTAAAGAAAAGTTTCTGCATTGTTCCTCCTATTCCATGCTGTCTATGCCATCCTGTCATAAATAATCTTAAGCTCCTCATGGTAGGTCTAATATGTTTAAAGGCTTCCAAAACCCACTGTGATTATCTAATCTAACCTCTTTCATAATGAAACTGTAGGACCTGGCAGTATTCATTCCTGTTGAAACCTAGACGTCTGCATTTGAACTAGAGGACACCTTTTGAAAAAAACAGCGACCCATGTTGAATAAAAGCCTTTCCACATTTCTTAGAAACCTAATCATTAATTACTTTCAGATGTTATCCGCTTTCTAGGTTGAAATTGTCTGGTTTCAGCTTCTAGCCATTGAAGTGTGTTAACCTACATGTGCTCGAGTGAGGTGCTCTGTTCTCTGTGTATCCACATACAGGTTGTGATCAACTCACCTCTTTGCTTCTCTTTGAGATAAATACACTTAGCGCTTGGAGACTTTTGGTCTGTACATATTTTTCATCCTCCAGTGATTCTCTGCTCCTTTGGTAACTCCTTTTCAACATTTTTCTTGATCTGAAGATATAAGACTAGACATGACAGCAATCATACTTGTGTTAGGTAGGTGTGCTCTTATTTGGTATTCACCTACTTTTACATCTAAAGGGTTGTGCTATTCTATTGGACGGAGCATCATATTAAAAGCTCACATGCAGCCTATTAGTCGCTGTAGCTCTTTAATCTTTTAGAGTCACTATCTGACAGAACAGACTATAGTCGCATGGAGGATTTTTGCTGTTACCATGTCTCACTTTGCATTTGGCCTTGTTGAAACGAACTAAAAGTTGAAATAAATTTTTCTTGCCTCCAGAATATCATCATATCCAGGTCCCTGCCTTCCAGGAGACTGATAATGATGTTAAGTAGCAGAGAACAAAGAATATATACCAAGAAAAGATCTCCAGAAACACAAATGAAAGTAGAGCTACTTAGCAAAAATTTCCTGCTCTTAGTGACATTCTGAGACATGAATTCCATGGTTATTTCATAGTGCTTTAGTTGTCTAATTGAGACCTCCAATAGCAGCCAGTCAGTCGCCTTGCTGACCCCCATACATTGCAGTCACACTGCAGTCTTTCACACCGTTGCTGCAACGACATTTTGCAGACTCTGTGCCTAGGTGTTTGTTGCTGCATCCAAAAGTATATAATTCATTTTCACTTTAGACTTCATTACTGCTAGCTAGAAGCATAGTTTATTTTGCATGGAAAGGGGTATCCAAACAAGTCACAAGAGTGTTAAAACACAAAAATTGCGAATAGCAGAGCTGAGAGGCAGAAGATGTACCAGTGTGCTGTTCCAGAAGGTTCAGTTGCAGAATTAGACTTGCTCCAAGTAAAAAAATAAGCATTTTCCTCTTGAACAGCCCAGTCTTTGATTTATCTTAATGGTGATATACAATCACCTGTGTGCTTGAAAGCAGAGTACAGATTCTGTAGCTAGCATCTGCTAGCTCTGTCTGCTGCATTCATTTTTCAGATCAAGTGTTGAAAATAATACCTTCATTTCATAACAGATTTGATCCAAGAAACAGCAATAATTTCCCCCAGCAAATAGTGACTGATGTCAAAGAAGGATCCTACTTTTGGAATTTTCAGTGTATTTTGTCCTCATATTATGTTCGTATTATACACTGAGAAATGAAAAATGCAATGTGAAATATTATCAGAAAGATGCTCCAAGGACAATGTTCAGGTTGAGTGGGGATCATCTGACAAAGGAGATGACACTGCCCATTTCTCTCCTCCTGTGACAATGCTGTCAGAACATGATGTGATTCTTAGGGATGGTGCTGAGCAGGGCCAGGAGTTGGACTCGATAATGCTTGTGGATCCCTTCTAAATCAAAATATTCTGTGATTCTGTGATTCTCTGTTTGAGAGAAGGCTAAGGAGTGATTCAGAGCAGAAAAAGAAAATGGAGGGAACTCAAAACTAAAAGAAAACTGCCTGCTGCAGTTTTGTGAAGCCTTTAGTCTGCACAAAACGATGGCTTAGCTAATGTTTCTCTGGATGTAGACACATTTTTATCCAGTCATGCTGGTCATCATGTCTAGATGACTCTTTCTGCTGCTTCTGCTGACTATTGATGAATGAGTATATCCGCTGACAGAGTCCATTCCTAACATCAACACGGACTTTTATAAAGCCGCATGTCACACATAAAAAATCAAAATGAAAGCAGAAGGAACAGAGACAAAGAAATCCAGAGGACATTGGACACTTACTGGAAAACATGCTTTTTCTGATGCTTTCTAAGCACAGTTTTGTAGAAATGGCAGCTAAAATAGCTGTTTATCATTGCACTCTATCCAGAGAGAAATGGGAGTTTTTTTGAGCTTTAGAGACATAAAAACAGCAGTTCTGTCAGGTAAAGGGAAAGCATGTAATTGAGTATATTATCAAGCATAAAAAAATGTTAAAGACCTGTGTTTTTCTCCACTCTCTGTCATTCTCAGTACTGTTTTCATGGTATGTCTGTATTGCAGAACCCACCAAGCTGTACGGTAATGCTTGCAACGAGCCTGCGTGGGGTGCTCTGTGTCCCTTTTGTTGCTAGCTTCTCACTTTTGTTTCATTGGGTACTGGTCTGTTGAGAAGTCTGAGAAAAAACTTTCATGTGCCTCACTGCCTGCTAAATTGCAAGATATTTCATTTTTTCTGAATAAATGGTGCTTCTGATAATTCTCAGCAATATTGATTGGTTGGTATCTGAATCAGGGCAAGTGGTAAGTAGGATGCTCAGAAAAACCAAGGGAGATATTGGAGAGGATATTAAATTAATGATTTCTGAAGGCAAAATAGGACATTGGGAAAAAGACTGGATATAGTAGATTAAGAGTGAAAATAAAGACAAGTGTTTCATGGTGCTACTTACTGTGTGCATGGTATATGCAGTGTACATTTCAATGTTACATGTTTAATTCTAGTGTGACCAGGATGTGTTCTGTTGGAAACAGATCTGTGATGTTTGCTCATATCCTTTAGTTGTACAACACCCAAGTGAAGGAGAGGATCCAAGTCCAAATGTAGACTGACGTAGCTGTCAGTGTGCTGGCTTTGAATTTTCTGGGGGAAGAAACTGGAGTTCTGCAGAGTGGTCATAGCCTGGGGCCATAGCCTCAAAGATGTCACTGCCTCTGTGACTACACAAGTGTAGGTACAGTAATGCTGTTTGACCGTGACTCCACAGAACCTGTGAGAATGAGATTTCTTTTCTCCAATTATGCATTAAAGCACAGAGGATTTTCTGTCCTTGAACAAGTCATTATGAGGTGTCCTTATCATCTCCATGGCTAGTCCTCAGTGTACAATGGAAATGAGAGGTGCTTTGTGTGGATGTTTTCTTGCTTTCCAGAAATGCCTGAGAGAATTCAATGCTGTGACCTGTTTTGTTGTATAAACTCATTACTTTACTATTGTTTCTTTAAAGACAAATTGTGATTATTGGTCTTTAGTTTTCTTTCCCAGCTGTATATGTTTTTTCCAGGAGGCCAAAGGGCCTCTTTCTGGCAGAAGACAGAGCAGAGAATTCGTTGTCCTTTTTTAAAAATTCATAGTATGGTTTGCTAGACAGGATAAATGTTTCCTCTAATTATTGTATCATTATTTAGCTTTTAAGCATTGGCTTTTTCTGAGGTGCTGCTAGTGAGACTGCTGGCCTACATGCACTTCAGAAGGAATTTCAGATTTGGTAGAAGACAGTAGAGGTAGAAGACTGTAGCACAGCATCACTGGAGAATGGAGGGAATATGCTAAAACCAGAGAACTGTTTATAGCATTAGTTTAGAGGGTAACACCAGGATCAAATCCTCTGGAACTAGCCTACAGCAGAAAAAGGGTCAGACTTTGCAATCTAGGAAAGAATGTTGCCTATCCATGGAGAGAGGCTCAGATTGGTACACAGCTGAATACCCAGCGTGCTGATGAATGGAGAGAAGTAAAGCTGTAGATTGGGCTGAATAGAACTTGTTCTTACTGGTTGCCTTGAGTTTCTCATTTCCCCAGCATATGCTGTTTCCCCACAGTTTACCTTACGGAAATGATTTAATGGGATTGACTGCTTACCAAACTGCAGTTTCAGTTTTTGGTTTGATTTTGCTGCAGTTTTCTCTCTGAGCCTGTTGTTTCTTCTTTAGATTGTCAGAATATTGCTTTAATGGTACTTTCCCTGGTGCCAGATTTTTTATCAAAGTAGTCTCTTTCCAGGGTTAAGTGCCTTTTCTCTACACAATGTGAGGATTTTCCCCCCCTTTTTTTTTGTTTGTTTTTTTGGTTTGTTGTGTGGGGTTTTTTTTGGGAGTTTTTTTTGTTTGTTTGTTTTTAATGTGCTTCCCCATTGATGCAGTATGGACCTTTTGCCTGTTGTGTGAAACATCAAGCTAACCCTTTGAGAGCTCCTCCCAGGTACAACAATGAGCTGTGAGTTGAAGTCTGGGGCTAGCACATATCTGAACTCCTTACCAAAGAGGGACAAAGATGAAAAATGCCAGGGATTACCACTGTACAGGTATCCTGCGGTTTTTAAACCTCCATGAGGATGCACATTTAAACCTTGCCTCTGCTGGACTTTCCAATGTACTTTCATGCTGCTGCTGCTGAAGAGTGTGTTTCCCACAGCTGCATTTGCTGAACTCACAGGGTACCAGGGCTCTGATCCTTCACAAGGTGACAGCGTGCTGAGGCACATCTTTATGTACGGTGAGGCAAGGACCATCCAAATTGTGCTGGCTGAATGGAATTATTATCCAGCTATCTATGAACCCACAGATGGTCTCCAGGGCGTTGGAGCTCAGAGAATAAGCACTACAAACAGAAAATAGAAACTCAAGCAATTGTAAAATGACACTGGAGAGGAAAATAAATTTAATGTTGTGGTCTCAGCTATACTTCCACTGTAAAAGAAATGGATTAAAAACTGCCTTAAAGAAAAACCTGACATGCTCCAAACCCTTGAGACATCCTGGGCTCAAAAGCCATGGAACATGTTAGTAAAAGTTTTCTATGAGGGTGGTAGAGGGATTTTAGAGTAGAAGCTGGGTAAGAGGCTAGCTGTCAGTGAAAAACCTGTTAGCATAGAGACAGCAAGTAGGCTATGCATCCTGGGTCTGAAAAGTCAAAGTTCTTTTGTCAGATTAATTAATGTTTTAAGGAAAGATATTTTCACATTAAAGAAAAGTCAACCCCTTCTTTTAAAAATGCTGTTTGAAAAGAACTAAAAAAATTAAGATGATATAAATTATATCCTGCTAAAGGAGTATGTTTGGGTTTTTTGTTTCAGAGAGAGAGCTCAGGGAGGCCCTGTGGATCAATATAATCAATGTGAATAATTAACCCATTTAGCATAGCAACCATAGGGTCCCTGAACACAAGCTGCTTGTAATTCAGCAGCTACGATGACTTGGCTTGTCTTGGAATGTGTTTAGACTCAGCGGTGTAGATTCTGTAGATTCATTTTGCACAGGAGGCACTGGCACTGTGCATATGCATGACATAAGGGAGCAAGGCTGAACCCTTTTATTCCCTAAAACAGAATTTGAAACTTAATGTATTTATTCTTTGCACAAGTATTTCACTGATCCAACAGACCACCCTCCCATTTTATTCAGTGTTTTCTTGGACATAAATGCTGGATAATGCAAACAGCACAAGATATATGGGAGGTGGGGGGCCCTAGAAGGGGGATCATATGTTACTGCTTGAGAAGTCAGTAATGCTGGTGTGGCCATGGGATCCTCCAGCTCCCCTTTACCTGCTCAAACAATAACCACCAGCACTGGCTGTGGTGGATACACCTGGCGTACAGATAACAACACCGTAGTTAAGGGCCTTGAATCCTGCTTGACAGCTAAGGGCCGTAAGTCCTCAACATCTGAGGGCTAGCTGAGCTTTCACCATTCCAGAGCACAGCTGGTATGCAAATATTTCTCTTAGTTAATTATCTCACTCCACATACCTAGCATAAAGCCAAGGGCCCACTGAGCACTCCAGCATGGCAGCAGGTACACACCAGGATTTCCCCCCAAGCAGGGATGACTCTCAAGGTTGCTTCTCAAGTCTGAAAAGGTCTCTGCTGCAATAGATTCTCAGTAAGTAATTGATTGCATGCTTAACTTTAAAATTGTAGCTAAATTATATAAAGCATGATTTGTACACATACAATCCTTTAAACATAAACCATTGACCAAGCCTGGAGCTAAGTCTGAATCCAGCAGCACAAGACTTTCTTATGAGAATTTTTAGGCCACAAAGAAGTTCTTTCTGAACCTCATGACTCAACTGGAGGGTCTTCCTAGCAGTTTTGCCTGAAGGTGTTCCCTATGCAGTAATCAAGTGTACCTTACCATTGAATTTTGTTAAACCATTGCCACATTTACTATCAAACTTTGTTAAATCATTGGTTTATATCAATAAACATCATGCTACCTCTCTAGTACAAATGAAGTGCATCACCCTACCCATGACAACTTTGTGGGCAACTAGAGCACAATGATAAATAATTTTGGTGGGACCTACAGTACTGTGCATGGCATGATGCAAATAGACATGTAAAAGGATTTTAAAGTAAAGAATTATAAAGTAATTGTGGGGAAGAACACATTAAAGTCCTTTAAATAGTAGTAAGACATAACCGAACAAGATTTAATAACATGTGCTACTGCATTTGTGTCCGAATAGTCTCTGACACTGAGGCCTCATGTCCTTCCCAGTAAAGGACTAAAGCTTTATATCTAAACCACATGAAGCCAAGAGTGATGTGTAAATCACCTGGTATTTGGATTAAAGCAAGCTTTGCCCTAACTCTATGTCTCACATTTCTATTTGTGGACTGATTTATGTCTTCTTGAATGTCCTCTTTAATGAGGTGTTTGTTTTCCTTTCCTCTCCAAAATCTCCCTCCCTGCTTTGAAGTATTATGTAATTCTTGTAAGAGCTCTGAGATGACACAACACGTAATCCTACAAAAATAGGGATTGTTATCGATACAGGTGATTGATTAATAAATATTTTTAAAATTTTCTTATTTGTTTCACCACATACCTGTCTAAATGATCTGTTGTTCTGAAGACGTGTTTGTATAAACCAAATTAATACTCATAAATAAAATCCCTTGCTTATGTTCAAAACTATTGGTCCTTTTAATGTCAAATGGTTGTATACATTTTAAGTTTCACTTTTAGAACTCTTGTTATTGCACAAAAAGTTGAGAACTTCAGCCTTTTACAACCATATTTATGTCTTTCATGCTGCAAAGGAAAGCCTAAGGATGGCTTGGGGGCATCTCAAGAAAATACTCCATCGTCCTTATAACTTTTTAAAAATTAAAACCATATTATCTCGATGTTAAGCCAGTGTTTTGTGATTTAGGGAGGGAAGTAAGAATTCTTAAGCAATGGGTCTGAACCTTTGGGGCCAGGCAAAGAGGCCTTTTCAGAAACTTTTCTTCCTCTATTCTGTCTATCTGTAATAAGCTACTTAACATTCCTCTATGAGTTTAAAAGAGAAAGCTTTGTTCTCTCCTCTATCTATTTTCAAGTAAGTCACACAGAGCTTTCAGGAATAGCATCTCTCTGCCTTGTGTCAAAGTCTCTGTGGGATGAAAGTGAAGGCTTTCTAAAGAACTAATGCTTATTACTGAAGCATTTTATAAGCATGTCAGAACAAAAGGCAGCTTCTTCATTTCCTATTATTAGTTAGGCCTACATTAAAATATTTTCTGCTTTCTTAGTATCATGAGTTTAGACTCTCAATCATGCTCATATGTGTCTACAGTGAACATCTCTCCATCCCACCACACTCAACAAACATGCCACTATCTTTTTCTCCTCAATTAAGAAATGCAACCAAAGAAACCTAAAATTTGAACTATAAAATGAACATGGGATCTCTTTTCTCCATCACTGTCACCTAAGTGAAAAAAAAAATAATAAAAAAATCAAAAGAATCATGCCCTATGACAAAATTTCTTTTGAGTAGGGCAGGCAGATCTGATGTTTCTGTTGTTCTCGTTTGCTTCTGTCACCTGTCTTCCTGGGGCTCCATCAGTCTCTTAAAAAGCAAACTGTTCTACCTGTCAGCTTTCATCAGAAAGCACAGACACATCAGAAACTAAGCTTTAAAAAAAATGCTTGCCTGTGATTTGTTCATTTTCACACTAGACTTGAGATACACCTTATTACTTTCTATACATGCTGTTTTTCCATTCAGCTTGGGATTAAAAATACGGATTTGTTTTGGGTTTGAGTGTCACTACATACCCTGGGGTGCTGTAAATATGAAACTTGAGTAAGAGAAACTCAGGTTTCTGCACAAAAATAATGATAGCTGAGCCTCCAAAGTCCCAATTTCTGTGTTTGATATGAACCCCTGCCACCCTGGTCTCCTGGAGGGAGAGAAGTAGTTTTAAAAACATCAGTTTACATACTTCTAAGTATAGAAATGTTTGCTTACTTTGCTATCATTATGTCAGCACTTCCACTGCCCACTTTTTATTTTCATATATATAACATTTGACTCCAGAAGTTATTCTGACTGAACCTTTTAATTTAATGCTGATCCATACACTGTTGTGCTTCAAGCTGAAGTTATTACACAGGAGCCAAGAAAGAGGGAGAAGAAGCAGTACTTAATACTGCATGCTATCAATTGCTGTTCCCATAATTAAATGAAACAGAACCCCAAAATGCAGTTGCACAAAGGCAGCTCCTTCTCTGTAGCTGTAGGAGTGCTGGGTGGGGACACACATGCTTAACCTTTGGAAAGCAGAACCTAAACGTGTCCCAGTGCAGGTAATTCTGTCTCTAGTTACAGCATATGGTTAGTGCATCACAGATCATTTTAATCATTCTTTATGCAAAGGAAGGTGTTTGTCATTCACCTGCATTTACTGCAGCCTTTCCTAAAATTTTTAACTCCAGTAAATTGTATGTAATTTCCTCTGGACCCTCTCTCTGCACTCTCTGACCCCACTGCTCTGGACAGCCTTCTGTGCCTTCCTGCCTTCCCCCAGATGAAATCAGACGGAGGGGAAAGTTCAGTAAGTTGTGTCAACAATTTCTTTGTGTAAGGAGCTTGAATCTGGCTCTGCACTTCTTCCTGCGACCTGACAAGGAACACATTAATCCAGGACACTGAGTATTTCTTTGGCATTTCATGAATGTGGGAGCAGAAGCCCTGCTGAGAGGGAAGCATCATGGTGTGTGTCTGGTGCAGTGTAGCAAATCACCTGTGCTGCTTGGAGTCCATTTAATGGGGAAAAGGAAAAGGAAAAGGAAAAGGAAAGGGAAAAGGAAAGGGAAAGGGAAAGGGAAAGGAAAGGAAAGGAAAGGAAAGGAAAGGAAAGGAAAGGAAAGGAAAGGAAAGGAAAGGAAAGGAAAGGAAAGGAAAGGAAAGGAAAGGAAAGGAAAAAAAGTTTAAAAAAGCAAATAACTCACACCTTTAACCTATATTATCATTGGGATACTAACTTACTCTCTACACATTTTTCACTCTGAATTCCAAGCCTGAGCTGCCATAGAAATACAATATTGAATAACAAATACAAATGGACCAATTAGTCCGAGAAAGGGTGATCAAGAGAGATAATGAATGGGTGTCTCAGAGTTTTATGTGCCTCCTGTGTGGCTAAATAGACATGCTTCTAGCTACAGAGAGTATAGATTAGGGCAGGGAGCAAGGTGGTCACAGCTCACATCTTCTCTCCGTGCCAAACAATATCTTGGGTGTTTCATGGCAAAGGTAAATCATGGGAAAGGTGAACAGAATGGTTTGCTGGGATGTGTTTTCCCAAGCTCACTGGTGAAAAGGGGAAAAAACTGGATGTTATGTAAAAATCAAAAACAAATGGTAGCACTAATAGAGACAAATGGTACCTATCCTTGAGATAATTAACAAAATAGCTGTTTGGATTGAAAGAAAAGGCAGAGAAGAAATAAGTGCTTTTTATTCAAATTGATCCTTCTATGGATTAGACTGATACCTCAGTAAGCTAAGAGGTCAGGAAAACAGACTTTAAAACCTGGGGATTTGTCTTAAGGTAAAAGATGAGGGAGGCAAAGAGAATTTCTTGAAATGTTGAAAATTTCGGTAAAAATGAAATATTTGCTTGTTCACCCAGACAAAGTACTGTGTGTATTTCTAAATTTAAATGTTAAAAAACCCCAAGCAACCCTTTCATCTGGCTTAGTAATAACTTTTGTCAACTTTTTTACTCAAAATGCCCTTTACTCAAAATGCCTTTTTATAAGACTTCAGTTACTGACTTCTGACACTTTAGTTACCAACAGCACCAAAATGGTGTTTTTTTAAATTTTTCTTTATTTAAAAGGGATATTTAATTGCTTCCCTTCCCCTGAAAATAAGGCAGGTAACTTTCTTACATAATAGAAATTTCTAATAGAACATATTTCTAATATAATACAAAATAAGGCCAATATAACTTAATCTGGATTTATAATATATATCACTACATATTTACACTGATGAAATGAAAACTAATCAGAAATTTACAAAGGAATTATAAATGCATTTAGAAAGAATTATCATAATTTAACAATATGAGTCTGGAAACATGAATTAATTCATAGTATCAACAATGTTAATCATGTTATATAATTTAGGTTTAAAAAATCTGTACATTTGGAATTTGTTTATAATTCTGAATGGATCCAGTGTTTATGTTAATGTAGTTGGTAAAAAAAACCAGAAATAAAATCTGGCTGATACAGGCCTCAGTACATAAATTAGAATTTTTAACTGTCTTGCTCTCATAATCTCAATAATAAATTTCTATAAATGTGTGCAATATCATTTCAGCGACTGCATACACTTAAATGACAAATTTTGTCACAATATTTACAATAAGACTGAAAAGAAAACAATTCAGGAACTCAGTGAATGTGAGTTGTTTTATGTTCCTTTTCAATATCTAAACACAGTAATCCTCATTAAAATATTAATCAAGACCCACATATCCACTAGTATAGCATGCAGTATATAATGGTTAGCAAAGGAATTTTGACAAGGGAAGCATTTCTTGTACTCCCTGTGAAAATGTGAGATAATTTCATTCCACTAAAATTTTGACAGAAAAGATACAAAATCTTTGCAAATCCTTTGTATTAAATACTGTAGGAGTCATATTTGCAAAAAATTGTCAAATATTTATTAAAGAATAGGTGGTTTTCTGTTCATGAAGGATACCTTAATATGACAGCCTGTCAGAGAGCTTGTGTAACAAGGATTGCAGTAGGATTGTGTAGGTTTTGGTTAACGCTGGTATTGTCTCACAAAAAGGAGGGAAGAAGTATCTGGTCACATAGTTTAACATGGCAGGCTAATATCTGTTCTAATTGAGCTAAAAAAAAAAAGGCATAAGAAGTGCTAATGAGCTGAAAATGTGTGTTTTAGTTATGTTTTCATTTCAGACCCAATTAAGTTTGTGAGCTTCAACTGGATGTTGGTGTTCCATTGAAGTTGTGGACCAAAACTTTTTTTCTATATAGGAACTCAATGATCTGAGCTGGGTGCAATTTTTATATAATCTTATACATATACACAAAAATTGCTTACAAATTTCTACTTTTCTGAATGTGTAGGAGAAAAAAGATTAATCATAGCTGTTGCTTAGTTATTTTAAACTTCCACCCACCCTTTGCAGAAGTTGATATTTCTTGGGTGTTTTTTTAGTGTTACTGCAATTCCTTTCATCTGCTTTGTTTAAAGAGAAAACTTCAGTCTTACTCACACCTTTTTTTTTTTTTCACCACTGTTTTAGGCAAATAAAGGTCATTATTTTCTTATCAAAAAACCCCAAAGCATTTTAGCTTTTTTAGCTCCTTCTGAGAAAATTTTGGTATATCCCTTGTTTTTAATGAATTGACTGATTGGTCCCAAGCTTCAGTTACTACTTCTGAGTTTAGCAGTGCACTTTTATTGGAATGCAAAATGTTTTCTATGACATTTCATTTTCCTGTGCTGGTACCAATTATTTGTATTGCGCCTATTGGCTGCTAAGAGAATACTCAGTGTGATTCTGGCTGTGATACATTGACAAAGATCAGACAGGCATTTAGGGAAAATAACAGAAAACTTGAGTTACTACCAGTTTTTCCTTGGGGATGCCATTAAAATGATTGATGACAAAGCACAGCCAGTCCTCAGTGAAGGTTTTGGGTGAATTTTACAAGAGGTGTGTGCTGTATTCAACACACATGCACCAGAGCTACCTTCTAAAGGGCTCTGTGGACTGTACGTGGCCATACTCACTGCACCACAATGAGCTTCCATCTTCCACAGCGTGCAGTGGAATCTGCTCCCAGCACAGGGCAGCTTGCTGGGATTTCTCGTCCTCTTCTCTTTTGCAAAAATGTGGAGGGGCACAGGCAAGAAAACAGAAGGGATGGAGCGTGCGGAGATTCCTGAGGTTTGTTTTAGAAGTAGGCAGGCTGGCTACCTGTCTAGTCTGTGCACTCTTGTGTAAAGTGGGGGAAGATACCATTTATCAAGAAAACATAATTAGTATTAACTGCATTATTAAATAAAGAAGTAAAAGGGAATCATTACATATTTTGGAATCAGTATGACAGAAGTGGCATTCGTGTGCATATGTGCATAATCAAAGAGCTGATTATGTATTTTTATTATACTAGTAGTTGTTATATAAACAGCACTTAGTCATCATGCAGCTAATTCAAAGATACACATGGAAACAAAATCTCCTGGTCAGTACATTGAGGTGAAACATCCTAACAACCACAAAAATTCCAGAGGCTGGATCATGAATTATGAAGCTGACAATGAATAAAAATATTTCCAGTATCAAAAAAAAGTCCAAAACTTGCAATTTCTTTTGTTTATGTATTTATGTGTTCATGTGTTTATCTTTAATTAACAATTCATTTGTTGTTCAGGCTGACTATTGTCAATATTGAGTACTTGAGGATACAATGGAATCTTTCTACACACAGCAATGGTTTAATTCTTTTTTATTTTGAAGTTCCGATAAAAGCAATGAATGAACAAAGGTGAAAGTAACAACTAATAAAATGCTTGAGTTTTACAACAGTAAGTGAGGTTGATTGCATAGAGTTTTTTAAAAAGATGTACTTTGAAGGTGATAGAGTCTTTCAAAATAACAGTTTATAACTGAAATCTGTGGGGAATCTAGTTGAGAAATCTATGTCTTTTATTATTAATTGAATGAGTTGAAGATTATAATAAAAATTTGAAGTAAAAAGGGAAGTAGGGGTTCTTTTCTATGGATTTCAAATAAATTGTTCTGATTTTGCATTGTGAGTGCAATGGATATAATATCTTTATTACTTCATAGAGTATGAGGAGGAAGACAGGATTCCAGATAGATCTTAGAAAAGAAAATAATTCCCATTGTATATTTCATATAATGCCAGTGAAACTTACACATGGTTTATGACAGTAAGGTATTGACTCAGATTCATTTAAGGACTTGTAGCATAGTATTTATTTTCTGAATTTAGTCTCTTCAGTCTTGGGTTCTTCATGTTTCATAAACAGTTATAAGGAGACAAAGTATTGTTCCATCACCTATTGTGCCTTTGTCATAATTCCCTTTGATTGAAATGCTTTAAAAGAGCAGCAAGTACAGCATAGGACAGAGGAGCTTGTTAAAAGCAAATTAAAGATTATGATGTTGTTTCATGATTTCTAGGGGAATCATTATTTAGAGATTGGAAGACACATCATCTCTGAGTATTGGTAGTAGCAGGATGCTCAGAAGTCCTGTTAATTTAGTTGGTTTAACATGAAGTTCAATTTCAGAAGAAAGCCTTTGTAAGAACCACCATCTTTACTTCCCTGTGTATTGTTCTACACATCTGCATTCAGTATTAAGACCCTTGACACCAAAAATTTCCCAATGTTTTGATTTCTGTCAAGATTCCTCCAGGGCATGTAAATTCATGCTTCTGGGCACACCTGCAAACATATATATTTTGTCAGCTTTGAGATGAAGCCTAAACCCTGTTAGGAATCTGTGTAAAAATTGTTCTGTCCATTTTGTGTTTATGTTCCAGTTGTGTAGGCACACACAGTACATGTTTACTGCAGAAAATGAAAAAGTGCAAGGAAAGGAAGTGACTTTTTTTCTTCCTGTCTTTTGATAAAGAAGCATCCTTCCCCATCCTGTACTATACCAGTTAGTATTCTGGTCAAAGATGGGAAAGATCTGATTCTGCTTCCATTACGAGTCTAAAGAAATAACAGAGTGATTTTACCAGAAAACAATATTTTAATACAGGGAAATCTTTCAATTTTTCTTTTCAGGACATAGTCTGTATAAAAATGGTTAAACATTCCTTGGGCCAAAACAGGAGACAGACATAGCAAACAAACAAGCAAATGAAGTTATGGCTTAGCATTTCTGGCTTTGACTCTAATTAATACATGATATAAGCTACACAAACACAGTCTTGGTCCTCCTTTATCCCTAAGTTATACAGAACAGTAAACCTGACTGCTAGGCAGTTGAATAAAATAATTTCTGGTTGAATTCTTGGAGAAAGAGATTGGATGCATAGCTCCAGGAAGAGAGCTTATGTATTCCTGTCTTTTTCCTTCTACAGCCTGTGACAGGCAGAAGTTTATGTTTGGCAATCCACGTTGTTTACTATGGTGTCCTCCCTGGTTCTTGAGCTTTCTCTTTTTTGATGAAGATTCCCCATACACAGGAAGATTTCAAAATCCTAGCAGATCCTGTCTTCACCTTAACATTGCCACGAAGTGCTCTTTTGGGTGGGCACATTAATTGCTGCTTGTTTTTCCATGCTTTTTCTTTCTTGCCCTGCCTGGACACATTACACTCCTGATAGCTTGCCAGTACACTCACTAGGTAACAGAGGAGCAACATTGGTCATTTGATCTCAGAGTTTAGCTGTGTATGTCCCAGGTCAGTGATGAATTTATATCCAGTCTTGTTGGACACTTTCTTAGCCTGGATATTAAAGAGGGTATTTAGATGTGACAAAAATGGAATCAGTGCTTCTCTGTTGATCAGTTGTCCATGGGATTTTCCATGATGTAATAGATTTATATCTGAACTATTTGGAGAACAAGTACAGAAGTACTTGTCTCATGTTTAGGCAAGTACTTTGTGCGAGCATACACAAGCTTTGGAAGGCTATTAATTCCCAATTTTCTTCAAATGCAGCTCTAATTGGTTACCACATTTCTGCTACTAAAAATAGCATGCCAGAGTCTCATCTGGTGAAAACCAGTGATTCAGCTCTAATATAGATAGAAACTCAGCAAACTGGATGAATGAGTGGTTGATAAAAGTCAGATTTACACTGACTGCAACCAGATTATGACTTTTTTACTGGGAGATAATTTGTAAAAAAGATGCAAGATGACAAGGAGGATGTGCAGTGTTTTTTGAGTAATCATTTGTCAGAATTGACCTTTCCTTGGAAATACCTACAATTATTAGTTGATTCAGGAAAGAAGCACCTCAGGGAAGAAAGATTGTGCCTGTCAGTGAGTATGGTTTTGCTGTAGCAAAAACTTCAGACCTGTGAAGGTCCTTCTGACTGTCACATTGTAGTTGGAAATGCACACAGGACTAAGAACTCCAAGCAACTTTTCTTGAGTCAGTGCTGTAGTGACATAAGTGGAAGATTTCTTTCCTGCATGCTCCAAGTAAGACACTCAGGCGTGAAATGTCTTGGACGCGGTTCTGGAAGGGATATGAAGCATTCACAGATGATACAAAACTTGGAGGAGCTGCTGACTCCCTCAAAGGCAGGGAGGCCCTGAAGAGAGACCTCAGCAAATTAGAGGGCTGGATAATCTCCAACCATATCAAGTTTAACAAGGGAAAGGTGCTGGATTCTGCACCTGGAATGGGGCAACCCTGAAGGTAGATACAGACTGGAGAATGAGATGCTGGGAAGAAGTGACAATGGAAGAAACCTGGGTTTCCAGGCTGATGGCAATTTGAACATAAGTTAGCAGTGCCCTTGCAGCCAGGAGAGTCACTTGTGTCCTGGGGGGCATCAGGCACAGCAATGCCAGCCGGGCAAGGGAGGAGACTGTCCCGCTCTGTTCTGTACTGGGGTGGTCTCACCAAGTGCCGGGGGCAGTTTTAGGTGCCAGAATATAAGAAAAATATTAAGATATTGGAGAGTGTCCAAAGGAGGGGAAGCTGTATGAGGAGTTGCTGAGATCACTTGGTTTCTCTTCTCTGCGGTGATCAGTGACAAGATCCAAGGGAATGGCCTGAAGTTGTTTCAGGGCAGATTTAGGTTGAATATTAGGAAAAGGTTCTTTGTGACAGTGGTCACAGGGGTTTTCAGGATGAGGGAAGAGACGCAGATCTGACTCTATATTTCAGAAGGCTTGATTTATTATTTTATTATATATATTACATTATAACTATACTATGGAATAGAAGGAAAAGTTGCATCTCAGAAGGCTAGCTAATGTAAGAATAGAAAAGAATGAAAAACAAAAGTCTGTAGCTCAGACAGAGAGTCTAAGGTAACTGGTCTGTGGTTGGTCATTAATTGTAAACATCCAAAATGAGCCAATCACAGACGTGCTTGTTGCATTCCACAGCAGCAGACAACCATTGTTCACATTTTGTTGCTGAAACCTCTCAGCTTCTCATCAGGAGAAAGTCCTAAAAAAAGGATTTTCATAAAAAGATGTCTGCGACAGTTCTTCACCCAGAGGGTGGTTGGGACTGGAACAGGCTCCCCAGGGAAGAGGTCACAGCACCAAGTCTGATGTAGATCAAAAAGCATGTGGACAATACATGGTGTGACTCTTGGGAATGGTCCTGTGCTGGTTATGAATTTGACTTGATGATCCTTGTGGGTCCTTTACAACTCGGCATATTCTGTTATTCTGAGACAAAGTGAAAGAAACCAGCCAAAACCCCCATTGTTTCCTTTACTCAGGAAGGAAGCCGTTATGGGAAATCCCTATGGGAGGGCATCTGAGTCCATTTGGCCATGAACTAAAGCCCTATGACAGCACCATGTGTTAGGTTATTGCAATTGATCTGGGGAACCGATCCACTGGTGCTGAGGTAAACCTCACTCTTCAATCCCAGAATTCTTCAATTCTGCAACATGGAAGCCCTCTTCCTTAATTCCTTGTTTGCACAAGGAGAGGAAGGCTCTAGCTCCCTCTTTCCTGCATCAATGAGTATAGCTTTACCAGATTTGTGTGTGTGTGTGTGTGGTAAACCAGGTTTTGCACTGTAGCACAGGATCTGGATTTTGAAAATCTGTAGTCTGTGACTTTGGCCATATGATTTTGGTTCACAGCTTTCTCTGTCAGAATTAATTGGCTAGAAAGAGGAGATGAACTTGAAATGGTGGTAATGATATTTCAATAACACAAAGTGAGAGCAAATTTATTAATATGTATAAATAACTGAAAGGGAGTTTACATTAAATAAGATTCTGTCCAAATGCAAAGTTATCTATATTCAATTATCAAGGATGTAGAAATAATTAGAAAAGGATCAAGAATGCAAATTATAAAGCTAAGTGAGCACTGGCAAAATAGACAAAAAAAAAATGAGGAATGTTTTGACTAACAAAAAATATATAAAGCCAAAAAAGGAAAAAAAAATACAGTTGAAATGAAAACA
This sequence comes from Melozone crissalis, assembly GCF_028551555.1. NCBI lineage: Eukaryota > Metazoa > Chordata > Aves > Passeriformes > Passerellidae > Melozone > Melozone crissalis. Next base: position 29,333,234 of record NW_026535784.1, on the reverse strand, counting down.
TCTAAGGAGCAAAAGTCTATGTGCATGTTTAAATCTTTATGCTTTATATACAATTGTTCTGCATTGATTCATTATAATGAATCTTATTAAAAACTTTGATATGCAGAAAGTATTGCAAGGTATTATCTCAACATGAGATAATTCTGGAGGTAAATAAATCACCTGGATTTTAGTGATTGTCTAGAGACTATTTTTTATGACCTGATTTCTTACAGTGCAAATGAGCAAGGGAAAGTGCCAATCAGAGTACATATATATATACATGAATATGTATGTCTAAATAGCAAATTGATTCAAAGTCAGAAGAGTGTGACTGGCTATGACTAGCAAAAAAACCCCAAAAAACCCAAAGGAGACAGAGAGAACAGGAATTAAAAGGGGAAATTATTTTAAAAAGTTTATCTATACAGCTACAGTGAAAAAGAGGACAGCTTTTGTTTTATGCCTACACTTGTTTCAGGGACCAATAATGACAGCAATTAGAAACAAAAAAAACTCTAGAGTTTTTAAACCTAAAATTAAATAAGGCAACAAATTTCGTAAATGGAAAGATTCATAAGGGAAAAAAAACCAAAACCAACCTAACAAAGATGTTAGAATAAAATCCATAGCTGGTATTTCTGATATTAATATGAATCAAGTTTTATAGTGCATTAGATACAAAATTAATCTTAAGTTTGATGTGAGCAGTTTAATAGGTGAAGATGCTAAAATTGTTAGCAATGATGTAGAAAATGCAGAAGTGAACAATGAATATTCCTTTCTTTACTTGGAAGAATAGGGATAATACATTCATATGAAATGCTTTCTGGCCCATTATTAACTGGAAAGAATAAAATGAACTACGGGTCATGCTTTTACAATCTCCAGAACCCAGCAGCACACAGTCCAGGTACACCTGTGGCCTACTGGTGAAAATTAATAATGTAAATTGAAAACTGGCTATGGTATAGGGTGCAAAAGTTTTAGAACTGTGCTTCTGTTCAAAGAAGGAAAGTGAAAAACTGGACCGCTTATTCTAACTGGGAACATACAAAAAGCGATAAAAGATTTGGTTTTTTAAATGTGAGAATGAAAGAATGTTTATACAGTAATCAAGAAGGGACATGATTTTATGGAAATTGTGATCTATCAGCCACATTTGAGACTGAGTTTTACAGATATGTGTGTTTTATTGATAAAATACTGAGGTTTCTGTTGCACAGAAAAAGCTGCTGGAGGAGGCAATGAAACACATAGCACAAAGAAGGCTGAAAGATGAGTAAAAATATAGATAAAATTAGAAAAAATATTTTTGGTGGGGATAACAGTTCACCCCTTGAACAAGATCGATGGATTATTTATTTTGGTGTGCAGCAGAACCAGATGGTTTTATGTCTTCTCTGAAAAGATACCTCACCCAAGCAAGACTCAGACTGAATGACAATTTAGCTAGATGGATTGAATGGCCTCCAGCTCTAAGAAGTCAGAACACCAGTCTATTCTACTTGCCAGCTGTTGAATGTGCCAATACATTACTTATTTTTTTCATTTTTCAGCATTTCTCCTGTGGCAAAAATGAACCTCTAACTTCAAAATATTGAATCTCAACCCCAAAAGTTTTGTAAAAATTTTAAACAGTAGAAACAGTACTGGAAAAGATATTAGGAAGAGAATTCAAAGTAGCAATGGAATAAAAAACAAAGAAAATGCCCTAAAAAGTCAGTACAAGATCAGTGATTTTAAGTGCAAAAAAAAAAAAAAAAAAAACAAAACAGGGATGTGCTTGAAGAATAAAATCATGGATTGTGACAGGCCGGAAGCCCACTTTATTGCTAAGAGCATCCCTGCAAAAAACTAATGTGCTGTGTAATGGCCATAACTGTATTAACAGCTACAAGTAGAGCTAAAAATATCTCTTATCTTGGAATTGCTTTGCAACATGGGAGATGTCACCTTGAGGGTAGAAAGAAAACATCTATTTATTCCAGAAGAGCAGGAAACAAGTCTTTGCTTCAGCTATGCCAAGTGGGCATTTCCCAATTAAGCATGGTACAGTTAAGGTAGAAGGGCTTTGAATAGTGTTGTTGCCAATAACTCCTAATGGCCTTTTTCACTTCTATTTTTAATGGTTTGCCAAACTGAATATCTGCTCTCAAGTGGCTGGTGTGTGTAACTAATGATGATTATAGGGTCAGGTTCAAGAGCAGCAGTGGGAAACCAGTACATTAGTATACAAAGCAATCCCTTCTTGCCCTGCATGAAGTGCCAACAGCCCTCAAAAGGATTTTTCTCCCTTCAAGTGTATGTTGTCATGTCTCAGAGAATCACTGCTGGCTACCAGTTGTGCAGTGCTTGGATTCAATCAGAGATAATTGAGAGGGACCTGCCATTGCCAGTGAAAATGGCACTGGAAATGGTTAAAAAGAAATACCAGAGAATCCCTGTGCAAGCTTCCTCATCACTGGAGAACAGAACTGTCTAAGTATTACAGAAAATAGAAAAAAGTATCCCTCACATATTGGCCAATTCACTTTGATCTCTATTAGCCAATTTATAATTTTTTTACAGTCACAGTATTTTGTGTTTGTCTATTTTCTGGTATTTTACCATAACAGGACTTTCTCCTCAGTGACAGGTAACGAGTCAGACAATGGCACTGATGTCAAAATACTTTTGCAGTACATATACATTTGGCTAGCTGTGCTTGAATTAAGTTTTAATAAAAAGTAAATTTAGAAATAGTTTCCTTTTGGATATTATCACCAGTTGGAATGATATAATTAAATTAAATTACCATGGACTCCCTTAAGGAAACTGCACTTTCCTTTCAATCTGTCTCTTAGATATCATGACTTTATAACAAAGCAATTATTACAGCATCAAAAAATGGATTTATTTCTAGATAGCATTTTAAATAAAATATTTCAAGTCACATTTAAATTAATAGCAAGAAAATATATCTGAAGAACTTGAATTTGAGAAGGAATATTTCTGCTGAGGCTGTATCTGCTTTACTTAGAGAAATCTTTATGTAAGAAGAAATTTGCTCAAGGTGACATTTTCTTGCTCAGATACACAGGGTCTTCAGTCATTTTCTGAAAGCCTGTATTACTTACAGCAGTGGTCTAATAGGCTAATGACCTTACCATAATGTTCCTTATTGAAAACTGACATTTATATTTGTATGGTTAAATAAAACATGTAATGAGGGAAAACTCAAAATTAGACTGATTATAATTCAAAGAAACATGTCATAGATTTTATCATCTTTACTGACAATGAGAACCCATGTGTAATGATGATGTCAACTATAATCTCAGTTAATTTGATCTCCTTTTATATTAGGCTTGATCATTCAGAACTATTGTAACAAAATGAAATAACAGTGCCACATATTTCAGAGTGGTAGATCAGAAATGTAGCTGCACTTGGTTATGTTATCAAACCATCAAGTTGACTGTTACAACGATTAGGGAATTTCTCAGTAGTATATAAGTGCCTGAAATAGAATTTAGGCAATAATAACATAATACTGAAATGCTGTGGCACCCGTAGGCACCAATGTAAACAGCTGGTCCTTTCAGTTAACTTTACTTTTTAACATCCTATATTTTGTAATGTTAAAATGGTTTTTTTAAAAAAAGTATTGATAGGTTTCCAAACAAAGGTTATTAAAAATACTGGATAAGGTCCTTGAAGCATGTTGCAATCAGCTGTTTGTTTTTAAATTAGTGTGTGCTGTGCAAACAGCTGGTGAGAGGGTACGTGGCACAAAGAGGGAATTAGGTAAGCAGAGGGTACTGAACCTGAGAAACTGATCCATCTCTAAAAAGAGACAGTGGATAACAAGAAAAAAATGTTTTGGCTTTGTTGCATATGTTGAATCATGCTCAACACATTTTGAAAGGTTCTGACAAGTTTTCAGGAAATCTTGCTTTCTCTTGGGATTTTAGTGTGCAGGGTACTGTACCCTGTAAGTATAATTTTGCTATTATTAGTAACAGGTCTCAGTCTTTGTAATGACTTTGCAACCCTTTACAGATGGGTTTGCCAGACTTTGTCAAAATTTTCTTTGCCTTGCTCGGAGTTTTGGGGCTTGGTTGGTTTAACTGGAACAGCAATTTTTCCAATGGCCTGTGGTCTAGGCTTGGTTTATTTTACTTCATTTTATTTTTTTAAATTATTTTGATAGCAGTCATGACTTATGTTCTGGAGACTGAATTATTTAGGGATGCAACCCAATGATTGAGTGTAGGGTAACAGGAGAATGGGATAGCTGCAGAAGTTGTGAAAGTGAGGTGCCCTGCAGGGTGCAGTGTGCAGGAAGGAGATTGTAAGAGAGTAAGGTAGACACCAGCACAGAATATTCTGAGTTGGAAGGAGCCCACGAAGAACCATCAAATCCAGCTCTTAAGTGAATGGCTCATCAAACCCACAACCTTGGCATTATCAGCACCATGCTCTAAATAACTGAGCTCGTTTCCGAGTTTATAATGCCAGGATTCTGTAAACATATCACCAGGAGATAATTAAAGAATTGTGGGTCTGGAAAATGAGGAAAATTAGTTTTAGGGTAACAAAGATAAACGAAAAGTGTCCAAGTGTGTGGAGTCTCCTTCACTGGAAATATTAAAGAGCCATCTCGCCGCAATCCTGTGTCACACGCTCTGGGATGGCCAGAGGGAGCTTGGAGCAGATGACCCATGGTGGTGCCTTCCAACGTGGCCCATTCCGTGACTCTGATTCTGTGACTGATGTACAGTAACTGTGGAAGCAGCCAGAGAAGATTCTGCTTCCATGTTTACCATGGGCAGAGTGGCTATAGTTTAGTCAGCTACAGAGTGCATGTATTAGTGATTATTAAGACAACTTCAACAGTGATTTTTTTTCTGGGCTTTGATTTGACCTCATTATTCTTATTAGTTATCTATAATTTTTGTCATTACACTTAAGGTATGTTTCCTTTTTGCTCATTTCAAGAGTTTGAGAATAACTGTATGTGTGCATGGTATGATGTAGAGATTTTTGAGCAGCAGTAGGAATTTGTTATATATTTAATAAAAGTTCTGAAGTGTAATACCGCATTAAAGTCTAATGGCCTTAGGTACAGCATTGGTGCTAGAATTAAGTTCTTGCACAGACACATACAAGCTGTCCTCTAGCACATGGGTCAGCTAAGTCTACTATCTTTTACCCCAAATGAAAGCATTAGTTTTAAAATGAGACTATTTTTCTTTTTAAATCTCCTTGCACTCATACACCGTTCATAACATCTAATATCAAGAACCATGGGAGTATAAATGAGTGATAAGTGATGTAGAAAACCTGGAAGAATCCTACCTGTCTGGAGGTATTTTTGTGAAAAGATTCTATTCATAAACGAGATCCTCAGTAAGGGGTGCCACAGACTTTATCCACAAAAGGCCCTTATTAAAAAAAATTATTAATAGATCTTGTTGTATGTAACTTAATGATCATATATTTCTCTCCTCTTCTTATGCTTGCCTGAAATCAGTCAGTGGTCTAAAAAGTTATTGGAGTGTAACACAAAGGCACACACACACACACACACACACGCACATATATATGTATATGTATGTAAATGTGTGCAAGTAGCATCTTCAAACAAGCCTTGTTTCTCTAAGAAACTCTTCTTCAGGAGTAAAATTAGTCAACTTGCCATAAGAGACACTAGAATAAAAGTTTTAATAAGTCTCCTGTATTTGGTTTACCAGTAACAAGATTTTTTTGTGCAACCAAATATAGCATACATTTGGGGAAGAATGGAGCTTGAATAATAGTTGCACCCCAAGTGCGTCAAGTGTTGAGAGCAATTTATATTTTCATGCAGTGATATTCTGTCTCTCCTTTGCAGTAGAGATCATTAAGCCAGTAAGTGATGAAGGACTCATCAGATTAGTCATGCAGGAGCACCGAATGAGTTCATGCATGTAACCTCATCAAGAAGGTAGCACAGAGAAAACAACATGATTTTCTGTGTTTGGCCACCCTTTTCTAAGTCTCTCCTCTTATTGATAAATTGTTTACAACTCCTGTATCTTTACTAAGATTTTCTCTCAAGGTTTCATATCTTGGCCATTACCCTTCCTACTTTATTTTTATTGGTATATATCATGGTGTCTAGTATATATATCCAGATTCTTTACTTACAAGTGACAGGTCTTCTATTTGTATTGCTTCCCTCAGGGGAGGAATAACTTGATTCTCTTATTGCTGTTTCTGTAACTGTAATATTTTCCTTTTTACAAAATTTGCTCAAACTCAGAAGCCTCCTACTAAGTTCAAGCATGTTCTGATGCATGTCCAGAGCTTAGAGATTCCTGTGTATATTGGAGCAATATGCAATTTTAAAATGCAATTTCTGTTTCAAAATTAAAATTTTCATTCAGGAAAAGATCTCATGGTTGCGTGGACAACCCTTGTGGATGGACTGAACTAACTGTGGCTGTGCCTAAAGCTGAAAAGAGACTGTAAAAGAGACATATATGTGTGTTTAAGTCTGTTTCCAGTGCCCTTACTTTATGTGCATTGAAGATCAGGGAAAAATATGAGCACAAGGAATCTCCTAAGTTCTGGTGACTCAAATGTCTTAAATTCTCATAGATTTAAAAATTTCCAAAAGGAGACTGAACTCTGCCTGCTCTATTCAGGCTTTTCTAAGTGTGAAGTGAAAAAACCCTCTCATTATCTCAAAGAGAGAACTGAACCACGTGTGTAGCAAGGCATGCAAACAAATGCACACCTCCTCAGGTGGAGGGGGAGCAGACAGCCACAGCTGCTTGCACAAAACACAGCACACAGAGAAAAAGGGTGAGCTGCCATCTCAGGGGCTGTTCAAGGCTAGAAACTCCCAATGAAGCCTTCTTAGTCAAATAGACACCTCTATTTCACCCTCCCAAGGCAATGTAAATGACAAGCTCTTCTCTAGAGCTAGAAGAGGAGGGGTATTCCTAAAGAGCTTTTATCATTTTCTTTCTCCTGAAACTCAGGAGATATCTTTTCTCTGGTGAAGCTGTGGAAGGAAAGCATGATGACTTTTTCTAACTATGTATCTACATTCCTGATAATTGCACAGGCTTGTAAAAACTCCTGTAATAAATGCATTATGACAGTAGATGACTGCCACTGACAGCTCTACAATAAGTTCTTTTTAACTGGACTATAATCAGTTAACTCTTGAAAAAATGCTATTAGCTGTAGTTAATTTTTAAAAGCTGCTTACATGCAAAGGTATATTTATTGCATAAATTGGTCTGTCCATCAGTAACTTGTCATTTATGCATAGCTGCATGATGTATTATATATCTATATAAATTGAACAAAAGTGGTGTGTAATTTTAAATAGATGCTTTCAGTCTTTTAAAGACTGCCCATAATTACCTTAAAACTTTTTTGTTGGTGTGTTCTGCTTTGTGACTGCTTTTAGTTGAGTCTCTGAGATAATATTCTGTTTCCAGTCTTGTCATTACCATGTACTTTGTGTAATAAACTGAAACAATTTATCAGTCCATAAACTAAAACTATTAAAAATTAATTAATTTGTTCAGCATCTTACTATTTTCTCAACAGTATTTGCATTTATTTTGCACAGCTTTTAAATCACACAAGAGCCCATGCTTAAATTTGCAATGCATATGAAAGCAATGCATGAGTGTCACATTTCTTCAATCTCTGTTGTGAAGTTTAATCAGACTAGGAAGCAGTTTTGTATCAGGGTCCTGAACCTTCTCCTTCCAAACAAATGGTACTTTTTGGAAGCACCGTTTGATTTCAGTGCCCTGAATCCAGTTTCCCCTGATACTCAAGCTGATGATCTCTGTTCAGTCTGTGGCTGTGCAATCTCATATGCATAATCTGTAAAGTTTAAAACTCCTGCCTACATTGTGTTAGAATCAACAGTCCCTGAGTTAGAGGGACTGTTAGAGGAGGGGCCTATGACCCAGGTACACCCAATGGCTTTTTCTAGAAAATGGCAATCAAAAGCCAAGGGCTCAGCCCATGGCTTACCCACCGCACTTATGCTTCAGACAAAAGCAGTAAGGAAAAAACTGAATTACTGTTTCGGTTTATGATGATGGAAGATTTCACTCTGTTTCAATAAAGTGCTAAGTTAGGCAGACATTTAAATAATCACTTGATCTAATTCCTTTGCAGTAAACTTACATAAGTGTGTTCTTGACATCTAAATGAATGAAGTTATTCACAACCTCTAATGTTTTCAGAATTCTGTTCTTTTTCAGTAATCCCTTCTATATAGAAATAAAGAAATATAAGTGAGTTTAGTGTATATTTACAACTGCACAGCTAAACTTGGCCTCAAATGATTTGTTTGTGATCCATAATTGAGACATGAAATTAATTAGATTTCTGTGATTGCTAATATAGATTAACCATAAAAAATTCTAATGTTGAATTTGCAAATAGGAAAACTCATAATTTAGTGAAATTCATGTATGAAAATTCTCTTTTTTGTATTGAAAAGTAATATTGCAAGAAGAAAGTGTTCTGTAGAGACTGAAATCACAGCATAAAGTATGTCTATAATTTAGTATCTTCTGAAGCACAGAAATGCTTTCTTAATTTAATATGGAGGCATCTTTAATATTTACTATTTTGTCTTTGTTTGTGAATCCAGCTATGATTTTGAAACCATTTGGCTGTTATTGACTGACTTACACATTATTGGTTTTTCAAATGCAGCTCTTTTGGGTTTCCAGGTGCCCTCACACCTATGGTGCCCTCACATCTCTTCTATTGTTAGATGTCCTTTTCATTCCATTCCTCAGCACTGGGGTAGCATTATTGCCCTCCAGTACTCCTTGCTCTTAGTGTGCTATTGAATTTGGCCAATACTTTTCCCCTGTTTCTGCCTGTCTTCTGCAGAAATCTAAAAAACCTAATTCTCCTGAGCCTGGAGTTCTCAACTGCTTTGTATAGTTCTAATTGTCTAATTACCCTCTCAGTGCACAATGGGGAAGGATTTTAATATTTTCCTTTCTCCACTTGGTTTCTGTCCCCTTTTCACATTTTTTTTTCTTTTTTCTTTTTTTTCTTTCCCAAGTTAACCATCTCAGTTTCTAACTCTGGAATGTCCCATTAATATACTTTTTTGTTTGCTTTCCATAACTGAGTAAGTAAAAGAATTTTTTATGATATATGTTTTATTGTTATTGTTTTTTTCTGTTATTAACTGATTTGCCACAGTTGTCCTTATAAATTTCTACAGTCTTTAATGCTTTTTTAATACACTAATCATTGTTTTCTTTCCCTGGGATTTTAAGTGTTCAATAAAGTTATCTTTTTCTCTGAGCACTCTTTGCTTTGTGTTATTTATGCCCACACTCTGCCTTTTACCTGATGTATTTTTGCTAAGTAAAACTATTATGCATGCATCATTTTTCTTTACCAAATGTATCTTGTAGCTATCAGGTAGTCTTAAGGAGGTTTATTTAAATTTTATTTTTATTTTGATTACAAGCACAGCAATATTGCCTCCTTTGGCAGATTATCTTTTACCTTTATGTTTTCAAACATATTTTCTGTGCCATATCAAAAGAACAACTGTGTTGTTCATATGCAGAGTTGAATGTGAACACTGGTATTACGCGTGTGTATCTGCCTGTTCTTCCTATCAATTACCACAATTAATGCACTCCAGGTCTCCCCTAGGAAGTAAAACTCACCCTTTTCTTACCAGCATTTTGTCTTTCATATACTTTTACTTACTAGTCAATTCATAGTCCTTTCTTTTTAGATAACTTATAATAGGTTTCTGTAATTGCAATAGTTTGCAATTTGAAGCATCTACAATCTTGGTCAATAAAAAAATTAAACTAATGTAGGTTTCATCTGATCCCAATTACCAAAAGTGGCAAGTAGAACTAATAAAAATACATACAGTTAGCAAAATATAGGGTTTCTACTGTTTGTATTGCACATTTATGCCAGATGATATTTAGTGATATAAATGTGAGGCAACCTTAGTTTTCTTCACAATTAATGATACTTGACAACTCCCATATTGCAAAACACCTGATGCCAAGGAGAGAGGTACTGACCTACTCTCCTCTGATTTTTGGGAAATGCTATTCTAATGTCTGCAACATGTTCAAGGTGAACCTCAGCAGGGATGCTGGATTAGGTGATCTGTAGAGGTCACTTCCAACCCCAGACATTCCATGATTTTGTATGAATCTGTGAAAATATAATTTATATTGTGTTTGATATGAAGTCCCATCTAAAAGAAAAGAGAAGAGCTCTTCAAAGAAGCAGGAGTTCTGTGTTCAAAAGGCCATGGTATTTCAAAGAGTATTAAAGACATATGTAGATATTAAGTATCATTCTTTGGTATTATGTAGCTGAAGATCACTATAAGAGCCTCTCATGTGAGCACTGTTATTAATTCCAATATGTGTTCAGTATTGCTGCTTCATATTTCTGCTGAACTTATTTTATTCTATCGCTAGGAGATGTATTCCATTGAGATTTTTGTGTTAACTTGCCTGCAGAAAATGTGCTGCTATGAGATATACTGATTTCTAGATTTTAAGGTTTTCTGCAGTATTATTTCAAAATAACTTTTGTTGAAAATTCAGAATGCTGAGTTTCAACAGTATTTTTTTTGCAAATGCAGTTTCACAAAACATGAAATAAATGCAATAAAAATATTTAATATAAGCACATATAATTTCATATTTTCTGAAAAACAATATAAGAAAAATATTAATGTAAGAAATCAGAAATCACCAGGCCTATTTTTCTCAAAATAAGTGGGTTTTTTCCTTCTCTATGTAAGAATGTGGCTTAGGCAATGGCTAATTGTTTATTTTCTCTCTTCAGCATTACTTCTTAGACAAACCAGTAGTGGCAATCATTACTTGCTGCTTCCCAAATGAAGCATAAATCTCTGTCACTTTAGAGACACAGATTCAGTGTGTTCACTCTGTATTGTTTCTATTTCACCCCTAGCAAAGCATATGTACCTTCATTGCTGATGCTTTCTTTGGTGTGCATCACTGTTTGCACATCACTTTTTTATGTCTCTAATATATTCCTAGCAGTAGTATTTTCCTACCCTTCCCCTAATGCCACATTTTCTCCCTTTTTTTAAAAAGGGATAATCTTAATCTGTAAAGTTTAAAGATACTGGTCCTAACACCCTGTGTAAAATAAAATTTATCTTGAGGATGTCAGTTTTGTGCCATGTTTTGGCATCTCACTGTCTGATTTAAAGCTAGTTGAAGATTTTAATTCTTTTTCTATTAAGACTTCCACGTTTTGTTTTTTTTCCCTTTTGGACTTTTTGCTAGTCTTTGAACAATAGGATCATTGGTTCTATTACTTTTTAGATTTCATGTGCCCCTAGTTGCAGTAAACTAAAATCAACTAAACAACTTTTAAGATGTTTACTATTTCAAAGATGTTCCTTTTGGTGTTAGTTCAGCTGATAATGGTGGGACTCACCTTGCTGGCTGAAATGTTCCCTGCTGTAGCAGGCCATGCACAGCGCAGATGGTGGGATGAGGGGAACAGAGAGTGATCTCAGGAGACACTAGAGATGTCCATAAAGTGCAATGCACTGCTGTGAAGAAGTCCCAGAGCTCTGAATTAGATGGTTTTGGATCTGGAAACATAATGTCATGTGTAAGGTAATTGAGAACCCAGGCTTGGCAATATTGGATATCCTGTGGATATATTAGTTCTCTTGGCACTAATTCAGTCATCATTAGCACAGCACTGCTATGAAACATCTGTTCTTAATTTCCTATCTCTTTCTAATCTGTGGGATTAATGCTGTATGCTTGAAGAACTGCTGCGCAGGCTGTATTCCATATTAATTGGAAGGGTAATCTAGATTTGTGTTGAGTGGGTGTGTTTTTTAAAAGAGCTCAAAGAAAACTTATGGGAAACTCATTTTGCTGCATAAGAAACTGCCAGCTATAGCTGACATGCCACTGTCCCACTGCAGCACCTTCCTGAAGCTGCTGGACAAGCCAAAAGCCAAACCTCCACCTGCAGGAGTCCCTCTTGGAGTTGATGGAACTTGGCACAGCGTCCAAGGCTGCGGTCCAAAATTTCCTTCTAGATGCCAGTCATGCCAACTCAACCACACTTGTTCAAGCAAACTTTTTAGTTTGTTTGTTTGCTTTTACACAATCACCATTACTAAATTCCTGGAGCTGCACAGCAGCTGGCAACAGTGCTGTATAGCAGGGGTCAATGGAGTAATTGCAAATGCATTGCCCAAGTAATTCTCTACTACTTCTTTCCACAAACTAAGAAATCAATCACAGTCTCTCTGAGTGTAAATGATTATTAGTTAAGCATTTGCCAGATGAGTTGTGTGAGTAACTATGTTTTAGCCTGTGGCTCTGCAGAAAACACACTATGCCCTTTTCCCATACAGTGTGTAATCAATTTAATAAACCAATAATGTGGATTTGTGTTCAAATATTTTCAAAATAATGGGATAATAATTTGTATGATAATGTAGCGACATTTTTATTATATTTGATAATATTTTGACTAGAATTTATTTTCAGTGAATATGGACAAGAGTTAGATACCATCAATAAAGTAAAGTAAGCATTCTTTTCACAATACTTATAGTCAATGATTCCTGTATCTATATTTACTTAAATCATAATTTTCAGCATTGAAAAGTGAAGTGTCTTCATTGTGTGCTCAAGAAGGGCCTATCCTATAAACTCTTTCTTTGGTTGCTTTCTTTGAGATCATCCATCTGCTTCAGACAGAAGGTATCAGAAACGGTTACTATGCTGCAGCAAATGTTTTCTTTACTACTCTAGATTTATATTTGTTACAGCTAATCATAAAAAGAAATGTGCAGGAGGTAAATCAAATAAAGAGGGACTCAGAGGAAATAAGTACTTTAAATTGTGGGATAATATTGTGAAGATGACATTTAAGCTGTATGTGTTTGTGGGTGCCCAAGTATTGTAAACCATTGCAATTTATACACACACTAACTGGACAGGTTATAAAAGCATAACAATATTTTTCTTTCATGGTTGTACTGACATGAGAAAAAAACTTCATATTCACTATCAAAGTCTATAGTGTCATCCACCATTACTTTTATGAAACATGTTTCTGTGCAGAGCAAAGGAATGTAATTTAGTTTATGCTCTTATACTGGTTTTTTTCAGCCTATGAAGAAATAGAGGTTCTTAATTCATAGGTAAGCAAAAGAAATTAAATATCTTAACAGATCCTTGTCTTCAGATTCAGTGGCACAAATGCTGTCATTTGTATAGTATTGTCCTTGGGCTCAGTTGCTGATTGAAGGGACAAAACCTGGCATTTTCTGCATGCTGTTATGACATAGAACAAACCAAAGGGAGAATTTTACTTTACATACTTTTATCCTCCTCATGTGTTCACCTTTTAAAACACAAACCAGATGAAGATGTTCTATGAGAATTAGTCTGAAATTTTTGCAATTTGTACCCCTCAAAGTAGCAGATTACAATGATACTTTTAAAAATGAGTGTATCTAACTGTCTGCTTTGATTAAATCGGATAACGGTTGCTGTCCAATAACTTAGTAGGAAAGACAGTAGTAGCTGTGCTCTAGGTAACAACAACCTCCCATATTCCATTAACTAACTATATATATATATTTATTCTTTTTTTTTTTTACTCTAGCACTTTGGCATTGCTCAAAATTATATTGAATATATAATACAAAATTACATTGAAACTATGAAGCTAAGTTGGTTTATATGATTCATAGGAAAATGATGCAGTTTTCTAACAGTTTTCATTTCTTCAAACTGGTTGGGTTCAATTCTCTATGTCATCAAAGTTTGTTTCTCAGAATATTACTTTTTCTGAGTGATTCATGTACTTGCCCTTTTCTGTCTCCCTCTTTCTCTTTCCGTCTTTGTTGAGTTAATATCTAAAACAAATTATAGTTCCTGATAGGATAAATCATCATGGAATTATTAAAGGTAGTAGTCATATTTTAAACTCTTTTTTTTTTTTTTTCATGTAATCTCAGGAACCTCAGGTAAATCACTATGGTCTAATAGAAGTAGATCACTAGCTGACAGGTGGAAAAGATCAAACTGATTGGCAGTCAGTGGTTCTCAAATATTTTAAGTATGGCTTCTGCATCTGTTTGGTCAAGTTCCAGATCTGCTTCAGTAAATTTGGAATAAGTCAGTTGTATCCTTACTTATCTGTCTCAGAAGTATTTTGGAGCTCTCTGCTGAAGTAATACATACTGAACTTTAAGGTTGTTTTTTTCTCAGTGTCTTTATTCGCCTCTTCAATCATTTGGTCTTCCTAAGATGTCTAGAGATCTATTCTGAGACTCCATTTTCAAGATGGATGTTGTTATCTGGGATATATATCATTTGTACATTTAGGAGACAGCTAAATAGCATCCACAGTTCAGCCTATATGCACAAAAGTCCAGGGATTCCTAGCATGGTTGAAATTCAGGTGTAGTATCCTTTCTATTTCCCCTGATGCCTATATTAATTCCTGAACAACTTCTATCATGACAATGTAAGCATTTCAAGATGCTGTTAGGTTTCCATTATTGCCATCTCTAAGGAAAGTAAGGCACGCTTCGAGTCTATGTGGGTTTCATGAAAATGAGTGATTATAAAAGACTGCATCAAAATTACCTTGGCAGATGTCAACACCAGCATTGTTGATACATTAAAAAGCCTTTTCTAAGTGGGATGCAATTATCCAGTAGTCAAAGAAGACATTTTTTTTTCATGTTAAGTAAATGATTTAGGACTTGAAGAGCTTGTCTGTGTGGTTACAAGGATATCTTGCCATTATTTCTCAGACAGATCTCTGATGCAAAATTCTGCAGGAGGTTTTTCTTTTGCAAAAAATCATTATGGAATTTTTTATTAATATTAAAGAAAAGGTGAAAGATAGGCATTCTTTCACCCTGTCAATAATATTTAGAAATAGAGTGGAAAGAACATATAGATGGAGCAAACCTTTATAACAAGAGTATTTATTTTGATGTAACATGCAATAAAGACAATTTTGGAAGATGGATTCAGAATTCTTCTGTCTTGTTTGGTACCTCCCATTTATCTCAAGAAAGAAAATCCTTTTTTGTTTCCCAGTTAGAGATGCATTAACTTAAAATACTTTGAAGTTGAACTTCATAGGACAAAGTATGAAAAATTGTGCATTCATCCTAATACATCCAGGCCGATTTTGTCCATAAATCATGATTAGAATTCTCACAGGCCTTGAGGTTTGCTTAGGTTTACAATATATCTTGATTCCCCTATGATGAGGTTATTTTATGACTTTTCACACCCTTGATTGGCACCCTACCTATGTAAAATATCAAAGCCAGAAATCTGATTTTTTTTAATCCAAACTTTAAGAACCAGAGCTCAAACAGTTATTACTTTTTAAAATATGTATATGATTTACTTAAATCATGCATGTAGTCCATTGTTAGCATTAGCACAGGGATATAATGTCAGACTTGTCTGACATTGTTCATTCTTCTTATAAACAGTGCAGTCAGTGAGTGTAATCTGCTCTTAGCCTATTTTTGGTCATAGTGATGTAAAATGAGCATTGTAGCTGTAGCATAATTTCAGCTGCCAGAGATATCTCTAGCACAGACCAGCACAGAGTTTGTTACAGATCTTTTGGTGCCAAGACAGGAACAGACACGTGTCATGAGTCAGGTGGATTGGCAAGCCTGTGTGGAATCCCACTCAGCGTGTGTCTGCAGTACAAGTGGCTTCCTCTCATGAACAGGGACACCAATTAATTAGATATGTTATCAGAAAATCACCCCCCAAATGTTATTCCTGGATGTCTTAATGTCCCAATGTCATCATGTCAGAAGCCATGGCAACAGCATCACTAGACATATGGGAGGCTTATCAGTGGTGTTCAGTGGAATTTAGGAGCTTTTAAGGAGAGTAAAAATAAATGCTTGTAGTCTAAACACTTAAAATGCTGTGTTTGATGTCTGCCACGATAAAGGGACAGACTGCATATGTTGTTTCTGGCCAGTATATGTATGAACTAGATGTGGATTAGAGATGAGTGACAAGTAAGTACAAAAAACTGCTGTTCTTTGATTTCAGAGGTGAGGGTTCTTTCTGAAAAGAGAATGCTGATAACTTTTCTGTGCTTGTCTTTCAAAGCATTCATATCTTATGGACCAAAACATTTTTTACACTCAAATTTGGCCATTATGGTTATGTGGCTATATAATAGTTATGGTTAGAAAGCAAAATGTGAATTACTTAGTGCTACTTTAGTCAGTAGTTTTCAAAAGACAATTTTAAGAATATAAAATGAAAGAAATCAGACAGATCAGATTAGACTGATCTTCTAATTTTAGATTCAATCAACTGCAGTCAAAGATAGAGGTGAACAAATGTCTTTGTCTAAAGTAAGATTAAATTGACATGCACACATTATATTCAGCACTGAGAACTCTCTGAAAAACTCAAAGAAAATTACCAGAATCAATTAAAAGAACTACAAATTTAGTGGAACAAATTTAGTAGGTGTGCATGTACAATTATAAAAATCAGTATAATCTACCTGAAGTGAGTCAATGTGAAGGGGAAATTTGCTTGTTGCAGGTTTTGAAGATGTCGACAAAAGTATGTAAAAGTCTTGCTGATAAAGCATGCTGGACTTCTCCTATGCTTCTAGATACATCAAAAACTTTAAGGGAACTTAGGCAGTAATTTCAGGAGTTTTTTCACATAGGTTAATCACCATTTAAACTGACTAGTCAGATAGTTTTAAAAATTGACCAGGTGATAGGAATATATATTTCTGGCAAGGAAGGGGATCAGAGTAAAATTTTGCATGGGGTCAGTATTGGAACCTGTGCTGTTCAAAACAGTCAAAGTGACCTGGGACAGGAATATGAGCAGTGAGATGGGAATATTTGCTGATGATACAAAATTATGCACAGCAGTGATAGTGAGAGAACTCAATAATTAAGGGGAACGTTATGAAGATGAGTGACTGGCTAACAAAATGACAAATAAAAAACCATTGCAGGTAAATAGAAAGTGATGTTCTTGGAAAAAACCCCTTAATTTCACATAAGAAATGATGAGCTTTGAGGTGACTATTACCATTCAAGATTGAGATCTTGTGGTGATATTAGGAAGTCTCATGGTAATATCAGTTCTATACTCTAAAGGAGTTAAAAAGGCAAACCAAATTAATTATTGAAAAAATACATAGAAAAATTAATGAAAGATTCTTATTGTCCTCCCCATATGATGAATATTGCAGTTTATAATGGTGTCCACTTCTCAGGATATTATAATCAAGCATCATGAAACACAGGTGATGAAAAATCATATATGTGGAGTAAAAATGCTGAGATGCACTCCAACAATGTCACAAGCAATGTCTTATTCTGTCTTATTCTATTGATCAAATTCCTCTCAACTCTTCTAATACTGTAAAGTATAATACAGTACAAAATGTGGCTTCTTTCTACATGGCATCTAACTGTTGATATAGTAATTCAATTTCTTCCTTGCAGTTATGAAAAGCTTTGCCATAGCTCCTCAGTTAAAGAATTTGATTCTGCATTTAAATCAGATATTGAACATATTTGCATTCTTTGACCAAGACTCCATATTCTTCACAAAATTGCAGCATTTAGTTTTTAGGCAAAGAGCAGCTATCATTAATTAACTTATATTAATTACACACTGGCTCCTCTAGGAAATTTATCATCTTTTTTTGTCCTTTCTGTGTCACCATAGATAAGAGTAAAGCAATAGTGTCTTTCTCTATGTCTATAGAGTTGAAATTGATTGAAACCTCATCTAAATTCTGCCTGCATGGTAATCAAATTAGCTTATTAAGTACTATTGTGTTTGCAGTAATTGTACAGACAGCAAATACTCTGAACAGCGTCTCACCAACAGTTGAACAGAGGTATCAGGTGCAAGAGGAGGGTGGAAATCACCTGGGAGCTTCAAGGGAAGCAGACTGGCCCCGAGGTGAGGGATGGGTTAACTGGGTTAACCCTGTGCAGGCTCCGTGCCCTGCCTACAGCAGTGAGGGGATGGATGTGTGGAAACGGAGCCCAGGAAAATCAGGACCAGGGCTTGGGCTGTTCGTGCTGTCAGCTTTAAACAGGGAAGCAGCCTGACAGGTTAGGGACAACACTGGCTCTCCTGCTCTGGTTCAGCAGCACAGCTCATGGGCCAGAGCGCCCTACCTGCTTTTCACTGGCCAGATGCAACTGTAAATCTGCTCTTCAAGAAAACAGTAATAAACCCACAAATACTTGTTTCTAATACCTTGCATTTTTACCCACCTAGGGATAGCATACATTAGCATGGATTCCAAATTACTTTTTAATTCTGTAGGGAAAGAATAAGAGTCCTAAAGCGGGAAATGTATAAATAATATAAAGAAGCAAAACTTTATGGGAATTTTGCAATTACTTCCATTGTAAGGATTCAGGGCTTCCAAATGAAACTTAATTTACCCTTACAAGAATTCTAATAATTTTAAAATCAGAAGTGTGAGATTAAAGTCACCCCACAGTCCTAATTTGGTCCAGAAGTAATACCTAGTGAGAAAAAAAATTATCTATATAATAAAAATATGCCATTAAAAACCAGCTAAATCTAATCCAGCATTTCAAACTTTAAAATGTATTTTTCATAACCACATAGTTATTGCCTCGTGTCACTATAAAGCTGAGATAAGGTTATTGCATGTAGCATGTTAATATATATTTTATCTGGGAGATATATGCATAATTCATATTTATTAAAATAGTTTATTAATATGACCAAGGTGAGTCAGTTGACCCTGAAAATCACCATTTTAGGCTTTCTAACTGAAGCTAATAGAACAGTTCATCTAGTGCCCTTAATGCAGGCAGTGTTACATAGATCAGAGTTAGTACATCAAGTATGCACTGGGATTTTCTCTCTCCCTCTTCCTCTTGCAGTCTGTCTTTCTCTAGAATTGCAGACCTGGTGCAGACAGTAAGGCTGAGACAGGAAAATGAAGTCTTGGCAAGTCATGGCAAGACATAACTCACTGTTGACAAATACAGTGGGCTTCTGAAATTTTCAATATTTATATTGTTTACTTGTAAATAACTTTGAAAAACTGCCTGATTTTTCATTGAAGTTCAGAGTTTTCCATTGAAAGTCTATTGATATGGATAAGCCACATTTTATGTTATATTAAAATAAAAAGATTACATGTTCTTGAGTGTTTTTCTGTGATCAGATTCTAAGTCTACTGGTAAAAGAAAGCCTATGGAGCAAAATATTAGGCCAGGAAGTCACAAAATAGGTACACCTATTTCCCACTGGTTCCCATATGAACCAGTGCAGCTCATTCAGTGTGAGAGTACATTTTGGGACAGATGAAGCTCTGAAAAACCTGTCATCATCCACCTTAGGCCTACTCACAGAGAAGATTCTCCTTTCCATTAAAACTTCTTGTTTCTTACTTGCTCTTTTTTGTTTCTGAACTTTGGAGGGCATCCTAGAGTTCAGAGTTGATATTAATCTAATCTTGGCATTATTATGAGGATAGAATATTTGACTGCTCTCATTCATAATTAATGACAAAGGTGTCCAAGAGGGCACTATGCTTAATTAATGATTCCTGTACTTTGAAGACAAAGAAACTGCCTTAGAAAGGAAATGAAGCATCAAAACTTCTAAAGCCTGCTGTTGATAGGCCAGGAAGACGACCTAGAAAATTGTTAAACACTGGATGCACAGCTAAGAGGGAAATGCTATGGATAGGCTCTGGCTTGTGGCATCTGCTGACTGACCAGACTTGGTACTGGCAATACCCCTCACTCCATGCTGTAGATGGCTTTGTGAGGCTGCTCAGCTACCCTTTTCCCACTCAAATCCAGACTTGCAGTCTCTGGAATCCTAATAATAAATACAATTGGAAGAGTGGAAAACTTATCTGAGGTTATGAAAAATAAGAAGGATGTTGACGTGTTGGAGTCCAGAGGAGGGGAGTGGAGATGAGGACTGGAGAATATCTCCAATGCAAACAGGCTGAGATAGCTGGGCCTGTTCATCATGGAGAAGAGAAAGCACCAGAGAGACCTTATAGCAGTGCTCCAGTAGCTGAAGGGGGCCAACAAGAGAGCTGGAGTGGGACTTCAGACAAGCGTGGTTAGGGATAGGATGAGGGGGAACGGATTTAAAATGGAAGAGAGTAGGTTTAGAATAGATACTAGACAGAAATCCTTGACTTTAGGAGGAATTCTTTACTGTTACAGAAACACTGGAAAATATTGCCTGGAGAACTTGTGGATGACCCAGTCTTGAAAGAGTTCAAGGCAGAGCTGGATGGGGCTTTGAGCAACCTGGTCTAGTGGATGGCATTCCAAGGAATATTTGATCTAGTTGGAAATAGCTGCTATTTAAGGTCCCTTCTAACCCATAACCCATTCTATGGTTCTGTGATTCCGTGAAAATGAGCGACAAGGTCTCATTGTTTTCCCAGCTGGTGAAGGATGCATCTGCTCATAAAAGATGCGAATCCAGAAAAGATAATGGAGGAGGTGATTAGGATTAGTTACCAGGAGCTGTATAAAGTTAAAAAGAAGACATATTTGATCCACCCTAACAGTTTTTGCTTTCTCAGCTACTTTAGTCATTTCCAACTACTTTACGATGCAGTGAGGCCAATAAAGCCCTAGCAGAGTTGCACATATACCAAGTCTTGACACGTTAGCATATATTGCTCATTGAAATAAGAGATACTGGCAAAACCACTTTTTTGCAAATATAGTAAAAATCAGTAAGATAGTTTAGTGGCAGAGCTCTGGCAGTAAAATTAAATCAAACAAACACTTTAATGCCGACAAATTTAGGTGCAGAGAATCCACCAGAAAAAAAAATGTAGACAAGAAGTGAGGGCTTGGGGAAGATGCAAGAGAATCAGGAAAGTAGTATAGATTGTTGCAAATGGTCTTTATTGTGGGTTTGCTGATTTGTTTTGTTTTGTTTTTTTCTTCACAGTAGCTTTTTCTTCTACTTAGAATGGTATGTAGCACTGGAACTGATAGAAAAACTGTATGTTTATAAACTAGAACATAAAAAAGTGTCTATTACATGTGAAGTGATAAAGAAAGCACTTTAGGAGCTAAAAGACCTGGGGAATTATCTTTCGAGCAGAACAGGAAACTTTGCTTTTGTGCTGTGAATACAATAAAGGGAGCAAGAGGCTGGGAGGTTATAGGTATAGCAGTCTTTTCTGTATATCTTTTCTGTATTAATATACCTTCTGAGTTGACATGGTGCAGCCATTTCATAATCCTTACCTGAAAAAGATGCTACCATTTAATGCTAAGCAGTCAATGACATTTTAATCAAAATCAGCATTTTCACTTAAAAAAAATCTTGAAATGAAAAAAAAATGAAAAAAGGTGACCTTTAATAATAAAATAAGATCCTCTCTAATTTCACCCATTAATTAAATGTGTCCTAATTTTTTAATATGAAGTGATTTTGTCTGGGACCCGGTCAACATGAATCTCATGAATTTGTGTGAGCAGCCACCATGCTCACAAACCAGAAGCTGGGAAAGGAGGCTGGGGGCTGTCAGAAAGGCAGCCATATGGCCCTGGAAAAAAAAAATTGAGTGGTGAAAGAAGGTTGTGAAACAAGTCTGAGATGGCATGTGAAGAGTATATGCATCCTCTACACCTGTTCCAGACCTAAAGAGTGATGATGGGCACATAACAGGTCAGTGTTGCATCATTGTGTAAGGTGGGTCTTAGCTGATGCAGCTTGGTAACTCTTCACCTTTCTGCCCCACAGATTCCATTTCAGTCCTTCTGTCCAGGCGAGATATGGCTGTTGCTCACTGCTCTCAGTAATAAGGATAGGGCAGGCAATCAGGGTTTGCAGGTTGAAAACTCATTTGTTTTCCTCTCAAAAAGGACACTTTTATCTCTCCCAATCCAGAAAACCTGTACACAGCATTCATTATGATGGTTTTGGCTTTCATATCTCTCCAGCAACAGCAAACAACATGAGATCATCAGACCACTTGCTGCCCGGAAAAAATAAATCTTTGTAGAAGAAGCCTAGCAGAAATTCTCGTTACAGAGCCACTCCATACAAAGCATGTCATATGAATTGAACAAGAGTTCCCTGCAGGTAAGATAGCTCTGGATAATTGAGATCTGACACATACTGCATATCTCTAAAAATAATTTAATCACTGTCTGATCAAAGTTTCATAAATCAGATAGTGCTTAAGGCTTATGACAGTTAATTATAATTTTGATTATACCTCCATGCTTTAGGCTTCTTTATATGTCAGAAGGATTGCTCCTCTTATTAGAAAGAAGTATACTGCAGTTTACTTTTATTTTGCTTTGATGAATTGCCCCTAGAGGACAGGTACCTGGTGCCTACTCATTTGGGGGCATATGTTCAGTAATGACATGCTGTGAGTAATTTTTTTTTATTTGAACTGTGCCACATCATTTATAGACTGATTATGTGTGCTTAGTCAAAATATACACAAATAAGACAGCTGTGTTCTACTTTTGTTTTACCAAACCTAGCAAGTATTTTATTTGCAATAAAGAAACTGAAGGGCCATCAAAATTGTATACAACCATCTGCTTCTGTAATTAGTTTCATATAAGGGATTTAAGTCTTGGTGATGTTCTTCAGTGCAAGAAATTGAAATTTTTTTCTGCCTTTTTAAAGTATGCAGTTGAGTATTAAATGTATTGCTAACAGGACATAGCTTACTCCCTTCTGTCCTCATCTCAATTTGTGACACTGCTCTTCTATATGACAAAGGCATACTAACAAGTTGAAAGTTTTGCATGCGAGATAAGTTGTTCCACTAGTGCTTAGAAAAGTGCCGACTTCCTGGTTATATAATAAGCTGATTGCTGAATTTGGTATGTAACCTGTGATAACACTAACACAAAACATAATGTTGTTAGAGGCTGGTAGATGAGAGATCAGGTGTTTGTAAAAGCCAATGGAGCCAACTGTGATTTCTGCTGTATCGAAATATTACTGCTGTGATACCAGCTCCAACTTGTTAGACTAGCAGGAAAACCCATAAAAGCCCCATATATTAAAACATTTAAAACAATCTTATGGGGGATAGTAGGGCTGTTGATTTTATTGTGAAAAACATGGTAGTACGTGAAGGCTACTAAAGACTTAGATTCTTAAAGAGTTGATTAGGTTACTAACTCCAAATTAAGGATCACTGGCATGCAAAAAAGACCTTTTCAGCTGCTGCATTTCCTTTGTGATGTCTAAAGTCCCTCAAGACTGAATTTTCTGCCAGGACATGTATAAAGCTGCCTAAATCTTTAATTACCTGGCTTTTGCTGTATCCTTAGTCTGCAGGGGATGAAAAAAAAAGGCATTTTCTTATTTTATCTCTTTTGGACTGCCTGAGTCAGGAGTGTGATAAGAGTACACTGTGTGTGCACTTGTGATTTCATGTCTTAGAAGTCAATGACTAAGAAATAGAAAAAGAGCTACGAAATCCTGTGAGGGAAAAGAAAGAATTGGATGAGGACAGATATGCTTCTCTTCAAAGGCCACAATTAGATGAGTTGTCTGGACCACAGGAGAGCCAAATCCCTGATTTGAAGAAAAGGCTTGAGCTTTATTGTGCCACCTTCTAGAATACCCTAAAAATAGGCAAATGGGTATCCTGTCAAAAACCTCTCTTTCAACATCTTTATCAACGTTGCTTTGTATTGTACAAAGTGCATACAAAAATTTTGGCTGGACTTTGAAAAACTATTACAATTCATTAGCCAGAGAAGTGAGACAATGTTGCAAAACAAGCTAATTAGTGGTTAGTTGAGGGATTGAATGAGTTATTATAAATTCAAGTCCTTTTTCCAGTGACTGCAGTAAATAAACAGAAACAGCTTCAACAGAAAAGACTCAATAGGACACTGCTGTTGTGGGATGATGCACCCAGAGATGATCAGGCCTTTGGAAGGGAAAAGACTTTGTCCTGCCTCTGTGAATGATCCTCCATTCTAAAATAAGCATTTCACATAATTTTGCAAATATTCTTGTTGATCAAGACATTTTAATTTTTTAGTATGCTTGCAACCCTTTTTGACTTCTCAGGTTTGGGATTGTTCTGGGTGTTTCAGTCCAACTGGATATCAACATCTGTTTGTCTCTCCAGCTGCTCTGCTTTAGCTCGTGGAAACCCACTTGTGAATCTCACTGCTGCAGTGTTTGCAAAACTCCCAATTATTGGCTTAGATGACTTTTATTTTAATGAAATAACAGTTTATGCTGTGTAGCAGGTTTCTTTGTCAGTAAATCCAATTACAATAAGACTAATTGTCCCTGGGGCTTGGCCCATATCCTGCCCTCTGGACTGACAACTTTCCTACCATCTGTAGCAATGCATTCTTTCAGAGTACATTTTTTCTGTACTGCCATAAAACTCAGTTTCTCTTCTCAGTCCTCTACTGACAGTCCTCTTATAATTAACCACTATGTCTTTGTAATTTTTTTTCCACAATCCTATGCTGGTCTTTTATCCATCAATTCATATCTGTGTACATCTTCTTGCTATGTGTCTAATGAGTGCTCACAGTAGGAATAAATTCCTCTTTTACTTTTGGAACCAGGTCCAAGATCTATCTCATATGCTTTTCTGCGATTATACCCTTCTGTTCCAGAGTACCCTTATTAGCTATCAGGCCTCTTCATTAGATGACTCTTGTTCCTGGCCTGCTTTCTCTGAAATTTTCTGCAAACAATGGAATTGGATGGGATAGTGGGAAACTGGGTTCAAATATACATTGATTGACTGAAATTAATTTTCCTAGCTTGTCTTTCCTTCCAACAGACTCTCTAACTCCTCAAGCAGCCTTTCCGGAGTCTACTTTTTACTTCCAGTAGTCTGGAAGCCTTTTTCTTCTCCAGAACTCCTAAAAGCTTTTGGTTCCCAAATTGATGCTCTATTACACCCTTTTGTACTTCTTCTACATTTAGTTTCTCTGACAGTGACAACATAAGCACATGACTCAATCTGAAGGCTACTCTTTTCTGTTTCAAAAATGGATAAAAATTTGATTACTGAATTAACATACATTTCATTTCGGCATCATAATTTCTGTCCATGTATGAAGAAAAAAGTGGCATAAGATTCCCACTTAGCTGTCACTAGGATAGCTTTCCTTTGGATGCTTCAAGACACCTGAGAGGAAAGAAAGAACTAGAATGATAGGAAACATCTTGGGAAATTCATATCTTTATCTTCCTTTATCTGGCATTTTACTGTTATCCTTAAAGCAAAATTGTATCTTAGCTCTCACATATGAATATCACAAACACTCCATAAATCTTCATCACTTCAGCCACTCTTAAAATTCAAACATGACACACTAAATATATAGCTTCATATAATCTAGCCAACATACGTGAAAGCTTTTCCACATTCTTCAATACATCTTTGTCACTATAAAATAGTTCTTCACTGTTTCCCACTCTGTGACAGCCTTCAGCCATTCTTTTCATAATTTCTAGCACTGAATAAACACCATTATGTTAAAAAAAATGACTGACGAATACCAGAAATTTATGTCACATCATATGTAAATAGTTAATGGGTTTTAAGCCTTTAGCTTTCATCATGTGCTTTTTTTCCCTTCCTTCCAATGTGCATTCCTTCTTTCTTGTCCACTTCCTGAAGCAGATAGAAGATCTGCTTTTACTTTAGTATTACATATTAAAAAAAAAAAAGATTAGTCATCATATTTCCAGTCTTCTTTATCAAATGAGCAGAAAAATATCTAAAGATAATTTCCAAATACTGCTGATTCTCTGTCTTTAGCTTTACTGATTATCTCAGTAGCTCAGTTTCCTAACTATCACAGTAGGAAGTTTCAAGTCTTTTCTTGTTCAGATATATTATTACTGACTTGCCACTTTTTCCTTAATTCTCTGTTTTCTTACTTCAGCCACTGAATCTTCCTGCTGATGTCTTTTTGATGGCTGATTTATTTATTTCCCACAACATCCTCTAATACTGCTTTATAGTCATGACTGCACCCTAGGGTGAATCTTGCTAAATTATTGCTTCTTAGCAGTCATCCTTTCAGGTAATATATTAACAGTTTAACAGCCTAAGTACTCCACAACACAGAAAATATCCTTCTGTTATTTTGCTCAGTACAGAAATATTTAAAAAAAATTGCAATATTTCTGTAACAGATTTCCTGCTATAGAAGCTTTTCATATTTTGCATCTTCAAAAGAGAACCAGATAATTCTCAATGTGTTTGCTTTAGCACTATAATTTTTTTTTCATAAGTTATAAAAACATTCCTCTTGCCTTTTTTTCTTCTGTGAGTCATCATAATCTATGTCTGAAACTTTTAATGATAGGATTCATTGTAAAAGGATGAAGTTGTAACAACATTGATCAGCTGTGGGTGCATTTGTTGAAAAAGGTGACTTGCAGCCATATATTTATAGAAATAAGAGTGTTGCAATGTGTTTTTATCTCAATATATGTGAAATGCCATTGCTAATTCTGGTCAGTTGATGCAGTCAAGAATGCAAGATAGCAAGATCAGATATTTTCAGAGCTAGATTGTAAAATGTTTATTGTTTGACCACAGTAGATTAAAATTGAAAGTTTATAAACATTAGAAAATATAACAGAAAAAAAGGAAGGTCCACTCCATTTTCCAAGGGTTGTGAGAATAACGTTTATTTCCAAACTAAAAATATTATTTTGATGCTTATATTCTGTGAAAAGTTGTTGGAAAGTTAGTTTTTAAAATCTATGTCACTATCCTCTTTTTGATATGTATATTTTAAGAAGAAACAGTGTTATTTCTGGGACACAATGTGTTTAAGAACAGAACAGTCTGTGATTGTGTTAAGAAAAAGGAATAGATTTTTTAAATACAAGATTCTTTACTGTTAGAATCCTCCCATAAGATACTTTCTTCCTTATGCAGTCTTTCAGGTATCAAAATATTGAAGCAATTCTTCCTCCTCCACTTGTTGAACACTAGCTATAATCCACATCCAGAAGAATATTCAAACCATAACCTTAGTTGAACAGTAATGAATTTTTATTTGAATTATTGTACTGTTGGTGGGTGAGTCTCTAAATGAGCTTTAGCACCAGGTTAATAGTTAATTAGGTGAATTGATTGTTCCACAAAAGAAACAGCATTTTCTTGAAGGAAAATGATGATAAACGAATAGGTAAATGTAGACAATTTGAACAAATTGTAATTATCTACTGCTATGTACCTCTGTGTATAAGGGAATGATTATTTTTAATGACTTTTCTACTTTTCAGTGATTATTTAGATATTATTTAGTCATGTTTCCTCATAGCATACTGCAAATTATATCCTTCCACAATGATGGCATTATAATTAAGAAAAGAAGTCACATTCATATTATCCTTTGTATATTTTGACAAAGCACAATTAAAAAACTTTCTGTGGGGAGCAATAAAATAAAGGAAAGAAAATGTCCTAGCAAATATTTCCCTTTTGGTATCCCCTGTTAATATTTTTATGAGTCTCTTAAGCTTATCTAAGAGATTTTTAATGCAGCAGGGTATGTTATTAGGTTTGTATTTTTTTCCACACTATCATACATTTCAGTCTTTATCACAGTGGGAACAATAAAATAACAGACCGCAATGCATTAGCATCATAAAGAAAATGTAATAAATGGCTTTATAACTGTAGTAAAAGTTGCATGAGCACCAGCAGCTGTAACAGAGATGTTGCTACAGCAGCATTTTATGACCTAATAGCACTCAGTGGGCTGATAATATTATGTGTGTGTGTGTAATGCCAGCAGTTTCCCAGGCCTAGATTTCAATTCAGATAAATAATTGAAAGCACTTTTAGACTTTTCCATAAAATGTTTAATAAGAGATCAAATCCTCCCTCCCTGTAGTGGAAAATTAAATAGTTTTTACAGGGATGTTTTATGATGAAACTCTATTATTAGGAAGAGATGGTATTTGTTTTATTTTTTTTTTTTAAATGTGGTTGTTAGAACTAAAATATGTTTGAAGGACCTCTTGTTTGTTTTGTTTCATATTACTGGTAGTAGAGAAAGGTACTTATTTTTACACTTGTTTGCCATTTCCTGATATTTGGAGACAAGGACCATGATAATAACATTTACTGAATTACTTTGAATATCATAATAATCTTGACAAAGTGTCTGCATTTCTAGAATGTGAAAAAAACACAGAAGCGCTCCAGAAGAGTCAGTTTTAGAAAACTGTGGTACTGATAATCATAGAGTATAAATGTGGAAATCATCTAGCGTTCTCTAACAAAAAAAAGCGATAATTATTTCTCTATCTCCTCAGCAGAG
Source organism: Melozone crissalis (assembly GCF_028551555.1). Taxonomy (NCBI): domain Eukaryota; kingdom Metazoa; phylum Chordata; class Aves; order Passeriformes; family Passerellidae; genus Melozone; species Melozone crissalis. The sequence goes on along the minus strand of NW_026535784.1, from coordinate 29,304,844 downwards.
ATTAAAAGCAAAATGTAGTCAGGATGAGTGAATGAAAAGATCATCCAGTACACTACCTGCAAGATCATGTTACCATTTAAAGCACACAAAATAATATACTGTAAGATTTTGGTTTTTGTTGTTTGCTTGTTTTAAGAGGATTTAGGAATTGCTTAATTTTCTCTGTTTCATATGGGAATTACTTGTTTTTTAAAAGGTGAAAGAAGGAGTGTGAGCTATGTATACTAAATTAATGACTGTCTTGAATACTTTTGTTTGGCACAATAACCTGCTCTTTCTGTGTCACTGTTCTGAAAACTTATGTAACAGATAATACAAGATTTCTTGTTTGCCAAAGTGCTCCTTCTTGGACTTTCTTTCTTCCTTTCCATGATCTTAAATCATCTTTCAAAATGATGAAACAGGAGAAATTTGGAAACAGAATATTCTGAGGTCTCACTTATTTCTCTGTTGGAAGCTTTCTATATCCTTTTTATTTTGCAAAAGTTAAAAGCAGGTAGTACAACATAAATCCTCCAAATATTAATGCTTTTCCTTATGTTCCATCTTCACCAAAAGAAAAAAAATCTTATGGTTTATAACAATGAACTTTATCAGCATAAAATTAAATCACTTTAAAACAACTTTATATTTGGACTCTGGAAAGGCTGAAAATACTTAGAGTATAATGCCTCATGAAGCAGAGAGTAGAGAGAAAGAAGGACAAGAGGACTTTTGGAGGTAAAAGAGAAGGGAGTTGAAACATACACATTGAATTATTTTTGAAAGTATTGCTTTAATGTGTTTCTGAATTTTTATATTATGAATGTTATAATAGATCATCTAGATCCTCTGAAAGGACTTCTTTATTATTTTAAATCTAAATGAATTAATACAGTAATAAAAAAGAATGGAAATATAAGTTTTAAAAATTTATCTCTCTGTAATGAAAAATCCACAGAGTTATTTTTGGATGGGTCTAATACAGAGTTTGATGGGGCAAGGTAATTCCCTTGTCTTAATCAAATATAAGTAGATAGGAGCTGATATCATCACAGGCAAGTCAGCTGAAATTTTTTTTAGTGAGATCTTCAACCTTTAGATTGAAACAAAATTTAAGCTACATATTTACCTTTAACTGTTTTCCCTTTTCAAAATTGTGAATCTCACTTGGTGAGAAAAAATGGATGCTATGGCAACTTGGTATTGTGTTTATAACAACATTAAATGAACAGTCAAACTGTGATTTAGTTGAGTTACTTTTAATAGAAAAGCATCTTCTCTTCCTGACAGGCTCTATGAACCACACTTGAGCCCTATCCCAGTTAAATTTTGTTTCTCTTTCAAGGAGTTTATTTCAGCTACATCTCTGCAACATTGTGAACTCCAACTTTTTTAGGATTACCTTAAGAGTCAGTGATATCCCTACGCTTCAAAGGCCTTCCAGCTTTTAACTATGTCCAAGATCATTTGTTACTTATGTAAAATGGAAACTAAGACAAATGAACAGCTTGCTCTGACCCTGTCACCCTCTCGTGAGACAGAAAACCCCCTAGGCAATTGTTGCTTTATAAAATAACCTATGTGCTAATTTATAGGTAAATGCAATAAAAAGTATTCACCTTTTCTATCAAAAAATGAGAGGTCCTGCTACATAACAGAGGTAATAAAATGTGAAAAACTGGAACATGCAAAAGATTTCTAATGATAAGGTAACACAAACCTGTAATTTCTGTTGATTGAACTGTAAAAACTGAGCAATAAATATTGATATTTTTTCCAGCTAATTAAACTGGATGAACATAGGTTTCACAATTGAAACCAGGTGTTTAAATTAAATTTTAGAAGATTTCAATTATAACGGTTGAAAGGATTTACAAAGGACATGGTAAGAGGTCTGTTATCCAGATTGGGGCTCACAGGTTTCATAATAAAGACTATATCCTCAAAAGAAGTTTATCTTATTTCAGTGGTTACGCATGTAAATATTACCAATTCAGTTTACTTACATATCATTAATAAATATTCTTGTGTCTTCTCAGAGAGCTAAAAGATCTAACCTAGATAAAGGCATAAACTGAAAAACATATAATGACCTTGGGAAAACCCCACGTAATTAGTAGCTTACTTGCACCCATTTTTTTCCCCACTTCCTGGCTTATTTTCAGTCTGACCCTGAGCAAAATACATGAAGGCAATGCTGTTAAGCTTTCTCTTTTTTGTTATAAAGTTGCTGTTAAGGTTAAATTTTCTTGGGCTGTGCACAGCATTTCATATTGTTAACCATTGCTAGCTTTATATAGGTAATTTCCATGTAAGCATAATCTTAAAGAAGCAGAAATGACTTGTCTTCTTTTAACTTCCTTTGTAAGCTACCAGACGAGTTATCTTTTTGTCCTTTGGGAACTTCTGCACTGTGAACATTAAATTGATACTTGCCTTCACCTATTTTCCTTCTGAAACTTGATTCCTTTCTCTTTTTTCAGAGCTTGACTGTAAAGCAAGGTGTTCCTGCAGCAGCTCACACACCTTGTGGGTTTGGAGACAGAGAAAGTGGTTGGGAAGTCTCAGAAGAGATTCTTTTAAAGCTAATTGACTGTACAAGAGACAATAAACAGATCCTGAGAAGAGAATGAAGTGTCCACAGAAAATATTTTACATCCCCAAAAATGTACTTAATATACAAGCCTCTTTCTCAGCCTTAGTCTCTACTAACAGAGACAAATGAAACTACAACTATCAACAAGATATGAAGGAATACATACACTCACTATCTCACTCAGTTATGCTCCAAACCCTAATTTTCATACCAGCTTCAGGTTTGATTTACAAAGACCTTTATGGTTACTATCTTGGTTTCCTTAGAAACCACCTTAGACTCACACTCCATGTTCTATCAGAAAAAGGCCAAATCACCTGAGGTTTTATGGAGCCCGGATGGTGTCTCTGAAGGTACTGGTGGCAGAGCTGTTTTGGTGGACAGCCCTTACAGCAGGTAATTTTATTTTTTTTTTTTCCTAGATGGATTCTTTTTAATGATGATTCAAGCATGCTTTGCCATAAGCCTGTCTCTATAATTAGGTTTTACCTAATCAGGCTATCCATAGAACTTATGAAGTTCAATTTGTTTGACAATGGCTGGGACATTGTAGATATTTATATTGGTGCATTTGCCCCAGAGTAACTAATGCATTTAGCAATGAAGCTATTTTCATTTATATCTTGATGAGTCTTTATATTTTATTTCAGTGTTGTTGATTCTTTTAATAAAAAAAAGGATATTTGATATGGCATGGTTCAAGTGTCAAGGCCCACAATGTTTGGCATGTTTGTAAATAATCTGGAAAAAAAGAAAAGTGACCAATTGTGTCAATGCTAATAAACTGCAACATAAGACTCTGTGGAACTGCTGGTATATTCATCATGCCAAGACCATAAAATGACAAATGACATTCAGTGTCCAGAGACAAAAATAAAATCTGTGGAAAAACTGTTTTAGAGAAGAGCTGTATGCTTTGAAAATATATTTTTTCAGTTTCATTTTTCTATTCTATAGCAAGATCAATTTATTGCTGGGTGATATTTAACAAAGCAAAAGGTGGCATTTACAAGGAGTGGGATAGAAAATGTTTTTATGGTCAAAATACTGTGCATTACTTTGCAATTACTGCCCATCTTGTACCTACAAGCATTCTGTTCCTGGAATGATAGAACTGGAAAAAAATGGAGGGAGATGATGGAAATGAATGAAGATGCAGAGGGATTTCATACTGTGGAGAAATATTCAGGGATCTTCAGCCTGGAAAATAAGTTACTAAATTAGGTATGACAGGAATCTATACATCATGAGCAATATAGATATTAGAAATTATTGTTGGGTGTTTTTCTAATTTGAGAAAGAAGGTTATGAACTGAAATTACTAGACAGCAGAATCAAAGCAACATAAGGAAGTACTCCACACTGTGCACAGATAAGCTGCAGTGATAGCCATCTGCAAAGTGCTGCAACTCTGACACGAGATGCTGCAGATGCCAAATAAATGTCTGTTTAAAACTCCAGTAAGGCCAAGTTGTTTAAGGAAAATAATTTAAAACTCTAAAAACACAAGACAGCCACATTCACCCCGGGAAATAAAGACTGCTCCAGCTGGGAGGACATAGTGGGAAGTATCTCTGGATGTGTTCCTTGTTTCTGTATTTTCTTTAGGTGTCTCTATTAGCTTTCCTGAATCTCCTGAAGCTTTCATCTAAAAAATCTCCCGAAGCTTTCATCTAAACACGATGTCCAATCTGATTGTCATACACTCATATTAATGTTACGCTCTGTTGTGTGTGACTTCAAGGCTATCTATTGTTCTTTCCTTCCCTCTCTAAAAAGAAAATAATCTGTGTGAAATTCCATAACACATTTTTAAAGAAAATGGGGTAGTTTCAATTTGTTTTTTCTTGTGTGTTTTTCTTTCTTACAACAAAGATTTTGTTTTTTTAAAAAAATTACATTTTTCTCTATGATTACTATTCAGACAGATGCTCATTTACTCTGGCAGGAAAAAAAAAATGGACACATTAATGTGTCATCTATTTTGTCTAAAACCTGCTAAATTAATTGAGAACTACCATCACTGAAGCAGAAAATAAGGTCGAATTTGAGTAATGAATGATGCCTGGCTAATGATACTAAACACCATTAGAGCAAGATACTTTTTTCTCGACATAGGCTGATTGGGGAGGGGGTTGGAGTTGGCAGGAGGATGCAAGACTAAGTGAGAAGAATGTGTTATTCACTGCAGAGAGCAACACTGAAATTTGAGAAAGAAGTGAGAAAGGAAGAGAATCAAAGGAGGTCAGAGGTAGAAAGTAAAGAAGAGCAAAACAAGGTGAAAATTGAGTATTTGACAGAATTTTTTGGCATTTTGTGCCAAAACCAGCATCATGCGAGCTATATTTCTCTCAGTTTTCATACTTTTAGGATGTATGTTGACCACAAGATCCTGGTCAAAATCCCAGTCTACAGACTGGGACAACATCAGAAAGTCAATGCTAAGCATCCTTTTTTTCCCTTATCACTCACTGGATGGTGGGAAAATCTTTCATATAGTTCTCACTGAAAGTTTTGGAATAAATATAAAATAAGAGGACTGACTTTTCAAGTGACTTGTTTACCTACAGTAGGTGTTTCAGTTAGACAAAATTATTCTTTGCTGTGATGAGATACAACCTTTCTCAGATGTGGTATGACTGACATTACAAAAATGAAGTATTCTAGTTTGTTTAACTTCTGTACACCATCCTTTCAATTTTTAAACTTTTAAGTCACTCATTTCAATGCTTTTCTGAATCCAAAAGGCTGATGAAAAGATGAACTGCATGTTTGACAAATTAACTCCCTTTATGACATTATTTTTCTTCCTTTTTTCCCTGAAGAGTCTTATGTCTTTAAAAGCAGACTTGAACTGCCATATCCAGAATGAAGTGACCTAGAAGCTGATGTGAAATAAAAGAGTTTTCTTCCTAATTAGTGTCAGAAAAATGACCCAAACTTTAAAAAGTAGTCTCTGCTATTGTATTCCTCCCGACCTCTTCCCCTCAAAGAGACACTGAAAACTCTGTGGGCTTTTATCATGTAGGACCAGTATTGTTTCCAGTACCTTGTGCGTATAATGAGCTAGCACCACAGATGTTTTTCATTTCAAACCTGATGCAGTCAGAGCATAGAAATATTTGAATACTTGCTCCCTCTTTGGCTTAAAATTAGGTGGTTATTTTTAAGTCTCATTAGTTAGCTTAGCTCTACAGAGACTGAAAGACTGCAAATTGCTGCTTGGGTGACTGTAACTGGGCTGACCTTAGCCTCACTCGTGCGTGTGTAACACTGCATGTTCTGCAGACAGAATGGTCTCTCACACTGCAGCAGAGAATCTTTCCCTGTCTTTCCCTGTGATCTCTTGATTAACTTGTCTGTACATTTGGGTGCAAGATGGAGATTGTGAAATGGGATAAGTAGACTGCAGATTTATTAAGACAGCAGTCCATGACTTGTGTTGATTTGATTGAAGTCCTGTTCACACTAATGGGCTGGGTAGCTGCAGCACTATTACAGTATAACTCAGGTAATATTTGTGCATAGGACCTGACTAAATATAATAATTCTTCTTAGCTTCTGATTGTTCTTGCTTTCAATTAGCTAAATATTTTAAATATTGAAAGCATTCAAAAATGTAAATTATTGTTTTAATATTAGAGATGTTTCTTCCATGGATTTTACTGTAGAGTTATTAAGGAAACAACTATAGAAATTACTTCCATTTTATATCTATAAGAATAAGATTTAGACAACTACCACAACTTTGACTGACATAATGTCTAAGTGCTTGACTTGCACTTCACAAAATTTTCCTCCCTCATCTATAGAACAAAAATAGACCATGTAAGTGCCTAATATACTGCTTTATAAACCTCCTACAAAACAAATGAAAGGATAGCACATTTGGCATTTTGCTGAAGTAAACAGCACCAATGTGAAAATGATGTAAAGTTTGGGAACTATTTGGCTCATACATAAGGATTGATAGGAATTTAACTACCCAAAAGCATTGAAACATGGCTTAACATGTATAACCCTCCTTGAGTTTCCAGGGTAACGAATCTAATTATTTTTTCCTGGGGATATTTTCACTTTAGGACAACCTTGCAGCTTTTTGCCTTTCCCTTGCCAGACAGTATCACAACAATTTTAGTTATGGTTTTGTCTCATAGTACCTTACTAATTTCATTCAGCACGAGAGAATGGGAAAGCATCCTTGTGTATTTCTCACTTTAGTTGTTCATATTTTATTGTGAACAGGAAAGGAGGTGTTGAAAAACACTGTTATGACACTCAGTTATCATTCAAAACAGGAGTGTATTATTGGCTTGGGAAAGCAGTCTTGGATGACAGGATGTCTGTTCTCTTTAGGTCCAAAATTAAGCTGTTGTCAAAAAGTTAATAAATCCCACAAGAATTTTTGAAGCTGAATTGTTTATGCTTTCCAAGGTCCTTTATATACCAAATGCTTAACATAAAATGATAGCACCTGCAAGTCACTGAACATAATTTACATTTTTACTTCATATATTTCTTGTTTGCTTTCAGTTTTATCCTAATTAAAACATGGGCCAATATCCATGAGTATGGGCAAGAAGGGCAGTGATGCAGAGCAATGAGCCCAAGGCCACTGATGCGTAGCATGAGGCTGGGGACACCGATGTGGGACAGTTTTATGGAGTAGCCTAGAGAGGCTCCAGGGAGAAATGACATGCTAGAAAATGTTACTGAAGTCCTGTAGCCTGAAAATTACTAGAGGAAGACAGATGGATGGGATGACCGATAAAGGACAGAAATCTGTAAAATGGCTAATTTGAGAGAACTGGTAGGCTGAGTGTATCAGAAAAAAAAAAAAAAAGAAATCATGGAAGCCCAGTGGAGCAAAAGGCAAGGGCTAGGAATCACTGAAGTATGGAACTGGCAAGCTTTCCAAAAGCTTGATTAGCAGAGCAGAGTTATGCCTTTGACTGAGAGGGTCAGCCAAAGCAAACTTTGAAACTTAAATATCACTCACGGTAGCCAAGAGGTTGAAATGTGCCTCCTGTGTCAGGTCAGAAATGATAGACCACAGAAAAAGAATTGCACCCTTATTTCCAAAAGCAGCTGTAGTGTGCTCAGCCATGGTTCTGGTGGTACAAGTGGCAGACTTCATTCTGTTGCACACAAGTGAAGGTGATCTGTGTGGCCTCAGAAAGCCCTCGGTGGCTGCAGAGGGAGGCTCACAGCCCGAGCAGGTCTGTGTGTGGTGTGGTGATGCCCTGCCCTTTGGAGGTCACCGTGCTGCAGAGCCCTCTGTGCCAAGTGCCCTTTGCATTCTGTGCCAAGAAACAGAATAAATTAACCTGTAAGGAGCTGCATGCTGCTGCAGCTACTCTGCAGTGAGTGCCTGAACCACTGCATTTGCACATTGGTTCACTTCCATGTAGATCAGACTACCTTGTACTGAAAGCTATTGCATATATTTACTTATAAAAGAATAATAGTGGCATTTTAGTTACATCCTGTATTTTTATTTTTTTTTGTATCAGCCAAAACTGTATTCAGAACTCAGAAAACCGATAAGAAGTTAATATTCATTCCAGCATATTGGTACAGGCAGATTCTTAACTGAGTAACTGCATGAGCTTTTTCTATTATCCTACCAATTTTCCTGTGCTTGTCACGTTATTAGAGTTTATGCTTGAAATTAGTTTGTTATGCCTTAGGAAAATAGTCCTCTGTGTATTTAAAGTATTTATCAGTTTTGAGGATGTTTCCCTGATGCTAATTTTTAACTCTTGTTATGTCATAAAATAATCACAGGAAAAACCTCCACAAAACCCAGACTATATAATGGTGAAAATAATTTGGAAAATATACCATAAATTAGTATTTGTCTCTCATTTCCTGATTCTGCTCTCATAACCTTATCCATTAAAATATTTTATAAAATTTACTTCATGTCAAATTTTCAATTTTGGCTTTGGATTATGGTATATATTAAAAATTTCTAGTTAGGCACATAAAATTTCTAAAAGCCAAAGGTTCCTTGTCTTTAAAAGAATGAATCAAAATTAGTGAGAAGTTTGCTATTTTATATTATATGTGACTTCTCTTTCCCTCTAATCTGCGTATGCATGTTTTCTTTAATACTTGTATTTATGGTATGCTGGGAAATAAACCAGAACCAAAGCTTTCCCCTGATTAACAGTGTTCTGGAAAGGGCTTTGAGAGAGGCTGAAATTGAATTAGGATCCAAACTTATAATTCAATGCTATGATAATCTATAAAATAAGAAACACTATTAAATCAACAGGAAATGAAAAAGGCTGCAGTTAGCCAAGCAACCATCACTCAGAAGAGAAGCTAAGTGATCCTTGAACTGGATGAATCAATCCACACTGCCAAGGTCAATGGTTGCCATACTCGAGGAAATATGAACACGTGTAGTAGGAGCCTTGCAATAAAATGAGCCATGCTGCCATCTTTTGTTAATAGCAGCTTTATCTGATTAAGGGGCTGAAGGCAGCCCTTGTATCAGCAAATTTTCACTAGCATTTGGAGCAAATTGACTGACAAGAGATGATCCAAGGAAGAATTATGAAGTAGCCATGCTGCAGTACAGTCATACGCTATTAAGCTGAGCAGAGGCACTGTAGGCAGTAGATTTTAGTATCTCCCTACAGCTGAAAGGGGTTTAAATAGCTGTCTTTAGTTTAAAAGGGTTTTGTATGCTACATTATTTTCTGATGAGTAAGGCACAAAGCTGAGAAACAAAAACATGAACTTGGACTTTTAAATACTTTTCCAGGAGCACCTGAATAGAAATATTCTTCTTTTCACTCTAGTGCATTATCTCTCATAACTTATAGCCTCTTTTGCCTTTCAGCCTCAATCAGTTCTGTCACTCTCACATCTATTTCACAAAATAGGATTTGCATAATGAACAATTTCGCAGAGATTCAAAACATAAATTAGGTTTTTCTGACACTGCAGTGAAAGAAATTTGAAAAGATTTGATCTTTGTGACTGTCAGAGTCAGCAGGGGTGAAAGTTAACTTGTGTAGAAAGCATAGCAATCATACTTTCCATTAAGACCTGCATATTTTTTCATTGATCATTCTCTGTACATCATGCAGATGGAAGACCTATCTCAAACATGACCCTTTATAATAATTCCCTTACATGAACATAATAATTCACTGTCTTTTCAGTTACAGTATAAGATCTTAACACTGACTTCACTCATTTCTGTAATCAAAGAAACTTAGTTACTGAAACACCTAGAAGTGATAATAAGCACTGACAGGAATGACATTAGTGCCTTTAGCCGTTAAGAACTCTCCTTCTTGATTGAAATTTTGGATTCTGGCATGGTTATATGAAAGAGGATGGATGAGAAGAGAGACTGCTTTAAGGATAGTGATAAGAAATTACAAGGTTTGCTGTAATGCAGAGAAGCAGATGAAATGCAGGAAATGGTTCCATCCTGAATGCCAGCACCTGCCTCTGGTAAAAACAAAAGCACTTGCAGCACACTTCTGAGTGCTTTTTCAGGAGTGTTCTCAGACCTGAATGTGTGCATCTCTGAGGGCTAGGACAAGGAGACAAGACTTGCAAAAGATTCTAGTCAGTTAGTGAAGATTGCACTGTGGTTCTGAGAAGAGAAAGAACTTTTGATTTTAATGCTGGATAAAAGGGAGTTGAAGTTTGTGAAGAAAAATTCCTTTCTTATTGGATTCCTTTTACAATTAGGAAACTGTTTCAGGTTCTCTACAAGTAAATAGGAATGCGAAATAAATATATTGAATATTATTTTTTGCTTTGCAAAGATACAGCTTGCAAGGACTTCAGATAATAGGTGAAAAAGGGACATGTTAATTGAGGAACTTTATATTGATGAGCACTGATGAGCAAGTTTTCCTAACAAAACCAAGAGAATGTGAAACAGTAATATCTTTTTGAAGGATTTATAGTGATCCTAAGCATCATGAGATCTGTGGTCCAGAGAAGTTTGTACAACCTTTGAAATACTACTTTATAAAGTATGATAATTCTGCTCTATAGGCAGGGTAAACACCCCCATGGGACTTAGTTACCAGCACCAGGTAGGGAGTAGGTTAGCCTTGCTAACTTAGTAACTTAGTAAGTTAGGTGATTTCCCTGTCCAGCTAGTAGGCATATTTCCATTCTTTCAAATGGATACTCATGGCTGCATGTGCAAAAAAATTGGCAAACTTGGTGGGTTCTTTTCAGGTTTCTTTTGAGATTATTAGAAATATGTAAGCTTTAGATGCCATGAGAGATTAAACACTCCCTGTTTAGCAATGGCCAAGAGAATCTGGGAAGCCACTTATCCCAGGAGAAAAATTTGTCACAACCAGAAATTTCACCAGCCCTAAATAAGACAAGGAGAAAATCTGTACTTCAACCAAAGGTGAAACTACATTATAATTGGAGCCAAGCATTAATCTGCTTTGCATGAGCAGCAATATAAATGAAGATATGATAAATGGAAAACCCTGGATGCGGCTGCTGCAGGACAGAAGTTTGTCAGCCTGGCAGGTTGGTGGTGGCTGTCAATGCCAGTGTACAGATGCTCTGTGTCACCTGTGTAAGCCAAGGGACTGCCGGGAAGGCATGCACAGAACGCGTTTTCCAAGTGTTTCACTGCACGTTGAGATTAGGAGCCTTGGTGAAAAAAGCTGCGTCTCCTTACCCCTTATGAAAACAGAAAAGTGGTTCCTGAGGTATCATTTTAGCTGCATAAACAGCTTTGACAAAGGGGGTTATGTTTGTTGGGCTGAAATCTTTCTAGATGCTTACTGATTTCTGGGCAAAATAAATTACTGTGCATCCCTGTAGCTACCCTGTCTTTTTATGTTTGAAGATCTTTTTCTAACCTATGGTTTTAAGGGGGGCATGTTTAAATATTTTTTCAGATTAATGCTGGTATAGCTGCTTTGGATCTACAGGACTTCTAAACAACATGCAGATGGTTCTCAGAATAATTAACATATCCGTGTTGCCTCTGTAGGCCAAATAGCAGGCAGCAATATTTACTGAGAATATTGGCTCCAAAGTTTGGTGGTGGCCTTTTTCTGGGGCAGTTTCCTTTGTAATGAGAATGCAAAAATGAAGAAAATCAATGTACTCTCTTTACATGTACCATTGAATACTGGTGGCTTTCTTTATCATTGTCAAAGAATTGTCCTTTTATCTGAAAATGGGTAGCACCCATGTTTCTACTTCAGTGAAAACCATTGCATTTAATCCATTTCACCACAAACATAAAGAGATCACCTTTTGAAGATTTTGTGAAACAAGAAGCTGATTCCCTCAGTCAGTCAGTTACCTTCATGTTTCTGATAGTCCTGGAGTGTCTGTCAGACCATCTGTCAAGCCCCCAGTAGCCAGCAAATAGCACAAGCTTTAGACATAGCTTTTCTACAGTGAGTTACTTGAGAAAAAATAATCTTAACCTAAAAATAATCTTAATTTTAATTTGCATAAAAGGACTAAGAAAACTCAGTAAAAGAGAGAAAGGTGCTGAATTAACCACAAAATATTCCCCAAAACAGGCTGTGCACATCACACAGGGAATTTTGTTTAGGACTGTAGACACTAAAGCAGATGTGGATAAATGAATGGAAATATATTTATCAAGAAATTATTTCTATTGTGCATAGTTAATATTTTTCTTTTGCTAACAATTTCAGAGCTGAAATCGTCATTTTATGTGCAACAAAGTGGTTTATTTGTGATGCTAGTCAAGCTCTTCTCCCATCTTTCTGCCAGTGTCTTGAGTTTTTTGCACATCCTTAGTTCTTAAAAGCAATGTAAAAGTGGAAGAAAAATATTTAGGTGTTAAATTTATGGATTGTGCTTAAAATTGTAGTTTGTTTCAAATAGACTTATCATAAAGTTCTTTGAAAGTGATCAGCATTGAGAGATTTTAGGGACAATGACTGAAAATTTAATCAAAGAAGGAAATAAAATGCTGGATAAACAATTGTGGAGAGGATAGAAGTCACTGTTACTTTGATTGAAAAGTGAAATTTGTAGCTGTTTCATGTGAAGAAGATCCAGTTACCACTTTAAAATGTACAAGTCTTCACTGTCCCTGGGAAGAATTGAGCCAGCCTACTGACCATTTTCTGTTATTTAAATAAATGCCAGATATATTGTATCCAAATAAAAAGGTCTGTCTGCAGACAGAAGAAATTGCCTTTTCACCATGAAAAGATGAATATGTTTGATTATGGATGCGTATGGTTAATTAATGTAGCTGTACTGTCCAAAGTAGTAGTATTTTAAATACTTTTTTTAAGTCTGAAATTTGAAATATCACACAAAGTTTTCTGGAATGAAAATCACTTTACAACATGTTTAACAGCTGATGTTTAAGATAAAGTTATTAAAATGACATGTAAGTGCTAATTAATCATAACAGACCAACATAACACATTGGAATTCTTTATGCTCTCCTGGAAGATATATATGTTCATCATTGCTCTTTTTAATAATAGAAACAAGAACAAAAATAGAAAGTTACACCAACAATATTTTTGACCACAGGCCAAGAAAATTTAAAATTACCCTAGAGATAACAAGGCTGAACACAAATAAAATAGTTAAGCATGCTCATTACTGATGTAGGGCCCACAATTAAGCTTATTTATATCTGACTTAAGGCTTGTAGCTAAGCATACCCATAGCTAGCTTTTATGCCAGTGGAAATTGGATCAGGCTCTTAGACAACATTAATAGTTCTGTCCCACCAGGGTGCCTAAGGTCTGGCTGCTAATTTAAAGTTGCCTGTTTTTTTAAGAGAGGTGGAGCTGCCTTATGCCCCACTCATGTGCATGGGCAGGGCTGGGGGGAAGCTCTCTGTGCATGGCTGGGGTTGCTGGGCTGCACAGGCCCCACTGCAGGACAGCCCAGGCGCAGGAGCTGCCATCCTGACTTCCCTCTGCATCCTCCCTCCCACCCAGCCTCAGGTTTCTCATGCCCCTTCAGACAAAACCTGGAAAGCTGGAGTAAGGCACAGATTCAGGCATGAATATGGACCTGAAAATAAACCACTAAGACCAAAACTTTCCAAAGAAACTGGCCAAGAGAGCTACACAGATGGCCTAATTCCTCAAAAGACTAAACATTCAGCCTTCAGGTATTTGTCTGAATACCCAAACTGCTTGAAAATGGGCTATATACTCTTTGAATGTCAGCATTACTGACTGTCATCTCAGTTTCATAAAGATTGCTTTTCAAATATCTGGCACTCAGATGCCCATAGCTATCACAGCAGTGAGTGTTCTGTAAGCATAGTTACAAAAAAAGCTATCAATTGTATGTCTGCCTCTACCTCCTGTATTCTCAGTTCTTCTACTTTTCCTCTACAGGACGCTTTATAATGACATTTTTACATTAATTTTTATAGCTATTTTAATGAATATAGGAAAAAACCTCCTATAACTGCCACTACTTTTGTCTTATACACAGAATAATAGTTGTTAATCTAGCAAAAAAGCACTGCCATATTTTAAAGGGCCCTCCTGAGCATATTTGTGCCAAATATTAATTTCTTAAAAATGTAAATGTGTCATCCATGCTGTATACTTTTGTAACTTTACAGCTTGTTTCAATTTGCGTATATCCCCACTGATCACTCCTACTACATCTGCTTTAGTGAACTAATATAATAAAAAATATTACCCAAACTATTCATCTGTTCTTTTCTTTGCTCCTTCCCTCTTCAGCAGGACTGATAGCTCTAACCAGTAAATTCAAATGTACATTTCATAGCTTATTGCTGTGAGAGCAGGGATTCCATTGAAAATACTCCAAAGTGATTCAAATGTGTTTTGGAATTAAGATTGCAATCGCTGAAGGAGTGTACAAGGAGAACAGATTTATAAAATGTTAGAGGCCTAATTAGATGGACAGGTATTGTGAAACTTCTCCTTTTCAGATGCATTAAAGCATCGGGTGATTTTTCCTGATATTTGACAGAGGGACTTTTATATTGCATCTTTTGTGAAATGCCAAATCCCATTCTCCATGGCTGTGAACAGAAACTTCAAATATTCCTGGGGGTAAGACATTCCTTGGTGTGAGAAATAGGTGTAAATTCTGCAGTGCAAGTGTTAACAGCTAGGATCACCCAGGATTGCACTGGGGAAGGCCTTTCCATCACCACACACCAACCTTGCCTTTCTGCTTTATATCCTCAGGGTAAATGTGAAATCCTGCTCTTTTCCCCCTCCACCCTTTTTCAGGAGGATACTACTTTGAAATCTCTGTATGAACAGCAGAGCAAAATAGGCCTTATCTTAGAGGGGAGAAAAATTTTATTGACTTTCAAAATGGAGAGGAGCATAGTCCAGAGGAGCAAACAGCAGACTTGAGAAAACTGCAAATGCTTTCTCCCCTAATGCATATACAGATACAAAGCAATCAAACAGAAATGAGATTGTGCAGCTAATAAAATCAATCAGGCCAGGCTGGCTAGAGCCATTTCCAGATGGCCGTGGAGAGTTCCTTATCACTGCTGAATGGTTATTGACGAATATGTACCAACACTTGATCTCTCTTGGGAAGCTATTTAATTTATCTCCAAATCATCTGGCTAACTCCCGGGTGGCTGTTTATCTTGTATCAGTATGTTTTTCCAATTGTTAAAGGATTCCTTCCTTGTTTGCCTAGATTTTCCTATGTTTCCTCTTTCTGTGCAGATTGTTTATCTCCAGTTTTCTCACTCTAGGGGAGCATGTGCATAATTTGTTTGTCAATAATAAATAATGAACACATTTTACTGCGTGTTACTAATGTTTTGGTGCAGAACAGAAGTAAAAACCTTATAAAACTGAAAATTCACTGAATGTGTATAAATAACAGTGGGCACCTGGCCTGTATATTTCTATTTGCCTTTTTTTTTTTCATTTTGTACATCAGTATTTATATTTTTATCTTCCTTTAGTTATAAGTAAATAGCATATATCTAGATAGTATGTGTGTGTGTATATATATCTATATATACATAGTTCAGTACATAAATTGCATGTTGAATATGTTTGAGCTATTTCTGGGTAGAGACAAGACATATCTGGTTATTTCACAAAATCAATGAATGGCTAAAACTTTTGCCCTTACCATCAGATGCCAGTCATTTGATACACTCTAACATTTTACTGTGTCCCTGACTCTCAGTCTGAAAAAAATAATCTTAGTCCTCTATTCATAGGTGCACTGAATACCTTCTGATTTCTTCCTTTTAAAGTCTGTCTTCAGTGATGGCTTGAACTTACCTATCTGTCTCTATTAAGAGTCTTATGGGATCAACCCCTTTTGTTCACTTATGGTAGTGCCTGGCTTTCACCTATGATTTCCTTGAGGCAGTTGTGTGGAGTGTACTGTAACTCTGGGAGGAAGTTGCAGCTCTCTTTCTGCCCGGGTCCTGTGACACAAACAGATCGAACAGGAGGATTTGGGGCTTTTTCAGTCAGACAGGGAAGTGTGCAGCAAAATTTGTAACAGAAGAAAGACTGATCAATTGTCAAACACAAACAAAGATACCAGAAGCTGTCCCATGAAGGTTGGAACGGTGCAAAATACCAGCGTCATCAATTATGTGATTCTGTATTAGGGGCAGGAGAATCCTTCTGAAAACATGCCAAGCACTTTCTTTTGATGTCTTACTCTTTGATCCCCCAGTAGCTTTGTAGGTTAAAAACTTTTTTCTGAGTTATGATATATGTATGCACAGGATTTTATCTCCATTTGTCCTTGTTTCAGCACTGTCCTTGTCTTTAATGTTAGTGCTTGACATTCTCTTCTTGATGCATAAAGACAAATCAGTCTTCTCTCTTTTGTTGTACATTTTGGGCTGCTGGACAAACCCAGTCTCCTGGCGTGCCTTAGTAAGACAGGCCATACAGTCCTTAATCATTCTTATGTGTCTGTACCAATTCCAATCTGAATCCCTCTTTTGTGGTAATGGCTCTGCACAGTGTTCACTGAACTCTTACTGGCTTTCTGCACAATAGGCTGAAGATTTCCTGAGCTTACTTGAAAACAGCTTGATGGCTGCATTTTAAACCTTCACTTTTTACAGGCACTGCATTGATGAATTATACACATAATGAGATCAAAACAAGGACCAATTTATTTTATTCAGTCATCACAGTCCATTATCTCCAGGCTCATTGCAGAAATCAACATTATTTTATTCTCCCAGTGTGAGCCCTTGCATTCTGACTCTCTCTGTACTAGTCTATTCTCATATTCTGTACCTTTCACCCCATTTTTATTTCAGCTTTAAGGTGATGCTTATGTTCTTTCTGTACAGTCTATCTTCTGTTCATAATACCTCTCTGCTTCATTCTGTCAACAGATTTTGTTAGGACACATCTATATTTTTCAGGAAAAAAATGTCTCCCAACCATGTGATTTCAGTAGGGTCTTTCAGATTACTTCCTTACATATTTTGTCTCACCTCTGAATATAAATTCATTTCTTGTCAAAAACCTGTCTGGTTGTTCTACTCAAAGGGAACATTGCATTGAAGGGCTGCCTTAATGACACACCACAGGCAATTACAACCCAAGTCTTCCATATCAGGTTTGGTTGGGAACCTCCTCAGGACCAAGTTAGATGGGAGGTGTTTGCTTCATCCAGCACCTACCTTCCAAGTCATTCCTTACATGAGTCAGTGCCAATATAGCAGCTTGGTCTGGCTGGTTTTTAAGCACCTCTCAAAGGGACAGCTCTCCATGACATGCCAACAGCCATTCCACCATGTCACCTCAGCATTTAAACCAGCAGCTAGGCTTCATCTGTGTGGGTGGAGAATTAAGATCTGATTCAGTCATTTCCTTCTATCACATGGAAAGTTCTGGATGAGATATTGCCTCTCCAGGTCTCACATTTTTCTGAGATCCTGCTTGTGTTTCTCCATATCAGTGTTAGAGAGTGGAAAAAAGTTATTTTGGATCAACTCTTCATTTTGGATCACAACTCTTTGATGATCTTTGGCAGAATGTAAACTGAAATCAAATAATTTTACTCTATGCATTACAGACAGTGTAATAACCCCATTCTTGTGCTTGTGCAGAAGTAGGAAAGCATAAACTGTCACATATTCTATCATTTTTAATCTTCAGTCTTTGTGCAGTCATAGAGTGTAGAAGTGTATTTTGATTGGTTGTTCCAAGTCTGAATGCTGTAGGGCTCCAAGAGTTCTGGGCTGGGCAGAAGCCTGGATTAGTTGGGTATGGATGTTGTCAAGACTCATAACCAAAGAATGACATAAAGAGGCTGTAGTAAAGCATTTTAAAAGTAGAACAGGATGTCCAAATTCAGTTCTTCTGTATTCTTTAGGGAAGGACTATATTTAGTGAAAGATACCTTGGACAGGTGCTGGCACTTGACTCCTCATGACATGTGATACAAATAAGCTAATCTCATTAATTAATTTTCATTTTCAAAAGATTCCTTTGGAATCTTTCTTAACCAGGGCTGCTTGTGGCTGTAAGAAGAATGTGTAATGGGGTTAGCTGCCTTTAATGGCATTGGTATTCTGAAAGCAAACTCTTATTTCTGTGATGCTCTGTTTCTGTTTGCATCTTTATCCCATTTTTTACTAACAAAAACAACAAGAAATCAGTCCTAAAAATCAATCAATATATTGGCCCAAAAACAGTGTCAAAAGCTAAACTAAGGGCTTAAATATGGGTACCAGAGAGCCTTAACAAGGTGCATAACAAGGTGTGACAGCTAATCAGATTTGTAACAAGCAACAGATATGCAATGGAAATAACAGGAATGTGACAGTCTTTCACAAATTAAAGACTGGCTCCTCCTCAAGTGTTTTTGAAGGTCTACTTTAGATATTCCTGTTTTCTGGCACACTAAGTTTACCCCAAGCTAATTCACAGGTATTAGTACCTAATCTATCAGATTGTTTCACCAGTTGGAGACAAGAAGTGAATTGCAATATCACTTCACATCATGCACAATAGCAGCTACGTCATGGCCACAAACTTCTACATCTGTTAAACATTGCATATCCAGCTGCAGGACCAAAAATGCATCTTCAGGCATGAATTGTTCTTTGCTCAAAATCCAGTGCATTACAGTTTCTCAGTAGTGGTTTGTTTTCCTGCTCTGACAGCACAAGCTCTATTAATAATCTGTGTTCATACAGCTACTGGCAAACCAGGAAAGTAAGTGATGTTGTGGCACAGTAGAAACAAGAGCTTTTAATCACACCAGCAGTGTTGTCTGGAGGGAAAAAGAGTAAGCCAGTGCTACATGTACAGAGAAAGTAGAGAGAGACTGGAGCAAGCTCATGGAGAGTTTTATAATCAAGAAGTTCCTTTTGCACTGTGTTCTGAAATTAACGAGCAGCCACTGGAGTTGCCTGACAATGGGGGTGATATGACTTAGTGTCCAGGGATCACAGAAGTTATTCTGAGCCAGACATATTGAATTGTTCATTGTTTTCTCCCACTGAACAGTCTTATAATTCAAGTACTTAATCATAAAGAACAATCAAGTTCTTTCTCACTGGCTTCAGCTTTTCTGCCTTTCTCAGCTGGCCGATCGTGCCTTGGATAACCAGACCCATCTCACCTCTGACACATACACCTGATGGCTCCCCTGTCCCTCTGTGCCTGCCTTCTCCTTCGTACTACAGCTCTATCTCCTTATTCTATAGCTGTTATTTGCTGACTTCTTTCACAGTTTTCTTGCAGTGATGGCATTGCTTACAGAAATTAAAGCAGGAAAACCTTATTTCTGCCCTCTCCCATGCTATTGCTGCGTTACAGTGCTCTGTCCTGGCTCCTCTTTTGCACCTTGGCGTGCTTTTTCATTTGTGACTCATTAGCTAGAGATGGCCATTTGAAGCTCAAATATCAGGACATTGCAGATTTCACTAATCACATTTCTGTTCATGGTCTTGGGTGTTTTTTCCGATTGCATTTCCCATCCACATCTCTCATCATGGCTGCACTATTGATTTGACTGAAATTCTGCCTTATGCACTCAAATGAGATTTCCTTGAAGGATAATAACAAGAGTTTTGGTCTCAAATTAGTCTGATTTGCAGCATTAGCCACTGAGTATGTAACAATTACAGAATTGTACTTATCAGCTGGTAGTGCTGCCCTATTGCTAGACTCAGATATGTAAAATCATTTAAAATGAAGTGATGTAAAGTGAGGCGATAGTCATGATGGAGAACTAAAAATACCTTGGAATAACAAACTTCAAATTTCTCTTTTTCAAGGCTAATTATTTTTCACAGTAACCAATCAAATGCAAGATATTGAGATATTAAAATACTTTTTTGTTTTTCTAAAGATGAAAGAAAAATAAGATTAAAAAAATTCAGAAGGCTTAGTAACATACAAGTCACCTTGACTTATCAACAAAAACAGAAGTGCATCTCTTTAGGGTTAAGGGGAAAAAGAACCTATTCTGGCCCCACTGGGCATTAAAAATTATAAATCTTTGGCACAAGGAAAGATTTTTTAAATTAAATTAAATTTTCTTCACAACTTAAGGCTTTTTTGATTTATACTATCTAGCCCCAAGCAAGGGTCTTAATTATTTTTGATTTATTTCCTTCATTCCTGAGAAAGGTCTTTCAGCTTTTCTTTATTATTTCAGTTCTTCTTCTGTAGGCATATCTATGTTTTCTAGCTCTTATTTTTGCTGCTAAGTTTTCATGTTTTATTTCCCTCTTAGGTGAAATACTCTGGTGAAAGCCTCCAGGTCTTAAACAAAACTCAGCTTGCTTTTACAAACATAATGTAAGGTTGGTGTCTTTTCATTTTAATTTCAATTTATTAATTTGTTTCCCCATGACTTCTGCTATGTTACTATAAATCAGATATCCTATCCCACCCTATAAAGTTATAAGTTTCCTGAGCATCCATATGACCTCGTTTTACTCTCAGATGGTATTTTTAGGTAAAACATTCTGTGAGAGCTTATGGACTTTTTACCCTAGTGATAAAATGAGGTTTATTCATATGTTTTCTCTTCTTTATGAGAAATATTTTTGTTTTCACTTCCTATGCAAATTAATGGAAAAACATGTCCTGGCACACTTTCGGGATAATGATAGGAGAATGTCCATGCCCAGCAGAGCTCAGTAATTAGAGCGTCTTCCAGGACTGCAAAGTCCTCAGTCAGATAAAGCAGTTGAGCCTTTGTCTATTCAGACTCATTAAGCTGTGGCTGTTGCTGTACACCAGGGAAAAGCTGCTTTTATCCCAAGAAGGTCTGTGGGTGCTTTCTGAGCCCTGCCAGGTGGAGATTCCCTGCCTGGCAAGAGGATCCTCTCAGGCTGAGGTGGGAGCAGTGCCTGGAGCTGCTCTACCCAAGCCTGACTGGGCAGCCCTGCCAAAATGGAGAGTTGTGGTGCTGAGTGCCTTACTAGGAAAAAGAAAGCACTGAGAGATTTTAGGGATTTGTCAGAGTTTGCTGAGTGTGAGTTTGCTCTTTGATATAATGTCAGGAATTTGACTCGATGCAGTGCCCTCCATGCTAACTGCAGCTCAGGTTCAAATACTCAGCAGTTGCTTTCCATCCAAATCATCAGAAACATGAGTTTGCCTGTAATGGAGTTTGAGAAAGTCAGATTTGGTGTTACAGGGGCTTAGAGTGCATGAAGTCCACCGGCCAAAACCAACCACAGAATTCAATGCAGCAGTGACAGTGCACATTTAATGATTTTTTTTTTTGTTTCAACAAAAACCCATTCACTGTATGTTCAGAAACCTGTGGCCATAGCCAGTTGAGTACTTTGTGTGTATCAAACACTATAAGTGAATTTCGTTCCACGTGAAATTCAACAGTGACATTTTTTGATTGAAACAAGTGCAAAATGGGAAATAATGGTATTGCTATTTGCCCTTAAAGGATCAAGTAAAGCTTTTTCTTTGGTGCAACTGAATATTTGGTTTCTGTTATAATGACTTAAATGCTTTAAGATGTGTTTTAACATAAAATATCAATTTAATATGAAAATAATTGTTCATAAAGGAAAAGAAAGTACAATTACTTTCGCATATTTCAATGTTATAAAATAAATGCTAACTTATATTTTTTACTGAAGAATTTCATTTATTTTTGCTTGGTTTAAAGTCAAAATATAAATTTAAGATCTAAAATTATTCAAATCTAGTTGATCACTGTATAGTTAATGATTAGGAGAATACTTTTTGAAGTAGAAGCCATATAAAGCATTGCTACACATTTTGATCCTCACTGCATATCCAAGACCTCAGTTAGAGTAAAACATCCATTGTCTTTGCTGAAAACAGCTGTAATCTAGAAGAAGGGTTATGCAGAAGATTAATCTACTTGCAGACCTATAACAAGGGAAAGTACCCAGTTACTGGTCTTCACAGGAAATCAGGCAGCATTTTGCAGCACTGTAAGTGCCTAAAAGCACAAAGCAGTAAAAGGAGCAAAATTAAATTAAATTAATTAAAGGAGAACAGCCTTTTGCATGTTTTCAAAATTCCGGAAAATAGATTGGAAAATTTCATACCCAATTTCTTACCTTAAAGAATATAAAAAAAGGTCTGAAGTTAACTTCAAGTTAACTTGAAACAAAATTGCGTTTGAGAATGTTTTGATGAATGTTGCTCGAGACAAGAGCTCATAGATATGTATGCTGTTATATTATAGCAGCAACACTAGTGAGGAGTAAAGACAACAAAAGTAAAATGCTGACACACGTGAGACTGCAAGAAAAAAATTAATCATTGTTGTAATGTGACAGATTTGCATCAAGGTGGGATTAGAAATTTCAGTTTTGGTATATGTTTTCATGTTTTTTCGTGATTTCTTTGTTTGCAGCTTTTTTTTTCTTTGCTTGTTTAATTGTTCCTCAGAAAAAAAAATGTTTTAAAAAATTGGCTTTGTACTATGAGAATTACACGGATGTATTTGTTCTGACATGAAGCAAGGGAGGACTGTGTAATCTTCTGTGTAAGACCAGTAATTCCAGCAGTCAGTGTCCATTGTCACCTCCATGACCAGGGTTTACAAATTCACCAATTATCAATTCACGCCTTACCAGTGCAGCTGAATTTTCAAAGGTCATTTGCACAGTGAAAAAGTTGTAGTTCTGGGATAAATTGAGTTGTAGTTCTGGGATAAATTGAGAAAAAAGCCAAAAGCTGTGAAACTATAGATGTTCTACAAGCCAAGGCAAAGCCCGTGTAATGGTTCTTTGTGTGAAGACAGGGTTAGTGCAGGAAATAGTTTTGACAGTTGTATAGACGTTTTTTTCCCACTCTGATAAATTAATTTTTAGTGACTCAGGGAGAAATCAGAGAAATGCATTTGCCAGGATGATTCTTTCTTCCCTTCTGTTCATCCTTCTCCATTTTTCAATGTAGGCCTTCCTTTAGGAAGGACTAAATTCAGAATTCAGGGCTTTCAGCCCCAGAACCCTCATGCTTCTGCCTGGAGAAAAAAAAGTGTGGATAGGCAAGGGTTGCAATATATGTGTATGAAAATAAAGGAACAGAAGGCACTGAAGTTTAGTAGGGAAAGGCACTGCTTTTACATAGCTAAAAGTCTTTATGTTAATATGACACACATCTACAGCCATTCCAAATTCCCTACCCGTCCAACCACTAGTGCAGAGTTGGTTCAGTTTGCTCTTAGGATCCAGTTACAAAAAGGCTATAAGAAATGCTGCTATTTGTCAAAACCAGACATAAAAATGAAAGGTAATAAATCAGAGAAGAGGGTTTTGAGTGGTCTAAATGCTGTTGTCCCCATTTCATCCCAGAGCACCCTGGTGCAAAACCTAGCATCCAGAACTGTTGTGTAACAGGCAAGAAATAACATAGTAAAATTGCTTCAATAATGAGATTCAAAGAGGAGGGGAATTATACACAGAAACTGAACCTTACATCTTTCCAGATGCTGGAACAAGACTTTTGTGCAGCACTGAGTGGAATCCAAGCGGACAGCTAGAGCGTGGCTGTGGAAAGGCTCACCCTCCCTCCCATACCTCTGCTCTTTAATGTAGCAAACACAGCTATATATCAGCTGTATGTCTGGAGACAGAGGGAGTTTACCTCTTCATGCCCACCAGAGCATATCTATCTATGTGCATCTAGCAGCTGTACCCAAGAATGGCATGAATCCAGGGTATTCCAGCACATTCCACCACATTTTTTATGCTTATATACATGTGGGATTTTGCTGTGGTCACTCATGCTAACATGTAGGCTTGTCAAGGGCTAAGTACAGGGCCTAGTAAAGCAGACATGGCTTGCTCAAGACCACAGATTCCTAGAATTTAATGTCTTCTGCCCGACTTCCCTTACAGAGGATCATATCTATGAAATAGGAAAATTCATAGGCAAATCAAATACAGCTGACAGGTGGGTAAGCTCTTGTTATGACAGCTGGGTACTGATCAGCATGGCGTGGGAGAAGCTGGTCAGAAGTCAGGAAAATAGCAGGGTAATCAAAAGGTAGATATTGAGAGGACTCTGAGCTCACTTTAAGGTTATGCAGCCAATACATAATTCATCCCATATTCTTAAAGTGAGAATCCATCAGAGTGAGACATTTAGCCAGGTGGCTAAAGAAGATAAAAACTAGCTACAGGTGAGCAAGCTCATGTTTTATAGTAAAGTGCATAAACAGAACCCCTTACACATTTCAGCATTTTTACTACAACCAAATACACAGTTCTATTGACCATGGTGAGCTATCTGTGTTGGATTAACTTTGGCTTCATCTGATTACAATTCAAAATGCCAAATCTTGCCTTAATATAACTGGCAGTTGGAATATGAAAATAATTTTTACTCAAACCAAAATTGTAGTAATGGTTCCTGAGGATGTTTCATAAGCCTTGAATTATTAAGGTTGGCAAGATGATACTTTTTTAATTCAGGAGAACTAAATGGACCCAGAAAGCCAAAAGTAATAACAGGTTTTTTGCTATGTAATATTAAGCAGTTAAAATTGGTTCAAGATTTTAGTTTGGGGCTTCTTTACTTACCGCTATGGAAAATATAAGCAAAAGAAGCCCAAGTCCAAAATTGAAAAAAATAATGTGCAGCACAAAAAAAGAGGTAAAAAAGGAAATGTAGAATTATGCAAAGCAAATTCAAGCCTGTTTGCCTCAGAGAGGTTACTTGATAGAGTTCTATCTTTCCTAAGCAACCCATATGAGCAGGAAAGAAGAGGTTAATTTTAACCCTGAAACAACTGCGAGCACAGCAGTTACTTTTCTAATTTTGACAAAATAGACAACCAGAAAGAGAAGTGTAGGTAGTATAATAAATCATAAGAAAAACTTATCTCTAAATATCAGATTTTACGATAGTTTATCAGTCACAGGTAGATACTTAGAAATGACAAGTTGCCTCTCACAGCTATTCCCCTAGGACCTGGTGCACTTCTTTTGTCTAAGGCATTTTTTGGCTGGTCTGGTTGCCCCTTCTTTGACTCATCATTCTCAGACATTACAGAGGCAGGCAGTTTGCCTGCTCATACGCAGGAATAATTCTGAAGACAAGAGTAAAAAATGGAAGGAGAAGGGAAATATGTACAGAGGAAAGTCACAGAAAAGGGGATCAAGGTGGAGGGAATCCTTGCCGGTTCGGTAACAAAGGTCAAAAGCATTCTGTTGTTCTGTGCATCCTAAAGATCACCAAAACAGGGCAGCCTTTGCAAGCAAACAGTAAACTAACTTCTTCCATGAGGTTGTCCAGGAGTGATTTCACTTGGTTTGACCTCAAAAGGGTAGATGGGTAGAAATGGACAGCTTTCTCACTCTCTGCTCACTAAGCTAACATTTTAAAACAGGGTTCTGATCTATCCCTTTCTACTCTACCTGAGATGATCTCAGTTGACGAGATAAGAACAAGTCACTCAGTTTGAATCCAATGGTCTTCTATTTTTTATATTTTTGGCGGCATTCATTTCTTTGAAAACTACTGTAGCACTTTTAAAAGTTTCAGCTGCTTCCTACAGAAAGGTTCATCATCAGTAACTTTTTAAGAAAAGTAGTGGGATGTTGCAGTATAATTACTTGAATACGTGTGTTTGACTGGGAAGGTTCGATGTGACTGTACCAAAGCTTCGTGAGGTCACACTTGCCATGATGACTTGCATTCAGAACTCTGAATTACACATCTTCAGGCAGAGAAGAAGAAAAAAGAGAGAAAACAATTCTGCCGATTGATTTTTTGCCATCTAGCCATCTTTCCGTATATCCACATTGGAAATCAACCTAAGAATCTCTAGAGAGCCAAGAAAAATGTAATTCACCCTCTTGCTCAAGCTCAGAAATTGCTTGGCCTAGTGAGTGACATATTATCCAAGTTAAAATTAGCATAATGTATAAATAATAGATTTTTCTCCATTAATTACTGCATTTTCTGAAAAGAAAAAAAATTATATCTGCTTCAGGTGCTACAGTGTCTCTGTCATTTCTGAAGCCTCTTTGGTGGCCTAGCAGACTTTTTTCCCCTGAAAACATAAATTTTTTCCTAAATTAGAGCTTTGGGTGGTCTTCAGTGAAAAGTCATTTGAAACCTATTGAATACTTTATGTATTAAAGCAAGAGAATATATTTTGTCATATCAAAAGGATAAAAAATAGTTCTAGAGTAATTACTTAATATTAATTTTTGAGATATTAATTCTGCCTCTGTAAAACAAAGGAAGGAATGCAAAAGTTTTATATTTTGTTCTTTCTTTGAACATTTAAATATTGCATTATTTGTGTCAATATTTATCTCTTTTTGCTTAAAGCAGATTGAAAATCTAATTTCTTTATCTGTCTTTTTATTCTGTTTAAAATCTGCAAGGCAAAACCCTTCTGGCCATGGCCCTTACCAAGAGAATTCCTCCAGGAGCCAAAAGTTAATTGGGCTATGTCGGATTTGGGGCTGTTTAAATGGTCTGGAAAAAGCCCAAAGATGGCCTTGGGCCGCCCGAGTTCGAAAGGACGAGGAGAAACTCCAGATCTGTTCTCGGTCTCGGTGTTTATTAATTGCTTATCTAAAAGATTTTCTCTTGGCCTGACAGAGTTCTGCTCAGCAGTCAGCCATGGGCACACACTGAGAGCCCCTGGGGCGGTCACCTATCTTTATACCCGGAGTTACGTATACAATATTTATCATTTTTCTCCAATACCCTCTACCCTTATTAACCAGTGTTCCCCTAGTAAGGTCCAATCCCGGCGTGCCAACATCACCACAGAAGATGGAGGCCTAGAGGAAGAAGAAGAAGGAGAAGGGCACGCCCCAATTCCTCCATCTTACTTCTCTAGACCCCCCTGTACAGAAATCTTAAACCCTGTATCTCACACTCCAATTAACTTATCCCTTCACCATTCACCCCGGTGAAATCCTCCTATCCTCATACTGATGTCATCTCCCATGTGGGATCAAAGTCCAGCCACCAGACATTTCTGGCAGCATTCCAGGACTCCCGAGTCCCCCAGGGGTGGTCTCATTCACTCTGCCCCCCAGTTCTGAGAGGCTGAGATCCCACAGGGCTACACTTTTTAGATGAAGAAGGGGAAAAGAAGAATAAAAAACCAACAAGTTTATTCTGAAAAGTCTAATTTTTTATTGTAGTTTATGAAAATGTGTATGACATTTGTATGAAAATGTGAGGGTGGATTTCCGAAAGTCTGAAAGTGTGAGGGCAGACTTCTGAAACTGCTGAAAAATCCCAGCACCTGAAATTTGAAGCAGGCATAGTTTTGAAGACCATCTCCTTAAGTACCAGACCAGGGAGCTGTAAGGATATTGGGAACATGTTCTATTCTACAATGACATAAATGTTTACCTGAGAATAAATATCTATATGTAAAAGGAGCATAATATTTTCTCAGTAATAACAACAGGTTTTAACAATGTTAAAGGCAAAATAACCTCTGAGGTTGCAAAAAATGGTAATTTTATGTATTACTCCAAAAATCTTACAAGAATTCATCCTTGTTTACACAACACAATAAACAATTCATTAATAAAAAACCAAACCAAATATCAAGAATTCACTGTTGCAACACCAAGAATTCTTCATTCCCCGAATAACTTAATGCTAACGTCAACTCAATACGTTTCTTTTAATTATTGATCAACTAGCCTTTTACACTCAGCTGCCATAATGCTTCTCACTGTCTGCTACCTGTACAAAATCCCAATTCTCTGAAAATCCATATACATTATCTGCTAGGCACTAATTTGATGTGAATAACAACAGAAGAGCTCTCTTAACTCCAAATCAATCCACCAAATATTAATCACTGGAAAATTACTGACACCTCTTTGTTTTTCTCTCTCTCACTTTCCAGACCCAGCCCCATCTCTGTTCCACCATTTAGCCCATTTTCTCATTAATTGTTCAGCGCAAACAGTATTTACAATGGCCAGCAATTCTAACCTGGTTCCTCTGGACCATTTGACACGGCTCAGACAGCTTACCAAAGAATTCAGCCTATGGCTGCATGAACTCTTGAAGGAATCAGAAACTATACTATACAGATAAGCACTATATACAAGTACTTGTTGTCATGGTTACACAGATAGGCTCGCTTCTGACTTTTCCCTGTTCCTTCTGAATAGGAAATAGAGATCCAGGGGGACTCTCAAGCCCCACTCAACAGACATTTGTGCAATTTTAAATGTGTACGTGTCTGAGAAAAAGGAAAAAAAGAGTGGGTGGGCTGTAATCCATCTACTTCATCTTTTAAAATATTTATAGATAGCACAGTGTAAGTCAACAAAAATAAAAGGAGCCTGTACAGGCTTTACTGCATTTTTCAGAGGCAAAATACTGTTTTGCTGTCAGGGAAATCAAAATAAAGTAGTTAAACAAAGTATTGCAAAGACTAAATAGACCTGAGAACCTGTCAATGCATTATTTCAGTAGACATTTTAAGTAACCAGATCTTTTTTGAGAAATCCATGAGAAAAAATTGTATCTATGGCTCTAAGCATAAAATAATAAAGGATAAACAAAATATATATGTTGTTGTCCTTGACAAACATGTGCCCTGCACAAGTCCATAACTCAGCATAACCATTGAGTACTTTAAGCCTTAAGCTTAAGTTGTGTGATAGCAATTTCAAAACAGATAATGCAACTTCTGAGTGAGAAATTAGATTCTATTGACTGAGATGTGAAGCAGGCATTTAATGCATGGTTATCTCCTTAGCCGAGATTAAATTGTTTGCTTGACTTCCTAGCTGCTGACATAAATATTTAAATTATTTCACTGTTTACATATTTGCAGGTTATTGACCTTTAGCCTCCAACCACATCTGAGTGTCTGGGCCAAGAATCTTTATAAAACCTGGTATCTAGTCAGCAGAAAACCATTACTCACTATTTATGGGGAGGATTCAGGTATTCCCTTACAATAGGCTAATTATTGTATCCCCTCTGCTGACCAGATGTTCTCACAAGGGCTCACTGGTTCACACATGCACTGCTTTTTTCTTAAGAAGGAGTAGCTGAAGGTGAAGATGATAACTGAGGAACCGAGACCTGCTCCAGTAAAACACCTAAGCATGCAATGAAATGTAAGTAAATAAGGAGTCCTCTTATTTCCTCTTTAATCACAAAGGTCTCTATTATGCAGAAGTACACAATCAACATCAAAATTATCTGGTGGCCTGTTGCATTAATTGACATATATAATACCTTCATGTTTTATCAAGTGTTATGGTAATACGTGTTCCTATTGTCTAGTGAAATTATACTTTTTTAAAAAATCCTTTTCAATGAAACCAATATGCAAATTAATTTTTTTTGTATTAATATTAATAGAATCTGAATTTGCTGATTTAATTTTGTTTCCAAGGAAACTGCCTGGGAATTTTTCCCATAGTTTTACATTTTTTAAAATTAATTTTCTTGTCCCTTATTTGGGGCAAAGATTTATACATATTTTTTGACAGACAAGTTTTTTCCCCAAATAAGGTTGGTATAAAGTTTCAGCTGCCTGGTTATCCCTCCATAACATTATTTCTTCGGGTTTGTTTCTCTACTCTTCATATTAGTTTGATATTTATTGGTTTTACTCCTTTTTTTTAGCTTTCTTGCTTCGTGATAAGTTAGACAGCTCTTTCTGGTCTCATTCCTTTTAGCTGTGTGTAACATAGGTCTGCAAGTACTGAGGTAACTTTTGTTGTTACAGAAAAGTCCGTTAAAAATTTAAAACCAAGGGAAAACAGCTAGTATGTAAACTCCAAAAAGCCAGCCAAAGAGATTTTTTGAGAGTGAGGCAACGAAAAATCACTTAGCTATCCATGCCTGCACAGACCAAGTAATGGCATTAAGTAATTTGAACACTACACAGGTTCATTGTGAGGATGCTCTGGGTTAAAACATTAGTAGGAATGTGATGCTGTCTGATGGACTGAAGTGGGAGTGTTTTGCTTTCACTCACATCCTCCAGGCTTTGGGCAGCAGATTATTATGGGTATGACAGCTGAGGAAAAAGTTGAACATTGGACAATAGAAAGTCACAGTGGTACAGGGAACTCCAGAGCCTGTGCTTTCAAACTCGACTTCTTTTTGTGAAATATGCCTTTTAGTTTGTTTTGAATGCTTAGTGTGCCTTTTATGCACTGTCTGCAGGCTATTTTAAAATATATTATTGTGACCTAGGTGACCCTCTAGATGATTATTCTGCTTTGGTTTGCACACTTTTTCCTCTGTCTTTTTTAACTCTTCCCTTTCCAATTCTTTTTATATTTTTTATCTATTTCCTGAAATACTTCTCTCATTTTATAAATAAAAGGTTTCCATCTGATGCCTCTTGCTTCACTATGCACTCAAGTAACTCTTAAATTGCAATCTCTTGCCCATAATCTGGGAGATGAGATTTATTCTAAATTTGTAATATATTTTTTTTTCTTTTACTGAAGATATGCTTTCTTCATAATGAAGAATAAAATGCAGACTAATTCCTCAGCTAAGCACACTCCAAAATAATATAATTTGTGGGATTTATCTTATTTTCTTGACTGGAGCTAGAATAACCAAGAAGGTTAGAAGAATTAGGAATCAGAGTTTTTTGGGGGTTTTTTTGTTTTGTTTTTTTTTTCTTCTTTTTAATGCAAAAGAAAAAAAAGTCAGGAGGAAAATGTGGGAAGGTTCTCCTTTTTGCTCTTCAGGAATGGTGTCCTGTTGGTAAAGCAGTGTGGTAGGTTACCATGGCTGGATGCCAGATGCCCACCAAGCTGTTCTATCTCTCCCCATCCCTTTTGGACAGGGGAGAGAAAACAAGATGGAAAAGAAATTTACAGGTTGAGATAATGCTGTTAACTACAGTGGAAGCAAAAGTTTGGGTGCAAACACAAAAACAAGTAGGTTTACTCTCTATTTCCCATCAGCAAGCGATGTTTGGCTTTTTCCTGGGAAGCAGAGCTACAGCACACGTAGACATTGCTCTGGAATCTCTTAGATTCTCAGTCAAAGTGTGGAATTGCCTTTCTGTCTCATGCAAGTCTGGCCCACCTGCTTATCTCCAAACCTCCAGGACATGTCAGTGTGGCGCTCCACTAAGAGACCACTCCTAAGCGCTGTGGATTTTCCAGCACCATGCTTCCCACACACTAATCCAGATCACTTTTGAGCAAGGTTAGGAAAAAGGAAAGGGGTATTTAGGAGAGGTCTCAGTACCCACTTAGAGTCAGCTCCCATACCCCCTGTTGAATTCAGTTGGTGTAGGTAGGTCACTGTGTTATGTCTACAACATTGAGCTCATTTGTGCACATAATTTTATGAGAAAGCTGTTGACAAATTAGAGGAAAGGACAAAATTAGAGGAAAGGACAGTTGCATTAATTGAGGTTGCTCAAATTGAAAGAAAGTAATTATTTATGGTAGTAAATGGTGTAATAATTATGAAAAATTGAATGAAATTAAGATAAAAAATATTTAAACAGAATATTAGAAAATGTTCTCTGACAGTAAGATATATGAAGCTGCAGTTTCTGAAGAGAGGTAGTGAGACTCTCATTGCCTGAAGCACTTGAAACTATACAGGAAGAGAAATGTTGAAAATCCTGGGAAGTGTCTGTGCCTGAACTGGCATGAGAACTGAGTGACCTTTTCCTTCTTTTATTCTGTGAATATTAAAAATAGGACTTTTAAAAGACTTAAATATTCATGTCAAAAATTATACCTACCGTTTCTGGTATTTTCAGGTATTTTCTTTCTTTCTTTTTTTTCCTTAATTAGTATGGAAATGTCACTGAATACATTAACTGACACATTCTTTATCTCACTAAATTCCTTCTTCTCCTTGTTAATATTACATCCAGCTTATAGTGATCGTTAATTGATTTTTCTTTATCTTTCATAATTTTCCTTTCACATGCATCGCCAATAGCTCTTCCATCTCAGAATATTTTCAGTTTTGATGGTTTTCCATCTAATGAAAATTACACTAAAAACTTCACTACTGTGGAAAACACTGTTGAGGTAACTGGTCTGGTAAATAATTTATATCACAAGGATTTAATTGTTTAGTTCTAGACCTACACCTGATTCTAAATTTTTTCAAAGTTTTTGTTTATTCTCTTGTTTTGGTTTGTTTCCTTCAGATGAAAATGTAGCCTATATATTCTGCAATATATATGATATGAAAATAAATTTTTATCAAGTGTATCTTTTATGCTGCTCAAAATTTAAATTTCCTGTAGAAACAGCATTTCCAATGCAGACTTGGAAACAGTACCTGCAGTTACTGCTTATCAGAGCCTCAATGAAAGATCCAGCACAACAAATTTATTGGCATTAAACCTTTTACTAGAAAGGCATCCATAAGTGCTCAATTCAATCCTTTGGATCTGCAGGTACAGTTTTCCTGTTCTAAATCACTCCTTTTCAGTTCTGGGCTTTTAAATGAGCAGTAAGCATCCCTCCTGTTTCCTCTGATGACTCTACCAAAGCACATGTACTTTCAGCTCCTCCTCAGTCTCTGCAGGCTGGATTTTTTTTTTTCTCCTTGGGAGCTGTCTGAAGCAGTTGTCCTGTGCTTGTAAATTCAATGTCAGGTTTCCCATAATTTTTCATGGTTTCTGTCCTTTAACAAGTTCAATGACTTTTTAACTAAAAAAAAGAATATTTAATTTTTTTCCTTCCACTGCTACAAACTTTATGTTTTACAAAACTAATTTTTTCTACACCTTTGTATTTAACTGGCATACTTGGTGAGATGGACTAAATCCATCTCTGCAAAACATCAGTTTCACCTTAGCCACCCACCTGCTGCTGACTTACCTAGTAGTGACAGCATCCTCAGGACTCTCCTGTCTTTAAAAGGTGTGTGAGATGTTAAAAATAAAAGCTGTCCCATTTGCAGCTTGATAGTCTTGTATTGGCAAACATTGCTTTATTGAATATTTCCCTGAGCAAGCAGCACTGGACACTTTGTCCTTTCTAAACACCTTTCTTTTTCTCTTGCCACGGATACAGTCCAGTGTAGTCCTTTCTGTCTCAGAGTCCCTCCCAAATTCTGCCTTTACCACAAAATATGCAGACTTTTTTGGAAATAAATACTGAAATAATTGTCTTTTTAATGCAAATGTCCTTTTTTGAATCAGTTTGCTTTCTTTTGTGTTGGCCATGGTGAGTCTTCATATTGTGCTGTCTTTGTGATATTTCATGCAGGACTTCTAAGGACTTGTCCTGAGTCTTTCATGACACCATTCCTCCAGACTTTTTCTTTTCTAAAAAATTATGATTTTCTAATGAAGCATCTATAACTCCTTCATTCCTCCTTTGTGCCGCTTCATCATTATCATTAATGTTCTGCTGTGGTCATTTTTTTCCAAAATATCACTGAAAAAGAAATCAAATCACCTTTATACTTCATTTTCACAGGAAGCACAGCATTTTCCAGACCATTAACGCAGAAGTCCATTGTTAATTTCCTCTGCCTGATTTAACTGAAAACTACTAAAACATTAAGTTACTTCAGAAGCAGCTTCTTTCAGAAATATATTGCTTGTTTTTGGCACTCTATTCATTGCAATTGCAGGATAAAGCAAAATTAAACCCTTTTTTCCAGTTGTACTCAACATTCCCCTGCTGCTCAGGGTAAAACACAACTGATCAGCCCTTTCTTCTGCATTGTCTCCTTAACTTCTCTGTGTGGTAGTTTTCCCTAATCTACATTCCTTCTCCTCGGGCCCTGCATTGTTTAACACAGTTTGGATTGATGTGCTATGGATGAGACAGTTTTCCTGACATTACTGCCGCACTCATAATGATGGAAGGAATGATTTGCACCTCCTCAGACAATCAGTTAATAAAAATACTTAGGTTGCTGCTTCAGACTGGTATCTAGTGAGACAGAAGACCAAAGAATCTGTTCCCAGGAATAGCTATAGTCATGAGTTTGTCTGGAGTTGCTAAAGTCAGTGAGAGAAGGAAGGTTCTGAAATTAAGATATTTATTAGACAGATCCAAAAGTCCTAGGAAAGAACCAAGGTGATGTTGTTTAAGGAATGTGACAGAATCCTATGGATGGGAAGACTAAGTGAAGCCCGTCCCATCCTATCGCTTAATGTCTTCTGCTCCTAAAATGAATCACAGAATTGCAGAATGACTTGGGATGGAATGGGACCTTAAAGGTTGTCTAGTCCAGTCCCCCAAGGACCAGCCTGACCTTGAACATTTCCAGGAATGGGGCATCTGCAGCCTCTGGGCCTCTTGTTCTAGTGTTTCACCAGCACTTACAGAGTTGCATTTCTCCAATTGAATCTGATTTTTTCTATGGATTTTCATCATTTTGGAAATGAAATTTATACTGATGCTTAAGCAGAAATAATTTGAGTCATAACATAATAATTGAGGTGTGATTCCTGCAAAATATTGAGTATTACCCAGCAACAATTATTGAGTGTCATTGATCTTGTAAGAAAATCCTTTTGGACTTTCTGGGGGATGGGAGGGTTGTGTCTTGTGAAATTCTATAAAATTTCAGTTGACTGCATTGTGTTGACAAATATATCTTTACAGTTAGGGGAAATACTTAAGTTCACCTCATTTCAACTTATCTTTCCAGAACAAAGGTTTAATTCAACCCCTGTTTAGCCAACCATATATAAATGTGTCTTGGCTGGGGACTTTTTATGTGCCTCAGATATCCTTTGTTATATATGAAAAACATACATGTTACCTTTGGAGGCAGTACTCATTATGCCTTTTATTAGATACACAAGATTAAGCAAAGAAAGGAGGTCACAGTTTTTATGGATGTTTTTCATATTAGCTGCAGTCATTTCCTAACAAATTAAGTGGATGTAGATTCTAAAATCCTTCTATACAGCTACAGCAGGTATTGTCAAGCTGCAATCCAGAAAAAAAATATTGTGGCACTTAAAGCCATGTCACTGTTCCAGCTGACCGGTTTAACCTGAAATTCATGCTATAGCACAGAGCAAAGTGAAATATCTGCACTGGCTCTGAAGTAAAAGGAATATGACTCCACCAGTTTGGGTTCACACCTGATAAATCAGCTACCCTAACCAAATACTTTTTCAAGATTCTTTGAAACATAATGAAATATCTGATTTGGAAAAAAAGGGTTTTATCCTTCTGAGGAGCTAAATATGAACTTTTTCTTTTTTTCTCTGACTGCAATAAAAGAAACTTGCTATGCATGCTGCCAGGCATTTACCTTGTATGTAATCCAAAACCCATAGGAACCAGTACAGGCAAAACTTTCCTCCTTTTCAGAAATTAAGGATTTTGTTTTCAGGCTTTTGGATTCCAGAGGAAGCCTTGCTTCAGAGACATAATCCTGTAAGTCCCAGGAAAATAATCTGGGAATTCTGAGGGTATAGAAGGGATAAGGGGAGAGTTATTTTTCAGTGAAAAGTTGAGAAAAGCACAGGTTGAAAAAAGCACCAAGATCTGAAGCAGGTACCCCTTGTCTAATTCTGTAGTGCAGTAAATAGTATGCTGTCCCCTTTGTCTTTCCTGCTCTTTGTTATGACATTACACTTCCTAGAATAGCATTAGATCATTTTTTAAGACATAGTAGCATTTTCATCAGGCAGCTACATGATTCTTAGGTGACTTAAGATATAGTACTACTTCCTACCTGAAGAGGTTGAGCTATTTTCCTCTGTTGAGGGAAAAGCTGAAACAAGGTGCATTTAACGTGATGGGTAAGAAGTATGAGTAGCAATGGTCACTTATAAAAGGTACAGCAAGAAATCTCTATTAAAAAGGGTGCAAAAAATGAACAAGTATTGAAAAGAAATACAGAATGAATATTGTTTCCCATAAATTTGCTGATTGTATATATTAATTATGCAGTATTGCTTTTTTATATTAAGCAGGAATTTGTTGTTGCTATTGTTTGACACCTGTTGTATTTCATTCTGAGCTAATTATTGCAAAAGTTTCATCAGAGTGAAAAAAAGCCCACCATCTCTCTGTTCGGCACAGCACTTCCAGCAGTCAGTCAGGTATACAAGAAACTGGGTTCAAATACATTGTTACCTAAGCTACCTATGGAAAAAATGACAAGAAAAGGACATTTGTACACAACCACATTATAAATGTTTTGACTTACAAGCATCTGCTATTCTTGTTTGTGAGTGCTTTACCATGCATCTGGACCTTGACATCTAGGAGCCTATTGAATAACTTGAATTTTCATCTCTTATCACCTTTATTGTGGAGAACTACACAGGGTAACTCTTCTAATTCTTAAAATGAAACCCTCCCAATGGAAGAAATGCCTGGTGTTTTGGAAGCCAGAAATCATCAACGTAGAAAAGAGTCCTTTAAAATGTTCAGCATAGGAGAATGTTCTACTTAAAGTGTGCTGCTGATAAAAGAACTCTCTATCTCTAGAGATACAAAGCAGAAAAAATGATGTTGTACATCAGAGAGATAAAAGATCACTGTGCTGAAAGTAATCATCAAACTATGACTTTTAAAGCTTGAAACTGCATTTTTCTAAAGTTTCCACTGTTTCTTCATTCTTTCCACAAAATAATGCTGTTTCTTTAGAAACTATTGAAAATATCTGGAGAATATAAAAATATAAGTTTTTAAGAGACATTTAAGAAACTCTATCTGAAAGGTTTCTTCATTTAAAGTAAAATTCTCTAAACAATCAGTCCATTAAACCAGCAATATTTTCCACTTTCCAGAGATAAAAAGAGATTTGTTTTAATATGCTGACTGTATGAAAACACAAACTTAAAGACTGCAGAACAGTCTCCCAGGCATACAATTAATCGGAATGAAAATTCTAGTTGGTATCTTGATATAAATAAAAGATGCCATTAATTTGTTGTTCAAATTACTGAAAACGTCCCTGCCAGGAGCAGTCTGAATAAATCCAGGTTTGACTGATAGGGCATTAATGGTAAGCACTCAGACACTTAAATCAAAGGCTTGCTATTCTTTGTAATACTTTTCCTGTACCCAACTTATTTTCACATTCAAGTCCTGACTGAGATTTTCCTTTTATTGGCCAACTTTACATTGATAGACTATATTTAGCATAATCATACCTTTTTGGCTTAAATTATTTATATAATAGACTCTTTCAAGGCAGAACAGTAGACAAAGATACTACTCCTGAAAGATAACACTGCTAATTGTGTCAATATTTATTAAAATACTAACATTCGTTCTGTAAAGAGAATTAGTGGTCAGCGTGGCCCTGTTTTCACTGAAGAATCCAGTCACAAACATTTCAAGGTGTTGGATAACTCTCATGGTTCTACTGTTCCAGCAGGATATGTTGAAAAAGACTTCACTGTGAAACATCCTCCTCCTGTTCCCATGGTGTGCAAGGAAACACACCTTACACCTTTTCTGCTGAGTGGAATATCTCAGGGCCACACAGCCCCCTGCAAGATTTCACAAGGTAGAAGATTGCACCAGCAAGCACCTAGATAAAACCCATCAGTACTGGCTCTGCTACGTCCACGTGGATAGAGGCTGGGTAGTCACATATTCTGTGCACAGGTGTCTTAGTTTATAGTGAATTCATCAGTGGCAAATCTTAGTCTTGGAATCTCAAACTCCTTAAAAAAGAGCCTTGAGTCATTTCCCTAGGATTTGCAACAAATCCTATTTTGTTTCCAATGGGGATGAATAATACAAACAGTGAAATCAGACTGTAAGTTACTCAATCTGAATTTACTGTATAGTACAGAAGTAATATAAACCACCATTACCTTGAGAAATACAGTGACTGCCTTCTGCAAATTGTGCTGCAAAAATAGAAGTTTCTGTGCTGAGGACTGAAGTGTGAAAGCAGTAATAGAATTCAGAAGGTATATGATTTATTTTTCAAGAGTTTATGATGGCATTATATCATACTTGTTATTTTTTGGCACAGACAGCATTGTACTGCTGTACTGTTTGTCTGGGATTGAGTTGCATCCCTTTCTGTCTGTTTAGCTCAGCATCTTAGTAAAATAAGTAATAAGTGCAAAAGATTTTCTGAAGAAACTGCATCGCTGATTCCTATCTATACTTGGTAGAACACTTTACTCTTATTCCTTGTTTCTCACAAACTCATTCCAAGCACATCAGTGAAGCATAGTGGCAGCACTTGAGTTTACAAGAAACCATTTACCTGGTAGGAGGGAACAAAATTCCCATCCAAGAATTACTGCTCAGCCCAGAATATTGAACCAGTTCTTAATGCAAAGTCAAACTAGGCACGTCCTTAGCATCAATGGTGCATTAACAAGAATCTCTTCATTCCTGCAACCAAGCCTGGAAAAAACATTGAAAAATAGTATGCAGGCATTGAATTTTCAGTAGAATTAACACTTTGAAAAATGCTGAGACTGCTAAGGAGATAAAGAGGACTCTTAATATTAGATAGAGCTATTTAAATAATGTGTAGGGAAATGTTAAATTTCAGCTTTCTTCTTGTTTACAAATAATCAGTAAATCGATGCAAATTTTAGAGAGTTTGTCTTGCTGAGTATTTTAAGAGAACATTTTTTACCCTACAGATTCTTTTGATCAAGAGCTGAGATACTTCAAAGAGAGATGTATTATGGCATCATGGAGAAAGTAAGTGGCTGCCTGCCTGACTATTTTTTATAGCCAGTAGTGTCTAGAATTCATTATGTGTTTTGTGCAATTAGTCACACAATATTGGTTCTGTGCCTAAACATTATGCAAATACATGTGAGGACTGCAGGAAAGAGTCTTTCATACCTGTACACCTTAATAGCTAGGAGCAGTTCAGTGTTTCAAAGAGAGAGCAGAAGTGAATTCCACTGTACACTTTTTAACCTATCCTTATTTTCTTTATTTTGGTTTGTTTGCTTATTTTTCTCCCTAAGGAAAACATAGTATAAATTTATATATGATGACTTGGGATGTAAAAGCCTAATTCCCTTTCCATTCTAGGAATAAAAATATATAAAGTATCTTGTCTCAGCTGAATGTTTACAAAATATACACTCCTTTTTCTCTTGTCACAATCACCTAGAATAATTGTATTTATATGAACACAGCACTAATTGCCAAGGATTTGCTCACTGGCCTTTGTCTCTCTTATCAGATTAATTGCCTGAATGCCAGGGTTCCTGTTGGAGTGTTTAGAGTGCTGCTGTGTCTATATGCTGAACATTGTTTCATCTGCTCCCCTCACATACAAATTGGAGGTGTTGCTGTCCTTAATATCATTCTGATTAAGTTACTTTTACCGTTCATTCCCCTGATAGGTGTGGTGCAGTGAATATTCTGATATATTACAATACAACATTCAGAATTATTTTTGCTCATGTGCCATTTGCCTTATTAAATTTTTCAGTGGAAGTGGTCAGAGAAGTATTTTTACAAACAGTGCAACTTTTGGACCTTCCTACAATTTATTGCAGATAATCAATAGGTGATAAATTTTGGGAAAGCCTAAGTTCTTGATGAAGGATTTTGGCATCTGGTAAAAAAACCATCTAAAACTGAAATTGTCTCTGAAGGAAATAGAATTCTAGAAAACATGAGTCTTTAAACTCAAAGGGAGCTTTAACTAGAACTACAAATCAATGAAGGTAGACAGGTATTCCTGGGTGTGCTCTATAGCTCTTCCTGTTGGAACAAAACTCCAATTCACATGGCTTCACCTGTTTTTACATTCAATGAGCATTGCAAGAGTATTTTCTCAGCCTGTATTAGTAATGATTATTTCAAATGTAGCTGAAACAGCAAATGCTGGACATGATTTTCCTTCTTAGAGGGACCATGATAGATCAGCACCAAGTTGCTCACATAACAGAAATTTAGTAATGGATTCTTTGGCTTTGAAACTATCTTTTAGATCAGAGCATTCTCCAAAATTGAACAGGCTAGGTGACTTGTCAGTATGTTTTCTGTGCTTCTCACATTGCAGAGAT
Source organism: Melozone crissalis (assembly GCF_028551555.1). Taxonomy (NCBI): domain Eukaryota; kingdom Metazoa; phylum Chordata; class Aves; order Passeriformes; family Passerellidae; genus Melozone; species Melozone crissalis. The sequence goes on along the minus strand of NW_026535784.1, from coordinate 29,264,889 downwards.
TGCCTGGAACTAAAGTCTGTAGGTATTTTCTGATAGGAGAAAACCTGATTATGAAATAGAGTATGCTCAATAAACCCCTGGTCCAATCAGGATGCTTGCTGCCCAACATGATGTACCATATCCTGTTGTCTAGAACACAGGAGGCACTCAGCAGCAAGGAATAGTTAACCTGCATACAGTTCCAGACCTCCTCTTCCTCAGTTCTCCATCCAAAATAAATACTTTCTTTAAGTCTTTCTGTTAATACTGCTATTATATATCAATAGAGCTATTCTGTAAATTGATGCATATGTCATTCTAAACGTAGGCATTTTTATATATCTTAACATGATTAAAAAAATCCACCAAAACACTGGGTATCTATCTTCTCTTCACTTAATGAAAATTTGTGTCTGAAAATCTTGGAAAACTGGGCTTTTAAAACTTCTGAACGTCATTATCTTGTCCCAGTAAGTCAGTTCTTAGAAGTACTATCAATCATTTCTGTGAATGTTGTTATGGAAATTTATGACAAATGCTCTCTCCCACTGACTGGGACTGAATCTCACACTCACCAAATGTACTGTGCTCCTGACATCTGTCTATGTATGATAAGGTCTGCACTATTCTTTTTAATTTTATGACTTTTCTTTGAACATTTTCTATTTGTCAACATTCTCTTAGAAGTACAAACTTACAAAGAAATGGCCATAGTGTTCCAGTGGTCACAACCTGCTGAAGCAATAGGAACTCTACTGAGGATTAGTCCTAATGAAGACGCTCCTTTTTGATTTAAAATTTGTGTGAAGCTGGCAATTCAGTAGCATCCTTGAGTCTTTGGCAAAATCAGCTGTCTGAACATGGAAACCCCTTCTATTTTCATTCTCTGTTCATTCATGAACAACTGTATTGTTAGTCATATCAAAATGTAAATTATTTTCTTGACTTTCGAGTAATATGTATTTCATAATCATAATATGATACATATGCATTATATATACTGAGTATCTTTCCAAAATGCATAACAAGTATTTAAAGAAAATTTGTTTTCTTCTCCATTACCATTGAAATAAATGACATATTTATCTAGCTGCTGGTTAATGTCATTGCTAGGATCCTTTTTGATCCATATTTTCCTTGAAGAAAAGCCCTTATTTTCATTCTGATAATGATAGATTTTTCCACATGCAGTATTTTCCTTTCCACATTCCTTGTGAATTTTCCATGATTTCTAACATCATGTATGTATTTATTGTTATTAGCTTAGCTATTGACTAAAAGCCTACCTTTTTTCTATTCTCTAGTTAATAGCTACTTTTTAAAATCAGACATCACCCTTCTTTATGATTTCACTGCTATTTTTTTATTAATCAATTTTTTTCTTCAAAGTTGTCTTAGACAAATTTTCAGTGTTGTACCTTTCACTAATTTCATATTTTTGTGTTTAAGTATTTCTCCTCCCTGATGAACAAAAGTATTTGGGGGATTGTACAGTATGCATGTAGCAGTTTATAGTAATGCATTCATTTAATCCTGTTTATAGAACAGACATAATCAAATCATCATCATGCATTCCTGTAGATGTCATAACCAGGTAGTATTTAGTTTGGTAAATTAAATATATTTATCTTTGTGTCATAAGATTCCTGGTGTGTGTTAAATCTAATTTCTGCACTTTGGTGTTTTCCTCCCCTTCTGCTCATACTTTATCTACAAGCACTAATATATACAGGCAGAAGCCAATCTTTTGGGTTTACAAGACCCACGTCTGTGAGTCAGTAAATGATGCAAGTTATCGATCTAAGCAGAAGCACAAGATGGGGAAATAATCTATACAGATTCAAAATCAATGGCACCAACCTATCAATGATTTAAAAATTCAAAAAAGGACCATTTTGGACAAGGAATATCTCCTATGTCTTCCCTACACTATTTTTGTAATGGCACATAACCACTGATTTTAATATTTCCGTCATTAATCCTCCAGGTTTCTCAAATTCTGATTGAGACAAATGAGCAATTCCAAGTCTTCTTATTTGCTATTTATTCTCAGCAGTGGCATATAAATAGTTAATAGGTATCATTCCCTTGTGTTCCCTTAGTGCCTTGGCTAATTTTGTAATCAATATCTTGCTTTGGAGCTAATTGCTTGATTTGTATTCCTCTGTGCCCATCCAGCCTATTAGTGCTCTGCACACTGCTGTCCCACCACAATGCTTCCTTTTCCTTATCACATAAAGGCAACTCAAAAAATTGGTCTCTCACCTCAACAAAGATTCCACAAGGTTCCAAATTCCTACATAACTTATTAATCAGTGGTTCATTTCCACATTTTTACCATGTTTCCTTGTGTTTTGGACAATCCTGTTTAATGGTTTTATGGAAAAATTGCTCATCAAACTCTGTGTAATTGCATGTGTATAAAAGATGATAAATATATTTTTAATATATTCCATCCTTATTAGAAACGTGTCTTGTCCTCTTTCATTTAAAGAAAATGAATTGCAGTTGCAGAGGAAAGAAAAGATATTAAATGTTTGTGTTAGTTAAGCTGGGGAAAAATGTAATTTTTAATTCTTTTCTCTTAAAGTTGTTTCATGGTCTAACATTTACTCTTTTTCTGTTCATAAATATAGTGAAATCTGGGGCCAGGTTCTGTGTATCTGTCTTTCAGGGTTTCATATATAGAAGAGTCACCTTTCTGAACTAGAAAAATGAAAAAGGAAAGAGCAAGGTGAAAGAGAAAAACTCAAAGCATTTAAAGAATGCTTTTTCTTTTCTCTACAACTGATGTCCCAGTCCAGCTTTCAGCATCTTGTGGTTGTATAATTTTCATGTATCATTTTCAAAGCTTTATGCTCCATGATTGTTGTATTTTCTCTCTTAAAGGACCATGAACATGACATTCAGGATAAAGCAATTCTATTTACAAATAAATGTGAGTATGTTTGCAAAGATTCACTTTAGACTTAGTCAAAACCAGATAAAGAACTGGAGCTGTTAGTTCGTTTCTTATGGCCTGTTATGTTGAAGCATTTCTGCTAAGCTGTGGAGTGAATGGAGAGATCTATAAAATTAATTGCATCTCATCAGGTACCAATGACTTTATTTCAGTGCAGTCATCATGAAAACAGGAATACTCTCATTTCACAGGTGGCTTGATGTTTTGCCTCATTCAGGAGGTAAACCAGACTGTCTTCATGGTTCATTAATTTGCAGCCTAACATGTAACACCATCCAAGAGTTCTCCAGTCCAACAGCAGAGCCAGGCACTGCTGTACTCTCTTTGACGACAGCGTGCTAATCCTGCAGAGCCGCATATTTGGCTGACACTTTGAATGGCTGCTGTGGCCTCCTGTCAAATTACGGTAGGTTACAGACCCAAAAATTGCCTTCCCATCAAGGGTTAAACTATATCATGTAATTGAGGCTTATTCTAAAAAATCTGCTTGCCCTGAGGTCAGACAGAGCACTGAGCTGCAATCATTAATAAGCCATTTTGTGTTTGCCTCTGTGATCAAAGAGTCCTTGTCCAGAGCGCAGTAGCTTGTTTCCTTTGCATTTCAGCTTCAAATTTAGTTTCCAGAGAGAAGAGAGAATAAATCCTGACAATAACAATGGTGAATCTTTAATGGCACTTATTAAAGTCAATGTTTGATTTTTCAACTGTGCTACCTGAAATTCAATTTTTAGACCAAAAATGCATTTAAAAGCTTTGGGGCCTTTTGTAACAAACACCCTTTCACAAGTTATACTGATCTGCTATGTTCGATGGAAGACTATTTTATGTTATTTGTTCCATTAGTTCCTTTAATTTCCTTTATAATAGCTGAACCTTTACAGCAGTTAAAAAAAAAATCTAATAGCAGCTTTGATCTTCAGATATCAGCTAGAGGGTACTCCACACTTAGATTTTAAATAATGTACTGTAGAAAGCTACCTTCCAATGAAAAATCCTCAATTACTTTAAAAGCTACCCTTCACCATGCTTTTACATTTACAGGCCTTTCTCCTTTTTTTTTTGAAATTTCAACCTCCATATCACTGAGATGCTTTAAGAAATTATTTATGATAGCATTACCTCATACTAATTTTCTGCTCAGTGCATAAACCAGAGTTGCATCTGCTTTTTTAGAACAGGGAACATGATCTAGCTGATACATATTGTTCCTCTTCTCTGGCATAATCGATGGAAAACTCCCCCCGGAGACAGCAGTGCCTTTCTCTCCTTGCACAGAATGCAGCGTTGATTTAAATATTGTTTGGTAAATACATTAAAACAAGTGACAAAAAAAAAATCCCAAAGCAGAACTCTGCACTATAAAATGCTACAATACATTTGTTTTTGCACCTCTAGGACCAAAAAGTCTGGCAGATAAAGCTCTGAGTTTCATATGCTGTATGAGTTAGTGTGCCTCGCTGTCTGTAACTAAACCGGCGCTATTCCACGTGCGTGTGCTTGGCTATGGATATGAGTGCCTGGCTTCATCTGCATTTGCTCTGGGCATGGCTGAGCAGGGACTGCTCCACACAATACACTGCATATAAGCAAAGATGCTTTTGCCCTCTAGAGGGGAACACTCATTCATGTTTCTGGAGGAAATTTCGGTTTTGCAAGAAAAGAGAAGTGATTTGCTTGCAAACAAATCAGATGGAAGTCTTGCAGGCTGCAAAGCCTGCCAGTTTCACCTGATTGCAGGTTATTAAATGTTGGAGGTCCTAAAATGGGCACCTACACATGATGTAAGTGCAGCCACCTGTTGTGCATAAAGTGCACAGGGAATTGGATTAGATTCAGAATGGGAGTCTCAATAATCTGCTCAGCACCAGTGAAATGCAAAGGAGAGGTCTCAGTGATGACTAAATGAATGCTATTCCTTTGTATTATGAAATTCCTTCTGTCATTCAGTATTTACTTCCTACTTCTACACCTACTTCCAAAGAGAGAAATACCTTTTGGAATAAATATTTTTTTTAATGTTCTGGTATAGGAGATACAGATTTGAATTCATGTCCTGTGTGATCAAAAATTAGGCTTGTATATGGAAACCACCAAACTGCTAGGTGGTTTCTCACTCTCTTGCTGAAACCTTTCTGCCTTGTATTAATAATTGAATAGGCTTGAAACTGTCTTGCCACAGCTCTGCTATTAACAGTGTCAACTAATCCAGTTCTTAATTCCTCCATCCCTCAAAAAATTTAATTCCTGGCATGGAGTGCTGCACTCAGTCTGTCCCACCTGAGGTGACTGCTGAACACCCTTGACTGTTGGATACATGCACACATAACTTGTGCTGTCCTCAAAGTACCACCTCCCTTTACATTTCCACTCTGCTACCAGTGTGCTCGGGTGCTTCTTATCTTGGTTCCTGAGATCAGAGTACTTCTGAACCTGCCAGTCCTGCTGATCTCTGTTAGGCAATTAAGTTAGAGGCATGTCATAGCTGAGAGATGTATTAAAAGGCATTTGCTGACATTACTTATCAGATTCTGAAGCCTGCTTCCAAGAAATGGAAGACAGATGATCTCAGCCAGATCTGAAGTTGCCCTTCTCCACTCAATTGCTTAGATGGGATTCAGGTTCAGCTGAAAGGTGAGCCAGGTGAATGGTGACAGGACTGTCTCTCTTTTGTTTTAACTCTGAGTGACATTGTTTTTAACTTCCATGAAATAATAGGATTTTTTGAATACTTGATATTAAAAAGCATAACAGCACTTAGGTAGTTAAATAATAGTTGAAAGAACAAAAATATTAACTCTAATTTTTCTGACAGTTATAACAATGAGGGTAAAGCTTTTTAAGTCTGCACTGTTCAAAATGTTTTAAGGAATTATTTCTAACTATATAAATGTAAATGTAACTGAAGCAAGAGACAGAGGTAACTTTCATCTTATAATTTAGTGAACATAGGTTTATCCTTTAAGATTGTCTGGAAGACAGAACTGGTGCAGACACAGCTGTTTTCTGTCTTAAACTGAAATATCTGTAAAGAAATATCTTCGTACATTTAAATGTGAAATTTGCTGTAAAGCTTACATATCCTGAACTGGGGAGGAAGAGAAATCAGATAACTTACTCTTTCTTCATGGAAATATTACAAAACTCTTAAAAATCTCCTAAACTCCAACTCACAACAAATCTAATGAAACATATAACAAATATAAAATGCACCCATGAAGTCCTTCCCTCAGGTCATTAAAGTACTTTCTGCAAATTGTTCCTCAAGTCCTTGGACTGAAGAAAACAGAGATTTGTACAATGAGATTTACAATGTAGTCATGTGAGATTTGCAGTTCCTTCATCAAGCTTTGTGGAACTGACAGTGCTCAACAGATTTGTGCCTTTTTTCCCCCTTCCCTTCAATTTCAACTAAAGAGTAAACAAAATTACCAAAAGTAGATAGATACAATAAGTTTCAATTTCTTCTCTAGAAGAATCATGTTGCTTTATGCTTGGTAATTCCATTCAGAGACCTAGATTTTCCCCTTCTCTGCTTCCTCTGACACATAGTGAGTAATGGATGCCCAACACTGAAAAACGTATGGGGAAAAATGTGTTTTCTCCTGACACTGTAATTGTTTACAGTGATATTTTGGGGCCACCTTTGGGATCAAGGTCTCTTTTACTAGTTTAGATTATAATGTAAAAAGTACTCCTCACTCAGAACAGTTATAATCTTACTGGAAATGAATGACAGATAAGAGGTAGAGGGCAGATACGTGACTTGTAGGTGCTAGCTCTTGTAAGTCAGGGTCATTCAGGTATGTGTGAGTATTTTAGTATTGGTACTGTATGAAGATTAGCAATCAAGAGAAAAAAAATGAAAGGCAGAAATCAAGTCCAGACTAGTGGTGGACAGGGATGGATTGGCTTCCTTTTATAGTTAACCTGGTGCACACTGAATATGCAAACAGGATTTTTCTCCCTGGTCACACACATGCTACCAACCTTGGAGCCCTCCTCCAGGAAGTAAGTTGAGGACGGGGGACTGAACATGAGTCTCAAGGTGGAGCAGGACGTTGGCTCAACAAACAGCTCTTCCCCCCCTTCAGAGGATCTTATTTTCCAATCACATCTTTCCTGTCATAACAGTCACAATATTGAGACAAAAACTGCTTACTTCTTGTCCTCCACACTTGACCTATACATTTACAAGGTAGAGTCCCTTAGGAAGTAAGAAGTGCATCATTTGAAAGGTCACATTTCATCTATTTACCCTTTATTACTGGTGTCTCCTCCAAGTATTAGTATTACCAATTTGAGTGTCTTGGTAGCTGGTGTAGCAGTATGACATTAATTAATGTTAATTCGTGGGTTTTGTATCATACTCTTTGACTGACATGATATTTTAGCAGAGCTCACCAGTCCTGCTGTGAAGAATGCCATTGGGCTGATGATGTTCCATTTTTATGCAATATGTGAATCATCTCTTGGTTTTAGCTGCCAAATCCATTATAGTTCTTTCCCATTTCTGCAAATTAGGTGCAGTCTTGAATTACCTAGTTTGTCACAAGTTTCTAATTCACATTAACCAATAAAGCATCTGTGGTACTCAACTTCTTGCAAAATTTTCAATTTTCATAGAAATTTTAAGAGAAATTATTGTGTTGCTGGACATTGTGTGCTCTTTTTTTTAATCTGATTTATTAATAAAGAGGTCTTAAGGGATTGGTTCTTTTTCTGACAGTAGCATCTACTTTATTCCATGCTTCATGGTTCGGGACTTCTGGCTAAGTATGAGATCAGCCTCTGCTCAATAACTCATATGCTGGCTGTGAGACCTTTTGCTGCCTGCAGCTTTTCTGTCCACCAATTTTGGAGGAGCTCTTCCTGCAGAAGGCTCACTACTCTTTTCTGTAGAAAACCCAAATACATGTCGCTCTGCTGGGGATATTTTGAGTTCTCTAGTACATTTCCAGGTATGAAACTAACCACTCTGTTCAGCTTCTTCTACTGACTTCTATACTCGGCTAACAGTAATTAGCACTGTATGGAAAATCACACTATGAAAGCCAGTGTCCAAAAGGAAAACAGAGAAGTCCTGCAAATTCATTAGAACAAAGGGAGCGAGTCCACTGGGGCACATGCCTATGGGGTTTTCTCAAGGTTTTGGAGGGCACAGCCTCCTTTGATCCTAAACTCCTGTCTGCAAGTTGTCCTCTTCTTTCCCCACTGGCTGAGGTACTGGGAAGTTCCAGCCTTCCCACACAGCCTCCCACATGTCTCCCCTTGAACCTGTCATTTTACCCCAAAGCTCAGGAACTCAGGCTGGTGCAGACACACTGGTCCATTTCAGGACCTAGCATGTCTGGACCTTGTAACAAACCTGATGCTTGAAGTTAGTAGAGACATTAAGACCCATGCCAAAGACGTTAACATCCATCCCTTCACCCATGGAATTGCTTGTAAAGACTTTAGCACACATCTTCCCTATCAGCACAATAATTATGGCAACAATTTCATGCTCTTTTGAAATTGCTTTATTGAAACTTAGGTAGACTTGCAAACTCCCCAAGTTCTTGTTTGCTCTTCAAAGCCTCTGATCAAAAAAAAAAAAAAAAAGAAGAGAAAGAAGGGAAAGAAGAGGAAGAAGAAAAAGAAGAGAAAGAAAGAAAGAAGGGAAAAAGAAAAAGGAAAATGAAAGAGAAAAAGAAAGAAGAGAAAGAGAGAAAAAGAAAAAAGAGAGAAAGGAAAAGAAAGAAAAAGAAAAAAAGAAAGAAACTTAAAGTTTCATTTTTATTTGGAGGAGGACTCCTCAAATTTCAGTGATAGAATTTCATAGTTAACCTCCTCAGCCCTGAATTAACTGAATATTGTTGAAACATCAAAGCTTCAAAGCCAGACACCTATTGTTCGGAATAGCTCCCTGTCTTCCTTTTCTCTAGCACCTATTGCTAAATTACCTTCCTTTTATTACCTTTTCAGCTGTTGTGAGGCTTTTAATGGCTTCATTTTTCAAGGTCTTTGCCTAATTTGCTGCAGTTCTGACTCAATTATAACTCAGAGCCAAGAGGTCTTCGTCTCAGAGTACACAAATTTTGGCTGGCAGATCAGCAGTCTGGGTCTCTGCCCAGCCACCAAATCCCACTGCCTCTGCAGTCAGATATGGATCAGAGGAATGCCTCTTGATAAAGTCATTGTACTGGTAGGCAGCACGCTTGCAAAGGGCAGATTACCAAGACCAAATGTTACCTTTGCTGCTGGAAGGACATTTAAGTAAATGTTAATCCTTGGTGTCTCCAGAGGACCTTTTGTTTTTGGAATGAAGATCAAGCAACTAATCACACGTAACAGAAAACCACTATGCATTTCCATTACTCAGAAAACATTGTCAGAAGGAAAATTCTCTCCAGTGCCTATATTAATGAAAGAAATCAGAGACTAATCATGGTAGAGGACATGAATGAGGGAGAGAGACATATCAAGGAAGCACAGAGAAAAATCAGGAACTGGAATTTCAGGGTATTTGTGCCAGTCTGTTTTCTGGGAAGTTTTGCGAGTTTAAATTACAGACTTAGCCTTTTCTCAAGATTGATTTGGATGACAGTTCCAATGTAAAATATATTTTTACCAGTTCCCATTGAAAGCCCAATTTCAGACTCATGTACTCTGAAATCTATTCAACTTAAGCTGGTGCTTTTGGAGTTCTTTGTATTACTCTTGTTGTTTGCAATCAAGTCCACTATTCTAGTTCTGTTAAAGGAAAAAAATTGTAGCAGCCACAATATAGGCAAACATAAGGAAAAAAACTGCAAACAAACGAAATATATATGTATATTTATGTATATATATATATATATATATATATATATATAAAAAGTGCTTTGAATTCCAAACAGGGGAAATAAAAATGATTTGTATTAAAGGTTAAATATACCCTAAACTACAATGTTACAAGTTTTATAGTAATGATGTCTCTATATCCTTGTGCAATACATCATCAATCCACAGCCAAATACCACTGACACTGTACATATTTTATTTTTACAGAAAAATATTTGGATATGACTTACCTCTGAGGCAGTTCTGGAAATTTTAAATATACTTCTTTCTTGGGAAAAAAGGAAAGAACATCAAAATGAATGATGAAACCTACAAAATGAATTTTCAGCTGTTTTATATAAACTGGTAGAAAGAGGAAAAATTTCTTGTTCTTTTTCACTCTACCCAGAGTTCTGATGATAGCAATCAGGAAAAAAACTAACTGCAAGAATTACCTAACTGTAAAAATTGTCTCGTTGTTACTTAGGACTGTAAATAATGACAAATAGTCTTTCTTCCTGGTGTGAGGAGGAACTATGGTAATACAAGCTTACAGTAGCCCTGTGCAAATCTGTGGAATTAATTCCAGCTGGGCTGGTGAAATGCAGCATCTTAAAAATAACATTACTGAAGCAAGACTTCCTATTTAGTTGAAAATTTTCAGAACTTCCTTTTTATCCTGGACTAAAGGTACTTTATTCTTCCTCTTGGTGAAAAAGACCAATCCTGGCTAGAAAGCTGATAAGAGGTTATCACAAGCTTGCATGCTACCCTTCTTTATGAATCTCATGGCTTTAGTAAGGAAGATAATCATTATCAGAAGGAATCCCTACTACATGCTGGAGAAGACCATGTACAGAAATCAGAAGTACGAAGTTACTGTAAGTATTTTTAAAGCTAAGTATAAACAGCGAAGCAATGTTTACTGCAATCAACTACAAACTGAATCCAGCAGGAGAGCAATGCTCTCTGCTCTGTAGCATACCACTATAACATCTCTTTAATCTTCTTGTGACCTAATTTTCTCAATTCTAATATGTGCATTATCTTTCATGATACTAGCAGAGTATTATGAGGGAAACACTGTCCTTGTGGCTATAGTCTGGTTGAAAGGGTAGGCCTAGACAATGGTGTTCTCTGGCTAATTTGTAATGCTTCCATCATTGTACTATTGTGTGTATACGATGACTGTCAGTTCATTAGACATTAAATCCGCTTATAAATGTTTGATGTTAAGTTCTTTGTTAAAGAAACTTTAAGCCTTGTCTAGTCTAGTGATGTGTTTATTGTTTAAATTAAACCTTAATATTTTACTTGCTCTAATGTTTTATATGGCAATATAATTTTACAAGGGCTAAATAGGAATAGGCTAAGCTAGCTCTACTGTCATGAAAAGGTTTTCTGTCTTGTGCAATTTCTGCTCTTAGTCCAGTCCCCCTCACTGATTCTGAGATTTAGTGGCTCATGTGTTCTCTTAGACATAGTCATCTATATACTATGCTGCTGTGACTGTTTCATTATTCTGTTTCTTGACTTCATGCCCATGTCATCAATTCAGCAATTGGTTATTCAGTTTGTTAATGAGGGAAAAGTGCAATGACCATTCAGTCAAATTACAGAATATAGAAAAGGTCAAGGTACTAGAGTACATTATTCAGATTCATAGAATATTGTACATAAGAAGCTATATTTTCCATTCCCCAATACTTCATTTCATGGGAAAATTATTACAAGAACATAATACAGCATAAAATTAATCCACACTAAGAACAAAGCCTGCAATTAAAATGCTAAATGGCATAACTTGAATCCTTTATTTTGACAATTAGTGGAGTAAGAGTAAGGATTTCCTCTTGTACCACATGAAATCATAATTTTATAGTTATAATTTGCCACAGGATACTAAGTATATTTTAAACCTGGAGCAAGATACAGGGGCTGAAGTGCTCCTTAACCTCTCCACCCCATAGGTAACTCAGTACAAATCAAAATTCTGCTGTTTCATCTAATCCTAGAGACATGTGAAAAAATAGAAAAGTTTTTCATCAAGGAAAAGACAGAGATAAAGAATACAGCCAGGATTTTGTAGGCTCACGGTTTCCACAATCACCCATGATAGTCAAGATCACGATGACAGTCCTTGCGGGGCAACTATGCAAATATTCACTGTAAAAACTGCTTTAAAACCATAAACTTCTTCCTGGGGCAGAATTCAAAATTTCATCTCCATTCTTACAGACAACAGTTACAGGACAGGGGAATTCTGGTCATTTGCTCTGGTTTGGTCAGATAAATCCTCTGCTTTATGTTGTACAAAATGGAAAAGCCTTGAAAAAATGTTTTAGAAATAACTTTCCTCTTAACTCAACCCTGGATGAGAGGGCACTTCCAGGAGGTGCCAGATACAATCTTTCACATAGAAAAGAAATTAATTCCACCTCTTATCTTTCAGCAACTATTTTAACTGCTACATTTTCAGATAAAAATAAAAGAGAAGGTTTTAATGAAATAATTTTCTCTTTTCTTTTAGTCCTCATTCTCCTTTTCCTGGGAATTTTCTTTTTTTCAGAAAATGATTAGGTAGGTAATTCAAGAGACTACACATCAATGAAGGCAAAAACATCAATCCAGAAGAAACAGAGTTTAAAATACATTTTTCAATTTCCTAATGGATAGCATGCTATTTTATGGATAATTGCAAAGCTTGTGAGACATTTTGTAACACCCTAAGGTTAGTTTTGCTTGGTATAGCTTTAAAGTGTGCAGCTTCTAATTGGCATTTTTTTCCACAATTTTGCTCTATATGTTAATGCTGCATACCTACCTGCTTGTTTCTTCCATTATCCAGAACAGTTATTATTTTTATTCATACAAATATTAGAGTCTCATGATGGTCATATGAATTCACATATTTCTGAAGCCTGTAATTTCCCTCTCTTCTGCTTCACTAAATGGACTTACTGATCTTGTGATGAATTGAGCAATTGTACTGTCTCAGTTCTTTCCTGCTATTAATTATACTCCATTCATTAATATGACAAATTGCTAAGTTTCCAATTTTGTTTTTCTTTTCTTCAGTATTTGGAAAAAAAATCATTTTAATTTTAATCAATGAAAATTAGAGCCTCATAGCAGATAAAAAGTGAGAAGTTATAGTCAAATAACAGGTTGGATCAGGCCAAAATCCATGCCTGACTTGGGCTCACAATACTCCAAATTATGAATAAACGGCTTTTAGTCAGCTAAGGGCTTGTTTTACATTGAGTTTTGTTTTACTCTTTCTGTCATAAGTAGAATAGGATTGCTTATGTGACCCATTAGTCTCTCTAAAATTCCATTTTACAGGCAAACAACAATTGCTTTGAGACTTTAGGCAACTTTTCACTTGTTTCAATAGTTCTTTTTTTGTCAGTTATTTGGGGAAATAAGTATGTTTGGGTAAAAATAATATACAATTGCCATTTATTTCATATGGTTTTGAGAAAAATTGGGGAACACACTGTTTAATCTTTATTTAAAGTTATACATTGAGAGGGAAAGAAGAACATGTACTTCAACGTATAGTAAAAGATTCATAATTTTTTCTGGCACATATGCTGCTTGAACAATAGCTGCACCTGAACACCATTACATTTTATTGCCAAATCCACTATTACAGACTTGAAAATCTGAAGGACGTAATTCAGATGTACATTGGAGTTTGTCAAAGGATACACATTTTCATTGACACTTGTGGCTGCAGTTTTTTCTGTAAGGGATTTAACAATGTTAAGCTACAAAGGAGAAAAAGTTATGAAGACCTTTACAAAGAAAACAAATACAAATATAAGCAAAGATCATTATTTCAATGCTGGGAAGCATTTGAATGAGGACTTCCAACATCTCTAAAAACCTTTCATTTCTGGGGTTTTTTTTGACTTCTGGATATTCTTTCATTCTGTCTTTGTGGTGTTTTGCAGATTTTTTACATAATCCATTTTTGTCCTTTTTTTTTTTAAGTAAAATAATGATGAATCATAACATAGTCACATAATTTGGAATGGAAGCTTGATATATATACATAAAAGCATTATCCAAATATAATAATTGAAGGGCTGAAGGGATGTAGAGGACATGATCTCCAATAAACCAGCAACATTTTAGACCTGAAAATGTGACTTTTCTTACCTTTGCTGCTGTGAAGAAAAGGTTGATGATTCTCTGGAGATTCTGTGATAGCTCAAGACATGTCAATGACTCATCTGTAAATATCTATTCCCCTGAAGCTAGCAAGGAAAACTCCACAGAATGTGCTTGATAATATAAATCTCATCATGAAGCAATATACATCTTGTAATTGCCACTTTGGGGGTGAAGGCCAGATTTCCTGGCAGGTGTGAATTGGCATATGTCTGCTGAAATCACAGAACTGCTGTGTTACATCAGAGCCTGGACCTATTTCCTGAGCTATTTTTTGCATGCCCCTAAAATCAATTCCTTGAAGGCTAAGATGGCGAAGAAAGAAAATAACTCTCTATTCTTGGGACATTGCCTACTTCATAGATTCTTGCCCTAAGACATTTGGGTTTTACTCTGTTATAAATGATAAAATGGTAAAATCTATATAATGTGAAAAAGATGTGGCAAAGGAAAGAGAAAAGTACAAAAATAACACAAGATTTGAAATCACAGTTTAGTGAATTTTCCTCTTTATTTTTGACTTTTTCAGATAATCTGCAGGTATGTAAATATAACAAAAAATCTATGAAGAAAATGTTTTCTCTTTTTCTATATTTCACAGTAGAGTCAGAATTAGACTTACAGGATTACACACAAAAGAACACTTAAATATTAAATATTGCTGAATTATCAGACTTTTCTGAATAATCAGTTATTTTTGCTTTTATATTCTGTGGATATGTTTTTATAGATTGTCTTTTTATATTTAATAGCACAAATGACATCATATTTTCTCTCATGTCTGAAAAAAAATCTCAGGAACCCATGTAATTTTCCATGTTTCCTGCCAAACTACTTAGTCCATCTCTCATCTAGATATGCTTTCTCTTCATTGTCAGTGATATGAACCAGAATGCCTATTTACTACACCTTATATACTCTAATAGCAGTCAGCTCATCCAGTTGCAATTACATTACTTCAGGATAAGACTTTAGTGTCACAGTCCTTTACACAAGACATATTCACATTGGAAATGCTCTGGTTTTAACCAGTGAAAAATTAAATTTACTGGTAAGAACTGTGTATGTTTAGAACAGATTACTTCGTGAGTCAGCTGGAGCAAAGGACTGGAAACCTGTGGGCATAAAATATACACGGGATTTTCAGCCTCTTGGAGCGTGTATTTGCCCAGATACTGACAAAATTTTTTAAGTTGAAAACGTCAGCCTTAGCTGGAAAGTGTGTCCAGCCAGAAGTAGGTCCAGCTGCTTTAAGGAATACGTCTACCTGGCACAACGCAGAAATCCTGATCTACGTGCTTTGCTTCTGTATTGGCTTTAAATGTCCAAGGTGCTGGCAGCAGAAGGGCTGCAGAAGTGGCCTCTGTGGTAAGAGGCCAGGGGCAGTGCCAGCAGATCCATTGCAGCAGGAGCAGGAGCAGGAGCAGGAGCAGGAGCAGGGGGCAAAGGCGAAGGCGAAGGCGAAGGCAAAGGCAAAGGCAAAGGCAAAGGAGGCAAAGGCAAAGGCAAAGGCAAAAGCAAAGGCAAAGGCAAAGGAGGCAAAGGCAAAGGAGGCAAAGGCAAAGGCAAAGGCAAAGGAGGCAAAGGCAAAGGAGGCAAAGGCAAAGGCAAAGGCAAAGGGAAAGGAGGCAAAGGCAAAGGAGGCAAAGGCAAAGGCAAAGGCAAAGGAGGCAAAGGCAAAGGCAAAGGCAAAGGCAAAGGAGGCAAAGGCAAAGGCAAAGGCAAAGGGAAAGGAGGCAAAGGCAAAGGAGGCAAAGGCAAAGGCAAAGGCAAAGGCAAAGGCAAAGGAGGCAAAGGCAAAGGCAAAGGCAAAGGGAAAGGAGGCAAAGGCAAAGGAGGCAAAGGCAAAGGCAAAGGCAAAGGAGGCAAAGGCAAAGGCAAAGGCAAAGGCAAAGGCAAAGGAGGCAAAGGCAAAGGCAAAGGCAAAGGCAAAGGAGGCAAAGGCAAAGGCAAAGGCAAAGGAGGCAAAGGCGAAGGCAAAGGCAAAGGCAAAGGAGTCACTTAGGTGCCACAGCAGGTGTCTCTGCTGCAGCCTGTGGAGGATCCCATGCTGGAGCAGGAGAGTAATTCATTAAAAAACTGCAGCCCATGGAGAGCCCACATTGGAGCAAAGGAAAAATGCATGTAGAAAGGATCTGCAGAGAGAAGCTGTAGCCCCCTCCGCCCTCTAGCCCCTCTGTGCCACTTGGGGCAGTGAGGAAAAGTCAGGAATAAAAGTGTGAAGTTGGGCTTGAGGAATTGGGTAGGAAAGGTGTTGTTTTAATGGGTGTCTTCATTTTTCATCACCCAAATCTATTTTAATTCCCTATAAATTAATTTTTGCCCAAATTAGTCTCTTTTGCCCCTTGCCCTTATTTGTAAGCAATTTTCCTGTCTTTATCTGAATCAATAGGATTTCTATTCATATTCACCTCCACCCCCTGCACCGTCCCATGAAGAAGGAATGTGAGAAGCTGGATGGCCATTTGGAACTTAGCCAGGGCAAATCCAGCAGGGGTTTCTTTTTAGAGAGAAGCTAGTTTTGTGTATAACATGCTTGATGTGATGAGCTGTGCTATATTCGCCTGTGTTGATTTCGATGCTCTTTTGCCTTCAGTATCTGTTGCAGTGATTTTGGGGTATGTCTGCCAGGCATTGATTGCCACAGGCATAACTGAAGTTCCAGTTTCCTCACAGGTATCTTTGAGTTGCATGGACTTATTCTTCAGAAAATCCTTTGAGATCTACATATGAAACCCAGTGTATTTGAGCTGAGTTATTAATTTTTTTTTTTTTTTGCTGTATGAGCATAGATCATATTAGAAGACGTCAGAAACTGACATGATGGTTGAGAATTTAATGGGGTATATTTTCTTCTTGATAGACACGTATATTTCCCATTAATGCTAATGGGAATTATATGTGTGCAGCAGGAGAACACACCACTTTGCATGTAAATTTCACATTTTATTTTACAGAGGGTATGTAACCCTATTATCACCAGTGCTGGCACAAAAATTTTTATCCCAGTTCAGTGGGTTATAATCAAACATTAAAATGATCTAGCTGAACCTAATTTTATTTTACCTTTCCAACTCTTTTGTAATGAAAGTACTTTAATCCAAAGCATTTTCTGTGTCATGTGTGTGAATAAATAACCCTTTTCTAGCAGTTAAGTTGTTTTTAAACTGAAGCTTATAAAACTACTCATTTCCATTTCCATCAGAATTACAAGTACAGTTAAAAGGCTTACACAATTTATATTTGAAACAGTCTTCAGGAAGAGACTGGTAAAAGATCACATCCTTGACTTTTGAAGATGTCTTCTAAAGCTGATAGAAAATGCCAGCTTTTATAAATCTTGTATTTGATCTAGAGAGTATGTAGGGATTCTGCCATACAGTGATTTTTCAAGTAGAGAATATGCAAGGCTGTACAATTTAAATAGCACAAAGTCTTGTTACTCAACTTAGGGTAGCATTGACCATGAGTCTTAAGCTGCATTAGAATTAGCAATCTTTCCTGTTTCTTCTTCCTTTACGATTCTCATATTATATGTATGAATTTCTTCCTATTTTCCTTGCTAACCTGTCCAGTCATACCACAAGAAGCGGCCTTTTCCCTGATGTATTCAAAAGGTGCTCTCCACATTCCGGAACATTCAATTTCAGGACTCTTGTCTGAAATTAATAGTAATTTAAAAGATGTCAGTGCACTAGAAACACAAATGTCCCTTTGTTAAATTTTTCGTAGAGAAAAAATTCCTAAAAAGGAAAAAATTTTTTTTCCAAATTACCCATAGATAAAACTGGAAAATATTAATTCAGCTGAATTATGTTTCGCCTCACCAAGAACATAATAATCTAATAAAATGAGCTTTACATCTAGCATCATGAATTCCATATTATCATATGCATGGTAAAGTTCTAGCTGGAGATTTCTGGCATGAGCCAAGATTTTCATTGTTATCAGGCTCCATTTTCACAGCAGAAAGCCACTGGGAGACGTTTAAATCAAAACAAACTGAGTTTTTGCAATAAGACTTTGGTTCTTAAGTAAATTCCATCCTGCTGAAACCCAAATAGAAATCCTGCTGGAGTAAAAAGCAATTAAAAATTATAATTTATTTAAACTGCTGGTAAGACTCAAGTTCTTTTATTTGCTAATCAAATAAGAGGCATTGTAAAGGTAAGATGGGAGACAATAGCAATTTGGGCAATACCTAGAGAAGACCCGAGGCCCTTTATGCTTTAAAAAAGTAAGAACTGATAATTTAGATTTCATATATAGGTGGGAAAAAAGTCCATAATAGATAATTTAAAATCACTAAGACAAGAATTTCATCCCCAAATCAGAAACCTGAAGTTAAAAAGAGATTTATCGTTGACTAAGAACATAGCCTAGGAAAAAAGTAGGTTTTATTTGACACAGGTAAATACTTTGTAATTTTGATTTTCAGTTATTTCTTCTGCTGTCTGATCTCCTTTTTTTTTTTTTTTGTGCAACTCCCTAACTCTGTTTTTCTTCCTCCTGCCTTATACTGATTCTACTTCTGAGTGCTCGATCAGATCCTTGGAAATCAATGTGGCTAGGGTTATTCCAGGAGAGGAGCTGCTTTCCTTATACTATCAGTGCAAAATTACAATTCTTTAGGAAGAAGCCCTAAACTTTTCCTCTCCTGTAAAAGTGTTTGTGTGCAGAAGAATCTTGATACACAGAGTACAGCAACACAGGTTTCTACTAATATTGATGAGATTTAAAAAAATGAATAATCATCATTGTCATCCTCATCATCATCAGTAAAACTTAATTTTAGCTACATTTTCTTGCAATTTACCTTAGACACTTTTTAAAATTTATATTTCTTCTTTCTGAATTTTGAAAACAACATGTATAAAATTTTTCACCAGAAAACTTTTCATGCTTAGAAGCTACAATAGTACTTTAGTTCAAGAATTACCATCACTGTTCCTCCAAAGAAACCTGGACACCTCTTATATAAGTAAAGTATAAGGGTTACAAAGCTGACTGGTAGGAAAAATCAAAATTAGTCAGATTCTAAGCCCTGTCTTCTCAAAAAGACTTAAATACATAGTGAGGAATGACAGCCTTTCTGCAAATATGTTAAACTGTCAAATATTGTACTGGGTATTCAATAGTGATAAATATTCATCTTACTTTTAAACTAAAAAAGTAGAAAATGTGAAATTCTTGGATGAATTCTATTAGTTTTTGCAGATATTCCTGTAGGTCTTTGTGCAAAGGTCAGTCACATGAAAAAACCTCTTCACAAGCATAGACAAAACTCATGTTTCATGCAGCTAAACTTATGCACATATTTTGGAATAGTCTTGACTTTAGTTTTATTAAAGTAGCATGACTTTCCATCCTAGAAAATCTTTTAGAAGCTTGACTCAACTTGCTGATCCCTGTATAGAAAATAAAGGCATTGGACTGATTTCCAAGGGATTCCTGTAAGCTGTATCTCTCAGAATCCTACTGCACACTAAATTTCATGAAATTTGTCATGTGGCATTTTCGATAGAGACTAGGATGTCTAACATAGATCAGTGAAGCCTGGCAGAGGCAGCCAGCACTAGTGCTAGGAAGTTATATTCATGTAACTGAGGTTTAAAGATACAGACAGTAAGGCTGGAGATTTGAAAAGTGGTCAAAAAGATCCTTATGGAAAGAAACAGAGTGTCTCCAAAGGGTTCAGGAAACCTTAGGACTGCAGAGGAAAATGTTAGATATATTTTAGCGGAAGAGGAAAAAGTGCATTTAATTTCTATTTTTTTCTGTCAGAAACATTAAACATATGCTAAGCAAAACCATTCTTTCAGTTTTCACAGAAGACAAAATGAATCCAAATTGTTATCAACTTCATAGAAATTCTTACCTCATGAATGTGTTTTAAAGATAGTCTGGATTTTTTTGGTCATATCACTCTGGTTTAGATCATGGCTGTTCACATGGCAGGGACAGAGATATAACAGTAAAATAAGAACCCTGATCAGAGCAGAAATTGGCCCAGATTAACTCAGTTCATTAGAGCACAGTCCTGCTAACACCAAGGTTTTGCACTCCACCCCTGTATGAGCCATTGAGCCATTCACTGAAGAGCTGGACTCAATCATCTCTCTGAGTTACCTCCAACTCAGATTATTCTGTGATTCTGTGAATTTGTAGAATACTTCAACAGGCAAATTAACACTCAAACGAAGATGGTATCCGTTGTTTTACTCTTAAAAGTGGTTTGGACTATTTGGGCATATAAGAAAACATATCAATTGAAAACCCGGAGAATCGTGCCACATTCTTGAGCTTGGACTCACCCTGTGACCTGTTTCAACCATCCTGATTTCTGTTGAAATGAAATTTTAAAATTCATCTTCTCATATCAGAGCCTTGAAAACCAGTCATGCTTAGGATACTTGTGCCAGACTTACCATGCTGGCAGCTGGGATACTCAAGCTCAGGAATAATGTAGAAGCATAATTTTTGACACAGTTTGGACAACCAGACTTACACATATTCAGAATTATTTGAATTCCAAATTGTACTCAACTAACTCTCAATCTCAAGACATTTTTGTACCAGCATCAGAGGTGGCAGAAAGGGCATTTTATGAAAGTGGCTGATGATTTGCTAAGCTCTAATTCATCCTTGCAAAATGCAAGTTGCCACCAGTCAACAGTGTCTGCTGAACCAGAACAATGAAAGCCAGAGTGGGGAAAAGGATTTATCCACATACTCAAAGTCCTATTAAGTAATATTTAGGAGAATATGTGACCATTCAACATGACTAAAATTGCTGCAAGCCAAATCCTCTGTCTGATTCATCAGTAGAACCTAATAAACCTAATATGAACTTTCACAAGAGGAGGAAAGTAGCTCTGCAAACGTACTTATTCCCATGGCTTTATCATCTTCTTGTTCTAGCTAACCCATTTTTCAGCTGTGGTCTAGACCCACAGCTGGCATAAGAACTTCTAGATAGCATTTGATAAATGCAAAAACTCTGTGAGCATAATTTTCTAGCACTGATACAATTTGATAGAACTTGTCCATCTCTCTACTTGTTAAAAATAACACTTTTCAGAACCTGGAAAATTGACAGGTTGATCCAGAAGGACTAAGTGCAAACAAAATCTTGAGTGTTTTTTTTTAAATGAAGCCTTTAATATTTTTCTGTGTGTCTCCTTGGATTTGTTGTGTAAGTATTTTAATCTGATTCCTCAACACCGTTCTATTTTACTAAAGAGTTTCAGTCTAAAGGGCCATGGCTTTTTTGTGGGCATTTAAATGATCAAATAGCTGTTGCCCCAGGAAACAGGGCATTTCTAGCCACATTAATGGCAACTAATATTAGCTGAGGTCAAGCCATTTGTTTTGAAATATTTGTGTTTCCCATGTTGTAGACTGTTTCTTTTAGCTACTGGAGCAAACCTCATGTTCAATCCTTGAGACTCATAAGGATTTGTGGTCTTTTAATGTTAATTTTCTTGAAATTACAGAGAATTCTTAGGCCTAGTTCTTTGTCAGATGAGAATTAGTAGAGAAAATACTTTAAAATTACAAGTAATGTGACAAGACGCTCTGCTAAATCTCTCATGGTTTTTGTCCGTTAGTGTGTCAGAATGTTCCAGTCCTTCTCCACAATGAACTTTTAAGCTGTTAGATATTTATCCAAAAGAGCCTTTTTTTTCCTTTTTAATAATAACATCTAAAATAGTCCTAGCACATTTACTGTGACACTAATATACCTCAGGGCCACCTTCTTACTGCACAATTTACCTACAGCGTTCATTAATGGCTGAGAAAAACACACCCTGTCATGGCTTACTGCAACCTAAAAGACTTAAATTGCATCCAGAAAGCTGACAGGCCACTGCATTATTAACTGAGCCACTGAGACCCTTTAAACTGTATTGTATATAAGTTTATAGCAAAGGGAGTACAGAATTTTAAGCTTGCACATTTTAATGTATTTAATTTGCCACACTCGGCAGTTTGCTTTGTGAACTGTTAATCTTTTCAACCGATACAGCAAAATGTCACTGTATGCATTTGCAGAGTATAATAGGCTTATATCCTGAAACAATAAAGTTATAATAGCCTGCCTGCTGCCTGGAGAAGTTATACAAATTCAGCATGTACAAGGTGTTGTGTGTCCTACTTACCCTCTAGGTTTTAAAACTCATCTTCTCATATCAGTGCCTTGAAAACCAGTCATGCACATTACTTTGGTGAGATTAAGGCAAGTAAGTGTCATGGATCAAGCTCTGCTGAACTCTCTCTCTCTTTCTCTCTCTCATTCTCTCTGAAGTTGCTTGCAGTACTTTGATACTAATTTGTTCTTGCCATCTCCAGCCATTGCAGCTGCAAGCTGAAGTCACAGATATTCAGGTTTGTTCTGCACCCTCTGTACACACACCAGCCTGAAGCTGATGGGTGAGTCCTTCACTTGTTCTAGTGGCAGCCAGGTAACCACAGATCCTAGGAAAAATCTCTGCTACTAAGCAATTGAACCTTCAGGAAAGAGGTTCTGGATACCTGCTCAAACCTTACTGATATTCTTTGTATTTGCCCTCCATTCTTTCTTCAGACAGTTTCTGTCCAAATTGTCATTTCTTTTTCTACAAGTGTTATGAAAAGGATTATGTGATCATGGTGGTACCACAGTGTTGCTACAGAAATGAGATATCCACTGCAACAGAGAATTGTGGGTGTGAGGGTAAAGATGGGAACAGTAATAAAGGGAATTCTGATGCTATCAGTGCCATCACAGTGAGACCTGACTTTTTTAAAATGTGTTCTCTATATTTTTTGAATGAAACTTATTAGAGAAGGAATGGATTGGTTATTTCTATAATAGGCTATCCATTCTGAAGAGTGGAAATATGACCTCTCACAATGAATTCCTGTCAGGTGACTAAATGACACTGCCTTTATTCTTAGTCAACTTCAGGTTCACCTTGTGAAGTGCTTAGTTGATTTTCAGGACATATTACAATGTGTGTCTTTTTAAAAAAGTTTGTCTTTCTGTGTAAGGTTTCTGGAGACTCTTTGTCCAAAGCAGGAATCTCATAGAGGTTAGTTGAGCTTCAACACTTAGATATTGTTAAATATTCTTTAGAAAAAACAAGATTGGAAAACAAATAAACTGAAATGCAATGGAGAAAAACCACTTGTCAAAAGAGGTCTTTGTTTTCTGGGCTATTTCTACTCATAGTGATTACTTAAAAGGTAGCCTGAAGCAGAAGGTCATGCGCCTTTGTTCACAACCAAACAAAATCCTTAAGGAAAAATCAATAAAGTGATCCCAGGCTGATTGTAATAAAAAATATAATGTAAAGAAAAATAAGATTCTCTAAACAAAATTCAATACATTAAAAAAAAAAAATGCTGGCGATAGAACATAACTTTCTGGATACCCTGGACTTCAGCAGTTCTAAAGGGGAGAGTGGATCTTAAAAGGCAAGATGACAGAAAGGCAGTAAGAAAGTTACAAATCTATTTTTTATATTGAAGAAAACTTTTAAATGAAACTGCACTTTTCAGTGGAATTCTATTTCTAGTGTTTGCATTGTGTGAAAATATTAACAAAAGTAGGCAACATCTTAATGAAAACTATTTCTTTCAGCAAAAGAAAATGTAACTTTAAAAACGGTGCCCTTTCTGCCCGGGTAATTTGACATCGAGAATTAAAAGAAAGATTAAAACCGGAGTTGTTTAATAAGGTGATGAGTTTGCCTGTCTCTTTTTAATGAGGAAATTACAGCAATGGTTTAAAAATTTTCCGTTAGTAATAGCATTTATCTTGGAATGTTTTAGACCATTACTCAAGGTTACATTCTGTTTTGGGATTTGTTTTTTTTGTTTTTTGGTTTTGGTTTAGTTTTGTGGGGTTTTTTTAAATGGATAAAAACTTCACAGATTCTCTCTGTGCCTGGATATTCAAAATAATGAATGAAAGCATGGATCCGATTCTTTTAACGACGCTGCTTATATAGTCTTCTAAGTCTTTTTATGTTCTTATATAGTTTAGACATTTCTATGGCAAAGTGTGATGTATATGAAGCAGTCAGTAAAGCCTCTATTAACTGTCAGTTAATTAAATACCATCTGGCCCAGGACTGTACATGCTCCATTTTGATCTGGACCATGACACACTGGCTTACCAAACTTCTTAAGCT
This sequence comes from Melozone crissalis, assembly GCF_028551555.1. NCBI lineage: Eukaryota > Metazoa > Chordata > Aves > Passeriformes > Passerellidae > Melozone > Melozone crissalis. The sequence continues at coordinate 29,240,790 of NW_026535784.1, read as the reverse complement.
ACCAGTTTTGATTCATGGGGACATGATCATATATCTTTAAGGTCTCAGACAGTGTAATCTTGGAAATACTCATTATTAGAAACTCATTGCTATATCTCGTATTTTTATGTCTGCTGTAACTTCTTGATTTATTCCTTTGATATTATTTCAGATTCATCAATCAATGCTGGTTTTGAGGTCCTGATAATCTGAATGAATTTAGCAAACTACAAGACGTGAAATTACTGTAAGTAAAATCTTTTCAAATTTTTACTGTGGTTGGGGTCAGGGAGAGTTCTTAAATAAAATATTTAAGAAACATCTGAATATAACCAACCCCAGGAGAATGTGGGAAAATTATATTATTTCTTAGACTATTTCAACATCAAAGGTAGCACTGGTGAGACAGATAATCATTAAAAGCTGAATTGCTGTAAGTGTCTCGATAGTGCACTTAAACACATTTCAGTTGAGTGAAATAATTTAAAATATAAAGTTTGATCCAGAATCACATATGTCAATTATCATGTTGTCTGTGATATTAAAAATGTATGCAGCTGGAGGCTAAATTATCTGAGATCTCTAAGAGTCAGAAACATTTAATCCTTTCCTTTTTTTTGAGTGGGGTAATTTTAGATATTGAATGCAAATAAATCAGACAACGAAGGGGAAAGTTTTTCTATCTTTTGATGTTCTTGGAAGCCAGAATAACATGAGAGATTTGCAAAAACTAACTTTAAATATTTTTTTTATTACCTGCTGCTGACGTTGCTTGACTGATTGTAATGGATTTTTCAAACGGAACAAAGCCTTTTACACAAAGAACTACTTAAAAATATGACATCTACTGTATTTGCATGTCTGCATGACTAACAAATTTTTCTATGAAACTGACACACAAAATTTTGTGTCATCTTCATTTTTCCATAAAAGTGATTTTTTTTTCTTTTACTATCCTAAGTCATGGAAAAACCCCTCTTAAACATAATACTTCTAAAGTTAATTTGCTCTTCACTGCTCTATTGTCTCAGTTTTATGTCCTCCATATCACCATTAGTAAGGGTAGGACTGATCACTACAAAATGCAACAGATTCATAATAACAAGACACTCTTATTTTTTCCTTAAGTTATGACAAAAGCCAAGGTCAGAAGGGATACTTTGCCTACTTGCCTATAATTTGGGGTAATAAGAAAATTCTTTCTTGGTCTTATGAAGACAAAGGTGCAGTTCATAGAACCCTAAAATGATTTTGATCATGAGTTTGAAGGGACCCATAAGAAACACCAAAATCCAGCTCCTGGCCTTGCACAAGACACTTTCAAGAATGATACTGTGAGGGTATTGTCCAAATGCTTATCAAACTCTGTCAGGCTGCTGCTGTCACCATTTCCCTGGGAGCCTGTCCCAGTGCCCAACAACACTCTGGGGGAAAATTTTTTGTCTAGTATCCAGCTTAATCTCTACTGATGCAACTTCAGGGCATTCTCCCAGGGCATTGTCACTGGTCACCAGAGAGGAGAGATCAGTTCCTGCCCCTCCTCTTCCTCTCACAAGGAAGTCACAGACCACAATGATGTTTCCCCTCCGCCTCCTCTTCTCCAGGCTGAATAGACCAAGTGACCCCAGATGCTCCTCATGCAGCTTGTCCTCAAGGCCCTTCACCATCTTTGTTGCCCTCCTTTGGCTGCTCTCCAACAGTTTAATATCTTCCTTAAGTTGTGGTGCCCAAAATTACACACAGTTGAGGGGATGCTCGCAGAATACACCTCAATAACAAAGCTTAGTTGTCTGGGAAGTGAATACATAAGTATGAACAGGTAAATCTTGTCTTCTAATAGTACTCAGGAACATCTAAGACAATTTTTTTAACTTTTTTTTTTTATTTTAATAGCCAATTACATATGGTCCTTGGCCTTCAGTTATCTGCTGTAAGAATTTGCAAATGAGATATCAGAGTCAGATAGAAGTCCAGGATATGTGGTTTGTCCAATAAATTAGAAGAGATTTTCTTATCAGAGAATCAACATTTCTGCTGGCAAGCCACCTGCTCAAAGATTTACCTGCAGATTCCATTTTGAGGAAAGTTAAAGTTTCATGGAGATATTTACAGATACTAGTTAACAATATTTCAGTATTAAATATTTGAAATTCACTTTTCAGGAGTACATTATGATCAACCACACAAATGATGCAAGGATTTGGTTTAATTGGATGGTTGTTCAAGTAAAATACAAAAAATGTAAAATACTACTGCCCTAGTTCCAAAATTAAAGGAAAATACTTGTGAAACTGTAGCCTTTATTTAGCAAAAGTCCAAAATTGTTTATTCTTTTCATTTAGTCCACTGTTTTTTGACCGAGATTATTTCCTAAGAAAAAAATTGCAATGAAAAGTATTTTATTTCCCATTCTGTTAATAGACTTAGCTAGGAACATTGTTTTCCATTTGCTTTTGAAAGTAGACTTTTTTAAAAGTATCACCACATGTCAAAGAGTGAGGCCTTCCAACTCAAAATATTCTGTGATTCTGTGGCTTCTTGATTGATTGATTGATTGATTTAGTTAGTTTTAAAAAAGCATTTTGACTGGCCAGTCATTCTGGACACTCATATTCCCGAGTCTTGTATTGTGACTTACAGGATGACATTCCTTCAGAGGCTACTGGAAATCCATTGGTGGTCAGAGGATTGAATGTCATCTGAAATGAAACCTTCCTTTTGTGATCTGAATCAGAGCTCTTTTTATTTTAGTTTGCATGAAAAGTCCCTTGATTGACTAAAACTATAACAACTGAGAAAATGTACCAATTTTCAAACTGAAACAGTTTGTTCATTTTCTTTAATTCCTGTATTTTTAAGCAAAGTTTGGAAGGTCGGTCTTTTTTGAAACTATATGGCACAGTAATTCCAATGGAAACTGTAGCTCATACATCAACATTAATTTGAATTTGCTTGTTAAAACACTTGTGATAGGTTGCATGTACTGTAGTATCACTGTTGTGATTGCTTTTACTTTTATTATTCTTCTGGAAAAGGATACTATATCAATGCTGAATAGTCAGACATATTTCAGGCTCATTTCACAACACTGTGTGGGAAATTTGATCATATGGTCCTTCTTGCAAGTGTTGTGGAAACATTTTACCCAGAATTTAAAAAGTTTTTATTCAAGACCTTAACTAGTTCTCCATCCTTTTCAAAGTTTGAACTTCACCAACATCTCTCCTGGGTCATAAATCTGTGTAAGAAGAGCTCATATGGAGAATATGTGCTGATTTTTACCTTATTACTGCAACTGTGTGTATGTTGTATTATTTATGTTTATCCCAGGTAAAGGTTAGCTGAGATAGGTGATGGTTATTTTATTTGAAATTTATATTCTTGGTGGGCCAAAAGGCAAACTACTGTGTTAGGCACTTTACAAATAGAAAGGCAATGACAGCTCCTGTCCTAAATAATTTAAAATTTGCCTATGATTTGTGACAATTTAGAGAACTGCCTGTAAAATAGCAAAATGAAAGACCAATTAATAATGACAGCCCTTTTCCAACAGAATGCAAACACAATTCAACAAAATCCTTCAACAACTCTAACCATAAATATGGATTTTTGAGCTCCAGAGTGTCAGAATATGCATGACTGCAAAATGTGCATCTCTGGCCACGTTATTTCATTGTCCACTGAATCACATGGCCCTCAGCACTTGGTAAAATACCACTATGCTACTGATCTGAACTTATTTTGGAAGAGACAAGGACTCTGACTCTGCAGCTGAAGACAATTGCTGAATCCACAGAGCGATCTTTTAAAATACGTTCATCCTTCTCCTAGAACCAGCAGTCACTGTTATGATGACAGGTGACCTAAGAAACTTGAACTTCTGCCAGCACAGTCTTGAGTCCCATTACAGCACCATATAGGTATTTTTCACCTGCTATAGGATCTTTGGTATGACCTTCTCTGAAATTCACTGACTTTATTGTAAGTGGTATCTTTCTAATACTGGCAACACCTTCATACATTTTAATGAGCTGCCCTGAAAATAATAGACTTTTGTCATCATATTCAAAATATCTCAGCTTTGAAAGGAGTATTTCTCATCAGCATCAATTCTTAGGGTCCTATTCCCAGCACCTATTCCTTTACATCCTGGAGGAAAAAGACAGCTTGTTTTCATTTTAATGGGGCAAGGGACATAGCTATGTTGAAGGTCTGTTTATCCACATCTTGTAATTTCTTTGTCTATTAAACTAACTCATTAATTTTTTTTATTATTATTTATTGTGTGCTGCTGCTGTAGTCTACATTACTATGCTCCTACCTCTGGCTGTGTTTCAAGTAAGTCTGAAAAACAAATGTAGGCTCATGATAGTCTGGTGAAGTGCTAGTACTTGCTTAGCAAGCAGTAGGTTTCCAGATTGTAGTGGGTTATTTCAAAGAAGACAAGCTCTAAAAAACCAAAAAAACCCCCACAAAAACATTAATCTCAGCAGCGATTCCTGTACTTTGATTGCTACCCCAACATTTGTATATAAATGAAAATGAAGCATCTGGTGTTCTAAAGAGTGACAAGGAGATGCAAAACAAAGCTTGGTTAGGGGAACCCCTTGTTTAATACTGACTTTTATTTTCTTTTTTGAAACATATAGTTTGTAACCAATAGTAAGACATATTAAAGTATGGTAGGCACTAAACAATGTTATATCATATTTTTGGTTTTCTTAGCCAAGTTCTAGTCAGTCAAGCAGACCTAGGAAAACTCATCTTACCCTTCTACTGATCCACAATAACGAAATTAGATAGAAAACCTGAACTTACCATGAACTGCAACAACTACCCAAAGAAATCTTGAAAGACAGGAATTACTGTTCTTTTTCAAGACAAGATCATTGAATGCATCAACTGATTTCCTTAAACAATGTTAATGTGGCAACAGAATTATGTATTTATTATATAATACAACATTATTATATTTGTTTATATTTTAATAATTTATATTTTTATTATTTATAATATGTTATAAATATTATATGTTTTACTACAATAAGGGAATATCTATGGAAAAATCTTGTCTATATGTACAGTGGCCCTAATTTAGCAAAACTCTTATTAACTTAGAGTTAACCATGTAGTAAAGCCCTCTCAGTATCTTCAAGTAAACTATGAATATTCATGAAGTTAGGCATTTATTTAGAGGGTCTACTGAATTGAGAAATTAATAATTTGTTGTTTTTGAGACCCCACTGAAAAACTGAGTTTAGTGGAGAATAAGCTGCTACTGAAAGAAACACTGAAACATCCTCTAGAATACTGCAGTAGGAATATGTTTTCTATTAAACTGCCTGGGACCTTTCCACAGATGAAAAGTTGAGTTTATATAATTCCATCTGGGGAAAAAAAATAATCCAATAAAGGAGCAAGCCCTCAGCTTGGGGAAGCTCAAGTCAACAGCAATGGCATTTTTAGAAACTTTGCACATGCTGAAGACACACTTCTTTATAGGATTTTAATGCAACACTCAATATTACCAGCATTAGACAAAGTGTCTGAGACAACATTATCAGCACAAGAAAATGTTTCATATGCACATATATTGACATAACTGAATTTTTGTGGGTTTTTTCTGTCTCCTCTTTTGAAAATATTTCTCCATGCTTTCAATGACTTTCTCTGTAACATATGAGAAATATTATGCTTAAAAAAAAAAAAAACAAAAAAAAACAAAGAGAAAAGAACACCTGACTAAAGCATTTGGAATTTTTATTCGAAATATTTTCATGTACATAAGTTTTGTTCTGGCAAGAAATGCAGTGTCTGATTTTTAGTTAACATAACTGTTTTTCAGTGAGACACACACAGGCTGTCTCACAGTACTATGCACTCAGATGTGCTAAAGAGGATCTCAGTTGCTTTAGTCTTTAGGGCAGTCAGCTGAACCAAAAATTCATGGAAGGAGATAGAAATGAGAAGGTCTCCTAAGGTGAAACTAAATGGCTGCTGCTTTTCCTGTTCTTCCTGCTGTGTTTTCGTGCTGTGCAGTTGTGGTGCAGAAGAAAGGCTTCATGACCCAGCCAGAAGCCCCTGCTCACTGTAGCCCTGTGCTCAGGGTGATCTCACAACATAGTGACAAAAACTTTCAGTTCCAAGCATCCAAAACAAATTAAAAATTTTAGTTGAAATTCTCTGCTGGTCTAAACTAATGCAGCACTACCAGAGTCAGTAAAGCTTTGCCTGTTTACACCAGTGGAGAAATTATTCCTCTATAGAGAGATCTTGGAGTTCAGCTATCATGGAAGACTGATTTCCTGTCAATAATAAATGTCCTCAGTATCCTACACAAGTCTTCAGTTTATTGCCTCTGGACATTTTTTAATAGCTGCAAGTCTCAAGATGGAAGCAGATTTTTATGCTTTATTTTGAAGGGTAAGGATTGTTCAGAAAAGATACTTCCTGAGCTGCCCAGGGAAAAGACTATTATAACACTGCCGTGGTTCAACCTATCAGCCTAACTTGCGTAAGAAAAGAAACTTATTTCTTTATAACTTGTCTTTCATTTTCACATCCATTTGTTCAAAGACGTCTGAAAGTCCCTGAGCACTGACCTGAATAAAATGAAGAAGGAGGCTAATAGAGTGTTCACCTACAGTATTGTTTCCTCTCTTGTTATTAGATGGATATGACCCTGTCTTTGATCTTCCTACAGATGGTACAGCCAAGGGTGCCTAGAATAAAGAGTGTCACACTCCTCCTAGGAGGAAAGAAAGAAAGAGGAGTAGAGCGGGAATATGCACAAGCAAGGAAATGGCCACTCTGGTAATTACAAGTGACAAAGATAAATGAGTAAGAATGTGTGAACATGGTCCTCAGTGGGTCCTTAAATAGGTAGAAAATGTAAAAATGCAGCATGGGAGTTGATGAAAGCAAGGTGAAATGATACAGAAATAAAACCAGGACTTTCTCTTTGATTCAGTAAACCCTCAGTAAGGGAAGTGATTAAAGAAATGAAATATTTTAAGGGTTTTTCTCTCTCTTGGTGGTTCTTTATATACCAGCACACTGTTTATTTTTCAAGGGTATAGCTCCTTATTTCTGACTGCTTGTCAAACACTGAGCCTATATCTATTGTCAAATTATAGTGAAATGGTTGCTGTTTATAGAGACACATAACAAGGAATAAGGTAGCCAGCTCTGATGTGTGAGTAAGAGCTTCACCGGGAAGAACAAGCTACTTATTTGATTGAAGAAAAAGGTTATGCTCTTTTATGTGTTTATCCCAGTGTCTCTTTGGTCATTGCTCAGGTTTTTAGGTTTTGGACTGTGCAATGAAGAATTTGAATGAAAGAAGCAATATTATCTCTACTCATTGACATTAGAGAGAAGTAACGTTACTATAGATCCTTTCCCCACCGCCCTCTCCCCCCTAAAGAAAACCAAACCAAAAACAAAACAAACAAGAACCCACCCCCTCCAAAAACTGAAAAAAATTATGCTTACTATTTTTCAGATGTGATGCAGGAGACAATAGAAACAGGAAGGACTAATTTACTCTTATTGATACTTTCCACTATTACTGCGTATAAGTACTGGAGAGGTACATCAGCATTTTAGGCTGACAGCCACAGGACACTGTCCCATGGCTCACACAGCCCTAGGTGCAGCAGCATTTCTCTTCCCACATACTTGTGATGCCAGGCTGTAATTGACACTGGAAGAAGGAGAGTACAAAAGGTTTCATATCTTGTCTTCAGAATTTTTTAAAAATACATTATTAAGAACCACAATTAAATACTGGATCCAGGTATTTAACTCTGTCCTTAACTCTGCTCCTGGCTTAGTTTGTGACATTGGTTGCATCACTTAGTCTCTATCTACATGGTTCATGTAGCCTTTACCTGAAGACCTCCAAAAATTTTTGAATATCACAAAGCTTCTGTATATGTGTGTGTAGAAATATGAATCTTTTGTTCTTGAAACAGAACAAAAACAACTTCTCTGTTTCAAGAACAAAAGATTCATATTTCTACACACGCATACACATATACATTTTGAGGTCTTCAGGTAAAAATTGCTTTCCACAAAATTCAGGGGAGCATTTCTACACATCTTCAACTGAATGTATTTAGGATGGCATTTGCTTTGGCATAATTTATAATTTACAGTATTTCTTTATTGTTTTTAAGGTAAATATATCAAAATCATATGGACCTAAATAAGACCTCTGGTGGTGAGTGTGATTAAAAACTGAAATATGAGCCTATTCACTCATACCATCTGTTTTGTTAACCCTCCAGAAGGGAGGAACAGTTCTATATGGTGATTAAAGTGTATGACAGATAATTTTACCTGCATATTTTCTGATTGATCAAAAAGTAGGAAAATATATAATAAAGTAGTTAGGAAGTATATTTGCTTCTAAAAATAAACTGACAGGAATATGAGAATGATTTTGAAACAGCAGAAGTTTTTGAAACCTGAAAGGTCTTGATTATCCCCCAGCATGTTGATTCTTCCACTTGGAGAACATAAAGGTTTATATTATAAACGTGCACCTCTCATAAGAGAATCTTAAAAGCCTATCTTCCATATGGCAGGGAGTAAGGGGGAAAATGTCAATGCTTTTTCTTTAAGCTACAAATAATCATGGCACTAAATGAAACAAAGGTAACTTAGCAACAAGGTATTCCTTTTCTCATCTAGCATTTTCTAAAGAATTCCTACTGAGGCCAACCCATGAGCCTTGAGCTGTTTATCTGCTTACTTGCACTGGAAACATTCCACTTCTTTTTAGCAATGCCGTCTGTGAAAAGCCAACCAAATATGAACAGTGATTATAAACTTGAAGTGCAAAGGGAAGACCTTGAAATAGTGTTAACTCCAGTATTTCAGTACTCTACAGATACAGCTTTTCTAAAGCTGGATGAATCACTTGTAGCAAGTGAGCTTTTTCACTAAATATAGTCTTCTACATGTTTATGAAGTGTCACTCAACAGACTGCCTTTGAAATTAATGTGCAAATTTTAAAGTGCTTGAGAAAGGCCTTATCCAAAGACTAAAGAATGGATGGAAACACTCCTACTGACTTCTCCTGACAGAGGCCAAATACAGCGTGCAAACATATTTTATTTGATGGACTGTCCACTAGCTGTTTATTGCAAGTATTGTTTAGGAATATAATTAATGCCATTCAATATGGGTTTATTGCAAGCAAGCCTTGTCAAACCAACCTTTTACAAATTTCCCTCTAAAAGGTAACTATATATTTGAGTTATTACTGAGGCATTTAGCATGTATGAATGAGGCATTAATGTATGAATGTATAATTTTAATGTATTTAATAACTAAAAATCTGACAAAAAGATTAATGCTGTGAGATATCAAAGAGAAACACGTAGCTAAATCAAAACTTAATTAACATGCTGATGAAAAAATAACCCATAAATGGGAAATTATTGTTAAAGAGGTTTTGTTAAGGGAGTTGCTGCAAGCTTTTGGTACTGAATCTAAAGTTATTCAATACCTCTCTCAACAGTTTCATGTTAAATGAATAGATAGATAGATAGATAGATAGATTAGATAGATAGATAGATAGATAGATAGATAGATATTGATTTGGTAGAATTTATATAGGACATAAAGTATGGCAGTGAGTTTAAAAGATTAATCTTTCAAATTTTGGTCTCTCCTAACATGACAAGGCAGCTTAAATAGACATTTTAAATAATGCAGACAAAATTTTGGGTAAAGAATAAAACCCAACAAAACACAGAATGAGAACTAGATCTACAGAATGGTAAATAAGCCTACTGAAAACAGTTGCAGGAGTCAGTGGGCATGTAAGTGAAGACAAGTAGGGAAAGCAAAGAGTTTGCCTGTATGTTCAGTGCTGCTGGATTCAAGCTATATTTCTCCATACAGATGTAGGGCTCACTTTCAAAAATGAAGAGAGTAGAAAGCAAGGCCACAAATATTGTCTAGATACTGCACAAAAATGGCTTGCTATGCAAGTGGCAATGGCACCTGTTTAGAATGGCAAAAGTAAGACTGACAGGTGACCTGAATGAATTATGTTAGCAGTGCCATTGCATATTGGCTTATTTTCATTAGAAGTAAGTCATAAGAAGAACCTGTACCAGGAAACTGAAGGAAGATAAATTCAAGCAAGAACTCAGTCACCTTTTACGATATTTTGCTTTTATTTTCAACAATGCAAATTATAAGCCACTGGAACAAAGCCACCAGTGGAAACAATGAGTACACCAGGGTGGGTACTGGCCAAACCCATCTGCTGTCTGTGGCAGGAAGGAAAAAGAAAATGATATGGTTTAATTAGGCAGTGGCTTCATTAGCTTAACTCAGCTGGGATCTATATCAGCAACAAATCACACAGTGAAGCTCATGAGCCTATTTTGAGTTGTTTCTGCTTGTCAAAGCCTCTGTTTGTGTTTGATCGTCAAGGCAATGCTGATGCCTGACTGAACTTCTGCCAGAATGAGAAGGAAGCTGGAAGAAGAAGTGCTGTTTTCTCTCTGCTCTGAGTAGTAAATCTCCCTGAATCTTGTTCATAAGATACAGAAATAATTCCATGAAGTACAGGATTACCTTCATGGGAGATGCTAGCAATTAGTTTGGTCAACTTATCCCTGTGTACAGTCAGTAGCCAAAGAGATAACATTACCATTTTTAGTGAAAAGCTGAGGCATTTTCATTCTGGTCTATATAAGTGAGATATAATGACTTGTCACATACTGAAGATCAGATTAGACGATTTGAGGATTCCTTCTGGCCTCAGGTTTTATGAGTCCTTCACAATCCTCTTTGTGTGCTGCCTCATTGGTCCTGTGAATCACATGCCACTGCTCCTATTCCCTGGTTTTTATGACTATGACCTTTGTAAAGAAGAGTTCTTGAATAATTTAATGGAAAGGGGGAAAAGTGTGAAAGCAATCTAAAGAAAGGTAAATGAACAAGAGATAAGAAAGCCTCAGAAATGTTAGGACATTTTAAACCTATTTACAGAGCATAATAGTCTGCCTGCATATAGGGACACCAGATTTTAAACATGTTTTCTTTCCTGAAGGAAAGGTATCAGTGGAATGGAGTCATATTACTCATAATGCAGCATCTTTTAGGGCATTTTTACTCTTGCTCTAATATTCTCGTTTCCTTAAATCCCAGGCCCATAGATATGATTTCAGACAACTCTTGAAATTCTTAAATTATGTTTAGTTGTCAATGCCTTTGAGTAAACAGTATCTTTTGGGCTTTTTCTGTTATGTGAAATGATAGTGTGTTCTCAGAATACTTCCTAAATATCCCTGGTTGTTCTGAGAATAATTTGCTACAGCTCTTTAAGGGGTGTGACACTTTTCCCCAGGTACAATAAATTAACTCTTATATGTATGATTTTGTAAGAAAGAGTTTCTGTTCTGTTTGCTGTTTCCACAGTTTCCCCTGAATAGTAATGCTACCAAAGAAATTTCTGTGCATGTCTATTCTGCAACTAAGCCGTTATGTATTGCTTATATTACTGTGCAAATGGAGAGGCTTCCTCTTGTGCTTCAAGTGGCTGTGGAAGTGCCATCCATGAGATAGCCTTCAACTTGAGTGTTTTTATGCTTTTTAAAATTTATTTATTTCTTTATTTTCACCAAGGATGCAAGCATTGGAAAAGTTCAGTTTTGAGATAGATACCTTTATTTTACCTTCCAGAGCTGTCTCATATTTTTACTGCTTCTTCAGAACATTTTGAATCAATGCTATCTCTGAGTAGCTACACTATCTGATGAGTTTTTAATTTTTTCTGAAAACGGAGATGACTTACTTCTGTGGAGAAACCTTTTGTATCTTAATGAATCTCAAGATCAGTTTTTTTTTCCAGATGAGTATATGAATGACATTGTTTTACTTTCTACATTTTGGTCAGTCATAACCATACAATTTTCTTATGTGAATACAGCAATTTAAGGATTGTGAACAAAAATGAAATGGCAGTTTCTCCAAAGAATTGTGTCATAGTGCAAATGCCTCTATGTTAGTAAGTCAAAAGGTTTGTAAACACAAATCTTTAGAAAAAAATAAGTGCTTAAGTCTGATTTCAGTGACACACAGATGCCTTAATGATTTTGAAAGTCTGCGATATTACTACTTTGATTTTTGCCATTAAGCAAAATAGCAGACCAAGAATAATTTCTTCTTGTCTGAATAAAAGAATGCATAAGAAAATAATCCCTGATAGATTGCCATTGGTTTTCTGATGTAGAGACATCAAGGGTGATTAAATCTTTACAATGGATTTTGTCAGTTTTGGTAATAATGTAATAATAATATAACATGACATTTTTTTAGATAAAATATGAACTACTGAGGAGGCTATAATTATTTTCTTTTTATATATCTGCAATGCAAATCTGTGGAATATGTAAATACAGTTAAACATCTTAAATGTAAACATGCCCTTGTAGCTACACTATGGAAGGGAATAGGCATGCTTTTAATGAAGTTTGGCTTCACAGTATTGCAAATATCTTTAGAAATATTTTTAAGAAGCTTGAATATATTTTCATATCATGTTGGCTTTACATTTACTCAAAATTTAAGTTCAGCAAGATACACTACAACCATTGTGTCATCCAGTGTTCGCTGTGTTAGCAAATACTTTACTCTCAGTGAATGTAAAGTGGCTTAGATGATGAATCAATATTTGTGCTTCTGCTGTTCTTCCAAATCTTCTGGTAATTATTTAATTTATAAATACATGCAATTTCTGTCATGCCAAGATTAGATATCAAATGAAATAGAGGGCTGCTGAAGCAATTGTATTAAAAAAACCCAAAAACTTTTAATGAGATTTTAAAAAGTAATGTAATTAAAATTCAATACATAAAACTTGACCAAAATGACGTATTTTCTTAATCAATGTGAGACAGATAATTGGATGTGTCCAGGTTATTCTATCATATAATAGAATGTATTCATCAAAAAATAATAATCAAAATAAATTGAGTTGACCATTCACTTTCTCCCCTGTTAAATAGGGGAAGAAAATAAGAGGCTAGATAAGGAGCTTTTAAAATGAAGAGTGAAAATGGGTAGGGGTAACAAAAAGTTTAAAAAAATCAATTCCACATGACCGATTAACAACTTTCCATTTTATTTTTTTTTTTTAATCATTTGGTAACAAATTAATTAAGAACAAAATTCTATTAACTTTGAACCATGGAGATGGAAGGCTTATTTTCAAAGTAAGCTGTTATTCACTTTTTTAGAAAAGATGGTGGAATCAAGCCTGAGGACTGCCTTTGAAGAGTATAGGAAAATCATTGCATTAAGGAGTAGACCTGCCATTTTCACAGTGTTTTCTCTAACACACTTATTAAGCATCCCGTCAAACCCCATTCTGCTCATCTTTCCATCTGGTGACAAAATGATATCTCTCCCTCTTTCACTTCCACTTTAGCATTACAGTAAACTGCAATGTGGCTTCAGACACTAAGATGTCAGACTGCTGGGCTGTGAATGAAGATGAATGCATGTCTCAGCAGAAGGGTCAGGCATAAGAGACAAATTAGAGATTGTTTTTCCTTTTCCTGTCAGCAGAATCTGCCCTCTGATTTCACAAGGGACGTTAGAGATGGAATTTAGTGACAAAAATCTAGAGAAGTTTGGTAAATCAAGCCCACGGAGTACCATCTCACTTTTCCTCACATTGAGGGTCACTTGTACAGGGTAACTTCAATGAACTCAGTAAGGAAGGCATATTCTGGTCTTTAATATCTGTGCATACTTAGTGTAGGCATAGGAATCCATATGTGATGTGGACTGGACATGTTATGAAGAAGACCAGAATAACAGACAAACGGAACTCTTGTGAATTTATAACTCAATATGCTTGAACAAATTGCTATGACAAAATAATCTGTACCCTCAGGGAGTAGGGAAGTAGGGGTGGGAAGAAAACTGAGTATAGATTTTCCTAATAAGTGAAGCATCACATTTTTCACAAAACAATTTAGAAACTTCAGTGTAGATTTTGATACCTATCCTGTTATTCTGCAGTAAAGTAGTGAACGGGGAAGACAATAATTATGTATGTAGACTTCTTTCTGCTTAAAAAACATGGGGTTTGTCACTAATGCACTGTTGTTACAGAGAATTTTGTACATGTTTTGAACTGCTTTTGCTATGGAAAAAAAAATACTTAATGTTTGAAAAAAAGGAAATAAAAAGAAATACAAGAGGAGAATTTTGCCTTGCTTTTGTTAAGATGAGAAATAATTTACATTTAGCTTAAGTCACAAATTTTTTACTTTACTCAATTTAAAGAGTGATTGAAGAACAGACATCTTTGTAAATGATCCCTGAGGTTCCTTCCTCCAATGCTGTTTCATCCCTTGGAAATCTTTGAGAGTATTTCCAATTGTGATTTGATTTCCAGTTGTGCCATCTATTTTACATAACAATTGTTTTTTCTCATTCAGTACAAGTGATGACATTTAGGTTTTAGAATCAATTCAGAGCAAATATTTAGGAGAACTTGAGAGACAGGATATAAACGCTTGACAACAAAACTAACTAGTGATGTATCTGTATTTCTTTCCTTTAATCTATGTGTATTTCTTTCCCTTATACAATTCTGCCTTACAGATGCATTTGTACAACCTAATCAATTTCTAAACCTATGTTTAATATTTCAAAAGATGTGTGAATGTTTTTACCGCCTTCCTTAAATGTAGGTCTGCAGACAACCATTACTACTAAAAAGTAAAATTCTATCTCTCAATTCAATAAGTAAAATAATCACACTACATGACTGAAATGCAGAATTATTTTCTCTCTCTTGTTACGTTTTGTCGTGATTTAGTGTATCAATTTAATAATTTTCCTGTATTTAGTTACATATATGAAATATGCACTGCACTGATGATGATGATGAATTGACCAGATTTCCATATTGTCTTAATTGTTTATAAATGGAATCTTTATACGAGAATGGGAAGATTGTTGTAACCAAGGGAATGAACCCTTTTTTTTTTGCTGTACCCTTACAGCACCAGGAAGGTAAAAGAGGACAATATTTCTGTCACAGAAAAGTATTCATGCTGACCAGTATAACTTCCATGTGCTGTCCTGTATTTCTGCATTTCCCCACTGTTTTTTCGGTTATGTTATAACAACCATTTATTAGAGTATTTTGTACATGGAAAGAAAACAAATTATTTCATGGATGCATTGGAAGTACATTGTTACATGATACTCTAGTTTTGAATAAGTAACTATTTATATATTAAAATGGTATAACATTTGGTATTTCACTGGCCATTGTCCAGATATTAAACCACCAAATTTTGGCATCTGTCCTTTATTACAAAAGATTCTGGTTGGATAAAATCTCTGTGTTTTGAGGTACATGGACTATGATAGCTAAATGTATGGATGAGGTAGAAATACTTAGTAGGATCTGAAGATTATTTTGTGTGTCATAACCCAAGCATATATTTTTATGCTACTGAGCACTGGCTTGTTTTATAAATATGTTAGTGATGATTGTCTTGAGAGTAAGCTAGTGAATTATTTATAGTACCAGGATATGTGTGGGTTTTTTTGGTTGTCTCGAGTCTTTTTTTTTTTTTTTTTTTTTTTTATGTTGAACAATTGAGAAGACAGTGATGTGGTTTTAATTCACAGGTTAGGTGAGCTGGAAAGTTTTCTGGTTTGCTAGGACCATAAATGGCAATGTACCTATTTGATGGTGACCAGGCAGAATATTGGGTGTACAGGACAGTTCTTCAGCCAGAGCCTGTAACAGGCTTATAAATCTCTGTAAACAGGCCACAAAGGATAGGCAGAGACCTTCACTTTGTTCATATAGTTCATAAATATATACAGCAGACATGGAAAGCATGAGCTAACATGAAAAGCTAGAATAAAGATTTAAAGTTTTAGTGGAGATTGAGAAGTTATCAAGGTCGACACATGCATGGTTATAACCTAGAAGCTCAAGGGACTATGTAGGAATAAAATGGAGATATAAGAAGTCAATCTAATCTATGTAGTGTGAAACTGAAACAGAAACTGGGAAAGACAAAAATGGATTTCAAAATAACTGGTTTTCATTTAAAACAGAACAAAACAAGAAATGGGTGATATTGTACTAGAAAACTACTTTAGACATTTAAGGTCTAAATCTGGAATATGCCTCATTGGTTATGAACAGAATAAGAGATTTAAGGCAAGGAGTGAATTAAATATCATGAAGTACCAAAATAAAAACCATCCATGATTTGTTTCAGTGCCACTGTTCCAGTTCACCATCTAGTTTATACAATGAAATTTAGAGTGGTGGGGTCACAGAAAGAAGTTAAGCATAGAAAAAAGAAGGTTTTCTTCTTCTTCTTCTTTCCTTTTCCCCTCATGGGATAGTCCTTTTTCATTATTATACGTTCTTGATGTAAGAAGCATCTCCTGGGGAATTCCATTTTTTACTTGTGGTGACAGAATGGACGAGATACGCCTGGAAGGACTGGACTCCACAGAAGAAATATATGCAGCTAAGTATAATAGTATTGAAAAATAAATCAATAATTATAATTTTCACACATGTGAGATCAGTCAGGACAAGGAACGTAGTCAGCTAATTAACGTCCTCTTCAGTTCGCATCACTCCACTACAGTGGGACTCTGGATTGGCATAGCACACCTGCGATCACCTCCAATAGCCACTGGATGTCACTGATGATCCACACAAAATCAGCTTAACCCTTTAAGCATTATCTTGTAATGCATGGAAGAGCCAGCAAAGAGGTCGCTTGCTCCCATGAAGGTGGGGATGTGAGTTGTCTATCACCAACATCTGCAATGGCAGATAAATAAGAAAATATCAAAAGAAACAGAGATATGGTCAACTGCAAGGCACACCATGAGTCAGGATACTTCAAAGTACTATTTGAATGTGAGATGATGGCTACTTATGGCTCTTGAAAATGTGCTATCAAGCCTTCCTGTATGTTCCAATACATAACAAATTAGGTGGGAGGACATCTTTTTTTAGTATTGGACTGTTCTTTTCACAGTACATAAAAACTGACTGGAAATTTGGTTTTCTTATTTAGACATTTCAACAACTCTGGGATTTTTCTGGAAGGACTGCAGGAATTCTTTCCCTTATCTGCCTAAATTGCCTTAGTTTGATGAGAAATAAATAATTTTCCAGCATGTTCTTACTCTCTGAAGGACAAAATTCCCAATGGCAATCCGAAGGAGAGAAGTAGATTGTTACCTGCCATAGCAAGAAAAGTAGAGGAATGAGAACAACATCAAAACCAAAGCATTTATATTCACAAACACATTCTTCTTATAATTGGCAAATTCATGATAGTGATGGTTCTTTCTGTACTTTACTACTGAGTATATTAAGTGAAAAGTAGTGAGAAGTGTACTTGTCTATTACAGAAATGAAGTTCAAAAGAAGAGTTTTCAATGTTTTGGGGCCATTGCATTCTATCTGGATTTAAATGGCTTTCTTTTTTATCCTCATGAAGATTTCTTTTCCTTCAAGCAGAAGCTATCATCTTGAGAAATCCATGTATCAATTAACTAGTTTTTTTCCTCTAACATTTCAACTTAAATCTTTGCTTGCTGCTTGATGCCAATGTATCCTTTTGTTCGAGGATGGTATGGAGATAGTGATCAGAGCTTTTAAAGACTCATTTACAGCTAGGGTAAGGCACAGCACAATGAGCTCTTTTCACTGATACACTTTTAGATAGCTTATTAACTATATACTGTGGAGCCAATAGAATCTTTAAAGAAAACGACAGTATATTCTCCAGGTAAAAGTCTATTTAGCTGCCCAGTTGAATCTGAAAAATTATGTAAAATGTTGCAATATGATAGTAATTGTCTGTAGAAGCAATGCAGAAGCAACCACATAATGATCTATGAATAAGAATCTTAGCTGGGATGTGAATAAAAATTATTCTGTTTTAAATAGTCTTTCTTTTCACATTGTGTTTCTCAGACAGCTTCATCATCTTATCTCTGGCTTTAGACAACATCCATGGAATGAGAAAAGCCAGCTTCCAACCTTGCTCCAGTATAGAGTGTAAAAAGGAGCCCAAGAGCCACGTTTCAGTCCACACTGAAGTATTCTGGCCTCCACGGAGAAAGCTGATTCTTCAAAATATATGATTTCACAATATTAACATTGTTTAACTAATAAAATAAATTACTACTACTGATTATAAAATTAGCTTGCCTTAAAAATAAAAAGTCATCAGGATTATTTCCAGCAGGTGCTTTCTGTGCAGTGCATTCTGCCAGATAACTGCATACAGTATAACAAGAAGTGAAACCTCCATTTATCTTGAGATGAATAATTTAATTATTTGTTCATGAGTGTAATAGTGTAGATTCATCTGTTTTGAGCAGATTTCTTTTGTCAGGTTTTGTATTTAAATACCACTTGCCCATCTATTGCTGTAAAATCTGATGTAGTATGAGTGGGACTTGGCAATGATTGGAGGTACACTTGCTTCAACAAGTCTCTAATATTTGAGTTAGTTGCCTCAGATGGCTCATTCATTTGTCTTCAGAGGAGAAAGAAGGGCTCTTCTGGAGGAGATTCAGAGATTCATAATGCCATGTCCCTCTATAAAGCTCTGCAGCACAGTAAGGGTGTTAAAAGAGCAAGTTGGGTAGTCCTGGTGTTCACAATGGAAGTTTAACACAGGGTTTTGTTTAGGCAAGGTTTTGCTTCACACCTGCTCTAGCCTTTGGTCCTGCATTAATAACTGAAACACACAAAGTTTATTTTCGTTGGTACACCCCATCACTTGACTTCCTTTAACAGGAATGGAGTGCTCAGAGGCAGCTCCATGAAGGCTATGCACTTGATGATGTGCTCATAAGCCAAACTGAGAAGTTAATGGGGACCCACTGTAAGGGTACAATAAACCTTCAAAGAGATTGTCCACTTAGTGTAGCTAATGTATATGCCTTATTATCTCCATCTTAATTTATCAAAAAATAAAAATTGCTGCATGCATTTAGAATACTCAAGGTATATTCTGTTATATATGCTTTCTTTTTTGTTTGTTGTTTGTTTGTTTTTCAGGTTCAGTAGCTAGATTCACAGGATCTCATTTACATCCTGACACTGACTCATTTAATGATGGCAAGTAGGAAATTTAGAAAAGCAGACAGTGGATATGAGAATTTTGTTTTGCCTTCTGGGAAGCATTCCAAGAAGGCAAATCCTTTTTCCCTGCAACCTGCTTTGTAGGCTTTGATGCTGCAAGATACAATCAAACCCATGACATTATATTGGAAAAAAAATAGAATTTTGAAAAACTGTGAAAGAGATCCATGTGCATACCTAAAGAAAAGAAAAGCAAGAAAAAATCCTTCTGAAAGGAAACAGATATTCTTCATAATTTTTTTCCCAGAGAAAATATTTGTAGATTAACTGCCAGTGTGCATTTGTCAAAAGATTACTATACATGTGTGAAAAAGAACATGAATAGAGAGAATGAAACTACAGAAATAGAATGAACACTTACAAACTGTGGTGACAGATTTACCAAACTGAGACAAGAGAAGGAAAAATGAGTACATTTAAAAACATCTGTGTAATTGGTGATTATTTTCAGATGCTATTTAGTGCAGAATGGACAATATACAAAACCAGAAAATGTAAATGCAGGGGAAGTATTACTTGGGACTTTGCTTCTCAGAGAGGCCTTTATGAAGACATTGCTTTGTGCTCATTCACCACTAGCCTGCTTTGCTTTGTGCTCATTCACCACTAGCCTGCTTCCAACTACCAGCGAATATTCATGTATTCTTCCAGACTGAACCAAAATTATCCGAAAGTGTCTCCTTCACACCAGGATAGCCTGTGCAGGGGTGAGGTGAGGTCTTAGACTTCTCAGACAGTGGCAGAGGCTGAATTCATTAGTCCCTGACTTCACACACTAGCCACTGGACTATCACATGTCAGGGAAGGACACTGCACTGTCACCACCTGCTTGGAAGGAAGAATCACTTTCACTTGGTTTGGTGCTAGCTTCCACAAGATGAAAGGCTGTCTTGCAATAAAGGAAGGAAGCCCCAGAGATGAGCTGGATTTAAGAAGTGCTCTTTCATCTAAGTCCCCTTCATTTTAGTATAGATGTCTCTACACACCTGTGCCAGTGGTTGTAGACGTAATTTTGAGGGACCTAGCTCTCTCAATGCAATATTTGGGAAACATAGTTCTCTAATCCAGTGAAGTGAGCTCTGCTGTTGGTGGTCAGCTATCTTACCTGCTGTATAGGCTCACTCTATTGCATTAAAGGTAGAAAATGAGGAATAAATTGAGGTGTATTTCAAAAAGTTAATGCATTTTTCTGTCAGTTCAGCTCTTTGATTATATTCAAATTTGTTGCTTGTTGTTCAAAATGCAGCTTTTTTAGGATACTTAGTTTTGCATGGGGTTTGAATCTAATATATTAAGAGGCAAGATCAGAATTTGTAAAAGTTATCTGGTGTGATTTCAGTAGTAAAATTTCTATTGACTTCACTTGGTGAGGAATTAGCAGAACACTGAGACTCTTTTTAAAATCTCACCCTGAGAGTGAAGCAAGGCTCTGCAGTCTTTAATACTGTAATGTGGATTGTGTTGGATTGTCCAATATCAGAAATGTGGACCAACTCAGAATAATTGAACTTAGACTTGTTTTGGCAGATTACTCAAAGGACATGAAAGTCAGTGTTTGCCCTTTCTATGTTTTTATATCAATTTTATTGTTGCTGTGGTAAGGCAGAAGTCCTATGATCCAGCAAAAAGCCTGCCAGAATGTACCCAAGTGTTTTGAACTGCAAGATGACAAAGTGAGTTTATACTCACAGAGCTGACAGAGTGAGGGAGAAGTGTTTTCTGTCATGTGACTGCAGCATTTTTTATCTGGTATTAGCTACCTGAGAGATGAATTGGCTACATCATTCAATTGCCATCTGAGTCTCTCAGGCTCTGCCAACATGATGTTTGTGAGGCTTTGACTGTGTGAGCTCTGTGTGGATCAAATGGGTGCCAGCTGTAACCTTGCAATTGAACAGATCCTGCTGGCCTGGTGTTGGTTGTGAACTCTCAGATCCTGTTAGGAATTTATGTTGGTTTAGGCTCAGACCCATGTGAACAGGCTGCATATTGTCTGGCCAGATTGCAATATTGCAGAATGAGCTTATATTTGCTTGGAGGGGGAAACAAAAAAAAAGGGTAAGCTTGCATGTCACTGTAAAATACTGCCCAGGCACACATTTAGACAAAATCCAAAATGTATTAAAAAATATCTTTTTGTGAGTCATCTGTCTGAGAGAAGGGAAAAACCCCAGAGCCCCAGAGCTCTGCCCTGTGTAAATCTTGAGCATTGAGATCTGCTTGCACTAGTGACAATATATATATATATATATATATGTGCCAAAGCCTACTCAGGTGATCAAAAACTACTTAATACATCTGTTTGCAGGTGACATTTTGCACTTGCACACAAAGGAAAACAGGACTGAGTTCTGTTTAAAGAGTGACTCTTTGTGGTTGCAAACCAGGGCTAAAATGAGTGCTAAAGTGAGCGCAGACCAATAGCCCTAGTATGTTAACTTATGAATGCCACACAGGTGGCTTTCCTGGGTTTACAGTCAGAACCCCAGGGGTCTCTGTTGTAGGCTACTGCATTCTCTGCCTCTTCTAATCTGTTCACAGCTCCACTCTATGTACCCCTGACACAGATGGACCTCCTAGTGACAGTGGTTCCCTTCTGCACAGTCCAAAAGTGAGTCCTTTAGAGATGGGAAGCTAAGAGTGGAATATTGGAAAGAAAGGTAGAATCAGAATTTCTCCTTCAAATGATGCTACGGGTTTGTTTAATCTTGAGTTTTTAAAAGTGCTTTTTGCAAAACAAGTTTGTTGCTGTCATGGAAAGCAGCACCTTAGAGGTGAAATAATTCCCTGCCATCCAGTAGATCTCTCTCCATATTCTTTTATCTCACTTCAAGCTATTGTTTGATCAATAACAGCTTAGAAAGCAAGTGTATCTCAGCTCAGGGGTTTTTGGTGTTACTCTTAGGAAGTTTTCTACATCCATCTATATGTTGTGCACAGGTGCAAGGAACTTTTAATGAGGACATACAGGTGAAAGACCAACAGCATTACAGAATACATTTAAATTTCACAACAGCACAGGGGGAAGCATTCAAAAACCCAGACATTTTAGGATGCAGTCACAGATACCATAGGATCAAACTTGATGAAATACTACAGAGAGATCATCTGAAGTCTCCCATGGTGAGGGACAATAACTATAGGAACTGTTAAGCTCGGGATGCTTGCCCTTCAAGATTTGAGGTCTTTTTTTTTTCTAAATGAAATTTTCTAATAGTTTTGACAGGATTTAGAAAAATGTTCAAGAACATTTGAATTCTAGTATTTTTAAAATAAAATATTCCAGGGGCAACTCCATAAAATATTAATGAAGAAAAAGGAGGTGAAATATCAAGGAGACACAAAGCTATTTTGTTCAACATCTATTTTTCTTCTTTGGCAAATAAAAATATCTTCATTTTTTTTCTGAAAAATTTTAATTTTTCTTTACAGAAGTAATGTGCTTATATGACCAGAAAAATGAAAATGAGTTATTCTCAGAATTATAATCTTAGTACTTCCATTTAATTGGAGGCAATTGCCATTACCAAGGCCGTTTTCACAGCATGAGTAATTTACTTACTATGCCTTTACCATTAATAAGCACAGATGGACAATAAACTGGTCCATAATATGTCCCCATCCATCACAGCTTTGAACCAAAATGGCTTCAGACAAGGCAGCTAATCTGGTTTACCTGAGCAGCCCATTGCATAGGCAAGAACTGGAAGAACTCCATCTGATTTTACTTTTTGTGCTTTCTGTAATAGTAAGTGATTAGCTGTGAATCCATATTGTATGTCAGTCGTAAAACCAATTTTGGAAGTTTTACAGTTTTGCAGTCCTGAGCAATGTTGAATCTTTCATGCTGTGCAGTTGCCAGGAAGAATTTAAGCATCAGCATATCTCCAATAAGAGAATAGTGCCTTGGAAATACAATTGGAAAGTTCACAATTTTTTTCTGCCTTTTTATACCTTTTCTGCCTTTTAAACTTGTTGTCAGTTACTATTTCAGGTAATTATGTCTGTAGACAGATAGTGCTGGCATACCTCTCTAACTATATAAATAATTCCAATAATTATAAAAGATTGAGAAACTAAATAGCTCTTAAACGTTCTACTGGATTAACATGGATATGCTATTCTAAATCTTCTGCTAACTTATATAAAAGTTTCTTTTTTACCTGATAACTTTTACACTTAATATTTGTGATAACTTTTACACATTTCCATCCCTCATACTCTGCTTTTGTAGTATACCTCTAACAATTAAAATTGTATAAATTACCCACTTTTTTGATGATTTTTGTTTCTTGAAAACTTTTGCTCCCTTCTTATTTCACAGTTTCTTCACTACTACCCCTAATTTTCTCAAGACAGAGTAACTTGCCATCTCTTGTCTCTTTTATGTTCATAAAATACAAGTAAAATGTTCTGAAGGTAAATCTTAGCTATAGATATGATTTAAAAATAAATAAGCTCAGTTCAAAACTCAGGAAAGGTGCAGGAAAAATGCCAAGATGACTTCAGACTCCAACCCTTCCTATATTTTCAGGATAACAACAGTAGTGGAGAATTCCTCCCTCTAAGTCCTTGAAAATAGTGCTTTATCCTACTCTCAGGGTAACTTTCCCCATATTTAAAAAATCTTTTTCATCTCAGGTCAGATTTGCAACAGAGTTGCTGCTGGTGGTGTTATTTACTATGGAAACTTATGAATCAGCAATGTGACTGAGACCACCACCTTCTTAGCCTGCTACCCCTACACTTTTATTAATCTGTTGCATTATGCTTTCATCAAGAGTTAATAATTTAATGTGCAGGTCTTGTATTAGCTTTAACTCCATGAACACTGTGCTGCAAAAAACAGGCTGGAATTATTATGGCAAAATATCACAGGCTAGGTAGAACACTAGGGTAGGAAATACTATCATGGAACAGCATTTCACTGCTGAAACAAAAGCTCTCTGTGTTTGGCACGCTCAGTAAAGGAGTTGATATCCACACTTACCTTAAATTTTCAGGAATATACCCACATCTTTTATAACCGCAACAGAATAATAATGTAATAAATCAGTTTTATGCATCCTGTCTCTATTAAATCATGGGAATAGTAATTAAATTGTGCAATGAAGACACTGCATTCAATTTCAGCAAAAAAATCATCGTCCTGTCCTCTTTCAGGAAAAATATTAAGTTTAGAGGTGGGAAGTAAATGGAGTGAGATAAAAAGGAAAGGTGTTCCTCACACTGTTTTCAACTGTGTTTTTCCCTATTTGGCATAGAAGTATATTTACAGTGCTGAAAGGAGAATATACATGGGTAAATGAAAAGCAGTGTTCATAATCTGGAATCTGTAGAAATAGAAATCTAAGCTTTGGTAATTAGCTGTAGGGTAGTAAAAACCATGACAGGTGCTTATCATAGACATCCTTGTGGGTCACCACTAGCTGAGCTGCTGACATTTAAAAGAAGCCACTTGAATTCCATTAAGCTTCTTTCTCTATCCTTGTTAAACTTTTTTCTTCCATGGCAGCCCCCAGCCTCCTAGAGAAGCGTGCAAGTCACATGCAAGCACTGCCAAAAAGGCACTAATTGGTGCCCCAATTGGCACCCTCAGAAGAGAACAGGCCAAGGAAGGAGGCTAAAATACTTTCCAGGTCAGCCCAAAAGCATTTTGGGGCAAATGCAGAAAACTCAAAAAACTCTTGCCTGAATTTACATCTCTTCCAGCGCTGCCCGAACAATGATTTTAATAAGTGCTAATTATTCCCTTCTAAATAACAATTTTAGGAAAGAACACCAAGTTTATTTACTATGTGAACTGTGGTTCTCACTGGAACTAGATTCTTTTGTGTGTATTTACATATATAAATCTATCTGCTGCTCTATCTTATGCACAGGTCAAGTAGACCTTTATAGCAAAAGAAAACAAATTTAACTCTAAAAGTGTTTGTCAGCAAGTCTGGCCTATATAGGCACTGATCCTGCTACTTGTGAAAGTTTGAAAATATGAAATCCTTATTCTTCAGAGCTGGCATTTCAGTTCCAAGAACAATCATTTTTCTAGAAATAGATGTGCTGAATAAATATTGTGTTTTTGTTTAATTTGATGGGTATAGGTTCTTTATTATTGTATAGCCACTCCTTCAGCTATACCTCCATGATTATTTCATTTCAGCACAGGGATACAAAGTAGAAGTCTGACCACTTATTCACCTGGAATTAGGGATTTTCTTTGGTCTGGAGGCAACAAACAATAGTTCTCTTCACCTCATATCACAGGTCTATATGTCAGTTTTATTTGCTTTTGAAATGAGTTTTACTCATTTTTCAGAGTGACTTCTGACATTCATTGTGATCTGTATAAACAATAGAGAATAACTGTTTACACAGAAAATTTTAATACCTCATCCTTCTGATCCAATTTCATTAAAATGACTTTTAAAAAGCCAATAGTCTAAAGTGTTATTGTAGCTCTATCACAACAGCTATTTATTCTGAGTTGTTTTTCCATTTGTGTGTGAGTGTGTATGTGTGTGTGGTTCTTTAAGCCCTCACTATGGTTTTGGTGTTTCTTCAGTATTCTAATTTTTACCACCCAATAATCCTTCTGAATCAGTGTATTGATTCTGGCTGAAACTGAATTTATTTTCCTCATAGCAACCCTCACAGTGCTTTGCTTTCCTAGGAAAGTATTGACAGCACACCATTGTTTTGGGTACCACTGAGCAATGCTGGCACAGCACCAAAACTCCTTCCCCCTCAGCAGCTGAGGTCTGGCAAGATCTTGAGAAGGGACATAGCCTGAACAGCTGACCTAACCCAACCAAAGGATATTTCCTATCATATGGGACCTAGTCAGCAATAAAAGCTATGAAAGAAGATGATGGTTCTGACCCAGATCAGCGGGAGGGGCATGGCCAAGACATTATGATTCCACATTACATCATTGCCAGGGATGGGGGAAAGAGACTCTCTCTTCCAGGAAGGAGAGACATCTCCTTTTGGTGCAACAAAGTGTGGCAGGGCGAGGAACCTGTCCACTGTTCATTGTCTTGGAGTCTCCTGTGAGCATTTTTGCATTTTAATAATTCTCAGTTTTTGAATCATTTTAATGCTTGAGATCCCAAATTTCTTGGCTATTTTCACCAGCATATTGAAATTGAATTGGACAGATGTATAGTGGCTTGTCCAAAAATTTGTTGCAATAGACACAAGCTCTAAATCTCTCATTCATTGCATGCAGGCCCTTGGTGGGAATTCACACACAGGCCTCAAAGTACTCTTTTTGAAGTGTGTGATTGTGAAGCTGCCTAGATCGAGTTACAAGTGCTAAAGTAGCTGAGTGTTCGTATGCTGAAACACCAGAGTAAAGCACTTTTTTGGATTAATTTCTGCAGACCCTACAACACTGACGTTTATGAAGGGGAGATGCAGAACTACATTTGAGACCATCAGAATACTCTTTCTTCTAATATGGAGGTTTCAAGTCAAAGGGTTGTTACCTCAGCTAGCTCATCTTAGAAGATAAAATTAATGCAAGCACAGCTGGAGAGATGAAACTCCCAACTGGCATGAGTCATGAGCTCAGGATGTGAAATAAAGGGAAAATTGCATTAGTAAGGACACAAAATCTCATTCCGTAATAGAAAAGAAAGCTTGATTTTATTTTGATTGCTTTAAAAATGTTTGGACACCACTGTAGAACAGGGGCTGAAAGTGACTACTTTATTTCTGTCTGTTTTTTTTTTTTTACAAGACTGGTGTGGGGAGAGTGAGCTGATGACATTGTAGCTTTTGAAGATCATACTGCAAATGTGGGATCAAAGAGTTAAAGCCATTGACTTAGGTATTTTGAGAAAGGTATCAGTAGATGTTTGTGCTAAGAGTGTTGAACTTCCTATGATTTTAGCACAAAATAGAATAGTACAATGCATGATTGTGGTGATTTTGTTATAATTTAGACAGAATTAGTTCAGACTAGAACTGGATAATTCCACTCTCTTCCTATTTAAATCCACTGAAGAAAACCCACTTTATTAGGTATTTTGTTGTGACAGGTAATTTATTATTTGCTACTTGAAAACTATGTATGGGTGTTCTCAAGGAATCTGTGTTTATCAGAAAAGTTGCTATGCATCATGAGTTCCAAAAGTATTTTGATCACCTTTGAGATAACAGCCAAAAAAGAATGAGACAAAAAGTCAACAAGTCCTCTAAAGTGAAGAATAGTGATGGTCATCGGTATCTTCCAAGAACTCTGTAGTAGTATGATGTTTGAAGACCTGATGTCAGTGTCTATTATGAAACTACAACTGTTGTGAAATAGACTGTGTTATCTCATAAAAGTTCTATAAAATAATCTATTATATAGAATTACAGAATGGTCGAAAATTTTATCTCTTCAGTGTAGCTTCCTCTTCTTTTGATAGAACTGCAAGCCTTTTAGGTACTACTTAAATCTGAAATGACTTTCCTGGTAAAGTGAAAAAAAAAAATAGGAATTTTTAATGTTTGAAGTCATTGATTTTTTTTTTGTTGGAAATCTTTTCAAAAGTCTTTTTGTTTTACAAATGGCAAACACTTTTAAGATGTTTTAGCAGAAAGAGGCAATTTGAGGTTTAAGCTTTTAGTTTTGAGTTCTACTTAAGGATTTTTTTTTTCCTCAATAGAAGAGAAAAAAATGCTATAATGAAAGCAGTAGAGCTATTCAAATTTTCTCTTTTCAGTACGATTGTCATCAGTGCAGTGTTAAGGATCCATTTTCATTCCAATAGGGGCAAGGAATGAGAATGAATCTTCTTTTCTCCCAGTACAGGGCAAACCTCAGTCTCCTCTGGTTCCAGATTCCCAGCTTTTCTCTTAAAATGTATGACCAAGGGAGAAAGAGAAGAGAATGGTTTGTTAACCATGATAATTATGGGACTCATTCATTCCTGATTACTTCAGTTCTGTCTCTCATTTATCCCAAGTGTTGGGCACAGTTTTCCTCATCACTTGTCTTTCAGGAGTTGATGCAAAGTACATCTCAATTTCTGCTTTCTTGTATGGGCTACCCTGCTGCTCCTTTCTGGTTTAGCACTTACTTTGAACACGCCAATTTCTACCTCCTGTTTAGGGTGAGTGACAAAAGAGAAGTGCTTTATTTCCTCAACACCTTTGTTATTCTCCTGCCTCAAACCTTCTAATTCCTCATTCATTGAAAAGAAACAATGCATTTGACAAGTCACACAATACAAATAAGAAATAGTGAATGATGAACGGCAAATAGAGGTAGCACTTTTGTGTCACTTACCTTAAGGCCTCTATTCACCACTCTGGCATTACAAAACGATCTCAAAGTCATAGAAAGCACTTATTCTGAGGTTCCTTTCAGGTGACAGATGGGTGGAAGGGAATTCATTATAAATAAGTGTACACAAACAAATAACCTCAGAAGAAAAATAATTCAATCCATTTACAAATATGCATGAATAATATCTGAGCAACTTGAGCTCACTTTTGGAAAACAGATTAAACAATTGTATTACATGTTGCATTTGTCACTAGTAATTTCTCCCACACAAAATGATCTAATTTATGACAAAGTTTGAAGCCAAAAATGATGAGACTTATTGTGAAGTAAATAAGCTGCATGTCATTTGGAGATGGCACTTTTATAATTACTGTAGACACTGATATCTGTGAAGTGATTTGATGGGAGCTGTATACATAGAAAAAGAGACAATCTAGTACATTCTTTGTACTGGTTCTGAGGTCAAAGCCTGTGATGTGCCAAATTTCTGCTTAGTCAGAGACAGTGCAGGTGCAGGCTTATGAAAATTATTGGGAATGTCATATAGACCTAGGGTTCAGTAACTGAGTTGTTTGTTTCTTTAATGTGGGATCAGTGGAAATGAACCCCAAGAACTACCTCTCAGCTGAAGATAGCCATAGCATGGCAGACTGTAGTCTCAATTTACACCTCCTATATTTGAACAGGAAAAATCACCTTCAACACTGTTGCTTTGAAAGTGGTGGGAGAGCAATGCCTGCTTCCAATCGTCAAAACCGAATCACTCTCATTCCCGAGAATTTTCTTTTAAAACACATCTGATAGTTTGATTGTTTCATGTGCTCTGGGTAAAACACCCCAAAATCCTTCTCTCTGCTCCCCTTCCCAAATGCTATGTGATTCCAGCCTGTTTGATGGAAAACCCAACATGTAAAAAAGAGCCTGTTCTCCTGAGTCAAGGGACACTTACACATCAACTTGTTCAAAACACACATTTCCTGAATTCATTAAGTCTTTGCATAAGTCAGTCAGTAGCCACTAAGTATCATAAAGGACTTCATCAGCCTTAGTATATTTCCATTAGGCAGTATTAAAATGAAAGGAAAAGGAATGAGAATCCTTTGTTTGTTCTGCCAGGACAGGGCTACACAGCTGTTAGCTCTGCTCAGCCAAGGAGGAAGAGGAGGGAAGAATGGAGGTGAGTGCAGGAACAGCACGACTCATCACCCAGCACAACTGCCTGGGTACCCGACTGACACAGGCAAAAATGGCCATGGCAAATGAAATCTCTTTGTGGCTTCCATCAGGATGCAACAAAGAGCATCTGAGGGAAATATTTCTTGAGTTAGAATCAGAAAAAGGAATTAAGAGATTGTCTTTCTGAATGGCTTTGATATAACACAAATGACAGCTCTAATGTTCTCTAACAGGGACAACAAGTTTGAATTTCTTTACTGTTTGAATTATAAATATTCAAAACATTTTATCTCATCCATCATATTCCATCCCACTGACCATGTTTACAGCTAGCTCAGAGATTGTAACAAGTGATACGTATTACCACATGAAACACAGTATGACTGTACAGTTTGAATTCCCCTTTCAAAGTGAACTCTATCAATTAATAACCCAGATCAGGTTTTTCTCTTCATGCTAAATCAATGAATTCTATTAAATGATTATTTGTATGTATGTGTGCATGTGTGTGTGAGTGTTTGTGTGTGTTTATGGTTCATGCTTTATGCTTCAAAAAGGATATTTGAAATTTCTATTATTATCTACCTGCCATTAACAGTCCAGGAAAAGCCAGGGAGCACCTAGCAAGCCATAGCTGTTTGTGTGAATGGAACCATTGTCTTCACTGGGCGGGGTTCAGTCCAGCCCTTCAGCACCACAGCACAGTCTCACTGTCACTGGTGTCACTTGAAGAATCTACTGTAAGACTCTGCCAGCAGCACAGTGCATTCAAAGAGAAAATTATTACAATGATCTGGTGGTTTTTAATGGCTTCTGTAGAGACTTGATCCTCAAATAGCAGTTTTTCCTCACACAAACCTCACATATAAATGGAATAATATCTAGCATAAGAATGTAACAGCATTATGATATGTTTCTGATGTTTTAGCTTTGAGTTCGCTCTTTGTGTTTTCTGGATCAAGTTGTGAAGGAAAAATTATAATAAGAGTTCTGGTTGAGCGGTTTAATTACTTTTTAGATGAGTCCCCTGTAGTGAAAACACTCCGGTTTCTTCTGTCATGAGACTTTCTTCTTGACATGAGACTCATCTGGGCACTGAAGGAGGCTGGAGGAGGAGGGGGGAGAGAGGAAAGCGAATCCTCCTAAGTAATCCTAAACCGAGTAAGAACTACAGTGTGTCTGCTTTCTCTCCCACTTTGTGTCACAGAACACTCGCCTCTGTTTCCATTGTGAAACATGCCAATTCAAATTGGTACTTATCATCTCTCTTGGCAAGCTGAACATCATCAGTGATAATGTTTTTAATTGAAACTGATTCATTCCATCCCAGCAGAGTTCCTGCGGAAGTCAGTCTTGCACAAGGGAGTGAGAAGGGTGAACTCAATGAAACAAGGAACAAACCGACTACAGAGGTCAAACTGAACAACAAATCCTCTTGTTCAAACTGTAAACTAAATTCTTCTAAGTTAAAATATTTATTGTTCAGACTCTGTCAGTACAACATATTCTGCTTCTTATATTATAGATTCACCTCCTGCTAGACAGTGCCAGGGACACCACCGTGGTCTTCTATTCTGACCTGGTAATGCAGCTCTAGTTTTTTTAAAGACTGACCACTGGCAGAGCTTCATTGTTCTAATATCCTAAGTCAGATAAGACTAAATTAGTTCTTCACTACTTTTAAAAAGTTTCCTTTGTTTTGTTTTGTAGTACTGTGAAGCAAAAGCATCAAACTATTGCTTAAAAAAAAAATCAAACGAGACCTGCAGCTGAGGCAAGGACAAATTATTTCAATAGGCAAGGGATTGTTTGAGTCTGTATTTCTGTTTTGAAATCTCAGTCCTTTTGCTTTAGATCTTGACAAGCAGCCACACTATTTTCCAAAGGATTTGAACAGTCATACAATTACACACACAGCCTGCATGTGTGCACACATCAGCCCCCCAGTGGTGATTTTCAGTTGGATGTTTTATTCTTTGTACTTGTATTTTTTGAGTATGAATTAAAACAAATTCTTATTTTGTGCTTTGTTTTCAAAAGCTTGCCTACAGTTTTTCTTGGCTTTTGTCTTCTCCTTTTATCATTTGAGCAATGGGACATAAAATGAAGAAAAGAGAGATCAAGAAAATGATAGAAGGTTTGGAAAGAAAGATCCGTGAGGGGAGAAAAAGGTTAATAAGATAAGTTGGCTGTTCAGTCTAAAGAAAAGAAGACTTAAGAAAAGTGTGATAGCTCTCTACAGATATGTGAAGGGACAAGGGAAATTATTCTCATTAGTCACCCAAGACAGAGTAATAAATTTGAACTGTTGCAAGGAAAATGTAGGTTAAATAGTATAAAGATCTTTGAAACTATCAAAAACAGATAGGAAATGAAACAAACTGCCAAAGGGTTTTAGGGAGTCACTGCCTCCAGAGGTATTCAAGGTGAAATAGCTACTCATCTATTGGAGGTGATTTTGGACCAAGCAAATTAAAAGGAGTAACATGACACAGGAAGGATGAAATGGATAGATGACGGCAAAAGTTCTTTCAGACTTGACTTATTCTGGGGATGAAAAACAATGTTTGAAAGAATGTTAAACACAGTAAGGCATGAAGAAGAGTGCATATAAAGTGGCAAAAAGAAAAATGGAGAGAAGACTTTTAAAAGGTTACAGTGTCTAATAGCACAAGAATTTAAAAGGTTAGGTTTTAGATACTAAAAAAGGCAAAAGAAATAGCTCATCACAGCCATTAAGCCTAACTCTTACCAATAGCTTCAAATATTTGAAAATTATATACCTGGTTGATCTTTCTACAGTCATCTATGGAGGAACGTGAAAACACTCCGAATGTAATCCAGACCTTGTATAACCTTGCATTTCCATCTTTTGGTATGTGCATCCAGGTTGTTGATGGAGAGGATAGAGGGCTCCTAGATTATAATAGAAGGTATTACAATTATTGTCCAAAGCCCAAATGAAATAGTTTTTATTCTTCATTTTGAGTCATAACTTGTTCTCCATATAGCAATAATAATTTCAGTACAGCCACTTGTAAATGAAGATACCATACATTATGACGAAGAATGGTGCAATCTGGACTCCTATCATGTGTAATAACTATAACTATTTATTAAGGATGAGGATCATTTATGACTTCATATTTCGCATTCCACTGAGAGAAAAGATTAACATACATTTCCTATACACTTTGGCTTGATAATGAAATTCCAGTCTGAATTCATTATGAATAGTGACATTCATCCAATGAGAAATACCAAATAAGGAGACATTGCTTGCACCTGGTATCTTCTTTTCTTTCATTTATGTAAAAAAACATCCATATGGTTGTATCTGGGGACACATGCAATGTCACTGCACTCTGCTTCCGTGCTGATCAGGATGAAGACTGAGAGAGATACCAGATTGCTATTATGTGGAATTGAGTGTGTGTCAGCTCTGAGGCCTTTGCTCCGCCTTACTCATTGAGAAAAGAGAATGAGTGTTTTATTGTTGTAGGACCACAGATCAGAAGATTATTTTCTTCAAGATATGTATTTGCATATTTTAAAGAAGCCCAGACTCCAAGGCTCTTCACATAGCAGCTGCATGGCAAAGCTACGCCCAAGTAGCTCATCTGGTGATTTTATGCACATTTTAGACCTGAGAAATTGTTGGGTTTACTTTCTTCTACAGTAATTTTAAAAATATTTTTTCACTGTTTCTTTGGGTTTATGGCAATTTGCTCTACATCTTTCAGTCTGTCACAACACCTTTCTATTGTATGGTTTTTCTAGTGGACTGTTCATAGTCCAGTAGTTATGATTCTATGCCATAAAATTCATCTGCCTCCAGCCTGGGCTTTGCCTGATAGTGTGGTGAACCAATTTAAGTCTTTGTCCAATGTAATTCTTAGCTAAATAGGTTTATACTTACGGACAGGACTAAGGAACAAGCAGACCAAACTATAGACTCTAGTTAGCTCCTTAACATCAGTACTTGCATAATATTTCAGACTATCGTATATTATTTCAGCTATTTTATATATTGTATCAATCATACTTCCTAACTTAGTCTTTTTTTCTTTGACTCACTTCATAGTCTGTTGTCGCTCTTGATTCTTTCAGTCAAGGATCATGCTAAAGTACTCATACCATAAGTACTGATAACCATGATATAATTAACATTTGCATATTGGATATATGGATATTATTGAAATATTAATGAAGAAACATCCAACTAAACTGTTACCTATCATTTCTGTTCAGCCAAGTACATCCACCTAAACATAAGTTCAGAAATTAAATAGTTCCTCTGGGTAATTCTTTATGATTAGTCTCTGGTTAATCATATGTTTTCCATACATGTGAGGCCAGAAAAAGATGTCAGTAAACCACAGTTGTTCAAAGTACCATGACACTATTACACTGTCTTCTGTCCAAAATGTTCTATACTAGCATTAATGCGGAATTAAATAACACAAAAATTATTTTTGGTTGCTGTGATTATGTATAAAATATTTCGTTCTTTTTTATTGCTTGATTAATACAAGACTTAAAATTTGAGGAGATGAAATAAAAATAAGGCTTTTTAAGGAGTCTGAAGATTGTAATGTAAAAAGGTAACATGCATTTTAAA
Source organism: Melozone crissalis (assembly GCF_028551555.1). Taxonomy (NCBI): domain Eukaryota; kingdom Metazoa; phylum Chordata; class Aves; order Passeriformes; family Passerellidae; genus Melozone; species Melozone crissalis. Next base: position 29,206,541 of record NW_026535784.1, on the reverse strand, counting down.
GAATGCTTTTTGATATCAATTAGGGATCAGACATTTTTACTTTTTTTGTTCTTTCACTTAGGTCTGTCTTTTGTTCAGTCATATTTCACACAATCAAGTTTCAGTGCTTTATAATGGAGATTTTCCTGCAATGAGTTTACTGCAGTATTATTGGTTGATACTCAAAGGAGATAATACATTAATTTTTGACTGTTAGATTTTCCATATTATTAATAAAGATAATTTATAAATATTTTTCTAGAAAATCATAAATGAAATATTTAATGCACTTTATGCCTTTGAAATTCAATCTTCTAAAAAAATTGCAACCAATTCCCACTTCCCACTAAAATAATTAAAATAAGACTGGAGGAGGGCCCCGTTAAAAGGCCACTGTGGCATTCTTTTCAACCAAGTGTATTTATGAAAAATGAGTGCATTTGTGAAAACCAAATATGTTTTATTGGTTCTTTATATATATATATGCATGCTAATCTAAGTCTTAATACTTTTGCTCTGAGGCTTCTGAGTACATCCATTACCACAAAAGATTGTGAAAATTCAATTATTTGTGCCAAGTTAACTGAGTCCATAGTAATTTCTTTGTTTTATTTTTCTGTTTTTGTAAACTGTTGCTCTAGACTATAAAAAACAGGCAAGTTTGGATTTTAGATTTCATTTCAAAGCTAATTTAATAACTGTTTTTTAAGTCTAGTTATCTTTTATCTAATCTTATGTATCTGAAAATATACTTAGCAGTCTTCTGAGAGAGTGAAGGTGATACAAAACCCCAAAGACAGGTGTAATGAACCAAGGACCTTCTAGACCTCAATTTACATAGCCAAATCCTTTCCTCTCAACCTTAAATCCTTAAAACACAATTTATTTAATCCCTGCTGTAGTCAAACACACTGAGCGTGTGTAACAATACATCAAAATCATTAGCACAAAACCCTAAAATAGTGTATTGAATTTGTATAAAACAGCCAAATCCTTTGAGAACTTTGGTGTCACATCTAGATTTTCTAAGGAAACACTGTTTTAAAAGTTGGTGCCAAAATGGTATTGCTGGTTCTGTTGTTCAAGCACTAACATAATGTGCTTTCAGCAATAATTTTTCAATAATAAGAAGGGGACACTAGAAAACTCCCAGGGGCGATACTGGAGAATATTTCTTTTCATCTCTAAGACGCTGGCCATGCTTTATTTCTAGATGTGAGTTACACTTCTATATTCAAGGCAGTTAATACTTTATAGTATATTCAAACTACCCCAATTGTGGGTTACATTGTAACTGCAGATCCAGTGCTGCACAGGGTCTGGAGTGGTTTACTGCACCTCTCCAGATCTATTAAAATACTGGTTTAACTTTTGTGAGACAACAGGCACACTTCTGTTTTGGATTGGTGGAAGTCAGCTTGTGTATGAATGCTGAAAATGCAATGTAAAAATAGCAAAGGTAGTTCAATCAAATTTAGCTGAAAGGTCTGCTGATGGTTTAATTGCCTGAATGAAGGGAGTGGAAATGAAATGAGATTAAATTCTTCAAGTCCAAATCTTGAGAAAGACTGTCCATCTACAACCCCATATTCACATGAATGGCTTGGTTGTGGAGTGGGATAATACTGCTTGCCTTGTATGCTGATCCCTGAAGCTAATTTATTCATGTTACAAATTGGAGGCTCTTGCTCTCCTACTGAGTTTCTGTCTCTAGGACAATAGTTTTTTTACTATGATAAAACTTTCTAAAACACTCTGTTATCTCTATCAGATAACACTCTAGCACAGAAGACCCTAAACCCCAAAACTTTAGGCTCTTGAATCGTTTTTGTGTCATCTTTGAAAATGGATTTGGAAGTCTAATTTTTACCGAGATAATTTGGTAAGTGCTTCTCCCGAGCCCTGTTTGGTTTGTTCACTTGGAATAATGAGTTTTTAAAGTTACCTCTGAATTTTACATTTTGGCCGAAAAAGGAATCTGAGAGTAGTTTAATTACAGTGTTAACTGTTATTCAACCTCAGTGAAAGGGGTACCATGTAGTAAATTCAGTAACAATGAATCTGCATTTAAACTGAATTGGTGATTCAGGCAATCTAGGAAAAAAAAAAAATTAGAGGATTTTGCATGCTGGGAAGGTTTACAGCTTGTTCCTTTACCTATTACTTCCTTGCTATCTTTACCTACTTTTTTTCTGAAAGTTGAGGCTGTTTCATCATTGTGTTATTCTAATTTTATGCTGGCATATGCTCGTTTTCTATAATAGAATTTCCCTGATATAAAGCAGGAGTGATACAGTAGTGAAGCAAAGGCTACATTTTTAAACTGGTACAGTCAAAACCACCAAGCCTGATATATTTTTTCAGTGATAAATTGTAGCTACTAATTCCAGTCAAAAAGGAGGTAGGTGCCGGTGCAGTAAGCATTATGTTGGCCATACTATTAGGGAAAGATATTTTTCTCCCCTGGTTGAATCTGAGCTGTTATGTGACAGTAATGCAAGATTCAGTGCAGCAGAATGGGCAATGCCTACTGCAACTGTGGCTGCAGCTACTCCTTGTGATTCTGAATTGTGTGAGAAGGAACACATTTTGTTTTCAATCAAATGACAGTTGCATTTAAATTGAATAAAGAGCCTTGGGGGGGGAAAAAAAAAAGCTGATACCTCATAAGTTCTCTTTTCTTTTTTAAGATATATTTCCTTTTGGCACAATGGATTGTTCCACCTCCCACTGCACCAATCTTTCTCTTTCAAGAGTAATTTAACCTACAGCTTGGACAGTGAAGAGACTGAAATTACTGTTTCCCAGGAGCATATTGCAACCAGCAGGTTAGCACTTAGCGAGTACCTACCTAGTAAGTTGGCAACTGTATGATTCACAAGAGATTGGTGCCAAACCAAGGCACTTCACATCCGAAACTGTAAACTTTAAGAAGTCTTTCGTAAGAACTAGGAACACATCCCACGAATTTAAGTTGTTGTTGAAGTTGTTGGATCACAGCTTTTGATTTGACAACTTCAAGACAGCCCAGAGCTCTTATTTCAGAATCTGCTTCTACCGTTACCCCTCCTATATCATGGCTGGAGTTGGCTAACAGCTTAAGTCTGTGAGAAAGTATTCCTTGCTTATAGATGTGTGTTTTGCCTGTCTGAAGATTTCTGGAGAAAAAAGAAAAGGATGAGTTTAACAGTGAGGAAATATGGTCTGATCTGCTTTTAGCAAGTGCAGTGACTGAGACACTTCTCATTTTTCTATCTCTAAAAATGATTAAATGAACAAACACAGAGGTACCACTTCATAGGACCCAGAGCTCAGGTGATTGATGCTGAGATAGGAAAAAAAATCCTGTTTTTTGAAAAGTTTATAAACATTTTCATCTTGCATCATATGGAATAATTAGAAAATTATATATGCAGGCACTATTCAGATAGACTGGCATTCCCTCATTTATGGCAAGGCAAGTGAATTCTGCTTTTAAGAAAACACAGTATTTTCCTAGTTTCATGTGGCAGCCACTCAACTCACTTCATTTCTTTGCAAAATACAAACTTCAGCATTTCATTTTTTATCTTTTATCATTAAACTCCTACAGCTTGAAAATGATTTTCCCCCTAGAAAATGCAAATCTATTCCTTTGTAGTGAAAACTATATTATACATGCAGCATGTAACTTTCAAAACTTTAGTTAGAAGCAGCAAAGCAAGCTGTCAGACATTTCAGTAATTGAATTTCCTTGAGAACTGCCTTGGTTTGTCAGTTCTGACTTTGCTGTCAAAAGAAAAGAAAATAGCCAGGGAATTAATCTAAGATAACACAGGGGGTATTTTGATATTACCAAGACACAAACATTAAGTGTTTTCTCTGGCAGTGTTTTGAGGTAAGGTTCCCCACCATAACCCAGGCAGGTTCGTTCTAGCCTTGAGCCATTATTATCTTGTGCAGAGTTCTGAGAATTAACTAATGACCTATCAAACTGCAGTACCAGGGATCCTTTCTTCCTGTATTAAGATGCACAATATCACTGCTTAAAAGGCCCAATATACCCTTTGTCAATTACTTCATAAGTGCAATTCATCTTTTACTGCTTCCGCACTTGGATTGCTTGTAAAATGTTTAGTGGTTAATTAGCCTGGAAGGAAGTCCAACTTATGAAAAACCAAGCAGTGGGAAAAAATAGCCATAAAATTAATGGCTTACTCTCTGGTCCTTATTTTATGGGAGAATGTTAATCAGACTCTGTTGGAACTGTACCTTTGACTAGCACTCAGCCTCCTTTATAATCAGCTTCAGAAGTATTCCTTTCTGGGTTTTCCCCTTTGGCCTGTGCTTTCCTCTGAAGGACTTGAATGTATTAGGAAGAGATTGACAGCTCTCCTAACAATTGCAACCATTGCTCTAGCTGAAGGGAAACATGGGGCTAGTACTTTTACTCTATGGGAACCCACCTGGAGTTATATTTAAGGTATAAATCTGTTATCTAAAAATGAAACTAATAAAACACATACTGCTGTAGATAAAAGAAAATAGCCAATATTTGAGCTGTGAGACCTTCATTAGACAATGGATAAAACTGGAAAAGGAGAGAATTGTACAGGGAGCAAATGACTGTATTTACAGCTAGCTCTTTATACCTGTAGAGAAGATTATAAAATAATCAAGTCCCAGGGGCAATTTAACAACTGAATATTTTGGGTCAGTCATAAGGATGCTTAGTGGGGGAAAAAAAGTTATGCCCTTTTAGTAGTGAAATTGATAGAATGTTTATGCAAATTTTCCACATAATAAAGCTGTGATTCTTGCATTAAAAAAATAGGGCACTCTTTTGCATTTATGAAAAACAAAAGTATTTATGAAAACCAAATATGTTTTATTGGTTTGGGGTTTTTTTTCATTTTGCAAGCAATTTGCCCCTCTTTCCAGAGCAGGTCACAAACAGAGCATCACTTTTTAATATGTTGTAAACACTGTATATCGTGACAGTGTTGGTTAACCCTGCATGTTGGGTCTTATACAGCACTGCAAGTAAGTAGACCTAGCATTTTAGTGTTATAACTTAATTTTATCAAAAACTTCAAAATTCCAGCTATTACATTAAGCCTATCTAATCTTTGTCTTTTTTGTCCAGAGATCTGTAGTGGCAATAGTTTTCCTTCCAGAAAATAAGCGTGGCTGTATAACTTTTCACATATAGTTGATTCATAATCATAATTCTGGGCGCTTTTCCTTGAGTATGTAACTGAAAAATACTTCATTCTGAGCACTGATGCATCTGTCTTTGATAAAATATACAGTTGCTCACAAGCCTCATGCAACAATATCCTGTAACAGCTTACCAGCTTCTCAGATTTTCTTAGAAAAGTTACTGCGTGTGACTGAGGATGCCATCAATTTTATATTCAGTAAACATCTAGTGCTCTGGGTGCTTGTAAATATCCTTGAAAGAGAAATTCCTCTTTAAGCATTTTCTCCTCAATTAGGTTGACCATGTAAGGACAACCAAGTTCCCCAGTGGTGCCTCAGAGCATTACATGTGGGCTCCAGCTGTTCTTCCACCGTGACACCAGTCTCATATCAGTCTTCTGTCATATCACACACACAGCAAATCAGGGTGTCCTAAGTGACACCAGACTAAATGTGAGGTCCACGCAACTGATCTTATGTTCCAGAGGAAGTCAGCCCAGTGCCATGATCTTTAATAACACATTTTCCCTGCCGATACCTGATATAATACTTAAGCCAACACTGATATACCACACAACATATTGTGTTTGTAAGCAGTCCAACAGCTCAGCTGGGGGTCAGTTAGCTCTTGGAAGATTTTTCCCCAGACCTGCAGAGCTCTCTTGATGTGCTGGCACTATCATCATTATAACACTGTAAGAATGCATTTGTTCTGCTTGTGCCTGCCCCTGGGCTTCTCTGTTTCTGTGTTCGGACCTTGCTAAACTGGATCATCTTTCTCACTCATTTCTCTGTGACGTCTATATCAGCTGACAAATTCATATAAGAGCTTGTGACATGACTGCTGTTTACTGCCATCATTTTTTATTGAATGACTTCAACACTAATTTTTTATAGAGGTGGCAGATCCCCCAAAAAATTATGGCTTTGCTTATCTTACCTACAAGCTGATACATTAGGAAGATCAAGCGATTCTGACATCGATGTCTTATATTGCCAGAATCTTTTTTCCATTTTTCCATTTAATAAAATGCTTGCAGGTACAAAATCATGTCCAGCTGATGCTCTTTGTGTATATAACAATAATAGAGGGGTATCAGAAAAAGGCTGTCCAGCTCTTTTTTTCAGGGACAGTGCTATTCTTACACTGTTTCTTTCCAAGCTGTTGAACAGAGATGATGGGAACTAGCTGCTCCATGTCTAAACTATACTTAACTGTAAATGACTTAAGCTCATTCCCTTGAGGAGGACTTACTGTCATATATTACTCTGTAAATTATAATGTCTATTAAAAATAGGATATATGCATCATCAATTTAGTTCTTATCTGTTCCTGTAAAAACTGTCTGCAGAAAGTGAGACAAAAGGGCTGGAACAGGATGCAACTTTGAAGAAAAAAGGTATAAACTAAACTACACTTTCAAATGGTGCTTTTTACTGTGATATCAGCAGGAGATTTTTCTTGATGTGGCCTATATTTTTTGCATATGTGACAACTCTTAAAATCTTTTCTTATGCAACTGTTCATTCAGGGTAATATAACACATAAGTGAATCTTACCTTAGGGGTTTTTTTACGGTCCCTAAAATCCCTTCATATTTTTTTTTTTTTTAACTCCTCATGCCAGAATACATAGAGAGTCATCATCCTGTTTTTTTTTATATCTGAGTTAATACTTAATTCTTCTCATGTAATCATTAGCAGTTGTAGGGAGTACAGTGTCAGAGACACCTATGCTTAATTGCTGTCTGCAGGCTCTCAATATCAGGGATAGTTCTGTCAGCCAAAGTTTATTCTTTCTTTTTCCAGCACCAAACAATTTTTAGGTTTATTAGGAGGTTTTGAGTAGGGTTTTTTTCTGTTTTGGTTTGAGGGGGGTATTTTTTTATATCATATATTTCAGGATGGAGTTGAGCTTTCCTATTTTTTGTTTAACATATTAGATATCAGTGTTTTGGAATTCAGTTTCAATTTGGAAATTATATATTTTTTAGCTAAAATAATCCCACTTTACTGTTTACAGAGTATTTGTCTGGCCACTTTTGAAAGTGAAAATAAGTGACTCACATTCAGGTTTTTCTATTGCTGACTTATTAAGACATGACTTTTTTTTTTTTTTTGCTTTTTTTATGCTTAAAATGTTTGCATGACATTTACACTGTCACCATCCTATAATCAAATTTGAGGAGAAACCAGAGCTGGGCATTGTCAAAAGTTGATCTCTTAGTGCACTTCTTTTTCAGCCATGCAGTGAAGTGCTGTTGGAACTTGCATGAGTTGTCTTGCACAATGTGGTGGAGCTTTCAACTCCTCGTTTTCTCTGAGGCATGCTCTTAGAGGGTGTTTAAATGACAGCCAAGGGTTCGACAACTGCTCAGGTGGACGTCCCTAATCAGCTGGTGCTGCTAATGGGGCAGCTGCCACAGCATGGAGCTCGGCGTGGCCGGCTGCCAGCCTATCTGCTCAGCTTCCCGGAATAACCTGGGCTCTACCTGCGTTTCACAGAGCCCTGTATCACCCTGAGCGAAAATGTCAGCTGACAGACCTTGCTGTGATTAATGGAAATTCAGGTTCCGTCACAGAAATAATGTTGTTTGACCAGAAGAAAGAAAAATCCACCTTGCAGTTAGTGATGCGCATAAATGAATAAAGAATATTTAATGACCACGTCCATGCAGAAAGCTTTCTAAGATGTCCTACTGAGTTCCTCTGTAGTTGACTGCAATATTTGCTTTGAAAGATGAAAACTTGCAGATACCCCTGTATATTCTAATATTCCAGTATGTCAGTAGAATTAACTAGTAGAATTAACTACATTTCAATATTTTTGTGTCTCTTTTACCACATATTTTTATCTCTGAGACTAATCAATTTTCTGGGTTTCCTCAGAAAATTACAACATGCCAGGTAATTTTTAGCACGTGTATATATGTAATATTGTCAAATATTTTAAAAATAAAATAATTTTTATTTTATCTCCTTAGGAAAGATGTATCTACAAGGAAATATCTCCAACAGTCATGTGACAAAGTGGCATGGTCAATTCTAGTTTTACAAGTCTGTACAACAGAACATCTAGACAGACCAGTCTTGGAAGCAGTTGCATAAATAAGTTTAAAAAACCCAAACAAATATACAAACTTTAAAACATTTACTTCCTTACCTTTCTAACTGTCATAGTTCCTTAGCACATATTTTTCTTGCATCACAGCATAACAGGCTACCAGAAACTTGCCTTACTGTTTTTTCACATTTAGTCATTTAAGTACTCTGTGAAGTTTCTAGTATCACCTGAAGGAAATGTTGCTGGGGAAAATCTTCCACATTATTTCTCAAAAGGTTCTTTAATAATAAGACTTTGCTGGTTAGTCCCTTTTAGACAACAGCCCTTAATGTATCATAACAATGTTTAGGTAAGATAGACCTCTATAATTAGGTTTGGTTTTGTTTTACATAAAATATAGCCTTCCTGTGAATTTATATTGTTAAACCACTCCAAAATAATTATGATGTGATTTACTTTTCCATTATGTTATATTTTTCTTTCATATTTTCCTGATTGAAATAAGCAGGAAAGAATTAAATCTTAATTTACTTTAATGGAAGAGAAACATTGTCTTTCATGTTTTTTCTTTCAGCTCTATTGATAATTTCTAAAATTTACTAACCTGCAAAGTGACTCCCAATAAATAGTATAAATTAAAAAGCTTTTCCTGTTCAGGCCTGCAAAGAAGTACAGGTTTTATTCTGGAATTCCTAGACTCATCCTGAGAATCTTTCTTGGCCAAACTCAGGGTATTAAGGTGGTTCTTATTTTAGCCCTTTCTCAGGATGAGTTTAAGCCATGTGTATATTACTGGGTTGGCTTATCCATTCTCTGGTTTTCACTGAACTCGTAGATGAACACAATCTGGTCCTTTTGATTGATTTCAGCTGTGTTTCTGAAGTTGTTCCATCAACTCTTTTTGATCCCTTTATCTCTGTAGTGGTTTTACTCTCATTACGTGTAAAGACTAATCTGAGAGTAGTAATGTCCTCTTTGGTACAGACCCATGCCAATAAATCATTTACTTTTCCTACAGACTTTTGAAGCTCTTTGATTGCACTCTGGTGGTCTAAAAGATTCAGAGTCTGGCTTATGGGATTTGTTTGATATATTTGAAGAGTTTTTGATATGTTTGGTCTGTTTGTTCTTAAATCTTACCAAGTTTTTTTAAAACTCATGTGTCAAGCACTGTGTTTCAGAGATAGTATAAAGCAAGGGATAAAATGTACAGGTAACATACTACCATAAGGCAGCTCCTCCCTCCTCTTTTACATGTCAGTATTTACCTAAACTTCTCTCTGCTTCTATTTTCTTTTATCTTAGTGGCCCTAGGAACAAAGGTACATGCAGAACTATTTCAGACAGGAGAAATTGCTGTTTCCTCAGTATAAGGGAAATTGTTAAGAGCAAAGGAAAGTCTTACCAGAGGAAAACACTAAAATACTGACTTAGGTAAAAGATGGAATTCTGGGATGGGACGATGACTCTTGTAGTGAAATTCACTAGGAGTGCCTGCAGATGAATATGGACTAGTTCTTTCCTGGGAAAGACACAATATTCTATTCCAAATGCAATCTTTTCAGTTAAAGTAAACACAGAAAATTTAAAAAAAAAATCCTTTGGAAGCAAAAGTTCTCAAAGTCTCATCTATAAATCTGTCAGGATAGAGATGGAGTGAAGGGGAGATGTTACTCTTTAATCACAGACTGCAGTGAGGGGCTGCAGAGGCAGCATCTTTGCCCTACTCCTTGCTTCCAAGATATAGGGAAGGAAATATTCTGGATGAGAACAGAGTAAGATACACACTCCATGCTACAGAAATTGAACTTGATGAGAAAAAGTGGTTCTGAATCACATCCCCTTCAGCAGTAAACACTCAAAGAAGGTTTGAAGTATAAAATATTTGTCTAAAATATGTGCTAAAATATTTATTGGCTGCTATGTAATATCGAGTACGGGAAGTAGATTTTAATCACCATGTAAGTAATTTTGTTATCTTGTAAAAAATAACAAAATAATCTTTTACCTATTTGATTTTAAGAAAAGCAGAGAACCAAATATCTCTATTTTAGTATAACCACTGGAGAGTAAACACTGCAGGTCTGCATCATATAGAAAATGCTCTTGTATTATGGCTTTAAACCAGAGATTTTGGTTTAGAATTGATATAAAGATGTCATTCACATATATATGAGGAACAAAAATTATTTTGGATGTAGAATAGATAAAAACATAAGTGATAAATGAGTTCTGCAAAAAGGGAAATATTTATTTATTAGTGACCCCTTCAAATGAATTCTAAGCAAGTGAAGAATTTTGATTGAAATTGCAAAAAAATACCTTGAGGGCATATGCTAAGAAGTGAGAGGGAAAAGAATAGCTAAAGGAGTTTAAAAAAAACCCTGCAAATCAACCAATAAAACAAACACAAACCCTCAAACCTGTAACATTGTCATGACATAGTAAAAGAGGAAATAATGGTTTTATTCTACTGACCTGGTGAACCTCAGCTGAGGTAAATTACCATAGCTCATTTTCAGCTAAGCTACATCCATTTCCAGGAGATGGATCTTGGTCTCACTGGCTTACAAAAATAATTTCTGGGAAAACATGAGTTGAAAATATACATTTCAGTAATAAACTTTTACATAATAACATCTTTGTTCCTGTTGTTTCTCGCAGTTGCTGTTTTGTTGAATACTTCATGATAAATATGGTAAAATGAGTGCACTTTGTAAAAAAAAAAAAAAATTAAGTATTAGGGTGATTTAAATCTCCCACAAATACTTTGCTTTCCAAAATTTAGCAAATTTCTATTCCTTTTAACTCTTTCCAGGGTTCATAAGTAGACAACTCTCTCTCTCTGCCATAAACTAATACTGCCCCCACCTTTTCATTTTGGTAATATCTTTGGTCTCTGACTCCAAAAGCACTTTATCTCGAGTGGGCTTCAAGTAAATATTTGACTTTTGTTTTAGCAAAACCTCACCTGTTTCTTAAACAGGTATTTTCTTTTGAATAGTACCATTTTCAATCCAGCAGATCTGATGAATTTTATTCAACTAATAGACACTGCAGTACTCAAAATAGTATCAGTGAAGTTCTCATATTTATACCTCTGACCAATTTCTTTCCCAATTTTGTTAACAATTTATCTAAAAATATATGCATGCTTTCAAAATCTCTGATCAGAATGAATAACCACTAGTCCCACTTAAATCTCCAGGTTTTGAATATTTTTCATTCCTTTGAGCCAAATACACTTGTTTTAAATTCAGTTTGTGTATATCTTGTATGTGTTTACAGCAATGGGGAGGAATGGCATTTGTTACTCAATTGTTGTGTGCTTCATCTGACCCCAGCCCCTACGTAGCTGAGTATTAAGAAGAAGTTGTTGGGTTTTGTAGCTTTAGAAATATGCTTGACAGCAAGAGAAGCCCTGTCTTGGGGAATAAGATTAATGTTATATGGTGTATTCTAAGCTCAGGTTCTGGCAAATGGAAATTTCTGGTCACACTTCAGGTTTGGTCTGTTTCACTTGAAATATGCTTTGAACAAATGGAGGTATTATTATTATTATTATTATTATTATTATTATTATTATTACTACTATTATTACATTGTGTCCAGATTTCTTGATGGCAAAATTTCATGTGTGGGGAGCAGTTGAACCTCTACCCTTCCAAGCGGGAGTTATTTGTCAGGCTATGCATTGTATTTTCAAAAAATTGCTCAGTTGATGTATGTAGTCAAAATTAAATTAATTAGTGCAGTTTTGATGCGTATAAAAGACAATCACATGATTATGATATTCTATACTCTTCTGCAAAAAAATAGATCACTTTTTTACAATTGTGGATTAGGCATCATACATTTGTGATAATGGGAAATAATCCACATATTCCAGTGAAGCAGATAACATTACAGTAATTTGTGTGAGAAGCATTTTGTAAAGTGTACTGCTGCAGAGTCTCACAGAGAATATATAATGTTGGAATTACCAAGTGGCAATAACTAGCCTTCCCTGTGAAATTTCACAGGAACAAAATATGAAACAAATGCTCAAGACCCTGTGTCTGAACCTGCTAGGGTACATTTTGTTGCCTAGTTCCTTAAGGAGTACCTGTGTTTAAGAAAACAATGGGAAAAAATAGAAAATAAATGATCAGTAAACAGTAACACGATAAGAGTTTAACTAAATCTATATACTTTCACAAACTCTATGACTTTTCCCTAAAATCAATCCAGAATACTGATACAATTATTTTTTGTTTGTCCAGTTAGTCCTTTTTTCAACACTGAAACAGTCAGATATTTTTAAAGCCCCAAACAATGATTTCTCAGATGTATATTCATCCTGTGCAAATTTTGGTCACAAATTTCTGTAGAGATGCTGAAGTCATTTGGGATACTAATGAAGAGCAAGTATTCCCTGCTTAACCTTGCCAGATGCAAAAATTTTCTGGTTTTCACATTACTGGCAAGAAATCCTCAACAAAATAAACCCCAGAGACTCAACTACCACACTCAAAATAAATCATAATTACTAGTGTACTTTGTTTTCATGGTCTATACCTCAAGGATAAGGTGAACATTCTGTTTTAATGTAGCTGCAATGGTGTACTGCATTTGTAGGGTTTTGTCTCAATGTAGGCTGGTTAGGCAGACAAATATCAATCATTTTGAGTAGTTTCATTTGCTGATGCCTCTTTGAAAAACTTTTTATACTCATGCTTCTGGAAGAGGTACCTTTACTTTTTACTTCTCAAAAGATGGGGGATTTTTTTGTCAATGGAAGCAGGGGATAAAGAGATAGAGAAACAAATGAGGGTTCTTTATGTTATAAAATATTTGTACATCTTTAATTTGCTGTCTAAGTAGAAAACAAGCTACCTAAACTGAGGTGTTTAAGATTCAGTGTTAAAGTGTCTCAGTTACTGGCTCCCATTTCTATTGCAGGGTACAAAATTTTCATTTTTTTATGAAACCGACTGAGACTGGCAGAAAAATCTCATGTCTTCTATGAATCTTGGATCAGGTCCTAAGTAGGTAGTTCTGCTGGCCCTGGAAAGATGGTTATTTTTGCATGACTTGGTGCAACATTCTCTGAAAGAATGTGCACAAATATATTGGAAAATCTCTTCCATTCTTCACTGACTCCTGAATAATATTGGAAATAGAGTCTATTACGAAAGCTTCTTCACTGCCTGACCATAAAAATTGAGTGAACAATCTAAAAAAAAAATACTGATTCAATGGTATTTGGTATTTGAAATTTGTGACTTTAAAAAATATAGTTACAAAAATTGTTTTATGGAAAAAATCAACATTTAGGAAGAACGTAACTAATGAGAAAACAATTAGGTGAATGCAATAATCTACATATTAGAAACATCTTGTGTGCCATATTTAGATGAAGAGGCAGCATAAAAAAAAGGAAAACTATCAGCGCAATAGAGAAAATATAGATTTTGGGATTTTGGATTTTGGTTAACAGGTTAACTGCCTTGGTGATTTAATTAGCCATATCGACCTTTAAAATCTAAGATTTATGAACATCTTTTTTCTATCAAAACATATGATATTCAAAATGAGAGGTTCAGTGGAACACCTAGGGAAAAATATGAAAGAGCTTTCTAATTTCAAATAAATATACATAACTCTGATCACCTGCAAGGATTGCATCTTTTTATTCCAGTTTCCATCTACATAGGACTTGAACTTGCTTCTTATTTATACTGGGGATTTAAATGTTTGTGTATTCCTGGAGTTAGTAGGAAAGGCATGTTTTCTTTCCTCTCAATTGCAGCCAGATTCTGCACTATGAGGTTCATGAAATTTTTTGTTTATGAATGGCACGCCAGTGACACATTAAAGAGCAGCTGCTGAAGCAAGTGTGGATGTAATATACCCAACTGACTGCGGCAGAGCTGAGAAAACAGCCCAACCAGTAAATCCTGCAGAATCCAAGCACAGAAGAGTGACTTTATCCAATTTCCCCTTTTACTATTTTATCTTTTGAATTATATGTGAGGGCAGAGTCCGTCACAGACTACCAGTGTGTTCCAGATAACTCAGGACTTAAGAACTCATCAGAAAACAAAACAAATACAGGAGCAATTATTAGAGCCAAGGACAAAAACGATCCCAAGAAATTGTTTTACTTCTTTTTAATTTGCCATACTTTAAAGTATTGCACATGGTAAAATTTATGTCTACTAGAGATGTGGTAAAATCAGTAATCATCAGAAAGATTATTTTCTTTCACTTAATTTAATGAATGCCTACTCAACCATTTTATGAAGGAGGAAAAATTTTCAGGGGTGTTGCAAAAGAGTGAAAATATAATCTATACTTTAAAGGAGTTATTTAAACAAAAGGGCTCAAAAGGGACACCAGGCAAACATATTTTTGTTTTATGTTTTTCTCAAAGATAATAACTGTACATACATTACATACATATTAACTTCACCAAAGCTGACGTTACCAATATTTTTAAATAATATAACTGGAGGATAACAATACTACTACTAAGGATCCTTGATTTACATTCTGTATTTGAGTTTTGCTTTTTCTGAAGACAGTAACTCTTAAAAATTGGAGTGCAAAGGTGTAGGAGGCTGGGAGGATAGATATGTTACTATTCTTCTTGGAGTCAATTTCATAAAATCAGGCTCCTTATGGCTTGCTCTACAATAATAAAAGTGACATTCAGAAGCTTGATTCTTGTAATCATCTTCATAACCTACATCCAGAAGAATTCCGATCACACATCCAGGGATAAAGAACCAACAAGTTCAAACGTACAGTGATCTTAAAGCAAAAGATCTACCATTTGATCATGTTCTACCTCCTGGATGAAGGCAAAACTTTAAATAACAGGGGCACTAGAAAATACTTCCTACGTGGACAGAAAAGTGTCCATGATTCGGTTTCAGTCAAAAAAAAAAAAAAGTTACTATGTATCAACAGGGTAAACATCAAAAAGAGAGGTAGGCTTTATTGAAGGTAGATAAGAGCATCTGAATTACTTGTGGCATTTACCATCTAATATAACAGCCTCTCAGGATGAAAGGAGTGACAAAGTTGCACACATTTAGGCAAACCAATAAACCCAGGAAATTCATATGGTCATTTTCATATGCTCATACTCTTGTACTGCTAACACAACTGTAAAAAAAAGTGTATACGAGCTGACAAGATTTCCAATAACCAACACTTATTTCCATAATTAATTTTTTTTTCCTTTCATCATTTTGCACCATTACTTGCATTAGTTTTTTTTAGAAGTCTTTAATCTTCAGCTGTATTCATGTGTTGCTGACTTCAACAATAAGACACTTGATAATAATATCCTATGGTGACACAAACTTATTTCTTCTGTTATCCCAGTCAATAAGAAGTTGCTGGGAACACAGAGTGATTAATAGCACTCTATCTTTATAGATTTCAACTCTTCATAACACTAATGTAATTGAGTAATCATAATGCCAGGTTTTGTGGTGTGATAGTAACCATCAAAACAGGCATTTCATGACCTTTTTGAACTGGAAGATAGCATGACTAACATAAACTCCCTTGAAAAGTATAATATTCAACTACAAACATATTCCTCTTATAAGTAATTGAAATAAGTTGGAGCTGTTCTAAAAGAAAATACAGGGTCAGAATGTAAGAGAAAAATTTTTCCTGAGCTGAATCCTGCTTATGACCAGGATTGTATGGACAGAAATGCTTCATATACCAGAAAATATATGTAATAGTTTTGCATACTGGCAGTTTGAGACTATTAATTGTTTAAGCAAATGCATGAGTGGTCACTTAAATTGAGACTGAAATCTAATGCTAAGCCAAATATGGATCTTTTAAACTTCAAAAGTACAGTTGAATTATCCATAGCGAAAAATTGGAAAGAAAAATGTCATTGTTTTCATAGTATTTTTTCTAATAAAGATTCTTTTCAATCCTGCAAAATAAGTATACTAGAAATGTTGGGATATGGTCATCATGGTTTGAGCAAACCTTCAACAGCAATTCAAAAACTGTTCAAATTAAAAAGCTGTTGAACCTTTCTTACAGTTTTTAACAAGCTGTCAACATCTGCAGAGTTGTATTTATGTGCCTTTTCACTCTGAATCACATCAGTAATACTCCTTCACAGTGAAAGATAAATTGTAAAACAATCCACAGAGGGCAAAAGAATCGTAAAGACCATGTATGAGAAAGGGAATAATTTCTGAGATGGGGAAAGGTACACAAAAATTTTGATAATATGTTTTGCTACCTGAAGATCTTATGTGGGTGGTCCAGATACTGATGTACAAGGATAAATACTGCTCTGCTATAACACCACCACATTATCTAAAATGTGTACCTTATAGATGGAGTATGAAAAGCTGAAGTACTTTTTAAATTGTAGAGTCCTTTTGATGATGAGGAATGTAAATCAAGTACCAAGATTTTTTACTCAATCTATGGCATGTCCATCCAACAGAGCCAAATAATTTCAGGGTTGGGTTTTTTCCTACTTAATTCCACTGAATTAGATGATTTAATTAAGAATTCATTCTACAATTTAAGATGTATTCTTAAGATTTTCTGATGTTACTATATATTACTGAAGAACATATGAAAACTCTGTCTTTTCATGGGCAGTTTTAACACAGTTAAAATAGTCTGTTAGCAGTAATGATATGTGTCTGACTCTTCTTTTTTAGGATTTTCCTTTGTTTTTGACACATAAGAATTATTATGGCTGTAATGATATTGGCATATAGGAAGTATTAGCAGAAAACCTCTTTTAAAATTATAATTAAAGGTTTTATGCACAGTACTTAAATTTACTGCTGATCTCAGAATGCCTAAAAACTATTTCCTCTTCTCTGACACCTTTTATTATGTGCATATGGAAAATAATGTACCTTTATCTTTTCTTCCACTTTTAGAAAGGCAGTGTAATATGAGTACAATAGTCAGATGATGCACAGTAACTGGTTTCCTAGGGTTTCTGCAGCCAAATAGGAAATGTAATATAAATTTAAGATCATTTCACATGCTTGAAAATCCCTAAAGAAACATACCTGACAAACAAGCCTACCTTATATGTGTGACAGTCTTACCTTTGCCCCTTCAAATGCCCCCACAGCCAAGACTGAATTTAATTTAATGTGGATTGCATTTTAATTTTTTTACACAATCCACATTAAAATCATGAAGTCAGTTTTATTATTCTTCTTTTCTAACCTGCTCTGGGTGCTATACTAGGGAATTATTGCTTCAAAATTCTAAGGGATAATTTCTTCCTTCTTCATAAAAAGACACCACCTTCACACTGTTGCTATCAAGCCTTGTGGGATTTTTGACACTAGCAAACTATGTGTAATATGAGATTAGGATGTAATAGTAACAGACAAGCTGTGTTTCAGACTGATATGTCCCTATTTATTGTTCCCTGCCTTTCAGTTCATGCCAATATTTGTCACTGCCTTACAGTACATACCCACATGGCCTCTCATTTCCTCTATTGTGCATATGGTGTGAAACAGCTATCCTTTTTATTTAGAGTACTGTAAATTATTCTTAACTGCATTACAGATTCCAGAAGTGATTCATTTATATTAAAATGGGTAATGGGCTGTGGATAAACAGGGATTTTGTTCAGAAGTCACCAAAACATTCTCAGTGAATTTTACATATGTATATGTATATCTGTCTATATCTATATATGTAAAATATATAGATATGTATATGAGTGCATTTCAAAGCTTCTCTTTCTAGCTGTCAATGCAAATAATGCTTAATTTACAAGTAACTTTAAAATGCTGAAACATTTGGTTTTGGTTGTCTATGTGAAGCAGATTTGTGTAGCAGCCTGCTTATGTTAGAAAGCAGATCAGAGATCATATTGAGTGCAACTAGCACTAATTGGCAAACTTGGCAGGTTGATCAGAAAGGCTAAAAACTAAGTGGGCAACAGAACTGACCTTCTTTTATTAGTTAACACCAAAACACTCTGCTGAGAAATCTGCTAGTGCAGAGAAATCTGTTGACCCTATCACTTTTCTGTGTAGGGTTTTCTTCTCTGGGGCTGTCAATCCAATCTTTTTCAGTGGCACTAAAACTACTAATAAAGAAGTGTAGAAATACACAGCAAAAGAGTAGAAATGTCCACATTCCCAGAATTACTTAGAAGGTGAGATTCTAAATATATATATCTAAAATGTATATGATAGAATAGTGTGGTATGGTAATGCAGTTGTCATCTATCTTCAGTGAACCTTTGTTGAGTAAAGTGTGTCCTGTGAGTTATATTTGGAAGGGGGAGATGGAGATAAGAGATCTTTTTCTTCAGAATTTTTTGTCATTTCTGAGGGGGAACTTCAGAGTATACTGAGTTGTAAAATAATGAATCAGTATCTTGATATTTCTAAACCTCCACAATGCTTTTTCAAGCTCCTTAGGTGGGAAATACACTGCATTAATACTGTATTACTCCTTCTTACTAGGAAAAAGAGAGCTTCTGCCTCACCAAAGTCCTTTGTCCACAGCAGCTGTTTCCTAGTTATGGCACAGATATATTTCAATGGAAAACTTTTGTGGCTGTGTACATTATGTCTCAGTAACAATATTTGTATCTTGTATTTTAGCACACAGAACTGAAGCTGATATTTTTATTTGGTATTTGGTTTGCAGATTCAGTTGTCCTTGAGTATTTCCAGATCAGTCTTTCTAGCCTGTTATCTTATATTTATTCAGGGGTTTTGTAGTACCTCTGGTGAGAAGATGTAAATACATCTGTATTCCTAAATATCATAATACTTTATCTGTTCTTTACTCTCCATAGGCATTATTAGCCCTAGAATTGCTGTGCCTTGTTGTTTGGGAAATCACCCTGGGAATGCAATCTCTTCAGATGAGTGACAAGCCTTTATCACTTCCTCCACCCCCTGCAATTTTCCAGGTTGCTTAAGGGACAACAGAATTTCTGCTTCAACAGAAGGCAAATACCTTTTCAGCACTTGCACAATGTCCTTTTTTAGAGAAGGAATGCAGGTGAAATTTGAAGATATGAATCTGATGATTTTACTTTCTGAATACATTAATGATGTGTTTTCCTGCACATGTGAATGAAAAGAGGAAAAAATGAAAGTAAAAATCTTTACTTTGTGGAAGCGAGACCCCAAATCTGAGAAAAAATCATGTGCAAATTGTGTAGATTTAGGCCATGTCCTTCTCAAACACAATCAGCAAAAATTCTTTTCCATCATAGAAGAAAAAGACAGATGCAAAAACCATCAGCCAATGTGCTGTTTGTAGTCGTTTGACCAGACATATCTCTGTAAAGTTTATTGGTTATACATTCAGTTTTATCTAGGAAAATGTTTTTGTTTTGATTTCAGTTTTGGCTTTATATTTTTTCCTAGTGAATGTAAGTGAGCAATTTTAGTTTTTGATTTACTAATTTATTTGTTCAGATTTATACACATACTCTAAGTATTTTGAAGGCCTGTACTTGGGCCTGCAGTTTATGTTATTCTCTATCCTTTTAAATTTAGATAATATTTGCTGATAATAATAATATAATTTAGATAATATTTAGATAAGATTATTTAATTTAGATAACATTTACTGCCGAATAACAAACTATCTTACTTCAGTGTAAATTCCAATTCTATTTGACTACAATGGGTAGGAATCTGGCCCAAGAATTTAATGTCAAACAGTATAATGTGGCTGCTTCCTTGGGCTTAAAGTGCTGGATATTTTTAGAAGAGTAGGATTTTTCTCCACTAACCCTCCTCATTTCTGCGTTGCATTTCCTGTAAAATTCTTTGAGTTTCACTGAATATTACAGTCCAAGTGAACTTTGGTTCATTGACTTCAAAGCTACAAGGAAAGATTATTTAGCAGAATTTGCTATTTTAACCATTACACATCAATATTTGTCCACATATCCTACATTATAATATCATCATATCTGAAATATGTACAAAAAGTCATCTGTACACAAACTGCATTTTTTGGATTGCAAAATTAGAAACTTGGCACAAAACCACAGCGCAAGCCAGGCCATATTCCAAGATATTTATAGAATCTTTCTCTGTCTCAAAATCCTCTGGCACACGGTATTACAGGAAGAATTTTGTCACACTTTAAAGGATCTGTGTCTGTCCATGGGAAATATATAATATTGGAAATATTGTCTCATCTGTGACGATGACATTTGGGATTTTTATTTGCCTCAAGGCATCTGTTGGCCTTTTACAACTTTTTTTTTTATTGGTGTCCCTAATCGAATATAAGTGCATATTGAAAAGAAAGTTTTATTACATCAACATTGCCTCCTTTATTTAGAGTAGTTAATTTATGTATTTAATCTGTCACCCTCTCATCTTTTTTGCTGCTCTGCAGAGTCTCTTATTTCTAATTTCTGTATCTCTTGCTGGCCATAGGAACCTTCTTTGCACATCCTGGTGATCATCATGTTAAACTTTCTTATAGGTAATTAGTAATCAAAACTGTTATTAGTATTGAAGTGTTCTTAGCTGAAGGAAGGAAGGAAGGAAGTGGCGGAAGTGGCGGAAGTGGCGGAAGTGGCGGAAGGAAGGAAGGAAGGAAGGAAGGAAGGAAGGAAGGAAGGAAAGAAAGAAAAAGAAAAAGAAAGAAAGAAAGAAAGAGAAAGAAAGAAAGGAAAAAAGAAGAAAGATATATTTTAACATGGAGGGGAAAATAAAAAATAATCTTTAAATTAAAAATTAATATATAATATAATTATATAATCAATAGATATAATTACAAATTACATAATAATATAATTAAATATTATTTTACATTTTAATTATATTTAATTATATTTCTAATATCTTATTAATATATATTTGTATATATGTACTGTGGATCTCCATCCTGCTCAGGCTGCTGGTGCTGTTTGTGCCCATTTGAGTGCTCTGTCTGTCTGGGATCTGTGTGTCTGGGTGAATACCTATGTGGTGCACACAGGTAGGTGCTGTGTGTTTGTGCCTGCGGGGAGCACACCTCCAGTGCTGGCTGGACTGGGGACACAGAGGTGCTGCAGCCTCTCACCTCTGGAGCTGTTGAGTGCAATGTGGTGCGTTTTCTTCTCACTGTGTTGCAAATTATGACAAATGACGACGATGATGATAATAATAACAAAAAGGATAGCAATAATAAATGTTGTAGAAGACATGTTTCTACCTTTGTGCTTAGTTCAGGAACTGGGATCCCAGCAGTCACTCTGATGTGTGTTTCAAACAAACTGGTCCAAAATCCTTTGAGTTTAGGAAGAAGCATGATGAAGTCCATGCTCTTCTTTCACTGCTATGAACACCTTGATTAAAGGTACCCCAGGTACATCTGTGAGGCAACTAGACAACTGCTTTTGAAGCAATACCCTAACTGCAGAAGCCTAGGGTATGTAAGTGAAGCAAATTTTTCAAGAAGTAATAGATTTATTGGATGTAGCTGGAATATGTAAGCAAGCCTTTGGACATATTTTGCTCCCTTGTCAAGCCGCAGCTTAGCAAATTTATTCAGGCTAATGCTTGCTGGTCAAGCAGATTGAGCAATGAGATAGGGTACCTTTGGGCAGCATCTATGCTGTCAGAGAGCTGAAATCTCTTGGATATCTCCCGCCTTTCTGCTACCTGCCTAGCTCTGCAGTAGCACTTGCTAAGTAATTAAAGCTGTGTAAAGGACCTGAGACAGTTGTCTTTTAGGTCCTCTGAGGGCTCAGAATTAAGAGCTCTTTTTAGCTTTTGCCTCTGTTCTGTGTTTGCATACCCAGCTCTTTACTCTTGGACTACTGTTGTTTTAGCATAAGGCCAAAAAATGGACCACACTTCCAAAAAGTGCTGCAATAATAATTTCATGTTGTATGTGTGAATTTGGATGTTGTAGACATAGACAATGTAGCTCACTGGAGACTTTTGTATATATAATAAAAAACTTATTTTTCCCAATCCTAGCTAAACTTTAAGAAGTAATTGCCTTTAACTTTCTCAATATTTAAGGAACAGTTTCATCTACTTTCTCCAAAAAATGAATATTGTAATAATTGTTAGTTTTGATACAAAAAATTCTAGAAAGTTAAACACTCATTATTTTTAACACACCTTTAAATTTACTTATCATAATTTATACTCTGGACTGATCAAATCAGGTTTTAGACAACTGTTATGTTCAAAACTTTTGGTTATAGAATACTATGATGAAGGCTTATTTGTGTATAAA
Source organism: Melozone crissalis (assembly GCF_028551555.1). Lineage (NCBI taxonomy): Eukaryota > Metazoa > Chordata > Aves > Passeriformes > Passerellidae > Melozone > Melozone crissalis. Next base: position 29,184,085 of record NW_026535784.1, on the reverse strand, counting down.
TCCAGTGCCAAATTACATCTAAAGTTGAAAAGATTTTTAATATATTGAAAATGGTTTTGATCTACCATGGGCAGTAGTATTTACAGAGGGGTTAGTCTGATATATCAAGAATCCCTTCTTTTTCTTTTCAAAGATCAGGAATTGTACTTGCTTGACTGTTTGCCTGCTTGCCTATCAAAAATGTGTATTATAAAATTATAACTGTTTCTGTTTATCCTCCTGCCTATTTTCCATTGTTAGCCTAAGGTTTTGCTGAGAAGAAATTCAATTAGTGGTATTTAAATAAAAATTTAAATTATTTTGCTGAGTTTTATTTTTTTACTCACAAATGAAAAGAATAAAAATTGCTGCATTTTTGGGTATATGGGATTAAAGAATATAGAATTAAAATGCTTTTTAATTTTCTCATGCTTAGATTATATTGCATACTAAACTAAAACCATGGCTTTAGAGGCAGAGCATACTGTGAGCTTTGAGTGCACTGTCTGAGTGCACCGGTGAGTTAATTAATTGAGAGAGTAGCAGTATGATAAATGGGATGTGAGTTGTAACTCCAACAGGATTTGATCTGCAAAGAACTCTATCCTGTCTAATCAGAAAAGGAAGCCATCACTCAGTTGTGAATATGCTGGAAGACATGCAGTATCACACAATGATAAAAGAGCCTTCAGTCTCACGAAATCATGATAGAGTCATCTAAATTTTCCATTATATAGTTATATAGTTATTGTCCCATTACACAGTGAGCTGAAATTGCATTAGCAAGTCACTCCTATCCCATAGCAGAATTTAAAATTGTAAACTAAGTATGGTAAACCCAAGGCCTTGTAATCCATCTGTGGATTGATGGGGTGAATGTTGTTCTTTGATCTTGTCTTTGTGTGTATTTCCAGAATTCAGCCGGGTTATCCAATCTTTATGTAAGGAAAAAGGGAATTCAGTAAAATGAATAAGACAAATGGATATTACCACTTTTCCAGAGATTTACATCTTTATAAGGCCCCCTCAGAGTATAAAGGTATCTTGAGTTTTGCTACATGAAACATACAACTGATTTCAAACAACTGATTTCAATTCTGTTATCAAAATTCTACTGATAAAAATACATATATATATATATATATATGAATTGTGTTAAAATAATATTTTCTTCTATGTTCTTGTAGAATATCCTAAGGATAAATGAAACTGGCAGCAATCAAATACTCCCTGAATACCTAAGCAGATTGCAAGTATTTGCAAGGTGTTGCATTGCAGTATATCCTAGGAACACAGTAATGTTCTCATGGAATTTTGATGAAGGTTATGCTATTGTTCTTCCAAATTCTTTATGTACCTCCCTTGAAGAAATGCTAAGAGACTCAAGCTTAGCATCTTACCTTTTCTGCTTTGATTGAAATTTCCTACTGAATTTGATCTTTTGCATTTCTAATAGAATCATGATGGTCATTAATAACTTCACATTTTTTCAAAACTGTCACCACACAGAGAGGCTAATTATCCTTGGTGAAAATGAAAAGGTATAAAAAGAACAAGGTTGCCAACATGGCTGAATCTAAAAAAAGACTGACAGGACACCTTTGTTAAAACTTCACTACTCCACGATATATGTTCTATAAAATTTTAATGTTAATACATATACCTTAGACAGAGACTTACATGCAATTCAGTGAAGACTCTTTAGGACATGCATATCAGATGCTCAGCAAAATATCTGAGGCTAAAAATTAATGTCACTGACTGGATTGAAAGAGAGGTGAGAAGGACGGGTGAAGGTAAGTTTTATTTTCATCTTGCCCGAATTTGTCTTTAAACAATATCGGTTGTTTTCTCTTTTTTATTTTTAATACTGTTAACGATCCTGTTCTTAATTCTCCCTCCACATGTCATTTATTTTTTTCTGCCCTTTTTTCTCTTTTTACAGGATCTTTTTATTTGGTCATCAGAGTTCCTCTATTTTCTGCGTCAGCATCTCCAATAAAAATAACAAACCAGATCATCCCAGTTTATGCTTTAAAAAAATCTATTGATCTTGCTAAAGCTATACAATTTTCCTAACAGAATAATCATTACCATGTTCTCCTTACTGGATGCTGTAATTTATGAGTGGCACCTGTTAATTCAGTGCTCTTTTTCCCTCACAGGCTCACTCAGTGCCCTTCCTGCTCTGGTGGGAGATACAAAAGGCAGAGATTGCACACTGAGATAAAAACAATTTTCTGTAAACAGCTATGAGATAAGTAAAGATGAATAGTAACAGCAACAATATTAATAACCAAAGTGTATAAAAGAGGGTGATTTACATGGTAAATGCTCACTGAGTCCATCCCAAAGCAATGAGACTGCAGCAAGCACCACCCCTCTGCTCCCTCCGCTGTGTTTTTTCCCATATGGAAAGGATGCCACTTTCTTTGGAAATGCATAGTCCCTTCTTGCTGGCCCCTGGCCATGAGGTAGGATGGTTTTGAATAAACTCTTAGACATGCCCACAGCCACAGCCCCTCAGTTACTGCAAAAATCAACTCTGTCCTGGCCAACACAGGACATGGGACTTAATACACATCTTGTTAAATTCCTTTGTTCTTGAATTGCAGCTAATAGAAGCATGTACATGCTATAACTAAGTTTATAAGATCTAGGCAGCCAAAGGCTGCATGTACATGATTCAATCAGTCCATTTAATTTTAAAAATTTACTAAAAAATATAGCACTAAAGAAATATAAGTCAATTGTTTTTTAAACATATTTGAGCTTAGATGTAGCTTTAAAACAACACATGACAAATTCCTTCACTAATGTTAGAACTTCAGGGTATAAATTATTTTCAACAATAGGAGTTAGATTTAGGTTGAAGTTTGACTTAACTGTAATTAACATCAGCATTCCCAGAAATGTCAGTAGGAACTGATTTTTTTTACCCTTATGCTTATTTATTTCAGAAGAAAAATGCATTTTTCTTGTTATATTAAGAAGAAAGAACTGTTATTTAAAATACTGTATCCTTGGAAGCTCATGAGGGAGGAATAGGTTAAAGCATATGTAATACAACTGTGGCTCTGCACTTTTTTTCAATTTTAAGTTTATTGATTTGAAGTACGCAAGGCCAGAAGGCATCGTTGCCTCAGCTAGTCTGTTGTATTATATATCACAGGCCATTACATTTCACACAACCTCCACTGAACTTGATAATCTGCATTTGGATATGGATCATTGGCTAATACTTGTCTTCCAAGAAAAATAATCTTCACTAAAAGACATCAGAAGACAGAGAATCTATCACTTTGTTGCTTGTTACCAAGGTTAATAATGCTATTAAAATATATTGTGCTTTATTTCTAATTTTAATTTTTCTCACTTCAGCATTGATTCCTGTTATACCTTTCTGTTCCAAGCAAAGAAGCCCTATAATAGCTGCATTTTTCCCCATAAAAATTGGTAACTCCCTTCTTTTCTGTAGGTATTCAGTGTCTTCCTCTGAACTTGTGATGAATGCATATCTGCCAAAATCAGCCCAAAATAATGTTGTACAAATCTGCTTTTCTTTGTCCTTTCAGCAGACTACTGGTTCACTGTGAATTTTTGTAAAGCCTGCAACTATTTTTTCTGTCTTTTAAGTTGTATTAGCTTGTAATAGGCCCATGGTGGGAGAGACATACTCCAATCTCTTCCCCTGTTCCCCCAAAGTTTGACATATTAATTCCTCATTCTCCAATCCCAGCGTGGTGTTTTGAGCTATTCTTCCAGAATCTTATAAATTTCCCTTACAGAGAGAGCAGAAGAATGATTTCTAGGTAAGAACATAACTTGATTTTGAAAGTGAATGTGGTATATTATTAAAGCCTCTTGAGCCAGTAATGTCAGTGCCTTGAAATAACCCATATAAATAATGAATCAAAGAAGGGATGTACAAGCTCTTTCAGCAGGTACTTACACAGGAATAAACTACTGGGGGTTTTACCTGAAAGTCTGATTATATTGATTTTAGAGGTGGGAAACTCTGTTCCACAGCAGAACATCTTCAACATTTTACTGTAGAGGACAGCTGCACCAGTCTGAAGCAAAAAAAGGCATCTATAGTTATTAACTATTCATGCATATAACATTTGTTACAATTTTCTCAATATGTTCTATTTTACATGATTTTTATTTTTTTCATCTCTGCTGATGCCTAGATTTTTAGCTTTCTCATATATTTTTAGCATTGTAGATTTTTAATATACAATTGTATAGTTTCTAGTGCTTTTTATGCCCTTTCTCACATTTTAGAGCAATAAGCTAACCCTTTCTAACACTTTCTGTTTAGTCTTATTCCCAAGAAGAGAATTTCTAACAAAGACATCTTGTTTTTCACCAGAATTTGAAAGACATAACAAGATATAGGACAAAGAATCCCTTGGACTTGCTCCAAAGGGCTGACCCAAGGGTGTGCTGCTGGGGCAACTGATCTCTTATTGGATGTACCTGCTAGATATACAAATTAATTTGCCTTATAAAAACTGTAGAAATCCTATATCATGTGTATGCATAGCACTATTTTTTCATCTGAAAGCTTTCATTAAATAATTGCTTTTGATCTTACCATCCAATGTTTTTTGGTAAGTTTTTGTCTTTTGAATCTAGGCAGCACTGTGAAGATCAGAATAGTCAAAATAAACAAAACCTGTAAACAACTTTTAAGACTTTTCTTGCATGATGACAATAAAAAAAAAAACAGGAAAAGATTCTACTCATCTGGTATTTTTCTATTTAGTATCCCTATGGCCATTTTAGTTTGGGCTGACTTGAGGGGTCAGGCTTGAGGTCCGTACCCCGTGTGTGTTTTTCTCTACTCTTGCTTCTCAGCCAGGGCATTCCTGTGCTTGAGAGAAACAGTGATTTGCCTTGGCAGGGAAATTCATGTTTAGCTGATCAGCTACAGACACCTTGGCTAAACTAAACTGCCCAGCTTTGACAGCTTGAGGTGTAAATCAAGGATCTGTGTTCATAAGAGCAGTCAAGATGTAACTAAGAAATGAACCAGGAAGCAGGCCAGCAAAATTTTGGGAGTCATAGGTGGTATTGCATTCATGGAAGCTGTCTGTGCCTAGGAGTATGGAAAGCCAGATGTGTTTTACTATGAAGATTTAAGAGTTTATCTAAAACAGCAGGCTAATTAATTCTGAAAATTAATTGTTAGCTAAAGCTTTGCAAAACAGAGCTTCAGATATTGTGGCTACTTTAAGTTTTAAAAGTCCAGAAACACTAGCAGAAATATTTATCAGGTATTAATTACTCTTTTATAATGACTTCACTTGAAATTAAATTTATCTAGTTATTATAAATTTAATCAAAAATGTCTTGGAGGAAGAAAAAAATTATAAATACAGAGACAAACTTCCTTTTCAATAGCTGCTGTATAATTATATTGATTCAAAATAACTTAAATAGGGTAGACAAAGTTACAAACATTGTGGACCTGTTTAACAATTACTGTTCTATATAGTCAACCTATAAGAGTCAAAATTTGACATTGTGCCACCCTTCTGACAAGGTTGTATGCAGTTTTCCTCTATCTGTCATTGTTTTTTCCAGTTAGTTTTCCCACACTCAATTCAAGTACCATTACTTCAATTCCAAGTGCAGTGGAAATAATTTTAAATTACAAGGTATGAAGACACAAACTTCTTGCATCTGTTAACTTTCTGAACATGTGTTCCAACATTTTTTCACCCACTGCAGCATAAAACTTGCTTTATCAGAAATTTCCAATATTTTTCGGGCTAAAGCATATGAGATTTTAAAAAAAAATTCAATTTATTTTCTCTTCTTGGCTGCGTTATGTGAATGTGATAACTGAATCAATTCTCACATTGGAAAAGTCTTGCTGTAAGAAATGTTTACTGCCTTAAGTGGCAGTGCAGCAAACAAGTGGAGAGTCAGCTTCTGGTGGCAATCCAGGTCTGCCTTAAACAAACATTCTTTGAATTTCATTAGGAAAAAGGTGACATAAAGCAATTAGGAAGGGATCTGCCTTACAAGCCCAGCATGACATTCTAAAGTTTAGAGGTACTGTAGAAGGGTACAGTAAAGGGTCCCCTTCACTCTAACATGTAGTCTGGTGCTGTAGAAGGGTACTCCTGATATTAGATCTCTTTTCAATTCAATTGTTGCATTGCCTTCTGTCACTGTCACTGTTCTGTCTGCTGCCCTACTAACTGCACAGCTGCAGCTCCAATTGGAAGGGAGAATTTTATTTGAATTCTCCACATGAGATCTCCTTTAACATCTTAAGTTTTAACATCTAAAATAAAAACAAACATTACAAATTAATTTGCTGAGGAAATATAACCTGCAGGAGAGACAAATAAATTAAAATATTCAGAAATAGTTTTTCTTATTTTGATATAAAGTGACAGAAATGCTTAATCTGCCCATCATGAACATGATATGGCTCATTGACCTCAAAATACTTCACAAAAACAAGAACAATTGTCAGTAGGACACAGCATGTCTGAAATCTGATGAATGATATGTACTACACGGGAAAGTAAACTAAGAATGATTGTGGCAATTGTTTTGAGAGCCAGGGCTAAATTAAGAGACATTTAAACTTGACTAAATGAATGGAGAGTATGGAGATACAGAAGAACTTATAATTTCCTTCCACTAATTATTTGTTACAAATGAATATTTTCCAACAAACCTCATTAATCAATGAGAAGTGTCTCACAATAAGCACAATGGTCAGTAAGTTCAAAGCTGCAATACAGCTACATTTGCACATTACAAAACTGCCCATTTCTCTTTTCATCCAGTAGCCAGGCAAAGTCAGGCACCGAATGTGCTCAGAAGGACATTTTTCTTTGATATTGGACTTCAGCATGCACACTGCTCTTCTGCAGATCTCTTTATTCAAAAATGTTTGTAGTTCAGAGTTGTTTGCTCTTATAACCTCACCCTTTTAGACCTCTTTACTTTTTTTTTTTTTTTCAATTTTCATTTTCAGAGAGCTATTTCATCTTTTCTATCACTCCTTTCAGTGGAGTATTCTAGCAATTGAAAGTTACTTTAGACCTTAAAAAAAAATTGAAAAACTTAGTATTCTGTCTCAGCAATCACTGAATACAAAATGATAAAACAAATTCTAAAGTACACTAAATGTTGTTCCCCGGTATAGAGTACAGAAATTACAAAAAGTGGTAACACAGAAATGATACAGCTGATGTCACAAGCTGTACCATGTTTTTTTATATATTAGTTGAAAATGGATCAACCTTATATTACTAGCAATTATGGTGTAAATCAAAGCATTCTGTTAGATATTTTCTAAATCAGAAATAAAAAGCTATTTAAAATAGCTATACTATTTTCTTACCATCTGGAATTTTAAAAAATTTATGATAAACCACTGGAGTGAGAGTTTCCTAGAGAGATTACAATTCACATCTACATGCTCACACACACCACCTACACTTCAAAGAATTCTCCAAACACTGAGTTTTGTGACTAAATGCTTGCCAGGATCTTGCAGCTCAGAGGCAGTCAGAGTAGAGTGATTTATTTATCTCTATTTTTAACCTATAATGCTAAATTTACTGTCTGTGATGAGTTTCACTTTAAACTACTTCCTTAAAAAGTCTTTTTTTTTTATTTTTCCAGATATGCTGCATGATTCATGTCTTTGATTGAAAATCCTTTGTGAATTAGAAGAATGTAAAACCAAGTATTTTTGGGTTTTATTTATTGTTGCGTAATATGACTGTTGTCTGTTTCTCTGGGATTTCTGTAAAACTTCGCAATATCTTATGTAGTGCATGATACAGTTAAGTAGAGCAGCGTTTTAAATTTAGTTAATTTTCAACTTTCTGGTAAGCTGAAAGAGGTTTTAATTGCATTTTCTCTTCTGAGATTCAGAAATAAAACATTAAAATATGATCGTCTTCTGTGTGGCTATCAGAGGAAAATGGAGCTACAAGGAGAGAACACATGGCAAAGTTTTTCCCTTAGAATTTTTTTGTGTCTCTTATTTATTTTCTATTAAAGGTTTCTGAAAGGAAGCTCATACCTGAACAGCAAGGATTTTCAAGGATCTGTACATCTGTAAAGAAAGATAAGTAGAATTTGTGTGTGCTTTCGCCAAAGCTTTGAACCTTTTATGTTTGAGACCAAATTCTTAACAATGTAGGTTCAGAAAAGCTGTTGTGAACATGACATAATTTCTAATATCCTACAAAAATATTCTGGACTGGCACATAAGCTACCAGAAACAACCATGCCTCCAGTCAGTACCTGAAGATGTTGTCTGATTTTCTAGAGCAGAACTCCTGTTTGTGCTCTAATGAAACAATCTGACATTCCATGAACAGAATATAACTTAAACTAGAAAAATAGATATTTCAATTAAGGTAGCATTGAAGATGTAGATGATTACATAAAAGCCAGTAACGCTTTTAAGTTTCTTATTATACTCTTTAGGAGTAGTACTAAATACTGTCTATTATTATTACTAAACACATAAATTATAGAACTAATGAAATAAATATACTAAAGAATGTAAAAATATGAAAAAATTACAAAATAAAGTATAATATAAAAATGTAATATAGAATATAGAATAATACATTAAAAAACTACTTGACTTGAGCTTTTTATGAGAAATTTAATTTAGAAAATGCCTGTAACTCAGATTTCATCTAAGACTGCATGATCTGTCATACACTAACATTGTGATTGGAGCAACACTTTGCAATGAAAAAATATTCTGACAAACACCTTTAAAATATTCTGAAAAAAATCTGAAATAGTCTGAAAAATATTCTGACAAACAGCTCTAAACATGATTTCATCACCATTTTTCTCCTTCAATTTTTTATGCTCACCTATAGCTTTGTGATTTAAATTGGATTGTAAATTTTTATTGAAGAGACTGTGCCTACTGGTCTTGTGCAAAGCAACCATGAGGTTTCCTCCTGAATGGAGTCCCTGGCCAGGCTCTGTCATGCTTATGTTGAACACATTGACTTTGCACAACTCACCTAAAATTCATGGCTTTTATAACTGGAATCTGTAAGATTGCGATTGAAATTATATTGACAAAGGCTGAAATTAAAGAACATTACTCACACACTGGGAAAAAACCCCTCCCATATTTGTTCTAAGTGCAATGTCTCATTCTGACTGAAATTTTCTTTCAGTCTGAGAATTTGCATGATAAAAGAAAATGATGAATGGACATGGGACTGAAATGTTTGAGAGAGGAGCCTGTGACAGTTCCTTTGAAGCTTTAAGAGTTTATAATATAAATAAGTGTTTAGGGGATTATTAACATTCACATATTTTACCCCAAAGGCTTTCCTTAAGGTCAACTTTTAAGCAGTTGAAGTATGCAAAAAGAATTGTAAAATGTATGTGGAACATGTTCAAAGACGTTAGAGGGTCTGTGCTGCAGAATGTTTTCATTTGACTTTTAATATGCTATTATATATGCCAAATTAGTGTATATAATTAGTCATCATCAGATACACACTAACATAGGCCTTGGGAATTTTGGAAATCAAGGAATGCTAGCAGTTTTCTATATGAAGATATTTTGGTTCCAGAACATCACCAAAAGCACAGACAAGGAAAACAGTTTTCAAATGAGCTTTAACAAACAGGGGACTAATTCATTATGACTGCAAAGAAGGTATCTTATTTCTCAGAAATATAGCTTCACACAGCTGTTTTCTGAAACATGTCTGGAAAGCAGTGTGCTTCTTTACATGTCCAAATGCATTTGATATCCTGAAACATACATTTTAAATTCACAAGCTGAGGAAAATGACCAGTGCAACTCTAATTTCCAGCTAAATTAATAACTATTATTACTATTATTACTATGATATAAGGGTTTCACATAGTGAAATATATATCATAGTAATAATAATTCTGAGAGAATACCGACTGTTTTTATTTGTTGAACAAACTTTTGAAGGCCTGAAAAAAGCCTTGTTTTTCTCATTCAAATAAAAATAAATCATGTGAAAATCTAAGCATGAAAATCAATTATTCTCACCTTTTTTATTGCATATACCAATGTTAACCTGAATTATCACTTTGCAGGAAATAAGCCAATCTGTTAAAAATATTTTTGGACATGTACTGAATTCCAGGTCCCTCTGTTACACTGTATCACTGAAATTCCATGAAGGATGATGTAACCATAGCTTATATGGAATGCTATAATTTCAACCTGAATGTTGACTACTTGACAAGCATAAATGTCGACCTTAGTTAATGAATTTGGTAATATAATATCCATTCATATATTACTGGTATAATCATACAGTATGCTTAAGCTACAAAAACTGTCAAAAGCTGCTTGCCATCCCTAATCAACATTTGCTATTTCCCCTAGAAATCTAATTCAATTACAACTGTCAAGAATAAATCAAGAATAACTTCTGCAAACTGAATATTCCTTTGTTTGACTCCCTGTGCCTTGAGGAATTTTTATCTCCCTTTTGTCTATATTTCAACAATTTGTTTCATAAGGAAGAATTGACAAAGGGCATATCAGGAAAGGGAAAGAAAAAATGTTGGATAGCACCCCTCCTTGAGATAAGTTAGTTGAAAAAGCTGAATTATTCATACACCAATAAAGTCACACCTAGGGAAGTGCAAAGTTGCTTATCACAAGGAGAAAGAAGGAAATAATCCAATCTGTTTACTAACATGTATAATGCAGCCATTCACTTAATTCTGCAAACATTTTCTTATCAAATTGCTTCTTAGAAAATGAGAAATAAATTGCTTGACTGTATTCATACATTGCTTATATAGCAATTTTCCTTTAGTATTTGTCAAATACTCCAAATAGCTATAAATTCACTCTGTCTGTCTTGGTTATGCAGTGAAACAACAGTACTGCAGTCATATGGTTCCTCAGAGTTTTTAAGTAATAAGGTTAGAAATAAAAGTTGGCATTTTTGTTCTAATCTGCTGGATAGTCTCATCCAATTAAAATGCAAACATGGAGATATGAATAAAATTCTGAATTTGAAATGCCAAAATTACAATATTAAAAAAATCCTATTGACATATAATAAGAAAAGATGGTTTTCATTATCTAAAAAAGTAACCTCTCCAGGAAGCTGAAATTAGAAATTAATCTTGAACTGCTGCTTCAAAGACTGCTACATCTCTCAAAAACATTTATTTGAAAATTTAAATATATAAAAAACTTCTGTGTATATACATCAATTAAGTAAAAAGGCCACAATCAAGACGAACAATTTTCTTCCACCAAAACCTTTTTTTGGGTACTGGGAAAATGTGCAAGAGAGGAAACACCTTGAGTTCAAAGGAGAGAATATCAGTCATATATGTTACTAAGGATTATTCATTCAAGGAGTTGATAATTGCATAGATATTGTTATGATTGCTCCATACAAATACTTATGAGTAAACCTATATAAATATTAATTTAAGAGAAGAAAAATGAGTGTTTTCTGTGTTTCAAAAGTGATTGAAGTGCTTTTAAATGAAGGAAGAATGCAGCAGAAAAAGACAACCTCTCTCCAGAAAAGGAGAACCTGTATGGTTGAGAGCTTCATTCTACTTTTCATTGCCCTACACTTCAAGACACAGATTTCTAAAACCCATGGAAGAGATGGCTTAGGACATCTTGGATGACACTGGGCATGTGTTGAAACAAGAGTCCATTGCTCATGGTAGCTAAAGCCTCAGTATGCTGTGTGTTCAGTATGTGTTTTCTAGGGGCTTGAGATCATGGCTCTCCTGTGAACACCATGTCAAACCTGTGTGCATGGCTTGGGTAATCTGAAGGCACTTAGACAGTATGGACGTCAGTCTGTTGGGCTGTTTTGGGTAGTGCTCAGCTATATATTTAGCACAGAGACAGAAAACTACCTGTATGGACTTAATATACTGTCTTAATCAGTAAACGGAATACATACCCTATGTATGTTGTGCTTAAATATGTATTTATATATAGCCTATATGTAATAACCTCTATATAAATAGACATATTTCTTGGCATTAAAGATAGAAACATGACTTTGTAAACTTTTCAAGTAAAGTTATCTTGATAGTTCATCCTTGAATATATTTCATAAAACTGAAGGAGAGACCTGATTAGGCAGAAAAGAGGAGATCACTTTTGAAAAGTTCCCTGCTACAGCTGAGAAGCAAAAATTAACTACTGAATTTGGTCTATGAATTTGAAAATATATGTAACTGACATAGACCATCAAATTGCTCTGTTGAAGAGGGTGACTGACTGTAACTGCTAATTTACAGGACCTGGCAAGAAAACCTCTGCTTGTGAAAGAGGAATTCAGTTCAGCTTTCAAATACTGGATATGGTTCAAAGATCAAACTAAAATATTAATTGAGACAAGAAAAATCATAAATGGCAAGTTCCTTACTAAAAAAATGGTTAGCTTTGACATAAGTAAAACACATTAAGTTTTATCTTCATATGACCATAGAACCACAGAATGGTTAAGGTAGGGAGAGGACTGCCAGAGGATGTCTGGTCCAGCCTTTTGATCAAGCAGAGGCACTTAAAGCTTAAAGACACAAATATAAACAGCTATTTTGTGTATTTCCAGATATGGAGACTCCAAAACAGGCAGCTAAATTATGAATTAAGACGTCTCTATGTAACAAATGGAAGAATACAAATCAGAAGCTAGGAATTTGAAAGAAAATTAAGACTACACAAGGAGAAACGTAGCTAATACAAGGCTAAAAATGAGGAGGCTTTGTGTGTGTCAGAAACAATTATAATCACATTAATAATCACATTTATGTTTTCCTGTTCTTACAAAAATATCAGATGTTGTGTATAGATTACTTGAAAAAAGGTATACTGTTTCTTCCTTGATTATTGGATAAATGTTGCACTGCCTGTGCTCAGACTTAATGGGTTTTAATCAGAGAGTTTACTTAACTTGCTGCCAAATATCTGACCAATGAATATTCTGCGCTATTAACATTGATTTTCTGTAAGTTTTTGAACACTGGGGCAGTTCTCCAGAGACTGAAAGAAAGATGATATTGTGATAACATTCAAGAAAGGTGAGTTGGATGACCTGGGTGATGCTAGGCCTGTCAGTGTGACATTGATCTTAGACAAAGTAATGGAAAGAGGCTGAGAGAACACTCGATTAATAAAGAGATGAAGGAGGTAAATATAATTAATGCCAGTCAGAATGGGTTTATGGAAAATAAATCTCATCAAACTGACTTGATAATTTTTTCAACACTACAATCTTCGTTAACAATTAAAACGGGATTGATAGAATACACCCATTGCACCACATGTTTTTCTCTTGATATTATACCAAACACTGTAGAATAAAAAAATGAAGGCACAAGATCAGTCACACACAATAAATAGATGTAAAACTGTCTAGGTAGAAAGATTCAACTGAGAGTAGAAAAATTTTAGTAGTTAAGTTTCTAGCAGGACCCTATCAGATTTTTTTTTTTTTGTGTTTTGCTCTTGTTTGTTACCTATGCTATGTGTGGTAGGGGAGCATTACTCTTCAATGAGCATGCTAAGAGAAATATGGTTTAAATAGTTGAATGAAACTAGTTTCTGATATTATGAAGTTTGACTTTCAATGAGCTTTGCTGTGGCCAATGAAAAAAGTTAACTACATCTAAACATACAGTAAAAATAGACGAAAGAAAAAGAAGGCTTTACTTGCAGCACAGTGGGCACTATCACAAAAAGCATAGGTCTGAGAAATACTCTGAGTAATTTGAGTAATTAGTTGAGAATACACATTGACTGTTATGATGTAACTCCTAGGAATAATGTAATCTATGAATTCATAAATAAAATTTTTGTGGTCTAGTGTTTCTGGAAAATCTCCAAATTTTCTTATCTTAGACTGCTTTAATTTTATCTTAGTAACACCTAGTTTTGGAGTTCTCATCAAAGATGTCTTAAATGGAACAGATTAAAAGAAGAACAGCAGAAATAGAGAACAAAGTGGAGAATTAATTTTGTTAGCAGCTAGGTTTTATAATGAAAGGGGACAGTTGATTGGCAAGAGAATTTTCTTCTATCAGAAAAATTATGTAATAATGTCAGATGGCTTGTAGTTGAAACTAGGTACATTCAATTTATAAATAAAATAGTTTTAAGAGTATCATGAGACATATTTTAATCAAGTGATAAGCATTTGTTATTTTAAAATTTTTAAATGCAGGTTGGTTCCCTTATGCTGATCAACTCAAGCAGGAATTAATTTGGAGTCTTACGTTACACAAAAAAAATATGCTGGATGATTAAATGGGCTTTTATGGCTGCAGTCCATGAATCTATAGCAACAGGGAGAGCTGACTTCTTTGCTCTACTTGCCAATAAAATGAATTAAGTCTGATCTATATGGAAAATGCTCGCTAGCAGAATAATAATTGGATAGTATGTGATTTTTTTATTAAATAATTACACTGGTAAAATCTCCAGTGTAAATTCACCTATACACAGGACAGCTTAGTCTGTTTCTTAAACCAAACATGCTGATTTACATTGGAATTACTGGACATTCATGAGAGATTTTAAGCTCAAAATGAAATAATTTTACAGTTATACTGTGCCTAAAATTTATAATAAATAATGGATTGACTAACAATTGATGAGATCTTGACCAAGTTAATATTTTGAGTAAGAGGAAAAATATGTTTTGACCAGCTTGATGAGAAAATGTTCTGTGACAGTTTGTTCCTTAAACCCAAACCATTCTTTGTGTCATCACAGGGAAAATTCTTCAGTGGAATAAAGTGCATTTCTAACCTATTCTACTTGTGTGTCTATGTTTTTGTAACAGGCGTGTCTATGGGGTGATTCTGGGGGAAGCTGCCAGAAGCTTCCCCCATGTCCAACAGAGCCAATGCCAGCTGACTCTGACACTGCTGGCCAAGGGCGAGTCATTCAGAGAAGACACTAGGATAACATGCTTGAGAAGAAAAACGAAGTTATTGCCCAGAAGTAATCGCAGACAGAAAAGAGGAGTGAGCATATGTGAGAGGAACAGCTGTATCTGCGTATGGCAGCTTATGTCTGACACCAGGGGCAGTGAAGTAGGGGCAGGAGATGCTCCAGGCACGGGAGCCGAGATTCCCTGCAGCCTGGGGTGCAGCCCATGGACAGCAGCTGTGCCCCTGCAGCCCATGGAGGAGCATGGGGATGCGGAGATCCCCCAGGAGGGGAGGCTCACACTGAGCAGGCTCCTGGCAAGGACCTCTGGCCTTGTGTGCTACAGCAGGCTTCCTGATGGGATTTGTCACCTTGTAAGGGAGCCACACTGAGGCAGGCTGTATTTGAAGGACTGCAGCCCATGGAAAGGGACATACATGGTGACCCTAGGGGGTACTTATGCTGGAGCCGTTTTATCCTGAAGATCCACACCTCATTGAAGAGACACATGCTGGAAGTATTTTGCGAATAAGTGCAGCCTGTGGGAAGGAGAGGTTTGTGGAAGACTGACTTCCATGGGAGGAACCCCACAATGTAGCAGGGAAAGAGTGTGAGGAGTCCTTCCACTGAGGAGCAAGGAGTGTCAGAACGTGTGATAGCAGGGGTCCAGATAGGAGAAAACAAAGCTAGCATGTAGATGGACGGCTTTTGTTTGGATCTTGCTTACAAGTGGCAAGCTGAATGTGAAAATTTGAGACTGGGTTTACCATAAACTGTAATTTAACAATTCCTCGTAGCTACCTTAAACTCAAATTCACTTTTCATTTAGGGATTTAACCACACAAGTAAATCAGGGACGGGGACAAGAGCTTTTAACTTACTCTTTTTAAATTTAATAAATTACACCTCACAATCACAACAGGGACAGCTGGATGAGAAAGAGTTTTGACCTTTGCATGTGAAACTAATAATCAAAATGCTTGTCCATTAAACAGATGATGGAATTTGTGTGATGAACAAGTAATAAGATCATATATCTAGTGAACCCCAGAACAGTATCCACATCATGAAATGCAGTCTGCATATACATGCACACACTTGAACACCTTCATTAACACCCATAGGTATATGAATGGAAAAGAGGGGATTGGGAATTTCTCATTTATATTTGTCCATCCAGAAATGAAAAACATAAAAGAAATAATTATTTAGCTTTGAGATGAGAATGAGAGCAAATCTGGAATGCATCAACACTTTGGATGGTACACAAAAATAGACATAGTCCTTTCCTTTCCTTCAGATATCTTGGCAAAAAGCATTAGGAAAGAAGTGTTTTTAGCACAAGCAAAGAAAGAAACTTAAAAAGGGATACACAATTCAAACTGCTGCTTAACAGAGAAAGTTCAATAGACAGAAGATATGTTATATATTCTTCTCTGTTAGACATTCCATATTTATTTGAGGCATCTTATTCCAAGTGTGCAGGGTAATGTGAAAGCTATTCTGAGATATTTGACTTTGGTCATTCAATAAATGCACATTTTAAACACCCACTCTAATATGCTCACTCTCATTTGCAGAATTGATTATAACGCAAGTTAACCACCTACATTGGTCCAATATTATTTTTCCTTTGTTAATGGGCAACATGTTTCTGTTTGGGTTTATTTCTTTATCTGGGTTTTATAATTGTGGACTATTTTGCATGTTTGGGTTGGGGGGGTTGACAGTTTAGGTAAAATATACTATTTTGATTTAAAACTGTTTCTAAAAGTAGAATTACAAGATATAGCAGGAGAATATTTTCTGACTGGGATCCCAAAGGATAAGACCTACTCTTACAATAATCACTTTAGGAATCAGATTCAATACTGGTACTACTTGCACAAAAGCTTGATCGATTCACCAAAAATAATAAAATAATTTTCCTGGCTTGGGACAAATGTGGGAGGAAACTTCCAAAGGCATCTCTCTAGAAAGCATATTCAAGCAGTCCCTCCCCCAACTGGTTCAGGAAAATATTTCCTTGGAGAAAAGTGGAAAAAAAGCATTTTACTTAACAAGCAAAGTATTCACAAGCATAAAAAATTAATAATATTAAACAATAAAACCTCTCGCTGTTCTGAAGAGATGGCAAATTCAGAAAGTCCTTGTTGTTGGTTCTAGCTCAGCTCACTCAGTCTCTTGTTAGCCCCTTTGGCACTGGAAAATGCTGTGGGCCACAGGTGTGAGCAGCTGGTGCTCTTCTGGGTTTTCAGTCCAGAACCGGGTGACCAGTTCCAAGAAAAAGCAAAAATCACTATCGGGGAACTTCTCTGCCTCAGCAAGCTAAAAACTAAAAGCAAAGGAGAGCGCTCTCCCGCTGTCCCTGCTGCAGACAACACAGTCTGTGAAAGAGAGAGCTGAAGCTTTTATCTCTATATTTTTGAAAACAGCCACCTCAGATATTCCACTGCTTCTCTTTCTCACCCTCCTTCAGTTTCAGATCTAGTTTTGAAGGTGCACAACTTGTTTCTGGGCTAAACAGATGAATAGGGATACAATCAGCATCATAAAGTCACCTCAGGACAATACGTCAACAGTTCACACACATATTAATAAAAAAAAATTGAAGTGTAGCTAAAGGTCTGGAAACTGAAGTGATTCACTGGTAGGTACATGTTTCTTAATGTTCTATTCTGTGGAGAAGACTCAGAGGCACTAATTACCAAAATAATTGTTCATTTTCTCAGACTGTATAATAGACAAGTAAAGAAAAGCAGAAGACCCAAAAAGAAAAAAAATAACATCTTGGAAAACAGCTTTTACTGAACAGCTATATCTACAGAGAAATGGAGAAGAGGACTGGGACAATACTCAGTAAACAAGCTTATAAGGGACTGAAATTGTAACCAGATGATTCTGAGATTGTTGGGCACAAATTTGCCCTATATGTCTGTCTGAAAGAAATTTGGCAGACTCTGCTAACTAATTATATTGTGCTAATTGTAGTAGATCTACTTTTGTCAGTCAGGGAGATATTTGTGTTGGATCTGCACTCTCACATCAGCCTTACTGACTTTCTAAATTTTTTAAAGTATGGTAGCTGTTATCAGCATTTCATTTATTGACATAATTTCTCTGAACCTAGCCTAGTTCAGTAATTTGATCAAATATTTAGATCTGGAATCCAAATTCTGAATTCTTTAAACTATTATGTAGGTGTTGGAAATACATGAAAGCATAGGTTGAACACCAGCAACAGTGTTACCATGGACAAAAAATTTCTACTTTATATAACCTGGCAACAGTCTATATATTCTTTAGGCTTTAAGAGTTTCCATCCTTTATGGGCAAATTTCTCTCATGATAGTAATAATGAAGACAGCTGTATAAACAAAATGTTTGCAGACATCAATGCTAAGCATACTAAAACTCATCTTAGTTAAAAAAATTAAAATATAAAAGCTGTTTTGATCAGTTCTGGCTCTAAAATGATGACTTGAAGTGGAGATAAAAAACCCAAGGCTTGTGAGAAGCTAGTTGTATTATCACAACCTCAGGGGAGAGAATGGGCAGTCAGGCTTTTCCCAGGTAAACCCAAACTTCTAAGCATGTAACTCTAGCCTCTTGTTATGATCAACGAAGATTTTTTTCCTACAGCTGTGCCTGCCTTTCTCCTTCCATGTTATTGACGGGGTACTGATCCCTGTCAGAAAAATGAACATGCAGGGGATCATAAGAAAAAAAAATAGTAAACATATAAAATCCCATTGTGACACAAAAATGAAATGATTGAAACTGCTTCAGTTAGACCCCTATATAAGTAATAAAAACTGTAAGCATACAATAAGGACTAAGAAAAATAGATTTTTGGTACTACCTAACCTCTCATCATAGTTTTAAAAAACCCTATTAAACAGAAAGGAGCTAAAGGTATGATGCTTTCTATCAACACATCAAAAATCCTTGGAACTCATCCCTCCAGATGGAACTGAGAAGCTATATGTTAGACATGTGTTTTAAATTGTTAAATAGTTTGGAAAATGTGAATATGATTTCTGTGCACCCTCTAAAGACAAATATATGATTCTTATTGCAAAACATGTGTGCTTATTTAGGCAACTTCAGGAAATTTTGAGAAGTAGCTTTTTAATCAATCCACTTCTCACATTAACACCCAGAAGGTAGGAATGCTATTCTTCCTAAAACATTGAAGGACTCAATAAGAGTGGGATTTGGTAACAGAGAACATTAGCATTCTCAGACATAACTTACTAGGTGCAATAAAATTATATTCCTTTATCTATGCACCAATATCTCTTAAACCTTGAGCAATTTTCTCTCTCTTAAAGCAAAAATCAAGTTCAACTATAATTTTATGTAGTACATATAAAAAGTTGCACAAAATTGTCAGCTTAGTTGCAGTACTGTTGTCTTATCTGTAGAAAAATTAATGTAAGAGACATTTGGAAAAGGAGGCATCAAAGTGCCACCGATTTTTTGACATTTTAACAATGATAGGAAATATTGTTTTCATGAAGTATATATATTCTGTCCTAACACAAAACAGAAATAAGTGGCTACTCTTGGTGAATTCTGTCATCTCAGCTGAGCTTATACTTCCATGGAGAAGTCAACGTTATTTGTGTTATTGCTGTTGTTTTCTTGGTTAATTAACATCTGTTACATCCTTCCATTTTGTGACTGCAGAGTATTGGAAACAAATATAAGCATGAAAAATCATTCTTACTTTCATATTTTATTTCCCAAACCCCCAGATCTTTGCTTTTTAATTTCATCACCCACATTGACATATATCTACATTATTTGGCAGACTAATTTTGAAGAAAATGGCATTAAAATTTAACAGACAACTAAATGGATAATGTCAACTTATCTATGTCAAAAATAGCCTTTTGAGAAAGTATATGCATGCTTTGTATAAACTCTTAACTGCATTTTTTGTGAACAGTTTACAGGGAAAAAAACCCCTAGTATTTAATTTGAACTGGTGGCATTGCTCTCCTCCTCTCATGAAAAATTATGTTTACATGTTTTTAGTGCCAGATCAAATCTTGAAGTAATTTGTGCTAAATCTATTCATTTGGGCTTTTTCTTGTCTAGAGCATGATGCACTTGTTCTTTGAAATGCTTGCTTTCCTAAATATTAAACCTAAGGCATTTATTCACCACAGGCACCTTCAGGGATTTTTTTAAAAAAATCTCTGTAAAGAGTACCTTGTAATTGGTATTTAATTCTTTGGCAAGTGTCTCTGGAGGCTACAGATGTGTGACATTTATTGCATATATTGATTTCTAAACTTAGTATGCTTATTAGACAACATCTGCAAAAGACAGCAAAGCCCCTGATGGTTTAATTTAAAACTAAATTATATAAAAAAATACAAAACTTAAAAAATGAGTGGGCTCCAAAGACTAGAAGAGCCCAAAATCTTGTCCCAGTAATTCTGAAGGAAATAAGAAGTGGCTTTATCCTAACAATTGAAGACATACTATTTGACATACTGTTATTATAGCATCCAAGCCTTTACCTAAACCTGTAAAATTATCCACTGCAAATAGCACATAATATTGCAATTAGTATTGTTTGAGTCTATTAGCAAGTTATTACTAAAACTGATTAGTTTTCAAACGAGAGGCGAGTAAAAAAATTAAGAATCCACATATTTTGTCATGAAAGGATGAGAATTCAGGCACTTAAGTATAAAAACTTGATGGTTTCAGATTAAAAAGAGCATGTGTGGAAAAAACCTTTCTAATATGCAGTAATGATAGAGGTAGAAATCATAAGTTGCCTGATTTGTAAGAAAATAAATGATTTCAGGTTTTCTGCTAAGTGTTTCAAACCTGATTTCGGTAAAGGCGCTTGAGTTTAGGTTTCTATTCTCAAACCAAATTTTGTGTCAGTAGGACCCAATGTTCATGTGACTGCTCCTCCCAATCACACCCATCCCACCCTTCAGCAGGAAATACCTAGGACTTGTCAAACATCGCCAAATCCTTTGCTGCTCACACTAATTAGTGAGTATGCTTGACCTTATTCATTGAGGCTGGTATCTATGAGGAGAAGGCATTTTTCTCTGAGTATCCACACAGAAATGATGTCTGCTGTGGTTGTTGGGACAGGCAGTGACTAAGAAAGGTGCTTTAGTCTGTTTTAACTGGAGGCAGAACTCCCACCATGATACTGGCCCTAATGCCTGACGCATGCAGCACTAGGAGCACATACTTTTGATGCAGTCTAACAAGTCTTTCTAGGATTAAGAAGATACCAGGGTGCAAATATGTACTATATATTGTACCTCACACATTTTCTTCTCTTGCCTCATGCATCCCAACCTGAGCAATGGACCTCAAAAGTTAGTTGTCAGATTATTTCAGGATAATAAGGAGCTTAGAGGATTAAATCTCATGCACGGTTTTGTACTGGAAATGTTTATTAGAGTATTTTGGTGTGTTTACTGAGGACACCAGAAAGGCGTTCCACTGGGACAAGGAATTTTAGATTGCCACAACAATGTTTCAGCAGCTTGGACTTCAGGTGAATGGGCTGCTTCTAATTTGCAATCACACATGCCAGCTTGTCAAACTGCATCACACACCAAATTGCTATATCTAGGAAGCATGGCCAGGAAGATGTTCTCTCCAGTAAATTTGTAGTTTGCTCTGACTTCCTGTACATACAGAATAGATCATGTCCCCCTTTCTACTTCTTTCAAGCAATGGTCTCTGACTCCCTTTCATGACCTAATTCACCCAGTTTCAGCCTGTGGGCAAACATCAAGTCATGTTATCCAATGTAGTAAATCCTAAAATCCAGGTTATTATACAGTGGTCTTTGGCTGACTCTCAAAATAATGTTTCACACTTCTAATAGCCCTCACATGTGCTCTCCCTCTTTCTTGGCACAGAAGATATCCCTTGAATCTTGAAATGTCACAGATACCACCTCTAAAATCTCCCTGTTCCAGACTTACCTCACAGCAATTTTCAGCAAACTATCTGACAAGGAAAATGAAAACTCAAATACTTTCAAAGAAGTTTGAATAGTATGAATTCTTCAAAAGGCCAAACACATCTGTTTTTTAATCAGCATTTGCACATATGTCTAACAATAAGCATAAAGGAAATGTATACTGACAAGGGCATTCCATGACAGAATGAAAACTGAAAAGTCAGTAAATACAAAGCTACTTTACTCCCTCAGGAGTTCCTGAAAAAGATTTTCTGAGGTCATTTTTATGTCAACATGTGGCCTTTTGTAGTCAAACAATTCCATATTTTTAATCTAATTGTAAGGAGTCATTCAGGCTCTGAAAATACTAGGTTTCTACAGTTATAGGGTTTCTACAGTTAAAAAAGGTTTCTTTAAAAAGTCTTTAAAATAGACTATTTAAAATAAAATACATAAATAAGTTCCCTTTTGCCCTGCTCAATATATTGTTGTGACCAGATTGTCTGACAAAGTCTAAACAAATTGGGGAAGTAATTTAATCTTTTATGTTCAATTCATTCATAAAAAATATTTATGGAGGAAACAGTGTCATCATTCACCCTATTTACACATTGGTCTTCAAACTCTTACCCTCAGCTGATGTTTTCTTTTTGTCTTTTTATCCTTTTTGCCAAAAGGTAAGTCAGTAGCAGAAGATAATTTCTATGTGCTTGCCCTACCTTAAGGACTGGTTTTGCCTCCCCTTGCTTCTTTGAAAAAGCAGGAAAGAAATCAAGAGGAAATACGCTTGCCTGAGACATCAGTAACAGGAATGAGTTTGATAAGTTACAGTTGTTGCTTAGCCATTGATTTGGGCCCAGGGCTGAGAATCCCTCCGAGGATCTATATGTCTGGCTTGATGTTCTCCTTCAAATGTGTCAGCAGAAAAAAAAAAAAAAGTAAGGAAGATATATTAGCCTACCCAGTTTTATGAAGTTATAAAATATGATTCACTTTTAGCCAGCTACAGTCTGCTGACATCCTAACCCATGGCTGTATTTGTAACTTGCTGTCTGTATATTCTGGCAGATTCATCCCTTTGCAGACCTTTCTCAGGAAGACTGGTGAACAGCTCTGGGGAAAGCAACAGAGCACTCCAGCAGGTGTTAGGAATGTTCTCACATGAAGACAAAGGCATTGGAGATTATAATTTTGGCTCTTCACAAATGCAGGATTGCAGTTCAGGGACTTGTCCCCCATAATGGGTCATGAGACGGGACGATAACCCAGTGAAACAATGTGTAGTGAAAACACCTTTTTTGATGTGAATAAAAAAAATCTTCCCACTCAGTTTTCACACAGAAATAATACTTAACTGTTTATCTTATTTTTTCTAATTAGAATCAATTTTACATTATGGATTTGCATCCATAAGTGCAGTGACTGCATTTCAAGGGTCTGTTTAGGGCCTGGAATCTTTCTGAGCAAAGGCTGTTGGAAGAATTACTGTGAATGATGAGAACATGTTGTAGAACATGAAAACATTAGCTTCAACAAAATCTTTCAAGAAGGTAGTTAGTTAACTTTCACTGAGTTTTTTCAATTTTATAAAGTTTATTTTCTGTGGACTGTTATGAATTTCCTGCACAACAGCTAAATAAGAAAGAATCAAGAGTAGATGAATGTAAAATAAACACTTGCAAGGTATCTCTGCTATGACTTTAGGAAAAGTCTATTTTGTAATTACACAGTGATTAACAATTGTATTTGTATTTTCTTATCTCGGTGTCATAAACATCCCCCTTTTTGAAGTTGGCATTAATATGAGCTTTGAAAAAGAATACCGATAGCTCTTTTGAATGTTAACAATATTTTCTTTGAGGATTATGGAAATTAGTTTTAAAGTCTCATTAAATGATAATTTTTAAACCAACTGAAAAACCGAACTCTAAAAATTCTTAGCTAAAATTCAGATCAGTGGAGCATGAAGTTGGTAGGTAACACATTGTTAGATATAGTGTTCATACGTCTATATTCTGTAAACATTTTATTTGCATCCAATATTTTCAATGTAATAATTGTCTGATATGTCCTGCAATTATTTTCATGATACATTTATGAACCAATTTATATATTCATGATCTTAAATAAAAGTCTCACTTTTTTAGGGAAATTAGACTATGCATCAAGAGAACATTTAGTCTGATAGCCATATACTGACAGAAATATAAGTAATTGGTTTTTAAGATAGTGTAATGGTATTTAAAAGATACTTAACTATAAATTGGATTCTTTAATCATCCTATCACTGCTTACAATCCTAGTACTGTAAGAACACTGTGTTTTCCATACAGATCAAATTTCAACAGTTCATAAGCTTCTTTTTGTTATCATGTGATATGTTAAACGTGTCAATTGACTGTGTCAAAATGTGTGTCAAATTAGACAGCCACTAAACAGATTTATTGTAAAGCCATTTAAAATGTCTTTTAAAGGAGCCAGGAGGGAACAGTGGAAATACTTGATAAATCATAGTAATATTAAAGAATGTCAGAAGTAAGCTTGTGGGGATTTGAGTTTGAGTGTCTACTCACTTATTATCAAAACACATGAAATATCCTGCTACATCTGAGAGGGAGAGAAATTGCACTAGTCAATGCATGTATTAAAGAAAATAAGAAAGCAGCAGCCCCCAAAAGGCAAATAAAACCAAGAAAGAAGTTGAAAGATGAAGATAACACACTATTCCCAGATGAATCTTGCAATATTTGTTTTCCATTCCTTTTTATTTATAGACAATTGGGTTCCTTCATAAATATAGAAACAAAATTACACATAAATGAAGAAAAAAAGATAAATAACCTTGGACACTTTGTAGATTGTTTACAACAATCTGTTTCAACTGACTACTAAATCAAAAGCTGCTGTATTTAATGTCAACAAATTTCAGAACTTGTGCTTCAGTCTAGAATTTATTAACTATGTAAATATTGTTAATTGTAAATACATTATTAAATAGAAACACTAAACAAATCTTCCTATGTTCACATTTCATTCTTCTTTGAAGATCTCCTCATTGTTTGCCAGGAATTACTTTTATACTTTGGAATATTTCAGTGATGAGTGAACCTTTCAAAAAAAGCACCAGTGATTTGATTTATTTTGAAGGCATTCTCATTAAACTGTGTACTGCTATATTGAAATACATGATTACTCTAAAAATGCTGACACAAATATTTTTTCCTATTATTCTTTAAGTTTGTTGATTTTCTGTGAATGTTAAATCAAGGACATGAACATACACTTCATCTGCATAGAGATGAAGATGCTTCATATATTCATTATTTCTTCCTCTGCTGTCATTTTTATGTGTATAGATTTTTTAAATTAAGTGTACGAAGCAAGTTCTTAATAAAGCTACCAGTTTTATAAATCTACAGCACTCTAATTTTTTTAACTTCAATTAGAGCAATAAACACATCTATTAGCAATAACTGTACTAATAGACTTCCCAGTGAATATTTCAGCACAATTGAATAAACTAACACTAACATTTATTTTTAGCCTCGATGTGCCTAACTTTTAGTTGACAATTTTTTTCTAATTTAGCACCTGCTTAAGGCATTTGTAATTTTCTGTGAAATAGTTGGAACAAAGTCTTTTAGGCTTGTTCTCAATATAAATTATTCCTTTTCTTTTTTTTTTTTTTTCTAGATGGCATTTTTCAGATGAATATGAACTATACAAAGAGGACTTTCTGTGACTATAAACAATGTTAGAGTGTTTTAGAAGGATGCAGACTGATTTAAAATACATTTTAACAGAGATTTGTTAAGACGTTGGTCAGTTAATGTTTCTAAAGCCACGTACTGTCTGTACTCATGGTTTACATGGCTGATTACACACTGATCTGCTACGTCACTGAATAACTTTTGTTTAACTGGAATACCATATCCTGAGGGTGTAAATGAGGTTAGACTTCATGATGAATATTCTGGTCTTTGTGTCTGATTTTGAACATTTGCATACATGAAATTGTCAGGAAAGAAAGTAACCACTAATATTCTAAAGGGTCATATTGTTATTTAGCACATTTTTTTCTTTCAATCTGTAACCAAAAAATTGTATCAGTTATCATATGTGGTGAAAAAATTTAAATGCCAACATAGCAATTACCTTTAGTATTATGATTTCTCCAGTAGTTTTGATTTCTTCACATGCTGCAGAACCCATAAACAGAGAATTTTAGCAACTTTATTCTATTTTTAACTTCTGAGTTCTCCATGCTCTGATAATGTCATGAGAATTTAGGCACTTTTCCAAATTTTCTGAATTTTTTTGATATCCTTCATCGATATCATAAAAGTAATTATCTGGTTATTTGTCAGATGTTTAATTGGGGTTTTTTTGTTTCTATTCCTGGTTTTGGTTTGTTTGGTTTTTTGGCATTTTTTGTAAAGTAAACCAATTTTCTTTTCATTTTTCACTTATCACTACTTCTTGAATCTCACCTGGCAATCTGGGAGGTAAATCAGCATAGTTCTTTGGGTGTCATTATTGAAGACAGTTTTAGAGAGCACTGAAATTTCTTCTAACCTGAATAGTGCTAGTTACATATGCTCACTAAGATTTTATTTTAACTGGAAAGCAATATTGCTTTGCTTATCCTCGAAAGATGGCTTAATCCTTTGCCAGCCACAACAATGCAGAAGATTTCACAGCACCACTGATTTCTTCCAACACATATCTACAAATAAGACTAATTATTCTTTCAACTTCCTTCTGTGAAATATGACTTGCTCAAATATTTTGGGAAATGTACAGAAACAACAATACTACCTATCAAATCTTTATATTTGAATTCCTTAACTTATCTCAAGATTTTTTCTTCATTAGTTTCTTTGTGGTAATGCAGGCCTTTACTTCTTGAATAATACAGTTTTGGAGAAAAAAAATAATCTCTCCTTTAGCAAAAGAGGTCTCATTAATTCTACTACTAGCAGCAATAATTTCTGCACTAACATCTTGCATACAATTTGTACCTCCAAGCATTCAAATGTTCTCTACATTCTAGAGGAAAATACCGATGATTTAAAAGCTGGTAAAGTGGAGATTTGCATATTGTCACAAGATAAAAAAGGTGTGGATATTTATTAAAGAGAAAATGAGAAAGGCTATTAGAAATGAAAGCATACAGAAGCAGGGCCAAAATTAGTGGAGACCCTGAGATATCACTTTGACAAAGATAAGAAAGGAAAAAGGTAATAGATAGGAAAGAAACAAAGAAGCTGAGACTAGCAGGATTATGCAGTACAGGATTGTCTTTCAACACAGTGCAGAAAAAAAGCATCTGATTTACCAAATGGAATATGTTTGTTCAAACACAGAAAATAGCTGGAAGCTCAAGTACTGCTTATTGGGTTTTGGTTGAATTTTATCATATTGGACCAAATCCCTAAGCCCCAAGTGATGCGGCTTCTGCTTGTGTAAGAGACTCTCATTAGCACAACACTGCTACAGATTTTGTGTGTGTTTAACAGCTTTCAAAGTAATTAATTTTATCTTGGAATGAAAGCAAAACATTTTGTGATTTTGAGTGAAATAGAGTCAGATTACTTGATCCTCAAGTTTCAAGTTAGTCCTTCCGGTCAGAAGCAAAAAACTGTCTTTGTAACAATCTTGTAAAATTGATGTAAAAATCTTGTAACAGAAATCTTCACAGAAATCCATAAATCACCGCAGAATAACTTGAACTTGGAAAATTATGCTTTTTGACAGATTACATGTTGTCAAAAGTATTTTGGCTATTTAAAATTCAGCTAAACATTTTCTGTGGAGTTGTGGAACTCACTCCTTCCTTTACACTCTTCTTCGGAGGCCTCATTTCTGAACAAAAATATTTTCATTTTTGTTTTCTGCAAGCTTAGGAGGTCTGAGATAACAGGTCTCTGCTACTGGATCCAGAAAAAGAAACTACGACTAAAGTTATGTGAAGCAAAAATACAGCAAATGATGAAGAAACATTTGGAAAACTATTTTCATTAATGAAATACCACCCTGAAAGATTTAAAGTGCCTACATCAACTTCTAGCTCACTTCATTCAGATACATAGTAAGAAATGTAGATATCTTTGAACTTACTATATAAGAATACTGGACCTTCACCCTGCCTAAGGCTTTTATGCAAAGAAAACGAAAATGCACAGGTATGCACACACACACACACACGCGCACACACACACAAACACACACATGTATTTTTTTAACTCGTGTCTGTGCTTTCAATATTTTCAGTAATTGTTATTTTCTTTAAACTAAACTGTTAAGCTAAAAATAATACAATGATCTCATATGATACAGAAATTACAGAAGTTTCCTTGAATATTACAAAAGTCCCTGTGTTTTAAGTGGCAGATAATGGGGCAAACATTTGTTGTCGGGGGTTTCCATGGACAGCACAGTCTCTTTCAGTGTAGCCAAACACTAAGATTAGGTAGAATTTACATTATGGCACCAGTAATAGGTTTCCATACTGAATATACTTTTCATATGATTAAACTTTCTGGTTATTATGTCTGGTATTCAAACACTGAAAACCATGATAACACATGCAATAGATATTTTACCTAATTGCCTATGAATAACTATTTACGGCACATATAAACAAATATATTAGATGGACTGGAGCAAAATTAGCCAATGTAATATGCACACAAGCCTGTATATTTTTTTAAAATCCTGAAATGCCAAAAAGGCAAAAGTACATTTAAAAATGTAGAAGGCACAGAATATACTGTTCCTTCATGCAGGCTCTCGTAATTTAAAATTGAATTTACATATGAATGCTTCTTAGCAGTAAAAATCCATAATTTAGAATTATATATGTATATACAGAGAAAAAAATGCTGTAGCATCCTTTGCTGTGGCCTTCTCCATTGGCTTTAGAGCCACTTTCTGGATTAATTTTTAAAGAACAGGAAGAAATCCTGAGGATTGGCTACATAAAAAGTTATAGAGGATTAGAATGCTACAAAAAGTGTTTGCACAAACGCCACAAAAAATTTCAATTAATGTTGCAAACTTTTAAGATAAAATTTTGTTTGATGTTGTGCAATAATCTCCCTGAGATAATTTAAAAAATGCACTAAAATCTTTATGCTATGGACATTAACCAAATACAACATACATGTTATGGCTTTGAAAAGACAAAAGAAATCATATTTTTCTTCTTGTTTATAAACAAGTACATTGTTCTTCATTCCTATTAATACTTATCACATAAAATTGCCTACAAAAATCAGTCTGGTTTCATCAGGATAAAGACGAACTGAGCTTATAATGAGGCATGAAAAGCTCTTTCATCACTTTCTAAAACATTAAAAAAAGAAACACTCCCCTTAAGATCTTCTGCATTCTTTTGAATCCTTTAATACTCAAAAGTTGTGCTTCTAGAATAAAGAACAAAAAACACTTTTGTGTGATTGCTTACAAAAATAGTATAGATATTAATTTTAATATAAAACATTAATATTGAAATAAATCAAACAAATTTTTATAAATCAAAATGTGCATTGGTTTTAAAGTTTTAGGATATATATAATTTACTAAAAACTGTTTTCCTTTTGTTTTTAAATTAGGTTTATACCTCATACTTTTTTGGGGGGGGGGAAATGACAAAAAATATCCTAGAGTATATAAGAGAATCTTATATTCCTCTAGTAAAATAATGTAAAGTCACAGACTTGAGACTTGGACTGATAAAACCAAGGATTTCCTTCAACTGAATACAGTAGTATGTTGAAGAACTTGTTGTTTCACAGAATCACAGAATGGGTAAATTTGGATGGGACCACATTGAATCATCTGGTCCAGCCTCCCTGCTCAAGGAGTGTCATCCCGGAGCACAAGGCACAGGATTGTGTCCAGATTGTTCTTGAATATGGGGGAGACTCCACAACCTCTCTGGGAAACCTTTTGCACAGTCCTATGGAATGCAGGGAGCCCCCAACCAGGGAATGACTGGCATCTATCTCCATGATTCAGAATGCTGAACAATTGCTTTATTAAAACTATACTATATTACATTAATACTATATTATATTAAAGAAATACTATTCTACAAAGAGATACTAAAGAAAACCCGTGACTGTCTCCAGACTGTCAGGACACCGCTTTGACCCAGTTGGCCAAGGAAACAAAATAATCCTCAGCAGAATCCAATTGAAAAAATCTCTTCAGGTAAACAACCTTCCCTAGCACATTCCACATGTGCAAAAACAACTGGAGCAACAAGTAGAGAAAAGAATTGTTTTCTCTTCTTCTCTCTGTGCTTCTCCAGGAAAAATCCAGGAGAGAGAATTATGTTTCTCTCTGTTCAGAGAATGTGAACGCCACACAATCCAATGCTTTTCCTAATGCACCCCAGGTCACCCTTGGCCTTCTTGGCCACAAGGTCACACTGCTGTTCATGGAAAGCTTGGTCTCCACTAGGACCCCAAGGTCCTTTTCCACAGAGCTGCTTCCCAGCAGGTTGGCCCCACCCTGAACTGGTGCCTGGATTTTTTCCCTCCGCAGCTGCAGGACTCTGTGTTTGCCTTTGCTGAATTTCAGCTGGTTTCTCTCTGCCCGTCTCTCCAACCTGCCAAAGTCCCTCTGAAGGGCTGCACAGTACCCTGGGGTATTGGCCACGCCTCACAGCTTACTGTAATCAGTGAACTTGCTGAGGAGGCATCTGCCCCTTACATGAAATCATTGATGAAGAAGTTAAAAGATAGTGAGCCCAGTCCTGACAAACTATTGTATGTCAGTAATCTTTTTACCTAAATTTCTGCAAGATTATTCCCCTCAACACTGACTTTCTTCTCTGACAGCTCTCAAAACCTTTATCTTTAGAAGATGCCTTCTAAATGCTGAAGTACTATTTGAAAGAATGCAAAGTTTCTTATTTTTTTTTAAATTTTAAATTTATTTTCTAAAATCAACATAAATAATAAATACCATTTAATAATATAAAATTTATATAGCCAGAACACAGAACTTATAACTATATCTCGACCAGTTTCAGGAAAACTCTTTTTGCTACTTTTGTGGATTTGGGTAGTGTAAGATATTCCCACTGTCTTTGGGGCTTTGTTTTATATCAGGACATATGCATTTCCAAGGGCATCCAGTTTTAAAGAATTTCTCTTACTTGTCTTTCAAGGCCCATGTAGAAGTCTGTTCAATGAACACATTAGTTTGTCCAACAGAAAAACTTGCTTTGGTACATAAATTTATCTTTTTTGCAGCCATCTTTGCCTTAGGAAGCCCCAAGGCCATGCAATTCAAATAATATCTGAGAGCATCGCTTTGGTTCCTTAAGTTTCAGCTGACAAGGTGCCCTTGGTGTAAAAAAGCTTAGAGCATCAGACTAACACAGTTTTAGAAAACTGTCTTTGAAAAAACAGAAAGAAGGGATATCTTTGGGAAAACTGGGAGGCCACTGGACTTGAACTCCCATATTAAGTCAGATAATTATATTAAACCCCTCAGTTACAGCCAATGAAATGTGCACTTTAGGGTGTTAATCCACGCCAAATAAAAATACTACTAAATGAACAAACAAATAAACAAGCAAACTTCCCCAAAGTTGCCTTAGGGCATCAGCTTTGTTCAGGTAGCTCTTTGCTAGGATATCCCAATGGCATAAATGAATAATAAAAAGCAGTAGACAGACCGTATCCCAGGTGGACCACACACACATGAAGTGAAAGATAAAGGAGCTCTGTTTTCACACAAATTTTGGGGGGTTTTTTGTAAGGGAGGATGGGAATTGGAAAAGAAAAAATAAATGGATGCTAATAAATACAACTTGAAACAGAAACGAAGAAGGCAGAAGGCACAGCAGAGGATGAGGATAGGAAAATAGAGGAAGAAGTGGTTAAAATAAAGAAGGAAGGAAGGCAGATGATTCAACAGGGAATGACATGAGGTCCTCTGTATGTTATGGTATTATACACCACAGCAGAACTGCATTATTGTCAAATCCTATATTATATGTATAATAAGACATTTACAGAAAAAATTTTGATGTAAGCTGACTAAATTTTTCAAAACAGAAAGTAGAAGTTACATCTTCAAAAGATTATGCTTTTACTGAGATATAAGAAAAGTATGCAATTATAGATCAGCCAGAACACAAGAATTATGAATAGAATAAAATACATGGCAAAAGTAGCTTGTATTCAGGCAGGTCATATGTAAAAGCTGAAAATACAAAATAGCACCAGAAAGGATTCCCATATTTTATGCTTGTTGATTCTTGTAGGAATCATGGCAAATGTCTTTGCTGAGAATTATAAGAGACAGATGAAGGTAGAGAAGGAAAAAAGAAGAGCAAAAACTTACTATGACAAAAAAAGACATTAAATCCCTCTTTCTAGTCCCATCTTTAGAATAATGATCATAAACATTTTTTCCTCCTTCTTGTAATAAACCAAATGTTGATTATGAAACAATTCAGTTCAGTTTAAGCAATTAACTTCTCCAATAATTGGTTGCTAACGTCTCAATAAAAATATAAATATTTTGCTGTTGTTGTAATCCACTTCTGTATTACTACTCCACGTGATTTTTTTTTTTTCTGAAGATATGAATGCAGAAGACACTGAGTTTTCCTGTCTAATATTTCGTCTCTGTCCTTATACAGAATGTAAAGTAGAGTGTTTCCTCTCAGGAACATCCAAAAGTAGTTAGCAATAACTCTGGAATTTGCGTTGTGAATCACACTGCATATTATTTAAGGCGGAGAGCAGAGAGTTATTGTACACAGTCAGTAATTATGTTTGTCCCACAGATATTTACCACCTTGAGCAAAGCCATGAGAGCTTGAGTGGGAGGGCCAAAGGACAGTTCTTCCCACCTTGCAGGATCAAGCAAACTGATAATACTAAAGGCTCATATAAGCACTTGTGAGGTGTAAAATATGGGATATACTAGCAGTCTTACTGATTTTAATAATCTTCATTGAGTAAGGAAATGCTTCAGAGAAAGAATGTTGTTCCAAATTAATATATTTAAAATTTTAAGGAGCAAAACTGGTATTATCCCAAGTACCCCATTCTCATGGCTTGCAGAATTTTTATTTAGCTACAAGCTAGTTGCTTTAAATTAGAATTTAGCCACTGTTAAGAAGAGATCAGAGCAGACTTGAAGAAATGACATATGCATTTTTAATTGACTTTTCTGAACATGAGGAAATGAGGTATTTTGAAGTGAAAACCTCAGAAAAACAGACTTCTCTTATACAGACTCCATATAAGATATTGATTCCTTATTTGGTAGGAACTGAGACAAATTAAATGTTATCTGAAGGACTGGATTTCTGCTAGGTGCTGAAAACCTCAGACATACAGCTTTCTGAAAGAATCTTGAAGTGTTTAGAGAAGAAATATTATGGTGTAATTCTTCTCAAAAGCATCCATGTGATACATGCTACATAATACTATTGCAGGAAGCTAAGAAAAGTAATATGTAAATAAAGAAAGTAAATTTTAAAAAAGCATTCTGAATGAATTATGTGTTTCACAGTAAATCTGCCATCCTTGTCATATTCCTAAACGTTTGCATTTACAATAATCTACTCAGAGAATGAAGATCAAATCTATATAAAGACTATTAGAGTATGTGTAGATTATAAAGAATATTTATGTTTGTATCGTATCTATTTGTATGCACATTTGTATATACAACACATGTAGAATATACTTAAAGTGTAAATCATAATGAATTATAGCATGTTTTAAAGGTATTCAGAGAATTAATAATATAATTTTGAAAATTTACATCAGTTGCAATGCTTTGGGTGTGCATTAAGTCCTGAGTATCAGCATAAATGGAGAACTTAGAAAGGAAGATTATTAGAATAATTACTTCTTGTATGTGCTTTTCACACTTATATTGTAATAAATGAAGGAGCATTCAGTTGAACTTTTACATTTATTTCAATCATTAACTTTTAATCATACAAATACTTGCAGGGGCCTCTATTGTTTGCTAGAGGAAAAATAGAGCCTGCTTCAATGTATCTACAGGGTAAACCAGAAAATTCTAGGTGAATTATTTAACTGTCCTTTAACACTTCTAAATCTGAAATTACTTCAAAGATCACAAAGAATGCAAAAAATGCTAATACCATTATGTTAAAATTGTATATACAGAGAAAATCTACAGAAAAAGTCTATACTCTTTGTGGTTATTCATCATTCTATTTTTAAAAAAACTGCTGGTGTTTAAACTCTTTAACACAATATTCTTGCCAGACAGATAATCAATCCATCTCCTTTTATGATCCTGTTACTTATTTCTCTAATTCTTCGTTAGCATGTCATCTAGAAACATGAAGTCCTATTTATGTTTTAGTGTTACCAAAACCATTCAAATTATGCTGAAAGAAAAATGGGGGAAAAAATTATGATATTCAGGTCATTAGGTGAAGCCGCTATATTCAGAACAGTGAAAGGAATTTAAATCCTGGAACCATCTGCAGAAAAGCGACATCTGAGTGAGATTGAGAAAGGAAGTATTGAAAGGCTGTTAGATAAATGAAGGATTAAGACAAGGATTAAACCCTGGAAGACAGATAGCATGAAAATTCTAGTACATGGTGCAGGTCATAGCATCATAGAATATCTCAAGTTGGAAGAGAGCCTTAAGAGACCAACGTCCTGCTCCTCACAGCAGTACCTCAAACTAAACTCCATGACTACGAACATCATGCAGACACTCCTTGAACTCTGTCAGGCTTGTGGTGCCACCACTTCCCTGGCTAGCCTGTGCCAGTGATCCATCACCCTCTCAGTGAAGAATGCTTTCCTAATGTCCAGCCCGAACTTTCCCCGGTGCAGCTTGATTCCATTTTCTAATATCGTACTGTTGGTCACCAGAGAGTAGATACCAGCATGACCCTCTCCACTGTCACCTTTCACAGCTGTAGACTGTGATGAGGCTACTCCTCAGCTTTCTCACGGCACCCTACAAAGTTGTCACTTAATGGGAAGAATTGGTGACAATAGCTGGCTCAGAATCACAACATGGAGTAATTGGACAGAGGAAGACTGATAACAGGACAGTAAAGGTCACAACACTAAGGATGTAATATTATGTCTTGTTTCAAATGTTTTGTACAAAAAAAAAAAAAGTGAAAGGCTGTGTTCGGTTCAGTCAGCCAGATAAGCAGTAACTGTAGCAACAGCAGTGGCAACTATGCTGAATTCTGGGGCAAAACACTACACAGGGGTTTTCAGTCACAGAAACCTGAGACAGCAGAGATGTGGCAAGCCCCAGTAGCTCCCCGAATGAGGCTGATGTCATGAGGATGTCAACAGAGCAATCGTGGGAGATGGAAATGGTTCTAAGGAGATGAGTGACCAGGAGCACAGCAAATGGGGCAGGCAAACAGGAGATGGTGTGTTAGAAGTACATGATGTGGCAGCTGTGTGACAGTCTGTATAGGATGGCACAGCCACTCTCCCAACTCCTGGGGCAAGCTCACCTGGTGATTTTGCCTGTTCAGCTGGAACAGAGCCAGGGATGGTTTCCACACAGTGGAAAGCCATCGCTAGAAGGAGCACGGAGACCCAGATGGAGCTCCATTAGAAACATGCAGCTGCCCTGGTCTCAGGCAGTAGGGAGCATTTTAGCCTGACTTTAGTACCATTAGTACCAGGCAGCAGAGGTCACACCTGCGTGCAGTGTGAACAGATGGGTGATCAGCTTGGCCCAGTGGCAGAGCTTGAAGTGGAGAGCCTGAGGAGTACCAGGGCGTGAGAGACTGGGGGAATCGCACTCTTCCATCCCTGGGAAATGCAACAGATGGAAGCTTCGGATGCTCCTGTCATCAGGCAGAAGGAGACAACCTAAAAGAAAGGGGGGAATGAAAACAGGTTCCTGCTTGGAGAGGCAGGAGAAGTTCCTTCTGGCCTCCAGTACCTTTGCTGATGCCCTTACAGAATAGAGGGTATGAGGCTCTGGAACTTGATGGTGAAGATGAAGCTCCAGCCTAAGGTATCCTAGAGGAAGTCAATCAACTTCAAAAAATGCTATTTCGTGTATTTAATAATATATTAAGCAATAACACACAGTTTTATAATAATTTTTTTATTCTGTTTATCTTGGTTTGAACCCAGATGTTCTACTTTCTCAATCACTACTTCTGTCCACTAATTATGCATTGCAAGGCAGGACTGTTTTAGGAATACTTTGGGCTTTGAAAATGGGTGGTATCTATTAGGTGGTTTTATGATTCCTGAAACCATTAAGTAATAGCAGAGGTGTAACTTTTGCAGTCAGTAAATGTAGATGTCCCCAAACAGTCATTATAGACACCACTGCTTTATTTGATGGAGATAGCTCTTTATTTGTGGCTGAAGTATCTGGCCAAGCACTCAATATTATTTGAGAGTTTATTGTGAATGTATTCAAATGCTATGAACCATGTTTCTCCATAGATGAAGATGATTTTGTTAGAAGAACACAGAAGTTTTTTGCTTTGTGAGACGTAAAATGGTACTTACACATAAAAAGCAAAACAAAAAAAAGTGGAAATCTATTAGAGATGTTGTATTTTGTTATATAATGTGTTTTCCATCTTGGTAAACATTTTTGAGGGGATGGGTTAAAACACTTATAACAATAAAATGCTAGGAACAGCATCAA
The DNA here is from genome assembly GCF_028551555.1 of Melozone crissalis. Lineage (NCBI taxonomy): Eukaryota > Metazoa > Chordata > Aves > Passeriformes > Passerellidae > Melozone > Melozone crissalis. Next base: position 29,147,540 of record NW_026535784.1, on the reverse strand, counting down.
CACAAAGGCAAGTTTGTATATTTTTGCCAAATTTCAGTGATATTGAATTCGAGTACTAAAGATGCATACAATATGATTATTTCTAGGCAAAAACATGTAAATGTAATCCTGCCAACGTTTATGCATGTGCTTACTCAGGCCACTGAGACAGTTTATGAACTGCAGCCAATAGGTCTATTTTTATAAGCAGTTACTACCTGCCATTGTGCTCACTAGTCAAAGGGTAATGGATTATTCATGGCAGCAAACACATAATCTACTAACAAATGATGGCAGGATGGGTCTTAAGACCATTTGCAGGATTCATGTTGTCCGTTACTAAATTGTCTCTCCAAGTGAAATGAAGTTTCAATAAGAAATGAGTTGCACAGGTACACAGTAATCAGTGGGTTTTGAAGCTTATAATTTTACATAGCATTAACCTCTATGGAAGCCTGGACTTCATTTACAAAATATTTTTCAAACTAAAAATATGTTTTTTTCAAACACTATCAGAAAAATAAGGTTGAGCAAAAGTTGAAAATATTAACATCATTGTAAATAAATTCACTTTGTGTCCTTTCAATTTTTTACATATGCTATGGTGAACAAAGCAACTCATCATCAGAGTATCAAAAACTGATGTGAACTAATGGGAAATGGGTGCAGTTTGCAGGAATATATATATATACACATATATACATACATATATGTATATATATGCAAAGTATATATATTTTTACTGATTGGCATCATGCCATAAACATCTGGCGAACAAGAAAATCAAACAGTGCTCCTATTTATGTTGTTTAGATAATAGTAATGTTGTAGTTATAGTTATGATGGTCAGAATGTTCTTGAATGAGAGAGGGTTTGTACAGAAAGACTAGACGAGATTTTGTTAGACCAGCTCAGAAAGACTGAGAAAAATGAAAGAATTGGTGGGCTTTTTTGAAAGATTGTCCTCAGACCCCTAAGCCAAAATCTCTGCTTATTTTCTATTTTGCTGGAGTAGCTATTAGCTATTAATTTGTCTTTCAATCCACACTTCATTCCTTTGTTTCTCTCTATCTGTGAAAAGTGGTAAATCTGATTGAAGCTCATTTATTTGTGCCTGGAAATGTAAATCCAGCTGCATGTTCCATCATCATACAGCAAGGTGTCAACTGGATCCAAGAAGAACTTTGAAATGCTGACAAACCACTTTTAATCAGTTTTTAATCAAAAATATATAGAAAATAATACCTATTTATGATTTAAAAATAAAAGAAAACAATTATTCAGTAAGTTTGGAGTTTTTTTCCAAGAAGAGGTGAAGAAAAAATAAAAATATTCTAATAGGTTATATTTAAAAATTACTTTTACTATCCATGAAAAACCACTTGCTGTCAATTAGATTGTTAGTAGAAAGAAAATATGTGCCTCTCAGAAAAGTGTGTGCAGTGATGCAAGTTCCTTTCTACCACCGAAATTAATATCCACCTGAGACCCATCATTCAAAAGTAGAAGCCTGTAGAATGTATTCAGGTTTATTCTCTGCAATTCATTAAAGTGTCTTCTAGGAGTAGAGAGTTTCTGTTTTTATTCAGAATACAAAGAGTAGATACAAAGCCCTAAAGAGCAGAGTCAAGAGACTCGTGGCTCTAGGTCCCAAATTCAGAAGCAGTTTAATCCTTTTTCATAAAGTGAAGCACATTCCTACATTTTACCTTGTCCTACTCCGTGTTTATCAGAACTGTCTGAAATACTGATATTGAAGAAGATAAACACTGTTATAAAGTTATGTCATGAATCAATCAGAAAACCTGAGAGTACTAAAGCACAGAAAACCATCAAAGGAGTGAAGCTGTTGAGGGTGCATTGAGCTGTGGGTGGGGAAACAAACTGAACTCCCAAACACAAGAATCCTGTCTTACCAAGAAGTTTCCAGGTGTACTGCTACAATAAGAGACGCAGCCTAAAGGCACAGGGGCTGCTGGTGCTGCCTAATCAAAGAGAGGAGCAGGTGCTGTGCTAGAATCCCCCTCAGGCTCTGGAGAACAGCGCTAGAAATCTTTGCAGCCATAGTGTACCACAGGGAGGAATTCATTGCTAACGTGTGTTTTGGGTAAGAAAGTGAGGCTAATTGTATTTGTTATGTCAAGACACGGTGTTGGCAAAATGAAAGCCGTATGAGGATATATTTTAGGATGTGAGTTTATTCATACCTTCATACCCGAATTATCCCTTTTTAATGCAGCTCCAGACTTAGTTCCACATATTCAGTCTTAAATGTTGCCCATCAAGATCTTGTGAAAAGTCAATAGAAGCATATAATAGAATTTCTAATGATGAAGCATAATTTCCTAACATTTTCTATGATGCTTCCACAAGATAAATTGCATACATGTAAATACACATCTGGGGTTCATAAAAGCTTTAGGAATGCATTCCACAAAGTGTTGCTTTCAAAAGTATCATTATGTTTCCTCTCACTTTAAATTAAAATAATTTCTGATGAAAGGTGTTTGTGATTAACAGAAATGGATTGGGAACTAAATGAAAGTGAACTTTATGTGAGCCAAGAGAGCAAGAGTAGAAGCAAAAAGCTAGCAGAAGTAGCAGATATATATCACAGCACCCACAAAACCCGCTTTAGTTTTCTAAAAATACACAGCAGTGCGCTGATGTTTATAAAATACGTTTGAAAGTACAATACCATTACAGAAATGTAGAAAGGTACATGCTGAAATCTGTGGTTAAGACCATATCAGGGCATACTCAGCAGCAACATCATCAACACTGCATTTCAGATCTTGTGCAAATCAGCATGAACATTACACAAATTCATATTAAGGTATGTTCAGAGTAATATCTTGGACTCTTACTGTTGCAGCTGGCCCTTTTCTTTTATGCCTCCTTCCTTTCTTCATAATATTTTGCAATATTATGTGTGAAATTTATAGTTCTCATAAAACAGAAATTGGTCCTCCTAACTTATGTGTAAAACCAGATTATCCTATGTTGAAATCCAGATCACAACAGATGTTCACATAAGCAAACACACAAAATGTGCATGAAATCCGTATGAAAAAACTGCCTTTACACAAGCTCTAGCTACCTTGAAAATGTGAATATTTAATCTACTTCTTAATAAGAACTTCACTGAACAGTTTGCTATAGACTTTTTTGGTAGTGAGGCTTCAAAATAAATGCTGTTCTTCTTGCTACTTCAGCTTCCTGGAAAATCATTTATGCTTGAAAAAATTGACTAAACAGAGATTTCTTTTTCTTTCAGGGTTTGTGATGTTAACATCTTAGTGTACTAGCATTTCTGTGACCACAAGAGGATTTTCAGTAACTTTATCCATATGTGATTTAAAACTTGAGTTTCTCTATGCTATTAGTCACTTTCACTTTCTGCAGAGCTGTTGAAAAAACTGTGGATCTTGCATTGCAAGATTCTTATCTCTAGAAAGGACTAAGTTTGTTGCTACATACCATTTGTCATAGGGAGAATGCAAAAAGCTGGCACGTTGTTGTCACTGAAAGAAAACACATGAACTCAAACCCTTTCTGAATATTAGAATTTTTGCATTAGAAATTTGGCTAGGAAGAAGCCTCACATAAACAATATCTCACCTAAAGAAATTATGTTCTGCAATTAGGCTGGCTGCTGCATAATAAGAGCACACTTTAGGAGAAGATTATACTTCCAGTTCTGTGCCTTTATGTCACACACAGTTATGAGTCTTAATAGAGCTGTACCACCTGTATCAAAACTGCTGTTTTATGCAGACCCCAGAAACCATCACCCAGGGCAGTCAGGCTGTGGTCTCAGCTCCTGGTAGAGACTTCTTCTCAGAAACACTACAGAAATATGAAATACATGTGAGGAACTGGGTTAAAGTTCACTTGAGACTGCATTGCTTCAAAGAGTATTTTTGGAGACATAAACCTGGATTCTGCAATCCTTGTATTGCTTGCATAGTCCAAAGGAAGAAAATTATTTTAGGATACCTGATGCTTTGGGCTGTATATAGAGAAGAAAATTTCCAGACCAATATTTCTTTCACATGAAGTAAGGCCAGTCAGTAGCACTGCAGAATCTTACATCAAATATCTCAGGGTGCAGCAGTTTTAAAAAAGATTTAAAGTGTTTATTTCATGGTTATGACTGGCTGCTACTGCTGGATTTTAGAGGCATTATTCTTTAGAAGACCACAGCCTCTTCCTGACTTTTTGAGGACAACTTTACAAGAGGCTGGATATGGCACTTGGTGCCATGGTGTAGTTGAAGTGTTAGGACATGGGTTGGACTCGATGATGTTGAAGGTTTCTTCCAGCCTAGACATTCAGTGAATTTTGTGAACTTCCTCACAGGCTGAAGTGCTATCAGATATAGATAAAAGTTTAGGAACCATACTAAAAGTATGATCCTAATTCTTATGTATCCTCTCTCAAGACGAACAAAATGTTTTTCTTTTGCTTTTCTTTCTTTTCTGTCTCTTTTAGGCAATTTGAACATCAGATGACAGGATAATATTTCTATACCTAAAATGACTTTAGCGAAATTTGCCCTGGGAAGCCCTCATTGAAGTTGTGGGCTCTTGTCAGAAAAAGACATTTGGGTATAATTCAATAGCAAAGAACTCTCAGAAAGCCTTCAGCATTTACATATGCAAAAAATGGAGATATTAATCAGAATAGAATAGAATAGAATACAATACAATACAATACAATACAATACAATACAATACAATGGGAAAACTGCTGGACTTGTCAAATTCTTGCCTAGTAATCTACAGGTATGAGAGACAGAAGAAAACAAAAAAGAAAAGCAGCATTAAATGGTACAGGAGAGGAGAAGTCAACATACATAACAGGGTTGAACAGGACCTGCAAAAAACCCAAAAGTGTTGTTTCCAACTCTTAGTGCCATACAAATATTTTATTCTGTTCAGAAGAAAACCTGCATTTTTTATTACTTACATGGGTGGTCACTCAACTTGACAGACATATACCAAAATTTTTTTTCACTGGCAGAAAAGGAAATAGAAATTAAAAAAAAATAGTCTACCAAGAGGATAATTGCTTCCAAAAGAAAAAACCCACCCCGTCTTTAGTGCTGTATGTTGACTGATCATAGATCAAAACCCCTCCTATAAAATATTGAAGCAAGCCTTACACTCCTCAAGCATAGATTAGCACTTTCATGATTTGCACATACTAAAGACCACTTGAATCCAAAATAAATTCAAAATGCTGCGCTGGTGTCTGATTTTGTTTCAATTTTATGGTCATCTGCTTATAACAACTCCAATCATAATATTTCTGAAAAGAAGATGAACATTCATAAAGAGTGCTTTTAAATATGCAAACCATAAGAATTTTCACTTTAACAGAATGCTTAGTTTTACTCCCTTATAGACCGCCAGATATAAGCCAGATATATGGTCAGTGGCTCATATGTCTAACCTTTTCAGCATACAAATCACCTTTAATCTTTAATAGATTTTTTTTCTACTTTGTTTTCTGGAATAATTGACTATTGTTTTCGGGCAGCAAGATTACCTTTTTATTTTGCAGATATTCCTTCTGTTAAAAGACTTCTCCTGTCAGTTCACAAATGGCATGCCTTGTTTTTTGCAGTAAGACGTGCACACTTATGCAGGCCAAACATATCAAATAGACAGTAAATTGATATCAGGATTGGCTTGCCAATGATAAGAACTTAAACTAAGGTTGTGACAAATTTCCCTGGATGCCTTGTGTACTTGAATAGAAAGTCAAGAACTTTTTTTAATAGGTGACGTCTGCAAAATTCTTAGTTGTCCTCTACTCTTTCACTGAGTTCTCTTTGGCCTCAGAAGATACACATACTTTTTAATTCTTTGTTCACTTGATTAAAAGGCAGAACCCAGCAATACAATTAAAATACAGTCTTCAAACAAAACCATATGTTCATTTTTTCCTCATTACTTTAAAGAAGGTGCAGGCCATTAAATACCAAACTTTTTCACTTAGACATATTTTTACACTTTTATGAGACCGACTGTTTTTATATATATCTGAAACTGTGTATGAGAATCCTGTGAAAGAAAAAGCATTTCATACTTGTTCACTTTATAAAAGTTAGACCACCACATTCAAACTGCTTGGAGCAATGGTCTTCAAGGACTGATTTTTCATTATTTAAATTGATGAATTTTGTTCTACATAGGAAGATTTTCCCATTAAAAAAAAAATCTCTGATTGTATTTAATACAGAAAAATGAGGCAATAACATGCTTTAATTTAATTTTGAGTCCCAAAAAAAAAAAATTAAATTCTACAATGATATAATGACAAAATTAGCATTTCTCAACTATCACAGTACAATTCTCACACTAGATTTTTCAAGTTTAGTCTTAAATCAAGAAGTCCTGTGCTCACAATATTTCATTTGAGTATAGTGTCTATATAATAATTATTTATTTATTCTCAGGTAAGGGACAAAAAATTTTATCCATAAGAAACTCAAAATGAGATTTTTGTCATGGGATAAATTTTGGGCATGTTCTCTGCTTTCATTAATTGTTCCTGTGCCATCAGAAATTCTGTGCTATAAAGTTATAATACCAGAGAGAATGCATTCTGTATCTTGGCAGGCAGATTTCTGTAAGAATTTTCTAAGAGTGAGCTACATGAAGCAGGACTTGATAGAAAGAGCCATTGTGAGCTTCCAAGACATTAAAGAATATGCATTGGCAAAGAGAACAGTGTCATCCTGGAATCACCCATCAAGCACTGGTGCATTCATAGCTTCATCTGAATCCGTGTGGAATTTGCAAGGTAAGTCTGACAATTTAAACAATTACTGGCTTTCCCACAGGGACATCTCTTCCTCTGAAACACCGTTTTTCCTCCTGCTGTCCTCTTTGAAGAGCTGCATTCACCATCAGTTCTTGAACTGTGGACATTCTTAATACAGTCATGTGTCAATTAGTCCATTTTTTACCACTGTTTTCTCTTTTTTTTTGTCAGATACAAGAAATTCTGTCCTTAAGTCTATGGTAGAGGCTGGTGTATGTTTGCAGCTATTGCTTGTAAGTATCTGTTCCAAAGATGCTGGCTGTTTGTTCACTAGCTCCTGTGTTTTGGAATCTGGAATTCCTCTGAGTAAGACAATGTCACAAAAGATTTTCTTCCCTAAATGTATTTCTGCATAACCAATTTAATTTCCTTGCCTTCTTAAAGGTATTTTTAAAATTTTGTCAACTCACATCTGGCAACTCTCTGCTGTATTCAGCAGGTAAGGGGAAAGACCTCATCATGGCTCCAGAGCTTATGACTACCAAAGCTGTACTAATGCTTTCCCCTTTATATTGCTGAAAATATAACTTATTGCTAATGCCAACATGAGCACTAAAGCCAGGCTTCATATCTTAGATGAACATTGCTATTCCTCATGCAGACTCAGATTCCAAACTTTTTCTCTTTCCAGCATAATTTGTAGGTGCTAACACACTGACAAATGAGGATGGTCAGACATGAAAGAAACACTTGTCCATTTAAAGAGTTTTTTACTTTTTTACTGCCCCCACATCACTCAGTGGTATCTGAGCCATCTTAGAAAAACTATGGCAGTACGTGTGAGTGTGCCACTATATCAGCTCAGGTATTTCATGGGGAAGTATTAATATGAATTTGTAGAGCTGTCATGATTTTAATTTCTTAAACATGACATGCTTTGGAAGTGCTTCTGATAAGGAAATTAGGTAAATATATGAAGCCTGAAGAGCCCTAAAGGCACTTAAGACAGTTCCTAGTCCTGGCATTATTCCTTTACCTAAGGCAATTCTTTCTACGATGGTAGTAGGATGCTTTATAGTCTTTAGCTCCACAATAAAATTTTCTGATGCCAGCACCTGCGGCATGATTAGAGTTTGAGGATTGAAGACATCAAGTGCAAAGTTATTTGGGGCCAAACAAACTGATGGACTAAGATACCCCATATAATATTGGAATGCAATTAATGCAAAAAACCTCAAAGCTCATTCAGCTGCCATCCCACTGTAAGGATTTAATGTCCAAAGATGTTTGGATGTTTTATATCCTACAGTTCTACTTTAGGAGAAGTCTTGGAAAGACTGAAGCTTCACCTAATTGAACAGCTGAATGTTGAGCATGTCCAAATCTCACTAGCACTCACAATTTGGATGTCTCTGTACAAGAGAAAGAGCCTGTTCCACCTGATATCGTCAGAGCATGTCTACCCTGAGAGAACTTTCAGATAAACAGATCCATTCTTCTTCCTCTTTAAACATAACTGCTGAAGGAAAGTACAGTGGAGGTTGTGATGTCCCACTCTTTCTGTAAAGGCAAGGGTAAAACAGCCTGACAGGATGTGAAGAGCCAGGATCAGCTCTCCTCAACACCTGCCCTCCCCATTTGAGAGAAATGGTACCATACCACCCACCTTACACATGAAGGCTCTTCTAGGGCCTGTGAGGCAGGGAACATCTCAATATCTTCAAACTGAAGTGTTTCTGCTTTACATGAAATATTTGAAAACTTCTATGGAATTAGAAGTTGTCATAAGAATCAGAGAGTCTTATCACCCAGGAAGAGCATCCTTGTTCTAGTTCCAGCTCCAAAGATTGTATATTTCAGTTGCAGGGGATATATGAGACCCTTAATGACAAAATGGAACGCTCTTTTCATGTCACTGTTGTTTTTGCTAAATAACATTAGAGAAGTGTACTGAACCCTGATTCCCTTATCATATAGTACAATGAAAAAAGGTGGAGACGAGATTGCTCTGTCAGTTTTCCTGGCAAAAACACCTGTGTTTTGAAGAAACAAAAAAGACACTGGAGAGAGGTTAGACCTATTTTCAATATTCTCCTACCAGCTTTTCTAGGCTAGTGCTTAAGCACAGTGCTGTTGCTGCTGTGGTTCCTGTCTAACACCCCCCTGAGTCCCATCATCTCAGAGGGAGTTTCATTATCCATAGTGGCAACCAAAGCTGCGGGAAGAAAACATTCAACAGAGAGCAAGTTCGCTATGAATATCTTTTTAAAAATCCTTCATGCCAGTACTATTGAAAAATGTGTTTACATGGTTTCATTACAATAATTTAAGAGAGGTTTCCACCCAGTCTTCATGTGTTTTGCATGAAAGTGGTCTGATGAGACAGATCTGAAAATTATGAATTACTAGTGTCCATGTAATATCCGCAGTTTTTATCATCCTATATATGGTCTCGTTGCATGCTATTCTGTCATATATCCTACAAGAACTGAAAAGCAGACTTGTTTTTCTAGCATTTTAAATTACATTTTCCATGATATTAAACATTGTGTTATATCACAGAAAAAATATTTTTTACAAAGCAATCTATCATAAATTTCTTATTTGGGCTAAATAACATTAGTTCACAAGAAAAGGCACCAGAGCAAAAGAAACTCTAAAACTCTTTACTGTGTTATTTTTATTTAAAAAAGAAGTCTAATGCATAGAAAAAAAGAAAAAAGAAAAAAGGAAAAAAGAAAAAATAAACTACATAACATAATCATTTAAGAAAATGTTAGGGAATTAACATTGTGCCCAAAACATTTCAGCACCTGGAATCCAAGGTCTATTGAATTATTGCTGGAAAATAAATCAGTGATAAATTAAAGTCACTGTAATAATTCAGTGCAATAGAGAACTTTTTTCAAAAATATTAGATGCTTGGGCTCATTCAGTGTCCTGAAGATGTATTAGTAAACAACTATATGACAAAAATTACTACCTTCCTGTCTTAAAACTTGATGAGCAGACATGAAACCAAGGTCTAACACCAGTTCACCTTGGAAGAGAAATTTGCTCAGTGTTCCTTAGAGATGTTTTTACAGTGCAGTGGGAAACCGGCTATATAGAATGCGGTAATTTTGTCAATTCTTAAGTGAACATGAACTCCAACACTGCTTAAAGACTACTGACACTAAAATGGCTGAATGAAAAATGTTATTGAATGTCTCTGATCTCTAAACTTTGACCTAACAGTAATTATATTTTCATTTTCTGAGACATAAACATCTTTGTTATATGCCTTTTTATTTGATCCCCATACCAATGCTTTCATATCTGACTATTCAGCATTGCATTTGTACTTTTACCTGCTGATAACACAGTAGCTGCTGGATTGCAATGAAACTGCAAGATGCTCCAGTTCAGAGCCTTGCTAATGCTGACAATTGATTTAGCATTGTAAGCTACCTCAACAGCGCTGGGCTGGTTTTTGTTCAGAGATTTCAGTAGGGAGTTATTTTAAGGGATATATTTCCTTTGTTGGGGCAAAAAAGCACAGTTTGTCTTAATTATCCCTGACGTTTCAAACCTCATACCAGGCACTTCCTCCAGGGACAGAAACAAACCAGTCTCCTCCAGAAACCAAGTGTGAAATGAATAAATAGGGCTCTGGTTTCTTAATGGCATGGTGTGGTTACTATTTTTACTGTGGGGGAAGAGGCTGTCTAGATTGTTTCTTTTTATCTCTGAGGAAATTCAGGGCATTGATAGGTGAAATATTGTGGACAATTAAGAAAGGAAAAAAGCTGGTCTAAAAAAGCAGTATTTGGTAGGTACTTGGTTGGCTGGTATATTCAATCTGAGAGCTAAGTTTTTCTCAAAGGAAAGAGCAGGAGCAGAGCAGCTATGTATCACAAACAGAGGCTGCTGTTTTCATCTGCAGTCTGCTGAAGATGATAGTAATTAGAAGCTTCTCTGCATCTACTTTTTTGGTGTAGATTTTAAGGCAATTTTTGTTTATATTTCATGTATAGTCTTAATGAAATATCTGGTTGGGGACCTACTATTGTTACATCTATCTGCCAATTCACAAAATCTTGCAAAGAATCTTGATGAGGCTAAGCAAAATGATTCCAGTGAAGGAGATGATTATGGAAAAATACTTGTTTGTTTAATGCTGGTAGATCAATAGATAAATTGAAGATCTCCTTTTCTGAGCTGAAGGTAACTATTTGGTATTGATTAGCTAGGTCATAGGGCACTTTCATCTGGTTAGGAAATCCTGTGTTTCATGACGAGTACTAAACTTCATTAAAAAGCTATTCTAGGAGGAAAGAAAAAAAGATGTTTCTGTATTTTTTGGGTTTTTCATATGTTTGTGAAGGTGATGCTCTCTCAGAAGGAAGTCTGTATTGCTGCTGCTTGCTGTGATGATTTAAATGAAGGCAGCTCTAAATTGAAACCTCGGTGCAAGGGCATTTGTAACCAGATTCTCAAGGCTATTCATTACCAGATTCAAGGGCATTTCTCAAGGGCATTTCTAGTCAGATTCTGTGGGGTACTAGTTCCAGGGCATAGAGTACAGCCTGGTGTCTTCATTTCACTTAGAGTACCATGCTCATTCTTGCAGCATCCATATGAATGCAATGCTTGCCTGTGAATAATCAGAGAAATTCTGTGTTTTAATTTTTCATTAAATCTATTTTATAGCACTTCATCACAACAAAACAAACTTCAGACAGTGGTCAGCTGAAGATCCAAGATTTTTGGCTCTCACAAAATTGTCAGGGGCAAACCCGGAAAATGTGGACTGCGTGAGTGAACAGTGAGGTGAGCTGAAATTTGGTTGAATCCCAGAGGGTCACAATCAGTAGCACAGGTTCTAGTTGAAGGCCTGTTGCTGACGATGATGTTCTCCAAGGTTCAATACTGGGTCCAGTGTTTAGCTTATCCTTGAACTTAGATGAAGAGGCAGATGCATCCTCAGCAAGTTGACTGATGACACAAAGCTGGGAGGAGTGGCCAATACCTCAGAGGGCTGTGCAGCCCTTCAGAGGGACCTTGGCAGGTTGGAGAGACGGGCAGGGAAGAACCAAGTTAAGTTCAATGAGGACAAATGCAGAGTCCTTCACCTGGGGAAGAACTCCAGGCACCAGCACAGGTTGGACCTGAGCTGGTGGAAAGCAGCTCTGCATGGAGCAGTGTGGGGGTCCTGGTGGACACCAAACTGTCCATGAGCCAGCAGAGTGTCCTTTGGGCCAAGAAGGCCAATGGCACCCTGGGGGGCGCTAGGAAGAGCATTCCAGCAGGGTGGGACAGGTGATCCTGCCCCTCTACTCTGTTCTAGTGAGGCCACATCTGGAGTGCTGTGTCCAGGTCTGGGCTGCTCAGTACAAGAGAGACATGAAGAACCTAGAGAGGGTCCAGCAGACAGCAATGAAGGTGATTAGGGGACTGGAGTATTCTTCTTACCAAGAAAGGCTGAGTTGAGGCTGTTCAGCCTTGAGAAGAGACAACTGCTGGAGGATCTCATCAGTGTCTGTCAGTATCTGAAGGGAGGGTGCCAAGAGGATGGAGCCAGGCTCTGCTCAGTGGTGCTGGGCAATAGGGCAAGAGGCAATGGGCAGACACTGATGCTCAGGAAGTCCCTCCTGAACATAAGGAAGAATTTCTCTGCTGTATAAGTGCCAAGCACTGGAACAGAATGTCTAGAGAGGTTTTGGAGTCTCCCTCTCTGGGGATATTCCAGAACCATCTGGGCACAACCCTGTGCAATGTAGTCTAGGGTGGCCCTGCTTGAGCAGGGAGGTTGGACCCTGTGGTCCCTTCCAACATTACCCTGTCTGTGACTCTTTGCCTCTGAGTCTGCAGTGTTTGTGGATTGCTTTTATAAAAAGACAGCCTTTGAATACAGAGAGCTGAAATAGGCAGCTGTGCCAAGACTTAATTCCATTTTATGACAAAGCATGTGGCACAATCTGCCAAGTGATATTGGTGAGGGCATAGTGCTGCTGTCTTTGTGGATCTGTATTTGTTGAAGAATCTGGACCATTCTCTACTGAGACAAAACCTTAAGCTAATGCTGACAAGGGAAAAACCAACTATGGAAGAGAGAGATTTCAAGGATTTCAATGTATCCACAACCATGATAATTAAATTCAGTTACTTCCTTCTATATCCACAGTTTGCTACTGTTAGTGCTTAATGAGGGTATAAAATTTGCTAGTAAAGGTTTGCAGAGAAAGTAGGAAAGCATCATGCAGAAAATCCATACCTGGCTCTGAGCAGTTCTAACACACTGAAATTCATACACACATCCTGAGAGGATTGTATGCAAACTTTGTACCCAAACTCATACGTGCATGTCTGAATTCTAGTTACAGCAGTATTCAAGCACTTCTAACCCCATATAATAGAAAAGAATACCAGATGCATCTGGTGTGAAATGAATAAAATGCAAAACAGCTTTGAAAGGTCCTTGCCTGAAGACAGAAATCTAAGAATGAGTATTTGTTTGCTATGGGGATACATATGAGCTGAAGTTCTCTAAATACCAGATATTTTCAAGGTCAGTAAAAACAATGTCATCTTTTTTTGTTAATATTACCAGTAGTATAAGACTGGCAAAAACATAGATGAGATTTTAAGGACTGTAGCACCACTTTATTTAGTGTTTAAGATGCATTATTTTATAAGCCTTAATCTATAAATATACAGTTAGATATAGTTCTGTCATTATATCTTGCCACCATGATTATCTTTTCTGTCCTGTTGGTATAGAAATTTTGTGCTCACAATTTTTTACACAATTATTGAAAATTTGGCTTCAATAAGAGTCAGTCAAATGTACCAGTTTTCATTTTGTTAATTTAATAATGATTTTTATTCCCATATGGTGCTAGGCATACAGTAGAAGCTACCATTAATTTAGGGGCAACGAGGTAAAATTTAGTCCAATAATCAATGTTTTAAAAACATGGTCATGACCTCTATGAAAATGCTGCCTACTAAATCTGGACAACCATGCTTTAAAGATAGGGTGGGCGTGCTCAATTGCACAAAAGCTGCATTACTCATCAGCCTATATTAATATCATAGTCCATAAAAATACTACAAAATTATAATGTTGTTATGTGCCAAGAGATTATTAAAGGATATTTAAAAAATTCTATAAAATATAAAAAATAGTGATTATCTTCTCAATGGCTAAAATAGTGAGACAATTACCCTGCTTCCATTCATAGCAAGGTCAATAAAAATTTTTCTTTCTTATTTTGACCTTACCCATTACAGAAAAAGGTGTAGATAAATGGGAATAGAAAATGAATTTCAAATGACAAAATATCACCGTGGTGAATTCTGGAATCTTAAGTGCTACAGAACAGAAAGTAAATATTAGCCTTAAGCTATATTAGCTAAAATTATTTTAGATAAAATATATATTCACCTGTTTATTTAATAGTGAGGCCTGAGATACTCAGGGAGAAAATCACTGATGGGTTTTGCTTTCTTTCATCTCTTTTTTTTTGTAAATGAGCTCTGGTGCCCAAAAAAAAAAAAATCCAGCAATATTTCTTGTCATACATTATGACATTTTTAGTTTGTATATGCATTTTTTAATTTTTAATTAAAAAAAATAAAATCTTGATAGAATTAAAAATCTTTCACAATCAGAGCTCTTCAAATGGTTTTAAGGACATGGTCTAATTTTTTTTTCCAAAACCACTGAATCACAGAATAAGCTGAATTGGAAGGGACACACAAGGATCCTGGCCCTGCACAAGATCATCCCCAAGAATCACACCATGTGCCTGAGTGCATTTTCCAAAAACTCACAAAACTCTGTCAGACTCGGTGCTGTGCCCACTTCCCTGGGGAACTGTTCTAGTGCCCAACCACCCTCTGGGTGAAGTTTCCTTATATCCAACCTAAACCTCCCCCGACACAGCTTGAGGCCATTCCCTCAGCTCCTGTCCCTGGTCACCACAGAGAAGGGATCAGTGCCTGCCCTTCCTCTGTCCCTCATGAGGAAGTTGTAGCTGCAATGAGATCTCCCCTCAGCCTCCTCCTTGTGCTGAGCAGATCAATAAAACACTGCCTAAGAATTGCACTATACACCGCCTGAATTATTCTGAATCTTCTAGATATGTTGAAGGTTTTCAGACTAAATTTTTTTCCAGCAAAATATTTTGCTCATAAGAGGCAGCAAATACATATATTTAGAGTGGTCACTAAGCCTACAGCCTGTCTAGGGCTATCTCTGTTAACTCTGTTCTTGTACCTGTTTGATTTTAGGAAACACACCATAGTGTTCTTGTTGATTTCTTGCTTATCATTATTTACTAAGCTACAATACACAAGAAGTTACAACTGAAAGGCAGATTAATAATTCATACCTCTATTATAAAAATCTGTAAATTGTATTCCAAGCAATGAGCTGCATCTGTTACCTAAAAATAAGAAGACAGGCACAGCATGGTAACAATTTAGAATATAGAGCATTGCACGGCAGGAAAGTTCCCATTGAGATGACTTTGGCTTAGATGAAAGTCCTAGCTGTCTACCTTCTTTGATTGAACAGTCTCATTTTTTAAAGTAAACACTACTGTATATTCTGTGAATATTGCCTGTCTCAAAGAATGTCAATAATTCTTTCTGACAAAGCCAAACTGAAAAGAAGAGGTTAGGTTGAGGGTACAGCACATATTGTCTTACAAAAATTAAAGGAAATTTCTTCAGGAACCTGTCTGTTTCTGATATATAAGAAATAATTGCCTAGAAACTAGTTATTTGTAATGTATTCTGTGTTGGAAAAAGTAATAATTTGTATCAACTTCAGTTACCAAAATGTATTAGTTGACTTTAACATTTAGGCTTCTGGAGCTATTGCAAAACAATCTTAATTCTGTCTGTAGCGTGGATGAAGAAGGACAGTATATCACATTAAAAACTGATGAAATATAAAGGAATTTTTCCAAATTTCATTTAGATCTTTGCCACAGGAAAATAGTGGCAATCTCACAGCCAGTCTACCCTGCTCCATGCCTGCTGTCATGGCATTTTGTACACAGACCTAGAGATGTCATCCTGGGAAAAAATCAATGACATTTTGTCTGTGCTGACATTGAGATCAAGATTCTCAATAATTTTACTGGGAAGTAAGATGAAACATGCTTTGATTTTTTCCGCAAACTGCATTTTCAGAAACTAAATTTAAACTTCAATTGAGTAAATTTTCCTTCTTATGTGAATATAATGAATAGGTAATAATATAATTTTTCTCAGCATTTCTATTCTTCATTACAGAAGTGTCAAGCAAAACACTTAGATACAGGAGTTCTTAACTATCCTGAAGAATCTGGCTGCTTACATCATAAATCAAGTACCCAAATTAGTGAAATGGTCTTTTATTTGTTTGGAATGTTGGGGGTTTTTTGGTTGGTTTGTTGGTTGGTTGGTTGTTTTTTTGTTTGTTTTGTCTTTGTTTGTTTGTTTTTAAATTAGCATAAATTAATGGCAACTTTCTGATGAAATTTTTTAAGAAATAAAACAATTCATACATGCTACTGTGATGATGTAACATAACATAGTATTTGATGACTTTTTAAAATAATGGCAGAAATTTCTCCAAACACAGGTATCAGAAAACAAATAATTCTGTTAAAAGATATGGTCCTGCTTGTACATGCTGCCTGTAACCCAAAATGTCTCTTCTGCACAGTGAAATTATGTTCACAAGAAACACTGAGAAAATAATGTTCCAGTTTTTCATTTTCCTTCTACCCTGAGGTGCAGAGAGGCAAGTATTTTGGGGAAATCTCAGACGCAGAAGATTTATTTTGAACTCTGCCTGGATAAAGGCAGACAAATTGGAAACTCTATGTTCTTCTGCTCAGGCATCTTATTAATTAAATAAGCAGAAATATATAATAGAAAGCAGCTTCTCCTTTCTTTCTGGGGCTAAATAAATAAATAATTTAATAAGCCTGGTGTGAGGCTCCTGGCCTGAATTCTTAAAACTGCTACAGTTTTAATGCAGACATCATCTGCAAAATTTTCCTTCAACCACTGGGAAAAAAAATTCCTGACTCTGCTAAAGCAAGCTGTAAGATATTTGACTTCTACTTTCTGGAGAAAAATTTACACTGCTTGGAAGCTTTTACTGAAGCTTCCATTGACAGATCTAATAAACAGGTATCAATTTCAATAGTACAATTCTTTTGTGGTAGATTGTTCCTAGTCTTCTTGAAGTTTTCCTTGCAAAGCCATTTGCTCCTGGTCTACTGTCCACTAAGCCAAGACAGCCCAAGTGGCCAGGATGGGGAATGGTGATGTACTTTTTGTCAGCCTCACATGGAATGTCTCAGTCACAAGAAAGAGCACGCCTCAGAGCTGAAATATTTCTCAGGCTATTTGTTCAGTAAGGCAAGCTGGCTAAGGCAATTTTATTGATAAGTTAAAAGTGATAATGGGAGGTCAAGCAGCTCTTTCTGCTTTGGTTACAATAAACACATTGTATAACTCTGCGAGCCTCTTTAAAACATGTTTTCCATACATGTGACATTTAAGTCATGGAGATATAGCATGATAATAATTTAGAGTAATTTTTGGTGGGTTTTATGAAAATGTATGAAATTTTACTGCTCAGAGCTTTGCTGAAGGTTAAACACTGATTAAAAAAATAGGTATGCCTAAAAGTTTTCTTTTTCTGGGAATTAAATTGATTGTGGAGTTACAGGACACACTTTTAGACTGTAAGGCAAGGAGAAAGGGCAAAGCTTGCTTTGCTGGTAGAGTGCAAGTCCTGCCCATCTTCCACTGGAGACATGTTGAAAATTGTCAATGGTGAGGTGATGGGAAGGCCATCCCTACAGGTTGCATCTCCTTCTATTCAGTGGATTTCCCTGCCTCCACAGTCTGGACATGTAGATGGGGAAGGAAAAAGGGATAAAGGCTAACGTGCCCTCAGCTTCATTTTCACATTCCCTTGTAGAGTAGGATGCACAGAACAATAACAGCACCATTAGCAGACCCAAATACTCCCTCTGGAACCCTTAGAGTGGTCTCTCCTACAATTAACTCATACAGCCAGTTCTGGATGGCTTCAGTCAACTTCTTTTCTAATATGTTCTCTTCAAAAGGAATTAACCAATTACTCCTTGATGTGTGTTAATCATGTGTGATAAAATTAAATTAAAAATTAATCTTGATGGAAAATAATAGCAGAAGGTTTCGAACCTAGATAGGGAAATCACCATTTGTTCTGTTTCATCGTAAAAACCCTCAAACTTTCAAAGCCATGATGTGTCCTAAAAAGACATAAAGCCTTTGTTCTGTATTTCAACTTTTAAAAAAATTTAAAGTGGGTAGCAATACTCTGAAAACCTGAGGGTTTTTTCCTAATATGAATACTTTTGCAATACACCAAAAATCTATGTTTCTGTAAAGGATACAAAAGTTCTGTCCTTATCGCTCATACGAGCACTACATGTTTAAACAAACCTTTGAGCTACTCAGTTTACTTGCCTAAGAATATGTCACATATGTCCACTTCAGGGCTGTAACTAGGGCAAAATAGATAATATTGTTCCCACAATGAATTTTTCTGCTTTATAGCTGACGTAATTTTCAGGCATTTAAAAAATAAAACCCACCAAACCCACCAATTATAACTTCATTACCTTTAGCTCTTTTTGTGCATTATTTATGGTAACACTAAAAGATGGCTTACCTGACTTCCTAATATATCCTGATGCTTTCATTGAAAACAAATGCTATTAGTCACCATTCCAAAGAAGTTTTATCCTTGAAGTGGTAAGTTTGAATAAAAAATTTTTTAATTAGGGAAAACAGTAGAAAAGTTTGCACTATGAAAAACCTCATTTCTTTCAAAGTTTTATCCTCTGCACGTGGAAAACAGCAAGCAATGTATGTTTTTAGTCAGAAGTACTTTATTCAGCATGTTGCCTTCAGGTCATCTACACAGAACGTTGTTTCATACATTTGACTTTCAGCAGACATCTGTGTTTTATTCAAATTCTTTCTAACCAGATTCATTGTCTCTGCTCACAAAATCATCTAATTCCAACAGTAAATAAACAAACTGAGAAGAATTCTGTAACCTTGTGTGTAGGATTAGATAGTTTCTCTGCAGCCATCTTATGTTCTTGGATGAGAGAAGCTGCAAAAAAAGAATGTAGAGAATTTCCAGTAAATTTCCAGTAAATTCTGCAGCACAGAAGGGACAAAGCCAGACTATATTAAATTCTGACACATTCACAGAATTCCCTGTGTGGGAAAAGAGGCAGCATTCTTTTTTGAAAATGTGATGTTTGTGATTTTCCAATATGTTGGAAAAATATCCTAAATTCACTCACAGAATGCCTGAATAAGGCATAGCTCTCCCTTGCTAGTATCTGTAGTTTCTTTCCCTGTTTTCTGTGTTACCAGGTATGTAGATTTGATGGAATGTAAGGGTGTCTTAATGCTCCATGGTTTTTCAATTGAAGAATGCAAAAAAAGTTCTGTGAGCATATATGTTCAGCTATAATCTTGAATAAATTGCAAAATTGCTCTACAGGTCATGGGCTATGACCAATATTTAGATGATATTGAAATGTAAGATTACTTTTACTACCTTTTCCTTTTTCTCTTCAGCCTTCCCCATTCCGTCTTCCCATTTTCCTATTCCCTTCCCTTCCTTTCCCTTCTCTTCTTTTCCCAGAATTTCAAACACTGTTTACTCTTACTAGTGCTACTTCTTCTTCTTCTTCTTCTTCTTCTTCTTCTTCTTCTTCTTATTATTATTATTATTATTATTATTATTATTATTATTATTATTATTACTACAGGTTTGAAGTGCTTACTCCTTCCTTAAAATTAGCATTATGTAAAGAAAATTGTTTATGTGGATCTGGCAAAATTTAGCACCTCCAGGTAGAGCACAAATACATTGTCACAATCCAGGAAGCAGGTGGTGAAGTTTAAAAAGTAGCTGAAGTTCTTAATGTCTGGAAACTAGATTTCTCTTCCTTATATATTCTCCGGCACCTTAATTTTGCGATTATTGAGGTACCTGTAGATTAATACAGTGCCATTCAGTATTTTGGTTTAGCAATTTCTTTAAACATTAAAACTGTTTACTGCGATTTGACTGAATAATGCTTTTAATTTGCCTTGAAACATATCTAAAGGTATCCAACAAACGAAGCCAGACTTTTCTGCATCAGTAATAAAAAAATTTATGCAAGCCAGTTTTTAATTAAAATAAACCCATATTTCAATAGTTATCACTGCAAAAGGATATGAAAATAAAAAATTTTAGAACTATTCCTCCATTGAAATGACTGGAAAATTATTAGAATTTTATAGTACAGAAGGAAATAACAATGAATTATTTGCAGCAAACAATTTGTTTGTGGAATCCAGAGCAATTCTATTTTATTGTACACAAACTGAACATAATCTTCATTCATTTGTCCATTTAAAAAAATGACATGCTGATATTTCAACATACGGATTGTTTGTTAAAAGGCCAACTGTCTGTGTTTCCATGGAAATTTTTATGCAGCTTATCACAGGGCTTTCTTAAAATCTGAGCTGGGCTATTTGTCCTTTTCTTATATATGACTTATAGCACACATTATGTTGGTTTCAGCTTTAATTTCAACATTGTTTTGCTGAGCCCGCTGTACCAACACTGAATATTGGACATTAAACATTATAAATTTTAACCGCTTTTGTAAACAGGAATTAAAATGGCAAACTCAGAGTATACTGGGGATAAACTATTTCTGCTACTGTTATCTGCTGGTTTACATTTTCCCTTGTGTTCTACATCCTAACAGAAAACCAACCTATATATTCTTATTATCCTGTTCCTCTGCCCACAATGTACACTTCAGTAGGAGGTGCAGGCATCCAGTGACACTGAAAATCAGGCAATTAGTGTCTCTGTTTTGGTACTGAGGCGTGATTAGCCTCTGCCTTGTGAATAACCCCTTTGACTTGTGAGAATTATTTTCATGCAGTTTATTGCTGTAGTTAAATTCCTAGTTTCAGCTGGGGAACAGTTTGAAGCTGCTGTTTTCTTTTTCCAGTAGATGAGTTGATATTTTAAATAAGCCCTCCATGTATTATTAATAGTAGATCATATTATAAAAGGAACACAGACCCTGAGAAGCGCACAGGGTTTTCCCCCTCTCTCTTATAGTAAAAAAGGTGACTCTTCAAGTCAAGTGAGAAAGGAGCAGTAGCTGTGAACAGAAGGTGAGTTTGACTCCGGAAGAAGGAAGAGGAAAGGAAGGAAAGGAAGAAGGAGAAGAACAGCACTAATTTCTTTAGGAAAAAGGACAAGAAATGCAACTGACCACAGTGAGCATGGGCCACAGACTGACTTCTCCAATAGCTCCTTGTCCAGGAAGTTCTTGCAGATGAGCATGAGTTTTTTTGTGTTTAGTGCTTCCTGAGTGGGTCCACAGATTTCTAGAAGAGCCACTTAAAAGGATAAGAGTGTTCTGTGTAGACTTACCAAATTATTTTCAGTTTTTCATAGGGTACAGAATAACAAATAGATATATTACACTAAAGCAGTGCATCTCTTGTAAGCCTCTGTTTCTACACAACCATTTCTCCATGTTTATTATTGGATGCTGGTACAGATTTTGATGCCTACATACAGTTTTACTTGCTTTCCTCTTTTCTGACAAGACTTACAACCATACTGGCAGCAGTAATAGCACTTGCTTTTGCTGGTATTTTAATTTTTACTTACAGCTACAAGAGAAAAAAATGACATCACTGCTCTACGACATGGAACAGCTGTCAGGTGAATAAAAACCTGGACTGTGTTCGCTGCTTTCATGCATAAAGGATTCAGCCCTGCTTATATCCCCACCTTAACTTCACCTGTGCTAAATCACCTGCTGAGAGCATTATTTTTATAAGCCCTAAGCACAAGCCTAATTTGTACAGTAATTTTGCAGAATGGATTTTCTTTGTCATATTGCTCTGTCTCATCTGCTAAGTAGGATGCACCTTAGTTACTGCTGTAGTCCTCTTCTTTGTCTTAGTGTGCTTCTGCTGAAGTCTGCAGAAACACTCCTATTTCCTTCAGTGGGAGGAGAGTTTTGTCAGCACTTTGTGAAAACCATATGTTGAGTGCACAAATAGCCATTAGCTTTAATCTGAAAGTATAAATTTTGTTTTAGAAAATTTCTAGCACTGTAGCAACATCCATTAAAATACTGCATTCAGTGCACGCAGTCTCCATAAGCAGCACATAACTTTTTTTTTTCTGGAACTACAATAAAAGGAACAATGGGTGACACTTCAGGAAGCAATTTGAACCTTAGTTTTAAAATAGATATGACTTATTGCAATTCACCTGCAGTTTCAGAATGCAAGTAAGAAAACTAACATTCCAGAGATACGACGTTTGACAGAAATTAAGAAAGCTCATGTTGTCATGGTCTTAAACCCCAAAGACCAAAGCTCTTGTCTTTGGATCACACATCTCAGATAGCAAAGTTCTGTTTTCTTGACATTTGTGATGCTTTTAACAATAAATAAAGAATCACTCTTAAATTTTGAATTATTTTTTCTTTTAATGTTCACTGTCACAATCTAATACCAGTCTTTACAGCAACTACACCTCAAATCAAATTATAGTGTTACAGTAGATTACATGTTTTTGAGCATTAATTTTTTCTCTTAAAGTCAAGACTATAGGGACCTTACTGCTATGGTGTACTACATGGAAAATCATTTAATAAACTGTAACTTATAATTCCCCAGTTCCACAATTGTTAAACCTATCCACAGAAAAAAATCTTGTGGAGGATCCCCAAATGCCTTGAAGAAGCTGAAGCATGAAAATCCATGATCCTACATATGCACATTCCAAAATACAATCTATCATATCCAGTTAATTAAAAGCTTTTCTAGAAAGAAAATGGACAAACTCTATCAAACACGATGGACCAAAATAAAAACACAACACCAATAAACAATGGAGACACTCAGTCACAGCTGGAAGAACATCTTTCACAAGAAATAGTTTATACTTGACCTGCCAGTCCAGGATGTTTAAAGGGATATCTATATAATAAATTCAAAGGATAAGCCTGGAAACTAAATTTCCTCACTCACTGGACATTAAAAACCATAGACTTCCATGGAAGTACATGTTATAAGTTTTCCCCTGGGGAGTGGAAATCTCTCCAGATTGCACAAGACCTAAATATTTTGTTGCTTATTCCTACTAGTGTACTGCTGTTTTTATTTATTTTCACATTAGTCCTGATTCGCAAGTTCACATTTAATTCAGATCTTTTGTTTTTGAAGTCTGTTTATAAGATTTAATTCTACATAGAAGTTTGATATTTCTATTCCAAATTTGAACCACTAGCATGCAACGAAATGTTCCAGTTTTTCATCCAGTGTATTGATCCTGCAATAGAATATATTCTGTTTTTCTACAAGATTTGCTAGGAAGTTCAGCAGACTCACCAATTTCAAACTCAAGCTGAGCAACTATAATCACTGATCACATATTTGGCTGAACTCCAATTAGGATAATAAGAGGGCACACTGCCTCTTTTAAGACTTCTGGAAGCTTACAGCAAGTACCTGATTCCTCCCAACAGGCCTAAATAGTGTTCTATTCAAAAAGGTTGGATTTTTTTTTTCTTTTTTTTACTAAAAATCTTTCTGTTGTCATTTTTGTCTTTATCCATTATGGGGTGGATAAGACATAAAGGACATTCCTCAAAAAGCTTGACTAAATTTTGAGAGCCAGAAAGATCAAATGACAGTGTTTCTCAACAGAAAGGACACGAGAGGGATTTGCCCCTGTTCACTTTTGCCCTAAGTTCTCCCTTCTGTTTCTGTGAATTTGACACAAAGACCAGTCAGTTGACTTCATCTGAGTGATAAGGATACTCCATGGCTTAGAGCCCTGATTGCAACACTGTGCCCAACAGGTTTTGGAAATCCTTCACTTCTATCTTCTCCAGCATGTTTCCTAGGCATGTGCACTCTGTTACTTCTCATTGGATATGTAACCCTAGCATCCAGAATTATTGATGCATGCTAACTGATACTGGGACATATTTTTGGCAGATTTCCAGACCCACATCTAAAACTAGGTTTTAAAGGATATTTGAAAGGAACTGTGCATAACACAAGTAGGAATATAAATTGTAAAGTTTAAATCTTCATTTTTTACTTTGTATTATAAGAAATTTTGTAACTGCAACACTGTCTTATTGCACCTTTCTCTTAATTCTTGATCCAGGGTCAGGTCCAGTTATGCAAGAATCTCCTCCTGCATTTTCTATACTACATATTCTGAATAACTGTTGATTTCCCTTTTTTGGTCTTGGAGAGTTCTCACCTCCATCACTAGGAAAGCCTTTATGCATTTTTCTTGTTTCCTTCCCAAACCACTCTCTATGTCTTTTCATCCCTTCCCTAATGTGCTTTTCCTAATAACTACTTAAGTAATTTTACATTATTCTAACTTCCTTTACAGCAGGCATGGAGAAAACCTCAGCCTTCAGCTATTATGTTCTCCTATTATATTCTCTCAACTACAGAAAAAGAGATTTTTGTGTCAATCTATTACACATAATAAATTTTTATTAGGTGGACATTTACATTAAAAAAAAAAAAAAGTGTTTCATAAAAGTAACTCCAAAATATGAAACTGAAATATCTGAGCATCCAACAACAGATTCCACTAACATTATTAGCATCTTGAAATACAGACAAGATGAGAATTCAGCAGGGCAGAATACGAAAAGGAGGGGAAAAACACCAGCTGTAATTATATCCCCTTAACTTTCTTTTCTTTGCAGCTCATTGAGTACATTCATATCAAAAATGGTTTTGGAATATTAATGCACAGACCCAGTACTCATCAAGGAAAGGCAAAGCCACCCCTTCATATGACTTTATCATCTTTAAGTAAATAATAAGCAGATCTTATGGTTTTCTTGTGGTTACAGCACAACTAACAATGGATTAAGGTAATAAATAAACATGTTCCCCAGATCAATGTCGCTGAGGTCCAATTTTGTACTTAAACACTTGTGGCTGCTAGTGCTCTTGGCAATTGCAGTTCTGGTATTTACCTTCCAAAACTGGTGTGGAGTAATAATTCCATCAAATACCAACTATCCTTTCCTCTACTCTTCTAAAAAGTCCCAAATATCCTAAACATCATGTTGTGCCTGGTTTCCCCATAGGTGCTTGAGTAAGGAGAAGATATGAAAATTTGTGATCTGCATATTTTACAGATAACATCTTATCTCTGCTACTTTCAATATCCAGAAATAGATACCCTGCTGTATGTAGCGCCATTCAAAACTTCACTGGATAATTACATGTGGTATATGACAGATGAACACATAAAAGATGCTCAACACATAATTGCTCCTTGCAATATTTTATCTCTTTTTTTGATAATGCAAATAATTGAGTCAGCTAAAACAAACTACATGCCTTTCTTCAAGGCAGATAACGTTGAGATATCTGAGTCCACTCTACATGGTTGCCACTTGGTGGCATTTTGCATGTGTGATTTAAGAAATTAACATGATTTTTCTGAAGAAAAGTCAAGTATTCAAGCACCAATTTTTCAAATGTAGAGGTCTAATTATGGAAAGAATTTCACCCTGTGTGTTCAAGAGATATTTTGCTTAGGAGGGTAAGGTGGAACTGCAAATATTCAGATGATTTATTATAATTTCCTTGAAACAGGGGAAAAAATGGAATATAAGGAATGTTATCTCCATCTCATGCACTAAGGAGCAGGCCCATACAATGAGACACAGAAACTTTATTAAAAATTCATTAGACTGTAAAGTCTCTCATTTTGTAATCAGAATTAAGTAGTTTTCCAATGTCATTAGCTGGAAGTCAATTTAAACCACTATCAGCAGTTGCAACGCACTCCAAAATGCTAAATGGAATACAACAAATGTTATCCACTTATTTTTATTAGAAATATTAGAATTTTATATTATGACTCAAACCCATGTGGCAGTGACACCTCTAAGAAATAAATTTGCCCTGAATTTATTTGCTAGTCACATTTACGTTGGTCAAAGAAAGTGAAGGAGTTTCAGAAACAGAAATCCAGTGTCATGTTTAATTTCTGAGCCAATAGAATATTGATGCATGGAAAAGCTCAAAGGTGTGCTGTTTTCTCCTATAGGATACCCAGGTCCCTTGACAGTAGCAGCCAAGAGCAGTAAGCTACAGCAAAGAGATCCTAGAATAAAGAAATAAAGAAAGAGCAACTTTCAAAAAAAAAAAAAAAAGCACAAAAACTTTTCAATATGAGAGTATTGTATTAGTTAGGAAGATGGTTGATACTGGTAGAAGCCACAGCTTCTCATGTAAGTAGTTGTATTTGATATGCTTCTGTACTAAGGCAGTAGCTGTGATCTTAAATAGAGTTTTTATATAGGGAAATATAGCTTTTACTTTTTCTAAAAAAATGTTTATACACAAGTATTACTATATTTACAAAGCACATAAGGAAAATAGTTTTGTAATATAATTATTTTAGTTTGAGAAAAACTGTTTTCTAAATTAGTTTTTTTGAAAACAATCCAATTTTCTGGGAAGAAGAAAATGGATACTTCCCTTTAAAGAAATTAATCTTTCTTAGGGAGCTCATGCAAGTTATCAAACAAATTACTAGCAATTTTTAAAAGTCCTTTAGCTGATTGTACATACATCTCAGTGGCATTAAACGAGCTCATATATAGGCATGAGGTCACGTATAACCTCCTGGCTTCTCATATAGCTTATGCAGTTATTCATGTTTTCAAAAGAAATATCCCTCTCTATATTTTAACATAATCAAAATATATAAGAGAATATATATTTTATAGCCATGAATTCAGTATTAAAAACATTGAGTTCTTGAATAGGCCAATTATATTAAAAAATTTTATGTAGATTCTCCTCTAAAATGTGTATTGGTAGTTTCATACTTTGGCTTTGACATATTAAATAATTTCCTGCAGCCTAAGTCTCCACTCTGTATTGTTGACTGGTCCTTACAAAGTGATGAATTATTCAATTTAAAAAATATTCACTCTTTTGTATCTGAAAGGGAGCAAAGCTACTGATGGATTTTGCATACTGCATTTCCTTGCATTTCAGAGACAATTAAAAAAAAGAAATCTCAAAACACCCTGCTTAAGCCAGATATGGATCAGCCTGTTTTGGAGAAAAATGTTGTTTTTTATTATTTTAACAAGTATTATGTACACTTTCATTTGATTTCAACTAAAGCAGTATTTCTCTTGAACACTAGCCATGAACTGTGACAGAGAACCTGGTATCAGATGTAATAATTGGTAATATTTTATAAAAGATATTTAAGATGTGTGTAATCAAGGAGACCTTTGCATGAAAGGGCTCATATCTAACCTCGTCATCTGTTGTACTAGATTTGCAAAAGAATTTATCAGACAAACTGAATTTGGAGGATTACTAAACAAACTCTGCTGGCATGTGCAATAAAATGTTTGGGAACAGCGTATATGAGGAAGAGGAAAGGGCAGAGAAGCAGAAGCAGATTTACTGCTGCAGAACCCTTTGCTGCCACCAACGTGTTTTCTGTTGCATCCAGGACATGGGCAAATCCTCAGGTGATCCCTTCTTGTCCTGGGTCAGCAAGGATATTCACTGCCTGTTCTTCAGCAGCTGGCAGAGGTGCTGAAGTTGTGGCTGGTACCTAGCTACACTTGTGGATAATTAACATGCGGGCTATGGCAAGCTGAGGAAGCAATTCCTTTTCCCTCCCCCTAGATAAATTTATCTACCTAGACAGATAAAAAGCAATACCTTTTCCCTCTCCCTAGATAAAGCCCAGGTTTGGGAGACTATGAACTTTAATGCCAAATCTTTTGCCATGTTCCCATATGATTCTTCACACCCGCATACACTACTAGGATTATAAGCCAGCTGCGGAGTTTAAAACTGGTTATGAAAAAACTCGTTTTAGCCTTGAATCAAAAGGCACATTGGACAGATCATCTTGAAGAGTTTCATCCCATCTGTAACTCAGATTAAGTCTGGTGTGGTGACAGATTTCAGTAAGGAGCTGAGTGGGGCTGGTCAATACCCCGCAAGTTTCACTCCCATGTGTCTTTTCTGTTTATGTAAAAATCTTGTTTCTACCCTCTGTCACTGTCATTTGACTTTTTAAGTTTCATTCTCTGATTTTTTTAATTGAAAAATACTGAATAAGATGCTCTTCTCACCTTGGACTTCACTGGTGGCACTATATCAAACACTCATTTCACAGATGGGATCTAAAGCAGTACTCAAAATACAGAGGTACAATTGTTCTGAAGATGCTAGAGTATAATGCTAACTTTACCTAAACACCGGAAAGATTGAAATTCTGGGATGTTTCACCTGGACACAAAAATGAGTCTTAGTGACAGATAATATACTGTTTTAGAAAATCTGTTCAGTACGGTTATATGGCCCTAAACATTGCACCTGTGTGCAGTGCTTTGATTTAGGCAAATTGAAAGAATTTTAACCCATTTGCACTATCACATTACTTTTTTTTTTTTTATGGGATTATCTCTGCTACTTCTGACCTTATGATTAGAGCATTGATATTATTCAATGAAACCAACAGATACAAATTTCTCTTTGCATTTCTTATACTTAAGTTATATTCCTATACAGTCCTTTGAGTAAAAGGCTGTAAATTTACTGAGCAAAAACCAAGTAAGTTTTTGGTCTTTATAAGTCTTATTTCAAGTAACTAAATCATGACAATATAAATACTTTTTTAAATGACTGATATAGTTTGATGTCTATTGTAAGACAGATGCATCTCAAAGCCTATTAAAGAAGAGAACCGCCTATTCTTGTTCCCTCTTGATGGGATTATCCAGCCATAAAAGATGAATTTCTGTGGTTTAACATTTCGTTCCACTGATTATTACCAACACAGTGAAGTGGTAAATACAAATGCTAATTTCAACATACTTTCAAAGCAAATCTTTAAAGTTTGATAGGCTCTCATGATATTTTAAATTAAAATGCAAGGTACTGTAAAATCCATTTTGTTTACAAACAAAAAATGGCAAAACAAATGCAAAAGATGCCGAAATGTAAAGCTTATCAAACAACACTAAGAATAAAAAACTGATAGAAAGAGAGTTAATACAGAGATAGCACCAACCAAAGCAGCCATTGGGAAGTGTGAAAAGAATATGGGAATCAAAAATCTCACCAGTGTTGTGGGGAACAAAAAAATATTTTGCAATAAGCAGCAATAATCATATTCACTTTAGAAGGCTATATTTTAAGAAAGAATATACCAGAATATTAGCAATTGCGAATTTTTTCTTCCATTTTTAGGTGCTAACTTCCTTTGTCACTGCATATTCAATGCTTCTTTGGATTAAAATTTAATCTAGAGATTTTTTATTTTTCTGAGAGTCAGAATAAGATCATATATTTGTAGAAAAAAATTACAAATGTAGAAAGTTCTAAAAAGCCTGCTACCTCTATTAATTGAGGTTTTGAGCTTCTTTTTCTATATATACAATTTCCTGCTTTTCCAGTCAGTTTTGTTCTCTCCTTTGCCATTTCCTTATCATGAGTTTGTATGTATTTGTATGAAAGGAAATTATTTTATACACACATGTGTACATAACTTCATACCATATATACAATTTATAAAGCTAATAAAAAATACATCCTCAGCTCATTTTAGCTGAATGCATGTATTCAGGGAAAATTATTTTACATTTTGGAAAATGCAGATTTTGAAGATATCGAGATCAGGAGTCTTTTGATTTCTTCCCAGTATCAAACAAATTTACAAAAGCATGAGCGTTCAGTTTCTGTAAAACGTAGTCTTTTGCCATTTTGGCAAGCATGATGATCAACAACCCCAGAGATCACAAACCACTATTTTCCAACACCTTGTGGAAAGTTTTTTTTCCTCCTGCAAATTTTACTGTAGACCTGAACATAAAATCATGTGGAAAAATGGACAATACTGAAGAGCTATCCTTCGAGAAATGCCAGCCATCTTTTGCTCACTTTCACTTTTGTGAAAGTATTTTTGTATGTCTGTTTCTGGACAGCTGCCTAACTCAGGTTAAAGATTTTTTTGTTGTTTTTTGCTTTTGTCTTTTTTTGAAGTATATACTTATGGGTCAAAGCGAAGGTTTCCTTTACAGGGAAACATTTTAGTACCACTGAACGCATGAAAGATATGAAGGAATCCATCTTTTCACAGGAAATCTTCCATCTCATTTTTTCCCCTGTACACCTCATGCCTGCTTTTTCTTACACAATTCTATTAATGTGACAGGTATCCTCAGCTGCCAGTGAAGTAAGCAGAGTATAAAGAAAGGTTTGGGGGAAAAGGGACTGTAAAGGCGTCTTTTGCAGCACTGTGATGCTGGCAGTGTCTATGCTGCATTGGGATCTGCCTGCCTACCCATGGCTTAGAGGAGAGAAGCTACTATCCAGGAATCAGAGGCACATAACAAATCTGTGACAGTGAAGGGGGTTGCACATTCTCTATTCCAGAGGAATAGCCAGCAAAGTTCAGAGGATTTTCAGCTGTGGTCTGTCTAGAATAACAGAGAGTTACAGCTTAACAAAGCTCATTAGACTTTGCTCATTGATTTTCATGTGTGTTTTAGCATTAAAAAGTTCAAAAACTCTGGTGTTTACAAAATGTGAAAATGAAAAGGTGGTGAAAGTAGTGGCATTGTTCTTAAATCTGAATGAATTCTTACCAGCTTCCTTGGCAGGGCACAAACACGTGTGAGCAGCAGCCTATGCACTACTTAAGTGGCATTTAGTTTAAGCCCTCAGTGAATTTTACTAATACAGAAACCTAAGGTCAGTCATTCCATTTTCCCTGGGAAGCAGCAAAGTTGACTTAAGCAGCTTTTTCTCCCTTTGCCCATGATTTCCACCCCCTGTGACTTCCTGTCAGCTGCACTGACAGCACTGCAAAAATGAAGGAGGAGCTTTAAATAATATGATTTTGCCATGCAGTTCTTAAGGGAGAAGGAGTGGCAGGATTCAGAGGCCACTTATGTCAGCCTTGCTGTCAGGGGAAATAATATGGAGCAATAGTCCTGTGCTTATGGTGTCTGAAAAGTAAATCTCAACACCTGCTAAGATTTTGAGAGAAGCTTTGAAAAATGCGGAACAAATCACATATCTCCTTTAGATTTGACCTTTCAGCTGTCTAGAAGATGCTCAGTCCTAAGTGCAACAGGCAGTTCAAGTGGAAAAATAAACCCCATAGGCAGCTAACTTCAAGAGTTTGAAGGATTACAGTTTGAATTATTAATTTAAGAAAAATTGACATACTGTGAACATAGTGGACTAAGAGATCTTTAACACTCCAATCATTAAAGATACTGCAGTGGTTTGGTACACTGGAGCAGATACACAGACTGAATCAGCCAAGTCTCATTATAAATCAGCCTTTCAATCAGACACAGTCAACATTAGCAGGAGCAGGCATTCGTTATACACTGAATAAACTTACTGTTTTTAATTTCCAGTGGCATAAATCTGGCAGTTGTCATTAGGTGTAAAATGAAAGCAAAAATGATTTAAGTAAGTGCCTTTGAAAAGTACAAGATTTTCTTCTTCTCTCTGTATGTATTTTCTGTGACATGAGCCTCACCTTATTCCCTTCAACCTTGTCCGTTTTCATCACTGTTAAATCTCAGCAGAAACTATGGGTATAACCAAACAAAAAAAAATTCTTCCAGTGGGAAAAATCTGCTTTTTCCAGGAGGTCTTTGATTTTAAAGAGTTTGCAAACATTTAAAAATAAATTGTGTAATATCCTTCTTGAATAACACTTCAATATAGTGCTACAAATTAATGTGGAGATCCAGAAGCACTCACATTAATGCAAAATGAGTTCATCACAATTACCATTATTACCATAAATACCAAAGGAATTAATAATGATGAGGGTGATATTTTAAAGCATTCTTAATTATCATGTGCATTGTTTATAAAATTCCAGGATGATGATAATTGCTGTAAAGCTTCTGTTTGGGCAAGGTTCTCTTCCCAATGGAAGGATAGCCCAAAGCTAAATGCTTCTGAAGTCCCTCTGAAATCCTCGAAATTGGAGTTAGAATGCTTTGCACATACGTTAGCTTGGAGATTGCTTTCCCTACAGTGTAAATTTCAACAGTAGGCTTGATGTAAGTAAGAAACACCAAGAAATAAGCATTCAAGACAAACTTCATTTTTTCCTGAATCTCTGGATGGTAACTAGAATAGTTCCTCTGTGCATGTTGTTGCTAGATTTGTGATTGGTGAAGAAAGCTCAAGGAGGCCTTAGTGAATTCTATGTAATTCTGTGTTTGCTTGTTCAGTAATTGGAAAAAACCCTCAAACTATATAGCAGAGAACCCTTTCAGTTGAAAACCCATTGGAATTTTTAATTTTTCATGAGAATGAGATGTATAATACTACCATGCTTAACCTTCTCCAGGGGAACATTTTGAAAGACATAAAAAAATTCAAATTATGGCTTTTCAGTATGTTAATGTTGGCAGCATGGGCTATCTTTTGACTGCTTATGTTGCCCTACACATCACCTTTGATTTTACACATGCATTGCTTAGGAAAGATAAGGCAAAAGTGGCTTAAAGACTTTACTCCTGATTTTTTTCTCCCAGAGTGACTTTCAGGCATACAAGGTGACAAAATCATAGACATGGAAGAAAAAGTGTTATAAGCATGATTTACATCAAGACAAACCTACTTCTTTGGAGACTCCAAATCTTTCCATTTTTAGAACAGGCAGTGTGCAGAAAAGCAGCCTAGAAAAAGAAGCCAGTTGTGAAATTTTATTCTGAGTTTCAGTAGATTTACACATCTTTCCCTCACCTATCTTATTCCAGCGCATAAAACGGGGCAGCCAGTGCAGATCCCACTTCTCATCCTGGCATGGTTCTATTCTCATGTCCTTAATGAGCTGACACTGCTTAAAACTAATCAAACAAAAAGAAGGCAGTAAGTGATCAGGTCCCAGTACATCAGCTCCCCACTTGAATAAATGGTGCAACCATTGGATCTCAAAGGCTGGCATAAGGGAATGGAAGGGAATGTGTGACTGGGGAGAAGCAGGAACTAAGAGCTCACTGGATTTCTTCTAACCGTTTTTTTGGGATATAAAAAAATCACAAGCAAAGCAAAAGTTATTAAAATTATAGAAATTATCAGTTCATTTCTATGGAAAATTCAGGTTCTTAAAATGACACTTTTTATATAACAGTCTTTTTAGAAGGTTTAAAAGCCTCAACTCTCAATTAAGCAGTTGCTTTTTTGTCCTTTAACTTCCACTTTTACATTTTATCTCTAGTGAGAAATATTTGGAAACCCTAGACTTAAAATTTCCAAAGCCTTTGAATAATAAATGTTTAAGGCATTGCTGAAAACAAAATTTGCCTTCTAACCTACATACATGGTTATAGAAATTCTGCGTGCTAGATGGTGTGCTAACATTTAACTTGGAGATGAAATTTACTTAGTGGAGAGTTCATGCATAGTGTTATAAGCTTAGAGGTAGTTGATAATTTTGTGTGAAAATCAATATCTGGTAGGAAATATCTTTTTATTTTTTTTCCTAAGGAAGTGCTTTTTATGGTGGAAAAACTGAAAATTATGGGTCCCTGGTTGCTTACCTAGAAGACTGCTATCAGTTTCAATTTTTGCATGAATGGTCCAAGTTCCTGGATCATTTGCTGCTTTCAGCAGGGACAGGCAGACTGAGCATCCGTGGCTCTTTGGCAGTAAGGCTGAAAGGATGAAAGACTCCTATCAATTTTTCTTAGTGAAAAAGCAAACCTCACAAGAGTCTTCAATCTGTTACTCAAAACAATGAAAAATTCCTTTTCTTTTTCTCTGGAATATTTAATTTTCCTGGACAATCCATCGTGTTTTTTAAACTTTTGTCTTCTTTTGACAGAATATGCTTAAGCATAGGACTCAGGCCTTTTAGCTGCTGGTGATATGCACCTGAGGGCAGATACACAGGCAAGGTACACTTCCAACATGCTGCAGTGACAGGCTTGATGCCACTCTTGCTGGGCACCAGCACAGTTAGCACAGATGGGGAATAGGATTTCACTGACAATTATAGCTGAGAATGGAACTTCCTCATTCTCCCCAAAGTTAGAGCTGCCTCTGTCCACAGGGAAGGGTACTCCTGTAAATCTAAAGCAGCTTTCTTTATAGTGCTGGAGGCCCTGAGCTATGACAGCACAAATAAACAAATATGTGGTGGTTTGTTTTAAGCATGCATTTCTTAAATGTGAACATGAATTCCCTAGGTCCAGAGCTGTTGGGAGGAAATAGTGAAATAGGGATCCTTTCCACATTGTGATCTATTGCTGTCATTTGAAATCTTTCAACTTTATTGAGCATCTCCCAGAAAGGGGAAAGGGGGCCATAGGTGAGGAAAGTACATTAGTGACTGAATGACATTTGAACTCCTTGGTACAGCAGTAATAAAACCAGGAAGTTTTGAAGAAAGACAAACTATTAGAAAAGTACCAGTCATGGATGTTTAAAACTTCTTCCAGAAAAAGTAAGAGGAAGAGGTTTAAAGATCTTCATATTACTGTGATTGGCGCAAGGTAAATTCATGGCATATTGAGAGAGTTCACTTTTGATTGTATTTTGGCAACTGACATTAAATTAATACTTCTTGGTAAGTCACAAAATATTAGGTAAATTGCAAAAAGCTGCTGTTTCTCCAGCTGATACAAATATTGTATTAATTAAATCTGCTAAGAACACTGAAATTAGATTTCATTAACTAATATCCCCCTATTAGGATAATTATGACTAATTATAGTTATTAGACTATGGTCTATATATAATGGTTTTAATCCTCAAACACAATGTGTTACAGAAGGTTAAGAGGCCTAAGATAAATTGAAAATCAAAAGTATGATCAAACTCTTTCTTAATATTTTACACAGCTACCATCCTATAACGGTAACTATGACAGAAAGAGTTTCATTTCTTGCAACTCACCTCATGCTGGGAAAGAAGATAATTTTTTATAATTTGCTAGTGATTTTACATTTCCAACGGGAAGTATTCTGATTTTTAGATTGTAGGTGCTAATCAGTATGAAAAATTAACCTCTTACACATTCTCATAAAACTGCCTAATTTTATTAAAGTTTTCAGCAGAGTGTCATCTTTGGAAGGCAAAATTCCATTCATAGTAAAATGTGGTTTTTATATCACTGCATAGAACTATTCTTTTGTATGTATTTGCTGATGCATGGTATGTACTATTTGAACACTTATGCAAGTAACTCAATATTCACTAGCACATGAGTGAAAGAATGTGCAATACATGACCTTTGAGTCCTTCTGTGGAGGAAAGCCAAAGTCTTACCAGACATTAAAATCCCCTATATTACATAACAGAGACTTTTTCCTCCTTTGGGGCTGAACAAATGTGTTAAGTTTCTTGGGGTTTGAACTGTGAAATTCAACAAGATTTTACATGAAGTAGATCTGTCACATAACAGCTGCCTTTTAAGAGAACACACACAAAAATGGGTGAGCTGTACTCAGCTCTTGAATGGATAGCATCAGGGACTATCTATATTCAGAAAATTTACCAGTTTTGGATTTTGGGTGGATAGAAATGACCTAGTACCGGGGAAAATAAAGAGAGACTCCAAACTGTATCCAATCTAGGAAACTCAGAATTTACATATAGTTAGAAATTTGCATCTAAAACTTAGTAATTTATCTTTTAGATGACAGGTATCAGAGAGGAATCCAAAACAGGTTTGGATATCTAAAATGTGTAGAAAAAGACACTCTTTGAACTAAGTACTGTAAAGGATGATTCATCTTTTTCATGGATGATTTCGTGCCTTTTTGTGGCCACACAGAACAGCAGAATGGGAGCAGACAGGAATATCTGCCTACAGCGCACGTAGAACTAGGATAGTGTGTCTTGCAGAAGATTATAAGGCTGTTAAATGCTACAACATTTTTATGTCAGAGAAACCACTGTCATTTCAACTACTGTTTCTGAAGATTTCCACATAACATTCTGAAGATTTGGAATATAGTGACAATACTAGTTTGAACAATATATTAAGTATAGAGTCGAATGTATTTTTAAATTATCAGTGACATTTGAGAGATTAAAATAGTTTTATTTTTATAAATTTTTTTCATGTTGCAAGATAAAGTCTTTATTATCTATTCATGCTAAAAGTACAGTGAAAAATATTTCAGTTATTTGAGTGACAGAGCTAGTTTCTTATAATAATTGACCTTGCTTCTCCGGAGGTTGGCCCTGGCAAATCTTTATTGATCTCTCTGTACAGTTGATTCAATAAACTTAGATCTCCATTTGTTTGTTTGCTTGTCTTTTATATTGTAACATCTGGATTTCTTCTTTTACCTTTTTATCTCCTAAGTACACTTTTATAATTTTACAGATTATTTCTTTCAGTTGTTTCTGTGATAATGCTCCAGTTTGACCCGAGTTTTCATGTCCCATTCCTGCAGAATTTCCTAATATGCAGTATGTGCTTCTCTTATCATAGCAACTATACACACTTGCCAAATCCTCTGCTTGGAGGCCTGGAAGGGAAATTGCACATGTTACTAATCAAGAGTTGGCATGCTCTTTCATGGCTGGTTTCCTTTAAGGCACAGCTATTAGAGTTAAGAGTTTTCTTATTGCTGGGTAATAAAGCAGAGTTTCTGCCTTGGATAAATGACACAGAGGCACGGAACACAGAAGCTGAGATGCTGAATTAGACAAATGGTGGGACATGGTGTAGTTGTGATGCTGAAGAATTCAGAATTAGATATGAGATCCCTGTATGAAAGGAACTTCGCTTCCTAAACCTAGGCAATTACCTGTTAGGTCTTGTGTTGTAAAGCATAAGAATGACATCACAAACATGTTTTTTAGTCCTTGGCAAGGCAATTGTGATTCCCATTGTTTGGAATCCCTATTTCTTTTTCTTTCCTGAACCCTAATGTTTTATGTCTCAAATGTATTTCAAGACAGCCACTTTAGCAATAATGATGTGCTTATAAAAATTGCACAAAGGGAAAACTAAGAATGTTCAAAACTAGAAATTAAGAAATATCACTAAGAAGTTGTTCATGCTTTGCACACTTTCTGCTCTTTCCTATCATGCATTTTAACAAGTGTATGCTCAGTGATGTAGTAACTTAACCCAGCAGGTAGCTAAACACCCAGCTTGTTCCATGCTCTCACTCAGTGGGGCTGGGAAGAAATTTTTAGATTTGAGATAACGATGCTTTAATAAGACAGAAAAAGGAGTAAATAATAATAATAATAAAAATAATAATAATGGCCAGATTATAGAAAACACTGTTGCACATTGCAGTTTCTCACCATTTGCCCACCAATGCCCAGACAGTTCTCAAACAGGAGTCCAGGACCAGCTTCTCCTGTATTTTATAAACTGAGCTTGACACCTTGGTATGGAATAAACCTTTGGCCAGCTGGGGTTATCCGTCCTGCCTTTTTCTCTTCCCTACCTATGCCTTTGAGGCTGCTTGCTGATTGGATGGTGTTAAAAGCTGAAAAGTCTTTGGCTGAGTGCAAACACTGCTTAACAACCACTAGAACTTTAGTGTGTTTTTGACATTATTCATATTCAAAGTCCAAAACAGAGCACTATACCAGACAATAGGAAGAAAAAAATTAATTCCCTCCCAGCCAAAAACAGGGCAATACCCACTCCTTATTCTAAACTATCTATATCATGCCCAGGTCTGACATTTTTCAAGACAGCCTTTCCTGTCTTCTGTATACACACACAGATATCATTCCCTAAATTTATGGGCCATTTCTTGAAAATATCCATTGTTTTTAATTTATAAAATCATCTTGAATTCCACATGTAGCAGTAGTTTCTTGAGGCAAGGGAGGTGGATTGGTGTGTTTAATTGTTGTTTAATGAATACAGTTCCAGTTGGATAGGGCCACTAACCAGGCAGCTTTTGCCATATATGTATCCTAATGTTTGAACATCCCAGCACAAGCACACATTGCTGTCAGTAGGGTCTTTAACAGACCATTGCAACACTTGCCATTCCCAGAGGCTGGTGTGTGATAAGCTCTATGATATACCCACTCAGTGCCATGCTCTTTGGCCCAGGTGTCTATGAGGTTGTTTCAGAAATGAATCTTCTTGTATGACTCATGTTTCCATAAGAGCTCCTTTTCAAAGGCCAGGATTGTATTCCAGGCAGTGGCATGGGATGTGGGATATGTTTCCAGCCATCTGGTGTTTGCTTCTGCTGTTGTAAGCATCAGGCGCTCGCCTAGGCAGGTTTGTGGGAGTGTGATATAATTGATCTGCCAGGACCCCATTTATATTCCAGCCATCCTCCTCCATACCAGAGAGGCTTTAACTGCTTGGCCTGCTTGGTTGCAATGCGTGTTTCACATTTTGGATAACCTGTGCCATAGTGTCCATGGTTGAATCCATACCTTGGTCGTAAGCCCATCTCATATTGCATCTCTTCCTTGATGGCCTAAGGTGTCATGGGGCCTTCCAATTAATCCTTATGCTGCCAGCCCAGACCCATCTGTGCTACTTCAATACTAGCAGCCTGATTCATCTGCTGATCGTGCTCTTCAGTGCCCCCGCTCTTGTGATGTGCTTTTAAAACCAGTTTCTCTACCTGAGCAGCAATACACGGTCCATGATACAGTGGGGCCTCTTCAAAAAGTGTTATCTCCTCCTCTGGTGATACTCCAAAATATTTGCCTGTTGGCCAGTCCATGATCATTTCCAAAATTCCTGGGTGACTAGATTTTCCTATTGGAGCCTATTGTGTGATCAGTGTGACACACTTACTCCATGTAGCATAAGTTGCAAAATTTGTAGAAGAAACCTTTGAACAGCAACTACTCTAATGTCAGGAGAAGCTGTGTTTCAGGACCATTAAATTCTGAAGCACCTCAAACCCCTGATCAAACTCCTTCCTACATTGCCAATTTTTCTTTTCCCATTGGAATATTGTAGGCCTTGGATCTTTTGTATTCCCAGCTCCAATACTCTAAAGTCCAACCGGAAGTTTTCCCTGGTGCTTCCCGCCAGAGATCCCAGGCAAGTCCATTCTCCCTGAATGCCATGTAGAGCACATTTTTATTATTTTATTCTGCTTGGACTGCATGAAATATTTCCTGGCTAATTTTTTAGAAACCTGTCATTATTTAAAACCTCATTTTAAATTGTTCTTCTTCCACGTCACTTGACAGTAGGTTTGCAGTTGTAGCTTGAAAAGTCCATTTTCCATAACTCCATAATGCCTAAGAAAGCTTGTGTTTTATTTTGCCCATTGGTAGAGAGACAGCAGTTATTCTGCTGATTACATCCATTGAGATCTGATGACATCCATATTACTATTTTATTCCTAAAAATGGGACGTCCTGTGCAAGTCCCTTCACCTTTGTTTTAGAGCAAAATGGGTGTCGAGGATTCTGGCTAGTCTTTTTCCTTTTCTCTTTCTTCTAAAAACTTATTCAGTGCTGTTGCCCCATATGATGATATCATTGATGTGTTGCAGGTGTTCTGCTTTGCTGTGCTCCAGTGCAGTCTGAATCAGTCCATGACAAATGGTACAGCTGTGTTTGTAATCCAAAGAAGAACTGCACTCTACAAACTGCAAGCTTCAGAGCCTGAGAAAAAGATGAAAAAGTTTGTTTGTTTTTTTTTTTTAAAGCACAAAACACATGTGGCGTGTTCATATTATACCCCAAAAATTGTATCTTCTGTATTTTAAGGTTTCAGAGCCCTTCAGTCACTGAAGCATATTACCCTGCAAACAACCCATGAGAAATCAGCACTATTTAACATGTTGATCTACTAAGAACTTTACATCATTTTCAAACTAATTTACCTTACAATGGAGTCAGCATCAATGGTTAGCAGGTTAGCAGCATCCTCTCTTGTAATGATAGATGTCCAATAAAGACTGAGGGGTTTGGTTTTGTATTTTTTTTTGTTTGGTTGGTTGGGGTTTTTTTTGGTTTTTTTTTTTCTTTTGGTTGGTTGGTTTGTTTTGGCTTTTGGTTTTTTTTTGGTTTGGTTCTTTTTGCTAGTACTTTGATATTTTTATTCATTCTACTATTCAGTTCTGACCAGTTATTCTAATATAAATTCCACCTTTGTTTTGGCATCAATTTCTTAATCTTTCTTTCATCTCAATTTTTGACAGTGCGTCATCTTCATCAGTAGCCAAGAGTAGCTTTAGGGCAGGTGTATATCTGCCAAGTCTGGTAAAGAGGAATGAAAAGAACTAATCTCACTTTTCTGTAGTGTTAAAGAAGAAAAACTGGTCTTCTTACTCTCTGGCAATCTAGTTTAAAATTGATTCCTTAATTAAAAGTTGATTAAGAAAAAATGCAGAGAGAACTCCACAAGCTCAGATCTCTCCTTCCATGTTTTCAACACGCCAAAAATCCATTTTCATTGCTGCCCACAAAAGAAATCTGAATCTGACCAGATGCTTCTTTTCAATTTAATCATCAGTGAGTGAGTCTCTGCACAAGCATTTTATTTGAGATCAAGGGTGCATTTTTTACATAAACCTCTCAATAATCTCCATTTCTGGGATTTTTTTGGCTTGCTTATCAAAGAGGTAGCAAAGTATAAAAAATATGTTTCTTTCAGATGAAACTAAACTAGCAAATACAGTCTGGGTATCCAGTATCTTATACCCTCTAAGTCATAATAGGCATTCTGTTCCCAAGCCAGAGCAGAGCAAAGCAGAGCTCAGTATGGTCTGAAAGCCCTCCTGAAACATTTGTAATGTAGTTGCCAGTTCTCAGCATCATGTAGTCTGCCAGTTGTCCTGTGCTCCTTGTAAATCTAAGCAGAACTAATTCCAGATTATCTCCTTGCCAAAGTCAAAGTCTTTGGCCCATCTGCAGCTCACCGAGCTGGCAGTCTGACATCCCTCAGAGGATGGCTTAGTGTGCTGTGAAGGAACCTGGAATATTTTCAGCCCTTCTCTGAGATATTAAGAACTAAGGTTCTGAGCTCCTTAACAACATCTGGCACCTGAGAAGCTTTGTGTTTCTCTTTGCAATCTAACTTTGAATTGATATGGCAGAGTGGTTGTGACTAAGAGCCACGCATCATCTAAGGCTGTAGAAAGTAGCAACATGAAATGGGAGGAAACCAGAAACCTGGGATCCATTTTAAATTTCTACACATAAGTTTGCTTCTGTGACATTAATTTGAATCAGATGAAAAAAATGATGCATATAAAGTTGTTTCCGTGTTTCTTTCTGACTAGGTCTTTCCCTTTAAATCAGTGCGAATATTTTCCTGCTCTCTCTGTAAGCTTTCAACAT
Source organism: Melozone crissalis (assembly GCF_028551555.1). Classification (NCBI taxonomy): domain Eukaryota; kingdom Metazoa; phylum Chordata; class Aves; order Passeriformes; family Passerellidae; genus Melozone; species Melozone crissalis. The sequence goes on along the minus strand of NW_026535784.1, from coordinate 29,106,365 downwards.
TTGCACTTCAGATTGCTTTTGAAGCCATTTAATTTATGTTTTATCTAACAGAATTTTATTTCCTCTCTACTTCACCAAGACTGGGTTTTAGTCTTCCTGGTTTGAATGACTACTTTGATTTGTTGATTAATCATGATACTTTTATCATCCTTTCTGTTTCATTTTGAACACACAATTGTTTAAACTGCTAAGTCTGTTAAAAATTTATCATCCACAATATACATATATTCTACTGCTTTTACTGGCTGAAACAGACAGACCCAACTCTCTTGCCTGACTCTACAGTCTTGAGAGTCTCTACTGAAAGTCTCTACTGTAGTCTCTACTGTTGAGACTCGTAGGAAACTGGGCTAAGGACACTGAAGAAGCTGAAAAATTTTTCCTACATTATTATTGCTTGATATCATATGGGTCTTCTAGGAATCTATTGCACTTTTAGACCTTATTCCAAGCAGATGTGCTGTTGGAAACAGAAACATTTGGACATTTATTAGAACAGAACTTTACTCAGTGAAATTGATTATCATTTTAACTGAGATTTTTATTTATCCCTTAGAATCTCATGAAAGGAGATTATACAGTATCCAAGTTTATTGACTACCATTTTCAAACCCCTACATTTTTTAAATCAAAAACATTTGCTCAATCTTAGCAAGAATCAAAGTCCAAGTAAAGCAAGTGAACTATCTTTTCTATTGTTAACTACCTTGAAGAGCTTGTTGTTGTTTTTCGATAAATTTTAAATACTATTTGATTATGAATTTCCCCTTCATCACAGAATACAATTTTTTTTTCTACATTTATTAGCAGACAAATATTTGAAATAATATTTAGATATCATGGTTATTCATTCCCAATCATTTTGGTAAACTTTCAGGACTCTGCTGGGATTCTGGACCTTTATATGGTATTGATTTACAAGGACAAAGTGTTTTTCTGAATCCAGCAATAACATATTTAAGGCTTCAAGTAGATAATTTCTTGCTCTAATGGCATTCAAAATGTCTGAAGAATGATACTTTCATATTTCCATTTATCTAAATCTGTAGATGTTAATTTATTTGGTGGCTCACATTTCTAACAGAGCTCTTGAAGGCTGTGGGTGTTATTTTTATCTTTAGTTGGTTCATCCATAATATTGTCCATTAAGAATTCTAGCTGCCTGAGAGCATGCACAAATCAAGTAATTTGGCTGCTGAAATTTCAGTTCTTCAGATACATACATAATTATTGTTTTGCACATTAAACTATACCACTTATTTTAATAGGACCATTTAAGGTGTTTCAATGAAGGGGCCTAAGAAAACACTAAAGGGATCTAGAAATACTAGCTAGAAGAAAATTTTTCTCCAAAGAATGAATGACATAATTCAGAGATTTTGGAGCCCATTATTTATGATCTAATGTCTATGGATATTACCTCCTTCATTTAGAGTTATTATACATTGCATATATTATAGTAATTGGTATTATCTTATTTTGCTGTCTTTTCAGCCGTGAATCCCTATGGTTCCATCAGGTTCTTGAATGATCTTTTCCTCTGTGAGGAAAAACTTCCAGAACCATACAAAGAGTTTTGGCTGTGGTCTGACTTTTAGTGACAGCTCAGGATTTAGGAGCCTGTTGTTATATCTGTTACATCTGAGGGGTAGGCTCTAGATAATCTCTCTTCATGGAGGCCACAAAATAGGAATTCATTTTGGTTTTCATTATATTTGCTCTGCTTTTTCTACCTGCTGGTGCTATGAAGAAAGCACCAACATGAGCAATACCTGGACCATTCTGTTACTCCATCCAAAATTTCTTCTTGATTTCTTGGGTATGTGAATTACCAAGGGTTCTCTGCACCATGAACCCTGACAACTCTTCTTTCCACCAGGGAATTTGTATCTGTCTACCTCCCATGGTTCTAAAAGGTAAAAAAAAGCCCAGGTTTACAAAGATATTTCCCCTTCTAGAGTTGCTGAAACCTTTTTTTCCTTTTCCAGAAGAAGGAGAGGAACAATTGATGATTCACTGAGAACAGAAATAACCCATAAATCTTCCTACCATCTTTCTGCCTTTCTATTTCAGGAGTGGGTTAATAAAATAAGTACTACTGCTCTTTCTTAGAAAACCATCTGTTGCTTTTTTAGACCAGCTGTTGTCTCCTGAATTTGACAGATCAGTCTTTGTCTCATCTTAATTTTCCTTAGTGATGGCATGGTTCCCCAAACAGTCTAAATCAGAATAAGCTGGCATCACTGCTGGAACTTAACACCAACCCTCCACTCATGTCTGGCCATCATCACCTTGGCATTGCCCTTCATCTGTGCTTGCACAATTCTGATCTGAATCAGAGAATCAACCCAGAAAAAGAGACTGCAATTACAGCAAATTGTACCAAAATGGAAGAGGCAGTGCTGCAGGGATAGGGTAGTGCAGCCAGGGAGAGGAAAGGGTGAAATGGCTACCTGAACTGACCGTGAAAATGTGGCATTGGTGTGCAGATATCCATGTGATGCAACTTAATTAGCTGAACTATATCTTATATCAATCCTTATATAAACTAACATGCAAATATCCGGACAGGAGATATATATCTTTCTATCTGTATCTATCTATATCATTACCTATATCATCATCCATATCTATCTATGTATCTATATATATATTATTGAGACTAGACACATTTGTTGTCAGCTGAGGATGCAGTAAGTTTTGGGGTGAGTTTTTTATAGGAATAAAACCAATTCTTCTTTGCTGCAGTCTAATTTGAAGCTGCTTCTCATTTTGTATGCTTGTGTGAGGCTTTTAAGTTTAAGAGAAACAAATCTCATCTCTTCCACTTAATCAAAAACCTCTAGTAGTGGTGTGTTTATGATACAGCACGATGTTGTGAAATAATCTCCCACTGCATTTTCCAAACAAGATTTCTGCTGAAGCATTCAGTTCTCATAGAGCACTTACCTTCTTAAATGTGCATTTAATTCTTAGCTAATTGCCATCAATATTTATGCTGCTGAACTTTTATCCTGCTACATATTGTATAATTGCTACCATTAGCTCATCTCCCAAAGGTTTTCTTTTCAGATTCCTATAATGAATCCATGTTATTCTTTTCCAAAGCACAGATTTTTATAATATTGTTAAATTGTCTAATACTCAGTTTATATTTTGGATCACAAGTGAAGTTGATTGCATCTGAAAATTTAGTAACTTCACATTCACTTTTCATTTTAAGAAAAATAATGCATAAATAGTTGTTTGCTATTTTCTATCGATTTCTAGAATCAGGGTTACAGTAGGAATCTTAGCATCCTGAAAGCAAAATGTATCCCCTCAATCTTAGGAATTTTCTACGTGTTTTGCAAGTACAGCCACAAAAACCCCAAACTGAGCCACCCTACAAAAGTAAATTATTTTTATTTACAGATAAAAGTGACATAGAAAGAAATGCCATTCACCTTCTCACCTAGAGGACAAATAGGACACGCTGTAAAACCCTTGTACTGACTACTGGCTGTCCAAGGGAGCCATGGCCTTCCTGCTCTGTTTATGCTGGTAAACAGCTCAGGGCAAGGTTCACACTAAAGATCATATTATGGTGGGATGACCATGGCTAGATGCCAAGTGCCCACCAAAGACTCTTTGACATTCCCCTCCTGACTAGAATAGAGGAGAAAATTTGTAACAGAAGGCTCATACTTGGAGATAAGGCCATGTAGAGATCACTCGGCCATTACCATCAGGGGCAAAACAGACACAATTCAGGAAAATTATTGATTTTTTTGCAAATCAAATCATAGTAGAATAAAGAGAAGCAAACCCAAATCTTAAAAATGTGTTTTCCCAGTCCCTCTCTCCTTCATAGGCTGAACTTTATTTCTGATTCTCCAGCTCCTCTCCTCAGTGCTTCAGGGGGACAGGAATTGGGGGTTGTGGTCAGTTCATCATGTTGTTTCTGCCTCTGCTTCCATCTCAGGGAAGGGACTTCTCACACTGCTGCCTTGCTCCAGTGCAGGTGCTTCCCAAGGCTGTAGTTATTCACAAACTGCTCTGCTGTGGGTCTCTTCCATGGGATGCAGTCCTCCAGGAACAGATCACTCCAGCATTGGTCCACCACAGGGTTATGGGTCCTGCCAGTGTGGGAACCTCTCTTCATAGAGGCACAGGTCCTGCCAGGATCCTGCTCCAGGACGGGCTTCCCATAGGATCACAGCCTCCTTGAGGTATCCACCAGCTCTGCAGGGTGGATATCTGCTCCACCACGGACCTCCATGTGCTGCAGTGGCACAGCTCCCTCACCATGGGCTTCACCACAGGCTGCAGAGGAACCTAAGCCCTGATGCCTGGAGCACGAAATCCTGCTCCTTCTTCAGTGACTTTGTTGCCTGTGGAGCTGTTACTCTCATCTATTCTCACTCCTCTCTTCCCTGGCTATTGTTTTCATGCAATAACTTCATTTTCCTTCTTAAATATGTTGGCACAGATGCATTTTGCTGTCATTGAAGGGCTCAGTCATGGAAGAGGCATGTCCAGCTTGGGGCCAATGTAGGGCCAGCTTGAGGCCAAGTGAAACTGCCTTTGTTGGATGCAGGGGAAGCTTTTAGCAGCTTTTCAGAAAAAAACTCCACACCAGTGGCTGCCCCACTACCCAGACCTTGCCACAGGAACCCAATACACACATGGTAACCCACAGTTTAATAGCAGGTCCAACTCCTTACATGCTATTTTGCCTAAATAGATAAGCACTTTCCCATTCAGTGTCCAAATAAGGTTTGATCAAGTAGCATGTTATAGTGCCTATTCCCAGAAAAGATGAAGCTGTCTAATTCTGTGGGATTTGGAATGCAAACTGTGCCATGTAATTGGCCTTAAAGACAGCAAATAACAGCTGTTGGGGTTTTTTTTGTTCACAATTGAGGATACAGACTTTGACCACATCTAATTCTGGGTCCCGAGAGCGAGGGAGAAAATCTAGCTGCAGACCATACAATCAAATCTGAAAATTCTCTGTGTAAAAAGTGTTAAGAAATATTGTGATGAGAAAACTAATGATAATTGTTACTCATGTGTGTTGTATGAGGTTTCTGAAAAAGCTTTGTGCAAAAGTGGTCTGTTTCATGACACTTTTCAGATTTCATTTGTTTCTGCTCTTAGCCTGGTACAAACATGCTGGTTTTGGCAGGAGTAGAGTTAATTATCTTCACAGTGGCTGGTACCAGGCTGTATTTTAAACACAGTTTTGGTAATATGGAGATGTCTTTGTTATTGTTGAGCAGGGCTCAGTAATTTCTGTTTTTCATAACTGCCATGCTGAGGAAGAAACAGGGTCCATGAGAAATTGTGAGGAGACATAGCTGGGACATCTGATCTCAAGTGAAAAAGCAGTATTTCATACCTTATGGTGTCAGGCTCAATACATAGAGTGGGGAGAAGAAGGAAGGAAGGAAGGAAGGAAGGAAGGAAGGAAGGAAGGAAGGAAGGAAGGAAGGAAGGAAGGAAGGAAGGCAGGAAGGAAGGCAGGAAGGCAGGAAGGAAGGAAGGAAGGAAGGAAGGAGGAGAGGACATTTGGAGTGATGGGCTTTCCAAGTAACTGTTGCATGTCATGGACTTATTCTGCTATTCTGCTCAACGTGAGAAATATTCATGTTGATTAACTAATCCAGAAGAGAAATTTATGTATTTGACATCTTTCAGGTAAGGACTACAGGAGCAGAACTGTGTGTCAGAGAAGATTTTGGTGAGTTCATGGGATGTTCAGTTAGATGTACAATTTCAACTTAACACCAAGTTTAGAACAGGCAGAACTTTGGAATCCTTCACTAAAAATGTCAAAGAAAATAAAAAATTCAGCTCTTTGTCTTATATGTCTGCAGCCACTATGGAATATGGATGCTGATTTTGGTATCCACATATCAAAGCACTTCAGGTCTTCTGTGTGCCACATGACCAGTTGCAACCATGCTTAAAAATGGGTAGGGTGGGGAGAGTAGTTGGGTATGGGTGGTGGATATATGCAAAAAAGCCAAAAAAAGAGGAAAAAACAGAATTAGCCACGGAGTTGATTTAATCATGTTGTAGAAGAATTTGCAGCATCTAGAAAAAAGTTTATTCACGGAATTCTTCAAAACACAATGGAAATATTAAATTTAAAATCTGGCAGTCATAATTTTACAGCTGGCTTTACCAGTTGGCTGATATTGTTCTCATAATGTTATCTCTGTGCTGCAACATTCATTGATGTTGTAGTGGATGAAAACATTTCGTATAGCCATATGCACTGTCTGATGTGTGTGCAAAGAATGGGACATTTGGGTCATTGATTCAGTTGCAGGTTTTGCCTTGATTAAAAGATATTTCATCAAGACCAAGTAAGTTTTAATTAAGGCAATTAAAAGATAGTTTAAAATTAGGAAATTCTAATTATGTCCAGCTTGGGGGGATGAGAGGAGGAGGAGAGAAGGAGATTTGAAAGTTCATGTATTCTTTTAAAGAATCTAGTTCTTTTGTGGTAGGCAGACATATTACAGTGGTCTTGCCAGTACCAAGAAGAAATATAAAATAACGGAAATATGATTGTATGTTGTAAAGAAGATTACAAAATTCTATGCCATGCACATAGCCATAGTCTGTTTCACTGTAAAACCTTGTCTTGAATTTCAGCATTCACAAATCCTTGAAAAGAGACAGAGAAGCAGAACAGTGTTCCATGAAGGCTTTTTCTGCTCAGTGGGGAAATGGAGATGTCAATGACATCAAGTTTATTATTCACTCATCAACTCACATTTCCATTATTTGCAAGCAAGTGGTTCTCTTGCACTGTTTTACAGAAGGGCAGATTAGTGCTGTTAACAGCAGTGGGAATCAACATGACATCAGTTGTGGTTTTCCTTGATTGTAAGAAGCTCACTGTAAACCAGGGTCATATCTCTTTTGACTGATTATTCCTTCATCTCACATTAAGCTTATGTTGAACTATGTCTCCTGAGCAAATTTAAATTCTTTTGCCACTTGCTCCTTTTAGGCAGCCTATGCATCAAGTAGGTTTTTTTCATGCAGTTGAAGGATGGGTGAGTATCCGTTACTTTTACTGCACTGCTAATTATTTAATAGTCACTTCCCAACCCTGCGTTTGTGCTTGTCTGTATTTGTTTTTTCTCTCTGCGTAGTGACCCACAATAAAACTCATTAATAGCCAGATGCCTTTAGGGAACATCCTCTTTGAACACATTACAATATGCAACAGTAATTAAGAATACATTTGGAAGCAGTTACACATTTATTCCTGACATTTATGTCAGTTCTAAATTCAACTAGACATTAAACGCATTTTGCAACAGGTTTTCTCATGGCTGGCTCTGAGCACCTGATGAGCAGGTTGTGCATCAACACATTAGTTCCACAGATAGCAATTGAAAGCCTGAAGTACTGTGGTAGGAATTTCCATTCCTGTACATCACTGAGTGTTATGCTTGGTGAGATGTGATAGTCACAAAAATATCTAAACCCAGAGCCCAGTTTTAGACTTGGGTCACAAAACTGCTGTGAAATACTTTTCCAGGTACTTTTCTGCAGCTTTAACTATGGCAAGATTCTGCTAGATATGAAATCGTTGGGATAGATATATTATCACTTTACACAAGCTAAAAAGAGCTATTTTAAAAATTTCAGTGACTGTAATTCGGCCACTGTTCAAACCCGGAGATTTAATAGTCCAAACAACTTTCTCCAGATTTTACATTGGCACCAAGGACACAAATGCACTTTTCACAGCATAAAAAAATATGTAGTGGCTAGTAAGTAGTTTATGTATATCTCTTTGTTCTGAAGAAAGCTTTGCATTTTGAATTACATGGGTCCGTGGGCTTATGTATAAGAAGAATCATGTGGGTATTAAATTAAAAAAACCCTCTGAATAAAAGAGCTTTTCAGGTAACATGCACACATGTGAAGGCCAGTTTCAAAAGCCAAAGAAAGCATCTCACATGGCATTGAATCACTGCTGAAAATCCTCACATGTAAGAGGATTACGAGCTGCCATTGCATTATTCAAAGGACAGAAGCATGAATTGGAAATCCCACTTGATGTCCAGGAGAGCCAAGCACATATTCTAAGTAACATATAAAAAAATATGCTTAAGTAAGTATCTGGTAGTTTTTTCTAGTAGGAAAAAATATGCCAAATGCAAACTATAGCAGAAAGAAAGATTAATAAATAAATATATATGTTTTTAAAGACAGTTCTTTAACAATGACAAACAGTGAACAATGACAAAAGAAAGTCCTTTCCAGCAAACAAACACCCTCTGCTATTTTAAGGCAAAGTGTTCTCTTTTCTGCCTCTCATTTTTAACACAAATACAATATTTTAGCTATAATCCCTACTCACACAATTAACATTATTGAAGTTGAAAAGAAATCTGTTGGTAATTACTGAAAGGATGATGTACATCAGCAGCAGGAAGGCAGTGTTCTCACTTTCACTCAGTAAATCATGCTGGCATGTTTGTTAGATTTCTTTAAACAGTTTTTGATTACCATCTGTTAGTGATGAAATAGAAACAGTTACTATGTTAATCTATCCACTGGGGAAAAAAAAAATAAAAAAAAAAGAAAGGGAAAACAAATAGAGAATTGAGCCAGAACAAAATTCTATTAAAAACATATCTGAGAAAAATCATGACAACAAGGCTACTAATTCATGATTTCTGGGCAGAGTGCATTCCTCAGTGTTCAGCAGTTTAGGGGGTAGTATGAATTTGATATGTGCTTGTCCATTTTAGTGGCCTAAGAAACTTTGACACCAACATGGTGTGGTGAGAGAAGTTTATCAGTTAAAGGGAGCAAGGCATGGAGCAAGAGCATACTAAAGATCAAAACTCCTGTTTTCACTGTGCTCCTTGGAGCAGCTGGTCATCAGAGCTGCTCTGGGAGTGTGTGCAACCAGATCTTTCAAAGGCCTGGTCCTCCTTCTGCCCAAGGAACCTTATGAAAATGTGATTTGATGGGTTTTTCTGTGGCTACTGCCCCAAAGTTATGGTGCATAATGCCTGTTGACAATGCACAAGACAGAGGAGAAAATGTCATAGTTTCCAGTCTGTTCTTTTTGTCCCTGCCTAGAGACATCCAGTTATTTAGTATTGCTCCTGATGACAATGGCTCAGCCTTTCCCCTTGAACAGATCCTTAGGGCAGTGTCATTCAGGAGAAGTTTTTGAAGGGGAGAAAGGAGGCTCAGAGAAACCTAGTCAGATTAAGATAAGAACATGGTCATATTTATGCACAAATGTTAAAATTATGATTTATAAACTTCCTAAGGAAGAATTGATGATGTAAATTCTTTCCTCCCCCTTCTACTTCTTCTTGCTGATTTGATCAAGGTAGAGATGAAAATACTTGGAAGGTCGGACTCAGTGGGTAGTCCAACTCATTTACATTTTACTGGAAAGACAATATAATATTTAATACTTCTAGGCTAATGAGCCTTTGATAGAAGTATGCTTATTTCTTGTGACTTGCATTTATGGATCATAATGAGTTTTGTTCCTTGATGGTGAACAGAGGCAAAAAAACCAAAACCCCAACAGAGGCACTGTATTTACATATGTTCTTCATATAAAACTACAAATGAATAGCCATAACAGAAGGAAAGGAGTCCTTTGCTTCTGTCCCTTGAAGAACAAAGAATATTCAGACACAGAGGAGTTGTCTGTCTAATGTTCTTTGAACAAAATTTTGGGGGTCATAATTTTCTGGAAACTTAGAATTGTTCACCAAACCATTTTGCTAAACAAAATGAAAATATTTCCTCTTGGAAAGGACTTTTGAAGCCTGAGTCCTATTCTCATCCATATAGATACCAAATTATTTAGAACAGCATACTATTTGGTAGAAAATTACATAAAGCTGCTTAACTTTGGGGGTTTTTGTGGTCTTTGGTGATGGTAGCCTTTTTCCCAATGGACTGCTATGGAGAAAGAAAACTGCTGACCCACTGAAGGAAGCAAATGAGCCTCAGGGTCCTTGAGGCTCTTCTTATCCAACTAGTAAACATCTGAAATCACCAATTTTCATTATGTGATATGTCCTGAGCAGAGGAATGGGAAACAAATCTTGAGGGACAAAAGGCAGAACTGCCTGAAGACAGTTCAGCATTCATTGGAAACAGAAAAAATACAGTTTGGCAGGTGGGGGACAGAACTTTCATGGAACAAAGATATTAATCCATTCAATATCTGCGTCCATGACTAGGTTATCATGCTAATTACTGCTTCCAAAATTATGTTTAAATTGTGTTTAGCACTCACATACAGTTAAATAAAAGGTGTATTTTTGTTAGTTGTAGATGTATTTATGCCCTTATAACTTTTCTGGTTTCTAATGTAATTGTAGGGCATAAGGAAAGAGCAGGAAAATTTTTTTGGTTACAATGTGAAATAATTGATTGTCTAAGAAAAATCTGTATCAGGTTTCAGAAGAACATTTCTTAGTTTAACAGGAAGACTGGATATTTGTTGTTGGTATTTTTGGGAGTAGTGTTTGCAGGACACATCTCTGGAAAATAACTTAAATAACAACCTGTCTTGTAAGAAATCTTGTGAGTCTGTGCTGCTATGGCTGAAAAACAGTTGCACCAGAAATGTGTAAGTGCATATTAAGTTTATTGCTCTTTGCTTTCCCTTGCTCAAAATCAGATTTCTTGCAGCATGATCACAGTCAGCAAACAAGAAATTTTCAATGTATGGCATGAAAAAAGACTAAAATTGCACTAATGATATTCCTTGGCTTCACCATCTGCCAGTGCTCTATTGCATCCAGTGGTTCCAATAAAATCCCAGTGAACCAGAGATGAGATGTGTATGTCTAGCAGAGCTGAGTGAACAGAAAAAAACACCTGAAGATCACATTTCATGCAAGAACCTTCTCCTATGCAACACACTGCTTTCGTTTTCCCTCTTCATCTATTTCTTTGTTGCCTTGGCAAATGTTAATCATGTGGAGAATCCTCCAAGCAAAACAACCAAGTCCAGGTCTGTATCTTACCCTTTTCTACTCTGGCTGTTTTTAGACAAAAATCTGGGAGAAAAAATGCTCCACTGCGACAGTTCTGACCACCCTTCATGACAGGTCAGCAGATGGTGTCTTTAAGTGATGAATCTGACAACTTTTGGGGGTTATTTGACTGAAAATGAAATATTATAAAGGAAAAATGTGCACTTCTTTCTAACTACAGTTTCCTACTGCCATCCAACAATAGCATAAATGAGGATTCAGTGCTGGTAAAAGAAAACCACTTCCTAATATATGATTTGTGGGCCATTAATCTTGGCTTCCCATCCTCCAGTTTCAGTCTGAAAAACATTTTAGCTCAGCAGGTGATGCTGTCAGTGACAAATGAACAAGATTAAAATCAAGTGATGTGGACAAAGCAAACTGTCTCAGAATGAATCTTCCTGTACTTGGAAACTACTCTGGTTCTTATGTTGCTAGAAACAGGGCTAGTGGCTTTGTGAATTTAATCTAAGAGAATTAAGAAATGGCATTTCTCTCATAGTGATATTAAAAAAAATTAGAACCTTCATGAGAAGTAACTGGCATATTTCTTGAAGGATTCAACTGAATCTTTCATAAGGCTTTGCCTTATCTCAAGGTTTCTTTTCTATAGGGATGTTAAAATACATTACCTAAAGATAAGAACGCTATCACTGGCTGTGAAATTTCCATGCTGAATAGGGTTAAAAATGAAAAAGATGGCAAAAAGCTGTGTGTCCAGTGGTCCAGAAACAGTCCAACTGTGAGAGCATGAAACACTGTGGAGGAGAGGAGTGCCTGTGAATTTGCAAATTTGCACTGAGTGAAGATATGAAGATTGTGGGAATGACTTCTGAGACACTGGGAGCGGCAGAATAACTGAAGCAGCAAGGGCTCACTTTTTAAAGCTGGCTCTGGGAACCCACCTGGAAAGACAGGGTCACCTAAGCAGATAAGAAAGAATTCTCCACAAGAAGTAGTCTAGTAGATCCAGCGAATGAGAGAGCAAAGAGACCAAACCCTCTTTTTAGGATAGGGAGACAAGATTTTCCTTAGCAGGTGTCTTAAGGATCAGAAAGGTAACATTTGAAAAAGTTTAATTTATAAAGAAGGAATGGACAGGACTGGAAATCAGAGCAAAATAACTCCTTTCACTATACACTACTGTAATGCCTCTGGGAAGTGAGGCAAAGAATGGAAAAATGGCACAGAAAAAGGGAGTACAAATGGAGAATATTTTCTGAGATGTCTCTCTGATGTCTCGTACACTTCCTAATATTCTGCATTTGGCAGGCAGAGAGTGCACATCATAATGTGGGGGCACATTCATCTCTACTCTTCAGATGCATGAGCCACCTTGCTTCTCGGGTGGTAGGTGACAATGTGTTAGGAATTCCAAAATATCTTCAGGAGCAGTATGGTGGCTGGGCATGTTTGCTCTCGTGAGAAGGGCTAACCCCTGCCCAACCTCGTGCTTTGGAAAGACATGGGCTGGTGAATCCTGTGCCTGATGCTAATGACAATAGTCATTTAGATTTAGGATTTTTGGATATTCTGGGGAAGGGGACATGAGGGACTGAGGCACAGTGGCAGCCATTTCTTGGAGGGGAATAAGATAATAGGGAACATCTAAGAGCTGCAGGAAAAAAGAGTGGTATAGAGAAGAATAGAAAAGAAAATAGACACCTGCAAAACTGCTGAAGATAAATTTGAGGTAAAGAAATGGAAGAAAATTTTGGTGTGTACATAAGATTTTCTTTGAATTTTAACAGAGACATGAACATTTAGGATTATTTTTATCATTTTTCATAGATGACTGTTAGGCAGGTTTGTGCCCTGGTAGAAGGGAGGAGAAACTGCCACTGTTTCTAAATCTGGTCTCTATATTATAAACATTTGGCCAAATTATGTGAATTTGTGTCTATATTGCACTGCCAAAAGTACACAGTCAAGAAAAATGTTGCAATGGTTTATGAAGAGAAACTCAGATTTGAAGCATAAGAAAAACAAAAGATTGTAATTTACTCCTTTTACTTGACCTTCTAGATGTGCATTGAACAGGAATTACATAGACCAGCACTTCTTTAGGCTTCAAATATGGTTCAGAAAGCTATAAGAGTTCATGAAGTCCATCTTTCCCTTCAGGCTTTCTTGTCTGCTTTTCCTTTCATTTAACTGTATTTTCCAGCAGTTGCTGTATCATGTTACATTTATTTTTAAAATTGGGGTTTTTTCCATGTTTCACTTAGAAAGGGACACTTTTCTCTAGCCACCACAGAAGATTTTTTGGATGGCTTTTTCTTAGGGCATCTCTCTGTCCATCTTAACTTTGTTCTTTACAACACCCAAATACTGTGCTTTGTTCACCTGCTGTGTCTGGCCCAGGAATTTCCCTATTGTAGCTCAGAATTCAGCATTTAGTTTCTAATCAGATAGGAAGCAACTTCCTGCAATATGTGAACTGCATAACCTCTGATCTAGCCAATTATTCATAAGTAATAGAGGTGGTAGAAGGTTCTTTGCTGATTGGGGCAGGACAGAGATGCTGCCAGAAATGAACCCTGGGTTGGGAGGGATGGGACTGAAAGGCAGCTACAGTTTTATAGGGAAGCTAAAGAAAAGAGCAGTGCTCTCTGAAAAATTCTGTGCAAATGCAGACATCTGTCAGTATTGGCAGGTGTCTTCCTGCGTTGCTTTGAGGCCTCATCCAGAAAGTGGCTGTTCCATGATAAAATTTTCTAGGCATGGAAAAATGATACTGCTTTTTGTGACGAAATATTTCTCTTAGTGATAGGTAGCTAAGTTATTACACGTTTTCAGGTCAAAACCCATGAGGTTCTATGGCTGGGAATTCTTGCAGGTAAATCCTAAAGTGATTTGAAATATTACTGAAGGGTTCTGTCATCCTACTGAAATCTATTTTCTTTGGAGTCTTTATAGAGAAGGAAGTGCAGCAACTGAACCAAAAACTGCCCTAAGAACTGTTGGACTGTGACAGATGAAGGATTTTGGCTTGCTGCTTGGAGAATCATGGAAAAAAATGCAACAATAACAAAAATTCCAATATCATCTAAATGCATTCTGGCCAGCAGATTTAGGAGAGGTTAGTCCCATGCCTTAGCTGTTTTCATGAGGCCTTAGACATCCAAGATTCTCCTATATCTCTATTTATCAAAAACATTAGTACAGGATATCCAGTTTCTAATCAGGCTGGCAGAGAGATTTCTTTAGATACTTCCTATATGTGGCACCTGTATGAAGCCCGATGGAGACTTCTGCAGTACCTTGTAGCCAGATTCTTTGCTGACTCTCGGATTTTCAAATCATCAGAGATTTGCACTGCTGTGAATGAGCACAAAAACAGGGTTCAGGAAATTCCCTAATATCGCAGAAAATATTCACCTTGCAAAAAACTAATGTTTTTATTACTTTCAGAACCCATCTGAACAGACTATTTTTTCACTTGCATTACATGTAAGCAGACACACCAATATTAGTAACTTTGAACATGTCAAGAAAATATTGCTTGTTGCTGAGGAAACAGGATGCTAATCTCAAAACCAACATAGATATTTCCTTGTAAGCTACCAATTAGTCAGTAAGGTTCAAGAGGGCATGGAGTTATCATAGAGTAATCATTGCCGTGGAGATTTATATGGCAGAGTAGAATTTAATGGCATAAGTGTATGGGGGACATGAAATCAACTCAATAAAAATTATGAATAATATACTCAGTCCCTGGAATTTTTTTTCTGTTAAGTCACAATAAAATTACATGGACAGGACACAGCACCAAATTTTAAAATTTAGGGTTTTCTTCTCTCTATGTGTGTGTTTAAATCTTCTAAATGTTTTAGTCAGACTCATGCAGTACTAGATCATGGTACCTTTTCTTATAGGTCTGGTATTAGTCCTCAGCAGCAAACTTTTGGAAAGAAGTCTCAATCCCCTCCATATCAGAGGATTGGAGCCAACACTGCCATTAAAAGAGCTTCTCTGTCTGGAATGAAATCCTGTACAGAGTGTGAGATCTGCATCAATAAAATATTATTCTCTCTTGGCAGATACTCCAAGGGAAGGCAGGTGGCAGGAACACTGCCTCCACTCTGATGATGTGGATCTCTCTGCAGAGGTCCATGGGTTCAGTTCTGACAAATGAAAACATAACATAGAGCATTTTTTATTGGATTTGGTGAATTTAGGTCTTTTGGTTTTCTTTTCACTTGAAACAAGTGCTCTGATGTTCTTTCACAGAGTCCTAATAGAATCCACGATAGTTCAAGTGTATTGAGATATTTTAGTGTCAAAGCACCAAGTATGTGAAATTTAAGGGTTTGGTAAAATGTGATAAGGGAAAGAACTTTCTCTTCCCAGCTGCCAAAAAACCAGCATACAGGGAAGGCATACTCCATTTCAATAAATGATTTTTTTTTCTCTATATCCTGTGAAAATGTTTTATGTAAAAACAATTAAAATGCCTGAAAGAACTAGGCAGCCAGGTTCCAAGAATGGAAGGACTTAGGGGAAAAATTAAAATAAACTAAAATTAATCTACAATTTTGATCTGGATTGAAGTATAAATAGCTCAGGTACATCATGAAGAAATATTTTTATTAGCTAGCAGGCTACTCTCAGCTGTCTGGATCTGAGAGCCCATCCATCATGCCCACGGGCAATGGAGTCATCAGTTGTCTTTCCCTCATTAAAGACAGATAGGGACTGAATCTCCTTCCCTTACTGAACACTTCAGCTTCCTTGAGAAGAAAGGAGGCATCAGCAAAAGCAGGGCAGGTTAAATAGCACTGCAAATTCCAGAGTGACTTCTTGCCAGATTAATTTCTTCCACCAGACTGGCAAACAGAATAAAACTCCTGGTGTTTCAGCATGTGTGGTCACAGCCTGGGGTTAAGCTTATGTTGAGCATGGAGAATTTGTTACTTTGCACACTGATGGAAATGTGTATAAATGGCAATTAAATGTATTATGAACTACTTTAAAGTATTCAGATTCAATCTATCTTAAACAGTGTCTTTAAGTCATCTAATGAGATGGTGTTTGTCGAATCTACTCTTTAATGCCAAAATTTTTCACTTGTCAAGGTTTGGTAAGCTATTGGAAGCTCTGAATCAAGCCTGCCTGATATCTTATTGGTTGTACTGAAGAAGCAGGAGGGCTGGAAGTTTCCAGAGGAGGAGACAGAGAGCTGCATGAGTTCTGAGGCAGCCATGGGATGACCGAACACCATGGGTTTAATGATGATGGCTTTACAAAGTAAAGTAGCAAAGTAACTGAATTGTTTCAGAGTTCACAGTCCAGAGTCAACTTAGAGATAGTTTCACTTTCTTGGCACTGGATGAGAAATCATAGTACTGCAGAAGCACAGAATGGCTTGAATTGGAAGGGACTGTAAAGATTATCTAGTTCTGACTCTCCTACTATGGGCAGGGATGACACCCACAAGAGCTGGATGTTCAAAGCCTCATTCAGCTCCTCTGTTAGAACAGCTTACCAGGAAATCTCTCATCTAGTAATTCTTTAAAAAGTGGAATTTCACTCTTCCAAAGTTCAGATCCTTGTTCCTCAGGATCACAAGATTGCTACAGCCCACGCTCCCTCCATTCCAAACCTCTTTAATTAGCTCGTTTGCATTGGTGAGCACCAGGTCCAGTAACGCTTCTCCTCTGGTTGCTTTGTCCAACACCTGGATGAGCAAGTTATCCTCAACACAGTCCAGGACTCTCCTGGATTGTGTACAGCCTGCTGTATTTCCTACCCAGTAGACATCCAGGTGTTTGAAATCCCCCATCAGGATGACAGCCTGTGAGGGTGACGCTGCCTACAGCAGAATCAATAGGCTGCATCAACAGGCTTCTCCTGCTCAGGCAGACTCAGACCCACACCACAACGTGTACTTGGTCGGTCCTGTCCTTGATTTTTACCCCGAGGTTCTCAGCACATTTGTGGCTGTTTTACAGAGGCAGCTGTTTTACACAGCTTATTCATTCTTTAAGGTAGAGTGAAACAGCCTTTCTCCTCCTACCCAGCTTATCTCTTCTGGGCCTGTAGCTCTCAATTGCTGTGTTCCAGCTGAGAGATTCATCCCACCATGTTTCTACGATAGCAATTAAGACAATTTCTAGCTCCACCATGATTTGCAACTCCTCTTGCTTATTACCAATGCTGCATGCATTGGAGTAGAGGTACTTCAGCTGAATAAATCTTCAGGAAAAAAAGAAGAAAAAGTACAGAAAAGAAAAAAAAGATTTCTCAGTTTTAGATCTAGTTTTAGACACTTTGCAGTAGATACCTATAAACTGTCTTTTGGAATTATTCTGTTTTGATTAACAATCCTTACACTCATTAAAACCAACACAAAGCTCTCATTAGTCTCCCAGCTGAGAGATTTATGCAGAAAGAAGTACACCATGGTTTCTTTTCAAACTCTGCTGAGTGCTTGTTTATGTAAACACTTTTGCAACCTATCCTGGAGTTTTAGGTGGTAATGAACTGCTGGTGGAATTCTCAGGCATCATGCAACACACATCCGGTCTGTTTAACTACAGTAAACAAAAACATGATGAATTCCTCAGATCGTGTTTTAATCCAAGTCCAGCTGCATACGATTTTCATGGCATAGCTGCAAAACCCATGACTTCTATTTCTGACAATGCTCAGACACCTCCACTGGCTCACCTGACCTTCCTGGCAGGAATAAGAGATGACTAATGTGAAGAGAAGGAAATTGACTGCAAAGGAGGGGAGGAGGTAGCATCATTCTTTTCTAAATATTGGAAAGACAAAACAAAACCACTAATAAGAAAGCCTCACCACACCCTTAATTCTTAATATGTTTTTTTCTGAATTTTCAGTTTGCTTCACCAGAAAATGGGTCATCTTTCTTGCCAAGAAGGGCAGTATTTGTGGTTACCACCTAAATATTTTAAATTTCATGGATGTTGCATTGAGAAATGTCTATAGAGATGTCTTCAACATACTTTTCCAAAGCAATCACTTATTGCTTCTCATGATAATATATTTCTTAGCTATTTTAAATATTTGAAAACAAAGAGGTCTGATAAAGCCTACCAAGTGTTTATCAAATAATTAATTTATTAATATAAACTTCTAATGCTATCTTAAAATTTCTATCTCAGTTCACATTTGAAGGTGTAAATTCCTTGATACGCAAATTTTCAGCAAAAGCTCAGATATTTTTAAACCAAGTATCCATAGTTTCTTAGTTCAAGAATAATCATGGGGTAAACATACTGCACACTATTAATTTTTGTTTCTAATATGCATTTTCTTGGTGTATGAGAAACACATCTTTGATTAATCCTCTGCAGTTATTTGCCAACTTTTAAAATACAGTTTTTCTACTTCCTTGTAAATCTCCTTTATGGCAAAAAAATCTGAATTAAGCAATATGAATATATTCATAACAGAGATTTTTCCTTGAAATATGCACTCCATGTAAAAATTAAACTGAAGTATCAATATGAGGTGTCGATGTTTTGGGTTTTTTGTTGTTTGGAGTTTTTTTGTGTTTGTTTGCGGAGTTTTTAGATTTTTTTTTTTTGCGGGGGGGAATGCTTATAAGTTATACTTATGAACTATGAAACACATGGCACAAGTCATAAACTGATACTGAAAAATTACTTTTTGATCTACATATGGAAGTATATTTTATGGCAAAGTGGTAAACAAAACACATTTTTAAGGTGGTTCAGTGTTGCAGTATTATATTGTGTAAAACATTAATTTTTAATTTATTATATTTATTTATTTTAACAAAGTGCTCAATTTACCTGACTAATAAAAAAAAATCAAATAAGAAACATTTGCTAGAGGAAAATACCTTTAATAACGAATTCTTTGTAAACTGGACATAGATCCATGATTAAGGGGGATATAGTTTATGAGACTAGAAGAATCTAAGGAGCTATGTAGCTGACCAGCAGCTAACTTGAGATTTGTTTGGCTAAAACTTTACAATGATGTTGTATTTATGTAAACAAATCCCATCTCCTGTGCCAGCATCAGACTAAGATGAGCTCCTTGAGTGTACTGACTACCAGATCAAATCAGTCACCTAAACACAGATTCTAGTCCATCCAAGATAGTCCAAGATAGTCAAGATAGCTACACAAACCTGTGGGTATGACATAGGTCCTACCAGAAACTTGTACCTTTCTAGAATGGCAGATTTAGGCCATTGAGATTGCCCTAAAAAAGTCTCAAAAAAATGCTTGTGTTCAGACAGCTAAATCCAGCTGTATGTATATAAACACACAATAAAATCGACTTGAAGGACCTGGACCATCCTGGTCCTTCAATGAGAGTTATGTCTCACTGTTTTTCCCACCAAACACATTGCATTTATTTGTGTACTAATTTTGGACTTAATTAGAAAGAAAAAATATGGCTTTTGAAAAGCAGGGGGATTATGATAATTCAAAAAATGTTTCTGTAAGTACTCATAAGCCAAGGGCCCCGCTGGTGCTAATGATATTGACTATGTAAAGACAGTGTTCTGTTCCATATTCTTCATTTTTTTTGTACAGAATGTTTTTGATGAGATGACCATAGTTTACATATCCACATGACCAACACAATGCAGAAGCTACAGCTGAACTCAGTTTTATCATAGATTTATTATGAAGCATTGCTCACATTTATAAAGTATAGATTCAATTATTAATGTTCAAAGGGGTAGAAATCTCATTGCAGACATGGATTTAAATTTGGATTACCTACATGGAGTAAGACAAGAAAGAATAAGGCATGTTTTGGCAAGAAAAACTACTGTTATTAATGTGGGTATGACTGTGCAAAGTTAGGAAACACAAGGAAAAAAGAGGAACTAATTTGAGCAGTGATAACATTCTTTGTATAGAAATAGCAGTTATCAATATGAACATTTTTTTAGACTAATATACTGCAAGCTGTTCCTTGCAACTGCTAAATATGCATTTAATTTCATATTTACTACTGTGACATTTTAGTCAGATAGTAGTATTGTTCATTTAAATGGTGTTACTTCTTATCTTTTTGCTTTTTTTCTTATTGCAACATGTGGACCAATATTAGCCTTTAAGATAAAACCTTTCTACCGAGAGGAAACATCAGCAGAAAGGGAGGAAATAAATGAAGCATACCTTTTGGCAATTAAATATGCTGGCACAAGATTTCATGCACACATATTCTTCAGAATCCAAGATTCTTTCATAGGAAGAACTACCACAAATGTCTCTCTGCATATTCCTAATTACCCTTCTTGTAGCACGTAGACATAGTGCAGGACAGTTCACAAAGGACACTTCTTGTCAGGCAAAAGGCACTTAAGAACAGAATGGATATGTAAAAAATAAATTAAATTTTTAAATTAAATTAAATTTATTTAATGGTACAGAGGTAACCTAATCTTGAAGGTAGGCTTCAGACCACATGTGGGTTTCTCCCATTGCAGCCTGATAGATGTCATATTGCTACAGCTTTGTGTTCCCAAGCCCTGCCAATGGTGAGGCTGAGCACGTGTGCCCAGCAGGCAGCCAGGTGTGTGTGCACCTGTGCACACATGCATGAGGGCACACAGAACCCTACACATGCAGTCACACAGCTCAGCACCTTCACTGACACTCACATGAACACTTACTGTGCTACATTTTCCTGTGCTTGCTCCTCCTTCATCTGCCCTGATCCTTTCCTTGTCTTTGGTCCTGACCATAAGCCTCTTATAGCAAGTTTTACTTAGTAACCAAATGCTCTTGCCCTGCATCCTCTAACAAGTTCTCTACTTCTGCAGGCAACCACCTACCTTGTATGGCTTTCAGGATGGAGTTTCTTCCACTTACACTGAAGGGAGTGTTTCAAGAAGAAACCAGCCTTTTCTAGACCAAACAGTAGAGCTACACGCAATAGGCAGGAACTGATGCACAGGAAGTTCTAACTAAATATGAGAAGGGACTTGTTTACTGTGCAGGTGATAGAGAGAGCACTGGAATAAATTGCCCAGAGAGGTTGTGGAATGTCCCTCAATGCAGATATTGAATAACTGTCTAAATGCAATCCTGCGCTGTGTGCTCTATGATGACCCTGACTGAGCAGGGAGGTTGGATCAGGTGATCCCAGTATGGTCCTTTCTGACCTCATCCATTTGGTGATTCTGTGACTCTTGCTGAGTTTCCCATCAGGGACAATGACCAAATTTCCTTTGTGGCGGTCCTTTCTGACCTTATCCATTTGATGATTCTGTGACTCTTGCTGAGTTTCCCATCAGGGACAATGACCAAATTTCCTTCTTTGCTAGCTTTAGGATAGTTAGTTCAGTCAGTGCCATTTTCACTGATGATATTGGTAGGGTTCTTCTACCAATCTTTGCATTTATCATAATTGCTCTTTAATCACACTAAACATTTTTACATGTGCATAAAACCTATCAATGTAATTACTCCTCTCCCTTATGTTTTACTGTTTTCCCATCTAAATCAGAGTCTGCATGCAAGGAACCATGGGGAATATGTTTATGTCTGTCAATTTCAAGGTGCAAATTTGCTAAGCTGCTGCTTTTATGTATTGCTCCTTTTCACAGGCTCTTTCATTACACTGATCACTTAAATGAGGTTAAGGTTTCAGCTTTGGTGAGCTCCTGAGAATATAAGAGTTCTGTGGACAAAACTCAACTCCAGTGTGCTCAGCTCTGTTCCTGTGACAGTGGTGAATAGAGGTGAATAGTGGTGAATAGAGGTGTCTGTTCATGGAGGTGAATAGACAAGAGAAGTAAGGGCAAATTAAAGCTCGTGTCATTGAGAAATAAACTGTTTCCCTGGAAAGCTGTTTATTCAAGAGGCTACTACATTAAGAAGTTACATTTCAGATACAATGATGCTGACATGCCAGGTGCCAGTAGAGATGTGCAGAAAAAACTGATTTATGAAAATTAAATTTTCTGTGGAAGCTTTTTTCTCTTTTTAAAAAATGACTCAAAAGACTTATTTTTCTCCTGGAGTGTCTGGCCATGGGTCTTATGTCATAGCAGCCCTGCAAAATATATTCAGAACACAATGAATTGGACAAAAATTGAACTTGTTGGTCTTAGAAATCTTTCCCAACTTTAATAATTCTGTGGTTCTATTTGGCCTTCTGTGTAGCTATTTTTTTTTGTTGGATCAAGCCTGTTTTGTTTTCTTCTTGAATAAGAAAGATTGTTAGTTTCAAAGCTGTCTTCTGCAAACAATGTTAGGGAAATATCACTCACTTTTATTTAATTCTAAGAATTTTAATAAGGCATACAGAGCATTAATATTTAAACTCACTTACAAAATTATTTTTTGCATGGTAGCATTTGTTCAGTTTTATGACTTTCTAAAGTGTAATACATTCACATTTCAGGGCTCTAAGAGGAATTAAGAGCTCTCGTCTGACACTGTAAAGAGAGTTCAATCAAACTCATATGCAGTAGAAAGAGAGCCCCATAGGATGCCAAAAAAAACAGATACCAGAGTGCAGTTAAGAGGAAAGTAGGAAGAAAGAACTCACACCAAAATTATTATTTGGTGGCTCTGGCTTTGGACATTCAAATTGCTGTTCCATAGACATGAGCTATTACCATTCAAAACCAGACCAAATAATTTCTATATTCACATATAGGCTTTTCTGCTGCTTTGGATAATTAGTACTGAATTTCTTAAAGGCATATTAATTTTCTTGCAGGTATGTGATGATTTTATATTCCTAGAATCATACTGTGATATCTCTTATCAATATTACTTCAGTGAAATCACTGAAAATTGATCCTATATATATAGAAGGGGATTCCAGAAACAAAAGAGAGAAAATAATTTATTTTCTGATATTTTTATCTCATAGATTTGTAGTTCAGAAGATGGATAAATTGCATAACATTTGTGAACTGTTCTTTTTTTCCATTCTCAGGCATTGAGGAAAGTATCTTTGATACTACTGCCAAAGACAACTAAGTCCAAAAAACAGCTTGCTACACAGTACGTCTTCAGAGATTTTGAAATGATTAAATAAAATTCTTCAAGATGTACTCAGTCAGATAGTCTGTAATCGGAATTAGGAATAAATATTGGGGGAAAAAAAGCACTAAGTAGACAAGAAAGAGTCAGTTCCTTTGTAACTATCTCTATCATTGCTGCAGGGCATATGGCAAAAACATTCAAAGTTGCGTCAGTGTCCATAAAAAACTTACCAATCTCTATCACCATGAACACACTGTATTGTGATGCTGTCATGCTAACATATTACACATGACTGAGGAAAATGGTTTTAACAGCTAAATTACAGGAGCTACCAAGGAGTTCCATAGTTCCCAGGTTCTCTACCACAGAATATTTTGACACTACCGCAGCAAAATTGAATGTCAAACTGACTGTAGGTCGATATGTAATGCTTACTGTGAAATTCCTGTCATTGCAATCACAAGTATTTATTTATTAAACGTTACAAGAAAAAAAAATATTTTCAGGGTTTTTTCAGTAGACTGGAAAAGCAATCTGTGGAGTTTTCACAGATATTTGCTTTCATTTTCAAGAGCTTTGCTATGGATGATTCAGCCTTTGTGGTAACAGCTAGATAACATGGGCTAATCCAATACCCTTTGAAGCCAGAGTGCTGATATTCCCATTGAAGTAAGCAAGCATTTGTTAATGAGTAGATTGACTTCTTATCTTTAGGAGTATACCATTATCCCTAAAGTTACTCTGCTCATACAGTCACCTTTATAGCTGTGGGCTCAACTGTAATGCACTTGGGATATTCAAGCCCCAGTCCTGACTAATTTGAAATCTTTTGCATCTCATAAATTCTATTATTTGAAACTTGCTTAGTATCTTTTCTCATACTAGTTCCTTTGAGCTATGTAAGTACTTGGCTTCATGAATGATGTCAAAGGAAATTCGTTAGGTTTCTCTCTAATTTGTGATTTCACAAAGATGTATGTTTCTTCATTTTCCCCTCATTTCTCCCCATTTGTTTCTTCCCATATTTCATATTATATTTCTTTCTTCCTATATTCTTCTTCTCATTTTTTTAATCTTTGAATCCAGTCTACAGGGTGAAACTTACTCTACCCATTTTTCTATAAGCTAAAAATCCCACCCCTAATACATGAATAACCACAATAAAAATGGGAATGTTAAACAGTCTTCATTCATCTGGAAGCTAAAATGCATAAGGTGCAGAAAGAACAGTAAGATCAAATAGTCCTATGCATGCCTCTTAGTGATTTCTTTCATTCAAATACATGTCAGCACAAAGCTGGATGAGCCTAAAAATAAAGCCTAACTGAAGACAATTGCTCCCTGGATTAAAATTTCTGAGGCACATAAGAAAACTGAATTAAAATCACTAGAGAATTTCAGAGTAATGAGAGACTGAATGCCAAAAAGAAATGAATCTATTTATAACAAAATTAAAAGTTTGAGTCGATACAGGAGGAATCAGTGGATTATGTCAGTTATTTATGAGGTGGATGGAATTAATCAGTGAGAGAGAGAGCATCTGTGAATGCAATGATCTAACTGGAAAATTAGCAAATCATCCCACAAACACTGAAAGTTACTCATCACCATAAAGTCAGCAAAATAATATGTGAGATTAACAACAGATATGAACAGAAAGGTTAATAAGCTTGTGTGATATAACAATGAAAGTTTTCCTGATTTTCCTTTTTGTTTCTTCTCTGCCAGAGAACTGCAGATGCCCAGAATATAACTCATCCAGAATATATAATATTTAAAATTATGACTGGATCTCTTTTGTGCCAGGTGCATAGTAAATTTAACTGCATCCATACTGCAGACTTAAATGCTGTTCTCAGCTCTTTGTCCAGAATTTCCAAATATCTTCATCTATATCCAATGTCATCCAGGCTGCAGGAGGTCTAAGCTCATAAATGAACAGCCCAAGTAGCCAAGTAATTTCCAGGCACAAAAAGAAGACAAATCTTGAAAAAGCTAGATACATTACCTCCTTTATACTGTAAGTTTTAAGTGAACCAATAGTAGGGCCCATTTTGGCATTTCTCTCTTGGTACATGCTGTTTGCTTTCTAGCCTCTACCCCTTAAAACTTACACAAAAAAAAAAAAAAAAAAAGAAAAAAAAATCCCACTTCAACAACAAAAAACAACAAACCAAACAAAAAATAAATATATTTTAGACTGCACTGCACTTTTGGAATGAATGTGTTTCCACAATAGAAACCTTATTAAAAACATGATTAAATATAATTGAGATACCAAGTACTGGTCTCTGAAATTAACTTAAGCATATATTGAGGTATTCAAAATGTAGATGGAATTTGTGGCCTTCGATATACAGAATTTAAAAGTAAAGTCTCTTTTCTCATATTGTTATTTTCAAGACATTTGCATTACTTCTCTTTCATAAAAAAAGCAAAGTAGACAAACTTCTTCATCTCTTTAGTTCTTTCTTTAAAAATTTCTCAAATCAAAATAGAGCTGTAGAGGCTGAAAGTCTGATATTCCCTTCCCTTACTGCTCTTCAGTGTTGAATATCCAGGACTGACTGAGAAACAAAGGCCCATTGCAACAAAAAAAACCCACATATTGATGTGTCCATGACCCATAAAAACATCATTTGGCTTTCAACACTGTGTTCTAGTGTAGTGGGATGATAGGCACACAAATATTCCCACTAGGGCTTAATCTCTGTTTGTGCAAAATTCCCATGTTTCTGTAGATGTAATGCACCCTTCTGTGTGATCTTACATTCTGGCTGCAAACAGCAAAAAAAACCCCCATGTATTTATAATGGAAAGTCTTTTTCTAAGGCCTATCAATATCTAAGGAATAGGAAGCTGAACTTCTAAGAGTTTCCAAAGATAAAGTAGAACTTTTAACTTTAAACTTGCTTGAAATTTCTCTCAAGTTAACAATAAACAAAACATTACAATTTAATTGTCACTTGTGAATGAAGCCATTGATGACAATATGTTGCTTACCTCTGTAATTCCATAGCAATAATATTACACAAGTGTTCGTTAATGGGACTCTTGACAAATTGCTATGTATTCCAAAAACCAATAGACTTGTATATAAACAACACATCTTTGTTCTGCTAGTTTGGAATTTTTTGAGAGTTATGAGTTGACAAATAAAAATAAAAACAAAACTTCAAATGAATGCAGAGAGAAATTTATGTCTTTTTTACTTACTTTACAATCCTTATTGAGCATCTGGCTGTTCTGTGATGTGCATTAAACTAGAAATATCAAGTTCAGCCTATCTCTTAAAGTTGTTGTCAGCAACAGAAACAAATACATTTCAGCAGTGCAATTACTGATCTGTGCTATTCATAAATAAAAATGATTTTCCATTTTTTCACACATATTATATGGGATTCAAAGCTTATTTCATGTTCTTCAGCCATTCTTTAATCTTATTTCTACCTTTGATTTTTTTCTATCAGAGGTATATCTAAGTACAACTTAAATCCATTATTAGAAGTCTTTCTCAGCATTTCATTCCTCTGAACCTCTCACTCTTCTTGAGAAGATGCAACTTTGAGTCTTAATCAGCATACCAAAACATGGCACTATGCTGAGTCTGAGGTGAGCAGTACAGAGATGAATGAAGACTGTCTTACCAGGTCAGTGCTGGTGAGTTTTATGCAGGGGAATTTTCTCACTCTTCTCTCAAGCAACCCAAGCAAGCAACCTGTTCTTCTTGTCCATCAGTTTCCTCTGGCTCTCAAACATGCTCACCTAGCCATGTGCTCCTAACAGAAGATGATGAATGTCTGCATGAAACTTTTTTGGTGGTTTATCTCTCTGCTGTGTGTTCAAGTTTATCCACTGTGGTTTGATTTTTCATGGGCTCTGGTGTGTACCTCTTCCTAGGTATTTTGTTCAGCTTTGCTGTCCAGGCAGAGAACACCACAGGTCTGGGGAGTGTGCAGCTGTGACCAGAGCGGCTGGATGTCTTTTGTTAGCATCCCCATGCAGCAAGGACTAAGCTAGCAGTGGAACTGGTGTGGTAAGGGCAGACAAGATTGTGTGATACTGCTCCCAGATGGATATCGTAACTTACTAATGTTCTGTCTTCCAGAACAGGGATGATTAGCCCTTCTCTCATCCCTGGCCTTTCTTGGTCAGACAAAGCTCATTTCACATGGGAGCTAGCGTTAATGGAAAAGACATCCAACAGAATTTATGGAGAAACGCTTCAAACATGAAGGATATGGGAAATGGATTTTGCTTGCCATTGAAGATGTGTTGTAGATTGTTAGCCTGCCATGTCTTTCCTTCCACTGGCACAGTAAAAATATTCTTTTCAATATGTAAAGAAATAGAGATTTCTTTGAGATCCGGATCAATAATTTATTTCTAATCTTATCAAATAATTAAGTTACGAATGAATGTCTCTCAACGAAAAGTTGGAATCTTGAGATTTATGAAAAGCAAAGCATAATTCAATGTTTAAGAAATATATCTCTAAAAGGCAATTTGGTGGTCTTAATCTCTTCAATCTTAAAATAGAGGATTTCAGCTGTTGAATAACTCTTTAATCAGTGAAAAAAAACCACCTTTAAAAGATTGTGAGATTTCTATTGGTCATTTAGAAGGTCAGTTGTTTCAGGCTTTTGTAATGCTAAAACTCCTGAGGGGGTTATAGTGTCTTTTTTTTTTGCTGTTGTTTTGTCTTAGAAGAAGCAAGCAAAATGCTTTTTCTTAATTGCTTCAAAACTGAGAAGCTGCTTCTTTCCTCCAAATTCTTTCCTTTACTGAGCAGTCCTTATTTACCTCCCCTTGCATGCATTGTTTCAGCATGGACATATTAATTATGAAGCGACAATTTAAGTTTTCATAAACTCCACATCTCCAGAAGAATTCTGTGGCTTGCTAATTGTGAGCATGCAGGAGACAGGTCACTGCTAGGTAGCTCGTAGACTGGTCCAGTGGCTTTCAAGTACATTCCAAAGTTTTAAAGTTTTGCTTCTAAAACCATGGAAATTCCAGAAGCATTTCTGCCATTAATTTTTCAGTGAGAACTCAAACTCTTAATGCCTTAATTGTTTCCAACTATATTTGTGAAATATTTTCATTTAAGCACTGAAATGTAGTATATTATACTTTTGATATCATACAGCAAGTTACTTAATTAAGATCATAAAGGACACCAAAATTAATTTTTGTAGACACAGACAAAAGCATATAGACATAAAAATAGAGGCCCCTGTCTTTTGCTGTATCCTTTTGAGGGGGTGCTGGAACATGCATCCAAATTTTGCAGTTCAGGTGTCATTCTTGTTTACACACTGATAGCTTCATGCTGAGTATTTAAACCATAAGGTCTTTACAGCACTGCAGGGATACTGCAAAGGTTTGTTTTTCCTCTCTTGAGTCTCCTTAATCCCATTCTGGAGTAAAAATGCTTCCATAATCCCTCGCTTTTGAGTGAAGATGTCCTTATCAGAGATGTCTTTTTTTTTACTAATCCTTATTCTCAGTGGTCATATTGCTGCATAACCAACATTCTTTTTACCTGGCTAACAAGAGATACTCATGTCCAGCTACTGCCTCTGCTCCTCCACAGTCTCTATTTGCCAAAGTGACAGGAACTGATGGACTACTGTGAGTCATCTAAGAATTTTCTTTACTTTTTTCCCCCCCCACCTTAGTTTTTATTTATGACAAGACACTGGAAATATACAAGGAATTAAAGCTTTGAAGAGAGATTTTTTATTCATGCAGAAAGGGCCCTGGAAAAAGTACAATTGCAGAAGATGACAAACAATAAAGCTTAGTTCTTAAAAGTGTCACATCTTTCTAAGACTCTTGTTTTCAACTGCTGTTGTGGGTTTTTGAATCAATATACAATTTTTGAACTTGCTTTTAGCTGAAAGCTATTTAAAGAGTCCTTTTTTCAATCAGCATTCTACAAAGGTAGAAGTGTTTACTCTCTACTTTCATTGCTACATTTTAAGAAGAGAAGCCAAATTCTAAAAGCTGACTGAAAGACAAACCTTGTCTTTTGGCACTTGCACAATAGGTGCTTACACTAAAGTCAGATGATTGACTTTTTAACTGTTAACACATGACATAACTGCTCTGAGACACACAGAAAAAGCCATTCTGTAGGGTTTTCAGTACATCAGTTGGATACTAGCACAGCTCTATTTTTTTCCTTCTTGGATCATCAAGGCACCATTTTTTCCAACTAGTTCTTTAATTTTTGTGTACCATGCCAAACAAGGTTGAAATTAAACTAATATTCTATTTCTGGAACTCTCAAAAGTGAGATAGATGCATTTTAATGCAATTTCCTAATTGCTTGATTGTTGCTTAAAACTGGGGTTTTTTTTTCTTTTTGTATTTTATAACATCAGGTAAGCAAACAGAGGCAAATGAACTAATGTCAATTCAAAACCAGAAAGCTACTTCCTTCATTTCAAGTATATGACAGCATCATGACATCTTTCTAACTGCTTTCAAGGTTCTCATTTAATTTTGTTTTTTTCTTAAAAGAGAAACCCTCCTGTTAATAATTCAGTTTTGCTGCTTACTTTCTTTGGTCAAATGAACTGATCAACTGCTGTAAAATTCCCATTCTTATGAAGAAACTTTTGTACATAAACATTTTGAATGATGTTTGAAGACTGCACAACTTACATGTCATGGTCTAGAGAAAATGAATACTTCATGCTCAGCACTTAAATGTGCCATTTCACAGTAGTTTTGCAAAATATGGTAATATTTCCACAGATTTTACTATAATTGCATCACTGTTACTCTGAATATTATACCAATAAGCTGACAGCTAGTAAACCCTCCTGAAGGAATCCTAGAAAAAAACTGTCTTTCAATTGTACTATTGAAGATCAAGCACAGTAGTTGACTAGTGTACCCCATCAAAATAGCCACTTATTAAATGCTGTCTTTTATGTTTCAAAAACTTGAAAGTGCTCCAGTTAGGAAAACTAATCTAGGTAAAGTGCCTTAATATTTTCCTAGTAGATAATGGTAGGAGCAGATTTCAGGACTGAAAGATCCTTAGGAAGGAGTCTGAAACTTTGGGCAGGCAAGAATCTCACCCTTTTACAGTTTTAAAATGTGAACAGATGGTCGTTCTTGGATGTGCCAGCTTAAGGAGTGCTGTGAAAATAACATGTACTCTAAAAGGGATGCCAGTTTACAGGGATGTAAACAGAAAAATCAGTAGGAGGGTAAGGGGTGAGGAAAATACTGTATCTCACCAATACTGCTCCTTACAGAAAACTTGTGCCACTAGATTTATTTAGTGAGATGCCTTTTTATGTTTAGTAACACTTCATTTCACCACGTCAGTAAGTTTGTACTGCCATTATGCTATCAAATGGCATATTAGTGCTCTACTGAAGCACTTAAAGCATAGCACTGCTGCAGGATGCACAGCTTTCTGGTGATGGTTTTTATTAAGCAGCCTTACAAGCCTCTGTGATAGCATTTTTCTTTGCACTTCGAATATAAAACTAAAGAGACTTGATGCATTGTGTCTTGTTATGTCTGATTCTGTCAGCGTATGGCTTTGTGTGGCTCAAAGTGATGTGATGTGAGATGTAATGCACCAAAGAGACGTTAAGTTTCTTCTGCATTCTGAATAACGACAGAAACTTTTGCTACAAAACTAATGTCATGTAATGTTACATATGCAATAGAATAGGATTTGTAGAAAAATTAAAGTGCTTAGTTATGGGCAGAATTAAATTGATACAGGGGAAAGTGGTGAAATCTACTTCTTAGACACATAGAGAAACTTGAAAGGAAGTCATAAGATAATGAACGTCTAGCATCCTTGGATATGAGAGATGATATTTCTCTAAGTAATTCATTGAGAATTTACAAGTCAACAACAAAAGAAAGATTACAAGTAAGTTTTGGATTTTTTGCTGGAAAACCTACAGGCTTGTAAACCGAATAAGAGGAGACTAGGCATTTGTGGATGACAGAAATAATCTCCTGTGTGTTTGTGTGTGAGAGAGAAACGTGGGGAGGGGGAGGGGAGCAGGGAGACAGTGAGAAGTGCATTGAGACAGACAAGTGGATGGGTAGTGGGACAAACATCTATAATTTCAAGTTGTCCTGAATAAGAGCCTTGCATCCCAGATCTTTAAGGTACCTGGTAAAGGTAGATACCAGAAGGTATGTGAAATTTGTTGAGGTTACTCAATGATAGACATTTAGCATCCTAAAATAATTTTATATGCCTGAATTAGAGGATGTCTTCTAGGCTTATCATTTCCTTTTTTCTTTTCCCCATTTCCTAAATAAGCACAATAATATCTTGCTGCCTCATGAGATGTGATGAGGAAATAAACGTTTAAAGGAAACAAAATTATCTCAGAAATAAAAGCCATATGGATAACAAGATATGTCCATCATGCAAATGTTTTTGAAACATCAAAAGGCAGCAGCTTTGTAAATCTTACACAGAGATTAGAAGGCTTTTGTGGAAATCTTTGGTATAAAAAGGCAGATTATTGTAAAAAAATACTGAGAGCTGATGATGCTACCAGAAAATGTTTGATCCAAAATTCATTACAGGCTTCATTAATGCCATCAGGTATTCCAGACACTGTGTTTCAGGCACAGTGTAAGTATTTGCTAAAACAGAGAATGAACAAGCTAGGATTTTGGACATATGGCAGATCAGGAGTAAATAGAAGGGCATGCTATTGAAAAGGACACGTGGCAGGAGAGGAAAACAAGTCTCAGGAAGGAGTCATGGTTGTTTCCTTAGAGAAGGCATTGAAATGGGACTTTTAGGAAACATAACTGAAATGAGATTAGGTAAATTTGTGATCTTTTTGCTTCTACTAAACAGAAGACCCTATTTAAATATTTTTATCATAAATAAAGCCAGTAGTAAACTTGACATAAAACACTGATTTCTCCTAATAGCAGCAGTCTTTCTTGAAAGAAGACACATATTTTGTCAAATCTTTGGGTCCACAAATGTCAGAATGTTTTATTACACGGCATCAATTCAATTTTAAATGACAGAACAAAACAAATAACTGCTAATTAAAAAGAGTAATGGGCATTATCTTCCTTCAAGCCTGAGAAGAGAAAGAAATTATAGTATTTGATTGTGAATCGCATATACATATATTCATGTATTTTGAAAAATTTTTAGTTACCTTAAGTTCTTTTTCTTGTGAAGAAGAGAGCTGTATTAACGAGCTATTAATTTTTCTACTCTAGACAAATTTTTTTCCATAATTGTTAATTGGTTAAAAAGCAATACATGCCAGCATGCAAGGGAGAAATATTTTAAAGTTTTTCCTACAAAACACATTTTGCATCTGTTCTACAGAAATTAGAATTTTAAATGGAAGATATGACAAACAGATATATCAGTAGAGGATGAAATCTACAATTCTTGTTTCTAGACAGAGATTTTAATATGGGCTTCCATGAACTGGTGGTGGAAAGTTAACTAGATGTCTTCCAACTTTAGTGTTTCTCTCTGGAGGAGTAATATGAAATGAAATTCCAACCATGATATAGCAAGTTGCAATTTTTTTAAAGCTCTTCTTATTGATACTTCTTGGTTACTGGAAAGTGGTATTGAAACCTGTGGTATCAACAGGGGCTGCTGGATCCAGCTTTCAGCAACGCCTTGGTTTTGTCATCACTCATGCTGAAGTCATCTGTGCTACTGTGTCTGTTTGTTGTAGTATCAGACCTACTACTATATGTGACTCCCAGAAAAGTAAAGAAATGTGTATAGCTTCAGCTATAATCAGACAGGAGAAAATGTTGTTTCTTTTCTATTTTATGCTGTCACTGTAATATAAGTGGTATAAGTGCCTAGAACCAGAGCAGAATTAATGTGAGTACTGAAAAAAAACCAGGCTATCTTTTCTGATACATAAAAAATATCCTGCTATACCTTCGTGCCACTGTTGGAAAATAAAATCAAGATTTAATATATCTTTCTTAGATGGGTGGCATAATTTGTTTGCTCAGAAAGTATCATCATTAATCACAAAAGAGAAATAAAAGAAAAAGCTAGACATAAAACCAAAGAAAAATGTAATCTCTGGGTGAGATGTAAGACATGATGATATCAGAATCCATGTGTTTCTTTTCTTGATCTTCTATACCACAAAACCTGACTAACATACAGAATTCCAAGAAACATTCCCCCATTTAACAGTGTTACAGAAAACAGGATTGCAGAAATTCAGTAAGAAAAGTTCACTGAGAAAGTAAAAGTTATAAAAATGAGCCTACTCAGAGGAATAAGAACATTAATACTGCCTTTCACAATGAAAATAGCTTTTTGATATTTAAGAGGGAATTTTTTGTGATACAAAGGAAATAAAATAGTGATTTATATTCTATTAATCAGTAACAACTTAGTTGACGGTTGGCACTTGAGTACCAGCTGCATATGTAACATACATCAATTTTTATTTTTGTTTTGACATTTGGGGCTGCATTTTCTATAGTTTCAATTTAGTTTTCAACTAGTTTAGGGCCGGACTGGTGTAGAACTGAACCTTAGGAAAATAAATATAATGACATGTAGAGCTTATCTTCAGCATGTATGTCATAATTTTCCCACCCTTTCACATGAGAAGCATGTCCACTATTTCTACTTATTATTTCAGTCACACAAAGGCTTTTGGGTGTCAGGCTGGTTCATTAGCCTTTGTTTTAATGTTTTTCTATTTAATGCTTCTCCAGGTAACTCCTATTCTGATCATCTCCCATACCATTGTTTATAATGAAAGTAATTCTGAAAATATGTTGTTCTAAAATAATTTTTAACTGACATTTTAAAAGCATTCCTTAAATGTGTCCAGTAGGATACTCAATATCTTTTCCATATAATTCATAAATAACAGCTGACAGATTCGTTCATACTTTGTGACTGAACATGGAATTCACAGGATTATAAATTATAGAAGGAGAAAAATGGGAAACCAATACAAATATGACCATGCTACAGATATGCTTGTTTTAAATTTACATCTCTCTTTGCAGTCTAGGGTATCTGACTAATTAACTCTTTGAATTCTTCCTTTCATTACCTTCTTTACAGTGCTTTCCTTGTTTCTTTATTCCAGTTGCGACACAACACTCATCTCTTCTAAACACAGCAGAAATGTCCAGACTAATGCTGACATAAGAAAAAGCAGAAATGAACCTTTGAATTAACAGAAAATACACATTCTGCTTGTATTTCCCTCTCCTCTTAGGAGGGCTAGAAATTCCCATCCAAGGCACTTACTATTCTGGTCATCATATATGTAAACAAAGTCAAGACATAACATTTTGTAACAGGTAAAGTATTGAGCTGAAGTCAATTTAAGAAGCAGCATGTTTTCCTACAGCATTAAGGAATACAGGAAACGCATTCTCTCATCAGGCTTTTTCTCTAATATGTCATGTTGATTTTCACTACCATCATTATATCACTTATGGCCGTGTTCAGCAGTGTGGTCTTAGAGTTGTTTTATATGCACCTCATTTATTTTTGCCATGATTTTTATTTAAGGACATTCCTAAGAACATTTTTATAAATTGTACAGGTCATTATCCATCGTTGGTATATGGATGGCTTGCTAGTTACTTGCCAGCCTGTATGTGATTTATTAGGTGAATGCTTTGATGTCTAGAGCACCAGTTTTTCAAACTTGTCTGAAGTGGAAATGATCTTGAGGCTGTGATATATATTGATTTGATTATTGTTTTGTAAATATTTTCTTGCTTAATAGAGAGAGAGAGCAGAATGACCCTCTTGCAGTATAACTACTTGTGGGAAAGAGTTTTTGCTAGTCATCAAATAGGACACATAAATCAGTATTATTGAATACAAAATCTATGGCTTGATTTTAAAAAATAGGCTTTAGGCTTTCCTTTCAAGCTGAGTGTTTGGAGACCAAATGAATATGTATTTATCTTTAGTTTTTATATTATTTTTCAGCTCTCAGAATTCTTATTTTTACATTTTTATATTGCTTTCTTCATCTTATGCAACAGTAGATGAATTATATACACAAAGCTTTCTCTGATAAAAGAATATTTATTAACAGGATGTATGTTATGTGCTATTTTTGTTACAGGACATATTTTAAGTGAATTGAATCATGAGCATCCCTTTGCTTATTTTTCTTCCTTTATTTACATGTCTTTAAATAATCTTCATGCTGAAAAACAATGATAATAAGCTGATTACCACATCTTAATAAAAGAGAATGTCCTGTCTCATAGACTTGAATAATGGGCTTTGTTCATTCTTTATCCATTTCCCTTTTTTGGACCATCTCTCTGTGTTTCTCCTTCAGTCGTAGGACAAATCACTTCTCAAACTTTTGGAAACATGGATCCAGTTCTGCATGGACTTTAGTTTGTCTTTCATGAAAAAACATTCTCACTGCTGAGTGCTTTACAGCAGGTTGTTTTTCTAAGATATTTTTTAATTTTTTTTTTCTTTTATGGTAGCCTTCTATTAATTTACCGGTGATGGTGCTTTTTGATAGTTTTGGGGTTGGTATTTTTGGTGGAGGTGTTTTTTGGTTGGTTGGTTTGTTTTGGGTTTTTATTTTTTTTTTTGCTTTTTTTTTCCCCCAGAATCTTGGAATATTCTTTAGTAGGTGGTCTTATTAACATATCAAAATATCTTTTCATGTAGCCTTGTACAATACAGTAACATTAAAATTATTTAATTGATTCACTGGTTGTACTTTCATTGCATATAAATTTTCAAATAATTTTCTTTGCTTTGTTGGGTGGTTGGTACCTAAAAGAATTCTTTTGCTCAAAGGTAGGGTAGGTCACATTATACTCTTTGTTTCTCAGCCTTCAGAACAGAAATATGCCTTGGAACTTTTACAAAGATCAATTTTCTCAACCAGGTCATAATCTTATGGAAATAATCAGGTTTGTACTTGCTCATCTCTTACACTGGTATTTCAAATTGTTGTATAATATTCAACAGAAGTTCATAAAATTTTAGTACTTTTAATTTCCTTCCACTTTCTGTTTGCTGTTCTTCCTGGGTAGTAAATACATTCCCCAGGTCATATCAACTTCCCTCCATCTAAGCAAAAATGTTTTGTCCACTGCACTGTTGTAGATTTTTCTCTGAAAATGAAATCCACTGCTTTAATTTTAACTAAACCATACCAGAAAATTCATTTGTAAAATAGTGAAAATGTATTGATATTTCCTGAAATCTAATCAAGTCTAGTTGGAGGAAGGATCAATTCACTATTGCATGTTTGTGCTTCTCTTATTGGATCAGGAGGTGATCTAGAGCATAGTGAGCATTTCCTAGATTTACCAGTATTGGGCTTTGCTCGGATACTGTCACAAATTCTGATTTTCCAAAGCAGTCCTTTGAGCTTACTTCCCAGCATGGGGTTTTCAAGAACACATAATTGTATCGATGACCTTTTTTAAATAGTTTTGTAATAGTCTGTCATTAGCTCTTCAGTTAATTTTCTGCTTAGAGTTGCATGAGATTTTTTCTCAGTTCTACAGAATAAGTTAATAGCTTGGGGGTTTGTTTGTTTTTTCTTGAAAAACAGATGTTTTTAATATCAGAAAATACAGTGTTTTGTTTTATTTTATATTTCTACGAATAGTATATCTGAAGCATTCCAGTATAACATTAGCATTCTGACTAGTATCTTTATAGTGGTAAAAATGCTTCATTTTATAATTTTGAGTTTTAACCTTCTTTGATGGATTTCTTCCTACACTGATAACACACTGAGAGCTATCCCAAGGATTTACAGTTTTTGGGAAGTGGGTACAGCTTCTGAAATGTGACATGACAGTCAATATTCAGCACATGGTAATGCAAAAACTTTAGGAAAAAAGAGAGGTGTGGAATAATTGATATGAGCCCAAGTTGTCATGTCTCTCACACCTGCAAGGAATTATCAAGACTTGGGGAGTAGTTTGAGAAGGACACCGAAATTAACAGGAGAAAGTGCTCCAATGAGTTTGAGCTTTAATTCCAAAGAATTTGGAAAAGTGATAGAAAATTACAGATGTGCTCCTTCAACTGGTGCCATCAGAGTTCTTTGAGGGGGAAAGTTGGTAGGAATCAAATGAAACAGTAGGTATGGATTGCACAGAAGTACTGTGTAGATCTACAGCTTACTAGAATGCAAAAAGAAAGGAAATATGCTCAGCTTTGTGGTTTTGGTTTATTTTAGACAGGATTTTTTTTCCCAATTTTTTGTTCTATGCTTTGGAATCCATAAAAGAACACTAGGTTTTTCAGTATTGTTTTGGTTTTGGTTTGTTTGTTTGGTTGTTTTTTTTTCTTTTCTCAGAGTGCAGATAATGGATCATAGTCAAGATCTTATTTCTCTTTATGGCTGCCTGAAAGGAGGCTGTAGGAGAAATCTGTCTCTTCTCCTGAGTAACAAGTAACAGGACAACGGGAAGTGGCCTCAAGTTATACCAAGGGAGGTTCAGATTGGATATAAAGAAAACTTCACTAGAACTGTAGTCAAACATTGGAGCAATTGCCCAGGGGATGGCTGAATTACCATCCCTGGAGGTAATTAAAAGATGTATGGATGTGGTGCTTGGGAGGAGGGTTTAGTAGTGAATGTGGCAGTGCTGGGTTAACAGTTCGACTCAATAATTTAGATGACTCTTCCAACCTAAATGAATGCATGATTTTATAATCTAATAAGAGTATATCTCTTTAACCATCTTATATCTGAAGTCCAGTATCAGATTTGTTATTATGGAGAGGTTAAACACACGACAGAAAACTTTCCTAGAGCCTTACCTACAACACAGGAGGATCCCTCTCAAGCAAAACACTTTCACTGTCTGTCCTCTTCCTGTCAAAAAGGAGCATCCATGTCCTCTTCCCCTTGAGCTAGCCATATGCCAGTGTGTAGGATTGTGAAGAATATGGGTTTTGAATTTAACTACTACTGCTGTGGTACCACCATAAAGAAATAATTAATTTCACAGAGTAGCCCTATTGCCACTTTACTGCAATGCCTTTTATATTCCATATAAAGTTTTCCTACTTTGAATGCTCAGCTGGGACTGAACCCTTTTCCTTGGGAGTATGGTTGTCTAGGGAAAACTATAAAATTAAGGTTTTCAGAGAAGCTTCTAGAGGTAAAAGAAGGTCACCTGGATAATGCTCCTCCAGAAGACTCCAAAATAAAGTACTCTTAGCTTAAGTGGGAACATTCAAGAAAAATGAGCCCACAGGCTCATTTTACTTACCAGCAAGACAAAAAACGACATAATTCAGAGTCCCTCATCAGATGAGAACATGGTGGAATAAGTATTTCTAAAAAAAACAGAGGGTATTAAACAGAGGGCTTTGTTTTGTGGTAGGACTTTGAAGGCAAATTTGCATGCAGTATGGAGATATGGAGGGGTTCCAAGTCTGTTAAAGTACTGTTGCAAGAAACTATGACTGAGCCAATTTTATCCAACCCTGATTTAATTATGCATGTTCTACACATGTCCTAGAAGAATGGAAATAAAAAGTTAGTTTTTACTATTATTTTTCTCTTACTCAAAATTCAGGTTTTCTCAGGGAGGCACTTCATGCATGCCAATGTATATACAAACATAATACTTTTTCAGACAGTCAGAAATCAGGGCTTAAGTGTGACATAAGAACAAGCTATTGCAAAAGTACAGGGGCTGGGAACTGCTTTTTGAAAAAAGCCAGATTTAATTATATGCTTGTGCACATTTTGAAAGCAGAGCCTTGATGTGTAGGTCAAAGAACAGCACTTAAATGTTGGGACACATCTCTGAATTAAAACCACCTCACTTTTCTCAGTATCCATTGTGGCTCTGTTTTCCTCATGATAACACTAATGTTTAAGGTATTTGGACTGAACCGTCTGGGAACACAGAGCATGCATGAATGCACATAAAAGCAGTCTCTAAAAAAAGGTTACTACTTTTCCAAATATTTTCGATTTTTTTTTTTTTGTCAAATGTAACATGGTGTTTCCAGGTAAAGGATACTTAGAATTTATGTGCAAAGTGAAGGAGGAAATGGAGGGTGGGTTAAATAGGTCGTATATCAGCTCTTTAAAAAAACAAAAACTTGTTTCAGTTATCCTGCCCCCTAAAGTAGCTTTGACTTTTTAGCAAAAACTTGTAGTGAGTTACAGGCTGATGTAAATAGGCATACCTTTCTTGACTTCTATATTTTTCCCCAGTTATATTCTTTTAAAAATTTATTTTCTCATTATTTTTAAGAGCTCTTACCCCTATACAGGACCTAAAACATTTCCTCAAGAAAAGATTATGACATGATGAACAATCTTTCACATATTTACTACCCTACATTATTGTCTTGTATGATAGTCTTGGGGACAAGCCATCTGTGCTTTACAAATATTCTGGCAACATTAATAAAATATTCACACAGTGTTCTTGCTTACTGAATACACAAACCAATTATTGCTAGTTAGTTCTTTTGTTTGAAATGTTCCAGAATATACTATCCGGTTGCAATCATAAAGTCAGCCTTTTCTCTACAGGGCGTTATATAAGATTATCACTATTTCTGCATGTACTTTTCTTGGAATGGGAGATTTCTATTGTAGTTGTGCATAATGGTTACCAAATTTTTTCTTTAATAATCCTTTTTATGTATTTTCATAAAATATTAGGTGTGCTGCCTTTAAATTTCATTGATTTGCCTTAAACTAAAGATTTCTGACAAGATTGTTTGTGAAATAAGGAAGTATGAGGTGCGAAAACACAAGGCAGGAGCTGATTTAAATAATCATAGAAGATTTAAGCTTTATTCTCTCCATATTCCCTCTTTTCTTTTTCTACAAGTAGGATGCATTGTTCCATTAATACTGTTCAATGAATAGACACAGTGAAGTAGTGACATCTACTAAGATGTGAATATAAGCTCCCATCTCATTTAACTGTTCTACTGTTATTCTTCAACTTGACTTTTGCTAGTAATCTGGCCAGGGTGTGTAGGTATTTCTTCTCTTGGAGAACGTTTTTTTCTGTGAAGACCCAATTAAGAAAATGTTTGAGAATATAATATACCTGTGGAAAGCTGGCAAAATAAACTCTTCAAGAAAAACCAATACTTAGATTGAATTAAATTATGAGCATTGGATCAACAAAATCTTCTTTGTAAACAAGTAAATTGCTAATAATATTGATTGTTACAAAGGCAGCAGTTTCCACAGCATGAATTGGGATAAAAGAGACAGCTATTAATCCAGTGCTTATTTTTTTAAGCATTTATGAAAGCCTCTTGTTAATCAAATGGAAACTGAACTAGGTCTAAGGCTATGTAACATATGATGCAATGCCATGCTGCACACAGGACTGGTGCTCTATTGCCTGCAATCAGACCAACATCGAACCAGGAGCCCACAGTGTGTTCGTGGGGTATATTAGAAGTAACTAGGAATAGGATTTGATATTATTCTGCCAGAAACATATTTTACGGCAGCATGAATTGTCCTTTGAAAGTGACTGTAACCTGTGACTGTCTTTACAGAAAGAATGTAGAAAAACAAAAAAAGTCAACAGTTTAGCCTGGACAAGAGGATGCTAGTTTTAATAAAATTATCCTATCGTAATGTATTATACAAAAATTTTAAATTAATTTGAAGGCAAGGTATTTATAGACTTCTATGTACAGCTCAAAACTCAGGATTTGTGATGGGATTTTACATGTACATGACTGATCTAAGAAGTCTATCATTGACAAGCAATAGGATGTGTAAATCTTGCTTAGATTGCAGTTTTAGAGTCCAGTTTTTATTCATGCAATCCACATGTACTATTTAGAAGCATAGACTGGCATGTAGTGGGGAGACTAACAAATTTATTCTGCTAATCGAGGAGGCAAGGAGCATCTAACATTTTAAAGTTAATTCAAACCTAAGTTTCTTTTTTGTCACACTTTAGCAAACACACCTGAATGCTTCTCAGGGCACTTTGATTTATTTTCATGGGATGCTACATGAATGCCTTATAATGAATGCAAAATATTGCCAGTTATTGTTTACAGATCACAGAATATTCTGATATGGAAGGGACCCAGAAAGATAATCAAGTCCAACTCTTAAATTAATAGTGTATGCATGGATTGAACCCACACCTTTGGTGTTATTGGCACCATGCTCTAATCAACTGAGCTAATCTCAGGCTCTTTATTCAGATGTTGGTCTAGTTGAAAATACAGTTTCTTAAGGGAATTATAAATGAGCATTATAGCATTTTTAGTCACTTCTGAATGCATAAATCACCAAACTTTCAAGGTAAAGCATCCTACAGTAATGCAGTTTTCTCTGTTGTTTAGCCAATAGCATTTCAGGAATTGAGTGGTCTCCTGAAATACAGCTGCTTTGTCAAATAAAACATAGACGTTATGAGTCTTTTATTTTTCCAGTTCTGCTGCCTTTGTTTCCTCTGTTGAATGTGTTTAGCTGTTCTAAAGAGCAGTGCTGCAAGATACAAATCAGAGGAGGAAACCATTGTTACTTTAGAAAAGTGTCATAAGTAAATAATGAAAGTTTTGTAATCTATCTGATTTTTTTTGGATGAGTGAAATCCTTATGACATATGTTCCTGGACAAGTCTGAAGCTTTTTGAAATATATTGAAAGCTGTATTTGTTATATTTACACTTTATTATTTTTTTATCCTATTTGTGCCTTGCTCATAAAAAGAAAGAGAAAAATTCTGTATTTGAGGGTGTCAACATTTTCCACTGATTTTTTAAAATTATCCTGATGTTACAGGAATGTATCTTTAGAAAATAATATTAACTAAGTGTACATTGATGTTGACAAATGTATCTTAGACATTTATATTCATGCAAAAAAAAAAAAAATTACTTAATTTTTTTTATTTTCTGTTCTACAGATCTTTTCACTGTGGTCTCCTTAAAATTTCTGCCCTCAAAAAGAGAAAATAACTAGAGTTCAGTCCTATTTTCATGAGGAACAATTTTAGCAGTGGGTTTAGTTTAAATTTGCTGTATCATCTGTATAATGTTGCTTTTGTGGCATTATAAACTTCTCATGTGTACTGCCAGAAGACATAAAATGGCCCAGTGGCATATGTTATGTTCTTGCATCTGCCTAATTTTCAACTTGAAATACCACACAGCAATGTTTGTGATAAACTACACACAACAAGGTCAAAGCAGGTGCCTGCTGGGATGAGTAATCATCTTTATTTCATCATCTTATATCAACAGGTATCATGGAGACAAAGTAATAGCTTTTATGAGAGGAGCTTCATATGTACCTCTGAAAAGTTATGAGTCACAAGACAGAATCAACGAAGAGATAATGACTGTAGATTTGCTATAGAGTGCCCCGCAGTTCAATTTACATTGCATCCTGAAGGGTACTGTGTAGGAAGGACAGATTTTTCAAAACAAATAGGCTTGAAAGTACTATTTAATCACTAATGCTCAAACTGTGTGTGCTGCTTTTAGAGTTCCCTCTCTGTAGAAGAAGTGTTTTGTTTTTGTTTCTATATGCAGTTTTACCTCTCTCTTTGGTCTCTGTTTTTTAAGTAGCAAATATATGCATCCTCCAACATATATTTCCACACTTGTGCAGCCCTAATTGTCACATGGAAACTGAAGTTGTTTACCATTACCTGGAAGGAAAATATTGTGCCTCTGTGTAAACTCTAACATGTAGGGAATTGCTATATTACTGACATGGTGGATGCTAAAGTCAAATAAGTGGGTATAAGTAAT
Organism: Melozone crissalis; assembly: GCF_028551555.1. Taxonomy (NCBI): domain Eukaryota; kingdom Metazoa; phylum Chordata; class Aves; order Passeriformes; family Passerellidae; genus Melozone; species Melozone crissalis. Next base: position 29,063,608 of record NW_026535784.1, on the reverse strand, counting down.
ATTTTAAGAGATAAGTGTTAAGAGATGGAAAATGCATAAATACATGATTGTCTGAAAGAGCATGGAATAAAATAAAGAAAAAAACATAGTGAAATTGTTGTAGAAAGCATCTGAATATGCATCTCACAGCTCACAGGTTCAGCTGTCTGCAAGTATGTGCTTTGTGAAGCACAACAGCATGACTTTTGAGTCAGCTCTAATGAACAAAACTGTTACTGAACTATACAAATACACAAGTCAAAGCCTTGTAAGACAGGAGAAGTGAAAATGAAAATGGAATTAATTTTTTGAAATTGGTAATAGTAATTGAAAGCATTATGAAAAACATGAAAAACCTACAGCACATGATCAGTTTTCGAAGACAATTACTCACTAAAATAAAAAATCAGCATCTTTTCAGGGCCAGTTGGTGTTAGAGAAAAATGTATTTGGCTGGATAGGGCCACTTGTTACCAGTCACTGTCACCTGGGCCTACTCGCCCCAGAGGCTGTAAGCCCACTGTGGTTGCTGGCACGGATGGCTCTGCTCACACACACACAGCCCGCCGTGCCATGCTTGGTCCCCAGTAGATGTCTGCTCTGTGCCCTTCCACAGGCACAGGCACTGGCGGTTTCATCACCAGAGACACCCAGACCCCATGGTGTCACGTGTCACCAGCAGCTGTCCACCACTACACTGGTCCCACCGATAGCCACTTACTCCTGTGATCCTGCCTATGGGAAAGAGTTAGAAATTTATTATATGAGACAGTCTGTACTGACTAACCCTGTGGAACAGACAGCTAACCAACCATTCAAGCAGAAAACAACACATGACCAGCTCTTTTTAATTCCCTTATGTGTCTACTTTCCGATACTTATTCCTTCCCAAACCACTTAGATCCTTCCCCGAAATACAGCCATAAAAATTCTTGTGAAATCCTGAAATACATTTCCTCTGCATCCCTTAATGTGTTTCACAGCCTTAAGCACTGACCTCCCTCAAAACAAGAGGTGGTCCTGCACTGGCTCACTCTGTTGTGACCCACAGTAGGACAGGCTTTTCTGAGACAGCCATGGGGTAACCTGGACTGGCAAATCTTGCTCTAAGTCTTCGATTTGTTTGGCTGAATGACTGTGTGTCCCTGTGCATCTCTGCACTGCTAGAAAGGAGCCTCTGATGGACTGATGGCACCTGTGATGGGCTTGGGAGGAAGGTGAGGGTTTGTTTGGACCTCCTCACCTCAAACGTTATCTCTGTGTTCTCCTTTGTAGGGATGCAGATGAGCTTTCGTCACAAAACCCAGGAATGTATAGATGCTGCAGCTGGATTTGACCAGCAGCCACTTGCCCGGGCTAGACTGGTGTCTATTGAGCAGGTAGGGAGCACATTCATGTTTGTATTTTTAGCCTATTGGTCCTAAATATTTACATGGTATGCTAATCCTTTTTTTGTGCTAAGTAAGTTCACATTAGTTCTGTCAAGGATGCCTAAACAGAAGTGACCAATGAAGACAAAGCTGCATATCAGGTTTTAAATACCAAGTGTCTTGTCCCTAAAGAAGAAAACATAAAAAGAAGGCTTTTCTACTATATGTGCCTCAAGCACGCAAATTTAATTCTCTTTTCAATCTCCAAGTCTACCTGAAATGATGCTTTTATAGATATCAGCATTTTTCAACCAGAAAACAGGTGGTCAAGAAAAAAAAATATTAACTTTCAGAGTTTCCTTTCCCTGAGTGACAGGCATCTCAGTAGTAGGAGGAGACTATTTATGACATAAAATCATAAACTTCTTGGACAAGTCACAACAACCCAAACTCTATCTTGCAGTCACCATTGTGCCATTAAATACTTGTGACTAACATTGAAAGATGCCTGAAGGAAAAAAGAGGTTTTATTCCCTCCCAGGAGAATGAAATTGATTGCATATTTTAGTTTCAGAAACATCTGAGAATTTTTTTAACGAAAAAAACAGTTCTAATTGTGAGATGCAAACAAACTTGTCTTGAAAAGCAAGCAGCAATTGGGAGAAAAAATGCAATGTAGTTGCAAAGTTCCCTTACTCTTGCAGGATTTCTTGACTTTTACAGGGAATAAAGCCTTCATAATAAAAAAATCTGTCTTGGTTTCCATGCATCAACTGTTTTTAAGTGGACTGTGGCTTTTCAGACTTTGTTTACCTAAAGCAAAATATTCTAGTTAGGTGAAGGTAGATTGCAGAGATTTTATGTAACTATTTTCAAAACAGGAACACCACACAAGAATGATTCAAAAAAGAGCATGTAAAAATTAACAGAGTCCATGCAAGTCCATGAAGAATCTAGCAATACTTTTTTTCCCTAACTTTTCTGGGGGGGAGATTGTTATGATGTATTTGAAAGAGTGTAATTGCATAAGAAAAATTTGCATGTGAACCAAGTCTAGTATAGAGGACTCCAGGGACCCATCTACTATGCTAAATTCCATATTTTAAAGATGTAGTTAACCCTAGATCTCCCCTTATCCCAAGTGAATTGTATAATGGGCCTCTTTAGCTCTTCTAGTAAGAAATAAATTTTCTTATTTTTTTCTTATAGATTGGTCAGACAAAAATTTAGTCCAGAAAATAATACATTTTCTGGAATATTTCCTCCATCCTGGGAGATAGAGAGGGAAAATAACAGGTCAGGTGACCTGTCACTCAAGAGGAAACTTCAATAACTACAGAAACCAGAAGTTTTGGCAACAAGTCTCTGCCTACATTAGGGTCCCAAAATAAGACTATGGGATAAACTCATGATTGTGGCAAGAGAAGCCAAATGGGAATTTTTCTGCAAGGCCAGAAAGGTCAAGGTGTTTTAACACTCTGCCTTAAATCTGAACAAAATTGAAGCTGTTTAGACACCCATTGCTTTAATTTCCATTGAAAAAAAATCAGCTTTGGTCTCAAAGATTGAATTGAATTTTGATTAATATTAGGCTCTGGACTTGCAGCTATATGAAGGGGCAAAGATATATGCAGAACCAGCTGGATTTCTTACAGTTTTATCAAATACAGTTTGTGAATGGCATAAGTGATACAAAAGGCTTCCTTATGCCCTAACTGGAGATTTAATGGTTATCCTGTTTCCAAGTAGTTGATGCAGCTTATGTCTGGTTGCACAATATGTCAAATTACAGTCAAAACATTCAATTTAAACCCACATTACAATTGTGCTATTTTTACAAGAGTGTTTGACCCAGTGTGTGAGATTAAACAAGTGGTTTCTTGAAGGCAAAGCACAAAGGAAAAGAATGAAATTTTGATAAAGAATAAAATTGTATTTTGCCCAAGTTATTGCAAATAATCTTACCATGGACACAACCTATCCACAACATATCAAGTGTCTGATCTACATATGTAAAAATGTTCATGTTCCCACAGAGAATCACAGAGGAAGGTTCTTTGTATCATTTGAAAATGAGAAAATCCCTAATTTTTCTTCAACTCTCTTTTTGAACCATTTTGGACTCTCTGTCTTAAATTTTGCCAGATTTTACAGGGAGAAAATTGTTTTTTCAAGAGCAAATAATTAAAAAAACAAAGTATTTTTATACTTTAATGCCACAAACATTGTCACTAGTATGAGTTCATGAAAAATTAGGAAGTTTCTCCATACATCCCGGGTGAAACAAGTGAGTCAAACATCAGCTGGCTGCAAGAATTGCTGTTGCATTTTTCCAGCTGTGGGGAGCTCACTGCAGATTCAGCAAGCCCGTGTGGCATTATGCTTATTCTTCTTTGGGTAAATAATTTAAAAGCTCAGGTTTCATACAGTTCCAGTCCACAATTTATTACATTTCACAGAGGAAAATGCATCTCAACTTTCCAAAATGTCTTTAACAACCAATATATGAATAACAAAAAAAAAATACAGTACAAACAGTGGTTTTTACAAGCCAAAACCAAATATATATATATATATAACATTCCTCTTCATCTTAACAATTCATTTAAGGTTATTTAAAATAATACATGGAATTTATCTGTGAACGAAAATTCAATGAAAATACAACATTTGAGCAAGAATTCAAAACTCTTAAGTGCAACTTTTGAATGGGAATACAAAACAGCAGCCACCTTATAACATCTGCAAGAGAGGCATTGTTTTATACTTAAAAAAGAGGAATACAGCTAGCAGAAGGACACAATCTCTTGCAAGGTGAAAGTCTGCTCACTGACTAATGCACCCCTCCTACTTTGTAAAATAACATGATAAGCCAGAATCATTATTTTTATTATAACAATTGTTCCATAAGTATCATCCACATGTGAAATATGTGAGTTCATGTAGCAAGGAGACCTTCTGAAGTAAACAGGAAATGTGATGAAGTAATAAGCACAGTATAGCAATTTAAAGACAAAGTACCTGGTAACCAGACAGATGAGCCATAACAGATGATGCCTAAGTATTGCCAGAAAAACGCTGTGTCAGGCTGTACCTCTGTAACTTTAAAGGATCTTTCCCACAATGTCTACTGACTGGGAGTTTAAAAGCTCTGTTTCCATTTCCTGTGTTGTTGTAAATATGAATTGACTTTAATGGATGAAATTTTCTGGGAGAAAGCCAGGAACTTCTGTAACAATATTTGTTGCTAAGAGTTGCTAGATACCTGCACTGTGAGAGGAACCACTTCAGCTTTTCAAGTACAGTTTTACCAGACAGTACCCCAGTAACCCTGGTTTATAGACTGACAGCAGCAGTGATAAAAAGAATAGCAGTGAAGATAATATCAGGAAGTGCATGTCCCTTTGCTACAGCTTTGACTGATATTCCAGAAAGCCTAAGGAATAAGTGCACAATGGAGGCTTGTAATGTGGTTTTTGCCATTTCATATGCATTTTGTATACAGGACCCATGAATACATATAGCTAGCATAGCTTATATACTGCTTTACACCTGGAAGCACCTAAGAGAAGAAAGAATCCTAACAAAATAAACAGATTTAAAAACATTTAGAGTTCACAGCTTTATAATATCACTGCTGACATAGCATTTTTGGAAATATCAGTTATGGCTGAAAAGGATTGTACAAGAATCAAGCAGCACTTTCAGGATTCTTGATGTTTACCTTTCCCCACTGTCTTCCTAAGAAACACTTTTGTATTTAGATTGAATTTTAATTAGTAATTTCATGCTCAGTCTCTAGGTTGGCATTCTATTTTGAAAAATGTTTTTGTTAATTGGAAAATACTCCAAATGGGAAGACCAAAAATGACATGAGAAGGAAGGAAAGGGCTTCTGTTATCTATAGTTTTCACAAAAGTACATTCACTTGCAGTTACAGCTGTTTGTCAAAACCACACAGTAGAAGGGAAAAATACCTGGTCATAGGCACAGAATCAATCAAGGAATGGTCACCTGAACATTCACTACATCTGTAGTTTTAGCTGACATGCTGTTTCACTAATTGCTTAATTTATTTTCCTCACAGTCTCTTCATACCTACTTAATTCCATTTTATATTCTCTTCTGGCCCTGTTACCCTGTTTACTTTTCTTTACTGCCAGTGTTTATTGCCCCTGAAGTAAATCATTAAAGAAAGAAATATGAAAAGATAGTAAATTAATGTTTATTGCCTCACTGTGGTTCCTTCTGTTATAAATAAAGTTAGCTTTTGTAGGCGGGGTTATGAATCGGTACTTAATGTAATAAATTGTTATTCTTAATTTATGTAATAAGTTATGGAGTAATAAGTTATGGAGTTAAATGTGCTGTAATAAATATGCGTGCCCACTAGAAGACAGGTGAGGGAATTTTCCAGAAATCTACCTCATGAGATGATCACACTAACATGAAGTATGATTGGAAGACTAACCAGCCAATGAAGCCTCAGAACTCTAGAATGATTGGTCAGAAATGCAGCATCCTGTGGACCAACCAACATCCAAGAAAAATACCAATGAGCAGGCGGATTGAGAGCGCACCAATCCTGTGGCTTTTAGAGACTTTAAAACCCCTGGGTGCCGAGCACCTGGGTCTTTGCAGAAGGGGTGTCCAAGGAAGCACCCGGTGTAGCACAGAGTGTTGTTAATTTCTAACTATGAATGGCTGTGCAGGCCCCATGTTACTCTGGAGTCTTGTCTTTGGTCACCTTGACTTTCAATACCCAGGCCCAAGCCCTTTAAAGATCTTGACTTCATCTCACTTGTTCATAACACCTCTATGAGCCAACTCCCATTTCCTTTCTCTGCCCACTGAAGTCTGATAGAGGAACACCTTCTGATACTTTATATACTACCCAGCACCATGGAGGCTTGTTTTGAACTGACTCTTAATTATTTCTCTAAGAATGATCCAAAACTAGTACAATTTACATGAATTCAAAATCTTAAAAAGTCAGCAATCAGATCTACGGCCTCCAGGTCCCAGTCTTCAAGTTCTGAGCTGGAATATTGTTATCTTATATTAACTTTTTTTTCCCCCCTCAAATTAGAAGGGAACTAAAGGATTTATAAATTAGGTTCACCAATTCTTTCAGGCCCACTCTTGAAAAGTAATCAAGAGGAATAAAGGCCCAGCTATCTTCTGACAATCTTCCAGCACGTGATATTGGACGACGAACTGTTCAGCAATTGCACAACCAGATAGCTTCCCAAAATACCTGTCAAATAATGTTTCTCCTACTTCCTGTGACCTTTCACAAGCATACCAGCTTCACTTCAGTCATGGAATCTAGAGCTGACTTCTTCACAGTTCTGCAGAAATCTCTATCTTTTTTTAAGTGGTTAACAAGTATACTTGAAAATTCAACGCAGATGCAGAGACAACTTCTTAGTATTGAGTAAAATCCAACTCCTTGAACACAGAGAGTGAAGGTTAGTTCTCAAGTGCCTTCATCTAAGTGGGGCTGCAGGACACTTTCAGGACCTTCCAAGGTGCTGTGGACCAGACACTCTGAATTAGTAGATCAGACCATTCCAGGTTGTTTTTGTGTGAACTGGAGTTCTTACAAAGGGGCAGAAGTCCTGACTATTATTGCAGCTCTGCTGCATAAAAAGCCAATCCTTTCATGAAGAAGCAGAAAGCTGACTCTGAACATTTCTAAATGTCTCATCCACAAAGTCTTAGTCACTATGACTGCATAGCTGGAAAAATCAGTGAGAGAACATGCAAAGGGAGACAGATATTAAAAAAAATAACCTCTGTACTGTCATAGGAAAAAAGTAGTCTTTTGACTTTGATGCACATGATACCCATTTTTTCATATTATCTTATTGCTTACATGCCCTATGATGCTGAACCACAGTTACCTACACAGAAATGAAACTAAGATTGCAAAGATAAAGAACATGAAAGACTCCAGACAGAGAATTTTCTTAATGATGGAAACCAGGAAAGTGGAAGTTGTAATGAAAGAGAGTTGAAACTTGAATCTAGGATGGCAGCTCTGCATAGTGTTTCTTCACCTAGAAGATGGTCACACATTTCCATTCTCAAGTTGATTTTCTCCCTCTTCAGTAACTGTTGCTAAAGAAGTGTTTGTGGAGATACGCTGTAGATAGACGTTCAGGAATGGAGAAAATAAATTGTTACATTTTAACAAGAAAAATCAACAATTGTAAATAATTGAGCTGCTCTAGAGGACAAGTTCTTTGACTATTTTTTCTCAAAACTAATGGGGTAGCAGGCAATGGTTTGCAGATCCTAAGCTATCTTAACAAAAAAGGATAAGGTACAGATCTTTTAGGCTTTGCATAAACTTAACTACTTGCTATTTGCTCTTTTGCAGTTGAAGGAAGGTTTTGGCATCTTTCTCAATCTTTGAGTTAAAACATTTGTTACTATAATAACATTTTGCTAAAAAAGTGAGAGACAAAACATTTTCCAGGACTCATGGACTACATTACAGGGTAGTAATAAAGTAGGAGATGAAAGTTGTCTTGAGTGATTTGTTCTCATGAGGAGTTGTTAAGGCTGCTCATAAAAAACCATAGCATTTTCACCAAAACAAAAACCTGGGGTAAACAAAAGCAGCGAGAGCACTGCAAACCCAGTAATGTCTGCTTCCTTCATTACAATGTTTTTTCCCAGGCTCTGGAGAACTTCTTGTTTGACTCATGAGGCTTTGAGAGTCTCTCCATCACGTTCTCTAGCAAAAGTTGAGGAAAACTAGCCTTCTGCTTTCTCTTGTGCTTAATAGTAAAATACGTTTTTTTCTTTTTCTGGAAGAAAAAGAACTGAAACAATGAAGAAGGTATACACACAGGCAAATGGGGGAAAAAACCAAATGAACGCTGAATGAACTTCACCACTCCATTCATATCTCATGTCTTACATTTCCCCAAGCAAAAGGTCAATCAGTGGCAGAGCTCTAACAAGTGCTTAACAGCTTAATAAATATCACAAGAATTGTGCCAATATGCCAGAGAGTAAGAAACAGTCACACAGGCACAAATATGTAAAAGCAGAATTATCCATTTAGCAATTTAAAACAACCCATCCTAAGGTAATGGAATCTGGCAATAGAGATGAACTGCTTTCCCAGGAGGTAGACTATTATCATAGGCTAAACAGCTGTTCAAAAGTAAAAGTTGCTTCAAACAAAGAACAAAACAGATGCTTAACTAATTTTAGACATTTCTTAGAAGTTAAAAAAGCCCGAAACCACCAAATATGTGAAAATAGGTTTCCTTAAACATGGAGAGAGTTTTATAGCCTAAATTGAAAACCAAACAAAACCCCAATTTCTAATACAGCATACTGTCTTTGAAAACCCTAGGTATCCTAACACTCTGTCCTTAGGCATCTGTAGCAAAGCTTTCTACATCTCAAGAATCCTCATGGTGCTTCTGGGTATAGCTAAATGAGAGCTACTACAGTTGAGGATTTCATTTATTCACAACTTGTTATGTGTTGCTAGGACATTACAGGCATTTTCCCTAGGTTCAGCCACAGAGGGCAAGTCCCTGTTCCAGACAAGTAAAGAAATTGATGAAAAGGAAACATCCCACAGACCATTTTCAATCTCTGTAGTACCTTCTTTCTACATGATGAGGGCTGATTATACTCCCAAAATTCAAGTGATCTATGCCTGTGCTATGGCAATTACTAGTTCCTCATACAAAGCAAAATTCAGCTTAAGGAGATACAGGCTTCAGGGGGTAAGCCATGAATGCAGCAATCAGAATCCTGAAGTGGAGCACACAAATTCAGCTGAGTGTATGAAGTTCCCACACAACAAAGACTTTAGATGCACAAACTGAAAAGTATAATAATGGCTGCCCACAAATAACTTTTTAAGTAAGTCCTGATTTGAAGGAAATAGTCATAGTTGTAATTGTTAACTCTACTACAATACTAATTGTGTCCACTACCCATAATGTTTGAAATCATTGTTTTGCCTATAATGATGTATTGACAGATTCTGGTTTTGATTAGATCTATAGTGCTACCAGAACATAAATAAAAGGAAAGGTAACTTAAAATACTTATAACAATGTAATTCACAGAATATATTTTAATAGTGTACACAAAAGCATGCAGAAATTAAAGCAGATAAACCTTGCATTAAATAAATGCACAAGCAAAATTATCCCAGAATTTATTTATAGTCCTAAAATATCCTCATGTGATGTATGAAAAGACTCTTGTCTGGAAATGGACAAAGAAGGTCCTTTTTGTCTTTTTCAAGCTTTCACATGACTAGTGGATTTTTGTTTGTTTGTTTGTTTTATGCACTTACCCCTTGAAATGCACCTTTTAAAGTTTCCCCTTTCTTCCAGTTGCTATTAAAGATTCCTTTTGGGACCTGAAAACTTTCTGAAAAGCGTCCCATTAGTTGTGTATATGAAAATATCCATTCTGGGTAGCAGAGCTAAAAATTTTGTCAGAAGATACAGTCTCCTGAGAGCTAAAAAGTAGCTTGAAGATTTTTATTTGTCTTATCAGTAACAGTGGAGTTCTGGAAGCAATAGTTTGATCACTAAATTTGCTCCAATATTCTGTTCTTGTATGAAATCATATTGCAGAAATAAAGCTGGAAGGAAGTTTCAGATTGTCCAGTTATCTAGTCTTTTCCCATATTATGTGGATCACAGTGCTCAAAACCATTTCTCTCTGCCGTTCTTTAAAGCTTGCAGTTAAAATTTTCCCTAAGCAACCTATGCAATCTATTTCAGGGCTCAAAGGTTCTTACTGCCAGACAGAAAGCATTCAACAGTCATTTTATAACCAATTATTGTGCTAACATTGTCCTTTAGTCAAACAGGTTTTTCCTTATTTTCCTTCCAGTATGGCTATAGAAAGTAATTTTCCTTCTGGCCTTCATTTTGCTATGATAAATAACTCAATTTATGTATTCCCAGAAAAATACCTCTTTATTCCCTAAGATTGTTATTAATGTCCATTCTCTTGTCCAGTCTAATCATTGCTGCAAATAGGGGATTCAAGCAGTACTCAGTCTTCTGCCTAGGTAAAGTCATCCTAGAGCTGATTTTCTGATTAAACTGTAAACTAACACCTGAATTTTGAGCAGCCAAAATACAGTTTTCAGGCTACAGCACCACAGAATGAATGGCTCACAAATATACCAGTAATGCTAGTGAAAACCTTTCTAGCTAAAAGTAGGGCATTAATAGTTCACTAAAAGCAAAACATCTTAAGGATATGTGTAATTTGAACAAAACCATTTTGAAAGAAAATGTGTAGGGAAAAGGGAGGTTGTATTCCCATTAAGTAAACATGCTATTTTGATAATGGGTTCTTTTTTTTCCTCTCAGGTTCAAAGTGGAAAGAATTCTGCTGAAAATTTAAAATTAGATTCCTGCACATATCTATGTATTGGCCACTAAATGCAGCATCTTGTTTTTGAAAGATGACTTCTATTATGCCTAGGGATTTTGCTTTAAGAGCACACTGTTCTCATTGTACTGAATAGACAAGCCACAAAAATCAACTAAGTTAGGTTCCCCACAAATTTACTCCTTTTCTCAATCCTCTTCTCATTTTCTGCCTTCTTTCTTTTCCCTCCTACTTCTCCTCCCTTGAATAAGGTGTTAAAAGACTGTGACCAAGAGCTGTTGTTGAGCCAACCTAGTGGAACAAATCTGCTGAATACAGCTGAATACAGTATTATACAAATGGAATTTAACAGCGGCTCACAGTAATAATAATTAGGTGGGAGAGCAAGCTGTTTTTGAAAACCTGTTATCAATTTGTGCCATAAGATGTGGTCAGCTTACTATTTGTCTGTCAAAAGCCTTGATATCTCAGTAAAAAATTGAAATATTAATGTGCCTTGGTCTTACTCCTGAATATTCTGCAGTAGAACAAATTTTCTAATGAAATGTGGGTAGGCATGTGAGGCCTGTTAAAGAAAAGAATGCAAGTGCATGAAAAAACATTTTGCTGAGTGCAAAAAACCCACAGAGCTCTCTAGAGTAGCTCAACTCTCTCTGTGCTTCAAAGCTATGGCTGAAATTTCCCCTGAAGCCTACAATACTGCAGGGAAATGAAGAGTCAAAAAAAGACCTGTACTGCGGGCTATACAGTTCTGTGGCCACTGAGAAGCTCAAGTGATCAAAACTTTGAAGTGTGCATAGATCCTCTGAAAACCTCATGGGTTGCTAAAAGGAACTGTCTGAAGGGGTTGTCCAAAGCTTCTGTGAGGGCATCTTTTGTCAGTATAGCTTGCTCAGAGTGACAGGAGTTGTGTAAAATTGCTAGCTATCTTTTAAGGTCAGCAATATACTTTTCTAATATATTTCCACTTTCTAATGTTTTGGGGTTTTGTTTTGCTTTGTCTTTCCCCAGATGCTTTCCATTTATTTCCTTACACAAAAAAACCGCATTATGGCTAGCATCCCACAGGTCAATTGTGAAACCTATCCTCTGGTTATTTCTACTGCTCTCTGATTTTAGGTTTATGGTTTACAGGTAAGGATTTGAAATAAGAGAGAATCAGGTTGACTACTAATTTGAGCTAAAGGAATACTCAAAAAGTTTCTAAATGCTTGGAAGGAATAATTCCTAGCTAAAGTGCTGCAGGAAATATCACTGAAGAATGACATGGATGGAGGTGGTTGTTTTTGTTTTGTTTTGTTTGTTTGTTTGTGGTTTTGGTGGGCTTTTTTATTGATTTTTTTGGAGTTTTTTTTCTTGGATTTACTTCAGTGTCTTCTTGCTGGTTTTTCTGTCTTAAAGACATGCTAATGGTTTTGAATACTAGGTAATACTTAATGCAGTTTTCTGAGAGTCATTAGAGTCCTTAAAAGTGAAACTTTCCCTCTGATCTGCCCAGAGTGTAATTTAATAATAAAAATGTAAGCTTTGTGCTTTGGATTTAAGTACACAAATAATGTAATACCTATATTCATTTATTGTTCCTTTTTTTTTTTTTTTTTTGAAAGCTCTCTTATTGCTATTAATACATCAGAAGCCAAGATATCATTTCATGAAGTGGACATACTCTCTGCATTTCTGTACCTTATGTTGTACTTACATTTATTTCTTAAAAGAATACCAGTATGAACCAAAACTAAGGATATGTCTGAGCCAGTGCAAACTTCTGATTGAGTGCAACATACATGAAAATGTAGTAATACACCTGATGGGTCAGCCAGTAGCGTTGGAACCATCAGAAAATACTACTAAGTACTCATTCTGTGATAACACCAAACCTTTGACCTTGGGTACAAGGTCATATCTGAATAATTTTGTTATGTATGCAGCTATCCAGCTGAGCTGAGTTTTGGAATTACTGACCTTATTTTGAATGCTCTGTAGTATCCTTTTGCTTTCCTTGTCTTTTTTAGCACTGCTAACACTGTTTCATAGACAATTTCTTTGTTCCATACAAAGAGATAAACTGTGGAATTAAGCCTCATCAGCAAAGCAACTTAGTTTATTTAACACATTTTTCTAAGTAAAAAGTACGAAAAATGAAGAGCTGAAGCAAATAACTTTCCAGTGAATTGCTCTCTGCATTTCAGAAACATATCAGACTAGAAAATTTCCCGTAACCCAGTTAGGTTTTTATATTTACATAACACAGCTAATTGCAGATAGTTATGTATTCTTTCCTTGCATTGCTTAAAATATTGGCACAGAAATAACACTAGATCTATCTTGTGGCAAAATGCCATAGCGTCGTCCAATTTCCGAGGAGCCATATGGCAATGGTACAGCCATCTGTTTATCTTGATATTCCTTTCCTGGCAAACCTTTTACCCATATGGGTTATTGGTGCCCTCATCTGTGTATATCATGAAGAGGTTCAAAACCAAAATCTATAATTTTCCCTGGTATAACTTTTAACAATTACACTGAACATAAAGATCACACTATCCCCATGTTTTACCTCATCCATTTCTGTTATGTACACACCTGCCTTCTTCTGTTAGATGCAGGAACAATTTGATTTCCAGAATTTGTGAAAGCTGTCATCACAAGCTGTCAGGTTCGAGGCATCATAATCATCTCAAAGGACTGATAGCTTGTGCTTTGTGGATTTGAAACTTCATCACTAAAGAGATTAAATGATCCGTCCTTTTACATGCTGACAGGGTAGCAATTTTGTGTCAGTGTAGAGATTCACGCATTCAGACAGTAAAGCCATGCCGAATATATGTGGAGCCCTTTTACATTTTATGTGACAGCCATTTTCAATAATGTCTAAAATATTTGACATGCACTGTTTAGAATAATTTTAAATAAAGCAGAGTGTCGAGGTTCATCCTGATGTATTAGCAAGCCTGAGTGAAATCATGTTTATATTCCATTTAACAATCTGCTCCTTAATTTCCTCTTTGCGTGAAAGAGTTGTTGCAAATTGGATACACCAAGAGTACAAACCAGACCTTTTAAGTATATATATATGTTTCAAATCCCATCAGAATAGATAAATACAGCATTTGTCAGAATAGATAAACACAACATTTGTTTATTTCAGTATTTTTTCCCCTTTTTTTTAAAGTAGTACAAACATTTCCATTCCAGATACCAAGCAAATGCAAAGATACAATGAAAAGAAACAAAGGCTAATGCATTTTTGAGGGCTATACTGAATTATGTACATAATGAATTGTTTTGCAGCTCTTAGTGTTTTTGTTGAATAATGAAATACATTGACTTGTTGCATTCCACGAATTTTCAATACAGTTTATTTAAGAAATTCATGGGTTTATTTGGCAACTTTATTGCTTTTCTTTGAAATATCATGTTTTGTGTACATTAGAGTAGTTATGATTCATGCAATGTCCTTTAATGAAAATTTAATTGGATTATCGCTCTGATTTTCTGTTAGGGATTTTTAAAAAATGATAAGTGTATTTGTTTGCATCTTAAGTATTCTATGTCTGCTCTTTAATTTTTAAGGATCTCTTCCATGGCCCTTTTTTTTTTTAATTCTTTGCTTTAATAATAAGCCATGAGGAAATCCCACATCCTATTCCTTTCTCTTTTAGAGGAATTTTACCACCATTAATTTTAGAACCGCAATTGTTCTTCATCCCTTCAAAAACTCTTACTATCCCAATCACTTACAAATCAACCATTGGCTTTGATACTTGCAGGACTTTGAGACATGATTAACTTTTCACGTCACCCTGCATGCTTGCATGCATACGTGTGCTTTCATCCTCATTGCTGCTCTATTTATCAACTCTCATCTACAGACATGCTACAACTTACCTCTTTTCCTTCTAATCACCTTCCACGTTTGGACATTTGTTCACACATCTCTCTCTGTTAGACCTGTGAGCAGATGCTTGAATCAAATTTGGCAGCAAACAAGTCCAGTTCTATTTTTGTGTAAAACCCTCCCATGAAATAAAGAGCAAAGTATTCACAAGACTGTTAGTCCAAGACTGGTGCACCAAAAAGGGAAGAGTTTTAATGATTAAGGAGTTAATAATTTTTTTTAAGAAGGCACTCTAATTTAACCTGTCAACTTTATTGTGGTGTTGAGTGTTTTGTAACAGCTACAAATACACTACTTTTCATTATGGGCAAGATAATTTGTCTCACTTTTTGCTCTTGAATGGTGCTTTTTTCTTTCCATATGCAGAGTATCCTCTAACAATTTTCAGACATTTCTGCCTTCCTTGCTTCCTTTAAACTTTCTGCTGACTGAGGACATTTACATATGAAAACCTGCTTGGCTCTCCAAGGGGTTGAAGTTTCTATTTTGGGACACCTTGAACATACCCTCTTGGTCCCAATTTAGTAAATATATCTCTGTCTAGCGACTCAGATTCTGCCTTAAAGGTTTCGGCATAAGGAGGACACAGCTGTGACTTTTCTCTCTCTTTTCCAACATGTCAGTGTCCTAGCAACACATGAATAACACTACCATGACAAGAGCCTAGAGCAAAAAGAATAAACAGATAAATATTGGGGTACACTGCCTATCAAAGTAAAATAGAGTAAAACATATATGCTGTAGTTTCCAGAGTCTGTACTATAACTGCACCAGGTTCCACAAAAGGGCAGAGATCAAAGGCAATGCACCTGAATCAGCATGTCATTTCACCCAAGCTAACACTGCCACTGATAGTCCCCGCTAATTACTACAAGGCAAATCAATGATAACATAAGTATAGTTCTTTCAGAACACAGTCTTGAACTTTTGCTTGCTTCTCTATACGGTGCATTTCTACCGGTATGTAAAAGACTAATCAAATAGAAAATGTAAAACTGGTTTACATACTTAGAGCCTGAGGCTACAACTGAACTATGAAGTGAGATGGTCTTCATTGTTTCCCAAATTCCTAATCCCTAATGTGATTTGTCTCATGACCCAGCCAGATCACATAATGCCTCCCATCTACGCAAAAATCTGCCTTACACTTTCTTGACAAGCAGAGGCAGAAAGATGAGTGGAAGAAAGAATCACATGTCTCTAAAGCTCTTCTTGAGACAAAATTGAGTGACAGCAGGAACAGATAGGCAAACCGAGTCCATCATGTAAATGCAACATACTTAGGTTTTGAGCATGGAATTTGTAAAGACTGAATTTTTACAAATTCCATTTTATCACATGACAGCTCCTGTGGTAGTTTGCGTACCACGTTCCCCAAACTATGATTTGTGTTATTTTGAATGCACCATATAAAGAAATAATAGCATCTGAAAGTTCAGGTATCTTTAATAATAAGTCTGCAAAATCTCAGTTAACATTGACTTTGGAACTGAGCACTTAGCTAGGAATCAGATCCAGTGCTTTTGAAACCATGAAGGACCAGGGAAAATTCTAAAGTATGAGACTGTGATGGTTTTGGCAGGTCTAGAGTTGATTTTCTGTGTAGTGGCTAGTATGTGAATGTGTTTTGGATTTGTGCTAAACACAGAGTTGATAATATAGAGGTGTTTTTGTTACAGCCAAGCAGGGCTTACACAGAGCCAAGGCCTTTTCTGCTTCTCGTTCTTCTGCGCTGGTGAGGAGACTGGTGGTGCTGGGACGTTGGGAGGAGACACAGCTGGGACAGGTGACTCAAACTGACCACGGAGACATTCCAGACCATATGGAATCATGCTCAGTGCATAAAGCTGGGGGAGAAGGAGAAAGGGAGGTATATTTGGAGTGATGGCGTTTGCCTTCCCAAGTTCCCCATTGCATGTGATGGGGCCCTTCTCTCCTGGAGATGGCTGAGCACCTGCCTGCCCATGGGAAGCAGAGAATTCATTCCTGGTTTTGATTTGCTTGGGTGCGTGGCTTTTTTTTTTTTTTCTTTTTCCTATTTAATTATCTGTATCTCTGCCCATGAGTTCTCCAGCTTTAAGTTTTCCAATTCTTTCCTCAGACCCACAGGTGAGGGAGTGAGCAAGTGTCTGTGTGCTGGTGGCAGTAGTTAAACCATGACATAGACTTTTAATTAAATCAGTGTAAAGTCAGCTTATAATGGCATTAATCAATGGCTTAGTGCAGTTAGCAATAATAAAATTAAATGGTCACAGCATACAACTTACTGCAGATAAAGAAATAGGCTTAGAGAAGGCTTTAGTGTTTTCTCCTCTCACTGACAGTAAGCTACGTAAATCTGCAGCTAAAGAACTCCTCAAGCATACCCCTGACTTTATTAGAAAATGCAAACTTACCTCTTGAGCTGCTGTATTTAACACATGAACACCATTAATTAGTAGTGATGTCAGGAATAATTCCTCTAAGCAGAAGACCAATGTACATGTCACCCTTCCTCTGATCCTGTGGAGCAGTTCCTGCTCCCGGACAGCTCTCAGAAAACACTGCTGTTTTCCTGAGAGAAGGGCTGGCGTCATGTGAAAGCATGGCTGGAAGGCTCCTGGCATATTATCCAGTGTTCTATTAATGGACATGGTGTTTGGCATTAACATTGCAAACAAAACTGTTCATTCCTTTAAATCCACTCACTCATTGGAAACAATGTTCGGGTTAACCAATTTCTTCAGGCAAACACATTAAAAAAATCCTCTATGGAAACACAACAAAACTGCAGATAACTATAGATTTTTCAGTAAGTGCAGACATTTGGAGACTTGGAAAAGAACAATACTGATATTGTTCATTTTTTAATTTATATCAGACTGGGTAAGAATTGCAAAGCCTGATGCTTCAGGAGAGAAAAGGAAGAGAGAGTACTGCTCTGCACAACAAACACAACACGTTGTGGTGCAAGAGATTTACTGGTCTCTCAAGAAAATCACGGGTCCATTTTTGCTGAGATCTTGTCCTACACTCAGAAACATTTGGGTTTTTTACCAAAAAAAGAAAGGAAAAAACCCTCAGATGATAAGTGTTCTCTAACCTCTTTACATGCTAAAACTAGTTTTCCTATGCCTTTTTATAAGATCACTTCAAAAGACTGACTATAAGAGGTAAGCAAGGAAAAGTATTTCTTCCAATTTTGTGAAAATGATTGCTTTAGTAAACAAGACATAGGTTGACTGTGATTCACAATAGATAGTACACACAGGATGCTTACAATTTTGGAAGTGTTGTTGGCAGGAGGTAAAAGGAAGGTTCACACCACCAGCTCCTATTTGCAGAAAAAAAAGACATATTGATTAGGATGTGCATCTTGACAAGATTTCTAAACTTGAACTAAGACTTATTGCATTTTTTCTTACTTTTATTCCGTTAATTTAGAAATTATGTTAATGCCTGTAGAAGTGACTGAAGTTTAAAACCAGATTATATTCTAGCACTAACAAAACTTTTATCCAGTTTGATGGATTTTTTTTTACTGCTAACTTCAATTTGGCTTTCCCTCTCTTGTCCATAAGTGATAAGAGACCAAAGCTGTAGCAGAGCCTATTTCAGACATAAAAAAGATGTTTTTTTCAAAGAAGAAAAAGGGATGAGAATAGATTAGATTAAAAATAAAACATATAAAATACTAGTTGATGAATAAATTGAATCAGGAATTAATTTATGCTTAATCCTTGTAAAATTTTGAGCTTTTTGTGGTAAAAAAACCCCAGTGAGCCATTACTTGGATGTGTTTGTTGAATCATAACTGCAAAAGAAAAAGAAGAGTGATACAGTGCTTCCTATTTTCTCCTCCTTCTGCTCATTACCAGTTTTCTGAAGAGTTTATGCCACTAACACTCCAGGACAACACAGTGCTTCAACTTCTTAGTACATCTTCAACCCCATTTTCCAGATCAAGAGAGATGGAAAGAAGCTGTGCCAGTATGAGGGCAATGAGAGCATGTGAAGGCTGAAAAGGAGGGTAACACCCTGCCCTGAAAGAAGATTTGTCCATTGTTATTTAATCTTTTCCAGTCTTTCAAACTGCATTTTGAACACTGATTAACTAATGAATTGTTCTAAACATTATTGTAGTAATACAACTTAAGCCATAACTGGAGTGGAAGTGGAAGAAAATGGAAAAAATCCGCTGGTTTATCCCACTTAATACAATATGGAAAAGGCAAACAGGGAAGTAAAATCACTGGTCCCTTTCCTAACATGAGACAGAATTACACAGTGACAGGATATTTCTGATGCAATGTTTTCCTTTTTAAGATAGTTGCAAATAATTTGTAAGAGAGCATAGGCAATTTCCAGCATAGGAATATGTAAAATAATTTATTGTTTCTAATATGCTTATGCCCACATGAAATTCACGAGTACAATGGCAAGAACTTGAATTGATGATGAAAAGAGAATTTGAATGCACAGAGATCACAGAAAGATGGGTGCAGGAAAAAAAATGTTCTGCATGTATGACTGTAAATCGTATCAAAAACATTGGATACCTTTCCAGTTTTCTTTCAGAAGAAAATTCCAATCAATTGACCTGATTCTTTACACATGTTGATTTTGGCAAGGTTTCATATTTCAGTAAAAGCTAGTTCTATGAAAACTGTTGAAACCAGCTGTATTTGCAGGCTTAATGACTGACTTATGCCCTAAAGCACAGGAATTTCTATATAGTATGTTGGAACAGCAGTAGTAGTCCAAAAGCTTTTGATGGTGCAGAGGGACCAGGATGGGTCACTCATTGCTTACTTTGCTAAGAGACTGAGGAAAATAAAAGAAAACAAAAGCTTTTTTTCACTATGTTATGTACATAAGATTTTACTTCTATGTCCATCCTAAGCTGGAGTCCTTATATAGGTTGAAGATCACCTTTTCATTGACTTAGAAGGCAAATTTCCATTTGGCTATAGCTCGTTAAAAATTTTGTCTTTATACAATGTTATCACTAATTAAACTGTACGTAATTAAAATGGCAGTATTTTATTACAAGTCTGCTATGCATCCTTTAACTTCATTATGTCCTGCTGCCCAGCAATTCAGTAGTAGACTGAAATCACTTCATAATTTTTTTTTTCATTTTTTTAAGTGTTGTGTTATGAACTTTCAGGTTGATTTCTCTGTGAACTGTGCACACAATTGTTTATGACCATATCTAAAAAAAAAATCTACTTTTCTTTTTAGAATGGGTACAGTGTGATGGAAGCAAAAAGCAAACACTGCAATCTCTCATGAAGACTTCATTTTCTTTGTAATTTTTTTCCTTATTGTAATTTAAAATGTGTCTGTTAGAACAGGAGTTTGTTATGCTTGTTTGCTGACAGAATTCACAGAATGATTTGGTTAAAAAAGGTACAAAAAGAGAACTGGTCATTCTGATTATGCATTGCATTAGAATAAATGATACCTTAAAGATGTACAGTGCTCCATGATCCAAAAGAGTTAGTACTGTGCAGGGTCAACCTTCAGAGAATTACAATTGGATCATGTCCTTGAAAAATGCAAAATGTTCAGCATGAGGAATGTCAATAGATTGAGGGTTTTTTAACTCAGTTGTTTTTTTTTTTCCTCTGTGTGTGGCTAAAACTAAGAGTGAATGGAAAAAATAAAATTAAACAATTATTAATGGAAAGAGGACTAAAATTCACTCAAAAGACTTCCATTTAACTAAAGCTATAAGTTAAAAGAGAGTTAGAAGAAAGAGAGTTAGAAGAAAGAGAGGTAAATATCTTGTTCTTATTTTTCTTCTTGTTAAATAATAAACAAAAAAAATAGGAGTGCAAAAATCCAGTTAGACAAATGTCATTAAATTCTCCATAATTATTTAGATTCTTAGGAACACTTACAGAAATACTAAAGGTTACCTGAGTATGGAAATGAAATTATTCTTTTGATATATCTAACACTTGCAGGCCATCAGGGTGATATCAGATATTGTCTCAGCTTTATGAGCTAGACAGTATTCAAATGATAGGAATGTGACACCCTTCACAAAAGGAAACGTCACATTAAAAATTGAAAATATTTTGAAAAAGTTAGACAAATGCAGCTGTAAAGTGTGAGTGGCTAAAATCAGAACAGAGGGGGAAAAAGAAGTGAATTAGCATACAGAAATGGTTTAGAATGCCATGACAACACAAAGACAGGCAGGCTCAGGCTATTTCCTATCATTCCATTTGACTTTTTCTTGCCCCCTGCCTCTGAACTTTCAGTCCAGGAGAACAAATGCTTTGTGTGATATTTTAATGAGTTCTTTGCACATTTTCTGTCACTAAAGCCTATTTTCTCAGTGTTAATTATAACAGTTCTCCTGTTAGTGAAAAAATAAATGCTAACCTAATGGTATCCAATTCTTGATTTTCCCTCTGGAAAAAAAATTATATTATTGTACAGCAGCATGCTTAAGATGCTCCAGTACAGATTATGTCAATATTTTTATTAACTCATCATTTCAGGGGTTTCAAAGCTCACAAATTATATTCTATGCACAACTGGACAGGACCTGACAGTGCCTAATGCCTAAGCCTGGGGCCAAAGTCAATATACCACTCTCAGATGGGTGAGTGAGGTAATTCTTATACATACAAAGAATTTCCGTTAAATGGTATAGAAAGGTCTGTAATACAATGATATATCTACCATGGAATCACAGCCATGTGGTGTCTTTGAAAGTACAACTCTATTATTGCTTATACTATATATTTTTGTATAAATCAATGACTGGAAGATAAATACTGATTGTTCTGAGGTAATCTGATTGTTTCTCCTGATTCAGTGCTATATGCTGCTCATGGTAGGCCTATCACTTTTATTTATTCTGAAAAAAGTACAGGTGTCTGTCATTTTAGTTGCAGTAATCTATATTTTTTTGATGAAGATGAACCTTTGTAAAGCAGAAGCAGTTGTCTGCAACATTATAAATCATGTAATACTGGAAGTTTTATGACACTACATCAGTAAGCTACACAGCCCAGCTCCCCTTTCCTTAAACACTCAGTGGTTTAAAGAAAAGAAAACACTGTCTGGATTACAGCCATGAGGCTTAATAATTAAATCTGTTGCTAATAAATAGCCCAGCTGAAAGCACATTCGTGAATGATGAACCTTAAAAATAAAGATGAGCTAAAAAATCTCAGCCATTTTTAATTATAAATTATAAAATTATTCAAACAAAACAAAACAAAACAAAAGGCATCTCAGAATATTTGGAGTATTTCTTATTTCTAAAAATGTGAATCTTCAGCATGGGAGCACCTTCCTGCCCTGTTACCTATAGAAGACCAAAACTGATTGCGTAAGAATAAAGAAGGCCCCAAAGCCAGAAAATGTCATTTCCAGCAGAAGCACATACCCTGTCAGTCAGAAGGGCACTCACAGTACTTGATACACTTAGTGCTGGCTTTCTCCAGACTACTGATGTCAGTTCTGCACAGTTTGAAGTCAGGCCTTCTTACATCACTCTTATCTCTGCCCTGTGTCACTTTATCTTAGGAGAACACAAATAAAGACACCAGCTACACAGGAAGAGATACAGACAGGAGTTTTGACTGGTGTTTTGAAGATACAAGCAGGGTGCTCTACCAAGAAGCTTGGTCTTGTTCTTGGAGACAAACCCAAATGATTCTTTTGGAAAATATAATCAACATCCCGAAGTCTATTGAAGGACTAGTGTACATAAATTTCTTGTTACATTTGTGAATATTTTCAAATTAAATATTAGTATATTTCTTTACATTAAGCAGGATGTTATGAACAACTTCTGATTTACCATTTTAAAATCTATTTCCATGTATTAGCATATTTAATTTGCAATATTAGTAAATGCATATTTTAACTGCAGTGAAGATTACAGCTTTAGTTAATGACAGATAATAAAGATATATTCACTAGGTAGATATTAATGATACTGTTGTAGTGAAGCATGATCTTAACCCATTTAGCATTTCTAGAAGTGTTAACATACACTGAGAGCGCTGGTACTGCTATTTTGGATGGGCAGTCCTCCATGAGACTGGGAAAGGCAGAATGACCATGGCTTTCCCTCAGGAATTAGGAACATTAGTCCAACTTTTGTACAGAAACATTTGGGAATGTGGCCTTTAGAAATTAAACTAAAGTAGTTCACTCTGCAAGCAAAGAGTGACTGTGAAGCAGATCTTTGTATTTAGAAAGCATATTACTAAAAGACCTAATCACTAAGAAGCCCTTTATCAGTAAGCCTTTTAGTTGATCAGAAAGAAATCTTACACTGAAAATCTCCTTCACCAAAACATCATTGTAATTCAATATAATAGGAAAGATTTCGCTAGAAGAAAGAAAATTGATGTATGACACAGTCAAAGACAGTTTGGAAGTGTGATTATGGTTTACTGCATACTCAACGATCTGAGAGCACATTTTGTGAAAATTTATTTATAATGAGATGGGAACCTAGGTAGCTCTGTGGTCTTACTGCCTGAATTTAGTGCTCCAAAATATGTTAGACTTAAAGGAAAGTATTTAAAGATGAATCATAATAGTCAAAGCAGAATGAAGTTATGAAAGCGATTTAAATTTTCTTATTATTGCAGTAAAAGTTTATGGTTTATTTTTGCTTCTATTGAAGTGACTAGCATAATTTCCCTTATCTTCTTTGTTTCCTCCTGTCTGTTAACTTATCCTTTAAGTTGTTCAGAGCTAGTTGTGACTTCCTCTTAAGTTTAATCTGTAGTGTGTTGTTTTGAAATCAATTTATAGATTCTAGTTCACAAAGAAATGAGCAGCTACTTTCCCTTACTATGGCTGGACCTTTTGCCCAGGTAAGAGCACTGTATTTGAGTCTGTATTTTTCACAGGTAAGAAAGAATATGATTGAAATATATTAACTTGCTCCAAGGGAAAGTTATCTCAATCTCTTGTTGGTGATTTCCCCATTTGGTATAAATAATTTTATTATCAGAATATAGAGGTTCCACTTTGTGATTGCAGTCTTTGTATGTGGAGGTTTTCAACTGCTTATAAAATACCTATATACCTCAAATATTCTGGTGTAAAATAATAGACTGGTGTATAATATACTCAAATATACTGGGGTAAAATAAAAATGTATATGACCTCATGGTCTTTACAATGCCATTTGCCTGGTTCCTGTTTCGGGATATATTTTAATACTTCATGTGAAGACAGAGAACATCACTATGAAACACTCAGACTAAATTATGACAGCATATTTGATTGAACATCTTGGAGTTTTCTTCTAGGAAAATCTGAATATTGTTTAGAACAATGGCAGAATCTCTAACTGGTCTTTTGATTCCTTGGGTGAATGCATTGAGTTTATGCATTAAACAAGCAAATTCCTTATTATTATTTTTAGGAGTTTCTTTTTTTTCTTTGTATATGGATTGAAATATTTCACACAAAACTGAATCATGTATTTATGTTGACACATGGAAAAAAACAAGCAATCCTGATTGTCATTTGCTCAGTGAACAAGATTATGTCAATCAGAAGCTTCCCTTCCCAAATTTCCTGATCAGATCAGTACATAAGGAGTGATTATTGAAGTGGTTCTGTTTCTATATTTTTGAAAGGCAGGTAAAAATTTCCACTAAAAACACTTTAAAGAAGACTTCAAAAAAGAACCACTCATGCATGGAAGCACTCCTCTCAACTCTCATTTCCTGTAAGAAATAGCTAGCTGTGGCTGATATTCATATGGAGATTTTTAAGTATTAGCTCACACTCTTATGTATATTTATTAAGTCAGGAGAAAAATCACTTAGGTCTACTTTGTTTTGCAGAGAAATAATTAATGATCTCAGGTCATAGCACAGATAATTAAAGATAAACAAAGCAAGATCTAACGCACAAACGAAAAAAAAAGTAAAAAAGTAGTGCAAGAAATGACTATTCCCTGTGGAACTTAAGAGTGTTTATTTTCAACATAATATTAAGTCAAATAATTGAATAGCTTTTACACTGTTTTATGCTATTTCAGGGAAGAAAATCTGAATATCATAGAGTCAAGTTTCCTGTATGAAATAGTCAGAGTGCAATAGTAATATCACTCTTTAATTTTCCTATGTGAAATAAATGCCAACACAAAATTTTAAGCAAAATGCTTTGGTATGAGATCAATATTCAGTGCTATCTGATCATCTATAGATTGCCTGTGTGTGTATGAGGAGATCTCCTTCAGAGAGAAGGATTTTCAGATCTTTGAGTAAACAGGAAAGTAATTCATATTTCCTTAGCTGTGTGCCCTGAATATTTGTAGCAGCACAACTCCTACACATTCCTCTTGTTGACAGTACTCTCATGTGCAGATGGCAGGTGTGTTGCCACAAAAACCCCAACCTTAAGGACTGGGGGATTAGGAGTATGGTGGACTCTAAAAACGTGGTGAGGATTCAGTCTTGAAGCCATGTGTTATAAAATACAGAAGTTAAGGCTGCATTAAGAGATAGCATAACCCAGAGAGGGACAGACCTACAGACCTACAGAACAGAACATATAGAGGAGCTTGCATCATTCCTTGCACATTTATTTCATATCTGCTGCAGCTGTACCCCACTGTGAAAATGATCATTATTAGTTGGAGGATATTCAGTGCCTTCCTGAGGAATGTGTTCAGTTTCATCTGGCAGGAAAGGATTGGGGAGACAAGCAAAACACACCATCTGGGGAGGACCAGGTAACTAATTCCAAACAAATGCTGAAGTGTTTCTCTAACCATAGCACCATTTTATCAGTGCAGTTACTGTCTAACAGGCCTTTGGTATCTTTCTGTGAATCCTATTCTTGTTAAATATACATATCTATTTAGGTAATGAAAAAAGAAGAGAAGCTTCTCTTATTAGCACAACTTTAGGGATTTGAACCCCATCAGAGGACAAGATTTTCAGGTGCAATCAAGTAGACATTTAAAAGGCATTTTTGAGGAGGTAATAGATCATAGGCACTACAACACAAAAATTTCTTATTATTTAATTTTTCCTACAGTGAGATATAGTGGAAGAAAGAAAAGACGAAGGTATAATTTTATGTAATTTACCAGAAAAAAATCTGTTCCCACAGACACTGATGCATTTCTGCAAACAAAAGCCATATTTTTTTTCTCATTATGAATATTTTTAGTAATCTGAAACTTCATCAATGAGTGTATCTGATCTTGCTTTGTGATAAAAACACTTTCCATCTCTACCTTTGCCAAGCTTCCCACAGAAATTCATATTCCATGTACTGGCAGTGATGTCAAAAGCCTATAGGCTGACAAGCTACAGTAATTATTTTCATTATAGGGGACAGAGTGGGTTGCATCTACAGGGTTTGTACTGAAAAATTCTGCTTTTTTCCACTGTACTTGTCTATTGCAAACACATACTGAAAATGGAAAGCACAACAATAGATTTGAATAGGGATAGAAATCTGTTTCATACCTATAATTTAGCTTGTTAAAAATGTTAAATTCACATGTTTCTATTTGAAAGCATTTCTGACCTTTGATGTTTCTATATTGGTAGGAACATAAATATTAATCTGCATAGCTAAGGCTGGAACTTAATAGAAGTTAAGGTATGCAGCAACTTTTTCCTTTCTGTTACTTTTATGTCTGAATGGGTCTAAATAGGCTGGTGCTGGAAAAAAGTATTATCACTCAAAAAAAAAAAAAGATAAAACAATGCCTTATTTTTATTAATTTGTGGTTTATTTTAGCACTCCCCCCAAACCATTAAAACATTTTGTTGGATTACTACTTATATATACTACTAATATATACTACTAATATACTCAAAGGTGATAGTATGATCATTAAATTTCTTTGAAATACTTCATTGGTTTCTTTCTTTGAAATACTTCGTTGGTTTCTTTCTATGCCATTTTTACACAATCCCTTCTCTGGAATTATTGGTCATAAAATATTTCACCTTTCCTGAAACTCTGTGATTGTAATAATACATTTTAGACCCTCACTTCCTGCAAGGCTGCTGGAAGCATTCCTTTTTCCACTGTGGCATTTCTATGGTTGTAGGACAAACTCAGTCTAATTCAGATGTGGTATCAGAGCACCAGGACTGTCTGGTATTGGCAAAGCTGTTGAGTGCTATAGCTGAGGTTGGATGTTGCCTTCATCTCTGGTGAAGGATGTAGCTAGGGGGCACATAATCATATGGACATCTATTTCTCCCACCTGGAAACAATACAGCAGGAAAAACAGGGTTCATCTGGCTGCCCACATGAGTAAAGACACTGCTGCTGTCATGAAGAAAGACACAGAGCAGAGACCTTCCAGGAAGAATTGTTCATTTCTCTGAAAATGACACTTCTTTGAAGGGAGAACTAGAAAATATCCTTTTACAAGTGTTTTTTTTTGTTTTGTTTTGCTTTGTTTTTCTCCTTTTTTTAAAAAATAAATCATAAATTAACATCACTCCCTATCTTCACTCAAATGGTTTTAGCCCAGGTTGTGCAGGTAGAAGATATTGCATTAACCTGCTTAAACACATAACACTTAATAAATAGTCAAAATCACAAAAAGTAGAAAAAATATCTGTGCTCTAAGTGCAGCAGACACTTTACCATTCTAAAGCAATTGCTCCAGTGACTACCTGAAGAGCTGTCAATTTTTCAGACAGCCTAATTTGAAGACAGACTTTCAGATTTACAAAAAAAAAAAGATTATTAAAATGAGAAATAATTACACTTGTATCTCCAAAGGAACTTGTAGTGGAGATTTCATTTTTCAAAGAACACTTGCTCCAGAACTTATTACAAACACACATCTTAAAAAAGAAATTAATAAGGATACTTGAGGAGATGGGAGATGTTCTTCCTTAAGATATGCATTATTATGTGAATATAGAACTTGTTACAGCCTGTAATTATGATGAAGTAGGTCTTATCCTTCCCTGAGGATGTCTGATGTTGCCATGTGAGCAAAGACCAACACAATTTTCCTTTGTTTAGGGTCCTTCAGCTGTGTCCCACTTTGCTTGCACTTCTATTACCAAACTTCAGTTCCAAGGTAGGATATTGCTGGTACTTTTTCTTTGTTTATGTCGAAATCCATTGAACTTGGAGAATGAGTTTGAAGAAATAGAGCTAAAATGTTTGAGACTAGCAACTTACTACTTTTGGCAGATAATTGATGATCTTGTTCCAATCTGGATTCTTGTATCTTTTTAGCAAAGGTAAAAAAGTTCCGAATGAATTTGCAAAAATTTCTGCTAATGTGTTTGGAGAGGAGGCTCTGATTAAAAAAAAAAAGAAAAAAAAAAAAGAATGAGTTTAATATTAGTATGTTTACCCTGGGGGAAGAGGAAAAATATTTTATGACTATGGTCAAATGAAATGAAGAAGTAATTTTGGATAGACTAGGTAGGCATGCTTCAAGGAGGAATGGCACAGCAAAGCATAGGTGTCAATTATCAGTATTAGAAGTGAAAAAGTGAACAGAACGTGCAGGGAGAAATCCTCAAGATAAAGAAAGATAAAACAAAATTTAAAACACTGCTTATTTTAAAAAAGTGTCTTCCTGCCTGACTCTGGATTAAAATAAATTGAGGGAGATAGCAGGATCCTCCAGAGTCACTTATACAGAGGTGCAGACAGCTGCAGGGTAGTGCTTCAGAAGCCTCAAATTGTCCAAACGAACAGAACTGTTCAGCAGCTCATACAGCAACACAAGACACACCTGAGCAGAAAGAAGAAATTTACTGAATCACAACTGATGGTGTTGACACAGTAGATATTCCCATCTGATCGAGATAGCAGAGTGTGTGGCTGGGGCATTTTCTGCTATCTGAACTCCCTGGAGCTCTCCAGAGTACCAAGTCTGGTAATGAGAGCAGAGTCTCGATGTGTCACATCACTCTCTGAAGTTGTCATTAAATAGTTTAGGCTCCTAATTCTGATAGCATATGACTGAAGTTAAATGTTGTAGATAAAATGACTATTTCAGCTATTGTAATCTTCCATTTTCTTTATTCTAAGCCTCTGTCACCATAGGACACGAAATAACATGATGCAGATATGCAACTCTTCCAAGGTGAAAAGAGAATATTTAATTTCTGGCTCCAACATTTGTGGATTTCTAAAAGTGACAGTGGATTGGAGGCCAACAGTGCCACCTCTCCAATGACACTGGACAAACCAACAGTCCATCAGATTTCTCCTCCTCCAAAAAAGAATGTAAAACAATAAGTTATATGCATAAAGTGTGTGAGAAAGTTTGTTACAAGAGTGTAAACATCAGAAGGCTTAGAAAAACGTAAAAAATCAGGGCAAAAAGCATCTGGAAAATATCTGAAGAGCCAATGTTTACCCTCTGTTATTTGGATAGTGGGCACCAGATGAAATGGTAGAAGTGCAGATTAATTTGTACTGCATGGTTTCTTATTGGTCCTAAACGAGATAAACCTTTATGCACAGGAAATTGTATCCCACTGAAGATTTTCTAAAAGCTGATTGGTGATGTGTTACCTATCAGCAAATATATTGCAGGATTTGTTAGACATGCATCTTCCAATATGCCTACACTGGTTTCATCAACGGTATGTTTATTGCAAAATCAATAAAATATTGAAAAAATTGTTGAAAAGTTCTTAGGCAGCTTGCTTTTAGTGGTCTATAATAAATGATCATGACTGGCATTTTTAAGCCTTGTGTTTCGTTCAGAGGCCTAAGTGTGTATTAAAAAGGAGGATAAAGATGCTGCATAAGCTAATGTGTTTGTTACTCTTGCAAAGCCATGCTCATCTGTGCTGATGTTTTCCTTAATAAACACTTGCTCAGGAAGTCCACAAGCATAGTATGCAATCCACCAAGTTGGTGCAGAACAAAATAAATTAATAAAAATCTGATGCAAAAATATCTTCTTTGGGCCTTCCTCAGCAATTGTTTTCATGGAAAGTTAACTCCCACATTTGAGCAATCCACCTGCAAAGGGACACTTACATAAAATCCGACATACATTTAAGAGCTTGACAGTTCCAGGCCTCATTTACAAACAAGGTTTGTGATCTGAATTCCACAGTATGCAAACTAAGAAAGGATGAGGTGGAAGCAGATACAAACCTCCACAGAGACATCAAGATTATTCACACATTGGCAGGAACACAATATAGAGTTGATGAATTTTTAATTTGCCACATTTTTTGTAAAACCATCCACGTTCTTTGCCCCCTTTTTAGTACTCTAAAGTAATGTTGGGTTTTTTGAAAGAAAAATCTCAAAAAGGGAGGGGTTCATCAAGCATAGTTTTATAAATTTCACTTTTAACCAGGGATGAAACTTTTTCTCTGCAGATACATGTTTTCTTTCCCCCCCAATACATGAAGGTAAAAATGATTGAAAATGCACAATGTAGTTCTCTCCTTTGTAGACTCTCTCTCAATGTAGACTCTCCTTTGGAAGTGTATCATTTGCAAACCTAATAAAGTGATGACATTCAGTGTCCAGAAATAACAATACCATCGCATGCATGGGTGTCTCAGGCAGTAGAGAGAGCCAGGGCACTGACATCTGTGAAAATATCAGTGCAGAATAGGTTTTCAGGTTTTTTTTTCAGGTTTTCCTACTACTTCCCAGACTATTGGTTGATTTTTGAACAATTGATTCTCAATAGTATATTACTAATTATAATTACAGGGGAAAGGTTTTTGTTTCTCCAGCAGAGCCATTCCCCCTACTTAAACATTCAAGCTGCGTCAATTATGTACACAGTCACTTCTCTCAAACTGTTGAATTTTCATCTTTAGTAAAGACAATTCTCATGGAGGTTTTGTGTTGTCTACATAAATATTTGTGCAATGTACTTAGTGTGGCAACATATGATTGCTGAAGATAGAACAGATTCTTGAGGCACAAGAGTACTTGTAATAATGGAAATGAATGACAATCCAGCCTCTGTGCAGGTTGGTGTGGGAGGAAGGAGAGGTAGATGAGATGCATGCAGTGCTCAGTGCAAATTCCCAAAAGCTTATGAATATGCAGAAGTATCAATGAGAATGTGTGACTATGGGAATATTTTCAGATGATAATTCCAGAGTTTTCTCAATAATCTGTATGTAGTTTGCCATCTGCAAATCCTCTTAAAGGAGTATGAATATGGAGTAAGTGCAAAATGTAACCAAGGCCAATTTACAAAATGAATTGGCAGATTTCATATTGTTTGCTCTGGAGAACTACTGCAAATATGTTCATTCAAAATTTTATTTAATTTATGCTAATAAAATAAGACAGTTCAGTAATAGGGAAGAAAAATGGGGCATAGCAAAACATTAATAAGTGAGATCTGAAAGCTCCATATTTTTGTAATTTTCATCAAGTGATATGTTTTATTATAATTTTTTCTTCTCTATGGCACTTTATGAACACCTCTGGGACACCAGGAATCCAAAAGAAATTAGAGTAATTGATTAAGATCACTTGCCCAAGATCACCATTGATCAGGCATAAATGTTGCATCAAATCTGACATATTTTCTCAAATATTTTTCAAAATATTTTCATTTGGCTGGTAACGTAAGCAAAACACTAAAAGGCAAATTACTTCCACACAATCAAATTAAATTTGATTGTGGTTCACTGCCAATACTAAAAAATACTTTTCACAGTCTATTGTAATAACTTCTAAGCAAAACAAAGCATTTTTCCTCAGTGAGAGACAGTTGCAAACACAATTTGCATAACTCAAGCTATAAGCTGACTTAAAGTCCACAAATCGTGGCCACAAACATTCCTGACTTTATCCAGGTATGATGGCACCTTAGCAAAATACTGGATGCAATAGATCCTGCTCTGAAATGGTGATATAGCCACCCCTGTTGCTGGGCACTACATCAATGACTTGTACCTGATCTGGGAGTAAAGAGAGAATTGTAGTACATCCCATTAGAAATTGTCCCTGATTGCAGTCCCTTACTCACACTGGAGCTGGATGAATCATATTTTCAGTAGATATGCTTTGTTGTTAGCAGTCTGCCTGTGGCAAACTGTTTTTGTGAGGCAGGGCAAATGGGTAAACCAGGTAAAGAGAAAAAACTAAACCAACCAAAAAAGCCTTAGAGGCACTTAATTTGATTTTCAGGCTCCAGGGACTACAAGTTTGCTCTAATTACCTCATACTAACTCATGTAAATGTTATATGTGTGGTATTTATGTGTCTGATTATAAATATTAATAAATAATAATTAATACATTAGTTATTTAAAAAAATCTAATTATATTTTAATATCTTTTGCTTGAGGGAAATGATGTGAGATAGTGGATCCTGTTGCTGTGTAAACTGCAGAAATTATCTGCAGGTCTGAAACTGGTCCCCCTCTTCTTGCTGTCTCGTATCTTATTTGAGGAGGCAACTTAGAATGAGATTTTTAGAGCATCTGAAGTCTCACAGTTCTTAGAAAGGCACAGTCTCACTCGACTTTCCAAGCTTCCATCATGCTGACCCTCCACAATGCCTTCTGGATGTAAGAGCTGCTGGAGACAGACCCCAGCCTGCTGGGCTGTCTGCAGGGTGGGTCTAGATTAGCTGCTAGGAAGAAATTCTGTGCTTTAGGCACTGGAACAGGTTGTCCAGACAGGTTGTGGGCTCTCCAAGTTCTCAAGACCAGGCTGGATGAGGCTCTGAGTAACCTGGTCTAGTGGGAATTGTCCCTGCCCATGACAAGGGGGCTAGAACCAGGTGATGTTAAAGATTTCCAACCCTAGCCATTCTATGATTCCGTGAAATTCCAAAAACGATTCATTTATTAATTCCTTAATTGTCCTCTTTATTTCTCCTGAGTTACTGTGTTGAGCAGGCTCAGTAACAGGTTTGGTGAGTCCAGGACTGGAATTAGGACAGATCTGGGAAGTATGTGGCTGGCAGCAGTGAGGGGGAGACTCAGTGGGGGGACAGGACTCCTTTTTTGTTGGTGGTAGGCTGCTAGGCTGGCCTGCCCTTCTCTGGAAACTGCTGCCACAGGCTCCTAAGCAGAGACCTAGGTTGGATGTCTGCCTCCTGGTAACTCAGCATTTTGACCAAGCCTGTAAAATTTGGGCTTTCTTTTTTCAAAATTCTTCAGGTTTCCTGAAGCTATTTGTGAACTGCCATCTCAGATCCTGACAGTTTCTCCTTTTGTTATATAAGAGAGAGTTTAACTACCAATTAATTGCTGCTAATTACGTCTACTGGAACGCCAGTCACAACACTAGACTCAAATGCCTTTAGAGATGTTATCTGAAGCCTCTGCCTGCTGCCATTCCACCTTAGCAATCCTTTCTCTAGGTGTGCCAAGGACTGTACGCATCTGCAACATGTGCAGCATTGAAAAAGGTGACTGACAGAAACAGGAGAAAAATTTCAGCTCGAGTGTAAGAAACAAAGACAAGGGGAAGCTGCAACTGCTGCCTTCCTCCTCCACACAGACCTGGGTCTGAGAAATACTCTAAAACAGACACCCAGAGCTATCTGTGAAGGATGATTGATGGTTATCACTTCCCATGCATGGATCATCCAGAGAATCTCTGCGCCTGCATCAGTGGGCTCATCATGTAGTTTTCTAGGTGCTAATGATAATATAAAGAATTAAAAGTACTCAGGTTGCCTGACAGTGGCCTTAGTGAACATATATGGGGATTTCAAAACAGAAAATATTTACAGATATTCAAGTGTATATGTGATATAATACATGCTCACATGTTTCTTGTTGTTTTCAGTGTAATCGAAAATGGTAATTATTTCAAAACTGTATCAGAAAAATAAGAGATCTCTGAAACAGGTAAGATGTTTGCCTTGATAGCCTAGTGTTGCCGAATAAGGTGTCAGGATGTTAAAACACAGACACAGAGTTAATAGATTTTATTAACACACTTTGATCCTCATCTGGAGCTGCTTGATGTTCAGTTAGAAAGCTTTTATAAGCCAGAAGTGTTATTTCTCTGGGGTTGATGGTTTTCTTTTATTCCTGTGAGTGCCCAGATTTTATAATGAAATACAAAGATTTGTCTCAAACAGACATATTAGGAATTCATGGTATCTATATCTCACTTTGAAGGTGTGCGAATGTGTCTTGGACTTTGATCCAACAGAGTTCCCCTCAAAAGCAAAATAATATATTTTATGACTAACTTTCGAGTTCATTCATTTCAGATAAACTGCACCACATTAGATCAGTTGCAGAAACATTAAACATGAACTATGCAAGAAAAAAGTTTTAATTCATTAAGTTCTTCAAAATTAGCACAGAAAGACTACTTTTGGTTTGTGTTTCTCAATTTTTTGTCAGATAAAATGAAAAAAATGAGGTGTAAGATAAGTAATTCTGAAACTAATTCAGGAGCCTTATTTTTGTTTAAAGCAAAGACCAGCTTTTTCAGCTGTTGAAAATCAAACTATAATGACTGACTTGTTTTGGTAAATAACTTTTTTTATGTTCAGAGTAGCAAACTACCTTCCTTAAAAGGAAAGGGAACAAGGCTGCCTCAGGTGTACTGTGACTGAGACAGATCCATTCTTTGGTGAGCCCTGAAGTCCCCATTCCTTTTCATGCAGCAGGGAGGATGACACTAATCTAGTGTCAATCAAAAAGTTCAGTCTCAATTTACAAAAAAGTTTGATCATATTTATTAAATATATTTGAGTAATAACTTATGTTAATATTTGCACGGACAAAACCCTAAAAATCAGAAGTCCAATGAAATAAGAAAAACAAATTGAACATGAAAAGAATGGGATTTTTAATTGTATAAGATATAAAGATCTAATTACAAATATAAGCATACAGATCCCTTCTAAAATCAGAGACAGCACACAATGAATTGTCCTCAACTTCTTTCTCTACCAGCAGCTTTCATGAAAGGGTCAATGGAATAATAGACTAAGATATGGACAAGGTAAGTCCCAACACAATCAGTAAAAAGCCAAATAACAATTCCCTTGATGGGAAATTTTCACCTTAGGGATGGATCATTCAGAAACTGAATGCAGCAGAACTAAAGAGTGTTATTTCAATTTTACTTGAATTCTCTCTAGAATCCAGCACATAATTTCTCATCATAACAAATAAACATTCTCATGTTTGGTGTATATTTTAGCTGTCATCTGAGGAAAAGGCAAATATCATAGTATTTATTTACAAAACCCGGTTTGATCCTCCTAAATTACATATTGCTTTGAAAATAAGCAACCAGATACCAAACAGATGCATATTGACAAACATCCAGTGAACTCAACCAAGCTCTGCCTATTTACACCCCCCTCAGGATAACACAGAAGTGTATAGTATACTAAAATGAGATTTTAAATGTAAATGCAGATTACCATTAAGGAATAATTTGATACAAGAACGACAGAATTAGTAAAATAAACAGCTGTCTTAAAAATATGAAGTTTAAATGTGTCCAGCTGCCAGAAAGAATGAATATCAGAAGCCTGTGAAGTGCCTCTGTGATGCTTACACAGTATCTGCCATGTGTGTTATAGCAAAGATTACTTCTTTCCAACAGAATAGATCAAAGTATTTGAAATTAGAAGGTTCTATATAGATATTAAATAATGTATATTACTTTTATGAATCTTCTTCCAAAAGCGCTCTTAAATTATATTTTGCAAGCATCTGTCTAAAGTAAACAAGGTTAACAATCTATCTTAATGAAAATACAGAACACTGAAACAGATTCAGTGATTTTCCAAAATGAGAAAGGCATCATGTCAAAATACCATTGTTGTTGTTGTTATAATGGTTTTTGTATATCTAGGATTACTCGTGTGTTTGTGGTGTCCAAACATCTTTCAACATCCTGATGCTAAAACTTGAGCTCCTGAGTTTCTTCTCAGAATTTGAAATATATTGAGAAGAGGTTATTTCCTGAAGAAAAAAAAATCCCAATATATATTTTTAGAGTTTAAAAGTTTGTACAACTTCTATTACCCATCTGCATTATAAAATGCAGAATAAAATTTTGTTTTGCTAGTAGGAATACTCATCTATGGAAAAAAATCTATCAGTAACAGCAAACATCTGCTGAGATTAACACAATCAGGATTTCACATCAGTTTTGTCAAAGACTGCTCATTGTTAAAAAATGAATTTTTTTCATTCATTCCAGACTGCTAAATTCAGGGTAGATCTGGTCCAAGTTGCTTGTATCTATTTTAAAACTAATGTAAAGGAGAAAATTAGGGTGCATGTAACAAATGTAACATGTGCTTATTTTCTGTGTCTTATTGATTTTGAACTAGAACAAACATGGATGGATCTAGAAAGTATTACAAGTCATGTATTTCAGTTAGATTTAAGACCTTCAAATTCCAAGTTGAATTTGATGGTTTTTTTCTTTTTTCAAACCTAATACATTATATAATCACAGCAAATGGGCTTTGAAGGAACCTCAAGAGATTATCTTGTCCATCTCTCACACCTCAGGCAGGATCAGTTTTTCCTATGACATTTCTGACAGATGTTAGTTAAACCTGGTCCTAAAACCTTCCAAAGCTGTATTCCTTATATCTGTAAGGAATGTATTCTCACTCCTAGTAAGAGTGATGTACAGGTTAAACACTGCCTTAAAAAGAAAAAAAAAAAAAAAAAAAAAAAAAAGAACCACAAAACAACAAAGACAAACAAGCAATGGCCTGAAAAAACCCAGTACAGAAGATCCTTCAGCTTCCTGATTCCTATTTGCTCACCATTAACAACTCTGAAAAAAGAAAAGAAATAACACTGCTGCTAATCAAGGCTGGACAGATTTCATTTTGCACTTTGTCACTTTGTTAGATACAAAGAAGATGCAGCCCTGATAGGGCAAAAACCTGGACTTTCTGGGTGGCAATTGGTGCTCACAGAGACTGACCCTGTGTATACCAGCAGGTATTTGTAAATATGTGTGGGAAGGACACGTGCCCATGGCAGGGTGCATATACAGCTCTGAGTACGTGAAAATGGATGGATGCTCCAATGCCACCTCTGTCCCTCTGAAATTGTACTGGGTATGGTACTTTGCATACCATAAACACCATTTAAAGATTTTTTTCCCCCTACTGATTCTTTGTTCTGTTTCCCTTGTATGTGGGTAATTATGGTGGTAATTTGGCTACAGCGTTCTGAACTTGCATGATTTTTAGTAAGGACTACATGGATTTGAATCTGTCAGTTTGTCATAATGCTTCCTCAGTATTACCCATTTAGTGTCAATTATAAACAAAAAATAGCCCACTTATTGTCTCATATTAGCATCCACATCAATAATAGTGCAGAACAAAAGGCATAAACAGAGACCATCTGCTCTCACTACAATAATCTACCTAAAAAGCCTAGTCAGTAATACAGTAAAAAATTCCAATGCATTTGTCTGGGGTCATGCTGTTTAAGCGTCTTTTATGATTAAAATCATTACTGCTTTGGTCCATCACCTATTAAGACATATGTTTCCTCGTTTCAAGTAAAATATTGTCATTTTATTTTTAATACTGTAGTAAATTAAGATAACATGTAAGAAAAAAACTGTACTTTTGTTTTATACATCATTGTCACTCTCTTTCCTGCTGATGTTTACAATACTTAGACATTTCTTGAAAAAATAATGTATGCTGCAGATTTTTATTTTTTTGACAAGTGCAGAACACTTAAACTCTTTTAAATTCCAGTACAAAACCATATCAAAATGTAAAATGTTAACCAGAAGTGCCATCATGACCTGAAAAGTTACAAAAAGAAAGAAAAAAAGAAAAAAATATTTAAAATCCTACAATCAAAGAAGATTGTTGTTGTTTAAAGAGAATGTATTGTGAGTTTTCTCAGCATTGGATATGTGGAATTTTTCCAGGCAGCTTGCAAGAATAGATAGGAGTTTAAGAAACATTCACATGAAAGTACAAAAGGCAGGCAAATCCCTGCTGCTTTATGCCAGTGTCCTTATTCTATTCTCTAGCATATCAGGCCTGTCAAGACATCTCAGTTTTTCACTTCTAACAAAAATAAGTAAATGAAAATAATGCACAGCAAATGCCCAGTGCATTTAATACAATGTCTTAAACGTTTGGTTATGATCAACTGCAACTTCAGTAAACATGTTCCCCAACCCTCAATGGTGACCTCTGAAACCTGATTACAGGCCGGTTTTCAATAGCAAAATATTTTTTTTATCCAAAAATGTACTATGATGCTACACTTTCTATGCCTGATTTTCTGACATGTTAAACACTTGTCTTTCTCCTTGATTTCAAATGGATTTTCTATATGCTCAAAGCATGATTCATAAACTGATTGATGAGCCATTCTATTTATGCTATTAATTCAATAAAAATTGGCTTCACAGTATTCAAAAGAAAACTTGGATAGAAATCAAACTAAAATTATCCCTTTAGGAAACTTGGTTTAGAAAGTATAATACTTTTCATGAATTGACCTTATGACACCTGAAAACAAAAATGAAGAGGAAAGTCAAAAATTCACGTCTATTTCTAGTTTTTCAGGCTTGGGTAACATGCACAATTTTTGGATTAGACACTTGTTGTCATTTAGGCTAAGAAGAAAAGGCTAATGTGATTGTTCTGATGTTTATTGGGTCTATTTATCAGTCCCTGAATTAATATCTTGCTGAGTTTTAAGTAAAATTTGGGATTAAAAGTCTCTTTCATCCCAGGTATGTCAAGAATATGAATTGGAGATCTCAAAAAGAAGGCATGTAGAGTTATCCATTATTTATTGGCTAAGAGTAGCCAGCATATATAGCACATGTACATGGGCACCTCATCAGTTTCTGTGTGTAGATGAATCCTTAGCTTGAATGTGTCAGTGAGACCATTGCTGGTTTTTAACACTCCAAGGTTCTCAAAACAGACCCTGGAAAAAGGTCAGGGAGAAATGAGGGATGAAGTGTGCTTGTCTTCAGTAACCAAGCATTTTGCTCTGCTGCTTGGGGACCAATTTATTTTTCTTTTTCAATTATTAACACTCCACCTTTTAGGAAATTCATGTCCAGTAATTAATCTCATTTTTGTAGGTAAGAGAATTTTTGTTATGCATTTTGCATATCAATAACTCAGCAACTACTGATACTTGATAAATCAAGGCATTTCAAAATTTGCTCTTTTGTTTAGAGCAGAAATGTGATCTATTCCATCTCAAACAGTGGTCAAATAATAAGCTATAAATGAAGCTTCTGCTTCTGCTCCCCAAATTCTAACTGCCATAGTTAAAGTATGCTTGTATTTGCTCTTCAAACTGTTGGGTAGAAATAGTTTCACTTTAAAATATGAAAAAAAGTCTGAAACTAATAAAACATTTTGGTCAGTATTGAGGGTCTTAATTTTAAGTTCAAAGTGGTTATTTTTCAAAATTCAATCTTATAAAAAATTTTAAAAATTAAAAATAATTACCACTATTTGGCCAATGAATATTGGAATGCCATTTTGAAATTTTTGGAAGAATAGTATATTATACATATTCCTGCTGTTTCCAATTGGAAGGTGTGAGAGTCTGTCTGAATTTTCCCTCATCTGCCTCACGATTGTCATTGGGGGGACCACTGAAGAAAAGACCCCCCCTGTCTAGAATCTCTGGCTCTGAAGGAGAAAGTCACATGCCAAAGGTCCTGAGACCTGAAAGCACAGTGTTAAGTTACTGTTTTCACAGGTGTGTTTGCTGTATGCTATACTGAGGAGAAGAAGCAGGGGCACTGTGCCCTTTTTTGCAACAATGACTTTGGAAGCTGTCCCACCTCTCGGCCTGGGTGGACTTCTCCTGAGTTTTGGGTGGACTCCTGCTTTACAACCATCATGACAGACAGACAGACTGTGATGTAAGAAGCCTCTCCATCAAGGACTGAGACATGAAACTCCTAAAAGGCCCCTCTGCTCCTTCCAAGGACTGGGACTGAGACCCCTAACCTGGTGGAGGTGTATGGGGGAGGCAAGCTGACCAAAGCAAGATGTTTGCCTGCAGGTTGTGACCACTGGATCAAGAAAACAATGGTTCTTGCCTGCTGCCTAGCTTGGACTCTGTGTACCCCCCTTTCTATTCTTCCCCCCTGAAGACCTTTGTTTCGGTTGTGAAATTTATTCTCCCTTCCCCCAACAAAAAAGTGTATAATTGGGGTGCAAATGAACTGTGCCTTTGAGATCTCCCCAGAGTAGCAGGCGGACCCTCGACTGGACTGGACCAAAGGATTTCGTCTCTGCATTGGTAGCTACATCCCCCACCTCTCTCTCTCTTTATCTTTTTCTCTCCCTTAATTGCTTTATTGCATTTTTGCTGTGGTTATTTCAATAAAACTGTATTTGTTTTGATTACTACTGCAAACCCCCTTGTACCGTGTTGGTTTTTGCACCCTGAGATCACTCCTATGAACCATCAGGTCATCTGTTCACTAGGACAGATCCTGACAGAAAGTCTTTCAATATGTTCTGGATCATGCAATATTTTTTTTTCCAAAGTCTGTGCATGTCTGTCCAACTACAATATAGAGTAATGTGTAGATCAGAACAATGGCTAGCGCCATGGCAGGCATTCAAAAAATTGGCATGTCATGATTTCAGCTTTCATCTCCTTCAAAATATGGTAATGTGGGCTGTATTTATGAAACCAGGGCTGAAATATACTGTGGTCTCCACCTGTTCCAAAAATAATAGAGATCAGATAGAGATAAGTGCAATATGGGATAGCAATTTTGTCTAGCTATGTAAGCTAAGCTATTTATACTCGTATGTTATGATTAATAATGCCATATACAAGTGCTTTCCTTGAAAGCAAAAGACTACAAGCAAAATAAAAAAGTAATAAGAAGCAAGGAAAACAAAATGTACAATTTTTTGCCATATATTTGGAAGAAAAAAAAATTATTTTTCTCTCTATTACTTTCCATTAGCATCAAATCTTCAAACCTTTCCAAACATGAAAAATTCTTTTGTGCATATTAACATCATCCAGCAATAGAAGAGACATTACTGTTCTTGATAGATAATAGAACCATATCCTAATAGTTAAAACTATACATATATAAACTATAAACTAAAACATAAACTATTTCATATTTGAAAACAAGAATAAATATATAGTGCTTGTTTTTATTCTCACATTCCGAGGCAAACACAAACACTGAGTTGGTTTGTTTTTTTCCTGACAAACTGCCCAGGATTTTCATATACTAAAGGACATGATCTGGGGACCTTAAGATCAAGGCAGTATTCATAATAAAACTTTTGACTAGTTGTTCTGGAAGCTTTTATGTGGACAAAAATGTATAAGTCAGAACTATCCTTGCAGAAAGAGATTAGCAAGGTCTTCTGATTAAAATAGTTTCCTTCATTTCTCTTAGTCTTACCACCATTTATTAAACAGCACAAGCCCAACTGTGAAATAAAAATGACACAACTATGCTTCAAAAGGCTGCTGCAAATTCTTGGATACATGAGGAAGCAATCAAACTTGTCAGTTAGAAAGAGATGAGACAGCAGATACATTTCAAAAACTCTTGTGGATTTGGAACAATTAAACTGATTTTATTTTCTTCAGAATATAGTTGTGTCAGACTAAGTATTGAATGTATTTTTGTGAACTACACCTTGTTTTTGGACTGAAAAAAATATCAGTCATAAACCACAAAATTAAATTACTTTTTAAACAGTAGTGGTTTCAACTTATCTTGAAGGGCCTTGTGCTGAGTTGAAATGTGGCCCTAGACCACAGGGTGAACAGGGAAAAGGGACCGTAAGGCCAGAGAATACCCTTAGAGCTGAGACA
Organism: Melozone crissalis; assembly: GCF_028551555.1. Classification (NCBI taxonomy): domain Eukaryota; kingdom Metazoa; phylum Chordata; class Aves; order Passeriformes; family Passerellidae; genus Melozone; species Melozone crissalis. The sequence goes on along the minus strand of NW_026535784.1, from coordinate 29,022,219 downwards.
GTCACTGTGGCATTCTTTTAGATGCTATCCTTTACAGTTTGTTGAGTGCAGTGGTGAGAAGGTTTTTGGATTTGAGTGAGTGTTTTATCTGCTTTATTTGGGGTTTTTTATTTGTTGTTTGCTTGGTTTCCAGATAAATATATGAAAAGGTTTCCTGTGTTGTTCCCTTTGGCTGAATTATGGCTCATGCATAAGGATGTACACTTCACTTGCAGCCACTTATAAAATTCCTTCCAGGAGAAATAAAATGGTTTATCCTATTTACCTTTTCCAAATGGTACATGCTGTCCTGCCTCAATTGATTTGCTTATGGCACTTACTAATTTTCAATATTGTGCCACTTTTCTAACAATAACAAGTAGAAGCATGAACATTGAAGGTTATTATTTACTAGCCACAGCTCAGTGCACTATATAATCAAATCCTTTGTCAGAGCATCCTGCCACATAATCAGATCTTGTGAATTGTCAAAGGCAATTTTATAAATATATATATTCATTTAAAACCTCAGTAAGCTTGTCATGGTGTGAGATAAGCACATTTTTCTTTCATTTTCATGCTTTTCCAGTTCTTTGTATATGTAGTAATTACATTGTCTTTGTACAGTTTCTACTGTGAGAAGTAATGCTAGATATAGCTATAGATGTTATACATGCAATCTAATAACAACAGGTATTAGATTCAATAGTTGATTTAATGTGGATTTTTTTCCTATAAAACATCATTTAAAGATTTATGTTACTAACCAAATTTTATAATTAGCAATTTAATGCCCGAAACAAAATTAGAAGAATCAGAAAACCCCACAAAGAAGGCATATCTTTCCTAGGTTTGTGTGCTTTAAGATGCCAGATTCACTTCTTCCTCTGGCAAAACTCAGAACAACTTTGGAAATTTTATTTACTACAAGGAACAGATTGGAAGATTTTTCATAGTTTTTGTTTTTAATGATTAAAATAATAAATTCCAAAATTGAAATAAAACTCTGTGAAAAGACTGGTTGGTTCAATGTATGGAAAAGGTATTAGACGAATGTTCTAATAAGGAAAATTTTGTAAAAATTGTTGGGATTATTGCAATAGAGGATATTAAATTTTATAAGTATTAGAAAGCACAGTAATTTTATGGAAAAAAATTTACATAATATTCTGTATATTCAAAGTTTGTTTTCAAAAATTAGATAGGAATACAATGGCTTTAGAATATCAGAGAAATACCTGAAGTTTTCAGAGATCTATTCTATCTGTATAATGAGACTTTAGTGTTTGCAGTGGTCCAGCTCCAAAGAGATATTCTGTGGGTGCTGCAGAAAGCATTTTATAGTTCAAATATGGTTTGTGCTTAGTCTGTAGTCTCCATACATCCTCACTGATTGTCCTCTAATTGGATGGTGATGATGAAGACATCTGCCAGATAAAAAAAACATAATCAAGTAATATGTCAGCCAGAACAATAGTGAGGAAAAAAGAGAAAGGAAAGATAGAAGCAGTAACAATATCCCAATTAAAATGAAGAACAAAAGAGTTGAAGTTCAGATGAGTGTCAGCTTTCTTCACACAGGACAGAAAATGAGACCTGTGCAAATATATCTAAGATGTGTTGGAAAAGAGGTGGCTATATAAGGGAAAAAATAGTTCTGAAATAAGTAATTGAATAATATTGCCAGGATTTAGCAGTACATTTTCTCAGATGCATACCCTATGTGAACTGACATTCAGGGAGTGAAGAGTTAGATTAACAGGAACCAATTCTTGAAAACAAAATAGCCTTGGCTTTCCTTACAATCCTGATTATTGGACATTGTGGTTTATTAATTTACTTTACACAAAAAAGAAAGAAGGTTATAGAGAGGACATTGTTCTATTTGATATGTCTAATGTGATATCATATGCATAAGGTGCCATCTGTGCTATCAAATTGCAGGGAATTTTATTTCATTTAATTTTTGATTGTGTCTAACAACAATTCAATCACGTTATGGGTATGGGTAACTTACAAAGTTTCTTTAGTTTCAAAGGATGTTCTTTCATTGCTGGGTAGGTTTATGCATTGCAAAAGTCCACAGGAACCTTTTTCTAGGCTAAATTATCAGTCCAGATCTGAGTCCAAGAAAAGCTATGCTGCTGCAGCTCCATGTCCCAGGTTCAACAAGTGGCAGGGCTGAAGATGCACATTGCCACCAGGCACATGCACACCAAGCACATGTGTGCACTGCTCACAGCCAAAGCTGGCCTCTGAGCTCTGACTTGCACTCATTTACACCAACTCAGACAGCACCAGCACCTTCATGGGTCTTCCCCCTCCCCCAGGCACACAGACCCTCTGGCCTGTGGTCCAGTGCAGCTGCTGGCACCCAGACCTTGCTCACTCCAGGTGCTGGTATCACAGGCCCCTACAATCTCTCCAGTTGCTGGCACTCGCCTTAAAACACATGCACGTGCAGACACATGAAATAGAATTCCTTATCGAAGGAAAGAGCTGGAAAGGAGTTTCAAAGCGTGTACAGATCACAGTGGTTAGGCACAAGGCATGGGCAGAAAAGCGTACAAAACTATTTAATCACCACCATTCCTTTTCATCCCCATATTATTCTTTTCACGCACATTTCCCTTCCCAAATCACCTAGATCCTCCCACTTTTTGTTCCCCCTCTAAACATGTCTTAATAAGTCCTGTGCAATTCCAAAATTCCCCTGCATCCATCCCAGTAAAAAGTGATCCTCCTCAGTGCAAAATGCACTCCTGCAGCATTAACACACTTTGATGTGATATTAGATGATCTTTAAGGTCCCTTCCAACCCAGGCCATTCTATGGTTCTGTGTCACAAGTAGACTTTTAAACTGAGGCTTTCCTGAGAAAGCTGTGGGAGCGAACTGGACAAGACATTCCTTTCTCTGAAGCCTGAAATTTTGTGCCTGTGCCCTTGTTCTCCTGTGAATTTGTGGAAATTGAAGTTTGATGGGCTGACAATATCTGTGGCAGTCCTGGGCGTAGCTGAGGCAAGGCGCTATTCAGGCTTCCCTGCTGCCTTGGTCTCTGTGCCCCACAGACGAGCTTTCATCACATATCTGCACATCACAGGTCCCTCGTGTGTATTTATGTCCACAGCCAAATGCTCAAAGTTCTGACTTCAGAACAGAGACAAAACTATCAGTTGTACAGTGAATAAAGTGAATCGCATGCTTGAACTTCAGTATGCAGAACTCACTTGAGAGCACAGGGTCCATAGTGACTGATGTGTTGCTGGTTCTCTGTCACAGGACAGAGTAAGTTAGGGGAAGATCATCTAGAGGCACATTCCTTATTATTGTAGAAGGATGCATCCTCATGAATTGCTGACACTTGTCAATCCATTAGAATTTGCTAGGAATTTTTCCCTGTCTTCTATTTACCTGCATAGACATATCCATAAAAGCAATACAAAGAAAAGTGTAATTAGGCAGAATACAATATTGGGGTGTATTTAACAAATTGCTCTCTCACAATGGGATTTTATCAAACTGGAGAGGTTATTGCAGTGCTTTTTGTTGTTTTGGCAGCATTTGATTTTCAATTACTTGAGTGATGGATCTGCAGTGCATGTTGGTTAGTCTGCACGAGTTGCCAGGCTGGGAAGGATACCCTTCTAGAGGGGAAGGCTAGAATGCCAAATGATTGTGAGAAATTAGAGACCCTCACTGAAAAAAAATAAGATGTCCATCAAGATGGACAAGTGCAATGAAAAGTAAGAAGCTGAAGAAAAATGATCTAGAGGACGACTGGCCAAGCAGCAGTTCCACCGTTATGACCTGGTCTTAGCTGAGCCTTTACAGATTAATGGAATCATGCTGTCATATTGCTGGTGGTATGAGCTGCTGGGAGACACAAAGTACAGCCTGTACAGGGTATTTCCACTACATCAAGTCAGCTATTGCTTTCTTTTTTATTTTTAATATGAGTCGAAAATGTCTGTAACATCTTTGTTCTCACTCGCAGTGATTTCATCATGTCTGGGTAACAGATTCACTGACACCATCTGTTCCTAGTCCTTTCTTGAACAGTCTGGAGTATAGCACTCAATACCCTTGACATGTCTAGTACCTCCTACAAGAAATTTGAAGGTTTTCAGTTTCTCAGTCATAGGCCTTTCTAAATCAGTTATCTACTCCGGTCAGCAGTTTTCTGTCTCATTATTTTTATTAGAATATATCTTGTTATGAAGCTTAACCTGGTAGTTCCATACTAGGTTTCATGATAAGGAAGACCTGCTGGCATAGCATTGGACACATACTTGGAAATATGAAAGCCAGAATACTTATTGCAGACCAAAGCATGTCATTGCCTAGAGAAGTCATGGATGCCCTGTCCTGGATAGGTTCAAGGCCAGGCTGGCAGAGGCTCTGAGAAAGCTGGTCTAGGTGTCCCTGCCCATGACAATGCAGCTGGAAATAGATGATTTTTAGGGTCCTTTTAAACCCAACCATGGTTCCATTAATATTACAGAAAGAGTCCGTAGCTCAATCAAACATAGAGTTACATGCGGAAATGTTTGGACAATTTAAAGCAAAAGAGATCCTGACATTCACCTCATATGAGGACAGTGTGGATGCTTAAGCTAAGTGGGCCCAGAAGAAAATAAGTTTAAATGTAAAAATCAGAGTAAACCTTGAGGCATGGCTTAACAAAGCACTATTGGAGAAAAAGACTTGTAGGAACTGCTTGAAAGACCCTTGAAGGGTGTCCTCTAGTCTGCTCAATGCTGATAAAGCATATACTAGAGCCTTTTATCCTACTGAAGTCATCGTTCTTTTGGAAAAGATAAAACAGAATTAACTAGTGGGAGATCAGTGCAGAATGGTAATAATGATAGACTACAAAGACAGGAGTATTTGGGGCTGATTAGTCTGGGGACAAGAATGCTGAGGGTACCAAGATCAGACAACGGAAAATGAGAAAAGCATAAACTCCCTGTTATTAGTTTAAAGCAAGGAATGGCAGGTAAAAGTAAATCAGGGATGGTACAGTATTAGATATTAAAAAAATTTTTGCAAACATTAAGGATAGTTCAGCACTAGTTTAAGAGAGAAGACTGTAGACTCTCCACAAGGGGAGATTTTAAAAAGCAAATTAGAAAACTCGATAGGAATGATTTCACTACTCTGGGACAGGGTATGGATTAGACCATTTCTCAATGATCTTTCAAAGCTTGTTTCCTATGAAACAATTACAATGTAAATATACAAACATCCTAGTAATATTGCTGCCAATACTATAAATTCTGTTTCTAGGTAAAAGCATACTCGATGCTTCTAAACAAAGCTACAAAAGGAAAAACAAAATAAAAAACTTGCATTGTAGAGCACTTAGAATACTAAATATATTCATTCCTAGATTAAAAAGATACATGGTACTCCTAGTAAAGCCTTACTTTCTAGTCTGAAATCATAGGATATAGTTTACTGTATTGAAGCTGGAGTTGACCCTTCATTTTGCCTGTCTTGATTTTTTTCAGGAGTAATTTTTCACAGTGATAGACACTGGATAAAATCTTGATACCTGAATTCTTAGTCTTCTTATCTAATAAGAAATATGGTAAAGGGTTACATTTAAGGTTTTTTGTTCTTGACCTACAATGTGTCATTGTATCTGCTTATGATGATAAAGAATTGTATAATCTCATGAAGAAAGAGCAAGAGGCAGCTGGCTAATTTTCTTATCAACAACCACTGTAGTGCTTTGATAAAAATGAAAACTTTGGACGCACATAAGAATTGAAACTGATAAAAAGCATCTACTGGTTTCTGAACAAAAATTGCTAATCTTGCAAAAGGGGGCTGTTGTCATCATGACCTTCTACTAATAAACATTAAAATACAGAACTATTTAACTTAATTTTGTAGCTATTCCTGCAGTGCATGCAAATGGAATTTAATTAAAGATGAAAAAAGTTACATTAGATAATGTTTTTGACCTCCTGCCCAATTACTGTCTATAAATATACCAACCTCTGCTTCTGGCAAGCATATTGCAAATGAAACAAAAATACATTAAAGAGATATATCTATTGAATAGAGTTTCAGAAGCATTGTTCAGAAGCATTGAACACTCTCGAAAGACATAGGAAAAATCTTTTTTCTCTCAAAGACCTTGCAATTTCAAGTGCCCAAGCTGAGAAATGGGTAAATAAACACAATCAACACAATCAGGATAAAAATAAACATATGTGTGTTTCTTTTTGTTCTTTATAAAGTTGAGCATAGATATTTCATCACCTACTCTCACATTCTCCTCACTTCTACTAAGCCATTTCGTCTTACTTCAGTATTGAGCACCCATTTCTATCCCTATGCTTCCATGCACATCTGATTCGTTGGAATCAGTTACATTATTGTACATTTTTTAAATGAAGAGGTTGCCACTCTTTGCTATGTAGACATGTGCATGACTGTAAGTGAACTTTGTTGTTAGACTGTTTCTTTTACTTGCAAAATTATATGCTGAGTATAAAAAATGTGTGCTGGTATGCTGGGTTAAAAAAAGAGAAGCAGAGTAATAACTGTCATGCTGTAGATTCTATACTGGTTACTTTCATGGTTTTCAAGTTTCCCGCAGCTATTAATGTATAGTCAATTTGTATTTAAAAAAGAATATTTAAAGCATTATTACTGAAAAATTTCTGAAATTTTTTGATCCTCTTCTCATGAGAAGATACATCACATGGAAAAGAAGATTTTTCCTGCCTACCAATATCCAGAACTCCTTTTGAAGCACTCCTCAACGATTTCAGTTACCAAATAAAAGTAGTCTATCTCAAAAGTCCACCCTGCTTCTTTCATCCCTAACAGATGTGCCTAGCATAGGTTCAGGAGAAATAATTTTTTTCTTAGAATTTCAGTTCTCTCTAATGGCTCAATTTTAATTTTCTTGGTAGAGAATTTTTTCCTGCACTGCACGCAATTATGTCTTAATCTCACTGTTGATGAAATGGCGTTAAGGCATTCAAAGGTCAATCTTTCAGCTTTCATAATAGAAATGATGGCAAAAATAGTCACAGGCACAAAGCAGATATTTAATTGTATGTTTTAAAGAGTTGCTGCTGTTCTCAGTAGAGTTGAAATTGCCATTCATTAAGACATCAAAAAAAGCCCACAGTTACAAAAAAAAGAAACATCCAAAATAACTAAAATCACAGCCAAATGCAGTAATGGCCAGTTTATCATCAAAGCGATAGTAGTTCAATCTGCTCAAAAAGTGTAAATAAACTTTGTCAGCTCCTGCATTCATGACAGAAATCAGTGATAAAAATCTTATTTAAATCAAAAAATGAAGCATATTGACTAATTTAACTCACTTGAAAGATTAAGATCCTGAAGTAGATTCCAGACTTAAACTGAGAAACATTGCTAATTACCAACAGCGATCTACTTCACAAAGAATAAAAAAAACCTGCTTGGATCTCAAACATTTTTGCCCACAGCAAGTGGAGTGAGACAGCCAAGTCAGTTTATTCTGAAACTTATGATGTTCTGATAAGTATTTTGCAAACTGAAGTAACTAGAATAAAGCAGCTTTAACATAGGACTTATTCAGCCATAAAGCCAGAAAATAAGAAATCTGAATCTCTGAAATCCAGCTATTTTAACAGAACACTTTAAAGTACATGCTTTATAGGATACTGGTAGCTACAGAAAACAGACTAAAAAAGAAATGTGTGTAACTTGTCCCAGTGATGAGGACAACTCACAAACTTCTGCCATAACTACAAGTATTGATTTAACAGTATAAAATTAGCAGTAGGATTAAGCTAATTTTGCAACAACCACTTACAAAACCCATTTTCTGGAATGCTTTTCTCCAGACAGCTCTTTTATTGAATTCAGCAATGCTGGGCATGTCAAACACACTTGAAGACCTTTATCATTTCTGGAATATGTCTTTTCTCCAGACAGCACTTTTATTTAATTCAGCAATTCTGGCCGTGTCAAACACACTTGAAGACCTTTATCACCTATGCAGAATTCAATACATGACCACGAAAAAACATTGGTTTTACTGTTACTGTAATTTCTACAAATATCTTATAACTTTTTCACAAGAAATAAGACAGTAGTTGAAAAATTATGGAAAACTGCAAAAATGTTTTATTTCTTTCACAATTTGAAGTGTGATACCCTTATTAATAAAAAAGTTGCAGTAAGGAAGATATATATCTATTAACTTCAGATCACAGCAGACAATATGTAAATACCAAATCTTGTTCAGAAGAGTGCTAGTAGTACAATTATAAGTAGTTTATTATCACCTATGGTGAAGTTTTTGCAATTTGGATCAGTTACAATAATCTTTTTTGTAGAATACATAATTTACAAGGCAATGCTTTCAGAGAGCAAGACTGCATTCTGTCTCTTATCTTTCTTTGATTATTTTCAAAATTCAACATATCTGGCCTTTTCCTTTCTACAGCTGCGCATTCCCACTTGCAGGAGTAGTTAATTCAAAAATGCATTTGTGTTCTCTATGAGCTGAGGACGTGGGACTTAAGGTAATGACTTACTATGAGACTTACAGAGATCTTCCAGTGAGATCTTTTCTGTCTGAGCTTAAAGTATTACAACAATTTGCACCTAAATCTTTATTAGATCAAGAAGTGATCCTGAAACTATACCATTTCTGCTATATTCCAAGTTATCTACATTTAAATATGCATTTAAAAAAAGGTCTCACTTTTTTATTTTGTGTAGAGGTGTATGTTAAATTCAGTTGCCTGTATCAAATAGTCTTGAAAACCATAAAACATGCAGTAGCTATGCTAACAATTATTCAATAAAAATTAAGTTTCTAATTTTTAAAAATTATTTACTGCATATCTTTCTCCTGTCAAGACAAGCAAAATTTACAAAATTTCTCATTGCAAGAGATTGGATGTGGCACTTTTATAAAATATATTTTGTGTCATAGTTTCACAGAATGTAAAGCCAGAAGATCTCATTTCAAACATCTAATCTGACTACATCAAGACCTAGATTGAATTAACTGAACTTCAAATTACCTTGAAAACTCACATATTTATTACAGGTAAACTGTTTCTAATATTTTTAAGGAAAGAAAATCCAGAAGATACCCAAAACTAACTACTTTCTTATTAAAACCACTATAAAAATAAAAACCAGAGATATGCTGACTATTCCATTTTATATGGCTATTAAAATTTACAAAATACAGACATGTTAAACAAGTATTTCTCTCCCTTAATGAGGATGGAAAATAGTATAAGAGAAGGATGATAAAATTATGAAGAAATCTCTTAAGAGAGTTGAGGTTGCTGTCTCAGTTGGTTAACAATTTTCTCATCATAGCAGCAACTTCAGGTTTTGAGAAGCTTTAGCTACCAAACTTAGCTCATATTTTCTCTTTGAGAATAATAATTGCAAAAAATTATCCTTTTTCATATAAACATAGTCATACTCTTGTTATGTGAACAATTAATAGGTTCTTATTTAAGAGGAAAATGTACAAACTTTCGTAGATGTTTAAGAGAATAGGAATGAGAGTCACCATGTGATTGAAAAAGCATACTTTGTAATGAAAAAATACGTGAGTTCAAAACAAGAACAGCCTTGGCTTGATCATACTTGCATTATTGTAAACAAAACTGCTGATGGGATCTTCAGTCTGCAGAGATATTTCAGGATCAAGTGCTAAACTTAAAAACAAAAACAGTGCAGCATAATGTTAAAGGAAATCATACAATTTATTAAGTGTCATATTTCGTCTTACAAAACTAAAATTGTTAAAATTAACTCTGAGTACTTGCTCTAGAAGATATAGCTCAGTTCTTAATGCTTCTTTATGGCAGATTTAATTTCATGGCCAGCACAATTTTGGTTTCCTGCACCTATCTTCATTCAACTGGGACTCAATGGTAAAGAAAAACAAAAAGATAATGACTATAAGTTATGACAATTTTAATATTAAAGAAAGACAAAAAGAATTCAAAAGCACAACTAAAAGAGGAGTAAACCCACAATTATTTACTTTGCTTAAGTTCTAAAATAAAAAAAAATTAAAAAAAAAAAAAAAAACAAACAACCCAAAAAAAAATCAAAACCCAAAACCAACTCTGATTTTCTTGCTGATTTACCTCTAGGCCTACCAGGGTTGACCAAAACATGTCATCTCATGTTGTGGTCAACCCTGGTAGGCAATTAAACATGGTACAACCACTTGTTTGCTACCCATCCAGTGGGATGGGGGAGAGAACTAGAAGGGTAAAAGCGAGAAAACTCATGGCCTGAGATAAAGACACTCTAAGAAGGAAAGCAAAAGCAGCACAGAAAACATGAAATTGATCTTCTCTTTCCCTGGGAGGGGAATATTTTGCCATTTTCAGGAAAGTAGGGACCATCACATGTAACAATGACTTGGGAAGAGAAATGCAGTTAATCCAAAGAAAAGACTTTGACTGTGTAAACCCTTCTCTGCAGCAACTGAAAAATCCCAGTGTTGACAACACTTTTTCAGTCCCAAATTCAAAACACAACACCATACAAGCTACTAAGCAGAAAGTTAACTCTATCCCAGCACAAACCAACACATCTTATTTCTGAAATTTGTGCATACCTGTTGGGATCCATAAAATTAGAGGGTTTTGAGAAAATGGTAAAAAAGACAGGCCTCAGACAGCAGATTTGTGAACATTGCTAATGCAGCAGAAAGTTTTCTAAGCTGTAGCGCAGACATGAGAAATAGCACAATAAGCCTCTGTGATTTGCCCTTTTAGGTTGCAACAAGTTTATTTAATGTATATCTTTAGAAGGTTAGTATGAATGAGTCTCTGTGCTTTGTCTCTCATTAACGAGCCATTGTGTTAATTACCATTACATATGTTTCATATGATAGGATAGAATTATTATCAATATGTTTTTGCTCTATGTGTGATTGGCTGAAACCTAGGCTGAGATGGCTTTATGCTATGCTGTAATGTGACACCTCCTTGGCATTCCATTTGGATCAGAGAGCTGTGAAGATCCTGTCTCCATTGTCCTAACAATGTGCTGAGACTGATGTGTGAAATAAACAGCTCAGGACACTGATTCGGATGTCCCGTCCCTGTTCGTGGTTGTATATAAATTGCTGACGGCAAAACATACCTATTTACTCTATTCCCGGAAATTGTGAATATTTACAAATGGGCAAGATATTGATTGACAAGATGGTCATTGTAAGTTACCTTCATCATTTTGATAAACATTTCCCTAACTTTTATAAATTAAAAAAAGGCAAGCCAATTCTCAAAAGAAAAATTGTCATGAGAGTGAAAAATGCATGAGATGTGAATTTAATTCCACTTTTTTTATTTTGGCTTGGCTTCTATAGCCTTTCCAAAAATAAGTGGTTTAAATGACTTCATGTTTAAGTAAAGAAGCTGTTAGTGCTTAACCATATAAAATCATCTAAATAACCCATTCAAAATCCTTCAGAGAAAAAACTTTTTAAGTAGCCTCTTACAACTCTATCTCATTTCTTTTGATTGTCTCTGTAAAATCAAATGGTGGAGGCATGCTGACATGAAATCTTGCTGAACAGATTCAGGCTGGTGCCAGGGGGAGAAAGGAGAGAGGAGAGAGCTAAGGAGAGTCCTTAGCTTCTGCTTTTTTAGACTAACAAGACTGATCTGGGAACAATGATGTTAGGTTGAGAAGAAAGTCAGAGAAATTACCTGGTTCAACTCCAAAGGCTTTTAAAAATATCCCTTCTCTCTAAATAAAGGGAAGAGGGAGGACAGCGGCATTCATTGTTTTCTGGATTCATAACGAGCTGTTGTCATTTTCTGTTTGGCCTCATTTCTTCCTGAGATTTTTCATTACATGTTTTAGCTGGTGAATAGCCAATCTGCTTTGTATGCAGTACATGTTAGGTAGATAGTCCTAATATCATGGGTAGATAGTTTCATCAGTAATAAAAAGAGACAAAATGTTTATTCTAATAAATGCAAACACTTCATTATATATAAAAACTTTTCAGCTCTTAAATTTTTTGTTAAAACTCTATTGTTAAAAGCATTTTTCTTTTGGATAGTTATTTGGTCATGTTGTTTTATTGAGAATAATTGCATTGCTTCTTCTCAGCATTCTTGAGGGTAGAGGCCATTGACTATTCAATAGATACATAAAAGAAATTTCTTAACCATTGTCAGAAAATGAATTACTCTGTTAGTATATGGGGGCTTTATGCTTATATGGCTTTTTTCTATTTGGCAGCCTAAATGGTCTTGCTTTATTATACATAAATGGCTTCATTACAGAACAGTACCAGTTATTATAACCTATCATTTCATGAAGTTTGTCATCTCAATTATCTAAGGAACAAAAAACATGTGCTCTATTTGGAAGGAGATGTTATTTGTAAGTATTGCTAGTGCCAAGACAATTCACTATTGAAAGTGCAGTGATGTTATTTCTCTCTAACATAAATATCTACACAGGACAGAACTTATAATGATACACAGAGTTCAGTGACTCCTTTCAAAATATTTTACTTAAATTAGCAAATATGTTAGTGTTTTTAAAAGAAAACAAGATTTTTTTTTTGCAAAGTTCTCTTTTTTTTTTTCAAAGGGAACTACAATTGTATTCCCATATCTCTGTGCATTGATTTATAATCACAAGTATAATCTTGCCAATTTTGAGTATCTTTTTTAATAAACAACTGTTTCATATGCTTATGATCCAGCTGAGAAGGAAAATCTGCCTTTCAATAAGCGTTCTTACTGTTAATTTAGTTACACAACAAAAGATTATTAGTTATGAAATATGCTATACATTATATACTTACAGTTTTGCACAGACTCAGAAAAACCATAGACGTTACAAATAAAGGTTTTTGGGTTTTTTTTTAATAGCTCAAATTAGATGACAGAGAGTTAAAGCAAGACATTATAGTATCCGTTTTATTGTCACTGGTAATATTGCCAATGATTAAACATTCTTTTTCTTAAGTTAAGAAATATGCAAATTCATTGAAAATTAATTTTAAATGAGATATCTCACTTATAAAAATAGATATAAAAAAAATAGATAACAAAATGTGTGTGAATGGATTGCTATATACTTTAATCATAGATATAAATCACAGAGAGCATTATTTAATGTTTGGTAATGGCCCAATACTTAAATAGAGAAGCCTAACAGTCCTATTCAAAATAATGATGAATTTATATTGAAGCTCATTTCCCTCCATCTACTTGCCAGGTTTTACCATGTGACATTTATAAGCAGGGTTAATTTCTTCAGACCTATTAATGGTGGTTTTCATCCTTATTTTCCCATGACTTATTCTTTGTGTCTAATTGTGCTACACCTGCTATGATCTGAAACAGCACTGTACCAAACAGGAAAAGGTAGTAATTTTCTCCTTCTTTAGTTTGGTAATTCCAAACGAAATGTAAAAATACTGCACAGCTCTCAAAGCTTTCTGTTCTTCGAAAGCATTTGTTTGCATTCTAACAAAAATATTTTCTCCTTGTTTGAAAAGCAGCAGCACATGAAATTTACCTGAGAGACTAGGACTGTAGTAATCATATTTATTCTAAATGTTCCTTCAAAAGTTAGAATATTTACTATAGAAATTTATTTTTATAAATATTACTTATATAAGCAAGAAAATGTCCATTACACATATAAAAAGAATAATGAATTTGAAGAAAAAAAATAGCCCTTAAACCTTTTTTTGTTCAATTAAATTTGTGGTTACATATCTCATTGACAACACTGGCTGATTCCAATATTATAATTCTAGATTAGTTAGCATTTCTTAGACAATTACAAAAGAAAGTGGTAAGGAACTCTGGTTTTGTCTGCAAAACTCTCATTTTCAGTATAAAAATGTTTTCATAGATAAGTACAGTGTCATGCAAAACCTCTGAAGCCCAATATTTTATAATTTAAAGCAGAATGATCTCAGTTCAATTTAACAATTGAAATAAGCTTAGCTTTAAGGATGCAAATAATCTTTTAAATTCATATAATTTTGGCTCCTATGGGACAGTTCACATGATGACCGCTCTGCATAAGGTTGTATATTTTCCTGAGCAGAATAGAATTAAGAAAAGCAGCATAACATGTCATGCTTCTGCAGATGGCATGTGAAACATGGACTATTATGTTACACAGGAGAAACTCCCTTCAACTTATTTTATAAATTAGGAATGAAAAATTTCATTCTACACTTTTCATCCCATGTCATGAATGGGAGGTCATGTTTTCTTCAGAAGTACTTCATTCTTTGTTGATCACTAAGAATTGTTCAAATACCATTCAGCTAGAGAATAACAGAACTTATTGAGTTTATTTAAATATATCTTTTTGTTCCCTTATATCTCATTTATTCAGGCTCTTTTAGATTAAAATAGACATTTACTAATAAAACTGAAGGAAAAATTGTACCTGATAAACTCAGCTTCCCCTTTCTTCCACAAAACTGTTATTAAAGAAACTTTCACAATGAAGTTACCTGGATTATTTGAAGTTAAGGTTTTATTTGTATACCTTGTGACACACAACTATAGCAGACAGGGGCTTGAGTGACTGCCTGATAAGCAAAACCATGACTTGCATGGGAAGAAAATTTTGTGTAGAAGTTCTAAGAGGAAAAGTCTGTTGATTTCTGCATTTTTCCCTTCTAGAGTGAGAAGTAAGTTATTCATTGAGCTCTCTAGGGGTTACTGAGCTGGGATTCCTGAAATTAAGAGAGAAAACAAAGTACAGTGTTGCTGTTGCTTGTCTCTTGAATAGACTTGGTGATGCAATATTTAGGTGTAGAAGTAAATTGCTTAAAAGCTTATTGCTTCTCTGTTTCCAAATTTTGTACTACTGGTTAATGTTAAAAAATACTAAAGTAGCAGAAAAATTCTATCCAGTGGCTTCCACCTATAACATATAATACATTCCTCTCAGCTCTTTTGGTCATATTTTTTGCAAAATGTTTCATAAGAAGAGGACCAGAAAATATAAAATTTCATGTTTCAGTCACAAGTTCCAAAGCGTTCCCATTTAGGGCCAGCACTCTCCAATATTTCTGCAAACAACTCAGACACAGAGTTTGAAGGTGGATTGGGTAAGTTCACCAATGAAATTAAACTGGGAGGAGCTGCTGACTCTCCCAAAGGCAGGGAGGCCCTGCAGAGAGACCTCAACAAATTTGTCAGCTGGATAACCCCATGAAGTTCAACAAGACCAAGCGCTGGATTCTGCACCTGGGATGGAGCAGCCCTGAATGTACATAGAGACTGGGGAACAAGATCATGTAGGGCAGTGCTGTGGGAGGGAGTCTGAGAGTCCTGGTCAGGATGAGTCAGCAGTGTGCATGAGTGAATAGAAGGCCAGCCATGTCCTGGGTGCGTCAGGCACAGCCAGGCAAGAGAGGGCATTGTCCCACTCTGCTCTGCGCTGGGGCAGCCTCACCTCGAGTGCTGGGGGCAGTTTTGGGTGCCACAATGTAAGAAGGATGTAAAGCTGTTAGGGAGTGTCCAAAGGATGGCTCTGAAGATGATGAAGGGTCTAGAGGAGAAGTCATGTGAGGAGATACTGAGGTCACTTGTTCTGTCTAGACTGAAAAAGAAGAGACTGAGGGAAGACCTCACTGTAGTCTACAATTTCCTCACCAGATGAAGCCCGAGGACTTGCACCAGTCTCATTCTTCTCTGTGGTGACCAGCAACAGGACTCAAGAGAATGGGGGGAAACTGTGTCAACAGATATTTAGGTTAAATAGTAGGAAAAGGTTTTCTACCCAAAGGGCAGCTGGATCCAGAATAGGCTCCCCAGGGAAGGGATCATGGTACCAAGCCTGCCAAACCTTCAAGAAACATTTGGACAGTGGGCTCAGGCAAATGGATGGGATTCCTGGGGTATCCTGTCCAGAGCCAGGAGTTTGACTTAATAATCCTTGTGGGTCTCCTTCACCTCAGGATATGCTATGACTCTGTGATTCTGTGTTTTACATGAGAATATTTTTACTTTGGATCCTAATTGTAAAATACAGAAAGTTTTAAAAACATGAAAACCCTGGAAGAGAAAAGCCTGAAAGTATTGTTCAGAGTCAATGGAGGTGTGAGACTCAGATAATCAAACATTCTAATTTGTGCTTACCAAGTCTGAATGCAGTGGGCATATTTCATTTCCCTGTCATGCTCTGATCCACTGTTGCTAGGGAGGGAGGATACGGTGGTAAAATGATTTTATGCACTAAAGTTGATTTAAATTACACCAGTCATTCTCACAATAATCCTTTTAATTGCTCTTAGGAATTATGAAATTAATTAAGAAATATCTCGTGGCATCCCCTCAATTTAAAAAATAAAATATTGGTTTAAGTCATTGAATGATTACTACCTTGTGAAAAGTAATCATCTTAGCTTTTTACTTCTATGAAGGAAAAAAAATATCAAAAAGAAGATGAAAGTTGAATGTGCCTGATAAAGAAAGATTCCTCTTTTGAATCCATTTCTCCATCTCGGTGCCTACCTTATCAACTAAACCAGATGAGATTAGTGGTGTCTTGAGTCCCATTAAGAGGAAGAAAGCCTTTGTTTTTTACTTGGTAACACTCAATTTCCTGTCATTTTCTCTCTTTCTAAGCCTTTCCCAGCCTTAAACTGCTGGGAAAATACATTAACCTTTAAAGGGAAGTGGCAAAATAATCTATTATATGAAATACAAAAATATTTCCTTCAAGCTATAGTATTTTATTTTCTTTCTGTACTCATTAAGTGTTTAGGCAGTGTTTACAGTTGCACACTGTTAGCCAGATTTAATTAGGTGACACAGGACATTGAAATATATTAAGAGAACCCTGCCACAGCTGAAGATATGTTCCAGGAATCAGATGATGGCAGGAATTGCAAGGGTGGTATTAAACTTATGTCTGCATTGCCTAGCCCTTGGTTCTTTGAATTCTGAAGTTCTTGCTCTGCAACATTTTAGAATATTCTCAGTCTAATTGCTAATCACACTGCTTGTCAATGACTACAAGGTGTGAAAGGATAGGAAACTCTTGCTTCTGCTCTCATTTCTTTACGTCTTCTGTAGCACTAATAGAATTACAAGGTAGAAATCATTATTTTTCATACAGAGCACTGGGAAAATCCTTATTCTGGAAATTATATTTTCATAGCAAATAATGCCAGTCAGGTTCCACCAGATGTGTGACACAAAATCAGTTAGGCTATACCTAGAATCTAGATAACTGCTTGTTTTGATCCAAACCATATATTTTACTCATCTGCAATTTTGCTATTAAAGAGAATGCATTCTGCATTTATATCAAATGCTTCTCTTTAATGAATAGAATTGAACAAGGAGAGAATTACATTAAAAACATTAAAGTAGAGACAGCTGTGGTGGGGGAGAAATTCAGTCTGTTCAATATAGGCAAGATTCTGAATAAGGGTCATGAATGCTGCTTAAGCAATGGGCCATTAGGGCGGTGTGGTTATCATGAAATAATCTCACCCCTGGAGAGATAACCACGGACCAGATGCAGCCATGTGCTTCTAAGCACCCAGGTGTGTAGTTATCATGATAACCACACCTGCTGATTTTGTTTCATTGCCACCATAAAATTCCTCGTATTTCGTCTCAGTACAAACAGAACGCAGTGTTTAAATATATTATTCTGACCACAGAAAATTGCCAATTAATGCAAGAATAGTTAAGTAATTTAAGCTGCAATGTTTCTGCAAAACCATATAAAAATGTGGTGGAGAGAGTAGTACTTGTTGTAGGGTAAGCTTGAAGGAAATAGGTCTTTGTTTCAGAGCAGAAAGGGTACATTATCAGATGTTTGAGATACTTGAAAGACAAGACCCTGTGTTCCAATGCACCAGGACAAAGCCAGAGCTACTGTCTTTTCTTCCTCACTTGCCAAATATTTGACCTCTTAATGCTAAAATAGATACAAAGGATTCAGTACCTGTAGCAAAAATCTTTAGATAACATTTTTCCCCCCAAAACCAGGCTTCATCAAACCCCTTTGGTACCTATCTCCTGAGAAATCCCAAAGATTTGAATTCATAGTGTATGCATCAAAGGCCCCACTTTCTTTTGTCTGGAGACGATGGTTGGGATGGCTGTTGGCAAAATATTCACAGTCCCCTCAGGGAGACGAGCTGTCAAGTAATAATAAGGCAGTGAGGAGCATCAGGGAACAGGGTCTGGGCTTCTGTGGAAATACCTCTGAATCTGACTTGTTTTAAAGGCTAGGGGCTCCATCTAAAAACTATATGGTCCTCTCTCTTCACTGAAGCAGAGTTACCTGACACAAAAGAATACATTAGGAAAAAAAGCAAACAGATGGAGTTTCATCTTCACAGCTTTAACCAAATAAAAGGAAAGGAGGGGCTTTGTTTTCTTTCCTTAATTAAATCTGATTCTCTTTGAAGTAAATTTCTGTTGTCTGGAAGAGGCCTACATAAAAAAAAGCTGGACAAAATTAAATTAAATTTTTTCAGTTCGTTGAGGTTTTAAGACACAGGATGATGTTTGAAATATGCCTGAAATTTTGACAACCTCATCATAAATTAATTTTACGCGATCTAGTAAAATTAGGTCTGTAGCTTTATCAGCTGAGTGTCCTGTAATTCATCTAGGGTGCACATTTCAGCAAGCATATAGCACAGACAGAAATTAAGTATAAATTTTACGACAAATATTGATGATAAACAGTACTTGTTAAGAAGAAATATTACCAGAGGGAAAAGCTAAGTAAAACATTTGCTACACCCACATAATCTAATTTCAAGTTTTTAAAGTATTTTAAGATTTTGTGGCTGGCTTTCTAAAGGTAAGATTACCTTTAGACTCTCAAATCATAATGTTATACAAAGCAGTGTCAATCATATCAGGACAGCATGATCAGAAGCTGCTAGTCTAGCTGGGCTTTTTTTTGTGATTTTTTTGCTTTTGTTTTTTTTTTAGTTTTTTTTTTTTTGTTTGTTTGTTTTGTTATTGTTCATTTGATCAGTTGGATTTTTTAAGTCCAGATTCCTGCATAAGCAACAAGACAGAGTGGACAGAATCAAAGCTAAAACTCAGCAACACAGTTGGAAATATAAATGATATAAGGCAAAATATCACTCTAAATCTCTAAATATATTTGATATTGTGTTTTCATTGCATCTTGGTCGTCAGGGGTTCATGAGGGAAAAAATAACAAAGAAAACCCAATAACTGAAATATAGTCAGATAAGTGGCAGAGGAAAGAAGTTATGAGACAAAACAGAATGGAAAGGATGCAAAAAAAAATAAAAATCCTAAAGAGAAAAAAAAAATTGGAAAAAACAACTAGGGAAAATTAGAAAACAAATAACTGAGTAAATTGTACCAAAAATGTTATTAAAAAGCAACAGAAAAATAATATATAATAAAAGATTAAACTATTATTTTAATTTAATAAATTAATTGATTATAACTAACTGTAACTATAAATATAACTAACTATACTTTTAACTAACTGTAAGTATAAATATAAATATAAAATCTTAGATCAATTAATATTGTAAATTAATATGATTATATTCCCTTCATTTTAGTTAACTTGTGGCATTCACTTACTATTAGAATTCTGTCTGAAATGTCATTTATTTAGGTTTGGAAAAATAAAACACAGTTTAAAAGCCTTTGCAAAAACCAGACTTCACTTTTCCACGTTTCTAGGTCTCATAGCAATGGCTGAGGTAAAGGCATAAATCAACTTGATGAATACATGAATTTGTGGAGACAGAATAACAAATATCTTAAGGAATTGTCAGTTTCATACATTGCATTGCCCCTATGCTCTGCTTTAAAAAGAAAAAAAATCTGAAAAATAGTCACCTAAGCATTTTATGGCTCTTCATATTTTTCCAGATACAAAATTCTTTTTAAACACACTATTATCTTCCTGCCATATGTTTAGACTCTTTTAAACATATTTTTCATATTTAGATATTATTTGCTGAAAAAAAAATTAATCTATACACTTACTTGAAAGTATTTTTTTCCTTGTTTTGTGCTTGTGTGTCTGAATTTTGTAGGGATTTTTTGTGCTGTGTTGTTATGCTTTGTTTTGTTGTGTTTTTCGAGAAAAATGCATGAAATATTTTTTCAAGAGAGGACATACTGGAGTTGACATTCTCAGATATTATTAAAATGATCCAAAAGTGACTTTGTTATAGTTTTTCTTAGAAGAGTTTAGGGAAAAAAAAAACTATATCTGGTAAGGGGAAACTGAAGCTAATTACTATATAAAAGTACAAAAGGGATTATTTTGCCATGCAAGAGGTAATTCATAATAAACCGTTTTTCAGGAAAATTAAAGAGGAAAAGGAAAGGAAGGAGATAATTCATCAGATAGTCAAACTCTGGCAAAGAATTCCTTTAATCATGTAGACCTGAGCTAGCAAGCTCATCCTGATTTGACCACGAAATTTAAAATAAATAGATGCAAAGCAGTCTGCTAAGGGCTCAGGTAAACTAACCCCCAAACAATCAGTAAATCCACAGTATTTAATTTTCAAAGTCCAACTCTGAGCCCTTTGCGTTTTGAGCAGGGGAGGGGAGAAAGCATTCAAAAACTTCACGAGTGAGCTGAGTTTAGTCTTTGGTAAAAGGAACAGGGCACTGGAAAGTGATGCACATTTCTTATTTATCTCTGTTACTAGTAAAAAAAAAAAGCAAAATATATTGAGAATAGCTCATGTGGAAGCAATACTTTATGGCTTTTTTTAGCATTTATTTAAGAGCCCTTGAGCGGTAACTCCTTTTAGCCTGATCAGATATTTTTTCAGGATGCTTAGTTACCAGGTAAACTTCTAGGAACATAAAAACCTTTCAGAGTTAATTTATCTTTTCTCCTCCACATGTGTTCTCCTTGAAGTACTCTGTGCTAAGGAAGAAGAATCTTGTGAGGTAATTTCCTAAAGAAAACAGGCAGATGTAAGATTTTCTAATTAACTCTTCTCGCCTATTTTAACTTATGCAGATGTAAGTTATCTAATTGTTACTTTATTGGCTCTGAATAGATTGGTTGTGTTTTAATGGCATCTGTATGTTTCTGCTTCACTAGCTTTATAGGAACCATAGCTGTGATAGGAAAGCTATATTGACTGACTTTGAGATAGCTGAAAATCACATACTAAAACTCAACACACAATTTCTTATTTTTTTACTATTTAGTCTAAGAAGTAGAACATCCACAAATCTAACAGACCAATTTATCTATCTGCCTATTTGCTAAATGTCTACAGTGTGGCAACATATAATTGGTTTATTTTGTACTAAGAAATAACGTGTACAAATAATCTGATTAATGCAAATAATCCACAACTCTGAATAATCTACTGCTTTGATAATGATGTTAGTAACTACCTTACTTTCCTTTGTCTCATAACAGCATCTCCTCCTATTACAGGTCAAAATGCAAACACCATGAATAGCTGTCCCAGACATAACAGGAAAATAATGGTAGAGAACACAAAAGTACATGTCTGAAAAGGTGGAGAGGAAGCAGGCATCTTAGAAAGAGAACAAAACAGAATAACCCTATTGGAAAGAAGAGGCAAGAGGGGGAGAATACAGGGAAAGGCAAGGCATAAAGCATTATGAGCATTAGCAAGAGTGGGAAAACACTGTATTTCAGCAATAAAACATGCTGAACTTGAAGGTATTTTCAGCTGCTGGCAAGATGGGAAATAAAATACAAGCACAGTTGTATTTGATATAGTGTAAAGAATTTATAAGACCAAAAATCTTGGAAAACTTGCAATGACAAGAGAAGAAAAAATTTGTTGAACACAGGTCCTTTGATAAGGAGGAAACTTGAAAGATCCTTCCAAAAGGAAAAAAAGTCTGTGTAAAAGAGACTTATAAGAAGAGACAGAATGGAAAAGTGGGGATAGAAAACTTGAATATAATTAAGGAGCAATAAGCAGACACCTAGAGCTGTGGCAGTGAGGAATTGGGTTTTAACTACAAAGGGAGCAGAAATCATAGGCAATAATGGGGTTCTGGGACGGTCCCCTGTCATGTTATGGGCAATGTGACACTGGAGGAACACTCACTGGAAGACACTGGCAGCATTGCCAAAACAGTTTTCAAAGAATTTGAAAACCACAATTTACCATTTATAGTGATTGGTTCACTCTAGACTGGGAATGTGTTGCTTTTTAAGGGCTTGTGTTTAAAACAGACTGCTCTCTGAAAGAGCAATCTGTTAAGGTTCAATATTTTAGTTCATTGATTTATATTATACTTGTAAACCTGAAACTTCTGTTCTATCATAACCACTTGAAAAACATGATGTCTGTTTAATGAAAATAGTAAAGTATTGGTTTACTTTACTGTTTTTAATGCACTTCTGTCATTTCTCTACTGTTAATTTTACCTGGTTCATTTTTAAATTAATTTCCTAACTTTTATCAGCATTCAAATCGGCTATCAGAATTGACAATGAGTGCTTTCCTCAAAAGCAAATGATGACCTGAACCATGAATGTTCAAGGACAAATACTACTCAATGAAGATTTCTTTTGCAAGTGACTGAGTAATGAAGTGAAGCTGAAGCCTCTGGCAGTCACAGAAACATCTTTTGGAGAATATATTCTATTGTTACAGAAGTTCATAGCTCTTCTCCTAGAGTTCAATGAATTTCCTAGAGTTGAAATTGATAAAATGAAAAAAATTACACTTATAAACATTTATGAAGAGAAAATAAAGGTGAAAACTGCCACACGGAAGTAAATTTTGCATCCCAAATGTACATGATGGGTATCAGTGCCCTAGAAATCCTGAGGCATCTTTGTTTGGACATGCGAGAAAAATGCCTAGCATAGACAAGAGAAACTCAGCTCCAGCTTGTATGCAAGGAAATGTTGTTGAGTTTTGATGAGCTATCTGCTGCCAAATCATTGTTCCTTACTATGTTTAAGTTAGACCTCACTCAGCCTGACAGCTGTAAACTGTTTAATCTTAGACAGGATAAGTAAGAGCTTAGTTAAACCACTAAGTTTCCAAAATTCCATCTCAAAAATACAGCTCTGTCCAAAGAAGATCTTACCCAGGTAATGAAGATGCTTTTTGGGCCAGTATTTGTCCTGAAGACAAAAATATCAGGAAATGTTGGTTAAATGGCAAAGTCAAGTAAATAATTATCTGGCTTCATATGTGGCTCATTGTCATCCTTAGTCATGCTTGTGGCATCATATGCCAAATGAAATCCCTATCATAATAAATAATTAAACAATAATAACTTTAGCTTACCATATGCTACAACACTTGTGGCTAGGCAGAAAGAAAAAAACACCCGAAAAATAGGAATGCAAAGATTACAGGCTGAGTGGGTGTAGCTTGCTAAGAAATATGTATATAACAATAAAAAAAAGATACCTTTACCCTGAGCTAAGAAGGAATTGAAATAGTTTTTAGGTGCATACTATTTAAAAGGTCTCAGAGCACTGAACAAAAGTATTTTGCTTTATTGTTTGATTTCTGTTGTGTTCAGGGAATGAAAATGTATTTGTAAAGAGGATTTCATTAAGAGAGTAATACCTTTTTCTCATCCTGAATAGGTGACTCACAAAAAGATGAATTTTTCTAGCTCCACAAAAGAAGAATATCAGCTGCAACATTATGAGCTGCAGCCTCTTATGACTTTTGAGATCCAGACTGGTTCCCAGTTTCATGTGAGTTCTGACTGAGCTGTTGGAAACTCTCATTGATACTGCAGATCTACCTGGAAGAAAAATGACGCTAATTTACATACTTCATTATTCTTCAGGAAAAAGGTAATACTTGAGCATAAAATAATGAGTTCTCTAAAATATCTACCTGTTGTTCTTCCCATTTATCCTATTAAGGAATGAAGTACTTATTACCAATCCAATTTGGTAATGCAATGTCAGTAACTTGCTCATACTGAGGTGTTGTTGCACCAGGTAGCATAATTAGATGAGGCCACTTGACTTTGTGAGCTTGAGCCCTATTTCAAAAAGCAGTAGAGACCCAACTGATACATCAGAAGCAGTGCTAATCATCTTCCAGAATCCTGCAGAGATCCCACTCCATGCTGAATGCATAATTTCCAGCCCTCTGGACACCTCAGAGCAGTGCCTCATGCTCATCCTCGCTGTGTCCTTCTACAAGTTCAGTGCCTGCCCCCCAGACACCACCACTGTCTGTGCCTTGCTCAGCTGCTCCAGCCCCTCAACATGAACATCTGTATGCACATCTGTTTTGCTGGGTGCATGAATGCTCTCCCATGCTGAGACAGAGCAGTCGCCTCAAGAATGCATTTACACAATACCAGACAGGGACAGAAGCCACCAAAAGCCACCGTGACTCTCAAAGGCAGGCTGCAGCAGCCTCTTCATGTCCATTGAAAGATAATTTCCTGTTACATCCAGACCAACCCTATCCAGCTATACTAATTACCACCCGCTTAAACCCTTCTTTGCTCAGTCTGTGCTTTTCTGCAGGTGTGAATTTCATGCTAAATGAAAACACTCTTGCTGTCTTCATGCCTGGGAGAACAATAGAAAGACATCAAAAGCATTGTCAAACTTAGGGGAAAAGGCACTGGTTTGTGAAGAAGCCATTTGCGGGCAGATTTGACTTTTAATTTCAATTTAAAGAACGGCTTTCTGCTTATGAAAATGGAATATAATTCTCAACTGTTTTTATAAATTCAACCATTTAGCAATGACAATGGAAAGATAATGTGATACATTTTGGGAATAACTCTGCTCATAGCTGGATTTGGATAACCACTGTAGGTAGAGAAAGACAACAGGGAAATGTGCTTAAATATTTATTGGATTTCAGGAAAATACAACTATATCACATTATGAAGATACTAAAATAATCACAATTACTTGAACTGTAAAAACTTATTCTGATAATGTGTCTCTTTACAAAGGTGAGATGCAATTCACATTTTACTCACAAGTATGACTTAAAAATTAGTGTTTCCACCTTAGGAATGCACACGAGCATGCACGGCAGTTACCCTTGAAAATACACACAGTTGTTCTGAAATATCTGCTGCTTGGAATATATGCAGAGCAAGTCCAGAAATAATGCTATCTACCTCAGCTGACCAACCAAGATAACACTGATGGTGAATATTCCCAATTTTATTTGTCTTATTGCAATAGAGACATATTTGTTCATCATTTGTACATATAAAAAAGAAAATGTATTACTGGGTAGAAAATAAGTAATCTTCAAAATGAGCACTATGTAGAAAAATATTTTACTTTAAAAAAAATGAGTGCTGGGTATAAAATTCTGACTTGTTTTTGTTTCATATTCTTCCTCTAAATGCATAAAAATATATTATTTTTTAGCAATTACAAGTTACCTAGCTCCTCTTCAGTACATTACATATTCTGCAAAATGTGTGCACATAATTGAATATAGATTTTATATTATTCTTCTAATTTCTCTTTTGTAGTATACTTTGGTTAATAATCTTTTGCTGTTGCACTGCAATACCCAAGATAAAACATTCCTAACACATGCTGAAGAAGTAGCATTTGAAAATACTGAAGCCATAAATTAGACTTTAATTTTCAGTTTACAGAGAAATCAAAAGCAGCTTTCCACAGAATAAGAGATTTACTGAAATATGGTTTATTCTGCTTATTATATCATTGTTCTTAACAGTCTTCCATTTGGGAGCCATTTTTATAGGCACTTTGCAAATGAATAGAGAGAGAAGATTAAATTATAATATCAATTTTGTATGGTGAATAACCTGCATAATTCAGATGGAAGATAAGTCTAAAATCACATAGTTGACACCAGAAAAATATTGAGTTGAAAATAACAGGGGCTATGTACTGCCTTAGTCCAAATCTTTTTTTAACCTTGTTTATTTTGAAACATGAGTGCTCTGCTTGCTCATTAGTATTCATATCAATGTTTGTCCAAGGAAGAAATGGAAATGCACTCTACCATCTGATGTCCTGTTTTATATTCTTTTGCTTTGTTTTAGTTTATTCATCAAACACTGAGAATAATAGGCAGTGAGCAGGGGTGAGCCAGCTATGTCACACATTTTCCTGCATTGAAGCTGTAAAATTATGTGACAACAAGTATTGATAAACTTCAATATAGTTGTTATTTTGCCACAACACTCACACTAAATCATACTGAGAAGTGAATTGTCCTAGCTCAGAAAGCCTAGTCTTCAAGGATTCCCCCGCTAAATAAAATACTATTTCAAGTTTTGTCAAAAAGTTTTTTGAAGGATTAGATATCAAAGAATCCTGTTTCTCAATGACTACAAATTCCAAGCTTTTGTGAAATGGCAGAAAAAAGAAAATAAAACTTATCTTCTGTGATGAAATCAGAGACCAAACCAAGTTTTAAAATAACCAAATTAAAAATACATTTAAAAAATGTTCAAAGTTAAACTAATTTTCATTAAGAATAGCTCCAAAAGATAAGATTTTCTTTCACTACCTGTACCATTTTTAACATCTTTAGGAAGAGTTTTCTGCCATAAATTCTCCTGATAATATACTTGGGATTTATATTTTCAGCTCTGAAAACCTGACCCCGTCTTTCCAAAAAAGCACAATACATTTTCACAAAGTGAGATAAACTCCTGCTACATTTTAGCCTTATTGGAAACAACTTGTAAGGATATATTTCAGGGAAACTTTTTTTGTTGTTGTTGTCAGAGTCTATGCTAGGATTTGTGTCTAAAGGACACACTTTAAATTTTGGATTTAATTTTATACATATATACATTCTTGCAATGCCCTTGACTGTTTTTTCCAAACATTCAAATGACAACATATCTTAAGACAATACTAAATGAGTAACAATATGTACAGTAACTCCATTTTTTTTTTTTTTGAGATAACAGTGATATCTAGCACAGTGCACTAAAATTGATGCAGTATCTGGTTTCCTTCCTCTGCTTTTCTCTTTCCTGTGCAATTTTAAAAATTAAATTATTAATTTGAAAAATTTAAATTAATAATTTGCCTAAAAACTTTGCATATTTTGGAATTTTAAGTCTATCCTGACAGATACACACTAACAAAGTTAACCATTATTTCGCTCTTTTGAAGAGTAACATCAGCAGTATTCTTATTAGTGTTTCTTAATGAGTCATTAAGATATGAAACATAACTAAGGCTGAAAAATTACAAGGAAAAAATACCTCTGTTTCCCCTCCTTACATTATTATATATAAACATGTACATACTGTGAAATAATCAAATACCACAGAGCTTGAAAGGGAAACAGATAGGAAAAAGTACAAGTGTACTTGTTTCTCACTGACTTATTCCTTAGAAATAGTTTTAGAAACTGCTGCTGGTTTTGTCAGGTCATTATGGGAGAGATGTAATCACACATTTCCTGAGCCTGAAAGGGTAAGAAAATCTAACCCTACCTCAGAGCTTCAATTCATATTCATATATTCATTGTGTTGTACTTGTTCTTATCTGCCAGCTGTTGACTTTAGGATTGCATTGGTTTGTTTGTCATTAAAAGTGTTATTTTCTAATCAATAATAAATAGCATCTGGGGAAAGAAATAAACAAGACAGACAGAGACCAGAACTCAGTATCTAGAGAAATATACCTCTCTATTGAAAAAAATCACAACAAATAAATCTGTTGTAAATAGAAGACTCTCATTCATCATCCATTTAATAATACCTGCAGCGAGCATCAAATAATTTTGGACTGTTTATTTTTCTAATTCTTTTTCCTGGCTGAAGCTTTTGACAAGTCTATTTCTAAAGGCATATTGCTCCTACCAGCTACTGAAATTCTAGCCCTTCTGCAGACCTTGGAGAGAGAGATTGTGAATGGATATTTGGTGAAAAGAGATTTAATGTTAACAAATGAGATGGTGAAGCTGATGCAAAAGAAACATTCTGGATTTTGATATGATCTTCTTTCTGGTTTTTCATATTTTGAACAAAAACTCTACAGATCAGCAGAGGAGAAAAATATTGGAGCAGTTTCTACAAACAGCTTTTTAAAATATACTTCTTTGAGAGGCAGTAATTTTGGAAATTAGTGACCAAGATATGCAGTTAGAATTCTTGCTTTAGTTTTTCTGTGTTCTTGGAGGTTATTATTTAATCGTTCTTCGTTTTCTTTCTCATTGCTCTGTACGGCGCTGTTCTTTCAGTGTTGAATATTTGCTCATAGTCCTTCCAATAAATGACTCCTGAGAGCTTGTGATTACCAGTATGAGAGTTTCCACTCTAACTTAATATATTAGTACTTGTACAATGAGTAGGTTTTTCCATAAGTGCTAATGCTCTCTGTGTGTCAGCATGCCTTTCTCTCTTGTGGCTGACCCACAAAGCTTTAAGTCTGCTTCTCTTCCAGCTGTCAAATCAAGTTTTATCATTGCAGATGAGAGTTGCAACTGTGGAATAGGCTTTTATTCCAACATTAAACTTCCCACTAGGCTGTATCAAGCCTGAGACCTTGACCATCAGATTTAAATTTAAATAATTACATACATTGCTGAGTGTGCTTGCTGGCCTGAATTTAGTTTTATTTTAGCGATCAGTCAGCATAGGATGTAATGAGAGTTTAAGCCTTTCCTAAGAATAATTCTGGAACATATTTTAAAAAATAACATAAATCTAGGATACATTTTTCCTTTTCCAAAACAGCATGAGGGATTAATATAGGATTTTTCACAGTAAATATTCGTATAAAAAAGAATATACAAGAGCCTCTGAGACGTCTAAGACAAACCAAGCATTTTACCTCCTAATTGTCACTTAAAACTGGGAAATAAAAATATAAGCAAAATTTTAAAATAAATTAAAAATAACCAAAAATAAAAATATAAATAAACTAAAACTAAAACAAAAATAAAATTGAAAAATTAAAATTTAAAAATTAAAATTGAAAATGAAAGTAAAAATAAAAATAAAATAAAAATAAAAATAAAAATAAAATAAATAAAAATAAAAATAAAATAAAATAAAAATAAAACTAAAATAAAAATAAACATAAAATAAAAATAAAAATAAAAATAAACATAAAAATAAACCAAACAAGTTTGTTGGGTTAGAAAGACAATATTTGTTTATTTAGCACACTGAGTACATGGGGAAATCTCTCCACCTAACATGCACGCCCAGCAGCTTAACAGACCTGGCTATATTAATGAAACCAGTACGTATTCACTACATCCCTATTACATATTCATTACATTTCCTGAATACATGCATGTTACTTGTTTCAGTGGGCTTATTTGGATGTGGTTCTGGATCATCCAAAGAATCTTTTCTTATTGAGACCATCTCAAATAAGTTGCCAGGTCATAATGTACTTCTCTTTTTAGTCTTTGCTGTGGGATACAACCCTTTTTCTGAAAACAAAGACATCTGCTAGTACATAATAATCAATGATATATGTAGGTAAGGAACCAAATAGCTGGCACAGGACTTAGTCACAGATATAGGGAATTAACACAAAGCCACAATAATCTCGGGCATTTCTACTAAGCACTATGTAGTACAAAACTAAGCATTAAACTTAAACATTATTGAGCTAGAGTAAAAAGAATTTTTCAACATTTTCATCTACTACTGCTTAGACTCCTTTTTAAATAAATACAACTTGCTCATTAACATCGTGTCTGCCATGAATTCAGTACAGAATCTTAAAACATAAAAATGAGCAAGAATATTTCCAGGAAGTGATTTTCCTCAGAACTGGGTGGTAACATGAATACACAATTCAGGAGAAATTTCGAAGGTGAAAGCAATACAGTATTTTCTTCCCTCATCTTTCTGAAGATGGATTTTACTCTGTAATGATTCAAATCCTTTTGCATTCTAATATGTTTCCCACATTCCTGCATCTTCCTTCTTTTTAAAGAAAGTCCAGATGCTCCTTTAAATTGTTTTGGGGAAAAGTAATCATTAGTTGAATCAAAGTGTTTTTATATAGCTGTCCAGGATGAGATGAGATCAAAGGCTAGAGGATTCTTAAAGCAGTCACTGTGGTTACTACAGTCTCAACAGGGTCTGCTATTTATACAAACTTGAGAAAAGTTCCTACCTTTTACTTGCCTTCAAAAGGTATAAAGCTTATTTGATTGTGAGAGGTTTATTTTTTGCTAAAACTTAAAAAACTGTTGTTATTGCATACTTAACTTTTTAGGTCCTCTGCATATTTAGAAACTTTTACCACGTGGCTGACCTCATCTGGGCTGCTTTCCCAAACCTCACTCTACTTACTAATTAGTTTTAATGTCAGAAGTCTTGGTTTTTGTTTTATTATGCTAGTCTAGTATAGCAAAGTTGTACCACACGATAGATTTATAAAACCTTAAGTAGATCTTAGCAGATGCTTTTGCTGGCAGGCGTCAAATTTATTCCGGTCAGTGTGCAGCCAATACTTTGTTAGGGAAAAATTTATCCTCTCTTGAGTTATTAAAGAAGAATTAGAACCCTCCTTCCCATACCTGCAAAATATGCTCTCTGAAGTTTAATTTCTTTTTGTTTCCTTCTTTGACTGTTACTGTTGAAGTCAAGTTTCTTCCTAATCTATTTTTTTTTTTCTTTTAAAATATTTTTAATGTACCTAGTAGTTAGTATTCACTTTTTGTACATTTCCTTAGTGGCTTCTAAACCCTGTGAAAATTTCTTCATCTGTTCTCTGATTTCAATATTTGGGGAGGTTCAGTAGTTTTCTAGACACCACGTGATACAAGATTATAAGGAACACTTAATATAAACTTCTAATTTAAAGTAAACTACATGATCTACAGGGGAAAATGCATAAGCTTTTCTAGTTTGCAATATTGTTGAGATATCCTCATATTGAATCTTCTTATCTTGCAGAGTAAACTAAAAATATGGACATATTTAAAAAAAAAAATAAAAGAGAAGAAGTCCATGGGAAGTTTTATTTGTTGTGACAGACTTGTCCTACTGGATGCCATTTAAATACTCTACTAGCAAAAAGAAAATTTTAATGTCTGTTGTAGGGTAAATGCCTATTTCCTTTTTCTATTTATATCATGTTTGAAGTGGATGTGAAATTGGTGTTTCTAATTTGCATTGGGCTATGTAAAATTAATTATCTAGCTGACGCAGGATATTATTTTGAAATAATGGTTTTGATAGAAATATTCTTTGATTTAGTATTTTAACTGTATAGAAAAATGTATTTTTCTGTCTAGTAAATACTGTAAACACTAAACACACACCTTCTGGCCCAAGGAGGGACCCAAGGAAATCAGGACTGACAAGAAAATGAAGTGAAAATATTGCATGATTTTAGTGATTTCTTGGAAGAAGATGTGGCCTTGAAATGGGTAGAGAAGGGAAAAGCAAATAGAAAAATAAATAAAAAGCAAGTACAGAGTAAAGGTTAAAAAAGAAAAAAATACTAATGTGAAGTTTTTCCTAAAGAAGCAAAAAGCCCAGAAACTAAAAAGACAGTAATTCATTGTTAGCATGAACTAGAATCATAGAATGGTTTGAATTGAAAGTGATCTTTAGATATCATCTAATTCAACACCTCTGGAACTTAATGAGTCAGGACCCAAGGGAATTGATATTAGATAAAAGGTTTTCCACCTTTCCTTGTTTGGCACTGGAACAGGCTCCCAGGGAAGCGGTCAGAGCGCCAAGCCTGACAGAGTTCAAGAAGCATTTGGACAATGCCCTCAGGCACCTGGTGTGATTCTTGGGGCTGCCCTGTGCAGGACTGGGAGTTGGACTTGATGATCCTTGTGGGTCCCTTCCAACTCAGGATATTCTGTAGTTCTGTGAAATGCAGAAGTCTGGCACAAATAAATAAAGGAATCAGCAGAGACTGTTTTTTCAACTAGATCAGATTTCTCAGAGCCCCAGCTAGCCTAATCTTAGAGGTTTCCAAAGGTAGGACATCTTCCACTTCTCTGAGCAACACATTCCAGCATTTCAACACCCTCATCATAAGAAGTTCCTTCTTTATATCTAGTCAGAATCTGCCCTCTTTTAATTTAAAATCATGACCCTTTGTCCTATCCCAGCCTTGCTAAAAAGTTTGCCCCCTTTTCTGAGTGAACAACCTCAATTCACTCAGTCTGTCTTCATGTGGAAAGTGTTCTGTCTCCCTGATCATATTCATGGGCTCTTCTCTGGACTTCTTCCATGTTCTTCTTCTGTCGAGGACCCCAGAGCAGGATGCAGCACTGCAGCTGGGTTCTCACCAGTGCAGAGCAGAGGGACAGAATCACCTCCCTCAACCTGCTGGTCACAAATGAATTAGAGTACCTCACCTGCAGCCAGACCTTGATCTGGGAGTTTAGGAAATGCTTCCTGGATTTTCCCAAACAACTTTTTGTCCCTTTCTGAAAACCAAAAATGACTGTATTAATTATTTATGGCTAAACATCTGGACAGTTAATGATTTTTGGAAGCAAACTAAAGCTTTGCCTAGTTGTTTTATTCTGCCACTAATTTTGTTTGGCCTAGTATTTCTGGCTTTAATATTGTAGTTCATTACAGTGAAGGGCCTATCTAATGGGAAAGGCAGAGTGTTGGTTTCAGAGCAAAAAACTTCACCTGCAACACAAAGCATGGGATGGGACAGGGTGCAGAACATGATGCATCTATTAGTGGTTTGTTCTCTTTTTTCCCTTTTTCTGAGCACAAGGTAACAAGGCCTCATGTAAAGGTTATATCGTGAGCTATATTCTATGCATATAACTCCGATGGAAATCTGGAGAAGCTTTGCTCTTGTCAGAACATCATCAGCTACTGAGGCATTACACACTTGAATGAGAAAAAAAGGAGGGTGTGGGGAGAAGAGAGATAAAAAACAAATGCAAACTGGCTATATAATTCTTGGAACATCTGTTTTGAAGCTGTGTAGTGCCTGCCAGTGTGCCAGCCTTTAATTTAGGGATCTGGCCAGTCTAAAAGTAGTAATTGTATGCAGCTTTTCACTGAGCATTAGGCACGGTAAGAGGCATGATTAAGATGCTAAGTTGCATGAGCAGTTTCTCCACTGTTTTATTGGATCATATTCAGCTGTTTTCCCTAGAAAAAGAATTTACTAGGTACCTCATTTTGGATTTAGATATTTAAGTATATGAGTTGCTTTAAAGTTGAAACAGACCTCAGTTTTAGGTTTTTGAGATGCAATATGAAGGCCATTTAACCACATGTGTGAAATGGTGAGATAACTTTTCCTGAAAGATATTTCTACAGAAAGGTGTGCTGTTACAGTTTACAATACGTGGACCACAATTCACTCACAACCAATCTTAAACAATAGGTAGATGACCCCATATCACATCTAATTTCTTTTTTGGATATGTGTCACTCTTTCTGCCCATGAGCCCAACTTTAAAAAATACAGGTGTGTCTTAGGATACAAAATTCTGTAAGCAATAAAAATTCCACTAAATAAATATAGGGTTTCTGTTTCTAAGAGCAGATTTCTAAAGATATGTAGGTGCCTGAATCCAAATCTTGTCTTTCCTTTAGTTTCTAAGTTACTCAAACACTGAAAATTTCATCCCTCTGAATAAAAAAGAAAAGCTTGAAGACATGAAGAAGCACAAAGTAATCCCTACGAACTGCCAACAGAACAGCAGTAAATTGCCATGTGAAAGATTACTAAATAAAGCTAACAATACAAAATTGTCTATACTGCTATAGTGTATCATTCTTTAGGCCAGCTGCTGCTCCCAATACACTTATCAGATTGTTTCAACTGATTTAGCTACATCTCCTCTGCTATTGTCTTTAATAAACATTTTTTTAATATCTTTCCCTCCTGCTGTCTCCTATATTACAGCCTGACACCTAAAAATATCCAGGGCATTTTGTTATACCTATGTTGGTGCTGTTCATACAGGATACAACAGTGTATTCAGGGGTAATAGTACATTAAATTTTAAGTGTGCAATTGTTAATCATCTCCTTTCCTTCCTCACACTATATATGCCCTTAAGATATTCTTTAGCTTCACCCACAGTCAGTATCTTTTTCATTCAGCATGAAATATGGCTATTATAGTTAATTCTTTTCCTTAAAAGTGCTGTTCCTGGCTAAATAAATAGTAATTTTGCCATTTTTTATGTATTTGAATATTTCTTCATATTTTTCTTCTTCTTACTGCTTTTTATGCCTTTTCTTAGGATTTTTCCCAAACTACTGCAACACTGTGTTGTACTGTAAGTTTCTGGTGTACCACTTCCTAAGTCCAGCTACCAATATTAGATTTCTTCTTACAATATCATCATTTTCATCTATCACATTTTTGCCTGTTTCCATACCAGAGGTCATTCTGCACTTTCATCTCACAGTTTTTCCCTGAGGATCTTCTGTGATGCCAAAAAGAAATCAGCCAGCTAAGAATGACAGCAGCTACAATTTTCCACAAGGCTTGTGCTTATTTTCTTCAAGGTTTTAAAAAGTTCATCCCTTTGCCTTTTGGGGGATGGCTTTTTCATAATGGCTTTTCATTCATATTTTTATTTTTTACCTTATATCTAGAAAATGCTACTTACAAAACCTGATATGTGTTACAACACAATAGAAAGAGGGACTGACATTCAAGTATTCTTTCAATGGAATGGGGCATCTTATCCTTAGATAAATTTTTCTCTGACCTGAAACCTCCTTCCATCTCTCTCTTCCATACACAACTAGAAATCACTGGTAAATGCCATAAAACATTCTGAAACTCACTTCTAAATCTGTGAAACTTTCGGATGAAAGCATCGCTTTCTGACTATCAAATATCCTTCAGTTTTGGGTTGAATCTCAAAGGATGAAAATGTTTTCTTGAAACAAATTGGAAAGGTAATTCCTAAGTATCTAAATAACACTGATGAAAATGGTTGCTTGTACAGTGACTCTAAAGCTGCTATCCTAAATAAATGCCAGCTATATAATTGTTTTCCCTTCCAGCTGGCAGGGGAGCCACAGGGATATTGCCAGAAATAATGGCTGATTATTATAGACAAAGATACATTTTATATATAAAAAAAAACAAAAACAAAAGCAACTGAACCTTTTGTTCTTTAGAAAATGATTGTCATCATTAGAGAGTATAAGTGTTTATTTCTATGCGATGATATAATTCAACTAATATAGATTGTAATTGTTTTGAAGAAAAAGGAGAAAAATAATCTCAAGTTGGTTTTGTTGGTGATTGGGGAAATATAAACCCTAAATTGAACTTAATTGTTATTACAGATGAATGATGTGGGACTCATTTGTATGTGATTTGTTTTCTTCTGTTAGTTATGTCTTACCCTGCACTATATATTTGAGCCCAGGTGTTATGACTTAATTTTCATGCTGCCCATAACCTCTGTATTGCCATTAAATAGATAGTCACCAAATGCCCATGTAAGCAGCAAGTTCTAGCTTTAAAACTGGTTTAGCTTTAATATTCATCCACATTTCCCGTGCTTCTCCTTTGTCTTTTGGATAGCCTACCTGGAAGCAGTGCATTTATAAGTATTTTACTTGCATTCAAGGGGATAATTCCCCACATTTTTAATCCCTTTACTTTTCTTTGAATGGATAAAAGTTTCTTTTCAACTTTTTCTCTAGGATTTTGAAATGGACTGTAAAGAATAATGTCCTAGAAAAATAATTTATGTTCTGATTTTTCAAAGTCTTTCCTGATGCCGCCTTACTTTTAGGAGGCAACACTTGGGCTTGCTGGACTATTTTGGTTTAATAGAAACTGAGATTTGTGTGGGTAAGATAGTTAGGATTTACTTCTGGAAGATCATTGAACTTGTTACAGAGAATTTTGAGTGCTGAGCAGTGCAGAAGGGCCAAATATAATGGAAGGGTTGGTTTCTACTATATTAAGACTTAAATTAAATCAATAATGAAGATTGAAATACTCTTCCATACACTTTGCATTTTGTGTGTAGAAGACTACGCTGTTCATTTATGAGCTGGTAAGGACTCAATCATATTCAGAGAATATTTTCCATGATTTTAATATAATCCACTGTACTTTTATTGGCCTAAATCATTAAAATCCAGCCCAGCAAAAGCAAAAGTGTACCTTCCAGGAGCATATACGCATACATCATGAAAGTTTTTTGGTTTTTCTAATATCACAGTTCTTGTAGCAAATCCTGGAGCTATACAGTTCATCTGCAAATGAATTTCTCTTTGTGCATAAGTACGATATACACACTGAACAGAACTGGAACAAATTGGCACTTCATTCCACAGTGGGAATAAAATACTTTTCCTGCTCGCATCTTTTCCCGAGATCTAAGCAAATTAGAGAAATAAAGGCCATTAAGTAAAATTAGATTTTATGCTATTTAACAGGTGTTTTGGTCTATTTTACCCTAAGGGTAGATCACAATGCAGTCCAAAAAGTTAATTGTTTGATAATTTTACAGTTTATACATTTATTTCCAGCAGTTTAGCCTATAGTATAGTTCTGTTAAACTTCTGTCATCTATCTTTGGACCTATTATTTCTTTAACGCACCATAGAATTATAAAGAACAATAGCTTAACTTTGAGATATTTGCATTTGATATTGTCAGAAACACTGGATAAACCATCTGAGAAAAATAACAGAAATCAGGCGTTATTGTAACAATTTATATTACTTAGAATGTTACTGAAAAAGGAAAAACAGTATTCCCTGCTCATTTTCAAAATTAATTTTCCTGAAAGATTGAGAATCACAAACAGAATAAATTGGTTTGTGCTGCAGTTTATATCTCCTCAAGATCCTGCTCAAGGAAAGCAGAAGAGGAAAAGGTTAGTGTAGAGCTATATGTTCGTCCCCCCAAAATTTTCAGATGTCTTCCACTGTGCCATGCTCTGATATTAAAAATATCACAAAAAAAGCCCCAAAACAACTACCACCCAAAAAAACCACAAAAAACCTCACTTCACTGAACAAAATGTAAAAACACCATTCAGTGGTCTATAGGTGAGGACCTAGCTTCCTGTCTCCTAGCCATAAAATATGTGCCCCAAATATATAATAAATATAATATTTGAAGAGAATAAAAAACATAAGAACAAATAAAAACCAGTGCAGTAATACATACACATATATATATATATATATATATATATATATATATATATATATATATATATTATTTCCTAGCAGCTTTGAAACCCACACACATAACTAAAAGCAGGTTTTTATTTCTTTTCTTTCTGAAATGGGGTCGCTGAAAACTTCTCTGTAGCATTAGAAGTCAGTCAGCTAACTATTGTATAAATATCCACAGCACAAATCTATTTGATTTCTGTTTCTCATATAGTAGTAGTAAGCAGTATTTCCAGAAATGGAAATAATCCATAACCTGGTGTCCCAAGATCTGAACATTTATATTGTTCTTTTCAATTCAGCCCCATGAATGATTTCTGATCTCTTATCTCCTGGCAAAGGCCTTTGAAGGGATTTCTTCCCCTCTCCTGCCCCATCCTTTCACAAAAGTATTGAGTCAGAGCTGCCTGCTTGTGTCTGCCAATGTCTCCCAAAGGTAAAATTTCTAGAAAATGTTGAGGGAAGGACCTTTTAAACTACCATGTAAAAGGACAGTTTTGTTCCTGAGAATATTTCTGGGTTTAGGTACTTTCTGAGTAATTTTGTAAATTTTCAGTTGTTGAGCATTTACAGCTGAAAGAACATCAAAGCAAAATTTCAGAAAGAATAGGAAGCAAACTAATAATTCTCATAAGCACAATGAAAGATTATTGTGATAAAATAAAACATTTAATTTCTGAAAAAACTTCAAGTTAGTCCTGCAACTAACTTCAAGTTAGTCCTGCAACTTATGAAAATGAAAATTATTAATAGAATTTTTTGCTTTGGCTTGCTTGTTTTGGTTTTTTGGGTTTTTTTTGTTTGGCTTTTTTGTTTGGTTTTTTTTTTGGTCTTTTTTACTTTGTAGGAGCTCCTAGCTTAATCTGTTTCCTTTAAGTGTTATCTGTGTATTGCATATATGTTTTTACAAGAAATATACCTTGCACTATAGACACAAGAAGGTAAAGCGAATGTCGATGTATGAAGCAGTAGAATTTATTTGCCTTTAAAAACAGAAATAAACCCCTTTCTGATTAGAATCCTTTTCAATTCATTGAATTGATTTGTTTTAGGAAAGTAGATTTTATGAGCTAATTGACAGCTCAATTTTAATAAATTACTTTGCAAACTACCTAATAATGTTTATTCTAATTATATCTAGGTACCGTTATTGTTGCAGGTAATAGTTTTCCAGTCTTTGCTTTTATTTAATAAATGGATCTTTGCAGTTTTGCATCAATTATCAACCCTAACAGGGTTATTTCAGACAGACTGCACTGTCTAATGTCCATATGTTATGAAAAATGAAATGGGTCTAGGCTAATAATAAATATATGGGGATGAACTCTTATTCTAATTTGTAATACAATTTATATTTTGGATGAAATTTTGAGTACTTATTTCATCTGTCATGTGACTGAAGTCCCAAGGTCTTTGACCTTAACTTCAGAATTCAA
The DNA here is from genome assembly GCF_028551555.1 of Melozone crissalis. Classification (NCBI taxonomy): domain Eukaryota; kingdom Metazoa; phylum Chordata; class Aves; order Passeriformes; family Passerellidae; genus Melozone; species Melozone crissalis. The sequence continues at coordinate 28,983,720 of NW_026535784.1, read as the reverse complement.
GTGTAGTTTGCAATTCCCAGAAATGCACTGTCCATTATATAGCCTCAGTAATAGTGACACAGAACTTGATCTCAAAATCTGTACTTGTGCTGTAAAATCAACAAAACGTTTCTTGTCCTTTGTGGAACAGATGGGGCAATTTTACATCTCTCATTTTATCAAACTTCTTTGAAACTTAAATTATTGATACCATCAGCTAACACAAAAATGCAGAAGCGTGTTAGGTGTGACAGCTCTTTACTACTGGCAGGTGAGTTGCTACCAGCAGAATTCCTCTGTTGTAGTCAATAGCACACCACTCAAGGTTAGTGGGTATTGATGCTTCAGGAGTTATGTACATTTTGATATCTGCTAATACGGGTTTTTCTTTCTTCTGTCCCCAGTTTATGTTGCATCTCTTAAACAGTGCCAGTTTGCAATTAGATTATGGGATTAAATAGGTCTCAGTAACATTGATGTATTCATTTCTTCCAATGGAAAATATGCATCTTCATTGAGAAAATAAGGTAATCTGTAAGAGTGAAAACAATATCCGTTCTATACAGGCATGCAGTAGAAATAAATACAGTAGACAGAATGTCAGATCATAGAACTTTAGCCTGATCTATGATGGCATTTGCATTTTATAGATCTCAGTTTGTACTAAATGTGGCCAATTAAGAAAATTTAACTGTAACTTTATTCTCTTCTCCTCAGCAGTTCTAATTTTAAAGTAATAGTTGTAACTTAAATAAGAAAAAATGCAAAGCTCTGTGCTTTTCAGTTAATTTAAATTTCTTTAAGATATCCCTAAAGAATTAAGTATACCTCATTTAGAAAATAAACAGAAGAACTGAAAATCTTGGATTTGTCATAGGCTTCTACCCAAAGCTGAGCTTGTGAAGATTTAAAAATGAAATCACCACAGTGACTCGTGCTTCACTGGCTTAGTACCAACATAAGCACCACCTTTTAAATGAGATCGCTAAGCGTGAGTAAATCTGCAATACCAAATATCCCACGTTTACTTTTTCATGTTCAGAGAGAACTAATGCAACTGAAAGGGATAAATAGGGAGACAAGAAGAAACTGCAGCAGAAGAAAGGGTTGGAATATGTAACTATCCTCTCAGCACTTAGAACCTAGTGTTCAGGAAACCTTGTATTTTTGATGAAAGTAACTGCTTTATCTTAAATTCTCTATCAGTAACCCTGCCTATTAATGTTCTATATATACATAGCATGTAAGGCTGAAACATAGATTTATAAATTTTAAAGCTGTAATTTTAGGTCAGGTTAATAGCAAATTAGTGAATGGGCAAGTGGTCTTTAGCAATTCATGAGCTACTTACTTGGTCCACTTAATCATAACATAACCTTTGGAAAAATCATTCTAGATAAAAATGAATAAAATATGCAATTAATTATTTTTGATTCACTGTAGGTAGCACGTACAATAAGTGAATGGTTTTGCATTCCCATGATTTAATTTTGTTACATGTTATTTTCTTCTGCTGTTTTTCATATAAAAATTTGATGTATCATCTTATCTTGACAATCTGCCCTCTTTCTGTTGGAAAATCCCCATAAACTATTTAAGGTATCTCTATCAAATGGTGATCTAGTGGTTTTTAAAAAGTATTTGGGTCTGCTATGAAATCCCAGCTATCAGAGAGTGCTATTTTTGGAATATACTATTTGAATAAGGAGAGGAGTCATTTTTTTCAGAGACTGAATTTTTTATTCTCTGCTTGCATGCTCTAAGTGGGATGATCCATGAATCAAGAAATTATTTGTATACTGAATCCCTTAGGAAATGTGCAATGCATTTGAAAATCTACAAAATAAAACTGAGGTGTACAACTCTGCAATCCATAAAAGCTTTACCAAGACTTATACATTGTTCCTCCCACTAACAAGTAGAGGTAAAGCTGAGGCAGTTTCTGCAGAAGCCTTCACAGGATTCACAAGGCATGGAGATGCCTTTTAATTAGTTTTTTCCTACATTTGCTTGTAAATATTTTTTATTAACTCTTTCATATTAGATTGTTCTTTAAGTCCACTTCTGCAGTGGAAGGAAACATTTTCTGTCTGTTCTAGTAGAGGCAGAAATTTGCAGACTTCATCAGACGCAGGCTACAGCAGATGAGCACTCAACATTTGTAGCAGAAAAACATTTGTGTGTACTGATCATCCACACCTACAGCTCATCTCAACACACACACTGCCCTTGCTCAGATGTGGTGCCATCCATCTTTTGGGCAAAACAGAAATCACTGTTGCTTGGCTTCAGTAGCTCTCAACTGGCACGCTTATTTACACTTATTATTGTTCTGGGCAGACTTCAGTGAGATGAAACTCAGTGGATTGCAGACTCAGGAAGCCAAGTTTGATTAGTCTGAACCGAGAAGCATTCACCAAGTGAAGAATATCTAGACTCACCTCATTTCCTCACATACTTGCTGACAACATCTTTAATAAGTCTGTTCAGATCTCTTCTGTCTGCTCCTTCTGAGGATGGAAAACCTGGAAAAACTCAAATAAAAGAGGTAAGCATACAGAGCATAGAAGTAAGAACAGGAAGCTTGGGAGAAATACAACAAAACTGTCCAAGCAGCCAGGGATCGGGGTAGGAAGGTTAAGACCTGATATAATTAAATCTGGCCACAGATGTCAAAGCCAAAAAGAAAAGTATACCAAAAAGAGGTATGTCAATGAAAAAAAGTAGAGCTGGGGAGCTGGTTTTGTATACACTCTGGAAGGAAGGAGATCAGGTTCCCTGGGACACAGAGAAATGAGAGCTGGTTACCCAGGACATACAGATGAGATACTCTCCTTTCCTCAGTCTTCATGGGCAAGTGATTCGAGTTGCTGGGAGCAAAGGCAGGCGCTGGAAGAGCAAAGAACTCCACATTGTAGGAGAAGATCAGGCTCCAGACCATCTAGGGTACCTGAAAGTGTACAGGTCCATGGGATCTGATGAGATGCATCCATGGCTTCTGAGGGAACTGACGGATAAAATGGCTAAGCCACTAACCTTTTGTGAGCCTATGGCAGATAAGTGAAGTTCCCACTGACTAGAAAAAGTGAAACAATTCCCCAGAATTACCATCAGCCCAGTCTATGGCACACTGCAACCTGTCTGCTGTCTCCCAACTCTACTTTATTCACTTTATTCATGGAAGTGGCAAAGCTATAAAGGTGACACTGGCTTTTAATCCCACTAGTGCAGCATTTGAAACTGGGGAGAGTAGATATGTGGAGCCAAAAAACCCACCAGATTTTACTGATGTTTACTGGATGTCATTTTAAGTGGGTCAGGCAATGTCTGGCCTCAAAATAGACTGATCAAGGCTGTTTGATTTACTGGGCAGTATGACTAGAGAATCTGATGATAGTAGTTTCTGTCCTATAAAAAACTGTTTTGAACACTTCAGTAAGAGTAAATATAATCTCTTTGAGTATCACACTGCTTTTTATTTCAGGCAGGCATTTATAGAGACTAACTGCTCATTGTCTTGTGACTTGTGTAATTGCTTTTACTTGGACAAATGAATTATGAAATACTGCCATTTTCATTTGGCAATTTTGCACAGCTGTATATGACAGCATAACATAAAAAAAGGCATTGAAATGTCAAGCATGCTTATAAAACAAAGGAACAGCCTCTGAGTGGAGAGTGTATGATAGGAACAATTCTTTAGTGGTACTTTAGGGGAAATACTTTTTAAATGCAGATATACATTTTCCAGGTCTGACATATTTCCCTCTGTGCTCTTAAAATCTATGCAACCTTAAAATCTTGATGTACTAATATATCATGTAAGATTTCAAGGCCCTTCTTTTTTCTTTTATTTTTTAAGAATAAAACCATTTCCTTAAATCAGGTATTGGGATATTGGCAACAGTTTAGAAACTACTTTATGTCAGATACTGAACATGGATTTCTAGTTATGTGGCAGATTGGTTAGTTCAAATGCATGGGTGAACACACTTTATTTAAAATTTTAATTCCTGCTAGAATCAAGCTATGAGGTCTTAGTCTCATCACAAATAAATAATAAATGCAGCAAAACAATAAACGCAGCAAAATGCAGACAATCAAGTGTGTGCAAGTGTGCATATATCAGCATTCTTCAGGTGCAATCACAAGTCAAGTCTGCCATACCAATAGTAATAATTACCACCTCCATTATTTATTTCACTGCCTTCTATGAGATTCTTTGCAGTTGCAATTTTTTTTTTTTTTTTCACAATGGACAGCCATCAAAGAGAGAGAATTGCCCAGTGACACTGCAGTGTATCTCTGAAGCCTGTAAGAGAGCTGAAGGTATGAAAACCTGATGCACTTGTAAACAGATTAAACATTGTTGTCTTTAGTTCAGGTCACTGTATTTAACACTTTTTTCAAGAATCCTGTTATTGAGTTGGGTTCATCAAATGAGACATATGCACAACACATCTGGGACTGACTGACTGAGCACAGATGTGTATCTACTAAATTGTTTGTGACAGAGACTGTAGTTAATTGTGATGGGTGACAGGTACGTTGGAGGCCAGTCAACTCAGTGAACTGTTGATTAGTGTGGTATGAGACATGGTATCTATTAACAGCAAGTGGAAAATTTGTGTCACCCATGACTGAAAATTCAAATCAAGCACAGACAAATAAAGCAGACTGGAGCTGTTCATAACCCTTTTCCTTGCTTCTGCTTTCTTGCTGTCCTTAATATTAAAACAATGTGATAATGTTTATTTCTCATAATCATAGAATAGTTTTGTAAAAAAGTTGTAACTTTTTCACTGGAACCATCATTATTATTGTTGCTGCTACTATTATCTGTAGGAAAAAACCCCCAAAACTGCTTTGTTTCAACCTACACAGTTTCTTCCCAGGGTTTCATTTGTGAACTCAATCAATACGCAATTTTATTTACAATTTATCATTGTCTGTTTCCTTAGACTAAGTCTTTGTGTCTTTTTTTCTCCTCCTTGCTACCAATTCTCCATTATTAATGTAGTGAAACATCAAATGAGCTTTTTCTTTCCTGTTGTGAAATAAAAGCTGTGCAACAATCACATTTAATTTTTCTAAAACTGAATTTGGAGACCTTGAGATAGAATTGTAGTCATAGATGATTCAGTGAGAACCAGACATGATAGGTTTGGAGAAGCTCTGAAAGAAGCCCTGTTAAACATTATTATCAGCAACAGAAGTTCATGTTAACTGTGCTTAGGACTTAGACACTGGACGAAGCAGGGTTGTCAGACCCATTTTGGGGAACAGAAACATTTTGACTCAGGATTCTTTCCTTTTTGTATAACCTGAGTGGCACAGAATTAGTTTTGAGGTTTCCAGACTAAACGCTCTATGGATCCTGTAGCATGTTTTCTATTAATCTACTATACCACAGAAATTTAACTTTATTCTATCAGTATCTGATGCTAGTCCTCCAGTTCAATGCCAGAGTTTTATCAATTAACGTTTCCAATGTTACAAAAACTGTAGCTAACTAGATAAGAGGGCTATGAGTGCAAAATTCTCAGCAGAAAGGGTGGGCACAAATACAAAATGTTGTCTCTATTTAGTTGCATAAGAGACTCTACAGCTATTTTCTTATTTCTTCTAAGCTCCTACAATTCCTGAAAACAAACTGGGTGTTCTACCAGGAGAATGTGGGATTATACCAGTCTGCACAATTTTCATGTGAGGTAGATATTTATATCTCTCATGCATGTTTCCTTCCTTCATATGATTTTTGCTTAAATAAATGGTCTGAAGGTCTGCCTTGGGAATCCAACCATTGTTTCCATTTAAGGTAACAGGAAACTCACACTGCTGTTTCTTAGTTCCTAGACACAAGCTGTGAGCAATACCCCTTTCTCCTCTCCTTGTACCAGAACTTTTAAAGCCTTCTATGGCTACTGGTTCTTCAATAGTTCATTGGGATTCATGATTCACATGACATTGTAGTGGGGTGAATTTTTACTTTTCACAGTATTCCTCTGTGTCAGCTCACATCACTCAGTAACAATCATTACTCGTATGGTCTTCTTCATCTGAAAAGTACAGCGGGGAGGTGGAGCCTACCTGCACCTTAATCTTCTACTAGAAAAACAGTTCTGATGAGATGTGCTTCTGTGATATTCAGTTATAACGGATTTAAATACAAAGGGTAGAACACATATCTTGCACTTTTCTAGCACGTTCTCATAACCTGGAGAGCTGTAGCAGGACTGCCATATGTACAGTTATTTAACACATGAAGTTTACCTACAGAGGCCATTTTCTGCAAGATGTAGTTTTAGCAGAAGATGCTGTGTTAGATGGAAGTCTTCCCCAAAGAGTCATGGAGTTCACAGTGTCAGTATAAAATTGGCATAAATTTCCAGCCAAAGGAAATAATGTTTCCACTGCTCCTTCTCTATCCACACCTCTCTGTGGTCTAGAGATATTATATCTGGGACAGCAGGTAGATACTGTGAAGAACTGAACTCCATGCCAGTAATAGCTGAGCACTGGAACATTAGAGAGTTTCTAAAAATTGTGAGGAAAAGCAGGTTCTGTGCTACTGACATTATTTGCCTGCTGTTCCAGCTAGCCCATGCTCACTGTGCTCTGATAAGTGCTCCAAGGCTTGGAGACTTTTAAAATTCTGAAGACTTCCAGAAAATTGTTCTCTCAGTACAATGCCAGGTACACTGTAAGAGGTCAATGGGTGAATTCAAAGTTAACTTTCCATCTGCATTTTCACATGATTTGGTTTCAAAAAGAGGAATTGAGCTGAAAGGTTTATTAACATCTAAATTATATGTGCCAAAATCACATTTACATTAGGCTACAAGATTAGAATAAACTGAAATTAAATACTCTTATAGAGGTCAGTAGACTTGTGCCCATCTTGTTCAGGTGAGAAATTTATTCCCCATAAAGCAAGACTCAAAATGAGACTGTACAGAAGTTTTGAAGAATTACGTGATTTGTTCACTGTCAATGGCCAGAAAAACATCATCAAAGATCATCATCTCTTTTAGCTTTATAGAATACCTGAGGGGAGTAATCTCTAAACAAAAAACTTTGTTGCTACTATCTGATATGACAACTTTGTGGCACAGCTCTCCACATTTCCTTACCCTTTTTTCCGGGCAGAGCTGTTCTTCTCTATCAATCTGCATCTGGTCCAGGTGGTGCAGCTGCAGAGCAGAGATTGCACAGAAGAGCACCAGGATGGCAAAGATAAACGTACTGCACAGTGAAGCTTGTAAAGTGGCATGCCCTTCTGAGTACATTATATAGGAAGCTCAGTAGGGGATAATTAAACATCAAATCTGTGTTTCTTTGAGGTGTGAAAACAGTGGTTTGAGATGGTGAAAGAGAGGACAGTGGCTACATGCAGAGCAGAGTGAGTCTTTCTCCTATTAAAGCTGGAGGGAAAAGGATTCCTCAGAGAATGAAACACAAATGCTTTTACATGAGGTTGAATTTTTAAGGAAAAGGGCAGGAGTGCCCAGCCAGGGCCAGGTTGCTGTCTGTTGTTATGGCAACAGAGGGAGAATCTCCTATGAAAGAGGAAAGAGTGGAGGGAGTGGGAGGGCAGAAAAGAAAATGGTTTCAGAAGGAAGGCAAGGGGGTGGGTGTTTGCAAATGGAAAGAGAACAAAGATAACTGTCAAGGTCAGGCAGAAACGCATCTATGTCCACGATGACTGAAATGCCCCCAGAGACCTTGTGCGCAGCCATTCCCTTTGTGGGTGGGCAGATTTGCTGGGGTCACTTCCACAGTCATCCTCTGGCTGGCAGGGTGCCGCTGCGGTGCCCTCTCCTCCCACACCCACTCCAGCTGAGGGCTTACACCTACCTTTGTTCCCTGCCTCAGTGTGCATAATACTTCCAAAAAAACCTCTTTTCTTTGTCAAGGACCCCTGCATCTACTACCTTTTTAACAAATTGAACTGATCTCAAACAGTAAATTCTATTTAGTTCTGGAGGTATATTGGGAGATGAGACCTAGACCTTCAGCATGGGAAGATCCCTTTTTTCCCCAAGGAGTAAGCATTCTAGACAGAGGTGCACCCCAAAAATTTTGACTACCAAAATGTGCAGATAATTTCATCAGAAATAATGTATTGATACATGATGGGTCTTGATATATGATGGGTCCAGCAGAGAGAATTGTTTTTGAGGAAAGAATGGAAGTGTAGTAAGAACCAGACAACCGGCAGGCCAGGGATGCAATTTAATACTTTGCTAAACAGATTCAAAATGAAATCTCTGTGACCAGTGCACCAGAAGGAAGCATTACAAATCAGGACTAAGCAACACAAAACTAACACTTTCTTTCAGTCTTCATAATAAAAGAGTTTGTGAGTCAGTGCTATTGTGAGAGCATGGCTGTCCCTGCTCCTCTAGCACTTTTGAACTGGCTAGCCCATTTCTATCAAATCTGACAGAGAGACAGAGTTTTGAGGTGTTACACTCTTACAAGTTCTGTGAAAATTGTTAGCTAGGGGCAAGAAAAAGGCCTACACTGAGGGAAAGACCCGTATATGAACTGCACCATTACTGAATACACACATCTATTGTGTTGAAGAGCGTAGATAGAAGGGAGAGGTTATAAATGTTTTAATTCTTGGAAAAGCTTCAATCAAAGTTTGAACTTTATTAGACACTGTGTAGCTTTCATTTTCCTTTTCTCTTTCACTCCACATATGAGTTCTCTAGTGTTTAATAAGGATAGGAAACATGCTGCAGGCTTAGTTTCCTTCATTTAAAAAGTCATTTGATGAAACACAAATCATTTGAAAACACAACTCTATTAGTTGCAGTGTTTGTAGAATTATTTATTATTTAAAGCAAATGATAGTTGCATTACACTGTCTCAAAAAAAGTTCTTAAGACCTGTCCATTGTCTTTTTATTACTCTTTCATTTGTTTTCTCTCTCTTGTCTGAAATATTCTTATTTTCCAGATTTTCCCCTCCACTGTAGTTTCAAAACACTTCCCTGGAAAATGATGTGAATATCCTTCTCTTCTTCCCCATAAATATTCAAGTTTGAAATGTAATTTCAGCGTGAAGACCAATGGAATTCTGAAGACAATATCTGAATCTTATCTCACCAAGTCATGTGAAATTCTTTTAATTTAAAACAAAATATCCCTTCTTCTCTTAGAGCTTCTAAAGATCTCTTAAGCCTCTGCAGTACCAGCCTTCTGGTCCATTATCATAAAAGCAATTTTTTGGGGGCAAGTCAAAGAATTCAGTGTCTTCTTTAAATCACTTTATGCTTTCCTCACTTGACTTTCCAAAATCATACTACTGTTGATTTTATATCGTTTTTAATTTCATCAATAGGTGTTCCTACATCTGCCATCTACTGGTTTTTACTTTCTTGAATCCTATAATCAAAACAAAGCTTGATAGAGTATTTGCACCACTAAGACTAAAGTGAAAAATTGTAAAGGGAATTTGGAGATTTACAGCTGGTTTGTCAAATTTTGAGGATTGAGTCAGTTCAAAGTGATGGCTTGATGAAGACTGGCTTTCACCTTCAGAAGAGATAACACTGCTCAGGATGTAGTATCCCTGATGAACTACAATCTATTATACTCTTAATTGGACAGCAAGAAATTAAACATAAATCATTCAACAGAATACAGTGATATAAAATCAATTAAGTCATTGCACTGGAAAAAAATATTAAGTGCTCTTCATTAGGGAACATTATGAAAGCAGGCATCAATTTTAATAAAACTTTTGTTTGATGCTTGATACAGTTACTCACATAGATTTTAGAAGATTTTAATTGGGTTAAGACTTTGATTTTGAATCAGGAAAAGCACTTCTAATATGAGCTAGTAGGGGTAAATAACCAAGCAAATACTGACCATTGTAGTTACATAAGTTAAGGACCAAATTCAGAAAAAATTAACAGATATCTAACTGTGATAATTTTCATCATATTCCATGTAAGAAAAATTGAAGCCTGGCTTTTGAAGACATAAACTCTAATTTTTCCCTTACTTATCTGCAGTGAGACAACCTGTGAAGTTTAATTTCCAGACTCATGCTGGAAGCAGTCTAAATTTGGTTGTTGTGTAAGACCTGAAAAACCAGTGAGTTCTCTGTAACTGCTGAAAGTTGGCTGTTTCACACTCACTCTGAATGACAGTGGGGTCTTGACAGAGTTCCCCATTTCCTCCATCTCTGGTTAGCTAGTTTATTAATTTACCATCACCCTTCCAAACAAAGCACTGCATTTTGTTTCAGCAAGATTTCACATATGAGAAACTAGGTGAACATCCTTCTGGAAGCAGACTTTAGGAAAGAGGGACAAACCCATATTCTTTACTCAGTCAGTGGAAAAACACTGATGAGCTGCAACTTCTAAACCTAGATCTCTTCCTGGAAGACCTCATCATGCTGCTTCAGGACTGATCTAGAAGTTAATTGTTCAGGTTGATTTAATAAGTTCTTCATTTTACTTTCCAGAAGCATCTCAGTTGGCACTGACCAAATGTTTTTGTCATGTGTCATAACTTGCAGCTTAAAATCAACACCCAGAAATATGTCTTTCATAATATGCCACCAGTTAGGCAGATATGTATAGTGACTTAATTATTCTTGCAACATCTATTGGGATTTTGCTTGAAATTGTATATATGCTCCCCAACACACATACAAGTCTCTTTCTACAAAATTACCTATGTAAAATATTACACCTATGGTCAATTTTTAAAAGTTTCTTTGCATTCAAACTTTCTGCCAGTGCTCACAATGAAAATCTACAATTGCTGATGTTTTTAAGTTTTGAAATTTATTTGTTTCCTAAAATCATTCATTATTGTGGTTTTTATTAGCAAATATGCTGAAAACAACCTGTCATTACATTTAATGAGGATTCCATATGCCAGTTCAGTATACAAAAACAAATTAAGTCTATAATTAACTTATTAATTCAATGCAGCACTAATTCTTAGGATTTTATCATTGCTTTCTGTAAATGGAAGTTTTAAATTCACAGCCTCTCTTTAGTACTTGGGAATAGCTCCTGGAAACATGACAGCTGCTTCCCCCTCCCTATCTCCCCAATTATACTAAGAATCAAACCATTAATGTACTCAGGAGCAGTAAGGTAATTATATGTTTTAGTAGGTTCATTACGAGCTCTGAAAATATATTTCACTGTAAAATAATTTCTGTTCTCTTCAAATTGTCTAGAACATGAGGAATTTTTGGTAAGAAAAGGCTAAGGTGCTATGTTTCTTTACTTTAGACAACAACCTCTTACAAATCAGTACTAAATGATGCACAAAAGTCCCTTGGTATCTTAAAGAGGGAAAAATTACATAGGTAAACAGATAAATCTTTAGTACATTTGTCTTTATGGGAGCAGCTCCTGCTGTTGGTCTCTAACCTGGAGGGCATTATTCTTTTCTAAATTGCCAGTAGTGTCTCACAGCACAGTGATAAATAGAAACCACTGAAAGAAATAACGTTCATTCTAACACACAAGAACTTTCCAGACAGACATTGGCCTCTGAGAACAAACACTTAGACAAAATAGATTAGTTGCAGTTGCAGAATATATCACTCTGGTTCCCTATAAACCAGCATTATCCCAGCTGTGCAAATAAGTGCCTTTATGCCAATCATTAAGAAATAAATACATTTAAGAGAGAGTCTAAAACTTTAGGAAAACACAGGAAAAGGTCTTTCTAAATCAGTTACTTATTGTATGAAGCCAGTGATGTATTCCCAGCAATACTTTAAAAAGTCCCTAATGATGTAGAGGCTTTTGTGCTATTTTGTGGTAGAAAGTTTCCTTTGTCACAGAATTAATGAAACAGAAAAGAAACAAGTGCTACAGAATTGCAATTAAAAGTACTAGTTTAATAATAGAACAGAAAACTCCCTGACAACTTTCTCTCTTATTTATAGTTTCACCTGAAGCACACATGCTAAGGCAGAATTTTGTTTGTTTCTGGTTATGCTGGAGTAACATTCAGCTATGCGGTTCGTGTTTTTCCTCATTAATTGTTTTGAAAGTCTGACAAAATGAAAACTGTCTTGGAAAATACAGTTATTCTGCTTTGTCTGGTAGATACACAGCATATGGATCGCTCTTAAGGATTGATGTAAATAATAATTTGTTTTTATTTTTTTTCATGCAGTCAGAACCCTAGGAAGGTACTGTGACACTACCAGCCATTTTCACCACTACCTTTACTCTGGCCACAAGACTCCAGGAATTCAAGTTCCTGGGATGGGTTCAGCTATCCAGCACAATCAGACCAACCCTATCCTAACTACTTATCCTGTCTGAAAATTTTCTTGCTTCTTTTCTGTAGGCACCAGAAGCAGTTGGGCAGACAGAGCCTTCCTTGGTCCTGGAGCAAGGTGTGTGTTGGGAGGGTTGGGATATGAATAGGGGGAGGTGCAGCAAGCACCGCGGTGAGGCCAGGCAAGGACATAGAAGGGTGGGGGGAAAAGATGACATTGTGGCCACTGCCAGGAGAAGAGATGGATTCTGGATGTATCAAGGAGCAAGTAGCCTGCTAGGAAGTCCTTGAATGGGCATGAATGTAACTGAGAAAATTGTACATCTGCACATCATCTTCTTTCCCAATAGAAGTTGTGTTTTCTCTCTGTCATTGATAGACTCTAAGGGCAATTCTTGTTTTTAAGTACAGCATGTTTTGTTTTGTTTTAATTTATACAGAATTCAGTGCAAAATCTGTGCTTCTATTGACATTTGTGTTGAATTAATGAGATGGATTTTATCTAGAACTATGTCTTTGAAAATCTCCCTCTATTTTTTCTCTATGTATGCACTTCAGCTGAAGGAGGTGCTGGAAATAGAAATGCCCTTTTTGTTTCCGGTACAGATACATTAATTTTTCTATAAAATAATATTTTTCTAACAACTAATCTGTATGCATAGTAGACCTTTTAATTTATTTGATTAAAATATCAAAAATTCTACTTTTATAGTAAATTCAACTTATTAATTCAATATGATTATTTCCTATAGTTTGACAGCTGGTTTAGGGCAGTATAAACAAGTATTGACTTCCAAAACAGTCAGTGGTCTTGCTTTCTTCCTCCTGTGGATCTCAAAGCAAAGGGCATATTGAACAACCTGAAAACTTCTCCTTAAGCACTCCAACAGAAAATTCATAAAAGATATTGAAGAGGCTTGGGGAGGATCAGAAGCAGCTGGACATCAATGGGAAGGGAGGATACACACTCTTCTGTCTTCAATTTATGTTGCTGCAAATTTTAATTAGATGAAATGGACTTTTAAACCTGCATGTTAGATCCAGGTCCAAAACGTAGAACAAAGGAAGTGTCTGTTTGAGTTCCACAGGCTTCTGAAGCAGTCTGCAACCTTCCCTGACCTGGTTTCCTGATTGTTTCTCCAACAAAGTAAATATGACAACCATGCTGATTGGGACTTTTTCATTTTCTGGGTGCTGTAGATTTCTTAAAATTCTATTTGTTCTGTCCTCATCACCTTTGATCAGCTTTGCACATTTTTGTTTTACAGTTTTTTGTCCCTCTTTTCATGTTCATTTTCTTGTTATCTTTTCCATCCATCTGCTCTGGAGTACAGAATCAAAGTCTTTTCTCCTATTCAGTTTTTTCTAGATTTTCTCATGTTCACTTTTCTCTAGGACTATCAATCATTTCAAAGACTACAGTAAAAGTTTTATAATTCTCTCTAACTATATACATCTGCTAATCATATTTTTCAAAATAACAAACAGGACATTTCTTTTGCTGACTGTGTAGTACTGATTCATATTCATTTACTCCATGTCTGATTATAATTAATTTAGAAATAGCTGAGCTGGTAATAAAAAAGCTAGTTTGAAAATTGTGCCTTCACAGACTTCCAAAGTCACCTGTGAAATTATGGAAATATTTATTTTCACTGAAGCCTGAGCTGCCACACTGATGCTGCTGCATGTGCTGCTATCTGGTCCTCCTCTTCTAAGTAGTGTACCTAGCAATTTCAATTGAAGCTTTGTTATAACTTGCACTGGAGCTTTGGTCTATGAATGATGTGAGTTGGGTGTGTCTTTTGAATTTGGTTATGATTGGGATTTTAAATCAGAAATGTCATGGATAGTTGAAACTGCATCAGCTACATATACAATTTTCTCTGATTTATAAGCAATAAAGTATGTACCATCAAACCTGTGTAGAAAGTGTTTACATGTGTTTGTATTGACAGAATTTCCATATTTCCTAGAGCATGGTGCACTATGTTTTTTTCCTATTATTTTTTATTTTTCAGGTCTCTAGAATTTCATTAATAGTTGCCTTGAAGAAAAGTGAGATGTAAAAACCATAGGACCAAGATTCTTGTAAAATTCACATTCCTTTGTTCAAATGTGTATATCAAGAGGCTTTGTATAATCATCCTTGAGGGAGACAAAAAATTCCTCAGGAACTTTTACTGTGCGTATAATTTCATAATTCAACAGTGAATCTGCACACTAGTGCACAGGATTAACTGCACAGTCAATACTACATCTCTACAGAACTAGGTACTGGTCTAAAAATAATGGTTTCCAACCATTAGCCTTTTGTGTAAAACTCACAGCCTCTAAGAACACACAACTAATCCTTTCTCACATTTTAGTAATCAGAAGTGCATGTTATGTGTACATTCTTACCTTGTCCATTTACTCTTTCAAATGCTATTTTAAAATCTGTTAGCAGTGGATGCAGTTTTCACCTTGGGAAAAACAAAAAGGATATCGACCTGAATAATTTTCATTTTCAAAAATATAGTACTGCTTAGCAATAATTGCCAGTATGCTGATTATTTCAGTACTCACACCGTATGAAGGAAAACTCAGGAAAGCTATGCAGCAAGAGAGAGGGTCAAGAAAGATGAGTCCATGGAAATGATAAACAGACACAATCAAATAATTTCACAGTAATCAGTAATATGACAGGAGAAAAAATGGTTAATGAGTAGCTAAATTTATTTTGATCAGATATATGGTTGAATTTATAGTTCTAAATATGTTGAAACCCTGATATTTTTTCTAAACAAAGATCTTCCTAGAAACTCTGATAATGTAAGAAAACGATAAAGTATAAGACCACTTGATTTTAAATGATTTATATAAGAATTAGTGTATCATGATATAATAAGACAGAGTGCTGGCATAAAAAAGCAATATGAAAATGAAATGGACTTGCATTAAACATATATGTTGGGAATACAGCTCCTGGTAATGAAGCACTTGTTGGATATGTTGACTGTAAAAAAAAAGAAAAAACAAACTATTTCTAGTGGCTTAGAACAAAAATAACCATACATACTCCTTCACAATCCATGTGACTTTAGAACAGAAATCTGATCAGCAAAGACAAGTGTTTGAGAAATGACAGTTGATGTGTGGATATTAGAGACATTTTTACTGAATTGTAAAAAGAATTATGAGTCCCTCCATATGCAAGAAAATGTGGAATCACCAAAATGTAAGGACAAATAAGAAATTCTCTGCCTCGATGAGTTTTATTGAGCATAGATCAAATCTAAATTAGATCCAGCAAAATTTGAAAACTAAAGACTGTCTGGTGGTTGTGGAGTACTGTCACCAGTTGTTCAAGCAAAGAAAGTGAACACAAATTCATCTAGCAAACATAGAAAAAATGTCACACACTAAACCCAAGGGAGTAAATGCTGACTAGATTATGCATTAAATCCATTCTTCTGGATAACCCATTAGCCTAGGCATTTATTTCCACATATCATCACCATTACACACTGGTAAAGGAGATAATTCTGTAGTTTCAGAAGCAAGTTTATTAAAGATGTGTTAGTATTGCTTCTATTTCTACTAAAATCCTGAAGACCCAAGGGAAAATTCACATGATATAACTCAATAGTTTCAAAGACAAGTTTATTAAAGTTGTGATAGTAGCTCTTCTGTATCCACAAAAGCCCTGAAGATCAAAGGGAATATTCTTGTGGAAATCACATTTCACCACCAAGTAGTTTGGCATGAGTCTTTTCTCAATCCAATAAAACAGAGAATGACTGAAAATGCAAGAGGACATGGGGTTTCTTCTCAGTTTACCTCCTTTCCATGCAAACTGAAAGCAACAGAAAAGAGTAATTCTAGGCTAGAATTAGTGAAGAATTAGGAAACACATCTACAGTCTTCTAGCTCTTCAATATGAAGCTGCTTCCAGATGACTAAAATTGTAGATAAAAGTGTGAGCAGATCATCCTCAATATAATTTATGTATTCCCTCGAGTGCATTTAATAATCCAAGAATAGACCTGTCTTAACTTGGCAAGATGACTTTCATAGCAAAGCTGGCACATGCATTTGTGACTGCCTGTCTTGATTTGTAACTATATCCTACTTTAGAATTTTATCATTTTCTAAATTAAAACAAATTCTTTTTCTTCTTAAGTAACAAAGCAATGTCTTACGTAGTCACTGAAATCATACAAGGATCATAAAAATGTTTATCTCTTTCTTTTAGGTGAATTACGAAGGGAAAGGAAACCCAAGGTAAAGCCCAAGCAATTTGTGGCATAGGACAAGCCAGTGTCACCATAACCTGTGACCTGGTGTGTAAAAGTTACCTGCAGAGACAGGAGCACAAGTCTGACTTATTACTGTCAGAGTGCTCTGAGTAATATAGTCTCACCTAAAAACCAGTTAGGACTATTAGAACTCATGTGGTCAAGTCACAGGTATGGCACCATTGACTTCTTAATGAAAGGTCCTGAAATGTTATTAATTTTTATTGATTTTTGGTATCTTTTTCTCTTGATGGTAGTAAAGACTGTATTAGATAGAAAAATGAAAATTCTGTTAAAATATAATATATAATTGCGTAGTACATAACTGAATATTTTTTTCTAAGTGGCTTTTATTGCAGCAGTCAATTCATATGCTAATGTTAGAAACTGCTTTACTTGCTTCTTCATTTGTCATAATGATTTTTTAAGGAGTATTTCAAAATTTTGAATAAAAAGATGTATAGAAACATAAATTAATTATAGAGTCATAAAAACATACAAACCACGTCACCCAGCTGTACCATTCCAGGCCAGCTGCTGTAGACTTCAGGAAAACAAACCCCCAGTGCTCATATTGATATTTTAAATAAGATTGTCCTGCTTTAGAGACACTGAGAACACTCCCACAGTCAGGTCTCATACTATTTACATATTTTGATTTTATTAACACTGTTACAGTAGGTTAAAAAGGCCTCAGAGAACTAGAGTGATTGATATTGCTTCTTTTCTTTATTATCCTTATGATCATATTTTCTAGAATAATGCCTTGAAAATTGCTGCAGCTAAATTTAGAGACTTTCAAATAGGCACGTTTAGTTCCAAACCTAGAATTTCATTTCTGCATTTACCCTCTCTGCATGTGTGTTACATTGTTAGATATTTCCTAAGTTGTGCAAGAAAGTATTGATCAAGCTATTCTTTAATTTACCCCTATTGTCAATTTGAAACTAGTTCGTTAGAACAATAAACAGAACCTGTGAAAAGCAGTATTGTTCTGGAGAATGGTTATTTTACTCATCCCGGCTTTTCTTAAATATTTTTAAATAGGAAATAAAATCAAGGACTTTCTCAACTGTATATTTTTTTCCCTACACATGTGAATGCATCCTGGCTCCTCCTTACTTTGACAATGAGTATTACATTTGAAAATAACTTTTCAAAACTAATAATTTGCATCACATACAGTCATATACATTAAGCTTTCTGACTGGAGTCTCCTAATTGCTTTTCCATTCAATTGGATATATTCTTTAGACATCTTCCAAGACTTAAGACTTTTTTATAATTATCTGAAAAGGACAGGCCCTGAAACATACTATGGCAGGGCCACATTAAGGGTAGTCAATAATGCAGAAAAAAACCCCATATATTTGTTCAATTCCTTTTCAGGGACATAATTTCAAATGAAAAATTATGAAAGCACATTTAAGTTCACTCAAACTGATGTAATTCCAAGCTCCCTGGTCACAAAGGCTGCTTATTCTCAGAGCTGATCTTGCATATGCTAATAACATTATCTAGATATCATGAAGAAAAGACAAGTTCTTTGCTTCATGCAGCTATACCCCTTTCAATCAACCTCATGCTGAGAACCATTTATTACCATAACATATGACACAGAAAATCTTAAGAGGCAGTAAGGGGCAAATTTTCAGATTATCACATGCCATTCTAGCTGTGACTTTCTCATTAACTTTAAAAGAATCATGTGGCTTAGACCAGCTCAAAGCTCTGAAATAGACCCCTACACATGCCCCAGAATAAACCTTTACAAACATAATAATTTTCCATATTTCAGTAAATCTCTATAAAATAACAGAAGTCAGCAACTAAGCAGATTGTTCACAAATAGTCTTCAAACTGCAGACAGCCTTGCATGGTGTTTGAAGTGACCTTGTAGTGGGGACAAGCCTCAGCTCTTCAGCAATTCCAAGTCAGGAAGGGAGATAAGAGGAAAGAGGCTTCTGGCCATAAGGCACCATTAATGATCCTACACTACAGTAAGCTGTGCTAGTTTATCTCCTTTGACTTAAAGAGGCTTGCAAAATGCAGTAAATGAGAATTTTATTTATTTACTTTTTAAATCCAGAAATCTAACTGAAGCAACATGGAATAATGGAACAAACCTTTATTATACAGCACCTTGAGATGGTGTACACCTTTATTCACTCAAAATGAGAATGTAACAATGATATGCCACCTCTTTTATCCTTTCTCCTCAAATTGAAAGTTTTTTACTCCTCTCTACCCAAATCTTGCTGTCTATTACATGCTCAAAGGCAATAATTTCAAAAATAGACTTTTGAGAAAAGCACATAATTAGTCCAGCGCAGCTGGTATAAAAATTACTGGCAGAAGTAGTAGTATCATTAAAAAATTGGAACTAAAGCACACCAACTATACCCCAGGGCAAGTAAAACACACAGAAACTCTAGTAAATATTTTAGTATCCAGGATAGTACACACTCAGGGCACAATTTTTTTTTAACACCACTGATCCAGACTCAACAGAAAGTCACTTCTGCCAAAATGGAACTATTGTGCATTCTGGTTTACATAAGTTTAGTAATGTGATTTTCTTTAACTCCTACATAAAATTAGACTGAAGTAGAAAAAAGGGCAAGTTTGCCCCAGAGGCATGCAACGATATCAGAATTCCAATTTTTATTTCAGCTATTTTCTTCTCTATGAGAAAAGTATTTGAAATTATGAACTAGAATGCAAACTAATTTGTAATAGCTGTGTGACTCTGCAGGGAACCTAATACAGTAGTTTTTTTGAATAAGACATCTCCCTTTTTATTGTGACCGTCTTAGAATTATTTAAGAGCCTAGCCTGGGATGCTCTTAGAACTGAGATACCTACAACCAAACTTACATTTATTGATATGTCTATTTAGATGTCTAAAAAAATTGTGCTTCTAGAATTGTTAATATCTTCTGTTTAATTTTCAAACTGCTTGAGGTCTAACCCTAGCCATGTGTGCACCCTTTTATTTAAGGTCAAGCAGTTTCTGACTCTGCTGGACACAAAATGGAATTTCTCTACCTGCAAGGTCTGAAGGTGTTAATCTGGAAATTATATTTTGGATTTATCTATCTGGTCTAACACCAGTTTGACATCAAATTCCAACAGAGTGCCAGTTAATACATTAGCCTAACCAGCAAAAAATAAAAAACTTGAGCTTGGGTTAGGTGATCTTCACGGTCTTCAGGTATTCAGTTGTACACTTTACCTCCACAGTGATGAGAATCGCTTAAGTGAAAGGATAGTTCCCCACAGAAGTTTTTGCACAGTGCTTCAAAAAGCTGTAGATTCACTAGGTGAGAGGGAAGGAGTTTGAGGAATCTCATGGGTTAGATACACAGTTTGATTGCTCTTGCTCATTATTGTGCTAAATATCCCCAAGAGAAGGAGTAATAGCCTAGGAGGAAGAGAGGACAAGGAACCCGAGTTGCAGCAATGAACACTGGCTGGTCCCCATGGTCAGTCAGGAGACACTGAAGTGAGCAGTCCTGGATTTCAACTACACTGTACAGATGGGTTGCAGAAAGCCTACATATTGCAGCAGACCCAAATACCTCTTTGCTTAAAGCTGGCTTGGGAAATCTTAGCCAAAGATGTATTTTAGAAATTTTTCCCCTCCTGAATCAATTTTGCTTCTACTTCACTTCTGCTTGTCTTTTCATTCTATTAGCTTTCTTATCCTTTCTTCTCCTTTCCTGCATACCTTTTAAAATGTTTGTATATTTTTCTCCCCCATCTGTGTCTTTTGCATGTTAACATTATTATCCTTGTCACTGTATTTTTACTGCTCATGAAAAATAAACACTTGAGAAATAATCACTGCACAGTGGCCAAACAGAAGGCAATCCTTCCTGTAAATACTGCTTTTGTGTAATGGACATGGTGAGATCTGTGCTAGAAATGTAGTGAGAACAATTCATCTACATCATTTTTTTTCCTCTACAGAGACGTTGCTGTGGTTCTTTCATACTTTAAACTCCATGTAGAATTTATCTTTTTTTCCCTCTCTTATTTTTTTAGGTCTTGCTCTTTCATACTTCTACTTTATGAAAAACAGGCTTCTGTCATACAGACTCTCTCAAAGTCATCATTCATCCATGTGTTAAGACGTGTGCGAGCTTTCTTTTCCTACATCAATGACACACAGTTTTCTTTTGACTCTAACACTTTTTGTTCTTCCTATTTTATAATGCATGCACAGTTGTGTTATAAAGACTCATCAAAGTCACCACTGTTCTACATTTATCTGCATTGAACTGGCTTTGTAATTTATTAGTCTTTAAAATGATCTTTATATTTCCTATCTAGTTACATTCTCCTTCATTATTTACTGTTCCTCTATCATCTCTTTCTGATTCACATTACTCTGCTCTTTGACTTTAATATTCTGGACCTAAAATACTTGCCACTAAATCTTCAAAGTCAAAAGCCTTAGCACTGATTTTATTGTAAGTTAGTAATGTAGTGTCTTATAAATTAACATTATTTGAAAAAACACACTCATTCCTGCTTTGGGAAGTTAAAGCCAGGATTTTGAAGAACTGTGTGAGGGTATATTAATGAAATCCCCATTGATTTTGGTGGGAATAGTACTACTTTAATCCTGGGGTATGCTTTGGCACTTTAAATTGAGGATCTAACACACATTTAATAAAATGACTGTCCACTCCAGATCTCAACTGCTAAATTCTGCCCTTAAGCCATCATGTTACTTCCGTTGGTTTGGTGTGTGACATGCCAAAGCAAAGGGGGAAGTTTTGCCCACAGCATACACGGTGAGACTTCAAAGAGCAGACATTTTAACTTGACGTTGTTTAGCAGTTATTAGAATTAATCACAAGCATAGATAGGAGAGTTACTCTCCTAAATGTTTCATATTTTTTAGGCATCTCTTATGATGATAGCAAGCTTTGCTCAGTGCGCTCATCAATCCCTTTACCCTGGGAAGAGAAAATACTTCTGTCTCTTTTATTAGATGCTCTGTCATTTAGACAGTGGTAGATGACTCTAGAAAAATTAGTTCCACCTGGTAAGACGGCCTATGGGAAAGACCTGTGACATTACACTGAATTAATATAAAACCTATGAGGCAAAGAAACAGGTTAGAAAATGTATTTACACTGAAAGTACATTTGAGAAGATTTCCATCCATATTGGATTTTTTTTTTGCTCAGTTGTGAAGTTTACTGAAAACACTGCCAAAATCAGTCTTGTGCTGTAGTCTCAAAGAGCACTAAACATTGACCAGTAAAGCAACTTCCTCGCAAGCCCTGCAGATGTGGTAGATATTTGACTCTTCCTCTACAGTAGCTGCTTCTCTTTTTGAGCATATGTCCATGCTTGCATAGTCTACACAGTCCAAGAGTTCATCAGCCAAAACAGTGGAAAAAGAAAACTATATTAGCAACACTATTTTTTCATCCAAGAAATTCTTTATGTTGGTGTTTTTGCATGTTGGGGGGTTTATATTTTATTTTGTATCTTCCTGTGATCCTAAAGTACTTTTAAGATGGAAGGGATCTCACTTCCTTTGCTGTGTCTCATTGCAACCATTTCTTCTGTCAAAGTTTCACATTTATTTATTTGTCAGATTGTTATAACCAGGTGTCACAGTTTATTCCCTGACAGCAGCTAAGCACCATGTAGCCCCTACCAGTGGGCTCAGGGAGAGAACTGCAATGGTAGAAGTGAGGAAACTCGTGGGCTGAGATATTTTAAAAGGGAAAGCAAAGTAAAATACTCTGTATGCAAGCAAAGTAAAACAAAGCTTTGTAGATTCACCATTGACAGGCAAGTGTTCAGCCATAGCCAGGAAAGCCAGGTTCCATCACTGTGCTAGCAGTGACTTTGGAATTCAAATGGCATAACTCCTAACATCTCCCTGCTTCCTTCTTCTTCACCTCACTTCATATACTGATCATGATGTCATATGGTATGACATTATGATCAGTATATGAAGTGAAGTGAAGGTCATATGTCCCTGTGGTCAGGGGTCAGCTGTCCCTGCTGACAGATTTTCCTTTAATAACTGTTGGCGTTAGAATAATTTAGAAGGAAAAATATGTGTGTCTAAGTATTCAAGCTTCACTAAAAGTTATTGAAAACCTTATTATCATTTTCAGTTATGGAATTTTCTATCCACCAGCGATATTTACTAGTAAATTAATATTTTTATTGCCATTTAAATCTTACTTTATGCCACAGCTAAATTTTTATACATTTAGAAGTTATGAAATAAAATACCTATTTCAAAAGTACTGAAACCACTGTAGAAACAGTTTACAAAACATCAATCCATTTTTTCCTCAGGCCTTTGGTGAGAATTCTTACAGCTCAGGATTTAATGCTCTTCCATGCTAGCAGGAAGTGGATGTTGTGACCAAGGGAGGTACTGCTGTAGATTTAGAGTAGGAAATACATGCCTTCCCTAGCTTTGCAATTCTCTTCTCGGTGGAGAAATTATGGACTGCAGATGTAGAATGCAGTATTTGTCACAAAGAATATTTGCTGCTACTTTGATTCGTCTTGACCTCATTTCCTTGGTTTGGAGCTTCATTATTTTCAAAGCTCAGTTAGTTATGTTTATTGTGTGCACTCTATAGTTTGTGCACGATTAATCTTCCATTTTTATTGATTCTTTATGCTTGGAGGCTAAAAAATCCAAGGTTTTCCTCATCCCTTTCCAAAAGATCACTCTTCTTTTTTTTCTGGACTGAGCACAGACCATTTGCAGAGAAAAATCTAATAGTTGATTCAAAATGAATTTAGATATTAAGCCTTAACTATTTAGCTTTCCACTTTCCATCTTATGGAGTTATACAAATGCATTGTAATGACAGAATCAAAGAATCATAAAATGTCCTGAGTTAGAAAGGACCCACAAGGAGTATTGAGTCCATTCCTGGCCCTACACAGGACCACTCCTCCTTTCCCAAAATAATGGACAATAACCTGGGCAATTTTAAAAAATATAATGAAAAACAAGCTTAGTTGTTAGCAATGATTCAGAGACAATAGTGTCTATCAACACATATAATTGAGGATATTTTGATTTCAGTCGATGCCTGCATTGTGGATCATCTTTCTGTCTCTGCATCCAAAGTTTGGCAATAGGCATTAGCTTGTGACATGTAAAGCTGTACCTACTTTTTAGTCTACAGAGATGGAAACTCTCAGCAGAGACGTGTTAAAGATCTGTCTGTCACCATTTTACTAAGACATCAAATTGCATGTTGCTCTTAATTTGAATAGAATGAGAGATTAAAGCATTTGCCTTAAATCAAGCCTTTTTAACTAGACTGCAAATGAACACCATAAGAGAAGGATATTTATGCACAGAGAGCTTTAAGTTGATAAATGCATATATTTTTTAATTCATTAAAATAAGCTAATAATTATTAGTATATATTTTACATAGTGAAAAGTGAAAGAAACCTAATTACTGACTCAGTAAGAAAAAAAAGAAACATCATTAGGTCGCTAATTTTACACATGATGCACATTTGTTTATTTAGAGTGAAGGGACAAATAAAATTTTTTAAAATCCCAACTTTCTATGTACCAAGTATTTCCATGTAAAGTAGTCAGAAATGAGTACCTGTAAGAGCTGTTAGTGTGAATTGCCTTATTGCAACAGGTAATTGTGAAAAGGACAAATGGAGGAAAAATATGTTTATTCCTCACAAAATTCTTCCTAACTTCCCTCATAGAATTGTAGGAACTGTGGATCAGATGGCACTGGGTCTGCTTTGCAAAACAGTTGCTGATCTTGTGAGAGTTCTCGTGAAAGCAAATGTGCAGGTGCATAGCATGTGGCAGTCATAGAATATAAGGTTTCAGGAATTTGTAATTGTCCTAAGGAAAAATGTAAAATATTCCCTTTTATAGACAAATAAGTTACTTCTTAAGAATTGTTATATATTATTCCCTTTATAATTACATTTTTGTCTGATTGCAGAAAAATTCCACTAATTCCTTTTATCACACTCCAAACACGTCGAATGAAGCAATTTTTCAAAAGAGAAAAGTCTGTATTGTTTTGCTTCAACTGGAAGAACATTTATATTCTTAGGGAAGACAAAAAACACCTGGGTTGTTAGCATTTCTGGTATTCTAATTCCATTGTTTTTCTCTGAGTTTCAATGTATGTTCTCTTTTATAAGACTTTACATTCTGGTTATTTCTGTAAGGCTTATAACAGCAAAGACATTCCATTGTAAATTTTCTTCAGATATCCTTTGTTTCTGACTGACAAATAAAGATGACTTAATTTTTATTATGGTGTATCCATAAGGACTGCGTATTGGCAGTATTTATAGTTTCCAAACTTCACAGAGTTTTCCAGAAAAATAATCCAAAAAACTCAAAAGTTTCTAAAACGGCCAGAAAAAGGCTATAAACTTCATTAAAATGTGTAATTATTGTCACAGTTAAAACATACAAACTGTAATACCTATTGTTACAGCACAAAGAAAAACAATTGTCCTGAGAATCTTAATGTAAAAAC
The DNA here is from genome assembly GCF_028551555.1 of Melozone crissalis. Lineage (NCBI taxonomy): Eukaryota > Metazoa > Chordata > Aves > Passeriformes > Passerellidae > Melozone > Melozone crissalis. The sequence continues at coordinate 28,958,650 of NW_026535784.1, read as the reverse complement.
CATTGATTAATAAAAAGATACAGATTTTTTTTTCACCTTCGTAGCTGGAAAAATTCTTTCATCTGTGTAATCTTCCTATATTAAGACTTTGAAAACCGGAAAAAAGTTTTTTTAAAAAAGAAATAAAATACCTTAATGCAGTAGGTATGACACATAAGTGTCCATTTTAGGCAGTCTGGAAATACACATTTGCAGTCTGTGGAAATGAACTGCCTTATGGTACATACAAATCAGAAAAGAAATACCACAAAAGTGTAAAATTGTTTCAATAGGGATGCAAATGTCTGAATTAATGTAAAATATGTTCTGCGATAGATTATGAAAAGTAAAGACTTTTGTGTCATCTTGCATTATGAATTTGTGAATAATTCCTATAGATAACACAGAACTTTATCTATTTCACTCCGTTGCAATTTATTTTCTTGAAATTTCTGCAATAAGGGAAATGAAAGACAGTTCTTTTTACTTATTTAATTTTTCTTCTTATACAGAAATACATTATTGTGAGTGTGATCATCAATTTAACATAGAAATATAGGTCCCAGATACAGGTCATATGAAACAATATTATTGGTCAAAAAATATTTTAAACATCAATTGTGTTACATCAATTTTTGGAAAAAGTTTCTAGAATCTTCCAGTTTCCTGAATGATGAGTTAGGGCATCACTTCATCACATCTCTTTTTTTTTATTTCATTTGAAGAAATGCATTATGGATCTTGATCAGAGACTGTCTTTTATTATTATTCCTTACTCATCATAACACCATTCTAAGAAGGTAATAATTACTTAGAGTGATCTAGTATAAATGATTGTGTCTTATGTCAGTTTCCATTAATTAATGAAAAAATGCATATTTTGCCATTTTCACCAGAATTAACTCTTTCTTACTTTAGGTTTAATGTACAATGCCACAAACTGCTCTCTTTTTTAAAATTATAATACCAATTACATTTACCGGACAACTATTTCATATTTTACAGGTCTTCCCTAACAAAAACAGTGAATAGTAGCTTTGTTCTAAGGTGGTAGGAAAAAAGCAGAATTGTGTGAGCATGAGAAAGCTAGGAGAAAAATACCCTAAAGGTAGAGTTCTTAAATGCCAAGTGCCCTTTCTCAGCCTCAACCATTCATTCTGAAAATGGCCTATCAAAAAGGCTTAGAGGGAGCACTTTAATTACTGTTCCTTTGACAAATGTAATATATTTTCAGAAGCAGGCCCATACATTTATTTAGGGCCAAATGTTGTACAACAAAACTGTCCTCAGAGGTATTTCATTCTACCATCCTATTTTTTTCCACCTGGCTTGCACCGCTTTTTCTTTTTTCTAATGACTATGTCATTCCTAGAGACATTTTAAAATGAGTCTTAAATCATGTTTTCCTGTAACAGAACATAAGCTACATGAACAGGGTGGGAGAAAGAAAAATAGTGTAAATAACCACAAAGTTTTTATAATGTTTTCATAAGAAAAGAATGACCAACAACCCTATACTGGTCCCTGTATATCTTGTCCCGAACTCAGCTGGGCTGACTGTACCTATATATCTTCTCCTAAACTCAGCTGGACTTAAGCCTTCTCCTGGATCCCTACAAATAGGAAAGGAAGGCCAGCATAATTCCACACCTATAATTTTTCCTCCCCCCTCTCAGGAAATACAGCAAAACCTTGACTGCTTCTTTAGTTAACTGAGGTTAAAAAGAAACCTGAATTAGGCAGGATGGCACTTCTTGTAAGAAGTCATCTCAGATGAAAGTCCAGAAGGCAAAGACCACTTTGAGAGAGTATCCAACTGGTAAAAGCCAGTTTCGGGAGTAGATCTCTACAGATCTCCAGCAGGAATAGACTGAAAAATCTTTCTGTTCTTGGCATATACTGAACATAGAACTGAATGTTCAATTATGCAAGCACAAGAAATGAGTGAGGGACTTGTTGCCACCTCTTGTAGCAAAACCAGAGTAAAATGAGTATTCAGAAATTTATACAGAGGCCAAAAGAAAAAAATTTTAGATAAAGTTCTCCTCCTCTCCCCACTCCATGAACCTAGTAATTATCAAGTAACCTTAATAAATCTGGTGTATTGTTCTCATCTGATGCACAGATGCTTCTATGACCTAATCCTCACAGTTATTTCTGCAGAATTATTTTTTTTATATTAATAGGTTCTATTTATCATATGGCACTGCAAACATATTTGTTTTATCAGCCTCTATACGAAGGTGAAATTTGTCTTCCAAGCTGAAAAATTCATCAGCTAGTTTCTGAGCACTATAGTGCTGTCTCAGTATTCTGTGCATGTAGAAAAAAAGTCTATTTAGACTTTTCATTCTATCTTATCCTGTGTAGCCAAAGAAAGTCATGTTCCCAGTAATTAGAATTGCATTCAGTGATACTTATATCTAAATATGTTTTGGACTGTAATTGCAAAACCCATCAAAAAGAAAAAAAATACAATATAATCCCTGTATAGCATCTCTTTCCTGTATTCAAATATGCTGAATTTAATTAATTTTTTTTTTTGCTAAATTAAACTCAATATAATTATTTAATATGTTTTTAAAATTGAAATGAATCTTAGAAAAAGAAACAGATATAGTAATGTACTGAGTTTAAAAATGAGTTATGGTATTGTTTCCAAATAATAAAAGATTTAGCTGAAAGATAGATTTTAACTTTGGTGCAAATGGAGGACAGTTAATATCTCTTTTATCTTTTTCTTAATCCATGGAGAACATAACATAATTTTCTTTCTTTCTAAACTGTCTAGACAAAGAAGAAAAAAAGTCGTTCTTCTTGTGCTTTTCTTTTCCAGATGTGTGTGATGATTAATCACTGCATGTGTCTAGACCCCATGGTAATCTCTGTCCCTGTTTCTGTCTCTACATTCATCTTTGACATCATGAGTCTAGTTTTAATACAGTCCGATTGATTTGTTTGCAGCTACAACACTGTTTTCATTCTTTTCCCCTCTGAAACATCTTTATAGCACAAATACAAACTAGCCCGTATTCTCAAGCTGTGTAAAATTGATTTGTGAGAACAGATTGCAAAACTTAAGTGTATGGTGATTCACGTCCTAGATTGCAATGCCTGTATTAAAGATGCTACAGTGGAGTTAAGACGGACATGATTATTTAGGACTTTGCAAATATTTCCATCTCCTTTATTAATTTTTTCATTCTACCTGTCATGAAAGAAATGGGAATCAAAATAGCTTTTTATTGTGTAAATAAAAATGTCTGTATTGATTCCCATGTCTCTGTCAAATCTCTTTCTTTGTATGTCTATGTCACCCTTCATCCACCAGGAAAGTGAGGAAAATTAGAACCATAGGTGGATGCTCCAATAGTTCACACATGGAAAAAAATAGTTTTGTGAGATTAAAACTGTCATATGAAAGTTCCACACTTTTCATTTTGAATTGGCATTGAATGAACTTTTAATGTACTCGAGACACTTTGAAAGCATATGTAGGGCAGAGAAAATCCATTTTGGATGAATTTTTTATTGTTCTTCATCACAACAAATTATTCCTAGCTTTAGTTCCTTGCTGGATTGCAAACTGGAAGATTCCTATTGCTGGTCAATTTCGTGCCCAAAAAACCTCACCAAAGTAGCTATGTTAAGGAGTTGACCACTCTTAAATAAAAGGAAACTTAGAAAAATTGGAAAATCATCTAACAATTCATTTTAATAGACATTTGATACAGCTGAAGAATCACACAATTTTTTGGACCAAATTTTCCTGTATGCCTTAGGACTACTATGTGAAAGAGATTACAAGACAGATCCAGCCTAAACTTTGCCTCAGTTTTCAATTATGAACAAGTACACAAAAGGCAGTGTCAAAAATCCTGAGATTCAGGGACCAACTCCTCTCTCCATTCTCTTCTTATAATATACAGACTAGAAAACCTTTCCCAATAAGTATTTACATTTTCCTCATTATTAAGACTCTTATTTTATTATTCACAAATTTGGTACTGTCTCCTCTTGAAGAAAGAAAAAAATTTTGTTCCCTCAAAGGAGACAACGTGAGTAAAGAAAAGAAATAGTCATGATCAGGCCTGTGGTTAATTCTGGGACTAAGAACTAGAACACTTCTCTTAATTTCAGCTTCTATAATTTAGAATGCAATGAGTACTGCACATTTGATTTAATGTAATTTGACTATAATCTGTTGAGGTCTTACTGCCCCATTTTTAAACATTCTTGTGTTGTTTTCTATGAGTGACATCTTTTTTGGTTGTTTGTTAATGAACATATTACTGTAATTTAGAAATGTTTTGTGCATCATAAATTATTTTACAGTATCAGATACTACTGTAAAAGAAAAAATTCAGACACAGTTTTTCATAGATAATAATATATGCTTAACAATATTAGAAAAAAGAATCCACAAAATTGTTCTGCAGAAATTATGAGGAGAGTAGTAGCAACCTGGGTTTGATTTATAGAATATATTGAATAATATCAGAATTTACTGTAATTAGAACTGAATATCTGAGCAACAGACCATGAATAGTTTGATTGACAGTGCTATTCACAGTCATCATTTCGTGTTGAAAACTTCTTTTACTCCAATATTTTCTCAAAAACTTGGATGCTGTTATCAACAGTCTTCTTAGTAGAACATATATACACATTATATATATAGATTCACACACACACACACACACACACTCTCACAGAGATATATATAAAAGCAAGAATTACATAATTGCATGAAAGTAGCAATTTTTTTTCTGTTTAAGTTATTTCCTGCATACCAATTTTAAGTTAAACAGATGAAAATAATTCTTGAGTCCTGGAGAATAAAAATAAAGGCAGGACCAATTAGATTCTGATGGGCTTTGTTGGCCAGATTTGAAACAAACACCATACTTCTGAATCTCACATTTATGCCAGTGCAGTCAAAAATGTAAACACTTTAATTGGCTAGGTAATTTTTACAAGTATTTTTGAACAACTAACCTAAGCATTATTTTCATGTTTAGAAATATCAAGGTGTTGTACAGACACCCATAGGCCAAATTTTCTTGGGGAAAAAAAACCAAAACAAGACAGCAAGCTGTCTGAATTACTGTATGAGGTAATTGTGTTTAAAAACATGAGACTGGAAATGAACTTTGGTATTTAGGATCATCAAAGTCTTAGTTTGAGTGATAAAAGTTCTAAAGAAATTTAGGAAATGAACCTATTTTCCTAAGAGTAAAAGAAAATCTGAAGTGACTTGAGTTTTATAAATTATGAAAACCCTTCCTACAGCTAATCTCTAACTATATCTGAACATATAGACAGAAGTCGAAAAGTTCATTTACGTATCTCAGAAGAGAAAAGTGTGAACTAATTAAGAAAATTTTCTTGGTCCAGCTAAAAAGCAGAATTTGTAGCTGTATCATTCTCCTCTCCTGTGGAAGGTCAAGCGCCTCTTGAAAACACTCAAAGTCAAAAGCACTGCATGAAAAGAGCCCTGATGGGGTTTGAGCGTGGAGAAAGAGATACAAAGAGACAAAAATAGGATGGGTTTTTCCTGTGCTTGAAATTGTCCATTTTTTAATCTTTTATCAAAAGGAATAGCCATGCTTAATTTCTTTTCCCACTAATTATAGTCATCATTATGAGCAAGATTAATCACATAAATCCTACTAAAGAGATATTAAAGGGCAATCTATAAGACTAAAGACTATAAGAACATTTGTCCTTCATGACATCTATAAACTAGCAAAAGGAGGTACAAAGAGTGTCTGGAAGAGAGTATGGCTATCAAAATACCTATTTAACAAACAAAATACTGTAAAAGTATCCAAACTCTCTCAGGTTGACATTTTTATGATTGTGAGTGGGATTTGGAACTCACATCCAAGTGTTCTGTCCCATCTTACCTTGTCATAGCAGTTGCCATTTCCTTCCAATGCACAGCAAAATTTTGCCTCAAATGTATTCTGCAAATTCAATGTATTAAAACATGCTAAACATTATGAATTCTTGCAGGCTAGCAATTCATCTTAACCTAATTTGTATTAAAGTTTGGCAGTCATTAAAAATGAGAATTTAAAGGCAAATTAGGAGAACAAATCCAGCTCTATAGAATGCATGTGTTCAGTTACCTCATTGTGACAGAGTCCAGCATAATTTACATGTGTCTCTTCTTCAGAACTCATATAGCTTGACTATTACTACCATGTAATAATAACTACCATGTACTATTTCTACCATTAATACTTGCTAGGCGATCAGTGAGCATCATCCTCAGCATTTAACATTTCTCAGAACCCAGAGAGGATGATCAAAATTGTATTTCTATCCATGGCAATTCTTTATTGTAGATATGGATATGTAAACACAGACCTAATGGAATTATTCCAATATTTGAAAAAAAAATCCATTAAATCACTATGTAGGAAAATGTATTTCTTTCCAATTCTGGAAATTCTCAAGTGGCATTATTCAATTCCCGCAATTAAAATCAGCAAGCATTCTCATTGTCACTCTTTTCACTGACGCTATGTTTTTTATTAAACACAGTTTCTTGAAATAGCTCTTAATTTATTCATTAAGGGCAACGCAGTATAAAAATGTATTTTTTTAGTCCGCTTTAGCTAAGGGTCCTCAAAGCATAGGAGCCTGCCCCATAATAGTCAAGGTAAAAATCAGCATTTGGAATAAACAGAGGAACTATGTGGAAATGTACCCACTTGTAATTTCTGAAGTATTTTTCCATTACAATGAGGTTTCTAAATACTCTTCATTTCAGGTCATATTTTTATCAACATAAAAAGGTGCTCAATGGATTCGAAGATATTTATGTGTGAAGAGCTCTGAAGTTATGTTTTTGCTGCTTGGACAAAACTAACACGTGAAGGAAAAGGTATAGTTGATAGGTCATTAGCTAAAAGAAAATCCATCCAATTTAATGGAATCTTAATAAAAAGGAGTCCATTTATTTTCTCCTGTTCTCCCAAAACATGGCTGACATTGCCTAATGTGTTTCAGTTCTGATACTTTAGAGCTTTTTACATATTCCTCTAAAAAGAATGATTTGATTTAAATATCAGACTGAGGATATTTTCTTTTTTGATTAGAAAAAAATTAAAATAACAACCTGCTTTGGATACTCAAAAGTATTAGAACAGCTTAAAACGTAGTTTTACTGGACCAATTTATTACTGAGGCTACATCCTTGAAATGACTTTATTTTTACAGCCTTTTGTATTTTAGTAGAACTTATCTCTTTTGAATTGTCTCCAACCTTACCTCAAATAAACATTTTTTTACTGTCCCTGTTAGAGAAATTGAATGACTTCACGAGCAGTTTTGAATCATTCAATATTGAGACATATGGACTTTGCCTTCTTCCCTCTCCTGATCTTCACCTACCTGTTTAAATAGAAGCCATGAAGATGCAGGACTACAGTAAATACAAGTTTCTTTATGCTCTGAATGTATTCTAACCAACTGTGTGCTGGCTTCTTCCTTTTTTGGGCTAGTGCCAGTAGTATCTCCTGCTTGAGAGGAAAGAGGAAAAAAACGAATATTCACTGCATTTTTGCCTTTTCAAGATACTTATAGGAAGAAATATGAGTGATTATCAATTTAATAATTATGAGGCATACCCACAAGATAAAGATAATTATTAAGCAAATCTAATCATATTTACACAAAACTGTCATTTTTTTTCTAAATAAATGTTCCTTTTTGCCAAATAAGCATATCTTTGTAACAATACCTGAAAAGTTTATTGCATAATATGATACATAGTCCAGTTGGCTTCCAAAGTTTTGGGGTTTTGAGTTTGGGGGGGGTGAGAGTTGTTTTGTTTTTTTTTTAAAGGAATCAGAAGTATGAATTTAATAAGAGTCTTAGACTCACACTCTTACACCATCTCTGTGATAATGACATTACTGCTTTGAAATATTCCTTAAACCATTAACACATGTAATTTGTGAGTGGTCATATGGTGCTGAGATACAACAATGTTTTCTTCCCTTTTACCAGTTAGGAACCACTCCTTGCTCCTGTGTAATATAAAATGAAAACAGTACCTTCTCCTCACTGAAGATTTATTAATTAAAATCTTTTAATACTGAACTAACAAATCAATGCTTATTTAACGTTGTTTTGATGATGCATATTCCATTTACATTTAGAAGAAATGCTTATTTTTAAAAAAACAAAATGAGAAAGTAGAATTATAATTTTTTGCTGGCTTTTTTCATTATTTGAAAGTGAATGCAAAGCATACACTGGTTTAATTTGGTAGACATCCCTTGTAGTCCATTAACCACTTTGATATTAAGAGGTGAGAATTTATTAATGATCTTTAGGTTCTGGCAAAAATAAAAGAGTTGTGGGAACTTTATGAGAAAAACATGCAAAAGTCAGTCGTTTCTTTCTCAGGACAATATCCTCTGAATATCATGTCACAATAACTTTTCAGTTTACTCAATAAAAGCTGGAATAAAATCAGCAATTCAATCTCTAAAAATGCTCCCTGAAGAAGTTATTGTACAGTGGGAACTTCAGAGTACGAAAGTCTCAAAAGGAACACAGAAAATGGAAATATTCTAATAGGTTCCTAGTCTTCCAAAAATTCACACTAATTACTTTTGATCTTTTATATCCAAAGAGCAACAGGTGGTTGTTTTCCAAAATCAAAGGTTCCAGGGACTTTGAACATTCACAGAAATTTTCAAGGAGGGGAAATTTATTAGCTCGTCAACATTTTCCTTGAGGTTTCACTTCAAACATTTCCTCATAGATGGAAACCAGGATACCAGACACTTCTAAGCATTTAAAGACAGGCAGAGGTAATCTGTTTAGTCTATCACTTAGAGGATGGTTGCACTTTGCTGTACAAAAGTAAGAAGTAACAACTTGAGGTGATTTTAAATTTACAGACCAGTCATGGTTATGTGCCAAAGTAAAGACCAGAGAGAATCTCTGCTATGGGATGCACTTTTACACTTAGAGGTATCGAAAAGCAAGGCTGGATATCACAAAAATTAATAGCATTTAACCTCCATTTTTAAAATATATTTTTAAAATTTTATTTTGTGGTGACAGTGGTGTCACATAAATTCATAATGCAGTATTAATAAAAAAAAAAGAGGGTTGTAGTTCAGGTGCTATTCTTCTCATTAGAGCATGAATATCCATGGAAATACCACATGTCATCATTTTTTTCTGTTCCTCTTCCTTCAGGCAAAACTTTGCATTATCATCCAGATGATTGTTTGGAAAGTTGTAATACGGATTTCATCTCAGTCTGATTGACTAAACCCCAGCTCATATGGCACTATTTCCTAGAGCCAGGATTTAATCAGAGTGACTTGAAAAACGTCTACCTCAGATTTCTTTCCCATGAGAAATGCTTTGCCCTGATAACTAGACCATTTCATATGTATTTACACAACCAAATGAATTGTATTGATTAGCAAGACTTAGTATCTATTCAAGCACCTATTTGAGTGGGTGTTTAAATCCTCTAATTTTAAATCTTTTATGTTTGAATACTCAAGTCAATATTCAACCTTATTGGCAATGCATATCATTTTTGGCTACAGCTTAGAATACTGAACTATTTAAAGAGGTGCTACCTCTTGGGATTGAGATCAGTATCACCAACTTTCTAATAAATATTCAACCTTGGAGAGACAGAGCACTTTCTCAAACCTGCTGGGTTCCTGTAATGCTGAATGTTTCACATAAATATGGCTGAATGAACTAAAACTTTGTCATGCTGAATATTATCAAGAAATTCAGTTTCTGAACTATAACTTTTTCTTGTTCTTTCCTAGCTTCTTTGGTTCATCTATTCCATCAATTAGCAAAAACATTTGAATATGTCAGTTTCAATAATTTCAATGCATAAGACAAATGTAAATTAAGCTAAATATGGCACTGAGACTCTAAACCCAGGACTTTATGATCCATGTCCATTTGATTGGTGACACTAAGCCATACATAGACAGGTTCAAAAACTGAAACCAAACTGGTATGAATCAAATGCAATCTTTGCTGCTGACATGAAACTAAGCACTTTTGGGGGTAATTTACAATGCCAACAAATGAAATGGAACTTAAAAAGCTTCAAAAATTTGTTTTCATCCAATAAATTGCTGATAATAAATCAAATTCTAAATTAAATAAATAAAGCAAATTCTGTAACTGTATGAAAGATGGTTAGATAACTTTAATGCAACTGTACAAGTTACTTTAATTACCCTGTTACTTACATTGCATTTATTTCTGCAAAACACCACATCAAAACTTTATTAATCAGTTTACTTTTCTGTTAGTAAAAGCTAAGTACTTTGATGCTGGAAAATGAACCTTCCATCCTCCAGAATAGATCCTATCCTAGGCGCCTTTGACTTTTAAATGTGCATAGAGAAAAACAGTGAAAAAAGCATTCTGCTCATGTAAAACCTGTCCCTGTAGTATTTAAGCGATAAATAACATTGAGAAAAAGATGAACCTGTGTCTTATATCCCTTGTTTCACCTACCTAACTGAAAACTCATTGGAAAGCAGCTCCAATCCCTGAGCTCAAGTCTCTCTGAATGTATGGCACCTTTGTCTTTGCTTCTATAAATGGAGCAGTGTTCATTCTCTTCTTCCAAAATATAACAGGTCACAGTAGCACCTTGCTCCAAAGTGACCATTTCAGAAGAAGGCACTTGCCTCATTGGGCACATACGACACAAACTTCGAACCTTTACCTCCCAGAGGACTACAATACAGAAGCCACAATGGAGTGCTCTGCATGCAGAAATAAAAGACACTCACAAGCACTTTTGTAGAAATTTTATCACCAAGAAGCAAACAAAGAATTGTGACTTCATTGATGATAAAGGAAGAAAAGGTAGAAATGCCAGTTACTGGTCAGGGCACTTGGGTGGGACAGAAGAAATCTAGCTTCTGAAATTACTTTTCTCTTTTTGCACAAAACCATGACTACAGCACAAATGTCTAGTGGTGGCCTGCTTTGGGAAGGAGCTCGGTCCCTTCAGTGAACTTTGGTCCTCCTCACCCAGTATGAAGCTGCTGTCCCTCAGCTGGGGCAGCTGGAGGCAGGGATACATCACTCCCAGTTCAGAGCAGTGTTGGTCTGAGCTACCCCCTCCTCCTTCCATGCCTGTCAGAATGGACTCCGCTCTATTTGGCATGAGCATCAACAGAGCTCTGGGATGTCTTCAGAGTGTAAAGAGTCCTTTTGTCTGCAAAGACATTTAAACAGCATTTTAATGTAGCAGGATAATGTACACCACATGGAGCTTTACAAAAGCTTCTTCACTACTCATTCAATGTATGGATGTTTTTACACACTAAAATACACTGAGGAGAAATACTCCACCTTCTTCCATGATCCTGGAGTGTGGAGACACAAAATCATATTTTCTTTATCTTGCAGGTATTTCTGTCAATTTAAATACAAGTACGTGGCACCTAGCCTATAATAGCTTGTTTTACTTCAGAGGAGACACGTTTCAATCCTATACTCTCTACTGAGGAGGCTTTCCATTAAATTAAGGCAAAAAGCAAACAGAAAATGAGAACATGGATCTCACCATGGCATAGGAAATAACTACTTCCTGCTGGTGGGCTACAGCCCCAAAGCTAGTGTTTAGTGTCTTTGTTGCCTTTGCTGCCTTTGTTGATTATGTCACCACTTCTGGATTTCATAATAATTTAGGTAATCTCTTGCATTTCTAGTTTGTTTCCATTTCTTCCATCATAATAAATTATTGAAAATCCCCTCTGTGCCTTCATTAAATGACTTCTATTCAAACTGGCCTCTGTAGGTTAATGAGGGCTCTAAATACGCTTCAAATGGACTCAGAGTTCATAGGTTGTTGATTTATTATTTTCTTGTGACAGAACACCACACTAAAAGCTATTTCCTTTCATTTATTTGATGTACTATGCTCACAATCATTATGCAAAACCCAGAAAGATGTAGTCTCTAAAATTAAAGATATTTCTTCATTTCTAACTATGCATGAATGTTCATGTGTATTAAGAACACAATGGGATTCATCTTGAAGGTCTAAGAATCATGAGGTATAGTGGTTAAACAGCCTGCAATCTCATAAACTATTATTTCCATTGGAGATAATGGCCTATGACCATGGAAACTCTTGGGACAAAGCTGAATATGAAAGTGAAATTCAAATGGTTCCAGGATGGTAAATGTTGTGCCTAGATGTCTTCACATCTTCAGTATAGTACACAAAAAGTTAATCAAGTAATCCAACAGTGAATAAAGTAGAGCACTACCAAAAATTTTATCTGTATCAATTGTTTAAGGCAGAATCAATCAACTACATATTCACATATTTTAATATTTATATTTGATTCCTTCTGATAATAGGGTGTGTGAATCATTTTCCTCCAACAGTATGACACAATTCAAAAGCTGAGATTGAAAGAAAATTTTTCTGAAATCCTTAGATTCTATTAAAACAATTCTGTCATTGTTTTAATAGAATTTATCCACATTGCTTTAATAGAATTTATCAACCCCACTCTTTACATTTTAGAGGACATTTGGATTTTCAATTATTAATCTTCCTTATCTTGATGAACAAAGCTTATATAATGTGTGGCTATATAAGTATTACCTATAGAGCCCCTCATCTTCCTTCCTTTCTAAATTTTTCTAGAAACTTTCCTATGAAAAAAGTCTCTATTTGTTTCAGGAACTTCAAGACATTTTGGACAGTCCTTATTAAGGCTTTTTATGTTCTATATGAGACAGATTTGGGGTTTGTTGATTGTCTAACCTTTAGTTCTAGTTCTGTAGATGATCTGTATCTGTTTGCATTATCTTACACCCTCTCAGTAGCAAAGGGTCTAGCACTCCGACAAAATAAGTCAAAATGAGGTCATTGAGAGGTCATTGATGGAAAATGGAAATATTTTAAAATTCTGATACATATTTTAAGGGGAATCGGTATACTCTTGCGTGCTTTAAATACATCTAAATGACTTTGATATCAAAACTGTTGCTGTGTGTCCACACAGTTGGCAATGATTAATTTTTTGGTTGGGGGAAAGTGATTAGTGTTTCAGCAGCTACCACTGTCCCAGCCTTGGTGATTACTGTACTTAAAGCCACAGGATTAATTCCTTCTTCATGTGTATAATGATTAGCTTATATAAAATTTTTTGCCAAAATAAGTTCAAACAAATTTTGGGCTAGTGGTAAAGCAAAAGGCATATACAGATACATTTATTTTATGTGTTTATGTCTTATGTTTAGCATATAAGCACATTTAAGTTGAAATCCCTTAAGAACTTGGGCTGAAGGCTGTCTTAATGTCTGAATTTCAATTAAGCTTCTCTGAGTATGCTTTTTCTCCAATTCTTGGTGGAAAAAAAAAAGCAGAACTTTAGCAGAACAGCATAATCTTGTACAGGATATATAAATGTCTTCAGATTAATTTAGGAATATAGGCTTAAGATTTGCAAACTCTGAGCAGTAGTGGGCCAAAAAAACCTCTATGAAAAGGGTTTCCTTCTCTTCCTCTTTTTTTCTCTTTTCTTCTGAATTAACCTCTGCTCCAGGAACACCCACCCAATTCCTCTGTACCACAGGACCCTTTTTATCCTGGATCTCTCTTCTTTCCACTCCATTTCTTTTCACTGATCCCCCTTGCCTCACTTTACGTGGCATGGGCTTGAGTATTCTGTATGTTTCAACAAGGGACATTTTCTTTGCCAGAATTCATTAGTGTTCACTCTAAGTGTTGTTCCAGAAAAGGAAAACAATATTTTCCTTGATGAATGAATAAATAAATTTTTAAAAATAGTGGAAATACATCAAGGAAAATAAGAAGTTGATGTGTAGCTCCTGAAAAATACCTTAATATATTGATGTTACATAAACTCAATTATAGATGGAAAAAATTTAAAAGATATTTATATTTAGATGTTACATATTATTAATATAAATGTGAATATGTAACATATTGTGCAGCATATCATAATTTTTTATATTTAATCTATAATGCTATCTGGAATTGAAGCTAAGTTAAAAGGAGGCAATACGTGTAATTATTGTAATGCCATAAACTTTTTCTTATTTATGCTTACAAAAAGAAAAAAAATATTTTCATATTCTCCATTACATTTAGACAGTTTGCAGAGCAAGATGTTGTTGCTTTTTCTTGAACGTTATTAAATTGAAATTTCTCAAAAAATAAATTGCAGATTAAATGTATCAACCTTCTTAACCCTGGTATCATTAGTAGATGAAAATATAAAGACCCTGGAAAATACTCTTATAATATAGAAGAAAGCCACATCTTAGACCATAGCCAAAGATATACAAACCAGAATTGAATTAAAGAGTAATCTTCAAGCAGATTAAAGATTCCTATGGTTGTTGTAGATTCTTTAGCCAGGACTCTTCATAATACAAAATATGAAATATTTTTAGATTACAAAAACAGTTTTTGGTCAGGATTTCCATTATTTCAGCTCTAATTTCTCTCTTTGATTTATCCCAAATTGTTTGGAAAATCCTAGGAAGACTCATTAATCCCTGCATTTCAGACATAACTTGTTAACACTTTTTCCAGTGTCAAAAAGAGCTGTCTGAAAAGAGTCAATGCTGTTATTAGCCTCAAGCAGAATTCTATCCAATTGTTGCTAATCTCCTAATTTGTATTTTGCTGGGAAGAAGATGATAAATGCTTTGATTAATTGGGTTCATGCTTAGATAGGACACTACTTTCTGCTCTTTGGTCTTTACAGATAATGGGATAGCTCCTGTAAATACAGATTTGTTGTAATCCCCTGGCAAAATTCCCTTTTTCCCCACAGCTCAACTACCTGGCTACCTCTAGGACAATATGCTTCTGGTAGTATTTCCTGCATGTTGCCATTTTGGAGCAATATTCCTGTTATCTAAAGAATTGTTTGTTCACCATGTGTTTAAAATTTCTGTATTTTTTCTCTATGTCAGAATTCTTGGATTCTTACTTAAACTAAGGATATGTTTAAGGGGAAAAGAAGTTCATCTTATTCTAAAAATAAAGCCAAGATTTCATTGTTAGCATAATTAAAACCTTAATAGCGTAGTTAAGGAATTGTCACTAGTCTAAATCTAATTATTACAGCAAAACAAAGAACAATGCATTTAGAGCATTTAGGTTCATAAAATGTTAAAATAATATCAATAATACAATTGAAATTGTAATGCATCTGCAGTCCTTAACCAGGAGAAATATTATGTTCTTGTTAATGATTTTCCTCTTTTTCTTTTCCCATTTCAACTTCGATTCATTTATATAAATTTGCAAGCATGCAAACTTACTCTTTCTTCACTGGTCCACAGGTTTGGACTACATTGAAATTTACTATATACAGTACCTTTCCATGTATGTTAGACATATTTTTTTTCTTCTCTTTCTCCCTCCTAGAACCAGCTATGTCCAGATTTATTCTTCTCATGTGGGTTTGGTTTTTTTTTCACTTACTGCTAGGAGATACAGATGTCTCCAGTGTCAAGCCTGTGTCCCATCTCTTATCACTTCATGCCTTTACTCAAACACACCCTACCCTCAATCTTCTCAAGGCTCCCAGCACCATGCATCTCTAAACTAAATCATTGTGTGTGGTAAAGTTACCATTTACATACAACAACCTTTGGTTATTGCTATTTGTAAAAAACTGTGTCTGTTAAATACACAACTAAGCAGAAATTAATTAAAAATTGACACCTGGTCAGTTGTAGGAATTGCTGTTGCAACCAAGCTAAGTCAAATGAAGTGGGCAAGTCAAAAGAAGCTCAGATAGAGCAAGACTGATGAAAAAGAGAAGTCCTTTCCTTCTCAGAATTTCCTTGTTCGTTATCCTCCACCCTGGTTTCCTGTACAATGGATTAATAGTAAGTTTGGAATGTCTGCAAAAGACCTAGATTCTGCACCTTGATTTCTGTGAAATCCAACAGGGAATTTTTATTTGTCCTTTCTCCCTCTTGTCAGGTACATAAATAAAATACCTCCCAAAAAGATCATGAGAGTCAATGCTGCAGAGCTACTATCCCAAAGAGATACATTAAGCATGCATGACAACCTGTATTTAATCTGGCAATAATGTTCAGGTTCTGCTCAGACTAGCAATTAACAGCAGTCTAAACTCTTACAAAATTCTAAACACTCTTCTCTAGTTTCTTTACCGGTTATCACAATAAGTACCACAATAATATATATTATAGGGTCGGTGGTAAAAAAAATTCTGAAGCAAGCCTAGATTTGTTTACTTGTTTATGCTACATGATGTCACAGCAACTGACCACACCAGACATTTTGAAATATTCAATAACAAAATTTGTCTATTACTTTACCTTTGTTCATGCTTTGAAATGTAAATCAGCATCTGACGATTGATGTGACATTATCATACCTCAGTACTTTTGTTCCCTTTTATGAATCAAGATCAAGACATTAAAAGGATGTCTGAATTACAGGAATGATTTTATCAGTCTTTGGAATAATGTAAAATTGGCCACCAAATACAGCTAATAATATGGTATCTAGAAAAAAAATAAACACAGAAAAAAGGACATATATGACAATTAACAGTACACTTATTGCATTGAACTTGTAGTTGGAAAATAAAATCAGGAATCTTAATAAATTTCATATATTAAAATACAAAAAGTAGTTTAGCTTCTCTTTTGCATAAATGCAACCTTAATGAATAGGAATACTTGAATTTTACTGAGCTAGGAATCATGTGATTTAAACAGATCTACTGGCATGAAGTGTTTCACAATACATTTTTTAAACCCCAAATTTATGGCAAGTTCTAGCCCAAAGATTTATTGGTGGTGTGTTTAAAAAAACTGACTGTATTTTTTTGGCTTTGCCTCCTTGTTTATAGATTATGTAAATTACACAAAGACATTTCTGTATTTGCAGTAGATAAGATGAGAATTTTAATAGCTCTTCAGCATGTGGATGTAAAGGAATGTGATCCATGGAACTTTTTGCACTAGTATTTGAATTGTTATTAACTAGTTCAATTATAGATTCAGATATGAGCAAAGCCATTTTATACATCAGGGCAGCCACATTCTTCTGTTTAAATTTTCCAACTTGCATGGGTTGGAAATTTACCCATTACTCATGACTGGATAATTTCTCAGCTTTTTCCATACTTGAGTGATTAAATCAGTCAAGAATTAAGGAGAAACTTTTGAAACATTTTATACATATATTGCAACAATTAATTATTGAAGGTAAGTTTAGTCTTATAACATCTTTTTCAGTCAAATAATTTGAAATATTTTTGAGAGGCTTACCACATAATACTTGGACCTGTAAGAGAGGCTACTTTGACAGATACTTTATCACTAATCATTAAGATGTGTTTTAGTCTTTTCCAACTAATTTACAGCACAAAATAGATCTTATCCTATAATAGTAGATATTTCTAGTTCAAACATATTTTGATTTTAAAGCTATACAACCAAAAATGAAAGAAGTTTTAGGAAAACTACTTTGAAGAAGGATTTATCCTGTTTATTTGTGGTTCATGGCAAAATCACTTGAAATGCTTCTAATGCTATTTTTCATTTCCCTTAAGGAAACAAGACCATAATATACCTCAGCAGTGCAAGGTGGAAATGAAATATTAGTGATAGGAAATTGAGCAGTGCGTTGCAAACTGCTCCTGCGGCTGATCAAAAAGCTTCTATTTTTTTGAATTATTATAGTGAAATAGAAGATACAGATTGGATTTTAGATGCACAGATTTTTCTTTTTAATTCATGTTCTGTAAAGAAAAGAAGGTAGTGACAGTGCCTGGTATAATTGACATATGTCTATAGAATGTAGTGGGGTAGGAACAAGCTGTTCAACTCTTACAGAGTATCTTTTTTTTTTAAACAGAGAAGATACTAGGAAACCTCACAGCTTCTCTAGCTTTCCATTTTCAGCCCTCATCCCTAATTTGGTGAAAACCATGGAATACAGACGTGGACGCTTGGCGAGCAGCAACGAGGAATGGCACAGCATGAGTGGGATGAGATGGACAAAGCTGGCTGTAAGTTCATGGCAGTCACCTGGTAAATACTTTCCTAGCTCACCTCTGCAACCTGCTAATTCTTCCTGAAAAATACACACTTAAAAGCTCTTATCCTGCTGGAGTGCATATTTAGTGCAGTTATGAGAGAAAAACTGTTATACTTGAAAAAATTTAAAAACCACCACCATTCAACATTTGCAATCTACTCTCAACTTCGTGAATATTTAAAGGCAACATTTGAAAACTGCTTAGTCTCTGATTGGGTACTCCAACCTTTAAAATAGATTTCTTCCCTGAACACTTTTTGTATCACTAGTAAGTATATTTTTTCCTGTATACTTTTTATTCTGTTTACATTACTTTTCACTGCAGTTTAATATTGGAACCATCATATTTTATAGCCCCATAAAATTATAAAGGCTATACCAATTTCTAGCATAATATTTTCTATGGAAATTATGAATATTTTCCATTAAGTAAGCCTTCCAAAAGGAGCTTATAGTGCTCTCTCCACAGACAGTAATAATGGCAATAATATTTATTTAGCACCTATCATTTTAGATTGGCAAATATTTTCCATGAAGTCCCAGCCCTGTGTTTGCTTTAGAGTATGCCACTGCATTTTCTCTCAGCAGGAAAAAGAAGGCAAATCAGAGTATTGCTTTTATAGGTTCTCTACCCAGTGTGAGAATGTAAATTATAGCCCTTTGCTGAAATTTGGTCATCAGCCATATCAGGCTTAATATTTAAAAAATCACAAAAAAAGTTGCAGGTGGCACTAAATACTGACACATACTGACACACACCCTTTACCTTCAGCTCTTTTGGGACCCACAGGTATTTTTCTTTCCAATTATTTGAGTCTTCATTTTGCTTTAAGGGAAATTATTATTTTTCTACTTTTCTGAGGGGAAAATTAAATTGAAAGAATTAAGATGATTATGCAGGTAAATATCAACAGCGAGGATGGGTTTGATGTAAAATACACTGTTCCAAATTAGCAGTTTTTACTTTTTGTAATTTGATCGGTATTTTTAGAGTATAAATCCTTTAACTTTCATGCATATTTCAAAGGCATTCATCCACAAAATTTGGTATCAACACATATGGGTTTTTTTGCATACAGCAGAATTATCAGAAATGAAAAATTACAAACAAAAATAGCCTATCTCCTCTTAGAATGGCTTTCCTAGTTTTCTTCACAGACAGCTATTTGTTAAGATTTTTTTTCTTCCAATCAAGCGAAAAATTATTCACCTGCAGAGAAAACGAAATATTACCAGATTTTTTTAATGCTATTTTGGAAGGGTAGAGTCAAAAGAGGTTATATTTTAGCGGCTTTAATATAGGAAACCTTGATGTTCAATTTTCTAAAGACGTAGATTTGGAAAGAAATCTCATGCTGTATTTGTAATTTCACTCGAAAATAAGTGAATTTGCAAATTCACAAGAAAGCTCAAGTTTGTCCTTCAAGCCAAAAGCTGGAGATCTCTTGAACATACCAAGAACATAGTTGCTGACTTGAAATTGCAAGAATTTAATCGTTTTGTAATGTGCAAATAGGAATGCAGTGCTTAAGGATCCAGAAGAACCACTTCAAGCTGTTGTGGTAGTAACAATAACCATGGAAAGGTCACTCTTCTAGAATTTAACTTTAAAAATTAGAAATAACGCTCTCTTCTGTGAAAGAAAGAACTGTGTTCTAAGATTGTTATTTTGAATATTTAACACAGGTAAATGACAAGTAAAATGAAACACCAATATTTATTGATTGACGCTGTTTCAAGTATATATGTTTACCCTCTCACTTAGTGTTTTGTTATAGAATTGTAAAGAAATTCTTTCAAAAGCATTTTTATTGTGGAGTTATTGCACGAATAATCAGTTTATTTCACTTAATGTCAGGACAATTTTGTTTTTTTAACAAAAAAAGGTAAAAATCTTACATGGACTCAATACTTAGTGTCATTTCTTCGCCATAGCTTTCAAGATCATTTTCCTATTTACCTGACATATTGCAGCCTCACATTTTAGTCTCTGGTTACTTGTCTGTTTTCCCAGCATGGCATCAGAGCCCAGTAACAATGGCAGTGCCATGGTCTGTAATGGGCTGGTACCAAGTCAGCACCACAGAACTCAAACCTGTCTGGACCTCCCTGAAAACAGTTTTAGTCTGCAATACCAATTATCTAATGACCTACTGTCTACTCTGATTTAGATTTTTCTTTATTTGGTATAATATGCATCTATGGTTATGTACACAAATACAGTAATAAGAAGTTACTGGCTAGAATGAAATACCTATGGCCCTAATGTAAAATACATGTAGAAAATTATATTTATGGCAAGATAAAAGAAGCCTCTACTATCATGTACAGTATGATAGTAGAGGCTTCAAGTTTATAAGCATCACAGCCATGGTCATAAAATCACTTCAGCCTTCAGAGCTTTGCAAAATCAGTGTTCAGGCTAATTAAGAGAACAAAGAACAAGCATTCAACTCATGTAACATGCCCATTATAGAGTAAACAGAGAAAAAATGGGGATTTGCAGGAAAAGAAGGAAAAGAGCAAAGCATAATATTATAAAGCAAAATAGAAAAAAGTATCAAAATCATGTAAAAATCCAAGGATTGGGGCAAAAATACTGTAAATACTAATGATTTATTAGAAAATGTACTCATCTCAGTGAAGGACTTCTGATGCTGAAGACTTGCTCTAAGCATCTCTCCTCATAGTGAAAGTGTTGAGTTTAGGACCCTGCAGGGCAGTAGGAGGTTGAACATTCCACCAAGAAAGAAGAAGGGAAC
Organism: Melozone crissalis; assembly: GCF_028551555.1. NCBI lineage: Eukaryota > Metazoa > Chordata > Aves > Passeriformes > Passerellidae > Melozone > Melozone crissalis. The sequence continues at coordinate 28,937,797 of NW_026535784.1, read as the reverse complement.
AGAATTCTTCCATTAAACTGGCATGACTTTTACTGAAGTAAGAGTAAATAACTGGTTTTAGGTATAAGGTATGCTTCTCTTGTCTCTAATAAGGTTCTGATTGTAAGAAACAAATGAGAATCTCCAGTTTATGTGCAATTAATGAGCAATACCATTCAGTGCAGTATTTTTAACCTTCATTTCCCCCTACTGTTATTTTTCCTATTCTCCTGTGAGTTGTTTTTTTTGTTGTTGTTGCCTTTGTCATTCTACCACTTTATCACATCCATCTACTTTTCAAATTTAAGCTTGGACCACAAAACTCCTTATGTGCACTCCCTCAAGAGTTTATTATCAGCTCATTAACCTTTCTTCCATAAAATCTTTCCTTACAAGCCATAGAAGGTACAAAAGAATTGTGTGAGTCAGGAGGAAGTGGGATTCTCTGATCTTCTGATTTTGTTTTTTAATCGCAAATAAATTGGATTAAAAAATGCTTTTTATGTCTTTCTGCCATCTGGGTTGCCCCCCAGCTGTACTAATCATAAGGAAGGATGTTGTTTGTCAATGGCTCCCTCACAAGTCTGCCATGAGTGTGCGATGAAAATGTGGCATCCTTCTACATGCCTTTGTGCCTGTGGACTGAGTTCCCCCGACCTTTCTTACCTGCAACCTGTGTTCTCCATCACAATGACATGCAAACTACTACACTTTTGAGGTTTCTATAATTACAAGCATGTTTTTCAGGAAAAGTCTTTCAAATACACATAGAAATAAAATGGGAAATCGATTTACCTTTGCAAATCTACCTATTACATTATAAGCTTTTCAATAAAGGAGTAAATCTGCATTATTGTGCCCCAGTATGAAGACATAATCCTGATAAAAGCCAGTATTCTCTGCTGTCATAATAATTCAAGGTTATAAGAACTAAATAGTTTTTCCTCTTTTATAGGAGCTTCTTTTTTTTTAATATTATGAATAATTTAAGAATAATGTTAAAGAATGCTGTCCCCTCCCTGGCCCCTCCCAAAAAATAGGGGGGATTAATGCTCCTCTTAGATCAGGGGACAGAAAATAAATAAGAGCAAAGTTATGGCATCATTATGCTTTGGATTTTTGATGGCTAAATACTGGTTGATCTGCTTGTCCATTTTCAATGTCTTTGCTCTCTATTATCTTTATTTGCTTTTGTCTTCTGAATAGCTGTCTATTACTCATAAAAATTTAGATTTAACAAAGTTTAAGGAACCTGTTATTTAAACAGAGGTACATTTTTCTGAAAGGCTGCAGGCTACTGGCTAGATGAGCCTACAGAGTAGCAGCCACATTTTTTGTGGAATGCCTACGCACTTCATTACGCAGCTATTACCTTTGATTTACCTTTGTTCAGGCATGAAGTAGCTCCCCTTACATTTCCTTATATCTCTGCAAGGTATTAGATTTCTGAAAATCCAGGCTCTATGTAGTAGTTGTATTGATTTAAGAAATGGCATGTGTTAAATCAAACCCAGAGGCTACAGCTAGTTGTTGTGTCTTCATAGAGAACTGGGGGAGAGCAGTTAAGTAGAAAATACTCTGAGTAGTTCACTGCCCATACGCTGGGCCTCTCTAGGAGAATACTATGCCTTTTAGGAAAAGACGGACAAAGAGAGAGAGAGATGCGTGGGTGAACCTCTGAGCAGGCTGCAGAGATCCTGTGACCCCAGGTAGGGGCTCCTGTGAGCACCCCGATGGAGGCAAGAGGGAGAAAAGAACCATTGCTTTCGGGGGCAATCACAGCACAACTTCACCTCTGACCCTGGGCAGGCTTGTGCCCTCTGCACTGCCCTGGCTGCCTCATGTTGGTCTCACCACCAATCGACAAAGTCAAACCAAACTTGCATTTCCACAGTCGTGCTCAGCTGCAGAAGAGACACCTTTCAACACCCATTGCATGTGTGCCTACGAGTACCTGTGTAGCTTTTGACACTGCTCCAAAAAACTCTTTCTGTCACAACATATTTGAGCTTTAAACTATCTAAGACATTCTTCACAGCATTTAGACCTGCCATACAGCCCTTACAATTATCCCTTTCTTTTTGAATAAATGAAACTGTATCTTAACTAATCTGCTTCAGGTGAATGTGTTAGTCTCATGAGAAATAGAAGAGGAAGAGCTGAAAAGCATATTATGGAAAAAATAAATCATATCATGCCAGAGTGTCATTGTCCTGTTCCTCAGCCATTTTTCACTATCTTCTAGTGTCATTGTAACCTTCTGTGCAAGGTTAAATGTCACAGTCTGGTTTTATCAAAATAGTAACCTTTCTCACATGTGAAAATTACTATACCATGGGCTATACCATGTTTCCTGGAGAGATTTGTTACAAAGACATGTTAGCACACTAAAAAGAAAAGCTGAACTGATTTCTATATTTGAATTAAGATGTGTCATTCATATGAAATATCATCCTACACTCAAGCCAGAAATTATTTCTGTAAATACCCCAGGTTTCATTTGGTTTTGTGTATGATCTTTGTATACAAATTAATGTTTTAAGTGACATCAAATTTAGTTTAGCAAGTCAAAAATAATAAGATGATTTTACTTTGATCAATCCCAAAATAATACATATAAACAACAAAATACTTGCAGAGCTGATTAGTATGGAGAATAGAGCAGATGAAGATCTCCACAAAATGAGAATTGAAGGAGCTATCCAAAACACACAAGCCAATCAAAGTGTTCAAAAGAGCTCAGAATATTTCCTAGCAAACAAAATAATAACACCAGAAAGAGCCAGTGCAAGTCTCAGGCATCTGCGAAAGGTGCTCCTAAGCAAAGTCTTGTAAGGGATGTCATACCAGAGAACCAAATGTAGGAAACAATGTGACATCAGTTTGTTACACATTTGCCTCCACAAAGAGTTTTATTCCATCCTCTGTCTCTTTCTGTCTTGCAGGGAGCTTGGATTTTTTTGGTCACCCTTATTTGCCTGCTGACACTTCATAAACTTCTGTAGCTAAGTACAGAAATATGAAGACCTAGTAAACTCTTTATTTTCAAATTTAATTTCCCTGGATAAGGCCCTAATTTGTTTCCTTGTATATTTTATTTTAATGAAATCCTTCATTTTTTAATGATTTATTTTCAAATTCCCTTTCATTCTGGCCACATTTAGACCTCCAGATTAGAATTTGATGACAATGTATATTTCCATTATAGAACCTTCAAGGATGGTGTCAAGCACAGTCAAAAGGATCTCTTTTTATTTTCCACTGAATTTTTCATTAATAACAAGCCTTTCTAGAAAGGAAGAAGTAAATGAAGTATTTATTTCTCTATTTTAAATGTTTTATGTCAGTGTGGGGCAGGGCTGTTCTTTGGAAATTCCACATTCTCAGAAGGGAAGAGAGAGTTTTGTGCTTCTTCTCTGATTCTCCCTGCAGTGAAAAACTGCATACAGCATTTCTCCTTCACTACTCCTCTAGCCACTGTGGCCTTTCACCACCTGTATTTCTGGCTTGTGAGTGCTCTAATCATCCGTTCTGTTATTTCTGGCCTTTATATATCTGCCCAGCTATTGATTTTAGCCAATACTTGCATGGATTGTTAAAACATGGAGTTGATTTATTTAGCTCTATATGAAATGTTCCAGACAATGCAATGTGTATCACTTTAGCTCCTGATTATACTGGAATTCAGTTGTTGTCAGCAACTGAGAGAATAACCAAAATGGATGTTTCACTAGGAAATTTCAAATAGCAAACCTAATGCAATTTTAATTTTTTTTTTCCTGAATGTCCATTTTCATAGAATAATACTTCTAAATAAACGAAAGTAGCTACTCCACTAAATCAAGGAATTCTTTCCTGGTGTCTAGGTTTCTAGCTTTTTATTTTGTGATATTACCCAATAAAATTTATTGCTACCATTTTTTTCCTTCCTAAATCATCTTTTTTTGCCTTTGGATTGTGCAACATTTATACAGACACAATGTCCTCATAGCCCTTTTCTGTTGTCATTTAGAAAAGATATACAGAGTGGAATTTGGCTTTTATGCTTCCTCGTCCTAAAATATTCTCCCTCATCTTTTGCTCATTTTTTGCCGTTCCACTTTGAAATTAATTTCATTTGTTCATTTACTTTCCTAGTAAACTGATGCCCAGGACTGAGTGCAATATTCCAGGCTTAGTTGCAGGACTGTTATGCTGTGAATGATGATTATTTCCTCAGACTTTGACACCTCTTTGCATGAAGCCCAAGAGCTCATTGGCCTCCCTTAATGCCATATTTTGGTATCTATTCATGCCTAATTTTCTGCCCATTACCACCTCCATGGTTCTTTAAGCATTGCTGGCTTCCAGGTGTCTCTCTCCTGCTCTATAGCTACGTGTTGGCTTATTTTTCTTCATATGTTATTAAATAGCCTTTTTCCAAGTTGAATCTCATTTTGCTCATATGTCCATGTTTCTAATATTGCTTCTTATTAATTTGTGCCATCAGTAGTGTTTACAGCACTTCCCAATTTAGTATGATATGTGAATTTCATTAAATTTTTGTTTACTCATACTTTCAGATCATTAATGAGGTTGTCAAAAATAGCTCTGGAACTAACACTAGTCCCTTCAGTGCTACCAGACAGCTCCCCCACAACTTGATACATGGTTATGTATCATTAGGCCTTGTTAGCATCCTTCAGTCACTTCTCAGTCTATATGAGAGTGTCCCTATCCAAACAATTTTTAATTAATTTTGAAAGAGATTTTGAGAGATAATATAAATTGATTTTCTTTATGGCTCAAAGAGGATTAATGCAAAAATAGGTTTTTGTCTATTTTCCTTTTTGGTGAGCTAAGATTAAAATTTTATCATCAACAAATCTATTTCTTTTTTTTTCCCCATAAAAATTAGTTCTGCTAATTCCTGATGATTCTATTAACTTCTAGCTATTCAATGATCATTTTGCACCTGACATTTATTTCTTTGATTCATCCAAGTTGAAATTTAGACTTATGATCTGATAGGTTCAGGATTATTCACAGTTCCATGGCCTGCTTGATTTTTTGCTAGTATTTCAGGAATGCTCTAGTTCTCTCTGAATTTTACAGCAAAATAATTACAAATCAGGCATTCTATTCCTTTATTGTCATTCCTTAAAATGCATATCTGCTACAATCAAAATGTCTGTAACAGTTTTTCCAAGGCTTCCCTTACTGCCCCCTTTGTCAGTGACTTCATGTATGAGTTGTTTTGAAATTGCCTGGCCTATCCTCTCTTTTTTAATTGGTAAAAAAAAAATCTATAATTTGCAACACAAAATTCCCCCATCTACTCTGGACCCTTTTTAGGAATGGTGGTCGGGGGTGCATTCTCCCAATCATATTTGATTGCTTTCTCTGTAGCTGGTGTTTTTAACCAGATTTCTTAGCACTTACAGTTCCCCAGGAGTATAGATCCATAGATTATAAAGCTACAAGGGACCATTATGAGCATCTGCTCTGACCTTCTGAGCAGCACATAACAGCAGTGGTTAGGAGAACCTTCAAACCACCTACTGTGAAAGCAAAGAGACACATAAAATGTTTAGAGTTAAAATGTCCTCATTTGTCTCTATTCAGATTCTCCTGGTATACTCATCACAGTAATATCTCCTGCAAGATCCAAGGGAATGTCTGCAGGAGCACATCTAATGTGATATATGCCTCTCTGAGGATCAGCTCAGTGGGGGACATGGTTTGTTAGAGCATCTCACCTATGCCCTTAGGTGTTAAAAAAAGGCTACACAAAAACCTAAAAAAACACGGACATCACAGGAGCATTTATAAAGATTAGGAAAACACTTCACCCTGGGGATTAAAAGGCTAAAGAGTTCTTTCTCCTCCCCTGGCACAGCAATCCTGTGGTAGGCTGTGTTCATTTTCAATGTTCAGTACACACTGAGCCCCATCAGGTGTGTGCAGAATTCCCTAGTTCTTTTAGGATAAGCAATTATCAGGTAATGACAGTTAGATATGGGAATGATGAAAGATTCAATTAAATTACTGATGCACTGCACGATCTCACATCAGATCCTAAATTATATTTCCATTGGCAGTTTGGGTACTGGCTGTGGTGGCATGCCATAAACCCAGCACATTATGTCCTGATAACAGCGCCATAAAAGAGATTCACTACTACTCTTACCCTCACTATTCACAAGAGTACATTTGTGGCAACCTTCCAATAAGGCTGAAAACTTTCCTGTTTCTTTCCCAGTCTATGATGTTCATTTACAGATTCTGAAAAATCATTGTTTTATAAATACATAAAATATACAAATATATGGTGTGTACAGCTAGCTACTTCTGCACTTATACTTGTATGTATAGCACCAATTTGCACTGAGTGTGTTTTATTCCTTCTGCCTGAGCATCTAAAGACCTAGGAGATAGCCAATTAAAAGAAATAATTATTTTTTTTAATCTTGCTGCATATATTGCACTGCTTGGGAAAGCAAGAGGAAATAGGGAATATTCACTTATTGGTATCTTTTTTATGACTTACAGTCTAAAGCAACTTCCAATGGAAATTTCTGAATGACAGTCAGGGCTGGAGCACAGTTTGCTGTGAAGTGGTTTTTTTTATTGCTGTTTCAGAAAAAAACTGATAACCTCACTATCCCCAAAGCATAGGCTTTCGAAGTTTTGAAGGAATATCTAGGGACCAAGCTTCTTCCCAAAAGACCTTGACTCCAGTTCTCACTGCATTTTTTGACTCAGCTAGGAACTCATCACTTGTCTCAATATACCTTAGAATATGGCCTCCAACAATGCTGCCTAAATTTAAAAACTAAAAAATTATAAATACCCACATATGAAGAGAATTAACTAGAGATCTATAACATATTTATATAATAAAATAAAAAGGTGCCTTCTTAACTATGTATACATAGTGCTTGCTGTATTATGTGTTCTGCAAAGAATATCCATTCAATAGGACCACTATTCATCTGGCTGCCCATATCTCATTTTATTATATGCTAGAGATGTATAGCATCTCTGAAAGAGTACTAAATGTTATTTTTAATGAAATTCTGAAATACTTCCAGGTCAAAAAAATTAGAGTGATTGCATTAGGATGATCTTGGATGTCTACAATGTGAATAAAAAATATAAAAATATAAATAATTGAAACAGTACACACTTTTTAAATCTTCTCCACTTACTGAAAGAATGAAACTGAATAAATTGCATATCTTTCAGCTTGAAAATTTCCTGTTGCCTTTAATTTGGCATTAGAATAGTTTATATAGCCACAGAAAGAAACTTGAATAAATGCATGGAATATTTACTTGCCACCAAGTAGTGTTTCTGCCAGCTTGATCTAGGAATGACTTATCCAGAGGTCAGAGAGTAAGTACTGGCAAACTAAAACCAATCAAAATTTAAAAAAACCCCAATTTTTGAACCTGAAAAACGAAAACATTTCCATATATTTATCATGACAAATATAGTGATTAAACAAAATTTCATCTCCATTCTGAGAGATGGGTCTCTGTCTTGATGAAAATGCAGTATAATCCACAGTGAGAAGAAAATCTCACAGAGCCTTTTAGTTGAAATGATATTAAAATTATTACAACAGCACTAAAATTTGCTTAGAACCACAAATATCCCAAGTCCTTAGATTAATCAATAAAAAACAGAGTATGAAGAGTTGGACATTGTGGGGAAAAACCAGAATTAGAAAAGGAATCATGATATTTTTTTCCATACAGGGGAACCCAGCAGACTGTCTGATTTTTAGGTCTGTAATATTTTGGCAAGTACAAGATACTATCTCACCATGTCAACATCTACATATTTAAGAGCAGGTAAATGTTTCAGATTCAATGCCAATGAACCTGAGCCTCTGTAAATACTAGTAGTTGTGCCCAACATAGCTTCGTGTTTAGCCTGAAGACTTATATGTCTGGGCTCCCAATCCCTAGAGCAGTATCTGATCTTATCATCTTGAACTGGATTTCACTCTGGGCTCTACAGCTATAACAAAAGATGGAAAAGTATTCAAAGTCCCCCTTAGAAACAGAGTAGTTTTCAGTTGAAGTTCTATGAAAAGAAATCTTATTATAATACCTTAGCTGTATCAAGATGCTTATTAGATTAAAAAGGCATTACAATGGGAATGAGCAGGCTAGTTGCAAGAACCAATTAATAAAACACAGCATATATTACCACTGGATTGAATTGAATCACAGTAGTGACAAAAAATCAGTTAAAATCTTCCATGTTCACTATATTTGTGCTTCTTTCTCTGAACTGGAAAGGAAAAAAAAAAGTTGAAAAAATTATAATTTTCTGGAAGAAATTGCAAGGTAATAAGAAAGAAGTAATTCTAATCCCTTCAGCAGAAACAGTCACTACCTATCCTGCCATCTGTTTTCAAGGAGTGAATGCTGACAATGCACTTGCATTGTCCAGGACCTGGAAATGAAAAAGGAAATCAGAACTGATCTGTGTCCAGGGTAAAGGGTTTAGCAACCTAGAATTTAGGAAACTATAATATTTAGGGATGCAATACACTGCCTGGGGACTTGAAGAAACTACAGATATCAAGGTTTATGAAGCTATTTTAAGTCTAAGGGCTTTTTAAGAAGAACTCATGCTGCTCTGATCTACTGTTGGTGAGAGTTTTGAATGAAGTAGCAGACTGAACTTGATGATCTCTGGTGGTCCCTTCCTAGCAGCAGTTCTATGATTCTGTGTCAAATTGCACTATCTGATTTCATTTTGGTTTCTTAGGTAGTACAAAAGCTATATTGCTTCCTTTGTCTAAGTGGTGCAGGAGTCAGCACCATCTTCAAAAGACACTTTTCCATGGAATTTTACTTCTTATGACACTGCCAGCTGTAACAGAACTCTAAACAAGCACTGGTTTTGATTTAGATACCCAGATTTATGTAAAATTCCACTGATTTAGGGTCAGACTCCACTTATCTACTATCAGAGCAGTTTCAAAATTTCTGGATGCTGGGAAGCACTACTGTCAAGGGACAGGACTGCCACTGTGTGCAAAACAGCATTCACTGAGCATCAGTGAACAAACTAGAGGTGACAATGCTCAGTCCACCTGGCCTCCTGCTACCCACATGGGTTACGTCTTCACTTTGCAAGCAACTGCTTTTCCAGATATCTCACAGACCTAGAAAACCAGTTTATTTTGTTCAATAGATTTCAAAGTACAGATGGAGCTGACCCATATGACACAGGAAAGCTTCACAAGATTTAAAAGAGAAAAAGGGACAATTAAAGCAGTTCTGGCATCCTCATCTCTAGACTGCAAGTCCTGCCTCTAACTAACAAGATCCCAAATATTTTTCTCAAATGCAATTGTTTTAAAAAATATGAAATTGACTGCTGACATATGCATGCATACTGGATATAGGTTTGCGTATGTAGTATGGTACGGGCTTTGCAAAAAAAATCCTAATAATCACTGCAAAATCAGGTTAGTGCCTCTTTTTTTTGTTTCTCTGTTGTCATATGTATTCCATGCCTGCATGAATTTTCATGCTATGAATATTCATTTTTCTGTCCCCACTTGTTCCCAAATTTCTTAGCCATAGTTTGGCCACTGGTATTTTAAAATTGTGTCCTTTTGCTTTATTTCTCCCTGCTTTGTCTCAATTGCATCTGGCTTCATCAACCCAGCATATAAAGAAAGGATAATGTGCCAAATATCACACAATATTTGATATCTGAAGTGTACCTATTGACCTTTTACTGGAATGGATATTTTAATCCCACACTCGAAAATTACCCTTCAAAAGACTTGACTCCAAATTGCCAACATGATATGTCATCTTCTAATCTGATGTGACTGGAATGATAATATTTGCTTTGATGTGCAATGTAATCCACTTTGACTGATCAGATGCAACCTGCCATAACACTGCAAAAGGCAATGAATCGTGCTCAGAAATTAGGATTATCCTATTTTTTGGAAATCAGAGTGAAAGTAGTCTATCTGTAGTTTACAGATACGGGGATTTTTCAAGTGCTTTTTAAACCAACAGTGATAACTGTCTTATGTAAATTATTTGTTTTCAATGTCTCTTGAGTCTGACTCTAGCTTTTGCTATAGCCTCTGCATTTTTCAGTCAAGAAGTAGCCAGTTTTTAAACCACTGCAGAATTTCTAACAATTGGATTTAAATTGTTAAAGAACAGAATATTCTGCTTGGAAAGAATGCAGTTTGGAGCTTTTAAACTCAAGCAGCTAACAATAGTTGCTTCCATTATCAAGGCAGGAATTACTTTGCAGTCTGAGATGCAGCACCAGGTGCAGGAAAAAGCAGCACCCAGCAGCACAAGGAGTCAGCAGCTGTTTATTTTTCCTCTCCTGTGATTTCAGATTGGACCACTTTTGGGGAAGATTTTACAGAATCCAGGGTCTCCCTGTGTGACCGGACAAAATTACTTGCAATCTGCATGGCAATCCTCACCCCCAGTCAGAGGCAAGTCTTTCTATTCCTCTGAAAATGACAAAAACCTTTAATTATAAAGCAGTGGAGGGATAGGTAAAAGTATATGAGATGGTTATCTGAGTGAAGGAGATGGACCAAGCCAAAAAGGGGTCATCTTAACCTTTACTAGGGCAACTGTAACCCATGAGCCCACAACACACAATTTGCTTAATTATTGAAAATGCTGCAGTTTCCTGTAATGAAAAATTTGCAGTAAGATCTGATGATGTGCAGAGCAGCAACATTCATTATTGCTCAATGTGCATTCAGCAGGCCAGGGCAGTGAACACAGCAAAATACACACATACAATGCTGTGTGTGTGGGGTTAAAGATGTGATACGCTGATGTGTCCAGTTGTCATATGTATCCACAGAGGTAAGAATGGAAGCATATTTCCTTCTCTAATTTCTGGACACTTCATATAAACCCTGGGGAGATTTTTGGTTTGATTTGGTTTTTTTTAACTTTATCTAAGTCAAACAGGCTATCAAACATGTTTTCTTCTTTCTGAATGGGAAAGAAGTATAGACAATCTGAAATAAAAAATGGCAAGTTTTAAAAATAGATGGCAATTGGAGATTTCTATTTCCATTACAAACTCAAATATTTAAGCTTAATTCTTTAATTTATGGCCCAAGGGCCTTAGTGGAACTTGTCTGTAATTTATCCAGGTCCAGTTTGATTTTGCTCCACTGGGATTAGAAATTCAGGAAGGGGAAAGTAGGTGCTACTTGAAGACAATATTCCTGTTCTTGCAAAGACAAGAAGGTGTTTAAAAGTATTGTAGGTGCTAGTTAGGCTTCTGATGCAATAAGATTTGCAACAGTATTTTTTGATGTGAGGGCATACAAAAAGGTAGTCATAGTTACAAAGAAAATAGTTTCTGGTTTAAAATTTTCATTAAATCCCCAAATATATAGGCAACATTAAATTAAAAAAAACCCTCAACCCTCATTTGATAAAGATAGTCCCCTGACAGGCAAATAATTCTGCAGCTTTTTAGGGTTAGGCTGATGTCAGACCACAACTAGAAAAATTAGTTATATTTGTCAACTCACTTTCCAGAAATGTAATTACTAAAAATGGTTCTCCTTTTTGATTCAAATTTACAACATGATCTGTCATTTTCTAATGTGAAGTGACTAGAATGATAACACATGCTCCCTAATGGGAAACACGGCCTGGTGTGATTGATCAGATTCAAAATGCCATACCGCAGCATAGGGCAATTCATTTTACCTAAACATTTAACCTTATCTCCTTTCCTGCAAAGCTGCAATGAAAGAGAAAACCTGTGTCCCACCTTGCTGAATTGCTGAAGATTTTAGGGTTGCATTTTTGCTATTGTCTTCTTGGCAGAAGAAGCGGTAGGCACTCATACATCCAAGGAAGAAGTGATGTTCCTTTTTCCTAACTTTCCCAACTTGAAAAGCGAATTGCAAATCCTTTTCCTCAGGTGCCCTTTCCACAAAGTCATCCTTACTGGATGTGTATCCTTGCTGGATGACACCCAAGCTGTCTCCCCCTACAATTCATTCTAATTCATCAATATTTATCCTGACCATGTTGTGCTTGCAATTGCAAGTGCAGTTTTAATGCTGTGGTTGTCACTGGACCAAACAGTAAATAGACATTGCAGTTTAACATATGCATATGGAATGAGCATATTCTCACTTCTGTCTTGTACCCAGAATTTTGAACTGACATTTTGTTACTCCTAATACAATTAGTGCTAATGGAAAAATGCCAAAATGTCAAATCATTTTCTATAAACATATATTAATGCCAGATGTCTAAGAATGAGAATTAAGGAGTTTACTCTGTATTTTTTATTGGATTTCTGACAACTTTAAATTTCTATTTAGATAGATCAGGAGTAAATATATAAAAATCAACCCACAAACTCTGACCTATTCCCTAAGATTTTGATAAGAACAAGTCTTTTAATTCTCATAGATTTCTTCCCCCTTTTCCACAAAAAGACCTGTGCCTTTTCATCTACTCTGTAGCACAGAGGAACGGAGAAAGCAACCAATGTGCCTTTTTAGTGACATCTAAGTATTCAATCCATGCAGCATTTGCATATTTCCCCCCAAAAAATATTCATAAGAACCTTTATCAAGGCCTATTAGAGGTCCTTAACAGACTCTAGTTTCAAAGACTTTGCAGTGGAACTTAGCCAGAGAGTGATGCTATAAGAACAAGTAAGGGAATTTACTGAACAAATAATTTCTGAAATAAAGAAAATTGAGAAAAAAATAGAAAGGTAAAGAGTTTTGGAGTAGAAGAGCCTGGAATAAAATTGAGTGAATATTTGAGTCAAAGAGAAGAAGACTCAGTTGAAGGAAAAGCAGGAGTGGAAGGCCAATATTCTACCACAATATTTCTTACAAATAGGTAAATGCAAGAAGTTTAGAATAACTTCTCCTAAACCAAAGATAATCAATACAAATTTATTATTACAGAAGTGGAGTTCCTGCTGATTTGCTGACCTGTGAACTTAGAAAATGAACAATTCTGAAGAAAACTATATCCTTACTTAAAACAGTATTACACTTAGAAATTTATCAATTTAGATAAAACAAAAAATAGTTGAAGTAGTTTTAACAGAAGAATAAAAATGCAAAAAAATTCAGAACATTCAATTTTTTTATTTGACCAACAAACAGAAGTGTCTTTTAGTTGTACAACCTTATTTCTAATACTGACATGCAGGAAGATAAAGCAAGGGACAAACCCAAATAACTGTGCACTTTTTCATGAAATTGCACACATTTCTATTTCAAAAGAATCACTGCTTTCTAATAATTCAAAGAACTGTTGTAACATCCTGCTCTGCTACAAATTACTCCCCCTTAATGGCAAGCCTCATTTGTCAATATTTTTACAGTAGTAATACTACAGAATCTAAAAGAAGAAAGGCAAATAAAGACAGAAAGATGGATAGACTAAGAGAGAATGAAACCCTGAAAACCGTATAATAAAAAGGATCATAGCAGGAACAAACGATGCATGGATGTATTCTTCTTTTTCAGAAATGTCAAAATATCAGGTAGCTTAATCAACAATACAGTAAGATTTTTAATTTTTTTGCCTAGTTTACACATTATTAATTACCTACTTTGTGGAGGAAGTTGATGGATTTTAAATGCTAATAAAATCTTAGCTGAACTAATGTAAACGCAACAAAAGAGTTTTGATATCAATACATGTGACTGGAAATATAAGTCTCAGTAAGACTAAAATAAGGCACCATGGTGATAGGAACAATTATACAAGTCTGTACAGAATGAGGCTTTTCATCCCAGCAGTGAACTGTTGACAGAGAAGATGGGAAGAATAGGACTTGTCCCTATTTGAGCTTCCTCATAATCTTCCCATTTCTAAAGGAACAAATCATTTCAAGAAGAGTTTAAAGGTGAAGCAATAGTATATCGCTTTGCAGTTTTGCTCATCTTATTTTTCCCCAATCAAGTTCCAAAACAGGAGTCCATGACTCACAGCAGAATTCTTCTCATCCTGTTTTAGTCACACACAATGGTATGCACGCACCCTATCTACTGTCTTCCACGGCGTCGGTGATTTTTCAACAAAACATATTTCCTTACATTTTGGATATGACATGAAATAATTTCAACCATTCCCAGCAGAGATGGAAGCAGGCAAAAAGACAAGAGGTACTCTTAGTATTACACAGCTGCAACAGCTGGCAGGTGGAAGTTTTGTTAGACATATTATTGCAAAAAGAAAAAAAAAGCAAGGATTTTTTTGGTACAAATGATATATTTTTAAAGCCCATCATATTTTTATAATGCTGCTTATTTTAAACTCTTACCATATGCTCTGCAAGTGATATAGGCATATGGTTCACATAACAGTACCATATGTCTGATAATATTTTACTGTATATTACAGCAATAGAAAACATTTATAATTTGTAGAGGGACTCAATTTAAATTATGTTTTATCTTCATTTTTTATATTTATAAATACTTCTGAAGACATATGTGAAGAAGGCTGTAAATCCCCCAAAGTGTTTAATATTTCAAACTAAATATTCAGAGAGTATTTTATGGCTAAAACCAGGCATTCATCACTGTGAAAAAAAACTACTGCCCTTTGGTAAAACATGGGAAAAAATAAAATAACAGTTTTTTAAAAACTTAAAATAAAAAATCAAAACAACATATATTCAAATTACAATGTACTTAAGCTTTTTTAAAAACACTTATGTGTTTAATGTACTTCTTTTTGAACAGACATTTGTCACTGTCTCATTCAAAATGTGAAGTGTTTGGGTTTTCCTTCCTTTCTTCTCTTTTATGATGTTTAGTTCTTTATTGAATCAACAAGGAAATGAGAGATGAACCAAAAGCAAACATGTATGCGACTCATTTTTCCCTGGACAAGATTGCACATGAAGAGATGAAAGGAGAATAATTGTATATCCTCTTTTTTCGCTTGTGCTATTGTACAGGGATTCTGCTCAGAGTCAAGTGCCACCATGTTAGACATTCCTTCCTTTGGGATACTTAACCCTACACACAAAAGTGAAACTAGGAAGAATGATTTAGAACAAGTCCTTCAACCCAAACCCATGCAAGGAGAGAAAATGCAATTTTGCTGGACTATTTTATTTTGCAGCGACTTACTTGATGGCTAAATACCACAGAAAAAATAAGGATGAATCTGATCTCATTATTAGTACAGCAAATTCAGTGACCTTAGATGATGATATGTGACACAATAAGAAATAAGAAAGAGGACTAGCTGACTGGAAGAGACTTTAACCATGATAGTTATGCTGAAGTTATGTTTTGCAAGCCAGAACTGGCAAAGCTTCTGCTGAGAATGTTACCGACCTGTGTACCTCTAGAATGTGATGAAGTAAAAAGAATTAATAAACTGGGAGACAATTAGACGGTCCAATGTCTCCAACAGAGTCAGAAAATTGAGAAGTAACAGAAAACGCAAAGACCTCAGTAGCATGGACATGCATGTGGCTGTCAGTAGACAGAGTGACCTGATATATATGAAGTGACCAAGAATGGAGGATGAAGAATTCATTTTTTCAGTTTAAAGTACTTACAAAGCATGCAGAAGAAATGAGTAAATTAATTGTGTTTAAATAAAAGAAAAACTAAAGCTTCCAGAAATCTGAGGGCTCTATCTTTTTTCTGCTATAGAAAATTTTATTCCCCTCGCTCTGGAGCTCTCGTTACCTCCCACAAGAAGACTTCTTTAGTCTTCTACTGTGATGATGAAGCTCCTCATTGGTACCTACTGAGCATGCTAGTTACAATTGCCATGTACCAAATGAGAATTACAACCTAACTGTGATCTAGAATAAGACTAGACTGTCATGAAAAACCCCCAGCTTTTGAAACATCAAGAGTGAAGCTGTATATATGTATAAATAAAAAAACTCCAAGCCATTTTAACCATTTCCTTTAAATGAACAAATTAAAAAAAATATACAAATAGGTGGGTTGAGAAACTAAATATTGCTCTTCTACAGCTGCCTAATTTCCGCCAAAGTAATTTCATGCCCCACTCTCAAAAGATAGAAAATTCTCTCTTTGTATAAAATATACAGCTTATTTTATAGTTCTTATCCTTTCAACATTTTGTTGAATAAAATATAAGAAATGGAATGGAAAATGGTTCTTGCATGCTTTGTTTGTTTATGTTAGCTGATAATTACATCAGCCTATGTATCATCCAGGTTTTCAGGCTGGTGCTTAAACTAGTAATTGTCCCTAAAACATCAGCACCAGTTTTAACATATAGCCATGCCTGCAGTTTCAGTAGCTATCCAGTTTGATGACTGAAGAGTGATGAACATCTGCTTTTAGATCTCTTTGAGGCCACTGTTTTTTCAGTGGATCTCATAATCAAGATACAAAGAAAGAAAAATTAAAATCGATTTCCATACTCAAAATATATAGTGAATTTGAGGGGGAATAGTCTCAAAAGCTATGAATTTTGTGTGGCAGAGAGGCTACACGTGTAACATGGCTGTTGTGAAATTATGATGTGTTATAAATGATAACATGGGATGACTCTCAGTTATATCCTTTCATCCAAGTCTTTTTAAAGTACTTGTTTATTAAGGCCATAATTAGGACAGAAAAACATCTGCATTAACAATGTGATAGTGATGTTTAGGCCTTTCTTTACTCTTAGTAATGTAAGTGAGATAAGGATAAATATGGTTCCTGATCCAAATTACCTCCCCTCTAAGCCAGTGGCTATCTGTTGTCATTAATCTGCATAGAGTCCTTGATTTGAAAGGGTTTGAATGGTAGTGGAGCCTAGAACTTTATTTTCATAGCACTGAATAATACTATCTCAACATTTCTGTCCATAAATATTTATTTTCTAAATCTTTGCCAGCTTCAGTTGTGATTTTTTGACCCCTGCATCCTGAGATTGATGTAGTAATGAAAAGAAAATTTTGTGATTGCAGAAAAGGCAAGGGTGAATTATATGCCAATGGTAATATACCAAGGAAATCATCTAACAAATAACAAGCCAAGACAAAAGCCAGATTTCCCTTACAGATTTGTTATGTCCATAAGAAAATTAAAGCACAGCTCAGAAGTTAACAAAAAATATATGATCAAAAATGATCAATGCTGTTTTTATGAAGGAAGAGTAATAACTCCTTTTTTTTGAACTGATTTTAATTTCTTACACTGTTTGTGTCACAAGTAGATGAACAACTTATGTGATAAACAAATACACTTTTTCGTTCCCTTCATTCTCTTGAAAGGCGGTTTAATTCATATTTTTCCCTTTTCCAGATAGTTTTTAATATTAACCTGAAGTCAAAAGCTCACATCTCTCTCTTAGAATTATCTTAATACTGAGATAACATGGAACAGTTGTTATTTTAGCATTTTCTAACATTTTCTCTGACCAGGACTTTCTACACAGCTTGCTTACTAAGGGAAAACTTCAAATTTTCTTCTCTTCTTTACAGGCTGATTACTTTCAAAAACCAGCAGGTTTAATGGTCTCTACATAATACTGGATTCACATCCTTTCCACCCTGAGGCACAGCATTCATGTCAGGGTTTGAATGGGCACATGGTATATACCCCACAGAATTAGGTTTAATTAGTTCACTGAAGTAACCTAAGAAATATTGGAAACCCTTATGAGTGCCTTCTCAAAATCCTAAGCAATTTTTCAGGTTTAACTAATGTTTGATTTGAAGACTAGCTGAAGGTTTGTGGGTCTTTTCTTGTCAGGACCGAAAATGTTACATATATATTCTAAAAAATAGTTCTGAAAAACAAGTTATTGTGTCAATCAAATCAAAAGTTTTTTTTACACTTACTCTGATGAGCAAGAAAAGTCAGAAATGTCTTTGGCTTTCTGTAATACTCATGGAAGTTATATAAACGTAGCCTAACTTAAAAACATGTACCAAAATTATGCTAATGTTGTATTGGTTTTTTTTATACTATACTGACAGCTGTTCATTAAGTTGACAAAACCTTTGTAGTGCTACATAACACAGTGGAATCAGTCCACTTAGAAAAAGGGTTCTGAAGCACAGTGTAGTGGAAAAAATGTATAAGAGAAAATATAATTAATTATTATTTGTCTTCTTGGAAGAGAAATTATATGATTTCTTTGACCTTTTTACTAATGCTATTTTTCTAAGCAACCACACAAAAATTACTGATAGAATCCTTATCCAGATTTTTTTTTATTAACTTAATTTCCGAGGAAACCAAGAACTTTAGATTATGTTGTTGCAAGAGGGCTTTGATCTAGAGAAACAGATTAGCCATGTCTGATTCATTGGCAGCAGTATCTTCGTCGTATTACCCTACTCCAGTTTAAATGCTCAATAATAGGAAATCATCAATTCTTAGTAACAATCTGAAGCTCACGTGTTTAGTAAGGACTTTTGCCATTTTAGTATTAATTTTAAATATTTTCAAAGATAAAGAAATTATCTGTTGCCTTAACAGATTTAGCATAACTTTGCTGATCTTCAGTGATACAGCCTGATGGTTTTACATACATTCATGTTGAAAACAGTGTGCAGTGGCAGGAGTTGACTAATCATTCAGCTCAGGATTTAACATAGCAATAGTATGTGGGAGCTTTCTCTAAGGATACAATTTTAAAAGTCAGAGAATTAATTCAAAGTCAAACACCACTCTGCTTTCTGTTCAGGTTCCTGCTCTCTTAGTGTCTCCAACAGAGTTTGTGAGCAACTTCGTGTGATGATCCGTACTGAAGCTGCTTGGCCTTGAACCAAATGTCCAGGAGAAATGAAAATAGTTAGCTACAAATATGGAGAGCTGGTGATATTACTCCAGGAATCCCTTATAACGAGGTATGTAAGTAGATCAGTTTGTTGTTGATGTATTTTCTGTAACTTCAGTAGAAGTTCCTGTCTCTTAGTTTGTCATACTAAAAGTTTATGAGCTTTGTGCTAGAGACGCCTGTGCACAATCATACCTTTTTGTTGCATCAAGTTATTTTTCTGTTGGTCATGTGTCCATATTTTCTGAGGTTGCTGACAGTCAGTCATAAGAAAAGTAATTAGATTTCATTTCAGCAAAGGATTTCCATAATTCTGCAGAGGAACCTTGCAACTCACACAGAAGAACAATCGCTTCTGTATGATACAACAGTGAAGACATCAAGGTCATGGACTCCAGATTCTGGCTACTGCCCTTTACATTCCTATTTCCCTTCAGAGGTAAATGCTGTAATCACTTTTGAGAAAGATTTGCACCCCATTTTAACATTTTCAAAGTACCAATAAAGGACAAAATTGAAAGAGCACATAGGTATGCTGAACTTACTTCTTATCCATATGGGAACATACCTTGTAAGATGTGTCAGCCTCATTGATGTATCTGCTGACATCTGTACAATTATTATGAAAAAAAATGTACATTTAAAAAAAGACATAAGTGCTACAAATGTTCATGCACGGTCATCTTTCCTGGTTTTGCTTTTTGCCTTTTTTTTAAATAATTCAGTTGATGTTTCTGTAAAATATGACTTAAAGGAAGATTTATGGTTTTAAACTATTGTGGAGTGTTGACCTTGGCTGACTGCCAGCTACCCATCCAGCTGCTTTCTCATTACCCTCCACTGCCTTCCAGACGGGATGAAAAAGCTTGTGGGTTTACTTGCCAGTTATGATCAGAGGCAAACCAGACCTGATTTGGGGAAAATTAATTCAATGTATTGCAAATTTAAAATAGAGTAGGAAAATGACAAAAAAAGACAAAACTGAAAACTTCTTTCCCTAACCTCTCCCTTCTTCCAAACATCAGTTTCATTCCTGATTCTTCCACAGCCTCCTTTCCAAGGCAGCTCAGAGACGGTGAAGAACCCTGGCTTACGGTCAGTTCATAACACTCCTGCTCTACTGCTCTTTCTTCCTCACAATTTTCCTTTGATCAAGCATGCAGTCTCTCCCATGGGATACAATCCTTCACACACTGGTGGTCCTTTCCATGGGTCGTGCTTTTTCAGGAGATGCTCCAGCATTGGTCCTCTCCACAGACTGCAGTTTTTCAGGAACAGACTGCTCCAGCCCAGGTCACCTACAGGCCACAGGTCCTGCCAGGACCCTGCTCCAGTGTGGGCTCTCCATGGGCTGCAGCTTCCTTCAGGACACATCCACCTGTTCCACAGGGGCTCTCCAGAGGCTGCAGAGTGGACAATTGCTCCATCGGTGTCATCCACAGGCTGCAGCAGAAAATCTTGCTTCTCCAGAACCTGCACAGAGGATTCTTTGCTCTAACACATGGAACACGTCCTCCCACTTCCTCACTGACCTGGATGTCTGCACAGTCATTTCTCTGCCATTTTTCTCTCTGTCTGTCACAGCTGCTGCCTGGTGCGCTTTACCCTGTACCCTTTGAGAGCCTCAGCAGTGCCCTGCTGTGGGCTTGCTTTGGAGCTGGAAGGAACAGGCTCTGTCCAGCCCTTGGTGTCTTCTCACAGGGGTGCGTGAGACCTCTGCAGCCCTCCCTCAGTACAAACTCTTGGCATGTAAAACTGGTATGAATATTTTTGTTTTTTACAGAAATTTCTAAATAATATAACAAAGCAATAATTTCAAAACAATAATTTAAATTAAAATATAAAATATATTCATATATACGGACAATGTACTCACAATTGGCTTTTTGGTCTATTCTCTTAAGTCTCTTTCTTTTATACAATTCCCCTCTGATATCTCTCATGAACATCTTTATGATTTACTCAACTTCAACAGAAATTTCAGATACTCTTTGGTTTTCATAACAATTCTGTTAAATGTAGATTTTTAGTTTGAAATCAGGCTTTAAATTCAGAGTATTTTAGTGCCAACTGAATCACATTGTTTGATGATGGTTTAAAAGTATATTGCTGCTTATAACACTGATTATTTATACTCTCTTAAAAATTATTATTTATACTCTCTTATCAATGGCATGATAAGAAAGAAATAATTTCCTATAATGTACCAAATTGATATCTACAACAGTTTAGTGAAACATTAATTTGAAAAATTAATTGTGCTTTGATTCCTATTCCCTATTATAAAAATGAAGCTCTGTATCAATATTGGCAAAATATTAATTATTTGCTGAAATTTTGGGCAGAATTTTATTGACTTCTGAAATATAAATGAGCAAGAAAAGTATCATGCTGACATTTTTCAGACAGGTAAAAAATATGCTTCCTAAGCCAAAAGGAATTTTTAAGACAATACAACTGGAAAATCAAGAATTCAAAAAGCTAAATTTTTTCATACTTTCAGCTTTTATACTTAAGTCCTTTTAATGGAACTACTTTATCTACTGCAATCTGTAGAATTTGGAGCTGCTCCTCAGTTAAGTTCATAACAAATTTTGTATGTGACTCATCCTCTAAAGTCCAAAAATAAATCTTCTCTTTCCTGCAATTTTGCATAATTGGTCTCTGATAAGAGCAGAAGAATTATGCAACTATTTGATACGTATTAAGGCAGCTGTTTGAGACATATGTGGTTTCAAAAAGTTACTCATATTTTACTTTTTGAAAGTAGAACATCTTTCTCATGACATATTTTTAAAAGAAGGCTGGGTCTGGAAGCTCAGAACTTGCTGTATTTAAAAGAACTTATGTAAAACTGGCTACTGATACACTGTGTGTTGAAAAAGACAGAAATATTTTATTCATGAGTTTTGGATCAAACCATATCTAAATAAGGTTGCACTGAATTGTGTCCAGTTCTCAACTATAAAGGTAAAGTGTGCTCTGTCATGTCAGTAGTTATTATTATTATTATTATTATTATTATTATTATGTAACTGCTATAGAAATGCAGATTTCCATCAGAAATAGAGACTTCCATCAAAACTGTAAAGGATTCTACAGCAAAAAGATTCCATTGCCAGACCAAAATAAAACCCTTCCTTTTTTAAAGGGCTATAATATTACTGTGGGGAAAAATGCTCCATTTTGGAACTGCATTTTTCTTGTATGGCTTTTCCAATTTAATTTAAATTGTTAAAAAAGATCAATGCCATCAAATGTTTAGTTCCCTTGGATCCATTACATGTATTTATTCACTGTTGTGTCATCAAACCAAAAAAATCAATCTTTTGCACAGCTCTAGTTAATATAATGTGCCTGCCCTGACCTTCCAAGAAAGCTGTGCATAAACAGGAAATACAAATTCAATTTATAACCACAATGATGAGATGAAAGAAGGCAATTCTTTAAAATGAACCTAAATAATTTTCCCCTGACCTCTCCCCACACTTCATACAACAAAAAGAGATAAAAAGCAACTTGTTTGATTGCTTCTTGCTAAACTGAATGTGGATACAAAAGCAATCACTAAAAAGCTGGTCCTCCATTTCAGCAGTTATGTGGTATTTGAGTGGAAATACATCTGACTTTTCAGCATTGTATACATTTGAAGTAGGAAAGGTTTTATGTTATGTAAGGCATGCTTTGCTAAAGATTCCCAGAAACAATTAGATTTTCTTAAAAGTTTTGCCTTTCCTGCATAGATCTTATGACTTACACAGTTCTTACAATGTATCAAAAAACATGGAGACAGAGGAACTGTGCCAAAAGACTTTGGGGGTTCCAGGGATTTGTGTTCAGAAGTCAGGCAATGCCAGACTTGCCTAAAACCTTACATGATCATATTTGTCACTGTACACTCTTTAGCCTCCTGATCACATAATAGTGTTTTAAGATTTCTCTTTCTTTTCATGCACAGGATGATTAACTTTCATTTAATAGAATTCAATTATATCCTCTCTTTCTTTTATTTTGTTGTAGTGTCTCTAGTCATTTCATGGAGTCAATTGAAACTCAGAAGACCGATTTATTAATTTCTACAGGAACTTTTCTGTTCCAATCAGAAAAATATTAGTAGAACTCGTCACAAGGATTATTCAATTGAATTTATGCTCAGAGGGGTCTGCTGACATAAGTACTATTTAGTCCATTTTATAGAAGCCGAAATGAGTTGTAGGGACATTTTGTAGTCAGAAAAACATATCTTGATGCCCAGCCCAGACATTAGAACACAATTTTCCAGTACAGATTGCATGTTATGTTCAAATTGCAGCTGCTGCACCATGGAGGCTTAAATGTGCATATATATATATATATATATATATATATATATATACACGCATGTGACTGTAGAGCTCTCAGAAAATGAGAAAGACATTAAATGAAAAATCACTTTGTTGCAAGATGTTAGCTCTCAATTTTATCACAGCAGAATCTACCAGAAGTGAGTTACAATAAGGAGCCCAGCTACAATCTCTAGCTTACATTTTTCTTAACCCATAGATTCCTTAAAAGTAAAAACTCATCCCATTGCAATGGCATCCACATCTTTGTAAGTGCTCATGCTTCTTAGACTCTTTCCAAGCTTGTGATCTTCAGAGAAAGAACATGGGATAGCACATTTTCACCATTCTTGCCTCTCTTTTGCTCAGATTGTTAATTATATTAATTAATTGAATGTCTTCTCTTATCTCCACCAATGTACTGTACATAAAGTGTCTGTTTTACCAATGGTTTTTATAATAGTTTTGACTGACAAAGTCAGGATTCAGAAAGACTTTTATTCTGCACTTGTAAGGAAAGCAAACTTTATTCATCATAGAACCATATAGTCATAAAATGATTCGGGTTGGGAGACTTTAAAGATCCAGTCCCCTGTGAAAACTCTGTCCCTGCTAAAGTGACACCTTTTCACTCTTTTCTTTCCAATTACAACACCACAGTCTCTTATTTCCACCTTTGCTGACTTCTGCTTCTTTCTATGCTTTCTACTTACACATTTCCAGGCCCCGAACCAAGATGTTCATCCCATGTCCAGCACCAGCAGAACATCAACTTCTTTCTGCAGAACTGTCTGTCCCTCTTTCAACATTTTCCCATTTTCCATGTTCTCAGGTTCTCCCTTTCAGTTTTTGTAGACTCAGTACTTCCCTTCTGCCTAGCTGCTTTGTTTCTGCAGATTACTCTGTTTCTCCAGTTGTTTTCTCTTACCAGCACCCATTTCCAGTTACCCCAGTCTCTGTGAGGCAGCTGTTTGAGACATATGTGATTTCAAAAATTAACTCGTATCTCACTTAGGCTCCTGACAGTCTCATTGTGCTATTTCTGTGCAGGTTCCTCACCCAGTCAGGAAATAACCAGTGCTGTTCAGCACTGAGCCTGGTGCCCTTTCTAGCATCAGTCTGAGGCAAGCTTAGCCTAAAAAAAAGAACTTCTCTGGAAACATAAGATTCCTATGTCAAATTTGTGTGAACTTTACATTTCTTTTAATCATATAACTCATAGACAGCTTCCAACAGATTTCACTCTGACAGAAAAAGTGAATACTGTAATAGTTTGCCAATTTTCAAGTTCAAAGCATGAATTAAATTGGTTTCTTTTATTGTATCATTTTCTTCCAAAGAACTAAACCACCTTGGCTAGAAAAATAAAAATAATTTCACTTTGAAACAGACACTCAGCACAAGAAATTTCAATCTGACTGCTTAGATTGGCAAAGTCTTAAATGCCTGAGCACAAAATCTTGTAGTAGGTGACACTGGATCCTTAATGACTTAGAGTCTTACAATGTGTGAGGGAAATAGTCTCTTCATCACTGATTTATTTTGCTTCTCTTCTCTTTTGTTATTCTTAACTGCTTAGAAAAATGCTGAAAATATACTGATACATATGTTAAATTATGGAGGGGTTTTGTTTTCCCCATTTTCAACACAGTTTTCTCATACAGGCTACTGGGCAGACTATGCAAAGAAGTTTAGACTTTACCTAATGAAGCAGACTTTGACAAATATTTCCAAATGCTGATAGGATTTTCCTTTTATTCATAGTGAGACAAGGAGATATGATTTCTCCCTTTTTTTCCTTCTTGCCCATTCTTGTTAAAAATCCTTGCTACTACTGTTCAAATTGATAAATATATATAACAGTGAAAGTAAAAATTTGATGCTCTCTACTTTTCTATAACATTGTCTAGGTGGTGAAAATAACCTAGATTTTTATCTCTAGCATAAGAGATAAGTATCTCTGGTATATAGATACACAGTTTTTGAATGCTCAGATAATTGTTATTTACACTCCTATTTGTAAATCCACAGTTGTCTTTCAGAGCCAGTTTATTACTCATGGTACAGTCAGATGCCATATACCAAAAATATTCAGAAAAAGAAAGGATTGTGAGCATGTTTGGATATAGATAGTCCCTTACCCTCCTGCAGCTAAGGAATCTGAACAGTGTCCTCTCTCTCTCTGCAACTCAGACATCTTCACCTCCAAAATGCTTTTCCTGTTGCTGTTCCAAAGCACCTGGGTGGAAAATTTTGTTTGAGCATAAAACTGAATGTAACAAAGTCTAGAACAATCTCATAAGAGGGCTGAATGCCCAGAATAACATCAGTTTCAGACAAGAAAATATAATTGCTTTTTTGATAAAGTCCAAAATAGACTTCTCTTCTGTTGAGCTTACCTACAGTATGATATAATGAAGAATATGTTTCTGTCATCACACACCTATTACAAAAAGCACAAGCTCCTCATGGAATCCTAGTAGATGTGTTTTAGAAGATTCACCTTTTATTTGTGTCATGGAAATAGAAATGAAAAGACTTTCTGAAAAATTAATAAGAATTGAGAGATCTCCCCAGCAATGGTGGTAGCAAACCCTTGAAGCTGTCCTTAGGAGCAAAATAATTGCCTTCACTTTAAGCTGAAGAAGCAATGGTCAGAGAAAGTTTAAATCCCTTCTGACTATACTTGATTATGTTAAAACAGAACAGTGACAGTCTTGGCAAAATGTTTGTTAAAACCTCCGAAAGGAAGAGGGCTTCTTTAATTCAAGTACCTGATGCAAAGGCAGAATAATAAAATGGTAAATATTATGGCCTTCTGTTTAGAAAAATAGAAGCATGATCTGAGTTTAGAAGATATCAGTTTACAAAAACAGCAGCCCATGTTCTAAGATTGAAAAATATGTATATAAAATAGAAATTGGCATCACTGTTATGTATTATATAACAATAATTTTTAAAAAAGCTGAAGCAAAGTTAGTAATGGCAAAACTACTCTGATGAGATATTTTTTAATATGTATTATTAACATATATTTGGATATGTCTGTAGTATCCTTAGAATCAAATGAACCCACAGGTGCTATTAAATCTTTTAGGAAACCCAAGATGACTTAGTTTGATTCAGCCTGGGGCGCCAGTTTTGATGAGCACTCTGTGGAAAGATACATTTTGGAAATATGTGCCCTAAACCCAGTGATTTTACACACACTCTGTGTACCAGGAAAGACCACTGACAAACTAATTCAGTGCTCTTACAAGATTTTCTGAAGCCTGACTTCAACAAGTTATATCTTCAAACAGACTCTGTGCTACACTGTGACAGTTGCACATGCGTTGCAAAATGTCAAGATAAATATTCTCACCACATGCATTATCATAAGTTTATCTGTTTAACCTTATCTCAAATTTACAATTATAAGAAGTAATTTTCCCAAAAAATTAATTTCAAATATTTCTTCTATATTCCATTTCCCCCTCGTTCCCATGTGTACTGTACTTGAGCACAGTCTTTAAAGAGATGTGTATATTACTAATTATTTAGAAGTGTCCATCAAGCAAAATTTGATTTAACTGTGGTTAGATGACCATAATTTTTAGAGCTATCAGAGAACCATCAGTTAGAAACTTAACTTTGAATCAAGAAGACAAAATTTTGCAGTGTCAAAATAAGATGCAGTTTGACAAGTCATTATGTAGTAAAGATAAATTTTGACATTTTTTCACGAAAATAAAATAATGCCACAATTGACTTAATTGGAATAAAAAATGGCAATTAAGGTGATTGTGCCACTACAAATAAATATCATGAGTGTGTTTATAGCAGTGGCAAATTTCTGGAGTTATTTCAGACTTCTGGGTCATACATATGTTTATATCTGTAATGTGATCGCACAGTATTTATTACTGTATGAACCTAATTATCAAACTTAAGTGCTACCCAGATGTCTTCCACTTTCCTGAATACTTTTAAATTGCTTTTTCAGATTAAAAAATAAACTCTTTCTCGATTTTTTAAAATTTTTTGTAAACAACACAGGGAAAAAAATCAGTGCAGTTTAACTATTTTATAGAAAATAAGCAGCCTGTTTCAAGAGTAGTGGCAATTAAAAGAAGAAATAAACAAAAAGAAGAAAATACAAGTATGTGCTAGGGTGATGCGGACAACAAATTCTCTGTAAGTCCCCAGCCAAGTTGGACAGGAAGCAATGAATGCGAAGGTGAAAACAATCTTGACCAAGTAGATAAAGAGAGGCAAGCGTCTCTTTCAAATGAAAGGGTCTTCATCAGGAAGATGTCAGCTGGAACAGGAAGAGAATCCATCAATTCTGAGCCTCGAGATCGAGATTGAGAAAAGCAGCTTCTGTTTGTTCAATTATACCCATCATTGGACTTCAGGATTTCTTTTGTACTGCTGGAAATGTTGAAGGCTATATTAACCTTCCTAGTATAAGGCTTTGTCTAAAAACTAGGATGGTCAAAGGACACACTTTATAATCTGTTTTTAGAAATAAAGGTTTAGAGAAATCATTCAGGGACACCAGCAGTTGCATTTGGTGGCTGACCAACAACAGTCTGAATAACAATTACTGCTTACAAAGAGAGGAAAAGCAAAATATTCTCTTCTGATTCAGAACGCAGGGGTTCATTCAACATATATTACTACTGCTAACATCGATGCCAAAAGAAAATACCCGAAATCCCACATTGGAAGCTCAGATTTTTTCCTCCAAAAATCTTCGTGTACATAATACAGCAGTGTCATATGTGCACTGAGCTCTGTATTGGAATATGAATCTTACAACACATCGCAACAGCTCTGCATTTCCAGGAAATTATTAGATGTTTTGTCATGTCTAGCAGTTTACTATTCAGAAGTCCCTTAGATTCAGGTTGTCTTCTCAGGCCCATAGATACACTACTGAAGTTATCATATACCCTCTGTAGATGTTTATCTAGCACAAAATTAGGTTGGGGAAAAACTTACAGGAAAGTTGTGAACAGCACAAAAGCATACTAATAGTTTAAGTACAGGAAAACAGACTCTTAATCTAACCACTTGTCCTGCTCATCTTTCTGCCCTCTGAAATTTCATCCTAGGCTGGAAACTGGTCTAACTAGTAGTTAGAAAGTTTATCATTCTATCAGCTAAATATATGTAAAGCTGCATTGTACACAGAATTACTACAAATGATAGGAAGGTAAAGAGGCAGAATGAGTATGAAAAAAGGTCTCATAAAATAACATTTTACACTGAAATTTGGCACATGATGCAATATATCTTAGATGAGTACATACTGTATTTTCTAATCTCTCAAGCAAAAAATAATTCTAACATTTTTAATTGTGACTGAAATTTGTTTTTTCAATCATGGTACTAAGCCAAAGGTTATGAAAAAGGTTTGGAAGACATGTAGACACCTTTTTCTTTATTTTAAAAAGAGTTAAGTAATCCATTATTGCATAGCACAACTAGAAATGGATCCCAACATAGAAATTCCTACAAAAATATGCTTTATATATTACCTTCAAGCGCTACTCACAAACTACTCTCTCAGAATCACAAAATTTTCAGCATTGGAATGACCTTTGGAGAAAATCTAATCCAACTCCCTCTGTCTAGGAAGGATTGCCTAGAGTAGGTGACACAGGAATTCATCCAGGTCAGTTTTGAACGTCTCCAGAGAGGGGAAACTCCAAGACCTCCCCGGGCAGCCTGTTCCAGGGCTCTGCCATCCTCAACACAAAGAAATTCTTCCTCATGTGGAGGTGAAAGTTCTCCTGTTTGAGTTTGCTGCCATTGTTCTTTGTCCTGTTGCTGGAGACCAGTCAAAAGAGTCTGGCACCATCCTCTTGGCATCTCCCTGAGATATTCATATTCACCAACGAGATCCCCTTCCAGTCTTCTGTTCTCTAAACAGGCCCAGCTCCAGAAGTCTGAGCATAACAGAGTTGCTCCAGACTCCTGATAATCTTTTCTGGACACTCAGCACTAGCTCCTCGTGCTTCTTGCATTGAGGAGCTCAGAACTGGAAAAAAAGTAAAGACACTAACATTCAAGAACAGAAAGATCCAAAAAACAGCTGTGTTTACAACATTCATTGAAAGCTTTTCTTACATCTAGCAGGAAAAATAATTAAATTCTTCATTTTCATTACTCATACTATTTCCCTAATTAAAAATTCTGTCATATTGTTATTTAAAATAGTTTTTTCAATAATTCTTTTATTAAATTGAACTTTTGAGGTTTGTGAGCTCAAAGGAACTGTCAGGATTCTTATATTTGGCAGATGAAATTTGCTTAATGAATTTTGCTTTATTGATATGTGAGAAAAAGTTGTCATCATGTTCTCATTAGGTACCATTATACGTCGTAGAGAAGATTCAGAGGATATCAAGGATATCTGATATCAAGCAATAACCACGTCTCACAGAATTGCAGAAATTCTGCCTGTTATAGGAGCAGACACAAGGAGAAAAGAAAAAAATGGGGAAGTTCTAGACATCCTAATTATAACAGTCTGCTATGTTAATGCAGATATGTGTAAAGACAGATATTTTTTAGCTTCTTGTAGACTGATCTGTGTTGTTTTACCTGGATCCAGAGCCTTTGGTCATCCTTTGCATACTGCCTTTGTCACATGAATCAATCATTGTTACACACACTTCCTCTGAAAGAAAATTTCACACCTTAATCCAAGTATAAATAACATGACAAATGTTATTATAGACAAATACAAGAAAATATTTTCACAGATTCAAAAATAGTAGAGGTTCTGAAATGGGCAACTAAAATATATATATATATATTAACAGGAAAACAAGATTAATTTTTTTGAAAGAAAATAAAGCATTCATAATGGCTTTCACAAACATATTCCCTTTTAAAAGGAGTTATATCCTAAGCTGCATTTACAGTCAGCAGAGACCTGCAAAATTATGATCCATACTATTTTTATTTCTTTTTTTATTTCTTTCTTTTTTCAAATGAGGTCTTTAAGAACTGTGGTATTTCTGAAAAAGGAGAACAGCTCAAAATAAGCATATTCATAAGGAAGGATGCAAGGATCTCATTAGTCATCTTCCTTAGTACAATTGTCACTTAATAGGAAAAGCAACACACAGGACATAATCCTGCCTTTTTTATTAGAGACAAATTCCCTGTTAAAAAAAAATCACAGTTTCATTAATTAATAGCTTCCATCTGGGGAGAGAGATTAATATTTCTGTATGAAAAAAATTTCAACATGTATTTCAATCATGTAGACTACTTGCAGACAACTATCTCTAGATTGAAAGGTATGTTGAATAAGACAGTTTCCCTGTTGTCATATCCCGGTTTCTTTGTCTTTTTCTTAGGCACTGAAATGTAAATAAAAACTTATCATTTGAATTGGAATTGCTGCCTCCTCCTCCCCCTTTCTTCCTTTCAATTTTCAGTTTTGACTGGAATGCTCTAAGAGCAGCACTTAAACTAATTGCAATTTTTGCTTCACCCACCCTTTTCAATTCACCACTTTGTGCCTTCACATAAAGGAAAGGTGACCAACTTCCTCTGAAGGTGATGCTAATGCAGTTCAATAAACAGCAGAGAGATCAGGGTGACCTGAAATGGTGCAAGCTATAACAGAAAGGCATTTCATTTTTTTCTATTATGAAAATGAGATTCTCCTTTAAGTGTGGTTATTGAGGTGCAGAAACATAATGTAAAGTAACATAGACTTAAGCAAGATGACCTCATTCATCATCCTGGGGTCAGCTAAAGATGTTGGAAGCATTCTGGGCACTGGTTAAAGCAAAAAAAAATCAGGGAAAAAATTCTTATTCTCTTTGGGATTGACCCTTTAAACTACAGCATACTGCAGAAGGAAGAGCAGAGCCTTTACATTAGCTTTCAGCATTAAGCATTTGCACAGCACCTGTGCAGAAAGCCAGTTGTAGCTTGAAGAAATGTTTAACCAAGTTCAGCAGTATGGAGTGAAATTCTACACATGCTCTGATCTTATAATTGGTAAAGAGGAGGAAAAGTGGACATCACAGCAGGCAGAAAAGGTGTTTCAGTGGGCTTAGGATAAGAATCATAAATTCTGACTGGAGCGCAGCTGCTGGGCTGCAATGCACCTTATGCAAACAATTCAAATGGCCAGTATTTTTAGGTGTTTAGTTACTCCTCCAGCTAGCCAAAATTATTCAAATGTGCTTAAGAACTGTGTTTACAAGGAATTGATGAGGGGGCAGACAAGACACCAGCCGCTAACACAGAAATGTGCCTACGGGTTCAGAGCAAACAGTGCCTCTCACAACTGCTCCATGCCTCTGACCATATGGTGCTCATCTGTTCATCTCCCCAACCATTCATTTGGACTAGGATGTTGAACTGTGCCAAATAAGCTTCCCAGGGAGTTTTCTCACATGGATACAGGGGAGGATGATTGTGTTATCCAAGCTGAGCCAATCCATCCTCTCCCCTACAGGCCTTTATGAATAAAAGTAAGATGGAAAACTTGCAAACACCCTTCATCAGCCACCATCTCCAATGGCCCAATCCCTAACCCAGACAGTTGTCTTCAAAAGTCCCTATAATTTCCTTCTCAAAGCTATTGTTTAATTGCCCAGCTCCTGAGTGCCTTTTTCTGTCAAGAAATTTCAAATTATACGAACTTCCCAGACATTTCTATATTCCTGGAAAACCTGTTGATCTAGGACTTCATGTCTTCCTTTCATTTTATTGAACTAGACAGAGTTCTGTAGTTTTGAGTTTGTACTCAGACAAAGATATCGTTTCTAACAATAGTTCATTGTCAATTCTTTCTGGAAATTTTCCAGATGTTGCTTTAATTCATTTTGTGGAGTCTCCTGGCTCAGTTTTAAGTCTTGTTTCAATTCCTCTTGGTCCTATATCAATTCCTCTTGGCTATTTTTACATCTATGAGCATCTCCATTATTTATTGCATATTGATTCGACAGCCATATGAACACACAATATGCTTTTCTGCTAACACCAGTTTCAGTGCTTCCTGTCCCAAGAAACTAAGTATTTTTGATCTAATGGATTGTCTTTCTGAGCTGGGAAAATTGATTCTGTTAGTGAAATATGTCTTTGATGAAGCTAATATCAAACTAAGAGTGAAAAGAGTTTTTCTACCTAAACAGTAAAGGCAGAAAACCAAGTATTTCCTCAATTTTAAGGTCACTTTCTTTTTTCCCTTAGTACAGTATTCAAAGGAAACTCCTTATTTTTGCCTCTTTCCTCCCCTCTAAGCCCCAGATCTGCGCTGACAGGGACAGCTTGGGGAAAGAGGGATGCTGGCCCCAGAGCAGCCTGCTGATTCCCCAGCTGCTGGCTTTCTGGGGTCTTTCTTCAGGCACTGGGGGCTGGTCCAGAATTCAGAAAAATTGATTTTAAATGTTCCCACGTGTGCTGAGACAAAGACATTTTCTTTGTTTCGTGACTTGGACTCTAATTTTAGGTAGGACCTACAGTGATGTAACTGCTTTGTACAACACTACCTTACCTTTTTACATAATTTGATTGCCTGAGGAGTAAAAATACATCTGCAGAAGTAATACATCGATTTTTTCCTCACAGCTTGCCTTCATACACATCTTACTCTGAAAAGTTTATTGCTGTTATAGTTGTCAATATACATATTATTTGAATGGAAATTTACTAGAAGCTAAGTACCACATCCTGGTTTGTCTTTTATCACATTCAGCTGAAGATATTAGTGAAGAAAATGAATTCCTAATCAACTTGGAGATAAATGATATAGAAATTCTGATTTTCTTGTTACAGTGTATGCAACTTCAGTACTCTTAATATTATACTTTATTCAGAAAAGTCTATTTGTAGTAATATGAATCAGGAGACATTAATAAATCTGACAGCCTCATATATCCAAAAAATATTCTTCATAACAACAAAAGAATTGAAAAAAGAAAATAAAAAGGGAAAAAAAGGAAGAAAAAAATTGGAATAATGATAATCACAAAACATGTTCTGATTTTCACTCAGTTGCAGCTTTGCAAGGAATAATAAAGAATCATCTTTAAAACTTCCAGTTTCAAATTATGGGGGCTGTGTTTCTCTTTCAAGCGTGAGTGGAACTTAAAACACCTGGAACAGTATACCCTTTGATTCTATTTATAAACTTTAACCATCCTGACTTCATTGCCTTTCACACACTTTAAAAATAAGAGTAAGCTCATTATTATTTTCTATTACCATACACTATAGTGGCAGATGCACTCCCACAATCAAGGACAGAGTTCTCCACGATAAACACATTTAAGGTACATAAGAAAACCACCTCTTTTTGAAATTTTGAATAGAAGCATCTTACATTGCTTTTCTTGAGCATTCTTTACAACAAAGAAAATAATTTTTGATCCAAGAAGTTCTCTAGTTAATCCCATGTCATTTGACTTAAGGGTCTTATCAACAAAGAAAGTTTCTTTTTATTCTTTTCAAGGGTATGAAAGCTTAAGAGAAGTACCATCTCTCCAGACTTTCACTGCTGCACTCCTTTCAATAACAAAGCCTTCACATCTCTGCTTCTCTCCTTATTTCTACCACATACTTCATATCGAGTACCACATACCAGCAGGCAAACTTGATGAGGGAACCCAAACATGAAAAACCGGGATTTCTAGGTTTGTCTTTCTTTTTTGCTTCCCTTTATCCCACAGTGCCCCTGTGCAGTCTCATGTCTTGCCACCACCCAGCTCTACTGTCCACTGCTCTTGTGTGGGTCTCTTGCCAACACCGACTACAGGAAATACACCTGTGCTACAGGAAATACACCTCCTGGAGGTTTTTTGTCAAAACTGTGTAAACTTTTACAATCAAATCCTTTCATTTCTTATCTCTAAACACAGAATGTAATCTCTTTGTCAGCCTATTCTAATTACAATTTGCTTCACTTCTAAATTGCAAGATACATTCTGCTCCAGGTCTAAATTCAGTAAAAGAAATTAATTTGAATTTAAATTATTTTATAACACTGTAGCATTTCAAATTTTAGTAATTTAACATCTATCTTGTATTTCTTAAATTCAATGCTTAGATCACATGTTGAACACACTTTTCACTTCTTCACACTTGAAAGGAAATTTATGTCCAGAATCTATACTTATTGTGCCACTGAGCGGAATATTAACAACAATATTTATTATTTGTATTATGTTAGTGTCTGCAAATAAAATTTGGCTGAAGGCCCCATGGCATTAATCAATGTAAACATTGTTACCTCTTGAGCAGTAACTAAACATCGCTCCATAAGAACATTAATAATTTGTACGGCCAACTATCAAACTCTTTAATATCTTCCCTGTGTATCCATGTATTCCACTGTATAGACAGGAAAAATAGGGGAAGAAGAAGGAGTTCTATTTCAATTTTCATCCATATGCTTGCAGAATCTAGGCCTTAAAAAGCAGGTCTTGGCAAGGTATGAGGTGTCCAGGGCACTTGAAACCTAATTAAGTCTGTGAAAAGAGTTCTGATCCTAAAATAATGTTTGCATTTTATGTAAGTTTTATTAAAAGCTACTCTTATGAAGATCAAATTTTCTTTTTTCTTTATTTTTGTTTTAGTTTTGATGCTGCATATATCTATTTGGGTGTCATCTAAAAGAAGCTATTTGTGAAATGGGAATGGTTTTCTTTCTTTCTCCCTGGAAGACCTTACACATCCTGTTCCTCTCCTCATCATGAAGACTTCATGCCATGTATATCAGAATACATCTTTGAAGTTACCATCAGACAACAAGAAACCTCAATTTCTGCTCTGTTTCTTGAAGGTGGTTCCAGAAATTGCCTTTTTTTCTGACCTATATATACTTATCTCTTCTCATTCTTTCTTAAAGAGGGAATTTTTTATCTTTTTTTAGTTTTTTTCTTTTTTTCCTATTCTTCAGAGTGGTGTTGCATCACTAGCCATGAAGTGATTTGGTGACAAAACAAAAAAACCATGAGCCCAGTGGCTAAAGTTAATAGTTATTTCTTAAATCTCTGGATTTGGCTTATCACTTGAGAGGCATAAATAGATCCTTTACTTTTTTTTCTCTCTCTAAATTGTTAGGCTGAACATTAGTCATTTTTATATATGTTCTTATCTGCAGATGACTCTAAATACCTCCATTTTAAACTATCTTAAATGATTCAGTTTCATAATTTTTGGAAAATAATTCTTGTTTGATTCAAAAACACAGAAGGGAGACTAATGTCAGATAATCTTCATGTAAAGAACTGAAAAAAAATTCTAATATGACAGATCTTCATATGCAATGCATTCACGAGAAAATTAAGTTTTTCCACCAGCCCCCATACACTTACAGTGACAGCCTCCATGCTCAACCTTACAGAATTGTCATCCACCCTCTCTGAAATGTGATGTACAGTGAGCAAAAGTTCAAAAAACTTTCAAATATGAAAGGAAGTTTGAAGAAGTTGGGCAACAAATAGAAGTACCAGAAGCTGGAATAAATATTGCTACATGTCACCAGCCTAACAAGTGAATGTGTAGCAAGAAATTTATGACAACAACTCTAGAAGAAGGAATTTGTTGCCCTAACTAGAAATAAATCATTCAACAATATGAAGATATCAGAAAAATAAGAATCAGGAAGCTGGAGTCAGCAGAACCCAATTTATATCTAGTGGGCATCCTGAAAAGCAGGGGTCTCAAAACCTACTGACAGCAAGAGACAATGACTACTCTGGCTTTTGCTGACAAGACCTTTACCACAATTGCTTGCCATGTCTTTTTCCATACCATCAAATGAAAAGTTTGTTTGAAAACTTCTGTGGTAAAAGTGCACATATAGCTATCAAAATGGTGACAGCATCAATATTTGTTCTTGCTTCAGAGGAATTGAGGGGCACACAAGAACAGAACCACACCTCTCAGGGACAGTGATCCCCTTATCTCCAACCCATTCATGAGCCAGGCTGTGCTCTGTGAGCAATTGCAATTGCTATTCTGCAGTTTCTAACCTGAAATTAGGCCCCTGAAATTCAGGCCACAGTTTCTCAGGGAACAAAGTGCCGGCCACTCCACAGCAGCTCAGAGAGGGGACCCTTGTCCCAGCCAGAACCACTGCTCCAGACCAGGTCCCATGGTGGCCTAGCCTCACTGGCTCCATCCTGGGCCCAGCCTTTCACACACTGTTGGAGACTCACTCATGTGTTCTTCACCTTTCCTGGTCTAAGAGTGATATTCATTCACTTATGCTTTTGGTATAAAAAGTGGAACATTACCAGCAGTAACAAAATTGATCTACTTTTTGTTTGGTTTTAGGTCTTTATAAACCCACTCATTTAAATGGGCAGATGTAGCCAATACCTCATATGTTTCGGCTGCATCTTCAGATAGGATTCATGTGTCTTCATGGCAGTCTTGTGTTGTACGATGAGCTTCATTCAGTGATTTCTAGGTTATTGGTATTATTACATTAATACCAATATAGCTATGAAGAAAAAAAGGGGATTTTCCTTCAAAATTTTTATATGCAACTAATTTATCTTGTTTGGATTTCTGTGTGTATATTTGCAGGCATGTGTAGATGCATTTTACTTGCTCCAGTTACACGATAGGAAGGCTTTCTTATGGACTTCAATTCCAATGTAAAATTTTTAGTTGTTATGGTCCTTTCATTTCTTCAGTGTATACTCCTTTATATTAAAGTGGCTCTGTAACCCCAAATAAGTGTGAGCAAGCTGTATAAAAGCTTTAGCAAAATTGCATCTGAATGATTGTAATTCAAACAAACTGATGATACAAATGCATATATTTATATTTAACACAACGAATAAACCCGGTGTGTATGACAAATCATCCTGTGAGTTAATGACAGAGGTACCAAATAGATTTCCATCTTCATGACACTACTAATTGTTTCAGTGGAACTGCTCCCATGAGAATGGAGAGGTAGTTGAAGACTTGACAGTGATAGGTATTTAACCACGTTACAACTCTAGGTCAATATTCCTCATATCAATTTAAGCTTCACTGAAATCATGGCAAGTATGTCAATTTATATTTGCTGTTGAATTTTTCTCCTGCTCATATTGTGAGATCATCCTTAAGTAACTTGTATCTGACTTCTGATGCAAGCTTACATTAGGTCAAGTTCTGAATAAACTCAGTGAAATTCTCGCTGAAGGTGCAGAACTATTGCCTGTAGCAGCTGATAAACAGTTATTTTTAAAAGACGCATTTTATCTGGGCTAGCAGTAAATGCAGTTTTATAAATTTATCTGATTTGATTTCAAATCCATACAAGTTTCAAATGTTCAAAGAGTTAACTGAAGCACAGAAGTTATCAGACTCATATTCACTTAAGTAATCATGAGGAAAATCACAAAAAAGACTAGAGAAAGGAAAAGCAGAGAATACATAAAACATATAATTAAATTGACAAGGAAGTAGTGAGAAAGAGATCAAAAGCAAAATTGTTTTCTACATTTGAAATTTTTTTTTGATTTTTTAAAATTTTGTTCTTTTCAGGATCACATGAGAACAAAATGTTATTCATGTTAATACTTCTTTGTGCTGCTGTGATGTTAAAAAAATTCTAAATAGACTTCTGAAGGTTTTATTGATGAAAATGGTTTTCTGCAGAAGGGTGGTAGATATTTGAGCGATAGCTGCTGATTTCTTCCTGGGCCGTAGATACTGTGGAGGAGGAAGGAAAGGTGTCATTTATAATTTTGCTCATCCATTTTTAATATTCCTGTTAAAACATTGTGTTGGGATCCAAAACTTCAGACAAATTTTCAAATATTGATGAATAGACACATGTTTTTTCTAATTCCAGGGACATGGGTATTCACATTCATTCTACTAGCTACTAACTTTTAACTTATGATTTAAAGATTGAATAAATTAATTTAAATTTTCTTTATGTTATGACTAGTGTTTCCATTTCACTCTGCTCAGACAACTGTTTCAAATTGCATTCTCAGATGCTATTCACAAACTACTCCAGTACTGCATTTTAAGCCTTGC
This sequence comes from Melozone crissalis, assembly GCF_028551555.1. NCBI lineage: Eukaryota > Metazoa > Chordata > Aves > Passeriformes > Passerellidae > Melozone > Melozone crissalis. Next base: position 28,899,708 of record NW_026535784.1, on the reverse strand, counting down.
ATTTCTCTGTTTGGATTTACTCCCCTGAGTTTCCCAGAATTTGTCATTACTCTGGTTTCTGAAAGTTCAGCAGTTTACATTCTTGCAAGTCTCAGACCCCTCAGCACTAGCACCCTTACAAACAAAACACTCCCCTCTCTTCTGCTTTTCCTTTTGGCTATCTGACACAACCTGATGGCTTTGGCTGCTTCATGCTTTGCTTTTAATCACCTCAGATGTTTTGGATATTCTGTTATAAACAGTGATTTACCCATATATTCTTGGTTTAAAGATTTGGTTTAGCTTGCAAACATGAACATTTTTTTCTCAGTTTGTGTTTAACATAACCATTGATCATGTTAGTCTACTACCTTTTCTTGAATCAGACATTTTCATTTCAGTCATAAAGCAACTGTTCCTGGTAACTAACTAAGTAAAGGTCTAATATTTTAAAAAGAAATTCCACCAAATTTCTCCTTAACCAGAGATGAAGCCAGCATCCAGAAGTGCATGAATTTGGAGGGAAGAAAAGAACTAAAGCAAGTATCTGCTATATAATCCTTTACTGAAATTATGAGGCCTTGTGCTTCCTTCCAGGAAGAAAGCAAGTCAGGTTAGAAATCTGCTGCATGCACACTTTCACTGTATAATTTGGCTTCTGAAGGATTTATCACAGAGTAATCCTTACAAGTATAGAGACAGAATGTTAAACTGTATTCGCTCGGTGTAGTCACTATATTCAGGTTCAAACTGATTGCCATATCTGAAAGAAAGAGTCCAACTCTTCCACATTCATAATCACTGGGATAACAAATGCCATTTCACACCCTGACAGCTTGATGAGGCTAGCCTTGAGGATTTTGTTTGTTGATTTTGTTGCCTTCACAGCTGAAACTATTCATGACCGCGTCTGGAAGATCAAAACTATATTTTTTAACAAATACACTATTTGAAAACAAAGAGAACATCCAAATCTGGCTTCAAGGCTTGCACTACATTTGGACTCTCAGAATCCTTGATTTTTAATGTCTTTTCATTACCCAAAATAAATTTCCTTTTAAAAAGTGCATGAGATCTACCAAAAGAAGGAATAAGTGACATGAGTAAAAAAAATAAATAAATAAAAAAAGAAAAGAAAGGGAAAAAGATTAGAAGATGACAACATTTAATGTACTTTTGCTTTTTTTCCCAGTGTCTACTGATGTTTCCCACTATTTGTTCATATTGCAAGGTGTGAACCAATACATTGGATAAGAAAACAAAGAATCAAAATTAAATACTCCTTTACTATAACACAAATTCAGGAACTTGACAGAACAGCAAAATATTGATCTCTCAGAACATTTTAGTTTCAGCAATTTAAACATCTCTCACTTTTGATTTAAAAAATGTTAAATTTCTTTCATAAAATAAGATTTTGGAGCATGCTGCAATGAGCAATTGCAAGAACTTAGGCACTTCAATGAGGCTGATAAGTTGAGACAAGGGAATTCAGGTTTCTGAAAAACTTAGAGTTTAAATGCTTTATTGACATATATGATGTCTTTACAAAAGAAGATATTTGAAAATGCATTTAAATATAGTACATAGTATTGCAGAGGTGGATAAAAATAGGTGAACACCAAATATATTTTTATAGTAAATTTAGGAAAAAAATTTAGAAGAAGAGAGAGCATAATAAGAGTACTTTTCTCAGACATATACTTGCAAAATATCATTTTGTTCTCAAGGTTAAAGACAGCCTTGTTATTTTCTGTGACAAGGTATAGCACTGAGATTTCAGTAAATTATTTTCAGGCTGTTTCTAGTGTTAACTATCAAATTCTATAAAAAAACATGTGTGTTGTCTTGCAGGTTTTACAACGAAGTCTAAAAGAAAGCCCTTTAGACTTACTACATATCATTACTGTGTGAGATTTTGTACTGAAACAGACTCGCAGTAGCATACACGTGTTAAGCTAAACAGCCATAATGTTGTACTTTCTAAAATCCTTATTTTTGCTTTGAATTTTCAACTTAAATAAGTATCATACACCTGGATCCTGCATTTATCTTTGGTAATTCAGTTCTTTCATTTGGTAGTTATGCGACAAATATTGATGAGACAATGTTATCACAATTAAAATATGGACAAAATGACATCATAGTAACATTGTTTGGGGAATAAGAGCATCACACACTGAATTAAAAATAAGGTTTATTGCTCAGTTTTCTCATAAGAGAAACCACCCATTTTTCTACTGATGTGACAGTAAATCTAGATGTTGATGTAGCCACAGAAATTGGGGAAGGGGTAGAATCTAGTCCAGAGAGTGTTAATGTGCCAAGGTTTCAAAGAGAAAAATGTGGCAGCAGTAGAGATGGACTTTTCTTTTACTCTGGAAGATAAATCAGGAAACCTGTAGAGCTCCTTAGAAACTAAAATAAATGCTAGAGTTCCATTTGTAACAATTATCTTCGTATCAAAGAAAATCTTGGAAGCTGTCACTCACTCTTTGTTTTCCTACTACCCCTGCTGCTTTCTGATGGGCAGAAATACTAATGCATACATAGAAAATAACTATATTTTCTAATAATTATAATTAGTTGAACAGAAGAGATTTAGTTTTGGTGAGTAGGTTTTTGCTTGTTTTTAATGTATGTTTAGATAATGGAACTCACACAGCAGAAGAACATTTTCTAAAGGTATTAATGAATTTTGAGTAACACTGAGAGTGAGGGTCAGTGGAAATACCAGAGTGACAAGAAATAATTGAATGTCTTCAGACATGTTAAGGCATGTGCAGAGCACATCTAAAACACCCATAAGAACCTGTACATATAACACAATTCAATAAGAAAAAAGGAGTAGTAACCCTCTTATGTTGTTAGAGATCAGATTAAACCTTATTCTCTCAGTAAAACATGGCCTCTATGTCAAAAAAAAAAAAAAAAAAATCTATAAACTGAGTGCAAATGAAGCCTCTACCAAAAAGCAGGCTCAAGGGTTTGGCTGAACAGCAGCAGGAAGGAATTTAACATTGAATCTGAATACAAAACCTTCCATAAATAGTCATTTCCCAGCTCTGTATGTTTAACAGAGTCAGGAGGGTAAAGAATGAGCTGATAAATAAATCCATGGAAGAATTAGTAGTTTTGAACAAGTGATAGTGATGCTCGCTCAATGTTAAAGGCAAATTTAACAAACCAGGGCTATTGAAATTAAAACTATATAGAAGAAGCCTGACTACAGCTGGTATAAGTGAATGTGCCTATTCTAATTTACACAAGCTGAAACTGGCTAACATTAAATTCACTTATGAGTTGGCTCTAAGGTTGGCCTTTCTGAATGTTCATGGATACTGTGAAACTGCCTGTTCAGCCAGGAAAATTCCTATTCAGTTCCTGCACCTAGGACCTCAGAGGCTGTTTGGAAATATTCTCTCTGTTCTGAAATGCAGAAATCTCAGAAGATTGGTTTTTTTTTTTTTTTTTTGGACAAAGACCATATATGTCATTCATGGCTACCTTTTTAATATTTTACTTTTATGCCCAATTCTCCAAGGGAATCTGGCACCTGGTAAGTTTCTCTGGTGTCTACAGATGCTGTCATTGTTTACATTTAAATATTTTTTAAATTTAATCCTCAAAGTGTGTTGTTGTTTTAGAAGGCAAAAAAATGATAATAAGCTTGTCCACACTTTAACAAATAATCATTATTCTGATAGTCCTTATCACAAATTAGAAATCTCACTCTGAAGTCTACTAATACATTTTAAAAAAATGTATATAGCAACCGGTTCATTCAATAAATTTTTTTCCCACATCCTTGGGGTTGTAAGTAGATTCATGTACTGATCCAGTCAAAATAATTTGCACATCTGAAGCATAAGACAGTGTACAATAAGAGTGAGAATGCAAAGAAATATTGAAATATGTATATGTTTTCCACAGACATTATATTTGTAGGAGATATAAACTATGATTTACATGAGCATTTTTAGTTATTTGGTTTAATATTTACAGGATATACAAGCAGATTAAGGGATGTATTTGAAGTATCTTGTCAGTGAAAGCTTCAAGCTTGTGGTTAAGAATGAAAAACTTGTTATTGTCAGTTGAGTTATGACTAATGAAACACAAGAGTTTCAGTACACAGTAATGAGTGTCAGAATCAGAGAAGTCAGAGAAGCAGATTTCTGAAATATTAAAACTTCTTTATTGCCTATGTATGAAGAAAGTGATTTATTAAACAAGTTGCTGAAGAACAAAAGGAAAAAAAAGCCCATTCTTTTGAAATGCATTTTCCCTATCCCCCCTAAGAACATATTTATAAACCTGTACGATAAATGGAAAAGGTAAGCAAAGCATAACATTGGAATGTGCACTTATGAAAAAAAAAAAAAAAAGTGCAAAAAATCTGGCCAGCTGGTAGAAAAGTAGAATTAATGTGCCTTTGTGTATCAGATTTGCAAGAATGCAAATATTGCAGCTTTTGGTCAGATGGTTTAAAGATTAATTTCAAACAAGTAACTATTTTCCTTAAGGAAATGGACTAATAATAGGTCATAAGCATGAAAACAGGGCTGACTCTGCCATAAAAGCAGAATAGGTTGCCAACTAGAGCAGCAAAATATTGAGGGCAGCAAAATTAATTGTGAACATAATGTGTGGGTCTGCAGATCTTTTTCCTCATTGTCTTAAACTGCAAGGCTTTTGGACTTGTATGTATACATATGGCTAAATCAGTGGATCAAGGGTATTTTATTTAAATGATATTTTAAAACTACAGTTATATATACAAAGTCTTAGCATTATTATAAAATAAGATACCAGCTATGTAACTTTGTTTTAAAATACATCCTTACTTATTGTACCACAGAGTTTTCTCCCACAACCCATTAAATTTTTGTCTAAAACTAGTGTTAAATACCAGACTTTCTTCCTAGAAAACCCCAACAGACATATAAATGCAACAAAAACTCATCAGCAAAATAGATTATTTGATAATTTCATCTTTGATTGAGTGTCTCCAGACATCCAAAAGGACTCAAAGCTTTGACTGGCAATATCTTGTTCTGATTCAAGTCCATTAGTCTATATCTGCCATTTGTCACTTAGTATTGCACAGTCTTAATTATCCTGAATAATTTGGTGTTATCAACAAAATTTCTTATCCCTGACTTGTCACCCTTTGTAGAATGCATGTCTTGAACATTAACCTGATCTGATATGCACACTAATAGCTCTTTGTGGGTCTGAGTAGTGTAAACCTCAATTTTGAGCGGTAACAAGGATTTTGAGCAATAACCTCAACATGAAGAAATACTGCATTGGTACAGAATCTGATGCACCTTTCAGACCATCAGAAAGGGGCGTAAAAGAAAAGTGATATATAAAGGCACAGTATTGTATGAGTTAAGGTACCCAGGAAAAGTGGCACCCAGGTTTCTGTTTTCTAAAGTGAGGATGGACTAGAACCTAAATTAGCCATAGAAACATCACTATTTCATTGTAGCTGCAGCATTTCATTTACACTGCTGCCATGAGCTCTTAGCAAAATGCCAGTAGTAATTTCATATTTCCAAGCTTTATTATTCTCTTCTAATTTGCTCTTTTTTCTGTCTACTACGTTGAATTTTTCAACTTTTGAAATGTAATGGAAAGGTGAACTTTGGAATATCAACTGAGGTGGTAATTCTTATTTTGCTTGGTGGACAATGTTGGAATTCCATGTGGACTAAGCCCACCAACACAGTTAAAGCAAAAGAAAAAAAAAGTAACAAATTCAGATAAATCTATTGGACTAGAAATTATCATATTTCAAGCTGATTACAGCACTACCATATTCTATTACCTTGTGTTGTCTGATTTTCAGAAGAGGAAATGTATTCCTGTAGGAAGGAAGGATGGATATAATCATAGAAATTTCCTCTTTTTTGCAAAACAATCTTTCTGAATTTGGGCTGCTTCCTCCCTTGTTGCAGCTGCACAGACTTCAAAGTCAGGTACAGCCACTAGGGAATTTTGTCAAATTTGCAAAGATAACAGTGATTACCAAGAATGGGGTCAGATTAGGCTGTAAACAAGCAATCAATGAGAGTTTTTAAACAGCAGAACTATGTATAAGCCAAACCTAACCAAAGTTCTTAATCAGAATATACTTTAAAAAAAATCCGAATATATAAAGATAGAACACAATTAAACCAGAGACAGGAAAATCTAATGAGTAGCTCAGTTTTCTTCTCTTTTCAATTCTATCATGCATAGTAAATTTGAGTGAGACACCTGGCTGGCACCCAGCATTCATTAAATTCCTCAGCTCTGAAAGAGCAACTGTCATTTCAGCTGTCTTTTGCCTGCTCTGCAGCTCACTGCAGGGTTCAGGAGGGCTAATGGAGCTAAGGAGTCCTGCTGCCTTGCTAAAGATTCTCCCTTAGCAAAGGATTATTTACCTCTGCTGGACCTTCACAGGACTTGCATTTCTTTTACTCTGCCTCAGGGCATAGCTCTGCCTTGCCCTTTCTACAAACACTTGTCTTTGCATCACTGACTGAATGAATATCTTCTAATCTTGATCCTCCCGAGTACATGCTCCATGCAACTAGAGCTGACTGAACTGCATGTGGGAGCTGTAAATATCATTTTTGTGCCTTTCCAATAATTTGGGGCATACATGAAAAGCTGAAGAGGAGTTCAGTCTGTGATGGTATTCTTTTTTGCATACAACAAAAGGACTCCCCTAGTTATGCACTTCTCCAGGAACAAGACAAAGTCCTTGAGATTGGTCTACTCACTGACCTCACAACAATATGCAAGCACAGACCTGTACATGGAGCATGTGTGAAAAAAATGTAAATTATGGGAAGTTGCAGCTGGAAAGCTCTTAATGGACATACTGATTATCAGCATTCACGTGCTGATACTGGTCACTGGAATTTGTTTCAGGAGTTTTTGCAGGAATTAATAAATACAGACAATTTAGGCTTCCAGTAACTTCCCATATTACCAGATGTCAGAGAGCAGAACAGCCCAAATTATTTGTAGCCTAATTAATAATCAAATTTTATTGAAAAAGCTTGTTTACTTTTCTAATTCACAGTAATTACAGGAATTATAAAATCATGTAAGGAAAAAATATTTCAGTTTTGGGTAATTGAGAGAGTGGTATCATTATCTGATGACAGCCAGGATTGTCAAGACAATATTGCACAGTGATGCCTTTGGGATTAATGCACTTGGGATGCAAAAATTTTGGTCAAAATGCCTTTTAATTTGTGACCATCAGTTGAGCATATGTCATAACTAAATAAGAAAAGAATGAGAACAAGGAAGATGTTGGTGAGAAAACCCTAGCCTGAAATAATGAGAGAGACAAAAACCTCGTATCATTCCCCATACCTGCCCCAAAAAACAAGTTTGAGCTGCCCTCTCTTTAAGTCATTTCACACCTAACAATAACTTTAAATGTCCCCTCTCTGAACTCTGTTCTGGTGTTCCTACACCTCTCTAAATGTCAAATAGCGGCAGCAAGGCTCACCTCAATAAAGCTGCTTAAATTCCCCCAATGAAAAGTCACATGCATCACTAATGTCAGTGCTGGAATCCAGTTGTGTGCCATGTAATGCTCCCTCTGTCTGTTCTTGCAAATACAGTGGAAAGATAAAGGGAGAGAACAATGTACGTATTTTTATAATTCGCATCATCCATTTTAATATATTTGTTTTGAGTTTTACTAATATAATTATACTCTTAAATAATCTTTTCAAACTTTATATTCTTATTTTTCCTCTTGTCCTTTTCTTTTTATCCAGCATCTCAAGAATAAAATTTTCACACAGAATTTGGAAGTGACATTTACAAAAGAGAGTGGTTCAAGTACAGGAGAAATTTGCACATTACTTTCTTATTTTACATCTCAGTGTAAGAAAAAAAGGAATCAATTGGAAATTCACACCAGGTTTGCTACTTCCAAAATGTCTCCCTCACATTTAATAATCCATAAAAGTAATACTGACCCTCTATGAAGACAAGATATATTTTAACGTTTCTTTCAAATCTTCTTGCCATAGAAAAAAATGATGAGATTACAAAAGAAATTCCACACAGGAGAGCTTTGGTGCTGCCACTGTTCCTGTAATGCCAGAACAGATTCATCTCTGGAAATGCTCTAATCTGTCATTTTTTTAAAATATATATGCTACAAAAATATGTTGCTCTTTAAAAAGGATTTTTCTACTTTTTTTTTTTTTTACTTTTTCCATTATTGTATCATCCATTCATTCACGATAGGTTGTCTTATTCATGGTTGTTTTATTCATGTACTGGATTAAAGTGTATGGTGGGATAAATCTTACATCCATATAATGCACCATTTTCACTACAATTGAGAGCATTCATCCAGAATGAGTGCCCCACTGACTAAATTAAATCATTCAGGATAAATGCAACTTACTACAGTCTTCCCCTTTTCTTCTTTTTTAACTCTAAATATATTGAGTATTTCTATGTACGTAAAAAAAGAGAGGCAACCATCCTAAAATATAGTATGATCTATGTGCAAAACATGAAGGGTACACAAGTAGATTTTCTTCCCTTATTTCCTTCACACAATTAATTAGTATGTAAAAAAAAAAATCCTCTTTGCTCTTAAAAGGAAAAATCTTTACAACAAAAGGGAATGTTCAAGGAATAACCTCACTCTTTCATGTTTGAGTAGGAAAACTGAGGAAACAAAACTTTTTTAGAAAAGAAACTTAGAAGATCTTTGTTAAGTATAGTTTCTTTGCAAGTTTTTAAGGTCTCTATTTTAACAGCATGGAATACAAATAATCCAATTGTATTTGCCTCTGTGGACAGGTATGATAAGGTTTCACTTTTCTCCAGGTTACTCACATAGAAAAATGTGTGCCTCAAATTCTGACCTGAAGTAGGATAGGTTCACATGCATGTAGTCTTGAGTGGTATAAACTGAAACTGCATTTCATCAGAATTATTTTGTCTTCCTGATTGTGGAAAAGGAGAGAAGTTTTCACATTGGAAACAAAGGAGAAATCCATCATGAAAGTTAAAATATTTTGATGGGATCATTTTGAGGATTCTCTTAGTGTTGATGCACACAGACATGCATGATTATACACCCACAGAAACTTAAAATATCACTGTCTGAATGAAACACAACACCCTGTTGTCGGTCTTTCTGGGCCACACTCAAATATTTGGCTCAATTCAAAGAGCAAATGGAAAGTAGTTTGGGGACAGGAAATGTTTTGTTAAGGCTTATTGAGGGCTTAGGTTTTGAGGATTTAAGGTTTTTGGTTTTCTGGTTATAAGCTACTTAGTGATAATGATAACTGAAAATGTTATTTAGGGTGTTCCATGCTTCAAAAATTAAATGAGAGCTTTAATTAATTTAAAACTATCTTACGGCACAGGTGTTACTTTTGTTTGCGTATGTTGCTGGAAGAGAGTTAAAAACTCCAAACCTAAAGGAGTCAAGACAAAAACTACAGAAAACGTCTTTACATGAGCAAAAAAAATCTCTATCAAACCAGGGTGAACAGAGCCATCTTCTTTCTTTCCCTCATTATCAAGGTTTTCAAGAAGCATGTGGTAAATGGGGCCATACGACAATTAAGTATTCTCATTATCAAAGTAAAATTTTAAGCAATATTTTCACATATCATACTGTAAAATAAACAATATTTCCAATTCCATTGCTCTAGTAAACAGATTGCATTTTTTAAGAAACAAATCACAAAATTACCAGCTTCTTCTATATTGTGAGGAGTGGCGGTATAAATCAGAAACCAACAATGAACTGAATGTATGTGCTGCACTTGATCATATTTTTGGACTGGTAAAGAACTTGTGATTAGATGACAAACACAATGAGCAGAAATTTGAAGAAGATACAGAAGTAGCTGTAAGATGAAATAGTGAGAGCAAAGATCACTGCTGGTACCTGAGGTCTGTTATCTGCTTCTGTTTCACTCCACGCTCTCCTTTCTTCAATTTTGCATACCTGTTTTGTCAACACTTGAAAGAGTTATCTTTAAGCAGAAACATTTTAAAAATTTAAAGCATTAAGAAATGACAAAATAATTTTTTACATTAAAACCTGTCACAACCCTTCAAAATGTTAACATTTATCTCTATTTTGCATAGATAGACTTCAGACAAATCTATGAAGCTTTATTTATGTTGACATTTTTCTCTGCCAAACAGCTATATCTTGACTGATGTATCAGAAACATCATTTGCATTTGTTTTTGGTAAGAAAGAAATAGTTTTTCTGCTAATGCACTGCAGAAAAACTCCTGGTGCTTTTGAGAACTCCCCTTTCAGTTCACTTCTTCCTTTCTCTGACCTTCCTGAAGTCCTTAGATACCTTAAATCTCTACACCCCTAACTCACGATCTTGAATGTAAGAATTTATTGACTTCACCTTCTGCCCTCCCCATCCAAAAAGAGAAACAGACACACATACAGACACACAACTCCATTCAATCAAATCCTTTCCCAGATCCTTAAGGCACCCAGCTACACCCACCCACCAACCCTCTGAACTCTGGATTTCAGCAAGGGCTGCTTCCCTGCCAGTGCTCACTCTCTGTTTTGGCAGGGCTGGCTCAGAGGAGCCCCATTCCCCTGGATTGCTCCCATCTGCCTGTTCATCTGCCCTGCCCTGGCCTGGGTTCTTCACAGCACCACAAGGACAAGGCACAGACACCCACCCTGATGGGCATCCTCACTTGCCCTGGCTTGTTTTTCAGGGGAAAGGGAAGGAGGGAGAAGGTGGTAGACAACTTCCCAATATATTTTGTGCAGACAGCGCTCAACAGGCTGTGCCTTTGTCCCCTTGCCTTTGTACCTCTCAGACTTTGAAGAAATGTTTCGATGCCAAAGACATTGAAATTTTCAGAGACGTTGGAAAAGGGGAAAACAGAGAGAAAAAAGGGGGAAGGAAGGAGTATGAGGCTTTGAATGAATTTTTTTAACTTATGATTTATTTTTCACTTCCCAGAGGGCTCAAGTTTGTTCTGGAAACCTCTGGTAGTGTCTGCTGCATTCCACAGGTCAGTGACACAATACCAGCACTTGGATAAACAAACTTTACACACTAAACTCTATTTTAAAATAATTGCAAACTATTTTAGGCCACTAATGAGGCCTGGTAGATTTCTTATTTTAAAATGAAAGGGATATTAACTGAAACAGGACACATTCCAAAATTTCTCATGACATAATTTTACTGGAAACATACTACAACAGCAAAGTGACATCTGTTATGTCAGTATTTATACTTTATACTCTTTTAAATGTTTATGTTAAAAGATATCTATTTTGGAAAAATTGCCACAGAATGAACACACAGTATTGTTCTACATTCTGGACAAAATTATCAGCTAAAATTTGTAGCCATGTAGAATAAAACATAAAAAAATGGAAGTTCCTTCTAAGGAAGAATACTTTTTTTCCTGCTCACAGATCTATTTCCTATTAGAAGAAACTAAATTTTCCTCTGGCCTTAAATCTCTTCTTTGTCTTTTTCTACAATAAGTGGTGCCCTCTTTTCACCTCACTTTCAGTCTGCTTCACAATTTGCACTTCCACAGAATTTCCCCAAAATAACTGGTGATATAATTTTCCTCATACTTGCCTTACATATACTTCAGATATGTTGTTTTTTTCTTTTTCAAAGCAGAGCTTGTAGTGCTTTCAGCTTCTTAATGACTGAAGGAGATTAACAGCTTGTTAGGATTGAACAGAACTTTAGCACTATAAGCAGTATTTCACTAAAAACCAGCTCTTGGTTGAGCCCCAGATTTGTCATTTTTGACAAATGACATTTTCTGCCTTTTCATGACCTGGACAGAAAGTTAATGTGGTAGCCAGGTTTCCATTTCTGTAGCTCAAGAACAGACTTTTGGGATGTCATAGCTCCACAGACAGCTCCACAGTCCACTAGAGTTTCTTCCATTTCCAGAACCTCAACATAATTGATGGCTCATCAGATACAGATGCTTGACACTGCACATTTAACAAAGCTGCTCAGTAACTATAAGCACCAGAGATGCCACCACTGCTTCACGCAGCTATCTTACAGAACTTTGCCAGCACTGTTCCCTTCTATTTCCCTGTTCATTTCTCTGTGTCTATCAGAAAGGTTTCATCCAGTCTAACAGCATATTCTTCAAATAAAAGCAGGCTGGCACAAATATTGCCCCTGCAGATGCCGGTGTAAATCCAAATTTGATTATGTTGGCAGATATCTTTTATGTGCACTCCTGTGTTAGTGAAGATTAGATTTGAATTCTTTCTAACAAAGACAATTCATTTGTGCCTTTGAACACTTCCATTTCTAGATCCTTGCCATACTGCCTAATTCTAATTCTTTTGTGGAAATGCATGTTGCACTTCTGCCACTCAGCTTTGATTGCAATTTTTCTTATCATTTGCCAAGTACAGCTCTGATTTCTGCACACAACCTTGCTTGGTCAGGACATTCAAGCCTGTTAATATTTCCATTTCAAAGCACCTTCAGCAAAGTAGCAGCAGCAGCAGCAATTCATCTCTTCACAGGATGCCATCTCTGTCTGTAATGACTGTTTCATCAATGTCCAGGACAGAACATCTATAACCCTGATCTGTGTTTTTCTTTCCTTCTTTATTCACTTTCCCCTGTTCTTGAATTTCTGCTTCCCACCTGAATTCATAATAAAAATATAGCTTCATTCTAACTACCTTTGGAAAGCTACAGAAACTTATGTGATTTAATTTCAATCACATAAGGATGTAAACTATTACGAAATTTGTTTCAATCTACTAAATAACTAAATGAATTTGATGGGGTTTAGAATAATTTTCCCCTACAAAAGGTATGAACACTGACATCTTGAGTTGATAATACAAGAAAGTAGCTTCAAGCAAAAATATCAAGTTCATGAAATAAAACATTTTTTTGTTCTTTAAATAGCTTGATTGCTTTCCTTGTAATACATTTTATTAAAATAATAAAATATTTTGTTGATTTTCTGATGTTGTGCTATATTTTGTTGTTATTGCACACTAATCATTAGGGTTTTTATTTATGTATATATTTGAGCAAAATATTAGTTTTTAATCAATACAGGATTTGCATAATATTCACAGAGACTGTTGCCTTAGGTTTTAGCTTTTATATTTTTTAGATTCTGTACTGCTTTAGTGTACAGTTCTGAGCTTCATATTTAAGGGATGGTAAGCTCTCTTCACAGAGTAGCTAAACAAGACAATTCCTTTCCTAGCTTGGGACCAAGGACCACCACCCAAATGTGAGGTCCAAGAGCATAAATCACGTGGACTGAAGAGAGAAAATAAGAAGGATGGGACTTCATAACCTAAAGCTATAACTGGACAATTAACTCCAATATGCCAATGGACAAAAACTGTTGAAGGTGGGAGACCTCGTGACTGGTTGTCCATTTCTGTGGCCATTTTGGGTTCATCTTGGGTGTAGCCCCATCTGGGCTCTCATACTGCCCATGGTGAGTCCATTGAGGCCTTTTAATAAATGCCTACTTTATTTTTTAGCTCTGTCTAACCTCTGTTCTAGGCCAGCCTTTACAAGGCATCAGACTAGAATATTATGCTAAACACTATTATATCACCACAATTTATTTGGATTTATTTGATGGAAAAAAGTGCATTCACTAGTTCTGTCATTGCAAATCTGATAAAATTGCTGAGTTTTTTTAAGGAGTCTGCTCTGAATCCTATGATATTTTGAACATGGTAATGGGGATTGGATCAACAAGGTGCTTTTTATATTGTAAATCCCTAACACTGGAAGATTATTTATTGGGTTTTTTAGTTTAGTGATGTAAGCACAACACTGACTGTGCCATGATCATGTAAAAAGTTTATTCTCTTTCCTGAAACTGAAATGTTAGCTACTTTGTTGTGGGGTCATGCTCTCTGGGATAGTAGGGGGAACAGAGGTTACATTTCTTAAGTTTGGAAGGTTTTACAAGGTGCTTCACTGAAAAGAATGGGAAAACAAAATTTAAGAAGATAAAATGGAAGGGTTTCAGTCTTGTGAGGATACAGAAAACTCAAAACACATTCACATGGATTTGTTCAGAGCAACTATTTGATGCTACAGGTTCCATTTACAAGCCACTTTCCTTATCAAATTGTCATGCTTACATTTTCAGATGTCACCTTGTGAGAATACTACTGTATAGAAATCTTATGGGATAATTAATCAACATTTTTCAATGTAATTAGTCATTGCAGTATGACATATTATTGTATATTTATAATTGAAGTACTTGAACTACTGTCAGGCCAATGCATGTTACCTACTATTTTTCAAACCATTCATAAGTCTTTCAAAAATGACCATATAAAAATGGTCCTGTTCAGCAGAAAAAAATAAGAAAATCAGGGAAAAAAATGTTAAAATTAAAAAAAATGTATCATGTAATTTTTTTCAGGCAATAAAATTATTCAGCATCTGTTATAGGTATCCATTGTCGCTAATTTAATTTAAATGTCAAAGAAAAACACAACTGAAACTTTGTCCCAGTCATTGCTGAGAAGGATAAAACATTAAAGAATCAATACTTGTAGTATTTTAACATTATCAATATAGGACTAATAAATGTCACCATTTGACAACAATTTTCACAGTTACCAAAGCTTCTTCAGTTTTTTGTCATTGCAAATAAATAAATAATAAAATAAATAAATAAGCTGTCTTATAACTGTTAGCAAATACTGACATATTTATTGATGGTTATGGACAAAAATCTTGCCACTGTGTAGGCCAATAGAAATTACTTCTGCTAAGTTCAGTGAGGCCAGATTTTCACTCCATGTATGTGACATTTCACATAACCGACAAAATAAATTACTTCAGGATCTCAGTTCCAAAACCTGCATAATGCCTTTTTTATATGATGAACGAAACATATAACAGATGAAGTAGAAAAATATTGTCATGTATTACAGCTGCAGGGGAATATTAAAAACCTGGGTAGTGAGAATTCACCATTGAACAACTTCCTGGCAGACAGGAAACACATTCAGTGGTTCTGTAAAGCAAAGAAATCTTCCTAGAATCATATTATTCAAAATAATTAAAGCAAAGCTACAGGCATAATTTTCTGTGATTGTATCTTATGATCAAAATATTTACTTCTATGTTCCTGTTCTGTAGAGAAAATATTATTTTATTCTATGCTTTAACAGTATTAGCACAACTTATACAGTCTGAATGAAGTTAAATCATACAACTGGTCATTAAAAAAACCCTTTTTGTTAGAATACTTGTGTTTTGTTTCACTATTTTCTATTTTATCACTTGATTTTTTTGTTCTATTCAGAATTGTGTTGCTGGGAAGCACTTTCACTCATTTTTTTAATGAAAAGAAATATTGCTACTGTAATCTGTCCCTCAGAAAGAAGAAAAACCATCAACATTATTTCTGTACAACTCTCACTTGAACTTGGGGACTTGTATTACACATTTGGCAGCAGAGTTGAAACAGATGCCATCTCTAAGGTCCTGAACCTCAAATTTTTGAATTTATGTCTTTCCAAAACCATAAAATATTTGATTTGTCAGTTCAGTTTCATGCAGAGATTCTTTTTTAGTCATTTTTTCAAGCAAAAAACTAGGTATACTTTTTTATTCTGACATTCATCATCTTCATGTAAATCCTCTGCAGTCGGTTCCTAAATAGTTCTGTGTATGAATGTGAATGCACTTCAAGTTCTTATTATTAATATTTTACACCTCTTTTTCCAGGAACAATATTGAAACTTATGCTGGAACTTTATGTAACAGCACATGGGAAAGATTTGAAAGACCTCAGGTCTCCTATCAGTTCCTTGGTTTTAAGTGTATATTTCACTAACCTGCACTCTAATGTGTTTTCTACTTTATGTAAACTTTGAAGAAAGGCCACAGCACTAACTGAAACTGTATTTTTACCATCTGGGCCTGGTTTGTCCAGAAATACAGGAAAAATTGAACTGTTCCCTGTATGAGAGACAAGCTCAAAGGTTAATCTGTCCCAAGCAGTAGAGGGGGAAAAAAAGTTCAGTAGCTGGAGCTGCCACTTCCCTACATATTTCATCCTTTTATACCTTCAAGACCTAGCCTTAAATTCGTTCAGAGTCACTGGAGTTTACACAAGGCTAATATGTTCCTTTCATGACTCTTTAGTTGTATTCAAAATGTATCAAGTGTATGGCCAGCTATTATTCTGAAACCCCCTAGTCTTAGTAAATTATTTTTATAGGAGCTCAAGCTGCTTATTACCCAACTCTTAATGTACCTATGTACATCTCAAGTTATGGTTCCGTAACTCAACAAGAACCCCATCAGGAATTTGTGCATCTGGCATTAAGTTTTTATTCTGTAAAAGCTGTAGTTCAGGACATAAAGTAATCTGTCATGAGTCCCAAATAATGGCAAGAATCGTCCAGTTATGTTTCACTGGAACAGCTCAGCAAGCAGATGCTGGGTCCTCACTGAGTTAGTAATGGAACACTCATTGACCTGAGTGGTGCAAGTAATGCACTAAATTAACTTTTAAAATCTATACATCCCTTGTAAGATTCTGTATCTTATGCAAAGAAATGTTTCAGTTTTGCTAAGTATCTTAGAACCTACAGATGTTCAATACTGACGGTGGAACAAAAGTGTATTCTGGGAGCCAGAACATTATCATACAATGCATTTAGAAATACTACAAGGTTTGTGAAACTTGTTCATATCTGGAGTTTTCAGAACTGGCAAATGTGTTTCTTTGCATAAGACTAGTTATGTAATGCTTATCACTCTGCATACTAGGCCATTCTTAATTGCTACTAAATTTTCATTGAAGTACAGGTCCATTTTTCTAAACAGATAAACAATATGCTTTCTCTCACAGTTTTTGGAGCTATTGCACTTCTACAGTGATTTTATTTTCACTTTTAAAAAAAAATTCCTTTATGTGTAAAGTGTATTCCTGGTATTTGTCAGGACAGATTTAATATCAGAATTCACTCTCAAAAGAATAGCTCCATGAGAGAGATCAAAAATAGCCAAAGTCTTAGTAAAAAGCATGACTTCTTGAGCAGAATGAAGAGAGCCAATACTACTCCTAGTTTATTTGATCTTGGTCTGTTATTCATCATGCATTTCTGCTGTTTCAGCGTCTGGTCTCAAACATATTGTGAGCAGGGTATGAATGAATTGGATATATTTGCTTGAAGAGAAATTTTGGCAGTTCTCTTTCATAGTGCAGCTGGGTCAAAGTGTTTTGGCTTTCAAAGAAGAGCTGAAGTATCTGCAAATTCTCCAAGCCACGTCCAACACAAAACAACAGCTGCTGAGTCTATCTACTAAACCATGGAGCAACTGGCAATTAAATCACCAAGTTCCAGTCATTCAGCTGCAAAGTTAATGCACCAAATCTATGTTAGTATCTAAGCAAAATAGAATAATACTGGAAAGGATATGATAAATTTGGCATGTTGATTCAATTTGAAAGTAGTAAAATCCACTAGAGGTTTCCTGTTTCAACAAGGGTGGTTTCACATGAAGGAAGCATTGGTTGTTTGTGGCTCTGCATATTTTCAGCTACATTAACCCTTGTATTATTCTAAATCTCTAGATTTTAAAAAGAGCTCAACATTAATATTCTCAGCCAGAGTTTCCGTGGAATTCATCTCTCAGTTTTAGTATCAGAGTAAGCAGCCTGTTTTCACAAGACTTCAGCAGATTGGATATCTAGCAATTTTGAAAAATCAGACCATAAAAATCTAGCCTATAATAGTATTGAATAGTTTCAAAATATTTTACCAGAGGATGACTCCCAGCAATTTGAAACATGTCTCAACCATTTCAAAAGCCACTTATAAATACCTGGTGCTGACTTAGCACACTGCATTTCTATAATTAGTGTAATACTACAGTAGAGGCTGACAGTGAAAAGCCCTGGCAAGCAACATATTCAACTAACTATTTTCTTTAGCAGTTGGAGAAAAAAAATTTAGATATAAATATCTAAAAGTTTGCCATTTAGCTACTGAAGAATCGTATCACTTAACTTTTTTCACTTTAAAGATGCCTATAGCTTCAGTCATAGATGTTGAAGGAAGGCCGGCTATGGAATCACTACCTAGTAGATAGATGGCATAACCCACTGCTGAAAATATTTCTTTCCCTGCCTTGATTATAGAAGAATCCTAAGTTTAGAGCTTTTACTGGACATTTAATTTTTGGAGGGACTAAGTCAGAGAAAATAAATTGGATACCTTGGTGGGAAAGTTGCCCCTTTTTGTGTTTTGTTTTCTTTTCTGTTTGCAATAATGTCACAAGAGTTTACTGACTTAATGTTTTAAAATTAGCTATGATTATTACATGGAACATGTTATTTAAATACAGATTATTATTATTATTATTGTTGTTGTTGTTGTTGCTATTACACAACACAGGGTTTTATTGATTTTATTGCACCAAATTTACATTAGTGTTATCCCTTTTACCTCAGGTTACAGAAAAACAAACATGTCTGAGTTACCTAGAGAGAATCACTGGATTGGAGATACTGTAATGTGTGATAATGAACAAAGTTAAAAGGCAAACTTCGGACAGCCTTCTGCAGGTGTTTGTCCTCTATAAAGTGAGATGGCTACTGACCTTTCTATACCACTGTTTTTCTCCTCCTATGCTCTTTGGAAGTAACTAGTTGCACATATATGACTGCTAATGAAAAATGGTGACATTTCTGCTATTCTCTTTTTCTAATCTTCATTTGACAAATTCAGAGTCCTCCCATTAATTATTTTCCCAAAGTTCATACAGAATGAGAAAATTATGGAGATTGGGGTATTTGAGTGGAATAGGTTCTAATGTTGGTTAACACAGAGTAATGTGGAAATATAAGGGTAACTCTTTTATATTCAGTTTCTGATTTTTGTACTGACCTAAAATATCCTTTTTATCTGCTAGTCCTGAAGATTCTCTGTGTTTTGAAAATGGCATTACTCACATCATTATGGCACCTTCACAGTCATCATTTAAAACATTAAAAATTAAATGAAAGACAGAAACTGGAAGAAAATGAGAGGAATGCATTCCCATTTCTTAGGGAAAAATCTTCATTAAGACTTTCCAAAACATCACATCCTTTTCTTAAAATGGAGGAATTCTCTATGCAAAGAGTCATTCTGCCAGAGGGAGATGTGCAATATTATACAACCTTTAGCTTCACTTGCTATGGTCAGCTGAAACTAAAAATTGCAAAAAGATGAAGTGCTCCATTAAATCCCTGTTTTATTGTATAAGTGCCCTTATGAAATGGTATAACTACACAATAGCATTATATCAGGCTAGAATTAAGGCTTACAACAGACGCTAAACTACAGCATTACCCTGACCAGATGTAAGGCTTATTTAAGCCGGATTTTAGAGTGAAATATTTATGAACTGATTTAAATACTAATGAACAGGCAGTCCTACAGCTGTCACAGTTGCAGAATGATAAATGTCTTACACAGGAATCTCTATGTCATATAGCTGGCCATTTTTCAATAGTCATGGACACGTTTCTTAATAGTACAGGCAGAAGATGGGCAATGAAGTAGGCAAGAAGAAAGACAATTACATAACTAAAAAGTTACCTTCCCTCTTCCTCAGTGCCCTTGTTGGCTCCCCGATTATTTTTTCACTACTTCCTGATTCCTCTCCCCCTTTTTGTCCCCTCTTTCCGAAATTCACAGTTCCATCTGTGGAGGTGTCAATACTGTCAATGGGACTTATTCCTAGTTTTGGTCAAGACTGCAGTTTCCTTATGCACACTGTATGAATATTAGTTCACTCACAATCCCCACTGAGATTCCTTCCCTCCAAGAGGACACTGGCACAATGGACTGAAAAGCCATCTACCGATTGGTAGCATCAATTTTTGCTGTTTGCAAAAGGGAAAATCCCAGTCCTCCCAAGGCTCCAAAATCCCAAAAACACTTGCACATATCCAGCACCTTCATAATCCTTCATGGTGTGCCCTGCACTTCCCTGTATATATCTAGGGTGTATATATCACCCCAAAAGCATTTCTGTGGGACACCTCATGCTGCCTTATTGTTACTGCTGCCACTTAGTTCTAAGAAACTTCAAGATATAGTTATTAGGCACACACATATATATATATATATATATATGCCTCAGGGACACAAGCAAATCACCTGGGACACAGAAAAGTCTCAAAGTACTTTTTACAAAGTTTCCAAGCAGGGAGAGTGCCTTAGCAAATAAGGAAGCCTGCCCCAGGCTTCTCTCAGATGCAGTGCACAGTGGCAATATTGACAGAGCAGTAGGACCATCAAGAACAACAGAAAGTTCAGTGCTGCTTATCCAGTGACTCCACTGCAAATCTCATCTCTGACTGGGCTAGAAGTAGGGCAATGAAGCCAAATCTCCTCCTTGTCCTTTACTGGTTTTACTGTTTATCTTACTATACTAAAAAAATACAAAATTGTTTTATTTCAGTTGCAAAATTAAATAGATGCAAAAAGTGTAACATAAAGGATAATGCCTATATGCAAAATGATTTAGGGAAAAATTAAATTAAACTCATTATATTTTTTCTCATGTCCCCTTTTAAACATTTCCTAACTACTAATTTAAATTCTTGATTTCTGAATTATGAAATTAATGTTTTGTTCTTTCAAAACATTGGAATGTAATTAAAGAATCAGCTAAATATTATTGTTTCTATCAAATATTTCTTCAATTCTACCAGGCATCCTAGTTACAGAAACTAATGAATTGGTAAAAATAGTAAAGTAAGCAAAAAGTTTACAGAACATATGCATGATCTGTCAAAAGTGCTAGCAGACTAATTTAAAAATTTTAACTCACACCTGGTGCCAATGACAATATCCTTATAATGCTGAATAATTTATTTGTCATGTCCAGATCATTTCCATCATAAAAATAGCTACTTTATTAAATAATGAATATATGCAGTTAAGAACATCATCATGAGGATAATTCTTAGTGATAGATATACCGGATAAAGACTCTTAAGGAACCCAAGTGCCTTCCTAGGAGGAAGGTAATATCCTTGCTTAAAGAATGGCATAAAAATGTTTAAATTACTAGAATTGAAATATTGAGCAAGGTATTTTTATATTGATTGTCATAGAGATTTTGAAATAGATTTACACAACACAACAATTCACAGAGACACTGGGCAGGTTAAGAAGAGTGTGACTTTTAGACAGACGTGGTAATAAAGTCTAAGTCTCCAACAGAATGTTTTTTCTTCAGCACTCTCACAAATCGAATGAATTAAATTATTTTATTGTTTAATAGAAGAAAGTGGTATATGATCAATAAAGTGCTCGTTTCATCTTAATTATTGATCCTTACTCATTAATGTAGACTTTTACAAGTTTCTATTTACTCTGCTAACAATCTTGCAATAAGTTGCTCATGCCTTAATATTCTGCTAATCTCATAGGTGGCATCAGTACCCCGAGAATATCCTCTGCTTAGACGTTATGGAAATGCCACATTCTGTTGTCTTTTCAATATATGGAATGAAAGCACTTTCTTTATGCTAATGTTTTGCCTTCAGCAGATTTTTCTCACTTGGTAAGCAAATACATCTTTATGCAATATGCAAATATTCATATGTGAACATTTTAATGCCACCACAATCTACATGGTTTCAGAAAGGATATGAAATAAGTTTTAGTATTATTATGGCTGCTCTATTTACAGGAGGGAAAGAATATACAGGGGACTACACAGCGGAAATACAACATCTGGATTAGGAAGTCACAGACAGTAGAAGCTACTTTTATGAATCTTGATATTATAAACCAGCTTTGTTTAATCTTTCTGATACCTGTGTAATCAGTGAGTTTTTCATAATTTCAGATTAACTTATTTGATCTCATTAAATATTCTTGCAACCCATTTCAAATCAAAACTGCATGCAGACTTCTCTGAGTCACCATCACTTCCATTAACTGCTGGAACAAAAAAAAAAAAGTAGTTCTGTAAAAGAAATTTTTCTGTTGTTTATTTAAGAAGAATGATGATGATTACTTAATCACTGTTGTAGAGAAAGGGAAAAAGTAAAGTCTACATGTGTGAAAAGGGTCTGACTGAACAAGAGAGCTGAAAGGAAACATCTGGAAGCTGAATATCTCATCTAAAGGAATATGGGAAGAAGAAACTATTTGGGAAGAAGGAACCAAAGAAGTTGTTCCTTAAGAATAGAAGAGTTTGAAGGCCCTGAAGAAAGAACGAAGGTAGGAAGATATGAGGAAAAGTAAAGGTAAATACTGAAGAGCTAATTTACAGGATATTGAAGAAGCATAGGGAAAATAAAAAGAGACATCCAGCTCTGGAAAGGTTGAGGGATGCTTCAGTGGAAGGCACTCAGACTAAGTGCTCCATTGTATGCTTTATCTGCAGGGCATCCCAAAGCCATTTATGCTGCATGCTGAACAGTTTTTGTTTTGACACTTAGCCCCATCACAACTGCCCCTTTATCACTCTAAAGGAAAACATCTTCTATATAGGACATTCACATGCTTGTTTCTTTTCCAGTCTTCGAGAAGAGCTGTCCTCCATCACTTACTTTGTCCCAAAATGTAATGTCAATCTCATTTATGTGGTTGTGGTTTATCAAGAGAGCCTTCAAGGAACTTTCAAAAGAGGAATGGGAAAACAAGCAACCACTGAAGAAATGATGCTCATGGCAGGACTATCAAACTGTCTTACATTTTTTTCTGAACTCAGCCTCAAGGCAGCCAGCCAACAGCAGGCTGAGGGCAAAGCTGAATCGCAGGTACAATCCCTCCTAAGATCAGGCACATCGTGTCATAGCAGATTCATATCACCATCCAGTGGTGTAATTGTATTACCAGCGCATGTAGAATGGCCAGCAGTTGGTCTGTTCATTTCATGGCAGAAATGATTATTTTTAGTTATGAGACCAATGTGGAAGTTGAACATAAAGGGCTGCACGTTCATTGGCTCACTTCCTTTTGGTTGTCACCTAAGACATTAAAATAACTTTCACTGCTTTCTGCAGAAATATTGCACCAATCTGTGTTGTAATCATCAGAGGACACACAGAGCGTCCTCTAGAGAGGTCTGTAATTGTTACAGGCTTAAGGGGAGTGTAAGTTATCAGCAGCTGTGAGTGACCAATTTATACAGAGCAACATCAACCCTGTGGTTTTTTGAAAGAACATGATTTGTTCTGAAAATCTATTCAATTCCTGTCACATAAGTCTTATTCAGTGATAGATGTCTGTCAGGCAATTCAGTGAAAACGGATCTTGTAAAGGAGCTGTCATATGGGAGGCCATCTGCAGCTACATTGTTAGTAGCAGCTTCCTTTCTAGATCTGAAACTCTTTTCACTCATTTTTGCTTATTAATGTGAACCTCAAAATCCTCTTTACCATTTTTAAAAATCTCTTTCTCTCCTGTTTAAAATCTATTACTCCGTTGTTCTGTCTTCCATTATTTTCTGAATTTATTCTGTTTCTACATCTGTATGTCACAGCCTGGCCATCAGAGCTTGTTTTGACTGTCTTGAAGGTCTATTATACACTCCATTTCTTAAGTGTCTGCATGCCCTATAATCTTATTGTGGCATTGCACTTCCACATGCATTCCTTCTCTCCCACCTTTTTGACATATGCTTAAGTGTTATTTTCTATTTTGTAGGGACTCAAGGCAAATTTCACATTTAAGAGATGCTTGTTATCCAGGGAGAAAGACCTAGGTAGACAAAACTTCATATTCCAAATAAAAACATTGCACTGCAGCAAGTTCTGTTGGTCAGGTCTTCATGTTTGGCCTTTAAAATATTAAGATATAACTATTTATATGTTAAATATATTAAACTGTCGTAAACATGTACAAGACTGTCTCCAGGACAACGTGAGATAAGTCTTCACCCTCAGTTACTAGCACTGGTTTAGGATCTAATTTCAGGGATGACATATACCGAAGTAATGGAAATAAGTCAAACAAAAATTCAAAACATGCAGCCATCTTATCCTTTACTATATTTCAATTTATTTCAATCCAACATAATTTTAAAAAGTTAAGCTTTCATCAAAATAAATCAGAGAAAAAATATGTTCTTATTTGGGAAGATTTCCAGACTTGAATTAATTGATTAATTATCCCTATAAAAAAATAAATCTATGTTCTTTCTCATCAGCTTTTCCATAAATATGCATTGAGCTTAGAAAAAAAACCCTGCATAAGTACTGTTCTATTATAAAATGAAAACATTGTAGTTTGCATGAAAATGTTCTGTTATAGTTCAAATTAAACACTATTTTTCTCACTTTATAACTTCTGCTATTTTTGCATGATGAGGGCATGAAAGCAAATCTGTGTTGAATATAAATGAAACTCTTTTCATAATATGATATGTCAATAGGCTTAAGGTCACACGTATTTTCTCATCCTTTTCAATTCCAAGATTCTTAAAGATTAGAAATGTAAGTCAACTCCTTTAGTTATTTTGTTTCACTATTAGCTAATCCTCAACTCTAACACAAATTTAGCCCAGTGCACAGGCTGA
The DNA here is from genome assembly GCF_028551555.1 of Melozone crissalis. Lineage (NCBI taxonomy): Eukaryota > Metazoa > Chordata > Aves > Passeriformes > Passerellidae > Melozone > Melozone crissalis. The sequence goes on along the minus strand of NW_026535784.1, from coordinate 28,875,140 downwards.
TCTGACACTATCCTTCTCATCACAGTTGAATTAGGCTCCACTTTTCTGCTGTACTTCAGAAGAGATAGAATAAGAGCTACTGCAGCTCCTTTAGCATTTAAGATTTGTGAGTTAACATAATCTTGACTGCAGAATAAGCTGGATCATGAAATACACATTGAGTACTTCATTGTTTCTTGGCTGCTTGGTGAGGCCCCATACCCACAAATGCAAACGGCAGTCTATGAGACAGAAGACATCTGCTTTATAAACAGACATAAGAAAAGGAACAGTTAGATTTCCAGATTAAGATTTAACAGATCATTGAAATTCTGAGATGTATGTCAACCTCTTGTTTTGGTTTGGTTTTCATTTTAAAATTATTCTATGTTTGCTGAATGAATATATCTCAAATAAATGAATATATATAAGCTTAAGTTCATCATAAACCATTCAACATTTTTTCCCCGCACTTCACTCATTCACTGCTCTGCAATGTCACTGGAAATCTCATGATCAAAAATTATGGGTAATAATCTTTGAGCATAGTTGAGTTTCATTCAGCAAAGGACCAGAGGCTGGAGGGGGCAAAGGTAGTTGAGCACAAATAACAGAATTTTCTAGAGGCCCCAAGGTACCAGAGGGTCTGTGACTCCTGCAAAAAGTGGGAAAACCTCTGACGATGCTCTGGTTTTAGACATCTCTAATCAGTGGTTCTTGGGAATCCACTGAGAATCTGGTGTTCAGACACAGACACTAAACAGGTGGGTAGTGTGCAGCCCATAGAAAATGACAGCAGAGACCCTGTTGCAGCAGACGTTACTTTTCTGGTCCTTTTGGGTTGAATTTTGATCTTTTTACAAAAGCACAAAGAATCATATCAGGATTAAAGGCCTGCCACATTCACTTTAGCGCGTCTTTATGGTTTATCACATTTCGTCCTGCCAAAGCTAGTGCAGGTGCCTAGGGCAGAGATCTCATCTTCTGCTGTGATGTGTCATTTTCCTGGGCTTATATCTTCTCTCTTGTGTTGATTACTCCCCCTGTCTGCTAAAACTCTTCTAGGTCTCTTAAAATGCTTTCCTAATTGGATGGCTTTTCTGGTGTGCTAGATGGTTTCCATTAAAGGCTTATTGAGAGTGGGTTTCCAGGTAAGGCTTATTGAGAGTGGACACCTTATTTACAAAGTCCCAAAAGTTTCCTTTCCATTGTGGACGTGGTCATGACTTTTTAAAAAACTCTTAATCAGAACTGGTATTTTTATTATGCTGCTCAAAATATTTTATTGATGCTTCCACCTGCAGCTGTCTCCTTTTCACCTGAAACAGAAAACTTGCCTGCATTGCAGGCACATCTTATACACTGTCACAGAGAAAACATTTAAGGCATGTAATTAATTTTTTCCTGTTAGAGCTGGCTATCTTTTATTCCTACAGATCTCTTTCCTAACACTAACATCACATCATTCTGAACAACTGAATAACATTCTGAACCAAGCTGAACAACTCCTGTTTTGCAGTGTGCAAAACAGGCAGGTGAGTTTCTGTTTTCTCCATTTTTTTTTCCTCCAAGTGGGTTATTTGTATTTAATGTGTAAGTTTCAAGAAAATTTGTTTCAAATTAACTAAGTTAGAGCTTGCTTGGTCTGCTACTCTTGTCAGATTATCTTTGTAAAAAACCTTTCAGGGATGTCACTTAGTGGCATAATATCTTCTAGACATTTGCCTCTGGCTCTGTCTTTCCTATTTTCCTTTTTTTTCCCCAAGGCCTATGCATATCTTCATTAGTCTCTCTTATAGTTGAGCGTGACTTAGTCCTATTGAAACTTTATTTGAAACATCCTTAACAGTTTTTGGTTCTGCTGCTGTTATGTCTAATTCCATTCTAAGCATTTATTTTTTTGGATCTTCTCTTCTTCAAATGAACTGTGCAAAATTACGGTTAGTTATCAGGAATCTACAGAATATGATAGTAAAAAAGAGTAAAATGACAAGTTCAGAATAAATTAGATACACTCTTCTAAATTAAGTTTTGCAATTTCTCTGTATTAGAGCTGGAGTTTTTGAATTTCTTACTTCCATTTGAAAACTAATAATTCTAATTTTATTATTATGTACATAGCAGTTACAGAATGCAATTTATGGAACCTTTCCACAAATTAGAAAGTAAAAACTGAAAATCAAAACTAAACAAACTGTAAAACTTTAATTAAAAACTCAGCAGGTTAGGTTTATTTCATTTACAAGCAATAATATGAAGGAGCTTCTCTTTTGTCTTTTCTTTTTCCTTTTTTTTAATAGAAACACTAAATGAGTAAATGCTTGTCCCCATAGAATAAATTTTATTAGGGATTGGTTAAAAAACCTTTTCTTCATAAGGGCCTGGTGACAAATATGAACTTATTTGCTTTCGTTTTCTGATTACTTTGCAAAATGAAACTGATTAATTTGAATTTACAGGCAGTTAAAAACAAGAAATGAAATAAAATTTGCTGCAAAGCAGTAAACTATTCATAATATAAAATTTCATTTAAAGAGCTTACAATCAGAATACATTGAATTATTCATTGAAAACAATGAATCCTTTGAATTTGGCTTCTAAGTGTGGTTGCAAATTGTCAATAAGCACTCATGAATTTTATTAATGCATTTTGTTGTTTAAAATCTTTGATGGACTACACATAGGAAGATATTTTTGCATTTAGATTATATGTGAGCTCTCTCCTATAATAATTTACTCAAATAACCACAAAACAGATTTTTTTTTTTGTTTTAGTAATTTGCAAACACCCTACATAGTTACTATTGTTAAACATAATAATTTGATCTCCATCTTGAAAGATTCAATGTCCAATTGAATAAATTAATAAACTTTATCTCATCTTCAAGGAAATTGTCTTCTCTGATTTGTAAGTTTGCTAAATTTTTTAAAAAATAAAGATAATATATCTACTTTACTACACAAGGCTTACTGATGACAGTGACAGAATATCAGTATCAAAACAACATAACTATAGTTGGGGTCAAGATGTCAAAGAAATATTCTGCAGTCTTAACTCTTTCATAGGGAAATGATAATACAAAGAGGTGGCTCTAATATGTAGGAAAAAATACATACACAAAAATAACTTTAAAATTCCCGAAAGCCACAAGAGATGGGATTTCCTATTATGCTCACTATTAATATTTAGCTTTTGTTCAGAAATTAAAGGCTGGAAGAAAGTAAAAAGTGCGTATGTGTCTTTGTTTTTTCTATGAAATTTTATTTTTAAATTCTTTTTGCAAGATTCATACAGATTTGCACTATTTATGTAGCAGCCATCAGATTTTGTCTCAACTTTTCCAGTAATGTGAATACATAGCTTTCATGCACAATCAGATGATAATGGATCTGCTAGAAGACTACAGCCTTTTTTTGAAATTATTTTTTCCTACAAACTTCATGAACTAAATTAATTGGATTCTTTGTTTTTCCTGCTCAGGTTTTAATGCCATCACTAACATTTTTCCACAGTCATTCATCACATACGGTTAAACCATTGCTGTCTGCAGCAGGCTATGCTTTCCCTCTCCTCTTACTTGAGGGCTTTAAATTACTTAGTTATTGTCATACCACCAACAAACAGGGAACTGGGATCTTGATCTTCTATGTTAAGCATTGACCAAATAACATGATTTCAGGCATCAAACACTCTCACTTAACCAATGAAAGTTTTACTTCCTGTCATTATTCTCAGTTTTTTCTGTCGGTTAGAAATTTTGTTAGGGCACTATTCATTAGTGCACTATTGCTCCTAGAAGAAGAGCAAAGAAATTTTCTTTTGTTAAAGTCTGTAATCTAAGCTAAAGAATTAGCTACTTTTGTATTTACTGACATGGTTGTGTCAGGATATTGTCTCATTAAGTGCTTTTGTTTCTATGTTGATGAGAAACTCGTCATGTGTGACATATTTCACATTTCTACAAAGAGCATTTCTTTAACCAATTACACTGTACATTTGTGTACTGGTTTGGGCTGGGGTAGAGTTGATTTTCTTCATAGGAGTTAGCATGAGGCAGTGTTTTGGATTTGTGCTGGAAATAATGTCTGCAGCTTAGGGATGTTTTTGTTATTTCTGATCAGAGTTTATACAGCATCAAGGACATTTCTGCCCCTCAGTCCACACCACCAGCAGCGAGGCTGAGGGTGCACAGGAACTGGGAAGGGACACAGCCAGGCCAGCTGAGCCCACTGACTGGAATGGCATCCCACACCACACAGCACCACACGCAGCATGCAAAATCAAGGGGAAGAAGATGGAAGGGGGAATGTCTGCAGGGATGCGTTTGCCTTCCCTAATAACTGTTATTCTGGCTGAACTGGCTTTCCTGGAAATGACTGAACACCTTTCTGCTGATGAGAAGGGATGAGTGAATTGTGTTCTGCTCTGACTGTATGTGTGACTTTTGCTTTATCCCTATCTCATCCCACAAGTTTTCTCACATTTCTGATTCTCTCTCCCTTTGCACCAGAGGGGAGTGAGTGGCTGCCTGGTACTCAGATGATGGCTGGGGTAAACCAGCAATTTTTTAGCATTGGTCAGTATTATGTCAATTTATCAGTGCTATAGCTTTGGTTTTTAGGCCTTTTGTTTTGTGGGAGTATTGCATTTTTCATACAATTAACCTTTCTTTTCGTGTTCTGTGTAAGATTTCACAGTCACGGTTAATGCAGATGTGCACTTGCTGTTGAATCATATATATTGTTCTTCCAATATTTGCATGCCATCAAAAGAAAGATAAGGATAAAAAAGCTGTATTCATTTATGCCCTCAATAGACGCAGTCAGGTGTCTTTGCTGCTTTGTCCATTTTGTATCTATTAATGTTTATATTTTTGTATAATACTGGAGCAACCAAAATAATATTTTAAGAAATCAAACCTTTTTTATTAGTGAAAAACTGAGTGCATTGTGAATCCCACTAAAACAATACTATCTGTTTAGTCTATACAATTGCGCTAATTATTGTAAGGCACTAGGTCTCTCCAGAGACTGAAATAAAATGCCAATATAGACACCTCTGATATGTGGACTGAATAAGCACTCTCTCCCTTCCCCATCCTAAGTATCTGGCTGAATTTAGGTGAGATACGTATCACACACATAAGATTTTGTGTGAGCTTTCATTATATCATACTGCTGCTATTGCAATTTACTTCTGCCTGGCCTCTGTAACAAATCTGTGGTCTCCTCACATTTTGTTCAGGGTGCTGCTGCTGTGATGGGTAAAGACAGCTATCTACCCTCCGTGGTCAAAATTGCTGAACTCCAAAGAAATAAGAGAATATAATTTCCCAGCACTGATTTATGATCAGCTTTAAATTTTTGCTGGTGCTTGTACGGTTACTAGAAATTTTTGTTTCTTGGTTTTTTGTTGTTCAATTTTTTGGTTGTTTTTCATGTGAGATTTTCAGGATATTTGAAAAGTGCTGTGTTCTTCTCAGAGGATCTTAGAATTACCTACATTACACTGATTTTTACAACTGTCAGGAGTAGTGATTGCTACATTCCCCTCTTATATACACTTCCATTTATCTGATTTTGCTTGATCTTCATTACCATCATTCTACACATCCACGATGATATGGTGACACATTCTATAATTTAAATATTTACGTTTCTATGTGTTGTGTTCTCAAGCCGCAGAGGTTTATTCCTTACTGGTGTACTTTACCAGGCATAAAATAAAACTTTAAAAGTGCTTGCAGAAAATATGTTAGGATGTTATTTTTCAGTGGAAATAGCAGTTTGAATCTCTTTTTGTCTAGCAATCTTTACTTAAAAGCAGAAAATAAAATTAAGAAATTAGACTACCCCAATGCTTCACAGAAGAATGCAATTGTATGGCTATTTAGCATTTTTTAACCTTTTCGTTTGTTTGTTTGTTTTTCTTGCCAAGCCTTTCCCTGAGCCACAGATGCCATTTCCTATTCAGCTGTTGCTCTGTTTCTCACAGACACCCTGCAGATCATATGGGTAACATTCCAACCCAAATTGAGTCATTTGAGTATGAAACAGCTTCTCAAAATCTGTTACTGTTTCCTTTGCATTCTTTCTTTATTCACTTTGTTCGCTCTTTTGTTGGTTGGATTGGGTTTGGTTTTTTTTCCCTTTTTAACATTAGTCTTAACACAGACTAATAAATATGTTTGATTTTAAAACTCTAGTCTTAAAAATGTTAGATCTAAAATCAAAACCAACATTCAGCCCAGCTGAGCAATTTCTAATTTTTATTGACTCAGGTATGATGCCACTGTGGATGTCCACTGCTTTCATTTTTTGCTTAAATTGACTGCAAAAATAAAAACTTCTACTGAAGTAATATATCTTCCTATATTACTTCTGTGGCAATTCTTCCTTTTAGAAAAACAATATTTCCACTTTAATTTTCATTGTAAATGAAAATCTTTGAATTTCTCCTCTTCACAGTATTTAGAATTTAAAATCAATAGTACCTTTCCATGTGGTCTGAAGAAAATTTATTGGAACCTTTTAGAACTCTCAATGCTTTTTTCAATCCATATAAATAATTCAGTGTGGTAGAAAGTAAATGACTGAAATAATGCAGGCCAAGGGCTTCCAATTATCTTTGGGCAGCCTTGAAAATTGGACTTGTGCATGCTACTTTGTCAATGAGCCTTTAAGCCCAGAGATGGTTAACATAAATAAAACCACTTTAGTTCTTCATTATTTTGTTTGTTTTACAGTGGTAGATAAATTAAGAAAGCAATCTCCAGCAGTAAGAAATGAGGCCAAATATGGTGGTTTTTTCATAGTGATTCACAAAAGCCTACACTATCCCCATCACACACATGCTTTTTCACACACCATTATTAGAAGTATTCCCACTGCTAAGACATATACTAATACTTTAAACAAACATAAACATATTTCTTATCTTATCAAAAAGATGATTTCTCTAGCCTTCCCTTTGATGATTGTGAGCCTGTCCACTTTTGTTGTCAGCTAGAAATCCTAGAGGGCCTCTGAAAAAAAACATGACAGAACTTTGGGGACCTGAGCAATTTGAAGATTTGTTTTCCTTTATTTTTCTTGACTTTCCAAGAGCTTCTAAACTAGTGAAATTGTTCAAAGGGCTTACAGAAAATGTTGTGTCTCAGAAGACTCCTGCTGTGCTTTAATGCCTTAAATTTATCACCATGGTGTCTGCAATTAGTGAACACCATCTAAAACTACCTAATTCTTCAAAACTCTATGATAGATATTTTATATTTTTAACAAAATTACCTCTGATCTGTTAAAATCATGTCATGCACTTGTACGACACATAATAGAAGTTATTTATATTCTAAACTTTTATACAGAGTGTTTGAACCCAGGCACTTTTCCCTTGTATGGACATGCACCTCAAAAAGATTCATAAATCCTTATGGGCATTTCAGTTTTCTGCTTTATCATGTAATATCCCTAGGGTTCCAGGGTTACCTATTTTTGCTTTCTGGCAGGGTTTTGTAAATCGGGGAATCTTTACTCATCTGCTCATTTATTTACTGTCATAACAATCCCATTTTATACTGAAAATTAGTCTAGTCTGAAGCTTAAATATTGTTTTATACTTTTTCTTGTTTCTACATTCCAAGTGGAAACTAAGATTTATGAAGCCCTGGAGATATCACTTGGTTTCAGTCCTTCAAAGAGAAATGTTACATTAAAGACGATGTCGGTAACCCTGCAGCGTATCAGGAATTTATTATGAAATATAAACTGCACAAGAAACAAGAGACAACAGTGAACACAGGCAAGAAACTGACATAGTGCATTTATTTTTTGTTTTAATGTGGAGTTATGAATATTTATTGCATTTGTGGAATTCGCAGTTTCTGAGCACAAGACAATTTTTAATGGTTGAGCTGCTTTTACTAAAATGTAACTCTCTAACTCATGCTAAGTTCTCAAATCCTTTTGTGTGTATCACCATTCAGGAAGTTACTAAGCACCTCCAGGTTATTCATCAGCTTTCCTGCAACAGAAAGATTCATCTTTATTTATACATATAATGCTTTTGTAAATTCCATTTAATAAATGAAGCACATTTTGTGAAAAAGCAGCAAAGATTTTCCATCAGTTGTTACTACGTACTTGATCTTTCTCCAACAAAGACAGCTACTGAGTATTCTTTGATTACCATGAGAAATCCCTCATTGGAAGTGTTCTTCTTTGTTACCCATTGCCTTACAGGGCCATGTAGTTGGACTTGCACCTCATCATCTGAGGCTCAAATCTGGACTTTCAGCACTGCATCTACAGATGCAATGCAACAGGCTAACAAATAGAAAATACCAAAGCAAATGAAAAAAAACCAAAACATCCAGCCAGGCTAGATCAAACAGGTAAGTGCATCTGAAAAACAACAGGCTAAAGTTTGGAAAAGTAGACTACCAGGTATCAGCAGATCAGCCGCACAGAGAACAACTGGACGCATCCTTGTAGCATTTTGGAAAGTGTTGGCATGGCACAATTACAGCAGCAATGACCATCTCAGAAATGTTGGCAGAGACAGTAAAATTGGATGACTGACAAGAATAGGCCAAACCATATCTTGCATAATCATGTGAAATAGTGATTCAGGCACATATGCAGAAATGTAACTGTCAATGAGTTAAGAACTTGAATAATCTTCAAAAAACCTCACAAAATAAACCCCCCAAAACCTTATCACAACAATAAAAAAAACCCCAAACAAACAAATCCTCAAGAAAAGAATGTTAAAAGCCAGCATGACAAGCATTAAAAGATAGAAGGTAATCAGACTTTGCTTTTAATAGGAAAGAAAGAAAGAAAGAAAGAAAGAAAGAAAGAAAGAAAGAAAGAAAGAAAGAAAGAAAGAAAGAAAGAAAAAGAAAGAAAAATAAAGAAAGAAAGGGAACTGTTATATGATATGATGTTTAAAGTCTTATTACACAATGGCACCTGATTACATTAAACTATTGTAATCAACCCATGTCTGCACTGAAATAAAAAAACTTCCTGGAATCTAGTTATTGCAACCTAGATCTATAACATTTTGGCCCTTGAGACAGAGTCCCACAAAAATTAGGGTGTGGGAACTGTTGATCATCACTAGGAAAAGGTTAATTCATATATTTGACAAAAAATTTCTTGCATTTCAGGTGTATAACAAAACGTGAATAATGCACCCTAGCATGATGTGTCCTAATAGTACCAATCTACCACAATTTTTAACTGTTCTGTTGCAATAAAACTATAGAAGGTGTGTTAGTAAAATATCCTCTTTACTAATAAAGGGTTTTACTAGTGGCGTTAATTTATTTCCTTATTTTAAAATTGGAACTACACTGTTTTCAGGTTTAATCATAGTGATGTGAAGATGCTCTGAGAACAGAGAGTTAATTGCCATGGCAAGAAGAGACCCTTTGCCTGAGTGGAGTCTCCTGAAATTCACAGTGATCTTTTCCAGTTGATCACAGAAGAAGGTACTTATAAAAATGCAGTTATTCTCAGTGTGTCAAGGTTCAATTTCACAAATGACCTTAAAAGAGCTGATAAAGGATGAGTTAGGTTGCAGAGAGAATCTAAAGAGAGCCTTTAAGGTTTTGGGGAGTTATTGGTTTTTGGGGTTTTTTATTTAGTCTGGTATCTGTCCTGGGGTTCTGTAAACCAGGACAGAATTTTACAAAGACGTCTTTTTAACCTTGAAAAAAACAGTGAGATGTTATAGAATTTTAGCTGTTTTAAAATATCTCTAATTAGCAACTTTGCATACAATGATCAACTGTATGAAATAAAATACCCTTACAGAATATGGCCAACCAGCTTTTACTTCCAGTAAAAATCTACTCTGACTAACAGACACTCTGAAAGTCTTAGACACTCCACTGGAATGCAATTATTTATGCTATTTCAGAAGGAATTCTGCAAGTAAAGTGCCTATAGAGACAGATTAATACTAGTATTTGTAGCAAGTAATTCACTGCAATATCGAATTTCTCAAAATATAGTGCTATTTAGCCTCATGATCAAAACCACAAAAGGCAGAAGTGAAACAATGCAGCAAGATTGTCACACTTTCCACACACAGTACTGTATGTCTTTAGCACCGAAGTATTTTCCCACAAGAAAGAACCAGGACAGAACCTAGATCATGGTAATTCCACATTTTCAAATGCTGGAAGGCATCCCCTGAAAAACTTATGTGGCCCTAGGATTTTCCTCTTTGTGTCTCTTCTGAGAGGCTGCCAGTACCTGAAGGGCACAACAAAATCTCCAGAACTGTTCGAAACAAAGATGCAGACTTCCAGTGGAAAATTTGAATGGTTTTGCCACCAGCTGCTAATGTTTTCCTGTCTGAGAACTTACAGGGGTCAGAATTTCATCTTAAACTGTCCTGCTGCTTTTTCCAACATGCTCTTTGTTTCAGAATATTTTAAATAGCGAATTTTGTCTTTGTTGCATGTTTGCTGAGTTTCCTGCAATTTCACATCATGTTTAAATTCGGGCCTTACAGCAAGCACAGACATTGTGTTGGTTTATAATATTCATGTATCCATTCAGCTGTTTGGGATGATGCTATCCTGTATGACCTTTCTGCATCACATGACTCACCACTGTCCTAAGAGCAGTTACAGGAATTTTCACTTAGTGAAGAAGTGCAGACTGTATTTCTTTTATTTGACTAAGCTGTTTCCTATTACTTACTGCATTCTCTTGACAGTAATAAATTTCATAATGCTTGCTAGATTTCAAATCAACTATTATGCTATCTAGATGGAACAGTAAATCAATAATTGATGATATACAAATCATACCTAATAGCTGAAATACAAGGGGGTTTTGCCTTAAGGTGTCACACTCAGCAATCACTGTAATATTTATTGAAAATATAGTATAATTCTATTAAATCAATAATAGGTTGATATGAATATATTAAGACATTTTCATAATCAAAGAGGACAGAGCTGAGAGGAGAAAATGTACTTTATTATGCACACACTTAATGATCCTTGTTTATGAAAACCTGATTAATTAGATGCTTTATCATATACCTTGTTTTCTACATTTCTTTTGATGCTCCCACCTTCAAAATCACATAAAACTGGGTTAAGTTTGGTGAAATAATTTTACAATAGAGTTTATCACTTATGTTCCAACAGCTCTTGGTGGATAATAGTTTTGCTTAGGAGAAGTTTTTAGTGGTATAATTTCTTGAATAGACTTTTTTATTTTGTACCCACAGAAAAGTGTAAGTGCTCAGTAAACATTTTCATATGGTCAACATAACTAGAAAATTAAATATTAGTATAGAGACAATAAAAATTCTGATTCTGTATTTCATTCTGCGTCTATTCTCATTGGGTAAATCAGAGACTGGAATTCTCAAGTATTGCATAATCAAGAATTAGACTGCTTGTTAAAAGATGGTGCCCAAGTACAATCCAATTTTCATGAATTCAAATAATCTAGCAATATACTATCAGTTCATTGAAGTTGAGTAGTTTTAATGGGTATCTTTTATTTTCTTTTTTAGTTTCTCCCTTCCTTTTTCATTTCCTTTTCAAAAAAGGCATAATAGAGTGAGATATAACTCTTAGTGCTGATTCATTCGCAAATTTTGATAAAATAGATTTTGTAGCAAAAAAGATCAAATTAATTTATTAGAATTTTGCTCACATATTTATGAGATATCAAAGGACAAACAAGTCATACTTTTAATGTCATTAAAGTATTTTCAAGGTTTTCAGGCTAATTAGATTAGTTAGCTGGAAAAAAAAATGAAATGAGCATGGATATAAAGCCTCAAAATATTTCTTACATTGTCCAAATCCCTGTTTCACTGCTGATAAAGCAGGAAAAAGTGTGATGCTTATGGTTTGCTTCTGTGGTCTGTCAGAAATGCCACAGAAGTCATGAAAACATTTTGTTAGAAAAGTTTAGAAGATTTTTCTCTAAGACACTGATAAACAAATCTTATAGTTTTTGCAAGAAAATTCATCAATTTAATATTTTTTGTTGATATGTCTCTTGGAAAGATATAAAATGTCTGTCCTGGTATTCTTCAAGGATAAATATTTTGATTCTTTCCACATTGTTTTATTGACAGTAACTGTTAAGATGTACTAGAGCCAGGGAAATTAAAACAGGAGAAGGCCCATGACATTAAGGAAAGTGCAGGAAAAGGTCCCATTTTGCATTAAATATATTAAAATATATCTAATTTCCTCAAATAAAAAAAGATATGCAGAGTATAGAAGTTCAATGACCAGTAAAGACTTTTTGGGTTTTTTTTACATTCTCAGGGAGTAATATAAGTATAATGTAAAGTGATTTTTAAAATAATTTGCAGACTACATGTTTCACAAGATGAAGAAATATAGACCATTTCACAGAGCTCTTATTTGATTATTTCCTTGCTAATTCTATCAAAATATTAAGTAGTGAAAAAAAATTAAAAATTTGTGCATCATAATATACTAGATAAACTCTCAGAAGTCTCTTTTCTTTAAATAATCTCTAGATTTTACAGATGAAAGTCTGAGCCTCACCTGGCAAAGGAAGCTTGAAACCGCTTAAACATGCATTTCTGTCCTACAAGCACCATGAAAAGAATCTGCTTTTGCAAGTTGTTTGCTTCATGACATAATGTACCAAATGGCTTGCTGGAAATTTGGACAAATTCCAGCTGAACAGCTACTATTCAAATTGATAGTGACAGCTCATCCTGAAAAAAAATGTTATTTTCAAATGATTGATATGAACTCAAAGGGGTGTGAAGAACTGTAGTGTTCATATTGCTCATGAGCTGTTGACAGTTTGGCACATCTCTAATGCTGATTAGAAACAAGCCAGGACGCTGCAGTTTGCATTCACATTAAGCTTACAGGCCACATTAATTATTTGATTCATGGGAACACTCAGTGTACTGAAATATGCCAGAGTTTCAAAATCAAATGACCTTTCTATCAAGTATCTCAATATCTATGAAAACAGTATTGAGTGATAAAAGGAGAGTAGGGGAATATTAACAAATATTAATTGAACTGAGCAAGTGACCTTGGTGATATTCAGTGAACTGCCGATGCATTTAGACGTATAATACAATGGGAAAAAACTCTTGAAAATGGAATTCTGAAAATCTTGTGTACATTCTTCACATTTGACCTGTAAATCGAGGAGCTGGTACTTGGAGTGCTTTTTTTAGTGTTTACTTTTGCATTTCATATTTCACCTGTGCAAATGCTAATGCTACTAGGATTTTTTTTAAGAGCCCTTTCCCTGACAGCCTTTTTCTATGGCAGTGCTGATGCAGGCAACTAAAAGAAAGTGTTAATGTAACTTTTCCAGCAGGCCATTATTTCTCAATTGGTTCTGCAAAATGTCAGCATCAGCAAAGGCAGCTCCCACATCCACCCAGAAAATTGCTGGGATATCTGTGTCTGAAGGCCACTCTGATGTATTTCTGTAGAGTACCTCCTATTTATTAGCAGATCACTACTATTATTTCTCACTGACCATACACAAACCCCAAAATGTGATGATCACTTTGAATTTGCAGCCTCTTTACAAGATATTTCACTCGTAGCTGCATACCAGAGAGATTACAGATTACTAGATGACAATATTTTCCTAATTCTCAATTCATATAGGAAAGAAAAAAGGGAGAAAATGAGATGTTTCCCTAGGCTGAAGAAGTTTCTTTGCCCCCTCTAAGCAACTGGCAGACAGAAACCATTGCCCAGAAGTCAGATGAAAGCCCAAGACCCTGCCACAAAATATTGATGGAGTTCAGGAAGTGAATCACTATCTTGTTTTCTTAGATGCCAGGTGCTGAAGGCAGCTATATTTCCATTTGTCAAACCTTCTAAAAAATCCCAGGCATACTTCTGTATCCAGAAAGACAATGAATGGACCCTAAGCTACAGGCCAGTAAACTTGCACACTCTCTTTAGGTAAAAAATAGGTCTGGCACATGAAAATGAAAGGGATAGTGACCTAATCCTCAACTTGATTGGAAGAAGCCAGAACCAAAAACACGTTCTGACTGACAACAGTACAAAATGTGCACTGTATTTTCATTATCAACTTCACTTTCTTCAGTATAACAAGATTTGGGGTTTTCTTGGGTTTTTCTTTATTACAGAGCAAGAAATGTGGACAGATCTCCTTGCTGTGAGACAAGGTACAAGCTGAAACTGACCCACAGATTCAACAGAAGGGAAAAGCACTGCACAATAGGAATGCTCATTCGCAGAAGAAATTCACAAAGTGGCATAAAAATGGTAGCAGCTGACCCAGGAGGAAGTTTAACTTACATTTCCAGTATTTTTGCAACACGTAGCTCAAGCTCTCACTGACCTTGGCAGAATTATATAGGTAATATGATCATAGAGTGAACTGCCACAAGGTATTGTTCACTGTACAGCATTGTGTTTTCCTTTTCAATATTAGCTATTTTATTGCTTCTCTGTATATTGTATAAATGAATGGATGTATAATTTTTGCCACTGCATACACAATGCATGCACACAAATCTTATCTTGGCTGAATTCCTCCACACAATGTCCCTCAGGTAGAATATAAGAGCAGTGGTGAGACACAGCAATCCCAGCTCTTATTAGTACTCCCTCCATATTCAGCTACCAAAGAGGAACTTCATGTGTACAGTGACCTTCTACATCACTACTTGTGTCTTGAAATATTAGAACTGACTTTATTAACTTTGTTACATTAAGATTCAAAGTACATAGCTCTCCCTGTCACTTCAGTCTGAACAGTAGATCCAGCTTTAAAGGATATGTGAGTAGCAGTACAGATTTTGTGAATTTTTTGGTGCAATATCTCAAAAGCAGCGGGAACAAATTGTTAGGAAAGGAGCAAAGAAATGGTAAGGCCAGACTGCTCCTGTTTGATTCAGTGCCAACAGCAATAAAGTCTGCCAGAGGGATATTGTAATAAGTATTACAAAATCATAGATTTTTTCATGAAGTGTTATCACTTCTTCTCAAGATAAGATCTTAAACCCAAAGCAATAGCAAAAGTCATTCCAACAATTCTCCCTTTCCCTTCATTTAATAATTGCCATAATCTCTTTGCAACAATGCAAGATAAGTAGTGATAGCAGCAGCTTACTTCTCTCTGACAGCCTTCCCTTTAAATCTAGATGCCTAAATAAATGTCTGGATCTCTGACATCCTCTTGAACCTGGGGTTTAATATCCAATATGCACATGATAACATCGTGCTCCTTTTGTCCACCTAGGGTCAGACTATCACAATTATCACTACACAATGTGGATAGTGGTCCTGAGTTGTGTGAACAAACTAAGTCTAATATTGATGATAGTTGCCGCTTTCAGTTGAAAAAAAGCTAAAAACTTAATCTATGTATGGTTTCTTTTGTATACAGAGACTAAATGTATATGTAGTGCACATCTTAATTTTAGTCTAATGCAGCTTTAAAAAATGCTTCTCTCTTAATCTGTGCTTATTTCAAAAAAGGCCAGTTAACATACACTTTGCAGGTAACAGGGAATTTTTGCTTAATTCAGATTCTTTCATTTTTCAGGCAAAAAATCATTCTGAAGCTTTCTTCAAAACTGAATGCAAATATACAAAATGGAAAAAGTAAACACAGAAGACTCACAGAAGACCACAAGAATGGCTTGTGAGTAAATATATCACAGCTACTTTTATTTGTTGTTAAAAAGGGGAAAGAAAGCAACAGTAATCTTCTGACCTCCTTGAAGATATCTGATGCACAAAAAAAGCAAAGTAGATAATAAAGAAAGCAGGTTTTGTGCTTTCTAATCTTTTTTCTCTCATTTCCCAGAGATCATGCTAATGATTCATCAGACAATATTTTATAGCTTACCTTTCTTTCCTTTCTCTTTTTTTAAATTATTTTTTTACCAATAAAAACTAACATACCTATCTCCATGCCAAGTATGTAATTTACTAATAAATCTTTGGGGTATTGTGTGCATCCTCTAATTTCCATCATTCCTTTTGATTACAAGTGCCTACAGAACATGGGGGGTTCCTTCCCCTTAAGGATGGGACTTCACAACCTGCTAATTACACATTATTCTAGAAAGCTACAAAGAGTTTATAAATTATGATAAATTAAAAATTATGTTCCTGTCTCAAGAAAAAATATTTGAAAATTTCTTATTTTAATATGAAATGCAATATTATAAAAGATTATTAAAAGAGATCCACCTTTACATTTACTTTTCTGTGGCATATATGATATTTCATAGGAAATAGAGGTACTGCTCTTTTAAGGTAATATGAAACTTTTTTTCCATTGTAATTCAGTATTACCTAGGTCTTCACCCAAACACTATTCCACAGCAGGAGCTCAGTGTACAGTTAGAAATGCAGAGGCAAACTGAGACATCACTAATAATTCTAATTACTGCTATGCTCCTTGCTATTGGGTTTATGTTTTGAAATGTATCTTTAATAGCTGGACAGATAGACAGGGGGAGATAAGTACTTTCATTACCATCTAGAAATCCAAACAAATTTAAAAATATATAGCTACTTTTTGAAATTATTGTTCTTAATAATACTCTTTAGAGCATTATTAAATTGGCTTTAGAGCTTCCATGGTCTACTTCAGGAGCTTTTGCTTTGGGGATTCCAGCTTTAGATGATTTACATTAAAATAACCCAACATTTAAAAAACGAAAGTTTGTTACAATTGATTAGTATTTTAGAGCCATACTGTCTCTAGTGGTACCCAATCTGAAGCCTTGTCTTGGAAAAACTATAGTGGCAGATTTCTGGAGTACAGATAGATCCTGTCTTCTGATGACTTTCTTCTGTCTGGAGACAGACTCAATTTCTTAAAATCTTCAAAACATGGGCTACATTAATTTCTATGCTTGTGACAGAAACCATAGGATTCTAAAGCACAGCATTTTAACTATTCCTGTAAGACCCTGTTCACACAAGAGGATGCTCTGCTTCTGGAATCGTGATTTTACATCTTACATTTGGGCATTCCTTTGAAATCCCTCCAGATGAAAGAATAGTGTGTTTATTAACTTCATCTTAATGATCAAAATGGCAATTTGGGGCCAAAAACACTGTGCACCAAATGAAGGACTAAATACAATAGGCATAGTAACTCTTTCTTATTGGTGGTTGCAACTAAAAGATAAAAAAAATAATAGGACTTACCTAAACATTTGTGGTTAATAAAGCTCTGCAATTACATCAGTTTCGGAATTTTTCACTTTCATTTATTTATTTGTGGGATAATGCTATGCATAGGACCTATTTTCTTTATCAAGGAGAAAGAAATATTTTTTTCTAGTTCAATTTAGAATGAAAAAATTTCTACTTTTCAGCTTTTTCTTTCCCCTAGCTCTTTATTTCCCAATAATATTAGATCATCAAGCAAGAAATTTTTGTCTCAGAAATATTGTGTCCAAGTGACAGCTTGTCAAATTTTCTGAGAAGGGTCAGACCATAGAGCTGACATCAAAGCTTATGAAAATGTATCAAAATAGGTTTAGTAGAAGCTTTTTGTAGATAATGGCATCTAATCCTACTGCTTCTGGAGAGCATCTTTAGAATGTCCTGAACTCCATGTTAATGCCTTTAAGGCATTGCTTGTTCACTGCATTTATTGTCCTGCAGGGAAACTCAAGCATAGCTTGGAAGGAAGCCATTGCATTCTGCAGATGTGAGCTGTGTGCAGCTATAATTATCAAAGAGTACAAGTGGAAAATAAATTCTACAATTATACCTACTTGGAGTCATATTACTTATTTAGATATAAATAATAAAATTATTTATAAGTAAATGCCAGGATTTACTGATTACCACATTGATATTAAGGAGATACACTTCATTGAATTCATCATTGAATTACAAGAAATATATGTGTGGCTTTGACAAATTCTTACTCTTTTAAGTGCCCTTGAATATTGCAAAAATCAAAGGGAAAAGGATATACAGCCCAAGATGAGCAGAAAGAAGTATGCCAAGAGTACTTAAATAGAAATATTTATGGTCTAAAAGTCCACAAGTTCTTTAGTTCCAGGCTTTATCTATTAGCACTTTCTCAAGGACAGCATACAATGATCATTTCTCTGTCTGAATAGCACAATTTTTGGAGAACGGTGATTTTCAAAGCAGGCAGTCTTCTTTCTTTCTCTCTGAAAGACTGAGTAGTTAACCTGGTCTGAGAACAGCTACAACAACTTAAATTCACTGACCTCCAGATAAAAGATGCAGCTAAAGATATTTGTATGTAGTGGGCTAATGCTGGCTGACCCATCAAAGCCTCTCTATCGCTCCCCTACACAATTGGGAGAAAATACATCTCTCCCACAAGGGAGAGAAAATATAACAAGGGGTTTATAGGTCAAGATAAGGACTGAGAGATCACTCCTCAAATACCATCACAGACAAAGCAGACTTAATTAGAAGCATTAACTGAATTTACTACTAATAAAGTAAGAACAGGATAATGTGAAGTAAAATAAGATCTTACAAACACCTTCACCCCGCTGCTCCCTCTTTCCCAGGTCTGCCTCTTACCCACCAGCTGTGTGGTGATACAGGCAATGTGGGCTACAGTCAGTTCAGCACCCATGCCTTCTCCTGCTGCTTAGGCAGAAAGTCCATGCCCTGCTCCTTCCATGTGAGACAGCTCTTCATTTACTTCTCCAACATGAGTCTATCCCATTAACAACAGATCTCTACAAACAGAGAGGGCTTCAAGGACAGGCTTCTTTAGCATCAGTCCCCCGCAGGGTCACAAGTGGTACCAGGACACCTGCTCCAGCATGAGCTCCTCTCCCCACAAGCCTCCCGAAGCCCCCTCTCAGGCATCCACAGGCTGCAGGTGGATCTCTGCATCCCCATGGATCTCCATGGGCCGCAGGATTACAGCTGCTTCACCACAGTCTGCACCACAGGCTGCAGGGGGACATCAGTTCCAGCACCTGGAGCACCTCCTGCCCCTCCTCCCTCACTTGTCCGCAGAGTCCTTCCTCCCACATGTTCTCACCCTGTTCTTCTCTGGCTGCAATTACATCTGCACATAACTAATTTTTTTTTAATCCTCTTCTTAAATATCTTATTCTAGAGGTGTTACCACTATTTCTCATGTGCCCAGCCTTGAGCCAGCTGGTGTTGGCTCTGCTGGACACGGAGGGAGCTCCCGGCAGCTTCTCACAGAAGCCACTCCTGTAGACCCTCTGCCAAAGCTTGGCCATACAAACCCAACACATTCTATTAAAAAAAAAAAAAAAAAACAAAAAAAAAAACCCCCCCAAAAAAAAAACAAAAAAAAACCCCCCAAAAAAAAAAAAAAAAACCAAACCAAACTAGGAAGAACTATAAGGGTGCCACTTTTGTAATTTGGAAAAAAATTCTAGCTGGAGAATTTGATCTGGAAGAAGAAAATCAAACTTCATTCTTTCCCTCAACTTTAGATAGCACAGACCAGCAGCTACCATCTCCCCAGCTGCAATGCCTTCAGCTGCTTAGCAACATGGACCCAAAGTAACCTGCTTTAGTCTCACAGGGGGCTCTTGGTCTCATTGTAAGAGTCTTAGATTTTCATCTTTTGAACAAATGCATTTCAGTCTTTTATTGAATGTTTATTTGAAGAAAAACTTCACAACTAGCTTGAGGGAGAAAATCAAATCCAAGTCTAACCTTCCCTCAGGTAAGTGCTCTACTCATTGAGCTAGAAAGTTATGGTCTGATGAGCTTAAATTATTTCTGCACAGTGGCACAGCTTTGAGAGGAAAATTACCTGAAGTCTAATTGTTAGGTGTTGTAGGAAATGACAGATTTTATTTAATATATACTAACACAAAGTAGAGCACTAATATGTGTGTGAGAATGGCCTAACACTAGCTCATTCTGCAAAACTGCACCTCCACCCCTCAAAATTTTAAAAAGAAACCAGAAACTTTCTGCTTTCATGTAGACAGAATAGATATACATCAAGCCCCACAAAGCTGTGTGAATGCCAAACTAATCTAACAAATCCTTCAAGGTCTTGAAAGGCAATAAAGTCAGCCTCAGGCAAGTGAAATTGAACACCTCCTCTACCTAACACTGTTCACATGTCCAGATAAGATAATTTAGACTTTTAATGCAATGGCTCTGAATATGAATTGCATTGTGAGGACTTACAGCTCTCTGCATGAATGGCCCAGTATATTTGGAAAACTAACCAGGATATAGGAATTCCTTTTTGGAAAATGGATAGCTGAGAGTTAGCTGATGCAGTGCTGAACTTAAAAGAATCTAGTATTTGAATTTTTAATTCTTGCTGGATGCCAATATTAGATTATTTCTCTCTTTGCAGAATCTGGTTCTTCATTTGCTTGGAAATAAATCCACTTGTTTTCTTCTTTTTCTTCTCTTCAGTGAGATATTGCATTTATTTGGACTAAAAACATTTTAAAGTTGACTCTATTACAAGATATTTTAGTAGACATCCGGGTCATCTATATTTAATAGGTAGATGAATTTATCAGTAGAGTTTCACTTTCCTCCGACTATCAGTATTACATTAGAGGCAGGAGAAGATCAAATCTTTGATTTAGTAATGATTTAATTGCTGTGCTTTGAAATCACAAGGTGATTTTGTCACTTTTTTCCAAAGGCTACTGAGTGTTTTATGTTTTGCCAAGGTAGTTAAGTATTTCAAAAGCAACAGAATGTAAGTTAAAAATGTGCTTTTGGGAGAAGAAAATAAACATAATGAACTACTACATTGTTTGTCCTATCATGCTTACAGAATTTATTGCAACTAAGGAATTAATTTCTAGAGGAAAAAATCCTGCAAGAATGTTTCCATATTACTATGTACTTGTGAAAAATACATTTTGCCTTTGGTAAGAAACAACATACATTAGTGTTGCTGAATAGATGCATATTTATATAAGGTAAAAAGATATATAAAAAGAAAAAGACATTTATTGAATAAAGGTTAAAAGAGGGAAAAAGAAATCATAAAATGCATTAGAAATAAACTGATGCTGCCTAATTTAGCTCTTACTCTGATAATTACAGAAACTAGATTATTTTTAAAAGCTTAAACTGTACCAACAATGTCTTTTTGTAGATTCCTTTATTATTCAAGCATTTTACATTTCTCCAATACCTTATCTTAGGGGTATATCTTAGGCCCAATATTTACCCATGCCTCTGAGAGTTACCATGCTGCCTTTTACACCCCTCTGGTGTAATATACACTAACAGTGTTTGGGGAAAGTTCTGACATTCACATTTAAGAATGCCACACCAAAGCAATGAAGTTGTCTCAATTATTTATCTGGGAAATTATTTGCATAAAACTGCCAGTAAGGAAAAAGGGGAAAAGTATTGGTTAGCCAGACCAAAGCCAAGAAAAGAAAAGAAAAGAGAAGAAAAGAAAAGAAAAGAGAAGAAAAGAAAAGAAAAGAAAAGAAAAGAAAAGAAAAGAAAAGAAAAGAGAAACTAGCTAACTAACAAACACCCTATTCCTAAATATCCTCGATCTGCTTGCATTTAAAAATCTTAAAGATAAGATTTAAAGACTGAAACCATAACAGGAAAGTCATTGTCAGTTTTTTTATTTCATATTATATACGTTGTTCTTGTATATACATAAAAATATACCTTTGTGTAATGGCTTCTAGTCATTTATTCAAATGCAAACACCTCCCTCCAGGATCACTAGTCCTAACTTACCTAAGAAGTTTTGACCTTTCCTTCTTGGTCAAGATTTTGCTTCAATTACCATAGAGTCTTTCCAGGTATGTGAAGATATTTCTTGAGAGTTATTCAAATACTAAGTTGTTAATCTTCTCAAACTGCACTACAGCTTCATAACTATTGAGGCAAGAGTTAGAAAATTTCTCTATAATAAGTTTTCATTTTAAATACACATAAATGCCAACCAAACTTCAAGCAAACACAGGAAATGCACCCTCTGCTCAGTACTGATTTGCAAACAAGGCAAGACAAAATACCATGATACATAAATATAACTGAGACCATCCCATGTATTTCACAAGTTAATTTGAAAAAAAATTTGCAAGACAGAACAGGTAAAAGTGTTTAAACTTCTGTCCCTCCAAGGAGATCCTTTTTTATCAAGACCTGGGTTTGGTTAGTATTTCGAATTTCTGAATTTCAGAAAACTCCTCAGAATTTTCTTTCTTTGGCCCTTTTCTTACCATCATAACTGAGGCCCAGATCTCTGCTGCGTTCTTGTCACAGCAAGGATGCTGCATAAACTTAGGGATTCCAGTTCTATACTGTGCCATAATCATACCTATCCATATTTTGAACCTTTTTTTCCAAGCACATATAACTGCAGACATCTGAAATTTCTATTTCCGCTTGACCCAATAACTCCTACTTTTCTTATTATTCTCTCATAAATTAAAAAAAAAATTCTAACTAGTAGTAACATTCACAACACAGGCATACATGAAATTGTTGTATCACACAGCTTATTTTAAGACCTATGTATTCTGTCTATAGAGAATACAGTGCTGTATTGCAGAAATGGAAGGTAAAAAATAAGTTTTTTTCTATACTGAAATAATATTTCCACCTTTTTGTGGCCCAGCATATGGAATTATACATTGTTTAGAAGGTATATATTGGGAAGAGATTTATTTTAATTTTTAAAAGATGTTGCCTTAACATTATTCAAAGGATGTTTAAGTAATAACACCTGTAGAGAAATAAGCAGTGAATACAGAGGCACAGAGGAGGTTATTCAAAAAACTTTTGGAACCAGGTGGTCTTTGCATTGCCAAAACAATGAGTGTTGGTTGCAAGAATTCCTATGAAAATATCTGTTCCACAAGAAATCTAAGTCTATAACCACTCTGCATTACACAAGAAGACAGGACGTATTGTTCTTGGAAATGCCTGTAAACCTTGGGTTCCCTTCTTACAGAAGTCTTGGCTTCATTTTCTATACTCAAAATGTAAACAAAAAGTATTTTTCTATTCTGTAGTAAATGTTCAATCTGTACAGTCCCCTACTGTGTACAGTCACTGGCAATTTCGCGTGTTATTATTTGTAACTGTGTGGAAGCATAGAGCTACCCAAAGCTGTTCAGCCAGTGGAACATACTTAACACAAAATACAAAACTTACTGTGAAGAATTCATCTGTGTGTTTAGAATTTCATGGTTTGGACTTGACATCTTCCTAATACCCTAATACTCATTTTTAGAATTACTTCTCCTGCAGACCTGCCACTGAGGAAAGTTACTAGTTCTAATCAAAGTCCTTTTGGCAAAGGCTTTTTCAAGTGGACATAAACACAGAGGAGTTTGGTAGTTCTTGTCAATATGAAACTACATTTTGAAGATATCTTGTGCACAGATAACTGCACTGTCATGGCAGCTATCACTCAGCTCATATCTAGAGGTGAAATGTCATTCCTAACCTCTTCTAGTAACATCCATTCCTGAGTAATCTTTAACAGAATACCTCAAACAGTGCTAGTATTCAAATGTAAAGATAATCCAGGAACCTCCAGCTGAGATAACTATTTTAATGATTACCTCAATATAATTCTGCAGCACCTTTAGTTATAATTGCATTTTTGAGATTGGGAAACACAAGGATGTTTATTCATACAGATGAATTCTGAAATGCATCAATAGACTGTCCTCTGCTCCTCTGAGAGATGCCGTGTAAGATAAAAAAGAAGCTATTTTGAATATCTCACAAATAGCGTATTTAAAGTCATTCATTAATGCGCACTAATCTAGTAAACGAAAAATCCAAGGTTCAGACAGTTCTGTCATGTTAAATCCAATGTTTCTTGCCTCCTTGTGACTTGTAAAATTTTAGTTAGATTGTTTCTTTATTTAGATTTATGTCTCTCTGGACCTTCAAAGCAACAGAAGCACCAACATCTGTGTGTATCTCAGGTTTAGAAACTTTTACTTAAAGGCCATGCTTGGAATCATAGTTTAGAAGAAACAAATTTTTCTTGTCTTCTTCCTACTTAGTCTTGGACGATCTTCTGATCTGAAATAATTTTTCTTTTCAAACCGCTAATGAACTATCAAATTAGGTTTTGGTGAAACACATGAAGGTAGATAAATTTGGTAGTTATGCAATTGCAAAATTTATATAGAGGTCTTCAATACTAGAGGTTATGTATTGTTACATAGATAATTAGAAAAATAAGGATCTTATTATATTTAAAGAACAAAAGAAAGAAAATACATAAAGGGATATGGTGATCAAATTAAGTAGTGCTGAAATATCTAAGAAATATAAGTTTGAAAAAATAATGTTCTCATGGTTGTTATCTCCTCATCATGCATTATAGTCTTAGGATTTTAGGCCACACTAACTGAACTGGTTCATCACAGATAGAGGAAAACAACTACACTAAGTCATGTTCTGTGGTAGCTGCCCAGACAAAATTGTATATCTACATCAAAATTCTTTAAAGGAGAATAAATATATTTTATTCCCTAATGCCCTCTCCTTTACTCAAAAATTTCCCTCTAGAGGGGCCTATACAAAGAAGTGTGTTCAAAGGATATAACTGTCAAAATTACTGGGTCTACGAATAGTAATCAATTTAAAACAAAGTGAAAAGAAAAAGTATGTAATACCTAAGATCTCAAGATGCAATGAGCTCAGCTACGATGGATAGACTTTTTTGAAAGGCTTTTCCATCTGAAAAAAAGCATCTCCTTTTTAATAGAAGCATGCCAGATGCTTTATCAGAACCTCCATTTGTCAATCTGATAGAAGACAGTGTAATTTACTGCCTGTGATGCTAATGATAGTGCCTAGATGTCTGAAAAAGGCCTGAATCATTTTTTTACAGAAGCTTGGTGGGCACTGAATTGCAAGAGAAAGAGGAGAGGAAGTCTTGAGATTGATGATGTGTATCATTCTGTTATTTCAAGAAATATATGACCACTGCGGTTCCATTGTACCAGACTCAATGAACCAATTTATGAATTAACAAGTTGCAGTGTGAAGTAGCAGTTGCTAGAAACAGTGCGTGTTAATCAATGATTTAAGAAAGCATTTGTGCATGTATAGAGCTCCATTCATAAAAAAGCAAATAATTGAGGCTGAGTTTTTTGAAAAAAAGAAACCAGTTTCTGTGTTTAGATCTGAGTATTCTTTTTCTCCAAGATCCAGGGTAAAAAAGGCAAAATGAATATAAGTACAATCTGCCAATCAAATTATATTGAAATGCCAAATTAAGTACAGTCTTGTCCTGCTAATCTCATAATGTGACAAGATAAAGCTACCTACATATTAGAGTTACTAAAGCTACAACCCCCATTCCCCTTACTTTCATCATTCTAACCTCAGGGCTAAACAGAAACATAAGAGAGAGAAGGTATAGACAGGTTGCATCCCCATTTGCAAAAGCTCCTGACCACTGTCACTTGGGATTTGGTTAGAGCCATGTCTGTTTTACAGCTGCACCATAGCAGCTATAATAATATAATGGATTATTCTATTGAGTAATTCTGAGACCACAAGACTTACACATATGAACATATATCTTGCGCTACTCTGAAAAAAGAGTAATCTGTTAATAATACAAATAATGAAATAGAACTAAATCTAAACTGTGCTTTAAAATATTTTACTTCTTTTCAAAGTAGGCATATCACTGCAAAAACATCCCAAATATTTTCTCCTACCCATCAATATCAAATCAAAGCTACTTTTTTTTTTCACAAAAGCTCAGTTCAACAATAAAGATAGCTGTGCAATGAAAAATGAAAATTAAAACTCCTTGTCATTCATCTATTTCTAAGTATATAACTTCTGCTGAAGTGAATAAGCACTGTATTACATAACTGATGAGGTAATTAGGATCATGCCTTTTTTCTTTCTATGCCTGCTGGTTAATTCTAAGATTAGTGTTCAGTTTAATGTTGAGCTTCACACAATGTTTCAGTATCATGCTGTAGATAAATTGTTGGAGTCCTGAGCATTAAATCAATAGGTCTTCTGTCTTGTTCAAATAACCAAGTTTCCCTTAGGCAAACCCCATGCTGACACCCTAGTGTGAAACTCATTAAGTTTCTTGTGGACTAAAATATGACATGCTGTCTAATAAATAATTAATACCATATGTTATAAATACAAATAAGTTTACTTAATGAAGGAAGAGTTTGATTTTTCACTGTCTTAGAATTCAGTTTAGAGTAAATGCTAACTTAGAAAAACATAGGCAATTTCTTTTAAAAAATAAAACAAAAATAAATTTGGAAAGACCAGGTTGGATAATGGGAAACTACTTCCAAATATAGGCATATATATATATACGTAAAACTTTAGATGTCAAGGTAATTGCACATGCAGATTAAAATATTTCTGTAAGAAAAGCAGGAAGGAGAGAGAGAAAGAAATGGAAAGAATTATATAGGTAGAGGCAAGCTCACTTATTAAACACCAAATCTGGCACAGACTGTCATAAGAAGGGCTTATTGCAAACAGCAAGTTTTGAAGAAGCAGGCCTTAGCAGAGTAAATGAAAGCCCAAATTTCAACAGTACTGTTTGCTCTGAACTCTAATAAAACCGCATTATGACCCTCAAATTTTGTCTTCAATACATTTATTTCTGGAAATTCAGAAGCTAATAAGTTAAAATATGATGGAGAGAAGTGAGTACGGAAGAGAAGCTACCCGTGAGGAAATAGGAAAATGGTTTGAAAGAAGTGCTGCAGAAAGGTTATGGTTGATCAGAAAGAAAAAACCCTGAAAATTAAAGAAGATTTTTTACTGTGGAGAAATATGAAAGCTCATTTGGCATGGAAATGATCCTCTTCAAAAAATCTAGAGACCAGTCATAATTAAAATGTTATACCTTTCCTGCTTCTTTTTGTGATCTATTTAAGAATTGCAGAACAGAGAATATTATCCAAAAGGAATTATTGCTTCCCACAGGAAAGAGTACACATTCTTAGCAGAAACGAATACAAAACTAAAAGGAATAAGTCATAGGAGGAGGTTCTATCAATAGGAGACAATGTCTTGTCATTTTACCACGTTTAGTTGCTCAAATTTCTCATGCACCTTACAAAAAAGATTTTCTGCCTGTGGTCAGTTCTTAAATATGTTTTAGTCAAACAAGATGCTGTGTTCAAAACACCCAAGGAGCTTGAGGAATATCTGTTATTTCATCAAATTAAAGTTTATGGAAGGAAAGCAAAATATTGTGTTAGTTAAAATTAAAGCTCTTAAAAGGTTGGTAGTCTCAGAGAATATGGCCTTTAATTGGCACTTATAAGAACACTGATTTTTTCAGTGCTTTTTTATATGTCTCTATCTACCAACCAACTATAAACCCAGTGTTTTGACTGGCCTAACAGCTATGACCTTCACAGTCTCTGACATGAAATTGGTGATAACCCATTCTTGTACAAGGAGCCACACAGAATAGATTTAAACTGTACTGTAGGATTTTCAGTGGAACCAAGTCTCAAAAGCTCTTTGCTTGAGCTTCTCTCCTGTTAAGTTAAAGATAACTGTTCAAATTTGTGACTGATGTTCCAATTAACTTGAATTCTTTTATGTGAGCTTTAAAAGTTATGTCATTTGGTACCACTGTGAGTGTGATTCATGGTCCATGATTCTTTTGCAACTTTTTCCCCTGTTTACATTTCAAATGAAAATGAATGTAGCATAGGAGGTTTTGCTATCAGAGAAATGACTGTAATATTCTGCACATTAAATAATACCTAATATCATGAATCCTTGACTACATTATAGATTTAATAATAAAACTTGATTCTGGCAGTAGTATGCATGAACAACCCACTAAAGTCAATACAATTATTTAGATTGAATCTATACATAAATGTTTGAAGAATGACTACAAGTCTTATTGAACAGTAATCTCACAAAGGTTTGCTTTTGTGCTGTTTTAATTGACCAGTATCAGCTTAAAAGTCAAACTAGTAATATATGCAACTGTATTTCAAGTCACAAACAAAATAATTTATTATTAAGCATTTTTATTTCTCCTCCAAGAACAAGACTCTAGAAGACATGGGGTTCTACCATAAGATTTCCATTTTTTACTTAAAATGAAATATAAAATGTTTGAGCTCACTATGAAGGTCACTTTTGCAAACTGATGGAGATCTTTAAAGTCGGAACTGCTGAGATGAAATTCTACCTTTCCTCTTCTGTGGTTGAGTGGTTTTTTTTCCTTTTGCACTGCTGATGTGTGATTTTTAGTTGTTTTCTGTCCATTCTGTGAAATACCAAACCATTACACGGAGATGCTGGCATTCATAATCAGCATCAACACGCTGAAGGCAGGTATTTGTTTGATGAGCTGCTTTTGGCCACTCTGCTAACACTGACAGCAGTACTACCCCAATAAAATCTCTTGCGCATTCTCACAGCCCATTGCCATGGGAACTTTGATGGAGAAGCAAAGATATGGGATATTAAAAAAATAAATACAAAATAAAAGCTGCAGTCACAAAGTCCCATTAGGGTACCTGCAAGCAAAATCAGGTGGAAAATTTATGCCCTGACCACACAAAAATAAGGTTTTTTTCTTCATATTTAAAGCTTTATTTTATTGAAAAATTTTAGATGATTTTTCCACATAATGAAATTTTGCTTTATCTTAAAATGGCAGTATTTCTTCATATCTTGATGATTCTTTACAGCTTTTGTTCTGATTCAATAGAGTTTGGATGCATAGCAGGTACATTCTGATCAGGATTACATAAAATCAATAGAAACATGTTGAAAAATATATTTTTTTCATAATTTTAATGAATATCTTATTAAATATTTCATTAAAAATCTCCCTGTTTACTTTGATCTTTTTTTATTGTTTACATAATTCCATTTCTTAAAAAAAGCCGTCTTTTAATATCAAGGTATCTTTAAATTGCTTTAAAAGTATATTCTAATGGAATTTTCTCAGATAACCTTTAACAATTTAAACAGGTTAAAATTTAATGTCATTTATGTTGGAAAGGTGTTCAAAATATTATACTATTAAATATTTAATGACATCATTATGGAAGATTTAGCTATTTTCAAACTAGACTCAGGAGGCCAGAGATATCATTCCACACTACTTCTTGAATCATTAAATGGGTCTACTGAGATTTGTAATCTTTTCCAAAATTTAATAATATGGTTTAGGTTGCTGCTAGCTTTGCAAAATATAGTATTCTTACACAGATGTGACTGCTAATTAAAAAGTCTCTTGTGACTGCAAATGGGTTTCAGGGTGCTGCTTTTATCCGTGTTTGTATCATTAAGGAAACTTGGAGCAATCAAGTATTTGTGTATTCATAATTATAATGTACATAAAAGACTACACGCAGTCCTGACTACTGCATAGAGCTATAGGAAAATCATATTTACGTGCACATGCTTCCAGAGGCTTATATCTACAATATAGCTGCCACTTAAAGGAATTAATCTCTGATTCTTGGCAACCAAGCAGTTCAGTAATCACACTTGTACTGTATCTCCTCTGAAGTAGTCATTTGTTGAAATATCTGCAGACCATGTGTGCCAAGTATCCCAAGGGAGAGGAAGAAAAAAAAAGTTTATTTTGTGAGTGATTGAGAGTACTTTAAACAAATCTTCCTATTTTCAATAGGGATGGAAATCGAAAGAGTTTTAGCAGAAATCAAACAAGAATGTTATAAGCTAAACTTCATTTCTTTTGAAAGCAAAGCATTTAAAATAATAATAATAGGAACGTGAGTTAAAATGCATTGTCACTTAAGTAGTAGTAATTATAGTAGAGTACCAAAAATAGAAGGCATTATAGTGATTGCTAAAGACAGATACCCTGCAAAAGAACAATTCATTTTCTCTCATTCTGTAGTTCCCACAGAACTATGTTAAAGCACAACTCAAAAGTAATGTTTGTGAGGGATATTACAGATAACCTCTTTCTTGCTTCCTTCAAAATTTATAGAGAAAACACCATGATAACAATATACTGTGTAAATTTACCTAGGTAAGTTTTATTTATTGATTTTTCATTATTAATCCTCCACTGAAAGGTGTGGGGTTTATTATACTACTCTAAAAAAAATCTATACAATGTTTTAATACCATTTGGGGAATTATTAAAGTGCCATTACAAAAACAATATAGAAGGAAATATTGAAGTCATGGTAATAGGGAACTTTTACTTTTTATCAAATATTTTCCTCCTTTTCTATTTCTTTCTCTCCTGAGTAAACTTTAGAAGTTAGAACACTTATATATTTACACTTATATGTGTAAACAAAATTCACAGATTTAAAGAAATAAATAACTAAATCAATAAAATAGCTGTACTGAATATGCTGCCAAGCAATATATCCTAAAAAAATAACACATTTTCAAATGCAAGTGCAAATAGAAGTCTAATCAGTCTAAAAAAGTAAATTTCTGTCTGAGAAAATCTACAATAAGGAAAATGAAAAGAATTCTGTATGTTTTCCACTAACCACCACAATGATATTCCTATTTCTTATACTTTAGTATAGCTCCAATTGCTACTTTCAAAATAATTTTATTCACTTCCCCATATAGTCTTTGTGAGTATGGAAATGAAAAAACTCAACTCCTTCAAGAGAAAATGGAATTGAGAATGTGTTGCTAATATTAATTTTACTTTGCTAACTGTCAATGAGTCTGAATATGTGGAAGTATGTATAATTCAGAAATTTATGGCATGTGCAAAAAATTTCATATACCTCTATATATATTTAGTGCATCATTTTCAGTGCTTGAGATCTGATGACCCCATACAAATGGCCAAGATAATTGAGACAATATGTGGCATATAAAAAGAAGAAATGTATTGTCAAAACCCATGGCTTTATCAGATGTATACCTCAGCTAAAGCTGCAGTCCTGTGTTACAGAATAGATAAGCTGATGACAATCTGCAGAATATTTCCATCACTTTAGATTCCCTCACAAGAGTTCCCCCTGCAACACAGCTTTCTTTTCCTTGCTTTAGGACAATGCTGCGCAGATGAGAATTTTTGCCTGAAAGGTTCAGTACCAAGACAAAAAAGATGAAAACATTAGATCTCTGACAACAGCAGTTGGATCTGAAATTTTGCTTCTGTTGGAATGCATTACCAGTAGCACAAATATTTTTTCTTGCCAGTGTATTATATGCTTGCTAAATTATTAGAAAGCTCCAAAACAACAGCAAAAAAATCTTCAAGTAAGATGTGAAATCATTCCTCATTCATGAGAAAATAGTTATCAAAGACAATAATAATGAGGGTTTTCAAGTAATTAGGTGTATTTTGGGGTGGGTCGTTGCTTTTTACTTTCTATATGTAGTCAACACAAATGTCCATATTACTTCATGTGTTTTATACCAAAATTATCAGATAAAAATATTAGAAATTTGTGGCTTAATACATAAAGAATTTTGACATAAAGAATTTAGCTTAGAAGCTTCAATTTCCTTTCACATATCAGGTTTCAAAACTGCAACTCCACTAATGATTCCATAAAATTCATTAAAAAACTTACCAGGAACAAGATGCTGGGAAAAGATAATTGTAAGACACAATAATTCAATATTCTGAGTCATTAAACTCTTTTGGGGTGTATTAAACACAGAAGAACAAAAATATCCTTTGCTCTGATGTGGTTTTATATTATATTCTTTTTAAATTTTATTTTACATCTATGGACCAAGCTCTGATTTCAGGGGAAAAATGCTGATTTTTATGTCTCCCAAACTGTGAAACCTGAGGTTGTGATATGCATTTGGTGAGGGGAGTTCAAGATTTGAGTATTCTGTTTTCTCTAATCCAGTTGATCAGAAAAGAACTGAATTACAGAGGTAAAGAATGAACATTTCAATTGATCAGTAACATGTAAAAATGTGTAATCATTTTTAAATCTAGTGATAGAAAATAAAATGCAGAATTGAAAGTGGGGAGGGTGAATAAATAAGTACACATAGGCCATGCTCTTTAGGACAGCCGAACTTTACCAATCCAGGCAGCTACCAACATCCATGAGAACAAGCGGCTGGCACTGCTGATACATAAATCTAAAATATGTCTTTTGACTTGTAGTGCCTACTTTTACTACAAATAAATGCTGAGTGAATGATCAAAGTTGTACTTCTGGACATATGAGGACAGATGTTAGACGGCACTTTGTAGCAAACATGCAACAAACACAGAAATAAACAGGATTCCAGTTCACGTGGCATATTGAATGCTAGGGAGGAAAACAAAGCCATGGAGTCTCCTGACAATAAACATAAAGGTATAGGTGAACTGGAGAAAACCTGGGAAGAAGTTTAGAGTGGGCAGAAGACTAGTTTCTGAAAAAACTCTCCTTGTCTTGTTTGCCCTGCTGCCCAAGAAGTAACTCAGTAAGATAGAAATTTCTGCAGAACAGTGCAGAGTATGTTAGACTGAGCTCACTGTACAATGACATTAAAGTTTCAGTATTCTGCTACAGTTTTTGTTTTATTTATAAAAATATTTCTGAGATTTAAATTATTAAAAGCAAGAGATACAATTCAAAGATATTTCCTTTTGACATTTTGGATAGATAGAAAAATTCTGCAGATGTAAAGAAAGGTAATATAGTTTTTTGGGTAGTGATTCTCAATTTTTTATCAAGTCCACAGGGAAAACTGCAATTGCTCCCAGACTGTTCTTCAGATATTGATACACTGTAATTACTGCACAACTCTAGGCTAAAAAATAGGAAGTGTAGCATAAGACTATCTCATCAGAACCCTTAAGCAAACAATTTCACTAAACTTTTACAATAATACAACAAAATCCTTGAAAATTACTAAATAAATTTATGTATTCATTTTGACATATTTTTAGTTTAGTGAACTAGAAAATTCCATTTTCTATGAATAATAGTGGCATAAAAAAGTGCAAATTCTGACATTTTCCAAATACTGTTTTAGCAATGGTACTCCTGGTTAGGGAGCATGAGTGACAGGACTGAGTCCTAAATTCATTTCTGTTGTGTAAAAGAACCAAATGCTGCATCATGACATGAAAGGCCAATGTTAATACATGTCACTCAACACATAGGGCAGTACTGCACTAGGAGGAATATCTCTAATAAGTTGACTTAAACCAGAGAAACAAAAACATGGCATTTGTTTTTTTGGATGACCTGTGCTGATGCTATTCCCTACAGAACTCATGCTACATTTCATGGTGCAGCTTGCATTTCACCATGCGTCTGCACAGCACCTAGGGTAAGTACTATGTGGTTTTCCTGCTTCTGCTTTGTCGGCTTAAGAGACATTTTTCCTTCAAGAGTTAATAATCATAATCTCAAAAGGGCTAAAAGCCACTTCTCCCAACATAGCTCACTAGGAAGTCTAGCTTCCTGACCCCAATTCTTTTCAATTTAACACTCGTCATTAACAGCATCATAGTTAAAAGCCTAACTGAATTTCTCTTGTAACCCTTCTTTCAAGAATTTTATAGAAATGTCAATTTTCCATAATTATTTCTCTAAAGTAATGGAATTTTCATTTCCTGTACCATAAAACTTGATATTAGAACTTTCTTAGATATTTCAGATAAAGTTCCAGCATCATATGCTAGAACAGAGCATATAATTCTGAGTCTCATTTAATGAACTGTACTTCAAAATCAAGCATCTTATTCCCTTAGAACACAAATTCTTAGTTTATATTAGAAAATAAAATTACAAAGCAAGCTAAGATGCCTTCCCACATATAAAGAGGCAGATGTTACTAATATGCTCTCAAATGTGGGCATGCACTTCCCCAATAACTGTGAGGGAGGGGAAAAAAGCCTTTCTATGTGTATGTGGGGACTGACACACACTGTTGCCTTGTGTCCACCTTGGTGCCCAGCCAGATGTAGAGATTTGCCTAAAAGAATATTTCTCAGACATTTATAGCATTTTACAGATAAAATTACAATTTGAAATCAGTTAATTCAATGAAAATAGGGGAACTCTTCTCCCATGAACACAGGTGATAATTTCAGCTACACTGTTTTTGTGGAATTCATCTGCTATCAGTCACCACTGTTTAATTATTCCTGCTTTCAGGTCATCGTCTTTCACTAAGCTCTCTCCACAGCTCAGTAATATATTGCAGTCTTTTCTTCCAGTATTGATCTTCCTGCTGCCACTCTTGCATCAAGGTTATAAGGCTGCGCTGCATATCCACACAGAGTCTAAAATTAGAGGCAAATAGATCTAGCATATTACATAGCTCTGTACTACATCACACTCTTTTCTGAAATTACTGCTGAATTTTTTGTCTCTTGTGTGTTCAGTGTAGATTTAGGATGCTCTTTGGAGTTACACAAATGTATATGGCTTGAGACTTGTCTCTCTGACTTGTGTCTTTCCCACCATGATGCTGCTGGAGCTAGACAAGCCGAGCTGTCTGAAATATTTTTGTAAGAAAAAAAAGACTTGAGTAACTCTTCGGTAAAATTTTTTCTATACTATCACAGCACTAAATAAATTAAGAAAGTCAGTTTTGGTGACTAGATGTTACAAATTTCAAGTACCAGCCCCACTGGTTAGAATATTTTACAACAAGAGTTTCTGCTGCCCTGTTCTCACACACTTCTGGGATGACTGGATAAACTCCAACACGTTAGCTTAGAATTTCATCACATTGCATTACTTTGGTCCTGCCAAGAATTGACAAAATAACAAACATAAATACCACAAAACAAGCCCAGTTTCCAGAACGCAGCAGTGTCTCCCAGCCAACCAGAACTGATAGAATATAATGCTTTGGAACTCACCTTTGCCTTATGTAAACCTTAAACTAAATTAATGAGCTGTTCTTTGTGCTTTCCAAACAGGGTATTAGAACACTTCTGCAATTTTTCTTTCCTTTGTTTTCCACTATAATCACTGTCTTGCTGTGGTAGTCCTTCAGTCTGCCATTCTTCATCAAGAATAGCTTTTCAAGCACTTTTAACCATTCTTGTGGCAGTGGCAGTCTTCTGTGAGATAAAGACAAAGCAGAGCTATATGTTATCATTATAATGGGGGCACTTGCCTGAATGTCACTGGAACAATTCTAATATTGCTTGCACGCAGACTTTCGGTACAGCAGCCTAAAATCTTACATTTCACTACAGAGTCCTGCAGAAGAGGCTAGTGGTAGATATGCAATTTCTCACACAGCTCTGTAATATTTTCCTTTCAGATATATCAGAAGTACAAATTGAACAAAAATTCTGAAGTGTAAATCATCTCTGATAACCTAAAATTGTGACATTATATGTCACAATATTGTATTTTCTTATAGTTTACTCTTACAAAAAATTTAAAATTGATATCTTGTGGCAATTAACCAAAAATAAATAGCATACCTGATGTATATATTAGTTTTTACTGAAAAGAGAAAAATGAAAACCACCACCCTTTTGTGTTAAAAGTTTGAAGGGGGAATGAAGTCAGTCTATTTGATTGCTAGTTTAGGGAATTTAAATAACCATTTGACAAACCTTTCCAGATTGCTCATTGAAGTAGAAATATTGGCACCAAAAATTCAGCTGCCACCAAAAACTGATAGAGCAGTTTAACTCTATAGTTCACTGGCAGCTTTACAGAATGCTAAGGGAAATATTTTTAAGGCTTTAAAAGTCATAGCCAAGGAATGTGGATGAATTCTTCATGTTTCCTTAGTTCAGTATCAACTTTTTTTCTATTGGTTCAAATCCAAACATTACTTTTCTTTTTTCTAGAAGAATATCTAGAAGACAGCTGGGTTCTTGCATTTAAAACCCAATGTAAAGAAAAAGGATTGATAACTGCATAAAAATATTTTTTTTTAATTTGAAGTGTCATTTTTCTGAAGCTGCTCAGTTATACATAACACAGTCTCACCTCATATATTTTGGAATAGAAATCTGTTCCTCCTACAATAAGCAGAGGATCAGTTGATGTTGGGAGTTCTTTGGTCTGATTTGGTTTACAATTTTCTTTGTAAAATCAGGAACAAGAAGGGCTAATTTTAAATCCTCTCAAAATCAACGGGAATTTTCTACTACTAGTTTCAGCTAGTCTACATTAGATACCTGCAGCAATATAAAAAAAGCGAATGAAAAACTAAGTCTGAGCAACCATATCTAAAGTATTTGAAGATATGGATTGCATATGTTAAGCAAGGATAGAAAGTAATTCTAATATATGGTTGTTCAGTACTTTAAATCCCTACTTGCATTTAAATTCTTTAAATTTTTACTGGAAGTATCTATATTCACAAATTGCAAACCCAAATGTACTAAACCTGGTTAACACACATCATACAAAACACCTGTCAGTTTAAGGTCTGAAGCCAATTTGAAGCATGTAATGAATTTATATCGGGGTACAAAAGAGATATCTAAAGTGACATTCTGAGGCACAGTTAATGAGATTGTCTCATGTAAGTCTATCTGGTAATATGATCATCTCAAATGAGATTACTTTGAAGTAACCCCTTTACAAATTAAATTAATGAATTACATACATTCACAATGCAAGAATACAGAACTGAAGTGTTTTTAAGGTATTTTAAGGTTAATATCAAAGCATTTCTCTATCCCTCTTAGGACCAAATCAATATGAATATAATAAAGTATTGCATTGAGCCAGAGGAGGCAAAGAACAAGGAGACACACAGGAAATAAAATGTTGCTAAGTATGGTGTATTATCTTTGTATCACATATCCTTTGAAAATAATAGTCAAATAATTAAAGAGAAATCAGTCCCTTGCTGGAACCCTGTACCAGATATAGGTACAAGAATCAAAGAGAATACTTAAATTTAGTATTGAATCTGCTGAGTTGGAGAGAAAGGGCAAGGGAAAATGATTTCTCATCCTGAAAGAAAGACAAATAATAAGAAAAAAAGTATTTAAAAAGTTCATTGCAATGAGAGGTTGCATTCAACTCTGTCAATCAGAAATAGAGGTAGTTGGGAGCTTTAAAATGGAAGAGTAAATTGGAGGTAAGGGGGGAAGAGATAAAAGTCATTGCTGGTTTAAACCTTTTATCTTTGACTGGTTTCCTAGGAAAAATGAACTTGGCTATAAGAAGCCTCTTTTAGCCACTTGATTGTTGTGCTATTAGAGGCTATCAGGCACACTGTGGTAAGGATATTGTGAAGATCTTGTGTTTATCTCATTGATAAGCCAAAATAATTATTAGGAGATACAGCACAAGGCGTATCTCTCGTAAATTTTCTGTAACAAAATTCAGTGATGCATTTAATTGCCATCCAGGCAGGAGCCAGCATTCTGTGAATATCTTGACTCACCTCCAATTTTCCCTTACTGAGAAATGCTTGATAGCAGTGTTATTTTTCATTAAATATCTACACAAGAGCATTTCTTCCTTGTTGGTTAAAGCTTATTCTTTCCCTATTCTATTTCTGTCAGAGTGATATAAAAGTGTTTGGTACTGGCAAGCTTTTTTCCACTGACAATAGAGACACTTACCCAACAAGTGGGTGAATTTCTTCTCCATTTGAAGCAATTGAAATATCATTTACACTGGTTTTGAAGAAATTAAACCTAAGCATTGATCTGTATTGTATAAATGATCTGTATCATGTAGCCAAAGTCAAATAGCTAACAAAATATTTTGATTCTTATGATGCAGAATCCCATTTCTTGTTCTTGTCTTCTTCCCAGTTACCACAGAAGCAGGCAGAGGCAGCATTGGCAAGCAGGACCCCTGATATTTGACCTCCCATTCAAAAGTCTCTCTGTTAAGAAGTTGTCACCCTGCCTTTGCTTAGATCCTCTGGTGCCTACTTGATTAGAGAACATTTTTGGTGCTACTTAAAAACTAGAAGGTTTTAAAAATCCCCAAATGAAAGAAAATGTAGTTAATAAAAGCAACCCAAGGTGGGAATAGATAAGAATATAGAGGAGATAGTACCTTTTTTATATGCCAAATTCCATAGAATTTAATGTGTTCACTCACTCTAAAGGGCAGCCAAAAAAGCCTGCAATTTAGGGGGCTGAGGAAATTGTTCAAACAAAGTGAAAGATTATGTGAAAGTTGTGACATTTCATGGTGACTCTGTAATTAGACTTGTCCAATTGGGCGAGGGATTTAAGTTTTGCCATCATGGCATACCATCTGAAAAAAGGCAATTGGAAAGGACAATGTTTTCACACAGTGGAATTTCATAAAGTTATGCCAAAAATATGCTAAAGCAACAGATTTTTACCATATGACTATGATACCAGAGGGGAGAAATTTAAGTCTATAAAGACATTATAATGAAAATGGAATCAAATCAATCACTTCAGATTAACGCCAGCCTGGTCCTGTGTACAGACTGCCTGTAAAAAGCATTAGGCGTGTTCCTGGAACATGTCTTCCAGTTCGGTTTCTTCCCAGAAGGATTCTGTGTGTATGTTCTGCAGCTGCAAGGTAATGTGAGACCAAGCATACACTAAGTGGGATGGTGGGGACATTGCTTCATAACTGCATTACTGGTCTCAGCTGAAGCACTAGTGTAGATACACTCCCAGGACTGCTGAAGCACTTCCAGTTAGGTTAGCTCCTTTTCTGATTTTAACACATCTGTAGGAAAAAAAAAAAAAAAAAAAAGAGAGCATTCCTTCTAGTACAGGGAACTGATGGACTCTATCCTCCCCTGTAATTACAGGACTATTCCAAAGACAGTTGTGCCCAAATGCTACATTAAGGGATTTTCAGATCTTTAAAGCTGACTTGTAAGCATAATTTTGCATGGTATTCTTAAACAAAATCAGTCAACAGTATTAATTTAAATTAAAGAAGAAAGATTATGAGAACCAAGGCAGAATTTTTCATGCTTATAAAAGGATGTTTAACATGAGTTGGAGGAATTTTCTCCCTGAATAGCAAAGGAAAGAGCTAGGCACACACTCTATTCCTAGGGCTTTATGGCATTAACAGTACTTGTCACTTATGATTCTGCAGGTGGTACTTGCATCAAGTAAACTCAGCAGTCTGTTGAGGATATTATTCAGTCACAGGCAAGAGGCTACTGAAGAAGTGGATGTGGTAGAAAATGATAAGGCTTCTCTGCTTGTCTTCCTTATTTCCTACCATTCTGTAACAGTGAAATCATAGCAGACATTGCAGGCAACAAGTCTTCTTCAGTAAAAGACTTCTCTATATTTCATTCTAATTCAGCTTGCCACAAAGCACAGTAGCTGCTCTTAAACAATCACATTTTGGGTTCATTTCTGTGTCTTTGCAACTATTCAAAAAATTTAATAAAAGTGACTGTAAAACACGAACTACATCTGTGAATGGCAAAACCAGAAATAAATGGCTTTTCTACTTGTCCGAGAAAAAACATCTCTAAATTGTATTATAGGGAACCGTGCAAAATCTGGTCCATCATGGTATTATACTGGGTTAAATAATTAGAGATACCTTTGGTCATGTTTATGGCTAGCAATCATTGCCTTAGAAGTTCCTGCAGTTGCAGAGTGGTCTCAGTTCTGAGTGTGTCTCAGCTCTCATGGGCTGCTACAATTAAGCCGTCATCATTATAGATCATATGCCCGTCCCGTAGCAACTGGATAGCCATTCCAACAAGCTGGATCCCTTGGGAACAAACAGAAATGAGCTAATGTACCTAGTTTTTAAGAATAAATTCATGATGACGTTATAAGTGGTATTAACACTTGCAGATATTTCTTCTTGGTGAAAACTGAAATCAGAAAAGAAGGGTTCTATTACAGTGTGCTACTTGACAACTAGTGCCCTCAATTTTTTTAATATTAGAATGGCACAGAAGTAATCTAAATAGGCATGGTAACCCTCAATCTGCTAGGTTTTTATATATATGATTTTTTTTCCATTGTTGTGCACAGAATAATATTTACTTTCACAGTTTCAACCAAAATATTATTTGCCAATAATTTGGAAATCATATATGCTGAGTGCACCAAAAAAAGCCATCATAAATCCAAACCTAAATAATAACAATATTTTCCACCATAGGCAGAGGTAGCAGTCATGCTGTTAATGTGTGTTTAGCTAAATTTTCACTATTGCAGCATGACACCCCTTTTTTGTGCCCACATCTTAGGATAGAAACTTTCTAGTTGGTTTTGAATTGCTATCCCCAAAAAGTATCTGGGGATGCCACAAAACAGAACTGAACTAGAAACGTCCACAGTACACTCGTCAGAGCGGAGGGTGCCAAACCTTTCTCTAGAAAGTTGGTCATGCATTGTGTTACCTAAAGAGGTCACTCCACTACAGTCCTACTTGTCTGAATTGCAAAATCACTTCCATGCTGAATTATTCTCCTCATCGCTGCTGGGGCAGACTCTGCCTCCTGCTGTAACAAGATTAAGCTCATTCCATAACTGTCTGGACACTACCTTGGGATCTTGGCAGGCTTCCTGCCTTGCTGAAACCAAGATGAAGCATCTGCTGTGCCATTATACAGTCTTGGCATATGCATCCCTTAAGAAAGGATATTGTGACATAACCAGTGGAGCACAAAAGCCCTTACTGACTTAAAGACCCACAGGGTTATTGCCATCTGTTTATTAATTAGGTGCACTAGGTCCTGATTGTTACATATGGAATGAACCAGGCTGCTGGTGTCTCAGTACACTGGAATGCTCTGATTATAAGGAAAGGATTTTTAAGAAATAGGAAATAAGTGTCCTTGTTTGATTTGCCCAGTCAATGTCTCTTAATGTTAGAAATCCAAGTAATTATTCCACTCCCCTACTAAAAGGTTTGGATAAGTTTTCTGTTCCTGCCTTGTTATTAAATCTGTATTACATTAGAGCACACCACTGTGGGGTAGAATGATAGTTTCAACTTTCTTCCTCGTGTCTTCATGGTTTTCTCACCATGACATGTCAGTGTTTTTTTCTGTTTTAATCAGTCAAGACCATTGCTACTCTGTGTGTAAAATCTCCTACTGAAACCATTCATTCAGCAAGCAAAAAGTAAAAACTCCCTAAAAGCCCATGGATATTTTAACATATATTGTTATGTACTCTATGTTTGTTTGAAGGACATGCCCAGCAAAGGTGCAAAAAATCTGCATGTCTCTTCTGCAGCACTGGCAGTGTGTTCTCAGTTAGAACTTTAATAATAATAGTAATAGTAATACTAATAGTAATAGTAATTATTACTATTACTATTACTATTACTATTACTATTACTATTATTATATTTTAATTCCTTATATAACTATATAATTCACAGAATTCATGATATACCCATTTTGTAGCTTACACCTTCAAACTCTTGGAAGAGAAGGACTTCTAATCAAGATTCTTGAGTCATTTTAGGACTTCAGTGGGACATCCTTCAGTGGGACAAGAAGGCAGAGGGAATTTCAAGTCAGCATTTCCTCTCTGTGTCCTCCCAAGTCAGGATAAAGTTCTTTGTGTCCAGAAGGGAGATTACAGAATCATGGAATGGTCTGGGTTTAAATGGTCTTTTAAAAATATTCTGTGCCACCTGCCATGGGCAGAATCAGCTTTGACTCATTATTGTGTATACCCCTGTTGCAAAGTTAGTGCCTATAAATAGCCACTTTTTTTCTGATATTTGAAACAGTAGGGTGCTTCCTTACAGCACCACACAGGATAAACAGATATGATTCTGCATGAGAGTTAAATAATTCCCAAGTATAAGCCCTTCCACCCCTCCAGTAAAAACATTTCTACATCTGAAAAAATATCAATAATATGGCAAATACTGCAGAAAATATATATGTTACTGCAGAAAACCCTAGACAATTCCTTCAGAATTTAAACAATATTATTTAAATGTAACTGCATCCTGATGTCTAGAAATGGGGTTGTTTAAGATTCTTAAAAGTGTTTCTTAATGGCCATATTATACAGTTTCAGGTAGGATTGCTTATTAAATAAACTGATCTGTACTTCTACTTACAGAGTATTTTTGTTTTCAAGATCTAAAACAGTTTCATGGAGCCTGGAGCAAAACAGAAGGAATCTTACAATGCAGAAAGCTTGAACTTTAAACCTCTGTGGAAATGAATTATGCATATGGATTGTATGTACAATTTTAAGCTTTAGAAATAATTTTGTATACTGCTATTGATATAAAGATAGCTCCAGAGCATTAATGTGATTTAACACAAGTCTATGGGAGCTAACATTGCTAAGAAAAGGAATGAGACGAAGTAAAACTGTTAATTGGCAGGCAAAGTGGATTTTTCCTTGTGATTGAAATAGGTGAAAAAAAAAAGGGACTTCAAACAAGAAGAAAAAATAATATCCTGCTAATTCACCAGCTTTCCAACAGGAGAATGAAAAACTGAACTATCCAATCAAAACACGCATCAGGCACTTTAATATTAAAGAAGTAAATAACAAATGAAGAGCTCAAATATGTGATTTTGGGTTTTCCTGGATATTTTTTGCAGTGGAGGAGATAACAGTAATGTTCACAGACCACAGAATATTCTGAATTGGAAGGGACCCACAAGGATCACCAAATCCAACTGTAAAGTGAATGGCCCATATGTGGTTATAACACCTACCTCAGTGTTATTAGCACCATGGTCTAAACAAGTGACCTAATGAAATTCTTAATTTTTATTCAAATATGAAAGCTGGTATACCGTTGTGAACACATTTCTTAATAGAAATAAAATTTAAATAATAAATCCTCGCAGATTTAAACCTAAGCTCCTCGTTGCTCTATTTAGCAGGTGAAAAGGCTTTTCTTGCAGAGAAATAGTGCTGTACAAACTGCTTGTTCAATATCTTCTTTTTTCTAGTATATATTTAGTTAAAAATATGAATTCTTCTGATGTGAATCAATGCCTCTTTTAGTCAATGGGAAAATTTTTATTTTCTTAAATGACTTTTGTTTAGGCACCATGATTGTGTATGTGGAATAAGGGATCAGTGGCCTTAGTGTACAAAAACATTGTCTCAGAACTGTGCATTTCAGTAAGAACATGGCACAGATTTTTTTTCTTTATGATGGAGTTATCAACTCGTAGGTGATATTTTCACTCGTCCTATTTGATCACACACTTCTCATCTGTAACCCAACTGCAAAAATCCATTAGTGCTCAAGACCTATCTACTGCCTTAGAATTTTCCAGATAACTGAAGGTTGTTCCCTATTAAAAGTCAAAATTTCTGATCTTTAAAATACTGGAAGAAAAAACTTTAACATCCAGCAACGATTGCAAGTTAAACAAAATAGCTTTATATGGCCATATCATGATACGTCTGAGAATAATGTTGTAAATGTAAAAGCATATTCTACATTACATCTTGTTTTAGGCAAGCCTAAATTATTCATTTTACTTATGCTATTTATATATTTGTATATATATGTGTATATATATATATAACCTCTTATCGTCCTAAAATAGATTATGTATAAAACATCATCACCTTATAACAAATGAATGAGTCCAGAAAAGTACATGTGTAAATCTTCTGAATAAGGAAAGTAATTTTTGTGTATTGATTTGTCTAAAGTGTTAAATTACATAATAGCCATATAGTAAAGCATTGAATAATTTAGGTAAATCAATGTTTTCTGAATTTCTTACAAGTACAAACTTATTAGGCAGTAAAATAAATCAATATAATAAAAAAATAGAGTAGTGTGTAATGATGAATGTATGAGCTGATAATAACCAGAGGTAAAAACTCTATCATTGTAGAAAACACCTTTCAGTCATCTTTTCTCTATTATTCCCATCAGAAAACATGGTTCTCTGTAGCCAATTGATTTTAGCCTTTAAATAACTTTTCATTTGAAAGACAACTCACAGAAGTAAAAGTAGAACCTTTTTTAAATTAACATCTTGAGTATGGAATAGTAATGCATATTAACTTCTATTAAACCTTGTTCATGCAGTTTATGGTTCCTAAAATGTTACACATTTTGTAGACCTTAAGGAAGCATCACTTCCATTCTTAAATTTTTTCCACAATGTTTCTTTTTTGCTGATGTCTCCTAGGCAGAAGGCCCAAGTTTCAGATATTAAAACTTTTTAAATGTTAAAATTTTTTGGTTTGTTAATAATACTTCTGGCTACCATCCAGAAAGTTAAGAGTTAAAAAAAAAAAAAGGAGAAATGCATACATTTTAAAACTGGTAACAAAATTAACCAGAAAAAAATATGCACAATTAA
The DNA here is from genome assembly GCF_028551555.1 of Melozone crissalis. Taxonomy (NCBI): domain Eukaryota; kingdom Metazoa; phylum Chordata; class Aves; order Passeriformes; family Passerellidae; genus Melozone; species Melozone crissalis. The sequence goes on along the minus strand of NW_026535784.1, from coordinate 28,831,017 downwards.
TTTTTAAAGTGAACAAAAATATTGGCAGAGGATGATTGACCATGTTTTTTATAGTGATATCTGTGAAACCCATTCAATTTTTGCTTGGTGGTAAAAATATTTAATGGAAATTTCTCCTGGTAAATTGCATAATACTGTGTTCATTCAGGGATTGTAGACTCGAAAATTTTCTAGAAATACTGTGGGAATTTAGATACTTCTAAATACAGGTGGTTATACTACCAGATTCAGCAGTATCTTGCCTTTAAGACTCACATCTGAAACCATGAGAAGAACAGAATAATTTGTTCTGCAAAGCCATATGAAAAAGTATGATTGGTTGGTTGTTGGCTTTATTTTTTTTATAAATAAACAAAGAAGTCTTCAATATTAATACTAGACATAAATATTATATCTACACGAGCCAGATTTTATATATATATTTTAAAATATTTTATATTTTTATCCTACATTATATAGAATATGTTAAGAGGCTTTCAAAACAAGGTGTTGGGTTTTTTCCTCAGAAAATTTTTTTTCAGAAAAGCTAAGTCCATCATAATAATTAGAGCACAGTTTTAATTATAAATCATGCTTTCTGCACCTCTCTCTGTTCATCTTACATCAGCAGTAGGTAGGCACATTAGTTTGAGGAAAGAGAGCTCTATTTTGGCTTTGTTTAAAAGGAGGGAAAAGAAGTACTATAGAAACATGAACTCTCTGATTTTTATTCTAATTCAGTGTTTCTTCATACAAGCAAATATGCATAATTAAAGATTTTATGTAAGAGGTATGTTTCTGACTCAGGGATTTGAAATCCATCCTATATTAAATGCACTGTTTACAAAAACTCAATATATGAACCTGCTGTCACACTTTTAAAGAAAATATGAAGAAAGATTGTGGTAATGCTGTATGACAAAATGTTCTATTCTATAATAATATAAAAATTTTCACTAGCTTCTAATCGAGGAATTAACTCTATGTTTAAAGTTGTTGATTGTCAGAAATACCATGTTACAGTCTTTTAACTGAGAAATATGAACAAAGTAATACCAGCTACTTCTTTGATGAAAATCCTTCTTTAACTAAATACATTATACTACCTATGATTTTGAAAAGCAGATGTAATCTTTTTCTACAGATAAGTAATTTCAAATTCATTGCAGAAATAACTCATTATCTATTTTTCCTGAATATCATTATATTTACTTGCTTCTCTATATGTTCAATTCTGAAAACCACTTCTTGTTAGTTACGGATTACTGCCAGAAAATTGCCATTTTTTCCATTGTCTTAGCTACTTCTCAACCAAGAGTTCCAGTAATTATATGGTGAATTTGATGCAGTTATCTTCCAATGATTATATATATATATATATGCTAATATGGAGCTCCATATAAGAAAAGGCAGAAAGCCTGTTTATTGGACCCAATTGGCAACAGAAAAAATACTGCAATTTTAAAAAATATAATGCAGCTTTTCTAAAAAGGCAGCAGAATATTAAGCTGCCTATTACAGAATTCAGACGTTATAGACCCTTCTTTCAGCACATAATTCTTCATAACCCACTGTTTCACAATCAATTTTTAAACTAGATCCAGCTGAGCAGCATAAAATAAAATTTTTAGAAGATGTAAAAAGTAAAACATCAGTGTTTTCAAATTAATGCAGAGAAATGGCTTCCTTGGGCATCCACTACTGTAGTCTTCAAAATATGTTTGTCCTCAACAGGATAGACAATTGTGAATCATAGAAAGGTTTGCGTTCTTAATAACCAAGACCTGGTCCCATAGGCAGAGATATTTTCACTTGACCAGGTTGCTCAGAGTTCCCATACAACCTGTCTTTGCACACCTCCAAGGATGGTGAACCCACACTTTTTCTGGGCAACATGTCACAGTACCTCACAGCCCTCACAGTAAAGAATTTCCTACTAACACCTAATCTTAATCTCCTTTGAATTTAAAACCATTCCCTCTTGTCCTAGCATGCTCTGCTTGTGTAAAAAGTCACTGTCCTTTTTGTAAGCATGGAGGTCACTCTCCCCTTTACACATGGCAAGGCCTCCATGAGCTCTCTGCATTCTCTCTACTTCAGACTGAAAAACCTCACCTCTCTGTGTGCCTTCATTGCAAAAGATCTCCAGCCCTCTGAGATGCTTCATGGCCCTCCTCTGAACCCAGTCTAATAGAGCTGCATCTGTCTTGTGCTGAGGATCCCAGAGATGGACAAAGTACTCCAGGTGGAGTCACACAAGAGCAGAGTAGAGAGGAAGAATGACCTTCCTTGGCCTGCTGGCTACTCCTCTTTTGGTACAGCCCAGGATGCGGCTGGGCCTTCTAGGCTGTGAGCACATGGTGTTGACCCACGTACAGCTTTTCATCCATGAGAATCCCCAAGTCCTTCTTGGCATGTCTGTTCTGAATGAGTCCTTCTCCCAGTCTGTATTTATGTCTGGGATTGCCATAATCCAGGCACAAAACCTTCCACTTGGACTTGTTGAACTTCATGAGGTTCTCATGGGCCCAATTTTGTTCGTCCACATGTCCCTGGATGGAATCCTGTCCTTCAGGATGTCAACTTCACCACGCACTTTCATGTAATCTGCACTCAATCTTACTTTGTCATTGATAAAGATATCAAAGAGTACCAGTCCCCACACAGACACCTGAGGGACGCCGCATGTCACTTGCCTCCACCTGAATGTAGAGCCATTGGGTGTAACTCTCTGGATGAATCCATCCAGCCAGTGGTTTATCCACTGAAAAGTCCACCCTTCAAATCCATGTCTCTCCAATTTGGAGTTTAGGGATATTATATGTCATTGTCTTGCAGAAGACCAGGTAGATGACATCAGCTTGTTTAATGCTGTGTTAACTGCAGAAGGCCACCATATTGGTCAGACATGATTTTCCTTTTGCTGTCTCAGATCATCTCCTGCACTTGCATTAACATTGCTTCCATAAGGATCTGCTCTGTGGTCCCCCTAGGTACAGAAGTGAGTGAATGAGCATGGTGAAGCATGTCTTGATGGGAAAAATGGATTTTATTCCCTAGTTATCAATTTCCACATATTGTAATGTATGTAGATTTTTGCTTTAACTTCGTGTATATTTGAATTACACTTTTAAAGTGGAACTCAAGTTTACCAAAAACATTGGTTTGGAATAGTCAAGAACTCCACACAATGACAGAAATTTACTTATGATATTTTTTGAGTAATTTTCTATTTGAGTATAAGTACTTAGAAGTAGCAGTAAAAGACTTGACATGGAAATTCACTGTAAAAAAGAGAATATATAATACCATTGTATCTATTTTTATATGCCCTACTTTTATTTTTATATGCCCATCTGCACAGACAAGAGTCAACTCTGCAAATAATTTTAATGAATACATCACAATTGTGACTACAAATATTTACATTTATGTTGTATGGGCAAATAACAGAATACGAATCTTTCTGTTCTAAATGAAAGTTATTACACAGGTTCTCTTGTCTTTACAGTCCAGCTTGTGTTATAGCGACTGATGAAAACCATAAACCTTGCACAAAACAAGAAAAGCACATTCTGGCAAAAATATGGAATATCTTGGCTTCCTTCTTTATTTAAAATTATTTCTTTGTGTTGTTCGGTTGGTTGGTTGGCTGGTTTGGTGATTTTTGTCGCTGGTTTTGGTGTTGGTTTAGTTCTGTTGGTGATTTCTTGGTCCTTGATGTACCTATTATTTTTCTAAGACTACTGTATAAGATCCTCACACTGAACAAAACACATTCCAACAGGAGATATCCAATTGTTGGTTGCAGAAAATCCTCTGGAAATTTAAGACAAAATTTTCAATGCACTGTACAAAAGGAGAAGTGTTCAAACAGGAATGAACTTTTCTTGTTCACTTCCTTTTAATGAAGTATCTGAATGCACAGAATAACTGCCCTAATTTGTTACTTTAAAGCAATTGCCTGATTTCATGAATATGCGTTAGAACTTTAGGCTCTTAGAGTAAATCTGTAGAGGATAGTTACTATTTCCTACAATTAATTTTCAGTGTTGAGGATGAAATGTAGCACACCATGTACATAATCTCTAGGGAAAATTACCCCTTTGAACTTTCCTTCCATTCTAGCCCAAATGTATTTCCCCCATATTTCTCTTTGGCTTCCAAAACCTGCCCTGGCCCCCTGCATTTCTATCCAGTGGAGAAAAAGTTACCATCCCGACCAGTGGAGAAAACATTGCCCTGCTAGGGGGATACTGCCCTGATTCTGTCTCATTTCAGTCTCTTTTCTTTATTCATGTTGTTACCTACGGGAACATGGTCTGTTAAAGGACAGTCAAAAACTGGCCAGAGTAAATGGAACAAGCTGTACATGGTTAGCATACAAATGCTTTCAAACTAAAAAAATGTGAGTAAAAATGTAGCTTAAATAGAAAAATGTGAGTAAAACTCCCAGCTCATATCAAGTTGTCTCAATGAAGAGCCTTCCTACTGGGAATACAGATTCCAAGAGTATATTTTGAAATAATGCATGTGGGCATATTTTATAATGTAACCCTTTATGAATATTCATTGACTTAGACTTCAGTGAAAACAGTGCCATATTCAAGTATCTATAACTGCCAAATTTTCACTACTTAGTCATTTAGTTAAAATGACACTGGATTTCAACAATTTCATCTGACGTGCAGACTTCCACTAGAAACATCCAAGTTGCATTGGTGTCTTCTCATCTTTGACCCTTTTTCTTCCTATATGCTATCTGATACTAGAATATTATATAATAATGTTCCTTCAATCTTAAGCTGCATGTCACTTATTGATGCTAGAATTATTTTTGAAGCAGGCAATTTGTATCTTTTAGGTGGGGAAATTATAAGTTTCCACTGCATCAGGAAACTCTGAATATGTTGGATTCCTCAGTTTACCAAGTCAGTATAAAAACGTGTACTAATTCATGATCACACCCTAAATTATTCATAGTCGTGAACCACCAAAAAAAAAAAAAGAATTTAATTTCTCCTTTTTTTTTTCCCCACCAATGTTAATTCAGTTTTCAGATCCTGGATTTGGACCTCATAATACAATATGATTTACAGCCATGGATTTTCGGTGGAATAAATCTGTTTGTTATATACATTCATAGCATATTCAGGTGTGTCTTAGAGAGGTGATCTGTGAATATGTGTTCACATGGTTATAAAAGAGACAAGATATGAGATGTTGCATTAATAGAGAAAACATTCAAAGCCAATTAAAAGTGGAATTGAGAACACTTTAAACAAAAAGCAAACATACAGGTCCATGAATGAAAGAGGAACTTGTGGATGGCAAAATATAGATTTTCATTTTTTTAGCCTCTTCCTAGTCCCCAGGTATCGATGTAAGTCGTGTATATAGCACATTAAAACTACTGTAAGTTGAGAGAGAATTAAAAAGGGGTTTCACTAAACTGAACCTTGGTAGGTAAAACCAAACTACAAACAGAGTACAAAGACAAAAAGAGGAATAGATGTTGTTAGTGGTAAATGTTCTAGATGAACTATGAAGGAAATTTATATTCAGATACATATTCAATAAACCACAGATATGAAATAGCATTTTCCCATTTCCAAATGTTTTTTTTAACATTGATTGCAATTAACCGTAATATTTACAATATTTTTCTATTCTCAGGAGTGTTGATGACATTAAATATTATCACACATAGAATTTCTGAAATCCCGAACTAAAGTTTGGTGCATGAAAATAATAGAAAAGTAAAAGGAATAGAAATAGCTCTAAAGAAAGTATAGCAATTACATACTGTTGCCAGTAGTATGCCAATTAATTCGCTCTTATTATTCTTGTATTTAGATTAGGTTTATTGAGAGACTGTAGAAAAATAGACTAATATTAAATTGATACCTAAAGACTTTTGGTTATTTATACATTCTTTATATCTTTGTAGCTTTTTAGGTTTTTGTTATATAGCTATATTGTTTTAAACACTTTTTCACACTTGAGAATAGTAGATTACCCTTTCTCACACTCAGTGCCGTCTTCCTAAAATGTTGCTTACTCTCATTTTCAAAAAAAAGAATGTCTAACAAGGACACTCGGTTTTGCACTAGCAGTTGGGACACATAACAAAATTTAAGGTTAAAAGCCCTTCCAGAGACTCCAAGGGGCAAGACCATGCCTGGGTTACCAGGACAACCTACTTCCGATTGGATGTACTTGCTAGATAGTCTAATTATTAAATTTATAAAAATTTTAATAATCTGACAGGATGTATACACATACCCATATTTTCTGCACCTGAAAAATTTTACTAAAGAACTACTATTTGTGTTACCACCATTAATATTGTTTGGAAAGTTTGTCTTTCAATTTCAGGCAGCAAAAGCATCAAAGCACTTTCATATCCTTGAATTAAGGGAGCCTTATAGCAATTCCCAAGCAAATGATGAATAAAATAAAAATTTTATCATTATTTTTCAATGAATAAAAAAGGACCAATTTAGGACAGGAACCTTGGATACTGCAATGGAGTTTTACAAACTATTCTTTGAATTTGCATGATAGGAAAAAATTGTATGAGAACATATTTAGTCTGAATGTATATAGCTGTTAAACTAGTTTGTCTCAGATTAATCAATGATATTATAATTTTCAATAAATGGATTCTGATTTTTTTTCTTAGGTCAGGTATTCACCAGAAAAAAAAAAATTGTAATGTATAAAAGTCATAGTTCTTTTATAACCAAACCTTTCTATATAATACTAAAAATTTAAATATTTGAACTGTATTGTATCAGGAAAACAATAGATGCAGCATTTTCCTTCCACAAAGCCCCAGAATGTTAAAAATAACTATTGTTTAAAATATGATTACCAAGTTGTGCACAAGAGGACACAACAACTTGAAACACAGGTGTCTGTCCCAAACTTTGCTCAAGAAGAAACCAAATTCTGCTCAACTTCTGCTATAGAAATATTGAAAAGATGCATATTTAACTTTCCCATCTTTTGATTCTTAAAAACATTTTAATTTGCTCACAATTCTTAAATGAATAATACATGAAAATGTTAGTACCCCATTTAATATATGAAATATTATAAAATAAAGAATATTCATAATATAATAAAATTATATTCATTCCTTTCTAAATTTTCCTTTTTTAACATGTGGCAAATTCATTTGGTATTTCTAAAGAATTCTGTAGGCGTCCCTGTTATTGTTATATGAACAATACAGTTATTTTATTTTTCAGATGTCAAGTTCCAGTGTTTCTTTTTTATAGTATTTAAAACTTGATACCAATTCTGGCAGGAAATACCTGTTTTCAAATATAATCATGTTCTTATAGCTAGTCATTCATGTGACTTTGGTTTAGGTCTTGATTCAAAGGTCTTGATCTGGTCACTGAAAGGTAGCACTTTCACTAAGCACTACGTACAACAATCTAACATTTCATACACAAAAACCAGAATTTATTTATGAAGCTTAGTGCACCTATGACTAATCCAGTACCTATTGCCGTTTAGCCATTTTGAAATTTATTTTTCAACATTCCTTTGCTTTTATTTTTAATACAGAATCATCCTTCCATGTAATTATCTTGGCTTTACCATTCAGTAAAAAATCCAAATATATAATCATAGTTTATTTTTTAAGCAGCCATTGTAACATAAATACTACCAAAACTTTTTGGCTTTGTTTTCCAAATGAAATCCCCTTAAACTCTTATCGTGTCTTGTAGTGCATATTTAAGTTCTTTCTGCAGGTGATCACGGAAACAAAAAAGGCACCATTTTACCAGCATAAAAAACTTCTGCCTTCTTTTTGTTTATTCTCTTACACCTTCACTACTTATTTCTTGATTCTTTATTGAAGTATTTTATGACTTAGCATAATGAATATTTAATACGAGCTGGAAAATGAATTGTAAATTATGTTAATTTACTTAATATATTTTTACTTCTCAGTATTTTTACATTAAAAAGTTGAATGTGTCCTTTACAGCCTTCTTTTCAAAGATATTATTATCAAGATTATAAATATGCAAGAGCATACCTGGCTGCTTTTTAGTTGCCTTTATGTTTATAGATTCCTATCTGTTGGTAGTCAAACGATAAAGACAAGCTAGGTGATTAATTTTTCCACTGTGGTAATCACATTGATTTAGTTCATATTCATGACATTTCATATTGTTAACAGTCAATGACCCCAAATTAATATAGGAACAGTTTTGGCAAACCAAAGCACAATCTGACAATGCATTTACAGCTATGATTGTGTTCTTACCGTGCTGAGATTGAAATGTCAATTATATTGGGGACGAGGGAATAGTGCATGTATAGAAGAAAAAAATTAACATGTATGAATATACTTGAAAGTTAAACTATTGTTGCTGAAAATCAGCACTCTAAGCATAGGCATATGACCACTGAGAACATATAAAAACTAAAGATGTATATTTCAGAAATATGAAAGCATATTACAAGTACAGAACATCTATGGAAAGCCACAAAAAGAACCTTAAAGAATTAATGAAGCAGCAGGCTATCACTTATCTGATGATTTGCAATCATAAATCCCACTAATGATGGTGACACCTCTATTGCTCAGAAATGAATTTTCTAATTGAGTTTTTGGAAATTGAAAACCTAAATACTAATCTTAGAAATTTTGTTTTAAGGCAAAGGGTCAATTCCTTTGTAGCCAACAACTGCAGAGTAGCTTCACCTGATTTTTGTACATTTCACTGTGGCTGCTGGTTGAGAGCTGAGATCATGTGCTTAGATTTTGTGTGCATTACACATCCATCTGTTCCTCCGTCTGGCAAAGGAAAAAAAAAAAAAAGAAAATTAAGAAAAAGAAGTCTAGAAATGCTTTATAAACTCTTTCCACCAATACACCAGTTGTTAGCTTCCTGCTGGTAGCCCTAGTATAAGCATCATTGGGTAATTATTTCAAGCAGGAAACAACCAACCCACATGTTCAAAAGTAATTACTAGCTCAATTAACTATCCAGAAGCAGGTAATTTTTTTTCTTAAGATGCAGAAACAGAAAAGTTATAATAATTGTGCATCTTTAATATAAGCATTGAGATAGCATCTGCGCAATTTTATACCTGTACATATTTTTGTAACTGAAACAAAAATTTCGTACTATCATAAATGGTCTATATAAATCATAAATCACAGAGGGTCATCTGAAATTTCCTATGTATTTTTTGTGGTAGGTGCAATATTAGGCCTGTCGTTATTTAACATTTTCACTAATGATTTGAAGATAAGCAGAACTAAATTCACGCATAGTATTAATTGGGAAGTACTGTACATTTAGCTGAGGACAACAGCAGGGACATGAGAAGTCAGAAAAGCACAAGTAGAAAATAGCAATATAGACAAAGAAAAGAACACACTAATGCATCTGGGGAAAAATAAATCAGAACCAGGACAGTACAACTGGGGGGAACTGTGAAAGCTGGTACACTCTAAGAGATTAAGGGGTAGCAGTGAACAGCAAACATGAAAACAAACCTGAATCAGAGACAGAAATAGCAAAGATGTACCTCACCAACAGCTTCAGAAATTTGCTTTTCTGCTTTGAACAGTTAATCTCCAGCAGATACCAGTTTTTCTCCATCTCCTTATTCCTGTTTTTTTGCATATTACCATAAAAGATAAAATTACATTATATTATAAAATGCCATAAGGCCTTTTCTTGACTGATTCATAAAGTTTTTAGTGGTTTAAGCTTCCTTTTATGTGGTCTGCCCCAAATACCAGCAAAAGGAGTCACCTAATTCTCTACAAGGAGCAATGTGATATAAACAGAGAGATGGTCTTATTACCCTATCTCTGAAATCTACATTCCTTAATCCAGCATTTTTTTCTTCAGAAACTTGAAAATACCATTGAGCTGCAGTTATTTTTCTCAGCTTTAAAAATGCTTTCAGATTCTTAACCTCAAAAAAGCTTTCCTGTCTGCTCATTTTTTATTTTGGTAGCATAAACATTGAAAGACACTGATATGATGTGGTATGGGGTGCAAAGTGAAAGAAGTTTTGGCAGAATGTCCCTTTTCAAAGCCATTTCATTATAAGTACTATGAAATTACTTAAGCCTGCCTATTTCACACTTTAGTCATCAAACAGTCAAAATTTCATAATACATTTCCGCACTTTGGTATCTTTTAAGCATTTAACTTCTGTATGATTATATGTAATATATTAATTGGTCTGGTCTTCCTTTACCGCATATGGTAAGAAACAGGTGCTCCAATTGCATAATGCTTTTATGGTACATCAATATTGAATTAATGTCTTCTATGTGCTCTATCAGGCCAACAGATATGACAGTCAATGTTCATAAAACCAAACACTGTCCCATAATTTATTTTTTTGTTAATTTGACAAAAAACATAGCTCCAGGTCATAGGTTCAATGAGATTTGTTCTTCGACATTAGAAGCCAATTTCTTCCTACACCTGCCAGTAAGAGTGAAAATTACAAATTATCTGAGTAATGGATCTAGTGCAAGCTGCCAGTCATCCTATATATTCTAAACTCTTCAAACACAAGTAACCTCTCATCCAAAAGTTGATTGGATTTACAAGCATGTAACACTGCCCAAAATGGTAAACCATATCTCTTTCTAAATGGAGATAGCTTAAAACAAACTAAAATTAACTTCCAAGAGAAAGAAGAGAATTTCAGCTCTAATGTCAAAAAACTTTAATCTGAAGAGGTGAAGGTGAAAATTCCTTCTGAATTTACAGCAAATTCCATAGTGGAATGAGATTGTCATTATTATTTAATTGGGATTTTTAACTCAGATATAAAATTGACTCCAGACTAATATGCATCCTGAACCAAAAAGAAACCCAGTAATTCACTAATATACCTTTCTTGCATTCTAAACCTTTCTAAAATGTGTATGCATGTGTTTATAAAAGACATGATCTTATTTGTATGTTTATTTCACTATTTTCCACATATGCCTTATTCTGCAAAAAAAAAAAAAGCTGGGGTGAGGGGGAAAGTGAGCATCAAATAAAAACAAATTTCAAACCATAAGTGCAGAAATATATTTCAATGGCTTTTTACAAGAAAATGTATCAATGCTTGTGACTATATATGCTTTGTTGGGATGCCTGAAGTGTTAAATACTGTAGCTGGCAATATGAGAATATTTAAGAAGGTATGAAAGACTAACTGCATTTAAAACACCATTTTTCCTTGACACTACTAGCAAGACGGCTTGACTGAGTTCATAATTCTTCTACTCCACTTTACAAATTATTTATGAATTCTATTTATCTGTACTACTTTGTGCCTACCTTACAGAGAAAAATTGTGTTCTTTCTCACAGGCCTACAGTTATTAGCAATATGTGAGGGAAGTGCCAACCTTCTGCACAGTTTGTGTTCCAAAGGACAAGAAGCCTCAGCAATGTACTGCAGATTTTCAATAATCTCGCAATGAAAAATTGTTTCACTGCTCATAGAAGTGAAGCAATCTACAAGTGAGATGGCTGTGAGGTTCTGTAGAAGCAGCTCAGCTGGACCAGGGTCCATCAGTTAGAAAAATTTTGCCTCAGATTTCTTCATAAATCATGTGGAATGCTTCAAATTAACAACTGGGGAGAATACTGCAGGCACTTCTTCCACTGTTGAGTCTAATTTGAACAGTTTCCATAGGACTGGGCACAGTAAAATGAGACATGTTGGTGCCTGCTGTTAAGGAGTCAGTCCTACTGTTGGCTTGATCTTTGCCAACCATTAGGAATGTACATTTCACTTCAAGGGTACTGCAGCATGGCCAGGCTTCCCAGACAATATGGGAAACCTACCCAGGAGCTTTTCAATAGTCATGTACATGAAGCTCCAGCTCACCTGACACTGCCCCCACTTCAGGACATAGCCGGAAATAGGAGACCCTCTAGAGGTCCTTTCCAAATTTTATGGGATTCCATGACTCTTAATTACCTGCTTTCAGGGAGTCACCAATGTAAGTGTAATGTTCTAAAAAGGCCAAAGTATATAAACCATGTTTTTCTGTGGAAAAATAGCTACATGACAAGAACCCAGCTAATCTAAGTCCTGCACCTGCAAGGACACTGTCCTTGAGCATAGCTGTGTTACCATAACAAAGTGCTGCAGTTGAGAGACTAGAGACATGAGAAAAAGCAGATGTAACTCCTTTGGAATGAAGAAGCTGATATCTGTATTTAACCAATAGACTGCTGACTTACAGAATATGCATGAGCTTATTAATTGTTGTGCATAAAAGTTTGATGTTCTTTTCAATAAACGAAGCTTGCTGAACACTCATATTGAAAGTCCCAAGCCTTCCCTGCACCGAGACAAATGGCCCGCTGCAACATTTTTCTTTTTCTTTTAAATTGAAAAGAAAAAGGAAAAAAGTAGAACTAAATGTTTTTCAAAAAATAATAGATAAGTACTGATTGTTTTTTACTGAAGTGCCTTTATCAAAGTCTAAAACAGAATAGAAGACAGAATTCTGAAACAAGAAAAACAAAAAAACCTATTGAATCAGCACAATTTTTTTTTGTAAACACAGCACGCATTACAACTTCATTAGTGATAGCACTGTTTTATGGTTTATTACTGTGAAAGAGATACATATTTTAACAGAAATTTTTCTTTTTCACAACAGAACTGTAGGATTTAGAAAGAATTATACTCCTTCTGCCTATAAAGATGTTTTTTATGAACACAGATAAATGCCGTATCTTCCAGGCTGGATAGATGAACATATTGAAGCTATAGTTCAAAACACTCTTTGAGCTGTCTGAAAGGATTATTGACTTTATTACTCTAAACTTTTGGACATAGTCATCTTGAACTCACATTGGCTGAAGCACATTCAATTGTGGAGGAAACAGGTACATATGCCATGCCTGACACAGTTCTAGCTATGTGATCCCTCCACTCTTTACTTTATGAAAAGGGAAAATATACTTTGGCAACAAAGATTATAGCTACAACTCTAATTTTATTCTAGATTAAAAGAGTAGCCTTAAAGGCATCTAATTCCTCCCACTGTCATACTCAAAATAAATAGATGTATACCAAATTTTATGAAGAATTATCTGCATCTAGATGACAGTCTTAACATCATATGTCAATGAAGCCCTTAAGCAAATTTTTGAAAAGCAGCTGTCACATATATGATTAAAAAAGAACACCAAAATAAGGTTGCTTTTTTTCCTTTATTTTCTGCTCTTGTAAATTGATGGATCTATCTGGGTACATTAGGATTTCACTGGATGTTTAAAAGAAACTGCTCTAGATGAACTTGAAAGTTTTACATCATGTTATGAACTCATTGATAATGTGTAAGTTAAATAATTAACTCTACCTCTAGTCTAATCTGTCATGCAACGATTATTTTTTACATTGCATTAATTTTATCTATTTAACTAGATTCTATATAAAATTTGAACTAGGACAGTAGCATTCACATGTGATCTACCAAATTTATCAACTATTTCTATTTCTAATTTAAAATGCTGTCAAAATCATACTAGCAACATGTCTTTGTTTTTAATTATCCTACAATAATTGAGTGAAGAAACACCTTCTCATTTATGATTCTGATGGGACAGTATTTATTGGGTTTGTATGGCAAAGTTTTGGTAACAGGGGGATGACAGAGGCAGTTTCAGTGAGAAGTTGCCCAAAGCTTCCCCTGTGTCTGATGGAGCCAATGCCAGATGCCTTAGACTCACCCCTGGCCGAGGCTGAGCCCATCAGTGAAGGTGTTAATTCTTCTGGGATAACAGAGTTAAAGAAGGGGGAAACTTTACTGTCCTAGAGGAAATTGCAGCTGGAGAGAGAATGTGTGAGAGCGACAGCTCATGGTCTGTGAAGAACGGGGAGGAGGTGCTTCAGGTGATGAAGGAGATTCATCCCTGCAGCATATGGAGGTCCACTATGGAACAAATATCCACCTGCAGCCCATGGAGGACCCAGATGGGTGCTGGAGCAGAGGGATGGAGCAGATGGATGCCAAGAGGAGGCTGTGACTGTGGGAAGCCCATGCTGGAGCCGAATCCTGGCAGTGGCACTGTGGCAAGAGGAGCCTACCCTGGAGCAGGTTTGCTGCCTGGATTTGTGACCCTGCAAGGGACCTGCACTGGAGCAGCCTGCTTCTGAAGAACTGCAGCCTCCAGAAGGCACCCACATTGGACTAGGGGAAGAGTTTGAGGAGTACTTCCTCTAAGGAGGAAGGAGCCGCAGAAATTACACGTGATGGCCTGACCATAGCCCCTATTCCCTATCTCCCTGCATAGCTGCTGAGAAGGAGGTAAACAATTCTTGAGTTAAGTTAAGCCCAGGAAGTAGGGAGGCATGGGGGAAAAGTGTTGTTAAGATTTGGTTTTATTTCTCATTACCTTGCTGTGATTTGGTTAAGAGTAAATTAAACTAATTTTCCCAAGCCTGTTTCGGTTGATGGTGACTGCTGAGTGATCTCTCCTTGCTCTTGTCAAGCCTTTTGTTCTGTTTTCTCTCCCCCGTCCATCTGAGGAGGGGAGTGATAAAGGAGCTTTGGTGGGCACCTGATGTTCAGCCAGCATCAACCCACCACTGGCTGTACATGAAATCAGTATGTTATTTAAGGTGTAAAATATAATTGACAACATATGGTAAATTACTGCAGGTTGATATGATAGTGGTAATAAGGTTATAGATTTTTATATAAGGGCTTTACAGAGAATAAAAATATTATTGTTTAATCTATGGCTAAAATTTTATGTATCTTAGTATATTTGAACTTTGCAAGACTACTACCATGGCAAAACAGTGACTTTAATAATAATTTTGTCAAAAGTTGTCATGACATTGCAGACTTAATATTGTCACATATTATTTTATTGTCACGTATTATTGTCTTTAGATGTTGGCATGACCCTTTAATAAGAAAAAAATTAGGTTTTTTTAATCTACATTTTTTTCCAGGATAAAAAATTCCTAAAACTACTAGCTTGTAAATTTACTGTATTATGATCTAATTATATTAACATTTGGCGTTCACTAGTTAGCTTTATAAACAATACTTGGTGAATTAGCAGGAGGAGAAGAAGGTAATTAATTCACAGACATCAATATATTTTTTATGATATACAAGAGTTTGTGTTTGACTGATTTTGAGGTTCAAACCCACAATTTTGTGACAGCAAAACTGACCATTTTATGATCATGCCTTCACTGGTGAAAGTTTAGCATCAAATTACAGGGAGAAAAAAACCCCACGTAAGTTCCACCCTGCTGGGATTAATGCTTACCTAACAAGAAACAACCATAGCTAAAAATAAAGTTCTTCTACCTTCTCAAAGCTATGTTATTTTAAAAGGTTAATTTTCAAGAAAAAATATTCAACAAGTAGAAATAGATACAGCTGCGCTCGTTAGGTTTATGCTGTCACTTTTTGAGCAAACTTCTCCTTTCCTAAGTCCCTTCTCCCAGAGATCATTATCAGCATGTACTACACATTGTTAGTGCTTTTCGTGTAAGGCTAAAATAATCATTAACCTTAAAAAAAATTAATGAACATACTTGTACCAAAACCTAGAAAATGTGCCATTCTTTTATGTTTCTATCCATCTGTTTACAAGACACCTAGGGGCTTCACTATTTTCACAGTAGTCTTATGAGTAATGGTATAACATATGACTTTTAAATGATTTATTAGGAATCCATACAGATGGGAAAAACAAAGGATGCAATTAGAGGTGGCAACTATCGATTAAAAATCCTGATATAGTTCACTTAAAGAAAGGAAAATGATAAATGACATGATTTTATCATTGGACAGAATGTCAAAGAAAACATTGTTGTTTCTCATATATCTCTAGTGTGAACTTCTCTGGAGAAGTTCAATATACTTTCTGGTGTTTGAAAAAGAGGAAAAATAATTTTATTAGTTTTTCATAAGACAATTATGGGATGGTTACATCAGGTGGGAAAAGAAAAGAAAGTCAAGGCACAGGTGAAAAACCCAGCTGATTCTATGAACTTCTCTGTAATGGCCCCATAAATAGTTATACCAAAAAACAATAGTGCTGAAAGAATCTAATTTACAAAATTATTATTAAATATTCATTTTTTTCCCTATTTCACTAAGAAACAGTTCCAGGAATACAGATCTTAATAATTTATTTTCTTTGCCAAAATAAGAACTCAGGAGGCTAAATTAATTTCTGGCATAGCACTAATGAATGCAGTGAAATCACACAAGGGGTCATTTTAAATCAAAATGTTTGATGGACTTCAAATTTCACCAAAAGTTTTCACCTCTTTATATAAAATGCATAGTAGAAAAAAATCACAACGAGAAAAACAAACAAAAAAAACGCCACATGCAGAAAAAAAAAAACCACACCGCAAAACAAACAAAAAAAAGAATCACCAAAAAACCATCATGAATCAATTGCTCAAAATAAAAGGCAAAAAAGGGAAATAATTTGGAAATAACCCAATATTTTGGGGTTTGCACTAAATAAAAGAAAAACAGAACAAAATATGGAGTATAAAAATTATCCAATCCTGTTTTCTAAAAACCAATAGAAAAGTGGTAAATTAAGAGAAAATTATGAACCCCAAGTAACTTAAATCGAAGCCTGGATACAGAGATCCTGTTCTCTAGACCACTATTCTAACTTGCAACAGCTTGCCTGCCAGGCTATGAGAACAGTGTAGTGGGCCAAAAATCCATAAACGAGGTGAACTCTAAACCATTTACACATAAGTGAATAATTTCCAGATGAAAGGAAAGTCAAGATATTTCTCCATGTCTAGCTTATTAATATTGAATCTTTCTTCTGATTTTTTTTTACTATAATAGAATAATATTTTCTGCATGATGAGAAAAAACCCAAGAGCACAGCAAAATCTGTGCCACAAACCAGGCACCCCTTGGAAAGTACAAGGACAATCCATTCTTCCTTGAAAATGCACACTTTGAAAATTCCACAAAACAGTACAGAAATATCTTAGTCAACACTTACATGGAATTAAATGGGTTTTTTCCACTGGATGAGTGGTGCACTGGTAAGTTTGGATTTGTATTTGCAGCTCAGCAGAGGAAATACTTTTTCCATACTCTGAATCAAAGATTCTTTATAGATCTTACAACTAGGTGGGTTTTTTTGGCTCCTGATTTTGATTCTGGAGGCAATGTAATCTGACACTAAAATCAATGCAACTCAGCATACTGATTTGAAAAGGAGTTCCAAGTGGCACTACAGGAGCTAATGGAAAATGCAAGTGTATGTGATGTCAGGATTTTATTAATAATTTCAGTAAAATGTGAGTTTTTCTGTTACCCAGTTATAAAATGCAAATAATAATACCTCCCTACATCTTTAGAGAAATATGTGCAACCACACTATGGAAAAAGTGCCTTGAATAGATTTGGATCCTTGTGGCTTTTTTGCTTATTTTTTGGGGTTTTGAGGGGTTTTTTGTGTTTGTTGTTGTTGTTTGTGTTTGGGTGGATTTTTTGGGTTGTTTTTTTTGGTTGTTGTTTTTTTGGTTTTTTGTTGGGTTTGCTTTGGTTTGGTTTTTTAATGAGCACTGCTGTTAAGCTAATAGTATGAGAATCCGGACATTTCTATTTGGGGTAAAGTTTCATCCTCCTTCCATTAGCATTTAGAAAAAGGCAGAAACTTTGGATTTCAGGCTTAATTACAGCCTTTAAGAAATGCACCATTTTTTAATCCAAATCTGTTAAAATACCCTCCTAGTATTTCTGTCTATCTAAATTCAAGGCTTCAAGTGCCCATAAAGTACAGCGGCCACCAGAGGACGGGTGTATCAAAAATTATTTCAGGTATATCATGTTCAAATGCATTATTTTCTTTTAACTCATTCATAAACTACCTCTTCCCCTACTGACAGGGAGTAGAAAATCATCATCGTCTTTTTACTCAAAGAGACATTCGTGTGGCAGTCCAGCAGGCCCTGTAAAGACACCATGTCAGAAAGCAGTGTTCATTGTGCTCCCCAGAAAAAACTTGAATGTGATCTAGTGAGTGATTTTAAGTGTATGTAAGTGGTTTGCAGTGTGTATATGGGAAATGCTTATGGCACTGTGGAAGTCAATGTTTTGGGCTTGCATTTGCCAAATTTAAAGTTTCCATAGTGCTTTCAGGGGAAGTCGCCAGCAACAGAAGAAAGAAATGCAAATATTTGATAAGGGAACTAGTTGCTATAATGAAATCTTGAAAAACATACTCCTCCTTGTTGTTACTTACTTAACTATGATCAGGTGGAGTTTTCAATGACTTAGACTAAAAGTAAGCTCTTTTCATTGTGGTCAGAAAAAATATTGGAGCCCAATGTTCTTTACCTCTAAAAATTACCTTTTAAAAAACATTAGGTTATATCTTAAAATAATTGATAAAAATATACCACATGTGACATATCTATGTATTTATGACATGAGTTATGCTTCTCAGTGTGATTTACAAGATCAGATCTTAGAGCAATAGTTAAGCTAAAAACAGCAAAGCAGCAACACACCCTATAAGCCAAAACTATTGTCAGAACAATGGAAACCTAGTCTAATCACCATTAGTCCAGATATAATTGTAACGCAAAAAGAAACAGTAGTGATGCAGTTAAAATTGATATAAACACTTTTTTGAGTTCCTACTCTTTTTTTTCTGCTGTTATGTCCTAGGTGCCAGCATTCTTCTCTGCCAAACCCCGGGTCTCCTCAAAATCCCTGATATAATATGAGGCTGGTATGTCTCTGCACTCTAAACATCACTGTATTAGAGTGGTAAATACCTTATACTTCCTACAGCAGACACTCATTATTGCTGCCTGCAAAAATCTAGTTGTATGCACTGCTAGCTCAATAAAACTGCGTATGGCTGTAACATAAACAGCTAAAAAGTGAAAGAAGTTAGCCTTGGGCATCTGGTCAATTAAAGAAATTGCTGTCACAGCTAAAGCAAGGAAAACAAAGCTGCAGGCAGGTCAAAAAAAGTTCACGATGAGCAAGAATGAGAAACCCAGCCCTGAAGCCTTACAAACTCTGTGCAAACCTCGTGAGCCATCTCAAGCCGTGGCAGCACTGTAACAGAGTTACATGGTTATACATTTGTAAGGCCCAAACTGACTACTAGCTGAGGTGACTGCAGTCACTCCTCACAGAACTCTGCAAAATTTGGTGAGGGTTAAGTTCTAAAAATAGGAATTTCACAACATCAAGATTTTTGCTAAATTTTCAATACAAAATGCAATCTAAATTTAACCTTTCCCTCTTTCTTTGCATCCTTATTATTTTTATTATGATTTCATTATAAATAATCATCCTAATGACTTTTTTATAAATGGGATTTTTATGTCCCATTATGTCAGGAAAATGTAGTTTAACGTCTCATCCTTTTTTCCACATAATCGAAACTCTTTTCTGTGCTCATTCCTCTTCAAATATAGAAGAAAAGCAGACCATTGAAAGCCATCCTTTTTTACTGTCTAAAAAAGCTTCTATCATAATCTCCCACAAAACCTGATAAATTTTATTTTGGTCACCTTCCTCTCTTGCACTCTCTCATGTGATTATCACCTCTATCTTTGTTTCAGAAATACGAGCTAAATTACTACATTGAATGCACTTTTTAATTTTAAAACATATACACAAAGTAATCTCAATATAGGCTTTTTTTGTTCAAGCATAAAAAGCAAAAAACATCTTGGAACACAGAGTTTAGCCTGGTGTTCCAGTCCAGTTTTTAAAGTTATTAGAAATATCTCTGCCTGGATTAAGGAGCAAATGAGACCACATGCCAAAGTCAATAGTATGGATTTTATTTAATTGTGAATATGAGAGAGATTAAAAAAAAAAAAAAGAATTAGAAAGAAATAGAAAAGAGGTGCGGGAACAAAAAAGAGAGTGACAGAGACAGATGAAAGACAATATCATCACTCTGTGGATCCCACTGCCCTCCCTATGATTCTCTTCAGCTGGTCTTCTTGGTGGTGAGGGTCCCCCAAAAAGCATAGAATCCAATGCTTGAGGGTTCCCCAAAAAGCATAGAATCCAATCCTCTTTCAGTCCAGGTGGGAGTGCCCCGGCACCACCCTTGCAGGGGGGAGTCTGACAGTCTCTTGCAGCAGTCTCTGGATCTGTTCCACCACTTTGTGCCATGTGTGATGCTGGGCTCCAAGGCCTCAGGAATGGGGAGCCCTTCAGGGGGTCTTTGATGGATTATGACCCCCCCTCAGCTGCCTCCCACATGAATGTCCCATGGATGTGGCTCGTGGGGTTAGGATGGGATGGGTGTTCACCGCCTCTGGCCAGAGGTTACACCACCATCCAGAACCTCCTCCTTCCCCCTCGGTTTGGGGGGACTCTGTGTAAACCTGGCCAAAGCTAACCAGGGATGATTTTATGCTGCATTTGGCTTTCTTATGGATGCTTTCTTTTCCTGCAACCTTGTTTACATCTCCCTAGACCTAAGACGATTGAACAATTGTGTCTCCTCTGTCTTACCTAGGCATATTAACTCACAGTCCAAAGTCCCAGTCAGGCACCTTCAAGGAGTGGTGTGCTTCTATGGTTGTATCTTCTTTAGAAAGTTTTTGATATAATGGGCAAAACTCCTCCATGACAATGTTTAAGGCATGAACCATTTCAGTCTCTGACACCTGGGAATATGCCTTAATACTGAATTTTACTATATCCCAGGTGTGTGTTGCCTCTTTCATGTATAAAAAAGTGACACACCTCTGTCCTGCAGAAGTTACACACTAAATTAAACATGGCAAAATTTATAACTGCATATTTTTATAGAGAGAATCTATTGAGTGGAAAGGAACATGAAGCTTCAAGTACTTAGAAATTGCAGGCTAGGAATTTAAAATTATTCTCATGATTATAATGAAAAAAATTTGCGAGAAAAGAGGTCCTTTTCATTTATAACAAAATATAGTAAAATGCTCTAGGTGTTAAAGAAGAGTAGAGGTCTCAAAGGACAGTATGGAAATACGACATTGATAGGTCTTCAGCAGTGCTAGCATTAATTTCTTATTTTGGATATTGCAGATTCTCTTTCAATACAGAGAGATAGTGGAAAAACTGGATGGGATTAGCTACAATGGGCTGAAACTGAAGTATGTAATGCCATGACATCTTCATCTTTCTCATAGAGAATCCACCTCAAGTCAGAAAAATTTTTCATCATGAACACTCATTTCAGACTGTATAAATTTTCTAAAGAATGCAAGATCAGAACAGCATACATTCAGAACAGGATCTGTAATACTGCTGTGCCAATTAAATTAAGCATTCAATTTATAGAGGATATCATGGCAGCATAATAGGATTTCCTAGAACAGGGCATCATTAAAGATTATAAACTGGCATCTGTGACATTTGACTGCCTTTTTAAAAGTCTACAAGTAATTAATAAAACACAGTTTAATTAACGCAGTTCAGTGTTAGCAATGCATGTTTCCATGTTTGCATTAAGGAATCATCTAAGATAATATATTAATGGTCCAAATTATTGTCTCGGGAGTTGATGCAGCTACATTGGCATAAACCTGGAAGACCTTGATTGACCTGTGAATTTAATAACTAATAGTTGCTGAAGTATATTATACTCAGTTATAATTTTTGTTAATGTTTTCATATGTCTACTTAGAGAATACCTATTCTTTTAGAAAATTCCCTCAGGAATTCTGAATTCCTCCTCTTAACTCCCTTCCACATAAATTCAAATGTTGTCCACAGAGTTATTGAAAGACTGGGGGCAGAGGCCACAACTGTATATGAATTGAGAAGAATACAGTTACTCCACTGAAAATATGACTTTTCTTTCGTCCATTTAAAAAAAAGCTTTGTTCAGACCTGGTAATCTTATTTTCCTATAAACTCCTCTTTTCTGAGTCTTTTTGCAAACCCTGTGCACTATTTCTTCCACTGTGATGGGTTTGGGAAATAGTAAGAGAGTTCTTTAGAAGAATGCCCTCTGCCTCATTTTTAAAAGGATTATCATGAGTTACAGTGAAAGAGAAATAACATCTTGATCTCTACAGAGAGAAGTTGCTTTGGCCCATGTTATTTCTGAAAGACACAAGTAGCAAATACTCATTCCTTTGTCTCACTCAGCATCTTTCGTTCATAACACTTCACAAGCGTCATCGAAATAGTCCTTCATCTCTATTGATTGCAAACTAAACAGCTTTATTAACTAAGTACAACACAGCAGAATTTTAAAAAGGCATTAGTGCCACCGCATTATCTAGAGCCCATCTGACCAGTAGCTTCATAAACGAAACCCTTGCCTGTATTGATCTGAAACTCAGAATAGGGTAAAATAAAAGCCAATGTATCTGAGATTTCTGGTAAAAATATGAACAGAAAGGCTGGTTAACTACTGGAGAAATATTATTTGTATACATACAGCCTAGGCCCTTCCACAAGCAGGCTTGTAGCTTTTTCCAGCCTGACTAACAGGACTAACAGAGGAGAAACAGAACATTAGACCATACTGTAAAACAACTTGTAATCCCTGGAAATGGGATCCCTTATTTTTTTGAGTTTAGTAACATCTCCAGTACAAACTCTTCCACTTTCCAAAGAGAGTCTTAAAGCTTGACTAGCTTGACTTGCAGTTAAATTTCTGTGTAGCTTGAATTTAACAATTTGCAATCTGAATTAAAACTTTAAAAAAATCCAGAGTATGAAAAACATTTTTGACAAAATCTCTTTCTCAGAAGGAATAAGAATATTTTGATCATCTTTATTTTGTTCTTCACTTTTTTTTCTATTATGTTTGTGATTAAGAAAAAGAAAAGAAAAGAGCAAAGGAAAATCGTCTCGTCATTGTTTAATTTCTTTTTTTAATTTTTCAAAATCATTAAATGGAAAAATAATGTATTTTGAGATAATTCTCAAAAATAATGAAATGAAATTAAAAAATGAAAGAAATTACAATACAAAATTAAAATAATTAAATATAAAGTAAAAATAATTGTGATTCTAAATAGCAAAAAAAAAGTTGGCTTTAAATAGCATTTTCTTCTGCTACAAGTAGATTATTTTACTTAAGAAAAAACAAAAGCAAAGAAAAAGAAACAAACCCAAGAAAAACCCCCGAAGAAAAGTAATTTATTTATCCTGAAATAAATACTTTAAAACATCATGAGTACAGTGAACTGATTTTCACAAAAAACAGTAATAAACATCTATCTTTAGGAGAGGTACTGCTCTCATTGAAACAGGAGAGATACAGGAAATACTCAGAAGTACTCCTTCCCCATGCATTCTATTAGGGAATTAAATATACTCTCAATCAATTTTCTAATTTTGTATTTGAATTTGTCTGGCTTCATCTTTTTTGCCAGCTTTGTTAAGCCCTTTTCTGCTAAATTAATTAATCTTATATTTTGAACCTGAGAAAATATTTATGGACTGTAATCAAATCACTTCTTCATTTTGACAAGATTAATAGATGTGGTCCTTTCAATCTCTCCAAATCCAAGAAACTAATGTCTGTATGTCTCCTTATTTACCTTACTCATTGATTCAACAGCAATCATCACAAATAGTTTCCAATACTTGCCTGATCTATACAATAAATGTATAGTAAGCCAATATATGGCAAATATTTATGTATAAATATGTAGGGATAAGATCAGGTGGTTGTCTTCCTAGTGCCATCCCATGTTTTTACATCCAGGGATTGCATTAGGCTATATCTATGTGATGTGACACACAAAGTGCAACACACAAAATGTAGGATGCCCTTGCCACCCCTAATGTTTATGTATGTTGGCTTCCTCTCTGAAGGCAGGACCACTATTCCTCTGCATGGGACATAGTTTGCATTCAGCTGCATTAGACCTACACTCAGTTTTGTTTGCTTTTTTGATCAAAATACTGTTGCATGGGATGACCATTGAAATTTTTGTGAACAGCATGTCCCAACTAATCTCTTGGACAACAGGCAGACATAACCCAAAAATGGCAAACTTAAAAATTTCATAAACTGCTTCTCAGCCAGTTCTCCTCAGATTCAGAGAATAGAGTGTTTATCCCTGAAATGCCAAATTTGATAATCCAATGGAATTACAAATGAATACTTACACATTTTTCTATTCATAGGAAACTTTCAATTAATAATGCAAATGCCCTTCTGAAGGTTGCTTACTGACACAATTTGCTGACATTTAAAATTACAACCCTAATGCAGAATTGTCACTTTTTCCCACAAAAAGGTTCCAATTAGTAAATGCAGTAGGAGGGAGAGTGGATCTCAGTAGGAAGAGATAAAATGTGCTGCAATGTCTCGGAACAATAGAATTCAATCTCAATAGGAAGTCTTTATTCAGAATACCCTCTCTTTTGTGTAGCTGTCTTAGGAATGTTATTTAAATGTTTCCCTATAAAGAAAAAAAAAGCATGCTTGATTGGACCAGAATCTATTTACTCTATTCACACAAGACGTTGCTTTGGAAGTCAATCAGACTTCTCAGATATGAATGTCAAATGCAATATTGCCCATAATTAATTGATTTCTTTATCTGTGGTCATCTTAGTTTGCAAAGAACAATACTTTGGATTCAAGAATGAATTAAAATTCAGTGTTGCTGCATATGCTGCTGTAGATGCAGAAGTTCCACGGAAGTGAAGGATCTCCTCTGGATTAATCAGGACAGTTCCAGACTTGTAAAACTCATTTCCAAAAATGTGGTAGAAAATGGAAAGCATCTATGGTATAAATAGTGAAAGAAACAAACAGAGCAACTGAGCAAGATTAACCAGTAAATTGGCACCACATGAGAATCTCTCCTTCATCAACCATAATACATGAAAATTTTAAAATTTTTAAATAATTATTCTATTTTTGTTGTTCAGGGAAATACTAATTCCTATGTTAGGAAGCAACAATTCAGCTAGGTGACCCAAAATTAACTTGAAATTATTGGCATAAGGAATTTTTTCCTAGTACCTAAAGCTTTGTTTATCTCCAAACCCCACTACATAGTCTCTGCAATACTGATTTTTAGATTGGTCTGAAAGGAGACGCAAAAATATACATTGTTAGGAACCGTGACTCTTGTTCTCCTTAAATAATCTTTGCTTTTTTTGAAACTATTCTCAAATGTAGCAGTTCACCTATTGAAATAAAAATTTCAGTAGGCCCTTCGACTTTTTGTTTTCAGATTTTTCCTCATTTTCTCTTTCCAATGAGAAATAAAACCACATGATAAGGATATTTTCTGATGGTGTTTTGGTATGTTTCTGGGGATTTCTCTCCATTTTTTTAGTCCTTTCTTCAGAACAGATGTATTCTCTCCTTCAAAGAGAGTTGGGGGGAAGAGAAGTATTCTTAAAATTTATTTTAATTTCTTGTTATTTTCTCTTTCAGTTCTATTAATAAAACTGTCCTTATACCCTTTAAATTTTGAGCCTGCTTTTGCTCTTTTCCGAATCCTTATCTCATACCAAAAATGGGTAAATCATTTTAGTGGATGCACTGGCATTTGGCCAGCTCTCAACCCACTACATTAATTGGTGCATTGGACAGTAAGCCCAGGATTGACAAACCAAAACCACCGCACCTGTTCATTTCTTCAGGAAAAAAAAAAAAAGATAAAGAAGCCACAAAGAAGGTGAGCACGAGACCAAAGAAGCACGGGACTAAAACCTCACAACTGTTTGGCTGAATAAATACTTTCTGTACTCACGTAAATGGAATATAGTTGGGAAGATAATGAAACACTTTAAAAGTTTTACATGATTTTGGCTGAAAGTTGTAAAGCCTCAAACTCACCTTGTAAGTTTCTCAAAAGGGGCTTAAGTACTCTGATTCCTTGAGGCAGGCACAAGGGAGAACACAGCGAAGTTCTCAGGAGGTTAAACAAACTTTTATTAGCAAGCATTAAAGGATAAGGTACTTGGCAAATTTTACAGCAACATTCAATCAAAATAAAGAATTTCCTAAAGAAATGTTGACTGAGCAAATTCTAACCCACCCAACATTAAGTTACCCAGATTCTAAGAAGGGGATATGGGAAGAGGTGGAGGGCAGAGAGGTGGAGAGAGAGATAAATATTAGCTGCTTGAATCCCAGCATGATCTCAAGTGCTATAAAATCCATGTGGTCTGTGACTCTCCCTTTCAGCTACGCTTCTGGTGTGCCAGGGGCTGATAGCCACTCTGTGGCTGGGCTGGAGGCTTCAGGGGCTGTGGTGTGAAGCAGAGCACTATTCCACACATGCAGGACTTGTCATGCCTTCCCCTACACACACACACACATTAGTTGGTTTGAGGCAGTATCATTTTCTCCAGTCTTTGACAATCATCTTTAAAATTAGGAATTAAAGTTTTATGAGCTTTTCAGGGAAGTGTGGTTATGGCTTTTTTGAATGAGTATATAGAGTTCATTGAGTCTATTTTATCTGAATTTTGCAAACAGGTAAGATCCTATAGGAACTCAGTTAAAAGCTTATTGAGTGACTTTCTTTTTAAAGACTTGAGTGGTGATAATTACATGTCTGATCAGTAAATCTTTTAGATCCAAAAGACAAGCATGTCCACATCAGACTTAGAAGTTTACATGGTCCATAATATTATGTTAGCTATTGGGTGATGTGTAGGGATAAGTAAAACAGGACAAGCATGTAATGATATTTCCCCAGAATATTTTCTCAGCCTACCACAATTCACACTTTGGTGATTCTGAACACATCATTGCTATTTTTTAAGCTTGATGGATTCTTCTTTCAGAATTTTAAACTGTGTAGATGGCTAGCATTCAGATGAAACAGTTTTACAATTTTAATCACATTTTGTCTGAAGAACTCCCTCCCGTTGTTCATTTTGAATTTATCCCTCGCTAATTGTGTTTAGTGCCACCTAGTTCTGTATAGAAGAGTCAATGAACACTTTATTCCTGTTCTCTTTCCCCACCTTTACCCAGCTTTCATGAGTTTCTAGGTTTCTAACATACCCACCAATGAATCATCTTCCTCCATATTAAAGAGTCTCAATCTATTTATTCACAGATACTCACAGGTAGCTCGCAGCATTTGATAATGTTATCTTTTCCTTTCTTTTTCTTTTTAATAATTTTACTTTGTGTTTCAATACATCAGACAGTAGTCAAGCTTAAACTATGAATTTATTTAGTGACATAATCATGTTTTCTATTTTTCTATTTCTTTCAGTTCTCAATATTATGACAAGGTTTTTGCTAGTATTAAGAAAATACATTTCTTGACAGACAAATTATTCTGTGAGGCATGATTGAAAATGTTAAAATATATGTGATTACTAAAAAATTAATTTTAAAACTTAATAAAATATTTATTTTAAATACACTATGAATATAATTAAAGCTTTGAATTACATATCATTCTTGCTTCATCATGAAGCAAGTATGTAATATTTTCTCACTTTTCTAATATGTGCTCCTATTCTGTATTTTAATCAATCTCAAAACAATACAGATCAAAATTTAGATAAATGAAATCATGAGAATATATTGCCACTTTTTTACACTTAATTTCTTACTGAAAAATAAATAATGTAATATAATTATATATTGAATATACAAAATTATCTTGACAGTGTTAGTTTAATTGCATTGTGATTATTAAATAATGTTAATAGATTTCCTAAATACAAAATTTATTTCTCACTAAATTATTTTCAGATGTAAATGCTTAGAAGATACGCAAATCGTTATTTATTCAAGATATTTAGTAAAAATACTTTCAAAAATAATTTTAAATTTTCAAAAATATTTAATCAGTGCAAAAAGAAATTACAGTCTCTTTTATTTGATATGACAGTTATGGCACCTTAACTTAAAACTGTTGGTTTATTCCCAAGTGCAGTCCTTTCAAAGAAGGCCAGAAGAAAATCCCACACAGAGAATAAACCACAGGCAAAATGTTTAATCCGATACTTCTGGCTTCATTGTTAATTACCTCTCAAGGGGCTAGGATGTCAATACATAGTGATCTGGTATCCTGGAGTCTTTGCTGTTAAATGCATGATCAATACTAAATAGAATTTTAACTGCCCATGATTTAATTAGGAGTGGTTCTTTTTATCCTGCATACAATACCAGAATCTCACTCAATAAAGTACGATGGAAGATTGCCACGATGGCTGTGTATTCACTACATTCTGGGACTATGCAAAGGAATTGGGAAAGAAGACTGCACTGCTAAGAATTTGCAATTAGCCTGTAACATGGTAGGAGTCAATCTCCCATAAGTCATTTGAGGAGTGGCTGAGGGAGCTGTGGTTGTTGGGCCTGCAGAAAAGAAGGCTTGTGGGAAACCCTGTCGCTTTCTACAGCTGCCTGAAAGAAGGCTTTGATGGTTGTCGGCATCTTCTCCCAGGCAGCCAGCAACAGGAGAAAGGGAAATGGCCTCAAGCTGTGTCAGGGGAGGTTCAGGTTGGGCATGAGGAAGAATTTCTTCATGGAAAGGGTTGTTAAGGATTGGAACAGGCTGCCCAGGGAGGTCACAGCATCACTATCCCTGGAGGTGTTCAAGAAACAGATGGATGTGGCACACTGTTCTAGTATAATTGACAAGGTGGTGATTACAGATTGTACTTTATCTTGGAGTTCTTTTGCAATCTAAATGATTCTGTGATTGACTCTGTGAGTTTTCCTTCACTCTAAATTAATCCAGATTATTGCAAGTACAGAATACTGAAAAATACAGTTTTATATCCTTAATATCTTGCAGATCCGAAAAAGAAAATTCAAATTTTAAATTAAGGCAATTGGTTTTAAATGGAGGTTATGTGTATTTTCAACTATAAATAACCAATCCCTTGAATATTCCTTGAATATGCCACATTCCTGAGCTTGAATAGGAATTGGAAAATAAAATCATCTTACTAGCTATGGAAGATCAGACCTGTTACCAGGTTTTATACAAATACATCTAAATGAAACGTCTTGTTCATCCTGCCATATGACTTATCTTAATAGCCTGTTTCTGTAGGGGGTAAATGCTACAACTAATTAAAAAAGAAACATACAAGAGTTACCAAAGAAAATGCAGTTATCACTGCAGAAAATTGATTAAGGGAGGATATACTACCAAAGAGAAATCAGTGGACTGTGGGACCAGAGAAAACAGAAATAAGTGAGTGAAAATATGAAAGCAAAAATACATGAAAAAAACCTAAACGCTAGAATACAATGGTAATGCAGTTAATGATGGAAGAAGATAGAAGAGAAATGTATATTTCTATTCTTTACTCAGAAGGAAACTGCATGATGAATCCCCTTATCATACCAGGAAGATAAAGTACTTTCCAATCCATTAGTGAGCAAAGAGGTATAAAACAATATCTGCATGTTGTAAACATTTAATGATGATATACATTTTTAATAATTTTTGGAATACAATGGAATTTCCTGCAGACTGAAGACTGATGTAACTACATAACTACTTAATAAATAAGGGAAGTGACCCTCGCAACTGCAGGCTGCTACTGCCATCAAGTCTGAGGTAAAATGACAAAAAAAAGGAGTTGAGATTCAGTTAAATGAGATTTAAGAATGGAAACCTACTTAATCTTCTTCAACAATTTTTTTTTTTCAAATAGATGAATTGAAAAAAGCCAAATATAGAGAGCTGATGATTGACAAACCTTAAAATTTATTGATGGTTATCTCAATGAATCAATATGCTAATTTTTTTAAATACTAAATATTTATAAGTTAAAACAAACAATGCAAACTAACCAGGAAAATATCAGGGAAATATTTCACAGGAATTTAGCGGCCTTCCTCTATAAAGGCAATAAGGCTGACAGCCCAGCTGAAGTGAACTACAGATGAGTAGAACACTGAGGTGCTCAAGAAATTTTGCCTCAGTCTTCAGCAGCAACTTCTCTTTTCACACATCTTGATTGGATGGACAGCAGGACAGCAGGGACCAGGGTGAGAAAAATGCTTCCCACTGTATGTAAAGACCAGGTTCATGACCACCTGAGTAACCTGAATGTATGTAAGTCTATGGAACCCAAAGAGATGCATCCCAGAGTCCTGAGGGAATTGGATGATATAGTTGCAATCCAATCTCCATGGTATTTTAAGGGTCGTGGCAGTCAGGTGAAGCCCCAGCTGACTGGAAGAAGTACCCACATACTTAAAGGGCATTGTACCCATATACTTGAAGGGAAGAAAGAACGTCTCTGGGAACTACAAGCCTGTCAGCCTCACCTCTGTTCTTGGGAACATCAAGGAACAGATTCTCCTAGAAGCCAAGCTAAGGCCCATGGAGGACAGGGATGAGATTCTAGAAAGACAGCATGGCTTCACCAGGGGCCAGCTCTACATTACTAAGTCAGTGGCCTTCTAATATGGGGTGACTTCATTGATCCAGACTTCCATAAAATCTTTGACACAGTCCCTCACAACGTATTTCTCTGAATTGGAGAGATGGGTCAACCACTCAGTGGATAAGGAATTGCTTCAATGATTGCCTCCACAGGGTAGTGATCAAGAGCTCAGTCACAAACATCAATGGCAAGTGGTCACCTTCAGGGGTCTGTATCGGAACCAGGCTTATTTAATAATATCTCCACTAATGACATAGACAAATAGATTGAGTTCATCCTAAGAAAATTTGCCAATGATGCCTAACTGAGTGGTGCTGTTGATACTCTGAAGGATGGGATGTCATCCAGAGGGACCTGGATAAGCTCCAGAAGCGGGCCCTATTGGACTGTCATGAGGATTGATCAGATAAAGTGCAAGGTGCTGCATCTGGATTGGAGCAACCCCTAATGTTAACACAGGCTGGGGCATGAGCAGATCAAGAGCAGCTCTGCCAAGCAAGACTTGGGAGTGCTGGTGGAAGAGAGGCTGGACATGACCTTGCAACATGCACTTGCAGCCCAGGAAGCCAATGGCATCCTATTTCCATATAAGTACAGACACAAGGATTACTGTGACATTTAGGTCCTTATAAACACAAGAGAGCTGACAAAAACACCTAGAAACCTGTCCTCATTTTGTGATTTTTTAATGGAATTTACACATCCAATTAAATAGGTATAAAAATAGGAAATGCATAAGTTTGTATTACAAAGGTATCTTAAAGTTTTCAAAAAAGAGAGAAAGAGAGAAAGAGAGAGAGAAAGAGAGAGAGAGAGAGAAAGAAAGAGAGAAAGAGAGAAAGAGAGAAAGAGAGAAAGAGAGAGAGAAAGAAAGAAAGAAAGAAAGAAAGAAAGAAAGAAAGAAAGAAAGAAAGAAAGGAAGAAAGAAAGAAAGGCTAAAATGTGGCTGTTGAATGCTTTCTAAATATTCTCCAATGTATGAGAAACCTTTTATTTTTGTATGATATGTCACAGGACTGATTGCAGCACACAGGGTGTATATTATAGGACTGCTGTGAAGTTACCCTTACCAGGATTACATTATATGTATAGGAAATTACTTTTCCAGATATCATTTTGATATATATGGAAAAAAATGCAAACCTTTAAAAGGAGTACTGAATTTCTTGACACTTTGCACAAATGGGAGATAGAAAAATCACAGCATACTGTTTTTCTGCTACTCATCCTTTTACAGTTAGAAGAGGAGACAATTACTTCTGTAGTACAAGCGATTTTAAATACCAGTTTCAGAATCAGATAAGTCACTTAAGATGCTGGGTTTTTTCAATTAACTGTAATGGAAGTCTCTGATAATCCACTATCTGCAGAGGTCAAAAGGGAGTTAAGAGGAACCCTACCCACTGTGTCTTCCTGAGGTAGTCATTAGTGCTCCCTTACAACAGTACAGGGATAAACTGCCTGCTACATATATATCCTGCTTTTTAAAGAGTTAAATGTAGAAACATCCTGTCTCCCCAGATGAAATTCTGAAATTATTTTTATTGGAGGCTATTGTACATTTATAGAAAACAGCTGGTCCAATTCTATTGAGACTTTTCAGAAGATTGTGTTCCTCGCTTCACCAGTCATATTCCCTAAGGAGCCGAAACTCTCTGAGCAAGGACTCGGTTCCACCTTGGTGGTTCTTGAGCCCTGGACACTACATGATGGCCTGCACCAACAAAGCATGGCCAGCAGGTCTGCCCCTCCACTCTGCTCTGCTGACACCCCACCTGGAGCCCTGCATCCTGCTGTAATGGTCACCCCAAGAGTCCCAGGCGGCACCACCTATTTCAAAACAGGAGAGGGAACTTCATCCTTCCACCCTACAGAGTTGCCATTTACCTTTATCCTAATTTGTTAAGGATCTATGTGACCACTGCCTACAAATTCTGTACTTAAAAAAAATCTGCAAAACAAAACAAAAAAAACCCTTATTGTTCTTTACTGTACTATGAATGCTAGCAAATAAATTATAATTTTAATGAAATCACTCTTATTGTAGACTTTTCAGAGAAGGCAAATTCTATGTATCACAGAGAACTATAATCTTTTAGTTTCATCAACTACAATATCAAGGAATGGAGAAAAATTACGAATGAGAAAAATATGTGGAATGTAACAATCTCTTCATATGTAAACACACTATTTCTCAGCAGGATCTGGTATTTATCAGTTTTCCTTAAAATTGATTGTTATTTTTTAGTATGAAAATATTGGGAGGACCCCAAGCCTGGAAATCATCATTATTGTTGCAAAATTATGCTATCTGCTTCCAGAAGGTCACACCTGACCATTTTCCTTGCAGATATATGAGCTGCCTGCTAGAAATATTATTCCTGTTAAGAAAATGGCATTGCATTCATGTTAACAGCCTGCCCTCTGGGCCACTCTTACCAGATCAATCACCTGGGCAACTCCAAACAAAGTCAAAAGTTTACAGTTAGTCTAAGTTTAAGCAGTCTAATCATATGGTTAATAGTAATTTTGGTACAATTGTATTAGCATTTGCAGTTCCAATTGCTCAGTTATTCAGATAATCCCCAATATTGGCTCAATGAATATTGAAATACACATACTTTCAAATATTGATGCCTTTCTCCAATGATTTTAACTTTTTAACTCCAGGGAGGGAGTACTAGAAGGAACTGCAACAAATCAAAATCCTGTGCTCTTCTCTGGAAGGAGCTTGCTGCTAACTATGATTAGGGTGGTGGCTACTTTCCATTAGCAGGAGGAATATAGTGTTTATGCCAGTGATAGCTTCCTTCTCATTTTTGAAGTCACTGTCACTAGGTCATTCCCAGTTGCCAACATAGCTACAGCATAGTTGCTTTGACTTCATTACTGGATAATGCCATGTTGCATCTTAATTTTTTTACATGTGATATGGTTTACATTTTTTCCTGTCTTCATTTACTGGTCATTTTTTATTTACTTATGTCCATGGAGCCTCTGACACCACCCCATGCTTGCATTTTCAATTTATAATTTCATGTTTGTCCTTTTGGAGATGCTACTTAAAATCCCCTGTGTTTCTTCAACAGCTTTTAAGCTGTAATTTTATAACAGCATGGGTACATATATTTTTTTATCAGCACAACAAGGAAAACAAACACAGGTAGAGAAACTCACAGTGCTCTGATAAAGATTTGGTATAAAAATCTCCTGGTTTAAGTTATCTCTTATATTATCAAAACTGCTCAACACCAGTAATTACAGCTATATATCTAATATTTCTGGATCTCCATTTAATAATGTGTAGATCATAAGATTCAAGATGTTATAAACGTTTCTTAAATTTCATAGTTGAAAAGAAGATGCACACAGGAGGGTACTGACTATAGCAATATAAAAGACTTTACAAGATTCATAGCTACATATGCTTCACTAGCAACCATCTGGAATCAACATACTGAAATAAATCACATTTTCCTCTGGTGAAGTAACTATAAGCAGATTGCAAAGACTGTTTGAGAAAACTTTATTGAATGAAACAGTTTTAATGAAATGAACAAAATGTTAGTTGCAGTTAGGAGATAACATTCACTGCAACATTTTAAAAGTAAAAATAATTTGAATTGACAAGACTTATGAACCAGAAAGAATTGCATTACCAGTAATTTCAAATCATACAATATAGTGTTTGTTGCAAAAGAAATACAATTATGTTGGGGAAAATGAGACAGTTTGGAAGAGAAGTCCAGAACAGAACAAAGTCCTGGAAGCAAAGGCATGAAAATGAACGTTGAAGAAGACAAAAAGAATGCACCAATGAAACATGAAACTTCCTGATTTGATGCATTTTATTATTGAAAGTTTAGAAAACTGCTTCTATGTATTAGATCAGCAAATTCTGTTTGTAACCTTGTGAAAAGGCAGTCAGAACTATGTTTAGATCCCTGTTTCTTCTGGGGGAAAGGGGAAAAAAAGAAAGAGAAGGAGAGAGAAATAAAAAGATATATTCAGGCTTGGTTTGAAGGCTGAATGATTTTATTAGAGCAATATTTTGCTAAGACCCAACTAAAATAGAGATGAAGTATGCACTGGAACTAAAAAAATACAAACAGCAAGATTACTGCTGATGTTTATATGATTGTTTATATACTAACAAAACAATATGTGCTCTGTAATAAGTGCACTAAGTGTAATAATACATCTTTTAAAAGTAAAATTTGAATTATGCTTAAAATCTGATTTTCCATTAAACTCAAAAGACCTTGGTGTTCTTAAGGCCAATGACGGTATTTGATGAAAATGAGTCATCAAGCACAGACTATTTTTGTAATATGGTTATGAAGTAACCTCATTACAACTGTAGGAAAAAAAAGAACTATTAGTTAATTTGGTAAGAAAGGGCAGAAATATAAAGTGGAAGCTATGAAGAACTTAATGAGCTTAAGCTATTTGGGAATTCCATTGCAATTTAAGCAGAAATTTGCTGACTATCTTCCACTTAAACCAACCTAATGGGGAAGCCGAAATCAATATATAATATGTCAATCTGCCTATGACAAAATGATGCTTATTATGATAGCTAGCATAGTTTTTCTTTACCTAGTCTCATTTTTTAAAATATCTGTTATTAATACTCCATTCACAATAATCTATACAGATTGGCTTCCTGAGATTCTGACAGACTCTGGTTATATTTCAAAATCTTCCTTTAGCTCTATTTCTTAGGATCTAATTATGACTTGTATCTATTTAATTAGTTTCCATTTTTATTACAAAATGAAATATCCACTTGAATTAATTTGTTCCACTCTTAATATATTATCCAGTCCATGATATCACAACTTAACTGCCACTTCTTACTAATCAAAAGTCCAAAAAGCAAAAATTAAAACTTGAGAAAAATATCCTGTGTTTCATTTCATTTCATGCACTTGTCAGCAAAAAAAGAAGAGAACTTTTTCTGGATAATGGTCTTACATTTCATCCTACCAGCAGCTCAATTCACTTAGCTAAAGGAAACTTCTTAGAAATACAGTATACCACAAATGTTCAAAGTTAGTTGAACTCAAAGTCTAAACCCATTAACAATATTTACGCCGAGAGATATGCACTCTTCCAATTTTCAGTACAGACTGTTTTGTTGGCAAAACTTTCACAGTATTTCAAACACTGCTGATATTTAGAAAATGCTTCTTCTGCTTAAAACTACATGCAAAGGCAGCTGTCAGTATCCTTCATATATTTTAGCTGGAAACAAAATTCCTCACTGCAGTTGGTTTTGAAAAATACTGATAATAAATACTTGCTTTATGTTTAATAGACTGTACATCTGGTTTAACTGTCTGCCAGACTTAATTTTTCAAGACATAAGTAGATTGACTTTTCTTCTTACTTAGAATTCTTGCACTTTGGTTTCTTTTTCCTGGGATGGCAGTGAAAGAAATTCCTCGAAATAGGATGTATGCTGGCACAGAGTCTACCATTAAGAAAGTGTATTTCATCCAATATTGAAAAATGGTAAATTGCTGGAAGTTAAACAGTCATACTCGAAAAAAACCCAAAATGAAGTTAAAGTATGATTTTTTTTTTCAAGTTACAGCCACACCTTTAATGTTAAAACATATCTTCACACAAAAAAATTAGACACCTGAATGCAGTACAAGCAACTAGTTGTTGTCAAACTGCACAAATAAGTTAAGCCTGTGTCCTTGTTCTGGCCAAGACAGGCTTTATTGGTGCTGAAGCTGGGAGGGGCATGGCTAGGACCTGGAGATTATTCTATACCACTTCACCTCACTTCAAAGACATGGGGGAGACACTCTCTTCCAGGAAGAAAGGGCACCTTTCAGGGCAAATATGTGTGGTGGAGGAGACAGAGGGCTATTGGCTGTTGTTGGAGAATTTCATGTGAACCATTACTTTCTTGTATTGTTGCTGTTACTGGTAATTTTCTTATCCTATTGCTGCTTCCAGTAAATTATTCTTATCTCAACCTTTTGTGCCTTCCATTCTCCTCTCCAGCCTTCTCAGGGGAAATGGGGATCGGAAAGAAGGGGAGCAAGCAAGCAGTGCATGGTTTGAAGAGTCTCAGTGGGAGCACAAAATTCCAGAGCAGCATTCCTAAACCAGAACAGCTTGCAAACCCACTATACAATTTATGTGTGCAATTTATAAAAGCAATAGAAATAAGCAGACAGATAAAAGTGGGAGAAAGCATCATTAAACAGTATATTTATAAAGTATGGATCACTTCTCTGATATCCTGCCTACTGCCCCAACTAACTTTTCCCTTGTTTTTTAATACAGGCCATTATTTGTATAGTTACACAATTCAAAGAATTAATGAAAAAAATTGTTTACTATGAGTTTAAGTTACAGATTTATAGAGGTAAAGGGCAATCTAGTTACATGGTTCACTGCTAGAGGTCTTTGTAGAAGATAAAAAGTGAAAAGATTGAAATATTAGAGACAAATCAGATATGTACCCCAAAGCAGAATAAAAAATAGTGACCAATTTAGACAGTCAGAAGATATTAATATTTAAGAGTTCAATGTGGTAAAATAGCAGAAAATGATACATCAGGAAAAAAAATTTACTATGCTGATCATCACCACAGCAGGAGCTTGCAACCCTTCTTTTGTGGAAGAAGAGAACAGAGCATACATAACGTGGGGGACTGGACTGCCTCAGAGGGATTATAATCAGCTGGAAATCATGTGAGATTTCAGGCCATCAAAAATACCAACTTTACGTAAAAATGTTTTTTCCCCATTATACTTTTTCTCCTCCTCATTTTTTTCCCTTGGGTGCACATTTTGCAAGAAAAATGTCTGGTATATCACTGAGTATAGTGATGTCATAGGAATGGGGAGGGCTGCTATGTAATGTCAGAACACATTCTAAAACCTGTTTCATCATAAAAAAAAATAAAATACGTTCCCACAGTATAAATTGCACAGCAGGTACACACTATTGTGTATATTTTATGAATAGGGAATGACAGACAGATATAAAATACATAGATCGCTTTATTGTTAATGTTTGAATATCTGCCATGAAAAACAAATTTACACAGCCATTGTCATGGGAAACTAAATCAAAATGTAACAAAATCTAAACATTAAGTTACAGAATGCTTTTTTCTGTAGTAAATAATGTTTAGAGATTGCAGGAATTCCAGGCAAGTCTTAAATTCACCGAAGAAAAAAAGTTGGTTGAAGATATGAAAGAAGTTCTCTAAAAATATGGTCTTTTTCTGAGATAGAATGACAGCTATTTAAGGGAAAGTTGAGAAATTTGTCTGAATGCAAAAGCAAATGAGACTATTTTAATAGAAACTCAAACAGAAGTTGAAAATACACAGACAATCAGTTCTTTTAACTCAGCAAAGAGCAGCATTGACGGAATGGTAAATGGAAAGCTTCAAACATTAAGAAAATTTAGTCTGGGAAATGCAAACATTTATTGGAATTAGTTAATTCACTCCATATTCATTTAAATATAGAAGATATTTCGAAATACATAAAAAAGATATTAAACCTCTTTGTAGTTTTCTCTGATTTTATGGTCACTGTTCTACTATCTTTTTGGGTCTTAAAGCTGATGGTTTGGGAAGAGAGTAGAGTGAACTGTGAAAATTCCAAGTTCATTCACTAGAGAAATATCATGTTGATAGTATCTTCTTCCTCACTTTAGCATTGCTAGGAGTCACTTTCATATGCTTGCTAATATGCTCTATGGCTTGCTCTCTTTTGGTTTGCAAGTCTGTATTGTATCTGAATTTACAGTGTATGGTGTATTTACCTATTTGGAGGTGCGGGTTGTGGATTTTTACAAATTACTTTGTGATCTTTAAATTGGTTTTACACAGTCCTTAATGATGCATGTTTTTGATGACTAGTAATGTTCATTGATGAGGTCCTCAGACTTCCAGTATTAGCTGGTGCCCATACATTTGAAGTTCCTCCAATCACCCCATGCCTGTACTTACCAATACTGCAGTGTTATTTAGGGTCATAGATATTTTACAAAGAGGAAATACTTGCTATTACCGTTGCTTCACTAGAAAAGATATATAACATGACATTTCACCACAAAGCTAAGCAGAAGTAAGCAAAAGCTAAAACCAAGGGTGTAATAATCCCCTGTCATTTGATCATTGCTATTACAAGCTAAAACACAGCTCCAAGCTGGTCAAGACCAGTGTGTTTGAAGTCTGTGTTGTTAGTTTAACATAAATCCTCTAAGCCTGTTACAGCTGTACCTCAATACTCCCTGGGTTACAAGGCTGTGCTTGTGCACTTGTCAAAATAGCAAAGGTCACTAACAGTGAAGGAGATAACAAGAACAAGGAGAGAAACACCAGCAGCCTTCTCCCCTCAGGAATTGGCTCTCAGTACTGAAACTGTCACCTAATGCTATATTGCATTGCACTCAGATGTGTGACTGCAGCTGAATGTGAAGAAATTAATTTCAAAGAGAAGAAAAGCAGGAAACTAGTGGAAATTTTTATAAAGTTGTTCCTCAGGCCAGGGAAACCTATAAACCAACATAAAATATTTTTTAAAAATAAGCGCACAGGCACATAGACACAACTCTAACAGAAGAATGCTTGATAATAACATCACAACTTCATATATAGGCCTAAATTAATATGATGGGCATCAGAGTAAACCTACTATCTTTTCAGCTGAAGTAATTAAAGACTATGAAAATTTAAAGAATGCAGCTACATTCTCAAAACTTTCTCACTATGCCCATAAGGTAAGCCACCACAACAATGGAACTTGAGGTAAGCGCAGATGGGGCTGCAGAAAGGAACTGCAGGCCTAACTGAGGCAAAGGTTTGGTTAGGATCTGGAAAAAATTCCCACCTGGGAAACTGGGGGGAGGGGAGCAATTCCTTATGCACATGCCATTTCTAATTATGAGAACAGCATCTACACCCCATGAGTACCTAGGCCAACCCACCCCATGAGGACTGTCCAAAAGTGGCACCTCCAGAACAACAACTTGGGATTCTAACAGCAAAGACAATGGTGAAGAAGGACCAGCAGGATACCACAGGAATCTGTGTGGTAGTAATGTCTTTTTCTTAATCTCTCCTATCTCTCTGACTGTCTCTTTTCCTTAATCTCTCCTATCTCTCTGACTGTCTCTTTTCCTTACCTTCTCTCTTCCTAGCTCTTTCTCTCTATCTCTACCTCATACTTCCCATTAAATAAAATCTGAACTATTGACTTTGGGACATTGTCTTTTTTGCACCTTAATTTGAGCAGTGTCATTTCTTATAATTGGATCATAACATCATTTTGGTGTCAGAATGGGAATGCTGTTCTTGCCATCTCTTTGTTCTGAGGAGGTTGTGTTAACTTTGAAAATTTTGCAACAAATTTCCTCTGAGAGAATTTTTGTGTGGGTTGTGTAGCTCCCTCTGTGGGAATTTCTGAGAAAATGGCCATCCTGGTTGGCTAATGTAAAGAAAATATTTCATTGTTCTTCCTTGAAAATTTGTTAGTCTCCCCCATACCTGGGGCAGAGGGGAAATTAATTCCAACCCTCCTCTGGAAGGGTGTTGGCATAAGAAAATTGGGATAAAGAGATTGGCTATTCAGAAACTTGAAAATAAAACAATACTATTTTTACAAGATTTGGTGAAAGAATTGCACTCCCAGTTAAATGAGGAAAATTATAAAAAGCAGCAGCAGCTGCTTGCTGCTGACCATGATAGTTTTAGGAAGCTTCAGATGGAGCTTTGAAATGTGCTTAAAAGAATCATAGGGAAAGAACTGCAGGATGTAGAACCTGTAACATTCTCAAGCCATGGTCTTCTTACTCAGACTTTTTGCATTTGGTGAAGTTGAGAGATAGTGAGTGAATCTGTTGTTCTGATAAAGAGCAAGACAGATAATTTGCATTGGCATCTGATGACAAGGAATTAACATTATGACCCTTAGTTAAAATTAAAACTATAAATAATCGTCAAGTTCAGCAAATTTCTGATAAAATGGTGCCCTGTGCAGCTACTGAGATGTCAAAATCTGGCCATAAATAAGCCAAAATTGAAATCTGAAATCCAGTCAGTATTAAAGCAGTGGAGTGCCAAGAGGATGGGTAATACTTCCTGGGCAGCAAAGAGTTAAAATTACTGGAGTAAACAAAACAAGGATTACCTGCTCCTCTCATGTGAGAAAAGGAAATCTGTTAATCTTAACCCCAAAGAAAACCCAGAGACTCCACTATCACAATACTGGGGCTTTTTTGCAACACAGAATAAAAGTTCCAAAGTTGTAACTACTTGGGCTTTACTAACAGCTACAGCATTAAATGTAGTAAACCCAAAGCTAGAATTTCTGACACTAGCACATGTGCTTTGGCAGTGGAGGGATTGTTTTACACTTCCTTTCTAATTCACTAATCTAGCCACTTTATCACATCTCTTATAATTGAACCATTACAAGGACTTACTCAAATGAAAAGTGGGTCAAAACTTCACAGTAAAAGTGAATAGAGAATAACAAATGTGTATTGGAAAGATTTAGACAGAAACTGTTTAATTCTTAGGAGCTGGTTGAGTTTGGTAAACACTGAGATAATTAGTCTAATGGAAAAGAAGGTATCATAATCTTATAAAAGATGATTTACCTTTGAGAGTTTTATTTCATCATCTAAAGAATATTAAACTCTTCATATATTTCCTCCTTGAGATGTTTTTTTTCTCTGATAATTTTTAAATTTACCCTTATTTTTACAGAAAAGAAGAAGGATTTTACACATACATACACAGTATTTGTTCCATTTTGATCACACATTCATATTCTGTGAAACTTAAATACTAACAATAGCAAAACACAGCTTTTTTCTTTCTAGACTCTCATACATCCTTGCAAAGAACTGTTAACCTTGATATGTGACTGGTCAGTCATATTTTGCAGAGAAGTGTCTGGGTGCCAGTAGCTTCCATGACCTACAATATCTTCTGACTCATCATGTCAGAGCTATGGACAATGCTTCAGTGCTCGAAATACCCATAAACACTGTTCAGTATGCATAATTGTGAACAGGGCCACACTGGGATCACACTTAGGGGTTTTTTTTTCCATTTTTTCCTTTGGAGCTCATTGCTTTTTTAGTCTTTTGTTGCTGTCTTAGCTCTGGTTTTATTTTCTGCTTTGTCTTATCCCTCCTGAGCCCTTATTGTTGTTCAACTTACATTTTAAATTGCTTCATTTGTTAAGATAGTGGAAGCATATTTATCATTTATTCAAATTACTATATGACATTATCATATTCTTATACCCTAGAATATACAACTCCATCATCATCCTCACTTGTATAATACTGAATTTTATTTCAAATGTATGTGCAATAATTTTCCACCTACCCCAGGGACTTGGTTATTCATAGAGCACCGCACTTTTGAAGACATACAGTGTGATTGAGTTTGTTGTGAATCATTTATAAATCCAAAGTAAAGCAAGAGTTGCAATGTGATACATATGAATGTTATCTCTGCATACACAGGACTCAGGCAATACATAAAAGCAAGAAACACCAAAACAACAAAGGCCTTTAGTACTAAATTATGTGGAATTTCTACCATGGCAACATTTACAATGTTGCCTTGTCAGAGCTGCCAATAGTTTAATCTGGTCATGGATTTCCCCCAAAACTCAAAGTTTTATTGATGACAG
The DNA here is from genome assembly GCF_028551555.1 of Melozone crissalis. Classification (NCBI taxonomy): domain Eukaryota; kingdom Metazoa; phylum Chordata; class Aves; order Passeriformes; family Passerellidae; genus Melozone; species Melozone crissalis. Next base: position 28,788,987 of record NW_026535784.1, on the reverse strand, counting down.
GACTGGAGTGCTAGTTAAATGGAATGTAGACTTAAGTTAAAGTCACCAATCATACCTAAAAAATACTGATATAATCCATGTTCTTTTTTAAAATACCAGTTAAAATTTAAACAAAACATCCAATATGAAGGTTCAACTATGCACAGCTCTAGCTCTGACAAATTCCTTCTCATGAGTATTAATGAAGCCTGAGCTGACATGAGCTAAACAGAATGCCTTTTTTCACTAGTGCTCTATTAAAACAATGTTTACTATTGTTTCATGACTTGAAAATATTTTCCAATTAAGATTTGTATCATCAGGAACTCAGAGGCATTGAGGATGGTCCTGTGAATGGCCGGGAGCTGGACTCGCTGATCCTTGTGGGTCCCTTCAAACCCAGCACATTCTGTTATCCTGAAATTCTTTTACAAATGGTAGAGTCAGGTCTTTTGATTGTAAAATGAGGTCTTCTCAGTACCCTTCTGCTTTCTAAACTGTTCTTTTTGAAGCCACTGGTACCAGCAGGCCTAGGGAGCTGAATCTCTTCCTCTACTGCGTTCTCATGAGACCCCATCTAAAGTGTGTACAGCTCTGGGGCCCCAGCATAAAAAGACCAATAAATCCAGAGGAGAGTTGAAAAGATACTCAGTTGACTGGATCACTTCTTCTGTGGAGACAGCCTGAGAGAGCTGGGGTTGCTCCATCTGAAGCAGAGAAGGCTGCAAGACCTTAGAGCAGCCTTCCAATACTTACAGGGGGCCTACAAGAAAACAAGAGAGGGACTTTTTATAGGTCATGTAGAAATGGGACACAGGAGAATGGGTTCAAACTGAGAGAAGGTTTAGATTAAATATTGGGCAGAAATTCATTTACTGTGAGGGTGGTGAGGCCCTGGAACAGATTGTCCACACAAGCTCTGTGTGCCTCATCCATGGAAGCGTTCAAATCCAGACCGGCTTTGAGCAACCTGATCTAGTGGGAGACTGGTAGGAACTAGATTATCTTTAAGATGTCTTCCAACCCAAACTGTTCTAGGATCCTCCGATTCTAAATGCCTTGCAGCAAGGTTGCCTGGACATTTTTCTTCAGCAGCCCAATTGCACATTTTCCTTCTCTACCTTGAACTCAGATACAGCTTTTTCCTCTATGGGTGGGTGGAACTCCAGGTATTTTACAAAAATCTAGACCTCTGCTTTGCATGTATTTACACACATAAACACATATGTGTATACATATATATATATATAGGTTATACTAAGAAGCAGCAAGGATTCATCCTAATGTTATATTAACAAGATGAAGAAAACCAGGGTGCTTAAAATCAAGCAGAATTGAAAATAAAGGTTTCCATTGAAAAGGTGTGTCCATTGGAATGAATACTATTACCACTTGTGCACATTTTCCTCCTTCAATGATAAGGAAATGTCTGTAATTAAGTATATTAGATTCACTAAATCTGGAACAAAGAAAAGGAGATATCCAGTAAGGCACTGCATGTTCTATGAAAAGATAGTCCCAAAGCCTCAGAGTACTGTCTATTGAAAAAATGATAATATGTATGTCATATGAATTTTCTGAGCAAAAGCAACAGAACTTATTCATAACGGAATAAGCAACTGGCAAGTTGGCTATGAAAAATAGGAATTTTAAACAGTTTACCAAAACATGGAAATAAATGCTGATGAGGTTTCTTTGGCTAGTTGTGGGGGTTGGGATTTTTTTGTTTGTTTATTTGTTTGCTTGCTTGGGTTTTTTTGAAGGGGGAGTTGTTTGGTTTGTTGTTTTGGTTTTTTAATAGTAGGGCTAAATTGTCTTAACAGTTGGAACTTGCACATGATATGTAAAAGATTTCTGTTAGCTAATAATTTGGTATCCACAGTACATGAGAAAACAAAAGGAAGGATGAATTCTAAGTTGGCTTGGATACTGAAAAATGGATTCTTTCTTATGGTATTCAGAGACATAACCCACTTTTGCATGAAGTATTTGATTATAGCTCCTGCTTTTTGGCAGATTTTTTTTCATAATGGTGCATTTTATATGTGAAATTAATAACATGAGTTTTCATGGATAAACAAGTGCCATCACATAAACTAAATGAGCCAAGCTACTAAAATGACGGGTAAATGAAAGTAAACAGTGAGTGAAAGGAAGAATCATAGCAGGAGTTAGAGAAAAATGATGTAAAAGCCTTTGGAAAGCAGTATAGCTCATATATTAGGCAACCTAAGGAAACATTTGATCAAACCCACCAGCACTGAGTTATAGGGTCTGTTATTAGGTATTCAAAACTAGCTTCACAATCAGATAGAAAATTCAACCTTCAGCTTATCTGCTCCTGGAGCATCTTCTTTCTTTATGAAAACAAAATTAAATTTTAGTCATTTGGTGTGCTGTTACCTTAGCAACCCCAGGACAAAATTTAACCTGGACACATGCCCTGCACATGCTCTTGCACTGCAGTACCACTTAAGTAAATAGGACTAGTCCTCTGATTTAGACCTTATCTCACTAAAGGAACTAAGAGTTTCAAGTAAAAGACTGTGATTCTTGCATATAAGCACAGTATACTTTACGGAAGTTTTGGAAATATTTATGTAGTACCTATTTAAAAGTGCCACACGTTACTGTACTACTCAAACAAAGTAATTATTCTGTTGTTCTGAAGGACATAAGCACATGAGAATTCATAACCAGAGAATCATCAAGGTTGGAAGAGATCTTCAAGTTCATCTATCCCAACTGTCAACCCATCACCACTGTAAACACCCTTAAACCTATCACCAAGTGCCACATCCAGACACCTCTTAAACACTTACAGAGACTGACTGCACAACCTCCCTGAGCAATTTATTCCAATGCTTACCCACTCTTCCAGAGAAATTTTTTTTTTTTTTTCTAATATCTAATCTGAACCTCTCTGGTGCAATTTAAGACCATTTTCTCTCAGCCTTTCACATGAGACATGGCAGAAGAGACTGATTCCCACATTGTTACAACCTCCTTTCAGGCAATTGTAGAGAGCAGAAGGGTCTTCTCTGAGCCTCCTCTTCTCCAGGCTCACAGATTCACTGCCTCAGCCACTGCTCACAGTACACAAAAGAAAGATGAGAAATTTTGAGGAGTACATGAAGAGGGCACAGTGATGAATTTGTAAAAGGGATGGTGGGAAGTTGGAGATATCCAACTTCCTCATGAGAGGAAGCAGGACAAGCACTTTTCTCTGTGGTGAGCAATGACCCAAGGAAACCCAAGGGAACAGCATGAAGCTTGGTAGGGGAAGTTAAGTTGGGATATTAGGAAAAGGTTCTTCAGACACAGGGTGGTTGGGTGTTAGAAAGAGTTTCCCCAGGGAAATGGTCACAGCACTGAGCTTGACAGAGTCCAAATGTTTGGACAATGCTCTGAGGCACCTGGCAGGGTATTGGGCTGTTCTGTTGAAGGGCTAGCGTCTGGACTTGATCCTTGTGGGTTCCCTCCGAATCAGGATATTCTATGATTCTGTGATACTCTTTACATCCTTCACCAGCTTTGTTGCCCCTCCTTAGACCTTCTCCAGCACTTCAATGTCCTTTTTGAAGTGATGGATTCAAAATACTTGGGGCATAGCCTCCCCAGTGCCTAGTACAGAGGGACGATCACTGCCCTGGTCCTGCTGGCCACTCAATTCTTGATACATGGCCTTCTTGGCCACCTGGGCACACGCTGGTTCATACCCAGCTGGCTGTTGACCAGTGCCCCCAAGTTTTTTTCCATTGAACTACCTCAAACCATCCTTCCCCAGCCTGTAGTGCTGCAGGGGATTGTTGAAATCCAAGTTCAGGAGTCCTCATTTCGCCTTATTAAAGCTCATACAGTTGTCCTCAGCCCATTGATCCGGCCTGTTCAGATCCCTCTGCAAACTATTCCCACTGTCCAGCAGATCAACACTCCTGCCCAACTTGGTGTCATCTGCAACTTAATGAGAAAACATATTAAAAACAATCATATAAAATGTGTCTGTGCACATAATGAAAGCACAGTCATTTTATTTATACCAGAGAACAGTCAGTTATGCTATATTTTATTTTAGGAGAAAATATAGTTTAGTGGAGGAAAAAACCAAACCACAGAGGCATAAAAGTAAAATCAGTTAGTGAACCTTGACTCACAATGCTAGCATTGAAATTTTATTATTAAAGAAAATATGCATATAAGAGAAAAAATTCATCCAATCTGAAAATCAACTCTTTCACACTACCCATGGAAATGATAATCATAAATGGTTCAAAATAACCATAATTTTTAATATACTTTACAGCCATGCTTTTTCTCCAAGGTCAGTTGTTCTCATGTTTAAAATTTATTGACAACCTCTAACCATGGAAACCAGAATTAGTGCTACTTAGTCATTTCTTCATAAATGCAAATAATAATTATAATGGCCACTTGCTTTCAGTATAAACCAACACATAGACGATTTCTGATAAAGGAAATGAATGTGCAAGAAGCAACATGATGCCTATAAACTATTTATGAAAAGAAATTCAACCCACAAATTAAGAGCTAATGGGTAAAATATTGCTAAGCTTAGTCAGGTGAGTAATGTCATCTATTTCAGTACAACTCATACAAGTACAACTATGTGATTTGACTAAAATGAAACCTAAGCAACATCCATAACAGCACTAATGTGTGATAGATGCTCACCACAACAGCAATTAAATACTTTGCAGATCATCTAGTACTCTGATATCTGCTTTATGACTAGAAAACAAATGTGTTCATTTTTCTAGTCCATCTACGTTTTTTTTCTTGACTGCTGATTCAATTGTAAAGGCTTCACTGGTGTGACTAATTTCAGTATAAGTGTTTTTCCCACTGTCTCACCTCTGTGATTAGTTGCCAGGATAGAAAGCTTTTTCTGAGGATCTAACATAGGTCCCAAATGGTTGCATGTGTGCCATCTTGTCCATGTTTGATGTGAGGTGTTAATTAGAGAGAGTTACCTGCAGCACACTCCTAGATATAAATAAAAATATTTTTGCCTCAAAACAACCAGGTTTATTCTTTGCTACTTTTAAATTAACCTCACACAGATTCATTGTGTGATTCAATTATTTACTGTCATCATAATTTCATTGTATTTTTGGATAAAAAATAGGATCAATCCTCTGACTAGTAAACCTGGAGAAAAGATTCTTGCTGTATCTGCTTCTGCTTCAAAATATAGGATAAAAAATAGTTTGGGGAGTTTTAAATTGTCTGTTGCCAGAGGCACTTTTCCTACTGCTGAGTTAGATCCCCTTTTCCAGCAAACTATTTAGCTAATGTTTCTGTTATGATTTACTTAATTTTGGGTTTGCTAATGTACAGTTTAGGAGTGTTTTGCACAATTTTACACCTGTCAATTTCAGAGAAATTTGTTGTTAAGGATTTTGAAAGCCTAACTTATATTATGGAAGAAATATATTTAAAATAACTGCTAATTTCAGGTTTGCTGATTTAGGAATATTCATGTTCATGTGCAATATTCATTTAAAGACTGTATTCAAAATGTATTCAGAAAGTATTATTAGTTCTTTCAAATCACACTTACCCTCAGTCAATTTTAGGTGCCTTTTTGATTAGTCAAAGTCCCCAAAACCTAACTGGCAAAAATAATATTCTGATATGACAATTGCTACCTTTGATATATGCAAAGTTTAAAACTGCTATTCCTGTAAAAGAAAGTGTGAAAGCAGACTAGAACTTCAGGCACTGTGCATTAAATTTCAGAAATTAATTTAGAGTTGTAGGAGAACAGTTTGCAATGGTTCACTGGAGGTTAAGCTGATGTATCTACCCAGTCATTCATTCCCTGGAAAAATTGAATATACCCATTGCTACCAAATGTCACCTAGGTCAAATAATAACCTTTTTCTATGAAGTACTAAGACTCGCAATCTATACATAGAAACAATAACAATTAAATAAATGAAATGAAATAAAATAAAATAAAATCCCCTAAACAAAAACAAACAAAACAAGACAAAAGTACCAAAACATCTATTTGGTGAAGCAGCACTCCAGGACATATTTACATACACTGGTAACCGACCCAAATGTTCACAGTGTTTTTTACACAGCTTAAATAATATGGCATTTAGTGCACATATTTATTCTCCTCACGGCTTTTCTCAAAGTTATTGATTATTTTAATACAAACCATAAAGCTATATATACTAACAAATCAGCTACATTAATTCAATGTAAAGATTTTTAGTGGTCTTGTTCATGACTTCTTAAGGGTAAACACATTGCCTTTATTTTTTTCCCCCCACCTTTTTATACTCTCTCATAGGTGAAAGGCACAATCTGCAGATCACCTCTATTTGTACATAAAGCAAAACTTAAAAGATTAAGTCCCCTGTAGCAATCAAGGATAGGTCTGTTTTAAGAAAAGCTGGGACCTCTGAGAAATAAACTTTAGTTTTATGAAGCAATTATTTTTTGACACCTCAGCCTTGGTGCTTTCAATTCCCTCTTAAGCCTGCATGTTTGTCAGTGCCAAAGTGTCTGTTGCAAAACCAACTAAAATAATGAGATTTTTTTTTAGCTACATGAAAATATATAGTCATCTCACACAGATAACAACATTTTTTTAAGTTGCCCATATGAAGATAGGCTGCTTTTTTTTTTTTTATTTTACAGATACAACACTTTATCCAATAGCTAATATACACACATACCTATACATTCTGTGAACTTTGATAACTGTATTGCTCTAATTAATATTGAAGAAAAATAGTAATGATATACTTTAATTTTCTTTAACTGCAAAAAAAGCCTATAGGCTCTTGTTGTGTTTTCAAATTATTGCCATCATCCTGCATTTGGCTTATGCATGCATGACTGGTTTTGATAAGATGGCTGTGGGCATCAAATTGACAGGTACATTCATCACAAAATGCTGATTGAGACCTCTTGGACACAGAAAGGCTTTGAGAAACAACTTGTCATTGACTGATACACAGCAAGAAGTCTGGGAGCAAAGGACATGGCAGGCAGAGAGTCAGAATTCCTTTTCGTACACTTTTGCTTTTGACTCATTCATCAGAGGAGCACCGTGCTTGCACTGAGCTAAGCCTTTGAGGCCTGAAGACACAATTAACCAAGTCAGACATCACACAAGTATGTGATGCCCAAATGTTTCCATTTAATGGGCTTTAACAAATTGTTCAGAAATAACTTAATCAAGTAGGAGTTATGGAAACTGCTTCCAGTTGAATTTCCCATGTCCCTACCTCAGGGCTCCAGTACTTTTGTTTAATAATGCAATAAGAGCCTTCATGATCAAAGAATATCTAACTGCAACAAACCAAAAGGATGTCAGTCTGATAATACTGAAAGAGGCATTTCTGACTTGGAATTCTAGGAAAAAAAAAGAGCTTTACATCTGAACCAAAATTTTTGAAAAAACTGGGAATCCATGGATCATCAGGACTCCAACCCTCTTTGGAGTTTTTTAAAAACTAAGAAACTGCTTTTAAAATTTTGAATGGTTGACTTAATAAATTTTATTTATTTATTCATTTCAAATCAGATTTTCAAGGTGATGTATTTGATATGTCAAAGGAACAGGCCTTTTACAGGACTGTGGTAACCGTTTCAGTGGGCATGACTGGTTTCAAGGTCAGAGAATGTTATAGCCACAGGCATTATTCAGTGACATCAAGAAATTACTCTTTTAAAAGAATGAATACTTATCACATAGGATTGAAATTACCAAGACAAAATTTTCTTTCATTAAAAAAAAAAAATTATGTTGTTACACGGTGATTACTGCATATTGTGTAATTCAACACAAAAGCATTTTCCTACTACATGTTCCATAGATAAATAAATGTGGAATAAACAACAGGCAGTCATGGACAGGGGGAAGCTTTGGGCAAAGTATAAGCAGATTCTAGTGGGAATTGAACAACAGAAAAAAAATTGAGGGGACAAAGAAACTTGTAATATTCAGAACATGAAAAATATATTGCTACAATGCTTCTCTTACAGAGCAATAATTCTGCATAATCCACTATAGATCTGTATGAATATTATATATCTTTATCTCATACCTACATATCTGCAGGGAAAAAATAAATTTCTTTGCAGTTGCCGAGCAGCAGCTCTCCATGATCTATAATTGGATTAATAAATATATTCATTCATGAATCAGAAGTCACAAGCTGAAGTCACAGAGCTGAAACAGATCCAAAGCAACCCATATAACCATCCTGATATTGCTTCTTACAGAAAAAGTATTCAAAAGTATACTGTGGTTGTAAATTTCTGTTTTATAAATATAGCTCTCATCATACATTAATTTTATTTTTAGCCTTTTAAAAGATCTCCCAAACTGAAAAAAATAGATTGATACAATTAAAATAAAATTGATATTTTCACCCCCAAAATTTAGACAACGGAGATATTTCTGTTCCATAGGGGAAAAAAAGCTGTCCTGTACTTTTTCTTCTCTTATATTTACTCTGCACTTCTGTGAAAAATTTAAAATGTACTTTGTATTGGGTCTTTTTTTTTAGTTTTTGTTTGGGGTTTTTGGTCATAACTGAATTGTATTACTTGAGCTGAGTAGAACCTGAGAAGAGTAAACCTGGAAATGTTTTTGTCACTCTTTCTGGAGACATTAATAAATCTAATGCTGTCTTCTTAAATGAATAATAAAAACTGTTCCCAAATGCACCAATCATAATGTTCTTTTTTATCATTAAGAAATTTTTTTTAAATACTCTGATGAAATGTACAGCTTTTCTTTGTGTATGATTTCATTATAAAAAAACTCAACATAGGATTTTTATTTTATTACTTTTACAAGACCTTTTGCTCCAAATTATTTAAAAAAAATCTAGAGCACTAAAAAAAAAATTAAGAGCAATCTGTGACTTAGAGAGATTGAAGGGAATGTGTCCTAATCTTTTCATTAGATGCTCAGAAAGACATTATTGAATGATTACAGCAGTCAGGAAGTGCAGTGTGAGAATTGTTAGGAGAATTAATTTTTAAAGTATTTATGAAGATGTAAATTTAGGTGTCTGACAAATGAACAGATAACCCCAAATTAGAGCTAGAATTTTACAGAGAGATCTGATGAGAACATACTTGAATTACCAGCATCAGAATATCTGTTTACAGTCAAGGACTGCTAGTATTGAGTTCATTGTTTGCTCTTTTTTGGGGTTAAGACCAGGCTCCTGACCCTGCCAGGCACTACGTTATTATTAATGTTTCCTCTTGCACCTCAGTTAGTGTAGTTCAGCCCATCACCTGTGACAAGGAGGTTAAGTCAGTTTTCTTGAAGACAAACACAAACGACAGATACAATATTTAATTCCTGCTCTTTTCTTACCCTAGATAACAGCTTCATCTACCCAAGGCAACTGGCCCCTTAGAGGCTTGGGCTGAATTGAAGGAAAGTGTTTTGGCTGAGACTTAATTCATGTGATGGAATTGTGAGACTATAGACATTTAGTTGTGCAGACGAACAACGGTGGCTGTGCTGAGACAAAGGCTGTACACATTCCAGGATTTTGTTTAGTTGTTGCTGGCCTTCATTTGTTTTACACTGGCTGTAGTATGACTGACTGCCCATTTGCCATCATTGCAATGAACCTCTGCAGCAAAATCCAATTTTCTACCAACAAATCCTGTTCATATATTTCTACACCATGCCAAGAGAGAAAAATCAAACTTCTGCTTGAAAAGTGCTCTTTGAACAATAAATGGTATATATCTTTCCCACTACTGCAGATATCCTTCTTCCTCCTTCATGAAGATATTTCTATGTTGTATGCTGGTTTTACACAATATAATTAGAAGTTATAAGTACCAACACAGAGTTCTCATTACTAAGTTCATCACAGAAAAAAAAGGAAAACACTATTCAAAAAGGAAAGAAATAAATCTGTCATTCTCCTTTCTAAACTTTCTCAGCCCATGAAACATATCTAAATGCAGACATGCATTCAGATCAGTGAGAACTGGGCATACAGATTCTTTTGCCAAGGGCTGAAATGGAAATCTGTGCAGTCTGTTATGACAGAATGGGAACAAGTGCCAGACTCACACCAATGTCACAGAAACTCATTTATTTTCAGAATAAAACAAAAAACTTTGGCTGGAAGTTTGGTGCTCACTGAAAACAAACAAGCATATGTAATCACAGCCTGACACATGCTAAATCCCATTGAAGAATTATATCATAGAGAGGAAAAAATATCTGAAGACAGTCCAACCGGACATTAGGTCCAATGTTTTGTCGTGGTATAAATACTTACAGGATTTCTCGTTCTGGAAGTAGAATGTTCTTGTTGCATGAACTTGAACTGTTGATTTAGTGCTGCTGTTCCTATTCTGTTCCAAGTTTACTTCTCTCTTCATTTTAATTTTCACACTCCAGCATGCCTCTCTATTCCATATTCCAAAATCGAGCTGACTAATCTACTGTTATTTCTTTATTTTATTCTAGGCACCTGGTTTTTTACACCTATACATTGACCTCAAGGGTATGAAACAGTTGATTCCCTTCACAGTCTTCATTAGGAATCTTTCCCCTCCTCTTATGAGAGACATTGTCTAGACCAATCAGGTCTAGAAATCACCATCAGGAAAAGCAAGCATTGTTACAAAATGTGGCATGTTCCTTGTGCCTTCCCATCCCCCTCAGTAAAGCTCAAAATGCTCAGGAAATACAGCAATTGTGCTGTCCTGTAACACTCCCAAAATCTTAAAATTAGTTTACATTTAAGATGTGCTGCTAACATATAATTTTAGGTTCCTTTGGATGTCAGGAAAGTAACTGAATCCCTCCTCCAAAATCAGAAAGATTTGTCAAAAAAAAATACATATATATATATACACATGCATACATATTCCAGACATCATAAGGGTTTCCCTTTCTCAGAGACAGAATAATAATTCAAGACTATAGCCTATAAATAAAATTCTTTGTCATATCTGATAAAGACGACAGAATGAAATATTTACAGAGTTTTAATTTAAGACAGCTGATTTGTAAGCTACTTGAAATGTTGTTATAATGTAAGCAGTTAGATAACTTAAACTACAGATAGAGCACAACCCACAGACTCTGAGTCAAGCTCTCTGACCCCAGAGCTACTTTGGTGCAGCATAGCTGGGTGACCTTGGCTGAGTCTTAACAAGAAGGTGGCTGCTAAGCTTTGGGAGTACATGAACAGGAGCCACATGAAATAAGTAATAACACAGGCAGAAGAGAAATTGTAGCAATGACAATAGTTGGCAGCTCGGGGAACCACAAGGGAAAAACACAGATGTGGAAAATATATCCCCTTAAGGAAAAAGCAGGCAACTCAAACACAATGAATCAGCAAGATCAAAGGTCAGACTTTCCAGGATTACAGGAGGCGACACTCCTGGTATGAATGACCACTTGCTGGCCAGCAGAGATCATACAAGAGTCTCAGAACTGATGAGTACATTAATGCTTAACCTGGCACTGCACCTATCTACTGTACACATCAGGCACATGTATTGCTGTGTTTTTTCTCTGTGTGTATGTACACGGCTTGCAAAGAGCCTCTTAGCATGCAGCAGACAAAAGCGTATGCCTGGAGAAAAGAGTCTCCGTGGGAAGAGCTACAGAACTGGAAGAGAAGGGTTACAGACCAGGTTCTTTGGGTTGTTTCATGGTTTGACACTGACCAAACTCCAGGCATCCATGAAAGCTGCTCACTCACGGCTCCCCTGCCACCACTGAGCAGAGAGAAAAATTTCATGAAGGCTTCATGAAGTGAGATAAGGACTGGGAGAAAACAACCCAAGGGCAGAATGAGCTCAACTTCAAAGTACAAAGTGAATTTATTACTTAAAAAAATCAGAGGAGGATAATGAGAAGTAACATAAGCTCTTAAAACCACCTTTTTTCCCCAACCCCTTCCTCCTTCCCACCGACAGTGCAGGGAGACAGGGCATGGGGGTTTGCTCAGTTCATCACCCCAGGTTTTCTTCCCCTGCACAGGGAGAGGAGTCCTCCCCCTGCCACACCATGGGGTCCCTCCCACAGGAAACAGTTCTCCATGAACCTCTCCAGAGTGGGTGCACTCTCACCAGCAGGAGTCCTCCCAAAAGTGCTGCAATGTGAGCCCCTCCACGGGCACACAGTCCTCCTGGAGCTGCTGTGGTGTGGGTCACTCTTCACGGGTGCAGTGCTCCAAGGACAGGCTGCTCCAGCTGGGTAGCAGCGGCTCTCTCTCTCTCCACCAGGGCTCCCACTGGATCACAGCCTCCTCCAGGCATCCACCCTCTCCAGCATGAACACCTCCCTGTGGGCTGTGGGTGGATCTCTGCATTCCCCGTGGATCCCCCTGAGCTGCAGGGACACAGCTGCTTCACCTTGGTCTCACCACGGCCTGCAGAGGAATCATGGCTGTGGCGCCTGGAACAGCTCCTCCCCTCCTTCTCCACTGATCTTGCTGCTTCTGTTGTTTCCCTCACATGTTCTCACCTCCTCCTCTTGTCTGACAATAAAAAACCACCTGCACTTTGCTTTGATTTCCTTCTTAAAATACATTATCAGAGAGGCGTTACCAACCTCTCTCATTGGCCCAGCTTTGGCCAGCAGCTTGTCCATCTTCAGGAGCCATCAGGAGTTGGCTCTGCCAGGCATGGTGGAAGCTTCCAGCAACTTCTCACAGAAGCTGCCTCTGTGGCCCACTTGCTCCCAAAAACCAGAGGGCGCAAAACCAACACAGACTGAAATCTAGACAGTTCTGAAGTAGAATAATACAACTTTAGGGAAATACGTGTTTTGGCAGTCTTTCTGCACTTTGCAGTATTATACAGCAACTTTTCCCTGTGAACTTGCCAATCCCTACTGTCTTAAACCAAGATTTACTGGAGAAAGGATAGTAAAGAAAAAAACCTGAATATAAATACCAGTTAAACAAATTAAAACATGTCTGCTAAATGATATGAGGACTTTTGCTAGAAATTAAAAGTAGCTTGATCATCTTGTGTTGATTTAAGCATGATTTAAATTCTTGAATTTTGAATATCCTTTATGGAACTCATGAAAATGAGTCCCTCTAGATGCTGACGAGTCATTAGGCTGCCACGTTTTCCTCTCTTTTACTGAATACAGGAAATCACTGAACACTAATACTATCTTAACTTAGGTATAACTCATTCAAATTATGCTCAAAAGTTATTGAATTTGAATAATCACTATTCTCTTGAAACTTAGTAGAGATTTTCTAGCAATATTGTGTTCTCTTTGTGCTAATCTATTTGCTGAGTCATAGCCTTGTTTTGGTAAGTGGCAATGGTTTAATAACTTTCAGCATTGGAGGATTCTACCATTTTTAAAATATTTTATAACTCCTGAAACACTAGAACACACCAATGATTTAAAGAAACAAAGCTGTTTTCTTCTAGTTGCTCAAAAGAATTGCATTCCCCAGATTGCTGAAATAGATTATGCCTAGGCTAATGGATTCACCATACCCTACCAAATCTTAACACTCAGAAAGCTGAGACCAAATTTTTTCACTGATTATCTTCTACAGGTGGGAAAGATCTCCATGCATCTAACAATTTCAGTTCTAATTTCTTGATCCTAAAAGTACTTTTTTTTTGTGTAGGAATCCCGGACTAATAGTGGGAGAGAAATAATTTACCACGTATCTTTTCAGTGTGTTGGCAAGCTGTTAAAATGAGGATTTTGAAAAATATTTCACCGGGTGGTAAAAGTCATGTTCCTGATGACAAAAGCCAGTTAAATATATTTTGTATTCTCTATACTTTTTCAGAATGAAGTTAAATTTCAGAAATAAAAGAGCATGAAAGAGGTTTTTTCTATTTTCTAAGCCTCAAGCTGGAAATGAAGGGAGTTCCATTATTATGGAAACATGTCTGTCAAGCAGAATATACCAAGCCTCAATATTTTGCAGTTGCCACACAATGTTTTACTAACTAGTGAAACAAAAAGATACGTAAAAGTTTATTGTATCTGTGATAAACTAAACAAGATTTAGAGAAAATTACTTTCTGGCTTTACTAAATGAAAAATCATTTACTTTGAAGTTTTGCAGGAAAAGGAAGACTTATTGACTCAACACCGTTTCTGGACACTTCTACATATTTGTCATGTTTTCGTTAGGAGATTTGTTAGTGTAAGAGACATGTTCATTCTGGAAGCATGTTGGTACTGCTTCTTAATGAAGAAAGCTGCACTACTATTAACATTTGCATAATAAAAGCTCCCAATAATTACTGCAAAACAATTAGGAGCACTTAAGAGTGACACTTACCTGGTCTGTATCTCCTCTTTTTGAATTTGGCTTTCTACCAGAACTAATGTGTTTTACAAACATAGAATAATTATTCAAATGGGGAGGTTCCCTACATAATGTGCTGTCTGGAAGCTGATTTAATTAATGCCAACTAAAACTCATGACTGAAATGTAGAATAGTCTGCTTATATTTATTCCAGCTTTATCACTAAAGCTTAGGGCATAAAATAAGCTAACATTCAGCAGCTGCCTAATGCCTCTTAGCTGGTGCAGAAATCCAGAAAGGTCACAAGACTTTTCAGTGTGTGTATATTTATATGTTTGTGTGGCTGCACACGTGTGTAGGCACATGTGTATATCTGTGCAGCACATAGAAATGTATATATACATATACATGCACAAATATAAAGCATTTTGGCAGACTGAATATTACTGCAAACTGGATGAGTTAGAAAAACAGATTTCATAAACTGGTCTTCATCCTGAAAAATTTCCTTCTTTTTAAAGCTGTTGTTAGTTTAAAGCTTTAAAACATTTAAGTAGCAGAAACAAACTGTGGGAACACTGATGGTTATAATCTTAATTCCAAACTCCCAAACCATATGTATACAGGATGAGACAAGTAGAACAAGAGAATTTATACACAAAAATAAGAATTTGAATCTCCACTTCACATTCCAGATGAGATTTAACTCTAAATTTACCGGCTGTTTGAACATGAGAGTTTTCGTCAAAGAAAGCAGAAGCATGGATTAGGGTTCTCTTCTAAAGATAGGAAAATTTTGGTTTTAATGTAAAGCTAAAACTAACCTTTTAATATTTGTTGAGAAAAAAATGAATCTATATAACCTTCATTTTTAATGGTATGAAATAACCATCATAGAATGTATATTGAAACCTTACTTCTTTTCCTGCTATGTTTTATTCCATAAATACTTCCTTCTAAGGCTTCATCCTCATTCTTGTTTATGCACATGTCATTCCAATTATTTTGCCTATTTTAAGCATACATGAAAATGCTTATAAATTAAGCTTGATACATATTTAGAATATCCTCTCCTTAGCAGAGCTACATAATTGTCCTTACTGGTGATGAGAACTCAAGTTCTGTAAGAATGCACAGAATCTTGTTCAGCACAGACCCATATAGTATAGTCCTACCGCTTACTATACACAGATTAAGTATGTAATTTCCACAGATCTTAGTATTAAGTCTCTTTAACTTTTTAAATTAGATTGTCTAGAGGTGGGGAGAGCAAAAGCCTATATTCACAAGAAAATAATGTATATATATTGCTCCTCCAAACAGAGTTTAAAGACACTTCAAGCAAGTATTAAAGTACAGCCAGGAAAAGCATTAATAATTTTGTCCATGAGTTTAAATAATATTTGTTCTGTGGATTTAAATAATTACATTTCCGCTTGATGTGATAGATGTGCAGTGAACTTATCTGAGGAGAATTGGGTGCCTTTAATTAATGTCTAACTTTTTGGCTTGTCTTAAAAGTAAAGGAATTACTTGGTCATCCCGCCCAGACAATTACCCAGGGCATCTATATTAGGAAAAAAAGAAACCATTAGCTCCCTTCCTCTCTTTACTAGACATTGATAAATGCCTCTAAGAGGTAATAGACATCTGAAATGCATCTCACTGTTTATATATTTTTCAGCCTCTTTCCATTAATTATACAGGGAGTAAGCTCTTAATTTAGGTTAGTCCTAAGTTTGAAAGTAATGGATAAGGATGTAAAACCCCTCTGAAAGAAAGGAAGAATATCCTGAAGGCTGAAATTACCTGGTGTATTTCATGGTGCACTACCTTGCTCATTTTGAGAAGATGGCCAATGAACGCAGTCTATTCATAACAGCAGTACAACATCTCAGACACTAAAAATTTCAAAAAACTTTAAAAAACCAAAAAAACAAACAAATAAAAAAAAAACAGCAGAAGAAAACCTTTCCCCTAGGTCAAGTTTTTAAAGGAGTAATAGAATAATGGAATTTCAATGCTCTAATAATATCTAATCTTTTACTGTCAAACAAATATGAATAATAACATCAGGTTATTTGACTTATTTCCTATGTAAGAAATAATATAGGTGGTGACTTCTGCAATGGACATTAAATTACCTGAAATTTTAGACAGGCTGTAAAGGTCTTTATATCTTTTGAAGAGTCATGCAAATGAAGAGAGATTTAGGGATATAATTCTTTCTGAAAATAACTGACGCTTTAAGTTATATTCTTTTAATTCCTATTTATCATATGTCTTCTGTACTTTTCCTAGCAGCGTACTTGATGTTTCCATTTAACAACATTTTCTTTATTTCTTTTTGGAGAAGGCAGACTTGTCTTCAGCCACTTAATCTGTTTACTATGAAGTAAACTTGGAGAAACAATGACATTTGTGGATCTCATTAGCAACATGTGGTCTCTTCTCATATAATGGCTAAAACTACCACCATATTCACTGACTTGGACACCTTTGTGTATCTATTTTATAGTTTTGTATCTATTTTATAAATGGCATCAAGCAGGGCTTTCTTGCTGCAGTAATAACTAGCTGTTAATAAATTTCAACCTTTGCCTATGTCAGTGTTCCCTGAGTCTGCTTTTTCTGCAATTGTCAATAGAGTGAATGTTCACAACCTCATTTTGCAGAAGTGCCATACCACAGTAGCATTTCTGTGTTACAGCTGAGATTTTAATGAAATAATTTGGAGATTTGGACTTCACCTGTTTTGCCTACAAAAAATGAGAGCTTCTCAAATGCTCTTATGTTTTTGGATGTAAAATAGCTATCCAGATGATCCATGGAAAATTTTAGGTAAGAAATTACTTTTTTATTCTCAGTGTTTTGGAAAACTCTTAGACATCTGGTTCAGCAAGCTACAACATGGAGTCCTGCTGACTAACATTTGTCACTTCTTTTGCTTATGTTAAGTTTAAAATTAGCTTTTACTCCTTTTCTATATGTTCCTTCTGATGATGGGGCTGTTCTGAATTAATGCCGTCACCAGAAAATTTTATCACATTTGTTTTTTATGTTATTTGTGGCTTGCATTTTATATATCAAATGGCAAGTTTTGTATGTACACTAAGGCAAAATATACTTTTTTAACTTAAACTAATTAAGAGCAAACTTTGCTGAAATTTAATGAGCACTTCCTTTTTTGACCTATTGTTGTCTAGTAGAATTTGAGTTAGAATTAGTTGAAATTAATTTTACTCTCACTTTACATATCATTACTTAGGTTCCCACCTCCTGCAGCAATAATAACCTCTGGAGCACTGTGCTTGCCTTTATTCCCTTTCAATTATTTAGGCAAGAGCTGATTACCAAGCCTCTGAAAGTACGTCTTTCTTAACACTGCTTTGAGCTTGGGTTACATATCTATTTCTAAAAACTTTACTAGGTACATGGATATAGCAAATATATTTCTTATGGAAACTTAGTTTCAGTTATAGCTCTTAAGTTCTTGTTTCAAGGTGAATTAAATAAGTTTCTGTCAGTTCAAATCACATTGGAATAGTCATGCTACTTCAGCCCTGAATGAGATCATTCAAGCTAAATTCTGCATTGCTTTAAATAAACAGTTTACTTTCAAGTCTTCACGGAAACAGATGCAAATATTCTCATAGTTTGTTTGTTAGACCACTTAACACAAAAAGCTATAAGAAATTCAGGGCTCTCTAATAGCAGTCATAAAAACAAAATTAAAGATTAATCATTAAAAATCTCTGCTTTATATACTCTATAAATAAACATTTTCCTTTTATATATATTATACCTCTTTCCGATTACTGCTTCAAATTATTTCCACCTCAGGTTTTTGGCTTGAAAATTTGATTTTCTGTTTGCCTGTTAACTTCTTATGGATTCTGCTTGAACCCAGGCAAGCATTTTACAAACTCACCACACTTTGACAAGGAGGTCTGTATATCTATCACCTACTTAGTGATAAACCACTTTTTTTTTGTTTGCTATTTTTGTGTGTTATTATTCTGTCACCTATTTCTGGTGAATGATTGTTCTGTAGCCTCTCTCTCCACGATGGTCTTGTTTTATAAACATCCTGGAAGTCACACCTGCTTCACTGCTTCACATTGCAGAGTCCTAGCTTACTCTTTCCATTCTTGCATGGAAAGTCATCCATTATTTTGGAACCTCACTTAAATCTTTTGTCTTTTCCAGTTCTGTCATATTTTCCCTGAGATAGAGGCACAGAATATTACACAGTCCCTGAAGTGTGAGCAAGCCAATAATCTATAAGGAGATGCCATAACAGTTTGAATGCGATCAAATAGTGTTATGCATTTTGAGCCAGTATATTCCAGAAGTCTATTTTAAATCCTGTTGCAAAAGTTGCGACCTAAATGGTGACACTGGTCATCTTTCTGTCAGTTTATCCCTGCTAATTTTAACAAAGGCAAACTTTACATTTCAGTATGTTAGTTTCTTCTTCATTTTTTTCATGTGTCAGGAATCTGAAGGTAGCATTTTCTTGTGTTGGACTTCATAAACCTCCCAGCCCACCAAGATTCTTGTAGCTTAACTTGGCCATGCATTCACTCCCCCACCCCAGTGGGATGGGGCTCAGAATAGGAAGAACAAAAGTGAAAAAACTCACTGTTGAAGAGAAAGACAATTTAATAATTGACGAAGCCTATAGTTTCCCAGATACTCCTTTTTTCCCCTTCTTTAAGACACATATGACTTTTATGCCTTCTATGGTCTTCAGTGAAATTGAAGATCCCCATGATATTTCAAAGTGAACAGAGAACAGACTTGCAATGACATCAACCATCTGCTTCAACAGCACAAAAGCCAAACCACCACTCCATCTGTGGTCCTCTGTATGTCCAGTTTGCTTAAGTGGTCCCTAAATCAACCTTTGACTCCTTCCAAAAGCTACTGAAAAACAAAGCTTTGGTGTATGTCAAGATGTTATTCTTCTGAGCTTTTAAATGTTTTCTCCATCTCAAAATAGTTTTGGTATTTTCAGTTGAGAAAAAAATATAGAAACATTTTCCATAATGTTTGTTTGCTAAATAAGAATCTTCCTTTTTTATGCAGAGAAAATAATCTTCCTATAATATATAAAGATAAAATCTTATATCCATAAATCTGCAGATATTATATCAAGGAAACTATCAGCCAAGATTATCCCATATATAGGAACATCTCCACCTTTTGATTTTAAATTATCTCAAGGACAATCTGTAAATTGTTGTAGATGTAGATGTAGATCATAGAAAATAATTTTGTAAATCAAGAGCCCACTTGAATAACAAATATGCCCAAATGCTAATATCACACTACCAAATTCTCAGCTACAAAATGTATATTAATAGAGTATCTATGTTTTCAAATATTATTCTGTTTACATGTAAGGAAACTTCACATTTTAATCTGCTTAAATGCAAATAAAGATTTTAGCTGTGGGCACCATTCTGTGCTCCACATGTTTGTTCACTATATCGATTGTTAGAAATGGACACAGCATGTCAGCCTTTGTTTGTTTGATTTTTTTCCCTAAGAGCAATTCATTGAGACTTAGGTTGCAGTAATGCACTATTGATAATTGTTTAGCAATTCAATTTTTCTTCTTTATTTCCTTTTACCCTATAAATTTCATGATTTTTTAAGAGTACAGTTTATGTTTATCTTCATATGCAATCTTATTAACTAAAGTGCTGAAACTAATCATCATCTTTGAACTTCTCAGCTTCATTTCAGCCTGCAACTATGCCAGAGACACTTCAGTGATACAACTTCCTCACTTCAAAACAAATATTCATGAGAGTTGCTAACAATCCTCCATGAGGGCACAAAGAGTGTTCTTTGGAAGACCATCATTACCTGGCAAATTATCAGTGGACAAATGAAAAACTGCTAGGACACTGCTGACACTTAATAGGGCGATGAAAAATAAGAAGGATAACACAAAACTGGCACTTAGTAAAAGATGCCAGCAAGAAGCTTCAACATTTTTTAAATTGTCTATTTGGATTTCAGAACAATACCTGTTGTGTCCCTAAGACTACGATGTCAGAGGTAAGACATGCAGTACACAGGTCCAGATACTAGATATTGATAATTTTTGCCTTCCGTATGAATCAGAAGGGAAAAAAAAAGGAGAAAAACACCCATCAAATCTTTCTAAGACAAAGAACTTTCCAGTCTGAAGTTCAGTATTTGTCCCTGATATAAAGAAGAATACGAAAGCTCAGCTTTATTTCAGTCTGCGCTCTGTCATCCTATTCTGCCTATGTTTACTAAAAATTCTTTGTATGAAAACTAGCAAATACAGATCAATCCATTGATACATATAGAAATACATAGGTAGGTAAGTACAAAGCAATGTTTGGGATTTGCCAGGTCATTTTTTTCCCTAAGATTTTGGATGGTGATTGATATATGAGTTAATTTCAAATATGCTGGTAGCTATCTTAAAAAGAATGGAAAATACATCCCCACTCCCAACAGCAGCAGAAACAGAAAATGCTTTTATACATATCAGGAAAAACTTGATTGAACAAATATTCATGTTCATGTTTGAAACAAAATTGATTCCTAAAGAGATGAAACATTTTACATTATAAGAATATACTAATTTGTAGAAAAATATGAGAATAACAAAAAGATAAAATATTTTTAGTTGATCATAGCAAACTTAGTACATGTTCAAGTCCATTACGGCAGATGAAATATGCTAATTTACTTTTGAAACTTACATTATATATGTTATGAGCCAAAAAGATTAACCACATCTTTAAAAATGCTAATACAAATGAAAACTATTTAAAATAGGAACAAATAGGAAGAAATAGAAACACTACTTTATTTAAAAATGGAAAGACAAGAAAGTAAGACTTTATAGACTATCAGCTGAATAAGAGTGCCTCTAGAAACCCTAAAGTTATGACAGAAATAAATAGAAAATAGTATTGTATAATAGAACAAAACACTGTTTCTTCTGGCTGCAGTTGACTTCTGGTATCAGCATTGCTTGGATTCTTTAAGTACCTAATTATATAATTGTGCATTTTATGTAAATGCATATAACTTTTGGCCTTAGAAAGAATAAGCAAGTTTAGAAGACAGCAGGAACAGATTAAGGTCACATCCATGAACTGAGCAAACAGCATCAGCAGAATTTTAATTTTGACACTCAACAAGCTGTTCTTCCATCAAAACATTTGTCAATCATTTTAAGCATGCATCCTACCTCTAAAAATCAACTATATATGTTTTTAAAAGGAAAGATATTTACATTTTTTTACTGTGGATTATCTTAAACCTAGACTTTTCTATGTTGAAGTTATTAATGCAAGCTTTCTTAAAACTGCCTGAAATGGAGAGTGTAGCGGGTCCACAAGGTAGTCCTAAACATAGGTTTTATCCTGTAAGAACTTCAGCAGGAGGTAATGAGTTCACAGAAGGTTCTGTGTAACCCTTGCTACTTCAGGTGATTACCAGAAAACTCTGAACCTCCTCCATAGGATTTATAAAAGTACAGGTGTGAGAGACAGGAAAAAATGGAATTCTATGTACTCTGAATGCCTTTCACTATTTTTTTGATCTACCTGATGCTTATAAAGCTTTGCAGTTATCCACTCTTTGCCAGGAAAGCCTTATGAAAGGAGTGTGCAAAAATTTCCTCCAAACATGTACAATGAATAAAGACTGGGTTTTGCTCCTGTTGCATTTCTGTATTTTCTTTTCTCAATTTTATTTCATATTGTCTGGACAGACCAGTATTTAATTTTTTTAAATTTTTCAGTGGAATCAAGGAAATAATTCTCCTTGACCTGGATGTTGGCACTTCTATTTTTCTTAATGCATATTACTAAAAAATTATTTACATCTCTATCTTACTGCTCCTACATGCCTAAATTTTCAGAAAAAATTGCAGATTTATGTAAAGACCCATAGAAAATACTGTTATTATTTACAGTTACAGTTATAAATGTGGGAATTAAATAATGGAATGTGAGTTGTCCAGAATGGCCCCAGAAACTAGGAAAAAACCCTGAAGTAATAAAGACTCAATGATTTATTTAATGTGATATCTCAGGATTTTAAAGGCTAAATTATAGATATGGGAAAGAAAATCCATAAGAAGACTCAAGTGGTTTATGACCTATTATAATACATATAGATTGATATAGATATAGATATAGATATAGATATAGATATAGATATAGATATAGATATGTTCTAGTTTTGAAAAATATTTAAGTCATATTCTTAGGTGATATAGATCCACATATAAGTCAGTTTTGTCTGTTTATGACAATTTATGTAAATTTGTTTAACCACATTGAAAAAATAAATTTAGCAAAACAACGCAAGATTGAAGGCAGAGAAAAAGATGAAAAAAACCCAATGTGGTAGCTAAGAAAGCTTGACAAAAATGTCCATTAGTATGCAGTGTCTATAACACCCCAAACATCTGGTACCAAAATAAATCTAAGTGAAAGTGCTGTGATATTTTTAGAACCATTGAATATTTGGTATTCATTCGAAATTGACTTTTGGAGATTTTAAAAAAAAGTTACACTATATTGATTTGTTAATGAAACACATTTTAAAAACATATATTTGCCCTTTTCTCCAAAAATATGAATGTTTTTCAATAGCAACTTGACGATTTTATATTTTGAGAAATGATGTAAAGAACTCACATTACAAAGGATTTTTAGTGCCAGATATCTATGCAAAACTGGTCCCAAAACATTGATTTTCCATCAGAGAGGCAATGATACTATTATATATATATGTGATTTATCAAAGTAAAGGGACTGGATTTCATAGGAATATTCATGGAGGTTGGTGGATCTGCTGATCTAAATTTTTATACTATGGGAACAAACACTTTGCGTTGTATACATCAATGGTACACTGATCTCAATATTAGAATTGTCTACCAAATGTGAAATCATGAATAGGAAGCAGAAAATGCAGATGTGAAACATAATATCTTTTCCTAATCTATTTTTGATTTTACATGTCCTGTTCCCCAGTTTCTACACTGCAGATACTCTTAAATGAAGGTATATATAGCTACTTTCTGTGAAGGTTCTTCTTTCCTCCTCACCTCTTCCTTGCTTTATCCCACAGTTCTTGTTGCAGGGAAATCTCACATTTATGTTTAGATAGAGTTGGAGGCTGCCCTGAACATATCTGTATCAATTTTCTCCCCTCTTCATTCTTTTTTGTTAAAGGATTAGACCCCCATAATCAACATGAGCATGGTGAAAGCTCTGGGAAGCTTTCTGGATTTTGTGCAGGGACAAAAAAACAACAACTAAAAAACATGGTAAAAAAGATCCTGTGATATTTTAATTGTTTTCTTTGGTAGAAGTCAGTTGGAAGAGATTTAAGAATATAAAGTTACTAGACTTTCCCATTGGATTGTTTGTTTTCTTTGCGATTCTCAGTAAAAATATTCTAAAGAAAGACAGTTTGATATTTGCATACCTAAAAGCTACATCTATGACTTCAGAATGCTGAAAAAGAAAGGGTGATCACTATTTCAAAAACACAGAAAAACATTCCTTATCAAATATTTGTATAATGTTGTCATCTAAGGGTTTATTTGAAGCTGCATAAAAGAGTCTTGTTGCTTGCTCTTCTTGGCAAGAATTCCAGCAAAATGAGAAAAGCAGGTAAATACATATTTCTTTCAGTGCAAGGAGCTTATTTACCTGAAATATCTGATTTTCTTAGAATGGTGAACTTTACCAGCTATACGAGTACAGATCTTTAAGTAAAATACTACTATAAGCACTGCTGCAGTAATGGCCAGCAATGAGTGGGAATCCTAAGGTACTCAAGGACTCTGCAGAAAAGTAGCAAATCTTTCCATGCAATGTGAAATAATGAATTGAAAAACATATAATTTGATTGTTTGCTTAGCCTCTGAATCACACTGAGGTCTCCTGTGCTTTCATTTTCCTCCCAAAATCACAAAAACCATTTTTTTTTTTAAATTTAAAGCTGTTTCTTCCTCTGTTCTTTCATTCTTTAATAATTTTGTTCAAACGCTCTCTCAGTGACATCATCCTTTCCCCACACATTATTTCTTCACCAGACTTTTATGAGTCCTGTGTTTCTGTCAGTCTTTTTTGCACATAACTTTCCATTCATCCAACTGACATATCAGAAAGATTGTATAACACTGACCATCAAGCCAGTTGTTTCCTTCGGGCTACAGCCTGAAAATTTTTTTGAAGAAATGCTGAGCTATTTGACATGTGTTTGATCATGGACTCAAGGACAAAGAACTTCCAGGCTTACATCCAAACTACATCCTGTTTGCAAGCAAACTGCACTTCATTGCACATCCTGTCATGGTGAATCAAAATTGATAGTCCATCTCTGGTGCGGATACACTCAGCTCCTGGAACTGCCACTTGATACATTCAGCGAGATTATGTTCTTGCATAATATGCACAGAACTGCCTGGATAAGACTATCCAAATGGCACACAGATGACATTGAAACACCTCGCATTGAAATCTGTTGTGTTTCAAAACACTGATAAGGATGTCATTTTCCTGAAATATACTCCAGTTCGTATATTATTCCATGTAAGTATCTGGACTTTGAGTACCCTCAAATATAGTGATTTCCACTGCCAGTAAAATTCCACAATGTATATAAAAAATATACTGTGAATTTTTATTTCTTCATTCGTTACATTATTAAATGATACAGGGAGAAGAATGAGTCCTTTTCTAAACAATGCCCAAAGAAATATTTACATCTTTCTTCAGTGCCTAGACTGCCATTTGTAATCAACAAAAATTATTGATTTGAGATGATTTTTAACTTTGATGTTACTGACAAATTGCTGGTTAATCTACTATTCTTACGGAAAAAAAAAAAAATATAACCAACAGAAGAACATGTAGAAGAAAAAAATATATCTGTCAAAGATGTTTGCTAAATTTCTGGAAAAATATTTGTTGAAATACATTTTTTTACCTCTTTTGAATAATAATAAATTAATTTTTTTTCTAATCAAACTTAACCATTTTCAAACAAGAAAAACTACAGCAAATCCAAATAAAAAACACACCTTCATCTTAAAAAACCAACAAAATTATTTCCTCTTTTTTCACTGGTAGCAAAAATGTTATTCAGCCTTTCCACTACACTGCAAGTGTTGCCACATATTTCTCTGCAGACTTAACCTTTAAAGATGAAAAGAAATCTGTTCTTTCTTCACACCTCAAGTTTTAAAGTGTTAAAATTAGTGTCACACTTCTCTGGTGGAATCCCTGAAGCTTGTCTGCCTCTCACCTCCAAACCAGACTGTATTTCAGTAAAGTTACTAACTCTTAACAGAGTTGGATCTCCTCTGTCTTTTATAGTAAATTACCTTTCAGTTTGAAATGTCATGCAACCACAAACCAATATTGACTTGACTTAAATAGCTTGCTGTATTATCTCATCTTCTGCCTTTTCATTTATTACTTATTTTATATATGTGATTTATTTTTTTGTGTATGTAGCATTTTGCATTTATCCTTTTTAAATTAAGGGTTTTTGGTTTTTAGCAAGTTCTCCAGATTCACTAAAATTATTTCAGTCAAGTCACATGATGTTCTGTTCCACGTGTTTTCCATTCATTCTTCTTTAGTGCAAGGACAAGTTTTCTAAGCATAGTGTCTATTGCATCAAGTTTTTTCCTGTCCCATAACTTAGAAGTTGAACTGTTTAAGATAAGGACATAAAAAAGTGAACATATTAAGATGATATCAGTGTCTTATAAATTATCCAATATGAGCTACCAAAGAGAATCTTAAGTCACTGAAACTATTGCTTTGCATGACTTAGTTCCCTTACATGGTATTCCAGGAAAGGCCTGTTTTCAAACAGCATTATAAACCTTCCCTATACCCTGAAGCTGAAGTAGCCCTTTGTTACAAGTCACTCCAAAAGTAGAAGCTGCCAGTCCTCTACCTTACCTAAGTTATCCAGAATGCATTCATTTTCAGGGGGGTGAGCTCATATTCCATTTTCAATGCATTTCTTCAATCCGCAAAGAGTAATCTATGCAATGAATGTGCTTTGAGGATGACATGGAGGGAAAATAATTGGGGAAATATTTGACAGGATTTAGATAAGAAATCCACACTATGTCTAATGTACTTGTGGGCATATTGAGGGGAAGATCATCAAAACATAATGAAGATTTAGTGCGTAACTTTCCTTCCTACCTTCCTAAGATGTCTGCATTCTGCAGTGATCTGTTGACATACACATGTCAAGTACCTACTGCCTGGGACCCAAAGGCTGCTTATCTTGTGTTAAATAACCAACTAACCCTATGGGTTCCTCTGATCATTCTGTGACCACACCCATTAAACCAAGTCTTGTACAAACCATGCCTGAAATCCAAAGTTCCAGGTGTTATGTATTTTAGTAATGAGTAGTCAGTCCCTAAAGGAAGTGAAACACATTTGCAAGTTGCAATTCTCTCTAATTTGAGTTTAAGCCTCTAGCAAATATTTTGACTTTTACTTTTGTCCAAAATAATTCAATACATTTTACAGATTTTTCTCAGCTGCTCAAACGAAAGTTGTATATGATTCAACTTGATTGGCAGCCAGGAGGGCCAACCAATGCTGGTCAAGGGAGGCAATTTTCCTACTCTGCTCTGGTACAGCCTCACCTAGAATATTGTGTGTAGTTCTGGACGCCAAAATACAAGAAGGTTATAAAGCTATTAGAGAGTGTCCAAAGAAGGGCCATGAGGATGTTGAAGTGCCCTGAAGGGAAGCCATATGAGGAGCAGCTGAGGTCACTTGGTCTGTTCAGTCTGGAGAAGGGGAGACTGAGGGAAGACTCAGTGCACTCTACAGCTTCTTTGTGAGGTGAAGAGGAGGGGCAGGCACTAATCTCATCTCTGTGGTGACAGTGACAGGACACAAGGGAATGGCCTGAAGCTGTGTCAGATGAGGTTTAGGTTGGATATTAGAAAAAGGTTCTTCACCCAGAATGTGGTTGGACACTGGAAGAGGCTCCCCAAGGTGAAGGTCACAGCACCAAGCCTGACAGAGTTCAAGAATTTGAACAACACTCTTGGGCATATGGTGTGACTCTTGGAGATGATCCTGTGAAGGGTGAGGAGCTGGGCTCAATCCTTTTGAGTCCCTTTCAACTCAGCTTATTTATGATTTTTTTTTCTTAATATTAAAAACCGCTGTTCCTCAGAAGGGATGCAGGCTTGTTCTGGGTTAAAAAAAATAATCAAGAGTCATCTTCATTTATTAAAATATAAAGTAGCAATTTCAGTGAAATTAAAAATCACTCTAGGTATTCTTAGTTGAAGATCACTGTGACGGCATTCACAGGGGTCTCAGGTTGAGGGAAGAGACGAGGATTTGACTCCATGTTTCAGAAGGCTGACATTATTTTATGATACGTATTACATTAAAACTATACTAGAAGAATAGAAGAATGGATTTCATCAGAAGGCTAGCTAAGAATAGAATAGGAAGGAATGATAACAAAGGCTTGTGTCTCAGACTCTCTCTCCGAGCCAGCTTGGCTGTGATTGGCCATTGATTAGAAGCATTCAGCACGGGCTAAAGATCCACTTGTTGCATTCCACAGCAGTAGATAATCAATGTTTACACTTTGCTCCTGAGGCCTCTCAGCTTCTCAAGAGGAAGAATCCTAAAGAAAGGATTTTTCATAAAAGATGTCTGTGACAGATCACTGACAGCCTGAAATATTTCTCTTTTTAGATTGTAACGTTTGTTGGTGTGTAAATCAAAACTTCTGGTTTGAAATAAGAAACATTATAATAAGAATAAAGAATCTCATCACGAGAATACTAGCAAAACTGTCAAACATTACAGACTACTAGAGTACAGAGAAAAAAGAAATCTATACGCCTTAGTCAGGGTGGGAAACAAATTACCCTCCCAAGCCTCTGTACAGATTATTTTCCTTGCATCTTCAGAAGGGTGGAAAATATGTATAAGACTGCAATGGAGAGTAAATTCTATATGATACTGTCCTTAGGCATATGTGGTCCTTCAATATAACTAGTTACTCCCATATACTATGTAAAACTAAGAGTTTACTAGACAGCAAATAAAAGGAAGGAAAGAGATTAAGGGATTCTGATGTAATTTAATAAATGATCACATTTTCTTTTTCCTACAATCTCACATTCAGTTTTGACTAGTTCATGTACAAGAGCACTATGCTTTGAAAAAAACATGATAAAAATGCAAGGACCATTGTTTGCAGTGTCCAAATAAAATGAACTCAGAGATTCTTATATAACTTTTGGAAAGAGAATACAACAGACCCTATCACCAAAACAATAATATTTGATACATATAAAACACTGTAAAGTAGGGTTTGACATTCTCCAAGAAAGTGTAAAAATAAAACAGTTAACCTAAAAGTCTGCTGACAGTGACACAGAAACTTCCCACTTTATTGCTGCTTCTTAAAGCTCACAAAGTGCATGGAGTTAAACATAAAACACCTTTGAACTTCAATGCACACATAGATAGTTCCCCTCTTGCTCACCTCTAGCAATTTTTATTTAGAGATAGGATCTCAGTCTTTATGATGTTACACTTCAAAACAGTGTGTCATTTAGCATTTTTAAACTTTCAGAAAAACAAACACTCAAGCGCTCACAGGAGCTTGTCAGAAAAGCAATCCAAAACTTCTGCACAAAGTGGTTCAACTACTGGGATCAGAATTTAAAAAACAGTAAACCAACTCTCAGAATCTCCATAAAACTTCCACTGTATACCAGAACTACTTCTTCATTTTATCAGTTCTTTACTTGACTTCTCTTCCCCAGAAACAAAATTCTCCATCAAATCAGTCAGTTAATGTGGATTTTCTGGATTTTTATGAAAACATAAGGCAACAATTCATTTCTTCTCACTAATAAAATCATACAGTTATCTGCCCCATATTCTCTTCACTGAAGGTAATTAAAGCTGCAATACCAGTTCTCTGTGAAGAATGCTGTTGCTTTTGCAACCAACCTGCTGGTGCTACATGAATAGGTTACAATTACTCTCTTTATAATGTACCTCTGTTTTGGATTGAGTCAGACATTAGAATGTGACCAAATGTAATTTGTTAGATAATTTCTTTACAGTAACTTTTTTTGTACACTGTCAGCAACTGCAGCTGAGGTGTGCTATTTCTAGGCAATTTGAGGTCCACGTATGAATAGTTCTGTACTTCATACGTAAGTAAAAATAAAAAGTAACCGTAATAAAACTAGTATCTTCTTTTTCAATCTTTTCCTTAGACCCAAATGCCCACATTATTTACAAAACATGTGGATCACAGGATGAAGATATTATTAAGCAGGCATGACTAAAAGTGCATCTTCTTTTTTCTTTCAAAACTCTCAGGATGCTCAGGTTTTTCCAATAAGAAGCTTTCTAAACTATCTTTTCCCAATTGCTGTCAATGTAAATGGATGAAGCAATGGCTTATGTTTACATGCAGGTGTTGCCCACCTGCTTGGGCTTTGTATGTTTTCCATTATGTCAGATGATCAGAATTAAATACTGTCAAAACAAATGAGACAATGAAAATTGGATTTGTGAAATCACCTGTAAATGCAGAGGATTTAGCACAGGTAACAGAGCATTATGCACCCAAAGTGTGAGATCTCTGTGCAGTATGGTTTCCTATGCCACTGTAGATCAGCAGGCAAAACTAAGCACTGATACAAACTGCAGCTTTCCTGAAATCTACTCAATGTCTAGGTAAAGTAAGCAAATTAAAACACACACACACACAAAATTGAAACGTTATTCTTGCAGTTGCAACATTTCTGTTTTGCCTTCCTTCCTTTTAATTCATGTCACTATGACATGAAAGAAATCTTAACACTTCACTGGGTTACTCAGTAGGCTGCTATAGCAAAAGGAAGATTTCTCAATTGCTTTTTGCTTGCATCCAAGTAACCTTTATCTTGGTTTTCTGTTTTGTATTTATTCCACAAGGGTACCATAAAGAGAAAAACCTCTAATATCAAAGCCAAAACATACAGTCTAGTCCAACCTTTAATATAAAATTTTTTCAGTGGTCACCTGTGTCCCTTTAACTGCTGTGGAGAGTACTGGGGATATTTTCTTTAAGTATGTCCTGCTAAAAAATAAAAGAATAAAAAACAAACATGAATAAGAATAAAAGGAAAAGAAAAAAGATTATTTGATTAATTCACGATGTCATGTGAGTATAGGAAAGAGAATCTTTTATCCATGGAAATATTCACTTTAGCTTTTACTGCTTCTGCCCTTTCTAATAGAATTAAAGACATTACAATAAAGCTTATAGAGCTATTTTAGAAATGACTGCACTTTGAAAGTAATGTCTATATGTTTCACGTAAGTTTCTTTTTAATAAAAATTGTTATTTGTAGTAGGAAGAATGAAGAAAAGGTCAAAAAGTTTACTTGAAATCATAGACACTTCTATTTTTATAGACACTTCTATTCTTAGAGAGAGAAGTGGCTAACCAAAAGAAATGCTGTGGACAGCTTAAATGAATGATTACATGTCTCATTTTTTGTCTTAATCCATAGTTTTGAATAAACTTGCTAATTCAAGAACTTTTTTCTTTAGAAAAGTTGTTTTTTCTTCTGACTAATGCATTTCAATTTAAGTTAATTGAAGTCACACTATTTGAAAAATTTATGACTAAAAGTGAAAATAAATATTCGATATTTCATAAACCTAAGTAAGTAATGTGTTATTTTCCCAAGCTACTACATAAAAAAAAATATTTTGAGATTATAAAATTAATATGACTTCTCAAAGAGTTATACTTTAATTGATATTTGTCCCTGCTAAGAGGATATTTTTTTTTTAACTTTTGCTTGCAATTTTATACTTTAACAGGATTATTTCCTTTGCAAAGAATCATGAAATCATCCTTGTGACAACAGAAATATTCCTTCAACAGAAAAAATATTCTAGTGAATGAATATATCCACTTCTTCTCATTTGGAGGATTGGGTTCTGGATAAACTGCAAGGCACCAGAAAATTGAAGCAAACTTCTTCATTCTGCTTAGGGCCATTTTTAACAGAATCCTACTTTAGCTTTTATCATCAGAACTATGGACACAGTTAAAATCCCTTCTCTGTCATCTTCAATCACACTGTCCCACTAGAAACCTTTTTATCACAGAACTAAGAGAAAAATCTGTGATGACCTAATCTGTTTTATCTGAAAGCAGTATTTACCACCATCAGTGCAAGATTCCCTCTAATCCTTCTAGTTCCAGTTATTTTTCATTTTAAGAGTCTAGTTAAAGAAAAGGAAAAGAAAAAAAACACCTTTCTCCAATTAGTTTTCTATCAATTAACTTCCCAAATCAGGAAGCCCAAGGAAAAGTTGGGTCTTTTGGAGAGACAGATATTCAGGAACCTCATCAAAGAAAAGATTACTGAAGAAATCAGAGAAAAATCAGTCTCTTTCCATCTTATCCTAAACAACTCATGATCTTTTTGCAGGAGAGGAGGAGTTTTGGCAACATCAGGAGAACATATATTCTGTAGGCCAGTGGTAATGAGAGGAATTGGCTTATCTGTAATACGTGGCCCTCAAACTTATGGGGAACGTTTATTAATAAACCTCCATTACTTGTCTAGGTTCATGACTTGAGAAAGTTTGAAAAAGATGATGCATCTTTGCTACAGTGATCATTTTTTCAGCTTCAGAAATTTATTTATTGACCTGAGATTTCAAGTTCTTTCTCTACACTGCAGAAGTTTGCTTTAGGTTTTTTGATAAAATTATTTTTTCTCAATATTTTCCTGTGATATATAGAGCTCAAATCCATTCAGTACATAAAAACATGTATTTTAATATTGAACAATATTAGTATTATTATAATGACTATGTCCCCTGAATCTAAAACATAAAGTTATACAAAACACTAAGAAACTGACAAGACACTTACCTTAAAGAAAAAGCCCTCCGTGCTTTTTTTCCCTCAAATTTGTTCTGTAACTTTTTACTTTCTGCTGTCAAACTTTATGAAGATAGATTCACAGATCATAACACTGTCACATATGTTGTCTCTATGAAGTGAAATATTCTTTATGCTAGCTTATAAAAAATTGATGTCTATGGTTTTTTGACTTGATGACAAAAAAAATTCAACAATGGGGAACTGTAATCCTTAGAATTCACAACCGACTTCCGTAAATCAGTAATTTCCTTATAAACCACATGCATCAAAATATACTTGAGAAAATGTGCTATCAGTGTGTGAAATTAAAATGTTTTACACTTCTAAATTCTCAAGAGAAAACAGATTTAGTATGTGAAGCAAATCTTGTTTGTTTTCAGAAATGTTGACTCATTAGCTGTCTAGGTGTTCTACTCAGGCACCCATAAAGCTACATAATCAGACAAAAATAAAGATCAGGCAGATTTGGAAGTGTGCAATCATTAGAGGCATAATTTCCAAAATATTTAATTTTTTATTCATTTATTTTTATTTTCAGGATGGGAAGACTAGAGTGGTCATTAACGAAAGTGAATGTGATCTATATAGAGATCAATTAGTTAAGATAACTGTAAAGAAGAATAATGTTTGAAAGTTGAAGAAACACCACCCAAAAAAAACCTTTTCCAAAGTAATTTAAACTGTTTATAATAAGAAATTCAAGGTGGAAAAATATAAGCCAAAACGACCTTTTGAAAGTAATTTAAACTGATTGCTTTCTTATAAGAAATTCAAGGTGGAAAAATATAATTACTGACTATACACTTTGTACAAGGATTTCTAGGCATCTTAGAGCATGTGGATTTTGGCTAACTTCCAACAAATTGCAGTAGTGGTAGTATACTGCCTGGTTGCTGAATAATGTCCATCATAGTTCCCTTCTTGTAATTACCTCAATGGCATGTTACCCAAAACTTTATAAAAGGCATAGAGGTGCCTTCTACACAAGGAGGAGAAAGCATAAAATTCTAAGAGATAAAGAATAGAGCTCGACAAAATGTGGTTAGTTTCATTTCCAAGAGCCCTGTGTAATATCAAGCCAGATAAGCTTGTGTATTCCGATAGTTCTTGGCAATTACAGTAAAAGGTGATTTTTCTGGCCAAAGTATACCAGGAAATGGCCATCGTTTTCTTCAGATTATAGCCTTGTGATTTTGTTAGCCCTGAATTTTCTTAAATTTGAGTTCAGTAGTTGAAGGAATATCTCACAACAGCCAAGTTCCATCACATTTAAGTCAAAGTACTTTTTGCATAATTTAATTTAAAAATTATAAATTGGTATTAGTGTACTATGAAAATGGACAGAGTCATTATAAAGATTTCTGAAGTACACAATATATTTTGAGGATGCTCCAGAGGGCCAAATGGCTTCAAGTGAATAAGCTCTGCTAACTCTAATTTGGTGTTGGAAGGCAAACCCAACTACGTGCATTTCCCACATAAAATATTTTGTTTCTTGGTGTGCATTTGAAATTCAAATCACTGTCAAAATGACCTCATGTTCTTACTTAACAAAATCTCTTGTGCTAACAAAATACTTCCTCTGCTTTACTGTAGGTCCCTAAGGTAAGTGTTTCAAAAGGTGCCATAGTATAATCATAAATACCAAGATGACAAGCATAAATGCAAGGTGGTAAATGGATTAGCATTAGATTGTGACTGTTTATTTGCTTTGGGTTTTATTATTCTAATGAAAATCTGTCCTTTCATGTAAATTTCCCATATTCTTAGGCATCAAAAAGTTTGGGTTAAAAAATTCGTTAAGCATGTGGGGTCCAAAGGGTCCAATGGTCCAAAGTGAGATTCACGGGAAACAATGACAGAGAGAAGGGAAATGTCTCTGACCACAAAGTCTTGGAATGCAAACTGTACTAGCAGAGATATTTCTGGAGCACAGAAGAGTCCTCTGTGATGCACTGTTACTATGTTTGGGGCCAAAACCCCTCTATTTCCCATTTCATGGCAGCGAAGGAAAAGGACTGAAGCAAGGAGCTGCACCGGTCATCTGTATCTTAACCACGTAAATGTTCAGATAGCCTGCAACGTTCTTCAAAATCTTAGTAGATGGTATCAGAGACCTTTAACATGCAGCCCATCAAAAAAAAAATTTCTAGTTTTCACATATCCTCAAAATATAAATGTGCCTCCCCTGACCTCTGTGTTCTTTGCTTTCCAACTGCTTTGTGAATTCTATGGAGGCACACGGCATTATTCTTTAAATACAGTGAACAAGAGAACCAAGCTTCTGCTGGTGACCCCTAGTCTACTTTTAATGATCTCCATAGGCAGTGTTGTGAACATTTTGTTATCCATGAGAGGGGTCAGAGTTAACTTGCTCTCTAGGCTGAATTTAAAGACCAAAATATGTTTAGCTTCATGGTAGCAATATTCTTACCCTAAAGAAAGCACATTAGGATTATATATAACAAAAAATATTTTCACCTTCTTCAGTCTGTCAGCTAGCCTCTACTTGTCTCTTTCAGATTAAGTTGGAATCTTTCTCTAGCAACTTCCTGAACTGATTCTGTTGGAAAAGATGGTCCTTGCCTTTCCTCTTTCTACTTTTTGTAACAGGAAAAAAGGTCAGAGAACAAATATCATACTTTTCCTGTAGCTAGCAAGAATATAGCTTTCTTCCTGGTGTGAACTTTTGTCCTTGATCTCCATCTGGTTATTGTGAGGCATCTTGAACTTTCAAAAAATTATGTTTTGCCTTTCTCATCCACTGCTGGTATTGCATAACCTAGTAGACTCCGGATTTTGATCTGCTTACCCATTGCATTACTAACCCTACTTATCAGTACAGATGCATTGATAAAACACTCTATTTGACTTCCTGGATTATTTTTCTTTGCTCATCAAATGAAAAGAAATCATGAAACTGTATACACTGAAACCAGGAATAGGATAACAGCTATTACTTCCTGGTGCAACTCTTCCCTTCATAGATTTCTTTGCTGCAGAAAATTGAAGAAAAAAACCCCCCACCTAAACTTCTGTTTGATAGAAAAGAAGAATGCACTAAAAATGTGCATATAAGTGTTTCAATCATTTCCTTTGCTAGAAAGAACTAATGTGTGGTATTAAGTTCACATATTACATGTTTAAAAGCAAAATAAATAAAAAAAAAAGAATGCAGCTCAACAACAAGGAATATATAAAAACTGTTCTGGCACTAATTTTCCTGATGTATCCCTGGCACTAATTTTCAAAAAGTATTCCTAATGATCATTACTGTCTGTGGTTATTTACGTCAACAACTGAAGAGGCATGTAATGCTAGAACCCAAGTCCTTTAATGTACAAGAAGCACATTTTCAACAATTTTATGTTGGACCAAAAAGAATTTTTCCCATCTTCACTTTATGAACATTCTGTTTCACAGAATTTTGTTTTACACATTTAGTTTCACATGGAGAAAATGTTAAAGGAAGCATTACAGCCGTAAGAAAAAGGAAATGGAAGTACAGAAAATGTCTAACAGCAGAACTTTGAGCAAATATCAAGTTTAATTAACAGAGGGAAAAAAAAGGAAAGTAGTAATTTTTGTTTAACTTAATAGGCATCGCTGCTACAGCACTGTAGCAAAACACTGCATGCTAACCGAGAAATGTTAGGCTGCCAGCCATATATCCTGCTTCATAAATTCTCCCTATTTCCAAATGAAAGAATAATAAAAGTGAAAAAATCAAAGAAATTATAGGTTTGTTATCATCATTTATAATTGATATATTTTTTTTAATCAACATGAAAGCTGTTGAAGCAGAGAAATCCCAATTTTTAATTTTTTTTTAATGTTAGGATACTTAGCATATGCAGAATAGTCAGGTATGAAAATTCTTACAACATTTTTGAAACAAATATTAAACTACATATCTAATTGGAAGATTAATATAAGAACATTTAATTCTGTCTGCAAATTTTACCCAACTTATTCTCTGAAATATCAGCCTCTGGTCATTATTAAAGATATGGGACTAAAACAGACTTGTAGTCTGTCGAAGCATGGCTCCAGTTGAGTTCTTCTGACTCATTAGCTCAAAGATGGTGTAGGATTCAAAAAAACTAATTGAAAAAGCCTTTTAAACCACTGGGTAAAGTTAATTTTTACAAAATTGTGTGGACTATTACTCTTTCACTTTAATCTATAATGACATCGGTTTACTTACATCTTCAAAGCCTATGTTTGCTTTTTCTTTTTTTCACTCTTTTCAAGGGCTTTCTTCTCTTAAGAGATATGAAGTGATATGAAGTTCTGTCAATGTATCAAACACAGTAGATCTATGCAGAAAAATGTGTTTGAGCATTAGTTCTCTCCAGTCTACATTGTTTATAATGAAAGACAGCTCATATATTGCTTGTTATTAATATCCAAGAGAGCTGAACAGCAGAGAAGGAAACTTTCCACTCACAGAAACCTTTTATCTTGACTCAGCTGAAAGTTAATATACTATAGTCTCAGTTAATAGATGATCAAAGACATAACCTAGTGTGAGGATTAAAGAGATCTCTGCTGTGACCATCTTCATATATTCTGCACAGCAAGGTATTAATGCAAGCAAAGATAAGTCCAAAAAGCCAATATTGATTTTTAAAATGAAACCATCTTTTCATCTAAAATAGGTGAATATGACAAAATGTCACCATGCACTTGAAAAACAACAATGAAAAGATAACAGCAGGAAATTAATTAGTTTAGAGAAAAAGTGAGATTTATTGTATCAGGTTTTCATTTAGGAAGCCATTCCTAGTCAGCAAAAGACTTTAATGTATGGTTAAATAGAAACATATTCATAAGTTCTGTGAACTTTGATGTGGTATAACGCATTCTTAAATTTTAATATTAAAGCAGTGATTAATGCCTAATATTGTTCTTGTTAAACTCAATAACATTTGCTATGAACTTCAAAAGGAGAATTACATGGCTTGATTCATTCTCATAATTTCCCTTATAAATCTAATGTGTGCCTACTTTTTATGCTTAGTCTTATTCTGTTGTTATTTTTGTTATTTAAGTAGGAAAATAAAGTATTATTGCAATATTTTCCTGTCCTAGTTTGCTTCTAAACATTATGTTTCAAAAAATAAGGCCTGACTAGTATATGATTATGAACATGGAATGCTGGCTTGCTAGATGATCCATATTTTTAAATAAAAACCTGGAAGATTTTTCATTCTAATAATTATTTCCTCCTTTATGTGCTTTATAAAAATTCCTGACCACTTTATTCATAAAATGGGAGGGAGAGGGTGGGTCTGAAAAAATGAGCTTATCAAATGCTTATGTTTCATGTACATATCAAGGACAGAAACTCAAATATGTAGATTTTAGGGGAATTACACTCTGGAAATAACTATTGTAGAGAAATACTGCTGTATATGGAAAGCAAGGAAGTCAGATTGGAATACCAAGGGCATGCTGCTATGGAGAATTTAACATGAGATAGTTATACTGTGGAGGGCTTTATAAGTAGCACTGATGCTGTGAGTGTTCTTTTGTCATAGCAAATGAGAAAATGAGGCAATAAATTCTTCACTGTAAATGTGACATGCTGCTTTTCATTACTGAAGGAGGTGAGAAAATAGACAGACAGCTATTTTGAAGGAACAACTGCACTGGAAATGCATACAAATCTTAATCTCCTTTTCAATGACTTGGTCACAAAACCGTCTTCTAAGCATTGCCTGTCAAAAGTTTATATTCTAAAGGGACTAGGTCTTCCAGTCATAGTCAGCTGACCAATAAAAATATTCTAGAACATTTAGATCCTCTTAAATTTTTGTTTATGTTTACATAGATAAAAGATACATGCATGTGTGTTTATATATATATACATAATGTAAAAATTTTGTAGGTTATGGGTTACATTATAACATTAAGAAGCATGAGATTAATCAAGTAGGAAAGGAAAACAACTGCAGTGGCACCTCTATTCAGGAATACATGTGTAATTGGCATTTCAGCTTCAATATACAGTAATGATTGATGTAATACACTAAGCAAATGGGCATAACTAATACTAGTTGAATATACCTAAGAATATTGGTACAGAACAGACAAACATATCTAGGCCACCTTTGTTTTAAAAGCTAGAGGAGGTCAGATTGGCAGTAATACCCTTTTTTTAATTAATCACCTTTTGTTCCTTGAAATTCTCAGTGATGTGGCAAGGTTCCAGAAAAGTGTAAAAGTTGCTAGAATTTTCCTAGGGAAAAGCTGTGAGAACAATTTGCATGTATGTATTTGAATCCCTTTCTTCACAAGACAGTAACAGTTGTTAGACACTGCCAGGGGAAATTTGTGTACGGAACATATATTATGTACACCAGGCTGCTTTAAAGTCCTAAAACAGAACACCAGCTGATTTTTTTGCGCTGATTGGAGATATGTGGATTAAAATAATGAAGTTTGCATATTGGTAAAATTATAATTGATCTGTCTCCCATTGCATATATGTTGACTGAGACTTTATAGGCTGCTCTTCTAACAGAATCCACACAGTTTGGAGACTCCAGGATATGCTATAATAAGCCCATTATAAGGTACATTACATTTATCATATACTATTTTGTTGTTCCAAGGAAAGCTTATAGTTTTACACAGTTACTCTGTTTGACTCGTTTTACAATAAAAATGCATAGTCAGATATCTGTTCCAGATTGAAATGGGGCAGCTTAAGAAGCAGGGATTCCAACTGTTACGGTTGACTTGGAGAACGCCCAAATACAGTTAAATTTTATATTGAAATGAATGGAGATGATTCACATAATAGGCTACTGCAGGTAAGTTGCTGAGAAGGAAGTCTTCGTTTTAAGTTATTGCAGTTATACGAAAATAACTGTCTCAGCCACATCTTGAATTTCAATTATTATACATTGACTTTTTTTAATCCTCTTTCGTGTAAGAGTAAGGTTCTGTTCCTATACATATACATGCTTATGCTGCCTGATTTTTCTCATGAAACTTATGTTCATAATTCCCTACTAATTGCATCTCTGGGCAATATTTTTCTGGACACAAATATCAGCAATGGAAGTCCCAAAACAGATTTTTTCAGATAACTTCTTAAGGAAATATATTGATAACTTTTTCAGGAGAGTTGGTATCCTCATCCTTCATATTCTGCTAGTGGAAATCAACAAAGCACTAGGAGGCTTCTCTAGTAAAAGAACTTACTTCAAGCCAAGTTGCAACAGCTATAGTTGTAAATATTTTTCTGCAATTTTTCAATATAGTTTTTGTCTTTTGAATAAAAGTCATAGACTAGAAGACCTATTTTGTTAATGAATCTTTGAGAAAATAGCTGATTAACTAACTACATCAAATCAAAAATACTGAGGGCTTTCCCTTTCCTGTGTCAGGATCCATACCAACATTTATGAAAATGCGGTTTACTACAGAAGTCACAAAACTATCAAATTCAAGGCAAGGAAAAGAACTATCTCCCATATTCCTTTAAAAACAATGTTATCCTTCATATACTGCCAGCTTTTAAATAAAGTTCTGAATGTGTGATTTCCATGAGAACACCATGTGGGAAATTAGAATTGGAGCTCTTCATTTAAGACTCCTTTTTATAAAAAATCACCTGAAATTATCCTTATTTCCTATTATGTAACCTCCAATTTGAGAAAATTTAATAAAAAATTCCTGCCTTATGCCAATGTTATAATGAAATCACTGGATATTAACATTTTGTACTGCCTTTACATCTTCGTAGGTACTTGCAGTGTTTTCAGACTTCTCCACACATTGCAGACCACACTGATCATTCTCTGTTTGCTTTGGACTCAAGCAAAATAGAAGCAAATCATGATCTCTCTGAATATTTGCATTTTATAATCTACTCTGCACTCTGAAAGTGACTGAAAAAATGAAAAGAACAATACTGAAGTTTTCTGAATTTAATGAAGATTGTGCCTGTGTTGTCTTGTGCAGAATTTCATTTTTATTCACTTTGTTTTCCTCCTCCTTTGCCCTAAAGTATTATTCTCACTAAGTGTAATTGTTTCCTCTTTGCATATATGAGAACAAAGAAATGCCAGTGTGTGGTTGCACAACAGAGGTTCCAAAAAACAAACAAACAAAAAAAAACCCCTAAATAATGTCATAATAATGAAATAATTGTTTGGATTTAAGCAGAATAAAAATATTACATGACCATGCCAATACAGAAATCCTCAAATTATGGGAAATATGGACAACTAGAAATCAATAAAATGCCTAGATGAGTGCTTGAGATTTAAACCATATATCCACCTACTCAAAGCAAGGCTAGGAACCCCTAGATGATTACCAGGAAATTTTAGCTAGTCTTTAATTGAAAATTCTAACTATAACATTTCAACAACAACCATAGACTAATTA
Organism: Melozone crissalis; assembly: GCF_028551555.1. Taxonomy (NCBI): domain Eukaryota; kingdom Metazoa; phylum Chordata; class Aves; order Passeriformes; family Passerellidae; genus Melozone; species Melozone crissalis. The sequence continues at coordinate 28,748,310 of NW_026535784.1, read as the reverse complement.
GTTCAATGCTTAGGAGTATTTTCCTAATGTCCAGTCTGAATATCTTTACAGGAATGTGAAATTATAATTTCATTTTCTTCCTATTCTGAATGAAAAACGCTTTTTGCTTCCTCTTTGAAGACTACTATCACATCTGTTCCCAGTTTTCTATACTAACATACCTACAGAAAATTACTCAGTAATTTTGCACTTATTTCAGCAATAACTTGTGGAATCTGCTTTTTTCAAGCATGATGCAAAAATCTTATAGAATTTCTGAATTTAAATCCAAGCATAAGCATAAAAGATACACATTTGAAAAAGTACTGGTATTGTGCATGAAATTAAATTAATGCATAAGTGTGTTTATTACATGAACTCTATGATGATAAGAGACTAAATAGATAACAGAAATTTGTTGTTGAAATTAAATGAATGGTCAGTATAAACAGGGCCAAAAGAAGTTCACCTTTTTGCCATCTGCACACTGATGAAGATTACAGTACCTCGCTATGTATTTTCACTGCCTACTGCCACTGAAATATGGATTTACTTCTTTAACACCACATGTAGTGTCAAACAGCAGTGCAAGTGGGGTAAGAAGACAAGTAGTACAAGCAGTTTTACAAGAATGGCTCAGGGATTATATTAATAAATATTTTATTTTCTAGAAAATTAAAGTGCTTTTAACCCTCTCAATTCTTCCTTTTTTTTTTTTTTTCTTGATTTTAATTTATGCTGGATTTGGGCTGGTACAGACTGGTCTTAAAGTGAATAACTTTTATAGACTGTGTCATCTCAGTCCTAGTATTGCAGTTCAACATGCTAACTACTATGCATCACATTAAACACACACATTTACCTCCATTCTTAATAACCACACATGTGACTATCAGTCTTACTGAAAAACCTCTGCACAATTTTTCAACGGGTATTCTGTTTTCTTTCCTTACTGTGAGAAAAATGATTTGTGGTCAGCTAGTCAAATGTCACTTCATGCAACCCAGTGTTAACCAGGAGGTCCCTGAAGTGAGCTGCCCTAAATCAACAAGTCCTTTCCTTTTCCTTTTTTCTTTTTCCTTTTTTTTTTTTTTTTTACTAAAAATTTTTTTTTAATTGCATACCAAAAGTTATTTTTAAAACTTCTTAAAGTAAAACATTAGAATAATCAGCTTCAAATGCCACAAAATATTCCTCTCATGCAATAGCCAAATTAGGAGCTTAACTTGAAAAATTTGGACTTAAAATACTTTAAAATACTATTTACTACTTAGTCTCTGCTGTTATATTGCTATTGCAAAATGATATTGTTAAAGTACAGGCATTGATGTGTTTTTATAAAATACTCTGCTAATACTCAATTATGAGACCTTGTAATATTATGAACCAATATTTTTTCAGATATTAGAAAAAGGGAAGAAATTGTTCTGGCACATACTGTGTTGACAAATATTGCCTCTCTGAAATTGTGATCATAAAATTTCTATTCACTGACATAATTTTATCTGATGTTGAAAAGCCCATACTAAAAGCTGGACTTCATCTCTTTTAAACCTTAAATCCAGACATATTAAATGTATATTAAATGAAACACACACTAAATAAAAATTTCTGGTTTAAAGGATGCATTAAGTCGCTAGGAGTTGAATGAATTTGAATAACTTGGAGGTAATTTATCTTGCGAGTTGCAAGAAATACTGAGGCATTTGATTTTTGTCTAGATATTTGGGGTACATCTGACTACCTCAGAATAATTGGAAAGTCCCCTACATGATTGTGGGTGCTGGTCATTTAGAGAAGACTCTGCTGTACTTTTGGAAGTCTCATTAAAGGAATTTCACTGCTGTATCCACGTAATGATAAAAACAGTTCCTTTTTTCTAGACAGCTAATAAATAAATGTATTTCCTTGTAATATGAAGTTAAATTTAGTGATTAAAATTAAGTTAGAATGGACTTTTTTTTGCATTACCAACATAGTTTCAAGACTATTGAGAGCATAGGGTGGAGTTATACTGACGTGTGACAAATGAGGTGGAAATACAAGTGTGAGAGCCATTGAACACCATGAATTTTTACAATATATCATCATTATGGAAACACCTGTGCTAAAGGACATTGTGCTGATTATACAGAAAATAACTTTTCTGTGGTTGATAAAATTTTGATTTTTTTCCCTGCAATGTTTAGAAGGGAGAACAATACTCTTTGCTAGATGGAGTATTTGTAGACTACATGAAAAACGTTCTACACTGATAAAACATTGCAGATTTTTCTAGCAGAAATGAGGCTGGACTAAATCTTCCCTGTCTTTCAAGTCATTGAACTGAAAAAGAGCCCCTTCAGCAACTATTTTTGAATGACTCTGCAGTTCTAATATTCTGCCTGTCTAAGAGATGAAAGGACTAAAGGTATCAAAAAAAAATTATTAATGAAGTACATGGGACAAAGTGCATCCCCAGAAATTTTCAGATGATATGAAGCTGCTAAGGTTGATACACCACATGGTTATGCTGTCATTTGAAAAGACCTCAACAGCCTGGAGAGATGGCTACCAGGAACTCCATAAAGGTTAACAAAGAGAAATTTCAAGCCTTGCATCAGGATCCATTGTTCTGCCTGGGTTCAATAAACTGTGAACTTATACAAACATGGTATGTAGCTGCACATTTGGAGCCCTGTAAGTTGAAAAGAAAACTGTCAAGTTATATACTTTCTCCATAGTACCTTTTACAAAAAGATCACAAACTAAGAAACAGGGAAGAAAAGTAGAGATAGCATTATAAATAAACATTAACATTTTTCAAAGCTTTTTATAGCTGAGTGTTCAAAATTATTCCTTTTTTGGGTACTGTACTGATCAAAAGTGACATAGTTTCTTGGATTTTCAAATACTTTTAGCACAGTATCTGCTGAAAGCAATGTAGTGAAGATCATCTATTGTTCCCACACTGTCATTGCTGGATATGATTATGTGTTAAGCTAAAATATTTTCCTTTGTACTAAAAAAGTTTTACTGTTGCTTCATAGATGGCATTTCCTTTATCAGTCATCAGTAAAAATGACATATGCCTTACTTTGAGCATGTTCATTTTCAAATAATTTCAAAAAATAATTTCTTTTACAGGATGTGAAGCTGATAGAGAACACCCTTTCTTGGATATCAGAATTTTACAGACCTGGAACAAAGTATTCCCATCTGTAGTACAGAAAGAACAGTGAGTCAATTGCTACTCTATTTTGTATACCTACTGTATTTAAATTGCCTTGGTTTATGAAATGATCAGGAGGGCATCAAAGAGTTACAGCTATAAGGACAACAGAACAAAACTCTGCAAACAATTTTAAATTTCACCAGTGAAATTGCTTAGTCATTAAGGATGACTATAAAATAAAACCGAAGAGAATGAAATGACTGCCTAGCTCAGCCCTACATATGTACGTTGAAAGGAGGAGGGTAATTGTACATGACCTCAAAATATAATGTGCACTTATCAAAAATATTAAAGGGTTATAAAGCTCTGCAGTCTAGAATTCAAATTCAAAAGATTAACAGGGACACAGATGACTGTATATATCCACAAGAGTGTAGTACTTAATTTGACAGTGAGAGAAGTTTTCCTGTTTTATGCATTGCATAGAGTGACATTAATTCTGTGAACACGTATGTCACAATTTAGTTTCTTTTTGTCCGAGATATAGCCCTACCATGACAAGTGCTTTAATTTTTTTTTATTTTATTTGCTATGAAGAATTGCTTTTCATGGATTTTTATGATGTTCATTGTCAAAGAATCCAATATTTCTCAAACTTGCCACCAGTTTGTGAGACTGCTATCTAAAATTATCCCACACTCAAATTGAAGCACAGATGTATTGAGGTTGTGTCTCAAATAGAATCATGGTCCTAATGTCAGACGCCCAGGATGTAATTTTTAAAATACTTAGTTATTCTTCTGTTCATTGCACAGCTTCCATTTTTGCATCATAGGGAAGGGGAAGGGTATGCTTTGTGAACATTTCAGATGTGCTCAGTGTCACACAAGCACTTTCATCAGAGGCAGAAATGAATTCCAGTTTCCTGCCAGGAATCAGTAGGAAAAGGAGAAGCTGAGCCTTTTCAGCTTTTTAATGGTTTCATAGACCAGAATGCACAACTGCACCTGGCAAGTCAGCGAGGTGTGTTTGACTCCTTTTGAATTGAGCCTAGGAACCAGGTCTTTTCCAGCTTAGTGCTCTAATGACTACACATTTGACAAAGGCTAGATCCTGGACGGCAGGAGCCTGAATCCTGATTGAACAGAGATGTTACTCTTTGACTCATAAGTTTGTCCTTCAGTGTGTGGCAGTAGGCTAGATAGCTAAACAGCTGTGGAGTTATCACGAATTTCTGTGTATTCTTCTCATATTTAGAGTTCCATTTATTCATTATAAATTACTATTTGTGTGCGCTTTCTTCCCAATTTGACTGTTTAGGAAGCTAGTTCTCTTTCATTCCCTAGCATAAGACATTGTGCCCCATGATTGTAAATGCCAGCAGATTCATTCTGTAATTTTGTGTAAGTTCTGAAATCACCATTCTACTCAATCAGAATCTCTTGCTTTAGACAAACACGCAAACAAAAAATCACACTTCTTAAAATTCTCATCATGACTGATTTTATTTTTGAGAAATCAAGAATTGTCAAGCTGTATTTGGTGTAATCTCTTTTGCCCAAAGCATGCTGATTGATAGTTCCCTGACTGTGATTTTTACATTTTAAACACCTCATTCACTCAGAATAGGTTCATAGGCGTAAGTTAAATTACATTTTTTCCTGTGGCAGAGATCCAGCATATTTTACAAGTGATTCACAATAAAAGCTCAGAACACATCTCATCCACATGCCACATTTCACACAGTGTTTACCTCATTAGTGCCAGTGGAAAAAGCCCAAGAGCCGAGGAATTTTCAATATACTATATTTCAATAACTTTACACAAACAGATTTTTTACTAGTATAACATGTAGAATTAATGCATATTGATAGCCAAAATATATCATTAATGCTTTCCTAAGTGCTTCATCCTTATTATCCTAATGAGCTAGCTTCTAGGTTAGTGAATTTCCTTGCCATCACACAAGCAACTCTGGCATCACAGATTTAAATGACTCTGTAGCATGACAAGCTGATTCTGCTGATAGGAAGGGGGAAGAAAGATTAATCATGTACCAAAATATGTTGACAGAACCATTCCCACATGGTATGAAGGTTATTTGAAAAATAGAACTTGTGTATCTTGGCTGAGTCAACCCTCTTGTTTTCAGTTTGTATTTGTAAAAGTCAAGCCCAGTTCTGCTAAACACATGCTCTGCTTCTACTGACTTCAATGTTCAGCATTTTTTCAGGATTAAAGAGCAAGGTATCAGAGTTAAGTATTAAATCCAGCACAAAGTTTCCTGCTTTGATTTTTCTTTCTGGGTTTTTTTTTCTTTATCTTTTTCTAGTTTGGGCTTTTAGCAAGGGCTAAAATCTTCTTGAACCTATATTTCATGCCATATCTGTGCGTGTGTATATATTTATATATACAGACTTCCTAAATATGCATAGCTAAGTCCTTGCTAAATAATACACTGAAAATTATCTAGTTGAGGAGACCAAGCAAGAATATAAGTCACTCCTGAAATTATTTAAACAGAGATTAAGGCAAGGAGAAAAATAATTTTCATTGTAAAGGACTGTCATATTTTAAATCATGCCTACTGTGATACTGTCAAATAAATTTGTCTTTGCAGCTCTTTCAAACATTTAAGCTGACTGAAATAAGCATGCATCTCCAGCTAATTGGCAATAATACCTATAGAAACTAGAAAAATTGTTAAGAACACAAAGAAAAATATGGATTTTTTTGGGGGGGGAGGTTCTTTTTTCTTTTTTTTTTTCTTGACATATTTTATTAGTGTAGATATACCGAAAATGTGCCTTATAGGAATGCTTTTAGGGTGTCACCTTTTACAGGTGATCAAGTTTCCTTAGGTCTGTAATCTCTTTACTGATGAAGTTGAACATAGAAAGATTCACCACATCAATTCAAAAAATACATGGTTTCTTTTTCATTTAAGCTGAAAATTATTTTAATTTTTTTAGATAACTTGCTTATAATCCATGAAGTCAATTCATGGTACGCAGTAAAATCAAGTTTGGGTGGCCTCTGGTTTAGCTGTAGGTAAAAAAGGAAGTGGAAAAAAATATCCAGTCCTCTCCAGAACAGTGGATGCCAGCCGTGGATAAATTTAAAAGACTGTAAATTCCTCTGAGAAAAATGAATGAACAGAACAGAGCATTTAGGAATGTTCTACATGAAATAATACTTGAATAATCACATCTAGTCAACAAAACTGGAAACACATCTCAGAGATTTTAAATTCGTGTATAAAAAAATTATTCTTTAAGCAGTTTTTATGACAGAGGTGACTCAGAATTCCTGTGTCTGTTTTAATCCTTTTCACTTCTAATTTTCTAGTTTCAATATTTTCCAAATGCCCTTACTTTCTTCATCCTTCCCATAAGATTTAAAAGGAAATTAGAAACAATTGAATATGACTCCAGTTTGTTAAGCAGGCCTTTGAATTTCCTCTTCAAAGAATAAATTTTCAAATAAGGGATGCTGACTACAGAGAATATTTAGTTTCATCAGATCTATGTTTCATATCAAAATTCAATGATGGAGGGCATGGAAAAAAGCTCTCCCATGAGCAAACACAAGATGTTTTCAGAAAAGTTCATTCTGTCTTCTTTAGAAACTCTTATTGCACCCACCACGAAACTTCACAGGTCACTGGGTTGAATCAAGATATAAAGTCCTGAATTATGTTCATATAAAGCATTGTGCAAAATTAATGCAGAAAGACTTTTGCTCAATACCTGTCTCACTTCAATATAAAACAGGCATCTAATTTGTAGCTCCTGTACTGAGCTTCTATTAGCACTAATTCAGGGCTAAATTAATTTAAATAACTCTTTGTGGTTTTCTCAGAAATATTCAAAGTCACTATTTGGGTACAGAATGGCATGGTTATTTAAGTAGTACTGAAATAATGAAATTAGTATCAGCTTATCACATTAGGACCAATTTAAGAACTTAAATAAGATATCTTCTCTTATAGACTTTTGAAAGGATTTTTTTCAAAGGAGTAATTTACATAATAATATACAAAATATTGAAATAACTATGACTCCTTAGAGAAGTCAGACATTCCTTTTATTCCAAATTTTATTGAAATTTATAGAATTAATTTCTAGTGTCACTTAAATATAAATTACTTTTAAGAACATATAAAGTGTTATCATCTTTTTTCAGTGTTTCTCATAAGAACAGCAGCCAAAGAACAGTCCTTCAGAGAATTATAAAAAGAAAACAGTTTTGATTAAAAAAAAATCATTTAAATGAAACAGATTGTTTGTGTGTGGTGTTCAGGGAAGTGCTAAACTGTATTTTCAAAATACATCCTCTCTGCAAATCTCTAAAGCTAGTGTGTCATGTGGATCTGAGGACTTCACACAATCAATTGCACAAAACTGAGGAACCTTAAGGGGAGAGTTAAAAATGTCATCTAGACTCGTGTGAAGCGGTCTTTTTGTATTAACTGTAGCATTTAATTAAATACAATTGCTGCTAAAAATCTGACAATATATTTTCTAACAAAGGTTTCAACTTTTTAGAATAAATCAACCCTGAGAAGCTTTCTTTTTTTCTCTTTTTCTTAATATCTTTCTCTCCCTCTAGCTTATGTTGCTAACATATTATACTCTTTTACTTGAAATGTAGGCTACTTCAGCAGTCCTTAAAAATGCCATGTGATAAAATAATGCTTAGAATTTTTCCAATATCCTATCCCAAACAGTATAGATGAGGAAAAAATCCCAAAAAACTTGATAAAAATTGTTCAATTATTTTGTCCTCCACCTTATGAAATCTTTTGTCTTTCTAGAAGTCAAAATTATGCCAGTGTTTTTCTTTTGCAAAATCCATTTTAGGCCCATAAATTTAACTCACTGACTTCCTTCTTCCTGATGCATTTCTCTATATACTGAAGCTAATTCAATAATAAATTATCCTTGTTTCAGAATCTTCACTGTTACTCACACAGATGCTATAAAGACAAAATGACGTTAAAAATTAAGAAAATATTTACCATGTCTGTTGCATCTCTAGCAACTTTTTTTTTTTTTACATATGGGAGGGGACTTCTGTGGAAGTTCTGTGAGACATTATATTCCAGTTTCCTAAAAGTCACACCTAAATGCAGTCACAGAAGTAGCTCCTATTAATGTTGTTCTGTTGCAGATCTGATATTTGGAGTTTTTTTAAACTACCCATCTCTTTAGCATTCCTTGTAAAAACTAGTTATGAGTCATGAGAAAAGCTGTTGCAAAAATTTTCTCTATTTGGACTGAAATGTTAGCACGATGTTACCATATATTACATTCTATTTTACATCCCTCAGGTCTTTGAGTATCCACTTTTGGTCCTGGAGGAAAAGCTTATCTGGACTGTGAAATTACTACAGTTTTCTAGGAGAAGTGCAGCCCGCACATGATGAAATGTTCTGATCTTTGTGACTATTCCCTCTGCAGGAACACTTATGGATATAGATGAAGTGGGAGAAAGCACAACTCAGAGAAGGCTAATAAAGAATAGTAATGGTGAAATCAACATAAAATTATATTTCACAACAGTGTTTCTAACCTTTCAATATCTGAAAATATTAGACATGTAAGAAGCTGACACCAATTGACACCTTAATAAATAAAATGCTGCTAGTTCCACTGATAGAAGAAAACGGCATTTCTATAACCACACAAGGCTTTAAACAATGTCTAGGTTCCCACCAGTTACAGTAATTTTCTTTCAAAAATGTGCCTATTAAACATGGGAATTTTTTTTTTAAAACTCCAGAAAACAGCCATTTAAAAACTTAGTGTTAATGGCCACACAAGTCAGCTGTGCATATTAGAAGACATGGAAGCATTCGAAGGAAAGGCAGGGCGAAACAAAGCAAAGAAATGTGGATGTAAATGGGGAAATTTTATCTATAACTTTATGAGAAAATTTGATTCTTATGTGATTGGGGTTTTACAGAACTAAGAATTAGAGAAGGATTTTTTTATAATTAATAAAACTTTAGAAGGCTTTGTATATCAACACCTTATTAAAGTCAAGGATCCTCATGTGGGTTTTGTTGATATTATTCTTTCGAGAGTTATGAGTTAGGGGACAATGCAATCTCCCTCTACCAAAGCTTTGCTGCCTTTTCAGTGGGACAGATGAATGAAATATTCATATGGTATAATTGTCTTCTCAGATAAAGTCCAAGAGCATTTCAATAAATCACACAATAAACAAATTATTATGGAATATTTTTGAGCCTTCCACAGAATAGATGTTTGTACAAGAGGCAGAATAGCAGTAAGTTTCTAGTCTGGCAATTGATCCACATTATTTTTGCTATCTTAATTGTGCAGGTTATAGTTGAAACTTAATTCTATGTGAGCATCGTTTTAGCATGCAGTATATTATAATTAAAATAAATCAAGTGTTCAAAAAAATAAATAAATATGCAGCTATTCAATAATGAGTTTATAACTGTGTATTGAGCTATATATATTAAAACTGAAGTGCATTACTACTGAAAACTTCTCACTTTTTATATTGAAGGAAAGAAAAAAGCCAACAAACATATGAATTATAGAAAGAGCTCAATCATAATTGCCATGCTCATTTTTTGAAAGCTGTACAGGCTTGACAGATTTGTTCTCCAGTCCCAACTGCCAACTGTATGGAAAAGTTTTAGCTGTTGGCTTTGCCTCAGGACAAATACTTTAACTGATAAGTCTGTCTGAAAATTCATACTTTTCAGTTTACCATGGACTATATATATTCATGGTCATATAGACAAGATCAAAACAAGACTCAGACATTTAAAAGTTAATTTTTAGGGGTTTTTTAGTTTTTTTCAAGCAGTAAATGTGCAGGAAGTTCTTAAAGTCTTTGCTAGATCTCCTGGAATGATTGCAGTATGATTCTTGTTGAAGAGATATAAACACTGGCATCCAGCTACATTGACTTAGTATATACAAAACTCTACAGTGAATGTCTGGACAGTTCTAATTAATTGTCATGAAAAAATCATCTCTGTAAATTCCTTACATTTGCATCTATTTTAAAAATTGGAAATGAGGAATACCTTTCCGTTGAGGACTACTTCTTGAAGTAATGCCACTTCACTGTTGTTTGCCTAAATGACTTTTTCATATAAGGAAAATATAAATTGATACAACCACATAGAAAGATGTACTCAATAGTTTCTTAAAAAGATGCAAACCTTTTAAATTTTGTTGCATTTTCCTGAAATATCCAGAGCATCTCTTATTGCCCTGTACTTAACTCTGAGTCATATGAGTATGCCTACTAAGTTGTATAAATTTTTGCAGAAAAAGCAATTTTAGATTACAAAATCATTCAAGATTATTCTTCCCGAAAATAGGTAAAAAAGGAAAAATCAAAATTAAAAGCCAAGTTGTGTATTTGTGGTTTCATTGTCCGTTATTGCAGCAGATTTTGTATAAGGCCAGTTTCCTTTGTTAAAAGCCTCAAGGTCCGCATAATGTGCAGCTTGAAAAATTTTTCCATGATATCTATCAAGCATTCAGGCTCAGGATGTCTTGTCCCCCTGTGTTGTCTCTTGTGGAAACAAATCATCTCTTGAATGCCGCATCAATGGCAAAGTAATGACAGAGGCTGAGGAAAGATGGTGGCCACGTTACCAACACAACAGTTTCGAAATAAATCTCGCATGACTCACACTCAGAGATCTCTTCCACGCCTTCCAATGAGCTTACAGCTTAAATTAGGAAACTCACTTGATCAAAACTGGTAATGAACAGTACCAGTGCTGGTCCTGTGAGCAGAAGTGCTCAGGCAGCACAAAAGTTATTATAAACATGTGCCTTGGCAATGTACCCAAGTATATGTACTGCAGAGGGGTCCTGTGTCCATTTTAAATGTTTTTAAGTCTTACTGCAGCTAGAGAGCACATTGAATTGTATTCACAAAAATTACTTATCTCTAAAATTTACCTGTCTTTAGGTATCTAAACTTTTTCTGCTAGAGAAGCACTTTGGGGTCAATGTCGAGTTCTGCTAAATCAGTAATACAAGCTTTTCTTTCTCCCCATTCTTGAAAGGAACGCGGAGGATTTGTCCTCCACCTCCTTCATATTCTTTCTGTTCAGCTCTTCAAATAGTTCTTACAATAACATTTATTCTTTTATTCTGAGTCACGGCTAGTTTCCTCATTTTGCTGTTCCATAGAATATATAGAGAGATGGGATTACTATTGACAGGTGCTGTTAGACTCCCCTGTATAGGTAACATTTACCTTTTCTTCAGAATATTAATAGAGAACTTGAGTTCAGAAGGATGTGGACATCCTCGCAGAGCTGCACTTTTTCTGCAAACAGAATCCACAGTAGCAGTTTTGGTCAGGTCTCATTTGAAACTGTGCCCCTTTTTTTTCCTTTTTTTTTCTCCTTTCATATCCTTTTACAAACCAATAACCTCTTGAAGAAAATACAAAACCAAATGCCCATTCAGCTACGGCAGTCATGTAAATAAACCAGTAGTAAATCTTCAATAAATGTACATTGACCTGTATTTTGTCACAATATGAAACAATACAGAAAGGAAAAGAGCCTATAAATGATTTTTAAATAATAAAGTTAAACTAAATCTTAAAGTTAGAAATACCATAATATTTAAATATTAAAAGTAAGAAGATCATACCAGATCATCATGAGCTTTAATCCAGTGTAATTTCAATACATTTGAAGAGGACTAGACTTTCATACATAAAAAAAAAAAAAATATTTCTTTAGTTATAGAAATAACTTTGCATAATAAAATGTAGTAATTTTCTTGGTACATACTTACCTAAGATGTGAGGATTTGTAATTAAGACCCTTAAAAGTAAGCACAAATTTTGGATGTCCTATCTATTTCATGACAATATGAGGTTCCAGGTGCCAAGTCATGAAGGCATTCTGCCAGTAGCAACACACTTTCATTATTCAGAAGTTGTATAAAAGACTCACTTTTCCGTGGCTGTGTGTGCTCTAGTCTAATAGAGGTTACATGGTTTGAATTATACTCTGCTAAATGTATTTTCTTTAGAGAGAGCATAACTTTGGTTCCAAGCAAATCCTCTACTTTTAACTGACCAAGAATCAAAGATGCAGGCAAAATTTTCTCTTCTTAACTTGGCAATAGTCGAAAGTTCTTAATCTATGGCCAGAGAGTGCAGCTGGCAGTTGCACAATAGGGTAAAGAGCAATAATAGTTTATTTAGCTTTCTGATATTTAGCTTTCTGAAAAAACTTCTAAATGTGTACTGATAAAAATTATCATATAACCATGGGAGTCTTTGATTTGGAAAGGACCTTTAAAGATCATATAGTCCATATCAATTAACTAGTTTTATCTTTGTCAACAAGAGTAACATCTTGATTCATGTTACAGTAGCACATATTAAAATCAGGGTTACATTCTTGCAATTTCACCTAAATAAAATATAGAGATTCCTTTAGTGCATTTCTAGATGAAGACAGTTCAGTACAGGATTTAAATAATCTGAATAGGAAAGGTATTTAGGATTATGGTTTATTTTAAACTTAATGGAATAGTCCTTGACAGAGACAAAATTCTGTTTGTATCTCTACGGGCCAACACTTACTGTTTGCAACACATTGACCAGGAAATAGATGCTTTCTATTTATTTAAACCTTTAGTTAATTATGCTTTTTTGTTTTTTCTTTTTTTCTTTTTTTGCATCATCCATTATTCTAAGGGGATTAAGAACTGCAATAAAATGCAAACCCTACCTCACTTCATTGCATATTACTGCTAGGACATCACAATAACATAAAAAAATTAACTATTATATATGTATTTGGTATGTTTTCTTCAAAACATCTATTGCATGCTAAGGTATAGTGCAGAAATTAGATTTTTAGAAACAAAATGAAAAGCAGCAACAATAAAAGAGAAGTCTTCACATATAAACATCTACTTTGCAAAAGTCGATAATACAGTAACACAAGCAACACACAATTCTACCTCAGTAGAAAAGCTCCTCCCTAGCAGCCCAAGGAATGAACTTTGAAGTACTAATAAGCTTTGTGAAGTTAAGAGGTCTGAGGGGTGACAGACCAAAAGGGATCACAATGAAGACCCCTCCTGAGAACACATTGCTAGCATTCATTTCTCATTTAGGACAAAGTATATGGTTTGAAGTCACTTCATGAAATTCAGGAAAATCTGTCTTTCTTTGTCATTCTTACTTTAATTAAAAATATTATTAAAAAAAAACAAACCAAAAAAAACCAAACAAAAAAACCCCACAATCCAGTCTCTCTTTCAATTGAAATCTCCAGTATGGAGAAAAAAAAAAAACAATCTATGCTTCCTGAATACTCACCACTCATTTGGCATGGTGAGGAGTGGGAGGAAGCAACAAACAAGACATAACATTGAATCTTTCTAGAACATATTAATAGTAATTTCTGACTCCCTCTTCTGTCTCTGTTATAGAGCCTCACCTGTCACAGACCATCATGGAGCTCCCAAAGATTATGGTGAAGGCAGGGATCTCAGGGCATCTATACTGTTTCCTTTCCTAGGCTAAGTCATACTCACAGGCTGTCACGGTTGCAAGAATTTTGAATGTTACTTGTATTGCTCCATTCTGGTAAATCTCACCTTAATTTTGTTGCAATCTCCTAAAAACCTTTGAATGTTTACTTGTGATCTTTTTAATGTTCTTGACATGGGAATGAAAACAATTAACTATTCAATTTTGAAGATAGCAATGGGCTTGAGCTTGCTTCAAACCAGACATTCCTTCCTGTCTATTGGGGATCCTGGCATTGTGGAACTGAGCATGTTAGAGAGACCTATAATGGGAATCATATTGATCTTAACAGGGAATCATGTCTTGCAATTGCAATATTTTTTGAAGTGTAACTAATACATATGTTAGCATTGTGTTGTGTTTCCACTGTATTTTGCTAAATTAGAAATCTCTTGTAAAATCATCTGTCTTCAGATGAGTAAATACTGCTACTTCCACACATGAAATGTCTAAAATAAGGTGGCCTCATCTAAAATAAAAGTACTGGACTCTGATAGTGGCATATATCTACAGGCTTCTTTTAGGAGAAAATGCACCCACTGGTACATCCAGCCATTTGAAAACTGTACAGGGATATTCCAATATGGGTATGTCATTCCTTGAGCTGTCAATTAATCAGATGCCTACAGTTTATCACACTGTACTATGATCATGTTACAATTAACACCACTTGATTTTCCTTCCAAAAGAATTGGCTAGACTAGCACGTGTGTTTAGTGCCTTTACATGGCTTGTCCCCATTAAAGATTTTTCCTTCTAAGTGTATATTAGGAAGGTATAGCACATGGTCTTATTTTTGTATTTTGAAACTAGGGGAGAAAATTGAGAGCTACACCATAGAGGTACAAGTAGAACATCTGAATTATAAATCTTTCAAATTGGGTAGTCCCATATTTTCTTGATTGGAAAGGAATATAAAAAATTACCCTAGGTGAAAGCGGGTGCTGATATTAAGGAGTTAATATACCAGACACACATGCACAACACATGTCAAAGAAGGATCACCCTATTAATTTACCTAGTGATATAGTATTTAAATTTCATATGTTTCCCTCTTTGTACTTTAATTATAGCAGAGCATCAGCAATAATATATTATCTATGCTTGGAATATTTATGTACAGCAGAGGGTGCCAGACAGTATGCAACAACATTTCCTCTGCTAATAATTTCTGCAAGTAATGATTTAAAGTGATAGAGAATGGAGGTTAGTGTAAAAATATTTTTAGGTTGTATCTGTGTCTCCTAGGGAAAACATAAGATCAAGTCCTCTTTTATATGTTTTAAATTGCTGCATTCCACATCAGAGCACCACGTTAATAATACCAAGGTTGTGGGTTTGAATCCCTTAATGATTCTTGTTGGTCTCTTCCAACTCAGAATAATCGAATAATCTGTGATTTATTTTTCCAAATGTGTTAAATAATGCTTTACTTCTTTCTCCATTCTATCCTGTACACAAAGTACGGCCATTAGGAGTAGCACTTAATAATCTTACAACAATATTTTTTTCTGTGGAGAAAGTACTGGATTCAAGGAGATTTGTACTGTAGACCCAACTGAGACTCTCATTATCTTGTCATTCTTCCTGAGGATTTTAACTCACTGTGAGGTCACCGGACTTTTTCAAATAATTTTCTTGCAGATAATGGTGTATTGAATGCTTGGAAATATCAATGAGACCTGCTATATGCAAGTTAAATATTATTACTGCCTTTGTATCTTTACTGTTAGTATTATACCTACATGACTGTGAATTTCTCCATTAAAAGCAGGACTAATACACTAAAAAAAGACAGCTTTAATACAGAGTTCAAATTGTGCATGCTGAAAAAACATTATTAGTTAACATGTCCCAAACTGGATTGATAAATCAGCTGGACTTACACAAATTTTAGCCTTGCTTTTTTAGTATTAAATGTGCGTTTAATACATTGGATAACAGCAAAGTTAAGGTCTGCACTTAATTCACATTTGATGCTAAGCAGATTGGAAAGCAATATTCCATTCAAATGTTTCTTAATAAGTTTATGAAATTGCCATCAAGAAGAAAATTATATTCAACAAAAATGCATCCTAATTGCATCCTCCAATCAAAGGAAAAAGAAGAAAGGTCACAGATTCTAAATCTTTTTATGCATGAAGATTAATATATGAGTTTACTTTCCACATGAGGCTTTGGTAAAAGAGCAGTAGAAACTTTCAGCCATAACAAACAAGTGATGTAAGGAAAATCAATAAGAGAAAAAGAAAAAAAAGCCAACAAACCAGTATATCTGATCTCAAAGTGGTGCATCACAAAATAAACTCCTAAAAAAGCAATTGCTCTCTTTGAAGCACTGTAAACAAATATTGATCTATAAAACTGCATCTGTAATATAACATATCTTCATTCAGAATTATCCACAAGAAAATTTTTAGATTTCACTTTAAAAATGAGTTTCTAAACCCCAAAGAATTTTCATAAATGGGTAAAAGAAAATATTTCCTTGTTCCAATACCCATTCCTTGTCAATTATGGAGCTGATGGAATGTTTGAAATGCAAATCAAGCTTTCTGTTTCCATACATTTAAAAAAAATTAATGAAATGCTGGACTTATTTTACTCTGTTCAATATTTACCATTATTGACTAATATTTTATTGAGACAAATGTCAGTACAAAACTGACACGGCTCTGGAGCCATCTGAGGAACTATTCACTGTAAAGTTTAATTGAGCATTATTTTTCCCATCTCCCAGAGTCACAGGTTCAAAAAGTTTATTCTTCTGATGGCTCGTTTTATTTTTAACTCAAACAACACTCTTTTCATTGGGTATTTGTTCATTGTGTATACTTGCGCATAACTGAATATATTCCTTCTTGTGTATATATTCCTCCAAATATTACATGAATTAAGCCAAATATAATTCCAATATTTGTAATTTGAATTTATTTTGGACTGGTATTTTTTTTTCTTATTGACTCAAAATTTATAGTTATGTATTACTCATATGTCTAATGCAAATAATTAAGAGCTTCCTGGTACTCCACAAAGTGCCATAGGTAAGTGTCTGAGCACACGAATGCACATTGAATGGTTAACATAATCATAAATAGGGCCAGTTCTCTGTTATTTATTTTATATGAAATATATTCACAATAGTGAATTGGAAATTGGTGAAAATTAACACTTTCACTCTCACTTTTTGAATTTACCTGTGTCTGCTACAATGGAAAAAGTACTTTAAAAAACCTGGAGGCATACTCAAAGTGTGCACATTTTGCTGCACAATTGGCAGGCACAATATCACATTAACTTGTACCACATGAATTTTACACTAGTGAATTAGCTAGAAGCTATTCCAGGTAGTCAGTACAGGTACTGCTGTGCTACGGGTTACCCAAAGATCAGAGCAAAAAGCAGGGCAAAACCACACTGCTTCTAACATTTTATTTCGATTGCTGTGCAGTCAGGCAGTCATTACTTGTCTGAAATGCGTTATCCAAATTCATTCACACACACACTGCCATTCTCCCAAATGTTCAGAAAATGTGCTGTCACAACCAGCTCTAGCCCTTCTATTGATACACATTCTTTCTCTAAGCATTCACCTTTGCGATGATTTTTTTCTTTTTTTCCCCAACATTTAAGACAAGTAACAGGCCTAAAGTTAGAGAGGTAGCTCTTACAGCACATACTGAAGTGTGTACAGGCTTGTAGCAAAGTGTAAAACAAAAGGATTTTCAAGCCAGAGAGCTCTGCACAAAGCTATTTCTTCTTTAGGAGATGAATACTCCTGGCCACAACTGTAATACTAACAGGAGCTGCATATATCCACCAATGAGTCTTAAATGAACTGAGCAAGGCAAGGAAGTAAAACCCAAAAAATCGATACTACTTTTTGTTTTTTATTTCAAAATAGTTGGTAGGCACTACAGTAAGAATTCTAGACTTGTGAGGTTTGCTAGAGATATCTGAGATGTTAAACAGAGCTTTATGAACAGGTCTGCTCCTTCGGTGAAAACTGCAAGAAAAGAAAATTACAAGAAACTCAAAGTTTTATCCAAAAAAAATCAGGGGATTTAGGTTTCAAAATGTTAGCCTGTTGACTATGGCAGCTGCATACCAGTGCAAGAGGAGCTTGGAAACAGAAGTAAGTGTCCAAGGAGAGAAGCACAGCGTCCTGGCTCCCCGGAAAGTACACCAAGAGAGCGCGCCTTCATATGAGAGCCTTATTTTAACACTTCAGTGCAATTCCTTTCTGACATGAAAGGGTACACAAAGACTCTTGGTAAATCCCTTTGGACAGGATTTAAGGAAGGTTTTCTTTGAATGGAGAGAAAGACAATAAATTATACAAATGTATTAGAAATTTTTGTCATGAAATCGTGCAAAAAAACCCAGGATGTGAGGTTACATAGTCTATTCTTATTTATCAGACTGAAGCTAACACAGGGTTTTGCAATATTTTTGATGAAAACACAGTCTTCATTCTTTGCTAAGTTCTACAAATAGAAAGACCTGAAAAATTATTAGGACTTTTATTGAAATTATGAGAGCTGCAGTGTGAAAATAATTTCCTACAGTGCAAGAACTAGTACCAACTAAACTCATAATTACCCTTCACACAATAGTGTGAATTGAATACTGTGTTCTGGCAGTAATGATAGATTTATTGCTACTTTAGTGAGCATTTTGTCTGAGAGAATTTTTCTTCCGAAGTCACCAAGCAGACGTGTTGCTCAGCCTTTCAGTTCCTTGGAGACTGATATTATTTAGCAAATAATTGAATTCACATACATGTCCAAGCATAATGACTGAAGTAATTTTGAAAATCAAACTGAAGACAGGAAAATGTAATTTAAAAAAAAATTTACTTGTTATCATTCTTATGTAGGTAGGCACTGCAGGAGAGGTGAGTTCAAACTAAAACTTCAGACACGATATCAGGTATGCACCAGAATTTCTCCCAGTTGCCATAAAAGCTGAGGCAAAGGGTTTTGGGGTTTGAACCATCTCTATATAAAGAAAAAAATAAATAGTAATCTTTGGACTTGAATGCTTTATTGGCAAATTTTGTTCCTTCATCTTGTACAGCCCCCTTACAACTGTGAGGTGTGAGCTGGTTGAAAGGAACAGAGAAACTTGTATACTCAGGCACTGGACTGAGAACAGCAAGTTCTGTTGAAGGGATATTTGGCAGTTATGGCAGTTTAGGCTTTGAAAGGTCCTGTTTAAAAGTTTTGAGCATTTCCTATCAAAAATGGCACATTTAAAAGTCATTCTGTCATCAGAAAAAGCCTATCAAGAAATTCTATTAAAAAGCTTTTCAGTACATTATCAGAAATCTAAAATCCCATAAATGGATGAGGGAGAAAAACCTCTCCTTCTCTACAAAGTTTTTACAGCTTCAAGCTTTAAACTGGACAGTCCCAATATCTTTTCTGTCATTTGCTGAAGCTGTGAAAGAGGTAAAGCTAATTATTTAGAATATAAGTTAACATTACTCCTAAGATTTTGTAAGGATTTCTTAGGCTTTGGATACAAATTAGATAAGAACTGCCTCCCTCCACTGAACTACTTATTTTAGATGCAGAAATAATAATTACTTTCTCTGGAAAAGATCTCTGAAAATTCTTTTTTTAAAAATTCGATTGCATTTTATTGCAGCACATCGTGATTTCTGGGCTCTGATCAACACAGGACGTTCAAATTCAGATAATAGATAAAAGGAAGTGTTGATGTCGCTTGTTTTAAACCTAGTGACATGCTGTATGGTACTAGGTTTGGTCTGTACCACGGTATCCAAGCAGTCCAGAAAAATTATTTAGCATGACAGCTGAAGAAAGCTACTTAACTAAGTCTAAATCTGTACTTAAAATATGAACAATTTGAGGCAGTCAGTTACAACTTGCATTGAACAATTTTGGCCAGGCAGAATAATAACTAGTATTTCTAAACTCAGGTATGCCTGCAAGATTTTCTTATTTTTGAGATATAAAGATATGTTTAACTGTATTTGTGAGCATCTAAAAAGTTTTTGTGATAATATAGTAACCATAGTAGACAACAGTAAATGACACAAGCTCTTGTTTTTTTCAAAGTTTCCTTCTACAGCAGCAAAAAGTCAAATCAATTCAATGATTATGCTAGTAATTAATTATTTAGAAGTGTCTGAAAGAAAACAAAAATCTTCTGTTTTGAGAGTCAAATCTTTGAATACACATTGGAATATGGCACAGAAATACTCTGATCTCTTGTGGAGTCAAAAGTGAAGGTATCTTCAACAACAAGAATCACAAGAAGAGACATGGTGTAATATATACCATCATAAATTTAGAGGAAAGATTTTTGCAAAAGCAATTTTTTTTTCTGACTAATTTATGGAATTTATATTGTTTCCAATTTTAAATAACATTGAATTATATATTTCCTACCTACAGCATAAATATCACTTGTTCTTTATAAAGCAGAAGTAATAGTGTGTGAATGAAAAAAATATTAGTGTTGTTTTATTCCTCAGTCAATAACAAGGTATCAACTAATGTGTCCTCAATAGATTTAGAACTTCTAAACAGTGCTGGAAATTAAATTAGTTATCACTGACTGCACACAACACAGTGGTTTTCTCCAGTTTTAATGAATGATTAAGCTATTTAGTGCAATCACATGGCTCATTTAAATTATGCAGCTATATATATTCTAGAAAGTAGCTGGAAAATGTTTCTTCAGATTAAAGAGTCACATTAGATAAATACATATATCAGATGCAGTAATAAGCCTCCAAAATATGAGTGCTTAAGTGTTGAGTAGTAATGTAATAATCTTTGTTACGAGGTCTGAATGTAGACTCTCCAGACAATGATAGAAAATCTATCGGACTGCAATGATAGTCAAGAAACTCACTGAGAAAAATGAAACTAAAAAACCTTAAATTTAAGAATTCTTTCTTTTTATAATATTAGATAGTGTTTACAATTAGGAAGAAAATTTTGCTGATGTTTTCCTTTTAAGAGTGCAGAGTTGTCAAGTTCTCAGTATCCCTTACAGTGAGACACTTGTGAGCAGCAAAAATCCAGCTGACTTACACTAAACTAATCTGTATTCTGTGTTAACAAATACAGAAATTGTATTGCATCTCCTGGGTGGAAGATCGTTACATTTCAGCGTTATCTTCCGTTTTTAAATCTCCTTTACTCAGGAATATGTAAAGAATCAACTATTCAGATTTAGGCTCTGTCATTCAAGTATAAAGCATAACCAGATGTGATGACCCTGACGTGTTGGGTCAGGGTCATTTGTTGCTTAAGCCAGTGGCAGACCTGTTTTCCATTTGGCTCTGTTTTCACGCAATTGCTTTTATCAGTTTCACAGCTGGTCTGGCTGGGGAACCAGGAGGTCGAACATGTCAAAGCTTGCATCGTCTATGGCTCAGTTAGGATTACAATTTGCACTGGGTCACTGGTTCCTCTGTGTTCCGCACTAAATGTTAGATACTGGGCACACAGATATTTTGAGATCCCTGAATATACTTATGGATTGGAATAGGAGAGTTTGGTACTAATTACTTTGCTACTATTTTACATTGCATTACTTTGTGTCTTGTCTAACTCCATTTCTACTGAGCTGTAATTTGCGTGTATATTTTGTTTACATAATGTAGACACATTAAAAATGTGGATCTAAATACAGAGACTGTATAAGTCATCTCCATTCATCCTTTTAACGATTTGAGTTTTGAAAGGGTAAAAATTGGATATTTACATAAGAATAAATGTCTCCCTACTTATCCCAGGAACAGTAATATCCTTACTGATGTTCAGATATCTCTGTTCTTAATTTCTGATGCTTCAATAAATTCCTTTTTTTATAGGAATACAAAAGGCAAAAACAAAGGCAGTTAGCAACTTAAACCTCAAAATAGTCTAAGGAGTTCTCCTTGACTTTTTGTTTTTACATTAGTTTATCTTTTCGTGATAATTTCCTGAAAGCATTCAGTTGTCCAGAGTTCACTGAGCATACATTTGGCTTGATTGCTTGAGTATTTGAGGAAAGCAAATTTTAAACTGAACATCTGATTATCAAATTTTTGGTTTGCCTTCATGCTGGGACGGTTAGATACTATGAATCATATTATATCTGGATTTTGATTGCCTGGCATACATTGCTAACACCTATTATAATCAAACACAGTTGGAAATTCAAAGTGAAATGCTTAAGTTAGTCAAATACATGTGCTACTGCACCAAAGTAAGACCACAAACTGATTGTAATATTCATAATTCACAATTAAAATGACTCACTAAGAATTCTTTGCTAAAGGAATTACCGAATCACTCTGAATAATGAATAAATTTGAGAAATGAATCACTCTCAAAGAGAAGAATGCAAAATTCATCAAATTATTTCTTCTGAATTACTTTTGGTTTTCAATGTTAAAACATTGTGATAATGATATAGGTAAATCAAATAAAAGGTAAAACTTGGCTATATACTATGAAGATGATATTCATAATACTCTAAAGGATAAGAGCAGAAGGCAGAGACTGAGAGCAGAACTACAGAAAATCATAAATATTTCTTTCTCTGAGCTACATTTCAGAAGTTTTAGTAATTATCCCCTGTTCTTACCTTTTAGTGGGTGATGGATGACATTTTCTCATCTTGTATAGACTTGTATACTTCCTAAAAATTTATGTCTGATATGTAATTGATTAGAAATACATGCATATGCATTTTTATTAGAGACCCTATAATGAGCATGAAAAGATTCCTTTTCCAGAATTGTCTCTCATAGGGTACAGACTAAAATAATATAATAATAATTACAATACTGTTATTAACTACTGTTACACTGTTATTAACTACTTGTTATCCCTTGTAATACACTAGGTAGCAACCCTCCAGTACCTAAAGAGAGACTGCAAGAGAGCTGGAGAGGGATTGCTGACAAGGACACATCACCACAGGACAAGGGGGAGAAGCTTTAAACTGAAGGAGAGTAGATTTGGATTGGATTTTGATTAGACACTAAGAAGAAATTATTTACTGTGAGTGTAATGGAACAGGTTGTCCAGAGAAGGTGTGAATGCCCCATCCTTTAAAGTGTTGAAGACCAGGTTGGTTGGAGCTTCAAGAAATTTGGACTAGGGGAAAGTATCCTTGTCCCTGGCCGGGGGGTTTTAACTTGATGATTCTCACTGTCCTTTACAGCCCAAACCATTCAAGTATGTTTGGAGGACACCTCGGGTGAGAGAAGAGATCAGTTATGCATTGCCTTGTGTCATCCTCAACAAACTTTACTCTCTAACAGGCCCTAAATTAGACTCACTCACTCCACTGCCTAATACTTGTCCACAAATCACTACTGAACTAAGGACTGCAACTTTGCCATTGCTGTTTTCAGCAGAAGTAGCTAAGCTTTTATGATGGAACATCTGAACAACTGGCAAATTGGCCAGAATCCATAGAGACCTGTGGCTCTGTCAAGTTTATGGATAGAGCCAGAAGGAGGAAAAAAATCTGTACACGAATCAACTAATTTTTGCGGACAATGGGAAGGTTGAACAAAAACACAATGTTTTAAAGAAATCCATGACTATTCAAATGAGGCTACACAAATGATAACTTCATCATCAATAAAAATTATGTACATCATCCTGTAGAGTTATTCAGTCAACAATTTTAGGAGGTTGTCTTTCTTATACAGTATGAAAGATATGGGAATCCTTTCCTAGGATGTTAGGTTTTATGGAGCAGCACCAGCACATTTGCAAATATTTGGTATGAAAATAGCATTCCTTCAAACACCTTAGGGAGCACATTCAGCACAACACACTGATATTTAGCTGTCTGACTCCCATTAATGTTAATAGGATTTGTGTGGCTGCATCCCAGCAGACTTAGTTAAATTTTTGCCCCTTCCAGTTCACTTTCACATACCACATGCCTGTGCGGTGCATTCTGATTACTGGACTAGTTTTTCACAGATGATACAGTATCAGATGATTGCACAGCACTAAACATCTGAATTGTGGTAGAGAGATCGTGGAATTAAACTTTTAAAGAGTAATTAAGAAAGAGAAGCCAAGAATACTGCAATGGAAGAGAGTAATCCCCAATAAATGGAGTGTTGTACCTTCAAGAAAAGTCATTATTTGAGGCAGTGATTACAAATGGTAGCTTGGTCACTGTCTAGAGAAGTATGCTTGGGCTAGGATGATCTGCCCTAATTCTGTGACACTTTGGATAAATAATTTCACTTTCTCTGTTTTGGTTTTCAATAGTAGCAAAACAGAAATAGTTGAACTCATCTCTTCTTCATATTGCCAGTCAGAAGACAATATAAAATAAGTATTATTTATCCCTAGCTCAACTGAATAGCCTAAGATCAAAAAATCACCTATATTTAATGCCAAATATATAGAATAATTGCTTAGCTCTATTTGGAAGTCCAACTTCTCTCAAATCAAGTTCATATGTAGTGAACACAGAGTTAGGTTTTAAAAGACAGTCAAAATAAACAGTATGTATGAGCCAGATATAATTCTGATTAGTGAAGTGAACAGAACCTTGCCCAGGAGGTTTTATGTAATGACCAATCAGCTTTCCTTAATCCTCCTTTGTTAAACTACTTCCAATTCTAATCTAATCTGCATAAATTTTAAAATGCTTCTGAAACTGTATGGATAGCCGCAGCCATTGTTTACATAGAAAATTTACAATGATGAGGCAACCATACCCAAATTATTCCTAGCAAGTCATATGATTGCCAAATGTTTTCTTTTCTTTTTTTCCCCCAAAAAAACTGGATAGATTCAGATATCTAGTATTGTATCGGGTGTGGTGTTATTGATTCTTAGACAGGCAGAACAGGGCTTGTGTGATTTAGGATGTAAAAGTTCATCAAAGTACACAGCATCACAAAGCAAGCTTGAAAAAAACTGTAAGCTTTGAGCACTGGATACTCCTGCAGAATCCATGACCCAAAATTTAGTTCTTAGGGTCTGGATGCAACTTATGAGTCGAGTTATGTGGTTAGATAGGACTTAGCAACATCTTTTTTTATGAATATGAAACTGTCTAGCCACTACTAATGACACACTTGAATGAGATATGTTGGCCTAGTGCATAACATGCATTGCATGATATATTTCCCTCTATCACCTTGCTGCCCAGAATTGACTGATAAACCTAAGCAGCTATGAAGAATTTTTTATGGACCAGAAGAATCTATTAGTATTTAAGTGTAGAGAAAGCTTCTCTTTCTCATATAACCCTGACTTCCCCACATATGCACACATCAAACTTGGGCATAATTTGAACTAAAACTATTCAGCTCAGCAGTGTCATTTCAGGACTGAAATCATTCTTGCTTCTTGTGAAAAGATAACTTTATACTCCTAGAGAATCGTAAATTTGAAAAGTAGCACTAAATTACCTCTTATATTCAGTTGCCTACATTCCACTTTCTATTTTTATTTTATTTTTATCTGGTATTAGTTATCAGAGTAAGGTCTCATTAGGATAGTTAGGATATGCTTAACCTTCCCATTTTCAACTTGAAAACTCATTGCAAGGAAATGTAATTTGTTGTAGTGCATTTGATATTTAGTATCAAGTTTGGTGCATCATGTCTATCCTTTAATTGCATGTGGAATATGTTTTAAGAAGCAAATTAAACACCTTGAAAAGGTTAAAGGCTATCTTTACAGTAGTCTACCCATCACAGCCACCTTTAATACAGTAAAAAGTGTTAAAGTAAATTTTGCAAATTTATAGATATGTATGCAGACCTCCTACTGTCCCACTAACCCAAAAATCAGTGAAGATAATTTGAACTAAAAACTGCAGATACTAAATCAATTGCCAATGTAACATATTCACATTGTTAGACCCAAACTGTGAATTCTCAATAGGAGAGATAAAAAGAGTATCCAAATACCTCTTCTATTGCATTTGAATTAAAACTCTGAATCCCAGATCTATAAGAGATTATGTACAGAAATAACAACTTGTTTTGGCCCTGAGCCTGTGTGCATCATGCTCTGATGTCTGTGTCGCATTTTCCCACCTCAATCTCCACCCATTTTAAAGATCTGATTACATTTTGAAGCTGCATCTTTATTTAAGGTCAAGAAAAAAATCTCTAACATGTTAATCAAAGTGAATACTAATGGTCATATCTCAGTTCTGACATTTAAAAGAAATTTCATGCAAATGAGATATGTGACTGTATTACTAGAGAAGGCTATCAAATACTGAATTCAGAAACAGAATGAAACTCATTATATTCACTGAAGTCCTTCATGTGCATCCTCTAAAGTGAAAATTAGACTTAGATTTGTAAACTTTGAAGCTTAGGAACCCTTGGGTATATGATCCTTAGTGCATCCTGAAGTCTCTACTACATAAAAATTAAAAGTATAACATTAAACAAAATTTTCTGCTGTTGCATTTTCAGTTCTTGTAGACTCAGAAGTGAAGGGCTGACAAGTTGAACAAATTCCTCTGATAACCCTGAAGATTGCCTTTTAAAACAAAAAAAATTGCATTATTTTATGATAGATTCCTTTTTAATATTTGGCTTTACTACTTTCCTCTAATCTGATTTTATTAAAAAGTAATATATTCGTTAATTCATAGGTTACTCTTTCAATAAATACTTAATTAAATATGAAAGCTAACTTTGTTATTTCAGGAATGAATAAGTACTGAAAATGAAAAGTTATTTGTAGTAGTCAAAAAAGGGCAACAGTAGTAAAGAGGTGTAGGGCTATAGATGGATTAAATAACTTCACATTTTTGAGGAATACACACAGCACAGGTAGCTCAGCAAGGAATGCAGATTGAGCTGTGGGTGATGGGAGCTGGAGGCAAGAGGCCATGAACTGTACCTGTCCAGTTATATCTGTTATATCTGTACATATGCAAGGGTCTGAGCAGCCAGCCAGGTGACCAGACACACAGAGACACAGCAGGAGCCTGCCTCTCAAACTTGCACTGCCTTGGACTGTCACGGTATAAAAGCTCAGGTTTTCACCCCCTCAGACTGTAAGGGTGGAAAATCTCAGTTTTCCTTTTGACTGTGGTCTGTCCTTAGAGTTACCCAGATCAAGCTGTTGGTTTTTGTTGAACCCTAATTAATTTCAAGGATCAAAATATTTCTGGAAAACCTGAGGTTGAACCCATAAGGAAATCTGGTCTGACAGTGAGTGTGGGGTGTGTGGGGAGTTGTAAGACCCTAAAACTTGCTTTACAAGGCTCTTAAAAGAGATTACTCTTTATTATGTACTCTTGAGTTAGACGGACAGGAAAAACATAGACAAGATAATCTCAAGAGCTCAAAACAGCAAAATCTCTACTGACGTCTTCAGAAAATCAGAGCACTTTGGCAGAAGTTTAGGTCAGCATTCAGTCAACATAAAACATTTCACAAAGTATTAATTTAGCCTATTCATCTTAGCAAATCCAAAGTTCATCCAATTTTAAATTACTCAAAACTCTGAGAAGAGGGATTTGGAAGAAGAAGAAAGAGTGAAAAAGATGAAGATAGGAGCAAATTCTGGTGTTAGGGTAAAAAAGTAGCAATGACAATGCATTTGCGCTTTGATAAGACTGACCAAGTTTCTGCTGTTAAAAGTTTGCAAAATCCTGTATCTTTAGCAAGATTATTGATAATAATATTCCTGTATCCTTTCTTTGTTGTCTAATCTTGCAGAAGACCTCCTGATGAATTCTTGTCTCTCATAGGTGTCAGTGGTGACAAATCATGCAACAGCTCATAGATATATATATATACTCAGTAGCAGAAATATTTCCCACATCTGGAATCCAAACCAATTTCAAATAGAAAAGAAAATAATATAAACTAAATAGATACATGTTCTTGTTGAGGTACCTAATGGAAAGCTTTAATGAATTAAAAATCCTTAATAATCCTCATTTCTCGGGCCAATATACTCAAGCATCTACCTTTTCTTTGAGCACACAGCCTTCTCTTTGGTTTTGCATATGGGCAAAGAACTGCATTGGTCTCAAAGAACTACAATGAAGACTTCTACATAAAACAGCTAATTCAACTAAGACCTAAGTTCAAGTCTTTTTCACTTGTTACCTCTAATTATATAATTTTTTATTTGTTCTGAAGGTCCGATCAACAGGTAATAACAGAGGTCACCTTTTTCTCCAATTAAATTATGCTTAGTCTTCTTAAAAGTCAATTGTTTTTAACTATGGCTATATTATCAGCAGTCAGTTACACTAGGTGTTTGGCAATATTTAATCCTATTTAGGAACAATAGAAAATACAGATTCAAATCACATTGTGCCAGTTGCTTAAGAGCATTTGCTATAAAATATTTCTCTATATTATTGAGGTATCATAACTTTTAAAATAAAAGCCTTTTACTCCTTCAAGAGTACAAACTATTATTTCTTAAAAATACAGTTGTAATGACTGGAATTGGAGCCAGCACACAAAGAGAAGTTGACAGAAGCTGTGAACCTGTAGGGCTATCAAAGAGTTCTGACTTCAATGTTAACTCTTTCTTCAATTGGAAATTGTGAATGTGTATACACTGGATTTCAACCTAATCAAATGACATACATTTATTGGCAGTTGTTGAACCAAAGGAATCAGCTTGTGTTAAGATATATTAAAAAAAGGACTCTGTTGTAAAAATAACAACACCAATAGATTTACAGTTACATCTCAATACAAAATATATTACCATGAGTAGGATGAGAGGAAGTTAACAAAGATTTTGTAAAGACATTGCACTGAAAACATAGGAAATAGGAAAATCATCAAAAAATGAACCCTGGTATCATTAATAATAGATCTTTCTAGTAATGCAAGAAAAAAAATTTGTTATTATATTGAAAAATCTAAAGCGATCTATTGTGTTCACTATTACAGAGTTTAATAGAAAACAAATGCTATTATATTCCTGATTTTAAAACAAGAAAGATTTGTAGCAGGCAAAAAATGAAGTCCATCACTGAAAAAAAAAAAATTCAGAAGTCACTAATCTTCTTCCTCTGTGTGAAACTGATTTTCTCATCTGTAAATTTACAATTCAAAAATACTTCCTATAAATTTATAAATTCATTAAAAGATGACTAGCAAATTCTAAGCGTGTTCATCTATTTTTGCTATTCTTTTCAGACAAAAAAGCAACAGATAAAGCCCTTAGAGATATGATGGAGGAAGTTAAAATAGAGGACAGGACCACTGGCAGACAGAGAGGCTTTAAGGCATTATTACACAGATGGCTAAATATTGCACCAGAATAGAGATGTTCTCACTATCTCTACAAATTGATGAACATATTTATCATATATAGATGATAGAAATGTGGGCCAATACTCCCATTTCACTCAATATCTAGAATGACAGAAAATCCTGGCTCTATTTAAGTATCTGATGTATTCCAACACTAGCACCCTTCTTTCAACTGCCAAAAGCCTCACATAACCTTAGTCATCGTGATTTACAGTTTTAGAGGATTTTTTGTACATCATCATTCTGTGATTCTGTGAAAAGTCTAAATCTACAAAACTGATCATGATATTTCTTTTAATAAAGGAAGCAATATCTAATACTTTTATCTGAAGTTTTGGCTGGGACAGAGCAAGTTTTGTTCACAGTAGCCAGCACGGGATGATGTTTTGGATTTGTGCTGAAAAGAGAGTTGGTAAAGCAGAAATGTTTAGTTATTGCTGAGCAGCACGTACACAGAGCCAAGGCCTTTTCTGCTTCTCGCAGCACCCCATCAGTGATGAGAATGGGCATGCACAAGAGATTGGGATTGGGCATAGCTGGGACAGCTGACCCCCCTGACCAAAGGGACGTTCCAGGCCACAGGACATCAAGCTCAGTAACAAAAGCAGAGGAAATAAAGGAGAAGAAGTGGGAAGGGCATGACACGATACAACATGACACAACACTACACACATTTAGATATGTGTCATTTTTCTTCTCAAGTTATTGTTTTCCTGGAGATGACAAAACACCTGTCTGAAAATAGTGAATGAATTCCTTATTTTGCCATGTTTGCAAATGTGGTTTTTGCTTTGCCTAAAAAAAGTCTCTATCTCACCCCGTAAGTTTTTTGCATTTTCACCCTTTCAATTATCTCCCCAATTCCCCAGGCAGAGTAGCTGTGTTGCCTGAGGTTAAACTGGAAACCCAGAAAAATTCTGAATTTACTTACTTTTTTTATACAAGTGGCAATATCAAGATGTATTATCAATAGTCAGAAATATTAATAGCTTTGAGAATAGCAAGAGGAAGGTCAGATTTGGTTCTATCAAATGGAAAAATCCTCATTTAATTTTACTTAAAAAATAAAGTATGCCTGTAAGAAAGCAAGCAATAATTAGACAGACCACATGCAATTAAACTGTACTATCAATGCACACAGTTGAGAAAATGACATGTTTTGATATTTTATATCAAGCTTTTAAACAGTTTCAAATAAAAAAAAATTATGAATCAAAAATTATTTTATTCACTAGATCCATAAAAGAAGATTGGCTCCCCAAAAAGACCTGGCTGCAGCTGCACAGGTTTATGGTGTTTAACAAAGTGATTGTTTAAAAAAATGTGAAGTACCTTGGCAATCAACTGTTACCCAAGAAGGTAGGATTTGGTAGAAAGAGGATCATATTTGAACTTTCTTGCTTTTATATTTCTTTCCTGTCTGGAAATAAAATTATATTTCATCTGAGGAGTACATCCAACATAAATAAAATTTTACTCCAGTGATGATCAATCTTGCTACTTAGAAACCAAATAGACTTTTCTTAATTGCTGCAAGAGATGTATGATATCACCTCAAACTTATTCCAAGATAACTAGAGGAACTTAGAACTGGTTCAACTGATTCATAGAATCATCATAGAAACATGGAATGCCCTGGGCTGAAGGGGACCACAAAGAACATCTAGTTTCAACTACCCTGCCACAGTCAGGGACACCTTCCATTAGACCAGGATGTTCAAAGCCTCATTCACCTTGGCCTTGAATATTTCCAGGTTTGGATTTCTACTACCTTTCTGGGCAACATATTCCAGTGTCTGACCACCTTTACAGTAACGGATTTCTTCAAAGTATCCAATCAAAACCTCTCTCAGTTTAAACCCATTCCCCCTGTCCTGTCACTACATGCCCTTGTAAATACTCTCACTGACTTTTTTACTTGCCTTTTTTAAGGTCTGGAAGGCTGGAATTTATTCTTCCTGAAGCCTTCTCTTCTTCAAGATAAACTATCCCAATTCCCCTAGCCTTCCTTTATAGCAGAGGGGCTCCATTCCTAATCAGCTTTGTGGCCCTCCTCTGGACTCCTTCCAACAAATTGATGTTCTTCCTGTGCTGATTAGCCCAGAGCTGGATGCAGCACTCCAGATGGGATCAGAAAAGTGGGGCAGAATCATCTCCCTTGCCCTGTTGGCCACACCTCTTTTGATGCAGCCCAGGGCATGTGTGGTTTTCTGGGCTACAAGCACACATTGCCTGCTCGCATCCATTGCCTTCTCATCCACCAGCAACCCCAAGTCCTTCTCAGCAGGGCTGGTCTCGATCTGTGCATCCCCCAGTCTGTGCTGTCACAGCCCAAATGCAGCACCTTGCACTTGGCCTTGTTAAACCACAAGAAGTTCCCAAGTGCCCACTTCTCGAGCTTGTCCAGGTCCCTCCAGACAACATCCTGTCCTTCAGGTGTGTCAACCACACCACTGCAAACACAAAGAATAACAGTTTCTCTCTAGAAATTTGTTTTTGGTACTAGGTAGCAGCTGTCCTTCATGGTTTAAAAAAAAAAAAAGCAAAAATGACAGACTTTATTAGATTTAATTAGTTGTGCACCATTGCTACTGTCATGCAATAATAAAATTTTTGACAATTTACACTATGACATGTCACTGGAAGTACACCATCAGCTAGATCAAATGCACTGCAAACAAAAATAAAGATAATATTACATTACAAAATTCTTTAGAATTTTAAGATGAAGCATTCTGGAAAGCAAAAAGGTATGACATAAAGATAAGTAATTTCTGCACAAGTTTACAAAAGAAGTGCAGAATTCTAAATCTTGAAGATTCTAATGGAAACAGATTTTTTTATTAGGAAAAATCCCTAACATTCTGACACCAAAAGATCAAACTGCTCCATTGAGAACTACTTTAGGATTGACTCTACGATCAACAGAGTACATGTTGTTTTACACACAAGGTAACACACATTAATTAGCTGATGTAATATTATGACTAACAGATGGGATGTATAAAACAGTGCCAACAACACTTCAGCAGTTCTTATTTAACACATTCACCTTTAGGAAAGTTATAAAGACTCAAGGATAATGCCATTACCTTTTCCTTTTATGTCTTCAAATGCCCTGCTTTGATACTGATGTTTATGTGTGAGACTGATGTTATTCAGGACATTGTCTTTTTTCTTCAGTCTAGCTTGTAAATTATGCCTGCAGTATAAAATATTGGTAACCAAGAGCAAAAACCCCC
This sequence comes from Melozone crissalis, assembly GCF_028551555.1. Lineage (NCBI taxonomy): Eukaryota > Metazoa > Chordata > Aves > Passeriformes > Passerellidae > Melozone > Melozone crissalis. The sequence goes on along the minus strand of NW_026535784.1, from coordinate 28,716,095 downwards.
ACATTTTATTATAATACTGTAATTTAAACTTATATTTTTCTAAGAACATTACTTTCCTCTTCACATCAAATATGAATGTTTGTATAGACTTTAAATACAGAAGGGAGTCTTAAGTGTAAATCTTGAATAGATTGTGCTAAGTCTACTACCCCTTTAAAAAGTTCCTGATATTTTTTAAACAAAAAATGCCATGATTTTACTGGCAGCTATTGCTGCTTTACAGATGGTCAAGGACATATGTGGTTAAGACAGAATGAAATGAATTAACAGAAATGTACTAAAAGCTGCAAATAACTACTGTTCCCAAAAGCCTTAGATAAAAAGTAAGCTCCATGGATGATTTCCAAACATGCTTGTTGCATTAAAATATTTAGTAGAATGGTTAACGCAAACATTTGAATTTTAGAAAAGTAGAACTCTGAAAAATGTCTGCGAAAGCCTTGCAAATTATGATCTTCCCTATGGACTACTAGGAAAATCAAATACATAAAATAAAACCTGAGGGCAGAGATTAGACTTCTCCTTCCAAACTGCCATCCACAAACTAGATGCATCTTTTTTCCTGTGCTGCATGTTCCATCCTCAATTGCCAAACTGGCAGAGTGGGATCAGTGGAGTGCTCCAATCCTTGCTTTTTACTAGCTCAAAAAATATGAGAGCATCACCAACCTCTTGCATCCAAGTTCCAGAATAGGCTGCTTGAATTACCCCTACATTGCATGCAGCCTTGCTATCAACGTAAGGAGCACACTCTGTATGCAAGTCCTTGTATTCTAAATGAAGAATTCATATTATTTCCCTTGTTACAACATTAATATTGATACTTTAAATTACGCAGAGTTAAAATTATACAAACAAAAACTGTCTAGTATCTGCCTCTGGTGATCGCTTCCCCCTTGACTGCCCCACTGGATTTTTTAAAGTAAATGAGAAGTCTAGGGGAGAAGGGTGTATAGCTACTCATCAACATCTTGGTTCCACGGGACTATATTATGAAAGATTGAACTATCTTTATTTCTCCCACACAGAGTGTGTTATGCATATAGATACCTTTGTTGCAGGAATAAATTTTCAGCATATTCAGCAAATGCCCAGTTTTCTCTCTATCTTAAATTTTGTTTTAGGTTCCTGTTCCAGGCACAAGTGTTAGATTTTGTAGCAATCTGTTTACCTCATCCTGCAACTTAATCACAAGTTATAATCCATTGTAAAGATTGTCTAAGAATAATGTTTTTATTTTCAACTTGCATGGTATTAATTTCCCTGCATTACTGCAATTAATTCATGCTCCCTTTACGTGACAAAACAATGCTGATTAAAAGTTTTAAGTGCTTTATAAAATGAGGTTTTTTATTAAGACATAACACAACTGCAGGGATATAATAAACTAGTTCTTTTAATCTGGTCCTGCACTTTGACTTCTGTAAAAATAATGTAAGGGAATGAACATTTGAAATTATCACTACAGTTTATAAACATATATGAAATGCTTTATAAATCAGCTTTTCGAGCAATTCACCTTGTTTTTCAAATATAGGCAACACTTTTCAACCTAAGACTTGTATGAGTAGAAGAATCAGTATTCCATTTATCTGAAGAGCCTCTTGAAATACCATTTAGAAACTTTAGTTTAGGTAGAATTACATCATTTACGTTGAGTTAAATAACTGCTTTATATATTCATTTGGGTTTTACTTCTTTAATGCTCATCCCATTAATGAGGATCAAATAGCAGAGCATTTAACAGAGAAAAGAAGGGTGGTAGAGATACTACATGTCTTTCTTAATGGTAAAAATATGTTTATTTTAAAGTATGAACTGTACCGTACAGCATTAATTTTGATTAATGATTTATATCATCTTGAGAAAAATTAAGGCATTTATTTAATGTCTTTTTCTTAATGGAAAAGAATATATAATTGGCTTAGAATGGAAGGGAATACAAATCAATAGGTATCATGTATTTAGTGAAAATCCCAGTTCAATTTTCTGCTATGACCCAATTCCTTATTTTAAAGTCACCAAGTCACAGATCATTACAGATATTCAGAATGTGCAGGATTTTCCAAATCTGGCTAAAATTTATTTCTATTTGTTCTAGTTAGACTTTCAAAAACTATTTCTATATGAGGGCAGAATTTGTCAAGTTTTTCACATTTCATTGATTTCTGTGTGAAGAATAGGTCTGCATTTTATACATTGACTGGAGGAAGAGAGTTTCAGATGAACAAAACTATTGGAGTTTACAATGCACAGGTATAAACAACAATATCTGCGTCCCCTGTGCTTTTACCAGTGAATACTTCATTATCTAAAATTTTGATTTACATTCAAAAAGATCACTCCACAGAATTTATTTTAATTCCAGTTTTTTGCACATTTTTCTTGATTATGGCTGCTAACCTCCTTTTTTATTTTGTGCATTTGATTCCTTCCAGATGGTATTATATCTAAAAAATAGATATTTCTTTTAGGTACAAAAGATACAAAAGCCTTTTCATTTTATAAATCCAAGAATTGTGCACAGGAAAATTAATTACATATCTAAAGACACAATGAAATATTTTCCAGACATATGAAAAACATTTCCCAGGTTTCCTGAGCATCCTGTCACCAAGATAAAATGGTTACTAGAAATACGGAATAGTTTAAGAGAAATTGTCAGTTTCCTCAAGACCTAAACTTTAAATACACAGAAAATATGAAATTTAGGACCATATGTTTAGATCACATAATTAATGAAGCTTCAATGTGTTAGGATAGAACTGTTTTAAACTGAATTTGAAGTTTATAACAGGCATCACTCCCCAGATTTGTCTAAAGTCTGTAAGAATTTCCATTTTTCAAATGTGATAAATGCCCCAATATTTGCTCCAGCAAACATGTCAATTTGCTGTGTTAGGCCTATTTTAGCACCAAGATCCCAGAATCAGACCTTTGTCCCTCAGAGCAGGAGGGAAAGCCCAGTTCAAGGGGCAGTCAGTGAATGTTGGCCCTAAATTAGCATGGCAGCTTCCAGGATACTTTCCCTCACAAGGGCAAGTGCCAAGGGAGTTAATTTGTTTCTAAATCTATCCACTTGTTCCTCATAAGATGCCCTCATTTCTCTCTTTGCTGCCCAATGAATATGGATTTTATTTATTCATTTGGGATATTTTTTTGCTAAATGATTTAGTCCCAGCAGGATGGGCTGACAATAACTGCCCAACACCACTGGTGGTGCTGTGAGGGGGCTGAGGAGGGTGAGAGAAGCACAAGAATCCCCTTTTCACCCAAACTGCTGGAAATCACAGCCCTCTAATCTCCCCCAGGTGCCATCACAGCACCAATCCACAGTGCACTGGGCACTTTCAAGATGCTGTTCAAGAAGCCTAATTAAAATCTGATTTGTTATTAATTTGTTATACTTTGCAATACTTTGTAGGCTGCTTTCTGCATTGTGCTTTCTGTGGACTCCTGGCATTAGTAGTACTGCACAGCCAAATCCATAAGAAACAGGAAAGTGTAATTGTAGGTTTCCCAAATGTCTTTGTGTGCAAGAGCATGGGATTAGTTTCTCAATCATGCTGGCTGAGAACTAGATAGTTCCCTCTCCTAATGGCTGCCAAAGTACGCACATGCTCTTAGTAGGAACAATTCAAGAATTCAATTCTGCCAGGTGAACTAACAGCACTGAAAAAAAGCTTTTGGCCTCAGAGATGCCCAAGACTTGGGATGATCCAGACAGAGTAACTGGACAGGGCATCAGGAGCAGCAGAAGGGTTGCTGCCCTCCAGGGTGGGCAGGCATGAGGCAGCTGGGCTGTCACCTCAGCCACGAGCAGGGTCCCACAGCTGGGCTGTCACCTCAGGGTGACAGGGTCCCACAGCTGGGCTGTCACCGCAGCCACGGGCAGGGTCCCAGAGCTGGAGGCAGGCAGGAAAGGCACCCAGCTGTCAGCAGAGGGGTCGGCCAGCATTGGCAAGGATGGCACTAAGCCACGTGTGAGATCAGTGCAGGAAATCAACCTGCCCAAAGACAGGGAAAGGGGCAGAGAGCCCTGAGACATAGCTGGGGCAGGGGTTGGGCTGAACTGGCATCCTGTGCCATGGAGCAGGCCCTGATCCAGCCCAGAAAGGGCTGTTACTGCAATGAGAACCCTGAAAAAAGGAAAAGGTCTTGCACATATGCCTCTGATGGTCCTAATGGAGGGTTTGAAAAAGATTCCAGGTCAAAGAATTGTAGGAGCAATTTATTCAACCAACAGGATTTCTCTCCCCCAGGTATATGACTCTTTGACATAGATAATATTGTCAGCCAGACAAATCAGCCTCTTTTCTGTTTTGTCACTCAAAGACTACTTGCTGAAATAGAAACTTGCCTTACTTGCAAATAAACACCTAAGTTATTTTGAGAGACATTTTCAGTAAAGGTACATAAACATATTTCCTTCAAAATAGATTATTGACTAATACATTACTTATTGTTATTTAAATGCAGTTTAACAATGTGTGGTAAGGCATCTGTTCTTGTGCCTGCTCTGTGACCTCAAGAGCTCCTGATAATCCTTGACCCAACCAGCTGAGGGGTGAAGTGTCTCTTGACCACACCACGAGCTCTTGCATAGTAAAGGTGGGACCAGTTCTGGCTGTAACATGAACATCAGCTGCCTGACCAAGGTTGAGAACAAAGGATAAGTGAGTAACCATGTTAGCCTTGGGAAATCATTTTCCTGAATCATCATCCAAGTAAAACGGTACCCTTGTTATGAGACCCTGTGAAAAAATTAATCTTAGTCAAAAATTAATCTTACTCAAATGAAATGGTCCATTGTTACAGAATTTTGAGCAATTTCAGGAATTATTGACTTGAGATAGAGCCAGGACGAAGCTGATGACTAAAGGCAATCATCTTGCAACCCAATAAAGAGCAGGCCTAAGTGAGGCCCTTTGAGCTCTCCTGGACTGCAGTGGGCTGTGCCAAGGCCTCTGAGTGGGACCCTTCTCAGAGCTTGAAAACTCTCAGGTTTGCAGTGCCTGGAAGGCCATCAGTGACACTGAGGCCTCGGCTCACACCCACACACACACACTCTGCTCGAGGTGCTGCCCATGCCTACTGAGGAGCACTAGGAATGTGAATATGTCATTGAACCCAAGGGGAACTTTTGGTATCTTTACACACATAGATATCAATGCATACATCTCTGCCTCTCTGTGTGTGAATTGTTTGTCATGCGGATGTTACTATCATGAGTCTGTGATGGAGTCACTGTCAAAACTGTAGAAAATACCATTGAATCCATTTGGTATTGATGGCAGACCAGTGTATCTTACATGAGTGTGGAAAGGGAGGGTTTAAGCTCCAGTTCTCAATTCCTCCACAATTCTGTTTTGAAAATAAATGCAGATCCTGCATTACACATTATTTCTAGTAATTAGGAAAAAGCTATCATTACTGAGAGAGCTGTATAAAGGGCTGGCTCAGGATCTGTTGACTCTGAAGATACATGTTGCAGAGGTTCCTGATTCATAGCTTTCATGAAGACTCCTAAAGCAAGCAGAATTTACATCTGCTATGAACTTAAACTGCTATCCTTACACTTTCTTCTACTGCAAACAAAAATTAATAACACTGCAAACAAAACTAATTATTTTCTCAAAGAAAAAATATAAGAGCTTTCAAAGCAGAATTTCAGGAAGCAAGACAAGCTTCCTCTTAAACCAGTCAGGTCTTTAAATACCATTTTCACTAGGGAATGTTTTAAATTAACAAAACTAATTTGACTGAAACTCAGAAGATTTTAATGTCTTACGTTCCTGTTTAAAATGATAAGTGGCTAATTGTATTTCTTTTTGACAAGGCAAACCTTTAAACATATGTGTTCAAAGAAATTTATAATGAGTTTTAAAAATTAGTTACTCCAATTGGAAACATCATTGGTAGCTATTCAAACACAACTTTTAGTTATACTGTAATTTCCACTATTAAATCAGTGATCCAGAGTTACAAATATTCATTCCTGTGTTTGTCGTGTACATAATTTATATCCTCACTTGCTTCTGTCCTTGAGGTATGCCATGCTTCCCTCTTTATTATGGCCTGAAACACATGGCCTGAGTTCACCTTCAGTCTAAGCCATCTCACCCACCTGCAGAAGCTGAAGAAGTTTCTCCTTATATTAAGCTTTAAACTTTGACCCTGGTTTAACAGCTCAATGAAAAAAAAACAGCCAAAAACCTTTGTGCACCAGACCTGGAGGTATGATTCTATCCAGAAACTATTAATGCCTTTTCTAAATTCCTCACATTTATCTTCCTAGCTTCATATGTATATGTTGATAGGCTACCTAAAAGTGATGAATACTCTGATCACTATTGTGTTATTTCTGCATGTAAAAGTACTGCCTTACTGGCAATCAGATAAACTGCATATGACACAATATAAAAGTTATAAAAATTAGGATATTATTACATACAAATCCTGTAATAAAATTGCTTGTCACATATAAAATATTTTTGTCTTCACACCTGAACTACTGTGTCATATCTGGAATCCTGTTTCCAGTCCTGGATTACCAAGGACAGGAGAGAGATGGAGTTACTGGAGAGACTCCAGGAAAAGTGCAGCAACATAAGAGACCCTCAGAAACAGAGAAAAACTTTATGTTGTACTGCTCTCACCCTTTTTAGTTCTTTAGCTAAGAGTCTCTTATTGCCCTTAGTTCTGAACTCTGATTTGAAAAATAAATTATAATTCACAATAGGCTAAAAATCTAACATTGAATTATTGCTACAAGAGAGAAATTATTAAAAATAATATGCAACCTTCTGTGTACTTTTAACACAATATAGAGGAGGGTAAAATGGTACCAGTGCATTTTTGGCCCTAAACTTTTTACTATTTTACATAGTCTTTTGTTTTAATTTTCTTATATCTTCAGAATTAAACAAGTAGGGTAGAGTGAAATATGGATCATGTTAAATAATAATAATCAGAACTGCAGAAACAATTGCATGTTTTACCTAATGATTGTGCACAGTTTTTACTCCATGTTTGCAATTCAGAATTTTTTTTTAATTCCAGCTCTGTGGCAATCGTTTTTCATGTGCAGTATATGCATAGCTGCCCCTATTGTTCCTTGTATTTATTTCAGTGGCTAACTACATTGTTACATCAATGTTGAAAAGTTTACAAAAACAGACAACTCTTTATCTATATTGTTATCTTGTAACTGCTTTTAAAAAGGAAAAATTATTCGCAAATATTTAAGGAAAAGGGTAGGATACAGAAAAAAAGGGTAGTTAATATTCTTCATCAAAGGAAAGAAAAACCTTATGAGCCCAGAAGAGTGTTTAATTTACTTTTCTCAAATTTTTTTTCAGCAAAAGTCAGACTCAGAGGGGCTACGACTGCTTTTTTAAATACATCATTGGGTAACCACTTAGGAGGAAAAAGAGCTATAGAAGACAAAGCATATTGCTGGCATGAAAATAAATGTGTAAGCACTAACTAAGAAAAAAAATTATGCTAGAAATAAGGGGAAAAAAATCTCTAGTCATCAAGGAAGTGATTCTCTGGAACATTCCAAGAACAATACCTGGTGTCCCAGCAGAACACTCCTTATTCTCAGTCTTCACTTTTCATATGTTTAAAATGTTGTGGGCTGCACAGCCCTCCCCAACAGCTGTGACTTCTTGCTACATTAGCTAAATGTCACTTTAAAGAGTAGAGAAGAATACAGAGGGAAAAGAATTCATGCTGTAAAAAGGGAAAATACATTTTTAGAATAACACTAAAGCTGAAAACTTCATTTTTATGGATTTCCAAACACAGTTTTTCAAGGTTTTTAAGTATTTTGCCAGTTTGTCAAAAGTAATGCTGTCCTTGAGGATTTGCCCTGCAGTTTTATAGCTATGAGCTATTTCTTATTTACAACTGTGTTAAGCAGGTCACCTGGTAGTAGCATAAATGGGTACGAAGCAGTGGTGGTATTTAGTCATTCCTAATAAGAATGCCGACTAGGAGAGATATGTGTTGCAAGGGGTCAAGAGATGAATTGTGTTATGGAATACAGAGCATGGAAACCACAAGCTATCAATTAAATTCTCAGAGTTTCAGTGGAAAGAATTGTGGATTATCAACAAGACTAATTATTCTGAAATGCTAATTTTGAAATCTCTGGCAGGCTATTAGGTGTTGTCAGTGTTACAGGTGTATTTACTAGCACAAGGAATATGGTTTACCCTCCATACTACACCAGTTTCTGACAGGGCTGCATAGCAGTTTAAGCCTATGCATCAGTAGCTGACAACACCAGTCTCCTCTATATAAACAATATTTCTTTTATTGCAATCACCACTATTTTTCTTTGGTTGCTTGCTTGCATATTTCTGTATAAAAGGACACATGAACTACGAGAGGATACTGAGAAGAAAATAACTGGAGGTTGCCTGAGCTAAGGCAGCTATGTTGCACAAGCACTGCAACATCTCATTCAGTCCCTCCATGAAGGAAGGCACATCCAGAGGTCAGGAATGGAGTTGTGGAGCCGCTTGATGCAAAGCTGTAACGTCCCTCAACTCTTCACTCTTAATCTAGAAAGGACAAAGATTGTATGAAAGCACCTTTTTGTTCCACCCACACACATTCCTCTCAAGAAATATGAAAAGAAAGTTAGCATCACAGTTAGTTTCTTCTAATGTACAATATCTGCACGTTTCATTCCCAGGGGTCATTTTCAAAGAATTCCGTTTCCCCACCACCACCACCTACTTATATTCTCAGATCTAGAAATACGCAATAAAAACTGTAGTTACAATCCTTGACTTAATTGGCATTCTTTCAAGTGCAATTATAACTAAAAGATTGGCCTTTATTCTTGCCTCACTGCTACTTAAAAGGCCTGATTTTTTTTAATACACTGACCATATTCACTCATTTTAAATATCACTCTGACAGCTCTATACAACAAAAATCACTGGGCTTGAGAGGTTCATTCAATTAATGGTTTTAACATTTAGAGTAATAAAAAGTAGATATTTTCCCTATAAAAACTTTAATTGTTTGGTTCTTTTTCCTAATTAGGAAGAAGTCAAGGAAAATAAAGAACTGAAAATATACTTCACCCTTTATCTACCCCACTTTTGGAAATAGATATTTTCCTTATGTTCAGCTAATTTTAATTTAGTCAAGCAAGATTATTCATTTCAGAGAACAGAGTTCCTGAGGTCAATTCTTTTTTTTCCAAATGATGGAAGCAAAGGAAAAATATTGCTACTACTCATGGTCTGGCAGTTGCTGGCAGTGTCCATACTTTGATCAGATTAAACCTAAATACACTATCTCTGTGCTTCTTGAGTCATTTTTGCATCAGACTGGTTTCTTTAAAAGGAAAAAAGAAAGAATCCTTAAGCCCTGATCTTTTGATTTTTTTTTTCCTCTACCCTAGAAAATATATTTAATATAAAGAGGAATTTAAACTGGAAGACAATAGTTTTAATGAGTTACATTACTTGAGAAAATAAAATAAGGACTCCAAATTAAAAAAAAAAAAAAAAAAAAAAAAAGAAAATCTTTACAGACCTAAAATGGTTTTGGTGGTTTTTTTTTTTTTGAGAGAGAAATAGTCCAATTTCATTTTATTTATGAAAATGCAAACAACAGAAATATTTCTGAAATTTAAAAAAAAAATTTCTTGAACAGCTCAAAATAATTTGTATGACTAATGCTCAGCTATGGGTACAGAAAGTCAAAAGCCAGTAATTCTGCAAAATGTAAACTGAAACATTTGCCTCGTAAGTATGTTAGTTCCTCAGCATATTATAAGCCTCCCTAAAATTCCAATAAAGAGTGTCATAAGGAAGAAAATAATAAAACCAAGATGAGTGACATGCTTAAGCAGCATGCTGATACCTCTCTGGCTTTGCAAGGTAGAGGCACCAACAGATGAGAAGAAAACTGAAAGTTCTTGACAGAGATTGATGTATGTCTGTTCAGGTGGTATGGTAAGTTTAATTTAACTTTTCAAAACACTCAGAAACTAAAAGAGAATGTACCTAGTATGCACAAAGTTGTTGCACTTTTGTTTTACAATCTGCTTTTCATAGTCTCTTTTCAAAGATGCCTTATCCTAGCATTTTTGTGACACATTGCCCAGTGCAAAATTATTGTGATGGATATGTTGCTTTTAAGCATGGGGGTAAATTATAACTTCAATGAACAGTACATATGACATAAGGGATCATCAACAGAGGTTTGGTTTGGAGCAGATTATTCTGCATGATCCAGCAAATGCCAAGAGATTCAAATCTAAAGTAAAGTTAAATGAAGTAACCTGAGGGAAGAAAAAGGAAATATTTGAGAGAGCAGGACTATATTATAATGAAAAGGAAAGCATTCTTAATTTAATAAAGGTGAATTATTAAGTGTTCTGACAATTGTAGCATCCTTCTAACATACTTCACTTGCTTTCCAAATAATGTGTACAATGATCAAGAATGGAATGACTGGTTTTATTCCACGTGCCACCATTCTCTTTCTTCTTAAGTTAAAATTGTAGGGACATAATGAAACTGTTCTAATGTAGTACAACAATTTAAACCCTAAATATGACTTTGTGGTTCCATAAGGCACTATATTTGCTATGAAATTCTTAAACTCCTTCTTCTTGTAATCTTAGTTCTCTTTCTGAGTTGTTTAAAGGAATATATCCCAAGGTGCTCTAAGCTGTTTCAAACAATCTACTGTTTGAGAGATTTTGATGGGGAAATGAGAAAACGGAGATAGCAAGAATCATGAAACCTCTCTGTTCATTTGCCTAGGAGCTGGCAATACATGGGTTTTCTGTGATTAAGCATGCTTGTTCTTCAGGAAATTTGTGTCTTGAAAAGCCACTGTCTTTCTTGAAAGCACTGATTTCAATGGATTCTATAATTAAATCCTATTTAGCCATGTAAGAAATATGTAGAAACTTTTTCCCATAATGATTCCAAATGTAATGCCATGTAGTACTATTACAGCGACCTGATGAAGGTCTCCAGGGTGAGAGAAGGATGAGAATCTTGTTTGATGATCAGAAGGCTGGATTTATTGATATATGATATATAATACATTATAACTATACTAAAAACAATAACAAGAGAAGTTGCAGAGGCTGCTAAGCTAAGAATAGCATAGAAAAGAATCTAAAATCAAGAGAGTTCTCTGTCCCTGTGTTCCAGAGAGCTTGCCCTGTGATTGGCCCTTAATTGTACACATGGAACATGAACCAATCACAGGTGCATCATTGCATTCACAGCAGCTGATAATCATTGTTTACATTCTCTTTCTGGGGCCTCTGCTTCCCAGAAGATGAACAAGTCCCAAAGAAAGGATTTCTATGAAAAAATGTCTGCAACAATATCCTATTTAGGATATTGTCCTTGTCCCTGGTAGGACAGGGTTAATTCTTGCAGTAGCCAGGAGGTGCCATGGAGATTGTTCTATACCACCTCATGTCATTGCCAGGGTTGGGGAGAAGGGGTCCCCTTCTGGGTTCCTTCCAGTTTGGCACAGCATCATGGATAAAGCAGTGGGTATTGTTTCCATCTGAGTAATTTGCCTGTTTCTTGTACCATCTGTGACTGCTACTGTTGCTGTTACTCTTTATTTTCTCATCTCATTGCTGTTTCCATTAAACTATTCTTATCTCCACCCACGATCCTGACCTTTCCTGCCTCCAGTTCTCCTCTCCAGCCCTCTGCAAAGGAAGGAGGAGGGTGGGAGTGAGAGAGCAGCGCATTGTTTCAGTGGGAACACAAAAGCGGAGAATACCACTCCTAAACCATAACAGAAGTCTTGATGCTCAGAGAGTGAAAGAGTCAAGAGGACAGGCTGCTGGACTTGCAAATGTCTCAATACATACAGCTACATTTTTCTTGAATAGTTTTCCAGAAAATATCTGTTTTAGAAAGTCAACTAGTCTAACACAATTTCACTCTTCTTAATTGTCTTTCATTCTTTAATTTTCTAGTTGACATGCCAACAAGAACAGACTTCACATCCTCAATGACATGATTCAAGTAGTCTGACATAGTGCCTTCAAGGATTTAAGTTGTCATAGACGTCATAATCTCAGAAAGAACAGTTCAAGTTTTCAGTAGCAACAGAGAAAACAGATAATGTTTTATTTATATGTAGTAGAAAAAATAAGATGCAAAGTGTTATATTTTTATTTTCCTTTAAAAACAAACAAACACATCAATTGTGGTGACAAAAATGGATTAATTATTGTAATGTGAAAAAACATGCTGAGAACCAAAACCAAGAGAAAATGTTGTCAGTGTGAAGCTTTTTTTTTCAAGTTTTATAATACTTGACATGTTTCATAAATGTTCAAGTCCTGGGATCACACAATCATAAAAGTCTGTAGTTTTTAACTTCTTTATTTTCTGTAAAATTAAGCTCTGAAGCTCTCATCATCATGAAAACAAGCTTGAAAAAGGGGACTATGAGGGATAAAAAATAGGATTTCTTTGAAAACAGAGGGCAAGTTAAAAGATCTAAACTTTTCTGTCGTTTGGAATACAATGAAAAGAAAATATTTTCAAGAGTGTAGGGGCTTGCCTTACTGTGTTCAGCACCAATTCAGTGATGTTAAGGAAGTTTCCCTGTCTGATGGTCCAGAGCCCACATTGTCAGTCACACTCACACCACCTGAGCTGGCTCCAAGGACCCTCCCCAGTTTCACCTCCCACACTCACTCAATCAAACCAGATTCTCTTTCCAACTCAACCCCAGGTTTCCCGTAGCAGACATCCACATCCTTCAAATCATTTAATCTTAGTGCAACAACTAGATCATAAAATAACAGCTCGAGATGGTGCCTCTGGGGATGGACCCAGAACAAAGAAACTCCTGGGATTTTTAAGGGGCAGAGAATTCTCGATCCTGGGCTCCTGCCATGCCTCCCAGTTTTCAGTCTCCTGGCTGGGCTACAGGTCCCTGTCCCCTTTTGTTATGCCAAGGGGTGGCAGTTCACAGCCCCTTGGCTCAGGCTTGGGTTCCTGGTCCCTGGAGCTCAGCCTGCAGCTCACTCTGCAGCTGTTCCACCAGGCTACCTGCACGGAATGGATTCTCCAGCAATGTGAATAGTGGTAAACTTCTCACCAAGTGCTCTTATGGGCAGGTAAGCTTGAGGTTCTGTGGACCTTCAAGGAAAAGAGTCTGCCTAAAATATCTTCAAACTATCTCCCATCTCGTCTCAGAGACTCCTGGTCCAGTATTTAGCTTCCCTCTTTTTCTCTGTTTTGTGGCTAACTTCAGCAGATCCAGGGCAAACTCAGATGAGGCTCTGTGCAGTTTTTCGCCAATCCTGCTCTATTTTGTGAAACTCCTGAATGCAACTGCATGTAGTGAGCTGCTCTAGAGTACTGAAGAGAGGTTAAAGTTTACTGCACTGAAACTAGCAGCAAAAAGGTAATGGTTTACTGCAGTAGAGTAAGAAGAAATTTTTTCTTGCTTTTCAATTTTTAACTAGAAAAAGGATGCATCACAAATATGTGATCACTCCAAATACTGTTTTATTGAGTAGTGATGATGTTGGTGTGGATAAAATGTCCTCAAAAGTTTCTTAATTTTGTATTTTTTAGAAAGTACTGCAATTTTTCATAGACTAGCATATTCATTTCTAATTAAAAAATGTGATCAGCTTGGACACCAAGCACTTTTAATTGAATGGTGTATTTGAGAACAAGAGAAGGCATCACTGAATGTTTTTATTGTGAAAGTATTCAACCTGTCATATTTAAAAGCATTCTAACTCCAGAGAACATTTTACATATGCAATAACTGCTGTCATTGCTTCTGTTATTATTCAATTGTCTTATCAGAATTCTTACATAATATTTAGTTAAAATGCCAGTCCAAAGGTTGCCCATAAAGGAACGCAAGAGGATTTGCATAATAATTACTCATCAATTCAACTGAAGCAATAATGGATCTTTTAAAAACCTGGAAATTTTAATAAGGTTATAAATCCAACTTTGCTAACAATACAGTTGTGTTTTCATTCCAAGTGTGCTCAAAAATCCTTTTGGAAGTAATAGTACAGTACACTCACCAAATAACCATAATAGTTCCAGTCTTAGGAGATTCTTTCACTTAATTAATAATGGTAATAATCCTTGCTTCTGTATTATTTCCCTCTATTATTAATCATGTACTTCATGGGCATTATTAAATTAAATCTCCTAATACCCTTAGAGATGAGTAAATACTATTATTCCAGATACCACATATAGCAGAGAATTTAGGTATGGAAAGGTGAAATAACTTGCCTAACACAGTATGAATAAGGAGAACTATGAAGAAATTCAGAGTAATTTCAGCTCCTAGAATTAGGATATATGTTTAAAATCATATGATTTATATTTCTCCATGGTATTTTTAGTTTGCTTTTTTTTTCATGGATTTTGGACTTCAGTTGTTTTTTCAATAGTTCTTTTTAATGGTTGCTCTCTACAGCCTAGAGAACTTTTTTTTCTTAAACTAGACTGAGAAAGAAAAAATTCACACATCAAAACTCATCCCCAGTGGCCCAGACTTCAAGCAGAGCAACAAATTATTTAATGCTCAAACAAAAAACCGCAAAAAAGCAAACAAAGGAAAAACCCTAAAATAATCCAACACAGCAGAACTAAAGTCAAACATTTTTCCTAATTTTTTACTTTTTTAAGTAAAAGTGAGCTTTTACATCCATACTCATGTGCCTTGCCTACGCAAGCAACTTGACTTTTGCCAGCTAATAAACCCTCAGAACAACTGAGCACCCGGGTTATTTTTTTTGTGAGTAATTAGAGGGTTTTGGGCTGAACTTTAGGTTCCAGTTTTGAAAAATCTTTACCTGTCTCTCCTGACTTTTACTCTTGGCTTCATGGAACATTTTTCTTCTTAACATTTTTATTTATATTGCACTTGTCACCCTAGCAGATTAGGGCAAAATAAATTCCACAATAATTCACCGAAAGCTGTGAGTTCTATTTTAAGATTAAGAGCAGTTGGTTCATTATAAAGTATTGCCATGTTAACTGCATGGTCTAGAAATTGATGTAATTATTGTAACAACAGAATTAACACTTTTGACACTTGCAGTACAAGAACATAACAAAAGGAGAAGGTAAATAAAAGCCATGCTTCCTGAAGCTGTAGATACTTTGTGAGACTTTTGTTTAAATAGTCCTTTTTAATGGATTTCTTATTTCAAAATTTTCTCTGTCTAATTAAATTCACTTTTCCCTTCTACAGTGTAAAAAAACCACATCTAAGTTCAGTAGGTTTATGATAACTCCTTTGGCAGAATTTCTCAGCCTTGTGGTGTTTTTTAGCCTCAATATTCTCTCCAACCTTACTATTGTAAGATTATGTGAAATGAGGAGCAGATATCTTAATATTTTTGACCTCCAGCAGAAATTTGAATGGAAACTACGGAAGCTCAAGCCCAATTAAGCACTAATATAATTGTCTTCATATAGCAGAAATAAGTTGTCCTTTCACTCTAATACTTCTATTTTATATTTGAGAGAAAGGACAGAAAGGGATAAAGAATGATTGCTTCAATGATCATATAGATCAAATATGAACTTTAACATGCAAGTAAGCACATAACTAAAGGACTGTGCTCTTTGATTGACTCCAGGGCCTAGTACTGTCATAAATATAAGGTTAGTCACTTTTTCAGTGTCTGAACGAGACATTAATTTTTCCTTTATGAACTGTACACTCCATTTGTGTACTGCACAGGTCTAAGCCTCATTTTTTCTCTGTTTCTCTGATAACAGCTCTGAATAATTGATACAGAGCCATTATCAAAACAGAACCCTTTCACAAAAGGGTTTTCCAAGACAGTCCTTCGACATGCAATTTGACCTGCACTTGTAAAATAGTGAAATAATTTGTAAACCACCAGGGTCGTTTTCCCCTTTAAAATAAAATTGTTTAAAGACAACATACTCCAGATGAAATCAGCAACATCTGGTAGTAAAAAAAAATTTTAAATCTCTATATATTAGAAATAATTATAACTCCTCAAAATCCATATTTTTAACTTGATTTTGCTTGGAAAAATAAGCTGCATGTAACAACAGCACAATGCAAAGTTCAATTCCCATAATCAGTATGTAAAGAGACTTTATTTAGGGATTTCATAATTATCTTCTTGGGTTTTGAGGTGGGTTTTCCTTGAATTTTAGGAACATTTTTTTCAGGTGGGTGATAATCTGAAGCCATTTATATGCTTTTTGTACACATTTCTCACTGAGATTAGAGCTTTTTCTTTTTCTTTTTCTTTTTCTTTTTCTTTTTCTTCTTCTTTTTCTGTTTCTTTTTCTTGTTCTTTTTGGTAGGGACTATGTGGCTGTGCATAGCAATCTGTATTAGCTGTATTAGAGTGTGGTGCTAATAACATCAAGGTCATTAGTTTGACCCCTTTATGAGCCATTCACTTAAGAGTTAGACTCAATGAACATTGTGGGTCCCTTCAAACTCAGAATATTCTGGGATTCTGTGAAACTGAACTGAAAACAAAGAGGCTGTCAACAGGCAACCTTTCAAATAAATAGGGGGAAAGCACACTTGACTGAGTGAAACATTTATCATCCTGCTTTGATCTTTCGGTCATGTATTTCTTTCTTTGCATCATTCCATGTTCTGTTTTCACATTTTTCTTGCATTTGAAGAATTGTACTCTTCCTCCAAGCTTGGTGTTTTACCAAAAGGAATAATTAAATTTCATTAGCCCCCCCCCCCATTTTACAAAAAATTCTACTTTCTCTGCATAGGCTCCAAACAGGTCTTTCTGTAATGCTGCAATGTCACTATACAACTTGCAGAATCACCTTCTACACAGGCATGCTTATGTAAGCCCAAAATGTCTTTCCAAGATATGCAGAGATACATTCTCCATAATGACCTCAGACAATGGAATTAAGCAGTTTAACCTCTGTGAGTGATACCTCAAGGTAAATTTTAAAACTACAATATTTGAGTGTTTTTAAATGTCCCTAAACTATTTTCCAACTATCCCATGTTCTAACTATCCATACTGATAAGAATTCAAATAAGGACTTAGTTTTTGGCCATATATACATATATTTGTTTTTCTCATTTATGTTAAAGGTTCTGCAGTAAAAATTAATGTGTGGAAAGGTAATACATAAAACAACATCAATAACTATAATTCTTATATTCTGCTAAAGGCCAAACCACTGTCAAAATGGGATTTCATATTTTGATTTCCTCTTCCTTCTGATAAAAGAGCTATCAATTTCATTTCTGTAGCACATTTATTGTCATCTGTTACAGCTCTGCTGCATGTGCTACTGGTGCTGTTTTGGCATTATCTGTTAAAAGAGTAACCTCGTCAGCTACAATGGGATATATGTGCACATGCTTATAAATTATTTTATTGTGATTTAGCTATGCTTTATTTTACCTGGAATAAAAGGAAAAAGTAGAATATAGGATAATCTTATAGATGTATCAAGAAACTGAACTAGATTTTTCAAAAGCTTATACATTTCTAAGTGCTTTTACCTTAGAAAAAAAAAAAAAGCAGATTTATATATAGACTTATTTTCCCTGGGGGATAATATTTATAACTATCATCAATGTCTTTATCTTGGTATTATGCACACATGATTCAATCAAATAAATAACATTGTACAAATATGCAGGGAAGATATGTTACAATCTCAGATCACTTAAAATCTGAAAAAGTCTAGAAACTGAGGCTGTATAAAAAACAGTTTTGTCAAAAGATCTAATATATAATTAATACAGTTTGGGTCAATTAACTAATTATTAATTAATAATTTTCTATTGCATTTGGTTTTTTTTTTTTCCTTTGCATAATTACCCATTTCTTTTGTTAATTCTGATGAAAACTGATAGGAAAAGAAGAGTAATGGTAATAGCAGATGGGCATGGCAATTTCAGATACTGTGAAGAGGGAAGAGAGAAGAAAGTCTGTCAGCAGGAACTGGTCTGTTGGTGTACTTTCGTCCAGTTGTAGTTCCTGTGCACTGTAAATTTTTCTACTTGCATTGCTATTGCTCTTCAGTGTTGCCAGAAATGCTCAAACTCATTGATTTCAGCTTTTCTTAATGTGGATAGATAAAGACAATATCTGCTCACACTTCACCAGCTCTTACTTTCCCCATAGTCTTTGTGCACAGACAAAGTTATCTGCCAAAATGCAGAAAAACAAGATGTTTTTCATAACTACCTACTATGGTTATGGTAGAAATCTGATGCATTTAAGACTTCATATAAACTACAGAGAGTGGTTTTGACATGTTTTTTGTGAAAAACACATCTCTTATTTTCACCTACTGCTGACATTAAGAGAAATAGTCCTTGATTCCATGTAATCAATATAAAAATATTGCTGGTGTCTTTTCCTATGACCTACAGCAGATGCTCTTCACTCTGCAAACTTAATTAAGCTTGTCTCCAGTAGCAGAAAGCCAAAAGGCTGTCATGTATGTGTATGTACATATATATATATATATATATATATATATATATATATATATATATATAAACACACACACACATATATATACATATATATGACATAGAGGTGTGTAATATTTTACTTCTTTTAAGATATTAAAATATTTCACAGTGGTAACTCTTGCAGCCAATTCTGTCACAGAATACAAGATATGCCAGGCAATCAAAGACCACATTTCATTACTAAAGCATGAACTATAGAAATTAAGATAAGTTAATTAGTATGTCTGTTTGAACATGTTGACTTCTATGTAGCAGGTATCTCAGAAACTGTCTCAGTGAGATTGTGTGATTCAAGAAATCAAAATATGTAAGAGTAATATCATAAGACTGTTATACTCTTCATTATTTTTTTTCAAAATTATTCCTCTATAGTTTAGCAGCATTTCTCTGTCATGAAGACATGGTCAGTTGAAAACTAATCCACAAGCAAGAAAACTCCTGTTATCTTCTACCATGGCATTTTCAGAATATGTATCATGCTCACAAAAATCTTGTATGTCTTGACAAGAGTGATCTTTTCCAAAATATGGTAGATGTCCTGCGCACACTCTGCAACACCTGTCAACACCCTCTGTCAATATGGACAATACAATATACATATCAATATCTCACATAATGGCAGTTTCAATCCAAACATGCTCAAATCAAGAATCATTCAGAATTAACTCTTAAATGTGCCATCAGCAACAAATAGTTTCTCTAAAGAAAGAAGCACAGCTGGGAACACGAAGATAGATTTACAGTGTGACAGTATTACCATAAGTTCCCTAAATAGTTCAATATACTTGAGTACCAAAGTTACTCTCTATGTAAGGCACACAGAAGACTTTTTAATAATCTGAACATAAGATTTGGAATTTCTCAATTCAACAGAAATTCAGTAATTATGATTCCCCTATGACACTGTCTCTAGAAAACTAACAACCTTTCAAAATATCCTCTGCCATATCAAAATGGGAAACCAAAATTTTATATGTACATCAAAAGCTTAGAATTACAGATGAAGGACAAGATGAACAATGTCAGGAAAAAGAGCACTGCACACAGGAAAGTACTGCAGAATTGACTCTGAATTAGCCTTTGTGACAGGGAAAACATATCATGAATCACCATGAACAGTTCTTTCAAAATGTCACTTAGCAGTAAGCAAGAAATTTAGAAAGAATATTAGGAATTATCAGTAAATTCACACAGAACAAACCAGAAGATATAATCCCATTTTATACCAGTATAGTAAAATTTGAAAACATCTAGGCAAGCACAACAGAGATTACCAGAAGTGTTATTTTCTATAAACTCTCATGCACTTGCACTGACTGCTTGGATTTTGTGGGTTCACTTGGAGCTTATTGTTTTATCTGCTTTTTCCATAGTCAGTCAGACTACCAGATGGCTACCTTTAGAGACATAATACTAGTTCACAGAAAGTTTTTACCTGTTCTCATGTTTTACCTTCCTTCTTCATTGTTAACAACATTTCAAATTGGAGGGTAAAACTCCATATTGAAGTGATGAAAAAAATGACTGTTGTTTGTTTATATAGATGATAAGAATAAAAAAATCTCATCATGTGCAAGCTTGAAATTATGGTTTTACAAATTATTAAAAATCAGTTTGGAAAGTTTCAACAAAAACATATACTTAGCTATTTGTTTCAAATTCTTACTGTCCATTCTCACAAAGTTTCAAACCTTTCTGAAAAAGGAAGATTGCTAAAAAATATGAATGATAAGTCTTAATTTTAAAAATTCTATTTTATATCATGATGTCTAAGAAATATGATCATTAGTATCTAGCATCCTTGTAACTAAACATTGCTGTGTAGGTACAAAAAATAATAAAATATACTCAGGTGGTTTTGGTTATTTAGTTTCTGAACATATGCAGTAGTTAAGGCAAGAACAGTAGAACACCCATTTATTAAGCTAGAACTTCCACAGCTGAACCTACTGAGATACATTGTTCGCAGTTGCCAGCATAATACCCCAAAATCCACAACTGAAAGCTGTTCAGTTTTATTTACATTGTTTGTTAGATATTCCTTGACAAGAACTTACCATGGATATTTTACAAATTATTTAGGGACATGGTTTTCAATTTGAGCTTGACAATTTTCAGTTTGTATAATTTCTGTCACTCAGTAAGGTTTGTCCTACCTTTGACATGTAGGAAACAAGTAGAATTTCTTCTTTGGTAATAGGCTGTCGTATATAATAGCTGATACTTGGTTTTGATGTGTTAAAAATTCATGTCACAGTTAGAACTGGCCCTGTGTGCATAGACATGACATGCTGGTCCGACTCAGCCTCACCTGGAGCCTCCCTCCTCACCCTCTGCCCCCTGCCAGTGCACCAAGCACCCCATTTCAGCAAGGCCTGGGGGTGTCCTGCCTCCTCAGCGGACCTCAGTCCTGCATTGCGGGTGCTTGTAGCCTGGATATTCGTGTCAGAAGCCTTTGGTCCTGCTCTGTCTTTGGCCCCACTGCCTTTGCTCCTGGCTGGGCTCCCTGGATGTCCCACAGGCCTCGTGCACAATTCCCTGTACCAGGGTCTGGGCCAGCCTTCACTCCAGCCAGCCCTCACTGCTCCCTGGCACTGTCAGAAGACAGTCAAAAGACTTGAACGCTTATGTTGCCAGAACTCTTTTTCTAGGTGCTGACCCAAGGTATTGAAAAAGGAATAAACCCATCTAAGAAGTATTTGTAATTACATTTTCAGTTTTGTTCAAGTTCAGCTTATAGAACTAATCTGGGGTTTATTGAACTTCTCTCTTGATCTTAATTTAAATAACTAAGCCACTACTAAACAAAGAGCCACCAGATTAGTCACAGATTTGTGTTAGTTTCTACGTGTTTACTTTCAGCACAGATTATGCACTAATATGTACTTAATAGTGCAGAATACACATGCACTGAAAATATGTAAGCTTATATTCAAATATTAAACTATCTGAAGTCCTTGAATAAAATGTTAAGCATGTAAATGGGTACTTAGAGGGTTTTTTTGAGGAGCACAGTACACCTAGAAAACTATATTAATAGATCCATATTGCAGAAAATCCTAATGTCAGCATTTTCTCTTTTTTGTCTAGAAATATCCTTTTTCAATTCCTATTTCTTTTTTAACTTTCTCCTGAAAGAATTTCTCCCAAGATTCTTTTCATTCTGCTTTTGTTTTACCAAGTCCTACAAATTCAACACATTCTCTGCAGTTGATACCTACTGTTATAATTCTACAACTTACAATAATCAATATAAAATTTCTTTATTGCAAATACTGAAAGCACACAAGTTGAGAGTATGGAGATGGAAAAATAGCTCTTCCAGTATGTTTTTTAGGTAGCTCATGCTGTTCTCCAAAATACAGCATTTCTGCCTATTTTCAAAGTCAAATGTAAGCGAAGCAGCTTTTACAGTGTCTTTCATGTGATTCAGGCTGTAGTCTCTGTTGCTAGGCAGGTAAGCCAGTTTCCTCAACCTTTACTTGGTCTAATCCAACAGTAACAGTGGAATATTTTAACTCCCTGTTTTCATTACATACAGCCTGATTTTAGTCCATTGTTCCTTTTGCTAATTTTTTCTTTGTATATAACATATTTATCCCCATTAATATATCCAGAAATATTTCCCATGCTTGTGAAACATAAACTGAGTAAATTTGTCTCCAGCCTTCAGATAATGTCATGAACCCAAGTAACCCTCCATGCAAAAAGGAGGAAGAAAATAATTTAGGATATTAGGTACTATTTGAATAGCTGTTTCTGGCTGGAAAGAATAATCTCATTATTTCAACCGGAAGGCTTTGTTTAGCTTTAATTGTGCAGATATCCAGTTTCCCTGGCAGCTAATGTAGGACTGCTAAAAAATTCACCAATATTTGGATTCCAGCAACTTCACTTCAATGAAACCAATAACTATCCTCTTAAAATTGAAAGTTTAATGGATTAGAATATTTTTTACACTGTACCTCAAGCTTTAAAATGTTGTTTAACCATGGAAGCATAAAATCGCATAGATGAAGGACAAATAAGCAAAAACTTGTTTTCAAAATTATTTTTCTATTTGAGATAAATAATACGTGTAAATAAGTAGAATACTTCAACTCAGAAAAAAAAAAAGCCACCTTTTATTAAAATCAAATTTACTTTTTTAGAAACTGAGATGAAGAATTGGTGACATTTCAGAGGAAAAAGTATTTGCTGCTCATAGTTCACTGTCTTTTGACAGGCTTTTGGTGTATATTCTGGGCTTATTTTCACTTAAAAAGCACTATGCCAAATAAACAGGGGGTTTTGGTAGAGAAGCATCAGTGGAATTTCACTCGAGTTGTGCAGGGACTCATGCTGGTCAGCATATTCATAAATTATCTAGGGAAGATGATGAATTGCGCTGTTAGTCTGCTGATGGTAGTAAATTAGTCCAGGTAGTGAAGATGAAACCTGAGTGCAAGACTGCAGAGCGTTGCACGCTATTGCCTAAGCCAGCAGTAATCTGGAGCTGGTAAATGGTGGGCGTGGGGGGGAAGCTGAGCCCCAGTTGTGCATGAGGAAGATCAGAGGGCTGCTCTGGCTGCAGGCACCTCGGCAGGCACGCAGTTCAACCTCCTGCTCAGAGCAAGGTCTGCTCTGAGATCAGAGGTCAACTATGAGATCAGTCACTCGGACTCACCTCTGAGATCATCCAACCATTTTTCTTGCCTGTTAGATATTCAAGAGAGTTTTCACTGTTCTCTTGCTCCTCTTGGGATTCCAGGAGTGTGCTTCCTTTATCAAACAATGTTGCAATTCAAAACTAATGTGTTTGTTCTCTAGTCAAACGGGTCTGACGCAGGGGTGTTTCAAGCAGGTACACTGAAACTTTTCCAAATGTTGTATAGGATCTACAGAATTTCATGCCATTATTTTACACTTCCATTTTGATATGAGGTAGGATTTTGTCTTCTTTTTTTATAAAATTTTAGTATTCAGTAGTATAAAGCACATATTTGCTACTGGCTTTATTTCTATGAAATACTGTTTATTAGCCCAAGCATTCCTTGTGCGAGCACATTTGAAGCCAGTATGCATGATGCCTAAATTTCTGTCAGGTCTCAAATATTATGGTATTTTTAGGAAATCTGACTTGATTAAATATCTGTAAGTTAAGATTCATAAAAGTGGAAAAGCTGAGCTTTGCTATGACGCAAAGTGAAACATTCTTGTTTCTGCTTTTAGCAAATACATTGTCATCTCAGCAATGAAATCCATTCCAATTAATGATTGAAAACCACTTGCATAAAAATATATAAAACCGAAATTCACAACAACAAACTTAATACAAAACTAAGTGACTGATGTCTGTCAAATAAAAAAAAATACTTCAAAAGGTGGACTAAATGTTGCTTGGCAACAGAATGTTTGACTAATGCTAGGGGTGTCTATTTATGCAGTTATTGAAACAGTGCTCCTTATAAGTAGGAAGGAAAGCACTATAATAAAATATGAAAATCTCAAAAATCATAATTTGAAAGTCCCACACTCTTCTGTTGTTATTGAAAGAGCCCCAATAATTGTGAAAATACAACAGCCTTAAAAATCACAGTCTATTTCCATTGAGATACAAGTGCATTTGTGCCCGGTATGAAGGTGAACATTTTAGGAATTTTCTCTTTTTTTAGGTTTCAGTTTAATTTGATAATTTAGTTTACAAAAATACCTTAAATAGCCCACAAATATTTTCTCTACTCAGATGTAGTACAGATAACTTGTCTTCCAAATTATCTCAAGATAAGGGAACTGAATAAATCCAATATTTTTTGTCCAGCACTTCATGTAAGATATATTTTTAGACTCCACACCCACAATTTACATTTAATTTCTAGGCAGAAACTAAGAAATTAGGTCATTTTCACTGTGGGAATATTTGCATTAATCTGAGAAGGTGCAGGATCACCAATAACTGATATGAACAATGGGTGAAGATCTGTTACAGGGCCCAATCCAAAACAAAACAATTTAATGGACAATTAATTAATTTTAAATTGCCTTAGCTCAGAAGGCAGAAGGGCTTCAGTACTCATTTTTGTTAGACATTTTACCTACTTTACCTTCCAGAATTTAAGACAAAATTTTAGCCCTAGGGCACTGGGGTAGCTACCTATATAAAACTGCTAAAATTAGAATAGTTCTCCTAAAATGCATTACAAATTTACCTCCATAATACTGAGTATGTGTATTTCTAGCTGAATAGCTGAAATAACTAAATATGATCCAATTAAAAAAGCTAAAAATATTTCCCTCCTTAGATCATTTTAATTTGAGTATAAAAATATAAAGGCTTCCTCGGCAATGAGATTGTGTGTGACTTTAGAGAAACACTCTTCTATGGATTTGTAAGATACATCAAAAAGTAATATGCTCCCACAAATGATGAAAAGATGCTCTGTATGCCATGACATAAATTTCAGGTGGGTTATACTTGTACATTGTCACTGTGATGGACCGAGGATTGCTATCAGAAGTTATCTTTTTGAGTTCATGTTAGGAAATTTGGTTTTCACTTCTTCCTATTTCTTCAATATTTCATCATATTTGTTTTGTGCATGTTTTAATTAGGCAGGGGAAAAAAATAAATGCATTTCTGGAGAACTTAGCAATTCAGGGTTGAAATGAAAAAGCCAGTCCTCCCTGCAGCTACATCATCTAGATTGATACATCCCTGAAGTATTGCAATACCTAGAAGCAGCGAGATCACTAAAAGCCAAAATTTTGATTTCATCTCTGATCTTCCTTCTTTCCTGTTATAGGCCTATATTAGCCAGTGTTCAGTATTATTTTGATGTATTGCAGGTATTTTTGATGCTTCAGTTGTTAAGTGACCGTATGTAAGTGCATGTATATACAGCAGAACTATCCAGTCACAGATTACATGCATCAGTCATTCCAATAGCTTCACTTCCAACATCAGGGGGGAAATGAAACCATCACAGGGAAAAGCAATAATCTGAGGTTGCAGCAAATGTTTTGCTCTAAATACAGAACTTTCTTGCCATGTACACTAATCTCTTCTTTGAAAGCCGGAGGAATATTCTGCCAAGGTGTGTTACCCTCCTCCTCCCTTGGGTCATTTTTCAGGTGTTTCTAACCCTGCACAAAGAGCATCTGCCAGCAAGATAGTTTAAAAGCATATTGCAGTTACTTATTGGCTGATGCACACAGAGATATCTAGGATTTAACAAGCTCCCAGACTAGGGACGAATATGTACTCTGGCATGATAAGGCACCCAGAGTCTCCACTGGCCAGGCAGGCACCAGCCTGGAGGGGAAGGGTCAGTTTCCACTGCCCCTGAAACAGATCCTTTTTCACTGACCCTGCTTTTCCCTCCAGGGTTTTATAACATTTCATGCTGATGTTCTTCCGCTTGAAAACTTGAGCTTCTAATCATCTACTCCCAACAATCCTACTCTATTCACAGTTTTTCCTTTCTTATCTTGCATACCTCTACTCCACAGAGTCCCTCTCAACTCAGAAATTTCCTTGGAGGTCTGAGCCAAGGTTATGAAGCTACACATTATCCATTCTGGGTCTTCAGAGGCAGCCAAACCCTGTGGAGAGTGAGGAGGCTGCTGCACAAGGGATCACACAGAGGTGGTCATAGGTGCCATTCAGCTCATGACCAAAGACAGCAGCAAAAGCAGGACTGACCCCAAAAAGGCTTTTAAAGCTGCACAGATTTCCAAAGTGACCTCAATTTCCTACCATCCAAATCTTCAAAACAGCCAACCCTATACAGCACTCCACCTTGCTATCATCCATCCCTGCACCCGCACTGAATCTCATTCAGAGTCAGAGAAAAGGCTTGCCCAAACCCTGGATTTTAGCATAGCACATCTCTTATTGGATTCTATTATTTCTGTTTGAAATAGTGTCATTTGCAGTACAGCACTGGAGATTAAAGTCTGTATAGGAAAACATGCTTCATTCCTTTCACTTCAGAGAAAATACAGAGAAAATATTTTTGTTCTCTACCTCCCATATTGAAAAGAAAGATAGTTTGAAAGTAGTTACAGCTTTCATCTTTCCACCCTTTTTACCTCTAATAGAAAGCAGGGACAGGAAAAAATGGAAAATTCTTTTTTTTTTTTTTTTTGGCAGAGTTCTCAGTCATCTCTGAGAGACAGCTACAAATCTGGTGTTTCTGCAAGCAGCATAAACATGTCACTGTATTTCTGATTAAAAATATTCCAGATAGCTGTTTATTATCATCTAGTTAGTTCTACAGTGCCCACTCCTGAAAACGCATTTAAGCCTGACCATGAGTTTAGTAGAAGGGAGTTGAATGGACCACATTTCCCAAATAAGTTTAAAACAATCATGTTAATTCCATTAGGTAATTTCCATGCTGATTCACCATGGCCAATAGAGGTGAAAAATGAGCACTCCATCCCAGATGTACTTGTTTGTCTAAGTTTGACAGTCAGAATGCTGTCCAGAGACTGGGGGAAATTCATGCAGCTATTGTGTAGTTAAATTATGCTCACTAGACAGAAGGCAATTTTGCTTGTTTGTGGGAGTATCTAAGACCCCAAAATGAACTTCTACAACAGATCAATTAATTTTCTATACCTTACCCTTTCCCAGTTTTAGCAAATGCCAGACACTTCAGACAAAGACAATTGTGCAGATAATACTTACCCACAGGAAGACAGCAACTTTAGTTCATGTGTTTAGCTCTTTTCATAGGCAATCAAATAATTATTGTATTACACTTTATTTTAGGTACACCCAGTTATGGCTGGTTTAGACATGAGTAAGTGTTTATTGACTAAATCAATAGTCTTATCCATGTTACAGAGCACATAAAATAGTTACAAGAATAAAATCAGTTGTTACATTAACCACGTGCAAAGAATGCTCAAGCTAAGCTTTAAACAAATATTGCCTCATTAGATTATATTCTAGAAATACAATATTTCTAGAAAGAAATAGACAAGGAAGCAAATTTTTTTAGAAAAACTTAGTCTTCCATTTCCTTTCCACACTTCAGATTAATTAGAATTTACCACTAAAAGACCCAGACAGTACAATTAAGTTTTACAGCAACTATATTAAGCTTTTTAAAATTGAGCTTTGACTTCCCCATAAATCCCAGGGGTTCTTACAATCAAATTAACTTTGTCATCTGAAATAACAGAATGAGATGCATAATATGCCACACACTCTCTGGTACAGGAATCCAGCTAATCAAGAGGGTCACCTAGCATATTGCTTCTTCAAAAATACAGGAGCAGTAAAAAATACGACACTATTCTATTTCCATATCTCTGGAAACACCTCTCTACTGAGAATATACACCTATAAAAGTTTTTTCATGTGCCTTCTCCATGGCATCAGTATGGAGCTAGAGCAGAATCAACATTTAATGACAAAAAAGGTGTAGAGTGAATTTTGTGTCTTGTCCCCTTCCAGTTGCACCATGTCCATGAAATGGCCAAGCTGCTTCCAGGTGTATTAGGTGTTAAAGAGAATGTAAATAATTTTCCTCCTCTGATGTTCTATTCTGAACTCATTGCCAAAAGCCTGCATTGCATTTTTAGTAGAGAGTTCTGCTCTTCATGAACACAAATGCTATATTACCACAGTATTTCACAGACAATATCCAAGTTAATAACTCATTAACAGAATTATTTTAGCAACTTAGAAATTTATTTGGCTGAGCTATTTTTCCGAGAGAGTCTTTTGGTTAAACCCTGGGTTATTGACCAGACCAGATGAGAAAAGTCTCATTCCTTCTGCTTAGTACATATTGGGCTACAACCTCTCTGAAATCAATTCATGAGGGGGCTGGAGTGTATACTGGCCTTTATAGCAGAAAATTCATTAAGAATTTTCTTTAAGTGTCCATGAGAAAATTCATTAACCCAAAACAATGAGTCCAAGGCAGCCAATAGGATGCACTGTAAGTTCATGTGAAAAGCCACTCCCCTTTGGGAATTTGGTGACTTCATCTAGTGGTAACAATGTTTGCATTTTCCTCCACAAATAAAGCAAGAAAAATCAGATATTTAATTAGAAATATGACCACAAAAAATTGTGGGGATAGTATTGCCCCGAACAACATTAATCACTTCTAAACATGACAGCTAGAGCTGCTTCTTTGTCTGATGAGGAATTACACACCTCAAAGCAGAGTAATCTACCTTCCAGGTTAAATTATGTAGAATTAGAGAGTTTTTTCTCTCCTGTTATTCAATTAATGTTTTCTATTGATTAAGCTATTCAGTTAATATTAGCTAAGGCATAAAGAGGTGTGAATGTATATTTTATTAGGCATGATATACCTGTGCTGACCTGCTCATCTCAAGCAACTGTGAGGCCTGTCTCAGTATGCCCAGAAATAAAACTTTAAGCTTCTGAACAAATGTGCAAACATTGTAAAGTGACTCCTGCAGTGAGTTCTGCAACCCTGAAACAAAGCAATGGTTCTGGATTAGAAAAAGTAAACAGGGCTTCAGAGAGACAGTCTGCATGTTGAACAATCTCCAAGAAAACAATCAGGTGTTCTAAGGGCTATTTAGGCCCTATTTAAGCATTTAAATTTTTGATCTGGTTATCTAGTTGGTTTCTTGTCTTTGTTTTGTTTTGGGTTTTATTTTGAGAGGGGGAGTGGAGAACCGTTGTTTGTTTGCTGATTTTTTTAAATTACTGTGTTACATGTATTCTTGTGACATTATGCATGGAATTTTCTAGTAAGCCAAGTGAATAATTTCCAAAATGTTGGCACTATGCAATCTCACATGTACCATGCTTTTGTCCAAACACCCCACTCATCTCTCTTTCCAGGTACTTTTATTTTTTCTTCAGGTTATCAGAAAATAAGCACTCAAATCGTCTATTCTTTGGGCATCAGTTTTCTGTACACGCTTCAAAAACAACTACTTATTGAAGCTGGTTTTGCTTCCATTTGCAAAACAAATGATACCAGGGAAGAGCAAGTGCAGGTTAGTTGCCTAAGAGCTGTTAATGTAGATTTTTCAAAAAGTTCTTACAAAAGGAGGTTTTCTTGCAATTTGGATGCTAAATATTTTGAAGGCAGACTGCTGCAAAGAAACTTCCTAAGCTGATGGTGGGCGAGTGAAGTGCTGGTAAAATAGCAGAGATTCAGTGTGTTTTACTCCTCACAATGACATTACAGTCCAGCCCTATTCAGATACCTGACTGCAGTATGCAAAAATATTTGCCCATTTCCATAATTTTGAGCATAGCTTGACCCAGGCAGCTCCCATTCTAAGAAAGCATCAGCAGCACACACTGATAATTGGTATTAAATTTTAAAGAAAAAAATGTACTCCAATTTCTGTTTTGACTAATAAAATATAGAATATATGCATATCTATTTTCATTCACATTAGTATGAGTACTTGACACCACACATTATGGACCTTTTTTAAAAGTTAATATCTATCACCTGTGAAATTATATTTATCTTACGGCATCTGACACATCTCGCACGCTGTGTAGTAGCTTTTTTCATTTCTGAAGCATCTGCAATGGATGGAAATATTCTATCACCAATACTGCATGTTCAAAAGAACCATAAACAGGCACTTAGGAACTCAATGAAAGTTTATATTGCTTTCTAGTGGACAGAATTCTTAACTCCATTATTGTCATAGAATGATTAAATCTTCCTACATCACATTTCAAAGGCATTGCATATACTACCTTGAGGCTCAATACATTTTTATTTTTCCATGGTCCTAAGAATTGCAAAAAAATTTTTCTGGGCAAAATTAGCCTGTTGGTGAAATGACTTGTTGTGCCATACTAATGCCTAACTCAGTTTTATGGAAATAAAAGTGATTAAAATCTATCCAATTAGGTGGGGGTTGTATAGAAAATAACTGTGAAACAAGTCTTGATTGTAAACTTCAGAGGCTTTTGTAAACTACAGCAGGAAAATGAGAGACTATGTGAACCAGCCAATTGGAACTGAGAAAGGAATAAGATACATTCATTTTCAGTCAGGTCCCTATTGTGGCAACATCTTGTTACTTTAATATTTCACCTGAATGATAACATCACCAAGCCGACACTGAAAAGGATGAATTTGATCCCTAGTGTAACATCTAGCTAGATCCATCTAGCCAGCACATTTCAAAACCATTTCTGATTATTTGGTTGTTCAGTTTATTTCCACATCTCTAATGTCACACAGATGCTACACTAGTATCACAGAAATTACTGAATGCTTTCAGCAGTATCTCCAGGATTTATCACATGCTCAGACTGAATGTTAGACTGAAATGAAAAAGCAGATCACATCTGTTCGTACCAGACTGAAAAGGTAGAAAGATTGCTGTTAAGAAGGCCTAAGTTTTCTGTCCCAAAAAGAAACCACCAAAAAACCCAACTCAAAAGCAAAACAAAGCAAAACAAAACCAAAACAACACAACAACAACAACAAAACCAAAACAAAAAAAAAAAAGCCAAAACAACAAAAATTTTTACATTCAATACTTGCATTTTTGTGGGGGATAGAAATTTTTAGTATATCTACTGTCTTTCTTCTCTTGCCATCAGTGTAGGATCAACTTCTAAGAAATATCAAGACACTGTATGGTCCTGCTTAAAGCAGAAACTGACTAAATCCATTTCTGTTCTCAGACTGACTTCCACTAGTTGTGAGATCTTCCCGGTAAGGTTAATGAAATAAACTGTGTGCAGGGTTTTCATTCACAGAGTTCTTCAAGCTTATGTTGAGATGGACTGGATATTGTGTTGGCTAAGATGCTACTGCTTGATTCACAGTTGTTAGAATTTTGCTTTTTATAAGTAAAGGTTTAATCTTGCCAAGCATACTAGGTTTGGCTGGGATGTAGTTCTTTTTCTCATAGCAGTCCATATGGCACTTTTAATTTTAAATTTGTGACTATAACAGCCTTGATAACACCTCAAAGCCTTAGCTATTGCAGGGCTAATATTGATTCTCACACAGCATCAAGGCCACCTGTTTCTCACCCCGCCCACACAGAGAGCAGGCTAGTGGTGGGGAAGAGGCTGGGTGGGGACAGAGCTGGGAGAGCTGAGCTAAATTGACCAAAGAGTTATTCCATGCTCTGTGATGTGTCATCCAGCAATGAAATGGGGGAAGTGAGCGAGCAGCTGGTGGGTGCTTAGCTCTGGCTGGGGTCAAACCCACTGCCAAGGACCTGAATCTTTGCCCTGTATTATGTATCCCTGCATTTCAGCGCAGATGTTTACTAGGAAGATCTTATCCTTTGATTACGTTATACCCTACCCAAAACCCTGAAATTCTCAATTATGTAGTGGTAGACATATCACTTTGCACATTAAGACCAGAAATGAAAAAGACAGGGAAATGAACAGGAAGGTGAGATACACATGGATTAGATACTAATACTGTCTAAGAGAAATTCTACCGTCCCTAAAGCTAATGACAACATTCAAATGGAGTCGAAAGAAGCCAGCATTTCAGCTATGAAAATTCCCATCCTTCTTATAATTCTATTCCAATACTATTAGAAGCAGACAAATAGGGTGGAAATGTCATGTGTATTAATGCTAATTTCTGTGTCCTGGAAAAGTGAGAGCAAGTAATTGCCTTGATTTCCAAGATGCATAGTAGCCTTGGCAATATTGGGATTTAGTAGTAAATTGCCTGACATATGAAAGGACACAGAAAAGTATCTAATCAAGGCATCAGCATACAAAACAAAAGTAGCAACAAAATAGGACATTTTCATGTTGCATTTAAGTAGTATTATGTAAGTATTGTATAAGTAGGTCTTGGTGGCAGCTAAAATAGTGTAAACAGCTTTCTTTGTGGAGATAGGGCTTCATTCAGCCTGCCCATTTTCCCCATGATTTTTCTGGGTTTATAACTGGAGGTGCACAAATTACTGTGCTGCAAAGGTAGTGATAGTTTCAGGGCAAGGTTTCTTTAGTTTATTATTTATAGTTTGCACTGTGGGCCAGGAGAGAGAAGGAAAAAGGGAACTTGCATACTAAAATCAATACAAATAATAATAGCCTCTTACACGACAAGCCTCAGGGGCTGAATATCTCTGGGTTCCTTTTTTTACATAAATGATCTCAGTGGATTATTGTTTCAATGTTTTGTGCTGTCAGTCACAGACAGCCACCAGCTCTCTTTTTTGGTCCCAGGGAAATCTTCTTACTTCTGTGTGCCAAAATAAAACAAAATTGCATAGCAGCAGGTAGCCCATGGTAGCTTTCCTGAATGTCTTCAGCAGAACTGTACTACAACAGAAGCAGTAATCCATGCTGTTCATGGCTCTTTTTCAGACACATATGCTGTCAGTCAATGCTCAAGTGGCCAAATGTGTTTCCATATTATACCTAAAATTTCTCATTGCAGAGCAGCTTGGGGCTGGGGCTCAATTATTTGCCTTGTTTTATTTTCACTTATTTTTAGCAAGAAAACCACACTACAAATTAAAAAATATTCATTTGGGTCACAAGAACATTCATATTTGATAACTTTGCTGTCAGTTTAATGGGAATGTGCACTAGGATTCCGGGTATGATATTAGGTAAATCAAAGACATTCAGGTATCTCAGTATTTTCAAAATGTGTGTTTAATATTTCTTGGTGCCTATATTTTTCTATACATTTCTTTTTCCAAAGCAACCCACTTACTTCTGTTATTCTACTTACTACTGTATTATGTACTGAGAACAACAATTTTTCATAATTCTTTTGGCATCATCATACTAGACTTTTCCTTATTAGTCATCTTCATGTATCTACATAAATATTCAGTGAAAATACATTAAAATTGTTTTTTAAATGTTTATACCTTTTATAATTGTGTAATTATTTTCAGAGAGTACAATGTCTTCCATAAAATGAATTATATATCTTTTTAAAAAATAGATTATTATGATCCTGTTTAATAAATTATTCAGTGGTTATAGAGAACATATTACAGTCTCTGAATTTCTGCATTTTTATTTTAACATTCTACTAAAACAATAGCATTTCTTTAGCTTTTACTAAAACATAGGCATATTTTTAATTGAATACTTTTTGATTTTTTTGTTCCCTTTTACACTCAGAAAACTTTTAAGATCATAGGAGGGAAATTAATTAAGATGTCTGCATTTCCTGGATCTTAGAAAGAAGGTGAGCAATTGGCATTTGACTCATTTTTGACAAGTAAAAAGGCTTTTTCTCTCCAGGGATCTTTTCCTGGTAACTATTCAGCTTATTGCAGATATTTGGGGTCATATGAAATGGCGACAGTTTTACAAAACTCTCTAAAAAGAAATGTACAGAAAGTAGAGATTTGACCAATGTGAGAAAGATTGCTGAAAGACAATTACAAAACCCCAGTCTTAGTGTATCATCCACCTGTGTGTATCCATACAATATGAATTTTTTAAGGCTACATCAGCTGGTGAAGCACTGGAATATGCTTTCAGAAGCTACACAGTGAAACTAAAAAGTAGGCAATGGAGCACCATATCAAAGACAATTTGGTACTTTTGCCTAGCTCCTCAAAGGTATACTAATGCCAATGGAATTTGCAAGCAGCACTTAAAAATAAAACCAAAAGTATTAAAGCAACAGAGATCCTGAACATGTTTCAGGCACAAAGGATAGGAAAAGAGGAATTCTAGCCCTTAATGTTGGAGTATTTAAAGATCACTGTTTTCCTTTCTTTCTTATAATAGTCTCACATAGGGCTAGGAAATGAAATTTAAAAAAAGAACCTTCTTATAATAACTGTGTGGCCAAATCTCTGCTGATTGATGTTTACATCCAGCATCTGATTTGAAGAAATGCATGTGACTTTGGAAACCTATGATGCTTTTTCTGTCTACATTATTGTCATAACTCTTTATGCAGAGTTTATTTTTCCTTGGTATTTAGTGTCTCTTCCATTTACTGAAATGTTTTTTCTTGTACACACAATTCTATGCTACATTTGGTAGTCTTGTCAGACTTTCTACATTGTTTATTCTAATCACAATTACTGATGTCACAAACCTTTTCTCTGCAGCACAGTTTGTATTTTATGGTTGTACATTCTGTCAAATTATTAATACTATGTATTTCTTTGCATTTATGAGAGATCTAGTTTGTGATGCACTGCACAATATTGTTGAAGTTGTAAGTGCAGGCCAGTTGAAGGCAAATGCTGTTTTTCTCTGACTTAATGGTAATTTTAAAAGCAGAAAAAATGGCATTAATTTTATGATATTTTCAGCCAAGCTAAAACTAATGAATGTTTCTCTAACTTAATTGAAGTGTGAGTTAATTGCCTTTCTTTTCATTTAAAACCTATACTTACATCTTTACCATAATAAAGATTTTATTCCAGTGTTTTTTATACTTTAAAAAAAAACCTAAATTATCTTGTCCAAGGATCAGAATACACACTGCCAAAATCTTTTCTATTACAGTAGTATTGCTGTTATTTTTTGTACTTACTTTAATTTTTTAATTTTGTTTATACTCTCACCAGTAAATTGGTATAATTATATCTTCTCACATTGTCATCTCATTTTCTAAATGTGTTACACTTCAAACTTTGTCAGATGGGAATTTAGGAACAAGACAGGCACAAGAACAGATCCACCCACCTGATTGAGAAGTCCTCTCTAAGAATGGTGAAGCTGAAGTTTATAATTTTTCACACGCACAGACATTTACACACATGATCCATCCAGAAAATCACTCCCACTAGTCAAGGCCTTCATTCTGTGCCCAGCACCATGGAAGCATCTATAGATGTATCTCAGACACCCAGAGATGTTTGAATTATGTATTCTTTTCAGCTTAGATGACTGGCATGAGTTTCCACCGGCCCTGTTGGTCGTATCACCCCAGGAGAGTCCCTTGGATACCTCCCAGGTTCAAAGCCAATTTGCTCTTGTTACTTAGGTTGGCATCGCCTGCTGGATTCCTGCCTCAAACACATCATAGGGAAACAGTTGTCAAAAGTTCACCTGCCCTTCATTTCCCCCCACCCTGTATATAACTAAACCACTAGAATGGAGCAGGTGTAGCCGAGGGCTTTTGAACAATCCTCCTCATGACCACAGAATTTGGGTTGTTTTCCTAGAGCATACCATAAGAATCTCTTAATGAGTGAAGAGGTGAAGTTTTCCCTATGGAAATGCTCTTCCTGCCAAACCACCAAGCAATCTAAATAATTTGAATTTATATAACTGTCGGCCTTGGGATTTAACAGCTTTGCATTCTTCAAGGCCAAGAACAATACATCCCCTCTTCTCCACCAATCATTGGTAACTTTTGCAAATAGTGTAAAGCTGGATATGTTTTACCCCCACTTTGGCAGAGCATCCTGCTACAGAAGGAAAGAAACTCCTTAATTTAAACGTGATCTAGTTTCAGAATCAACAAGATTTTTTCCATTTTCAGCAGTCAGTGAATGGAAAACATTTGTATCTAGGACCTATCATACTCTTGGTGACAATACAAAAGATAAACCTCTGCCAACAAACATTCTACAAGAGGAAAGGGGCAAATTTGTTATTCAGAGACTGCATATTAAAATGCAAAAGTATGCAAAGTATACATATGTAAAGTAGGGTGCAAAACATTTTTATTGTCTTCTCTTGAAGACTTTTAGATTTGAGTCTTTCCAGTTTTTCAGAGGCAGACAAATAGTAGGACTGGAACATTTTAAATGAGGTCTCTCAGTAATGTCATGCAGCTAGTTCTCTGACACTGTTTTTGTGCAGCTAACGCATGCATGGAACTGAAAGTGGAAGCCGTCTCTTCAGCCTCCTTTTTGCCTGAGATCTAAAACACTCCTTACCACTAATAGAGTGAGTGGCATTTTCATTTAGTCAGCACTACCTGTTTAGAAAAGTAAACAAATATTAAACAAACTGCCTCCATGCGGTTGTGCCTTTTAACAGGCCTGCCTGCATGCTTTCCCCTTGGCTCACCACCTCTGTCCTACTTTTTCTCAGTGAATTATTTCAGATAAGATTATAAACCCTTAAAGAATTCATCTTCATTTGTACAACACATCTAATACAATAAATCTCTAACCCTAACTACAGCTTTTTATTATTATTTATATATAAAACAATAGCTTTACATTTATGAATTGAGTTTCACTAACCAAAGCAGCTTAGCACTCTCTCTGTATAGAGCATCTCTTTATTTTCACTCATTTTTCATAATCCTTAAAGCAAGTCTTATAGCATGTGGGAGCAAAGTTAAAAAAGAGGAAAAAGTAATGAAATAAACCTCACCTGAGTTATCCTAAGTTGACATTATGATAGTTACCTGTGATTATAAAGAGTTGACTGTAAAAAGACAGGATAGTGTGCCAGAAGTTCCATTATGAATGCAATTCTAACTTCCTAGTGTTTGGATCCTGTGTGCTGAGGGAAATACTCTGTACCTCAGAGCTGCCAGTGTCTGGCCCTTGGTCTGATTCACACTTCTGAGCTGTGGCATATGAGACTTTTATACCATTCACCTTGTAGGTTTTTTTTAAACACTATACCTCCAAAATACATTTTTATGTTTTCTTTAATATTGCCTCCTAATTTTTGCTTTCATATAAAAATTTTCTATGCCAGACACTAAAAATTATACTTAAAAATGCATAAACAAGGAAAACCTTTGTCTAATCATTGTATCATATGAATAATTTAATATAAATGCATGTATTAGAAATTAAAAAATTAAAATCTACATTGAATAAGTAATGCAATAATACTCTTTTGATCTCACTTATAAAAAGCAAACCAAACTAATCAAAACAAAAACAGAAGCCTTAGAATATGACTCTAAGGTGGAATGGCTGGATAAAATGTCACTTATCATGAGTTGGAACACTGCTAACAAACAAATGTGTAACAATTCTTTCTAGTGCATCTCTCAGCCTTTGCAAGCTGCTGTATGCACAGGAAGATGAATGCTAGAAACAGCAGCTGGAATTTATAACTCTTAAAATAATAATGATAAAAAAATGCTAAATCAGCCATTGAAACTGTTGTTTTGTGCTTCTGTGCAGTCTGTTTCTCAACCTTGCAAATTTTGAAGTTCATCCATGATCTTGTTAGAAAGCTGCAAACTTGCTATTGACAACTGCTTTTTAAACTCCTTCCAAGAATTCCTTAGCGCACTTTTATGACATTCTGTGTAACACATGGAACTAAGGGAAGATAAATTGCAATAATGAACCACTTTATTTCCCATGTGCATTTTTTCCTGTACTGTTGTTTTTTTGCCTTTAGCACAGCTTATTTGCTGTAAGAAGTGTAGTCTTATTTGAGCATCATATAAACCATATAAAGCACATTCTATTTCATTATAAAAATTCAAAATCAGTAATTTGTTGGAAAAATCTTATCATTTATTAGCTGTTACTTCATTCTGATAATTTCTAAGCAATTATGATCTAAAATATGTCTTCGAATTTTAATTCAGAACACAGTAGCAAGCCTGCAAAATATTCTAACAAATCACACTTAGCAAAATCTTTATGGTTTATTAAGCCATAGTCTTAAGATTAACAGTCTTTGTGGCTAACCTTCATTTGGGATTATTGTTTCTGTGATCCCCACCCCTTCTATTATTCAAATTACAACAGGCAATATTTAGGGATGTGTGTGTGCAGCTTTCCTTGAGGTCTAAAACATAATGAAATTCTAAAAAAATACTCCAGCATAATTGACAGTTATATTTACCCATATTACAGACAATTTATTTTTTTAAAATTCCTTACAAATATTTTTCTGCTATCTGTAATAAAATATTTATAATCTATTTATAATTTTAAAATATAAAATACTTTCCCTTCACACATTATTGGTGCAACTTTGAGAGTTTATTGATGGTGACGATAGGGTTGAACACATATGGGGAAGAATCAGGCAAGTCTAGCAAGGCAAGCATCATGGTGGGAGTCTGTTACAGACCACCCAGACAGGACAAAGAGGAAGATGAAATTTTCTTTAAGCAGCTGGAACCTCTAGGCCTTGATCTCATGGGAGATTTCAGCTTACCAGGTATCTGCTGGAAATACAACATGGCAGAGTTGAAGAGTTGAAGAGTCTAGAAGGTTTCTGGAGCATATGGAAGAGAACTGCCTGACCCAGAGGGTGAGGGAACCAACCAGGCAAGGTGCCCACTGGACCTGCTGTTTGTCAGCAGAAAAGAGCTGGAGGGCAATGTGGTGGTTTGAGGACACGCTGGGCGTGGAATGATACAGCTTTTGATCTTTGGAGAAGGGGTTCAACAGCCTTGGACTGCCAGGGAACAGACTTTGGTCCATTCAGGGCACTGGCTGACATAATCCTTTGGGAGGTATTCCTAAAGGGCAAAGGAGTCCAGGAAGGCTGGGCCCCCTTCGAGAGGGAAATCTCACAGGCACAGAATCGGGCCTTTCCCACTTGCAGAACGACAAGCCAGTCAGAAAGGTCAGTCTGGGAGAACAGAGAGCTTTGCCTGGAACCTGGGGGAAGAAAGGACAGTTTATGTTCTTTGGAAGAAGGGGCGGGTAGCTCAGGAGGACTACAGGAATGTTGCGAGGTTATGCAGGGAAAATAAGAGATAGGTTGCTACCTGTTCAGTGTATGATATTTCAGAAGGAAAAAAGAATTTTTTAAAAAATAGCCAAATGACAATCAAATTTGCTTATAAACCACCCCAATGAGCATAATATAAAAATTATATTAGACAAATTAAATATGGACTAAAATATGTCATTTTTCAAATGTAACGTTAATCGGGATTTTATGGCTAGAACTTCCAACTTACATTAAATGTTTCAAGTACTCTTATAGCAAGAGGTCATTCAGCTGGATAATCAACCAGTAACAATCTTTAAGCATTCTCTTGTCATAATAGTATGCAGGCCTATTAAGTCAGAAACGCTATTTTCTCATTGAAATTTATTCCATTTCCTGAAACACTCTTCTTCTCTTACTTGTTTTTCTTCTGTTTTCTTACATTTATAAGCATCAGTTTGTTTTTCCTACAGTCAGTTTCTCATTTGCAGAACAAAAACTGTTGTCCGTGCTCTGTCCATTGTGCCATTTCTGCCTATTACTCAGATATGCAAAATAAAGATAAATTGTCCCCATTTCAGAATGGCTTGATTTTTAAGAGCTTAGCTGGTTTCTGTTAGAAACTAAACTTTTGATCATTAATTATTAATAAAATTCTGTAAATAGCCTATAACTTATCAATGCGATCAATAAATATTTACAGATATTTTAGGAGAAAAGTTGAGCTTCCCTTAATGAGAGTAAAAATCTGGCAGATAACTTATAGCCTCTATTAGACAGGGAGTACAAAGTTATCTAGCTCAGAGCACTGATAAATTATGATTTTTGACAGTATTTTTACTAAAAAGTTATCCCTTTAAAAGTTTATGGCAAGTAAGATTGCTTAGCATATCAAGACACTGTTTATCCTTAATACATTCATGGAGGCTACTTGAAGGACACTTTCAGTTCATGGTCCTGTATACATAATACAGCCTTTTATTGTTGACAGAGTCCAGAGCCCTGAGAGTATTTTACAGTGCATTATTTTTTAGAACCAATAAATTACTCATCTGAACTATCCAAGTATAAACATGATGACTTTTTTTTCAGGCTTGACTATGATACTATTACAATGAATTATGGATTTCAGTGGTTATCTGGTTTTGATATGTTGCAATAAATCATGATCATTTATGATTGGTTCTGAACTTCATACAGTTTTTTTTTTAAATAGTCTGTCCTACCCTTGTAGGTTCCTCAGCTATACTTTTAAAGATATCAGACAATTTCAAGATAGCACTAGACTGATTTAAATTTTTTTAACAAATTTAAATATATTTTCAGATTTCTTTTCTATTCCATATACAATTATAAAAGCTCCACAAAAAAAGAGTGAAATCATAATTCCTAAGTATTTGCTAAAGGACAGAAGACAGATATTTAAAATATAAAAATTTTTTTAAAAAGCCAATATGCTCCAGTTACACAGGCTAAATTAGCAGCTCTTAGCAGATGATTCATCTAGCAGCAGCTTCCAGATTAAAAACAAAAAAACAACAACAAAAAAAAACAACAAAACAAAACAAAAAAAAGGCAAGACATTTTTAGGCCATATGTGAGGTATGTGAGTGCAGCTATACTCCATACCACAAACATACCCCAGAGGATAAGAAAAATCTTCCTAATCTCACCTTCTTTAATGTAGTCTGTCATGTTTTCTATATCCTCTGTTATCTAGAAATGGCATTTTTGCATTAGGAGTTCAGCCAGTTCCTCAGTGGCACTAAGATTTTACCCTAACTTCCTTTTACTGTTATTACTTATTCTCCTATTCTATTATCTAACTCTGAATTTCTATTTTTTTTACTTTTTTTTTCTCCTGATCATATATATTACTTCTGTCTGGAGGATGTATCTTTCTTCACTTTCATTTCTTCTTAATTTCTCTACACTCTCCTATATCATACTGCAGCTTGTTATGTATTATGTATTACTACTGGACTAGGCACTTCCCTCACCAGAACAGCTAAGTCAGATTTAAGGGATATATGAGGTCAGTACATTTGGTGAAAGAAGAATTTTATTTTTTTTTTTATATCAGTTCAACACTTAGGGATTTATAATAAAAAAAGAATAGAAAGCATTAAATAATTTTTTAAAGAACTAGAAGAAAATAATTTATTTTCCACATCCCCAGACTGAGCAAATTCCTGAATGGATTTGAAGTTCCGTAGGACACATGGGACACTTAGTTCCCAGGGAAGCCTTTGCACAGGCCATAACAAAACAGTTTTCTCCTTGTCTGTCATCTCAGAATTTGCAATAAGAATCACTTATTTTCAGAACCACTAGTACCCAACTCACACGTTTTGATGCCCTTCTTGTCAGAGAGTACTGGGAGACTC
Organism: Melozone crissalis; assembly: GCF_028551555.1. Taxonomy (NCBI): domain Eukaryota; kingdom Metazoa; phylum Chordata; class Aves; order Passeriformes; family Passerellidae; genus Melozone; species Melozone crissalis. The sequence goes on along the minus strand of NW_026535784.1, from coordinate 28,674,653 downwards.
AGTTGACATGATGTTGCTGCATGCATCTGTGTTCAACACAGGTAATTGCAATGAGCACAGATTTAGCAGTTTCTCAGCTACAGTTTGCACTGCTTTACTTCTACTGCACGTTAATGTAAGGTTGTAGCAAGTTAGGGGTCAGATTTTTTTCCTAAGTAAAAGTTATAGGACAACAAAAGTGGCCTTAAGCTGATCAAGGAGTTCAGATATCCAGATTGGTTGTTAAGAAAAATTTCTTCACCAAAAGGGTTGTTAAGCAGTGGAGCAGGATGCCCAGGGAAGTGGGAAAGTCACCTTAGGTGAAGGTATTTAAAGGATGTGTAGATGTAGGACTTGGGCGCTTAGTTTACTCTGAAGATGGAAGTATTAGGTTAATGGTTGGATTCAGTGATCTTAGAAGTCTTTTTCAACCTTGATGAGTCTATGAGTCTGTGATTCCTTATTCAGTGAATCTAAGCTTCTTTCATGTTTCCTTAATATGACTGCCCTAATAATCGGGGTCAGGTTTTACACTCCAGAAAATGTGTAGGTTGTAGATATGCCCAGATTCTACATCAAAGGCACAGAAGGGCAATATGAATCTTCTAATTGCTTTAGGTGTACTGGCTTTTTTTTTTTTTTCACTATTACTAAGTTTGGTGCAAGATTCCATGTTGGTATCATTCTGAATTTTTAATTACACTGTAATTTAAAGTTGCATTTCATGTATTGTTTCACAGTAGCAGAAGTAGCGATCCACAATTCTCAACTCTTTTTAGCCTTCCTATCCTTAAATATTCACTAGCCATTATTAAAAAAGGATTTATTTTATTAAAGAATCTCAGGAAAAAACCTCAAGGAAAAACAGGAATTACTTTAAAGTTCTTCTCAAAGATCCAGCTAGGTCAGAAATAGATGCTGAACAGCAAATGCCTATTTGTCTTAGCTACACATTAGCTGTTTTTCTTTAATATTCTGTCATATAATAGGAATGCTCCTCTATATTGCCTCTAAGCTTAACTTCCCTTAATTTTGTAAGGTAGTGACACTGCTTGACCACTTCCCCCTGAAACCAAGCGAAGGATGACTCTTACCAGCACGGAGCAGAACAGCATCAGTCCTGCTACACACCATTCTCAGCTGGGAGTGAGAAATAGCATGAGGAAAATAAGCATGTGCAGAGCTCACACTCATTTGAGCTGCAACGTAGAAATTTAAAAGATCATTTCCTACCTGGAGCATATTTCCTGGCAGCATAGGAAAAGTAGCAGCACAACTGAGCAATTACATTCTCTATTCTGACACATTCCACTGCTGAATACCTAGCACAAAACCAAAGAGAAAACAAAACATACTGCAAGGAAAACTCGTCCAAGCAGACCCCAATCTCAGCAGAAAAACATCACATCATATTGACCACTGCCTCCAACCTGCCACTGCTGCCTGACTGCAGTGTTTGTGGTGTTAAACCATCTGGCTGCAGGGAATAAGCTCTCCTGAGAGACAGTGAAGGCTGTGAGCTCCTACTTCCCAGTCAGCCTGGTGTTTGCTCCTTCCCAGCTGGAACACAGGACTCGCCAGAGACCCAGCTGAGACGTATCAGACATAGGCTAAGAAGCCAAGTCAAACACACTCAGTGGGAGTGGAGGAATCCACTGTAATTATTGGCAAACTATTCAGCCTTTTACCTGTGTAGGATTGAAGTCTGTCCATGGTTAAAGCCTGAGGAATTTAGTGTTTATTTTAAAGTTGTAAGTGCATGAACAGTTATTGAACAGTTTAGGTGTGGTTTAGATAATTCTATGATATTTTCTCTTACAGAATCTGCAAAATATAATTTTACTAGCTTGTGTTGAACCAAGCTGGACCATTCTGTAATTGACAGTTCTTCACTCTGTTTCTTTAATGTGGATTAATTTTCTCTATCTATTTTAAGAGTCCCTGGGATTTAACTCTGCATTGGCAGGCAGATATACCAAGCAGATGATTAGAAATGTTTGTGGTATTTATAAGGAATAATGTGCACTTTTTTATTCTCTCCATGTTGCCATCACACTTATTGTAACTACTCATCATAAACCAATGGGTTTGTAAATAATAAACTTTCCAATAATCCAAATCTAGAAAGGTGTTTGGCTTCCAAATTTTATTTAAAAAATACTCTTAAACAGTTTACAGCACCCCTGTTTCTTCATCCATAAATAATAAACACTGCAACTATTTCCCCAAAGTAGCACTCAAGCATGTGACTTGCTTTGGCTCATTATTTTATTGCATTAAGTATTTAAAGCTGACAATAATATCCTGTCAATAATTTCTTAGAAAGTGGAGGTTTTATACAATGGTTTTTATTACCAAGATCTCCGTTTTCCTGCGTGAGCCTTCCTGGTGTTTGTTGCCAAATAGGACAGCATCTGTACCTCTAACAGACTCCACCATGTCTTTCCATCAAAAATTGCTTGCAGCTTGCATTTGAGATCCAGTATGGATTAAGAACAAAACTAAAAGAAAATTTTCTATCATTCTGTTGGCACTTGCTAAATATAGCACATGTAAATCATAATACTCCCTTTGGACAAACACATTAAATTGTTTCAGTAAATTATTTTCGTTTCTGGCAACTATTGCAATACCTCAAATGAGAATTTAGTACTAGAAATGCTCATGACCATGAGCTCCACTTCACACAGTCCTAGAAGATGTTTGCTACCTACTGTATAAATATAGATAAAGAGATTTGCATCGTATGTATCATTTCAATGGTGCTTTGAATTTTTTGAGTGCTCTTGCTTGCTAGCAGGTAGCCTAAGGAATGTGAGTGTGCCAGGTCTGCTTCATCTCCAGCTGCTGCATGCTTTTACCAGCTTTTCTTTTTCTCTGACCAGAAACTAAAAAAAAAAAAAAAAATCAACATCTTAATCCTACATGAGGGTATAGAATGCATTGTGACGTTTACATAGTTATGGCACACATGCAAACAAATTAAATAATCCACAACTAAATTAATTACTGGGTCAACATATCTTAAGGTCAGGAAGGGCCCTCTATGGTACTAGAGATTCACACTGAGAGCCAGGACCAAGATTTTATGTCCTTTATGCGCCTTCAAAAACTAATAACAGTGTGAAAGGTTGCTTTTCCTACACTTAAAAAAGGTTGGCTCTTGCTTTTGGAAAAATGTCAAAACCTGAAAGCACGCCTAAGCAGAGAAGCACAAACATGAGCCAGAACAGGAGCAGACTTACCTTCTGAGGATCTGTTAGATGTCAGTTCAAGTCTGTAACGTATGGCCAGTTCTTCAGTGGGCCAGGCTGATTTCAGGAATACATTCTCAATTGTGCCTGATGTGGAAGTTTAATTTTTTTTTCAGACTGCTGCCTAAAAGTAATCTCATTTTGCATGTAGTAAAAAGATTATATCTCATAAATCCTGGAAAAGATAAGGCGAAAAATATACAGCATGCTATAGACAATAAAATCTACTATTTTGTGCTGCTTTTATGTATTTGTAAAAGGGAAGAGTGATACTATTTATATATTATACATATTCATTACATATGCATAAAAGGTTTATACCTGAACAAGCTCTAAACAATATTCCAGAAATGCAGGTAAAATAAAAAACCCCTTTATTAAACCTCTAGAGGAGTTTAAAAGATGTCTGAAAACTCAAACGTTGCTGAAGACATTAATTCCAGTTGTTCAAGTCATAGCCCTGAGTCTCTGGGTGAAGTCTTTCCAACTCACTAGTCCATGCCTGCCCCTACACAGACAAAAAGCTTCTTGATGATATATTCTGAAGTGCTAAAGCTAAGAATAAATATCGTATGCTCTTTTCAAACCTTTATGGCCGAGAGCTTCTTGCTTAGTTTCTACTCAGCTCTCCTTGTGGCTTCCATGGAAATTAGTTCAAGTACAGTGAGTAAAGACCAGGCAACAATTTCAGAATAAATAACAGCTCTCATTGCTGAATGGCAATGATACATTATGAACAAAAGCACAGGCTCCTTGTCCCTGAGTCCTTCAGTGGTTCATGAAATAGAAAATGTTTTGCAAATGAGCAGAGAAAAACAGACACAAGCAGGGGAAGAAATATAAATGACTGTATTAGAAAGCTACGGACACATTGCAGTACGCCAGCAGCACAGCAAGTGAAGTTATGCAATTCTGCTTATTTTCTGTTACCAACACCAAGATGTATCGGAACATGATTCTACCTTCAAGCTATTCTTCATAATCAGAAAACATTTCAAGAACTTTGGTGGTTTTTTTACACCAATGACAGATGAAATCCTAGAGATACTGGAAAAACTGAATTTTCAGGGTCAAGTTATCTGCCTGCCTTTAACACTGCACACATCTTCATACAGGAAAATACAGTAGTGGCTTCCACATTTGCAGCCATTTTTCTTCAAGAAAAAAGCATTTATAAAAACTCTTCCTAAAATAAGTAAAGTATGTTCCTACATTAGATCTTAGTCATTTACTAAATATTTTTAACTTGTCCGTTACTTCCATATCATTAATCTACTGTGTGCAACTAACCATATATTTTAGTTGAGAGCTGCTGTATTTAGTAAAACTTGCTTGTGATTCATATTCTTAAACACACTCAGAGATAAATTCCAATGAAGCTCAAAGATTCATCCAAATGGCCGCTGAAACAACATTTCATAGTACTGAAGTGTGTTCAGATAAATTATCAGAGCGCTATAAGCTATTATAATGCTCTTTAAAAGACTTCTAAGAATTACTCATGCAACACTGTCATGCAACATCATTATCTTCAGAGGAAAAGTTAAAGACCAATGTATGACAGATCAAACTGATTTGCAGCAGTATCTGACTAAAAAACCACAGAGGGCTGGCAACGTATTCTAGAACCCCAAATTGTAAGAAGCACCTTATCAATCAGAAGTAGAAAGTGATGGGGAAGGAAGCAACTCCTGTGAAACAAAACAAGCTCTCTATATTCAGTGTTGTTAGTATAAAATGGTGCAAAGAATTTAAAATAATTGTTTCACCTGTTTTGTCTTTTCAAGGCCTTTCTGTGCATGAAATATCTGGCTTTAGCCAGTAATTTCTGTGTGTGGGATCTCTAACAGTACCATGTATGTACAGAGTGGTATCTCAGTATTCTGCCAATGAAAGCCTCTAGAGAAATATAATTCTGTTCATGTTCCCATGTTTATCATGCTTAAAGGAGAAGAATTTTTAGATCTCTGTAAAGGACTGCAGACATTTTTTTTAACATTCATAGGCCTCGGGTTTATAATATGCTCAATAATTTCTTCAATGCCTGGGATAATCTCTGTGTGTGTTCTCCAAACATGCATGTCTGACCTCACTTTTAAATATAAGTTTTATCTTCCGCCATCATAAATATGGATGAGCATATGACTCAGTTCAATCTTTGAACAAATGTCTTCATTATTGCTTCCTGCATCTGTGGATGAATCATGGCCCTCTCTCTTCCTTTCCATTGGACAATGAAGACTTGGAATAGCATTTAGCCTGGTTAATGGTCTAAGAATAAGGAAAAAACTTAACTTTTTCAGAATCATGGATTTGAAATTTGCTGATTCCTTACCTTGAATAGGGTAAGGAAACACGAGCAATGTGTGCAATGGAGGGTACAGAATAAGAAAACACAGTATGCCTTTTATGCAGATTTCTGTATCTAGGTAGTTTTAATAGTACTACCTGATAGTTACATATAACAAAATAACAATGATAAATGATGGGATATCTGGGGGGTTTTTTATGTTATTGGCATGACACAACCATGCAGCTCAAGAAGACAAATTCATCAGTAACTTTATACTTGAAAATCTTTGTCTTTTACAAATTACTTTGGAAATACTGAAAGTTTAATGGGCAGGCTGGGTTTGGTCCAGTCAAACTTCTGAAGTTTGATCTGGTATAGCAGACTATTTTCAGCGCTCTATGAACCCAGTCTTTAACAAGATGCTACCCAACAGTAATTGTATGAGAAGTATTTGAATGTGTAATTGTACATGCCTATATATAATGGTATTTCTGTTATAAGTGCAAGACGACAGAAGAGTTAAAGTGTTTCTAAATACTTCACAGAGAACTGTGTTCTTTGTCTATTGGAAATCTATTCCGTGTGATTTCCTTAGTGCAACTCACTCCCTGCTTCCTCTTAGATAACTGTCCTCTGCCTGTGGCACAAGTATTTTAATTGAGTTTAAAATGCATCTGTTGGCTGATAATCTCAATTCTCAGATATATGGCCTAAAGAAGCAATGTCAGTTGAATACTTGTACTGTCAAAACCAGTTTTATGTTGCTTCAGATCCCATCTTTCAGATATATTTTAAAAAAAGTAAAATAAATCTATCATTCACATGGATTCGTGAATGAACCAACTTTGAATTACTTTGGAAATCATTCTGTTTATAATCAATTGAAAGTTCAGTGTACAGAGCAATGCTGCAAAACCCATGTCTACAAGATCAATATATTACTATTAATCAGCCCTAGATCATAAGCTTCAGAGAATGGAACATATTTCAAGTAAGATAAGGTCTGTCAAGTAATGATGAAATTGTAGGTGGATATAGTAATAACTAGGTATTTTGGAACAAAAATTTTATTTATATTGTTAAAAGGTGCAGAGTCATTGATCTGCACTAGCTCTGGGTTACTGCAATACCTGTTCCCCTGTTCCATGATTAGAAAAGGGGACATTTTTGCCAATCATCTCTAATGTCACACACGACAATTCATTGTCTATCTCCAGACAATTTAATTATGAACATACCTTAATTTCAGTAGTCATAATATGATCAATTGATAATCATCTACTAGTCATAATTAATTCTAAATAATTCTCATTTAAATTAAAAATTCATTAAGCTGACATAGGTAGGCACTTTGCGTGAAGTACTTTTGCTTAATAATGAATCAAATCCTTTGATTTTGTGAAAGACCCAACAATTATTTCAGAAATTACATTTCCTTGTACAAAACATGTTATCAAAAACAAATTGCCAGAAAAGTGGTAGGTATTAAGAACCTCAAGTAGACATTTACAGAAAAGGTACCTGTGATTTTCCAGAAAAAAAAATGTATTTGAGAAAGGAGAATGGAAAACAGAAATAAATCTAGATTGTCTTTGGTCTCAGTCTATGTTTAAGCAGTATCCCTAACATAAGGACAATCATTAAAGGCACATAATTGAAAACATTTTTTATATTGCATTATGTTATGCTTAATTGCTTTGTTATGCTTAATTACATTATGTTACATGTTACCATGCCCCATAGAGCATTATTTATTTGTTTAAGCTTGAGACAAAAGCATAACCTTTCAACTAAAGAAGCTATCAAAAATACATATATTTTGCTGGCATAAGTATATCTCTTAATGGAAGCGTCTGCTCACATAAACAGATGTAGTAGTGAAAAAATGTTATAGAGAGAGCTTCTAGTCAAACAAATAATTCAGCAATCAAAACATCTAAACATGAAGGGCAACTCAATTTCTGGAACTAGGTAGGAAAATGTACAGACAGATTATGTTGGTTTAGAAATTAAATTGCCTGAAGAACCTCTGGAAGGTCTCTAATGAGTGAGAAAGTATTGCATGCTCTTTGATTTAATTCAAGCAGGCAGAAGTAGCTATCTGTAAGTGTTCATGGAGAATATTATTACTATATACTCTGGAGACAGACTGAAAGTACAAGGATAAATTCTGTATTGATGTATTCAAAGGATGTCTAGTAGCTACCATTTTTTTCAATGGCAACATAATTATTTCCTCATGTTGAAAATAGTATTTCTCTTAATCTTATCATGAAACTTGGCTTAATCATGAGATTACAAATCTGATTGCATGTGATTTAGAACATTAAAATGGCATTCATAAATTCACATAAGGAAAAGTTGAGCTTAGGCAGAAGCCTTCAGAGGGAGTAGATTTTGGGCAGGAAATGTCTTTTCCTGTTTCTGAGACTTTCTGGAGGTAAAAAAAAAATCCTCTAAAATTTAAACTGAAAAATCAAAGAAATATTTCAATAAGAATAGTAAAATTAAGGACCTCTTTCAATAAAATACTCTTTGAATCAATTTGAATCTCAATGTATAAATTCTGGATAATTACCACACAATATACAATAAACTGTAGAGCTTAAAATATTAACTTCCCTCTAAGTTCTATGCTTTTAAGACACATTGGATTTACTTTGAACTTATACTTAAGTCACTAATAATAGAAGCAAAAATAATGGTAACTGGGAAATGAGAATGGATTGAAGATTGAAAATGTCCAGGTAAAATGATAATGCAGATAGTGATTAACCATTTCTCCTTTCCAAACTGGTAATTCTCTTTCTTTTTCTACAAACACTGTTGGCTGAATGAGACCCTTTGTTCATAGACTTGCAGAATATTTAAGCCTGGGAAGAAGTTCTGGAGTTCATCTGGTCCAAATTCCTCTCTCAAGCCAGCCAGAACAAACTACCCAGGACCATGTCCAGATGTTCTTATAGACCCTTCAGGGATGGAGTCTCCACAGTCTCTCAACCCGGGGCCAGTGCTCTGTCATCCCAACAATAAAAAGTGTTTCCTAAGGTTCCTTCTGTGTTTCAATCTGTGTCCATTTCCTCTGACCCTGTCACTGAGCACCACTGAAAATATCCTAGCTCTGTTTCCTCTAAACCTTCCCTTCTTGAATTTATATACACTGTTGACTCTCCTTCAAACCTTCTCTTCTCCATGATGAATAGTCCTAATTCTCTCAGCCTCTCCTCATAGATTAGATACACCAGGAACTTTTTTGGTGGGACTTCACTGGATTTTGTCTGATATGTCTCTTTTTTCTGGAGAGACCAGAACTGGATGCAGTAGTCCAGGTGCAAAGTTATTATTAGCCCTTTCAGTTTCACAGTTACAAAGGCTAAAGGAGGAGAACATATCTGACAGAAGTTTCAGACTTTCTACCATTAGCAGCTCATCCAACAGCCACAGGTTTGGCCATCTCAGCTTTTTCTGTTCAGAAATGAAATGGACATGAAGCAGTGAAACAGGAGTGGTGAAGCATCCAGTGTTGGACATGTATGCTAGGGGAGCAATTCCAGAGTTGGTACATCAGTAGTCTCATAACCTGCCTGACCAGCACAGCAAATCTTGCACTGTCCTGTGCTGCTGAGTCTGGCTGACTGCACAACTGGATCTGAAAACATTTTATAGTTGGAAAGGTCACAAAAATATTTTCATAGTCTATTACATCAACCTCAACAAAATTTAGAAGTATATTGATAGAAGCAGTTAAGGAGACTAATCCTTTAAATTGGAAAGGTGTAAGTGCCTTTGATTTACTAGGAGAAAGAAGCAACATTTTTCTTCCATGTTAATGAGAAAGATGAAAAGAAATAATTAGAAACAATGGAAATTTGTCAGGAATCAAGATCATCAAATCCAGTCCCTGCTCCTGCTTGCAACCTTGCAAAAAAAATTACTTCAGAAACTTACATATTTTTAAGGTTAATCGTCTTAGTTTTCTTGCAGTTGGAAGATAATAGTGGAAGAACTTTCAACTTATTTATCATTAGCTTTAGCTATAGCTTCATGAAAAGAAACTCATTGATTTCCCTAACTTAAGAGCTGTCTTGTCCCCAATTACTCCTACACTATACTTTGTGAATCTAGTTGCTATTTAAGTTAGATTTCTGTTCTTCTTATCAACCTAGCAATATCTATTGCAAATTTAGCTCATCTTTCTTGATCATCAGTGATCACAATTTATACATTACATGGAAATTAACAGAAATAGACAGGCCTGAAACTGGAATGTTTGAGGGAGAAAATCTGAATAAAGCTCTTAGTATACATGTAAGAATAGATCAATTATTCTGAAAAATTGGAGGCACCAACTTTTACAATAAAAGGATTGCCTCATTATTTCTTCTCTCTTCAGCTATAGAGAGCATATGGAATAACTGTGACCAAGACCAAAACAATTACTGAGAGGCAAATTAGATGGCAGAAGGGTATCAAAGGAGGATCATGGTTGTAATAAAACCAGCTTCTGTAAGTTTAATGATGCAGAAGTGTACCACATGATCATAAGAATGGTGAGGACATTGGCATAGGACGGCACAGAGTCTGTCAATAGCTCGTAATGAGCTCAGCACCGGTGCTGTTAAGTTGCACATTGTTACAATAAAAAAAAAGATACTTAAAACTATTTAACTTTTTTACTTTCATGCTGTTAAAAATGATTAAATATAATGTAGCAATAGCTATAGGGCATGTAGAGATCATAAAAAGATGAAAGAGGCATAGTGTGATGACCCAACAGTGCATCAGCAGTAATGGCAGAACAGTAATAGTCTACGTATTCTTCATGCAGCTCCCATGCTGCTCAAAACCCTCTCTGTCCTGGACTAGATTAATGAAACTGAGAAGAACTTTATAAAGGTAGCACTTTGCTGCTAAAAACTGTTAACTATCTAATCTTTCTGTGACACTAATGCTATCTTTTTACACTGTAAATTCTGTCCTAGAATTCTTCATTTTCTATGTACTTAGGGACCTTGATTATTATAAATTACTTGTGCTCTATACCTGGAAATTTTGTTTAAACCCAACTACTTATTCTTCTGTAAGTTGACACGAAAAAACACATACAATACAAAGCAATCTGCATAGGTTCATAGACTCTACCACGAGCAGTTCTAATGACAACAGTGAAATTACTAGTATGAAGGCACTCAAGAACCTAAGTTTTGCAGTCCTGGCTGTAAATTCTTGTAATAGTAAATCTCACTAAATACAGAAGGCATTTAAGAGATTGACCTTAAGAATAAAAATAGAGAGCCAGAATTGTCTTCCGTGAAGAACTGTATGTCAGCATTTTGTTTTCACTTCATTCTCTCCTAGAGTCAGCATCTTTTCAACCGTTTTTATTTTAATGGAGATCATATCTGATAGAAGATTCTTCATTTCATGTGCTTGGTCCAGCCTTCTCTATTCCAGTATTTCACTTTCCTATAAAAGCCCTGTTTACATACATATTTTCTTAGGGAAACAAGTGTCCTGGTTCTTTATGAGGACTCACATGTATTGTAGTGGCAACTTCAGCAATAGATGCAGGAAGAATTGTGATTCATGGACCCTTGAAGCCCTGAAGGGATTGCAGTCTTCTACTAATTTGTCTGTGATTCCTTACCACATATTATTTCCTCCATAATATCATCTTTTTTCAGCACTAATGGTATTTTTTTATGAAAGTGCTTTATTTTGTCAAGAAATGTGAGTACTACCTTCCACAGTGCTACTGGAGCGAGGGACTGTCTTGTAGTTTCTGCCTTACAACTCTATGAAATTCAGCATGATAAACATCAATTACTGAATGCTTCACTCAGATTGTAGATACAATGAGTATTTCAGGTTCAAAAATACTTAATAAAGAGATTCTGAAAAAATATTCTCAGAATTTCTTCTCAAAGGCCACTAAGAAAAAGTCTCTGTTACAATAGTGTCATGATTTAAGGAATATTCCTCAGGAATATTCCTCAACACAAGGCCCCCAGTGAGACTTTGCAAACTCACACACTTCTTCTCTACCCTCTTTCCTCCCTACCTTCCCACTCCAGGGGTGGAGTTGAGAATTTGAGGCACAAAAGTGAAAATTATAGGTTGAGATAACAATCTAATGGAAACAGCAATGAGATAAGAAAACAAACAGTAACAGCAACCAAATTAACAGCAAAAGTTATGACACACAGGGGTGATTTACACAGAAAGTAAAAAAAAATACTGGACAATTTTGCTCACCATGCTTTCTCTCCTGACCAGAAATGGGAGAGTCCCTTACTCGCACACCTGGCAGGTGAGGTGGGATGTCAGTGAGTGACATCAGGGTCTGCCTGTGCCCACTTGGCACAGCGCACTGCAGCCCAGAGCTCCCAGGCTGAGGTGATCCAGCAGGCTCTGCCTCCCCACTAGCTGGGACTGCAGGAATTCACCACTCTGCCTGGATCCCTTAAAAATAATACCTCAGTCCTGGCTGTGACTGGGACAAACGTGTAACTGACTGTCAGCCTGCACTTAGGAGTTTTGAGACTGATAAAAAGAGCTGTGCAGGAAGAAAAGTGTCCAAAGAATATAGCAGAATAGGAACAAGGGAAAAGAAAGAGCAGTATGATACTTTGCACAATGATACATTGCCTAAGGATAAAAAGGTGTACAAAATTAAGGCATATTCCTTCGGATAAAAATTCAGAGAGTTTATTCAGCTTTTTCTTTTACTATTTCCTTCTTTTTTTTTTTCTTTGTTTGTTTCAGACACATATCACTGAGTGCCCTCTTTTCTGCTGTAGCTGAAACTGGATATGGTTCTGAGAAGTGGAAATGTATGAAGGCATTAAAAGAAGTCAGCCAAAGATTCTTGTCAGACAGGCCCCCTGATCGAGCCATGTCAGAACAGGGTACCTCATTCAAATACCCCAATCAGAATTTACTCTAAAATCAGTGTGCATAAATAGCAAATACAGATTAGATGACAGGCCTAACTGTGCACTTTCGAATTTGGAGTGGTTATTGATGTCTGGTTTTTATGAGAAATTAAGTTTTCCACGAATGTTTATATGTGCGTTGTACATGCTATATCAGGTAAATTTTAAAGCCCCTGAGTGACATTTCTGTGAAAAAAGGAATAGCACAACAGCATCGTGTTTTGGCACCTGAAATCAAAGGATTTTATTAGAATTTGGCAGGAAATCAAAGTTTTGGTCTTTGTTCCAAATCCTCAAAACTGGAGATCCTTTCAGATTTGAGGAAAGTCTTATCCAATAGGTTACTGAAGAATGGACTATGGTTTAGGGTGGGGGCATAAAGGATACAATTATTTTGAGAAAAGCTTAAGTTTTACTTTGCATTAGAATAAAAAGAAAAAAAAATTCTGAGGGGAAGTTCTGCAGGGGAAAAAAAAACCCAAAAAATAGGTTTTGTGGGGTTTTATCCCCCAAAACCTCTTTTTTCTTTTATTTTTTTCCCAGACAGTATTTGAATTTATAATAATTTAGAAGTTTAGAAGTATTTTGAATTTAGAAGAAATGAGCTTTGAAACACAAAGTGAGGACAAGGTGCACAAGCATGATTGTAAGGTTATATTAATCATTATTCATGCAAATGAAGTTGTCATAATTACTTTCAGACTTGGTTACTGCTCCTAGGAATCCATCTTTTGATATGGATAAGGGAGGGAGCTTCATTACTTTTTAGTCTGTGCCTAATACTGTTGGAGCATTTTGGGGGTGCCATAAAATCCTTTCAATATGCCATGACTAAAATATTATGAAAGGATCATACCTGGAGAATTCTGTGTTGAAGGCTGAGGTGAGTTTTAGGCTCAAGAAAATATACAAGGATTTTCTTTACTACGTTATGAACAAAACATATCCTTACAAACATTACTACCTTTATACTAGTAAATAAGAATTTTGGCTGAAAAGTTACAAAGTCAATTAGTTATTCTGAGTTACTGTGATTTTTATATATTTAGGTATTATTTGGAATAATTTCTCAGTTCCTACGGATCTTTGTAATAGAATAACCCCAGCATTCAAAACGAATGCTTACTGAAAGTCTGTACTATGACAATATCTGTCTCCCTCCTTCTCTCTTCTTCCATCTCTCTGTATTTCTATTATAATTACTACTAATCCAGGCGGTATTCTGAGTGATAGTTTTAGACTGCAAACAGTGAAGAAAAAATACAGTTTTGTATTCTTTTTCCATACTGATCAATAAAACCAGGTTAGGAATTCACAGAGGTTCTTTCTTTCTTAAAAGCATAATTATTTACAACCAGTTGGCAACAAAGTTATAATTTTTTGCTGAGACTAGAACCTGAACTTCTGGAGCTATCAGTATTTTACATTGCTTCATTTTTTTGCATTCTCCTCTATATTTCATGTAGCAATTTGTTTTTGTGAAGTAAACTGACAAATAAGTTTTACTTTAGTAAAAATATTTTTTGAGCTTGCCAAGGTAAATGTTATCAGCTGCAGAACACAGAGACTGGCCAGAATTGAACAATAACTTTTTCATGTCACAGTCATAATGCCACTCTCTTTTGCCTACAGTTCCAAAGGTACCTCTTTTTATATTTACATTTTTATTAACTTTTAACATGAAAGCCTGAAGTTTATTATCCTTTCTGCAAACAATTGAAGCAGTAGGTTGACCAGCTAAAGAGATAAACAGAAGCTTATTTTGACAGTGCAAGTTTTACTGTGGGTGTTGTGCTAAATTTGCTTTGTTGCATTTTCGTGTTAGAAGGCTATCAGTGTGTAGCTGTGAGATACTGTCCTGCATTTCAAATAGATACGCTGTGTGGAAGGAATCTGGATTTTGTGCAGAAAGCCAGCCTCTAAGACTGGAGCTACTTTTAGTATGTGTGTTCAAGAACAAATGTGCATATCATATAAAAAATTCAGAACAGAGTGCTACTATTTCATCAGCTGCCACCACAGTAAATTATTACAGATATTGCACACATGCTGCTGATCTGTGCAAACTTCTGACTACAGTGAATTCAGTGAATTCTCTGTTTGCTTTTTTGGAGCACAAGAGCATTTTTTGTGACACAGTAGCTGTGTCTGTGTTCATCTGAGATGGTGACTAATTATTACCATGCAAGAGGAAAACTACATTGTTATTACACAATGGGAATGGGGGGGTCTGGGGGGAATGAGGGTTAGGAGAAATAAATTGCCATGAAATGTGAAGAGCTTGAGGAATATATGTTGCAGCCTCGTTTGACAAGGGACATTTGTCAAACTGTCAATTGTACTGATTAACCAAATTACCACTCAATGTCACTTTTTACTTTTCCTTTTAGTAGAAACTAGTATTTTAAGTAACATTTTTAACCAATCCCCGCTGTTTAAGGGTTTGCATTGAAGTAAAGGGGAAAAAAAAGAAAGAAACTAGCCAACCCAGGTATTATTCAAGGCCTGCTCACACACATTCTTGGATGTTATTTTTCTTCAGGATTAAGAGCTGCTTCAGTTTGCACTCAAGCTGCAGCAAGCACACTCAGGCTGGCATACTGCACAACTTAAATATGAGATATAGAAACATATAGAAAGATGGTGTTTTCAAAATGGAAAAGAGATAACGCAGATGTTGTTTACATTATGTAATAATGAATCTGATTGCCTCTTCCTGTTCCTTAATGCCCCATTCGCTGTCATTCCATAGAGAATATAGGTAGGCACTGTATTTTCAGTGTTGCCAGTTTGTTATCAGGCTTAATGTCAAGATAAATAGAGCCTGAACAAGGAATATTATACTTCAACTGCCCATTAGATTTCAACACACTTATGCAAAAAATAGCCCTTTTTTCCATTTTACTTGGGTTTCTGTCACTTACCTCTGTGACGAGTCTTTTGGACAATTACAATTCCAATGAGCCAGGAGCTACTCAGAAGCTTCTACAAACGGCAAACTAACAAATACACTAGTGCCTGCAGTAACTAGCAATCCAACAAACCACATTCCATAGCCCTTTTGGGAATTTTTAATACCTATTTTTAGAGACATAGCAGTGACAGGCAACATAGGTCATTTCAGAAAGCAAGGCTGAAGTCATCTTGCTAGTGTTTTAAATTTGTTGATCTCAAAACCTGTGGATATATCTGAACTAAAGTCAGCATTTCTTTTCATTCTGTGTCTGTGCTGATACACAGGAACATTTCTTGCAGTCTGGGATACTGCACTAATACAAATTTTATAATATATCTGGTGGGTCATACAGTTGTGACAGCTATAATGTACAGGCACCCTTTGGTAAGCCATGCACCCCTCCAGCAACTACAGCAGTAATGAGAAAAATAAACAGGAAGGAGACACTTAATAAAGTCCCCAAAAGTTTTGACTTCTAGTGTCATTAAAGGCTTAAAACCAGGAAGATATCCATAAAATAGAAGCCCCAGGTCATGAGCATGCAACTAGTGTAGGCATCTAACTAGTGTTCATGTCAAATGGAGTCAGCTGCCAAAAACAAAAATCTGGGAAAATATTAGTTGTTACTGTTGTGAACTACAATAGTTCAGGAAGAGTCACTCTTGAGACGCACATCAGGTCTGTGGATTAAAAAAATGAGAATTAGCACAACTCTAAGCACTCAAATTTACCCCATCCTAAACTTATTCAAAGTTGTAAGAATATATCCTCATCCTGCACAGTACAGAAGAAATCAATCATAAAATTACTTAAAAGCTTATAGCTTTAAGGTGTTTCTCAGCCTCAAGGCCCCTTTGTGTCGAGGCAACAGAATGTCTTCTAGTAAATATTTTACTAGCATACTACGTGAAGTTTTATTTTTTTGTCATGAACAAAGCACAACCTTAATTTCTCAAAAGGAATAATAATTCTCTTGTTTACATTTCTGTCACTCAAAGAAAAAAAGTTCTGCCTTCCTGCTCTATTTTGTGTTAAGAACAAATGATAATAAATACAATTCCCCTCTGATTTTTTCCCCCCTTTTTCCTCAGTTCTTTCTTGCTTAAAATGCCTGTCAGTACTTTTAACAGCTCCTTGTATCTCCAACAAGACTGGCCTTAGGCTGTAGCTTGACAGAGACACCCAGGATACCTCTGTCACTTCATAGGTGGCAGCTGTCACCATCCCAACACTCCTTTTGCTAGGAAATATGTGTAGCTACTTGGACTTTCTCTAGATGTTGTAAAGGCAACATAGGACGTCTCAGCATGGAGCTGTTACATGACCCAACTTTTTCACAGCTTAGAAATAACCTGAAAAATTGGTCCTACAGTTAGAGCAAATTTGGTACTTACTCAATTTTATAAAAATATTGATTTTTTTACTATGCAGTTGTTAGCACAGGATAAAATAGAAAAAGTATGCAAAATATTGTGTTTAAAAGAAAATGGAAAATTCTACACATACTACCTCATTTTCCTCGCAGCCCCCCTTACATATATATCTACATTCCTGGAATGACTCACTATGTCATCAAACTTCACAAAAAAAAAAAACAAGAATTTTTTGAAGACAATTAATCTAGCATTAACAATTAAAAAAAAATACATGCTAAATTACAGCAATTTCTCTGAGACAATGATCAATAATGTCCCATCAACGTTGTAAGCAAGGAACCTCTCTCAAAAAAAAAAAAACCGAACAAAAAAACCCCAAACAAACAAAAACAAACAAACAAACAAACAAACAAAACCTTGGTAAAACAGTTCCCTGGACCAAAGAAATGAAAGTAATTTGGGAAGAGACTATAGACTTACAATTTTTCCCTCTCTTTGTGACACAAGGAAAGATGGCAGTGCTGGGAGATTGGATGTTGCCCTTATAACAATGTTACATAAGGAGTCAGTATTTGCTTACTCTCCCGCGAATGAAATTAACTATGGGGATTTTAAGTAGTATATTTCTTTTGGATACACTTCAAATTTAAAACCATGACAGCATTAATGATCCTTAGACTCTGTTCAGAGCTATTTTATGGAAGAAATTTTAAAATTTCAATACTATCAGTAATTTTATGACCACTTATGTTTAAACATGACACATTCTATTTTTTTTCTCTATTGCAGAACTTTGTATTTGTCAGCACCAATCCTAAAGGCAAGTCAGTGACTGACAAAGAGATGGCTTAAGGTCCTTGAGATCCCTTCTACCTCCTGAGGGTCTACCAAGCAGCCAAATTACTTTCTTGCCCATGTTACCCTGTAATTTAAAAATCCTTACTGCCTTAGTTTAACTGGGCTCCAAATTCTAATCACTTAATCTTATTTTAAATAAATAATTTTTAAAATCTTATTTTAGTTGAAAATTAAAGCTGAAGACCAGGCCTCTGAGTCCTTCTGAGACTGGATACAAAGGCTCTTGCCTCCATTCCAGCTCTTCTGCATTCAAGCTTGGCATACAGTTACTGTTACCACTCTTTCTTTATTTAGGAACACTGAGATATTATTTAAGAGCCAATAAAATCCACAATGAAAAAAAAATCCATATTTGTCCATCCATGCATTTGGTAAGCACAATGACAAATTAGTTGATTTGATACCATGGGACAAGGGTAAAGTCAAAGACTTTGCCAGTGGGATGTTTGTACATAGCAGATTATACTAATTACCTTGTAGGGACAAATTTAAATTCTAAGTATTAAGTCTTGTTAATCCCAGGTGGGAAAGATAAAACATTTCTATAAAGAAAGAAGCAAGAGCAAGTAGGTTGCACAGAGAAGCACTGGATTTGAACACTTATTATATGTTTACAGATCTGTATCCTCCAGGGCTGTATATCCCCATGTAACAGAAATAATTGTTCAATGAACTCATTCTATGCAAAATGGCTTTGAAAAGACACCTGGTACTTCTGTGGATGTTGTTGTGGTGTGATGCCACAGACACTGTGTGTTGCTGCAAAGTCATTCCCTCACTTTTCATGAAGGCCTTACAAAATCACCCCACTGTACAGATTCAGGGCCCCCTCCCTGTCTCCCAGCTTCGCAACCCATAATGAGCTACCTGGAGGCTAAAAAACTTTATTCCAAAAAGAAAAGAACACTATGACCTGAGCTACCATGTATTCTCAATTCCATCATGCTACTGAGATTTAAACATAAGCAAGCAGACATGATAGCAGGCAGAATCTCAGGACCAGATCTTTGGCCTTCAGCTATATGGAAGACTAATTAAACCCACAACAGTTTAGAGCATCTCAGGCTTTGGCTCATTGCCACTTTCAGAGTCAGGAAACAAAAGCTAATGCCTTACGGCTTCCGTCTTCTTTCTCCAGCCTCTATGTCTGCCAAAGACTTGGATCATCTTAATTTACTATCTTGCTTGTGTTGGATTTTTCCTTTAAGCCTTTAACTGGCTTTTGTCTTGAGACCTTGCAAAGCACTTTAAAACCTGTTGTATAAGCCCTCTTTTTAGGTGTTTGGAAAAAGAAAAAGAGTTTTAGTTTGGTAGGATCCAGCAGTGGACTGAGCAACTGAATGTGGCTTTCTTTGCAGCAATACTAGTAGGATAGAAAGAAGAAAGAGACCAAGGAGGGCAGGAGAAAAGAATACTGCTGTTAGGAAACAAGAGAAAAGACAACAAAAAATGTTTAGCTATAAGAATGTGGAATTTTACACGGTGTATTTATAGACTTGCAATATTATGCATCTATATACTCCTCAATTACTCTACTCCTTTCAGCTGGCCTTGTTTGACCTATGACTTTCACTTCTCATGCAATCTGTATAATTTCTTTAATTAGATACACTGAGGTCAGAGGCTTAAGCTTTTAAAGGATTAGACACTTACATAGATAGTGATAACAACTGTAGTTGCATTAGGTAAGATTAATCACTTTTTCTGAAGAGACATAAGCTTCATATTTAATGGAAAAAGTGAAGTTCAACTGAAAGAAGAATAAAACATCCCAAAAGGCAAATTGCTTCAAAATTGTTCAATAAGGGATTCTTTTGCTTTCTTTAAAGTATGATGTTAGATTGCATCACAGATAAAATATCAGACTCAATGTATCGTAAGTGTTTGATCCTATATTCCAAACACAAATGAGGACTACTTTCACTAACACTAACTTGTTTTTGTACTTGATCTCCCAAAACTTTGTGATTTCTTTTTTTTCCTACACTACAGCTAATTAAGGGTTTAGAATCCATTGCCAGAAGTCTATTACTATTTAATTGCCTAACAGTGTTACACTGGTAGTAATAATTTAAAAGTATAAGCATGATATTAAAGTCCATAGGTGGTTAGTATACTTATAAACTCAGGTGTCCAATGTGAGTTTTTAAATATATTTACCGTGATAATCTGTATTAATAACAATTTTAGTGCATTTAAAGTGGGATTAAAATACATTTGGGGATGATGCTGTGCAAGATCAGGAGTTTGACTTGATGATCTTTGTGTGTCCCTTCTAACTCAGCATATTCTGTCATTCTGTGATCATCTGTTATGTAGTTCCTTACTGCACTGTTCAGATTTTATTGTTAGTGCTTACCCTTATGGCTTTCTCAACTAATATCTTTGGAATGGATTGCAATTATAAAGCATAAGAAAAAAGATCAGTTTATAAATCTGTGGTCTGTACCAATCTCAGCGCAGACTTTTCCTCCCAAGTTTCAGGAGGAAAAGTCATGTCAGTTGCCATGACTTGGTCAACTGTTTATGCTAAAAGATTTTATGTGCACAGTCAATCCCTTATATCACTTACTAAGATTTTAAAGTTTAGCATGCTATTGATTACCAAGAATTGGCTGTGGCGAGAAATCTCTCAAGCTCTAAGAGTAACCTTGGGAGGCATCCCCGCTCAAGGGGAGACCTGGTGTGCAGCCAGCCACCATGCCAGAGAGCCCAGGGGGCCCTGGGCTGTCTGCTGTTTATGGAGTAAAATGATTGACTTAGAGTCACATTTGAGTACCAGCAAGGCATCTGAGTCTCTGTGGCTAACAGCTCTTGGCTACCGCGCTGCCATCTGTCCCCCAAATTCCAGAGTGAGCTGGATGAGGTCACCACTGTCCCCACTGGTGGCTACGGTTCATGGACACGGGAGGGGTGTGCTACCTAACAAGGCTGATCTTGTTACACCCAACTCCCAGCAACCCTTCCCTTTGGAGGAGCCTGACCTTACTGCTCCCTGGCCCCTAGGTGCAAACAATATCCACAAGATTGCATAGTCAGAGATGTCTGGGGCAATGTCTTCACAGCGAAGTTGCAGATTCCTCTCTCAAACTGAGTTAACGCTTAAACCTAAAATCTGTAGACCTTAACTGAAGAAAGAATAAAAGGTTCCCTTTCTATGCAATTGTAACTTCCCACTGGTTAGCAAGCAATTCACCATTTTTCTCCTTCTCTTCTGTATGACAATAAATTTTAATTATTCTCTGTCAAGTAAAATGGTTTCAGTGATCAAGAATAAGGGAATCTTCTAACTTCCTCATTGCAGCAGTTAGAATTGGCATGTAAGATAGGATTGGTAAATTCCGAACCCTTCAGGCAGGTATGAGAGAGTACAAATGAATTATCTACCTACCTTTAGCTAAAATGGGAAGGCATTTCTTCTCTCTCTTGGGGTTAGTCTATTAGATGTTCTTTAAAATACCTGGTGGAGTTTTCAGGCAGGAAGCCCAAAGCTCTACTTCTACTTATTATATTCCCAGTAAAATGTATTTTAATAAAGTCTGATAATGTTTCAGGTTTACATAGTCATAAGCATGCATAGGGACAGAATTTCACTGGTAAGGAAATTTATCATTAAAAAAATACACAGTAATGGGCTTGCAGCCTCTCCAGGATTAGACAATAACTGAAAAGGACTTTTAGATATTTCCTATGTGGGTTTACATTTTTAGAGGAATAGAGGATTTCATTATTATCCTTATGTTTCTGATACACTTCACAAAATTGCACAGATTAGCTGCTGAGATTTTAGAAAGAACTGCAGAAGGCAAATTTTTATCTTTAGAACTATTTCAGGGCCTTATGAATTTTCTTACCAATACCAATCAATGAAAAAATACCAAGTGGTGCCCCCTAAGTCACAAGTTTAAATTAAAATATTCAAATGTATATCAGAGCATTAACTGTTATAATGAGAATTCCTTTTTTTTTTCTACTGTCTTCAAACATTTCTCTGTATTTGTGTTATTTCATGGAGATATCCGAACATAAACCTACTTTTGGAAAAAGTTACCTGAGTTTTTGACAAGTGACAAAATTAATAATGCAAGTCTTGTGATTTAAAAACCCTGTAAGTTGGAGATATAAAACCGTGTTCGTAAAAACTAATCACATTTCTAAAATGCAGGATGTAAAAGCATTTTATGTCTTTTTGGTAACTAAGATGAAGGGTAGTATTCTTGAAATTGCAAGGTCATATTTTAGATAGTTAGAATTTTATTATTGAAGTTGAGGTTTTGTCAATTAAGCATACTTAGTACAACTGCTAGTTACATCATGCATCAAAGCTTCTTATCCAACTTGTTCCTGCCAAAAGATTTCTAGTCGTGCAGGGCATATGCTTCATGCGTCACAAACTAGATATTTCTGCTCACAGTGGGAAAGAGAGGTTTTTAAGAAACTTAAGTTTCTTTGCAATGAAAACAAAACCAAAAACAAATAAACAAGAAAAAAAAAACCACCAAAAAAAAAAAAAACCAAAAAAACAAGGAAAACCCAAAACCAAGAAGGGTTTATCTCTCTCCCTACGCCCTTTACATCCCAAAGGAACTCCACAAATCTTGGGTATGTTCTTTTGTCTTTCCATAGTAGTATATTATTCCTGCTGCTTCTCCTTTCCCTGCAGCCTATGATCCTGCACATCCAGACCAGCAACATCTGGGTTTTTTTCTAACTAGTATCACCAGGGTTCTAGAAGGAAGAGGAATGGCAGTGAGCAGGAAAGGGGCATTGAGTTTTGCTGTACACTTGCTTGCTTCAGTGCAAAAGGCTGGGCTTGAGGTTTGAGGGGATTGCATACAATCAATCTCAAACTAAGGCCATGAGGCTACCAGCTAGTGAGTTTGAGGAAAGATTGGCAGGCTGAATGAAAGAGGGGATTAACTCAGCTTCTCAGTAAAAGTGAATTGTTACTTTGTGTGGAATAGTTAAGTAATATAGGAGTGGGAAAGAAGAAAGAAAAAGGTGAGCCCAGAGTTCAAAGATCATCCAGAGTGAGGGTCTCCCTTTGTCCCTGCTGATAGAAATACGTTGTCTTTGGTAAGTAGAGAATTCAGACTCTAACCAGAGGTGAATACAGTCAAAATTGGGAAACAAAAGTTGACTTTTCTCACAGGGGAACAATCAAAAGCTCTGTCACAGACAGGTTTCCCATTTTCCAAAGAACTGACTTACCCATAAGATTGAATAAAGAGAGACTAGAAATTGAAAAGAACTTATCAGATTCCCAGGCAAATACCTCTCATCTTTTCCTGCTCCCTACAATGCAATATCCTAGGGGTTCCCTGTGAAAGAGAGCTGCCTGTCCTTTACACTCCTACCAGCAAAATCTTTTTATGCTCTGTAGAATATTTTTCTGATTATGTTTCTGCCTTTCAGAGTGATGAAAACTCAGTAAACACAGAAGAACAGGTTTCTGTTAGCAACTTCACACAAACACACATAAACACACAAATCTTTTGTGTCAGGATCCTGCCATCCTTCAAATATGTTGCTAAGCAAACCAAACCAAATTTCAGGGGAGTCTGATGCCTGAAAGTGTCAGGAGTTCTGTTTTGGATTTCATACAAATCCAAAGCTTTTAACAAGTCGTTGCGTATTAGTCTATCAAGGGACCTCATTTGCAGCACTTTGAAGAATGATTTGCATCTATCAAGTCAGTACCTCTTTCTTCAGCTATATGAATTGTCTTGAAGACCCTCTACCCAAGTAGCAATGAGACCTGCATGTTCAGTATGACAGAGACAGTAAAATAATATGTTTCAGCCAACAAGATCTACCCTCCTAACTAATAGTAGCCGGTTTTAGCTAACCAACATTTTCCAGTCTGACTGTGATCAGTTCTGCTCTACTGATTGGCTACGACTGGTCATCCATTTTATTTATGGAAGCCCACTGAAGAAAATAAAGTTGCCCAGGCATAAATAGGAAGTGTTTACAGAGATACATGAATTCTAGGATGACTTCATAATTGAAATTGTGACAAAACTGAGAAGCAATAAAAGCAGCAACTCACATTCAATTTCACAACTTTTCAAGCAATATTTGATAGAGTATTCAATAAATGCTCTATATTATTACAATATTAAAATCACTGGGCCACTGTATGTATTATTATTAAATATAGTTTTATAAAATATTTTTTTAAGACTCCTATCAAACAATATTTTCCAAATGCTCTTTCTGAATAACTGCCTACCATGAGTGAGTTAAATGCATTGGGCTACACTGGTGTGAAACTCAGTGTTATAATTCACTGTTTAAAAATTGCTGCTGTGTTTGTATGTTTAGCTGCAAGATATTTCTTTGCAAATATATGCAAACACACACAAAAATAATTATTACAATAAAATGAGATTGAATCCTTTTAAAAATCATATGCTAGAAAAATGGAGACTCTGCGACTGGCTAAGAAAAAAAATTGAAACTAACTATACTTTAGTATTTAATAAAAGTTGAACTTTTTAATTTCCCTCTTCTACTTTACAAAATCAGCATACTTCTCTCTATAAAAAAAGAAAAAAAAACCTGATCTGTGCTTGTTACCTGAGCTAGACAAAGTACAAAACAAACTGAGATCACTACTCTTCAAAGGAGATTAGGATAATTACAATAACCTTAAAGTCAGGGGTTTTGCTGATAAAGTCTGTTGTTTTTTTTACTTTTAGCCATCTGTCTGTCCCTGAACTGGTGTGCACAGTCAAGTTATTAGGGTGGCTCTGTAAGTTCTCTTTAATGAAATCTTGCAGGGATGAAAACAGAGGATGCAATTATCTTTAGCTCAACACACATGTTGTTACATCCAGGAGAAAACAACTGTGATAAAAAAAACAGAAACCTTGCAGAGTCAAGTTTCAATAAACAAAAAATAGCTATGCAATGCCAAGCATATCTTTATGGTTAATCCTATGTTTGTTTCCATTCCACATATTCACACAGTGGCTGTTCTGATCTGTCACATTGATTAGGTGATCTGGATCCCAGTGGGAGCACAGGACCATGACACAGTCCATGTGTAACCACATTCAAGGGTATTTATTCCCTACAGGCTAACTGTTTAATTTCAAAGGGCAGATATTTTTTATCACCCTGGCCCCTTCCTTTCCCAGTGATTTGTAATTTCTTTCAATGCCTAGGTTAATTAAAAACTCCTATATTGGGTTTTCATGCCAGGGTTTTTGCAGCGAGACTTCAGAGGTGGGTTCATCAAGAAGCCTCTAGAAGCTTCCTCTGTGTCCACTGCAGCCAATGCCAGACAGCTCCAAACCTGTTGCTGGCCAAGGCTGAGCCCATCAGCATCAGTGGCAAAGCCTCTTTTTTAGAAGGGGGAAAAAGAAAATAGCAGCAGAACAGCAGCCTGAGTGAGGAGTGAGAATATGTGTGAGAAACAGCTCTGCAGACACCGAGGTCAGTGCAGAAGCAGGGAGAGGAGATGCTCCAGGCACCAGAGCTGCGATTCCCCTGCAGCCTGAGGTGAAGATCATGGGTACCCAGCTGAGCCCCTGCAGCCCAGGGAGGATCTTATGCCAGAGCAGGTGGGAGGATGACTGAAAGAGGCTGTGACCCTCTGGAAACCCTGTGGTGCAGCTTGTTCCACACCAGTGGGGAAGAGGAAGCAGAGAAAATCAGGAGTGAAGTGGATCCTGAGAGGATGGGAGGGGTGGGGGAAAGGCATTTGAAAATTTGGGTTTATTTATCATTATCCTACTCTAATACGCTTGGTAATAAGTTAAAATCATTTCCTCAAGTCAAGCTTTTACCTGTAATGATAATCTGTAAGAGGAGGCTTCCTGTTCTCATCTTGATCCATGAGCTTTTTTCTGTTTTCTCTCACCTGTGCAGCTGAGAAGAGTGATAGAGTATCTTTCATGGGCGCCTGGTTTCCAGCCAGGGTCAACCCACTACACCTCCCCTCATTGTTCTGTTCAAAGTGCTGCCTTCACTCTCTTTTTATGTCCTGCCCGTGTATTTTTCCCGAATTGTTTTTCTTTTTTATTCATCTATACCCTTAGCTTGTACTCCTCACTGCACTCCTTTCACCTAGCAGAGAAAGTCTTATGAACACCTGCAATTTTCCACCTCATTTTAGTCCCAATCCCAATGCCAAAATGGTCTCCCAGTAGCAAGCAGAGGGAGAATTCTTTACCTCTTTGTCCTTTTGTTGCTTATTTCTTGCATATGTTTCGTACAGAGAAAATCCAAATTGAATTTAGCATATCAGAGTACTATGACTCTCCTTTGATGCACTGAGATTCAGACAAGAGCTTGTTTTCATGAGGGTGGAGAAAGACACCATATGTGATCCAAAATGTGTAGATAATGGATGTTGTAAAGTGTCATGACAGAACAGTTCTCAATTGCATTTCTATTTGATATCTAGTCAAACCAACGTTTCCCTATAGTCCCTGTAAACAAAAGATTTGTCATTTTGGCAAATGAGGATGATCAGTATGGATGATTTTTCACATAATTTCACCTTTATAGACTTCTATCATCACTATCTGAATTTTTCAGACCAAATGATACTTCAGAAAAACAAGCAATGGAAAACATATTCTTATAAGGGTATGATAAAAAAGCAGCCTTGAAAGTAATCAATAAATGCTCCTTCATTCACCTTTAGTATCCCATATGTGTGGAGAATTTCCATGCAGAAGACAGGATGGACCATCTGACTGGATCTTCTCTAATCCTTCATCACTTTGCCTCTTTTGTGTAATTTACACTATTTGTGTCATGCCAATAAAAATCTGTAGGCCACACCATAAAGCTTTGTTGTCTGTATATTGATAGAATGATGGCAATTGGCAGGACTTAGCATTTTCACTATAATACTCCTTATTTCTGTCATAAACCCCTAACAGGCTTTTTTTCATCCATATGTCCCAGTGTAAACTAATAATCCTGAGCATTTCTCTTCACATTATATTATTCATGAGCATGAAAGAATCTGAACACAGTGAGTCTCTTCACCTCCCATGAAAATGAATTACCATCAACATCCAGAGACCCAGGAACGAGGGCTCCATCTGGAAAGAAAAATACATTGCTGCTTGGTTAAAAACAACTACTTATGTTAACACAATAGCTGAAATTGTGTTAGAACAACTCCAGAGGAGAGCCACTGAGTTGATCAGAGGGATGAAGCACCTCTCCTGTGAGGAAAGGCTGAAAGAACTGTGATTGTTCAGCCAGGAAAAGCAAAGCCTTTGAGATGACATAATAGTGGCCTTGCAGGACTTGAAGAGATCTTCAAGGAAAGATGGGGCAAGGTTATCTGCAAGAGCAGGTGGTGACAGGAGAACAGGGAACAGGTTCAACCTGAAAGAGAGGACATTTACATTAGATATTAGGAGAAAATTATTTTTTGGGATTGTGGTGAGGCACTGGGCAGGTTCCTCAGCAATGTTGTGGATGCTGCATCCCTGGAGGTGCTCAAGGCCAGGCTGGATGGAGCTCTGAGCAGCCTGGTCTAGCAGAAGGTGCCCCTGTCCATGATGGGGGATTGGAATGAGATGATCATCAAGGTCCCTTTTCAACCCAAACCACAAAAAATTAAAAAATAGAACTAATGTTCATTTTCACCAGACAACAAAAATCTTCCACGATATTTGATCTTCAGGATAAAAAAGCCTTCATATCTAATTGCACATGCCTTCAAAAATAGGAAAAATGGCTAATGAAAAAGCATATATTGAAAATTGTTTGCCTGAACAGCATTCTCAAATTCCTACTGATGGAATAAAAAGCTAATTTAATTACTCTATTAGTCATTTTTTTCACATTTCAACTTTCGTAGTGGTAATTTTAATTTTCACAGATACTTGAAAAAAACAAGAACAAAGAAAAAGAAAAACAAAATCAAATTATAGTTTTTTGCATTGATTAGAAGTTTTTTCTGTTCTTTTAACTGCTTCAGCATTTGTCCAATAATGACTCAATGAAATAATATGTAGTAGGGGTTGTGATATTAACTGACACATTGCAAACAAAGCATTTAAAGGAGGTTTCACTGTTTATACTTGAAAGAGTCCTTAGAAGTCAACAGCAAAACTTCTGTTGATTTTGATAGAAACAGAACTGATCCCATGCTCAGTGACTTGCATCAGAAAATTATCAAGATTGTACCACAACACTGCTACCTTGTGGCATGACACGGAGCAAAATCATTATTGCTTTTGTGACATGCCTCTCCCTTCTCTAACAGGGATGCCATGTGTCACAAACTGCTAATGCCTCATCTTACACTTGAAGGTATGATTCCCTTTCCACTGTAAGTCTTTATATGACAATTAGTGGAAATCTGTGCCTATTTTACTCATTTTATTGACTACAAAGTTTTAAAAGAAGATGCCAAATCACTTTCCCCTTATGATTCCAATTCATAATCTATTAGTTCTTAAAGATGTTAATCATGTTGCAAAACTTTGTAATGCTGATGTTAGGAAAAAGGATATAGTTTTCCAGTAATGACCTGAACAAGTCGGGAACTAGTTTGTATATCACAGATAAAAATACCCTTCCTTACTCCACTATATTTATGTCTCATTAGTTTATGGACCTAAAGCCCTCCAGGGACTGTCACTCACAAATCCATCTAATGTTTATGAGCTCTAAATTTTGCATTTGGATCTCTAATTTATCCAACAGATATGGAAAATCATATAGATAGAAAACTCCCTAGTGCCTACAAAGCTCTAGGTTTTAATAGAGAGGGCAGAAATAGCATAAGCATAATGTTTAATATAAGCATGATGCTTAGCACATTAGTGGCAAGCTAAGTGTGGCATCTAGGAGGGAAGACATTCACTGTATTTCAGGGAAGTGGAATAGCATTCCTCCCAGGATTGTTGGCTTGTAATGACAGAGAGTGTTAATGCCATCCAGTTCCTGTTGAAGAAGTTTTTTAATGGAACATTGCCAACACAGGCAAGTGAGGATCAGCTATTTTCTGTTAGCTCTAAACACGGGGGACCAAGGGGGCACAGTCATTTCTCCACCACACATTATCAAAACAACTTGTTTTTATTGGCAAGCCCTATCCAAACAGGCCGACCATAAACGTACAATAATGTCAGATGTTCAGCACACGTTACTCCAAAATTCAAACCCATACAGAGGACTGTTATTACTACTCTACTACCTGAAACTTCTGTTAAGCATACATAGATTTAACCATTCTTTCAACTTCCTACAGCATCACACTTGGTGCAGTTGATGGATTCCAAGACAATTATCTTTCCTACTGATGTCGATGACCATACAGCCTCAAAACCACTATTGAGGTGTCTATAAAATAAAATATAAAATTGATTTATTAATCCAAAAAGAGAGCTATGTCCTAAAAGAATGCATGTAGCCACACTCTAAAGTTTAGGAAAATGAAATGGAAACAGAATTTTACCAAGAGAAAAACTTTAGGAATGGATAAGAAGATAAGGGATAGACATTTAGCAAGACTCTAAAAAGGCTGATCGTCAGCAGTAGTGTCTTATCAGTGAATGCTACATAAAAATTCCCAATAGTCACAACAATTCTGAAATTTGGTTGAAATAAAAATACTGTTTGTACTTAAATCCCCCTGTCCCGGCCGGAGGAATTTAATGAGATAATAATGCCTCTACTTCATGATTACCTGGGCTTTAGCTGTATATAAGATCCTTTTTCATACCAAATAAAAAATTCAAACTAAATGGGATGGACCTCACAGAAACTCTTTAACTGAGTGTTTTTTCACTAGAAAGGTGATATGTGTTACAGAAGTATTCAGTAGTATTTAAGGTATTTTCCCATTAAGGTCTTTCTGTTTAAGACCATCAGGCTTTATTATACTCCCATTGATCACAAAGATATAACTGAGTATATATTTCCTGGATACTTAAATATTTTGGCTTTCTTTCTGTTGTTTTGTTTTGCTTTATTTTGGTTTTTAAAAAATTATTATTCTATTTACCTGGTAATGATATGCCTGTAATGTTTCACTTTTATTCTCAGGTCAGTCCTGTGAACCAGGAGATAGATATTTACATTATTGTTCTGCCTGCTCTGTGTTAAGATGAATTCAGATGTAGTATAACTGCCCTGATAAATGTATTCTGAGTTCCATAACATGCATAATATGCACTTCTATACCATATCTCTTGGAATTAATACTGAAGGTAGTGGATTAGGTGTTTTATAAAAGTAACATTTGTAATAAAATTTGTTGGCAGTAGCAACCTAACAGCAGCTGGGGTTTTATAAAGAGCACATAATGATGATTCATTGCAGTAAGTACATGTGGATTCCTCAGATCTTCTCTCAGTTTACTTCATTCTTTGATTTAACAGTGATTACCTAGCTACATAATTATTTGAAAAAGCAAGCAAAAGTTATGTCAGCCATCTGCTAAATTACTAGTGCTATAAGCAAGATTTGTCTTTCAGAAGCAGATTCTTTCCTGCAATGCCACACTGATGTGAAATTAAATACCTGTGGTTTTCACCTGATATGCTCTCTATTGTTAAATCAGCAAGTGATCATAGACTGATAAAATACATTTCAGAAATGTATCAGTGGGGAAGAGAGGAAGACAGTTTAATGATTAAAATACTGAATTGAGTTTGAAAATCTGGAACTGCTATTCACAAACTCTTTACATATCCCTAAGTATGCATCTCTCTCTCTTTCTCAGTTGTTCTGACATGAAAATAAGACTCACACTGCTCCATGTCACAGAAGGACTGTGGAGAAAAAAAAAACAAACAAACAAAACTCCACATAAATAATTGATAGATAGTTTAACCTTCAATAAATTATACCTTACTATGCTGATCCCACTCTATCTCCAGACAGAAATAAGTAAATCAGTACCCTCTAATAATCTGCAATTACTTGCCCAGAGGGGAACACTAGGCAGAATATTTCAAGGGATTAGTAAGAGTTTACATGCTCGTTGCATTTTGTATTCAGACCCCCCATTCTTGAGACCTGCCTCTAACTTCTGAAGCAATGGAAAGTTTCCTGTTGAGCCATCAGTTCTGCTGCACACACTCTCCCAGCCTGCTCCGCATCTCCAGCTGGCCTGTGGGAATAAAAATAAAAACGAAAGCAGGGAAAAAAGCAGTGCCCGGGGAACGTATTATATAAGCACTGCAGACCTGAGTTTTGACTGAGTGTTGATCAGTTTTCAGTTCAATTACACAGTTTCCCAAAGCATTTTATATAACCCCAAAATATGTAATGATCTTGCCTATAGAAGGTAAAATATAACTATGGGAACACCCAAAGTATACACTGTTTTTCTGAAAGAAGTGGAAGATCCTAAATGTGGAGGTTTTGCAGACTCTTGTTACACTTCAAAAGGTTTGTGCACTATGTCTGGTAGGGTAGTATTCACGGCGTCTGTTTCTAGAGTGAAAGTATTCATAAAGATGTTTTTTTGCCAGACTAAGCACTATTAAATTCTTTCCCTACTTATTGTTTTTTTCACAAGCAATTTTAAAACCAGTCTGAATTTATTAAACAGACCTCAAAAGACTGATATTGTTTCATTGTCAAAAATAACATGTATTAATAGAATTTTTTCAGATTTTACATACAAGACAATAATCAACTTAAAAGAAAGAAATTTAATTTGTTGACTTAGTAACACTGATGACACTGGACTTCAGGCAAAAAGGAATTTGCTCCCAAATTACTACACTTTAGTATACTAAAGTGGTATACTTTTCTGTTTCAGATCAACATCATGTATCTCACTCTGTTTATCTCAATGTAGGAGAATATCAATGAATTAAATAAATCAATTACAGATAAGAGATATAATCTGAAGACAGAAAGAATGTTAATGACTTTACTGTTAGAGTAATTTGTAAGAAGGAATACATCTATCTGGACTCAAAGGCATGTTTTCTGGTTTTTCTCCTACATTTGATCAAAATCTTGACAGATTTCATCCATATGAGATTATTCAGGTTACACATTTACATATGACTCAAAAAAATTTTTGATGAAACATATTTCACCAGTTTTCTAAGTCGTGTTAGATGTTTAAGAAATAATGTCTTATTAATAACCAGCAGATTAGGTAGGACAATAGAACCATCTATCTGAGGCATATAGACCAACAGCTACAGGAATTGTAGCTAAAGGTACATCAGGTTTGAGGGTTTACCATGTTAGTTTCAAACCTTCAGAAAAAAATAAAGACATCTTCTACTCCTATTCTAGCTCAAAGAACATTTGAAATTCAGCTGAAATCTCCTGAAAGGAAGGTTTCATCAAGAAGCAAGTTTGAGAAAGCACATTAAAATTCTATCTATACCAACAATTACTTTCCAAGTATTCTAACTACAACTGGTAGTGTTTCTTATTTTGAAGCATACTTTTCCTTCCTGGCTGATGAAGAAACATATTGTGATCACCCACTCCTGATATCAAAGATTTTGCCACAAAAATTATGCCAATATCCCCACTTCATTTAATTTTTGGCCTCATCGTATATCCTTTTATTATGGTATAATGAGCCCACTTAAGCTGGAAGTCTTGCCAGCTTTGCAAGGTTTAATAATCAAAGATCAGCACATAATATCTTAATCTCTAAATTACTTAGAATTTGATATACCATACCAAATATATTGATGCATATAAAATGACATAGCAGAAATAACAATGGAAAGACTCACCCTGTTGCACTTGAAAATTTAAAAATCTAAACCAAATATGTAGGGTTAGCCTATAAATAGGGGTCATAATGTGACTCCAGCATATGATTAAATCATCACGATAATATCAATATTAAAATTCTTACATGGGGTTTTTTGCATGAGTCCATTTAAGGAAGAAAAGAATAAGTTTTCTTCCTTTGAGGAGGGCGGAGAATAAATGATGAAGTTGAAGGATAAAACTGAAGTGCATTTTCTGTGTGGAGGGGAACTAAAGACAGTGGATGAAAGCAGCAGCAGCTGGTACTGAGCACAGAATATCTAGCTAAAGCTCTTGAGAACTCCAAGTGAATCCTTCATAGGGCCCTCAAGGCTATTGCCTCCAGCTGACAGTCCAGTTTCTGCTTGGAAGACTACATATCAACTGTCCCTGCAGCTCTTAAAACCTCTCCTATACATCTCTGGCTCTGTCAACAGTGTGGTCAAGTGGAGAAAACACCATTCTGCAAATCTGGTAGGTGAGTTGTAAGGAGAAATATCATCCCGTGACTTGATTCACACAGGAAAAGGAAATCAATTTAAATGTTACCACTCTATATAAACAGGCAAAAGAAAAGGCAAAATGGTTCCAAAATTAAAAGGGTGAGATTAATGGGAAAAAAGCTTCTTAGTGTTCCACATTAGAAAAAATGTTGTTGAACAAGTCTGATTAATTTGCACAGTAATCTTCCTGGCTCAGCTTCAGAACTCCTCTGCCTCATGGACTGAATGTTAGGCCACATGAGATTAGGTAATATAAAGCTCTACTGCCAGAACTCCAAGCATTCAAGCCACTAAAATTTTGAGTCTGACTCAGAAAATAATTGGAATTAAAAAAAAAAAAAAGGTAAACTAGACATTCATGTGGAATTCATGTGGGGTTCATGTTCTTTATTTACTACGCAAATATTTCATTTCCCTACAAAAACCCACACTAACTTCATATGCTGATTGATTTTTTTATGTACCTGGCAACCACAAGGTCACAGGGAACTCAGTACAAGGATACAATTTCTTTTTTTCAATAAACACAAGCAATCTTCAATATAGTTGTAAGTTGTCATGTGTAAAAACAGTGTTCCCTGTTGTCCTTAAAATGTTCATAAAATAATTCCTCTCCCATGGTGGAGAAATTTTTGGAATAGCAGTTCTATGGAGACAATCTATATCTTGGAACGTTTTTTGCATCAGTTCCCTGCACGTGAATGATCATGCCTTTGCGTTTGCAGAATTACTTACGTTAGACCTGTGTCTGTCCTCATAAAACCATGACTATATTACTGGCATAGAAAAGGCAGATGGCCACACATAACCTCATGTACTCTAGTGCCCAAATCTCAGCTGCCCACCCTCAGCCACAGTCCAAACTGAGTGAATGGGTGAAGTTTCTAACAGACCAAAGCCAAAAGCTTGATGTTTTCAAGCTCTCCAGGTACATTCAGAAGAATGTATTTATGTGCTCTATCACTACTAAGAGACCCATGATACTGCTTAGAGATAATGTCGATGGTACTGCTTTGACCACTGCTGTCTTCGGAGAAGTTTTGAACTTTCATTCTAAAAAGTCTAATTTTCAAAGCATGAAGTTATAAAGTGTAAAATGTATCTGCAGGCAACCAGTACAAAACAGATTTACCCATGAATGCATGGCATCATCTTCATAATCAGTGTTCTACTGCAAATACATTTGATTCAGTAACTCTGTAAGTTACAGCAGAATAATTGTTAATGATTCAAAGTCTGCATGACACACAGTGACTGCATATTTAAAGTTATATTTTGTGAAGTTCTACATTTTTTGGTGTGGACTTAACACTGTATTCTCTTGTGACGGTGTTCACAGGGGTTTTCAGATTGGGGAAGAGACGAGGATCTGACTCCATGTTTCAGAAGGCTTGATTTATTATTTTATGACCTATATTACACTAAAACTATATTAAAAGAATAGAAGAAAGGATTTCATCAGAGGGCTAGCTAAGACGAGAATAGCAAAGAATGATAACAAAGGCAGCTGTCCCAGAATCTCTGTCTGAGCCAGCTGGGCTGTGATTGGACATTAATTATAACATCCAACACGGGCCAATCACAGATCCCCCTGTTGCATTCCACAGCAGCAGATAACCATTGTTTGCATTTTATTCCTGAGGCCTCTCAGCTTCTCAGGAGGAAAAATCCTAAGGAAAGGATTTTCCATAAAAGATGTCTGTGACATTTTCTGATCAGGTATCTCTATAAGGTAAGCCCATGACAGTCCACTAAGATTTGCAGGAGCATTTCATTATACCTTTCACTTTAGAAAAATGTCATAGAACCATAGAATGACTTTTGTTGGAAGGTGCCTTAAACATCACCTTGTTCCAAATGTCCTGTCATGGGCAGGGAGAGCTTCCATTACATCAGGTCACAGAAGTCCCCACCCAACCTGGCCTTGAACTATATATAAGATACGTAATGAAGATGGGCATAGAGTGTATCAAATTTGATCATCAAACATTAAACCTGTAAATTTCTTAAATATTAAAAATGGGCATAGTGGCTTTTTATCAATTTCTGTATTTTTCCCAGAGTTAGAGAATGTAAAACTTCATTCAAATGAAAAATTTGATTTAATTCATAAAAGTTATTCTCTGGAACTGCAGTGTACACAGAATTTACCTTTTATTCATGCAATAAAACCTACAGAAACTACTTAAAGATTTTGCTTTCAGAGGAATGTCTCTTTGTAGTAATAAACTTTAAAAAAACTCCCCATTCAGGTTGCTTTGTCTATTTTTAGCAGTGTAACTTTGTATTTACTAATAAAAATTTCCATCAAAAAGTACCATTAGAGTTAGTGACAGCTAAACACAGAATAAAAGATTCAAATTTAAATATTTTAGGGTGTAATAACACCTTTTTAAAAACTATCTCTGTATTTGGAAGTGATAAAATTGCTGTCATTTCCCGGTCTCTTGTGCTTCATGGTAAGAAACTGATGATTCATTCTTACTTGCCACTTTGGACAATCCATGTGTACTGAGCAGAATCCATCCTCGCAAAGGAATACAGGAGTTTTTATGTTCCTTTCAAACACTGAGCTTTGTGTTCTTCTGAGTAGCAATTGCAGCACTCTCACTCTATTGGGATAATAGAGATATGTTTTTTTGCTGTTCATAAGAGCTGAGCATAGAAACTGTAATAGGAAATTTCAGTTTATGAGGAGATATGTCACAATTTCCAGAAGAAAAATTAGCAGTGGCAAAAGATACCATCCTATTTAAAAAAAAAAAAAAATGTGGTACATAAAAGTCCATTAGAATGGATCTGATTCTTCCTGTTTGTCTTTTGACAGATGCAATTTTTATCAAAAAAGGATCCCTTAAGAAAAGAGATGGAGATGAACCCAGTAACTCGAGAATCTTTAGGAAATGTCTTGTGCAATGGGAGTAATTCATATAGATAGGTCCTTCAGGAGAAATCCTTAAAAACATCCATATGTTTGGAAAGACACTGTAAACACCTGTTAAAAATCTGGCACTTTGGGAATTTTTTTTTAAGGTTACAGCTTTTATTCTTGCAAAGAGAGCTCCAATTCATTTCCAGTTGCTCCTGATCTGTGTTGCCACATTTCCAGCTAGACTGTGTGAGCAGGGGAGTCTCTTTCCGTAGCGGGGAGAGCCTGACCTCTACAGGAAGGGAACATTTGTGGGCTTGAGTTTGGAGATTCCTCTCTCCACCTTAATTGGTAACTGCAGTCCCAGTCCCAGCTCAGTTCCGCTGTACAGCATTCCAAATCAATCCCCTTGTGAACCCAGATTCATCATCTTGAATATTTTGAAGTGTTCAGGAGGTGAGGTATAGAAGTGAGAAATACACCACATATTTGCATGGAACCTACCCTTCAGCAGGAGTCTAAATCCCGCCAAGACAAATAAAAATGAAGAATTTTAGTACACAGTTTGCCTCAGGTCCTCAGAGTTAAACCATGACTTCAGTGAAATCTTAGGGAATTTTTCCAAAGTCTATCTAAGTTTAAAAAAAGCACTAGGTTATCCAGTAAAAGATAACTGCTTCTCATTCAAATGTAGCAGCTTTGCTTCCCGAAATCATGTCATATCAGGATTTTTTAAGAAATGTTTTTAAGGAGAACATGAAATCAGAAATAAGTTACACAGGTGAAGAATGAATGGATGTGCAGGTATTTTTTAGAGTATTCTGATTTTAAACTTTTACTCTCATTTATTTCTTGTTCTTTCAAGAAAGCACTTGAGTACATTATCTGTACAATAGAAAGAATTGAAGCCACTCTTTTTTAAAAACCAAAATAAACATGGGTAAGACAGACATCTGCCTGGAATGAACTTGGTATGACTGACCTTGATTTGGAAGAGAATGAGAGCAGCCTTGACTGAATAGTCACTTGGTGTCTCTACTCATTGTATTTTTTTATGATTTCTATGAAAAATAAAAAAGCAAAGAAAACTTTAAGCAACTGCTTGCAGTCATAATACTACTTTATATGTGAAAAGCAGCTGTTCTAGTATTTGAATTACCATCATAAGGCACATTAATTCAAGAAAATGCAATAAAAAAGTAACCTGTAACACAAAGGTTTTCCCTGGGAAAAGCTGTTCCCATTACTTAAGATGTACTACTCTTTAGTGTGTGTATATGAAGGCCTTTATATTCACTGAATGTGAATTATTTTCTAATTCTGTGGCCAAAAATACTTTCAGGGAATGCTAAGTGTGCAAGTACATTAACTTGTGCCTTGAATATTTGCACACAAATATAGGACAAACTTTGAATTTCATATAAAAGGACATTCTTCTAATTTCCATAGAGAAAGAGCAGGTCACTCAAGCTGATACCATAGGCAGCAGTTGCAGCACATATTATGTGTCATTTCAGGAACAATAAAGTAATACATAAATATTTATTATCCATTGAAATATTTTTAATTAGTATTCAGTTATAACAAATTACTCACTGGAATGTTCTATTCTATTTAAATAAGATGGTAATAATGTGATTAATCCCATTATAGAATGAGTTTCATTTTCTGAAACCACAATTAAACAAGCAGTGGTGGGTCGGTTGGACTGAAAGATCTTATTAGAAAAGCTCTGCTAATGTTTGTCAGAGTCAGAAATCCTTATCCAGTAGTGAGGGGTGCTTAGGTGTTGAAGGTAATGCCAACTTTTTCAGCCATTCCATGACTGAAGCTAGCCAGTCTAGGAGTCGACATAAAATTTCAGTAAGTGCTCAGAAACTTTACATCTGTGACCTCATTGAACTCAGGATCTCAGGGAATTGTCTGTGTTCATAATAGCAAATTCTGTCTCTATTCACAGGAAAGAAAGGAGAAAAATCTCGGCAGCTCAGTTGCATGCGTCAACAACTTTCAACGCAGGTTAAACTGTAAGCAAATCAGTTCTCTGATTTCAAGCTTTTAATTCCTTCCAGAATTAGCACTAACCTGAGGGGATTTCACAAAAAGAAAGGCAGTGTTTTATCAAGTAGAAAGGACAGGAAGGGGAAAGAGGGAAGGAGGAAGGAGAAAAAGAGAAAATGGAAAACTGTTACCAACTAGCTCTGTAAATTTTACATTCTCTCAACAATGTCTAGTATACAAATGCTTTAGGGAAAATACATTTATCAATGTATTTTTAAAGCATGATATATTTTTTCACACATGTCATTATATGTACTAGGATTTCTGGTCATGTGGTTTGTAAGAAAAATGTAGCAACTAATATAAATTGTGACAAAGTATTTGATCATAAATCTAAAAATTGTCTGATATTATATGGGAGGAAGAAAGTAGTATACACCTTAACTTCCCACTTCCCCACTTCACACTCACCTTTACATCAATATAGATCTTTAATGGGAAGTAACATTTAAATTTAAGTATTAGTATAAATCAAGCAGTACGTCAAATTTTAAAAACTCTTTATTTTTTCTATTACTGAAATACACAAGCACAATTATATATGAATTATGAAAAAAATGCTTACCAAAATATCTAAAAGGTGTAGCTATTCTGTATTTTAATAAATAGACTCAGCAGTGTGGAGAATAATAAAAAATGAAAAAAATAGTATAGAATTCATTTGTCAAACTAATTGAAAACTGATCAATGAACAACAAAAAGAATACCCCTGTATTTTTCTCACAGGATTTTCCTGTGTTGTCCCACAAACTTCTGGGAAACTGGGGAATAAAATAATAGGGTGCCTCAAGATTCCTCTGCCATGGCATTTAAAAATTCAGATCTTCCATTAATTCCAGTGACTTTGGAACACCCAACGCATCTCTGTGGAGGCACAAACTTTGCAGATCAACCATCGAAGTGTTGGCACCATTACTTTTTAAGACCAGGTCTCTTGGCAGGCATGTACATCACACTGTGGACAACATTAGTAGTTTTTAATAGTTAAATGTGAATATACAAAATAACTGTACAGTTTTAATACGTAGAGTATAACTTTTGGTACCTTACAAAAACATTATAGGCTCACTGAGGTTTACAATTTGAAAAATATCAGCTTTCAACTCCAAATTCTTTTTGTGGTGAAATAAATAAAAAGCTGTAGAAAATGTCTTACACTGTGAAAAATGTTTTTCTTTACTTAAACTGAACTGGAAATCATTTGAACTGTTAAATGAAATGGTACTAGGGACAACAAACATCTTAATTTCTGAGTAAGTGAAACACATTCCAAAAATATCCCCAAAAATGAAATAATGTGACTAAAAAATGAATCTGAAAGTATATCCTTTGACAATTATGTGTTTTTTCAGATCTAATTCAGAATAATTTTTTCATTATATTAGGATTCTTACTTGTTGAAATTAGACACTGCAGAGTACTGCATTGTAGCTAAAATGATATACTTTAAAATAAAGTTTAAATTAATGGAGCTTCATTTTTGTATGGGAAAATGAGCTTCATTCAGTTATGCAGTATTTCAGGTTAATCTTCAGAAGTACTGACTAAGTAATTGCACTGTAAAAGAGCCCATGTTCTGCTTCTTACTCCAAACGAAATTTTTTTTCTAGAATAAGAGAAATTTTCTCCAAGAGCCTGAAATCTCTCCTAATGATTTTTTCCCTGTAGGTCACTTGAAAAGTTTTTGACCTTGAAAAGTATCAAAGCCAGTATTTTTCTTATTAAAAAGGAAAAAAAAAAGGAAAAAAGAAAAGAAAAAAGGAGATTATGCTCTCCAGCACCTTAGCTATCAATGTATGTTTTGTTATGTTAAAAGGCTATCATGAAAATTCTAATCAATCCAGTACAATATAATATATAAATCATGTATAATCTATTATTTTCTGCCACAGGAAATATTGATTCTACAGAATGGTAACTTTTGTCTTTCAAACACGTAGCATCTCTCTTCTAGTTTGTGCATTTTGCCACAAAGTGTAGATGGTGATTATAGATAAGTTCAAAAATAGCACATAAAAGACATGGCAAAAAACCACCAAACAGTAAATTCTGTTGTATGATTTTGAGGATAATGGGGAAAGCTGAAAGCCATAGCTATGTTTATGTTTTCTATATAGCAACAGGAAATGGCAGAATGTCATGCAGCCTCACTGTACATTCAGAATAAAAGTGTCAAAATCGGGAGAATGAAGCAGAGGAAATAATTTCAAAAAGCACAACAATCTAGATAACAATCATAGTAAAGTCAGACAACTGTGAACCCCAGTTTCAGATGTTAGGCTAACTGAAAGCAGCTATTGTTGCTTCAATAATAAAGGCACTTCCATATACAGAATCTTGATGCCTAATGGCAATTATTAGGATGCTAGATGGAGGAAGAGAAAGAGCAAAAAGTTATTGGTCCTTCAGCTATCTGCCCTTTAACAAGCCAGAGGTACCTCAGTGAGTTTATTATCAGAATGGCAATGCAGGGACATATTTCAACACAACAGGGTAGTCTCCACAAGAAGAAAAGTAATCAGAAACTGATGTGACTCAATGGACCAAATCCTTCCCTCATGTTACTTTAAACCTGCTCGTAGTTTCAGAACAGCCTGATACACTAGAAATGCACATTCCCTCTGTCAGGTGAACATGGTCTACCCACAAAAAGAATTTTCAAAGGTTTATCTCAAAAATAATGAAGTATAAACCTCATGCCGAAAGAGTAGAGTTTAGTTTTACCAGGAGAGAATTCGAGATGACTTTCTCTTCCTGGATGAAAAGAGATAAATTTCAGTCTTGCCAAGGTGAGGGGTGGGAAGGAAGGCAAAGCAGCTGATTAGTTTATAAATGGTGAAATGATGGTAATATGGCTTCTATAAACTCAGATAAGATTCCTATTAATCACTAGGCCCTATCTAGCAACTAAATACTTCTGAACTCCTATTTTTTCCTGCTAAATTTAAAGTCAAGGTCTAATAATTTTATAACTGAAAACAACGGGAAAGGTGCGAGCACCTTAGCAAAATTAACTTTTCACATATGGGATGCAAATTATAGAGCTTTGTTTGGGGGTGGACTGCACACATACTTGCATGCCAGCATGCACCTTAATGTCAGATGAAACAGAGACATTATGAAGTGCTATATTTTTACTGGAAGTTAACCCAAGTGCTATTATTCTATGTGAGAAACAATCAATCCAAGTACTGCCAGATACTGTTAATGCTTTGCAATATATCAAAACCCCTTTGGTTTTATTTATAAAACCTAAACAATGACAAGAAAAGCCAATGCAGTCAACAAAGCAACACAATTATTACAGGATATTGGATATATGGAACAAACCATAAAGACAATTGTAGCTATTTCTCATGACAAGGAAAGAAAGTCTTATTTTAGGTATTAGCCCATATTTTTTTAATATTGAAAATATATATGCCCTTTATTCATTTGTTTATGTATTTGAAGAATATCTCTACTATGTCCGTACAAACACACACGTAAATATAAACAGATATAATTTTGTATGTGTAAATATAAAAATGCATATGCATACGTGCCTTATCAATTTTATTCTACATTCATGTACATCTTAATTTTGAATCATCTGGGTTTTAACAGTCTTTTCTTATTACTTCTCCTTAAGTTACTGATATTGTTTCTTAATTTTAAAACGAGTTTAATTTAATCACTTGTGAATGGTAGTGACTGGAGAATTTGAGCACAGAATAATTTTTCCTTAATGAGCAATCTACTCACAATGAATACAGAACACACCCAAAAGCATTACTTTAGATAAAATATATATGAATGCAGTTTATTAATGATTGATCAAAGTTTATTTCAAATCATTGACCTGAATCAGGACATTGTTCTGAATAGGAATTATTTAATACACTGTTCATCCCAAGACTGAAAAATACTGTTATGTTCAGAGCTACTACTATATAGCAAATAACCCATAAAATAAATTGTGACCTTAAATAATATGAACATATAAAAAATCTTGCCATTTTCCATATTTGCACACATGAAAGATTCTAATAGATTTATTGTTAAAATTGTTCTGCATACAGTGTACACATCATGTGGGGAAATATATTCAAGCTATTTACAGAAATCAGAGTTCTATTTAGGCTACTGTGATTTTCCAAGGAAAATGTCTTCATTTAAATATATATATGAATAGCAGATTGCAAAAGTGAATAATTCAGTCAAGAAATAATACCAAGAGACATTTTCAGAGCTCACAAAATGTGCTATATTATGAGATGGCTGAGGAGTCTTAATAAACTCCATCCACAAAGCAGCTTTGCTTTTCAACTAAATAATTTATTAAAATAAAACCTTTTTTTAAATAAAAGGACTCTTTATTATATACATATCATGAAAAGCCCCTTTATAATACAATATACTTTGAAGAAGAAAATCACATTTTAATAATTTTCTAGACAGTAGCAAGGAGATTTACAAATGGAAAAAACAGTTACGTAAAATATTTTGCTTCTCTCTTGAGCTTTTCTTGCAAAATTCTAAAAGAAGATTCCTTAAAGTTGTGAAATTCCAAAGTTTCAAATCTATTAAAGGTTTACATGACAGTAAGTAAATTCTCATCTTTAACATTTTCCAGAAATCTGAAAACAATACAAACTTCTTGAAAAGTAATGTATCCTCAGTCTTTACATGTAAATATTCAATTTGTGCTTACAAAAGAAAATATAAGGAAGGTAGCTGTGCAAGTAGGATAAAGAAGAAAAAAAAATTCCTTCTTGTTTCTTGACTAAAACACTAATTATAATAGCAAGAAAATGTTCTTTCTCAGCCCTTTGCCACGTGGGCATGCTCAGGGATTTTAGCTGGAGCTGACAAATCACCATTTACTTTCTCTATCTCGTTTCAAGGCATCACTTGGGACAGACAGGTTTTGAAACCTTTTTATTTTCTCAAGGTGGGGTAGACCAGTCTTCAAACAGCTACCCTTGC
Organism: Melozone crissalis; assembly: GCF_028551555.1. NCBI lineage: Eukaryota > Metazoa > Chordata > Aves > Passeriformes > Passerellidae > Melozone > Melozone crissalis. Next base: position 28,631,880 of record NW_026535784.1, on the reverse strand, counting down.
CAAATGTTAAGTTTGCCAAGCCTTGCGTGGTGGCTGTAATATTATGATGGCATCCTAAAATAAATGTTTCATCTTCCTATATTTATTTAAAATTAGTACTAATTTTAATATTAATTCAATTTTCAGAAGCTGTCTTACTAGTAAGAAAATTTATTTAATATTTCTTCCTGAAGTTATTCTTAATGATTTCCTTTGGATCCTTATTCATTTAGACCTAGCAAGTGCAAGTTACATTTGTCAGACTGGTTTTAGGTTTTTGTATTCATTGTTTATTGACTCCCACCGTTATGAATTATTTTCCATCCCTTACTGCAAACATTTCCAGTGTGTTTTCAACAGTCAGAACCATGGCTGAACTATTCAGGCTCTATGGCTTACAACTGGTCACTTTAGTTGCAGGCATTTGATATCATTTCAGAATGACCAAAACCTTCGAAAAAGGAGACTAATGAAAAGGCAATAATTAAAAGAACTAAAGAAAAGGCAATACTATTTAAAAAATCAAACACTCGTGTTTACATGGGAATATTCTGCTTAAAGATCCTTGTTGTTTACACAGGCAACACAAAGATCACTGGCACCAAAGGGTCACAGAAAGCTCAGCTAAGACTCTGGAAAAGTATAATTTTATTTTTTTCCTATTCTCATACTTTCCCCCACAGCCTGTGAGAAACTAGACTCCGTGGACTAGTGAGATTAGACTAAGTGGAGCTGTGCTTTCACATCAGAAATATTTTTGTTATGTTTCTACCACTACCCATTCCCAAGTCTTTATGGGAGGAAATGCCTATGAGATAAAATATCGAAGTATTCCTGAATAGCAAGTAATAAGTGAACACAGCAAAACTGCAAAACTCTTAAAAATGGACAATTAATGCCATTCAGCATTTTTTCTATGATTTTAAACATTTTTTTCTCCTTCTTTGAATTCAAATTTTTGAAGTACAAATTAAATAATCCCCTAATGTTGACAGTCTGATGGAGATGAGCACTAACCATGGAAGAAGTGGAAATTATACCTATTTCAAGCTAGAAAACAGAATTTTTATATTTCAAGGAGTTTTATCTCTTTGTTAGAAACAATGTTTATTATTATCCTCTGGGTGGTATTTCTGTAGCTTTTGTTTTGATATTAAAGTTATTAAACTTGCCTCTTCTATTCTCATTACCAGGATATTTTATGGGTAAATCCACTTAAGGAACCTATTGTGCTTTCTGATCAAAGTGGAAAATGAACCCAGGTTATAATAAGCAATTTAATTTTTAATGAGCTGATTGAGACCCAAGGTCATAACATAGGACACAAACCAACCAACCAAAAAAACCCAAACAACAACAAAATTTCCAGCACAGAACACTAATGACAGCATACTACACATGACCCGGGCAAAATAATATTTGGCAGACTACATCTAAGAACTATCCCACTTGTATTTTTTATTTTCTTCCAGAACCTTGACTAAGTCTAAGTAAGGTGTAGCATATTAAATAATACAGAAGCACATAAAAATGCATGAGACTTGTTTTCTGAAAAGAACTTAGCAAGGATGTTTATTGAATGCAAATTTCCCAAGCTCAAGTTTAAATGCTACAGCTACAAGCTGAACATTTAACCCTCTAATATATTTTAAAACACCTTAGAAGGTAGCTAACTACTGTTTTGGAGCATAATTCTGCCAGAATGCTACATGTAACTTGCACTGATGTTCTTGGGATTTGGCCTTTCAGTCTTCAGAAATAATTAATCACAGGTAAGGAAAATCTTTACCCAAACATGGTGTCCTTGCTTTCTTTGCAGCTTATAAATTAAGTAATGAAATTTTATTATTTTTTAATACAGCCTTGTTTAAGATTTTACTTGGCATATTCTTTGACTTTTTACTGGTAGACATTCTAACAGCTTTCTTTTTCTCTAGCAGTAGAAATATTTATTCCATTAAGCCCTCTAGTAAGCTCTTTATGTCCAAGATACACATCATTTTGCCCTGACAAAACTGCTCTCTGTATTGCAGGTAATGTCCTTATGAAACACACTCTGTCTCATTAAAGGAATATAAAATTTAAAATTAAATTAGATATACCTTCAAACCTAGCAGAATATAAGCAATAGAGAAGATGCTAATGAGTTCTGCAGGTTCTACAGGTAGTCCATGGATCAAGTCCAGCCCACAGGATGCTTTCCTCTGCTTTACTACCTTTTCTCCAGGGAAGAGAACCAACTATTTGAGCAGCTAATTGCTGCTGGTCCGGCCAAGCACTTCATCATGGTACTGTCACTGCCTCTACTTTCCTAGTGGGAAGGGAGAGGAAAGAAGAAAAGAGGGTGGAAAAAACTGCCCTCATCAAAAGAGAAGGAGAAAATGTACCCCTGCAGAGCTCCAAAATAATTATTTCTAAATGGCAGTAGCATAAATCACAGAAAGAAACAGGCACATGCCCGTGTTGGTATCAGCTGGCAGAGCCATGAACTGCAACTTTAATGAAAGTCAAAGAGTCTAAAGGAAGAAGTGAAGTCCAGTTCCTGCAGCTGTTGTGGAGACAGTGGCCCTGTATGGAAGTTAACTCATTTCCTCAAAACAGTTTTTCTTAGTAAAATGTCCCTCCCTTCCTTTCTCTCCATTACTAACAGTATATGCCAACCCATTTCAATCAAGAGTTGGACAATAGAATAAATATAAGAATGCGCTGTCTGGTAAAGTATTACTGAGGAGGTATTCCTCCATCTTCAGCTAAAGATTGGAGGAGGAGAGGAGGACACCAGCCCTAAGGGATCAAGAGGCTCCCTATGAAGAACAGAGAACAATTTGAGATACATGCTCAGTTATTTAAATACATAATAATACACAAAAGAATTATATGAATGTCATCTTATGTACCATTGGTATAATATACTACACATTTCAGGTGTGCTGCAGAAGTGAAATCCCACTTGTTAGCTATGCAGGAGCTAGGCATGGCCTTATTTTTCCTAGTAATAAGAACAGCTTGTCTTAACAAGCATTTATTCTGAAATGCATCAAAGGAGGTTTTGCTTTTTCTTTGCCTGGTGTTTTTCTTTCCATTTCATTTCAAAAAAACTTACCAGTCAGTGCCCCTGAGATTTTGTCCACACAATTTATTATTTCTGCTAAAAGTGAAGAAGAAAAATAAGAAAGTGGAGGAGAAGAAGAGAGGGAAAAAGAGGAAGAGAAAAGGAAAGAAGAAAAAAGGAAGGGAGATTGATTCTCAGTGAGGATGTTCTGTTTGCAGAAAAACTCCAAAAGAATGAGGAGGGGGAATGGAAATTATAAAAATTATAAGCAGTAGGTGAAGACTGATAACTCAGTGTCTGGAGATGGCACCAAGTTAACCTAAGTGTTTAATTTGTTGTTTTAACAGAAAGGATGTTGTATAAAAAGATTATAGGATATAATTTTAGATATGGCGTCCATATGCTTGTTATCCATTACTTGCACAGTGCAAGTTCCTCCACCATATTTTATCTGCATATTATTATCATAGTGTGCTATTCTACTGCCCCGGGAAGGGACACCATCAGTAACTCACCAGAAACAGAGTAACAGGATTGGAAGGCTGCTTCAATCTTCTTCTGAAGGTGCACAGAGATGGACACATTGCTTCACACCTTTTTGGGGAAAATTATGGAGACCAGACAACTCTGATATAAAACATAAAAGCATTTCCACTTGCCAAACTCATGTTAGAAAAGCTTTGCAACAGCTCTCCACTTGCTTAAAAAAATACTGTCAGAAAATCATTATTAATCACTCAGTTTTGTACTGTTTAATATACCATTCAACATATATGGATGATACATATTTTTTATTTAAGTTGTGCCAGATATACACTGATTATTTTGTTTAAATGTTTCATTCTGAATTAGAATTACATTTTCCTTTAGTTTTGGGAACTTCAAAAGATGAACCTTCATTATGTTTTTGTTTAGATAGTTGTGGTAAAAAACCCAGACTATTTCCTCAAACTAAAATTCTAAAAACCAATACACTGCTTGCTGTTATTTTCCTCTTCAATTCCTCTAACTTATCCTGAGCTCTTGTCAATTTTCAGAAACTATACCTCTGTCTTCAAGTGTTGTTGTGGATTTTGGATTGTCAACTGAAAAAACAAACAACAAACCAGCAGTTGCAGGTAATAAGATTTGATGGTAGCACAAATTACATATAGGACAGATGCCCAAGACTGTGTTGGCCATGATGGAAGTAGGTGTTCATTAACACAGAATGTAGGGACAAAATGGTATAAACACACTTTAAATTAACATAAAAACAACATCATTCCTGAAAGCACTCTGGAATAACATTGAATCTAGAGAAATCAATAGCATTTACTAGAGAAAAGATGCTCAAAACCCAATCTGTATTTGTCAATATCAACCTGCTCAATGCAGTTTCTGTAGCTGTAGTGTATATTTCTTGCATAGGTAGGAGAGTGACAGCACACATATCTTTTCACCTGTTACAAGATGTAACCTCAGCAAACTTAATGCCATACTTTGGTAGAAAAAGTGTAGAGCAAAAATATCCTTAGTCACAGTTGTGAGAATGACAGAAATTTGTCATAGACTGAAATTTGTAGTCTCCTGTGTTCAAAATGCCAAGACAACCTGTCAAATTTTTCAATCAAAAACCTTCTTTCTTTTACAAAGTCTTGACATTGAACCAGTACACTCAGTGACTTTGTACAATACAGGTTTGGAAAAGGCATGATGGCAAATTACTTTTGAAAAGCAACACAAACACCACATGGTCTTCCCACCTCATCTGAAAGCAGGAGGCAATTTCATGGCAATTCAAAGACACCAGCAGTATTACAAATTATCATGATGAAAACTGTGATAATTATTGTGGCATTTCTTTTCTCCAATGCTAGGAAAATACCTAAAGTGATGGAATCAAATTCTGTGCAGTTTTGTGCAGTCTATCTTTCCCAAACTTGCATGTAAATTTATTTAGAAAGTAGCACCACACACACAATCCTTTTCAAGTAGCATCAGTTCAAATTACTGTCTTCGCTTGCTGACCACTGACCTAACTAAACATTTTGAGACTGTGAATTATAGGGGACACTTGAAGATTTTGCAGACCTATGAATGCCTTACAAATTTTATTTCTGAAATATCTAAGTCTCAGTAATTTAGATGGTGGTTAGATAGGTAGAAAACTGAAAGTCATCTTTAATATCATAAAGAGTTTCTGTACTCTTTAACACCTTCTCTCTATTGTGCACATGGATGCACTTTGTGCCACTGGCAGAGATATATTTATTCAGTTTCTTACTGATGCAAGATGTTCAGTCTGCAGACACGTGTGGCTGATTTCTTCATTAGGGAGCTTCTTTTTGCTGATGACTGTGAATTGGTAGCTCACTCAGTCAATATCATTCAATTTACTATTGATGACTTTCCTTGGGCACACTATCACTCTACTTTTTCTGTGAAGGTAAGACAATGGACACTCCAAACCAACCAACACAGCGACACGAGCACGTGCACTCACATTTTTGCACTTAGGAATGTTTTCTCAAGCCTACAATATGCTTTTTTAGCTTGTCATTGTTCAGATAAAGACACACTGTGAAAATGCTGCCGCATTGCATAAATCCTACTTTGAAATATAAGAATACAAACCTTGTAGCTTCAGTGCCAGCCCCCAGAGATGCACTGAGCATTTTCTCTCAGAACACTGCAATGTGCTCATGAGACACAGGTCATTCTCCCCGTACGGGAAATTCAGTTGCATAGGCAATGCTTCTAACTATACCTGGAAAACTGAATGCTACATCTTCCTAACAGGACAATCCCTTAATAACAACAAAGGTTATTATTTATACTCATGTCCTGATCCCAAAAACGTGGCTGTAACAATGATTACACGATATGGTCCAATTCACAAATAGCTATGATTATCTTTGGGTGCCTTCTGCCAAAATAGTCAAGGCACACTGCCTTATCCATTGCAACACGATAGAGGTGTACTGCACAAATCTGAGCATAAGGCAGTTTACAGCATAGCAGACTCAGTATTTGTGGCTAATTCTGTTTAACTTATAAAGTTAAACAGCCTTTAAAGTTTCTTTAGCCTTTCTAAAGTTTCATAATTAAATTTTGCAGCAGAGTGCCACAGGCTTCCCTGTTCCTCAAATGGAAATGAATGAACTTTTCTGCATTCACCAGGCTGACCAGAGCAAGAAAAGATATTGGTGGGCTTTCAGTTAGCCTAGTATAAAGACAAGTAGTCCTTCCAAAGGAAAAGAGCTACAGAGAAGTTTGGACTGTCCTCTCTTCTGTGACATCGATGTGACTTACAGACTGAGTAATGGGGTTTCTTTTGGAACAGCTGGGATAACCCAAGGGCTCCTAGTCATCATGAGCCAAATGCTCAATCATATGTGAAAGAAGCTTAAAATCATACAAAACACAACACAACATGCAGTACTTTTCTTGCAGCTTTTTTCTTTCCACATCTTATCTCCTAAGTAATAAACCTTTCTGCTAAAGACAACAGAGCTAATGAGCTTTGCTACACCATATGTCCATCAGCCAGGCCTTCTGTGTCTCCTGGTATTAGCGACTAAAAAGAAGGACCACTACAAACTTTTAAAAGGTTAAAGATTCCATTTGCTCTGGATTAACTTGGCTAAAATCCACACACATTCTTCTGAGTGAAAAAACTTCTACAGCCTAAATGAATGGAGTCACTGTTTTCTAAGATTAGACCACTGATACCTCCTAAAAATAATTTTTATCCAAGTTCATTTCCTAACTCTTTTCTGAGTGATACAATAACATTGATGTTTAATGGCTCTCCTTTGTTTGAAATAAGTTCCCTTTTATTGTATGAATTTTTACATCAACTTAGTGAATGACTGAAAACCTAAATTTTTCTTTCAAGGAATCAGTTTGTGTGGCAGCACTTTAAATTATAATTTGACCCATTATGTTCAGTGGAATGAGGGCACTTAAGAAAGCAGTGTTACTTTATATGGAAATTTCAGCTGCCTGAAAATTCCTGAACACAAAGACATAGATATGTTGAGATTCTGAACATACTACTACTACATTTAGTATAGTCTATCTCATCCATGTCTATTTATTCAGACTTTCAGATCCAATATTTGCAGCATACTTCTTAAGAGTCATCATATTGTCTTTGAATACTGTTTTGCAGTACTGTTTTACACTACATTAAATAAAATACAATAAGCAACAGACTTTATATCTTCCACGGCTTTCAGATGTAAGAGAGACTGGGGTTTGCACTTCACAAATAGTCAATACAAGCAGCTGAGGAGCATGTAAGGAGCAGGGCTTTCCTCTGCAGAACTGAAGCATTATTCATGAAAAACCATGCAGGAAATCAATAGAAAATCCAGAAACAGAATTATTACCTGCTAGTTTCATATCAGGGAGAAAGACATTCCATCCCAAAAGGTAGGGGGTTTTCCCCCTTTATTGAAGACAGCTTCCGTGCATTGGAACATGCAATACACACTTCTTTCTGAAGGACTCTCAGTCAGATTCTCTGATGATTGTTGAAATTTAATTTAAATTAATGACTGTCTAAATCTTTGTGAGGCACTGCTTTCATAGGGTAAGAAGGTATAACTGAGTAAAGAAAACTCAGCTTCAATAGGTAGTGTTTGAGAACGTTCTATTTTTGCCTATAGACTGTGACAGTGTTCACAGGGGTTCTTGGACGAGGGAAGAAATGAGGATCAGACTCCATGTTTCAGAAGGCTTGATTTACCATTTTATGATATATATTACATTAAAACTATACTAAAAGAATAGATGAAAAGGTTTCATCAGAAGGCTAGCTAAGAACAGAATAGGAAAGAATGATAACAAAGGTTTGTGGCTGGGCTCTCTGTCTGAGACAGCTGGGCTGTGATTGTCCATTAATTACAAACATCCAACATGAGCCAATCAAAGATCCACCTGTTGCATTCCACAGCAGCAGATAACCATTGCTTGCATTTTGTTCCTGAGGTCTCTCAGCTTCTCAGGAGGAAAAATCCCAAGGAAAAGAATTTTCATAAAAGATGTCTGTGACAACAGACTTTCAAAGAAAAGCCTCATTCTGATTCTTTGAAGTTTTCCAGTAAGGAAGGAAGGAAATGAAACTGTCAGTGCAAGTAGTTTTCAAGCAAAGACTTAGGGAAAAAACAAACAAACAAACCAGCAAACCAATCCCACCATATTAAAAGAAAGCATTAAAAAAATCCTATTAAAACAGGAAACTCAAATTTAATAAAGCCTTTCTTATAATCTGCAAAGTAATAACATCAGAAAGCAGACAAGAAACATGAAAGAAAGAAACATGCTCCTTCACATTGTGTTGCAAATATCTAAACAGAACAGAAAGTCAGTCAACAAATATTTGATCCAAAAGTTATTTGCTTCTAAAACACAAACAAATATAGTAAGTGCTGCAACTTGACAACCTTTTGAATCTAAGTATGTTTGTACATTTTTCTGAATTTTTTCCTCAAAAGTTACTGTATAAACTCTTCAATATTCTGTATGTGCTGCAAAATTTAAACCATCAAAATGTCTTTTTTCATTTTTTTCCTGTTTTAATCAAATTGTTTAAAATAATATTTTTTCTTATAGATATTAAGAAACAAACCAATGGCAATGGCTTATCAAAAAAACAGAAGTTAAAAAATAAGGTATTAATTAAATGTTAATAAAAAATGTCTTCCTAACGACTTCACATGCAGATCTGTTCTTCACCTACAGGAGGAGTAAAAAGTAGAGAAAGCAGATTAAAGTGTTTTAACACCTGTAAGTACTGGTTTTAAATCATCATTTTTTTTTCCTCAATACGTAATAGATTGTGTAATATTTCCTTTCCTGTGAAAGAAGAAAAAATACTCTAAAAAACAAATTCCAGTGGGAAGATAAAGAAATCTTTCCCAGAAATCCTAAGCATGATTTCTGAATTCTTAAATGTTCTTATGGTTCCAAATGTTCTTAATTACTTGATTCTTTGATATTTTTGTAAGTGCTACAAAATTGGATCTACGATTTTATTTAAAAGTAAATTAAAAAGGTTTTAGTCAATATCACTTTATCTATTGATTTTGATTTTTATATGACTTTGCCCTTTAGCCACTTTTAAAATGGAAAACATAATATGTTAAGTATATACACTTGTTTTGACATAAAGATAAATTATCTTATTTCTGTAATCTATCTCAGCCTTGGACAGACACAGGGAAATTCCTGGGAGGCAGACAGTGGGTCTTTGAGGCAACACACAACGTTCTGAAAGTCAGAACACAAATAACCTTGATACAAGGAACAGTAATGGTCTCTGCCAATTTGTTGAATTGCATCTCTTTGCAACTCACATAACTTCACTGGCCTGGGTTAAGCCTGAAGTGGCTCTTCCCTCAAATTCTCATTTCTTTACTACACTCAAGCAGTGACAGCTTTGTCTCTTTACAAAAAAACCAGAGCTGGGTATCAATATATAGATTTAATATGAACCTCTTTTTTCAGTATCTTGGAGGTGTTAAAAATGTATTTTGAATAGATAAATAGACAGGATCAATCAACATGTGACAGGTTTTGAAAGGATTCACACTTCTTTATTATCTTCTAGGAAAAAAAACAAAAGGAAGAGTAAAGAAAGAAGAGCATATGAAATATGAGGAAAAGCAGTTAGTTGAAGGACCAGTGTGTGGGGGGACAATGACCAACTACTACTGAATGTAGTAGCTTGAAAAATAACTATCTAATTTAAATCAGATCACAATCTAAAAAAATAATTGCTAAGTGAGATTGTTTCATTATACTCTGCATAATCATTGGCAATAGTAGATTGTTTTCAGCATTTGTTTTTTAATACATTTAAGAATTAGCTGAACAATAAGCAATACAGCACTCAGCACTCCAATTCTCCCATTGTCTCAGAGCACATCTAAGCTTTTCAAATTTAATTTTTTGTTCCTCTTGTTCATGACAGATTTTTTCAGACCTCGACACAGTGGAAAGGTGGAAAGGACAGAAGGGGATAAAAGCAATTAACTTACTGAAATAAAATAATCAACTTTGTACCAAGCAGTAAGGGATTTCTTATACAGCTGTGGCATTACCAGTACCCAAGTGAGGAACTTCTAAGCTATCTGTTGCCACTCTGCCAAAACAGAGATATAATTAAAGATGTTTCCCAGATGCTTCACACTCCGTGGATGCAAAGCAGTCGTATGGAACAGCGCAGAGCAACCAGGACAGACACATGAAAAGAGATCTCTCAGAGTTTATATACAAACTCCTGATCTGATAGTGGTACCAGGTGTACAACAACTACAGCTATTGTAATTAGTCCTAAATCTCAACCAGCTCTTTTATTTCCATTACTACCATGATTTCTCTATAATATTTCTCATAGCGCTATATGTAGGAATTACCACAGAGCCTGATCTGTGGAACAATGCAAATCAACAGAAGTACCAGGATCAAAACCTTTGACTAGTTTGATCTCAACAGCTGGCAGGAACATTTATAGGGGAAAAGTCTAACAACGCTGCGGATGCCATGCACATGACACTTCTGCAATTTAAATATTACATGTTTGTCTAGTGGCTTTTGCAGTGACACTGGAAAATGGAATCTGGATTGAGAGACCTGAAGTATTTATTTTCATGTTAAAACACTTTTATCAATTATAACTGTTTATAGTAGCAATAAAATGGCATTGGATCCCTTCAAAAGCTTAGGTGCATCTTAATTAATTTTCTGTTTTCATTTGAAGTTCTTTACAAGAAAAAAAAAAGGCTAAAAATTGCACAAACTATAAATATACATAAACATTTCTGCAGATATAAAAATATAAACATACATTCTAGACCTTAAATATGCCTCACACTTGTATCTTATTATATGAGTACAATCATTTCAGCAGAAAAATGCTAGTATGTAGCTAGAACATGTAATTTGTATAAACAAGTTTTGAACTGCAAAAGGCAGTACAAGTAATTATACATAAATAATATACATAAATATTGTCATTTTCTTGCACTTTTGTGTGAAGACAGAAAATTATCATCTGCGTCTAAAATAATACATTTGAAGCATTTCACTCATTAAATTTAATACATTCTATTTTATACTTTATGTTCCTTGATTGTAAGGAATATATCAAGTCCTAACAGTTTTTTGAGGTCTACAAGGCATAATCATTAAGTATGGAAAATATTATATTGGTATTTTCTAAAAATAACATAATTACTAGCAGAATTTCTGCTTTTCTCTAAGATATACTAAAATGTTTTTTAGTCGTTTTTTTTCTGTATATCAAACACTATCTGTATATCAAACACTATCCTACAGATGGAGAACAGTTACATGAAAAAATTTTGTGCACAGGACTATAAAGAGAATGATGAAGAGGAGATGAAACAGAAATTATGTCTATCCCACAAATAAGGAAAATACATGGTATTACTGACTTGCAGATGCCATTCCCTACAAACAGACTTCCCTTAAATTCCATTTGCCATTGAAATAGAAAATATCACAAAAGGTTTTTACACTACAGTCAGATATTTTTCCTTTTTGTCTTTTTAAAGTCTTCCAAAAAGTCAGTTCATATGATCTAGGGACAAATATGAAAGGATTAGATTTGTACACAATCTGTCAAGGTACCTCACAAATTTTTGAATAATGATTCTATACAGAAAATATTAGTTCTGAATGCAACTAGAGATGAGTTTACCACAATCTTACTCTTCATTCTATAAAAAACTCCAAAGTGGAGCTGAGTTAATGAAGTGAGTAGAATTTGAAATAGAAGTTCATCTGATGTCTCCTGGAAAAGTCATATTACAAAGGATGCTCCCCAGCCAGATACCCCTCCTTCCCTCAGTCAAAGGGAAGTCTAGAAAGTTATTGAATTTTTGTTAAGAATACTTAAGTACTATAAATCAATGAATAAAGATACTGATCCATATGTTATAAGCCATAAATATACTATTTTCCTCTGTCATTGACAGATACAATCTTTCTTTTGTATAATTCAATCCTTCTTCTGTAGAAAGGAGCATAATTTCTGGCAGGTTAAAATGTAAGATGTAAATTAGGAGGAGTCCACAGCAGACCATGAAAAAAACATATAGCTAAGGACATAAACAATTCTTGAAAGTGTAAATAAAAGACAAAGGAAAGTTAAGAAAGAACTGGTGGAATGGCTAATTTTAAAATACAATATGGGAAAAAAACAAGTAAAGACTTTCTTAAATTCACTTTTATCCAGAGGATGGAATAAATCATGTCCAAATCTTCTGAACATCAGCAAGAAGAAAATACTGGAACAAACAGATAAATGGAGAGCTGTACTTCATTAGGTCTAGGTCCAGTTATTCACAAATTCTGCTGGAGCCTCGGAGTCATCTGGCTGAACTGTGAGTTCTAATGCAGTAGTTAAGAGAAAATGAAAAAGGCTTCAGGGTAGCAAATCTACTTATCCTAGGCTAGCTATGACCCCAAAATCATGAATAACAGCAGTCAAAAATGATTGCTTTTTAAAGAGGGTATGATATAGGAAAACATTAAAAACCAATTAGTAATTTCTGCCTAATTTATACACTGAAAGTGTAGAAGGAATATCTTCCACTAAGGAGGGCTAAAATATATATTTTGACATTTTATGGGGTAAAAATTATATTAAAATGTAATAATTTTTTTTTGTTTTAAAATGTTTTTGACAGTACAATCTGGGACTGCCCATGAAAGTGAAAGAGTTTTGTCATTCATTAAGCCATGGTTAATTGGAAAGCGACAAAACACAGAAATTTAGAAAATGCAGGACAAAGATACCTTGATGAGAGCAATAGAGAAATAAAAACAAGGCAAAGCAAACCATGATTTTACATATGGCTGTTGGGCATCCTTGACTGTTCATTAGTGAGGATGAGGCATCAGCAGAATAAAAAACATCCATTATGGGGAACTTCACAACTATCCAGCATGATATTTCTTGCTGATGGAAAATGAGAGTGAAAAAAAATCTTATGAGGATGATCTGATCTAATACTGTGTATTTTACTTTCACATTATTCAAAGGGAAATATAATTGTCTAATACAAGCCCTTGCTCTAAAATTTAAAAATGCAATAACTACCTCTGAATTTAAAACTTTAACATATCTATAAAATAATTTAGTATCCATTCTAATGCAATGTTAGAATATTTAGTACCTATTTTAATTTAATATTAGAATATATGGACATAACTGTGACCAGTTTTATACATGTGTAAGGTTTAGAATCTTCTAAAATCTTTAAAAAATATTTAAGGGAATATTAGAAGGTGAAAGAGGAGCATTAGAAGAAAACACTAGTTTTAGACATATCAGTACAAGAAAAGTGTGTTTGTTACATGCAAATTTGATGCTAAATAATGTGAGTTAGCATGCTGTTCCACAAACCTGACTCATACAGACTTATTTTAAAGCAATAAAATTGGTTATTTAAAAATCACATGGAACAGAGATTCAAGGACAGAAAGAATCAGACATATCATAGGGCCTTGTATTTGCCTCAGACTTAAATCTAAATGTTTTATTTGGTTAAAGCAGCAAAGTCTTCACCTAATTAAAAGACAGAGTTTCTTTGAGAACCTGAAGAAGTGACGAATTTATTATTGTTTCTCACAGCTTGTCCTATAGTTGATCTCATAATGAAAAATACCTACTGTATTTACACTGTAAGGAATTTAGTGGCAGTCTTCAGAAAGGCCATGAAATGTTTCTCCACTAGAATGAAAATTAGAAATTTTCTCGAGTTTCCAAGCACAGGGCTTTTTTCTGTAAGTTTTATACTTTTTGGCTTAATTTTAGTCTCTGAGCATAAAGAAGTGATACAATATTCTTTTATCACTTCGATCTATACTATACATGTGAACAATTTAATCTCTCTTCTCCTTACCACTACTTATTTCTACATATAACAAATAAAGAGAAAAACCCTTTTAAATGCAATGTGGTGTTGTGTGTATGCGTGATAGTGACTTATCTATTTTATGACCTTTTAATTATTTTGAAAATAAATATTTTCAAGGATACAATCCCAGTTTTGAAAGTGTTGCTTATATATCTGATTTCTAAGCATACAACTACTGAGGTAGATATACAAAAGCACTTGCTTTTATCAGAAAAACTTTAACATTCTCAAAGAAAGAATTCACATTTGTTTGACAAGACTTTATCTTCCAAAAACCTTCTGCTTTGAATTCTAGTAGTAATGCTCTGCACTCAAAGCTTTTGAACTGTTATGTATAGAAACCCACCTCACCATTCTATTAACTTCTCTTTTACAACACAGGTCACGTTGCTTGGGTTTCTTTCTTTTTTTTTTTTTTTAAGCTTTAATGTTACATTCACTGCTTCCAGGAGTTTCTAGAGTATTCCAAGATTCCCCTGAAATGAATACCGTATATGTCTGCTTCTGAATTGAGTTCATCTGAATCAGCTGCTTTCAAAATTCATCATAAAAATACCACTTGATGCTTTCCTTAGAAACTAATTGCTTGGAAAATACTTCACCATCATTATGAAGTACAATGCAGTCTCCTACTTCTTTCCAGAAACAGAAATGAAATAGATATTGAACACTTTCTTTTTTTTCTGTCACTACTAGAAATTTAGTTTTCTTAAAATTTTAATGGTATCATTTTTATATATATAAGGAGATATCCTCTTTCTTCCTGCCTAATATAATTCGATGTACATGTTATGTCTTTAGCTAAGCCAGAAATTGTTCCTTGGTCTCACTTCCCCTGTACTTCATAGTTTCTAGTTCAAATCAAATATATTTTCCTGCCTACATTTTACACTATGATATTATATATGTGTTTTTTCCAGCTGTGTTCTGGTATTGTTGCCCAATAAAGTTGGGGTTTTAGAAGCTTCTTTCCTCAATCATGGTACAGTGGCTATTTGGCTGGCTACTAAGCTTCCTCTTCTTTAATTTCCCTTTTAGTCACAATCTCATATCTATTTACACTTAATCTCCAACATGTTTAATTTTCAAAAATTAACCTCTTTCAAGAATCACTTCTCCACATTAATGTTAAGGACCTTCCACTCTTTACCATCAGTAAGTATGAGCAACTTGAAAACACTGGTCCAATGGTAACTGTAAACTTTCATTACAATGATTAATTCATCTTTACCTCGCCCAATAAAGTCCAAAGATAAATGAATGCATATATAGTATCCAGTTATACATTTCCTAAATTTAATTCCCAAATAGCAATTCAATCTTTCTTAAGAATGAAAGAAAATAATTAAATAAAATAAAATTAAAGAAATCATATATTTTAGATTTAGAAGAGAAATAGTTTAATCACATATTTTTTCCCCATAGCTATAAACAAGTTGTCTATATACCAAATTTCAGTTAACGAAAATGAGCAAATGCAGAAATAATTGAAGACTAGGCAGTCCATGACCAAGGGATTACTAGGATTAGAAAAAGAAAGTTGTTTTCAATATCCTGATTAAAATATTATACAATGCAGTTCTTCTATGTGGCAATCTAGTAACTTCACTATATATAAATACATCTATGGGTCATGTGTATATAAATAATTCTGCAAACATTTCATTTTAGCTGCTATTTGTCTGTGCACACTGCAGCAATACAGACCATATGTCTGAAAAACATACTAGTTTCAGATCCAACAGTCCAACAGTGCTGAATGCAACAAAAGTGTGATTTCATCCCTTTATATGAAGCCAACAGGTACACTAATTTCAGAAAAGTAACCAAAATAAACTAAAATGAAAATTATAACATTTATTTGAAATGTGGTAGAAAACCAAACATTTTCTTTTCTTTTTATAAATGTCTAATATCTATCATTGTAACAAAATTCCAGCAGTGAAATGTATGACTTCAGACAAGTAATTTTAATATTTACGTTCTCTTTCAGATACCTCTGTTATAGATGAGCTTTCATCTCTAAATTTTGCTTGTTAACATAAGCCCTCCCTATTACAGTGACAGATAGTTTCCATTGCAACTTCTGGATTTCATATGTTCATCATCTTTTTGAAGACTTGCTTATGACTTTTTCAAAGAGTGTTTTTTTTCTAAAGTAGGTGTAGTTTTGTAAGGCACTCAGGAGGGACACTGCAATTCCCATATGAGTTGTAGAAGGCGTTCCAAAACCATGTAACAGCAGACAGACTGGACCAAATCAAAGACATTTCTCACTCAACACCCCTCCCTGTCAAAAAGCTGTTGGCCATGTAAGGTGAAGTCTAAGTGTAGACAAGCATATAATGATTATTTGCTTGAAAACTCAACATCTGCAACAACAAGGGTAAAAACAGAGTTTGGGTCAAAGGTGTTGCCTATGTTTTCATATCCTTCACTGTATTCCTTCCTAAGAAAATTTAAGCACAGGTAAACTGTCAGCATTCATTACATATATATATATATATATATATATATATATATATGTGTGTGTGTATATATATATATATATTCAAATTGCAACAAATTCCCATCACTTTCAATTATTTCCCTATTCCAGAGATTAAGAAAGGTTGTCTTCATATTTTCCTAGATGTTTACATCAATTAATCAAAGGTTTCCTGCTTAACAGTGTCTGTATTATATATATAGGGTGTGGCCCCTTATATGCCTTTGTCAGTGACACGTAGGACAGCAGGATTGAGGGCACCCTTAGCAAGTTTGCTGACAGCACCGAACTCTGTGGTGCAGTTGGCACACTGCAGGGAAGGGATGCACTGGGGGACCTGGGCGGGCTCCAGACATGGGACTCTGCAAACCTCATGGAGTTCAACAAAGCCAAGTGCAACGCTGTGTGTGTGTGGGCAATCCCAGGCATGAATACAGGCTGGACAGGGATGGGATTGAGAGCAGCCCTGAAGAGAAGGACTTGGGGGCATAGGTGGATGAGAAGATTGACATGAGCCAACAAATGTGCACTTGCACCCCAAAAAGCCAAACGTGTCCTGGGCTGCACCAAAAGCAGCATGGCTAGCAGAGTGAGGGAGGGGATTCTGCCCCTATACTCTGCTCTCATGAGATACCACTTGGAATCCATCCAATTCTCTGGGATCCCACATAAGGAAGACATGGATCTGTTAGAGTGAGTCCAGACGATGCTACCAAGATGATTAGAGGTACGGAGCCTCTCCTACAAGGACAGTCTGAGATAGTTGGTTTGTTCAGCCTGGAGAAGGTTACAGGGAGACTTTACAACAGCCTTCCAGTACCTAAAGAGGGCATGCAAGGGAGAGGGATAGGGATTTTTTACAAGGGCATATGGTTTTAGGGCAAGAGACAATGGCTTTAAACAGAAAGAGGGCAGGTTTAGAAAAGACATTAGGAAGAAATTCTTTAGTGTGAGGATGATGAGGCACTGGAACAGCTTGCCCATACAAGTTGCAGCTGACTCATTCCTGAAAATGCTCAAGACTAGACTAAAAAGGGCTTTGAGCAACCTGGTCTAGTGGAAGGTATCCCTGCCCATGGCAGGGGTGGGCATGGAACTAAGTGGTCTTTAAGGTTCATTCCCACTCAAACCACTCCATGATTCTATGATACCTCAAACAGGATCAGCAGAACATTTATAATGCAATGCACATCAGTTTCAACTTCAGACATGTTTTGCAGCAGTAGGCCACCCATCAACATGCTCATAAACTCACCAGTTTGGGAGTTTTTTTGATTTGAAAAAACAGCTCTGGCCTGGGCAGCACTATCCTCCGGACAAACGCCAGAGGGTTCTGACAATTACAATATATTGCAGTGAATGGTATCCAAGCATCCTCAAAATATACAAAAAAGTACTCTTTGCAGCTTCCTTTGCGATGTACACAAAAATTTGCCAGTGCATCTGACACAGTTAAGAAGCTCTTCCTGGCTGCTGATGGACACTGGTGACACCTGGGGCCCACACACAACTGTTTTGGAGTTACAACAATAATGATGGTCCATGTGATATCCCTATCTTTTATAGAATAGAATCATAGAACATACCAAGTTAGAGATCATCAAGTCCAACTCCCTGTTCCTAAACTAAAACTAAAACTGAAACCGTAAGATTTACAAGCATCATTAAGATGCTCCTTGAACTCTGACACGGTGGGTGCCGTGCTTCTTCCAGTGATGACTGTGGTCTCAGCAAAAACCCTTTTCCTAATGTCCAACCCGAACTTCCCCTGACACAGCTTCATTCCATTCGCTTATGTCCTACTGCTTGTCAACACAGAGATCAGCACCTGCCTCTCCAGTGCACCCCTTTACGAAGTTGTAGGCTGGGATGAGGTCAGAAGTTGAAGATTTCATAGTCACCAGAACAAAAACAGGCAATTCCCACCACCAAAGGCAGCTGCTGTTTTTTATCTAGAAGCCATTGACCTGACCCTGTGGCTGTATTTTTCCTTAGAAGAAGAATTTTTCCCCTAACCAAACAGGGAAAGCAAGAAGTGGTCAGACCCTGAACTCATTATACAAATATATTCATATCACCTCAGCTTAAAGGTTTAATTCACAGGGAAGCAAATCATCTTCCAACAAAGCAGCCTTTTCTTAAAAGGTTACAGATTTTATTTCTTTTATCCAGTCGTATGGTGTTTTTTCCCGATTACATACCTGTTTATTGGCATCCATTTTCTTTAAAATATAAAACATTAGCACACCACTGATCACTTTTATATATTCGGTTTTGTTTATATAAACTGGAGAACAGTCCAAAGACTAAATTCTCTAGTAACCCTTTCACAGGGTAAGGTAAATACCATGCACCGATTATTGTGCCCGAAAAAGGGAGAATTCGTGTCTTCTCTTGAGTTTGAAATGCTCATAGTAGCAAAATATTTCAAATTCTGGCTAGCTGAAAAACCTATTTATTAAATCTTTATAAGACTGTAATAACAAAGTAAGATTTCATATTAAATGTTATCTATCCATAAATTTAACATGCAGTCATGTAGAATTCTTTAGTCTTTGTAACACGACAACATGTGACTTTTGACATAATTTTAAAGTTCAAACTGCCCAATATATTCTTGCTAGTTTACTCACAGCTTTCCTGACATATTTATAAATTGTGATCAAAAGCATTTCAGCTACCTGAAAAAAAAATTGAAAAAGGCGTGGAAACTTGCTTGTACAGATGTGAAAGAAAAATCCATCTTTTTTTTAAAAGCCTCCTACATAGATAACATGGCCAAGGGCAAAAAAATACGTGTTTTGTAGAAACTTCTTACTGACTTGCTGTCTCTCTTGATATTTAACTAGAACTTGGTCATATTTAACCAATTTGAAAATATTAACACATACACTTAATTTTCTGCTGAGATTGTCAGATGGATTTCTGAAAGACATACTTCATGAGATGTGTATCAGTAGCCACATGCAATATTAGCAGCTCTTTAAACCCTTAAAGAGCTTAAAAGTGTAATTTAAATTGAGTCCAAACATAACTCAGGCCATTATAAGAGAAAATAAAGAAAGATACTTTTAAGGTTGTATCAGTGTGTGCGGGTGGCAGCGGGGGGGTGTTTTACTTCTTTTTTTTTTTTAAGTAGTCTCAGTTTTAAGCGCTTTAAGACTCCAAAATGCCAAGTGTGAGATCACAGGGGTTTAAGTGATGAAAGAAGCCAATGAAGCAAGTAAACAACACAAGATGAAACTTTAGGAAACTAAAATTTTATAGCTTTGTCTTCCCTTTTCCTTTCTGTTTTTATTCCTTTTCTTATGCCTGCTTTTCTTTTGTTCATTTCTTTCCATCTTACATATTTTTCAGTTTCCAGAACACAGAACAATAATCTGCTTGAATAATTCCAGTGATCAGTTAATACACTAAGTAGCCACCAAAAGTGATTATTAGTTTGACTTAGTCAAATCAAAGTTCTTTTAAGGTGTATCCAGCAGCCTAATGAATTAATTTCCATGGAAGCAGATATAATATGCTAGTATAGGATCAATTTTGTTATGGGCATTACATACTGCTTCTTTTACTTGGAATCTCTATAAAAATAAAAAGAGTCTTGGTTTACATATAACGGTTTTTAAGACCTGTGTAACAGTTGAAATTTCACATGGTGTATTAGAGTGTAAGTGTCAGACTAAATTTAACTGACATCACTCAGTGTCTTCTCACTGATGTGCACAACTGACATTACAGGCCCTTCATTAATAAAACAGTACCTTCATTAACCTCCCATATTTTGAAAATGTTGTAGTTTATTCCAGTCAAAGACACTCTGCACTCCTCTGAACAAATACTTGCTGAACACAGTGTTTACAGGTTAAAATAAAAGGTGGTCAACTTTTTAAATACTTCTCACTAAATGTTACCTCAAGTGGGTGGCATTCTTTCAGGCACGGAGCGCATCTGTCATTTGCATTTCATTGACCTTGAAGCTTACTGGTTAGAGATGAAACTTCACCTATTCAAAGCAGCCTGTTTAAAATATTCAAATAGATTTTTTTAAGTGCATTTCACTTTTTAACTTCCTACTGTTCTCCTTCCATTGAGAAAGCAGTGCCTGAACGCAAAGGGATTTCCACATCTAGCTTTCATGCTTTTTGTTGCTATGTGGCAGTGACCGCTAGATTGGCAAATAGAATAATTGCCTTTGAAAGATTTCTTTAAGGATGTTAAGAGCATGAACTTCACTCTTTTTAAGCAGCTTCTTAAATAAATGCTTCAAAACAAAGTCAACTATTGATCCAATTCTTTGAATAAGAAGTTCTCCCCATTTGACAATAGCATTTACTACTGAAGATAAAATGTACATTAATCTTTCTAGTTTATAGTCTTCAGTTGACAAAGGCAGAATTACAGAGTTGCAGCACAAAGAAAGATTTGTACCGTCTGTTTGAAATGACGAATCTACATAAATTCATTGACTGACTTAAAAGCAATCTTAACACCTCTATGTCTTGTCACCTGAACAGAAATAGGAGTATAATTTATGATTTCTTTCCTAGTAATATTATTGAATAACTGTTTATTTTCTAAGCATATTTTTTATTTCCTTGTTTGTCTATTGTAGTGATGATTTGGTGAGGTTTGTTTTGTTGGTTTGTTTTTGTTTATTTTTTTCCCTGGAACTGAAAAAGAACATCCAGAATGCCTGTTTACTGCCAGGAGAGCAGGGTGGCAATTTTAGCCAGAAGAAACTAGATAACACACAGACCCACCCCCATATACCGTTCCCAAATATTTTGAAGAGTTTGTACCAACTTCACAGATTTTACACTTCTGTTGCCTTCCACTGGCATATCTACTTTCTAAAAGGAGAGAGATGGAAGAGAAGACAAGAATGTCAATATTCTGTCTGTCACGTGCGTGTATAGCAGTATAAAAACAGCCACTGTGGGACAGTAGTATTTTTTCCACTGTCAGCTGCAACGAGAAACTGAGCTAGGACAGATACTGCAGGAGCAGTGAAAGGAATCCTTCATGGAGTCTTACCTTCCCAGCTTTTAATTTATGTTTCCTTTCCTTAAAATAACCAGAGCGGTGTGCTTGGCCCTAAGGAATGCACAGGTGAGACCTACTCTGTTGCTCGAGTTGCACGTGGATTTAGGAGACGGGGAGGAAAAAGGGCAACAAACCAGCAAACAAAGGTTCAGCTCTGATAAGACACAGGCAAAATAAAGCTCGCGCCGCACTGATCACGCATAAGCTTGAGGAAAACGAAAAAGCGCTGCACACAAAGTACACTGCGGCTAGCGAGTCTAGGGTCTCCTTGAATGCAAGGTGCGTGCAACGCTGCCAGAGACACACGTACGTAAACACACATACAGAGGCACTTACAAGCCCCGGCTCTGCCAGGATGCGCACACCGCGAGCGCGGCATCCCCTCCTGCGCCCCCGCTCCCGCCCGGGGCCGCCGGGCGCACGTTCCGGGCGCCGCCGCTGCCGCACCGCGGCCGAGCCGCTCCCGCCGCACCGCGGCCGCCGGAGCTCCCCACGGGCGAGGGCCGCAAAACAGCGCCGGAGGGGCGCCCCGGCTCTTCGCGGCAGCAGCCCGGTACATGCGGGCTGCCCTCTGCCCGGCCCCGATCACCAGCCATCCCCTGCCCGGCTGCCCTGTCCCTGCGCTGACCAGCAGGATCACCCGGCCGCCCTGTCCCTGCGGTGACCAGCAGCATCGCCCTCCCGCCCCCGCTGCCCGATGCGGAGGACGGGGCATCCGGGAGCACCTCCCGCCCGCTCTCCGCTATCTGCGGGCGGCGGTGCGGCGGCTGCCCCGCTCCCGCCCGCCTCCGCTCCCGCCTCCCCGCGGCGCGCCCGCCCCTCGCCCGGCACCCGGCGCTGCTGCCGGCCGCAGAGCAGCCCGGCCGCGCTGTGCGTCGCGCTGGGACCGGCGCTGTCTGCGCGGCGTGAGGGAGGGGAGGGAAGGCCGGGGAGGGGGGAGGGATAGGGGAAGTGAAAGGGAAGGGGGGTGTGTGGAAGGGGAGGAGGGGAAGGAGGGGGGAGAAATCAAATAAATAAATAACCTCCGCACCAATAAGAGAGGCAGCGGCTGCCGAGAAGGCTGGGATCGGATGGGAGAGGTCCTTCTTGGGCTCTATTTGTTTGTTTGTGACTGGAGCTGCAAAGTTCAGAGCCAAACGTGTTGCTTGCCGGCGGCGGCGACCGCCCCGCTTCACCTGCTCCGCTGACGGGTGCCTGCCCGGGGCGACCCCGCTGCTCTGCGGGCCCTCTGCCCGGCATCCTGCCTGCTGCTGGGGCCGACGGACGGCAGAGGAGCGCGGGGCTCCGTCCCTCGCCTGCCCGCCTTCCCCTCCGCGCCTGCCGGAGGGCAACGGACAGGTGAGTGCTTCTTTGCCGCACTTCTGCCCAGCCCGGCGCGGAGGGTGCCTCCGCTCCGTAGTCACCTGTCACTGCAGGAGCTGCTCATTTATCAAACTTTGCCTCCTGTCGGCTCCCGCACCCCCTGTCTTGCCTTTCGCGGGAGGGCGAGCGCTCGGGGTTAATTGGTTTTGCGCAGGGGGAACCCGCGGGGGGCGGGAAGGGGGGTCCCGCTCTGCAGAGCCCGGCTCAGCCCTGTCGGGAGAGCGGGTTTGTCCGAGCCGCTCGGCTCTGCTGCCCGGGGCCGCTCTCCCGCGCGAGTTGGCGGCGCGGAGGCGGCGCGGTGCCCGGCGGAGCGAAGTTGGTTTTGCCCTCCAGGGAGCCCGCGGGGCCCGTGCAACAGGCACCGTCCTGCGGAGGGAGGGCGGAGGGCGCCGCTCCCGCCGGCGTGGGGCTCCTGGCGGCCGCGAGCAGACGTGTGCCCTTTTAGGTAATCCCGCTTTGTTTCCAACACCTCCGGGGGTTTGCCTTGCGGGGAGCCTGTGCCGTGAGGCTGCTTGTGAGAGCCTGCAGCAGCCCCCGGAGGCACGCCTCCTCTGAGGAAGGAGAGAAAGTTGCCGATGCTCTAGAGGACGGGTGCGGTGTTTCCACCCGGCTGCGCGGAAGATGCGCGCCGGGGCTCCGGGCGGCTTTGCCCGCCCCGCGGTGGCGGCGCGGCGGGGAAGGCAGCGAGCGAGCGAGGGAGCGGGTGGGTGCTGCGGGGCGCGGGCGCCCGGCAGGTGGAGCCGTGGGGAGCGGCGGCGGCGGCGATGGTTTATCTGGGCTGAGGCAGGGAGGCGAGCGGAGCCCGGAGGCGCGGTGAGAGGCGGCCCGGTGGCCCCGGAACCGCTGCGCAGCGGGCGGAGCGCGTCCTTCAGGGGCATGCGGGGAGCGCCGGCGGTGCGCGCCGTCCTGCGGGCGCTGCAGGTGGACGCGGTGCCCTGCGGTGTTAGCGTTACCCCTGGTCACACGCGTATTTTCTTCTACCTTCGTTCTGTTTGTCTCTGAGTATTGGAGAAGATCAAATTCGAGGGGTATTCTGTCTCAATTACCAGAGAATGTATGAAAGTGTGATTGCTAAAATTATTCAGTAGTGGTTAACAATTAAAAGATTATCCCAGTGCTCTGCAGCTACCAAGGAACAGACTGTACTAACTGGATAGTTAATGACATTTAAATGGGCGAGTTTTCTTAAAATAGGAAGCTCCACTCTTCTAAGGAGCTGAATAAAGTGTTAGAATGTTAAATAATTGTATTATAGTGATGGTAACACTTCTGCAAGAGCTTAAGGTGTTAGCTTGGCCAGCAGCACTGGGACAGCCAATGCCCTTTAGAGCATTGGTTAAGAGCAGGCTGGATTTTCATCACTTTTCCTTTAATAGTTAAATACAGCTAAATGGTGTAGAAACATGCGTGAAACAAACCAAAGGGGTGGCAATATTTTACATATTGTCCAGTGACATCTGCTTCCATCTTCAACTGACATCATTTGGCTGAATTGATAATTGAACTTGAATTTTACGCTACTAACCACTTAATACTTGAATTCTATGTCTCTTTGTGCCACTTACACTGATCAGAAAAAATTGCTCTTTAATATTGTGGAGACTGGGTATGGGATGGTGTAACAACACTTTTCTTGTAATCCGTTTAAAGTGTTTTTTTTGGTTTTTTTATTTAATAATCCAGGTTAAACACTTTACTTCAGTAATAAAGTGGTAGGTAAATCAGCTTAGTGCAGCTACCCTGTATTTTCAGAACTCTTGGTTCTTCACGTTTCTCATGTTTCTTGCACAACTTGAAAATGTTCTGTGAGAAACTCATACAATGACTGCATAAACTTGTTGCATTTTGTTGTAAAAGTTTTCTTAATGTAATAAAGTTGGCATAATAAGAAGCAACACAATGTAATCTTACGTTTGTGGTATTTTTTTTTCCAGAGACAAAATGTTTTCCATTCTCTTAATCAAAGACATATACTTAAGGAAAGTGCCAGAAATTGAATTTAATAAGAGATTAACTTCACAAATTAAATAGGATATTCTATATTAAGAGGTACTGTAGAGAATAGCACATAATTAAAATTGTAAAGTATGTCTGTACTTTTATATACCTATGCTTTATTCAGTCAATCATGAGTTTTTGTTACCAATGTAGATTTGTGCCTCCTTTGAGGTATAAAAATGCATAAAGAAGCTCCTGAAATGCTGGCCTAAATACTGAAAGGGCTTGGAGTGTGTGTCTCCCAAGTCAGTGAAAATGGTGAGCTTCACAGAAGTTACATTCATAATTGTGAAACTAATTTATTTTCTTCTTGTCTTGGGTGCTGTAGCTGTCACTTGAAAATCTTTTTGTGTTGTATCCCAGCCTTGCTCTTTTCACTATTATAGATACATTTCTCAAAGACTTCCTTTATTCTTGCGCACCAAAGTATTCAAACATTTCTTATGAGTATTGCTGCTGACTTCTGAACCTTAATTCCAGTCTATGCTGTCCAAATGAATGTTTCTGAAAAATCAGAACAATAGAACTTCTGGATTTTTCCTCAGTTCCTGTAAAAATGTTAGTTTAATTGAAGATGGTGTTTTAATGTTAAAATTGGATTTCCTCCAGAACAAAAGTATGACTTTGCACACAGCTGATAAATAGATAGCTGAATGTGTTATCAGAGATTTACAAAACATTGATGTCTTGACATCTGGATTTGTTATGTGTCTTTAATAAAACAAAATGTGTGAAAAAATTAGAGGGGTTTTTTTGAGGGGGAAACCCCCACAACTCGGAGATGAAAGGGATATTAAAAAGTATTCTCCATGACATTCCGGATAGTATAGTGCTGGGTGAGGGGGAGGTTATTTGTTTATTTTCCGCAGATTGTATTAAAATGATACCAGCATATGTTTTACAAGAAAATTAACTCTGCTTTTAAAATCCTTCTAGTGAAACACAGACATGTTTCTTCTGTTTAACATGTAGATACTTTCCCCCGATCTTTTCCAGTTCTCTTCCTTCGAATCCCTGGCATTATTAAGCATATTCTTTTGTATTGCTTCCAATTTGTAGCACTTGAAATCTTTCTTTCACCCTACCATTTGTTATACTAATGTTAAACTTACTGTCCTTGCTACAATGAAAGTTCCTTTCTGCTCTTCTGACACTGCCTAAAAAACGCATACCAGAGTTTTATGCACAGTTTCTAGAAATGTTGTATTTACTAAACTGAAAATTCCAGATGGATAAACCTGAAAATTTTAATCCTGGAAAATTCAGTTTTAACACTGGGGTAAAGGGAGAGAAGTCTGTAAATCCTGTCTAATTACCATACATTGCTTGTTAAATGAGGAATGTCGGTTCCTGGGCATGCCTCTGTCATAACAGTAAAATACCCTGTGGTTGACTTGGAAGCTACAGCTGCAGCTCATTCCAGGTAAAACACATATTTAAGAAACAAGCAAAATGTTTGCTGATGCATTGAGGTGAAGGGTCTGTGAAATTCAGTATCTGAGATATTTCTAGTGTAGTTTAATAATAATAATAATAACCTGTGGTGGATACTGGAATAAGAGTTTTGGAAGCCATACTTATGGGGATTTTTAAAATATGTTTGCTTTACATATGCTGAGATTTTTTTTCTGTTATTTTACTTCATTAAAAAGAACAATTGAAGTTATGAACTAAAATATTCTATAGGCTTAGGCGAGACACAGTTTGCAAATTATCAGAATGACTAAAGCATTAAATTATGCTTGTATTTGTGCAATAAAGATAATTTCATACAAAACTTAACTTGCAGCTCTGTTAAGTCATGAATATGTTCTCACTTTTGAAATTGTATTCTTTTATTCAGGTCTGTAAAGAAACCAAGCCTGACATGTGGACCCATTAATTCTGGACTATGATTTCAGGAATTTAATGATGGATAGCCAAGAACTAGGTTTTTTGAAGACTAGCATTTTATCAAATGCTAGTCTTCAAAACAGATGAAACTGTTCTTCATTTAACACACACATACACTGTTACATACCTGAAAATGCTTATGTATGCTTTCTGTGTGGAAAACAGTGTTGTTTAATTATCTTAGCAAGAGACACTTATCTGCATTAAAAATTTCTTTAGAGATTTCTTTTATCTAGCGCTTTCTACCCCAAGTAACTTGGACTCCATCTAATAAAAAAATAAGACAGATTTTGCAAAGATTGTTATAAAACACAGGAAGTGTTTTTTATTTTAGCATGCAGAAAGATCAGCATGGAATATTTGCAAATACTTTTCCTCTAGAAACTCAAATATAGTCAAAGATAATTTAGTTTTGTTGATTCAGATTTTAACTGTGAAGTATTGCATGAAAGCAACTCTGCTTGAGAGCTCTGGTGACATCTAGAACTCTTGAGAATGTCTCTTCTAATAGCTGCTAAATGTTCCAGTGTTAATTAGGCAGTAATGTAAATTGAATCAAATGTTACAACAGCGTAATGTTCTCCTGTTGATTAGAAGTTCTATGCCTAAGCAAACATACTTTCAGCAAACAAGAATATTTTAACTTTGCCTGTTCAACGGGAAGCATTTCTGCAGAAGTCCTAAATAGTGCCCTATAAGATGCCCAGAGAAATCTGGTCATAATATTTCTGTTTTAGCAATCTGATAAGAGCAGCATCTCTTTCTCTTCATGGAATGAAAGCAAGAACAGTTTAAGGAAATCTGTGGAGTCACACACGTGGTGGCTTTCTGCTACAGTCCTAGTCCATACCAATACCTAAGGCCAGCTGAAGCTTTTACTTCCTCCAAGGGTCAAAGAAAGCAAGAACAGTGAGCTGTATTCCAGAGTATGGCATTGTGGCTGACAGTGCAGATCTGCAGAGGGCAGATGGGCAGCCCTCTCAGCGTGTGCCATCTGGACCTCTGTGGAATAGCTGGGGTAGGAGCATTTTGAGCACAGGGGGAAGTTGCTCTTCCCTCCAGATAGACACCTACGCGTTGACAGTTCTGTGTGTGTAGGAGTCATCCTATCTTTAAAGCGGTGTTAAAAATCAAATTGATTTCATCTCTGAAGAAATATATGGTGGCACATCATTCTGGCTGAGGCACTGCTCCCACACCTCTTCTACCTTTGTATTGTAAGCCTGTTCTCCTTGGGACAGGGAAACACTGAGATGTTGCCTTGATGATGTTCAAAAGACCTTCAGCTGTTTCCAAGGGCAGGGAGCAGGGCGCAGTCAGGAGAAGACAGCCAGCCAGAAAGGATTGAGGTTGTATTTATCCACTTTTGGAGCAAGTTGGGTGAGGAAGAAGGGATGAGGTATATGGTAATTGACAGTGGATATTGCCCATGGGTCACAGCAGGAGTGAAGCTTGTTGAAGTTTAGACTGAAGCACCATCAACTCAGCTCTGAAAGACATAATTCCACTTTATGGTAGACTGACGATTATCTATATGATTTCAGATGAAATAATTTGAACTGCTAGCAAAATTATCAGAAATTGCACTGATTTATGAGAGAGAAAACCCATTGAAAACTTGTTCTTGCAGATACTATATGCATGTTTAATCTGATGATGAGGCCTGCTTCTATTTTTAGGATTACAACTTGATATAACAGGAGATATGAAGCATAATCTTAGTGAAAGCAAAGTCTGTTCCATGCTTTTCTTTTTGGAAAAAATACTGTTTTCATTTTGGTGGATGTCTGCAGTAAGTCCCACCTCAGCAACCGTATAAAATACTGTTTCAGTTACATGCTAACCCCTGTAAATCATTGGGGTATAGCTTGTTCTTGGACAGCAGAGATTACTAACCCTAATTTTAGACTGAAATAAAGATCTGTATTCAAGGAACATACAAGTCCTACCACCACAATTTTTAAGTATTTCTAACTATTTCCTACAGTGAAAGGGATAAAATAGGTGGATGAGAATCGAAATGGACTAGCTGATGGTCTAAGGGGAAATCAAGCTTTGAAGTTAAGAGGCGGTAATCAATAGAGATTCATACTATTTTTTTTAATTTCAGCAAATCTGCTCATTCAGGGTGCAGGCACAGGATAGCCTGTGAATTAGGTACCATGGGTAAGAAGGTACTGTCCATTCACTCAAAAGATACTGCTAATTTAATTGGAATTTAGCTACCTTTCAGACTAAACTGCAAATGTATTCCTATTCCATTTCAGTAGGAAGTAAAATATGTTCATTTGCAGCTGCAAAACTAATTAATTTTACTTCACTTTGCAAGAGATTTACTGTGGCTTATGTGGCCCTGGGAAAAAGAATTGTAGATTGTTGTAAAGTGTTCAAGAATGAAGATTTTACTTTATATTTTCCTTAAAGACTGACTAGTTAGGGTTGACTTCAGCAATAGCTAGGATTAGCTGCACTGAGGCTAGAATAAGGGTCAAGTGTTACCACCCTTCCTTAGCCTCACTGGTGAATACTTGTAACTTAGTATTTTCTCAGATGTGCTTTCTGATTTGCCATGCAAAAAAGTGGGGAAGAAACTAGAGAAAGAGAATGAGAAGAGATTGCATGAGACTGATTGGCAAACTAGCACCAGCTGTTAAAGCAATCAAGGGAGAAGACAAATAGTTATTCTTTAGTAGGAAGTGAAGGAGTGAGGATTGGATTGAACCTAAAGAAGAAAAGGAGGAGTGGTAAGAAGAGAGCAGAGAGGGCTTTAAGATACCACCTTGGCTGTTTTTGGGGCAAAGAGGTTAGTCACCAAGGGAAGGGGAGTGGGTGGAAAGTTTGGATTTCTTTTTTAAAATTATTTTCATTAAAAATCCTCTTAGTTTGTTGGTGGTTTTTTTTTATTTTATTTTTTTTTTTTTTGGAGTAAGACATAAGTTTGGTATGAAGCTTGTCTCTTGAAGACCTTTGTGATAACCTCCTAGAGGACATGCAGTGAATGACCTAAACAGTATGAGGCTTCTTTAGGTTTCAGCTAGGTGGGGGAGAGCTAGTCTTTATATGTACAATTTGCCTTATGCTGCTGTGTGAGTTTTGTGTTCTTGGAGAAGAGCTTTTAGTAATTTCTTCAATTTTCTGCCCTTGTTTCTTTTCTCAAGTCTTCTACTGTCTTTTTCTCTATCTGCTTTTTTTACCCTGGGACTGAAGAACATGAGCATCAGAAGATAAAACTGACCTAAACTGAAAACTCCCTGAACCAGTAGAATTGACTGGTGCTGTGATCACACTCAATTTCACACTGCTGCTAGTGTCATGTAGAGTAATATTGTGAATGATTCTGTCAATTTTTGGTTCAGCTACTAGTTGTCCTAATAGTAAAGGTACAGAGAGAGTATCTATCTTTAGGCAGTGAATGAGAAATTTATTAGTGAAAGAAAAACTTATTTAATTTTCCAAAGCTTTTTTTCCTCATTATAAAACTTCCACATGGAATATTTTCTTTTCCTGACTGAATATCTGCATCAGATTTTCAAAAACTGTACATGGCATTTGAAACCTTGGTTCTATATGTATTTTTCTTGATGGAAAAGTTAAGTTCCTCAAATTATTTGGCTCTTTATTTCTGTTCTCTAACAGCCTTTGCAGTTGAATTAGAGAACTAAACACACAGTCAACTGATCTAAAATTAGTAATTCTGAGGTACAAAAAAACCAAAAAAATCCAAAAACCCCCTGAAACATTTTCAACCACATTGAATCACCTCAGTGTCTCCAGTTAGTTTTGCTGGTGCAGAGTAGGGGTGAAGATGGAATCTGCTTTAGCCACAATTGTCATTAGAAGAAAGACTTGTGGCACTCCTGCCTCATGCTTGGTATCATTCATATTCTGTAATCAGAAGGTTTTGTGATAGTTTCATAATTATTTTTTTTTTATCTGCTGTCTTCTTCCATAAAGCCTAGAGACCTAGTCTGAGAGCAGGACAGGATTCTTGTTCTATATGGCATGTGCATTTAATGAGTACAGAGTCTGCTATATCCTTCTGTTGGACATAAGATTCCCTTGTCTTGGCAAAATGTATGCATTTATGTAAGTAGAAACCTAATAAAATATGTAACAATATTTTTTGCTATTTGGAACCTTAGAAAATGTAGTTACCATTTAAGCTTTCTCACTTTTATCTTGGGTTTGGGTTTTGTTTTTTTTTCACTCACCCATGCACCATTCTACCACCTGTTTCATATTTTATGGCTTTCAGATCATGTACTGAGGATCCTATTTGCTATTTGTGTATAAATAACTTGGTATAGAATAAGCAGTGTTCAGCTAGCTATTGTAATTTTTTGCTACAGAAATTTTCTATTGCCGCTTTTCTTTACTAGAATGACTTTTCTCCGGCCAGCCAACAGGTCTTCCCTCTTGTTCTTCTGTTTTGGTTGCACCTTTTTCTGGTGTGATTGTATTCCTGCTATTATTGTAGCTATCTGCATTTATAACTTGTAATTGAATTCACTGTGGTTGGCCCTGAGTGCTGTATCCTGATCTTTGTAAACTGAGTGGCTGTCTTTTTTTCTGAGCCTTTGTCTGACTGTGTCATTGCCCTTAACCTCCCCATAGAAATACTCCTAAGTTGGTATTTCAGGAGCCAGATCTGAGTCTCAGGCAATCTTTTTTGTGAATAACCTGTAAATCTGGAAAAGGATTTATCGTGAAACCTGTGTGGCAGCTCTTCTTTCCTAAGTTTCTCAGAGAAGGAATAAATCATGAGGAAAAGATGAGGAAACTAGATGATGTTTTTCAGATTAAAATACCAAAATTGTTTCTCCATTATTATACAAATTATGATCTGTTTAAGAGGATGGGATACTCACCAGTTACACTTGCTCAGAATAACACCTAGAAGCCTATTCCTCTTTATTTTTTTTTCCTGAAAGCCAGTTTGAAGCCAGTAAAGAGTGTTAGCCACATGAAACACTTGTCAGCTTACCTAGGAAAGATGCACGCTGGGTGCATAGGTATATAACTATATTTCATCACTGTCGTGGTAATTCATCTCAATCTTTCTTTTGGGAGGCCACTTCTAGGTTTAATGTCAATTTGCATTTCAGTGAATACCTTGTTTCTATTTCTTCACTGCAGTGAAGATATCCTTGTTTATTATATGACAGCGTTTTTGAAATGCCTATCATGTTTGTAAAATATCTACAGTGACAAAGCATACACAGTAAAATGTAAGCTACAGAAAATAATATTGCATACTGAACCTCCAGTAGTTTCAAAGGAGAAACGAACGAAGTTGGCAACAAAAAAAAAAGCAAACCTTCCTGAAGTTATTCTGCATTTTCCTAACGTTCCTTCTGTACTCTGAGATGGTGAATAAATGTCTTTACATGTTTAAAGCTTGCCAAGTGTGGATGCTGAGGAGACTCACAATAGAAGTTTAAATGTCAGTAGGAATGTTTTTTTTGTTGGAAAGCCCTCAACAGCCACAGTAGAAACGCTGCTAAATGGGGGGAAAATAGGTGTCATAAGCAAGGTGTTTCTGGAGTTAGACATTCA
This sequence comes from Melozone crissalis, assembly GCF_028551555.1. Lineage (NCBI taxonomy): Eukaryota > Metazoa > Chordata > Aves > Passeriformes > Passerellidae > Melozone > Melozone crissalis. Next base: position 28,599,572 of record NW_026535784.1, on the reverse strand, counting down.
AGCCACTATCATGAACTTTTACAGAACAAAACAAAAGCTTTCATCTTTGTGCCATCCTCTGTGAAGAGATAACACCAAACCTGACTAAATTCTGCATTTACTGTCTTCTAAGGGGTTGAACTATGTGATGTGCAGAATTAATATATTGCATTATACCTCCAATTCCTCAAAGTCAATAATCAGTCTTTTACATTAGAATCATTTTTTGGCAGGGAAGTACAAGGATAGTGCAATGCTGCAAAGTAAAAATTACATGGACTTTTGTGTGATTTTTCTACTGCAGGACCTCTCTGGTCCTCAGAACTCGCAAAAGCTGTCAAATATACTGCATATTGTAGATATTACAGTGGTAGGTTCTCTTTATTTAATATTTAACTATTGTCACTGCTGTTAAAGGGGCTAAACATAAGTAGGTTTTAATGAGAAATTAATTTTAATTGATTAAATTTTTTTATTTACAGGATTTGAGGACTGACTGTGTATGACATGTATTTTGGCTAGGACTGATGATGAAAAACTGTTGAAAATCTAATTTTCTTTATTTTTTACATAGTTTTCAAATACCTTATTCTTTCTCAGGAGTTTCCTTCATTAAGCCATGAATAGTTAAAATATTAGTTAGAATAAATACCACTTTTACCCTGGGTATGTAATCCTTCACTTCTAATAGTATCTCATTATTAAACCAAATCATTCCAGTACATAAAAAAGCCTCTTTAAAAAGAAAAAAAGTTATTTATATGCACATATTTTCTTAGCACATTGAGCCTGAAATCCACTATGAAAATGCTGAATGCAGAACTACACCAGACTGGAAGCTAAAGTTTTAGTTTTCTGCTGGACCAGTAATTTTTTTTCATTATTTTAATCTTGTGAAAGTTTTTGTTTGATTTTTTTTTCCCACACAATCCCTGAAGTTTTTAGAATATTAATAAATAAGAGACATAAAGTTGTTCTTTAAGTGGATTTTTCTTGTAAGTGGATTTAAATTTTCAAACCTTTGTTAATGTTTCAAGGTAAGAAGTTTTAGATTCAATTATCAGACTCTGTTATTGTCCTATCTATCCTCCATATTTTAATTTCTTGTAATACAGTTTGTAAAAAAATTCAAATAATTTATAATTAATTTAAATGGGTAAGGAGTATAACTTTTAATTTTTTAAATTTGTTTATTTTTTATTTAAAGTTATCAAAATTTATTATGTAATTTCTCATTACTTGAGTGAATTTTGCATCTTCATTAACATGAAGTCTTCGTGGCTAAAGTGCATATGTAGCTGGTGAGAAAAATAATGCCAGTGGATTTCAGATTGAAGTAATTTTATTTCCAGTGCACTCCTTTGGGGGGCAAGGGGAGAGTGGAGGGAATTAACTTTTGAACAGAATGTGAAAATCTGTGTGAAGAATTTTATCCTTACTTAACTTTCTTTCCAGTTTTTGATGATTTGATATAGAGTAGGCCAGTGGAAGCCTCATTCTCTTTTACTGTGCATTAAAAAAGCAAAATGTAACCTTTGTCATTAGCTCTGGAGAGCTCTCATACAAAGTAATTTTCTGCTAAATTGAAAGCTTTTCGTAGTCAATAATCACTTTATGTAATAGACATATATCTTACCTTGTAGCTAAATTATCATATAAAGGTGCTTTATTGTAAGGAATTTTCTTAGGTTGGCCAGTTATTTGGTTGAAATCCAGCAATGTGGTGAATCAATTTTGTGATATATATGTAGACAGGTGATGACTGGCTCTATAGTCCTCTCAGTCTGTCATTGATATTTTCTCTATGGATTAATGGTAAACTTGTTACTACACAGGCTTGGGAAGCCAATTGAATCTGCTTTACAATCTGAATAGCTTTTTCTCTTGTTTATCAGGTACCCTTTATTGCTTTATTTTAATGTCATTTTTAATGCTGATTTACAAGATATTTTACTTCCTGACTGTGCTTGCTCTCCTCATTCAATAATGTGCTGAAGCCGGTGTCCAAATGACGTTAAAGATGCTCTTTAATAAATATATATTTGTCACTGACTGCTTTTGTTGTGTACGGATAGGATTTTTCTGGGTATACAAAGTATGGTCAGGCATGCATTTTAATTCAGGGAAATTAAGCAGTCCAATCTAGTCTGCCAGGTTAGAGCACTTCAGCTCTCTGTGCTTGATGGAGAAATTGTTTTTTTCTGGTCTACTCAGAAGACTTGCTGCTCCTTGTGTGGCTGCAGCAAGGTGGTGAAGAGGAAATGTCAGGTGTACAGTGTTTAGTCTGAATGTCACATCTCTTTAGGGTTTGGGAGACTGACTCAGGGCTGTGAATTTCAAGTGTCTTTTCATTCAACAGCCAGAAATCTCGTGTTGTTCTTACAGGAGTAAAGGCCCACGAGAGGTGATCATTCTCCTTAAAAGGACAGTAATAGTGATTGAAGGCACTTCTTAGTGCTTAGGGTTGTGCAGACAGAGGAAACACTGATGCCTGAATCTACCATCTTTAATTAATAACTCCTGTATCCTACAGAAACAGCAGGTTGGTGTTTTTACAGCACAACAAGTAATTTTGAGAGAAATAACCAAGAAATAATCACTCTAAAATGCAGTAAATATGAGAGGACGTCTTGGATGCACCGCTGGATTGCTTCTGCGTGGTTTTTTTTTTTTTTTTTATTCTATACCTAACAGGTGAATTCTGTGAGCAGGAGCTAGAATGTAGGTTTCAACTCAGTAAACTTTCAAAGCTGTTGATTGCTAAGGTTGTAGACACGCAGGCATTCAATGTCAGAGCTGGATATAAAAGCTCTAGCATTTAGGCATTGTTAGTAAATGTCAACTATTGTACTTGAAGAATGATAGCTTCAGAAATAAGTGTAGTGAAGTGTATAAGCCACCTTTCTATTATCACAATATTCTAACATGCGTTACAAAAACAGAATGTATTTTTTTATTTAATGTGTCAGGGAGACTCACGGTTATAATTTGACTGGCAGAGAACTTTGTCAGAAACTTGACAGGAGCTCTAGGGTTCAAACAACTCTATCTTACTAGGAAAAACATTGTGGGAAGGTTTCTGTGTTGTTCTATTGCCAAATGATAATGTTTAGCAATCTGCTTGTAAAAGAAAGAAAATTAAGACTGTTGGGAACCTGTATATTAGCAGTCCTACCAAAGACCTCTAAGTAACCACTTCAATTGCTTTAAAAAAAGATACTGAAAAGGTGTAGATGTAAACTCTGTGGTGCTAATGTGTGTCCCTCATACTCACACAGCGAGTAATAAATACCTTCTGTATTTCAAAAATGTATATGTGGGGGTAAAAATATTTCTCCAGTCAGTTCTCAGTCATGGCACATAAAGTGAAGTATCTTGCCCAATTTAATATGATCATTTGCTCTGTTACATTTCTGTGTGCTTTAGCTTCAAATAAAAAGCAAGATTTTTGCATAATTACCAGACCTAGAAAGAGGTTCAGTTTATAAGCCGTAACAAAAATGCTAAGTACTGTTTATTTCTCTTTATAACAATAAGGGGCTGAACTGTGGTTTTTAAGATGAATGAGCATAGTCTGTAAAATTCATCTGTCTTAATACAGGTGAATGTGTGTGAAGTAAAATTATGACTTGCTTTTTGTAGGGAGGAGGTATTAAAGGAGGTTTCTGAGGCATTAATACGCTATAAACAGAATTATAACTATACATAAACACAGTCGTAAAGAATTTTAAAGAATCAAATTTGGAAGTCTAGAAAAGGCTTTCCTATTTGTGATTCAGATTAAGCACTTTTCCTACACAAAAATTACTCTTTGCAAAAGGGTTTCATCAAGGAAAAAACACCTTGAAATTCAGAAGGTCTTAGAATGTTACCACTAGAAGCGTGCCAGCCAGTTTACTGAAGGTAGTATAAGTGTTTCAGAAATGACCAGTAAGAACTAAAGAGATAGCATAATGATTATTCCCTATAATCAATATATAGATCTATCCTGGATAACAGTGAGACTGGTAACTACCCAGGGCTGCCTGCTGCACTTTGTCTGAAGGGTGGATTTTTCAGGAGACTTTCAAAAGTGCTCCCAAGGTCTCTTTCACAGGCTAGCTGAGAGATTCAGTAAACAGAAAATGTAAGTGAAATTTTTACGTTACGGGAGGAAAACATTGGGTTTCTAGTAAAGAAGAATCCAAGTAACCTGCAATTGTGGGAAATCCTGATATACATATTGTCTCTTACTTTGGAATAGCCAGAGTGTGTGTGAATGAAAACTCAGCTGATACATTGCTAGGTTTATCTTTGATATAAATTTCCATAGTATGGCAGTATTTGCGTAGATAACACCAAGGGCATGAGGAACTAGAGTAAGCAAGTTTGTTGTTTCATTTGCATGTAGCTACTATTTTACAATAGTTGCTTCACGTCTGTTGTTCAAATGCCTACAAATATTAATGTGTTAATACGCAATAATACTATGTGTTGATAATGACAGCAATTATGTAATTGAGATTTTGCACTTGAAATGCATAAAGATGGCTTGTTGGAAATAATGATCTCAAACACAAGTAGATTTTTTTTCTGAAATATTATTGTATGTTAGGTTTGAATTCTGGCAGGCTACTGAAGTGTCCAACTCTTTTTTTCATTTTGTCTGAATATCCTAATAGCAGTTTTAATGGATCTCTAAATTATTAGCAGAATCTACAAATTTTGTTTGTGCATATAGTTTTTACTGATCGAATGAAAGCCACACAAACTACCTCTGAAAATTGGTGTATTGCAAAAACTTGTCCCATCTAGCATCTTGTCTGTAATCATTTTGGGATGCTCCTCAGTACAGAAGTCTACAGCTCAGCAGAGCACAAGGAATTTAAAGTCTGGGGGCCAAAGAAGGACTGCAGTTTTACTTGCTAATTTCTTTGGGTTCTGTGTGCATCAGGGATGAGCTTGAGTGAGTACTGAAGAAGTTCAAAACAAGATAAACTTGTACTAAAAGTGTACCCTAGCCAGCTAATACAGCTGAACCAGAGGAGCATGCTGTCCTGAAGGAGCTGGTGATGTTGAAAAGTCATGAAAACTGAAAAAGATAAGAAAAGCCTTGCTGCCTACCACTGTCTCCATTAGCTCTCAAAGTTGGCTTTTTTTGGTGGGGGAAGTTTTCTAGAAATTCAGTACTTCTGACTGTATAGTCAGTGGGCACTGGGTGATCCTTGCATAAAGTCAACTTGAATGTTTCCTATGAAAAACTACCACTGCAGTAGTGGTAAGAAGTCAGTTTGCTGCTCATGCCTCCTACAGTTTATCATCGTAAATCTGTCAAGCAGAGTGGAGTGATCTAATTCTTTTTCCTGATACCGTGTGGCTTTGCTGGCCAAGTTCAGGAGGAAGATACTATAACTCCTTTCTGTCAGAAACATCCAGAGTATGCACACTTAATCCATTGCTGTGAGAAACTGGAGAAACCCTTTCCTCAGAGATTGTAATCAGTATGGACTACAGTAATATCCCTCAGTTCCTCCTTTTCGAGGCCTTCAGGAATGTAGATGTCAGATTTTTAACAGAGCTGTGTATTAGGGTCATTAGAGGAAAGCTTGAAAAAGATAGCTTGCTCATCCAGTCCTTATTCTCTTAGCAATTAAAAAGGAAAAAACATCCTGTTCTTAAAACGCTGAGATAATTGCTTAGCTTTGGTGGGATCCAAATTAATAGTAATGTCTCAGCTAGTTATTAAAAGGTCGCAGCTCTAAAACTTCTGCTGTTTAGTGGCCCTGTTACAACTTGTAGAGGAAGTTGGTTTATAGGAAAAGTTGCTTATTTTGAGTAAGATAGAAAAACAAAAATGTTAATTATATATGAAAATTCATTTTTAAAAACAAGTAACCCTGCTACCCCAGAGAAGAATTTGAAACTGTCCTTCTGAAGAGGCAAATTTTGCATTTTTCAAGGAAATAGCATATAAAAAGAGAAAAGAATTTGACACAATTAAGTATGGACATGCACTCATTTATTTGGAAATGAAAATTAATTGAAAATTTGTTTAAACAGTACTGTTTGGAATGCAAAACAAGAACACACCTTGGCAAATGTATGTGACCTACCTCAATAATTTTGTTGATTTTAGTTGGCATTCTGAAAGCATTACTTGCTTGGTTATATTTTTCTTTTAAAGGTAGAAATTAGAAAAAGTGAAGTGTTCTTTCTTTTGAAGATGGTTGTTACTGCTTTTATTTTTTAAGTGAACAGGAGGAATTCTATAAATACACCAGGAGCAAGCTACACTGGTAGGCAGATTTTAAGGGCTACTTGATTGAAACACTATGTGTTCTGGAGGATAAGAGTTATAGATAGATGTTATTTATCTGAAGTCTTGAAATGAAAAATATAGAGAAACTTCTGCATAGTTCTGTAGTTAAATATAAGTAAGTTATTTATACAAATGTAAGGAAAAATATTTGCAACAATGCTGAAAAGAATACTCAGTGATTATAGTGTAGGTGCAAAGTTTGTGGTCATTGGGGTGGGGCTGTGGCCGAGCCTCATCCCCAACGGGTGCAGCTGTGAGCAGCAGGTGAGCAGCACTGACAGCAATGAGCCATGGAGGGCCCAGGGCACTGACCAACCACCAAAGGGAGCAGAGGGCACACAGGTGCAATGCATCAATGAGAGGATATAAAAGGCTGGGCTGAAGAACAAGCAGGGCAGACACTTGCAGCCTTCTGATGTGGAATGGTGTTACTGTGTATGGGCAGATGGCTGAAGCCCTCTGATGAGGTATGGTGTTACTCTGTATGGGGGAATGCTTAAAGCCTTCTGAAATTGTGTGGTGACACTCCGTGTGTCATGGCCATCTCGACTGCAGCATGTACTGTGACATATGCTGTGACAATATAGTGATTCTTGAGAACTGCTAGCTTGATTCTTCCAGATAGCTGCCTCTGCAATTACTGCTTTACCAATCAGCCACACAGAAGACTTGCTAGGGCTGGTGCCTGCAGTTTGTCCCATTGAATATAGTGGTGGCTTCTGACATCATAGATAAAAGCAGAACATGAATAATTACAGAATAATCAGACATTTTTACAAAAGCTGTTTGATTATTACTTTACTCATATATGAGGGCGTTCTCTGAGAGCTCTAAAACTTGTAGCTCATTTAAGCTGCTCAGATGTCTGGTAGCCTGTGCTGAAAAAATCAGTTGAAACTTCAGCATTTGCTAACAGTGCTTATGTTTTACTAACTCAGAAATTGCCAAGGACACGTCTGTACTGACCTGATGTACCAGTTTAGTCATTAGTAGCGTCTAAGACCTTTTTTGTTATTCCTGCTGCTAATGTCATGTGCCAGGATCTCAGGAGAAATGAACAGGAGTATGGGAAAAATTCTAGCCCCACGAAAGACCTAACTTCTTTAAAGCTGGACTGATTTGTGATTGTTTCTCTCGTATCTCTTATGTTCTTACAAAGAATTATCAAAACATAGAGATAGGAATTCTCATACAATTACATAATGGATTTAATGTGGAGCAAAGCTGAACTGTTTTGATCTATTAATAATAAAGTTACAGCAGACTTGTGTAATTGTAGGATGTTTGAGTGTGGTAAACTAAGTGGCAGTTCCAGTGAATAATGTGTCAGTATCTTCCATCTTAGTTATTTCCCTTCATCTTCTCCAGTTCCTTCTCTCCTTCATTCCTCTTTCTTCACCAGGTTTGGCTTGCTCAAACAAATGACAGTAAAGTTAGAAAAATCAGAGGAAATAGTAGTGTCTGTTCATTAGAAAGTGTCAATCCAGACATACAGGATTATTTTTCATGCATTCAGGCAGAAAGATCAATCAGCAGTTGCCAGTTTCTGCTGCCATAGTGTTGTTTTCCCCTCCAGATTCTATTCTGCTAAAACCACGAATGTATATTGTGTTATTATTTTCTTTGTAGGAAAAAATAAAGTGTCTGGAATGCCATTAAAAGTTTCATGGGAACTTGGTAAAATATGTGTTTTTTCAGAGAAGAGTATGTTTGCCTAGTTTTTATTTTTTTTAATAAGTTAACTGAGTAGGAAGAAGACTTACTGGTTTATCCATTAAAGAAGAAATGACACTTATGACAAATGATGGATATTTTTGTAAAGTAAAAGGGTTTAGGAAGCATACTGAAGTTTTTGGATTTTTTTTTTTCAGTATACCTTGCAGGAATGAAACTTGTCTCCTTGAAAGAGAAAGACAGGTGACAAATTTGATCAGTCTTTTGTAGCTCTTTGTTCTGTTGAAAAGAATGGGAGATGCCTAATGTTTTCAGATTTTGATTCAAAGAGGAATGTTTGAGTTGTGAATTGACATGGCTCTTGCAAGTCTAGACCTGCCTGATACAAAATCAAGATTCAACTGCTATGAAAGGTCAGTCTATCTAAAGAGAGAAAACTGAAGAATGCAAAAATGTGCAATAGGAGAAGCAACTGGAAAAGCTAAATGTAAATGTCATAAAGCTACTTTAGAAAGCAAAAGACTTAATTGATTGAGAGTGAGGACTGTGTGAAAGCCTGCATTGCTGCTTGCAGGTAAAGCCAGGCTTGCTGGGCAGATGGAATGCTAATCATCATGTACCAGTAACAGTCCCACTTTCTCACTATGCCCTCCTGATTTATTCACCTTTCCTGCACCTCATCTTCCCACCCACCTCCATCTAAATTCAGGAAATAGGAAGGAGAAGTGGAACTTAATTATGATTATAGATTCTGATCACAACAGTATTCATTCGAAAAGACTTACCAAGTATCCCTTTTTCATCCACTCAAAATGTCAGCAAGTGATGAACAAATACATTTTTATTCTTTCTGGTTTACAGTCTTGCAAATCTTTTGACATTGAAGCTTTTAACAAAACAGAAGAAAAATTCCTCATATTCATCTTTCTAACAGCAAAGATGGAATTCTTTTTACACTTAAATAACTTCAAACTCATAAATATGTCTCTGTCTTTTTAGTAAATGGCTACAGGATTAGAGGTGGTTAAAATGTGCAGTTTCAAGGGGAATGATGATCATAAATTAAATTTTGGCAGCAATGAAACCCTTTCACATTGTCTGTATACAATGTGGTTGGTACAGTATTTAGTCCTGCTTGGAAGAGTTTTTGTAGCACCCAAGTCTGAATTACTTGTGGGCAGCTTTGTTTTTAAACTGTTTTTCTTGGATGCATTGCCCATAATTTTGATAGATTTCTGTGTTTGAGGTTTTTTGGTTGAGGTATTAATTATACACGAAGGAACTTTGCATACTACTCATTCTAATCTAAATAAGTACAAGCTAACATTGCTAATAAATACAATCTTGTCTCTGTAGAACGTTTTAAAAACATGTGCTGTATAGTCTTGGAAGTTTTGTTCTTCTGCCTTTGGGAGCAAATTGGGAAGTTCAGCCAGCAGAGCATCCTTTCTCAGAGGACACAGCAGGCCTTGATAATGTTCTGTGGGATGCAGTTCTGTGGTGGCATCAGACTGCACACTGCCAGCACTCTCTTGGGTACCAGTGCCGAGGTTGCAAAGCTTTCCCAGGGAAGTGGCTGATATCTTTAGAAGGTGTGTTTGATTTCGAAGGACATTTTATTTTTCTTTAAAGATGACAGCGATTTTGACTTTTCTAATGTGTAGTTATAACTGTATTATAATAGTGAATAGAATTAGTACTCTGAGAGATTTATTGTTTGAAATTAACGAAGTTCATCACAATTGCAATGTGATTTGCAGTATAACACAGTATAGCTGTAATAATATAGTAATTTTTTTGTTATTAGAATAGGTTACCTCTTTTCTATTAATATGAATTGAGAACAAAGTCAGAAAATTTTGAATAAAAATATTCTATCATTTTGCGATTTTTTTAAATGTGCTTAAACTATCCTATAGGCAGGCTTTATTAAGAATTGAAAGACAAGTGCAAATTTCAGTTAATGTTTCAGTATTATCTTAATTATTCTCTAAATGTTAGGGACTTTGTAGGTGGGAAACACAAGGAAATATTGTTTAAGTTGCAAATAGTTTGTTGTAACACATCTGATGAGAAGTATGTAATATATTTTATAAATATATTAATAAATCTGTTTGCAACTTAAGAAATTCCAATGACTGACACACGACTGGACGTGTATAAACTATGTTGTCAAATCTGAGTGTCTCAGAAACCAGTGCACTTGATTGGTTTTTTTTACTCTGGCTGAAACAAAGGAAAAAAATAAATGAATTTTGCATAAATTTTACAAAAAAGTTTTTTGATCCTTAATATCATAGGTCATGTTAGCTCATTACAATAGCATACCTGGTTTACAAAATGCTTGGTTTTAGGGAGAGAAAACACTCCAACCCTTAGATTTACCTCATCGTTTTTTCTTAAATTATATTGCTCTTTATTAGGCACATCATTTTTCATCATGCTTGTTTTGTAACATGACAGCAGAGTTAGTAATTCTGTATTCGTGGCATCAAGCTTTAAACCAGGTCTTCAGTAGTTGGGTTTTATTTTCATTCAGCAGGGTTTTATTTGTTTTTTTAAAAAACTTTTCTCCTTCACAAGATAATATCTACAAAATATCCTATTATTTTTTCTTAAAAATTTTTTTTTCCATTTCTTTATTCTCTGAAGTGAAAACACTTCAAAACAGAATTGCTGTTTTTGTTGGGTGGGACTGGTTTTGTTTTATTTGGTTGGGTTTGGGGTAGTTTTGTGTGTTTTGGTTTGGGTTTTGGGTTTTTATTGGGGGAGCATTGAATAAAATGAAGAGAAACAGTGTTCTAGCTTTTCAAGCTTGGTGAAAAAATAATGTTTATAATATTTACTGTTGATGTTTTCTGGCAATTACTCAAAAAAAAAGCAAAGTATAAGAGGAAAGAAGATGAAGAGAATAAATGATACATTTATTGAATAAGAATTTATTAGAAGAAATCCGGATGTGTCTAGTAAATACTGGTTGCTGTGTAAACAGCTAGGATTTAATACATTAAAATCTGAGGATGCAAAACCTATTTTCTGATGTTTAAAACATTTTTCTACTCTTTTAGAACCAGATAGTCGCTGAGTGTTTCTTTTTCTTCTTGCTACCCTGGAAATGAAGAAATTCTCATCACAGCTATATTAAGCTTCCCTGTTTCTTTCTATGTGAAAGTCCTAAATAGAGATTATAGAGATACCAGTCAGCTCTCTATGTAAAATATTTCGTCTCATGTTCAGCTGGAGATATTTCTAGAATGAGAGAAGTCCCAAGATCTCTTCACTCTAGGTTTCATGTCATACCTCTGCTTGTCCTAAAAGCTGATTTTTCTTGGCACATAGCTAAACAGGTATGTATAATATTTCCTCAATGAGGGGAAAGCAGCAGTCTCAATTTAAAGATCAAAACATGGGAAAAATTAGTATGTTTAAGGCATTTAAATTGACCGAAATATATCAGTGACCAACTAATTTTTAGTTACTTATTCTAAAATAAATTTACGTATTTTTTTGTTCTTGTTACTTTACTGCTTTGCTATATAAAGAGAAGTTCCTACTTAGGACTCTGATCTTTAAGTTGATTGATGGTAGCTTCTTTAAATGATATGCAGTACAACCCTTGAAATTGTTTTTTCAATTAAAGTTCTTCCTCTTGTAATTGTGAAGAAAACATTAAAACCAGTTTGAAGTTTTGACTGGGCTTCTTTTCAGATGTGTGTGGTTACACTGCCAGAGTTAAGCAGAATTTCTTTGGAGCTAATAGCAGCCAGGTGCATAGTCCTGGAAGCTGTAACAGTGTGTGTGTATCCACACTGGTCAGGATTATCACCACTTTCTATTCCAATCAAGTGTCCCTCTGTTTTGTTTTAGAATTCTAGGTGATGAATTAAAAGTAAGAGTTTCAGTAGTATAGGAGTCATGAAAAGTAAAAGTACTCACTGGCATTGCTGAGCAATGGTGTGTATAATAAATTATTTCTATAATCTAGATCTATGGACTAGCAAGGAACTTGCACACATGTTATTCTTTGTGTAGTCTCCTCTTAAGCATTTACAAAGAAGTTGGTTTATTTTTTCTTCAAAAAGTTTTGTTTCTCTAGGTATCCATGTTGATCTATAGCCAACCTCAGTTAAATACACCACCTAAGCCGTGTTCCATAGTCTTACATTTTCAGAGATGCAGCAGTCCTTCTTCTGATGAAGTATTCACTTACTTCTCTGACCTGCAGTCATTTATCTCTGAAGGTTTGTATAGAGAATGCCAGCATTAGAAGTTTCCAGATTTGCACTGCATCATAATAAATGTATGAAAGTGCAATCACTGTCCAGAAATTGTTGAACATGGCAGGGTTTTTTTCCTTCAGGTACTATGTTCAGAAGTCTATTTTTGTTCTCAGTGTTTTTGACATGTTTTTTAACAGTAGTGGGGAAAACGGAAATGGTGCATGACTATTTAAAACTAAAAAAAAAATCCCTAAAATTTATTACTGGATTGCAGTCATGCACTTCAATTTTTTTTTGAAGGAAGGAGCAGCAACATCCAAAGCAGAGTCAAAAGCTGAACGTTTTTATTGGTAGAAAGCTGTGAAACAAAAATCCCTACCTGAGAAGATCTAGGGAATGCTCATAAAAAGTGGGGAGGTTATCTGTAAAGTTTATGGGGATCATGATTTCTTTGTCTAAAAACTGGTCTGTTTGCTAGTTTCAACGTGGTAGTGTGTATGGAATGTAGGGGCAACTTTTAGGCTATTAATCACAGTTTTATAATGCCTAAAAGGGCTGTCATATCTGTGAAAATAAGGGTTTTTTTTCCTTCAGGCAGGTACAGGAGAGATCAGTTAAATTTTGTTGTATCAGTCCTTCAAAGAGTATTCTATCAAATCCAATATGCACTGCTTGTTGTGTTACTTGACAGTAATTAGGATGATAAAGTAAAAAATAAAAATGTCTTTGTATTCTGCCAGTGATTATTAAATAATTTTACGTTTTTTTACTTTAAAGTTTGTTTGCTTACAGGTGTATAATACATACTCTCAACTCCAAGCAATTATAGCTTTATAGGCAGCTTGAAAATTACTGCAGTCTTGCAAGCCCGCTTGTAAGGGCTCTAATGGGGCTGGGAAAAGTGGTTTAGGCCTAAAGCTGTATAGCTCTGTCAGCTGGAATTCGTGCCCACTTTTAGGAGAACTTTAAATGAGAAAATGGAACAGTTTCTGTTAACCTGTGGGAATTCAAATGACAAGGGCAGCCTGCAAGGCTCGAGTAATTATCCAATGCAAGTTGTGACTTACCTTTATCAATATATGGAAATTTATATTACTTATAAGAAGGAATTTTATTAGTTGCAGTAGAGAACATGGTGGGAACATTGAGGGGATAACCATAATCAAATGGAAAACAATACTGAGTGGATTAGAGCTTTTAAGTCTTGAACAAGGACTAAATTCCAGAAAAAGTCTGTTGGTATATTTGAGTAACCTAATAGTAATCACATATGACTAGTGTATCTTTTCAAGAGTTCATAAAAAATATTTACTGAAGATGATAAATAAAGTATTTCCAGTGAATTTCATGGGCCAGAAGTAAAACTGTAATTATCTGAGGACCAGAATAAAAAAGTCCTGTCTATAGTAACTGCAAAACTTTAATAATTTTAGTTGGGAAAGATAGATGGATTATTAATATAGAAGTTAAATAGGATTATGATTGCTTTTATTTTTTAAAAAAAGGGACTTTATGTGAAAGGTGAAGAGATGAATAGAAGTGAGAGCTAATTATGGGAGACAAAGATAAGGCTTGTCACACAAATGACTGTAGTATTGTGTTTCTAATTTTGACTGGGATCTTTGAAATGAGGTACATCTCGTGTCAGGATGAGTAGTCACTGACTGAAGTATGGTAATAGGAGGAGTACTCTCAGCAAACATCCTCATAGAGACTTTTTATGCTAAGTGATGTGAGAGAGAGACAATTTTTGAGCAACAGAACACTTACAGAAAATTCAAATAAATGCTTTAATTTTTTATTGAATATTTGCCAGGAGTTAGCACTAATGGAGGAAACCTGATATTCACCACTTAATTTTCCTGTCAAAGTAAGTTACACTGTAGTATTTCATCTTCAAAATGGACAACAACTCTCTGGAGCATTGCCTCTTTACACTTCTGGAAAATATGTAAATAGAGTGTGACTGAAGCACAAGGCACTTCCTTGAGAAATCTGTGTTAGATTTTTTGTTTCTTTTCTGATTTTTGGATCCTGAACTCGGAAGCATGAGGTAAATTCCAGACACCTGTAATGATAATTGTGAATTAATCTCAAAGTATCACTTATACATAAGTCTGATTTTTGAGTAGAAAATGGTTTCTTAAGATTTGAAGTGAGCCCTTTTCTGCTGGAGTTCAGAATCCAGTTTTATTACTAGTTGTTTCTATTATGGGTTTATAAATCTAAGATATTTTTTAATACAGGTGATGTATGGGAAACATAGGAACATCATTTACATAATATATTTGCATTAGTACTTTTCCTCTTATTTTCAACAATTTATGGTATTACACAAAGTAAGAGAAAAGTTGCATTGTAAAAAATATAAGCAGCCTGGAACATTCAAATTGAGCTGAAAGATTTTTGATTAAATGCTTGAGGGAATATTCATTTTCTCTGCATGCTTCTGTAAAACTCCATTTTTCACTGGCAGTTACATAGAAACAAAAAGGCTTTTTTTAGTCAGTATCTGTACCTCCTCTCCTGGATCTTTTGGCTTTGGCAAGTAAAAGGATTCATCTGAGCCAGGGACCCTGTAACACTGTGGCAAATGGAATCTGAAGAATTGGAGATAGTGAATCAATAAATATACCAAGTAACAAAACTGTTATCATGACAATATTTTCATTGCTGTATGCTTTCTCCTTGGCAAGTGGACATTTTTATACTGGGTCCATGCCTGCTACTTTTATTATTCCCTATCATGTATTTCTAGAGGCATTAATGTGATATCCCAATAGTAGATAAATAATGAGACCTGTATTAATCAGTTCTGATCTTTTGTAATACAGTTCCAGTGAGTATCAGTTCACATTTTATGATTTTTTTTTCCTTAAACTATAAGGATCCTTTCTCACTGTGGCATTTTACAGATATGGCATAATCTAATCCATTCAGCACAGAATCAAATATGTAATAGTGTTCACAATATTAGAGCTCTGTTACCAATGTTAGTAGCACATTCTGCACTGGCACACTTGCATGCAACTTCCAAGAAAGGTAATAGACTTGTGCTGGTTCAGTCTGTATCCTAATTCTCATCCCCTGCTTTTCATTTCAAAAATAACTGTTTTCAGGCAGTACCTAGCACAGCTGCAGGGGCATGGAAATTATGTAAGAACAACCAATTTTTGCTCATTTCCTGACTTTGTAAGTGAATATCAGTCTTAATACCAGTCTGGGGCAGATATCTCTGCAGTTCCTTAAGAGGAGAACTAGAAGGATTTAAGTTAAGATTGTGATGAAGGAAAAGCAGGTAAGGTTTGGTCTTGCCACATTCTGAGGTACAAAAGAGAGGTCTGGCTGTGCTATGTTGCTGTCCAGCAGATGGATTATTCACGGTTATATGCTGCTTACATTTTGTGACTCATATTTGGTCTTTCTCTCTTCCTTCTTCCTTTCCCACTATGCCTGAAAATTGGTGGAAATGGAAAGTGATGCTATTTTTGAACATATACTTAAAAAAAAAAGCTATCACTGTGCTATATTCTGACACAGTAAGATGTAGAGTAATTTTTTAAACCAGAACCTCTGAATAGTTTGAAACTAAAGTTATGTTTCTTGAAGGGGTAGAAGCTTGATTTTTTTCTTAAGTAAGTTATGAGGATTGAGTCAGGTGATATTTTATAGTTTACAAATAACAATGACTTCCCATATGATTCAGGTTGGGGTTTTTGGAAGGGGGAGGGAGGAGAGAAATTTTTAAAAGACTAACGATTGTTTTGTCACATGTTGCCATGTCTGAGGACTACAAAGCTTACTGATTCTGTAGAGAGTTTTTTCAAACATTGATAGTCTTTAAATGCTTCAGGTCTGAGAAAAAGATGCCAGTTGTGTTATATAAGTCACAGAGGAATTTAATGACAATTATTGACTCTAGCAGTGATCCAAATTTTCTTCTTTCTCAGATAAAATTTGAAATCTATTTCAAGTGTGGCACTTAATGTTCTTTGGACAGAACTTTGCTATCCTGAAGTAGCAAAATATGCATTCACCATTCTATAAGGTTGTTGTGGACTGATGCAACCAATCAAAGAAATGAGTTTGGGGAGTTTCTGGAAGCCATTGGGTTCCCTTACAGTTCAGAAGTGTTTAAAATTAGTATTGCATATTAGTGTTAATAAAATAGTTTAGTGAAGCACCTGCTGTAGTCTTAAATAAGAATTTGCAGCATCTTGCAGTTGGTCTTGTTGACCCTCATGAGATTGCCATGGAACCACTCCTCAAGCTTGTGCAGATCCATTTGGATGTTATTCCATTCTTCAGGCCTGTCAGCTGCACCACTGAGCCTGGTGTTTTCTGCAAACACGCAGACAATACTCTGAATGCCATGGAATGAATAATTGATTTAATCCCACATTGATGAAGGCATTAGACAGTACTGAGCCCAGTACAGACCCCCGAGGGACACAAGCCATTACTGATCTTCATCTGATGCTGAGCCACTCACCACTACCTTCTGGATGTAACCATCCAGCCAGTTTGTTGTCCACCAAATAGTCATAGAATCACGGAATGGTTTGGGACAGGACCTTAGAGTCCATCTAGTTTTAAGCCCTGTGGCACGGGCAAGGACGCCTTTCACAAGGCCTGGTTGCTCAGAATGCCATCCAACCTGGACTGACGCTTCCGGGGATGGAGCATTTACAGCTGCTCTGGGAAGCCTGTCCCTGTGTCTTACCACTGTATCAGTAAAGAATTTCTTCCTAATATCTAACCTACACCTACCCTCTTTCAGTTTAAAGCCTTATTCTGTCACGTTGTGCCTCTCTAGCTCTCTCATAGGCTCCTTTTAGGTACTGCAAAACCCCATTAGATCACCCTGGAGGCTGAACAATTTCCATCCATCAAATACAGATCTCTCAATTTACAGAGAAGGGTATTGTGGGAGACCATGTCAAATACCTTGCAGAATTACAGGTAGATGACATCTGCAGCTCTTCCTTTGTCCACAGCTTGCTTTACTCTCTTTCCAATAGGTACTCAACAAATTTGATATAAGGTATTATAGTTATAGACTAAAAAAATGGAAAAGGGTGGAAAGCTATGTAGTTTTCTGTACTTAATAATCAGAAGAAAATTAGACTTGCCTAAAAATATGTTTACAAAGAATTACACATTCGAAAATATGTTTACAAAATATTTAGAACTTTCTGATCTGTTTATTTTAGAAGGTGGAATGATCCCAGAGACACTTTGTGATTGTGCTGAAACATTCTTAACCTTTTGCATGTTAAGGTTTTATAATAGGTAAACATAATGATCAAGATGGAACAGAGGTAGTGACCTGGAAGTGAGGCAGGGGGATGCACCCTGCAGTAGGGGATGAAACAAAAAGGTCATCCTTCACATGCTTAATATTACTGCAGTAGCCAGGGTTTTGATACAGGTCTGTAAAACTGATAACTGTATCAAACAGCAGGTTCCAAGCCTATTCATCTGCAAATGTCTTCGCCATTTCTGTGCAATAAAATCTATAGGAGAGAGGATCACGTAAGAGTCAGATTCTTACCTTAAACTTATTAAAGATATTATTGTGGCAAAAGACAGTAGCTGCTACACAAGCTAAGTTTCATACATCTCAGAAATCTAGCAGAAATTTCACACTGTTAGGAATCTAGTACTCAGTAGCAAAAGTAGGCTTCTTATTGTTGTTCAAAACAAACAAAAAAATCCGATAGAATTGAGGTTTACCAGTGTGATCTTGAGCTCTACCAAGACATCAATCTGTAGCAAAACTGGCACTTTAGGTAATACAAAATTAAGTGAATAACCCCACAATACTCATTCTGCTGTCTGTGGAGGAGACTTAATGCACCCAAAACACATCTCTGTAAAATACATCTCCATTTGTCTTTAGCCTGTACAGAATAAAAGCAACATAAAAATGATATACTGTCAAATTATATGCTGCTAAATTTCATAACTATAATGTTGTGTACTGTGTACAATCTTTCACTTCTGTACATTTAGCATCATCCAAAGTTATTTATTTCTTTATTATTTGACTGGTGATAATCCTTAGGGCAACTTAAGTCTAACTAATGGCATGTACAATGCAGTCTTAAAAGGAGGTGAGAATGTGTGGATGTTCTTGAACCACAGTGGGATATATCCTGTGATCTGACTCTTAGGAGTGTGGTAAGGGAGTTGACCCAACTTAAGAGTCTGGCTTTGTAATGCAATCTCCATTAAGTTGCTCAAACCAGTCTTCCAGTGTACATTTTAAAGCACATTATGTCTTCTGTTTTTAAATAATTCCCATGTTATTTTATAAACACTATAATTCTTTGTATATCTGGTTTTCATAGATCTGAATTTAGATTGATTTTTTTTTTTTAAGGAAACAAACTTTTAGAGAAGTTAACATCTTCTGATGAGCATAATACGCTACAGAGAAAATGCAAGACTGTGTTTTGAGGGTTAAGTTTTAGGGGTGCTGGTGGTGAAGAGTTGGTTCACTTTGAGCACTTGCAAGTAGATTTTTGAGTACTGCTATATACCAATGGGGAATGTGTTTCTTGCTTAAAAAAATTATAAGCCAAAGAGAAGTCAGAAAAGTTCATATGAACAAATAATAAAAGAGTATGTAGGAAACTTTCATCATTTGAGAACTTGGAGAAAATTAATAGATATCAATGGAAAGCCTACTGTTGAGTCCACTAGGTATTTATTATTTGGAATAAATTGTTTTCAGAAATGTATTACTTGATAAACAGTTGCTGTTGCAGTTGTTTGTATTTCATAATATAATTCTAGGATATTGAGGTAATAATTGATATATGGTAATTATCTCTTAGGCTTTTGTTTAATACTTGTGATAATTTATGTTTTTATCGTATTTATTCTCAGGATTTCTATAGGTTTGCTATCTCACCTTCAGTAAAACACACTGTTATGCATTCAGCCTAAATGTTTAGTCAAACAGATGTGAGAACAAAGGGTTTTGTTCTGCAATGCATTTTGGGGTTTTCTGACCTTTTGGTTCTGTCAAATATAAGCTTGATTAAGCATTGATCTTAAATATACAGGGACACTTTATTCACTGTAGACCCAGTTTCTCCAATGTATAGGAAGCATAAATACCCACACACTGCAATATGTTACCTGAAACTTGATGTTGCGATATACTATGTACCACCTTGAAAATATCTTGCCCAAACCTATATAATAGTATTATCATTTTCCGATAATATTGCAAGTTTATTTCATTTCAGCTGTAGTTGTAGAAATATTGCAAATAATGAGGTAGGGAAATAATTAGTGGCAAAAGAAATATTTTGGACAGAATATGTAAAACTCCATAATGATTTTTGGGCCTAGGGGAGAGATGAGAAGTCCAGGAAAGTACATCAGTGTAAAACGAAAAACTGTTAGGGCATGAAAAGCAATTAGGAACTTGGATACAAATGCTGAAGCCTGGGGAAGAACATTTGTCTTTCATGGTGGATTAAAACGGCTTCAGCCATTTCCAAACTTCCATGTTGTTTTTGTGAATGTGGGAACTGATTGCATGACACAAACAAAATATACTGTCTTATCGAAGCTAAATACTTACAGTTGTTAGAAATAGTGACAATACACTCTATAATATAAAGTGTGAGGTTTCTTACGGTTCTTTTTGAGTGCCTTCTAATTTTTTTCTCCTGTATCTAAATTGCATTAGTATACACTCCTTTGCTACATTTAATCTGCACATAAAACAAAACTTTGTTTTATTTTATTTGGAATATATCACTATGAATTAAAATAAAATGTATATTGTCACCTTGCTTGGTGGGGTTTTTGGAGGTTTTCTTTTGGTAGTTTTTGGGGGGTTTTTGTGACTGTTTGTGAAGTGCTTTATAAATATTGGTGTGTGTATTGTGGGTTACTGTGTCTGGCAGTTGGCATGCTTTGTAGAGTTTATTCAACTTCTTAAAACAACTAAAAATTTATTTTTAAATGAATGAATTTTACCTAAAGCTGTGTCCTGCAGTTGAAAAGAAGGCATAGAATAATAATAAATAAATATCATTAACTTTGAATTACATGCTTTAAGCTGTATTCTTAAGTAAATCATCTTCCTCTGAGGGATTGTCTAAACAAACAAAACAGATTTCAAAAGACATTTCCTGATTCACTGGTCAGTGACCATAACAGTACAGTGGAAAAGGATTCAGATAAGGGTTTTGCTGTATTTCTGAGTCTCATGACCAAGAGCCTAGAAAAAAATTCTACCAATAAAAAATTATAGAATTCTAAACTGATTTGCAGTGCAGAGCTCCTGCAGTCTGCTTCCTGCAAATTTGCTCTGTGTTATTTCAGCTTGAAACATCAAAATCAATCAGTTTTAGAAACCAGGATCATGCCTAAAATTAAGAAGAAACCCAGCAGAATTCAGAGTTAACAATACAGTTTGGGTGTAGGCAGAATTTTTAGTGACTTGAACCTTCATTAATTTTAGTAATTCTTCTGAAATTTGGCATGAGATGTATGTTCTAAATCAAAATGGATAAAATGTGTCAAAGTCTAAATAAATTCGTAATTTATTGCAGCATTTTTAGTGCAGCTCTGTCTAAATGTAGCTGAAGTTAGTTACTAGCAATACTACTAGCTTGAAATTATTTTTAAAAGCGTAGTTATTTAATATTTTTAGGATCCTAGCATAATTACAGACTGAAAGAGATAACACGATGGCTTCTCCTTGTATTTTATTGTGTTATTATAGGTTCTTTTATTAAAGAAGGCTAATATATGTTAAGTTGGGGAGATTGCATTTGATATTTGGGATCCTTAGCGAAGACCCTGAGGCTTTTGCTGCAATATTTTGCAATGATTTTATGATCTAAAGTAAAGATATGTTAAATAGGAAGCATTAGTAGTACTGTCGAGTGTTAGAGCTGTTGTCAGCACTCCAAGTTCTTCCCCAAGGTCTACACCATCCTGCCTACATGCCCTGAGGTCCAGGGCTGAACTGTCCAGCTCCAGCACGGGTACAGCTGCCCAGGAGCTGGCAGGGCTGGCCTGAGTCAGCCAGTGTGAAACAGCTGCTGTGTAAGACACAGCTGTGAGCTCAGAGCCTTGGTCTTTCCCTAAGATGTGTTGTTGGACTCTACCCTGGCCTTTAATTATCCCAACATCACCTCGCTGACCTGATGTTAGACGTATCTCATCACTGTGGATTGGTCTTGTGATCACAGAGCTATGGTTTTTACCCTGACTTCTTCCAATTTTGGTCCATAATATGCAGATGTCTATTTGATAAATACTGTACCTCATTAATGGATATGCAATTAATTGGTTTTTATTAAAATTTAATTTGGCCTCATGTCTTTACTGAAGAATATAACGATGGCCCACTATAACACTTCTTGTTTTGGTTTTGTGATACTAAAGGACTAATGATAGTGTCAAGGTTTGTGCAAGAAAAAAATCAAACCAAACCAATAACAACAACACCCGCAGAACCCTGCAAAGCCTGGAAGCGCAACATACAAGATCTTTCAGCTTACTAGTATTTGTCAGGTTCTTAAATAAAAAAAAAAAGTTTTCAAATGCTTTCTGGATCTTAAGCACTGAAATACACTTTCTTTCTATAGCCAGGGACAGTTAGCAAACACAGGTCCTCAATATCCTTTTTCCTTCAGTGCAATTGTTCTCTCACACACTGCAGGATAAAGGATGGATGTCTGGTTTGGTGAATTTCCCTTATGAGGGCGCTGTGTAGAAGGGTGCTTTCTTTTCTGTCTATTGTATATTTATCTAAGGAAGGAGGAGGCCTGTTCCTGTTAATTAGTGAGAACAGACAATACTTTCTATATACAGTATCTTGAGAACAGAAAGAGTCCATTTCATGTGGATGCCTTTTTCTTTTTTTTTTCTTTTTTTTTTTTTTTTTTTTTTTTTTGTTAAACTGTTTCAGCTACTTTCAGCTATGTCAGGGTCTCTGCCAAAGTTGCTATACAGGAGCAAGGCTTTGAAATGCTCTAAGAATTCTGGTACTGCTTTTAATAAATGAAAATAGCTATCAGTAATACATTAGTGAATTATAGGACTTTCAAATCACTGCACCCAGACTGTGATGAATCACAGTATGAAGTGCGAATAAATGTGCTGAAAAACACAGTGAGAGTCTGTTTGCTCTTGCAATGTTAACTTCAACTGAAAATAGTGTTTTAGAAACGTGGAAGCTCTTACCTTAATTTTCAAGATATACTATTGAAAAGAGATTGTAAGTCACCGAATCTAAAGCTTCATTGTAATGAGCAGCCTATCCTCTGATACTGTTCATAAATTGATTGAATTTCCTTTATAGCTTTAATCCTTAAATCTTTGTGCTATGTACACGTGTCTAAAGTATTTTTCCAACCCTGGACTAACTGTATGTACTTCATATCTTTGTGGTCACAATACAGCAAGGAGAGTACTAGGAATAAATTGCTTTGGGTTGTAATAGCAATGCAGAAGAGGATATTGCCTTGTTCATGCTGGTATCCTATTATCTTTCAAGTTCGTGGCAAAATCTTTAGAAACAGAATTGTGATACAGTTTCTTCTTCATTCTCAGTCATTCATCAAAATGAAATTTGATAGATGCTGATTTGTATATCCTGAAATAAGTTTTCTAATGGACAGCACACATAATTTTGGACAATCATGAATACAACTTGCCTGTAGAACACACTACACATGAACATTTAGATGGAACTGATTTTTCTGATACTAAAAAAATCTGGTCAAGTACTCGAAGGAGTAATTTATTGCCATGCTTGATAAATGACCAGTAGCATTGCATTGTCTATTCATAGTGCATACTACAGTATATAAACATATTCATATTGATTTCACTGTTGTGTTAGTGACCAGACCCTAAAAAAATAATTGGGAAATCCACAATAACTAAATAAAATTAAATTCATAGTGGAATGTATTTCCTACATCCTTGAGTATAAACGATTGTCTTCCTTAATCCCTCATTATTTAACAGAGGAAAGCCATTTTCTGAATTTGCCAAAGTAATATACTGAAAGCAGTCAAAATGCATTTTGATATGAATACTATCTCAGTAATAATGCGGATAGATCTGTACTAGCACCCCATATCCATGAAACAAAATATTGCACACTAAGTTTATGCAACTGACTTGGTCTTTTAGCTTAACTTGGACAATTTTTCCTTTGGGGGTCTGAATCTTTCTAAATACGTAAAATTAATGTAGTGCAATACTTTCTGGGTGACATTAAAAAAGGTTCTTTTGTTCTTGGCTTAATCATTAGTGGTTGTACAAAAAAGCAATGACCAAAAAAAAAAAATCACATTCGAAGTTACTGACCAAACGAAAAAAAGATGGCGGAAAGCAATTAAGTATATGAAATCATTGTAAGGATTATGAAGGTTGTAGATTACCCTGGGTTGTACCACTCCATAAAACTGATTTTCATCTCTGTATCTGTAACCATTTCAGGAAAAAAATCCCGCCTGGAAAGACTCCTGAGTAGTTTCTATGCTCTGAAGAATATAAAAATCCCTGACAGGGTAGTAGTGTTTCTCCTGAAACCATACATTCATTACTTTTCCATCAGAAAAGTTAGACAACTGGTGTGCAAAATGTTCTTTCCTACTTAACCCCTGCCAACAGTGGTACATACTGCAGAAACTACTTGATGATGTCAAAGGAAAAGCACTTTGATGTAAAAACATCCTATTTATGATCTCCTTTTCCATTTTGCAAGATCCTTGCTCTAAAAAATTTTAAAAATCTCTCTTTCATAAAGATTTGGTAATACTAGAAATACGAGATCTCATAGTAACTTGTTTTCTGTGTTAATGCAGATCACATCTCTTCACAGGATGTTTATGGTGCCTTCTTAGCTCAGCACCAGTCTGACCAAAAGTATGTGGTCTATTTTAGGTGCTGAAAGAGGGACCGAGGGAAGAGAGATTTATTGCAGGTTCAAAGGTAGAAGCCCAGGAAATTACTTCAGAACAGATGAAATACCTATTACGTACAGCCAGTTCTCTGGCTTCAGACATCAATTAGAGATTTAATGTTTTCCCTAGAGATTGAAGTAGTTTTATTTTGGGTGCATTGATCTACTGCAACTGTATACAATTAATTAATACTAGATGAGTAAACATCAATGTAGGTAAAATTTATAATTCCTATCTTTAGCAAGTAAATAGGAAACACAAGTAAACATGACCTGTTAATTTAATGTTTAGATTAGTAAAAATAATATGATCATTAACACAGGGTAATATTTATGTTTGAATGTTTAATATTTTGGTTTCTGTTTTTTTATAAATCAGTCAGGGAGAAATAAGTATGCTGCAGTAAAATTAAATACACCAAAAATGTGGAAGAACAAGTCATTAAATGGCTTTTGAAAAATTACAGTAAATTTTCCTAATGTTGTAATTTTAAATATTATAATTGCCATACAATGTTAAGCCTCATTACACAGAATTGTAATTTTTACCGTGTGGATCTTTTGTTTTTCAGCATAGAAATAGGATTCACAGAGATGTCACACTTTAAAATCACTAGAAAAATATGTTTCAGGCAACTGTATCTCTGTAGCCACTTATGACTGTAACTAATAGTTTTATGTTGTTTAGAATTTGAGATTTGAAGTTGTAGTCTTTCTTTAAAAATAATTTGTCACTCTTAATGCATTTCATGTGAAGTAGTTGGTCTATGAGGTTTTTTTCCACAGTTCCTCTTAACAGTCTATTGGATTTTCACTTACAAGTAGGGTATTTGAAATAGTGGTTTTCTGCACCAATATTTTGAATACTTCTGTTTTGCAGAAACTAATGTCAACAATGTGTTGCTGTCACAAGGAAGAGGAGAATTAAAGAAACTGTACTGGTAAAGAAAATAGTTTATTGTAACACTGTTTGCCTTGGTACAAAAAATGCTTAAAGAACCTTAAAGTAGTTATCAAACAAATCTATTTTATATTTCCTCCAGTGTTCATCCTTTTAGTATTACAGACTGAAAAAATAAACTCTCTCACTCTGTGGGGGTTCTTCATTTAGCTTCTTGGAATCTTTATTTCTGTCTCACTGATTTCTCTTTAATTGGAGCCAATACAGAGGGGGAATATTTTTGAAGAGTAGTTAAGCAGTCTGTTTACATTGGTTGAAGTAAGATTCAGTTTAAAAACTTCTCTATAACTCTTGCATATCACCTTTTGTTACTTATGCATGGGTACTGTTATTGGCCTTGTCACAGAGGTCACTAGTCATGGGCAGAGGTTTGTGTTGTATGCCCTGCTGTGTCGGTGGCTCTAAAAACTAAGGGATTAAGTAATTAACTAAGGGGTTAATTAATTAACTAAGATCTAGAATCAAGAGGTGTTACATTTTTCACATAAAAATCTCCTTTATGTATTTATTTCAATTATGTTTCTTCACTTCAAAAACTCTTTTCCCAAACAGCATTTTACCCCTAACTCCCACCATGGTAGGTTTAGATTGGATATTAGGAACATTTTCTTTAATGAAAGGTGACCAAATGTGGAATAGGCTGCCCAGGGAAGGGGTTGAGTCACCATCCCTGAAGGTATTTAAAAGGTGGATAGACACGGCTCTTAAGAACATGGCTTAGCAGTGGACCTGGTTAAGCATTTGCTTAACAGTTGGACCTGATCTAAAGGGTCTTTTCCAGCCAAATGGTTCTCTGATTTAACTCCTACTTAAAGTAGAAGATCTGTCGCTGTGAAGAAATGACTGCTGAAATCATAGAGCAAATGGACCAAAACTAGACTGTGAAAAATGGTATTGTCAGTATTTTCACAGAATCAAAGAATAAGCTGAAGTGGAAGGGACTCACAAGGATTGTAAAATCAGAATCCTGGCCCTGCACACAACAGCCCCAACAATCACACGCTGTGCCCAAGAGTATTGGCAAACACTTCTGGAGCTCTCGCAGGCTTGGTGATGTGACCGTGCAGGTGTAGACTCCAGTGATGTCTCCCTTCAGTCTCCTCTCCTCCAGGCTGAAGAGATCAAGTGACCTCAGCCATTCCTCATGCAGATTTCCCTCAAGGGCCTTCCCCATCCATGTTGCCCTCCTTTGGACACTCTCTAGTAGCTTAAGATCTTCTTTATACTGTGGTACTCAAAACTGCCCTTAGCACTTGGTGGGACCACCCCAGCGCAGAGTAGAGCAGGACAATCTCCTCCGTTGCCTCATGCCATGAGGACAGAGCAGGACAATCCCATCCCTGGCCATCCTGTACCTCATGCCCCACAGGACACAGGTGGCCCTCCTGGATGCCAGGGTGCTGCTGACTCAGGTTCAGCTTTGTCAGCCAGGACTCCCAGGTCCATTTCTATGGCACTGCTTTCCAGCATCTCATTCCCCAGTCTGAACATACTTCTGGGGTTGCCACTTTTTTTTTTTTTCCTATAAATTTGCCACAAATTTAATTTTTAAGTTAAAACTGGTTGTCAGAGTTTCATGTTTGTCTCTTTCAAAGTCTTGAGACTGAATTTTTTTATTATCTACACTCATGTCAAATTCTGTTGTTGAATACTCTGCCTCAGGACTACCTGCAAATTCTACAGATTGAATAATTGCACTTCTAATTTCTCCTTTCTGGACTGTTCCAAACGCTGAGGTATTTTAGAAGAGGTGATCGATATTGTGTAGCCAGTTCCAGAGAGGATTGTATCCATGATCTCTGAGTGTGCCATCATGACATTTCCTGAGTAATTTTTCAAGTCATTCTGCATGCATTCTAATATGCTCGTTGCTTTCTTAATCATGCTCAAATACAGGAAAACTAACAAAAAAATCTATATTGTTTCTCAGCTTTCTAGTCAGTTAATTTAGATGCCTTTGAAATGTGTTAGTAATCTAAACTTTTCCTCCATTAATTTTCAATGGACTGTATAATTGTCTATGATACAGTCACAAAATATACTGAACTAACATGAGTGGTTTTGGAGAAATTTTGAAATACAGCATGTTGGCCTCTCTGCTGTAGAGAGCCTTGTGGGGTGTGAAGCTGTATATCAAACATTTTGACTGATTTTTAAGGCAAAAATATCCCATCAAAAAAAGGCAAAAGATGAAGAATTTCCTTTTTTAAAGAACTACTCTATGGGTACTGCTATATGAATGACATGCTTGTCATTCATGTGCTATGATGAAATCGATTTAAATTTTTAAGTGAATAGCAACCTTAGTGAGTAAATAACGACCCTAGTTAAAAAGATTTATTGTTTTTTGAATGATGAACCTGTTTTGAGATTACTGATGGCAAAACAACATGCTACTAAATGTTCAGTGTTGCTTTTTGTGTGGATTACCTACACATAGAACTGTTTGGAAATAGTCACAACTGTCCTAATTCTGTGGGTTGATCTATGAGATGTTTTAAGATATTAATCCTAGGACATGTGGGATCCTTTTTATTAATACAGTTTGCTACATTTGTGTCTACTGGACTATTTAATTTTCCTCTGGCAATGAAGGTTCGGTTTTTTGGCATCAAGATTTTTCACCTTCAAAAGATTCAAAGTTAGCTGGCCATCTAGAAGAGAACACTTTATGAAAAAAGTTTCTGCTTAAATATTTCCATACAATTCTGTTGTTGCAGACTTCTTTTATCCAAGCCAATTGATTTTCTAATGTAGAATTAATTGAACCTGAAAACGTCTACTTCTTAGCAGGGAAAACAAAAAGAAAAAAAATACCAAGAGAACTCTTGGTTATTTCAGAATACAATTTATAGATTAAATATTTTTTTCCCCCCTGTATTTATGTGCATGTGTTCTCCCTCAGATTAATGGGAAGTTTACTTGGGCATACAACACGTGTAGCATATGACTTAACAAATGGTAACATTTTAGGCAAGAATGTTATACCGTGGGCAATGATAAGGAATTTCTCATTGTTTAAAAATTAATTTAAAGTATATTTTTAAATTTAAAGTGATTATGCTCACTCAAACTTTTTTTGTGGCTATTTATAGCCCAGTGTTCGTATGTTGCCCCCAGAATCCTGATTAGGCAAGTATATTTTAAGGGCAAAAACTGCCTGTCCTTAAAGAAGGCTGTACCTGTCATTGAGACAACCAATTTTGCAGCTAATGTAAAAACTTCATAGGGATAGATTATAAAAAGAACAAAGATTCTTGTGATGACAGAGCATTCCACTAATATATCAAACCTGAAACTAATGATTAACTCCATTCTTTATTGGATAATTTTAATGACTTCTAGTATAGCTTCAAGACATAACACATACAGTCATTTTCAGATTTCTCATTTTTATAGCCATCAGCAGACTATATCTTAATGGCATTCTGAAAAAGAATGATAAAGGAGTTAGAAAGGTGGCTAAAATGGATTTCTTTACATACAAACTGTGGTATATGTGACTCTGCAGTCTCAGAAGGTAAAATGCACAAACCAGAGGGAGTAAAATATCCATGAGTTAGAAATGCCTTTTGTGATATAAGAACTCATACAATTTGATGGGAGTGTTGCACAGATAGATAATTTCAGCTGTATAAAGTAATGTACCCTCCATAGGTTTTATTAGCTTAAACAGATTATTTTGAATTCTGAAACATGGGGTTTTTTTTCTTCCAGTTGTGAAGTTAACAGGGGTGTTCAGAGCATGTTTAGGTGATACCCATGTTCCACTGACCAGCCTTTCTTTAGTTTTTTTCTTCTCACTGTTACATCTCCTAATTTAGATTTTAATCATCTGACATTTTCTTTTATCACATTTTCAACTCTCAAAGTAATTAATCTGTGATGGATGAGGTGTTTGGGGGTTTTGGGGGAGAGGTTAATTATTTTGCTCTATTTTATTTTCCTTTGCATTTAAAAGTGTTTAAATACCCTGAGATATTAAGCTAAGTACCTAGAATGAGCAGTCACCTAACCCACTGGTCTCTTTCTCCAAAATTATCTATGTCAGTAATTTATAAGGCAGCTAAAACTTGGTAGTATGTGCGTTTGGAGTAATGTCAGATACATTCTGTCTCTGCTTCATTCTCTACATTCTGTCTCTGCTTCATTCTCTAGAATCCGTTTATAGAACGGAGATCAAGAAGGTTGTGTCAATACTAACACAGCAGTCTATAGGCTGTATTTTAATAAAACCTTTCTTTTATATGCCAGTAAAAAGAAGTTATATCAATGGAGAAATATAGCAGGAATTAGAAAAAAAAAGTTAGATTATTATTGGTGTATTCTTTGGAGGAGAATAGTCAAATCAGTGTCAAACAATTCACCTAAGTTCATGTTGAGAATGATAAAGTGTGATTGAAATAATCAATGCTGTATTTTAAATAGAGTTGGGATAAAAGATTTTACATTCAGGAAGCTAGACTACCTATTTATGTGTTATTCAAGTGGTGGAAGGCTGCTAACTCAATTGCTTCCTGTCTTCCCCTATAATCTTACTACCCCTTTTAAATTTAAAGAAAATACCTGGATTTCATTCTCCTAAAGCTGAACTACTATTCAACTGTTCTACCTTGTTATAATGTTCTTGTGCAAAAAATGTCACATTTTTGAATTAAGCTCTGTAAAACATCAGCTGACTTTGACTTAACTTGATTACATTC
This sequence comes from Melozone crissalis, assembly GCF_028551555.1. Taxonomy (NCBI): domain Eukaryota; kingdom Metazoa; phylum Chordata; class Aves; order Passeriformes; family Passerellidae; genus Melozone; species Melozone crissalis. Next base: position 28,569,784 of record NW_026535784.1, on the reverse strand, counting down.
TAAGTTGAACAGTGTGTAGGAAAATCCCCTTTAGCTGTGTGACTTAAATCAATCAAGGGAATAGCCCTCATCAGGTTCTTACAGTCACTCTTAAGGATGGAAAGAAGAGGAGCAAATATGTCCTTGTACTCCTATTAAAAATGTATGAACATAAATCTGGTAGGAACTGGAAACTGAACGTGGAATCACTGTTCTCTTGCCAGACTGAGATCTATAACAGGTGCAGAGATATGTTAAGACTTCTACAGAAGGAGGTTAGTCATTTATCCTATTTTGTCCTTTTATCCTGTTCTTGTTCTTAAAAACCAAAAACACAACAGAATGTTTTCATGAGTTCGATTTAGAAACTAACCAATGCTGCCAAAAAGAAGTTGAGAATAGGCATTTTGCAAACCTTCCTGAGACTTCTTTCTTCAAAAAAAATGAAAATTTTCTTCCAAATTCCCAACTTTGTCTTTAGTGTAGAAATTAAATACATCAAAGTTTAGGAGAACCTAGAAGAAAACAATCCTGAATTAGCATGTAGTCAATATAATGCACATAACATTTATTAAAACTATATGTGAAGAAATTGCCATTTACTTGGTAATAAGCTTGTGTTGATAAAGAAAGACTGAAAAAATAATTGCAGAAAGATTGGTGAAGGGATGGTGGAGATAGAGGAGACAAGTGACCAAGACCTTGGTTGGGTAAAATAGTTTGGAAGAACATGAATGCAGACAGAAACTCTGTGGAAAGTTCACGTTTTTTGTGAAAGGTTATTACCTGACAGTATTTCAAAATTTGCTTTAGCTTTTTCCTGTATGTAAATTAGCTCCGCTTTGTGATATTTGCTCTTTGATTTGGATTTTTTCCAAATGCAATATGTGTATCCCAATAGTTCTCTCAGAATTAATATTTTGCTTATTTTTGTTCTGAACAGTGGTCTCCAATTTATTCTTGCTTGTCTCTCTTTCTGCTTCCTTAACTAACACATATCTAGTACCTATTAAAACTCACAAAATGAATCAAATATTTTTAGCTCTGATTTTTTGCATCTTACTAGAATAACTTCTAGTTATTTTTTGACTACCTAAGTTGTTTTTCTGAACTCACTGGTTGTTCAGCTATTAAATTGCATTTTTTTTGGTGGAAGACTTTTCCTGTTTTTAAGTAGTTTGATCAGATTATTCCAATAAATGAACATCAGATAGAAATATACATTGAGATCTAGCCACACTGTCTGAACTTGAGGCACCTTTTTTAAGAGTCCTAAACTTCAATGTCTTCTAAAGGTGCTCTTTTTCCATTTCATGATATAGTGAATTTAGATGCTCTATTTATACTCCCTCGTATATTACCAGTAGTGTTAATACATGCTGCATAATACAAGGAATTTCTGCCTCATTTCTGTGTAACCACTTGTTTAGAAGCTTTAGAACTATATTAAGTTCTTTATGCACTCCATTTTTGTGGTAGATAAGAATTTTTTTCCATTATTTTCTGAATACAGTTGTTTACATTTTGTATGGATGCAGTTCATCAGTGAAGTAGTTAACACCATTTTTTTTGCCAGCAGATAATCTCTACAAATGCCTCAATTACCATATGTCTGTGCATGCCATTACTGCATCCTCACTAAAATACTCTTGCATAGCTTACAATAACTATTTTATCAAAAAGGCTGTTTTTACGTAATTTGAATTTTGGCAGCCAGACCTCTCGTACTCAGTTACAATTAAATCAGTGTTATTCTTTTCTAAAGCCAACATGTGACCTAGTCTTATAATGAAGTTTTACCTAGGGATATCTTTCACCCAGGGTGAGATGGTTATGAAGGATAGCTGAGCCAAATGCACAGGGTGAGGAGAAGCTCCTGCTGTGTCTTTTCTGCTGAACCACTGAAAGCAAGCAGATGTGGAGCTTAAGTTCTTGATAGGCAAGGTGTGTGCTTAAGTCTTTACAACATGGGTGAAGGGATTGATGTAACATCTTTGGAATGGATCTTAATGTCTCTACTAACTTCAAGCATCAGGTTTGTTACAGAGCCCAGACACCTTGGCTTCTGAAATGGACCAGTGTGTCTGCACCAGCCTGAGTTCCTGAGCTTTGGGGTAAAACGACGGGTTCAAGGCAAGATATGTGGGAGGCTGTGTGGGAAGGCTGGACCTTCCCAGTACCTCAGCCAGTGGGGAAAGGAAGAGGGCAATGTCTGGCCAGGAGTTTAGGATCAAAGGGGGCTGCGCCCTCCGAAATGTGGAGAGAGGAAACCCTGCGGGTATGCACCCCAGTGGAGTCTCCCTTTATTCCAATGAAGTTGCAGGACTCCTCTTGGAGTCCTTTGGACACTGGTTTTTCATAGTGTGATTTTCTGTACATTCTTCTTCAAGACTCTGCTGCCAATAGAAGGCAATGATTTGTGACATTTTGGAGGTATTCAGATTACTAAAAGACTAAAGATCTGACTGTGAAAATGACCCTATTTATAAAAACACTGTGATTAGTAAGGAATTAGTTCCCTTGAACTCTTCTAGAGTTTTGCTTCCTTTGACCAGTGCATCCCCATCCTTGATCCAGTGCATCCCTTTGTTCGGGGTCCCTCCTCGGATGGCACCAGCTCAGGCTGTTCCTCGGCTACTGCGCCATGAGCAAATGGCTTTATGGACATCTGAGCCTCTGCCATGGTAAACCTGGGATGGATCCGATGAGAAACCTGCTCTGACTCTGGGATGGGATGTGTGGAAACCCCTGGGGTCACTGCCGACACCCCTGTGGAGGGGGATCGGCCTCAGATGTGGAAGTCTCTGGTGTTGGGAATGTGATGGTGAGTCTTGTGAGCAAGCAGCATTCTTTTTATCCTTACTGCAAGCTTCACCCTTCTTGTATTCATGACAGAAACCTTTTCCCAGTTGTCTGATATTGTATTGCACGATACTTTAATTTTAAAAATTAAATAAAATATATACATTTAGGCAAAAAAGTATAGTTCCTATCATTTAGATGACGTGGATTATAGAATCTTTCTGAGTTCTATTTAAACTAAGGTATTTGCATTAACATTTGAACATTAAGGAAAGTATTAAATCATAGAATTATAGACTATCTCAAGTTAAAAGGGGCACATAAGCATCATTGAGTCCAATTCCCCATCTTGAGCTAACTAATGATCTAAAAATAGCCAATACTGGGTATTTTGCCAGGTAGCTTTATGTGCAACTGCCACTGTCTCCATCACTGCTCTCATGTCTTCTTATCTTAGATGCCATTCTCCCCATATTAGATGGGGAATTGAATTGGATCAAAATCATCTGGTCCTTGTAATTTTTTTTGTAGTCCCTTTTTTTTGGTTACTTATTTATTCTTCAATCTCTCCAATATAATTCTGAATACTTAGAAGGCAAAACTGAGTCTAACTTGAAAAAAAATTATACAGCAAGCAACCACCCACCCTGACATTTTGGTTGTTTCTGTTGTCTGAACGGAGATTTTCTCTGTGGATCTTGTTTTGTAACTTCAAAATGGGTATATCCAACTGATGGAAAAATGTAATTACTGTCCTTAAGATAATTTATCACCAAAATACATTTGTGACATCAGCCATTATGAGGTCTAATGCATGTAATTGGCAAATGTGTTTGCATCGCATACTTTATTCTAATTGACATCTACCATATTGCTGCTGACAGCCTTTCAGCCCAGATGAATGCTTTTTGCCAAGAGCTAATACTACTTTGCTGAAGTAGTCATACATGAACGCATTGTAGTGAAGGTGCAGAGTAAAATTCACTGTGGTTTTTTACTGCCCACGTGTCTAGTCACCCCTTCTGAATAGTGAGGCTTTGAGGTGCATCAAGTAAATTTGTAACAGTTTGACAAAGGCACTTCTGAGGGTTTGTTCAGTACACCAAAAGAGGACCACTGAAATAATGAAAGGTTGCTATGTGCTTTGAAGCACTGAATGTAATTCGTGCACAGCAAAACTTTATACACTAAATCACTGAAGAAAAATATTTTACTTAAGAAACTATTAGACATTTTCTTTCTTGTAATAAGATTTCACTTTGTCATCAGTACTCATGCAAGAGGACAATGAAAGTTAATTTTATGAGTTAGTGCAGGCCATAAGAGACTTTCCAAAGCCATTAAATAGTCAGCATACCTACTAGAGTGACATCCTGTCATATCGTAAAGAGTAGCCTGTCAGTCTCGGTGAACTAAATCATGATGTACTGTTACATGTAGGCAAAGGTCTTCAGTAATAAAGATAAAATAACTGTAGTGTTAGTAAGATCAGGATGTTTATATTTGGTGTCTTGGCTATAATTAGTTCACCCTAAAGTCCTTAGAGGAAAAGAAAACTTAGTGAAACACAGTATGACTGTATTGGAGTGGTTGTTCAGTTCAGATAAAAGAAGTGTATTGAAAAGTGTAAATTACATTAAGTTGACATAAGACAATAAATATTAAAGCATGAAAGCTACACCTTAAGCCAGTTTTCATAGATATTTGAACCTTAAATTTTAAGTCTTTGTTACCATCATTTCCGGTATTGCTTTTTGTCTATATTTTAAGGCATATTTTCTCCTTCTGCCAGGGTTCCTTGAAATTTCTCACTATACATGATAAAAAGCAGTCTAAATTGTAAATTTAGGTTAAAGCAAAGTTTTTCTTCATAATTTGAATAATTTTTTAGTTTCAAGCATATTTTAAATTGCTTTTCACCACGTTCTTCTTTACAATAATCAGGAACCTAACTTTGAAAAAATAAAACTTTGTTTCATTTTAACACATCTTTTGGATTCAGTAGCTATAGGTAAGCTCAGAGCACTGTGCTTGAAATATGTCCATGGTAGATGGAGTATTCTGGATTAATTTAGTCATACCTGGATTTCATTAAAAATCTACAAGGGAAAGAAATGGCTAGAAACTTTCTTCCTGTTTTTGATAAAATGTTTAATTTAGGGAAACACATTTAGTTTTAATAAGCTCTACAAGTTTACAAGTAAGGATTGTTCACATTTTTGTGGGTATTGGGTAGAAAGCCTTGTTCACAAGTTCTCATATCATGCTTATAAGAAGATATTGATTAAATTGCTATTGCTTTAACTCTCTTCCCAAGCAGCATTATTGCATCATAAAATCATAGAATCATTAAGGTTGGAAAAGAGCTCTAAGGTTGTGAACTCTTTATGGAATCATCTCAAAATACATATCCGAGTCTCTTACAACATGCATATTGTTTAAAAACTCTTTTGTATATTTTTATAGTGTACATGTGTGAGGTATGTGGGCTTCCAGTGACCACATATACATATGAAGAATTCAGAAAATGTGAAGTTTAGCTGTGCAGTAGTAAAAGAATTATGATTAGGTTTTTCATAAATAGAATATTTGATATTTTCAGCAATTAAGGTGAATGTATTTTCGCCTTGAGATGAAAGGTGAAAACCCAATTTTTTTCGGGTTCAGGCTGCTTCACAGCATTTTCTCATAGATCTATTGGAAGTGAGCTTCATACTTTTACCAGTTATTGGACATAATTTTTCTAGAGATGCCATGTTTTCTATAACTTACACTGTACAAATAAGCTGTTAGAAAAGGAAATAATGTCTTTAATATTTTAAAAGGGAAAAAAAAGGATAGCAACAATAAATACAATTTTACAAAACTCTGAAAATGTATTACTCCATAAATGATACATCTTAACCAAATGAAATGTGTCTGGAGGTTTCCCTAATTATCTTCATGGAAAAAAATTAAAAATTGTAAGAAGTCATCAAAGTAGGCGTTTCTAAGAAATTATGCAAATTTAATTTTTCTAGCATTTTGCTAAAATAAGTAGCAACTCCTCTCAAATTTTAAATGACCCAGTTTCTCAGATTTGACATCTGCTTTTTGTGCACTGCGATCCATAACCTGTGTGTGTCCATTTCAGATAGCAATATCTATTTGCAAAGGAATTTAGCTTTCCATCTATTTTAAATATTTAATAGTGCATAGTTTATAGGGCGCTGAGGTTGCTCAGGCATGATCTGCTCGGGCAAGAAGAAACGGCTTCTACAAATACCTGGTCCACAACTTTTCTGTGAACACAGTTAAGGCTGACCAGCCTGTAGTTCCTTGGATCTTGCCTTTTGCTTGTCGTAAAGAGGAGCATGACAGCAGCTGCCTTCAAGTCATCAGAAACATTTCAAAAAGGACAGGCAGTCTCACAGAGACACCTGCCAGCTCCATGAATACCTCTGGGGATGCTGTGCACCAGGGCTGTGAACATACTTAAGTCTAAGCGGGTTAAGTAAGTGATCACTCCTCTTTCATCCCCTGCAGGTGCTGCTTCATGTCTGGAGAATCTCTTCAGAAGCTTAGGGATCTTGGAGGCTTGAGGAGAAGCCTTACCAATGGAAAAAAGGCCTGGAATACCGCTGCTCTTTGTATATGGCTTGTCTCCAGACTTGCTGTCCCATGAGGCAATGGCAGCCACCTCCGGTGCTGCCTCCCTGCCCCTGGTGTGCAGCTGCTCCCTGTGGCCTCACCCTGCTGTGCCCACCGAGGGTCACACCTTGCCCTGCCCTCCTCTACCTCCCTTTCCCACTGCAAGGCTTTCAGAATATTGTAAGGTTTTCTAGGCATGTTGTGTTTTGTCATGGAAAAGGAAATAACAGAGTTTAAACAACTGCAGTCTTGGAAAAGGAGTGCGTGAGGGTATGTTTGGGGTTGGTATTTATTTTTATTTTATTTTTTTTAGGTTTTATTTATTTGTTTTATTTATTTGTTTGATTTGTTTATCTATGAACTTTGTGAGTGATGTTGAGTAGAAGCCAAGGAATGTGCTGCTGGAAGATAAGAAAAATAAGGCAAAAAGGGAGACTGGAATGAACAGATAATGTTTTGACACATTTGATAGATATTCCTTATCTGGGATGCTATGATCATGGAAGTAGTAGAATTACAGGCCTGAACTGCTTTTCTTAGGGGCATTTTATATGTTAAGGGTGGGATATTACAGAGCTGAGAAGCCAGAGAAAGTCTTATGAAAAAAATTAATCTAGTGCTCAAAATGAGATACAGATGTTAACATAGTCTTCCTGCCAGGGATAGCTGATATTTCTCATTGCTTCCATATGCCAAAGGGACAACTATCCCAAGGCTTTGTGCAAGCAGCACATTTGTTTTAGACTTACTGTCCTGTTTTAAACTTTTGTTATACAGTGGACTGTATTTTTTGTTGATAGTCCTCCAGAAGTATATGATGCCCACTATGGCTTGTGGAAAGTTGTCATCCCTAATTTCCATCCTAATATTAAAGAAAGGGGATTAACCTTATATATCAGAAAGGATGAAGTGTTGAGAAGAAGATGGGTGCAACTCAGCTGGAGTAGGAGAGAAGCTGAAAAATAGGGGCAACAAAGGCATATAAAATCATTTGCTGTAGTGAACGTGTAGTTCATTAATTTATTGAAGAGGAAGAGCACCTTCCACCAGTTTATGTGGCATCATAAAGGAACACCTGATAACTTGCTATTAAGTTCAGCTTGTTAGGAAAATCAGCTGAGGAATAGACTATGCTGTGGAGGTCGTTATGCGCACATGTACCCATGTGGTTAACTGAGAGCTCCCTGCATTACCTTTCCTGTGAGCTGGCACAGGCGAACCTGGGCAGATGAGACACTTGGTTTGAGTGGTCTGAGATTTATCTGGTTTTGTCTTCTGTGTTCTTTCCTGTAATTAAAATACTTTCTGTACTTCTCCGTTTAAAGGGCTTCACCCAGCAATCTAATATAGATGTCCCAAAACACAAATATCCATTTTGAAAATGTATTGTATTTAAAAACATAACAGATTGCATTTTCATTTTTAAACGTACTCATAAATTTGGAAAATCCCTTCTGTGTGTGAAAATTAGTGCAAGCTAAACAACTAAAATGCTTTTAAAAGAAATCTTCAATTAAATATCAAAGGAGCTGGTGGGACAAATCTACATACAATTATGTAAAACTTTAAAAATTAGATATAAACTATCTCAGATTCTGTTAGCCTCTGTATGAGGTAAGAAGTGTCTTTTCCAACCTAGTTGATTCTGTATAGAAAGCAGTGGAAGATTCAGGGGTCAGCATTGAAATCTCAGATGGGTGATGTTAGAATCCAATGATTTTAGTAAATATAAAAAATTAATTACAAAAAAAGGACAGACTTCTCTCTAAATACAAATTATCTCACTGTGAGTTAAGCTCAACTAGAAACAAATAACTGGTTTATTTGGGTCTTAGGTGCAAAGATTATTTGATTTATAAAGCCATAAGATATGCATAAAGGAATTAACAAGTCTTTCCATGATGTGTAGTAGCATTGCATTTGAGAACTTAAAGATGGTGAAATTTCAAAAGCTCAGAAAAGGACTGAAAGTAAGACCTGAAGAAATATCCAAAGAATTGTGCATAATTGTCTTTCCTGAATTTCCCTGTGGGACCTGAAATTATCAAACTGTTCTTTCTACACATCTGCAAGAGATACTGAGATTGAAAAGCATAGATTTCTCAGGAATACGTCAGTCCTATTTTGTCTCTTTGAAAACTGCAGCAAGCCTTAAGGGTTATGAGATATTACTTTAATTTAGTAAACTGCAGTTTGGATAATTATACATGGCATTCTTTTAAGCAAGTTAGGGAACTGTGATCTAGATAAGATTAGACTAAAAGTATTATTCAAGTTTTTTTGAGTTAAAAAAGATGTAATATTTAGTTGCAGTCACTCTTTTCCACAGTGACTGGGGTTGTGGGGGAGGAGTGTAACTCTAAAATTCTGTACTGTGCATAATATTATTCTATGGTATTGTTGGTAGTTTTGGAAATAGAGTAGATGCTATTATTGCTGCTGTCTCAGGCTTAAAATAATCCAAATAAATTGTAGAAATACTAGAAAATAATAGACATTCAGTTTGGTGAGAACCAGCAGAAGCACTAAGTAGGAATAATTAACAGCGCAAATGGAAGATGGGGAATTCCCTCTAGTGCTGCAGGGAAGAATATGGGGACAGCATATTTACCATGCCATACTGTTACATGTGTGGCCAGTTCCAGATTTTTTGCTTTCTTACACAAGTGTTTTCCTTCCGTTTAGCAGTAGCAGAACTCAAGATGTGCTAAAATGCCTAGCAGACATCTTTTGACAAATATGAAAACACTTCATTCCTCTCTCACCCTTTATGAATTGGAGCCATGACAAACGTTTCTGTTTACTGGATTGATGGTCTGTGGCAAAGGCACAAGGGATAGAAACTGCTGAAACAAGATCCACTTGGTCTCTAAAGATCTTTAGGAGGATTATGTATAAGGATCCAGTCGAATAACCTGGAGACTCAAATTGTCTAAACAAAATGTATCTGGTAATTGATAATTCATTAAATTAACTATTCAAGGCATCAAAAAAAGACTGAATCAAGTTTATTCAGCGTAAAAAATGGGAATAATGGGGGTTGCAATATATAAAATTTTTGAAAAAGGAGATCAGCATAAACTGATTTAGATATGACAAGAAGAGAGAGGGATTAATTTGCAGCAAAGGCTAGATGTAAAAGATAAGTAAGAATGGTTATCTCCTGGGGTAGAATTTTTTTGTTTGGAGGGTGATTCAGCTTTGACTTCAGCTACTCAAAGGGAGCAGTACCAGCCCTTGTCAGTATTGGTCTGGATGTGAAGATACCTCTGAATCCCACTCCCTTTAAGAAATACCAAAACAGGCCATCTTTAATGCCTTATTCCTGGCTCTTCTGCTTTCTGTAAAATTCTGCCAACTATGTAAATAAGAATCAGAAGGAAGAGAAGCTGCTTCTTCTGCTTCTACTGAAAGTCAAAAACTATTAATTAATTCTGCTGTTAAATAACTGTGTCTGTTTACTTCGTATATTCTCTATATTCCATTTGTTCTACATGCTGAATGGAACCACGGTTGTGCTGTTCTGGGCGGCTGGACCAGTTCCCTCTGTGGTCATTATGCTTCTCCTCTCAGGCTACCAGATGGCTGTTTAGGTGTAATGATGACATCTATTTGATTCTACTTGGCAGTCTTGAGATTGTAGAACTCTGGAATCACTTGGGTACTGCACAATTAAATGGAGATAAAATTTTAACTTTTGTCTTCTATAATGCCGTATTGATGAATAATCGTATGGAATTTGCCATAAATTATTATTGGACATATTCTCATTTTTTCATTTCTGATAATTTGGTTTATGTTATTTTCTGTATTTAGTTGTACTGACTCTGTACTGGTTATTTCCTAGGTGTAGCTACAGAAAGATATAAAATTGGTCACAGGAACAGAAAACAATCTGGATTTTCTTCTGATGTGCAGACTACAGTGACTGAAGTATTGAATCCTTTCACACCACCTTCCTGTAAGTACGCTCAGTTAATGGAAACAGAATTTTGTTGGGTTTCTGTGTAATTCAGTACTCTACAGGGAAAATGGCTAATGTAGTATTCTGCCGGAGAAACAGTTGCAAATATTTATATGCACACATAGGAAAGAACAATGTGAAGGCTTAAAGATTGTTCTGATGTTCCTCCACTGCCTTTTCGGAAAGCCAGGTTGAGGAAGGAAAATCATGAGTCACAGGCATTATTACATAGCTTTTGGAAATAGTAACTCTGTATACTGTAGGAGATGAAATAATGAATTTGTATAGAAGACAAGCAAGGAAATAGAATTGTAACATGAAGGGATTATAGGGATATCTGTATTTGTTCTTATCAGCTTCTTTCTGTGTCACTAAGATAACAAGTAGTCATAGTCTCTTCCAGCTAGAGATGCACAATATGAACACTAACAGACAGCATAAACATTGTCCATGGCTGCCCTTGGCTCTGTGCCTCTTAGTTATTGTCAAGGGACACGGAAATATAGTTCTGAGATGGTCAGAGTGACAGTCTAAAGATATTTGGGACTAGTAAATATTGAATATTTCTTAAATTGGATTTTATCACTACTACAAGCTGAGATATAAATCTCTTTATTGTTATGGGAAGGAATGGATATTTTGAGATATTTTGAATTACAGAAGCATTTGGGTTTATAAATTAAGGCCTTCTATTGACAGCAGGTATTTGGATTGACATACTAGTTTTCTGGATTCAGAGTTAGAACTTCCACATGCAAAGCAATAACATTTTGGAATTACTGTGATTTATTAATTTTAAAAAATTCTAAAAAATGTTGTGTTGGCCTATATGATAGACTGACATTTTATATTGTTGAAATGTGTGGATATGTGAATTTTCCTAGATGATAAAAACACATGGTGCTAATTAGGGAATGACATACCTGTATTCCTATAATATACCAAACTTCTTTAGAAGTTTGACTCTGAAAGTCAGATGTTAATATTAACTAGAATATTCAGTGCAAAGGAACTAAAATAGGGATTCAAAATGATGAAATAAAAATTTTTACTGTACTGAGCATTTAACTTGTCATTGTCAAACATGTCAGTGTCATTTTTGCACTTTATTTTCTGTCATATCATAACATATTTGCATCTACTGAAACAGCTCTTGAATATTCACTAGTATTGTATTTTTTGGTTTGATTTTTCACTTAAAGTTGACTTTTTTGCAGGGATCTAGGGAATGTTGCTTGCCATCTGTTGCTTAAATCTCTGTACATCTCTTCTGCATTGAATGGATAGCCTTTGTTGCCTGGTTTCATGATTTGGAAATAGGAAATGATGCTGTGAGATAAGGCAGTGCAAGGTTATATTAGTGCTCATTTGTTTATCTGCACTCATTACGTTTGAACGCTCTGAAAGGAGCAGCATTTATAAGGGAAGGGTCTCGCTGTGGTGTTTCTGAAACTTCTGTGGAAAAGAAAGGCTGAGCAGAGGAGAGAGGGAGTTGCAAACTGTCTGGTTATAGGGTAAGCTTAAACTGTAGTAGATGAGAGAGTAAAAAATTGCAGCTCTTTTATGGGAGAAACTTCTGTCAGAGCTCAACACTTTCTCACATGCTAAAAACATTCAGCTGTAAGTTGTAGATATGTCAGAAACAAAGTATCATAAGGTTTCTCATACTTTGTGGAAATTTGTGCTTCTAAGGGACACCATGAGCAGTTTGTAAACCTTTTCAGCTTGGATATTCAAAATCGGAGGAATTCCGACATATCCATAAACATGGGGAAATGCAGTTGAAAGAACTGAAATGCCTGGGTCTAGTCAAATGAATGAAGTGTTTCCCTCGTGTTCTCAGATTTCTGTTTGGTGTTTTAGGTATGTTTGTATTATTTCGGTGTGCTTTTAATGACAGAGTTGTTTCTCAGTGCTAAGCATTTGTGTATAAAATAATTGAAGTTCATACAATAAACCATAGTTCAATTTACTTGAACATGTAAATTGGCTCATTTATGAGTCACTCTTGCATGACTAGTACAACAGCATTCCACATGATAATTTAGGAAGTGTACCATAATTGGCATATAATAATATTGAAATAGTTTGCCCAATACATTGTATTTCTTGGACAAAAACTGATCAATTTTAATTTTTCGAATTCTATACTGCTTTCTCATGGAAGTGAAAGTATATTTATTAAAACAGCAGTGACTGTGAAGCCTAGTGTGGTAAAATTTGATAATTTCTTTTGTCAAAGAAGCAAATCATGAGATTAACTTGAGAGTAATTGTTAAATTTAAAGTGCAAGGTAGTGGGAACACAAAAAAGCTTTATGATGAGTTTTTGTCAATCTGTATAATTTTTCAGTTAAGCAGTCATAAATCAAGGAATATTGTATTTTTTGAGGCTCATTAAAGAGACATTATACATTAGAATAGTGAGGCAGTCAGCATAATGAAATGATGAATGCCTATAACTATCTGTATGTAAATGATGTGAGACAGATTTGCTGGTGCTACAGAGGAGAATTGCAATCTATTAGACAGATCCCTGTAGGTGCTACTTCTGGATACAACTGACAGATGTTAAATGTAAACCTCTTCAACAGCAAGCACTTATTAGCACTCAGTGGGGGAAAAATGGCAATATAGAATAAGACAAATAGCAGATAATGCCATTTAAATAACTTTGTTCTTATGAGGCTTTATTGCTCCTATGTTATAGTCTGGAAGTCTGGGGTTTTGTTTGGTTTTTATTGAGAAAGCCTAGGTAGGTAAGAGAACATTTTGGAATTTAGAAATTTGTAATTTGAAATACTTAAGAAAATTCACTCAGTATTATAACTTGATGGAACATGTATGTATGTGCCCTTTCATCAGCATGATTATTTTGAAATGTTATTTGGTAAATATTTGTTGAATCAATATGTGCTAAATGTCAATACTGTGTGTGTTTTCTGACTCATCAGATGAGTTTTAATTGTTGTTTCCTTTTTCTCCTCTCATGATAAAATAGAAAACTCTAGTCTTTCAGATTTGTCATTTTAAAGGAAAAAGACCAGAAGCAGTTAATGAAACATGGTTAGCAACAGAAAATACTTTTAGGACATCTTATGATTTCATTTCCAGGCTATTTGTCTCAGTCCTAGCCTGAAATGCTACTCCTGGAAGTATAAAATATTAATCTGTGTGAGATTCACAATAATACAACTCTTCACCAGAGATCAGCATTAAAGTAGTTCAGGAAACTATCAAAACCACTTGATTTATTTCTAATCCTACTTTGTAATAGATTAGGTTAGGGATTTATATTTCTTTAAAGTATGAATCTAGCCACATGAATTGATTTTTCAAATTGTCAAAGCTTACTCCAAAGCCTTTTTATTTTTTGAGATAGCCTGTCCTTAATGAATTTTTTTTCTAGCTGCCAGCCAAGCTGCTGCTTGAAAGGGTAGAGATTAAGCCAACACTAAGTCTGATGCAATGTCTACATGTTTAGATGGCCTTATGTCTTTTAGTATTATGAAATCTCTGACACTGTGCTTTTTCCTTGTTATCTTTTGTCAGCTGTTTAACGCTACCTTGTGTTGCTTGCACTAAATCTTTTTGGAATTTAGTGTTTCACTGCACCACTGCAGATTTGTAATCCCCTTTCATGGTGTTAAATTATCGGCCACATATGCACTGTGTCTAACTCAGTGGACGTATTTATTGTTCCCAGGCTACTGTGCTTGCTAATTTGTTTCTTTATTGCTTTGTGTTGAATTAGGGAATAATCTCCCTCTCTTTTCTGAGTTCTTAAAGGAATAGCTAAAGTTTATTCCCTTGTACTTCTTGTTCTGTCACAAATTAAATCTAGATTATTTTCTTCATGTAGATAAGTATTGGTGTATGTTCACATCAAACAACTCAGTTTCAAGAATGTCAAATGTGAATATCATCTCAGTGGGGAAAGGAGAGTAAATATGTTTTATGAGAGAATTTAAGCAATGATCCATGACTGCAACAGACTTCTCATCTAGCCAGAATTTGGAAGTAAGGAGGAGTTCATAAGTCTAGGAAATGTATTATGATCCTAGTAACCTATGTTCATTAATTGATGAGGGGCTTAAAACTATCACTGAATTTTATCTCCTTCTCTATCTCTCTGAAATATTTTGAAAACAGTGAAAACGTCTAACATGTACCTTCGCATGGTAGATAGCAAAACTGGACTGTGTGCTAGATCTTAAAAAAAATGCCAACAAAAAGATGACAATATGTGTTCTGTAGAAATCTCTTAAAATTATATCTGTTTGAACATTTTATACCCGAAAATAGAAGAACCGAACCAGCCTTTTTTAGTTCAACCCTTTAGAGCTTCCATGTTGTCAAGCAAAGTAACTGAGATCAGAGATTACTGCATCTGAAATTAAATTCTGTCTCCTTCTCTGAGTTAGTTGTATATGATCCAGTATGTTTCTATATGATGGGTGTAAATCACTAGCAATAAGTCTTTCATAATGTTTCTGATAACTGCACTTATTTGATGAGTCAAGGCTTACAAGTTATTCACTAGTTTTAAGAATACACTTAACATACATGTATGATTGTAGACTTTATATAAATGTAGTCCCTAAATATATGCAAAATATGCATGATGCGTGTAGTCTTGTAAATATAGACTAAATATGCAATGTGTAAATTAATTTTTAATGCATTTTTACTT
Source organism: Melozone crissalis (assembly GCF_028551555.1). NCBI lineage: Eukaryota > Metazoa > Chordata > Aves > Passeriformes > Passerellidae > Melozone > Melozone crissalis. Next base: position 28,554,717 of record NW_026535784.1, on the reverse strand, counting down.
TTAGGAAAACAACTGCAGGTTAATAATGTACTGCATAATGTAATTGTTTCCAGTAGTTTGAAAAAATTGCTTTGAAATGTCTCACCAGACTTTTTTAACAAATAGCAAAGCATACTGAAATGTAAGTTTTCCATGGTCTCATTACTTCTGTTTGAACTAAAATAAATAACAAATTTGTTACAATGATGTCTATGTAAACTGCTGAAGAATGATGCATTTTTCATTACATACTATGTCAAATCACCAAATAAAATCCATATCACTGAAAACTAGTTTGAAAATACATGTATATGTTATGTTGGGAGTTTTATTGCACTGTCATTGCATTTTAAAATCAATTTACTTCTCTTCTACTTCCCTGCTTCTACTTCAATTTGCTTCTAGTACTTCTGCTAGAGTACTTGAATAATTTTTGACTAAGCTTAACATTAGGTATCACTTTCATTATTTATTTATAATCAGTTAAATCTGAGTTGCAATCTACAAATAGAAGTATAATTTTAAATGTAATGCTTTAGTCAGTTGTATTTACCTGAATTTATGACTTTACTAATTGCAAAAGGATTGAAATCTCTTGAATTTTGTTTCTCTTTTACTCAAAGAAATCCCTTTGCAGGATGTAATAAAGAAGTGCTATGATGCTTGTCCAGCTATTTCAGCTGCTTCTTTTTTAGAACTGAATATTATGTTTAAATGATATTGAATGACAGTTGTATGAGCTGAGTTCTGCTATGTAAGCATGCCAGGGGAGTACAAAATTAAAATATAAACCTGTTATTATATAATATTTCATTAGTACCTATTTCAAGTAATCAAACAATTACATTTGTGGTGAATTCTAGTGGCAGTATTTAAAACAAGTAATATTTTGAGTTAACTGAACATCTGTGAACGAAATGCTTGTGGATTTGTGATACAGAAGTCAAAAGAATCTTAATGAGCCCATTCCTTGAGGCTTGGTCTCTCCAGCTTTTACAAAAAAAATTTAGAATTTCACTTGTGAGAGAGATTTCTGACTGGACCAAAAAGTCATTCTTCACAACTGGTGTCAAAATAAAGAATGTTATCATTCATCTGGGATAAGGAAAGCATATGTTTAGGCAACCTCTTACATCAGGTAACTTTTTTTTATTTGTTTCTATTATATATTGCTAAATTCCACAAATACAGGAAGCAGAAATCTGTATTTGGATATGGATAAGCTCACACATAATGTCTTTGTTGGGGGTTTAAAATCTAGTTTTTTGGGTTAAAGTGAAAAACCCACAAATACATATTCAACAAAAGATCCCAGTCATGCCAATCTATCCAGGTGACGGGAGGCCTAAAATTTACAGATCAGAACCACAGAATATTCTGAGTTGGGAGGAACCCTCAAGGATCATCTAGTCCAATTTTAAGTGAATGGCCCATACAGGAATCAAACCCACAACCTTGGCATTATCAGCACCATGCTCTAGTTTTCCTTGAATAGAAAACTGAAAACTATTCCAATTCTTCAGTCCTTCCAAGGTAAAAGCATGATCTCATGGTAACAATGGAAGGAGACTCAATGATTGGTTGCTTCACTGATGCTTTTAAAATTTGACCACCCAGCAGCAGGAGCCACTGTATGTTACCATTGCCTCACATTTGTCATTCTGTACTTTGTCTTTTTAACAGTGAGGACACAGTTTTAGAACTTCATTGCCAAGAGATGACAGTTAAGGCAAGACTATGGAAAAATATGCATATAGAAATGAGTGACAGTTTTATCTTAAGACTTCTAAAGATTTCAAGAATAGAGTGTATATATAAACAGTCTCAAAGGAGTCTTTTGTTTTTCTCTTTCGAGATGTGGAAGAATTTTTAGCATAACAATTAAGTAGAGGGACATAAAGATTTATGAGTAGTAGTGAAAATGGTGTGGACTAAGCAACTGGATTGCACATTCTAGGTTTCCTCTTTAGCCATTGTAAAATGTTGACATTCGTAACTGAGACTGAAGGTGAAGAATTGTGGGGAAGTGAAGAACTAAAATTGTAACTAAATGGAAGAAAACAGTGGCAAAGAATAAACAATAGGGAGAGCGTGACTTTGGACACCAGCAAAGAGGATGAGATGAAAGAGTGCTCGAAACAGAGAAAGATAATGAGAACTTTCTTTCCCATCTTAATTTTAGACACTGCCATAACCTGAGGCAAACTGTTTGACATTGCAAAGCAGAAGCAATTATCTGTTTTACTGAAGCGATTTTCACCTGAAAGGAATGGAAATTAGGAAATGAAAAGATGAAAAAACTGGTGTAGGAGTGCTGTACTAGCAAGTGTGTATTTAATATCTAGTAAATCCAGATGGGATGCATCATTTGGTAGTAGCAAAGCAAACATAAACATATAGTTCTCTAAAAATGTCTTCAAATATAATTAAATATATAGATGTATGTATTTTGCATCCTTTTATATCTCTATACACATCCATTTTCATAGTTTTGTGTGCACACCTCATTAGTAACTGAGTTTTATTACCTACCTTCCTTTTCTAGTGAACTTTAATCAAGTTTTTCACTTCATGATTGCATTTTATCATTATATTTGAGTGATAAACCTGCACTAGGTTTCCTTCATTCTGTTTCCATTGCAATTGAAGTGCTTGCACAGTAGCCCACAATACTTGGCATTTTCCCTCAGCTGCACCACACCAAGCTATGTTTAATAAATACATAGTGTTTTAGTTTTTTGAAATTAATTTGAGAGGTAGACAAGATGGAAAGGAAAGATAGGTTAAAAAAATATGACATTTTAATTTATGAAAGGAATAATTTTTTTTTTCTATTTGTTGCAATGTGAGAGTGATTGCATAACGTCTCTAAGGAAAAGCAGTTTTAGATTCACAAGAGTCTGGAGTAGTGTTTCACCTGATCTTGCTGATGTGCATTTCATTTTTAGTAGATATATTTCTATAGTATTTGACTGAAGAAAGCAGGCTTCTCTTGTACTCTAAGAGGATTTGGTTCTATATTTAACCAACAGCACCTTTTCCTGATTTTCCTATTAATCTTTGTCTCCACCCAGGTTTTCTTGCTTTTACCCTCTGATTCCCTCCTCGACCCTGCTGCTGGGGCTGAGTGAGGGCTGTGTGGTGCTTGATTGCTGGCTGGGGTTAAACCATGACAGGAGGGAAAGCCAGATAAAAGGACTAACATTTTCATAACTTATCTTAAGAGGGAACTTATTTTTTGGCTGAGTTGGAAACATATTGTGTAAAAGATACAAGACCATAGTAAGCAATAACTTGAAGTTTATAGAGTAAACAAACATATAAAAGCTGTTAAGACAATGGAATTTTACAGATGTTAAACTGGATAAGGTGTTTTCTTTAGTGGGCTCTATATTGAACAGTAACAGAAATACATTTCATACTGAAAAATTTCATGCAGATAAATTTCATACTGTGCATAGGCATGTTTGTGTGTCTGTGTAGATTTAAAATTAACTTCTCTGTGTTGAGATTTGTTTTGTGACTAGGAAATAACAAAATCATGCAAGAAAATAGTGAAATGAGGAGTTGCATTACTCTTATCATAACAACACCAAGAATAATTTCACCACATAAGCATCTGCATTTGTGTTGATTTCTAGAAGATAAAATAAAAACAATTTAGAAGTTAATTATGCAAAATCTCACATTGAGTAAAAACATCTTGGTTGCTTTTTCTGCATAAATGCCTGTCATCTTCATTAAACTTAGCTTCCGTTCCACAAACATGTAGAGATGTAGAGACTATGAATATTTTTATTTTGTTTTGGATTATAGCTGTTTTTTATAAGCTACTTTGATGACTCTGACACTTTCCATCTTTTCAAGCAATTTTTCAGTTTATAACAGCAAGATGGAAGCTGTCATCTTATGTTAGTGCTAAGATTTTTAAATAAAGGACCTAAGCAACTAATAAAGGACCTAAGACATACATAGTCCTGGATATCTCTCTAGAAGGATAATTATCATACTCACATTGCTTTCTGGTGACCTAAGTAAGGATGAGCACATGCACACACATACATGTATACACACCCTGAGATATGATAGTGTGGATATGAAGACATGTGCATGTAGATATCATTTATGTTTTTAATTGAGAAGAGAAAGAACTCATAAATGCAAAATTAATGTTACATCTCCAGCTAATAATGAGACTACTGGTGGAACAATGTTTTTATTGTATTTGGTTGGTTTTTTTTAATTTTCCTACTTTTTTTTTTACCAAATCTAATTAAAATGTAATTCCAATTTCATTAGGACCTGTTAAGTTGAAAATCAAAGTGCTTTATAGGTACCTGATTGCGTAACATTTTCTTAGAATTCAGTAGGACTGTTCTCTTGAACAGCAATCCAATAACAGAGCTGTACAGCATATATCACACACCAGCTCATTAAGGGAGATAATAGTACAACTACTCACTCCATTTGCCTTAGCACACCCATAAAAATTTTATAAGTTCTACAATGATGTGTTTCAAGATTCCAGTCTATCTCACTTTCATTGTTTTCCCTTGAGTTGAACACTCGGAAAAAACTGATCTTTAAGTCCCTGCCAAAATTTACCACTTATAGGCAGTGGTTTCTTAGTTATTTTTTTCTGCTCCCTTTGTCTTGCACTTTGAATTTTTGGTATTTTCCATAGTTTTGAAGGATTTGGTCCAAAGCTATTCTTCTTTAGAAACAGAAAATATTAAATTGTTGAAATGCCTCCAAATGCTACATATTTTAAATTGTAACAGAAAATGTCAAACAAATGCAGAATCTTTGAACACTTACCAAATTTATTTAAATATAAAAAAATTCACTGCAGTTGCACTGCAGAATTCTTTGGCTACTGATGCCCTACCAGAATGTAGCTTTCTTTTCTGCTTGATGACTGTGTGGGCAGGAGAATGGACCAACTTAATTACTAAGATTCCCTCTAGGCCTATTTTCTATGGTTCATTTTTCATGTTCTTTTCAGGCAATAATATAACTGTTAAGTTTTAGATTTTTGCAACTAAGTGGTACTTTCTGATTGTAAAAATGGTTGAATTTAATATAGATGGATCAAGCATTTGCATTTTATTAGGGAATAAATGCTGTTGCAATGAAATTTACTTTATATTATATATATTATTACACAGGATATATGAATCGAATCAAATCAAAAATAACAGGAATTTCAAGGTCCTGTTAGACCTCTTAGAAACAGGAGTTGTTGTCTTACAGGTTTGGAAATGTTATAAACTGAGGAGTAATGGTATTAAAATGTTTATATGGGGGGAAGCATGTACTAAGATCCTACCGGCAGTGATTAATTCAATGGTTTAACATTGTGTTCACACACTACTTACTCAAGTATTTTCAAAAATTTCTTTTGCTTTGAGATTTCATTGGGGGCTTTTTTTAATAATAACAAGTGATAACTGTTCATTTGTTGGCATTAATTATTAATCTGGTAATATAGATGCAACTTTTCAAAGTAGGAGATTGGAAGAACTATATGTAATCTTAACTTACATGTAATGAGTTTCTACTCCTTTAGTATAATTAAAAGATTTCACGTTTTTCTTCCTCATATTTAGTCAAAATAACTCAAACACAGCCTTGCCCACACTCAGAACTGTACTGAATGTTAACAGAACAAATCTGAAAACCCAGTTTTCTTATGTGAAAATTCTAAAGTGTAGTCAAATAATACATAGATTTTTATAATGTATTTTTCCTGACATCAAGGATTCAGATTCATCAAAAATCCCACAGTGTGTGTGGAATCAGAGTTTTACAAATTAATCACCAGGCAGGACATTTTGGTATACAAGACCAAGAGTGTGAGAACAGTAGTTGTTGGCCTATTGGTTTTTGTCTGATTGCAGATCATAAAACTAAAATCAAATTGTATTTTCCTGATTTAACTTTTTTTTAATGAACTGAAATTTCTGGTTTGTTTTCTTTTTTTCTCTTCAAATACTTCCTTTCTATTTTCTTCCTGAACTTAAGTTTTCTTTGAACAAAGAGTTTAAATTAAAAATAAAAAAATCCCTGGATATCCTCCTTTAAATGCTGCAAATAATTGATTGCTAAAAATAAGATTTCAGATACTTTGAGATACTAAATTATTCAGATTATAGGTATTAGCAAAATAAAATAAAATTTTTCATTATTATTTTGTAAAGCTAACCTTGAAGACATGAAGGACTGCAGTATATTATATTTTTTAAACTGGCAGGGTTAAACCAGGGAGTCTATTCTTTGAAGAGAATTGGAAGGACCTCAAGAATTAAGCAGGGAAAAAGAAAAAAAAAAAAATGCTTGGTATAGACCCAAAAGTATCCTTTTCAGAAACTTTCCTTGCAAGTACCTATATTGAAAAATTTGAATTTTCATATTTTTGCAAGCAACATGCATTAAAATATTTGTTTGGGACGCAAGTCATTGTGGTCATGATGCACATTAGTTTGGTAGAGCAGACAGTGGCTAGAAGAGGTGGTAGTTAATGTCAGTCTTAACTACTAGTTTATTTTAAGGAGCCCAGATATTTCTAATTTCAAAATTAGGAACACCACGATAGTTTTGAATCTATATGTTGATGGTTAACTACCACCTGCAGGAAAAGTTTTTAACAGCGTTAGATTTTTATAGACTTTCCTATAACTGATCCTTTATTTATGATGATGTGGTACTTGCAAATCAGATTCTGTGGCCTATCCGTGATGATTCTCAATACAGCTAATAAAGGAAAACAAAATAAAGTGCATTACCCTCCCAAAGAAATTCAACAGACCTCCTTAAACCCTGCCCATCTTCTAAAGGGAGCTTCTATTGCCTGATTACTCAGACTCCATTTTCTAGTTTGAATATATTCTATGTCTCCTTGTGCGAATCAGATCAGGTAACGCTCTCTTTAGGGAACTTCTTCCAGCACAATGGAGTCTTGTGATCTTCTCTGTGTGCCTGAGGAGGAAATGAAGGTTTAATGACAAGCAATTCCATCTTCAGGCTGTTCTTTATTATCTGTCACTTTCTTGTCACTTCATATTAAATGATGACAGTTTAGGTGCAGTGCTGTTACTCTATTTTTGAACGAGTTTCTCAGAGAGTATGTTTGATATTTGAATAATCAAAGAAAAGTTCTCCAGCACCTTTTTTCTTAGAGTTTCTGTGACTTTCATGTGAGGTGACCCAGTCTTCGATACTATGTTCGATCAAAAAAACATCCTTCTTTTGAACTTTTGAGATGAAAAAAAGAGAATTTTTTTCTTCTTTTGTATTTATCTAGTGTCTTAAGTAAACATTGGTTATGCCTCTTTACAAGCTGATAGTCAGAGTAGAGAAATAAAATGTAAGATGTTCATAACTTTTTATCTACACTATTTGGGGTTAATTAAATGAGAGGTAAAAGAGCAGAATTTTAGTATCTTGAAACCAGTCTTTTTATTCTGTGTATGCCATTTTAATCATGCAAAGCACATTATAATTGCATATGATTTGTAGGTGCATAGGCAGTTTGTATAATTGGATGTCTGCCTGTTTTCCACAGGCAGGATGAGAAATATGATTTTAAAGTCTAGACACTGCTGCTTAAAAAGAAGACCCATAGTTGACCTCTCTGGGTGTAAGTAATTAGGAAATTAGCTGCTAAGGGATCTTTCAGATATGCTGGCTTGTCTACATGCATCTTCACTTTGCCTCACTTGCTTGATCGGGGAAGTTGACCTCTCATCTGGTCTCTAAGGAAATTGACTAGGTTTCTTATTTTTTCCTTAGAACAGCAAGTTTTAGTATAAATACAGTTTTTCATGTGTATTTTTATATTTCCTACCCCGAAGAATCTGTAATCTTAAAACAAAATATAACTAAGTATAAGCTAATGTAACCTAATACCACATCACACAGGTATTCAGTAAGTAGTACGTGTGGCTAGGATGGAAACAGATGTTACTCCACTTGGAATGAACTTGGAATAACAATTCTTGTAATGTGGAGCCTTAAGGAGTGCGCAGCAGCATTCCTGTGGTTGACCATCAAAACTCCAGTGCATCTTTTGTAGGCAGAGGGAATTTTGCTGGCAGTTTGCACGTTCTGGTGATGCACCTGCTGCCAGCACTGATTGTCTTTCTGAATGTGGCAGTTTCCAGTGTTGGTTATACAATGACCAAGATTTATGAGGTCTTGGTAGTAGCCACCTCCACTGCCCATGGAGCTGCAGGGCTTTCCTACTTGTTCTCAGGAAGAAGGTGCACTCTCCCTGATGCTTAGATTTCATATTTCATGGTTCAGCATGTGGCGGTTATTCTTCACCTGGAAGATTCAGACTGCAATTCAGTCCCTTCTTTATTAATCAAAGAATGTGTTTCTATTGTACTGTTAGTTAGCCCAGGGAGCTATATCCAGAAAATAGATGGATTAATTTCAGGAAATTAAATTCAAGAAAGTTTAAAGGTAGCTGAGATGTCTCAATAATACTTTTGACGTATGTGTATATGTATATATAAATATTTTTAGTTACCCAAAGTGATTATAAAATAGAAGAATTAACAGTACATTTTTATTGTAGTGCCATGAAAATTGTTCAGAGATAATACTAAGCAAAGCTTAATAAATGCTATTTGGAACAGAAAATATTATAGATGCACTAAATGATTGTATTCTGTTCTTGGGTAGAATAACAATACTTCATGGAGAACATTGCAGGATATTAAACCACAAGTTGGTTGCTCAGAATATATAAATATATATATGTATATGTGTGTATATATATATATATATATACACGTATCTGTAATTAGTATTTTGTATTTACTATTTCCAATAAAAATTACTTTTCTGGTGCACTGAAATGTCTAAATAGTAATCCAAAAGCATCAAGGAGGGACTCATAAGTGCCCCTCAAAAATGTGAAACATGAAAATGAAGGTCCTAAGTCAGTTGACACATTAATGCATCTATAAATAATGTACGTATACTGAATTATATAGCTGGAGTATTGCAAATAGAGTTTATATTTAAAAAAAACGAACTACATGATTACATGCAAAGAATACCTAAAATTTGTGTAGTTATCCAGATTTTTATCTGCAACAATTACAATTTAGTAAAGAATTATTTTGCTTTTTTTTCCTTTTTTACCAGAACTACATTTTATTTTGTAATAATTGATGAAGTTCTGGTTTAAAAGTAATTTAAGATAGAAAATTCCTGTTGCTCCAAGGTTAAACTGTAAATAATAATAATGAGGTAATCAAAATCTTAGCCAGCTAATAACCTGTTGGCATAAATTCTTTAAAAATAAATTATCCACTAATCTATTGTAAGGATCAGTGGATATTTATATTTGGTCTTCATTTCCTGAATTTTGGTGTAACTCAGAGTATTTTAATAGTGTATTTTTAGTTGGACTGAATAAAGTAGTTAAATCAGCATATCTCCTCATGTCATTTTACGTTTATTTTAGTTCTAGCCTAGTTCTTGCTTTAGTCACATAGAAGTATGTTACCTTTAGGTATCAAGTTTCTCAGTTTTAGATACTTGCTGAGAATGGGTTGAGGTTGGGAGGGACCTTTTGAGGGCTTCTGATCCAACACCCCAGTTCAAGCAGAGGCCCACCGAGCTGGCTGCCCGGGGCTGTGGCTGTGGCCAGGTGACTTTTGAATATCTCCAGGGATGGGGACAGGGCAGCCTGTGTCCGTGCTTGCTCACCTCACAGTGTGGGGATGTTTGCTCTTGTTCAGAGGGACTCCCCTGTGTTCCAGTTTGTGCTCTTTTTCTCCTGTCCCTGAGCACCACTGAGGAGAGACTGTCCTCTTTGCACCCTCCCTCCAGACGTTTGTGCATGTTGAGTCTTCTGACCCTTCTGTTGCATTATACACTGCCATGTATTCCAGAATATACTGACAAATTTCCACTCACAAAGAACATGGGAAAGCTGTGTCTGTCTTTAACGTTGCATTGTTCTCAGCATTGTTAAATGCTTTCCTGGCTTTACACATTTCAGATTATTTTGCGTGTGATATTAAAATTGTGGGGTTTATGCTGAAATAATCAATGACAAGTATTAATTTTTTAAGTATAATTCATCATATCAGGCTTCTAAATCACTCCTATAATGTTCAAAGTCTTACTATGCCTCTCTTGTCTTTAAAAACTTGCTCAAATATATAGGAAACACATTTGAATTTAAAAGTGGATTGGCTAAAAAATGAATTCCCAAATCTATTTCAACCTATCTAGGTAATTGAATTTTCTCATAAAAATTAATTTAAATTTAGTACATGAGTCGGCTGTTATTTGTGGTTCTGTTATTTTGGCTTTTCATAATCTCTTCATCACAGTGGCTCAAGAATTTAGATGCTTCAGAGACTGCTTAAAATTCTAATCTTGCTGGAGTCCTTTCAGACATTTGTCAAAGTCAAAATTCCATCAAAGCCAAGGTGATTGGTCATGTCTGTATGCTTAATAAATACCATATGACAATGAAGTAACTGACATCATTAGAAGCTGTGCTTGATTACCTGGTGCTGATGACCATCCTCAGTTTACAGCTGAGTGGGAAAGCAGCCATCATCAGGAAAGAAAGGGGTAACCTGAGCTCATCAGTTTTTAGTAATAACAAAAAGGTCAAATGAATCTGTTTGTATAACCCTTCAAAAAGTATGTAACCCCAGAAATTTTAGCCTAATTTTTAAGGAAGTGAGGTTTAACAAATGCTGTTTCCATTCCATCTAATAATTTTTGAGCCTTTTCAAAAAATCTGTCATAATGAAATAGATTTCTGAAAATTGTTATGTTACGTTAGGTTTCAGAAAGTTAATGGCTGAATAGAAGGCTTGGCCAGACCTCTGAATCTGACATTCATACAACCTACAGTCCAGTTTTACTTCAGACCAGCTTGGGCTGAATGCCTGGTAGCATTTGGAATGTGTTTAGCGCTTTTCTCCAGCGCACTTTCTAGTTTAATTTCATCCTAAAGGATTGGAATGCACCAAGACATTTCTGTCAAGGGAAGAAAAGTGTAAGAATTAACTATGATAGGGAGACAAACCTCATAATTCCACCTCCAGTCAAAATAAAATGCCAATGTGGACGCATGTTAAATGTTTTAGATTATTGTGAGGCAATTTACGTGTGCGTATGGGATACTGAAGGCCTGGGGTATAGTGAGATGTGAGTCATAAGCAGTAAACACAGATTCAGAGGCAGTGAAAAGGTACAGAGTACTTTGTGCACAACCTGAAGGAAAGGACAGAGTACTAAGTGGCAAGGAAAGGGTGATTGGAACACAGGAATGCATAGAGTAAGCTGTTCATAGGGCAGTCTCCCAATCCATTTTCAGTATCTTTGGCCATGTCGGTCATGCTTACCTCCTGCTATCCTGGGTGCTTACCTCCTGCTATCCTTTTATATATATTCCTTCTGTCTGTCAGTGTTTCATCTGTTGCAGTCAGAGAGATGCCCCAATCTTCTTATTGCCATGAAGAAGATTAAACTTGAATATGGCCTTTCTTTCTAGTTATTGTGAACACTCTGTGGCAACTGCACAGTACAGAGGCAGTAATTGCAGAAGTTCTTTCCTGGTTTAAATTACAGAGAGTGTTTGAAAAACTTGCACATTTTATTTTGGAAAATACTGGTGAAATTGAACTGTAGGCATTGTATTGATTTCGCCTCTAACATGCAGTAAATTATAGTTGTTGTAGTTAACATTCTGTAAGAAAGAAAGGAAAAGTATGCTTTTTAAAAATTAATAGGTGTTTTATGATGTTAATTACTTGTGTGTGTTCAAATTCTACTAATATTTAAGAGAATTGTATATACCTTCAGGCATTCCAAGGCAATGTCAAACCATCATTAGAAAAGCATTAGAAAAGTATCAAATCTGTTATATTTTCCTATAAGTATGAAAATTGTCATACAGTCATCAAATGATTTCTAAATATTTTGACCTGTCTGTCCTGCTTTTATTAACTCTAAATGTGGGAATGTGTGGTGCCCTATTTATGCAGATTCCCAGCTATGTTTTTTTGAAATAGAGGTACAAATGAGTACGTGTACTATCAGTTTTTGCATAAGAAATATTTTCTAATGTATCTTTTAAGTTTGTCACATAAAGCCTGTGACTTTCCAGACCTGTAAATTTCTTGTCATTGGCGATTGAGTCATTAGTGGAGGCAAAACTTGGCTGATTTGGTGGTGGCAGTGACAATTGGTACTGAGTAAAGGAACAAATTTTAGTATACATGAATACTAGACACATGCTTTGGTTTTGACCCGATACTTAGTTATTGTCAAGATCCAACAATACAGTCGTGATCTTTTGCGAACATGCTGACTTGTAGATCTCATTCTATCGTGTTACATCACAAGGTGTCTTTTTAAATGGATATGATTCTCTTTCTTTCTTTCTTTCCCAAAAGAGTTGTGAGTACTTTTTGAAACACATTCAACACATTTTCCTGTTCATTTATTCATGCAAGTATGTTTCCATGGAGACAGTGCTGATTTCTGCTGCAGTTCTAGACAGTCATTTATCTGTAGATCAACAAGACAAATCAACTTTTCTGCATGTTGTGACAGTCCTAAGGCGATTAGTTCTCAGGCTATATCTAAAGTTTTTTTCCATGTTTGCATTTTCACGTCCAGGCGTAGCGTGCTTCTCCTTGAAGAAAAGCACAAAATCACTTGCATCTTAAGGATTTGGATGCATGACTTGGGTGCAGTTACACATAGATTAATGTTAAGGAATGTTGGAGTACATCTGGGGGATGATCCTGATCCCGTGTTGACACAGAGACCTGAGGGTGTACCATTTTCTTTCCCTTTCTTGATCTTTCCCTGACATCACAGTGAAAACAAACCTTCTGCATTCCCAGCAGATGCCATACTTTGGACCAAGGTGGTGAGGTTTGCTGCAGACAGAACCTGACCTGTGGCTGTAAGCACATTGCTTAAGATTTTCATCCCAGATGACTCCTGGCCCTCAGGAGTGAAAACGTGAGTCACGCTGCTCAGTATTCTCAAGAGCATATTGGCCACATCCAATTGCACCGTAGTTTAACAATATCATGCTTTGTGGCCAAAAATTTGTATCACTTGACATAAGCCTTGTGCAGGGTGTTTGAGGATATAAAGCTTGCAGAAGTAGCACTGGAGTATGCAGAATGTTACAAATGGGTGACTGCTGATTTGTACAGAAAAAATTATCTGAGAGACACCCTGATATAACTTAGAATAGAATCATAAGATTCTTGTGTGTTCGGTAAAGTTCTGTTAACACTATGGAGGGACTTATATTCCTTGTTCTATTAGTAAATGAGAATATAGTATGTGGAAACCCAGGGCACCGGGAATATTTCTCTGTCTGCTCTGGGGTGTCCTGACTCCGAGGGGAGGACTGACTTTGACCAGCATTCATGGAGAAAGTTCCTAGACTTCAAGATAGACTAGAATCCACAAAAATGTGAAATATATTATAGAGAGTAGTGTAAATGTATCATTTAGGTGAGAAATTTATGTTTTGGGAGTTTTAGTATGTTGTGGGTGGAAGCAAGATGTATGGGACAGGATGTCATCCTGGGTTTCTTCTTTGTGCTGCTTCTTCCTTCTTCTTCTTGGGTTTGGGTGGCATTTTGTAATTGGGCAGAAAAGTCTGCATTGCGGGCCCTGTGGGATCAGTTATTGGGTTAAAAGGGAAAATAATCCAGGTGTCAGTTCTTAATTGGATAGTTTAGTCTTAAAAGACCTTTTAACAAGAGATTGTTAACCATTTTGTGCCTTCTAATTAAACGCTGCTGAACTCATGGTTGAGAGACTGTTTTACTGATAAGAAATAATAAACACCTGAGTCTGAACATGAACTACCATCTCAAGTGCCATCCATCCAGACACAGAGAAACTGATAATAGCTACTATATTTTGACTAAATCATTTTAATAACTATTTTCTATTAACAGTTAAGTATACATAAATTAATAAACTGGCTTTAGTTTTGATTTAAATGGGAAAACCCCATATCTCAGTGAAATGAAATCTAGATATCAAAAGACTAAAGACAGAACTGTAGTTTCAAGAAACTTAGTCTCTCTGCAATTTCTTTCTTTCAAATTTTTATGAAGTTCAGCAGACAGTAAAAAGGGATCTCTAGCAAAAGCCAGGGAGATAGCCAAAGCAATCATGCTCTCAAACCTTTCTAAGAAATATCAAGTCAAAATAAAGACAAAATATTTCTCTAGACCTAGTTCAAAATATTTTGCAAAATGAAGATATTTGCAAAAGCAAGCGTAGTGGAAATGACACATCGCAAAAAGGAAAGGAAAAAATGCTGGCTGTGCAATTGTTTCTTACCGATGTATTGAATTTAGCTGTATTCTAGTTGGTGTCCTAGAGCAACTCTCTGATGGTCAGATTTTAGTGAAATCCCTCTATACTACCCAAGAACAATTAAAGGGTTGTGTTTTTTCACGTATGGATTCTCTATTCTTCTTCATGTATATTTTCAAGAATGTAGTTTCCAAGTACTCTATGAGCTTGTTACATTTTACAAAAGTAAAAATAAAGTTTTAGGGAAAAGAGTTTTATTAACTTGCAGTGTTTGAAAACAGAATTTACACATGTGTGGTAAATAAATAAAAAAGGTAAATTAATAAATGAAAAGCTGCAAAGATTAAGTGATATCTTTAGGAAAACACTTATTTTCCTCCTGATTTTCTAAATGTGTTAATTACTTCTGTGAACATTATGCTAAGGCTAGCTTGTACCATGAATAAAATACTGTATTTGATTTTCTTAAGCTCTCTCTGGTAAGCTTGGTTTGTAGATTTTATTGTTTCATTTACTACTTTTTAGGCATTTTATAACTAAAATGTCCTGGCTTATCTTTTTTCCATTTTAAATGCTTAAAGGGAGCTAGAATGCTTTTGCAATCCATCTGCCTGTATAATTACACCATGATTTAAATTGCTTGGTAATAACCAAGTATTAGTAGTCTGCATTCCTTGAGGCTCTGATGTAAAGCATAACCTGTCTTACTCATGTAAAATTGACCATATGTCATCATAATAAATGTCACATTTTCCTTATAGTCTTTAGGAAATTGGTTTGAAGAAAGTAAAGATATTTTTGTTGCTTAGTTTGTAAGACTTTAATGAATATTTGGTCTGGAATACAAAGTATTTTAATCCAATTTCAGATATTTGCTGTTTCTCCTAAAGTGTAATAATTAAATTCCATGCTTGATGGTTACAGTTTTTCACTCTCATTCCTTGCTAATTTTCTCTAGACTGACAATAATCTTTGCACTTGCAGAAACATGTCTTTAAATATGCCTTGGTACAGAAATGAAGGAACACAACCTATTATTCATCAATATAATTGAGTTTTGAATTATATTACTAATTTTAGTTTTAAAGGTAGTTGAACAGTCCTGAGCTAAAGGTTATTCCTGCCTCAGTTTAGCTATGTGATGGAGATGAAAATCCTGCTGAAATGATGGTCCTTCTGTCATAAAAGCTTGAGAATTGAGAGATCATGATGTTATTCTAGACCACTCTAGATGAAAAAAAACAGGCCAAAGTTTGCTTAACACTGAGAGCCCAAAGTAGGAAAGATAGTTGGGCAACACTGAATTAAAAATATATTTGAATCAGGATTGAATAATGATTTTTTTCAAACTTAAATGTGTGATTTTAACAGAACTTCAAAGAAATTAAGTGTTCTAAATAATTATACAGTTTAAAATAGGAGGCACTTGCAACTCCTATTTTTTAGCTTTTATTGAAAAAAAAAATACAGTTTACAACATAAGGGTATATTTCCAAAAATATAGATAAAGTATTTGGGAAATTGAAAAATTACACTGAAAAGCTGTACATCCAATGGATTCTAATTTTTCGAATTCTAAATATTAAGATTCCTACCTTCAGTTTTGTGGAAGAACTCAGCGATAAAACAGATTTATTGTGTATTGGGATCGATCAAATCAGTCAAAATATTGAGTCTAAGTCAATAAGATAAATAATATCACAAGAATTTTCTATCTTCATGTTCTTTTTCATGAGGTTTACAAATAAACTAAAAAATTAATTACCTTTTCATCTTTATGGGTCTTAAAGGTAAATAGAGCAGGATAGATACATGGGCTGGTATATGGGGTTAAGGCAGCTGAGGTGTTGTAGATGCTGTGGTGGGAGACCAGGAGAAGCGCATAGTGGCAGGCACCATATCGTCCTCTTCTCATTTTCCTTGCCTTCTTCAAATTAGCCAGAAGAGGAAGGTAAAATTTCACCATCTCCAAATCATACTGAGATTTTCCTCACTATTAATGCCATCTTGCCATTTTTATTGTATTTTATGGGTTTTAAAAAGAAAGCCCTCAAAACATATTTTTTAAACGGAAATATTTTTATCAACTGTGTATTTCATTCAGGTTTCTTTACATTATCCTCAGGAGTTTTCTTGTTGTTGATGAATATAGAAAGCTTCAGTTTTGTGTAAGTTTTTCTTTTTCAATTGGGTAGAATAAACCGATTTTTTTCTTAAGTGTTTATGGGTGAGATGAAACACTTTACAAAGAAGACTTAGGCATAGTACTTACAAGAATTTTGTAATACAGTTTGTGAGATACTCCAATGTGAGCAAGGTACTGTAGGCCTAGAAGCCATTGAACTCCTTATACTCATTTGGAATATTGAACACTGAGAAGAAGATCAAATGTATCTCCAAGAGCCTCATTACAATATATTAACATATGTCCATTTAATCCGGTCATTTTGAATGAGTGGATGTTGAAGTTTTCTAAAAAATTCCCTGCAGGGAGGTTTCATGGATGTGCTGTTTCTACTGGGCAAGGTGAGTGAAATTCCAGTTTGCTGGAATTGTGTAATATTTTCATCACAAAACCAAACCCAAATTATGAAGACCATGTCTAGTGACAGTTCATCTTGATATTTCTTGCACATGGCAGAGAGGTGGAAGCTAGCTATCTGAGGGAGAGAAAAATGACTGATTAAGTTTTTTTTATATCTGAGATATTGTCGTATCAGAGTAGATCTTGCACCTGTGGCCACAGAGTGAATATTATATGCTCATATGTCCTTGAAAAAAAAAAAAATTATTCACACTGAAAGTCACTTACTGGCTTTCATTTTCTTTATGAATTTTGGAAATGAATATGTATCACACAGGCACATATTGTATCAAAATGTTAAAAAGGGAAAAATGCGGTTTGGTGAATTTTTTTTAAAAAATTATTAATGTAGAATTTTTGAAAATTAGAGTAGGTATTGTTTTGAGCTTGGGAGCAAGCTGTTTTCTTTTATTTTGAGGTGACATAATTGCTGAGAACTGTTACCTGCTTTTGTGGCAATCATGAATCTGTTGGATGACTGCTAATTTAGTAATAGCCAGGGCTTTGGCAGTAACAGAAAGGAATGGATTTTCTATGTCGCTCATATTGTTGGTCAGCTGTATGGAACAGCAGTCACTGTTAAGCACTGGGCTCCACGGGGAGTTCCCTGCACAAGGAGAATTGCTGACTGGAAAGCCAAGTCACAGTCTCAGAATCTCCTTGCAAAGTTGGAGTGGTTTAATTTGTACATTTTGTTTCTGCTTGTCTAAGCCACAAATTAGTAGTGCCACAGTGTTAGTTGTGGCCATGCACGTGTCGCTGATGCGAGTGCATGAAATGGAGTCAACTGGTTGACCCAACAGAGGGTTCACGTCAGAAGGCTGTTGCAGGCTGTACCATGCTGAGAAGAGTGGCTGCTCTGATTGTTCAAATCAGATCGCTTCCCTGTGTCACAAAGTGTCCCAATGGAAAGGGTACTAATTCTGTTCACTTAATTGTGAAAGGGAAGACAAATTATCCAATTACTAAGTGCACCCTTCCAGGAGATACAAAGTAACATCCTCATTGATCTGTGCAGGGAAAAATACTTTTTTCTTTATTTACTTGGAGAAATCTCATGGAGATAAATATTGAAGGGAGCTAAATGAGTTAGAAAGTCTAAGTTGAGTACTGGGTGTGTGGACAAGATTAATTTTTTACTAGAGAAAGTTCCAGTCTACTGAATTAAAATTCCTAAAAACAATTGCTTTAGACATACTTATCTGTGATCATATTTATTCTGTTTGTTAATCTCTAATTTCATACTCAGATCCTCTCAGCTAAAGCTATGTTTGTCAGTATTCCTTTGATCAGTGCTCCTCAGTAAGACCACAAATTCAGACATCATTTTTATACCATTTCTGTAGTTAAAAGTTTGAAGGTCTTCTGGGTGTTCTGGGAGAAGATGATCAAATTCAAGCCTAAACCACAGTTTTCATAATCTAGCAATAACATAATAGTGAAAAGGAAGTTGCCTCCCATGAGTTCAGCTAGATAACATATGTTCAGTTTTAATATAGTATTAAAAAGAATGTAAGTCTTTAAAATACCAGTATTTTTAAGCAGCTTTCTTCCCAAGTGCCTTGAGTACACTTTTTTATTCATCATTATGAATATAGCTTTTGATAAACAGAAGGAAGGAAAATATGTCAATACCTATAAGCAGAAGCAAATTCTGAAACTTCAGGACCACACTGTATTCTTTTTGAAAGTTCATGCTGACTGTGAAAGGCTCCCAGTGAGGGGAAAAAGGCAAATGTCATGCCTATTCTGCTGAAGGGCAGCAAAAGTATTGGAGTGCCATAGGCTGGTCAGCCTCACCTGGAATCCCAAGAAGACAATGAATAATTCCCAGGATGATCACAAATTCTCTTGGAAGAAATCTCTGGAAATGTCAAAGACAAGAAGATGACTGGAAGAAACTTGCAAAGACTCAGCAAGGGCAAAGATTTCAACTTTGTGAAATTTTCTGATTAGATCATTGAGTGAATGAGGAGGGACCAACGGATGTAATTTTTCTTGATTTACCTAGGGCCTTTGACATGATATCCCATAGCTGTGGTACCCTTTTAGGCAAATGGAAAAGAAATGAAATGGTTGTGCCAAGGTGTTGGTGCAAGGTGTGTGGTTTTCTAGTGGCATTGCTCAGAGCTCTCTACAGCAACTATTGTTATTTAACACCTTCATAACAATGAGAAAGATGGGATGGTCTACAACCAGAGCAATGGTGACAGATGACACCAAACTGTGGGGAACTGCCATTCAAAGCAATCTCATTAAGCTGGAGAAATGAGCTGCTAGAGACATTGTGGAGTCTGATAAGGACAAATTATCAATCAGTTACTTGGAATTAATTAATCTTATGCAACAGCACAGCCTGGGGTTGGACTGAAAGGTGTGCAGAAACAGTCCTGAGAATCCTGGAGGACAACAAGTGTGGGTCAGTAGTGCACCTTTTTGGTTAGGGCCATACCAGTCTGATTTGGGAGACTGTAACCAAAAGGTGGAGGGAAGTGATTTTTCTCATTGATTTTGCACTTGTGAGGTTGCATCTGGAGCAGTGTCTCCATGTTGGTCTCCCAAATGCTAGAAGCTGGGACCAACCAGTGGGAAATATGTGGCACAGCTTATTGAATTTATTAAAACTTCTAAAAAGTAAATTTTATAGTGTCAAAAGGTTACAGATATGTTGTTTACACAACATATGAAATAGAAACTCTTTCATTTTTTACCTTTTTGATACATCTGGGACTTAGAATCAAAATGCAGGAAGCTAGAAAAAGATTTTTAATCACATGGTTTTTCTGTCAATCTTATGATAGATGCTATTTGAAAAGTACGTTAGAATAAATTCTATATATATTTTTATAAATGTAAAATCCTTGAAAGTTCACTTTGGAATGCATTAGAATTCCTTTTTAATGAAAATACAGTATATCCTATTTCTCTTACTTAATGTTGCATTGCTAAATGTGTAGGTCTCAGGATTTGCAAGTTAAAATGACCTGAAAAAGAACACCCTCTAGACAGTATGCTCTGAAGATATAGTAAAAGAAATAAAGAAAATATAGCAAAGAGAAAAACTACTCATGCAAAATATTATTGTCGTAGTAATGGTTATCGTGTTAGCTATCATTTTAAGAATCCTGTTTCAGTCCAGGTTGCGATAATGATCACCTTCTTTGGAAGAGTTTGGTGATGAAGCACCATTTTTTAGTATGTATATATGCACTTGGAGATGTCACAGGAACATTAAATGCTTATTCATGCTGCCTGAGATAGTTAATCTGGGGATATTGTCTTTTTCTACTATTATTAGTGAGCTTTCAGGTGATGTTGCCACTTAGTTATCATTTCATGTTATTCCTGCTTTCGGTCACTGAGAGTTGGCTCTTTTCTTATGCAGCATCAGCATAAGACCTTTGGAAAAATGTTTTACAGCTCAGCTAGCTAAACTAATGTGAGTTGTGAAGAGGAAATAACATTATATCACTCCTTAAACGTATAATTTTTACTGCACTTCTTTTGGCTTGCTCCCTTGGGTGTAGTTACCAATAAATTCAAGAAGAAAGAATTTTAAAAATTATCTACAAGTATTTTCAAGTGCACAATATTTAATTTTAAGTATTGACTAATCTGTGATTGCATAATATACCACAAATATTCTACAATTTTGTTAGCCTCCAGAAAAAAAAGCATGATTATTAAAATTTATATTTATAAAATGGAATTTTATATTACATTCATGTGGATAAAGTCATTTTTGCACCTTGTACATTAGATGCATTTACTTCCCTGAATGGAAAGTAAAAATGTTGTCATTATGAAAAGCACAAAATTGCAGTGGAAAAGAAGAGAATGGTGCCCCGGTTATCTAGGAAAATTACCTTTCTAAGCTTGAACCCAGTTGAGAGCTCTGGCTCCACATCAGGAAGTGTATGCAGTGACAGTATGTATGTAACAGTTTTGTGCCACAAGCCTATCATATTCTTGTGAATAATTCCTACCATATTCTGATTAGTGTTATCTTAGATTTTTGTTTGTAATTTTGAGTTTTTACAAAATTATATGTTGTGTCACTTGAGAAGAAAAATACCTAAGTTGGTGTTTCTATAGCTTGAGAGCTTTAGAAATTGTTTCTCACCTAGAAATTTTTTGGAGATTTTTTCCTTGCTTGAGTGTTGAATTCCTAGAGCAAAATAAATAGTGGAAGTTATTGAAGAAAGGGACAGAGAACAAACCACAAGTCGGTAGACAAACAATGGCAACACCAGATTGACTGGACTACAAGGCTGCTAGTACTTTTCTTGCACTGTTGTTGAACCTTTTCCTCCGCTTCATTGTTCAGAGGCCTTTTGAGCAATGGTACCCAACACTGCCCGGTGAACGTACACAATGCAGTAGTTGCTCATCCTGGGGAGTTTCATAATGAAAAGAATCAGGAAAGGTGTCCCTGTATCTTCTGCAGTAACTGTCACTGAAATAAATACTGCTCAAGAGAGGATAAACGATCCTCTGACGCCTTTAATGCTGAAAGTAATTTAAAGAGTAAAAAATATACAGGAGCCTTAATTGTTTAGAAAAAAATTATTGCTACTTAGCAAAGAAAAGAAAAAAACCTCCACACCCTGTAATGAATGATAATGGCCTCAGTTGGGTGCAAACAGTGGTGTTCTAAAGGCTGTCACTTTCATCAGTCTATGAGGCAATTTATTTCCAAGAGCATTAGCTGTAGTATGTGTAAAGCATAACAAGTACTGTAAACTTTTCCCATGTATTATGAGATTGATTTGCTCCTACACAACTGAGACTTGAATAAGAGAGCAGTCACTCAAGTGTTGTTCGGTAACTCATATGAAAGAGAAAAGTCAGTGTGAAAGGCTTTTACTGTGAACTGTTTCTTGATAAAATTTTTTGTTTAAAAATGAGAATTATTTTATGGAACATTTATTAAAGTTGTGGGTTTACCCCTAGTAATCTCATTGAGATTCTTTATTTTAAAGAAATTGAATGAGTGTGTAGGGACCACACTGAGAAAGAACACCAAACAAACAATATTCTGGCTGTGCAATGTTATTTGAAATTAGCTTTCTGTCATGCAACATTTCAAGCCAGAATGGTTTTAACTGTCTTCAGTCACAAAATGTTTAATTTGTTTATTATAGGAAAAATCCTAATGTACTAAAAATATGAATTTTATAAGTATGGTAAATTAAAGATGTTTCCTACTGGTGTGCATTTTTTACGTGGTAAAATATGTAGGTATGCAATTTTAACACATATGGACAATCATATGCTTTTGAAATTGTATTCACTATTCTTACCAGTTCATATATGAAAGGGTTTGCAACTTGGTACTTGAGGAAGCTGAAAGTGTCTGTAGTCTTTTGGAATTAGACACAACAGGACTTTTTTCTCCCTGCTGTAGCAGCCCCTTAGGAGAAGATTCTGAGAAAAACTTGAAACATTTTTCCTCCTTTACATTGCTATTTAAAGGAATTACTAGCTTAATAGTCATATGAAATTTGGCAAACACGATAAAGAATTGGAGAAATTAAGTATTTTTCGCAGCAAAGAGTATGGTTCCCTACAGTCATATATGTTCCAAATATGTTTAGTCCATGTTGCATTTCATCCCACCACAATCCAAAACTGCATGCATGTTATGAACAGCAAACAGGGTCACTTCAGCAGAGGACTTTCCCTGCTCTTGTGCACATACTGATATAGTCATCTGATGTAATCATCTCTAGTTCCTGAAGATTTAGAAAGGTTATACAGCTAGGCAAGAAAAACAAGCTGTAGAAGCAGCAGTGAAGATTCACAGCACGAACCCACAAAATGTCATAGCCCTGGGCGGTGTCTGACAAAGAGCTAAGTCCAGAATAGAAGATTTTATTTTATCTGGCCATCATAGTTACAGATCTGCATAAATTGTTTGGTGCACGCTTGCACTTCATACAGTGATGCAAATCTTCAGTTATATTTTGAGAATCTGTGTAGGTATTAA
Organism: Melozone crissalis; assembly: GCF_028551555.1. NCBI lineage: Eukaryota > Metazoa > Chordata > Aves > Passeriformes > Passerellidae > Melozone > Melozone crissalis. Next base: position 28,531,825 of record NW_026535784.1, on the reverse strand, counting down.
TTATGGGGATTTTTTAAAATTAGTCTTGTAAGGCTGTGGGACCGTACTTCATGTTTTGAATTTAAGTAACATAAAATAATATAGTTATTTGATTTTGAAATTGAATAAGAAAAAAATGTACTGAAATGTAAAATTCCCCTATTATATAAAGTAATAGTTTACTTCCATAATTTAAAAAATAATTCTACTTGTATATTCTTGTAATTATAGCAAGAATTTGGTAAGGGAAAGTAAGGCTAAAATTGCTAAGTGTGCAATAGATAACCAACTTGTAATAGGGAAGAGTTTTTAAATTGGGAATAGAAGAAAACTCAGTTGTGATTTTGAAAGACTTTTAAGTACAAATTCCTTTTAGCTTTTTGGGTATAGTGGCTAGGTTTATCATGGACACTGCATCTCAGAGACTGATAATTCAATGCAAAGTTTGCATTTTACCCTCCCAGTGGAGTTGACCTTCACTAAATGTTTGTATTGCACTTGCATGGTTCATATCATACTGTCAGCAGAATCCTTTCACTGAAATACAAGACTTAATTTGATTGAGGTCAGCTATAATCTTATATACTCATTTTCCTCTATTTACCACATACTATCCACGTTATATCAATATTAATTGCAAATAAAACACTCAAAAGACAACTATATAACACATATGTTTCTATGTAGGATATTAAAATTCTCAAAAATTACTTACATGTCAAGATCTGGTGGGACTTTTCCACCATAAACACAATGTCAAAATTATTTTTCCTAAATATCAGTAATGTATCACATTCAAGTAAAGACTTCAGAGTGACATAGAACTCTATGAAGGACTTGTTTTGCTTATTTAGGTCTTAATTCAAATTGCATTGTGGTACCATAATTCCTTGACAGCAGATTGAGTAACTATTTGTCGCTAAATAGTGTCTTTGAGTATTTTTCTGCATAGAAAGCATATTTTCAGAAAATGTGAAAACAGGTGTCATCCGATTACTCAAAATATTTAGCAATATTTGCAGCTTAAGTCCATTCAGCATCCTTAGCCAATGAAATCAAGATTCATATTACACTCTAGAGCCCTGCAATAAGCATATTGAGGTAGCTAAATGAAAGCAAACAAACAAAAAAAAGCCAACCCCAAAACAAACTCAGGCTAAATTATTTTTAGACATGTGTTGCAGTAAATTAATTCTCTGTACATAAGATACACGTTTGTGGGGAGGCTGAGATGGTTGGTGTATCACACATTCAGTTTTGGTGTATGACATAATTGTTTGAGGAGCAGATCCATCTGTGAATGTCTGGTGAAGATGAATAGTGGGGGACAAAATTTCACATTTTAATAGATGTGCTATGGTATAAAAATCAGATATTAACTGTGGTTTTACTGTAGGTTTTCCTATAGTGATAGTAGTAAAAGTAAAATCCACATTATCTGCAAATACAAAATAGATAGCAAGTTGAAGATATACAGTAAAATTGTGTGTGCTTTTTGCTTCCTTGTGTAAGTTTTTAGGAAAAATATTTATCCACAGGGTTTTTATTTAGTTAGCACACTCTCTGCTGTTGAACTTAAACTCATTTAAGCTACAGAGGACATCATGTAGCTATTTTTATCATATACATTTTTTGTATATACTTTTTTTGCATCAACTAAAATGAAAGCTTCCGACTGACCTGTCCAGCTCTAGATCTTCAGGGTTCTCCCTCTACTTTATGCATTTAATTTTCATTCCAGATGCTGTTTCAGTGATTTCATTCTGTAATTTTCATAGAAATGTATCTTGTGGCTGAAAGCTTGTATTCAATTAGCTTTAGAAGAATTTTTCTCATGGGCATAGTTGAATATATAATTAGCTATTTTTTTTCTGATAAAGTAACTTCTGCTATTATTACGTGGTATTAAAACACTGCTCAAAATTACAGGAATATTGGACTTTAGGCTGCTAAGCATATCTGATGATTTAACTACAAATCTGTTCTACAGAGTTGTGTTTTTATTTCTTCTATGGGAAAACCCGCACAGTATGTATTGAGTTCTAGATGATAAGCAATTTAGCCTTGTACTGTGATCTCTGCTAGAAGCTGACCAGTGTGCAGTGCTGATTCCTGGTTTTTTTCCTAAGTAGTTACAGTATATGATAGTGCTTTATGTTGCTTTCAAAGGACATGGAATGCAATAGAATAATTCACCTTATGTAAATGCAAAGGATGTGTGAAATCTCATACGACTGTTGGAGCATGGATGTATGAGTCCACAACCTTGAAAACTAAATTTGCTTCCTCTATCTGTGTTCAGATTTTAGGAAGCCACAAATCTACTAAATTACATGCTCTTTGTTTACATGGTTTCCCATTACTTCATTTTCATTTTGTTTGTTCTCTGTTTTCTTTTACCCATATTGATGACTTCTGAATTTTAGGGAGAAAGCTAGTAGAACCTGAAGAATGCTGTGGTTTTTCATAATTGGCTTTTTACTGCTAATGGCTTATTTCATTCTTATTTCATTCTAAAATCTTAGAATGTTCTACAATCAGCAGTGAATTGCAGCTTCTGTGTATTGCTATGCATCTGATTTCTTAGTTGTTGCTCACAGTTCCTCAGGTTATGAAAACTTAACTTTGGGTTTGATTTCTTGTACTGGAGTATTTTTTAACAAAATCTCATTATCTAAAGGAATTTGAAATGCACCTTTTTTTTTTTGTTTGCTGTTCACCTTGTCTTATGATGCTTGTGTGTTATCTTGGTCTTTTAATTTTCAAATATTTGTGTTAAAGCTGAAATTACATTAAACTTTTTATAGTATATATCTCTTGAGACTCATTTGAAGTATTTTCTTACACTAAAAGCATTCCAGGCAAAACAAATTTAAAAAAAAAAAAAAGGTAAAATAAAGGAGAATTTTTTTCACTAAGCTGCAGTTAAAGCTGTTTGCATATATATCCATAGGTCAAGGGAATCTACACTAAAGAGGAAAATGCTCCTCGGCCTTTGTGGCTAAACAGCTTGTCATGAACAGCAGAACTAGTGCTGTTTTTGTGTTGGAGAAACAAATTGATTTCGTGCAACAACTTTTCCTGGAGTAGATCTCATAGTACAGAGGATTTTCATGTCCCAAAGCATGGGATGTCCATAGGGAAAGTATTCTTTTGGGACAACTGCTCAGTATATGCATTACATTATGCTTTTATTCCTCTATCTTATTATTACTATGGAACACCTTAAAAACAGACTTACATTACATTTTCTTTTATTTCTAAAAGTTAACCAGAATCAATACAGAAAGCAGAATTTTAAAACTGTTAGGTTCCATGCATTTTTAAAATTTAATTTTTGAGAAGTAAAAGTAGCAAATAGATTTATATTCAACACTGCAGACAGAACATGTGCTTTGCTTCTATCACCCAAATGCAGACACATAAGACTTCTGTATTAAAGATTATGCTACAGAGCTGTACAAAATTTGCTGACTTGAAAGCTGGCATGGAAGGAAGAAGAGTAATTAAATCTGTTATCCTCTGGAGAAAGTTAAGAGGTAAAATGTACGTAATCCTTCTATTGTATATGGAATGGAGAAACATGGGCTTAAAGGAGATTAGAGAGTGAATGATGGGTAAATGGAATAACCAAAAGCAACAAGTACTGTACTATAACTGATAGTTTCTGTGCAAAAATCCTCATATGTTTGCATTTTGAATTTCAACTTGAAATTTTTATTTACGAGAGGAACATTGGACTTTTAAGCATTTAGGTAGATGAAACTTTTAAAATTACGTATTTATATTGCTTCTATGTAGAAAGGATTTTTTTCATATTTCCAATTTTTACTGTATTTAAATACCTATTACTTCATCATGGTATTGATAGCTTTCATAGCTTTATGATGGAAATTAATTAAAAGTAGAAATATTAACTTTTAACATTCAATGCTTAATTTCTTCCCTTCATTGAATGGATGTCCTCCTTATCCTAATTTTTGGTGGAAATACAGTAGATGGTATTCTATGTTGCAGTCAAAATACTGCTTGTCTACATTTTTCTCTTTGGAGATCATGTCCAATTGCAGATTTAAATTCACCAGAAGTTACATGATTTAATGTTTACCTGTATAATATAATTGCATGAAGTGTTTTCTTTATTGAATGCCATACAGATATTTTCCATACTTCAACTAATATTAATTTTCAGTATTACATCTGCTTTGTGTAGCAGAATTATACAAGGAAGTTTTGTCTCTCGGGAAAAAGAAAACAACAAAAAAAACAACAGACAGAACAAAACAAAACCCAAAGCCCACACTGCAAGCAAACAACTTCTCCTTCTTTGATGTCAGATTTTTTTCTTTTCCAACAAGATTGTTGCTAATATTCTTCAGAAAAGCAAGCTTGATTCCAAGCTGAAGATTATGTACATCATTCAGCTTAATCTAATTTGCTGCTCTTTTCATGACTGATTCTATTGGCATTGTACTTCTTGTATTCTTTGCCCAAACACCGCATAGTTAATTTATTCTGCTTGATAGTACTTTGGAGTTGATTTCAGTTGTTCCTGGGAACAGGCATCCATGAAAACACATGCAGTTAAACAGGTTTAGGTATTCAAATGCACTTGATTCTGAGTAGTTTGGCTCAGTACACATGCCTGAATATACACTGAGAAAGCAACAAAGAGATTTATCTTCTTGTAATGCACCCAATGTCTCTGCTGGAAAGACACAGAACAAATTATCTGGTTGCACCATTTAGTGTAATGCAAAGTCTGACAATGAGCACAAGTAATGCAAAGTCTGAAAATGAGCACTAGTAACAGAATAACTGTGACTGTAAAGAATGTTTTTGTAGAAGAGGACAGACAAAGTATTTTTTTCCTTTGAGCAACTGATGTCCTTAGAAGGTGGTAACAAAAAATGGCATTCCAGCATGAAGTTGATGTGTAAGATAGAATGAGAGCACTTGCAAAGCATTGAAGAACAATAAAAAACAGCTTTGTAAGGTAAGGATGTTAATAACGGAGGGAGTCAGAGGCAGGATTGTAGCAGAGACCAGGCAGAAATACGGCAGAAGTAAATCAACTCTTTGATCTTACAAGAGTCCATGAATGCAATTAATTTTTTCCAACCATAACTTCTTGATTTGTGGTCATTTTGGTGTTATTCAAAACCTGCTCTTTTGAGAACTTTTAGAAATGTTTTTTATTGTGCAAGTAAATAAGCACCACTACAGAAATAGTTGAACATAGGCTTATTTAATGATAAAAAATATTTTTAACCTTACTTGAAGAACTGGAGGTACAGATATGTGTGTTTTACTCAGAGAAAAACTGAATTCAATGAATTTTAGGGTTACACTGAAAAAGAATTCTGAAACTCTCATTTTGTTTTGCACTGGACTTGCTGACTGGCATTTAAGTTGCAGTTGGTCTGCCTTAAAGTTTAATAAGTATCCACACATTAATGTTTCAGTTTTTTGATAATATCTACTTACTTTATTTTAAACTATTGATAAAGAATTTGAAAAGGTTTTGAGCTGATAAAGTGTAGAAGATTTTTCATTTTAATTTTGAAATGCCATGTATATTTTGGTATGTGTGCAGTTTATAATTTCTACAATATTTTAAGGGTATAATGAGATTGTAATCTCAAATTTGGAGATAGAAACGTGAAAGGGAATAATCTTTTGTTCCTTTTGATCCTAGATTTTGATTAGTTTCTTTTATTTAGTTCATTAAGTAATTTTATAATTTAGTCAGTACATGTTTCTGTATGCAAAAATATATAATGTCACAGGTCTTGATAAACTTACTAGATTTGAAAAATGAAGATTTCTGGAAAAATATTGCTGCAAAAAAATATCATTTCATATAAAAGTATTTTAAATGTTGTAAGTCTCCTTGCTCTAGGCATCTAGGAATGTAGCTGAATTATGTTTCTCTTGAAATAAAATCTGAATTCTACTGGGAAGCCAAAGTCAGATGTTTAACACTTTTTTGCATAAAAACTTCACATTGCCAATATATATAGTGTATGTGAAATAAATAAAGATTTAAAAGAAACAATAGTATGTAAATAGAACTTTCTATAAAAAATAGAATTTTACATTTTCTGCTATAGAGTTTGTTTAACTTAAATATTCATGAAGCACAATAGTTTCACAACAAATCAAATATAATTAAATGATGCATTTTCACCACTTACAAAAGGTTTATTAAAGGTTTATTTGCTCATGCAAATTAAAGTTTTAGAGTAAAAATCCACATGAAACTTGGCACTAACAATTAAAAAAATATTGGAAGATTTCTTGCCTGACTTGCAGTATTTTGCTGTGTTTAAACTGCTCAGCTTCTCTTTCAGAATCTTTAATGAAAGCAGGGAGGAGGCTATTTATTTGCATAATAGGACATAATTTGCTGTGGTGAGGTTTTAATTATTTATAGGCTGTCTAAAATATTTAAAATGGCATCACTAAGGAGCATGAAATGCTGGCTAATGCCTTCATTTCAGGATTCCTGCCGATTCCTTTATGGGTCAAGCATTTTATTTGTATTTAGCACATTAGCATAGTAGCTTCAGAAACACGAGGAAAACAAATTTGTTCCAGTATGTTTGCAACTTGGGTGATTCAAAACTGGCAAAGGTCATTGGGAGCAATCAAAGGTACACAACATGCCAGAGGGGGGCAGCCAGATTGATCAGGTGTGTGAAATAGTTCTATGCAAGTACATCTGTATCATTATGTGTTTACTGCTCCGCCTCTGTATGTAAGTTTATACTTTATTTGCCTTTATTTCCGCATTACTTGGATACATTGTATTATGTAGTGTATATATATATTTTTTTTTTTAATAGCAAGTTCTATTTAACTACTTGTATGTTTTAAATAGTTCCAAATTATTGATGCATCTTGAGGGATTTCGCTCACATAGTACAGCAAACTATGCGCCTTTGGTGTCTTCGTTATTAAGTGTTGAAAGCAAGGACACGAGGGAGGAATAAGAGTTCTTGCTCCCAGGGAAATAAAATGATAGAGTTGATTTTCCTTGTGGTTTGAACATTAATGCGATTATATGGAGAGAGACTCTCAGGTGAAATAAAATACATTTTTAAAAGTTAACTGGGCCCATTTCTACATGAGAGATGGAGACGGGCACATGAAGCCAGAATGTGGAGAAAAAAAATTATTGGCTCAGAAATCTTCATGGGATCCTTGATGATCCCGTCATGTGGCATAGTAGACCCTTCCTTCCAGCCTGGTTAGAACCCTCTGGGTGGTCTTTTCCTGCAAGAGCAGTGATCTCCCTGCTAGTTTGGTGTTACCTGCAAGCTTTTTGCACAGCTCCTCCGTTGGCCCCTCCGACTGGGAAGGAGGGAAGCAGAGCAGGTCCTGCGAAGGCGCCTGCGATAGGAGGCCCTCGTTACTGGCTTCTGAGCAGAGCTGCCCTCCCAAACCCCCCTTTGGGCCTGAGTGTCCAGCCAGCCCTGCCACCACTTGGCTGCCCACACATCTAGACTTGAATGCTGTAACTTGAATACAAGAATTAGCTTAATCCTCCATAATTCTACATGTAGGGAATCCTGACTACCATGAAGACATTAATAATAGTTGTAAAAACATAAACTCTTTCTTCAGAGAACTCCTTAAGAAAAAGCTTCTCCGTACTTCCAATATACTTTATAGCAATATAAGATAAGAAAGCTGTGATAAAACTCATTTTATGAAACTAGTCAGTGAAAGAAACATTCCAAGAACAAAATTCAAATTCTTGGAAGTATCGTGAAAATCATTTAATTAGAGAAAATGTAGTATTAGAACATTTATTTTCCAAACAATTGTCTTTATTTCCTCCACCCCGCTAGTCTCCAAGCATTTCCATATTTTATAATTTGACTATATATAAATAGTCAATTATATAAAATATATTTTCAGACTTATCGTCTGAAAGAAATTTCTAAGGTTTCTTTCAGAAACCTTTCTGTTCTGCCTTTATCTTGGAAGCCTTGTAGTGTGTCTTCATAAATATTATATTTAATCTTTTCTTGTTTCACCTGAAATCTATTCTTTGCTCATTCTCATTGCTTTTTCCAGTTCCTTAGTGACTTAAATATTTGATCAATGCAACGTTCAGCAATTAAATATTTTACTTGTTAGCTTCAAGTAGGAGTATTAAAACATTGGTTTTGGGGTTTTTTTTTCATCTGCTACACAGGCCTGTCCAGTTATCAGTTGCCATCATCAAGCTATTTTTCTCTTACTTTATTTATCAAAATTGAATCAGAAAAACAACCTTGATGTGTCAGTTAGCATTAATTTTATGTGATGCTTTCTAGAGATTCAGTTAACGTTGTTAAATATTTAACAAATGCCTCAGCAATTTTTCTAAGAGCTTCTGGGCTTCTTTGAATTACAGACTTGTCCTCTAAATTCCAGTGGTTTTGTAGCTTAAGGTAGCTAAACTTTCAATATCAGATTGTTCTAGGTTTCTGTCGTATCCACTTGGAACACATCAAGGTATGTCCCTGTCTTTTTTTTATTTTCATACCTTTTGCCTCTTAAAAGTAACATCAGAGTCCAAGTAATTTTCTCAGTGTCCATTTTCACCGTTTTTGAGAGGATGTCACCAGCTGGAGAAAGATTAATTACTTCTGTAATTTCTAGGAAACTTTGTTGTTTCTCTTCAGACACAAATTCTTAGGTTGCTGAGAGAGGTTGTGGATGCCCTGTCCCTGAAACTGCTCAGGTTGGATGGAGCTTTGAGCATCCTGATCTAGAGAGAGATGTCCCTGCCTATGGCAGGCAGATTGGACATAATGATCTTGAACGGTTCCTTCCAACCCAAAGCACTCCATGAATCTGATTCAGTGGCTCTTCTCTCTGTCAAGTTGCTAAGAAAAACATGTGACTAATTCTATTAATTTTCATCATGAAGGTATAGGATTCCACCTTGATTTTAAGCATTTTAAGGGAATTTTGAGCCTCTATTTTTCTTTTTTAATATACTATTCCTTCAAAGCCAGAGTTTGGAATCATGGTGACCAAAGATGTGCACCAGAAGTTAAATTTGGCAGTGTTGATTTCATGGGTTTTTTCCATATAGAGTAACAAATTTTGCCCTGGAAATGTCTAAGATAACAATAATTTCTATAATCATTTTGATAGATCAATAAATTCCTTAGTTAGATACTAGTTCTTTATTGTTAGTTTTTATTATTATTAGTTATCGAAGAGCAGTTTGTCAGTTCTGGCAGATCATGGATAAATTACTTGAAACAGAAAATTAGCTATTTTATGGTAGACAAAAGAGACTATTAGCTGTAGCCAGGCAACTGACCTCAGTTTCCTAACTCCAGATGCTCTCCAGCAGTCAAGAAATGTTTCAGAGTCAATTTCCTTCTTAGCTTAATAGCAGCAATAGTTTTGGCCAATTAGCTACACAAATTTAAGAGAAGAAAATTTACATCAGGCAATTGAGTTTATTGCTCTGCGTTTTTATTCTCCTTAGGGTCTATGTAGTGATACCTACCCCAAGTACTGTCAGTGACAATTTTGTCTCTAGTCATAATTAAGAAAGTTGTGATTATCTTGTTAAAAACACCGAATTTTTGATTTCAACTCTGATAAAGCATTTTATTATAATTATTCCTTTACAGTGAATGTGATTATTCCACCGGCCTTCTATCAAAACTGTTTTTGTTTTTCCTGGTGGAGGAACTTCTGTGCTGATTGTCTCTCTCCTTAGATAGTATGTTCTGTGGCTTAGAAACCAACCATTTTCTTCTTTGTAGAATATATCTCAGGAAAATTTGGCATAACTAAAAAAAACAACAAAAAAAAAGACAACATATTAGACATTAAAAAAAAAGGTTTTGGGGAAAAAAGATACTTTTTATGTAAAAAATTCATGCATAATTCCATTGCTGTATGTTTATAAAAATTCCTATTGCTTTGTTTATCTGCAGCCACTATAAAAAATGTAGACAGTACTGAATAGAATTTGAATTTTTACCTTATTATTGAAGCTGCTTTTCCTCTTAAAAACTGTTTTTTGTTACTTTTCATATGATTTTTCTTTCTTTTGCATTAATTTTCTTAGGAATGTCCCATTTTTGAAATATTTTCATTCCCAGTATACCTTGGAAATTGCCAATATTGGATTATGGAATCCGTAATATTAATATATAAATTTGTGCCTCCCCTTTCCCCTTTTCTTGCTGCTCCAGTGAGGATGTAAACCTATAAATACCACATCTGGTAGGGAAGAAAAAGGATTCTTTGGAAATGAGAATCTCAGTGAAAAACTGGATTTGCCTGGGTGCTTTCGTGAACAGATGCAAGACCTTGTTGTAGTAGTAATTCACTAGGCATTTACAGATTTGTTAGGCAATAAAAGCATTTCTAATTTTTTTTTACTTATATAGTTTGTCAAAGTGTAAGATTTACGTGTCATAAAGGATGTTATTCTTGTGTTGTGATTTTTTTTAGCTATTACTCAAAAATATTGAATTGAATAGGCCAGCAGTATTCTTGAATTTTTGTATTGGGAAGCAGGTTGAATAACTTACACCTCACAGGAATAACTGAGCTGTGTGCAATTTATTTTGCATTACAGAAGTTGAAAGTTGTTCTGTATTTTAAAATGAGTGTTCTATCCCACACAGTTTGACTCTGTTGGCACAATGATAAAAACTTGGAGAAAAATTGATCAGAATGGATATTTGAAAATATAAAAATTCTAAGTTTAGTTTCAAAATTAGTTCACCTCACTTGACCAAAGGTCCCCTGTCAAGTTAATGAGAAATGGAGTAAGAATTTTAAATGTGCTACCATGCTATTTGCTTAACATTTAGGAAATCACACAGTTGGGATGCTAAATTGATATTCGTTAGAATATTCAGTGTGAATGGAGTAAATGTTTGCCTGCCTGGATTATTTTCTAGTATTTCTCATTTATATTCTTGATTTATCTGATTTCTGTTTGTTCTTTACAGATTTACAGATCTATTATTACAAAGTAAAATGCCACCATCATTAATATCTGATTAGGTGAATGTAAGTCAGACCCCTATGGCAATTAGCGTTATCCTAACTTTTGGAGCAGATGACAAAACCAATATCATGATGACATAACCAATACTGTGCCTGTTTAGAAAAACTCTAAAGCACCAGAACTAGATACCTATAAAGTTATAATTAAAAAAAAATATTAGTGGCTTTTACTGTTTAATGAAATGGAAGACGTTATGCAGCTTTTAACTTCATAGATTGATATTCACAGGATTTTAAGTCCAGTACATTTTTTTTTTTTTTTTTTTTTTTGCTGCATAGTTCAATTCTTATCCACTCTCATTGTTCAAACCCACTACGTTGCTTTAAATTTGAGCTTTTACAATTAGCTTCATTGTATTCTTTTTCAATTAGGGCAGCCTCATTTATTGCTTAGGAGAAGCAATTACTTCTCCTAAGCAAGTGAAAAAATGACATTGAATTCCTTTAAGTTTACAGTTTATTCCATGAGATAAATCACTGAACTTCCTTAAAACTTTTCTGAAAAAAAACCTTTCTTGAAATGCACTTATGTTTTTATGCAAGCCTCAAAATTCTTCTATTAAAACTGTGTTTCTTATGATCACATTATAAGGTTGAAGAGCCTTGGCAAGCGTTGGATTTTCTGTTTTATCTGAGCAAAACCATTAAAAAATCTGTTCTGTGTGAAAGTCCAGAAACATGGATGAACTACAGCCTGAACTTTTTGTTTTGATGAATCATAATTTGCAATATGTGAGAGGATTATAGAGGCTTTCTCTGTCCAGAGCTATTTCTGTCACTTTGTGACAGAAACAGAACAGAACAGAAGCAGAAAAACAAGATGGTAATTTTTTCATTCATATCTTTACTGAACATTGCACAGGGGCATATAAAGATCCAAGCTAAACTAATTTTGATTGTGTTTTGTAAGCATGGTACCTATTGAATTATTTGTGTACCAAATTGAAGAGTTTTTGGGGGTTGTGTCCCTTTGCTACCTTCACTATTAATATCAGTCATATGTAATCTGGGAATTATAGGAATTTTACTACATTTTAAGTTGTTACATTTATGCAAATTCAAAAATACTTTCTTTCCCTTCAAGGAAGAAGAGCAGATAATAACTGTCACAGAAGATTCACTAACCTCCACTGATCCCATAGCATAGCATTTGATTGATTACAAAAATTATTTTATTAGAATACAGGGGTAGAAATTCCTCAGGGCACCATTTTTCCTCACGAGAAATACATTCTGTTGTCAAGATAACACACTTGTAAAGTTTGCTGCTTTTTGGCTGGGGTAGAGTTAATTTTCTTCACAGTGGCTAGTATGGGGCTGTGTTTTGGATTTGTGCTGAAAACATTGTTAATATTACAGAAATGTTTGTTATTGCTGAGCAACACTTGCTCTGTTTCAAGGCCTTTTCTGCTTCTCACCTCACCCCAGAGTGAGGAGGCCGGAAGTTCCCAAGGACTTGGGAGGAGACACAGCCAGGACAACTGACCCAGGAATGTTCCATACCATGAGGTGTCATGCGTGGTATATAAAGCTCTGAGAAGAAGGAGAAAGACAAGAGAGAACTGTTTAGAGGGATGGCATTTTGTCTTCTCGAGTGACTGTTAAATGTGATGGAGCTCCGCTTTCTTGGAGATGCCTGAACATCTGCCTGCCCATGGGAAGTGGTGAATGAGTTCCTTTTTCTGCCTTACTTGTGTGTGGCTTTTGCTTTCCCTATTAAACTGCCTTTATCTCAACTCACAAGCATTCTCACTTTTACCCTTTCAGTTCTCTCCCCCGTTGCACCAGCAGGGAATGAGCAAGCTGCACAGGTTGCCAGAGGGGGTTAAACCACCACAGTCCTTGCACCAAAGAGACTTTTGGTTTAACCCCAGTGGGCAATCAACTACCACACAGATTAGAGCTCACTCCCCCTCACACTTCCATCCCAGTGTAATGGGCAGGAGAATCAGAAAGGAAAAGAAAAAGCCTGTTGGTTGAAATAAGAACAGTTTAATTCTTTTTTAAACATTAAATATAATAATTAAAATACTGAAACTAACAATATCAGTGAAAAAAAAGGATAAGGAGAGAGGAAATTAAAATCCAAGAAAAACAAGTGAAACAGTGCAACTGCTCACCACCAACTGACCAATACCCACCGTGTCCCTGAGCTGCAGTCAGCCCGCTTTTCATGTGACTCCTCATGTTTACATATGAAACATGACATTCTGTGCTGTAGAATATCCCTTTGTGCAGCTTACATCAGCTGTCCTGGTTATGCTGCCTCTCAGTTTCTTGTGTGCCTCCTCACTGGCAGAGCATGAGACACTGAAAAATCCTTGATTTAAGGTAAGTACTGCTTAGTAACAACCAAAACCAATGTACCAACATTAGGCTCACACTGAATCCAAACCACAACTCTCTCCTGAGAAGATTACTTCTATCCCAGCCAAACCAGGACATAAAACCAGCTATAACTTTCTCACACTACCAACACAGTGTCACTATAGTTGTCCAAATGTTGGCAACTATTTTACCATAATTGTCTAAACAGCTGCCAAGTAATGCTCTTCCCCTAAGTAATTTATAACAAGTTTCAGTACAGAGTTCTCTCAAAAAAATTAATTTCTTTCTATTTTCTAATGATTATGTCTATTGTAAAAATCTCTAGCTTAAATGTGATTGTATTATTACTATTTTATACTATCATCTGTTCCCCATCTCCTCAAATTCGTTTATTTCTTTTTTCAAAGATTATCAGATTTCTACACTTCTGTGCTAAAAGACCTTACATCAATAGCTGCTGTTCCTCTAAAAATACCAAGAGGTATTCCTCTGTGGCTTCATGTTACAGGCATATTTCCTACAGCAATACTTATCATCTGTAGTTTTTTAAATATTGAAAGGTTAGAACAGCAGTGAGGAACACCATGACAAAATGATACATAGCAGATACTCTTGACAGAGTTACTGTTGGTAAGCTCTTTTGAAAAAAAAAAGGTACCTAAAATAACTGTACTTCCTGAATATATCCTAGAAATTAGATGAAGATAACATTGAGAAAAATACAGTGTTACCAGTGTGAAACATTCAGAAATCACGAGTCCACTCTAAAATATTTTAAGCTTGAAATTTACTGTTTTATGTATGCGTGTGTGTATACTATATACATATATATTTGTGTGTCTGAGAGGTAGAGAGTATCTTTAGATTATGGAAATGTTAATTTGCCTTCTGCTATTGAGAAAAAGAGGTACACTTGAAGCATACTAGCAAGTATTTTTAAAGAAAAGCTAATTTTGGTAACATTATGGCTCCAAGGGTCTAGTCTTAGCACAAATACCACTGTGTTTACCAATAGTGCTAACATTGCTTCATGAATGAGAGATTATCTTCTGTGCTCTTTGACAATCAGAGCTTATTTGCATGTGCTCTACAAAAATCTGCATTATGTATCATTATTCTAAAGTTGTGAGGGGAGGGAAAAACCTTACCAATTTGTAAATTTATTTCTGTGAGATGAATTCATATGCCTCTGCTCCAGTGGCACACTGAAATACTAATTTAATTTTCCTGCAGCAGGAAGGTTTTATAGATCTCAGAGAACTTTTTGTTCAGGGAAGTTGGCATTTGGAGTTAGAGAAAGATGAGAATTCTTTTCAGCCAGAGGCTAAAGAGGTGCTCTTGGCTGTAGAGTGTGCACAGTGGATATAGTCATTGACATACTTGCAGCCGTCCTAGCAGCTGGTGTGTTCTCCTCTGCATCAGATAAGCCCCTGTGGGCTATTTATAGAAAATGTGTAGGATCTTTCTGTTGTTATGTCTTTCACACGCCCTCCTCGTTCTGGTGAGCTGCATCATGGGCCTAGACTGCTAATGGTGAGCAAATGAGGTGGATGAGTGGCTCTTCATCCCCAGTGGGACAGGCATGGCACAGTTTCTCTGTAGTTTTGTGGGGCCACTGCCCTTAATTCTTCCCACTGCCAAACCTGTCCCTTCCTTTAATGCGCCTTTGCAGTAAATTGTGCTTACCCACTCTTCGGTGTTTTATGGGCACAGCTGTACGTGCTGTTGTCCACTGGTGAGGTGCGTACTGCTAACTTACTCTCTTGGGAGGTGTGATCCTGCAACCATAGTGTCAGAGTCTGTCTGAATCTCTCTAATTTACAGGACAATGTACTCAGTGATTTAGGCTTTATTTTATGAGCTCATTAAGAAATACAACAAGAGCAAACAATGGCCCAGACTGGTCTCTCGAATGAATTCACTTACCGCTAAATTCATGAGGTTTCATAACTTATAACCCATAGCTCTTAATTCATGCACGTGTGAGGAAAAATTTGTTACCTAGCCAACAAGTAAGAGTGCTGATTCATCCTCCTTTGTCACAATGCAGGCACCTCCTCACACTGGGAGACTGGAAATATTCTGCAGTCCAGCTGCTGTTAGATCATCTTCTTAAAAAAAACTTTTTTGAGGAAGTTATTCATACTTTTCAGCCTTGAAATTCGGTCTATACTATTTCTGTAAATTAGTAGATTCTGAGGAAACTGCTAGAGAATAAATATGCAAAAATGATGGCTGCAGGTGACAGCAATCTGCAGGTGATAATGGCTGCATTATGGCTTTTTAGCTCTTTCAGGCCACCTGTCCTGCCTACATGCTACTCTCAGTTTGACCTAATGGCACTGCTTCCAGCATATGTCAGCATGAGCTGCATTAGCCAAAATCTGAGCAGTGGCTGAGTGAACAGCCACTTGGCTGTAGTTGCTCTTTTACTGATGGCAATGAAACAAAGAAATACAGTTTCTTCAGCTCTTTGAAGTTAGATATCTACTGTTGTTTCGGACATTCTGGAATAGCAAAGAATCCACACATGAGTATGAGAGGTGATGCAATGTATGGGGAATTAATTTTCTGTGGTTGTCATTGTGAAATGATTTTACAGTTCAGTTTTAGTTAGTTTTAGTTTCTTCCTTCTAAAAAAGTGTTTTTAATTTTTCTTTGCCTTTGATCTCGCTGACTAAAACAGGTAAATATGAGCTTATCTTTAAGCATACGGTTAAGTACTGCAGAATTTTAATACATGTTTCAGAAATACTACTAGATTTTGTTGCTAACAGTAGGAATCACAAAAAACCTTGAGGGGCGAACTTGATATGTGATTTTGTTATTACTCAATCTCTCCCCAAGTCCCTCCATCTGTTTTTGAGTACCTGAACTTTACTACTGTGTGTCAAATAATGTGCCCTATACTTAAGACATGTGACTGTAGGGCCTATATACTCATATGGTATATATCATAGAACTGAGACATACAGCTCTTGAATTATCTAGATTGCTTTAGGTATGCTTTAAAATGGTAGTTCTGTTTTTCATATTTGTCAGTTTTGTTTAATTTCAAATAAAAATATTTTGTAAAAGTGTTAATATACTGCATCTTTTCAGTTAAATTGATATTACATTTAAATTTTTTGCTACCAATATTGAATTTGATTAATTTTTAATCTCATAAGTTTACATTAAGTAGAAATATCTCACACATAGATAAAAGACAAGAGTAAATAATTAAATAAAATACCTTTATGATTAGCAGCACAGTTGAAGTGATGACATAAAAGTACACTTACGATTTGCTTAATCTTTAAAATGTTTACTAAATGTTAGAACTGCTGAAGGAAGTTTAATGTAAAAGCAGGAAGTGCAGCTACATATGCATATGTGTTTATAGAAAATAATTGTTTGGATCAATGAAACAGTGAATAAAATATTTGAATTTTTATTTTGTACAATTTTACATAATTGAGTTAATAAAAGCTTTATCTATAAAAGTGTAAAGAGATGTTTATAACAATATTATGGAAAAGATCAAATTATCATTTGAGGGATTAAGGTCTTTTTATTTCGCAGTTGTTCAATTTGTATAATTCTATAGCTTTTTAAATTTTCTTTGTTCTCAGTGTTAGTTTATAATGTTCTTGTACTATGGTTCAGAGATAATAATTAAAGAATTTATTCAGAGTTCACTGACTGCTTTGTCAGAGAATTGTGGCTTATGTTATCTTCTGTTAGAGAGGTTTGGGAGTACTTAGCTAAACAAATCATAAGTAGCTCATAGCACTTGTTTGAAATAAAGCCTCCTTACCACTGTAATTACAATATGTAAGATGTTAGTGTGATCATAGCTAAGAGAAAAGAAAGAAAAATGTGTGTTTTAACACTAATTAGGAGAAAAGGCAGACTTCTATTTTTTATTACTTTTTCATTGGAAGGTAGTTAAACACCAGCTTGATTTTGCTCTGTACATCCTTTTATAATTAAACCTCTTGTCATTTGTTAGTGGTGGTGGTAATAATAATATTGTTAATTTAAATGGAGTCCTGAGAAAATAATATTTTGCGTTAAAACCTTATTCTGATTTCACTGTGAAACTTAAAGTTAGTCCTTTCCCAGTCATAACTTTTAAAAATTTTTCAAAAAAAAAAGCCAGGTTTTTTTTGGGGTTTTTTTGTTTGTTTTTGTGGGGTTTTTTTGTGGAAAAATTGCTGAGTTAGGAATGTAGACAGATACAGATATTTTATACCAGAAACAGATAGAGAGTGTATGTATTGGTTTTGAGTAGGGATCTGTTTTTTTCAATTACATCTTATTTTTAAGCAGTGTTACTTACATGCATACAAAACCCAGTCAGTGTGTCCGTATTGATTAGACTGAATATTCATCCTGTCATGGTAGTTCAGTCCCACAGGATCAGCACACGCAGGATGAAGAATCTCAGGAAATGAGACTCTGAAACAAATCCATTAGGTAGACCTTAGGATAGACTACTCAGTGTTTCATCCACTTTTTCAACCCTGAGTGGATTAGTGACCTTAATTACTGTTACCAGTCTGAACAATCAAAATGCTCTTCTTACTCAAGGCCACGTTTTTGTCCATTCAGGTTTTTTTTCCACAGAAATAGTTTTGACAATAATGCTGGAATTTGTAAAACCAGAGTGTTGAAAGACCACTAGCAGCAATAAAATACAATAGGAGAAGCAACAAAAAGGCAACATTATAATTAATGAGCTGAGGTAAGAACATTTGTGTTTCTGCTTTTTCTGCTGTAGGATTCCACAGTGCTAGGCCATTTATCTCCAGAGAATACTACAGCTATGCAAGAGAGAGATCTGTCCCCATTCCAAAAGTCACAAATTGGACGAGACCATATCCCCTACAAACTTTTGAGAATTTTTTTTTCTCTGATTGATATTGGTATTTTTAATAACACTCATGCTGCTCCTTTCAGTGATTAATGTGAAAAAATCAGTATTTATTGATGATTGCCATTATGAGATATGTTCGATACTTTCTTTTATATTGTAACAAATTATTGGAGTTGCTAAGTGACAGCTGTGATTATACAATTCTCACAGAGATTTTGAAAGACATTCTTTCCTTATGTGTGCAATATTGTACAGCTGAGTAACATGAAGCTTTGTTAATTTTAGCATAATCTGAAACAGTTTCTGCCAAGGTTTACCACTGTTTGTTCTGACAGTTAGAATGTGCTGCCTGCTTATCAAAAACGCCTTCAGAAATATTACTATCCTCTCTATAAAGGGCTTTATTAAAATAAATTAAGCCAGGTTGAGAAATTGCTAGAATTAAATTCATGAATACCTTTATTTCAGCTCCCCTGTGCATGTGCATTAGAGCAATTTTTAAATACAATCATTCTTTTTTTTTTCTTTAACAGGTACACAACACTATTTATGTATGAAATGACAAAGATTACTTCAGGAAAGAGTATTTGTTATTCAGTTTTTGCTTTCCCACATGGCTTACACTGTGTCAACATGTCATATTTATTGTTTATTATGTAAAGGATGCTCTGAATACAAAATGGTTGATTCCTTAATAGGAGAAGTGTGGCTGTTGTCATGCAAGTTCTGGAGTACTTCATGACATTAGTAACTCTGTAATAAACATAACATTTATAAACTCATTACTTATGAGGGTAAGGGATAGTCTATTTCACAAGTAAAGAGCAGAGAAACAGGGAAATTAAATGGAAAACCATACTAAAATTTTAGTTAATGAAATTGAACTGTATAGCATTTGCTTTTTTATGTTACCTAACTTTATATTTGGCTTTAATTTTTCACAGTGAACCTTCTGTTGACACTAGTTGCTCTCGTGTTGCATGGCAGTTTCTCAGAAATTTAAGCTTCAGCTACCAAATGCACTGTATATGCCCTGAACATAGAAAGTAATAAAAGAAATAATAGTACTTAATAAATCTTTACTACTACAAACTGTTTTAATGAGGAGATGACTGTAGAGTGCAGTGGTAATCAATTTCCCACTCATGGGCACTTGCTGATAAAACTTATATCGCTGACCATTCATTTGTTCAGGTAGCTAATACTGTGAAAGAGTTAAGTGTTTTTGGTAAAAGATTTGGAAACGCTCCCTGGTGGGCAGGCATCAGGACCTTATTGCATTTCTTTTCTTCAATACGTTTGTGTCTTGCACAGGAATTGGGCAAACATTAAGGGTTCTGGGATCACATGTGGATAGTCCAGTTCTCAAAAGCCAGGAGTTCAGTGCTGATACTTGAGGAGTATCAGAATTGAAAACAGTTGACGGTTATGGCTGTGTGCAGTGGAGTTTCTGCTTCTCCTGGAAAACACAGAAATTTGCTCAGGAGTCTTGGGACAATTTGAGCAGCTCGGATGTGGCCTTACCAGTCTTTTGTAACTGTTTGGGAAATTATCTTAGAAATCTTACTGTGACCAGAGTATTTTTTTTTTTCCTGTACCCCAAGTTGCATTGTATTTACTGGAAAGCAATCACTTGACTTCAGCTGTTATTAAGTAGAAGCTCTATCTGTATGTTTAATTTTGAGCTAGGAATATGATTTGAATTAAAAATATTTAACCTTATTTTCTTTCTTGGGCTAGAAATGAAACATTCTATTTCATCTATGAGTGGGAGGTTGCATTAGAATATGATGATTTTTGGTTTTGCATTTCCGTGTGAGTGACTTTATCACTATGTCCCTTTAATTACTGCAATCAGAAAATAGGACTCTAATGAATTTTCTTATTCTTGGTTAACAAAATTCTAGCTGTAAATGCCAGTAGAATATACAGTACATAAAATCTACTTCACAAAGGCAATGAATAATACTTATCCATCCTGAAATTCAAAACTTTAAAAAAAGATAAATCATGTGCTGTATGTATTTTAGCAAGGATATTATATGTGGGTTTTAGCCATTAGAGAATCACTGGGGCATTGAACTTAATTTTCTTGTCTTCACTGTGCAACTATTAAAACTTTTTATAAAATACCACAGGCTCTTAAGTCATGGGTGTGCGTGTGTGTGTGCACTTTATTCCAGCTCAAGATATTTCTTTGTCTGACTTACATAGAGTACTTGCTCTAGATCTGTTCTATTCTACTTCTAACTACTTGTAGGGATATGAAGAAATGGCAGGTGTGAACTGAAAAATCAGTCAACTGCTTAATGGTGATTAATTTTTATGCTGTTTATTTTGTTGTAAAAATTCCTTAACATTTGCATTGCTTTGGAAGTGTATATCCATGCCAGTACTTATAGGGTAAAGATGTTACAGTGAGAGGAATCCCATTCCTCATACACTTCTGGTAACTCAACTTTCATCCAGATGCCTGCAGAAAGTTATCTGGTAGAAACCAAAGCAGTTGGGTTTTTTTGTTTTTTATTCACAGTTAAGTATTAATTTTAATTCTACTCCATTAGGTAAACAGAGTAAAAAAAGTGCGTATGGTTTTGAAATCTGAGATTCTGAAATATATATCCCATTCCAACAGAAAGCATAAAAACTTTAGAACTGAATTCACACTTCCAAAGAGGTGGATTATTTGAGATACTGTGTCAAAAGCATATAATTTATGGTGAATAAACCTTTTAATTTAATAAAGAAAACACAAACAAAGCATGCTGATTATTCTAAAGAGTCTGAAACTATTACAAGTATTCTTATTTGTGTGATTTAAATGTGCTTTAAAATAGTTTGCTTAGCCAAATGTGTCAACTTCATTTAGGTTCATTTTTGTGTTAATTTTATGATTTCTTGAAAAGTTACAGAATCAAGACATATTATGCATTCATAATTTAGGTAGTTTATAGTGCCATATCTATAATTTACTATGTAACATCATAATGAAAATCATTGCAAAACTCTGGTGGATAATTTATAGATAATATTTTGGTCTTTGTGATGCAATTAAGTAATTACAAGAAAAAAAACCAAGAAAAATTAAAAGAATATCAAACCTTCAAGTCAAGCACTCCAAATTTAGAAAATACTGAAACTGAAACTGTTGTGGCCTCTGTGGTTTAGCTTACATGTTTCTGTGTTAGGAAATATCTATCCCTATAGGAAAATCCCTCTATAATCCCTATAGGAAATTCCCTGCTAGTGACCACAAAAAAATCCAGTGAGAGCTGCCACCCTTAGCAGTCTGAGGTAGCAGCATCTTGACAGCTGAGGCTGTGACTGAGCCTTTCAGTCCTGAAGAAAACAAAGTAGCTTGATTTACTGCAGACAATGGCGGAGTCACCATCGCTGGAGATGGTCAAGAAATGACTGGACATGACATCTGGTTCTGTGATTCAGTTTACAAGGCTGAACTAGATGATCTTGGAGGTCTTTTCCAAATTGCAATGATTATATGATTCTGTGACAGGACAAGAAGGAGTGGCTTTAAACTGAAAGAAGTTTAGAATTAGAAAGGTTTGAATTAGGAAGAAATTCTAAACTGTCAGAGTGGTGAGGCACTGCAACAAGTTGCTCAGAAAAGTGGATGCCCAATACCTGGAAGTGTTCAAAGCCAGGCTGGAGAGGCATTGAACAGCCTGGTTTAGTAAAGGTGTCCCTGCCCATAGCAGGTGGGTTGGACTAGAGGATCTTCAAGGTCCCTGCCAGTGCAAACCCTCTACAGTTCTTTGATTCTATGCTTGAGAATAGAAGAAAATAGAAGATGTAGTATGATGAGTTACATTATGAAAAATGAGCCTTTAAGTTAGGCTTCTAGCAGTTCAAATGCATTCCTTGGTCACTGTGCATGGAGTTGAACTTTCTCTCATCTTGTGTGAGCTGTCTTATCTGTCTCAGATACCTAGACTGAACTTTTGTTGAAAGTTATGTAACTTCTGTAATTTCTGCATAAATTTCTGTTCTAGTTAAAGTCTAGGGTATCCGAGCAAAACTTCTCAGTTTTTTCTCTTCACACTAATCAGAACATTTATTTCTGAAGTATGTATGCACCTAGAGTGTACTCAGAGGGTATATGCCAGTCACACCCCCTCAGTTTTCTGCTCGCCATCTGTATCTGGGGAGTTGAGCCTTCTGCCTGGAACCTTACTTGTGTTACTTAAGCCTGTGTGGTATTTTTCTCAAAAGCCATCATACCTTTAGCAACACTTGTCAGCCTTAACATGGGCTAAAACTCTGTGCAGCTTGCCGCCTCACTGAAGGCAAAAAGTTGCATACAGGGTAGTTACCGAGGTAGGACATAAGTGGCCACAGTTTCTGCTGTAGCATGCAGGCAAGTATGGAAAATGGCCTTCCAAAAGGTGCAGAACAGGGTCAGAGTCTAGGGCCAGTAGTTTGCAAGCCACTTAGGTACTTCGGAAAATGTTGCAATTTTTCTTCTTGAAATTGTTGTCTTTTCTTTCATAAATGAAGATCTTCAAGAACATCTTGCATCCAGATATCTGCTTGGCATTTGCTATGAAAATAATACAGTTACAGATTATCTACTGCGCCAGACTACTTCTGGCTGTTTTGAATAAATTTATTATGTATTTATGTAGAATTTTCCATTTCTATTGTTTTGAGTCACTGTGTAAAAACCAATTTCTTAATGCTGAAACAAACACATACACATCCATCCATCTATACACACACATATATGTACATAGGTATGTGTGAAAATAAAAAAGGTGTTTGCAATTAAATGGAAAACCACTAAAATGAATTCTCAAGTTCTGCACTGTGTCTGCAAGGTGTCGTTGCAGACTGAGTGAATGTGTATTTGCAACTTAATTCTAAGAGATTACAGCTATTTTAATACTATTTAGTGGGGAAGATAATGTGGATTTTATCCAGCTTCGTAAACTTAAAATAATTTTTGACCTTCATATATTTCTAAAGGATGATGCCTTGAATATATATACACATAGATTCCTATTGCTAGCCCATTTTAATATGCCTATGCTAGTACCAAAGTTTTAGGAGCTTTTGCTTTTTGGATATGACACAGAATGATAACTTCCCTTTAAGACTGGTGTAACTACGCATGGAAATTGTGCTGCTTGATAATATGTACAAATAAAATGCGTTTATTATATTATTTCTAAGAAAATAAAGGAAACCTACTGAACCATTTAAGTCATGAAACTGAAGACAGAACACACAATTTCTGAAAAAGTATTGTCTCAGGTACATAGTTCCCCATTGTATAAATCCCCAATTGCCACTTTAATTTCTGAATTCCATGGATTAAGCATGGTACACCCATTCTTTTGTGTGCTCTGTATGATGGATGAATATATTACCCTAGCAGGGACCAATTCTGCAGAACTGCATCTTTGTAGAATTCTGTAAAACTGCACCTTTGGTCCTGAAATATAAATGTAGCTATGTCTTCTGTCTGATATGAATTCAGATCTTCAACAGATCCTCCAGGCTCATGTTTTTGGCTATATGGTGATCTCACAATAGAAGTTTTGTTTTGTTTCACAGAAGTTGCATTTTGCCATCAAAGAGCATAGCTTTGTTCAAAGAGCAACTTTTTTCTTTGCTCAAGGAGCATTTGCTTTTGAAAGTCTGTTGACATGACTTCATTGTGAGGTTGTGACTTGCGTTATTTTATTCTTCTGAAATTTTTTACATAACTTTGATATAGATGCTTGCCAGAAAGTACTTTTTTGTGAAAATAAAATACTTTATCAGTACCTTAGACAAAATTTCAAACTGAAAGTTGGGCCAACATAATCATTATCTTTTTATACTTCAGAAAACTGGTTTATATCCACATGAAGCTTTTCAAGAAAGTCAACAGGAATTCAAAGCACCTCAATCAAAATACTAACCAATAGTGAAGGAATTTGTTATTTATCCAGCTATACTGAAGATTCTCCAGTTCAAAACTAGTACTGTTAAACCACTTAAATTTCTGAATGTCTTTAAGTTTTTGAAGAAGGTGATCATCAGCCAACTTCATTAACAAGAACATAAACAAAATGTGATTTATATGTAAATACCTCAGCTTAAGTTTATGAGTCAGTTTGTCTTAGTATGTTACACTCCCTGTAACTGCATCTTTTCTGTGGTAATTGTAATACTGATCATCGTTCCTTTCAGAATCAATGATCATTCTCGGAAATAAAATTAATAAAATTATAGCAGTCTCAGAAAATGGTTAAAAAAACTTGATCTTGCAGTTAAAAAAATCTTTTTCACAAGGACAAGTATGTTAAATAAATTCTGGGCTAAAGGAGATTGTTTCCTATGGTGTTAACATAATTTCATACTCAAAACAAATATAGAATCTACCAAAAGGCATCCCATTTAACAAGACTTCAACAGGATGTTGAGTAATTTAGCGTAATTAGGACTCCCAAAGTAATGTACAATAAAATACATCATTCATCAGTATTGGGCAGTCTTTACTTAGGTCTCCTTTGTCACTTCAGTTTCTGATATATCTGATATTTTTTATAGCATGAGTGGTCTTCCACTTGGTCTTTGTGCATCTCTGTTAAGCACCTCTGATAATATTGATTTCACTTCTTTTCCCATGACCTCTTCTATAGGTATTTGAGTTCTTTTCACTTTCTTTCTGCACTAAATTTTAAGTCTTTAATTGCCTACACCACCATCCGCTAATCTGTTACTGTAGGAGTGCCAGCACAGCCCACCCTTGACAACAAATGTGAAGGGGAGCACCCAGAACAGTCTGAGGGGGTGTTTGCTTAAATGCTAACCGGGAAAGTCTGAAGGGATTTCTGAAATAAAGGAGTCAGCTTTAAAAGAAATATGTGAAAGGAAAACCTTTGGCATGCGGGGAGATACCTTGCAGTAGTGGTGGTTGGACCTCCTTCCTGCTGCAAGTCTTCCATCATGGCACTATGAGATAAAACAAGTAGGGACTCACACCTTGGGGATGTGTGTGTGTGTGTGTGTGTATCCTCCATTTGTGCTTTCACACCAAAATGTGGGTTAGCAGCCTGTGGGGAGAGACACAGCTTCACACAGAGCTGGAGCTCTTCTCTCCCTCACACAAGGTTTGTGTCAGTTGGGTAACCTGCCCTCCCAGGGGAGGATGTTGTGCTTGTAAGCCGTGTACTGTCTATGTTCCCATAGTTCTGTGGGTGTGATTGCCCTTAGAACCTTGTGGGATTGAGTAGAGAGGGGTTTTGGAAATTAAGAGCTGTTTATCAACCTTTTGTAAGTGTCCAATATTGTATTTTGTCTGTTTTAGTTAATAATGAATGCAAAATTCATTGATTGTTAGTTCATTATTTCTCATTAATAAATCAGAAAGCTAATTTTAGCTATGTAAATGGAACAGTTTTTCCCTGAAAAGTTACCAATTTTTTGCATCCAAATTACATCCTAGAAGTAGTTGTAATACAATTTGCACTCAAAGTGAGATTTATGTGTGAAATCAAGATGTTTTAGTCTAATTACAGTTCTTAACAGAGAATTATTAACCTGTTCACAAAGATTCTATGTTCTTATAATATAAATTATTCAGTTTTTACAGCTTATTTCTCGTAATGCCATTTTAAACTCCTTTCTGGTATTTGTCCAGCATCTCTGTGTTATGCTCAGGCCTCTACTGCTTTTCTTGGTCCTGAGGGTGGTGGCTTGGAGAGTCAGGGAGAAAGTTGATTATAGGAGTAATTAGAATTTTATAACTTTAATTATGATTCTTTTGGAAACTTTTCTTGTAACACAAAACCTGTGGCTTGTTACAAGGGATGGTGGCACTGTATTTACTGGCTTAGAAGGCTACCTGCTGTGGGGAAACTGAACAGAGATCTAATATTGTCTTATATCATTCTCTTCATCTTGTCATCACTTTGTAACAGTGAGGTGGACCTTCAGGAGGTACTGTTACCTTTTGTGTCCAAACTTTTAAATTTAAGTTTTTGCCTTTTTTTTTTTTTTTTTTTTTCCCCTGGCAGATGGTCTATCCATGTAGCATTTGTGTAACCAATTTTTTTTCCTGTTTGTTTGTTTTCTTCTTGTTGTCAGAAAGGTTTCTAATAGTGATAGAATCAGCATTAATGGGACCTAGTCAGATAATCTGATTGTAAACATCTTGTTTCAACAAGCAGTGCTTCTGTTTTTAAATGCCTCAACCTGTAAATTGATATTATCAAATAAGGATCAAGTTTCATCACTAAGTTTGATAATCCATATTTTTCAACATTGTTTAAATAATTTTGATACCATTTCCATAAAAGTGTTAGATTGAAACATAGGATAAATTCATGCTTTCTTGAAAAAAAAGGCAAATGAATAAATATGAAAGCAGTGGTGTAGTCGTGTTTATTATATATCCTGTAAAATACAGGTCTTTTTGCAGTAGCTACATGGTATTCTCCAAAAATGCAGTGTTTGGATAGTCAGAATAATAACTGATAGCCATCTGATTCTTCTGATGACAGAGGTAGTGCCATATCAATATCAGTCCATGTGTGCTACATCAAAACTGTCTTTTCTGTCTCTGTGTAATACCGTGGCATTTTCAATATTTACATTCATTATAGGTATTCTTTTTTCATTTTATGTTGTCTTGTCTGCTTTCCTTCACTTAGTGTTGGATTATCAGGCTACTTCTTGTATCCTGATTCATGTCCCAGAAAAATTAAGTAAAATATACCTATATATTTTCAAATTGTTATTTCATCAACTGAACTTACCTTCATCAAAAAATAAAAATTTTTTAACACCTTCAAAGAGGTACTATAGTTTCAGAGGATTTGGGCACGTCCAGAGTCTTCAGTTCTCTACCTTACTGTCTATTCCTGTACTCCTGTGTTGGACACACTCCTAGTTTCACTTCTGCATCTGGTGTTGGGGAATATTTTGTGTGCTATTTAATGGTAAATCTAGGGTGGATGGTACATCAAAGTTGAGTTTTTACTGCAACAGTAGGTGGTTAGGAAAGAAAAGTAAGGTGTTCTGATGAATGGGGTTGTTGTGAACCGAGAGCAGGACCCGGCACTTGGCCTTGTTGGTCTCGTTCCGTCAGTTCAGCCTGTCCAGATCCCTCTTTAGAGCCTTTCTACCCTCCAGCAAATCAACACTCCACCCAGCTTGGTGTTGTCTGCAAATGTACTTGAGGGTGTGCTCGATGATCCCCACATCCAGTTCATTGACGAAAACATCAAACAGGGCTGAGCCCTGGGGGACACTACTGATGACCAGATGGCAACTACATTCAGCACCACTCACCTGTACTTCCTGGGTCCTGCCATCCAGCCTGTCTTTAATGTGTATCTCTTTTGATTTTTGCTGAACATGCGAGCAAATAATGAAATTAAATTCAGGTCTTCCAATTGCTTTCAGAAAGTAACAATTTAGATGAGTAAATTCTCTAGTGAAAAAAAGCTTCTTCGACTGATTCAGCAAGACTCGTGTTATAGTTGAGTTCTAAATATCTTTGAGAGAAGATATTCCACCATTTAGTACTATTTTTATTTCCTACTTAAGAACTGCTGAACTAAATACTGCTCAAAGCACTAATAAAGCTGTGATAGAAAATGTGTTATGTATTTATTTATGATAAACATGTTAATTTGCAGTTTGTATAACCTGGAAGTGCAGCCAATTCCTTTATTTCTTAAAAATTAGAAAGCTAGTAACAATTACCAGGGCTAATAGACAAATAGGTAACCATAGAGTGAATGACTGTAACAGGCAGATTACTCCATTTATTAACTTAATATAACAATGTAATCAACAAATTTTCCAAATGTAACAGCCAGTAATCAAATTAGATCTTTGTTTTATAACATAGTTAACAGTCTTCATTGGCACATCATACATTTACTCTGAAGTGATGTCAGCAGTAGCTGAAGTAATTTAATTTTTTTCAAATAAAGTATTGATTATTAATTTTGTAGATACACAAATAATTTAGTTTAAAAAGTTTGAGAGTAACTGTGTATGCAGTTTTTTTTCTAAACTGTGCTTTAGAGCTACTGTACATACACTATGGCTTAGGTAACTCTCATCTACCATCACATTTATTTTCTGCTTAGTCTGAGCATGATAGGCTATAGTTATCCATAACACAGTTGTTAGAGCAAATGAACATGGTAGTCAACTCAAATAACAAAAGAAATATTCGACTAATATAACTAATCAACCTGGAGATAGATAGATAGATAGATAGATAGATAGATAGATAGATAGATAGATTAGATAGATATCAAGCATAAATATTTTTTATCTTTGTAATTCAGATATGATCTTAATGAGTTCGTGTGTCTGTGTAAGTTGCTCAGCCTTCTTTGGCTTACCTTTCACAACATTTAATTTCCTCTATTTCATTCTTACCCGTGAGCTTACATGGGGAGAAGCTGTCACTTAAAGGCAATGCCCACATAGACATTTTCAACTTCACTTGCTTAATTTTTCAGGCAGAAAGAAGTCCATTCTGCTTGTGCACTGAGCCATGAAACCAGATGGCTGCAATTAACCCAGCAATGAAATGAAGTATGATATCTTAGGCTCTGCAATGTGATAACACTCCGTGGTTTCCTCTGGCGCAGTGTATGAATGAACACGCCAGAAAAACTGTGTAAACATTCCCTTAGATGAGCTGTGTTGTAAGATACTTAAATCCTTCACATCTGTTGACCATGCAGAAGTCTAAAGTTCACTGAAGGGAGAAAAGGGGCTGTGTAGGACTCCCTAATTGAAAACCTACCTAGGTATTCTGAAAGCCAAGCATGGTGAACTGAACCAAACAAAAAAAGAGCTGCTTATGGGAAAGAAGTAATAGGTGAATGGTAAAGCAAATAAATTTCCTCTGAATTTTCTAGTACAAATCTCCCTATTTTGCTACTTGTTTATATTCAGGATTTTAAAATAAATCCTACATAGGTGCTCTCTAGTGAAGGCAGTCATTATTTAGGGTCTGATTGTTTTTAGGAGCTAGCCAAGCATTTAGTATCAAATAATGTGATTATGGGCTCTGGTTTTTAAGGTTTCAATTTGAAATGAAAAGGTTAACTTTGTCATTTACCAGCTTTATTAGTTTTATGTTAAAAAGGTTTTATCAGTAAGCAAATAAGGATAAACAATAATTATTAAATATGTGCCCTCTTTTGGTAGGAAAAATTGCTTTTCTGAAGGCAACAGTTTATTTTAAAAAATGCATCTGGGATTTAGGTTTTAATTATCGATCAGAAAAAAAAATCTAATAGAAGTACCACACCCAAAAACTCTCCTTGCTGGGTACAGTACTGAGGTGTTTATTAAAATCTTCTGTTAGAAATCAGACAAGTGAGATTTTTTTTTTTTTAATAGAGGGTACATTTGGATTTCTAATTACTTACCTCTCCAGATTTATGTTCTTAAAACTACATAAAGCATGAAGTTTTTTGCTCTTTTTCTATAGAAGAGATTAAATAAAGCCTCAGTTGATTACAGTTTATAAATTGACCACATGCCAATTATACTGGAGGTTTAAAGAAGGTAATGAATAGCTCATTGACTGTGCCTGTTTACTGTGCACTCTGCATCGATTTCTGGTTTGTTATAACATTTCACACATCAGCACTGGAACCACTAGACCTACCATTCTCAGAGGGACCTGAGAGTGCTATGGGTCAATACCTGAACCATATACTGTACATACTCTACTTAGTTCAAATTAATCACTGTGGACCAATTTCAGTCCTGGCATAAGTGGATAGAACAGCAGGACTTGGTTTTGATAGAACTTTATTGACATACTAGTATCTTACTAGTTTTCTTAGAAATTAGTATCATATTTTGCTAGAATTTTTGAAAAATTTGAAGTTGTTCTTTTGTATTTGTTACATTCCAATATTTGATAGGGTTTTCTTTTAAATTAATAATTGGTCAGTTCAAGTTTACTTTTGGAATGGAGTGTTAAAATTTTGATGTACTGAAACCTTCCTGTAGACTTATGCTTTCTGCTTATCGAACAGTTTATCTTGGCCATACATGGTCAGCAATAAACATGATAATCTAGGCAATCTTTAAACTACCCTATTATATGGCTGATCTGTAAAATATTTTTCTGCTTATGAGAGTATTCATTAACTTTTATGTTTAGTGCTGGAAAAAAAATTTGAGCATTTGTATAAGAATTAAAGTATGTCATAGACAGGAAAATATAATGCAAAAATTAAAGAAATGTATAACTAAATTCATGTTTCTACTTGCTAAGTTTTTTATTTTTTATATCAGACAGTTGTCAAAAATGCAGCCACTTAACAAATCCTTTATTGAGAATGGAATTAATTTCTTTGTGGTGTCCTCTTCCGCTTCCAACAATGACAGTGAGAGATTTCCAGAGCTGGAAATTTATCTGCCCCATACATGGTAGTTTGTAACTTCCAACTAGGATGTCAAGTGTTTTAGTTCTCAGAGATTGTCCAGTAAAAGGGCTGATGTAACTGAAACAATGCATTACCACAACCAAGACTGGCAGGATCAAAGATACATGGATAATTGCTCTGAAATAACAATGTTTCTTTGTGTCTGGCTCATCCACCCTCAGGTGATGAGAATCTTAGAGTTCTTGTGAAGTTCATTTCCTGCAGTTATTCAAAATACTCATCCTACATTTGATTTGTAACGCAGCTTAGTTAAGTAACACACTAACCGTTAGCTCAATATTCATCTCTCTTCTCATTATTTTTCCACATGCTACCTCGACTTTACTTGCAACATTCACCAAGTCTAGGCTATGCTACATCAATCTAATCATGTAACCATAACAAAGACTACAACATTTTGTAGTCAAATGTCCATGGAAAACGTCAAACTTCCCTTATTTATATATGGATAATTTTTTACACAGATATTTTAAACTCCTGTGTAATCTCTAGCTAGTACAGATACTCTGCAAGATAAGTTTTTGACTTTAAAATAATGAATTTGTTTACAATTAAAGTTGTTATACTTTTAAAGCTGTTTATACTTCGTAAATCCATAACATATTGTGGCAATTTTGCAAAAGCCTCTAAATCACTGCTTGCTTTTAATATTTGTCAACTTCATGCTGAGCTCTTGTTTTATTAAATGATAATAATTTCATATTCCTCTTCTTGCCCATACTATTTGTATCATACATTTCTTCTGCTGGGAGCATTTAACCTAGAGAAGAGATGGTGTCTCATTGGTCTGTGTAAATATCTGACAGGAAGAGTTCAAAAAAGATGGAGTAAAGCTCTTTTCATGGGTGGCCACTGAAGCTTCCTTGCTTTAGAAGTTACCTTTCTTACACAGGTATATAGAATTGAAAGTGAATAAAGGAATACAAAGAATAGGAAGGAAAACATTATTACAGTCAATAGAAAAAAAAAAATAAAGACATGCACCTTTACCACTTACAGAGACACCTAGAAATAACTTAGAAAATATAGCAGTAAAGAAAAACTGGTCTGAATACCTAAAAAAAAAAAAAAAAAAAAAAAGGAAGATTGTTAAAATATGCTCTGAGCTTGAGGAAAAAAAGAGAAACGCATAGTTAATATACCTCATCTAAAACAATCAAGTGTATTCCATATAGAAGCCATAGCAGTTATGCAATTTATGAATAGGATTAGAACCCAAAACACAGTAGAACCCTGAATGCATAGTGAAATAGAGTGTTTGAACATCAAAAGTGTTCAAACTATTCAGGAGATTAACAGAAAGAATTACAAAATTATGTTATGGCATGATGTTCTAGAACTCTGAAAAATTATTTTTGAGCATAAAAATCCAACCAAAACAGAGATGGGATGCTACTTTTCTCTGAAAATTAAAGCTAACAAATAATTGGTTCCTTATTCTTTCTAATTAATTACTACTAGTAATGGTGTCTAGTACCTTTGAGAGCTTCTGGTATAATGACTGAAAACATTCAATCATTACAAATACTCCTTTGTCCATTTTTTGTCAATAATTACATTGACAATATAGTCGGTATTTTCTTTTTTTATTATGAATTCAGTAAACAGATATGTTGTGTTCTATAATCACCATAATTCAGTCACTTCCTTATTTATTAATTCAGTGATAAATTTATTAATGGGAGGTAACTGAGTTTTCCTTACTGTCTCTATGCTTGTGTGACACCCTCCCATTCTGATTAGAATTGCATCTGTCCCTTTCACTGGTCAGCTTTTGGTTGCTTCCTCAATTGCTCTTTATTTTTGTGTATTTCTACCATGTCTATGTTTGTAAAAGTCTTTTACAAATTCTCCTTAATCAATCTTAGAGTTTCAATCAGCCTGATTGGCAATCATATTTCCAATAGTAACTATAATACATTTTCTCAAGAAGTAAACTTTTTCTTCTTTTTGATGTAAGGAAGGACTGTTGAGTTTCTCAACTGTTTTCATGCAGTCACAGTGATTTCTTTTTACTTCCTTCCACTGAATTAGTAAAAATAATAATAGCAAAATAATAACCAAATCGTGTAAGTAGATATATTTAGAAAGTTGTTATTACCGGCAGAAACATATGCCCAAATTAATTAAGGTTTCTAAAGTTCTTGTGCTAAACTGAGTGTATCAGAAGACATTCCTTACCCACACTGCAAATTAAGCAAAAAAAAAAGCTATAACCTCTTACATCTTTCAGCCTTAAAGTTTCAGGAGTTTGAAAACAGTGAATAATTTTTCTTCTTTCTGATCCAGTTTGTAGCATGGTCTTTTGGTGCAGAAACTGTCCCAAAGCTTTTTGTGCCTGCTTCTTTATTTTTGGTTTTGCTTTTTTTTAGCCACATTCGTACTGTTTATTTGCTTCAGAGTTTACATGGGCAAACTTCTCTTAGCATGTGGTGCTACTTCAGTTGGAAGTAGATCTTTTTATGCAGGGTGTCAGATTCCACTCAGTTTTCTTGCCAAGTAGGGTGCCAAAGTGAATCACCAATGAGGATAGCCATCACTCACCACTGAGCTGGTCCTCACTAGTGGCAGAGGACTGCTTTCAAATGACTCACCAGTTGTTCTTTGGGAAGCAAGAGAATCCCTAAATTGACAGCAAAGAATTTTTTTGGATTACCATGGCCGAACAAAGGAAATACAGAGTGAGATGTCCCATCACAGAGAAAGAGAATTTTGTACAAATTCACTCTATGACAAAAAGGCAGAACAGTGGTTTGGTACGATTTAAACAGACTTTATATATGTCCACAGAAGAGACTTTCCCATATTTTTCTGGTGGTGGTCCTTGTGATACTCCCTGATTTTATGCTCTTTCCTGAAGTTAGTTCATGACATTATTTTTGGTGGTTTTGCATTTCACTACTTTGTTATTCTTCCAGTCAATGTTAAAATCTTAGGTGAACTGTAGAAATAATTTCTTCTGTATAATCTGTGTCTTTATGACACTGATCACAGTTAGGTGCTCATTTCACCTTTCCTCCTACTTGCCATAATCTGCCAGCTGCCAAAATCTAGTTTTCTTTCCTACTGAGCAGGGCTTATTTCAGATAATGTATTTTGTGTTACAGTGACAGCTTTTCTCAGTTTTCTTGTTTTCCAATTTTTTTTGGTCAGATGACAGTGATTATAATACTATCTGAATAACAGTGTCTCACATTGAATACGCGGAATGAATTTTTCATTTTTGATGTGCTTCAAAATTATTAAGGAATCTGCATGTAAAACATAATGGTATTCGACTTAGGAATTTGGGTTGCTATTTTAATGTTTTGTTAAATGCTGATTGTACTTTTAAATTAAGGGTGACAAGATGAAGGGTACAGAAAAACAGAACTCAGGAACATCTTCCAGAAATTGGAGCTGAGTATTCTCTGTCTAAGGCATCATCTGAAGAATATATGTTAAATACAATTTTTTCTGCTTTTTTTTTTGACACAAGTCGACTTGATTTACTTGAGGAGAATTTCTAATCAGATATTTTTATTTCTTTTCTTTCTCCCCCATAGGAAGTTATACTCATGTTGTAGTGGTCAACACATTGTAGAGAAATAAAAACGGAGATACATAGAGGACAAGTATTATCACTGTATTTTATAGGCTTGTACTGGCTGTATGACACAAGTAAATAGACCAGTTCTTTCTCTTGATTTAACCACTCATCATTTCTGTCTTGGCTTCTTACCATGTCTGTATGCAGTGAAGTTTTTAAGGTGTCCCAACTTCCCCTCATTAGAGGTTTTATTTCTTCTTTTAGATCTCAATTTTTTTGTCTCTGTGTAGGTGAATACTTAAATTTATAGAGAGCACTTTGGGCAATACTGCTGCCAGTTAATCAGAGAGGTTTGCATTTAGTTTCTGCCCGCTTCTCTTACAGATAATTTTAGAAGGTAACAAAGTGGGAGGAACATTGAGGTAATGCTGCCTAACTGTTAGAATAAAAATGGCTCAGTCTGTCATTTCCAGAAGAGCTCAGTTCAAATGTGGATATAGTTCTGTCTTGTAGCTACTCTTTTGGATAAGTAGTTGTTTGATACTCTACTTTTAGTGCAATAAAAATATACATTCAGGAGAAAGATTTTCTAAAATAACATATGAAAAACATGATAGGAAAAATCTGAAGTCTTTATTTGCCATGAATGTAGCCACAGCTTTTTCTCCAGTGGAATTTTTGACCTAATCCTTGAAAATTGAAATATCATTAGGTATTGCAATATTAAAAAAAATAATAAGTTTCTATTTGGTCATTAAATGGATGTTTCTCTTACAGTTAAGCTATTCTCATTTGTTGAAATGCCAGTTCTTAATGTAGTTCATAATGTCTGCTGGAGGATGAAATTACTCACAAGAGAGGGCCCTCAGAGAAGGATCAATGTTTTTATATTAATGTAAATTACCACTAATTAATGAATGCTGTAACCAATAAGGATTTAAATCCTAACTCAGTTCCTTTTTTGAAACCTAACCTTCCTGTCAGTATTTCAGGTTAGTGTAAAGATTAATTTGTCATGTAGGGAAAATAGTAATAATATAAACCTAATCAATAGTATTTTTTCTATGAACAGCAGTGGAATTTGGAGCAGAGAGTAAAATAGAAGTTAAGGAATGTACTTCATTTTTTACAAGAGAATGTATATAATATCATTTATCCATATCTCTGAAAAAAAGTCTTTGTATTTAGGATTAATTATACTGCATACTGGCTTTTCATCAGTACCTGTTCAAGTTATATTCACTGCAATATTAAAACAGTATAAGCTAATGGAAGTTCTTACTTAATATTTGACTGCCATGTTTATAATTTCAAAACCATAGGAAATTAAAATATTCTGCGCATTAAAAGAGAAAGGCAAAAAAAAAATAATCCCATTTACATGCACCTGTGTGTCAGTCTGGTTTTCATAGAACTCTTTGCCACCTAAACTAAGGAACACCAAGTTTTTGCTCTGACAAATGTAGCTGATGCTTGAATAGAAGCCAGGTGGAGACTGTGCAGGAATGTATATGAAATGAGAAACAAAGACTAGAGTAGAAAGTTGCAATACTGTGGAAAAGTAAAGGAGAACAAAGACAAAGTATCTGTCATGAAAAAAACAGTTTGAGGACCGCTTTTTAGCCATCAGACTAGGAACCAAGTCCCAGAGCTCCAGAATGGAAATACTCCTACTCATACTGTGAGTTTGGCAGAAGAGAGAATGCACAATGCATGCTCCTTAGGGTACATTTTTTGTACCAAATGGAATATTATTCTGAAAATCTCAACCCAGATTACAATCTCTTTATCTGATGGCTTTTTTCTTGATCAAATCAGAGTGCAAGAACTGTGGTCTGTAGTATTGAAAGCATGGTTATGGGAATAATATTCTCTGAGAACTTGAGAAAGTCTCATCCTTTGAGGGTCACACATGTATTCTGTAACACATAGTCATCCATAATTTTAGCTTACAAATTATTTCTGTGAGTGCTAAATAGATATGAGTCATAAGACAGATAGGTAAAGCATACTTTATCATGCTGTATGACACAGTGTATGTCAAAGATAAGTACCTTGGCAAAGCAGATTGCTTAATTCATCAATAGGCAGCTTTTCAGTTCTCCATCAGTTTGAGAAGGGATATCTATTAGTTTATAAATACTCTCAAAAGACTCTTTCTTGTACGGCTTCTTGAAGTTTCTAATGGTCAGAATTTCACACATACACTTCAGAATTGTTATCTGTGTTTTCTGTAGAGGGAAACAGTGCAAGTACTGTGTAGTTTGAGTTTAGATGGTATTCAGTTGACTGCTTGGTATACTGGTTCTCAGTTCACTAACTTCAAAATTATTTTCATGCAGTACTGCAGACTATGTCTGCCTCCAGACTGCAAAGGGAGATGCATAAACCTATTATTATTTTGCATCCACAGTGCATATGTGGTTACATAAACACACTCATAAAGCCAAAAGCCATACAAATAATACAATTAGTGACAATTAGTTTATCTCCTTAGGCTGTTACATTATTATATAGTATTAAAATAAGTTCCTCTGCACATGGTTGAGAGAACCCAGAAACTTGACTGATAGTATCCCCAATAGGATTTCAGTAATCCTACAGGGATATATCTGTAGTGTGATCTTTCCTAAATAGTCTTGTCTCAGCTGAGCAGTTGAATGTATGAGCATAGAATCATGGAATAGTTTGGTTAGAAGCAACCCTAAACATTACCTAGTTCCAATCCGAAAAATTGCATACTTGCATAATGACAAAAAGTTAATGAAAGGTTGGGTTTTAAATATGTGAATGAAAACTAAAGTGACACTACTTTATTACTTTAGTGATTAGAATGCTACAGTTTTGTTTAACCATACATTTACAAAATTATTAAATGGCCAGACTTAAATAGCTAGAGGGCATTAGTTCTTATATGTATGTGTATATACATGTTGATAATTATGTGCACTAATAAGCATAATTAGGGAAACAGAAGCTAAGATTTTTGGATGCCTTTCAATTGTATTAGGAAAGAGTCTGTAATAATTAAGTACCCTGATCCTCATGTGACCCTGGGAGAAGAAACCATCTGAGAAAGAAACTAGTGAACTATACATTTTATTTTCAGTACTTATGATATTACTTGCCACAAATCTCTGGAACATTTTCCTAAATACACCTTTGAATTTGCAGATGAGATGAATTCTGGTGTTTTGAAAGTGATTGGACTGAAGGAGAGTGCAAAGCTATTAAAAAATTCACATTTATTGATAGCTGAGGGCAAAGCTTTATCTCCAGTTGTATTTTTCCATTGTCTTCTCAGTAAAGTTGTTTTGAACCTTCTACTTCCCTTTGACACTTACCCAGGCTTGTTTTACTCTGTAGTAAAGGCGTATTTTCTGTGTCATTTAAACATGCCCCAGTGCCTGCTTAGAAATCACTGAAGCAATACCTCCAGTGAAGACACAATTGTATTTTCTAATTATTTATGTGAATACTTTCTTCTTCAGTATGCCAGAATCTGTATTTAAAAGTTGCTCTGTGTTTGTTTAAACACTGACAGATACTTTGATTGGATTTTTTTGTTCAACTTTGGTAAGTTTGACTACTCTCTCTGCCTTAGGAACAGAGGGTGCTGCTCACAATTTCTGTAGCTGCATTCCATATCCTTACCTCACAGCTGCAATTGTGACTTACAGGACATTAGCTTCTGGTGATGAGAGTGGTAAATTCTTCAATTTGATGAGTTCTTAATATTTACATTCTGTTTACATTACAGCCTCAGCCTTCATCACACATTCAAGCCATGCTTATGTATAAAAGGAAATACAAGGTGTGCAGTGAAATGATGAATCAAAAAAGGAAAAAATGTTTTGTCTGCTGGTTCTTTCTGCGTGTACATCTCACATAACTGAGGCTCTGAGTGATCCAAAAGTGAATTTTTCAGGAAATCTCCACTACAGTGCCTTTTGACTTAACGAAAATTTTCACCAACTGAAGAAATACAATTTCTTAGGTCTTGTATAATGAATAATTAATTTTTCACTATTTTTTTCTGAGAGTTTCTCAAAGTAAGGTATAAAGAATTATGGAGTTTCACATTTTCACATGAAACATGATTTTCAGGAAGAAAAAACATTTTGCCTCTAATGGTCCTGTGACAAGTAGGAATAAGCAAAATAATCACTTTGAAATATATCTTAATCAGGAAGCAGTGATCCTTTCTGGTAATATAAAAATAGGGAAGAAATCAAACACATCAAAATACATACATTATACATTGTAATAGCACCTGAGAAGAAAGATCCACTTATGCCTGTTTTCCATAAAAGGAATTTCCCAAGTTTTATGAATTTGGAGTGTAGTTTTTCTGTGATGTATTAAGTCTACAAGCTATAGTTCACGTTTCAAGTTTTTACCTTTTGCAGTGCTAATTTCATCCTTTTATGTCCTGTTGTAAAAATATACTTTGACCTTAAAAATGGGTTTTTTTGAGGCCATATAGAGTCACTGAAAGCTGTAGCGTTTCAAGGGTGTGAGCAGTAACCTATTGAAACCAAAGCACAAGATCAGTGGACCAAGACACTAGAAACAAGTTCAAGTTAGCTTCATAACTGAAATGAATGCCTCTTCCATACGAAAAATGTCACTAGGTTTCATATGTTATTTTGACTAGAAGTTCAGAATCTTAGAACCAGAGGTGCTGAGTGCTTAAACTGCATAATTAAATATGCAACTTCCTAATTTAGTGAACAGTCTTTCTTTCTTTCTTTCTTTCTTTCTTTTTCTTTCTTTCTTTCTTTCTTTCTTTCTTTCTTTCTTTCTTTCTTTCTTTCTTTCTTTATTTCTTTTTTTCTTTCTTTCTTTCTTTCTTTCTTTCTTTCTTTCTTTCTTTTTCTTTCTTTCTTTCTTTCTTTCTTTTTCTTTCTTTCTTTCTTTCTTTCTTTCTTTCTTTCTTTCTTTCTTTCTTTTTCTTTCTTTCTTTCTTTCTTTTTCTTTCTTTCTTTCTTTCTTTCTTTCTTTCTTTCTTTCTTTCTTTCTCTTTCTTTTTTCTTTTTTTCTTTTCTTTTCTTTTCTTTTCTTTTCTTTTCTTTTCTTTTCTTTTCTTTTCTTTTTTCTTTTCTTTTCTTTTCTTTTCTCTTTTCTGCAGTTACCTGATGGATGGTTTTATCTGCAGTTACATTTACGAGTAGCAACTTGAGCTGTCGCTTTGTTTTCCAGTTCATGTCAGGACCCGAATTAACAAGGTTTCACAGGCCATAACTAGATTTTTGCTCTGGGTAACACAGCTAACACAGCCCTCACAAAGTCAATAAATTAACGAAATCTATGTGGAGAGCTAGAATAAGCTGTTCAGAAAAGTGCTGAAACCTCTGTCCTTGGTGATGTTCAAAAGCAGCCTGGCTGTGGTGCTGGGCAACCTTCCCTAGGTGTCCCCCACTAAATGGGGCCATAGGACAGTAATGACTTCCAGAGGTCACTGAGGTCTCAGTTATCCTGTGATTCTCTCGTTAAATATTTCTATCTGGCTAGCAGTATTTTTTTCAGCATCTAGTGGGGATTAACTTATACCTTCAGTATATCATAATTTACTTTCGAAATCCTTTGTCCATTTCTTGAGCTTCTTCAATATTTAGTGCTCAAACTTCTGTGCTTTTTTCAACAGCCCCTTCTCTATGTTCACAGTCATGGTGCTTTCCATATGGTATGAAGGAAGGAATCTTTTAGAAAAAAGATGGGAATTTCTGCCACTGGAGGAATTTGTGGCCATTGCTGTTCTGTTTCATTTGACTGCTATAAACACCAGGACTCAGTTGTGAGGCTGAAAGCAAATAAGTTTTCACAGTGCTGATATTACTACAAAGACATATGTGATCCATATTCTGAATGACTTAAAAGCTCCCAGGACTGAGCACAGGAGCTTGGTAAAATAGAATTATATAGAATTACTATTTTAAAAGTATTAATAGAAAACCTTTGATGTCTGGCAAATGTGCTATCTAAATCTTGTCCCAGAACTACTTTTGTTTACATAGCAAGTCCTCTGAATCAACTCCTGCATATTTGAACATACGTTTGTAAGTAAACAGACTTGTTAATTTTTTAAGCAACAAAATTAAATTTTTCCCTTACATGTGCTGCTTTCTGAGGATGCACAAGTTTGGTTTTGCACATGCAAGCCTATATTTAAAACCAAGAAGAGTAGACACACCTCTTTAGACAAGAATGTGAGGTGGCTACTTAGAATCACTCCTCTCCTGGGAGACAACTACTTCTGCTTTGAAAGAATATAGTTGTTGCTGCACAACAATGCATCAATATTTATTCTAGCTGTTATTATTTAATTCTTGTAGTGGAAATATTTAGAGATACCTTAAGCAGCGTAGAAGCATAAAGAATCCGTGCACTTGGAGGTTTTACTGCTACAGTTACAAATAAATATCTTTGAGGTTCACTGGGGCTACACACTCAATATTTTGTAGATCTTTTGGCAGTGTAAGGACCTACAAATATTCTTATTTGTATTGTGAAATAAAATCTGTGGAGGTAAGCATCTGATCCCAGGGCAGCTGGAGAGTCTCTGGTAGCTCTGGAGAAATAAACAGAATTCCAGCAGCCCAGTACAGACACCAATTTTCCTGCAGACTTTGAGGCAGTGGTGAGGCTTAGTGTGTTGGAGATTACATCCCAACCTAGAATGGATGCAAACAAAATCAAAAAGTTCCTGTGTTCTTTTTTACTTTCATGCCTTCAACATTTATATAGGAAAATGTATTTTGAGTTTGACATGAAGTAATTTTGGCTATCATTCCTCACTGTAGTAAGAGATTTGTTATTATCACGTAGTAAAAGTCTAAAAGATGGCTGACATACTTGTCCTAGAAATCTGAGCAAGCAAATATAACTTTATTAGGTTGCATTTGCTATCCTGGCAAGTTGTTGGGCTGGCAAGAGGGATGGCAACAGTAAAATCCTGATTGAGCTCTCCCTACATGTAACCTGTTCTTTCAGTGCATTGAAAGTGTCATTAGTGGTTTTGTGTATAATCTATGAAGGGATTTCAGATACTATCAAATAAGTCTGTTCTGACTTGTAAGGTGGTATATCATTTTCTCCTGTTGTTCATACAGTTAATGAAGAAATCCATCCTTCCTGTGTTGAAAGTAATTTATCTTTCGTGCATCCTAGTACAATTCATTTTTGTCATACCAAGCTAACTTCATTCAAGGTTCCAATCTCACTGTCACTGGGTCCCATCATAAATACTTTACATATTTGTATTTGATTTTTTAGGTTTTTTGGTTGATTTCTGAGATTCTTTGCTAGGTAGAGGGCAGTATCCCTAAGCATCAACCTTGGCTCCTGAAATTACTGGATAAAATTTACTGGCTTTTCACTGTATACTAAGTCATAGAGAAGAAAACAACAATAATACAAAAGAGTACATTTTTTATTGAAAATGTAAATTTTATGTAACTTTATGACCTAGAAATCTATCTTTAAGGCAGAAAATTAAATGGGCAACAAATATTGACGATTAAAAAGAAAGTAACATTATATTTAATAGGTACTGGAATGGTCAAATTTCATTATAAGTAGCTAGTGTATTAATAAGACATTTAAGGCGGACTGTTAATTATATTGTTATATGTAATGGTATGCATTCATTTATATAGAATTAATCAACTGTGAGAATTTATTTTATTATTCACAAAAAATCAGATTCAAATTTCCAGAAGAAATAGCCACTTATTATCAGCATGTTACCAATAAATGCACTGACAATGTGAAACTTACCTATCATGGACATAAATCTGTTTCTCAAGGCAAATATTGAGGACTTTGAATTACTAAACAGCTACCTAAGAACATAGGCTGTCTAAAAACTGGATATCTTTGTGCCAAAGGATATTTTGTCAGTCTCTGAAATACATATTAGCAAAAAAAATTGTGGTTCATTCTGTTGG
Source organism: Melozone crissalis (assembly GCF_028551555.1). NCBI lineage: Eukaryota > Metazoa > Chordata > Aves > Passeriformes > Passerellidae > Melozone > Melozone crissalis. The sequence goes on along the minus strand of NW_026535784.1, from coordinate 28,489,693 downwards.
CCACATTTTTGGAACACTCACTAAAATATCTGCTATAACCTTTCTTAATAAAGAATGAATTATTGTGCAGCTATATAAATTCATCCAGATATCTCCACATTTCAGAATTAAATTCAAAAATGCTTTTCATTATGTGTAGATTTCAGAAAAAATGCCTTCACCTCAAATATAAATGGAACACATTTTTTGTGTGTCTCTGTTAAAGTACTGCTTTAATTACTATGCACAAGGTAATAAACAAACCTACCATATGCTGCAAAATTAGTCAAATGCCAGGAAAAGCTAAATATAAAAATGGAGACAAACTTTTAATTACACTCTCTGAAAACCTTTGCCAGTAAGTAATATTCTTTACTTGGCATTCTGCTTCAGTGTGAAAGGGCAGAAAATATGACCAAGCTAATATATTAAATGGTAATAAGAAAACTTTCCAAAAAGGAAGGAAAGAAAAATTTAAGAAAAATCCCCACACAACTCAGCTGCTATCAAATTTTATTTTAAAATTATTTAAATAAGAATTGACTCCCAGACTTAAAAATTAATAATCCACAGAAAAATAAAAATAAGGAAATGAGTTTTAAACAAAAGAATTAGTTATTCAAAATCATAATGGGTAAAAGCATTTAATTCATGTTAGTTTTGGACTGTACAGAACCAGCAGCAGTGTTGCTACTTTGAGAAAAAAAAAACAAACTGAAAAAATAAAACATTGAAAACATAATTTCTTTCCCTCTCAAATGGCAATAGAGGTAGAAATAGTGCCAGTGAGGTGAAGGGGTCTGACTAAACCCACTTCTGCCTTTCTACACATGTCCTGTACTCCACAGAAAAAATGGATTATAGATCTATTCCACAATACCACTGGACCAGTAGTTAGCATGGTCTTACAGGTAACAGGAACCAAACTCCTTCACACAAATGAAAGAATTGCAGATTTCCCACAGTTGCTAGATATTCAGATGACTTCCTTATTGTATTACAGAGAATAGTGTGTCACTTCCCTCAACTTTTTCCACATTTATAGAGGAAGACCCAGTATTAGCTAAATGTTTAAATCAGACTTCAGTGGATCTAGTGATCTGCTGAACAGCCTGCTCCCTGTAATTGCATTTATTTTTCTTTTAATGTAAATGTGCTCTAAATGACTGTGACATTTAGAAATAATTACATATATGCCATATTGCATCATAATGTACATCTAGTACAGAACTCTTCAGTGGACTACCCTGATTTTTTGTAGTAGTAAATTTTAAAGACTGCTTTGGCAATGAGATCTACAGTGAAGAAGAGCTCACAATACTGTTAAAGGATAACTGTGTGTAGCCTTCCTATTTGGAATGATTTTGCACCCACATTACCCTGTACTGTCCCCAGGAATGGCTGAAAGATTGGGTCTGGCTGGTCCAGGGTTCCAGTGCCTACAAAAATTTACAGGAGTACCCTATTTGCTCATGGTTATGAGTGTTGTTTATTAGATTTAAGTTAGAATAAAAATTGCATTCCTAATGTATTTACATGAATGACATAAGTCCTGTTGGCATCAATAAAACAAGATTCATAGCATAAAGAAAAACTACAGAAAAAAAATGTCTTATAACAGGTTAATGCAATTGCATGTGTAATCTTAAAAGTATTTCTCTGTACTGGTATGCAAGCTTTCTATCAACACAATATTTAAAAAAGTAACACCTCTGAAAAATGCCCTCCTGCAGAAATAGCTTCAATTGTGACATCTTAGTCCTCTAGAAAATTTGGAGAGAAGTTCTGCAAAACTTAAAAGTAACCTTTAATATTATTATTTCACCAAAGACAAGTCACTCCAACAGAAGTTTGCACAGATGGATAGCTGATTTTTTTCTTTGGTGAAAGTGTTATACCTGAATCCTGGGATTTTTACAGCTTCTTCATTCTTTATTCAGATAGATTCTCAGTGAAAGAAGCACTTTGTTCAGTCCTGATTACATTAAGTCTGTGGAAACAAAGACTTGGTAAAGTTAAGTAGCTCTCAAAATAGTACCTAGTAAATGTAATTTGGTTTGTCCACATAAATGTAACTTTAAACTCAAATAATAGAGAAGCTGTATTGTAGGTAAGTAAACATCATGAGAAAAGTTATTGTTTCAGACTGGTTTTTTAACATTATTTTATGGAGCATAAAAATGTGGTGTAATCATCATATACCAAGAGATGCAAAAATGAATAATAGAATTGTTTCCTTGAATGCCCTTCAATGCTGCCTTATTTGAAATGAATGAAATTATTGCTCTTTCATTGCTGTCTAAAATCCATTAAGATTATAAACAATACTGCAGCTGACTGGGCTGTTATCTTAATAGGGTATTCATCAAAGTCTTTGCAGATTCACAGTACAATGTTTCTCAAACTGAAACCAGAGTATTATTATGCAAAATTTTAATTTAATTCATGCTTTATAAGAGCTGCATTGAAAGCATAGAGTGTTACTTCGATTTTTTAATTGCTTTGTCAGTGTGATGACTTGGAGAAACATTATATCCTTTTCCTGTCTGTAATGTTACCTAGAGATAAAAATTACCGTGTACTTTTTCAGCCAGGGGAAAATGTTTCATATAGTTATAATAGTGCAATTGATTGTTGCTATACATAGAGAATTCTCTCTATTATAGTTCTCTTACCTCATACAATAGACTTGCCATTCATTTGGACTCTAAGGAGATACTCTGAAATTATTTATTCTATAAGTGCATGGGATTTGGTGGGTGAGTTGAACTATTCATCTGTGGTGTAGGCAGTAGAGATGGATCAATTGAATTCACGGGCAAAATTACCTTGCTAGATATATGTGTGTGCTTATTGCTGATTTCCCTTGCAAGCTAGGGATCTGGATGAGCAGGACAGTTATTTACCCAGAGAGAAGCCTACCCTGAACCTGGAGTTCTGATAACTATTTTTTTTCCCCCCAACACAAGTATTTCTGCAGCAGGGCAAAATTTCCCCTTCCTTGTTTTAGCAAAACTTTTCCACACGCTGAATATTGTATATTTTTTTTTTTTAACCAATAGATGTTAGTTATTTTGATAAGCTATTATGAACAGTATAGATATGACAGATACCTATTTATTTTGGATAAGATATTTATGGGTTTCTAGTCAGTAGTCACTAAGAAAAGAGCACTGGCATAGTTTGAGCCTATTTAAAACAGCTTCACTAATGCAATTGGGAACAGAATCAAACCTGGGAATCTCATTTTTCAGATTCATGTGTATGCTTTCCTTGTAGTTTGGTAGTCTGTTGTTAAAGTGTGTTGCAGCTATATTTATCAAATTTTATCCTAAATTTCAGCTTTAAATGCAGGCCAGAACTAAAAGGTTTGTTACCATTCTTAGCCTTAGGAACAGTCTTTGTATCAGTGATGACACTGACACTATTATAACATTTCTGCTCTTGTCCTATATTTGTCTATAGAGAAAAATACAATTTTTGCATCTTAAATTCTATAATTATGAATTCTGTAGCTTTTAGTATGTAACAGTTTTAGCAAGCTTACATTTTCCATTTAATACTGCCTATATAGAATTTGGGATTATATCTATACAGATCTCTGGAACAGTTATTGTTTTAGACTATACATATATTTACTTTGATTTTTACATTGGATAATTCAGGAAACCTGCTCTTAAATAATTGCAATTAATCTCTACATCATATATCAGCATGCCATACTGCCCTATTGTCTTCCACAATGATGGAACAGGATCATAAACCCAAATATTCAGCATTAATATTGGCTGTTGACTGGTTGCTACTCTTTGACTAAATTCATTAGAATTGTGTATTTTCTTAATATGTTAAAATAAACCCAGAGGTTTCATGTTAGCCAGCAATTTTCTGTTGTGATTAACAGTTCCCATATCCCTTTTGCAAGGATATATTATGACCTTGAGCAAAAAAAAAAAAAAAAAACCTATTCTAAAATTTCTAGTTGATTATTCTTACCTACATAAGCAAATCTTATGCACATAGCTAAATGATTAGTTACTTTACAGGAAATGGCACTATCCCCCTGTGCTCATGTGACACTGTTGGAATATGTTTTAGTGCGTAGCATTGAAATCCTAATAAACCTCCTGCATGTAATTTAGCAGTTGCTCGAAAGTGTGAAACAGCAACTTAGGAAAGAAAGAAAATTAGTTTCAGTCATTCATAATTATTCTTCAGTATGATGTGAAATGCAAAGTAAATGGAGACACAAAGAATGCTAATTGTGGCCTGGAGTTTAATGTATGTAAAATCTTTTGGATTCTATTAAAAAAATCACTACATGTATTTAGCAAAGAGAAGAGATGCTTCCAAGGGGAAAAATAGCTATTATCTACTACAGAACATCTGCTTTATCCAGAGTTTTGGAATTTCTTATACTACATTCTTGAGGTGAATGTATCTTCAAAAACTCGTCCTTCATACTTCTCAAGAAAAGAAAACCAACCAAACAATAGGAAATAGGATTTAAAAACCCTCCAATGTGGTAAATAACCACATTTTCCCAGAAGTCATAGGTATAACTCAAGAATCTGTAGTTTATATGACAGTAATATCAATATTTTGCATGGTTTTAGTTTATTTTTTTTATTTAACTGTTCCTGTGCCAGTGTTAGATTTTGGGCTTGTTTAGCAATGCTGAGGTGGGATTTCTTTTGTTCAGAAGCATGTGAGATGCTATTATAAAATTGAGGTGTTAAATATGTAATATAGGTTTGAGTAATGACTCAATATTTTCTAACTAGAAATCACTTACATCCCCTCAAAGCAGATAGAAATATCTGATTAGCAGCTATGCTTTGGGATGCACAGAATGCACTTCAATGCACAGAATTAAACCAATCTATATGGAAGTGAATTTAAGGATAAATATCTCTTTCTTTTTTCTCAAAAGGGACACATTTTAAATCTCAGCAAAGATCAGTATTACTCAGGCAGATTTACTTTGATTTCTTTTCATCCCCCTTAATGAAAACAAACTGGGTTACCTTTTTTTTGTGAGGCATAAGGGAAAATCAAAAAGAAACCGACCTGAATTTTATCATTTAACTTATTGTCTAATTTTTATTCCAGCACTACATTGCAATTTAATTTTAATTTTTTTTTAACATAATCTCTGTAAAACTGTGTGAACTACAATAATTATACGTTAAAGAATACCCAGTTATTATCTGTTTCTATGTTATCAAACTTGCAAAAAAACACCTGATCTTAGTAGCAATTGTTTATTGCAGAAAAAGTTCAATGTGCTTCTCTTATTCTGAAAAAAACATGTCAAGAGTCACATGTTAAAAATCATTTAGTATCTTTGCTGACTTGTAATTGCAGAGATAAATGATTTGCTTGAAGCTGGAAAATATATGTATTATTCATCAGCATTCAGTCTCTCTGCGTGTTTTGAGATGTATTTGAGAGCTACCCTCATCAGGAGACTGGAATTGAAATTAATGTGCTTACATTGATTTCTCTCTATTCATTTTCTATTTTTTCAAGACTGTGATACTGGATTAAGCATAGATTTTTTTTTTTTTCTGATAATAAGAACCATGACTTCCTAATGTGGATGGACTATTACAAAAGTAGTTTGAACATAAGATCAATTTACTTTTTTTCTTTTGTAGTTCTGGTACCACATATTTTTGCATGCTTTTGGCAACAGGTCATAAGATCAGACTGGAGGACTTCCTCTCATGCCTCCTCTCAGTTTCTTCCTTATATTTCTTTTCTAGTTTAATTTTCACCTTCTACAAAACAGGAATGACACTGTCTTTCTGTTTTTATATATAACATGTTTTCTGGTCAAAAATGCCTTGATAATGGTTGTCATTTATTCCCATACACTCTGGCCTGGAAGAGCATGGCAAAGCCTGTTTTTTCAGGAGGATACTAGAAGGCAAACAACGTGTCCTGGAAGGAGACAGGGGGTGCTAGATATGTGTGTGTAGCCCCTCCAGAAGCATCCAGTCTCTCCATTAACAATTAAATTAGTGGCTTTGCTCCAGAACCATGGGATGTCCAGCTACAACATGCCTTTTTATATAGGAGGACAGAATAGGTAGTGACAGATTTTTGTTTCGGTTTTTTGTTTGTTTTTCTAGCAGTTAGTGCTGCTAGTTCCCACACTGACTTTTGCAGCCCCTAGTGTCTGAAATCCTTGAGATTTGACATTTCCAGCCTGACTTGTATGGTCTATTGCAAGGAAGCCATAGGCCTGTGAGATTACCACAAGTCTGTTATAATTATTACCCTGGCATGAAGAGAAAAGTTTGAGGCTGTAGAACTGGAGAGTGCTATGAGAGAAAACCATAAATAAGAGGTTAGACACTTAAAATATGGCTGACTTTTGCTCTTACCTCTATCAGTCACTTCAGGAATAATTCTCAAACTTAAACACCCAAAGTGCTTACTTTTGCCTCAAAGTAGACGAGTCCTGAAACAGCAAAGTGATCACTTTCATTCTAATTAGGCATAGTAATCATCAGAATCTATCTAAGCATATTTAACCTTTAAAGCTGTACCAAAGTACTTTGAACTTCCTTATGTTTGTGAAATTTAATTGTTGCCATAGATTAGACAATGAAATAATGTTCTTGGTTGTAAAGCTGATCAAGTGTACAGATTTTGTGATATTTTTTACTAGAATTCTCTATTCTTTATATGATACTTAATTTCTAACAATTTTTTTCATGTTGGAGAGTATAAAAAATGTTCTGAAATATTTTCTGACTTGATTGAAATTTACCAATTCCATATCACTTAAAGAACTTGCTATATATTTGCTGAGAAAATACATGAAAAGCAATTTCTTTGTCACATTTATAAGAACATTACAGTACAGCAGAACACACTCTGAACAGTTTAAAGGTTTTTGACAATAACCATCTTTCAATCTGTTTTTGTTTTCTTTTGCTTGTGATCTATATATTATTGTGACCACGAGTCATAATTATTTTACAAAACAAAGTAATTTTTTTTTATTTCATCAGTATGGAAAGTGGATATATGTTTGTTCTGTAGTCCCCTTTAGATAAATGTAATGTGATAACTGTCCTTTATAAAATAGGAGACAATAATTTCTATTGCATACCCTCAATAATTTCAGTTTTCAACAGGTGACATCAAAGTTCTTTTAATTTGGAAAAGGAACAATTAAATCTGTAAAAGTGCTTTTATGTAAAAGTCAAGGAATACCTTCCAAAAGTAAAGGCATCTGTAAAGACTTCTCATCAAAATCAGGCAAGGGCATTGTTAATTTCCAGACACTCAGTCATTCCAGAATGCCTGATACTCAAGTTCATTGCTGGTAAGGTTTTTCTTAGAAGGCTGGGTGGAAAGGGAGTTAACTGCTAGCAGATTTAATGCGAAGCACTCTTGCTAAAGAGATTTGAGATATTGTGAAAAAAGTTGAATAGTTTGTTTGGAGGACAGGATGTAAGAATTTCAAATGCTTGTAAATCATAATTTTGTGCTTTTAAAAAAAAATATCATAGAATAAAATTGTATCAGAAGAAGGAAGAAATTCTCCATGACTGTTATTTCTGTCCTGTCACTATCTTCATGTTCTTCCTACTCTCTCATGAAGTCTGCATATCAGAGAAGCAGCAAATTTCAAACCTTAGTTATTTCCACATGTTTATCAACAATATTTGTTTATATTTTGCTTTCATATTCTAATACAACTGAACTGTATTTAATGCATTAATAGCCTTGAAGTATGTTTCATGAGGGAATATAATTTTTTAGAATGTAGCTATACTTACAACAGATCATTTTATATTTTTTATCCCAATTTCTTGTGATCAATTTATCACAAGGTCTTATGGTATTTATTCACCATCTGAAGAAATGATGTGATTTCAGTAGTCCTTAATGGATATAAGAAAGTTATCTGGGTAGGCAGTACCACTGCTGCAATACTGTGTTAGTACTTTGTGCTAAATGATGGTAGTACATTGGGTCTTGTTTGTGCTCCCCACAAGGAACAGAGCTGGCTATCAGTCAGGGTAATTGTGTCATTTGACTATGATGGCCATTTTGCCTTCTTTGCTAGGTATTTGTTTTCTTATTTTTTTTGTCGACTGTATTCAAGTCAGCATTTTCAGTGTTTGCTTTCAATGATACATCTTATAATGTGGTACACAATGTGCTTTGATAGCATTCTGAGATCCATCCTTTGGCTTCACGTTTCTGCTTTCTTTGTGTAATTGTTGCTTATTGATTTGTGACAAAATAGTTCTGTCCTAATTGTCTTCTTCTGTTGTTTCAAAAAGCTTGTTACCTACAAAGAACCCTTTGTTCAGAAAATAAATCTTCAGCACAGACTTTTAAATTGTGCATGTACTTATATCATTCTTAGTGAATGTCCTTGGAATCTTGTGTAGTTTTTTGCTCCTGACAGTCTTGTATCCCATCAGCATTCTTTATTCGTCTCTCAGTAAATGCTAAATTTCAGAAAGCCATTAAAGTTTATTGTCTGATTATTATGTTTTTATACTGGTAAAAGGGAAATGCACTGTTAACAATCTTTACCACAAGCTGCTTGTTATACTAGATTACACAGGGGGTCAAGGTTTGCAGTGCAAAGCAGTTACTGCCCAGGACTAGAGTTTGTGTGCCTGACTGTGAAGCAGAACTCGATATTTAATGCAGAATCTTGTCAGGTTCAGGACAGCAGTTGCTTTTTTCATTAAAATTCATTCATTTTTTGCCTATTTATAAGCTCTAGAAGATCACGTGGAGAGTTAGCCTCATTTCTTCCCTGAAAATGACATAAAATGAGGAAAAAAATGCATGGAGTTGACCAGTTGTTCAACAGCAATAATGAAAGTGTCACCTTTTTGCTTCTTGTTGAATGAGAATTTTATGGCCTTAGTAGAGAGGCAAATACAAAATATACGTTGCTTTTACAAAGACTGTACAAGAGAGAAATATTTTCGGTACCTGGAGTGTGTATTGGTATTATGTCCTATGGAGAAGTCCAGTAGTATTAGTAGCTTTTTTTAAAAAATTATTTTTAATAACAGACTATAAAATGTATATATAATAATTCTCCAGCCAAACTGTTCCATATTTAATAAGAAATAAAAAAAAAAAGAATTTGTGCACCACAGACGTAATGCCAGAGAGAAATTCCAATAAACAATGTCAACAATAACACACAACTGAATTTTTGAGGAGGTGCCACTAAGTGAAGCTTTTTTAGAATATGATACCTAGGCAGCACAAAGACTATAAAGAAACCTTATGGACTCTATTCCACCCTGCAGAAAAGAGATATTCCTGATACTAAGTAGTCTAACTGTTTACTAAATATTTCTGATACCTCTTTTTTTTCTCCCAGGTATTTTCTGAAGTGTCTACTTTATTAGAATGTTAAAGGAAGAGATAAATAACACAGTAATGCATCAAGCAACAATGCCAGGAGGACCACACAAAAATAAAAATAACCTCAACTGGGATAATATTATAGCTGTATTTTATTATAGTGGGCTTAGTATGACTTCGAAGCATTCAAGATGTCTGTATGAAGATTACGTTGAGTTAATAATTGATTTCCTTCAGCCTTCACTTTACAATTCCTTTCGTAAAACACATTCACTGTAGGCATATTTCTCATGTAGTAGTAGTTTATAGCAATTAAGTCTGCAAACTGGTTACTTTGTATTGCATGTTAATATCATATCTATTCCAAGATCAGATTTGCTTACTAAGCTGGTCAGTGAGTTTCAGCAATGGCTCAATTATTTGTATTCCATTCCACTTATCTTAAGAGCTTAATTGATATATGGCTGGAATAAATACTGAGTATGTCAATTTAGTAGAATGATAAATCAGGGGGAAATAATGTTATAAAAATGCAGTTAATTTTAAATGTAGTCCTAATAGCATACTATATAGTACTATTTCCATGTTCTTAGGATATTACCATTGAAATTTTTTTGCAGTTTGTCAAATTAAAATAAATTAATAAATTTTTTAATTATTTTTATTTAAATCTCACTTTATATATGATATATAAATTGACATTTGCTTATTCTCCAAAAGAAAATAAGTCGATTTCTGTTGCTTCTAATGTAAGGTATATGCCTCTGTGAAAGAATTACATTATTACCTATTCCTGTCATATTCTGAGCTACAGCTGCTACTTTTAAATTCATGTTAAAAGATTGTCCTTTGTGAATGTGTTATCTGAGAATTTCTTTATTCTTACCTTCCTACCTGTCTCTGTGTAATCCTAAAATGGATAACATCTGAGGGCCACTAACTTAAGAAAACAGATGAGAATAAAAGGAATAGTTGAGAGAAAAGTTGAAAAGCAGTGAACAGATACCAGAAAGTAGTTTGGGATTGCAAATGAGCAAAAGAAATATGCAAAGATCAATAGACTGGAACTAGTGAACTGGAAACATAAAATTAACCAGAAAGAAAAGCAGGAAGGAGGAACACATTGTGTCTACATGGAATGCATAGAATATAGCAGCAGCACTTCAAACTCTGCAGTACAGAAATTAAATCCAACTGATACATCTCAAATCATAACTTCTGTCACTTCAAAATGAAAAAAGATGGGAAGGTTGTCAGTAAGTGAAATACAGAATCTACTGCAGAAGCATCTACAACTTCACCAGCAGATTAAAAACAATCAAGAAGACTTAAAATGAAAAGGTGGCATTTATTGAGCCTTTACTTATTTCTACAAGTCTAAGCTAGACAAGTCTATAGGAATTAATACTGAATTTGCTTTTCCTTTTTTTTCCACAAATAAGAACTTCCTCAAAACCTGCTTACATTCTTTACTTTTTGTCCTTCTGATGTCAGAATTAGATTCAATCCTCTGTTGACATAACCCCACATAAAATAATCTGGTAACCAGTTAATGAGATTCATAAATTTTACAATAGGTAAAATCCTTCAGAAGAGATTTTTTTTTTCATTTAAAATAAGGTACTTCATATTACCTAGTAAATTTTTATCCTGGTATTTAATCGCTGAGCTGAGGCAGAAATCTGTCTATGAAGTTTGTGAGTGGCTTTTTTCTAGGGTCAGCTTTTCAAAGCTATCAAATGTCCCCAGCTGTGACTGATTCGAGATCAATTCTGAAAAATTTGGTGGCTTATTACCCAATCTGGAAAGGCCAAAGAGAAATATATTCAGAAATAGATACAAAGCTGTTCCTTTAAACACCACAGTAATATAAAAAATATGTATATTAATTCATATATAATTTATACATGTATATACATGTATATATATATATGTATTGATTGTTAAATATATATTGTATATTTATTGTATGTTTATGTTGTATACATTTAAATTTCAGAAAGTCTAAAGGGTGGAAACTATGGTTTATTGTAATTATGTGATGGTTTAGTGATTCAGGAAATACACTGTTTTGCTTGTCAGTTTTGAGGCTTTGCTTGTCAGGCTGGTCAGTTTTGAGGTATTTTTTGAAGGTGTTTGAATAAACTTTCTGCTTCAGTTTGTTCCCTAACAGTATAAAATCATTTTTGGACAGGTCCTATGCCCATTAAGCATTGGTGCAGAGATATTCAGTGGTTGTAATGTATACTGAGCTGATTTTATGCCAAGCACTGTTGCAGACATTTTTTCACAGAAATCTTTTCTTTGGGACTTGTTCGTTTTCTGGGAAGGAAGGGCCCCCAGAAAGAGAATGTAAACAATTGTTATCAGCTGCTGTGGAATGCAATAGGATTGCACCTGTGATTGGTTCATGTTCCCATGTTTATGGTTGAGGGCCAATCACGGGAGCAAGCTGGGGACAGAGTCCCTGGACACAACTTTTTTATAGATTCTTTCTTTCTATTCTTAGCTTAGCTAGCAGCTCTGCAACCTCTCTCTTTATTCCTATTTAGTATAGTTATAATGTATTATATATCATATATCAATAAATCCAGCCTTCTGATCAAGAAACAAGATTCTCGTCTCTCTCTCACCTCCAGCGACCCCATGCAGGGTGCTGTAATAAAGCACAGTCTATTTCTTGATGATCTCTTGCAAGTAATTTTCCTTGTGTCTAAAATAGCCTTAATTTGACCAGGTGCACTTTGATATTCAGCAGATGTTCTTTTGGACTTAATGTGATACCTTGATAGCAGCAAAGTTTCCTGACAAGGAGAACCTACTGATGTAGTTTAGAGGTACTGTAGCCAGTTTCATGGAACTGTATGGAAAGGTGGACTCCATGCTTAAGGCTTACAATACCTGGTCTTCTGGGAGGTGTGGGCTGAAGAGTGAGGTGAATTGAGAACTGTTTGAATGGCAGATCCCACAGGGTGGTATTCAGTGGCACAGGGTCTAATTGGAGGCCTTTCACTGGGGGTGTTCCCAAGGTTCAAGGTTTCCTGAATCACTACATGTTCAGCTTGTTCATCAATGACTTGATGAAGGGGCAGATGCTTCCTCAGCAAGTTGGCTGATGACACAAAGCTGTGAGGCGTGGCCAATACCCCAGGGTACTGTGCAGCCCTTCAGAGGGACTTTGGCAGGTTGGAGAGACGGGCAGAGAGAAACCAGCTGAAATTCAATAAAGGCAAACAATAAAGGGTCCTGCAGCTGGGGAGGGAAAAGCCCCAGGCAGCAGAAAGGCTGTGGGGAAGAGCTGTTAGGAAGCAGCTCTGTGGAGAAGGTCCTGGGGGTTCTGGTGGACACCAAGCTGTCCATGAGCAGCAGTGTGACCTTGTGGCCAAGAGGCCAGTGGTGTCCTGGGGTGCATTAGGAGGAGCACTGCCAGCAGGTTGAGGAATGTGATCCTGCCCCTCTACTCAGCCCTAGTGAGGCCACATCTGTAGTGCAGTTTTGGGCTCCTCAGGACAAGAGAGACATGGAGAACCTGCAGTGAGTCCAACCTAGGATGACAAAGATGATTAAGGGACAGGACCATCTCCCTTACAAGGATAGGCTGAGAGAGTTGGGCTGGTTCAGCCTCAAGGAGAAATGTCTGTCAGTATCTGAAGGGAGGGTGCCAAGAGGATGGAGCCAGGCTTTGCTTAGTGGTGATGAGCCAAAGGACAAGAGGCAATGAGCAGAAACTGATGCACAGGAAGTTCCACCTGAATAAGAGGAAGAACTTCTCTATTCTCTATCTGTTCCAGTGACTGAGCACAGGAGCAGATTGTCCTGAGAGGTTGTGGAGTGTCCTTCACTGGAGATTTTCAAGAAATGTCTCTGCCATGTACCCTAGGATGACATTTCTTTAGTGGGGACTGGTTGGCCTGGATGACCCACTGTGGTCCCTTCCAAACTGATCCATTCTGTGATTCTGGGATTTAACTTCTGGCTACCATTATAATTTAGCACATTCAGTAACTAAAACCAGAGATTAGCAGCTGGAAAAAAGGTTTTTTACGAAGTCTACTATGGATTTCCAGTTTACAGAGATATTTAGTATTACCAGGATGTATACCATACACATTTCCAAAAAAACATTCTTAAACTTAGAGTCCTTGTAATATATTACTGATGTGCCACTGTTAAACAGCTCTGCAGGAGCTGATGATAAACGTCATTTCAGAATAAACATCAGTGATTGCTATCCTAATTGTTAAGAAAGAGACAAATATTTATCCATAGAAGTTTAATCACTGAAACTTGACTGCAGTATAACATTCTAAGTAAATGCCTGTCATAAATAATTAATATATAACATTATAATTTAAAGGACAATATTAAACAGAACCAATTAGCACAGAAATGTCTACCCTCTCATCTTAATATATACTTCTTTGTTATATGGCATTTAAAGTTTCTGTAACTTGACTCTCAAGTATAATACGTCATGACCATTCTCATTAAAACCAGCTTCTCTTATAGCACTTAAAATGTTGGACTCCTACGGATAACATAATGAGGGTAGAATGCATTTTGATTGAGTTACCACTAGGGAGAAATTTAATTTAATTAAACTGGTCTTCATTAAAGTATTACATTGAAGTAAAGTAATTATAAAAGCATGTACAGTATTAGAGAAATCCTGCTGTTTAAAAGAGAGCGAGGGTTCATTTTAGAATGATCATAATTTAAAAGAAATCTTTGTTCCAATTATCTCAAGACTTCCAAAGCATTCATACCTTTTAAAATCTGGTGATACATATATATCATGTAAAGGTAATGCTACTCCATCTGCTTGTAATTTCTGCCAGTCTACCTCTGAAAACAAACTTCTGGAGCACCATTCTGCTTTGTACAAACATCTACTAAAACATCAACATAAAAATGTGGGGTTGGATATATTTAGATGTTTAAAAATTGATAAAAACAGAAGGGAATACAACATTTTTGAAAATTAATTGTTTCAGCTTTTAAAAATATACTATACTCCAACGCATGTTCTCTCATAGGGCATATTTTTGCTTATACTTTCATGTACCATAAATGCAATACCCCTGCGCAGTTGTCACCTAATTAATGTAAGCCTAAGGTGCAAAGCCAGCACATGCATGTCAAGAAGTTCATAAGGAGATTTGGGTAATTTTCAGATAGAGTTCAGATTGACATTCCTTGTCTTTCATGCTTCTTTTTTCTTTGTTTGTTTGTTTCCTTCTCAACCCCATGCATGACTCTTGCTTTCTTGTTTCTGTGTAAATTTTCCCACTTAGTTCCTTTTACTTTGTTTTGGCATTGTGGCTGTCAGTTTTCTTGGGCAACAGCATAGATCAGATTTTGGATACTTCATCTGCTCCAAGAGATATTAATGACTTTCCTAAGCAATTGGTTTAGCTCCTTGTCATTATGAAGGTAGGCTGAAGATTGTGGGTCATAATTGTTTTTCCCACCAGCCCAGGAATCTCAGCTCTCATTGGCTTCAGCCTGGAATCCAGGTACAGTAGGCATCAATTCCATCTTTGAATGGAGGCTGATATTTTTTCTATTTAATTAATTTTTAATTGGAGTTCTCCATATTAATTTATTGCATCCTTTTTCCAGTGCAGCATATTACATTTTATTCCAGCTTATTGTGTGTAGATCTGGAGATTTCTTTTTTCTTCTTTATCTGTTGTAGCAATTTCATTTTTTTTGCCCAGCTTAAATATAATCCAACAAATTTCGCAAAACTAAAGGCAGAATTGGTACTGCTGATCCTTTTGCTAACTGCTTCATGTCAATCCAATCTCTGCCACATATTTGACCTTCCTGCTCAGTCTAATAGGATGGAGCTGGAGATTTTATTATAGTCTCATCAAGTAGCAATCATTCAAAATAACACATTTTGTCCTTTTGCCGGATTCATTACCTTGAAACCCATTCCTTGTATTTTATATTCTACATAACTCTCAAATTGCCTAAAGGATTTACTGCATTCCCTAAATAAGGTACTTCTAAAATATTTCCTGATTGTGGATTTAGAGTCTGATCCTTCGTTGTCTTGCAGTCTCTGCAGTAATATTACACATCCTGTATGATTTTGTGAAGACAGACTGGGTATACAATGTTATCAAATCAGAATATGACCCTGAGGTTTGGGTGGTGAAAATGAGCCTATATATATTTGCTAAATTCTGACAACAGGGAGGCTGTTGCTGAGCTCATACCAGGTCTTCTCGCAGTGACCACTACTTCATTTTGGGAATTTCCTATGTGCAATTTCTGATTACATCTTTGATAGTAAAGTAAACAATTCCAGGAATGTTCCTGGGCGCTGAATTTTATCCAAATACTTCTGAATTGTTATGATGCCCTCTGGAGTATTTTCCAGTTATGGCTTTTGTCTTCCACCCTTGCACTTACTCCAGGTGCCGTGCCACAGGCTCAGGCTCTGACCCCTGGTCCCAGCCCAAGGGCTGGCACTTGTTGTCACTCACTCGGGTCTGCTTGGTCTCTGGGACCCAGTGTGTCGTACTCCTGTTCTCCTCTGGGTATGGAAACAGGCCTTTGCTGGATGGATGGCTGAGGATGGGACTGGGAGGAGCTCCTCCGGCTTCTCGTTATCTTCCTGCTCTCCTTTGTGGGTGCAGATGAACTTTTGCCCATACCCTAACGATATTTTTGAATGGTAGAGAGCTTTTGTTGTGTAAATTGTTTCAGAGACATATATGTGTGCAGCATATAAAAGATTGAATTGACACACAAATTAATATGATTTTTTGAATATGGTATATGACAAAGTAATTTGAGTTTGATGTAAACATGCAATCTAATTTATCAGTTTTCTTTGGGTTTTTTTGTACCAGTGGCTGCTGGCATTGCTAGATTTAAATAAAAAATCTTCACAAAATGTGAACCTTTCTTCTGAATGTAGAAAATTACTTTCTCAACCTACAGCTGTACAGTATTTTTTCACACACATTGAAAACTTCATGTCACACCTTGGCCAGTGCCAGATTCACACTGGGGACTTGGTTAGATGCTGAAAGTCCTAAATCCGAACTATGTACCCCATTGGTTTCTCTGTAATAAGAATTATTTGCTTTTGTTTTTGTTAGTCGAATAGCAGGAAAAAAAATAATTATTGCATGTGCAGAAATACACACACAAGCATTTATTCTCTCTGTCAAAGCAAGACTACAAATTTCATTTGAACTTTCAAAACCTTTCATTTCCTTGTCCTTTATTTTTCTTTTCTTTCCTGTAAGACTTTCTGGCAGTTTTACTTCTAATACATATTTCCAAATATCTCTGTTGGTCAACATGAGTGATACTTATGCTAGCAAATCTTAATTATATAGTTACAGATAGTATATATTGTAGAAGTCAGAATTAAAATCATTGACTGTGAAAAACTAGTAGAAACCTCTTATAGATGCTATTTTATGATGCTGCTGTGATCCCACAGTGAGTGTATGAATTTTGTGGCTGAAAAAAAATGTTAACTCAAATGATGTTAACTCAAATGTTAACTCAAACTCAAAATTACAGCCCAAAATAATGTTTGTGGTCGTGTACATTACCATGGAGAAAAGTAAATGTTGCATCTTCCAGAATAAGACAGCTGAGGATCCTAGGTTTAGTACATTCATCCCAATTTAGAGATTTCTGAGGTGTTCCTGTCATCTTATGTAGGCCTTCCTGAGCATTCCCACTCTTCTCACATAAAAAATTCAAAGTTTTCTCATTTTTCACTGGTACTTACACCATGTGTTATCTGCATTCAAACTAAAATTTATAGGGAAATTACTGAAACATGAGCTGGAAAGGATATAGTGTTAGAATCACTAACAGGTAAAAAACTTGCTGTCATTTGAGAATTTGTGGTGCTTTGAATGACTTCATTTAGTAAATATTTTCAGATGGGTGTATTGCAGTTCCAATGCAAGAAGCTCTATGTGGCTTGCTGCCACTCGTAGTTTGTTTTGTGGGCGTTTTGTTGAAATCAAATAGAATTCTGCCTGCAGATGTTCACAGTTGCTGAAAGTTTAGATCTCATTTACTGAAAGCTTTTAAAATTATCAAATTCTAGTAAATAAAATACAGCTAGACATATCTGAACTCTGATGCAAGAGTGAGGAAAAAAATAAGTGATACAAATTGGTTTTGCCTGTGAGATGCACAAAAATGTAAGATTAAAAATAGCCATTACCTGTCTGGATTTGGACAGGTGCCTGATATTCTGCAGAAGTTTTAGTAACTGTAGATGTATTACTACATTTTATATGTAATTTAACGTTGTCATTTACCATGTAAGAAAGCTTATTTATACTCTCAGTGTCAGCTTTCATGTAAAGAACCTTAGGACAGCTACCTTCCCTCAAAGTAGAATAATAAACAATAGGAAAATGATTCCTTCAATTAGCTCAAATTACATGGCAGGAAAAAAATATGAGAAAGCTTTCAGAGTGTTATACTTTCATTAGTACATCTTTATGGTTCTCAGCTGTTTCTTCTGGTGCATCCTCTCTGTTCTCCAGACAAAACAGGGTCATGTCCCTTTTTTCTTCCTGCTTCCATAGAAGTAAAAGCCTCCCTGTGCTATACTGTTGTCTCTAATGTTATCACATATGAGAATTGTTAATCCGTATTTATAAGACTTCTGAACATGTCTTAGAACAAACCAACCAAACTAAAGTACCAAAGCACAAAATAAGAGCTAAAGCAATATTTGCTAACTGAAGTATTTCAGTATTGCATGGATCTAGGCTATTAAGCCTATGCAGGAGAAGCAATTTGAAGTCTGAAATTAAGTCTGGTCTAGAGTTTTTTTAAAAACTTTATATACTATACTTCACCTGTTTCAGGGTACTAACCTTTTGTCATTTTGTAAAAGATTCCTATATCTGCCAGCCTCCTGTTGTATGGAGTATGGTTTCTTTGGTTTGGTATGATTTCCTCCTATTTTCTTTGGTTGCTTCAGTGACTGCTTCTTTTCTCTTTCTTGTTGATGTAGTCTGCATTACGTGTCTCTCAGCTTGTTGCTTCAATTAACTTCTCAATGGACCCCCTGGTGATTTGCATTGTCTCCTGTTTCCTATTTCCCTGCTGCTTTTTATCATTTTGCTTGTATTTTGGTGATCACTAACTGGCTGCTTAGGCAGTTGTTTGGAGCAGTAGTGATTCCCTGCTGATTTTAGCACTTACTCTGTACAGATCTTTTCTTAAACTTGTGTTTTGTTCTTTATCCAATTTTGATATTGAGTTTCTGTCTGTGGGACTATATAAACAAAATCCGAAGTACACTTCGCAGAAAAGATCAATCTATTTAGAGGAAAATTACTTTTCTTTGAATTTCAAACTTTGAAAATGCTTATATGAAATAAAAAAATACTAAATTAAAAGAAACAAGATTGACAATTAATTTCTTATTTTTTACTGTATTCTTCCTGTGTATTTTTTGTATTTTATTATCAGTTAATTGTAAATTATATTAAGTAAACTAGTAAACAGCATTGTGTGACTTCTCTGTTTCCTATTCAAGACATGTAAAGTATCTGTCCCTGCTTGTAAACCTCACTTAATCCTTTACAACTTTAATACTCTATTTAGTATTTTCAAAATTTTTCAGGGAGACTTATGATCTCATTGGAAAGTCAGAATAATACTACGCCTTAGTCAGAAACCAGAAGTGAATTGTATATATATCACAAATATTTTAGCATAAATTAAATAAAAATATCACTTTTAGCGGTATGGGTATATACACAAAATCAGGTGTATTCAAGAGCCCATTTTTCTTGTAAATTACTCTAAAGACTAACTACTTTATATTTCATTGGTGAAAGAATGTTTCATAATTCCACCACAAATCACTCTCTCCCTATTACCATCAGAGGTTCAGAAAAAAAACCAAATTGGGAACATAATTTAAACACATAAAGTTCACAGAAACACATATAGTGAATAGCAATGATCTGCTTGTCCTGCACAGGAAATCATTCAATGAAACTTTTTATTTACACAGAGACATATGGCAATATACAGCCTGCTTAACATTCTAAATAAGAAAAGAAAATTAGGAAGTATTTTCTTTGACAATGGGACACAAATAAAAGTCTGCACGGTTTCTTATCAAAACAAATAGACTCTGCACTGTACAAGTGAAATCTCACAGGAAATACAGATCTATGAACCTCAAGATTAAATCTCAAGATACTTTAAAGACTTCGTGTGACAATATGTTTGTAATGTGTTAGAAATGCATAATGCTAATGTGTTTTTATTGTTGAGGTTAATAGGGACTTACTAAGGTGAACTGGTTTTTTAAACTGTATGAGTCTAGATTGTGAGATCAGATTTAAATAAATGGCAGATGATGGTTATAGAGTTCTAGGCAATGGATTAACTTTGTATCAATGCCAATACCCAGTTGCTTTGTTAAATATTTCCATAAGCTTCTTCCAGAGCAGAAAGCAGTCCTTTCCTGTACTTCATTGTAAATATTGAGAGTGAGGATGAAATCTGAAGTCAGGGGTGAAAACAGGTAATAATTTGTGCACTACCCATGTTCTACATGAGCTTGTAATGGCAACAGTTTGGATCTCAAAGTCTTCAGTGAATGTAAATGGAAAGGATGAGGAAATACATTTACTGATTTCAGTCACCTACCAGTTGAGGATGCTCATAAAATACAAGCTAGGCGGTTTGCGGAGTTCTCCACTGTAGTTCTGATGTGGTAGGCTGTCTGAAATTTCAACAGAATTTTATTGATTGGTTGTCAGCCAGCATTCACAAAAATGCTTCTGGATTCCATGATTATGGCATGAGAAGGTGACAGTAAGTTTTTACTAAAAAAATAGTAAAGGAACAACACTGTCAGTGGGGAAGGACACACCTGTGGAGTGAAGAAAGCTCAGATTGAGAATAAACAGCCACTTTGGGTTCTGTTGATAGAGCAACACATGAATATGAGAAGCAATTTTGAATGTATATCAAAGTGACTCCAACAGTTTTAGCAAACAATAATCTTAATTACTCTCAGCATCTGTTTTCCAGTCTGGAAAATAAAAATATCTCATCTTCTGTAAAATACCTATGTATTAAAACTGTCTCCCTGAGTTAGTGACATAGAACTTAGTCTGTATTTTTGCAATTAGTTTATAATAATGGCATTTATAAGTACCTGTCAAAAAGAAGCTATTGCATATACAGTGCTTTTGTATGAAATTAGTATATGTTGATAGATACAGTACCCCCTATTTTCAATGTTATGAATGGTAACAGATATAATTCAAGTACATTTTATTCAAGACAGAAGGCTTTTAATAAAATTGGATGGGATTTTATGTCTTTTTGTGATACAAAAGTATTTTTTTAACCATCAGAAAGATGAAATTACTTTTTTTATTTTGTATATATCTTGAAAATACTAATCAAATGTTAAATCCAAGATTATATTAGTTATGAGGCTATTTAATTATCATGCTCATATTAAGAAAAATTGAGTTGCCACATTAAACAGGACTCACTTATTTCCATGTGCAGTTATGAAACCTGGGGCTCCAGTAGAAGATCTGAGTCTAAGCTATCATTGCTGTTATTTCTTGGCTAAATGTAGAGAGTGAAGAATGGGGAAATTACTCAGAGCTTGCAGAAACATAAATTATCTTGTCTACACATGCTGCTACAATATGATCAACATTAGTAACTCAGGTCTAGATACAGCCGCAGCAGTAAAAGCTCGAGGCTAAGCATGTACTCCTCATATAATCTAGCAATAGATCAATGCAGCCAGTTTGCATCCAGCCCTAACAGATTGTATATGAGGCTGTGCTCAGCTAAACAGATTTACTGTCAGTTTAGTGCATTTCTGTGCAGATACTCATACATCAATAATGGTCCCTGTCTAAAACAAGTGAATGTCAATGTGTTTCAGGTATATTTTCTATCATCTACGACTATCAACTATTCCTGTTGTTACTTGTTATACTTCATTTTGATTTAAGCTTGTTTGAGAGTAGACTCTACACTGTAGTATGCATATCCAGAACACTGGGGAGTCTCAGAATTCAGACCCACAAAATTACTCCCAGCTGTTTGATAAAATTTATATTCCTTCCTATTTGCACCAGTGAAAAATGCTCCTTTTCTTCCTGTAACTGAAATTAATTCTCCATCATTTGTTTCCTATTTGCATTTGTTCTCCTTGTTCTCTCTGAGCTTTTCCCAACATCCACATTTTTATTGCAAGTTAAGAGTGGTGTTCACTTCAAAGAAACAGAAGCCACAGTTAACAGGGACTCAAGGAGTCTTACAGTTACGACTACTTGTTTAGTTAGAGTAGGGTTTGAGATTTCTTTGTTTGTCCATGAAGTTATAAAATGGATATTAGAAGAGTAGCTTTAGTATGAATGTCAGCCTGTACTGAGTGCATTACACAGCTACAGTGATACTTGTTCAGATTTTACTTTCACAATAAATAATGAAAAAATTGGAGTGAATCTCTAACAAAAAAATTAATATAGGTTTTCACCATTGCTGAAGGTGAGGTTAGAATACTTATTATATTAGCTCAGTCAGACTGAACATAGAATAGGTAAGCATGTGGAAAGGGAGAATTACAGATTTTCTCCGTATAGCTTAAATATGTCAAAAGATGTGTCATAGGACTTCTAAATTGCATTAATGCTGTTGGTGCACTTTACATTGTAACTTTACTGTAAGAAGTATGTTTACATTCCCGTATGCTTTTCTTTAAAATCAGCCATGTAAGTATATACTTCAATAGCAATGTTTGCATTAAAACATGCTGGGTGCATAGAACAAATTTCACTCATCATAAAAAGAAAATAAATGTTAACAGAATTCTGATACAGAGCATCATATAGGATACGAATTGAACTTTTAATTGTACATCTCAGTTTTTATTGCTTGGATTGTAATGATTTGGCAGTAGGAAAGGATTTTAATAAATACCTGTCCCAGCATGGATTCTATCAACTTCAACATCAATTTCACCATTCATATTTTCAAAATTTAGAATTTTATTTATATTAGACTTAGACTGAACAAATGTTAATATATCAGTTTTTAATAGAAAAAAATACAACAGCAGATGATGTTGAATGCTTTCTTATACTGAATTATACGAAGGAGTTAAAAATAATGATCACAACTAAACTTCACCATGTAAGTATGCCACTGTAACTTGAAAACATGGTTCATGTGTTTAATGAATACTTTGGATTATTTTGGAAATGGATATAATTGCATAAATAAATTTATGCTTAAATAAAAATAGAAAGGTTTTAATTGGTAAGTAATAGAGGTCATATTCAATCTTTAAATTTGCTGTGTTTGTATAAGTGTTGCAGAACTGTTGCAGGAATGCTAAGTTATATTTTAGTCATGATTCTTTGTGTCTTGTCCTAGAAAACACAGTTTTGTCAAATAATAGCCACTCACTCCAGAATTGCTGATTTTCCCCTATAGCTGCAAAATAAAGCCGATGATTCTTATTCTGATTTTTCAGGCTAAGGATTTTGCAGTTTTTCCAACATAAGTACAGTGTATGTGGCAGGCAGGTGCCACCTCTCTTAAGGAAAACAGATCCAAGGCCTCTAGTATGAAGTAAAATCACAAAAATGAGAAATCTTTTTTTTTTCTTCTGTTAATGAGTGAATGCATAAAGAAATTTGCAGAACAAAGGCATGATAGTCAAATTGTTCTTTTATTACAGTGAGAGCAGATGTTTGCATAACCCTAAAGAAAGATCAGACTTAGGCACTTAAGAATTCTTTTTTCTGTGGAATAGAACATGCAAAGAAGCTTCTGTTCTACTTCTGTCAAGATATTTTCATACATACTCTGAGATAAATCTCATCACTTAGCCAAATCAGATATTTTTAAAGTTTTTCCTTTTCTTTTAAATTGAAAAGTATTTTCTTTAACATGACCTGCTTTCTCAGATAGTCTCATTACTGCAGGAAAAGACTCTCCTCAATGGAGATGCCTCATCAGGACCAAGCTGAGTGGAAGATCTATTCATCCTTCAACAGTCAAGCTCTTCTTAAAATAGAACAGCCCCTTGAAAGCCTCTGGTTTGGTTTTGTTTTTTGGTGTTTTTTTTGTTGAGGGATATAGGTCTGGCTCAAATTTTGTAACTGGCAAAGAGAATATGAGGAAATAAGTACTGAATGAGGTACTTTTGGAGTTTCTCTCAGTGGTTTGGTGAATGCTGTAGGAATGCCTTTGAATTTAATCTGGACAAAGCTGAGATAACATATTGAATTTTCAAAAATGTTTATGATCAAAATTCTGTGGAACTGCATAGTTCTTTTAGGTATATGTTTGCACAGTAAATAGTAATACAACATGCAGTTAAGTGATTTCAACAGAGTGTTTTTTCCTTATCAGTTTTGTATCTAGAAATTAGATAATCCCAGAAAATATCATTATTTTACTTCACAGACATAGGCAAAGTTTAAGCTTTAGATATTTTTCCCTTTTTTTCATTTAATTCAAGTCACTCGGTCCAAAGATACTTCTCATTTGTATAGCTTGTAGATAGGCAGAAAAAATCTCATTACCTTTAACCTTAACAACCTTTTACTGATATTCAGTTTGGATGGAAGAAATTGCTATGGTAGATCTTACAGAAGATTCCAGCTTTTATTCCAGACAATCTTACATTGTAGACAACTCCTTCGCTACTAGTTGCCTTATTATTATTATATAGTTCTGTGTTACTTCTTTCATAATTCTTCATTTCATGAAAAAATTGTGATCCTACTTAGTAGCTGAATATATCCTTTAAAACTCCTGTAGGTTTATGGTCTGATGAAAAAAAAAAAAAACTAAGTCATCTTTATTTAAACAACCCAGTAGTAATAAGGTTTATTACTATTTATCACAGATAAATATTATATTTATCATTAGATAACCTTAAAATCATTGCAAATTGTATAAATACCTTAGAGCAACCCACTGATGTGATTAGAAATCCATTTGACTTGTAGGTCTTTCCTGTGGTTCCAAATACAGATCCGGTGTATATTTTATTAAGCTATTGGGAGAAGAATTAACTAATGAGGATGAGACCTTGCTGTAATACCTACTGTGTGCAGTTGTAGGTTATGAACTTCTGTGAATAGAAAGTATGTGAGAAGGAAATTGAAGTAATGTGAGTTTGTGGGGGAGTAGGCTAAGTATGATGGAACCAAGGTAGGTGTTGGGTGGGAAAAGAGGAGTGCTGCCCCAAGTTCACATACCTTGCCTCACAGTCACAGTTCTCTGTGTAATCAGCTTCATCTCCCTTAAGCCTCCCTCATTGTTCTGGAGTTCTTCCTCCACTTCGCTAATTCCCTTTCTTCCCTTTTGGCATCTCTTAACCACTTCATTTGTCCTCAGCAACCCCTTGAAGCTGCTGTCAGTCCAGGTCTGACAAGATCTTCTCACATCACTTCTATGAGGTGTTTTCCTCTTCCTCCTTTTACTTCTATTAGATATCCTTGCTTATCCTTCTACAGTGATTTTTGTCTGCAAGGGGTATGACTACAAAGATCAACTCTGAGGCATTTCTGGAGTTGGCAGTCTTCTAAGTCTCAAAAAAAAAAAAAAAAAAAAAAGAAAAAGAAAGTTTCTTAAAGCACTGATCTGATTTTCCCTTGTGACTCCCAGAGTAATACTTCTGTGCTGTTGTTCTGTTGTTTCTCTTAAATTGTCAGCTTGTATTCATGGAATCATGCGGTCAATTATGTGATTAGGCTGAAAATTAAGTTTAAACAACAACCAAGAAATCTTCTTGGGTGAATCAGCCTCTCAGACAAAGGCATGTAAGTGCTTACCATGGGAGCAGCTGCAAATTTGCAGTGAAGGAAAGAAGACTGTTTTATACTTAGTGTATTCATGATTTTAGGAAAATCAATTTGATTCATTTAGGCCTAACAATTTATTTTATCTTTGATACTTTCCTATGAGAAATTATGCTTAATAAAATGAAGGATCTGCAATTCCCAAAGGGCTTTAAGCGCAAGGATTTGGTAAATAAATTAAGCCTTCCTGTCATCTCTAAAAGAGCACTCACAAGAGTGTAACATATTCAACACACAGGAATGTTTTTTCTGTTTTTACTAAATTGTCTTTGATTAAGGAAGCTTGTCAAGAGAACTATTGTACTACTACAACTGACATTTTCCTAACTTAAATTTTAAAGTTGTTCAAAATAACCAATTTTTCCTGCCTGTTCAGAAATTCAGACAGATTCAGAAAAAAATCTCTGTTGAGAGTACCTTACTAGAGTCCAAGAGATGCTTAAACCAATTTAAAAGATGTAAAAATTGCAGAATAAGTACAGAATTGAACTTATTGCAGAATAATTGCACAATTGCAGAATAATGATTTGTGTTGCCCCATAATCCATGGAAAATGAACAGAAATTGCCAGTGATACTGAGGTGTTAAAGTCATAACTTGGGAAATAAAACTTCATATCAGCATGAAAGACTAAAATAATGATCTAAGTAATAAATAATTGGTGTTGTAGTGCTACTAGCCATTGAAAATGATGAAGGAAAATGAGCTTCTGAACCTGGCTACAGTTTTGCATTAAATGTATTTTGTATTTAGCAAAAGGATTACTATACAGCTCAATGTGATCACAGGACTCGGATTAATCTAAGCAGCTATATTCTCCATGTATGTATTGGATGTGCATGGCAAGGTTTTGGCAGTGGAGGGCAGGGAGGGTTTGGGGGTGGCTTCTGTGAGAAGCTCCCCAGTGCTGGATAGAGCCAATGCCAGCTGGCCCCAAGGGACCCACAGCTGGCCAGGGTGGGGCCCCAGCAGCAGCAGCAGCAGCAATGCCTTCAGGATTACATAGCTAAGAAAGGAAAAAATTACTGCTCACGAGGAAGTTGCAGCCAGTGGAGAGAGGGACAATATGTGAGAGCTCTGCAGACCTTAAGGTCAGTGCAGAAGGAGAGGCAGGAGATGCTTCAGGTGCCAGGGCAGAGGTTGCCCTGCAACCCATGGTGAGGACCATGGAGAGGCAGGTGTGCCCCTGCAGCCCGGAGAGGTCAGTGGTGCAGCAGAGATCCAGCTGCAGCCCCTGAGGGACCAACGCCAAAGCAGGCTCCTGGCAGGACCTTGGCATGTGTGGAGAGAGCAGCCCACGCTGGAGCAGGTTTGCTGGCAGGGCTGGTGACCCCACAGGAGACCTGCACTGGGGCTGTTGGTGAAGAACTGTCCCATGGGAAGGACTCAGGTCTAAGAACCTGATGGAGAACCATATCCCATGGGAGGGATGCTAGACTGCTGCAGGGGAAGAGTATGAGGGCTCCTCCCCCTAAGCAGGAAGGAGCAAAAGAGCCAGCTTGTAACTGCTGACCGCAGCCCTCATTCCCTGTTCCCCTGTGCCACTGGCTGGGAGGTGTTAGAGAAAATTGAGTCAAAGAATCCAAGAAGAAGGGAAGGGTGGAAGAAAGGTGTTTTTAAGATTTACTTTTATTTCTTATTATCCCACTGTGATTTGATTTGTAATAAATGAATTTCCCCAAGTCAAGTCTGTTATGCCCATTTTGGTACTTGCTGACTGATCTCCCTCTGTCCTTATCTCAAGCCACAAGCCTTTCATTCTGTTTTCTCTTCTTTGTCCAGCTGAAGAGGGGAATGACAGAGCAGCTTTGGTGGTATCTGGTGTCCAACCCAGGTCAACCCAGCACGCTGTAAGTGCACTGTTTAAACAGGTGATGAGAGCTACACTGAAAACTAAGGCAGGAAACAAATACAGATGTTTTGCTGAAGAAACAGCATTTTATGTTGCTGCAATTCATATTAAGATCGTTGATCTACCTGTTTTTTAAAGTAGTTTAAATATCTTTATGTTACAGAAATTAAAATGATGTCATTTATAGATTGAATGTATCTTTGTACTTTGAGTCTGTCAGCCACAATGCAGATTTGAGTTGAAAATTGCTTTTTCCAGTTTGAAATTTTCCCCATTAATTCACTTTCTGCTTTTATTTCTGATCTTACACTTAACCTTTGAAGCTATTCAATCCACTCCTGATATCTAGGCTTTTATTTTCTGAATCCAGAAGGTTTTTTTTCTCAAATTACACTTAAGTCTTTAAAGAATAATAGTTCCATACCTTCAGTTGCCATTCATCTTATGTGTTTTGTCTTCCAATTTCTTTCTGAGAAAACCACATCCAGTGTTAGTTAGATGTTACCAACAGTAAAAATGTATTTGCTTTTGTATTTTTTATATAATACAGTGGGACACTGGCATAATTTTCTTGTAGTTTAGAAGAGAGACACAGAAACGTCTGAACAGTAGAGTAAGGGGCAGACTCCCTTCTTTGCACAGGAACCATGGCAACTGCATTATCCCACCAATATTCCTCCTGTAATGGGTAACTGAAGATATTCTAAAACTGGAAAGGGCTGATGTAAAACTCAAGAGGCATCAGCTGAAGTGTTCAAGAAGATTTTAAATCATCACTGGAATAATGTGATGCATTTTAGAGCATGAAGCAATTATTTGTTACCAAAAAATTTGGAAAAATGTTCACACTTGTAGGATATAAGAAACTGATAATTGTGTTTAGATTATCTGTATCCAGAAATTTTATTTGTCTGTCTTGGTTGTGTGTAAGCTACTTTAGAATCTCTGATAATGAAATTTCAAATACATTAAACACATCAGGATGATTCCTATCATACTCATATCCATTGTACTCTATTACAGACATTATCAGACACTTTAGCAGATCCATTAGTTGTGAATTTAAATATGAACTATCAGTTTTCATAGAATCATAGAATATACTTAGTTGGAAAGGACCAACAAGGATGATTGAAGTCCAATTCCTGGTCTTCCACAGGACAGGCACACAAGTCACACCATGTGCAGACTTGAACTCTGTCAGGCTTCATGCTGTGACCACCCCACAGGGGAGTCTGTTCCAGTGCTCAGCCTCTGAGTGAGGAACATTTTCTTATTGTCTGACTTGAACCACCCCTGACACAGCCTCAGGCCCCTGGGTCCTGTCATTGGTTACCACAGAGGAGACATCAGTGCCTACCTCTCCACTTACTCTCATGAGAAAGTTGTAGATTCTTTTAGGGTTTCTTCTCAATCTCCTGTTCCCTAGACTGAACAAGGCAAGTGACCTCAGTTGCTCCTGACATGGCTTCCCCTCTAGTCCCTTTGCCATCTTCATAATCCTCCTTTGGATGCTCTCCAATGGCTTAATATCTTTCTTATACTGTGGCACCCAAAACTGCCTACAGTACTTTGAGCAGAGTGGGCCAATCTTCTTCCAGTGGCTGGTGATGCTGTGCCTGGTGCCCCCAGGACATGGCTGGCCTTCCTGGCTGCCAAGGCTCTGCTGACTCAGATTCAACTTGCTGTCAACCAGCACCCCCAGGTCCCTTTCCATGGTGCTTCTCTCCAGTGCCTCATTGCCTGGCTTGTGCATACACCCTTACCCAGAGGCTCCCATCTGTGCCTTTGGCAGCTGTAACCTCCATAAATTCCAGCCCTTCCCTTACAGACAACACCACCCCCTGTCTCACCTCCTCTGCCTATCCCTCCTGAAAGGCCAGTAACCATCCAACATGGCACTTGTGTCACAGGATTCATCCCACCGGGTTTCTCTTATGGCAGTGAGTGGGCTCTGGGGCTGGGCCAAAGCTTCGAGCTTCTTTCTTTGTTCCTCATGCTGCTTGCATTGGTATAGAAACATCTCAGTTGAGACTTTTTCTAGCCAATACCTCCTGGAACACATTGAAGGATCTCAGTAGAGCTCAGTTCTTCAAATTCTGGTGTGGTCTCCTATTGCCTATCACTGGTAAGCCTGTTTTTTTTCCCCTGTGCACCTTTCAGTCTAGTTTAAAGCTGTCAATAAGCCCTGCTAATTCCTCAGCTAAAATCCTTTTTCTGCTTCAGGTGGACTTTGTTGCCAGCAGGATTGTTGTTGTATAAACTTATCCCTTATCAAAAACATAAAATTCTACTGGCAATGCCAATGTTGAAACCAGTTGTTCATCTGCACAATCTTCCTGTTTCTTGCCACATCATTCCCTGTAACAGGCAAGACAGAGGAGAACACAACTTGTCCTTCACATCCCTTGACCAATTGTTCCAAGGCCCTGAGCTCCCTCTTGGTTGTTTGCAGGCTCCTCTTTGCTGCCTGCCTGGAAAACCAGTAGAGAGTAATAATCAGTGGGCTGTACGAGGTTGTGAAGCTCCTCCTGTTGTCCCTTACCTGGGCTCCAGGGAGCTTACACACCTCCTGTGAGCTGGGTTCAGTGAGCATATCAGACCACTCAAAAGGCAATCTCCAATAGCTACTACTCTTCTTTTTTTGTTGAGATCATGATGACTGGTTCTACCAGTCAATTTCCTCCTCAGAGTCTCCAGTGCTTGGTAGTTTTCCACTTCATTTCTCAGCTCCACCGCTAGGATGAGCAGATTATCAGCCTGATGATGCCTCATGTTGTTGTTGATGTTGTCCTTGAAGCCCTCTGGGAGCAGCACCAGGCTCTGTCACTCCCTAGAGCCTGAGACCACTGCATGCTTTTATGGGTACTCCATCTGGGTCATCATATCCTTTCTGGATCACTTTCATTTTCTGGTTTATATTTTTTTAAACTACTACTTTCTTTACAGTAATTATTCCTCCCTATGTAGTAAATATTTAACAAAGTTAAAAATTAGCATTACAAGCTGTGAGAACAACAAAAATGGATCATGCCTAAGTCTTCTGTTATTAAATGCTTTTTGAAAGTCCTTGCTGAGAAGCACAATTATGCATCTTGTCCAGGCCACTGACTCAACATACAGTTGACAATTGTCAAAACCAAAATAAATGCACTTTATTTTTCAACAATAACCTTAAATTCACAAAAAGTACATGTTCTAACAAAAACAATACAGAAAAGTAAATGTTCTTATGGAGTCAGACACCATCTCTTTGATAAGACTTTTTGATTCTTCTTTTCTAAATATTGTGTACAAATTGACACAGTACACATGCTAGTCAAAAATATAAACTGGCTGCTTATTTTTCTCCACATTCATTTCAGACATAATAGTAAATTAAGGAAATCCAAAGTCAAAATGCAAAAAAAAATCACTTCATTAGTTCTGGGCAAAAAAAAGAGTTTTGTTAGTTTTTCTAATAGTCTCAGTGAAACAGTTTTTACACAAAACCAAAATAAAATCCTTTTTTTTTAAGGGTGCTGTAAACATTGACTATTCGTGCAAATACACCACAAAACTGGAAAAGAATTTACACAAGCATGTGACATGCACTTTTACAGATTTTTTTCTGGTTTTAAATAATTTTTTGTTAGAATAAGTATTAGATTTGCAACACTTTCCCCAGATAGAGATCAGGCATAGATTTCCAGGGAAAAGTAAAGAGGGTTTTATGATCTTCTACACCTTATACTTTTAGAGAAAAACTATTATAAAATTTATGGCTCCAATATAAATCTAAAATCTACAGAGAAAATTTTCATGAGTATCTCCATCCATTCATCCATCCATTGTCTATTATCTTTATCCTTTCATTCTTTAACTCAAGTAGAAATACGCATCTTCCTGTAATTAGCCACTTCACTGATTAAAATACCGCCTTTTGTTCATACAGTTTGTAATACTGCTTCTGGAAATAGGAGATGTTTTGCTATTATTAAAGGTTTGGGTTTACACAGCTGTGTAAAATTTCAGATTCCTCCTGATAATGTGGAGACCGTTTTTTTTAATTGTTTCATGGGTATTGCAATCTTGAAAAATACAACTCATATGAAGTAAAGCTACTGCATCGTTTTCATCAACTTTTTCATTCTGCGGTACACAAAACATGTTTTCAAGAAAATTACAGGGCACAAATTGCAAGTGAACATTAAATTCCTAATTCAGCAATGCTTCAGAAATTCAATGCAGTAGTTGTGTCCATGACTCTTCTTATGAATCTAGTCTTACTTGTGCTGAGAAATTTCACAGTAATTTCTGCAGTTAAGACCTTTGCGTTTCAGACCCTTGCTGAAGTCTTTTTCTGCTTTATTTTCTTGATTGACAGTTGTACTTACTGCTCTTTAGCACCATTTTCCTGGTGGGTATAGATCTATTGACACAGTAAAGAAGCTAAATTAATTTCCTGATATGAAATTTCACTAAAGCAGTGTTGTTGCCATGTCAAAACCCCATGTTTATCTATGAATTTTCTGAACTTCAATAACATGAATAAACTTGATGATTGCATTTTTATTTGTTATGAGTTTTAAAGACTGAATGAGAGAAATCAATTTAACAAGACATTTCAAATGTCTAATCTATATTTATTCTTTCTCAACACTCGGTAGAGTTCTTTTAAACATAGTTCTAAGTTTTCTGTGGAGAGTTTGAAATCTGTATTCAGAAAGATATTTGGTATCTAATGTTTTCCTAAGAACTGTTTAGAGATTCAAATATCTAGATTTCAATTTGCACTCATTCAATTTGTGGCTAGAAACAAGGGAAGATATCTTTGTACATTTATCATACTGCCTTCAAAGCCAAACTTTCTATATGAGTAATTCCCACAGAACAACCTTTGCTTTATTTTTAGCAAAGATTCAATGTGCAACAGCAAGAAAGTGATGACAGAAGTTTCATTTTCTACAAGTGTAGTCTTCACTTAATAGCATGATGAAAGGTGAAGGAATTTGCTTCTTCATCTTGGTAAATGTCCATCTATTCCTTCAAAGCTACCAAAACCAAGAGCATGTTATTACCAGCATGTGTCAATGGCCAACAAGTTTGATTGATGTGGGAAATAGAGCTATGCTTGCCCAAAACATCATCCTCCTAATTTGTTTAAAAATGAGATTAATAGACACAAACAGCATTTTAAAAGTGCATTAGATTGACACTGTATGCAAATTTATGTTGTTGCTTAGATCACCTTGCTGAAATGGCAGTTGAGATTTTTCTTCTGATGTACCTCATATCTCACTGTTTTAGGACAGCCGACGATTTAAGTTGGGGCCTCAGCCATATCTGAATTGCAGATATCCATGATGCTTTTGCCCAAAGACAGAATCACATAACAGGAAACAGGTTGGACTTCCTTCTTCTCATGGCTAGCCTGAGAAGCAGCTGTCATGCTATGAAACTGAGAAGGAATAGCAAAGCTATCACTTGGAAGGGAAGTTTCTTTTGAACATGAGAGTGTTTCTGGGAATGATAATTGCCATTCTGGCCTTAAATCAGTAAAGCACTTAGAGCAACTAAACTCAAACCTTATGTTTACAGTGAAGTATTTGTTGATTTGGGGCTTCAGCAGGTGGCACTATTCATTCAGGATAGTTTAGTGGGAAATGACATCGTTTAGATCCTTGTTTTCATTCAGTGAAAATATCTGAAGTTCAATGCAGATTCTCAGCTGGTGAGGCTGGCAAAGCACTATTAACTGGGGTTATGACACAATCTGCCAAAGAGTATGCTTGGGTTTTGATTTTGGAAACTGGCTAGATTTCCAAACTAAAATCAAAGTGCCAAATCTGGAAATCTCATATTGAAACCACCTTCCCTGTTGGTTTTAAGGAAAAAACCCTATGTTTAAAAATACAGAGAAATTCCTCTTAATAAAGTATATAATATTTAGGAGTGCATCAATAGAAAAAATATTTTAATCACCATGGAATTTTCTGTTTGCCCTAAATAGTTGGGTTTGTGTCCTGGAATTAATGTTATTGATGCCTTGAGAAGCTACCTAGAAGGCATTATTACAGCTACTACATTTGTTTTCAAAGTCTTTGGCTTTGCAATAGTCATGTATTTTTATTAGTGCTCCTATTATAATAATGTCTATCTAACCTTTTTAAACAACTGTATACTGTAAGTTTGAAGTCATTGTTTATATACAACCTGCCCTCACTTCTGAAAAATAAATGAAATTTTAAAAATTCACCTAGACATAACAAAGAAGTGTGAAAATATAATTGAA
Organism: Melozone crissalis; assembly: GCF_028551555.1. Classification (NCBI taxonomy): domain Eukaryota; kingdom Metazoa; phylum Chordata; class Aves; order Passeriformes; family Passerellidae; genus Melozone; species Melozone crissalis. The sequence continues at coordinate 28,456,350 of NW_026535784.1, read as the reverse complement.
AAAAATAGGTTTTGCTTTATTAAAAAGGATTAGGGTTTTATTATTATTTTATATAAATATGAAGATCTGGGGTTTGGGTGTGCTATGACATTTCCTGCACTTGTGCATTTTTAATAATTATTATCTCTGCATATACCTACTAACTCATCTGAAGAAGCAGCTTAAAATATATTCCTTCATTTGAGCTAACACAACATGGATCTAAATAGAGACATTTAGTATATTGACCTAATATTGAAATTTTGCAAGAGTGCTTTCTGAGTCAGTAATTGCAATGTCTTTGTAAGGTATATGGCACTGTATTGATTCAGAGCCCATCACTTGTGTCTAGCCTGGCATTTGAGCCTGCTGATGATAACACTGACATCTACAGCAGGTAAAAAGCATTAGAAAATACACAGTTTCCTTCTGGTTTCTCACTTCTTGATAAGTATTTTAGTTGTGTGCATTTCTGTACTGTCTTGAGACACAGAGGACTGTTTCAGTTGTAAAGTAGAGTTTGTTAAAAATGTTATAATTTATTAAGATTGCTAGACTGACTTGATACTAGATAGAAAAGTTTTGTTTAATATACACTGTGGAGAATAACTCTGGAATTGTATTTATTGCTTGAAATGCAGCATTATAACATAGAAAGAAAATAGCAAAGTCATATTCTAAGGATTTTATGAATATTCAGTTCAGCTTTTCAATTCATTATTTGAGGTGAAATATGCGCAGTTATTGCTGTCTAAAAAAGCTTTTCATCTCTTTATTTCTTCATTAGCACAATTAAGTTAATGTCATCATTCTCACATGAATTTGTGGTTTAATTGTGTACAGTTTATAGCATTATAATAGGGTGGTCAACATTTCCTTGGCAACAGACTCTGCCTACTTATAGACAGGTAAAAGATTTTTACATACACCATTTTTTGTATGGCAGCAATGAAATAATTTAAGAGAAATTATCTTTTTGAATTTGTACCAATGAATACAAGAAAAAATATGTTTGTGAATCTAAAAACTAGAATATTCTAGAAAAGGAGTTTAAAGAAGTTGAAGGAAAGAAAATTGAAGAATTACTACAGCATCTTTAAGAGGCATTCATTGGCTCTCTTATTTTTCAGTCTTTTATCAGATATCTTCTAGTCAGGTATCACTAGGTTTTCTATGGTACTTGATAAGAAGCCTTTGCATGTTTTGTGAAAAAATTCTCAGAAGAGTTTGTAATGTAATCTGACCTACACTGATCTGTGCAAATTCTTTTGTGTCGCTCTTTTCATTTTCCTAAATGTCACTTATATAGTCAGATCAATAGTGAAATAAATTAGTAAATTAAAATATATTTAAGAAAATAAGTATTATAGCTAAGTTCAAAAAATGACAAAGTTCTGCTTCTAATATAGAAACCTAAATGACAGATGTTTATAAATAGATTTGTGTGTATGTTGAAGTGTCTGTTAAAGTATGCCTATAAAGTAAGTTTTGAATATTTTTCAGCAGTTGGATTTTCAGACCAAAATTGTCTTGTCATGAGTAAAAAGGTTTATTTATAAAATGATATGAATTTATATGTTTATATGCAGTATTTTATATCAGCTTAATTCACAACCTTATGTGAACAGAGATATTTCATTCTGAAATGTATACAGAAAGAAATCGTGCTATTTACAGAGTCAAGGAATCACTGAGCACAGTAAATGGCTCTTAGTCTTCCATAATTACACTTGCAGAAAGATGATTATCCACTGGTGTAGAACTTCTTCCAAATACCTAAGGAAGAAATAAGATTTAAGGAGACTGTATGAATCTAATTTCCTCACAATTGAAGCAAAAATAAATAAATGAAAGGGTTGGCTACTTTGCTATTCTCTTCAGAGAAATGGAACCAGAAATGGGAAACAAACTGGAAAACAGATTCTTTGAGAATGGGGGTCAGGAATTCTGCAGGTTGCCAAATACTGGAGCAAGAGGTACCGATACAAGTGTTGTAAAAGTGTGATCCATGCATATCACTGTATGTAATAATTTGCTTTTAAACAAATACCTGCATTTGCATTTTGCTTTTGTTTGGCTTATGCTAAAAATTATGTCGAGATAAATGGCCATTCTTTCCCAAAGATCAAAGACTGGAAGTGAAATTGTCTGGAAAAGTTCTGTGGGAGCACATATGAAACCAAGATCCTGCAGAAAGGCTTTGCATTTCTTGAAATACTGATGCTTTCCCTAATACATGGAGGATTTCTGCATCTTACTGCCATTTGGTTTTTGGAGTTTTTTTCTTATGGCAGCCTAACTGTTGTGGGAGTTACCATCACCCTGGGATTTCTGCTTACATAAAATCTCCATGGCAGCAGTGTTCCATAATAGAGAAGGGATTGCAGGAAAATTCCCCCTAGTCTGAAATAGAAGATGCCCTTTTGCTGGACTGCAAGTCTCATCTTCCCAAGCTCTGTTTCCTAAAAATAATGCAGACTTTTTCTCATTAAATATCTATTTTAACAATGAAAAGCACTTGCATTTTGTGCTACTCTTGCTGCATGTATCAGTCATACATTTTACTGTAAATAATTAGAGATACTATAATAGATCTTGCAGTTATCTCTAGCTGAAAACTCACCAAAAACTGCTTTTATATTATAGTTCTTACTGTCCTGCAAATATACCATGTAACTCTCAAGTCATGGACTGCAAATAGAGTCATAAAACTGGGAAAAATGAAACAGTTAAAATTACCTATATGGACTTTAAATTTCTTCTTTCCTTTTTTTTTTTTTAATTGTTTACTCTTTCTTTCATAGCAGTTGTGAGAAATAGGTAAACTTCATGTGAAGGGACAACAGAAAAATCAGATTCCACATTGATATTGGATGATAAGAAATTTGAAGCTTTTCCTTAGTCAATAGTATGTCAAGAACAAGTCATATAGTTCCATGTGTCATAGCATGACAAGAACAAGTCATAGTTTCCCTGTCTCTCAGTTTAGTTCAGAATAACATTACAGCTAGAATGTCTGCCTACCTCATAGAAGTGCTTAAAAGCTGAATAAAAACCATATAAAATATTTTGATGTATTTATATAAAGTGTATCGAAGTATCTTTAATTTTTTTTTGTTGAGAAATGATAAATTAAACTACTTGACTATGAATTCTATTTTAAGCAAGACTACAAAATTAATTTTGGCTGAGGAAGAACATAATACTCTTGATGCAAAATATTTAGGTATCCATTTAGTGCAATAAGAATTTCTATTATCCTGTCACTCACAGAATTTAAATCAAGTTCATGACCTTAGAACTCATTAACTGCTATAAATAAACATGTTATCATCACATACTTTTATTTTGAGGATGAGATTATTTTCACCTGCTTAAGAACATAGACCTAAAGTCAGTAAACACATTCCTTTTCTCCTAATGTAACTTACTTTTATAAAATCATCTACTATCCCATCTCAATGACTGTTACTGGACATTATAATAGCACTGACACTTTTGTGAAAATGAACAGGATTTTTCTCGCAATAAGAAGGTTGCCTTTGTTTCAGATTTTTAGTCTTCTGACTTCTGCCTGTATTTTAAAAAGGTAGATGTGTTACCCAAAAAGCCTGACTACTGCAGTTAACTTCAGGTAATATGAATCACAGCACTGTTTTCTTCACTCATATTAAATATATCAATGTAATTACTAACTATTTCATGCAAATATTTAGAAAAACGCAACAGGAGCTAGTGTACCCTAAGTTTTAGAAAAAAACAGTTCCAACTTTCTACAGTTTTCCCTTTTCCAAAATCTTAGCAAGAGTAATAGTTCAACCACACTTCCCCCACTAGATGCCCTCCTTCTAGGTGTTGGAGAAAAGCAAAGTGTTTTCGTCTGAGCCATCAGTGTCCTTTCAATTGTTTGATATTCCTCTTCTAAATCATGTTCTTTGGAAGGACTTTTGGAGCAAATAGGTTTTCTATCCGATGTGAGAAATCCACTAAATCTCCTATACTGGTAAGATTTTATGAGATTTCTCTTGGCTCTTGATGGTTCTTTAGTTTTGAAGTGTGACATTTGCAATTGATCTTCTGTTTGCTACCATTTCACCTGTATGTGGAATAGAGTTGAAGTAAGGGTAATTGAGGAATCAAAGTGGGAGCAAACAGGCAGGAGAGTATTTTGTTTCAGCCATCCTCCACTGTTTTGTTGCCTCTCTAACCTTCTCCACACCAATCCCCTCTTCCCTCTCAGTCTATCCAATTTCTCCAGTCCTCCTTTTAAAATACCTTCCTCCTTAAAATATTAATCTTATCAACATTTCTCATGAGAAAAGTTACATAATAAGGGTTTTCCACAGGATGCCAGCGGTGTGTCTTTACTGGGCTGGCTTTATATAAGCAGTGTTTTGCAAGCCAGCTTGCTGTATAGTCTCAGCAGAAAGTGTTTGGGAGCAGTAATAACCCACAGTCCGCTTCACAAAGGAAGTGAGACTCATTTCTTAAGTCAGTTCCATACATGTTTTTGATAAATGCTCTGAAAAAGTACTCCGTGTCTCATCCTGCAAAGCCAGTCCTCTATCTAGAAAATGCAAAAACCACAGCCACTAAAAAACCTCTAAAAATATGAATAGGTGGGGTTATGAGGCTTTTTGTGATGTAAAAAATGAGGATTTTTTTTTTCCCAATAATACATGTTATATCAAAGCATTGCCAGATTATTATAATTTTAAAATATGCAGTATTTAAAGAAGCATCATATTTTAAACTGGATAAAGAAATTGTTTTGCTGTAAAAATAACTTCTGGGATAAACTTATATTGTAAAACATCTTTTATGAAAAAAAAAAATATTGTTAATTTTAGTAGCTAATATTCCCAGTATCTCATCAATTAAATTTTATTAGTGACTGCCCCACATATTGATCAAATTTAGCTTAGCTGAGACATTAAACCAATGTCATATCCTTATAATTAATTCTTGCTAATATTTCTGTATTAGGAAGTACAAAGACAGTGCTTAAATCTTGCTAAGTCAGTGCTGTATACTTGCTTTAGACAACTGTCTCCACCACAAGAACTGAACACAAAAAATGTCAGTTGCATTTACTAAATTCGTGGTACTTTTCTAAAAATAGTTTAGTTGTTTCTTATAATGTAATTATGGAAATTAATTAGAAAGAATGGATAATATTTTTAAAAGATGCCATACCCTGAAAATAACAGTATGGACTCATTTTGAAAGTATCAATTGCTGTTTCTGTTGCAGAATTTATAAAACACTCTCTAAAGCTTTTATTTTGCTGAGAGGAGAAATTCAAAGTATAATTAACAGCTTTGGATGAAAAAATTACTATCTGCTTTCATTTCTTATGACCCAGGAGATAAAGGTGGCAAACTAATTTTTAAAATGTTTTTTGTGAAACTGACGTTGCTCTGCCACAAGGCATTTTTTTTATCATAACATGAAATTAAAACAAAAGAGGGGAAACTGTAATTAATTTTGGAATTGTATTGATTTGTTAAAACAGTGCAAGTGATCCATTCTTTCTCCAACCATTGCAGTGTTAGGGTAAGCAACTACCTGGCCTCTCATCCTGCCCCAGCTAATAATTAAGGGCTCCAGAGCACTACATTTTACCTGTGGAAGATATATTAACAAAAAAAAAAAAAAAAAAAAAAAAAAAAAGAACTTGTAAACATTCCCCTCTCATGTAAAGCTTAAGTGGATATTAGCAAAGGGATTCTTCTTCACTATCAATGGGCAGAAAATTGACAAAGTATTCCCAGCTTTCTTCAGAGCCTTCCCTTTCCTCCATTTGTAACTCTAGATTATTAAGGAACTGAGTTTCTGTGGGAAAAGTGCTAGTAATGAACACCTGCCAGAAGGACAGTCCCAAATTACCTTGTTAGACTCTAATCTCAACCTAAAATTAATTTAGATCTTGGACACTTAATAAATCTCTCTTTCAAACCATCTGTTTGTTGCTCCCAAACAACTAGGGGTATGCCTGCACTGCAAAAATAGAAGTCCCAAACCATTTAACCTAGAAGAGCTGTAGTGAAGAGCTTTAGGCAGAGTTGTATAGCTATTTTTTCTCAAAAGCTGGTACAAGAATTTACTGAAAACTCTGGCTCACAGATATCATCCCTGAAACCAGTTGAAATGTATATTCAGATTATTATTGATTTACATTCCTTCTTTGCTGCACCAGATCAATGAGGACTAGTTAGTTTTTAAACACTACCACAGTTTTTGATTGCTGGGGAAGCATTATCATGCAATACTGATTTTAGTAATGTTGTGTCAGTTGTAATCCCTTGGTTTTTTTCCAAACTTTTGCCTTTACCCATTTCAAAATCACAATGAAGTGACCTATGTTGTCACTCTAATATTTCAGGAATACACATTCCTCAACCCAGCTTTTGACAAGGATAGTCCACTGATTATTTCCTGTATGTACTCATGAGTATATACATGTACATATATATATGAGTATATACATGTATGTATACATGTATATACTCATATACAAATATTTACACACATATGCACATCTTTTAAATATGAGTACATGTTCAAAATGGATGTTAAAATTGTGTCTGCATTATGTGCACTTTTTAAATCCTTTCCCTTATCTAAGTGATCTGACCTCTTTCTTTAATTGTGGAGAGCAGAAACTGCAGCTACGATGTACCCTGTAATAAATCTAATTTGTATGCTCAGTTCTCCTCTGTAGAAGAGAACAATGCATAACCTGGAACTGAACATCCTCAGGGAGCACTGACATTTTTCCCAGGAGGCATATTGCTATATGACCCACCAGTGCTTGGAGCACAGACTCAGCATTCTTTCTGCTGCCAGATGTACAGACATTTCTTAACCATTAATAAAGCATAGTTCATAATGTCGCATTCCATCACTGATACTGTGTGAGAACCATAAGCAAATATGTTTCATTCTGCATAGTTTGTGCACCAAGAAGCTACTACACCTTGTGAGTACCATTGGTCTCTTTGGAATATCTGATTTTCATGTTTTTCATCTGTGGTTCAAGCTATATGTGGTTCCTTGGAAGCATACACTTTTTATTAATTCCTTCTAACCCTAAAAGTTATCTGTATCCTGGCAATTTTTTGTTATTCTGGAATAGATGTGTTAACTCAAAAAGAGTGCTACTACTGAGCAACTGTCCTGATGCTTGTATGGGTGCACCTTCACAGATTGGTTTATACTGGTTTACACATCTGAGGCTTGATTCTGTTACTTTTGCAATCAGGTAATGATTAGCAAGAACTCATCCAGGAAATAATTAATGAATGTCACATTGGAATGAAGCTGAAATAAAATTTTCTTATCTCTTACCAGTTTGAAAACATCTGCATGTTTGAAAGCTTTGTTCTAATATTGTTTTAGTAGAGAAAAGTGTGAGTTAATTGTAGATGAAAGATTTACTGTTATTATGAAATGCTGTCATTAAAAGATGTAATTTCCCTTTATAAAATCAGGCTGTATATAAACAGTGTTTGAATTCTGTTAAAAGCTCAGAATACAAGTCAAAATATCTCAGCTTGCTCTTGGCTTGGAAGTTCATGACATCAGTTTCATATGAAGTAGTGTCTAACTCAATGGTGTTTTCAGCTACAACTTGTGGGAACTCAGCTAAAATATCTAAATATTTTAACAGGAATTAACTGAACATGTATAATATAATTTTAGATATACTTTTGACAACATAAATTACTGCTTTCAGTGCTTCTTTCTATGAAAATAAATAATTTCATATTGACAGGTCTATTTCGTATTAGAAAAAAAGTTGGGAAACAGTACATTAAAACTGATGTTATATTTCCCCTTGCAAAGAAGAGATGATAATTAACTTAAACTAGGTAACCAATATATGTGCTATCATTAATGTGATTGTTTTGCATGGCCTTAGACAATATAAATTATAATGCATTTTAAGTGAATGTTTTAAAAGCAAACAGTAAAAACTTTAAGCAATAAAAATATTATAATCAATCTTAAAGCAATTTCTTTCAATCTTATTCCACTGAGATTGGACTTGCTTGGGAAAGAGGTTCTTTCCTGTGTCAGATGTGTATTAAAATATGAATGTTAGCAGTATTTGGATCCTTCGTCAGCAGACCTATTCGACGTAGAAAGGAGCCTACTGGGCTCCATGACAGTCATCAGTCTGTCTATTTTGAAAAAGAAACTTGTTTTTACAAAGGTTAACCAGGTGGGATTGGAATTAAATTCAAGCTGACAATGCTCTAAGGCACTTCATTTGATTTTGCCCTTCATCAACCTGTGAATCCTGTTTAGAAAACCGCAACACATGGCAGAATGCTGTAAATGTGGAAACACCAATTTTCAAAAAGTGAGTACTCAAATTGACAGTTGCAACAAAGAGCTTCTAAGTGGTACACAGGTGAAATGGATTTAGATGAACTGTTTGCCAAATAATTTTGAATAGGGAACACTTTTGGGAATATCAAAACATTTCATGGACAATTGATAAAGAGAAGAAACACATTCTAACAAATTCGAATTGCTTCTGAGTGAATACATTGAGCCATGAAAAATTATGTTTGGTGTCCTTGTGGACAAAGTATTTTTTAAATAGGAATTTCTAGTGTTCCAAAAGTTAGAAAAATATGCTTGTTTAGCATACAGGACTGTTATTCCTTGGGCTTTGTTTTAAAGTAGTTTGCTAGCTTTTCTATGGCAGTGCTTCTGCATCATTCATTGCGTACATTAACCACATCTATATTTTATTTCTGTTTCACTTGCACTTTTTGACAGCTTGAAAATTTCTACCTTATCTTAAACTTTCATTAGGAAATATCTGCAGGCTACAGGCTGATAGTCAGAAATAAGAGGAGCCCTATCATTCTGACCTTATCAGGCTGCTATGGACAATTTTTCTTCTACCAGTAGAACTTGATACTTTTAATCTGATGTTTTTTATATTAAAATTTAGCATATCTACTGAAAAAGCGAAGCTGTCTTGAAATAAGAAATGTTAAACTAAATAAAAATTTCCTTTGAGTGTATAGCATGTATTTAAGGGTTAGCAAGATAATAATTGAGATATCCTCGGCTGCCCTATGGGTTCTCTTGAAGAATTTCTAGTTATTGGCATGCATTTTTTACTCTAGTGATAATAGAGAAATATGTGCAGTACAAATGAGTTCTTTTCACAGAATTGTGTGGTGGTGGGACAATAGAATGAAATGCATAAAACACCTCACAGTTCCTTGAATGGAAGGACAACTGTGTGGGAATGACTAACTGAAGTATACATTTGCAAGAGCATAGTCTCAAATTAGTGGGTTTGTTTCACTTGAATACTTGAAATTTACATGCAAGGGTTGTTTAGGGGTTTTTTTAATAGCTTAAACCTGTTTAATACAATGTAAAGAAAAATCCATAATAACATTAATTTCTTTATGTGCAAAAATAATTTCCATTAAATTCACCATTATCAAGATATTTAAAAGTTCTGTTCATCAATTTTTTTTTGTAATTCATATTTCAGCCAGCACCACATGCTTTGGAAGCAGCAAAGGTTCTGACTGTTCTGATAACAGTGTTGATAACAGGTGCCTGTGTCAAGGACATAGATATTGCAGATGCAATTTATAAGAAGCATGAAATAAAATTGCCAATAAACATTATCATAGGACAAGAAAGAGGAAGAAAAATATCATATTGCTGTTGCTTGCTGAGGTTTTTAGTGTGTAACTTTAGCTGAAAGCTAAAAAGACTGACTGGTACATTTGAGAGCTTTCTCTGACGGAGCAAAATTTTGTGTACATGAGAAGCTTGAACATGGATTTTATTGTCAGTGTGATGCCAGTGATTTCAGAAACATCATACTAGTAAAACAGACTGCTTTAAAACATTTCTTCCAAAGGATGAAAATATTTTTATATCAAAATTTAGTATCTTCTTTGTGGGAGTTTGTTTTTCTTTGTAGTTTTTGTGTGCTAGTTGTTTCCCACTGTCAACAGAAAACTAAGTAGAGAATCCCAAATTGTGATTTCACAAATACAATATTCTAATAAATCTTTACTAGAGAAGAAATTTACATCTGTCACAGTGAGTACAACAGCATTTTGTTGAAAAATATAAAAAGAATGTAAACTTACTTTATATCTTATAAAAAAAATCATGTAAATGTATATTGGTCAGTATCAAATTTTAAAAATCCTGACAATATTACCAAAGAGGCTGATATAGTACATGGAGTAAATCAATGTGACATTTACAAAATAATTTTTATTTCTTCAATACTGAAAAAAAGATGTGATTGAATTTGTTTTTTGTACTTTTTATAAGCTTTTTATTTATCCTTCTTTTTGGCATGCTATGTCCAAATACATGGTGCTTTTTTAATGCACTAATGACTTCTAAGACTTCAATTTTGAGGTTATATTCCATATTATACCTGTAGTTAGCCTGGAAGTACTTCATAATTCTTCAGTTCAGTTCAGGAGACCTCTACTTTTCAGTTAGTTCAGTACTACACCTGTTGTATACACTGATTTTCTAAATTCTTACCAGACAAAACTGAAATTTAGTAGGAGAAATGTCTTGGGATGATGGCTAACAGAAATTTTTTTTATAATTGGATTAGTATTTTTTAGATCTGCCTGCCAATAAGGGTATTGAATAAAGAGGTTCAGGAATGAAAAGCTTTATTCTGTGTTGCTGAAGTAGTGATTAGAAGCAAGTACCAGTAAGACATGTGAATGCAAGTGATGTATTTGTCCAGTAATCCATGCTGGAATTTTAAAAGGAAGGATGGCTGATGAAATTCATTTAAAAATGGACAAAACACCTCAAAACTATCACTCACATTCATTTTGGTATTCAGGTAGTGATGTCATGCCAGACACAGTGAAGTTAATTTTTTAATACAGATTTTAAATTTTTAAAATAACTAATACCCAGATTAGGAAGAACAAACTCTGGACCTTTTTTATGTAATTGTTATAATAAATATATGTTCTGTAATTTATTTTCCTCAGTAAAATTTTTCCTTTTATTGTCATCATTACTTACCTCAGAATACTACCCATAACAAAGTCTAGAATTCTGAATTCATTACCTTACAGAAGACAGTGGTTCTGTTACATAGACAACAGATAGAAAACAACAGCACATAAATAAAGCAGAAGAAATATCATGTTTACCTTGATGTATCATATATTATCTTAAATGATCTATTTATCTTAAAACTACTAGAGCTTTACTGTGTCAGAAAATGATGAAATTACATTACAACAATTACTGTGAGATGGTATTAAATGAAAAAATTAACAACCCCCTCCACCATACCTGTTCTTTACTAGCAGAATCCTTATTTTTTCAATATATTACTTTAAATTGAATATTTAGGCATTTTCTCTGGCCAATTTTCTCAGTGCAAGAACTGTAGTCTTTATAGTTTCTTTCAACAATTCCTGTGGATTTTTTCCCCCTTATTTCATGCACAACATTTTATCTTTTTCTGTTTCAACAAATTTTTTTATGAGTGCCAATTTTTAATTTAGGTTGGAATAATTCAGCTGCTGTACCAAAGATTTAAGTTCAAGACTTAACATTAGGCTAACTTTATATTAATATTTCTAATAATATTTCTGTCATTCAGAAATATATCAGGTCACCATTATCTGCTGGCCCACAGATGTAAATTTTACATGTTTTACATGAAATTTATGAAAAAATTAAGTTAGGGGAAGGTCATTCTGCTGTGTGGGACTGTAATATTACACTTGATGAGCCATGTCAACTCCAAACAAATAATCAGATTTTCCACCATAATTAATAAAACCTTTATAATAAAACCTAATAATTAATAAAATCTGTCGCAGACATCTTTTGTGAAAAATCTTTTCTTTAAGATTTTTTCTGTTGAAGTTGAGAAGTTTCAGCAACAAATGTAAAAAATTATTATCTGCTGCTGTGGAATGCAACAGGTCTACTTGTGATTGGTTTTTTTTAGATGTTTATAATTAATGGTTAATTAAGACGGAGCTATCTCAGAGTCCAAGAGAGCTGCTTTCTGTTTTCATTTTTTCTTTTCTATTCTTAGCATGGCTATGTTCTGAAGAAATTTTTTCTATTTCTGTTTAGTATAGTTATAATGTATATATGTATATCATAAAATAACAAATCAAGCTTTCTAAACATAGAGTCAACATTCTCGTCTCTTGCTTCATCTAAGAACCCCTGTGAACACAGTCACAAAAATCCTTTTCAAAAAAGGATGGCAACTTAAGGCACTGAGATTCCAGGCATATTTTTGATATCTTGTGTCTGTATAGTTATTTCCAAATAAGACAGTAAGAGCGCAGAGGAACTACAGAAGTCATAGAAGTTACAGGGTGCGCTTCTCGCAGGTGTTGCTGTCATTGGTTTACTCAGACACTGTATGCAGAAGTGTAAGAGAAGCAGCTGGCTTCAGCCATTCGTGTAGACCCCTTACCTCACTACTTACCCCATATTCTTTACAAACTTTACCATCTCTCTGTGCCTTGAGTCAGTTTCTTCTCCACTCTTTCAGCCCTCCCATTATCCTGTAGCCTAGTGAAGCTGAGGAGGAGCACGGGTGATCCTTAGGGATTGTGGGCATCCCTGAGTTTCTCTGGTTCCATCCCTTCTGGTGTCTTTCTGCCGTCATCTGCACTAGGGCTGTGAGGGAAGGGAGACAGGAGAGCAGCTGGCATTGTGCAAATCAACTGCTGCTCCCATCCCTTAAATTAGAGACTACATTTCCCATAGATCACATTTCAAAAAGTCCATGTTTGCAAAAGCTGTCTGCTAGATTTAGGCTTTGTAGAAAGCCTCATCCCTGGAGAAAAATGCAAACTTCATTTTCCATGTAGTTAACAGACCTAATACATGCTGTCAAGCTTATTCTTTTTGAGCACTGTGTATCACTCACCACCTGATTCCACTGATACAGCTGGATCAATATTGAGAGAATAGAAATGGATCTTTCTTATCAGGAGACAAAGGACATTCATATTGTAGAAATTGTAATTCTGGATAAACTCCTTAATGCTAGGCAGAACTCACGTGCAGTATTGCCTATTGATGCACATTTCTTATATTTTAAGATCAAAAAAATTATACTCAGGATTACCCATAGATATTTTCTCATGTAATTGCTTTTGGGGTAGCTGTCATCAGTTTTGTAAAGTGATTTAATATTTCTGCATAGAATAACTGCACAGGATGGAAAACAGCCTAATAGCAATGAGATTATGACTACAAATGTGGTTTTTAGAATAATAGATCACTCTTGTTATCAAATATGAATGAAAGATTGAGACCATCATTGTTTGCATCCTCTATCTGCATAGCATCTCTCAAGCCAAACCTTATGATTTGGGAACTCATGCTTCAGATTATGGCAGTGGCAATATTCTTTCATAATGGTGTGGGTGAGGAAGAGCAGTACTATGGGCATTCCGATGGCAGTCATTCTGAAAATGTCCTTTCACACAGAAGCACTCAAATCCACCAAATCAACTGAACTCTGCATTTCTTGGCTGTTATATATTCAAATAATAACTTGATTTCATATTTATTTTTCTGTCACATGACTAATTTAAGCTGAAAGGGCTTTGCTGTTGTGAAGTTCTGAGTGTTGACTCTGGCCTGGAAATAGGAGCCCACCAGCTGCTCACTTATTCCAGCAGTTTAGGGAAGAGGATTGGAAAGGCAAAAGTTAGTGGGGTCAAGATAAATATAATTTATTAAGTGATGGGAATCAAAGGGGAAAAAAGGGGTGATGCAAAAGCAATTGCTCCCCACTCCTGATCTGCAGACCAATGCCCATTTCTGTGTCCTCTGTGAAGGGATGGTCTGTCAATCAACATGGCATGTTTCATGAATTGAATTTATTAAAGAAAGCGTCGGTCTCTGCTTTCTCATAGCACTTTAAGCTATTCATACAAACCTTCTCTCACAAAATAATAGGCATTTAATTTCCAATTTCAATGACCTACAAGGTCTTTTGATGGTCATGTTTTTCTGGCTTATGTACTTAGACCATTAAGAACTTCTTCTTCTGGCCTATGTTAGGAGCAGTATAGACTGCCATGCTGCCTTTGTGCTCTCCCTCGAATATGTTGCCGCTTACTGAATTTAGCATTTCAGATATCAGTAAACTTCTTTCAGTATATTAGGCCAGTTTTTCTCTTCAACTCCAGGGTAAGCTGAAAGCAAAAATGACTTGCAGTTTGGAGACCATATCTGCTCACTGGAAAACATTCGAAATCTTTCAATTTCTGAAAATGTTACAATAGCTGACCTCAATATTTTCTCGTTTTATGAATAAGAAGACTGTGATTTTACAGTTTTACTTCTACATATTAACTTTTTTTTTTTTTTTTCTCAAAAGAGAAGCTCTTGCAGCCTAAAAAAATGAATTTTTAAGTACCTGCATAGCATTTACTGAATTGTTGATACTGCTCTGGTATCACCCTTTTATCTTAGCATGTTATGACTGCTGTGAAATAGATATGAAACAGAGGTTAGATGCTTTCCCAGTTAGTCTACTTTGCCTTCCATAAACATTCAATCCGTAGCAGAGAGCACTGTAAAGGTTACATGAAGCCACAAGAAAGAGTGTGAAATCACATTGAATCATATTAGTCAAAGCATTAATAGGATGAGAATGATTAGCCTTATAACCTAGCTGTATTTTGGGAATCACATTTAAACTGGTCTGTGTTGTAGGCACACAGTTTGTGGTCACTGGGAGTGGGGCTGCGGCTGAGCCTCATCCCCAGTGGGCTGCAGCTGTGCAGGGCAGGTGACCAGCACTGAAGGTGATGGGGCACAGAATGCTGGGCTGCACTGACCAATCACAGAGGGGTACAGAGGGCACACAGGTGTAGGGCATGTGAGATGAAGAGTATAAAAGGTTGTACTGTAGGCTAACAAAGGGTTGGAGATACTTGGAGCCTTCTTTGGTGTTAGTTGTGCCTCCACCGGCATCCTGCTGGGTATGTACTATCGTATTAAATCTTTGGAGTGGAGAATTGCGCTGTGCAAAAAAATTTCTTGATGTAGCATCACACTGTGTTGCCTCTTAAGCCTCCTGAATCCATGAGGTTTAAGATAACTTTATGACGTCCTCCCAGTAGCTCAAAATTTTAAGGATGTTAGATTGTCTACTTAAGGTTGAGAGCATTATGAAAGATATTTCCAATGCTTCTTTTCCCGGCGGTTCAAGCCTCTCTTATATTTATTTAGAATCCTGCACAACAGTCCTACACAATTTGAAGAGAACCAATTTAACCAGGTGGCAGCCAGCCATTTGATAATAACTCAGCAGTCATAGCAACAGTCTCCCAGCCGTGGCAAAGAATTTGTCTTTGTTATCTTGCCTCAAAATACAGCCTAAGAATCATTAGCTGACCTCAGCATCTGTATAAAATAATTGAGAAATGAAAGATTTTTCTGGTTTTGTTTTCCAAGGTCTACAACAGTATTAAAAATAACTATGTGATACAAGTCCAGACACAGAACAATTGTTTAGGCTGTAATTGTTTGCAATGACAGAAATCCTTTTTCTTGGATTATTTCAAATTTTATTTTAAGGTCTTTTCATTTATAAATGCTGTAAAAAACAACAATTTAGTTTAGGCCTGTTTGTAAATGTAACTATGTATGGGTATATATGAATGCATATATTTTAATTTATTTTTAATTTTTTGGACTCTAATAATAATGTCTTCACCAGTTTCCATTTGAAGCAAGTACTATTTTTTTACTAATTTTTCTGTTGGTTGTGCTGTCAATTGATACCTGTAATTCCTAAGCACACACATATGATCCATTTTTCATAAGATTGATCTTCAGCTCAGACTGGTTGTCTGCTGTTGCAGAAACAGATGATCATTTTTGAGTCCCAATATGAGCAATAAGGAGGGAATAGCCATTTAACCATAAAATATTTTTAAAGATGATTTTTTAAAATAGATTTGCTTTAAATTAGGAGTCTCCAGAATAGTACTTGGTGATATATTGCCAAGATGCTTATTCAAGTTACTAAACTTGTTTCTGAAACATTTATGATAAACAGTATCAACTGTTGTGAATCCTCATTGAATTAAAAATTATTTTCTGTGCTTAAAAAAAATACCATCTTGTAAGACAGGAATAATTTTATAGATCAGGAAGTTTAATTCGGATTCTTTAGTTTTATTTGTTCGAATACACTAAGAATTTTCAATGTTCTGGTAAACTGTGAGCCGTAGTTCTATGGGCTTGCATGGCAAGTATATGGCAGCAAGGGGGGTGGCGATAGGGGGGCTTCTGAGAGAAGCTGCCAAAGCTTCTGCAGTGCCCAATGCAGACAGTGTCAGCACTGGATCTGCTGCTGGACAAAGCTGATCCCATCAGCCACATCGTTACCACCTCTGTGCGAACAGAGGGAAGGAAGGGAAAAAAACCCCTCTACAATTACAGCTGAGGAGTGAGAATAAGTGCGAGCAGCACCTTGGCAGACGGCAGGAGCAGGGGGAGAGGATGCTGCAGGCGCCAGGGCTGGGTGCCCTGAGCCCTGATGCCGTGAGCATCCTGGGCAGGCAGCACAGGGAGGAGCCCGCGCCCGGGCAGGGAATGCCTGGACCGTGCTGGGGCCCCAGGGAAGCCCCTGGCAGAGAGAGCAGCCCACACTGGAGCAGGGGAAGAGTGTGAGAATTCTACCTCTGAAGAGGAAGGAGCAGCAGAGACAACCACGTGTGATGACCTGACAGCAACCCCCATCTCCTGTCCCCGGGTGTGGCTGAGCAGGGAGGAGTCGGAGAATTTGGGAGTACAGTTTTGCCTAGAAGAAAGGAGTTGGAGAAAAGGTGTCTTTTACTATTTGGGTTTGGTTCTCATTATTCTATTTTAATTTGCTTGGTTATAAATTAAATTAATTTCCCTAAGTCAAGTCAGTTTTGCCCATGACAGTCAGGGCAGAGTGATCTCTCCCCACCCTTACCTTGATTCATGAGCCTTTCATGATATTATCTCTCCCCTGTTCAGCTGAGAGGCAGAGTGATAGAGGGGCTTTTGTGGGCACCCAGCATCTAGCCAGGGTCCACCCATCATGTAATATTATAGTATTATTTTAACAAATTTTTAAAGCAATTTTAATTTTATTTTGTAATAGGTGAATCATTAATCTTGTTATTTACACATCTTACGTTGCCACCAAATCTTAAAGACATAATTTTAATTTTTACACATTCTGTTTTGTTAAACTAGCACCACGATTAGCATACTAGAAGACACTAATGCAAAAATTCTTTACCTTCATCGAAGTAAGATTAATTTTTTTTCCTAGATTAGGGACATCCATTAGTGATTTAGGAATAAGATAAAAAATGAGTAAAAGGCCAAAATATGTACCTTGTAAAGCAGAAACCTTGTTTTAATAACTAAGTATTTAACTAACTGGCATTGCTCCAATGAGTGCTTCATGGAGTTACTACACTTTCACCAGATTTAATTGAAATCATGACTCCATTTCCAACATTATCACCAGCTATGAGATTGCAATTGCTCTGTAAATTCCTCTCTGATACAGTAAGGGATACACCAAAGTTGGTAAACTTCTGCGTAAAGGAACCAGAGAACATTGTTTCAAAATCCACAAATGAATGCCTGAAATGCTCAGAGGTAACTGGATTCCTGTCTGCTCACATAAAGCCCTGAAGTTGGGGGGGGGGGGGGGGGCTCTTCATAGACTCTCTGAACAGGTAGAATTTTAGAATTTCAGCAAGTTCCTTGTGTTTGGTCTGTTCTCTAGCCTGGACTCTGCAAAAGTCCAAATACAAGGCGGTTAGAGTCAAAGTTTTTGCTGGAGTATCAAGCTGTACATATCTGATTGTGTCTGGAATATCCTGAGTTTTTTGTCCTGCCTGTGTATTTAACCTGCTGGTTTAGGGAAATGGATGTGCCAGTTCTTCCAGGGACACTTTTTATTTAGCCTCAGAATAAATTATATTACCACTGTATCTCTTTGTCTGTCTTTAGAGAGATCCAGACAGGATCTTCTTTCACACTACTGAAACTATATGCTGCTCTTCAGGTTTAGGAATGGATAGCTCTGGAGTCTATAATATCCCTAATGTGTCTTCAGATCATTGGTTGAATGCTTGAAAACAATGAACTGAAGCAGCTTGGTGCAATGAAGCTTAACTGAAAGCAGGCCTGCCCCTGTTGAGAAGGCTGTTTATTTAAGGCTGGTTTTGGTGTTTTCTTTTGACAAAGGTTAAGCAGCACCCTGCAGAGAGTGTTGGCTGTTACAGACCATGTTAACTTAGGAATTTTATTCTTCCCTGGCTAATACAACTGCAGAAGAGAACCACCTAGCTGCCTAACTTGAACATAAGCATCCTGTTAGAGACACAACAAAAAGGCTACTATTCCTAGGTAATCAGTGAACAGGAATTTAACTCAAAGAGATTTAATCAGATGTTCTTGAGCACATTTAGGAACAATAGAGAACTTTTCTACTAAGTCACATGGCTGGTACTTTTATTAATTTTATAGATATTTCTATTTTTAAACACAACAGATATTTTCACTATACATTTAGAAATAATGCTGCTGAGTTTATAAAGCACTTTAATATTAGAAAAGGGCTTTAAAAATAGCTATCAATAATGATTAATTTTATGCATCCCGAATGAGTTAATTAAAATGAAAGTAATGTTTCCATTTTAACAGGAATTCTGCTATTCTGCTGGTGTCAAGGAGATGAAAGTATTTGGGCAGATTTTTAGCACCTTACCTTGGTGCCCGGTGGACATAACAGAAATTAAGCACACATAATTAATACCAACAGAAAAAAATAATTGTTAAAAGCAATAATTGCCATCTGTTCTTGTCAGTATTATTAATGGGCATAGAATAGCCTTTATTGCAAAATAGCTTATAACTGTGGTGTTGACAAAACTTGTTTCTTTCAAAGTAGCTGGACTTGCAGTAAAGAAGGTAAGGTGAGCAAACAAATTCAAAATGTTAACACAGCCTAAGAGTATTGGTGTATCAGCCAATTTATAATTGGTTGCAGCTTGCAAGGAATGCAGATCTCACAGAAATAAAACCACAATAGTACTTGTGGATAAGGTGCTGAACCTTTCATATGTTATACTTTGGTGTCTTGTGACTGTTACAGTTGATCTGGCAATGTAAGTTTGATTTCTTGTTTTCTGAGGAAAAATTATGCCTTCAGTTTCCATAGCTACTAGTGTTTAGTTGATGTATTTGCTATGCAAAAATAAGCCTTTTTCTCAGTTTTGTAAATATAGTGTTCTCTATATTGCAAGACTTTTGAATAATTGTCTTGGCCTATAAGGAACAATTTAATGCAGTTTAGTAAAATGATACTTTACAATTAGTTATCATCAGGTTCTCTTCTAACACAGTTTCCTAAGGCTTATTTGTGTTCTTGGGTTATTGCCAGATTCCTAAAGTCTCCTGAATATCTTCAAATCTGGTAGCTGAATTCTGCAACTTGGCAGAGGAGTAGAGGTCTGAAATAATAGGTTCTTACACGATTCAGGTTTAGGTAAAGGATGTGTGATTTATGTAAAGAAAAAATTGCTTGGGGAAAAAATAACATGATTTTATTCTTTATTTTCCGTAATACAGAGTGAGGATGTTCTGTGGGCTGTGGCAGAACCCAGAGCAGAGCGATCCTGTTGTGGATGGCCTATGCTTGTAGCTCACAGAACATCTTTTGTCTAGCCTGAAAGAACCAAATGCTGCCAGTTCCATGGACCACTGAGGAACATGTGCTGGATTCTTTTGTTAGCACAGGATTCAAATTACAGTTACTTGTAGAGTGTGGAGAAATTAAATATACATTGCTATTCAGGAATGTATAGCTTTAGCTAAATGTTTATACTCTGATTTTCCCATGCTGAAAGATGTTTGAGATGCTTTCTGAACTGAGGCAACAGATGTGTGTCTCTTGAGGCAGTGAGCTCTGCAACTTAACAGGTTCATAGAGAAGTTCAGAAAGGTATCAATTTAGATGGTGAAACTGAGAGCCTTGATGCGATCTCTGAGCAAATAAAATTGGGCTTTTCACTGGGTTTGAGCAATAATACTTTCTGTTTAAAATGTAAGTACATTTCGTTTGCATAGTGTTTTCCATGTGTGTGTCACTTTTTTCTATATGCCCATTTTGTTATTCTGGTCATGTATTACTGTCATTAATTAATTTTTTTTTCAATTGAATTTAATTTTAATGCCAATAGCTCAAAACAAATACTTTTAAACAACAGAGTCTGTAAGAGATCACCAAATGGGTCTTGAAATCAACTCTCCAAAACTCTTACGTGTTTTGGTTTTCTCACGGTACATTTAAGATTTAATTCTTCAAATTTTTCATCATTGGGAGATTACCATCCATTTCTATACATGGATAATGTAACACAGGAATTTTTTCCCTATGATTCTAACAGGGCTATTAAATTGCTATTTCAAAGGCGTAGTTCCCAAAACATTAAGAAAATTAGGGATTTTAGGTTCTTTTCATTCTGAAAAGAATTTCAGATTAAAAAATGTTCAGTTCATTTTATAGAGATTGATGACAGAAAAACTCAATACTTCTAGAAACAGTTTGTCTTCCTGTAGTAATTTCAACCAAGGAGATAAAATGGCAAATTTCATGCAAGAAATAGTGTAATCTCTTAGTTCAGCATTCAGAATCACTGGACAAAAATATTTTGCTGATGCTGACAAAGAATTTATATACTCCTTTTATATTTTCTAGCTTGCAAGGTGAGAGTAATCACTTAGAGCAATTCATAATTCTTAAAGCTCTGGTCTTAAATCTCTTACCAAAAACTTGCCTGTGATAAAAAAATCTTAGAAAACTTCAGCTTATTCAACAGTTGTGTGGTTTGGATGTCCCCTTGCACTGGGATAAGGGGCTTTTAAGAATTTGCAGGAACAAATGCAATACTTTAATAGATCATAAAATAAATGCTGATGGAATATCTCTCATTAAATTACGTGAGTAGATGTCAGACTCACTGATTGAACTGATCCTAATTATAGTAGTACATGTGCAGGTTATCCCCTATACCGTAGGATAATGATTAGCCTCACAATTATGTGCAGTAACTCTGTAATATGATGCTATACTAGTATCTTTAAACATATGAAACTACTAAGTAACTAAGTTGATAAATCCATGTTCTAAAATCAGTACAACTATGAAATTATCTGAGTTTAAGGCATAGCCAGCAGAACTAAAGTTATGTGAGTTGAAGGCATATACCATCTTCCTAAAAGTCAGAATATACGTAAAGGGAAATGTCCAGACTTGCGACTTGGAATTCCATTGTGAAGTGTTTTTCCTAAAAGCTACATTCACACAGATAGTGAGTTTTACATTTGACCTCTGTTCTTTAAAGTAGTTCTCTGTTTTTGTCTTGAACACCAGGAATATCACTAGATGATCTGAGAAGAGAGTCTTCGTTTGGATGGCCTTACAAGGTCATCTGTTTTTATTTTAAATAATTATATCTGTAGATAAGTTATCACTGGGCCAAATTCGAAATTAAGAGAGAATTGCTTGATGGTTAGCTTCCTAAAGAATTAGAAGTGCTAGACCAAATTCATGAAACTTATTATGCCACTTGTTATCAGACCATACACTTTGTTTCTTACACTTAAGTACAAAAAGAATTAATAGACTTGCTTTTGTAAGCTAAGCAGTCGCTAATTTTCTCCAGGAAGCTGTCTTGTTGCTGCATGCCATTGATAAAAATGAAGGAAAAATTAGCCAACTTTGTCTACTTACTGAAATATAAAAATAATTGAGAACTTGTATTTGGACTCTTTTGCTCCTGCTATGCTGAACTGATCAGTGGGGAAAACACCCAGGACGAGTCATCTCTGAAGAGCACAGCAATTTTGTTTGTTGTCAACTGGCGCAGATGTTCATTTTACATTAATTTTCAGTGTTATTCAAGCAGCTTTCAAATTAATGTAATCAATAACATTAATGACCTTTAAAAAGCAAAGGAAGTATTAGCAATGGAATATTAAATATAGAAACCTTCTGTATTTGATATCAAGTTGTCTGTCAAACTACAGCTATTTCTAAAATGGTGAGCGCTAGGAGAGAGATATTAAATTTGTTAGCCAGATATTGAAAAACCATATGTATGGCAATAAAAACTTCCTCTCAGACTTTCTCTTCATTTCTTCATACATACAAATTCATTTCCCTTGTTAGCTGTATGCACTGATACAAACATCTTTTGATCATAATTTCTTATGTGTAGTGTGTAAAGATGCTTTGCAGGTGCTGGATTTAAAATTGTCACTTCAGCTACCATTCAAATGGACGCAGCAATGCAATTTCATCAACACTAAAAATCTGTATGCTTCCATTGTCTTTATGCAGCTGTCTTGAGGACCATATGTACATGAAATTATATAGCTGTATTACACATAATTTTTCTTCCTGTTTTCTTTATTTTCTTCTTTTGAGTGTGGCCATTTGTGTTGCAGTCACTTGGTTGGTTATTTTCTGACGGGTCTCTGTACAAACTAAGACCAAATACTATGACTTTGAGAGAGACTCCTAGATGGGGGCAAGATATGATGTGAACCAACATTGGAATATCAGTTACAGGAAAGAAAAAATATAATAATCTGTTACTTAGATTTTTGAAACTTATATTTTCTTCATTGTTTTACATATTTAACATATGAGTAGTGAATTCAAAGGCTTCAGAAGGATATAAATAACATTTTACAACGCTTTTTCTGTAGTATAGGGCATGGGTCAAATTATGGTGGTGGTGAGCATCATAGCATTTGGCTTCCTGCAATATACATCTTACTCATTCATCATCTCTAACGTGTATTTTCTAATTGTTGAAGTGTTTTATGCATCTTTACTAGGGTATGGGTGGGTTATATTTGTGCTATCAGTAATGTATAGGTAGATGTTTTCCTGTAAGTCTCCTCCTCAATAATTATATTTTACTGTGTATAAGCTAAAAAAGAGAACAAAAGTAATAGTAGTAATAACCCCATAAAACAAAATCCAGCAAATAAAAAACCAAAACCAAACACATAAAAGCCCATAATAATGTCCACAAATGTTTTTCAATGTATTGAGTATTGTTTTATTTTTCTGTTCCCATTGAGGCTAGAAGATACTAATTTTTGTTTGAGTTGAAAAACTAGGAGATGGGAAAGATGGCAAGAGTAACTTTAGTGGAAGTATTTTCTGTTTTCTGGTAACTTTTATGGTATTGTTCGTGTATGGGAGTGTGAGGCTTCTTTGTGTGTACCGTGGTTTGAGATTTCAAATGGAAAGGCATTTAACATTAATTGTTGTACCATATTGTATCACTGTGTGTGTTATGATAATAGGTTGTTTTTTTTTTCCTGAAGTGATAGTTATTCCCCCCTGCCCCCCAAGCTGCAGTATATGGAAATTGCTTGTCATTCTCAGTATTTCAATAACCTAGACAGGTTCAGAAAAGTTCCCTAAAGTTTGTGTAGCATTTAAAAGTAAGCTTCTTGTGCTTCTTGAAGGAAAAACAGGCAATGCTTTTTATGTTATATTTATCATTCTTAAATTTTGTTTTCCTTTTAATATGTAAACCATTTTCCAAGGGGAATTATCATTTAATTCTTTTGCTTTCCACTTACTACTTCATTTCAGTTTTAAGCCATCAGTGCATTTGGCAATTCTACAGCTAGTTTCTCTGTTTTAGTAATTTATGCAGATTAGAAGCAATGAAGATCTGAAAACTGACTCCCCTGTGGCTCTTTTCAACACTTCACTTTCTAATCACTTTACTTTAATCAGTTCTTTATCTGTTCCCATGTTTAACCTGAATCTTTCCTGCTTTCAGTTTAAGATGAAGACTATCATTTGAGACATTATCAAAGACTTTATGTAGATCCAAATTATGGTGCTTGTACTCCTATTATCAGTTGTATTTCTAATCTTCTCAAAAACAGACGGTGACTGGTTGTCAAGATTTAAATTTCTTTAAAAGTATTATGAAGATAAACTACAGTTGTTTTAAATTATTGACTGTTATTTGACTCCCATCATCTTTAAATGAGTTCTGTGCTATAGTGTAAACAACGAATTTTTAAGGTCTGTTTTCTCACTTGTTCCCTTTCAATGCCACCATGTGTCTCCCAGTGTGTGTGCACTCACACACAAATATTGGCTGTAATGAAGCAGGCAAAGCAAAGAGTAGGAATTATTTTGCAGTTCCAGCATATGCAAAGCAAATTACTGTAGAACCCTTGAGGGCTGCCCAGAGAGTTATGTGCTTTTGGTCCTAGTTATGTGCTTTTGGTATCAGATGAGACTGACTGTTGAAACAGTTGGAGAAATGAACTTCAAAGCTTTTCTGCTCTGCTCACTGCCAATCTTCATGTTAGACAGGTGATGAGATCATTCCAGATGTTAAATACCTTACTGGACTTTGAATGTGAGTGATCTTCTGCTGAGCCCAAGACTGATGTCTGTCATTAAGTCATAATAATATCACCTATAGCTATTCATTAGATTTTTAATTTTCAAAATGTAATCTGGACCTAATTGTGTTTAAAATAATGTCTTATGTAGTACAGGAATTTTTAACTTATAGCTGAGAACATTTAAGACAGAAAAATTAGAAAGCCTGGGCAAAATCAGAATAAGTTACATCTGTTTATTCAAACTTTTTCAGTCCAGTGGTTAGTGTCTGATCTACCACAAAAGGATTTTCATGTTGGCAGCTGCAGAGGCAGTGGACATAAAGTCTTGAGTCACTTAGGTCAGATTTTCCTGCTTAATTCTGCCATGAATGTAAAAGAGCTAGTTGAACTTGATGATCTCAAAGGTCTTCTTCAACCTAGCTCTTTCTGTGATTCTGTGATCAAAATTACAAAAGTTTTTTTGAGAATCTGAGGGCAAAATTGAAGATAATTGTGACAGTGCTCACAGGGATTCTTGATGAGGGAAGAGACAAGAATGTTGACTCCATGTTCAGAAGGCTTGATTTATTATTTTATTATATATATATTACATTATAACTATACTAAAAAGAAGTAGAAGAATGGGTTTCCTCAGAAGCTAGCTAAGCTAAGAATAGAAAAGAATGAATAACCAAGATCTGTGTCTTGGACAGAGAGTCCATACTGTCTTGTCTGTGGTTGGCCATTAATTGTAAACATTCAAGATGGCCCAATCACAAACACACTTGATGCATTCCACAGCAGCAGGTAACCATTGTTTATACCTTGTTGCTGAAACTTCTCAGCTTCAGCAGGAAAAATCCAAAGAAAGGATTTTCACAAAAGGATGTCTGCGATGGATAATGGTTATATTTTTCTTACTTTGATTACAAGTAAAATCCAGTGGAAGAATTGGCATGTATTAGGGATTCAGGATTGGTGTGTAATTCAGGATATGTTGCCACTTGCATAAATTATTCTGATAGATTGAAAATGATAATGGATTTAAAATGCAGTAAAATGAAGACAAATTGATTCAGTGTCTGATGGGAGCCTACAAGAAAGAGAGGCAGGGGGTTTTAGAAGCACATGTACTGACTGGACAAGGGAGAGTGGATTCAAACTGACAGTAGGTTTATCTTAGATAGCAAGAAGAAAGCCTTTACTGTGAGGGTGCTTAGGGCACTAGAGCAGGTTGCCCAGAGAAGTTGAGGATGCCTCATCCCTGTAAGTGTTCAAGGCCAAGCTTAATGGAACTCTGAGCAACCTGGCTGAATGGAAGGTGTCCCTGCCCATGGCAGGGGTGTTGGAACTAACATCATTGAGGTCCCTTCTAACCCCACCCGTTCTGTGATTTTGTGAATCACTGATAAACTGTCAGAATTGCAGTCTGCATGTTGAAAACCTGCACGTAATCAAACACATGTGGCAGCAAAGACGCTGACAGAGTACAAATTCTACTGCCTTGCAGTCACCTACCCAAACAGACTGCCCTGGGATGCACTCTGAAGATTAACAGTTAGAAAAACTGGTAATCCACCAAGTAGCTCAAGTAATAGCTGTAATTCAAAAACTGCCATTAAACAAAACGCCTTCTCTTTCACTCGTAGGAATGCCTGAGTTCCTCAATGTTTAGTGAGGCATGATAGAAATTCTGCATTCGAAAATACATTAGAAGACTTCACAGTATGTAAAATGAATATATTTGACAGGACTATTACAGATTAACACATTCTGAATTAACACCTCAAAAACTCATAGAAATGTTTAAAGACAGAAGAACTTGGTCAAGTTTTGGAAAGGTCTTTTTGCTCACTCTGCTCTGATACAGTGTACAATGAGTGGCTACCATGGTAACATACTTAATTTAGCAATCTTCAGATCTACTCTGGCCTCAGTTTTATGAACATCTTTTTCAAAGAGCAGTGCTAGAATAGATGTTTGCCACCCATAATTATAGCTATTAATCACTTTAGATAATGCAAGGATGTGTCAGCTCTATATTTACCTAGTAGCATATGCTTGTGTGATGAAAAGGCCCATACAATAAAAAACATATGCTCAACTTTGGAACAGTAGTATTTCCTTGCGATGAGAATGGCAAAAGATTAGTCAATATTTACAGCAAAAATATTTTTTGTTTACTACAGAAACAACTCCAACACCCCCAAATAGAAGAGCATCAATGACAGTATCAAATAGTTAAAGAAACAGCCGGTGAAAATAAATAGAATTTATTGTTCTTTAAGTATGCAACTGAACAAAAAGAGGAAGTAACTTATTTTAAATATTTTCTTCCTTTATAATGAGAAGATCACCCAAAAAAGTATGAACATCCCAGGCTATTTTTTCATTATATATTTATGTGATTTTATCTTTCTTATCCTTCAGACTAAAATGTATTTTTTGAGCACATAATCCCTTGGAGAGAATATCTTTGCTTTGAGAATGTGTGTAGCTATCCCATCTTGCAATCCCCAAAATAAGTAATTTATCTACTCTGCAGTTCCCAAAATATGGAACTATCTGCTCAGAAGCCATTTCAGATAATCATTGATAACATAAGGAGAATTTGTAAGTGTAAATGACTGGTTTCAGTGGATAAACAAGCGCATGTTTTTTTCAATAGTAAATTTTAAAATTTCATCAAATTATGCGTATCTGTAAATTTCTACATTTATGGTTTTGTAAATATTTGTTTTTAAGGTGTCTAGGCAAAAAAATACTTGCTGTAGAAATACATGGATATCTCTTCCAAAATTTTGAGCATACCCAAAGCTATAACTCATTTGTGTATATCTGAAATTTCAGGTCAATATGTCTGTTGATTTTGGAATATCCAGTAGCAGATAATTATGGCATTGCAGTAAAAATTTATAGTCATTCCTCAGGTCATAAGTCCTTCCAAAAAAGGGGACAAAAGCTGCATTAAACAATGAACAGGTTTTAGTGCTGAATATCTTTCTGCCACAATATGGTTCTCAAACTTTCTGGGCAGACGTGGGAATGCAATGTGTCTTTGCATGACATTCCAATCAGTAATACAGTGTTTTAAATGAAACTAAACTCCTATTTCTTGTCTATCTTATATTTCTCAGTTTTTCAGGTTATAAAGGCTGACATACACAGGTGACAAGAGTAGTTTCTACCCCATTTTTGCCTATAGGGGTAAATCTGCCCCATTTTTTACTACGTAATAATTTCTTTACTAAAGATTAGTAACTTATTTTTTTAAATAAGTTTTACATATAAAAGATATTTAGCTGCAAATTGTTTTATAGCATATAAAGGCTCTTACTAGTGTAGTAAATAGTGAAGGAAAGAGTAAAATCCTTTTTTCTTTCCTTATGTTTACAAATAATTTTTTTTTCTCACTCCTACTTGTACTTTCCCATTCAACTACTGTTTTAGTTTTTTGGTTTTTTTTTTCCTGGAAGCACTGTAACTAAAAACTTTTTTCATGGCAGAAATGAAAGCAACTTATTTTTTACCAAAAAGACTCCTGCAAATTTTGCTCTTGAAATAGAGTGGAACACTGCTATCATCTGCATATGCAATCTTGGGGGCATATTTCATGTTTTCATATTGAAGGCAAAAGGAAAGTTTCAGTTATCATTACAGTACTTTTAAAGTGATGAAAAGAAATGAAAAACAACAGATGCACTGAAGCGAGACAGTAAATTTGATGTGCTCTTATCAGAAAGCTGCATTTATGAGGCTTCCACTCTGTTGGGATATGCCTCCAAATGCTACAACCTAACAGGAAATAAGGTGAAATTTCTACAAAATGTGTTCTGTGATCACTGAAGTCATGAAAGGAATGAAAAATAAGTTAATTTTAGCTCTGGAAATTGATTTGTTTCTTTGTATGTTTCCTGATATTGTAAGTTCAGAATAAGCTATTTGATGCAGACAATTTAATGAACTTTTTAAAATAGGTTACTAAGTAGGTAGTATGAGCAATTACTAAATATTTTTGTATGCACCTTATAACAGTACCATATGCTAAATTGCTAAGTATTTATTTTCCTATCTTCAGTGTTGTA
Organism: Melozone crissalis; assembly: GCF_028551555.1. Taxonomy (NCBI): domain Eukaryota; kingdom Metazoa; phylum Chordata; class Aves; order Passeriformes; family Passerellidae; genus Melozone; species Melozone crissalis. The sequence continues at coordinate 28,427,821 of NW_026535784.1, read as the reverse complement.
ACACCTCTGAGTCAGAATACTGTTGTGCAAGACAATATTGAATTGGAGAAATAAAAAATGGCCTTGATCCATCAGAACTTAAACCAGAGGTGCTAGACAAGAGAGAACAGGTCAAGAGGAAAGGAAAAAGGTAGAAGAAAATGCTAGACTACAAAATTCTCTGTAAGCATAGTCACTGGGATTTCAGATATTGTTGAAAATTCTGTTTCTAGCCCTTAAAACAAGTACTGAAATATGCTTAGACTAATAAAGGTGTTTTGCCCATAAATGCAAAAATAAGTGGGAGGTCAGCACTTAAAAGCTACTCGAATCACATTGAGATAATTTCTTTTAACCTTTTGCATTTCTCAGAGCATATCGTGTTTCATGAACCCTGCAGCTTCCTTGATGAGACTCAGAGAAATACACAGAGGGGAACCTAATTAAGATTAATCCATATATATTTAACTTACTGATGAATGTTATGGTATTATGATATGTATTCTGAGATATCACTAATGATACCTTATCTTGTTTGAACAGGTAAATACCCTGTTTCCACAGACTACCAAAAGAAACTGCAAGAGACTTCAAAGGTAAGAACCTCTTCAAAAATCCTTCATATGATCGTTTCTTCTGGTTTATCAGAAAAGAAAATGGCTTTTTCACTGTCTGACTGATAAAGAATTGCAGATGGCATTAATTGACATAGACTTCCTGTTTGTGAAACTCTTTACATATGAAAGAAAATTTTCCTTGTTACTCTTCATTAAAAGGATAAGTTTAATTCATTTCATAACAGCAGAAACAAAAAGGATTAGTGTGAAAATAAAATATTAAAAGCTTATAAAAATTTTACCCTTTTTTTCCTTGTCCAAGATTAAAAGAATACTGTTAAGATACTAGAAAATTAGACATGGTAAGGATTCTGTTTTTTGTCAATATGAAAGCTTTCTATCTTCAGTTTTTGAAAACTTTTTACTTGATACAACTTTCTTTCATTCCTCTAAGAAATATAAGCTAGAGTTTCGTTTCAGAGATGTAATTAATTTTGGGAGCTCTTTCGATTTAGAATACATTTGGTTTGCATTCAGTTGTGGGGAATAATTCAGTGTCATATTGTGTTCAGATTCTATTTGTGGTACTTCATTGTTCTTCAGCGACATTCCCTGCAACAAATAGTTGAATTTTAAACCCTTCTGTCCACTCTTACAGAAAATATTCTGATCTCTCAAGGACACAGGTGACAGAAGACAAGTTTTCACTAAAATTATTATTTCTAAGTCATCAAGTTAGAGAGGATGACAAGGACATTGTGGTCTGCCCTAAATTTTGATTTGCTAAACATAGAGAAAGAAAGAACAGTAATTATTGTTCCAGTCATCATCTCTGTGCCTACTTTATTTTAAAACACTAGGTATTTTAAGAACCTGTCACCCGTCATTTATGCATATGCTTTAATGCATACACTGACAGGATAAGAGATCATTATCAATTAATATGTAGCCACACTTTTCTACCCTGCCTTAAAAATATGTCCCATAGCTTGTTTGTCTTCCCAAAACACAGCTAATTAATAACAGATATTAATGGAGAGGTTCTGAGATAGTTCCACAAGTTTTTGGGGATTGTGCCAGATATCATCTGAGCTCTGAACATTTATGGGGCAAAAGCATGTAGGTAGAGTATCTAAGCTGAGACAAAAAAGTCAAAGGCTCATTTCAGAACATGCTGTATTCCCAGACTGACCAAGGACTTCAAGCATGGTCTTTACATCCCAGAAGAATTCCTGAAATATTCAGCTTTTCAATATTTTGGCTGTGGTCTTGCTCATCTTTTTTTTTTTTTTTTTTATTTTTTAACTTTCTTTCAAAGAACCTTTTACATTTTTTTTCTTGACTGAAATCCCAGGGCATTGTGGGATATAGGAAGCCACTTTCCTTATGCCTCAGTTGGCTACCTAGCCCTCTCTTTTATCCTTCCCATACACCTGTAATGCTGAGATTCATCCAAAACCTCAAAATTTTGAGTAATCTATTCTACTTGGAAAATTATGAAGGAAATCATATCATAAAATAGCTGATGTTTTTTGTGTTGTGCAGATGTTTTGCCAAGTCGGTTCCATTTTTTATTTTCCTTTTCAGGTCTTGTCTTTATATAAAATAAAATTGATGAGGTAGTTTGTTACTTTACCTTTGATAGACTTTGATCATGCCAAAATTGAAATGGTATTGGCTGAGTGTAAATGTTTCAGTAAAAACAGGAAAAAAAGAATGTTAGAGGTGAAAAATATAGAAGAGTTTAAAAAAGTGTGCTAAGAAAAAGCAGAAAGGAGGAGAAAGAGAGGGTGCTATACTCCAAGGTCCTATTTGAATGCCACTGAGGGTGCCTAGGAGAATCATCATTGAAGGACATAAAGTATCAGGATGAGAAAGTACATGTCATATTTCTGACAGGTACATCTAGCTGTGAGGAAAAAAAAGCCCTATTCAGCATAGGAGGTTAAAGGAAGAATAGAACTAATGACATTACAATCCTCTTGAGAAGTCTTGTTTTGTTTATTAAATAAGCCACGCTAGTAAGATAAGTAAGAAGAACTGCTTAGTCTGGCACTGTTAATTGATGCTGTCCTGGGAGTTTATTGTTATGTATTACTCTTTCTGTCCTTTCATGTAAGGATGTCAGCACATTGCACCTGACAGGATGTACTGTATATTATAAATTATTCTAATTGGAATAGAAAAATGGCCATCAATTCGTGCTACTCTGTATAACTAATGCATGATTTTAATTTGTACATCATATTATTTCCCAAGTATGAGGTTTATTTTAGGATGCACTTTAAAGGAGTAGTGCTTCTATGAAGTCTCCAGGTGCAAAGTAGTTTATTCTATCCAGTTAAGCTTTGGCACCTATCTATATATTTCCCTACACAAATACTGTGAACACGTCTGCACGACATGTACATGATAGGAAATGAGGACAAGAGATAAAAGGAATCCAGCCTTTCAAGCCTGACATGAGATGCTTAGTTAAACAGAATCTTGTGCTCTTTCTTGACGACAAGTTATATTGACAGCAGGACTACAATCCCACAACAGGGACACTAAAGGGCAAGTATCAACTTGATTTTTGCATATTATGTCAGGAGTGTGTGGAATGCAAGGATGGGCATACTGTATCTTGTACAGGTGGTTATAGCAATCTGAGTTCCCCCCTTCTGTAATTCTGGAGCATGTAAAGTTTTAGAGGTAATTTAAAGCAAAATGAGTACCTCTCATTGCAGTGATTTACTTCAGGGTTGCTAGTTGAATCCTGAGGACAATTATTTCTAAAGAAGATAGCTTTCTATCCTTCTGAATTCCATTATTATATCAATGCAGCTAATAGCACAATTTGGGAGAGATTTTTTTTTTACCTCTTAAAAAATACTAGTTGATGGTTTTTTCCTTAATTTCAGTAAAAAATCAAGAAGAAAAAGTAAGTGCTGTTTGCAATCCTGTTTCTCCTGAGCAATTGTGTGTATTCAGTTTTGGGCCAATCCTGTCTATATTGAGCACTTTAAATATTGCTATTCCTGGTAAAATGTGATGGAAGTGCCTTAAGAGTATTTATGCTAAATATTTATTTATTGCATGGCTTATTGCCTTGTTTTTTTTCTCCTTAGAGGAGATACATTAAGTACCAGAGCACTTCAGTTGAGATTATTATGCCTGTGCGTTAGGAAGAATTTTGAATTCAAGCATGTATCATGAGTTTAGTTTAAAATGTAACTTGTCAAGCAGGTGTATTTCTATTAGGAGAAAAAATAGTTGCCACCAGTAGCATTTTCATCTGTGTGACTACTTCTCTTTAAGACAGAAATAGTTGTTGTGGTGAAAAAGAGATGAGGGTCAGGAGAATCTCTTGAAAGACTTATATAGTGGTTTTCAAAGGACTGAAATGACTTGGAAGACTAGTTTCAAGAAAAATCAATGCAATTTAGGAGATGACATCACCCAGCAGACAAAATTATTTCAGGCAGGATCCATAAATACACTTAGACATTGCAAGAGCTAATACTCAGAACCATCCTTAGACACCTTCATTGCCTACATAGAGCACAAAAACAGTTATGCCCCTCTGAGTGAGATCCACAGTCAAGAATGTATGGAGCAGGCTTTAACCTATAGTTAATCATTATGAAATCCTAAGGTATGGTGAAAATGATAGTGAAGTGACAGGATTTCTGATCCTCTCATGGTTTAGGATTAATGCTGTTTCTGGTGACTAAACCTTGTTCTTGTTTAGTTTCTTAGGATATGGAACTGAGGTTACCTGTTTAAAAATGTAATAGGAGATCTGTCCCTGGAGGACACAATTAATATGCATTCTACTTACTGTACTCCAGAATCCTGTGACTGACTATAACAGGACCCTGGCAAGTTTTCCATGCAAACGGAAATTCTTACCTTTCATCTAGTGAGTCATCCTCATTAGTAGAGAGTTATACCAGGCAAAACAAATTTCTTTCTGTCCAGTTGAATCAAAATTCCAGGCACAGTAAACAGAAGAGAAAGAAGTGGTTTGGGCTTGGTGGTTAAATTTGGAGAATAGAATTAGAGTTCAGGTCTATTTTCATGCATATGGATTCAATATGTAATTTACATGAAATATATACTAAATTACATAAATACTCACTGATTAGATAAGTGAACTTCCCTTGGCCTGTTCTTGGACACTCAATCCTATTTAAAAAAAATAGATTTACAAAAAAATCAATTACTTTCTATTTGTGGTCTCTTTACATGCAGAAACTATTTGATTCAGTGTCATCAGTCTAAAATACGTACAGTTAAATGGTTTTATCCTGACTCTTCAGAGAGAAGAAATAATTCAGGACTTTTTGCTTTTGCTTTCTGAACTTTCACAGTCTAGCATCATAACTCTGAGACGTATAAAATGAACAAATGTTTTCTCACTCATTATCTATTAACTAAGGCATCTTAGTAGGAAAATTACTACTTCTTTTGGAATTTTATAAAATAGTAATAAATCCCAAAGCTTCTGCTACTTTTTCTATTTGAGGGAATTTGGGTTTTTGGTTTGGGTTGTTTTTTTTTTTTTTAATATAAACTGCTGCTTCTGAAAACATACTCTCATTAGCTGGATTTATATAAATCCTCTACTCAGGAGCAGGAATTTACTTTAGAAATTCTCCTGCTAACCTCACTTGCCCAAAAGTAAAAAAAGACAGGAATCTACTCTGGTTTTTCTTGTTGGCATTTGGTATGCCAGTTGAGAGATTAAAATTTAAATTTCTACAATGATTTGGGAGAAAAAAAGTAGCAGTTTCTGGCAGTAAGCAGTAATACATTACTGATCTTCTCTGCTTGGGGTTTTGCTTCTTTAATCTCTCTGTTTTAGTTCTTACCTCCATCCTTCCTATCTTTGGGATTCAGGATGTGTGCATTTTCATATAGTTGTGTCTGAATTTTGTCATGCACCTTAGTTCCAGCAAGTGTTATGAGGCAAACTGGTTTGGGAGCTTCTGTATAGTCTAGGAAAAAAAAGAATGCCTAAATCTCCTGGCCCTTTGGTTTTTTTTACATGGAAACAGGTGTCAGGCTCTGGCACAGGCTGCCCAGGGAAGTGGTTAGTTCACCATACCCAAAAGTATTTTAAAGATATGTAGGTGTGACACTTGGGGACATGGTTTAGTGATGGCTTGGCAATGCTAGTTTTGTTGTTAAACTTGATACTCTGGTCTTTTCCAACCTAAATAATTCTATGATTCCCATGAATGCCATTAAAGCGCGAAACTCAGACAGAAAATCTCGAGACTCTACCAGTTGAATTGAACTGCTTTCCTTTCTAACCCCTTCCCACATCTTCATTCCTCCCCTGCTCGAGGTACAAGATTTCAAATTTATTTTTCTTTACAGGATATCTCTTTTGGCTTTTCTTTACCTTGTACTGTGAGTGTTTCTCTTTGAAATGCTCAGTGAATTTGAGTTTTACATTACACATCTGTCTTGGAGCTTTCTGTTATTTCAGAGCTCAGCTTTCTGGTACACCATTTTTAAGAGGCTATATAGTAATTTATAGAAAAGGCTTGAGAAAGTGAGTGTATTGTATTTCAAACTGATAGACAATTTGTGGACTGTAGCTGTCGGTAACCTAACACAATAATATATCAGAGATAAATGACAAGCTATGCTTATTTTATGCTTGATAATTTAACAGTTGAACTCTGAACTCATTTAAAGATATTGCATTATTCTACCAGGTAAAAGCAAAAAAGAAATATTAATATTGCAAAGTGCTGTGATCCAGTCAAAGTGATTTAAGGAGATAGAATAAAATACCCAACTGAAAAAGTTTACTCCTGCCACTCTTAAAATTGAGATAAGAACTGTTATTGTCAAAGCAAGGCTATTGTGTGATTAGACACTATTTAATAGCACAGGTAATGAAGCAACTGTAATGTTTATGTATTTCAAAACCTCTACATTTTCCAGTTTATTTCTTTAGCTTCTTTTTGTAGAAGAGGATTCTTGCTTGCCACCCCAGATTTGAGCTGGTAAACCAAACAAGTTTAATAATGCATGCCTGAGATATTTTGGTCTACAGGGTTTTGACATTTCATTCTTATGCTATTTTTTCTTATTCATTCTATCACATTTCAACTGAGTAAAACAAATTAAAGCTGAAAACAAGCTTGCTTTTCTCCCTCTCTTGTTGTTAATATCTGGAGGTCCTATTTTCAGTCGTGTCTTTTTCAGAGGTAGTGCATCTCTGCCTCACTGGTGGTTGTAAAAACAGCTCAGCACACTGTGTAAGCTGTCAAGGGTGTCAGGAAGAAATGGAGCCTTAATGCATAACTAAACATGAAATAAACAGCAAAGCAAAACTGAAGGGATTTGCTTACTTCAGACTTAGGGTGGGATTTAAATTCTCCAGGTATGACCTAAACATGAGGGTTAGTCAGTCATTATCCTCCTGCCCATCCCCCCCCTTCCTGTGAGTCTAATTCTGTAAGTGATACATGCCAAATGGTACTTGCAGTCATTGTAGCTTCTGAAGTAGTCTTTTTTACGTCTTGGTATCCCAGGCACATTGCTTTTAATCAATATTGCAGTTTGAGATTTAGTCATCAAAGTATCTATTAAATTTCAAATTTCTTTATAATTCGTTTTCCAAGAACTGCTTTCTGTAGCTGCATTGCCTGGTGCTTCCTTGTGGTAACTAACAGGAAATGTGTACATAGCATCAAAATTGTTGTAATCCTGGTATTTAAATTTTCACCCTATATACTTCATACCCTGCTAACTTCTATTTTTCTTAATAAAATTGTTTTCACTGGTATAATCTGATTATATCATATGTATTACATGCAGACCTTAAAGATCACTTTCTTCCAGTGGTCTGTAAATAGTACAGACATATTCACCTCCTTTTTATGTGATTGGTTTTGTTCAGATTTTGCTGCATTTATGTTTCTTTTATGATCTTCCTCTTCAACTTGAAAAGTGTGAGCCTCTCACAGCTGACATATCTTCTCTGTTAGGAGTTGTTTTCTGTCTTCTGTACAGAGACTTTGTTCACAAGCTGATAGTTATTTTCTTATATTTTTTTTTTCTGACAACCAGTTGGCTGTCTCCCAAGATGAGGCTGTGTGAGTTCTCCATCAGGCTCCTGTACTTAACCTGTTGCAGTTTATGTGAGGCCAAAGGAGCACACCAGCTGTGCAAAACAAAGAATTTACTATCTGTTCAAGTCTTAAAATTTTTTTCAAAGCCTTTAGTAGTCCATTTATAATAGGAATGCTTTTATTTTGAATTGGATTTGCTTAAGACTAAAAAACTTTCTAGCATCTACCTCTTTTCCTGGTGCTGTGTTCACCCATCCAGGGCCACCCTGGCTCCTGGGGCTGGAGGCTTCTGCCTTTAGAGGAAAAGATTAGCATGGGTTATCACCATTCAAGTCCTCCAGCAGGAGAAGGCCAATTTTCATAGTGGGGAGTTTCCTCCCCTCAAGGAATTTTAATGTTTATGAATATGGTTGATTTTCTCTTCAGTGTCACTGTGGGGACATTGTTGGTTTGTTTGTTTGGGTTTTTTTAGCATGCTCTCAGTCACTGTATGTGCTGTAATTTACATACTTGGGTTCTTGCTGTTTTCCTGCTTGTTATCCTTGAAACTTTAATTTTCCCTCATAACCAGAAGTTGACTGCAGTTGTGTGTAAGCTCCTGGTTTCAATCAGTGCCTTTATTTCAAGGCTTCTGCTGTCATCCTGTGTCTGCATTCCTCAAGCCATTTTAATGAAAGGCCATAGGGCGGCTCTATGAAGAAAAAGTTCTTGATAGCGCAGTTATGAAGCATTTGTAACACTGGGCATCACACAACATAATTGTGCACAGTGAAGCAAAAGCTAAATCAAATAGGTCCTACTCATTTGGAAAATCCATGGCATCACAAGGCATTTAAATTCTGGATTAACCAAGGTATAATATTTCCAGTTAAAAGTATGTGGCAGTTTATTATGCAAGTAGTGCTGGCGGGGGGGAGGCATGCATTTGTTTTTGCACTATGCTGAATGAGTGGTGTTTGGATTGTGCAGAATTCCTTTGTTCCTTTTAATAAAGGGTGCTTAAGCCAAAATTCCTACATTTTGGTTTGCATGCCAGAATAACTGTACTTTAATTTAGAAGTGTTAAGCGGTTAGCATTTCCTGATGAAATGAGGGAAGGTTACTAAATGTGTTCTACTAATAATAGCAGCCATGTTGTGATATGGAAGAGGAACATAGCATACTGGTCTGAGCTGTAATTACTATTCAGGCAGCCAATTGCTTCTGAACATTAAATGGATCATAGTTTTTAGGATTATACTTTTTTCTAAAAGGGAAGCAGTATTTACTGTTCCTGGCTTTACACTGAAAGTCTAGAAGAAAAAGAGAATTGCATTGTAACACAGCAACAGACAACTTATTTTTGGTTTCAGGAATCAAAAAGGAATCAATTTTATTTTTCTCAAGTTTCATTAAATTTTATTTCTGATCAGGTCAGTAGATGGGGGTTTTTTTCATGTATTCTTTCCTTAGTTTTCGTTCCTTCTCGCCATTCAGGTCTAATATCCTTTAATGGACCTCAGTTCAATTACACTGGAATTTCGGCTACTTATGATGAGAAAATGTTTTCTTTGCTCTAGTTATGGCAATTTTAACACTTTGACTGTTCAACTGTAGAAAAGAATATCTACAACTGAATGCTGTCTAAAAATGTTTTGAAGTATGATGTGTACATAATGGAAGTGATATAGAAAACACCTCTTTGGTTAGTGTGAATTTTTAAAAAGTAAACTTCTCTTACAATTCATTGTAGAAGGTTGGTTCTCTGACGTTTGTCAAACTACTGTAGGTCATGAGTGTTTATCAGCGTCATTTGCCACCATCATCTTTAGCACAGAGCTGTATCTCAAATGTCTTTTGCCAGAATTTTCTGACAAATTATCTGTTGCAGAATCTTTGAAAAAAGATGCAGGGTGTAACTCATTTCTCAATATAAAGCATCATACAAAATGATTCATAACGAACCCTGAAGTGTAGCATTTTTCAAAATCTTTAATAGAGTTGGAATGCATTTTGAAAGTCCTGAAGATGAAACAAGGGCCAAGAATTTGCTCTGGCTATTTAGGTGCCCTCAAGATCAGCCTAAACAATCATGCTCTTGCTGTTTTCTTTCTGCCCTTCCCTTAAATTAGACAATGACATCACTTCAGAAGTACATGTATATTAAAAGTCTTTAAAAGGATTTTTATAGTAATTCAGGAAAGAGACAGTTGTTTCCTGGTCTTTCACAACACATTACAGATCTGAAACCCTAGTCTCTTCAGTGTCTTATAGAATTCAAAATTGCTTTGAAATGATGTGTTTGAAGAGCCATAGCATTAAACAGAGGAAAACTTAGGATTTGATTGAAAACTGAGTTGAGATTTTTCAACACAGAATTACCACCAAATATTTTCAAAGCTCTGTAGAATTCTTGCTTGACCTTGGGATTTACTTTCTTTTTTTGTTTTCCAGAATCTCTAATATAACTGTTGAATTTTAATACAAAGCATTTGGTCACAATAAAAAAGGGCGTCCTTAGACAGAAAATTCATTTGCTAATGGTTTTGCTTTTTCTGCAGACATATATTTGTACAAGTAGTGAGTATCTACATGAAGGAAATGTCTTCCTGCTCTTGCCTTAAATTCCTGACCTACTACAATATTTCTTGCCCTTTGAAGGGTCATGTTGAGTTAATATTATGCTTAAAAATTATTAGATACCTATAAGGACCGGTGCCTCCCTCTGTTTGGTGACTTCTGATTTGCTGTTGTTTGTTCAGGAGAATCACTATAATGCCATAGAAAATAAAGGTAGGGGAAAAAAGAGCACCACTGTTTTAGCTATCCAGTGCACTGGGAGGGACTGGAAAGCATAAATGTGCTTTCTATATTGTTCTAAAATGGAGAATTCCCTGACCAGTATCAAATTCAATAACTGTCCATTTAGCTTCATATTCTTTGTATTCAATGGTCCCTAGTATATCACAATGACTACTAATTCCTTTACACTGCCTCTTTTATAGTGTAACAAGAAATTATAGTGATATATATTTGAAATCACTTCCTTCCTGATAGTGCATGGCAAAGATTTATTCTCCTTGGATGTAAAATAATATTATGTTATGTAGCATCATTACACCATTGAATACAATGGGGTTTATCACCTAATCCTTCTCAAAAGTATTTTTCAGTGACTGAGGACATGAAGCGAATAGAAATTTATTATCTAAAGCCAAGAGGATTGTTTAATACTTTAAAGAAACAAAGGATCTGGAATTCACCCAGAATATTTGACTTAAAAACTTGTTCAATTACCACAGTTCAGAGACCAGAAGTTGTTAGAAAAAGCCTGAATTTATACCTCATTACCATAATGCTCCTCATTCTCTTGTTGTCTTGGGGCACAAGGTTTATATTCACGATCTCTACTTCTTGAGAGGTTGTAAATGCAATTACAGATTCTCAATGACCCTACTCACCCTGTTTATGCCCAGTGACAACTTAAAAGGTAGGGCAGCAAGGATATGATTTCAGGCCTCTTGATGGTTACAGATATTCTGTATAGGCTGTAGTGAGGCCGGGATGAGTAAGTTGTATTTTTATCCTTACTAAAATCAAAATCTCTGGAAAATTTTTCAGGCACATAGAAAGTGATCAATGTTTAGTTTTCTTGACAACATGAAAACTAGATTGAAGGTGTGAAGCAAATTTATTTATTTTATACAATCTTATTTTCTTTGAATGAAAAAGATTTCAGTATAAGACAAATACCAACTGAAATATTGTAACTTTGGAACACATAATTTTTCAGGGCATCTTAATTGATTTTTGTGTTTGAACTCTACATTACTTCATTTTTTTGGACAGATATGATATCTAATATCAAAGGTTAATACTTCTTCCATCTGAAACTATATTCCTACTTTAAAAGTTCATTAACAGACCTGTGAATTCTATATATCTGGGAATTTTTAAATAATAATTTCTCACTCTCAGATTTCTTGTGGGGTTTTTTTGCTTTTCTTTCTAAATTTCTGGTTAATTTCTTCTATATTTGAAAAGTAAAGTATCAATTTTCAAGTTGTATTTTTCAATACCATTAATGGAACTTCTAATGGAAGTATAATTTTTAATTTTAAACAATGTGCTTTTTTCTAAAAGTGTTTCAAAATTATTTTCAGTCTATTTACAAAACAGGGGTTTTTTGACAGAGCTAAATGTCTTTATAAATACAATAATGCTCTTATATATATAATTATATGTATAATTTTCTTCAGTGGTGTTTTAACCCATGCAGTTGTAAGGCCGTTATAATATCCACCATAATTCAGGCATGACGTGTACTGTGCTTTTAATGAGACACGTGAGATTTACTACTAATTCACAGCATCAAAACATCACAGAACTGTTGAGTTTAGAATTGGCCTCATGAGATTGACTGCTCCAACCTCCCTCCTCATAGTAGACCTAGACTAGAGCAGGTTGCTTAGGTTCATATCCAGTCAGGTTGTAGATTTTCCCAAGGATGGAGATTCCACAACCTCTTTTAGTAACCTATTCCATTGTTTGATCAACCTTCCAGTACAAAAGATTTTTCTTATGTTTCAATTGAATGTCCTGTGTTTCTGTTTTTGACCATTGTGTTTTGTTATAAGAGTGTGGGAAGCCTTCTTTAAGATATTTACTTTGTCCCCCAATCCAGTGATGTCATTATAGTAACCTGTCATGATGGTCAAGCATGATTTCTCCTTCTTAAAGCCAGGCTAGCCTGGATTTGTTGCCTTCTTGCCCTTAATTGTGTTTGGATAGTTTTGAGGGATGTTTTTCCACCACTCTATGAACTGAGTTCAGGCTGACTAGTCTGTACTTTCCTGGATCCTCCATTTTGTCCTTCTTAAAGATGGGAGGGGCATTGTTTTTCTTGAAGTCCTGAGGAACACCATCCAGTTTCTACCACCTTTCAAAGAATGTCATCTGAGTGACATCACCCAGCTCTCTCAGCGCTGGTTGGAGCTCACTTTTTGTTCTATTGGCTCGTGGTTCCCAGTAGTTCAAGTGTTCCCTGAGCTGGTACTTCTCCACTAGGATTGAGTCTTCATTACGCCCGACTTTCCTGCTGTTCTCAGAAGGACTGAATTTCTTAAGGAAGACCTTACTAGTAAATTACAGGAAGAACACCTTGACCTTATCCTTAGTCACCTCATTCCATTCTCTCAGCATTCTGAAGTCCACTCTGCTGGGATTCATAAAATTAGAGGGTTTTGAGAAAATGGTTAAAAAGGTTCTGCTCTACTGCTTAGAAAACTTTTCACTGTATTAGCAATGTTCACAAAACTGCTCTCAAAGACCTGTCCTTTTTAACCATTTTCTCAAAACCCTCTAATTTTATGAATCCCAGCACACTCTCTGATGGTCACTGCCACCAAGACTGCACTTGACCTTCATATTCCTCACCAGTTCCTCTATGTTTGCCGAGACGAGCTCCAGCAGTTCCCTGCAGTACAGAGGTGTCTAACCTGAAATACAGGTTTCTGTGCATGGCAGAGGTCTGAAACTCCAGACTCCAATCTTGATTCTTGAAAGAGAGTTTCATTGGATATTTACCATAAGACCTATTGAAAATGAAGTCAAATTAGACAGCATATAGGTACATGCCTTTTTCTGGAGATACGTATTCATGGAGATGAAAATATATTTTGAGCATAAATCTGTGAACTAAAGCACAGACTTAGGAAAGTGAGATTTCAGTTTAATGCATTGATTAATGTATAGATAGTTATGACTGTTAGAAATTAATATGTATGTGAGGTTGGTACGTATGTAGAAAAAGAAATGCGCACTTTCAATGATAAAATCAAATGTGCTGATTTTGGAAAAATCCAAAACCTTTTTTTACATCACCTAAAAGTGTATTGTGTTTTAAAATGATGGGTGGCATTGTAAACTAAAGTTATTCTTTTCTTACGGTAAAAATCTGCCAATTTTTTTTTTTTGACCTGGCACTCAATCGGCAAATTTATTTTTTTTTAAATAACAGACAAACAAAGCTGTAAGTTTTTCAGACAATAATAAAATCCACAATGCTTGGTGCTCCTCTTGTTGGCTTTGCAGCACCAATTAATTAACAAATGATATTCCCACAGTTAGTCTATGTTTGATCTCTGTGTGTTAAGATATTTGACAAGATAGGTGCTATACTGAGCTTGATTTTTTTTTTTCTTTTTTTTCATTTAAAGACATCAATTCTAAAGTCACTTTACTCAAACACAAGGGTTGGGGAGAGTCTAATATCTGCTAAGTGGAAAAAAGACAAAAAGGATAGTGGGACAATGATATTTTTCAAGCTTCCAGTTAAATACTACAATCAACAGAAGTTGAAAAATAGACAAGACAGCTTGTGTGACCTCTAATGTTTCAAATTGGTATGGATTTCACTGGGAAAATACATAAACCTATTTCATACTCCAGCTATACTAAGTAAATCTCTCCCTTTCTCCAACAGAAGCATAAATATTCACTGCTGAGAGTTTTAGCTAAGAATGGAAGAAAAATATATCCATATATTCCCTTTGTTTTCAAATTGAAAATTTGATCATGTGCTAATCATCAAAAATTAGATGGTCAGATCATTGATTGGTACAGAATAAGTATTACCAGTTTTCAGAGTAGAACTTTTTGACCACTATTCAAAATAAGTGAAATCAAAGGAATTTGAAGGAAATAGGTTCCTTCTTTATATTTGAGCTGTGTTGTCTTCAGGAAAAAGATATTTAGAGGCTTTAGAAATGCTGCAATATTTCTCATTAGCATCAAATAAAGTTATTAGCCCCCAGTTTATCTTTAATGTTAGCATTTAATATGAGAGGGGGCTATAACAGCTGTTGCAAGTCATCTCTTTTGTTGACAGAATCCAAAAAATAACAAAAAAAATTTGAACTCACAAATGGCCTAAAAAGCCAGTTAATCCACACTGGAGCCTTGGATCATAATCCTTTCCTTGGTTTTATGCTAGGAAATTATCGATCTCTATTTTGTATGTGGAGTTTACTCTCTAGAGTAGTAGGAAATGGAGGAAGGAGTAGTATTATTTTCTACTGTGTGTGATTTCAGAATTTCATATGTAGAATTTGGGAATATTTTCAGTTGCATTGAGGGTTAGGTTTTGTGGGTTTTGACTTTGATTTAAATTCCAGTGTTTGGCCAAAAACTCTTAAGAGTAAAATTTCTCAAGTCTTTTTCCTATGAGATACTTGTTTATGTCAATCTAGATACAAAATGCAGGAGCTTTTTTTTTTTTTTTAAGTTACTAAAAGTTTTGATTAATGTTTGTTTTACAGATTAATTTACAGATTCAAAAGCATGATGTGCATGATCAGAATTAAAAGAACAGAGAGGTAATTCAAGGCTTTCTGATGTGCCATGTCCAAAATATGTAATCCCTGCCTTCAGATGTGCACACTATAATTCTAGTTACCTGATCATCCAGGTTAGGAGAACAATCACACTCTGTTCATGCTCCATAAGATAGAACTGTGTTATATAATTCCTGCAAGACATACCTTAAACCAGGTCTGTGATAGGAACACCTTATTGCAAAAATGTAGATTTGTAAAAGGGTTTGAATTTATTCAAACTTTAAAGATAAAAAGGGAGGTATTCCCAGCAGTGTCTTGTTTGTCTGTTCGTATCCTCAGAAAATAAGAAATATTTCTGAAAATGGAGTGCACATTGAATTTTATGGTTGAATCTGAGAAAGCTGATCTTTGAAGTAGCATTGTTCAACAAATCCACCATGTTTTACACAGAGCAGCATATTGCCAAGACAGGCTGATTGCTGTTTTCCTAATGGAATGCCCTTGCTGTAATGAGTCAGCCAAACCCGAATGAACTGAAGCTAAGTCTGCCAAACAGTCCATTTAACACCGTGGTTTCCTACATACTGAACAGGAAAATTCCGTAAGAGCAACCTAGTCTTTTTGATTTTGAAATTTAAATGGATCTGCAGGTTTGTCAAGCCTTCAAAAGTTTTTTGTGGGATCGCAATGCCGTAGCTTAGGATATGTCTCACATCTATATGATGTTTCAAATCAAAAGGGGTAATAAGGTGAATAAAAGCAAATGGAGCTGTGGGCATTCTGCGCTTGTGAGTTTTGGATGCTGTTAAAATACTCATGAATTTGCTGAGCAACCAATGCATCTAAAACTCTTAAGTGCGATTTAGCAAGTCATTTGCTTGAAACAGTTCTAAATACCAAAGAATGAAGTGCAAAGTAATCCCTACTTATCACCTCCTTTAATCTAAATTTTTCATCAGGTAGCTGATAATTTGCATAAATCGCATTCCAAATCTTGTATTTTTACTCACCAGTCTTTCTTGCAGAAAGAGATTAATGTGTATGTAAAGATTTCAGCTTTGCAAGTGTCGGTAGTGTGCTACTATGACAGGTAATGAGGCAATTTGGCAGAACATCAGAAACTAATTGAGCTCAGCTCACATCAATGCAGTTTTTTTAGCAGAAGCTCTATCTTCAAAAAATGAACAATAGAATTACATGAGACAATATGACATGTACAATTTTAATTGGAAACTGTAATTTAAAATATTTAAAGCATGTTTAGAATAATTTGAGAATCTACAGACACTTTCTTATCCAATTAATTAAGCTTTTTCAGTGGGCCGTATAATGACTTAGTGTCAAAAATATAAATTATGGACGTCTCTGTGCGCATACATATTCAAACAACTTTT
Organism: Melozone crissalis; assembly: GCF_028551555.1. Taxonomy (NCBI): domain Eukaryota; kingdom Metazoa; phylum Chordata; class Aves; order Passeriformes; family Passerellidae; genus Melozone; species Melozone crissalis. The sequence continues at coordinate 28,411,499 of NW_026535784.1, read as the reverse complement.
AAAGAGAAGGGATTTGGGTTTTTAGAGAAAGGATTTCCCAACTGCACACTTCTATGTAAAATGAACATAGAACTTTGTAATATAGCTATAGAAGTCTGTAAGTACTGCTAAAAAATGTTTAATTTAGAAAGTAGAGCTTTGATTTGGTCATACAACAAAGGAAAGTCTTAAAATGTCATTAAAAAACATTTCAAAGATGATTAAATGATTTTGATAACACTGGTTTTCAAGTATTTATATTGATCTCAGGGGGCACTGTGTGGTGTTATTAGAACATTGCCACACATGGTGTTCTTCTATTACAGAAGGGTGGCAAATGAGGGTCTGTTAAAATTATGTTTTAAATGATAAATATCTACCCCAAAAATTACTGGGAGTATTGTAAATCTTCATCAAACCATTGTTTGTGTCACGTCCATTATGATTCACTCACACTCTTTATTTTCATATTCTTTGATGAATAACATTTCTTGCCCATTCTGATTGCAAATGACAGCAGGGATATACTTAGCATAATTAGTATATAGTATAATATTATAATAAAACCTTGTAGGAAGAATTTAGGCAATATTATATCTGGTTTTATGGGTAGTAAAGCTGCTGTGGAATAGACTGAATTGATTTTGCTTCAAAGTGACCAGTCATGTCAGTGTTAACACTGAGAGCAGAAACAGGACATCTTGATTTACCGGGTATCATCATCAGTGGTTACCATTCTTTCTCTAATTTTTTTTTTTTTTTTTTTTTAATTCAACTGGGCAAATAGTTTGGAGGAATAGGATATCTTGTGGAAAGCAACCAGGCTGCCCTAATAATTATTAAACTGGTTCTGGTACTATTTTGTATTTCATAATCTTACCAGTTTGTAAACTATGATGTTCATTTATGATATTTTATTATATCAAAATGTCTGGATTTCAAGCTGTAATAGGTTTTGGGTTTGAGGGAGATGGGAGGGAAGTTTGGTTGGTTTTCATGTTCTGTTTTGGGTTTTTAAAATGCCAATAAGTACATTGCTTCCAAAGTAAAGGCATTTTAACAAATCCAACATTATGCATTAATCCCTTACTGGTATTAGTAGACCTGCAATAATTAAATCCTTAACTTAATCTAGCTTCATCCTAATATGTACCTGCTGAAAATAAATTTTGACGATCTATATGAAATACAAGGTTTTTCTGATATAAAATATTGTATGCCAAGCTTATTCTTATAATTAACTCATGCACAGAAAAAAGTCTTATCTCACAACCACAAAACATTTTGAAACAGGAAAACTGAAAGTGCCTTTTAATCACAGTTTCTAGATAGTATCAATTTACAAATTTAATGGCAGTTCTCAGATATTACTAACATTTTTGTACACTTCTTTATAGTACCAGACAAGTGCATCATTAATTATGTCTGGGATGGACATGGCTGATTTTTTTTTCCCCCACAAAAAAACACATTTTAGCAAATTCAGTACATATAATCACTTGTTAACAACACAGACAAATGGACTGCACTTGTTTTCATTAGCTTCCTTCTACAATTTTTCAATAACTGTTTACTACTTACTGCTTCTATGGATGTCAATACTTCCTTTCACAAACTGTCTCCAGCTAATTTCCATGATTGACTGTGAGGATTTGAATGGCATGGGCTCTGGAAGTCTGCCTAAAAGCACTGACAGCTTGAATGATTATCTTGCATCATTCATGGTAATTCTGTCAGGTTGTCTGAGAAAAATTAAAAAGAAACACAGGTCATTACAGAACGAATATGATGCATCCGAAACGGTTCCCCTGAAGCTGCTGGAGTTTAGTTAGTCAATAATCTCTAATGAAAAAGTAATTTCATGTATTTTATTGAAAGGCTGGATAAATCAGGTCTACTGTGCTCCAGTACGTTTTCAGGAATGACATCTAACTTCTTCTTTAAAATTCTTTATTTTATTAAAAATTTAATAAATCACTACATTACCAGCTGATAGTCATAATTGTCTCTGAATTGTCTTTTATCTTGAAAGGACACACACCAATATATAAAATATAGTATTTTTCAGGTTTATGAAATTTTTATATGTTCTGGATGTAGTATATGTTTTTTTTATTTTAAAGCTATTTTTAAATTAGCAATTTTAATAAGGAACTAATACATTTAAATCTTCTGTCATCAAGACATATATAATGGTCACTGTAACCTATATGGCCTATTTTCTCCTGAATGTATAGAGAAATTAACTTTTTATTGTCTGGTTTTGTTTTTTTTTTTAATACTGCCAACACCCATTTCACCACTAATTATCGAAAGTTCTGTGTGTTGCTTACTTTTAAAATGTAATTGTATTAAGAAGATTTTTTAAAATCAATAATGCCGTTAAAACTACTTTCTAAATCCAGTGCACCAAACATAAAGTAACAGGTAAGATTTGGTGATCTGTTGTTCTTAGAGGTGTAGTAACTTAGATAGGATTGCACAATTTTAACTAGAGCATTTTATCTAGATAAGTTCAATCTTATTGTACCTGCTTAAAACTTGTAGGCCGGTACAAGAGTTTAATGATGAGTTTGTAAAATGCAAGCACTGCCTTTGCAACAAATCATTTTATGTTAGAAACCATCAAGTGTGTCCAGTGAAAGATGATTTGTGTCAGCTGAAACTGTAGCCTGAAGCAACTCGGTGGGCTATCACTTTAATCTAGTTTTTGCAACCTTGAAGTATGTGTTAGTAAGCCGAGGGTAAAAATGTCAAAATCACAGTTTAGGGTAGTCACTAGGAGTTTCTAGGAACGACCTAGACAGAAAACTGTCCCTTGTATTCTTTTTGAGGCTGGTTGACTGGAATTGAAGTTATATTGACTGTAGGATATTTTAAAAATATAGGTTATTTTTAAAATTGTTATTTATTTCTAGAAAATTATGCGCTTTTTTGATAAAAGCTTCCATAGCTAGAAATTTTCACACAAAAGAACGTCCTGTCGTTCAAAGAACTGAAATTTTGAAAGGTATAATTTGCCATTGCCTTCTGTTTATCAAATGAATGCCAGTGTACTGTATTTGCAGACTAGTAGAACAGTATGTTATTAATTTTTTAGCATGAAAATATTGCATTAAACATTAAATTTAACAGGGTTTTAAAAAGGTTAATTTTGTTTCTTTACAATAGTAAAGAGAATCACTTCTTTGACTGCCAATACCTGCAATAACCTGTAGCTTCTAGACAATAGCAACAGAAACACAGAATGAGCAAGGTAGTACAGAACCTCTGTAGATCTTTTGGTTCATCTCCCCTGCACATGTGTTTCATGAGCTGAAATAATCAATTTTCATTCATATTTTGAATAATTATGTCTGTCTGTGTAAACATCTATGTGTATTCTTGATGTGTTTTTCTAGACACACAGTAATTATTCTAGATAAACTGCATATCTGTAGCTACATTCAATCTTCACAAATACCCACTAAATTTATTTAATAATTCTTTTTGACAGTATTTGAGGTGTTTTTTGCATGTACAGATTGCATTATTTTCTCACATATTATTCAAACAAGAGAAAGATTGTATATGAACTGTCCTTTGAACTGTCTTGAGTATCCTGTCCTTTCTGACATCCTCATCCTTCCATGAGGATTCCAACCATCCATCCTTTCATACTTCCTTCTGTGATTGAGGAACACTCTGTTGTGCTTTCAAAAAGGATGCTTAGCCAGTCTGAACTTTAACTGCTAGATATTGTGAAGATGTTGTGGAACCTGGAAAATCTTCTATTGCTCTGTTGGTGCTGCTAGTCACACATTTTTCCTTCAGGCACCGGTTACTCTTCCTTTTAAGTTTCAAGAGTTGCACAGAAACATGAAATTTGATGTGTCACCTTCCAGCTGGGATTTCTAAATCTGCTATAAATTTATATAACTTGTTGAAATTATAGTCAAGCTTTGGAAACTATTGGGAGATCGGGTAAAAATAAGAAGTGAAACTCAGGAAGGCTATATGAATGGATGAAAGTAATAAACTCAAGATAATCCATGGAATCTTTCCATTTGTTTTGGTTTCTTGGGACTTTGCATTACGATTCGTCTCCATCTTTAGCAAGATTGTCCTTACCTATTTTTGCTGTTAAAGTTCTTAAATCTAATCCCTTTTTATATCACATAAATGTAACCAATACAATCTCAACTGCAAGCTTTCTTTCTTTTTTTAATATTTGAGGGATATCATTACAACGCTGGCAATTTATTTCTCTGCTTATTCTATAGTTCTATTTTCTCCAGGAAAAAAGAATATCAGCTATTTTCATGTGTCATCCTTTTTCCTGCAGATCAAATAGATCTGTATAACCCTCCAGCATTTCCCCTCCTGATGAACAGAAATAAATACGAATCTTAAAATGCAGAAATTTTAGGTCCTCATTAGAGGTAGACCTAAATTGAAACTTTAGCTTTAACCTTTGTTCAGTACTCAGATGGCGGATTAGGTGAGGAGAGTTTTTTTATTTTTATTTAAAAACATATGAGGGGGCATTTTAAAGACCAGAAACAGACACAATTGATAATTAACTTCTCTTTACTATGTTTAACATGTGGGATCATTGTGGATTTAACATATATTGATAATGGTCTGGAATGAAACTTTATTTCAGCATTTTGGTTGCATAATTTGGAAGCAGATGAGGATGCTGGTGTTGTAGTTCAAACCAACCTCATCTCTCCTATATATGCAATTGCAAAAGTATTTATGGCTACAAAGTAATGGTAGGGAGCATATTTTATAGTGCATAAATAAAAGGTAGATAGACAAGTAAAATCCATATATTTCAGAATTACACTCAATATTTTTTTTAGTTTGTAGTAGAAGAATTTAGTTGTGGATCTCTAATGGGTAGAAGGACATCAGGGAAATACATCCTTACCTTAACATGGCCAAGATTATATGAAGGTCACCAAGGTAAATGAAAAAATAAGACTTTAATGAACTGTGGTAGAAACTGACCACAGTTTTATTAACTGTAGCAAAACAAATTAAATAATTTATCATCTCCCTGAGATTCTAGTAACTAATTTCTGTGATTTGAGTTCATCCCTGTGTCACCTTGGCCCAGTCTTTTTCAGCACCACATCTTCTGCCATGAAATTTCATAATGCCACCCCTGCTTAACTGGGAATTTTCAATTCCAGCTAAAAATGAGATAAAGCATGCCTAACATGGGCAGTTCTTCATCTTAAATAGATTTCACTGTTAATTCTGCAGGTAGAGGGTAAACAGCTTCATTTTGCCACTTGAATTGTAGCATTAAATGCAATCAATACTGGCATTTCACTACTGCAAATGGAGACTATGAAATAACATAGTCAAATCCTCCTCTAAAGAAGTATGACAGTTGTATTCATAGCTCTTAAGTACACCACAAAATAATGGTTTTAACAAGACTGCAAAATATTAGGCTGAAGGTGAAAAGCAGTGCTGGTAATTTTTTTTTATATTGTGTTCTACATAATGATTATACTTTAAGTCTCACCTATGCTTCTTCATGTTAGGAAATAAGGACCTCCATTCAGTCCACATGGAGACTGGCTTTAGAGTAGGGATAGTTCCAACACAGGAAGATTAAAAGGGGATTATAAATTTAACAATTCTAATATTTCAAGTTTTAAAACTGGTCATCAAAAAATATGATTATTTTTTGTTTGAATTTTGCCTTATTAAGAATTTCTTTACTTTCACAATAGTTTTGGTAGTATTTGTCATACTACAGTAACAGAAAGAAGTTTAACTCTACATTAGCATAATCCCTCTTCAATTGCAGAGGTGTCCTTACCCTCAAACTTGAGAGAGGGCAACTATTAAAAAAACCCCAAACATATGGAAAAAAAAAAAAAAACAAACAAAAAAAAGTGTATCAGCTGCAAAATATTTGTATAAATCTTCTGCAGAGGTTTATGTTTATGCTGCCAAGTATGATCCAATTTCAACAGGGAGAAAGAATTTAAATCTGAAGCAGAGAAATCATGAGTTTAAGTAAGCAGGGTATTGCTTAAATTTTCCATTGTACCTTGTCCACATTTATGAGTAAATAATATCCCAAAGTATTTGTAAGTAGCTTAGAATACTCTTTTCTATAGAAATATCTTGTAGAATATTCTTGCTGGTCCTGGTGTCTATTGACAGTATTTTCTTTTTTGATTTCACAATTGTGAAATGGTGTCCATAACAGAAATGGATCAAGGAATGCTTATTCTTGAGAGAAGTGATTTGGAGAATAGTGATAAATTCAATGTAATTATTATTTTTTATGTGTAGCATAGAATAAATAGAATGTTGTTAATATTCATACTGTTGAACAGATGGGGTAGAATAAAATATTTAAGTATTCATCCTTTTGGCACAGTGAGCATTAAAAACTGAGTAGTTGAATCATGCGAACATTCAGAGTCATTACGTATGTGTTAATTACCATCTTAGGACAATTACTTTCTTGTTCACTACTTTTGCCTATCTTTTGTAGATTTCTAGCTTACATGTTGGAACATAAATGGCAACTATTTTTATATAAAAATTTATTATTCATTAGTTTCTTTAAAGTATACAGAAATTAAAATAAAAACCAAAAATCAACGAAAGAAAGGACCATGCTGTGAGGAGTGTTTACAGCTGAATTTAGATGATAATTGTGTCAGCCCCAGTAAAATACATTTGGAAGATTCCACTCCTTCTCTTCCTATTTGTAGGAAAGCAGAAAAAATCCCAAAAGTTTGTCCAAAGCACAGCAGCTGAACCTTTCCTTCAAAGCCAAGTAGAAGCCAAATATGACATGCGGAGATCATTAGAATGCCCATATCAATGGTTGGATATAAAGTACATTTTGAGACTTGGTGATGTGTAGAATGAGTTTCAAAAGTTCCACATGGTTTGTGATCTACATTTGGAAGAGTTCCAACAACTGCTATGCAGAAACTGAAAGTCCTGAATATCTGAGATATTTATCTGAATGAGTATCAGTCAAAGGCAAAACAAGAGTGCTTACAAGTGTAAATTGCATTCGGCCAAATTACATTGCAAATTAGTGTTTTGTAGCTATTTGCCTAAAAATAAAATAACTTAATGTGTTGAAATCGTTTATGCTAAGGAAAAATGTATCTATGCCAGCAGCTTGTAAATGAAGTTATGGCCTGTTCCAGCCCAATGCATTCTGAAGTGACCAAGATATTAAACTCACAAACAAGGTTGTCAGACGACAAATCAAGCTGCAAATTAACCTTCTAATCTTATAATCTGGTTACAGCTGCCAGAGTACAACTGACAATTGATCTGCTGTTTGCTGTCCAGCAGAAAATATCATATATTCTTTTTGATGAATGTCAGTGAGCTATTTTATCGTGTAGCAGCCCATGTCTCCCCTACTCCATTGCAGTAGTTCTAAATTGCTAGGGCTGTTATCTGTATGAAAAAACCTACTACTAGCAAAGTGCAAAGCAGGATTTGTATGTGATTCTTCTGCAATTAATCACTTGCAAGAAATGTCTATTCTCTTTTCAGCAGATATACAAAGTAGGTCTTTTTGAGGTTATTTAATGGGATAGCTTCCATGACTGCTATAAAAGTAAATATTTTAAGTAACTGCTTTGGAAGACCATCAGGAATTATTAACAGAGTAGTATATTTACTTCTAGCATTAACCCTTGTAGTTACCCACAGTTTTCTATCCATTATCTCTGATATGATTTCCATGGAGTTTTCACAGATTACATGTGACTTTTCACTTGATATAGACTGATCATAAAACTTGTTGCTTAGGAGATTCAGAACATCTATTTAGTGTTGTTTGGAGCTTTGAAACAGAGCGGAAGAAAAAAAAAATACGGAAGGAAAGCTTGAGCTCTTAAGGTGACTGATGTGGAAGAATAGCTCTAAAAACATCTTAACAACTCTTCAGTTAATGAAAATAATGTTGTGGACAGGAACAGTTTGTGCTGCCTGACTTGGAAAAAGGCTGGGGAAGACTGTGGTAACCCTGCATCCTACTCACAAAAAGAATAATCTTGGTGACAGTGTAAATGTAGGAAAGCATTCCGGTTTCTGTACTGTATGGGAGCTACATTGGATAATTGACTGTAGGGAGACCGGGTAGAAACCTGTGAAAATTCAGCCTCTCACTCGACTTGAAGTGTATGGCTTATCAAAACAAAAATGAGAGGACATTAAAAATAGAAGAAAATTTAAAAATGTTGCCAGGATAAATTGCTTGAAAAACTATGAATTGTTTTATTTTCAAATGTTCTAGGAATAAATAACACTTAAATGCCTTGTAGCTAGTTTCAGCTTCAAATTGTGCTTGTTTGGGTTTGGAGTGTTTGTTCTGTTTTGTTTTTATTTAGGGAAAAGCTATAAAACTTTAAAGACTGTGTTTTATGAAAATTGACACAATAGACAAAATTTTAGCTACTATGACATAAACACTGTCATTATACTAATGGATTGCAGAACCAACTGTCAGAGTAAGGAGATTTGGAAGGCCTTTTATCAAAAGAAGGTATCAAATATAGGGTAGTATTAGGAAAAAATCATTCTCCAACACACATAAATATTTACATACTGTTTTTGCACCACTTTTTCATTATATACATGTTTAAATATTTTATTTCTATGAAAAACATTAGAACATACTGTATCTTCTTCAAAATAAAAGTGTTTATTTCTAATTTTCTATCAATACTCATAAAGAAAAAATATTTTCTATTGTTTTTTGTAATTAACTTTATTCCTTCTTGGTTATACAAACCTTAGGGCAGAGAAATACCTGTTAGTTTTAAAGTAGTTAGCATGTGCATGAATGTATGGCTTGTTTGGTATAGAGTTTTATAAGAATTTCTTCAAGAAAAAGAGAAGAGAAAAGCAATTGTTAGTAAACTGAGAATTTGATATTTCATGCATACTTCATACAGATTTATTTTCAGAAAACTTGGTAGAAAAGCTTCCATGGTCTAGGATATACCATAGATCATAGAATCGTAGGATAATTAATTTTGGAAAAGATCTTTGGAGATAATCAAATCCAATCATTGACCCATCAGTACAAAGTTCATCACTAAACTGTATCCCCAGGTGCCACATCTGCATGTCTTTTAATTATCTCCAGGGATGGTGATTCCACTGCTTCCCTGGACAAATATTCCAATGCAGGAGCACCCCTTCAGTGAGGACATTTTTCTTGATGTTTAATCTAAACCTCTTTGGATGCTACTTAAGGCCCTTTTCTCTTGTCTCTTGTAACTGGTCAAAGAGATTGACTCCCACCTAACTACAAGCTCCTTTGAGGTGGTTGTAGAGAGTGGTAAGGTCTCTCCTGAGCCTGCTTTTCTGCAGGCTAAACAACCCCACTCCCTCAGACGCTCCTCATAAGGCTGGTGCTCCAGACCCTTCCCCAGCTCCTTGCCCTTCTCTGGACCTGCCCCAGCACCTCAAAGTCTCTCTTGCAGTGAGGGGCCCAGAGCTGGACACAGCGCTCAGGGTGCAGTGGGAGATAAGAAACTGTGTGGGGAATATGAAAAGCAGATAGTTGGTATCTGGTGGAGGTATAGAAGATCATGACAATGAAATTTAAAAGAATTAGTAATGTTAGGGCACAGTAACTGGCAGAAAAGGAGTCATGCTTAGATGTGTAACCTTAATGTGGTCCCCTGCTGCTTCAATTAACTCTAAACAAGAGATCACGGAATAAGGAAATGCCCTTGAAATTTACAGCTCAGGCATATCTCTGCCTAATTTCAGCAGTGTTAACAATGTAGTTGGGTTAGGATTCATTCTTAATATGCTGAATAATAGGTATATAAATGGTAAAAATTCATGAAAATAAAAAAAGGTTTAAGCTTTTTTTCTTGCTCTAAGAATAGCAACTTGATTCTGAAGTATGTTAGTAGTAAGTTTTGTTTGCAGTGTGTTGGATAAAGAGTATTTTATCAGAGCTTGTGTGAAGTGTAGAGTTCCTTGTGAATATATGTTCACAGGAAATATTCTCTCTTCATTCACCCTCACCTCAACAGGATTCCAAGGATTTCTTTTGATAGTAATATGGAAAACTCAGTATGCTCCTATCTCCCTGCAGTTCTTTCCACAGCTCACTTGCTACTCTGATCTATTGTATTTCAGGACAGTACATTGTTTAAAAAGTCGTTTTCATTTTTTAAGTATTTTTCTCTTCCATCTTATAACACTGGCAGTACAATAAAAGCAATTGTTCATTGTTTTGAGCTCTGAGTCTCAGTCATTAATTTAAGTCCTGGTTCTGCAAGATGCTCTGCTTGAGCACAGACATTTTGCCTGCATATAGGCTTTTTATGCTCTTGGACATAAAGGAAGTAGTATTTTCTGTATTATTTTGTCTCTACTTCCTGTGGAGACTTAATTGAAGCCAGTTGGCCCAGGTTTTCATTTTAAATACAGGTATTTAATGAGTTATCATATCAAAACAATTTGCTGTCTTTGCTTCTGAAAATAGAATAGCACAACCATAATTAAGAAGCTGTGGGATCATATTATGATTTTTATTTTCTTTTTTGAAAGAATAATCAAATTATTAGGTCAATTCCCACAGCTGAAAATTGTGGCATGTTTTTAGTAAATAAACATATCTAAAGCAATAAAATTGAGATAAGAAAAGAATCTTCTGTATTCAAGGGGAGTAATGAGTGTTTAATTATATGTGGTATTTGGTGTCAATGGTAAAAATCATGGTCATATTTGGACACTTTCAGTAAACCATAATTTCTCTCAATAACATGATATTCCCTTGACATACAGACATCTTCCAGTTACTAAATAATCAGCATAAGTAAAGAAAAAAATTGTTTTGTCTGGTGAGTAGGCATACTTAGTATTTATGGAGCACTTCCTATGTTCCCAAAGAAAGATTAGAGATCAGAAAGTATGACTTAACAGAAGGACATGAAAGAAATCTTACTTCAGATAAGAGAAGATTAAAGGGTTGCAAAAAATAGTTTTCTGATAAATAAAGAGTTTTTACAAGGAAGGCCGTATTTTTTTATTTATGTTGCAAATGAGATGAGAAATAGTGGTATAGAATTGAAATATGGTTTTATTTATGCAATAGCAAAAATGTCTTTTGAGGACTAATAAGGTCTGGAATAGTTGAGAATCTCCACTATGGGATCTTCATATGAAAGTTCAGCTAAATATTCCTCTGAAATATTTTAAATTTAATATTTTTATTAAATTTAAAAAATGTTTTTTAAGTATTTTAAATTTTAGTTTAGAAAAATAAAGAAAATTAAATTTAGCCAAATTGTGTTGCAATGAAAAAGAAAAAAAACAAGGTATGTTGAAACAAATATAAACTTAAGTAATCCTACTTTAGAAACTTTTCAGTATCAGTGGAAAGTGAGTAAAAATATAAAATAAGTAATAAATGCATAAAAGAAGTGATATAATGGATAAAATAAGGAATATGCAACATTCAGTTAACCTCCTTTTGCCACAGAAAATGTTCCAGACATCTACGGGGCTATTCATATTGCTTCTCTATTTACAGTTTGTTCCATTCCCAGTCATTTCTGATGTCCTGACCTGGGTGTAAATGCAGTTTTCAGTTCTCTTTATTAAGGAAGACACCTTCCTCTATCCATAGACACCATTTGATTGGGAGGGACTGCATCCTACTGACTTTGAAGATGTGCAGTTAGTCTGACTAGAAAAATGGTTGAGAAGCACTGGTTTAAGAGAAGTGACTCAAAGGTGAATAAGATCCAAGAAAATTTGCATTTTTCAGAAAGAAGCAACAGAACTAGAAAAGAGTAGGTGTTGGCCTCATGTTTGTTATTTTATTAGAAACTTTTCAACAAAGACTCAATTATCTTTAAAGAACGGCAGAGTATTTTTAACTTACAATACCATAAATTTTAGGACCAAATGTAAAGTACGGAAAAATCTTTCTGCAATAATATTATATTAATTTCTATAATCAGGGTATTTTTATGGACTAGACTGTCCATTTCATGGAGTTATGACTACAAAAGTTTTTTGAAAACTCCCTGAATGCAAAAGTAATAGTCTACAGTATTTGGGGATTGGATCTAGATGATCTTTAAGGTCCCTTCCAGCCCAAAGCCTTCTATGCTTCCAGTAAGTAAACACTGAAAACTACTTGCAATATTTGTTCTTTATCTATTTAAATAGATGTTAACAGTAAAATTGGAATACTCTTTTCAATAACAATTTTAAAAAGTTTGACCTTCAGATCAGAATTACAGATTTCTTTCTATCATGATCCTCTTTATCTTTTCATTACTGCTTGCAATACTGAGCACTATATAAAAGGAACAGTGATTGATTTTTGTAGCTGAGGCATAATGGGGAAAGTGCCTTCTGCTCGTATACTCTGTGTGCTTCTCTTATGTTTGCCTATTGTCTTCAAGAATGGGTTTGAGTAAAGTGTTCATTCCCATCAATACCATTCTTTTTCCTATTTTTGTTGCTTTTTCATTGCCTATATTTGTATTTGTAATTGAATTTTTAGTTGCATTAATGCTTGTGATGTACTAGCAGCCTTATTCTGACAGTAACAGCCTAGAAATAACAACGGACAAAATTGTTTCCTCAATGCAAAGAAGTTATCTTAGTTCGATTCTCTTATTACCAGCATACAAAAAAGTAATAGTAAAAAAGCATTGCATGTAGGCCAGTGAAAATGTCCAAGGAACTTAAAAGTTAAGCTGCTTTTTACAAACATGATCTGTAAGACTTACTTTATACGTAGTTCTTTGTTTTAAGCTCACTGCGCGCTTTGCAGTCCCAGAGAAGGTAAACCTGATATCTTTTTGCTTAGAACTTGTGTTTATTTTAGATTGTCTTTTCTGGAACAGAGTAAAACCAAATAAAATTAAATGTATATAAGGACATATATATTCTAGGATTGTAAGGTGAATTTCCCATGAAACTCAAAGAAAGTATAAATATCTATACTATTATACGTTATCACTAAAAAGAAAAATTCATTTTTTAAACAAATCATAGAAAAAGATTCCATGGAGGGTTTGCATTAAAAGTATTCTTGAACTAATAACCTCTCACATACTGTTAGTTATGACTAAGTTTCTTGAGTCTAGTCTAGAGAAGGTAAAAACTCTCTTTTCTGGAGGGAAAGAAAAAGGGGGAACGTCTGTTCTCAGAGCTATCAACCTGCTCTTCTCTTTGTTCTCCATCCTTTGTATTTCTCAGTAGGAATATGTATTTCAAGATAAAAGGAGATTTTTCTCCTATTCCATCCAAAATTTCAAAGGCAGGCCTTATACACTTTAGTGGCTTCTGATTCCCACATTGCATGAATATCTAGTAGGCATTTGCCTCAAAAAAAAAAATGAATTGGTGAGGTAGACCATATATTTTTAATTTAGTTCCTCTTTTTCTAATGAATGAAAATTCCATGACTGTTCTTAGCATTGGACTTTTCACTCCACACTTTTAATTGGATTCACATTCTGTAATTTATGGCAGAGTGTTGACCAAGAAATGGGCATTTCCCTTAAAAATGGTTTTTAATTGTTTCAACTAAGTGAATGAGAAGGGCCTCAGCCTCTGTAGTGTGTTAAACTTACACAGTTCCTGCTTTGCTTAATGGTTCATAATGATCCACAATGATCACTTAGTAGAGTAAATAAAGATCTTTATACTATCATTTAAGTAAAGCAACTTACTAAACAAAACTTAAATCAGACTTCAATATCATTCCAATTCACACCCTGAGGAGTGGCTACACTACTTTTATTTTTTTTCTCTCACATAAAGCATTTTGCATTTCAATTTCGCCAGTATCAAAAACTATTTTCTTTTTTTTGTTTTCTTTCTTTTTTTTTTTTTAATTGGCATCCATATTCAAATAAAAACAGTTCTGGCAAAATTGCAGTCAGTATTTAATTAGTGTCTTTTTAATACAATGCTTTCTGCAATTCATCATGTATTTGAATAATTAAAATCTAGTATAATGTGTGAATAGTTAATTTGAGAAATTTGTACTATCTTATGGACAGTACCATTACTTCTGTACTGTGATAGATTCCCTGCTTTTGCTGTCCTTTCCTTGCAGTTTATCATATGACCACAAATTTTTCTGGGGGAACAAAACTGAAACCATAGCTCAAAAAGAGGAAAAAAAAAGGAGGTGACCTGAAGCACCATAATTAGAAAGCATGCATCTCTATTAAAAGTGTTATTAAAAGAGAAAACAAAGCTTTTCATGAACTGTAGTAGTAATCTCTAATCAACGAAAGGCTGTTTAACTTCCAGTAAAAAAAATATACTTTATGAATATGAAAACAAAATTACCATATCTATATTCTGTTTTCTGGTTATATGTTTGTCAAGATCCCCAAGTTCTTACACAAAGAAGTATTTTTGAGGACTTTGAATCTACTTTTAAAACATGTTCTTGTTTTCAGCACTATTTCTAAAAATCGGCTTATGCTTCTCCAAAATCTTCTGCTATCTACATTGCAGAATCTCTGGAAATGAGTGACCCTTTCAGAAGACAGATGTCTTTCCAAGTTCATTGTTCTGTTCAATTGGCAGTAGCTAAAACACCTGCCTTAGAGTGCATCTTTTGTACTTGCTAAGTGGGCATATTTGTCTGCAGAAATAAATTATCCTTCCCAATGTACAGCCAAATTACTTGTATGCAAGTAATTATTTATTAGGTGATTCAGTAGTCTGACTAGTTCGTTTGACTGCATTTGTTGTTTCTACTTCTTTTCCACCTAAGCCTACCTAGGATGAAGGAGGTAGAACATTTGTGTTACATCACAGATAAATCTTAATGAGAAAACCAGTTGTTGACTTTATCAAATAATGGAGTAGTTGTCCATTACGTTTTCTTCCACCATAATGTTATTTTGCTTGACTGTTCTGTGGACATTGAACCTGCACATGCGCTTAATGTTTTAATTGGTATTTTTCATTTGTCTGGTGCTTTTTATTTTTATATGACACAGAAATGGCACTTTTTAAATTACCCACTTTCTAAGACATACGATCTTGTAGTAGTTTTCCACAATTAATACCAGTTTTATTCCTAGATTAATAAAATCCTAATTGTTTTCTGCTGTGGGTGGACAGGCATAGGTGGATAGGGACACAACAGAGGAGAAGCAAACTTCCTATCCCCTATGTCATTTTTAATTCAGTATCTATCCATTGTGTATGTCTATTCAACTCTTCATCTTTTTGTCTGGGGGAAATCAGAAGTAAAAAGAGAAATCCTTTATATTAACACAAATCATACAACATCAAAGCTGGACTTTATTTTCACTGGTTTTGCCAACAATTTCACATTAATAATTGCTGTTAAACAATTTCCCAGAGAATGGCTCCATTTCCAGCCCTGCCAATGGACTTTTCGTAATGAATTTTACAGGACTTTATCTCAACTATTCCATCTATAATACTAGATAATGATCTTTTTGTACAAAGTAGGAATTGCATAAATTCCTGAATGTTATTTGTTAAATATCATTATGCCTTATATGGATTTAAAACTGAAGTTCAAATATTCATTTCTTCAGCAAAAGCAAAGTTTCTTCTTATCGCTCAGAAGCCATATATTCATAAATGTCAATTTTGTGGAATCACATTTCTGATCATTATCACTTTTAATACATATGTTAAATTATCTATCATGTAGAACAAGAATAATTCAATTCATCTCAAGATTACTTTATAGCACTCTAAGTTGTCCAGGAGTACAGCTGGAATTTTTATTGCTTTCATTTTCAAGTGTTAGCTTGGATTTTTTTTTTCAGATAACATGTATATTTAACATTTACTGACATGTCGCACAAGGAAGTAAATTGAAGTAATTTTTGTGGAAATCTGTATAAAACTTTGACACTTGACTGTAGGTTGGAATGCACTTTGGTAGCTTCTGATGGGCAAATTGTAATAGCACAAAATTAAACATGAACAAATAAGTTGTTTCAAAAGAAGCTACTCTTGCGATGTCTGAACTTTCTAATTTTAACTACTTTGAACAAAATAAGTATTTTCTGTTCTTTTTTCTTTAAAAAGCTATATTAGTTTTCCTTTTAGTAGTACAATGTTATTCTCTTGGAAGTTAAGATGTCTGCCTTTTGGGCGTTTTGTATTCTGTTATGTGAAGCATTTCAAGTAAATTCTGCCCTTTCTTACTGAGGGAGATGAGCGCTAAACTCTTTCCCCTTTTTCAAAATTCTTCCCTGACAAAGAATCTCTTCCTCTCGAGTGGTCAATGATTGTAGTACACACTGGATAGGAACAAGAACCCTGCTAGCCAGGAAGCACCAAATGAAGTTAAACCAAATAAAGGAAAGGCGACTGTAAAGTAACGGGCAGAAAGAGAATGGACTGGAGGGTCTTTTTGTCCATCTTAGCTAAGTCTTTTTGCAGATGTGCTTCAAGGTTATCCTTGTTAATATGAGCATATTAACATGAGCAATGACATGTTCATGTGGATCTGAATTTAGTTTTAATGGAATCACTACCAAACACTACTATGTCAGGAATCCTGGAAGTCAATAGATGAGTATATTTTCCGACAAAAACTTGCTGAAATAAAATCTTACAGGAGGAATTAACGTGGAAATAAAAACCATTTTTTGAACTGCAATAGCTGTGCATTTTTTTTTGTCCATGAAGGAGTTTTTCATTCATCTTTAGTGACTTCATTGGGAAACTTCATTCATACATTAAGACTTTCCAGGTAGCTGAATCAGGTTTAATATTTTTTGTCATTTTTGCTAGCTGACCTTACTTTTTCAAACAGCTAATTCTTTATCATCAGCTGTGTCATCTACTCCATCATGTACTTCCTGGCTGGATAAACTACTGGTGTTTGATGCAAAACGAGTCTTATTACTTCAGTAGCTAGAATTATTGCAAATGGTTATATAAGCTAATTATTTTGGTGGCAAATAGGACTTGTCTTGGTGTGCCCAGGTCTGTGCATGTGGTTTGTATTCAGCTCCTGTTAGCCATTCTTCGTGCCTTTGGTTTTGCTTACTCCTGCTGCTCTGGTTCCTGTGGCTGCAGAACATGTAATGATCCCTCTTCCGAAAGGTACAACTTGGAATGCTCATGTTTTAAGCCTCTTCACTTTGCTGTCTATGCAGATATCATAGAATCTTCCTTTTAGGCTGTCAACAATAAACTCATATATTGGTCTTCTAAAGAGGGTAGAAGAGCATCTGCGCATATCTATGGACTATGCAGATATCCTGGATTCTTCTTTTCTATGATCATTATGAAAAAAATTGAAGAGTACCTCCCTTAAGAAGTTGTGCTTGATTTTTTTTCCCCATTGAAGAGTATCACTGGTTTCTTGTTCTGTGTCAAATATTCTAAATTCCAGCTGCATAGCAGTTGCTCCCAATAACTCTGTGCTTTCTACATGTTATTGTCACTTTTGATCTTCTTCTAGTGACACCTTTAGTAATGTTATTTCCTTGTCCTAAAGCAGAGTAGAGAAGTGTCAATAAAGTCAGACCAACCATAGCAATGTCTATATGCTATCTGGCATCCAGACAAACCTACCCTTTGAAGTTGTGATAACAAGCTGGATTGGCTTGTTAATTAAAGATAAGGTATCTATTTCTACTAAATGGGAGTCATTCAAATTGCATTTTTGAATACAGAAAGTTGTTAAATCATGGGCAGCACCCATTATTAAATATTGATTTATATTTTTCTTGGAGTGCCTGATTACCACAGCCAGTAAATTTCAGATTTATTTTTAAGATTGGCTTACAGGTATTGACAGATGCTTTCTCTATGGTCTTCTAAACATATGTGCACAGAAAAAGTGATGGTGCAGGAGATTTATGTAATGTTGTAGCAGCTCATTACTTTTAGAACTCTGTTTTATTGCTCTGTTAAAGATGCATTAACAGATGAAGACACTGCAAAATTGGAAATCAGAAATTATTAAAAAACAACATCCAGTGGAATCAGCTTTTTTTTTTTCATATTTAAAGAAATCTTCTGCCCATTTATTTAGATGCATAAGCAGACCTATAATATGTTATAATTAGATCTGACTATGTAGTATAAAAATTATTGTGTATTAAGGAATTCAGAGCAAAACAAGTTGTTGTATTTTGTTTGTACTGCTCTTTCTGTGGAATCTGGGTGTATACAGAGAATTGGAAAGTACAGTTTGGAAATTAGTTGTAGCTTCACTGATGACTTGGCTTTATTCCATGTGATTCATTTGTGCCAGAGGTCAGATTCACACTCATGCACGACTTACTGTGGAATTGCCAAGGTCAGGACCATAACCTGTGGCATGAGATTGAATGGGGCTGGTGGCAGTGAAAGCAAGTTAAGAGATTGCTCATGTTTAACCTCTGGTATTTAGCAGCCAGGTAGTCCAACTGCTTTCTTAGATGGCACTTGCATGCCACAGATCTTAACTTAAGCTTAATAATAGCTTGTTTTTCACAAAAGCACAACGTGAGTGCCCAAATATATTTTCCAGAGGGGTATCCAGTCTTGCTTTGAGTATAAGAGTGGGCAGAGAATCTAATTTTTCAGTACTTTGATCCAGTGGTCAACTATTTTTATTTTGAAGTTCATGCTTTACATTCAACTGACTGTAGCTATGTATTTGGGTTAGAATTATTTC
Source organism: Melozone crissalis (assembly GCF_028551555.1). Classification (NCBI taxonomy): domain Eukaryota; kingdom Metazoa; phylum Chordata; class Aves; order Passeriformes; family Passerellidae; genus Melozone; species Melozone crissalis. The sequence goes on along the minus strand of NW_026535784.1, from coordinate 28,392,859 downwards.
TGTTCAAGCCTTGAAAGCTTTAGTGTTATAAGCACAGATGCAGATAATCACAGTTCTGTTGTCTCTTAAGCCAGCTTTTATCTTTGAATTTCATTTGATATCTCTGAATTTCCTGCAAAGAGCTGCAGTTGGTGGCCATCCATGTATGGTAACACGTCAGCATTTCCTGGGGAATTCATGTGGGCTTCTGTCTGACATGAAGACTCCAACCTGGTGTTTCCAGAAGACATCACCCTCTGCATGCCTTCCTCCTCTTCCAATGAAGTCAAAATTGGACAGCAGTCAGATCCCAACCTAAAATTTTTTCCCCAAGAGCATATGAAAGTGTACCACTAGTGCTGACTCTTGCAGAAAATATTTTGTTTCTGATCACACTAGTATTGTGGCTTTATATAGTGCTTTCTGGGCAGGGTTCTCTAAGTAATTGAGACTATGTGTTATCAGGGCTTATGTTTCCAATAAGATGATTTTACCTTAAATAGGTTTAAATCCTCTTTGACATAGAGGCAGTATTTATTTGTTTATGAAAGCAAACAACTGTATTTGTGGGTGTTAATAATCTGAATAAGTTAGCTCTTTAACATTTCCTTTCTCTCATTCTAAGGCATTTTTTTTCCACCCTCAATTGCTTTTGGGAGTTTTTTTCTGTTTAACTAGATATAGGATACTAATATTGTTATGGATACAGTATTGTTGTGTTAGTGTCACAATTTTTATGCACTGATTAAGTCTAGGCATATCATTTTTGAGATATGTTTTTTAAAACTGCACCTTTCTGCCGCAGTGTTATGTACACTGATTTGCCTTCGACTGTATCAGAAAATCACTGCTTTCCAGAGCATGGGCACTTATGCTAAATAAGCATTCTGTATAGTCTTTGCTAATCATTTCTTGTTCATCATTTATTTTAATCATTCATTAGTCTGCTTCAAATGTATTGTATGACAAGTTATTGATGAAAAATGCACATAGCATTGCCTAGTTCTGGTAATTTAATTATGATTTAATCCCACAGAAGCCGGTTTAAAATGTTGATCTTGATGATGACAGCTCTGATTTGACATCTGCCAGTTCTGAACTCGTTCCATACGTACACCACTCAGTGTTGCTTTGTTTTCATGATTAATAATATTATGCTTTATCTCAATCAAGAACTGATGAAGCTGGCTTCATCAAAAAGATCTAGGATTTAAAAAATAAAAATCTCTTTATAATATAATTATATAATTAGAGATTATCTATAGAAAACCTTCTGCAGACCATGTCAATGTGTTGTGCCAATAACATTTATAAAATACAACGTAGAAAACTATGAGATGGGTGTGATTTGTCAATAACACTTATAAAATACAACTTAGAATACTATGAGATGGGTGTGATTTGTCAGCTTTTAATTTTCTTTTCATCTGATGTGCTTTAAAAAATCAACATAACTTTAAAGAACAGAAACAGAAATCAGATGTTGAAGGGTCATTTGATATGCTTACTGGTGTTTTTCTTGTTTCTGCAGTATGCAGTGTACTACTGATTTTTCCAAAACATAAAGTTCAAAGAAGGTGAAATTAATTTTTTCATCCATAAAAATATGTACAAAACAAAATTAAAGTCCACATTCAGAATTTGCCAGAAATGCTTAAGCAGTCATCCCTTCAGTGCAGAGGCTTTACCTTCTGAGCTATCCTGCAAACAAAAGGAACTTCTCTGTGGAAGGCGTGAAGAGATCCCTTCATAATCAATATTCAGTTACAAGTACAACTTACAAGAACTTGGCAAATCATCTCAGTTAATGAGAAAATTGTGGTCTGCTTGTGTATATTCTGAAAGTAGAAAAATTGGCTCAATTTGCTCAGTAAATTATTCATTGGAAGTTATTCATTCATCACTAATAAAAATGCTGTCTTCAGATGTTTCATCTATTTGGCGTTTCATCTGAAATGAAAACTGATTTTACAATCTGTCATTCCTACAGCTGTTCTAGAGAACTGGAGAAATCTTTATTCTTACAGTAAAAGGAAGCCTCTATTCTTCCATCTCAGAAATAAAAATAAAATTTAAAAAAGGAAAATTGAGATATATTATATCTCAGGTTTTTTGGGGGAAAAATCCAGTGAAGAATCTGTCAATATAAGACTCAAAACCAGGAAAGTATTTTGTACCATACAGAAAATACTTTTGTATGTTGTCTCTTCCCAGTACTTTAACTTGTTTCTTCTCGTTTAATAACACTTCAAATATGTAGTTAGCTCTAGGGAAAAGATTTTGGAGTGGTTAGCATATCTGTTGTACTGTGTGAATTTTCCCCAAGTGGCCTTGAACAATAGCAGAAGAAAGGTAGCAAGGTTAGGAGATAAACAGCTGTCACTGTCATGACAGCCGGTTGAATGCTTGGAGCAGCATGATGGAAAGGATGATTTGAATTGCATCAGAACATGGCTTCCAGGATTGTCTTGTTTGGAACTTCTCCAAAGGGATCAAATATGATTGGAAAAGTAGATGACAGGAGGTGATCCACATTATGTATGCTGCAGCTTCCTGGTGACTTGCTAAGCTGAGAAAAAACATTGGCAAATAGGGAAAATAAACTCATGCTTGGAGCAGTTTACTTATCTGTGTGTGGGGATGAAACTGTTAGGGAGAGCTAGTAGGATGGACAAGAAGTCCAGGAAAACAGAGTGATGACATGTTTTCTTTTATGTGCTTAGAAAGTATCTTAGAACATTTTCTTAAAATTACAGAATTTAAACCAAAGCATTTTCAAGAATCTTTGACTGAACAGCAGAGCTGAACAGTGTGCAAATAGAGAAATAAAGGATGTTGCACAACTTGGTATCCTCAATACCAAGTAGCATATATATTATTTTGCTATTGTTGCTAAGCTTCCTGTGTTAATTTGGTTATGTCAAATTACTAATAAATCAGTGGCAATTTTATGTGCATCGCAACCAAAAAGGGCATTTGTTTCTTTGAAATATACCGTGTATCTAATTAAGATGATAGTAAAATAAGAAAATCAATGCGTTCATGCATATTTTAAGTTTAACTTGTTAGAATAACATATTTAAATAATTCACAAGTCCACTGACCATTTGAGTATGCTAACAATAACCTGTATCACTGCCTGTTTTTCTAAGTCAGGACAGTTATGTCACCCAAACAATTTACTTCCATAGATATTCTATTACATACAAGGATTAAGAAAAAAAAGTGGCTTACTTTGGCAAACATGATACCATTAACAGGTTTTTTACATTTTGAACAAGTAGTGTTCCATTAAAATGTTGACATTGTCAAGGAGTTAAAGAATTCACAAGGTCTGTAAGCAATTTGAAAATTAAAAATATCTTGAGTTTTAGCTCATTCCTTACCATTAACTATTTAGAAAGATCATACTTACTGAGTGCCCTACCAGTTCTTATTTGGATCTCAAATGGTAAAATACATTCACTTTTATAGTGGAACAATTACTTAAAGTAAGCAGGTCTCAAATTCTACATGACATGAATATCTATTTAAATTTGAAATATTCAGAAAAAGTAAGGGATATAAGCGATGGACACTTTGTGTTCATCACTTAATGATACTTCTATATAGAAAAGTACAGAAGTATTTTTAACTCTTTAAAAATAGAAATCTATAAATAAATAAATAAATTTTTTTACTTTCATGCATTTATCTTTTTGATAAGAAAAAAGATTAACTGAAAGATGTTACCTTTTATGCATTATTTTTTAGTCTCAGGGTCAGAGTGAAACAGGCTGAGGTAAAAAGCAAAAAGTTTACTAGCAATAACTTTCAGGAACCAATCTATTATATTACAACAAGATAGGAATGGTTATGAGATATTTAAGGTAATAACTGAAGGCTTCATCTGAAGACTCATGAAACTTTATTTCCAGTGTCACATCCCAGAAATTTGGAAGGCATTCCTTCTTCAGAAAGTAAGATGGTTCTGATTCCAAGATTCCAAAATTGTCATAGAGCATAAATCATACTTGAATGTGGCTAGTGAGAGAAGAGGTTAATACGCCAACTGATCATCTGTCCCTGCTGATGTAAGCACTGTGATGGAGACGTTTCCTTAGGGAGGCTTCTCATTCTTCTGTCATCTGCTAGTAGATATTGTCATGCTAAAGCTTTACTAATGTAAGATTTATTTGGAAAGAGCAGCTAAAGCTGAAGTATACCTAAGTTCATGAAAACAAATGCTTTATGATACAAGTTTTGTAATATCCTATAAAATTTGATATATTGTTCACATAAAATATAAGTAGTAACTTGTCATTTCATTGCATAATTGGGTAAATACTACTTTTTTCCTAAATATCTGCAGAATTTTATATTACTATTTTGATATGTAGTAAAGTGAATATATTTTGATGATCAAATAATAATGGTTAAGTCATAATCTTCTGCATTATGAATAGGAAGATAGGAAAAATAGTAAAGACAAGTAAGACAGAAGTTACATGTCAAATGAATGTCTTTTTTTGGTTAGCTTTTAAAAACCGAGCTACATCTCACAAGTAAATATTTAAGTGTTCAGCTTTGGAGATGATGGAACACACAGAGAACTGTGCACCTGCTTTACCTGACCATACTTTGAGCAAGGAACTTGGTCTAGGCAGTCTCCAGACTATTCCACCCTTCCAGTCTCAATGATTCCATGATTTTATGATTTTATATTTAAGTTTATCACTCAAATGCTTATTTGTTTTACTGATTTAACTAAATTATTAGATTATTTTGAAATATAGCTTGGTTTCCAGTATACCAGAATTTTTAATTAAGGGCACAAAAAGTCTGTAAAGCACATTTCCTCCTTCCAGAAATCTGGTGAGAGCAGGTTTGAGGACTACCTAAAAGAAAAGCTATTCCCTGGATTTAGAATCAAATCAATGCAATGGTAAAAATGGTAAAATTGATGTTATAGAAATAGCATGGTAATACAAATGTACACAAAATGAATGCTTGCAATATCCTGACTGAAGCAAAGAAGTCTGCTTTTAATAGCTGTTTCTGCTTAGAGTGTAACATATTGGTATGACTTAGTTATTACAGATGAAAGAAGTATTTTGCACTTCTGTGATTTTCTCTGATTTCCATCAATCATTTCACATATTTGTTGTTGCTGTACTTCTAGAGTTTCTTTTAGAATAACACTATAAATGCAAATCATATTAATGTGTAATATTAAATGACTATTAGAATATATTCACAGAAAAACAATGGTGCTGTGCTGTGTGATAAAGTGTGTAACTACAAACAGTTTCAATCAGAGGAAAGCAACTGGGGAAAAGTACATTAGGAGCCTGAATGAAAAAGCTGTTCGCAATCAGTTACAGCTGAGTGCAACAAAAATTACTTTCTAGGGATAAAAGGAAATTAATGATTGACCAATGTAACCAGAACATCCCACAGCATGTTGAATATTTAATGCCATGCTACTTCTGCCCAAAACAATCTGAGGTTTGGCATATATCCACCAAAATAGCTCATCGCTAATTAATTTGCCATGTCATTTTGCATAAAATTAGTAATTAATACTAGTCACCATGCACTATAGTGAACTTTTTTCAGTTAAAGATTCAATCTCAGTAGTTTCTAAAGCTTGATAAAATGGTCATTTTTTGATTATTCTTAGAAAAGAACTTGCACATTGAAAAAGGTATTGCAGTCAGAAGGAAGGATATATCAAAATTTATAGACCAAATATATTTGAGGTTGTTCAAGGTCAATGAATTTTTTCCCTCCACTTGCTTGAAATTATGAGTAATAGAATATGAATAACTGGTACTCCAACTGAAATTAACTACAGTGATGTGTAACACTATATTTAGCTGTCTTTTAAACTGTTGCAGTCTCATTTAAAAGGCTCCAAATTAAACCTGCATTCTCCACCATTTTAGAGGGAACATTTAGCCTGAGGTTTTGCAAATTGATTGGAAGAATTTACAGTGATTATTACTTGAGATGCAGAAAGAATGCATTCTTTGAAGAAGCACTTAGGGTAGCCATTGCAAGCAGGAGTCTTGAATAAATAAAAAAGTATTGTGATGAAATTTGGAGTTTGCCGTGTGGAAAAAAAATATAGAAGAAGTTGTGGGTTTGGGTCATTTTCCTAATCTGCTTATTCTCCAAACAGATGTTTTTAAGTGTAGTAAAACCCAGTTTATTCTGAGCAATTGTGCAATACTAAACCCCAGGAACTGCAGTCCTACAGTCAAAAGCCTAGAGAGTCCTTGAAAGCTAACATTACTCTGTGAGAGTCAGCACTGAGCAGGAACAGCCTTGTAGCAGAAAAGTCAGAGACTGGCAGATCACTAGTAATTAAATTAATGGTATTGAGCCCAAGGCCACGTTTCTTCATCTTCTGTTTCTCATATTGCCTCTCATTTTTTTTTCTGTGATAATCTTTTCATGTTTCTTATTCCTAATTAACACTTGTTAACACTTTTTCCCCCCTTTGGCTTCTTTTGCTTTTTTAATTCTTTCACATAGTTCTGTTTTCATTCTTGATATCTGTGGCTTCCCTCTTGGCTTATCTCTCCATTCATTATTTCTGGTTCTCCTTTTACCCTCCTGCCTTCACTGTTACCTTCTTCATTCGCTTACTGCTTCCCTTCATTGTGCCACATGTCTGATTTTTCCTTGTATAACTGCAATGGTTTTCTGTCAGAAAAGAATCCTACAGTACTTGTGATACTGCTTTCTAATTCCATGTGAACAATTTGAGTGATGTTCGTCAAAGAGCTATTTTTTGCTTTTGCACTGAAAATTTTCATGCTGTGAACTCTGCAGTTCAGTCTGCTCTAAGTACATATTTCAGGATTGTAGGTGGAATAAAATGTCAAAACAGCAACCCAAACAATAGCAGTAATATTATATAAAGTGTGAATGGTATATACTGAGTTTAAATCTCAGCATAGTGCAGGATGTTTTTAGTAACTACTAATCCACATGTGCTTTCATCTGTACTGAATTTACAGAGGAATATGCAATGTCCTATAGTGATATGCTGAACTTTTTCTAGCCTAAGCATATGTTACCATGCAGAGTCCCAGTCAGTTATCTATAGAGGTGGAATGGCTTTTTCTTCCAATGCGATCCCTTCAAGACAGGCTGCAACGATCAACATATTTGAAAACCAGGACATCTCACACAGAGCAAGTCTTTGGGACAAGGCTATGCAGTCTCTTAGCACGTATCCTCTGCTTTTGGACCATTTCTTGGAAAAAGCCTAAGCAGCCTCAGCCTTCTCGTGTTTCCTTGGTTGAGGGCCCCCTTGGTGCAGGTGTGTTGGGGTGCACTGCAGCCCAGGCTGAGGGCGCTGGGGGCAGAGCTGAGAGGCCGCGCTCTGCTGGGCCCGGGCAGCGCAAAGGGCTGGGCAGCTATGGCACTGCCAGGTGGGCCCAGCACACACAGCCGGAGCCAGGGGCTCACTGGGGACAGTGAGACCTTCGTGCCCTTGGGCTGGGAGGGTTTAAAAGCCCAGGAGATCCTTATTTCGGGTTCCCTCCTTGGAGGGCACCAGCTCAGGCTGTTCCAGGGCTACTGTGCCATGGGGGAATGGCTTTATGGACATCTGAGCCTCTGCCATGGCAAACCTGGGATGGATCTGGTGAGAAACCTGCTCTGACTCTGGGATGGGATGTGTGGAAACCCCTGGGGTCACTGCCGACACCCCTGTGGAGGGGGATCGGCCCCAGCTGTGGTGTGGAGGGAGATTGGCCCCAGCTGTGGAAGTCTCTGGTGTTGGGAATGCAACTGAGAGAGCCTCATGAATGGTCAGACTGGGAATTTTCTGTAACAACCCCGTTACCATTGACAGAAAAATATTAGTGGGTCTTGACCTCTAGAAATAGTGATGGTAGCAGGATTTTTTTTTCCCCTTCTGAGAAATCAGCATGTAAGTGTTCTAAATGCTGGATGTGATTCTCACGGTGTGAGAAGTTTTTCAGTAGCCAGGATGTCCAGGTTTAAAAGCCATGGGATGACAAATTCTGTCAGAGCTTTCATTTTAAACAGAATGTTTTTTAAGGGATGGTAAATTGTAATGCTCTCATATCAGAATTTGGACAGGAAGCAATATAGGGAACACTTATTATTTCCTTTTTTACACTGTTGTCAGAATGTTTTTCACAGGAGTATGATATTGTGAAGTGCAGTGTTACACAGAGAGTGACAAAGAAATTTCTGTTAGAACTTGTTATAAGTCTTCTAGTTTGGAATTATAAAGGAAGAAGAAAAAGAAGACCTGTCTTTATGAGTCAGAGGATGCCAGTGACCAGCCATGAAAAAAAGAAATGCAATCACTACATGAGTTGAGAAAGCCCTACCAACAGAGAGAAAATAAATCTGTGCATTAACAAAGGATATTTTTCTTTTTAAATAAAAAGGTGCAATATTTTCAGTTGGAAATCAGCAGTAAGTTTCTAATCTCTGAGGAGAAGGTGTAGAATTGTTTTCCATGAAGGTAGGGTAACTAGAAATAAAGATAAGCACATGAGCTTGATTTATAAACTCTTCTTATTATAGGCAATAAGCTAGCTATGTCTTCAAAGCTTCCTATGAAACTAATGTAGAGATGGCCAGTTAAAAAGAATTATTCATGTTTCCATTCTCATTGTTCTTGGTTATTCATATTTTACCTTAATTCTTACAGTCAAGTTTTGGAGAAGGTCTTGTCTCTCTCCGTTTTCTTGGAGCATTAATAGCGTGACATAAAATCAACGGACATAACATTCCCTCCAAACTTAATAGCACACTTTAAGCTGAGAGGGAACATATGTGCCAAAGTCTTTGCAAACAATTCCATGGGTGAAGGGATGGGCATTAGCATCTTTGAAATGGGTCTTAACATCTCTACTAGCTTCAAGCAGCAGGTTTATTATGGAGCCCAGACATTTTGGCTCCTGAATTGGTCAAGTGCATCTGCACAAACCTGAGCTTCTGAACTTTGGGACAAAATGACCCATTCAGGCCAGGGGGAATACATGGTAGGCTGTTCGGGAAGGCTGGACCTTTCCAGTACCTCAGCTAGCAGGGAAAGGATGAGGGCAACGTGCAGCCAGGAGCTGAGGATCAAAGGAGGCTGCACCCTCTGAAACCTTGTCAAAACATTGTAGGCATGTGCCCCAGTGGACTCTCTCCCTTCGTTCTAACAAGTTTGCAGGACTCCTCTGTCTCCTTTTTGGACACTGGCTTTTCATAGTGTGATTTTCTGTACAACCACTTTAGATGAGCTAAGTAAGAAGCAGTTTGTTTTGTCTTGTTCCATGGCTGAATGCTTTTCAATGATAACAGCCTTCTAATTCCTTATAGTACAGGAAAAAAAAAAAAAGGCAGATTTTCATATCTCTGTAATGAAACGTCCTTCCAGCACAGCTTGCATTGCCAGGACAATGAGATGTTTGGTTTTTCCTTGAGGGAGAATTATTTTTAAAACTTTGGTTCATTAATTATGTCATAGTAAATCAAGTGCGTTATTCCTGATGGAGTTACATTTTATGGAGTCTTTTTCCAGCTTTTACCTGATGTTAAGTGTGATTTAAATACCATAGGAATGTAACTATTTGAGAAAAAAATTTTGTGGCCTAAATGTGAGTTTATGCATATTTATCAAGAAATAAATTTAAGTAAACTTTCCTAGTGAATTGATGCAGGTATAGACTTATGCTGAGCTAATAGAACAGCTTGCAACCTGGGATTTAAATACTAGTACTGCTACTAAATGATTTTTCTTTTATGAAAAATAATAAATTGAATTAAATCCACCAATATAGATGCCAAATACACTTGTTAATAAAAAGATATGAAGAAAAATATCATCCTAATTATTCAAACACGAGTGGCTTTATAGAATTATTTGGGTTAGAAAAGACCTATGACCTCTATCAAATTCAACTCAGCACTGCCAAGCTCACCACTGAAGCATGTCCCTAAGTACCACATCCACACATCTTACCTGTAGTTGCCCAGATCCTGTTTCAGCCCCTTTTGTAGATGGGTATTTAAATAGGTGGATTAGTGAAGAAAAAGAAAATTTGGTCGAAAAAGAACATTTATTTTTTTAAGTGTGTATGGAGGAATTTGCACAAAAAAAATATTAAAGAATCATTCATAAAATTACACTTTCTTCCATAGGATTATCTTTCTTCAAAGGTTAAGATGTTAAGTCATGATTTAACATGTCCTGAGAAACAATTATATTCCTTACCAGTCACTATGTGCTATTTTTTTTTTTTACTTTCTCAAGTTCTAAAATGCTTTATAGGAATGGCACAAGATCACAGCAGCTCTCATGGCTATGAGTCTTATATACTACTTGTATGCTACTTTGCCATTCTTTCTGTTACTGATATACTAAGCTCTGTTGCTGTAGAACTTTCATGGCATTTTCTTGATTTTGGAGAAAGTTGCATGGTGGCTTTGAAGGAGCAAGAAGGCAGTTGAAAAGCACATCTACATTTTCAGGTACCAAAAATAAATCTACCAATGAAGACTAGCTCTCTAGCTTTAAAGCCCTTTTGCATACTTTAAACTTTGTTCTTGATTGGTTTTTTTGTTTGTTAAAGAGAATTATTGTCTTAGAAAATAAGGGGAATATGTCCATGTAGGAAAAGCTCTGTGTTTCTCTCCTAAGAGCAATCAAAATCAAAAGTAGGAAACCATTAGGAAAATAACTCCAGTACAAAATTTTTCTCTTATGTTTAGCGTCTACCCATCCTGTAGTGTAGTACCGAAATGTTTAGGTAGACATATATTCAAAGCCTCCATGGTCTAGAAAAATAAATTACATTTTGACAGGTAGATTTTCTTCTAAAATGTATTTCCTACTCTCCTGATTTAAATGCATCCAGTGTTCTTAAAATATGTCTTTTGCTTATGTTCATTATTGAAAAATTCTTCATATTTTTCTTAGTCTTCCATATATTTTATGTTGTATGTACTCACATGGTTCATTTAGACCACAGAAGAACTTCAAACAACTATTAATGTATCTGAAGAGAGAAAGCATGACCACAGCTCATATTTTTCACAGATCATTCTTTTTTGTTTATATTGCATTGCCCTGTAAAGAATCCATGATTCTCTCAAAAATAATGACATTTTGTAAAGGTAACACATGTTTATTTGGAGGAGTATTCATTTTCTTTCCTTCCTGTTTCTGAATCTCTGGGGTATATGCAGTTCATAGTTTCAGTATTTTTCCTCTCAAACACAAGCATCTTTATTTACTTCTATTTTTGCAAAAAAATGAAGGTGACAGGTAGATCAAGGAAAGGTGTGTGTGAGAAAACAGAGCATTATTAATATTCTGAAAAAATATGAAAGTTTTCTTATGTGTTATAGCTTACCATAATCAAGTATCAAACAAATAAAAAACTGAATAATATCATTCAGTATGTATTGGTTTTGCTTCAGCTATAATTGTGAGAAAATGTTTGTAGTCCCTTGCTTCAGACAGTGGAAATTACAGATGAAAATATGTATCTGACCTCACTTTCTTTGCTACTTCTACCAAGAAATTTGTGTTCAGAAGAATTGCCTGTTACAGAAAAGTACTCCTAATTTTGCTAACACTTAAATAATTTTTTCTGGTAAATTTTGGTGTAAGATCATTTATAGACATTAATGCAGTATTTATCTCCATGCACAGCCAACATTTAGCCTCACAGAGTGTGCAGCATGAAACCTGGAATACATGAAAGCATTATGGACACAAATATGTTACTTATTCTATACAGAAAAACATTATTTGGCTTATTCAGAATATACTCACAGTCTCTCTCATGGCTGAAAGTTTGACTCATGACTACACTTGATCAAAGCAACTTAGATCAATTTGCATGCTTTTAGTTCAGGAAGAAAGTCACAGGAAAATGAAGGCACCGAAGCATAAAATAGGATTAATTAATAAAGGCTCAACACAGAGGTCAAAAAAGCAAAATGGAATCATACCCTGCACTGATCTCTAGAAACAGCTATTGACAAATTACTATAGAAGCATGATATAGACATTACCAAGATGTTTAATTGTTGTATATCTATGTTTGTACGTGTCTTTAAAGGGATGCATCTTGACATACAACTTCCGATGAGTCCTCTTAGAAGTCTGGCCCATTTATGGGAAAGGAAAGAAAAGGAAAGTCTTGTCCTTAATAGTCCTCAGCACTGATGCTTCCGTTGGACAAAGTACCATGATTGTGCAAAACAGCCTCTGAGGCACTTACAGATCTTCCCCAGTGGCCTTAGCATGTGGAGAGGGTGGATGCATCACCTGCCCATAGTATTTATCAGCAAAGTTTAAAAGCATGGTTTCCAAGACAACTACCTGAGACTAAAATGTAGAGGTGAAGGAGGTTATAACTTTTGAATAACTTTCACATCTGCTTTGAGAACCGGCTTGCATGAGTTGCCCTTTGCTTATTTTGACTCCAAAAAAGTGTTTGCAGATTAAAGCAATATTAACTAGTCTAAAAAACTAATTTTCCTTTAGTACAGGAGGAAAAGCCAAGATAGGTGCTCAATATTTAATTTTTTTCTCCATATACAGTGCTCAAAGTAAAAGAAAAACTGGGGAAAAAAATGACCCTATAAATAACTACAGCTAAACTGAAGGAAGATCTTGCTGAGCTCAGTGGGAGCACTAAGATATGGACTCCTGTCTCACATCTAGCATTTAGTTCCGAAACCTTCCTTCACCTGAGAGGCAGCAATTTCTTGTCATAACTGCAAGATTTCACTTACAAACTCAGCAATATCTTGCTACTCTGACAGGGAAGACCTCTCAGCTTCCACATCCATCTGAGTTGTGGGAGCTGGATGACCCTGGGAGATCAATCTTTCCTGGATGGCATGACCCCCAGGCTCCCCATGAGCTCAGAACTCAGGCAGATCTTGCATTCTGCAATATTTTGCACCCACAATGGCAGCTGGATCACAGGTCAAGAGGGAAGGTTTCTTCACCTTTTGTTCTTTTCCTTTTTGGCTCCTGTCTGCTATGTTAGCAACAACCAGTCAGCTAATGTGAAATAGCTTCCTCTGACTTTTGCAAAGATCTTTAAAGCTATCCATGGAGCTTAGAGCAGTTTAATGGCAGCAAAAATGGGAGAGCCCAGAGGGAGACAGCACTGTTTCTAATTGAACCAGTGGTGTTTGTAGAACATAATGATAAGGTACAGAATTATCAAGTGATGTCCCAGTAATAGTAATATATATACACATGTATAATATAGCTCTCATTTTCCTTGGAGTTTCAGCCATCCAAAACTTCAATCTGAGTTATGGGGTTATAGTCTGTAGGTTAATTTTTTACAAGAATGACAATAACTGCTTAACAGTCTGTTCAGGGGGTTTGATTATACCAAAGTTGTGAATTGTCCCTTTGTGTTTTTCAACTACAAACCCACTAAAAGGATTTCCTGATGATTACCTGCTTTACATTAAGTTTTCAATATATATTTGATTAATAATTTAATTTCCGTAAGGTGCTGAATGTACTTCCTCTTAGTTATCAAAATTCTTCAATATGTACTAAAACCGGTGGATGCATTTGGTGCTTTTGGCTTTAATGGGTGTGTTTCAATAACTTAAATCCAATACACCAGAAAGCAATGAAGGGATGTGTTGCAAACATCACTTATGTCTAACTGAAGACTCACTGGCACGGTTAATCACAGGATAAGCAAAACCCAAACCCAGATGTGTGCAGAGCTAGTATATTATCAGCTGGAATGCATCTCTCTAACTCTATTAACATAACAATTTTTTTATTAGACTAATTAGTAAGAGAGGCTTGATGAATTGATACAGAAATAACTATTGTCCTTGTTTTAATATGAAATGACACAAATTTTTAAAAGTTTTGTTAAATATGTACTACATCATTGAAAGATGAAGTCCCTTTATATTTTATTTATTCTCCTTAACATCAGGAAACCTTATTTATAAATCACTATGTAGAAATCTGTGCATTTTGAGTTTTTATATCATGTGCTTAGAATTTTTGTTTCAAATATGCAACTTGAACACTCAGTGTTATTGGAAGATCTAAATAAATGGATTAAAGTGTTGTAAGTGTTCTCTAATGGTGGAATAAGTAAAGCATGCCTCACTATTTTCCTTTTTGGCTTTGATGTGATTGAAATCAGAAGTTTTTCATAGTTTGAGTGAGGGTTCTTTCCATGTAGCTACATGTGGATATTTACTATTGAATAAATGGATGTCCAAAGCTCAGCATTTAGGTTCCTAAAAGGGTATTGACAATTCATTCAGAAGAAAGAAATATACTCTTTATTTTCAATCCTTTTGAATTTATGTTTTAAAGGAAACCAGAAATGAAAACATTCCTTCAAAATAATTATTGTTAATTAAATCTCATTATTTAATTTGAATCCTGTCTCAGTTTGAGACAATTTAGGAGGAAAAACTCACATTGTAGTCTTCAATTCCCCCATGTGCATGCTTCCTCCTTTTGATACTTTCTTTAAAGTATATTTTTACTTTTTCCATCTATTTTGTACAGAAACAGAATTATGTAAACTAAATCAAGACATTTCACAGGATATCTAAATTGATCTTTAGGAAGTATCTTTTGAAGGCCTCTCTGGCCATTTTCTTTTCAGACTGTTGCTGAAAAAGTCTGCTTGCAACTGAAATTAATGCAGATAAACAAAACTTCTCTAAATTATTAAGATTTTCAAATAAAATATGAGAAATGTATTTGGCTATTATTACTATTAATACTACTGCTATTTTTATTATCATTGTTATGAGAAACAAGCCTCCCAATTTCTTGCTCTTCATGAAATTCACTTTTTTTTCCCCTTCTCAAACATATAGCATTTTTATACAGAAGTACAATTTTATAACTAACTTAATCTAAAATTCAAGATTGCTTTATAGGATTAATAATTTTTTTTTTTTTAGAAATTATCTTTATTTCTTGTCTGTTGACTTCAGGTGTTTTCAAATTCATTGCACTTCTGTGAACCTTTTCTTGAATGGCTATCTGCATAGTCTTTTTAAGGTCTAGACTTTTTTCCCAGGGATTTATGACTCATATTTATTCTGTCATGTTGTATTTTAGTCTAATTATCTAAAGTAATTTTAGCCAGTGCTGTTTGTTGAAATTCCCTGTTTTCTCCAGTGCAGACATCCAACTGTCTTAACTTTAAAAAAAAAAACCCCAAAGTCAAAAAAATTTTTTTAGAACTAAAACTAGAAGCCTTCTAGAATTAAATGTCATAAATGATAGAATGATAAGGAAATTCCTTGCATCTGAAGGATTTTCGGTACAATACTAATCTGAATTTGTAATGGAGAAATTTTCACATTTGTCCTATATCTTGTGTATATTTTCAATGGAAATCAGATTTTCAGCCTCCAGCATCAGTCTCATGATGTAAGTAAGGTACTGCAGATAATGATCCCCTGATAGGACTTGTATCTGTGTATCAGTAAGTAATAATTTTCTATTTGAACAGTTGATATAATGTGTTGAATGAGCTATTGACAGCAAATCTAACTTACATTCTCTTTAGTATTTTCTTTGTTTTCTGTGAAAACTGTGAATTTTACATTCGAAGAAAACGAGCATGTATTTCTTAGCGAGGGTATCACAGGCTAAAGCTCTAAACAAAACCTTGGGAACCCCACTGGCTTCAAACAATGTAACTACTGTTTGTTAAAGTCGTTAGAATTAAGAATTGGTGCCGTAGGTATATGTCAGGCCTCCTATAGGCCTATGACATTTAGAAGAAGTGTGTTGAAGAAGGTTGTAATGACTGCTAAAATAAAACCTGCGAGTGATAAATGAACAGATTGCTACTGTGAAAGTGTTTAAAGGTTTAGAACTCCTACTGATAAAATCACCAGAGAGAGTATGTAGAAAATTACTCTCTTCTCACCTTTAATTGCGTTATTTAACTTGAACATTTTCTCCACTGAAGAGAGTGCAAATAATAAAACCTTTTCATTTACTGTGCAAAATCCTTTGCAAACAAAGTGTAGAGGCTATATGATTTAGGCTTGCTTTATTGAATTAAATAACTGGCCATCTGTATTGAAGTTAATGGTGGAAAGGACAATTGAAATTTGACTAAACCAACAGCGTGTTAGCACTTTATCAAATAGAGACGTTGCAGATGTCTTCAGGTGGATACAAATGCAAAAATAAGCAATTCCACCAGAGAAACAAAGAAGTCTGTCTTAGAGAATGAACTGTCTATTCATTCAAGCACTAGAAGATGGTTCTGCTGAGAAAAGGACTGAAATTCTTAATATCTTGTTTTCTAGATCATTGGTAGTTCAGTCTATACACCAACTTTATTTTTCAATGTTTTTTTGAATAATGGAAGCTACTTTTGACATGAAATATTAATTATGAAAGAATCTAAAATATTGTCAAGGAGAAACACCCAACAACAGAAAAATTAACCTTTTTATATGTCTTTAATCTTATTTATATATTTTATCTTATTGAGAAGAGACATAAACTTGAGGATATTTTCTTATTTGAATGCAATTTCTTCCAAAAAATAAGATTCAATAATGATACCTTTTAAGCCAGAGGAAACATTAAATTAGCTTGAATGCACTTTACATTTTTCACATTTCCTCATACATGCACCTCATTTTGTTATATAAATACTTGGACACAGGAAATGAGGTACCTTGCATGTGAAAATGTTAAAGTACCCCTGCTTCAAGGTCTATGAAAACACTTGACACACATGTAGACAAATTAATGTTGCTTATAATTGAGAACATGGCTTAATTTTTCATTTCTTATGGCTGCTGCACAGATTTTACTTTTATTTAATGGCTATTCAACTTAAGGTAAAAAAAGAAATAAAAACCAAGAAGAAATCAGAAAAAAATATTTGCTAGTTTTTTAAACTTTTTTCAATAACAGCTTTTGAATCTCAAAAGGGAAACTGATAGGAGAGTACTTTGTGAGGAAATTCTTATTGGATACAGAGGGGAGAAATTACAAAACATAACAAATATATAGAAAATTCTCCACAAATTGATTAGTCACACTTTATGTGCCATAGCATGCACAGCACAGATTTAGTTTAATTTATTTCTTTGTAATTGGCATAAAATGGTGCACTTAATCTTTCAAGTTATTGCTTCTCAATGTCACAATTTTTTTTCCATTATGTGATGTACATGTGGTTCCATTTCATGAACAGATATTCTTTTTCGGGTAATAAAAATTTCCAGAGATGATATTTTTGGAGTGAGATATTTTTGGCCATCTAGATAAATGACAGCAGTGTGAAAATAGAGAATGCTATAGAATTAAATGAAGCCAAAGAGAAATATAGCATCAAAATCTTTATACTGTGAATAAAACCAGAAACTGCCAATAACCCTGAAATCAAAGGGTGCTAATTGTAAAATGGGCAAGATCACACATTGGTGAAATATAACAATTTTATATTTATTTATAAAATTGTTTAAACATGAACATTCTTGTCTTGGTTTCTTTAGTTGAGAGCTCAATACCTCTTCTGCAGCTTCTTCTAGCCAAGACCCTATGTCTCAGAAAGAATCTAAAATTTCTGCACTTTCTCAGAATTAAAAATAAGCTAAATATAGAAGTGGTCTATCTTCAAAACTTATGAGAAATCTGTTTTCTAAGAGAGTATGTATTATATCATGTATGTATTTATTTCATTTTATTGTGCTATCTAACTTCACCACCTGGTATATATGTCCCACGTATCAGTCAGCTTTCTCTGTTCCAGTATGTCTAAATTACCCATGCCCTGTCGATTTGTCAGGTACAGGTAGAAAGGAAACTATGTGATTTGGTAACGGCTTTATTAAGGGATCAGCAGAATTAAAGGATTAGACTTCTGATGATTTTATAGAGATTTTTGCATTTTAATATATGCGAAGATTTCTTTTTTACATTTACTGAGAAAGGTTATGTTTTCTATATGGGAGCCATCACATTCTGGCATGCAAACAGTCACCTTGCTGTATTTCTTCATTACTCAACTGGGACAACCCAGTATATTCCTTGTCAGAGTAGCTGAATGTTATTTCACTCTACAGAAAGCATTTATTTCTTAGTCTTTTTTTTGAAGACAGCTTGGCTCATAGGCCAAGATCCCAGATAAATTTAAAAGTCTGGTAGCAAAGCATGTGTCCTCCTCACCCTGATTCCACCAGCAGCTGAGCCATCTCCTATCTCTGTGCCTATGGAGCTGGGACAGTAGAAGTGAGGCTTGTTAGTGGGTCACGATATGTGCAGATTACTAACTGTAGTTGAGGGTTGGTCCAGATGTGCTGATGAACCCTAACAGGCTTTAATTTCATCTAAATAGGATATTTTAATCTTTAATGAATTAGTAATGCAACTTATATACTTGTTCTAGGTTTTCCCCCATGCAAAGATTAAATTGCTGCTTATATACTTGAAGCAATTCTAGAATACCCAGAGCTACCAAGAACAGTGCTTCATCTTCCAGGCTTCCCTGTGTGCTTACAGAGTAAATAGGTATTTTTGTCTTTGAAAATTCCTGACAGAATGAACTATTTTTAACAGAAGTTCAAGACCTTTTCAGCAAATAGTATGTGCTATGTAAGAGGAAAGTAATCTTTCAAATGCACGCTTGCTTTAAAAAAATACCAATTGATTTTATCCAGTAGTCTTATTTTCAAAGAAGGCCATTTCAGACAAGTATTGTGCAACTGGAGGCTAAAGAATAGAAAGAGACTCTAAATCTTCTCTAGTCACATAGCTTTGGATTTTTCCTACTCAGAGAACATCTGGGCACTAAAATAATGGTACAATTATCTCCACACAGACTTTGAAAACCTTCTTGTGTATTCTGGGTGCAATGGAACTGCAGCACAGAGACGCTTGGATTATGCAAACAGCTCCTTGAATGCCATCAAAGTTTCTGAATGTTTGCAAAATGTGTCATATCTGAATATGATATGACATATTCAGATAATGGTAACTGGTAACTGGTCATCAGGACCCAAGATCTGAAAGCCACTAACACTTTAAAGCACAAGTCACTGATCACTCGTCATTCATGTCTTTTCAGCACCTGCACTTGCTTTACCTTACCTTGCAGCGCTTAGTGAGATGGTGAATGCAGATAGCAAAGCCCCTGAGAAGTGAGAAAGGAAGCTTTAAGTTGTGCTGCTTCCTTATATTATGTTGTCCCCCATGAGGGAACCAGAAGGAATATAAGACCATTTTATGCATGCTGATTTTGTCACTTGCAGAGGCTCTAACAAATCATGTAATTTCTATAACTGAATATTTCTGTATTATTCAGTATAATTGACAGTGCCAGAAACTAGCCCTAAGCAAATGAAATGCAACACAAAATCTGCTGTAAGCAAGTTAATCACAGCCTAAGTGATAGAAAGCTTGCACTTCATTTCTTTTCCAGGATACATTTGTAACAGAAAAATAATTCTCTTTTCTCTCAAAAGACTAGGGAAGCTGTCAGGCGCTTTGGGGCAATCAAAATAAATAGTTTATGCCTCCCGTAAATAAAGATATGAACTGTTTATATTTGTGAACAAAGGCCAGAGTAACCTCGTAAATTTGACATTGTAGGCTTTGAATCACGGGCTTAGGCCACTGACAAATGGGTCACTGCCCCAGCTGTCTGCTCTTGCACTTCTCATGAAGGCACTTGACTTAATATTCTGTGCTACATTTTAAGGCTACCTTGCTAGTACCATTTTTGAAGATATCTGCTTAATAGATTGTTCTGTTCTTATTGCCTGGAAGCATGTATTTTTGATTAATATCTGTGTTGCTCAAGATTTTTATTACGAAGGAAATTTCTTGGACTTCATACAGCAGTGCCTCTGGGCTTGCTGTTCAAGAAAGTTGTTTAGACACATGATTTTCTGGATATTTCACCATCCTACAATTAGATATTTCATATCCTTGCCAGTCCTTATTTACTCATCTTTCAACAATGTCACTTTCTAGTGCATCTTACAAATATATTTTACACTTCAAATACCTTCCTTTAAATTTCAGAAAACACAATTAATTTTTCATTAACCTAATTTTATGCTGATGGTTTTTTCCTTCCCCACAAAGCTATCCAAAGACATGTGACTCACTTTTCCTTCAGATCAAAACTTTGAGATGTCATCAAAAATGTAGTTTCTAATGGAAAAGTCAGGAGCCAGCCACATGTCAAATGAAAGTCTATGAAAACCATACTTTCCAAAATTCAGTATTTGCTATGTATAGACCATGCATTTCTTTCTAAAGAGGATGGTAAGAAACCTGAGAGCTTAAAAAAAAAACCAAACCCTTTGCTATCAACCTATATCACTATATTTTCCTGTTTGTAAGACTGCCAGCTTTTTCCAAGCAGCAAGCACAATTGCACTATTATGCAAATCCAAAAGATTTTCTTGTTAGAAAGCTTGAAAAAACTCTGCTTTTCTAGATGAAATTACAATCTAGTTAGCTGTACGTTTTTACACTTTTCCATGGTAAGAATTCTATAGCACTTCCTCACTTACATTCATTGCCTATTTCAAAGAATAAGTCCTATGAATTAAACCTGTGGCTGGATAGACATTTAAACCAAACAGGGTATCTGTTTTCATTGTATCATTTCAAATCTTGACTTTCCAGTTTTTAGTTTTCTGATTATTTTATGTCTTCAGCAGAAATAAGGTCATGCTCCTAATTTTTGCCTTTTAATAGCTATTGCTTTCATTTTGAAGCTTTATTGTCCTTTGTTGTGTTGGGAAATTGATATGAATTTGTCATGCTGGTTTTGTGGGACTTTTTCTTCCATATCTAAAAATGTTTATCCCTTACATTTCACACCCAAAGGTTCAAGGTTGTTTTCCAGAGCAGATCAGTCATAAATGTATGGATAGATTCATGTTGTCTTCTCTATGTCCTCATTACAACCACTTTTTTTTTCTCTTTCTTGCCTGTGTAGGATTTTATACTTCAGTTTTTATGTTTTACTCCATGTTGAAACTTAAAATCAGATTACTTAAAACTGTAAAGTGCATCAGAATTACTTCTCATAAAAATGCAACTTCCTAAAGCATGTGCACACATAGGCACACATTTCATGCAGTTGTAAATTGAGAATCAGCTTCTTCTTCTCAGCTGTCATCCAGCTGCCTAGACAGTTTGTAGCTAAAAGCTGTTTTATTGTTCTGCTCGTTGCTTTTGTTCTTATTTCTTAATTAATTTTGGTGTACTAATGGCTAGTGTTCCACAATCACTCCTCATTTAGAGAAAAGTGAAAGTCTGCTCCAGTGTCTCAATTCCAATGTTTCCATTCCGTGACTTAAAATTCCTGTACCAACAGCCCTGGTCAGTCCTACAGCTGGCATACTCTGTAGGTCCACAGAATCCCACTGGACTTCATGAATTGCTACAGATCAGAAATGCTACAGATTAATTGGGACATGGAGTTCACTGTTATAATATTTACTTCAATCCAATTTCTGAATTGGCTTTTCAATGTTTTTCACCTTGATACATTTTTGTCAGAGTTTCCAGAGTTGTTAGATAAAATACAAATTTAATGATCCAGCCTTATGTATATGTTCACTATGAGCCTCTTGAAACTGTTGATGGGAATGCACTGATTTCAGTTTCTATTTTAAACTGAGAAACGGTCTCATATAAATGTAAAATCAAATTCCTTCAAAAACTGGAGTATATATCAAATGGCAGAGGATTACAAACCAATGGGATATTCTTAACCAAAGTCTGGAGATTGCTTGCTGTATTTATTTCTGGAGTTAGATGAGAAGTTATGTTTTAATCAACTTCAAGATATAAGAAAATAACAAAAAAATTGTGAGGCGGATATTTCCAGGTCTACTGCAATACCCTAAATGAGGAGCTAATTAAATTTAGTGTTTAACTCCTTTTTATCAGTTCGGGGGGGTAGGCACTTTTATTTTATTGTATAAAGACATAAATCCTGCCTCTGCACTCTGGTGGCAGAAGAGCTTTGTAGGCAGAGCTGTGCAGGGTTCAGTGAGTAATCCAATCTCAAAGTGATAAAGGCAAAGCACTCAATCTGTGGGTCAGGATGCAACAGGAAAGGCTGTAGTTTAGCAAGAGTCTATAAAAGATAAAAGCTCTCTTTGACCACAGGCTACTTGCATTGATTGGAATTCACCACAGTACCCGATAGGTTAAAAAACATATTGTTTAAGTGCAAGTAATTTGAGCTATTAGAAGTGATTAACTTTCTACATTTAAAATTTTATATGATTTTTTTTCTTTCTGCAAGTTTGTTTCCTCTTTTCAGCAACATGCTTTTATAGGAAGAAAGCTCCATAATGTGTGAACAGAACTCACACATTTCTCCAAACAGTGGCTTTTTCTTCCTCCCTGGAGTAATATAAAAACATGGGAGCAGATTTTACTAGTGAACTGTCTTTTCACTCAAACCTTTTATTTGAAAGCTATATTTAACTCTTTGGATTTTATATTTGGTATTTTTCCCAGTTATCTGAGGGTTCATTTCCTCTGTTGGAATTAGGGAATGCTGTAATAAAGCCATCAAAAAATAACTTCTTAAGGAAGAAAGGAATAATTCTTTTGTCTTCAGGCATAAAGAAGCCTTGGATTTCAATACTTTTATCATTGCCCTTTAAAATTACTATTACCTGAAAACATAATTTGATATCTTGAAATGAAACTGAAATGAAACTATCAGTGAAATTCTACATTAACTTATTTTTATATCGCTCTATATCTATACACCCATGATTGATAAGGAATTTCATGATTCTGTTACTAATGTAATGGAGGAAGAGTCTAAAAGGGGCTCAGAAAAGTTTTCTTGCTGTTTTTAAAAGCAGTAATGGGAAAAGGAACTGTGAAAATCAGGCTAGATCAGAGCAAAATGATAATGCAGCAGTAAGCACCAAAAATGATAGCTTTGAGTTCAAAAGTTACATTGTTGCTGATATCTCCTTGCTATTATTCTTGTCCTCTGTCTAGATATTTATTGCTACTAGAGCATAGTATCAAAATACTTAAAAGCTCTTGACAATGTATTGAATTAAGGAGGCAGAGGAAAAGGGGTGGTGAGGATACATATCACATATGGAATCCAATACAGATTTATTTTTGAAACATTCTGAACAGCTACTGTCTTGCACTGGACTGACAGCAGTTCCTTTTGCTGCGGTATTTTCTGTATCAAAGAATACATCAAAGTATCACAAAATCTCCATGAAAATACTTTCACAAAACTGCATACAAAAAATTGTAACTTCAAATCTTTATTACTTTCACTGTAAAAAACAATGCATGTTATAAAAATTCGCAGATTAGAGAGCAGTATCATAACTACATTGGCTGAGAGAGCAAATAATCATAGCAGTAATCTCGGAGGAAAAATTATTTTTGAAAACTGTTGCAGTTGTTTAGTCTTATCCATAAACCCCAAAACTGTTTGTTAATAGAAAAAAACATGGATGAGAAAGAAATGTATCACTGACTAATACTGCAGCATGTAATTCAATCTGTGGCTCTCCTTTAGACTGAAACCCACAACAGTCATGGCAGCTCTACAAAGTCTTGGTCATCATATGCAGAAAGCACTTGTTAATTTACTGCTCTTCAGTGTGTTTGCAAAATCTACAGTTTCCCTTCTGGGATCATATAAGCCAAATAGAGCAACTACATGTTACTCATTCTCTAATGATTAACTATTGCTTATGGATATTGCATGAACATTTCCACTGGTCTCTTTCTGCCTGAGGAAGTTGGTGCAATCCTCTCTCACTCAGCACAAACTTAGAGAAATACTCCACATGAGTGCTTCAGGTTTACTCCCAAAGCAGTTGCACTTGGTCCCAAATAGCCTGTTGTGGACAACTTCTAAACTCTCTCTGTTGGATTCTGGGATATATGTATATATATATATATATATATATACACACACACACACACATATGGTATTTTCATGGTTCAACCCCAGAAAGGGACTAAATGTCACACAGCTGCTTACTGATTAGCACATTAGCACATGTATGACCCCCCTACCCAGTGGGATAGGGAGGAGAATTGGGGATAAAAAACCTAAAATTCATTAATTTTAGTTAAGAACAGTTCAATCATTCAAACTACTACTAATAATAATAATAGTAGTAAAAGTGAGAGGAAAAAAGAGAGAAAAGACAAGAAAAAGCCAAGCAATGCACAACAGAGTTGCTCAGTACCCACTGACTGGTATCCAGTCTGTCCTCAAGCTGTGACCGACCCTTTTGAGCCCAGTTTATACACTTGGCATGGCATTCTGTGGAACAGAATATTTCTTTGGCCAGTTCATGTGAGCTGCCCCAATATTGCATGGAAATGGAAAAGTCCTAGACTTAGGGCATGCACTGCTTCCCAATAAACAGAACATTTGTGGATTATTGACATTATCATATTGAATCCAAAATACAGCATGTACTAGCTATGTGAAGGTAGTACTACAAGCTTCTAAAAAGAAAAATAAATTGTATCGCAGTCAAAACCAGGACAGGTGGATGCAATCCAGACACACTCAAGGCTCTTTTCTGCAAATGAGGCAGTATGCCCACATAGGAGACTGGAAACGTACCAGCAAGTAGTCCTGCTGGCCAGTTATAGGTAGGACTCAAGTGTGAAATTTTGGTGTGTCTATTCTGAGGAAATTCTCACTCCCCTCTCCCAACACAAAGCAGCTGTTAACTAAGACAGAAGGAATTTAGTAAATGGTAAAAGGTAAAGGATGTCAAGGTAAGAGACAAAGTAACTTTCAGAGTGAATGGGAAGCAGAGTTGAAAGTTAGCTGCTTTTTATCTTCCTCCTGGGGAAATGATCATATATCCAGTATTTCATTCTGGGCAGGCTGAATAATCTGTGTAGTCATTGACAGGAAACAGTAATATAATAGTAGACATTGCAGTATATTCTGCCTGAAAATTTCAAAGTATCTTCTATTGAGGATATAAATCTAAAGTACCTATCTTTCTTTTCTAATGCCTTAGGTCTAAATATGTTCTGTTTTCCATAGAGAGCATCTATAATTTAAATGATTTACTCTATGCATAAAGAGTGTGAATTCTCCAAGTGTTCCTGCTTTTATTTCACAAAGAAAGCTCTTAGAAAAAAAAGCAACTTAAATATACAGTCATTCAAGATGTGGGTAGAATCTCTGAAGTACTGCTTCACCTTAAAACCATCAACAGAGAAGCACATTTTGAAAGCAACAAAGTGACTGCTGAGTATATGAACAATACTGAGATGGCAGTGCAAGATCAGTCACTTCTCACAGGTCTTTACTATCAAACCAAAGACAGAAGCTGACTAAGATTAAGGTTACCGCAAATAACAAGATACAAACATTTGTATTTTCAAGTGGTGACTAAGTCAGTGTGAAGGGGTTATATTTTATGTCCACAATATATTAGCGCAGTATTTTCTCCTGGCGTTGTGCTGCACTCATTTTTCTTGTGAGAAAGGCTTTTTGGGGTATGTGCAAATGCCTCCTATAATCTATAGCACAACACTGCTAATTGTGCAAAATATGCTGTAATATATAAGAAGATGCTATAATTTCTTGACTCCCAGCTATAAATTCACTAGCAATTGGGGAGAGGGGTGGAATAAGAAAACTGTAAGTAGAGCTCTACAAAATACATATTACTGCTTTATATTTTCTTCTGTTTGTGTGTCTGTTGAACCTTTCTCATCTCTTTCCCCTTTAAAATGGGACCACATGGACATCTGCAGTTTTCAAAGAGTCAATTAAAACTCCCATAAAGAGAAGATTGTGTCATTGTTAATTATATATTAGGGTGACTTACTTTACAAAACTTTTTTTTTTTTTATTTCTCCCATTCTTTTAACTATGTGTTCATATCTTATTTGGAAAGAATGTTCTGAGAATAAGTGGTTAATCATTTCAAAGCATTGTGGTGGAAGAGCCCTAAGGATACTGAGTTACAACAAATGGTGGCAATAATGAACTGCTAGAACTTGCAGCAAAAGAACAACTCATCTCTTGCTGCAACTCTCAAATAAAATCCAGTGTGATCCAGACAAAACTTCCCCTAAACTGAACAAATTACCTTGAACAAAGGTTAATCAAATCATTAAACCAAGTTTAAAAGCCACATTATTACAAGATAATATCTGTGTCTCTTTTCTCCTTCATAGTTTACACCTTATGTGAAAAGAGGCAGCTTGGTTTCTAATCCCTGGTGTTTCAATGAACTCTATATTACTTTCTGAGCATTTAGGGAGCTGTTGAAATTCCTATTTTACTCCTTTCCCTTACCAAGACAATGTTAGCCCACTCTGTAGTGGATGTGTGCTGATTTTATTAATTGCCTGGGGAACTCACATGTACAGAAAATCCTTTCTTACTAAAATCAATTGTAGCAAATTTCATAGAAATTGGTGAATGGAGAAAACTAGAACATTTTGTATGCGAGCAATGGCCTTCGCAGTAGAAGGTTCTGTATTAAAGGGAATTTTATTTTGTGTGTCATTTGTCTTACAGTACACATGCAAATGCTGACCTTTTCACAGAGGTATACATATATATTCCACAAATATGAAAAAAAAAACCTGATAAAATTTCTTTTTCATTTTTTTTGCACAAAGCAGTGGTTATAATTGATTTTCTTTTGGGAACACAGTATCTAAAGCATGCATTTGAATTGTACACACTAACTGTGCAATTGAACATGTAAAAGAGAACTTGGCTCAGGAAAATATGGAAGAAAGCAGTGGACTCAAGTTTTTAAATTGATTGGTTTTTTATTTTAATTGTAACTTCTGTGTCAAAAATATTGTGCAGTCTTTTAATTAAAAGTAACCTGCCTTTCTTTTCCATTTTCACTATGAGGTGGTTTGGTATAGTTGTTCAAATATAAAGAAAGGCAATGAGGTGATGTCTTAAAGACTTCCACATAGCTAGTCTGTCATGTAAAGGAGAGGCTTACCTTACAGGCCAGGTCTTATGCACAAATCTATGTCAAATGTGCAAGCATGTCACTCATTTTTCTGTTTTTATTAATTTCTGCAATTAATTTTTTAAGCTTTAGGTTTTTAATTTTCTGGGTCATAATTCAGCACTGCTTTTACTTTTCCAGTTATAGAGTAAAGATTAATTAAGCATTTTTGGCGTTTAATATATATTTTTTTTTTGTAACTTCATCTGTACTTTTTTTATGATTAATCAGTTTTGTTTTAATAATGAGGTAAATCTTTCCTCTGCCATGGCTGTCTTGTAAAATGAAACATACTAAATTAGGCTTCTTTCTCTTGCTAATCATTCATATGCAGCTATTGACATGTAAAGTCCAGATGGTTGACTTCCTGACTATCCTAATTCTTTCTTTTGAATAGCAACAGTTTGCCTTTTGTTATGTATTTTCTCTTTTTGTAAAGGCTTTTGTTATTTATCTGCATTTACTGAATAAGCTTACATGTTATGGCACTTAATAAGTTCTACAGTCTTTAGCAAAATTTTCTTCAGATGCAGCAGCACAGTACCTGTGTAGGAATCCTGTAGATTATGGAATAGTACTATTTCCCTCATTTATTTACTTCAATGAAGCCATTTCAAATATTAAGTCTGATTAAAATATGCAGAATCTAATTTGAAAATAATTTAATTAGTGTACTTGGATATTACATTGATTCTATAGACCAAGGAGATTAAAGGGAGACATAATCATAGTTTAGATGCAGTGCAACAATTGCATGTCCATTAGTAATATTAAATTGGGAGTGGTTCTTCTGTAAATTTATTCATGGGTTTTTTTGTTCTTTGGTTTTGCATATTTTGCCATTTAAGCGATGCTATGTCTCTTATTCTTTTATAGAGAGCTCTCAGTAGACCTTTAGTACAAAATGTGCCATAGATCTAAAGCCATTATTGGCTGTCATGATTTTCAAATTATTTATCCCTCCTAAGAGACTGAGAAGAGTATGACAATAGAAAAATATATCCTATATATAGGAAAATTCCAATACCATCAATCATGGTAGTTTCTCTTTTTTTTCATTGGTGAAAAACTTGATGTTGTCTTTGGGGTAATTTGCTTAAGTGCTAAATCACAGTGTACATATTTTCATAAGGTACTTCAATAAAAAGTACAGAATGTATTCCATAATCTCTAATATACTTCAAACTTCTTCATAACCATGGTGCACTTGAGTAGAATTGCATTTTGGGAGTTCTACATCTGGGAACACTGCGTGAAAAGATAATTATGGGTAAATGGAGCATTTTTGATACCAAAGATAGCCTTAGAATGAGAAAGAATAAAAAGATATCCTATATTTAGTTTCTTCAAATGAATATTCCATTCTATAATGTAAAATGATGGGAAATTATAGTTTTAAAGTGACTTTGAAAATGTCCTTGATTATAAATTCTGATTTCATTTAAAATTCCAATGTCAAACAAAGCTCTTGATATCTTTAAATGTTAATATATAAAAACCTAATTCTATTTTTTATTTGTCAATGTTAGATTACAGAAAATATTCATACTAAACTTCAACAATGAGAAAGCATCAAAACTTTCATCACAAAACTTAAACTTTGGTAAAAATATTTTAAAGACGCTACAGTTTTGTGTTGAAGCCTGTGTTGTTTATGGGCTTTTCTTTTATTTTTTTCTCATGAGATTTCTAAAATGTTTATTGCTGCTGCCATAAAGATCGGTATGTTAGGCTTAATTCCTAAATGGAGAATGTTGTTTTCTTTCTGATGTGTGAGCCTCCAGATATGCTGTCCATATTGAGTAGGATTTAGAGCTGTCAAAGCACATCTGCAAAAATGAATTTGTTCTCATGTTCAATATCATGTTAATGGCGGTCCTAAAGAATTCATAAATACATGAAAAATGGTTTTGTGATACAAACTGTAGATTCTATTCTATTGTTTAATAATTTTTAGAAGATTACATAGAAGGTAATGCTAAGAATCCAGAAATGGACAGGGTTTTTGCTGTTTTCTGTGTTTTGGGGAAAAAGTATCATCATAGCTAAAATCCTGTAGATTTAGGGAGCAGGGGAATTATCATCATGGCTAAAGTTTGTTGATACATTTTACAAGCCATTTAGGACAAAGCAGATAATACTTTAGAATAAACTCTATCACTTATGAACAGAGATAGAATTAACTCTATCACTTGTGACTGCTCCAATTATTTTACATAAATATATTTAGGTTTTTTAAAAAAAAAGTGTAACTTACATGAGATAGATTTTTTGATAGAATATTGTCTTAATTGTATTTTAGTTAATTATGCACAAAACACTAAACACTAACACTAAAATTCTGTAATTTCTGGGGGAAAAAAAAAGAGTCCTAAGCTGCTGTTACCTTCCTCAGTAGGTACAGATGGCATCACTACTGATGGCAGGCACAGATGCACTTGTGGAAGCATAAGAGCTTGATGCCTAGAGACAGTGAAACCAGTGTCTGCAAGTCCTCACTTACACTTCAGAAAGGCTGCTTTGAATGAGGCTTGTCAGTAATTCTTGCACCCTTCAAATAAAGCCTTGACTCTGTTTAGGATGACAGTGTCCTTTGGCATGGGTACATATTCAAGGAAGCCTGCAGCTAATGTGCACATCTTGTTTGCCATTTTTTTTTCAACCACTCAAGCTTGCAGCCAAACAATGGAATTATTTTCAAATGTTTGCTGACCAGGAATATAAAGGTCAAGTAATGTTTAAAGAGAGGATAAACAACGATCTTTTTTAAGTTAATTTGACTATGATTTATTAACTGTTTAAAAAGTTCATGACTGAAAAATACTTTTAAAAACATTTAGACAATGTTATGAAATAAATATTCTTGTGAACATATGTCAGTGATAATCTTATGTATGAAAAATTTTGTCTTGCTTTTTCTGTACCATTTACAGACTATCTGTATTAGCACAAAAAGTAATATTTATTTCACTGACCTTTTTAATTCATTGCATTCAGGTTTGTACATTTTTTTTCCTACAGTAAATGTAATGTTGCAATTACAGAAGCCAGCAGTTCCAGTGGAAACACTGGTGAACTCATTAAGTGCACTGTCAGGTGTTGCCAACCCCAGATGTCAGCCAACTGGATAGTGAGATATAAATAACTCTTTACAGGAGAATTGCAGTCTAACAAATTACCCATCTCAGACAAAGCTAAACTGGTGTCCTGTGATTTGGTTTGTTACTTACTAGCCACTAATGTGTGGGACAAATGAGAGGAGCATGTGCCCCTTCTTAGAAAATATAAATCAGATTAATGACTGCCTGACTTCTGGAAGCCTGTTCAACAGGTGTCCAGGCAGAATAGAATTTAAATGCAATAATGCACTACAATAATATCTATTTATTTTATTTTGCATTATTCCTTTCTATAACAAAGCTATTTGCAAAAAAAAAAGAAAAAAAAAGGAATTTATTGACTACTAAATTTCTGCATCCTCTGAAATTCCTGTGTTATTTCCTTGGATTTTAAGGAGCATCTAAGTGAGAAGTATATACAGAACAATAGCAAAAAGTTCACATGCAGCAACAACAACAAAGTGGGGGAGGAGAAGAGGTGAGAAAGAGAGAAAGTTTTACTCCCCTTCTTCTCATGAGTCAGTGTTTTAGAACTTAAAATTATTGGAAATTCTGCTGTCAGGTACAGGTGTAACAAATTTCATTTGAAAGAACACTTTGAAAAACTTTTATGAGTTTTAATACTCTTGTGTGGTGCATACCTTTCATTTACAACAAACCTACTATTTCTTCTGAATTCTTTTGAAGGTTAGAATGTGTCTCCTATATTTGTATTTTTATAGTTTTACAACTGAAGTCTAAATCTTACCTTGACTCACACAAGGTCTATCTTAGATGTAATGCAAGAACACTGAGTTTCAGAAGGGGAATACGTTTTAGATGTACTGACAGATGAATGTGGATGTTCTTGGCAAGCATGATCTTGTAACTGAGAAAAGCATGAATGGCAGTCTGGAATTTTGAACTTCGTAAAAAGATGAAAGAATTTATGTTACAAGCATCCAGATGATTCATTCATTTATGAAAAATCTGGCATAGTGTTCTACAGTTAAATATTCATATAGATTGGAAGTCTGTCTTACTTTCTTGCCTTAGAAGTATGTCTTTTATTGTAGAAACCATTCATGTGCACTTGGAGAACTGTGATCACACTGAATTACAAGTGTTGGCAAATTATTTTTCCACACTTTGCTTCTTAAGTTCTGTGGTCTTAGTCTCATTTCCAAACAGAATAGAAGAGTTGCAGATCTTCTTTAAAGAGTGTAAATCACTCAGACATGCAATGTCTTTGAGATAAGCAATTCTCAAGTGAGTTAAGTCTGAAATGGATGTTGGTGTGGGCTTTGGCTCAGCCTAACTCAAGAAGCATCAGTATAAATGTACTCGTGGCTGCAGCAAGCAGCTTGGGGGCACTGACTGAGAGATGAGCCTCAAAAGCAAAAAAAAGGCAGGGTAGATCCAGTTTAAATATTTTTATATAATGAGAAATAAGAAGTATAAAAGGAATAGTCTTTAAAAAAACCCATAGTATCAGCAGAAATGTTGAAATAGCTTTTAAGAGTGTTATATTCTCTTTGCATAAATTGTGATTAATAAAAAATATTGCTATCCCTCCTATTGACATACCTCACGTAGATCTTATCTAGTAGTTTTAGTGTTTGACTGAATTGTCACTCCAAGTATTCATTTAAGATTTTTTGGTTTGGAAGGTGTTTAAATATGTTCTCTGTAGTTTTTGTAGTGTTTCTTGTTCAAGTGACACCATAGGCTGTTTTTCTATTTGTCTCATTAGCGTTGCTATAATTACAATTATACCTGAAGGTTAAGAATGGAATTTACACCTAATGTAAATGGGGAAAATGGTAATACTGGTTGAAGAATGTAATTTTGATTGTCATTGTTGTAGAATATTTGCAATGTACTTGCATAGAGCTGGTGAAAAGTTACCACAAGTGGGATGGGACAAAACTCAAAAATCTAGGGAATTTTGGTCTTTAAATTACATCTAGAATCACATAAGTATTCTTTAAAGAAACCACTTCAATTTTCCATTTACTTATTATAAGGAAATTGAAGGTCTTTGTTATGTGAGAATTAGGAACAATCAATATAAACATTATTGTCTGATCCTCAAAATATTCCACGTCTTTTGCAGTCTCCCTATCTTAGAATTGACAACATACTTGCCTTTATTACATATTGTCATGAACTAGTAAAGGAAAGTAAAAATATATGCATTTTCACACTTCAACGTCAAGGTTAGTTTAACTTCAGACTGGCATTTAATATCTGTTGTCTTGGCTTGTATAAGCTTCCTAAATGTTTTAAAAATATGCTGAAAGTTCTTGCATTTTTCTTAACCTTTCTTCTGAGAGCATTCCTCTTTAATGGCAGTTGCCCTGACCGGGAAAGCTGTGGAGCTCTAAATCCTTGTATCTATCCCTTGCTGCATCATGTTTTGTATGAGTGATGTTCTGGTCATAAATACTGTTTGCTTCTTTCTTCCAAATTAGTTCATTTTTCATTATGTTTCAGTCAACCATCCATCTTGATCTTTATGAATGACAGAAACAGTGCTTGTACAGCGCAGAAATAACAACTTTTAAACAAGTTAATCCAAAATAAATGCTATCGATGTGGTGTTAACATGACCGAAAGGTTTTCATCTTGGAATTTCAGTTGCAGTAATTTCTTGGAAATAACTAAAGATTTCAAAGCAACTGCTTTGGTTGCAAAGTATGGTTTGGGTCAATGTTTTTCAGTAAATCTCATCCTAGATGTCAGCAGGGAAAATTTTCACATCTTAGATTTCAACTAAGTGTGTTTTCTTTAAGGATTAAACTGTGTAGTGAATGGTTAATTGAATGTAGAGTTTCAGATTTAGTACATTATTTAAGCACTATCATAACCTTTGAAACTTACATATTCATAAACTTATATTACAAATACTTTTTTTGATTACTCCAGTTATCACTGTGATGTGGATTGCATACATGTTATCTGGTAAAATACAGTTTCAATTAAAAGGCAGGCACTAACAGACTGGAGGGGTGAAATAAACTTCCACATTTTCATATTCTTAGAAAATTCTACTGTCTGCCTTGCAGAGTGTGTCTTTAGGAGACAGTGTAACGCCTAAAAAAATAATCACAGAGACTAGAATAAGTAATTTTGTATCCCTGACTGCTTTCTGCAGCCTTCTCTCAGCGTAAGGCACCAGAGTATCTATGCACAGTGCAGAGAGATGTGAAGCCAGGAAATGCTCAGCACGGGGATGTGTTTGAATTGCTATTCCTGAGGAGCATTTAGTGAATTCTCTCATGCAGAATCTGGAACCTCTTGTGTCTTACTGAGGACAAGCATCTGTGCATGTTCCTTGAAAGAGCAAAGTAAGTATTTTAAGAAACAGCCATTAAGACAGATGCGATGCTGATTTGCATTTTTGTTGCATTTCAGTGATTTCAGTCTTTTTCTAGGATGTGGAAAACCCAGATTCATAATCTTCTTAACCCTAAGGTTAAAGTTGTACCTTTCAGTTCTGTTCACATAGGTAGTATCTTTCTACTGATTTTTTTTCTGCTTAACATATACTTTAATCTGAGTTTGAAATAAACAAATAACAAAGAGAGAGATTTTTTTTTCATCTCTCTTTCAGAAATCACATTATAAGATAGTTTTTAGAGGAGTTAGTTAATCATTTGAAAGCTTATCTGTTAAACTTCATGAAGTACCAAGAGACTGGCAGTTCTGGCAGTGATGATACAGGAATTAGCATTATATATTGAATAACAGTGTGTGAAGGATTTCATCTGGAGTAACGGAAATTTCATAACTCAGCAAGCTGTTGTATTTTTCTGGTGCAGGACATAATGGTTTGGTTACAGAAGAACTAGATTCGTGGCAGTAGAAGACTGACAGAACCTGTCATACCTACAGCTGTAGTTTTGATTGTTGCACAGAGTTCAAACATTATTTTGGCCACAGACAGATTGATTTGCAAAGATTTTTAATACTCTAATATTAATAGAGATGGCTGTTTCATTCACATGTAACTTAACAAAAAATCATAAAATGTTTTTAATTAAATTCATTACTGTGAGCAAAATGATATAAGATTGAAATTCAAAAATTAACGACGACTTGCTTTCACCTGCCATCACCTGGTGTTATTGAAGATAGTAAAAATAGTCTCAGTAACACCTCTATCTTTGAAAATCAGTTCTTTCGTATGTAGCTGCAACTCAATCTTAGCAATGTTACTTTCAAGTAAGCAAAAGACATCAAATGTAAAATATAATTTCTATAGCTGTGTAATGTGTTATATACTTTGCTGATAAAAGTTGGTGATGTGTTGATAGTTTGTTGGGTTTTTTTTTAAATTCACACTTGATTCTTTAGTAGAAGATATTTCATTATTCTGCATGTTGTTTTAATTTTCATTCTTTTCTTTATGCTTTATGCTTTCCTTCCCTTAGAGATTTGCTCCATAGCTTATTTAGCTAGACAAGAAGGAGAAGTAAAATTAAGGATATTGCAGAAAAGTGTTTTCTGTCTTCAAAATACATGCTACCAGGCAGGATTAGTCAGCTCCATCTTAGATGGTGTCAACTATTTCAAATATGCCCTGAAGTGAAGACCTTTTGGCCCAAAGAACACTTAAACACTGTGTGTATGTAGTTTGTGGTTACTGTAACAAATAGGTTTAATATCTGTTTTTAGATATCTGTTTTACTATCTTTCTTTAAATATACTTGACTTCACATAAATATTAATTCTTGAACTCTGTTAAAAAGATTTAGGACTGGAAAGTTTTGCTACTATGCACACATATAACTGCAGGTAAAGAACCTTTTATTTCTTTTTTAATTGGCTACAGATATCTCAGGGGAGGTACAGCAAGGTTCCCAAAACCAGCAAAGGCACCCTCCTGTTTTGGGTGTGTGCAGTTCAGAGGGACAGCAGCACTCCTCATGATGCTGAAGCACAGCATCAGTTCACAGATTTCTTTAGCTTGGGCTGGTGCGTTTGATCTCTCATGTAGAATTCAAAGCAGATTTTACCCAAATTTTGGTATGGAAAAGCATTTTTTTGCCATAATTGGTTATTATAATACAGAAATTCAAAATATCTCAGCATGCTTTATGTCAGTTGCATTTAAATCCAAGTATCTTTTCTAATCTTTAGACTGTTATTTGTAGACACTACACAATGATAAGGCAATACCTCATCATGGTGTTAAATATGAAGTTTGGGAATATCTAAGCTGCCAGAAAAACGTCAATATCCTGATGTGACATTCACAGAGCAGTGTCCTCTTTGAATTACTAAACAGCTGTCTGCACTGTCAATGACACAGTTTAAAATACTTGACAATAATAAGAAATTCAAACCTTTGTAAAAAGAATTTAATTATGTAAATGTACCTTATTTAAAAAGTTTTGGCTTGCAGTAATGAAATTGTGCATATATATTTTAAAATCAGCTCTCAAAATATCAGTGTCAGAAAGATAATTCTCCTCTCTTCCCATCCCTTGCTCCTCCCTTCTGGACAAGATATCTGATGTAAAAATGTAGTGTCACCCTTTATTGTCTGAGAAATCTTATGAAGTAATTTAAAGTGATAAAAGTATAGTCTGTGTATTTTTATGCTATTTTGACATTTTGTGTCAGTGTCTGGTGTTTTAGAGCACATTTCTTGTGATTCTTACCGAGCATTAGTTTTTGGTTTTTCTGCAAGTGACAGTATGATTTCACTTGTTAAGAATTAAATCTTTCCTTGCAATACAACATCAGATGCATTGCCTTCTGTATGGTAGAAAATTTTTGTATCTGGTTTTCCCTATATTGATTTGTATGTAAGCCTTTTTCAATGCATTTTGCTTTAATTTTTATTATATCAGCTTATAGTGCAACCAAAAGATGTGCTTGTTATTTTTACCCTAAATTGAGGCAATCCAAACAACCCCTGTCAATAAATAACACCAGCTTGGCGTGGACTGCAGAATATATTGGGAAAATACACACCATAGTTTTCATATTCAGCTTCCAAAAGTATTATGTAAATAGAAAAAAAAAAAAGAAAAGAACACTGCATCATTGGATTGCAAAAACAGAATAACTTTACCATCCTGCAGCTCTGAAATTAGCTGAATTTAATAAAAAGCTTTAACAAGCTTCACAAATCTGAGATCTAAGAACTCTGATCCTTCCACTTCAAACACGTGGGCCTGTAGCACTCGATATAAAGGGAGAGCTTGTTAGCTGTTGGCAACAGAAGTCCTTTCTGAGCCG
The DNA here is from genome assembly GCF_028551555.1 of Melozone crissalis. Classification (NCBI taxonomy): domain Eukaryota; kingdom Metazoa; phylum Chordata; class Aves; order Passeriformes; family Passerellidae; genus Melozone; species Melozone crissalis. The sequence goes on along the minus strand of NW_026535784.1, from coordinate 28,356,521 downwards.
TGCCAGCCAGCAGGGGACACTTCATGCAGACGAGCATTGTGCATAAGCCCGGTGCCATTGAAGGCAACAGCAAAACACTGATGTGACATTGTGCTGATCAGCACAGGGCACAACACGATTGACAGAAGTGCCTGCTGAACAATTATCTGTTTTCATGGGTTTTTCTGGCTTTTAAAATGAGAGCATTTGAAAAGATAGAAATATCCTGTCTATAAACTACAGCAAAACATAACCCCGTTTGACCAAATTAGAATATCACATTGCTTTTATGTGCATTTTCTTCATATTTAGACATTATCATCAAATACATTTTTATGTCTTAGGAAAAACAAGTTTTTCAGCCCAAACACAAATGTAATACAGGATTCCTTTATAGATAAGTGCAAACTTGTGGACAAGAATAATCAGTCAGGCTTCATAAAGCTTACAGCTGAAGGTCGTGGCTAAAACAAAAAGTGACACCAATGTTAATACACTCTTATTAAAAGACTAGGTTTAAAGTCAGTGTACAACTACTTGTATCATCAAGTGAAAATGCAAAGCTTGCATTTATATTATCAGAGGTTGATATATTATCTGTTGAGTTCTGTCTGTATGCTAGATGAACATGTACTAGATATATTAAACTCATTTATGACAAGGAAAAATGTATACATTATCAGGGGTTTTTTAGTTCCTGAGGTTTTGTATAGCTTTTATATAATTGTGAATTTCTATTTCAAAATTATGCTTTAGCTGTATTGCTAATAAGCTATGCACTGTGATATCCATGGTGCTTTTTCAGTAGTGAAGCTCCTTTTGTTGTTGCATTGAACAGCCAATGATAGAATTGACTGCTGTTTTCACTACTGGTTTTTTAAATCAATTTAAGAAATGAATTAAAGACTTCATAAGATAATTGGTCACCATTTCGTTACCTAAAATGTGAATTTACATTTTTTGAGTATATATTGAAGCTTGAAAAATACAGACTATGTTGGACCCAGAATTGCTGGTAATGCTGTGTGGGTAACAAAAAAGACAACTCTCCTTGGTTCTCCTTATTGAGTATTTCTAACACAGTGTTTCTAACCAGGATCAGCGGTTGGATTTTGTTAGAGGATTTCCCAATCTAACAGGTTTAAAGTGACTGGAGCAGGCTGGAGCCAGACTCCCAATGGATCCAGCTGCCTGCTCCTGCAGGAGCTAGCACGGCCCCAGGGATGGGACCTGGACCAGGGGCGGGCAGTGCAACAGGCTGGGAGCTGGGCTTTGCCACAGGCACAAACAGGACAGAAGAACAGTGGGAAATCAGAGAAGGAGAAAAGCATGGTGTTATCCACCTTTCTGCTCAGTCAGGGTTATTTTAAGTTAGAAAGCTTCCTCTCAGTGAATTTTTTTTTTTTTTTAATTTGCTCACAAATTACAATCTGAGTATAAACTACACGGGGACTGAGTATTCACAGGAGCTAGGATACTGAACAGAAGACACATAAACCATGCAAGCTGATGGAGAATGGTTCTTTTTGTGAATCCCAATTGGATGTGATACTAGGCTAAAGCTTTTTATTAGATGCATCTGTGAAATAACCATTCATGGCCTGAAAAGCTTTCTAGAATTCTCTTAGAGGTAGTGAAATCACTTTCTTTTTCTGCTTAAAATCCAATTTCACCTTTACTGATTACAAATGCAGAAGTAACTGCCACAGATATCTTAAGATTCATGACAGCAAAGAGGGACATAGACTCTGTGTCTTCCTGATTAGGATGAAAGAAGGAGTTTTGGTTTTAATTTGTTTTTATGTCCTTTGCCTTCTGAGGATTGGACTCATCACAAGGCTAAAGTCTTACAACTTGTCCTCCTCACCCTATCTCTGCAGTTTCACATCTTGTAAAATAATGGAAAACACAGCCAAATGATTCCACAGTTTTATAGAGTAAATGAGTATGGAAAGGAGCCCCAGAATTTTTGTTCAAGCATATGCTCAGACCAGGTCTTATTGAATCTTATTCTCACATCTAGATCCACTTAATTCTTGAACAGTTTAAGGGTACTCCAAAGCTACTCTGGGGAAATTGGGCAAATTGCTCTGGTATTTCACCTTTCACCCTCTGTAGTAGTATAGCTTTTTTTTTTTTTTACTGTGACTTTTAAAACTTAGATCTGTTGCTGCTTATTCTATATCTGTGTAAAAAATTTTTTTAAAAAATTGGGAAAGCTTTAAGAAAACCAGAAAATTTTTAGCTTTAAAAATAAATTTATAATTGATCAAAGAAATGTGATTAAACATGTATGTGCCAGTGCATGGTGTTTTGGTAGCTTAATACAGTTGGTATGAGTAAAAAATAAATTCCAGGTTCTGTGCAGCCAGATGCTTCTGTCTGCTGTTGCTGGGAAAGAGAAGGAGGAGAACAGGCTGAGAACATGAATAGTTAAAAGAATTCTTAAACAACTCCAACAGAAACTTTTTGCAGCTCTGTGCCCCTTAACACCCTGACCACAAGCAAAAGCTTGGTTTGATTGAAGCTTTGTTTTTCTTACAGAGATGGTTTTTTGGTGCCTTCTGAAGTTCCCCAAGTCAGAGATATGTGGAATGAGCAAAGGGCAGTTAATATCTTGCAAAGCTATCAGGCTTTCTGAGGACTCATTAAAAATTAAAAAAACCCAAAAAACTGTAGATACTGATAAGTCAAAATTTACTTTGCATTCACTTTATAGTATAACACCTGATAACCTGATGATGCCAGCTAGGTTTAATTAATGTTGGGCCTTTGTTCAAAACCACAAAATTGGTAAGAATAATAATTTCCTTTAAGAGTTAACAAGAATGTGCACTTTTGCAAAAATGCTTTATAGCAATAATGATTATGGTTTGGTTTTTTTTTTAATTTTAAAATTGCTTATGAAGTATATTTCCTAATTACTTTTAAGTTTTAAAATATGCACACAAAGAAATTAGCTTTTCTAGAGCAATAATTTTGAAGCAATCAAATTGTTTCCTGCAAATTACCCTACAAAAAATGCTATTTCATTTAATTGGCTGGATTTTTTTTTTACAACTTATGACATGAAAACTCTTATCCTAGACTTGAGTTGCACAGATGCTTGTCTAATTCTTTTCTGAGGACAAAGATGCCTAATACAGTTTACAGAAACTCAAATGAGGCGATGAGGGATTACTGCCAGAGTATCTTTCAGGAATGAAAATCCAAATGGGCATTTGATAACAGCTCCTTAGCTGGGGAGTAAGGCATGTCCTTCCTTTGGCTTGCAGGCAATCTTCGCCTAGGGCAGAGCAAATTTAGAGTGTCCAAAACCCAGCATGTGGTGCAGTCCTCTCTCCAGGGTGAGTTCTGGGTCGGTTAGCCCTGCAGTGTGTCCTGTTTCTCCAGTCCTACACACATGTGAGCAGTGGATGAGGACGAGTGGACTCCCATCCATTCTAGAAGTCTGCATCTCCAGGAACAGCAGGGCCATCGATGTTAAATTATGAGGAAGAGTAATTCAGGGTGATTCTAATTTTTATACCAACATACATCGTTATTTATGTAAAAAGGCATAGACACATAACTTTTTAGAAACTCTTTAGAAATCCTCAGTGTGACCAAAAAAATATCTTGAGACAGCACTTTAGCAGAGTGTTCTTACACAAGAATTGTAGGGATTTATAAGAAAACACATCACCACACACACAGCTGATGAGAAATAAAAAGAATATAAACGAATGCCAGAACTAAAAAAAAAAAACAAAAAAAAACCCCAACAAAAACAAAAAACAAAACCCCAAACCTGTTTGATGTATCAACTACATTAACTTTTAAAATAACTTTAGATTAAGTCTGCTCTGGTTTGGGGATAAATTCCTGATCAATACTTTTAAGCCAAAGCAGAGAAAATGAGAAGCCAGCTGGAGAGGAATTTCTTCTGCGAGCCAGGTAGGCTAATAGGAGCAGTGCATGCATCTTTTAGAAGGCTGTTCCTTAGCTGTAATAGAAGACTAACAAAAAAGAAATAATTTCAATGATCAGAGGCTTTTTTAAAACTATAGAAGATGGGCAATGTGACAGGTTTTATTAGGAAAAAACTTAAATGTGTAATTAACTTTGTTCTTTGTGATTCAGTTTTGAATTAGACTTCTTACACATTGTACCCTCCTTTCTATTGCTTTTTTAGTAATCTGTTGCTCACAGAAATACTTTTTTTTCTTCATGTCAGCTGGAATTAGGGAAACAGATGTGTTCAGGTTAGGATATTTACTTCTGCAAGACCTGAATAGATGTAAAGGGACATGGTCTATGCAAGAGGGAAAACCAGAACAGAACTGATTGCACAAGATCTCTCTCAAGAGAAGGGAAGCCAGATATTGTGCTACCTTGGATGTATACAGGGGCACAGCAGCTCTGTGTGTGCACAATCTTAAGCAAAAGGTAAAAAAGGTATTTTGTTGTCCCTTAGCTGCCATCCAAATTAACTGGATTTGCTTCTCATCTGCTGTGCACACAGCTCCCACAGCTCAGCTGATCTGTCGTGTCTTGTTAAACCAGTAAATTATTTATGTACCTAAACCTGCAGGCAAAGTAGTGCACAAAGAGATAAATCTACCAAGTAAGATTTAATTAAAAAATAATTTAAAGGTTTTGAATTCTTAGCATAAACCAGATGATTTTGAGGATGAGCATTTGGAAAATATAACAAGAACATCATCACAGATTTTTAAAAATTAACCTGTAGACTATTTTGTAGTCTTGCAGAAGTGGGACTTCCATTTGATTTTAATTTCATTGCGTGCCAGTAATTCCATTTCTCTTTCCAAAAAGATTTGTAAAGAAAAGAAGTAGAGTTTAATACTAATAACATACTAAGATACCTGGATATTAAGCACGTATAGACAAAGTTCTTGTTTAATATTCCTGGGTGTGTTGTGGCATAGATCCCTCTGCATTGCAAGGAAAAAAAGAAATTAGTTCCCACTGAAATGGCACAGCACTTGAATAACTTTTAGCAAATTCATTACCATGAGAATAAATGCAGAATGTTCATGAATAAAAAGACATGATCAAAGTCCTTGTCTTATCTATTGGGGTATATGTACCTGGCAGCTGACTTCCAGGTTTCTGTGGCAGCTCCACAACTTTTTGTTCTGAGTCTTACATGTTAATTCAGCATTTGAGAATACATACAGAGAGAGTCACCCCATTTTATTTTTGGAAAACAAAAAAAGATGAACTACAGCTGAACTAGAAAAAAAAGAAAAAAATCCTTTTTTGCCTTTCAAATATCACAAAATCATATAGACAACATCTAGATTTTTAAAAAAGAAAAAGACTGAGTTTTTGTTTGTTGGCACAGTGGCTGAATAATGTTGCATTTTGCATTCTCAAATGAAATCAGTGAGCACAGATATATTTGGGAAATTACCTGATTATCTTGTGCAAATAGAAGTTTTTCTGCAGCGAGATAGTGTATACGTATATGAAATCTAAAAAATTATATTAAAATTTTCTCATATAAATTTTAAAATAAATTTTTGTCAGTCAGTTATTTAAATAGTTTTTTTTTTTGTACTCAACTTCCTACTTAACTTCCTTAAGAACTTCCTGCTAAATTCTCTGGTTTGTTATCTTTTATGTTTTCATAGTGATACTCATTGTCTCTGATCTCTATTTTTAAGGGAGTTTTTGGTGTACTTGGCAGTTGTCTTCATAATTTTCTGAACTGTACAGTTTGCTTCTTGATATTGGGAAACAATAACTACTAATGCTGTTTTAAATTAAAGATTAATATACATAATAATGTTATTGGAACATCCTCTATACTGTTCTCCATTTCTTTTGCATGTTTTGTACACCTTTGTGTACCTGTTTGATTCTGTGGCAGGGTATGAATATTGAATTAAGATAATCAGTGAACCTTTTCTAAGTATTTTAAAACACTAGATATTCTTCGGATATTTTATTTTTCTCTCAGTTTTGAATGAATCAACTTCAAATATTATTTCTTATTAACCTTCTAATTCACCTTATATTCCTCTGTCTTTAAAATGATCTGTGATACTCTTCTCTTGAGTAATTAGAAATAGCAGTAACAAGAAACAGAGATGAATAACTGTTGTTTATAACTTTCTAGTTTTATCTTCTTGTCATTTAATATATGACCAGTTGAAATACTTTTTTTTTTTCCAAAGACTGTCTATTCACAGCCATATTTTTCCAGTGGTAGCATAATTTTCTAAGAGCCTTGTCACTGGTTTTCCAGATAACTTTTGTTTAGATAAACTGCTATTCCCATGTACAGTAGTACATCTTCAGAATTTATGTTTCCTGAATTCTGCTGAGTTTCCACATTTAACCATTTTTCCCATTCTTTGTGTATTGCCAGCACTCTGTTTCCATTCTGCTCAAAACTAAAGCCATCTCCTCTGCATTGAAAAGGAGAGCAAAAAGCTGTTACCAGTTGGTCTAAGGGAACGTAGGAAATGGAGGAATAGCTACAAACCCATCATATTTATGGGGTGACTTATATAGTGAGTCTGGGAAACCTTTGCAATTGAGCACTGGGGAACCAATGCACCCAGTTCGTTCCACATAGTGACCTGGCTCATGACTTTATAAAAGCAAATAAACCCCACCCTGCTTTTAAAATGCAGCTAAATGTTACTCTGACATTCTTCAGAAAAATACCAAGTTATCTTCTCACAAAATGCATACACTCAAATAGAAACTGGATAATTACTTCTGCATGTCTAGTTCTGTTTAAATATTAAAAAATATATTTCATTTCATAATTTTGCAAAGGAGAAATAAATATATTTTTTTTAAAAAGAGAGAGCAGAAAATAGCAATTTTTAGATAGAAACTACTATTTTGTTGGAGGTACTCTGGGATGTGCCCACAAACTGTTACTAGAATCTGAGAAGAAAAAGAAATAAAATAATTTCACTACCATATAATCAGTGTATGTAATAGATCAAAGATGTGTACAGTATCCTTGATGTAATTTCTTTCTCAGCTGTATGAATCCAGTGGATTTATTTGCATTTTCTTTCATATTGTAAGATATATATAACTCAGGGACAATTAGTAATAAAGAAACATTAAGTACCAGAAATTAATCTCCTCAATGTTTTTTGGAGGGTATTTTTTTTTTTTTGCCTGGAGGGTTGATTTTATGGCTTTAGAGCAATTACTATTTATCATCTCTTGGTTTACGGGAAAGAATTAGAGTTATTAGCTATTAAATTATCCATGAAAATTTGACACTATACTAGACCAAACAAACCCTGGGGCTTGCTGATTTTCCCAGTATGAAACATCTGTGACTTCAGCTAGAGAGAACTTAACATTGTCTAATTAGATTTCTAAGATTTATAAGTCTCAAATGCTCTATTATTAGAAACCTGAAAATTGGAGCAAAAGTTGAAACTTGCATTTACTGAAGATTATTTAAAAACATTTTTAACACCACTGTGTGTTGCTAAATACTACTAGCTTATAATTGGTGAAGATTACCAGATAATATATTATAGTCCATAACAACAGGAGTCCAGGAAAAAATGTGCTGCCTACAATAGTAAATAAGTCTCACCTTTTGACTACAGTAATTAAAAACACTTTATTTAAAATGCTGCACTAATTATATGCTTATTTTTTATATTCCAATTTAAGTATAGTTTATATTGTCTTGTGGTCTGCTGAGGCAAAAATTAGAGTTTGCGTATTTTCCTTTTTGCAATATTATCGCTCATGGACAGGGAGAGATAATCATCAGTCACCAGCACAGAAGAGTGGGTTTCTATTGGCTCTGATTCCAAGTCTGACAGTGAATTAGACACTATTTCTTTCTTTGAAGTCAATATGGCTTCTTAACATGGTAATTAGATATTTCATTCTGTCTTCAATTATTGGATCTAAAAATGGTTCAGAAATTTCAATCTGTTAAAATAAAAATAGCAATATAGTATAATCATTGTTGCTATATTGAAATATTAGGGAAGATTATTATGGTTGCAAAGAACTTGGAAATTAGGAAGGGGAGGAATCAGAATTATTGCTCACTCTTGGTTTGTACCTTTTGAATTTGGATTACAGCAATCTTTAGTTACAGGATCCCTTTCTTATTGAATACACAAAGGAAATACTGCTTGGATAATAAGCAGCTTCTCAATATTTTCTCGTGTCCTAATTGTTCATTGCATTGTCCCATATATTATTTACTCTGGTCTATTCAGTTCCTGCTGTAAAGAAGAAATGATTAATTTCCTCAAGTGTTCTTCAGCAGTGTGCATCAATATACTATCTGAATTTTTCACAAACACTAATTAATCTTCATTACATCGTTCTGGAGGAGGGGTGGAATTAACCCCAATTTGTAGAAAGGAAACAGAATTACAGGGAGTGGAAGGTCACAAATGACCATAATGTGGATGACATTTACTGCTTAGTTTCTGAGTTCTGAGTGTTACATAAGGATTTATTTATGGAAAATGTATAATAATTTCCATTTCATTTATAAGAAAGAAACATTTCACTTCACTGCATCAGATAATAGTAATAAAAAAATTTAAAAACTTAAGTAATAATTAAGCATGAGAAATCTGCTCTTCTCAGTTGCTGAAGTCAGGAAGAAAAACTTATTCCATAGAACAGAATTTGAGAGTGTGAGCCAGGAAGCTATTCTTTCTGTATTTTTTTCTTTCTGTTGTATTTTATATATTATATTTTTTCCATTTCTATAATAAGCCAGACAAAGGTCTTAGAGTGAACAACTTCCTTCATTACTGTGATTGATTCCAGGGAAGATCTACTCAGTGTCCTGGAAAAAATGGAATCATTTAAGAAACAGTGTATGTGATCTTGTAGTTAAGATATTCTGTCTTACCAATGTACGTTAGTTAATTTTGTGCTGAAAACCAGAAACTCAGCTTGAGTGCTTGACTTTATGATTTCAATGACATCAGTTATTTTTACTGCTGATTTCTTTGTGTTCATTCCTTGACTTGAGGAGGTGTGGGGAAAGGCAAACTATAAAAGGCAAAAAAACTCCATGAAGGGAATATTTTTTATTTATAAAGAATGTATTTAATCAACTTCATGGTAAAATCAAAATTCAAAATCGAGTAGTACCAAAATTTTCCAGTATATGGCTCCTCCCTCCGTGGTTGTAGCTGGGAAAGACTTTTGGGAAGAACAGTCATTAGTATGGCTGGAGAATTCCTCGTAGCTCTGAGGGATTCCGTGTTTGTGGGTTTTGGGTGTGGAAGGATTTTTGAAACGTCTGAAAACATAGCAATAATGTTTTAATCTTTTGAGATTTTAAATAAAATATTCCTCTCTATGAACATTCTTTTTATAAAAGCATTGAATATTGGTAAATTTTCTAAAAATTCTGCAACCCAACTTGTATATAAATTAGTTCACATGAAAAGCCTTAGCACAGAAGTTACCTGCTGAGTTACAGCCCTTCATTCAAATCGTAGAGGTCCTAAATTAAATAACATTTTGGAATAGGCACAATATCAATTTTGTGTCTCATTTTTCTTTGAGAAGATTTTTAAGCCCTCATGACAAAATATTTCCAGAAATTTTAGTTCAAATAAGAACCTGGCTATGTGATATTTTCATACAGAATGAATTATGGTAATAAAGCTTGAGGGAATTGAAGTGACAGCCTTAGTAAAGGGAATTATTTTGTAATTTAAATGTCAGGTGGTAATTCTGGGTATGTTTACTATTACAGTAATGAATACTGAAAAATATTATGGAAGTTCTGCAGGTTGCCAGTACCATGTCCTAATATTTCCATTACAAAACCATTTGTATGTTTATTATAACAGTCCGTGATTACATATTTGTACATGAGTGTTTTGCTATTACCTTCTAGAATTAGATACAAACATCTGTAAAATTACTTAATTGTTCTCCCTTTTTAATGTGGTATTAAGTGGAACAATTTAAAATAATTTCAAAATCTTGTTGCAAGTTCATAGTCAAGACTGGTCTGTTCTAGGAAGGGGATTTTGAATGGAAGCAGTATTTTCTGTATCCATAAAAAAATAGAGGCATAAGTGCTAAAGCTCTTTTCCATTGTTGCTTTTCTGCTGAGTCTGGATATATCCACTTTAGAGCAGAATGTATGGCCAAATTGACTCTGTGTGTTTGCTTGCACTGCTGCCTCATTTGCTCTCAGACCTCGAATGTGTTATTATTCAGGTCTGCTGAGCCTCATGTCTGATTTCCCAAAATTTTGTATCAAATCTCCTACCATATGAAAGTTGCCAGTTATGCTTCAGTTGAAGATCTTGAAGAGATGAAGCAATATTTACATTTTGTATAGATCTTAAAAGTGATCTTAAATTAAATGAACAGGTGATGCTCTCTGCTTACTGACATACCACAGGATATGAACAGATGTAATAAATACAAGAGTATATTAAGTTTTAAGTTTTGCTTTATGAATATAATTTAAGAAAATCTATCATCTAAAGCATAGTAACTTGCATTTATTCTTTAAAAACTATTCTTGAAAAAATATTTTGCATGATTCCAAGAAAAACATCAAGACATTTTTTAAAATTATTTAGTATAGCCTATTGCACTTAATCCATGTATCCCTTTCAGGATGTGTTAGTTAAACTATTCATTTTTAAATTGCATATTAAACTTAATTTTAGGAGTAACTGATGTTTTGGTTGATTATAACTACTAAATTTGTACCATCTTGATGCTGCCACCTTCAGGCACAGAGGAGGGCAGTAGAAAGCAAAACCAGATCCTTAGCTCTAACTAAAGCTGAACTTCTACTTATTCATAGTAGGGGATACTCCCCCCACCACCTTGGTTCTAGATGAAAGCTGCTTCAGCAAGAGCTCTAGATTCCCAGACTTACAGAGTGTCTTGAACAAACGTGTTTTCAGGCATTTGCTTAACAAAAGAAGTTTCAGAATGGATTTGTTTACTCAGGGAATGGCCACAGCATTTTTTATCCATAATTAAATTCTTTGTGAACTTTACAGGGTGGGCATGCTTGGTTCTAAAGTAACACTAGTGAAAAAACAATGGAAAAGTGTAGATAAAAAGGAAGCAAGATTTTACAGGTTCAAAGTTTGTCTGCTTTACTATTCAGGAACATGCAGGAACGCATGATCCCTTGGTAAGACCAAAAGTCAATATTGTCAGGTATCCTGTTTCTGGCAGTAACCAGCAACACCTGCCTAGTGAAGAGGGAAATTGCATAATGATACTGTGCTAGAAAGCTACCCCAATAGAAAGTGTTTGAGATTCAGGAGCCAGAATGTATACCCTGAGTAGATATTTCTTCCATAGATTTGTCTAGTTGCTTTCAAAATCATACCTTCCTGCTGCTCTTGTTTTCCTAGCACATTCTGTACTTTGGCTCATCCTCAGTTTCTTTATTGTTAAAGTTTTTTGTCTCAGAAGTCAAAGCAACACAGCTGAAAGAGCATTTGTGTATTTTTATGTGAAAGTGTGACAGTTTTCTTTCTTTTTCTGTTTCTTTCCTGATATTTCATAATATTTTACTGCTTTTTACTGAGAACTGAGAAATGTACAAAAAATCTGCAAACATCTGAAGATCTCAAGCTGGGGTGTTATTTGTCAATGGATAGTTAAGGTTGAGTTTTACTTTTTTCCTCTCCTTATGTTGTGCTGCACTTCTCTACATTAAATTGGATATTCCTTTTTATTGTCTTTGTAACAGGTAGTACTTGTTATTATGGTCCTGCATAACTTCATGGACTTGTCACCTCATTAGTCACTTCCTGGGTAATTTGTGGTGTCTCTTAAATGGCATAGGTCTTAATCCTTACTCTTGTGGAATTCAGTTAGTAATAATCTTCTCTTTGATAGCTCACCATTACTCCATACTTTCTCTTGTCATACTTTCATAAAATTACTGTTCCACATGAGAGACTGTTTTTCTCTAAACAACAGCCTGATCCTGATTTTTCTTTGATGAATTGTGGCTGATGGAATTTATGCATCATATGGAAGCCTGAGTAAATCAGATGGGATGGATCCTATGGCTTGTCCATTCCTTTAAAAATTCCAGTCAATCTGCCAGGCATTCCTTGCCTTTCAAATGCTGACTCTTGTCCATAACATCTTATTTATCTGGGTGCCTTTTAATACTTTTCTTCAGAGTAATTTGCACTAGTTTGTTTGCTGCAAATGTCATCTTAATGGTCTGCAGTTTTCTAAGCCTTCCTATTTGTTCTGCTAAAAATTGTCACCAGGTTAATTATTGTCAAAGCCTCTGGTATGGAAACAGTGTTAAGTGAAAGTTTACACCGTCATTAGTTGTTAAGGTCCTTCATCCCTGAGTTCCTTTAGAACTTGAATAAATACTGTCCGATGGATACTACTGATTCATTTATTTATTCTGTGATCTCTTCCATTGACCCTTAGCTTCACTTTTATACTTTCTAAGTACTCTGTAGACAGGATTTCCCATATATAAAGCTCCCCAGGCTCTGGGTCACCACAGATGCAAAACATCCATTTGGCTGTTTGTGCTTGTTTTATACCTTAATCCTTTGTTGACCTTAAAGGCACTGTGATGAGCTTTCTGCTTCTGATGTGCCTTAAAAAGGATTTACTTCTGGGTTTTGTGCTTTTTTACTTTTTCTGCAAATTTTTTAATGGCCTGTCTTATTTGCATTTCTTCACTGAAACTGTGAGAACTTACGATTGTCCTTTCCTAACTCAGACACAGCTTCACTATTTCTTCTGATTTCTCATTGTCACTTTTGTCATTACTCTATAGACATATTGGTTTCATTTTGGACCTTCCTTATTTCTTTGTGGAATTGTTGTAGTTATTCTGAATCTTGAGGATTTAATTCTTGTACATTTTCTACAATGCCTTTAAAGATTCAGCTTTAAATTTGTATTTTTTTCCTTCGGAATAAATCCTCACAATTTACTATAGTGTCCTTTTTTAAAATCAAGTATAACCACAGGGATTTTATTATTATTGCTATTTAGTTTGGTTTTATTTCTGCAAGGATATATTGAAGAGTGTCCATTATGATTACTGATAAAGAACATCTATTCAATAATAATATCCTTTTCTGTCTTACCTGTGTACCATGCCTTCCAGTACTAATATCCCAATAGTTGTCATCCATTCCTGCAGCTTCTGATCTGATTATTCTGTCAATAGCCTTGTGTAAGTGCAGCTATTCTCATGTCATGATTTTATTTCTTAAACTTCATATGTGTCATTGCTTCACTCTCCTCTGTTTCACTGTCAGTGTATTCTGACAATTTGCTGTTGCTTCTTGCTCAAATATTTCCAACATCTGTCCTAACCTTCTCTTTAGGATACAGAGTATTTTGACTTCGTGGTGGTTGAGCACATCATCAGTACAACAAATTTCAGCACATCTTGGTTGAAGATTTTCTAATATATACATTGGCATCCCTTTTTTTTAAACTTTAAAATCTTGATTTGACCCTTTTGATACAAAAATGCAGCAACTTGGATTTCATGATAGTTGAAGGGAAGCCTGACCTTCCTGTATAAGCTTTCTCCCTTCCTGACCCCTTTCTGATAATTTTTATACTTCTTTTTTCTCTCTATGAATCAAAAATACATTTCTGCTTTTCATCCTCTATAACATTTCTGTCTTGTCTTCTGCATTCTAGGAGAAGTTTCAGGAATCCTAGCACAGAGAACCTCTTTTTAGCTTTCTGTGCAGCTTGGTCCAATTTTGCTTCTGTAGCTTCTGGTTTATTTTTCCTGTAATGCAGAACCATGGACCATGACTGTGATTTTCTACAAACCCATTCAGACACGTTGTGTAGTCCTCTTCTTTTGTACTCACAGCCATGTCACTGTGCATTTCTTTCAGAGATTACAAACTAACCTAGATGAGTAAGAGCAGAATTATTTACCCTTGTAACCAGCTGCTTCTTTTCCCATGGGCTGTCTAGCACAGCGAGACTCTCCTTTCTACAAGACACACATGATAACATTTGAGAAAAACCTGTCACCACTTTCTCTTCCACTGGAGACACATTTCTGTGTCACAAGACAGCAGCTCCTGATTTGGAAATGGGAGTTTTCCATAGTGCTTTGGAACGATTCCTTTATTCTTAGTATTATGTCTGAGTTTCTTTTGCTTGATATTGGAGTGTAGCTTTGTTTGTCCTGTAGCTGAGGTAATCTGTTACTTTTTACTTTAACATTTTGTCCCTTTGGTCTCCCCCACAGCTGAACTTGCAGTAAAGTCACCTTCTTTCCCTCTCTTTGCTGACCCATCCAGTTCAAGGGCTTTGCTCACCTTCTTTGCAGAAGTACCCAAAGCCTCAGGTGAGACTGTGATGAAGGGTTCTGGAAAAGAAAGTAAGGAATATTCTTTCAGACTGCCTAATACATACTTCTGAAACTTTTTTAACTTCTCAGTCACATAAAGAAATTTGAACAAAACCAGAGTGTAAATTGGCACATTATATTGGGTTCATGAAAGAGAAGTGAGAAAATGACTGCTTTTGAAACTAGTTTTATGGCTTTTTTTATCTTCTAGAAATGATTGCAAAAATGCTAAAAACCAGGAGATGAAGAGAGTAAGTAAATAAAGGATTTCAGGATCCAGTTTTTAAAATTAGCCAATTCATGACATTTAAAATTCCTTTTATCTTGTCTGGCCTAGGGCTTCTGATGCAGAGGCATTTCAAAGTGCAGTTGCTAAAGTTAGATACTGGTGACATGAAAACACCTTTAGTAGTTTTTAACAACATCCCATCCATCTTCTCATAGTTTAAATATTTCAAACTCTTACTTTATAAACCTCTTCAGGGTTTGGGTCATCTGTGATGTTAGGACATTTTCCTTACTGCAAGTTTATCAACAATTTCTCATCTTTTTTGATGTCATTCTCAGTTGTTTCATCTTCCTGTCATAAAGTTCAGATTTAGGTAAATACTTACACTAAACACTTAATAATCTAGGCCAAACACGTATGATTGAGAGAAAAAGCAAAGAAAAAAAATACTCAACAGAATTATAGATGTGGAATTTATGCAGCAAAAGCTGGATCACACTTTTCTAGACTTTCTCTGTCTCAGTGTTGGAGAGATGTAAAAGATAAAAATGTGATAAAAGCTTGAAGCATGATGATTATAATTTTATAAACTTCAGACTGTTTCTTCCAATGTTTATACAACAACTTGTAGCACTCTGATGGCAGTTGGCAACTTGTGAGAAGAATTGCTGGTGATCTAAGAAAAACATGCACCTTAATGTTGTTTTACATTTTCTCTTCTTTGGCTGCCATACATGATTTATTTGTTCAACTGCACTGTGATGCTGTCTCTCATGTTTTAGAATAGGGAGTTTTCTTAGGAATATACCCACCAAACAGAATTTTAAGGATCAATGATGTTAATTAGTAAAGCTAAATGTAATAAATATTAAAGATCATTATTTTTCTCTGGCTTTTGATTTTATTTACCCACCTTTATTTCAAAATTATGTTTAATAATAAGCAGTATGTTCTATATAAACAGATGTCATAAATTCTTTTAACTTAGATTAGATGTAATAAGGAGACAAATTTTTCTTCCCCCTTAGTGTGCATTGTATTGCTGAATGGGTTTTGTCTTGCTTTCACCTTTTGCATTTATGTATTCATTCTGTATATATAGTCCTTTTGGAGAAAGATGATAAATTGGTTGTTAACACAAAGTCATTTGTGAAGTTGAATGAGGTTAGATATAGGTCTCTTCAACATGTAGGAAGAATTTAATTAAAATGAAATTAAATTCTAAATTAAACTCAAGTAATAAATGGATGTTATCCAATGTAGTAGGATATTCTTATAAGAAATGAACATTGCCCAGTAAACTGATTTAAGGTCTTGAGGCAAGGTTTTCTTAAAAATAATTGCATGACTATCAAATAAAGAAAACTAAGTTTTGGAGGTTTTTAGATGTCTTTTTTTCACTAGTGTAAAGTGCCACAATATAGGAAAACTAAATTATTCTCCTAAATTGTAAGAGAATGACAAAATTCATTATTTCTTGTAAAAGGTGGGATTAAATATGGTAGTTATAAAGAAAAAAAATGTAGTCCACACAAGTGGGCAGCTAAATTTGCAATCCATTTAAAGTGTCAATGCTTCTTCCAAACATCCCATTATATTTCTTTCCAGCCATCTTTTTTTTTTAGAACTAGCTAGTAGTCTAAAAGCTATGAAGTATGAAGAGCAAGTAATATATTACATATGTTTTACATATGTTTATGAATCCTTTTAGTGTTAGAATGCTGAGGCAAGAAAGAAGTTGAATTCTAACGCTGTTAGAAGTAATGTAGAAAAGAGTAACTATCATTTCAAGGTGGAAAAATAATAAATTTTTACTCTTTTCATAGGAATTTCTTGCAAATTAGGGAATCAAGGTGGGAAAACAATGCATTTCCTAGAGCTTGTATTTGCTATGAAGTTGAAGCACTTTGCTGAAGCGCTGCAAATACATTTATCTCTTCCAGCCTGGAAGTACTAAAATTATTACATGCTATCTTTGTTCTGCAAGCAAAGACTTACTCACACAGCCTTATTTTATCCTTCAGAAGGGAGTGGAAATATCCTTGAAAAAACCCACAACATTATGCATTTGAGGTTATTATCATCAGTGCGCTTCAGTTCAGACTGCAAAGTGGAATTTTGCAGAAGGTAGGATGTTCAATGTAGATTTATTTCCTCTTAATGAAGTGGTGTTTAAATTGCTACTTTCTCCTGTTTGTCTTCTGGATAAATGATATCAGGACAGGGAATGTTCATGTTTGGCACATTTTAGGCCGTATTTTATGTAAAACATGTTATACTTGCCTCCTTTCATTTGTACTCTGGGGATTGTACATAGAACATAATAAAAGATCTTGCTGTAAACAACAGAAAGGATTAAAAAAACCTCAAAACTAAAATAATTAGGTAGATTAGGTAAAACAATTTATTTGCCTTTTCGGTCTTGAATATTTTATATTAACTGACAGATTTGGGTAGTCTTCTTATTGTTTCCTGACACATGTCAGGAACACTTTCAGCATTGTGAAAAATATTTTATAACTTTGAGTAACTAGCAGTAAAAATGTATGTGCGCTTTCCTGACTAGCCCTCTGCAGACTTTTTTTCTCTCTCCTAATAAATAAATATTAAAAATCTGGTGATTTTAATAAGATGGTATTTCTAATTGTGCCTTGAGGGATCAAAGTCAGGCTGCTAGACACCAAGATTAGATGAATTCAAGTCAGGGACTTCCACATCCCAAGCTTAATCTCCAAAAATCTTGAAAATTATATAAAATCATGAAACCTTCTTTCCCAACAGACAAAATTCACTAGTACAAATGTCTGTGATGGGTTAAACTAGTGCTTATCAAATAAAGAGATGCAGACTGAAAATATTGAAAAAATTGTGCTGCAGCAATGTGTTCTTGTAAAAGACCAGAGGATCTCATGGAAATCAAAAGTCAAATTCTTGGTTCTCAAGCCTTACCCCCACTAACAAAGTAAAACAAAATAAATAGTCAGCATCAATTGATGTGGATGCCTCCATCCTCCAAAATAAATTTTTAGGTAGTGTCTTTTCTGCATTTTTTCCAAGTTTTGGGGATTTTTTATATGATGCAACTAGAATTATGAAGCTTCCTCAAATAGTATATAATAGTACATAATATCTACTCAATTTAGAATATTTATCTAAGATAGCATCAGAATTTATATCAATTTGATATCAATCATCCAAAGACCAGCCCTTAAACTGACAGTTTAACTGATCTCTTCACAGGAAGTAGTTGGATCTTATTCAGCTTCAAATGGCATCATGCTAGTTTATGATGTCAGTCAGTAAAACAAAACCAGTTTTGTTTTAAAAAAACACTCAGATTTCTGTTCTGCTAGAAGAACTACTTCTGGGATGTATTTTTTTCTGTGATAAATAATGTCAGCTGTATGTTTAAGGCCTAAAAACTGAATCCAATTTTTTTAATCTCTTGAACAGTAGTCTGACTGCAAAGGGTGCTAAATTAGAACAGCCACATTTCAACTGTATGTGTCACAACCAAGGCCATGATTAACTTTATAACACAAAATTGATTCATGAAAAGTTTCAGTACCTTCGAACTTTTCTGACTTAATTAATTGAAATTGGTGAACCTGATGTCCCTAGTCTTTTCATTGGTAGTTAGGTGTTTAAATGTATAGATGTCTTCAGGTGCCTTGTCCTACTTTCCAGTTATGACATACTTTTTCCTTAGTCAGATGTATAACAGAGAAAGATTTCCCATTTGAAATCAAAGAAAGGGATATGTTTTTAGAGAGAATGATTTGCCATAGTATTAGATATATTTCCATGCCAGTTCAGGAAGTGGACTTGCCACTGGTAAGTGGCAGTGCCGGAAGGAAATGAAAGTGCATATGCATCTAAAAGGGATAAAAGAAAAATAAAATTTCTTGGAGCATTATTACTATTTTTAATTCATAGTGTTCACTGCTTAGTGGTCAACTGCTCCAGATTTCAAATACAAATCTTAAATGAAGATCACTTACAAACTACAAATGAATACTGGGTTTAAGAGGAGTTCTGCAAAATATGAGAAAAGAACTACCTTGTAACCAGAATGAACCTTAAATGAACCTTCATTAAGAGTATTAAACCAGCTCCTAGTAGACACAGGTATTGATCTAATTAGCAGGAAGTGCACAGCTGAACAAAAAGGTCTGGTAGAATAAATCCCTTCATGTTGACACCATGTTGGCACAGAATCTGGGCTATAAGAAAATTCTCAGTATCAGTATCTCTCATCTTTTCTTCCCACCCCCATCCCCAAATACTCTCATTTATAATCAAGTCACCTGAAAAAGCTTTTCTGCATGCACATGGTAACACTGTGCTTTCATTGCAGAGTAATTTAGCGGGAAAAAAAAAAGAAGAAAGAGACTTAAAGCTTTAGGTTGCCTTATGTTTTGAAAACAAGAAATACAATGTCGTGAGAGAAGAGGCACATAAAACACATTTTTCTATGTACTCTAAGTATTAAAAAAAGAATGTAGATTTTTTCCCCCAGTATAAAGCAGAGCAAAGCTCTACATTTGGATGCAGTGAAACTACACTGCCAAAGTGAACTTTTGACCAAACATCTTGGTCATCTCTCAGACATTATGCATTTTATTAATCTATCAGCCATTGTAAGGACTGAAAGATCATAATATACTAATTTTACTAGTAAACTCCTATTTATATTGATTGGCGACTTCTTGTATTCTTTCAAGGTAGAATATTAATAACATTATGTTTTTAAACTTCTGCTTTTATAATAATAAGAAGGTGAAATAGTATTTTACTGGTTTTCTTTTTTGGACTCTCATATTCCTATTTAGTTCTCCCATTTCATATTCAATTTCAAACAAGCATTTTATGTTAAAAATGGGAGACACTTATTTGTAAAGTTTATCTGATAGAGTTGTAAGTAAGAAGTAGGTACTGGCACTGCAAAGCACCTACCTTTTCTATACACACCTATCCATACACACACATGCATGTACAGTGTGGAATACAGGAGATACAAATAAGTGGGGGTTTTTTGGAGTATATACTTAACTCTGGAACTTGGGTGAAAATAAGATCCAAAGGTTTTCAGGTGATACACAAACATAATTCTAAAGTCCTATAAAAGGCTTTCAAAATGCTTTTTGGGAATCATGACTTACAAGAGAAGGCAAGTGTTGTGTTTGCTCCAAATGTTTGCTCAGAAAAATGTATTATGAAAATCTCAAAACTTAATCAACACGAATATATAGGACACCTCCCCACTTTTTTATACTCAAATCTCTGTTTAAACTCACAAAAAGGAAGTATAAAACACTGAGAAAGTGTATGATAATGAGCAAATCTTGTTCTGTCAAACCACCTACATTTCTGATTGTTTCTACCAAAAAGTTTCAAGGTCAAACATTGTAACTGCATGTTCCAATTAGATAACATACTTGTGCATGAATTGTTTTTAACTTTGACTCCAGAATTAATTGCAAGAAAAAGTCACATAGCAATTTACAGGAAAAGCTTTAGAATTAATTTAAAAGAAAAAAGTAAAACAAAACATAGAGATACTTGTTTGTTTTCTATCTTGTAGTCCCAAGACTATGTTTTCTCTGAGAAACATTTTATATTTTTATTTTGCCATGCCGTTTTCAGCTTTTTGTAGGTATTTTTGTAGGCCTCAAAGCTACATATTCTCAATGTTACTAGAATTCTTACCCAGATGTGGGTGGTCTGCAGTGTAGGTGTAGGTCTTCACAAAGCAGTTGTATTTTTGTTACAATTTATAGTAAACATTAATTTCCCAGCTTATGTCTTTACTTCCTAGAGCTGATCGAGATCCTACTTCCACAAGAATAATTCCATCCACAATAAGGTAATTCCAACCTTCAGTGAATATTTTATCACTTCAGTTTCTACCAAGGAAAGAGAAAGCTACGAGGTTTTATTTGTATGCATACTTTTGGTCATTCTACCATTCCACTTTGCTGATGTATAATAGTCATAATAATTATGATAGCACATTTGCAATCATTTTAATTTATTCATAGCTAGACTATCCTCAAAGAAAACTTTCATGTCTAATGAACACAGCTTGTTTACTCCCCTTTAGCAAACCTCAATTCAATCTCATTGGAAAGTTAAGAAAGTTCTTTCCATTATTTTAGGGAAAATGGGAAAACATTTCTAAAATAACTATTAGTAGCAGAATTCACTTCTAAAACTGTTGATTCTTCTGTCTTCTGTACATTTCAGAAAAAACAGTATCACACTTATAAAACAATGTATAACATTAATGCATAAAATTGAAGGATGATTCATTAACATGATTTAAGCCTAGAGTACAAAAATTACTAGCTTCATGTGTCTGTATATATAATCTGTAGCTGTTTCATTTATAAATGAAACAAACAGATTTTCTCTTCATATGTGAAAATTTTCATTGAGTCTATTACCGTCCAATGATGGTTTCAACTAAAATATTTTTGCATACTTCTACTCTTATGCCTGTCAGATGAGTCAGTGGCCAAGTTTTTTATCTTCGTGATGTGAGGTGTGTGTGAGGTATTTTTGTGATTTATTAAATTGAGTTAAATTTTAAATATCCATAATACAGTTTGTAGCTCATTAGGGTAGTATATGTAAGCTTACATTATGTCTGTGTGTCTGTGTTTTGTAAATAAATCAATTCCATCTCCTCTGTAAACCTTGATGTTTTAAAGAGCATTGCTCCTTCCAGGAGCAAGCACACAAATACAACCAATATAAAAGTATAATTTAAGATACCATGAACTAGGTATCACTAATTGTGTACTTGAGACCATATGCCACAAAAAAACTGTCAGTAAAGGATTCTCTTGTCTTCATAGCCATCCAATAATACTGAGAAGCACGCAGCATTATTTCCAAGGGGTTTTTTTCCTGAACTGTGGAAGTTGTTTTGAGTCACCTCCCTTGGTGATGCTGTATCAGTGCAAATGCTGTAAGTTCATCATTTATTTTTGCTGTATGTTGAAAAAAACATAGCGGATCTTCTGTTTGATTCATAATTCACATAATTTGTGAAAGGAAGGTTGGCAAGATTCAAATTTCTTCTCCGGTTCTGATGGAGGTGGTGACCTTGGATAGGCTTTGAAGGTTACTCAATTTCTAAGTAATCAGGAATTTCCTAAGTAGAAAATATGGGAGAGGGAACCTTTCAGTATCTCATTCAGAGGGATGTTGGTTGGTAGGACCTCTGATACCTGTAGCTTAAATGATGAGTAGGTTCTTTTTGCTGCTCACCTTATAGGTATTTACATTGTAAGCACAGCCTGGCACTTAAAACCACCTCTTCCTCCACATCAGGATCAAAGAAGCCTAGGATAATTTAGGCCAGAAGGGGACTTTGACTGAGACACTATTCAAAGCAGGGCCAATGGCAATATTTGGTCAAGTAGCTCAAGGTGTTTCCCAGAAAGTTTGAGTAGATCCAAGAGTGGATGTGGCAAGGCCTCTCAGATACCATTTTCTTTCCATGCCTAAGAACTTTTATGGGTATGTTTTGTTTCATTTTTTCTAGTCATATTTTCCTGTGGTCTTGAACTGCAGAAATTGGACTTCTGAGTATTACTCTGATTTTTTTTTTTTTTTTTTGCTGAATTCTAAGTAAAGGTGATGAGACTTGCTTTTCAAATATCATAACACTCAGACTGTTTTTCATTTCAAGCAGTATTCTTGCAGTATTTGCTTCTCAGACATTATCCTGTACTTTCTAGATGTTTTTTGACATTCTTGATTGAAACTAAAATATATTCCCTATTATTTTGGGCTGCTCTTGCTAATATTGTTCCTTCAAATTATAACTATGAGACCCTTCACCCTTCATGTAATGAAACAGAGGTCGTAAATGTATAAGGGAAAAACATCATATATTAAAAAAATCACACATAAATGTTACATTATTGCAGTCTATTCTATTAATTGTTGTCTATAGATAGTAACCTGTACATAAGACAGAAATAAGTTCTGAGAGAAATAATGGAGAGCTATATCTAATGGTGAAAGATACAATTCATACACAGGAAAATTAAGAAGAATCAATGTGAATGTTCTGTTTATGATCCAGGAAGACATTTGTATTTATTGTTTGGTTTTTTACTGGTTTGTTTTCTTACCAGAAATATTTTTGGCTAAGGCTGAGCCTTAAAAGGGTTTTAAATTGACATAAGCAATAGTTTGTAGATCTAGGCTATTTCTGTAACACTGACACTGGTTATCTTAGAAACCAATTTTCCACTATATTTGGTAACTCTGGGACATTCAAATTAGAATCAATGGGTCCTGAGTTTTCCATAACATCTGAGGTGGAACAGACAAGAATATTCCTAGGCAGAGGAGATAAACTGGCTTTTGAGAAGATGCTACCCAGGCCAATTTGTCTTGTCACAAGAGCAGTGCCTGAATGACGAAAAAAACACTGAGCTTTAAAAATAAGAGAGATTCAACTATGTTGCCAAAGAAAGTCAGAGACACTCTTAGAGATTAAAGTAAAATGTGACATTTTTCTTCATCTGAATTTGTAACATTTCAGTCATCTAATTTCCACCATGCACAGCACATTAACCACTGAGGAAAATATTATACAGCACAATATTGCATGGTCTGCCTAATGTTCTGAATCCCTCTTATTGGAGAAAACAAGGATTTAGACTACAGCTCATGCAAATCAATCCAAGGGCATGCTAAGGAATGTATTTTATTGGTTTAAGAACTACATTGATTCTCTCCAAACAGATTATAAAAGTATATGTTCTATTGCCCTGATAAAAACACCAGCATTTTTGAAAAATCATTTTTTTATTTTTAGAATCCATGCATAATTAACTGTAAATAATAGAAACAGAAATACCTTTCTAGGAAAATTAAAGAAGGAAGAAAAAGAAATTAAGAGCTTTGATCAGAGTATCGAATTGCCCTGCAGGTATGAAGCCTCTGTTCTAGTCTCACACAAGTAAAACCTAAGTACAAGATTATGTTGTACAAAAATGAAGTTTATTTACAGTCCTCAGTGATTAAACTGTACTGTGTTGAAACTCCTCAAAAGTGACTGATGAGGCAAGTATCTACAATAAAAAATTAAAGGAATTTTACCAACCTAACATTCCTACTGCCTACACTTCTTATCAATAATAGATGAGTTAATAAAATACTTTCTAGTGCTCAGATTGCAGTTGTAGAATTCTCTGGATGAGAAGTTTCTGCAACAGTTTTGTTGCAGAAAAACAAAACAGTTTTGTTGTTTTACTACCTTGACCCTACCTGCCTCTTGACCTCTTTGAAGAGAGGAAATCCGTGCAAAGTTAGATGTTTCTGATGGGTTAGAGCTTCCCTATACAAAGCAAAATGTGAGTTCATTAATTTTGTGACAGAAATTTCAATATGGTTTCTCTGTCTAGGCTGAAAATTAACATCAGCCATCCTTTAGACGCCTGAGTTGCCGCTGAAACTGTGTATTTTAATTCATTACAGATTGCACAGGAGACCTTAAAACTCTTCCTGCTCTCCTTAGCTCACTGTGGGTCTCGGTATCAGACACCCCCTAAAACACCTGCTATAATTTGATGAACTGGAGGAACTTTGCCCTTTTGTCTACATGAAATTGGATTGCCTGTATGAGATATCATACGCCAACAAGATATTTGATGTCTTAGATATTTTTTATATGCAACCCCCCTCCATGGGTAACAGCTCACATTAGACCAAGTTGCTTAAAGCCCTGTCCAACCTGACACTTCCAATGAGAAATCCACGACTTCTATGGACAGTTCTTTGACTTCCTTCTCAAAAATACTACACCCTTAAGCAAAGATTTTAATGGAACTGACAAATGTAAATGAAGAACATAAGCATAGCTATGCCATGTCCTATGGATCATTCCCTCAAATTGCTTTGGAGAAGAATAACTTTTGATCTGGAAGGAGAAGAGGAGTTGTGTGTGCATTCATATTGCATAGGAGTCTTATCAGATCTGTTTTGAGAAATGGGAAAAATGTGACATGTTCATTTTCTCCAAAGAACTAAAATGGGAGAGTTGTCAGTATTTTTGTTAGTCTAGTTTGGTTTGAAATAGAAGAGGAAGGGAGAAAAGGGTTTTGTTCCTTTGTTTTTGAAAGGAAAAGTCAGAACTGAGCACCTCTGGGATAGTGAGGGTTCTGCATACTCATCCTTTGCTTTTCTTGTCCAGCTAATGTTTGCTGCTTTCCATCCAGACACCTTTAGCGATGAAAATCTTCCAAATCAGGTTTATGCAAATGCATTTCATTAGTTTTGGTCAATGGCTCAGATACTTTTATTTTACATTATGTTTCAAAGTAATTATTTTAAAACTTATGGGAAATAACTTCAGATGTTATCACTGCGCATATTGAAATCAGAAGGATTTTTAAAATTATTATTATTTTTTTTTAATATCCCTCATAGTAGCATTTGACTATTGTGAAAAAATTCAACAGATTTTTTTCAACTCTTATCTACAGGTAGAACCTGATAGCAAGTATTAGACTGTCAGCACATCTCTAAATTTACTTTGATGCAGGCTGGCAGAAGCAATAGGTACAGCAAAACTAATCTTTTCAATAACATATGTCTCCTAGAAAGAGACAGGACTGTATGTATTAAAAATAGCTTGACTGCAGGAAAAAAATATATTGACTAGGATTTTCTTATCTGATACACACTTTTATGTACTGGCAGCCTACCTTCTTTCTCTCTTCTCTTCTCCCATGAGGAATAAAAAGAGGCCTGTGCTCCTAGTAGATCTCCTTTTATATTTTATTAATAGTATAAGTACAATATTTTGAAAAGGGAAAGAAATGTTTTTTTTTCTTCCCTAGTCTAGTTTTGGATCAAAAGCTAGAGCTATACTTAATTTTGAAACAATCACACTTCTTTCCTCCTTACTGTTAGCTGGTATTTACCTCCAGAGTAATATGGTGAATAGCTCTGTAGAACAAATATTTGACTTACTGCACATTCCTTTTAATAATCTTATTAAATATGTAGTTTAGCTTCCAGTTATTGTCTTATCCAATTATTTTTTCTCATTTCTTAATATGTATAAAGATCTATTTGTGATTATATTTTTAAATAGGAAAATCATTCTTATATATAGAACAGGAATTTCCTGGATCAGGGGTTTTATTTTAATATGAAATTAGACTTGACTAAAATGGAATTATAAATAAAAGATTGATTGCAATGTAATTATGGAGACAAGTGAAATTTTGCGTTATTAGGAGGACAAAACATTACTATTTAGGAGTCATCCATTCAATTATATTGTTGAGTTGCAGCGGTCTATACCGTAAGCAGGATGTTCTTGTGTGAATGTTTCATGTTCAAATACAGATCTTCCAGATTTCCATACCACCCACATCCTGAGCTGTCTGAGTGGGAAGGCATCTGTCTCCTTGATAGTACTCCTCATGTACCCGTGTTTCCTCTTAGCTGTTGAAGGTCTGGAACTCACCCATAGAAGGCAGACAGCTGTTTGCCTCCCCCTGCAACTCTGCCCCTTCCAAAGTTCAGCAAGCCTGGTTGTATTCCTTTATTTGTCAAATGGCTCTCACCTCCTCTAGTTATACCCTCAGCTGAGACTCCCATTTCCATCAAAGCAGAAAATGTATTAAGTACTTCCAACTGGCACTTACTCCTTAAAAAGTACTTCCAGATTTCGTTTAATTCCTTTTGTGCTTTTGCATCTATTATATATACTGTAAATGTTGTTGCTGGTGCAGTTGCTGCTTATTCTGCTTTTTTTTTCCTCTCTGAAGTAATGTAACAAACTTTAGCAATGACAGGCTACTCCAATTCAGTGGCCGCATTAATTCCACTTCTAAAAATGTCTGTGAAGTAGCAAAATATTATTCACATGTGTAGAGACAAGCAAAGAGAGATAAGTGACTTGTCATAACATTTGAAGCAGGAAAGAAACAAGCTCCTGTAATATGTTTCTTGCTTTGTGTGGATGGTTTTTAAGCTCAGCTGTCCCTCTTTTTCATGAAGAATTATTCCTATTTTAAAGCAAGTGTCTGTCAGACACAGACACCTTTTGTGGTTTAACTCCTTTGTAAGGTAAAAATTAAGAGAAAAGATTGTCTCTCCATTCATGGTTATTCCAAAGTAGATTGCATCTGCAAACTAGAAAACAAACTTGGAGAAAATATTGTCTCAGAGTTCAATAAAAAATGTGCGTTTTTCCCCTCTCATCTCTGCACCAGTATGTCAAAAGATTAGATAAAAGTATGGAAGAGCATTATGTATACTTCAGGGTGAGACTAATTGAAAGATGAGAATAAAAGCCAACACAGATCTCAGTACCTAGGTCATGAGTATAATTTTCTTAAAACATCACCTATTTTTTGTAGCCAGTGGAAGCATCAGTGCAAGTGGTATTCCAGGCTTACACCTACTTCTGATGGTCATGGCTGAGAAACTTTCCCCGTAACTGAGGCAATGCTTCACTGGGATATCAGGAGCAGGGTCAGATATTCCTGACATAGGTATATAGGCAGTACACACAGCCACTGCATAGTGTGCAATGCTCTGAAACTTCTCATCTGGTTAGTGGTAGACCTTGTTAGAGAGCAGACCCTAAAAACTTGAGGTTATCAGAGGAATCAAATCTACTCAAATGCTTTCCTTCTCTAATTTACTCTTAACTGAGATGGTGCTAAGGTATCTTCCACTGGAAGTAGATGGGGATAACAGGAATTGTCACTCTCTCGTCTGTCTTCATTTAGACATCCTCTGAAACTGCAACAGGCGTTTTGTTCACTTCATTTTCATACTAACCTAGCAGCTGGAGCAGAATAACCTGGCATAGGGACTTGAACTCTGAATGCTTCATAGCCCAGAGCAAACTGAATCCAAATTGCAAGGGAATACCAAGGAGTGTTCTGGTTAAAAGCATTTCTGTCCTATTGCTGAGGCAGGCAAACAAATTTATAGGTCAGGAGTAGAACAAGCAATTTCGATCCTGATTCTCACCTAACTCAGCTGGAAAGAGAACAAGTATCTGTACTTCTTTTAGAAGGGTTTGTTTTTGTGTGTAGATGTTTAGTTAACTTCAAGGGCAGTGTAATGCAGAGTTTACCAGAAAGCTGAGTCCAAAGCCTCAAGTTTGCCCTTCTGTTAGCTGAGTATAAAAAAAACCCTCAAGAACACACAGCCCTGTCTTGCCCTTGTGTGCCCCTTTGCTAACTCATCTTTGACAGCAGGGAGCAGCCACCATCAGGGCCCCACCAGCAGCTGACCTCTGGCATGATGGAGATACAAGGAGCTGATCCTGGACATGCTGGCCAATATTCGTGAGAGGGTTTCAAATTGAAACTGGGCTCTGGCAATGATCAACACATGGTTGACTTTCATGATTGTCCTAAAATCACCTGGTAATTTTTGAGCCTTATGTGACCTGCCCTCAGTTACATCCTGGCTTAAATCTGAGCCCTCAAGCTACAGAACCTGAGTAGTCACTGGCCATCACTGTGTCTCAGCTGTGGGACCATCAGGCTGGTTTAATGCAGAATTGCTGTGATACTGTGATCATCATCAGCCTGCTGCGTTTTGCCACATAAGAACCTGTTCCAATGATATTTTCAGTCCTGGCAGCTGTGCAATACGGAGTGCAAAACTCTGAGAGATGCCCCAGGTCAATGTTGAGGGACATAGGGAAGCATCAGCAGCTGGCCAACTGTCCTGGTTTCAGCTGGGATGGAGTTAATTTCTTCTCAGTAGCTGTTATGATGCTGTGTTTTGGATTCAGAATGAGAATTGTGTTGATAACACACTGATCTTTTGGTTTTTTGCTAAGTAGTGTTTATCCTAGGTCAAGGACATTTTTTTTTTCCTTGTCCCGTTATTCACCAGTGAGGAGGTACGTGAAAGAGACTGGGAGCATAGCTGGGATAGGTGACCCAAACTGACCAAAGGAATATTCCAATCTGTAGAATCTCATGCCCAGTATATTAACTGGGGAGTATTGCCTGGAAGGATGGTCAGTCTGGGTTCTGGAAGGGGGGGGTCTCATATTGGTCAGTGGGTGGTGAGATACTGTATTGTGCATCACTTGGATTTTTCCCCTTTATATTATCATTATTATAATTATTATGGGCCATTATTATTTCATTTTCAATTATTAAACTGTTCTTATCTCAAAATGTAAGTTTTACTTTGGTTCTCCTCCCCATTACACCAGGATGGGGGGGAAGGAATAAAGGGCAATTGAGCAAGTTGCATGGTGTTTCATCTCCAGCTGGGCATAAAACCATGACACCAGTGATAATTCACTGTTCCTCAATTGTGTGCTGAAGATGCTAGAACTCACTAAATCATAATCAGAAATCATGTCCCAGATTCATTGGAGAAGGAATACAGTCAGCTGAAGAGTACAGGGTGGATCACTGTGTTTGCAACTAATGTGTGTTTTAGAAAATATGAGGACTAGACAATCATGAGGAGTTTTTCTACACAAATTGTCTTAGGAATGCTGTTTGGTGGTGTACAGCACATAAAATTCAGTATAGATAAGTCCCTTCTCTTCTGAACACTCTATTTTAGGATAAAGTTAGATGATTGTGCCAAAAACTAACTCAGCACTCTAAATGAAGGGTTTGCAATGAAGCAGAATTCAGTGATCTGAACACCAGGGCTGGATAGGCAAGTTACTTAGCTTGGATCTTTTTACTGGCTTCTCTCAGAGAATTGTGGAATGAGCCTCCCAAATTCAGTGAATATCCAGATTTTATAAACTAATGTTTGCAATCGAGTTTGTAAAATTTTGTCTGTTTTGAATATATTTTCTGTTAATTAATTTATGTAAAAGACAATACAGATTTGACAGCATGAAAATACTTTTAAGTAAAAAGGAATTTTCCCTTCAACTAGATGAAAAAAATATTTATTTTGGTAGAGAGACTATATATTTCATTGCTTTGTTATTTTCTCTGTTAAAGTACTACCTTCTATATAAAGGTGGTAACCACTGTATTTGGCAATCCAGTAGAGATATAATGTCACCTTCCTCACTCAGTTGTTCCTCATAAACCTGTGGCAGTAAAACTGTATACAGCATTGAGGCATGTTTAGAAAATCATGTAATGGAGTAAGGAAAATTCCTTTATATTCAAGTATCTGTTTTTTTCAAATCAGTTATTGTAATACACCAACATTCCAAATCTCATACCTTCCCAGTAAGTAAGTTGTTTCCTTAGAAGGCAAATACTAGTGTTTGGACAAAGCCCTTCTGACCTCATTCCTTAGGCTGCTCTGAAAAACCCAGTTCTCCTTCTCCTCTCTCCCTCCTCTCCCTTCAGGAGGCTTTAGAGCATGTAAAAGGAACAGTTTTATGGATGTTTTTTGGCTCAATTGATGCAGCAATGTGTTATTAGCTTAGTGGTAACTCTCTCAAAATTTTATGAGGCTTCACAGAGTAGTTGAAATGAACATAAGTTTTATGTTCCATACCTAACAGATCATGCAAGTTTCTGTCATTATCAGTTAGGATATGCTTGATCAAGTTCTGACACTTGACAAACGATGAGGTGTTTTTTCTTCACTGTGATGCATCTGAAAGTCAATAGATTATTAAGGGGACTGGTTCCCATTTTAAAAATAATGAGTGATTTTTGTTACCAAAGCTAGATATATTTAAATCGCAGAAAAAAAAAATTGCAGAAATTCAGAAAGATAGTCAAAAACCAAGTCACCTGATGCAAGAAAACATCTTTAGTGCATTTGGTTCTCACACATGGCAGATATTGTGCCTTCAAATGTAAGTTTTGCATCTTCCTACCCATTTTGACTAACATTTTAAAACCTGAAGGCACTAAAGCATATTTTCAATAAACATACTCATCAAATTTCCTTTGATTTTATTTTTCTTAGAACTTTTATCCTCAAAAGAGGCATAGGGGTATTACTGGATCAGAGGGAGAACCTTGAACCTAGTGAGTTCAGACTAGATTTTTCCAGAGGGAAATTTATGCAAATAAAATAGGTCATGGTGTAATTATTTTGTTTATCACAGATCAGTGTGTTTATTTTTACTTCATGAAAATGTTTTTGATTTTTTGATACCTTACATTGGCATTGTTTTTTGGGGTGATAGCTAGCTAGGGAACGAGCTAATCCAGCCCAAGCCAGGTGAGTTGAAAGCTTTAGCAAACTGCACTTCTGTACATCCATCCTGCTTTGAGGGATTCTGACAGGACAGAATGGTTTATTTGTTTCATCTGTTCTAGAAGATGAAATAGTTCTCTTTTTTAATAGAAATCAGGAAAGGGACACATAGGGAATATTAGGTCATAAGCCACTATTTGCATACTAAGATCTTAATTATAGGTAAGTGCAAATTTTAAAAGGGATGTTAATTTCAATTATATGCTCCACTTGGTCCACTTAAGACCCCATTACTTTGTTCACTCAGTTATCCCCATCGTGAGGATAAAATTAGGCTGTCCTGTGTTGAAGAAACAAGTGTACTGCCCTAGTTTTCTGTGAGGCAATGGGGGAGACTCACAGCCTCTATTATCATGGAGACTGTGACAGTGGCAGCACTTGGTTCTGTGTTGAAAGTGGAAGTGCCCAACATGAAACACTGCTGTGTGATCTCACACCCTTTTCACACTGAAGCACTGGTTTCCACTAGGTGAGTGTACACTAAGGTGTGACTTGCTCACAGTACAAGAACTGTACAAGACAGAATTTATTTACTGACACCAAATTTTTCCTTGTTGCCTGTTTTTACATGCCTATAGTTAGTAAAATACAGTTTAAAAAAACCTCCCTCGTTTTAATTTCCCTGGGGTTTAAATGCATAATAATGTAATATGAATTAATTTATTTAGTTTAGGTTGATTGAAGGTAGAATTATATTTTTTTTTAGTCTAGAGCTGGATTTATACTAAACTTCAGCATAAATGACCTTCCCAAATATATTCAACATCTGAAGGACTGAAAACAAAATTAATTTTGTCTTCAGTATCTGACTACTTGCATGTCAGTGGCAAACATACCTAAGGCAAGTTTATTGTGAAAAAGGAACCCCTTATGCCCTTCAGACAAGGTACCCTCCACCACATGCATTTACATGAAGCAAAACATCCCATGGGGCTTAGGAAACAGCCAAGGTAATAATCTTAGTTGTCCTGACCAATACACTATTTCTGAATAAAATAGGAGCAAGTAGATGAGATCTTTGAGTGAATAATATGACCTCCTTTTATTTGCCTACATAAGGAATTGGCAAGACATATTTAACTGGGTGAAGTACATGCAATAATGCAGTAAGCCCAATGTAAGAAAATCTTTTTTGAGATTATATATTTCCTGAGCATTTTAATCAAGTCTGCAAAATAAAACAAGCCTAAGAATTCATTCATAACTTGGCATTATTTTTCCTTGCTAATATTTTAACAAATACAATTATGGTGTAATGAATTATGACTTTAAGAGGATCGTATTTACAATTTTACACATAAAGGATAATTTCATCTCCCTGATAAGCAGTTAAATAGATAGCTTTCTTATTAATAGCACAATGATACAATCAAATGATGGGTAATTTCTATTACCCTTACAAATAGATAAGTATATAGATGTGAAAGAAGCATTGATGTGGAAAATGTTAAAATAACAAATCTTATTAGATGAAAGAATTTAGAAATAACTTGTCAAGAGGGTAATGACCTCAATTAAATTTTATGTGCAATTATAATTGGCATTTTTAATAAAGGAATGCCATTGCAAATTGCATATTTGATATAATATTACAGGGCATCTTAATCCCTCTCAGTTGCATTTATATTAAATAAAAATCTTTGAGATAATCAAGGAAGATTTATAATTTAGAGTTTTGATAATCTGCTCAGTTAATAGGTTTCAAATAGTTTCAATACAAACAAGAAGTGGGAATGTTATCTGATAGTGATCTTTTTCTTTTTACCTAAAAGATGCTGTTATTGAACAGCTTTTGTTGATGTGGTAGGTATTACTAGATGTAGTCATGGTTGCAGCATCTTCAAGATGTAGTCAAATAGAATTGTTTATTATCAATATGTCTAATTTGAGTCAAGAAAATTCTCTGTGTGCAGAACTATCTATATGATTTCCAGAGAAAGTTCTCAAAATGACCCAGTTTTCATCTTTTGTGGACGTAGCTATAAGGAAAGCACAATGCCTTACATTATCATTCTGGTCATGTGCTAGTTTCTAACTCCCAAACTAATACCAAAATAGTAACTTCAAAGTAGCTGTGCAAATATAATCAATGATGTGTGTTGGTTAGGAGGAGGGGCTGCCTGTGGAGTCTTCCCTCCAAAACACTACTCAGTATAAGCTACTTACTGATTTATATTGTCAAGTAGTTTTGTTAATATTCAACTTAGATAGACTTAATAATACTGGAATTGTGCAGGTTTTTGATCTGGAAGAATATTACAAAGAAGAGAGTCATCTTAAACATTCCCTCAATGTTTCTTGTTTCTCCTTTGCTTACATAAAATGGTAGGAGAAGAGTTGCATTTGTAAATGTAATAGTTAGAAGGAATGAGTTTAATTGGTGCAAACATAGCAACTAATAAGAAGTATTGGCTTGGGGATGACATAGAAAAAATAAGCTGTAATAGTTGTTAGGAAAGTACTTAATAGAAATTCTAAGCAAAAATAAATGGTGTCTGTAGCATTTGCAAATAAGCAGCTGGTACCATTCACAGTCTACCCCAATTACCTTCTGTTAATCTGGCACATCTTTAAAATGAAACACTGTGCATAATTTTTCATGGTTCAAATACTGCAGACTTTTCTTCAGGCACACCAAGAAAAGCCACTATCACAAGTGACCTGTGTAATTGAATGTGAGTTATTTTAGAAACAGATTTCCACAGAGAGAAGGAGAGCTGTGGCCATGGGGAATCCTCAGCATTTACTTTTTAAATTCTGAGTTGATACATGAATGTAAAAAGAGATAAACTGATATTGTTGAAAAAGAAATTGCTATTCTTTAATGAAAAGTGTATCATCTGCATACTGTGATATGTATGTAGAGATGTTTGTAGATACGCTTGGGATTTACTGTAACCCAAGGACTAGATGCTGATGTAGTTTTGAAGATGAAATGTTTTATGGATGAAGAGCAGGATACTGCTCCATCAAAGCACATTTCAACAGAAAACTCTTGGGAAGGGCTGCAGTAACAACTTCACAGATTAGGTGAAATTTGGACAGTTAAGATCAAAAGCAACCCATAAATCCTGTGTCTCATCTAACTTTGGAGTAGCCTAAATTGATGTTATATCCACATTTTGGACTACAGTTTTGAATTCACCTAAACTGAAGATCCTTTCAATCCTTGAGGCTAATGCTTAGTTCTCATACAACACACTTGGCGTCCAGTATGACATTGAGAGTTACCTGGCTCTAGAGTGACCTGCTAAATGAGATAAAGTCATGACAGCCAGTTCTAACAAGGATAAAACTTACATCAGCTGATCTCGCAGCTGAGCATTCAGTTGGTGTACCTTTTTTCATAAATAGTAATAATGTTAAATTCCTTTACAGAAAGAAGTAATCACATTTCTCAAGGTATTAGGTTGTGTTTGCAATCCAGGGATCTAAACTGATCACCACAGTTCACTGGAAATGTTTTCTTACCATATTATAAGGACAGTTTTGTTGTTTTTTTTCAAAATTGTCTGTAAGAGTCCAATTTGAAGTTTTCATATATTAAATATAACATTTGAAACTAAATATACACGTTTTGCAGACCACATTTTTGGCAGGTGTTTTTTTTTTTTTTTGCTGCATAAACTTTGCTGAACTTGTCTGAAACAAGCAGTCTCTAGAAATCTGTGTTTCTGGAGACAAGGGGTGCTTGAAGTTGCAGGAAACTTATATAAGACACTTTGAAAACTGTTCTGTTGCTCAGGGAAACTTTTCTCTGAGCAACAGAAAACATTTTGTTTTTTGCAAACACAGAACACTAAACTACTAAGCAGTACCCTGTAAGCTAATATATTTTGCTGTTAATTCAAAATTATACTTCATATTATCATCATTTTTTTCAAATTTAAAATATCTTACTGAAATATTTACTGAATTATTAATTTTTAAAATTATTTTTATCCAGTACATAACTAGAGAGGATCACCAAAAAGATATGTACTTTATTCATGTCATTCAATGCTTTTCTACTTGATTTATTGTATTATAATATTCATTATTGCATAACAAGGGAAATAGTGGCAATATTCTAAGTTACCTTTGGAAAATTAGTTCCTCTCCTATATCAACCCTTGTTTTAGCTTAGTGCATTACTATTATGTTTTTAAAATATTTTAAATCTTTTTTGGAACATGAAGGCTATCATGAAAGCTATCTTACAGTCTCATGACATACCTCTGATGATGGACTCATGATCAAGCTCCCACATTGGAAGAACCAAGGATGGAACCTTTTGGAAGGTACCATTATTTGCTGTCACTACAGTCTGTGTTTGTGGGGTGTTTTTCAATGAAGCCAGCACTTTCTGCTAGTCCAGTAAAAGACTTGTCTGATGTTTTTAGTGCTTAAAGCAATACGTGCTGCTGTGACAATTTTGGCTGCCCAACAAAATCCTGACAGATGTTACTATAACTGGGAACTTGTTAGAAGATATTTTAGAGTCATCTCAATGCCAAAAAAAAGCATTTCAAGCTGAGAAAAGACCAAAAATCAGAGGATGGAATTGTAAATCAAGGAATCTCTTATTATCTCTGTTGATCACCAGATTTCGGTTACAATGTAAAAAATTGCTGGGGGAGGTAAAGTCTTTTTATGCAAGAACAGTAACATACTTGCCCCTCTGTTTGCATGAAATTAATCTGATTTCCAAGTGACCAAAGTATAGGAACATTGGGTAGGTACTGTGTTTTATCTCTTAGAACAACACTGTATCCTTCTAAAAGAAATGTAATTATTTCATAATAAATAAACTTTTCTTTCCCACACAGATAAAAAGCCCTAATCTCTTGGCCTCTTCTAGAGTATCTGCAATAGAACTGAAGTAACTTGTAAACTATTGATTATTTCATGTCACTGGAGTGTGGATTTTAATTTAATTTAATTTAAAAATACTTGTTCAACCAAAAGAGTGCATGATGCTGCCATACCGGGGATTTATTAGCAATACTACCTCACTTAAATACCTTAAGAAAGAATGGTTGCTGTGATACACTTACACTCCTAAAACATAATATGGCAGCCCCAACCTGGGAGTCTAAACAGAAGCCTTTGAGATACTGTGCTAAAAGTCAAGTCACCAGCAAATATGCAGTGCCACAACATTGATGTGCTCCACGGAGGGTTTGGCTGAAATCTATGGATTCTTTACAGTATTCAGTCCTATTTCAGGTTTTTCTTTTTCTGTTCTTTCCAGTAACATGCTTAAAAGTTATACTTGGGACTTTCTTTTATTTAATTGTTTACTGTTCCATGGTGTTCCTTTTTTTTTTTTTTTGCTTTGCAAAGAAACCATGCTAGCAGGATATACCCATTATCTAGACAGGACTAACAAACCTGTAGGATAAGCATCAATACGCTCAGCAACTCCCAATGTGAGACTTATGGTTGCCTTTCTTACCATCTGTGGCTGTTTTCTGTGGTCTTTGACCAAGTTCTTCTGCTTAACTAAGTAATTTTCTCAGATGAAGCTATACAGCTAGGCTCTATCAAAAAGACTTTGTATCAGAAAGTGGAACCTCTTGGAGGAGAGTCGGCATTAAACTTGTGAATGAACAGTAGTTTGGAGGGAATGCAAATGGAAATGCTGCTGAAAGTAAGAAACAGAGTAATATATGAGAATGAATTTAATAAAGTCATTATGTGAGCTCCACGCAATGCTCAGGTGTAATTGAGTGTACAACAAAAAAATATTTGTAAGTCCCTTTGGATTTTGCTAACAAAAATATGGAGAGGATAGGGACCATATAAGGAACTTCCGGTACTTAGTTCTGTAAAAATAAATAATAATTTTAGCTACATGGGGGAGTAAGACAGAGAAAAAGAGTAAGACAGCTTTCTCTTGCACTGCTTGAGAATTTATGAAAAAGGAACATGAAATGTTCACCATGGGGAAAAATCACAAGCTCTACCTTTTATTGTTATATCTTATGGTGTTTAGACTTGAAGAAACCCATCTTAGGTTTATACTAAGTCAAGGAAAATCACTAATAGGGTTTTTTCATACTGGGATTTTGCTTTATCTTTTAGAAAATTCTACTGAGTATTTTTTTAAAAAATATCTTTTTTTTTATTACTTTGCTTTTTATAATCTTGACCAGTATATATTTTATTTGTTCATTCATCACAGTGAAATGCTATCTTCATGAATTACCTCTGGTGTCAATGATCACTTCTTTTATAGCTGAGAAGCAATTGGTAATTTATCCTCTAAAAATCTGGATCATTGTCAGTGCTTTTCAGAATATGTTCCAGAATGTATAGACTCCATAGATAATGGATTCATTTTCTTTGCAAATCAAAAAAGGGTTTATTTTTAGAGATATGCTAAATTTACAAAAGCAAAGTAGTCTTTGCTACTTTATATAAAAAAATAATATGTTTACGAACAAACCTATTATTATATCTGGTTTTTGGTAAAAGTTTTATAATTTGACTATATTTATGTGAAAAAGACATGTCAGATATCATACTGAAATTGTGGTGAAAGTAATCTCAGGTTTAGGTAGGGCAGAGATAAGTTAAACAGCATTATGATACATAGCTATGAAAAAGTAATTCAGAATATTGCCGTTTATATTCCAATTAAATATTAAAGGTTCACATTAAGGTCAGCTAGATGTTGTCCAATCAGAGAGCACTCAAGTGTCAGTAAAGAAGCTCTCAGGCAAAACAGAATAGAAAGTGTGGGAGTGAAATGATAATTTAAATTTCTTCTCATATAATTATCTCTACGATTATTTCAGGCATGAGGAAAGCTCAAGCATTATATTAACATTGGTAATTTCTCACTTTGTGTCTGAACATATCCTTGGGCTGCACTTTAACAACTCCTCTGTTTTGTCTTCATCTCGTAAACTTGGTCTGAGATCTTCTGATTTGTGATTCTTAAAAAAAACTGATGTTAGTGAACCACTGAGGATAGAAGGCAGATATTAAACTATACCTTATGGTATCACCTGGCTTCAAAGTCTGGCTTGGCTGTCATTGGTCTACTGACAGATTCCTCCTGTCAAATCAGTGTCTATAAATATGGTAAAAGAATTGGTGGTGCAAGTTTCCCTACTCTTAGTACTGTGTTCCAGTTCTTCAAGGATCACTCAAAAGAATATTCTAGTGGTTTAGTTTTTATCCTTTTTCTGCCCTGTTTATTCACTAAGTCCTGCTCGTAAGTAAGAGCTTTGCTTTTGCTTGTTTCTTGCCTTTAGGAGCCAAAACTGAGATCATTGTCTCCTTTTGCTTAATTTTCTGACCAACTCTTAGAAAATTTAGTTCTTTGGCAGGATGGGCTAGAATTGATGGCTTCTATCCCTGGCAGTGAAGGGCAGTACTGAACAATCCTTCATACTGAATTAATCTTATGCTGTTCATGTCTTGCTTCACATTAAATGTGCAAAGAAATACCACATTTTTAGGTTTTCAATCTGTGACATTTTATATATTGTGTCTAATTTAAAATATCTAAGTATATAAATAGACAACCCCCTCCACAAACAACTACAACCAGGAGCTAAAATGTGGAAAATAAAGTTTCCTTTTGGAAGAATGAGTTTGTAGGCCCTTGTTCAGTGCCTATGGATAAATTACTTTTTTACTCTGCTCAGTTGATTCTGGAACTGTTGCAGAGATACCAAGAAAATGATCATATTCATGGAGTTACACATACTAGAGCAAAGTTGAGATTTCCTCACATGCCTCCTTTCCCTAAAAGAAAAAAAGCAAACCTGAACAATTTTTCTTTGTTTGTAATAGGAGCAATGCTTAGCAAAGTTTTCATAAGTTAATTGGCAGAAGATGCTGACTTATACAGAAACACATGTGTGTATATATATTTATTTTTAAACATTGTCATAAACCTATAGACTTGAATGAAACTGCTGACATAAGTCCATGTTCAATACTTTGATGAATGAGGAACATAGTAGTGTTTTTTATTTATGCTGTGCTGTAAAGCCAAGATTAGATTTAGAAAAGACAGAAGATAAAAGAGTTTGAAAATAAAATATACTGTTCTTCAGTATGTATAGAAGCATGAAATAATATAGTAAGTGGGTTATTGCTATTGTGTTTTCTCCAACTATTACATAACACGTTTTAATTTATCAGAATCCAAGCTGATGTCTGCTCACTTACTGAGTGAAGTATTTAAACAGAAGCAACATTAGGAAATCTAAAGTCTAAATTACTTTACTTCAAGATACCAAAAAGCTTCACTGTATCAACAAGCATCAACAGTACAGGGTTGGGGCAGAGTGGCTGGAAAGCTGCCCAGTAGGATAGAGCCTGGGGGTGCTGGTTGAACGTGGCTGAACAAAGCCAGCTGTGCCCAGGTGGCCAAGAAGGCAATGGCATCCTGGCCTGGATCAGCAATGGTGTGGCCAGCGGGACCAGGGCAGGGATTGTCCCTCTGTGCTCGGCACTGGTGGGGCCACACCTCGAGGGCTGTGTCCAGTTCCAGTCCCCTCACTACAAGAAGGACATGGAGAAGCTGGAGGGTGTCCAGAGAAGGGCAGTGGACGACCTCCACCCTCTACAACTACCTGAAAGAAGGCTATAGCCAGGTGAGAGTTGGTCTCTTCTTCCAGGTAACGAGTGATAGAACAAGAGGAAATGGCCTCAAGTTGCACCAGGGAAAATTTAGGCTGGTATTATGGAAATTATTCACTTGTTCACTAAAAGAGTTGTCAAGCATTGAAGTAGTCTTCCCAGGGTAAGTTCCACCACCCCTGAAAATGTTCAAAAAACATGTAGACACTTTGCTTAGACACTACATAATGTAGTGTTGGAATTGGTAGTGCTATGTTAACAGTTGGACTCAATGATCTTAGAGGTTTCTTCCAACCATGGTGATTCTATGATTCTTTTTCAAATATCATTGCTGTGTTTGACTGTGTTATCTTCAAGATCCCCTGGTAAAAATTAGTATGTTCACAAGTGTTAGGAAATAGCATCAAACTTGAAGTCCAATTAAAGCTTTTCATATACTCTTGTGCTGAGTAAAAGAAACTCTCAATAAACAACCTCCCCAAACTATTCATAAGAGGTAGTGAATTTGGACATGATCATATTTAGATCATCTTTATTATGGGATTTTTGCAATATGGTCTGCATGTTGCTTTAGAGAAGCCTACATTTCAGAGCCTGATTTTCCTATGAATCATTTTTTTTGGATATTTGTTTTAAGCTAGATGAGGAAATCCCATCTTTTCCTCCCCTATAATGATTTTCTGTATGTTAGTGCTATAGGCAGGCATTTATACATATTGTAGCAACTCTCAAAATAAGTGTTTCCCCTTTGGATATCCTAAAAGATCCATGAATATGGATTCAAAATATGAATCATAAAGTAAGTGTATATATACACACACATAGATGCATGAAATTGCACTTGCATGTTTTTCATACCTGAATTCTGTGACATTTACCCATTGTTTTGTTTTTTGTTCTGCCATAAAACCACTGAAATGAGAGACATGTGAAATACAGTTTTAAAATGTAAAAGAATAATGCTTTCAGCTACATATGAATTTACACCTGGAGTCCCATCAGTGAATTGTAATAAAATGAGATTATGCACACATCTGTATACACAGAATTTATTTGAAACAATTTCTAGATGAGAAAAAGCAGCTAGATCTTGTCAATCCAGTCTTCAACAAAACATTTTTTTGTAGTTATGCCTCACTGAACACAATGAAAGTGTCTGCTGATAGAATATTAGTAAACATGCAAGTTAAAGCAATTTAATATGGCTAACATTTTGAGCTAAAGAAAGGGCGAGAGCACACTCTGGACTTTTATCTTGCACTGAAGAGGAGTTAAGCAGCAGACTACCCAGACTTGATGGTTGATTAATATTTTCATGGAGGATGATAAAAAAGGTAGAAGCAAGCTCATAATATTTTATAATAGCACAAATTTCAAGATCTTCCTTGATAAGGAACAGGAGTAAAATGTTATACAGGGACAAAAGAATGAGTTGAAGAGTTGGACTAGTGCATGTGAGAAAACAGTAGTTTAGAGTGCACCCTCATCTATATAGGGACATAAAGGAAGAATTTCTACAATGAAATAGGTTTTCAACATTGACAAATAAATAAAGAAATGAAAAATGTGGATGTTAAATATAGTCAGGACATCATGCCATTTTTAGTTATGAAAAAGTAACTGCAGACAAAATATTTGTAGGACAAATGACCAAATGACCAAGCATTTTTTATCACACTGTCTTGAGTGTAAATGTTGGTTTCAACAGATGTGAAAGTCTGAACCAGTTTTTAAGAAGAGGACGTGAAAATACAAAAATCTTTTTTCACCTGTGGTACAATTTGGTCTCAGGGTTGTCTG
Source organism: Melozone crissalis (assembly GCF_028551555.1). Classification (NCBI taxonomy): domain Eukaryota; kingdom Metazoa; phylum Chordata; class Aves; order Passeriformes; family Passerellidae; genus Melozone; species Melozone crissalis. The sequence goes on along the minus strand of NW_026535784.1, from coordinate 28,315,386 downwards.
AGAAGATGCCTTCTGTCTTTTTCTTTTCCCTCCTCTTGTTCAGCAGCAACCCCATGATACAAATATATTTCCTTTCTCAGCTGCAGTTAGAGGAGTGCTATCAGTGTCTGACACCTTCCTCCCTGGTTCTCAGTCAGACACTGACTAAAAGTCATTCCCAGTCAGCATGTCAAGAACATTCTGACAAAGCCTCGAGTAAGTGAGGGTTACAGGGAAGCTGGGAGACAGGTTTACAATTGCAGCAAGCAGATCTTGTGGATATTTGGTACAAGTTTCAGCTGAACTGGAAACGGTGCTGGAAGCAATGAGGAGGCCTGTGAGGGGATGGGCACAGCTTTCAGGTAGTGACAACTGGGATGGAAAGAGAAGGTGTTGATGTACACAGGAAGGAAAGAGGGCTCATGGGCTCAAACAGAGCATTGCAGGCATGCTGCTTCCAGACTGGAGCTGTGGGATGCTGTGCCAAACTCGGCCAGTGAGAACTCAGGGATGTCAGACAGACACTTTTTTTCTTTTTTTTTTTTTTCTTTTTTTTGGTTGTTTTCTCTTTTTTTGGTTTTTTGGGGTTCTGTTGTTTTTTTTTTTTTTGTATGAGTACAAAAATAATTACCACGTTATGACACCAGCTTCTGTTACATTTTCAGCCTTCTTGTTACATTTTCAAACTATCAATTCCATGCTTCTTTTTGCATGGGGGAACTTTTCTATAAATATCCACACTGTATTTACTTGACAATAATTAGGCTGCTGATGTAACATAATGTATATTAATAGCTTGGGGTTTTTTTTAACTTTTTCCTCAGATTTCGATTCCTCCTTTGTACTTTTACTTGCCTTGTCATATGCTTTGAAGACAGAAATTTTTGCTCTCTGTTGGTCTAGTGCTTTCAAAAGTAGGGTTTTGATCCATGTCTTCAAAACTAAAGTTGGTGTTATTGGGTAGAAAGCACTCAAAACCATGCAGGCTTGTGTGTTTTGAAAGTTCTGAATTTAGTCTTCAGTTTAATACTTCCTTATCTTTGCTACAGAATATTTCCTAGTGCAGAATGTAAATTGAGTGTTCTTTCATAACTTCCAGTTTTCTAGAAAAAGACTGGTCATTATATATTGGGCAGAGGGCAAAAAAAAACCTGCAATTTTTGTAATTTCTCCCTTTTCCCATTTTTCTTACTTTTTCTTAACTATTTACTTTTTTTTCAGTAGGAATCACAATATGTACCATTTACTTTACTACAAGCAAGACTATATTCTGTATCTTTCAATTTCAGCATTTGCAGATTTTTTAAAGACTTCTTCATTTTCTAAAAACTAATCTTATTTTAATGATTTAAGTAACATGTAGCAGCAAAATCTTCATATTTAAAAATTCATAGTGATGCTGTAAATCTTGGAATCAATAGCTTTCAATAATATTGTACTCTTCTGTATGTATGGTCTCTGATGAATACGTAATGTGTTTAGTCTCTTCATGTCAAAATATCATTATATAATATCTCTTATATAATTTTCCCTGAAAATGCCCCAACAGAACTTAATTTTATTTACTCTTGACAGAATGTGCAACACCTTATTTTTTGTTCATTTCTTAAGATGTGAACTCTTAGAATAGAATTGAATCCTTTGCAAAGGACTGCACTTACACAATGCAAAGGCATGTGCCTCATCTAAGATTTGAAACAAATGATTTAAATAGGTTTTTAGAGGAGTCATAATTACTATAGAAGCTTTCTGCACATAAATGAGTATGATTTAGCTGCATATATTTACTTAGAATGTAATTACTTGGCAATCTATTACTGCTCAGCTTTGCTGAGTCTATTTTTAGAATCAAATCATTATGTGTGCTTTTCCTCTCACCACATGGATCCTGTGCTGCCATTCCTATGCTACTGAACTACAAAAGACAGCACAGTTATACAAGGCATCTGAAGGAAGATAAATTGGCCACAAGACACGCTTTACAATAACTGAAGTGTTTTTGCACATAAATTGTGTTTTAGGAAATGCCAAGCAAGTATGTTGTGATAGATGAAAGACATAGCACTGGATTAAATGGTGTGTCCAAGAGAAGCTTCCTTAGAAATCAGCACGCCAGAATGATGGAGCAGGAAGAGCCTTATATTGGCTATGAGATGGGCCATCCCTGTCTTCACTTCAGGCTTTTTTTTTCAATACTTGTGGAATAACCTATTCACATTCCTAAGTCCTAAAATGAACATCACTTTCTAAATTTTTCATCTTTAATTTGAGCTAATGAGATTTTCAAAATATGTCATGTTTTCATCTTCACTGCCCTTTTCTTAAGCTATGGAAAGTTTTAGTTTGCTTTTGTGTGGCAGCTGGTGTATTACCTCACAAGAACAAAATTTTCCTTGCTATAAACACTTGAATTTGTTGTTTGATCAGCTTGGATTCTCCTCAGCTGAGGACACCTTAGGTATCAACATTCCCATTCCTCCCTATATCACATATGAAATTTTACCACAGTCCTGTCTGCCCTCTGATTTTTCTTCCTTCCCATAGATTTTTTTATTATCCAGTTTCAATCCTCCCATATTATTTCAACAATTCTATGTTTTTCTCTTTTTTCTTTTCCTTTTCCTAACAACTGTTTGGGAAATTACATTTTCTTCTTTTTCTTTTTCCAGTTTCAGAAACTATATGAAATAACACATTAACTTCAGAAATTTAACAAAAGGGAAACCCTACGTCTTGTCTAATTCCTTCTTTCTGCTGTAAACAAGACATAAATTATTACTTGTTAAAGCTTTGGTTTTTATCTGGGCAGCTACCTAAATATGACTGGCTGAAACATGGATGTTTAATTTTACTGCAATACGCTATTTGGGATGTGTCCCTAACGATTTCTTAGCATTTACCTTGAGAAGTTAAAGTCCAAGTATCTGAAAGTTACTGATAACCTCTAGCCAAATGAATAAATCTATGTCTGTGAATTTTCTCTGCATATGAATTGCTGAAGGAGAGCACAGCAATTCCAGTTGCTGTCTGCTATAAATGAATAAAGTCAGTGAGTGAAATATTCACAGTCCAGTAGGATATCCTGGAAAAGTCTTCATTAACTAATACTTTTCTCCAGTAGAATAACTTAAACTCTGCTTGTAGCCTAGCATAATCAAAATGGTAGTCTAGCATAATCAATTCTGGTAGTTCCTGACTAGGCACATACCCAAGCCCATTTATTTTTCAGTACTTCAAAAATGTAATACAAGAAAAGTATTACAATATGTGTATAAAGTGACTATACACACCTCTGAGATGAAAATGACATTCAGTGCTACATTTTGATGTCATGTGAACTTTGACATAGGAAGTGTTAGGGTGGGTGCACAAAAAATAACACTTTCTAGATAAGGGTAGAACAGTTAAAAATTGTGAATTCTAACCCCCTTGATCTCCCATAGTGATATTTTTCTTTTTAACAGATGCTGATTTGGACTGCTAAATTAATGTGTATGAGTTTTAGTCAATTTTCTATTGGCACAGAGACTTTGATTTTTTAACCTTTTCCTCCTCTTTGTCAAGGTGTTGATGTGTGACAATGTTCTCTTGATTAGAATGATGACTGACAGTACTTCAGCAAGAAACACTGCTTTATGGGAATGAAGAAGTAATAATATATGTATGCATCTTATAAAAGATGGATAGGAGCAGGAGGGAGGCTTATTTTCTAAAGCTATGAAAGGGTTTGTGTTTTGGTTTTTAATGATGCCTGATCGCTGGAAAAGTAAAGTGTTGGCCATTCCAGAGCCAATGGTGGCTTCTGTCTGGTAAGGCTGTGCCTTCCACTTTCTTTTTGGTTGTGAATAATATGCATGTGTGGAATATGCTATAGCCTAGCATTATGTCCTGAGGGCCCAAATACACTGTAAGATTAGAAAAGCCATTCCATGGGCATTTTTATCAGTGTAGTCACCGTAGAGGACTCTAAAAGGAGTCATCATTGCTTGGTTTTAATTTGCTTGGTCCTTTGTTTTTCTTCCTTGTCACTATTCATAAGCCTCTGGGAGGAGTTCCCTGGCTGCCTGCTGGCTCTGAAACTCCTGTAATAAGAGCTCAGGGAATTCCTCAGCGCTCACACAGTGAGCACACAGTGAACTGCTCAGTGCTGCTGCCTGCTTATGGGCTGGAGCTGCTCACACTGCTGTCTGCCTGGCACCCCTGGAACAAGGAATAGCTGTCAGAGTCTGGGGGTAGGGGAGGCTGCTTTACATTTGGCCAAATGACAACAACTGCCTTTTGAGGTTTTGGAATGTGTTTCTGTTTTAGATGACACGAACAGCATCTTTTTGAATATGTTGCAAATTATATGTGCGAATGGTGCTTTTGATTTAAGTAAAATATTTCTCATTTCTGAAACAGAATGCAGAGTAATTTTTAGCCCTGTCTCTGAGTATTTGTAGGTCCCATTTTTAGTCTTCAGTACGACTCTTTTAATATAGATGCCAATATTATGTCAGTGCTTTACAAATAAGGTGAGAAAAATATTTGTTCTGAATAGGATTTCTTTGTGAGTTTTAGATATACATTTAATTTTTCTATATTTGGCACATGACATGAAAACAAATACTCAAAAATACTTCTGACAAGGAAGGTTTATATCAGCTATATTTAAATATTTTAAGTGGAGACAGTGGATTGGCCGCATGTGTATTCTATAACTGCATTATTTTCTTTTCTATCCTCTTACCTCAAACTTTAATCTGCTTTTTTCTGAATGCTATGAAGAAACTATATCATTCGAAACTGTCACTAAGAAAAACTACCTGAGGGCATTCTGACTTCCTGCTTAAGCTTTATTTTGTCATTTATTTCTATTAACAATCATTAAGGAATTTAATAATTATAAGCCTCATTAGCATTTTAATGAGACCAGTGGCCATTGCTAAGTGTAATTAAATTAGTTTTATTGTATGATATTTTGAAGCTGTGATTAAATTAAGTTTTACTGTGCTTTGAAGACTAAACCTGTAGAGATCACTCTTCAGTAATGGTCTTGTTAACTTGTGAAGAGTCTGCAAAATAGACATAGCCAGGAGAAAAGGCAAAACATTCCCTACTGATGTTAATCACAAAAATTGAGAAATCAAATGTTCCTGCTGCCACGAGCTCTAAGATTACAAATATATTCTTAGTGACAATAGCAGCCTGTTAAATATTGTGAGTAGCTACGTATAATCTATTTTTAATTTTTCAAAATAACATCTAGATGATCTGGAAAATTGTTCTTTATAATCAGAGAGAGAATCTTACAGTTCTTGCTCAGACAAAACTTGCATTGAGTTCAAGTGGAATTTCACCCCATTAAGAACAGCAGGGTGTCTAAAAGCAAAGTATTATTGGTGTTTGTTGAAGTTATTAGAGTTCTAGAGAAATAAATTAATTGGGGAGTGAGGAAAGACAGCGAGAAAAGGAAAAGAGATGCTACAATTTGAATCAGTTAAATTCCTATGTCCATTAGAATCCTATGAAAAGACACACAAACATAGGATTGGGCATATATTGGTCCATGTCCAACCTCTGTGAAATCTTCAGTAGAGTGCACTGAACTAGAAGAGGGTAAGAACTCTGTAAACACTGGAAGGTAGTTTGGATGTGCTCACCCATTTATCAAGTAACAACTGCTGTCTGCCTTGCAGGTTCCCATCTTCTCTTTTTATCATGTATGTACCAGAATATGTTGCCCCATTTAGTTGGACTTTAATAATCATAAAGCCTGTTAACAAGTTAACAAGAAGTAGAGTCTGTACTCTTAAAGACCATTCCTCGTGTAGGAACCAAATTCAGAGTCCCCACTAGTTTAATAATTTTTGTTATAATTATGTTCCCTCTTCCAGTAGTGCTTGCTTCACATTAAGAAAAAGAAGTTAAAAAAAAACCCCAACAAAACAAAACCAAATAACCCAAAACTCAAAATTTCTTTGCAGTGTTAATGTTTTAGTTCAAATAGCAGCAGACAGGGATTCAAATGTAAAGGTTCCTTTCTTTATAATCAGTAAGGTAAAGTATAGTCAAAAGTTTACATTTCTAAGGCTTTTTCTTTTTTTCTTTTTTTTTTTTTTTGATACAATAATGAGCACTTTGTTTTTATTTGATTTTATCCTTGCTAAGCTGAGAACTTAAAGGGATTTGAGTCACCCACATGCCTGTGTTTGTGACAGTGGTTAGGATAGTGTGGACAGAGGAATCCTGAATCAAATTTTTATCAGATCAAATAATTGTAAACTGTAGAAAATCATAGCAGGAAAGTGAAAAAAGCAAAACTGTTCTTAATTGTAATATTGGGAAGTTGTTGCCACTTTGAACCTAATATTTGCTTTCCTAAATCAGATATATTACGTAGATTTAACTTATATGCATTTAAAGAACTATTTAGCATCTCTAAATCAATTTATGCTGTGATAGCTGACAGTGTGTCGACAACACAGGAGCTCTGCCAGTTAGGCAAATGACTGACCAAATTATAGACCAAATCTAAAACCAGGTATATTATAAACTGTGAGAAAGCCCTCAGCTTAGATACATGAGTCCTGCTTCATGAAAATACCTATTTGTGGATAAGTATTTAGAAGATTTTATCTGAGCCTGGAAGAAATATTTCTGTGGTATGCACTTGTAAGTCAAAATCCTAATTCTCTTCCTGTGTCTCTTCTCCTAATGTGCCCTGAAGCGAGACAGGCTTGTGCATTTGAGAAGTGCTTCAGCATTCAGCTCACAGATAAAGGATAAAACATAGTACTCTATTTTTAGCTACATTGTAACTTCTGATGAACTGCAGATCATCAAAATTAGGGGTGCTTCGGTGAGTCTTTTTATCACTAGACTGTTCCAGTATTTTTATAATAAAGTAATAGTTCATAGTATATAAAACCGCTAAATGTCCTTGGTACCTGTGAGAAGAATATGGGAGATGCAATAACTTTGCATTGAGAGATAAAGGCTGGATGGTTTGTTACTCATCTCTGACACTGTAAGCTTGTTCCCAGAAAGGTATTATCTAGATGTTTCTGTGGTTTTTAATGGCACAAGAAGCCATCTTCCCTTTCCTTGGGAGATGTCTCCACAAGCCATCCATCATCACTGAGTGCAGCGGGAATCCCACCCATTGCGAAGTCCAAGCATTCCCTGCAGAACGTTTTTTTTTTTTTTTGCAATTTCTGCTCTTTATAGATAGTACAGAGTTTAGGAGTTTTGTTCCTGTGAAATTCATTCAGTGTATTCAGGTGCCTGAAGAGGAAACTATCTCAGCTTTTTTTTTTTTAATTTACTTTATTATTTACCCTTAGACCTTATTTTATCTGATACTGCTGGTAGTACAGGATGAAGTTTTGAAGTACCCTCAAAAGCAGCAGAACAAGATAGGTGTGTTTTCTGATGAATTGCTTTACAGAGATTGTAAGCATGCATTTTTCAGGATAGCTGCTTGTATACCACACAAAGCACATGTTTGCTTGTGGGAATTGTGTGGTTTTGCTGTAATTACTAGAACCTATTGATTGTCTTCCATTATGTTAATGCTTCCAGATTAAGCAATATGAAGCAATTTTCTGCCATCCTGTTTCTCAGAAGCCTAGGGATATTATTTGCAACTTTTACTGCAAGTCTAGACACCTCTATGAATAAAACTAATAATTTACTTCATTGTAAGTCTTCTGATTGTAATCAATGAACTTTGCACTATGGAATAATAATGAGGTGACAAATGAGGAAATAACCCTTCTGAGGTAAGGAAAGGGTGATGATAAAAGCCACAATGAGCATTCAATTGACTTCTTAAACAATAATACTTTTGCCTCTTTTTTTGAAGGCTGGCTACTTTCAAATAATCATAAGCTGTTTGTAGCTACGACCACTTCAAAAAAAAAAGGAATAATTTTAATGAGGGGCCATTATCATAATTGCTTCAGCATATCCTGAACTAGCTAAAAGATCTGATTTCTGGCCATATAGTACTTTATTGGCTTTTGATATACTGTGTCATCTGTTCAATTTGTGGGAAACTATCAAAGGTGAATAACTGAATGCTAGGGGTGAAAGCACCAAAAGATTTCTGCCAATTATTTCCAAGATCAGCTGAATTAAAGTTACCCTAATTTGGCTTCTTCTACACTTACTTCAGAAATATGAATATATTCTGATTTCAAATTTGATTTCAATTTCTTTTAGGATAATTCCTGCCACTCACCATTTCTGTTTCATAGATTTGTAATTTATTGTCATATTTTGTGTTGTTTAGTCCAGTCTCAAAATCTTCCAGTTGATTCTATGACTTTTACTTTGTTTCCTAACTTATGTATCTATATTTTTATTTCTGTTTCTTCTTCTCTTTTGTTGGATTCGTTCTTTTCCTTACCACCCTCACTATTTATTTTAATGCTTCTTATGATTCTCTTTTGTTATAAAGTTCTTTCTATTTTTGCATACATTTCCTATTTGCTCTCATGTGGTATTTCATATAAGAACAAAGGTCACAGACATAATTTTGTGATGTAAAGGTGGCTTTATATTTCTGTGTGACCCTATGCACTTGGAAAGGTAATAAAATAGAAACATTCAAAGGTGTGGGGGTGTGTGTTATATTTATCGTTTCTAAATGCATGCATTAACTCATGCACCACTATTTATATTGCTTTTGACAAGGGAAAGAAATACCTCAACTTCTTCATGTAGTCAGAGGATAAGAAATAAATGTATTGGTAGATTTGTGGATGTACAAGTCTGTAAATCCCCAACATTTATTCTTAAAGAAGAAAGGTAATGAAAATATTTTAGCATTCTGAGCCCTTTCTATCAGGAACTTCAAATCTGAGAGTTTGTTGACATATCAGGAAAACTATGATTTCTTCATTTTTTTTCCGAAAGGGCTCATTGGCACAGAGCAAAGGTCATACTCAGAATGCAGAGAATATCCATATCCTTGGTTTAGAAAATGTAGTAGTAGAAATGTTTATTTATTTATTAAACATGTTAGTTAGATACCAGTTTCTTCATTAATTTCTTTTTGCGTGGTAATTGTGGTCTTTTTGTTCTGTTTTTATTTTGCCAGTAGATTTTATACATTATCCTTGAGACTGATTGATCGGTTTGAACTGAACTGCTCTATCCCAATCCAAAGTGAGCTAGGCTTGACAGAAAAATCTAACACCCAACTGAATGGAAAAGGCTGAGACACACACAGGAATATTTTTGCTGCATTGGTGGATGTTATATATGAGACTTGCTTCCCTTAGCTGCTTGCTCCCTTAGCATTTGAGATAAAAAGATGAGCACTTTCAGAAGATTAAAAAAAAAAACCCTAAACAAACCAAACTCACATACAAAACCCTTTCAAACAATGGGGAGAGACCTCAAACAAACAAAACCAGCCATGATAAAGAGCAGGACTGTGTGTTCACAAGTGTCTGTGTTTGTACAGGTAATAATGTCACTTGTAGCCCATAAGAGGCCTCAGTCCTGGTTACAGTAAACATTCCCTGCTGAGAAAACATTCTTCTCACATTGAAGTGGGTGTGCTTAGAAAGAGTACTTTATCAAATCAAAGAAGCTTAGATACCTATACATGTACACATGAGAGAGGATTCAGCATGGCTTGCTTATCTATTCCAAGGTAGTTTGGTTGACTTCTGTTGCAAGGAGGCCTGTCTCTATTCAGTCCTATGGTTTTTGTTTCAGAAATAAGGCTGAAGTAGATTGCAGTACTGCCTTTACAGTCTGTGGGCATCCTGAGCTGAAAAGGTGAACACAAAGGATGATTATTTTGTCTGTGTGGTCCATAGTGCACCACAGAGTGCATGGAGGGCACCACGACCACCACAGCTTCGTCCTTGTGTGGGTGTACCAGGCTGCTTTGCTAATCTTTAGTTATAAAGTTTTTCACTCAACTGGGGCAAATGCACTGAGCAGTGTAGACACAGCAGGTCTCTGAGTCCTGAGCAAAGCTTTGAATCCTACTATCAGCACAGGATGATCTGAAGAGGTTCTAGGAAATTACTAGAATGTATTATTTTTTTGGAAACAAATGTAGGCTATTAATGGAGCTTTCATGGGTATGAGTGAGCACTTCTGGACAGGAAAAAAAATTTGCTTAATTGTACTAAATCAAAAATTAATTTTCCATTTTCTTTTTTATGTTGGAAGACTTTTTGGTTTTTACATTGCTTTGTCATGCACTGAGAAGGAGTAAAGCAGCATACAAGACTAATGTTGGTTTGCTTTTGTAAAGACACTGAATATTAATGATTCTAAACTATATTACTTAGGAGGAAGTCTGTATAGAGAAATCAGACTTATGAGGTAGACTTCTTACCAAACAGATTGACTAACCCTGATTTAGATGTTTCTGGAGTTTTTTTTTTTAAATGGCCTCCCCACCAGTCAATTTGGACAGTGAGGAATAGTAATTTTTTAAGACTGGTAGTCTTTTTTAAGAAAAGCACTGGTTAAATATAGAATTTATTTATTCTCCATTTTCCTACTCAGGAAGTTTAGGAGAATTACCATTTTTTTAAACCACAGAATCATAGAATGGCCTGAGTTGGAAGGTTGTTTTGGTTGGAAGAGGTCTTTTAATCATCTCCTGTTAGATGATGCTGCTCAAAAGGCCTGATCATACATCTACCTTCTTGATACCTATCTTAAGTAGATCTTTCACATTCAAAAGGAAAAAAACAAACCTGGACTCTGCTTACTATGATTAATTTGAAAGATTTGGATATTTTAAAGGTTTGCCTGGAAACTGTGTAATAATTTGATATATTCCTAAAGCGAAAATTCAGTTTGCACAAATGCAATGCTTTTTAGTAAGGTTCTAAGCCTGTGCTAGTGACCACACTTGCACAGCATTCATATATCAGATTCTGTAATCCCTGAGGATTCACAGGCTAAATCCCCTGAAGAGGTGTAGCCACAGTCAAGCCATGAGATTAAATAACCATTAATATGTATGAAATCTGGTAAGGACACCTTTTGGGGTGCACCTGACAAGGAGTGCACACAGTTTGTTTTAGCACAACACTCAAAGAGGACAGTGAAACCACTAATCAGTATGTTTCAGAGAGGATACAGTAAGGAGGTGTAACCTGCCTTTTGCTGAATTAATCCACTGCTGCTACCTCTTGATAAAATCCGTGCTTCTGAGCATCGGTGTTTCAGTGTGCATGATGTGCAGGCAAACAATTTTTTGTTTTAATTTAGCAGAATCCTTTCTGTTCTTTGACAAAACTGATGGGGCAGGTACCTCCTAAGCTACTGATGTGGAAGCAGTTGGTTGACGTCTTGTGACTGAGTCCGGGATTAGATACGTAAATTGAATTACTCTCCAGACATGACCTCTGTTTTTAAGAATCTGATGTTCACTAGAAAGGCTTCCTAAAAACTTTCAGTCTTTGAACATAAAAGTTGCTTTCAAGTTAATAATTAAGGCATTTAAAAAGAAAGGAGTGGAATGCATTTGATGTAGCTTTTCATATGCTTTTTCTAAGTATGCCAAATAAGAGTGCCTTGAGTAAAGCTGCTGAATTCATAAGGTTATGAGTGTGAAGTAAAATAGTGCCATGTGGTTTGGAGGAGGAATTCATACAGGGAAACACTCAGCCAGAATTACTCCAGAGAACATACACCAAAAGATAGAGACTATGTTTTTTACATATTTCCTTTTATAAAATAATACTTCTGAAACTTAATAAATATTTTCCCTAGTAAAAGACAGTGGCAATAATAATTAATGCTTTTCTCCCGATATTTGCTAATATTTTTGTAGAAATTAACAAAGGAAAAATATGAGGAAAAAAAATTGAGAGAGCGAAAGAAATTCTTAGTTTATGATAAAAATTCTTGAGTGTGAAAAAAGACATTTGCAGAAAAGCCTTTGTCAAAGGCAGTTTAATTTGCAGAATTTAGAAAGAATTGTTTACGCTTTGGATAAATGTACATACAGCATTTAGGAAAATTACCTTTGCATTACTTACTTCACTAATTACCTCCAAAGCACCTCTAAAGCACACAGTATAATTTCAAATCATGTTAAATGGACAAAAATTGCAAAGTACTTTTCTAAAGTTCAGGTGTTAGAACTAATATCTTTGACATAATTTATTTACTAAAACTGTGCATGTCTTGAAACTTTCTCATTACAATAGTCACTTCATGAATTGCTCACTTGCTTACCCAAGTATTTTTTTTCCATTTTCTCTCTCTTCAGTCTCTCTCCAATACAGAAATTATATACTGTCTAATATACTGTTTTTTAAGGCAAAATTATTACTTTTATGTAAGTATTATATGGAAGGGAAGTTGATAAGAATGCAAATAGAGAGTATTTCCATACAATAACAACAAATTGTTGTTAGAACTGATTCTCCACTTTATTCTGTAGGCAAAGCCCTCAACTAATATTATTTCATGTCCAGTCAGAATATGATTGCATAGTGGATATTAATGGCTACAGTGGACAACTGAGCCATTATAAAAACTCTCTTGAATCTCAGAAAACATTGAGATTATCACAATTCTGCGTGCATATTAACAGCTTAGTGGTAGTGTTTATTCAGCCTGTAAACTTCTATTCATTTCATCGACATTCACTGTAACAGGAGATTTTCATGATAGATGTAGGAACTTGTGTTACTATAGTTGCACTCACTAATCTTATCTCAAACATTAAAAAATAATCATCATTATCCTTTATTTTTTGAATGGAAACTATTTTTCCAGCAGTGCTTAACTTTCAGAGGTAAACTCAGGCAATTTTTACAAGCACAGAGATTTTGAAATAAGTCTGTTTGGAGTAGTGCATATAGGAACTAGAAAAAATCATAGGAAACACTGTAGATCTGAAAAAACATAGGTGTTAAAAATGTAAAACCTTCTTCTCTGCCAATGGACAGAGTATACAAAAGGCAATATTGCATCTTGTGTAATGTAAGGGAACATTCACTGGAATTGATATTAAGAAATGTTTATACAAACTACTTTAGAAAACATGCAGACGGATTTATTGGTTTGGTTTGTTTGGGTTTTTTTTCATTGAATCTGATTGGGAGAGCAATCTTTATTGAATTTTCTGATGGTAACGAGATACTAGCAAGTAAGATAAGATTAATTTCCTAGAAAATGAATAATGTAGTCTGGTAAGCAGACCTGGACATGATCAAAAGAATAAAAATAGATTATGTGATAACCAATTTAAACCTCTGTCTAGTAATGTGTTGATGCAGCATCCTAAAACTGTGGTCACAAAATGACAGAAAAGCAGAACTGGTAGCAGGTACATGTGTAAGCATCTTGTTATTGAAAGACAGAATTATCTTTTCCTTTTTTTTTTTTTTTTTTGTTCAAACATATTTCCATGTTCATCATAACTATTTTCAGCATGTATTTTTTTAATGTCTTTCCTTTATATCACTGTAATGTACAAAAAGAAAAAAGGTTCCCATGAATACTCAGAATCGTTTGATCAATAAGACAAGGCAACTACTTTACAAAACGTAAAACTGCTTGCACTGATTTTCTGTATTATACTGACATTTGCAATTATAGTTCTTTCATCAAGAATCTTGAATGAATTCTGAACCCAAGAAATTTTTAGAAAATATTTTTCATTTTATTTCAGACCTCTAAGAGAGGAAAAGGTAGAAATCTAATTTCTCTGAGTACTTCAGGAAAAGCAAAGTTAAACACAGTTGCATAAGTGACATTGACAGGGAAGAAAAGATTCGGCTTTTTTTTTTTAACATTGTTTTCCTAATGGTTAAGAAAGATAGTTAAAATTTCAAAGGTTTGACTTGTTTGCAAAATGGAAATTTTTTTTGGGAAAATACAAATAGAAGTCAGTCTCTATCTTACAAGCATAAAGTATATGTAGGTGAACAAAGATGCATTCGTGGAGGGCGTTAAGTGCATGACTAATCTAAAATAAGCCAATGCCTACATCATAAGCATTATCATAAGAAGCTTTCCATGTCACTGAATGCACTTTCTTAGTGCTGTCTATGCATCAAGCTTCTCCTAATCCCTTTATTGGTAGCTGCAGTAACATCTGAACCAAAGCCTTCCTACATCCAATGCAAAGGAAATGAATGTGATGAGCAATGCTGCACCTTTCCCTCTCAGTATTGCAATTCTTTCCCAACAATAAATTTTCACTTTGTTTAATTGTAAGCCATGCTTCTTATTGTTGTCTCAATTTTCTCAGCAAAGCATCTGGAGACAGACATTAATGTTATTACTTTGGTAATAATTGTGTTAAATAACTGCAGAAAAGCAATAGCACATAACTATTTATTATTATAGTTCTGCTGCTATTACACTCCTGTCTGCTATATAACAGCATAAAAGAACTTGACAGTGTAAATATCAGGTGAAAAAAGGGTTGCTAAAACTAAAAGAATGATGAATAGAGTAAGGTTTTAATAAATATACTTTCATTGTTCCTTTTTTATTTTATAAATAATTTGATATTTAGTAATACATGCAGGGGGAAAAAAAGCTTACTAGAAAAAAACATGATAAAAATAGAATTTAGAAAGTAACTAAAATATGCAAGAGGAAAAAAATGAGGAAAAAAATTGAAGTGTGGACAAAAAAGGCTGTTCCAGAGCACTGTTCAAAATTTAGAGTTAATGCAACATCAGAGGAAAAATCATTGTCTCATAATATCCTGGTAATGGCAGAAGCAATCTCTGCAGCTGCTGCTGGTTGCAGTCTGCAGCTGATTTCCATAAGAGTACCTTTCCCAAAAGATTAGGAGGACTGCTCTGCTACAGAAAACAGGCTCACAATACTAAAATTGCATAAAGTCTCACTTTCATTTATTCATAGGGTGCTTTTTTTTTTTTTTTTTTTTTTTAGAAAGCCTCAGAAGGGTTTCACCTGAGCAGAGCCAAGGGAAGAGAGATCAAACAGCTCAAACAGGTGTGGGGCATTAAGGGACAATTGGAGACTTTGGAGCAAAAGCAAGGCAGAGGAGCGAGAGGGCGAGCAGCAGGTGCTAATCAGGGCTGATGGAGCACACCTGGGAGGGGCAGTTCCCAGCTCAGCTCAAGAGAGCCCTGAGGCCAGCAGGGCACTTTTGGGGTTTGCTCTCTTAGCTGGAGGAGCCAGAGGTCTGAGCTACTGTGGTACTGTGGAGAGCTTGGAGTTTTGTTTTATTCTTTTAAATGAGGTCTACTACATTCTGAAAACAAATGGAGCAAAGTAGTAACCATCCTTAGGAAAACAGGCTGATGACAAAGTTACAGATCATCAATATTCTCTGGAGATGACTGCAAAATGGAGGAGATTCTCAAGTAGCAGGGAAGAAAAGAGAGAAATTTAGAAGAATTGGAAGACGTATGCATCAGATTCTGCTCCTTGAAGAACAGTAAGAATAACTATTTGTTACAATGGGGGAAAAAAAACCAAACCCTTAATGAGCCTTTATGCTCCCTCCTGTAAAATCAGCTAAAAACACCAGGGCTACACACCTTGTGGCCTAGCAGAAGATGTCCTGTGCAGTAAAGTACTTCCAAGATGAGGAGCAGAAGACCAAATAGAACCTCAGTGATTCTGGAGATAGGTAAGTGTGGGTATGGCTGATGAATCCAAGTGCTTTATTAAGCTCAGTAATATGAATTCTGGAGAATCGTAGAGGGGGTGTTTGCATCCTCCCTCATTTTACCTGGTCTCCCCCTAATAGTTCTGGCAGAGGGGAAGATAACGCTTTTACAAACTGCAGAAAATCTTGACAAAAAAAATATGCTGGTGACTAAGGCCAAGGAGTAAGGCCAGTGGCTCAGGACAGGAGCATTCTGAACACATTCTTGGCTTTGTGCAGTCTGAGGCAGGTGATGGAGAGTTGCACTGAAATGTTAGGCATGGCAGAGGGGAAGTCAGTGTGGGGAGAAAGGTAAGGTGCTCTTAAGTTGTGCTTTCTGCCATAGTGTAGTAGCTGTTTGCAAGCTTGTTCTGTTAAGCCAAAAATGTTTTTGGAATGGCAAAGTAAGTGTAAATGAGAAGCAGCACGGGCAGATGGGCTGCTGGGCAAGTTACAGGAGCTGAGGTTGATGTTTCTGCAACTTGTGCTGGGCTACTCTGTGGAGTATTCTTAAAATAATAAACATAGCTGTGAATGAGTGATGTGAGGAGAGTCCTTCCCCAGCTGAGGTGCCCTGTGGAACAGCTCCCCTCTCCCAGATCAGCAAGTTCTGAGCCTTTATGAGTGGATGAAGCATGAGGAGTCTTGCTTCTGTTGCTTGAGTCTTCAAGTACTATTGTTACCATGCTTTCTTTTACTCTTGTACCGTATTAAGCTGTCCCTTGTAACATTCACCTTTCTTTCCTGCTGAAACCTACTCTAGTCCATTTTTTCCTCTTGTTGCTTAATTCTTTCATTATCCTATGTATTTTAGTTTTTTATATGTTTTGATGTCTTTTTCCTTGAGCATTTTCTCTTATTACTGTTCATTTCTGCTTTTGCCTGTCCTTCCGATTCCATCTGTGTAATTTCCCTTCTACTCCCATTTTCCCACATCTCATCTTCTTGTCTTACCTCGTTCTGCTCTTATTATGTATCTTTCAATGAGAGTTTGTTAAGGTGAAAAGATAAAGAGTGACATGCTTTGCCAGTTCCCTTCTAAAGATCTTCTGATTACTAGCAAACCAGTTGTACTTGCTGAAACAAATTGCCTAACTCTGCTTTCTCCTGTGACTCACTTGAAATTCACTTATGTATGAAATGTTAGACTGGTTTATGACACAGTCAAGCCTAAGAAAAGAAATCCATTTGAAAGCTTGCAAGAAGCTAGTATTTTTAAGAGGAAGTGATCATTTTGGTGGGCAGAATTTCCAACTGTAGGTATTCATACGGAAACTTCAGAGTAGGTGAATGTCTCAGTCTGGTAAAAGCCACTTGGCCAACAAATAATTGCCTGGTGGGAGAAAGGCTGAAGTGTGGGGAAAAAACCTGAGACAGTGTGAATTGAAAAGCTAACTATAAACTGGATTTTTTTTTTAAGGCCACTTAAGTGATGAAATTAAATACCAATTCACAGTTATGTCTATGACTTTGGAAGTTGTTAGTAACAATAGGCAAAGAAAGCTGGGTCACACCAATTAGTCTTCCTGTAAGAAATCTTGTCTTTAAAAAGAAAAATCAACTTTCCAAAGGCATAGGAACACTTCTGTAAATGTCAGATAGAAGTGAAAGATAAATTTCTTTGTGTTCTTTTCTGATGCTTTTAAAATATGAACTTTCTTCTTCTGACTCCTATTTTCCACTAATTATTGCTAACCATACCATTATTTCTTGTAACTGTATTTTAAATGGCACACTATAGATCTCTAACCTATGCAGTGGAAACATTCTGCTTTTCAGAAGTATTATTTAATCATCAATACTTTAAAACTTTCTTTTAAAGTAGTGGTGGGCTGCTTTTTCTTTTTTTTAAACAAGTGGGGCAAGGGAGAGGTCTATAGGGGTGGTATCTGTGAGAAGCTGCCAGAATCTTCCCCTGTATCTGATAGAGCCAATGCTAATCAGCTCCAAGGTAGATCTGCTGAGAGAGGAGGGGCATCCCTGACTCTGTTACTCATGGAAAACCATGCTGGAGCAGGCTCTTGGCAAACCTTTGCACCTATGGAAGGAACCCGCGCTGGAGCAGGCTGCTGGCAGGCCTTGTGTGTGACGTGCTGGGGATTTATGTTCCAATATGTATGCAATCCTGAAGGACTGCACTCCATGACAGAGACCTGAAGAAATGCAGCCTGTGGGGAGAATTCATGTTGTAATAGTTCATGGAGGATTGTCTCCCATGGGAGGCACCCCAAAATGGAGTGGAGGAGGAGTGTGAGGTGTCTTCCCCCTGAGGAGGAAGCAGTGAGAGAGACAATACATGACCTTATCCATCCATGAGACTTTCATTCTATTTTCTTTCTGCTGTCTAGCTGAGGAAGGAAGTGATAGAGCAGCTTTAGTGGGCACCTGGCATCCAGCCAGTGTCAACCCACCACAGGCACTTTAATGGCTCCTTACTTTAGGACTGAACAGGTTCTTTTCGTTTAAAATCTTTGAAGTATTGTTTTATGAAGATTATTTCTCCTTCTGGTAATGGAGTACTGGTTAAAAGGTTAAACCCCAGGAAAAACACAAGCAATAAACTTGGTCCTTACTGTAGTTCATGCACTCTCAACAGTGTATGAATACACAGTAGATGTGATTTAGGGGAGCGTGAGGGGGCAAAAAAGGAAGGGGGTGCACTGTGTTATGATATATTTACTGATATAGATGACTTCTAGATGTTATTTGTACCACATTCTAAAAAAACCCAACCAAAGAAAGACAAGCTGTCCTCTCTCCAAAAAATGAAAAGACTTCAAACAGAAGACCGCAAAAAAAAAAAAAAAAGCCCCAACACAGGATGATAATATTGATACCACTCAGTGGAGGGTGGTGTGGGTATGTGTGCCACTGCTGGTTTCTTTCATCTGGTTCCTGCATCTTGATGATTCTGTGCAGTGCAGCATGCTAGAATGATAGTGCATAATGATAGGACATCTGCCTTAGTGATGTGATGGGCATGCAGTAATATAAGCTTTGTCCCTGAAGTGCAGGATTTGTTAGGTCAGGTACAGTACTGTACTGAGATTTTTGTGCTAATATATGACTTGGGAGTCAATAACCTTCAGGACTGCACTTCCTGCAGTTTGCTGTGTTGTACAAGGAATGTGCTTGCTGGTCCAAGCCTTTTTCTAGATAATGGTTTGCTTCAAAATTTATGGTTTTCTGTCCAGTTCACTTGGTTTTGTTTTCTCAGTTTCAGTTCCCGTTTACCAATGTGTACATTTTCAGAAATACACAAGTGTTTACCCAGTCATTTCAGGTTCTTGCAGTCCCTGTCTCTGAGCTTTTGTGAATGAACTGTGACTGAGGGACTTTATTAAATGAGTAGATGTAAAATATGATTGAAGCACAAGGCTTGTATTGAGTCAGAAATAGAGTGAGGTTTTCCTTTCAGTGTCCTATCACATAGGAATGTACTGTTGCTGATATAAATGTGATAAATTGCCTATGAATAATAAAAAAAAGTTTCACCTCTTTATGAATCACTATGTAATAACTGAATTCTATAGAACTCTTTTGATGACTCTCATCTGCTTTTATTACTGCTTTTTAGATATAGTTCATGCCTGAATGTTCCTCAAAGCAGGGGTTTTTTTCTGCTTTTGTTCTTAAGTGTGCTCATGCAATTGTTATGGAAAGTAGTAAATACCTCTTTAGACTAAATGTGAATTAATATACCATTGATTAACAACTTTGAATTGATTTGGATGTACTTATTCTGCATGATTTTGTGTGTAAGTCTTTATAGCAAGTTATGCTCACATGTTAAATCGTTTGCTGGTCAAAAGGTACGGGGCTAGCAAGCTCCCACCAGCAGCAGACTTGAAGAAAGAAACTGATTGTTCTGTGGCAATTCTTGTCTTTTACAGTGTGTTTCAAGCTTGTCAGAGCAGAATGCTGTGTCCACTTTGGTACCTTTTTAATTGCCAGTCACTGGCATTCACTTCTCCCTGCTCCAGCTTCTCTTGTGCTGGATCTGCCTGGCACAAGGAGCTCAAACCAAGAGGTTTTGTAGCACTGCTACGTACGTATGCAGTTTGTGGGGAGTGGGGCTGTGGCTGAGCCTCATCCCCAACGGGTGCAGCTGTGAGCAGCAGGTGAGCAGCACTGACAGCAATGAGCCCTGGAGGGCCCAGGGCACTGACCAACCACCAAAGGGAGCAGAGGGCACACAGGTGCAATGCATCAATGAGAGGGTATAAAAGGCTGGGCTGGAGAACAAGGGCAGACACTTGCAGCCTTCTGATGTGGAATGGTGTTACTGTGTATGGGCAGATGGCTGAAGCCCTCTGATGAGGTATGGTGTTACTCTGTATGGGGGAATGCTTAAAGCCTTCTGAAATTGTGTGGTGACACTCCGTGTGTTGTGGCCGTCTCAACTGTGGCACGTGCTGCAACATTACTCCATATAAGCTAAAGGGGAAGGTGTACTTGGCAGGTAGGACGTTTCTCTATGTGCTCACCTGCTGTAATCTGAAGATGTACATCTTCCCTGGGTGAGAAAAGTCTTGCTGTTCATGTGGTTGTTGAGGGATTAGTTTAATTCCAAGATGGTTAAACTAATATAAAATGAGAATACTTCTAAATGAGATTCCAAATGGGCAACTTAGTTAAAAGGCTAATAAAATGTAAAAATCAATAAATAGTTTTGATATAGTCAGGATGAGGTTCTTTTGAAAGTCCCCTCTCTACTCCAAGAGGCCACTCTTCCCTTGTGGGCAAGGGACAGAGAGGAGTGTCATTCATTTTTCCTCTTCAGTCTGCCCAAATCTCATAGGTATGTTCATTCTTTTCACTTTAAATTCTTTCTTTATGCTGTTTTCTATCCTGGAAATGGTCTGTCCATTTAACTAGAATAAACATTGCTTCCGTCTCTTACAAATTCATGTACCTGTCTATTAGAGCGATGCATAATTTCCATTTGCCTTACCAGTAAATAGCTACTTGCTGCATCTGTACCAGCACATTGCAGGTCTTATATTGCACTTGGCATTCCACATTCTGTGGTATGTGAGCAATTTGTGATAGAACTGTTCAAAAAGAATAAAATGTAGCTCATTACTTGACTGGATATGATAATAGTTAATTGCTGGTACTGATCTCTTCTTTCTTCAAAGCAGGCAGACCTCCAATAGTCACACAGTCTCTGTGCAGGTTCTGTTGTCATTAGTTATGAAAAGCAATTATTTTGTAGGACATGGACTTTAAAAATGAGACTAAATTCTTACAGTTCATGCTGTAATCTCCCATAGTTTGGTTTGCTTTTCTGACTTGATGAAACATTATTTTATATTATTTTGGAGGAAAGGGACCAAGTTTTGTGACTGAGATGGCAGCAACACGGAGGGGGGGAGGGGATGTGAGGGGAATGCACCACACAGGGGCTCAGGACAGGCTTGTTGCTGCTCGGGCTGGGGAGGAGATGGGAGAGCTCTGAGCTGGGAGGGCCTCCCCCAAGCTTGGGGGACTGACACTGACCATGGGGCTAGCTGTGGGCATGGGGAGCTCTATGGGCCTGCAGTACTGCTAGACTGAGGATGGACCTGTTCATACCCGTGTTTTGGAATTGTGCCTAGGCTCGTTATCTAGCACTCCAGTTGCAGCTGCTTGCAGGAGCTTTTAATCTGAAGGTTTCTTTTATTTAGGAAAAAAAAATACAGATATTTTAGACCATAATAAAAAATTGCTTTAATGTGAAGAAATTACTGTTAAATTTTTAAATTACATCAACTCTACCAAAATCTTTCCAGTACTCACAGTTCTGTGATTTTTTTTGTCTAGCAAACATTACTGGCCTAATTTTCTCAGTTGTGTTGGTATTTCACTTTTTGCTGGATTCTGGTTTGCAAAAAGGGTCCCTTGTTGTTGTAGCAAAGTTCTAGCTCTGCTCTCTGCCTGCAGCCTGAAGTGTGTAAAAATCTGCTCTGCTGGGTCACAGTCCTCCTTCTAGCTGTCTAGCTGCAGCCTTATCTCTCGTATAGGTCACTACGTTCGTACAAAATTTTCTAATTTGATGCTTTTGTTTTGGTCCTCTTTAGAAACACAATCTTCTGATTGTTCTTCTTATGCTAGTAATGTCCTTTGTTGTCTCTTTTGCTAGTGAAGTCTTTGTTTCACCTTTCTTTTGTCAGAGAGGTCAGAGTGACCAGACATGTCTTCACTTCTGTTCTTGCCTTGAGTTTCTTTCCCTTGGCTTTCACTGTACCAGGGTTAAAAGGTCTGCAGTGCTACCTAGTTTGGCTTCTGTAGCTGTCTGATCTCTGACATTCTTCCACAGGGGGACAGTCACAAGGGTGATATATATATATATATATATGTATGTATATGTGTGTATATATATATATATGTATATTATTTATAATTTTAATTAATATTTTAGCAATAGAAGTAGGAAATGAGAGAAAACAAAGAATTCTGTTGCAGGTATTGCTAATAACATGGAGAACTAAGGCAATCCTTTCTTAACTCACACATTGAATTAAATCTGGTTCTTGACTCACAACAGTAGTTAACTCTATTAAGTGAGAATATTAAAAGTAAACAAAGAGAACAACTAAGCTTTGAGACAGAAACTGTTTGTTTTGCATTCTGGCATATCAACATGTTCCAGAACATCCCCTAACAAATCTAGAAGAAATAAAATCCCTAAATTGTCCAAGTTTTATGATGTGAATGAATACTACTGAGTAATATTGGAAAAAAACACATATTATGTGACTTATTACCTATTATATGTTTTTCAATGTGTACAAAAAATAAAATTATATCATGTCTCCTATGTTTAAGAAGACTCCTTGTGTAGAATATGACCATTTCAAATGGACAAAATGTGTTTTCACTTTGGAATTTGTTTCTAGGTTTTCTTGTAGTGAAAAATATAAGTAGAAGAGTTTTATGTCATTGCTTCACTGCTGAGCAATTTATGACTTTTATTTAATCTTATCATGCAACTTTGCCAACACTTGCCCAAACTTCTGCTGGTCTAAACTTGTTTGCTGTCTTTTATCCAAAGGTCTCCTACTAAAATCTACTTTTTCCCCATTTTGATCTGGAGGCCATATGAAATGAAACCTGTGCTTTCCTGAAATGAAACTTTCTTGATAAACCTGCAAATAAGGTTTATGTTGCAGGATATGCGTCTCATCTTCAGTATTAACTCTCAGCTTTTCTGTAATATGAAATGTGTGAAATGCTGGTAGGATTTAAAACAAAACAAAATTTTACTTAAGGAATCATAGAATTTGCCTATGGAGAAGGAGGAAAACTGAGCACTAGTTGAAACTAAGGTGTTTTTATGAGTGAAAATACATGTTTACTTTGGACTAGTATTATAATCTGGAGTGACAACTTTTTACCTTCATATTTCTCCTACAGTTATAGGATCTCAATAGCTAAGGGCATGTGGACATGTTTTATTCATTCCACTGTGGCATGTGAGGCGTCACATAAAGAATTGAGAGATAACTTCTAATTTAGAAAGCATCTCTGGACTTAACTATTTTCATGAATCCTAAAGACCTGACATTGTCAATATGTAATACAATTGATGTGTGTTGTTATTTCATTTGCTAGAAATTGATATTTCTAGAGATGGAAGAGAAAATACAAGTAGGATTACCTGTAAGATTTAACAAATCATATGAAAAATTCTTTTTGATTTGGCTTTCTGTTTATTCTAATGCAAACCCTCTTTTTATGTTTTTTATGTCAAAATTAGAATATATTAGTGCAGGAACCTATTTTTGTCCTATTTAATTACTTGCTGTAGCTGATATACGAGAATGAGCATTGGCAACGTGATTGGATCTAAATTTTTCTCGGATCTGATCCATTTGATAAATCCAGAGGAATAAGTGATAATCTGGAGTTACCATTATCTTGGTTTCAATGTATTAAAAAGCCAGCAGAATTATATCTAATGCATGTCTTTTAGTGTTTAGTTCTATTTATTTTGCCAGTTATAAGTGAAAGTGTCCACATTGCAGTAATTTGTGTCTGCTGCTGGAGTATTAGAAAATATTAGAGCCTATTTTTCCATTAGGTTTTTGTTTGTGCATGTTTTGAATTTTTTTCTGTGGTCCCAAGGCAGAATTTGTCACTCATTCTGTGACAGTGTCTCTATAAAGACACAAATTCCACTTGTCCTAAGTTTGTGGTTCTTAGTTTGTGTGGGGAGAGGAGGGAGGAGAGACATAGACCTTATTGTGGGTATATTTCTTATTAATAGTATAAGAAAAGATTATTATTAGCTTTTGCAATTCAAAGTTTATTCTATATTGAATTAATATATTTATGTTGTTTTGACTTCTTAACAGGCAATAACTTCAAGCTGCAGCTTCATGCTTTCACTGAGAACATAGATTCTACTGCCAGGAAGTAACAGTAAGTACTTAGGTGTTATAATTTCTTTTTAATGAAGAAGTTTTTTTTTTAAGTGCTTGATGTTTACTTTAAATGTGCTCCAGGAAGCTATTATGACTACCCACTATATTGCCAGTGCTGAAATATGCAAGTAGGTTCTCTCAGTGGATCAGATGGCTCTTGCTCAGAACATTCATTTGTCTTTCACAAGAGGGAAAACCCAATCAGAGTAAAGACTTGTGTTTCAGTTGGCTGTAGTTCCCAGTGTTTTCATTGAGTGGGCATAATTGTGTTTAAGAAACAATTTTTTTAAATTTTAAAAATTATTAGAAAATGAAGTGGGAAGAGTTACTATACTTTAAAGAGAGTTTTATTATATTTTAATGGATAACAGGAGACAAGAAAAGCAGAAAATTATACTTTAGATGAGAACAAGTCAGTGTTCTGAAAGACTGAACAAAGGTGCAAAAGTAGTTCACAATGGGCTATTTTTAGGTTATTGTGTTGGGATTTTGCAGCCAGGGTAAAAATAGGTGGCTGTATGCCATCAACAATAATTTTAAAAAAGACTTCATTGTCTTTCATAAAGACACTGCTCTTCTTAACACTTGTAACAGTCTCCATGCAAAACAATGCAACTGGAAATTGCTGTCCACATTAAGACTTTATGTCCTTTGTAAATGAATTTTGAACACACACCTGCTGTAAAATTGAATATAAAAGTAAATTTATATCAGTTGCTGTGTTTATTACCAAGGGATTGATTTAGGAAGGTTATATCTTTTATTAGCTTCCAGTTTGCTTCGGTTTTCATTAGATACTGAATAAGGATTGTTGGAGGGAGACAGGCAGTCTTGCACTCAGAATCAGTGTGTGCTGCTGCTGGAGGGCGTTTATGACCTCAGGACATCATCGCCTGGGGCAATGTCTGATCAAGATCAGAAGAGCAAGCCCTGTAGTGTTTCAAGGGGTCTGTAACAATCAGTGTCCTTACAAAGCTCTGTTAAGACTAGTTTTGGTTATTTGTTTTTGAATGTAGTATTAAGTTCCTACCTCTTTTGCTAAATTCATCTCTACTTGTGAGTTATCACAAACAATTATGCAATCTTGCACCTCTTCGAGCTGTGGTGCAATGAACTGAGATTGGATTAAATCCTTTAAGAAAGAGATATGCTGAGTATTCTTAAAACAACTTACTTCCAGTGAATTTGGTGTACGTACAAGTTGACGCAAATGTTGAATCATTTCTTCACTATTCTTTTAAGGGGGAGAGTTGGTGACCTTGAAGGGAGAATCAGCTTTAATTTGTAATATGAAGATCATGGGCTGGGTAGGATGCAGCATTTTAGGAAATGCTTTATAACTTTCTTGGTCAATTTCTTTTTATAGGACTTGTTCTTTAGAGCTTTTTATTTACTGCTAGTGGTCTGTTACATTTGAAAGCAGCAGAGTACTTTTGAAGGATTCTGTATAAATATTTACATAAATTCAAACTGCATCCTTCCTGATAATGACAAAAATGTTTAAATTTCTTTCTGATTAGTCTTTTCTGTAGAGGAAAATGGTTCCTCTGCATCACATGATGCTATTTTTTGAAATATGCTGAGGGTGGTCAGCTTTGGGTTTTTTAATTGAAATGAGACTGGGGGTGGAGGAACAGTAAAGTGTCTTCCAAAGAAAACTTGGAATTTGATTTCTAGACAAATGAATAGAAAGTATTAGGCTTTCATTTTAAAGTTTTGTGGCAAACTGTTCTGTTTAGGTTTTACTTTTCCTTGATATCTGCTTTTATTTTTAACTGGTCAACCTGTTTGTCCCCACATGCTGTGATAATATTGAGCCAACACACATCATTTGCTTCTCAACAAAGCAGTGAAGAAATGTCAAAGAAGGTAGTGTCAGCTAGAAGTAGAGATGATAAATTTTTCCAGCAGAGGGCCAAATGAATTTAAAGCCTTCACAGCAGTTGCTTAAGAGACAGTACTTGACCTTGCAAAGAAAGATATATTTTCTGCTTAATCACTTGAAGTTCTCTCAATTGCATAAAAAGGGAGGATTCTATTGCTATCCTAAATATAATATGGAAATGTTTGTTTTGCTATCAGTAAAAAAGTAATTTTTTTTAAAAATCCCATTATGCACTAATATTTTCAGTGACTTTTAAGGAATAAATTCCGATGTCCAACACATAGTGCAAAATAATAAATGGTGAATAAATAGTGAAGCTGTTGTGTCTACTTCTTTACCAATTGTGATGACACCTAAAGGCCCATGTGTACTTTATCCTGGAAGCTCAGCTGTTCGAACACATGTTGTTTAAAAAGCCCTTTTGACAATTGCCCCACTGATTAGGGGTAACTTTTATTTATGTTCTCTGTATCCAGCTATATTTCTTGCCTTTGTAGAAATACCCTATGGCTTGACGATGAAGAACAGCAGGGAGCCCATTATCTGGGCATCTCTATAGATGACTGTTCTTATGCATACTCATTGCTTCCCTGGAGAAGATTTATTACTAGATAGGATTTTGCATTTGCAATAATTTGCACAAAACTAAATAGCTGGTTTTGATTGAAATAGTAGCCTCATATTTAAAAATGAAGGGAGAGTGGGAGACTATACTTTAATCTCATGTCTCTAAAAATCAGTAGGTTTAGGTGCCTTCTTGGAAGTTTGATCAGTAAAACACCTAAAAAAAAAAGAAAAATTTAATGAGAAAAATACCTATATTCCCTGAGAAGGGAAACATTAACATTCAGAATTTGGATAGATAAATAATTTTAAAGGATATAATTTATCATTACTGCAATATGTTAGTCATAATATTTAAATAATATTCTTTATTTTATCTTGCATCTTCTGTGTTTTGAAGTTCTGTCCATTCTGGTGATTCTAATAGTTGTTGGGTTTTGGGGTTGTTTTTTTTTTTTTTTTTGTTGTTTTTTTGATATGTCTGTTTCTCAATTCAGTTTGTCAAAGTTTAGTTTCTTTGTTTGGTTTGCTCATCCTGAGGATGGGGAAATAACTTTTGTGAGATTTTATTTGGTAGTTTTTTTTAAAGTACTGAGTTGTTTACCAATAAGAAATTACAAAGATTATTTCAAGGATGAAGGGCTGCTAATATAAAAGTCATGGCAATTACATGAATGTACTTCTTTACTTCTCTGAACTATTAGGAAATTGAATAATCCATTAGATATTTTCAGAATGCTTTTTTCCTATGTTCCAGAGTAACCTGTGTATCGTGCTTGTACAGTTCAAAAGCCTGGTGATACAGCTAGACCCAGAGTGCAGAAACCTGAGTCCTTAATTAAAATGTTGCTATATTTAAATAAAATCTTCCTCAATTGTAGTAAATTAAGTAATTTTGAGTGCCCTTTTTTTTATTTTCAGATATAAAGTAATTGGTATACTCTAATTCACATAGATGAGAGTTTTGTAAAGCAGTAACTGAGGAAGAGTCTGTCATGCTATTCAACCAGATGAGCTTTGAGATAAGTGTGTGATACTTGTGGATTTGGGGAGTTTAGTCCTTTTTTGCATAAGGAAGCATTGTTGGCATGTAATCCAAATGATGATGACTGTCTGGGAAACCTGCTTTCAAGGGTTGCTTCCACAAATGAGTCATAAGTAAAAGCTCTTCATCTAGCACAGAGCACATTAAGCTGGAAGAACAAACAAAAAAGCTTGTTGGTAGATCAAAGAAAATACAAGCATAAAAGATACTCTTAGAAGATCAGTTGGTCTAAATATCAGAATTGTAGTAATATCTTTCCATCTTATTCTCCTCTGGTTTATTGCTTTCATGTAGACCTTGATTATTTTAGCTGCTGGCATAGTTTCCTTCAAAAAGCTGCTCATTTGCTGCAACTTTAATGGGATGGAGAGCAAAGTGTTAGCAGTCTTAGGAGAACTGAGTTTATGTTCTAATGGGAATGAAATTTTTAGCCAATTCTCTTGTTCTTTGTTCAGCTAACTAGAAAAGTAAACAAACATAGAAGACTGCATCTGGCATGTATAAAACATACAATAGATGTGTACCTATTTGTCCATGTAGAGGTAGATAGATAAGGCATATTATAGCTGCAGAAAGTGAGATAATATCTTTCTGAATACTGAGAGTGTATTTTTACAGATCATTTGCAACATGAATTCTTGTAAGATTGCTAACTTCAAGTATTCTAGATTGCATGGTGGCAAGCTATGGCCTGAAGACTCAATCAGATTTGTCAACCAATTTTTCCTCTTTGCTTTAAAGCTGAACTTCTTTCAAACAGATAAAGAGTGAATGAGAAGAATTGTCCTTACAGCTCGTTCTTCTGTAAGCCTTTTTCACTTTTAATTTGGCTGAAAGGAGGTCCACTCTACAAGCACAGTAGGCCACCATGTAAACACTTTATCTTTTGATGTTCGAAGATACACAAGTTTAACTAGTGGTGCAGCTGCTTCCTGCATGTAACTTGGGCTAGCTTCCTGCCCTGTAGCAGGCACAAATGCCCTATGTAAGAGGACAATTTACTCTTTCAGCAAGCAAATAACCTTTGGGTATTACAGCTGCCCTTCTGGTCACAAAAAAGAAGATGCTCAGACTTGAAGTTTAACTGTGCCTCTGAGGGTGTCTGTGTCCAGGTCTTGGCTGATGCTGAGCAGTCCGTCACTCTATTAACAAGGGAACTTTTTCCTAATTAAGGAAAATGTGATGTTCTGTCATGGGGAAATCTGTGGCAAATATACTGAAGTGAAATATAATAATTTGGCCTTTTTTTTTTTTTCAAATAAGATGGAATTCAGCTATTAAACAGCTTATATATAGCAATAAAAGAAATCTGAATTGGTAACTTAGAGTTGCAGTAGAGATATAGCAGGAGTAAAAAGCACTGGTTACTAAATAAGGTATGTAAATAATAATAAAATAATATTTTATTTTTTGAGATGTTCTTACTCATAGTTTTATACATAAAAGCAATTTTGTATTACAAATCAACTCATTCTGGTTTTGCATAAAATAGCTTCCCCTTGCCACAGAAATGAAGACTGGAACATATAAATCATTGGAAATTTTCGAAAGACGATGTTTTGGAAAGGGCTGCGTGTTGTACCAACAAAGTCACTGCTAGCTGCAAAATTGAATGGGACACAAATGTATTGCATTCATAATATTAGCTGTAAAATTTGAAATTTATATCAGTTTCTGCTTCTGTTACCATGTGCTGATTAGCATAAAACAAACTTTGCCCTAAGAGCTGTGAGGTAATTAACACAAAATTCAAACCCAGAAAACATTTCCAAATCAGAAAAGGCTCTAAATGAAAATGACTGTTGGGAAAGCACTGAGGCAAGAATGATATATATTTTCTGATATCTACTTGCCAGGCATCTACTTTAGGCCAAATTGCAGGGAGGGGGAGAATATAATTTGTTGGGCAAGGCAGACCTTTGATTCACTGCTCATGACTATTACCACAAGAAAAAAAAATTAAAAAACATTATTTTAGATTGCTGTAGTAAAAATGCATATGAAATGCTGCTTCCTTTCTGGAAGCCCTATGTTACAGAGTGACAATTTTGGGAATCATGCTACAGTGTGTTAGTTGTCATTTCTAATGCTCAGCTATTAGCCACAATGTTGAGTTAGATTATGAGATTTTGATCTCTTCAGATCATCTGACAATGCTTTCCCTAAAGCAGCCCAGTAGTTGTGTGTAAAACAGTCTATACTTTTTCAACCTTTTTTGGAGTTGGGAATGTTTTTGTGATCTTAATCTGGTGGAGTGCATTTTACCTGTTAGCCTGTGTCAAATGGATGGGGAATGTATGAAGTCTTTGCCTGCACTTAGGCTGCGCCAAGATCCTGAACTTCACTAGGAAGAGCAAGTAGTCACTAGCGACTGATTTCTTGATAGAGGGCTAGCCCAAGAGGTAGACTTTTGAAGGAACTCTTTTGTAACTTTCTCCAGTGTTAGTAACAGGACTGCTTATGAACCCTTCAGGTGTGGGGGACTTCCTTGTTCATAATATGTCATTTTAAAGGTAAACTCAGCAAATATCCAATATGCAGTTCCAATGATTAGCATTAAATATAGCATATTTCACAATAAACCAGTGTAATGCTACATCAGCATTTCAAAGTGTCCCCATGATTACTAGTGCCACGGAGGGGAGTATAAAGTTTGGAGGAGGTAATTAGAATGACCTTGCATTACTGAGCTGGTGAGCAGTACTGGATTTTGTCCACAAGTAATGGAGTTTTTCATAAGATGCTGCTTATCAACAGCATGTGCATGCAGATATCAATGAAAGTTAATGTAAATTGCAAAGCAAACACATCTCATATTTTTCAAGAACATTACAGTTTTAGCTGAGCTAATTTAAGAAGTATTTATTATTATTATTACTAACTTAAAGTTTTCAGCAAACTAAAAATTATTTCTTGAATATTCCTTAATTTCTGGTATGTTTTTATATTGACCGTGGTTTCCACTGGGCAGTCTACCTTCTCTAACAGCTAATACATTGTTTAGGGTTACACTGCAGCATTGTTTAGTTTAATAATGATTTATAATTTACCTGGAAACTTCTTCAGAGGCTACACTAGATGTTGGGTTATCTTTAAAATACATTATTTATTAATACACATAATCTCCAAATGCTTGTTTGTTTTTTTGCATTTGGGCTTTAGAGCTAAGTATTTTGTTTTAAGACCGATATTAGAAAAGCAGAGTACTGTTTTTTTGCATTTGGGCTTTAGAGCTAAGTATTTTGTTTTAAGACCGATATTAGAAAAGCAGAGTACAGAATACTGACAGTCTTCTGAAACAGATGAAGAGAAACAGCAGTTTTCACTGAATATCAAGTTGGGTTTTCTTTTTCCCAATGCAAAAGAACAGGAGTTACCAAGAAAATAAAGTAGCTTTAGGGAGGGAAAAGCTAATTGTCAAGTAGAGGGGAAAAGTTCTCAGGAGACAAAGATAGTGCTGAAGGAAGGATTTTCACCCCAAGAATGGAATTCTGTGGAGGATTTATGTGAAAAGCTGATAATTGAGGCACTGTTAACAGTTTCCCTGCTTAAAACATTAAACTAGAAAGATTTCTTTACAAAGGATTTATTTCCTCTCTGAGGATGGTGATCAGCTGTAATGTCCACGTTTAACCAACTTCTACTGACACAATTAAAAACAAAAAAATATACCCTTGCTTCTTTTATAACAAGCTAAGCTAAATATGAAGCTCACTGAAATATGAGGTCCCTGTCACGCAGTGATTTTATCCTGTGCTGCTACAGTTTACAGGGAAGGAAACAGATTAACAAACAGCTGGATTTTGTCTTGCAAGTATTGAGAAAATGTCTCATTTTGACAGTCTTCTGACTTTAGCTGAATGAAATGTTAACTTGAAATTTTTCATCCAGTTTAAAAGATGTAAAGGCTTACTGGGAAAAAAATTCCAAACAAACATACCCCACATACTGTAAAATTAAATCTGTCACTTTCAGATAAAGTGAAAAGTAATATGTGGGTATTTGAACTCCTACAAGTTCCATTACACATCCAGTGGAGCTATTTTTGTTTAATATATCTTACTGGTCAATGGGTGTGCTGAAGAGGAAAATTTATCATTTGTACATTGTCATCTAAAGCCTATTTATGAGGAGGGTGACGTTTACAATACAGAAAATGAAGACCTTTTTTCCAAGTTGTCCAAAAATATTGTGAATATGTTTTTGATGCTTAAAGTGGGCATGTCTAACTTTCAAGTGATGTAGAGAGCAATCTGGTTTTTGGTCCTTATGGTAAACCATGCGCCTTTATGGCACATTGGCAGGGCTGTGGCTTTATACAGATCAAGATAACAGTAGAATCTGGGGGAGGGAAGTAACTCCTGTTAGCAGTTATCATCTCTTAACTGTGAATTGTTGTCATGTTCATTTTAGTTTTTTAGCTGGTGTTGCCCAGTACGAGTTACAGCATCAGTTTACATCATCAGGGAAGCTCAACCAGCAAAAATGTGCTTAAATAGCTTCAAATGTGACTTGAACCTCTACTCAAATGTTCCCAGGTATATCTGCCTGCTTCTAGATTTGTTGTATTGGGCACTACAAAAATACTAGATCCAGACTTACGTGAAGTCTAGTGGATTAATTCAGAGATTTATGATGAAAGAGATGTCAGCATTTAAATACATTTGATTTAACTAGTTAGGTTTTTGTAGAAGACATGAATAAAGGATAATTCCCCAAAGCAACAAACTGATCTTCTCTTACATGTGTATAACCTTCTAATTTACTCAAAACCGAGAAACTACACAAGTTTTTGTTTCTGCTATCTGTATGTAGTTTTTCCTTTCAGTTGGAAGCAAAACAGTGACTGAATCTAGTTTCTTTAAAATGGATCTACTTTCTTTAAAATAATTTCAAATATCCAGGCTGCCTGGGGTTCTAGTACCTGAAGGAAATTATAATAGGATATGTGGGTAATATTCAGTGGGAGGCAAGTTGCTAATCAGATACCTGTACTTGTAACAAAAGAAATGTTTTAACCTATTACACTGTAAGGCAAGTATTATAAAGATTATTAGTAAAAATACAACATAAATTTCTTCCAGATGTTTTGTACTTCAAGTATTTTTTAAATTATATTTTCTTCTAGATTACTCATCTGTTTAAATTAGAGTCTTTCCCTTTAAAATCAGGAAAACACATTTCCTGATATTTAGGCTTCAAAAATTGCCTGTATTCTGTGCTCGTGCACTCCCATGCTCATGTTTATTACACAAGATTAAATAATTGCATCCTTTTGTAATGTTGTTTGACACATTCAAGGATTTTGAACAATCATTTCACTTGACTATACTTTGAAGCATGTCTTGCAATGTTGCATATTCAAGCAGGCATGAGAAGAAATGCTTTCCGGAACAATTCAAGACTGCATTTAGATGAGAAAACTAAGTGGTATAATATAGTGCAGTGCTGTTTCTCATGGGAGTGGAGGTTTTTTGCTATATCAGTTTAAATATTCTGGGAATCTAAGGTTAACTCTATACACCAGTAGAAATGATTCAAGGAGCAATGAGGCACATGTTCACAAATAATTGCTGTCACAATTTTAAATTATTTCACAAAAACTCCCCAAGGAGTTGTGTTGCTCTTCATCGTTCTAATGTTGAAGTGATCCTTTCTATGGAAAGATTTAGAAGCATAGATAAATTAGACTTTTCCTTCCTGTTCTGGCTTGTTTGAGATAAAAGATTTCTATTTTATTTTTTATTATCTCAAAAGATTCCAAGCTTGCATGACAAAATAAAAAGGTATTCGAATTTATACCTTATACAGTATCTTTGTTTTCTCTTTCTTACATTCATTCTGTCTTCTTTATGTACAGTAAACCCTGAAAAAATGTGACCTGTAGGTAGGATAGGAGGGGAAGTGCTAATTATAGGGTTCTGCTAGTTTTTCTGAAGGCTGGAAGGGGTACAGAAGGAACTGGCAAAAACCCCTCCCCATAAACTAGAAAAGCATTGTATCAGACCAGTTTCACAGAAGAATTTATGTAAAGGAGCTATGTAAAGAATCATAGCTTTTCTAGCAGAGACTGGCTTTCTGTTCCAACAAATCAATTATTTTCTCTGGCCACAGCTACATAGTGGCTAGAGATGGATACAGCAGATTATTAAAAAAAAAAAAAAAGAGGAAAAACAATTATAAAGTTTTATTTAGTCTGTCTCACTGTGTAGCAGCTCTACCACTGATCTTCCATCCACCACAGCTCAGAAGTCACTGAAGTCTCTGGTTTCTCCAGTTCACTTTTTACTTCTTAGGGGACTTCAAATGATCCTGCTACAGATCACTACTTGGGGGATATTATTCCAAGACTTTTGGTGGATATCTCAACCCAACTCAGAGATTTCCTCTTTCAGTTAAATCTTTCAGCTATGCAGCAGCCCTGTTGCTTGAGAACCTTCTGGGACTTGCAGATGGATAATCTTCCCTGTTACAAAAATTGCACAGAAAAAACCACGGGATATGAAAAAATGCAGTATTTCATATCCAGTGATTGGTATTTTCAGAGGTTCTCTCCTCTGACACCAAAGCAGACTCAACATACTAGAAATAAATTATTACACAAGTTAGAGTTATTTTTGAAAATGTATACAAAGCTTGCCGGACCGTATTAAATCTTAGAATTTGTGATACTTTGCAAGCCAAGGTAAACTTGGGAATCCCCTTCAGAAGAAGGCTCTCCTTATGTGAGTCACTGGATAAATGGGACATATCTTCAGATCACTTCCTTAAAACCTAAATGCACTTAAAAACTGATATCACTAAATTTGACTAAAATATGTTTTCTGTTAAATTTGTTGAAGCACAGGTAAGCAGGACCTTGGAGGTGTTACTAAATTCCAAGTATTCAAAGTGAGAACAGTCGGCATCTAAATTATTGAGCTGTCATGTTAAATGAAGCGGAATATTTTTAAGTGATTCACATGTAGATTGTTAAAGGCACAGACTCTACCTTATCAAACAAGGCTCATTACTTTTCAAAATTAAGGGAACAATAAGACCTAATTTTTGGAACTTAGCTGTGCAGAAAATGTGTTAGGCTGATTTTCTTTTTTTGACAGTAGAATAGGTTCTGTAGAAACATCTGTTAGAGAGCATTTTCATCGTTGTCATATATTCAATTGTTCATAATTTCATTAGTCATCAATCTACATGGATATAGTTCTTAATATTACTGCAATATGTAAAAGCATAAATTTTTGCGCAATAAAACTTGTAAGTACCTCATTGATTTTTTTTTTTTGATGAGGAACTAAATAGTTAATAATGCAGACAAGTCTTTAAGTATGTAGGTAAAATAGGCTCAGTCATCAAGCTGAATGCAGCTCTTTCCATCTTAGAGCTTTTGTGCCATACTTTCTGCAGAGCAGCATTTATATTTAAGGGTTTTCTCAATCTGAAGAACAAGTCTAAAAGTAAAGAATATGAGTGAAGTGACACAAGCATGGAAAATATTTTAATATAAGGTTGCTGGTGATGTGTACTTGTTCATGCAAGCTGCTTCAGACTTCTGCTAATAAGAGAATAGGGGTCACTTTATTGCTGTAACAATATAAAACTCTTCTGTACTACGTATCGTCAACAGGAGGAGTGGGGGCAGGGAGAAGTCTTAACTCCAATTAAATGTATTTTTTTTTTCAATTTGATTATCTGAAGTTATGCTGAAAAGAGGTCTGCCTATGTCTGTGGTAGTGAGTATTTCCACCTAATGTGGAGTAATCGAGACATACAGCATTATTTCTAAAACTGTCATTCTTGCAACTGCTGTTTGCAGTATTTCAAATGCAATTGTGTGAAGGCTTTTTCTTTTTTTTTTTTTCCTCCTCCCCAGTTCTTCACTTTCCCTAGCCAAATAGATTAAATATTGGTTCACCTTAAAGATAAGTGTATAATAGTAATCTGTTTTTAGAGGCTTGGATCTCTATGCACCACTGTGGATGCAGATAGATGATCAAACAGCAATAGCCTAATGAGCTGCAGCATTTGATCTGTGGTAGTAGATGATGTGGTTGTGCCTGAGAGAGGTTTCTGTTGGACAGAAAAGTGAATTGCGGAATACATTTGGTCAGAAATGTCTGATAAGTTGGAAGGAGCATAACAGCTCTTGTTATGCTGTGAAACTGGTAGTGTTTGATTTGGTTCTTGTGCTTTGCTGCTAGTCTTGTGTTGGGCAAATCACTTCCACTCTGTGTTTGTTTGGCTCTGTAAAACACCTCTACTGCCTTCTTCCTTTGAACTCTGGTAAGTTTGAGGCAATATAAGGTTTTCAATGAAGCTTCAACTTCTGTCTGGAGTTTTCTGTTATGAAACTCCATTTTCCCTGCTTTGTTATATAGAGTCTGCTCTTTTAGGGAGACTGGGGTTGTTCCCAAGAGGGTTGTTTGTCAAAAGTGCTGCATGGAGATACCTGCATTCAACCTGCAATTCTCAAAATGCAAGGAAAGGTAATTTTTTGAATACAATAGCAGGCAGGGTATTTGCCTCAGGGGGAATTAATTATTCTGGGAACTTGCACAGTGTTAGCATCACAGGGGATACCAGTAATTACTCACAATATAAATGTGATTTTGGGGGTTTCAGACACCAGAACAGATATTAGTATCAAGTTAAATGGGAGCCTGTGAGTGTGTTTGGAAAAAAAATGGTCAGATTCCAAATAGGGATCATTTCCACTTATTTTTTTTTTTAATGTGGAAAATTTATTGTATTAAGAAAATGCTCTTCCTTTATGGTTGCTTTGTGCCTGGGTTCCCTCACCATGTGTGTGCAAAAATGTGTCTGTTTAAAATTTAATATTTATGTCCTTGATTTGGGGTAGTGTAATCTTGTTTTGATGCAAATCTTCACTCCCCAAAAAATAGAAACATAATTTTACACCTAGCAAAGACCAAATTTAGTTTCTCATTGTGATATTACTCATTCTTCCCTTAATCTATGGTTCTCAGGTGAATTATGGTTCATTTTAAGAATAGGAACATAGACTGAACTAGGGCCTTGGGATGGCTGAAACTTGGTTTAGCCTCTATTTCGGTGCTGATTTAAAGCCCACGTGTACTACCTGAAATATAATCAAATTACTCAAGAGATCTCTGCTCCTACCCTTTGAGAGCATTAGTACTTTTGAAATGAAGTGCGATAAAGCATAAGCATTTCTTTCTAGTGCCTGCAAAATAAGCTTATTCACAACTTTATATGTGAATCTGTGGAATTCTCAGAGCTAGCTATAAGGTCTGTGACATTCAAAAAGGAAGGAGTATTTTCCTTTTTGATGAAACACTCCAGTATTTAGTGTAGGGAAAAGAAACTGCTTCATGAGGTGTAATAAATGATCATTTGTTTACTGCTTTGTTAGCCTCAATTTCTGCACAGTTGAATTATCAGGGTGAATTAGATATATTGCTCAGGAAAACTAAGCTGTAAAACATTTGTGTGTACTTTTTACCTGTGAAATTACCTGTAACTTGCTTTCTGTTAGCACAAATTAGGAGCCACAAGAAGTAAGTTATTGCTTATATTTAAGCCTTGGCTTTCTGTGAGATTTGGTCTCGGTGGATGGCAGGCAGAAAAAAATGGCTCACCTGAGCAAGGCACGGCTCAGCCCTGTCCTCCAGGTGGGTGCGATAAGCTGTTCCAAGGCTACAGCTCAACAGCAGACTGAATCTGGCTTTAGGGCTCCCGCTTCTAATCAAGGAGGTTGCCACTACATGATGGTAATCAATGATCCGGTACAAACATATTCTGCTACCTCAACAGTTTTCTGGGAATTTTGACAAGTCAACGTTATTGTCAGGCTTTATGCCAGATTGACTATTATCTGTTCTACGATGGCTGTCATGTAACCAGTGCAGAGCATAAAGCTATCACAGAGGCTATATTGTCTGCACCATCTAATTTAAGGGGAAAATGTGGTTGTGTTCTCATGTCTAAAGCAAATCAGATCTGTATTGCAGTGCACAGCTCCAGTATTCATGGTTATGGAGCTAGAGCTTGAGAACACACTTTTTTGGCTGCTGTCTCCTGGCTAGGAGTAGGATGAACATATATCTTTGCAAAAGACCTTCAGCACTTCAGGTGCATGCATACATACATGGTGGTGTGAAAGCATAGGGATAACACATTGTGGAAATCTGAGTGGGACAGAATGAGTGGTGTTTTTGGTTCGTGACAATTAGTACCTGTGCTCTTTCTGTATTCACCACTCCACTCCACTTTACATACATGTCATATGCATAAAGTGACAAAAAGATGGGTAAAAATAAGAATAAAACTATGGTCATTTATTTTGGTAGAGATTAGGAATTAATATTCTGAAAATGTTGGGGTTCTCTGTTACTAATGAAATATTGGGAAAAGGCAACTTTTATGTTGCAGCAGAGTAATTTTTATATCAATGTAGCATGAAAGTACTTTGATAATACCATGAAAATCAGTACCTAGAAAATGCTTACCTTTGGCTATGATTTATTATGCTTGATCTAAAGGACAGTATGCTTTCTCTGCTGTTTGCACTAAATTTATTTCTGCATGTGTTGCAGACAACATTACAGCTGTAATGTAGTGTTGTGTTTTCTGTCTGAAGTGATACATACCTGTGTAACATGTTAGGCTGAGAAATTTTTAAAGTATCAAATTGAGTCAAACATTAGCTGCCTAGTTTTTCTCAGGTAGTGATGAAGTGTACAGTGCAATGTTAGTTACTAAATGGTGAAGAATTTTACTTCAGAATTTTTGTACAAGGGAGGTAAATAGTGATGGCTGACTAAATCCTGTAAAGAGGATTTTTTGCAACAAATATTATATATGGTAAGGCCATGAGCTTAGCATTCTTTAGAAATGTTCTATGAAAATAATTTTTTGTATGTTGCACTATGATTTTTATTTGCTGGTGTTGAATGAACAGCAGTAGTGGTTATTATTTGAAATAATGCACGTTCAGACATTTCTATGAAAACGCTATTAAAATCTAGATTTATAATTTCTCTTGAGTGCTACATCGTTGTAGGCAGGGATGTCCAGATTTTGGAGATGTGAAGAGTTTTATTTTCTCAGTTTCTCCCTAGCAATTCTGAGACATCAGATATACTTTCAGCTTTAACAACGTCATATCCCCATGAATGACCCTCCCCCCCTGCCCTTTTTTTTTTTCTTTCAAGGATAATGCCCTGGAATTAAATCTGGTCTCTGATGTAATTTTTCTACACTTTCCTTTCTCTGTGCATAACCATGATTTCTTTGCAGTTTAATCTTTTTTCTTTCTGTGGTTCACTTTATTCTAATTTGAGGGATAGGGATGTGAGAAGAATAGCAGCAAATGGGGAATTGTAAAGTTATGAGACCTCCTGAATGGCCAGTGGAAATCATAGAGACTGATTTCTGCAGGCTTCTCACAGTCGTTTTCATTATCTTTGTGTTCTTATCTTGAATTCCCTTAGACTGAAACAGGAACAACACATCTAAATACTATAAAAAGATAAGCAGGCATAAAATGCACTTGCATACACCCGTGCATGGTGCATGTATATACACACATACCTCTATATATAAATTTTTTGAGGGACTCCATTGCTATCATTTATGTACTTTAGCAATGGTAGTCATAAAAATTGTAAAATCACTGAACTTTATCACACCTAAATATATTTATTTCTCATTTATAATAATTAAATACCAGCTGTATTCTGCTTGACTAATTTTGACCAAAATTAATATATTATGCATAACAGTGTATTGGCAGAAGAAGGAAACATTTCATACTTGTATGTGACAGGTATAGCTATTTTCAGTCCATTAAAAGTTGGAAAGATGTCCGTATGCCCTCTATGTTTTTGGAATAGAAACTGTTTTATTATGACTGAAAGATGCAAGACCAGTAAATGTATTTCTGGTTTCCCTAGTGTATTTTGTGAAGTGCAAATTATACTTAATTACAGACTATTCTGGGTTGGAAGGGACCCACATAGTCCAGCTCAAGTGAATGGCCTGTACAAGGTTTGACTCAGCATAGCCTGAGGCATTATTAGCACCATGCTCTGACCAACTGAGCTAATGTCAGGATGAAAGCAAGAGTCATCTTTAAAACTGATGATTTTAAGGTTTCATGTTGAAGTATGAGAGCTTCCAAAAACTGCTGTAAAGTTGAGTATAACTTAAATGTTCTTTCTTTTCAGTTTTTATTTCACGTGGCAAACTCTGAATGAAACAGGAATTTATTCTCAGAAACCCATTGTGAGGATATACTTTCAGTGGTGGGTTGATTTTTATATGTTAACACAAACACTGTCTACCAAAGTTATATGCATAGAACTCTAGGATGACTTCTTTTCATGGCAATGCCTCCATTCCAAAGCCCGAGTAAACATAATTTGACAGCTATTAAGAAATGTGGTTATGGTAAATTGGGACTTAACTATACCCTTCAATAAGTAATCTTGAGCACTTTGCAAAATGGATAATATTCTTAGTTGGAAAGAGGAGGAAAATACACTATTAAAAGAGGAAAAAGGCTTCCACTGAACCAAAGGTAATAAATTCAGAACTATTTCTATTTATTTAACAAATACACGGAAAAATCACGAACACAAATGTTTGAAAATAACTAAGTATTTACTAAGTAAAAAGTATTTTGTCCATTTCTTTGTTGTAATACCTTAAGAAAAAGCAAACACGAATGTCTCTTTTTTTCTTTCAATAATGAGAGAAAATTTTTTTGGGAGAAATGAACTGTATGACAAAGCAGCATGTATCAATGAATCTTGCTTCCTGGTTCTCATAGTATTTACCGTGAACTTTGAGGTTCAGTGGTATTCAACATAATGAAGCTATTTGCTTCATGTTTTTCAGCATTAATCAGCGGGGAAAATAGGAAGACTTTGATATACTGCAAGCATATCTGCATCTACCAGCAATCTTTGTAGCCTTAGCCCATTGCATGTAATTCAAACAAGTTCTAATATAATGAAGATAAAAATGTGTTTTGCATGTACATGTATAATTCATTTGTACAGTAGACAGATGCCAGCATTCGTAACAGAGTTTTAAACAGTAACCATGTTTAGATATGGTGTTTGAAGGCATTGCAAATTTGCATCAATAGGTCTTCCTATCAAATATATGCCTTCTGTAATTTCAGAACTTGGATCATTGCTAATCTTTTGACTTTTTTGTGTGGACTTCTAAGCACATGATAGTATTTACATTGTGGTTTGGCCTAAAACAAGCTATATTGGAAGGAACATTATTAGTGAAAACAATATTCCTGCTGAATTCTGTATAAGCAGAGTGAACAGATATGTAGTATTTTAATATTTTTTTTTTATGTTGCAGAATGATTTTTATTTGCTGGTGTTGAATGAACAGGAGTAGTGGTTATTATTTGAAATAATACACGTTCAAACTAAACTACTATTTTGCTCTTTACTCTTACCTTTGGTTCTTTACTAATAATGCTATCTTGACAGATTGTGCTTTTAACTTTAAAACAAACACGCCTTTTGTTTGGATACTAAATGTGCTCTGACATTTCTGTTCTATTAGGGTGTTCTGCCTTCTACTGTCTACATGTTATGCCAATTAGCTTCTGTTTTGGGACCTGAAAATACTACTATGCAATGTTTTTCTCTGTTCAAACAGATCCTGTAATCAGACTTTTTGCATGAAGCCTTGGGTCTCTTAAGAAAACCATTGTGTGTGGTATTGATCAATTTATCCTTTTTGGTCAGTGTGTATTATCACTTGTCAGGTGGCTTGTAGTTCTTAATATTGGAAGATATTTTGTTACAGGCTGTTTTTTTTTTTTTCCTTAAGGAAATCTTTAGTTGAGACAATGCAGTGTGATGTAAATATAGACTAGAAGTCCAGCCTCAAATAATTTCCAAATATGAGAATTATGATCTGAACCAAATTAAAAATGAGAAGTTTTAAGGCTATCAGTAGCTCAAAACAGAGTAGAAAAAGAGGTAAATGCTTGAATATCCCAATTAAAATTGTGAAATATGTAATGTTTGAACTTATCTGATAAAAGTAGTCAAATCTGTGACTCTTAGCCCATGCTTTTCCCATATTTTCTTTCAAATATGCCTTTTTAGGATGTGTTTAAATACATGTGTATGTTCTGGTTTTTTGAGGGGTTTTTTGGGAGCGGTGAGGGGTGGTTTTTGTTGCATTTTGAAATTTCTTCTTTTTTGATGCAGCTATCTTTTTTTTTTTTTTTGCCTTAAATGGAGGGTCTTTTCAATAAATGCTGACTCTTACATAGAAGTACTCCAAGCTGACAAAAAGTGCTATTGTTTCCAAATTATTGTTTTACCCTTGAGAAAATGTCTGCGGATTTGTTTTTCTATTACTGTATATATTATACTTGATGCTGGTGTGAGTCAGATTAGTCAAAGTGTGTTTCAAGAGAGGGATTACTATACTATATCCATGCCATTTGAGATGTTTTTAAGAAATACACAGATAAGGCAGCCTTTACTTCAGTTGCATTTGTTTCTCCTGAAACAGTTGCATTTTAGTGCTGTTTCTAGCACAGCTACATCTGCTTTATATTCAGAGTGTTCAGAAATACCAGCAAAATTGCTTTTTGTAATCCTCTGAAATACTGATGCTTGTGCTAAACCCCCGTCTGTTTGTTTACTGGAGATTCATCAGGCCAGGTACAGATGCTGGTTCTACAAGATCTTCCCTAGAGTGGAGTTTTAATTAAAACAACTCTTTTTACCCCAGCTGTCAGTGCAACCCATAAGAAAAGCAGAAAGCTTGTTTTTCGAGAAGAGTTGAATGTTTAGCTTGTTCCAAAGTCTATAACCACAAAATGAAGCATTGAATTTCCTACTTCTCTGAATTCTTTTCTCCCTTCCTAGTTAGTGCAAACTTTTTTTGCAGAAGTCACCCCAGAACATTCTAAAGCTTACTTTCTTCATGTATGTTTCACAATGCACATTTCTTCCATTCAACTGGAAAATATTTTGCAGGATTTTTTTTAAAGATTGTTTTGGTTTAACATCTACTTTACAGATAGCTGAAGTTGTATGGCACTTCCTACAACAGTTTTTGCTTTTTTACCCCTTGCCTTATGGAGTAATATCTCAGGCTCTAATTCTTGTTGAGTCAAACCCTCCTTTAAGCTGGAAGGTAGTTGAATATTGACTTAAATAGATGACAAAAAGTGGAAGATGGCTTGAGGAGAAATAAAGGGAAAGAAAGCAACCCCCATTTTCTACATAACACAAATTCAATTCTTATTTACCCACCCTCAGTATTACCTCATGGAGAGACCTTTGTTGAAATGTGTCTTGTGATCTGAACCAAACAGTTCTGGTTTAATCCCAGCTGGCAACAGAGCACCAGCCATCTGCTTGCCCATTCCTCTGTCTCACCATGATGGGAGGGGGAATTGGAGTTCAGGTGGAAAAGAGAGAAGTTGTGTGTTGAGATAAAGGCAGTTTAATAGGGAAAGCAAAATCTGCGCTCACAAGCAAAGCAGAACAAAGCGTTCATTCCATCCTTCCCATGGGCAGGCAGGTGTTCAGCCATCCCCAGGAAAGCAGGGCTTCACCAAGTGTAATCATGACTTGGGAAGGCAAATGCCATCCTTCCAAATGTCCCCCTTTCCTCCTTCTTCTGGACCTTTACATGCTGAGTATGAGGCCAGAGGGTATAAAGTATCCCTTTGGTCAGGGGAAGTCAATTGTACTGGTTCTTTCCTCTCCTATCTTCTTGTGTACCTCAGTCTTCTCACTGATGGGGTGATTAAAAAATCAGAAAAGATCTTGACACTGTGTGATGAAAATTAACTCCACCCTAGCTACAATCAGCATATAAAGCTAGGTAGCCCAAATTCCTAAAATCCTTCTTTTCCCAAGTTGTAGCTGATCTTCTACTCTTCCTAATAATGCTAGCCCTCTGTTTGCTCAGTCCCAGCAGTAAAGTACAGCAGGTGAACTTGTCTTCAAAAATGTTTACCACAGAAGTGGATTACTGCAATGCTACCAAATATCTGTGTTCACTGTCATCTTTCAACTGCTTTTGCAGAGTTGTGTTCAATTTCTTCAATTCTAAAAGATATGTGTGAGAAAATTTCTAGTTACCACACCGCTAATTAAGTCCACTTCAAAAGTTATGGGCTTCAAATAGTTTCTGCTTCACCATCAGTTTTTATGCTTTGAATGTGTACTGTGTGTCTGCCTAATGCCTTTTTTTTTTTTTTTTTTTTGAGGGTGGGTGTGTAGGGTGGTGAGGTTAGTGGTAAAGTTAGATGGAAAAAATCCTCCTCCAAAATCCTTCCTTCTGCTCTACTTAAACTCCTATCTGTCCTGCTGTAATAGCAATGGATCTGTGGTTCCTTTCTGTAACTACTGTTCCAGGAATCCTATGTGACTCTGTCTGCCTTTGGTCTTTTTACTAGAGGTGAATGGGAGTTGTGTGTG
This sequence comes from Melozone crissalis, assembly GCF_028551555.1. Lineage (NCBI taxonomy): Eukaryota > Metazoa > Chordata > Aves > Passeriformes > Passerellidae > Melozone > Melozone crissalis. Next base: position 28,271,432 of record NW_026535784.1, on the reverse strand, counting down.
TCATTTGTAAATGCTTTTCTACTCCTGTGCTTAGTTGCTTTATGGCACTGAGTTGGCAGGTACCTTAAAAACCATGTAAAGCATATTTTCAGTTCAATTATTTATTTTATTATCCCTGTCTATAATAGCTGTGCTATCATATCCTTATGAGTCCACAAGGCTTAATACAAAGGAAGAAAGACAGTAGGGCAGAACTGCTGCAGCTGCTCCACTGTCTTACATTGCCATAGAACCATACCCTGTGTTCAGCGCTATGTTTTAATATTGAACAGTGATCTGGTTCAAAATACCAAGCTTGGGCTTTTTTCTTGGTTAATATTCAAATTCTATTTCAATATGCTGTAAGCTGGAAAATGAAACTTGTGTATAGCTGTAGCAGATGAGAGAACAAAAAGCTGTGGCATTGAAGATTGGTTTGCAGTGTCTGAAAGCCAAAATATTGTAGAAAAAACTGGTTCCCCCTTTGTTTTGAAAAGGAAGACAAATAAGGGTGATGGACTTGGCAGTTCTCAGTGAAGTGAGGTTTTGTTTTCCATCTTGGCAACTCAGTGTTTGATCCCTACGTGTGGTCAGAGCCCAGTGCCTCACCTTATTGACCCTCATGCAATTGGCCTCAGCCTGGCATTCATAGTCCTAGAAAAGAGCAGGATTGTTGTCATCTACTTGTGTAGATCATCCTTTCTGCAGGGGCACACTGTTTTCAGTCCTTGCTTTCAGCATATGCTCTTCATTTGATAATTCACATGAAGAGTGGGTTTGCAATTGCTCTGCTTGTGCCAGTTAATTGAAAAATCCTGAAAACACATGTGAAAAGAAGTCCAGAGCTCCTAAACGTGTGCAGCACTTGAATTCCTAATAAGTGCTCATGGATAGAGCTTGAGATCCTGCAGACCCCTGGTTACCCAAGAGTGTCAGGAACTGTGCTCTCTGACATCTGCCAAGGAGTACTGTAATGGGTTGTTCAGGCAGTACCTATGTTCTCCCCCAGTTCCTCCTATAACTGACCAGTTTTTGATGTCTTCAAAATTAGAAAATTTATTTCCCATTTAGCATAACTGAATGCCTTTACCTAATGTGCAAGAATTACAGTTTTTTATTCAAATTTATTTCTTTTAGTTTCGTTTCTGAGTAGCTATGTTGAGAGTCATTCCTTAGATGCTTAAGAGCATTTGAAGAAATTGTGATTTTTTTCTTTCTTTTTTAAGCTTTAAATTTGAAAAGAAAATATTTTTCAGCTCCTCTGAACTTGTTGAATAGCATTGGTGTTTGTACAATGCTTATAAAACCATTTATGCAAATCAAATTGCAAGAAAATTACTGAATCTATTTGGTTAGGAAGTTGTGGATTTTTGGGTTTTTTTTATAAGCAAATGCCATTTGTAACTTTTTCTTTTTATTTTCAAAGCAAGACTCATACACTAGGGACGTAGAGCAATGCGCCTTCACCCACACATTTCAGCAGGTTTATCATGATTGCTGAAGTAAGAATGTAGCAGAGGTTATGAACTCTTTTATGTACCACCCAGAGTATATTATTTCAGATTTTAAATAACAAAGGTAGTTTAATTACTTATTAAAAACATTTTAAACTGAATGAGTAATTCCCTTTATGAAGAAATTCTCTAAAATTATTTTTTATAGAACCAAAAATGCAGTAATTATTTACTGCAGACTATGAAGTAATCACTAGGGATGGTTCTTGAGTTGGTATTATCTAAAATGAAGCTGCTTGGTTATTCTTTACATAAGCTTTTTTTTATGGCACAGAATCTTCAAGATACCTAATGCATTGCCTTTGCTGTGAGGACCAGGCTCTCTTTACAGAGACACTGCAAACTCTAAGGTATAAGAGTTGGTGGATCTTTTTTCTTCACTTCTGCGTGTGTTCCTCTCTGGAGAAGCTTGGGAAAGAATAAATTTGAGCCAGAAGCTTTTGGAAGCAGAGCTAGGAATTGGTGGCATTTTTAATGTGTGCTGGTTGTCTGGAGACTTCAGTGACAAATTTTGCCTTCAATATCCATTTTGATGTTATTAAATTACTTCATTATTTAAGACTGCTCTTTCCCTTTAGTTACAGGCAGAAGTAAGTCCAGATCCTATCCACATCTCTAAAATTCCTTAGAAACAAATCTTTCACAGGACCTTCAGGGTCTTACCCCTGCACTTTCTAAATTCCTGACAGCATGTTTAGCTATTTCCCTTACCACTCCTCAGCCAGATAGATGAGGGAAAACATATTCTGAAAACATATTCTGAAGCTGCTTAGGGATCCTGCAGGCTAACCAGCAACCTAAGCATCAGATCCAACTCTCAGGCTGTTCCTCCAGAGAGGCTTCCTGTTCAACTGGTGATGGGGGAAATTCAATATCATAAATATTCAGTATTTATTAAAAAGGAGGCAAAATGTTCTAAACAGCTGTGGAGAAGTTCAAATGAAATTACTGTAGAAGCTTCACTTTCACAGGTTAAAAATCCCAAATCTAAAGTAATAAAGCCTATATTTTTAAAACTCAGTCTTTACAATACTAGGTCTGCCATAGGTGTGTATGTATATAAATTTTTGTCTACCACTACTGCAGTCACCAAGTTGCATCATGTATATGTTTTAGAGACAAGATTTCACTTCAGAAGAACAAATAAGAGATTTGAAAGAACATTTACTACACTCTAATAAGTATTCCCCTTCAGGATTATTTCAGAGATCCACCAGAATTTATTGTAGGAAATCCAGTTTGTTGTGTAAAGGTCTGTAGACCAGACATTTTAAGGGCAAAAAGGCAAAGTAACTTTTGAAGCTGCCTGTAAAACAAAGATATGCCTGTATACTTTTAGGTAAGTAATTTTGAAAGCAATTTTTTCCTAAGAATTAGTTCTTTCTATATATACACATTGCTGCTACTGACATGTACTTTTCATAATTCTGGCTACAAAAAGCTTCTGACTGTTAGAGAAACTGGAATAATCAACTTGAAGGGCTCTTTTTTTTTCTTTTTTATTTTTTCTTTTTTTTTCCCCCCCCAGTTTGATCACACATTATTTTGCATTCATTTTTTACCTTGGTTCTGTCTCTCAACTACCTACTTATGCTCATGGGCTACTTAATGCAAAATTCCTTAAGTTCTTGTGCACGGGAATTGGTCACAGGTAAACTTTATTTTCTTCCTTACTGAGAAAATAGTGGATTTCATTTACTGTCACACAACTTTAATGGGAGAATTTTGTTCACATGACGACCTTTCCTAAAATTAACCTCAAGAATTTTTTGGACAGAAGGGGACTTAAATTTTAGCAGTACTGGGGAATCAAATCAGAACTGCTGCATGGAAATTGTCGTAGCACATAGTCATTTAGAGAAGGCAACATGCATTTATTGGGAGTGGTTTGAAACAAACTGGTAGCTGCTGAATTCTGAAGGAAAGTTGGAGGGTTCAGCCTCTATTTAGAACTGTGTGGCATAGCTGACCTGTGATCCAAGTCTTGGAAGATTGCGTTGATTCACGTGAACCAGGGACTGATCGCCTCTGTTAGTTCTGTCTGTGTGTTCAGGCCCACTGGCAGTACCTGGGCACTCAACAGTGGTTGGTTTAATGTCTGCCACTGAAGTAATTCCAGAAATGTTTCACTGGGACATTGAAGGTTGGTGCCAGCTCTAAAGTGGAACATATCAAAGGAAAGGACGAGATGCTGGCTGCCACCAGCTCACTGTCAGGGTGTAGTGGGACTGCAACTTGGTCCAAGTTTTATGTGTGGAACTCATTTACAGGTCTGGATTTGTCTGTCTCTTTCAGGTGGTATGTTGTAGTATAAGCAACAATAAGCAAGCACACCTCCTCTTCCAAAGCTGATCTCCCCTATTTACACACACTGCATATTGGAGGTGAATGCTTTTTTTATGTGCTCCAGGTGCCCCTACAGTGCACATGCTGGTGAGGAAGCACCCAAGCCCTCTCACATGCAGATAGGGCTCTATATAGACCTGGGTGTACCTGTATTTGGTTGCACTGTGTGTTGTCACTCCTTCTGCTGGCTGCTGTCCCAGTGCCTGAAGGAAAAGGTGAATCTAAGTGGATGTGACAAGGTCAGTGATTTCTGTCTTTGACAGAATTCAAACTAGGCTTTTTCTTCTAATAAGCTATTTTCTTCTTTGTCCTACTATTGCAAATATTAATTATCTTTTTTTTAAAAAAAACAACTCCTTAAAATCTTAATGTAGTTTCCTGGTTGATATTTAATCTGACATCATGGGCTATAGTCTTCTCTAGCATTATAATTTTTGGGCAAATGAACTGAGGGGCAGTTCTGGATGATCTTTTCACATCATGCTCTTTGTGCTCACATCCCTGCTACATCAGCTGCTCTTACCCAGACTACACAGATAACTCCACAGAGGAAAGCTTTGTGATTTTTATTATCCAAACGTCAGGGAACAGACTGAACTATAAAGAATAACAGCAAAGGTAGCTGAAAAAAGGCTGCAGAGCAAGACCTCTTTTTTTTTTAGCAGTAGAGATATTTTTGGCCACCACCTCTCTTTGGGTTTTTGTTTGTTTGTTTTGGTTTTGGGTGTTTTTTTGTTTGTTTGTTTTGTTTTTATCATGCTGTGCCCTGAGGCCTAAGTCATCTTTTGGTCTTGGTTTTATATACTGCAGTTTACCTTTGCACTATTTTTTTTCTAACTTACAACTTATTGAATTAATAATTTCATTAGCTTTAGCCATTTATCTTACTTAGCTCTCTTTGGTTACTTTGAATCTTTATTTTATATGAAGTTGTAGTAAGTAAGACAATTGAAAGGATGCTTCTTACTTTCCAAGGAGCATTTGAGCAAAAGCCCCTTCTTTTCAGTATTCTAATAGGCTTTCAACCAATTAGTCTTTTTGTTTTAATATAGAAAACCTTGCATTGTTTGTCAGAAAATTTTAAAAAAAGATAACTATGCATAATATTTCATTAAAATGAAAAAAAAATATAATGATTCTTAATATTGTTTGGAAAGTAACCTTCTAGAGGTTTTGGTATTTTGGGGGAGGTAGGAGAGGAGACAATAGAAAGCTTGTTGCATAGAAACAAATGACTGAGTTAGATTAGTTAATATAACTCTCCAGTGGACCTTATTATTTAATGTTTATAATGTGTCAGAGTATTCTGAAGACTGAAATCCTCAAGGTCACAGCTGAAATTTATCTCATTTCTACATATCTTCATGAAGGCACCTGGTTTTATGTTGCTGTTTCTCTGTCAAGAAGAGGAAGGCAATGAACCCCAAATCTGCAGGTGTTCTCATAGAAAACCAGTGGAATGCATAATAAGGTAGCCTGAGATATTATGGAGAAGTTTCTGTTCAACTTAGAGCCTTCAGCAAGAAATGTTGGTCCGTGGAAGGAGGGAGGATACCAGTGTTCTTTATATACTTCCACTGGTCCTTAAACTGTCATCTCCACCTCAGATAAAATAATCTGTTGTTAAGTTCTTTCTTCGTGTTAATATGAGCTGGAAAATGCTTTCAAAGATATTCTAGAAATTGCCCCCCTACTCCCCCGCCCAACAGCAAAAAAAAGATATCTTCAGAAAATAATAAAATAATTAGTTAACACTATATTAATTCGTTGTAGCTTGGAGAAGTTCTGAACTATCCTACTTACCGAAGTCATCTTTTTGAAGAGAGCCAGTTAGTACTAGGAAGGAATAGAACAAGGTTAGCTATGGCAAAGAAGGAGGAAATGAACAGCAAAATAGGAGTAGAAGGAGGAGGGAAAATTGACTTGTATTTTTGGTTATCAAATTGCATGTATGTGTTTAGTAGCTTCCAGAGAGTGAAAGTCAATCAAAAGAAGGTTCTAGTACTCATGTAGTAGAATTATCACAAGGCAGATTTGTTTGGTGTGAAGAGATGAGGTAATTGAGGTGCTACTGTTATGATGTTTGTCTTCTTGTCCTCTTCTTGTCTTCCTCATCAAAAAGACTATAACAGATTGGCCTTAAAATTTGTCAGTTGTATCACTTGATTTTAGGAAAAAAAGAATTAATGGAGTATGTATTATGTAAGTTATGCACATTTAATCCAAAGCAAACCTTTCAAAGAGACAAAACTATGCCAAAGTCTGAATTTGGAAAGAATAGACAGTATCTTCTTCTGTTGCTTTGTAGAGGCAGACAATTATTTTCTCCTAATTTTTCCTTAAGAAACTACCTTACTAAGGATCAATGATTTAACTCCTCCAGAATATTGCAGTAATTTATGTGTTAAGGGTATGGTCACTATTCTCCTTAAGGCTATTAAAAAGCTGCCACCTTCAAGGTCTGCGTGTCCATCATCCCAATTGAATGTGGCAATATGATGTTCTGATGAAAACATTGTTGAAGAGCTCCCCTGCTCTTGCAGTGAGGAGGGTGACCAGATGATAGTTAAAGAGCCCTTCTAACCCTTGTGATTCTAAACCTACTGGTAATTACTCAGTCCTGAAAAGACGACAGATGTAAGGATGGTCTGTTGTGTTTGGTGAAAGAAGGATAAAATGCACTCCTTTTCTAAGATTGCGATATAAGTTTAAAAGTAACTAGATCTAAAAATTAGTTCAGTTCCATATGCTGCATATCTTGATCTTCATCCTCCTCCCAATTCACCAAATATTTGGAACGTGGGTAAGGTACCGACCATTTTGCATAGTATTTATGAGTAATAGAAAGCTTAATTCATACAAAATGTTTGAGAAATGATCAACCATTACATCACTGTATGTGAAATGTGAGCATTTCTTGGGAGGAAGGGGGAGCTTCAAGGGAAGATGGATTTAATTTTTTCCTTCAGTTTCGTGTGGAGTTCAAAAAAATCTGTCTAACTCTGAAACAAGCAGACATTCCACAGTCTTTTAAAATATTGTTTAATTATTATATTTAAATAATAAGTCTCTTCTCCACAGCTAAATATTTCTGAAAACAGGCTGCAGTGTCTTATTTTGTTCAGGACTGTGTGAAGGCTGATATCTGCATAAAAACTTCAAATGAAAGATTAAGTTTAAGCAAAGTTTATAAGAACCGAGAGGAGAAATAAACCAAGAGGTCTTAAAGTGGATAATGTTAGATGAATAGAATGATATTGAAATCTTCCTAGGAGTTACATGTAGGCATGCACTTGTAGTTCATAATAAACCAGAAAAACAAAATCATAATACTGAATTTATGTCTAAATAGAAATAACTTCATTTAATTGTGTTTAGATGTAGCTTTCAGTAGGGCCTGTCATGTAAATTGCAATTTCTTTACTAAGAAAAATGGAACATCACCGATGTAACCTCAAAGTTTTCCAATATCTGTTTTTCATCTGATATATATCTGTTCACATTAGTTTTTATCTATTCCTATCTCATTCAATATTTTTGCTTTTATCAATATCTCATTCAATATTTTTGCTTTTATCAATGTAATTTCACAAGAATTTCACAAAAATGCCAGGTTTGCAAAGGTTTTGGAGGACATACATTATTATTATTATTATTTTGTGGTATTGACATTGTAGATAAATCATACCTGATATGCACAATCCCTGGCTATTTTACTAATTAAAGTGGTGGGGTGTTTTGTTCTGTTTTTATTCCTTCTGTGACACAAGTAAAACTAAAAAAACATGGAAGTATTTCTACCCAGCCTTTTCCAGCCACTTGAAGTGACTCTTTACATTTACAGTTCCTGATAAGCCTCATTAAGACATTTTTGGTCCCAATGCCTCTGTAGTTCTTCAGGGACTTAGGGTAGTATTTTAAAATGCTCTGAGTTTTTCCGCTTCTATGCAATTTCTGATCATTCCTTGAGCACAAGTGGAGTCATATTGCCCCCATCAGGGAGAATGCAGAAAATAACTTCATTCCTCTATATTTATATTCCTTAATCAAGCCTAAAGCACAGTACTGGCTTCAAGTAGTATATATAAAAATATATTTGCTAATATATAACTGTAACTTACAAACAACTTATCGGAATTTACCATGCTTGAATAAGTATTTTCTTTTTTTTTTATCTTTTTGTAACTAGATCAGTATGTGCAGCAGTAGTTCACATAGTAAAAATCTCCAGCATATTTTGATTTTCTAAAATCTACATTCAAGGCTGGTTGGATGTTTTTCGTGGGTTTTTAAGACTTTGATAAACTTAAGAATATGGAAAATTTCTGTTTGCCATAATGGCTAGAGTACATTCAACAGAGTAAAAAAAAATATGTATATATAAGGTTTGTTTGGTTGATTTTGTTTGTTTTTAATGAAGTGATTTTTTTCTATACAAGGAAGCAAAAATATCCTGATAGGGTATCATTTAGTACAGAACTGTGTAGATGACTGATTTAGTTTACTTCTGATTTTTGTTATTGCTGAATACACTCAAAATCACTGTGCCTTGATTAAAAAACTACTTTTTAAGAACCACATGATGCATGGCATGGGTTTTTTTCTTGATTATCTTTTGATATGATTTTATTTTCATCGTTTCTCTTTAAAATGGTTCACATAGAGAAATCCACTGAGAGGCTGCTGAACATAGAAGTCCTGTGCCCTTCTAAACCTTGATAAGAAAGTTACTGCCACATTTTGAAAGAATGTCACTTTAAATTATAAGATTCATTAAAGCTTGTGTATCTTTTGGGACTTCAGTATATTAAAGATACTTCATATCTGATAAGATATTTGCGATTCAATGTTCCTTTCTATGAACATTAAAATTGTTACATCTGGAAGTAGGCTTCTAAGTCTTCTTAGATAATAGCATAGATCTAAAAGGCTTTTTTAAAGGCTAGTGTAGTTAGTGTGTTTCATGTCAAGGTGAGTTGATTTTTGTCTTGTTTGTGTTAACAGGGAGGAACAGCCTAATCATTTTGAGAACATAGCTAAAAGAGACTGGTGATTTGGAACATTTGAAAAATTTCTTTCTGACTGCCTATAGTCATTGTTATTTAGTTGGTGTTTCAAAGTTAGAACAGTGCTGGGATACGTGCCCAGTGTGTCTCTTGCCATTTTATTGCTGTAAGACTTGGGAAAGGAAATCATACTTTGAACATCTTCTGTTGGTACGTCTCTGGGACAGCAATGAGACAGAAAACTTCTTGTAACTAAAAGTACTTTTAAATCTTACTGCTGGGTAGTTTGTGCATGAACTCTTTCATTCTATCATGGCATGTGGTCTGCCAGAGTATGTGCTAACCCAGGGCCTGTTTCTCCTGAAAGGAAGAAAATGCCTAATCCACTTTGTGGATTAGGAATTAATTAGGAATCATTCCTAACTTTGTTCAGTTAGGAGTTAGTACAGTGGGTTTATACAGGGCATGGTCAAAAAGTAGAAGTAATATCTCATTCTGAATCTGTTTCTCAAGATCTCAGTAGCTTTTTTGGCTCTTGTCAAAATGAAGAACTTTAATTACTTCATGCAAGAGTTAAAAGACAACATGACTGGAAAGATGTGAAGCTGGTTTGGGATGGTTTGTTTTAGTGGCTAATCCAGGCAAAGGATTTGTTGCAGAAGTTCTCAAATTGCACTGCAATGACTGTGGGAAAATACAGGAATCAGATAATTTTTAAGACTTGATTTGAAGTTCCACATTCAGCACAAATGAGTAATTGAATGACAAGACTATAGTATAGTGTCTGCAAATTATTGGCAAGGAACTCAGTTTCTGTACTTTTCCTCATGTTCTTCCAAAACCTGTGAGCTAATCTCACCTTGTACTTGGTCCTTGCCAGCATACGGGTACTTGAACTTGTGTTTGTTAAAAAGGAACTTTGTGTTCCTTTGAAATTGTGTGTGTGAAACGGTAAGAATACACATTTAAAAGAGAAAATTGTTGCATAAAAACATGGAGATTTACAATTTTTATCCTCTGTCTGTGGTTGAGGGTTTCTACAACCATGGCTACACGTGATTTAAATGAACTCAGTTGCTGATATAAAAGCCACTGATTTCCCCAAGTTTATACCCAGCCACACGGGACCAAATTATACACAGACTATTACAGTTAGGTGCAGCTTCCTTTAAAATTTAATTCCTACAGTTACTGACCAAGCAAAAGTTTCAAGGGGGTTTAACTACAGACATTATGCAATGCAAACAGAAATTGCTTCTGTGCAAATGCAATAAGCAAAAACATGTTAGAGAGTCTGGAACAGCAAATTGGAAAAATTTTAATCTAGTATTTGGCCAATATTTTTTAATAGCACCTGGAAATGATATTGAAAAAACCTCCACAATTTAGATGTATTTTGCTGATTTATACAAGCTAAAAAAATATGAAGACCCAATTTCAGTTCTGATATTTTTCTGTCCTCCCAAATAAGTAGAGAAAAATAAACCAAAAGAAAAGAAGTATAAAATAGGTCTAATAAATAGCCTAAATAGATGGAGTGTGTTGAACAGCTGAACCTTTCTATTTGACCTATTGTCATTATAAATAAAGAGATTCTGAAATACAGAAAATCTTATTTCATAACACATTTCCAAGAATAGTAATTTCAGAGTATTAAGGAGAGGGAATCACTAGATAATGCATGATATTTTAAAAAGTTTACAAAAAAAAAAGAGAGGACAAAAATTAATGCCATTTTCAAAATATTAGTCTAGAAAACACACTAATCTGTAATATGCATGCAGCATGAAATGTTTTATGTTTTACACAGAAGTTTTAAAACTGAAATGTGGGTAAAATATTTTTGAGAGACTAAAATATAGTGGAAAACACAAGGGTTAATGGCAGGCTGAGGTACCAAACATGAAGAAGCAGTTTATCATTTTAATTGGGGGCAACAAATAAGAAAACAGAAAGCTTAAAGTTTCTGTCCTGGAGATTGCTGTCATGCACAGAAGTAAACAGAATTAAATGAAATATTTTTATCCCAATTTAGGAGATGTCATAGTTGACCTCTCGTTATCTGCTCTACATATGGTTGCAAAAGTGCAAATAGCTGTTATTTGGTTCTGAAAATGTTAGCTTTAGTTTCTTTGTTCTTTATTTGGAACTGGCACAAAAGAGTTTCAATAATACTGAATTTGGTGAATAGCCCAGGTCAGATTTGTGCATGCAATTTTGGTATATTTTATTTAAAGTACCTAATGCTTCATTTCTTTTTCACAACTATGTTTTTGTTTGGTACTTGTAAATATTTTTTGTTCAGAACTGAAATGTCCTGAGGTCAGAAATAATGGAACTTCAGCGTGCATACTTGATTTCCCAAAAATTATGCAGAGCCCTAACATCCCTGATAGGAATCATGTACTGCAATTCAGTTATTAAAATGCTAAAAATAATTTTGATAAATTACCCACTTTGGGGTACTAATAATTTGACAAGAGCATGTTTCAATTATACTTTGAGAGCAATGTCTTTACAAGACATTCTCCTGTACCTTCTAGATTGGCTCATTACATTACATTCCTTAGCACGTAATCTTTGCAACTCCTTGATTTTCAAATATTGAAAAAAACAAATCCCCCAAACCCTATGACAATTTAAGGGACAACCATATGCCCCATATTTTTAAAACCATAAAAAACCCCAAATAAACCAAAATGCAAGAACAAAACTCAAATAACCCTCTATCTTCCATTCTTTGAAAGCTATTTGGTGGTGTTGTTAATTTGTCAGTAAGTGTTTTAACAATTCTAACTTCTGTTTTCTGTATGTCAGATTAGTTTGTGATACCACATATGTTGTCTAAGTATATTGGCATTATGCAATTCTTCCTTGTCTAAATTTTTGTCCAAATAAATACAACTTTACACCAAAAGAAATTTGACAATAGATGGTTGGATTTGTATAATGATAAATAACTACTTTTGTAAATTTTTCTTGTTCATGAATGCTAAGTAAAGGAATCAGATTTTTGCCAGGCTGATCCTCCCTCATGGCCATTCATCACTTCTGTTCTCACTTAGTTCCAAGGCCACTTACTGGGCTGGGCAAAGAATTCTACACAAACCTTCAGTGGCTCATGTACAACTCCTCAAGGGAAAAAGATTTGCAACATGAAAAGCAGAATTTCATCGTTTTTGCAGAAGCTTTGTGTAGTAGCATTGTAAAAGGATTTTTTTAAAATTAAGTCTTAGCTAAAAATTCAAGTCTTGGCTTTCCTTACTGAATCATATTCATGTCTTTAGTTTAATGACCCTCTGCATTGGTGAAACTGCTTTCTGATTTCACTGAATATAAATACATTTGGCTATTAAATAAAACAAGGAAAATATTTTTGCTGTAGAGTTAAGCAAGAACAAGTTTTTAAAAGTTAACCTGGAAAAGTATTTGTTGACAGAAATCTAATATATTGACTCATTGTACCTTGTGGAATCTAGAAGGGAAATGAGAGGACAAAATACTGAAGTATATATTATTTATTGTGAATCAATGGTATTAAATGAAAAAAAGTCATCTCAAATTTTTCACCCTGTTCATTCCCCCAGGCAAACATGTAGTGAAAGCTGAGTAGTTTTCTTGATTTTTGTCCAATTTCTTGACTTTTACTTGGAACTATAGATTCTGAATATTTTTAAGACCTTAGAGGCTTCATTTAATGTAGAAGGATTTTAAACTTTTATGGATATCATAACAATATTCACAGATAAAATTTAATATTCTGTCCAGGTTTATTTGTATAAGATAGAAGTGTAAAATATTGCTAGTGGTGAGGGACTAATTTTAAACATCTAATGAGTATAATCTTAAAATATTAGCCTGACACTCAATATTCACTTGAAAAATATGGATCTAATTTAAACAGAGGCTTTAACAGTAACAACAATTGTATAATAAAATCCTGAAGCTCAACTTTATTTAATAATTTGTTTTCCTAATTTCTTCTTCTTTTTTTCCTTCTTACATGCCTCTCTTCATTCCTCTAATATTCTTTCTTTGTCACCATTTCTGGTAAAGTTTAGGAATAAATAAGTACTTCTAAAAACTGTTTTCTAAAATATATTTTACAGAAATTCAGCTTTTTTGTTATAACTAGGGAACAGAAGAAAAACCTGATTAACTTAAACTGATGCTTAAGCTGCATTGATGTCAGGCCATCCTGTTTTTTATTTGGCTCAAGACAATGAGAATGCCCTGTGCAGGAAGTTGCATTTGTCAGTCCTCCGTAGCCAGCGGGGAGCTCCTCACAACACACAAACCTCGGGAGTAATGTGGTTATGGTGGGAGAAAAGAAAAGGAAGAACACGTTGCTGAATTCAGCAAGTGAAACGTTGAGTTACATCAAAACAACATGGGTTTGTTCCACATTAAATTAGTTGTCTCGTGGGGATGTACTGAAACTTGGGGTTTGCTTCTAGCTGTGTGTGCAGAAAGAAATGGTGCAGAGGGATTTTATTAAGCATGCAGCATAGGTAGTGAGTTAGATAATACATTCAAGCCCATGTTTTGTTTTCCTATGTAGTGAAAAGACTACATAGAGGATGGATAGTCCAATGTACTGGCTTTTTCCTGGTAATCTAAATAAATAAATGCTTAGCAAATATTAGAGTGTGCTCATCCAGCACAGCAGTGCCTTTGTATGGCTTTTTTTTTCCCCTTGTATCCAAGCAAGTATCTATCTATCTTTTCTAAACTTGCAAGAAGCTGTTTGGTTTGGTTTTGCTTTTACTACACTTCTGAAATATTATGTAAGGACAGAGCTAAATCTATGTTGTATTATAACAGATCTTTAATGACCATGTGTTTAGCATGCTATTTTAAGTTGCTTGAATGGAGTATCAGTAAAAATACATAAAATATTTATTAGCTTCTTTTCCACTAGCTGTATTTCACAGCAGTGGTGATTTGCCTGATTAAGAGATTAGTGTCTCAGAAAAACATGTTTGTATGAGAATGAGCTCCAAATGCTCAGTGGTACCAAGCAGATTATTTTCTGTGGGATAGATGTGGTTCTAATTATTTGCCCTTACTTTCATCGCTATGTTGTATATTACTTTTTGGATTGCTGTATTATTGACAAAATGTGATTCTGTGGTGAAAAAAGAAAGTTATATTACAGAGAGAAGAGCAGAGATGCAGACCAAATTGAGAGGTATTATGGGGATTTTAAAGGATCATATGAGTTATATGCTAGTTCCTGAAATGAAAGTTTCTACAGACATGGTGGCAGCATATACATTGACAATTATAAATCATCTTCCAAAATGCTGTGAAATCTAGAACAAAAATTCAGCCTTATTAATGCAGAAAACTTGATACAACTTCCTTTTTTTCCATGGTCAGTAGCTAGGTGCTTTCTTACATTGCCAGTTTTTTTAATACTCCCGAGGAGAATTGCTGCTCTTTGGGGGTTTTTAATGCCACAATATTGTTCCCAATGGATGGTGAGTGTCACAGATAGCCCAGGGAAGCCTGAAAAGTGCCCTGTGGCCTGCAGGGCTCTCAGGTCTCTGGACCAAAACTAGTGTGTTGGTTTTCATGCAAAAAAGGCTTTACCAATGTAATGTGGCATCAAATCAGTAACTGCAATTTATATTTGTGTCTCAGTTACCCTAGAAAGACCTGTGGTAGAATTTATTTAAACTTGTGTCATCTTTTTCCTAGGGATAATATATGGAAAGAAAACACATCTTCCTCCTTTCATAATTTTGGAATTAGATTTTTAACTTAATCCTGGGAAGCGTTCTCTCTTTATCTTAGATCTTCTGCAGGGTGGGAACTTCTGAAGGAAAAAAAATCTTTTTTCTTACAACACCCCTTGAGTCTGAACTCCAGCAGCAGCCAAACAATAATCTTCTGATTTATAGAACAGTGTGGTGTAGAATATGCTGTGAGAGCAGAATTAATACAAAGCAAGTTAACATTGAGTCAGTGTTTTACAGACTGTGTGTGTGGTTAAGTGGTAGAAGCAGCATGCAAAGTGTTTAAGTTATCAGCTGTCTCCTTGCACCAAAACTGAATAGCTGTGTCAGCGCGGCCCTATGCCTACACTAATTACAAACAGGGATATGTTTTCGGATCTGTTGTAGGAGAAGAATACAGAGAAAAGCTTGGGAAATGTGACATTAATAATATCAGGTTGTACATTGCTACCTAAGTAAAAATTCTTGCTGAATCCATCAGTCACACTGCAGTACAGGCTCTATAGAGTAGTGTGAGCCTTCAGGTTTCTTAGAAATGCAGTTACCTGCCTAATGTTATTATCTAGTGTTGAGAAGCAGAATGTTGCTTCACTACACTATGCAAACCTACTGAAAATAATTGTATCTAGTCTCTCCAAGCCATTGAGTCTATATGACTGTGGTGGTCTAAACCTAGCTGGAAAATCAAACCCACTCAAGCTGCTCCCTTTCCAACACCCCCTTCTTATAATGGAGGAAACACAAGGAGACATTAGAAGTAGGAATAACAATTTACTGGAAATAGCAATAACCACTCCAAAATTAATGAAAAGGAGTGTACAACAGAGAGACAAAATTTTCTACCTGCAAATAAGATATGCACTACTGATGGTCCCCCCAGGCAGCACTTGATGTGGTTGCCAGCAAAGACACAAACTGGTGACAGGAGAACTTGCACAGTTTAGCTTTTTCCCGCCCCTCCCAGCCTGGAGAAAAGAAACAGAAGAATGCAGGGACATAACAAACACATGGAAGCTAATTCATCTGAACAAGGGGTTGGTCTAAATTAATGTAGGGTGAATATTCAGAATTGCTGTCAAAATGTCGACTGTGGCAATCCCGGTGCCAGGGCTCTCTCTTGGGGGCTGTGGCAGCGCTGGTGGCACCGTGGGGCTCTCCCCTGGTGCTGGGTGGCAGCATGGCCCTGACTCCTGGTCCCACACACTCTCTGGCAGGAGCCAGGCAGGCACAATGGCAAACTTTATTTCCAGCTGTGGCCTCTGCCTTCAGAGACCATGTCCCCAGCCGTGGTGGAGATGGTGTCAAATAGACAGTGCTCCACCCCTTTTCTCTGTCACCATGACAATGCCTTACTCTAGGAGCAGGAAAGCTTTACAAAATAGAGCTGTGGGAAAATGCATTGCTCTGGCACTTGGCCAAATGTGCCCCAAAATCATGCAGCTGGCCTTCCAGCTTTGTGCAGAATGAGGGGCTGGGGGAGCGTTTATGTCTCTTGCTGACTTGAGGCATTTGTCATATCTGTCCTTCCTTTGTCCTTGACTTCCTTTTTTGTTTATTCTGAATGTTCTGTACCATGGCTGATGGGTGAAGGTGTTATTTTTTTTAATTTGATTAGTATTCTATATATTCTCTAGTGTTTGCCATAAAATATGCTGAGACTTAATGTCTAGTTAGTTGATGTTTAATCTTGGAAGCTTGATGAGGAAGAGACCATGTTTTCTAGTGTTGCCTGCGTAGTTCTGCATTTAAAAATGCCTCTTTCTTCCACTGCCCCTTTCTGATCTTTTTTCTTTTATTTTCTCTTAAAGCAACAGCAATAATTACTTAAAGGCCTTTTAAAACAACAGAAAATATATGGTTATGTGTTGGTTGCTGTGCTCAGTTTTTGCTTTCACATGGTTGTGACATGGCAAGATTAATACAAGTGTAAGTCAACGTATACACTAAGTCAATTTTCCATGCAGAAAAGGAATCTAAATTAAAATGGCAGCTTGTAAACTCAATACAGCATGTGACAAGTTGACAAATGGTAAATAAAGCGTAGTAAAAAAGTGTAATTAATTTCAAGTCTGCAAATTTGTTCAAGTGGTTGATCTGGCAAACAAAGTTATTGTCTAATCCTCAGAAAATAAGAGATTAATCAGAAAATTACCCAGATAAATATAACTTATCCCTGATCAGTTTGGAGAGAAAAGAAGTGTGTACTGTTACTCTAAGAAAACTTGTTTATATATATGAATTTTCAATTTATTTTTTGAGAGTTGCAGATGAAAAAATAATTCAGCTTTTCTTAATTGATTCAGGATGAATACTTAGAATTGCTAGCTAATCCTCCATTCCTTGAAATTAATTCTTAAATTAGAAGAGTAGTATTTAGACCTTCCTGTCCATTGAGGCATAGTAATGAGCACTTAAGATCAAATCCCTTTTCTTTATACAGTAAATGCCTGCATATGTGGTCTTCAGTCACTGAGATTTGGTTTCTGTTTCCTTCAGCTGTTTCAGTTTGCTCGACAGAGCACAAACACACTGGAAGCACAGTATGGGCAGCATCCCTCCCATTTATTGCTGCAGCTGACTTTGTAATTGCTTTTCCTTTTGGGAATTCTTCTTCAAAGCATTGTAAATATTTATTCTAAGAATGATCTCGTGTGTCACATACTTCTTTGGACATGTTACAGTAAAAAATGATATTACCTTATTCTTTTCATTAAGACATGGGTGAACTTGAAAATTAAGGGGAGAGAAGACCCTGAATCTTGTAGCAATACATGATTTGTTGTTGAAATACCAATTTGGTGAAAATCTGTTTGTGTATTTTTAGGGGGAAAAAAAGGCCAGTGTATATCCATATTTTTTAAACAGTAGCACCTGAAAAATTTTAAGTTCTGCAATGTATAAATATTTTTTTCCTATTTAAATACAATATGATGATTAATTCTAATAGAAAGTTAGGTGAAAGATGCAAATTGGTTGCAGATGTTAAGCCACGTACTATTGTGGCTGGTAATTGTTAGAAGAAATGCTTCCCCTTAATGTTTTTAATATTATATAGCAGCTTCTGACATGATGAACTCCAAGGCATAAGAGTATCAGGCAAATATTAGATATTAAGTATAGAAATAAATTTAGTGGCATTTTTTGTAGATTAAAAATAATGGTGTTTGTGTATGTCACACAGATTCAGTTTTCTAGAAGCTCCATTTAGTTTTAAACTACTCTGTGTAGCAGAATTTATAGGGGGTGGCAAGAAATATGCACAGAAAAGCCTGAAAAAGCAAACAAAACCCTCATCAAAATCTACAAGCAAACATACACCCACGCCCTCAATATATAATGTTCATAAAATGGTGCATTTAGATAAGGAATACTAATGTATATGATGCTTAAAATAAAAAATATAAACGCTCTGAGTTATGCATTTTCAATTTCAACCTTGTTTTCAAATACAAAATTGCAAAAGGCATGATGAAAAATTTAGATTAATGATTGGAAGATTATCTGACTGAGGTTTGAGAATAAATACAGCATTCAAAGTATTACAGTAATTCCCAGCTTCATCATGTGAAGATGCTCTCTGACAATGGGCTTTTCAATTTCTTCATTTTACATCTTTTTCTCCTTTCCTGTTTCTGACAAATGTTAATAAAAGGGAGCTCTTGAGGGGTTATAACTGGATGTACAATTGTTAAGGAATAATCCTGTTGTACCTGATATGCTCTGACACAATTGCTAGTGTCCCCTTCAATCCACTGTTAGATATTTTGGTGTTTACACTGCTATTCAGCAAAAGATTTCTTTTATATGGTGCTCTATAGAATTGTGAAGTGCTCAAACATCTCAACAGCAGTCGTTATGAAAAAGGTTTTGTTTTATTCTCAATCTTAATTATCATAAATTTCTCATCTTCACTTATCCATTTTACTTTAAATTTCAACTTCAGAGTCAGTGTCTGCTGCTCAAGACTCCTGCGTTGTGCTGTGTCCAGAGTGATTCCAATGAGACACTGTTGCATAAATAGAGAGCTGCCATGCTAGAGGGAATACCAGCCAGCGGGATATGCTTTTTTAAAACCTTTTAAACATTGGCCAGGGGAAAAAATTATAACTGTTTCTTGCATGGTTCACCAGCAGGAAAGCATAGAGCAGGCAGAAACTGCGGGCAGAAATTTGGCATCGCTCTGTTGCTATTTCCGCGTGTGTCAGCAGGTGGCGGTGGAAGGCAGTGTAGGAGCTGGGAGAAAATCACCCACGAAGGGAAATGAAAAATAATGCTTGGAAAGAATTTGCTTTGCTTTCTGTGCTGTATGAGGCTTTGTTCTTCGGCGCATCTTTAGGCTAGATTATAAAAATAGTTTTATTTCTATTTTATTAGCAAATTGTTTCTTTGTCTTTTGGGGCCCATGACTAACTTATGGAAAATGCAAATCTTTGTCACAGATGCAGTGGTTTTGTGACATATATGAAAATAAACAATATGCAGGCAACCTGGGTGAAAGACGAGAGTTGTGAACAGAATAGTTAAAGTAATAGGGACAGCGAACTCATTCCCCTGATGCTTGCCACAAATCCATTTAGAAATTGTACAAGTAAACCACCACCAGAATTCATTCCCAGACTAAGGAAGGATTTACACTGTAAAAATAACAGAGTAGCGGTGCCATCTAGGGATTAATTTTCTTAGTGCTCTGTCACTGTTCTTCCTCTGGGTGTGGGCAGCATATGAAAAATGAGCAATGCTTTTAAAGTAATTTTGCCAATAAGTAACACTCCTGCCTTATGTGCTGCTTTGGAATGATATGTGCTGGAAAGAGTCAGCTCCATTTAGGAAAGTATGAAGCACTTAATTTCTTCTAAATCTTGTCTTTATTTTCTCTATTTTTGGCCAGAAGCATCTCAGGAAGTCATTATGTAGGAGCAGTGAATTTTAGGATGCTGTTGGCACAACACCTCATTATGCAATTGAGGAATATTTTCCTTTAAAATATACCTTTTTACTGCTGTTCCATTGTAAACCTTGAGCAGAAACTCCCAGCAGTGTGGTCCCGCTCTCTTAAAACTTGGTATGGGGCTAATGGAAATTAATCAAAGAAGAGAAAAATAGATAAAGTCTTTCTTCTTTATTTAAGATCAGTGTTATTACATGGGCATATTCTGTTCAGTGGCAGGAGTGTGATCTTGGGGAATGTGAACACAGAGATGAGAATTGAGAGGTATCAAAGTTTAATGGCAGCAATATGGATGTATATATCATAGGGTTTGGTTATTTGGGGTTTTTTCAGACGAAATTATAAATGGAGCTATGAAATATATTTTCCTGTGTAATATACAACATGGGTAATTTATTATTGCCGTTAATGAATACCTGAAAAAGTAATTTTCTTGTTTTTCTGCTGAAATTCATTATATTTTGCTCTAGCTGTTTATGTGCTTTATTTGCTTGAAGGTGCATTGTTTACAAATGAGATGCATTTCTTGTGGAGATTGTGGCTTGCTCACTAATCAGTTCAAGCCTGACAGTGCACATGGTTGCCTACTTTTATCTCCTGTTTTTCAAATGGTGAAAGTTTCAAAGGATAGAAGACAACAAGTGGGCTTTACTGAGAGTTAAGAGGTGATTTTTATGTTCTGTATTTTGAGTAGGTCTGCATTGGCCCAGCAAATAATCCTAAGTACTTCACTGTGTCAGCAGTTTTAGCCTCACACCATCTCAGATACTCATTTTTGGAGTGTCAGCCAACAGACATCAAACTGCCAACACTTCCCAGAAGGAAAGGAGCTCTCCAAAAATAAAGACAAGAGTTTGTACAACCTGATAAAGGAACCATTCTTACATGCAGTTAATTTTCTCCCAGTAAAGAGAATTATGTCTTCCACTTTCCTGGGATGAAGAATTTAAAATTAATTGTTGTTAGTAATACTTAACTTTTTCCCCCCTCTTTTTATTTTTTCTGATCTACATTTTCTGTGGAGTTTTTCCAGACTTTTCATAAAAGTCAGCAGGTGGCCAAAATGCTGTTGGATACCTGTAGATGGTCACAGCCTGACACTTTATGTCACTTGTTTTTCTAAGATATCCTCTGTGTTATTTGTGAACACATGCATGCTGCAAAGCATTGGAGACCAAAATAATACAGAAATAAGATTTCTTCCAAATATTTTTTAGTTTTGTTTTCCTGGAAAGTTGGGGATGCTATGGAAAGTCTGACACAAATGTCTATGTAGAAATCAAAACATTTTTTTTAAAAGATGTGAACATGACAAAGCTATTAAGTGAAGATAAAGAAATATTAGACACCTATAATTAAAATAATGAAGACTTTTAAAGAAGCTTGCTAATTTATAGTTCTTTAGCAAAAAAAATTTGTTATATGCAATGCTGTTTTACTCGGGGATTAATTCTAGTAAGTACTTGAAGGACTGTGTATCACGTTTCAACTATTATATCAATTACTATGTCATATTTTGAAGGGAACTAAATACACCAATTCTTACCCCATATCTTTTACTTTAAAGAATTGTTAAAAACCCAGCTGCACATTAACCACACTTCTCACGAAACACGTGTTATCTACTTTAGCACTCTTGACCTTATCATATGGTAATTTTCTAGCTTTTAAGAAGTAATTTTTGAGATTTTCAGAGGTACTCCCAGTTTCTTCCTAAGATGCTTTTGCTGTCTTAAGTAGTCTTTAAATGATTTACTTCTAGTACTTTCCCTTTATATTTTATATGTTGATTGCGTGCTGAACTCTTGCCTTGATGCATGAATAGTAAACGAAGATATAAAAAGCTTTAAACTCAATTTGAATCCGCTTCTAAAGTCAGACTATTTCATCTGGTAAATACAGGTTTCCTTATCTTTACTGCTACATAAATTAAAGACAAGAGTTAATGAGAATAAAAATAACTCAAATACTTTACTACTTAACATATATTGAGAAGGCTTTGCATTGCCAATGGTTTCATTGAAGATTAGTCTCCACTTTATTTGGGTGGTTTACATATGAATCTCTTCCTAGAAAGACAGAAAATGTGTATTGCTTTTTCATGCTTTACCAACCTTATCAGCTTTGTGCTTAATTGTTTTTAAGGTTTTGAAAAAATTTGAAGATGGCATCTCAGGCTTTAAAAATTACAACATAAATGATAGCAAAACTTTTGCTGAGGTGATTCATATTTAGAATCTTTTACATATTTAAATGTTATTATTACTGTTTTCTTTAAAGTCTTCCTATATCAGGCTTACAACTTGAACTCTTACACTGGATAGCAATATTTTCAATAACCCCAGTTATCTGCATGGCAGCATTCTCTATGAGCCCAATTAGAACCGTATAATCATAAAAATTATATAGGTTGAAAGGGACTTATGGCTGCTGTTCAGGAGAAAGGGCTAAAATCAGGAAGATGATAGCTTGTCTTAAGTGACCTTGCAGCTGGGGATGCTGAGGTCTGGAGAGTAGAAGTGAAGGAAACCCCACGTAATATGCCTGCGGTTGTTTATCCTCTGTGTTTTGAGAAGTGGAATCTCTGTCTAGAGATAACATAGGTGCTTGCAGAGACTGGGAGGCACTCTCACAGACGTGCTTGAGCTCCCTGTGTTGGGAGAGAGACCAAAGCTCAGAGCTCATAAAAAGCACAGGGAGATACCAGCATGGAGATAAACCCCATGTGTGTGGAACCTTGACAAATGGGTGCAGACAGCAGCCCCACTGTGTTCTGGGATGGACTGACCCTGACAGGGTCTCTGTTCCTGCTTGTGCCTCTGCCTGGGTGTTGCTCCAGGATCCCCTGGGTAGTGAGGATATTGAAATGTACTGTTTGCCTTTCAGCAGTGTTTTGTGCTTGTTCTGGCTGCCTGCCCATCTCAGCTCACATGGGTGCCAAGTGAGTAACCTCATGCTCATAGTGGGGCCAGTTGGGTCATGTTGTTCAAGGCTTTGCACTATTGGATTTTTCAATGTCTCCAAGGATAGATGCAGCTCCTGTTCCATGTGCAACTGCCCTCCCTGTGAATAAGCTCTTTCCTTTACTGAGTTAAAATTTCCCATATTCTGACATGTCCATTGCCTCTCTATGCATTTGAGAGGCGTTTCACTTAATCTTAACTATGTAGTTGTAAACATCAATAGGCTTTCCCCTTGGATTTCCTTTAAGTTTGAACAACTTTGTTTCTCTCAGTTTCTTTGCTCTTGACTGTGTTGGTAGCTTTTGGTTGCACTTCCTCCATTATGTCTGTCTTATCCTGGAGACTCCAAAACTGGTTGTGGTACATGTTTAATAATGAGCATTAAGAGAATGAGTTTATTTGAAAACAAACAAACAAAAACCCCACAACTAACAATGAAGTCATTGCTTGAAATAATCACAGAAAGCAAGAACCACTCTTGTGCTATAAATAGCATTTAGTAAACACCAATCAATTACAATAAGTGCTGCTTTGTAAGATTAGGATTTCTGTGGGAGAAGGTTGTTTGGAAAGTTATCTGGTACAGATTTAAAGAGACTTCCAAGCAATTCAACACAAGTCATGAGAAAAATTAAGAATATTATCAAGTTTAGCTATAGAGTATAATTTTAGTCCCCTTTTAATTTAGCTTCAACGTCCACCCACTGAAGTTTGTAGTTTTGTGTCTTCCTCCTAATACAAGAGTTCTCAACTGTTTCAGTTAGTGTTTTGATATTTGTCAAAATCTTCTTGAATTGTCCATGATGAATTGAATTGTCCAAGAACTTCAAAAGCCTTTTAAAAAGTATAGTTTAATTTTGTTACTCAACAAGTCAAATTGAATTTGAGATGACCAGTAAAAAATTTCAATTAATATATAATTATTACTCAGTATTTATAGGTGACTGATGTTGAGAAATTGGCAGGTATGCCTTGCAGAGGTTTCATTCATAATTTCCATTACTACTTACAACATTACTATCCAGCCTGTTCCTGTGCCAAATAATTATGATTGCTCCGAGTTCCTCCATCTAAAATGTATCCTACTCCCAAAGACTTCTTCTGAATAATGTCCTTCTATCCATGTAGTTAAATCACTCCTGATAATCCATCCTCCCAAGCACTGCCATTTCCATTTCTGATGGGTATGGCAAATGTGCAAATGTGGTTTTTGCCCTGTGTGTAGCCCTTTGCAGTGCTTTGTTCTTCCAGCCAGCTGTTTGTCATTTTACATCTCTGGCTCATCAGCTGGCATCTACTTGCAGCTGATCTCCCCTTGATCATTATTCACATTATGGGACCAGTGCGCACACCTGATTGTTCTATGGTCTACTTGTTACTTTTGTTTTCCTTTAAGGTGTTTTCTCACTCAACACCGATACTTGGAAGGAGTTTTCTGTAAATATCCTCAGCTGCTCTCTTGTTTTTTTAAATACCCCTTTCAAAACTTGCTTTTGGAATGCTTGAAGAAATATAGAGTTGTTAGATTTGTGTCTCATAAAACCTATAGCTCTTGGGTATGAAACAGATCTCCTCCTCCTCCTAATCTGATCTAAGAGCTACACATCCTAAAAAACAGCAGAGTCAGAGTATTTGGAGTGTCTAATTGCTTCAAGAAATTACGCTTGTGGACAGAATAAAACTACTACAAAGAACAATTTGGGAACAGCCCCATGCACCTTTCTTTGAAAGAAGTGTATATTTTACCTGTCAGCTATATGGGAAGTCATAGTAAACCACCTGTCCAAATGGGGCGCTAAAGGTATGATGTGTTCTCCAGTGTTAGTACTGATATTTATAGTGCTTTTTGTTTTGTTAAGGATCTCTTAGCCTTATGCTCAATCAAGTCTTACAGTGCAGCAAGGACAAATTTAGTCATCCTGCCCATATGATTTATTTGACTTGCTCATTAAATTTTAGAGAGAATTCTGTAGGATAGCCTGGTACCTAGTGTACAACTATGTACAGGAAAACTGTATATATAGTCCTAAATGGTGTAAGAAACTTTAGGGAAAGATGGAAAAGAAAATTGGCAAAACCGTAAATAAAGTGAATGTAGGAGCTTTTAGAACTCAAAGATAAAGTCACTTAAAGATGAAGAGTTAAAAACAAAAAAAAAGTGTGAAATATATGGCCCATTCAAACTATGGAGTAATATGTAAAAAATGTAAAAATATGTAAAAAATGGCCTTATTTAAAGTATTGTTCATGTGAAACAGCTGTAGCTCAGTGTTCTTTGGAGGTCTGAGTAAAATTTTTGCATGTAGTCTCAAAGAAGAGAAACAAATGAACTGCAAAAGTTCATGCTTTCTTTAAATCTGATGTATTTCAATGGAGATAAAGGAAGATGTTACCTACATAATTCTTTCTTCTTTTGATTTTAAACTGAAACTTGTATTTAATGTTGTTTTATCATGCAATGGGCTTAACAGAATTTGATTCAAGCAATTCATTGAAGGTATAATCTGTTTTATTGCTGCATCCTCTTGACCATAAAGGCTCAAGAAACAGGTATAAGGTCCAATGAGACTTGCAGGTATCAGTGTCTTAAAAATTCTTCCGTGTAGTTTTACTAGGTTTTTGGAGATTGGACATTACCCCACTGCAGTGGCAGTTTTCCCTTAGAGACACTGCCTGCTAAGTGCTCTGGATGTAGATCTTGCTGCTGTATTTCAAATTGTTTTCTAATATTTTTAAAAAAACTTCTATAAAATTATATTGTAAAGAAAAGTGTCTAAATACTACTTAAAAAATTCTCTCATGTCCTTCGGATCCCTGAATTTTCCCCATAAGCATGCTTAAGTGGATTGTTTTTGTTAGTTTTTGTTCTTGAAATGTATTATTCACTTTCAGAATAAAGAAACAAAAAACTGCCAGAACCCTCATCACCTCCAAAAGCAGTTATCACACTTAGCCAAACACAGTAAAAGATACTTAAATTAATTGCATTTATTAGAGGGACTTGTAGGCATATGCTGTTCCACAGTTGATCAAAATTAATTGAAATTTGTCTGTGAATAAAACCAGAACATCCACTTTTATTGCATATGAATTATGATTTTTAGGGACTAAAATATGAAAAGGTAGAACTAGAAAATGTTCTTAATCAATATGTTTAGAATGTTTTTTTTTAATACTAATGAGCAGTCCACTCTTTTTTTAGTAAATTACAATTTGTCACTTTACAATTTGATGAAATGTTTCTGATATTTACTGAAGCCTAACAAAGTAGGGTTTCCTTTACTACATATAGTAAATGTGGTCTTTTTCTTTCAAAGTAGTTTTAGCTATGAGCTTGCTATAATGCAGGACCAATTTACCATAAATCGTAAAGTTTCAAAATACTTAAAATCATTCTGGGAACCAATGTGAGACTTCTGAAATCACTTGAAACCTTACACATCTTATTTTGCTGAAGATTCCATACTGGCTCTTTCTTTTTGTACTGATGTTGCTCTCCTGAAGCGCAGAAATCTTCATATTTATAGAGCTATTTATTGCTAATTATCAATCTTGCATTTCTGCTATCCTTGCGTCATGGATGTGCAAGATCACCCACTGTTTTGGGTGATCAACTCAGCAATGGTGTAGCATGATTTCAAGCATTTCTAGTTGTCCTGTAGGTGCATTTCCATGGAGTAAATACGACAGGCCCTAAAGTTTGGCAGGGCTTTATGCCTAGTTTTGTTGCTGAGTAGTTCTCCATTCTCTAATGGATGAGTGTTTGTGTGCAGCTGAGAGTTTTCAGTCACAAGAAAGGGGCAGGAGGAGCTTTGGGTTAATGCAAGCTCAGGTTTCAGGGTCTGGTGAAACCCACTCAAGCCACAGGCTGATCTTCACTTCCCAGTCCATTTTGGCTCTTCACTGTAACACTGTTCCATCTGTGCTGTTTGCAAGCTGGCGTTCTTCTCCTGCTTTCCCCTTCAGAACTCCTCATTCCATCCATAAAAACGCTTTTTAAATTGTGTTTGGGAGTGACAGCTGTAGCGTACCTTCATGCTCTTTTTGAGAAAAACACCTAAGTGTTTTTATATTCCTCACATAAGTGAGGAAAAGAACTCATGCTCACAGGAACCCCATCTGAGGTTTCCAGTTGGATAAAAATAAAAAGCACAAAAAAAAAGTTACTACCCTACTTCAAAAACACTGCAAATTTTTCATGTTGTGCAGCAAACATGCTAGAAATGTCTGTAGTTTCAGCAGGAAAGAAAACTTATGCAGACTACTGTTGCAAGATATTTGGGCAAATAATGAATTTATTTCCAAGAAATAGGATGGGATATTGACCACTCAATATTATTAAATCCACCAAACTGTCCTTACCTTTTTTTTTTCAATTGGATGAGGATTTTATAACATGTTGAGTGGTATTTCAGAGAATATAGAAATCTCTTGCTGCTGTTGCAGTGTTAAAAGAAAGAGGCTGATGTGCCCTAAAAGGGCAGCTTACAAGAGGAGCAGAATCATTGGTAATTTTTATTTCTTTTCAAAAGGCAAAATGTTATTTCCTGACCAACTCTTAACAGGAATTTTATAAAAGAAGCAGAAGCATTGTGCATGTCCACTGGTAGTTCACTTACAGAAACACCATGTTTTGCAGTCCTTTGTTCCTGTATTGTTATTGTCCATAGAAGTCCCTGACAGCCATTCTCACAGAAAGCGTGACAATAGAAAGGAGGAAATAAAGAAAGAAATAGCTGTATTAAATTTGTCTGCCTTTTAAATAAAGTTACTATTTTCCCCACAATCTGTCAGAAAGTAATTGTTTTGCTATCTAGCTGTAGCAAATTTTAACAGCAAGAAACTCGTTATTTAAAGGGCTTTTAAATTTCATATATTTTCTCATTCAACAGTAATCTTTCAAATTCTGTTCCTTTATTCTGCTAATACTGCTGCCTAAATTGCTAGCAGAGTATTATTTCTCATTTGGGTTGAGGTTCAATGCTGAAGGAAGCTGTAGTTCCAACATGCTCAGTTTTTCGTTTCCTGGCATTCTTAGTGTAATATTCTTGAATAAGTTCCACATAAATTGTCTGAGAGCCGAGTCTTTCTGTGAAGGAAGGAGAGAACAAAAGGTTTATGTGTTTTAGGCACAGGGCTATGTTGAAAAGCTGACTCTCCAGCACTCAAGTTAGAAAATTTCAAGGGGTTTCATGTTGTTTTGGTTTTGTGGTTTTTGTGGATTTTTTTTTTTGTGTGTGTTTTGTTTTTGTGGTTTTTTTTTTCAAGTTTTCATATACCTTACCTGGGAAATCCACATTCTTCTGGAGTGAAATTACAAGTGGAAAAACTGTGGACACGTGGCACATGTCTAAGGCAATACACTTCTTTCTTCCTCCTTATGTCATAATAAGACATTAACTACTATTAAACCTCTTACACATTGGAATTCTGAAATAAGTCATATTATTGTGTGACATATGTACAGTGGTATGCATCTTTATGTTCACCTGGAAAAAAGTTTTAATAAAGCTATAATTTCATGTGGTGTGATCTTTCTAGTGATGAAAAGTATAAATATTGCTCTCAGATCTTGGCTAAATATGTGTAAATACCTTTTCTATTTTTTTATGCACTTGTAAAAGAAACTTATTCAAAAACACATCTGTCTTATGCACTGCCTATTTTGTGGAGGTTTAGAATCAGTCTATCTTTAAGAAAATAAATCCCTGATTTCTAGGTTAGGTCTCAGAATTATCAGAAGTATATCGAGCTATGTAAGTTACTTTTACTATTTGTAAGTTTTTCTTAATTACTTCAAGCTGCTGTTAAGAGCAAATAACTCTTTTTTCTAAACAGTAAGATTTTTGGCACAATTTTATATACAATTCTACAGTTACTTATGAAACAAATGACCTCGTGGTATCTGTAATATGTTTCTCAATAAACATGCACATGATAAAGAATAATATATGAAAAAAACCTGAACTATTTCAGCTTTGCTTTTTTTGTTTTATTCGATGCAGTTGTATCCAGTCTGTATTTTCAATGTCATCAATGTGCCCTTATAATGAAGACTAAAATATGTCCAAATCACTGATTTTTAATTGAGAGAAATTGTACCATGGTTAATCATTAGAAAGATTTGGGTTTTTCTTTAGACATTGAGGGTTTAGTCATTTTGCTTTTCAAATGCCTACCTTTTTCACCATCAGGTGTGGATTACTGTGTCTGTAACAAGACTTTTATTAAGACTTCTACCTCTTCTTCCTTGCTGTTGGAGGAATGGATTCTTCTAAATACTTGGTATTAGTTCCCCAAGAACTGAATAAGGTTCTGAAATGTGCTATTCATAAGTATAAAAAGGCATTTTTCAGCTAGGAGTATGTAGAATTCAGTTCCTTGGAGTTTTTGTTCTCTTACATGAAATCTAAATCTGAACTTTGGTGCTTTATGTGGGGAATTTTGTACTGAATTTTTTCCTGGAAATATACTTTTAAGAAATAATCTATTTTGCAGAAGGGGCTGACCTACCAGACTTTGGGTCGAAAGGGGGCAGAAGAGACTAAGTGAAGTTTTGAGATAACATTTACAACCAAAATTGGAGAAATTTACATTCTAGAACAACATCATTATGAGGTTTAAAACTATTAATCAAAAATTATAACCTTGTACTTTTTCTTTGTGGTTCAGGAAGACAGTCAACATGCTGTAGCCTTTGCATGGCAAATTAGATGCCCTTTGCTGAAAAAACCAGTTTTTATCCAGATTTATCTCAGTGTTTTGCAGGAGTTTATTTGTCAACTTAATTAGAGAAAAAAAAAGCCCCAAATTATCAGTAAGGCATAATTTACTTACACGTTAACCTTGCTTGGATGTACATTCTGGTAATGTTTAGCTGCTCTGTTAGGTGATTGTCCATACAGTTTATGCTTAGGCAGTTTATGTTTTGAACATGCATGTGTAATGTAGCTATGAAACCTTAGGCAAAATACGCTGCAGTATCATCCCTTCAAGGTGACTTTCTTTCACGCTTTGGTGCTTCTTACATTTCCATTCGTCTATGTGCCATATCTCGCTTCATATCCAGCTGGATTACACAGAAATTGATCGTGATTTTTAAGATAGAGCCAAAACTCCCAGGAGATCATCTTTATGCAAATCACATACTCGAGAGGAGTGAATAGATGCTTAGAATAAAGGAAAAGTGGATAATTACCTGTTGGGTGGTAAATAATCATATGCCTAAAAGAAGACAGAAAAATAAGCACTGTGTGTGCTTGTCTTTGATATTTTTGCCTTTGATATAATTTAAGATTCTTGGTATAGTGCTTAATATTTAGAGAAAAAATGTCATTTTACAGACAGAAGAATTTAATTTAGTTATATTTTCCTTGCTCTATTGCACAGCCTTCATTTGTTTCTCAATCTGTTTGTATATTATATCTCTGTAAAAGTGCTTTTTTGTTTGGGGCGGTAGTAGTTGTTGGTTATGGTTTTTTTTAAGAAGAATATTTTAGACTTGAAGCAGTATGAGATTGGAAAATCCTGCTGGTCAGACAAGCAGCATTCTGGCTTGTTGCATTTTATTTGTTGGTGGGAGTATTTTTTGCAGCTGTTTTGATTGTTTGGTTTTTTTTAAGAAGCAGACCCAGACATAAAAGATTTTATTTTGAAAGCTTACAAAAAAGATAGTGTCTTATCAAATTATACATGCTATGTATACACACAGACTCTACTTCTAATGATAAAAGGAAAAATATTAAAATTACTTATGAAATTTCTCTTTTTTACAAAGTGACTGCAAGGGGTTTTGTGTACATAAATTGTAATTGTGTGTAATACTTAAATGATAGCATTTATAATTTGAGGCAGGGCTTCAAATTGGTACTTTAGAGTAAATAAATTCATTTTAGCCTAAAAGAAAATGCTTGTTATTTCCGCTGACCATTTTTGAAGTGTCATGTGCACATATTGGAGGAATAGCAGTATTAGAAGGGGAAAACAGAAGTGAATTGTATAATCTGACTGATTTTAGTAGTTCATAGTGAAAAACAAAGACCTGAGTCGTGAAAAAAATGTTGCTGATTGCCCATATCTCTGTCCATATGCCTAATGCATGTGTGTATGCATATATTCCTAGTTTGGCTCACTTAGATTTTAGAAGGATTAATTCTATGCTTTCAATTAAGAAATAAATTATTTTCAGAATCAGAGCCCTTCTACTACATAGAGATGCTTGATTAATAAAGTATTTATGGAAACAATCTTCAGTCATCTGTATAAGCTCTAAACAAGTCTTTGAAGCTGTAAGAATTTTGCTGTGGCATATTTTTACTGTTTCTTTTTATGTTACCATTCTTAGTTGCTTTTTGTTACTTCTGTTTTCTTAATAACAACTACAAACTTGTCGAATACCCAGCTCCTAAAAATTCATTATTTTGACAACTAGCTTGCTAAGTTGTACAAAAATCTTCTTGTGATATGTTGGAAAAGTAGATGCATGAACTGAAAAGTAGATGTTATTAATAAAGATAAATTATATTTTTTCTTTAGAGTATATTTTAAAATACTTCCTTCCCTAAAATAATGGTCAATCTCAGCTGATAATTAAATCCTAACTTCCATGGTAGATAGGGTACCTCTTGACAGGTTTCGCAGCCCACTAATAATTAAGTTAATGATCTTTTCATTTTTTAGATGAACAAACTCATTGTTTTCCTTTGTAAAGATAGTGTTACAGAATCACAGAATGTTTGAGGTTGGCAGGGACCTCTGGAGGTCATCTGCTTTCACACCTCTGCTCAGGCAGGACCATTTAGGGCAGGTTGCTCAGGACTGTGTCCAGTGGAATTGGAGTATCTCCAGGGATGGAGAGTCCACAATCCATCTGCAGAGGGCTGTGTTCCAGTACTCAGGATGATAAAATCTTCCCCTATATTCAGAGGGGTCTCCTGTGCTTCAGTTTGTCCCTAGGGCCCTTTGCTGGCCTATGCCAGTAGCTCCACAGCTCTCTTGTGGACTGGAGCCCAGAACTGGACCCAGCATCTGAGAAGTGCTCTGACAAGAGGGGAGACCTCGCTTCCCTTGAGCTCTTGGCAGTGGCTTGCCTCACGCAGCCCAGGATCCCATTTACATTCTTTTAGGCAAGGGCACATTGCTGGCTCGTGTTTAACTTGTCCACAGTGTGTATCTACAGCTTTAAGTGAATTTGGTTTTCCTAGATATTTTTCCTCAAGTGCAGTCAAGACTCTGTAATTTTTCTTTGGGGGGAAAACATAAAATTTGGAGTTAGTTAAAACCTGCCAAATTGTATCTTTTGGGATTCATGGCTTCATGCTGTTATTTTTTGTCTTTATAGTATTTCTGGTTTTGTACTGAGACGCTAACTAGATTATTGTGTTGGACATTATATGAAGTTCAGGTTTTCATTCATATGGATTAATATAATTTTAAAAGAATATTAAATGCAGTACAGTATCTTTTTGGCAAGATATCAGAAACTGTGTTTATTAATGCCTCAGAATAGTTCCCAGAGCAGAAAGAGTAGATATAACTACCATAAAAATCGAGTAGATTGCATAAAACGTTAGTGTGTGGAATCCTAGCTCATATTGATAAACACTTTACAGATAATTGCATTCTACTGATCTGCTATGCAGTGTGAAGAGGCTAATAGGGTACAACCTCCAATACACTTCCAAGTGTACAACAGTGACAAAATTGTTGACAGAAAATGCAATTGAGAATATCTTATGGTTGATAACTAATCTACAAGATAACATGGCTGTTTTGAAATGAGATATGTAGGAATATTATCAACTCATTCTCTAGAAATACTTGCCAAATGTTGAAGAAAAATTCAGCAAAGTGAACTTTACAGTTTGCACAGTGTATTACAGGCATCCCAGGAGCACCTTGTTGGACATACAGCTAGAATCACACATACCTGAGTCACAGCCCATTATTGACATGTGCCATGTAATTTTTCACACGTTCTTTGAGCAGCAGTCAAAATATGTTTTTGCTCTTCAATTCTCCAGTTTCAGCCTCACCTTCTGATCTCCTCTGTGTTTTATGCATACATCTTACCAATGCTCAGTGCCCTTCCCTGTAGGATTCTGTACAAATTTTTACATTCTAATCCTGTAGACTTACAAACTTTTTACTGAGAGAATCATGGTTATTAAAAAGAAGAAAATGTGTTTCCTCCTTTCTGGTTCTCCATCACCTGACCTAAAAGGGTGCAGCCTGGAAGAAGGGTGCAGTATGTTTTTCTTTCCAGCAGTAGTTATCGCTTCGTTTCCTTTGAGGGAGCTCAGATGTGATAAGATAAAAGAAATGAAGCTTTAAGTTATCTTTTTAATCCTCATTCCTAAGATTACTTTTAAAGAAGGTATTTTCTCCTATCTCAAGGGATGTTCCAGTGTAACTTCTACTAATATTTATTCCAGAAATATAAGGTTTTTGTAGAGATTGCAGAAATAGCACTAACACAAAAATGCATGACAGTTATACAGAATAATACAAATGTAGTATATTTTTATCAAACCTTAGTTTTTCAGAGAGAAAAGTTGGGGTTTTTTTTCAGAGAGTTTTTTCCTAATATTTTCTTATGCAAAATTATTATTTTATCCTTCTTTCTTCGTTTCATCTAAAGCAATATTTTTGCCACTAAAAAGGTCATCTGGTAGTCCATCATTTATCTTGTGCAAAGCAACATGAAGTTTATCCTATGTTTTTTAATACTTCCTAGTTATTAACCAAAAAGAGACATTTTATAATGGGAAAGGGTAAGATCCCAAGTGTCAGAATTCTATATTGAAGTCTTTAGCTTTAGACAGGAAAAGGTTGAATTAGACAGTTGACACAGCACAACTGTACCTTTTACAGAAAGGCCTCATAATATAGAGGGAAAAAAGTCAGGTTAAAATCTGACAAATCTGAAATTAAGAGCCAAGGCCTTAATTGGAAGGAAGCACTCAAAAATCCTAGACAGAGAAACCCCTTCATGTCTGGAGTCAAACTCTGCCCAAATTGAGATTTCACAGGTGTTTTTCCTTGTGGAAGCAACAATGAAAAGTAACTGTGTTTATATTATTTTAAATGATCTATACTTTAAC
This sequence comes from Melozone crissalis, assembly GCF_028551555.1. Taxonomy (NCBI): domain Eukaryota; kingdom Metazoa; phylum Chordata; class Aves; order Passeriformes; family Passerellidae; genus Melozone; species Melozone crissalis. Next base: position 28,237,833 of record NW_026535784.1, on the reverse strand, counting down.
CACTTTTCAAGTGTAAAGTAGACTTTGATGCATTTTTTTTACCAGATAAATGTATTATCAAATTCTGTGCAACTGTTCAAAGCATAATTTACTACTTTGGGTGGAGTATGACCAAGATTTATGATGTTTGCCTTGTTACTTAAGGAGGGACTCTCCGAACTAAATGTTTTCCCCTGGAAAAAAATATGGACATGTATCTTCATCTTACCAGATAGGTGTGTCCAATACAAGATTCAGCTAATGCCAAATCTTACCATTTCAGAATGTATAACTTCCCTTTAAAATGTTTAAAATTTAACTATAACAAAGCTATGAAAGTCTCATACTATGAAGTCATCATTTAGTAAGAAGCCATTTGTTACTTAGCTGTTTGAAAGCTAGTTTAATGTTATTAATTTTTTTATCCAATATTTCATATTATAATGCACAAAGAGACTTACTACTAAATATTACTAAAATATACACCATGTTGTATATTTTATGTAATACAAAGAAACATAAAAAAATAAAGAATATTGTTTCTTTGCAGAAATTTTATGTAATACCTTCAATCTCTTTAATTAACTAGAAACCTGTCCATTATCAAAAAGGAGTGACATGATATTGCAGCATGTGTTACTGAAGGTTAAAACAGTAGCAGAAAACTTACAGGAAATAATTTTGCAAGAAAACTGCCATATGAGGCTCAAGGAAAAAGCACATAAAGGGATATAAAACTGTTAACAAAAATTGATCATTTCCAGTAGTTCAGGAACAACCAAGGAAATTGGCATTTTTTTTAATATTTAATACATTAAATTCTTTCTTTTACATTTATAAAACTGCACTCTGTAATGTCTGTAAAGGCACTGAAAATGTAAACTTTATCTGAAATTTAGCAATTGATAAAATTGGCTTTGTCTTCTGTTTGGCTGTTCATTAGGGCATAGTATTTGCTTCATATTCCTTCTGTTGACTTCACCATCATATTTCTGTTGTGAAAGGTTATTTTTAGTAACCACAGGAAGATTATTTCAAATTTTAGAATAATGACTGCTTTAGGGAATCTGGTTCTTTCTAGTTTTGTTTCATCAGGTGTTTCGCAATCTTCATTCCTACTTCTTGTTCATTTGAGAATCTTAATCCAGTTGAGAAATTTAAGTTGGTCCTTTCCATCTTTTTCTCTTTGACATTTTCTCTTTCAAGAGTGTAATTGTACTTGTATGAAACATCTTTAAACATAAGACGGAGTATAGATACAATTGGCTTCTATAGGACTGAGTTTTTTTGTTTGCGTTTGTTGGGGTTTGGGGGGTTGGTTGCTTTGGTGTTTTTGGTTTGTGGTTTTTTGGGGGTGTTTTTGGTTTGGTTTGTTTTTTTTTTTGGTGGGGGGAGGGATTATTTTGTTGGGTTTTTTTTCCTCTCACCTTCAGAATATGTGGGGAAAACTGTGGGCTGCTCAGATGTGTTGTGTGCCAGGAGGAAGTCATCCTTACCAAATGTGATAAGTCTGTTACCTCTTTGCTGGAATAATTTCTGTAGTCTGACTTGCAAGTGTGTGAAGACAGAACAGCTCCATTTATGAACTGATGCTGCACTAAACAAGATGAGCAGTCAGGGGAGAAGCGTGGGCAGGGGGGAGGCAGTGCTGGAGTTACAATCATGCCCTGGTTCTGAGGTGTCATGGTGAGGCTGATCCCTGCCAGAGGTGCCTCAGCAGCACTGTAGAGGTTTGTAGGATTGCTCATATCAAATGGCAAGCACAAGTTCTGAGGGTTTCTTCTGAGGGGTGTCGTGTTTTTTCTTGCTGTTAACCTGCTGAGTAAGCCAGCTTGTTGCTGATCCTTCCTTTCATGGGGCATTCAAAAGGGACAGGGATTTGCAAGATGCATTTGGGTACTAGAGAGTAAACAGAACTCGTGTATGCATAAAATGAGCAGCATGCAGATTTTGTCTTTCAGATGTGTATGCTATTAAACACCAACTGGTTCTGTTATTTTAAAGATCCTCACAAAGTCTTGTCTCAGACTTTGTGTTTTGAAGCAAACATTCCTCCAAGCTAGTCTTGTCCAGCATTTTAAAACTTTGACTATTGTTATGAGAGGTCACAAGAATTTTTGATGAAAGAAGCAACCTATGATTGGCAGTGCCTGGGGTTTGCATCAGTACACTGCTAATGGTCCACTAGATTTAATAAGGATTTAGCAGTAATGACAAAATCTTCTATTGAATCGAGATAAGTATTGCAATTTTAAATTATTTAAATACAAAAGATTATCTTTTAAGAGGTTGGCCTACCTAAGAGTTGTATTGTTAGATGATGGTACTTGTGTGTTAGGCCAAAATGTCAGAGCATTGGACTCCATTAGGAAAACAGTGGTGCAGTTTCAGTTCTAAAAAGGTATTGCTTTTATCTTGCTTACTGAAGTACTCCGAGTGTAAAACATAAAACTTCTGTATTTATCTAAGTGTGTCTTGCATATGAAATATTTCTGACACTTTTTTCCATTCTTGTTGCAGTCTGTGGCTCCCTCACCCATCTAGTACAGACAAATTATTTGCATAGATTTTACAAGTGTATTTTCTGGCAAACTTTCTGGTCAGTGCATAGAATATGTTTATCTGAAATTTGTATCTTTAGTAAGTCTTTCAGAATAGTCTTTTAATTTCTCAGTTTTTAATCAGTTTTCTAGCATGTGGTTTAGACTGCTCATTTACTATAAATATGGTATTTACTTTACATTACTATAATTTTGTTCTCCTGTATTTAGACATTGCATCTTTCTATGTTATGAAGGTTGTCTTTGTGTGTTAGAGCTGTCTTTTCTAAAGCTTATCCTCATTTTAGGGAGTAAATGGAAAACATAATTGATTCAATAGATTGTTTTGTCATGCAGCAGTCATAAATAAATAATACAGTATTGCTGTAAGAGAAGAAGGGGGCCAAAGAGTATACATTGTACCATGAGGGTTACCACACAACAGCCCATTACACAAATTCAATTAAACATTTTACATACGTGTGTGTGTGTGCATATAAATATTTGGTAGCCTTCTTAAAAAGATCTTTAATTCTAGCTAGAGGAAAAAAAATGTACCAGGAAGCTCTGTGTGTTATGTTGCTTTTTAAAGCTGACAGGGAGGAAATGGAAATGAAAATACTTTTCAAAGGTATGGGTTTTCAAGCCCACTACACTGAAAATAGTTGTATTGTTCTTAGAAACCTTTTAGAGCAAGACACTGCTAATGCCAAGGTCACAGGTTCAATGTCTGTATGGGCCATTCACTTGAGATCTGGACTCAATGATCATTCTTGGTCTCTTCCAACTCAGAGCGTTCTGTGATTCTGTGAAAAATTCTGTGCTAATCATGTTCATTAATTCATGAGAAATCCAAGTTTCCTATCTGATTTGTTCCTTTCCTTATTGATAATAGTACAGTAAATAATCAGTGAGAGATCTCAACTTCAGAGGAAAAAAGGTAAATTGATCTCTGAATAAAAAAATACCTTTGTGTCGGAACATAGCTACTTCTTTTGCAGTCTTAGGGGGCAGTTTTATTTCAAGTACAATCATAAAAAATATGTGGAATAAATTGCTTTCACCTCTATGGTAGCTAATAAACCCCCTTAATTCCACAATGGCAATTAAATCTAGAATTGGTTTGAAAGAAGAAAATGAAGTTGTGTTTTTTCCATCTTGGGAGGTGTGGATAGGCTTTAGAAATTCCCAGTAGGTGGAGAGATTTTTCCTGTTGATGTTTTCATGCCTGTTTTGCTGCTGTGAATAATACTGCATTATAATAGATATTTGGGGTCAAATATCTCAATCCCTGCAGGCAAGAGCCATGAGGGAACTCTCAGCCAGTGCTAATTCAGTTGCTGAGTTACCAGTACTGCTACTACATATATCTTGATTTCATCGAAGTAGTTGTGTTTTGCTATGCTTAGGATGTAAATATGCCTTTACATCACTACTTTTAGTGACAGAAATGAAGTTATTGTCATGTATAGGGATGTTCTTTGCATGTGCCAAAAAACATTGGTCTGTACAGAGAATACCTTGTTCATTTCTGCAGATTTGGGATTAAGCCTCTAGTACCTAGGGTTTCTTTTCCAGTATGCTTTGTGAGCTTTAGGTATTCTTTTGTTCCTTGAAGATAGCAATACAAAAATGACACAATTATGATTTTTTTAAATGTAAATTGAGAAGATTTTTTGTACATTATTTTGGTTTTTAAACCTTTAGTTTGAGTTTTGTATTTGAATATTATTTTCTACAAGGTGTGATTTCTCGTTTTGTTTTGTGACTTTTTGGACTGTAGTTGATCACACCAATCACAGCATTGTTTTTCTTAAATAAAGACCCAGCAAAACCAAAACCCAAAAAAATAGACCAATAAACAAACAAAAAAAAATAACACCCACCAAAAACCTTACCACCCCAAAATAATAATCTGTAGTCAGTGTTTATTGATTTCTGATAACTACACTGGTTATTTCCAGGTGATGGAGCGGATTTTCTGTTAGGATGTTCTGTATACATTCTTGGCCAAAACATGTTCTGTTTCATCCCCAAATGTAAATTACTAACATAGCAACCTCAATTACTATTTGATATTAGTACTTAACGTTATGCAAACAGTATGCATTGCTTTTGGCAAACAACTGGGAAAGCAAAAGTCCCTGCCTAGAAGAGCTTACAGCTAACAAAATTCAAAATAGCTACTAAGAGCATACAAAAAAATTTGACTTATAATCTGACATATCTATATTTACATATATATGTCTGCATTTCTCTAACATGTGCAACTATAGGTGCATTAAAAACTTGGTGTTTTTTCATAATCTCATAAAAATTGTAATTCTGGTCTAGCTACTTGTACACATTAACAAGTAATGCCATTTCTTAACTTGCATTTATAGTCATGGTGAGGCAGGAACAGGTGTTTTTCCCAAGGAATATTGGATAAAGTAGGCATACAAGTAGAAACAGCCATCTTGAATGTGATGATTTTCTGTGTGATCTCTAAAAAGGGCATTTGTACATATATATCTGTGTATATAGATAGATATTGTGTTCCACGTGTATTTTCACATGCAGTCAACATGCTGCTGTGATAAATGGGTTTATTTCAGCCTTTTATCCTTATATCTACAGCTTTGCATCTATTTGTGTGTATGCTTGCATGCACTATATTTAGTTTCTACTGTAGGTACTGGCATTATTGTATTTATTGTTTTACTTTCCAGTGTATATAGGGTGTTAAGGAATCAAGTATTGTACACACAATGTTAACTCTCTTGGGGGTTCTGCTTATAAGTTTGAATTGGCCATTTGTGCCATGCTGTCTATAGAAATGCTTTAAATTTTAAATTTATTTCCTCCAATTCATGAATAAAGATTTTAAGTGATCCTTATTTAGAAAATACCATTAAAGTTGTGACCTTTGCCTCAGCCTTACTTCATGCCACTCTCATGCCATACTTGTCTTCCCCCTTTTTGTTTCTCATATCTGCAGCTGTGGTCCATTTCTCCCCTCCATTCCATATGAGATGAGTTGTACACCTTCAGAATGGCTACTTCATGCTGTCCACCTCATATATAATTTAAAACAGTCACCTGTATATTAACTGTAGCAAAGAATTAAAAAGTATAAATTCTGAAACATTATATTTACATCATTTTGTGCCCACATGTTTAATTTTCTCCTCTGTTTCTTTTTCTATATTCTTTGGAGTCTTCTCACAGTGGTGAAAATTTACTTTCTTATGCCTGAGTTTTTGCAGTTTGTATTTCCTGGCATACCCTCTCTGGGGCTGGAGCCCGGATGGCACCAGACTTGGTTACCCCCATGTTTTGTGCTTATGACAGGACACAGTCACTTCAAGATGTGGTGACTAGAATTGGGCAAAGCCTCTCTTTTCTACCAGTGACCTACAAGTCACAACACCTGAATAGAGAGCTTCATGTGCCCTGATCTTGCCATGAGCTCCTTAAAAACTTGGGGATATGGGCAGGGATATGCCTGTTTCCTGCACTCCACTGTCCCTTACGAAAAATGTTTTTGTGAGAAATCTGACAGACTGCCTTTCTCCTGGAGAGCAGGGCTTGGCAATAGCTGCTCAAATTACATCTGAAATCACAAGATGCTGCATTTAGTGCACCCCATTAGTCATAGCTTCTGGTGTCTCTGATTTAGCAGAGATCTGCTTCAGGGGAAGGCTCTTCTCCCCTGATCCAATTGGGGTGTCAGAAGTAAAGCTGCTTGCTACAATGGAGGCGAAGATGCTCCATGAACCATGCAAACTCACTCAGCAGGCAGTGAATGTCAGCTATATGATGGTTCCTTGGGGCTCTTGTGACATGTGAGAAATTTGCTCTAGTCTCTTTCCTACCATGCATAGCTGCTGCAGCCACTGCTTTGCCTTGCTGAATGATAGTAGTATTGCTTTAGTATTTTCTCTTTACTGTTGATTCACTTGTTTTCTTAAGCTAGACTAAGGAGTTCTTGCAGTCTAATTACTTGCCTTTTCCTTTCCCCCCCCCCCCCCCCCCCAGTATTTATGAAATAATTTTGCCACTTCTGAATGGGAATTTGCACAGTGTGCTTGTAAATTAAAGAAAACAGCAGAGCTAGATCACTGTTGTAACAAGAGAGCTTACCAACCAATGGTTTGGTATACTATATTGAATCCTGTGGCAGCACTAATCATTAAGACTCTATCTTTTCAATAGTACTGTTTCTTAGTACTACCTCTCAATTAGTTAATTTCAATGATTTTGGTTTCTCTCACTGGTGCAAAGCCTACAGAGGTTCTACCAATATAATTCTATAGTGTTGTCAGAAATGTCAGCAGGTTTTGTGTAGAGAATTAGATTGTGCTGAGAATTAGTTAGGAATAACCCTTTTTCCATAGGGAGGGGAACTTCTGTATCCAAAGCCACACAAGTATGAAGAGACATTGTACAACTGCTGGGCATGGGTGGTTTGGCTCTCGAGAAAAAGGCATGCAGTATGGGGACTGATGCTTGCAGGAGACTGCTTTGAATAGCTCAGAAAAGAACCTTCTAGGGTTTCATTAACTGAATTTAGTGAACTGAACAAAACAACTTCTAGCACTACCTCAATTTGAAGTTCTCTCAGTGCATTGAGATGGAGAAAAATCAGCATTCAGTAGCAGATTGAAAGGTAAATTGATTTAAGCTCTGTACTTCAGAGGTGAAATGTTATAGCAGTTGGGATCAGGATGGCCTCAAATTCGACGTTTCTGTAGGCAAGTGTAAATTCTGAATTTTAAAGACAAGTTTTATTTTTGGTACCATTAAGGATCACCTTGCTCTTCTCAGCCTGCCACGCAATTGCTGTAAGTTTTTGTCCACTATATTTATTTACCACAAGGGTCTTTACTCTCCTTGAAGGCTATCCTGAGGCAGCCTGATTCCTAACCTTGTCATTGGTACCATGATACAGCTTCAAAGTGTGAAGCCTTGAGGCTTCCTGGAACACAGCAGAAAGACCTGTAGCTGGCTGAATAAAACACTGCAAATTTCCCAAATTTTGGAGCCTTGGGCAAACACCCTGCTTCTTCTTCCATTATTCCCCTTCAAAGTCGGCTTTGAAGGATCCAGTGCTATGTTGGGCATCAACTTAGGAGAAGCAATAGTACTGCATGTCTTGGCAGATCTGAGAGGATTGATTTTGAGCTTCAAGTTTCAAGGGCTGTGCATGTGCATCATGCATCATCAGTGAAAGCACTTGTAATTGAGACAGTAATGGCACTTTAGAGTAACACTTCTTTAAATACCAACTGAATAACAGAGGCAGTAAGTAAATAGTTTGTTCACCTACACCAATGACCAACAGGCTGACCTTAGTATCTGAAGCATAGCTTTGGATTTTTTTTTTAATCTGAACAACTTGATGTTAAAATAAAAACATTCTAAAGTAGACAAAATAAAGGACCTCAAAAGCCAAAACAACAACAAAAAACCCCTCTACTTTGATTTCAAGTTGCATGATGCGAGGCTAAGGTATCTGCACATTGCTATAACCATGGTAAACTCATTATTGGAATGGCAATGTGGTTAATTAAAAATTATTTACAGGCATTTCCTTGCTACAGAATTACAGAATTCATCATAAGCTGTGAAATCCAGCTAAGAAACAGTACATATTTGGATAGCTAGTCCATCTTGAGTCTATGTTTAATTACATTGTTGACTCCAACTTAGAAGTGCAAACTGAAGAAGTGCCATACCCCTAAGCTGATTAAATTGCTAACAGCTCCTAAAACGTGTTTCATGGCCATACCACTCCTGCATGCAGCTTCACGCTTTTATTAGACTGACTTAGCCTGCATCCATTTTAGCCAACTGGGTGAGTCCAATCAACACAAACAAAGAAGGAAAGAACAATAGAAAAAACGAAAAAGAAGCAGAGAAGGAATAATTTTAGTTGGTTTATATTCCCAAACTGGTCCCAATTCAGGAAAGATCTGGTGCTGATGCAGAGGGAAGCATATAGGAACAGTCCACTGAGCTTCCTTTTTGAGTCACAGCCTGCATGTACCAGCACAGCCATAGTGTGAATTGTATACTAGATTGTTTTAACTTATGGTATGAATTGTATACTAGATTGTTTAACTTAATATGCTTACAGCATAGCCATGATGCTGTCTGCAGCAGACACATGCAGATACACTTGGGAAAAAGATCAGATTTAAATTCAGTTCATTTTCCAGTGCTCTTATGAAGGACCCACTTTTACTAGATGGTGACTGGAGTTGGCAGCACACTCCAGGTCTACATTTATAATGCTTAATGCACATTTATTTTTCATTTCTGTTTTCCTGGAAAAGGAAATATATTTTTCCTTTATCACTAAGCACTGTAACACTGATATACCCAGAAAGAATCTGAATTTTCTTCTGTGAATTACTGAGTCTGCAGGAAAAGGATTCTGCTTCATTCCAAGTAAATGGGTGGATGGGGTTGTATAGCACAAACAGTAACCTTGATTGCTGTTTGATATCACAGCAAAAGATTTCTTGAGAGTACAAGAAATGTTATAAATGATCACCTGTTCATTGCTAATACTGGATTCCCTGCTAAGCCAGAGTAAACAGAAAGGACATAAAAACAACTGCAGAAGAGATTTCAGTTTGAAATTCAACTGTAGCATGTCATCAGAATCACAGTTTACCTTCAGCATTAAGGACCAGGGTAGGTAAAGTTACATCTGTAAAGAGAAAGCTAATCCATAGAAAATTGTGGTCAAGGAGCATGAATTCTTTATTTGCATTTTTAAATGAAGAAAACAGCACAGAATTTATAGCACATTTCAGATATTCTAGGAAGAAATATTTTTTGTTCTCATCCTGCTTTCTTAATCATATTCTTTCCCCCAAATAAAGTTGATTTTATTAGTCAAGGCTTTGTCCTAAATAATACTGCAAAAATGGTCCTATTTTTTTTTTTTTTTAAGGTTTTGTCGTCTAAATCTTCTGTGGACTTTGTATCTAACCTAAATGATTCTTATGATTCTATGCATGTTTAACATTTTTGAAATCAGGTCCATAACAGCTGCATCCCTCTGCACTGCTGCTATTATTTTAAAAACCCTTTTGGAGAGATTGTCTGAAAGAAACTTACAAATTCTGACACTTTTCTGAGAAAAATGCCACCAATTATGATTCTTTCTCAGTCTGTGTTATAAGTCATAGCAATATTTTTATTTGATGCATTTTGTATACACACATGGATATAAATAATACAAAGATGCATGACTCAAGCTGTGCAAATAATGGATTTTTAGTCTACCTCCCAAACAATGTAAAAGACCCAAAGAACCCTCAAATGATTTATTCTTACTAAGCCGAATTTTTTCTTTCAAAATTCATGATAAAGAGATGAGATGAAAAATGGTCTTGTGTGGAATGAAGCCTCTTTTAAATTAAAAAGTAATATATGTGAGGGAAATTTTAGTTGTCTGTAAATTAAAGAAGATGGATGGTATTTTTGAAATGAACAGAATTGAAGGTTTTAAAAGTGAAAAATTGCAATTACACACCAGTCAGTTTTAATGAAGTAAATAATTGGGGAAAAACCTTCAACTGTTGTACACTTTTACAGAGAAATGAATAACAGCTGAAATAGCTTTATCAAGAATAAATCATACCAAACCATACAAATTTTTAGAAAATAATAGGCTTTCTAGATTCAAAAAGGGTGGTGGATCTCACATATATTAAATTTATTAAAGCAGCCGATACTGTCTCAGGTGGGATTTCTATAGGCAAGGCAGGAGATGGTAGTTTAGATAAAACCAAGGTAAGGTAAGTGCAAAGCTGTTTGGGAAAGAAGGTCTTTTCAGAAAGGTTAGATAGTACCTGCCTTCTAGTCAGATAGTATCTGCTCTTAGAAGGAATGTAGGTTACCAGATTGACTTTTTATAATCCCTTCTGTTCCAATTTTCTGTTTGTGTATAGTTCTGTCATACAGTGATGACATTTGTAATACAAACAAAACCCTATAAATATATATTTAAATGACTGAAGATATTCCAATATTCTCAGGCAGCTCACTAGAATGGAAAGTTAATTTTTCTTTCCTGTTCTAAAATTAACTCTAGCTTTAGTTAATAAAATTGTGACCTCCCTTCACCTTCCACCTGTGCTGTAATTAGGTTCACTGGCTGTTATTGCAGTGTAGAGTTTTCTCTCGTAAAGCTTACTCTGTGAGAAAGGGTCAAACATCACTAAATTCATGGGGAAAAATAAGCCAGAAGACCTAGCAGAAAATTTTATTACTTTTCCATTTCACCAAGAATTTAATCAGACTTTTATCATAAAATGTAATTTTTTCTATTAGACTAGGAAAGTCATGCATCACATAATATTGATTTTTAATTGAGAAAATTGTTAGTTTATCTCATTCAGCATGTATTTTTACTAATTTTTTTACATTTTTCATAACTTTTATAATTTTTTTCAATGCCGTACCTTTTAAATACTGAAATGCTTGCTTGAGATCTATCTATACATATATATAAACAGATGTGTGTATGTGTATATATTCCTGTAGACTCTAGTCCTGACCATGATATAGGTGTCTAAAACACTAAACCATATTAAAAAAAGAAAAGGCAATTACTTGCTCTTAAATCTGCATAATGTCATGGTGGGCATGCTGCATCTTTTGGCTTCTGTCTCACTCTTCTCACTTGCCTGGGAAGCATTAAAAAGAAATATAGATGAGCACCGATGTTTAATTTCCCCATGCTAGGTTTCAGACTTCTTCACAAAGAGGTTCAGCTGCCGAGAGTAAGAGGGAAATATTAGATTTCTGATTGTCTGTTCCAAACACCAGAGGCCCAGGATTCCACTAAATAACCTTTTGAACCTTCCTCACACAAAAAGTGTTCAAGCTCTCCCTTGCGGCTGAAATGCACTTTCCACTATGCCTGGAGTTTATTTTCAGGGATTTAATAGAGCAGCTGCCAGACATGGGCTTGTTTTACACATCTATTTTATCTGAAATTCATTTGTCCAGTTTTGGTTGAATATATCTTCCTTAGCATGAGCTGGTGGAACTTTCTGCATGCTTTCATCAGCTGTTTGGTGATTTGCACTTCTGACTCCAAAACTCAAGTGCCACAAGCTGTTTCTAAAGGGACAGTACCTAGCAACACTGTAAGCTGTAGGCTCTTATCCTTAGTAATTATTTTTTTATCCATTTCTTCCCCTTTTTGGTTCCAAGTTTTATACAAAGAATTCTCAAACCTTTTTTTTTATTGCTTCCAATTCCCCTTGAAATGGTTAAAACTTTTTTTTAAATGATAATTTTCTGTTCCACAGGTAGAGATATAGAAACTAGTTATCTGATTCTCACATGGAATAAAATATTTAGGACATATTTTAATGTAGTAATACATGCTTTCCCAACATTTTTGAAATATGCAAACTAGTTACTTTTACAATTTTTATTTATTTATTTATTTTATGACTACTGCTATTTGAACTGTTTAAATCAAACATAAGAATTAACTCTGAAAACTTTCAATCATGGAAAATATTCCTTTGTTGCTAACTTTGTTTCATTAGTCAACAAAAATTGATGAGGATTTTTCAGTGCTGGCTTTTCAAACTAAAAGGCTATGACTAAATCTCTGAGCAAAAAGTCAGAGGCTCCTTAACGTCCTGTGAGATTGTGGAATTCCATCCTACAAGCAGTTCAAATTAAAATATCTCTAAATATGTGAGTTATAATATCACACATACATTTTTCAATTAAAATTTTGTACATGATTTTAAATCAACTCACCTTTGTAAGTACTTTAGATTATTCTTCTGTTATTGCTCCTTTTTTCACTTAAAGGAAAAACACTTCTGACTGCCTGCTGATTCTACTTCTGAATTGGGTAAAAAACATGTCTTGTTGTCTGTGTAATCTATCAATATATTTGATGCTCTTAACCAACACCAGTCATGTGCATTGTGAGTGCAATATATGTAATTTGTATTGCTTAAAAAGTAGCAGTGCTTTTTTTGAGAGGAGGAATGCTGGTGTCTAGAATTAGAAAACAACCTCACATCTTTCTCATCAGGAAATTGTTTCTGGTTGTAAATGATGTTTGATTCCTGATAACAGGCACTATTTATTATACACTTAGATTCCTGTATTTAAAGACCCTTGGTGCTTGGAGTAGAGTTAGCACAGTTGCTGAGCTGGCTTTCCTTGTGGCCCATAAATTCCATGTACTTTGTGTCCATTATCAGCGATGCAGTCTTCTCCTCCAGCTTTGTTAACCTCCCCCCAGGTCTGAGATAACACCTGAACAACAGAACCACCTTTATCTTATCTCAAGTTCCCACTGCACTGGCTTAACTTTCAGTCCAAGTTTCAGGTCATATTTGGGGTGGGGGGCACTTCAGTGGTCATCAGTGGTGGCAGCCAGCCCTCACCTCTGCCAGGCCTGGAGTCAGTGCTATCCTGGCTCCCTTTTGTGCTTGTCTCATGGCCAAGACTTTCTGTGGCCTTAGCACAGCCTCTTTGAGACAGGCAACTCTTTAAGTCCTTACAGTAGGCTGGGCTAAACGTGCCTAGGTTGTACAAATCAAGCTGCTTAAGAGCAGAATTCTGAAATGCCTGAATGAACTGCTATTGTAAGTATATTCCTTTACCTTAATTAAAAATTTACAAAGCCTTTGTGAGCTATTTAGGCTGCTGGTAATAGGCATACCAGGGGTGTTTGTGTGAAATGAGGAAGTTTGCTGTATGGAAGCCTAATAAACAATATGAAACACGTATTCAGATGGCTTCCTCTGCTCACAGAGGTAACAGAGGTTGCTCTTCATGGGAGAGGGTTTCAGGCATCCAGGAAAATGTTGTAAACCTGTGGTGCAAATATGGAAAATGAGGTTTCAGACAAACTATGTTCTGCTGGATCACAAATTTCAATGAATTAACACATTTCAATGAATTAATCTCTTTTTCCCTGTGAGGTGCACTGTAAGGCAAGAGAATATTTTTGGAGTGTCTAATTCTCAAAGGTTAAAAAATTATTTTTATACTCTTAATATATAATGCATAACAAGGACAAACCTTTAATAGAGAGCTTTGGGCCTGAGAAATTTGTCATGCACAACATAATATTGAAAAAAGTACCATTTTTCTTGTGATAAAGTAGTCTAAGCATATTGTTGCATTTTAGCTAAATAATTAATTCTGTCCTGCTATTATGAAAACTATGATTTGAATGAAAAACGTTCTATGAAAATGAATTAGTTCCAAGTCTAACATGAAGAACATTGTACTCTTACTGAAAGATTTTATCAACATGATAGATAACCTTACTTTGATTTCTAGTGATTTCCAATGTCCACTACTCTTGTTATTATGGCCGAATAGCAAAGGTTTAATTTGCTTATAGTTCCTTTATGATTAAAACTCTGAAACCTACTTAATGATTTCTTTCCCTTCTAAGGGAAAGAAATCATCCACTAGGTTTCAAAGATTTTTTTCCCTAAACGTTGAAGTCTGTGAAAGGTAGCAGTACATCTGTGTGATGAGTGAACCTGATTTTACTGGGATATCACAAGGAGCTGAATTTTCTTTAATATCACATAGCTGCTTTTGCTTTCTGCTCTGGCATTTTCATTAAACTTAAATTTCTTAGGTGTTAGAGGTGGTGAAGAATATAAAAAGATGATGATGTGATATCCATGTAGGCAGGGCATTGAATTGCTATTTAGAGTTCTCTTGACCTCACTGTGGATTTTCATGTCCGAAAGTTAGGTGTATGCATACAACTTAACAATATAAAACTTGCTTTGAGAGCCATATTGAAGCCTCTTGAATTTCAGGGCAGGGCATCAAATTATCTTCTTTCCTAGTGTGAGCAGGAAAAAAGGTAAATAAGGTGTATTTTCCCCTGTTTCTACCAACTAGAGTTGTCTCCTTAGGGGATGACCTTACAGTGAGAAACAGGATATAAAGGGAGGGCACTACACACACACACAATTTTTGGGACTTAGTTCTGCTAAGAAATTAGAAGTGTACCCTTACAGACACTAAATACTGCATGGTACTCAATATCATCTTAAAATGAGTAACATAGCTGTACCCTGGGGGAAAAAAGAAATAAATTCTGTTCCTGAGGCCTATATGCCCTTTCCACAGTGCACTTCACTGTGCATTTTGTCTTTTTTTGTACTGTCCTGTTGGGTAGTTCAAGACCAAATAACATTCCCCCTTATCATTGTTTCCCTAAGGCAAAACAAACCGAGCTCTGCCAGCCTTTCTTTGTACACCAGGCTACAGCCACATAATCGCCCTGGCAGTTCACTGCTGGACTTAGAGAAGGAAAGCAAAAACTCCCAGTAGAAAGCAGAAAAATAGAAAATCTTTCTTTAGGTAACAAAACAAGAAATCTTTACCATTGTACATTGGTGTGAATAGAAATACCAGTTGAATGCCTGAAGGTGTTTTCTATAAAATCTCAGAAATTTAGATAAATGAAAATTATGAGTATCTCAGTAAAATCTCAGACAAAATTGAATAAATCTCACATTTTAATAATTCTAACAGTTTAGGAATTTTTATGTAGAATTAATATTTGTTTCAAATTTCAGATCAGAACGAACTATTTAAATAAAGTCCATTCTAAGTGATGCAAAGCACTTTGTCTTCCTCACAGGTAAAAGGACAATATCATTCTCTGTTTTCCACATCATTTCAGTCTCTCTGAGAGATGTAACAGTGAAAGGAACATATAGGGAGTACAGCAAGAAGAACGCATGCAGTGTTGTCTTCACATATAGGAGACATAATGAGGAAAACTTGTGATTATCCATAATGATGGTTCTTAATCTTTTGAACCCAAAAATACCTGACATATATCAAATGCAGAGCTTTTGAAAGTCAGGAGTCGGGAAGAAATTCATATCTGCAGTTTTAGTCCTACTTAAGTCTAAATCAATCCATTGTAAAAAATAGTGCTAGCAAGTTTTTATTAAAGTATTTTTGTACATTCACTACTTTTGTCTTTTAATTCTTTTCCTCTGTATTCTTTGCATAGATTAACTCATGCAATTGTAATAATGGGTCTATCCATGAACACTCAACATATTTTAGTCAAAATTTATTCCATTTATTGAACCAAAGATTCGGGAGGGGAAGAGGGGATGGGTTAGATTCTTGGATTGTTGCCTAATAAAGTGGCATAATGTGATCAGTTTATTGAAAGTAAAAATTTATATGCTTGATTCTGATTAACTTTTTATCCAATGTAATTAAGCACACAATAGCTGAAAGCAGCATTGCAAGCTGCTGTAGATAATATTTAGCAGAAACTTAGAAAGTTATTACTATCAGAAATATTATTTTTTCTTAAATACCCACAGGAATCTAATGAATGGAAGTATCTCAGAGGGGACAGTGTAGGTCTCTTTATTGATTTTCACCTTTATCAACATTCTAATGCTTACAAACTGATGTAAGTCTCACACACCTCAAAGAGACTGCTCTCCACCTTCAAAGGATTAATATTTCTTATTTGAGCCTTCTATTTTTGTATTATTAATCTTTCCATCTGAATGAAGACCAGCATGTAGGCTTGGTTGGTATAATTTAAAAAACAGCTACTGTTAATATTAACAAAAGAATCAGACTTGATTACCTTTAAACTAACTTGAAACTTTTTATATTAACTACAATCCTACCAGAATTATAAGTGTTCAGATTAATCATATAAACACTGTTTTTTTCCCAACTGCATTTGACTATTCAAACTGAGCCTTTAGTTTCAGACAGTAGTTTAGATTTAGAAGCATATTTAAAAGTCATATGTTTAAAAGACCCAATTTCATGATAAATAATCATCACCTATCATCCACACTAATAGTTTTATATCAAATAGTACATAAGCATGTTGTGTCAATTTTAAAATATTAACGATCTGGAAAGTTATTTTTCAATAATTTGGATCAGCCCCCAACCTGGCCAAGAAAGATGCATGTTTTTCTTCAGATGGTCATAGCACACTACCTCTTAATTCAAGAGAAATTGAGTACTTGTGTTTACACAGATACATAGTATTTAGTGATGTAAATCTGAAGGTTGGCAGGTGATTGTCATTGTTTCAACCCAGTCAGCAGCCAAGCCCCATGCAGCCTCTCACTCCCCCACCAGCAGGGTCAGGGAGAGAATTTGAATGGGTAAAAGACAGAGAAGTCATTGGTTGAGGTAAAGGCAGTTTAGCAGGGAAAGCAAAAGCCCCACACACAAGCAAAGAAAAACAAGGCATGCTTCCCATGGGCAGGCAGGTGTTCAGCCTTCCCCAGGAGAGCAGGATCCCATCACGCACAACATTTGCATGGGAAGACAAATGCTGTCACTCTGTGTGTCTCTCCAGCTTATCTATTATCCCTGGAATATCCCTTTGGCCAGCTGGGATCACTTGTCCCAGCTGGGTCTCCTCCCAATCTTCCATGCATCCCCAGTCTTCTCACCAGCATGGCAGTACAAAAAAGTCTTGTCTCTGTGGAAGCCCTGCTCAGCACTAACAAAACCATCTCTGTCATCAGCTCTGTGTTCAGCACAAACCCAAAACACACCCCCACACCAGCCACTCTACTCCAGCCCAAACTAGCACAGTAATGAATTTTTTTTTTTTTTTTCATAACTTTGGTCTCTTGAAGTATATGATTTTTGCTTCATTATGATTCTTGATTTTGCATAGTAGAATGATAGAATCATTTGTGTTGGAAGTGATGTTACCTTTGCCACAGGCAAGGAAGCTTTCCACTAGACCAGGTTGCTCAGAGCCCCATCCAACTTGACCTTGGACACTTCCACAGATGGGGCATCCACAACTTCTCTGGACAACCTGTTTCAGTGCCTCATCACCCTCATGATAAAGAATTTATTATTGATATCTTATCTAAACCTACTCACAGTTCTCTCAGGTTCCATTTTAGTCAGCCATGCTGAACTCACAGTGACTAGAGAAAATATGCATTTCCTCTCCTGCTTGAGTGTGCTAAGAAAATTATTTTAAGATTCTATATTTTACTTTAGAGGTAGAATTGCATAAAGCAAGTAAATTCCATTATATGCAAAAGTCTTTGTAAATATATGTTTTTCCTAATAGAAAAAGGTTTAAGTTCTTTTGATTCAATTTACATAATAATACAGAGGCCTTTCAATACAAAATTCAGAAAAAACGTAAATAACTCCTTGCCTGCAACTATATAGAGTATTGAGAGGCCAACAAATGCTAAATCAGAAGTTAGCTAAAAAAAAAAAAACAAACAAAAACCCAAAACCAACTAAACCAACTAAAACCCTATTAGTAGCAAGAAAATGCTCATAAGCAGAAAGCAGTATCCTGATCAGTGCCTTCAGGTATAGCAGAAATAAATATAAAGCTAAGCCAAAGACTACTGTTTGTTTAAATAAGTTTTCTATGGAATATGTTGTATATCTAGATTGTGATTTAGGTAATATGTTTTCCAACTTGGTTTATTTATTACTAAAACTGATGTATCGTCGTTTGCAACTTAGAAATAGTTGAAAAATGTTATTCCTGAAAAACAGAATAAAGTAAAAAAGGAGCCAGCCATGTGGTTGGAGGAAATTGAAATAAGATTGTAAAAGACAGGAAAACTGGAACTTAATATATGATTTATTCATCCTCATTAATGAAGCTTAGAAATTATCTCATTTTAAAGTCTAGTGAGACAGCTGAGCAATATCCAGAATTTCTGATATAAACATAGGAGCAAAAATGTATTTGCTTTAAAGCAAGCCTGCTGGATGGGAATAGCCATTACAGTCAACAATGAGGCAATGAATCTGTGCCTAAAGCAGCATAGTAAGGCTTTTCATAACTTTTTGTATGCATAGTAAAGAGTAAATTTGCAGGAACATCCACAGAGATTTAAATTAATTTCAGAAAGAAAATTATTACATTAATTTGTTTTCTACAAATATAATTTTGAATTAGTTATTCAGTATGGGTTTTCCCAGTTGCCTTTAATAAAATGATAGAGATGGGCTTGTGGGGAGAATCTTAATTGTTCAGCTTTCCATTTCTGTTTGACTCATTTTCAAACTTAGTTATTAGTGAGAAATAGCTGAAGTAAATGAGTGTTTGTGAACTCTAGTGCCTGATTCTGAGCTTTTGCTTGGCCATATTCAAAGGGTAGCAGATGTTTTAAGAACACTGAACATTTTATTTTCATTCACAGTAGTGTCCTCATTGGAGCTCTGCTTTGGCAAATCTTTCACTGTTAGTAAGGTTGTAAAGTCACGCTTTAATGTAAAGTTTATAATTCTTTTGACCTTATGAGCATAGTGTGTTAATTTAAAACAGCATGTTGCAGCTTCTGTTCCTATGACTTAGTTATGAGTAATCATGCTTAGTATTTTTCCGTAGTATATCCATATTACAGTGTTTAAAATCTGCAGAACTCATGGTGCAGAAAAAAGTAAGTGAAAAATGGTCAGTGGTCAAATACAAAGGAAGAATCAGGATAATTTTTTAAATTATTTTTTCATTAATAATTTTCACCTGAAGGATATAATTATGCAGACCACTGATAGGAATTTATAGGAATAATTTCTGATTCCTTCAACAGATTTAAAGTTTCTAATTCTTTTGCTTTATGAGGAAACTGTGCCTCTGTAAAGGTAAAATTTGTACAGTTGGACATAGGAAAAATGAATGCAGAACATTATGGTATTAACACAATATAACAGTATTCCTATGACAAAAAAGGATCATATAGAGCTATTGTTGTAATTCTGTGAATTTATATTTGTAGGTATAGAAAGAAAATGTAATTATTATATTATTCATATGATTATCCTTCTTAATGCTTCTGATTCACCATAAAAGAAGTTACAGATAGAAGTATATTCCAACCTGGTAAATAAGAGGATTAACCAGAAGGATTATAACAAAAGTTATAATTACAATAATTTATGAATATTCTTTTATTTTAGTCTTCTTTCCTGACATGGTTGTTCAGAACAGCGCTGCCTGCTTTCAGCTAAGCTTACAGACTTTTGTACAAAGAACATATATTTTTGCACTGTTCCTGAGACAGACTTGAGCAGGGAATATTTCCTGGATTTGAAATATACTTGTCTCCTTTCATTCCCACTAAAGAAAGAAATAAGGAAAAGAAATCTTGTGCTTTGCAAGAAGTCCTTTCAAATGCATGAAAGAGAGAGAATGCTAAGCATGGCACCTCTGATAACTTCTCAACAACCCAATGGCAGATACTCACTTGGGATGAAATCCAGGCTTGTACTGAGTTTTGCATAGTCTTTGTTTTGGTTGTTAATCTTTGTCAACACCAAGAAAAAACACCAAGTAAAATCTATTTACTGGGGCTAGAGAACTCTTATCTGTATCATAGAGTCCACTTTGCCATTCTCAATTTGGTTGAACTATTTACATTAAGTTTCTTTAGGATTCAGCACAGGATCTCTGGTTTTAGGTGGTATTAATGTTCTTAGCAGTGTGTACACAAGACCTGTGTTTTCAAGCTTCAGAGGCTTGCTAGGCAAGTTTTGTTGTGTGTGGGCTCTGAAAAGTGCCCCTGTCTTAGTGACTGCTGGGGAATGCTTCGGTGCAGGTAGCTTGGGGCGCAGCTGCAGTGCTGGCTGCGGGTTCAGCCCTGGAGGGGAGAGCCCGGGCAGGGGGCTGTGAACTGCTGACCCCTTGCACAAAAAGGGCCCGGTCACCTGTGGTGCCACCAGGTACAAAACACCAGAGGGTCCTTTGTTCGGGGCTCCATCTCAGGGGCACCAGCTCGAGCTGTCATTTTGTTATTCAGTTACTGCACCAAGATGAAATTGCTTTAAGGATCTGGGCGTCTGAGGCTCTGCTGTGGGAACCTGGGGTCGAGGCCGTAAGGAGAGCATGAGTGTCGGGGCACAGCTGCGAATGGACTTGGGTCGGGTGTTGTGAGTGTGGCTGCCAGAGTGCATCTGGGATGGCTGTGAAAACCCAGGTCCCACCAAAGCATTTGTGTGTATTTCATTGCTTGCCGTAAATGAGACACCTTTGTGCTGCTGATTGGTGGTGCAATAACAGGAGGGTATATTCAGTGTTTTGAAGGGAGATGTAATAATTCCAGCCTCTGCAGCCTCCATATAGTTGGGACTGATAAAGCTGAATTCTCACATTTAGGGCAGATTTGCAGATGAAGGTAGGACATAAAGAACACAGATAGGAAATAAATCTTCAAAAGAAAAGGAAATTAACCCATTACCGTGCTAAAGGTTACTAGTGCTCTAATTATAGTTTGTATTCAATATGAACACCTTGTTCAATGACATTTAATTCAAATCAAGATGCTGAAGATAAAATTACATATT
Source organism: Melozone crissalis (assembly GCF_028551555.1). NCBI lineage: Eukaryota > Metazoa > Chordata > Aves > Passeriformes > Passerellidae > Melozone > Melozone crissalis. The sequence goes on along the minus strand of NW_026535784.1, from coordinate 28,216,963 downwards.
GAGAGAATTTATTAGAAGTTTTTAAAGTAAGCTGAATAAATGTGCCTCAAATTGTATTTCGTGACCCTTTCAGCTATTTAAATTAGCTCTGTAAATTATTACGAAAAATCCACAAGGGATAAATAGGTAGGTAAGCTGCTCAAGGCCAGCAGCTATTGAGCACTGAGTACAGTGCTGTCTTGTATACTCTTTATACAGGTGAATGACAACCAAAAAAAAACCAAACAAAACAACTAACACCTAAGCAAAGTTAAAAAGAAAGTTAGCAGAGATGATGACTTAAATAAGAATACAAAATAGCTCTCTCACGATTCACTTTCCAGTCTTTGCCTACACATTGTCAATATACCACTAAAGTAATTAAACGTAGGACAAATGATCACTTAATGTAAGTGTATTTTATAAAGCATGTGATTTCTTGACCTTTTGAGTTTGCCCATTCATAATCTGGTTGTCTTTTCCTGAAGTGTACACTGGCCTTTCTGAATCAACAGCAATATATAAATGTAATGGTTATAATAGTTTAATTGGGAGCATTGCCCTCTGTAATCATATACAATTTTAAGAAGAGGATATTCATTGTTCCATAGTTCATGTGACATTTAAGCATGCCAAAGGTATGTTTACAAGAGTTGAAGCGTGATGCTTGTATTATACTTATTTTGTCCGAGTGGTAGTGGGTGTTATGAGACTTGCTGCTTACCTGTTCTCTCATGATTATTCTGATAGGCTTCCCACCAAACATCTCTCTGCATACATGTTCTGGGGTGCTGTAGCATGAGTCAGCTGAACCAAGCTACCCTTGAGGCAGTGAATGCCTGCAACGCAGGATACAGCACAAGCTCCATCTGCTTGTCAGTTCTCAGCATCCCCACCAGGACAGTATGCTGTATCCTGTGCTGCTGCTTTTTTTTCAATCTTTGCTATGAAGCTAACCAGAAAGAGGCCAGATTGTATGCCTACCTACCTGGAGTCATACCTGCTCAGTATCAATATTGATGTAGTTTGGGGCATTGTCCTTGATTTCTGTTCTCACCTGTCCATCTGTGCTAATCCATGCCGTGACACATCGTTAGAACTTGAGTACTTTAAGTAATTGTGTCAGTCATAGCATTCATAGTCCTAGTTATTTTTCAAGCATATAACAGCTGAAAATATAGTGAACTGGGAAACTGAAAGGTCTAGATGTTAATTTTGCATACTGTAAATGTATTTTTTCAATTGCTTTTAGTGAGATGTATTTATTTTTTCCAATTACTATTATCACCTAGTAGACTATGTGAGCAGACTTAAAAGCAAAAAGAACAGAGCTTGTAGTGTAAATTCTCTTCCTGGAGATTAGTCATTATTAACAGATTATCAACAAAATGCATCTGAAGACTTTCCCCGGGCCAGGCTGTACCTACACATCTCTAGTAGGAATGGTTGTTCTAATCTTAAAATCTTGTCTTTCCCTAGGGAGCCACTCCTTCTCCCTTTCATGCAACAGAGGTAGCAATCCACCTGCCTCAGTGAATCAGCAGTATCCACTTAACCTCTTCTCAGCAGGATAAGCACCTGCTAACAGCATGGGGTATTGCTGGGAAAATTATGAGCTTGCTACCTTATATGTTAACAGTGATTAATATTTGGTATTACTGTTTCAATATGTAGGAGGCATTGCCGCTATTGAGAAACTGCCTTAACCTCAGCTGCTGTTCCTACGGAGATCCCTCTCACTTAGAACATGCAGTTATGGGCTGCTTCTACCACGAAAGTAAACAGAAGCATCTTTCAGGCTTAGACAACAGAGGGATGGGTAACATGCTGTGTGATATAGTTTAAACAAACAAATGAGAAGAAACCAAGTAGGATTCAAATTTGCATCCCATCTTCATGAAATATCAAAAGTTAGGGGCTCCTTGTTATCTAAAGTGTTAGGGAAAGGGGGCATTATCACAAGTTTACTTTTTCAGAGATTAAAGTTTTGTGATAGTCGATGGAAATACTTATTTTTGTCTCAGGAGCACAAGCCCACAGAGATAATGAGCACACAACAGAGTTATATGTTTTCATCATAACACTTTTTCCTAAATTAAAATTTAGCGTTGCTGTTTCCAGCACATTTCCATACATTTTATGTAAATGCATCAGATTCCTGTACAGCCTTGGTCATTATTTTATAAATTGGTTGCTTATTGCTACTGATCAACCCAGTTTTTAAGAGCAATTAGTTTGTAAACCATAAGTAGCAACGAGAAGCTGTGGAAATGTATCAAAGAATAGGTTTTTTTCCTTAACCGTTTGGATAATACTGTGAGCTTTCTACTGGAATTTTAATATCTGCATCTGCAAATACTACCAAAAATTACAGGAAAACTGCAAAACTGGAATTTTATCACCCTTTATTATATTTACAAAATGATAGAATAGCAGTTTAATCAAGCTTCAAAATTATTTTGTAAATTTGACATAGAGAACATTACTGCAAACAAAAATATGTTAGCAAATCTTTACACTTTAGTCCTCCAGCAAGATACTGTGGATATTTTTCTAAGTCTTTATCTGTTACAAATGAAAGCAACTCCACTTATATTCCCCCTTTTTTATTTGTGTCTTTAATGTCCATAGTGCTAGGCAGTATGTATCACCTCTTTTCATCCTTCCCTTAAGTCTTCTCTGACTTCATATTTTGGTAACATAATAATTAGTTGTATAGTCTTATTATTATCTTGAATATTCTGTAAGCACTGCAAAAAGAGCAATGAGTATCTGTCTATTTAAAATTATACAAAAATCTTTAGTCAGATTCCTACATTGTTGTTACAAAAACAAGCACCCTACCTTCATATTAATAAGCTAGACAATTTTAAAATATTATTACATTTTTTGAAAGACTGTCATGCAGCAGCTTTGAAATGGGGCAGGATGATTTTATTTTCCCCATGAATTTCAGATTTGGTTGGCTACCAGAGATGAATGATACTAACATACGGAAATTTCCCAGCTTGATACTCTGACCTGGATATTTTGTTTGGTTGTCAGTCTAGAAATGTGCCTCTCCTTTTAATGGGTTTTGTGTGACTGGGGATTGCAATATGAAGAAACAACTCCAAACGAATCATGGCTTTAATAAATGACACTGTCACTGCCATTTTTAATCGCTATAGGACCTGAGGGCAAAGCTGTATTGGCAATGCCCATTGACCTGACCAGGGTAGGTGGTGGGTGCTGGGCTGATTTTGGCTTTGTTGAAATGCTCTGGCTCCTTTATCTTAATGCATCACTTTGTGGTTGGTCCATGCTCCTGGAAAGCATCCACGTGTTGGAAGGGGTTTCTTACTCTTTTTGTAATGTACACAGTGAAAGAACAATCTGCTGACAATATGCATACACATGATTTATCAGTTGATTAATTTCTGGCATCATTGAAGCTTCTAAATTTGTATAAGATGTAAAACCTAGACTATATGTAAGTATTTATTTAAGAGGACAAGTAACATTGTAGATCTAGTGCAATTTGCACACTTGGACATCTTGCAGAAAACAACATAGTTCTTTTTGCTATTTTATAAACCAGCAAAAAAACCCAAAGCAACACCACCCTACAACCTCTGCTAATTTAAAGGCAAAATGTGTTTTCCTGAACTATCAGCTTCAGTACTTGGCGAAGGAATATAGTTTGTCAGAATGGCTAGACAAAGAAAATTTACTTGTTATTAAGTTATAGAGTATCAATTAAACCTGTTCCATTTGATTGCTTGCTAGGCTGATTTCTAATGAAACCCACTGTCTAGCTAGGAGTAGAACAACTGTGGAGAGAGGGAAAATGTGTGCTTTTGGATACTATATAACTAAATAAATATGTATTATAACCAAGAAAGGGGATAGTTGGCCTTTAGCTTGCTGTGAATGATCTTTGATTTATTTGTGTGAAAGGAATTTGCAGTTTTTCTATTTCATGTCTGAATTTTTCTCAAAGCTATTCTTCTTTTTTAGATATATTGAAAATATATAAAAATCCCCCAAATATTTCTTATTAAAATGTAATGAAAATTAGGCTGCTGTAGTAAAAGATCATTGGTCACTATCTATTATTATTATGATATCATTTGATTTTTTAGAAATTCTAGTTTTATTATACTCTGTTAGCCTAGACATGGAAATGATGTGGACACAGTTTTAAAATTATCATATTTAAAATTATTCTAATCTTCTCTGCCAACATTTCTGGGGAAAAAAAAAAAAAGTAGAATTAAGGGAAAAAATGATCATTTTTATCAGAAAAATGCTTATCTTACACAATTTTTTCCTAGTAAATGAAAATAAGTGAATTTTGTCCAGCATTAAGGCTTTGCTAAGTTTTTATTTCAGAAGGCTTTTTAACAAAGAGAAAGAGGTGACTATAAGAAGAAAACCCCACACCCTTCCCTTAAAGTTTCCTTCCAGCCTGTACTTACTGATGGCCAATTAACATGAGTTACCAGTAAGGTTCTCTGGTTCTTTTCTTTTTCTTGCTTTTATGGCTGTAGCTTCCAGGGAGCTTCTGTGAGTCTGCTAAAATCATGTAAATGAGTCTATGTGAAGTTTACTGTAAGGGGTTAAGGTATTGTCTCCAGGTATTTTTTTTTCCTGACAAGAAACTTGAGACACATAAATGCAGGTCTTAGTGGCTCCCTATGTAAAACAGGTGTTCAGCACTGTGTAATTTCCCTTGGTGGTACACATTATTACTACAATAAATATGGAATATATACATACACATAAGCACTGTTTGCTGGTACACTACTAATTAGTTTCTTATATATAGATGGAGCACTCTTGAAACACGCTCTAGGAATTGTATTTTGTCACTTTTTTCATCCTATTGCATCTAAATACTTTGCATACTTTTCCATTATATGGAGTGTGTATGCCTCCAGCACAAGTGTCTGGCAGGTGCAAACTTCAAATGTAGGTAGCTTCTAGCCAAGAAAAATGAAATTCAATTATTATTCACATTAAGATGGGTTATCTTGAAAAGGCAACAGGGTTTTTTTTCTTTTTAATAGGAAAGACTGAATTTTAAATGTAAAGTTGCTGCTTAGTGGGGTATATATATGTATCTCATTAACTAAACACAGATACTTATTTTTATAAAATACGTGATGCTGTTCAGTTTACTTCCAGCACCATAATTCCAATGTACATGGAGTTCATTCTGATGCCCACATTAGGAAAGTTTAATTTAACTCTGGTAATTAATTGACTGGAAAAAGTCTCTCCTCTTTAAATCTGTGGTCGATTTTGAAAAGAACCCTATGAATGTAAATTGTTGGCACACACAATGAATCTTGATTTTGATTCACATTAGTACTCATAACCTCACTTTTTTTATTTATTTTAGCTATTCTGGGAAAAAGTTTTGTTCATCTCAGTGCTGTCCAAGTGCTTAAATTTCTTATTAGGATTTTAAGATTGAAAAATACATTAAGTCCTGTAGAGTGAAATATAGAGCACTGCACCATAGAACCTGCTACTAGTCTTTTTTTTGCTTATCTGTCTAAATCCTGACATTAGGGCTCTCAATAGACTGTGAAAATGTAAGTTTGTATCAGCTCAATATGATTTTTGATAAATCATAATGCATTTGCAGCTGGAATATGCTTTTTTATAATAAGATGATTCCACAAAGTTTAGAATGGATAGCAGCTGTACTGGAAAGGGATCATCTAAAATTTCAGCTTACTGTATTAGCATGTGTGCAGAAAAAGGCTTCATAGCCCTAAGGAAAGTGAAATGTGTAAATGAGCCTCTAAGACATGGTGTTCCTTTTGTAAGTTACAGAGTAGTTCATACATCATGCTAAGGAAAGAAAAGTATAAAATCATGTCACGATAAGTGTGGTTGACTTCTTCTTTGTCCACTTGACCTTTATTAGCCTCATCAAAATGGCACATAATATGTTTTTACATCACAACTTTAAAGCACTGTTTTCTGATCATAAGACTGGTGAGACTAATGTAGTTTCTTTACTACTTCTAGCAAACAATTCCTGTTATACATGACGTGAAGATTGGAAAGAAAATACTGGCATTTAACAATTTGCAAGCATCAAGATTAGGAACTTATATGCCAGGAAAATCTACTCAGACAGTCCAGAACAAAGTGTGAAGACAGGGGAATTGGACACAAATGTGTGTAGCTAGTCTTTCCCGTTCCTTTTGTAGAATATGGGAATACTGGGCTCTTTCTCAAATACCTAAGCATAATCAAAGACTGAAGAAGGCCTAAGATTGTCTTTACTAACATAATTTACTTGGAGTGGCATTCCCAGATGGTTAAACTTGCAAGCTCATTCAAATGTGAGCAGGAGGATATGAGCTGCATGAAGACATTATAGCAATAAAACTTCCTTAATGTCTAACACAGTGAGCTAAATGATTTTTTAGCATGATGGGAATGCACATCTAATCGTTACTTTGGGAAAATACTTTGTGTTGGACCAAGAAAAAAAGAAAGTGAACAAGCCTATTAAAATGTCTGCAACAGTAAGCATTTAAAGGCTTTTTGCATACCTGTTTGATTTGAAAATGAAAACTTAAAGAGAAAAATATATTGAAACTCTAATGCAAATAAAGTTCCTTTTTTTTTTTTTAATTCATGAAGCATTGAAAGAAGAATTAACAGCCTTCTCTTTTATTTTTTTTGTTATATTTTAATTTTTGTTTGGATTTTGTAAATTTCTTTTTACACTGATGCCACATGCTTTTCTCAGCAGAGGTTTGAAGACATAAAACTAATATGGTCTTACTCTACCAAGCCATTTGAGTGAATTAACTGCTTGTTAAACTGGAAAACACAACCTTTAAAAGTCAAATAAGTGACTTTAATATTAGGACTTTATAACTTCCTTGTGCAATCCCAATACTATTTGATGAGATATAATAAAATGTACATGCCCATTTAGCACCCAGTAATTTTAGGTTACCAAGAGAAGCTGCACTTAATTACAGGTTTGCTAATCATCTCTGTAGCAGTGATCTGGATCCACATTTTTCACTCTTGATTAATTCAAAATGTTGTGGATGACAATGTTTTATGATTGTTTAATCCAGCAGGAGCCAGTGCTATATCAGCTATAACCACTCCTTACTTCATGTGTAAAGATTGTCTTTAATAACAATAAGCATTGTTCAGTTTCAAGTATTTGCTACAGAAACGGAATTAAAGATTGCTGCAGTTAGGTACACACCCAGTATGGGTACTTGCTTAGGGACATGCCTCCAAATCTATATGTGAAGTGAAGAAGAGTAAAATGGGAAAGATGTTAGCTCTCGAATTTATTAATTATAGCTGACCGTACCTCATCACAAGGCAATAGCTTATACTAATCTAAAAGTCTTTTTTCTCTGGTAGAAAAAAAAGAGATAACTTAAAATTTCTGGTGATTAAATTAATTATCTATACTTTGAACAGTGTGTATGTTCTGATAGATGCAGTGCATAGTAAGTTTATTGCAACACTGGAAGATACTTATTAGATGGCGATGGGTAAAATTATCTTTTTAAAAAAGTTATCCAATTCTTATGCACTTTGTAGCCGTAACATAGTTGGACTGCAGTGTGTTCCTGCATGCAAGAATACATTTCTACATTTTTTTGTTTGAAGTGACTAGACCCGAAAAACATCCTTTTCTCTCATCCTTAAAATATAAATAAATAAGACTTGAAAATCAAGTGGCAGCTGTGCTTCAAAAGTTCACAAAATTCTAGTATAGCCTTGTCCAGAGCAAGTGTGACCTGCAAAGTCATAGAGCAGCTAGGCTGATCAGAAACAATTTCCCTAGCCAGTGTTATCAAAGGAAGTGCTATGACAGGTGATGCATGAAGCCAGCTTTGAATACTCAACTCAAATGGCCATTTGCAGGTGGATCAAAAGGCAGACACCATCTGTGCAAGTTCAGGAAAAAGCTATGAAATCAAATCTCAAAATCCTTAATGTGACTCTGAGCCTACCTGTTATCGTGCGGGGGCAATCTGCTCACACGAGGTGCAGTGTGGAATCAAAAGGCATGTCCACTCACCCAGAAGAACTGAAAATCTGCTGAAAGTGACTCTAAGTGTGTTTGTCCTTTCAGAACAAAGGAAAAAAAACATTCAGTACATGTTCAAGAAAGGTCACTAATACCGGTGTTTCTAGGTCACTTTGCACTTCCTCTGGTACCCTTTAATGGGTACTGCCTAACCTGTAAGGAGAGTCAGTAGTTTTGGCCTTTGTTGAGAAAGAAGCTAAATTGGAAGATTTTGAATTTAATATATGACAACACTCTGTAGTTGTGGACACAGGCAATCCAGTTTCTAGCAGTTTTTCCTCATTTCCCCAAGCACAGTTTATGCTTTAAAAGTGTTTGAAACTAGCTTTGAAAGGAACTTGCTGACCAGCAGTTTCATGACTTGATTTGTTTTAAAGCCTAAATGGCTTAAGGAAATGTTTTACAGAAGATATAATCCATCCACATGGAATAAAGCCTTGAAAATTAGGTGGCATAAACCTAAAATGCAAACTGTATTATCATGACTTTGCACTTAAGCTGCTGCTCACAGAACTAATTTAAGAGTACCAGTGTATTGTTTATTGCCTGTAACTACATTTTTTGGAAATTGGAAGATTTTTAAAAGTGCTTTATTCAAAACCTCTATTAATGAGTCCTTCATCTTGTGGTTAGATTTTCCCTGACATGCAACTTTGATCAGTGTGTGGAATAGCTGTGAAGCCAGTAAGAGTGTTGCCATCTTTCCTTGAGTAATGACTTAATTAATAGTGCTGTAAAATTACATTTATCTGTCCTGTTGATTCCTTCTTTTATAAATTGATTCCAAAGTACTTTACTGATGACTTTGCCTTTTTTGCCATCAGACACAGAAACTTATACACATCTAGACAAGGCAGGATATTTGAGATTTTTATATTTGGACTGCATCATTACCTATTGCCTTTAACAGACATTTTTGTGTGTTATTATTATTTTTTGGGGTATTTTTAAACATGAACCTGCTAATAAATCAGTTACCTGTACAGCTTTTCATAGACTCTTGACTCCTAAATCTAAACAATGACAATATTGATTTTACAGAGTAAATGCATATTTAAAAAGTGAGTATTTTAAGTTACTGATGTACATTGCTCTATATTTCCACTGCTTTTTATATACTGATACATGTAGTGTTGAAATATTGGTAGGCGAAATAGTAACTATGGAGAACTAAAGACTTATTTGAAGGAAACGGTAACAATTGCATCTGTACTGACAGGACCTGTGATATTGAAGAGTTAAGTAGTTTTTACCAGAGTTTGGTTCATTTGGTATTTAGTTGATTTCAGGGGATTAGGATTATTGTTAGTAAAGGCAGGGGAACTGAGGCTTGTTGGGACCCCTAGATATATTTTTCATGGAAAGGCATCTAGAATATGGTGGTAAAACAGGCAGCAGAAGCTACAAAACCTACCAATTGTGGTATTGTGTATTTGATTATCTGTCTTGAATATTTAGTAGGGCTGCTTCTCTTGTTTATTTTCTTTTGTGGAAAGTAATATAACAATTGAAACATTATTTTGATGGGCTAGTATACAACTGCTTAATTTAATTGGATGGGAAAGCTTAATGGATTTGTACTAAATGCTTGATATTTATATTGATTTGTATTGATAGAAAGACTGTTTTTCATGTGCGTTTTCAGTAGTATATCTGGGGACAAAACAAGGTAGTTTTGCTTTAAACCTAGCTGAACTGATATGTAAGAGTTCATTATTGTCAACTAGCAAAGAACATCTGTTCCATTGCAAGCATTTTACTCTCTGTGCATGTTCTTGAGCAATATATATTCCATATTTAATGTGCATATTATTTTAGTGGTTACTTTATTGCACATACAAGCAGCATCTTAGAAATACTGTTGTGGTTGAATGCCAGCAGGACACCAACTCCCCCACAGCTGCTCACTCACTCCCTGCCCAGTTGGGTGGAAGAGAATTAGAAGGGTAAAAGTGATAAAACTCAGGGGTTGAGATAACAAAACAGTAATTAAATTACTTAAAAAGAAATAATAGTAGAAATCATTTTAAATTGTAAGGGGAAAAAAAAAGAGAGTAAAATAAACCCCAAGAAAACAAGTGATATAGATAAAAACTATTGGTCGCCACCAAGTGACCGATGCCAGCCGTTCCCTATTCACCAGTGGAGACTCATTCTCCCCCACTGACCTTCCCTCCAGCTTTGGATGCTGAGCATGATCCCATACAGAATGGAATGGAATATGATATCCTGTGGTCAGTGGGATCAGCTCTCCTGGCTGCTTTTCCTCCCAGCTCCTCGTGCACTCCCAGCCCCCTCACTGGTACAGAGGAGTGTGAGGCAGGAAAGGCCTTGACTCTGTGCAAGTGCTGCTCGGCAATTTTAACAACATCTTTGTGTTATCAACCCAAATGTGTTTGCAGCACAAATCCAAAGCACAGCTCTATGCCAGCTAGTGTGAGGGAATTTTACTCTGTCCTAGACAAAATGAGTACATGTGTAGAGCAAAAGCTGTCTTAAGGTCTCTGAACAAAAAAACCTCTCCCAAATGTTCAGCTGGTTGTGCTGCCTAGGACCAGTCCCTTTGGAAGGACTGACTGAAGTCATCTTTTGGCTTTGGATGATATAAAATGCTTTAAAGTAAATGAAAAAGTCTTGCAAAAAATTTATCAGCTACCTTTGTTCTTTAGTCAGAAAATAGTTTCAGGGGTTTCCTGAATAGCTTATAAGAAAAACCAATGGCTGTATTGCAATTCACTAAAATAAGGTGTGGGTCTCTTTCTCTTTATTCTTTGTTTGAAAATTACTTTCTTTAAATATTTTTAAAAGGTTGATTCAAATCAGATTTTTTTTTCTTTGTTTAAAAAAATACTGAAAGAGATCACCCACTGTATCTCTATAGTACTCTTCTTCCAAGAGTCTTATTTTTGACTCTATTTTGTTTTATCTAGAGCTTTAAAAAGTGCTTTATCTCAGATGTGCAGTTGTCTTAGTATGCTGTGAATGGGTGACCCAGTTATTCCAGTTGTAAATTCTGGGCTGTTTGACATAAAAATATTTTTAAAAATTCGTAAAATGAATAAATAAAAGCTAAAAAATCCACCTGAAATATGTTATAATTTGCCAGGTGTCCTTATTCTAAATGTTCAGGGGTTATTGTCAAAATGACTAGTGAAGACTGAGTTTTATCTGTAAAAAAAAGACAAGGCATATTGACATGTGCAATCAACACGGCAATATCAAATAAATCAGCAAAACCTATTTGGCTATAGTAATTAGTATTATCTGAAAAAATAAGTAAGTAATATGGTCCTTTAGAGAACAAAATTTTTCATTAAATTACTTAAAATATATAATTGTGTTTCTAAATAGATTCAGAGGAACAGTGCTGTCCATAACTAAATATTTGAATTCATATTTATTATGCTAATGTTATTTAAAATTAATACAACAGTTTTGCATCTGCTTAAATATCACTGTTGCCTTTTTTGGTCGTACATATATGCACATGGGTAAATTTGAGAAAAATTTTGCAGTTATAACAATTTCCACGAGGTGGTGCTCAAGCAATAAATTTTAAACATAATGTAACAACTATGGCCAGTAACAAGCTGAATTTGAAAATATGGCTGTCAAACAGATGTTCTTCTCTTTGATGCTATATCTAACTTAAGGTGGGAATGATGAGGTCAGGAAGGCTAATAAATTTATTATGTGGTGGAAAACTTATTTCTCCTTGCCCAAAAGACAGAAATACCATTTTTTTTTTACAGCATAATATCAGGGGATTGTGTTCATTTTGACATGGAATTCTCATAATCCTTTTCATATCTTATGCTTTGGTTATTCTTTATATGCTGTCCACTTTTGGTTATGAGTAAAGGAACTAGTATTCATAAAGATTTTATAGTAGTTGCCCTAAGCAAAATGTTAGTGAATTCAGTGCATTTAAATAAATCTGTCATAGAAAAATACACTGGGTGCTGATTCACTGATCATTCAACAGTAAATAAAAAATGTAGACAGTACGATAATGCAAGGAGGCAGATGATGTGAGAGAATGGCAATGACTATAAACAAAGCAGACAGTTTGGCATAAGTGGTTTTCTCACTTTGATCAAATAGAGCATCCTTAGCTGTTTTGTTTGCCAAAGTGCTGCATCTTTTTTTTCTAACATCCTCTGCAAACCCCTTATTCATCGTCTCCTTCAAATTATACAGACCATTTATAATTTAAAGTTCATTGTAACTACCTCTGAAGAAGAGTCAATAATTAACACTGCAAGCTTTGTTGTTGTGGTTGTTTTGTTCCCAACCATCAAAATGGCAAGAAGCAAATCTGCAGTGAAAGTTTTTTTCTTCCTTCCACTGTTGTTTCTTTCTTTGGCTGTTTTGTTGCTTGGTGGGGTTTTTTTGTGTTTTGTGGGTGGGGTTTTTGTGGATTTTTTTTTAATTTTATGTTGTGCTTTTTTTTTTATTTAAACTTAAGTAATCACCACAAAATATACCAAAAGCAGAAGTGGCCTTACTTCCACTGCAGGCATTGCTCTTGTCCAGCTAGTAACAGCAGTAATGCATTTAAAATACAGTATGCTGTCTTTTGCTTTTTGTTCATTGCTTCTAATGATGGATGTAAACCACATTTCTACATAGTTCTGGAAGGAAAACTATTTTTAAAGAGCAAACAGGTCTCTCCTAGATATTTTACTTTCTGACAGCTGATAGAGCAGTAATCATCCCATCTGAATAAACTTGAAGGGTCTGTGAATAAGGAAGTCTCATATACTTGTTATGCAGACGGCTGGGAGTAAAGTGATGACAGATCTGTGAAAAACAAATCAACCTTACCCTTCTACTTTTATTTAGATATTGCACATGGAGGCTGCCTGCTCCTGAAAGGTATTTAGTCACCCAACTCCTACACACATATGTCTGAGGATCTGAGTCCAAGTTCAGTGGTGGTCCATTTTATCGATATTTGGTTCAGCCAATTAGAAAGAATACCATTATTTGCTAGATTTCTGTCTACAGTTGGAACAGTTTCATTGGCATAAATAGCTGCATCCCATATGCAGTTTTTTACCTTTATTACCAAATTGTCTCTATATTCACTGGATCTTTGCACAGGTACATTTCATAAGTACTTCGTTTTGCATGGAAAAATCCCTTCTGCTCTTTACTCAACTGAAATACTAATTTATTTTGCTTTCTTTATTTTCAATATAATTCCACTGAGTAACTGATAAATAGAATTGGTTAAATGTTTATCTTCCCATTAATAAATATATGGAGTGGAGAAAATTTATACTGTAATATTGTTGTAATCCATAGTATACATTGTATGTATAATGCTACCTGATTTTTCCATGGCATTTGAAAATACCTATCACCTGCACTTTCTTGTTAGGAGTCCTATTAGACTGTCTGGCTAATGTTTATTATTCTGAGGCTCTGTAATTTTTTTTGTCTTGGTAGAGGGAGGGAAAGCTTTTATATACGTACTTAGATTATTATGAATGTAAGTTTGAGGGTCTCTTCTATTTATATTTTTTTCCACAACTACTTTCGTTAATCCATAATGAGTTTGTACTTGTGCACTTTTGCGGATGAGAGAGCAATAGTCTGTGAGTAAATTAATTTCATCAGAATTTGTCTTTTTAGTACTGCTTATTCTGTCTTCTAATTCCACAGTACTGTACAAAGGTGGAATTACAGTTTTCCCACTGGTACTGTTAAATTGCTTCATTACAGGCTCCTTTCAACATTTTAACAGCTCAAAAATTGGTTTCTTTCATTTATTATCCCATGCTCTGCATAAACTGACTTCCCATTTGCTTTTGACCATTTCAGCTTTGTGTATTTGTACTTTCTTTTATCTTTTTTCCAGTTATTTTGGGCACCTGCCTTTACTATCATGCCTCGTTGAAGTGTATGCAAAGTTTACTTGGCAACTGGACTCACAAAGGCTGTATGTGTGTGTAGGCTTTGAGCACTACCCAACAAGAACACGAGACCCTCATTCTAAAATCTCAGATATCTGTGGTAAAAAGCCAATAGCTCTGACTGAGCATTTCACTTTCACATTTATTAAGCAGTCTGCTCAGAATCAGTAAAACTTGTGGCTTAGTTGCAGGTGAGAAAAAGTTAAAGGATCATTAAATTGTTCTTAAGATGGAAGAAAATAGCCAAAGGAGAGAGTGCAAAGATTTTCTTTATTTTACGCTGTGGTCTGTAATTCTTTTTGATTCACAAGTGCTTAATTATGGAAGCAGATGAATTAGAAAAATTATCAATATAAAGATTGGGGTTTATCCTTTTGTTTTCTAAAATAATTTTAGCACCTGTATTTCAAGTAATTAAACATTGCAGTCATTTTGATTACCTTTTTTAGGTCTTGGAGTTTTATAGTTATTACAATAATGTGAAAGCACTAAAAAAATTGTTAAAGTATCAGAGATTCACTATCAAGTGCATGCTGTGACTCTCTCTGATCTGAGAGCACAACAGTTCTCAAGGCCATTTGATTTTCTCAGGAAAGCCTGGATGAAATTGGTAGTATTAACACAACAGCTCTGTGAGGCAGAATACGCCCCAGGTTAACTCATCAGGCTTCAGTGAGGCTGACAGAGGGGTTTGAGTCCCCAGCAGAAGTCTGGCAGTGTGGCAGGGGAGTAGGTTACCCTTGCAAGGTCCTCACCTCCTAGGGAGCTGGAATTAACTCTTGTGGAAAAAGCAGAGCAATTCTTTGTGTTTCTAGCTTCTAGGTAACAAGTGAATGTGAGTTTTTTGTGCTTATAGAGGTGGGAAGGTTCTTTCCTGTTCCTGGTATATCTGCTGGAATTTTTCACAGAAGTTGTTATTGTTTATGCACAGCAAAAGAACTTGCTGAAGTACTTCATTTAGACAGTGATTTAAGTAAACTAGCAGAGTCAAGGCAACCTGAGGAAAAAATTCCTGTGTTTTCTCCAAGTGAGACTGTCACTGTTCACAAGAGGGAAAATGTGTCAAGAGCTTTAAATTACACATTACCTTGAGAGCACCTCTTTGTGCAAAAATAAATGTTCTCTTATTGTTACTCCATCTTTTTTCTGCTGTATTACATTTTTGCAAGAAGCACAAAACTATTAAAATAATTACTTATGTGTTTTAGTATTCAGTGGATTTCCTGTACTGTTTCAACAGGAACTAGCTTTGACTAAGTATCATATCCTATCTTATTTCAAAATGCATCTTAAGATATATGTATAAATATGTAAAAAAATTCTATGCTCATTTAAATGCAATTAGTTGCACTTCTGTCTTGAAAAGTAGGGCTTTTCCCAGCAAGTTTAGTAGAAATCTTTTAACACTCCCTTGTTTAACAGTGTTCAAAATAAATAAACAAATAGTTCTGCAATTCAAGTGTGAGGGCCTTGTAAGAAACACAAGGCTCTAGTCTTGGCAGCCTGAAGCTTCCTTGACTTCTGATGCAGAGTGCCAAATTTCCATGCCACTCCCAGCTTTGTTCCTGTCACTGCACAGAAGGAGCCATAGAGGCTGCTCACAGGAGATCCATACCTACCCTGCCTGTCCATTGACAGTCGACTTGAAAGGGCATGGTTGTTTGAGAATGGTTCAACAGGCTGTTAATTGCTCTCTCAAATACTGTAAACCCTGTAGAGCTTTAAAGTCTGCATTAGCTGAAATTGTTTACCAAACAGCAGCCTGTGTTCCTCAACATTTCTGACCCAAATATGTCATGGTAACAAGTATATCATAACAAGACATAGAAAATCACAATCATTAACTGGTGTGTGAGGCTCAAATAATTTTTCCTTTTAACAATTTAAAGACATCTCTAGTATGGAAAGGAAACAACCTAAAACTGCTGGTTGTCGTATTGATGGATGGGTCGTTACACCTTTGTCATTTTTAATTTGTAGATTAACAATTTTCTCAGACAAAAGTTGTGCCTTTAAATTTACCTTTTACTTTCATGTTTTCTCTCTTCTTAGTCACTCTGTTAAGTCCCTCATAAATTACACAAAATTATAGCCTCACAGATGCTTCTATGAAAGCCTCCTCTGAGTTGGCCTTTTTAAATGTGCTCAGAGCTTTACTGCAGCATCCCACTTAAAGCAAAGCCTTATAGCTTATTTATGTTCCTCCTTTTCTTTTACACAGTTTCATTTTAGTCATGGGTTATAACTACAAAAATTTCTTTGGTAAAGCCATCACTCACATAAGATTCTTTTCTGGGGTGTAAAACATAAACAACATAGAAAGCAAATTTAATGTTGAAGCACTGGCCTTAGGATTCAAAAAATCCTGCATTCACTTTCATCCTTTTGCAAACGTAATTTTGAAACCAAGCTACAACTTTTAGTATGCGGAAGGCCAGTATCCCCAGATGTGTCTGTTAGCCTCTGTTGTTCATGTGTTTAATTTATGCCTTAACTCTTTTTCAGTTTCTTTGGGGTTTTTTAGGCACCTAAATAGGATAAAGTTATTGTCCTACAGTCTATTGAACACGGGAGAAATGAAGGCCATAAAAAATGCTCAATCTAGTTTACTTGAAAGATAAACCATATCTATGCAGCTCTTTTTCTTATCTTCAATGTTGTTTCCTAGATGTTAGAATGGAATGCAAATACCTCTTTCTAAATTAAAAACATAAACTGCAAATTTTCCCTCAAAATTTCAACAAGTTAACTCCTGCACATTTAACTGTGCTGTTTACCTCAGGAAACCCTACATGAGGCTATGCATGCTGAGTCTGCTGAAACCCATATTTTGTGCCTAAATAATCACTTAAGTAGGCAAATCTTTGCATTCTTTCTAGAGAAGCATAATTATACTCCTTTTAGGAGGAAGATTAGAAATGCTAATTCTATAAGTAGGTAGTCATTATTATATCATTTAGTATTAGCTATAATAATGTTAGTCATGATGAACTAATGTGGTATTAATATGGATTTCATATGTACTCTCTTAGGAATGTAATTGCAATTTACCTTTTCATTCATGTTCAGTCATTTTGAAGTGTTGCTGAATTAACAGATCACTACTCACCTCATTTTATATCAATGACAACTTTTGCTTGTGAAAACATTGGGCCACTAATTAAATTGGAGTGGAACCAAGAGATTGCAAGCATTTAAACAAAACCAGAAAGCAAAGTAATAGCTGGGAAAATGCATGGTTGATTTTTCTAGTCCTTTTGCTAGGATGAAATGAAAAAGTAAGTGCTTTGCAAAGAACAGCTGAACTTATAATGCTCATTAGCCTAAGAGGAATCTAGCAGACTCTGGAGGTAGCTGGAGTCAGGAAGCAATGACTGAAATGAACACCTAGATTGCAGGTGAAACACAAACTTAGTTTCTTTGTGTTCCTGCAGGGAATCCCCTGTTCTTTCTATTGTTCATAGACCTATTGGAACACCAAGGTCTGGTGTTGATGAAGGAATCTAAAACATTAATTTTTATAGCTATTCTGTGATTTAGACATTGTTCTTCTGTATTTAGGAAGTCTTCCTTCAGTTTAAATCAAAATTTTTTCTGTACAGCAAATTAAATATTTTTCTTTCTTATTTTATGAACAGCAAAATCCCAAGCCAACAAACAAACAAACAAACAAAAATCAAACAAGCTAACAAAAACAACCCCCTCCCAAGCTTAGTTTATTTTTACCTTTTTTTCCCCCCTGGGATTCTCATAATCTGCTAAGAGATAAAACCACTTATTTAAGTAATGTTCAAGATATATTGTTATGAGAGCACAAATAAATGCTCAAGATTGCTACAGTAGGAGTCAAGGAGATGACAGCACAGGATTTGTGAGTTATATATTTATTTACTTGATTGAAATAAAGAGTAATGTGTATCATTTTTGTTGTCATTCAACACATCCAGAAATGCCATTCTGTCTTTCATGTGGATTTAAAATTCAGTTTATTTATTCTGTTAATCTTTGAGTGTAAATGGGTGATGTTTTTCTATTGCACGTTTATAAAACCCAGTAGAACCAACTCCAAATGCCATTAAGCTGTAGGAAATTTTGTGCTAAAATAATTTGGCTCATATTCTCTGTAACAGTAAAAATTTTTTGAGGAGACGTCAAATGCTGATATATTAAGGACAGCAGCAGCTGTTGCTTGACAAGCCTAAGTCACAGTTCAGAGCTCATTAGAGCAGCAAAATTTCACTGTATCATTGTCTTTATTAAAATTTGAGAAAAAGATGGTTATTATTAAGAAGGAGGTATAACTGAGGTAAAAAGATACACTTGGGATAGAAAGACAATATGTTGAAGTAGGAAAAACCCAGTGTCAGCAAGAACTAATGGTCTGAAGATCAATTTTTGATGTAATGCTTTTGGTTCAGGGGGTAATAGAATATTTGGCTGCAGGAACAAAATATATTCATTTAACCAGTCATGTTGAGAAACGTCATGTTGTTTTAAAGATAGATCTACTCTCGCAGATGATCAAGAAATGTGGCAAAATCAACATGGAGTCCTGGTACCAATGCTGACATTTTGATTTTCCTACAAGGCATGGTATTAAGGGGGCAGGAAGCTCTGAGTAAATTCCACAGTTTGTGCTTGAAGTCTGATGAAATCCTTAACACTTTTTAGATTCATAAACTAACATTATGGGTCTTTTTTTTTTACCTTTTGATAAATATAATGTGTTTCAAATTCTGGATGATTTTGTAGCGTAAACTTTTTAAAAAGCTTTGCAATATGCGGGCATGAAGAATATTGGAGTTTTTTAAAGCACTGAAGGACACATACAATAAATGTTGAAGTAGGTCCTGCAATAGCTGAGATTATACATCTTGTATACTTGTTGTACTATCCAAGGGCAGGATTAAGAATCCAGATTCTTTCTATAGAGAATTAGAAGTTAAGAGGATGAAAACTTCTCCAGGTTAAGTAAAGAGCCTTTAAGAGCTAGTGAGTAGGAAATGCTTTGACTTGGAGACTGTATCACAGGTTCAAACTTACTTTTGACATGAGTGCATCCTAGGTTCATATTCCTCTCCTTCCCTTTGCCACTTTTTTGCTGCCCAGATAATGTTCACAATCAACAGCTTGTAACAACTTGTTCATAATCAACGAGGCCTTGTAACTGTACATTCCAATAAGAGACAAAACTATTTCAAATTAAAATTTCTCCCTAACA
Source organism: Melozone crissalis (assembly GCF_028551555.1). Classification (NCBI taxonomy): domain Eukaryota; kingdom Metazoa; phylum Chordata; class Aves; order Passeriformes; family Passerellidae; genus Melozone; species Melozone crissalis. The sequence goes on along the minus strand of NW_026535784.1, from coordinate 28,197,768 downwards.
AGATACACTACTGAGAATTAGAATGTCTTAAGTTCTTTCTGGATCATATTAGGTTCTGTTCCACAATGGTGCCTTTAAAGTAACTTGATATGAATAGCAGACTTATCTTTGTCTGAAAAACTTAGGTCAGTGCACCTGAAAGTACTTAAAAACTTTTCTTTGCCAAGATACTGTTCAGAATCAAACTCCTTTAAATATTTGCAAACAAGGTTTTAGATTACTTATATGGAGACAAAACTACGTTGTGATGCAAGATTTATAGTTTCCCTTTATTTTAGCAATACAGCTGGTTTGAACTACAGCAATTTGAGTTCAAATGTTTTAAAATGAAACATAGCATTTCTTTCTGGTTGCACAGATTCTGGCGGACCTGCTCTAGCAGACTCTTGCTGCAAAATTATTTCAGGTGTATCATCACTCAGCTTTGTACTATGAAACTTTTGTTATTTTACTTCAAAATGAAGTTGCTGCTACTCATAAATGTAAATGCCCGCCAGTGTGGTGGTTTTTAATCTTTCTTGGTTTATTTATTTTTTTTTTTTTGTTGTTGTGGGCAGTTTTTTAGTTTGTTTTGATTTTGGGGTTTGGTTGGTTTTTTTGTTGCTTGGTTGCTTATTTTTTGTGGGGGTTTTTTTTAGGTTTTGGTCTTTGGTTGTTTTTGAAGGGGCAGTGGTTTGCTTTGCTTTGCTTTTGGGTTTCTTATGGCTGTTTTTTTTAAAAGTAAACCATTGAATGCAGCAATAATTTTTCATGTGTTTTTATTCTATATGCTACCAGTAATAAGATTTTGAACTAATGATTTAGACCACTGAAATGGAGAAAGGAGTGTAAGGGAGCTCATCCTTAGCTGTGGTCCATAATGCCAAGTCCTACTGTGTCTGGACTTGACCTCAATGCAGTATAGTTGTGTATGTGACATCACTGGAGTGGGGCACACAGATACACTATAGCCTATTAGCAAAATGAGAAATATAAACATTAAACATTAGCAAAGGCAACTTTACACTGAACTTATGTCTGAGCTTTACACTGAACATGTCAAGCCACTTTCAAGAGGTTTGTAAAATGTTAGTGGGCTGTTTTCTTATGTGTTTAGCTTTAAAAAAAAATCAAAATAAAGCCATAAAACTAAACAACTTCAGGCCTATGACACATCTGCTAATATTTTAGAATGTTTAGCTTTTAAAGTTATGGTGGAAATTTGCTTTTAGACTTCCTGTTCAAAAAAACCTCCATGAAATAATCAACCAATATTTTTTTTGACAAGTTAGGTTTTCATCAGTGAATTTTTCTACCTTCAGCTTTAATGGGAACATCTGGCTCTTTTCCAATAATCAATATTATCTCTTGAGTTCAATTTCAAAAATCAGCTGCAGAGAGCAACAATTAGAGGTTACTAGACTTGATAGATTTTATAAGAAGCAATTATGTCATTAACAAATTATCAAGTTATCAAGCTGTCTTATAGAGATAATACAGAAAAAAAAAGCTGCTGAAAGCTGCTGATTGTACAGAAAAAGAGATGTGTCTATGATAGGAAGAACATGTTATTAATTAAAGTGAGCTATACAGACTTAATCTTTAGAGCTTTGGTGGTGCTGGGAGTCAAATACTTAATTTAATAATAAATTTTAAAAGCAAGAAAAAAAAAAAATCCTATTTTTTTACCTAAACAAGAGTTTAGGTGGACTACAGGAATCCAAATCTAGCATGAATGTATTGTAAACCCCTGGATTGCTATTGCCTGGCAGTTACTCTTGTAGGAACTAATGCACAGGAAGTTCCATCTAAACATGGAATTTCTTTGGTTGCCCAGGGGGGTTGTGGAGTCTCCCTCACTGGAGACATTCAATAGCTGTCTGAATACAATCCTGTGCCATGTGCATGACCCTGCTTGAGCAGGAAGGTTGGGCCAGATGACTCACTGTGATCCCTTCCAGCCTTACGCAGTCCATGATTTGATATTATATTTTGCAATAAGGTGCCTTCTGTGGAGTTAGAAATTCTGAGCTGTGGGCTACTTATCACTCTTAAGATAGTGTTCAGACTCCATGCTGGGATTTTGTATGTCTGTGGATCATCAGATGGCAGTTTTCATTTGTGCTGCTATAATGACTCTTGACTGCTGGTTGTCTTGGGGCAGGAGAGCCACCCAATGGCTCATTTTGACTGAGATTTCAGCAGGTATTTTCATCTTGTTTCTCAATTATCCATAAATCAGTCCCTAAACATCTGAAAACCTGGACTGGGTGCTCTCCAAGGAGACAGAACCTGGATTTAAGTCTTTGAGGTATAGCAAAGGTTTGCTCTTTGAGTAATGTTCCAGCTGCTCTTCTAAAGGTCAACTCCTCAACTGAAAGTACCCACATAGTAAATTAGGAAAATAAGGCCTGTTCAGCTCTATAAAAGACGAGAGTACAGGTGTGCTAACATTGGAGAGATTAGTTCCCAAGTGCTTAAACATGTCTCCCTAAATTCCTGAATAACACTGTTGAGTTTAAGGAGTCCCAGATGGTCTCTGTCCCTAAACCATCCTCTGGGCTGTCCTCGACAGCCCTTCAAGTAGTTTTCCCCCCTCTTTGCTGTGCATGCTGTTCTCTTGTATTCTGTCCAAAAGTGTTCATCTTTCCTGCTTGCAAGTGAACAGAAAAACCTTTCTAAATTTTGGATTACACCCCTAATTTTACTGTTGGATCTGTTTCTCAATGTAGCTATTAAATGGTGGTAAGTTTTTTAAGGAGAGTGAAGAAATGTAATCACCACTGTATTTACTATGCTAGAAATTACCCAGAAGAGTCAAGCTGACTTAAGTTCATTCATTTTTGCCTTCACTTTCACATTTTTCTCAGTTTTTTTGAAGGCCACAGACAAAACTTTCAGTCTCATTTTATACACGAGATGTTGTTGTGACGCTGGTAACTATTTAGATGAGATTTTCTCTGCAAGAAACAGGAAATTTTGGTATTTGATTTTTCTAACTAGTTTGCTCATTCTTTTCCGAAATTTGTGAAGTCCAATTTTCTTTGACCAGCAGACTGTTTATGCTACAAATAAATTACCAGAGAAAGCACTACTCTTTTGATCCAGACTGAAACAGGCTGCCTGTCTTTTATATAAGAAAATGCGCTTTTTCTTCACCTTCTAAGGTATAAACTGCAAAGGCATGCAAAATGGTCTGACAATTTATGCAAAAAATTGGAAGAAAAAAGGTAAAAAATGAACCTGTTCTTTGTACAGTATGAGAGATATGAAGTAACATCAGATGCTTGGAATTAATGTTTGAATATTTTCCCACTACTCTAAAGTGTGTATAGGACATGTATGGGTCCAAATAACTCTCTACATGAAAATCAAGTTGGTCCAAAAATTAGAAATTGTTGCATTTTATATAGCAAAAGTCGTAGGGGAACATAAAAATACAAAATTATAACATAAAGACTGTTTTACCTGGACTGTTTTAGGGCAAGATTTATTGGTTTGACAGCAGAATTGACTAAAGCTGTGTATTCACTCTACAAATTCATGCACTTTAATGAGCATGGTAGGTCTTTCAGTCTCTATCAACAGCAGAAATTAAATGGGTTTCAGATACAGTATGGAAAAATAAATCATGTATGTGTCATATTTCTTTATATCCCAGGATGTGTATGTCATGTCATTAAAAAAATGCAGGCAGCTGTAATCAAAACTGTGTTAAGCTATGTAATAGAATTCATGTGTAGCTTTAAAGGTAACAGGAGAAGGAAATGACACAGATATTTATACCATTTATACCATGGGAAATGCCAGTTTCTAGCACAAGACTGTACAGAAAGAAGGGGAAGGGAAAATAGGCAAACCCATTTAAGGTATAAAAGAAACAAGATGCTGAAAACATTTGGCCTAAATGGCTAACATCACTTAATCAACCGAAGCAGGAAATTTGTATCTTTAAACTTTTCAGGCTATGTCAAAAGTTGGGTAAATTACAGGGGCAAGCTAAAGAATGGCTGAGCTGCTACCTCTTACAGCTAAGAAATGCATTTGCTCATTTTTGTACTTTGGAAATTTTATATTATCTAAGATTATGTAATCCAGGGATGTAACAGAAAAATTGATTATGTAAGTGTTCCTATAGATTTAGCAATACTTGTAGTTCAGGTTCTGAGTAGTTGAAGCAGATGGCTGAGCCTTGAAGGACTAAAGATACCCATGGCACAATTCAATGCTCTTCAACTGAACTTCATGGATTTTTATTCTAAAAGCTTGTGATGGGACTCACTAAAGGTAGGCAAGATGGCCTAAATGAGATTATCGCAGGATAATTTTTCAGTGTAGTCAAGAACAGTGTAATTCTTTTCCAGAGCCCAGATTCCATATAAGGAAACACTGATTTGCAGCTGATTTTTTGCTTTCTGATTTCTAATTCAGCTAAATTCCATAGCACTGCACACAAGATCTTACAGATGTTTTTACTTGTCACTTCACTTTTTGTGTTTGCACTTAATTGAGTTTTTTCCTTAGTTTAGAAACATTATTCTTCTAATTTTAGTGCATTAAAACTTCCAGCATTTTCCATTTCCAGTGATACCTTGTGTGTGTTCTGTAGGTATTGTAAATGATTCATTCAACACGAATATATGTTACACCTAATGTGCAGTAAAATTACAAGTATTTATCTAACTTCAAAAAGTATTAGGGCTACTTAATCTTTGAGTGACATCAATATGGACCCAATTAGCACAGTTTTCAGCCACTTCATAATTCAAGAGAATGTGATCATTCAGCTGTAAGCATATTTGACAGAAACTCCATAGTCATGAAGGTAAAAGCTTGCAAGATCACCCAGTAGGATGGAGAAGCTGTCATTCTCTCATCAGTGCTGTTGAATACTAATGTCAAGGTCAGAAGAGTGTAATTTTAGGCTGCCAAAATATTGCTGAATTTGATCAGCTAGCAACGTTTAAAAAGAAAGTAGCAACGTAAAAATTTTTATACAACTTTGATACGATAGCTGCAAAGTTTCAGGTGTGCCCCCACTGCAAACGTTCTGTTATTTACTGCTTTGATTGGCATCTTCATATGCGTTTTTCCTAATTGTAACATTTTCTTTAAATATCATCTTCCTTGTCTAACATAAAAATTACAATTGATATATATTTTGCAAATTCTGCATGTAATTTTAAATGCTGATATGGGAGACTTTGTGTTCAAAATACATAACAATTTGAGCAGAGATTTGGATGTAAAAATATCTGAGTGCTTATTTTAGACAACAAATTGTCACATATAATAAAATGATAGATTTGCCTTGAGTCACGGTTTTTATTTACATAGCATGATCATGCTATGTGGAGATTCATACTGCTGGCTCCATCTAATAAACAAATAGACTGGATGGACCCATGTTGTTCTCAAAGTATCTTATGAATCATAAAAGGATGAGGGGCAATGAGTGAAGATTTCAAGAGGGCATTTTTCTACTAAAAATTAGGGGAAAACAGTTTCACAGTGAGGACGGTTAACAATTGCAGTAGGGTGTTCAGAGGAGCTATTAATTTTTTATCTCTGGAGATGCTCAGAATCCTGTTTCTTCACAAAATGTCTTAAGCAAAGCAGTCCTAAGCTGTCTCTGCTCTGTGTAGGTTCAGCTTGATGGCCTCCAGACTTTGCTACTTCTTACAACCTCCAGTATTTCATCACTCTCCCATTTCCATTTTGATAAAACAGTTGTTTATGTAATTTATATAAAATTTCTAAAGGTATGAAATAAGAGTATAATTTTGAAAATACTTGCAGGCCTCTGTAATCCTTAGGTTTTGAAAGATATTTAGAGACTTGAAAGTCACCTCTTTTGTGAAAGAGTAAATCTCTTCCATGTCACACCTCAGGATCTGAGCTGGAATCCCCAGGTTGGCACTACATCCTTGCTCCTGCCAACAGCTGCTGGTTATTAATGGCTTCACTTGCTTCTCTGTCCACATAGAGGAGTCCCCAGATGAATGAGTTAAATCTATATGTTGATATTGTAGTGGTAATCTTTTTTTTTTACATAATTATTGCATAAATTTGGTTGATGAACTTTCTTAATGGAGAAGATAAAGGAAAACAAAATAAAGCAACCTTATATTTACATATCAAATTGGTAGATTTTTGGCATTTTTTTTGTTCAGTTTTGGGTTTTTATTTAAGGGCCTTTTGGCTGTGATTGATTTTACATTACATGAATATGTCAATGAGCACTGGCAAAAAAATGCCTCAGTAGGATTGCTTTTCAGATCCAGATACATCTTTGAAAGATGTCTAAAATGACATGTTTGCAGTAAAATATACATGGCCGGGTGAACTTTTCTGGTCTTATCTTGCGCCTCAGTAATTTTAAAACAGAAACCAAAGCCTTTGTTCTGATAAACTAGACATCTTTCTAAAATATATTTATTGAAATGAAATATTCAAATAATCCAAAGAGCAAGTATACATACAGTAAATGTGTTCTTTTTCTCCTGTGCATGGTTAACTTCCATTCATATTAATGGGGTTAGGAACATGCTTCAAGCAGAGAAGACTATAATTTTTAAAACCTGAATATTTGAATATTGAATATTTGGCTTAGTTAAATTTATGTTGTCTTTTTACTACAGGAGGGAAAATTATTTTTTGGAAGGTAATGTTTCTTTTGAGTTGAACTCTTTTATAAAAATCCTTATCCCTGAATTCTCTTGTGAATATTTTGAGAAATATTTCTGAGCCTTGAGAATGTTTGAGAAAACATAACTATATAGCATTTTCATACTTAAAGTATTTTTTAGTGGTATTCTGAATATTAGCTAGGAATCAAGGTAGTTGTTGCTGACAACCACTCTGTCAGAAAGACAAATTCTCACATGATTTTTGAGAAAGTCTCAGAAGTATGTGTGTTTGTAACAGCCAATGCAGATGTGATACTGCTTTCAAATACACTTAGAAGTTTAGATGAGTTGAGGGATAAGAAAACTATGACTCAAAGGACCTTGTTTTGTTGAAAATGTAATAGAATTGCTATATCTGTGTACTTTCAATTCACAGTATCTTAATAGGATTCTATAATTACTCTAAATTCCTTATTTTCTGCAGTAAAGCTCTTTTGTACAAAGAAATGACTTCATAAAAGCCTGGCACCATGCAGTGGTGTGTTTTTAAGTTCAAGAATCCTAGCTGATCTCAGAAATGGTGATACTCCAGAGTAAGGAATATATTATAATAACTTAGAAGTGTACCTCATTTGTATGAACTCAATGCTTTCATTCTTAAAGTTTTTGTTAATAAAATCATCTCTACTGAATAAAAAACCCAAAATATATAGAATCACTGTAGTGTAAATTCTGAAAATTTTCCAATTTTCATTCGGTTTTCACACTGTTTGAATGAAATACTTTGTTGCAGAGTGCTTGACAGCAAACTGCTTATACCTTTTAATGGTTAAAAACATGCCCTTGAACTCTATAGGGCATGTCTGAAATCTATGGCATACATGTATTTCCTTTATGAACCTAGTTAGGGTTGCACATATGTCTATCTTAAACATTTGTGTAAGTGCACACAGTTTTCACTGTTCAAAAATGTTTTCATATATTGAGTTCACTTTTTCATTCCAGTGGAAAGAAGAATGATTTAGGTTTTTCTTCTGTTTCTGAAGATTACCATGTATCAAAAAGATTTCATTGATTTCAGTTTGTTTCAGTTTGTTTTCAGTAATTTAAGTTTGCTGTTTCCTTTCTGAAAAGCTGAGGTGGTTAAACATAAAGCATGGATGATGCATACCATGACCCTTTGGCACAGAACAACTGGTAGTGGCTGTTTATATGTGCAATAAAATCGTGATCAATCTCTGACACTTACTACAGACTTCCTGCTGCTTAGAAATGTGTACAGTAATAGCATTTGTATGTTTTCTGTTCCCCTAAGAGTTCAGTATGCTGCTTCACAGGAGCAAAGAAAATTAGAAATAACATCACCAACACTGTGATAGAAATAAATAAAATACCAATTTGTAAACTCTTCTAGACAGATCTTTACAAATAAATGCGGGAGTCTCTGTGTATAGGTATAATGTAAACATAACTTCAGTAGGGATTATGTTTATCTGTTGTGTGTATAAACAGTTATTTCATTTTATACATTACTGTTTAAATTGTAAGAACCTGTCCTTTTTCTTTCTTTCCAATAACTAGACCACAAGAGACACCACTTAGTACAGCAGATGAAGCTGAAATTTTAATATCTTTAAATTTTAGGAAGCTGGTTCGGGGTGGGGTGGGGGGAGTTCCTATTTTAAGTATTTGAGTTAGAAGACTAAAATTCATTAATCATTTTGTGAAAGATAAGTTCATAAATTTTGATAGGACAATAATGGGTAAAACTGGCCATATTGTAATAGATTTTACCTTTTCACTGTGGCAGACAGTTAATAGTTTTCTGGTATAGGTGAATAAAAAAAAAAAAGAAAAAACACACAAACACACACAGAAAAACAAACCACAGATGTAGGGACCATACAACTGCTTTATCAGTTTAGAAGAACAGAGAAAAACCCAAACTACCATATTCTAGTAGCAGTACAAATTAATCTAAAGGAATCATGTGTAAGGTTCCCATAATCCATCACCTACTTTTCCTGACATTTCACAGAGATACAAAGCTGATTATATGCACTGTAGAAAAGCATGTAATTCTTTACTTAAGTCTTTTAAATGGAATGATTAATTTCTGTCCTTACTCATAGGTTATGTCTGCAATCTTGATAAAATTTGAGTTACTGAAAGCTTCAATTTATTTTTAATGCGTAGAGGATTTACTTATGTGAAATCAAACATAAGAGTCTGAGGAATATCTAATGATTATATCTATTTTCCATATCCAGTCTAAAATCTGAGGATGTCTCAGATTTTTGTGGGGAAGAATTTTGTATGCGTGGTGCAGGTGAAGGCTCACTACAATGCTATACATACTATTTAATCTTACCTTTTGGTCCCATAATTGCCCTTTTTTTTCTTTAGCTAACACAGTGTTTGAAATTTAAATCTGTTTCAATAGTAGAAAATTTAAAGTATGTGCACAAAATACCATTCCAAAGTATTATGCCAGTATTTTAGTTGTAAATAGGTCTTGCACCAAAAATGTTAGCTGCTGTAATAAATTATGATGAATAGTCATACAATTGGAAACTGAATAAGCTTTTTAAGTATAGACAATGTTCCTGTAGTAATTCCTTAATGCAATTTATTTTAGTCAATATGCACTGTGTTCCAGTGTGGTACACAAAAGCCATTTAGGGAAAATATTTGGTACTTTCTTCATCCTAAGAGTGTGATTTCCATGCAAGTGAAATGTAAGAAAGGGCTTAGTGTTGAGTCACATTGCTATGAAGGGTAGTCTGTACAGGGGGTCTCCTCTTTGGTTTCTCCTTTATTTCTTCTCCCTTTGAATGCTGGGCTTCATAAAACTGCATAATTATCATGTTCTTGAACCTAAAAATTCCAATCATCATAATAGGAAATATTACTAACCTCTACTAACAAAATTTAACTGCATGAGTCCAGTGCACATAGAATCATGGAACAGAATCATTAAAGTTGAACAAGACCTCCAAGATCCCCATGCCAACCAAACCATATCACAAAGTACCATATCCAGTCTTTTTTGATCACTTCCAGGCATGGTGACTTTACCACTTCCCTGGGGAGTTCATTCCAATGCTTGAACATTCTTTCAGTGAAGAATTTGATTCTTAGATCCAACCTGAACCTTGCCTGGTACCACTAGAGGCCATTTCCCCTTGCCCTGTCACTGGTTGCCACTAGAAGGGGGGCTGATCCCCAGCTCACTATAATCTTCTTTCAGGACTTGCTAGAGATCAATAAGGACTCCCATGAGCTGCCTTTTCTCCAGGCTAAATAGCCACTGTTCCTAATGTTCCAGACTCTAATGCTTGCTTTACTGAAGGAAGCAAAGGTGTGCACCTTCCCTATCAGATGTATACAGCCCATGGACACTCACTCGATTATTCTTATGGAGGTCATATTTATTCCTTGTTTCTATACATTTAGAGTACTTCCTGATTCTTATTGTTGGCCATTCATGCTTTATGAGGAAGAGGAAGTTGCCTTTTTCTGATACAAGCCTAATTATTGTCATCCCTGATTGATCACATCCTACTCTTACTAAAGTATAATGCATTCTGGAGAGGCTCCTATACTGAAACAGCCATATATTCCCATGTTGCCTTTGTTTTATTTCTTAAGTAACACTTTACAAAGTGCCTTCTACCATTGCACGTTAGCACTGGTTTCCAGGCTTTCGGGGAGTAAGATGTTGCTCATGGTAGCAAAAATCTCTTGATTTAAGATGAATATAAAGTGACTGTGAGTGGAGGCAGAACTTGAAGTTTGAACTTGCTAATATACAGTTATCAAATTAAAATGTGGATGTTCCATAATAGCTTTTACCTGCAATTGTTTTCAGAAACACAGTGAAATTCTTCCAAACTGTATTTTTTGCACTTGCGGCAAGTGTGTCTATTTGAATACATTAGCCATAAATAAGTGAATACAGTTAATTTAAAAGCAGCAAAGTTAGATGAAAGTAACAAAATGGGTAAATCCAGAATTAAGTTATGAACTGAATTAAAGAAGCTAATTGAGCCCATTTCATTCAAGGAAAAAGCTTTTAAAAAAATAATCGTTTCACATGTTGAAGGGGAAGGCAAATCTCACTTGAAACTGCATCTTCTTTACTTTCCTGCAAGTACCTTAATTGTAACACCTTCAGACATTGACTTTGTTGGTGTCTTTCCACTTCCTTTGCAATATATAAATATTCATTAGCATAGTAATTAGAAACTTGTATTTCCCATGTAAATTGGTTCAACAAACAGGGAATAGAATAATTTTTACTGTCTTTGTCTCATTGAGTGTATGAATATTTATTGAAAGTAATAAGAAGTTTCATCAGGAGAGACAGAAACATACTTATCAACAAACTGCCTATAGTAATAAAGATAAAAGAGTTCCTGGAAAATAGGGGTTAAATAGCCTTCAGGTGAAGCTGAAATGCAAAGGTAAGATTTCAATATAATTGTTGATTGTTCAAAAAAAATTTTATTAAGCAAAAAGTGAGGAACTGGAATCTTTTTTTCTCCTTGTTTCTGTGTTTAGTATCAGTGTTAAAGTTTACTATGTCTACAAAAAAATTCGTTCATTTGATTTTCTTTCAGATGTCATTCAAAGAATATAAAAAATCTTTTGCACAGTTCCCTAGTCTCATTTTTTTCTAATATATTGACTTCCCCAGTTCTTTGTAGTGAATATTCCTCTACTGAGTGAAAAACACAGCATATATTAAGTTGGAAAATTTAAGGTAACAGGTAACAGAAGGCATCCTTAATACTGCCACAACATCAGAAATTAGTATCACACGCTTTTAAACAAAACTGTTCTTCGCATTATGTATGGCTTTCAAAAGTAGAGACTGTTGTCAGATCATTTTTGTAGTACAGTATTCTTATCCCATGTAATTTAACATAGTTTAGGCCAATTGTATTGGCAGAAAACTGCATAAAGCAGTTTATTTTTTTCTATAGCTTTTTAGGTCAAGGTAAGATCAGGTGTATGGTAGTGGCTTACTTTATTCTGGACCCTTACAATCTTTGGGTTGAATTATAGATGGAACTTGGTGTACCCCTTTGAAGATATTAAAAACTCCACGTGATTATGTTCTTGATCAGCAAGCAATTAATAGAGAAAACTTTAAGAATGAAAAAGACAAGAGGGTAAAGAGGATTTTTTATTTTTTAAGATACGTATCGTACATTTTTTCTTTACACATGTACAGCAATTGGAAAGGTGACTTATGACGGCTCATGGGTCATATACCTGAAAGCAAAGGTTGCAACTAAGTCAAAAATCTGGCAAGGTCTTTGCTTTGGCACGAAGAGACATTTTTCCCTAAAAAATAAAATTAAATTAAAAGTATGAGTACTTACAGAGGAGCTTTCAAAAACACTTTTAAAGTCCTAGGGGAGAAAAGGATCTGTAAAAATGATTAATGATTATCAGGCATAAAATAAGTGTTTTTAAGCTCTGTCAACTTTGCTTTTCTAATGAGGACTTAACTGCTCCCCAACTAAAGCCTTTATCCAAGCTGTGTTTTGTATTTCATTTAATCAATGCTTTGTATAGAGACAGTTACCATCATCATAACCTTTCAGTTCTTATGTTTTGGCATCTCGCAGATTGCAAGTTGGGGGCTCAAGGGAAGCACATTTAACTGAAATGTCCAAGTACAATTTAGTGTATGATGTAGGGTTATAGAACTCCTCTCAGACTTGCTTATTGTTGCAAAGAGAGCCTTTGTAATTACTGGGGGATTATGGCAGAATATGAAAGACCTTGAAAGCGGCTTTCGTGAAGATCAGGAATGTGTTCTGCACAACCTCTGAAACAATCAGCTAGAGTAGTGAAGCAGAAGTATATTAAAATGTGAAGAGTTCACTGAAAAGGTCCTGATAGAAACACCCAATTAAAGAAATAAAAACTGATATTTGAGATTGTGAAAGATTCTCACTTTGGTAAGAAAAAAGAGCCTTAGAAGAACCAGAAATGAGATGACAGTACAAATACAGTGGCTTTTTCATCTTTTTTCTCAGCAACAAAAGTAATGAAATTTGAGTTTAATGTTATATAATTAACAAGAATGGAATTGATGTTAGTTGTGCTGGTACCCTGCTCAAATTATTGTGTGAGATTGAGACCAATAGTCCAGGAATGATGGAGTTTCTTTTTTTCATATGTATAAATCAGTGAAAAATTTTGGATAGGAGTATGGTGCAACACAACAACTGTCTTATTATATTTCACTTCTTAATTAAGTTTCTTTACCTAATAATGTTTTTAGTCACAAAGCATAACTGTGTGGTTTTTGAACTAATTTCTCACGAAAAAGGTTTAAATTTTTTTATACCGAGCTGTATATTTTTACTTTGTCCTTCTCTATTTCAGAGTTAAAAAACAACAAAAGCAATACAATTCAAAAAATAGTCTGTCTGAGAGTTGTTGGTGAGATTTTTGTTGATGTGGTTTTTGTTGATGTGGTATGGGGCTTTTATTTCAGATAAAGTGTTGTGCCCGATCACGATTATGGAGGATTAAGCCATAAACCTTCTTTTCTGTGATGGAAGCTGCCTTGCCTGGCACTGAGTTTTCCATTAATGTTTTTTTCTTCAGTGATGCTGGAGTTGAGGCAAGTTTAGGTGAAATATTTTTCAGTAGTGAGCAGGCAGAAAAATCATACAGTGCTTTTGGAAAATTATATCTGTGAATTTAACAAATATACTTGTGAACTGAGTTTTTTAACAGAAGTAATTAACAAAACCTTAATCTTTTCCAGTTTGCTTACATATTGAATGCATTATGATATTTTCACTTTATGAGTATTTTTGAATAACATGATGAGAAACACTTTTTGCTATGATTTGTTTGATGGTTTTGCTACAGCTTGATCCATAACGTATTAAAAATATTTGAAGCCCACTTGGTAATACTTTTCTTCTGTAAAATACTTGTTATGTAGTTGAAACAAAATTCTACAAGTGTGTCAGGTTATCCTTTATGTGAAAGTACCTTTAGATCACTGTATATTTATAAGCACCTTGGTACAATAGCCAATAAAATCCAAATGACAATTCCCACTATTAGAAACACTGACACCTGCTCCAACTGTCAGTCATAAGAGGATGATCTTCCCCATAACACCTCCTGTTTACATATCTGAGCTAAAACTAACATTAATGTTATTAGCACACAACACTTTTCAGTAATTCTTCATTTTACATTACACATCAAAAATGCTCTCATAAAGCAGATTTATATTAAGATTTTCTTTTTGAGTCAGTTGAAAATTAGGAATTTCCAACACTAAAACTTTATTCCCCCTCCCTCAAGACATTTAACTAAAAAATGTATCAACTTCTTAACTGGAAAAGATATTTCACTTTTTTGGAAGTGCTGAGGGGAGAATCTAACATGGGAATCATAAAAAGTTAGACTTCCCACAAGAAGCAAAATTTATGCTAATGAACATGTTCATTGGCAAAAAACTAGATTAAAAAATGTATATAATTTACTCTCGTTGTTAGCTGGAAAATTTGAAAATATTTTATTATTTTTGCCTGCCCTCATATTGTGAAAAAAAAAAGTGCTATGTGAAAGCAGCAGCATGTTCTTACATTCTCATTAAGATTTAAATAGTGACTGTGTGTGCTTTTAAAGACCAGCAGACAATAATACTGTGTAGGAGTGGCCTAAGAATGAGTATTTCTGAATATGTAACATTTATTTTTTAGGCAAATTAAAATATTGGAATGATTGCATTAAGCTATTTCAAATTTAATTTTTCAACTTCACCAACCTTTTCCTGTTGAAACCCACTTTGTGTTTGAAAGATTTACGTCCAGTTTACTTGTCATTGATATCCGTGGAACTTCTGAATGCCGTCAGAAAAACATGAAGGTTTTAGGAGAGAAATATTGATAATGAAAGAAAAATAAATTTAAATAATATTCGGATAAGCAGTGAGTCCTTAGATCAGTGTTGATGGCAAGTACTCAGGAATTCAGGTTTACTTTTCTGTTTTTCAATAAAATTATTAAACTTCTCATAAAATAGACTCAAATGTGTGTTTGGAGACCCTATATAATAAATGAAATACAAAATACTGCATTTAAATAGGGGGCTGACAATAATGATATAACAAATAGGAAAATACTAGTTCCAGATAAACTATAAACTAAACTGAATTCTTTTGTGTCAAGATATGATCTCCAGGAAAAAAAAATATAAGAGCATAATCATTGCTTTTTTTATTAAAAGTATGATGAATATACTCTGAACAATTTGAAATGTTAAGTGAGCTCCTACTATAATATTTCTGTCTCATCCCATAGAATTTTAGAATGTAATTCTTAGAATAGTTCTTAAATGGCAATTACTCTTAACTCCACAAGGATTACTCTGTATGTGTACACTATATGTATAGGGCAGCTTCATACATGCAAAAAAATTTAATTTAGTCTTTAATTGGGAGTCTAATCAGAGCCTGCCTGGAAGACAATGTTTTGCATTAACTATCTGAATATAGCTCTAGTGAATAAATTGATTGCTAGCAATTTAAAAAGCTGTCAAAATTCAGACTGAATTTGTGATGACTTTATTTTTTGGTTCTGGAACAGGAATAGATTCACAAAACTAGTGAAGAGATAACAACTGTTTCTCTTCATCTTCCGTCTCCACCCACTCACCTCTACCCCCGCGAAGTTGAAGATCTCACCATATGTTTTTTAATGCAATAACTCCTATATATAGGAGACTAGGTTTTAAGCCCTTCCCCCTGACTGAGATTTAAACCTTTATTTTCTGCCTTCCAAGGGAATCACCTAACCACTGGATATTCTGCAGGGGTATGCTCTCACCTGAACTATCTGAACTGCTACTTTGACTGGGCCGTGTGCCTCCCAAGTGAATTCTTTAACCACCAGACCAAAGAGTCATTCGCTCTCTTTGACTCAGTATTTAAATAATCCATGCAGAACAGCTTTTTCCATGGGGATCGAGAGAAGCCAATTATAGATTTCTCACTGGTTTAAGAACTCTTTTGGGAAAGTGAAAATGTGGGTTCAAGAATGTGCAGACAAGGTCTTGAACCTGATTGTCCCACATTGTATATCAGATGAGGCCCTAACCACAGAGCTATTGAATAAGTGAAGAGAGGGGGGATTCTCTTTACTTCCATGAATGATTTACAAAGAGTGTGGAAACCTAATCTTTCATTTCCAGTTCTTTAGTTTTGTGTTTAAATAGCTTCTGAAGAGTTACCTATGTCTCTGGCAAGTACACAAATTAATGACTGGAGAAAAATGCTACTTTTGGGAATGCAGAAGGATAGTTCTTCCCCACATTTTTTTGTTTCTAAATATTTCCTGACTATTTCTGTCAGTTCCAAATGAAATCAAAGTATGGTTTTCTTTGTCCCTAAAAGCATAATTTTAGTTGAAGTGTAGGGGCATTGTAGAGGAGGGGGAAGATGACTGGTTTTTTTTCAATACCCTTTTTGTAAAAAATCCTTACTGAAAACAATTTACATAATACTTAAAGCCCTCTCTCATATACTTCCATGTGTCCTAACACTTCCCAATTCAAGAACCTGTACTGAGCTGAACTAGCATGCCTCTATTAAGAAGGAGTAGTAGAACTTGCTGGCCACAAGTGCTTGTTTCAATTCAGACACAAGGATCAATATGAAAGAAACATTGACCATTTATGAAATGAGTCATTTTTCTCTACCTTTTACAGTGCCAATGGATGTGAGGAAAAGCCGGAAAAAAAGTATAGGGTTTTTTGCTTTTTTTTTTTTTTTTTTTTAATGGGGAAAAATCAAGCTAGAAAATTCTTACCTGCAAAGGTCAGTTGTTGATCTTTTGCAGGAAAATGTCTTAGTAGTAGTGTACAGATACAGAATAGGAAGTCAAATATTGCAAATCTTCACAGAGTCATACAGAAGGTTCCTTGGTACCAGTTGTGAAATCCAGAGTTCCCAAGTCTTAATTTAGTGAATGATTTTCCCTTCCTTTAGAACTGTAAGAAAGGACAAAAATGGTAACATGCAGTTCCTTGTCTAGAAAGAACGCTTGGTGTTAATCTTGATTTCCCAAGCTTTTACTTTATATCAGTGGAGTAATTGTCAAGAGCACAGTGTCCTTTCTTTTCCTAGAGATATACACTAGAATGATCAAGACACAAGCTGAATAACCAAGTCTAGTTCCCTAAACCTTTGTGCCTAGTTTTCTTCAGCTCTCCCTTTCAGAAGTTTACCCAGGAAAACAAAATCCATTCCTTTTTTGATTACACGTATTCACAGAGATCCACCGTGCATTTCATGGGGGAAGGGAATATTCTCTGTACATTAAGAAGGTGGTTATGCCGTAGTAGGTGTTTAGGCAGCCCTGATGCCCTCAATTTAAATGAGGAGACAGTTCTGAAATATCTGATAGATTTATGTTGCTTGTGCTTTTTTATTAAATGCTGATAGGAAAAGTGCTTGAACTCAGAGTTGCTCATATGTGTCATTTCTCCCAAAATAATGCATATTTCTGGAAGACTTCTAACCAGAATACCCAAAGATATCAACATTGTTTCTGGAAGAGTCAGGTGTATTTGTTAACTTTTACTTTGTTGCTTCTTAACCTTTTTGCAAAGAGATATAGTGCAATGTTCAAGCAAAAGCTATTGCTAATAGAACATTCTGAATTCTATTTTTAATTAATCATCTGTCTTTCTTGATAATGCTGGACCTTCTTAGTCCATAAAAGTAAACCTAGTTTCCATTATGGACAAGTTGTGGTATTTCAGCCAATATGTTATTTTTAAGACTGAAAATTATTTCTGAACAACAGAAGTAAAAACAATCATAAAATATAGTCAGTCTTTATTTCTTTCCTCTGACCTGCACATTCTTAGATTTAAACTGTGTATTAAAAATGGTAAGAATTTTGATAATAATTTCTCTGTGTGTTCTGTTTCGTGTCTGAGAATCTTCTCTTACTTTATGGATTTCACAAAATAAGACAAAATGAATTTAGCAGTTTTCAAAACAAGCATTCAAGATACAAATCTTTAAAGTGATTCTCCATTCATATAAAGCAGACGCAAGTATGGAGCTTTAGTACATGGCCAACTTCTGCACTGCATGCAGGGTTTGATGAAACCAGTAACCTGACTGTGAGATCAGCAGGGCACGCAAACCCAGGTGTGTTTCTTCTGTCCTGCCCAGTCAGCACAGTGGGTGAGCTCATGGCAGCTGCAACCAGATGCAAAGTTAACAGAAACAAAGGAGGAGAAGGCGCTGGAGAGATCATAAAGTGATTTTTTTCAGTGATTTTTTTTTTCTTTTTTTGTTTTTTTCACCCGCACAAAATTTCTTTCAGGGCATCCCTCAGCCTTGTGTCTCAAGATTTCCTGCAGTTAACTCCCACCTGGAGCACAGTTTGTATTCTGTATCAAGTCTCTCTTCCAACCTAAATATTGCACTGGCATTGTTCGGATAAAACTTTCTTCAATAACAATTGCCACCTGAAATTGTTTTCTTACTTCATCTCATGTCAGAAAACCAAAATTGATACTCAGGAACATAAAAAAAAAAAAACCAACAAACAACCAAAAAAAAAAAAACCCCAAACAAAAAAACCAACAAGAACAAAACAAACCCAATTCAAAACCCTAAACAAACCCCAAAGTGAAACTCTTGCAAACATGGGAACATTCCCTGGCTTATTTTTCTCAATACCAAGGAAAATCTCAAGAATGAAAAATGAAAATATGAAATAATAAATAAAATAGCTTAAGTATGCAGTTTTCACAAAAAATACATTAAGCACATATGAAATTATAATTATTTGTTCTTCATAAGTAAGAAATTTTAAAAAATGTATTACTGGTCTTAGCATTAGTTGATCATGTGCCTTTACTTTTTTGCTTCAGAGTCCATGATTTGGATGTGATGGAGCCTTATGTATTTGTCTGGTTTTGTGGCATTTATTAAATGAGTTATTCTCCAATTAAATGAGTATTTTCCTAAATGAGCTTCCAATCCCATAAATATGAAACAGTTGGAATAATAACACTCAGTGCTTGAGTTAGCTTTTCATTTATGGACTACTGAAGTATGTTGAAGTAAATAGATCTTTATTTTCTGTGAAATCATGCTTAGATTCAAGAGAAGTGCATGTTCACTTAAAAAAGTCTCACTCAAACATAAATTCTTTTGGTCTCAAACAAGAAAGTGGGAATATATGAAAAATGCAACTTTAATAAAATATTTCTAACAAGGCCTTTTAAAGCAGTTTATATAAAGCAGACAGATAGTTACCCTTTCTAGAACTGATCTACTGCTGTTAAAATCATGAATATTATTCTTTTCTACTTGCACTCCTTTTCTTTTTCCAATAAAAGTGGGGCAGAATCCACATTCACCTTGAGTGTAGAACTGAGACTGTCTATTACGTATTCCCTACCAGGATGTCACACAAGGGCCACTTAAGTCACTTGAGCACCAGTCAGAGATGCTCAGAAACACTTCTGAGTGCTTTAATTGTTCATCAAGACCTAACCCTTTGAACGTTGCTTTAAGGCATATTGGCTCTGCACTTGAGTCACTGAAGCAAAATTGGAGCATCTGGATGCAGTGTCAAAATAGCCCAGGGAGCTCCAGTGCAGCACCCAAGTGGATAATCTCAACACAGAAGACAAACACTGCATTAGCGATTGCCGGGAGGCTACAGTTCATCTTCCTCTGAAATACAATACAAGAAAAGTTAAAGGATGATACTTTTTTCTTTGTATCTTCTGTTGTGTGAACAAAGAATCAAGCTGTGTTTTGATGTTTTGTCAAGTGTTTGGCAGCATTTTCAATTCTTGTTTGCCCTACTAATCCACTGATTTTTCTTTTCTTTGGACAAAGCAATGAATGTGTTTTACAGTTTATGCTGTATTGGATATGTTAGTGCAAAAGAATGAATCCAGTCAATGATTTTGCCTTTGAATCAAAGTATTGAATTAAAGTAGAGGAAGAATAAGTATGATAATATTTTAGTTGCCTATTAGTACTATAACATCTAATTATGCTCTCTTTACTTGTACTAAAATTTTTTATAATTCTGTGACCTATGTCAAATAATATTTTTTTGCTTTGTTTGCTTTCACAGATGGCAGCAAAACTGCATTCCATTGATTGAAAAGAGCATTGTAAGTAACTTTTTGTTTCCCTGTTGCATTAGGCATCGCATTTTATTTTTCTAAATCTACTAATTTTTTATCTTGTGGATAAAACTGACTTCTTCCTTGAAGACTGGTGAACAATTAATACTCTGTGAGAGCCTGTGAGACATCTGGCATGTGGCTACAGATACAATTCCCAAGCCAGATTTCTTTTGCCATCGGCAAGAATAGTTTATGTAAGGCTTAGGCCAACGGGTCAAGAAATATAAATGCAGAAGCATGCTAAACATACCACCTGACATCAGGCTTTTCCTGGAACATGGTTGATCTGTAGAGTGCAGACCAGAATGAATACTGGAGTGCAAAACTGGGGCACAGCAGCATATACAGTCTGTTTCCTGACTTCTTGATTTTCTGACCATGCATCTAGGATTTTATTCATATATGTGTAGAAGTGAAACTAAATACGATCAGAAGCATAAGACTGATTTGATGATTTGCTATTTTTATTTGATTCAGATAATGCATTCAGATTGCATTAGATATATGTACATAGAACCCTAACATGCAGTAAAATAATTTGTTCAATGATACTAAAAAAAAAAATCTCTGCTAAGCACTCTGCTTCACACTACTATTCAAACTATTCACACTACTCTTCTAAATACATTAACAAAATATATTCCATTTGGAACATGTCAAGTAAATGGCTAACACTTTTTCTAGCATGTCTAGCTGCCATTAATTTAGTTAGTATTCATTGTAATTACACTCATCATAATGAATTAATTTAGTATTAATGTGAATATTATACAACTTTTTAGACAATCCATTATAATTCAGCAATAATTAATGCACATATTAAATGAAGTGTTACTGCTTAGTGCTATGATAAAGCCATGTTGTTTCATTTGAAAAGCTTTAGAGGAAGTTACGTTTAATCTCATTGGTATTCCAATTGTTGCCAGGAGATATTTTTCAATGGCAAAGGGCAATTATCCTTGGGAGACTTGTTAACTTTTCAGTGAGATTCCATTTTTGCACTTGTCTACTGATTCACCTATAAGATACTGGCATTTGAAGCAAGCTACTTCATGGACATGATAATGCATAAAACTCATTGAACTATCCTAAAAGCATGAAAAATTTCTGACATTTCAGACAGTATCCAATAAAAGATGCCAGAGTTTATAAGTGAAGTCCTATAGCACTTAGGTTTTATGATTCTTCTTCCCTTCTGCCCTCCAAGAGTAATCCACAACTGAGAAGTAAGTATTTTAGATGTATCACACATCAACAGGATTAGGTGCCTCAGAGGCATCCATGGCCGCTTCAGCCAGCTGCCTAAAAGTAATGACATGTGGAAACATAGCAAAAGAAGAATGCCTATATTGGATTAGGGTAAGAATTGTCTGGACAGCATCCTATCTCTAGGCAGTGATGATAAATATATGCCCAGGGAAGGCTAAGAACTAGAAGTAGATTCCCCAGCCTCCAGTAGTTTTAGCTGATGAAATTTCATCAGATGTATGTGGTTTCTAAAGATCAAAATTTTGTTGTATTTTGGGTCCCTGTATCTACTCCCACAAACCTGTTCAAGTCTTAGAACATGTATGAGTTGTATGGGTTTACTACCCTGTTCATTTTGTGCATAAAGAACTTTTTGTTATTGTTGTTTTGAATGTGATTTCTTCTATCTTAATTTGAATCTACCTTGTATTGGATTTGATTGACCTGTAGTCAATCCATTCCCTTTATGCCACCAGTGATTTGTCAGCCTCACCTATATCCTTCTTTGGAAATGGCCTCCTCAAGAGAAGTATCCTACATTGTGTAGAAGCTGTTCATCTTTCTTGCCCTATTTTGGGTTTTGCATGCTATCCATCATTTTTTAAGTGTGAGACATTCTTAGGTTTATACTATTTCAAAATCATTCCTTCAGCTTTTCCTTCTTAGTTTCTTACTGAATACTAAGAATGAATGGTTATGGAACTGTGGGCTTATTTCTCCATGGTGACTGTCAACTCTAGGCCCACTATGCTAAAATTCCCACCTTCCCTCACCCTCTCTTGTGTAGTTTTACATTTATTTGCAGGGCATTTATTCTGCCATTGTTTTGCTTGTCACTCAGGCTTGCGAGTACAGAATTTCTGGAATTCTACACTGTCTGTCCTTGTCCTGGCTAACCCAAATAACTCCAATCAGGGACATTTTTCAACAGCCCTCATCCCTCTTCCTGGATTATTTATGAATGTTGAACAGTACAGGCCCTAGAAAAACTCTTTGAAAAAGTCCAGCAGCAATGTCTCACAATTTCAGGAACTGGATCTTTCCTCTCTACTACTTTGCTTTTAAAGTCTCAGTTATAAATGTCTGCCTTCTTACCTGCTTACTTTTTATAATAGCCTTTGTTGAGAAACTCTAAGAAAAACCTTCTGCAAATCCAAGGTAGACTCCTACTGAGCAACTCCAGGCAACCAAATCACTCACATTCATGTATCTGTTGAATGAGAAAAAGTGCTTCAGTAGTTCTACAGAGGAATATTTTCCTTTACAAAACCCATCTTCACTTTTCCAAAATATAGCATATTTATCAAATGTCCAACTTGAATTTTGTATTATAATTTATACTGACTTGACCAATATGGACTTCAGTATATTTAGGTCTGACAAAAGACACTTTTTTTTATATCTGCTTTTTTTACTTTACCTTAAATTTTATTTTCACTGCAGTTACATCTTACAGTTCTCAGTACCTTTGCAATTCTAACATTGCATTAGATGTGAGAGATAAATGCACCCTCGCTTGTCAATAAGATGTATCATCTATGAATTTCTTATAACTGTTTAGTGAATACTATCTTTCTAATAATTTGTAACTGTTCACTTTCTCATCACTTCCTTTCTGCAAGCTGATGTTCCCACTGAGAGTTATTAGGATACATTATTACACAGCAAGCAATCTTTACCTGTAGTTTTACAAAATATGTCAATGTCATGCTGGTTAATAAGAGTTCACCTCATCTATGAACTTCCGACTTTGTTTCTGCTGATATGTTTGACCTCGGGCTTAACCTATACACATCGCATTTCTGTTGAATTTTACAGATCACATGTAGGCTGGGCATTCCTATTTGTTATTTCACACTTAGGAAAGGAATTGAATTTTTCTATCAAGTAGTGCATTAATAAAACAAATGCTAATAGTTATGAAGTAACTATTATTATGAGAGAGAGAATTAGAAACTATTTGGGACCACCCTAGATCTTTAAAAAAAGTTATTTTATTACTTCAGATTAATAAAAAATATTACAAACAAATGGTTTTGCAAACTACCTTTTTTCAATTGATGTGTTAATAAGGAATTCAGTCTCTTTAGTTGAAGTAGACCAGCACAGTCACTGCAAGCACTGCCCCTTGTTGAACTCAACAGTTGTCACTTGTGAAGTGTTAATGAAATTTTTTGTCCTCTTTTTGTGTGGCAATCTTTTCTGTCTTTCCAGTGTCAAAGTATCCTTCTCTCTTTCTCAGGCAAAATCAATTCACCCAGTAGCTAACTTCCTGCTTCTGTATAAAGCATTAAACTTTAAGTAGTTCAAATCAGGTCTAATGATGCTCAGCAGCATAATGTTTAAGTTAACATGTTCAAGGCTTGGCTTACTCAAGTAAACCAGATAAGTCTGTTCTCAGTACTGCTTTTGCTATTGCTGTATACCTTCCAGGTGTCGGTGTCATCAAGATCTTTTCTGTTTAGATATGACCTCAGACCTCCTCTATAGAGGTCCACTAATTCTTTCTTACAGACTAATGATACTTAGTTAAAAGTAGTCTTGTCTACCTTATCATTATTTCATAGCATGCCATTAAAATATTTTTTTCATTAATTAACGTTCCAAAGTATTTAGATCCAGTTCCTGTTAGGGACTTATGACCCTGTTTGCAGACATACTGAACTCCAATGCTTGAAATGAAAGGGAAGTGTTGACTCAAAGTTGTTGTAGAGATACCATTACTAACACATAGAGCTGGTCAATGTTTGCAAAATGTTTAGACCTTTCATTCTGGTTTTCCTAAATAGATGGTACCCTATTTAAAACACTATTTTGTCCTTTCTCGCAGGGAAGAATTCTGTTTCTGACTATCTTGACAAGTGGCAAAACAAAAAATTAAAGTCTCAGTGACAAAATTAACAGCATTCAATTTTTTTTGTTGAAAAAGTGCCAGTTTTTAGGAACAATTTAATGTATTGTATTTCACACATACTTTGGGGGCATTCTCTATGTGGTTTTTACTAATGCTTATTTTGTGGTATACACAAATAGATGTTCAGTCTAGGCTCACTTCCATGTTTCTGGTATGGACTAGCTGAGACAGATAATAAGAAGGCTTTTCTTTTTTAATTTGTATTTTTTCAGGCAATAATCCTTTTTTTTTTTTTTTTTTAAGAGCTACCTGGTATTTGGTCATCTTG
The DNA here is from genome assembly GCF_028551555.1 of Melozone crissalis. Classification (NCBI taxonomy): domain Eukaryota; kingdom Metazoa; phylum Chordata; class Aves; order Passeriformes; family Passerellidae; genus Melozone; species Melozone crissalis. Next base: position 28,173,515 of record NW_026535784.1, on the reverse strand, counting down.
TTTCTGTACATTTGCAGATTTGGTGTCACTCTAACATTTACTCAATTGGTGCATTATTCAACTTTTGCGACCTTTTAAGTTCTATGTTCGTATTCACAGGTTTTCTTTTCATGACTGATACTGGTGTTTTCCTTTCTAAGTTACCTTCATGGTGCCTGTTCTGGAGCTGTCCTTGGGGAAAATGGGATTAATTCAGTGGAGACTGGTCTCTCAGTGGTACATCTGGTTCTTCTTTTACAATAGAAAGATGGAGAAATGCCTATGTGTGAATGCTCATGAAGAGTATATGGAAATATATGAATTCAGCTCTTAATCCAACTAAAATATATTTAAACTGTGGTAGTCTTGAATCAATTTAATTTAAAGGAATTCTAAGGAGCCAGGTTCTAACTGGGATCCCAGCAAGGAGGACCAGATTGCAACTTGCATGTTGTGTGCCCAGTGCTTGAACATTCTTAGGAATTGTGTCCTATTGCTTTAACTTAAGCTTTTCTTTTCAAGATTAGGACCTATCTCAGTAAAGGAATTCAAAAATAAGTGCCTAAAGACACACATTCTGAGAGATATGCAATATTCCACACTTCAGCCCAGAGCCCTTTTCTGTAGTATTGTTTAAGCTCTCAGAAAAATAGTATTTACAATGAGAACCTTTAACACCCTTTTACCATGTTTGCTGGCAGGCACTGATTTAATGCTAATGTGACAGCTAAGATTTTAGTGAGAGACCCTTTTATTTCTCTAAGAGAAGTGTTACACATTCTGAAAACCAGACAGATTTTTCTGGCCAGTGTCTCCTCACATTTGTGCCAGTAGGGATTTGCTGACTACCCAAATTATCTTTCACAGGATAGCACATGTCTATCTTATGCAAAAATGTTTATCATCCTTTTTGACATTTTTCTAAATAGTCATACTTTTTTAAAGAAATAAAACAGACTTTGTTGTTGTTAGTAAATGGCTATGAAATGTTCCCCCAAAAAACTGCCAGACATATAATGCAAGATATCAATGTAGGATGAGCTTGCATTCTAGCACATAAAATTATATTTCTTACAAAATATATTCACAATTGGCAGTATAAACTTCTTGGAGGAAAAAAAAAGTGAAATTACAATATTATAATCTCAATAACGTTTATAATGTTACAAGTGCTGATATGTTAAAGTAAGCTCTCTTGTATTTCAACTACTGGATGAAGTGTGTTAGGTTGGTTTGGTTTTTGTTTTTTTTTTGTTTTTTTTTTCAAGGAAGGCCTATTTCTGTATCTATACATATAAACTATATTGTTTAACCATATCTGTGGTCAGACAGAAATTGTTATCTTTCACAACAGACCTCTACTTTTTGTATAGTTCATCCTAATAGAGATTTTCAGTTTTGTATTTTTTAAATGCATAACTGCACTTCTTTTATGCATTTGCCATTTCTTTAACCTATGTTGTAGTAGTTTCATGTGGCTAAAATTGTATTAAAGGAAATATTGATGTAGAATCTGAATGGAAGAAAGTGGAAAAAGAAATATAGTGCAACTGTATTCCTGACTTTATTGAACAAGAAATGTAGCTTTGCTTCTTGGTTTTTGGTCATGTATTTGGCTCAAAGGAGAATTTACTTGCCGTAATTTCTGGGGTTTGGGGGCAAAATTAAAAAATCTTTTCTATTTTCCACACTAGCCTTTAAATGCCTTAATTGAGTAAAGTGAACATCTGAACCTCTTTTATTGTACATCCACCAATTATATTAATGTGTTTCTATTAAAAGTGATCAGTTCATTCTCATATTTAGTCAGTTATAGAGCCATAGAAGTATATATGGAGCAATATAGTTAAATATCCCTGTATATTTACAGGTAATTTATTCTTCTGAATTAGAATCCATTTAGATTTCCAAAGTTTTTGCACCTATAAGAAATGCAGATTAAATTTCCCATTTGTATGAAAACTGATATTTAGAAGTCCTATTTGATTTCATCTTAAAATGGCATTTCAGTTAGGCAGTGATTTGTGCATTACTCTTTTATAATTCTGCAATGTTATGTTTTCCAGAAACAGCAAATAATTTTCTGGTTTACTATTTGAGTCAGAGTAGAGAGATTATTTCTGGTATTTTCACCTATATCTTCAATATTATATCTTTTAATTCCTCAGTGCTCTGTCTGTAGTCAGTTATCTTGAAAAGTGAGATAAAGTACTCTTATCTGTGATAATAGTGAACCAAAACCACCATGTTTCCTGTGTTTTGCAACTCTGCTGATTTTTCTGGTTTGGATTTTTAAGAATTGTTTATTGAGCTAAACATTTTTGATAGAGATGATGGTGGAAGTTATCCACTGATCTGGGAATGGCTATGGTTCTTTCGTGGTTTTTATAGTTGTGTTTCTCAACAGGAGAGACTGTGAGAGAAAACATTTCATTTCATATCAAATTCCCCCATGATTAAACTCTTACAACAGTACTCACCAAATTCCCCCATAATGAAGTTATTATAACACTACTAATTCAAGCCCCAGGTCATTATGAAACTGTTACTTTTACCTTGATGAGATTATATATCCTGAGCTATGGATACAGGAAAATTCCTATTACACCTTGCTTCCATTATCTGAAAGGCATTTTTTTTACACTTCTATTTAGCTTATATTTAGCTTATCTGGTATTGTGATTTGGAAATTAAAAGATCTACCAGAATTTTTAGCCTATGAAACAAATTCAGTGACTGCAAATATAACCTAGAACATACCACTGCATCCTCAGGTTAGCAGTATTCATACTTGCTTGCTGTTTTTTTGTTTGGAGTGATGCACCTGCATGTGAAACTATTAGGATTCAGCTAAAACAGATACTTCAGAGGTGTCAAATGCATGAGGTGTTACTCTGCCACTCCTTGTTTAATGCATAGTTGTGTGTTCAAGCATAGCCCTCATTCAGAAGTACTGTGGAGTGGAGCCTACCCTGTGGAAACACTTGAAAATGTAAAACTACCCAGAGGTTTGAAGCTTGCAGCAGTTATCAGTCTTCAAAGCAGCCTCTGCCTCAGACTAGGGTACAAAACAAGTGGCTGGCAGTGCAGTATTGTTTTGATTTGAATCCTCCAGCTTTAGTTCACATTTTTTTCTTCTTTCATATGTTAAATAGAGGTATGTATGACATTTTTCCAGAAGAAAGAAAATAGCATTGAAAAACCTTCTTGCAGTCAGCTTTGCAAAACTCTCAGAAAACTCATTTCTGATGGACATCATCCTTTCATACTTCCCTTGTTGAGACTGCTTTAAACAAGTTTCATTTATATCCTGCAAACTTTCACACCAATTCATAACATAATTAAATTAGACCCAGAAGTTCACTAGCCAAGCTAAGCCTGTTTTCAGCACTATCACAGGAAAAATAACATACTTCAAAGAAAGATTACTGGCTTTATAACAATTTTTTTCTAGAGACAAAAACCCACAAACCTCTTTCCAGTTGGCTTTGTATTTACAATGCTTCAAATAGGGTTTTTTTCTGAAACATATATGCCAAGGACAAATTGAACATTTCTTAAGAAGCATGTACATATTTATGCAGTTAAAAAGTGGAAATAACTTCTTCCATTTCCTGTATTGCCTTCTAAGCCAGCTGTAAGAAGAGAAAAGTAAAATGGATGAAATTTCATGGTCATCACTGAAATATTTCCTTTTTTTCTAAGAGGCAGGAAATAAACTAGGATTAACAGATGAGGGAGTTTCTGTTATATGTTATTAATACTATTCTATTGAATCATTAAAATGGGAGAGTAGTAAAGCAATAACTGACCACATAATCAAAGTAAAATGCCCTGCTTTTTAAATTTGATGAATTCAGTGTAATTTCTTTTATAATAGAGTTACATTAAAACTTATGCAAAATATGTTGATAATAAGTTTGATAGAGAAAGAACTGTTATCTGTATGCTTCTCCCCTTTTTAAATTATTCTAGATTCTGCTCACACTTCTGCTTAGTAATGGTAATAGAAAATACAAATGCAATGGAAACTTATTTCTTACAAAGTTAAATACATATATAGTGGACTCAGAAAATATCAAACTATTGTCTGAAATTTTTTTCCTGCCTCTTTCTAAAGATAGTTTACAGCAATTTATGGTATAGTAATTTTTGCCCAGAGATAACTAATTTGTAACAGCTCCTTAAATGTTGCCAGTTCCAAAAAATAACTTCTAATTGAATATTCTTCACAGTGACATAAACCTGGTTCAAATGTTCCCGCTCTGCTATAGCAACTGAGATGTAGCAATGCACATCACTGAGTGTACACCTACACAGAGAGTTCATTTTTAATTTTTATTAAGCCTATTCTCATTTACCTGCAAGGGTTTACTTGCATATAATTAACTCAATATATATCAGACCACATTTTTATTTAATGCCTAGTTAATTGTGAAGACACTTTGACTTTAATATTATACTTTAAAATTAACTCTAGTGAACTGTGACTGAAAATGACGTTATAGGTTATTAAGTATAATCTGGGAAAAATAAGCACTTAATCTATATTATTTTGCTATTGCTGCAATGGATTGTTTGGGAATGAGTGCCAGAGTTATTACATTTGTTTACAATTTACATGCACAAACCATGTAAGTAAAAGGGAGAATATCAATACATCTTATCATCTCAAATATGTACTTAAGTGTCAGTAGAAAAACTGTAGGGAGGTGATGAATTTTTTGCGTAAAACTTAAGTTGCATGTAAATCTACTTGAGCATCTGCTTTAAGAAATTTGCAGGCCACATGCTAGAACAATTACTAGGCCCATCTAATCCTGTAGATTCGTGTGGTTATAGAGTAATCTCTACAAAGCCTATCACTGCCTATCAGTGACTTGAAAGTGTGATGCTCAGCAGGTTTTATTTGACCTTGGTTTTGATTCCCACATTTTTGTCTCATGTCCTTTCTTTTGTTTTCATCTTCAGCAGTAAAGGTCATTTGCAACAAATCGTTCCTGAGAGCAGTAGCAAATTAATTTTATAAAGCATTGTCAGCACCAGTGCAAATCTCTGCCACTGCCAAACTTTGTAGAGATGCTAGTAGTTCATCATTTCTGATCTAGATAACATCCAAATCTCTACAAAATACATTCCCTGGTTTACATTCTTCTTCATGCTTCACTCTTTTGCCTAATAACGTCAACATGACAATTTTTTTAGTTTTGATCAATTAATTTACACTCCAAAGCAAAACTTAGTAATCTGCATAAATCTAGATGCTTGTAAATTTATCGCTATCAGTTCCTGATTCAGATGTGTTAAAGCATGCCCAAAGAACAACAACAAAATTTGTGAAGGGTATAAAGCACAAGCCTAAGGGGGAGTTGCTGACGGAGCTGGGATTGTTTAGCTCAGTGGGGACCTTATCATTCTCTACAACTACCTGAACAAAGGTGATAGTGAGGTAGGAGTTGATCTCTTCTCCCAAGTAACAAGGGATTGGACAAGAAATGGCCTCAAGTTGTCCCATGAAAAGTTTAGACTGGTACTAGAAAAAGCTTTTTCACCAAAACATTTTACAGCCATTGGAACAGGCTGCCCAGTGAAGTGGCAGAGTGACCATCCCTAGACGTATGTAAAAGACGTGTAGATGGGCTGCTTAGGGATCTGGTTTAGTTAGGAGCTTGGCAGTGCTGAGTTAATGCTTAGATTTGGTGACTTTAGAGGTCTTTTCTAACCTAAATATTCTATGAATTGCTCATCATATGTGTTATCATAGTACACATGTTTTTTGGGTTTTTTTAAATATAGTGGAAACCAGCTACACAGAGACATTTTCAGTAAAATGTAAGACATAAACTGAAAATGTAATTAACTGATGGGAAAGGGAGATATTTAAAATATACTTAGTTGCTTCAAGAAAAAATGCTCAGTCAAGAAAAAATACTTCAAGTAAACAATTGTTACAAATAGAGATAACTTATATTCTAGTTAGGGGTTAAGTCAGGCTAAGTACTTATATTCCCTTCTGCTTAAAACCAAACCTATGAGCCTAGTTCTGCTAACAGTGTGTCTTACTAGGGCACTCTTTAATGACCTCCTGTCCAAATGCTCTTGCTTCTCACTAGATTTGGATGCAGCTGAAGTAGAAATTAATAATTTTCTTCCACTAGTGATTCTGGGCCAGCAGAAGAGCCATATGTCTATACAACATTAGAGGACTTCTTTTCAGAGGGAAACCATGTTAAAAAATTGTTGTCTCTGCTCCACCACCATATGATTATGTGGCACTGGTGTGTTAACTGTAAGTGCAGTCCAGACCACGAGTGTGGTTAACCCAATTCATGCTACTACATGCTGCTGTTGTAAGTACTGTGCTACTTAAAGAAAATTGATAAGTGAATGCAAGTAGCAATTTAGAAAACAACTACTATGGAAAAGGAGTAAAATCATAGCTCCATTAAAGTAAACAGTGTAACTCCCACTAATTTTATCCCAAAGACTCAGCTGCTTGTGAACAGCACTGGTTTATACTGTCTGAGAATACAGTTTCTTTATAGCTCCTTGTGTTGCTGCCATTATTAGAAGAGGGGAAGCTTTTCTGTAATGCTGTTTTTTCATATATGTTGTAGTTTTTTTGCTTAAATATACTGAATAGTAAGTAGTTTCTTCTTTTCAGATATTTGCATATAGTCTGAAGGAAAAGTATTACCACAATAATTCTATTCAGTTCACTTATTCTTTAAGAATTCAGTTGGAATTAATTGAGTCTCAGGGTATTTTTTTTATTTTATCCTCTTACTAAAAAAAAATTATAACATGACAGATTTGTAAAAGATTTCTCCCAATATTTAGTTTTATCAGTATTAAGCTGTGTTTTAAAATTAGGGCCACTTGTGTCCTAGTATACACTATACACAGTTATGGATTTTCAGATAAAATGCTCCAGATGGAACTCTTCCTTGGTAGAGGAGCAGTTGTAATGTCAGCTGCAGTGTTCCAAAATCCAATGGGAGATTGACCAAAAAATTTATGTCTTTAAAAAATGTCATTGCAGTATAGATGCGTCTGTCTGCATGTGCACATGTGCATGTGTGACAATCAGTGCTGCTGACTCATCTAAATGCAGTTAGAACTGTCAATTTTGCTTTGTTATAAAAGCTCTTCTCCTTAGCCTCCTGTGCTTTGCCTAGCATAGTTATTCATCTGCCTAGTTATTTATTCCTATCCCCAAATTCCAAATCAGCCTAGTCTGCTCCACCTCCACATGACTTCTGCCCTTACCCAGCTCAGCTACTCAGCCTTCCATCAGCCTTCATGTCTGCCTGAAGTATGTCTAAATCCCCCTCCCTTCTGTCACTGCCAGTTTTTAGTGGCCAGAGTGCTGCACCAGCTTGTCAGCTGAGTTGTCACCCTTCCTTTTCCATTTGTTGTCTCTTCATGAGAGAGAACAACTCTCATGTTCAAGCTGAGCTACTGGTCCAGTAAAAAAGATAAAGTGAATGGTGTATACTAAACTAACAGGTTTCATGGCTGTAAAATGGAACATGAGAAGTCTGACCTAGGACAAAGCCACACCTGCTTTCTACAATGGCTAAGATGGCAGCTGAATAGCTGCACAGGAAACTTACTCTCAGACAGGTCTAAAATACATTAGATTACCTTAGCTTCCTTTCTGACACACTAAAATATTGAAATTTGTTTAAAAATAAAATGGGCTGTCTTCATGGAAGATTTTTTTTCTACTGACATGAATTAATAGGTCAGCTGTGAAGAGCAGAGATCTTGCCAAGAAATACTCAAAAATTTCCAGCTTCCATTTTAATTGAAATATTTACTACCTAAAGCCACTTTTAATTAATCTGCATGTTCAAAACATCCTTAATTATTTTTTCCTGCTTCCCAGTGTGTAGTTTCTCATTTAAAATTATCAAAATATGTTCTTTATGTTTTTGGTACACTTAAATTCTTAAAATGCATGATCAACAATATCAGAAATGCACCGTGTTGTGGAAAAAGGCTCAGTATGTAATAAAATATCACAACTCTTTCACAGGAGCTGCAGGAAAAAGAGAGGGCTGTCTGCAACTCTGCTTTATAATTTCCAAGCAGGATATAAACTTAAGTCCTGCAGAGTTGTTAAATCTCACTTACCTTGGTTATTATAGGGTATTAGAATAGTAGATGGCTCTACTTTGAGACATCCCCTGCAGGAAAATTCTTCTATTTCCTCTAAAAACTAAATACTTTGAAATTACAGGAAAATAATTCATATTAAGATAGAACTTTTTTTATTGTACCCTAATGTAATATATGGTTTATGCTGCTAGAGAATTTTCAGTCATTTGCAGACACTGCTGCTTTGTGGTTGTTGTCATAGGTGGACTGGTTTTTTTGCTGTCCTTCTATAAAAATGGTGAACATAGAGAGAAGTCAATGGGGAATACAGACAAATTCTGATTTGGTAACTGATCCTTGCCTCTTTTTACCTCTTGGAGTAAAGCATTGCATAAAAAGTTTAGTTTAGACTTTTGCCTTTTAGCGTAGTATAAGTGACAATAGGAAAAAAAGAGGAGGAATCCTTAAAGAAATGTAGGACAAAAACTAAAAATTATGAACTAGCAGCACTAATTACAAAAAAAAAAAAAAGTCAAAAGATCAAACACAACACACATCTAACTGTATAACTGTGATAACCAGAACATAGTTATCTCAGACTCTGGTGTGTCTGTCGGGACTGCTTCAATGCATCTGTTTTATTGTGTTTAAAATATTGTGTACAGAAATGTCTGAGCCTGCAGAGTTTACTTGTTTCTCAGAAGAAAGACTCTGCAGGAGAGAGTTTCCATCCTGTGGAGCTTACAGACTCTGCAGGAACTTTTGCTCAATGACCCTCGTTTATCAACAATTCATTTGTGTGACTGAATCTTATGTCTCCCAGAAAAACGAGTTTCAGATCATTAAGGCTGTACTGTCCTTGTTAGCAAGAATATATGATTGGTCAGAGGGATGCCAAAATGTCCTTTTCCAAAACACAGCAAAATAATGTTAATAGAATTTGTTTTCAGTTTGGTTTACGTTTAATTTATGAGATGTTTCTTGTCTAATGTCAAGAATAATTTATTGATGAGATTTCCCAATTCTGAATAAATTTATATGTTTTTTAATTCTCTTTGATAAAGAATTTGGTTTTATGCAATATGGGTTGAATTTGGATGTCAACTAAACCTTAATAAGAAAAAAAATAAGGAGAGAAATAGTATCTATATAGATGTGCAATTGTAATGATTTAAAAATTTTTTAAAAATATTTACAAAAAGAAATGTCTAACTAATTAAGAGATTAACTAAACTAAGAGATAAATAAAACTAAAAGAACTAAAAGATTTCTAACTAATCAAATCAAATCTAATGTATTGTGTGTTTAATGTATAAAAGCCAGAGTCTAGAAAAAAATAAGAAACTAAAAAGGAAAGCTTTGTGGTAAAGGAAAAATCCCACCTTTTTTTTCTTTTTTTTTTTTTTACTTTTGCATCCTGTGGAATTTTTGAAAAATATCATAAAGATATTTTATTTAAAATTTCTAATATTTAAAATTTGTCTTTCCCCATCTTATATTAACAAAAAGCAGTAAATTCTAGAAAAAATAGGCTGTATAGAAATCTGTTGTGTCAAATATGTATTAGAGCCATATATCTCTGAAGAAATAAATGATAAATAGACATCATATAGAATACCCAACTGCAACAATATTTGAAAATTCTCTGTTTTTAATGAATGAATAATCTGATGAGGGTGCCAGTGTAATACTCGACATATATAGTAATAATAGTTCTGCAGTCAGTGTTATGTATTTTTTAATGTGTAATTGAATTTATTTCACATTAAGTAACTTTGTGCAGAAATCATGAAACAGGCTTTGTTTGATTACAAATATATGAATGTAAATTCTGCTATTGTCATTTTGTCATACTAGAACTAAAGCTAGAAGAGAACCTATTCTATTTTAAAACCTGTTTAATTATTGGTACAATGAACACAAAGACAGTGACCTGGATCAATAATCAGATTTTTAAATTAATCTGTTCCTATAAAATATTTTGAAGTAGAACAATCCTATCACTATAGAAGCAACACAGGTACTCTCCAAAAAAATCTCACTGATACTGATGCACTTTCTTGATTATGCATGTTCTCTGGTTTCCCTGCTTTAGAAGATTGGCTTCAGCGTAGGTGTTCCAAGTTTAGATATTTTAAGAAATATTCATATTTAAAATGAAATGCATGAAAATTAAATTACTAAAAATAAATAACCCTTTGCTTCTATTTGTAATAGTCATATGCATATCTAGCAGAACCAACTTAAACCAAAATTCAGGCCTTCCAAAAATATGGTATTCTGAGACTAAGATGAGCAAAAGAGTATAGAAGATAAGGCTGAAGTGTAAAATTTCTTGTATCATCTTGTGTTTGGAATGATACAGAGAAGCAGGTTTTCAGAGATGCAATTTATTGCCCTTAACTGAATGATCATTGCATTTTTCATTCAGTGTTTTTTTTTCTTTACTTGCCCTACTTCATGTCATTTACTCTTGATTTGAACAATGTAATTTAAATTAGAACATATGTGCTACTATATATTTTTAACTTCTTTTTAAAAATTCTCATTTCTGACTTTTGCTCGCTTTTTCCTTCTCCATTTCTTGGCATGCACTATTGCAAATACAGTTTAAATGTCAATCAGCCTTTGCCTTTACATTCCTCTCTTCCTGTCTTTCATGAAAAAAACAGGACACAGACTTTAGACTTGCTAGGAATAGCTCCTCAGTGTTTCTGTGACACAAAACAAGAGTTTGGGAAGGGTAATAACAAAATAATACTTTCTAATGGAAAAATAGTAGTCAGAAAGTAGATGGTCTCCTGAGTTTATGAGCTCATTTTTTTCTATTAAAAAAAAAAATGTTCCAAAGTACTTCTAAGGTTTTTTTATGTGCTTCATGTGCTTATTGCTGCCCAGGAGATGCCCCTCTGTTTCCACATGACATTTTGCACTTTAAAGAAGTCAGCTTTCAGTGAGGTGTCACCCTTTGGTATGTGTGTGCTCGTTCATCAGGAGTGAGGCACTTGGAGGCAGCATGTCAGCTCCTGTACATTTCCACTGAAAGGTGGAAGCTGCAAGTGGCAGCCTGTCTGCTCTCCTGGCAGCTGACACGGCAGCGCGGCGGGCCCAGCCACCTGGCTGCTCACGGCTCCCTGACAGGGACTGCCCCATACTCCGAGGCCTGCGGCTTTCTCCTGGTTTTTTAAAGTTAAACAATTGACTTGTGGTCCACTAAGCCTCCAGATAAAACTGTTCAAGCCTGGTCTCAGAGCAAGGCTGTTAGGTACGCTGCAGGTTTAAGATGTCCACTCTCCCCCTCAGCGGCCTCTGGAGGCCCCCGGGGTCACCAGCCAGGGACTCCACAGCCGGGTCTGCCTCACTGAAGCTCCCCTGGCTGCCGGCACCTGGCTGTGACTGGTCTGGCCTCTCTGCCTGCCCTTCTGGAAAGCTCTCTGTGCTATGGCCACAGTGGCAGCCATCTGCAGGTGAGCGATAGCAGGATCATAATAAGGGGAAAAAATGTTAATATAGAGTCTCAACCCTATGCCAGACTGCCACCCCATCTAGCCTGTATCCCATACACAATCCTGCAACTGTTCATACAGATATCTTAACGATATAAAACTTAGTGTATGCTCAGTATAAACTCTGCACTTTCTTCATTGGCCAAAACATTAGGAATTATTCACAAAATGATAGAATTATCAGTGTTGGAAAAAACCTATAAGATCATCAGGCTCAATCTTTAGGCCTGCCCTGCCATCTTCACCACTGAACCATGTTTCTAAGCACCACATCCAGATGCTTTCTGAATGCTGGAATTCATAAAGTTAGAGGGCTCTAAGGAAATGGTTAAAAAGAGTAGGCCTCAGACTGAAGTTTTGTTAGCATTGCAAATACAGCAAAAAGTTTTCTAAGCAGTAGAGCGTACATGACAGATAACAATAGACCTCTGTAGAACTGGTTTATGGATTGCAACAAGGTTATTTAATGTATATCTTTAGAAGGTTAGCATGAATAGAGCTCTGTTTTTTGTCTCTTCTGAACAAGTCTTTGTTTTACCTACCATTACGTGTGTTTCATATGACTGGATAGAATTCTTGTCAATATGTGTTGCTCTATGTGCAATTGGCTGAAATCTAGGCCGAGATAGTTTTATGCTATGCTGTAATGCCACACCTCCTTGGCGTTCCCTGTGGATCAGCGAGCTGTTAACATCCTGTCTCCATTGTCCTAACAATGTGCTGAGACTGATGTGTTGAATAAAAAGCTCATGTCACTGGTCCGGATGTCCCGTTCCGTTCGTGATTGTATATAGTCTTGCCGGTGGCAGAATGGAGTGCCTCGTTGTGCGTGGCATTTGAACACTTCCAGGGACATTGACTCCACCTGGACTTCCTGTTCCAATGCTTGACCACCCTTTTTAGTGAGCAAACTTTTCCTAATAGCCAATCTAAACCTCTCCTGTTGCAGCTTGAAGCTATTTCCTTGTATTCTGATGATTCTTACCTGGGAGAAGACACTGATCCCCAGGTTGCTATGATTTCCTTTGAGGTAGCAGTAGAGAGCACTAAGATCTCCTCTCAGCCTCCTTTTCTCCAGGCTGAACAGTCTCAGCCCCTCAGCTGCTCCTCATAAGCCTTGTGCTCTAGTAATATCTCCACTATGGCTCACAAATTTCACTCTTTTCCACTGAGAACTAAATAATCAGATTTAAAATTCTACATTTTTTGAAATAATTAAAGTATAAGTAATTAAAACAGAATTCTTACTTACATCAGTTTCTATTTTATGGCATGGTGATTCAGGTACCTGAAGTTCTTTCTGCATATTATGTTTCATCAGCTATGCTGCCAGTCTGTCAGTCTTGATAAAGATGATAGTAGCAAATAAACAAATTTAGGAGTGATTTTTAGCATAGACTTCATCAAATTCCTAAAAGGTGAAAGACTAGGGCTTAGTCTGAAATTGACTAGATTTATTTCTGAAAATAAAATATATTATAGAAGTCTTGTTGTGTCATACTTTGTGTGGCAATTCCTCTTCTGTCCTGTGCAATCAATTTTCATGAGTCTGCACAGATGTGTGTTCTTTAAAAATTGAAAGGACTGCTTAGTTAATCTTGACAAGAAAGCACACTACTATATATGTTAAAAAACTTGACAGTGTATGAGTTATGAATAAATAGGCATTTAAGTGCAAAAATCAGTAAATTGATTATGAGGTTTTATTTTACTTCTAAGGCACCTATAATTTAGTAGTGAAATGTTCTGTCATGATTTATAGACACTTTCAAGACAAGGAAAATGAACATTTACTCAGAGCTAATGAGTGTGTTGATGAGCTACCATTCTCTTGTAATGCTAATAGAATCCACTTCATAGAATAATCTGACTTCTTTCTCTTTATAGTTAGAGATTATATTTTTTAAAAAAATATGTTGTGAAGTTTCAGGCAGTCTTTTGACTTGCTTGGGTATTATATCTTAATATTTCTAGAAATTTAACAGAACCAAGATGTCTTTTGGATCTCATATGTGTATATGTTCGTGTGAATACAGTTGTACAGATATATACTGCATATTCTTTCAGGAGGCCATGTATACATTCCTACAGAGGGGCATGTTTATGCCTCACAATTTCAAAGAAGGAAAATTTCTATTTCATTATCCACAGGAGATCCTTTCTAACCTCTCCTCTGTTTTCCAAGGGTTTGGCATCCAAAATGGAACACTGCCACCACTTCAGCTCCTATCTCAGTTTGCCTACCCTGCTGAGACAGAATCCTTCCACTTCTGTCAGTAACTTTTCTTCCTCCATAGTATTTGGAGACTTTTCAAAAAAGCCTTTTTTACCTTGTGCTCTCTGTGACAAATCATTCTGCTTCAACCTATTTTGTGGGTCTTTGTGCTTCCTCAGCAGCTCATGGTCAAAATCCTGCCTGTGGTTCAACCTTTGGGCAACAGGAGCAGCTCTAGAGCTTATTTGTTTAGCAGCCTCAGAGGTCTCACCTGGTATCAGAACCAGTCAGCTGCTCTAGTGCAGCCAAATTGCATTGATCTCTCAGGCCTTGATGTCACAAAGGGCTATGAGAGCTGTGGGAAAAGGACCAGCTCTGAGTAGATACCTGCTTTCTTTTTCCCTTCTCTACATCATGATATAAAAATGGAGCTTTCCAGGGCCATGAAATCACTGTGAGGAATAAAGCAATTCTCTTGATACGATTTCATCTGACTAAGCTGAAGATAGTGAGATGCAAAATTGCATCATTCTGCTCTCCACTGGCACTGGATTATCATGCAAAGACTGATTTGATAGTCTCCTTTACCAGTAGTTGCTCCTCTTCTTCTGTTCTTCATCATACAATAGCATTTATGATTCTATTATACAATTAGAAATGCTATTTATACAATAGCATTTATTATCTGGGCCTGTGCTCCAAGGTACTGTTTCATCAATTGTTCATGGTGTGTGTGGGGAATGAGAGGATGTCAATGTCCAGCTAAATGTCTTTTCCTCTGTCTTATTTACCATGATACTGCCTCCTGGAGATGACCTGATCTGCAGGTCATGTGCACGTGCATTTAATTCTTGGGTCAGATGACAGAGAAAGGTATTCTCTGTTTGACTCATATCCTTCTAGGACCAGGAAGGAATAAGAATCAAGTTGCACAGATGATGAAAAAAGCTTCTGCTTTTTTCTAGACCCTATTAGAAGTGTGAGTCAGGACATAGAATCATAGAAATGTTGGAAGGGGACTTTGAAGATGATCTAATTCCAACCTCCCTGCTGAGGGCAGGAATACCTTCAACTAAAGCAAGTTGCTCAAAACCCCTCCAACCTGTCCTTGAACACCTCCAGGGATGGTATATCCACAACCTCCCTGGGAAACCTATATTCCAGTGCCTCCTCACCCTCACAGTAAAGATTTTTTTTCCGAGAGAGGAAATAACATTTTTGGAGTAGGGGTTGACACATTGGTGGTTCCCAGGGTTATCCTTTCTTCCCTTCTTATATATGGACACTATGTTTCCCTTTTTTCTGACATTTAATAAGTGCATCCCCTTCAGAGAAATGCCTGACATTTGTCACAGTTTTACAGGTACCTGTCACTGTTTTATTTCTTCCAAAGTTTCTCTCACTGTTAGAGAAGCCTTGCTGGAGTGCACGTATCAAGTGTTGAAATTGTATCCAACTTCAATTGTATTCAATTGCTACCTTACCCAGTAGCAAAAATGGTGGATGGCAGGAGGATGGAATACTCGCATGGGTTCCACTGTTGTTTTTTGTATGTGCACCTTCTATCCCTTTTCTTCACAGCTGACAGCATGAAATATGTTGCTTTCCCTCAGTAAAAGAATGAGAAGAATTGGAGCTTGGGGAGGGCTTTAACTCTGTTCTGTTAATGTATTGTGTGGTTATGGGGTTTTTTCCTAACTGGAATTTTGTGTGCTTTTTCTCAAAATTCATATCATCTTCCTGTCAAATGACCCCTCTCAAGTGTCAGGTCTTGGCTTGTTCCTTCCCAGCTGGTTTTATAACTATACCAGAAGTAATCTGCATAGACCATAATAATAACAACAGGTGTAAGCAAACTGTCATTGCTGTATTCCTTATGTCAGAACGCAAAAGTCCAAATGTAAGAAGTCATAGTTGAAATTTCATTGCAAAATGAGTGACCCATATATTGTTCTTTTGTCTTCTAAAAACTCAGTATTCCTTATGGTTTTAAATCCACCAGTGAAATAGGTGCTGTTGATAAAACTGTTTTTATAAGCTGTTTCCTATACTAACTAAGCACTGTTAAGGCCTGTTCAGAAGCACAGGTGTGCATGCAATCTCTCTTTATGTATAGTTCATATATAGCTTAATACATGTTCACAGTCTTACCATGGAGTATTTTTTTTGAAGTAAGGAGCTGTAAATTGAAATTAAACTGTCAGTTCAGAAATATTTACTTCAGTCTAAAGACTACATCAGGATGGGATATAACAGTGTCTGTTAAAATGTACAGAGGTCAATACTTGGATTAAAGAAAATATTTTGAGTGAATAGAATTGGAGTTGCCATAAACTCCTCAATTTGATTTCCTGTTATAGTTGGAGAAAAGAAATTTGGATATCATAGTGGCATATGGAATAATGAGAAGCCATATTCTGTCCTTGTTGCCTGTCATAAGGAATAGTGATTCTTCCCTCTTTTACCACTTTTTTCTAAATCTACAACCTATGGGAAACAGAGCAAAGCCTGTCCTTTGTTAGAATTCTCTCTTTAGAGGAATCCAAAACCCAGCAGTTTTCTTTCTTAGTCCTTTGCATCTGATGTGGTCTTTGCACCTCAGGCAGAAGCATTCCTGTTCCTATTTCTCCTTCATAAATTCTAATTCAGTGTTTTAAGTTTCTTTGCTTTTAAACATTTGGAGGCTCTTTTAAAGCTGAAAAATATTTTAAGACTTTGAAAAAAGTTAGTGCTTTTTCTGGTTAGTTTAGTTACTGTTACTTCTCTGTGAGGTGAGCCTAGAATACTTTTCCAAAATTGCAGTGGGGATGATTTACTCTTGTACTGTGGGAACATTATGTGAAATGACTTATAAATATATAGATTACATCAGTAAATATTCTTTTTCTTATTTTTAGACTAAAATAAATTCGTCTTTAAAATATGCTACAAATGTGTCTGACTGCCTATTATGGTTTCACAATAGATTAAAAAATAGAATATATAATTCTAAACCAGAATTACTTATAGAAATTATTTCAACCTCCATTTCATTGATGTTATAAGCAATAAATAGTCACTAAAATTGTGTTTCATGAGGTGAAATGAAGGTAGCAGGTCTAGCACAGGAAAATTTTCAGTAATTACAGTAATTAGATATATTTTGTGGCTGCATTTGCTTCCTTGTTTTTGTTTGGTTTTTTTTTTCCAGCTGAAGTGATATTGAAATTGAAGTAAAATAATTTTTGGAAGATAAATAACATTATAAAGTTGAATTTGGAAGGAGGCTCAGCAATAAAACAGTGTTTCTTTTCAATTTCTGGCATACACTTGGTTGCACTTGTCACAATTAAGCATTACATTTGCTATTTCCACGTTGTCTTTTAATTGTAAGGACTACATCAGGTATATATTGAAGAATTATCTTAAGAGGAAATTTATGGGTAAGCTGCTAATTTCCTGTACAGCTAGACCTGTAATAGGGATGCAAAAATGTGATGCAAAATAAACTTATGACCATTCTTGAGGAATGAATTATATTTTATCAGTAACTAATTGGAAGAGTGCTTTAATTACACATTGAGGATTGGCTTGATGGATTGACTCATTACTTTAAGATCTTTGAGTATAAATGAAGTGTTGCATATTTTAAATTATAGGCATTTTGATTAAAGATATTAATTTAACTTTCCCTCTTGAAAATAACTGTGTTACCTATATGTTAATTGTATTAGTAACATAAAAGATGACTACTTAAATATGTTATACTGGTGTCCCAAATAATTCATTGGTATTACGTATGAGAGCCAGAGTTCTATAAAATATTTTAAGTATTAAAATGAGCAAATAATCACAAAGTAGTGTTTAAGTCAGAAATTGAACTGGGAAGATTTATGATGCAGATTGGTCAAAATTGGTCTATTTAAAATATCAGAATTCAGGATTGATTTGATTTGATTTGATTTGATTTGCTCATTTTGGCCTGAATCAAATCATCTTATTTCTATGACTTTCCCAAATAAAGAGTAAATTCTATGTTAGATTCTGTGATAGTGGTAAAATTGTTGTTGGGAGTTATCATAAAAGATAGATCTATGAATAAAGAATTCAATGTCAGAGTAAAACTTTCATGCAATTTAATTATATAGAATTTAATTGTATAGAATCAATAAATCGTTCAAAGAAAAAGTCATCTACAAATCTAATAAAATACTTGGTAGAAACGTTATTTTTGATGGTTTTAAGAGGCAAAAACTGATTGTTTAAAGATCAGATGAAATGTAATTTTGTAACAAAAAACCCAAAAAACAAAGGCTGTTTATGCAGAACAAATAGTATTTTACATGACCTGAGGAAAGCAATTATTATATAGTTCTTAATACCTATGTGTCATTTTTCCTTAGTTAAAATAGTTTGTTTTCCTTATTTTGTTCAAAGACACTTTGTGTGATCTAGTTTGAAAGAAAAACCAGAGGAGGAGAATTACGGCAAGTGTACTGCAGAGATGACAAATGCTGTTGGATCAGTTATGGGCTTTGGTAAAGCTCTGCTGTAGGGAACCTGCAGAGGTATCACAGCTTTTTTCTAATCAGAGGATAGAGAACATTTTGTCATAGAGTGAAAGAAGGAAGAAAGCAGGGGAAAGGACATGTCTTAATTTCTGAACAGAATCTACTCATTAAAAAAAAAAAAGTTTTGGATAGACCTCAAAGCTTTTGCAGGGCATTCCGTTCATTGTATACTTTCAGATTGATGTACACAATGCAACTCCTGTTATTCTACATTTTGGAGTATTTTAATCAGATTGATTGAGGGGTTTTTAAGAGTGTCTTACTTTTACTCTACAGCTGTAATGATAATATCAGAAAGCATTGTCTTTCTAAAAGTGTGAAAAGTAATCCATATTTTCTATTAAAAATTGCACAGGAAATTAGTGTGGCTGGATTAAGGTTAAAATACCCATATTTAATATAGTTAAAGGAATAACAAATCCTTTATCTTCTGATTTAAATTACTGATATGCACACCAAAATTTTTTTACACATGTTTCTAGTTCATGTATCAAATTCTGTTACTACAGAACCAAAAATTCCCCAAAAGGCAACTACATATAAATCTAAATAAAGAATATGAAAAAATCCCAGAGAACAAGCTGAAGAGTACCATTTTTGTTTTTCTAGTAATTTAATTGTAATGGCATAATGTGATTAAGCAGTTGTTTTTTATTAATTATATTGGAGGTAGTAGATATAGCAATAGCTTTTGAGGACATATGCTAAAATGCCATCATGAGAAGTAAATGAATTTTACAGGGAGTGGTTTCAATCTCAAGCAGTTTAAGAGGCAATGTAGAATCAGAATCAGAAAAACAGAATTAGGAGCAGGTAGAGCACAGTTTGTCCACAAATGTAAAAATATTTTCCTAAACAATTAAAAAGAAATTTGAAAGTGTAATAGAAATCTCCAAGTTGTCAAAATGATCACACAAATTTTCTTGAAAGAAAGTTCAGAGAACATCAGTTATTTTGGTTTGAGGGTTGAAGTTTGGAGTGTACTAGGCTTAATTTTCTGTTCAGCAGTTATAATCAGATTTCATCTGCCAGCACATTTCTTTACTTAGAGAATACTAAGTTCTTTACTTATGTAGAATTACATATTCAATGAAGAAAAATTGAAAATTATGATAAACAGAGACACTATTTGTTAGTGATCCCAAGTAAATACAAGAGAAAGTAAAAAAATGGTAAAGAAAGCTTAATAAGATATTAATGATTTTGTCATAAAAGAGCCTGAGAGTCTGTTACCTTGCAGTTTCAGCAAGTCAGATTTCAGAAGTAAAACGGGCATTGCTTTTGTAGTGTCTGTAAGATAATGAAACACTTAAAATCCTCAGCATTAGCAGGGTTTCAGCAGAGGGATTGAATTATTCCATCTCCAGAATAGGTGTGTAATTCTTGAGTCAAAAGAGATAACCCAAAATTAGTGTCTTTGCATAGTCACTGAGTTGGTTGCATTTGTCAGTGCACCTTTTAGTTGTAGTTTCATTATTTCTGTGGTTGAAAATTCTGTTCAATGAATATAGCAGTAGGAAAATGAGTTTGCTCAAATGTGCTGAAAAGTAATGAGCGTGAACTCTGAGGGGAACTAAGAAAAATTATTACAGAATGGCCACTGGCAGTGCCCCTCACTGTTTTCATAATTATGTTCAGAAAATACTAGATTTCTACTAACTATTGGAGATAGTAGCTTCTTACACATGGCATTGCTGCTGTCAGTGAGGAAGATTCAGGTTATTTTTCTGCCCTTTGGAAGATATTTGGGCCCCAGCACTTCTGAAGTCTTTGTTTCTTTATTTGTATGCAGACAAAGGTGTTGCTGTGTACTCACTGATGCTCCTATGCCAAAGGCAGTGCAGAACAGAATATAAAAAACCCTGAAGGGCAAAACTTTTTTATTTTTAAATCAGCTTATGATATTGGTGATGTCTTATGATGGTTGTTCACAACTGTAGTATCTAACACGCAATGTCTAAAGGGAGTTTCCCAAAAAATTATCTGGTACAAAAATTAATCTTCACAATTCAGCAAATGTCATTGTTCCATCTGGGTCAATATTAAACTAGTTATTTTCCCATGACTTTGGGTCACAGTGGTGTTGAAGATAGATCTGAGATAAGATATAAAGTTGAAGACTTTATATCGATTATTTGCTTTTCAACCTTGAGGTGAAGGCATGTAGGGAACCAATGTAATCTTTACAGAAAGTTTCACTGTTCCTGTTTTGTCTACAGTCACCTGATGTCTGGCCACATTTCTCAGAGATTTTGAATTACTGAAAAATAAAGATGAAACAGAAACATTATTTCAGGAATGAAACAGAAATACTTGCATTTTGCCATTGATAATATCAATTAAATAAATGAAGAATTTAGTTATAAGCCAATAATTCAAACTTAATTTCAAACTTTCTTTCTGTATTTTTTTAATTAATCCAAATTGAAACATCAAAATAAGTGAATTAATGTCTTCAGCAAAAGACAGAAGCTTATTCTAAATTGAGGTTGAATATTCATTATGTCATATATTTGTGCAAACACAGGAATGTGCTGTTTCATATTTTGAGTAATTGTAAGTTTCATAGCAAAACCCTACAGGAACAACTTTTTTTTTTTATTTTAAGCATTTGTAAGGATTTTTTTAAAAAAGCATGCCTTAAAAAGGAATAAACTATGAAATTTTGTCAAGTAGGTATAGCATGTAGCAAAAAATTTTGCAGACATTTAGACACTGAATATTTCTACAAGTAACATCATTAGGCTCCTGAGGTTTCTTGCACTAAATCTTTTAGAAATCTAATCCACTGGGCTAAAATCTATTTTGTTTATTCTTCTAATCCAGCCCCTAGAGGCACTGTTTTATGGACAGTTTACCCACTAGCTTAAGAAGACCATTCTTGCTTTTTGACATGTACTGTATTTAGGCCATCAACAGCAAACATGGAAATTGTATTTTGTAGCCCTCCAGGGAAGTAGAGACTTGATAAGTATCCACCAAGTGCACTTACTTCAAGTGATAAATTAAAACAGAAGTAGGAAAACACAGGAGCCACAAAATTATATCGTCAGTCAGAAAATCTACACCAAGTTGAAAATGCTAGTTGACAAGAAACTTGATTAACAGACTGATCTTGGGCCTCTTGGGCTCAATTTGGAAATGGAAAAGAGCAGCAGAGATGATAAATTCTGTTAAAACAATATCTGCTCACAGTACTACATATAGTGTTGGCATTTCCATTAAAAATCAGTATCTTCAGGGAGGTCTCAGTTTGACCCAGAATGGTGGGATGTTTTTATATTTATTTTTTGGGGGTTTGTTGGTTCACATATTTTTTTTCTTTATATATTTTCAAGAGAGGAAAAATATTGCTTGTATTTTTAAGCTGTAAAGAAACTTTTAGTATATAAAGTTCTTCAATTCAGGTGTTTCCCTGATTTACCACTGAAATGAAGGACTGGTTTTGCAGACTCATTTACACTCTTTTGTGTAAATGATCCAGCTTACATATCTATTGCTAAAGAAAATTGAGATAATTCTGTTTTCAGATCTTTAGCATTTGATTTCTTTGTTCCATTGAATAATGTAGTGTTGTGATTTGTAAAATGCAATTTTTTTGCCATTTGATAGCTGTAACATATCTTTACAGCAGATAGCTGTCCAAATATTTATGCTGACCCCCTGATTCCATATTCAGGCAGATGACCTATGTTTTTATTACTATTTTAAATTAGGTATGAGAAGTGGCTGCTAATCTTTTGTGCTTTCAATTTCTTCCATGTCTCATCTTAATAAGACACATATGTCTATGTTTACAGACTCACTTTTTGATTTTCAAATTAAAATTTAGAGAAGATTACAACAAATGGAAAGAAAAAAGGCAAAACCTGAAGTGCATCAAAAGAATCAATTAGCTTCATTTTTTTTTTGTATGAAAATATGATTTCCTATCCTGACATAGTAGTTGTTATTTAGCAAAATAAAATATAAACTTGTCAGTGCATGAGAAGAATATACAGCTCTCTTTATGTTTCCATATATGTATGTGTAGATATATCTACACAAACAGGGGAATATCCTCAGAATTTAATGTCTGAAAAGAGAATAAAATGCTGTTTGAGCACCATCCCAATATAAAGGAGTCTCCAAAACTCACAGCATCACTGCCTGTGGAGTCTGTCATAGAACCACATGCTGCTACTGGAAAAATACTTTCTGCCTTGCTGAAGAGTGGTGAGATGAAGTAGCAATTAAGAATAGCAGGATAGTTTTGTTCACCTTCATGGCTGGGCATATTCTTCTTTTTTTTTTCCCCCTATGTGAATGCACAGAAAATTCTCATAGCATGGTTCTCACAGTGTTGATTCTGGTTAGTTCTGCTTGCCCTCTAATAACATTAAGTGTATTTCAAATCATATTTTTGGGACTATTTTTTGGGTCTGCATCTTATATTTTTATTTATTTTATACCAGTTTTGAAAGACTGGATTAATTTATATATAAACTTTTTTAAAGAAAACCTGGTGTTTGACAAATGCTCATCAAAGCCAAGCATAGAATTACCAAGAGCATCCTGCAACAATTGCAGGCAGCTCAGCAGCAGAATGCAAACTCTGCAGTCTTTTTGTGGTGCTTTTAATGCCATAAAATACAATTAAGAATAGTAGACTATTTCTCTGAGTATTAAATCTAAAGATATTATGTCAGGCTCAGAGAAAATTCCTAATATGGAGGTTGCCATTTCCCATGGAGGGTAGGCTATGAAGTTTTGCTTTTTGTGCTGTGTTTTTATGCTCTACTCCAGGCACATCACCGGCCACTGCCGGAGGCAACGCAGTGACTATATAAACCTTTATGAAATATAAATCCACCTTTATATTTCATAGAATTTTGAAATTTAAATTCAGTTTATTGCCAGATTTCAGATCTAAGTAATTTGGACAGCTCCTTAGACATGTGAAACTTTTCCTTTGGGCTTCTCTGTACCCTGGAATACCATTCAATGTTCACTTTTACCTGCTATATCTGGGTGTTTAAAATGAAACAAACTTGTTGGGAACTCTTTCGTTCTAGGTATTGTTTTGCAATTCAGCTTTCCAAAGTACTTGGTTGAATTGGAATGTTCTTTTCAAAAAGGTATTGTTAAGGAGTTAACCCTGCTGGCTGATAAATGCCTAGCTGATTACATGGCTTTTTTTACTACCATACATAGTTAGAGAAGTGTTTCCCTTCATTTGTCACAGATCCTATTGATTCCACATGTCAGAGCTCTCTAAATGGCTCTTTCAGTGGCCAGTCTCTCTTTCATATGTCCACAGAGCACACGCCTATTTTTTGCATATGGCTATATTTTGACTTAGGTCTTTGCTTAAAATACATCCTATTTACATAGCAATATTCCATACCATGCAATAGTTACTGGATGCTGTGTTATCTAAATTTAACCTGGCATTCAAATATAGTTCCGAAGTTATGGTAGAAAGTGTGTTGTATTGGATTTTTTTAAAGTCACAATAACAAAAAAGTTTTATAGAAATTAATGATTTCTTTTTATACATGTGCGTCTTCCATTAGCAATAGTCTGTGGTTACACTTGTGCATCAAAGATTAATTATGGATTAAGAAAAATACAGAAAGGACAAAATATATTTCAGCAAATAATTTTTAAAGGCTTATTTTCTACCCTGGCACCATGTCAGAGTTTCTCTTTTTTTCTCTTTCATATTTTTGTCTCTGGTACAACCGATCATAGAGATGGGGTAAATGAGCTTCTCACTAATATATCCCTTAGGGTGAATTAGAGTAAAACAACACTGACTATGACTAGAAGGTTGTGACAAGAATAGGTTAGCTGTTCAAAAGTTTTCTTATTTCCTGCATCAGCATATTATTGGCCTGTTTATAGTCACAGAATGGGGCACACTGGAAGGGACCTCCGTGAGTCATCTGGTCCAATCTCCCAGCTCAAGCAGAGTCATCCCAGAGCACATGGCAGAGGATTTTGTCCAGACAGTATTTTAAAATCTCCAATGATGGTGACTCCCCAGCCTCTCTGGGCAATCTGTTCCAATGCTTGGTCACCTCCACAGTGAAGTTCTTCCTCAAGTTCAGGTGGAACTTCCTGTATGTCAGTTTCTGCCCATTGCCTCTTGTTCTATTGCTTGGCACCACCGAACAGAATCTACCTCCATCCTCTTGGCACTTTCCTTTCAGATACTTGCATACATTTATGAGGTCTATAATTGTGTTCTTTATATTCAGTGTTTTTATACTATTTCGTTAGAGTATTCTTTTGTGTATTAAATAGAGAGGGTGGCTTTAGCTTTTTTTCATCCTTTTTGAACAATTGAATCTTGTGAGCCTTTATGCTAGAAATTTTTTTTACCAAAAGTCTGGAAGAAGCACACTATATTACATATTTATGAAAACATTTGTTTGAAAAATTATGTTTTAGTATTTATTTGTTTACACACACAGTACCAAAATGCTTATCCATGAAAACCAAATTCAGTAATTCTTGTTTATATTCAGGCTCAATTTTAGAATTAGTTTTCTTGTGCATATGGAAGAAACCTACCTATTAGTGTGCATAATAACGTGCTTGATAATCTTCTTTCTTCCTTCAGAAACCCAAAGCTTTTGAAAGCTGTTGTTTTAACTTCTCTTTTTCCTTATTTATTTGCAAAGTGCAAGTGTAATATTTCATCTTTATTATTCTTAGACAGTGGAATAAGTATGCTGCATTGCTAGCAGAATAAGACATTTGAGTAAGTGCAGAGCTTCTTCAAGTCAACAAAATTAAAACTGTCTTGAATATGCAAAATAACATATTTCCTGTATCCTAACAACCTCCCCATCCTTTTCTGTTGATAAGTTACAGATAAAAGAAATTTCATATGTCTGTGTGCACATGTTTGTGTTATAGTGTAAAATATAGACACTGTAATTCACATGACCTAGAAAAAAAGATACTCATTGTAGAACTGGAAAAGGGCTTTTGGTTATTACATGATTTCTCTGTTTACTTCAAGTAAGTGAACTCCAAAACAACAGCAGAAAATCAAGTAGCAGCTTACATTTGACTTCAAAAAAGGTGTCATAGGATTTATAACTTGTAAAAACTTATAAGGTCATTTTGCCAATCCTTCTGTCTGTAGGAGATTTTTCTCTGTGGTATATTAAGAGTTTTATAACTTTCCACAAGATTTTATGAGTTCCCCAGGAGAGGATTTTGGTCTATTGAGAGAGCTAGATGAGAAACCCTTTTACTGTATTTTACAGCTGGCAAACCTATCTTTTATTGACAGCTTGCATTGACGCTGGGCTGAGGAAGGCAGTGAGGCTGTGTGTCTCCACAGATGTGAGAGTTTGGCAGAAGCATTTAATGGGGTGACAGAAGTTTGATTGCAAAAGCAGGGAAGCTGAAGTTAGAGATTTTTCTCTGCAGCTCCAGTTCGCTATATTAAAAGATGATCTTATTGATGCACAGGGATACTTTTTACAGCGCTCAGGTTTAGCAAGAGGCACTTCAGTTGGTCCCCACTGCCATGCAGCACAAAAAATGGAAAGGATTAAATATTTCTGTAGTCATAATTCCAGGACCTGAATTGACAAATATTTATATTACAAAAACTGTTGCTCATTTGAAACAGTTTGTTTCTATCATTTTGAAAATGCACAACCGAGATGAATATGCGTGTACCTTTTGAGAAGGCTTAGTGTCACTGAATGTAAGAGATTGCTTACTTGAATCTTGCATCTTACTTGATTTCTACAGGATGAGTGCCAAACATATAAATTTATTTCAGATCTTTGAACAATTTTGTATTATAAACTTAAGTGATTCGCTCACTTTCTAAAAAGGACAGTTATATAGTGAAGAATTTTCTAATTTTTAAAATGCTTTTGCTCTGTAAATATTTTATTAAGACAATGTATTTAAAAAAATGGAAGAACCTAAAAGTTTTAATGTATAGAGTATCCTTACAGTTGTGTACACAAGGCATCCTTCTTTTGTGCTCTTTTGACAGTTCCTTAATAGAACAATTCCAATGTAACAAGGCAGCCAGAAACTTTCCTACCCTAAAGCTGCCCTGTGAATTGGAGTTGGAAGTTTTGCTGCCTAACTAACAGTGAAAGATATTGCTAATGGAGCTGACGAGTGCATCTGGTGATTGATTGCCTTAATCAGCTTTCACTTTTCTAAAAGGGTGCATAGATCTCCCAGGGATACTTTACTCCCACTTTGCATCTGGAAGTAGAATTGATGCTACAGAGGTCTCTCTTCATGAATGGAGTTACAGAAGTTGATCAGGGCAAATAAATTTCATGGAGAACATGTACTGAGTGCTTACAAGCATCAACTTGGGCTTTTTGGCCTGGGGTATGAAATTTTAACCTTACATGTAACAGGAGTACTCTGCTTTAAATACAGTAATAACAAATTTTTAATTTTGCAGTTTCCTCGGAATGGCTAAATATGTAGACTCTTATCTTCCTTTCATTAGAGGAAAAGAAAAAAAAAGGAATAGAAGAGAATATTGTCCATCTCATACCAAGATGAAACAGCAGCAGGAATTTCTTGAGTATTTTCTCCTTTGATTGTGGTGCATTTGGCTCTTACCTCTCAGGTAGCTAGCAGAACTAATCCAAACTTAGTATAGTGTTACTCAAGAACAGAGTTGTGTTATTCATCTTTGTGAGGTGAATCCTTACTAAATGTCTTGCTCTAAGGTCTCAAAATTCAAAGCACATTGAATATTCTTGCAATTTTTTTTTTTTCAGCTATGCTATAAATAATAGAAAAAAAAAACTGAGAAGACATGAAGAAATCCATTGTATTCTGTTTGCAAAAATTGTTCTGTTTATTTCTGCCTACCTTCTTAGGCCTATCCTGTACCCAATAATTTCTTCTTTTAGGAACTTTCAAAGTTTACCCATTTTATCTTTAATAGAAATTACTGTGCCTATACTTTCATTCTTAATTAGTAGAATGCAACGTGAGTTCTCTTTTTGTCTCATGAAACACTCCTATCAGCATAACTATGCCAAACATCCACAGTAAATGAATATCTTTGTTCGTGAAACACTGGTAGTTTCATCTGTGTCAGTGTTTTTCATCATGGACTTCCCTACCAGTAAATGTTCCATAAATATTCCACATTAAGATTATTTTAGCTTCTTATACGTTAAAAGTGAAATTGAATGTCACATTTTCAGAGAAATCATTATCTGTTTATGTGTGTTGCTAAACAGGACTTTTTATTCGGAGTTGTATTTTTAGTGATATCTGGCCTGTTACTTTTTTCTTGATAGAAAAAAGTTCTAGATTAGCTGTGTCAATGGAATGGTGAACCATCTAATAAAATTAGTAATATTAGACTTACAGATTTCCAACCAGAAGACAGATTTTGTCTCTTTTACACATGAATGAGTCCATTAGTTCTGTAATGGACTGATTAGGAAATAAACTGACTGAAAGTAATTCTCAGCCCATCAGAGCTATTGATGTGGACAGAATTTGCCATTGTAAGGTACACTGTTGACAGAGTCTGCGCATTTTGGGGGTGATTCCGCATTTTTTTGAGAGAAATAATGTAATTGAATAAAATGTTTAAATAGGATAATCTAATTTCTAGATGGAATAGGTTTAGAGATGTTACATTCATTTCACTGAATGTGCACATTGTGTGAAAAAGTGAATCCAGTCTTCCTGCAAATTAATGGTTTCTCTTTAGAATAAAGGATATTTATTCTAAAATATTTCACTTTTCTAGCTTCTTATGTTGATGGTGGGTTTTTTACATAAGGGATCAGTTTATAACACGGTATGAGCGAAAGATTAATGTTATGCCATTTTGGTAATACTGAAATTGTACTTAAGTCCTACATTACTATGGTTCTGTAAGTGCCTCATGGGTTACTCTGTCTATTGGAATAGTCTCAGAAGTTGAATTATGCTGGATGATCTGGTTCCAGAGACAGGTGGTGGAAGGTTTTAGCATGGTGTGGGTGTGACCACAGTGTTTATTCTGCAATACTCACATCATCACTGAGGGTGTGGCTTCAGCTGGGAATGCCAGGCGGCGGTCAAACCCCTCTTTTGTGTGCTTTTGCTGTTAACACTGATGTTGTTATTGTGCTTTTAGTAAATTTGTATTTCAGTTCATAATCCCTCATTTATTTTCTTTCCTTACCCAAAGGGATGGAAGGGGAGTGGCTTATTTGTAGTTCAGTTTCCTTGCTGGAGTTAAAACCAGCACACTGGAATAAATTTGAAGGCCTGGGTATATCAGGAAGCTTATTGAGTTTGCCCCCAGATTTGACATGCTTGTTTGGACCATTAGAATTTATACATTCTTTCAAAACTAGATTGTGTAAAATCTAGAATGGTTTGCCTTGTACAAGCGTACATTTCTGGATAACATGACTGAGTGGTGATTGATATTTGAATTTTATCAGTTGGAAAGAGATTTGATTAAAGATTGAAAGTGTCTGCAGATGTTGGAAAGAATGACCTGAGGCAATTTTTAGAATAAATTTAAGAACTATGTAGAGATCATGTTGAAAGAGCTGGAGCGGTATGCTGCCTTCTTTGATGTTTGCCACCAAATGTCCTATAAAGTCACATTGGCATTGTGCATGAACTGTTCCTCTGTACTTCACACAAAGAAAAGATTTCTAGAAAGGATGTGTACTCCTTCAGCCCAATGAAAACTAGATTTTCAGTATTTAAATGAAAACTATCAGAGTCACAAATGACTTGATGGCGTTAAATTCATGCTCTCCTCTCTGTAGGACCAATCCACAAACCATTCCTTTATATTAAAAGTCAAGAATGTTCATTGACACTTCAGACTGTGTTCACTTTTTGGATGTACCCAGATAGCACTCGCTTTGAAAAGATGTTTAATTTCCCAAAAAGAATATAATTAAAATTTGTGAGATATGCAGGTGCTCAATACATGTAATACCTGTCTTACTTGTAAATCTTGGAGCCACTGTTTATTGGCAAAATCATAGGAGTACTGGGGTAAAGACTTCAAGGCTTTTCAATTTCTTTGAATGAATCTTTCTTTGAGAGATTGTAATTACTTGGTAACATCTGAGAGAGACTTGAGAAAAAGAAAATTCATTTGAACTACTGAGATGTTGTCTCTAATTAGATACCATTTGCAAAGTAACAACTCTGAAGTTTTTGCTTTTTTCCTTACAAGCAAGAACCTATTTTGTATGGTTACTTTCAGTTTTATCACTGTACTACTTTAGCACATTTTGCTAGAAATACAGTTTTAAGTGAGCAGGAATTGATTGCTAGGTTCCTGGTGTTCTTGAGGTTTTTGGGGATTTTTCCAACTGCCAATCTGATTAAGACAGTGCTTCATTCCTTTACTTTGTTTCTATTTAAAGGCTAATTAGTGATGTTTTAATTTGGGTTTTTGGTTTCTTTCGAGTTCCAATCTAAGGGCTGTCTTTTGCTTATTTTAGTTGTTAGGGTTTTTTTCCTAAGAATAATGTAAAACCAGTTCAATTCACAAACACTTCTCTCTGAATTGGAATTTACATTGAAGAAATTAAAGATTTGAAAGATTTTGTTTCTTCTAGGAAATACTTAAGTACATGCAAAATGTTAGGATATGAGCAGTCTTATGCGTTCCAATACATGCCTTGAGTATATGTTGAATGTCTATTTAAGGGTTTGCAGGATTGTGAGCCTTAAGATACTCCTTTCATTTTAAAGCAGATAAATCTACTGACAGTGTGCTACCTAATGCAAAGCACTGTCATAAAATAGACATTTGATTTTTTAGGAATTTTATAATAGCTTCTAAAACAAACAGTAGATTAAACCAAAAGAGTTCAGTTTTTTGAGATCTTTAAATTCCTCTGCAGTAATGTTTGTTAGCCGCTAGTCATCAAAACCTGAATTTTAAGAAAATTGGAAAAGCATTGAATTTTGATTTGAACAGTTTTCTCACCTTCTGAAATATCTCAGATTGTATTAGCTGAAGGCTGGTTTATAAAAGCAAACAATGTCCAAATACAGACTAAGTAAGCAAAGTCTTACTATTTTTAACAATTTACAATTTCTTAAAGATTTTTATACTTTCCATTGAGTTTATATTTTTTTCCTTTTAGGGTATATTTGTTTGATTTTTTTTTCTTTTTACGTTTTTTTTAACCAATCTTTCTGGAATGCAAGAATTGATTCAAATCTTTTCACATCAGAACCCGTTAAGAAATCAATTGTTAATCTTTTCCTAAGTTAAAAGACGCATTCAATTCCTTTAACTGATACCCAAGTCTCTCTTTGAGAAAGTCTTTTATAGCATTCATGTATTTCTAGACTGAACTTTAGGGAGAATACTTTTTATTGGTACAACGTAAGTAAGTTCCTGTAGAAACTAGAATTTTAAGGACATGAATTTGAAGCAACATATACATGCATTTGTTAACTGTAGAAGTGATAAGAGCCCAGCACACAGTATAAAATTTGAAAATTTGCCTTTAAGGGTCATGATTGATTCAACAAATCACATGGATATGTGTTCCATTTTTGATTTTTTAAACATAATTCCTGTAAATAACTCAGTGGAACTTAGCAGGCCTCCTCACATATAAAATTCAAGCATGTAGCAGTGTGTTGCTGTATAGCAGACAGGAGTCACTAACAATAGTGTGTGTATAAAATGCTTAGTGTGCTGAGTATTTGCAAGTGGTTAAAAGTATAGTTGCCCATCCAAATTATGCCTATTTAACCACATTTGCACATATACACTTCTTGTCAGGCAGCCCTTGCTGGTAGCACAGGGATCTTATGTATTGTCAGCATGTCAGATCTCTGCACATTCACTGTGCTGCTCCTCTGTGTGTTTGCTGGGAGTTTTACACATGCAAAGCACATTGTGCTTGGAATGTAAGTATTCAGACCACTGCAGCATGTATGCAAGCCTGACACATA
Organism: Melozone crissalis; assembly: GCF_028551555.1. Classification (NCBI taxonomy): domain Eukaryota; kingdom Metazoa; phylum Chordata; class Aves; order Passeriformes; family Passerellidae; genus Melozone; species Melozone crissalis. The sequence continues at coordinate 28,142,220 of NW_026535784.1, read as the reverse complement.
CTGTGCTGGGAGATACCAGCACTTCCCAGTGTGCTGCCAAGTTTATTTTTCTAGTACTGTAATATTGATACAAATGAAAATTACAGGGTTTTCTGCACTTTGTCATACCTAATGATACAAAAATACTTATTTTACAAGATCTTTTTTTTTATAATTATGTAATTGTATTTTTGTAGCACACTATTTCTTACACATAATGACTGTCATTGTACTAAGGTACTATTAAGCATTATAAAACAGAGCAAACCAATTCTGTTTTACATTAGTATTATAAAACATAGAGTTCCTGGGGTTTTTTTCACATTACCTGCTACCTCTGAACTTTCATTGTTAAATATTATTGCCATCTGGAGACCAATAATGCTAGTCTCACCCACCTTTATTTTATCATTATTTAAAGGTTTACATTTTATCTTTTTCAAATGTTACAATTCCAAACACTTGATTTATATTTCTGTCTACCTTATCTTTCTATGGCATTGGTCTCATTCTCTCCATATGTCAGCGCTTGCTTTTCTTTATGGTAATACTGGATACATTTTCAGAGGCCGTTTTTTATTATTTCTGTCATGCCACATGATCAGAAGTAGTTCTTCAAGCCTTTATATTATAATAGCTTTCATATTGCAAAACAATATGGAGAAAATACTGTACAGGTATGATTTCAGAATTGGGCATCTTTTTTTAAAGGCAAAGACAGTACTTAAAATATTTTTAACAGCTTGAAAACCTAGGTCCTTCTCCTTTGTTGTTTTTATTTTGCTGCTAAAAAGCAAGCTGAAGATCCTCTTGCTGGGAATAAATTTATAGCTGCATTTTACTTCAGTGGAAGATTTGTGTTAACAAGGCTTCCAAAACATGAAATGAATTAGATTTCCAAAGAAAAGTATCGGCATGAAAGGGCTGAAATTTTAAAAAATTGCAGCAACAAGCTGGGAGTATTTTGCAGTTTTAATTGATGTCAAGATTTTATTAACCCTCTGTTAACTTGCTAGGAAAGTAGACATTGCATTGCAGTCCCATCTTCGAGCTTAATAAAAGGGTTCTTTGTTACTATTGGAGGACTCCTTTGTCCTAATTTCTTGTGTGGATATTCAGAATTCAAGTATTACCCTTGGTAGGTGACCTAATGAAAACTTCATTCCTTGTTTTTGTGGAAGGATTTACATAATTTCTCAGGATGTTAACTGCTTCAGTTTGGGTTTCTTGTCCATTAAATCCAGCTGCACTACTGGTGGTAGTGCAACAAACTAATTTACCAGACAGGTATTTGGAAGAGTTTCATGAAAACAGTTCTCACAAAGCAAGCTATATAGCCAATATTGCTGAAATAGTATCAGGAAATTCTTCTGGCATGACTATATTTGGTTAGGAGTCATGAGGGGTGTGTGATGCATACCAGCTTTTCTTTTGGCCCAGGGAGGGAATGGACTGTTCTGAACCTCTTGCGCCAGTGGGAGCAAGGAAGAACTCCATAGATGGGTCATGCCTGAAATGTGTCATTCTTGAATGCAGACTATTGTTTTCCCACATTTGACAATGCTAAATCAGTAGGATTAAGTAGGACAACTGCACAGAGTTCTTGAAGTGATGTGAAAGTGGCCAGTCTGAGAAAATTGCTAATTGCAGGAGAACAGCTGGGGGGTTTTAAAGGCTGCTTTGTTCTTCATTATGCTCTCTGAGCTTCCAGCCTTCTATGTGCCCCCTTCCCAAAACCAAAATTATTAACTATTTATATGCTTTATAAGCATCTGTGAAGAAAAGGAAAAAGCACCTTCTTTCTCAGATATTGCTAACATTTACAGCTAAACTGAAATTGTGTTATTGATTTATTTGTAAAATACTTCCTGACTGGAAGATTAGTCAGTAGATGTTTCAAAGGAAAGAAATTGATGCTTTTCCTGGAAGCTAAGCTAGCTTCTGCTCAGATTTTTAAAGTGCCTTAAAAATGGCAAGGAAGAACAAAAATGTCTACATTTTTGTCTCCTCTTTCCATCCATTAACACATCAGATATGCTGGTAACAGACTTGAAAACAGCAAACTGATCTGAAAGTCAGCCTAGATATCCTGTGTTTTTTTCATTGTGATGTGTCATTAGATTTGAGACAGTGCTTTAAAAATTGAGAAGGGGAGTTGAAAGGCACCAAATAAATAAAACTGTAGTGCAGTGAATGTTGTTTTCCAATTGAGAGACCACAACTGCATTTGATTGTTTTTATCAGTCAGTATAGATTTTAGAATATACACATATTACATTTCTTTTTCAAGTGAACCATTTCACAACTTGAAACTGCACATTAAATGCTAGAAAATTTGTTAGGAATGAACACTGTCCTTACAAATGTATCTGTCTGGGGAGAGTGAAGAGGAGGTTAGGGGAGTTAACAGTGCAGTGACACCTTCCTAAAACACACTTCCATCCATCTAATACTTCATAAACCAAAGGGCTAAATATGTCTCAAGAAGAAAAATGTGAACTTTTAAGGTACTAATGATCTTAGTTCTGATATTAAGTCTTGAAAAGCTTTTTTTGCCTAGCTGGTTTTTGAAGTGCAATTTATCATCAGTTATAGTAAGGCAATACTGTTTGCTTTTGGATTTACTCCTAGTGGCAAAATATCAGTAGCCTTTTGTTATGATTTCACTGGTACCTCCTTCTCCTGACCCATGGTAATAGATGAGATCTCTGTTGGCATCACAGGAAATGGAACAATAAGTCTCACAGTTAAATGCTGTTGTTTACTGAAGCAACAGTTAGTAGAAAATTAAGGTGTATCATTTTGTCCTAGTCATTTTTAATGAAAATTGATGGGGTTTAAAATATGTGCAAAATTAAGATTTGGTTTTTTAACCTTAATCTTCTCAATATGTTTTTTACACAAGAGAAAAGAATGGCTGTTTTCAGTTTTATCAAAGCACCTCCTAGTCTGATACACTGTCTCTAATAGTGGCCAGTCAAAAATGCCTAGGAAAAATGAGAACAGATCAAGCATAAAATGAAACTTTCTGGCATGTGGCAGTCCACAGCTCAGGGATTTCCCAAGCTGAAGGCTGTATTTTGAAGGCTTTTTTTCCATGAATTTCTGATAAGTTTTCAAACCTTTCAGTATCAAACCTACCAGATCTTTGGATGATCCTGTATTTTTTCCACTTTTTTCCCTTAAGGGATGTTTGTTAATCTTAAGAGAGAAGTAGTTTTAAATTGCACAGCTACTTTCTATCTAGTCTTCATTACAGGGGTCATTTTCAACAGATTTTAGAATCTGTAGTCCTAGTGTAAAATATTTTAGTGAAACAAATAAAGTACTTTTAAAAGGACACAATAATTTGACACACTAAGTAAAGTGGTGTTTCCAAAAGCCTTGGAACAATGTCTTCATACACAGCATGATATGATGATTATTCTTGTTTCATTTGGTAGAATGGGCACAGATTTTGGCCAAAGATCCTGGAAGTAGTGGAACTTAAAGGAATTTAATTTTTGCTTTCAGAAACAGAAAGATTTTGTAGATTAAAAAAAAAAAATTAACCAACTACATTTTCACACTATGCAGATAAAAAGGAAATAACACAGGGCAGGGTATTAGGAAAAATTTGTGATTATCCTATGATTATTGGAATTTTAAGTATTTCAATAAATTAATTTGTAAAATTTTTCCCCAAGGAGCAGAATCACTTGCCACATATTACTCAACGTACATGAATGTAGTATAACAAGTCTGGAAACTTAAGTCAAAATTCTTTAACAAAACCCAAGAAAGGTGTTGTATATTTTAATATTGAAAATAATGATTGTAAATGTTGATTTGAATGTATAGAAATAATCTGGGGTTTTTTGTTGTTTTTTTTTTCTTTTTGAGATTAGAAGAGACAGGCTAGAACCTTTTTGTTCAAATTCTGAAATGAATTAAAAGTTTTATGTATTCTCTAACAAAATGAAAACTTGCTGTTAAGGTAGCAGTTCCAATAGAACTATAGAATCAGGGAATTTTTTAGATTGGAAACTAAGTTGATGATCATTGAGTCCAACCATCAACTCAGCAAATCCACCTCTAAACTACAACTTTAAGCAGCAGCTCTAAATGTACCCATGATCCTTACCCATTACATTAATATTTCTGGAATGTCTGAATGCATGTGAAGTGATAAAATGAAAAAGACAAGAGTAACAGATATTGTCTGTTTCTGCAGATCTTCTTTTGCAAAACAGAGATAATTTAAATATTTTAAAACACTGTCATCTGCCTTTCTCGTCTACCTTAGGTTAAGCACACTTAGCACACATAAGAACACATGGAACACAAAGCATAAATAATATCTCTTGGGTGAGATTTGAAATTACCCCTAGGAGAGAATTAAAGATGAGGTGTGTTTGAATGGAAAAAGTATGAATGTAATTGACAAAGCTGTCCCAAACACACAATTTCTGATAAACACAACAAAATCAGAGCACTTTTACTGTGTCTGAGAAACCTGCCCTTTTTTATACTCTTGGTTGAAAACAGTGTTCCTGAAACCAGTATTCCTGATATAAATAAACAGGTAAAAGAATATTTTTTTTCTCTAATTGAAACTTAAGAATAAGCATAATAAAATTATGCATAGCTTTAGTGTTTTCCATTTTTCTGCAGTTTTTAAAACTAGGTAAAAAATTGAAAATTTTCTGTCACTTCAATAAAAAAAAATCCCTATTTTTTCCTTTTCAAAAAGTAGTACCTAAAATGTCATAACAAAGGCTATCATGATCCTAAGGGTAACAGCATTAAATATATTTTCTTCATGTTTTGATTGTTTCTAGAAATTTTTTTTAAGTAGAATGCAAAAGCAGTGAAAATGTATACAAACCTTCATGCTAATTTATTCCAAAATAGAATTTCACATGCTAAAAGGTTGAAAATTGGTGTATATGTAACCTGCATGTGTTGTTTTTGTGTATCAGATTTACTTAACTTAAAAAATATTATATCAGAATAGCAATGGAATGCAGACAGATTAATTTAGCTTGAGATTACCTAAACTGAAACAAATGTAGTCACTCAGCTCACAGTTTTCACTTCTGTTTTTGTGGGGTTTTAGAGATTCTTTCATTTTAATTGGAGGAACTGTTACTGAATTGGGAGGGAGAGAACTTTGTTAAATCTGGTGAGATGAGAGAGGAGATGATATGAGACAGCATAAAGGGAATTAGAAGGTCAAGAGGAAGAAAAGCTAAGTCATTGACAATTTATGAAGTGATGAAATATGTCTGACTTTAATATTCTGAGCGAGCGGTAACATAAAGAAATCACAGCTGTTCTTCCTGGGCTGCTCTTTTTCAGAAGTGACTAAGGAAACATCCCATGTAAAGAAAGTGATGATACAGGAAGATTTTGCCTCCAATTTGCAGTTATTTTTCCTTCTTGGAAGGATCTCCAAGGGGACAGTTTTAAAGTTGAGTTTCCTAGAAATCTCATCAACGTCTTAATGCTGCATTTCATGCAAAATTTTAAAATACCAGTGTTGTCAGCTTTAGGCTCAGGGCATCATATTTATCTCAAAAGAAGTGAAAAAGATGGTCTCAGACATTTCATTATTTCCATAAGGCCAGTGAGGAGCTACAGGAAGATGACTTGGGAAATGAGGTTGAGGCAGCCAGCTTTTTTAAGTTTGGTGAAAAGAATTATCTAGCTGGTGGAGCTAGATAATTCCCTGTAGTGGCAGACTATGAGGAGCAGCGATCAGTGAGTGCTCCTTGTAGGAAACACTTCTCCCTTAGAAGTGTGCTTGCCCATTTCTCTACTTTTTATGCATCAAGTACTGAAATGAAAGCAAAAGATAGAAAATTAAATGAGAAATTGCTTTTTGAGACATGAGGCATACTAAAGTCTGCCTTCTCAGAGGAGATTCTGTATACTATAGACAACTGTAAATAGATAGGATTTGTTATCTCTGCTCATTTTAATTAAGTTTCTCTAAAGTACAGGGATGCTCCTTTCTAGAAAAGTTCCTATCCAAATTTCTTTGACTATTCAGTTTAATTCTAAGCTTCTTTTTCAGTCCAGAGAGTGATTTTATAGCAGTTTGTTGTGGTTAGCAAGTCAGCATTTAGAGTTTTCATTTTCTTTGCATAGTGTTTCACACGAGAAGTAAATGTTTTTATACCTGTGTGCACTATATAGTGTTGCTTATTCTATGAGTCTTACAGGAGCCAGTGTAGTCATTATTTCTCAAGATGTTAAAGAACAGTTACAAAGATTATATTGAAGAAATGAAGATTGGTTCTTTAGCCATATTCACTGTCAGAGCCAGCACAGATGCAGGAATAATCCTGTGTTGGTCATCGGGGTATATGGGTATATTGTTAGTGCCCCTTACCCCTTTCCAAGAGCACACACACTCAGTCCTGTTCAGAGAAGGCCTCAGGGTGGTGGCAGTGCTGTTTAGCTCCAGCACAGACATGGCTGATTCACTTCTTCATCTGTGGTTCTTCCTGATTTCTGGTACCCTTGTTAAACCACTTCTAATGATTTCTAATTCTGTTTAAATTTTTGTTTTAAATTTCCATTCCATAGGTCATCCATGACAGTAACCATGCAAGGGTAAGGTTAGAAGAGGAAAAGGTTAGTCTAAATTGTGCCATGCACAACATGAGTGTATCCTTTTAGTAAACAAGTCCACACTCTGAAATTCTTTGTATACATTTTTTTCAAAAGGGGCTGGCAGGTAACGAAGCAAATTAAATTTTAAGCCAAAGAAATAGCAATATTTTAACTGTGGTTAAAATGTTATGACATAATTAAATTGTCACACATTGCCTGCTGATGTCATAGAGACCAGAACCACAGATGACTTTAGAAAGGGATTAGTCTGATTTCTATCTTAGAAATGTGTGTGCTAGGGACGGGCAGAAGCTTGAAAGGCATACCAGGGAAAAAAGGCATTACAAATACTTCTATGTGCATCAATTAATATCCACTGTCTCATGTGGAAATCTGGATAAACTGAGCCTCGATTCAGACTTTTCTGTGTTCATGTGAGAATTATATGTTAAAAATAGAATAAAAATTTGAGTTCTAATGTACAAGGAAAATTTTCAGATGCCACTATGACAACTGATCTACCATTCAGATAGTGAAGAAGAAAATTTTCATTTCTTAAATATTCATTACAGTAATGTTAATGCTGTAATGGTACAGTGTTAAAAGCCATTGGTAGTCATGGCACAGCCTGCATTTAAAAATTAGATTCTGTGATATCCAAATAACAAAATTTAAAAACTGTCCAGTACCTACAGATGTTATACAGATATTGTCCCGATATTAACAGCAAAAACATGCAAATTTTCATGATACATAAGTCAGTACTAAAATGCTGGATACATGTCCCATTTGGAAAAGAAGAATTTGACAAACTAAATAGATTGTGTGCAGATATTAGAGATGAAGATAGAAAAGCATAAAGGTTAAGACCAAGAAGTAATCAGATTAAAACTTAGAAAACCTTTTGTGTTCACTGGGGACATTGCATTTCCCATGAAAGATCCTGACTGTAGATAAAAACTACTTAATGCAAAACATATTTGACTTTTAGCTTCTCTGTTGAGTCATAGAAAAGACATTACTATTCTGCCCACAAAGCTAGGATTCGACTGTGTTCTGTATCCTAAAAAAGGATGAGAACCTTAGCTACAGATTTCCAGGCACACAGTGGTTTTCTCTGTTAATTTCATGAGCTGACAGTAATCACAGTTACACATTTTCATCAGTAGGGATCTGGTTTAGATTTTTGAAATTTTAAGGTGTTTAGAAGGGTTACCGGAGTTTTTACATGCTCCAACTTTGTCTGTAAATCATGTTAATCGGAATAATTTCAAATGTTCAGTTGCTGTTTGAAAACTGTCAGAAATAAAGGTTACAGTGTGAATTTTTTTTCACCTTACCTTTCTGATGCTCTTTAACCTTCCTGTCTGTTAAACTAAGAAATATAGTGACCTATTAAGCAATTAGCAAATGGAGCTGTAAATGTAATAGGACTGTGGTCAATATTTCAAATACACATGCCTAAACTTTCATTCTCTGAGGGATGTCAGTGGGGGTGGAATCATAAATATGTTTTTTAAAACAAATTTCTTTATTTTCAGAGCAAAATGTCAGATCAAAATAGTATGAAGTATTCTCCTGACAGCTAAATAGAATCAGAGAATAGTTTAGGTTGAAAAAAGCCTTTAATATCATCAAGTCCAAAATTAACTTCGCTCTGCTATCTTTATCATTAAAGCAGATTTCCAAGTCTACAATATTTTGAAGACTTGCAGGAATGGTGATTCTATCACTTGCCTGGACATCCTGTTCCAATGCTTAATCACCCTTCCAGTAAATAATTTTTTCCTTTTATCTGTTCTAATCCTCCACTGATGCAAACTGAGACCATTTCCACTCATCCTGTCTTCTTGTTACCTGGTAGAAAAGACTGACATCCTCATCACTACAACCTCCTTTCAGGTAACTGTAGGGAGCATAGGGTTCCCTGCAAGCCTTCTGTTCTGCGGGCTAAACAACCCCAGCTCCCTCACCCACTCCTGATAAGCATTGTGCTCCAGACCATTAAACAGCCTTGTTTCCCTTCTCTAGAGCTGCTCCATCACCCCAATGTCCTTCCTGAATTAGGGGCTCAGAACTGGGCACAGCAGTTGAGGTGTGGTGTCACCCATGTTGGCAGAAGAATCACTTCCCCGGTCCTGCTGACCACGCTTGTTCTGATACAAGCCAGGATGCCATTGGCCCTCTTGGCCGCTTGGACACACTGCTGGCTCGTGTTCAGCTGCTGCCAAGCTGCAGCACCAGGTCTTTCTGCACTGGATCATTTCCAACCACTCTCCCCGCACCTGTAGGGCCGTGTGGGGTTTGTCTGACCCAAGTGCAGGACTTGGCATAGGAATAGCAGCATAGGAAGAAACCCACCTCTATGCAGATTGAGGTTATCTTGTCAAAGACAGAAATATTTTGTTCTCAGTGTTATAGCTAGATAGGAATCAAATGACCTTTGTCCTTACTAACATCTTCCTTCCTTCACCAAACAAAATATGATTTTGATTTCTGTGTTATTAAAAGTTTCTGCCAGCCACAACTATGAATTTGTCCAGCATTAAGGAATATTGAGCTAATAGCTGGAGTAGTAAACCTGAGTCTTTATTTGGAAACAGTGTCCTATAAAATTTATTTTAAATTTGTACTTAGAGCAAATGTTTGGGAAAGTTCATCGTTGCAGCCTGATACAAAATCCAAAATTTATAACTCTGGTATCTCCTATTTTGTGCCCATTTCTTTGTTCTTCAGCCTGTATTTTTCAATGGATCCTAAATTTTCTGTATTTCTCTGTCCCTCTGGAATTCATTAGTTCTAGAGTATAAAGGGGGTAGTTTGATGTAAGCATGTTTGTGTTACTTCCATTTTAAACTGAGATGTCCAATCAACACCTGGAGACTGTGCATGCATTAGTTTACTCTGCATGCTGCCCAGGAAGAGTAGTCTAATGATGGTTTTGATTGAGTAAACATTTTCAAGTAAGGTCTTATTGTATATATTCCCAGTACTAAATGAACAAAACAAGTTAATCATCCTGGCACCTCTTTTCTTGTGAAACTAACTAGTTCTGAATTTTATTGAATTCTTTTTCACTCGTTACATCTCTGCTTTCACTCTGTTCATAGCCACATACACATTTGTAGGTAAAGTGGATTATTTTTTGTTATTTTAGCTATAAAGCACTTTCAGCTAAAAAATAAGTTTCACCTAAAGATATTGTGATGACATTGTCCCTGTAAATGTGAGCATTGATATTTATGAATCTTGTACATAGCAAAGATTATAAGAGTTCTCACCAGGAATGTGTTATAGACTTTTTCATAAAATGTTACAAAAATGTACCCATTCTATTAGATGAAACCATTTCAAACTTCTTTCATTACTTGAAGACATAACATTGTCTTTACAGATCTTTTGAAGGCAGGATTTTTTTAGATAGTTGAAAAAATTCTTCCAATATTTGAAAAGATCAACTAAAAGAGATGGCTGGTAATAGAACTTCAGGGCAAACCCCAAGAGGGTTTTGATCCACAATCCCTTAAGGTGCTGTACATTTGTGTTTTCATTCATACCAGTGCCTTCAAATACTTGGCAAGTTTGAAAAATATTTTTTTTTATTTCACACTAAAGGTCTTATTCAGAGAGGCACTGTACAACAGTATATCCTCTTTATGTCACTCTTCTTGGGAGTCAAGAAATGGTGTGGCCTAATGAGGTGCTACACGGGTTATCAACAGGATTGTAGGATGCACATCAATAGCTTTACATCAGAGGCAGACTTAAAAGACTTAAAAGAAAAAAAAAATTAGGTGAAGAGTTAGTGCTGTATTATGCCATTTTCCAGGAAGAGACAGTTCAATAATAATACCAAACAAAAAATAAATAACAGAATAAATTTCTTAATGAATGAGGTATTGTGCTCTTTCTGATTCATTTATGATGACTAAAGAAATTATTTCATCAATTAAATAGTTAGATATTTCTGTAATCTTCAGAGCTAACAAGTCGTTTTAAGAAATTTAAAATAATTCATTTGAAGTAGTGTATGTAGAATATTTTCAAAAGACCTAAGGAAAACATTAATGTTTATAAAAAGCAATAAATATATGTTTAATGTCTTAAATGTTTTGAAATGTGACCATGATGGAGCCAAAAATTATTACATGTGATATATATTGATTATTGTCACTCTGAAAATTCTTCCAAATTATTTCCTTTTTTTCTGTGAAACAAACATATCAGTATTTTTGCTTATTTGTCACAAACACTTGTGAATTAATTGCAGTTGGTCTAACAACATTGGAATATAATTTTCTGCTGTTTTTAATTAGTCTTTAGTACTGTGTATCCTTAGGTGACGTATCAATTCAAAATTGAGCTTAGTCTGGCGGTTTGAAATCAAATGTGAGCTTTTCTTTTATAATTAATATATTTTTAGGTAGAGGAAAAAGTAACAAGGGTTAATAAATCATAAGATTCCTCTTAACAATAAAAAAAATCTAATCTACCACCTTTTAGACTTAATATTTGATGAAGTTTTACATGGTAAAATATATACTGATGCAGATTGGTTTACAATTAGCTGCCTGAAATGATAAAATGAGATATGTTAAGGTATAATTTTCACCATATCCCTTTCTCTCTTGCAATTGGAAACTTTTCACTGAATTATTTGATTTTTGAAGTCATGGAAAAATTGAATTCTGAGAATGCAGTTTTGGACAAATCTGATGTTTCAAATGCTACATCTGAAAATAGAGAGCAATTTGGTAAAAAATGTACTTACGTTCTGTCAGGATAGCAGTAGGACTGTATCTCCCCTGATGTATCTTTGCAGTTTAGCTATAGGAAAAACTGAGATGTACAGCATAAACACGTGAAAAACTTACAGTACTGAGACCAGATCAAAGCTCTGTCTTGCACAATATTGTGTTTGATCAATTATGTATACCTATAGAATAGTATGGAAACAGGTAAGTATGTGTTGATAGCTCCATGCCTCCTTCCACTAGGTGTCTGAATCCACTTCCAAATTCACTGCTAACTGTTTTTCTATCAATAGGTCTAATTCATTTGTAGTCTAATGTTTTGTGAGATAAAGATTTTGGTTGTTTTGCATGTGTGAGCCCCTAAGTTTGTTTAAAATTCCTTAATATTTGTGTTAGATAAGGCAATTAGTTAAGTTTTGCTAGATGACTTTCCCCATGACATATCACACATTCATTTCTAGATAGCCATCGAGAAGACTCCCAACCTAGAATTTCCAGACTTATGAGTCGTGGCCAACAGTCTGTCAGATGCATTTCTGTTAAAGGGAGTATATGGCATCAGGGTTGGAAATAGTCTATGGTAGTGCCTGAGGCCATGAAAACTAACTCAAAAGTCATCATGACATCATAGAATCATAGAAGTAGTTTGGGTTGGAAGGGAGTTTTAAAAGTAATTTAGTCTAACCCCCCTAAAACAAGCAGGGACATTTCAGCTAGATTTGGTTGCTCAAAGCCCAGCAACCTGGCCTTAAGCACTTCTAGGGATGGGCATCTAGCACCTCTCTGGGTATCTTGTTCCAGTGTGTCACCACCCTCACAGGAAAGAATTTCTTTCTAGTATTGAATCTTAATCTGCCCTTTTACAGTTTAAAGCCATTTCCTCCTCGTCCCTCTCATTACAAGCCCTTGTTAAAAAGGCTTATTCTCCATCTCTCCTGTAAGCCCAGTTTGCATACTGGAAGATTCCCATGAGGCTCCCAGAAGGCTTCTTTTCTCCAGGCTGAACATCCCCAATTACCGCAGCCTGTCCTCTTAGGAGAAGTGCCCTTTCCCTTGGATCATTTTTGTGGTCTTCCTCTGGATCTGCTTTTGGTACTGGGGAGTTCAGAGCTGGATGCAGCGTTCCATATGTTGTCACAGAGAGCAGAGGGGCACAATTACTTCCCTTAACCAGCGGGTCACGCTCCTTTTGATGTGGCCCAGGATATGACTGGCTTTCTGAAAGTGCAGGTGCAGTCTGCTGGCTCATGCACAGCTTTTCATCCACCAGCACCCTCGAGTCCTTCTCAGCAGGGCTGCTCTCCAGCCCACTACAGATAGCTGTGCTACTTTTCCAGATGTTGAGGTGGTTGAAGTCCCCCAGTAGGAAGAGAGCCTTCGAGCATGATGCGTCCTGCAGCTGGAGCAGGAAGGTTTCATCAATAATCATCCTTATCTAGTGGCCTGTAATAGACATCAGCCACAAGTTCCCTTTGTTGCCAGTCTCAATTCTTGCCCAATCAGACCTACGCTGTTTTGGTTCAGTTACTTTGCAAAGTATTTCACCTTGGTTGTGTTCACATCTAATCAAGATTGAAATAAATCACTCTAAATAATGATTTCCTGTGAAAGATTTTGTTTTGTAAACCATACTCTGGTGAAAAAAAAAAAGGCTTCAAAGGGAAACTTTTGGACAACCAGAATAGATTTGGAGTTTCCAAGTGGATTTAGATCTAAAGAAAAAAGACACGTCTCTGTCCCTCAATTGTACATCAGGACTACCATACATATGCACAGTCCCTTCAGTATTTATGGATGGAACACTCAAAGTTCATGTAGAAAATTGAATACACAGTTATATTCAAAAGAGTTATTGGCATTTTACTTTCATAAATATGCATGCTTTTTTTTTTGTATTTGTATCCATATATGAGTATGTAAGTTGGTTGTTAAATGTTTTTTGTGATGACCTTTAGAAATTCAAATTTAACATACAAAGGACTGTTTCTCACCTACTTGTAAAACAGCCATCCTTTATTTTTTTAATAGTGCTGGCTTTGAAACTTGATATCATCTCAGAAGAACACGTCTAATACCATGCTTTATCAGTTGAAGTTAACTTCATCCCTGGGTCTTCGAAAGCTTTTCAGAACAATGTCTCACATTTCCTGTACATCATGATAGTTTTAAATCCAATTATTTATTTAGAAATTAATATAATTGCTGTTAGAAACTTACTTGTATTTACAATTTGAAATAATAATAGATTAGACTTGATGATCTCAAAGGTCTTTTCCAACCTAGTTCATTCTGTAGTTCTGTAATATTTAGGAACGTATATAACAAATTGCAGTCAGAGCAAATTAAAGTACTACTACTAATTTATATATGTACATACATATAAAATTTGAGGTAAAAGTTATTAGAGTGGTTTCATTTCTGGCTGTATTTATCTTAATAAGCACAGTAGCTTAAGAGTACATGTGTTTTCGGTGCAGCTGTACAGTTCAGCAGAAACTGCTCCTGAGTTGCTGTTCATGGGTTTTGACGTGCATCTCACAGCTTTCTCTCTAGCTGTGAGTACTCAAAACCTCACAGGCTGTAGTAAGAAGAGTAAGTTGGATAAGTTAGAAATCCAAAGAAAACTGGCAGATGTGATATATTATAAGGAATTACAGCAGTCAGAAGGTTATGTATGAAGGAGAATGTCATGTATTTAAGATATATGTTGGTGTGTGTTGCTCTTAGGAGGTATGTACCACATGGTAGACACACAGAGTATTTTTTAATAGTTGTCTGATAATTTGGATAGCCATTTAATAGAAAATTATTAGGCACAAGTTTGCCTATATCTTAAATAAGTTCCTATTTATAGGAAAAAAAATTGTTTTTTTCAATCTGAGTTCATCAGCAAGAGGGAAAGACTGATACCTCATGTGGTAACATATGGTTACAAATGGTTTTGCACTTGGCTAGAATTCATAACTGATCTCATTGAATAAACTGTGAGTTCTATTCTTTGAACACCCTATGAAGCCATAAAAAGTCTTTCTCTGTAAATCTATTGTACATTAAAGGTGTGTGTTCCACCACTACTTTTACAAATTAAACCTCAAGAAATAGCTTGAAAGTTCTCATCTTCTGAATACACTAGAGAATACAGTTTGTGGTTCTTTTCCATACAAGAGATAGTGATCAAGCTGTGTGTGTAGCTGGCTGAAGAATTTAGGAATCTTTCTTAATTTCATCATCAATATTTACAGCATGTTGTAAAGGATACGAATTATGGTGAGAGCACTAATTATTTGACAGAATTATTTAAAATGTTTGTGCAAATAATTCTTGGTCTGTATCCCGTTTATATTGTCTTCAAAATATGAAGATTTCATTTTGTGTTGGATTGCATTGTCCTGATTCAGCATATGTAAGCACCTTTCATTGAATTAAGAAAGACATAATATTACCAAGCCTCTATGCATATATCATTTTATTAAAATGAGGAATCAATTTTCAGGGCTATTATGTAATATATAAAAAGAAAAATTTGTTAAAGAAATTGTATAAAATTAAGAATGTTAATATAAATCTCCAGTATTTTTCTGATTATAGAGATGTACATATGAATTAGTCACAGAGAAATTCGACTGCATGTATGGTATGGAATTGAATGCAATGGTCTCTGTGTTATAAATCATAGAGACCTTTTTGTATTTTCAGCATTTTTTTCTGTAATTTGGTCTTAACACTACCTTGCTTGTGTATAGCCAAGGCACTAAGTTGAAATAGTACACTGTGCCAGTTTCCTCTTTGGTTGAGGGATGTGATGTATAGTCAAGCTGTGAGGAAAAGCAAAAATTAAAACAAATTATCAATGAGACAGATTGAAACACTGGAATGTTTTGGGCCTTAACTGTCTACGTACAGATACAGAATACAATTCTGTAAAACAGTCTTAAAAATTCTAGTTTTCATTAAGGTTGGATTCAGCTCTGAATTCTCTGACCGGAAGTATTTTAATGATATGCACACACATCATAGAGTTATTTCTTTTTCTTCAAAGTACATTCTAAAACTTTAGCAAAAGGAGATACTGATAACATAGATGTATGTCTCAGTTTGTAGATAGTACTTTTCTACCTCCAAAATCAGAACTGTGGTGATTAGATATATTTTGCTGACATATGTGACTATCTGGCAATCTCATTCTGTTATATTTTTTTCCAATTTTCTTTCTTTCACCATAAAAACCAAACAGTTTTTACTACTTTGAGGAGAACTTTCTTGCTGCAGTACTGCACAGAAAGACATTTCAACGTCAGCCGTGAAAAAGGAGACAGGAATATCAGATAAATTTAGTAGCTAGAATGGAAGAACCAAAGAAAAAACCACCATTAGAATGTTACAGTTCTAGCATTAAATGGTCTACATCCTTTTTTTATTTCCGGTATTGTGACATTCAAGGGATGTAATACTTGAACTGGGGTCTCTGGTACTTCTATTGGTTAAATAAATAAATACATAATATCTCAAGCTCGTGCAAAACTACCACTGTTCTCAGACTTCTGTGTGTAAGCAGCCCCCAAGGTGCTTCAAAAATATAACATTCTGTGTTGCAATCAAATTCTTTTAATAATCCACAGTGTTCCATCTGGATGCCATCTTTCAGCTATCTGTAATTCATGAAAGAAAATTTCAACCAGCACAGACTACTTTAAAATACTCTTTATAATTAGTTTAATAATGAGATGTTAATTTTCAAATTTGTGCTAGTTAAAAGAAAAGAAGATGTTGAAAACTAGTAACCTGGGGTTTTGTTCAAAACTTGTAATTTTACAGTAGTTTATATCATATATCATACAAAATTGACCTCTTCCATGGATATTGCTGTGCCAAATGAGAACCTTTAACTATGAGATAGCAGTTATTCCTCTTACTAATTGCACTAAGTTGATTGGGAATTTTGATCTGCTGGATGGTAGAAGTGCTCTACAAAAGGATCTGGACAGGCTGGATTAATGGGCCAAAGTCAGTTGCATGCTATTCAACAAGGCCAGGTGCCCTAAATTGTGTTTAACCTGGAGAAAAGGAGGCTCAGGGAAGACCTTATTGCTCTCTACAACTAGCTGAAATGAGGTTTTAGTGGGGTTGGGGTCCGTGTCTTCTCCTAGATAACAGGTGACAGGATGAGAAAAAAGGTACTTGAGTTGCACCAGGGAAGATGGATTGGGTGTTAGGATAATTTTTTCACAGGAAGGGTTGTAAAGCATTGAAACAGACTGCCCAGGGAAGTGGTGGAGTCATCAACCCTGGAAGTGTTCAAAGAAAGTGTGGATGCAGCACATGAGTATATGGTTTGATGGTGAAGGTGACAGTAGTGTTTCTGGTAGTGTCTAGTAGTAGACAGTAGTGATGGTTGGAATTGATGATCATAAAGGTCCTTTCCAGCCTTAAAGTTTCTATGCTTCTAATGCTGTGAATGCGGGTGATGAGGTGACTGTGGCAGTTAGACACACTATTGCCTTCTGTTTTCATAAGATTTTCAGGCACATCTGGACATGCTTTTATATTCCTTGTTTTTTATTAGTTTGGTAAAATGCAGTTGAGCACATTTTCTGTTTGACAAGCAGCAAAGTAATATTGTAAACTGAAACACGGGGCAGTAGTCACTAAATCACAGATACATTGCTGTATCCTGGAATACACAAAGGCCAAGTCCTGACTCTAAAATAATTTTGTGAAGTGAGGTAATGAACTGTGGGGAAACTGCAACTTTCCCAACTACTGCACTCAGCTAGAATGTAAACTGGAGAGAGAATACATTCCTGCTGAAAAAGACCCAGCAATCTGTTGAGATTTTAAATTTCTTTTTAAATTACTACTCCGAAGAAAACTTGGAATTTCAATTCTAGATCCTATAATAAGAACTGGACTGGGGAAACAGCGCAGAATAGTACAGATCTTTAATCATAAGCTCTGATTCAGTAGTTCAGAATATTGAATAATTTTTCTAATTTCATGTGGATATAAAGGTTTAGTATAATGAGATGAAGAGGGAAAATGAGCAAACAGTAGTTTGGCAATAGTTTATTACTGTCATTTTGGAACACGTAAAATATTCCCGATTTTTCTAGTTCATAGAGATTAATTACTATCAAAGTTTGTTTACCTTTATATTTTACAAAATCTTAGGTTGCCATAGTGGCTTGGGTAAATTAAAATCAGAAAATATGGGCCATCTGTAGCAGGTTTCTTAGGGTGCTAGTCTCTCCTCTTTTATGCCATTTTATCCTAATAGCCCTGAAATGCTTTATGAACCTCAAAAAAGGAGAATGTAACCTAATGCAAAGTAATTGCTTCCTAGAACAAAGAAACTGTAAAATTACATTGGTTTTTTTCTGCTCTTGGCATAGAACGTGCCACACCACCCCTTACAAAATCAACTTCATGAAAATAAAAAAAATTAATCAGAATCTAGATAAACTTCAGGAAGTTTTAAGTAAAATGAGGGAACCGAGTGAAGAAATCAAATGTTAAAAGAAACATGCTGTTAGCTATAAAGAGCACAGTGTAATAGTCAAAAAAATAATAGTTGATATCTCAGTCTAAATCAACCTCTTGAAGGGAATAAAACCTGATGTAGAGCATCTATGATGCCTAATACTGTAAATAGATATGATGCCTAAAATATATGTCTGGTGTATTTGAAAAAAGTCTTTTTAGAGTGTCTTTAACATATTTTTTTCTGATCTCTTCTTCTTTCTTAAGAAATCTTCTTCTGTCTCAGGAAATGACATTCTATAAATGGATCTCACTGGTCAGGATTAGTTTCCAGTATTGAAGAATGCATTAATGTTCCAGAACAACTCAGTTTGGGTGGTTTGAACATTTCCTCTGGGTCTTTACCCGTGCTATTTATTGTCAGTTATATACATTTGTTTTCACATCTTGGACTTAGTTTCTTCCACAGCCTTTGTTTACCACTATGGATAGTGGTTATAGTCCTTCTCAGATGTTATGTTTGGGAAGGTTAAACAGAATAAATATTTTCAGCCTTTTCAGTTCATAAACACAGTGCTTAATGCATGCATTCTGGTTGTTTAGTTCATATATGCATGACTCTGAATTTTGCATTTTTAAATTTCATTTCATTTAGTTATGTGCTGTTAATGTAGTTGACTAACTCATAATGCAGTTCCTGAAAGAACTTTCATGGTTTATATCTGTTGAAAATATAGAAATTGTGTAAGTGACCTACATTGATACACTCCATTTTACCTGACTCATTAAGGTTTTACAGAAAGTCCACCTTATTTAAGGAGCTCCGCTAGAAATCTTGCTTCAGAATGTAGCCCGATTCTTCTCTATATCATAATTCTTCTCTGCACTCACATCTTCAACTTAACTTTCTCTGGAGCCAATATCAAATCTATCACATCTCTGGTTTAAAAATAAAACTATTTTGCTCACTTAGAATCTGTCAGATTGCCATCACAGAAAATGGCAAATGGCAAATATGAAAATCTCCTTCTGGTATGTTTTTTTTCCTTTTACCATATCCTTAAATCTTTTTTTACTACAATATTTAGTGAAGTCTTGTTTCTTTTATAGATTCATCTCAAAAGCTTAAACAAAATTATAGTAGATTTCTTAATATATTACAGTTACAGGAGATATATACTTCTGAATTAATCTTTAAACAAGGAGCTTGTCAATGGTTCTGTTTCACGATCCCTACTACATCTGTTGACATTAAAAAAATAAAAATAAACAAATATGCCTACTCTTGTCTATAACAATATAGTACTTAGATTTAATATGCTTTATTTAGAAAATTATTTCATGTTTTGTACAATTTCTAGAATGAAAGACTATTTGAAGGAGTGGAGTTTGAAAAAGAGCTGCATGCCAACCTCATAACATGTGACAAATAGATGAGCTGAGGCTCCAGGCTAAACCCACATGCAGTGAGTCCTATAGAACATTGACTCCATATGCATCCATTCATCGTGGATCACTGTACTCTTTCCAATCCTTACAAAGAAAGTGTTGACTAAAACCTCACTCTGTATGTTGTTTGTTTCCAATTATCACATACAACATAACATGAAGTTATGACAAGCACATTACAGTTATAATGTGTCAATAAATTATACGCTGTCATATAATTGAGCATATGCATACCTAAAACAAAGTTGCAAACTGATATGAAAGCAAAATAAATGCCAAAATAATTCCAGTGAGCATCTCTACCATATGTAAACCTCAGCAAGGTTTTTTTTGTGGAAATACTGTAAAAAGAAAATGTGTTTGCCATGATCTCTGATTAATTTCAACTTGTGTTTGTAACTACTCCACTCAGACTGCCTCCCGTCTTATGTACTTAGTGACTAAGCAGTGACTAAGTAGTTTATTTACATTAAAATCTGTTCTGTCCCCTAAGCCCCTAAACAATATGATGAGCTTAAAACATTTTAAGAGCAGATACATAGTTCTGCACTATGTTTATTCCCTGGATACAATTTAAAATTGATTTAAAAACCCAGAAATTCTCTTTAACATGTTTCATTTAGAATAAAAAAAAATATCCTAAGCAATACAAGAAATAACTGTTAAGAAGCCTAAATTTACAGAAGATAGGCATCTAGTTGGTCAGTTTAAAACATCTAAAGTATTAAACTTCCAGTCCTTAAAACAAAACATATGTATAAATGCATTATACAGCGAATTCAAATTAAAACCTAGGAATTTTACTCTTTGTTAATTCTCTGGAACTTAGTTTTTTTTTTTTTTTTTATGAAGAAGTTTCTAAGTATCTGTTGTTTGCTAATTTAATGATGGTTGGATTTCAAGAAATTAGAGTAGTTATAATGTAGCAGCTCCAGGTAATATCTTGAAAATGCTGGGGTTTCGGAACTGAAGCCTAACTTCTGTAAAATTAGAATTTACAACAAACTGCTTTAAAAAAAAATCACTGAAAGTGCTGTATGGGCTATCCATTTTATTTATTAATTGTGACTCAAGAAATACACATATTTCTGAATTCAAATGAAAAATATTATGTGCTTTAACTTAACACATCTGGTAATTCTTTATGCTAATGTATTTTCAATAAAAATATTAGGATTGCAGTAGAAAATGTGACAATTTTAAAAGGTGTTCCATTTTCTCCATAGTTTTCTCCAGTCTTAATTCTGTCTGCAAAGGTATTTCAGAATTCACAGTTTTTATTGCGGTCCTATTTACATGAGTATGTACCAAGAACTATGCAATAACCAACATAAAGTTCTTGCTGATATAAAGTGTTTGCCTGTCATAACTGTGTCAGTTTCCTGTTCTGTTCTTAAGCACTAAGTTTGACAGACATACACTCTGTGCCATTAGTGGCTTACTTTGAACTGTATAAAGGTGAAGCTGCCGTAGTAATTTGTTTCAAAGAACTTCCAAACTTGACTATAAAACTGTAATATATCTAGAGGAAAAGATACTGCAATTGTGAATACACTTTAAAAACAGCACTGCATATATATTTTAAGGAGAAAAATTATAAAAACTTATTTTTTCTATTTGTATATTCCTTCTGTAAGTTTTTTTTTTCCCATTTTGCATTATTGTAAATGTGAGAACGAACAGCAGTGTAAATATTCAATGTGTAGGAATCTTTTACTCTTGACTTTTAACATTTAAAGAACATTTATATAAATGGTGTAGATTTCAGCTACTATGAGTCAGACTTATAACTGTGTTAATCTGACCTTTTTGAAAGACTTGAAATTTCTGCAGGTAAAATGGAATGAGTCCATTCTTACCTCATTCTCAGGCTCTTAGGCAGACTACAGCAGCAGGAATTATGGGTCCCTATACAACTGATAGGGAAGGATTATTCATAAGAGAATGTCAACCCAAAGAAAGCATTAAATACATAAAGATATGGTAGGATTGAGTTACATTGACACAGACTTAAGTTTTTCTGCAAAGTGTTATCAGTTTTGTCTTTGCTCTTGTGGCAGCAAGACCACCAGACTTTCTGTACTCAATAATTTGCACCTCCTTCTGTAGAAATGCTTGCTTAATAGGTCCTCTATAAAGTCATCAGAAAGATTTCACTCAGAGTTTTCTTTCATATGATTAATAGTTACTTTCAATACTGCAATTTTATATACAAACAGAATTGTCAGAAAATAAGTAACTTTTTTTCTTTCCTACTCTAAACTTATTTGTAAGACCTGGAACCTAGTAGCTGGATTAGGTGCAAAGTAATTAATTTAGGGTCTGTTTTAGTGCTTATCTATTCTCCTCATTAGCATCTACTCATACATCATGCAAATAAATGCTAATTTCAATTTTCAAGTGCTTCAGATAATGTCTAATGTTTAAGATTTTTGTGGAGGCAGTCATATTGCCCATATCCAAGAGGGATAGAAAAAGCAAAGGAAAATACTTCTTGATTTTTTTTTCCTGGGGTTACTGCCTTATATAGAAGACTAAAATCAGTGTTGATGTAGGAGATTGAACATGTTTATAAGATTATGCTTTTATTTTTAAGACTTTTATTTAAATCTATACAGCTTTTCATTTGATAGCAAATTTCACTGAGGAATTCCTTGCTGCTTTGCATTAATCTCTGCTTTATATTTATCATATAAAGGTGTTTTGTTGCAATTACAGAATATATTATTGAACAGTACCATCAAGAAGCCACATATCTGTATTAATCTAAAGCATCAAGACACAGGAATAGAACAGAGGAGCATTTCAGTCTCCAAAAGCTTTAAATTCTGATGCACGATAACTTTTTACAAAATTTGGAAAATTGTCTTAGGATATGGACATCAGGCTGTTTTGCAGAAGAGAGAGAACAGCTGAAATATTCTGTCTTGCTCTTCTTGTTGAAGTCTTAATTAGGTTTGCATTCACTTACTCCCTCTTCCAATGTAGCACTACCTCATACCAAATTATCAGGGCAACATCTGCCAACAGTTTTGTCTACACAGCACTGAGCTACTGGATCAAAACTGTATCTTGGAGAGCTTTATTATAGGTATCATAATTTTCTGCCCAAGTTAGATACTAGTTTTATAACATATAAGAGGTAGGTGTTCATAAGCAACAAGTGTCTTTTGAAGAAATAAATTACTTGCATTAACCTCTTATTTGGCAATGATGTAAAAAGCAATTTTTTTCCTCCACTGAAAAAGGTGTCCAGAATCTTCAAGATATGTAAGATATGTCTGTATAACATCACTGTCAGAGTAGCAGTATATGACTGGGAACAAAGTTTGAATAATTTTTATTTTATCACAGCTTTTAAAATAATTTTAGCTTGGAGGGGAAAAGGAATTAATGTGAATGTATTTAGTATTTTAAATTTACTGCACTGTAAATATTGTAAACATTTGTGTTCCCAAGTGCTATAAAATTATTTCAGTTTCTGTTTAGGAAAAAGAAATCAATAAAGGAATTCAGACATAACAAATGACAATTTCAGGCACTGTGACAGTAGATAGACCTGGGTGCCTTATATTCACAGACCTTTCAATCAAGCAATATGTGTACTGCAGTGGAATAAACTGAAGACCCTCTAGCAGCCAAGTGGACTTTGATCACTTTTGTTCCTAAATGTGACTCATATTTCAGTAGCCACTTTTTTCTAAGCTACTGATCTTCCCTAAACTTCACAGTGAGTGCTCAGTGAACTTAAAGGAGCCTTTACTCATTCTGCAAACAGACGTTAAATACTCATGCTCGATCACACTGGTTTTTTTTCCTTATATATCAGATACTGTCTCTTTGTTGCAGTTTTTGTTTCTTTTGTTGTTTTGTCCTTTGCATTCAACAGAAAAAATTGTGATGGAAAATGAGTTCCTTTTTGTAATCACAGTGCTTTCATTAATTCAGTTTTACAGCAGAAATGGAGTTTGAAAATACTAATTTGCCTACATTTTTTTATTTTATGGTTTTTGTTCATTCATCTTTCTTGATGATTACTCTTATGCTTTCTGTCGATTGCATGGCAATTAAGATACTCTGTAAAATTAAACATGATAAATACACTGTCATAAATCTCCCTAGTTTTCCAAAGAGAAAGCTAAGAAGAGTTCAGTTTTTTGTAACAAGAATACATAGTAGGGACAAGACATAGTAGGGACTGCCTTATTCTTTTGATTGTTTGTAATTATAAGACTGCAGCCATATAAACAATGCACTGGTAGAAATTAGTGAATAGCCTTTGGTCATGCTGCTCTTGTGCCAATATGGTCTTACTGGATCTAAGATGTGATCATTATTTGTTATTAATTTCTTTCCAGATTGGGGCATAATGGGTGGGCTCTGTGAATGTTACATGTTCTGGGTGTGAAATGAAGGCATGTGGGAATGTGAGTGTTTCCAACCTGCTGATGTAATGTGAGACAACTGCAGAAAAAGGAGAGGGTCAGCCTTGGTCCACTGTTCTCTGTGTTGCCTGTTCAGCATGACCTCTGGAATGGGCTGTGCCTACACTGCACCCAGGTTTTGCATAAAACAAAAAGAAAACCAAAAAAAACTAGGAAAGAAATAATATTTGACTTGAAGAGATATTACTTGAAGGTGTAGTCAAACCTCTAGTTTGCTCCTGTTAGATCTGCTTTGTCATTGCCTTTTCCAGTTGAGCTGACTGGTCCTTTTTCTACCTCTCTACTAGTCAGAGCAGCTGTTGACCCATGCAGAACACACACTGTGCTTCGCCCTCCAAGGATGAAAAGCAGCTTTGTTTGCTGTGTTGTCTCATGTCTCCCAGAGGCATCATAACTATCAGAGGCAGAGTACTACCCCGAAGTTGTGGGAGTAGTGCTTCCTTGCTACACCTTTTTTGACTTTTTTTTTAATGCTACAAGAACTGTAAATAACGTTCCTTAAAACATCTCCATCTCTAGTTTCTCTAGGGAAAACTCTAAAAAAATACATTTCATATGGTCATTTATAGCAAGAAGTACCAGTTTTAAAAACACACCATGGATGAAACAGGTAAAAACTGAATCTTTTTCCTTGCAACAAAGAGAGGTACTGAAAATCACTCTAAAAGAGATATTAAAAAAATAAAATTGGTTTAGATTTTAAGCTCTCTAGGAAGTCACCTTAGAAATGACTTTCTGAAACACTGTCTTGTCTCCTGCCTCCTTTAAGTTAATTTTGTATGATAATCCCTGGGATTCAAATCCAGGGAGATGGTTTTTGTTCCTTTTATATTCATTTGAGATCATTAATTATATCAGCACTTGCTCTTTCCTTGGCAACATCAAACATGTATTGTAACCAGTCGTTACAATGTTTTACAGCAATAGTCATCACAGAGAATTAGCATTCTGTGCATTATCAGATTTCTAAAAATTTGCAAGGTTGTGAATATTTACTTAATAAAAGTAGGTTGCCAAGAAAATACAAATGCTTCAATAAGGATATTATTAAATTTTAGGGATATATAAATAATGATTTTGAGAAACCAAGAATCACTTTTGCTTTATTCTTATTTTTATAGTATACTTCTCTTTGCTTTTTCAGTAATTAAGTCTTCTGACATTCCAGAAAGCATAAATCCTGCTGAGATGTTTAGGTTTGGTGCAAACTATTGATGTACAAACAAAATTTAAAAAAAAAAAGACAAAAATACACCCAGAATCATAACAAGCTGTTTTGCTTATACCTTTGAAAGAAAATTGGATGGTAAAGTAGTATGGCATGCTGAAACTGTTCTAGTCTTGTTGTTAACTAGAACCTCCTTTTGAAATTCATTGCCTTCAATTACATTTTTAAAAGAATTTTAATTATGTGCCTGAAAAGAATAAAGATGCTTCAGGCTCCATTTGTTTATCATGGAAGGCCTGAAAAAATGAGGACAGAGCTTCCCAGCTCATGCAGGGGTTACAGAGAGAGAGAGATGACTTTTAATTCGACAAGTTCAGAGAGATTTCTTAGTTTGACGCGCACAGCAGGGGGTCTTTGAGTGCCTGGCAATACTTCAGCATTCTGAGCTTTGAAAGTCTTTCCCTGCAGCAGAAATTGTATCAAAAGCCAGTGATAATATTCCCTGCAAGGTAAAGGACCCTATTGAAGATTTCTAGAGCTGTTTATTTATTCATCACAGTTTTTTCTTTTAGGACGTATAAGACGTATAGGTAAAAATTCACACAGATGCTAAGAAAATGGAATAAATAAAAAAAATTAATGGGGACCTCTCATTAATCCTTCAATTTTCCCTTAAGTTTTCCGTAGGCCACGTTCACCTATAAAATTTCCTGTCATTCCCTGCCATATATTCTGCATGCAGTCTTCCCTTCAAATCTCAGCTTTTCCTCATTTTTATCAGAATTATAATTTTTGTCTGCCTTCTACCACCAGCTGAGCACATAAGATGTTTATGGCCGTTTCTTTCCACTAAGCCCTTAAAGTGATTGATTAATTTTATGGAAGAACATTTTATTCCATAGGGGTCTTTTTAAATCTTATTTTTAAAGTAGATTTGAGATAGCTATTTCAAAGCCAAGGTTAAAGTGTCATTTATATTCCAGAGATCAGACTTTTAATGTTTTGACATTACGCTTATTTGAAAAGTATACACTGGTTTTGTTTTGTTTTGTTTCTGCAGCAGAGCTGGGACTGTGAGACTACGCCTTTCCCTTGTGTAATGTCAATGTCGGCTATCACTTTGGCAGAATCACCCAGCTCAGTGAAGACAGAAAACCCCTCCTTTCCTCCTGTTTTTCATCTGCTGGTGGCATTCCAAGTGACCTTCCCTCATAAATATTGGTGAGTGACCACATGGGGAAAGCAGCTCCTTCGTGCAAAGAAACTTGTTTCAAAAAGCTGTGTTCACCTGAGGGGTTTCCATTTTCCCCAAGTTTCAAAAAAAACCCACATGTGCAGGTGTTGCTTGGGGAGGGTGGATTTTCCCTTCTTTGAATAATAACTTGAGTTATTTAGCATCACTGATTTATCTAGACTTATAAGCATTTATAGAACACTCTCATGTGCTAACTATTCAAACTATAGAAACCAGCCTTTCAAAATACTACTTTACAGAGAGAAGTATTTCCTGAGAGCACAAAAGATTTTTTCCTCTCTTGCTGTTACTTCCTCATGGTTAAGAGGTCTGGAATGCTGTAAATTTAATGTAACACCCCAAATATGTCAAGATGAAAGTTTCCCAAGTGTAGGAATTAAGCAAGATAATTAGAGGCCTTTTAATTCTTTCTGGTTTGGGAAGTATGCCTAGAGTGAAATCACAGCACTGCAGAAATTCTGATACCTTCAGGGCAGTCCAGAGATGATGTCATAATTTTAGTAGTTCCATAAGGCTAAGTCCCATAGTTAGTACTGAAAAAACTTTTCAGGTCATTTGAGGCTATCACAGCAGATTTACCCCACTTGAGATTAAGAGATTTTCAGTCTTAAAACCAGATGTGTTGATAGTGAAATAGTCACCCATGGCTCAGGAATATTTATGGTATCATAAAACATAACAATATAAAATACAGGAACAGAGACAGAAAAATATTTAACCTTTCTTGGAACAGTTTGGAAGTTGTATATATGTGCAGGATCTAAGGCTACAATTTATTTAATGTTGGTTACATGTATTAAAATGAAGACATGGACAGGAAAATCAGTTAGCTGTCATTCAGTATTAACTATGTATTGCAATCATCTCCCATTCAGACAAAAGTGATGTATCATTTATGACTATATGATATGTAATGTTAATTTTTTTCCTTTTTTTCCTTAACCGTATGGGTACTTGAAATATGTCTGTTTAAAGGACTAGAGCATCTTCAAAAGAAATATTAATAGGAGCACTATGGCATCAGCCTAATAAAATAATGCCCTATGATTAATGGAACATTTTCAGGAAAAGGAAAGGCTGGTGTACCTTTTATATCTCTCTCTGTGTTTAAAGAGTGAAACAGTTGTGCTATTTATAAGTTCCTCAAGTATGTGTTAGAATTGTCACTAATTTCTGTGACGACTTGTAATCAGGGGAGAGAATGAAGAGAAAGAAGAGGGGAAGAAGTGAGTAGAATTCCATAAATGTGTGTGCTCTATCAATGTTCTTTCTTTGTTTCTCTATCAACTTATGTGATGGAGTCGTGGCTACTTAGTCTTTTGGGGGTTTGCATTTGGGTACAGGTAAACAAGGTAAATCAGTATCAGGAGTTGTTCTGAGGATTTGTGTGAATCTCTTAGAACCAAAGTAGGTCTTCAGTCTTGGATGGGATCATCAGCTTCAAAAAAAAAAAAGAAAAAAGAAATGCATGAATACACTTGCTACAGCTTTTTTACAGTCTAGTAACATTGTGGTACTCAAACCCATGCGCTGTAACATTTAGTTTGGTCACATAAGATGGTAAGGCTGCGTACCATTTCAAATGGGAAGCAATAAGAGAGAGCATTCATCTTTTGAGAAAGACCTCCTTTAACTGTGTTTCCATTTTAAACTTCTCTGTCAATTAATTTTTTATATCTTTAGAGGATGTTTTATCAATTTACAGTAGCTTTATGGAATAACTTGCTGTTTGATCAGACTATGATATTTTGCATATGTAGCTGCTTTCTTTTAAAATGGGCAGGACAGAACCATACACAGTCCAACAATTAAGGATCCTGACTTTGTTCTTCTTTCTGTGCCAGATTCCAAGTATAGGCAAACAGTTCACAACTCATTATTTTAAATGAAGATGACATTTTTTGAAATCTTGCAAGACCAACTGGTATACTAATAGCAGGTAATTAGGTGATTATAAGGTCTTTAGGTACCACTGCAACTGCTTTGTCCTCACAAGGAGAGTGAAGAATGTTTGTGGAAGTTAGGATGTTACCTGAAAGAATCAGATATAATCATACCCATTTATCAGTACACAACATATCTGTTTTATTAAAAAAAAAAAAAGCGGCTTTTTAAATTTTGACCACATCCACATTAGAAAGAAGTGACCAAGTATGCAAAAAATTTGTAATATTATTTTTCCTGTTTAAATTTTTTTATACAACCATGTGCTTCAGTGTAATCCACCAGATGGTTCTAGATTCAGTAATTCACTGCCTCTATTGCATTTTGCACATATTTTATATTTTCTTCAAATTTGATATTTTACAAAGGGTAAAGGGCCTTAATTAAAGAAATGAGAGGCATACATTGATAAATAGATTAAATATTGTATAAATTTAAATATTCCCTCTGTGAACAAAGTGGGATTAAACACATTTTGATTGTAACCTATTTTGTCAGAGTGGGCATAGTCCACCTCTGATTACTTTATTGGTTTTTCTTAAAACCTCAACTATTTATCAGGAGTTTGGTAAAAAAATCCAGTGTGAATTCTAACACAGAATTTTTAAAGTCAAGTTTACCCTTGGAAAGCCTGTAGCTCTGAACCTTTATGAAGACATTTCCGTGCAACTAGGTTCAAATATCCATTGAATGTGCATAATGCATCAACTTCCAGAAATATAAACTGTCATTAGCCTTAGAGAGTGTTGCTCTCCTGTAAGGAAATTGCTGCAAAATAATGCACATTCTTCTTTCAATCCTTATGGGTTTTCTTAGTTTTGGTTTGTTTGGGGTTTTTTTGTATCTAAACTCTTTGGATTCTGATGAAACTGGGATCATAGAGAAGTGGCATAGTCTGCCACCTGGTAAAAACATGATGTTTGAGGAGGTAGAACTAATAAAGTCAGCCTGTTTTCTTTCTACTCTGAGGTCACCAATTTCAACTGAAACCCTGATCTCCCTATTCCCTTTATTACCTGCTCTCTTTGCCTGGGAAACAATGGAGCTGTGCTTAGTCTGCAGCTCCCTGAATGCTGAGTAGCCCAGCCATCTCCTATCCACATTCTTCTCCCTGGGGATATTAATTTAGATCTCCATCCTTGAGACTTCTAAGGGTCTTAATTATCTTTAAGACTTGCTGTTTTTCTCCAATTTGCTTAACACTTGACAATCACCCAGCTAAAACATTTCTGGGTGAAGGGAGATAGGACATACATACAGACTGCAGGTTTAGCCTTAGCTAAGGCTAAAATATGCAGGCATTAAAAAAGATACAAGAAATAGCTGGGATCCCCCTGCTGAGATTGGGATTAAGAGACAACTCAATTAAAAAAAAAATTTCCACAATTTTTTGGGGCTTTTTTTAATTAAACACCAAGTTTTTGTGAATGATACTATAATTCTTAATTCCTTTTTAGATATTTTGTTTATTCAATAGCAGCTAAAACAAAAGGATTCTTCCCGTCCAAGGTTTTTAAATTAAAAAATATGTTTTGAATTACTGAGGTTTACTTGAGATTTTACAGTGATTATTTAGCTATGTTGTCCCAAATGCTCATGTGAAAGTCTAATTAACCAATAAGAATTGAGTAGACTTGGTAGTCATTGTTTACATTAAATGTTCAGAGATGAAAGAAATTAATAAATAATTCTAAATCATAAAATATAAATATAAAATCACAAAAATGCTAGTAAATACTTGAATAACATCTGCAATTCCTCAGACCTGTCATAAAATTAATTTTAGCTAATTGCTAACAAAATAGAAGAAATTATATGCACATATGACAATCATGAACCCAAGTTATTCCTTTCTAAGGCAAATATAATTTTGACTATATGATTTGTTTGAGTACAAGGAAAACTTTGAAATCTGAATGGTGGTGTTATTTTCTCTATGAAAATATGAAGCCGTCTAAGTTTACTCCTGTGTAAAGGAAATAAATGAAAGGGCTCTGAAGAGATGCCAAAAGCCTTTTGAGTGACAGCATTTAGGAAGCACAAGCTCTTCATATGGTAATACTTTCAGGTAATTCAGTAGCTGTCTGATCTGCTATTCAAATATCCAGGTCAAAGTTATTATGCATATATTCTTGTTACTTGGTTACAATTACACAGCAAAGTTAAAATAAAGTCATCGTTATTCAGATGTCTCTTTGCAAGAGGAGGGAAGAAAATATTTCATAAATTTGTTTTGTTTCTCTTTTTGCTTTTTATTTTATGTCAAAAGAAATTTATTCTTATTTTAATTTTATTTCCGACTAAATGCACTATTAACTAAAGATCTGTACTTATGAAACAATATGGTTTCATATGATTTTATGGTGACTTTAATAAGTGATTTGTGTATGAGTGCCACAGAGAATGATGACATCACCTAGGTTTCAAGCATCTGCTACTTACATCCAACTCTGTATTACATGCTGTGGAATAAGTGACAAGTTTTGGCATAAAATGCTAAAAGGAGTTGTGCCCTAAGTGTGGGGATAAGAGATGTGCCACAAATCTCATCGTTTTGAGCTACTAAGAAGCATCTTTGTCAGAGCAGGAGTTGCAGCTGACTAAAAGTAGAGTAAATGTGAGAACATCCACAAGGTTAAGTGTGCCCATATTAATAACTAAAGCTTTAGCTCAGTTGCCATTCCTAGCCTTAGAATTCTGTCCATGCTATGTTGCTCTGTGCACCTCTGGTGGCAGGCGTTGGCTGTCCCACCATGGGATCGAAAGGGAATCAGGCTTCTGAACAAGCTCCATTTAGACACTCAGTCTAGACACCATTCTTAAAGAAGTCTCCTCTGTTCATCACTAATGTTGATAAACTTTAGGAAAGGAAAGGGAATAGAAGGATCAGAGGGAGCACAACTGCAGCCTTGTGGTTGGTACAGGCTCTGTAGAGAAGAAGGGAGAGGTCCCAGCCTCAGTCTTAAGGACTGTTCATGCATATTTTACTGAATAGTCATTGGAAAAAGACCTTTCAACTTTAGAGATTGGCTTTTTGTAACAGAGAAAATGTTGACTTTATGAAGGTTACCTAAAACACTCATAAAATAGAACTAAGATTGTATTTGGTTTTTTATGTTATAAATACAAGCCTTTAGAAGCAAATACACTTTTTCAACTTTCTTTTTTTTCCGTTCTTTTAACTTTACTGGTAAGGAAAAAAAGATATCTTCTATATCCTACAGTGCACATGGCTTCACATGAATCCAGGGATTCATGTCAGGGACATGAATCATTCAATTAGGGCTTTTTTTTCTTCAGTACTCAATCTCTTTCTGTCAGGTATACAGCTTTTCTATTCATGCTTTTCTGTTTGCTTCACAAAATTATGATTAAAAGACATACTGGACCCTTGACTGTGTAAAATTTACTTAAAGAAACTTTACCTGTACATTATCAAAGTGGTCTGGCAATAGTCAGATTTGCTGTGAAGTAATTCCTGTGACTCTTTGGTGTAAATGACATTGTGGTTTTGAATACATGCTGGTTATCCATACCAAAAAAGCAAAAAATATGTAAACAAATAGAATGTAATTAATAGGCCAGAATGAGGCATTTAAGGCTAAGGAGTTGTGAATTTTTCAGTACCAGTTGTTGCTTTTATTCCTGGTAACTTCTGATTGACATAGCCATTGCATTACTGTTAAAGTGAAATGAATGGAGGATCAGTTTGCACTTAGACTTTTGAATCATCAGCGAGCTGTGAGCCACTGACAGCAACCAACCACCAAACTGAAGTTTTGCCAGCCAGCTGCATCTACATTAATGAGTTTCTTGCATGGTTAAATATTCAAGCAGTCTTAAGCAGATCTCAGAGATGAAGATACTTTAAAAGAATTATATTCTTTTACTGTCCCACTTCAGCGACTTGCAAGGTTCTCATGGTTTACAGTTTTATCCATCTCTGTCTCTGTTAGGTTATTCAAAATTGTGTTACCACATTTTACAGTCCTAGCTTGGGAACTGAATATAAGATGTGCTAAGGTAACATTAGCATTTGCAGACATAAAGGACTAAATCATAATGATCTTCCTCTCTTATGTGTCCACAGCAATAGATGTGAACAAATTTTTACCCCAGTAATTTAAAGCATGAATCTAAGCATATCAGGAAATCGGATTACCCCTCAATCAAATTCTCTATTCTGCTAGTGCTAGGTTTCTCTTATCTCCAGTGCAATCCAGTTTGTGTATTCTTGCACAAACTCTGTGGGCTAGTATAAAAGGGAAATTCAGACAGACACAACAAGAGCCAGATTCTGTCTTAATGGCCAAGTGGTAGGATGAGGGATAATGGCTTTAAACATAAAGAAGATAGGTTTAGATTTAGAAAGGATAGGTTTAGGAAGAAACTTTACTGTGAGGGTGATGAGGCAATGGAACAGGTTGCCCAGAGAGGTTATGCACTCTGCATCCCTGGAGGTGTTCAAGGCCAGGCTGGACTGGGCTCTGAGTAACCTGGTCTAGTGAGAAGTGTCACTGTTCATGGCAGGAGGGTTTGAACAAGATGATCTTTAAGATCCCTTCCAGTCCAAACCTATTTCTCTACCTTAGAAAAAGAAAGAAAAAGGCTGTTTCCCTCTCAGTTAAATTTTAAATATACTCACACTCCAGGTAAATAAAAATTCAAAATTCATTCATACTAAAGATCTTTATCATACTAGCAAAGAAAACATGTGCTTTGGCTGATGGGGTCTGATCAGAACCATATAAGGTTATAGACATACTTTATGCTTTACTATTTTCTGATGCCAATATTAATAGTGATTTTTTAATATATAATTGATTTGTATGTCAGCATGAAATTCGGAAATTAATTGTACCTATCAATCAAAAGGACAATAAAAGAGAAATGAAATAGATAATTTTATGTCTTCAGGGCTAAATGAGCTATCACTCTGGTTTAAAATTTTAAAAACTGTAGATAGCAAATTTGAACATGATTTTTGAACACTGAGGAAACTATGGTTTGTTTCAGATTTGAAAATTCACTTAGCTCCATGAAAGGCTCAAAACCATTGTCAAGTTTTTGCCTCAGATGATGCACTAGGGAATGTTACATTCATAGCAAACTAAGGTCCCAGTCTTGAAGCTATCCTAATTCCTTAAACACTTCCATGCAGGCAAAGTAGTTTTTAGCTTGTGGGCAGTTATAAATGCAAGGCCTTTGCCCTACTGAGAGGTGCCCTTACTGTGTTAGGGCAGAGCTGTACCAGGGGAATACTGAGGTCAAAGTAGCTTCAGGCATTGGTAAATGCTAAGTTACCAGCAGCTGAACACTTGGAGGATGTATTTTCCCATCCAAGTGTTTCTTTACTTTCAAACAAGAAAGGAATTGGATTCAAATAAATGCATTTAATCTTAAAAAAAAAAAAAAAAAAAGAAATTAAAGAATAGAAAGGCCCACAAAAAAAATTTCTTTCTCTGAAAAACTCCATAAATGTTTTATTTAACTGACCAGTTCTTACTGTTTCCTTTAAAAAAGAAATTAGCTGATAATATCGTGGGAAATATTTGTGTTAAAGGTCACATTAAACAAAAGTCAAATCTAGACTATCTGAGAAGTCTGGAGAAGATGTTTAATGCAAATTTTTTGTGGAAAAAAGATGTGTGTCACTGCAGGTCATCTCTGAATATTCTTGTTGGGGTTTCTCTGTTGGATATGCAATCTCAGCTAAATGTTTTGAAGAGGAGGAATCAAATAAATTGCCCTATTTTGGGTCTTTCTCATCTGTATACAGTTGTGCAGCTCTAGTAGACCTGAAAATTGCCCAGAGACAAACTTAAAAAATAGAGTGCTTTTGAGGCAGAAAATTGCTTTTCTGCAGCATGGTCTAAGGGACAGGATGTGACAGGAGGACAAGGAGTTGTCACTATGTAGTGATATTGTAAGGCATATCTTACATAACAAAAAGGATCATTTGTCTCTTTTTTCTTTCATTTTAAACTGCAAGAGATTTAATTGAAACAGTTGGAGGTATCACCCCTAAACGAAGAACAAGCCATTATAATTTACAATTAAAACTGAAAGTTCTCTGCTTAACCCACTTGTAATAGCTACTCATTGTGGAGTAGCTATTGTGGAGTGCATGTGGGATAGATGCCTGTCCACAATTTCAGAAGCCTTATTCTCAAAAGGAGGAGGAAAAAAACCCATCTCATTGTACATGCATGTCAAATATTAGCGTGATTCTTGTAGTATAATAACAAAAGAAAGTGGTTTGTGCTTTTGATTAGCCTCTTGATGTTTCAGAGTGGTTTTGTATGGCTTAATTTTCCTTTTATGGCAGTTTGTACATATAAAACAAAATGAGGAAGGGAGGGGAGGGGGAAAGAAATGTGCCATTTATATACCTAGGATATGAGGCCTCCTTTGGGCCCATTATGCATTAATGGGTCAGCTGAGATTTATTAGGATATGTATATTAATCTTTATACACATTCACATACTATAATTGTTCCTTTGGTGCTATAATGTGATTAGCTGTGAATTTGTGCAATATTAACAATAATATGGATTTCCATATTACAGAACAGTAATAACAAATGGTTATTAAAAATGCATGTAAAGTATGGGATGTGAAAGCACTTCAAAATTCTCAGTAATCCGATTATGTTTTGTTGTTTTTAAATACCAAAATGGTTAAGTCTTTACTATAAAGTAAAGCCTGGTATTAAAGAAATCAAAAATTTTATGTTATACAGAGGTAAACAAATGAATCTAAAGCTGTCTTAATGAAAGATTAGTATCTGTTTCTCATAAGCAGCTGAGATGTGGATTTTTGCATTATTATAATTTGAATATGTAGCACAAATATAATATAGAAGGTAACAGTAAATTCAGCATTGATACCTCTTTACATTGAAATTGAAGGGATCTTCCCTCTTCGCATCTGTAATCATATGATAATTCCACATATAAGGTAATCATTTTGTGCTATAAAGACATAGTACAGTAGGTACATAGAAAGGAGAAACTATTAATTTTAATTTTTTGAAGCTAATTTTTTTATTATTTCTCTTAAGCTAATTATGTTTTTAATTTCTTAAATGATAAAAAATAGAGCAGCCACTTTTTTTTCAGTTAGTTTATGACAATAGCAACCCTGTGGGGCACAGGGTTGTACACGCTCACCTGTTTCTCTCCTTTGTTTTGTGATTGGATGTGACAGCTGCTTGCAGCATGATTCCACCATGGCAGTGCCTTCAATCCCTGCATGAGCCACTCACTTAAGAGCTGGACTCCATGACTCTTATGTGTCCCTTACAACTCAGAATGTTTTGTAGTCTGTGGTCTAGAATTTCCTGGACTTGGCTTTGAGAGAGAGACAGAGAATGAACATTGAGAGCATTTATATTCTCCTCACAGAATACATACTCCTTCTGCAAAAAGTTGCAAGCTTTACTCTCAAGTTATTTTCATCAGGTAGTGATACTTCTTTGAGCAAAGGTTTCTTTACCCTCCCTTCATGACCCCATAGTGGGAAGGTATCTTCTTTGACACCCCTTTCCTAAACCATAAATTCCTATCTTTACCTTGAGTATATCTGTGGGAATAGAAGAAATTTCTGTAATGTAGAATTTCTGTAATTTTCTACCATTTTCCATGCAGACTTAAGATTCAGTCTTTGATGATTTCCAAAAATCTTGGTATAATCACAGCTCCCACTTTTCTTTCATCTGATTTGCATTTTAAGATTATATTTATTAATAGATTGCATTCTGTAAATTATTGCCATAATGGCTCATTTTTAATCTTCATTTTTTAGAAATGCTCTTTCCCAACCTCAATGTTTCTGGTCCTACAGACCCCCAATTTCCTTATAGGATGTGCCCTTGATAAATTCAAGGTAAAACAGGGATTTTTTTGTTATGCACTTCAAAGGTATTCTTTAGATTTTCTTTATTTTTTGTCGTTTTATTTTATTTGGAAATAGAATTTCCCTATATTTCCATTTTATCATTCAATATTCAAGAATCCTACCAAATAAACCATGTTAAGTAAGTTAAGTGTAGGGTTTCTAGCTGGTTTATTTTTATACATACTGTAGAAAAAAGGCACCTACCTTATTTCTGCCCATGGTATTATGCAATTTAAGTAGAGGGACTTTTGTCATGCATTTTACATGAAGATGATGAGTATTCCATTGTATTCAAATGCTTGTGGAATTGCTGTAAAATGACATACAGCAGGTGGGCCAGTGTCATTTGTGAAAGTCTCTCTGAGCTGCAACTTGAGATGCTGCTATTTCTCGCTGGCATTCCATACAGCTTCAAGGCAACTACTCGTCTGCTTAGCTATTGCATTTTATTTTTCTATAAATTAATCCCTTATTTTCAGTTCTTGTTTGTTCTCTTATTTGCTTCTGCTTACTAATTTGTGACTGCAAAAGGAAACAAGTAAAAGGTGACCATAACAAGTATAGCTCTCTGCAGCGCAGTTTCAATAACAAGGGCAGGGGTAGTCCATGGCTTCTGTTCAAAGTGCCTTCTCTCATGTTTGATTGGACTTGAAGTATTTTCTTCTATCTTTGTGGTAACCTAATTAAATATTTTTGTATTTTAGCTGTGTTGCAGCTAAAGCTGTTGCAGCTTAGCTATAGCTGTCGCAAAGCCCCCCTCAATATTTTACAGTGCTTTCTCATAATTTTAATGGCAGCTTTTGGAATGTGTATAGCCAGGTACTGAATCAATATTGTCACTTACTTACCATTATGAATTAAAAACTGATATTAGAAATTAATTTAAGCTATGAGAATAATTATGTATATTCATTAAAAAGATATATTGGAGAAATAGCTTAAGAGCGTTTCAAGCTAATTACTGACATAATTAGCATTGAAAAAACCCCAAACATTTTATGTATTGAAATTAAACAACCTGCTTTTTTGATTTTGAACAAATTTTTATTGTCTGCTTTATTTAAATTTTCAGTTATATAATCTGGAGAACACCATTTTATGATTACGGACATAGCATTTTAAATAAAATTAAGTAGAAGATTAGAACATCTTATGTTAGAGCACTGATTACCCAATTATATTTGTGTCATGCTCTTCTCTTCAACTGTGAAATTTCGAACTAAGATATTCTTTCAGATACTTTGGGACTTGCATTTCCAGAAGTTAGAAAAGGATATTTTCAACTGTCTCACGTAATTTTGTTGCTTCAACAGAATGAACACCATTATTTTTGATTCCCTTGTTTGCTATCAATAAATATCTCATAATCTTTTCAAAATTAGAAAACTGGTCATAATACCTCTGAAATGAAGCCATTTTATTTTCTCTGGATGGGAGGACACTGAAGGCTTTGCAAGCAGGGCAATGCATTGGCTTAATTCTCCAGTGAAAATCCACTTCTTCATGTTTACCCTTATACAGCAATTTCAGTAGGAACGTTTTTACGTGACTGATCTTTGATTTTGAACAGTTTATTAATCTTAACTTCAATTACATTTCATAGGCATTTTTATAATAATCGTAATTATAATATTAGCACTATCATATTTTGCAAGTACCTCCTTGTCTCCTGACAAATTTTCCCAGTGTTGCAGCAGGTTTTTTGTCTGTTGAGTTGCCATTTCCCAGGAAAGGGAAGTGACATTTTCGAATAATCTGGAGAAATTTGCTTGGAAATGTTCATTCTCTCCTAGAGACACCACTCAGCTAGTTATACTAAAGTACACTTCACTGTCTTACAGTGTGGTCAGTAAGTCACAACTCTCTTGAACATTAATGATTTCCAAGGTAGTGGAGTACACATTGTGGTGTGTCCTTCTTCAACATGTGCTGCAGATCTCTGCTGGTTATCTAACGTGAGTTTGTGCCTGATGTGTCACATGCTGGTGCAGCTGCTCAGGATATGTCAGCCCAGAAGAGTGGGGCTTCAGGCCAGAAGGAAGCATTTTGTACTGGTAGCTGGACTTAAAGATACTCCATTTCCTCTGATCTCACAGAACGCTCTGGCACGTCACTTACACTTGGCAAACAGAACGGATGTTTTGATGGTAGTCGCTTAGGTGTTTTACACTGACCCTTTGGAATAGCAGAGCCATGTTCAATCACCATGAAAATTCACTGCAGTACCTTACCGATGTTTGTGACGCATAATTTATACATCACATTTTAAAATGTGCGAGCTTTCCTTAATGACAAAATTGCAGTTTCTTAGTATTCTTACCAATACTGTAAAAGAGGCAAAGTTATCTAAAACGCAGTGGGAAAATTCCTATGCATTATTTGTAAAGTAATTTAATTTGAAAATGTGACTTCTCTGTATTTCAAAATAATGATAATTTTTAAATTTTCAGAACTCACTGCAGATGTTGAAGTGTCTGAGTTCAAAACAGGTTAAAACTAAGCCATGCATCGAAATTTAGTAATGTTTATCTCCGATTTTTAGATGAGCAGTTGTACCTGTATACAGCAAAAGAATCAAACTGCAACAGTTTTGCTACAGAACTTAGGTCTGGTACTTGAACAGCTTAGGCAGAGAGGAGAGGAAAAATGATAAAAAATCTGAGAATATAAATACATAAATATTTTCATTAAGCAAATCTAATGCTTTTCAACTTATAATTCAGAAGGTACCTTGTCATGCTGTGTAGAAGAATACTTTTTGTTTTCTCTATCTTCCCTGCTTCTTCTTTCTTCACTTCTCTTTTTCCTTTGTCTTAAATTACTTTGTTTTAAAACCACTGACAGTTGCTGACTACTACAATAATAGGAAAGACTCATTTCTATGCTTCTAATGGACCAGATTTTCTGAAGCAGTGATCTGTCCTAGTTCACAATACAGATTTAGGAAATTACCTTTCAGGAGACATGCACATTCAAAGTAACAGTAAAATAATCAGTGCCTTTCATGTGACCACATGCATTCATTTATTTTCAATAGAAATAATTTGAGATCTCTATCCAGATTGTCTAATAATAGTAATTTTTTATATGTTGGGTCATTTGTACTACTTTTACCTAGTTACTAGGTAATATCTCCTACTTTCCACTAAAACAACTTACTTCATGACTGAAAAAAAAAGTATACATCTTTCCGTATTTACACCTATAAATTACTTCCTTGGCAAGAGGAGTGTAAACACAGATGCATTTAAATCTGCAAGTTATTTTCAAAATTTTCCAAATACTATAATTTATTCTTTTTTTTTCTATCCTCTTGTAGTCTTCCAGCCTAATTTAATTTTTTTAAAGCATTCATTTTATTTATAGCAAAGAACAGAGTGCAATGTATTTAGCAGAGAACTGTAGACTCTCAGGGTGAACAAAAGAAAGATAAAATATCTCTTGGTTTTTCAACTCTTTTCTGTCAGAATAAAATTTGACTCAGTGTGGAGACAACCTACATGCAGCCTTTCTCCACCCGCCTACCAGCCCAATGGAGTTTTCTTTTGACTCAGCTGGATATTGCTGCTGCTTTCAGATACAGAATGATTTTCTTTGATTTTGTACTGTATTACTGGATAAAGAGCAGGGAGGGAGAGATGAGGCACACAGTAACTACATTATTGTCACGTTCACAGCTTGACCATAATCTTGTGGACACAATTACCATTTTTGTTTATAATTAAGAAGCAAAGTCACTTAATACATCTTAATAATATTGTGTGATGTTAATGATTCTAGAGTGTTAAACCTGAAGAATCTACATATAAAGTATGATTTCAAACTAATCAAAATCCAAATTGACCTTCAATTCAGAAAGGAAATAACAGATTGTGCTCTGCCCTTATGAATGAAGTAGCTCCAGCTTTCGCTGTCACTTTGCAAATGATATAATCTTTGCATGACTCAGTTTCCTTTATGATGTGTTTAAGATTCCTTGAGTGTTTTTATGAATGCTGTGCGATAAGCTCTATTACCTAAGCACCTAAATTATTTTATACCACTGTTTATTGTTTTTGTTGCCTGGGTAGCAGAAATGTGAAGAGAAAAGCTACATGAGGCCTCTCCAATATTTGGGCATCAGAACATCCATGGACAAATACAGTGTCTTCATGTAGTGAGACAAAGATAATTCTTTTGTCTAGTTTCTCTAGGGGTGCACTGACTCTTTCAATGCATACATCCTAAAAAGGGATGGAATACAAGAAGGTACCTAATTTTCTTGAGGTAACAGTGGACTCTTCTTGATTAACCAGAAGTATCAAAGATAGACTGTGTCAAATGAGTCTGTTCTTATATATCACTATTGTGTCTAATTTTTGAGCCTTTCCAATATTTTTTTTTTATCTATGGGCATGTAATACCTCCAAATACCAGCAGAAGTACTGACAATATGTGTATTAAAGACAGGAGTGCTTTTAGCCCTTGAAAAAGCACTCAGTGAAAATGAAATTCACCCTCTGTGCTTTGTGTTAAAGACAATACAACCACCTAATTAGAAATAAATGGGTTGTTTTAGTAGTGCCATCCTGATGAGTATTTGAATTTTAAAGGAAATAACAAATAAAACAAAAATCTCCAGAGGAGAAATTACTTGTTTCAGCTGTTGTCCACCATTCCATGTTTTTGAATAATTTCATTTCTTTCATTTACCTAATCCACCTGCAAAAGTGAACAAAAGAATGAAATTTTTCTTTTTTTTTCCTTCTATGTAGAAGGACCAAGCTTCCTGTAATTTCAGGAAAAAGAGAGAAAAGAATATAAATTTTCACCTAAATGTTTCTGTAGAGGAAATAATCCATCTGATATGAGTCTTTTCTGCAAGCAAAAATAACCACATAACATTGAGAAACTGTTTCTGTAGTTTATATGTTGTCTTTTACCGATGGCTATAAGTTGCAATTCAGTCTCTCTTTCCTTGGAAAAAAAAGACTGAAAAAAAGAAAACAAAACATTTATGTGAATACAACAAAATATATTAACCATCATTTAGTAAAAGGTTGCAACTACTCCTTTTGTTAAGCTGCTGCAGAATTCAAACAAATGTTGAGAACCAAACAAACAGGGTTTGCTTTGGTAATTTCAAGAGCTGTAAAAATTCATAGATATGCACCAAAATGAACTCTGTTAAATAAAGGCTGGTGAGTACACACACCTAATTGCTGTACTTCTACCCTGCAGTACAAGAGGTGTTAGCTAGCAAGTGCATCAGATATTGAGTGATTTTCCCAGTACTGCAATTCAGATAGTTGATAAAAAAACAGAACCTGAAATGTTTAACAATAAAGAAAATTGAACCTCCTTGTTAAAAACGTTGCACCTCTTAATGATAATGTCTGAACAAGTGTTAAATCCAAATATTGTAAGACACCTTCATGGCATTTTAGCATTCATCAGACCAAAAATACTAGTTTTTTCACACAGCTGTGGGCAAAATTTGTGTATAACATGCTTTCCTGGGCTTCATGCCTGACACAAGCATTCCATAACTTGTAGTACCAGTTGTAATGTATCTCTCTTTTATTTTCCAATTTTCCCTGATACTATCTGCATAACTCTTCTCTGAACAAACAGCAGCTCTGAATTTATATCTTTAAAATTACTTAAATCTCTTTAAAAGTGTGACTTTCATACAATTTCAAATAAAATCTACCTACCTATATCCATCTCTTTTTATATAAATTCATAATTTAGTAGTAATTATTTAAAATTTCTTGACACTAAAAATGGGCTCTGCAGTGCTCTGTATCATGTAGTTTACAACTTTCCTTAGAAGTCATTCTGTCTTAGTTGTTTTTTTCCTGCTAGGTTGCTTGGAAACTTAAAGAAATCTCTTTGTTTCACTCTCTTTTTATTATGTAGTAACAAGGATAATTTTTGTTATAACATCCCATAATATTAATGAAAAAGTATTTTTAAAATTACATGTATTCCCTTCTTACTATCATGTGCACAGGTTCATGTTCCATGTTGCTATCAGTACTTTCAGAATTCAGCCTGAGGCAAAAGAAAGGATGTCATGGATTCCTTGTCATACCATTGTCACTGGTCCTGGGTTTATGTCAACTCAGTCGTACTTTTCACAAGTCAGTTCATCAGCTTGCCGTCCAAAATTCCAGATGTGCATTACAGCACAGATCTGGTGCAGCCCAGTCACCTGTGTGTTTTCCATTTTAAATGAGCTCTCATTGATTTCTCTCAATTAACTGTTTTAGTATTTCTGAATGTAGTTATAGACATTGCTTTTATAAAACTTTAAAAAGTTATTTTTAAAAAAGTGTAATTAAGGACATGTAAACAATTGCAAACACTTGCCTTCTTACAATGTTTATACAAACACCAAAACCTGATTATTGCATTTTGACATCTGTAGTTTAAGTTCTGCGTATAGTCTTTACTTTCAGGGGTTTTTTTGTTTTGCCATTTTGGTTTTTTTACTGGCTGCTTAAGGACAGCACTGGTTTTGCTTCCTTTGACAAGGTTAGCTAATTTCTCAGCAGGATTAATTTGTTTTGGAATGTGATCTTAAAGCCTGATGCTTTCAGAATCACACAGATATGCATCATTTTATGAAGAAAATATTTTTATTTTTTATAATTTAACTTGCAGTTGTGTTTTGCTTAGTGTTATTATGGCAAATTGTTGATGTGATACATGTAGGAGAGAACGGAAGAGACTCTTGAACAAAACCAGACATTTGGAAGGATGTTTTTATACGCATGATTAGTTAAGAGAAAACATGAGAATACCTCTTTTGCAGGAAACAACTGTGACAAATTGCCTTAATTTTACATTACTTATGTTTGCTGATACTGGACTCAGGGGTAGCACTATTCCAGTAATGTCATGAAGATTTTGTGTAAGCTGTCTCCATGAGGGAATGTTTCCAAACCATACGCTTTTGCACACTGTCCACATACTGAACACAACTTCTGTTTCAACTTAATTCCTCTCAGTGCATGGCCAGATCAGAGCTTTTCTTCTTGTGATTCTTGAAGACTGCTCTAGTCCACTGCTTCTTTGTAGCATCTTGATGATTCTGCATTAGCTACCTGCTTTTCCATCAGTCTTAGACATTTCTTTTCCTAGCTTGGCTTTTAAACCAAACTAAATTCCTAGCTTCATGCATATATCTTTAATACTGTGTGAGCCTTTGAAGCCCCCCTCCCCAAAAACCTGCTCCAGTTTCTTTGAAGAAATCAGGGAAAATAGTGGTGTCTCTTGACCTGTTCTCTTAACTCTGTCATGCCATCTTTAGAACAGGACATGATGAGATATTGCCATCTGAGCCACTTCACAGCCACATGAAGCACCTCAGTTAAATTATGGGCATGTGGAAAGAAACAGCATCATGTGTTAAACTCAGCTTCCTTTAGTAGCAGTAAACCCTTGTAATTCTTCTGAGACCACAAAAGTCCTCCAAGGGAAATCTAAGAACATTCCAATGCATATAAGTTATATTGCCCCTGCATGCCGGCACACGTTTGACATTTTTGTCAGTGTGCATGGCCTGAAAATTTAGCAGTGCTGATGAAGATGCTATTTGTTCATCAGCTGCTAAATCATCTGTCTACAACTAATGTAGAAATGAATTTGAGGGACTCATTCCTTAAGCTTTTCCTCCTCCTCTCTTTCAACATCTTGAAGAGCAGACTGTCAGTGCTGAGAGCCCTTGGAACTTGGGTCTTGAACACAAGAAAAGCAGAGCTTACAAGAACGGAGGAGTTCATTCTTCCTTAAACTTTGCTTGAAATCATGTCAATTGATAACTGACCACTTTTTTTTTCCTTTAAAAATAAAACCGTTAGTCTGAAAACAGAAATATCAATTCTCTCCTGGATCCTGCTTCGACCATTTTGTAAAGCCCAGCTTCTCGTGGTGCTATATCTAAACAAAAAGATAGACTAAGCCAGGAGAACATGCTGAGATTTTTTTCTTCGTTCCCTACAGTAAGCTCCCACTATGGGAAGAAGTAAGTTAACCTATTTCTTTCAGGGTGTATAAAAAGTTGATGTTTTTCTAATGTAATTTTCCTTTTCTTTTTTTTTTATTCCTTTCAGTTCCATGTTGACAACGGGTTTGTTAATTACAAAAACAAAACTTACT
The DNA here is from genome assembly GCF_028551555.1 of Melozone crissalis. Classification (NCBI taxonomy): domain Eukaryota; kingdom Metazoa; phylum Chordata; class Aves; order Passeriformes; family Passerellidae; genus Melozone; species Melozone crissalis. The sequence goes on along the minus strand of NW_026535784.1, from coordinate 28,098,104 downwards.
GTTTTAAATAGGTTCTTTTCAGATCTTGTTGTACCAGTTTTTAGGAGACAACTTGATTTTGTACTACTTAAAAGTAAATTGGTCTCTACAACACCAGTCAATGCCTTTGACACCGCCGTGTGATCTGTAGTGGCAGCACATGCCCTGAGAAGACGCTTCCTCAGAACATATTACTCTGTGTAAAGTCTTCATGTAATACGCAACAGACCTCTGTTCAGCCACACTCTCTACCCCAAGATCTTCTGTTATATTCCTAACAAGAACTATAATTTCTCTGAGATTACATCTATATGGGCTATAGCTCTTCTGATATAAATTCTGACCAGACAAAGCAATCAGAATCCCAGTGTTTAATAACAGAGGTGAGTGTCAAGCGTACCCTGGCACCTATGCTATCAGCACTACAAAGTCTGTCTTCAATTCAAAAAATGTATAAATGTATAAATACACTAGAGAACTCTATGCTCTCCCCTCTTATAGAAGCAAACATTATGTTTCCTTTTTAAGTGCTTTTCATGTTTTCAGTTTGCCAGTCAAGATTGCAGTGCCTGTGGAAGCCTAGTACGTCTGTCAAACAGGCTTTGTGTAGTGTACCCCAGAGCTACACAGTCCAACCTCTGGACATGCCATCTTCTCAGAGACAGTTTTCACAATATGCACTTCAGACCAGATATAATCTTACCTGTGTTTGGAGACTGTAGAACTAAGTCCCTTAAGAAATAATAGGAGTTTTATGACAACAATCTTATATAGACTTGCAAAAAAAAAAAGATTCATGCTGAATCCTTATTTAAAAGAATAAGAATTTATAAGAATCTAAATGCTTAAACTGAAGTTCAGGAAACCCCTTGCTTCCACAAGGGAGATTGCTTTGCAACTCACGCTCTGCAGGATGCTCCATCACTCAGTTTTCACATCAGAAATCCCTGCGAATCATGCTAGGCTGCTAATAGTTGGCCTATTGTCAAAGACGAACAATTCATGTCCTTTATCTTCTGATGTGACAGCCTTTTGAATCTTTTGAATGCTGTCTTCTGCATTTATCTCTGAAAACAGTCTTTATGATCTCTCCTCTGCAACAAGGACAGCTGAGATTCAAACTCTTATAGTTAATTCCTTTGCACTGTTTTCCATAAGGACAAGTGGTAGGATCCATCTGAAGCTTTCACCTAGAGAGAATTTTGACTTTCATGTACTGAAGGAAGTTAACTTACCTCTATTCTTTCTTAAACTTCATACTTTATCTCTGGAAACAAATCTCTAAAAATTAATGTTGTAATGAGGACATGACCTTACAAGAACAGTCTTTTTTCATCAGAAGCTGAAAGATTCAAGGAGCTGCCAGTCCCCTCTCAAAGATGTCTAGTGTGTAAGAGAACATCATTGCTAACTCTCTTTTTTCTATGAAAGGTCCACTTGGCTGCAATGCATGAAGAAACAGAGACCTTCCCCTGGATTTTCACATATTTGACATTTGCCATGCAGCCACCTGGAGCTCCTTTCACACTTTTGCTAGATATTATGCACTTCCTGAAGTGTCTAGAAATTTTACAGTCCTTGAGAAGTTCATACCTGAGTCCTTACTTAACTGAGTATTTATAGAACTCTTCTAGTTCATTGCAAGGGGTTCTGCTTGGAATTGTTATTGTGTAAATTTAAAAATTAAAATTTCTCTTCTGAACTGTTATTCTTTAAGATGTTTGTATATATACTCAAAACTCTCTCACATCACTGTCCATTTCAAAACCTTTTATAACTCCTTAGATACATCCTTTTAGAGAAACTAAGAATTGGGAGTATGGCCTGCCTCTTTTATTGCTATGTGGATAGAGGAGGGCATGGGCAAGGGTCGTAATAGTGCAAAAATGTAAAGCAGTTGGAGTACCAATGCTAGTCACTGCCTTGGTAGCCAACTGGTAATTGTAGTGTGAACTAATGCATCTTAAGTAAAGATTACAGCATTATCTTTCTTCTTATCGTATTGATTATACCTGTGTGCCAGTGCTATAGAGGTGTTGATATGACTATGTGCCTTCTTTAACAAAAGAAGATAATGTGTTCTTAATCTACTTCTAATAAAGGTATTGATAAAGTCATGTCACCTCTCTTGTAGCCAGACCAAGTACCCAGCATAGGTACTTCCTTTACAGTAGCAGAATTTGCTTAGACCTGCATCTTTCCATAACATAGATCAGTTTGCAGTCTCCAAAGTTCCAGAGCAGAGTTTTTTTTCCCCTACCAACAGTTCTCAAAGCAGGTAAATATATCTTACATATTGTTTTTTAATGTTTATACTGGCCTACAGATCAGATTTAAACATCAAGCAAAGTACTGAATTAGATCCATGTTTATAATCTAAGAGTCTACTTCTCACTCTCTTTCCAGAATCAGATAGTTCAAAATATTTTGTAATATACATTCAAAGTAATGTGCAGATCTGCCAAGTTTGCCAGTTAAACTCAGATACAAATTTCCGTCAAATTCCAATCCATAGTAGTTGGTAGCAGTCATAGTTCTATGGGGGTTTTTGTTGTTTCTTTGATTTTGTTTTCTCTTCTTTGTGAAGTGTGGCAAAGATTTTTCACTTTTCCAAAGAAACAGACACTTGGACTTGGAGTCAGTGGGCAGAGGGACCTGTCACAATGGGAGAGAATTGTCACTGCCTCATCCAGCACTGACTGCATTGCACTTCACTGATTAGTGTAGAAGTAAGTGATCGGTTGTTTAGTGATGTAGAAGTCGGGTCTAAATCTTCTATTAACATCAAGTCAGTGAGAATGCCTCTTAAAGGAATTAAATTTTTCCTTTTTTCTGTCCCAGACTTTTTAATTTTGTGCTGCCTAGGTAGAATAGGATGAACAGATTTGTACAGTATGAGACTAATATACCATAAAAGTTATTCTTAGCTTTCATCTTGATTGCAGCTCTTCTAAAGTGTTCTGTGGCCATGAATATCACAGGTTAATAATAATATATGTCAGAAAGCCTGTTGGTTGTAAATATTACAATTAAGCAGTTAGTAATCTGTGTATAATCAAGGTTTGTGATATCCCCAAGTCTAACAGTTTAAAGACCTGAGAAGCACATAATAAGAAAGCAGATTTACCATGCTGCTTCAAAACATTGTTCTATTTTAACCAATGTTATGCTTCTGTTTTTAAAGGCCAATATATCATTTTTGTTTGTACATCACATGGCTTTTTCTTGTGCTTATTTTAATTCCATCAACAAAATTAGGATTTCTACTGTATTCAGGAGGGTACCCTTTACCTAGGTGGTGTGTTTAGTATTTTCTTGTCATATGGCTGATTAATATTTGTAAGCCTTAAAGAATTGGTGCTTTTCAGTTCCCAAGACACTTATGTTAAGATAGAAATTCATTTGATTTCAATTGAATTGTATCTCTTACGAATACAAAGTACATAGCATCACTTGGTTTTTTTCGCTTTATTTCTACAAAGGAGGTATAAATAGGATATTGAAACCTAGAAAAGTGCGATTTTTAAATTAGTGTTTACTACTTCATTCTTCACGAAAGTGTGTCAAATGGTGAATTCATTGAAATTTTAGGAGATAATGTAAATAACAGAAATTACTATTAATATCAGTAGTTATAAAGATAGTTAAATCAGTACTTCAAAACAGTTTTCACAGATGTCTTCTAAATCTGAAATAACCCATGGCTTCATATTACAGACATGCAAGAGTTTGATTTTAGAGGTGCACATTAATATGAGGTCAAATTTTAATTTATAACTCTAAGCTTTAATCAAGTCTCTATGCTTGTTTGTGTGGGCTTCGTTGATGTGAATTCCCAAATACTAAATGGAAATCTTGAAACTTGTATTTAATTGTAATGGTTGTGTTCTTTTGTTTATGGTCTTTTGTGTGTGTGTATGTTTGTTTTGTGTGATTGTTTACAGGCATACATATTTTTATGTAATTTCCCTACACTATGTGTGTTAGAAGCTACATGATAAATCTGGAAAATGGTGTTATATTATTGTTTATTATGCTGTTCTTCTCACATATACCAAAACTGAATTACAAACTCCCCTCTGAATTGCTAAAAGTGATGACCTTGCTTTTATACTTTCATTGCTAAATACCCCTACAAATTCTTGTTTGCTTCTGACTCAAATCTGGTCAAGAATAACACCTTTGCTGGTGTCAGAAGTCATGCATGGTTTATCAAAAATATGATGCAAGTGCTAAAATTATTTTTCCTCACCATGTTACAGTTTTAATTCAAAGATTACGAAACATTTTTTTCTCATGGTTTACATGAGAAGAACAAAAATTCCTTTAATATTTAAGTTTTTGACATTACTGTGCTTTCACTGGGAAAATATATAAAGCCTTTTGCATATATCTATCTGTTTATTTTCTTGGTGATCATAAATATGTTCTGTATGACTTGACAGCTTGGATGTTCCCTCCTGAATTCAGTTTAGACCATTTGTTGGGTAGCAAGGGGAAACTCGTATGACAGATGAGTCACACTGGCAAGCCTAGAAAAGTTCTAACAGTAGTTGCTCTTTGGGAATTATTTCTCTGTTAACAAAAGTCCATTTCCCCCAGATAATTTAAAGAGTATTATTAGTCTAATTCTGAAGTTATTTTCAGATAAGGTGTAATACAAAAGCTGTCCAAACAGACTTGCATTTTAAAATATTTTTGTATGAGTACTTTGAACTTTCTATGGATGTATGTACTTTCAGAAGTAATATTGTACTTTTATGATATCAATTCAAAAATGCAATTTAGGAAAGCCTAAGCCTGGACTATGTGACTTACAAATACAAAACTGTGCAGACTTCTGTTGTTGGCCATAGCTTCAGAAGTTTATTTTTCAAAAAAAAAAAAATGTAAAGCCCTCATCTAAAATAATCTATAAGAATTCTCTTTTTCTGAACTGTCTCCAAAAAATGAATATGTATGCTATGCAACGTTAAAAGGTTTTCAGTAGAAAGTAAAAGAGTTCTTGACTTCTAAGGTGGCCTTCAAAAGTTTGACAGTGTTGTCCATATCACATGTTGCTTCCCAATTAAAATGAAAATGTAAACAAAAAATGTGTAGGGAAAATACTCCAAATCCTTACATGTTGGTTTTTTTTTTTCCCACAGGAATAGAAAATCATTTACATAATGCTTTCCATTCCTATTCTCACAAAACTGAATGGCAAAGCTAATAAATGCCCTTTCCCTGTGTGGACTCATAATTACTCCTGAATCGGCTGAAATTGTGTTCCTGCATTTAAAGCCGTGGCACTCCCTGACTCCATTATTGACATGCTGGAGTCTAGATTGCATTTTTCTACTAGAAGCTACCTGGTAAAAAAAACAGGCTCTGAAAGTGGCTACCCTGCTAAGGAAAACTAAAGCTTTAAAATGACAGGAGGGTAGCCAAGGTCAGAGGAGTACTTTGTGAAATACCAGAGAGCAAAATGTTCTGCAAGGGAAGGAACAAAGCCATAAGCAAATGAAGTTTGCTCATATAAATGCACAACACCTACCTCTAAGTAAAACTTTAAGTCAAGGACATCAATGTGTATATTAAGCAGTCTGACGGTATTTCTACTTTATATATCTACAGCTCTTTATTTTTTGTTTATTTTACACACAAACACTATATGTGTGTATATATAGATATATATAGATATATATGTATAATGTATTTTCACCTTGAGGAACTGCTACCTGTACATTATATATATGTATCATAGCCTGCTCACTTCAGTGGTGCCTAGAAGCTCATCTGTTCTGTGCTCATGTGCTCAGTTTCTGACAGTGTTCATCTAGCACAAATGAAAAAGCTACTGTATATTTTTTTCCCCTATGAATTGATGACATCTTCCTCAGCAGCAGGAAATCTCTATCCCTAAGTTTTCAGTGAACAGACAGATTGCATGTGCAGTTTTCCTTTCCATAGGACCAGCCTCTCCTCATGTTTCACTGAATCTTCTTTGGAACACAAAGAAAACAGAAAGAAGAGTTCTTATTTTCCATGCCACATACTTGCTGCTCAGGAAAATATAAAGACATAATTCTTCCATCTCAAATTTTCTCTGTTCTACAATGATCTATTAATTCATTACATCTATTCTATTTGGCTCTATCATAGTTTGGTGTTGGGAGGGGAGGAGGGATTGGTATAAGATCTTTCTTCAGTAGCTTCTGATAACTTTTGCATTAACTGGCATTTTGTCGCATTTCCTGTCCCGTTCACTATCCCTCTTCCGTGCCACTTTTTTTTTTTTTTTCATTCTGTTTACCTTGCACAAGAAGGGAAGGGAAGACTCGCAGAAGCAGAAATACATAGAACTTTTACCAGCATGCTTTAAGAACAATTTTGACAAACTTCAGAACTGATGAGGTTGAAGTTTGCTGTCCTGAAATACAATACATTTATATTCATACAGCAGAAACCTGTTCCAAAGACTGAGTTGTACAGAAAGCGTCTAAAAGAGTACAGAATTAAAATGTAGTCATATGTGTTTTCTTACTATTTTACCTAAAGCTATTTCCTTCAAATAACATAGAGTTTCTGCTGTTGCTGGTTTCAGACATAAACATTCAGATAAAAGGCAACATGGGATCATTTTGAGGCAGTCAAGTTGAAATCAGAGAGAATTTTTAACAAGTTGGCAATCCTTATGTCTGACTAAAGCCAAAAGTGCTGGTCTGAAACATTTTGGATAAAGGAAAGTTTAAGGCTTTTCTTGAAATGAATGTGAATCTAAAGGTTTGCTTGAAATTTGAACGAGAATGTTTCTGTAGCTCAGTAAATAATTTGGTAATACTTCTTCCATTTCACTCCAATTCCCTGCCTCCCCAGTCACATAGGTGAAAACGGAATTTAAGAATTTTGGAATTTCAGTGATCCTGCAGGTGATACTGTACACAGGATATAAAAAGAGAGAAAAACAGCGATTTTTCAACATGGATTTCTACCCTAGTAGCAAGAGTTTTAGACAAATAATCATATTTCATTTAACACAATTTGACAGAATTGTCCCTTCCTGCTGGGGAGAGACCTAGATCTGAGTTGGCGAAATGTCTGAACTGGTTCTCCAAATTACAGAGGAACTTCACCTCCAGGTGATTATTAGTGACATAATTTGCCCTGCATTATGAGGAAGCTCCTTTGTAGTGTTTTATGTAAGACCTAACTTGCCAGTGAATGGAATATTGGTTTCCCAGTCTTTACATAGTTTAGCTAATTTGAAAAATATGTGCAATTGCTATACATCAGCATTTGGCATTTAATAGCAGAAATTGTGTGTGTGTGCCTGGTTTTTTGCCTGGTAGCTGTTATCTCAGCTTTCCCATAAGTTTTCTGCATTGCCTTCCTGTGGGAACAAATGCAAGTCTTCAATAGGTGTGGTTTTTCCCACTTGGATTTGTACTAAAATCTGTTAAACCTTCATATTTTAGAGACAAGACTGAGGGACATTTGTACATGGATTTTTTTTTAATTTTCTCCAAATATCAGTCCTTATTTAAAATGGAAATATGTCCACATATTATTATGTTATTTAATGTCTGAATATCAATAAGCCAGATATCTAGTAAAAAAGGCCCACTTCTATTTATCACATTCTAATACAGTTCTACACTGAGTATTGAGAATAGTCCACAAAAGAATACAATTTCTTATTTAAACTGTGAACTAACACTTCAAATAATCAACATCCACAATTAATGCAGCAGAAGCAATGATTCAAATTTATGACAGGGTTTTTTTAATATTAAAATTATTTTTCCAGTTTACTGATTAAAGATAAAAAAAAGCCGAACAAAACAGTGTATTCAATTTTTTTCCCACAATTTTGTACTTTTTCCATCCTCTGAATTATCTTGAGAAGGAACACTTACTTCAGAGATGCAGGCTGGTTGCAATTCATTGTAGAAGCCCATAACAATCATGAGTTTTTTTCAGCTGATTGCTTACCCCAAGCTGGGACTTTTTCTTCATTATTAGTCAATGGACTTAGCTTTACATCATGTGTTCTAATAGAAGTTGTTTTGCGGTTTTTCTCCCGGCCTCTTTCATGCATATGCTTTTTTAAAAAACCAAAGTAGTTTGCTCTGATATTGAGCTTGAAATATGGGAAAACCAAAACCATCTAACTACAAACTGCAAGAAAATCCAGGCTAGATCAAATAGAGCAGAATGTCTGTTGGACCTTATTTTTATTTCAGTATTCATTCCAAAGGAAAAGATTAAAGAGATGCCTCACTGAGGAAACTTGCAGAGCTCCTAGACTTCTCAGGGACTAGGAGTTTTTTTAAGAAAATGAAATTATCAAATCCCTGATTTTAGAAGTGAAAGCTGAAAAGAACATATTTCTTCTCAATGTTTAGTATTCCTCCTATAAGTGGAAGTCAGCTGAATAACTTTGCTTTCTCGTTTCCAAGTTTCCCCTTTAGTGTTACATGGTGCAGCACCTTCCTCCAGGAGTATGGATCTTCCCGTGAGTGTGCACATTGTGTGCGTCTCCACACACTGTAACACACGGATCTTCACAGGGAGGGAAATGTGCTCTGTGTAGGCAAATTCTGGGAAACCACATTTTCCACCTTTAGGCTAAGGAGGTGTTCCCTTGGTCTTTGCACATGGCAGCAGTTGGGATGTGGAAGTTCTTTAGAAAGGCTAATTTTCTCAAGCTGTAGAATTGTCCTTCAAATTACTATTACAGTGAATTAATAGGATGTCAAGTGCAGTGAAGTCTTGATAGAAGGGAAAGAAGGCCACCTCATATGGAAGCTCAGAGCTAATGTGGATCCCCAGCCTTTTACAAAATATCATACCCATGGGCCTTTTGTATCTCAGAGGCTTCACATAAAAAGATTAATTGAGTGCTCATGGTGTATTTTGAGCCACCAAAAATTAAACAGTAGAAATAATTCTTTTTACTGTTTCCATGAGTCATTCACTAGTTCTGACCTGGTTTAGTTTTGATAGCTTAGCTTCTCATAGGCAGTCATGCTTCTTCCCTGGAGTTTAATTTTGCTTGACAAGTTGGGATCTTAATATTTGTTAATTAACGGTTCATTCTCTCGTCAAAACTGCTGAGCTCACAGATGAGTGGCTAGTATGTCCCTCAAGTTGTGCCATACATAATTGTTGCACCTGTTACAGTGCCTTGGGGCCTGCAAGTCCATGGAATTTTGTTCATTCTGAAGCTCAATATATTACCACTTCATTCTTTTCTCTGCTTCATGAATCCCTAGCACCAGTGTTCCATAAGCCATTCCTCTGCATCTCAAGGCCAGTGTCAATTTTCTGATAGAACTGAATTTTCGTAAGGGTAAAGAACTCTATTGTCAATTAATTAATTAGAGTCGTATTGTTATCTTGTTATTCAAGTCTGATGAATTTGAAGATGTCATTAATTTATTAGTGCCATGTTCCTCAATGTAGTAGATATTTTTTTGTAGATACTGAAAAAATATTTATTCTTTTTACATGATTGTATGTGCAAGATTTCTGAATGTTTTCAGTGCAAAAATGTAGCTACAGGAATGTAGTTATAACATCTTAAGTTATGACGTAACGTTTTTTTCCTCACCATGCAAAGTAAACCTTAGAAATGAATGAAGGCCGAGTTGATTTAGCAAAGGAGACATTAATTAGGGTATGTAGAAGGAATAAATGAATACTCTGAAATCAGTTTTAATGGCAGTTTATAATATAATTAACTATCAAGCAGTACAGTATAGAATCTGCCTATTTTAGTTGACAGGTTTTTAACTAACTCCATTTAGGAGCACCTAGAAATAGCAAAAAAAAAGCAAATTCTTAGGAGAAAGGAGTTAACTTTGTTTCAGTCATGCTGATTTATGCCCCAGATTTGGATTTTGCCTATGTTACACTTTTTTTGCTTGAAGAATGATGCCTCCATCTTTGATCTGACACACTTTGTAGATGGGTATACCTATAGGAGCTCCCCTTGCTCATTATTCTGGAAGAAACACATTCTACAGTTCAGTTGGCTGACATGGCTAAGGAAAGGGTGAGAACAAATTTGTACTCATTAGCAGAAAGACCAAATAGTCCCAAAAAATGAAGCAGAAGAGTATTTAAAAGGTTAGAAGTTACTTTAAATGCTTATGGCTGCAATCCCTATTCACTGCTATCACTGCAATCACTGTTATCAGAGTGAGATGCTTATAATTAAATTTCAGAAGTGTGTGATTCAGAATTTGTAAGTCACAAAGTGTTTCTAACAAATAAACCACAGTAAAAGTAAGATCTGGTACCAGCATCTCTGAGATTCACAAATGGTACATAATGTACTGAGCCAGCTGTCCTTTAAAAAACAAAAAAAATCTTGAGGTTTTTTTAATAGATTTTTTGTTGAAAACTGAATTGTTGAAACTGCAGGCAATAGGATGCCTTAGGCAGCCAAGCATATCAAAATATGGTGCATGGAGTGATTTTTACTACTCCCGCTATTTAAAGTCCTATTTTCATGAGCTTATTAGCTACTAGTGATCCCTAAGGAAAAATACAATTAAAACTTAATCATACCAAAAGCTGAGGTTCTTCTGATTCAGCGAACTTGTAATCTTGTATATTTAGTAGTTTACTTGTAAATGTCTTAGTACTGAGAATGTAAGATGTATCAATTAGCTTCTGTTTGCAATAATGCTGCTCCTCCAAATTCAGATGAGAGATTCTATATGTGTCAGAAGATGCTAGGGAATTCTGACTGGCAGCATTATTTATTTATATTTTTTACATTTGAACAGAAACTTTATTCCCTTTAACAATCCTATTGTATAACCTCCCATACCCAGTCCTGTTCTCCACAGAAGATTCAGACAGTTAAGAAAAGCAAGTGTGAAGAATACAAACAGCTTTAGAAGACAGTCTGTGCATACTGTTGAGAAAATAAATGTTATGGCTGTTTTTTCCCAACTGAAAACTAAGTGGAAATAATTTCAAACAGATCTTTCCGAAGTTTTAATATCTGGGTGAAGTCCAATGGAGTAAAGAATGTTTATTTTGAGGAAAGTAGGACATTAATTTGAAAATATGAAAGTCAAATATTTCTCATGGCAAAAGATCATAGTTCAGTCAGTTCAATACAAGTAATTTTCTTAATGTTTTTTATACTGTTTTTACCTAGAAGGTTTTTGCGGAAAGGTGTTTCACATGTCTCTTCTGTGATATGACTGAACTGGAGAATGGATGCAAACATACAAAAATAACTTTGCAATGTTATTGCATTGTGACACAGGACACAAATCCCCTTTTCATGACTTGCCTTGTTTTCAACTAAACTCTAAAGAGAACATGTTGCAAAGCCTACTTCTGCTATTGCTTTGATAACACTGTAGATTAAAGCATAAAAAACCACATAGATTGTGTAACATACAGTAAACAATCCTGTGTTTCAGTTCCCAGATGAAATCCAGAAAAGTAACGCTATTCTAATCCACTACAAAATTCTAATCTGAATCTTTGAACTTCTGAGTAGTTATGTTAGTTGATCTACTTTCTATTTATGACTGCTTAAATTAAGAAAAGAAGAAATTTATAAATTAAGTAAGGTATTTCACCTTCTGTGAAAAATTCTCATTTCAAACAGACACTTTTTTTATGTAACTGACAACTTTTTTACTAACTAGAATAGGAATATATTTGAGGTCTCAATTTACTTTCTTTATGACTTTTCCTTAAATTCTGGTCTGTTCAAACCCAATACTTGGGTTTCTGTGTTCAGGCTCAAGCACAAACAATCATATTCAGAATCAAATTAGGTGTTTTGCAAAGATTTTTTTCAATAAATAATTCTGACACGCTCTGTTTTCAAGCTACAAAAGATCTGTGCCTGTTAATGAGACCAAAACTCCGGGAGTAGAGTTAGATTTTGTTCAAGGGAGCTGTTAGCTTTTCAAAAACTAAGATTTTCAAAATAGTTAGGGAAAAGAGTATTTCAAAGAAAAAGAATACTTTTTTCATAGTGGGAGTTTAGAATAGCATCCTTACCAGCCACTCTCTAGGAAAAAATACAATTAAAAGACTCAGAGAGAGTCTTTTACCTTTGGTAATTTTAATCAGTGATACATTTCCATAAACACATTTTTTCTGTAAACAATTTGCAAGGGAATGTATTTCATGCTGTTTTAACATGCTGAGACCAACTTTATTCTGATACATGCAGGTCTTTTAAAACAACTGAAATAGGACCCATTCTGTGCTTGCTGGAGGGCACCATGTCACAAAGATTATAAAACTATAAACTGCATTCTCCCTATGACTGGCCTTGAGACATCTAAAATTACTTATTATTAGACAGTTTGCAAATAACCCTTTCAAATCTTTCATCTCATTAAATCCGCACATTGTTGGTTGCCATACAAGATGTACCAGTTTATCCATTCTTAAGTAAGTTCCTGAATTTTTCCACTGATATGACAACACAGTTCTTGTAACCTGTTTGAAATTTAAATTTAAAACAGTTTTGCCACCACGCTGTGTGTGATCTAGTTTTAAACTTCATACGTGTCATCTCAGAGTTCAGAGTTTTTTTGATATGCATGAAAATTTGGGTTTTCCAACCTAGTCATTAGACACATTCTTCCCACAAAAGAGAAGGGTAGGAATGTTCTTATCTACAGAAAGATCCTTTTGTCAAGGTTTATCTGGTCTTCATCAGAGATATTCATAGTTGTTCATCAAGGTGATTAGTAACAGGCTTTTCTCTCAAAGCCTTTTGATAGATAGGAAAACAGGAAGAATTTTAAAAATCCAGGGGATGTGTGTTATTCAAGAAAGTGTGTTTGTATTGAGAATTTCAGCTCTAATGGTGGCAGAAAGTTCTTTTGTACAGGAACGAAATTGCCAGTTCCTTTCAGCATTTAGACCTTCAACTCTGTGTCCAAAATAATGGTTGTGCAATTTCTGTTGAATGATACACCTCCTAAAATAGTATCTCAAAACAGATGCACTTTTTAAACACTATTAATTTTATATTGTTGTTCTAACTAAGCCTGCTTTTTCTATCATATTTATTTAAATCCTAAAGCACTGTTTTATTATAATCAGTCTTTGTAGGTTGTGCACAGGCACCTAGAAACAATCTGTACCTCCCTGACTTGCCAGGAAATAAAGAGAGCAAGAAGAATAAATTGCTAAATTAATCAGATGATTAAAGATTTCCAAGACTTTTTTTAGATGCAAAGAACAATCCAGTTTTGTAATAGTATGAGCATTTTTCTGTTCTCTGTGTATCACGCAGGCATCAGAGAGAAACACAGACCCCACTGCTAATAACAAGTAAAAGAATTGGTAGCCCCAGTGCAGAGAGCAGCAGTGTCCCTTCCATAAAGAAAACCCCCAGCCCTCCATATGAGAAGTAGCATTTCCTGGGCCACACTAACTTGCAGTAGGAGTGAAATGTGCTAATCATTGTCACTGGTTGCTCATCTACCAAGAAGTTTCAACTGCTCTTCTTACTTAAAGGCAGTTTACCAGCATTCTGTCTTCCTTTCCTGTCTCCTATTTGTATTGGATTTAAGTATCCCATGACTTCTAATTACAATAATTTACAAACCTTAATGTCCTTGCACTTGTTTTTGGCATGAATTTTTTTCTAGATCGTGATGATAGTCTGCTGGTGATAGTGTCTTGCTGTTGTTCTGGCTTCCACTAAACATAACTAAACTAACAACACAATATTTTATCTGTCTCATTCTGTGCCTTAAAGGACCATAGACTGGTCAGCATACTTCCTGCTTTTTCCATCAAATCCACCACTTTGAACAGCTGCATCTTCCTTGTTGTTCCACAGGCTATGACAAATCACACACCCATATGCATGCACATACATTAGATATATGTAGAAAATATATACAAGAGAATTCCTGGTTTTGTGCCAAGTGGAATCCAGGAATGTTTACAAATAAAGAACAGAGACAAAAATAAAGGGACTTAAAATTATTCATGTCTTTATTTTTTTCTGTAGCAATCTATACAAATATACACAGAATATATAAAAACAGAATTCCTTCTGTTGTTACTCTTAATTTTCTATGAGTCATATTTATAGAAGTTCTTTATTTCTCAGACTTGCCTTGTGCCAAAATGTCACTCTACATAATTTGTTCTAGAAGGAGGGGGTTTTTATTCATTTTAGTGCTTTGTTCTTACAAGACTACAGTTACATTTTGTGTCAAATTTGACTTCTTGCTTTGCATTTTGTCTTTCTGTGACTACATGGAAAATGTGTGTTTATCAGTACAATAGTATTACATAATTTTTAAAGCAATGCAGGAATAAATGAGGGAAGAATATTTTAGATAAATGAAAATCAAGAAATGTAATACATCCTTCCAGTTCCATGTTAACATATACAAATGTTTAATATATATGAGAACAGTAGTGAGTGGTATTTACATTTATTTTGGTCCATTGCCATGTTTGTTCAACAGCAGAGAATAATCATTGAGTAGCAGCAGTGAGGAAGAAAAAACAATTTGGAAATATAATTTTTCATAATTTTTATTGAATTAGTGACTTAACCGCTGTTGTGAAACTGACCAGGCTCCACTAGGGCACAAGCTATTTCACTTCAAAACAACTTGATTGGAATGATTTTGTGGTTTTGTTTGTTTGGTTTTGGTTTTGTTTTTTATTTTTCTTGTTACACCACTTGATGTGACCTTGTGTCCCAACGGATTTTTATGTTCTGTGTGACTGACTTCCTCCTCTCCCTTTGTGCACGTGTGCATAGTTAGTGATTCTGTCTATTAGACCAACCAAGTAAACATTGTTTGCCTTTTGGGAGCAGAAGTGTGACACTGGCAGTGGTCTGCAGTTGCTCCCTGTCACTTTTTGGGGTCATTTTTTTCCTGTTTTGCTTCCTAATCTTTCTTTTGTTTGATGAAGGAAAACATTTTGTGCCTGAATCAAGGTGTAATATAGCAACAGCTTTACAGCTTGTTTTAATAATCTATTTTAATTAGGACCATAGTTACAAAAACTAGGGGTTTTTTCTAGTAATGTTTTTAGCTTATTGGTTAATTTGTTGCATTTTCAGGTTCAAGTAAAGATGCTGAAAACTTTGAATGCATTTTTCTTTATATGAATACTACACTTTCTTGTTAACTATAGTTATGCCGTGAATTTTCTCTGAACCTTAGGAATTTAGAAATGTACTTCCTAACATGCAAATTTCCCACCTGCCAAGGGTTCTTGGCTTCCTGTAAAACCCTTACTCTGGTCCACATCCTTGTGATCTTAACTCTACCGGAGCACATGAGGCTGCTCTGGTTACTTCTGAACTTCACAGAAGTGTATCTTAGATTCAGACCCTTGCTAAGTCTATTACTGTTCTGCAGTCTGGTGGATGACAGACACAAAAAGATTAAAATTACTCGTGGCAATGTGCCATTGTTCTTTAACCTTAATTAACCTCAAATGTCATATTAACTTACGTTTGGATGCTTTGCCCAAGATATTTCTTCCTCCTACTTCTCTGCATCTACTTGTTTACCATCCCACTCCTGTAATAGAAAGATAAGCATAAAAATTACTAAAAAGCTTCTTTAATGCAGCAATTTTGTTTATTCCTCTAAGGAAAAAGTGTTTTCCCATTGTCCATTTTTTCATACCTGGTGCCAATTTTGTGGACGTGAATGAAATTATTTTACTCTTCTCTACATTCTTTTTAATATGTGGTAATCAATATTTCATTTGAATTTCCTCTCCTTTCTCCTTATTGTCAGGCTGCTTTTCCTCTGGAGGCTGCTGAATCTAGTCTTTCTGCTAGATTCTTAACAAATTTGATTATGAAGCATCATTTAAAGATAATATTTACAAATGGGGAAGGTAGAAATGCTATGCCTAATGAGAGCTTTCTTTCCCCTTCACTCTTGATTTTCCTGTTCTCTATTCAGATACTATATCCCAACATTGTCATAAATCTTCTCCCTGAATTCTAAATCACTCACTTTATTTTCTGTCATTTGATTCAAGGTGATTTCTTGTGGTCATTATCTGTCCAACTTGTCTTCTGTCATCTAATATTCCTTTTAAAAAGCTTCTCTTTTCCGTAGTAGCTCTCATGTGTGTTTGTTAATGTATTAAATTTCTGTAAATCAGTTCAATTCATTAATAATTGCATCACTGTTCATGAAGTGAAAGCTTCTTTATTGCTATCCTACTGTTCGTATATTTCAGAAGGCTGCCAATGATTAAAACGTAATTACTCTACATTGCAATGCAATCCTATTTAAAATGGTAGCTTTCAAAAAACAAAGAATAGTCATAAAAGCATAGGGGTTTCTTTTAAAGTAAGCATTATACTTGTTTTTTACATATGAATTCCAAATAATGTTATAAGAAAAAAATAAAGAAAAAGAAGGGAAAATTTTCAATAGCACTGTCTGTTCTTGTGGACAGAATTCTTGTCAAGCAATAGTTGATTAGTTATTTAAACAAAACTAGAAATTTTCAGTAAAAACCTTCAAAAGTAGAAATGCTACCATTGGAAAACATACCACTTTAAAAAAATATTTTTTCCCTGTATTCACTTGTATTGCTTTTAATTAAAATACTGAACTGTCTTTTCTACTTACTTTGTGGCTTTTTTCCTAAAAATTATACACTCACAGAAAATTTATTTCTATTGACCAATACCAGAATCATTACTAAGAATGCAAAAATAATGACCACATCATTAGAATTTGAATATATCAATAATTTTTCTAACTGACTTGTAGTACTGAAAAAAAGAAAAAACTGATAAATTAAATATCTGAGGAAATTTTTAGTGGTGAGCATGTAGTAATAGGCTTCTGCCCCCATCTATGAGTTAAAAGCAGAAGTAGTTCAGCAAGAATTAAATATAAATATTTAGATTTATGTAAGATTGTTTTTAAGAAAGTAATGGGAAATATATTGATCATTTTGCTTCAGGATATGAAATAATTGCCTCTGGAGCCTATTCCATTATCATGGTACAGCAGTATAGGTATATGTTAGGCTTTTCTCTTAGGAGATACCAGTTAAAGGTCACTGCCTGAAGCAAGGTGACAACTGGAATTGATGGGCCATCATAATTTTCAGTAATGTGCTCTGATTTAGCACAGAAGTGTTATCTGAAGTGAAGAAAGATCACAGTAATCCATTAATCAGTTATTTTTTATTTATATCATTTGAGTTCTTTAACCTTATTGAAATAATTCTGGTCCTCAAGTTGGTTTATGGAATGAAAGAAAGGAAATGGAGCAATGCGAAATAAAACTGCTAAATGTAAATCTCTCCAATCTCCTACAGATATATCAGCACTTTTATTTGGAATTTCAGTAGTGGTAAAGTCAAGGGATTGGCTTAAAAGAAAACACATTATCCACTGCTTTGCATATATTCCCACTGTCCCCTTAAGAGAAGAACTGCTTTTTGTCTGCTGAGACAGATGTAAGGCAGCTCTACATGTGATCTCTAGCTTGAGAGGAAATAATCTATCTTTTCTCTCTGCCCAAGGAGTAGACTTTGATTTTGTTTCTCAAAAATGGGCTTGCACTCTACCTGCACTGAAATTCCCAACACCCAGGCAGAGTAGTTTCTGCATAAGTTCCGTATTAATTCCTAGTTCTCGTTATAATGGCAGAAAGATGATCCAGTACAAAAAGTGATGCGGAAAGATGATGCAGTACAAATCACAGCAGTTGCAGTTCATGAATTTTTTTATTTTCAGTACCAAGAGTTGAATGATTCATTTTGTTGAGATGAAACCTGTAAGAAATGTAAGGAATGGCCTTGAAGGAAGTATTTACTGCCTCATGCAATGCCTAGGTGGTGCTTAGCAAACAACAGTGCTAATATGATTTTACCTTTCTTCCCCTGTATCTTAACCCCCAGCACTCATGTTCATTGAGTGACGTGAAGATGACGAGTAGAATTGTTAGGTTGATTAGGTTTAATAAAAAGAAAGAAAATGAAATTGGACTTAATTTTTATAACCTACATTTGGTGTGGTTGTACCAGTAGCGGTACTCCATTGAGTTTATTTCATCATCCCTTCAAATTTTGCATGCATAAATATATATTAATGGCATTAAAATAAATAACTAAATATAGGAACTAAATAACTAAATATAGGAACAAACTCCTAAAAATTCAGCATTCTTACTATCTTACTATACTTATATGTACATACATCTGTAAATAGACAGTGGTTCTTGACATTTTTATTACAAGATCATTAATTCCTCATCAGTTATCAGTAGGCCTATTGATTCTGTAAAGAGAATGTCAATGTCTTCTGCTCAAAAAAAAGTGTGTAGATTTAGTGACAGTGGATGTATTTTAGAATTCCGTACTTCTATTGATTTTTGAGAAGGAGAGGCTTATTTATAAGCCATTATAGAATGACCAGAAAACATGTACTTTGTTCCCTTTTGGTATTACATCTTAGAAAATTTTAGCACTGCTACTGCATTATTATTTCTTCAAAGTAATTAATGGCTTAAACAACTGAGAAAGGCTGCAGTGTCCTTCTGAACCAAAGAATAAATTTTCTGTTGCTAAAAGCAGTGGGATTTTTTCTTACTTTTGATTTATTTTAGTTTTGTTTTATGTCCCTGCTCTCTACAGTTTTCTGGAACAGTTCTGCATGGTTTCTAAAGTGTTCTCCTATATTCTTGTGCCTGCTTGTATATGACTTTAATTTCCATCCATTCAAAACATAAATAAACTTACTGGTTATTTTAAATTTACTTCGTAGCAGAAAACATTTTGATTGTCTAAATTATTTTGCAGAAGAATTGTTGAATCCACTTTCTACAGTGTTCTTTTTCACTTAGGAATCAGGAAATACTATGGACTGGATTTTTCTAAATGTATCAAATGACATTATGATTTCATAATTTAAGCAAATTGTGAAGAAGTTAGTTAATTGTCAAGTTAATGTTTTTAAAAATATGGGAGTTGAGGCAGTCACATAATTTTAGATTCTTAGTAAAATTCTCAAGTATGCATGAATTATTTTAGAAGAATTTGCTTAAACCTTTTACTGTTACCAGTGAAGTAATTTTGGGTAGTATTAGAGGAACAAATTAGATCAGTCTCTAAAAACTGTGTGGAAATTTCTTTTTTTTTTTTTTTTGCAGTCAGAGACAGAGCTTATGAGAACACAAATGAATGATTTCTTTTCATCTGATTTGATACTTATGAAAGAATGCAAGTATTGACCATAAGCGTATCAAAAATCAGACATGCAACAAAACGCTAGAGTCGTAGCTTTCTCTAGAAACATAGATCTGGTTTTTTTTAGATGTATAGCTTTTTAATTATGAACAGAGGTTATTTTTTTGCTGGAAGTCTGAAAATTTAGCAGAAAAAAAACCAGCTACGCTGCAAATATAGAGTGAGTTTATGCTTTCCAACAAATGCTGCAGGTTTGTCTCGGGCATTTTTGAATACTCATTCCCTTTTAATTAATTAAGTAAATTTTAATTTCCTTACCTTTTCAAATAAGAAACCCCAGGGAGCATTCTCAAGAAGTTTAATTTACTACGTATTGTCTGTTATCAACCCCATTCAGACTGAATAAAAGGCACAGAGAGTTTTAATTTCATTAAGTAATATAACCTCAATTGTCATTCAATGAAAGCTGTTCTTTTAAGAATCTCTACTAAAAACACTATTTCAGTACTATTTATGAACCACATTCTCTTTCATGCATCCCTCTTCTCAAGTCACAGTTTATTACGAGTTTATTTGAATGATGTCTATAGTCTCTATGTGCAAAGGACTGTCATGCCTTGTCTTGAGCCAGGGACTAGGCCAAGGTGACCTTCAGATGTGCCTTCCAGCTGCAGCCATTCTGTTATCTTGATGGCATAAGGCATCAAGGGAGAAGTTGGCACCTTCTATTGGAGTTCCCACATTTATAGAAAGTTACTTCATTTATATGAATGAATATTCTTTGCTCAGTACTCTTTATTTAATATTGTTGAGTTAGATTGTGGGTACATCCTTCCTTGCACACATATTGCAAACAGCTTTATGCTGCTTCCATGTCACCTGATAAGTTTGGGATGAATATTTGGGATCCAGGCCATTGCAAAAGAGTACTATAGCTTTGGGGTTTAAGTTTATGATAACCTTGGATAAGTTCCATTACCCTTAAATCAAAATTTAAAATGTATTTTGCATTAATTTACAGTGATCCGAATGAACGATGCAATTGAAATGTTTTTGCAAAACAGATAGATAAGATAGATAAAACTGCAATTAATCTAATTGTCTGAATAGTAATCTGGGGAGTCTTCTGTCCTCATGTTTGTGGAGACATTTGCTGGATATGCCTTCCTGATTCAATTGCCAGGAATTTAGTCTTTGTGTCCATTTTTTATCTGAGGTTACAGACTGAGAGTAAGGGCTCTCTAGTTTGGAATATAGCCACTTAAGAAATCCTTCAGCTTGAATCCATTTTGCTCATTTCCCTCTTTTACTAAAGTGCATGTTCACTTCTAATTCATTCAGAAAATAGCCTCATAGTCTGCTTTTGAAGACACAAAAATTAGTTTGCCAAACTTCTTTCACCTTTTGAACTTAATGTATCAATTTGACTTAACAACAGGTTAAGCTTCACACTAAACTAAATGCTTGTAGCTTTTAAGTGTCTCCATCTACTGAGCCATATATTTCTTACCTAGCTGTACTTCAGCAAGTTTTCCTGACAAAGTATCTAATTTTGAATAATACCTGAAATTCCTTATGACTGAAACTGGGTGTAATGGCCTCCAGGGGGAAATGTTTAGCATATTATGTGGTATTATATTCCAAAAATTCATCATTTAAAGGAATAAGCTTCACCATTTAGCAAGGCAGTGAATTCAGATTGTTTGACCAGATGGCCATTTGCAACAGTAGATATACATTGGTTTTTAAAAGGCTTTGTGACCTCTGTAAGAAAAAAACATGAGGCAGCCTAAAAAAATATGAATTGTAAGTAATAATGTCAGAGTTAGAAAAACCATAAACAATTGCATTAAGAATCAAGAAAGGGAGTGAAAATAAAAATAAACAACAAACAAACAAAAAAAAAGAAACAGTTGGATTATTTACAAAAATATTTATTTTGCCATACTCTGAGGCTAGGTAATTCCTAGGCATGGCAGAATGAATCATTTGTAATGCAGCATGCTTTATTTGAAAAGACAAAAATCATCAAGCAAACCAATGGCACACTGAAAATTCACTGAAATAGAAGTACCAGTTTATGAACACTAGCAAATAAGTACCTGCATTCACACACACACTGAAGAACAAAACTCACCGGGAAATCAGGAAATCAAATGGACTGCAGAAGTCCACAAACCATGAGCATTCTTCTGGGTAAGGGGTATTCCTATCTGATTGCACCTAAATTCATTGTTTTACCCACTGGATTTCATGTACTAATTTTTGAAAGTGACCTAGCAATTTAGTTCCTTTGGCCTTTGTTTTTACTAACCATTAATTTTGGAGGCATTTTTACACCTTATCATGCTCATACAATAAAGCAGCATCTGACAAATGTAGACACGCAGATCTGCCAATGGCAGTAAGGTATTATGTAAAAATATTTAAACTTAATTGCATTTTAAGAAGTCTTGAAATTCAGCAATAATCCTGAAGCAGGCTGGAATCATCAAGAAATATCAGTGCTGGTAGACTTCCAGATGGTTCAGACTACAACAGAACCTATTTTGTGGATCTTTTCTGCCATGTGTGTATGACATGTACATATGTGATGGAATTTTTCCTTTCAGTAGTCCCCTCTCTTGTAATCTCTGCATCACTCGCTACTCAGGCTTCTTTCATAAGTCTACTGGAACATATTCACACTCAAAGGAAAAGAAATTTGGGTGCCTGAATGTTTTTCTATTCTTAAAGCAGTATTAATTTCAAGTATTTTGCAAAAAAAGCAATAACTGAGAACACCCACCCTCTCCTTTATGCTCATTCAGGTTTTGAACAAAGGCAGGATAGTCTATTCTGTTCAAACAAACCTGTTGTTCCTATTGCACCCAGCCACAGATATTTAGAAAAGGAGGAAAAGAGCAAAATTACTTTCCTCAGCTTCCAGAAATCTACAGCTTAGGGAGAATTTAGAGCTAGAAGTTGTATGTTTGAATTACCAGTCCTTCATTAAGTTTTCTTCTATTGCATTGCCCATGTAAGATTATATGTCCCTAGTATTTTCCATGCTGTGTCACGCACATTTGGAGGGTAGCTGTAGAGGTTTCTTCCAATCTCATTGTTTTTATTGGCCTACTTTTGATATTTATGTTGTAGTTACAGTTTCAGTTCCTGGTTTAGTGCACATTTATAAGATACTGTATTTTCTATTTTGAAGTAAAAGAGGAGCAAGAAAAACTGTTAGCATCCGGCAACCACACCTTGATGCCCCCAGAGTCTTGGTATGGTGCATTAATTTTTCAGTTTGTAATTTGCCAGATGCATTTAATGGAACCAATTTTCATTACATCTGTTCTATGGTTCAAAGAGCTCTTTTAGTTGCCAAAGGGAGCCAGCTTCACACAGATTCAGAGAGGGTGCTAATGCACTGTATCTTGAAGTATTAGATAACTAGGGATGGTTTTATAGCAAACAGATTATTTTTAAGACAGGCAAATTCTATATTCATGACTTGCCACTATTAGAATTCAAATTTAAACTGCTTAAGTCTCTTCTGCAAAAAACCATATATTGATTTTAATGTAATTTTCTACATAATGCTCTCAGATTAATTATCTTTTTAAGCAATTATATATTTCTGTTTATTGGTAAAAGAAGACATACATAAGTAAATACTGATTTTAATACTAAGAATAGCTTAGTAAAGCTTTCTCATTAAATGCTAAAAGATGTGAGGACTAACATTTTTTAATTTTCCATTCTAAGACAAGACATTTTATTATACCAAAACAAACTCACATTACCAAGAAAAGTGTACAAGTTGTGCATAATTTTAATCTTCATAAAATGTGTAACAGTTGTATGGTATTAAATTCAAGATTTCACTTGACAGCAGCTTTCAATGAAAAGGTTTTTCCTCATGGGCTGAAGAAAATTTGAAATGTTCTACTACACTTTGAAGTTCTAAAGCATTAGCCATATGAGAATTATAAAGCATTAATCCTGAAGAGTTTCCACCTGACAGTCATGAAATAGCATACCTGTGTGAAAAGTGACTCAGTTTTACTTCCTCAGGCAATGCTTTCCTTTTTTTCTGCTGCTTCAGAAATATCATGCATCATGTCATACTGAGAAGATGGCCTTGGAATGACTGGATCTTTTTGAAATTTCTGAAGTCTACACTATCACTGTGTTTATCTAAGACATTTCAAAGACATTTTAAAAAGTTGTTTATACTAGTTTTATTTTAGTTTGATAAGCCATGTGTAAAAGGTGTTCCAAAAGAGTAATCAAAAGCTTTTTTTCACTGTGTCGTTCTAAACAAATGTTTTAAAGAGAAAATTGTAATGGAAGGAGCAAATCTATTAGCAAGAGTTCATGTGCAATTTAAGAACATTAGATATCTCCCAGCTCAGTCAGAGACTGAGATCAATCAGAGGTTTGTCATGTTGCCTACCTTTAGGTTTTATACTGGTCATGTTGTAAAGTCCACTTTTTTTGGGCTTTGGGCACCAAACAGACAATTTCTTTCTCTCCTTAAGAGGGAAAAGATAGCGGCAACAAGCAGTCCTCCAAGAATCCTAATCTTTTGTTTTTTCTCATTCCATGGAGCACAAGAAAAGGAATCTTAACTTTATTGTGTGCTCTGGCAAACAGCAGGACAGTGATGTTTCCCCCTTCTACTGTCTGCCCTGGTTTATATTATATACCGAGCTAATGACCAGATTTACATTTCCTTGAAGTAAAAACAAGTCCTTATAGTGGGGGTAGTTTTGTCACTGAGACTGACTGAAAGGGGAGTTGAATTTGAATTAGCCATTATGAGGTGAAAATGCATGAAATGAGGAAGGTACTGAGGAGAGGGGTGAAGGAAGATATTGAATCCAGGTCTGTATTTCGAGTTCAAGATTTGGGGTCACGGAATTTACCCAATTGAGAAGAACACAGAAAAGCAAGAACAGCCTCAGAAGGGAAATGAAGAGTTCTCAAGTATGTCCATATTACATTAATGTTTATAGAGGAATACTTAATACTCACTTAAATTAAAATTTAGAAGCAACTGGAGGTGTTTGTTACCCTGTGCATTGTCACAACTGGAGACTTTAAAATGGGAAAGAATTATCAAACATGATTATGTAAAATGAAGCCATTGGAGCTTTTCTGTAAACAAATGCATTCTAATTTCCTTTTCACATTACTGCACCTTCTTTTTTAATTTCCTAGATTTTTTTTATATTTAGATGCATTTGAAATTAGGTGTTTTTATGCAATAAGACTCATAGTATTTCCATTGCTAAGACACAAAATAGCTGTAGGTGTAAATTTATGACTGAAACTGAAAGAATAAATTGCTTTTCAAAAAAATCCACTTATAGTCAGTAAGATATAGTCATTTGTAATGCTTTTTTTTTTTTTTATTTCTGCTACCTAACAGAACCTGAGTACTTGGTAACATCAAAATTTGACAACTCATTTTTGCCTTAGGTCTGGCTTTCCTACCAACAAGTTCACCATTTAAACTTTTTGGCAGTGTTCCACTGCAGTTTTTTTCTTTAATTTCCTGAGTGAGAGCTGCTTTTGCTCCAGCTATTGAGAAGATCCCAAGTCAAATTTTCTCTAGAAGCCATAACAGTTCATAACCAAAATTAATTTCTAGCCAGAAAGCATGGTATAGCCACTACAGTGGAACAGTCTATGTCATCCCAACTTTGAAAATGCAACTAGTGAGATGGAAAGCAGAGGGATTGGAATTTGCTCATCAGTACATGAAAATTGACAAATTTCAGCCCATAGATCCAGCTTCACCTAATGTCACATCCTGAGAAAATAGTATTTTAAAGAACAAAAAACCCTCTAAGAATATCTAATGAACTCAAATTTCAACATAAAATCTTTTTTTTCAAAATAGTTTAGTTAATATTGTCCAAATTGCATTTGGCTGTTTTCCTGGACTTTATGTTAGCAGGGATGACCTTGGAAACACAACAGGTTATAAAGTTTACCATTACATTTAGTGATAAATGAGTATTTTTAGGAGAAAACACTAAAAGATATGGATTTTTTTTCTAGGTAGTACTACTTACTGCTAGGAAAATTTAGGCATTCCAGATGCAGAAATAAACTGAGACTAAGGACTGAAAATACTCCCAAGAGACTACTGTGTAAAGCACATGAAATCTTGCTTTTATTACACTGTTCTGTCTTTTGTTCTCTTCTGAGGTTGCCTCAAGTGAATGTAGATCTATTCCTGTGTAATTTATGAGAGAGAAAAAGTAACTTCATCCAGAGAGGACTTCTCTAGTCTTGTAGAGAGCACGTCTTGCTCACTGTGTGTTTGTGATGTTAATGTCTCCTTTGTGCTTAGATTACTTTTTCAAAGCACATAACTTCTCAAGGTGCATACTTTTCCAAAATACAAAGCTGCTTTCTTTATAATTTAGATTTATCCTGGTGCTGTGCATGGCTTGGTCCACATACTGAGTGTTCATGGCCTATATTTTGATTATAATTGAACTCTTGTGATTTAAAATATGGAACAGGGCTGTTGTCAAAATAAGGACAGTGAAAGTTGAAATAAATAAGTAAAAATAACTTAAGAGCTTATCAGATGACACTAACAAATCAAACATTTGCAATAATTTTTTATTCATGGATGTTGTAAATTTAATATCCTTTTATCAGTAACTAGACTCAGGGCTATAATGAAAGGTACTAGATACAACCAAGTATTCAGGAACCTACAAGGCAGACCTGAATTTTAAGTTCTCTTTCCTCTCTTTTGCAGCAATGCAAACTCCTAATGTACATCATCATGTTTTTTCCTGTATCTGCCTTTACTGTCTGGCCCCATCCTTTCCATTCTCCAACATGTAAATAGCTTTGATGGTTGTGACAGGACTAGGGAAATGCAGGTTTAAATTAAACATCCAGATTATCATAAATTGATTATTACACTAGGCTTTTTGTAAATTATGTGAGAAAGGAGTGTGTGGGGGTCAGTAGATGGAAGCATTTTGTGGCACACCACAAGATTTTCTATATTTTCTGTTTTGACCAGTTCATTAGTTTGAAGTCTTTAAAGAGTGACCTAAATTCTGCGGCTAGTCAAGATGGGCCACAGACTAATTACTGACATTTTCAGGACAGGGTATGTTCTAGGTTTGTGTAAAAAAAATGCACACCCCATATTTGCATTCAGTAGAATTTTGGCATTTTTGTGTATTTATGGCATCTCAGGATATTTTAACAGGAGTTCTAGAACTGAAATGCACGTACTTCAACTCTCATCCCACTTGAAGTGCCTAGACTCTTCACTTTGCGAAAGCTTAATATATTGTCATTGTAGAGATTTAAAAAATGCTCAGAAGAATATGCTATATAGTAAAAACATAGCACCTATACTGTACTTTTAATAAAAAGAGTCAGATCTGATATAAGTTTGTAGTGGAATCAAACCAACTTTTTGATTCCAATTATTTTGGATATGTGTTAGTGATAAAAAATGCACATGCTAATCCACATATCTTTTAGATATGATTGCAACAGGAGTATTACATTTAGAAAGTTCTTTTGTTGCTTTTCAGCCCTTTCCTCAGCATTGGACTGTATTTTTTCCTAGGAAGCTGTAATCCTTTCAGCTTGAAATGATACAGAAATTTAGCTATTGCAGTGTGTGTGCCTTTGACTTGGAAAGAGTGAAACAGTCTGCTAGCAAAGACTAAAGTGAGCACAGGGCTGTTCAACAGGAGCATCATGAACTTCATATTTTTTAGCTAGAAACGAAATGTTTAATCCAGAATCTGTGTGTATTTTAGCCTGCTATATTTTCCAATAATCCTTTATTACATTCATATTTCTGTGACAGATCTGCCACATGACATCATTATGCCATGTGATTCTGATTTCGCTTTTATGTAATACCACAGAGCAGATTGTTTTACATGCATCACCAACATCAAATTTAAGCCTTGCTAATTTATATTCTAAAAATTTTCTTGAGAAGGAAATTTACTTAGTTTTGCATAATCTGTTTTATATTAATCAATATAATTTCATATTTTTACTTGTGTCTAAGTGAATCTTAAAAAGATTTCATTATTCCATCAGTTTCCTAGGCATTGAACGATCATCTTTTATTCCTAAAGAGTTATTGCTTTTTTTCCCCCAACAGTACATACCTTCATGTACCACTTACTCTTCTGGTACTTCATGTAACTACTAAACATCAGGATACTGCTAAAGCTTTTCAGCACAATAGCTTGAATTTATTGGTTCTGCTATTTTTAATATGTTTTAGTGGTACAAAATCTTTAATCCACTGCCATTTCCAAGGCTTTCTCATTACTCCTTTTCTACAATTAATGGACTCTATTTTCCATTATGATTTTCAATCGAGACTGAAACAAAAACTCTTTTTCAGAAATCCTTCTTCCATTTAGTGAGTTACTTTCCCTATTTCTGCTTTGCTTCCATTGTGCTCCCCTTGCTCTTTGTCTGCCCAAATGGAGCCTGGTCCCCCTGCATTTCTTTTGGAATACACCCTTTTGTACCTTATTTGATACAATAGTTGGCTTTTGTTAAAGGATGTGGTCTATGTAAATACTCCTTGGTTATCTGTATTTCTTTTCTAACTTTAATTTCTTTGCCATTTCAAGTTAGTCTGCCAGCACAGAGACCACATTATAAAGTTCTTACAGAGAGATTGTGCCTGAATTATGACTAAAGTTCCTCAGTGATGCTACCATAACTAGTTGCTGTTTGTGTTTCCTTTGTGCATATGAAATAAAGTACATATTTCAGCAACATCCAAGAGACCTGACAAAATTACTACCATGAATTTCTGTTCTGTTAATTTTTTTCATAAAAAATTTAAACTTTTATGAGCGTATTTAAATAGCAATGAAAGCAGTCATCTTTCTATATTTTTATTTATTAGTAGTACATTTGCCTGTAAACAACTGTAATAATTATGACCAAATATGCAACAAATTCACTTCTGCATAGTAATACCCTGAGAATCCCATTGACTTCAGGCAGTTAAAATTGTCTGACAACCCAGAATCTGACCAATTAAAAATTAATTAGATTACTGTTAATATAGTTGAATAATGTTTCATATTAGGAATGCTGAATTTTTTTAAAAAATTTAATCATTGTATTTTTTAAAAAAAATTAAATTCCCTCCTTCTTCATGGTGCAATATGTAAGTGTTGCTTTGCAATATTTTAGTTCAGTTAAATGTCTTCTTAAGAAAAAGAAACATGCTGATTTTTATTGCTTTGCAGAGTAAATGTTAATAAGTGAAATTTCACCGATGATTAAAATCCATTTTCTGAAGTATAATTTTTCTTTTATGGAGGCTGAGCGCCTTTGTAATAGGCATGTTTAGGTTTAAAGTTATTATTGCTCCTACATCAGTTACTATTTAGTGTGTATTAGAAGGATGCTTTAATGAATTTTTCTTTATTTTAATGAATGGAATTTTTCTTTATTTTTAATATGTTAATTAGGCTATATATTTGAAGTATTTTTTAAACTGTTGGACCGCTTCCCGACAGCAGGAAGTAGCTTTCCCATATAGTGTATTTTAGTTGCATAATTCAAATTTATATATATTTATGTCAGCTGAAAATTACCAAGTTATTTGGACTTGACACAATGCTAAACAAAATGTAGAACTCACATTTTATGCCATTATGACTGAAGGCACTTGCATATGTGTTTTGAGATTTATTCTTAATGTGAGCTATCACACATTCTTTTCCCCAGGGGGGGAAATAGATATAATTATATATATATAGTGTGCATGTGTGTGTTATATATAAATATATGTGTTTATCTGTAAATACAGATATCTCTTTATTTTGATAGAACTACACCCCTGTAATTGAAGCAGTGCATTCTGAAATTGAGACCAAGGAGGTATGCAAAGGAAAGCTTTTTTACACCATCTAGAAAAGAGGAATATTTAAATCTGCATTAATTTCCCATATATTTCTGGTTTTATGGTAAGGGTACTGTTTCAAAGAGTCATAAAGGACAAAAACATGGTGAGACTCTGTTTCAGATTTGCATCTGTGTTACACTTAAGACAAGTTTTTAGTTATAGGTAGACCAGATAGCATTAAGGTTGAGTATCTTCAATTGCTTTAGTTAATTTCCTTGTAATTTATGATAATTTTAAATTGTTTATCCACAAGTTTTCTAGTGCACCCTATTTAAGTCAAGAGACAGATAATAAATAATTGAGAAAGATATAATATTTTATTGCATATTCTATATATAGAATAGACTGTTCTATACTGTATTCTCTGAATGATGTAGATTTCCAAATTGCAAATATTCCTATCATATAAAGGTATTTGGGTATTATCCTTAGTTTAAATGCATGAATAATTATTTACATATTTATCAGTATTAATTTTTTGTCATTGGCATTTGCAAGTGCTTTGATGTTACTGTGATGAAGTTAGATGAGTCTTGCATTTGGTTTCTGTTTTTTTGACCTAACATGTATTATACTGGCATGATAAGACACTATGGGATCGGGCACTACAAAGCAAGATAGCAAGATAAATAGATATCTTTATAGCAAGATAAAAAAGCATGGTAGGATTTTCTTTTATGAAGAAAGATAAAAGCAGGTAATAAGAGAACTGAAAAATATCTTGATTATTCTAGTCTATTTTTCACTAACATATCTACTTATCTATCCAGCTACTAATTTTACTCACACGGTGAAGAAACAGATGAAATAGATGCAAAGGCTGTTCCTACATTAGTAGGAACAAGAGGGAAAAAAGCAGGATGAACCTTGAGACACACCTCATGGTGAGAGCTATAGGGAGAAGAATATGAATATGACATGATGTAACAAGGCATCACCAAAAAAAGAGTGAAGGCAAGTGGCATGAGAAAGAAAATAAGGGGAGGACATCTCTGTAACACCTGTATATTCCTTATCTTGCAGCATCTGTTTTCTGAGATTGATGAGGCAGAAGAATTTGCTCCACTGTACTAAACAAGTTCCTCATACAGCGCAGTAACAAAATTCAGGAGCTAATGGAAGGACTGTTCATGAAGGCACATACATAGTCTTGAAAATGCCCAAAACGAGATTCTCTAAATTTTAAACTCTCAATCAGTAATACTTAGAATTTCCAAAAATGCTTTTTACTAGATGTTATTTCTACTAGCTGAAAGCTGCTTGTAGTTGTTTAATGCTGGTGAAGTCTGCTGCAGTTGAGGGCTCAGGGGTTCTCTTGTTTGCCTACTTCAAATCCTGCAGCTCGTGTGCCTGCTAGAGGTACCCTCTAAGGGGTCTCGAGGGTTGGGTTGCTAAGTCTTATCAGATGATATGGTAGGTGATAGGTAACTGCCTGTCAATATCAGTGCCAGCATCTTATTGTTTGAAATCAATCTTTACATGTAGCTCTTTCTCAAATTCAGTATCATAATTCTCAACACTGCTATTTCTCATTATTTTCCCCAAAGATGGTATTATTTTTATCTTTTCTTTGATGTTGTGTTGAACATCATTTAAAGAACATTGCCGTTCTGAATGATATCTTTCCATTAAAACTTGGAGAAAAATGTGAACAAATCTTTAAAAATTGATCTATTCCTGGCATTTGGGATGAAAACTAACATTTTCTCTCATTTTTTTTGTTTTGTTGTTGTTGTTTTGTTTTAATTTTCAGAAATAGGTTTTTGTCTTTCTATAGACTATAGCTAGTATTTACTTAAGAATAGCATGTTTATATTATCTAGATTGCAAAATCTGGGATAAAAAATGGGGATTTTGTAAAAATCATAGGATTCAAAAAAGAGTCTTATTTTGATGGATGTATAATAGCAGTACTTGTATGGAATTTCCTAGTCATTAAGAGAATAATGGCTACTCACATTTCCCCAATGCAGTCATCCAATGTTTAGAGAAATCTTTATGAAGAAATTGACCAGACATAAAAAGTTCTTCTCTTGTAAGTGCAGGCACTTAATTGACTGCTCTGATCATTAAAATAAATTAGACTTCATTCTCCACAACTCCCCATGGAACTTTTATCTCAGGAGAAAATTGTAAAACAATTCACTGTTGCAATGCAAAACAGAAAACCATGTTTTCTATACAGTAGCTGTGCCAAAGTATGCACATTTCTTTTTTCCATTGTCTTTGCTCTGTCATCCCTTAAATCAGCTTATTTTAATTGTGCTCACTTCCTTTCTCTCTCTTACTCCCCCCTTCTTGACAAGACAAGACTTCAGTGTCTGCTTCAATACTTTTGATTTCTCAAATAGTCTAACTTTTTCATGAGGTTTAAGAACCATAGCTGGAGGTAGCAATTCCAGTAAAATTTTCTTCCAAGATACCACATCTTTTGTGACTGTCTAATTAGTTTTCCTTCCACATGCTAATCTTGTATTTCTTCTGCTCAATGTCTATTCTGATAATATAGTATAACTCATTTTATTATTACAGAAAGCATAATCAAACAACTGTTAAGATAACTCTTATATCTCTATTGGAATTTTTAACTATAGGGGTTTGGGTTTTTGGGGGGTTGTTTTTGGTTTGATTTGGTTTTGGTTTTTTCTTATTATAAAAGATTCCATGTCTTTAGTTTCCTTTAATTACTTTCTAAGGTGATCTTAAAAACTTTGTATCCACTTTCTAGGTGCTATTTAAATCTTAGAAAAACAAGGCTTGAAGGTATCTCAGGAGGTCATTTAATCTTCTGCCAAAGGCAGAATCTGCTCTGCTTAAGTCATTCCTGTCAAACATTTCTCTAACCTGCTTCTAAAGACCTCTAACCCCTTCCAACACATTTTATGATGTCTTTCTGTAATCACAGTTTGAAGGTTCTTTGATAGTAATTTGTAATTGGAGTTTTTCTTGTCGCAGTTTAAATTCAGTAAATCTTACCCTGTCCAACAAGAATATAAAGAATATTTCTTTTCCCCTCATTCACTTATCATTTAGCAGTCTTTTTGTTTTCCTAAATCCATGCTTCCTGTAATTTTTGAGTTATATCTTCATCAAAGCTCCATTCCTAAAATTGGACCCAGTAAGCACCTGTGTGTTTCCAATGACAGAGAGAATGGAAGACTGATTTCCTATGTATTGCAAGCTACCTTTTATTGCAGTTCCCATTACAGTTGCTGTTTTCATAGCAAGTAAAATGTATGTTGACTTAGGTGAATGTGTGATCCTCCGTGACCCCATATTCCTTTCTACATAATTATCAAAAAATAATCCCTGCCATGCAGTTGATCATTCTTGCCTAAGTGCTGTATCCTCAATCAAAAGATTTGATCAGCTGCTTGATCTCCTTGCCTCGGCTCTGAGACATATAAATAACTTTAATCATGAACAGCTTAATATTTCATCATAGGACTTCTGCAAAAGTATAATCATACAATTTGAGCCACTGCCATGTTTGTAATTTACAGATTTCTGGAAGCTGTGTTCTGTAACATTTGTGAATAATTTCTATCAGTTTTCAGACATTCAAGGTTTCACTGAGAGTTGTAAAAAGATGTGTATATCTTTATATATATTATATATTTAATATACACACACACGTTATTATTGTTTATTAGATCCTTTTCATACAGCAGTCACTTTAAAAAGAGGCAGAAAAAAATATAGTGTTGCCATTTGTCAGATTTCTTAAAAGACTTAAAAGATTATTGAGCATAAATTTCAACTTCTTTTTCTTTTCATAATTTAACTAGTTTTCTTTTCATTTAATCTCTAGAGGTTTTTTGTGGTTATAAGTTTACTCTTAAAAATTCATTTCATAAAAAAAGATAATCCTTTGTTGTGTCAAATTAATTACAGGAGGAATCAAACATGGAATATGCAAAGACAAAAACCTCACAGATCTATATGATTATGTAGAAATTGTAATCATAGGAATACAAAAGTGTGCCTTTTTGATGGCAAAGTGATTTTATTTTATCAGAGTATCTTTTAAGACTTATTATACACTATGGAGATCAATGACTAGCTTTAAGATACTTCTTCACCTTCCCTCTCTTCATGAATTCCATCTCCTGACAAAGATCTCAATTGAAGAGTTTTATCATTTTCATTTGGAAAGAGAAGGAATGACTCATCTTGGAATCTTTAAAGGTATAGCACTGCATTTCACTGTAAGTTGACCTCCTAAATAATTATGTCATGGTTTTTGTTTTTGAGGATCTAAAGTTGTAATCCAAGAAAATTTGTTACATTTTTGGCTGTGCTCTGTTCTCAGTTTAAAATAATTCTTTTCATCTCCCAAATTCAAGCTCTTCTAAGCTAGCATAAACCAATGAAGCTAGGGAAAAATGTTATTTTTAGAAAAATGGGCTAGGGGGCTTATGTTCAACATGTATACATACAACTCTTAAAGTTCCTCAGGCTGTATTCAGGCACACTAAGGTGTGACTGGTTTTGAACAGTTTACTTTGACCCTATCAAAATGAAGTTCTGGATTTAAAATATGACATTACGGGGGTGGGTCTTGCATGTATCTCTTCAAATGCAGCAGTTTTTTCTCTGGAGAATTGCTTAGTAGCCTGCCACTTAGAAAAATGTGCTTGTTCCAATACTGGATTTATTTGAGACCATAACATTGTTTAAATATAATTGTTTTCATTACATGAGTTAAAAATATGTGCTTGACAAAACTTTAGAGTGGTACATGTGATGCAAGTGCCTGTGTTTTTTCCCAGCTACAGGTTGTCTTGCTCAGCAAAAAGAGGAGGCATCATCTGCCTCTCTTCTTCCTTTTCTCCTTCATTCACTTTTTCTTTCATACTGCAATTGTATGCTCTTTCATTAGCTACACTATTTCTATGATTCTTCTCTCAGCCACTGGAAACTTTAAAAAGGCAAAAAATTACCCAGGTTGAGTTTTGCTGTCATTTTAGTGAGTGCTACTTGCCTCCAGAGGGGCTCAATGCTAAAACAGTATGGAAGAGCGTGGAACGCAGGAACAATTTTTAATCACCAGGAGTTGTTTAGTTGGTTTAGCAGGGTTTTTTTGCAGCTATTGTCTCACTAAGCTAAATAAAAATACTGCTTGTCCCTGCAAGTCTTGTTTTCCTTATCTCCATAAGTGTTCATGTCTTCAAAATGATGATTGGCAAAAGGCAGCTTTTGTCTACCCTGTAAATCATTCATCCTTATTGTATACTAATCAAGATGTACTTTCTTGTTGTCACAAACAAGGTAACGTAATCAAATTATCAAATAGAAGAAGTCATCAGCTACAAATAATGATTTAGCATTAGAAAATGAATGTTACTCCTTTTTATACAACACAGTCTCTTTCTGGAAATTGAAGGAGATGCAGTCCTTGAATTTATTTGCACAAACATGCAAGACACAATCCCAAAACACACACAGCTCAAATTTGCATTTAATTAAAAGGTATGACTAAAATTAATATTAATTAAGACTTTTTTTTTATATAATGGATATTGGCAGTCACATTTGTTCATTCGTGTCTTTCGCCTTTTGGTGGAGCTTTTTTCATTTTTTCTTTTAGGTTGTTTGTTTAGCTTAATTTTCTTCTTATTTCCTCTGTTCTTCAGATATTTGGGATTTCTTGTTTAATTTTGCATTTTTATGTGTGGTTTTAGTTCTTTATGGGGTAGCTGTTCTTGTTTGGCTTTGTGTGTATTCTACTTTTTTATTACGTTAGTCTAAATTTCAGGTTACTGATGTCTTCTAGGGATTTCTGCAGCTAGTAGTTTTTCTTACATTAAACAGCTGATACATGTAAAATTTGACATACATTTTCAAATTTGAGGCATCTTTTTTGATTTAGTGACTAATGGCTCAATTTCTGTTCTGTGATCTCACTCTCAAGGAATTGCTAATAATAAGGAATTGTCACATCATGCATCTGACATATGTCAAGAATAATGGTAAAGGAGATAATTGTTTATTGTCATAATCATTCAGCTTCCAGCAGAAAAAAAAAAGTATTTAAGTGCTATTTGTTATCAAGTCTGGTATACAAGACCGTGGTGACAAAACAGTCATTTGGGCTGCCACTGAAACACAGGTATTTTGTTTGATGCCCAAAGCAACTCCAAATAAAGCCAAAAACAAGCCAGTTTGGCAGTTTTCAACGCAAAATTAGGTCTTATAGACCAGGTGCTCAGTTACTTTCTTTAGCTACACCAAACTTTTCAAAGGATGAAAACATTTTTAGAAGAAATGTAAATATATAGTATGAATCTGTAGGTATTTGTATATAGAACTGATTTGAGAGTTTATTCATGAAAACGTACTTCCTTCAAATGACCATCCTAAATACTTCAGTGACGATTATCAGTCTTTGGTGAGCATCAAAGAAATAAAGCTCAGAGTACAAGCACTCTAGATCAAAGAGGGGAAAACATATCTTTCAAAATAAGCACTTGACAGAAATAATGAATATTTGAACTTGAAGACTGAATTAGAGTATTGAACTAACTTAATGGCTACTGACTTGCATTGTTATATAAGGTAGAGATTTTGTAGTTGTTTTGAATTCCTGCACTCTTGGCAGACTCTGGTGGAAGTTACCATAAAAATGTTATTCTCTGTCTCTAAAAATTAGCTGATATTGCTCACAGATTTTCTTTTCTCATAAGAAGCAACAAGAATTCATGAAGAGAGGGGTGAGAAGTTACTTTTGCTTTGGGAAAAATTGCAGTTTAAGAGGTAGTGGAAAAGCTCAAGACTTCACTTAAAATAAATCAGCATTCTGAGTTTATGGCTCAGAGCAGTGAAAACTCCCCATGATACATTTCATACCATAGCAATAGATTTATTTTGCTTTTTGAGCAGATTTTTCAGATCTGTCTGAAAAGTGCACAGAAGGTACCATATGATCATCTGTGTAAGCTGGATGAATCAGAACAGTCCACAGTTCTACAGAATTTATCTTGTTTAATGTGACCAAAAGGAAAAAAAATCTTTATTTCTAGACTAGATAGATATAACAATGATATTTAGATTTATGAAACTTGAGCCATCACCGCTAATGTTTATGCTGGAGTTGAATCTGGTGAAGGATGTCAAATGCCATGAGGGCTTCTACAGGTACATAAGCAGCAAAAGGAAGACAAGAGAAATCAGGAGCCTGATGATAAATGGGACAGGGGCACAAGTGATAGAGAGTATAGAGAAGGTTGAAGTACTGATTGCCTTCTTAGCCTCAGCCTTTACTTGTAAAAAAGCCTTCAGTAATATCTGCTGGGAACCAGGGGGTGAATCTGGAGCAGGAAAGGTGTACCCTTAGTGAAAGAGGATCAGCTCAGGGAATACTTCATAAGTCCATGAGCAGTGATGGGATGCATCCATTAAAGCTGATGGAGGAAGCTGATATCATTGCAAGTCAGCATTAATTCACCAGTGGAAGTCAGACATTAGCAGCCTGATAACCTTCTGTAATGGAGTGCCTGGTGTGGTGGATATGAAGAGAAAGAAGTGGATTTTGTCTATTTTGATTTCAGTAAGTCTTATGACACTGAATCCCATAATATTTTCATAAAGAAGCTGTAGAAGTGGAGTCTGGATGAGCAGAGAGTGAGGTGAGCTTAAAAATGGGTGACTGGCCAAGGTCAGAGTGTTGTGACCAGTAGCTGAAGCCTAGCTGAAGGCCAGTACCCCAGGTGTATCCCATGGGTCAATACTGAATCAAATCCAGTTCAGCATGATCTGGATGATTGGTTAACTGCAAATGAATAGTAAAACCTTTTAATGCTTTTAATTGCTTTTTTCATCTTTATAATGTGTGGAAAAATTCTGGCTTGTGCTTATTTAGCTTTCTGATACAATGGGTGCCATAAATTTAAGAAAAAGATGGTTTATTGTACTTTGATTCAGATGTCTTCTGTTATTTACATAGGCCAAGACTGGAAAGCAAACATGTCTGACAAACTATTTCCAGACTAACAAGAGCAAAGACAACAAAAACTTGACTGTTGCCTAAAATATTGGAGATTATTCTTAGGCTTTAAAGATTCACTTTTATTTTTAGACATAAATGGGTTTTCCCTTTCCTTTTCCTCTTTCTCTTTTCCTTTTTTTTTTTTTTTTTCCTTTTTTGTGTGATTGTACAGTGATTTTGCTTGAGCTCATAATGAAGTGCTTTTGATCAGCACTAAAAAAAGTCTACTGGTTGAGTCCCTAAATGCAAAACTTGTGATGAGAATAAACTTCAAGGTCTCAGAATGCACTTATCAGATCTACTGTATGAATAAGTGTCAGGTCCCAAAGCAGATTGCATAAATCTTTCTGGTTGAGCCTGGTGAGTGCAAAGCTTAATACCCACAGGCTTGCAATCTTTTTGAAGGTGATTATAATTCAGCACCAGCTTTGCATCCTGGATGAAGGTTCCCCTTGAACACAAAGTATGTTACATGCTTGTGTGCTAGTGATCAAAATACCCAAAATGTTGCCAGTCTTGCAATTCTTGAACCTGCAAAATGATGTTAAAATGCTACATTCACTTAACTAAGCTGTAAATTCAGCCATTATAGATTGTAGGCACAGTTCTACTTCATATGCCAAAATCTAATTTCAGTCATAATATTTTGTTTTTTACCTTCCTCTATGGTGTACTGTAACTCAAAGATTACTGAAAGTTTATGAGTGGAAAATTTAAGATTTCATGACTTTTGTATTTGCACATTGAGGTAAGAATTACTGCCTGAGGAAACAAATATGTAACTAATTTTTCAAGTAAGTATAGGTGGTAGATGTTCATCCATGATTGCATTTGCAGTCATACTATACAGAGCTTTGTGATTTAGTTGTTGGTAAGGAATAATATATTGTTTTATGATCTGTTTATTTTGACTCTTCATTTAGGTAATGGTCCCAAGCTTTTCAGTTTCACAATTCTACTAAAAAAATTTTACTGTGTTTTTTTTAAATTTACCATGAACTATGAGTTTTGTAATAACAACTATCTCCAACTTCTTACTAGCAAAATACTGAAGACAATAGACAGAAGAGCTTGTTACTGTAACAGTCTATCAAAAATACTCTTAAATATTAAAAATACTCTTAAAGCTCTATTAACCTCATACAAAATATTTTCCTTATTAAACTAAGGAACAGTGTGATCTCAGTTGTTAAAGAATATACTGCTGAAAATTTCCTCCTACTTTTAAGAGTGCAGCATAAATCAAAGTATAGCTCAAAAAATTTGTTGCGTTCTTTTAATAATTCTTTATCTTTGTTTTTGGGTGATTACAAAGTAACAAAGTAATCTTCAAAATTCACTGATTCACATAAATTCATGCTTCCAACCCTTGATAAAACATAATTTAAGCCTACTTTACTTGAACAATTTCATCTTTCCTTGGCAGTAAAGTTTTAAGGTAATTTTGTTTCAACCTCAGTCCTTTCCTAGGAAAGGAATATAAGCTCTTTTGCTCAGAAAACTATTCCCTTTGTCATTTCTATACCCTATCAGAAGGTATTACAGAATGATTCTTCCCTTGCTTTGTGGTTAAATCCAAAACATTGTCCATAAAGTCAAATGAAGAGCAAAATTTGATATAAATATATAGACTTCAACTGCTTTATCAGCTCAGTAAGTCAACTCCCTCTTCCACTACAATCAAACAAACAAAAATATTCTTAAAAGTTGCAAGCTATAGAGATACCTTTGGAGAAGTATACTGATATGAGTTAGAATGACTTGAATTTTAGCTATGTTGTACTGCTATGTCCAGTTTCAATTTTATGTTGATTTCCATGACTATTTAGTGTGTATATTAGTACAGTGTCCCTGTACTGTGTCTAATACATCACTGTTACATGGCTATTAGGTGCTGTAAGGTAGATAAATAGCCATAAAAGGACCTTACCCGTCAGAATGGTACCATTATAAGCACTTAAGTTACATTTACAATGTGGTGAACTAAATCATTTTTTGGGTAAACATCATAATATGAACTGATGTTTACATTCTTCCTATTGCCTGCTTATCTCTCTCTTTTTTGACATACAGATAAACATGCATACACAAATATGTACAATGATATGTTCAGTGTGTGTGTGTGTGTGATAATTTGTGCACAAATGTGCTCATGTTTTATTAAATCTTCCCTGGCAGCTGTACTTTTTCTGTTGATATGTAGAGTTTAACCAGAGGCTAGGGAAAGAATGATCACTGAGTGTCCTGCTCTTCAATCTATTCATCAAACTTATGTGCAGTATAATGTTGAAGCAATTAGTTGCAGACATAAGTGTATTTATACTGAATTCCATTTGGGATGCTGTAAGGAAGTTCCAGCAAAGTTTATCATAGTTTTCACTCTTGTGTTTGTACTTGAATCAGTATAAATAATAGTTATACTGGGATAACATCACTCAAACCAGGGGCTGTGTTAAGATCACTGTTTTCATAAAAACCCCTACCTATTACTGGATCTGTTAGAACAGTAAAGCTTCTTAAGTCCTGACACTACTTTGGAGGTCATGTTGTTCTCACGCTAACAAGAGACTGTATTTCAACCTAACCAGCAGCATGGAATAAGTCAGCAATAATAAAAAAATTTCACTACCTCTGTTTCCCTAAATTTCTAAAGTTATCTGAGGTAACACTCAAAGCTAAAAGGACATTTCTTAGACACATTCATTTTATCCAACTACAGGAAACTATGATCTGTACAAAGGTAGTTTAAAGTTTTTTTTAACTTTTGGACAGGGAGATATTATCCACTCCCTTCAAATTATTTTAACTGTCACACTTCTACAATAAAGGATTTTTAAGGTTCTTTTGTTTGCTAAAGGTGAAACTCTGTTTCTCTTAAACATGAGGAAACCCTTTTGCAGTTAGCAGGACTGCCAAGACTGTAAAATTATTATTTTGAAAAGAAGTGAATGCCATTCTTCTACTCAGTATTTTATATTCGACTGCTTTTTTGAAAATAATTTTATTACATATGCTAATTATCTCAAGGTGAAAAATAAAACTATACCACAGATTAAAAAAAGAAAAAGTAAATTTCCCATGATAAGGAAAAATGAAAAAGCTGGACCAGAGAAATACATTTATGTAACAACCACTTGTAAAAAATTGGAATAAAACACTAATTGCTTGACTCCAGTGCTATGCTGGTTATACCTCAGTATTCAGGAATAATTATGGGGAACACACTGAAATCATTTTTCAGGTACTTTTTTCCCTCCTTTTTATTTTATATGCAGAAAGCATAACCATTTTGCCGTGAAGGCTCAGGCAAGCAAGGCTCCTTTCCATGGAAATAAGATGCTCATTTGACAGTAGTGTCCTTAGAAGTGTGAACTGAGATGCTCCACTCAGGTGAGTTAGCAGCTCCTAAGGTCACACAGGGCAGCAGAACTGTAGGTGCTTGCTGTTTCTGAACAGACTATGGAATGAGACATGATTCTTACACATAGCTCTCTTGGCTTTGGATACTTAAAATTCTACCTGAGCAACACTTCATTTTACCCATTTTTTTTCTCTGTTTCTCATCTAGTCAGTTAATGAAATGAGAATCTCATGTATTTTCCTATTTCCCATTCCTGTATAGCATTGCTACTTCCTCTGTTGTGACTTCAGACCCTATTGTTTATGATAAATCTTATTATCAGTTTTGTCACCAGGTTTTGAAGAGTCTGTCAACACTTTAGGAAAAGAAACATTAGCAATATGATCTGAAACTGCAAATTCCCTTTTGAATCACTTGGCACTTTACATCAGAAAGTTAGTAGTATTCTCTGTTTATTTTCATAAATATTTTTAAAACATCTTATCCTTTGAGAATGGCCATCAGTATATTTTTTCCCTAGCTGGAGATGGTGTCAGTAAAAGCATAGCACATTTACAGCTAGTGACAAGTTCTTGACTGACTGTATCCAGCAAGGGGTGCTTACGAATGCAACAGTCAAACTCTTTTCCTGAGAGACTGTGCTTTTGCTTTACAAGGTCCAGCTTCTACTGACTTAGTGATCAATTTGATATCTTGTTCCAGAATCTCTGTTTTGAGCAGGTACATTAGACAACATCAAACTAGCCCCCTCCAAGAAAGCTTGCTGTGTATGAATATCCTTGACCTTATGTGAGATGTTATGGATCTGGTTCAGGTAGCATTTTTGTCGTGTTGTGAGGCCAAAATTGTAGTTGACTTAAAATTCCTGCTGGTTCTTGGAGCATAGGTAATGTACAGCCACTGGGAAAAACACAGAGGGAAAGGCAAAAGGGAATAAACTGCTTGTAGCTCCTACATCCTTAAAGCATACAGATTTGTTTGGCTTTGGGTTTTGTGGGGCCTTTTGTTTTTGTTCAGTTTGGTTTTCTTAATAAATGGAGTATTTCTCATGTTTTATAAAAACATCTTCTTGTAGCAAATTCACACTTCTTTTCCCTGTCTAACTGATAAAATTTTTTACTAGTGTTTGTCCCTAAAATAGCTGAATCTGACAAATGAAAGAGTAAAATCCACAGTGAGCATAGATGAAAACCTGTGCTGATTCACCTGCATGTTACCAAATTAGCACCTGTTCACCATAACCCTTCATCACAATTGCTTCTTATCTAATTACATGCGTCCTCTTGTTGCTGCCTCTCAGAATTTTTTTGCCTTCTTTAAGCCACCTTGAATGATAACAGTGATTTCAGCTGGAGTGTTTATCTCAAAAGACACTTTTCCAATTGTATTCGGCATTTAAAAAAAACAACTTTTATTGATCCTGATTCCTATACTTAGACTCTGTTTGTTAAATAGGAACCAGACTTATTGTCTGATTTACAACAAAAATGTGTGTTATACTGTGTTTTCTTACAGTATCACAGATGATACACATTTGTCTAAATTTTTAAATAAGAGAAAAATGTATGCTTATGTCTGACATACTGGAATGCACAGATATACATATTTCTGTGGCAGTCCTTCTGTCCTGATTTTGGTAGACTGAAGATAGCACTTTATGTAAATGAGGTCAGTTGGAGCCATCAGGACTGGATTTTGAATATCTAAGTTAATAGACAGTCTTCATTTAATATTTTTTCACTCAGAGCAAAGTATTTTTATGTAGCTATTAGGTAAATTCGATTATGAATGTTACTAAAAACCACATAACACTTTCTTATGACAATATGGAATAAAATCTGTTTAGTGACTTCTTTGTGTTTGGTCCATAGCAAAACAAAGTAACTTGTAAAAATAATCATTGTGATTGCAAATACTGGTTGATATCTATACTACTTCTCAACATACTTTAATAAAATTGGATTGGGTTAAAATTAAACCAACCCATTATATTTTCCAAGATTTGACCATTAAAAATAAGAAAAATTATAAGGCTTTAGGCTTTTAAGACACAAAGATGGACACTGTCAATATGCCAGAAAGGTATCTTGGATCTTAATTTAAAAGACATACAGATGAGGGTAGTAAAAGTGTTAAATATTTTTTTGTTTAGTTGGAAGATTAAGATATAAATAATTTTTGCGTAAGAGAGAAGTAAATTCTCCTGCTTCTACTTGATGGTTTGAAAATTATAAGTACTAGGAAGGACATAGAAAAAAGGGATTGGAACCAGTCAGGCAGCAATTCTAATAAGAATGTGGGTCCAAGGCTTCTTATGAGTAGATTTCTTGTGACAAGTATAAACATGACTTGACATGGCAGACCTTGATGAATATCAAGAACAAAAACTGTGAAGTGTGCTTGTTGTGAACAGGTTCACATGCTTCTGTAGCAATACTGAAACAGCAGACAGCAAGGAATGTTCAGTATAATAAACATATCAACCTGAAGGATCCTTCATCTGTATCTCTGCTTCTTATTATCCAAAATAGAGCATACTCTCACTATATTTTCTGTGATTAAGTGATTCATTTCCTTCAGATGCACAGTGAGCTCCACTTCTGAATTAATTAGTATATCTATATATGTGTGTTGTCTCTACAAAAACAATTCTGTTGGTCCAAAATTACAGGAGTCCTGAAGTCTTTCTCTAATCTGAAATTAATATATAGTGTCATTTTATTC
This sequence comes from Melozone crissalis, assembly GCF_028551555.1. NCBI lineage: Eukaryota > Metazoa > Chordata > Aves > Passeriformes > Passerellidae > Melozone > Melozone crissalis. The sequence goes on along the minus strand of NW_026535784.1, from coordinate 28,054,940 downwards.
ACCCTTAAAAACAGATGGGACAAGACAATGATTAGTACAATCTGAATTTCTCAGAATTTAGGCTTTGATGAAAGTACAGGCAGCATAAAGTTTAGGGGTAAGAATCCATAGCTGAGAACACTGTATCACTAATCCCAGAATTCAAGTTGTCATCATTGACCTTGGAAAAGTAAAGATGATCTCACCTCTGCCTGTTCACCTCTAGTCTGTCCTATTTCTGTTTTTGAGGTATGTAAACTTTAATGGCAGTAAAGAACAATCCTGTGCCCTCAGTGAGACTCTCCAAACCATGTGCTGCTCTGTTGCTCCCTGCTTTCCCTTCACCCCTCCCCCTGTGGCAAGCTGGGGAGGAGCCTTGGGGGTCCATAAGGTAAAGATCACGGGTTGAGATAAGGACAAAGTTTTGGGAAACAGCAGCAGTGAAACAAGAAAACACAGTAACAGCTGCAATAGTAGTGGCAGAGGGAACAAGAAAGAACAGATTCACATGGAAAGACCAGGACAAGACACAACACCAGACAGCTCCCTACACCACCTTTACTCAACTGCACAAGGGACCCTTCTCCTCAGAGGAGAGTCCCTGTCCCCCACCCCCAGCAATGGTGTGAGGTGGTATAGAATAACCTCTGCGTCCTAGCCATGCCCCTTCACAACAATTGTGATAATTAACCCTGTCCTTTCCAGAACCAGAAGTGCTATTCAAAGGGAAATCTGGGGAAAAAAAAGCAGAGGCAAACATCCTGTATGTGGCCGGAGGAGCAGCTGCCATTTGCCATGCTGTTGGTGTTTGGCAGGCTAACATGTCTCCTTCAGATTTTCACATCATTACTTGAGCAGTCTCCAGACCTTTGTCTGTACATCCTGGTCCAAAGCATTTTGTGCTATGTGGCTTTGGAATCATAGACCTTAAGTCACTGTACTCTGTGAAAATGTGAGTGTTCTTCTGGAAAAATATAGGTGTAAATATAGTCGTCTAATTGGCAAAATGGAATTACTTCCTGATTTCTATGCTGTTTCATGTATCAAGCTGAAACATTGAAATAAATATCCAGAAGTTTGGAGATGAATTTTGAAAGCATCATATTATTATTTCAATTTTTAAAAATATATAATAATTTTATGAAGCTCAATTTATAAAAGAATGCACTACAGGTAGCCATAGGACTGCAAAGCATGGTCGTTTTTTACTTTTACTTTGAAATATGTTTACTCAGACATACTGCAAAAAATCAAATTTTATTGTAGCCAGTGGTATTTTAAAGCAAAGAACATCTCTAAGTAGGAAGTAGGACCTCACAAGATCAGTCTCGTTAAGAGAAAAAGAAATCTGAAAATAAGCTTGGACCTAATAAAAGGCTGCTACAACATTCTGGGTAAGATAAAGTAGATTATCAAATGATGGGTTGTGACAAAAGTTTATATATTTAGCAATTTTTGAACAGCGGTTGATTTTGCAACACAAAGAGAAGGGTTTCCATCTGCACAGGACACTGTCTATATTGAATGTTTCAAAAGATTCATTACAAGTTTTTCTCAAGAAAAATACTTTTGTGTTTGATGACATACTATTTATATGTATATCTATGTATTTGTATGTAAATCTATGTATCTATGTTTCAGTGCCATGGTTTAACCCCAGCTAGCAGCTAAGCACCATTCAGCTGCTTGCTCATCCCCCACAACAACAGGATCAGAGAGAAAATTGAAAGATTAGTAGCAGTATGTAGGAATTTCTATTAAAGAGTATTAAAAACTTTTCAAAGGAGCATTTTAAAATATAGATTACAAGACTTCTCTCTGTCTTTTCATATCTCTGCAATACAGTATGATTATGAACAGAAGTAAATGTTAGAAAGTGCAGGGCCGTAATTTTACATATTGTAGCTCAGAGAGTATGTATTGATTGTTTTCACATTAACTGATCTATCTCCAACACCATTAGAGGATTAATATATATTCATAAAATTTCATTTTCAATTATAGCCAAGCAACAAGTATAGGCTCTCTAGACATAGTACCTAAGAGCAGTACAGCATATTTCAGGAAATAAACTGCAAATTTTATACCGTCATATGATTGTACTCTTCAAAAGTCACTCAGACATTCTCAATATAGTTGACTTAGAAGTATGTACATTTCTTAGATTCCTACTATACCATGGTCCCAAGGCAAAGATTCTGTGGGAGTAAGAATTTTCCTTGAAGTGGGCAATTAGCTAAAGAAAAAAGAATCAATTTCTTATCACTTATCCAGAGTATAGAAGTTACTGTAATCTCTCATATCTATTTTTCATGTAAGTCTCCAAGTTATTTGCTAAGCTTGAAGAGAAGAAGAAATAAGGGGGAAAAATTAAATCCACTGAGTGTCTTATACCAATGAGAAAGTTTCTGCTTGCTGAAGAAACAGGATTAGTACCTCTAAAGAAGGAAAAATTGCACCAAAATCCACTGTCTACTAAATTGCTGGCCACTGTTATCTAAATAAAGAATAATATTTACATTTAACATCTGAACTGCTCACACAGTGGACTGATTTCATTTTAGAAGATAATGGGCGAGAGTTAAATATTTGGGAGTGATAAATTTACCATCATGTTTTACATGTGCATGTATGTTTGTCAGTGTAAAAATGCACATCTGTGTATAGATAACATAAATACAAAGCTGCAACTTATTAGAACCATTAGAACTCCACAGTGACAGACTTTTGGTGCAATTGGCTTATGGAGCTCTCATTTTAAGGAATACTCTGTCTAACTCAGTTTAGGCAATGTCTTAAGCTCTCCTTCTGCTAGTTGCAATAATATGGGTGATCTCTCATCCCTGCAAAGAAATGCATCAAGTAATTTACCATATTGCAGTCATGTCATCTAAGCTATCTGGAGCTATTTCATAAACACTATTTCATAGAACCCTAAAAAATGAAATACAAGAAACATAATGATGCCTTTCCTATTGCGATGTCATCCTGCATTTAGTTCAAAGTAGTTCAATTTGTCTAGCAGATAATTTAGTGCAATTTATCTAGGAGATTTTTAATTGTGGAAACAAGCGCATATGCCTTAATCTGTTTATAAACTTTCTTAAGCATAGTTATTTTAAGTAATAAGGACAAATAATAAATACATCAGGATATCATTTCAATAATGTAGACTATTCAGAATTACAACTTATTAAAATAGAAGTCACCATAATAGTTTGAAATACACCTAAGTACATTCACACCAACATTAGGACATGGCAATGAAATATTTTATTTTGGTAAAAAGTTAACAGAGAAAAGGATTATGTACAATAAGTCACAATATGAGTGAACTGATGTATTTAGCAAGCTTTTTGGGGTTTTCTGTTTAAAACAGGAGCTTAAATGATTTACCTACCAACCAAGCATTTTATAATAAAGTTTCATATTCTGAATTTTCAGATGTCTCTCAGTAGAGATAAATTGTATGTATATTTTATTGTATTAAGCTTTAGATATCTGGATTCAATTTAAACATGAATTATTAATCGCACCAAATGTATTACAGAGTTTGTTTGTGTCATTTGAAATATAATCAAAAATGTTAGGTGACAAACCTGAGAAATACTCAATAAATAAAACTACATAGCTCTATTCTACTCAATACCTATTTCCATGCAGAATTGAGTTTGGAGAAGCATTTCATAATTCATTGTTAGAAAAACCCTTGCTGGTTTAGTGAAGCAAGAAAATTACCCCCAAAGCCCACAAGATTCATAATGCTTAGAAAACAAAAAGAAAAAAATGGCAACAAAAGATAAGGGCAATTCAAAACCTAATGAGACATTTTAGGCCTCATTTACATCTCTAACCTGATGCAATTCTTCAAAATGTTTTTCTTACAAATTTGCATACTAAAAGCTTATTCTTCCCTAACCAAAATGATTATGAGATTTCCCACACTATACTAAAGTTAGCAGTTTAAAAGCTACTTATAGTCACTTCTAGACAATGACTCGTGTATCATTTTTAAATTCACACCTCTATTAGAGCTGATAGTGAAACCAAATACTTTTTTCTTGATATATGATGTCTGTAAATTTAAAACAGAGATTTTACGGATCATTACTACAAAGCATGGTAATTTTATCAGTGAACAGCCTTTTTTGCTAGACAAGTCTAATTTTTTTAATTAAATATAAATTTTAAAAATCCAGGTATGTGGATAAATGTCTTTTGATTGGGTATGCATCATCTGATGAATAGTGTATACATGGATTTCCAAAAGGCTTTCAATGAAAACCCCTTGTCAAAGGTTTTTAGGGAAATCAAGCAGCCGTGACATAAGGAAGGTCCTTGCATGGATAACTAATTGGTAGAAAGAAACACACCAGGCATATGTTCCCTGTAATCAGTAAAGCAAATTGAAAAATTAAGGTTCCCTCCACCAGAATATAGCCATCCTATGGGCTGTGTATGTCCTTGCAAATGTGTTGCTAAAGGACCAGTCTTCTAGTTCTGTTTATATTTTGTTTTCAATCCCAATTTGAATTTGAATTGAAATTTGGTGTTTTCAGAAGTGGAATACTGTTGTTAAAATAACAAGAGGAAACAGAATATCTGTTTATTCTTCTTAGCTGTATATGAATTTTTTAATCTGGTTCAAAGTTTAAAATATTTCATATTAGATTAAGTATTTGGGGCTAAGGTGAGTAATGGAAATATTTAATGCAAAAGAAAAATAAAATAAATATGGACCATTTTATGATATTTTTAAGAAGATACAAACTTTTGGCACAAATAGGAATGATGAGTGATATCAAATATAAAATGATGAAGGTTATAAAATGCGAGCATGGTATGAATTCAAAATTCCTTTTAAGGCATAGCCTTTACACAGGAAAGTGCTTTTTAGGATAAATGCTTACCTAAGAATTGTTAAATTTTTCATGCACAGCCCTGAAGCGAGAAATCTGTCACCTGAAATTATCTTTGCTTTGTGTGTTTTCACACTTCTGTTAACAGTGAACTGTTAATTGATACGCACAGGAGACACACACAAAAAAAAGTAAGATTGTGGACAACATGCTGCCACTTTATAGATTAAAAAGCTCACAAGGTTTCCTTGAATAACTGATATTGAGTAATTTTTGCTTTTATATTAGCTTTTTACATCATGCTTTGAATTCATCAAAAGTGTTCATCAGTTTTAGACAAATAAAGCAGAGGAATAGGAATACAAAGTAATTTTCTTGAAAGTCTCCTGAAAATAGATGTTTGAGTAGCAGCAAGAGATCCAAAATTATATCCCAATTCTGTAGAAGGAGTAAAATGAATTTATTTTTGTAATTCCTTAGATATTAGACAGTTGGAATTAAACTACATAAATTCTTTTATAAAGGTGCTGTTCATGGAAGTATCTGTTTCCTAAACAAATGAGATTACAAGTTTTTAGATTCCTGTTGCTTAGTACCCAGTAACATTATGATCTCAGAATCTTATGCAAGCTTAATCTGAGCCCTTTGACAGGTGTGATTACTATCTTAGCTGTCTGTAATAGAAACAGGTGAATACATAATTTGTCCAACACTTCCTGAAATACATTTCTCAAACTATAGCAAGCTAAAGTATTAGTCCAAGGTCTAGAAAAAGGGACCCAAATTATTCCTTAGAAAAAAATTAGGCTTCTAAGTCCAATACTAATTTCAAAAATTCCTCTCTTAGTTACTGCCTGACTCTGGAGGAGCCTTAACTCCAAATACCCTGGGTTTTTTGACATAAAATAACAACAGCCTATATTTCTTTGCATGAAAAAATGCCCTGATCTTGGCAGCTGAATAATGTTATGTCAAGCTTATTCCTAGGTATTTTTAGGGATCCTGTGGTTTTGTCCAAGGCCAAGAAAGCAATCAGTCCAGCAAAGCTTCTTGGGTTACATCTGCCTTCTTAAAGAATACTGTGGATCTTAGATGCTATGTGCTATTTCTGGATTAAGATGCATAATTAGAAATTCTTCATCTCCTCCCGAAATTATGTGCTGTGCAGAATAGAATTCAAGATTCCTTGGGCCAGCAAAATGACAAAAAAAAAACTCCACCAACCTTAAATTTCTGGCCTCAAAACAAAAACAGTACAGATGGAAAAATAAAATAGGCTTGGCATTTACCACTCTTGTTTTTCTGTGAAATAACCATGTTACAGTACTACATGTCAGCACCTTTACAGTCCCCGTTACCTCCCTCTCCCCAGGGCAATTCCCCCGAATAAAGAGACTCTTTTTTCTTAACAGAACATGCATTAAACTGAAGAGAAGTATATCCTCCTGAAATAGTACTGCAAAGGAAAAAAAAAAATAGTCTGTCCTCTTCCTCAATTTTGGGAAAAAATAATGGCTTATAGCCTCAAATTTTAAAAATGTTATTAGAGATAAGATGCCAAGCTGAAGGAGGAGCCTCGTTATGTCCTTATGCTCTGAGATTTTAGGCCTCAGAAATTTCAAACACTCTGTCTTAGATAGTGCCCACTATCTACCTGTAAATCCTGCACATGCACCCCTTTAAGTGACCCCCAGCTCAGTCTGTTGGTCCTGTGCTTTAGGAACCACACTTTGACATCCTGCATCAGAAGCTTTCTCTTAAGGAGGTCTGAATTCCATACTGCAGGCCAGTTGGCAAAACATTAACTATACATTGTTTAACTTCCCGTTTTGTTTGTCTCTTTTGGCTTTTTTGTTGATCAATGATCATGGTGAGAATATGAGAAAGATTTTTCATCACTAGTTAAGAACCCTGTCTTCTGCAGGAAATTTTCCCAGGCCTTGTGGCAGGCAAAATACCTTCCATAGGGATTGCAAAATCTTAATGGCTTCACTTACTTGACAATGGCCTTTTGTTATTCTCATGCTTTATAAACCTCTCTGTCATAGTTATTTTCAGTAGTTCCTCCCCTTCTGTTTCTCTTGTCGCCCGACTACATTCATGTTGGCGTACAGAACTCAAGTTATTTTCTGCCCATATGGTCTCAGTGAGTTAATCCATTTCTAGATTGTTGTACGTCAGTGCTGAGCACTCCTAAATATTTTCTTGTGATTTTCCATCTGGAAGTCAACATCTCACCTCCTGTCTTTCTAATATCTTTTTGTAGCAATTGCATAGATTCCTCAGAGCACATGGAAAATTGAAATTGCCCCCTTTTAAATTCTATTTCTTTTACTTTTCCTTTTTTTGCAGCACTGGCAACCACTGAATTATTGTCACAGAAATTATTTTTATTTGAGTTGCATTGTGTTAATTAATTAACATTAATATTTCAAAGTAATAAAAAACCCCACATCTGCCACTGTATTTCCCTTTAAAAATTGTTTTTATAATTTCTGGGTGTTGGATGATTGAGAGAGGACAAACCTGTATATAGGAATATATCTATGTAATGTATAGATTTTATAAAATATGTATAGTACATATTTTGTGTATAAACAGCATATATATATATATATATACACATACAATAGCATATATATTTGTTTGTTTGTTTGTTTCACAAATGTAAACATTTCTCATTTATAAGTAATACCGGGTCTTAACAGTTTACTCTCTTGGTTTTGGTAGTAATATTTTAATAATTTTTTATTTAAACAAAGGAATTATTTTTAGTATTTCAGTATCTTATCATTATCCTTATTTGTGATGCCAAAGAACCAAGCATTTCTACTTACCCCCTTTAAATAAGTTTGTCAGAATTCATAATCTCTAAATTGCTGTACTGCTCTTTTGAAGGATTCCATATGTAATAGAATGTTCATAAAGGCCTTTGTGAAAATAAGATGCATTAAGCAGGGCCCTTTATATGTTTTCTTGGTTATTCTCACTTTAATTTATGAATTATCTTTCTCTTTATAATTTATAAAATATTAATTTTTAACTACAGACAGGTATTTTTGGCTTTTGCAAATCAAGAAATCATAAGAAAATACCTGTAGGAGTTATAAAAATAGAGATTTACTTGCAATTTTATTTGCTTTTTGGCATTCAAAATTAATTAAATGTGCTTACATAGATTTCTGTATTTTATTTCCTTTTCATTGTTTACATTTCCAGCATTCTAGCACTTAGAAATAGCACAAGGGCAGAGTTAATACATCAAGCCTCATCATTTGTCAAATGTGTCCGTGAAACCAGAATAGCTAACCCAGGAGAGTGGCTGCTTTGCATCTTTTGTCACCAGAGAAGTGTTGTGTTGTGAGCAGCAGTAGTTTCTGCTGTACTGTGCAGGTGTGCTTTTGTGTGACAGTGTACACTGCTCACACTTCAATGGGAAAGCCTCCTTTCCTTTCCTTGTCCCTTCCCCAGTCCCCACCCCATGTCCCAGGTTTATCAGTGCCTAATTAACACTCTGAATATATTTTAAAGACTTTTCTTAAGCCCAGCAAAAGCTGAAGTTAAACCCAAAGATTTCTTATATCCTTCTGATCTATGGATGTAATACCAACCTTTTAAATCTGTTAGCAACCAACATAAACTGAATTATCTGCAGTCCGCCATAAATTATACTGTGAGATCCACAGCAGGATGAGTAGTGGAGAAATACAAAGATCGCAATTGCTCATTTCCATGTTCCTTAGATGAAGGTTTTAGTTTTCAGAACCTTTAGAAAACCCTGTAATTTTAAAGATTATTTTTAAATTATTCTGATAAAACAAACCTTAAAACTTATAAGTTTAAGGACATGATTCCACAAAAGTACCCTTTGAAGGGTTTTTCTGGATGTTTCTGTGATTTTTTGTTCTTGCATGTCAGATGTCTATTCTGCATAATATTACAAAGGCAAGCTAAACTTAAGCTGAAATATGTGTAGATATTGGGCATTTCATATCAAGTCACAACATGTCTTGCTATTGCTTAGTATTACTATGAAGTCCATGTTAGAAATTTATAATTTCCTTATGAAAATAAACTCTTCTAGCTATATTTATGGCTTTGCATCAAAGTCCTTACAGAAGACAAGGTGAACTGCCTGATAATTTCTAAATGAGCTGAAAAAATAAGCAGCAAACATCAAAAAAGCATTTATATGTCACAGAGTTTAATCAATATTATTTAGAATACAATCTTGACACCTTTATTCTTGAAAGTTTTAACAAGTACCGTCACAGTGGTAAAGCATAAGGCTCTGAAGGTAATACAGAAATTTCCTATTTTTATAAGAAGTTTGTATCTTCCAGGAGTGTGTATTAAAAAGAAAAAGAATATGGCAGCTATGACAAAATCAGTAAATAGGACAACCTAACAGGAAATGATTCAGGATAAAATTAGCACTTAGAAAAGAGAGGGACCAGGGTATCTGCTAAATGACTGAAAATAACATGTAGATGGCACAGCCTGTAGTCATTCCCAGAATATGCATTACTATATCTTTTGCCTCACTTCTCTTTTAAAAATACCACCTTCCCTTCCCTTACCTTCTGGCAGCACAGTGATGAACTATTTGCAGATGCTGTGGAAGATACTTCTGCTACAGCACTATGGAGTTGCTAAGATCTAAATCACTTCAGTGATGAGTAGTAATTTTGCTATTATTATTATGAAATCTTATCATTCTGTCAGGAAAACAAAAAGAAAAGAACAAGAATATGCCACAAAGCCATATTTTCAACTGTGTTTTCCTGGTGTTCAGTCTAAATTGATGAATCAGTGATGGGTGGGAATAGAGCCCTTACACATAGTGCTCAACATTTAATAAGTAACCATCACCAAAAAACCCCTAAAATTAGAAGCATACACTGTCAAGTGTTTTCCAAAGAATGAGAAAAGTGTTTGGTTTCATAGACAGAAGTGTGAATGCTAAAATTCTGTTATCACCTCAGAAAGCCACCTGTACACTGTACTAGGTGCAAGTTGGTGGTAATAGTGCAGGAACATGGACAATAAACATTCCATGTCCCTTTCTACAAGTCTGTGGTTGGTCTGTGATTTCTCCTACATCCTGATGCAACAACTTCCATATGTTGTTACGTGTGCCTCTCCTGTTTAAATGTACACACAAAATGGATGTTATAAATGTTCCCTTCTCTAGTGCAAAATAAGAGCTTTATGGACAGTTGCAAGCCATATGTTGGCAAATAAAAATCTTTTCCAGATGAACTAGTGAAGCCAGTTTGACTTTTTTTTCAAAATTAGGTAGCTGCCAAATTTTGCATGGTATTTATCATTCATTTTTGTCACCTCTAATTCTATTTCATGTGAGTCCTAGAAATATTATTTTTGACTAGCGCAGAAATTAGTTCTAACTCCCACTTTCTAAGCATATTTTTATTATAATTAAATGACATTTGTAAAAGGATATCTTTACCTTTTATATTTATTACATTTGGAGCAAATGAAGATGTAAATATAATTAATGCACAATAACTTACAATTATGGAGATCTAACTTGCTTGAATAGGCAGAGTAGCATTTTGGAATCAATAATTCCTCATAATTTAGAGAAATCTGATTTAGTGGGCAACCGTTTACTGCCATCCCTCATTTCATTCAATGACCTGGACTATGTCTTCTGCTTGCTAAATTTTGCTTATTAGGAGGGGGTTTGTGGTATTTTGATCGCTTCACAAGAAATTAGGCTGGAAAATCACTGATTTATTTATCATAATCTGGTAAGTAGCTCTCAGGTGACCACATCTTTTGTTAACTGTTTTTGACTATGAATTTGCTCATTTTATGTAATTAGGCAATTAGAAGAGTACTACATAGGCATGCAAAGTTCAAGCAGCAAAATAACTTTGCAGAGTTAAGGCCTTGACAATGGAAAATTCCACTTCCATTGCTCCAACAGAAACTGTGCTGTGTGTAGCAAAATTGCATTATGGTGGGCAGAATCACGTGTGCTCTAGTGGAATTGTTGTTACTAAGGAAGAGTATCCAACAGCGTGATTTGCATCATGCTGTGTGAGCCGCCTACACTTTTCAGCAGTTGGTTCTGTGTCTGTAATTTATTGCTCTAGAAACCATTATAATAATACAAGAAATGCTGCAGCAAGTGTGGAGGAAAGAACACATCACAGTCAGACTGTAATGACTATTTAGACTATTTAAACTCACTCAGCTTGTTTTACATCAGAAAAACAAGTCCTTTTCAATTACCTATTTTAAGCATTTCTGGTCTCAGAGTGATTGAACTTAAATACGCTAATGCACATTTTGAGATAGTTTATGATCGTAACTGTCCAAAAATGCAAGGCTAAATATAAAGCTAAAATCAAAAAATTTCCACTTTGAAGAAAAATGATAAAAAGTATATTATTTCCTGCATAAGAATTTGTCTCATCCTCACATAAGTACTCCATAGTGTATGAAAAACATCTGATGGCATCTCTGTGTCCAGCTGTACAATTGTCTTTTTGAAAATAAGGATATTTAATATAGGAGCATTATGGACTTATTCATTGAATAGGAGGGACATAGGGTGGGATTTTGTAGCTCAGCTTTTTAATTCATGTAAGTATCATGGGGGAGAGGGCCAGTATAAGAAAGAAATGCCTGAGGCTGCTATGAGTCCTTCAGTGGACCAAACTGGGATTTCCAGCTGGTGGTCCAATTTCACCTTTTCAGTCTTGATTTTAGCACAGGATATGGCCCATAATTTTTGTCCTCTGGAATTTTTATCCTATCTCTTTCAGGACACAGCTTGCTTTTGTGTTTCTGCTGTCCTGGAAAATGAGAGCAATTTTTGTCAAAATTATTGTCCTTTTATCTTCTGCAGGATAAAACCAATTTTTGTAACTGCATACTTCTTCCTCAGGCAGCCAGATTCTTGTTTTGACAGGAGGAAATTACTGTAAACAGTGATGTAATGTTCTGATTTCATTCCATGTCCTTCATTTCTTCTGACTCAATTCTTTTCTCTATTTTGCTTTTTTCTTAATTTTCTAAAATGCATAATCTAGAGTGGAGGTGACAAAAAGGTTTTGATTCTAGAATTCTTTAAACCTCTTTTGTTGTTGATTTCTAAACTGCTCTTTTCCACAAAATTTTCTCTTCTGTCTGTCACTCACTGACTCCACTCCAATGAACATCCCTTTTCTCTTTTGGCGGAGCTCATTTACAAATCCTAAATGTTCCTCTCTGTCAGCTTACCTCTTTGTCTCTTTTATTACCGTTGTTCTTCATTCCCAGAGCTCTTTTCTGTCACATTCTTTGCTTCTAGCCTGTTACTACCTTTCCTTAAGCTATTTCTGCATTTCATTCATATTTAATGTTTCCACAGTTCTAACATCAGTATAGTCACTTCCTTAACCTCCCAGCATAAGTAATTTCTTCTGCCTGAAATACTCTCTTTTTGAAACCACCTATTGCTTTGCTACCATATGCCTACCCTTTTCTTGGGTATGTTAAGCAGCCAGTGTACATTTGCTTCCTTTTCCTTCACATGCCATGTGAATTTATAGAAATCTTCGTGGTTTTTTAGCATTCAGTACAAAAACCTGAATTGGTACAAAGAAGCATGATGTACCACACAAAATGGTACTGTAGAAAAACCCCAGTATGGGGGATAACCACATGCTCCTTAGGATGCTGCTTTGGGTAATTTTTCCTTTTACAATAAAACAATCCATGGCAATGTCAGAGATAGGAAGGAATAATTGCTAGCGCCAAACCTAATTTAATTTTCCCTGATACAGCCTGATGGAAATAAAGTTCTTTAATGCTAAAGCATTTTCACCATCTCAGTAAACATCTCTTCAGAAGAATAGATACAGTCATCAGGGGACTGACCAACTAGAAACATCAAGGGCAAAATTGTATTTTCATCCTCTCTTTTGTTTGGTGCTTTGTTTATCTCAGAGTAGTTGTTGGGCTTTTCCCCCACAGATTTCTTTTCTTCTGGAAAAAAACCTCATTGAATAATCTGTTTTCAACCCTTGAGTGCATATATGGAATTTGAACATACTTTAGCACAACAAGTTTGAAGTACATGTAGATTTATTTTCATAGAAGTATATAGGTTTACTAATAGCTTTTAATTTTCTGATGCAATGTGGGGTATTTGAGTTGGTATTATCCAACTTGAGAGAAAATCCATAAAATTACTTATGGGTGTGTTGTATTCCTTAACAAAGCCTGATTTCATAAGAAGTATTTTTTCTTTTGAGCAGAGTACAATTAAGCAGCAGTTATGCAATATTTTCCAGAACCACTGGAAAAGTTTGAGAAACTGTAAACAATAAAACAGTAATAAAATTGTTGCCATTATCTATAATTAAAGATATTAACAGCCCACATTTTTATATTGGTTTGGTTTGATTTGGCTTGTTTTTTTGCCAAAGCATTTGCTATTTATATAGGAAATTGGAAATAATAGTAATACAATAGTGCTAAGATATTTTTATGACGCTAGAGGTTTGGGGTTTTTTTTCTCTGTATACAAATTTTTTAAATACTCTCATAGTTTATTTTTTGGTGTGTTTTTTAAATATGTCACTGGAAATGTTTTCTTTCCTTCTTTAAATCACATATGCTCCATAAACAGGTGCAACAGACAAGCCTGTAATTTTTCCAAACTTTTGTTCAGTCAAATGCATTACTTGAGCAGAGATGGGCTAGTGCATTTCTCTCAGTTAACTTATTAAAATCTTATTTTTATGAACTTGTTAAAATTAGAAAACCTGGTTTTCAGCAGTGACACCTAGCTGAGGATTCTTTGGTGTTTTGCTTCTCTCTCCACGCCAGGGAAAACACTTTTTACTTCTGCAGTGTGATCAAGTAAGAACCTAGTTGTTTCATATCAGAATTAGCAAAAAGTTCACATTTTGTTAGGGCTGCTTAAAGTGTAAAAACATCTGCACAGATCTAGCCTTCACTAGTCACTTTCTTAAACTGTTCTGAGTCAACCCATGAACTTTTCTTCTACATCAAAGCTTATTTCCAACTGGGCATTAAAATCAGCTTAAGCCATAACTGATCCTGCCTGATGTGGGGCACCATCTGCACCATTTCTAGTACCTTATTGAACTTCTTTTAATTTTTTTATCAGTAATTTACTAATTTATGTGATATGAAATATGAGGATTTTAATTTTTCTCCCCCCTACCCCCGCCCTTTTACAGGCTACAAACGATCAAGTGTGACTATACAACAATCTAATTGCCTACTAATGCTATGTCTGTTGCAAGTAAAAATATTTTTTTGTCACGTAGTCTACAGCATTTTATAAACCTTCTCAATTTATTCTACTACTTCTGAATGTTTTCTGCTTTTTGCCTTACTTTTTTTTCCTTTACTTTTTTTCCCCTTTCTTTCATGACTGAATTGCATGAGCTCAGCTGCTGTTCCCTGTCAGACGTTCCTTTGCCTCAGTGTCTGTGCTGCAGCTGCAGACACCTTCAGAGCACTGCCAGCGCCTTCTCTCCATTGGCACAGCCCTTGCTGCTTAACCTTGAGTGCAAAGCACTGTGTACAGCTTATGAAGGTGAGGGACTTGTGCCATCAGGTATCCCTGGGTCCCAGATCAACAGGTGACTTTAGAGCTGTAGTGCAGATGCAGGAGGCAGAGCCCTACTGTGCCTGCTGTCAGTGGTGAGAAGGGCTTCCTTCTCTTTTAAGGAAGCTGAATTGCAGCAATCTGTGTTCACAGTCCTGCTGGAGATGCTAAATGCTGTGTAGTACAGTGCTCTTGTTTAATGGTGTAATCAATGAGTCAGAAACCAAAACAAACCTGCAGTCCCATTCAGAAGTTGCTATGAGGATGAAAACAGTTTACAAAGGAGTGAATGCTGAATGTATTTCTAATTTAAAGTGACTCACCATTTTCACAGGTGGATAGCCACCTTAATGACAAAACAATATAATCATACAAGGCTACAGAGGCCACTATGTCCAACTTAATCAAAATATTTTCATCTCAACCCATAACTTTATTTGCATATGTTTATCCTTATATTACTCACTGATGCTTTTTCTAATCCATTTAATAACAATCAATAAACACTTTTTGAAAATGACTGGCAATCTCAGAGCAGGTCAGCTGGCTTCAGGCTGACCCTGAAATGACTGACAAGTGGCAGCATATTTTATGTTTCTAGATCTAGCAGGAGGAGTAAGTGAACATTTAATTTCCATCATGACATGGGCCCAGATTTTTCATTAATTCTTTTGACAAAAAATGTCAAATAGATGAGCTTTAAAGAATTTCCTTTAAATTTGTTTATGAATCTAATGTAATATGACAGTACCTTTTACAATACACACCTTTGATGGTGTAAGTTTATCTGTGACTAAGAAATACATTAATTTCACTGTGCTTTTACTGTCTTTATTTTTTTTTCTTTTGGTAGGAATATTTTTTAAACTGACTTCTTTATAATGACCAGCATGGAATAATTGGAAAATAATTACCTGTATCTACAGATATAATTTTTGTCTCCAAGGACTAATAATTGCTATGTTATTCTGTAGCCTGTCTGTATCTTTCCTCACCTTGTGAACCATGCTATTATTGTTAGTTTTTGTAATGCAGCTGTGTTTAGTGATCACTGCAAGTTTCAGAGCTCTTTTGTGGTGTGAATTCTCCAAAATCAAAGACAGCCCATGTAGCAGAAAGCTTAACACTCATGCTAACACATGTCTGACCGGCAGAGCAGAGAGAAAACCTAATGTAAACATCACCTTATTTTTATTATTCAAACAGAATGTGGCCAGTTACTACCTTGCTCATTATCTCCTGGTAATTTTCCATGAACATTAAAATGAGTGGGTTTGGAACAGCTCTTTATGTACTACAGAGCACTGACTGCTTGGACTTTTTCTCTGAGCTTGTTTCCTATAGGCAGTTCAGTGGAAGCAAAGATACAAATTATTAAACTAAAATGATCAAACTGGTGATTAAATGTATAAATAAAATAAAAACCAAAAACCAAAACTGAATTTTTAGTGAACAGCAGAAATAAGGAATTGTGACTTGGATGGTATGATGAAACAGATCTTAGTAATGGAGTTTTGTTTAACTGAAGTTACTTAGCAAATGGGGGATTGCAGCTGGAGAAGAACTGAGAATTTCGAGCAGACAGATGAGAAACATCATATGAAAAATAAGGAAAGAGGGCAAAATAAGGAAGGAGAAAGAAGAGAAAAATAAAAAATTCTTTCATTTTGGGGAAGATATACCCTAAGTGTGTAGAGTAAAAGGAAGTACTACTCCTATGAAATGTGGACATGTGCAATGGAAAGAACCAACTTTCTGCTTCGGTCTTCACTAGGTTCAGAAGAGAAAAACAAGACAGGGTTTTAGATTACAGGATAATTTATGTGGAATCCAATATTGGGAGTCCTTACTCCAGCCTCCAGATCAAAGAAGGGTTAGGCATGATTTCAGAGGGTTTTTTAAATAATTTTCATTCAAGCTAATTATAAAATAGTTTTTAATAATCTGACATCAGAAGATGAGACCTAGTACTACTCTTGTCACAGATTCTAGAGAATGTATAGCAACATGTAACATTTCTCTGGATGCGTTTGCATGTGACAACTAGCAAACATTACACTGATAATTTTAATATTACATTGCCTTGTATAAATTACAGTGGATTGCACAAGCAACTTATTTGAGTCAGACTGCATGGTTGTG
Source organism: Melozone crissalis (assembly GCF_028551555.1). Classification (NCBI taxonomy): domain Eukaryota; kingdom Metazoa; phylum Chordata; class Aves; order Passeriformes; family Passerellidae; genus Melozone; species Melozone crissalis. The sequence continues at coordinate 28,038,362 of NW_026535784.1, read as the reverse complement.
TATCAATGTATTCAATGTTCCTGAGCTCCAAAAGGAGGCAAGGCATCAGAATCTGACTCTCTCCTGCTCAGCAGCTGCAAAGGAACTAGGAAATAGCATTTCATAACCTGTTCTCTGCCTTCCTTCTGGATCTGCTTCATGTCTAAAAGGTGTTAGATTGACTGCCAAGCATGAGATGGAGGGAGGGCGCTGGTAATATGGAAAGTTAAAGGAAAAAAATGAAGCATGTCAGAGTCAAGGCAAGTCAGAGTCAGATAGCAAAGTTCAAGAGGACAAGATATTGTCACTGTGATAGGAATTGGCCTCAGAGAGTTGCAAACTAGCTGTTGCCGAGGTTTTCTGTGTATACTGTAGAATGGGGAAAAAAAATACTTTAAAAAGGATTTTTAAGAACAAAATGATATCTTCATAGTACATTAAGCCTCCTACTGAGACCTAAAGGTTTCTTTGCAATAAATAACTACATTTAAGGAGTAATCCGATAACTTTCAAATGCTGTCACACTAACAATCTTCAGTTGTATCCCATTTATTAGAGTAATCATCCAGCAGAATCACAAAAAGGTTTGGTTTTTTGACCTTAACTCTGTCTTAGAATATCCTATAAACTTGCTTATATTTCTATGTATCTTATCTTCCCCAGGTTCAAAACAGAATGATAGTTCTTTACTGACTGATAAACGCTTGTGAGGTTCATTACTGTTTTGATGATAATCAACATAATTAGCAGAATCAAAAATCATGTGGAAATGTAAAATTATGCAGTCTCTGGTTGAAGGGATGCTTGGCAAAATGGAGACTGTTGGTCCTACATGGCACTGGTGTGCTATTACTAACATACCTAATTAAGTACAAAAATGATAGATTTTAAACAGTTTCTAAATGATTGATTAACACCTCTGAAAAGAAAATTAGTTTTTCTTTTAGCTAATGACTAAAAATCTCTTAAAGCCAAGAACAATTCACTTCAAATGTCATGGCATAAAATTTCAAACAAAACTTCAGCCATAAATGATATTTTCAGTTGAAAGTCTACATGATTTTCTGTTGCTGATGAAGACAAACTGCCTTTGTTGTGAATAGCAGTCGATAACAATGAACTTTTTTGCTTTATTTGCTCTTTGGCAGAGAAACTAGTTTTCTTTTGTGTATTTCACATCTTTTGTTTGTTTTGTTATTTTTAATAGGAGTACAGGCATCTTTATTTTATGGTCTGCATATAATAAAGCCATACACCAAATTACACCACTGACTATATAAAATATACTGTGTTCATGTGATAGTGCCATTTGGGATGGGAGACAACTAAAATAAAATAACAGCATAAAATTCAAAGAATTCTAAAAGATTAATTTTTCTTGATGCTCAAAGATGGCTATATAATATTTTTCTGCCATTGAGGCATATTTGAGATGTGAGAAACATTAACAATGAGGAGGGCTTTAGGTCAGGATCACTGTGCATCATAGATGGCATTATCTGCTGATTTAGCTGAGCTGAAAACTGCTGAAAAATAATCCTTTTTGTGCCCTTGTCAGTGGCTTTGGCCTAGAGTAATATAAAATCAGCTTTACCTGAGTCAGATAATCATTACAAAATTAATTTTGTTTTTGACTCACAGAAATAATTGGGAGAAAAATATATTTTATAGATTGATGAAAATTATTTTAAGTTAAGCTTACTGAGATGTATAAAATACTAAGTGCTGCTGGTAAATGAGCAACTCTATGCAAGTGTAAATTAGCTGCTTGAATTGAAAACAGATGATGACTAAAAGCACTTTTTCCCCTAGAAAACTTGCAGTTCTCTTTTTCCTTAGCATTCACAAGGGGCATCCAGTTAATCATACTGAGGTCTCTCCCTTAGTGCTGCAGTAGCTGATTACCCAGCAGGAGGTGCAGTTCCAGCAGGGTAAGTCAGAATGGTGTTGGTTGTTCCCTAGGGAGGGACATCCTGTAAAAACACCAAGGTTGAGAACTGTCATATTCACAGCAGTAGGTGCATTTTCCTCAGAAATTAATGGAGCAAGCTGGGCAAAAATGTTTTTAAACTACATCTTCCCTAGAGTAAGATGCAAATTCAAAGCTCTTTTGAAGCATTGGAATGAAAGTTGAAGATAAGACTTTTTAGTTTTTGACATTGATGATATAGGCAACACTAGCACTAGGAATATTAAATTGAAATGGAGGATAAGTGGGGCAAATGTTATTCAAGCAGCTCCCAAACACAACCCTAGCTGTTTCAGAGCTAGTTTAACTAAGGTGCTTGTAATTATGGTTGTTATTATTGCACAATACCTGTCACACATTTCCTTCCTTCAATTTTTTATTAATTGATAAACAGTTATTTTTTTTCCCTGAAACAAGAGGATTGGATGTAATCTTGCCCACTTGACTCCCATCCAGCAAAAGAGGGTGAGCAGGAGTGAAGCTCTGAGATGCAGCTTTTTTTTTTCCAGCTGCAGTCTGTGGTGTTCAGCAGATGCAGCAGCTCTAGTCTGCTTTCTCAGTTGAAGGCAATGCAGCAAAGTGTTTTGGATCTGTTTACAGAAAGATTGTGCAGAAAGATTAAAAGCCTTTTTAGTTCTGTCCTCTTGAACAAAGGCATAAGAAGGGTCTATTTATAATACACAGTTTCTACTTGCACTATTTCTTACTAATAGAAGATAAATCCTTGAGGATTGTCTCTGATATATTGTAAGGACTGTACAACCTGGTCACAAATTCTCTTTCCCACCTGTTTTCAGCCTCTATGTTTTTTTCATCTTGTCTTTGCTTCAGCTCAGTGCTGCTTTTCTGTGCTTCTCATGTGATTTCTGTGTAAGCTCTTATACTGCATCCATTAATACTGGGTTATGAGAACATGAATGGCCAGACCCGAAATCCACCTAGCATGGCACACCAGAGACCTAGATAAGGGTTGGGGAAAAAAAGGGGAGGAAATTAGAATAAAAAAGAAAAGGAGAAAATACTTTTCTCCATTATTTTATTTTTAGTCTGCAATAATATCTAGATAAGGACTTCCTGATCCAGAAGTGATATCTCTGTGTGAGAATATTCCATTAAGCTTACAGAGTCGGTCTTTATGACTTCTTTAGCCATCAGGCCCTGCTAACCCTTACTGAAAATCCACTCCCTAAAAGAGAATTAAAGATACCACTGAAAATGTGCAGAGACACAAAGTTTGCAAGGTTTTATTTCATTTTTGTTTATGCAGATTTTTATTGCATCTGTCCCACAATTACTGTCAAGTAAATACCAGTTCAAAGAGAAATTTATGATCTTTAAAATCATTCCAGTATAGTCTATAAGTCATTAACTTTCATAAAATACTACCCTCAATTTCACTTTGTCACCATATCTGTAGAAATGTTTCCATGTCTTTTTTATTTAATGCATACCTCTCTAATAAACCATAAATAAAACACTCAATATTAAATACATTTTTAAAATAGCTTTCATTTAATATTTCTTCATGGTAGACCTGAAATATTTTCAATAGCTATAAGGAAAATATAGCCTGATACTTCTAGAGAAGGGGGACAGCATACAAGATGACAAATGTGAAAGGCAATGTCAATTAGGAGTTCTAATGTGTTGTGTCATGAAGCAGTCTATAAATACTGATGTAATATCTCCTAAAGTCAAGTGACAGGGCCTTCATTGTTCCTTAATAGGACCCAGTTGTTCATGAACATATGGAAAGCTGGTTTATTAATAAAATTTTTCTTCCCTAGTCATCTTAATTTTGCAAGATTGTAAATTATGCAGCCGGGGTGAATTAGAGTAATTCACTATTACCAGAGATGTCCTGAGAGATTTTTTCCATAAAGAACTTAACATAGGAGGTTTCTAGCTTCTCTCTGGAAATTTTTGTAGGTAAATTCATTGCATTCTTCCAACAATGTGCTGAAGGACAAATGCCATTTCAAACCTAGTGTAAATTTACAGGAGATTGATGTGCTGAAACAAAAAGGATCTTATTAGGCAGGAGATTTTAAGTATCTCTTTACTCCACTCACACAGGAAGACAGGTTCAAGTCAAAACTCAATACTGAATATTACCAAGGCTTTGACCTGATGCATTTTGCAATGCAGACCTGTATAATTTTTTTTTTCTTTTGCAGTCTGAGATAATATTTTTAACACCTTCCAATTAATTCTAATTTCAGTTGCAAAATACATGTTTTACATGTTTTATAAAGTCTACACACACAATAATATGCACATTTCCTCTGTTTCATAAAGGTAAAGGAGTATGCCCTCCCTGACAGCAATGCACTTTAATATATTGCAGTGTTTAAATTTAGATATTTGAGGCTCCCACTAGACAACAAGTTATTAAAACATCTGCCTTTCCATAAGCCATTCTGTTCTCTGCCATTCCACATGTCCTTTTCTACTTCACCAGGCAAAATTGCCCAATCTAAATTTCAGCTCAAGTGTTTGATGGCTTTCACGCTGAGCTCAAACTGTTAGTGCTTCCCTGAGAGAATAGAATTGAAACGGGATTTAATCTAAAATAACAAAATAGAATAAAGGTTTTACATATAAATAAGTAATGCCCTGTATATTTTTATGCACACTTTTCATTTCTGGATTTTGCATGCAGTGAAGTTAAATGTTAAAATGCATACATAACCCAAAGCTGACAGGAAAGAACATCAGTGCATGTTGCCAGTGTGCTCAATTAATGCCTATGCTAAAATATATTTCAATTCAAATCCATAATAATTTTTACTAAAAAGCAGATTGAAAAACTAATATTTTTATTGCTAACTTTGTCCCAGACTCCTGGGTGTTTGTTTACTTTTAAGCAATGGTAATTTCAACTAGCATTCCAAAACCATTCCAAGCATGCTGTCTAGTATTTCCAGTAACAATAGTTGGAGTTTTATATGCTCACTGTTCAGGGAAGATTCATACTTGGAGCATGATGTTTTTCACAGAATGTGAGCAATTGACTTTGTAACCATAAAACATAATTATGAACTACCTGTTACGAATAGATATTTCAATATTTAATGAGGGGGTACTAAAACCACTCAGGTCTTCTGCAGTAAAAATTAAGGGATTAATTCCCACTACTAACTAAAATCATGTGCTTGATAAGTGAAGCAGAACAGGGTCAAGTTACTGTCACTTACCTTGCCATTTTTTTCCATATCTAGATAAATGACATTTAATCACAATTGCTAAGATAAAAAAGGTTTAGGTTTTGTAGCAGTGAAAGCTTATGACATACTGGGGAGCAGCACAACCAGCAGCTTGAGGGAGTGATTATTCCTCTGTACTGTGACCAGCGCTGTCCCCCAGGTGCAAGAGACAGTAACAGAGTGTGATGTAACAGGGGAAGCTGAGGAAAGTAAATTTATTCAGCTTGCACAAGAGAAGGATTAGAGAAAGATTTATTTCCTGCTTCCAGCTGTATCACGATGGAGAATATGGAGCAGCATTTCAGAAGTGCAGAGTAGAAGGACAAGAGTTAATAGTCAGCAGCAAAGAAAGTTCCAGCTGATGTAATTTTTTTCACCATGCAGGAGGCTAAGCTATGGAAGAGGGTCCTCAGATATTCAAAACTGGGTTGGACAAAGCCCTGAGAAACATGTTTTAACTTTGAAATAGGAGATGACTAGATGACTTCCAAAGATCCCTTCCAGTCTAAATTATTCTGAGATTCTTATCCGTAATTCATCAAACAAATGAATTGCTAAGTATTTGAAACCTTTTTATTTAGCAATTTTCACTCCAAGATTTCACTCCATTAAGAATGTCTTCAATTAGTAATTCCTTTTTTTAACTCCATGCTTCTGTTCTGCAATCTACACACTATATAAACAATTTTGTCTTCACTGTATTTAGGCTGTATAGTTCTAATTATAGCTATTATAGATGTTATACAATCGTACAATGGCAAACTTCAAATATTCCATAAGGCAGTCATCTTTCCAGGTATGAAATATGGGCATAATTTTAGGAGAGTGTTTGCCTGTACACTATGTGACCTGATGACTGGGCATATATAGGTCCAAACCATTGACTGCTAAATTTATTGCAATTATGCCTTTCCCATATCACTCAGACAGACATGAACTGAATCTTGCATGTGTAGTAGGCAACCTTCTGTTTAACAAGATGAATTACAGATCTGGACACTGAAGTTTCAAACAGCTCTAACCTTAGGAAGACCAGGAAAAGTAAAATTTTCAATTTAATTTCATTGCTCCATAAGGCAGGATAAAATCATAAATTCTTCACCATGCATAGTGGCAAAGAGAGGCTGAGACTTGTTAACAAGCTGATTGTGAACTGTCATTAAACTTTAAACTGTGCAAAAATAAAATTTAAATCTTAGTTGTTGTCTGAAAGAAGACTCCTATTTCACTAGGACACTTTTCAAAATATTTCCTTCAATGTTAAAACACTGATAAGTTGTCAAGCTTCAAGCCTATAGTGTGGCCACTTTATCATGTGTTAGCTAGTCCCTAGACTTTTTTCATGGAAAAATAATTCTACAGAACATGAAGACAAATTATCTCAAACAAAACCAGCTGTACCCCAGAAATTTGTGTAACTTCCTAACTTCATCTAAATTCTCGAACTGGAAAGATTAAATCATTTGCAGTTTAGAGAGCAAGATCCAAGGGGTGCCATCCCTTTATTGCTTCTGTTGATTTAAATAGGTAGATATTTATTTCAGCAGTCACTAATATTTCCTGTTTACCTTTGGTCCAGCCCAAAGATCTTGGAGAAGAGTTGATTCTCATAGCCTTAGGAGTAAGCATGGGAGCCAGAACAGCAGAATCACATCAGGGAATATCTTGTTCTATCCACTAGGGTATGACATGAAGGTGGAAAACTGATAAGCAAAGGGCACCGTATAGACATGAAGGACAACTATAAAAGTATTCTTTCATTCTACCATATTTCTAATATCTAGCAATATACTATATGCGCTGTAGGTGGTATAAACATACTGTATTTTCTATTCTGGCAAGTGTCACAAATAGATTTTTCTTATCTACTTTGGGGCTTTTTGCAGCTTGGCCCATTCATTTCACTTGTGCAACACTCCAGACTTAAATGAAGCATCATTTCCTTTGCAGTCAGTAATTTAACATTCCAGTGCATCGGTAAGATGAGCACTTCAGAGAATGGTTTGATTTTCCTAATGTGAAAAGTCTACATAGGTCACATGTAGTAAATTACTTGCTACCTTTGGCTACCATGCTCAGTTGGTGAGGTTGAGCTCTGAAGTATTATTACTTTTCTTGATGACATGAATTCATTAAAACATTCTGTGGTTTGAGATGTAATTTTAACACTCACAGGAAATAAGAGTTTCAGAAAGTGTGGTGCTGTCAGATTGTAAATTATCGGGCACACGGCATGTGTCTACAAACTGCATTGGCACTGTGTAACTTTGTGAGGCATGAACAGATCAAAGACCCCATAAACTGTGCTCTGAAAAAAGAAATAAAATCATAACTGTTCTAAAGAATCAGGTGGCATAATTGTATTTCTGGTAGAAATGAGGATAGTGGATATTGTTCTTGAAGGAGGATTATTATCACCTCTTTGTTATTTTCTAGTTTTGAGTTTATGTTCAGCATCTCTCAAGCACACAATCATGAAAATTATCATTAATTTCCTTAATCTATGCCCTTTCTTAGCCTTCATGACAATATTAATTTAATGGATTTTAGTTTTGCAGCCAACTTTTATTGTGCTGCTATATAAGTGTATTAATGAAGTGCTAAGTGTAAAAAAAATTACCCATTGTTTTAATTAACTTTCTAAGGACATCTTAAGGCTATTAATATATTTTTAGTGCTTATATTGAACTAACATAAGCAGGGGACTAGAAAGCTCTTAATAATCATACGTGTGACCCTCAATATAGGCAGTTTTGATTTTTCATTTTCTGTGTAACCTAGCATATTGCCTATTTTCCCAAATTTATTAATATCCTGTGGATACAGTGCTTGTTTGAAGGTGAATGAAAGTCCAAAAACTCCCAATTATTTTCAATTTTGCACTCGTTTGATTAGAGTGCCATTGTCTGTAATTTTTACACTTGTTTTGAGTCTTCAAAGTGCATGATTCATGCCTTGAAAATGGCTTGTTTTGTGTTTCCCAGCACTGCTTTTTTTTTATCCCTGCCAGTTATAACCTGATAACCTGATTTCATACTGTGCTTTAGCACAACAATACAGTCATCAAACTAAAGCAACACAGTAAGTGGGCACATTAGCCATCATTTTACTTGATCACTTGGGAGAGATTAAATTTATTCATTTTCAGAACAGATAATGAAATATTTAAAACATTTTAGAGTAAACGGTGGCAGCATTTTGAGGCTCTGGCATGCTCTTTTCCAAAGCAGTGTACTGTAGACTGTACATGTAAGTCTCTTGTGCAGATGTTTGGGAAATTTCTGCAGGTTTTTTTTTTTTTCCTTAGGCTCATTTGCATTTAGTTTATCTAAAGTGAAATCCATTCAATTTTATTGAACTGTAATTCTGGTAATTTACAATATTTACATGCTGTGGTTAGATTGAAATCAGTCCTTAATTCAAATTCAATCTAAATTTACAGCATAGTAATTAGGGCTTTGTAACTGACACTAGGGGCCTATTGATTTAATGAAAAACTTAACCTTACAGTAAGTGTTTAATTAGTTGCTGCAGTAGATTCTGCACTGTCCTAAATTGTGGACTTTAGAGAATTAGGTACTAATTTAAATTACATTACTATATAAAGATCAGAACTATATTTTAAAAGAGCATGTAGCCCTACAGATGAATTAATTTCTCAGTCTTTGAAAAAGTTAAAAGAAAAAGGCAGTAATCAAAGCAATTGCCTACACATCTGAATTCAGGTAAAGCAATGATAGGAATACTAGAAATTACTACCTATCTTTGCAAAATATTGATTTAAAGAACAAAAAAAAAGTGAGATTTTCTTAATGGAAATTTTCTACAGGAGGCAAAATTTGAAATTATATATATATATATATATATGTATGTATGCACATATGTATGGGAATGCTAAACCATCTTGGAGTAGCAATGACATTGCAGTTTTTTGCCATGCTGCCAATGTGGATTGTCCAGCAATCATAGAGTATTTTGTAATAGGTACCATAATAGATAAATTTTTGTGAGCCATAAATTTTATATCTCTAGAGGGTCATCATGGATCTCAGTAACTTTACTGTATTTCAGAAAAACATTGGTTTTATCAAATTCAAACAAACTCTATCTGTTATAGTAAAACTTTTCATTATTTTGCTTGATTTCAAATGCACTGGGATTTTTTCCAAAAGTAGCAGGATTTTCTTTTTGGTGTCTTATGTGAAAGGGTTTTAACCTGTCTGTTATCCTGTTCATGGATTTTCTGGTCATTCCATCTTCCTAAGTCTGGACATAGTGATATTCCCATGTGAGGTTTTTGCACAGAAGCCAGGAAACTGAGAAATCTGTTGATACATTGTGGGAGTATTATGTCTGTTCTAGTAAGGAAAAAAAGAGAAAAATAATCATTTTATCATTGCCCTTTTTTGTCTGCTGATAAAGAAGGGCATAAATAAAATAAAGATGCAAGAGAACAGATTTTTATCTACCTCAGTATTTATTGTAAAAATTAATAAGTCTTACTCTTACATTATTCTCTTTATCAGCAGGTAGCTATTAAAATACATGAAAACAATTGTCTTTCCTGTAGTCATAGAGGAAAGCAAGAATAGAAAGTAGATGTTCTGGTCCTGGCCTAGGTCCTTGTAGGCTAAGCTATACTGCTTCTCTTGATCTTTTATCATTTTATGAATAAGTCAGCACAGTGTCACACCAGACACTTTCTATATTCAGAAATGATAAATGGCTTCTGCCTGAATTAGCATTACAAAAAAGTGACACACATCACCATCAAAACCAGTTCTCAGAGCTAGAAGTCAATGTGCAGTTTAGGGGGCAGGTCAAAATCTCAAATGTAACAAGCAGATTAGTTTCCAATCTTGCTGTTTCAAGGAAAAGGTCATTTTATTGTTTTCTTTTTTTCAAAGAAAGGCAAAGAAATTCAGCACCTGGAGAATTTTAACCCATCTCAAGTAGAGTGTAAGTGAAAGAAATAAAGACCGGGAGGGGAAAGGAGATACTGTGTGTGCAACCAAATGCGCAAGACCACAAAATAAAATAAAGGGGAAGTAGCACAGGAAAAACACAGTTAATGCAGTGAAACTTGAAGAATTATGTTGATGGAGAGTAACATCAGTAAAATTCACAAGTTCCATTTTTAAACATAGAGTATACCTCAGCCATGTTTTCCTGAGAGTAGTCATCTGTGATGTATTTTTTTTCCTAGAAAAGATGGGCTTAGGCAGGGAATGTTTAAAGAGTCCTAGATCACCCTCCACCTACAGCACATTTGCCAATGGTTGCAAGTTTTGAAGAGTCAGCAGCACAGTTCATCAGCAAAAGCAGCTTGATTAGTCAGTATGATATGCATGATTTCAGCATAGAAATTTGCCATATTTTTTAGTCTGGCTTTATACCCTTTACTAGGCTAAAACATAATTAAAGCATTGTGTAAGACTGAGGTCAGCAGTTTGCAGCAGTTTGAGAACATTCAACACTTGACTTCCCTGAACTGCCAGATTAGAGGCCATATCTAGTATTCCCAAGAATAAAAAGTTAGCTGAAGGTTTTCTGTGTCCTAATGACCCTTAACTTCTAGCATATGCCTTTTTAGGAAACACTGGAGATTGAAGATCACATTTTAATAGAAATTGAAAGTTGCTCAGAATTCAGGAAAAAAAAAAAGAAACCAAAACCATCAAAAGATAAAAACCAGCAAGGAAAAGGAAGGCAGTCCAAATTACCCTCATTTTTTCCGTTGTTGCCTAATGATCAAGTGGTCACTGACATTTTGGAACACCAAATAAATTTCCTTGAATCCTTTCTTCTAGCTCAGAAGAAATCTAAATTGATATTTACTCATTGCAGAGGAATACTCTGACTCCAGAGTTTGCTGGTATGAGTTTCACTTGTCCTTCACCTATTACTTTTGTCCCTGCAGCCAAGTGAATGTAGTCTGACTACAAATGAGTGCCCTAGCTACCGCCTTGATTTTGTGTCCCTGAATGTATTCAGCTTTTCTATATAAAATTGAATTTAAGTTAATCATTTAAGTAAATAGGCAAAACCAAAGAACCTTACCTAAAAACAATTATAAAGTTTCAGGCTAGGAAGGGGCAGATACTGAAGCCATATAGAGGTCTAGCAAGTATGACAGTGTGATTTATGCCATTCCTATATTATTGGTGTACCATTGATATCCTTGATATCCATGGTGTACCATGATATCCTTGGTGTGATCCAGCTTATTTAAAAACCCTAGATCCCATAGAAAAAAACACCATGAGAAAAAGAAAAGAAAATGGCTTTTTTATACACCGCTATGTTAAAAGTTTCAAAGCTATTCGATCATCAGGAACCTGCTAGTACTATTTACTTCAGCTTGGGTTTCAGCTAAATTTTAATAAATTTCAATTTAAATTTATTTGAAACTCTTCATTGGCATGGAAATATGCAAATTTAAAATTGGCTGTTTCTTGTTTTCTTCCCCTCAAAATAATTGATTTTTGTGTTCTTCCACTTTGTAGTTTTATACTGGGACACCGTGCAGTAACCTTTATTTTCTAGCTTTCAAATATAAACCAGCAGATTGCAAAAAGTTTGGGGAATTTTATTTGTTGTGGTTTAAAATCTGACTACTGTCTGTAAAGTGCCCTTGATATCACAATATTTTTGGTGTTCTCAAGAACAGTGCTCTGTTACTGGAAAAAAAAGATAATTTCCTTTATAGATGTTATAAGTTTGTTGTCATGAAAGATCATTTAGAGTAACAAACATTATAATAAAAACTATCATGCCCTTCTGCTGCTGCAATTCTTTCCTACAAATATACTGATCAGTGTGACAGGAGAATGAAAGCAAATGTGATATAATAATTTCAGAGAATGTGGATATGTAATTTCTGGCTTATGATAATTTTCATCTACAATTAGGCAATTCTCTTGGTTTTCTAATATAAGAATTTTCCATTTGAATTTGTATGTGGCAAGTCAAAGACAAGGAGAGTGTAACAGTCTCTCTACCTTAGAACATAATAGATGCTTTCTCAACCTTACAATAGGCTAAATAGTGTGAAGCTTTCCATGAGATCATGGGGTCTTACTTCAATGGTACCTGAAATAAATGAGATCAAATGATAAGACTGCTTTACCTTCCATTTTTAAATTTGTGCCACTTCTGCCCAAGGCAGAATCAGCAAGCTTAAAAGTTCAATGCACGTAGAAGCAAGAAAGGTAGAGATATTGCAGAGCAGCTCACTGTACAGTTTATGCTAATAGTCATCTGCTTTTGAACATCTTCTGCATTTTCCATAAATTCCCACCAGATATATACATATATGTGTATGTATATTTATGTATACCCATACATTTCCAGTTCCTTTGCTCTTATACTGGCATAATGGCTAAAAAGACATTGTAGTGTTTAAAATTTTATGAAGAAGTTTGGTTCACACAGTGAAATTCTATGAACTTATTTTTACAAGAAAGCCTTGCTGATATCATTCCTCCCAAGACAGTACTAAAATACATTCTAGATTTGCATTCAATAAACATGATGTAAAAACAATTAGTAATTTATTATTATCCACTGTCTTTATGTCAAGTTTCCAAGCTCCTTGTAAAAATGTTTTTTCTTGTTCATAAATCTGCTTTTCTTCTGGTATTTAATGCCTTCTTATTGGCATAATGCAGACTGGATAGGGTGGAAATAATATGTAATAATTCTTACAAACTACAGAGTATTTACCTGTTTCTAAGCTATATCTTTATTGTTTTGCCTAAGGTGAAGCTGATTAAACATTTGAAAACAACATTATCTCTTCAGTAATCATGGCAGATATCTGAATCACTGGAATTTCTAAAGTCTGCTTTAATCTGAGTCAGAATAGTAATTTGTTCCCTGTTCAAGGTTGTAATCCTCATATTTGCAATTTTTTTAAGCAGCATGGGAGAATAACAAAAAATTAAAATATTCCTCATGCCTCTTCATAAGGTGAAAAAATTAGTATCCAAGTAAAAAAATTGAGTTAATAACAGGTCCAATGCCTTAAGGTGTGATCTTTTCTGAACTGATTACTTTATAAAAGGGCCATCTCTAGAAACTTCATCTTTAGAAAGGCAGCTGCATTTTCCAGAGCTAAACAAATAGGTCATTAAATATGGGAAATGGTAAAGGTAAGAAGACTTTCAGAAAGCTGGGAAAGCACGCCTTAGAAACAGAGAGAGCAGGGAAATTAGAGCTAGCTGCAGCTGCAAAGTCTGAAATTAGAAAAGTTACAATAGTACAGCAAGCAAGGACATGAAACAGTAGTTTGAGTTTTAGGCTTGGCTAAGATAGACCTTAAGGCTGCAGAAAAATATGCCTAGCAATACAGTAGAAGGTTTTAAGCTTAAAAATGGAGTATTGTGTATTGTTAATAGGAAGGAGACAAGCAAGCATTGTCAGAAGCAAGTGTATGTGTGCTTTCAGTGGTTGGCTAGAACAATTATCTGTAAGCTTTAGCAATATGCTATTGACTAGAAAGTTTTTGAAATGGTCTGTAACAAAGAGATATTTGGCTGCTGCTGGAAGGACTTGAGCTGGTGCCATCTCTCAATTGTCTCAACCATGTAATGAGACTGATGCCACAATAAAGCTCAAGGAACATATCCCAGCAGTCCCAGCAGTGAAAAACTACCAACACAATTAATTAAATGACAGCGAATGTGCAGTTCCTGAGGTTAGCTGATATATACACCTCACATATTAGTTTCCATAAAGAAAGCTGTTTAGACTTGAGGTCAGCTCCAGCCTGAAAACTAGCTAAGGAGATACACAGATGCTCTGCCTCTGTGAAGGCCAAAGAGCTGTGAGCATGTCCTGCCTGCCTGGCTGGCACCCACACTGAGCAGGGCTCCTGGCTGCACCAGCTGGAGGGAGTTGCTGCAGCCACAGGCATTCTGCACACACCCTGTCTGCCGGCCAGGCAGCCAGGGGGGATGCTCGCGTGTGTAGGTTAGGTGGAGAAACACGTTGCCTCCTACACTCTCACCTGTTGGCTTTCCTCTCTTCATAATAGGAGTACCCGTGCACAAGAGAAAAGCTTGTATTTTACTCATCGATAGTATTTGTCCCCATTCCCATTTTCTGCCAAAGCAATCTCTGTGCCTTTTTCTGGTGTTTGCGAAGGGAAATTGCAATGTGCTCTGAGGTTTGTGGGGAGGACTAGGGAGAAGGAGAAGAAAAGGTTGCTTGGAAGGAGAAAGATAAGAAGAAAGATGTAGAAATCAGGATAATATTACAATAAGAGAGAGCACAAGGGTATTGCAGCAGTAAGACAGGATCTAGGTAACTCAGTGTGAGCAACCAAGAAAGCCTGAGTGTTATAAACTAGTGTCAACTATTTTGTATCCCATTTGACAATACTGAAAGTCTGTCTTCGTGGAAACTCATTTTTAGAGAGACAATAGACTATTTTAATCATTACTTGGAAAAATGCTCCCTGTCCAAATGTTCCCTCCCTGTTCTTACTGTAGCTAGTAGTTGCTTGTACCGCCTAGATACTGCTCTGTTCAAAGCAATATAAATCCTTTCATCTCCAACAAGAAGAAACCTTTACACCACTGTATGCTGTACTTAATTATAGAAAATGTGAGTGGTTTTTCTACTATTTATACTAGTTTTATGCTCTGTCACTGTCTCTGAAATTTATAAATACTGAAGCATTGACAGAGACATACAATTGACTCCAAGCAAGTAAATTTTATCTTATAAGGCCTTCATCTGTTAAACGAGAACATTTCTAATTGCTTATTCTTGCCATTTTTCCTACCTTCTTTCTGTAATTAGATTTGGATTTTTAGCTCTAGAACAGGAACAGCAGCTAACTACAAAAAAGTTCAATATTCATATAGTGAAGCCCTTTTGTATAGTTGATATAGCTGCATGATAACATAGAGCAAATATTTACTAATTCTTTGTCAATTTTTGGTTATATAAACAGTTTCTCCACACATCAAAATATTTATTCTTTTCTGGATTTGGTTATGCAGAAATGAGAAGCAAATAGTGGACCTAATATTGAAAACATTTGTTTTTTTTTTTTTTGCACCTGTGCTGATTTGAATCTCTCTGCATGTTACGCTGTCTTTACACCCAAATTAATATTTTATGGTTCATGTTAAGGTGCAGCAAAAATTTCATGAGCTAAATCATACTTGAAAAATGTTGCCTATATATGGAGGATTCTCCTAACAGCTGAGCTGGGAATATTTCTGCCATTGAAGAATCCAATTTCTTTATCCACCTTTCTCCACCGAAATCAAAGCCAGTATCTTTTTCATGAGAATACTTTGTGCACTGCTAGAGGTTTGCAATTCTTAAAACCTCAGAGGTTTCTGATAAACATTCAGATAACAATAAGCTTGCTAAATTCATTTTATAATCTCATTAATCTGTGACCATGTTTCCATTTCAGTCTGGAGAATGGCTAAGAGTACCACTGTGCTGCATTGCTTAAATATTATCATTTTTGCTTGATGTGAATAACTGTCATTATCTCTGAGGTTTTACATTTTGTACAGATTTTCATTTTTTGGAAGTTCATATTTGGATCACTCAACATTCTGAGAAGTCAGGGCGTTTTTTCTTTCATTCTATATTCTTTCTTTCATTAATTAGGATAGAAGAAAGTTTTGTAGAAATCCTTTCCGTAAACGTTGTTTACCCATCTTTTGCACAAAATGAATCAACAGTCCTACGTAAATCACATTGTAGAAGTATTATCCTGTCAGGATATAACTTAGACAAGACCTTAAGCAAACTCATTAGCACACTAATTTTACATCTGTGCCAACATTTGTCATTAGTTTGCAATGTAGGCAAGTCCAAACCATCTGTACATGTTTCAGTAAACATGGGTGTCCCATCTACCCTGGCAGTGAGATTGCAGAGCCAGTTCCAGGCAGACAAGGAAAGACACTGCATAAAGGAAACATGGATTAATAGCAATGAGGAGGACACACCAAACAGGCCAGCACATATCCTGTATTCTGGCATTGTAGAAGTGAGTCAGGAAGCAACGTGAAAACACTTTTCAGGGTTAGGAATTTTAGTCCACAGTCAATCCCCCTTGGCAAAATGTGGTTTATGCAGAGTCCTCCTGATTCCTGTATATGCCAGACTGTTCCCTCAGCTTTTTCCTCTCTCTCCAAGAATTAATGAGACAAATATCCTTATTCATACCTGGTCCTGGAACAACCCATAGTGGTTGTTCTTAACCATAGGTTAAGAAAGGAACCAACCATACAGAAGGTACTGTCTGGCTCTTTTACAATGTTGGGCTACAGCATTCCTGGTCTATAGAGTTTTCAGATGATTCACCTTCTAAATTCTTAGCAAACTTCTAGTTATCATAAGCAAAGTGAAATTCCCAGAGACTTGCAACACATCCAAGTACATGTCAGATTTTGCAGTTTTTAAAAGGGTCAATGACAAAAATTCACTGTCTCTCCATTTAAGATTTCAGTTGCCTGCTTCTGAGAATGGAACTTGTCTGACAAACCTAATTGTATATATTGCTACTCCATGGCAGTGTGAAACAAGGCTGACAATTTTGTGGTTTTGGAGGAAGGATCTTTGACAATGGGAAGGTGCTGGCTTATTGAAATGTAAAGTTCTTTCCTCAGAAGTCATTAAGAAAATGATGACTTAAAGTTTTGAACTAAGGAGGAGCATAACTCAGTCATTGTTCAAATAAAATAATGCCTAATAGAATTAAACATAGTTAGACCTCAAGACATGTTCTTTACTTCCAGGATATTAATGGCAAGACATGTTCTTTACTTCCAGGATATTAATGGCAAGTGATGAAGATTCAGCAATCATGCTTTTCCATTTAGAGTACGTTCATCATTCTGAGTGTGTCACAGAAGGTGAGGGAAGACAAATAAGTACTTTAATCAGTACTACATGGCCAGACACTCTTGATTTGTGGTTCTGATTGATGTGTCTATATTCATTCTTAAAATAGTTTTATTCACTGAGCCTTCCTTGGGAATCAAAGCACAGAAAAGTCTTGCATGTCAGCAGCAAAAGTCTAGTAGACACTATTCTGAAACTATTT
Organism: Melozone crissalis; assembly: GCF_028551555.1. Classification (NCBI taxonomy): domain Eukaryota; kingdom Metazoa; phylum Chordata; class Aves; order Passeriformes; family Passerellidae; genus Melozone; species Melozone crissalis. Next base: position 28,021,126 of record NW_026535784.1, on the reverse strand, counting down.
CTGTGAAGTAGTTTCAGGATCATTTCCACTTTTTATGATATTCTGCATCCCCTGAGTTACTCAGTATTACAAAAATATGTATACTGTGTTGAATAAGTTTAAATAATGTTCTCTAGCTTTAACATAAAATACAAAAGAAAAATTAGAAACCTTTTATAGGAATCATTAATTGAAAAAAAACCCAGTGCATTTAAAGTACATTGCTCAGCAGATAGTAGTATTGAAATAGATTAAATCAGTGGGACCTCTTCTGTTTACTTATTTTCAACCCAAGTAGAGATGCTTGAAATGTTTTTTTATGTCACGGTTTGGGGTACTTTTGTTTAAATTATTGAGAATCAAAAAGATCTGGAATTAGAGAAGACATTAACCTTGTATTTTTTGAAAAACAATGCAAGCCCTCTGAGGCAGCCAAAAAATTAGTGGCAACTTTTTAAGCATTTTTCAGTAAGTCTGGGCTTATTGTATGTTATTAATTTAGTTTACCCGTACTTGATACAATAGAAGTATTTTTATAATGCTATTGATATTATCTTCAAGCTATTGTAATTATATCTGAGGCATTCTGAATCCATATTTTTGTTGGTTTGTGTGCTATTTTTAGGAATGCCTTACAAATTTTCCACAAATGTGAAGTCAAACACCATAGTCCCATATTGTGCTAATTTAAAGATCCCCTGATATACTTATGTACACGTTGAAAGAAGTGTTTCGCTTAGGAAATGGCTTAACATCAGAAATTCCTTTGGCACCCCTGAGACTCCCTTAATTTTCTGGGAAACAAGAACATATGAAGATTGTTACTGCTATCTGAGGAAGTAAGTCATCAACTTTATGAATTATAACAGTAATACTATTTTATTAGCAGGAAGGATTTTCCAGTTTGAAGTATTTTGTCTAGGACAAGCTACTGAGTTGGAATAGTTGTACCACCCATGTATTAAATTAAGATAAAGTGCTTTCATGTGACATTCACAGGAATTTCTCAGCACCCCACAGTTCTTGGAAGCAGTGCTTACATATAAGGGAGGGAGACGGTTTCAATTGGCACATTTACAGACATTATCCATATGCACGGCTGTAGCTGCTGAGAGCAGGGTGAGAGATGCAGCCAGCTCTTGCTATAAAACTGAACTCCCTAAGATGATAACCATTGGCCACAGCACTTTTCACAGTAGCCAAAGATGTTCACAGGCAATTTGTGGAGAGCAGTAAGCTGAAAATATTTACAGGATATGTGGCACTAGGAGGTTACCAAAGTTCAGTGGTGTTCAGAGTTTATTGCCTTAGGACAAGTTACTGCGGAGGTTCAGTACCAAATGATTGCTTGGTCATTTTTGTGTGCTATATTGACATCCAATTCAGCCCCTTTTTATAAGAGCGTGCGCTTGCACAGGCCATGTGTAAATTTTGCTGAGGAAAACACCCTTGAAAAAATGTATAAAGTACGCTAAAAATAAGTTACAGAGAGAGAAAAACTATTTCAATTCAGGGCATCAATTAACACTGATTTGCACTGGAGTGCGTTTGAAAGTACATGCGATATTCACATGCCAAATGAATTCATTAAAGACCAGTGTGATTACAGTGAATGTCAAATGAATTAATAACAATGGGACCTTTAAGTGTTACCATTAATTTCACAGTGTGTTGCTGTTATATACTTATGGGCTCTGAAGCTAAATGACACTCTACAGTTGCCCTAGTAGATTAATTGTGCATTAATAATCTATGGGTGGGCCAGCAATCTGGTGGGCACTTACATTTCATTGACACTTGGATACTAAAGATCATATTTTCCGGTTTTCAGTCAGGAAAGCCATTTTGGCTTTAAAATAGGCTCACATAATGTCTTCTGTATGAGATTAGAGTTCTTTAAAAGTGTTGGTTTTGAATTCTAGATCTGCATTAAAAATTAAGTGTGATTAAAGAGGTAAACCTTTCATTGTTTTTTCTGTACATAGCTCTCCACCTGGGAAATATGTCAGTGATTTCTGCCTGCTAGTAGTCAGCCCAGTTTGTTCAGGGCATTTCTTTTCTGCCTAGTGTTTGAGACTATTTCAGTTGACCTTTGTTTTGGATGAGGAGTTTTTATTGTTGTTTCTGTTTATTTGTTTGGGGGTTTGGGAAGGATTTTATTGGGATTTTGTTATGATCTTTAAATCGGTTAACTTTACACTGTTAAAAATGTGTGCATCCATTCAGAGCTTAAAAAGCATGTACCAGTTATGTACCCAATATTTTTATATGTTGTGCCCTAAAAGAAATAGAGCACAGCTTAAATGAGGTAAAAAAGATAAACTTTTTTTTCCCCACAGATTTATAACTAGTAATTTATATATTTTTACTCTGAAGTATTGCATTTTGTTGTCTTATAGGGAAGTGGGAAAATCTGAAAACAAGATAGCCTGATGTCAGTTGTTTTTTTAGTCTTTTTTTGTTTGTTTGCTTGTTTTTTTAAGCCAACAGTAAGGTAATTGATGTCAGACTTATTTAGGAATTTGATATGTGCATGCCAAAACTTATACTATTGGATATAACCCTTGTACAGATGTCTAAAAGCTCTTTTGGACACTCTCTTACAAAGGCAATTTAATCACTCAATAATTCATCTAGAATGGCACATTCCCACTTCATTTGTACGTTTGTGAACAAGCCAGTGTGTGCTACACAATAGTAGTCTTTGTGAAAATTTGTCATAACACATTTCTAATACTAATAAGTCATTCATAAAATATTATTATCATATAAGTCATTAATCTAATTTACTAATCATCTAGGTATTGCTTTTCTTTCTAACTCAGTATTTTAGAATGAGATAGAATACACACATAAACTATGAGATGTTCTCTCTATGTCTCAATTGGAGTTGATAAATGGGCCATCAATTACATATTTTAATTTCATCCATTAAACACTCTTCACATCAAGCTTTGCATGACACATTCTTAAAAAAGAGATAGGAATGCACTTAAGACTACTTTAAGTTTAAAATGAGAGAAAGTTTGGTAATCCTGAAGCTCTTTCTAAATATAGGAATGTTCCGCCTGTTAAACACAGTAGTTGGACTCAAAAATATTCCTTGTGTGTTAAACACAGTGGTGAGCAGATACTGCCAGTTTGTGGTGGTGTTACACAGAATACACACACACTGAGACACAATGCATAGTCTGGACTTCATGTTCTGAGACTGAATATGCAAAAAGTGCCAGAAAGAGAAGCCACATCATCAGTCAAGCTTTACACCTTTAAGATATTAATGATCTGAACATTGTTGTAAATTCCATTATATAAATCAAGTATTTATCGCATAACACTGGTGAATCGCAGGAAAAAATGTAATCATATTTTGGACTTTCCTGCAATCAAAATATGCATTCACAAATTCCTTATTCTTTACCTGCTGAGCTTTTATGCTCCTACATATTACATTTGTTTTTGAGTTAACAAGTGAAAATTGTCAGTTGTCCAAACTCATTCAAGACAAAAACAATAGTAAAAAACACATTGTAATTTCCATGTTTTATTCTGAGTGTAAATGTAAATACAGACATATGTATGTATTCCTCTTGGTAGAAGTATCTGAAAGTCCATTCCTTGGGCTGTCTGCAATAGTATTTCAGGTATTTGTTTAATTGGAATGGATTTCCCTTGACACACAAATGCAGGATAGTGTTTTGATTGAAAGGGGTTGTGTAAATGAGTTTTTCACCCATTCTACCATTTCGTGACACTTTTCTTACATTTGGATACCATCTGCCTCCAGCCTCCTATTCATTAGCAACAACTTTGTGCCCACTCAGTCCCAGTCCCACTGACAGTGTGACAGGCTCTTTGGAAACTAAATATCGCTCTATATTTGTTCCGAACATTGGAAGCAGTGGAAGCAGAAGTATTTAACTGTCTCCTCCTCTTCAGCTGATAGCAGTAGGGGAGTTCAGCCCGGTGAAGTTTAAGACAAGCAATGCAGGAGTACATTTCCAGTTTGCCCTTAAAACTGAGAACAGTCTTTTCTGCTTTTCTTCTGTTCCTTCTCCTCTGGAGGTCACTTACCTACCTTGTATCCCTGTCCTCTGTCATGACCTACCCAGTGAAGTATCTGAACTACAAGTGATGAGCCGATGTGGTATCTGGTTGAAGGTTTCCTCTAATTTCCTCTAGCAGTTTGTAGCTCAGCAGTATCATCTAGGTAGTTGGCAAAGATATCAGTTTGGGTTCATCTATTCATGGGGGGTTTCACTTTTGTAGATCAGCTGCATCCTCTTTTATTTATTGTTTAAATATACACAATATACTTACGTTGCAGAAAGTAACTTTTCTGGGAATAGGTGGAGAGATGGTTTCCTATTGAAAAATACTGAATCAGAAATGTGTATATTCTAATGAGGGGGATCATAAGCATTCCAAAGTAGAATTCCATTTTAGACAAAGGGGGTTTTTAATACTTTGACAATGGAAGTGTTATAGTGCTGTTGGGTCTTTCACAGTTCTGGCCATGAGTCACTGTTCCTTCTGCATGCAACATGCTCATTAAAGAAAGAAAAAAAAAAGAAAAAAAAAAAAAAGAAAAAAAAGGAAAAAAAAAGGAAAACATTATCTTCCCTTGAAGCTGTGAATATCACCCCCAAAAACTGGTCAAAAGTTTTCTTCTTTTTTTTTTTTCCCTACTACACCATTTTTCATTTTCTTTTTCAAGGTAAATTGTTCAACAGATATTTACTATTTGGAGTTTTCTCCTCACTGCTCTATAACTTGGAATAGATAGGGCTTCCATTGAAGTAAATGGTTAAGACATAAATGGAAGCAAGTCTGGGCCCAGGATACAGAGAAAATATGGTAGTTGTCTGAAACATAACAAAGTTCAGTATTTTTTTGAGAGCTTCAAGGAGAATTGGGAAAATCCTGGGTTAAACCTTCTATCTTGAGCTGTAAGAGATTTTTCAGCACATTGAACTACTAGATCCTAGCAGAACGGATAAACTCAGTGCCATGTGCATATATTTTTATCATAACTTAAAATAAAAACAGTCCTCATTTACTGGGGGGAGGGAGCATATTAACATAAAAGTATGATACACAGAAGAAAACTGCAGTATTTTTAAGTGACTGAGTGAACTTGAGAAAAAAGAACCCAAACAGGAAAAACTTCCATATTTTACAGTCATGAGAATAGACATGTGCAGCTCTGTTCGAATCTGGATTCTCACCAGGGATCTTACTGGCTCAATGCATCAAGAAGAAATGTCTGTCAAGCTCCTACAAACTTTGGTTTCCCAAACAACTGCCATATGCCAGAACTAACTGCATAAAGGCACTATGAATCAAGCATCAACATTGTGAGATTTAAGGATGTTCGTAGATCTTCTTTAAACAAGGTTCCATTAAACCTTTTCATTTCATCAATTTCCTAGGCAGGTCACAAAAGCAGCAGAGTGCTCAGTAATGCACATTTAATCCTTTATTTTTTTGGATCAGTGCTGTTTTGCTATTAGAGGAACTTTGGATCTGATTCTGATGAATCACGACACTTTATTCTATCCAGGAAGGCATTAACCAGACTGTCAGTGAGTTCTGCACTGCTCCAGTACATCCTTACTGCTACTGTTTCTTCCAATATGAAATGCAGTTCTGTGCCTGGTGCAAAGCAAGTATTCTCATTAAAATGATACTTAAACAAGCTCTCTCTGCACTAAATGCCTTAATGCTATCAGCCTAACACTTGTTTGGGATTGCTGTAAGCTCTAGGGTGGAAGAGTGCTTTATTTCTGCCTTAGACTGCCAGACTTCAATTCCCACAGACAATCAGCTGCACCCTCTTTGTGAGCCTGCGCATCAGGCAGCCCATACAGAAGCACTGTGTCAAATGGTTAAATAAATAAATAATGTGCCTTGGGCCTGGAGCCAAAAATTCTCTCCCCTCGCACCAGTGTGAAAGGTAACAGGAAAAGACACTTCTGTTCTACTACTGATGAAAAAGGTGAAGGCTGTAAGCTCGGCATGTCTTTTCTCTAATACTGCATCAGAGCAGGTCACAATATAGTGTTAAACAGGTCTGAAATATCCTTATTTTTCCAAGCCTGTTTACTGATGCATCCCAACACAGATGGAACCTTTCTTGCTGCACATATTAATTCATTTGTTATTTATGCATTTCTGATCTTTGTGACATTTTGTCCTTTGGCCTGCTACCAAGTCATTTTTTATAGATGTTCTGAGAAAAGGTGGCCCTTGCCCTGCAGTGAGCCTCACAAATCCCTGACACACACATATGCATTTTTTATTGTTCTCACATGTTGCTTAACAGTCTGCATTCTTCCTGCTTTGCAGCAGAGCAGATGGGTTCCTGCATAGCATGAAAGAGATGAGATGTTCAAATCGATTGTTTTATCAACAATCAGTTGTAGATAAAAATCATTTTAATGAGTGAAATTAATGATGTTTGCAAACATGGTGTTAATTAAAGAACATAGCTTGGTCTCTTTTCCCTCCTTTTTTCCCCCTGCACACAATTTTTGTTACCCATGACATCTTTCATTATTGACTCATGCCCCAAAGAAAAGACGATTAAAATCTGCTTTTGTTTGATGTAGCTCTTATTGAAGAAAGAAATAGATCTTTCTGAAGCTTCCTGGTGAGATGAAAGTCTAATTATCTCCACAAATGAAAGGAAAAGCTTTAATTAGGCCTGTGCTGAATCTGCGCACTGTGAATTTGTGCATTGTGATGGATGGAGCTCACATCTCCTCAGTGACTGCAGCTGAAATAATGAAGAAGGGGAAGAGGTAGCCTGGTCCCATGATTCAGCTGGCAGAGCAGACTTGGAGGTACACCTGTGTTGTGAGAGCGTGCCCAGAGCAGCTGCCACAGGCCATGTTTCTGTGCAGTGCATTCGGCTGTTTTACAGCCTCCTCCTGAGCTTTGATCTCTTTTCAGACAGCAGGGGTCCTAACAAATCAAGCTTTTCATGTTTCCCTCAGTTTCACTCTCTTTTGCTTCACCATTCATACTTGAACTCCAAAGAGGACGGATAAAATATTGTCTTTTTCTGAATCAATTTGATCAGCAGCGGACATGAGTGAAGAGGGCATTTTGTCTTTTGTGAGGTGCTTTAGGGCTGACTGTGGGGTAAAGGCTGCTAAAGAATTGGAAATTGCATTTATTTATTTTGCCGTTTAATTCACTTCTTATGCTCTTAACAACCTTTATGCTTAACACTTGATTTGCTACACCCTTCTTTTTTACAATGCCGTAGTGTCTGCCCTGTTAGAAAAGGCGACTTTCTGGCATAGGATTAGACTGCTAATGGTTCCCAAAGAGAAATCTGAATTATGACAAAAAATTCACTATTCCATATTTTATAACATTTCTGTTCTATTTTTATCATGTTGCATGCAGTTTACTCTGTCTTCATGTACTTCACCTGATATCAGGAAGGTCAAACCACTACTTACTCACTTTACTTGCAGCCAGCATATTCTTTTTGAGTCACAAAGCACCTTTGACATCAAGGGCAGTCAAGGAGTTTGCTACCACACCTTTTTGGGCAAGATAACAATAAAAACAAGATACAATTGAAGTCAAAGTCAAATCAGCATCAACAATCTAATATTCTACAATTTCTGTCAGTATATTCTGGGTTGTTTAGAATGTATTGGTTTAATTGTGTAGCCTCTGGAACTGAGGAGCACAGCAGACAACTGGAAGCATGCAGAAATAGAAGGATATGGGATAAATGACAATGCATCCCCTGTCAATTTATTTATTTAAGGAAAGGAGACATCTGAAAAAAACAGCAATGCTGTCTTTCAAAGCAAACATTTTGGAAAGTCTTTTTGAGGGTAGCTATATACCATTTATAAAGCCTGAAATTGTTGAAAGCAAAAGATGCTGATTCTGAGCAATTCAGCAAAGCAGTAATATAGATTTTAATTTTTACTGTGTGAAACAAATCTCTGGCTTTATCTACTGGTATTCTAAAATTTTAGACATTAAATGAAGTTACAAGCTGAAATCTTACTTTGTAAATTTTCTCATTTGTTTAGAGACCTTTAAGTCAGCTGGCACTTGTCTTAGTCTAAAACACTTTCGTTTGCTCTTTCTGCCCTCCTGCTGCCAGATCCTTTCCTCAGTTTCTTTGTGTAGATTTGTCTCTTTTGTTTATGCCTTTGTAAGGATCTCCCTAGTGTTAGCACTGAGTTCACAGAGCTGAAGTCAGAAACCTGCCTTATGCAATATTTTAATCCTTAGGCCATCAGTGCCGACATCCTAGTCTGGTGCCCTAGAATTACAGGGATAATGGTGAATGTGTAAAGGTCCCAAAGCTCAATATAGGAGAAAAAAGCTGGGGGGAATACTGTAACACTAAGCACAGGTCTGAAATAGGGGCACAGCCAGGGGGAAAATGAGGAGGCAGTGGAACTCTTGTTAGACTGCTGTGCCGAGATGAGGAGCAGATAGTAAATTAAGAACGAGCACTGCAAGAACACATCTGAATCAGACCCTCCAATTAACTGTTCTCTTTCCTTCTTTCAAGTTTCATTTCCTTTTAACCTTTTATTTTATTCTTTTGATCTCAGCATCTTTTTCTTTTTGTTCAAATGAAAAGCAGCGGTGCAATAATTTTGGTTGAGAAGGTGCTTTCATTGTCTGCTTCTGTTTCCAAGCACAGCAAATTATGAACAAGAGCTGGAAATACTCAGGCAGACTATCAGAATATGAGTTTGGACAAAATTTGAGACCTGGGACAGTTTTAAATGAAAACTGTTCTTCCTCAGTGTTGCCCCTATTGCTTCTTAGTTGTTGAGAATCTCAGGAGATTTTATGTGGGATTTTGTATGTGCATGTGTGCACAAATACATGTTTAGACCAATGAAAGTTTATGAAAGAAAATATTGTACAAAGTAGGAGCAGTATTGTTTAGCTATCATATGCTAGAAAACAGAAAAACTGGTCATTGCCTTGTAAAGAACTTGCAACTTTCTCCTACACACCCTCTGGGAAAAATCCAAACTGCTCCATGAAGATCTTTGATTAGGGACAGCAGAGTGCCCATGGAGCACTGTCATGCAGCATATGGTGAGAACTCTGTAATACACTTCCCTGTTAGTAATGTTATTATAGTTTCTGCATATTGCCTACCAGAACTTGCAGTAGTTTAGTTCTTCTTCAAGGTGAGAGTCATTCCAGCTTTGTGAAGCATCTTGAGGAGCTAAATCACTGCCTATCTTGTCACCAGGAAGAGAACTATTGTCTGTTTTGAATCATCCCATATACTTCCAGGGGTTGTAGAAAGAAAGTTACATTATAGAGGTATTCTTCTATTAACCTGTCATCAACAAAGTGTTGAAAGAGTTGTAAATTCCTGTGATAAGGCTTGCAGAACACGTGAGGTTGCTGGGGTTTTTTCTGATCACATTACTGGCTGGCTGGTGCATGCTGAGACGCACACATGGTGCTCTCAATTGATTCTGTATTTATGGTTTTGAAGTCAGAGTCAGATAAACACAGACATGCTCACTTCATTATGAATTTCTGCTGATTTTTGGTTCTGGAATATCTAAATGGGCATGTATTTCACAGAATCACAGAATGGTTAAGGTTGAGAGGGACCTCTGGAAAACATCTTCTCTGAACCTCTGTTCAAGCAGGACCACCTTGAGCAAGTTGCCCAGGACTATTTCCAGCTGACTTTGGAATATCTCCAAGGATGGAGAGTCCACAGCCTTTCTGGCTACCCTGTTCTAGGATTCAGCTCTCACAGCAAAGAAGTGTTTCCTTATGTTTAGACAGAGCATCCTATGTTTGTCTGTGCCCACTGTCCCTCGTCCTGTCACTGTACATCACTGGAAAGATCCTGACTCCATCTTTGTACCTTCCCATCAGACATTTATATGCTTTGATGAGATCCCCACATGAGCCTTAATGCAACTCCCTCAGCTCTTCCTCAAATGAGATTTGTTATAGTCCCTTGATCTTTGCAGCCTTTCATTCCATTCTGTCCACTGTATCCACGTCTCTCTCATACTGAGGAGCCCAGAATTGGACACAGTGGTGGCCTCAACAGTGCCAGTAGGTGGCCTCAACAATGCCACTTCACTGTGGACTCATGCCCACAATTCAACAATCTTTCCAAGAGGATCTTATCGGAGAAAGTGTTGAAAGCCTTACTGAAGTCTAGGAAGACAATGTCCACTGCTGTCCCCTCACCTACCAGGCAAGTCATTTTGTCATGGAAGGTTATCAGGTTGGTCAAGCGTGACTTCCCCTTTGGGGAAGCCATGCTGAGTAATCCTGAAGATGTTCTTGTTGTTCCTGTGCCTGGAAGTGGTTTCCATTGTTATGTGCTCCATCACTTCCTCAGGGAATGAGGTGAGGCCAACTGATCTGTGGCTCTTTGGGTTCTCCTCCTTGCACTCCTCAAAGACAGGTGTGATATTTACTTCTCTTAATCTCTATGATTATTCAAAGATTATTAAGAATGGTCTCATAATGATATCTGCCAGCTCTCTCAGCACTCGTGTGCATACCATCAGGGCTCCCTGTCCATTTTCCCTAAGTACTGCCTGAAGTGATCCTCTTCCACCAAGGCTATACCTACCATGATCCATATTTACCCCCTGGGTTTCTTGAAGGAGAGACTCCCTTGTAAAGACAGAGGCAGAGAAGGAATGCCATCACTCAGCATCTTCCATGTGTTGTTGAACCTTAAGCAGCAGGCATTTGTTTTCTTTTTTTCATCTCATCTACAGCAGCCCTTCCTCCTGTCTTTAACATCTCTGGCCAGATTAAATTCTGTTTGAAACCCCTATATGCTACTGAGCCTGTATATGCCAGGAAATCTTATAGAATAACTTATGTGGAGTAATTTTATTTACTGAAGAGGGAAAAATGAAACACAAAAAAAGGTTGTAAAACACATGTTTGTCCTTTTAAAAGAGGAGGGGAAGACAACTATCCTCCTAGGGACTTGACATAAACCTGAAGTGTTTAGGATGGTCACAACTTCCTTAAAAACAAGTGGATATTTTAGAAACTGTGGAGTTTTGAATTGTCCCTGGTCTGATAATTATAAATTTAAAAGACCGGCAAAGGGATAGAGCAGATTTTCTTTACTTCTTCAGCAAATTATTAGTTTACTTTCCCATTCTCTGAATATTACTATATTACAGACAAGTCAATATTATTCCAGAGTTTATAAGTATATTAAGATAGTCTATAAATAATTTTAAAACCTATTCAGTTATAAGAATTTCAGTAAAAGATGGAATGCTACAAAGCCATTCCTTTCACACAGAAAGAAAGAAGAATTAAATCAAAGCTGCAGAGAAAAAGCTAAATTTTCTGTATATTATTCTATCCGGTTATGCACTGGTATTCTTGAGATTACCATACAGGTAGGCATATAAAATATGCTTCCAGAACCACTAAGATTTAAGATTTAAAGATGTTGTTGAGCTAAATCTAAGCAGCAGGAAACACAACATATTGAATTTCCTAGAGATTTTATATTTCTGATAGTTGCACTTCAAATCACTCCAAGTTCAGGGTTTTCTAAAGAAGCAGAAGGTACCCAATCTGGAATGAAAATGACATTTACTGAATTTCAAATAAATTCTGTGATCTTCACCTCACATTACCCTGGTATTTTGGTTCTATTGTCAACAGTGTAGCATGCTGTTGTACTTGATCTCCTACTTGGTGTGAAATTAAGAAAACAATTTCTTTTTTTTGCTCACATTGTCATTACACAAGTAAATTTGGAGCTCAATAAAAACTGAGATAACTATATTGGATAGCCATAAAATTTTGTAACTAAACTATGATCTTTATTAAGAAGACAAGGAAGGAAGCAGTTCTTTTTCACTCATGAAATTCAATTCTTTTTCACTTATACAATTCACATAATTAAAGGTTTTTATCAGATATTGTTCTCGCAAGACAAACTGGTCTCATAGACCTTGAAACTTGGTATTCCAAAATTCCCTTAAATCACAAAACTAAATTTTAAATTTAGTGGAAAATTCCATTCTCTTGGGAACCATCATTGGCTCTCAAATCCAAAAAAAACATCCCTCAAGATCTTCCATTTGTTATTAATACTTTTTCATTCAACTATGCATTTTACCAAAATTATAAGAACATAAATCCTTTTAATTTTTTTTTTTTAATTAGAGGGAATACCAAGCAACATGCTCCTGTCAGTTTCTGCAGTCTTTAGGATGGAACCAATACAGCCCACATGATTCCTTATGGCACTGTGATATTACAGGGAACCGTTTTGCTTCTCACAACCACCAGCTGCTGTATGAGAGCTGAAGGGTTGCTCAGAATCTCTTAGCCTTATGTTTCCTTATCTGCAGTTCTTTTTCATGCCTGATTTCCCAGAATTTACTTAACATTTTCAGAAGGACGTCATTCACCCACTAGTTGTAGCTGGATTTGGATTCATAACTCTTTTGAAAAGAGATAGTGATGTGATTCTCCATACCATCAACACATGATATTGTCAGAAGATAAATATTCTTCTCATCAAAATACGATGGAAGAACTGACTTGTCCCATCCACCAGAAAACTGAACCAAATTAAGGCTGAACATACTGAATGCTCTTTTGCAAAGATAGGAAAAGGGACTAGCCATCTGGCACCTCTTGAGGCTCTTTAAACACGGGGATTTTTTTGCTGGAGAAAGCATTGCTGTCTTCTGAATTCATCTAGGGGTTTTGCTGTTGGAAGGGGGACTAGGGGTGCATGTTTTAGTCAGGGGATTTTTTACTGGATTTATACCATATCTTTGTACTTTAGATGAGCAACCTTATTCTGACTCAATGCCAGCAGAAACTTGCTGGAGTTTTCTGCTGTGGTAGATCCTTGATGACTTGTTAAGGAGCCTGCTCCATACTGCAGAGAGGCATTCAGCAAGGTCTGGGTTGCACTCATTATAGCCTCCCCAGCGTTAGCTGTGCAGGCTAGGAGCATGCTGGGTTTCCTTAGCATTGGCCCTGTTCTGGAAATGGTTGTTGTGTCTTTATATGAGGTGCCAGCTTTTACCTCTTGGATCTAGCAAGAAATGATTAGTGGGTTCATGTCCTGTTGTTAGTAAAGAATTCAGTGGGACCCAGTGCTTCATTCAAGGAAATGTCTTAGAAAGCTGAAATCCTCTGATGTCTTCAGGATTTGAAGCCATGCCCCCATCACTTTTGGTGCATGATTGCAAAGATAACAGTCATAATTGCAAAAAAAGCCGAGCTGACTATCACAATTTTTTTTTTAATGTACCTGAAGAGCAGACCCTTTTTTATTTCACATTTCCTTGCAAATAAAAAACTGTATTACTCTTTCTAAGGTTGTTCCTACAATGGTTGGACTATACTGTAGTTATGGACAGTAGAATAAACTACTTAATAATAAATGTAAGCCTATGACTAAGTATGTTCTGTATAAATATAAAAATTAAACTTGCCATAGCAGGAGGCTCATGTTAATCAGGAGCTGCTGGAGGTCATATTTGAGATATTATGTAAATTCAAAACTCAAAAAATACAGACTATGAAATAATAATTAATTACATTTGCACTTTGATTAAAGATTAAAACTCAGTATAATAAAAAAATTCTGTCTTTGTATTGCCTGATATAATTAGGCACTCTCCTAAATGACCAAACTTAGAACTGCCTATTATGTCCTAGCAAACCTGTGGGAGAGCCTGACATGTGTTTAGCAATCATGGGGGTTTTGTGTTCATCAGAAAATATAATTTTAAAACAATGTGGGAGGGGCAGTCCTTATCTTTAAGGCAACTGTTGGATAATTGACCTCCTTTAGCATTTAATTTCTCAAGCCTCTAGGAAGCTTAATTTTGAACATCAAAGGGGTACCTGTGGAAGAAACTGTTCCAGACTGGTGAGTAAACAAATTAGAGTTAATAGGGTCATTAGCTTCTGTGGTAAAATTTCAACTGGGTATTCCTCACTAAGGAATGTAAATGTCAATGTTTTTAAGTCTTCTAAAATATAATTAGACATGGAACTTGAATACAAATGCTATTTGTATTCAAGTATTTTGCTACATATCCTATTAACAAACAATGTTTGCCACACTCTGGGCATTTTTTTATTAAACATTAGGGAATCTGTTGTTCTGCTCCTATGCATTGCTTGCCAGACAATTAGAATAGAAAGAAAAAATGTACAATGCTGCTAAGTCAATACTATGCTGTAAATATCAAGGATACTGTGTATCGTGTTTGATATAAAACATGATAGCCGGTTACCTTTACAGTAACAACTGTAGATCTATTTAACCCTTAGATCTGCATGTAGCAGTATAAGAACTTAAAAAAAAACCAAACAAACAAAACTAGCCCCGTCCCCCCCCCCCAAAAAAAAAAAACCAAGAACCACAAAGACAACTTACATTTCCTTACTTGGATGATGGATGATCTTCTTATGTGTACTTTCTTTTGGTTCTATGGCTACATAAAGGCATAAAGGAGTAATTGCTGATTGAATTTGAAACACAGAATGCAGCAAATTCAATTCCTACATCCTCTCATTTCACTTCTTGCACATTACTAAAGTCTTTTTTTTTTTTTAAATTATCCTTACATATGGTAATAGAAATACTGCTCCCTTCCTTCCACCAATGTGACAAGTTTCTAGTGCAACCACATTTCCTCACCTTTGCCCACATACCTACTTGCAGGCTATGGACCCTGGCATACCCATTCCCCTGATGTTCTTGATGCTGTCTGTTCCCAGCAGCAGCAGCAAGCTCCTGGAAGTAAGGGCTTTCAGAACAACTTCCTTTTTTCACTTTGCAACCCTAGGAAATGTAAAGCTGTGGGGTTTATTCTAAATCTCTAGGAGGTCAGTACTCAAGAATGACTTCTTTTTAATCCAGAAAATCACCTGCTGCTTAGAAGTGTCATCATTTGAACAGATAGAAAGGAAAATTTCCTCATAAGGAACAATAACATTAAGTCAGTCTAAGAGTTTGTGGAAAAAGGACTTAATGTGAAGCTCACAAATGTGTTTAGAATAGAAGGAAATAAAATATTTGCTAGAAGTGCCAAAGGAGAATTGCACAAAATATTTAGGCTGGAAAACTGTAGATGGCCAAGCACATCCAGTGGTAAATCACCTTCTCTCTGTGAAAACTGATTTGTGCCAGCAGGGTCTGAGTGAGTGCTACAGTGAATTCTACCAAAAAAACCCAGAAGGTGGGGGAGAAGAGAAAGGCATTTTAAATAATTGATCATAGCTATATCTGTGGTTACAAGGATAGCATTCTTAAGTCATTAGCCTGAAGGAGCAAGGAGTTTAAAAAATACTAACTCTTCTCACTAAATATAATCATAAAGTTTAAGGAGGAAAAAAAAGGAATGGGGTCCCATTTGTCCATCATTAATAATTTTGTTGTGATAATTTTGTGATTTGGGCTGATTTAATCTTTTAATCTTCTATTCTCCCTTAATGGCAAAAATTTCTTTTTACATAACACAAATAAGAGTAAAAAAACCCTTCAAATGCTTTTTATGTAATGTGAATCATGTTTAAGTGATGTTTTGAAAAAATTCTTGTCCATTAGAAGCAAGCTTTTTACACAAGGCAGGATGTTATAACTGAGTTTTTTTGCAAAATGGTTCTACTTACTGTTTATTATCATTCTCTAACCCTGTGCTTCCAATAGGAATCTTTAGTTTACCTCCATAAGTGCATCTCATAGCATTCATTTTTAAATAACCATTAGTTTTATTTCAACCTCCTACAGTGTTTTTGATAGAATGTTACTATTTTCACACAATAATAATTTATTCCCACTGTACACCAGACTTTTCAACAAATGTGGCTCAATTTCTCCCACTTACTGATTTTACCTGTGGAGGCAAAACAATATCAAATCATGATCACACAGCATCTATGGATAATTTGGGATCATGTGCAGATTTCCTGATCTTACATTCTATGTCTGTTTTAAGACTCTGTTGTAAGACTCATTTAACCTAACTCACATCAGACAAAAGTGAGGCATGTGATTTTCCTTCTGTAGTCAAGGCCAAGACACGTGCCTCCCAAGGATAAGTCAGCCGATCTCAAAACGTTGACAAGGTTGGCAAGAGAAATCATGGTAAAAGTTTATTTGCCCTTCCACTTAAGTGGAAGGTAAATGCCTCTGCACTGTCCCATTAAAATGTTTCATGGTCCAGTATGTCCCACCCATGAAGGTAGTAAGGGAGTGCTTCTTTTTCATTTTTTGATTGAAATCTTGACTGTGAAGTGTTCTGAAAAAAATACATTTCCACCCTTATTTTAGAACTGTTGACTCTACATCACTCATCTGGACACAGAGGCAATGTTAGTTACAGAACTTCAAGTAAAAACAAGTGAAAAACAGATCAAACATTGTGATCTGCATATTGGAATGAAACATTTGTTTGTATACATTTGTCACTCTTTTAATTATTTTTCTAAGGAGTTAAATAATAGTCACAAGCAAGTATTAATTTCTTCAAAATGAAGCATAAAACAGCAAACTCAGGATGCACTTCTAACACAATACTGAACTATCCAATAGAAATTAAAGGCAGATGGAATTTATTCCAATGGCTATTAAAATGTAACCCAAAAGGATGCCTTTGATTTAACTTGCTACAAGCTGTAGTCCATAGCAAGCTGGAATGCTTGAACCATACCTAAATGGATCAAACAAAGTTACAAGGAATGTAACTTTGTATTGCAATTTTTATCCTATTCCCAAACATGTGTCATTGCTTTTCTTTCCCATAACTGTTCTGATCCCTATCTAAGCGGTTATGTCAGAGCACACTGGAAAGATCTGACACCAGAGGGTGCAGAGTTGCTATTCCATGACTTCAGCACATCATCTGTAGGATCGCCTGACACATATAATCAGGAGAGGTGGTCTTGCATTAACCTTTCCCACTCCCAGAGGACGAAATGATAATGAAACAACAAAAAACAGATAATGAGGCAAGGAGAGCACAATTCTTGTGATTATGACTGAAGATGGGGGGAAGGGGGACCGCTGAACAATTTTGTGCAGACTTTCAATGAAGCAGACTTTCAAATTACCAATTTCAATAATAAATGGAGCAGATATGTTAATGTAAATGTAAACCCAGACATGGGCTGAATATGATACCTAGAACAGGAGTCTGTTAAAGGAAGGAGTTGGTGAAGTTTGTTCTTGTGACTGGCTAGCACTTGGCAGACAAACAACTTCCCAACAAGAATAATAAAATATATAATTTTTTTGTGACTTGATTCAGTTGACATCCTTAGGGAGAATGATTCAGTGAAGCATCTGAAAACTCAGAATCTAACAGTTGTAAACAACTGGAACATTTGGTTTGCTCAGCATGGAGGAGATTAAGGGGAGACCTCATAGCAGCCTTCAGCGTCCTCATGAGGAGAGGAGGAGGGACAGGTACCAATCTCTTCCCTCTCATGACCACTGGCAGAACCCGAGGAACTCATCATGAAGCTGAGTCAAGGGAGGTTTAGGTTGGAATATGAGGAAATTTTATTTTGCCCAGAGTGGTTGGGTGCTGGAACAGGCTTCCCAGGGAAGTGGTCAGAGCACCAGCCTGACAGAGTTCAAGTGTTTGGACAATGGTCTGAGGCGCATGGTGTGACTCTTGGAGTGTCCTGTGCAGGGCAAGGATTTGGATTTTGATAGTCATGATTGGGTCCCTTCCAACTCAGCATATTGTGTAATTCCACAATTCTATGATTTGCTTAATGCTGTCTCTGCTGAGACAGGATGTGTGTAACCACATCCTACGAAGACTGATATTATGTGGTAGTAACAAAATGGGGCAAATACTTGTTCACTTTCATCCGTGACTTTATGATCTGGCTTTTTTGGCATGTTTCTACCAGTAAGAAACTACTTCTCCACAACACTTCCTAGAAGAAGGTCAAATATTCAGTGGAAGGACAGAGCAGATAACTAAAAAGGTACGGATTAAAAAGCAGCCACAACTAAATTTGTACATGCTGAGTTAAAAGTAGATGAGAATCTGGCTACAGTGGAATTTACCCCTGGAAAGTGATGGTATCAGTTAACTCAAGAAAGCAAAGAGTAAAGTAAAATTGCATAGGCTAAAGCTTATTTCTCAAAAGCTGGGTATTGTGGAAATGATGTAATGGTAATACATTTCCTTTGTTTTCTCCCTCTGAAAATTTGCACACACCAAAGACTGCATTTATATTGAACTTATGGCAGTGCATTTTGTACATGCCATAAGTTCAGTACATGAACATGAAAGCCCTGGGCATCTCAGGAAGCTTTAAAGCTTTCTTCTTAAAATGTGAGTTAAAGTCACACTTTAAATTGCGCTGCATGTGTCACCATGTTTACTCATGTATCTCTGGAGTTTTTTAACAGCTAAAAAAATAGGTTTCTTCAATGGGAAGCATATGCCACTAGGGCCTTTTATCTGAATGCTTCAGAATCAATCAAAAGGCATTATTTGAGCAGCCATGGGCCAAGGCAGAATTCATCTGTTTGAGTCTCTGACCCTGGTAATATACTGCTTGAGTGACTCTACAGCACTCAAGCCATGTCCTGTAGGACTTACTGTGAATTACATTTTGTGTGTCTGTTGTAACCCACCAGCTTTTCTTATGCCAAGTGGGGTTTATTTTGTTTTCTTCCTACTCTTTTATATGACAATCATAACACTTACTACTTTGAACAACAATATCTCTTACAAGGATCATAGCTTTAGTATTTACTTGCTACCCATTACACAAACCACTTATGTATTACTTGATTTTACATAAAAATAGTTCAAAATTGTTTTCTAATAAAAGTAGTTTGAAATTGTTTTGATATAATATTTTGAAATTCTGTAACAAAAGGAAAGAAACCTGACACAATGAAAGAAATTGGAGACTACATGACATGTTTTTTCTTCAGGAAAAAAATAAGCCCATAAAAAATGTGTACAAAACTTTTTGATATTCATAAACTGTACTGTGCTTTAAATGCAAATGGTGAAAACTGAAGTAGGCACACTACTCTGCTCAACCATAATTATATTTCTTCTTGTAGATAACTGATGTGGAAAGATCTGTTTAGTATGCCCACTCAGCAATGCACACAGGCTGAATAGCCAATATAAAAGGGTAATGTGGGCAACATTCACACAAATGCTTTGTTCAGATTTCGTCATGTCACACCTGTGTGTTTTATGGTCACTGGAACTGTGCAGACTCTTGTCACTGTTTCTGCATCTCTGGCACAATGGCTGCCATACATGCATTCTGTCTGCTGAGATCCTAGATGCTGAAAAACTGGGTTTATTCCTGGCATCTGGCACTTTCCAGGTAACTTAATAGAGATAACCTTATAGAGATTTCCAGAGCTAGCAAACTTTGTGATCATTCTGGTTTTATATCTCTCTTCTTCAGAAATAGTAGTGGAAAGAGGGAGAGATTTGAGGTTTGGAAGTGTTCCAGAAAACTTACCAAAGTATGTTTCACTTTTGTTCCTTTAACCAAGAATTCCTTTACAAGAATAATAAACACCTAATACTAAGCATACTCCATCTTTAGAATTCTGCATTTAAAGTCATATTCATTTAAGAACATGTTCCTTTCTTCCACTTGGCTTTGCCAAGCATAAACCCTACCCAGACTTCTAATTTCTCATTTCTTTTGTCTAGTGATTCCCTTATCAGATTAATTAGATAATCAATTATTTTCCTTTTCCCATTCACATTTAAAATTCACTGATAGATCAACCAAACAGAAGTAGTTATATTGCTTTGCCCACGATCTGTATGGTATCTATTTTATCATTGGTACAAAACCACCTAAACATTATATTACCAGAGAGGCTAATTTCCATTTCTAAAAAGACTCAAAAAGAAAAAAAAACCTAATGCCATAGATGATTTTACAACTTTAAATAGGCAAAATCAGTCACAAATGTTACTCAATAAAAGTAAGTATGAGGTGAGCTCAAATTCTTCATGTAGCATAGTTCTATGCCAGTTCTCTTCCCAACAGGATGCTTTTCACTCCCTAATTTATCAAAAAAGTGCAGAGGAGGTGGGGTGACTGCTTTTTAACTTAATCATTGATTGTGATTTTATATCAGTGTGTGTCCTGTGAAATCTGCAGTACTAAAGAATATATTGCTGGCCTGGAAACACAAGTTTATGGTGTCACCACATGCATTCACCCTCTTAGATTCAGCTGATTCAGTGCATGGTCACAGGACCACAAACATCTGCGGTACTGAGCAGGACAGAGTAAATCTTTTGCAGTAGCTGAGAGGGGGCATGGTTGGGAAGGGTGTTCAGCTAGGACGCAGACATCATTCCCTGAGGAGAGGCAAAGGAATTCTCTTGCTTCCCAGGAGAGGGGCGTCCTTCCAGGGGAGCAAGCAAGGGTCACTCTGCTCCTGAGCCATCAGAAGCAGTTTGGACGCCGTGGCTGTGGCCAGGTCAAGCTCTGCACTCTCTGTTTTGTGCACTTGTTATTAATATATTTGTTGTTATTGTCCATATCCCTCATCTCATTGATGTTGCTGTAAATTGTTCTTATGGGAACCTGTGATCTTTGCCTTTTGTTCCTCCAGTCCTCTCCAATCCCATGCAGGAGGGAGGGGAAGGGGAAAAAGGCGGCGGGAAGGCCAGAGTGAGCAGTGTCTGGTTTTGGAATCATGCTTGGGGCACTAAACTGAGGAATACCATTTCTAAACCATGAAAGGTACCGCTCTTAAAAAAGTAGATGAGACCTGTGGTATGACTCTGTTAATCACAAATTATTTCAAACTGTGTGAGCATTCATTCCCTAACATACCTTGACAGATCTAGACTCTTAGGGACCTTTGGCTTCAAAGACCAGCAAGTTTGACAAATAACACTGCCCCAAAATTTCATGCTTATGAGGTTCCAAAAGGTTGAATTCAAGTCCTATTCTTAGAACCTTTTCTAATATTTTGTTTAGGGGGAAAAAAGGTATTGGTCTGCTTCCCCAAAATATTTTGCATTATTATCATAATTGTAAATCCTTGGCTTTACTGAAATTGCCAGTTTTACTAACACATCTGTTAACAGCTGGAGAAATAACTAAAACCAAGTGAAACTTTGAAGTTCATCTTAATAATATACCACTTTGATTTTGAATTGTGAATAGCTGCACCTGTGGCTGTTCAGCCCTAAGTCTTCCTGAAAAGATGAAGAACAAAACACAATTAAAAGGGGAGGAGTGGAAAAAATAGGAAATTTTAAAATACAATTTGAACATTGATAACTAGAAATATTCAGGAGTATGCTTTTTAAATGAAACACAGTAAATTGTCCTAGTGGCATTAGTAATGACTAAATTATTCTAGCATGACCCATCACTGTAAATCTATTTTGATGTTTATTTTTATTCTTATACTTAAATTGTTATAAGGATTAATCATCAATCTTTGTGATTCATACTGGATTTCATCCAATAAGCCTATAAGGTATGCATTTTCACAGCCTCGTGTCACTTTTGGTAGTAGCAGTACAAATTATTTATGTAGAGAAATTGTAACTCAAAGCTAAACTAGACCAAATTTCAAATATATTTATAGCCATGTGAGATCACGTTTAGTAGTAAAAGTGTTTTCACCTCTTGAGGACAGTAGGTCAGAATTTTGACCTCACCAGCTTCAAGGTGTCAAAGGCCCCCTTATTTACAGTAGTTGAAATGTATTGGTGATGCCTATATTCCCAGAACACCCAGTTTTCTAATGCCAATACCACAAAACCACTACCAGGGTGCTCCCATGCTAATAATCAAGAAATGTATCAGGACTTTGACTCACTGGACTATGGAGACAGACGTACATCTTCAGCTTATAAGAGTGATCCCTGCAGGGGTGAACACACTGCTTTAATACTGTATAATTTGCACCATTCCTAGTCATCTTTTGAAAGATTATTCCAATCCCAAAGCTGTCAATTTTGCATTTTCATAAGAACTAAATCAGTTTTTTAAAAGTCAGAAAGATGCTTTCTCTGTTTCTGTCCTTTTGATTGATTATCTATGGTTCCACAGCATATTACGTGATCACAGCAATGTTCTTTGGAGATATAATCATCAAAGAGCATTACTCAGCTGGGAAAGTACATGTGAAGGGTGTAAATAATGAAACCAAACAGGGGGCCATTAAATACATTTTTTTGTTTTCTCTGCTTAGAGGCTTGTTTACAGGGTAGGGGGCATACTGTTAAAAAGGAATGTTAAAAAAAAAAAAAAACAGAACTCCTAAACTGTACCAACCAATCCATCTGTTCAGATAAAGAGCCCTGCAGACCTGGCTAACCTTGAAGGTTTATCTGTGTTCGTTTTGGCTTTGAAAGGTGTGTTTAGTCCTGTGGCTCTGAAAGTTCTAGTTTATGCGTTAGGAAGTATATTCCCAAAGCAGATGTATAATTCTTTAATTATATGGTCCTGGTAATACTAGACATATAGAGCATATAAAGCCTATTTCTGTGTAGCACATCAAATACAAATTACTGTAACTGTTAATTTAAAATTGCTTTAAAGGAGAAAATGGGGCAGGAAGGAAAGTGTTGAAACGTGCAGCCCCTTGACTTGTAGCAGAGCTGAAAAGTAACTGATTGTGTTTGATAAATACCATGACTTAGTTTGGCAGACCCCCATTGTTATCAGAGCTGCAAGGCTGCCTCTTAAACTGTTCAAACATGGATCTCCAACATTCACGTCTATAGGTGGCCATTGAATCTTAGTATGTATTGTATAGGTAGCCTTTGAGCCATAGTGAAATATATGTATTGTATAAATGGCCTATGAGTCTCAGTAAAATATATGTATTGTATAAGTGGCCTTGCCCCAATCCTAGTTGTTCTAAATGGGCTGCAGCTGTGATGTCCTTAATTGGGTGGCAGCTGTGGCTAATGAAGATAACTGGGATAAAAGGGGGTGGGGCGGTCAGGGAGAGCCTTGGAGGAGCCCTGATGAAGAAGCAGGAACAACACTGCTGTGAAGAGCTGCTTGTGAGAAAACCACTCAGAAGGTATGGAACTCTAGAAATATGATTACAACAATGGGATAACAACACATGTCTACAAAGGCCAACTGCTCTCTTAAAATTCATTGCTTGTTTGTTAAAAAAAAAAAAAAAAAAAAAAGGTGTCTTCTTTCTGTGTCATTAATCCTGTGGGTTCTGGTTTGTTGGGGTTTTTTTACCAAAATGGTTCTATAATTCCTTTTCTGATGCAAACTTCTGGTGTGAAGTGTCTGGTACTGAGTGACCTGATTCTGGCCTGTTGTTACTTTTATATCTGCAATAAGCATCATTAGGAGTAATTCATACAGAAGTCTATGAGCCTTATTTGCACTATAGCTCTCCCTTTCTTTTTGTATGGAGGAGCTTTGTGTACTACATATGTACAAACAAACTTAACTTGTCCAAAGTAAAAGAAGATTTTAAAAGTGAAAATTAGATCCATTAGAATTGGACATTAAAAATATTATAAGATCAGAATAAACGTTACTGTACAGATTGCTGCTCTTTATATTGAAACTGTTTAGGAAATCAGAAAGGTGTGAAGCCTTTGAGGACACCTGAAAGCAAAATATATAAATCCAATCCTTTAATGAAAATAAGGGACTGGAGAAGTAGGATGTGTTTGTCTGAAACTAGCTGTGTGGAAATTTGAGCGCATTACTGTTACTATCATACTAAAGTATATTCTCTGTCCTTTTCTGGGTGAAATTAAATCAGCTAAAATATTCATCTAAAGGATTTCTTTGGCAACCTACAATCTCAACTTTTGACTTTTCTTTTATTTTTCTTTTTCCTTTTTTTTTTTGGTCAGCCAAACATTGTCACTTATTTTAGGATTTTATCTGATGTTTGAATTGCATGTGTGTAAAAAGGACTTCAAAATCTCCAGTTGAACTTAAAATAATTTTGCATCATATTTTTGCTTTCTTATCAAAACAATAAAGCCTGAATCCTAGATATCAAGTACCCTGACATTAATATAGATTATGTCGTTGTTGTTTTGACACATGGAAAATTTGTACCTTGAACAG
Source organism: Melozone crissalis (assembly GCF_028551555.1). Lineage (NCBI taxonomy): Eukaryota > Metazoa > Chordata > Aves > Passeriformes > Passerellidae > Melozone > Melozone crissalis. The sequence goes on along the minus strand of NW_026535784.1, from coordinate 27,997,051 downwards.
AGTAAGTTTAGTTGATCTTTTCAGGTGAGTATGGCCACAGAACTTTTACACATGTACCATTTTTCTTACTAAGATGGCATTAAATTGATTTTTTATTTTTGAAAACTGGAGATTTCACATACAGTAGAGAGGTGATTCTAAATAATAAATCAAAATATACATCCTACCAATCAAGAGGCAGGAATGCAAGGCATGAGAAGCCTTCTAATTTAGCATAGAGCAGTCTCTTGTGCACAACTGCTGTCCTCTGATCAAACCATTCTTTTTAACCTCAAACAAGGAGGGAAAAAGTCTTGGTAAAAAGTACAGCTAGAACATCCTTTAACAGAGATGGAAATGACTTGATATAGAACTGGGGAAAAAAAAAAACCTAAACCAAAAAGCAGTAGGCATTTTTGAAGGGGTGGAGTGACAACCAGAAACATCCTTGACTCTGTGTAAGCTCTGCTCAGCAGTAACTAAAACATGCCTGTATTATCAACACTATTTCCAGCACAAATTCAAAACAGCCCATACTAGCTGTTGTGAAGCTGCTGTCTATCCCAGACAAAACTGGCAGACACCTTTATAGGGCTTGTTAAAGAGAAATATCTTCTGAAGAGTATGCTTTTTCCACAACTCTAATCTTAGCAGATGTGGATGTGCAACTTATCCCTACTGATATACTGAAAAAATTTCCAGCTTTCTTTTTTGGATCAAATGGAAATTATACTTCATACTGCTGATGGTATCAAATTGTATAATGATTTAAGACCAATAGATATACCAACAGTACAGGACATATTAGTTGAAGTTTTTAATCTTATTGCAGACTGGTGGGAAAAATAATGTATTTGTATCATTCTTGCTGCAGCTTCAAATCTTAGAGTCCAAACTAATATTTGACTGGTTAGAGGCCCTTTTAAAAAGGTTACAGGTGCAGGCTAAGAACCTATGGTACTAGACATGGTAGAGTGACAGTCATATTTCATTAAAAATTGTATTTTCCTACTGTTTCTTTGCAAAACTAGTTTGGTATGACAAGAATATGGATGAGAAAAGTGGGTTTGTACAACATAATTTTTCTCCCTGGGGAGAAGATTTTGCTGGGGCAAAATGACATTCCTCTTATCTTGAAATTAAAACAACAAAGTTACTAAATTTTTGTCCTGCAATACTTTTTATGTACCTTGATGTTCCTAATTTCCTGATGGCAGGCTAATCCAGTGGGAGATCCAAAAGCTATTAAAAAATTGGCAAATAGCACACAGGGTTGAGGAGCAAACTTTTAGGAGTTTACAATATTGAAACAGAAAGAACTGCATTCACCTATTCACCATTGCTCTTTTTAATCATTCACAAATTACAGCAAGTTATATAGAGTGTTATACACAGATGTTCCCCTAATTTGGCCAGTAGATAGGAAATAAATAATGATTAGGGTTTTTTTAATGCTTCATCCTAAATATGAAGGAAAAGTGTGTTAAAATTTTCTTTTTAAGAAAGGACAGCAAGAAGACTAAATGACAGGTTAGGTAATAAATAAGATGGTTGAATAATTGAAATCTCTTACTATGTGGGCATCAACAGATTAATTTCTACTAGTGAATTTATTTCCAGTAATGATCTTTGGAAGTGATCTCTCAATAATAAGCTGTCACAGTGAAGGAGAAGATTTTAGACTCTTGCTTAAATTTGTGCTAACAGTGCTGTGCTTATTTGTATTCTATATCATTCTCTTCTTCAGTTGCATAGAAAGCCGAACAAGCAATACTTATGAGCTCTTAAAAGCCCCTTTAAAGCCATGGCAGTTAGATAATTCAAAAAATAACCAATGCATTCTGAGATGGCACCAAAGTTTTAAAGTTGTTTTTATGCTTTTTTAAAAGCACTTCAGTGTAAGCATAGATTTTCATAACATAAAAGGGAAATTGATCTTAGTGTCTATTAACACAAACAGGAAAAGTTTATCTTGAAATGCAATATTCTTTGTAAGAGTTCAGCTATGAAGCCTTCCTGGAGACATGGAACTCTAAATGAAAAAGCCAGTAAATCACTGGAAAATATTTTACTCTTAAGCATGGATATAACTCATTACCTGTTTGGGCCCTGCTTACTTTATCTGGATCTAGTATTCTGATTGTTCTTATATCACAGTCTCTATAGATGTTTTTGCTTATTAAAAACCTGTGGCTTGAAAGCCCTAATCTCTTCCAGATGTGTAGATATGTCTAGGGAAAAGACTTAGCCTACTCAACTCTGGATTAGCATCTTCCTATCTGGTTTTTTCAAATCTTTTTTTTTTTTTGGTTTTTTTTTTTGTTTGTTTTTGTTTTTTTTTTTTGGTATGAAGCCAAAAATATAAAAGTGTACATTAAATAGCATAAAACCCTAAAAGTACAATTGGAATATTTGAAGTTTGCATAATATAGCTCACAGCATAAAGACTGTAATTGCAAATACTAATTGTGAAGTTTAAAAAGCCCTAGAGAAATAATTGCTGCGAGTCTACATGTTAGAAATTTCAAGGTAAAGGACATAACATGTTAACTAAAACACAGCTAATTAGAGCAGAAGTCGATCCCTTTCTAAGTCTGAGATGGTGATACACACAATACAGCTGTTAACTTCAGAAAACTGAGTGCTGATGTAATCAAATAAGGAAGCTGATTTCTTTTTTGTGCCTGTATTTCAAGAGAGATTCAGATCAATATGTTGTTTTATATGATTCTCACATTTTTAGGGTACACAACTCTACAAGAAAGAACCGCCCTCAATCTAAATCTAAAAGTTCAACCTTGTCCAATATTTTCTGTGTTAATTTTTAAAATTAGTCTTTTAATTTTCATTCACAAAGTTTTCTATTTTTGAGCAAATTGTTCTGAATTCCCATTTCCCCCAGTTTACATCAAGAGTTAAAAAGCAATATATTTCCTCTCTTGGGCTGTCTTTGCAAAAGATTTTAATATTGTTGTTTAAGTGTCACATAAATCCTTTTGAGAGAGCCATAAGGATCCTGTAATGCAAGCATGTTAATTACTGACTACTGAAACCAGTACCAAGCAAGATCCATAGGGAGGAGCAGCCATTGCATTAGGACAGAAAAAGTCAGTGCTAAGGGAAAGCATGTTGGAAATTTAGTAGAGAAACAAATAGTCAATAGCTTCAGTATTCTCTCAGTCTCAAACATGGTCTTTATCTCATGTAAGAAATGAGCTAGTTTATTGCAAGAGGGTATAAAAAACTCAACCTCTCTTGTACCTGCTCATTAGCTGTTTGATAATTTCATTCTCCATTTCTTACTAAGAAGATACAATATGTCCTGTTCTGTGAAGCTTGTTGAAGGTGTTTTTAACCTACTGGACTAGTAATTTCCAAAGATATGTTTCTTTATAGCTTTTCTTCTTTTACAGTTTGTTGCAAGTTAGTCTTTACCAAGACGACTGAAATTTCCCCTTAATTTTCCTCACAACTAAAATTTTTGACTGTGCTCTCATCTTTGTTATGCCCAAGACCAGCAAAATTCTGAGACCATTATCATCAGGTTCTTTCTGATAATTGCTGACTTCCCCTAGCCTAGCATGGCAAAGGAGAAGGCCTTTTGTACACTGTGGATTGTTTTGAGAATCTTAAGCATGTCTGCATCCAGGACAGAGGGCAGTGACTAGTAACCACAGATTAATTGGTACTTTTTCCTGTCCAGATCTCTGCATTTAGTATCTTCTTTTTAAGCTGTAAGCTGCACATCTCTATCCACACCTGCAAGAATTGAATTTCTCTTCTATATTATTTGCATTACAAATTGACTTAGGGTTCTGTTTTTTTTTCTTTTCTGTAATAAGACTTGAGGAAGAATAAAAAGGTGTTAGAAAAGTAGTGGCGAAGGATAAACAACTAAGGAAAAGGGGTTTCTCTACTGGAGCTATAAAGTAACTATATAAAAACAATAATTTTCTGAAATGGAAATCTGTATCTGTTTATGTGAATCAAAAGATATGCTAAATCAGCAGACTCCCAACCACAGAAATATTGATTATTCTATCTTCACTATTCTATGAAAACCTTTATGCTTAAAATATGTTTGGAGTACAAAAGGTTAATGTCAAGAGTCTCTTTAATAGAAAGAAAAAAATTTGTCCTTGGATTTATTCAGGAAGTGTAATGAATATACTATTCTCTGTTGCAAAAGAAAAATTAAAATAATTTACAGACATTTCTACAATAATAAATGTACATATTCCAAATTACTGTTCTTAACTATACTTAATTATTCTTTGTATAATTATCATCAATATGCATAGAGTAACGTTAATAGAAATAATCAAAAAAGTGACAGATAAGAGTTAAATAGACTTAGCTGTTCCAGATTTGATTTTAAATAGATTTTGAAAGAAAAGATCTGAAATTATCAACAGCTACTAACTGAAAGAAAAAAAGGCAAGCCTTTATTACCACTATGTGTGGGTCCTTTTTTCAACCACCCAAGCTCACTTTAAATTATTCTTCCATTAACTCACTGTGCTGCCTACTTCTAGCTCTTGCTGAGCAAACATCAAGAGCTGCACCCAGCATGTGTCCTGTAGCTCAGAACAGGAAGCACTTTGGTACTCTGTATTCATGGGGAGAAACGGGAGGAGAGAAATGTCCATGGGGAAAAAAAGGAAATAAAATGCGAGAGAAAGAGGAAGAGAGAAAAAGAAAGAAAGGTAGAGGGAAAGAGAGAGGAAGGAAGGAGAAATTTGATGCATAGCATACTAATTCTGTTATTGAGTGTAGAAATGAAGTATTATACTTACTATTAACTGAAGAGGATCTGTTTCCTGAAAGCAAGTTACTTAAAGTATTCTTGGCACTGTTATGGATGCATTAACTAGGTAATGGTTAGTACAATGTCAGATTTCAAGTACAAATGAGCTTTTTCTTTGTGTGGATTTGATGAAACCAGTACAATTTTCATCAAATAGTTGTTCATTGTAATAGTATGGAATCCTTCCTTGGAGTGCAGGAGCAGCTTTTACTTGACACATTCAACTTTATTTCCACTTTATTTCCCCTACCTGGCAAATTGTGTTTCTGTGCTTTCAACAAACACAAATTTCCAGTCTTCCTTGTACTCAACTCTGCAACATCTTGACAGATATTTGGCCATTCTCTAGTTCTTTATTGACTATATAGACGATAACTTTCTTGAAAGACAGTAATGCTGCACAACTCATACATTCACATGAAACTATACCATCTTTTTTATGCATTTTATTAATTTACAAGAAAGCATAAGCTTTATGGGGGAAAAAAGTCAGCTGGAGGGAAACAGAACTTACAAATGTTTTTAGTCTTTTTCCCTCCTTAGTAAAAATATGAACATTTAAATGTATGCAGCAGAAGCAGATGAAATTACATCCTCTGACACTTGTTAACTCTGGAACAGATGTGATTGATTGCAAGGTGGCGTAGCTGCTGGCATTTTTTGTCAGCACATTTTGATGATACAGTTACTTAGGTGAACTTAAAGTACATCAGTGACACATAGAATGTTTCAGACCCTTTGACTGATTTCAAGGCTAATAATTTATGAAAGCTTTTGGAGCCAGTTATTGGGTTTGTCTCAGAAGAGATTGATTTTTTTTTTTTGTTTTAATCCTCAGTTCCTCACTATATATCGTGGTTACCTCGTCTTATTTAGTTAGAAAACAAATTTATAGAACTTTAATTTAGAAATGTCTGTTTCAACTACTTGTTAACACCTTAACAAGGTGTACTATGTGAAATGTTTGGACTTGAAAATATCTATGCAGCAGATGAGTCTAGAAAAAGGTGAAGAATATATGGACAGAAGTACCACAGAAAAACATAATTTTAAATTAGACTAAGACATAAGGAGAGGAAGAAGAATATCTAACAAGAAGTTTAATGCCTTCTTTGTAAGACTGTTAGACTTTGTATGTTAATACTGTGGGACAGCAAATCTCATATCCTCACCAATGTAAAGGAAAACACACCTGATGCTGAAATTGACCCCATTTATGTAGCATGTCCACAGGTTCCTTCAGGACTTCAGAAATCTAACTCAAGTCAAACACGGTGATTGGAACACTCCAGAGAAGTATTAGCTAATAAAAAAAATGAATTATTAGCTAATAAAAAAAAATGAAGATCTTTCTCTTCCAACATCCAGTGTATATACAGTATTTGATCACTTAACTGGAGTATTCTGAGACATAACTGGAAGAATAGTAATAGAAGGAAGAAAATAAAATTAATTTCTCACTACTGTAAATTGTGGTTAGATTGCAATGGGATATATTAATTTCAAATTATTTTATAAACATGGATGAACATATTCAACAACTCTAGAATGCAAAAAAAAACTTAATCCATGAAATTTGTTTCTAAGATTTTGCTGCTGAAATTATTTCAAAACAATTATATGTCATTATATTTCTAGACAATTCAATGGAAATTCAAGTTTTTTCAAAACAGTCAGTTGAATGAATTGCTATCATGCCGTAAAGTTTTAATTCTTTTTAAGCAGACATTTCTTTATAACAACTCTAACTTGTAGATCTGCATCCAATGCTAACATGTTGCTCTTGTATTCATTTCCTGAAAAACTCAGCTGTATGCATGGAGTAGCATCTTCTTGATTACCCAAGTAAAGTAATGTTTCATTATGAGACATGGACTTATTTAAGGTATTTAAGGCAGGTCTAACAATTACCCTTCATGGCTTCCAGTGAATGGAAATGACTTCAAAGATTTTACTACAAGCATAAAAGGCATAAACAAAGGATGACTGGCAGGTTATATTGCTATTTAATACAATAACTTGGGACTTCTAAGAACATTGCTCGTATCATTTCTAAAGCTGGAGAGTCAAATTAGTTTTTGTCCTAACAGCAGTGATGCTGGTCAAGGGATGAATTTGGCCCACTGCATTTTGATTCCAGATGTTCTAGAGAATTTCACACATAATTGCTACAACTAGAATTCAGTTCTCTAAACAATATGTAGGAAAATTAATCCCACAAGAAATCAAGCTTGATAATGAGGAAAAATGGATTATCAGACCTTGTATGACTGCTAGAAGAAGGATTACTCTGTGGCAATGAGCCTCAGTGGAAAACTGGGTGACAGATGAATTGCTCAGGAGCTGCAATGCAATACGCCCATTTGTCATCTCCATAGTCCCAAAATACAAATCTCATGGCACATTGTTTTAAATTTAAAAAAGGAGGAAAAACAACATTTTCTTCTCATAATTTTTCATATAAAACAACTAGAATGCTTTCAGAATATTAGTAGAATAATTTCCAAATGTTCACTAGAATTGTTGGAATTTTTAGAACTTGCCCCTTTTTTTTGTTATCAAGAAATAATATACAGTTATTCTTCCTATAGATTTTAAATATTCCTTCAAAATAACTTAAACTGAGCAGTCCTAGAAATCACAACAAAATCCTTTGCAGTTGACCCACTGAGTTGCAGAAGAGATCTTGCCTTTTTTTAGCACAAAATCTGCAAATTCATGCATCTGGTTCTGTTAGTGTGTAAATTTAATATGTGAGCCTTATGTATTACACATTACTGTTGAAAATGTGTAATTTAAAAAAAAATCAACAAGGCAAAACCAGCAAAAATTCTGAGTACAGTGTTATGAAAAACAGACTCCACTTTGAAATTTCTGATTTTGTAAAATATAGATGACAAATATGCATGTGGTGCTTAACATTGGCTAGCGCTCAGCTTCTCCTCGTAGCATTCTTTTTGATCACACTAATAATACACTATGAAGCATCACTCTGTGGGATGCAGTTAAAGCCTATTTAAGCCAAAGGAACTGCTCACACTCTCCATGGGGAAAATATCGGAACATTTTTATTTTTACCTCAGTCGCTCCAGAAAACTTCATAAGGGATAGTATTAACCAGTGTTACAGGGAAATAACCACCACCGGTATGCCTGGAAAAAATGGGAGAGAATTGAAGACTAAATGTGGTGCTGAAAAATACTGAATAAGATGATTCAGAATTAAATGCTTAAGGCTTACTTGAGCTTAAGTTGTGGAAGGTTTATGCAAATTAGGCAGTTAATAGATATTCTTGTCAGGGATCTTTGTATAAAATGCAGTTTAAAAAAATCCCAGTCTACCTCCTCTCCCCATTCTCTTCCTCAGCTCCCAAGAGCTAATTTTCTGCCATAGAGGCCACAAATTTAGGTCTCACTCTTTCAATATTTCTGTTCTCATAAAAAATTTATTTAATAGCATTTCATGCTTAAAGCTGCCTACTTTTGTTTTATCTTTTATAGTTGTTACTTTTAACCATCTTTTTTTCATATGTTTTCTTTTTTTTTAAGAGAAAAGTAAAATTATTAGCTGGCATAATAAGGGATGGTAGATTTATTCTCTAAGTAATATGTATAGAGTACTTTGGAATTTCCCAAACTGGGTAAATAAATCAGCTTGAAAAATCTTCCCTTTTGCAATATCTTTACATCTAGAGGGAGAAAATCTGTGTAACTAATACTGTTAGTAAAACAGATTCTTTTTTAGGCGCTGAGAGACATATCAACAAGAGAACTGAACTAATATAATGAGCCTCGCTATACTGAACTTTTAGTCCTGAGCAGAGCAATTAGATGCTACAGAAAAATAGGATAGAAAATACATCTCTTTGTTCACTGGAGCCTATTTCTGTTACTCAATATAATTGTATCATTTTCACAAACAGATCAGACTCCATCTTAATAGGAACTTGCTTCTGAGTACTTTACTTTTGTTCACCCCTACTATTGCTATTGGGAGGCTGTTCCAGGTCATCACTGCTGTCTGATTGTTAAGAATACTTTTGATCTCCAGCCTAATTTTATTCATGGACAATTTATAATATTTTTCTTCTACCAACAGTGTCCTTTAGTTTAAGTAGGCCCTCTCTTTTCATGGCATATAATTATTTTCCTAACATAATTATTTATAGGGAGTGATTATATGTCTTCGTAACTGCAATATGTCTTCAATGCCATTATTTTGTTAACTTAAGGAGGATAAGCACTTTTACTCATCCTTTGTATGATAGGCACTCTATTACTCTGATCCTCTTTTCAGTGCCTGCTCAAGCTTGGTTTCCCCTCTGCTGTGCTTGACTAGATTGTATAGTCCCATGCAGATCCATGCAGAAGTAAAAGTTCCCAAAGAATTTGCAGGTACTGAATGGAGAACCAACAGAAGTTATCATGCAGAAATCCACTTTTTGATAATTCTAATGTGGATCTCATATGAAAACATGTGTCATAATACTTATTATGCTAAATCTGACATTGAGCAGGACTCCAGATGTTGTATTTAGGAATAAGAGACTCTTCAGAATTTGACTCTGAGTTTGTCTTCTCAGGTTAGTCATTCTTTCCAAAAATAAACAACTCTAACTTATCTTAAAAAATCGTTAAGTAGGCAATAGATTTGAATTTGTTAAGAGACTGAGAATGTAATATTTCTCATTAGATGATGTATGAAGCTTTATTGCCATGTTTAGAAGGCTATAAAGAGGAGGAAGCCAGCCTTAGGTAGGATAAATTAAACAGTTTGGTAGAAATGTTAATTATGCAGCTTCAAGGAAGAATAGAAGAATAATGTCTCAATCTCCCACAGTAATGTGTGGTATTTCAGTGATGCAATGAATGTAGAAGCAGAGGAGGAAGTAAACAACATCCCATCATTTTTTCTGCCTAGCAAAAGTGGAGGTGGTTTAAAGTGACTGTTTTGGGGAGTCTGGTGGCTATCTTTAACAGGAGGAGCACAAAAATATTACTGTAAGAACACTTCAGGTTCATAGATTTGGAGGACTTTTCAGAGACTAATTATGTGTTCAAAAAATCTAATATCCAGCTGAGATGTATGAGCAGCCAAGGTATATTCTTATTCCTGAGGTTACTGTTTATAATGCATGCTGTTATTTTAAGTCAATAGTTATTTTAAGTCAATAATTATTTGAAGGTAAGCATATTCTCATATTCTTAAATCTTTTATACTGGTGAAATTGAATCTGAGTAATTTGGTTCATGTCAAACACTCTATTCCTTTGGGTCACTATTTAAGGTTTCCAGTCTCCCTTGAAGTATGAGGGGCCTCATCATATATAGATTTAAAAATGGTAAAAATTTATAGAATTAATTTTTTGAACGGTATACTTGCAATAAGGAAGAGGGAGAGCTGGAATTGAAAATTACATTTCTGCTAATGCCTTGCATAACGTTCTGTATGCAAATGCAATTATTAGAAAACTTCTGAGGAGATGACAAATGGATGTGAGCCTTCCACTCTCTGAGCACTGGTCTAAGAGCCAGTCTCTGAAATATCATAAGACAGAGATGCTTCCTTTGTCTTGCTTCAGATAGTCTACTTTGCATGAAACAGTTGCATATTAATTAGGTCAGACAGAATGCAGGAGTGTGAGTATAAAAATCCATCTTAATGGCTGAAGTTTCTGTACAGGGAGGGAAGCTGCTAGTTGCAATTTTTAGAACAAAACTTGTTTATGCATTTTACCAGTATTTAAGTGCCACATGGAACTTTTTTAATGAGCCCCATAGTGGAAAGATTTTGTGGAGCTGAGACATTAAGCTAGAAATGTATTCTCATTCTAACTTCTATCACTGTGATTTTCGATTTATCCATGTACAGTAGAATTGCTACAATAGGTAGGATTAAGAGTCCTTGTATAAAAAAAGCAGAGTAGATTGATATCTTAGGAGATGTGAGTTTGATAGCTCCTTGGCAGAAGACAAAATAGAATCCTTGTCCTGTATCTTCTTGCAGTGTGAGCTAATAAATAAAAAGCAAAGTGAGGAGATCATCCATTTAGATTTAGAAGAAGTCTATAAACTCAATATTTTCAGTGAAGTGCTTGATCTTTTAGGCATAGTCAGGATCTATGCTTAGCACAATTTTTTTTTCCCTTTCGGATGCTGACTATTTAATAATGAAACTGATGACAGTTTGAGAATATGTGTTTTGAATGTAAATTTAAAAAGTTAGGTGAGATGCCAATGTCCTTTAATGCCCTTCAATGTCAAAAAAAGCTATTCTCATAGTATTGATTTTTCCTTTTAAAATTATGTTTTAAATTTTACAAATGGAAATTGTGTTTACTTTATAAATTTTAACTTTTATTTAAAATAAGTACAACTGACAATTTTGCAATTCTGGAAAATTTTCACTATTGCAAATATTTTCATAAAACTGTTATTGAGAAAATTAGATCTCAATTTCTCATCTTGATTAAGGATGAAGTTTACTAAAATATGCAAAAATCTAAACTATTCTTATGGAAGAGAAAAGCAATTATAAAAACCTATTTGGTTTTAATAAGTCCCAGAGAGTTGAATAAATCAATAAAATGATACTTTCTTGACAGGTTACAAAAAAAAAAAGGCACTTCAACACTGCATTTTCTAATCACTTTGCCTGGCACCCTGCAACCCTGCTGTGTGCCAGCAGCACCAGCCCCAGGCTCCTGACAGCACAGCAGCATTGCAAGGGGCAGCAGTGCAGCCTTCACAGACCCTTGGTGCTGGAAAAGGAGACACAGTTATCTTAAAGGAACACACGAACACAATGACGGACTGCAGAGTGATTCAGGAGCACAGACCCTTTAGATGGAGGTTACCAATGTCAGAAAGCTCCAGAGCTTAAGACTTCTCACTGGCCCTGTTCAAATAAAGGTAGAGGCAGTTTCTGATATTTCAAAGATTTGGTTCTCTGCAGCCTTAGAACTTATCCCAAAGTGGTAATGGCTTCTAAGCATTGGTCCTGCTATTGGAAAATTGAAGTCTTTGCTAAGACTTCTCAAGTTAATTTGGATGTTCTGTACATATTTGGGATGATTCAGCTTTTGAATTAACATCTGGGGAAAATATGTATGAAAGATCAGTTCCATGACTGCTCCTTCATAGGAGCAACAGACAAATATGGAAATCTTTCTCTTGACACCGAATATGACTGTAGAGCCAAAAATATGTCAAGATTTTCTATCTTGAAAACAGAGCAGAAGTGGAATACAGATTTGAGCTTGCAAAGGATGAAATGAGCAGATGTTCTGTCAACAAACTGCTCACTGTACAACAAATTTTAAAAAAAGTGGAACTAAGACATTTATCACATTTTTACACAAATCAGTTTTTCTTCAAGCTGTAGCTGAGACTGCTCTCCTGAGCATTACTTTCTTAAACACAAAAAATTTCAAGAAAAAGACATTTTAAAATTTTGTTTTAATTCTAAGGTTCTGTTTAGAAGCAATAAGGGTTTTTTCTGTTATCAATATCCTCTTCTGTTGCTGAGTTAGGTAAACAAGTGGGTTTTTTTACCAAGTAGCAATACTATCATCATGTAAAGCCCTCATCCAAAATTTTCAAGACTATACATGTGGAGAATTGTAGTTTGGACACTTTCCACTAGCTTCCAAAATGTTCATTCTGTGGCCCCGTGGTAAATCTACCACAGCCCTTCAACACCTTGGAAGTAATCATTAGAGTCTCCCTCTATGTCTGTATCTGCTGCCATAGGTTTTCAATAAGAATATGCACAGAATTTTCTGCAGTATTTTAAGGAGGCTTAGCAAACAGGTGAATCATCCAGCCTGTCTCCAAAAGAAAATTAGCCCAAGCTTTTGACCAATATCCAAACAGATCACTTTAGGTCCTGAACTAGGAGAATATAAAATTAAACTTGGCACCAACTAAATCCAGTATCTCATCTGCATTTAGTGAATGGAAACTGGTAGACACTTGTATTGCACAACTAGATAGCTAATGTGCCAAGCAATATACCTAGAGATACCTGACAGAAAATACACCGTGGCATTCAAGGATGTCTTATATTCTTGTGTTTGTGAGAAATTTCACACCTTGATTGCCTCTGTAACCAAAAATACAAAATTTACAGGATACTGTATGCATCATTGAGGTAGGAGCCAGATAGGGTGCTAAATTTACATTACCAAAAGGCAGTTGAGCTATTTATTGAAAATAGAAGCTGCATACACAGGTAAACATGCCAGTTCTACCTACAAGTACTGTAAATGACATAAGATTACATTTTTACAATGATGGACAAGAAAAATCAGCAGGACATGTTTTTTCCTTAGAAAGTACTCCTTTATTTTTGAATCCAAACTAACACCAAATTAAGATCCATTAACCATTAGAAAAAATTCGCTTTTTTCATTGCAGACAGTTATTAGTCATTCATAGTTCTAATAAAGAAGGTATTATTATACAGATGCCTAGCAATCTTATGGTCACATTTAAACAATAATTTGAAAAAAGTATACGTTCAACTCAATTTTACAAACTGGCATTCCAATTATTACTTATTCACTGACAGTTATGCACTTTACTCTCAGCATGTATTGTGAATTTGCTCTGTAGTCTTGACTCTTGACCAAGATTTTTTAAAATTTCTTTGTAGTGATATTTTTAGAGCACATCACAGAACCACAGAATGAGTCAGGTTGGAAGGAGCCATAGTGGGTATATGGTCCAACCTACCTAAAGCAGAAAAATCCTAGAGCACAATTGCACAAAATGCAGAATTAGGCAGTTGTTGAATATCCTCGGTGTAGGAGACTCCCCAACCTCTCTGGACAATGTGTTCCAGTGCTTGGTCACTCACACAGTTAAGAAATTCTTCCTCATGTTCAAGTGGAACTTTTAGGGCATCATTTTCTGCCCATTGCCTCTTGTTCTATTGGTTGGCACCACCCAGAAGAGCCTGGCTCTATCCTCTTGACACTCCCCTTTAGAATTATATGTGTTAATGAGATCCCCTCTCAGTCATCTATTTTTGAGGCTAAACTGGCCCAGCTCCCTCAGAACTTTCCCTTTTAAAACTTGGGTAATCAGAAATTATTACAAAACCTATACAAAGACTAATTTCATAGTATTTTGATTGTAATCTAACAGTTATATTTTCTTCATATACTGGTGGTTCTTATTTGTTATTTGGGTAATCCTTGTGTCAGTGTGAACAATCAGTATGCTGACAGCCATAAAAGCTTATAAAAATGAACAGCACTGCACTACAAAATCAGAAATCTTGTTGAAAATATTCTCTTTGAAACAGTCAGAGATCTGGCCTTTTATATAAAACTCCCAGTGCATGAAAGATGGAGCTCTTCCAGTGCTGCTTGCTATACTTTTGTTTTAGCATTAAGGGACATTAGAACTGGGAAAGAAGCACAAACAAAAACTTTGTGTACTGACTTTTTGAATATAGTTAAAGATAATGCTTTTCTTGACCTATCCATATAATTTTAAGAGGCATTTTAGGGAATGTTGCCAAGAAGGCTGTCCTTCAGATTTGAGTTGTCACTCCATTATTTTAAAAAGTTAATCCACTCCCCTGTCCCTTTCATATAAAGTAACAGTACCTTTCAAATAAACCAGTAATACAGTCATCCCAGAGAAAGCCTGGTATCTAATTCTGTGCAGGGAGGATATCAGCTAGAAAAAGGAGCTGATGATTGCTGAAGCTCTAATTGGAAGCTTCTAAAGAGCAGGTTTTTTTGAAGTGTTCTGGATGTATAAACAAGTTTGAGAAGAGCTGGAGGAAGTTTGGTTACACATTAAGTGTTGTACATTGATAAATTGGTGCTGTAATATTTTTTTGTTATGCTCATAGTTAATTACCTATCACATGCTTGCTATAGCAACATGAGGATAAGAAGCAGTGGGAAGATGGAAGCTGATGATTTTTATCTGTCTTTCATGATGTAAACACATGCCTTGTATTACTTGTATCCAAATGCAAAGACAATGAGTTTTACTCTGCCCTTCAGCAGCCTTAGAAACCATGGTCAAAGACAGACATTCAGCAGTCCCTCCATAAACAAGAGATGTTAAAATTTTAGAAGTATTGCAGAACGCACATATGCCAAGTTGAAACCATGAATCATGGCAGCTCTGAAATGGAGTAATCCCAATGCCCACCCACTTTTTTTTACAGTGGGCACAAAAAGAGAAATTCCAGGAAGCTTCTGTTCTCTCAGGATTTGTTTTATTAAAGCATGCAGATTACAGAGGAGTACAGAAGCAAGGTCTCTGCAGGACGGACCCTTCCCTGCCCAGAGGGCAGACACATGGTGCTGCTCTGGGCAGGGCCCCAGGGGTAGCCAGGCCCTGCCTTCCCACCCTGCCATCCTCAGAACACACAGGACACTGCAGGGAGGTAAGGACAGCTTTTTCCCTTTGGGCTCCTGGGCTGCACCTGTGGCAGACAGCCATGGATGAGGCCCATACAGGGAACTGGTGCCAGCTGTGTTGGGTCAGCCCTGGCCTGGCAATCCTGGCCTCAGGCCAGGGCTGCTCTGTGGGGCAGCTCGGGAGGAGCAGGCCCTACTCCTGCCGCCCTGGGCGTGGAAGATGTTAATGGCAGTGCAAAAAGTGTTCTGTGACATCTTTCACCTCTGAAGAAGTAGGAAATGGGCATATGTGTCTGAGAAAAAGTCCACAAAATATTGCTAGCTCATTTCTGGTAGGAAGTTTGATGGTTGTAGTTAAATGAATTCAGTAAATATTTACCAAAATCATAGCATGTTTCAGTTCAACTTCCACTGAGCTTTATATCTCTGGCACCCCCACACATAATGCACAGACTTAGTTTTATTGTTCTACCGATTCATCAGTCATTTGTGATGCTGCAAAGTTATTTTTCCTCTTTTTTTTATGGTTGAATGCAGAATGTGAATTAATCACCCTGTTAGGTTAGCACTGAAAATGCTGTACAATTACAGGATTAGTACAAGATTAGTTAGTTAGAGTCCATTGTGGTAGAATTAGAGCTCTTTGGAAAAGACAGAAGTTAGAACTACTACATCTGCCTTGGCTTTAAGTGACCATTTTTATTTCATTTATCAACGCAGTCTAAGAGTTGGCAGCTACTAGGTTATTCAAGAGGAAAGAATGAGCTAATTAAATGCTCACACCCTTGTTTCCCCTCCTTTTTTCTGTGGAGATGGAAAAAGGAAAGTGGAGAAAAAGTTGTTTTGAAAGTGAGAATCATAAAATGATGAGCCATTGTGTGGTAGTCTACACGTAGGTAATAGAGGGGCATAGGCAAAATGGAGTGCTCTGGATCAAACCAATAATTCCTGAAAGTTTGGGGGTTTGGTTTAATTTTTGTTTGGTTGGGGGTTTTTTGCTGTGGTTGTTTTTTGGTTTTTTTTTTTTTTTTTTAATTTGGGCTTTTGTTATTACTGAATTTTTAAAATATTAATTTTGTTTCAAATGTTTATCCAGCTATATGTTTTCTTAATAATCAACAGCTTGTATCATCCTTGAAAAAAGCATCACAAAAAATTGAATAAATTGGAAAATTCATTAATTTTCAATAGAGACATCTTGTTAGTCTTCTGAGATATCAATAAATGTATTTGCGCTCTTTTACCCGTAGCTTCATGGTCACCATTGTCATTCATTTGACAAAAAGAACCCCTATCTGCTAGCAGTGGTGCATCCAGCTTCTGCAAGGAGCTAGAAAAGCAGGTAGCTAGCTTTAATTTTTCTGGAATATGCCATTTTATTCTTGGATGATGTCTGACTGTGGCCTCAGAATTCAAATTTGATGCTATTGCACTGCAGTTTGAGCAACAACTCACAAGGGAAGGTAACACAAACTACTGTATTCCAAGGCTTATTTTCACCCATTTTAACTTCCAAGGGGAGGAAATGCATGTTCAATTTGTTATTTTTCATTCTTAATCTTAGATCAATAGTGGGTTACTTTGAAAAAGTTGAAATAAGGGGGAATCTATTCTGAGTGACAATGTTGTGAAAAATTTACATATTTCAGTTTTACGGAAGTGTTGTGACCTTTTTTTGCTCTCCTGTATCTCAGAAGTATTTGGTGTTAAAAGTTCAAGCTTGTCATGCACTTAATCCTTGATGAGAACAAGTGCATGTGGCATGTCTGAACAGATTTGATTTAGAAACAGAAAATACCCTTTTATTCCTATCCAGAATGGAAGATAATTAAGCAGTTCCAGATGCCTGCATGTGGCATCTTTAGCAGACATGAGCATATTCCTTCATCCTCACCAGTAATTCTATTCTGGTTTGCCCTAAGTTTAAAATGAGGAGGGGGAAAGAAAGTTACCTTTCCTTTGTGTTTTGTCAGTTATAAAAAAATTTATTCATATTTTACACATTTTTTTTATTACTGAAATATATTCTAATTATAACATACACTTACCAGTATACTTTTATGGGGTTTTTTGGGGGCAGCAGTAGGACTACACAAAATCCAGGTGTTTTTTAATGCCTCCTGAAAGCATAACTTGAGATATGTATTACTCCCAAAACTAACTTGATATAGCACTGTGTGTGAAAATGATTATTCTTTAAACCTGGAGTAGGACTGAGGATCGACTGGAACCAAATCTGTTAAGACAGATTTCAGAAGCACTTCTTGTTTCATATGACTCTGATTTAGTATAGCTCTGCATTTAAAATAGAAAAAAAAAGGAAAAAAATGTCAAAAATTGAATTCAACATTATGTACAATATTGAATCTTAGAGAAGAGGTGATGGAATCATTTATACAGAATTAATCAAACATTTTGAAATTTCTAGCATGAAGTTTTCTTGCCATGAAGGATTAATCCCAGGGATTAAACTCTTGCATACTTTTTTCAAAGAATTTAGGTTTCTTTGGGGATCACTGATTTGGGACTTGCTGAAGGCCCTGAGAATGTCTAGCAGGCATGACATTTTCTGATTTCCAGCTGCAGAACTGGTTTTCTTCCTGTCTGTTGTGAGTAGGCAATTTTGGTTCTTGGGATATTGGGCTCCACAGCTTTCTCAAAATCCCATAATGATTCGACATGAAGAAATAGATGAAGTTTCTTCTTTTATCTGTTTGCAGGTTAAAGAGTAGAGCCAGAGATTCTGTGTGACCTGTTACTGGGTCCTAAATTAAGTTATTCAAGTTCTTACATTTGCTAGCAGATTTCTTAGCATACAAAATGAATCGTATCTTTTAGTGTATTTATTTTTCTTTTAGATGACAGCTGCTTCTCTGGTTAAATTTTGTTCACTTTGCAGTCAGTGATAAAAGTCTATGCCAGCTGTCAACATAGTATGTTCCCATAGAACCAAACTGGTGGGAGATAACTGTTTCGTCCACACTTCACTTTTTCACGTCCTTTTCTTCCAAACCTGTTGCCCCCACTACAATGTCATAGAACAGCTATTTTTTGTTTTCCTCACTGCTCTCCATGGAGGAAAAATTGTGCAGTTTGCATGGCAGACCTACAGTGATCTTCCAAAAGATGAGATAAAAGAATCCAAAGCGTGAGGAATACTTGGACCCCTACTGCAAGGATGTCCTATCAGTATTGTAAGGAAGTAAATTAATTTCCTTCTTCGCTGAAATACAGCAGTTCAAAATTTTATTTGCAATATGTGACAGAAAATACCTTATAAAACATTTTCATTTAGAAAACTGCAACACAAGTGTGCTGAGTGCCAGGATGTTTTCTCAAGTTAGATGAAACACAGGGATGATTATATGTGCCAAAGTAATGATTTCATAGAATAGTCTCACCTAATAGTTTCTTCATCAGGACAATTGGAGTATATGTTTGGAAAGAATACTGTGTAGTACACTGGCCACTCTGTTTATTTACAGGCTGCAATGAAATGTGTTAGAAAAGGAAAAAATGGCCGTTGTTTCTTCTGCTGATTAGCATTGCTCCTACTTATTTGTGCGGATTACTTTTATATGAATAAAAAAAGAAGTGCTGCAATATCAGTAGGTATTCCTAAATACTCAAGTGTACTATAAATGTAACCATCCCTTTTATATTTAAATTAGGTATTTGATATAAATCAACAAAGCTCAGTGGTGAAAACTGACAACTCCATGCATAATGCTGTAAAGAGAATGATTTCTCAAATATTTACTGCATCTATAATTTTTTTACATGCTGGCAGAAAAAATACCAACTGAGTAGCCCATGCATGTATATTTTATCTATGTTATAATTTGTGTCATTTTAATCCTCATAGTACCTAATTTTTTTCTTCCAGTAGACTAAATAAGAAATCTATGATTACTTACAGAGTCCTTAACAATGGGAGACTCTATTAAGCATGCAGAGAAAACAAATGCAGCCCATGAATTTAATTCTAGTTTTCATTATCTTTTATTTGTGTATCACACCCTAAAGCTGTCGATTTTATTCTCATATTCATCTTTCTAGTAAAACGTTGGGAGGCAGAGGGGAATGTGCTGAACTGAATTATTGATTCACTTTATGTGAGAAGAAATCCCTGTGTTTTAAAAATTCTAATGTCTTAAGTTACTAATGTATTTTTCCAATATTTGTAACTCTGGAAGTGTCCTAATTCTTGACAGTACATTATTGTCAAAGTACAGTAAATATTTTATGCAAGGTACAGTATCATAAATTGAGAAATCTCAATAGCAAATGTACCTACTTTAGCATGAAATCTCAAATTCTGTTAGGAAATATTTCATGTCACCATGGTGGTGTATTTGGCCTCTGTTCAACCTCTTGCAAACCATTAAGAACACTTTTTCCCCCTTCTTTATGTAGTGTGCTTCTCACACATTTTTCCCCTATTTGCCCGAGAGATAGCTTGGCATAGTTGGAGAATCTGGCTTCACGGAGGACCTGCTTTTTGTGGTTTTAAGCTGGATTGACTGAAGCAAAGGAAAGTTGAATGGCTTGCCTGAGGTTGGCTCACTGGGGATCAGAACTAAGAATCCTCTTGCTCACAGCCATTTTTCTCTAAGCTGGAAGCCTCACTGCCTTCATATTATCCCAGCAAAATGAGGAGCATAGCTGACATTTAGTTTATTTCTAATGATTTACATTCTCTTTTTCTTTGTTCAGATTTTCAGATATTCTTTTTCCCAGTTCATCTTATTTTTGGGTATAGAACACAAATCCTTCTTTGGTTCACATTTTGTTTAATCTTTTCAGGGTATGTGGTATGTTATAACATTTACAAATCCGTTTTCTTTTTAGTATATTTTCCTGTTTAGCAATGGATAAGTTCTTCAGTGCTCATTCTTATAAGGAATTGTCAAAAAAAGCCAATCATAAAAAAACACCCCCAAAATATGGTTTTTTGTAACCTGTGATACTTAGTAGTAAGTATTACCATCTGCATGTACACACACACACACCGCCAAATTCATGTATTCATACATGCATATTTGCACACCTGTATTCATGCACAATACTGTCTTTTAAAACTCAAGTTTTATGTAATGGTCAATTATTATACCACATTTTAGGAAGAAAGGCTCCAAAAAAACATTTTGTTTCCCCAGTACCAAGCCATAAACCTTCTGGCCAATGACAGAATCCCTAGAAGTTCTGTGCCTTCTAGCAATGAGTCTATTGGGTTTCCAAGCTGTAGGGTTTACAATCATTCCCTATAGCAGTCTTCCCTCTTAGTAACAAAATCTCCAGTGCTGGAAGTGTGCTTGTAAGAGTATATGCTGAAGCTGTTAGAATTTAGAGCCCAAACTGTGACAGAGCAAATTTTTCTCATAGCTTTTTTATGCCATAATTTTACTGGTGATGTTATTGTCACAGTTGTTTTTTCAATTCTGAATGCATAATTAAAGTGCAGTTTTCAGATCTGGTGGTACAAGACACACTGGCCTTGAGGGATTGGTAATTATGAAGAGATTCCTAATCTATTATACATGACAGTAGGGAGAGGCAAAAATAAGGAGTGAAAGGTAAAGGACAACAACCTAGAGTCATCTGGGAACAGGCAGGGAAGTATGCGAGGTCAGCGTGTGGCATGCAATATTTCCTTGCCATCTTAAACAAAAATATCTTAATGGAATTCAAAATAAAGTAAAAAGACTTCTACTTTTCTGCTTTCCTCCCCCTGCAAAAACACAGAAGGGCTTATGTGTTGAGATGACTTGTTCTCCTGGGCAGAGAAAGAAAAACATGTATCACATGCCATATTTTAGTCATATTTCTGTACCTATTAAGTGGTGAACATGCTATAAAACCTAAACTGAGGGGAAAAAACGATGTTGTCTTGATTGAAAGAAAAAAAACCCTATAATTTGACTAGCTTTTAAGATAGACAACTCTGTAATCCTGAAAAATTTCTTTTTTTTCTTTAATGGATGTCTCCACATTACTAAGTCTAGAAGTACCTTCAATTTCTTTGGGCCTCTCATGTTGCCCAGCCATTTCTTATTTCTATATTGAAGGAGACTAATGAGTTGACCTTTTGCTTCATGAGCTTGTTCTACATAAAAACTAGAGGTAGATTCACAGATTGGGCTGAAGCTGAAATGCATTTTTCCCATTTTCCTCCATCACAATCAAAAGGAACATGTTCTTGAAGAGTATCACATTGCAGTGAGTCGGGTGATCCCTATCCTGTCTTGGAGACTTCTTTTAAATGTTTAAAAATATTCCCAAGGATTCTTTTGGTCACTAGGAAACTTCTTAACAAATCAAAGAAAGAAAACTGCATAGAAACATGCCTAATTTGTTAATAATTTAGAAAATTACCATCATTCAGACCAATTCAAGTCTACTCCAGCTTGTGAGGCTTAAGGGAGACCAGATGGTGGTAGTACATTGGAAGGTATCCAAAATTGATTTTGAGTTAATTGATATAGTGGAGAAGAGATCTCTGAAGAAGTATATATCCCCAGGTAGTTGATTGCTTTGGAATTCCAGCAGAGAAGAAATGTGTCAAAACCGAGAAAGGAAACATAAGTTATTGAGTGGTTTTATCTTAGATTTAGCCCACTAAATTACTAGCCAAACATACATAAAAACCAAAAAATTAAATAATTTGGTAAATAAGGAAAAAGTGGACATTGCAGAACTAGATGGAATTGAGAAAATACCCTCTAGTTTTTACCTTTTGTATTTACACTTTATTTCCATTGTTTTACTGTATAGAAGTAGAAGGCTTTTATTTAATTTGAAACAGTAAATTTCAATCAGTATGGCAACATTGGACCTTCTAACAGTATATTGTTACATACTGTTAAATGAAAGTGTCCCTGTACTAAATTAGAACTGCCACCACAAGTTGTTTAAATTCTCTATAAAAACAGGTCAAATAAAACTGGAAAAGTAATTCATAGCTACAGTAAAATGGAAAATTAATATTGAACTTTAAATCACAGAGAAATCAGGATCTATATAGTGAATATTCACTCTTCTTTTAGCCTTCCTATTTGAACACCTGCATTTTGTGTACAGAGTCTTAGAATTATTTAGCTTGGAAAAGAACTCGAAGATCATTGAGTCCAATCTTTAATATGTAAGAGACATTGAGTAAATTCTTTGGTAGCTTAGCTTGGTTTTATTTTTTCTCCTTTATTTTTTTCTTTCTTGTTAATTTTCTTTCTTTAATTTTTCTTTTTCTTTTTCCTCTTCACTTTGCTCTTTTTCCTTTTTTTTTCCTTCAAATATATGTAATTAAGTGTATTTAGTTCTTAATGAGATAAAGCCTTCAATATTTTTATTAATTTGATGTTGGAAATGTTTCATCAGGAGACTTAGCATTTTCTGTGCTTTTCTTTCACGTGATGTCTTTCAATCTTTTTAGTGTGCATTCCATTAGAAGAGCAGTCAATGTGACCTTCTTCTACGGGGTTAATAAAGAATGCATAGTTTCATAAGCTTGATTCAATTTCCTTAATGTGAGCACACTGAATAAGTGACCATTATAGTATTTGTCTGGTTTTCTGTGCTGCAGTGTGCAGTTACCAACCTTTTATATGAATGACCACATCTGGTGTGCATTTGGCCACGTAAGGTGAGACAAAAGCAAAATAGATTTTCCTTAGCATTAAATCAAATTTCCACACATTGTACTCTCTAATGTGGATCTAAAATGTATCACGTCATATATTATTTAGCTGTATTGCATTTTGTGCTTTTTTTTTCAATTCCATCCCACATTCCCAGTTTTAATAAATGCATGAGTAGACGCACTATTTGAGCGTTATATCTTAGAAAGTCAACACTTTCAACAGATTCATCGAACTTCAAAGAATTTAATATTAGTATCATAAAAGGTCTTTTGAAGAATAATACTGGAACATAAGAAAAATGACTGCCTGAGTGTGCCCTATCATTTTAAAAGTGTTTTATTGCTTTAATTTCCTGTCTTACTAAAGTAACAAGCGGCATAATAGAAGATGTACTGTAACAGAGTTAGCAATTTATTAGAAGGCCTGAGCTGGTTGAGGACTTTATGTGATGTGAAAAAGAAAACCTCTATTTAGCTGAAAAATGGAGACAAGCTGCAACATTAGTGTTGCAGCAGCTTTAAATGGAGTACTATCTTTGACTGATAAGTTGCTTCTAGAAGCCCAGTATGTTTGAATAGGATAAATCTGTAAATATAGGGCTCACTCAGTCCCTGTTGTGAGTGGATAGGCTCCTGGAAATCTAATGCTATTTCATCCATGAGTTGTATATGATACAACGTTGCTATTTGGATTCCATATAGGAGGCAGTGTTGCAGCTATATCCATAGAATCATAGAATGGCTTGGGTTCAAAGGGATCTGAAGGATCCTCTAGTTCTCACCCCCTGCTGTGTGCAGGAACACCCTCCTCTAGACTGGGTTGCTCAAAGCCCCGTCCAGCCTGGTCTTGAACACTTCCCAGGATGAGGCATCCACCACTTCACTGGGCATAATATGTATTTTCATTTATTTATTATACTTCCACATAAGTGACATAACTAATTCTGGGCTTTGGCAATCTGGTGTAGTCAAAGTTTAGGCTATGCTAAGTTTTTTAAGTTTTTTACCAGTTTGCTCTTTATAACATGCATGTTGGAATTCATTTCACAAAAAGCTGAAAAATCCATTTAAAAATTATAGAAATGGAAGATGTGACAGTAACTAACCTGTAAAATTATGATACAAGATGAATTCAAAAAGCATTTATTTCCCTAGAAGGAGCAATGTACTATTGGGTTGCTGTTTAGAGTGTGCATAAAAGATATGCCAGCATCTGTATGCTTGTGATGGAGTTGCATGTTTATCACTGCAGAGCAGGAAGTACAAGAATCACAAGATCTTCTTAATCCCGCTACAGTTCTGCCACTGAAGGATTACGAAACAGCTGATTGTAACAGATTGCTTGGTATTGCCCAAAAACAAAACAAAACAAAAATATATAATAATGTGTGGGCAGTGCCTTTGAAACAACGTAAATACCGTTTAGATAGAGATTTCATTGATAACACTGTTTTTAATGGATTGCACACTGTGTGAATTGCTCAGAGAAATTTTATTTTTATTTCTTATATTTGATGGATTATTGAACAATGCTACTTCTGTTTTGTCTTGGTTTTTTTCCATAGAGACACTCCTAGTTATGTTTTAAGAAGGGCAAATAATGTAAATCATATAATAGAAATCTAACATTAAAGGTTTATGTACTGAATTAGTACCTTGGACATCAAGATGCTCAAGAAGAAGCCCAAATATTACTGGTATCCCCTATGTTAGTCTTTGAAAGAAAAATTATTTGCAAGCCTTATTGCTTACTGAAGCACAAAAGATTTCCTCTGGGCTTGCCACAGACAATCCTCAGGCACGTTAGAGGAGTCAACTAGAGTTAGTTCAAAGTGAATTACTCTGTTTTAATCATGGTGACTTTACCATTTCAGTCATGGCATGTAATATTGTCAGTATTTTTTTCCTTTTAAATGACAAGCTTGGTCACTTTTTTAAGGCATATTTTAGAGTGTTTGTGAGATTTATAGATTCAACAGCTCTTCAAAGATTTTCTGCCTTGCTTTACAACCCTGAAATTTTCTATCATGTCTATTTCATCACCTTGAGGCAGTTCTAAGTAAAAATTTGTGGAGATGTTTTACAACTGAATGAGTTCTTAGTATGATATATAACCAATTATATAGCTATAATGAGTCCAAATTTGAAAAAGCAAATAACAAATGTTGCACTAAGGATTACTAAGGACTAACATTACCCGCTCTTCATTCATTTGCAAATAGGAAACAGGTATATAACCACAGTATTCACAAATATTGCTATCAATAAATTTAAAAATTCAGCACTTTGATTACTTTAATATTTAGCTAATTAACTTTGAAACCTTGGAGGATTTTATGCATTTTCCAAAGTCAGTGCCAATTTCATAATTACTTCGATCACTTCCTAAACTGCTAAGTTTATCAGGACACCAAATAGTAATCAATGAACAAAAAATGTCAATCTGGTCCTTTATCAATTTTTTTTCCTCAGCACACTTGAGACAGATTTCTGCTGAGATACTTTTCTTTTTTGTAGTGTAGCAAATTAATTACTGAATCTTCCAGGAAAGATTCAACTCTTTTGCAATCCTTTTCAAGAGGTTAAAGAACCATCTGGACTTGACTCTGAATTTTGTATAGAGTAAATCAATAGACTCCATGGTTATACAATCACTCTGTATTTTTTTTTTGTTAATAAAGGTTATAAAACTACTGATGATGATGGTCTTTACCCTTAGCCCTTCCTGTATTTATGTCTCTGGTCCAATAACCAGAGGGATCATGGAGGTATGGTTTATCTTCATTTTAGCCCTCTTGGTATCATTTTAGTCCAAAAGGGAAATCAAATGAGATACAGAAGATGCTAAACTTGCAGAACTCTCAGGTCATTAGAAACTAATTAGAAACAGCTTATGGATTTCAATGATCCTTTAGGTAAGATGTGAGAGAGGGATCAAAAAACATTTAACATCTTCACTTCCTCATTCTTTCCAGACAATGTGGTAGTGTGTGACGGTTTCTGACTTATTTTCTATTGTTGCTTTTTTTTTTACAATATAAACCTGTATTTTGCAGGGTAGGTGAAGTGCATGAAAATACTGAGATGTTAAGGTAGACAATAGGTCTTTTCACTAGACTTCATTAATTATTATTCAAAAGTTATGATTTTCTAAATTAATAAAACCCAAGTATCTACCTAAATTACAGCCCTTGTCATGTATAATCTACATGAAAAGAAAGATGTGCTAAGAAAAACTTGAAGGATACGAATTAGTAATAGACACACTGTTAACATTAGCAGTTTTATACAAGCTGTTATTTATACCCAGTATATTTATATATACTGTTATTTATATTTAGAATGTGAAAGTCTAGGAAGTTTGCAAATCTTAGAATTATTTCTACTGTTACATCTCAATGTTTTCATATGAAATAGCTTTCTTTTCCTGCAGCATGAATTGTTTTGTGACAATATACCTGTCAGAGATGTCCAGCAGAGTTACAGAGCCTAAGTTGGACTTTCTCATAAAGTCTTTCTACCTGTGATTTGCAAGAAGTACTTCTCCCAAAAACACATAACCTCTTTAGCTTGAGAATATCTGTGAGGAAGACTGCTGACTATAGATATCACTCACTGACATGCAAACCTAGTACTTTGATCTGTCCATCTGAACAAAGCTGACAGTAAAACTGAAAATAAACAGTTGTAGCGTGAACAAAGTTGACTCTTTTTTAGCACAACAGAACTTCTAGATGATTGTGTGCATGTCTAAGTCTAGCTGGAACCCATGCAGTAGAATTAATTTTCTGTGGACAAGGCTGAAATTTTGATGTTCCAGCTGGCCAGTCCTGCATGTTGGGAGCTACACAATAGTTTATATTCCAAGTTTTGTTAATCAGTAGACCATAGAATTCCTTTATTAACTGTTAATAATACTAGGATAGGAAGTCTTTCCCCAAAAGACTTGGGGAAAAAAAAATCATTTTCTGAGGTATTCTTCTATGTTTATGTAAATTTTAGCCACATTTTCATGCCGCTTTTTCATGTTACTTCTGTTGACTTACAAAAATTTCTGGAGCATGTCTAGTCTTTCTTTTATAAGCACCTCAGTCGTTATTTGTCTTGCACTTCCATGATCTGACCTTTGACTAAAGAAGATATCTTTTTTAAAATGAGGGACTTTTAACTTATTCTTCTCTCTAAAAGCCCTATCCTTGTTCATGTAGCACCTTTTCTCTTACAGAAAATGTTCTGTGTCTCCACCCACTCCCTTCTTTCCAATCAATCTTGACACAAATGGCTTCATTCCCAGAATTTTTTTTAGGATGGTTATCCTTTGGTTGTTGGAGACCAGTTGCTAAGGTTAGCAGTTCCTTTATGCGTGTAGTCTGAAGAATATGTGTTACAACCTGTCAGCAAACGCTTGATCCACATCAAAAGAGAACTTCAGACTTACATGTTTTTATAGACTGATTTTTGATTTTATAGACAATTAGATATAGATTGCCTAAAACATTCTGGTTGTAAGGGCTTTTTCGGTAAGAATTCATCAAGTCTCATCTTGTAGTGCATGTAATCCAGTATTTTCTCTGCATCAATGAAAAGCCTCAGATGTCTTACGGAATGAAAAACATGCAATAATTTAGCCATTATAAACAACATTTACTGGTTGTTTTCATTGTATTTCACAATCATCAGTGTATTTGGAGGATCTTCTCATTCATCTTTATTAAGACTTCTGCAAATATACAAAACATTTGATCGGCCCAACTATATTAAAGTTGTCTATAAAAGGACACTACAGAAAGATTATTTAAATATTTAGACAAATACTCTCAAAATAACAATAGCTCCCAATACTTTAATGTAGTATTAATGATGCCAAGTTCGGGGTGACAGCAAACAAATGTTTATGTATCATTTGGGAAATTGAGAAAAGCCCTCATGCACAATGGTGAATGAAGAAGAACAATATGGGAAAAATAGCAGCCCCACTACAAGGGATTTTAATTAATGTGTTGAACTGTATGACATACAACATGATTTGAGAACAGTAAATATTTTAGTCATAGTTTCCATCATCTGAATTAGTGCTGGCCTGGAATGTCCCAGATAATGAAAGAACTTTTTTCTGGTCACCTGCTTGGAAGTTTCTGGGCAGTCCATCCCATGCATAGTACCCTTCTTATGAAAGTTTATTATTTTAGGAATGGCAGTCAGTTTCTTTATATAAGTGTAGTGTGAAATTAATGCAGGGTCAAATGCAGTATTGTGGTGTTCTGGTTTCCTCAATGAATTAGGTGTGGAAAAATAAGAAGAGGCCCCAGAAATCTTTGGAATAAAACACAGATGTATGTGAAGGGACTCTGCACATAACTGGCACCACCTAGCAGAGTTCATCAGTTTGTTCCTAGTACCACAACCTAGTACCTAGTACTTTTACCTACACAACGGCTCACTGCACAAAGTATTGCTTTATTTTCATATATGAGCTTACTTGTCACTGGCTTACATGTCACTGGCTCCATAAACTGGCTGGTCTGAAACCTTAAAGAGACAAGTAGCAGGTAAGTGGGAGAGTTGTTTACACCTAAATTTAAAAACACCGAGGAAAAGGAGAAATTTCTTAACCTGGGAACATGTAAAAAATAATAAAGAGTAGTTCAGGTATGCATGAGCATCAACCTGAGGATCACATAAAATGTAGTGTGGCTTTAATTTAAAGACACACTTTATG
The DNA here is from genome assembly GCF_028551555.1 of Melozone crissalis. Taxonomy (NCBI): domain Eukaryota; kingdom Metazoa; phylum Chordata; class Aves; order Passeriformes; family Passerellidae; genus Melozone; species Melozone crissalis. The sequence goes on along the minus strand of NW_026535784.1, from coordinate 27,968,523 downwards.
GGTTTGGATTTTTAATTAGGCAAATGTGATAGATATGATCTGTAAGGACTTTGAGACAACATTTGATGTATTGCCTCAATGGAAACCATCAGTAAAAATGAGATCAGTAAAAAACCAATAAAATGGTGAAGAGCTGGCTAAAGAAAGCTATCATTTGTGCTGTAAAGCAGAAGTATGAGTTTAAAGTGAGATTATTAATGTATTTTTTTTAGGATTAATGACATTCATGGATATTATTCTTCAGCCTAATCTGTCCTTCCTGTATAGTTCAATACTAGGTATTACATTGCTCTATTACTAATCTTTGTTGTTCCTTCATGTTCCCAAAATGCCTCTTCTGTGTAGTTTCCCTTTTTTCTGAGTGTCTTAGGTCACTTCTGTGCTATTATTTTTTTTCAGAATAAGTATAATATTTTATCTTCTAATGGTAGGCTTATTTTTATGTATATTGGTGTGGTTTTTTCCTTTGGTACCTTTTTTTAGTATGATGTGTCCTATATGTGTTCAGTGGGCATCCAAGAGTTGTTTTGGACTCAGGTCAAGAAAAAAAATTCTTCTAGTTTCTTCTGGTCCTCTACTTCAACTTAGCAGCAACTAAAATCTTGGCACTACAAATAGGCCAGGGTAGAGTAGAGGGAGTATGTAGGGAGTAGGGAATATAGAATTGTAAGAGCTCATTAAGTAATGGTAAGTTACAATAGCCACTGCAGGCCTAACTCATGCTGACATGATTGGATTCACCAAAAGCCACAACCATATCAAATGAAAAGAACACTAAAATGTAAGAGTTAAAACAGGTGCTTCCTCTCTCTCTTCAGCCTGGCAGAATAGTAATTAATCAGTCCTTTCTTCAGATGGGAGGACCACCAGGTTCTGAGTTCTTACAGTGGCTATTTGATGGATTTACTGATATAACTCTTTCTGCTGTGCCACACTGCAGAAAATAATAAATTATTGTGTGTCAGAGAGAGGAAGCATGAGTTAGTTCTGTAAGAATGTAATCAGGAGGTGAAAGAATAGTCGTGGGTTTGCAATCCTTGTATATCCTCCAGTGATTGTTTAATGTAAAATGAATAAATAGTCCTGGAAGCACAGAGGAGGAAACAGGGAATTGTTCAAATCAATGAGTTCAACAATCATACTCATCTTTTTCTTCCTCTTTCACATTGCCATTTTCTATATATAGAGAAAAAAGATATCCCAATAATAATTTGGTTACTCTCCTTCAAAGACAAAATATGATTTTTAGTTTGGGCTAAAATGTAGTCTCACCATATTTTGGTGGATGCTTTGCTTGTTGGTCAGTTGAGTTAGGATGAAGGTGAATAGGAGAAGGAGAAAGAGAATAGTAATACTATAATTTGCATCTGTTCTGGAAATATTTTAAATGAAAGACACGATCCTTGTTCTCCTGAGAGGAGGTAATTTATACTTCTAATTTGAGAAGATTTAGTGGTTTTAACACCAGTCAGAAATAAACTCCAAATAAGCCACTCCCCTTTCCTCCCACCCCTTCTGGTAAAAGAGAGGAAAAGGCAGAGACTTTGGGTTGAGATAACAATTTACTGCAATCAAAAAGCAATGGACTAGGAAGGCATAGTAACAGCAGCCATGTTAGTAACAGAAGAATATACCCAAAACAAGTGTTTTATGCACCAAAGGTGTTCACCTCAACTTAGCTCTCTGTGGCTGCAGGGACAAAGACGTGATGGCAGACGCTCCCCATAGGTTGTGTCCAGGTGGCTCCCAGGACAAAGATGGCAGCTGTTCCCACAGCCAGCTGTCCTGTCTCTGAGCACAAAACAAAAAACTATGAGGAACAAACCCCTGTAAGCTCGACTGTCCATGTCCTGCCGTGCTGCTGCCCAGATGCTGCACTCCATTCCACATGGCTGCTTCTGGCACCACTCAGCTCCCTCCAGCTCAGGCTGGACTCAGCTGGACCTGGGCTCACCTCCTCGCTCAGTTCCCCACGGTGCTTCTCACACCACTACTGCTTTCCATCACTATGCCTTGGAACTGTGTCTCAGAGGAACCGGTAGGGGATGGGCTGCCATAGCAGAGGACATGGTCTGCGGGGCAGATCCTGGCAGCATTCCTGCTGGGGAGAGGGAGGCAAAGCTGCACTTCTGGGGGTGCACTCACCTTTTCTTTGCCCTGAAACCGCATCCCCGGTGATGATGTGCACAGTATGGAATAGCTGCTCAGTCATGCCCCACTCTGGAATCAGGGGTGCACCCTGAATTGCAAATCTTGTTCTGCTGTATGCTCAGACACTTAAAGCTCCCAGTGAGGTTTTATAGTCATTGCTGGCCATCTGAGGTGTTTCTCTTCAAATTTTTTTAAGAGATTCTACAAACCTCATTTAGACTTCTGAATTTTACAAACTGGATACTGAAACTTAACAGTGGCACATAGGATCTTTATCTCTTTTTTGTCATGTGGAAGTTCTTATTGTGGAATTCATTTTTTTTATTTCTAGTGCCTTAAAATAGCTGTCTCAAATCACTGATTGGTCTTCATACACATGATAAAGTATTTATATCTATTGAATTAGTGTTCTTTTTTCCTACTTTTTGTCATATCTAATGTAAAATAAGTTACCTTGTAGAGACATATCTTTATTACAATCAGCTACACCCTTTCCAAAATCATGACCTCTGATGGTTGTGATGCAAAGTTCTAAGACTAAGGGATTTTGCTTTGGATACAAACAAGCCTTTTTTCAAGGAATGACAAAAAGTAGGCCTTCACTTGATACCTTCAGGGTCAAGCTAAGTTGATTCACTGTTGAAAGACACTAATGCATTTAAAATTAGTGTAAACAGAAAAAACTAAAATACATATTGACAAGAAAAATGACAAGTTGATCTCCAGGCAGGCAAGATACTGTCAAGTCACGATTTCTTGAAATTTAGGTTTCCTGACATACATAGCTTTTGTAGAAGGTAAGATCAATAGATTAGATTGAAGGTAAAAAAGAACTTTTGTAAAAACGGGGAGGGTTGGGGTTTTTTTTATCTTTTCTCAAAAGTATAATGTGCAGTATTTGTCAGAGACATTAAGAAGTTATACTTCACAGATTTATAACTGTTACAGTAACTTTGTACATTGACAATTGAATTTTCTCCTGCTCTCTTTTTGTGTCATGGAGTGTTTGTAGCTTTTGGTCTTTCCTACAGGTCTTGCATTTAGCAGAGGATGTTGAGAAAGGTCTGTGGACTCTAAAAACTGTCAGAAAATATGTCTATTCAGGACCAGAAAAAATATTTTTTTTCATTGCCTGCAGCTTAGAGAACCAGGTTTGCCAGCTTGAGTGATCTGTACTGGCATTGTGTTTCTAGCATGTATTACAAACTGAACTGAAATTCTTATACTTCAGGAGATTTGAAGACTGTCATATACAGTATCCACTCTTTCCAAGTATCTAGAATATGTATTTCCAAGGTAAAAATTATCTTCTTTACTAATCTAAAATTTTGACAGCCTCTTTGTGATATACTTATGCTCTAGGTGTCTGAATTCAATTTAAAGCTGAGAGCAATTAGCTGCATAACTTAGTGAAATACAGCTTGTGATGAGGCTTCCATAAATTATTCTTCTTGGAAGTAACTCAACAGATCATAATTTTTTTCTATATGAACATCATAATTTTTACACAGGTTTTCTGTAAAACTTAAAAATGCAGTGTATAGGACTTAAACAATATACTCCACAGAAGAAAATAATCTGTAATCAGTCTGAAACTTTACATTATACTTTTTGTAGCCTTAAATCTGAAGAAATACAGATTATAATTTTCTTTCATAGGAAACCATGTAACAATCTTCATTCAGTCTAGGTTAATGTGCAGAGAAGCTGTTTGACTGTAGTAGAAGAATACAACTTCCAATAATACTGCAGTCATGCTTTTATTTGGGCGCTTATCTACTGAATTTTATTAGTATACTATCACTTAGTTATCATAGAAAACAGCAGTTATGGTTGTTCCAGTATTTTACTTAGTATAACTAGGTTTTTTTTACTTTTCACTTATCCATCACCTTAGCTTAACTGATGAAGCCATTTAAAAGGAAGCATTTATTATTAATTATTGATCATACTTGGCCTTGTCTCTGTGGGCAGACGACCAGAACATTATGAGCAAAACTGAAGGTAAGAGGAATGCAGAACAGTCTTATTTTTCAAAGCGTCACAGAAATGCCTTCGATGTTAGAGGCATATAAAACAACTGATATCTTTTATCTCATCTTGTGTGTAAGTGGTGTATCAGAACATTTTAAGGAGTTAGAAATGCTCAAGAGCAGAGGACAAGACAGAGATCCACAGATGCTGGAAGCTATTTTTTCCCCTTGCAGGCTTCTACTGTTAAATTGAAGCTTCATAACTATGTAAGAGTTGCCGCTGCAATTTAAGGGGTTTATTTGCCATTGATTCACATAGGATTTTCCACAGGTCAGCCACAGGAACAGTGCTGGGTCATGATGCATCTGCTTAAAGGTCCTGACACATCAAGAGCAAGATAGATGACTCTTGTCAGAGGGAAACATGTTGGACAACTGCTCCCTAAGGCTCTAGTGTTCATAGTAATTGCTACATCATTCACATCATAAATTAGCAGGAGCAATATAGCTACAGTAAATGACTCCCATATCTGCTGCTCTGTATTTACTTTAGAGAGCTGGTAACTGTCAAATTTCATAGGTGCTGATAAAAGCAAATGTGTTTAATCTTGTGTTACTTCTCAATGTTCATATCTAGAAGAGATTCTCAGAAAAATACTGTGAAATACACTTCAAAAATTAACTCTATTTTAATATAATTGTCATGAAAATGCAACCTTTTAAATGGATTCTCTAACATTTATCTCTCCTTAAATTCTAATTTCATTGGTTTAGATTTATCTTGTAGTCTATTCATTCTTTAGAAACCCAATAGGGACATCATTCATGTTTCATAAAATGTAAAAGGTTCTGATCAGTGTATTAAGAGCTTTTGCTAAGAAGAAGTAATAGATTTGTAAAAATAACCATAGAAATTACCTACCTTCATAATAGTGCCAGCTGTAAAATTACATATTAGCAATTGCCTTTATTAATTTTCATTGATGCAAGATGCTTCTGATGGAAATATGGTACTTCAGTACAATTGTGAAGTGTTGCTCTGTGGTGCTGTTCTGCCTCTCCAGCATTTTTTCTAAATGTTTCAGTTTTGCTTATCTACACTGAACAATGTAAAAGGTATGGAGAAAATCTCCAATTTTTATCTTCACTCCCTTACTGACAATAGGCCCAAAGGATGTAGGAGCAGTGGAAAAGTGCAGTAGCGTGTTCCTTATGGAAGAAGTCTCATGTAATGTTAGGCAGGAAAAAATATCTGAAGAAGACTAGGCTGATGCTTACTGCCTAGCTGGAAGATAGCTTCAGTCCCAGGTTTAGGGTTAGATATGACAAATAAGCCACATATTAGGGGATTCTAGTGGATGAAGAAATCATTGTGCTGTCCCATGTTAATGTAAAGTGAATGAAATGGCTTTACATTAACATGTAGATGAAAGTTGTTTGCACATTGTAAATTCACAGGAACTAAAGGCTCTTGCTGTGACCTTGAAGCTATTAATCCAATTTTTAATCAGAGAAGTGATGTAATGGAAATTATGCATTTCCAACACCTCCTTGATATCTGCAGTAGATTTTTTTTTTAATATAACAAAATATATACTTTGTGTCCTCTGGTTTCTGAGACTTACAATGATCAAACTGCAAAGTTCCACCTAGTCCTCTTGTCTATATTCACAGGAGAGGTTATAATTGAATGATAATTTACAGGATAAGTCCTTACTGGGTTTTTTATGTCTAAATAATAATACACCTTTGTTTAAATGTGTTGAGTTGCAATTGTCTGTTCAGGTGCAGACTCCCAGTACTGCAAGAAACTTGAGTACAGGCATCTGCTTTCACCCAGTAATTTCCAGGATCACATCCAGGAACTGTTGAATCATGACTTAAGAAGCGTTAGTGGCTGCTGTATTTGTAATAAATGCTGTGTTTTCAACATGTTGCAAAGCATAAACTGAGACTCCCTTTTCCACCACTGCCCTTCACTTAGAGCTGTGCATTTCTCTTCAGGTAGCTTCTCTTTGCTTCTCTTTCTCTTTGCATCTAGATACTGTTCTTATCCAGAGCTACCATCTCTCAGAACAGATGTCAATAATAAGTGGATAGAAAAAGTGTTACTTATATGCAATTTCCAAGGAGTCTGAAAGGGTTTATATGCCAAATATATAAATAACTAGAGATTCTACTATTCAGTCTGAAAAGCTGAACACAGCTGATTTCAAGTTTCTGAAGGAACATTTTGATGACTGCCTAGGATAATTTAAATTATTATTGACTCTTGCAAGCCTAAAACAAACCCCTGTCATCCAGACCTAGAGATCTGAAACAGTAGTGTGACTTATGTCTGAATCTGAATTAAAAATACAAAATAAACAAATGCACAGTATTTTTTCATGGTAAGAGAAATAATTTTGTTCTTAGGAAAAAGTCACTCTTGGAGGTTTTGATTTTCCATTATAAAAATGCGTCACTTTGTTGATGTTAAGTTTAAAAGTATAATTTTCAAAGTAATCTGTTACCAAGGTAAGGAAGAATAGCAGGTTTCTTTTGCATCTGTTTCAGTATTTCTGTAATATTTTGCAATATTTAATAGTCTTGAGAATGATCCCTTGACTACAAAAAATGGGCTAGATTTCAGGAAGTTTTAAGGAACATTTCCTGTTCATTTTCTGCTATTATCACTTAGAAAGAACTAAACTGTTTAATTAGTTATTTCACTTAGCTTCTCTCACAACAAAACCATTTTCCAATCAGAATATGTATGCCAGTTCACATTACTGAAAGGCATGCCTGACTGAAAAGGGTCAAACAATTTATAAATTACTGTTTAAAATTGAAATGTGAGAAAAAGCTGTCAAAAACAGAAGGTGAAGTGAAGTTGATTCTTCACCTGCCAAGGCTGGATGCATTGAATTTTAAACAGACTTTTAATATTGTGATATTCCCTTTTCTTGGTTTATTACAAGTTGCAAGCTGATATACTTTAATTCTTGTTAAAGATTTTAGTCATAAGGTAAGAGAGTACATGCTGTGTAGCACAAGCTAAAGGGACAGATGTATAAGCCGGGAAGTTTTCCAGATTAAAGGCACTTAACACTGAATGCATTTGATGTTCAAACGCATTTTGGGATCTTGTAAATCTGTCATAAAAATGCACCAAGGCTGAGCATGAATTCTGACTCCATGCATGCTAGTCTGCATCTTGGCCTACTACTTAACACATTGATTTGTTTCTGATCTGTTCAAAGATTTTTTTTCTTTTACAGAAAGACTGTATTTAGAATTAGTGTTTCACAGAAGTAGTGATATTGGGTTTAAATTTTATTACCAAAATGATGTAAATATTTTGTTAAAAATTCATGTGGTTGAGGGGACTTTGTTTAGGATTATTACAGGCTATCGAATCCAGATAATACTGCCAGAAGTGATGCTCTCTCTCTTCCTATCTAATGCTATAGTCTTTTAATGAGATTTGGAAAATCATTTGAGAAAGTGGTACATGAATGGCACGATAGTATTCTTCCACTATTCTTCAAAAGAAAGGGGAATTCAAATTAATCTAGGTCTGGATGACTGATTGAAATTTTTTTGTCAGTTGTTCAGCAATCAAAATGAGAAAACCAGGAAGAAGTTGAGAAGTATATATGACCACTGATTTTACAAATAGAATGTATGATTTTTTGAGTATCACTACTCATCTTCACCAGAGAAACTTTAACACGCTATTTTCACAATTCTTCTGACAATTTAAAGAAATTTTTTTGTTATTTTAAAATAATATTTTGCTCTCAGCAGCAGTTCTTTAATGGACATGAACACAAAAACAAGCAATATACAAAGCCCTGCAGAGGGCAACTCTAAGCCCTGCACAGGACCATCTCCAAGAGTCACACCAGGTGCCTGAGACCATTGTCCAAACCCTTCTTGAGCTCTGTCAGGCTTGGTGCTGCGACCACTTCCCTGGGTAGCCTGTTCCAGTGCCCAACCACAGTCTGGGTAAAAAACCTTTTCCTAATATTCAGGTTAAACCTCCTCTGACACAGCTTCATGCTTTTCACTTGGATCCTGCCACTGATCACCAGTGAGGAGAGACCAGTGCCTGCCCCTCTCCACTTGCCTTGTGATGAATTTCCTTCTGGGATGACAGTAAACATCTGTTTTTAAAGGTGTTATGGGGATAGGCTAAGGAAGTTGTTATTTTTAAGCCTGGAGGAAGAGGTGGCTTTGAGGCTACCTAATAGCAGCCTGTCCATACCTACAGGATGTTAGTGAGAAACTGAGGCAGGCTCCTCACAGTGAATGAGACAGCAGTCATAAACTGAAGCAGAGCAGGCTTTGACTAGGTAAAGAAAAGTATCCGCTAACAGAGGAATCAGGTATTGAACCTACTAGGCCTGTGAGAGCCCTGGCACAACTAGACAAAGCTCTGAACAATGTGGTCTGAAATTGGTGTAGGCTCTGCTTTCAGCAGGAGACTGAGCTGGGCACCTACTGAGGTACTTTCCCACCGGAATGATTCCAGTATCCTGTGATATATAGAAGTGTGGGGAGAGGATAAAAGCAAGAAGAAGTGTAAAGATCTGGACGTTTAGTGATATTTTTATGGGTAGATATCACTGTCTCATAAGCACAGGAATCTGAAAGTTGAAATTGTTTTTAATAATGCCACAGCAAATCCAGTTCTACTGCTTAGTCCAGGAGAATGGAAAAAAAATAGGAGTAAGTACTGAATTTTTAACTGTTGAGCATGAGACAAATATTATCCTATTCTGTTTTGCATGATATAATCTAGATACTTATTTAAATGTGACTCATCTTTGTTGTCTCATTCAATGTGATAATTGACCTAAGACATGATGAGAGGTTGTTAGATTTGGTGCTCATAAACAATCAAAATCCACATTTAAAACCTCTGAGATTGACTTAAATTGAAGTGTAAAAACCAAATGACTCAATGAAATGGTTTAATCCCCCTTTTTTTTTTCTTCTCCTTTTTAAGGATTAGTACTTTCTGGAAGAATGGCACCTGCAATTACATTAATAGGATAAAATGGGTTACCTTAGAGTGACTTAATCATTAAGTTTCAGGATAACGGCAGATTTTTCTGATCAGATTTTTATTGATGGCATGTTTAGAGATATTTAGGGAAATAACGGGTTTTGTGGGTTGGTTTGGGGTTTTTTTTTAATCTATTTAATAAATACTAGAGGGAAATCAGAAGCAGAAATCCTAATAAAAAAATCTCAAAGTCAGTATTTCACACATTTCTTGGTCTCTAGTGTGCTACAAGAAGATCACAAATTACCTCAATTTCCTAATTCTGTAACTGGCTAGCCAAGATTGCAGTGGGAATTAGAATCCATAAAAGTCTAAATTATTATTGCAATTGGAGTTCTTATCTTTCATTTACATGGCTCTGAGCACTTTCAAGACCTTTTTCTACTGTAGGTTCTATTATATCCTTCAGTTGTGTCATGAAGAGGAAAAGAATGAGAAGTCTTTCTACAGCTTCCCAAACTTTCCCCGTCACCCCATCTGTGTGAGCATCCACCAAAGACCTTCAGCTTCCAGTTTCATATGACATTAATATTTTTAATTTTTATTTCTGTATGGGAAAGGCCTAATTTTTCTTTTATATTTGCAAAGCACCTTGCACACAGAAAAAAGCAAGTAGGCAACATAAGAAAACAACATCTGGAGATATATTCCTTCCATTCTGAAGTGTTTTCATACTGACGTATGCCTTTAAATTTTCATTTGTTGAATAATTTCAAGTCTAGTTTTGTTAAGGATAAAGGTTTAGCCTTCAGACTTAAAATTTGTGATGCAAAAGTGTTTTGTGTTTTACTAAAGTACAACTATAGGTTTTACTACCACACCATTTATCTGTTCAGAAAAACATGAAAAAAATATGCTAGAATCTAGCAAATTATTTGTTATTAAAATTGGTTATTGGAATTTTTAATATAGTTCAGTACATTTTTTCCAGTTGTAATTTCTGTATCCATTCTTTTGATTTAAACTTATCTCTCAATTATTTTGATTAACATAAATACAGTCTCTTATGGCAACAGATTTTAAGACTGGGACATGGTGAGACTCTTGAGAATGGTGCTATTTGGGGCCTGAGGTGGACTCAATAATATTTAAGGATCCCTTCCAACTCATCTTACTCTGTGATTCTGTGGTGAATTCCTTCAGAACTCTTCAAGTCTCCTTAAAGCTGCCTCTAACTCTGCTAGTACTGGTCTATTTCGTTTGTTCATAATAGATTCTGCAAGGTGGGAGACAAATTTTGTTCTTATTTTTTAATTATTTAAATCATAATAATTAAACTCACTCAAAATAATTTTTAATTCATTTTCAATCAATAGAATGAAATCTGTCTAGCTTCCTTTAGTGAGGAAGGGCACAACATGAAGTCCTATGTCAAATCCAAAGTGCTTGAAATTTTATTTCCGTCGTCGCTCATGTAACCTATATGCATGACTGAGCTATAGGATGCATGGGATAAAATTATGGGGTTTAGTTCTTTACTGGAAGTTTGTGCCCTCTTCTGTTTTGCACAGGTTTATGAATACTTCAGTCCTGAGTCTGATTCAGAGAATCCCATTCTCTAATGTTCCACCAAGCAGAAGCTACTTTCAAATTATTTATGAGGATGATAGACAAATGTATTCCATCCTTTAAAAATCCTGAAGGTTAAAATGGACTGCTTGACGTCTTTCTTAGTAGAGGTAGAGTTGTAATCAAGGAGGACTGTAATAGAACTCTACTGCCTACTACAATATAGTAGACACTGTATTAAAGTATACTATAAGTCATGCAATAGGAAAGAATCCTATACAATATCCTGGTTATTGAGAGTCTGATTTACACTATATAGACACATAATGAATTAATTTTAACTTTTCATAGATTTTATATCTTTGTAAATCTTGATTTTTCCCAATTTTCATTGCCTAAGTTGTGTTAGCAATCTGTTCAAGTTCAGCTGGTTTAACAGTAAGTTTAACTAATAATCAGGATTCAAAAACTTTGTGTGTGGCTGCTTGATTTTTGAAGATGCTTGGCACTGTCCAAAGAAGAAGGCAGAAATTGCATCAGAAATTCATGAGGGCAAAAGAAAAGTTGCAGATTTTATGAGTGACACATTCAGAGAATGTGTCACAGGAGACTGTAAAGCCATGGAAACAGGGAAAGCTTGAGGGTTTTGTTCATTTGCAATTAAAGTTTGTGTTCAAAGTTAAATTAGCTTTTCTTGAGAAGTGACTGAATGGCACTGACATATCCTGAGATTTTAAGGTTTACCTAAACATAAAAATATTGGTAATTATGATTTAAGGCCAAAAATTACTTTATTCCAGTAGTATTGAGTTTTCTCATTTATAAATGCTTCATGTATTTATAAATATGTCTTGGAAAATGTCTCAAACATAGGTAAAAATAAAGATTTAATCTTTTTTAACCTCAAAAAGAAAGCACTTCTATGAAATGCTTCTTGACAAAGGTACATGTTTATCTTTTCCAGTTTGGGTTGTTCAGGGTCCAGGTTTTTTGGCATTGGAGTTGGACTAAAATAATTATCAATTGGATCTAGGGAGGACATTCGTACTTCCAAAACATGGAGCTCCAAGACTGACCTTATTTCACAGGTGTTGAATATTCAATAAAGGCTTCATCTGGAAGTGGCATCCAAGGTCAGCTCTTTTTATAAGAACACAACATAGCTCATAATTTCTGTGCAGCTGTGGGCGTAAAGGATGTACAGAGACAAGCTAATGGAATGGTACCACCACTTCCATGGTAAGTTTAATGTCATGGAATTGTGAAACACATGCAAATTTTTCAGGGTGATGAGTGCCTCCTACTTCTCTCTAGACCCAACCAGTGGAATGTCATGGAGTTTTCTAATTACTACTCAGAGGCAATTGAAGCAACACTGTCTAACTTGGATCAGCTTGTAATTGTTGTATGCCAAGCAGAAGAAGAGTTAGAATAATAAGACATGCAGAAAACAAGCTTGTGTGTGTATGTATGTATGTATGTATGTTTTACAAGATGAATTTTAAATACTTTAAGTTGGAGGATGTATGGCACCTGAATTTTTAATGTGGGAGTTTACAGAGATTGCTTAGTTTAGAGATTGCTTAGTTTAGAGATTGCTTAGTTCTCAAGCCAGTGTGTGCAGACTGGATAACACAAATGGCTTTTGCTCTTGGAGGACACAGCTCTTGAGAGGACACATTTCTGTGCTCTGTCAGACTGTAATTTTCATGTGTTTGATAGGATTAGAGGTATTTTTAAAGATTTATCTGATAAAATAGCTTTTGTAGGCAGAACCTTTTAATTTTGCTATAATTAAAGGAATAATACCAAAATGATTGCTAGCTATTAGAGGCTGTGGAAAAAACATCTTGCAATGTGTCTCTCTAAAGTTTTTTTTTGTTTAACTTTTTTCAGGTAAATCAGTAATGCATTACATTGCAAATTATAAAATCACATGGGGAGAAAATGTTAGCTTTTACACCACTACCAGTGACCAGAGACAGACTTACACTGTATTTTCATTAGTGTGCTGCCCAGTGACTTTGGTAAGCTTTAAGCACAGTGCCAGTTCGTGGTCACTTTCAAGAAGCAATGCCAAATATGCAAGGGCAAACAAAGCTATTGTGAGATTATTTTTTAAAATTAAGCTAATGTTCTAGAAACATGCTTCTAACTTCTTGTTCTAATTGGAAACATTCTAATCCAATGCTGCCAAGTGAAGCTGATTGCAGACTTAATTACTCTTATGTAACAACTAATATCTGGCAGTAACACACATTGTAGAACACTGGCAGGTTTTGAAATCAGTTTGTTCCCTTTGCCCCTTCTTTCTTTGTTGTTCTGTTTACTTTGCCCAGTTAATGTGCTCTTGTGCCATAATAATCTCTAGCTAAATGGTAATTGCTCTATTGACAGCACTACTGTACATTTTTGACACATCATTATTCATACTTAACCACTTGACCTGGAATAAATGTTAAAGCAATTACTACTGAGAGCTTTTCTATGAGAAAATTGAGGCAAAGTTTAAAGATAATCAAAATGCAAAGCTGATCATGATAGCAACTGGAAAAATGGCAAATCCTATTAAACAGATTTTTATTAGCCAAGTTGATGCCAGTAGATATTATCTGGTAATTTAGTCTTATTAAAAAGAAAATAAAGCAGCTAATTGTTTACTATTCTGGAACTTATTCCAGCTTGCAATTTGCAACTGAAATTAAGCTTTATGTGGCTCATCTATTTTGTCACATTGAAATATGAAAATCATTTGGTACAAAGCACATCTGCTCAGTCCTTTCCATCTTCCTGCAAATCCTCGTTCAGTATGTTTCATACATGTTGAGGTATTCCATTCATGCATACAGCACCACTATTTTAGATATTTCGCTCTTATAAACCTAATATCTTCAGATCTGAGAGCTCACAATTTTAGTACTTTTCTACCATTATACATACTTTGCAACTATAATAAATGTGTGTGTGTAAGCTGTTTTAGTTTAGAGATTTTAGAAGGAACTTGAAAACTGAGAGGGACAGAGTTATTGTTAATGCAACAGTGTGAAAATTGTCCAAATCTCCCAGACCAGCATTTTATTTTGATAGTTAATTGCATATTTGCTCTAGCTGTGATTGTATTCTTAAAGGAAAGTAAATGTTCTCCAGTTTAGTTGTTAAAAAAGTGGCATTTACAGTGATCTCAAATTTCAAAAGACTCAATTGCAGAACAAAGCCTTCAGTACAGTGCTTACAGTAAAAGCTGTAATTATAAGAGAATGCCAAAAGACATCAAGAAAGCCTTAAAGGGATAGCATAAGCTTTTACTGCCCCCATCTGAACTATGAGACTTGCTTGAAAACCACCATTAGGATGCAGAATACTGATTCTTGATATGTCACTATTGCTGTCATGGGAGAACTGTTGTAAAGGCCAGAAGCTTACAGTGGTTTCTGTATTAATGAAACTTTTCCACACTTAATGAAAGCAAAGAAAGATTGGGGTTTTTTAATTAATAAAATATTAAAAACTAGGGAGGAAATCTCTTTTCATGTCGATCCACATTCAGAAGAGCAATAAGGTTCTGCAGCTGTGCTTTATCAGGCAGAAAAATCTTTTGTTTTTAAACATGCTCAACTCCCTATTAACTGCTTCAGTATCCTGTATGCCTATCAAACTGATAATAGATTGTTCAGAGGGCATTTAAGAACTCAGTTCTTGAACTATTCATTCACATTATCACTTCTGATTAGTTTTAGAGGAGCTTTTACAGTAAGTATAAAGGACCACAAATTGTATAATAAATTTTCTAAAGGAGTTACACCAACTAAATGTATCTAGGTGTCTCCTATTACTTCTGTTATTTTTATTCATAGCTGAGAAATCTCTTAATAATAATAGTTATATATATATATATATATACATATTATATATATAGAATATATATTTATTTTTAGAATAAATAAGTTTTGTCAACAGTTCACCTTCCAGTGTTGAGGAATTTATGAATTTGTTTCAGGTTTGACTTCTCAGTTTTTTATTGAGATATGTACCTCACAGTTTAAGCACTGCAAAGCATTTTTGCTAGATATAACTTTCTGTTTGTTTGATTTGCTCTTAAAATTTCCCCATATTTTATTCCTACTCTGTGTCCTTTCCTATTAATGTGCATAATATATTAAACCTTGGGGTTTTTTTAGCCGTGGATGCAGAGACCAAAAGTCCTGTTGTGTGCTTTTATTTTCTGATTTCTCGAGGGTTTTTTTGATTGACCATCTTTTTAGTTCAGGAAACATGGATTAAGTATTTTAATGCATGTCTAGTGTGGTAATGGGTGATTATATCATAACTGCAAACCACATTTTGTTAATTCAGATAATCTTTCATAAATGCCACTTTGTGCCATTAACTGAAAGACCACACAGCCTATGGAACAATCAACAGCTTTATTTCAGTAAAGAAGATTTTACACAGTAACTCCAATCAGGCCGGCCGTTTCAAATTCTGGTTTTTCAAATGGACTTCTTTTCCCTCTTCTTACCAAACTGAATGAAGCACAGTATTTAGTATGTGTTCCTCACATACAGCAAAAGAAAGACAACTAACACAACCAATATACTGTTGTTCCCTGTCAGTCCACATTTTGTAGCAGAGAGGACTGTTCAGGTAAAGAGAAAAATTACTGTTGATAGGCTTCACTGATCTGGGGAAGAAATAACAAGATTGCTTATTAACATCATGAGATTTTTGTACTGCAGTGCGTATTGAGAGTTGTTGATTTTTTTCCAGCTTTTGAGTCTTTATTGTTATATTGTGTCAGGAAAGAAAATTTTGGAATTTCCATCTACAGTTTTCTGAGGAGAAAGGGTGTAGGAGAAAAGGATCTAAAGGCTAAAACTGTCACATGAATTCTGACTTTTAGGGATTTAAGGAAATTGGTAAGATTCACCAAAGTAATCGTACATTAGTAATAAATAATGACCTTGAAAATAACCTGAGTTCCAAACTATTTACTCTTGTTGAAATGCTGTACCCGTGCCAAAAAAAAATCTTGGATTGTTGATAGCAATGTGTAGCCATTACTGAACCTGGTTTGGCAGATTCCTGAGAGATTTATTCCTTGCACTTCTGGGGAAAATTTGTACTGTCTGAGACTTTGCTGCAATATTAGAATAGCAAATAAAGAGAAGAGGTAATTTCTCAGTCTAACAGAAGATTCTACAGAAACACATTCACACTACTGTGTTAACAGGGTTCCTGCTGCTTTTAAAAATAACTGTTGGAAAATAGTAATAGAGAGTCATGAAAACAGGGAAATCAGGTTCCTCTCAGAAGAGGATGCAAGCACAATGTGGTGTAGCTAATACTGCTTAATGGTGCTACACTTATATTGAGTCCTTTCTTTCAAAATGTGTAGCAAATGTCCAAATATCGTCTTTAATATTCACATCTGGTTCAATAAAATTTTCTAATATGTGTACAGGCTTGTAAATCACATGTGAACAAGAAAGGAAATGTAGAGATACCATCTTATGTAAACTATAGATTAAACTAGGAACAATGAAACAAAGGAAAGTGTTTGTTTCCTTGTTCAGCTTCACTTAATGTGAGGCTTGCAGTATGATGATTCCTGGGTATGTCTTCCTTCAGCTCAAATATTTGGCTAAATTTATACTCATGTGAATTATATACCTCTGTACATAAGGGTATTTCTGGATCAGATCTGCTGCAGGTTTCAGGAAATGTTCTAGGCATCAGTGAACACAGCCTTACTGGTTCAATAAAGAAATGAAACTAGAAGAGAGGAAATAGATCACAGATGTGGTTCTCTGCTACTTATACAGCAGAGCTGATATAAGTAGGTGCTTGGTGCTTTGGTTGTTGTGAGTTAATCAAAGCCCTCAGTTGCACTCTTTCAAAGCTTTTCAGCATAGCAGACAAAAAGAATTTTTCCAGGCTGAAAGAAAAACGCTGTGTTGGTAGTGGAACAGTTATAAATCAGAAACTGGATGAGGATGGGAGTGTAGCAGAATGTGGAAAGGAAAATAACAGAGCTGTCTGCTTCCTAAATAAAGGAAACCCCTGGTTAAGGAGGAATGGATATTGGGTTAACAGAACTAAAGACATCAAGAGAGTGAGGCACAAATACAGCCCCTGGTGTTACAGAGAGATAATAGCAATACATGCACGTGTTAGACAAGGGGCCTTGCCTTGGCTGTAATGGTGTTAGTGAATAAAGACTTTGGACCTCACGAGGAGGTGGATAGTATGGGCTCCCTTGAGATGGATAGACTTGTGTCTCTTTTGAGGCTAGCTAAATATGTGTTCTGGTTTAACCTGACAGGTGGCTAAACAGCTGCTCAATTCACTCCCTCCCACACTAGGATAGAGGAAAGAATTAAAAAAAAACCAAAGTAAAATTCTTAGCTTGAGATATAGACAGTTTAATAGGGAAAATTTTGATGATGATGGTAATAATAATAATATTCAAATAATTAGAATATACAAAACAAGTGGTGCACAATGCCGTTGCTTACCACCTGCTGACTGATGCCCAGTCAGTTCGTGAGCAGGGGCTCCAAGGCAGTTTCCCCCTAGTTTATATATTAAGCATAATGCCACATGGTATGGAATTTGGCCAGTTTGGGTCAACTGTCCCAGCTGTGTCCCTTTCCAGCTTCTTGTGCCCCCAGCCTCTTTGCTGCTGGGGTGTGGTGAGAAGCTGAGAATTCCATGGCTTGATGTAATCACTGTTCAGCAACAACTAAAACATCAGCGTGTTACCAACATTATTCTCATCCTAAACCAAAACACAGCACTGTAGTAGCTACTAGGAAGAAAATTGACTTTGGTATCCCAGCTTAAACCAGGAAAATAAGGTTGTGAGACAACCTAGAAGATAGAAGACAAATCCAAGCAGAGATCTTGTCATATATTCAGCACACACTGCTGCCTTGTTTAACTGTATGCTAACACAAGTGCAGAAATCTTTGGTTTTTAAAGTAAGTCTCTGAAAGAGAGTGTTACTAATTGATTTGATTGTATTATCTGCAATGTGATCTGGTCTTGTTGTTTCACCAGCTTATATGAAAGCTGTACTAGAAATGAAAAAATCCTGAAGCATAACGACTGTTCTCCAAGATGGAGGGATTAGATTTTTTTTTTCCCCAACAGAAATTTAAAACCCATGTTCCCCTATCATAAAGATTGCTGGGCTGGTGTTACTCAGATGAATGCCATATGGATCTGGACGAATCTTTGAATTATTTTAATCCCATGAAACATTTTCTGTGAAAGCAGATAAAATTCTTCCACATGCCTAATGCTTTTTAAAGTTTAAAATGTGATTTTTTTTTCATACTATTTACATAAAATTTCAGATGAGAAGCTTTATTTTCCAGCAACAGTAACTTCAATATTACATGCATAATCATTTTATTCTTTATTCTCTCTTACAAAAATAGAGATTATTCCAGGATAAGAAAAATGGATTCTTAGTTTATTAATTTTTGAAACTGTTTTTAGAGCAGGTGTCACATGGGTATTCATGTTACTGGATCCATTTGCTACCTAGATTGTCATTGCGAGGTTCAGTTGAAGTGATATTAAAATGTTGAGTGTTCAATGACAAGAAGTGAAAGTATAGCAAAAATATAATTTCACCAATGTGGCCAATGTGAGGCAAAATGTTGCCTTTTCTACACTTCTCAGAGGACATTGCAAAAGAATTTGCTCTTACCAGCTTTGGAGAACTAACTAACGCATTACATTCTTTGAGATTATTTATTAGGATGTTGTCTGAAAGTATAATTATAAATGTGCTTCCCAAAATACTGTTCTCAATTGTTGAAAATTGAGCTGGAAAACTGCCAAATATCTTACTGTGCAGTTGAAATCTAGTATAAGGCACCTTGAGCCAATAGCACATTTTTAAATTTAGATACCAGGTAAGTGATTGGGTGAACACTGAAGGTGGCAGATCTGGAAAGCTCCAGATGTGCACATCAAGTTCTGCATGGCATGATTTCTATCGTTTTGCTCACTTGCAGAGATGTGCCAAAAACTTGGAGAGGTGCCTGCAGATTGCTGTAACAAACCTTGAACCCTTTAATGTTTAAATATATTAGAAACAAGAGATGTAGCATGTTAATAATAATAGTAAAAAACCTATGTGGTTTTTTCAGCTATAAAATATGTAGAAAGCCAAAAGCTTTCTTATAAGAGCTGATATCTCTGCTCTAATTCCCAGTAAATTGACTGAGTTCATAGATTTATACTCTTTGTGAATTAAGCATTATACTCTTCTAACTAATGAGCAAGCATCTTTAGTTAGCATGCATAAATGTTCCTAAGTTGTAGCTTTCAGTTTCTGCATGATGGCAGCAGCTGAAGGAAACAACCAATTTGCTGCTATGTTTACTTTCCTGATAGGTCAACCTTATTAGTGCCCCGAACTACAGAGTGATACTGATACATTAATCCCTCTGAAGAGGAAAGAGATCTATAATGTAATTTAAGGAGCATGTCCCATTTTGAGTTGATTGATCCTGGTTTTCTTGTCACAAACAATGACAAGTGTTGAAAGTATAAAGAATTTGTGAAATTAGAGATAAATTAATCAAGGTACATTTTCTTTCTGTGAAATACCAGGAATGTTAGAGAAACTGCCTTGCTTTGTTAAAGCACCAGTAGAGTTTTCTGTAGAAATATAGGGCAAAAATATTGTTTGAAATTCATTTTAGAGCATTGAATACTGAACGTGCTACTTCAGGTTTCAGCACAGATTTAGAACTAGAAACAACAGAGAGCCCAGTACAGAAAAGGTACACCTCATTTGTCTGTATCTCGAGTGGTGTAGATCAGGAGTTGTTTCTACATTGATGAAGTTCCTGTGTTTTAAAAGGTACCACAAATTAGATCAGGACTTGCTCTATTGTATATAATATAAGAGCAAAGAGCTTAAATGAAAGAACCACAGCTGCCTTAGAGTGAATAAAAAGTAGTAATGTGATCATTACATTTATTTTATTAATGTATGTATATTTTATACTATTTTAATAAAAGTATCCAAATAGTTCTAGAAAAAGAAAAAAAGAGCCAATAGCCAATACTGCAAACATTTAGCATGAACAAGTTATTTTTGCAAGAAGATGCATGGCAGACTGTGTAATTTCTTTTAGTATTTCACCTGTGACACTATAAATAATACATGTTAGTTTAAGTAGAGCTATTATAGACTACTATTTATCTTGTACATAATTTATGGACAGTGGTCTCCTAACATGCGTAGATAATGTTCTCTCCAAAAAAAAGAAAGTTCAGAATAAAATAATTTTAAAGAAATGAAGCAGTTATTTAAACTGAATTGAATCAAAATCTGCATTTTGAAGGCACAGATTGATAACTGCTTTTTTGAAGCACAGTATTAACTTCCCTTTTCCAGCCTGTGAATTGCTTAGTGTTTTAATATATTTTTTTAAAAAGATTGGTGTGAAACATTAGATAACAACAGAAAATATAAGTGCTTGAGCAGTTTGATTACTGCTGAAACTTCAGAGATCCTGCTTGTATTTCAGATGCTGTTCAGGTCTCTAGTTAGAAATACATTTGTAGAATTTGTGTACATTTTTATGTAAGTTGAATGAAAACCTGACCCAAATTACACTGAACTTGTAAGATCATCTTTGTGTCTGTGACTAAACTCCAGTAGGAAATTGTTTGGGAATTATGTGTTCATGTTTCCTTGGGGAAGAATCCTGTCAAGAATATCTTAGCCACTGTGCAGCCTGTAATAGCTGTATTTATTGACATTTAGAAGGACAGTGATTTCCTCCTGAGACAGCAGAAAAGCCTTCATATTGTAAATCTGTTCTAACTTTCTAATTTCATGTGTGAACACATTCCTCTATGTCTCATCTTTTCCAGGACAGTTTAGAAAATTACTTATATCAGTAATAAAATTCCCCATTACCTATGCATATGTTTTTATAGATGGTTGTCTAGTCCAAGATCTGGGGTTTTTTGTATTACTGACTGATGTTTATTTTACTTTTTTCCAGTTTTAGAAGCATACTAGAGGTTGCACTGGGCAAAGTGTGTTGTGCCCATGGCATCAGGTAGAAACAGTAACATTTTTAAGTTCCTTCAGTATATATTCTCTCTCCCACAGTTACACTGCTTTTTTAAACTCCCAAGTGCTGCATATTTTTATCTATGTTGGCTCAAGTCAGGATAAAGGTATACAGAAGCTTTCTTTTTAATGCACCAGCTCTGTTTTGCCAGGTTAAGCAACAGAATAGCATTGAAATCTTTTTAGTGAGCATGAGCTGGATCTTATTTATTAAGGGACCGATCCAAAGTATTCTTGAGTTAAAGTTTCCCGTTGACTTTGTCAGTTTTGGCTCAGGCTCCAATGGCTCTGCTATATACTTTTGTTAGGAGGATTAAAATGTACTCTTTCATTAGTTAAGTGCAAAGTGAATTTCAAATGAGTCAGAATATATTTGAAGTATAACTGTCAAGTCATTGGTATTGATTTAGACACTGTTAAACAGGGGCAGTGCTAACACACAAGGGTTTATTCTTTGTTACAACTTGCTCGTAACCCCCATTGATGATAATGGGAATTACAGGCATGTCCTGAAGGGAATGTGCCCTTTGTAAATTCCCTATAAGCCTTATATTAAGGAGCCACAGTTCTGTGAGAGTTCAAATACTTTTTGTGTGTAGATGAAACTTTGTGAGCTCTCCTGTGTCTTTTCTTAGTAGTTCTTGGAAGGTAGATATTTCAGAAAGAAATATATCCCAGAGCTGTTGTCTTGTCTTTCCTTATCTGACAGGGAAGATGCCAAGAAACTGCTGGGAAATAGGCACACTTTTTGTCCAAAGTGTGCAGCAAGAAAAGTTAATAGTTTGTACAGGGGCCTGACTGGTGTTACAAATTTCTAGCATAACAAAGAAAGATTTGTGCAAAGCTATTAGGAAAATCAAACATGTAATATTTTTTCCTACTAATATTTTATAAGTCAGAAACAAAAAGGATAATCAGGTGATATTATGCTAACTTCTGTAGCTATTCACATTTTCACTGTAGTTAATGAGGATGCACACTTAAGTCTTTCTGAAGTAACCCCCTGCCTTTGCCTGGTGTGCTGTTTTGTGAGCCATTTCACTCCTCAGGTACTATGTTTGCTATCCAGATCAGATGCTTATATGTTTATTGCATTTAAAGACATTTTCAGTTCACATAGCACTGTAAAAAGCACTGTGAGATGGCATGAAGTTTGCCATCCAGATGCCCCTTTGCTTTCTTCCAGAGCATTACTGCTCTAATGGGACTTGAAGGGCACACTCGTCATGGGAAATATGTGGCATAGGAATCTGCTGGTCACCCCAGCTTTTTCCTACAGTTCTTGCTTCTGAAATTCTTCTCATGCTAATTTTAATATCATTTTTTCTCATTTCCATTCTTCTCTACTTGTAGGTTTGGTTCTTGATTCAGTGTTTCCTTCTGTCTCAACCCTACTACTTATCCTAAACTTAGCAAGTTTCTACCTCCATCTTTTGCATATATCTGGTAACATCAGAAATTTTTAGGCACCTCAGTCTGGTTTCAAAACTCTCTGACTATTAAAAAAACAGCAAAAAATCCCCACCAAAAAAAAACCCGACCAAACAAGAACAACAAAAACAAACAAACAAAAATAAACAAACAATGAAAGGAAAACAAATAAACAAACAAAACCCCCAAACCAGAAAACACCAAAAACCCTTGCAAGGGGGACATATAGGACTGGAAAATTGCTGATTCTTTCTTTTTGGCACTGATGCCTTAGAAGCACACCCATAGCCCTTACTTTGCCAGGAGAAGAAGCTATTGATTTTGTTCTTGTTCTGCTAATCTTAGGAGAGGAAAGTGCTGAATTAAGAAATGCTGTCTCTTGGGTCACTGCTATAATGAGTAAATTATATCAAATGGCACTCTAACCTCTTTTTGTACTTTTGAAATGAACTTTCTGTCAGAGCCCTGTTGGCACTAACCAGCTTCACTGTTCCTACCCTGCAACACCACCCACTCACCAGCTCAGGATGCATTCCACCCCAGCCAGGGCCCTTGTTCCCACCCCAGTGCTGCAATGGGCCTGCCTGCCCCTCATCCTGTCACCAGGCACTTTCATGTTTCACACCAGTTATGGACGTGCCTTGATGCTCTGCCCTGGCCAATGCTCTCTGGCCCTGCAGCCAACACCTGAGTGTCTTGGCCACCTGTCCCAGCCGTGACCGAGCTGTTGGATGAATTGGGTGACCTGCCTTGGGAATGCAGCCCTGTTCCTGCTGTCTCCCCACTCTCTCCCTCCTCTTGCATTCTCTGGCAGATTTTCTGCTGAAAAATTGAGTCTCAATCTGTATGATGAACATGCCCCTCAGGCCCCAGATCAGGCATTGAAGCCTAGCTTGATTTCCAGCACACCCAGGTGGCTCTCAGGTTTCTCCTTACCTCCTCCTTGCTTTGCACAGGAGCGTGGCTTTTTAATTTTCTAGTACAACCTTAGTACTCAGCTTTTTGAATCTGACTTAGAAGCTAAGCAATAGAAGCAATGTACCTTATGAATCTAGAGATTTGGACAATTTTGTCTTGAAGAAGGCTGAACCAGTAGATGAACTAGTCCAGTGCAGTGTGTCCTGTAATGGTGTTACTTCTCAGGCTTGGTTTTCCCTGAATCTCTCCAATCTCTCACTCTCTACAAGTAAAGACACTACCAAGAGCTACTCCTGAGAGCTTTCAGACTACTGAAAAAAATTACATATAAATGTATTTATTAAAACAAAAACCTGTTCAAATTCTTATCTCTCATAGGCATGATTCCAATAAAGAGCATCCTGCCAGACCAGATGCAAACAGCAACAACAGCAAAAAACAAAACAATGCAGAAAAAACAAAAACAAACAAACAAAAACAAACAAAAAACCAGAAAAACACAAACAACCCCCCCCCATATTTGGAAAATCATTTACTATGTAAAAAAATATACAAAACCCTGCTCGCTGTTAAACTCTATGAAAAGGATTAACAGTACATAATTAAACACATCCAATATTAAAAAAAAATACAAGCAAACAAAAAAAAAGTGAATGAAACAAAAATTATGAAAGTTGACCATCCAATATCAGTATTCCGGAAGAGAGATAAAATGTGTCTATAAGGATTTGGTTTTCAGCCTTGTAAGCATACCACCTGCATTTATTTAAACCCACTGTTTTTTCATAAATTCAGTCTTTCTCTACAGAATGTTTACTTTTTCTTTTTTTTCCCTTTTTTTAGTATGTAAAGCAGAATCCAAAACCTGTAAACATTTCCCCATCTGTTAGTGAACCTTTCTCAGATGAGTTTTTAACTTAAAATATAGTTTCAAGGGACTTGTTACCATTTGTCTGACTTGTTATGACATTTTAGTGATTATGAGTTTTTGTTTTGGAGACAAATGAAAATCAACCAAGCAGAATCACTTTGCATATTCTGAGTCATTCTGCCCTTTGCTGTGTGAGGACAAACTAGTTTTACTGTTCTGTGGAGTCTCAGTACAATGAAGTCTACTGTTAGAACAGTCTTTTGAATTTAGTTGATGCCAAGTGGTGAAATGACTCAAATACCGATAAGCTTATGCAGAAATGTTGGCAGGCCCGCTCCAAATGACCAGCATTGTTCTGCAAGAGGCGTTCCCATGAGCTAGTGAACTTGCCAGTGCCACACTGGATGCATTTTTACTGAATTAAGTGTGTATACAAGGAATTCTTTTTCCCCTCTTTCCCACTTACATGTAATTGAAGCAGCTATGGACTTCTTACAATGTGGAGGATTCTTTAGCGTTCTACATACTTCGTCATCTAATTCATCATGGAATTTGCTTGGCAATTCCTCCCACATGACATCTTGCTTGACCTAAAAGAAAAAAGAAGCATGCTGCCAACATAATTATCCTTTATTTCCTGGTGCAATAATTTTAAAAAGAGAGTTGACACATTCTCTAGGCTTTCTGAAGGGAAAATAATTATATCACACACTCAAAATTAAATCCTCTTTTGAGCTTCTTATTAATTAACATCTCAATTTTGTGAGGAAATATACTCTAATAGAGCAAGTGGAACTAGTATTGAGTAATATCCTTGCAAAAAATTTTATAAATTATATTTTCTGTGAGTTTTGAGTTATTAAAGAGGATTAGGTTTGTCCTTTTTTTCTTTACAGCATGGATTTTCGTGAACATGATAAGGATTTACATTCATGTCTTTTGAAAATACGCTCCTATGTTCATCATTCAGTTACTCATAAAAATGAGGTTTATTTCCCTGAATACTCCTTGATTAGTGGACTTAAAGCCAGAAATTATTTTAGTACTGATGAGAAAATGTGAAATGCTCAGATAATGATTACTTGCATAGATTTTGATATTTTCAAAGAAAAATTGTGACTTTAGAAAATCAAATAATATATTCAAAACATTATCAAAAGCCATAGAGTATTAGAAAATAAGCCACTCATAATTCTGCTTCTATATCAGCAAAAAATAAACCAAATATATGAGAATTCAAAAAATAACGTATAGTAAGTAAAAAGGAGGCTACTAATATAAAAGTAAAATTCATAAGGCTTTTTTATTTATTAGTATAACCTATAGGTTAAAAATTATACTTTTTAGTAAACCTGTGAACATCTAACACTTGTTCGAAGTGTCCAGGGTCTGTAGAAAGCCAGTGAGAAAATGAAATTACTCATTTCCTACAGGACCTCTGAAAAGTGATGTGTAGCTTCTTCAGTTAGGCTCACAAAATCCTTTGATCCCAAAATTGGTTTGAGGGAGACTAGTCTTAATGTGAGATTAGTTAAACACAAGTTATGTTCGTGATAGGAAAAAGATAGAAGAATTTGCCATGTTGGTTTTTAGTCATAATAAAGTTAATTAAGTCCACCTGCAAATAACCTATTTGATATGATTATAAATTAATGTTACTTCAATTCACCACTTTTTCAATAAACACCCAATCAAAACAATATATCAAAGGTGAAAGTAGAGACCTTTTCTCCCGCACTACCAAGATTTTAATCTTTTGGTTCCTTATTTTCTTTCTCTAAAATTTCCATAGGGAGCTATTTGTCCTGTTTTTTGATCCCTTGATTTCATAAAAACTGTATTAGATAAGGACCAAGGCTTTTACCGAGAGTGTTGCCAGTAGTCTGCCTGTCATACAAACCTGAAGCGATCAGATAAATTCATCCTGTGGAAAGAAACAAGCAGCAAAACACAAACTTTACAAGCAAGTGGCAGAGAACTCACAAGCTGGATCTCAAAGTGTCCGACTCTTCCATGCAGTTTGTCCCAACAGTCAAAACAATGCAAGTAAAATTTCAGGACTTTTTTTTCAAATGGATGATAGAAATCCAAAACCTTCTTTCCTCTTTTCAAATTACTGAAATCCCTGGAAGTTATTCTCTCCTAAGAAACCAACTGATATGCTGTATCCAGTAGCTAAAACTAAAAAAATAAGGGAAAAAATGCTTGTTCAGAACAGTGCTTAGGGGTTTGCTTATAGGTGTCATTGTGTCTCACATCCCTGCTGTGAAAATCAGCTTGCATTTGAATGTGCATCTTGACCCATAAATGTCACCCTGGTCCACTGAGCATCTTGACTTCAACATTTCCTGTTGTAAAATGGACAATGGGATAACACTTTTTTTTCTGAAGGAGGGACCTGTGACAATGTGTGCATGTGTGCAGTCAGGAGAAACTGCAGCACTCGGGATTTAAAAGCATGTCATCAGCCACTGAGCGGGAGATCACAGGAGGACGAAGTTGCTGGACAGTTTTTGAAAAACACAAGGAT
Organism: Melozone crissalis; assembly: GCF_028551555.1. Classification (NCBI taxonomy): domain Eukaryota; kingdom Metazoa; phylum Chordata; class Aves; order Passeriformes; family Passerellidae; genus Melozone; species Melozone crissalis. Next base: position 27,941,979 of record NW_026535784.1, on the reverse strand, counting down.
TATCATTTCTGTTTCCAAGCCACTTCTCCTTTTCACAGCCCTGAATCCTTCTTGGCTTCTCTCCATCAATGGCTCAACGATGTGCCCCATACTAGAGCAAGTCCAGCTGTGTGCTACAGCAACTGCCTTCGAACAATAAAGTAAGAAAATGCTGCCATTCCTGCACACACATTGTTTATGTTGCTGGCCTTTTCTTAATTACGTGCATTTTCTAGTATAAAACATCTTAACATTATGCTCAGAAATGGAGAACGCACTGAGAGGTTTGTGTAGAATAAAAATATTTCCAGCTTTACAATGTCTTGATGATTGCATAACAGTTTACAGTTTTTTAAAGAAGAAAATGTTTTGATTTTTTTAAAGAAAAAGCATGGGTTTGCTCCAGAGGATTTTTACAAGTAAGTTACATTTTTTATTGCATTCCTTCACAACCAGAAGGAAGACGTCGATTAGACTGCAGCCTCAGTCCTTCAGTTTGAAGACCAAGTGCATAATTATATTATTGTAGGAGATAGAACTCCTGGCATAGCTACTTGAAATTTAGGACTTCAGATATTTTTTAATGTTTAATCTTTATAGTAATATTTGCACACATTCCTGAACACATGGGAAGAGTACAGTGGTTCTGAAAATGTCCATGAGCAACTACATTTTTCTCTGATTTTAATTAAAGTATACAAAGAATTATAATGTCTTTTCAAAATAATGTAGAATTATTTAACAGTCATTTAACTATATCCATTTCTTAAATACCAGTTTTCACCCTAAATTAAAGAAATATAGATTACACTTTTTCAGCACAGCGAATGATCATGAAGATCAAAACATAAGGGTTTTTTCCTTCAAAACTTAACACATATGGTTTGATTTTAAAAGTACCAAAAGGTGTCTCCATTTTTTGCATACATCCGCTTATGTAGAGATAACAACCTGAATATTTTCATACCTTTTCTTGCGCTAGAAACTTGTTCTGTATTATTTTGAGTGACCTTTTCTCCATGATGAGAATTATAAATGAAAGAGGATTTGAATATGCACACAGGAAAAACCTTTATTTGAATATGCATCATAAGTAATATATCTGGTGTTTTCCCAAATGTCTTTATTGGGACAGCAAGACTAGAACTTGATAGGAAACCTCATATAAACGTTACCTCTTATCAGAATCTAAAATGTGATGATTAACACCAATACCTTATACACTGAGACATTTTCACAGATATTCTCCAAAGCATTATTGAAGCGTTTGATAGATCTCATTAGAGCACTTTGATGTTTCCATTCTTCATATTCAGAAGTAAAAAACCCCAGGTTAGGATACAGTTGCTCAGATGGAGATAGAAGAAGATATTAGGGGTATATTGTTAATAACAGGTTAGAAGAACCCACACTCGATGGGGGAAACAGAAAGATATGATTATTAAATGTATACAAAGTTTTGAACTACTAATTGTGTTTTCATAACATGTATGCTTATATTTGGTTATATCCATACTCATTTAAAGAATATTGCTCATTCAGATTCAGAGAAATTAATCAGAAAAAGAAAGAAAAAAATGGCTATAAAGAGAAAGGAAATAATTTACCAAGAATCACCAAAAAGTTACTGGATCTTGTGATTCATGTGTTGTATAGAAACCAGCCTTTTGTGGCTTGAAAGTTATAGGAATAGGTGATAAAATATGCAACATGGCATAGTGTCTTTTTATCTTAGCTGTTTTGCATCTGAGCTTAATCAAAGAAGCAACAGAGGACTGCAGACCTTTTAACTGTAACAAAATTGGCGGGTTTTAAATCCTTTCAAAATAAATTATATCACCTGCTCATTCTTTTTAATTCTGCTTATTCCCTAAAAGCTATACACTACTACAGACACATTTCTTTCCTTTGATTTATTTAATTTTTAGTTTTGCCTACTGAATAGACATCCTAAATGTAATCATTGCAACAAAGAATCTTAAAAACGGATGCCAAATTATTGAAAAAAATACTTGAGTTGTCACAACTATTTCCAAAAATAAAACTAAAGCTCTTTTTTAATACTGAACATTAATGTCTCCAGAACTTGCACAACTTCTAGTAAGTTTTAGGGTGCCTACAGTGGTAAAAAAAAAAAAAAAAAAAAAAAAGCTATAACTTTTGTTGCAGGTAATTCTTGTATAAACAATGAATTCTAGACTACTGAGTTTTAAAAAGACAATGTGTTTCCTAAATGCTACTGTTAATATATTTTTTAAATGTTGCACTTTTTAATTTTTCCATTTTGATATGATAGGATGGTTAGGTTCCTTAAATATATTATTACAGGTGATAACTTTTAAGCAAAATGTTGTCTATCAGAATAAAAGCCTGATCTATTATAGTTCTGGAATAATAAATAGAAATAGTCTACTTTTAAAAATACATCTAAGTGCACATTTTATGTGCATTTTAACATATTTAGTACTCCACGCTCAATTCATTCTCTTGAAAGTTTTACTTCAAAACAACTTCATTGTTTTAAGTGACTAAATTAAAGCTTTTTAGTGTTTCCTGCAATCTCCCAAAACAGAAATAAAATCAGTTTTAATTTATTTTATTTGCATACACTGTGGATATAATTATTGCTGCAGAGTCTTTTTAATTGTTTTCAACTAGGTGCTTGTCTTTAAGTTGAAATAGACTTCTAATTCTACACTGTTGGTATTCCCTTGTTAATTTTGACAAAGCATCATAAATCCAGGTATTTAGGCTTATTGAATTTTGAAATGAGGTGATTAGTTGGAACATGGATGAATGAACTGATGCAAAGCAAAATGAATTTTATGATTTACTGTCATTTACAAGTTCCTTTGGAACTGTTATGCACAAATTGTAAAATGTATTAAAAGGTAAGATATCGCAGTTATAATCAACAATGTAAAATTTTCTCAAACAAAAGTATTCAGGCAACCGCCCAAAAAGAGTAATTGTTGAATAAGTGTTTTTTATACGCAGTTAGTTTTTATGGTAGATTGTGCTTTTCCACTCCAACATTTCAGGAAGCAGAAAGGGATCTAAAGAGACTTCCAGCACCAGTCAGTAATGTTAAACTTCCAAAGCCGTTCCCATTATAATATGTTTTAAAGAGGCATATTTAGGATTAAATATCACATTATTATTTTTTGCTTCAGTTTTATAATGGTTATTAGATAAAGGTAACAGCAAACTACAATAATGTACTCCCTTAGTCTCTGGTCATCCATGTTTCTGTTATTGTGAGGTTTTGGGGGGGGTTTAGTAGGTTTTAAATGAAAATAATAGAGATTCAATAATTTTGCCAGCGTGATACAAATGCTGACATGTAAATATGAAGTAAACTGTGATGCATTGTGTTCTTCTTTCCCATAAATACAGATTTGAGTTAGTAGAAAGGAAATAAATAACCTGGATGTACATTCAGAGTCTAAAGTTCAAAAGCCACAGACCTTGAACTCTACAGCTTTTTAATCTTAATTTTAGGCACATTCTGAACATAAAGGACTTAAGAGATAAGAGCCCCAAGAACAGTTTTTCTTCATTTGAATTAAAATTTGAAAACCAAAACTTTCTCTGAAACTTGAATGAACTGCTGCAGGACTCTAGAAAGGCAAATTATGAGAACCCGGTGTAATGGTTCTCCTGTGCTGGTACAGGAACACTTAAAATCAGGTTCTGTCTATTCTTCTAAGACCTGGGTTCCTCTCTGCTCTAAAGTGGAAAGTGCAAGAGCTTCGTGCTTTCTTACTTCTCTAAACCCTGCACCAAGATCAATATTTGGGCAAATCGTTCCAAATTTGTAGCTTCCTTTTTTTCCTGCAAGCCAACTAACTCTAGATGAAATTTTATGGAGTAGATCCACTTCTAATCAAGATAAATATTAAACACCTCAGAATCTTGATGTGCAACCTTTCCTAATGAATTTCTCCAGACATTTTACAGCCATTTGTAATAAGTCTTTTATTTTATATTTTAAGACTTTTGTTGAATAGAACTCCCATATAGCCATTTTTTATAGGTAAATTTTAAAAGATTTTACAGTAAATTTTATGCTTATGAAAAGATGTAATGATTTCCATGCAAAAGTAAAAGTAAAATCTTGTTATTTAATATCCTAGTTTTGAGGCCTTGTGGAAAAAATACATTCTTTTGCCATGTATAATGTTTCTAATTCTGCATTTGCTCTCTTTCCTTTTTTTTTTAGCTTGGTGTAATATTGTCTTGATACATCAGTAATAAAACACAAAATTCTGCATGGATGCAGAGCGATCTCTGATTGTAGCATGTTCAAAGTCTTGCATTGTTTTCTGGTAGGAAAGATAATTACAAGGTGTTCTTCCTACTCACAAATGATATCTGCTTTCAGTTCTTTCTCTGCTACTGAAAACAGAGAGAAGCCAAACCTTACAGCAAAAAATTTTTCTTCTGAATGTTCCATCTCTTATCCTTGAATAATAAAATCATAGAATCATTAAAGTTTTAAGACATCATCAAGTCCAACCTTTGGCTTTGTACCACTATGCCCACTTAATATTGTGAAGTGCCATATCCACTGCTTTTCTGAACATTTCCAGGGATGGAACTGGAAATGGCTGTGGCTCCACTACTTCCCTCAGCATCCTGTTTCAATGCTTAACCCTTCTTTCAGCAAACAAATTATTCCTAATATTTGACCTGAACCATCCATGGCTGTTTCCTCTTGTCCTGTCTCTAGTTTCTTGGAGGAAAGACCAACCCCTGCCTAGCCACATCCGTCTTTCAGACAGTTGTAGAGGTTAACAGAAAAAAATTCCTTACCTCTAGGATGGGACCAGTGATACAGCCTCAGGTCTGTAACTTGCATATGCTCATTAATTAATACTAATATAAATACTATTAGCTTGAAGTCTGTGCCACCCTTACTCCCATCCTGGTAATTTATGGAGACATTGCAGATTATGGCAGGGCTGTTTCTGTTTGCCAATTAGAGAGGAATCATGACAGACCAGTACAAATAAAGTTTGTGGTATATTGCAGAGAGTTTTATTGATGTACTGTTAGGACTCAATTTTGTCCTGCTCTTTTGTGCACCATGTGATGAACTTCACTGAACCTGCAGCCTTTATATGGATTGTGGTTGAACGAACCATATGTTTTTATGCACCTTTACAGCAAATAGTGTTCTGTTGGAAATGTCTGTTCACATACTTAGCATTCTTCCATTTCTGGTGTTATGTCTTCACAGTTTTATGTTTAATTAAAATTCATGACAGGAGACTTACTTTGTCAGTATAAGAAAGGTGATGGTGTCTCTGCCTGATTAAATGATCAAATATATTTCCCACAGAGAACAAAGGTTCATTTGTAGGTGTGAAAGCAATTATTCATAATCTTGAAACTTTGTTTTCAATTTTATTTTTTCTCATGTCAGGGTTGATGTGTTTTCAGTCAAATGTTACTTCAAGATCTGATTTCAAGCTTCCATTCTCAATTTCACTTTGTCACATTTACCTACACTAATGGGTAGCTGATATGAGTCAATACAATAACAGAAATGTTTAATCCCACTAGTAGTTTTATTTTATAGCTATTTACCATGAGGCTTATCTCACATTCACACGACTTTACTACAGGTGGTCTGATGCTTGTTCAGTTAGTTCAGTTGAAAACTTTAGTGCTTATAACAATACACGTTTACAGCAAAGTACAGGATATTGAGCCCCTCTGCTGTGTAGGGATGAAAATTATATGCAAACATTACAGTTACTGAGTAATTATCCAGTGGTCAGTTTGGTACAAAGTTCCTTAAAAGCTGGACGATTTGGTTTATTCAAATTTAGATTCTTAGTAACCTATGTGTGAAGAAAACATGCTCTGAGTTCCAAGGCTGTTTTTTAAACACCTTAACAGAAAACCTTTTTGGGGGGGAAGGGAGGGGAGGGGTTTTTTCAACCTTTGTTTCAAAGGTGAAAACTGTATCATTATATTTAACTGCTACCTGCAGTTCATTAGTGGAGGCATCATTAAGTAGTACTGGAACATTTGTAGTGGCTAATCTTTCAAGCATTTAGCATTCACGATGACCTCGTTAAAAGTAACAAAGGTCAGGCTTCAGTTCAGCAGAGTCACCCATTCACCAGGGCGACTGGCAAAGCAAAGTAATCTCTGTGTGTCACTTTTCATTAATCATGCTACTTTCCTCTTCACGAAATTCCAGGAGATAATTGTTACTAAATGCGATTTGCAACACCCTGTGCTGTGGTTGAAGGACCAGAAATAGGCAAACAGATAAAAACATTGTTTAGCTTGCAGGCAGCAAGTGTTTGCTATTCAAAGGTATCAATGCATAAACATTGATTTAGCCATGAGCTGACACTTATAAAACATTTGCTGTTTCCAGAAAGCCCCGCGGTCAGGCTAAGTAATATCCAAGGGCAAGTCCTTTTACCTGTATACCAAGGTTAGCTTCTATATAGTTTGTCTCATCTGTTTTAATAATGTTAAGTAGCTTCAGCACTGCCATAGGTCACAACAAAGTACACTAGATTAAACATTTGCAGATGTGGTAGGAAATGTGTTCCCATTTAAGTTTGCTTATGACTAAATTGAATAAATATTTGATTAAGTAAACAGTTTTATACTTTTAGTTAATTGTGATTTAGTATTTTTAATTAATACATTCTCCATATCTCAGAAATTATTTTATGTGTCTTCTCTATGCTCTGAAATTCCTAGGATAACTTTATCTTCATTCTCGTCTGAACTTTGTAAACTTCAGTGAAAACTGAGCAGTTTTAGAAATACACCAATGGAATTCCAGAGAAAGAGATTCTTACATGTTTGTTTCATGGCCCCATTTTGTATAACACCTGGACAGATTCTGTTCTGTCACAAAAGTTAAGGTGATAGAGTTGCTATGGTGTTCCTTAGCGTAAGGCAGAGTTTGATTGCTACTAAGGGAGTAGGATTGCATTCCTGTATTTGTGCAAAATTTTGGTCTTACTGACCTGCAGGTTAAGAGAGCAAGAACAACAGTGAAGTAAACTATAGTTTTAGTGTGAGTGTTTCAGATCCATCACCTACATAACGCAACAACTGGTGATGGAAGTGTTTTATTTGCCAGTTTTTCAAATAGGTTTAACTTGCACCTTACAGAAAATAAACGAATGCAAAGTCAAACAAAATTCAGGACTCAAACCTACTCATGTCACATCTCAAATAGGTAGCAAATAAGAATCTAGAGCAGTACAATTTCTTCAAAATGTGGTTTTCAAAGGTGACTGGAAATGCCTTTATTTCTTTTGAAATACCGCAGGAGAATACCATTATTAGTTGCAGGCATCTTATGTTTATATATAAGTTGCTGGGTTTAGTCAATTCATGATTATTCAGGGCAATGGTACAGAATAATTCAGACAAAGCAAAACTATTGACAATGGAAAAATGTACAAAATAAATTCAAAGAACTTATAATGTGAGAATGGAAAAAATATTTAACATGGCTAAAGAATCAGTGTGATAAATTATTATGAAGAGTCTTCATTTAAATGATAATTGGGTCTGTATGTATAGAGTGATCATTTGCCTTGAAAATGGTGAATGATGGTACCAGATCATTCACAGATCAGGTGCATACCACTTCTGATTTGAGCCTAATTTAATCTGAGCAATCAGAATTGGCAGTAGAATTAAACAGATCTAAAGTAATAGAGCTATGACGCAAAAATACTGGTTGTTAGTAATTCAAACATGAAATAAGTTTCTGGAATTTCATAGAATGCAGTTTTCTCAATATGGCATTTCTAAGACTGTTTACAATATATTCGCTTGAGGAGATTTTGTTTGTGTTCCCCTAAGTGCCTCGTTTTCTGAAAAATCTATCCTTTTTCTAGTATTGGGCCATGACAGAATTTACATCTTTTTAGTTGCAGATGTGCCTTTTTTACATTTAGTAACCCTCACCTACAAGCTAATTTTGGTTTTTTTGTTAAAAAATACATTGGATAATTAATTTCTATTCATGCCTATGAACTTCTATCACATTCCTACTCAGCCATCTCTTTTCCAGCCTGAGAAGTCCTGGTTTACTAAGTAATTTCTTGCATGGAAGCATTCATTCTTGAATAGGGTCCAAATGGGATACTGTTGCAGTATTTAATTCCAACTTAAGTGCCATCTGCTAGTAGAATATTCTCTGCCAACATTTCTCTCCACCACTTAATAAGAAAGGTAGTACTGTCTAAAAACCAAGAAAGAGGGACTTTCTAGTATATGTCTCTTGGCTTCTTTAGCAACTGCTAAATTCAGTTTTACTCAAAGGGTCTGTTCTTTGCTTTTATTTGGAGGAATGGGGTGTTGAAGGTTTATATTTTGCAACATAGAACATTATCTCTGTAGTGTGTGAACTGTTTTTAGCATTCAACCTATGGTCAAGCAGCATGAGCAACACTCAATAGAATGTCGTGTTTCTAGGAGGAATTCAATCAACAAAGATCTTACGTAGTGTCAAAGAGAGAGACAAGATGGGTTCAGAGAGTATGGATTTTTTTTTTTTTTTGCTTTTTATATATTTCATAATGAAAATATCTGGAAATTCTCGCCTGCTAATTCTTCAGAAGTTGTTGAGGTTAAAAAAGAATCCAGCAGGCACCATGGCAATAGCTGACTGAATAGTTATGCCATTCATTTATTGCTTTTGGCTTTATGGTATGTGGAAGAATGAAGGTTGGAGGCGAACTAGAAAAGGTTTTCTTTCATAATGGCTTCCATCATAGATTTCCTAAGGTTAATTTAAGACATCTTAATATAAACTGAAGCATTTGTATAACTTTCTACATCAGCCTGGTCCACTTTGCTGTTTGCAGTTTATAAATATCTGTACACATGCATACAGTACTGCAGATCTGAACTCTTTCCAGACAAAAACACATTTTACAAAAGTATAGTACCTTTAACTAGTATTATATAGCATACTGAGTCTATATTACATGGAACGTTTTGCCATGGATTGCTTTAGATACTCAAATTCTGTTGGCTCAAAAAATCTCCTGTAACTTGCATCTTGCATCTTATAGGATAGCATTCCAGTGTTCTCACCCACAGCTCTTCCACTCTTGGAAGCAGGATTCATGATCAGCCTTTCTTAGAAGACTTTTACAAGAGATGTACTACAGTAATGAATGATGTGGATTCATTTTTGCAGTGCTGATTTTTCTCCTCCATAGGTACAGCAGTCACTACCAAAATTGCATTTCATGCTTCCCCTTCTTGAACAAGCAGAGAATGTTACTTGTTAGTAAGTAATCTTGCATACTGACATCCCTGTCGTAGGATGAAATTTGAGGGTATATAATAGGTTACCTTTGGAGACTAACTTTTAAGGCTTCTAATGGTACAGATGAAATTTTAGGTCAGAATGCAAAAAAGGGTAGTATGTGAGAACATTGCCAATCCTGTGGAACTCAACTGATCCTTTAGGGAAAGTTTTATCTGGATTGTTTGCTGGCCACAGAAGCAATTTTTATCTGAGAGGAGTTACAAAGAAATATTTTTTAAATGGAAGTAGTGCTAGGATTTTGGGAAGGTGTAAAATAGACCTGTGAATAATATACAGAGACCTGTAGGGTGCCAAGTGTCAAATATGTGCTCAGCCAGAAAATGCATGGTATAGTATTAGTGCTTAATAAAAGGGTTGGGATGCATGAAACAAGTTTACATTTTCAGAATGGCAATGATACTGCATCCAGGTGAATATTTAAATTAGATTGGGATAATTGAAAATTTAATTTGTTTCTTCAGAATTTATTAAATAGTTTTATGAAGTTGCTCATATTTGGAGAACCATGTGTTTCAGTAGGAACTAGGTTTGTGCAGTATTTTACTGTATTTTTGTTGTCCATCTAAATCTTTTTCAGGAAAATATAGCAAAAGAGAAAGAAAAATTTAAACAGAGACAGTTTGGTATTTGTTCAGGCTGAAAGAAAGTGGCTGCATGTACCTAGTGCTACACTAGTGTCAGAGATGCCATTCAGAAACTTCTGTAGTGCACAACTGAAATCCTAGCTTTGAATTTACTGATTGTACTGCTGCAACCATATCTAGACTGATGGCCATGAAAAAGAAACATAGGGCATAAATTAACAAACATAATCTTGTTTACTGGACATCTACTAATTAGTAAATGTAGGGAAAAATCATAAAATTGATTATTTATAATTAGATTAAAATTAAGACTTATAAGTACTGTAGATCAAACTAAAACTCTTTTTTTGACACTTAAGACTCCTTGGCACTCTTCAAAAAAAAAAGATAAAAATATGTGCTGTGAATTGTCAAGGAGCTGCAAAATGAATCCTTGAACTACAACCTTTTCTGGTTATGTTCAAAGAACTGCAGAAGACCATGCAATTTCTCTCAAGACTTCTGGTCTTGAACACATTTTGGGTAGAAAATCAGTTTGCTTTACTCCAAATAGGAAATTTTATGGGTATGGTCCACAGAAGGAAATGATGACCACAGTGTTGATGGAAATGGTAGATGGAAAAAGATATTTCAAGGTTAATATGTTCTTGTGGTTTTGATTCAGAAATTCAGAAGCCTAAATCCCTTTTTTAATTGTTCAATATCACCTGTTCAAAATAAAAGTAGTATGCTCATTATGTAGAATTTCTAAAAAACTCATAAACATTTTGTCTGTTAAATATTAGTAGCTACATTTGTTTTAAAGGAGAACCATATGGGGAACATTCTATTTCTATTCTCACTAGATGCTATAATCAAAGATTTTAATAAGTATTTGGAGAAGCATCACATTTTAGTGTATGAAATAATTTCTACAGGGAAAGTGAAAAAAGATTCATGATTCTTTTTTCATCCACTTTTTTTCCCCCTCTATGCAACCAAAAGAACAGCTGGAATTTTCATGTTCAGGAAAATTCAGTTGAATAGTAAAAAGATCCTCTATAAAACATCTCACTTTTTTTTATTTACCAGGTGGAATGTTAAGCTTTTTAGAGTATAATGGCCTACCAGTGCTATATGAATTATTTTGTTGCATTAGATCCCCAGGACTAGGGAAATACTGCAGCTCTTTCTTTATTCTAGTTTGATAACTCTTAGAATCATAAACTGTCAATGGCAAGTGCTCTGTAAGTTACTGGCAGACAGTGAAGAACTTTGTGCCTTGGTTTGTCTCTAAAAATTTGAGTTATTTCACTGCAGTCATATAGGGTTTTGTTTCATGCTAAGGACATGTTGACTCAACTGAAAAACAGTCAGGTTTGTGTGACCTGCAGAGATAAAGTAATATCAGAAAAGACAAAGTGAAGGTGTTAAAAATTATTATTCTAATGCAAGTACATACGAAATTACTTTTTGTTGTTAAAAACACATACAAAGAAGTTCATCGAGGGAGAAGTTACCTGGTCTATTTAAAAATGAAAAACAGATATAAATTATTGTAACAATGGTATTTTAAAAATTAAGTGGTTTGCATATGCATTTGTAAACATGTATTAATAGTATTATATTAAAGAAATACCCACTGAACCTCTACCTGGACCTAATATTTATTTAGAGTCTTTATTGATGTCCTTTGCAAGTGAGTTTGTGGTTTTGCTTCTTTTGTGAATTATAAGGTAATCAATAGCTTCTAAAACTAAATAATGTGTCCAGTAAGTGCACTAGATAGCTATTATTTATCCCAGATCTCACTTCAGTTATGAAATTATAAAAGGTGTACTACTGTAAAAACTACAATAATTACTTTAATTATACTGTAAATAAAACAGAAAGTGCATAACTACTATTTCTATCAGATTTCTCTAAGGGCTATAATGATGTAAGGAACTTTTACTGTACTGTAGTGGCAAAGACTATTTTATTCATTTAAAGCCTATAAAAAGACAACCATAGAAGTAAAAAACCACTGTATAAATATCATCATTATAGAATAAATAGGTTTCCATCAGCAAATGATACAACATGATGTAAATTTTCTTTTCCCCCAAAACTAATTTTTTTTTCACTGTTTCTTTCCGTTTTGGATTATTAGCATATATCTTTCCTAACTTTGGTGGATAAACAGCCTTGGCTTGTATAGCCATTTCTGATACTGTGACTTAGAGCTTTAATTTGATTCTGATCCCTCGACACACATCATGTGTTCAGGGATGCGTAAATTTAAATTTGGAGGTTGCCTGCTGACTTCTAAGTAAATAGGAATTTATGCAGGCACCAGCATTCTTATAATTATTTTGTTGGTTATCTTGCTGGATCACATCTAAGAAGCACAAGAATAATCTGAGAAGTAAGTATATGTACAAATATATTTCTGTAAAAAACTGTATGGCTTTTATCTCTGTAAACTATAGATTATAAAATTGTTTTCGTTATTTCAGAGTTTGTGGTAACATCTTTGGCTAGGACATCAAGAGCTTATCAAAGTTTTCTTTGTGAAAGTGTCTAAAAGATCAAAAGACTCTGGAACATTCACCCTGTGTGTGGCATTGCTTTCAGATTCTCCCCTTAGGTAATGAAGATTTTATCTCAATAAAAGATCTTATCTCAGAAATCTGCAGGAGTTACAACTTCTTGTTTTCTGGTTCTTCCATGGGTTTTCACAGTTCTTTTAGTTCACTTTTGTTCATACCTCTGCTTTCTTCCATAGTAGAATCTGTTTTTCTGGAGTTTGTTTCCCATTGAAGCTGTGTGTGGCCCAAAAAGGATAGTGGCATTTGGATCTTCCCTTCCCCTGGCATAATCCAATTCTCCCTGCCAACACTGCCTTCTTTTCTGCATCCCAGTCTCCGAGGTTCAAAGAAGTATGCTCATATTTCTTATGTTATCCTTGTCTCTTCTGTGCATCCTGGCTGTCTCTTTATAGAAACATACCTGTTGCATGTTGTACATATGAGCTACTTAAGCAGAATTAAAAATCTTTACAGCCAACTTCAGGAATCTTTCCGACACATCCTCTAATGTTCACACATTGCTTTTACTGCCTATTTCCAAAGATTCCAAGCTCATCTGCATAAATTTATTACTTGGAAACATAAACCATCTTATGGCAACTAGCAAACTGTAGTAACAGTAAATTTCTTTACCATTTTCCCACTTTCAGTTACTTTTTGAACCACTTCTTTTTTTCTTTCCAGCAGAAATCCCCCTTTTTCCATCACAGCTCCTGCACACAGAGAAGCACAAACACCAGGTACTATCGTAGCTTATTCTATATTACTGTGGTGTTTCTTCTCCTAAAGGGATTTCTCAGCTTTCTTTTAGGTAGTTTTAGTTCACTTACACATCTCAGACTTTGTTAAAAATTGCTTTAAAATATGCTTTCTGCCTAAAAATTGAAATGTCATTAGTGAAATTTCATTTTTTTAAAGAAGCTCAGGGGTCATAATGATTTTGGTATATAAATAGTCCACTAAACTGTCATAAGTAGTTTCTGTCATCTTGTCTATGACAATTAAAGACCTGCCACAGCTAATTATACCACATACCAATGATGTACAGCTTCTTTAATTTCCTTTCTTCTTTACCTTGACAGAATTCTTTTAACAGAAAATTAATGTCAGTTATATTCTTTTTTTTTAACATGCTACTAGAACATGTATTTTCAGATAACTGAAAACTAATATATGTAGAACAAAGTCTTGTTTTATTTTATACAGACTTAGCTCTTTGTGAGGGTGAGAAAGTTTAACATTAATGTGAATCTCTTCAAAGTTCAACATTATCGTTGTCATCCTTTTCCACCTTAAAATTATTTTTTTTTTTAGAGAGCACTTAAAGAAAGTAATATGCTTTCTATGCAATAAGATCCTAGCAACATCATCTCTCATTACTTTAACTATACGTATATTTCCCCCATATAAGGGGAAATTTCAATGCACAACAGTTTTATCACAAGAGACATCAACAAGCTTTTTCATTTTAGGACATGAACCAATTAGCCCTATGCTTTCCATATGGATTTATACCCTGTCACAGAATATAAATAAAAAATAGAAATACCATGATGTATACTGAAATCTTATCAGGCTCAAACAAGTATCCTAATTGTGCAAGTAGAAAGAACAGCTGTAACAAGGGGCATTGGTGCCTGCAGGCAAGTCTTTGATTCTGTACCTTTCCATCTTGTAACATTCTGTACTGAATATCCTTGTAGTCCTTCTCAGTACAACCTGAAAAACCTCAAATAGTTACAAAAGGCAAGAAGAGTATCACCTTAACTGCCATTGTACAAGAGATTCTCCTGTGGTGGGTATCACTTAGCAATTAGGTGGGCAACACAAAAGTATTATTCTTGCAAAAGTGACTGAACATGCTTGAAGAAAAGAATTTATTATGGCTTCCAAAAAGGTGTTTTAGTAAATAAATCAAATCATTGATAAATTTAATACATTTATTTGCAGATTAAATATTTTTAGAGACAGAATCCTTAATGAAGTGTGGGTAAGTGACCTCCTGTTTTCATGACAGCCAATACAGCCAGAATATGCAGTACAAAAACACCTCGTCTGCATGAGCTTTGAATATAAGCAGCACTGCCCAATGTGTTTTGAATTCTTTATAGGGACAATATTATACTCATTGTGCCTCAATATCCTCATGGTATGCAGAGCAAGAAGAGAAACCTGACAGAACTCTGACTTCTTATTAATTTTTAGCCAATTTAACAAGTTGATTCCAAAGCCCTGAAGTGTTATGTCCATTTTAAAAATAATATTTCAGATTTTTGATCATCAAATAACTCTCAAATCTGCATGATACCCAGTTTTATGTGATGCCAACCAGATGCTGAATGACATTGTAAGTGTATCAGCTCAAGTGGGACCTGACATATGAGTTTGAACTACATTGACTAGTGATTAAAAACTTGTTAGGTGTTTGACTGATAAAGCACCACTGCCAGTTCTCAAAGATAGAAAAAATATTTATCAAAATCTCAGTTTTTTGTGTGTGGGAGGGTTATGGGTTTGGGGTTTTTTTGTTCTTGTGCAGCTTTTCAGAACATAGGAAGGGTAGGAGATTTCTACTTTCTTCTTTCTTGTTGCATAGGTTTAATGGGAGCCAAAACATATAGAACTATGTACAGATTTGCCAGCAGAGTGAAAACAGCTGCAATAACAAAACTTTAAAGTTCCAAAATCAAGTAATCAGGAGTTACAAATAGTAGAATTAAATTTGACCATGTAAATTTCAACTAGGCGATTTTTATACATCTTCAGCTACATGATTCCTTCTTTTTTTCCAAATCATCCCTGATTCAAACCAAAGGAGCAGGCGGGGATCACCAAATAGTTTTTCAATCACCCTGGCACAAAGTGTGTTCCAAGGCATTTTTGGACTATATAGTTGTTACCCTCTGAGCTTTTACGTGATACTCATCACTATTGTAGGAGTTCCACTCATGGCTATCAATTTAATTTCAAACCCCACCTGTGGGGCAGGAGATTATTATGTACAATGTCACAGGAGCCAGGGCAGATGGATGGGGCTGGGTCAAAGACTCAGAAGAAAAATGAATGATTTACAAGGAATCCTAATATAGATTATTCTCACTTATTCCAGAAAGTGCAGTGCATAGAAGTTCCCGAGTCCACTATGGTTTTATGAATGTGCTCTTGTCACCTCTACTGTGATTCCAATGGCACTGCACAGGAAACTGGCCTCATAAGAGTTTGACACTTCAGTACCTACATCTTGCTCTTGTGCTCTTTTGTTGGCAGCACATACACTCCATCTTGATCTACAGGTCAGTCTTGAGTCTGTCTATCCATACACAAGCTAGTGAAAAGTTAATGCTTCCCTTTTAGCTACTTCACAGATAGAAATATTTGAGAATTTTGTGTGCCTAGCTTGAAGTTAAACTCTTCAGAAGTCCAGGAAGCTACACTATTTTAAGGCTATGCCTAAAATTCTGTGTCAAGTAGTCATAGGGACTAAAGTAAAAGAATCCAATTATCTGCATACACAATTTATGATGCTGAGCCCTATTTGTGCAGAAAATCAGAATCCTATAGGTCTAAGTTCTTGACACAGTTTAATATTACAACCATGGAAATGTTTGAAGTTGTGAATCTTCATTATTTTTTAAATGGGGAACAAAATTTCAAGCCAGCTCCACAGACCCAGAAACAGGGAATACACCACTTAGTATCAACTTTGAGAATACATTTTAGGGGATGTGCAGTACCCTGTAAGAACTCTATGATAGGATCTAGAATCCACTTCTACATAGCAAAAGTTTAAGTAATGGACATGTCCTTCTGATAGCATCTGCTTTCTTTATTTCACATTTTGCAACTTCTGCCAGAAATCTGAGAGGGGTCAAATGACTAACAGCACCCTTCAAGAAGTGATCCCTATTCATGCCCAGAGCACATCCTTGCTCAGTGACACGGAAGTGTTTTGGGAAAAACAGTATAGGATCACACAAATATGGAACATAATAAAATGCAGATACCCAAGAAAGAAAAATCTCATTACTCAGAGTTTGCTTTTACAACTGCAGTAATACTTCTTGCAATTATTTTTAGTTTGATTTGAGCTTTTCCTGTTCCTACAAAAGAAAAAAGAGACTGTAAGTGGTTGGGTGGTGTTGGGAAAAATACTAGGTTTATTTTTTCCCTACCCTTATCCTTATTCTGGTGGAAAGGGGCAGCACATAAGGAAAGGCTCGGTTTTACTTCTTAGAGTTTCATTAAAAGATACACGATTACATAATATCATATTCATATTTTATTTCAGTCTAGCTGTCAGAAAACAAGCTCTCTGAACTGTTTTGAGATTTGTGCCCTTTTTCACACACTAGTGGGTTTTGGTTATATTACAAACAGTGACCACTAAATTATCATTGCTGTTTTAACCCAACCAAAGACAAGAGAAAACAAGCATTTAACAAATACTAGTTAATAATAATTACATAAAATTGATTTTAGTAATGAATTTAGTTTCTGCTGACTTGCTAGATAACCATATGGTTAGCTTCAGTATCAATCAAGAATTTCCTTGGACTTTATTTAACAGGGTGACATACAATTTAAGTACATGAAGTGTGATAAATACAAGCTGTCTTGATGAAGATCTCTCTGTTGACTTAGATAATGATTGAATAAGAGAAATGTAATAACAAATATGTGCATAGATATTTTAAAGTAGAAATCAAGCCAGCCTGTTAGAATTATCAACAGAAAGTTTAGTATGGTTAACACTTTTACTTAGTTACATACAGTAAGCAGAAGCAGTGTTGTGCACACAAAAAAACATTAGCACACTTCCTACAGGGCATAGGGAATCAGAGCTATAGTTTCATTATTTTTCTACTGCCTTACACCTTTAACTGATGTAAATAGAAAGCTGAATATTGTATAACTGTTGTGATACAAAAGGATGCTGCTTTAGTCTGACTGAACACCCTATGAGGCTATTTTTATATCAACTTTCTTATAAGACAGTTTACCAATTTTTCTCTAATGATGAGAAGGAGATACTTTTGCAGATCATTACTTGGCTAAAAGGACAGTATCACCATCATTATTCAGATTCTTTTACTTTAAATCTGAAGAGTAAACTAGATGTTTTACTGCATTATCTAAACACAGAGGTCTATACAGAAACAGCATACTGGAAAGAAACAGTGACATTTGATGTAGGGGGATAGAATATAGGTAAATAAAGGTAGTATAGAACATAATCTTACCCCCTAAAGAGTTGCAGCTGGGTTAATTATTAAAGATTAGGAGCAGTCCTGACTTTAACAGGCCACAGCTGTAGCCAATACGAAGAGTGTTAAAAAGAGTGGATTGGGGGGAACTGGAGTCAGTTGGCTACTGTGAGGACAAGGAAGAGTCAGTGCTTAGAGGAGTTGCCTATGAGGAAACATCAAGGAGGTATGAGACTAGCAATATGGATCCTTTGCAATATAATGACAGTAGGACTCTTGCAATGTTATGACAACAATTTGAGTGAATATATTCCATCTACGTGATTGATTTGCAACAGAAATTGTAGTGATGTGGTCCTTATTCATGGTTCATAAAGCTGGGGTGGCCTCTGAACCAGAAGTGTAGTACTTGACTGTCAACAGCTAGGTTAACCACTATAAAAATTACTGCCAGGCTCAGCTTGAACACTTTTGCAAACTTAGGTTGATGACATTTTTTTTCTGCTTTTCCAAGCCTTCAGAAAACTCTTCTCCACTAAGTGCTGATGCTACAAAGACAGAAAGTTAACATAGTACCAATTTGACTTTGGACTGTGACCACATTTATCAACAATAGGAAGTAAACAAAGAATATTTATGATTAGAAGTCATTTGAAAACAAATTTTTTAAGCATGAAGTTTTCTACTACTTTGCCAATGAAATATTACTCCCAAACTTTGTGGCATTAACGTGCATGAATAGAGGATAGTAGCAGCAACTTCACCCAAATGTTTCAGCCTTCCCCATAAAGGAATGAGTTGTGTTTTTCTACAGGATATTCCTGCAGCCAGAGGAGAACACAGCACTGCGGGAAGGCTATATGCCAATGTCTTCAAGTTCCTTCAGTGCTCAGATCAAGCAGAAGAGAGGAGAAACAAAAACTCAATCTAAACTTAATTCTAGTAAATTATTTTAATTAAGGTATTTTTTCAAAAATCAAAGGGGATTTAACCAGCATTACCTAGACTAATTATAAAGGCAGTCAGTAAAAGTGGCATGTACAACTGTACACACTAAAAAAAATAATTTTTTTTCTCAATTTCAATACTCAAATAAAAATGGGGAAAAAAAATTAGATAAAAAGGGGAGAATTTTCAGAGATTCCAGAAAGAGAGTGTATGAGAGATAGATGTGGCACAGAAAGGGAGATGGTATATGCCCCTCATAGATGCAAAGAAACTTTAAACTCTGAATTGCAGCTTGCAACTTAGAAAAGTTTCCTAAGTGCCAGTTCATTTTTCATCAAATTAAATCAGTTGGTGATCATCAGAAAAAGATGCTGATATCTTCCCCAACATCCCAGTGATCCAGCAAGATCATTACATTGGCCCTATTGCAAAGTGTGGTGGGTTGTTGGGGTTTTTTGTTGTTTTTTTTTTCTTTTTGCTATCTGTAAACACTCTGAGGGTATTATCCTACCCTAACTTGCTTTTCTTCACCAAGAAAAGCAACTTTAATGAGGCCTTTACTTTCCTCTCCTTAAGGTATCAGCCAGCTAGCCCAAGAGGGGAAGTGCTAATTTGCTACTCTTCTCTGGTTTACCGTTGTTGAGGCAAAGCTCCAACAGCTGGTGGCTTGATTCAGAGGTGCTAAATAGTAGTATAGAAAAGCTGTGGTGGTAGCTCTGCCTGGTCTTTCTGATTGTAAAGCCAGGGAACCTTTTCAGATTTAATATCTTTGGTAAGTTAAGCTGTGTTAAACTGCATGCTTAAATTTAAGGGGGTAAGGTGTGTTTATGTTTGAAGACATCATATTTGTTTTGCTTATCTGTTACAAAACGATCTCTGACAAGGTGCTCTTGTCTATGAGGGTCATTGAAGGTAGGCAGCAGCCACTTTTATTTTGTGTAGAAGTAGAACAGGAGAGGCTAGGCTAAAAATTGCAGTCTGATGTTATGTTATTAAGCCCCATATGTTGCAGCCCACAAAAAGATGGTGTTGCAGAGAAACGTGCCAAGTTTATGGGGAAAAGAACTGATAGCTATAGAAAGAAAGAGCTACTCTTGTAACTTTATAGTTGAGGCTGTAGCAACCTTATGATTGTAGACAGAAATGCTGATAGAGGAGCTTTTTGCAGTGAAGTGGACTTAATGTGGAGAACAGATAACAGGCAGATTTTTCTCAGACTACCAAATGTGTTGTGGTCCCTCCTATATATGGGAAGTTGAGGGGATTTTGAGTCTGTCAGAAGAGAGGTCATAAGGGAGAAAACAAAGCAACTGGAATTAATTTCAGTTTCACTTGCACACACTGTAGACTGTCAGCATGGTACATAATATTTCTCAATCTACCTGTCTGCTTCTCAGGAAAGAAATCATACCTATCGTTTATTTTCCTGTTATGATGTTTAGGGAGCATGCCAAGCATGCACTACATTACAGAGATAGCAGTGGAAAAGTAAGCATAATGATCATTCAGGTTTCTGAAAAAATGCGTCCTTTAATGCAGCTTTTGCGTTCTATAGCAGAAAAAGAAGGGTAGGTCAAGGCTACAGCTCAATCTAGATTCCGTTCTTTTATCTGTAATTAATTTTGTCCTGTAGGTAATCCCATGATTAGCTGGATTTCCATATATACCCTGAATTGCAAAGCTTGAGTGTATACCTTACTAGCAAGAAAAAGAGATTTGGTGCTGGGTTTTGTGAATTTGTTACTTGCAGGGTAGATAATTTTTCTTACAATCTGACTTGTTGATATATGATTATGAAAACAACCTCTCTTTTAAATAACTTTTCTAAAAGGGAATAAATACCCAGACACTGATGTCTGGATCACTGCTTTCAGTTCTAGACTGCTGAAGAATATAGCATTTTGAACAGTCATCTGTTTTTCTTTTTTAAACTTATGTATCATCACTTATAAATCATTATTACCAAAATGCTCTTGAAATTCTTCCTACAATTTTTGCCTGTGCATTTACAGTGATACTGCCTTTAATCATAGGACCTAGACTATTCCTTGCAAATCAGTGCTGTTTTAAGCACTCTTTCTAACCTTAAATAAATGTGTAACATCTATTCAGTGCAGTATAAAGGACTTCTCCAGATGGTTTGATCATGACAGATAACCTTATTTATTGTTATGACAGTACAGGGCAAGCTGCACCTGTGGTCTCTTCCCCAGTCTGTCTTGCAGGCTTCTATTTCAGGCAACAAACCTTACCAACACTTTGGCAGGATTGAATATGGCAGTTGACCTAACTTCAGACTGAAGCCATGCTCTCAAATTCTTGCTCCAGTTTCATGTCAATCGATTCATCCTTTATATAACCTTTACAAGTGTTTTCTTCAGATAGACCATGCTGCCATTTCTTCTTTCACTTTACTGTTCTTAGTCTTGATACTAGGACACTGCTCCCTTTTCTGATAGGGTGAACCTGGTGAGCCCAACTGTAAACTTTGATTTTGTCTCAGTGACACATTTCTGTAAGGTTCTGTGACAAAGATCAAAGTTACAAAGAGTATCTCCCTAAAAAGACATGTGTTATCCCTTCCTGTCAGAAACACATCACAAGTACAGGAAAGGTTGATCACAATAGGTTCACTTGCTCAGGTCAGTGGAACATGCAGGTGGCTGAGCTGCAGGAGGTGGCGATAAGGCTATATAACATCAGGGAGGCTGAGAAGGAGTTAAATAGCTGTTTCCAAGTACAGTCTGCAGGGAACCCAAAGCCTGCAGCCAAACAGCTGAAAACTTCCCCCACAGCACACACACTGCAGGAAGGGGGGCCAGTAATACATGAGAAGGAAAGCTTGCAATGGCAAGGACCAGCAGGAGGAAGAGACTTCCCTGAAGCCTGAGGTGCCCTTACAGAACCTGTTCACTGCTCTGCAAACTGAAGAGGAAAAACCCATCACTTCAGGAGACCTGCTGGGGCTGAATAATGCAGTCCAACATGCTCCCTGTGCCACAACCAGTGCAGCTAAGAGGCCACAGGTAGTAAACAGCAGGTGACTCTTCTGAGAGCTATGGAGGCACTCGTTTGGCAGGCTGGAGTGCTCTCCAGAGAGGTGTGCTGCTCACCTGCAGCTCGTGTCAGGGACGGTGCTGAGAGACTGCAAAGCCACGTACTGACTCCTGGCTACTGTCCGCTGCTGTGGTTTCACGTGGGCACCAGGGATGCAGCCAAAGCAGTCTGAGGAGCATCAAGAAGGATTAGAGTTTGGGAAACAGCAGTAAGGGACTCTGGAACACAGGTAGGTTTTTCATCAATCCTGCTAGTCAGAGGAAAGGGGTTTGAAAGGGATGGCTGACTCCAGTGAATTGACAAATGGTGGCACAGCCAGGGGTTTATCCATTTCACCATGGGACTCACTTTGAGAAACCTGGTCTGCGGGAGGCTGATGGAGCTCATCTGTCAGAGGAGGACAACAGCATCTTCATTCATTGCTTTGACAAGATGATGAAGACACTAATTGAAACTTTCCAGGGAAGGGGAATTTTAATCCATTCCACTCCTGCCAGTTTGATGCTAGTGCCAGCAATAGATGCCCAGAAGCCTGCAGAGGTATCACAGGCCAACAGGAGAGCACATGAAGAGCTGCACAAAGGAATTCCAGCCACTTCAGCAATAAGTTGACTTCATTGGGGGCACAATTTAGATGCCTCTATGGAAGACCAAGTAGCATGAGTAATAGATAAGGATTTAGATGTGCATGCCTGGAGACATACGATCTTACTGACATCACAGAAATGTGGTGGGGTGGATTCTGTCACTGGAATGTTGGAATGGAAGGATATAGGCTCTTTAGGAAGAACAGATATGGGAGGCCAGGAGGTGGTGGTGTTTCTTTCTGTGTCAATGACCAGCTGGAATGCATGGAGTTCTGCCTGGGGATGGATGAGGAGTCAGCCAAAAGCTTCCAGCTCAGGATAAAGCGAGTGCAGGGACAGGTGACCTTATAGTGAGGGTCTGCTACAGGCTACCTGACCACATGTATGAGGCCCTTTACAGACAGATAGGAGTAGTCCTGTGTTCAGGAGGCTTGGTTCTCATGGGGCACTTCAACTACCCCAGTATCCATTAAAGAGACAGCATAAAAGAGCAGATCCAGATCCTAACTTCTGTCTCCAAATGGAAGGGATGCCAACAAGGTGTCCCTGCCCTTGGTTCGAGCTAGGTGGTTTTTCATATCCCTTCCCACCCAGACCCCTCTGTGAGCATGGCAGCATGACTCAATACAAGCATAATGTTGCTTAAAACATATTATTCTCTCAAATTTAGGCAAGCTCAGGTTCTTCCTTTTTTACCTTAATTGTTTCTGCACAACCATGTTTCATTCTCAGTATCACACCTGCATCATTTTGCCAGTGCTGCCTTAATCCCTTTCTTCTTGTGAGATTTTTGTTAACATTTTGGTACCTTTTTTGATCATAGAATTCCAACAAATTAAAGAAACCCATTATTCAAGCTGAAATCAGACAGCCAGAAATTTTGTAATTAGTTGTTCTTCTATTCTTGTCTTATTATAGCTTGGAATTCCTATGTTATATTTTATCTGTGATGATTTTTTTTTCCCACAAAGTTTTAACCAACAAGCTGTAATGATATCAGTTAGCTCAATTAAAGAACAGAAGATATTTTTTAGATGTTGCTCTCATGTTCCCCAAAATTAATAAACATTTTTGTATTATAATGAAGACCATGATGTTCTGAACTTCTCCAATTTTAAAAAATGTAAGAATACAATTAAAAGCAATCAAAAATTTCCCAATCAATAATGAAGAAAAGGAAAATTTTGTGGTCCTGTGAACTAACACAGAAATTGAGATAAGGAAAAGTTAACAAATAAAAAAGTTAATTGTGTACCATAATGAGGCAGCAAAATGCTGAAACCCAAGTTATCACATACAGGTGTATCTTAATTTAAAACAAACTCTTCTCTTATTCATTAGTCAGCAGTGGTTTTTGTCTTGACAGTAGAAAACATTGTGGTACTGCTGTCTGATTTATAACTTCCATTTGCAATTTGGGTGTTGCTGACTACAATGGAATAGTTTTCAAAGTGACTCCAATGCTGTATGATAAATGGATGGATTTCAGGAAGAGGCCTGGATCTGTTGACAGTGCTGGCCATGGCAAAATCTCTCTCTGCTTGTTTTGCTACTTCTAATAAGTTTTGCTACTTCTTTTCAGTCAAATTTTAATTCATTTTTCTTTTTACTTCTATATTTTCCAGTGCCTTATTGCACACTTCTGTATAGTTCTTACGTAAATATATTTCTGTTGTCGCTACAGTTTCAGCCAGAAACTACTGAAGATAAGACATATTCCATGGAGTTAAAAGCTATATATTATATTTATTGGCTTATCTCCACCCCTTGCGTGAACACATTGATATTCAGCTTGAATTTCAGATTCTTATTATTTTTCAAGACTAAGCAGTTAAATGTTTCATCAGTTAGCAAAGAATAAACTGTGGTCCTCCAGTTCCAACCCCACAGTCTGTTTCTAGATTGAAAGCTAAGTGTGTGTGCTGTAGGCTTCTTGCCTTTGATCACACATTGAGGTTTATTTTTTATAGGAGTCTCAGAAATTTTCTTAAAATGTTAGTTTAACTGGAGGAAAGAACACATCTATGGTGATAAATTAATCAAAATATTTTCATTGTTCTGGTCTCTTTTTGAGGGAAGAAAAATAAAACTGTTAAAGCGGGATAAAATTGTTTTTCCCCAAAGACTGAAGTATTAACAATATGAGAAAATAACTACAATTCAGTATAAATAGGAAAAATTATTACTCTTTTGTTATTAATTTTGTGGTAAGGAGCAGGAAAGGCACTGATCAATAGGAATAAGGACCTCTGCACAGTACTACCCATCAGCATTTGCCTGGTGTTACAGAAATTGTGAAATCCCTGCCCATATCTCTGGTAGCATCTAAATATGTAGGTAAATGTTCAATGCTGCCCTGAAATTTCTTTTCTAGACACTGCTGAAAATCAAACTGTAGGATGTAGATTAAGTAAATACAAGTACTTACCAACATGTCCAAGTCTGTGCTCAATGCTCCCACTACAAGTGTAAAGGTCGAAGCTCTTTTAAGTCTGGCTTGATATCGGGAAGTGCCTTTCCCTTTCTTTGTTGACCACAGGGGAAATTTTGGACAAGGCATCAAACTTTCAAACTTCAGTGAAAGGTTCAAAGTTGGCCAGGAGGGTGCTTGAAGTAATTTTAGTATTATTCCTCTTTTTGATATTCTGTTCAATATAATTTAATTGCTATATGACATTCTCCACTGTAAGAAACATTTTCTAATTGCTACTTTTTGTTATTCATTTCCTGTGAATAAATCCAGCTTTAAGTTACTTTCATGACAATACATGATACCATGTGGTTCTCAGCAAGTTTTGTGTCGAATATTTAGTACAACTGTGTTGACATTCTGCCAGGCTCTTGGTGAGAGCTGCTTGTAAGAAGTCTTGTAGTTGAATCTGATTCAGTTTAAGGCAGGTCACAAATCTCAGTCACAGTTCAGTAGATCACTCAGATTTTATTGTCTGAGTTAGCCTCTTTTATGGCTGGCTTCCAAAATAGCGTATTGGAGTAGGAGTTTAGAAGAGGCAAACTTGGAAACATGAAGGACTGAGAAGGCACCATGCTGCTTACATGCAGTCTGTACTTTGCTAGTCCTTTGCTCCAGCTCTTGGCATTGTCCCTTATGAATAACAACAAATTAAACCATTATAAAAATTGATATAATTGTACAGAGGAACAAAGGTTCTCTGTCTCTTCTGGAGTCTAGTGTATCTATTATCTCTTCTGTCTTCTTAATCAAGAGAAGCAGCTGACAAGAAATGTGTTGCATGTTACTAATCAGAAACTCCAGATAGCAAGACTCGGGACTTTTCTTTACTTCAGAGCATACAAGTGACAAGCCCTGGATAAATTCCTTTTTCTTTTCATTTAAAATAACCTCCCCATGGTGCCAGTCAATATTAAATAGGGCCTTTCCTGAAATCTGTTATCATGTGAAAAATAACAGACCTACAGAGAAGTAAATACCAGATTTTGTAGTACTTATATATCCATAGCAGTAGCATATACCCTGTTTCACAGAAACAAAGTTGAACTTTTAAGTAGCAAGTTTCAGATTTAACACTCTCAAGAGTGTATTGGTGTGTACTGCCAGCATATCTGATAACCTGAAGAAGCCCACTGAAATCTACCAGAAAATACAGATATACAAATACAGTAATATTTGTCAATACATTATGGAGAGTGTTTCTTTGCCTGTTCTCTAGAAAACAATTTTTAGCTGAAAAATTTTGCCAGAAATATTGCTTTAAAAATATTATGAAATTTCATTTGGGAGCAAAATATTAAAAATATTTATTAATGGAATTAGCATATTTTTTTGGAATGACATCAGCCTAAATTGTCCACATTTTTCTAAATGTCTTTAAAAGACTGATTGCACCCTTACTATAATGTTAATTTTATCATTCACTGTTATTCAGGATAAAATAATTTAGCTACCTAGCAGCAATAGCTACTGCTTTTTTTGCTGTTAAATTCAGTGCTGTTTTTCATTACTCCTCAGGTATGCTGATTAGATTGGAAATTTATAGTATATGTTTCTCAAACAAATGTTTCAGAAAAGTATGTGTCTCCTAAATGTATTTACACATAGTCTAGTAAAAGACCATGAAGCATAACAGCAATGAAGAAGGTCATAACACTTGTTCTACTATTTCTGGATTTCTTTTGGCATGCTTTCCCATTCCACTCTTTTTCTATTGATAACCTTTATAATTATTATTCTTATTACTTCTATCATTTTAAGTATATGTTAAATTGTGTCCTTCAAGAAACTACAATATTTGTAGCTCTGAATTTTTACAACCATTTTATGACTGTTTTGCCTTCTTTATTTTCATACTGGAGCTTGATTCTTTTTGTCTTGTCTCATCCTTCCTAGACAAGTCTGAGTGCTGTTTTGATATTTTTATTGATACATTATATTTCTTATTTTTGCCATAGCCAAACAAGGTTTTTTTTCTTGTTCTCTGGAATGTAAACTTATTTTTTCTCAAAGTTTTACCCCTTTTCATGCCTGAATTATAAGCTGCCATATTTATTTTCTTGACCAGCTCTTAAAATTTGTTTTCCTACCCCTAATTTATAAATTATATAATCAATTATTTACACCTTATTTCCCTAGAGAATCTTAGGCAGAATATTTGATTGTCCTCAGATAAGTCATGCCAGGAGGCAAGATCTCTTGGGCAGCTGACACCAGTTAGCCCAGCTTGTTTGTCGGCTATCTTGAGCCTTGCCATGTCCCGGGCCAGCCAGAGCTGCCTGTGCGCTGTGTCAGTGGTGAATGGCCCTGGTGCGCTGTGCACACACCCCCTGTTCCCCCTCTGCTGAGTTTGCCTTGCTTTGCCTCTTGCACGGGCAGTCAGAGATGGTCTGGGCTAGGAGAGGGGAATACAATCCAGCGTCAGCCGTGTTACAGCCTTCACTCAACATCAGCCAAGCAGCAGTAATTTCACAAGGGTCTAATAATCACGTTGGCGTTCATACAACCTGACTGAAATCTGAGTGGTGTGCACAGTATTACAGAACTTCTCCAGTTTTTCCAGGCAGGCCTACAAAGGCAAGAATATTTCTGCTTTCTGAAGGGCATGCAGCAGATTTATGCCCTTTGCATTGTTACTAACCAAGTCCCATAGCTCATGTTCATTTTTAACTAAAGAACTAATTTTATAAGTAGATGGCACACTGTCTTCTAGACTCTAATTAAAACTTATTTTTGGTCCTTAGGTGTAATGACTACTCTTCTGAGATGAGTTCCTAATTAATGCACAGAGATCCTGAAAGTCCCACCTCTCGACAGTCATGATTGACATCCAAGGATACAAAAATTGCACTAATTGAGCTTTCCATTTATACACTTTTCTGCAGCCAGCTCATCAGAAAAGGTAGGAGAAGAGATGAACATAAGAACAGTTATTTTTTAGCCATCCATATTCTCCTGAGGGTGGGGAGGGGGGGAAATCTTGCAGAACTATGGAAAAAATTTAACTATAGGTGTCAACTCTTCAGATTTTAGATGTAAGATTTATTTTACTATGAAATTTATAGTGCTTTTGTTAATACATATGCAGTTGAATAATGGTACACTACTCAATATTAAAAAAACAAGGATACCTTATAAGTCAGTGGGGAATGCTTTGCATCACAAATAGCATTGCATAGCAATATATGCTTTCTGAACAGAGGTTGTGTGGTATTAAAGTAAGGTATTTCAATGGGTGAGGTGAGTAGCAGCTTATCTGGAAATGTTCTCTTAATTTTGACCCAGAGTTGGTATCAGAGATTTTATAGTATTTCTAAAGCGATTATTTCTTTCTATTCAATTCAATTTAGTACTTCAATAATAAACTTCTCTTTGTGATTAATTTAACTGTATATTTTTCTGGGGTCAGTTAAGAGGAATTAATTGAATAAAGTCCAGTATACTCATGTGAGCTGAAGCCCACAAAAGGGTACTGAGAAGAACATGTTAGATGAAAAGGAATAAAGAGTGCTGGAAGGTATCAGAGATACTTGGCAGAACAATTGCATTGCAAATGGTATATAGGAAGTACAAGAAGCAGCCAAGGGGGAAAAAATGGAAAGGAGGCCAAACATATGCCTAGTTAAAGATTTATCTATGTTTTTAAAAGTTATCCAGGGTACAATAAGAAGATATTCACTCTCAAAAAACTTTTCAGGCAATATTTGGTTGGTTTTTTTTTTTTTTTGACTGGATAACTTAGAATACTTTAGCTTATTTATTCCTTATTTACAGCTTTAATTTCTGGTGGCTTATAACAAATGTAAATGAAAATGAAACTCATAAAATAGTCATCAGATTTTCATGAAAGAAATCTGTTCCATTTCAATGTTTATATTTTAGATTTACTTGGTTGGCTTTGCTTGTTTCTATAAATGGGAAGCATTCAAAATGTGGGAAAAAAATAATTGGACATATTTCAGGATCTTTTAGGATTCTAAAAAGGAGCTAGCATTTTAATCTGGTGGGTTAAGCATGAGGGCTAGAGGAATTAGACTTTGTTGGGGAATGTCCATACTGAAGAAGATTAAAGTATAAATGCTTACTGACATATGCTTAAAACTGGAATTAAAACAGATTTAGCTGTTTTTATCTAGATTAAGGGATCCATGGGAAAAAATGTAAGCATGTGTATTGTGGGGTCCAGGCTCTCTTTAACTTTTGAGATATGTTACCCCTCAGCTGCAGCATAAAGGCTTTAGAGGAAGGGATTGAAAAGAAAACTAAAGCAAGGATTACATAAGGGAGGTCCTAGAGAAAAAGCCATCCCATCAAAGCAGTACAATAATTTTGCAACATCCCCTTTGTGCCCAAAAAGGTTCTGAAAATGTGCATTTTCTGTGCAAGATTACAGAAGGAGGCAAACTGAGAGTATGGGTGCAGAATGACTTGAGAGTTCAGGCTTTTTTTATTTCTTCTAATAAAAATATAAGGACAAAGTAAAATCTAAAATTTAGAGTTAAGAATACAGGTATGCGAAAGGAGGCTAGGAGAAAAAAAGTAGGAACTAAAAAATAAATCATTAGAAGTGTCTATTTTATATGTTCTTCATATCTAGAATAACTTCAGACTATTAGGATTAGTGCAAAACTATTACTAGATCTTCTATGAGAATGGACAGAACTATTTCACAAAAAGATGAGATTAACAAACTAACCCATTGCAAGTTTTTAAATATGCCTATAATTTATAATGTTACTGTGAATTTCCATATTGCATGCATGAGGAAAAATACCTAGGTTTTAAGTAAATTTTTCTTTTAATTGCTGGACATACAATTTACCTTCCTCAAATAGCCAAATTAAAGTGCGTACTATCTCCTCTCTAATTTGACTACTTTGATAAAGATGAATTGTTTAAACATTTTGGTAGAAACAAAAGATGTTTTAGCTTGCTAAGGAGAACAAAGATGTTTTTGTACAACATAATACAGCTACTAACATGTCAAGGTCTAACTTCATTATCACACCTTCAGAATTTGTGTGTTTTTATAGTTAAGAAATGATAAAAACTCACTGTAAGTTTCACTAGACTGTGTCTATGTAGAAATAGCTATTAACAGGAAATGTATGCATACATTCAGAGTGCTGGCAGTGGTTTTAAACTGTAGTTAAAATGTATTTTGTGTTAATTCAAAATAATAGTTCTAGATGTAACAGCAGCTTTAAAGATCATAGCAAATGTCAGATCAACTGAGGCCAATGTGTGCCTCTTGCTTTTGGTAATCAATTAGACATTAATGATAGGTATTTCATTTTGAATAGCTGCAACAATAATTTATTCTCAGGGCAACATGGTGGAGCCTAGTCTCCTTTGGCTTTTGGAACCAGTAAAATAACAGAACATCAGTCAAGTTAATAAAGTGTGGCCCTATTACACATTCTGCATCTATACATAAACTGCCAGCATATGATCAAAGACTGCAGCTGTTTCAGTTATATCACAGTCACATCATAGACATGTTATAGTTATAGCAGAGAGCGTTCCAGGGACAACCCAGTCACCTTGAAGACATAGGGAGTTCAGTCGAACCTCATTAAATTGCACCTTGATATTATATGAAACTGGTAGGACATCTATTAGGTATGGTGTATATATAATTCCCATGCTAAAATTGTTTTGTATGCATGTTTTATGCATTGCCTGTATGTCTTCTCAAGAAATTCAGGGTTTTGTTCACACAAATAATCAGAGTTCCATGTTTACATATTTTAATTTTGAACTTGTGGTTGCCAAAACCAAAGGATTATTCATAGCCAAATGGCTGTGTTGCATTGCACATGTGAAGGCATTAATAAAATATGAATTATTAATTAAAATATTTTGAATGCAAACTGGAATATTAATGTTTTCACAGCTGTTGACACATTTTTCCATTTCATCTCATGGAACAGTGTTTTGCTTAAGTCAATGGGCTTTGCAATTGACTTTTTGCAAAAGAAGAATTTCACCTAGTCAATTTTTAGTTATAATCAGATGTGTTTTAATAACAGCAGATTGATTAGCTTTTCTCTATTATACCAAGTTTCAGTCTGAGAAACATCAAGAGGGAGGGACCTTAGTAAGAAAGTGATTCAAAGATTTATTTCTGAAAAATATGTTTTACATATTACATAATGTTCCACACAGAGTAGCTAACTGCTGTATTGCAACAAAATTAAACTGGCAACTTCCTTGTTTGGAGTTTGAAAGACACCGTAACTTCAGCCACATTGTTGCTTCAGCACCACATTAGAATTCACCAAAATAATTTAACTTTATAATTTAGGTAGCTAAACTCAACAATAAAATATAGGCAGCAACCTAATCTGAGAACTTGAATCTGAGTTTTACAAAGTATTGCTGGATTTAATTCCCAAAGCAAAATGAAAAAAGATAAAGAGGTGTCCAAGTTTACTCAAGTAATGGTTCCAATAAAAAATACAACCTTATGTTATTAGCTTTTCTTCCTAAACCTAGTCACACTTTACAGGTAAAGACACATCTGTTTAATTGTTCTGATAATTCTCAATGCATGTACAAAGGAAAAAAAAAAGAATGGTTTGTAAAACTAAAATAAGTTATGTGGGATAATAATCTATTATGGTAACAGTCAAATTGCTTGTCATGTCATGAAGGGTTATGCTTTAATTAAGCAATAAGGCATGACAGGGTGTGAATTACAATGTAATAATTCTTGTCTAGTGTATTGTTAGGCAAGAGGCCAAAGGCCTAGTGCCACTGAATGCTGTAGGAATGAATTATTATGCTGTAGTTTAAACAATTCAATCTCATATTCCAACAACTGTAAAATATTACATTCTAAATTTAAAAATGCATATTATGATTTTTTTATACCTAATTGCTCCTTGATTAAACTACTTAGTTGCAAAGAAAAGTGACAATTTATATTTAGTATATTATATTTAGATTTCTATTGCAAATCAACTTTGAGCACAGTTGTTTCTGAGAGATTTGAAGGATGCCATTGTGATACCGTTCTTTCCTAAAATAAATGGAAAATAAATGCTGAGGAACAAATGCTTCCTAAATTCTTTCTTTGAATTGTAGTCTAGTTCTGTCCAATTAAAAGAAAGGGCTTTGTGAAATTATCCTTAACTGGGAGACTTGCATTTAGTGTAGGCGTTGTTATCACCTTTACTTTTTGAAAACACTTTTTTTCTTCTTCCCATTCTTTCTTATTGACATCTTTTCAGAAGACATATCATTTATAGAGCCCTTCAAATTCATCTTTTGGACTAATGCTTTTTAAAAAGTTGTATTTTGTTTAATTTTGTCGTCCATCTTCAAAAGCAAAGTAAATAGGAAGAAAAAAATACAGGATTGTGAGAGATCTCCCATTATAATCCTCTGCTCCAAAGCACAAAGTCAAAGATACTGTAAGTAGTTGGAAATGTTTAAAAAGAGATGAATATTGATACTTTTCTGCTTTTTCATAATTCATATAATATAAGTAGAAAACCCCACGTAGTTAAAATTTACGATGCATACTATTTCCCACTGAAATATTATGCTAAGAAATCATACCTGATGGACCATGTTGTAAAGTTATTTCACAGTTTGCATGCCTGACTGGAAAAAGTTCAGCAGAGTCTGACCCTTACCTGGGAGAAGTTAGAAGCCTCATCCATTGATACATTTATTTGATTGTAGCTGAGTGACATCAGTCATGTTAGTGGTATCAAATAAATCCCAAAACTATTTCTTTACACTTGTTAGATTCAATAGAACTGAACTAACATATAGGGGCTTTTCTCATTCTTTTACATTGCTTTTCCAGCAGTAATGTAAATCAATACATCTTCCAGATGTCACAGGTCTGGTGTGCAGTATCACTCCAATCTAAATCTGTGTGTTCTTCTTTCCTTTTTTATTTTTTCCAATTGCATTTTCCTGTTCAATCTCAGGCTGACGGTTGCCTGATGCACTACTGAAAGCCAGACACAGGAGAAATTTGCAAGTTGTAAGGTTGACTCCTTAGCTGATTGAAGTTTGTTGTCCTTAGGTAAAACCAGTATTTGCCAGTTGACCTAGTCACATTACAGCTAATATACTCCCTTTCAGTGTTGGAATGTTTGCTATGATAATACTTGCAAACCGTGTTTAATGCTCCTTTTTTTTTGTCATCACTTCTGTACTGTAGTGTAGATGTAGCAGCAATAATGAACCTCATGTAAGGAAAGGGTGGGTGTTTCTGTTAGTAACATGAACAAAGAGACAATTTTTTTCCATAACACTTGAATTACAAGCAAATTTGCCTTCAAAGGATTCTTTGTACACTGAGAAAATCTGTCACTATGACACAGTTCACAGGAGGAAACAATTGGTTTAATTTTCTCAACAGTTGAGTAGCTTCCTATTCTTCCTGAGTACAATTCATCAAAAAATAAAGTATGTTTCACTTCTGATATGCTTTACCCAGACAGTCAAGGCATTTGCTTTTTGTTTTCATAGTTATTAGGCCATTTCTACTTGTTAGCTTTCAGCAAACAGTTTGCTTTAATATTAGACTGCAGTCTAGATAAGCATTCACAGCAATTGTTCATCACTAAAATAATTTTAAAGCTTGTAAGTCCTATCAACTGATGTTTTGACTTACTTTCTTCATTTTTTAGTACACAAATCTGTATAAATACTACATAATTTTAGAAGAAAAATCAAGCAGCAACAAAAATGTTCAGAGCAAAGAATAATAAACTACCACTTCAAGCTTCTATTTTCAAAATAGTAATGCTTCTGAGATGTGATTAGCAATGACATATTATATGACAAAAGAAGAAAAAGGACTTAGAAATGGAAACTAAAAATAGTTGTGTAGAAATTTAATAACCTGGCAGATTTTATTCCATCTGTTAGGAAGAGTTTGAAAGCCATTTCCTGCTGCCATTCACTCTGCAGAGGCTTCAGAGTTCAGATATGGAATCAAATACCTGATGTGAAAATCTGCTATTATGATTCATATCCAAAGATTCATATCAATACCTTTGCATAGAATTTTTTTGGTTTATGTATAAAAAGAAATCTTGAATCTAAAGGTTTAGGATTATTATTTATCTCATTGTCAATGCCACACCTTGAGGCAGAAGAATTACCAAAAACATTTATTCTTTTCAAATTATGAAAATTGTTGAAACTATTCTATGCAAGTGGACAATTCAATAAACCAGCTTTCTCAGATAGGTGGCCTAGGATTCAAATTTCATGAACTTATTTTCAGGGTGAAAGTACTGTACAGAAAAAAAGTACAGTGTGGTGTTGACCTGTCCTTTATTGTCATTCAGAATTGATAAGAAAACTGGGGGAAGAGAACAACAGTCAAATTAACAGACAGAAGGTATAAAGGAGAGTATGTGTAGTGTAAACCAATAGCTGATGAACTGGCATTGCAGCAAGCCATAAGGAAGTATGGGCATGCTGGTTTAGCTGATGGTTTAGCTGGACAACCTACATCTATCTGTATAAAACAAGATAGATGCTATCACTGGCTATTTCTAGGTGCTGCTTCACAGGTGTTTGACAGATATAAGAAAGCATAAATTGCTCTTTGTCTTGAGTAATAGAAAATCTGTAAGACTCGTGGTAGTGTTAGTCTAATTGACATTATCAAACTAGGGGAGTGAGGACGTAGGTTAGAAGTGTACCTGGGTGAGTGGCACAAGCTGCTGTCAGCACTATAAACTCATCTTACACAGAAAAGGGTTATTTGCATTTAGACATTCAGGAAAAAATCGAGGGAATACTGAAACGTCATTGGCAGCTGGAATTTGGTTTTGGGTTTTTTTCCCTAAGGTGGCCAGAAGAAACATAGATAAGTGTGTTTATATTTGAAAAAAAAAAATCCACCTTCCTGTTAGAAAGAATTTTCATGAAAAATTAAAACCCTTATGTAATGCACTTTCCACCCATTTACACGTTCTCATGCTCTTTGCAGGTTTGAAAATGCTCTGGCACAAGATTGTTGTATTTCACCTGAAATCCGAGTTAGAAATGAAAATTCATTTTCAATTTAAATAAAAAGGAGTACTGACAGCTCTACCTGACAGTGAGGGGTTTTTTTATGTTTGTCTTTTAGAAAATTTCTTTCCTAATTTGTAGGTGCCTTTGCAGGTATATGATGAAAATAGAATGAATATTTATTCTGATTCTGCAGTATGTGCACTTGCTCATCTGTTTTCAGAACAGGGCTAAAGCAGGGATGTAAGGGTTATCCCTGTTCTATGTAAATCCTGATGCTAATTATTGACCCACCAAGTTATTTGCTCTGTCAAATAATTCGTTTCCTGCCCAGTCTCTGCGAAACAAATGTGATTGATACAAATACATGTTAATTGAAATAACACCTGTGTTAATGGTGATCTCAAGCATAAGAATCTCCCATTGTAAAGAATCCACTAGCATAATTTATCAGGCCTAAGATTAACCTGATGGAGTAATTAGAAGTTCATAATACTAATTACCTCGCTAAAGCCAAACTTACAATCAGTAAGTTGGTTTTTTTTTACAATGGACAATATGTTTTTTGCAATTTTATTGCAATTTCTTATTGCAATAATTTTCTTTTGTCCCAGTAAATAGACTTTGGATATAATAAGACCAACTCAAGCAAACAGATTTGTTGATGTGCAAAGATGTGCTTGGTGTATGTTACCTGGGCTTTTGGATAACTAGCTGTAAGCAAAAGGACCAGAGGAGTCATCACCACCATGCTCTCACTGGCTGAGCTAGTCTCAGTTGTTGATCCATGTGTCCTTCAGGCTTTAAGTACAAATAGTGTGGACTTCAGTCTTATAAAGGAAATTGTTAAAAATAGCTTGAAGATAGCGTTTTCCATGTAGAACAGCAACAAAGTTGTTTCCTTAGATAGATCAGGCATATATGAAGTTTTAATTAATTAATGCTAATTTGTGTGAGGAAAACTTAAGTTCAACTTTTCCTTTGTACAAAGCTTATTTTAAGTGTTCCTCTCCTTGCCTTTTGACTCAGCATTAACATTTGGACAGGTATGCCTTGTGATACAATCTTTACTTTTGTCACTTAATTTTTGCATAAAAAATCAATCCCAAATGTGACACTCTTGCATATATGTCCACATTCTAACAATGATTCCTAGAAAAAAATAACATTCAGAATTTGAATACCTGGAGTCCATTAAAAAATAATAAGTAAAAAAAAAAATTATTCCTAATGATGGGAAAATCAAAATATTATCTTGCGCATTTATTGCATTAATATAATTTATCTAATCCTTCTACTTCCTTTCAATGGTGTGGTAGAAGATTGATCGGCTCAGACCAGATTTTAGCCTTTCCATTTATAAAGCAAGGATTTTTGAGATCTATAACTGTGTGCTGCACATCCCAAGGTGGCTTGAACAGCCAATAGGAGTAATAGGGGTGATTAAACCTTGTCACAGGGGGTTAGATGCGGTGCTTTCTTGCTACATGACAGGCTGTGACAGTCAAACAGCGCTGAAGCAGAACAAACGACAGTGGCAGTTTGCTGCGAGCAGTGCTACTGTCACAACTCCCACTAGAAAGCTAAGAGCTAGGTATTCAGCTCAGGGAAGTTTCAAATAGCCCATGCAAATTCTGGTTTCAAAAATTTCCCTGCAAATGAGTAGTGACATGCATTAACTGCAGAATGATTGTGTTATTGCGTGAGTGATTGTCCACTGTGGGACGCTGGCCATGATCATCATTTATGAGTGACACCGCTGATCCATTTACATCTGTGCTTAGCTGTTCTTGTTATGGGAAATCTCCCTTCATTTGAGAGAGCTGCTGTGCTAATGCAATTAGAATGAAGGTTA
Source organism: Melozone crissalis (assembly GCF_028551555.1). NCBI lineage: Eukaryota > Metazoa > Chordata > Aves > Passeriformes > Passerellidae > Melozone > Melozone crissalis. The sequence goes on along the minus strand of NW_026535784.1, from coordinate 27,905,419 downwards.
TCATCACTCTTTAATGATTGCACGGGTTTGTCACTCTGAGTAACTGTGTACAGGAAACAACAAACACTGTGCACCTGACTGAGCCCAGGATAAAATCATATATTCAAATATAAAAGTTTTCATTCCTGACTACAAGGGCCTGAATTAAAGACAACTACAGAAGAATAACTTTGAATTTTCAATATTCCTTATATGGCAAAAGTTAACCAAGAAAATGCACCCCAACGTTCAGTCTTTTCAAGTGTAGCATTGCAGGCTTTTGTAACAAAACAGGAGAGGGAAATTTTGCAAGAGAAGGAAGCTAAATATCTTAGTAGGCTGTATAAGAGAGAGGAATACTATGAGTATTTTTTTTCTCATTTTAAGCGGAAGTAAGATTGTATTCCAAGCCCAGAAAAGTAGTACTGTATGTCCACATATATATGTATTTAATTGTCTAAAGCAGGGTAGGAAGGGGTTGGGGAAAGCTCAAGAGAACCTCTGCAAAATCCTTAGCAAGGTAATATAGGTAAGAATATTTTCATTATTTCAAGATACATCTTTTCTGCATCTAGAAATGTTATGCTTAGATTTCTCACTGCTCTCACAAAAAACAAGTAATTTTGAACAAATTCTGGTTTAAAATCTCCAAGTTAATGGTTTGTTGTTTTTAGCAGTAAGATTAGATGAAATTGTCTCACTTTAATTGAAGATTACAGCAGTGTAGGTGATGTTGGACTGAAAATGTCCCTTCTAAAAGGACTAAACCCCTCCTTTTGTATTTATTTATTTAAAATTAATCCAAAATTTTGCCATTTCTTTTTAGAATATGTTTTCATCTATAAATATTTTTTAATTTTTACAAATCTTTTCTAAAACTTGGTTATCAATTAGTTTTTCAACATTTATTTTTCAGCATACTATTTCTTTTATTTCATGTAGCTGTAGATATTAAACAAGTAAAGCTTTTAATGTGTTTTCTCGTGTTCTCATAAATTCATGTCCTGACTGCCAAACCTAGCATCTTTTTCAATTCTAAAATCAGTTAAGGATAATCCTATCTTATTAAGGCAAGAATGCCAATGCTTATCTTTCATCTGGTCATGTGCACCCATCTTCAGTGAACCACCCTTGCAACTCCTGAGCTCTGCTTCTCTGCTATACCCAAAGTAGTAACAGCTGAGATAACATTTCCTGGTTGAGATACTGAGATGGTGCTACACGCTTTCATTCCAGACCATTTCTTTCATTCTGTTCTTTCACTGGAAAAGTATATAGGAGTTTTCACAGAAGAGATCCATTCTGAAACACAAGTTCAGTTCCTCCTGTCAGCATACCTGTCCTTTCCTTAGCCATTTTATGCCCTTGTCCCTGATAGGATTTGAGACGTGCTGGGAGGGAAGGATTTGTAGGCAAAAATGCCTGAAAAACTGTATAGGGAGCATTGTTTCCATCTGGTGAACATTGTGTGGTTCGCCAGAGAAAAACTCATATCCACCTGTCTTTTCTGGGTATGTAAGAAGAGATTGCTCTCTAATAAATATTATCAGTGTTGTGGACAGCAGCAGGAATGGTTGTGAGATGAAGCAGGACTTTGACCATGCAGCAGTAAATAAGTAGTTTCCTTTTGGAGCGCCTTTTCAGCTACTGGTATCTTTTTTTCTCACTTCTCTTCCCAGATTTTTTTGCAGATCCTCAGAGGGTTGGCTGGGGGGTGTCGTAATCCAGTTAAAATGTGTTGCTGGGCCAGGACTTCAGCCTTGTAAATCAGGACAGGAACTTAGAGAGAGAAGGATGATAATGGCTGCCTGAAAATCTGCGCTTAAATTAAAAAAAAAAAGTTAAAGCCAACCTCAACAGCATTAATTTGTTTGCTTTATAATTTCAGCCCATGAAATTATTACCAAAAATTCATTATTAGGATTTGAGAGTCGTCCTGAAAAAAGCAAACATAAACATTCAGTTAAGAAGCCTCTTCTATTCAAATACCAATCCACATTATTTTCACAGAGAATTGTAATTTCTTTAAAATGATGCAATTTTTAAGCAAAAAAAGCTAGAGGAAGTGATGGCAATATCAATATGTAATGGTTTTTAATTGGTGAAATTACATTAATAAAAATGACAGCAGCTGAGAGTAATCATTTTCAGAAAGCTACTCAGCGGTTTGTTAAAAATAAGTCGTTAAAGTCATGATTTAGTTGTTCTGTCTTGCTTACCCACCACATAAGCAGTTAATACAAAACATTCCATTTTACTGTTATGAAAGAAAAAATGTGGTTTTTTAAAGGAGCTGTAAATTAGGTTGTGCTGGAAGCATCCATTTTCATGCCTCCATCACTGCCAACTCCCACTGTTTTCTTTGATAAATGATTTGCAGACTACTATTATTATTTATGTGTTTTACAATTACTACGAATGACACCTCCCCTTCCTCAGCCCTAAGCCACAAATCTGAAATGAATAAATGCTGTTTATTGTGACAGTCTGCCTTTTGTCTGTGGAACAATGACAAACTACACCACTGACAGCCAGTTGCCGTTTTTAACTACTGCTCTCGAGCTCAGTCTTTGAGTGTTCTTCAGAACATGACAACAGTCAGTGTGGAATAAAATGAGTGGGATTGCATTGTGTTTGTTTAGCATGCCGTGACACCATTGTCCAATACATTGAGTAAACAGGAAGAATAAATTACATAACCACAATAGCTTTTAGTTCTCTGCATTTCATTGAGATTTGTACAACTGTGGTCATATAAAAATTAATATATTATTGCTTTTTAGCATCAATCATTTTGATATTCATATAGAGAATTGCCTTTTCACCAGAATTAAGTGAAGGAGGAGAAATAAAGGGAGTGCTTTTAATTATTTGTGAAATCTAAGAACATTTCTACTTTAAGTCTAAGCTCTTCAACAGATCTAAAGGCAGCACAGAACGACTTTATCGGTATCAATTTTATAAATGTCTTCTGACCTGCAGCTAGTCAGTATTTAAGTGTTAGAATGACCTGTTTAATTCTGCCTGGCAGAGCAGAGTTAGTAGGTAAATCAGTTCTTATATTTTGACTAGAACTTGGCTTTAATCTAAATGCAAACTTGCAAATATGTCAGAGTATTTATTTAATGTAATTTTCTCTGAGTTTGAACATTAATCTAGCATTTCTTCTTGAAACCAGATGTTATCCTTCTCTTATTGCTCCTCCTCCCTTTACACACACCTGGTTCACTTGTGTGCATGTGTGTGCACACACAAGCATACAGCAATGCTAGTTTATAATCCTTTTTCTCTGTATTTAAGTGTATTTGTGTGCATAGATGAGTACTGCATCCATGTTTTACTTACCTGTCTAAACACAGCAACATCACAAAGGATCTTCTGGCATTTGTATTACTTTATTAGAATCTTGTGCTATTAGTAGTGGAAAGAAATGTCTAGTGATTAACTTAAATTTTTGTTCAGTGTAAAATGCTGTGTCCAGTATCTGAACAAGAAGGACTCTTTTCCTGAATTGCGTACAGTATTCTAACCAATATAGGTTTTTTTAAAAATTCCTCAGTTTACATGTGATGTTCATTCTTTTAATTTTTTTTCTCCAAGCAAAGATAATGGAGAGAATGTGAGCAAATTCCAAGCCTGCATTGGTGCTGCCAGTTTGTAGAAAATGTATTTCTAATTGAAAAGACATAATTGGCAGTCTTGCTTAGAATTTACCATCATTTCCTCCATTAAAAACTGGGGTTAATTTCTTATTGCATTTCTGAGAAAAAAATTTGCCTTCTTCTCTTCAACTATCTGTACTCCTTTCTTATTGTCTTTTTTAAATTCTTTGATTTCCCTTTGAAGTCTCCTTTTATTTTTTAGACTTCCTATCTCCCTCCTTGCAGAAGCTCCTAGATTTAGTCTCACTGCAGTTTTCTGCCTGCTATATAGTGGAATGTATTATTTTCATTTTTAAATACAATTAAAAGTCATTAAGTAGGGAGCAGAGTAGCTTCGGAGTGCACGGATTCTTGTCCTTGCAACAGTCATCTCTCCAGGACTGCAATTGCTGTACTTATAACCAGGAAAACCCTTCAATAAAATCTATGAAGTAATGTAGGGTATTGTATGTCTTTGTATGCTGCCTAATAGATAATATAAATTCAAACTCTGTTCATCTATGTGACCAGTAAAGACAAATAATATTCTTGGCTATTTGAAAGAACTATTTTTTACAAACCTTTTTGAGGGTTAAATATGGTAAAATACATTAAAAATAACCTGGCAATATAAGCATCGAAATGCTCATCTAAGTAGGTAGGAAGAGAGCATGTGTTTTCTGTGGGCAGGAAGTCAGAGCTGCAATTAGCTTCTCTTACCAAAGGTTTAATCCACAATGAATCCAAAAGAAAAATTTTTCTAATTGCAGCCTTTTTAGCTTAGCAGTTTTTTATGGTATTAGACACCAGAAAATTAATGAGTCAATCACATCATAGCAATATATAAAATCAAGAACAGACATATGTATTGAGGAAAGAAAGCAATTTGGACATTCTCATCTAGGTATTCTAATCCAATAGAGAACACTTCATCCTCTTGCATTGCTTCCTGGCTGCTGAACATATTCCCATTTGAATAAACAATGTTGGCTCATTCACGGAGCTGAAGTATCCTTCCTAAAGACATAAAGTGTGGTTTAACTATTTCAGATAATATCTAGGTTACAGCCATTATCTAGCTATAATAAGCTACTTGCCATCCATCAGTAGAGCTATACAAACATTAATGAGTTCCTTTTGAATCTGGAGAGTACTTAAGCTTTCATGATAGTTATTCACAGCTGTATATTGATTTGCTTTTTTTTTCACTTTCACTATGTATTTTACTGAGATGATTTAAGAAAGTCACCTTATTAGTAATTTCCTGTTTATTATAAGTTATTGATAGTTTAAAATAACATTTTTACACAAGGACAATGGATTATCTCTCATAACCTTAATACAAAGCATGTAGCACTACTTCTGATTTTTAAAATGAAAATCTATCAAACATGTTCAAATTAAATTGGTGCTTATTGTCATTTGAATGTATGCAATTGGGAGACAGGGGATAAGTACTAATAAAAATGTCAGTGAAATATATGAAAAAGGTGCCTAACTAGTTTAACATAGAGAGGAGGCTTCATACTTCCTGGAAACTTCTGTTATCAATTACAAAAACTCCAGAATTTGACATGCACTATGAAGTGCCCAAAGTTAAATTTTCTTCAGGAGTGTAACAGTGAATTTTAATTTTCCTGGTTTAGTTTCCTAATGTGATTTTAAATGTTGTAATCTATGTATATATGAAGACTTACATAAACATAAAAATTTACTTACCTTATACTGATCTGATTTATTTTGCTATTTCTCAAACCTGTAGAGAAATTTCCTTTTCACATAAATGGAACAGCTTTAAAGGAACTTAAAACAAGCTGCAATAGTGATACTACTATTGAACAGAAATTTTTCTCATAATTGTGAAACTTTATTCAGGGTTGAGGTAGTCACTAGCAGTGTAACAATCAATGGGATCTTTCTTCAAAAGCAGAAAGGTTGAGGTCCCTTCATTAAGAGTGCTGTGTCTCTTCACCTCTACTCTTGCCCAATCATTGTAGCTGCAAAAGCCAGAGCTGTATGTATTCAGCTTCTCTTTTCCCCTCTCTGGTTTCATTCATTGCAGAACTGGACACCATGGGATCAGTAAATGTCTCCTATTTCAAGTGACAATAAATAAATTTAAAAATAGGAATATACAGCCATTTTGACAATCTAGATTTGGTATTCTAATCTAATAGAAAAGCTTTCATGCACTAACATTGCCTCTTGGCAGCCTCAACAAATCTTCATCTGTGAGAATAGTACCATGCCAATCATATGACTCTGCTATTCACACTCCAATTTGGATATCCTAAACAGGTTTTCAGTTATAAAGGTATTTCTCTTCTGTGGGCTGTGTGGCCACTAGCAATATAAACCAGGAGCAGTAACAAGGAAACTGTAAAATTACCAAAAAGGGGATGTTAATTCAGACCCATTGTGGTAAACAGATCAGTAATCATAAGATCTTTTTCCTAAACTGCTCCTTTGAAGCACCCAGAGAGGTAGCCTATATATTTATTTTTTTTCTGCTACCATGAGCATTCTCTGAGTGCTGCTCTATGTCTCCCATTCATAGATTTTACTGGAACTTCAGCATGCAGATCAACAACGAACATAGCAGAAAAATGCAGACATGGAATTTGACTTGTGACTACCACACAGTCTAATTTTCCTGCAAAGTTGCCTTAAGTGTCACATAATGAACTTCCAAAAAATCTGGAAACACTTTCAGAACTGAATGTGACTTTAATTAATGCAGTCACCAAAGTTACTTAAATAGAACTATCTCTGAGACTGTTGCCAGTGTCAGTTTTATTCTTGATCTTAATCTCTAAAGAAGTTACTACATCAAGTATGAGCTAACAGAGCAAAGCAAACCTCACACAAGCTGCCATGTGACTGAAAAAAAAAAAAAAAACCAAAAATCTTGGATTTTTAAAAAAAAAATTATAAAGCTTTATAGAGTTTGCCAGAGATTTCTTTTTGCCAGTTAATTTTCTATAGGGAACATCAGAAAACATTGTGAAAAGTATCCATAGTTCTGGTTAAATTGTTGTTTGTATTGATAACATATTGAGCATAAGCAATTTGCATTTACTTCAACTGTAATAGGGTGCTAAAGTCAGTTGGTTTTCAAAAGGATATCTTACAGTTAAATACCTGCATTCTACTGATGTCAGCAGAAATTACTCAATATTCAAATATTTGCAAATTATTCTTCTATTGTCAAGTCAATGTTTCCGTCACTACTAAGGAAAATTGCAAAACCTATATCCATATGTGGTTATTAGAAGACCAGGAAATTCATTTTAAAGAAATGTAATAAAAATTTGAGGAGTTTTAATAAAAATTCTCTTTCTTTGATTAGTTTTCCATCAGCATGAGAGTTGACAAAATATTTAAAACTTGTTTTTAAATTCCAGTACGGTCTTCAGAACACTAGGGTGTTCCCCAAGCACCAGAGCAGTGTAGAATTCCCAATGCAAAGAGATTTACTGATAAAAAATAAGGGATAAGAAGATTAGAACTAAAATAGATGCCATTTTTTTGTAGACTGTATAATGAAATTCCTATCAACATGTAGTTGACTATGAAGTTTCAGCATGGATCCCTCAGACTTTGCAAAGGATTTTAAAAATCTTTTTGTAGTAATTACATAAATACGCAAAGGAAATGTCTTTGTTTCCTCATATTACCTGGCAGAAGCTTACTGCAAATAACAAAAGAAAGGAATGTCTGGAAGGATGCTAACAATTGTTTTTCTCCAGAATATGCAGTGCACCTGGTGCTGCTAAAAACCTAGAAGTGGGGAGCAGTTTACCAAGGGAGGAAGTATTGGCCAGTGGTGAAAGTTTTTATGGATTATTGAAGACTAAGGAGAATTATGAAGAACACCATAAGAACCTGACACATCAAATGAAAATAAATTCAACAGTGACTGATGAAATTCATCCTCCCTAAGAGGGAAACAGCCCACAGTGCAGTGAGTGAATTACACTATCTTTTATGTACTGAGGGACTCTGAATTAGACATAGCCTCTCAGGACAAAGATCTAGACATCACTGTGGACAGCTCAGTGAAGAAATCTGCTTAAAAGGTATCAGAGGTCAAAAAACTGAATAATATTTGGGCTGTGTAGGGAATATTATGAAAAATATTACAATGTTACATAAATTGATGTACATCCTTACCTTGACTGTTAAAGTCCATTTTGGTCAACTCTTCTGTGAAAATTGTATGAAGAGGAAAAAGGAAGGTTACTCAAGGGCACCTGGAGTTTCCTTCTTCTTAGAAGGAAGAAAAGTAAGAAGAAATATGAAATTCTGAATAGTAGTCAAAGTCTCAACTAGATGTTTCCCTTTTTCAGTCTTAATAAAGAGATTGACTAGAGGCATGTTCTTGTATGAAATGTACGATTGTCTTTAGCACTTAGCACCATATATTTCTTTCAAGTTTCAGTTTGTGGAAGTATGTATTCAAATGTTATGAATAGTTTTTTTCTATTTGTAACGAATGTTTTTTTAAGAACAGGAAAGTAGAGGACATAACTGTTGAGGCTACTTCCCTAGACTTGTATCTGTATGTTTTGCAGGAATACTTTTCAGATTGTGATGGCACAGTGGCAATTTAGAATGCACTAAGAACAACCCAGTAGCCAAATGCTCCTGTAGAGCACTTGCATAAATATATTTTCAAATATATTTAAACACCCTTAGCTGACTGCAGTGATCAGACCTGTTTTAGACAGTGTGCACACTTCTCACTTGTGTATGTTGCAGACTTTAAATGGCTAGAAATATAGGTTAGTTATTGTACTGGCTGTTGGAAAAGAGTAGAATTATCAAATGGTTTATTATTATTTGATAGAAGGACAGTATAGTGGAAGATCTTGTCACAATTTTCTGCTCAATTAAACATCAGAAGAAAAAGAAGTAAAATGAGGAAAAGGCTCAGGAGCCTTCTTTCTACCTTCCTTGCTTTCCTTTATTTTCCTATTTTTCCTGGTTTTCCCTCTTAGTGTTTCTCTTACCTATTTTCTTGAGTTAGAAATGTTATTTTATGAAGATGACGACTTCTTAATAAGTTCTGATTTTTTACACTGTCAATTTATTACTTCTGCAATATGAAGAATAATATGTTCTCAATTTTCCTTGTCCTTTGTTCCTGGAAAAATTATTAGAGTTCCTTCTAGTCTTCATCTTCGTCCTGGGAAAAATACTACAACTCGGCCATACAGCAATATTTAAAAAGAAGAAAATCTAACTAAAACATGCCTTTTGTTTACATTTAAAATTTCTAACAAGCATACTCTTTAATAACATGCAAATACAAATAGGAAGGATCATCAAGGGTGGATAGACCTGAGGTCTATCTATCTTTAAATTATGAAATGGAAACATTTGTCCAAACTACTTCCTTCTAAAATATCATCATGAGCTGAGTGAGCTAAATTTTACTGAACTTCAAAAAAGTGTTGAAGGGGAAGAAATGAGGTGCATGCAGAAATCTAGATAGAAAGCAGTCATAGGTTTCTGGGCATAAGAAGTATGAGAAAAATGTTGAACTGAAGTTTGCTCTCAGTTGCCTGGCAAGATTTTGTCTGATATATAATGAATTAAGTTGGTGTCATGGATTGATCATTAGACAGTTTTTGATTGCTACACTTGCAGTAGTTCTTAAATATCACAAAGTACAAGTAGTACAACAAATCCATTGAGAGCCAAAGACTAAATGACTGCAGTCTCATTTCTAATGTCTTCTATGGCTATTGTATAAAAATTGGTTGAGAAATATTAGATTAGTTACATAACTGATGTTGGAATTCATCTCTTTTTGCATTGTATACTGCCACAAAGTAATAAATTAAGAGGGAAAGTAAAAATTTAGACACTATCTGCATTATAATGACTCCCTTTTTTCTCATTGTAAAACATATTATTTAGCCAGTGCTTTCTCTGTTAATTATGTGTAAAAATGGTAGTATAGACGAAGTCCTTTATCAAGTCATATATATCACTGAAGTCAAAACCTCCTATGTCCACAGTAAAATTCTTATCAATCAAATATGTAAATATATGAAAAATTTATTTGATGAAACCTATTCTTTAAAAACCCATCTTGACTAACATTAGCTGCATTATATTTCTTCTTTTCTTTTATAATACCTTTAAATATTCAGTGTGTTGCCTGGCATTTTTGATAGGCCACTGGTCCATACTTACAAGGATTTCCCAACAGATTATTTCACAGATATCTTACTGCTTTGACTGTGAACTCTTAAAATTTCAGCCCAATAAATGCCCATAAATACTGGAAAAAAATTTGCTAATTCATCAGTTAATTCTTTCAAAACTCTTCTACCTTATCTATCATTCTGATTTTAAAATTATAGGTTTAAGAATGGTGCTAAACATTATTTCTAGTTACTGTCAACAAGTAACTAGAAATAACTGCTTTCATTACCTCGATCATGGATATACAAGAATCTTTCTGCCTAAGTACAGAATGAAACTATTTTTTGGTAACTGAGAGTTTTATTTGTGCTGGCCATAGTATTTTCCTTTGTACATACTCCTCTTAACTTTTTTTGTATTACATGTTTCTTCAAATTGTCTAGTTTTTCCTAATTATCATGGACAGTTTCATTTCAACTGCCTAACGTTGTACTTGTGACTGAGTTTGATTCCATTCGTGTTTCTTAAGTGTTTATTCTTAAGGAACCATGATATATATAGTTCTCTTTCAGACTTCACATTTAGTGCCTGAAAACTAAATCGTTTACCAATCTTTAGTCATGCAGTGTGTGCTTTATGATTTTTTTGGCATGGTGAATGATCATCAACCTACCTATGCGGTCATTTTTTGAAGACTAATTTATATTTAGAGCTTTTATTGTTTTAGAAAGAATTTCAAAGTTCAGGCAAGCAGAGAAATATCTTCAAAGTAATAAGATTTTTCTCAAAGGAGTAGAGTAGACTTTAGTGAAGATCAAAAAAATTCAAATCTATTAAAAGTGACTCTATGTGTGAGAAATCTACTAGAGAATTACATGAAAGTGGTAGGAGCAACTTCTGAAACATGTAAGATAACGCTGGAAAATAAGTTGAACCTCAAGCTGCCATTTATTTTCCAGCTCAGTGATGTCACTGTGGCTGTCACAAGCTGTGTTGCCTTGCACATAGGGCTGGAAGCCTCATACAGTAAATCCTTGTTCTCCCATTGATTCTTCTGTGCCTTATCAGAAGAGAAATGCACACATACAACTATGCATAACACAAGGCAGTATTATTTAACAGAGTGCTCCTGTGACCTATGCAAACCACTCATTTCTTGTTAATATGGCAACAGCAGAAAGTCTCCAGAGGTTTGTCCAGCCTTATAATGAGAGCCCTGTGTTATGTGCAGTTCTGTAGACTCAGAGTGGCCATGGATTCATCCCCTGCTGTGAAATTTGGCTGCTGCCTGAGGCCCTGTGGAAATCATGTTTCTTGCTATGCTCAACCACATGCAAGCCTCCCTGCTGAGAAAAGCAAGGAAATTTGCTGAACTGAGTTCATCTATTTCTCTCCCTCACCATCTGAGACAGAGAGAAAAGGATCTGCAGGGCAATATTTCCATCCTGTTTTTTATTTCTGAGAGGGAAGTAGGATGGTCACCAACACATTCCTTAGGATGTGTTGACTGATGAAGTCATTAAGGGACTTGATTTTTGGAGGACAGTCAGACAGACTAGGCAGATGGAGCAGAAAATCTCAGCAACTGTGACCAAAAAAAGACAATGGAAGAAGCCTTGAATATTCCTTTCTCCTCAAGAAGTTCCATGAACATGGTGTAGGAGAAAAATGAAAGGTGCAATGTGAATCATCCCTGCTTTTGTTAAAAGTGCCAAATCAATGAAACAGTAAGATTCGTGCCTGTTTTTATAGTTTATGTATCTAACCTCATGTAATGTCTACCCCCTCATTTTTCATCTGGGAGATGAGTTCCAAGGGCTAGTAAAATGTAAGGGACCAAATGCTTAAGAAAACTCTGTCAAACTAGGTATTTAAAAAGAAAATAATTACAGACAAAAAAAAAACTGTACAGAAAAGGGTGTTTCATATACTATGTTGATGAAGTGTTTAGAAAACAACAAATCAGAAAACTTACTATATTGTCCCCAGAATGTACAAGGATTTGATCTCAAATAGAAGGTATGTTTAGTATTTGTTGGGAGCAGTCTGAAGAACTGTAAACCTGAAATGAAAGAAATAGGATGTTAGATGAGTATAAATGCAAACTACCTTTGAGAACGCAACTGATGTGGTGGGGGGGAATAATAAAAATAAAAAATTTTATTTTAAAAAGAACACAAAGCAAATAAAAATTTTGCTTTGTGTTCTTTTTTGGTCTAATTTTTCCTATTAAAAACCTGCAAAGAGCTTGTCTGGCATAAATAGCAAGTGTATTGAAGTTAATAGAGCTGTCATAGTATATAATGACTTCAGCTGGTCAAAGGAGAGATACAATGTTGCTGATAATGCTAATAGCAAAGTTTTAATAAGCCGACAAAAGCTGGTTTTTTTTGGTTGTTTATTCAGTTGTACCACAAAATTAGGGAATAGCACCAAGACTGGGGAAAGCATTACAGGGGTCTATAGCTGCAGAGACCCTTCACACTTGAGAAAATAAAACTTGTTATGGTGAGAGAAAAGAAGGCACTATATAAATACATGTTGAAGAGCTGGGTGCTGAGAATGATTTCAGATGGACTGGAGGGCGAAGATCTCAAGAAGCCAGTACAGAAGTCAATGGTTCCTTTCTCAGTGATTCAGAAAGGTGTGTCTCTTACAAAATAACATATTCAAACAAGAACAAAAGAAAATTGAGGTGTAGCTCCTACCAAAAACTAGAAGGTTAAAAGAGTAATGCAGTAAAGAAAATCAAGAAAAGGAAATATTTCAGTTTTTAAAAATCTTTTTTATATCTATATATTCAGCCACATTTTTGACATAAAGAAATAGCTACTGGTGTTTGTATGTGTGTATATATATATATGCATGCAGGTGCTGTTAAGTGTAAATCCTTTGTTTCTTTTGAGAAATAATAATGAAGCATAATAAATCTTGTAACCCATAAAGTACTGCATTTGCAGGTTTTCCTGTCACAGCATGTATATATACACACATACGCTAATATGGATCTTTTAAGTAGAATACTACGTTTTCAATATATTTTTGAAATATAGCTTATGACCTAGTTTCAGACTGATGAGTGGTAACATTTTTGGAAATCCTATAGGATTCTGTCATTATGGATTTTTTTGCAATAAGGAACTACTAGAAATTCTCTTCCCAGACTGCTGAGTGCACCAAAAAATACAAAACCCAAACCACATCCCCCCCCCCCCGCCCAAAAAAACCCCCAGTAGTTAGTTTCATCTATTATCCTCATACTATTTTGGAGATAGAATGTGTAGAATTATGTGGATATAAAATCAAACTGTTTTTGAAAACTGTTCTATTTCCTGGTTCACATGACAAGCAAAAATATTTGGTTTCATATTTTTCCCTTTTTAATTTTTTTTAATCAGTTGATGATGTGACATCATTCCTTAAAGTCAAGAAATTTTCAGTAAAAAGATTCATTCCTGCTCTGAGGCAGGAAAATAAATCTAGTGTATTTAAATTAAAAGATTTTATATGGTGATTTGGAATTTGTTAGTCAAATAGCAGGTATAGATAGTGCAACTAATGTAGAATAGTCAAGTGCCTTAAAATTGAACTATGCATAGAAAGAGGGGGGAAAAGCCTGCTCTTTTAGGCAGTTACATGAAAATGAGGAAGAAAACCTTCAAATATTGCTATAATCCAGTAATTCTAGAGTATGATAATACAGCTGATATACAGTATTCTTTTTACCTCCCTGGAGTCTACTTTCTTTAGACCGCATGTGAATGAAAAACCCAAAATCTTCCTCATTAGGACTTAAAAGAACATTTTTCATCACACCAATTGTCATCTTGGCTACATTTTCTGGATTATATTTTACTTTATTTTTTTAATTGTTATAAATGATTATTCAAATGCTGCTTTAGCATTTCCAAATCTAGTAAGCTTTTTTTTGTTGTTTTTTAATATCTATTAATATCATGCTTGTAATTCTTTGTCCAGTTTTAAATTACTCTTTAAAATAATTTGCTGCAGTCTTCCTCAGAGAATTTTTACTATCTCAGGTGAATAATCTGTAGGACAGTTCAGTTCAACTGCATAAAACAAGTAAAGAGTGCCATGTCATTCTGTTCTGAGCCCCAATTTTTTGTAATGTTTGAGTTTAAATTTTAGAAAGAACTAAAGTACTTTTTAGGTAACAGTAAATTCTGTATTATGGCTTTTATTTTGACTTTGGGAATAAATTGCAGTGTGGGAAAAGCAGCTAAAAACATGGATAAAAGTCGAATGCAGGATTATTGTAGACCCTGTCAAAATAAATGGTAGAATATTTTTTAGTATGTAATTAAATGTCAAGATTTGTGAGTTAATGGAATTTCTGTAGTCACATCAAGGTCAGACGAGCAATTACTCTTTATGAATTATCTGAAATCTTGTATAGCCTTTTCTAGCTAGTCTTATAGCATCTATTTATATTAGACATCTTTGCCATTTCTGATGTTTCTCCCCCATAGTTTCTGTTAACAGCAATGTGGTGCATTTTGTCAATTCTGTAGTTGTTTGCAAAACCTTCCTTTATTTCACTCAAGTGCTTGCAATTAGCCCACTTCTCCCCATTGAGAAGCATCTTTGTAATAACAGCTTTCCTGGCAGAGCTTTTGTTAGGGAGATTTTAAAATCAAGAGTCTGCAAAGGTTGGGAAAAATCCAATCATACAAAAGTTCAGCAAATCCCTTTCAAGGTCATATCAGTTAAGATTACATAGATTTTCCACTTCAGCAAACAGTAGAGGTTTTTCATTTTTCGGGATGAATTCAGAATGATAGAATTAATAAAATAAACCAATTCTAAAAGAAATTGTTTGCTAAACTCAAAGAAAAGCCTGGATGCATCCCCCTACCCCCACCCCCAGGGTCTTTAGTGAGGTTACCTTTCTCCCCCATGTAGCCTCTTGTATCACTTGCTTTGAAGTCGTTCACAGCGTTTGCTTTGACAGCCACTGGGTGTGGGAAGTATAAGGCTATAGCAAGTATCTCCATAGCATAATCCGCCCAGTCACTGTTGGTCACTGATCCAGCTGCATGCAGCAGCTTAGTAGTCAAAGGGCATGGTAATTCCCTCCTTCTCTCTTTTCTTTCTTCCAAGGCAAAATCTTCACCTGGTGTTTTTGATTCATGCATTCTAATTATGATGGCTGCCATCATCAGCCCTGTGGGTGACACTAGAAATTCTCTGAGCCAGCAGCTAATACCACAGCTTGTTAAGCGACCATGTCAGCCTGATTTTAGGGCCCATTTTGCAGTTCACCGCAGGCCTATCTAAAAGCATCAGGAGTCTCCGTCTAGCAGGACAGGCTCATTGTCTTTCTAAATGTCTCCTTCTGATAAGCAGATCCAAATATGGTTCATTCACTGTGGATTTGAAGGCACAGTGGGGAACTTGGCTCACATAGTGGGTGCAACAAAATGCTTAATATTTTCACTTGGTATAGAGCTAAAGAACCCAATTTTCAATTTCAGGATACAAACATTTGCTCCCTGACTATGATCAAGAGTTTGAAATTTAAATCAGAAGTCTTCGAAAGCTATTCTAATTCTCAAAGGAGCAGGCTTTCCCATACTTAGTACAAAGAAGAAAATCCTTGGTTTGTATCAGAGTTTGAGCACACAGAATTCACATGATGACCAGAAGTATCCTTTGTTGCCTAAAGATATTGTAGGAATTTTTTCTCTGAATAATTTTGTGTGAAGTATACGATTCTGGTAACTGTGAGGTTACTAACAGCGCTGTGAATGCTGCAGTCTGATCTGCCTTGAAAACTTTATTTGTTTTTAAATAATTGCTTCAAATACATATTTGTCTATGCTGCTCCATGTATTCCTTTTTAATGTTTCGTCTAACCCAAGCTCTGGCAGTAGAAGGCAATGAATATCTTTCAGTTGCAGGAAATTAGAATTTTTTCAAAAAGTATACTATTATGACTCTGTATATTTAACTGAGTCTCTGATCTGCATCTGCATATACTGGTTTTTATAGCTAGAAACAGGGCTAAGTTTTTTGTGATTTCATAGGCATATTTTTAACCAGCAAAAAAATAGGTGGCCTTTCCTGCTGCATAAATCCACAATTATAATATTAATGCAACAGTTTTTGTTCTCTAAGAAGAAAATCAGTTATTTACCAATGAGGTATGCAAAAGTGCTTATCTTGCAGAACTATCAGTGTGAACCAGTATGCATATGGGAAGAGCTAATTTAAGATCTCCACAGGAAATTAGAGTGGCTCTTTTATTATCAGCATCCATTTCCTAAATACTGTGTTGCTTTTGGCTTATATTCCATTGACCTATAATAATGATGCTGCGGACTTATTTCATCTCTTTGAACGTTGTCAAACTGCCAGCCATGCCAATCTGTGAGCTTCCTTACGGAGATAACTAAAAAGTCCATTTTTTACAGGAAAATCTAGAATTTTGTAGCCCATGTTCTCTTTAGTGATTGTGGTTTTGTGTAAAATCACTTTAGTGATTGTGGGTATTGGAAAACTTCTTCCCCCTCATCCTTCTCAAAGGATTTATAGGAAGAGGGCATTTCCAATGCACACTGTAATTGTGCTTTGGCTGACTTGTATGTATATTCCCTGTGTAACCAGGTATCTGAGGCAAATCTTTGTGGCTGCACAAGACAATAAAAAAAGATAAAGATTTGATTGTGATAGATAGGCGTTAAATCCCACAAAATTTATGTATCTCTCTAAATAGTAAATTTAACTAAAGAGGCAGAATTTACACTCTCCTTATTTTCTATCCACTTTTTCTCTAGTGTGTCTAGAAGGCTTTTTAACATGGTATAAAATTGTGACAGAAACCTAAGTACAAAGTGGAGCAAAAACTGTTCTTGTAGAACTACACCAGCCTATATGGGCTTAAAATATTAGAGGTAGGGATAGATGTCTAAAATTAGACAAAAAGAATTGGATCATTCAGAAGGAATAAAATGAGTTCCATTATGTGGAACATACAGAAAAACCAGGTGATCAGGGTCAGCCAACATGGATTTATGAAAGGCATAAAGCCTGATCTCCTCCTATGACAAGGTGATCCACATACTGGATGAGAGACAAGCTGTGGATGTTGTCTACCTGAGCTTCAGTAAAACATTTCTCATTAATTACCACAATATTGTTCTGGAGAAACTTGGCTATTCGTGGCTTAGTTGTTTGTTGGGTTAAGAGCTGGCTGGATTGCTGGACCCAGAGTGTGCTGGTGAATGGAGTTAAATCCAGCTGCCTACTGGTCAAAAGTGGTGTTTCCCAGGGTGCAGTACTGCGGCCAGTCCTCTTTAATATCTTTATCCATGATCTGGACAAGGGAGTTGAGTGCACTCTCAGTAAGTTCTCAGAGCACACCAAGTTAGGTATGAGTGTTGGTCTGTTGGAGGGTAAGAATGCTCTACAAAGTGATCTGGGCAGGCTGGATCGATGGGCTGAGGCCAATTGTATGAGGTCCAACAAAGCCAAGTGCCAGGTCCTGTACCTGGCTCTCAACAAGCCCATGAGGCACCACAGGCTAGGAACAGAGTGGCTGGAAAGCTGTGTGGTGTAAAAGAACCTGGAGTGCTGATCAACAGCTGGCTGAACATGGGGGGGGGGGGGGGGGGCGGCCAAGAAGGCCAGTGGCATCCTGATTTAGATCAGAAATAGCATGGCCAGCAGGACCAGGGCAGTGATAGGCACTGGTGAAGCTGCACCTTAAATACTATGTTCAGTTTTGGGTCCCTCCTGAAAGACATTGAGGTGCTGGAGCATATCCAGAGAAGGGCAACAAAGCTGAAGTCTTATGAGGAGTGGCTGAGGAAGTTGGGGTTGTTTAGCATGGAAAAAAGGAGGCTCAAGGGAGACCCTTTTGATCTCTACACGACCTGTAAGGACACTGTAGAGAGGTGGGGGTTGGTCTGTTCTCCTAAGTAAGCCACGTAATCAAATGAAACAACCTCAAATTGTACCCAAGGAGGTTTAGATTTTCGATATTAAGAAAAATTTCTTCACCAAAAGGGTTGTCAAGCATTGAACAGTCTGACCAGGGAAGATACCGAGTCACCACTCTGGAAGTATTTAAAAGATACGTAGATGTAGCTCTTAGGAATATGGTATTGTGTCAGACTTGGCAGTTCTTGGTTAATGGTTGTTGGACTGAATGATCTAAAATATATTTTCCAACTTAAATGATTTTTTAATACAGGATATTTTGTGGAAGTAAAAAGACAGCAGTAGGCTGAGGATTCATTCCTGCTGCTGTGGTATAGAGTTACTTATGGAGAATTGCATTACATTGGATCTACTAATGTGGTTTGTTAGCCTTAAGCTTATTTGAACTTTATTGAGTCTAGTCATAACAGAGCTTAAACTTGAGTCCAGCACCATTTTCTCTTCTTTATTATCCTAAAATATAAAACATTTCTTCCACTTATCTTTCATCACTGTAAATATTTTTAGATAGCAGTAAGGAGTTAACAGTTAATTACAAAGTGACCCAGCAAAAGAATTCCAGCATTGTTATTAAGGGATGAGCAAATGGATTTCACAAAATAGTCCTTCAACTCCAGTCAGGATGCCATTAAGAAGACCAAAACCCCACAATTATTATAAAACACATTTGTTTTTAATTTGTTCTCATATGCAAACTCTTAAAACTTGAATTAGCAAGTCTTGTATTTTTCCATATGACTTTGGATGAGAGAAATACTGGTTATGATTTCGGTACTTGTGGACCAGTCTGCATGCTGTCAATCAAAGTATCCTGTCTGGACTTTGTTATCTCCCTCCATTCTTTGCAGCAGGCTGCAGGCTGCTCTCAGGTCTCAGAAGATATAAGCCTTTCCTGTAAAAATAACCAAGAGCTTAGCAATGAATAGTACTGCTGCCTCAATTCCTTCCATTATAACATTCTGCCTAATGCTTTTCACTTTAGTTTTCATTTCCTTTGTAGTGCTGAGATTTGGGAAAATTAAGATCTGTGGTACTCCGTATTTAAGCATAGATTTGAGACTTGCAGCTTGCAGCATTCTCACATGGTCTCTGCTGTTAGTGAATGTAAAAGCAGTTTCCACCCATCTCCCTCTTCCTATTTCCTGAACTAATAGATCAGTAGGAAAAATTTTCCATGCATAATGTGAAGAAAGAGCAGCTTAGCTCAAAGATTTTTTGGTTTACCATTGATCGGGGGAGATGAGGAGAATCCAAAAATTCTTTTTTTTTTTTTTCTGAATCACTTTCTGCCTGGACTTACATCTCTAAGAAAAATTATCCTGCTTCTGGTGGTAGTGCTGACAAAGAGATGTTAATTTCTTCTAAAAACTTATTTTAATGAGTTAGCAAAATGCCTGGATGATTGTTGAAGAGTAATATAAGCATTGTATAGGAAAACTTGGCAGGGGGAAAAACAACCATCAAGCATTCATTTGGGTACTGGTCAGCAATAGAGAGCTCATTATTACATTAGACTGCTACCATTAAGTCTAATGAGCAAGTATCAAAGTTGAAACTAGAGATCACCACAATACATACAACTACTATTATTTGTAGAACTTAAGGATCAGAGGGCATGATGGATCTTTGCAGTGTATCCTGCTTTCTTGTCAAATACATAGCTAGCACTGAAGAATCAATTTCAGTAAAATGACTTCTTTTTTAATATGTGCATGACCTCAGTCTTCATCTGATTCTGTTTGGGACTCCTAAATTGTCTCATTCCTGCCACTCATAAAATGCTTTTCTTCTGGTTGCAGAGCAATCTCACAGCATATAAACTATGTATCTCTTGGTTAAAACAAAATTTGGAGATATTCTGGCTATGCATTCTCAGCTCCAATTCCTAAATATTTAGTCTGTGAGGTCAAGACAAAAGACACAGATAGTCCATAATAGAGCCTGAAATATGTAAAATGTGTGATGGGGCCTCAGTATCCACTGCTGAACTGTACAAATCTACTCTTATGCAATCACACTAGTATGAACATGTAGCCATAGTTTCTTCTGTTTTGTGTAGGCTTATTTACCCGTATCGGTAATTTGGTAACTGTTTTATAAATTGCAGGAAATCTGGGAGAAATTGGAAGTGCCCCTGATGGGTGTTTCAGCACCCAGCAGTACTGGGAAGAAAAGTCTAAGGAAATAAATCTTAGCTATTTTCTATTATTTTGTATTAATAAAGACTCTTCCCTTCTGAGAAGAAATTGTTGTAACTCTGATGTCTATGTCAGAGATGTTTTAGGAACTTCCCTGAACAATTTGACCTTTGAATGTTTTGTTCTTAGTTCCTAAATCTGATATTTCATTTTTACACTTAGTATGTATTTAACAAATAAAATTTCAAAAGTATTTAGAATACTGTAAGATATATTACATGCAGTGAGAAAGGACAAAAAATATCTATTTGATCCAAATATAATGAGGTATGTAAAGGAGCAGCTCATCAAAAATGTAAATGTAACTGAATTACTAAGTTCTTATTTTCTGAGTAGCAGCAATTAAATAAACTTGAAACTGGTGGCTATAACCCTCAAGGTTGGATTTGATTAATAAAGTAAATGATAGCCTGCTGATTTTAAAGTAAGAAGCTGAATAAATACATGTTGCCATTTTCAGCAATAAAGTAATACGCTATTTAGAGTAATTGTAATGGTCATAAAATAATGTTAGAAAAAATGTCGAATACACTCAAAAAAAGGATGGATTTCCATCAGATATGTGCAGAGGTTTGAGATGATAGATATAGTAACAAATTATTCATGGCATAAATTAGGCCCTAACTAGTGCTGCAATAGTAGTATTTATTTAATCAGAACCTAATCATTGTTTGACAATTACTTTTTTAAACTGCCCCAAAATCAAATAGATAATATTTGTACAATTGTAATAGCTCAGCTACGCAAGCAATTGGAAGACTTACACAGCTGTCCAAGGGAGTAAGGACCTAAAAGAATTTAGTATATCAAATCATTGGAATACGGTAACTAACAAAATAGAACACTTCCTGTTAATGGAATTGCGTATTAAAGAAAACAGAGATTGCTATTTGATGTCTCAGACCTGAGAATTAGCCTGCAAGAAACAGAGAAGCTGATTGCCATGTAAATTGCATGGGTAAATACAGGTTGTTTCCTTTCCAATATGGCACATTTCTGGAAGTGCTTTAACTCTTCAGAATATAGCAATAGCCTCAGCAGATCAGGCAGTAGTTCTGTCTAACCTCTGAGTCTGTCACTAGGAGTGGCCAGGGATAGATACACAAGGGAGGGGAGCTATGCAAGACCTGTCACTCATTCCCTAATACTCTTCCAATTACCAATTCTTTCATGCTTAGAACTGTACAGAGATAGATGTGGTTGTACGTGTGTGTCTTCTTATTTGTGGGTCTTTCTTTTGTCTCTTTTTTCCAGTCTCCCCTCAAGTCCGTGAAGACTTTGCATATGTATAGCCTTTCTTAGCAGTGCCTTTTATAAGTATTCTCTCCTTTTCTTTCAAGTGTATCTTCTAGTTTCATTACTGGTCCCTAGTTTTTTTAAGAAATGACCAGTCCCTATCCACTATCTCAATAAGACTTCTGCAACCCACATAAATGCATCTTTTAACAGATAAGTGGACCTTAACCTATGTTGTTCTTCTTCACAAAACCATGCTCCCACTATTTTGATAGCTACTGAACTCCTATCTGAACATTTCTGAAATTTCTGAGATGGGGAGACACAAAGTGTTCAAGGCATGGGAGAACAGTTCTTTTGGGTGCTATGAAATTAGTAAGGTGATGTTTGTTGTGTTTCATCCTGATCTGTTCCTAATACCTGGGGCACTTTCTAATTAAGAAAACCTTAACTTGCCCTTTGTGTTAGAAGTCATTTGGAGATTAATGTTATCTCAAGTGGACCACTCTGTTCCTCAAGTGGATCACGCACATGCTCCATCATTCTTCAAAAGAGCTTCAGGGATTGCCAAAGTTATGCTTTCCAAGTAGAAAACTTCTATTCATGTGACCATTAATCAGACTATTCATTTACCTGGCACAGACATCAAGATTACATATAGATATGCAGTTCATCAAATTTCTCCTCCCTTCCCTCATTTTCTTTGTAATCAGGGAAGATTTAAGGAAGATATTTTATTAGTACATACAATTCACCTCTGGGTTCTTTTAGAAAATCTGAGTGAATACTATCTGGCCTGAGGTGTTTACTGCCTTTCATTTTTTGTCACTGTATTCTCTAATAAACTCTACAATCTATGTAATGTCAGATCCTCTGATGATTCCCTGTCAGTTGCTAGCAAGGGATTGTTCCCAGTTTCTTCCACAATGAATGCAGGGAATTAACTTAGTTTTCCTGGAATGACCTTAGGTTGTCTGGCAGTTCTTTTGTACCATCCTCATAAACTGGTGCTACAGAATCCCCAGAATGTGTCCTTCTCCTGATGCATTTTAAGAAAGGATTATTATTATTGCACATCTTTTCTACTAGTTGCTCCTCAAACTCAATTTTTAGGCTGTTTGGTTTTGCTTTTATATTTAATCTGTCACAGTTCATTCTTCTTTTTATTTTATTCATTCTAATAAGATCTCAAGTATTTGAAGTGTAATTCTGTCTTTGTCATAACCTCTTTACCCTTTTTTGATTGGCAATATGCACCTGGGATTTTTTTTTCCAATGTGGTATCTTTAAATAATTTCCATGCTGTAATTCCCACAGTGTCTGTCGAGATTTACTTCTCTTACTTGCCCTCTGTAGCTTCTTTTCAATAAGTGTCCTTAAATTTATTCTTGAAAAGCCTGAAAAACATGATTCCTGAAATCTTCATGAGGAAGAAGGATACTATTTCACAGTGAGAAGCTTATACAAGACATATTTCAGCATAATTTTCCATAATTTATGCTGACTGGGGTTATAATGACAATGTTACTTTTATTTTTCAATTCTCTAACAGAAGAATTATATCAGCATGTACCAGAAGGATATTATTAAACACTTTCTACAAAAAAAACACTGCCTGTTTTCTGACCTTCATTAGAAAGTTTTAAAGTTTGATCTGGTACTTCCATAAAAGAGCCCTGATAACAGGAAAATATCATAGTTGTTAGTGCAGCCTGATGTCTAACAAAGAAAGCAATTCACTTTTCCAGGTGAGATGTTTTAGTTTTAATAGTGTATACATGCTGTCTTGACACCAGGGCAGCCATTCCTTCCTTGGCTTTTAAATTATGGCACAAACATTTCTCATCGATTGCAATTTTAGAGCCATTTGAAAGCTCGGATTTGGCCCCATGGTTTCACTGTGCCTGTACAATTGAGGAGAATAGCCTCTGTGATGGGTACTATTATGGTCATTGTGTTCCTGTGAGGTGGACCTACGTCTCTGCTGAAGCTGAGACAAGTGTCTGCAGTCCTGAGTATTGCTGAGGGATTTCTGTGTACTCTCAAGATGTAAAGTGTGCTGTTTTCTCTGTTCCATGCAGGCTATGAAAATATACCAATTTTTCAAAGATTGTCTATTTGTACCACTACTCTATAGTTAATACTTAATTTCAAGAACTAGGCTGTGTAAAGAGGGGCTTTGCATCAGGCTATCTGAGTTTATGGAAGTAAATAATCATCCTCTGATGGTTTGAAATCAAGAGTTTAAATGCCTTTTTCCATAATTACAGTTTTTTAAGTGTGATTCTTCAATTGGGTGCTTTTTGCCTGCAAAATTGAAATTCATGGAATATACTTTTATGTTTACAGGATATTTATTTTGTGTGATTTATCATCTTTTATATTTAACATATTGTCCATACTTTGACTGTATATTAATATGCAGAATTTTGGGGAACTGAAAGTTTCAGAAATCCATTTCACAGCAACTACTTGTACTTCTCCACATAGTATTAGCATAGCAGTATTAAAATCATATTTATTAATATCTTTTTCAGGATTTTATAAACTACTTTTTATTCGCCTAACCTTTTCAATTTTGTTGTTAATTGATATCTATTTATCTGTTTGGAGGTATTTGACTTAGACATTGATATTAACAGAACCCAAGATATAACCCAAGAAAAATGGAGTGGCTTATCATGAAAATTACAGCCCTTACTAGTGATTCACCATATGATCATGAAACCATAGTTTCCTACTAAATCTGTTCTTATACCTTTACAATCTGCATATACCTTTGGTCACAGTAAAAGACAAAATCATTGGCTGGAAGAACTTGTAGTGTGGTCTTGCTCATGAAACTTTCCAAATACCAAATGGCAGTAGCTGAATACTCAAGTCTGTTGACTAAACTTATGACCTATGTTTTTATTTTTCCAAGTATTTCAAGCACAAATTACTTCTTCACCAAGAAGAATATCTTGTTTAAACAAGCTTGAAATTTTCTGGAAAGAAGCTTTTATTGGGCTGCCTATATGTTTCACATTTAAATCCCCAGTCCTGTGTAGTAGAATAGAAGCACATGTAGTCATAAGCACTCTCAATTACTTCTGCCAGAGCAGATTATATATTGTGCCTGTTTTAGCTTTGCTTATCCTCTTTGGAAAGTGTAGAATTTAATTCTGGTCAAAATGGGAAATAATTAACCAAGAAACATAGAATGATTTAAAAAACAATTAGAAAGACTTCAAAAATCCTCTACTTTTAGACCCCCCCAAACACCACCATGGGCAGGCCGGGACACCACCCATTATATCGGGGCTCCATCTGACTTGGTCTTGAATACAGATGGGGTGTTCAAAACTTCTCTGGGCAGCCTGTTCCTGTGCTCACTAGCTTCTGAGTAAAGAATTGCTTCCTAACATCTAATATTAATCTCTCTTCTTTCACTCTAAAATCATTCCCCCTTGACCTATAGCCATCTTGCCTTGTAAAACCTCTAGCAGACATGCTCCTGTTGGACAAAAAGCTAGTTGTTACTATTTGTGTGTATTCAGAGAATTGCATGGAGCACAAATCCTGCTTGAAGTTTCAGTTTTTGAGCTTGTTTGGATCTACAGTTTGCTTTCCTAAATCTGGCAAGGGATCTTCAATCTTCTTTCTAAGCAATTTCATAAAGCTCTTTATCTTCTAATTCTCCGTTATTCGTTAAGTAAAACTCATCCCTACTTGTAAAAGCAGATGGGGAAAATCATATTCTGAACTGTAATTATTCTTCAGAAATTCTGTAATTCTTCAGAAATTCTCAGTTTTGCTGTTGCTAACCTCTTCTATTAGGTAGAAACGGTAAGATGTCTGTAGTGTTCAGTTTTTCATATATATGCTTTGTTCGGAGGAGTGTGTTATATTGTTGCATTCTTGGTCTCTATTGCATGGATTAAAAAATCTCCCTTGTACCCATTCCTTCAAGATCTGAATGTAGTGATCTCATTCTCTATCATGGAAATATTTAATCTATTCTTTTATTTAGCCTATTCATGCATAATGACTAATTTAATGAAATGATGTGTTTATTTCCAGTTTACTTTAAGTATTTTTCTCTCAAATATAAATTTGCTAAACATATTACTGCACTAAAAATAATTACGTCAGCCAAAAAAGTCAAGGAAACTAATAATTCATAAATAATTTCTCAAAGGTGGACATTAAATTGCTGTATTTCCACACTTATTTCAGATCTTTTTTCCAACTGTTAGGCAATTCACTATTTACATAAACTAACTTACTTGATCTAGATGACTAGTTCTAGAAAAAAAAATTATGAGTCTTAATCCAGAAAAACAAATAGGAAAACAAATGCAGTTTCTCATTTGGGGATGCTGAACAGTTTTCTGTTCAAACTGTATTAATAGAAAAATGTATGTGGCTAAAAAGAACTTGTGCAACTTTTAAAAAGGAATCTCAGTTGGTCTTATGATCTGAGAGCTTTGCACTGCATTACTACACAGTTTCTTGGAGTTTTCTCACATGCAGTCACCTGGATCTTTAGACCACATTTACCCCAGGCCTGTCTGCAGGCATTCGTGCAGATATGCCCTCAGCTTGTCTCGTTCCTCCGTCTTCTACTTTCCTTCTTTCCCTCTCTTTGAAGATCAGGCTATACACTCTTTTTTTATTGAAGCATGAAGCTCTCTCTTAGTCACTCACAAAAGAGTACTGGGAATTCACAAATATAAAAACTATTGTGAGACAGTTTGTCAATTTGCTTTCCTAATTCCATTCAATGCAACGTTAATTGAGAGAGTGGGTATTTCATTCTTTCACAGAGACAAATACACCCATATTATCATTCTGTGAAAATGGTTGTTTGCTGGTCTCTGAAGAGACCTCACTATTTCAAGCTGCTTTCCACACACTGCATTTTCTAGGTCACTGAGAACTCATTAGGTATTTCAGAGCTGTGTTTGCAGATTCCTAATACTTGTAAGCCTGAAGTAAGTATTCTGTCCAAATGCTGAGAAACAATCTTTAAGCTTCATTCAAATGGCATGTAGTTTGCTGTTATTTTTCATTAGACATTATTATATCTGTAAATCTGGAATTAGAAAGTCTAGCCAGAATGTTTATGGCTTTAATAAAAAAATGAAATCCCCAGATTATGACATTTTAGATATATTCAAACCAGAATAGTGCAATTCAAAATGAGTATACTCTTACATTGCAAATTACAATTCATCTTGGTTTTTTTAAAACAATTTATAATACCTCTCCTAAACTTAATTTCAGTAAATTGCATTAATGCTGAGGGCACATTTTGAAGTCAGCTTTCAGTCAAAGACATTAGATTACAAATACAATTATAAACACTTTTCAGAATACATAAGAAATTTCTGGTTCTTTGGTCACCAAAAATACACTGAATAAACTATACTTTATGGGAGAATTTCCTCCATGATTGCAATTGCTGAACATTAAATTTAGAATTCAGATTATCTCTGAATTTATATAGTCCCTATAGAATTGAAACTGCACTGTGTAAAAAAATTTCTGTATTCAGACTTTAATCAAAGATGAAAAGGATGAAGCAAGCAATCAGCATAGCCATTCAACAGAACTGGGTATTGTACACTCAAGAATGGCACCAGGAACCCCCATGGGGAAGTGACAGGATGAGACTAGGAAATGTTTGTGACTAACAGGATACAAAAAGTTCTTTCACTTTCTAATGTAAACAGGTTCAAATTAGCCACAGTATAGCATTTCCCCAGGGGGTCACCTGAATATTTTAGCAAGAGAGTTCTAGAAAGAGGGCTGAAAATCTAGCACGTCTTCTAGTGTCCAACCACAGGTAAAATGAATTGATTACACTTCTCTTGGTTTCAGAGGTTTGTAGATAACTATTTAGATTTCTGAATTTCAGCATGACATTGAAACTGTAAGATGTTGCAATAGCGACTTAGATTTTAGAGGCTGTTCAAAATAAAGTTAAGGTATCTCTTCATAGCACTAACTTTCAAACCCCAAAGTATAGAAAAGATTATTTGTACTATCTACTATCATCAAAGAACAGAACTTAATGTCGTTTTAATTGCTCTCTATCCATTTTAAAGCATAATTGTTTTTTTCATCATATTATATCATGTTGTTTTGGAAAGCATTCAGTGCTAATTCACAGCAGTATTTAAAGTACAATGCAGTATCATCAACTTTAATTGAACTTATCAGACTGCTAACTAACTTAATTCAAAATTTCACATACAATTATATGAACAGAAATATACATTAAGTTATATCTATAGAAAATTTTTTTAGTGCAATCTTGCATTTGAAAATATATTGACTGTTAAAAGCATGTGTTCACCTGGTTTCAATTTGTAGCAAAGGACTCTGTGAAAAGTAATTGGTATTACTTGAAAATTCATTTATGTCATTGGTAGGAATGCTGCATATTCTGGAGGTGGTAGAAGGTAGCCATAACTATGAATGCACAAGTCTTTGAGCTTAAGCGAAGGTGGAATCATATCCAAGCTCTCAGTCTGTGAGTCTTGTATGAATATAAAAAGCACAGATTCTGTACTAAAGAAACAATGCTCTTGTAAACACAAATGGAAATCTCTATGAATCTCATCTTGGTTACACACAAGGGGGGTGTCTTCTCCACTGAAGTCTAATGGGATGTGCATCGAGGGGAGAATAATATGCACCATTGCCTTGTTCACTAACAGGTGAAGGGTAATATAGATGAAATTGGAGAACTAATGGGCAAGGCAGTTCCATTAGCATATACACGGCGGTTTCACATTTTGCAGCAAAGTAAAGGCAAAGCAGCGGCATAAACCAAGGAAAGATTAAGTCTAAGACCTGCTGTCGATGTGATGAAAACAACTTGACATTTGAGTGTTTCAAGTGCCGGTTTATCACATGAGTGGCTCAAATGATTACTTTCTCTGTAGAATATCACAATGAGAGAACCTGAAGGACCTGCACACCATATCAGATATGGTGCAAAAGAAATGTTCAACTGTATGAATTTGGAGATACAGCATGGAGTTGTCATTATTTTGCACTTTTATAGTAAATGACTGAAAGGAGCCACCTGCCTAAAGGAGTTGTGTGAATTTTTTTTGCTAAAAAATAAACAAGTCAATCAACTGATCAATCAATATTTCAAAACCTGAATAAATTCAAAGCTCACATCAATGATATTTTAGCATTGTAAAATTCAAAGGTTCACAGTACATACAGACACACTTTTTTTCTTCCAGTTCAAATGTAAAGCATTTTTTTGTTCCTCTATAGATATCCAAGGATTAATTGCTCTTAAATAAGACAATCCAAATAAATACCATATGATGTTTTAAATGTGTTTCTGAAACTTTTTAATATTGTGAATGGATCTTTGGTATCTTCCATCTGGAGAAACACATATTTTTTCAGTGTTCTCAGTTAAAAAAAAAGATCTTGCCGAACTGCTGATCAATGATAATTATGGCCCAAAATTAAAACATCCCAAAATAGCAATATTAACAAAAATATTATATATAGCTCTAAATAGGAAACTAGCATATATAAAACCTGTCATATTACCACTGAATAGCTGCAGAAGATCTTTAATCTCATTTTAACTTAAATATGTTAAACTAAATATGTTAACAATGCATATGTGAGAATATCTTTAGATATTCTTCAGATATCTTTCCATTGTATTGGAAATAACAGAAAAACACCTGCAAAGCAATCTTAGTATTCACTGGTATCAATCAAAAGCTGAATATTCTTTTCTCCTACAAGAGAATTTACATGCAATCATTTTTTTTACTTTTGTCTTCTAATAATCCATTATGTTTTGTAGTAATGTTTTCTAGAGGTAACAAGAGGAAATGAGAAGTCCCTTGGTTGGACCAAAAGTTTATTCCATTCAGTATACTGTCACTGCAGCAGTACTCAGTAGTTCTCCTTCACTATGGCCATGAATGACAGCAGTATACAGTAAAATATCTGTCTACTGTCAGGGCCTACATAGTGCATAATCATAATTAACACAATTCCTCCAAGTTGAATAGTCAGCATAATGCAAGGAATATAGACCTTTAAGATTGAATCTTTTGTCTATAGATCTGTTCTATAATTATGTCTCTGATTGCATTGAAAGAATGATGATTAAATAAATTCTTTTACAAAGTGAGTTTTCAAAGAAGAGGTACTGATTTCATATAAGTAGGTCTTACGAGGCTCCCATTAAAATACTTTTCATTTTAATATGAAAGATATTTTAAAATCTCAATCCTGATTAACACAAACAATTTTCATTAAGCTTTTTAGTAACAGCTTGAAAAGCCACTGTTTTTATGAGCTGTAGTAAACAAATTCTTGAAACAAAAACACATATAAAATTTATTTTTTATATTTTTAATTCCTATATACGTTCTTATTTCTTTGCTAGAGAAACACATTGTTTTGCACTTCGTACAAAAATGTATTGGGGTATTTTAATTATATGGGGTTATTTTTGTGCTCTCTTAAAATTTTTGCCAGTGAAAGATCTGTTTTGCTAGATTTATGTTAACGGGAAGTACCGTAATCTGTATTCTACCTTCTTGTTAGCAGCCAGAATATTACTGGGGATATAATGCTGCAGAAGAAAGCTTGAACTACTGCTACTCTCCATCTAATAACACAAAGCTGGAAGAGTTGTGAGGTAAAAAAATCAGTGTTCTAGAGTAAGATTTCAGAGGTTCTGTAACTCTCCAACTGTATTTTATTTTTTGCTAAGCATTGTGGCAGTCAGGTTATTCCTGTGCCTTTGGAGGCCAATATGTTCAAAGGTGTGAAAACTTCTTCTTTTGCTCTCTGCTCATGTAGTCAAACCATTTTCTTCACAGAAACTAAGAAGGGTGCAGGTATGACATATCCTGATTATCATTTTATGCTGAGAAGAAGTAGTAGATCTTTTAGACCCATTTGATTTGGACTTTCCTGCAGCACCTATCTACCTTTGCTAGCAGTATTACAAAATCTTAGTAAGCCTTCCGTGCCTAAAGGCAAATTGAACTTGCACACAACAGGAACAGGTTTTAGTCGCCATACATCATGAAAGCTGAACTGGGGAGGATCCGCTTAACTCAAGTGAAAGTTTTACAATATTGCCAGGCTGACTACTGAGCTGACTGCAGTATACAAATTTTCTGCTCTTTCCATGCTCTTTTACTGATAGAAAAATAGTGGTTCTTGTCATGGGGAGCAGAGTGGGGCTATTGATGGTGGGCACTGAACAGATGCAGCTGGTTGGGGCCATCCAACAGGTCCCTTGGTGTCAGGGGACAAGCGCGGAGGTGGCAAGGAATGAGGTGCGGGGTAATGTTCATTCCTGGGGCAGTAGTATTTCTTCTCAGTCATGAGACCAGGTGCTCCATCAGCAGCATAAACTGCCTCTAAATATAGTTTTCTTTCTAAATTATTCTGTTCCAAGCTGGAAGCCCTGGGTTTTTTTCAAAGAAAACACAAAACTACAAGGAAAAAAAATAAAGAAAATGTACATGTATTTATTAAAAGATATAGTGTTTTGAACTTGCTTCCTTTCTATATGAAGTGTTCCAGGCTGCAAAATTGTATCAAAAGTATTTGTGTTTCTTGCACTTCTATTCCAGTGGCACTATGAACAATTTAATCAGATTACCCATATTTCCTGTGATTTTTTTGTTTGTTTGTTTCTTAAAAACTCTGTCACTCTTGATGTCTTCGATGTATCCATGGCAGGAAATATAATCCTTTCTGCAGTCAGAGAAGTTGTATCCAGAGATAAAGTAGACCACAGGTCTTCACAGTATGTTATTAAAGGAGCACAAATCCTCTCTAAGAAAAGGTAAAACAGTTTCTTCATTGTAGTGAAAATTAATATTAAGAAACTTTAATTTAAAATAAGTATTTTTTTAATGCTCTGAAGATGGCATTATCAGAATTTTGTGAACTTAGGCCTGTTTTAAAATGACATTGATAGAAAAGTCAGCTTTTTTTGAGCAAAATTTCTCAGAGACCTTGTAGGACAGTAGCTATAATCATCTTTAATCATAATCATACTGTCCATGTACAAAATATTTTCACAGGTTTTCTTTACATATCGTGTCTTGCAGCCTAGAGAGAGACAGGCAAAGGCCCAACTGAGTGGCTGAATTTTTGCTTCCTGCCATTAACCACAGTCCCCTGCTATCATGAGCATCCATGTCACATAATCCCTTTCATCAGTACAGAAAGCTAGTCACAGTTCCCTAATTCTGAGGTCAGTTCTGCACCAGCACCATCCTCGATTAGAACAGCTGGGGGTGGAAGTGGTCTAATTTGTACCTTCTTATCCCAGCTCCAGAGAGGTTAGCCAGTGCAGCCCACTGTGGCCACCCCCTGCAGAAGCACTTCTAGCAACCCTACACACTCTACTGTGCGTATTAAAATGTGCTTCATAAAAAGAAAACTTCCTCTTTGCTCTCATTGCTCACCCAGTTTTCCTGAGCCAAACTGTGATGCTAGTGAAGTGAATGGAAGGTACTCTATGACTTATGCTTTTTATTACTGGAATATCTCAGCCTAATATGAAACCTGTAGACCTCCTGATAGTTCAGGTGTAACAATCACCTGCATCTCATTTGGAGGAAGACAGTTGGTTTTGCTGCAGGATTACCTGTAATATAGCATCATAATTGTTTTCTTTTATAATTTTTAAAAATGTATTAGACATGCCTATTCTGTGAAATTGAACTTGGGGAAATACTTGTCAGAAAGAATTCTAACTGCGGGCATTCTGCCAATCCTCTCTTCTGAGACCAGGGGGCTTATTCATTCCTGCCCTTGCACTGCTGACAGTCATCCATACATATAGTGTGAAGAGTGCCCTCTGTTTAAAAATTCAGCATATGTGGTTTGCTAAAATACACCCTATTTCCGTTTGCTCTGTGCAAAGTTGAATTATTAAGGAATGTCAAAGATTTGGAGACTTGCACTCCATGCTTCCCTAGATGTATTTCTGTTGGCAATTTCAGAGCAGGTAGGGTGGAAATTCACTAAAACAAATCAGAGAGTGTACATACATAAATCTGTGGTGATACTAAACTGGAAGGATTTTCTTGACATCAGCATATAATCCATAAATAAAATTTGGCATATTTATGTCTTTTTTTTTTTTTCAAATAACTGTTTTAAAAATTCTTGCATTTGTTGTTCCTGAGAAGGGGAGTTTATAAAAAAGTGATTGACAAGAGACACAAAAGACTTATTTTGTTGAGATAGTCACGTACAAAATATTATTCTAATTGCAAAGCTATAGAATTAGGTTGGAAAAAAGTGAGTATTTCAGCTAGCTCCCTCAGTACCCTTTTGTGGTGCCCTCTGGTCCCATAGACTTGAGTGTGTCAAAGTACTGTAGCAGGTCGCTGTCGTTGCATCTTGAATTACATGGTCTTCACTCATTTTCCCTGTTTTCCAGCTTAGGGGGCTGGGTACCCTAAGATCAGCTGGACTTACTATTAAATACTGAGGCAAAGACATGGAAGTACCTCTGCCCTTTCCTCTTTCTTTGTTACTGTGTTTCCCTCCCCATCTAATAAAGATAGAGATTCTCCTTAGCTCTTCTTTTGTTGCTAATTGATTTATAATATATATAAACGATATTTATAATATCGTTATTGTTGTTGTTGTTTACGGAAGTAGCCAGATTAAGTTCTAGCTAGGCTTTGGCTGTTCCCCTCTTTTCCCTGCATAACTTCATGACATCCTTATAGTCCTCCTGAGTTATCTACCCCATTTTCCTGAGGTCACAAACACTTCTTTTTTTCCCAAGTTCTAGCCAAAGCCCTCTGTTCAGTGAAAACTTTCTTCCCTACTGGCTTGTCTTTTGCTACATGGAGACAGTCTGCTCCTGCACCTTTAAGTTTTCTTCTTGAAGAATATCCAGCCTTCCACAACCCCCTTGCCCTCAAGGACTGCTTTCCAAGGGACTCTGTCAATCAGTTTCTTAAACAGGCTAAAATCTGCCTGCAAAAGTCCAAAGTGGCAGTTCAGCTGAGCCCCTTCCATCTCCAAGGATCGAAAGCTGTATCATTCCGTGGTCCCTGTGCCCAAGATGGCCTTCAGCTACCACATCACCCACAATTCAATCTCTGGTCACAAGCAAGCCTTCCCTAGTTGGCTCCCTCACCAGCTGTGTCAGGCAGTTTTCTTCCACGCACTCCAGGAACCTCCTAGACCACTTTCTTTCTGCCATGTTGTATTCCCAGCAGACATCTAGTAAATTGGAAGTCTTCCACAAGAACAAGGGCTAGCAACTGTGAGACTTCTCCCAGCTGCTTATAGAATATTTCATCTGCACCTTCACCCTGGTTGAGTGGTCTGTAACACACCACCACCAAGCCTTATTGGCCCTAGAGCACCATCAAGCTCTAGACAATTGAAACACCCCCAAATGTACATAACTACATGTACATACTCTACATCACCTCTCCTTCCTTTCCTGTCCCTTCTGAAGTGTGATAAAAATGTATATCTCATATATACATATATTAATATGTATAAATACCCAGGGATGTGCTGAACAGACATAACAAAGGCAGACCGACCTAACACAGCTTCAGCTGTGTTAAACTCATGCCACTGTGAATTTTTGCAAGACCCAAGAACAGAAAAAAAAATTCTTTGCTAGGTTGAAAGCCTGTTCTAATGTTGTATATATTCTTTCAGATACTTCAGTCTTGTCAAATCCTAGATCTTCATTTTTCCTTCATCTTGGCCTTTTCAGAGTAGGAGATGGCATGAGCTTTCACAGTGAAATGAAAATTCCAAACCTATGAAGAGACATATAATGCAACCAAAGCCAATTTAGAGATGTTTTTATAAAGTATTATATACTATTTTGTTGTTACATATAAAATATGTGTATGTTATGCCAGTAATTACTCTTTGTTCTTTTTTAAAATCTAAGATTCTGGAATTTGTATATTGAGAACTGGAAAATTAGTAAAATCTTATTTTGATTGGTTTTTAAAACAGTTATTATGAATGCTTATATGTTAAGGGTATTTGCAGATATATATAAATAGCAATAACATTTATTGCAAATACCTAACTCTAGATTAGGTATATTCATTGCAAATACCTAATCTAGACTTAGGTATTTGCAATGAATGTTAATTGCTGTTTATTTATTTGCAACACATATAAAGGTCATGTGCTTTTCTTTTAAAAAAATGTAAAAACATTGAAAACGCTTATTCTAAATTAAAAGTAATGAGAATTAAAATAGCTATATAATTTTTAAATTATTTACATTATAAGATCAGAACCAAAGTGGGAAACTAGCTTTATCAAATCATATTCATGTAATGAAGGAAAAATCAGATAATGATTCCTCTTAAATTCTAATTGTTTAAAATATTTTAAAATAAATGTTTTGTACCTATCCAGTCTTGAGTGTAATTGCTTTAAAATGTTGAGAAACTAGAAAAATTGCATCTCCATCATGCAGAATCCTTGCCTTCAAAGCCTATTTGTCAAATAGTAGAAGAGCCTAGATGCCACTCACTCTTATTTTATTAATCTGTGGAGAGATAGAATGTAAGAAAATAAAGATAGTGCAGAAGGTAGTCTCACACCTGAGGAGTTGCAGCTGTACCAATCACCAAAGATTAGGAACAGGCCTGTCCTTAATAGGCCGCAGCTGTGTCCAATAAGAAGATGAGTGCTGCAGAAGATTGGGTTAGCTGAGTGAGGAGAGATGGAGTTTGTTGGCTGTGCTGTGAAGGAGTCAGTGCTGTGAGGAGATGCCCATGAGAAATCACTGAGAAGGTATGGGACTTTTGCAATATGATGACAAGATTAATCTTTTGGCATTAAATATAATAGTTTCATGTTTTTGTGTTACTTATAGATCACTAAAATAGAATAGAATGGAAAGTGGGAAAGGGAAGAAAAAGAATATACAAATTGTAAAGACCGTTCTTTAAATGATTACTCAATGTGTTTTTCTTCAATCAATGTAAATGTTAAATAATGTTGTATAATATCACTGAAAAAATACAACAGCAATATCAGAATCAGAAATTAATGTCTTAAATGTGTGAAAACTTTAGGAAAGCTGATAAACAGAAAAAGAGAAACCAGTTATCACGAATTAAAAATACAAGGCAGAAACTTAAACAAGATTCAAAGGTCTACTTAAAGCATATTTTGAGGGACCTTTTCATCATATTCCTCATCCCCCACAAAAATAATTCATTTAACGGCTCTTTTTATAATACTTTACACATAATTCTGATTTCTAGTAGAAATGTCATAAGCAAGAAAATTGGCCAGGAATGTGTGGGACAATAAAAAGAGTTTTTCAAGTATATTAATGGCAATAGGCAGTGTAAAAAGAGCTGTTACAGAATGAGGATGGCCACCTCCCAAACAGGGGCAGGGACCAGGCAGAAGTGTTTAATGCATTCTTTGTGTATGTCTCCAAAACAGATGAGGAAACAAGGAGGTTTCAGTGCCATGAGGTGACAGGAGTCTCCAAAGGAGACCAACAAAGATGTTGGAGGGCCTTAAGAAGAAGCCATATGAAGAGAGCTGAGGTCACTTGGTCTGTTCAGCCTGGAGAATAGGAGGCTGACAGGAGAACTCAGTGAATTCTACAGTTGCTCTGTGAGGGGAAGAAGAGGGGCAGGCACTGATCCCTTCTCTGTGGTGGCCAGTGACAGGACCCAAGGGCCTGAAGCTGTGTCAGGGGAGGTTGAATATTAGGACAAGGTTCTTCACCCAGGGAGTGGTTGGGCATTGGAATGGGCTCCCCAGGCAAGCAGTCACAGCACCAACATGGCAGAGCTCAAGCAGCATTTGGACAATACTCTCAGGCATGGTGTGATTCTTGGGGCTGTTCTGTTCAGAGTCAGGAGTCTGATTCAATGATATTTGTGTGCCCCGTCCACCTCAATCATTCTGTGATTCTGTGAAAAGGATAGCAAAGAGGAAAAAAATAAAATAGAAAGACATGGTATAAGCAATCAAAGGTCTGATGTTGTACTTAGTATGGTCCAGGAGGAGTCAGATAATTCAGATAGAGAAATTATTAACCCTGCTTATATGGAAGTACTTGTTGTTTATGTTTTACTTTCTCACCACTGTCTTACTCTTTTTTTACAATATAGCACTTGCTATGTTTTCAGCTCATTGTTGGTTGCATGGTAATATGATTCTGAGAAGTTACTGCTTTCATTAATAATAGCACTGCTCCTTATGAAATATTTGAAGGTGGTGGATTTGTCTTGTGCTATTTCTCTTTTTTATAGACATAAATGTCCGAACTGAGACAAATTTTTTACCATCCCTACCCTCACCTACCCAGAACTAAAACTGGAACAAATTTCTTCCTCTGTGATGGTAGCTCAGGAATATGGTTGAAACCATACTAATTAGAAGGAAATTGGTGCTTAAGTGTTTGTTGAGTATAACTATCCTTACTCTCCATAATAACTTTGGGTAATTTTTCTACAATTTTCATTTTGTAAGAACTCTCATCAGCACAAGAGTGCTCAGCAGAAGGAAGAGATCAGCTGCATCTGAGTGTCTGTTTACATCCTAGCAGGCTAGAGTCCAACCATCTTAAGGTCACACAGCCTTAATCATTAGAAACTTCTTTCTGCCCTCATTTAGAAAAAAATCTGAAAAAATCATGCAGAAAAAAATTGCTTTTTTCTTACATGACTATTCATAGATCTTATTACAGCTTATAGATCATGTCCTAGTAAATCATATTAAAGGCAGGTTAAGAGTGGTGCCTGGCAGAAAGGGAATATGACATTTTTAAGTCTACACAGATGAGCTAACACCACAAACATAGGTCAGTGTTCTCACACAGCCACTATGTGTTCAAGGTTGAGATGACATGTATTTTAGTCAGCTAAGTAATAAGCCCAGCAAGATGCAGTCTAGGCAATGCTCCTGAATTGTATCCTCATTACTGTCTTTGTCTTGCTCTGACAGTGGCTTGTTTAAACATAGTGCTAATCCAAGAGCTTTGTAGAGCAGAGAATCACAATGTTGTGCCCCTCTGTCCTTCACTAGCGTTATACCCTGTGCAGTGTGTGGCAAAGTTCCCAACAGCATTTGTGCTGCATAAAATACGTCTGTGCAGAGGAAAATACATCTTGAGGTTCCAATACTCCATCTGCTTGAAGTATTCTTATAAATAGTGTAGTGATTTTGAAAGAACAATTAAAATAGTTTGTCTTAAATTTCCTTAATCTTGAATGTCATTCTTCTCTATGCTTTGTGATTTTCATAATGAGCACAATGCATTTTTCAATTTATATCGTATGTCTTAGAACATGACCACTAAGTCTTCTTTTCCTTTTTTTTTTGCTTTCCCAGAGGGCCACTGTCTTTCAGGGTGAAGGAAGGAACGTTGTTTTAATTTTAGGTATAGGTTGCATTTCAGGCTTCTCAACTGTGCCTGTGTCCTTTTAATGGGAATTATATGCACATATCAGAGAAAATAGGTACTTAAATATCTGTTTTGATTGGCTAGATCTCTTTAAATAATTTATATACAACTGTAATCACAATGTTTCTTGTCTGATGAGCTTATGTGGAGCTTATATGCTTGATTCAATGATGGGGAAAAAAACCAATAGGCTAAGTTGTTGATAGTAACTCCCAGGGAAAATATTCTATACTAAAGGATTGCTACTGTAAGTATTGAAAATCTTGAAATGTTTGAAAAATTGAAATTATAAAACCACCCAAGGAAACTATTGTATGTAATCACCGTCGTCTTTTTCTCACAGCTTGACTCTGTGACAGTTTGATGGGTTTATTGCAGTTGGCATGGATTGCTTTGGCTGAACTAAATGGCAGCTATCTCACATGCCCTTGATTGTGTTCAGACTAATCAGACGCTTTTGAAGTGATGGCTTTTGTGTGGTTTTGAGGAATGATGCATTTTAAAAACTGATATATCAAGGCATTTTAAAGTAAAGGTATTCCAACAAGACCTGTATTGCCTCAATGAAACCCTACTGGGATCTATCTACCTCTCTCTTCAGTAACTTAGGGGCAAAGATGAGGTTAGTTCTTTGTTAAGACAGTATGAGTCTTTGTTTTTAAAAAAAAAAATATATATATATTGCTTAAAATTACCATCTTATTATAACCAAATTAATTCTAAGTCAGATCTGGAGATCCTCAGCACAAATTCTGTTACAGTGACTAAAATATAATTGGCTTAAAGGACAGTTAAATAGAGACTGGGGATGTATTTTAAAAGTCACAAATTATATAAGGAGAATTCTTTTATTAAGGAGGTTTAATGTTAATGTATTTAAAGAAATATTCTCCACTTTGTTTTGATCAAAGCTTCTGCTTATAGACAGATAAAGATAGATAAACAGAATGTAGACAGTACATACCCTTTGATAGCTACAACACAATGCCTGTAAGAAAAGAAGGTGTTCCTATCAGCTCCTTCTTGGGGGATGAATGTATTGAATGTCCTTTTTCATTTCCTGGAGGGTGACATATGTAGTCCCTCACAAAATAAGGGCAATATCATTAGCCATCACTTAGATGAATTCTTTTCCATCAATCTACTAAGCTTGAGCTGCTAATATTTACATGTAATGCATTTAGTGTCTGAAGTTTGTATTATGCATAGTGAGTCATGATGGAAATGATTTGCATTGTCTTCTTCTGTAGCAAAATGGTATAATATGCCTTGAATGCTTAGTCCAGTGTGGCCATTAAATGTCTCAAGTGATATAGCATCATCTGTTGGAACAAACTTCTGCTTCTCAATGTAGTGTGATACCTTCTTTTGTGATCAGCCTCCTTGATACTAATGGAGGTTGGATGAGGTGCTACTGTCCAACGAACCAGCACAGACTGTCATTGGCATCATTTTCCTGTTCTTTGTCTATAGCATTTATCAATTAGTCGATTCCATCTCGTTGTGTTTAGATGTATACCCTCTGAAGTACCTTCTATTTAAACATGTCTGTTTCTCTTCAGGAAATTAATGTAAGCAGTCATTAGAAATTGAATCATCATGAAAGGAATCACTTCTTTTCTCCTAAATTCCCTTCTTTTTGGAGTCTCTGATATATTATGGCCTGTACAATACACAACTCACTTTTATATGTTCCCCTTGTACTAATCCCATGCTTCTCCTTTGTTCACTAGAAGTGGAAAAAGTCGCAGCTTTGCTTGCTGCTTCTTCAGCCACTCCTCAGTCCCCATAGTCCACATGGTCAAGGCTGTAGTGTTTCCTATTATTTTTCTTAGAATCTTTATTGTTGAGAATCCTTGATTAAGATATGTATCATGGAAGACTGGACTAAGATTTCCCTGGATAGCTGCCTTAGTATAAACTACAAGTTAAAATTAAAACATATACTTGTCTAGAATATGCTATTAGATTTCAATCTCTCCAGTGCCGGAATATTTCTTTCCCTCTTTAAAACCCCTCTAATTTGCAAAAACCTTAACCTACAGTTGACCTAATCTCTCTGCTCATGTCATTAGAACAATTCCAAATCTCTGCAGATAAGTCAAAATGCAGTGTCTATTCTAGTACTACCAAACACTGCCCTTACCAGGTTATCTGTGAATCCATTTTCCCTGCTACTGAGGAGAATTGGTTACATTCTCCCTTGCTAGAGGTCAGATCAGAGTGAATTTTGCTAATTGCTTTCAGTAACAGAGCTGACAATGGTAAAAATTAAACGGGCAGACAGAAAAAGAGCAAGACACAGTAAGCAGTGAGCAAGTGTCAATGGTAATTATATCTTGGTTCCAGCATTCATTTTATTAAAGGTAATGGAAAAAACGGGGCAAGTGTTTAAGGGTTCAGATATGGCAATTACCTTTTTCCTTCTCACCGCAAAGATGTGTCCCTTGGTTTACTTTCTTTTTCATTTTCCTTTATTTTTTTTCCAGCTCACAGTGAATCCTCTCTAAAATATGTTGAGACTGTTTATGGGCCTTGTGTCTTATGTTTGAAACAAAAGTAGAAAGAT
This sequence comes from Melozone crissalis, assembly GCF_028551555.1. Classification (NCBI taxonomy): domain Eukaryota; kingdom Metazoa; phylum Chordata; class Aves; order Passeriformes; family Passerellidae; genus Melozone; species Melozone crissalis. Next base: position 27,865,231 of record NW_026535784.1, on the reverse strand, counting down.
TCTTCCCTATTGTAGATTGGAGATAATGATCCCAGCCTTCTTTGCCTCGATTTAGATGGCTTTAAAGGTGTGTGTTCATATATAGTAAAGGGAAGTGGAATTCCTCCAGAAGGAGATTTCAGCATCTACCCTAAAGTGCAGGGTTTGAATTCCTAGTGGAATCTGTAGTACTCTGACAGCCGTGAGGCTGAGCAAGATGCAGGGGTGTTACATACTGAAGTACCAGCAGACACCTTCCTCTTTAAAGGAAAAAAATAAAATTCCAATTCTCCTCTCTAAGAAAAATGAGATATTTACTTCTATAAACGATATTTATATTAACACAATGAGATATATAATCATGGAAGTAAGAGTTATAGTAAGTGTTGTATCTAGCCCTCCAGGATGACTTCCATTTATATCAATTACATTTCTTGAGGTTTTTTGTCACTTATGACAATTAAGACTGTTTTTTAAATAGTATACACTGAGATTTCTGTGTCATCAGATTATACTAGGGCAGAGAATCCTAGACACAAGCTTTCAGTATCTCTGTCTAAAACTACTCAAATTTCTCTGGTATTCAGACTAGTCCTCTTTGTGAGGAATCAAAAATCCAGAATACAAAAAAAAATTATAACCACAAGTTTTCCATGGATGAAGAAGCAATACATACAGGCTTATACCTCTTCTATAGAACAGAAAGAACGTGTCTTAATTTAAGCTTGCATTTTGTCACAGATGAAGAAGGAATATAAATTAAACATTCTATTATTGTTCACCATTGGATTCTGGATGATACAGGTGCTTTTAAAGCATTTAATTGTAAACTCTCATAATATTTTTGTCATCTGATTTGAAATCTTCCTGTGTAAGAGATCTTTACCCTTAGCAGACCGATCCAGATTGTGATGTATTTCAGTATATGACATACACTTTCTTTCAGTTAAACTAGTTGAATTGAGCATTGCCTTTAAATCGTAGCCTGCAGGAGAGGTTATTTCACCCTTATATTATTTGCTTAAAAGTAAATTATTGCAAAAAGAAGTTTCAACCAGAACTGCAACATTTGTACACTTCTGATACATATTTTTATTATGAGAATATGAATTCAGATCTCATTCTTCTTAAGCTTAGAAACATAATCTGACTGCTACATAAGCATTTAAAAATTCTATCAAATCAGCTTCTCCCATCTGCCAAAAATTGCTTTTTTGACAGTGGTTTCTCTTCCTTTTCACTTTCTATTACCTTTCTCCTTTGCGTGCTTCACTAGCTCCTTTTTTGTTTATATCTATGTCTAGATACCTTATCTTTGACATTGAATTTAAGTCAACTCCCAATTATTTATTTGAGTGCCAGATTGACCATAAGAGAGATACAGAGTTGTCTCCTTGCACAGCTGGTTCAGGATCAGCAGAGGTTATTGAGCGCTGAGCCTGCATCCTGGGGATCTAAATGCATTCCTCCCAAGACCATCACAGGTGGGTTTGGTTCTGCAAGCAAGGTACAGAAACTTCCAACTACTGCAGGGACAAACTGGGCTCTTGCCACATTCATAAAACCTGACACAATGCTGTTCATGCTAGCCTTGGCTGACTTCCATAACCTTTGTTTGCCTTGTCTCTGTCATTCCCATTATTTTCTGTTATTTGTGATGTTTCAGCTCTCATTACAGAAAACTTCTTTCCTTTCTCCTCTAATTCCATGCTGCTCTTCTTTATATGTGTTTTCTTTATATCTGAACTTTTATACTGCATTTGTATTCCATGAGGCTTCTACTTGTATGTTCCTCTTTTTCTATACTTTGTCAGGATGTTCTCACCAACATCTTAAGTCATACTTAAGCTTCTCAGTAGGATGTCTTTGACTAATAGGATTGTAAGTGTCATGGTAAGGAGGACCTAGTAATTTCTACTTTTACAAAACATTCTTATTGTATTTTATGTTTAATAGAGTATATTCTGCCTCTATCACCCTGCCTCTCCCAAAGAAGGAAAGATGGTAATGGTAAAACAAAAACAGATTAGGATTCTCTGTAGAGTTTTCTCTAATCCTGAAATTTACATAGTGCTTAGAATGCAGTTTCTTCGTTCTTTTGTGGTATTTTATTCTTCTTTGTACGTTTTGGCTTGATTTAGTACCAGAAACAAAATTGCATCCAGTACAGATCAACTGTTACAGACTGAAAGTCTGCCTCACTACCTCTAGAGTTTACTTTTTTCTGATTTGGGAATGCTGACATTTTAATGAAATATCCTGTTCTGATTGTGTATGAGGATCCAAGTGGATTAAATTAACATAAACATATGTGCGCTTGTCATACTGGAGTGACTTACCAAACTGCCTGTAATATCACCTTTCCTTAAAAGAGTGAATAAGCTCAGTAGTTTGATTGTAAGTAAAATGTGGTGTAGGTTTTTTCCGTACATTATAATAACTTGAACTTAGAAAACATTTGGTATTACACTGTATTATGATCACCCATTCTTTATGAAATTCCCAAAGAAGCCCGTGTACAGATGCAATACAACCATGCATCATCTGAATGCAACATCCTTCTGGTACATAGTGTAATGACCTTTCATTGACTTTATTGCTGGACAGATTCACAGTTGTTAAAGGCTTAATTTCACACATTTAGGTTCCAGCAAAATCATTATTGTCATGATAATTGCAGTAGTTATTGTAATAATGGAGCTCTAGCATACCATTGAAAAACTACTCTAAGGATGGTCAAAGTCAGCTACTTCTAACAACCAAAACAATCCATTTTTGGTGCTTCTTTGCAAGTTTTAAAATGCTATCTTCTGTATATTTTTATATCCAGCTAAAATTGGCAAGTTTAATGCAAAATAATTAACCTTTTTCAAGGTTATTTAATGAAGAAAAGTTCTATTTTGATGGTTGCCCTTGTTGTGTATTGTGATTGTTCATTACCTGCAACCATGAGTGTCACACCAGTGAAATGGTAGAGTAATAACAAGATCTGGATCTATCATATTTTAACAGTGCAGCAAGTACAAATGCATCATAGGATGAACACATTTGGGATAGATATATGGCACGCAGCTCTAGGTCAGAGGCTCTGATTTGCCAGTTTGAAAATAGCTCAGCTTAGCAGGGACCAAGGCTTGTTACGTGATGATTATTGTGTGAATTACTTAATTCACTTCCTAATTGACAGGTTGTTATATCCACAAAAGCTAATGCCACAAATGGCACTCCAGCTTGCACTATTGGTAGAAACAGTGAGCACTGAATGGGGTATATAGACTACACTGCTGTCTTACTGTCACAAATAGTAGTTCAATAGCAGCAATTATGTATGCCAGTGGGAAATGGGGGTAGCTTTTTTCTAAAGAGAACAATGCACGGCTCAGAATTTCAGGGACGTCCATTTTTCACCTTTCACAGAAGCAAAATGCATTTCAAAAAGAAAGAAAAATTTGTTAGAAGTAAAATTTGTCATACTGAATCACCATATGTTTGGGTGTACCAAATAAATATTCTCAGAGTTCCCTAAAGGAAATTTTTAAAAATCTATTTTAATGATCTTCAGAGCTTTCCCAGTGGTCAAGTATAAAAGTCTGAGTATAAAATATTGTAGCATACCTTTGTTGTATTTACATATAGTAATATATAAAATTTTTTTATTCTTTGTACTACTCTTTCAATATATGCTGCTGTTCAAGTAGAATATATTGTATACTAAATTTTGACTCAAGTTTGGGGATCTGTCATTTTTAAGTAGGGGACTATATCAGTAAACCTATACAGCACTAGTATAGAGTGAATTAGAAAAAAAAAAGCAGTTAGACAGGAGCGGGATTTTTCATATGCTAGCGGTTCTTGTTGGTGGCGCTGGCAATTTTGACCCAAAACCAGAGGGGAAGGAAACAGAGAGAGACTGAGAGTGAGAGGAAGGGAAGGGATGGGAGACCGGGAAGAAGGAAGGGAACATGGAAGGAAGGGAGGGAGGGGGACTCTTCCACATTTAAAATAGATTCCGAGTCCTGTCCTTCCTAAACAACAAATAAAGGTTTAGCCTTAGAATTTTTTTTTTCCCCATGGGTTCTCTTTTACTGCTTTGCTTGACAGATTTTATTGTATTATCTGGTATTTGTATCTATCCCAAAACAGGAAGTTATTGATGGCTCATGTCTTTATGATGAAAACTACTAGGAGAATAAAACAAAATAGCTATTAGAGATTATGAAATAGCAATATTTGATATTTAGTTACTGTTATTGGATAAATTCCAAGTGCCATGAAATTATCCTAAAACACACAGGAAATCTGAAGTAATATATAGGTGATGTTACTGCACTATTTGGTGTTTACTTCTTATCCTAAGCCTGGTTGTAACAGGAGATACAGACCTTCCAGTATTCTATTCTTCTGCTATTGCAAATATTCTAGGTTATGGTACATGAAAGCTCCCATAAAAGCTTTTCCAGTCTCTCACAACTGAGCTACTGAGAATTCAGCATTTTGTAGACTAAGAAACTTGGTGGATCAAAGTTTTAGTTTTGTTCACCTCTCGGAAGTAAGTGATGATTTTTAAGTGCTGATGATGAACTGGAAAAATTCCCATGCTCTTCTTTTGTAGATAAGATCCTTGTGTAGGTATATTTTCTTTTGTGACTTAAGGAAAACTATTTCCAACTTTTTGTGTCTTAAAATTTTACTCTGATGATAATTTTTAAGGTTATGGGAGGAAGTGACAGTAGGCCTGAAGATCTAGATTAACTCTACTTTAGCCTGCCTCACTTATATTTTAAGACAGAATTCTATGAGAATATTCCAAAAGTAGATATAAATAGCATTTCTAAATACTGGGGCTTGCAATGCTGGTCCAGTCTAAGCACAGATTCCCAATACTCCCTGAAGAGCAAAGACACATGCACAGACACACCCAGACAGCACCTCACTCCTGACCCCTGCCGTGTCACCACTCCTGTCATGGTGGTGACTTCAGCAATACTTCTGAAGGGTCTGTGCTCTTTCTGAGAAAAGCACTTAAGGCACATTTTAAGCCCTGTTTGTTGTCATTTTGCTTCCCATGGGTTTTGAGAGAGGAAATGAACAACAGTGGCCATGTTGAGTTGCTGATAACTTGCTTGTCTTCTCTCACTACTCTCCTCTGCTTAGTGGAGACAAGCAGGGTTGCCTAAGTTAAAGTAATTGCTATGTTATATGCCTGGTATTGTGGTTTCTTTTTCCCTGATATCATCCCATGCCTTATCCTCCATATCACTTCAGCTCCTCAATTTCCAATTTCACTGTATCAGTCTCCTCAAGCCAGCATCAGTCCACTTACTTTCACTCTCCAAATTATATATTCCAGTCTCAGTGTCAGCTCTCTCATTTTTACGATTTTATTTATTTGATAAGAGAAATGGGGAATACTTTATTTTTGTTAGATCTGCAGGGAGTTTTTTTCATTCAGGTATCATTAACTAAGAGACCTATTTCTAATGTAGCCTCTTTTGAAAATGTTAACATTCTTGGTTCACATGTTGCACACTGTGATAGGAAGTTTACCCCAGAGGAAAAAAACCCTGAATACTAGCATCAGAGTGGAACACTCTGGAAATGGGATAATTTTCATCAATTCATAGTTGTTTGATGTAAAAGCTAGGAGAAAAGGAAGTTGTAAAATTGTGCTTTGCTGACACCCAGGAAGAAAATGGACCTTAAAAAAAATACAAGAAAGTTTAGGTTGTGAAAATACTTGAATCATTTAAAACTAAGAATAAGCCATATTAAAAAAATCTAGCTGTATTAGTGCTAAGTAGATTAATAGCTATCTAACTGTTAAGTTCTTATTCTATGCAGCTTGAGGAGCATGCATACAGCTAGGCTATAAACTAATTATTTTATTTTGGATGGTAGTGAGATCAGAGCTGAACAAAGTAAACTCTAAACTTCAACACCTGTTAAATTACTGACAAATGTTTTGATGCATAAATTGTTTAAGTATTTTATCTGTGTTTTGTGCTCAGAAGTGCAAGTTGAACATCCTATATCTCCGTTTAGTAAAAACAAAAGTATGGGGGAACACTTTAACCTCAATTATTGTGGTGAGAAATTTATTTTAAATTGGAACCTATGTCTTTAACAGGGATAGGGCTATAAAATTGTAGGTCTTCATTTCCTTCCCTGAAGCCACAAGCTACTTGCTGCGTTGTACTATGAAACTTTAATGCACTGTATGTTCAGTAAGGTACGTCTAGGATGCTCAGAAGAAAGAAAAGAAATATTTTATCCATGTAATTTTGGGACTGTTTCTTCCAGGAAGTACTTAGGCTATGGTATTTGGAGTTTTAAGAGCAATCAAACATTATCATGTGGCAATGAGCCTGCATTCCCTCAGTCACCCCACCTTTATATCAGGGAGAGCCTCAGGATGATGGTTTTGTATTTTCTATATGTACAAACAATTCCTCAGATCTCAACAAGCGTAACTACAATGTTGTTTGCCCAGTCAGTATGTGAACTGCTGCTCTTAGGCAACTGACTTGCTGTTCAACTAATTGTGGCTTTAGGTTTAACTATATGACTAGGCTTAAGTAACAATCTGTTCACAAAACTTTATTAATACAGAAATCCTCCACCATTCAGTACTTTACATTTTCATAAACAAAAGACCCATCTGTGCCAGCTCTCCACTTTTCTCATACATAATTTTTCTGCAGGTTTTTTCAGCATTTCTATAAGACCTATAAGCTAATGAGGCCAGAGATTGGGCCTACACAACCCCCAAATGCAAAATAACAGCATTAAAAGGGCCTAGATTCATACAATAAGTTGAAAGGAATTGGAAGAAAAGAGCCATGCTTATCATGGAAAATACTGGCTGCTTATAACTCAAAATGAGCAGTTACTGTGCTACAATTACAATACTTCTTAGCAGGCAAAAATATTTTCTGCATACGATCTCAAGAATGTCACATTTGCCTCTTCAGTTCTTAATTTAAATGTACTTAAAATATATCAGATCTTATGGCACACTAAATTTTATAAAACCTTTTTGACTTATTTTGCTAGACAACATAAACTTTAATATTTCATTGGGAAATGCTGCAAAAATGAAAAGTGAATATGATGTAAATTTCCCCCTGAATGTTCACAAATGTGAGAACTTTTCCTATCAGTGCATAGTAAAGACTTGCATTTTGTAAAGCAGTCTTGCTCCTTGAAAAAATGCATTTGATACCAACTACATTAAACATAAGTTGATTTTTCATGTAGATGGCCTCGAGAAAATAGAATATCACCTAGCATATTACAATTTTGAAACATTCATCCTTTGTGTTCAAAGCTTTTAATATTGGTAACTCCCAAGAATTTTAAGAAGTGAAGGTCATTACATTTTACCTATCTTTCTGTGGAACCTACAGGACTGTCATAACCATTGAATTCAATAGCAGTCTCAGGTATTAGTTCCACATGTCTAATATTTTTACCTCTTCTGGTTTAAGTTCATAAACCATAATCTCATATTTCATTTAAATCTGTGTTTTGTGGGAGTTCATAAATATGTATTTGATGCAAGGGATAGAGCAGAACTCAATCCCAAGATGCTGTTCGGGCTAAGTGGAATCTCCTTAGGAACCGCTTCAAAGATCAATTCCTCTTGTCCATAAAAAATAAGTTTAAATTGTCTTCTATGAACCTGCTGTTAGCAATTGTACTGTTACATTATGTATGATTCTTTGACTGCTCATTGCTTCAACAAACTGCACAGTGCTCCATTAGTGATTTTCAATTTCATGCTAAGCTTTGCAATTTATTAGTGTTGTTTAGGCTAATGTACTATTATTTTGCATATTTTATATCATATTTCATTTGCTATTCATATGACCTAACAGTTAAGTATTGGGGATCAATAAGCCCACTGAATGTTCATATTAGGAAGAAAAGGAAAGTCATGCAGGCAGCCCAATACATAGTCAATTAGGATGAAGTTGGGGGTTTTTTGCAATTTACAGGTTTCCTTCCTGTTTGCTTAGAGATTTGACTGCAGGTTTCCAAACAGTGGTATAATGACCAGATGCACTTACTCATGAAAATAATTTGGTTTAGTAATGATCCCCTAATTGTAGATACCTGGACCATGTTCATGTGGATTCTTTGCCAGTATGCTGTCTCTCTGTATGTAAATACCAAGATTAAATTCAGCTTAAATACCACCTACTTCCAAGAAGCAGGTGCAGTTCCACATTTATTTTGATTTAGATTTTGTCTTTCAAAGGGCTGTGCACTGATTCAGAAAGGGTATTAGTCTAAGGAACACATACTCCTCCCTCCAAAGCTTTTTAAAACTTAAAAATTTTGTGTGCTCAATCGACATATGTTGTAGAAAAGCAGGAAAAAAATCAACAAGCATCAATTCAAATTTTCAAATTATTTTACTTCAAAACTTTTGTCATTCATTTTCTTAAAATGCAGAAAGCAGTACAGCTACAAAAATAGACTTTTAAAAGTATTAACAATGTGATTTAACATAGAAATGTGTATGTAAACACATGTCAGGTTTGCTAAAATATTAATGCCAGCAAGGAACAAAGTATCAAGTATCTCACTGGTACCTTGTAAATAGAGAGTAGAACTTAATTTGGCATGTTCCTGAGGATGTGGATCAAGGTACTGCTCAGTAAATATTATAGTAGAATCAGCATATAAGAGTTATAAAGTATTGATAGTCCTGTTTTCCCTTTGAACATTTGCCTTTTGTATAAAATTTAGCATATGCAGTTTTCCAACATTGATCAGAAGCTACAAGATTTTTTTTAAAGGCAAGATAGGTATTAGTTGATAAGCAGTAGTTAATCTTACAAGGTTCTATTACTTTTTGTGGTTTAAATGCTACATCTCAAATGCTAAAAATTCTAGGATTTTTGCTCATATTCAGTAAAGAAAAATATTAAGACCTAGTTTCATATAGAAACTTTCAGCAACAACATAACCTATAAGTAATTTTTGGATAAGATTTTTTCAATCATGAAAACTCACTTTAGTATTTTCATTTTTGAAATCTCTACATTTATAATGGAAATCCAACATCCTTGCTTTCAATGTAAGCAAATGTTTTCCCAAAATCAGTCTGTTTATTGATTTCCAAAACCCATGTTACAAAGAAAACTCAGAATTGGTCTGAAGGTCTAGGGTTAGCAGGAGGTAGATTTAATTGCTTTTTGGAACCATTGAGTGCCAGATTCTCTGCCTGGATGCTTTGGGATCCTTTGTGTTCCCAACTGTGGGCAATCAACACAGCCAGACAGCCCCAGAGGCAAGATCTGCAAAATTCCACTTGCCAAACCAGTCTCCATGGGATTGATAACAAATAAGGCTTTTTCCTCAAAACTCCATGTATCCACAAAGTATTTCTGGTTGGGCATTTTATCACAGTCAAGTTAAACTGAGTCTAACTGTATCAGGTCAGGCTTGCATACACACACAGAATTATAGATCTATAAACCTAGTATCTTCAAAGCTGTAATTGGAAAGTTCATTAGTTGTTGATTTATAGGCATTTTACTACTAGACTTTCCTGATCCATACCTTTCCCATACTGGCGCATTGAAATGCAACAGGTACGCAATGGCATCAGTAGTAAAATCTCCAACTACTTTCCCTTATATCTCTGCCTTCCCCATTTAGACAGCCAGTCAAGAGCTTCTTGGCATGTCAATGGCTTCTTTCTCTGTCAACATATGGAGAAACTAGAGCTTCTTTCTACATTCCCCTGTGACACACGCAGCCCTCGTTGTACCCATCTGGATCTGCTGCTACTCCTCATAGACACCTAGCACATATCTTTCCCAGGGCCAATGTAGGGAAAGTAGTGATGTATCACTGTGTGCCAAAACTCCTTCATGACAGCTAGCGAGAGCAAAAGTTTCCTTCGTAAGGACAGGTTTTTTTTCATGTCATGGTCTAAACCAAAGATAGCTGGAAAATGTCAGGACGGCATAAAGAGAATTGACATCATATTTATGATACGAAATACTTTCTCAATATCTGTGAATAGCAATAAGAGCTGCAGCTTTGTCAGACTACAGAAAGGCTTACAAGTGATATGGCAATCACAATAATTGCATTTGCAATAAATTCCTGGTCTAAACAAAGCATAGTTAAACTTCCATAAATATTTAGAAATTTATCCAGATCTACAGTGATTAAAGATCAGCTTTAAAGAATTATTTTGGTTGTTTGTTTTCCTTTATGCTGAAAAACATACATATATATATATACAAGTGGTCAAACAGATATAGACCATTAATGAAAAAGTAAAGCAGGCATCTGTGCTGAGAGATAAATGGTTGTGGTTCACAGCACTAACAATCTCTGCTGATGCAGCTGGTAGAGATCGTAAACCCCATGATGAAAATATCTCTATATCCATATTATGATGCTCTGAAGCACTGCAGGCACAGATGGCAGAACTTGTAAGTTCTCTCAGAAACATAGTTATGGTTCACAACATTTTCAGATTCTTCTGAAAGAGCAAATATAGCTTGTAAGCCCTGAGGAGAAGTTGATGGCACTTACAGACTATGCCAGTTCAGGTGGCAGACCTCGTAGACATTGGGAGAAAAAATAACTGTGATTCACAATGCCTGTCAGAGAAGTGCTAGCGTTTGCAAGCTCTGATGACGCAGTCAGCAAAGCAGAGTTTTGGCATGTTTATTTCAGGATGACATCTGAAAAAACATGGGGAAAAAGTGCCCATCGTGCAGCAAAGTGCCTTATATTTCTGGTTAGACATCTCAGGTAGATAAAAGACTAAACCAGTCTTCTTAGAACTTCACCTGTCAGTCCTAGGCAGTCTCATTAGTTCTTCTTGTACATTTAACAACACATTCAATACAAAACTACACAGAAAGTGTAGCTTTATTATGTTATTCAAAATGGCAAGTTACACGAGATGTAAATGAAAGAACAGTGCTCTGTAATTAGGTGTTTTCATCTAAATAATTTGTTTAGAGATAAGTACATGGATATTTGTGTATGTTTGGAGGGTGAAATGGCCACATCAAATGGCATTTATTTCTTTGAGAATTATTCAGAAGACTTCTATTGACTTTATGGACTTCATTGTGAATCAAATAGCATCTGTAATGAGATGGCTGTAGGTTTAAAAATATGTAACTTGCTGCAGTCCTACAATCATTTCTTTCTTAGTAATTGAGGTAATATTTTGATATTAATAGATACCTAAAGCTACAGAGATTAAGAAATGTATTTGAGTCATCAGTACTTGCTGGCTTGTAGAGCAAGTCCAGAAGACTATTGAAGGCAGAAATGAGTACAACCACTTCATAAACAGGGAAAGCCTCTGAGATGTGTAGGATTTCTCTGCCAGCAGACTTTACTTCTTGAGTGTTACCCAAGAGCAGATGCCTACCAGTTGGAAGCACTGAGGCAGGAAGTGTATGTGATGTGAGAAGAGTACTTTTGATAATTTGGTGTTCTTGAGTACATAGAGAGATGTGAAAATTAAGTACCTGTGCTTAACAAGTGCTCCTTGCCATGCTAAAAGAAATACTTTAATTAAATTATTCACATTAGATGCATAATACTTTTCATGTGTGTCTATGTTTATTTAAAATATATATAAATGCCTGTATGGACCAGTGGTATTGAGCACTGATCTTACACTAATAGGGGTACACTAGTGGATATTATTAATTTTTTCTGATTTTCTGTTGTGTTTGGAGAACAGTATCCGAAGGATTCAAATCCCTTCTGGTGGCAAAAACCAGATTGAAAATAAAAGTAATTTAAACAATTTAAAAAAAAAAAGTTGATGTAACTGAATGCTTAGTCACAATAATAATTTAATACTGAAATATAAAAACAGGCAAAGAAAAAAACCAAAACACACCCTCCAAAAAACCAACCTCACGCACCAGAAAAATAAATAAATTAAATGCAAGGACAAAATATGTTCTCTGGTGTTGGAAAGATTAAAGTATAAAAAAATAGGCCACAAGTAGTACTGGCAGGTATTGCTGCAATACCAGAAGAAATCATTTTAGTTTAAACAAAATGTTTAAACACACATTCAACACACATTCAAAATGTGTTTCTAAACTTTAAATCAAATCCTGTTATCAGACAAATGGAAAGTTTTGAAGGATGAATGTGAAAATCTTTGTAGAAAAATCTGTGTTGAAAATAATTTCTTTTCAATTTTCTAAAAGACATTATTTTCTGTCTTAGATGGAAATATCATTTTTGAATTTTTTTCAGCACTCACTCAGGCTTCATTATTATTATATAGTTTATATGTTGTTAGAAAAATATTGTGAAAGTTAAGATGAATTTTATCATTTCATCATCAGTTTTCCTGGCTTATTTACAAATGTTTAAGTGATAATATGACAAAATGCTTGGCAGATACAACCTCCCATATTTACGTTCTGGTGATAAAATTCTGGCCATGTTCACAGGCATAGTTGTATAGAGCGCATACTGGTCTTCATCTGTGTATTTCAGAAAGGATGAAGTAGGATAACCTCTTTTCCACTTCTTCCAGTAGAAATCTAATTTTAGATTCAATACATATCTAAAAGCAGTGTCTTTTTGGGCCTGAAGGAAAGGTGTTCACAGCCACTGGTATTGGGGTTTTGTGTAACACATCCAAAACCAAGTTTGAAGTACATTTCTTAGTCCTTTTCTGTGTGACTAGAAAACTCGAATGCAGAACAGAAAAAAACTGAAGCAGGAATGAACTATGACGGAGTTTCATCTCTATTGCTATTTTAACTAATAATGTGTGATATGAATGAACTGATAGCAAAGTAAAAGCATTAGTAGTATCTAAATACACTATGCACAGGTTTTGCTGCCAGATAATTATGGCTTTGCATTCATTCTCTGAAAGATACTCTTATGCTTTAATTTCTGCTATCAAATAACATTTCTCCATATATTATTCTCATATTGTAATATTATTAAGGGCTAGAGACAAATAAAAAGACGTTTTAATTCCCTTCTCTAGTAAAATATGTTCGCATATAATTTTCATAAGAATGTGACATCTTATTAAGAGCCATTAAAAAAAAAACATTGACATTATTTCCCAAGGCAGTGTTCAGGATTCATGAAAGTTTCAGTTGAGATAATATATGATACTTCTCAAGTATAGCTCAAGTACTAATTAATATACTTTTGCAAAAGCCAAGTGAGCATATTAAGTAAATATTATTTTCTTTTTCTCATATATGTGGAAATTGAGGTACAGCAAGGTTAAATGGCATATGTAATGCATAATCAAAACATTTAAGTGAAATTGTGGCAACGTATTTCCAAACATTCCTTTGATGCTCCAAGAGGAAATATATGGGAATGAAAATGCCTCTTGTTACTGAGTCCTCTTTCTATGATAGTCACTACCCTCAGCTCTAAGAGATCTCCAGGGGAAAAGATTAATTAGGTTTCAATTATGCTACAGAAAAATATGCTTTACATACTTATCATCTGAAAAGCATTGTGGTTTTTCTCTAATGTGTTTAAAAATTCAGAAATATTTTTAAAAGCCACTTAAAAAGTCAAGCCAAACTCAGACTAATGGAACATTGTGTCATCCTTGAAAGTGATGTATTCTCTATTCTTCTAGACTTTCCTGTATGATATTGTCTGAATTTCTGTGGATCATTATTGAAATTTTTCTAGGAGATTAATCAAACCAGTTGATGGATGTAGAGGATAATTTCTGCAGCTTTGCATGGCTTTTTAAGAGAAATAAGCTTCCAAACCTGAAAAATTAGGGAAGAACCCTAATTTCTCTTGGTTCTATATATAAAAGTTGCAGTTTGTCTCAGCATTTTATTATCACTTGCATTTTCTCACAAATGTTTGATATTCTAACCTTTTTCAGGAGAAAGTTTGACTTCTAGACATTTCAAATATATATTCTTAATTTTGACATTAAAACAAAGTTACAGACAGGATGCTTTTGAACTAATTTTTGTTGGAATTTCAGTTTATCGGTGTTATGTTTTTTAATAAAATAAATGTTTGGAGATTAGTTTGAAATATCCTTTTTTAAATCCTCTCTTCAGTAGAACCACATGTGAAACAGGAGTGAACAGAAAATTTTTTAGGATTACCTTAAAAAAAGGCTAGTTGAGTAGAACAGCATTGTAATACTTTTGTGTAGGCATTTATTCTATTTATCACTGAAGAATGCACCCAGAGTTTCCTAGACTGACAAAGCATCTGTAGTTTGGTCTTTTCCAAAATTCTGCACCAGATCTGGCTGATCTTTTGTTCCCCAAACAACCATGTTTATTTATCTGTTCTCCTTGTGTCTTGAAGCTCTTCTCCTTCAAGAATTTCATGTCTCTATTATTCACCTTACCCAAGGGCTCACATAAAGCTTTTCATGTTCATCTGATATGCTTGGCATTATTGGAATCCTAAATTATTGTTCAAGTGACAGTGCTGAAGTTCAAAATCAATCTCTTAGAGGGGTCAACACACGGTATGTAAAACCAATACATATACATTGAGTGGTTTTGATTTGTTTTAAGTAGATCTCTAATCTCTGCAGATAATGAGTGTGCATTTGTCACAGAAAATCAGTTCCAGCCCAGATCATAAGATGTTAGAGAAGAATTTTTTTCTGTTGTAAAGAAGAGAAAGACATTTTTTATGTCTTTATTAAAGCATAGGTTTCTTTACTTTAATAGTCAGCATTAAATGTCTTTTTCATTTCCAAGCAGTATAAAATCATTGGCAGAGGAAATTTAATCTTTAATAGAAACAATACATTCTCTTTTTTTAATGTTATTTTTAATTTTTTTTATTGATAACCTCATCCAAAAAGGGGTGAGTAATATAAAGGCCAGCTGAAATAAATAAGTAAAAGATTCACAGGAAGTGTTGTGTGAAATAAATAGTCCTTGAAAGAGAGGCAAGTTGTTGTGAACATTTGGGATCTCTTGGTTGTGTAGGTCATTATCTGGAACTCTAGTTCAGAAGTCAACCAATTTAAATAGAGCTTTATGAAGGCTGTCTAAGAGCTTAAAGATCAAGTGCACTAAAACTCCTGGAATACTACAGAATGTTCAATGAAGAAAACTTCACCAGTGGCAGAACTGAATTCATTTGCAACACACTGCAGCTCCTTCAACTTTACAAAACTGTGATAGAATACAATAGATAATATGACTTGGGAGAACTCTACAATGCTCATCTCACCCAACTGCCTACCCATTTCAGGCATATGTGAATTACATTAATTCGTATTTTTTTATTAACAAGACTCTGAGCTCACCAGCGAAAACATCCAGCTGAGCTTGGTGCTGTTCTTAACAGTACTGGACAGTTCTGTTTTCTTTACAGAGAGCTCTATCTATTTTTATTACAGCAATTTTGAAGTTTTCTATTAATTACTAAGAGAGCTGATCTTTGTACTCTTGTTAAACTCTATAACACTTCCCCCTCAAGAAAATGTAGTTGACCCTTTGTGTACCCATCACCCTGAGTGTACAACCCTTCCCTGCCAAAATGCTTTCCAAACTGTAAATTCCTCAAATTGCATGGAGGCTGGTTCACTCTTTAAATTGCTGGGAAATTTGCTGAACTTTCTGTAGAATTTTAGCATGTGGGAATCCTGAACAAAATTTTAATCATAAAAAGCTTTCTTTAAAGCAGTTAAATTCTATTATAAGAATGCAGCCTGCCTGCTGGCACCAGTGGGGTTAGCTGCCTACTTCTACCCGTGACCAAAAAACCAATTCTTCCTTTTGTTGTCTAGAAACAGGCAGAACAAACTTTTATCCACCCTTGTACTAACTTGTTTATCTTTTGTAAATTTTTAGTCTTTATGTTTACAACAGGACTTATGTCCTGTCCCTTCTGAATCGCCATTTCCCTTTTCTTCTAGCCTCCTAAGGTCACCTCTTATATGAGTGAGCCAAAAAATGCAATTGAAGTTATACAGTATGAAAAAGACATGACAAGATAGTATATATTGTGAGTCTGCATATAGAGTTATTTTAAATGTGTTATTTGCAACTGTAAGGAGTATTAAAAATCTATGTACACTTGTAAATGTAAATACTTGTTTAAAACCTTGCAACTCAAATCATAGAGAAGGTTTTCCTCATTTTAGCCAGAAAGCATTTGAGAAAATTGCTTTGGAGTAGCTGTCTATTTTCCCATTGCTTCAAGTCCAGAAGAAGCATTCATTTTTCTTTCATTTAGAGTTTATGTTGAAGTTTTTGGAATAGTGCAGTGAGATTGAGCCCACAGAATGTTATGTATTTTGTGGAAATGGGACAGCTGAGAAACTACAGATCAAAGCAAGGTACTCTTTTTTATATTAAATGTGAACCTGCCATTTGGATACTAGAAATGAAAAACAGAGAAAGACAATTCTGGGGATGAGCTTAGCTACACCAGGTCACTGTTACAATATTTTTAGTGCTTTGTTCAGGTCAGCAAAATCCTCTGCTGTTGCAAAAGACCTTCTGCAAAGCCAAATATAATAAAAATTCTGTGGAAAACAAAGACAGGTGTTCAGTCCATCTGCTTTAGGTATCTAATTTAAGGTGTGTGTGCAAGTTAGCCTCACTAAGCTCTCCATAGTCAGTGGAGAGAGGGAGGCTGCTCTGGGAGCTCATTCCATGCTCATACTCTACGCTGTGTGGTGGCACAGCCTGTCTCTTTCTATGCTGCCTGCAGAACTTGGCTCCCAATTTAGAGACCTGAAGTTAAATGCATAAATTAGACATTATGAATACCAAAAAGGGTACTTTCTGACTTACTTCATAACCAAATGTGTGTATTTTAGCCCTTCACAGACATAAAGGTAACTGTGGCAATTTAGAGATCATTTTGTCATTAGTGTTTTTGTATAGAAAAACGCATGGCATTAGAGAACATTTTTCAGATATTGGGTGCTTTTACATACGGCATCTTTCTCTTGTGCTAACAAACTAAAAAGCAAACCAAAAATCATTGGGCTATGGTAGATATTTAATAACACAAAAAGAGGAAATAGGCATATTTTTGAAGCATCTAGTGGAGCTTATGTGAGTTTCCTCGACAGATTGCTTTACACAGCAAGTTATTTTATTTCAGGCCACAATGGCAAATTATTATGAACCATCTGATGAGAAAATTTTCATTTAAATGTTCCAATGAAAATATCACCTTTTTCTAGGGAAAATTTTTTGTCAAAAGTTTATTACAATCCTGGCTGATCTTTAAATGCTCAGAGCGTGGTATAGTTATTTTCTTATGAATCCTTATGCAGATTATGCATAAGGAATATCCTTAGAAATGCATTTTAAAATCACAGCATGCACTTCTGTCCCTCAGTTACCCAAGCTGTGTAACATCAGGAATAGTACCTTGATAAATTACTGATGGCATAATGGTTATGGAAATGGTCACTGACTGATCATCAGTCACAACATCTTTCATATCAATGTCTCCAATTTGCAGCATGAATCAAAGCTCTTTAGCACATCTCTTCCTAAAAAACTACTTCTGAAGAGCATTACAGCCTTGTTGAGCATTATCTGCTGTGATGGAAACGTTGCAAGTCAACATGGCCTCAGGCAGCCCAGAGCAGTCCGAAGATCACTGGGCTATCACATACTCATAGGAAAACTATTGGCAAAACACTTTAATTTAGAAACCTACAAACATGCCAAATGCAAAGTCTCTTTTTGGACACAGAGAATATATTTTGGTTTGGTTTGTTTGGGTGTTTTTTGCCATCCATTTGGCAATAAATGATAGTGTGTGAATCTAATTTCCTTTTAAATTGCAAGTAAATTGTGAATTTACTTGCTGAATCATGACATAATGGTCTTTTATATCTCTCAAACAATTTCTGTAAGAGGAAATATGATTTGTACATTTTTGTGGAGGCAATGTAGTGTTTCATTATTTCTTTCTAACATATTTAATAATTGTAGTAATTTTAGGTAAGTGAACCCCAAGTAAATGACTCCCAGTGGTATTATTGCTTACTATTTTTATAATTTCTAGTTCTTTGCCATTTGCAAAGGATTATCTACATATGAAACAATGACTAAATACCCCATGGAAAGATTTTCTTTTAAATGGAGGTCAGGGGGGCTTAAGGACTCATTTTCTTCTTATGTGCTACTTCAATTCAGCTGCTGTGGACCCTCTCCAGCTGATCTTCAGAATTAGTTTTTGAGAAAAACTCTTTTTTATTTTTTAATTTTTGTTTATTTTAAGGAAGATGATGCTATTTGACTTTAACAGATACTAAAATTCCTTTCACTTGTGAAGGTTTCACTAAGAAGAAGGTACAAAAGTCCACAAAATACATAGGAGAGAAAGTTACTAATCTGTTCGGAGCTTATCCAATCCTCTTTCCCCACAAAATATTATTTTGTCTCTATTAAGTAATTTTGTTCTCATTCACAGCTTCAGTTTTGATCTCTATAGCTAACATTTTTGCATAGATGATAGGAAAATTTTATCTTCTTTACCTAAGGAATTTTTCTTCAAATTTCCAAAGTATGAATGAAGTAAAAAATTTAATCAAAATGTCTCCTTTGAAAATTTTTTAGGGTGTAGCTCTTTTCTAAAAAGCTCGGTAAAGTCTTCCTGTGCAGTTAGACAGCTGTAAATTCTATTTTTCCTGTATGCTCTCAACTTTTTGTGAACTCTCCTTTGGCTCCCCGGCTAACTTGCTATCTGACACAGGGATGAAAGGCAGTGAAACAGTTCATTATAGTGTTCAGCAATACAAACAGTCATATGTATCTCATTGTACTGGGTACAGAAAATCTATAATCATCAAAAATTATATATATTCAGTTCCAAGTTTTGCCTTTTTGGAGGTTTCTGAGAACATGTGAGAACAAATCTGAGGACAGAGCATGGTGGAAAAGCTTCTGTTGCTTTGGTTTTTTTTGTTTTGGTTGGTTGGTTTGGGTTTGTTTTTTTGGGGGGAGGGAGTAGTTCTGAAACTCAGTTCATTGTCTGTGAAGAAACCTAGAATACACTTATGGAAAAATTCAGCTGTTGTATGAAGATCACTATCACAAGTTTAAGAAAAATCAAGAAAAATTTGTGCTAATCAGAAAGGAAATGCTTTTAAAGTTAGGTCAAAATGTTATTCATTTCAAGGTTTAATTGGACTTCTACTGCACTTGAATAATGAAGTTCATAAGCATCTCAAAATTTTGTCCCTTCCAACTCTCTAGAAAATATCTTTCCTGTTGCTGGGTGAAGAATTTCCATTCTGAGCCATACATCTATTATCCTTGAATTGGAATAAAGAATCTCACTATATCACAGGCTTGGTCTATAGACATAGATAGAGAAGATTTTTGAGCACTTCCGCTATTGCATTTTTGCATATGAAGGCCATGCTTACTTTCAGTAAGCTTCCATACCACTCTGAAGCTTTGGCATTCAAAATTATCTTCAATGAAATTAATGGATTTATTCTTAGCTAAATTATGAAAATTGGGTTTATATACATCAAAGTTATTCTTTTTGTTCTCTGGTAAAGTAAAACAGATTATTAAATCTAAAGTAAAAATAAAAGGTCCAAAATCAAGGACATCTGTCCATAGAAAGAGCAAAAATCTAGGTAACAGCAGATGTGTCTAGAGCTTTATGAACATCTTTGAAAAGACATTTCCATCATAAACACAACTGTGATATCGTGACAGCTCTTTTCACCTAATAAATACCTGCCAAAAAGAAAAGAAAGGAAAATAAGAAGTCTTTAAGAGACTGGAGGAAATTCTGGAGGCACTTTGCAATTCACTGGGGACTTTGTTGTCACTATTCATTTCATGTAGGAGGAACTCAAATATTTCAGTTAGGGTAGCTGTCTTTAAAAGCAGTGGCTTACTGATTTTATCACTAATATGACATCAGTCACAATAAATATTAACTGAGACTTAAATTATAACCCATTATTCTTCTATGAAAGGGGAGAATGTTAGTTAGATATTACTAAGAGCATGCCCTTTACAAAGTAAGCAATAATAGGTTTTACCCAAAGCAAAAAGTGTGTCTAATCATACCATTGGATGCATCCCTGTCAATTTGCATATGCCTTTCTTGTGGCTAATGACATGTTGTTTACTGGTATTAAAAAAATGAAGGGCAAAAGAAGAAAAGAAAGGAGGTCCTTCATTATGGAAGAAGGGGACAAAAGTTTGGCTACTGGCAGAGTATTTCTGTCTTCATGAGCACAGCAAGCAAAAGAATCAAAGAACTTTGCAATTTTTATGTAAGACTAGGGTGACTCAAAAATGGAATTTTTTTAGATAAGAAGTAGATGACTAACCTCGAGAGTTTCACCTTGCTATTAGGTGCTATTGATCTCCTAGTACAGACCAACTTTGCTTAGTCAAAATCCTGTCCTCTGACATTGTGTTTTCTGGTGCACCTATCTTATAAGACAGTTATGTGGATAGTTCTCAGTTTTGTCACATAACAAGAAGTTAAATGTAAGATGGTTGTGAAAAACACATGAAGGCTCTCATTGCCTCTGGTTAGAAGACCTCAGGAAGGAGGATGCCCAAAAATGAGTGATGGATCTCACTACTTTATGTCAGATGGAATATGCAGAAAATATGAGGCAGGCACTCCTCTCCTACAGAGCTTGGTCTAGAGTTTGAGTGAGCCAAAGAAGTGAAATGAGTGAAAAATGAACATTTTTGATAAATAAGTAGCCCTACTTGAGTCTTTCTGGGAACATTTTTTTGATCTGAATGAAATGCGAATAATGGCTTGAAGAAATAAATTCACCTGGAAGTAACCAGTGGTTTCCTGCATTCTGCCAGTCTCCATCAAGCTACTCAGAAATCAAGCAGCTGCACTTTAATAGTATGTTCAGTCTTTTATTCTAACTACAGCCAGGAAAAACTTGTCATTCATGCAGTCCAGAGGTAATTATGGATAGATTATTCAAGCAAAAACTATACAGAGATTTTTAGGCATATTATCATAAAGAGGAAAAGTATTATTAATCTTAAAAACAAAGTGAAAAAGTAAGGGAAGTCATTTTAGAGGCCCTTTGTTGAGGGTGCTTAATGCTTTTGTTGAGATCTGGATGTGTGTTTTTCAATTAAGTCTCCTGATCAGTCCCACCTACTGTTCAAATTTGGTTCCTATTCAGTATGTCTGAAATGAATTAAAACTAAGCTAGAAGATGCACCAAAATGCACCTGAGGCACTCCAATTGAGTTGGACATTCAGTCCATGGAACTAATGTACCTCTAGAACTGCCTCTTCATGGAATGCCTAATGTGGGCATTAGGATGTGAGCACCAATAGTTTGATTATGCAGATTTCCTTCTGCTGGGTTGTTTTAATTGCTGGTGGTACTCAGAGCCCTTAATAGCTGAAGCAATGACCCTTAATATACATACACTAGTGGATTTCTTTGGCTGCTGTGAAGTGCATTCTGCATCAGTGAGCACAATGTCTACTTCCCTGTATTAAATTTTTGCCATGTGGTTTTCATCCAACACACAGTCCAAAACAAACATTAGGAAAGATTTCTAGAGGAGTCTGTGTGTCAAGCAATGCACAGAATGCTCAACAGGAGTAGAAAGCATAATGTTCCCTATCCAAGATTAGAGTAATTTTGTACAATTGCTATAGCCCAAAGCATGACACCATGAAGAAAAATTTTTCTTTTTTGTTAATCCAGATGTTTCACCAACATTGTGTTTCTGCTGCCACCTGTGAATTCTGAAGTTATCACAAAGTGAGTCATCTGTGCAATGTAGCAATGTCTGATGTTATGACAATGATAATGAAAAATCTTCTGTTGACTTTGGAGTCTTTGCAATGTCACCCACACTGCTCCTCTGCCAAAGTAAATAGCAAAACTGAAGCAATATAAGAAATTAAATTTACAAAAAGAATAGATAAAGTGCTGAATGTGCACCCAGAAATCCAAAGAGAAGTGTGTTAAAGTATATCATTACAAGCAATTACCAGAATCAATAGATTAGATACTGTTATGTGATAACTGTTTATTAGTAGTACATATGTTTAGATTTTCATCATATGTACAAATGTAGTGTGACTTTCTTATGCAAGTTCTGTAGCATCACAAAACAATCACAAACTAAATAAATGATAGATAGCAAGAGATACACATAGATTTAAGAGTATTATAGACATTTACAAACCTTGATATTTGTCAGAGAATGCCATTTGGTAAAACAGCAAATAAATTATGCAACTGAATTAATGTTACAGTATACATACCTTAAACTCCATGAGATAATTCTCAAATGAAGCGTTATAGCACGTGTCTGTGTGTAAAAAAGGAGCCAGCCACCAGAAGTCAGATTGCATCATTCTGTCCTCAAAGGACATTACTTAGGTATTTTCATGTACTTGCATGGATTTATAGTTGATACACCTACCTGAATTCCACCTGCTTTTTTATGAGCAGTCATTCACAACGAGCATTTGGACCAGCCCTCCCACCTCCTTAGCTGCATGATTAGCAGCAGCAACAACAGCCAGTCTCAAATTTCAGAAGTAGTAAACAGGAACTCCAACACCCACACAGAAAATTGGGGAAATTAAAATAGTCTTTCTGTTGCTCAGTCAGCTAATTTTCTTTCCTTGCAAGTATGAATCAGATGGCTCAGCCAAGAGTACTTTATTGAAAGCAGAAACAAAAAGAACAGCAGGGAAACATACAATATCTAATTACTCCATCTCCACCACGGAACCATAACTGTTTACTCTTCTGTTTGGTTTCTTGGTGAAGCAAGTGCTAGGCCAGCTGGTCGCTTCCTACCTCCTGCAGTAAAACCTCTCTTGCAGTTTGTGATTCTTGAATTTCATGGCTTGATCTCTTATATAGCTGCACTGTTTTAGCTTGCTAAGAGATTCTGTTCATTCATTTTTGCTCTTAAAACAAAACCAAACAAAAACCCCAAAAGCAAAACAAACAAACAAAAAAAAAATAAAAAAAACAAAGAAAAAAAAAGAAAAATCAGGATCAAGATGTGTTCCTGTTCCCTACCACTCGTTCACAGAGAACTTCCTGAACAGACTCTCTTGTCCATCCTTTTCATCATGTCTTTTGCCTTCCCCTTTCAAAGTTGCAGGCACACTAGGTTTAGTAGTTCAGGACATTCACATACTGTTGCAAGACCCTTGCATGATGAAAATAGTTGCTTTTTTTATACTGCATAAAGATATAGTGGTTGTTTAAATATGCCATTTATTTTACATTAGAATAGTAAAGCAACTTAAGACATATATAAATATAGCTCTATAGCTATATAGATAAATGAAAATTTGTTATTTTGTTTGATATATGAATTTTTATATGCTCCTCATCAAAATATATTGCCAAATGTGAAAACCAAATAAAAATCCATATTTACTCTTCAACTATTAATATTAAACCATGCAAAAATCTTAGTAACCTAAAACATGTGCCTGGTGTTCTGAAGGAAGTATGTGGCAAATTCCAGTTGTCAATGTTGCCCCTTCCACAAAATGTTCACAGCAAATCTAGCAGCCTATTCAGAGAGCAAGAAGAAGCAGTATTTGCTGTCACTTCATGTTGTACCATAGGCTTTCCTCATTGCACGCCATTTTTAAATTGCAGACTCATGCGGCCCTCTGTTTCTTCAAGAGGTGAATATATGCATAATTAGCAGTATACTTCACTCAACATGCAAGATTTTAACAACTGCCTAAGTATATTAAAAGGCCTTTTAAGCAAAGTAACTTTTCAAAACAAAAATTCTTCATGAGTATTAAAATACAGTCTGCAAGTTTCAGCTCACTATTTAAAAGGTGATGTCTGCGATTGATTTGGGCATGATGCCACTGAGTAATTGACTTTGGCTTGATTTTTTTTACCCTTCTCCTGGATGTTCTGGCAAAGAAAATATTTAACACAGCACTTATCTCTTTGTAAGAGAAAGATAAACTGTGTTTTCAGGAATGCATTTTTAGACCATTTTAGAAAGTGTAGCATGACTGTGCTGCCTTTCTTCATTCACTAATAATGAGGAACAACCAATTCAATGGCAAAAACAACTGAGGGACTTGGAGTAGCAGGAGGTTTATGAAACACATATGATTGTAAATGGGCACTGAGATACTGTGGTTCACAAGATGATAACTGTATTCATTCAGCTTGTTAATATTTTAGTATTTTATCAGGGTTCTAAGTTTTTCTGAGATTTTTAGTATTTTATAATGTTTGCAGATACAATGGTCCTACAAATTTTCATGTAAAATTCATAATATGATTTCTATACTCCAGCAGTGCTTTCTAGGTCTTTTTATCAAAAAATTTACTTAGAATTTTACAAAGAAGTCTTTTTGTTTTCACATAATTTTCAGGTTGTCGTGCTAGGCATTATGTATGTATGAGTATCTTTGCTTTTCAGCTGACTTCAGAGATTTAAATAACATTTTGGGATTCATTTGCCTGTGCTCTGTAAAATATATACTCTTGGATACAAACAAAACATATTTTGAGCACTGTCATTAGTATTCACTTGCCCTTAGTTGCATACTTAAAGTTTTTAAAAATTAATAAATATCCCATTCAAAGTATTGTGAGATAAAATACCTACTGAATATATGACAATTATCATTGTTGCTATTTGTGATTGTCAGATTTGAATTTACCAGTGCAAAATGCATAATGTACAACATTTTGTCATGGTAGGCTGTAAACAAAGCCTTGCTAATACTGTTGTGATCATATGTGTCAAATAAAACCTTTTCCACCCTCCAAGAATAATAGTTTAATAGTCTTTAGAGCCATATAATTTTGTCCAGAGCTATTAGTGGCACTTTATGTCATATAGTCATCAAATGCATTCCTATGAAAGAGAAAAGAATAAATATTTCATGGCTATAGCTTTTGAAGAACACTCTGTCTTTCAATATTGGGCTAGTCTTTCAACATATGTGCCAATCAGAAATCTTTAGCAGTTGCAAAATGCATCTTGTCTCCTTGTCAGTGAAGAATGTAAAGATCGCAGGATGTATCTGAAATATTCATCACATGGGCAAAAATCTGAGCATTGTAAGGAACTGCTGAGCCCTGTAATCACTACCTGGCTGTTTGCTCTTACCCCCTCATCACTGGCCCTGAACAGTGAATAGTATGGCTACTCACGATATTTTGGTTACATGATATATCTTGACAATCAGTGATATTACATGTTTTCTCTTATTGCTTCCTTCATTTTGGAAATGCTATTGAGTGAAATCCTGTGTACACAGTATGTTTTTAAGGTTGCTTCCACTCATAATTAATTTTTGGTAAGTAACTTCTGCTTCCTGTGTTTCTCTGCAAGAGGAATATTGCTGACATAAATTGCATCCCAGTCTTCATTCATGGGCTAAAGTAGGTTTGCTGAAAACTGCTAGAGTAGATCCTGCATGGTCTCTTCCTGTTACTCTACCTTTCAGCCAAATCCAGGGCTGATATAATCAACTGTAACTACTTGATGTAGTTGCTTCAAGTCATATTAAATCTGCTTTTGGCCCGTTACCATGTGAGAGGGGTTGTGTGGACAGTGCCCTTTGAATGAACCTGTGACCTGCTGCTGCAATCTGGGCTAGCCACTCCATCACTGGGCACTGCTGGAAGCTATTAAATCTTGTGTTGCTTTATCTCAGTTAAATGTGGTTAAGTGAAAGGACATTATTTTAACTGTCTGCTGTGTCAATGGAATTGCATAAAGCACTAGCTCACAGCATTTCAGCTCTAACACCACTCTGAAACGTTGGGAAAGTTGAAGCATTAAAATGAATCAAACCTTTGATTAAATGCATTCGTTTTTCAAAATGAAAAGAAAGGTTGGATTCTCTTCTGTGCTTCAAGTTATACACTTTAAATGGCATTTTAATGGCTTTTTAAGGCCTATTCACATTCTTTAAAATATGAAATTTCTTCATAGAGGCAAAAGCAATGCATTTTTAACATAAACATTATTCATTCTGTATATTAGTGATTTATCCTTGCTAATACATTGATATAGAAGCATGGAAAATCAGAAATAAGCATAGAAAGAATGCAAAAATTTTAGGTTTTTTAGTGAAAATTGCCATGAAAAATGAACTGCTGAAATCATGTATATGGAAAGTTATATACATGTGGAAAATGTGACACATTCAAATTTCTAAATCTACATTTTTTCCTAAATGCAGATTTATCAACTAAAGTCAGTAAAGCTTCTTGCATTTTTCTAGCACCTGAAAGCAAGAAATCACAGAGGAACAAAGCTTTTTCGTGAGCATGAGAAAGAAGAGTCTTGAGCTTGTTTCACAGCATACCTGTTTGTCTGCAGGTAACATGAGAATCTCAATATACTCTGCTTAATAATTTCTTAACTTTCAGAGATCATTCTTAAAACTAGTGATTGTTTCATTTAATTGAGAATTGGAAGATCTGAAATAATTGATTCAAAATTATTATGTGATGCAGATGGGAAAAAGAAAAGGTATTTTCTTCATGGTAGATAAGAACTTTGCCAGCTAGGAAAGAAAGAACTTGAAAAACAGTAAGGAGAAATAACTGCCTGGAAATGTATGGTATAGAAAGAATGAGATGCAGAGGCTGATTATGAGTCTTGGCATGGCCAGAAAGGTACCAAAAGCTCTATTAAATATCTAGACTGTATGTATCAAGCAGACAAAATCCAGGTAGAAAGAAATCTAGGATCTAAGGAAGATGTTTATTTGAAGTAGATTTTGCTGATTACAGAATATATTAATTTAAATTGGAGTTTAAAGAAGCTGACTCTGAAAGAAGGCATGTGTGGCAGGAGCAATTTTCTGCAAGGACTTTGACAGAAAAAGATTTTCCTTTGGGGCAAGCGTGAATTTCCATTGTGGCAGGAGAAAGCGAAGGGGCAGAATACTGAGTAAGCAGGTGGCAAAAGTCACCCTGAGACAAGGAGCTGAAGCATATCTGTAATTCATTACATACCCTGCATCAGTATCCTCAGTTGGTCCCCTCTCCTTGCACAAGCCTTCCCTCTTGCTGCATTCAAAAGCCTCTCTTAAATCCCTCAGCTGCCAGCACATATCACAGGCAGTCGATTTCTGTGCCACTCAGTCTCATTGGGCATAATGCCCAACCTGCTGAAGCAACGCTCTGTGCTAACTTCTAGCAATTTATGGTTTTACTACTTTCCTGCTATGACAATTTTCCTTCATGATATTTGAAAACCCAGAACAGCCATTTGTGACTGTAACCCTAATATGCTACCAAAAAAAAACAAAAATCAAAAAACAAACAAAAACCCAAACAACCAAACCTGTGCTTGGCTAACTGAATCTACATGGTGTAACTCATTTATTGGAAAAGCATTAATATCTATGTTGAATTTAAATGAGATTAATAGATTTGATAATATCTGATCCTTCAATACCTAAAGCTTATTTAAACACTTCTGTAGAACCCAGTCAGTAAGAGATTAGAGTTTTTTTGTTAGGAAGCAAAAGGAGTACTTTTGAGGCTCTCTTCCTTTATGGAAAATAGAAAAGACACTTAAAAGATAACTGAGTTTTTCTAACTATATATGTGTTATGTTTTGTGCTGATGAAAAAAGTCTCTGACAATCCCTTTAGTGTTCTATCTCTAGTCCATGAATGCTTGAATGCACAATTCTCTTACACAAGTGAACAATGTTAAAGTGATTCAGTATTTTCCTTATTGATCTAACCAGGAGTGACACTGATCAGTAGTTCATTAAATCTTTTAACACAAGGAAAAAAAAACTATTTTCTTTCTATATTAAGAGAAGTGGTTTCTGATTCCTGCATATCGCCCTTAATCTTTGGCAACTCCAAGATCTGGTCGCTGTATTTTCCTTTCAGTTGTTTTTAGCTTGGCTGTCTAATGAAATTAGATTCAAGAGTACGCATTCTGTTCGTCCATCCATCCGTCAGTCTGGGCTCAAAGCAGAAGCCCGTCCCATGCACTTAGCAGTGCTCACACAGGGGAGTACTTTAGTGAGCCTAATGCACGGTAAACTTGCACTTTTCCTGATTTAAGGTAAGTTCCCCGTGTGGACAGTCCTGGTATCTGTTCTGCCCCTGGGAGCCTCCAGATCACTGAAAGCTTTCTCAAAGGTAGAACTGACTGACTTCTGCAGAAGAAAGCTCATACATATCCTCTAAGTCCTATACAGACTTCTGATTTCAGGATATTAAGAACTAATCCATTTTATTTATTTGGTAATTAAATGTTCTGAGAAAAGGGGAAAAAAAGTAAAAAGAGGTGCAGGGAGCCTACAATACTGTTTGAGACATTTCACTAAATGTGAAAGTTTACTTGTTTATAAAAGTTGACATTTCTTTAGGCCAGACAACAAAGGCCTACTCTTAGGTCAGTATGTGCTGAATTTTTCTTCTTCCAAATTCCAACTCATGTCAATTTATCTGTCCTCACTGAACTAGACCCTGTGATACTGTCTGAGTAAAATCACCTTTTCTTAAGGTAAAATGGAAGTATTGGAATATATTATATGTGTAATATTACTGGGAAATAGGTAGTGACATTTTTCTTTGTATGTTCATTGGAAGGACAAAACTAATTTGATTTGGTTGGACTCTCTAAATGAAAAAAAAATTAAAATAGCAAAGTGTTTTAACAATTTTCTAATTCTTAAAGGTTCACAGTGTTTCCCTGTAAATTACTCAAGCCATATTCATATTTTTCCTTATTAATCACAGAAAGGTAGTTTAAAGGGACTTTAGCAGATCACCTACTCCATCCCAGTTATCCAAAACAGAATCAGCTATATCCTTGTCATTCTTGATTGAAGACTTCATAGTTGACTTCCAATATTTCAAACTTCAGAATCTAGTCTGTTCCTAATCCTTTCCAATAGAATGTCTTTTTCCTTGATGCCAGAACAAAATCTTTCTTACTGCAATTTAACTGAATTATCTCTGCTTGTGTTCACCACATTAAATGAAGAACAGTTTCTTTTCTCTTGTTTGCAACAGTTTTTTCTGTTTATAAAACCCTTCTTCAGTCCCTCTCCTTCTCTCTTTTTCTTTTTTTGGTTAAGCAATCCCAGTCTTCTCAGTCTTTTTTCATAGATCACTTTTTCTAGATCACTCTCTGTATTCTGAAATATTTCTAAACGTGCCCCTTTGCTTTCATGTATGGCACTCCAATCTGAACACACAGTCTTGCTTGAGCCGCCACTGATTCTGAAAATCAGTGGCATAAGGGATAGTGCTCTCTGTCTTGTCACTTGTACCGTTGTTCATATATCCCAGTTCTCTCACTTGCCTTTTTCACAGTGTAAGGTTGTTGTCATATTCACTCCTGACTCATCACTTTCCCCTTTAGCCCTGAGATCTTTCTCTGAATAATTACTGCGTAATTAATTGATCCCCTTCCATACTTGTGCAGTTGGGTATATCTGCCTGTGTGTAATATTTTCCCCTGTCCCTATTGCAGAGTCATTTTTCTTCCCCAGACCACCCTTCAGTCTATATGAGACATAACTGAATTTTAATCCCACTCCTCAAGATATTTACAGTCTCACCAAGTGTGTGACATCTGCCAATGTAATAAATACACCTCCTTTTTATTTTTGAACAGTGTTGGATTTAGCATAGAGAGACTGAAATTTAGTAGACCAAACTATAAGTTTTCCCTTTTTAAAAAACAGCAATCCATTTGCTCTTTTTCAGTCCTCCAGCATTTCATCTATCCTCCATAATTTTTCAAAGACCACTAAGCCCTCTGAGTCTATTTTAATCAGTTAAGTCCCCTAAGATGAATTAAGTTTATCAGCATGGATGATCTGAGAACATCTATGTTATTTAAGCACTATGTAACCTTTGCTATTTTTTTACATAGTGAGATCTTATCCCTTTTTGCTGGTGTTAATTGTGTCTGCTTGCAGTTGATGTTTTCATGAAGGCTAATGCAAAAGAGGTATTAAATTGTTTTCACTATATCACAAATATATAGATTGTGATATTTCATTTATCTCTTCGCTGAGCAGCAAATGAAAATTTTCCTTGGATTTGCTTTACATCAATGCAAATTCCTAGTAAAAAGAATTTTACTGCCCTCTAAGGAGGGGCAGTAAAACTATATGGAAAACAGAGAACAGAAAGACATCTGTTCCAGGCCACCACAGGCAGTGGTATCTTACAGTTGTTTTGTGCAGCCATCCCAGTAGTATCTGAATGTCATTAGATTGCGTGTTCCCATTCTTCTTGTTGAAAATTGTTTCAAAACCTGATGGTGCTGACAGTCAGAACTTTCTTCTAAGTTTCAGCCAAAAATTTACTCCAAAATTACATCGCAATGGTGGCTCAAAACTGTCCGATGCTTGATCCATTCATCCAAAACTTCCTCTTCTGAGACTGACAGATTAGGGTACTTGGGTTCTACCACCTAAGTAACCTTATCCCAGGACTTTTCTTTTAAAGGCACTCTTAGCTAAAGTACTGAAAGTGAATATTCACTACCCATTGTGTGCAAAGTTTAACTTTTAACAATAAATGAATTATTAATGAATGCAATAGCATAACTTTTTAAACTAACATGATTATTTTTCATGTGAATTTTGGAAATACAAATCTCCTTTATAAAGCCTTTTATGTGTCAAAGTCTTAGCTGGCTTTCATTAGTGATAAGCTTCTTAAAATCATAGTTTAACACTAAATTTTAATCTAACCTTAAGAGTGTGTTGGCCAAAAAGTACAATTACTTCTAATGTAGAATGTTCAAACTCAGTTTTTCACTGAGGAGTTCATACTCTGAAGTAATAAGGAAGATCAAGTTGGCCACCAAAAAGGAGCCTATTATACTAACAGCCTATACTAGACTAACGGGAGCTTTGCAATTTTATCAAGTGCTTCATATTTCACTAATTGGTAGACTTGAGCATCTCAGTAAAGAACAGAACACTTTTACAAAAGCATTTCAAAAACTACACTTCAGTCATAAAAATTAAGTTCAAGCTGACATACAGGTTTTCATAACAAAGAAATGGCTAAATCATACTATTACTTGCAGTGAAATTAAATTGACCTGTGTTACCAGTTTGTTCAGTGCTGGGGTGAAACAGCATCATCTGTTCTAATATTTTCTTTTAACAGCTAAGAAGTCATTTGCAAAATAGTATTCTTTCCCAGGACATGAGTTGCTAGAAATTGGAGTGCAGGAATACACGTGCAAGGAAAAAGACAACAAGGCTCTCAAAGGATCTTTTTCTGAGATTTTGTGAGAACTGTGCAATTAAACACATACTAAATGTTCATTTACTTCCACATCCTCAGCTCTTTCTGCCCTGTGACTCTGCTCTGGGTTAGGAAGGTGTCCCTGCAGCGTCCTTCCCCTGCTCTCTGCAGGCACCTAGACTGCAGTGCAGGGGCAGAATGTTGCCTTGAACTGGAGACAGATGCCTGCCATGGGGAGAGCAAAGAGCTTCCACGCTTTGCAAGAGGCCCTGGGGAGCTCTGGGAGATGGTTTCAGTGACACTTTTTCCTGTTCCAGAGCAGGCAAATTATGTTACCTTCTGAGGAGGGAGGACCAAAGACAGGCTTTTGTTTTTTCTGTTTAGGCAGCAGAAAAGCAAAAGAAATGAAATTGCAGCTGACTCTTAAGATTACAGGGAAACCTTCTTTACTAGTAATTTCAAGTCGTTATATCTGCAAGTAGAATCATAAATCTAGCTGAAATAGTTCCAGATAAAAGCAAAATTAATAGAATAATTTGAAAATCTAGGGACACTCCCTACTTTTCATTCTTTAAATCAGATCAACAAAGGTTCCATTCAGTTTCAGCTAATGGCATGCGTACAGAACCAATAAAACTTCAAGTGATAATTTGTAAAAACCACTTTCTATAAAAAAATACTTGCATGAAAGATTGATATTTATAAAACTCTAGTAACTCAGCCAAGTGGAAACAGATTAACAATACAAAACGTAAGGAATTTTTCTAAATATGCATAGTATTTGTTTCTTTTTATTTTTTTTTTACTTTTGCTTGGTGGAAATTTAGAACTATGCAAATGCTTACCCTAAGTTTCTAGGTATATCAAAAATAATAATTTCTCCCCTCAGCCATGTATTCTCAAAAACATTCCAGCTGAGTAAGACAATACCACTCTTTTGACGGAAAAAAAACCCAAACAAACTTGTGTTGTCATATTTTGAATTTCCAAAATAATTTTTCTTTGACACAGCAAAATTAACATAATTTACAAATTTAGTTGTTCAAAACCACGTCAAACACAAATATTTTAAGTCCTTACAATTTATAAGATAGTATGTAACTGGAATTTTTAAAATCTAGCAATCTTTTGGGCACTTTTTCCTGAGATTTTGAGGGAGTCATCGTGTCATGTAAACAGGGTTACAGAGAAGGAAAAAGGTTAGAAGCTTGACTGCAATATGGTTCTCACCTTAGAGTGTACTGACAGAATAGCAAATGTGACAATTAACTAATGATAATATTGATAACAGATGGGCTACCTCTGATTCTGTCTGCCCAGTAACACTAGCTGCAAATGACTTTTTAAAACTTCTCTTAGTGTGAGTTTTGTTCTTAAAGATGCAGTTTTAGCAAGATGTCATCTAATTTTTAATTTGGTCTTTTCATTAGCTAAATAGGTTCAAAAATACTTCTCAATTGTGAATACTAGTCTAACCAGTAAACTGAATAGAAGTAGAAAGGGTATTTTTCAATTAGTAAGTCATCCATATTTATAATTTATGTATTTTTTCTTTATCATAATGCCCAAAATATTTTTCAAGAAACTTTAAATCCTTTAAAAATTACTTCACATTTATGTTCGCAGAAATACAGATCTAAGCAAGTATTTGGAGGGAATGTTTACTTAATTATTTTAGTTTACTTCTAAGAAAATGTGGGCCTTTCATCCTTTGTTTCTCAGTTACTAACATTTGGTCATTAAATATGTCATTTGAAAATACAAGGTGGGGGAAGTGAGTTGGTAAAACATTTAAGTCTGACCTGTGTAGGTTACCCAAAGGAGGTGATTATTGTATTTCTGGCCAGGTATTTGTGATACAGTCTTTTCCTTAGAAGCAATGCGATCCAGAATATAATGGATTAAGTTAAATAAGATGCTTTTTCTTCAGCTGCAAACATTTTAAACCTGTTCTTAAACTCAGAAACCTTTTTCTGTATTTTTCTAAAAATCCCTCTGTACTTCTACCAGCTGCGGGCATCAAATGGTTAAAACGCCCCCTGTGAGACTTTCCCCAGTGTCTGTGAATGTGAGGCTTCTTCCTGTTGTTAGAGGAAGACCCCATCTACTTTTGTTTTCTGATCATGGGTCTGTAGCAGACACCAACTAAAGAGCAGACTGTATTGGTCTGCCCACTAATCTTCCCCCATCATCTCTCTTGTGACTCCTGAGCCATCCCAAAGCAGAACTCCATGAATTCCTGCTGCTCTCCATCACAAAGAGGGCAACCCTGCCTCACTGCCTTCCTATATCACCCTTCCTAAAGAGCTGTAGCACTCCAGTCCTGTGAGCCAT
The DNA here is from genome assembly GCF_028551555.1 of Melozone crissalis. NCBI lineage: Eukaryota > Metazoa > Chordata > Aves > Passeriformes > Passerellidae > Melozone > Melozone crissalis. Next base: position 27,831,718 of record NW_026535784.1, on the reverse strand, counting down.
CCCACCATATCTTCACAATCCCAGCAAGGTCATAGCCCTGAAGCTGCACACACTGACTTCTGATTCTGGTTTGTTCCCCATGCTGCACACATCAGTGTACAAGTATTGAAGAGAAACATTATCCACACCCAAGGGTTCCAATTCCCCAGAAAAAGTTTGAGAGGTTTCCCCATTAGGCCGTTGTGCAGGCATTTTGTTCTCTACTCATTGTTCATTGCTGGTTCAGACACGTATAACAACCTTCACTGCAGATAGACAATTCTCCTTCATTTCTAATACTACTGACAACTCTAGCTGTTCTCACCTTTCTTTCTTCCAAGATGCACATTTGAGAGTTAACATCCAAATTCATCCTGACAACTTCTGCCTGAAGGCTCTGTTTTATTCTACTTAGGCCAAAATTACACCTAGGCACAGGTCTTCCACACCACAGCTGAAGTCTGCTAACTTGTGCTATATTAAAATTCAGCAAGGAAGTGAAAGTAAAACTCCTTCTGAGTGGGTAAGTGTATGTCCAAACTGAAAATCCACAGTACAGCACTAAGAGTTTTCCAAACGGGGATATAATGTCATTAACATATGTAAAGAGCTGGTACTACACCAGGAGGAGGGTCAGTTCCATGGCTGTTTCCCATCACATTCTGCTCAAATGTACAAACTCTCACAAGTTGCAGGAGAGCATTCTCCTGACAGCAGCACACCAGCCTGACCCTCTTTTTTTCTGCTGTCATGGAATTCATGTCTCCCACTGCTGTTATCCTTTACAGTCTGACACTGAATGTGCTGTGGTTCAAATTTCTGAAACTCTGTTCCACACAAACTGCTCTGGACATGGGTTCTAAGATAGGAAAAAGTAATGGCTTGAACTAGGAAGGCTATATTTGATTTTTTGTTTCCTTTGACTATAATTGGAAAAGGATCTAAGCAACATTAATTTCTCTTGTATGATGGCAAGGCATTGCTGAGGGGAACACATCTAGTGTTGTATTTGGTGTGGAAGAGAAATGTGGTCAGTTAGAGATTAGTCAGTAAAAGGCTAAGGCCCAAGCCTGGCAGAACATGAGCTGCAGGGGTAGAAGTGTCTATAGAACACAAAGGACCAAAGTATTTGCTTTTGATATTGCCTCTTCATCTTTCAGGCAGTGATTGCTAAACCTGTTTTTCTATTTGCGTTTATGATTTTTTGATTTTAATATTGTAAGTAAGAACTGAAACCATCAGTAGAAATGACTGATTGCTTCCTGTGACCCCAAACGACAGCTATTACCTGGAGCAATGTCCTTGGACAATTTCTGAATTTTAAAAAAAAAATTAAAATAAAACCAACAACAAAAACCCCACAAAAGCACAAAAAAATCCCATCAGCCTGAAAACTTTAGTGGAAACAACATCTGTTTTCAAGGACTTCCTCAGTCATGCTGTTTCGCGTGCAAGGTAAGCTGGTGTATTCTGACTCCCCAGGTTGTGGTACTGCAACATTAGGAGAACCCTTTGTGGCAGGCATCTGTTCAGTTACAGGAAATATATTCTAAACTCCAGATATGAACTCATGAAGGAATCACTCCTTTCAAATTTGACAGGGAAGAAATTATTTCAATATAGTTGTCATTAACTTTTTTTGGTTTTGTAAGTTATTCCCAGAGATTCTTGCCACAAGGTTGTAATATTTATGTTGATAAATAAGAAGTATTTACTCTTTGTAAAATAGATAAGAAGATAGTTTTATTCAGACTTAGTACAAGGAGTTAAAAGTAGTATGTTTTTTGAACTGTAATGATTACCATAATTTGTTCAGCAAGTGTAATGTAGTTATGATTGAACCTAAGCATAAAATATTATTAATGATTAAGTACAAGACTTAAAAATTCTAGGTAAATTGTGGTGATTTTAAATGCTGAGGGTATAAACATAACAGGGTGGGGGAAAAATTCTGCTACAAAATATAGAATTAAAATGCAGTTCCATTGCCTGCTACAATATGCTGCAGGAGTTCCCTATAGCATTTTCTTCCTGTGGTTATTGCTTTAGGGTCACCATTCCAACGAAAGCAGTGAGCTTTCAAATTAAAAAAAAAAATTAATTCCCTGTTTTTATCGGTAAACTTATGTCAACACAACATGAAAAGGTATTAGTAAGTAGTCCAAAATGCTCTATACATACATTATCCATTTATATATTTTTCGTGGCTGGTGTCTTTTGTTAATTTAGGAATATACATAGCAGGTTATTTAACCCCACCAAGGTTCATATGTTGTACATGCCAGTTTCACAAACTGAGTTTCACAGGTTTAAAATTAGCATATGTTCTACACAGTGTGTTGTAACACAGACATTCTACTGTGACAATCCATTTGCAAACTGTACATCAAAAAATACAAGGTAAACCATATTAGCAGTCATATTGAAGTAATTTAATTATTTTCAATTCTTGTTTAATTCACCAAGACACTCCTGCTCTGCTGTATTGCGGGAGCTTTTTTCACTTTGTTTTTTGGTTTCATATTTGACATTCCTCCCAGTAGCTGACTTAAAGCTGAATGTGTTTTTCAGTGATAGAGAGATTGCTCCCTTGAGCCAACACAAATGAAACCTGAAAACTAGAAATATATGGAACTATCCAAAAGCACTTTTGACTAGTCAGCATGCTGAGTACTCTTCTAATACCTTACTGCACATTCTCTTAGAGTGTGCTGCAATAAACTGGGCTTGAATGGTTTATGTTCAGTCAGAAGTTTTGCTGCTGCCTATCAATAGCAGTGCATGAAGTCCTATATTATGTCATGTTGTAGGCATAATGTAACGTGACACATCCTAAAGTTAAAGGCATGCAGTTACAACAAGCTGCTGCAATAGAGACCAGGAAACCTCCTACATGGATATAACCTGACAGGTGCTTACTTTGCCCAGCCTTAAACTGATGGGACATGAGCCAGCTATAGCTGGGAAACCACATAAATGTGTTGGTACAGAGATTTAAGCAGCAGTTCTGCAAATCAGAACCAGCTTTTGTCCATCATGACTGAAGTGAGGCAAATCAAACTTAGCTCTATAAACATGTTGCTGTCATTACTATGTCTACATGCAGCTATTTTCATTATTTGGATAAAGCCCACTTTTTTTTTTTGTTCATGTGTGTTTATTTCTTTATTCCTTGGTTTAAATCAGACTGGTGAAAATAATACCCACCACTTCATATTGATTTCACTGTAAATTTGTTTTTTAAAGCCTTTGAAGTCTTGTAAATTACTTTCTGTGAAATTAATGCAAAACGGGAAACTTCTTTCCAACACCATCATGTTAGCTTCCTTTTTGCACCATCTCTTACACAGTAAGGAATCAAAAAAATTTACTAAGGTGCCAAGAGAAATCCTTCGTAAGTACCTTCCAAAACATTCACAGTAAGAAATACAATTTGCAAAGTTACAGTATGAACAAAATTGTAACCACTTTTCCATGCATGTTTTCTTTCTTCTATTTTGTCCATGTCAGTTTACAGTAGGAACATAAGTAAGACTTTGGAAATATTTATACAGAACTCCTTGCAAAAAGCTGTGCAGGCTGACATGTTACATTCTCATAGGAAAGATTAGTGAATGTGACTTTTTAAAATTCCATTTTGTTCATCTGTAGGATTCAGTAGCAGAATTTTCCTTCCAGTAAAACATCATGTTAGCAAGTCTTGCTGGCTGTTTGTTACTCTTCATTCTTCTCACTTCCTCCTCTGCCAACTATTTCTAACAGGAGATCAAACCAACATATTCCTGTGACCCTAATACTTTCTGCTCTATCTCTCCTTCATTCTGCCACCCATACAAAAATCTCTCTTTTATTCTTGAAGACACCACTTGTCCCAGTAATTTCATGTACTGTTGTCATCTAACATTCTTCAGACCAAAATGAAGCTTTTTCTCTCTCTTCAGTTTCTTTGTCTTTCTTTTCCACATATTGTAATAATAGCTTCAGCAAAAGCAGAGTGAAAACTCAGCAACTTTTGTCAGGGTCTTCTGTCTCACACAATGTCCTTTTGACTTTTCCCTTTACACTCCTACCTTTTCTCAGCGCTTCCCTCAATGGCCTATTCTTCACTCATCTTTCACAAAAGCCAAAGACTGTACATTTTTCCCCCTTCTCATTATTTGCCCCAATCTGTTTTACTGTCAGAGATTCACAAACCTTGCTCTTCCATTCATTTAACTTTGGCAAGTTCTGCATTTTTCTGCCCTATTTTTCTATCACCCTGAAATTTCCAAAAGCCTGACTTCTTTTTGTTGTCCAGTCATTCATTCTTTGCCTCCAAAAATGTAAACATCACTCTAATATACTTCCCACTCACCTAGGTTTATAATCTGGCTCTCAGACATAATTCTGCCCTCACTTTGAGATGAGAGTCCTGAACAGATTCCAGTCTTTCAGGGACAAAGTCTTGTATTATCACAGAGGTGATAAATGAGCAAGAGTTACACATTACCAACTGGCAGGTGATAAGCCCATCAAAAATACAGCAACACGATTTGCTAAGGAGCTCCTTCCAGTCCCCAGATGTTTCTGACTTCCTCACTCAGTGGTAGTTTGTCACCCTTGCTGGTTGCAGGGACATAGCCTCCAAGAGGGAAAGGTTCCTGCAGAAAAATCAGTCAATCTCTTTTCCTTATTTTAACTACAGGCTGCAAGCTGACTGAAATGGCCGCTATATTTTTTTCCTCCTTCTTATGCAAGAAATTCCAGTTTCTGGTACTCTTCCACTCACTTCACAGTAAATCTAGAAGCCAATTCTAGGTACCAAGTTAGCTGGCATAAAATTAAATTAATTGGGTTAAAGTAAATTAAGTTTAAGAGCAGCAAAGAACAGATAAGAGGATTATGCTCACAGAGGCTCTCCTTGCAGAACTGGAAATTGTGCAACCAAACTCTTTGCAGAAAACTGTAGAATTCTTATTGCAGATAGAAGGCAGTTTGATTCAGCACAATCTTTGAAAGAGTATATAGTATACTGGAATGTAGAAATTCTTTAATTCTGAATACATATTTTGAACCTGCTCAGCTATTTTAGAATAAATTTTTTAATAAAGGCTTGCTTTCTATTCCTAGTGTACTGTTGCATATGTATAGGTTTATATTCTGAGATTATCATAGGTAATCAAGTCAGTTGGAATAAAATGCTAATTATGTTGGGACACAGCTGTACCATATGTATATACACAGATAATTAAATTTATATTTCATTTACAGGAAATTCTCAGTGCTACAAAATATCTTACACTAAGCACATTTATTAGAAATCAGAAGGAAAATAAAAATCAATTCCATTCATTCCAAGTGTAGCTTAGAGAGACAATTTTGCAAAGTTCTAAAAACCCCTTTTAACACCAGAGCATTCCTTGTTGTGTTGCATAGATTCCCTATAATCATGCTCTCATTTACAGGCCTGACATGACTGATTTCACTAGAAAAGCCCTCCATTATTGAATGACAGGAGACAAACCCATCAATAGGTGTAACAGACAAATAAGAACTATTTGAAGAGTAATGTTATCCTATTTCTGTCAGGAAGTGTGAGAAAAAGACCAAGAGTTTACAATATTCACAAAGACAATGACTGTTTGGAAGTAGATTTTTTTAAATTCTTCTTTTAAGGTTATCCCTTTACTCTGAAGCTGCAGCAGTGAATTTGACTTTTCATAAATGGTAGGCTTTATCAAGAATGTGGTAAAACATTTTACCAAGTTATCTCCCTCACATCAGTGACATGAAGCTAGAAGGCTGGAAATTCTTCTCCCCTCTCATTTCCAACAACACGTTAGTATTTGCAGTCACAAATAGATGGTGCATTTACTCTTCCTACCCCTTCCCTGAAAGACAACAGATATATATACATATGTATATAACCATATATATAGCGTGCATGTACTTAAGCAATTTATTTTGTCTTCTTTACTTTTTTCAATGTGGTTTATTTTATGGTCTAGACACTTTTGCCTATATTCTGTGGGAGGTGATCAGTTTAAATGTACAAGATAATATTACAAAAAAGTAAAAGCAGAGTTTCAGATGTAAGAGCTAAATAAAGATGTAGATAATTTTAGGGGATTTTTTTTTACATTCAGTTTTAAATACTCTGATAGCTTTTTATCCAGACAGTTTAAAAAAAATTACCTCTTTAACATTTCCCCAAAGATTTCTCTGTAAGTAAAATGGGCTCAACACCCTCTACCCCACGTCCATCCCCAACTCCTCTTTCTCTGGGGACCAAGGCAAGTCTTCTTTACCATGAATTATATTGGGTTTTTCACAGGACAGTTTTCTCAGTCTATACTTGGGATTCATATATCTTACCTTTTCCTAATGACAAGCCTATCAATGTTTTGTTGTGAAGCCATTATGGTCCTGATGCCTGTTTTTGACCTCATTCTCATGTTCCTCATATATTCACTATAAATACAATTATTCACCACTCTAAACTGTAGCGTACCTGTAGTCCTCTTCAAAGGGCAGATCCAGAGCTGTCATGGTATTCTCTGATACTCAGGCCATCTTCGTAGGCAAGGTATACAACTGATTTGCCTTAAGCTCAACAACACAGCTTTAGAAATTGTATCTCCTTCTGCTATACATCCTTATCAGAATTTTCATCATTTTTATGTTAATCATTGAATCCCACTGTCTTTCTGTTGTATAGACTTTAGTGTCCTAGGGAGGGAGGGAGTACACACATGAACTGATATTTATGTAAAATTACATCTATGGCCTCTTCTAAGATCTGACAACTGAGACAGGAGTAACCAACACAAGTATCTATGTAAAATTTGGTAAGAATGTGACTTCTAGGATGTCTGCAACAGAACCTACATTCATAGAATCTCCCATGTTTCTTACAAAAACAATTCAGGAATCTACTGTAGAGGAATGAGTTAGAGTGCACTATATTTGAGGAATTGGTAGTAAGAGACACAAATGTGGGCCTGCCTCTTCTAGTGGTTTGGATGGTGGTTCCAGTGAAAGCTATGCTTGATTTGTATTGGGATGTGCTGGCTGTTGGTATTTTGGCTATTGCTCCTATAGTCTCTCTCCTTCTCACTCTCTCTTCCCTTCCCTCTTTCTCCTATTTTCTTCTGTCTCTCTCTCTACCTCACGTTTACTGCTAAATAAAATCCATTATCTTGACTTCAGCATATGATCTCATTTGCATCTTAATTCAAGAAGAGGCATCTCTCTGATAATCATAATAATCAGATCTTAACACCATCTTGATACATTGTGTAAGAATTTCAATGTAATAAAACTGTAATTACCAAAGCCTTCACATGTTCACAAGAAGCATATTTTAGAAGTGTAAGGCAGGGTCACCTAAGAGTGCAATTTATTGTAAAGGGCCTATATTTGATACCCCCACTCTACTTCTTTAGAAGTAGCACTTCTGTTCTGAAATGCCACGAAGCTGAAATCTTGAACTATTTGATAGATACCTGTAATGCATTTATCTTACAAAACCAAAATAACAAGTTACAAAGCAGTAAACACTAGAAGAGATTGAATTAGTAAATCATCTAATTCCAAAAAAAAGTATTTTGTACTGGCTTCCAGAAGACACTAGATTATGCTTTCCTGTAACACTTACATACTATACATATATGTTTATATACTACCTTACAGTGTTGTACATATAAACAGCATTGTACAGAGAGACTGTTTTATTTTTATATGTAATACTACAGAAAAAAAAAGTATAGCTGTGAGAACAGGTCTGAAATTATATTTCTTATACAGAAAGATAATATGTATGCATAAATTAAATATTATCAAAGCTGTGGCTTTGGTGTTCTTCATGGTAACTGTAAAATGGTCGAAAAAATATAGTTAGAAAAGTTACAAAAAAGAAAGAAACTATTTCCTGCAAAATAGGAATCTTTCTTTCAAGTTACTTGTGTAGGAGCAGTCTGGACAGCAACATAAAGTGTTTAATGACATGTGCTTGAACATCAAAAGCTTAAAAGAGTAATTGGACTCCTTATGCAAATTTTATAAGACCCTTTTGCCTGTCTCCAATCTTTCTATAGCCCTTATATCTCTCAGTGATCATGGCTGTACTCCCCACTCTGTTACGCTGTGTTCTACAAAGACTTCAGATGATTCCTTATGTGCTTGAAGTTTCAAACAGTATTTTATTTTATGGACAGATAGAAAAGTGGGGGGGGGGAAATATAAACAAACGCACATAAAATATCATTGTTATAATTGTTCAATTTGTTCTCTTTATCTATTTAACAAGTAGAATACACATTAAAGTAGATTTGAATAAATTAAACAATGTCTTCTAAAGTATTTCAGGCAAAAAGCCTGATTTTTTCAGCCCAGGCATAACTATTGACTGATTTCACTATCTCTGTATGCAGTTCATCCCAGGAAGGCAAGAGGTTTTTAAGATAGATATGACTACTTTTTTTTTTTTTTTTGGCTACTAACAATTTTTTGCCTTTTTTTTTTTTTTGTTACTAACAATTAAAAGGCACAGATGCACATATCAGTGTGAAATCAGTAACACCTTTTTGCAAAAGAAAAAAAAAAGATCAAATTTTAAAAGGGACATAGTTAGCCTTAAATTCTGTTACTGTCTGGATAAAGTCTGACAGGAGGACACTGTGCCTATCTATTCCATATTAAAAGTGAAGAGGTGAAAATAACTGCATCCAAATCCTGTCAGTTGCCTGAAGATGAAAAAGCTGAGAAACTGAGAATCCCTTCTGGTAGGGCCATTCAATTTAGATCAGTGGAAGGTTTCATTGAAACTGTAACAGGTTTTAGAAAGTCTACAGAAGTGTGACTTTGTTGACATCCTTTTATATTCAGTGAGGAATATTCATGTCTGAAGTTATGTGTCACTGATTACTGTGTGAATGGGGTTATCTGTCTCACGGATATCCACAGAAGCCAGGCAGTAACCCCAAGGAAATGCCATTGTTTTTATTTAATTAACAATTTTCATTATGTCTTGTAACTGTCTTGTAACCAACATTGTCCCCATAAGGACTTTTTGCCTTCTCAAAGAAAAATAATTTTGCATTATTTATATATGTGAGTGAAGCCCCTGCCCCTGGAGTCCTTTGTATGTGAATAGATTTCTGTACCCACGTGCCCAGATTTATCCCACAGCTTCTGGATTTTGGCCAGAAATGTTCTCCATTCATGGAGGTTGCAAAGCTATTTTTAATAGTATGTGCCACAGATTTGGCATAATTTCAATTTTAGAATTCTGCAATTTCCAGTATAATGATACATCTACACATGCATTCAGTGACACAGGCGCTGCACACTGCATCCAGGTCTTGTGAACACCCTAGACTAAATTAAATAATTTAATATTTGAATTTTAGACTGGGCAATATTTTCTTTCGTTAGGACAGCAGTTTTCTGATTAATGTTTTTAATTTTAAGCAAGGTCTAATACATACAATAATAAAAGTGACAGTTCAGCTTATAATGAGTTAAGGATGTTTCTGAGAATACACAAGAGGTTTATAAGAGGCTTCCAAAGTTTATTTTTACGGAACAGAAGCCCACAAATTAATGCAAATATGTTTTTTTCATATTTTACTGTGTTTGTGTATCTCTAGCTTTAATAATCTCAACATTGCATTATGAATAGTGCTTGTGCTTTCAAGGCTTTTTCCAGTTAAAATAGAAAAATAACATTATAAGAGTAAAATAATATTTGCAGCCAGCTGCAGTGATAACTAGGAGGAAAGTAACACATGCAGGACTGGTAATGGTACAGTTTTATGGAAGTTAATAACAAAAATACAAAAGAATGAAAGAATGTAAGTGTCCTATATATACACAGCACTATTTTTTATAACTCACACAACTTTGATGGCTGTCAATGGTGCTGCTCTGCCATACACAGAATACAAAGGTCCCATTTGGACCATGGTTTACACTTTCCTCTATTGACACTTTTTCTGACACTGGTGGAGGAGGAGCAGCCAGGATCCTTCTCACTCTTTTATGTTGGCCTTAACTAATGTGGAGGATCTCTGTTCTGTGAGGTGGAGCAAGGCATTGCCTTAAGCTTTCATCCCAGCATCTGTGCCTGTCCAATGCCAAGTGGGTGAAATTAATCTCCTGCAGTACAAATAAGTTTCTTAAAAACAGTAGTTGAATAAAATTGTTCTGTTTAGTACTGTTAGGTTTACAAAAACAGCTTTTCAGATGTTAGAACTTTTCATCAGAGTTCACAGATGTCAGGAAAAAATAGCCTATGTCAGTGGAGATTGTACCTTGTGACAATAAATGTACTTAATGTGGGGTGAATGGAAGCCTTGATCCTCATGAAGAGGTAAACATAAATAGATACCCACTGGGTTTTTTCTATTTTCCCTGGCTGACCTCCACTGATGTAGCTGAGCTTTCCTCTTGTGATATTTTCCAGGTTATATAAAAAGAGATTTTTTGTTTGGGCCTCCTGGCTGAAATGATGAAACATAAAGCCTGTTCTCAGGCTGTGGAAGCCTGATGGATGTGGAACAGCTGGCAGGCTGCAACTGGGCTCCAAAAGGAAGCCTGAGAGATGCAATTGGTGCTATGGTTAAAAGTGAAAGATGAATACATTTTTCTGCTTTAGACAGATGTATAGAAATCTGCACAATGTAAATTTGCTGATTCAAATACTTTTGAGAAGATATACTGAGATGATTTAGTGGAGTGGTACATTAGAATTAGGTATTTTCTGATAAATAGAATGGGCATCTAACACAGAAAGGGAGTGATATCTTTAAAGAACTATAATATTTTTGCTTTTTAAATATCTGGTATCTGAGCTAGCCTGTGCTGCAAATAACTGAGGTATGCAGATTTTGCCAGAAAAAAAATACAAAGCAAGTTATTGAGAAAGAAATGCAGAGTGGAAAATGAAAAACTTCAAATGAAGAGGATAGAAAGTGGAAGTCTGTGATGCAGCAAAGGAGTGGTAAAATAAAATGAGGAAAAGCCTCAAAATAAAGAAAGGAAGTGCTGCCACCAACAAGCACAGCACAAAACCCAAGAAAAAGCAGCATTTAAATGGCCTAGATACAAATAACACATTACTGTCTGTTGGTTTCTCTAACAAGATAAAAATAGTTTTCCTATGAGGCTGATTTCATAAGGAAAGGAAAGTAAGAGTATGTTTTGAGGGAATGCCCTAAAAGTGAAAAGCTGATGTAGCTTTAAGAGCAACAAAAATTATTTATGAACCAAGTGGGGCAAAGGGGAGACTTCTTTTTATAAGGGGGCAAAGTTGGCATACAAAAACAGAGAAATGCTACTTAAGGAATAATGAATAATGCAAGAAATAATGATAAAATTACATAATTTCTCATAATTTCCTCTATTATTACATAATAATAGAATAAATAATAATAGAATAAATCTGAGACGACCTCAGAATAATCAAATTCAAGAGGTAGGTTAGAAATACAGAATTCTTGACTTAAGAATTTCTCTTGAAAAATTTAACCCAGTAGGTGAACTAAAAGTGCAGATGTAACTGCATCTTTCATTTGGTGAAGTAATTCCATGACTTGCACACCAGTTTCCTACAGAAGAATTGAATTTTGATTGCTTTCTATTACAGTTTTATTAGTCCAAAATGTCCCATTTTCTCTGGACATATAGAAAGATATTCTAGGAACAACCTTGTAAGTGAGACTGAACCTTAAAGCATGACAATGGATTAAGGATTCCCCAAAAATATTTCTCCTATCTGGATTCTATGTGTGATACAATCATGGTACATCTTGAGAGGGCATGGATAGTGTCTCTTCTTTCTTGGTGTCTGAGTTCATGAGACATTTTGGAGTGTCCTATTTTGAAAAGTCTAGCTTATGATCAAACTGGTTAAGAGCAGCCAAGAAGTCCAGAAGTTCCCTTGTGGACACTACAAGACAAGTATAAAGGCAGTACAATAAAAAAAAAAAAATCTAATTTCCCGTCATTTGTTTAGTCATTTTTGTAGGTAAAAAAAATTTAATGTCACCATAAAGAAAATAGAAGATTAAAAAAAAAAAATAAGGGGGGTATATCTGAGCACATTCACACATTTGTATATTTCTTGTTTACTTAATGGAAAAAAATTAGACTGGAGCTTGAACCATGTCTGTCCTGTGCATATTGTGTTAACAGCAAATATTTTACTTAGTTTACTTAGCAAATATTTTACTTAAGTTTTTAAAACTAAACTTACATTTAGTTTTAAAAAGAGATTCTAGTATATTGCTTTTCCAGCCTTCTAGCTTCATAGGTGTCATGTAGCTGAAATAATATAGTAACTATTAGATATTAATTTTAGAAATTATGTAAAGGATGGTTTATATAATCTTTATACAGTGCAGGAAATTAAAATCAGAGTAAGGTAAGATCTATGAATACGTAGACAATTATCATTATGTTTTATGTCCATGTTCTTAACATTACTTTAATAGTAAAATTTTTGGAGTGAGTGCTCATATTTATATTGCATAGTTCCCTTTAAATAGATAGTTTTTTTCTATAATGCTGATATATAATACTGGGCCGTTGTAGTACTGCCCTGAACTGGTTTTAATATAATTTAAACTTGTTTCGAACGATCGACCAGGACGCGAGCGGTGCTCAAAGCGGCTGCAGTACAACGAACGCCTTGTTGGAGCAGGGAGCGGATTGTTTTCCCTCCGAGGCACAGCCGCGGCCGAGCACCCTCGGGGCTCTGGGGCCGGGGGTGCCGGGGCAGCGGCGGGGCCCGAGGGTAAATCCCGGCCGGGTACCGAGGGCAAACCCGGCGGAGCCCCGAGGACAAATTCAGGCTGGGGCCCGAGGGCAAACCCGGCGGAGCCCCGAGGGTAAATCCCGGCCGGGGCCCCGAGGGCAAATCCCGGCCGGGGCCCGAGGGCAATCCCGGCCGGCCCCGGAGCTGCGCTGCCCTGAGGCGGCCCCTCCGCTCCCTGTGCCCCCGGCGCCGGCTGGCACCGCTGCCCCGCAGCCGCACCTCGGGAAACAAAATGGGGCCACTCGGCTGTGGCAGGGCTCCGGACACCCCTCTGGCTGTTAAAGTCCAGGGATTTTTCCCAGCAAGCAAGGGGAGAAGGGCGAGATCCACCTCTGGTGCACCGGCGCGTGGATCCCTCCCATGGCCCCCGCAGGCCCAAGTCGCTTCTCACCTGGCCCCAGCCCTTGGTCCCAAGCCCTTTGTAGGTGTTATTGTCTCCTGGAGTGTGTGTGCACCTCCTTGCATTGTTCTTCTGAAATCGTAGGTGCTTGCTTGTACTTTCAAATTCCAGGTCACCTTTCACTGTCCAAAATTCACATAACTTCTGGTTTTTAATAGACAGGATTGCGCCAATTCCTGCAAAAACTTTGTACTCCTGTGACTCCATAACTCAATCATACGTTTTTCCTCAAGGTTACTGACAGTGTAGAGAGACAACTGCAGGGAATATTTCCTCAAATTTTGCAGCAGAGAGCTTGCTATGTAAAGTTAATAAGTAATGAGGGGAGACTTGCTCTTTTACAGGAGGGCACCAACTGGAGAGTCCGAAGGCTCCTTTCAGCTCTAGGCTCCTCTCAGCAGTCCATCACACTACACGAGACACTGCAGAAACACGAGGCAGTCAGGTGAGGGATTTTGTGTTCTGAAATGTCTTAGAAGACTAGACTGAGGACAATCCTCAAGGCCCTTTGAGCATTTCTAGAGGGAAATGTTTCTGGGGATGCAAAAATATTTAATACTAAGTAGTGCTGAAAAGAAATGTGTTTTATCAGAAAAGTCATAATAATGATTTGGGTGTATATGAATTGCAGCCAATTTAAACACAGGCAAACAGATTGAATTTTTATTGTTGTGAATACAGAACACATTCTCATTTACATTGTTTGATTGAAAATTATTATTATTTTGTGTATAATTGCCATAATTTATCACATTTTTAAAATTTTCCAGTAATGTGGTACTATTTGTCTACAGTTCCACTCTAATTGCACATAATTAATTATTCACTTTGCTCAATTGCTAATTGCCTTTTAACATACAATTAAATATAAACATAAAAATACCACTTCAAAGAGAATAGAAACATAGTTTGTTAAACTTTTAATATCTGTTATAATTGTGGCTTCATAGAGTGAGGGACTGGAAAGTGTTAAAGCATTAGTAAAGTAGGAGGCCCTTATCAGACACAGAGGAGAACACTGTCCACAAGGGTGAGAAAAGAGGTTAAGGTAGTTGGTGCCCTCTTTGCCTGAGTCTTTAACAGAGAGACCACGGCAGTCAGTTCCCTGAGCTGGTCAGGGGACAGGGACAGGGAGCAGAGCAGAGCCCCTGCAATGCAGGAGGCAGTGCTTACACACCTGCTGTAACTTAGACACTCACAAAGCTATGGGGCCAGATGGGCTTCACCTGAGGGTACTTACTGAGCTGGTGCAAGAGCTCTCCAAAACACTCTCCAGCATTTGTCCTTAGTCCTGGTTAACTGGTGAGGTCCTGAATGACAGAGGTTGGACCACGTGGTGCCCAGCTACAAGAAGGGTTGTAAGGAGCATCCAGGGAACTGCAAGCCTGTCAGCCTAACTCCAGTGCTAGGGAAGGCTATGGAACAGGTAAGAGTGCAATCACATGGCATGTACAGGGCATCCAGGGATCAGGCAAGGCTAGCCAGCATGAGTTTAGGAATGGCAGGTCCAGCTAGACTGACCTGATGTCCCTTTATGACCAGGTGGCCCATTTATTGGATGAGGGAAAGGATGTGGAGGTAGCAAGGTGGGGTTCAGGCTCTTCACCTGGGCAACTAGTGACAGGATATAAGGAAATGACTCAAGCTGTGCCAGAGGTTGGGACTGAACTTTGGGAATAATTGCTTCACTGAATTGGTGGTTAAACATTGAAATGGGTGCCAAGGGAGGTGATGGAGTCAACATCTCTGGAGGTGTTGAAGAAATGACTGTGTGTGGCACTAAATTCTGGGTTTTACTGGTGTTTGATCAAATGATCTTAAAGGCCTTTTACAACCTAAATGAATATTTGATTCTATAAATTCTCATGCTTGATTTCTATACACTTGAGTGTAGTTCAGAACTACATAACCAGGTAAATTGTAGTGAATGAGGTGCCAGCTTATCAGAGGAATAAACAAAAGATCTGGTTTAAAATATGAATAATCTTGCCCTAATCTCTCTGCACATACAGTCTTTATTGTGCTGAGGCTGAAGAGGGAAGGCCCCAGTTCTGGCACACCCCCAGCTGATTATAAAGGACTGGTTTGTGGCACTGTCAGAGCCATGGCTTTGCCCTTTCTGGTGAAGGAATCTTGTATGACTGTAGAGAAAGGAAAACATTTAATACTTCTTTAGTGCATCAATGAGCAGAAATAAGAGTGTATGATACAGCTCAAAATTACACCTTTAAATGCAATTTATAAAACCATGCTTTGAGAAAACCCAGTAACAGTCTAAGCAGAAGAAAATCTTAGCATCAAAGTAGAAATAATCTTCCTGAATTCAGCCGTCTTTAGAACTTAGAAGTATCTCATAATCAAGTCGTTACTAGTATCTAACATATACCTGTTAGTCCTGGTGCATATTTATGTGCATATATATGTATGTGCATGTATGTGTACATTTCTAGACCAGCAGTCAGAACTAAATTTGATAGTCTACCTGATCTAGAATTAGCATGCTGCACATCAATAATTAGTTTGCATTACTAGCATGTCTCAGATATTAATAAGGGCCGTTACAAGAGAGCTAGTTGACAAATTTGGGCAGGTTAATTAGCTTAAAAATACAATACCCATGTATATGTATTTTATCATTATTATTTTGAGAACACTAACTGGAGAACAGAGTTTAATGGGCTTATAAATGGACATGAACAAACTGTACCTCAAAAATGGTCGCAACTCACTTAGGATTCAGAATGCTATCCCATTTTCATTCTCAGTATGAACTGAGTTTGTATTGTACAGTACATAAATGATTTTCCTCGACTTTTTAAAAGGCAATATGTATTAATATTTTAAACAGAAGTAATTGCTTCTTGTTCAGCAATGGGTTTCATTTATGAGTGTTTATCCCTAGCAAATGGAAAGTATGGTTAATCTAAGTTAAAAATGGATTCTTTAAATAGCTCTAATTGCGTTCTGTTTATATTTGTATGTTTTAGACTCTTAAGATTTAATCAGTAGCAGTTCTAACAAACCATAATGTTTATTAGCTGGTTTTAAATTATTCTTATGGATGATAGTTCAATGAGAAAATAAATGATGATTTGCCTACTATAATGCATGGTAAATAAAAGATAGACCTGCATAGAAAAGAGAAATTACATATTATATCACTTGATTTTTATATTAGAAATACAGACATAATGGAAGAAAACTTGAAACAGGAAAGGGAACGGCTTCTATTTCTAATTTCACTTATGCAGATTCTCTGTAATTTTTGCATGCTTGTTTGGTTGAATCAAAACTTTGGAGCGTTATTGTTGTTTTAACATTATTTTCCATCAATCATAACAATTTGTTGCTACATACTGGCACTTTTGTAGATGCTACTAACTTTACCCTCCGAAATCATACCTTGTATGAGGACTAGGTACAAAATTATTTCTGAAGCCTCTATTTTAGCTTGCCTAAACACCCTGAAAGTAAGGAGATGAATTAATAGATAGCCAGAAAGTTTTTTCACAATGGAGTGTTCATGTCAAAAGCAAGACATAGTGCAAAGTATATAATAGAATAAAGTGATAATCTGAAATCCCTAATTACACCTTTCTAGATAGTCCATAAGGACAAACTGAAAACTAATTATCTTATGTCTAACATTATATTATATTTAATGAGATCACTTTTGAAAAATAAACCGTCAAAATATTTTACATCAAATGCTTTGAAATGCAGTACTAAAATATATTAAATGTTTAAAGGTAGAAGAAAGTATCAGTTCTTTTAACTAAAAAGTAATGAATCCAAAATAAAAATTTGTCTGGATTATATTGGTGTTATATATCTCTAGGCATTCAGGGCAGTTCTGCTGTTCAGGGTAACCAAAACCTGGTTGCTTAAAGACATGGAGCCAAATTCCCTGGTTGGATCTGCAATGTTCTTGTGATTTCTGGGAACAGGTTAGAAAGAGGCTATTTCAGAACACGTTTGCCTGGAAGTGCTCCAAAAGGTTGGTCTGTTCAGGATTATCAAAATACCCTGCCAAGAAATGTCTGACGTGCTGTGTGTGATCCCAGGAAGATGGGGGTGAGTGGGCTGGGTGTGCCAGCCCCAGATTATCTGAATTTTTCCATAAGGGGAGTTGTCAGCCATCTGCAGAGTTGTATTTGCCTCAATAAAATATGATTTTATTGATGTATTCTATGAATCCAAAAGTGGGCAGTGATACCATATATTTGTTTCATGTTTTCAGCTGATCTTCTGTGGATGTAAAGTGTTACAGCCACATTATGCACTTGTGGATTTCTCTCCACTTCTCTCCCACCTCCTTAATAACTTTAAAACACAAATGTTTCAACTAAATTTGACAGGGGCTACAGGTCTCAAAAATACTTATGTTCTTACAAGCTCCAGGAAAAAAAGAACACATATAACCTCTGAGTTCCCTGTTAGACAGAAAATAGGCAGCAGGAGATTAATCTCCAGTTCGACACTGGAGAATCCATTTAGGAGAAAAACAGCAGTACAAACCTTCTAACTGCAAGAAAACCTTCACAGCTTAATCAACAAGTCATAATCACATCAAAACCTGATGTTTCTTCTGGTAGACTAGAGTTAGTGTGTTATGAACATTTAGAGGAAAAGAATACCTCTAAATTGGTTAAAAAATTTAATGTTTCATTCTAACGTTTTCACATTGATATTGAAAGAACTCTTTGAAATACAGATTTTTTTACAACCTGTAGACCTATTATGTTTCTGTTGCATTTACAGTGTCATGAAATGGAATAGGACTTTTCTTCTTGTTAAGCTTATTGATTGAAAAAACCCAAGGTTTAATAAAATCTAACTTTAAATTAGTTGCTTAAAGCCAAGTCTCTTAAAATATGTGATTTCCCTCTGTGGTTCAGGTAATCTTTTCTTATCTTATCTTATATTTTTCAAAGCTCTATGGAGATTTTCAAGTTACCAGTATAATACAAAATTAATTTACATAAATCTATTTTACTTGAATGTCTCCTAATAAAATTGTAACGTTCTGATTGTAAAGTAAGGGTTTGCCTTTGTGTATGTGAACATTCTTGGGTTTCTTACTGGAAGTTAACTGTGGCACTGAATTCTCTGCTCTAAAAAGAGGTGCTAGCAGAAGGTTAAAAAATGTCATTGTAGATATTTAGGTCTTACTTATTCTCAAACACAGAAAATATTAATAAAAGGCAGTACTACAAAAACAATTAGATTTTGTCCTTTTCCACTGTAGGGAGAGATTTTTACTTACAATGAAGAGGAAAATTCAGACAGGATTCCCTCACTAAGATGACAGGGGTTGTAGAGTTGGAAGAGCTCAGCTTTGCTCCTGTAAATAAATATTCATGTAAGACTAGGACATTATATATACTTCTTAAATTTAGCTTTGAATTTAGCTGCCAGCTATGTTGACGCCAACACCTCCCAAATGTGAAAGCCTCAACCTTGTTCAAACATGATTTTAGAAATTTATTCATCCTTTATATGTCATTTTTTTTTTCCATTATAGTAAAAGTAAAAACTTTCCAAGTTTAAATACATAGATGGAATGCCAAAGGTTTGGTCAACAGAGAACAACAACCCCCTGCTCAGGGAGACTCTGGCCAAGAAATTGCTGGAGCCTAACGCAGTCATCTGGAAAAAATCTTTCTGTACAACTGCCCTATTAATGCCCACTACTTAAAGCAGAACTTTGGACTCAGTCAAGCGTTGGTCTAAAACGTTGCCCCCGATTTTATATTGTGTTTCATGGTCAGTATCTCAAAGTCTGTTGCTTTTCATTTTTCTTTCTAAATAACTCTGATGACATATATTCCAAATCTCATTGCAGAAGATGATATCAGGAATTTAAACCTACTGGAAATGACTTAAGTAACAGTTCTCCATCATTTGAGGGATGATCTTTCTCACTTTCTTCATGTTGGAACACTTATACATTGTATAAATAGTTTGTGTCCTGATGATAGGGAAGAATGATGGCCTCAGTGGGTGTGGTACGCAGTTGGGGTGTTTGGTTATACTTAAAGAGAGAAAGACTTTTAGTCCCTGCCATATGGTTCCCTCAATCACTGCCCTCTTTTATGGTTTTGACAGTCAGTTTCATTCTCTGGAAATTTTCTCTTTGGCATCAGGTCAGATTTTCTGGTTTAAGTGATGGTTGTTCCCCAACACAGGCAAGGTGCAGATTTCAAAGACTTAGAGGAAGACTAAAAAAAAATCACTTTGGATCTTTTCTTATTTATTCAGAAAAGAAATATTACAAAGGATTGATTAAGATTAGAAGTGTTAACTCTGGGGGAACATGTGTGGAGAGCAGGAAACTTCTTGAATCTTCTGAAAATGTTGTGGGGTGTCGCTGCACATAAGTTGTGGGAAGCATGATTGTGCCCTCATGAAAAACGGAGAGGTGGCAAAGAATTTTCAGCAGTCATGTATGCCATTTAGCTTGATTTCTTTAAAGATCATAAATATGTAAAGCAAACTGTGCAATATTCTTCTGTGTCTAAGTACTTATATTTAATATATATGGAACCTTATCTAGACAGAGCCTTTTTTTAAAATTATTATTGCATTTTTTCCCCTTTTGATTTAAATTTTAAAATAAATCCTGTGTACTTAAGGTCATATTTTAAAGTGTGTTCATCATGCCATTGCCCCTAATGACTGATGCTCATGGATTCTGTATTGACTCACAGGATGACACTTTACCACACTGCTGTGTTTCTTCGACCCACCTTGGAAATTACATTACCTCATTATAGATTTTGCACAGAAGTTCAAATAGATTTAAATTTATTCATACGCCCTATGATTCTGGGGATGTTTTCCTCTTTTGTTTTGCAAACATGACATTTGCTTTCCAGTCCTCCAGCTTGAATAGATTTTGCAGATTGAGAAAAGCAGTGAGGAAAACATGACTGTACTCCTTACCAATTCTTTCTGATGGTTCTTTCTTCTGTTCTTCTGTCCTATGTTATAGAATCAAACCCTTCATCATCAAGATTGGAAATAACTAATAATTTTGACTGTACAGACATTGCTATGCCAGAATTATTTGCCTTTTTAAATAGTTAACTGCATACAGTTAGTATTCCTCGCCATATTTACCTGCATTCATATAATTGTGAGGGAAAAATGTTACAAGACAAAGACTTACTTTCAGCATTTTAGAAAGCTGTTCGAATAGTGCATTGATAACAGCTCAGTATGTGGAGGTCCCATGTGATTCCACCATTCAAGAGAAGTTCTTTCATATGTGATTAATTCCAAGATCCATTTAATCCACCACATTATGGTGGTCAATTTGGGGCATCTGTGCTGATGAAAATGACTTTTGATTGTACCTAAATGGCTTTTACAGGCAGTACTCCAT
This sequence comes from Melozone crissalis, assembly GCF_028551555.1. Taxonomy (NCBI): domain Eukaryota; kingdom Metazoa; phylum Chordata; class Aves; order Passeriformes; family Passerellidae; genus Melozone; species Melozone crissalis. Next base: position 27,811,156 of record NW_026535784.1, on the reverse strand, counting down.
GCCAGTTTACGCTCCAGTTCAAAGTGAGATAAAATAAAAGCCATTTTCTGGATAGGGCTTTTTTTTTTTCCTTTTTCCCCCTGGTTAGCTAATCAGAATTTATATCTTCTATCAAATTAGCTGTTTTGCAGTGTGTGATTTACAAATATTCCTAGATACTTCTGGGTATTTTTCCTTTCAAATTTAGATCAGTGGCATTTTGATTTTATTTATCATCACTTTTTCTATGGTACATATTAAAGTTAATCTCTGCGTTGCTAAACAAATGATCCATCATTTACGTGTTGGCTCAAATAAGAATGTACATGTGCAGAAAAACAGATGCACTGGCCAGAGAATTTAGTAGGTTCGCTTTTAGAAATAGGCTGCATGAAGAGATTTTTCTTTAAAGCCAGGATGTGTTAGAGATTTGGCCTTATTCCTCACTTCCTAAACTCTAAAATTCACCTTTCAACTGATTTTTAGTGTGCTGGACATCTGGGTGTGAAATGAATTGCTGTCTCGGCCAAGAGACAGATTGTAAAATGACTCTGTAAGGATTAAGCCCTGGGTGACTACCTGATAGAATGATGGAGTCAATCTTAACTGAGAGATTCATCTGATATCACTCAAAAAAGAAAAAAAAATAAAAAGGCGGGGGGGAGTGGTGAGGCAGATTTAAACTTAGCTTCCAGCTTTAGTTATCTAGTAGTAATTCACAGACTTTTCCCCCAGGAAATTCTTAGAGTCTCTCAGGTTTCTAAACAAATCATAATTCTGGTTGCCACTATGTCTAAGGATTGAAAAAAGAGAGAAGAAAGAAAGGAGAGTTTTTTGATATCTTTTTGAAATTAGTAGAGGAATTGATAGTTTTATGTTATTCTTTATTTTTTGTTTTAGACATAAAAAGATGCCAAGCATTGCAGATTAATAAAAAGGTACTGCTATGTTTAATTGTTGAGAAAGTCTAAGATAAATTTAAAGACTAACATTTTATTTTATATGATAATGACATCGGGAAAGTGTAAAAAAAATCATGGGAATGTGAACATTAAGTCTACTAGGATTTTTTATAGCTGCTATTAGTGGCTTGACAGTTTATGAGGAAAAGTTAGAACTATGTCTCAAGAATAGTCAATAATAGTACATTGAGAACCTTCTTCTTCTGCACATTCATTGTTCTATAGTATTTTGAAATGTATAAGGTGTCATCAGTATCTTCATTGCAGGTGTTGATGGTTAATTAGTGTCTCTACATTTTATGGTGATTTCCATGTTTACAAAATACATATTTGAAATGTCTTTGTACTTTTAATTTTGTTTTTCAGACTCTGAAATAGTCTCCTAAGGTTACCAAGAAAAAAACTAATACAGCTCTTGCTAAGTCCTGTGATCACAGCCTATGAAGTATCATTTATGTTTACCATATTCACTGATAGAAATTAATACTGGGAGGAGATAGGATAGAGCTCTCAAGAAATATTCAGATTTCTACTGCTTGGAAAAATAATATTGCATTGAAAAAGTCCATGTGAAAGCTCTTGCTGTAGAGATCACCGATTACTTATTACAAAAAGGAGTGAGTTAGTGAGTTCTTCCAAAAAAAAAAAAAAAGAAAGATAAGAAAATGCATATGATAAGTATAGAAATATTTTAATATTATTTATCTAAGGCATCACAAGAGTTTGCATGTAACCTAAGATTTTGTACTGTGAAATGTGTAAGGAGATGACATTTGCAGCAAGACCACAACCAGCTGGAAAGTATTTTAAAAAACTTTTATTTTCTTTTTTAAAGTCTAGAATTCATCACCACCTGCAGATTTATTTTACTAATGACATGCATTTGTTTCATTCTCATCATTCTGGAATAAAAATTTTTTAGTGATCCAGTTATGGTCAGTATTGTGATGAAATCATGGTACTCCTTTGCTTCCAGATAATCCAAGTTAGTTTACTAAGTGGCTTGAATAAGTAGGAGGCAGAAAAATAAGACCATATCTTTTTGACATTGGGAATTTGACAGAAAAGGCAAACTTATCATTATCTAAAAGAATTTCCAGAAGAAGCTAGGGCCTCCCTTTGAATTTGTTTGAAACTTTAAAACTTGCTTTTTCTAGGTTGTATATTTCTTGGAAAGGTGTCCTGTCTGAAAATGTAGACTTCCCCTTAAGTTTTTCTTTCCACAAGCTGATAAATCCCATATGCTTGGTTTAGCTTATTAATTTTATGTTAAACCATGTACATATGTGTAGTACCTTTCAGTGAAATCCAGTAGCCTACTTAAAAACTGACATCAGAAGCGTACCATGGAGGCTTGTTCTGTTGTTGAGGTTTTTTAAAGATTATTACAAGGTACTTTTCTATGTGTCTGAAAACCAAAAGTAACACTTTTCTTGATCTCTTTAATATCTGAAGCCATTGTCTAGTTAGACTTGTACTTAATTTGTCTGGCTAAACAAGTTTTGAAAGTGCAGCCAGAATTTTTTTTAATGACACCATAACACATTGTCCTTCTGTTCATTTTACCACCTGGTTTACTAATACCTCTAAACTATCAAAGACCATTACATCTCATTTGCATTAGTAGACACTGTCTTAAGAACCATGAAATATTCTATGTTTTAAGTCCCTTTTTGGCCTCTATGATGGCATCTGGGAATCCAGAAAAATCAAGGGAAGTAGAATGTCCCAGTAACTGTTTTTTAAAAGATATATTTTTACTTAAACATACAACGTGATGCACAAATAAAGATCAAAGTGATCCAGACTGAATATGGAAGATTCATCTGTTAGTCTGCATTTTGGGATTAAGGGCATAATAATAAAAGCAAAAAACAGAAGGTGGAATAGGTGTTCATGTTTAAAACTGAATATTTACTGCCAAGATTGCTAACAGGAAATGAAGCCATAAAGGGAATGTCTTGTTTAACTAAAGTAAGAAAGTTCCAAAGAAGGACATTGAATGATCCAAATTTAAGTGCCAGATGAACACAGTGTCAGTTCTGAAACCTTATCACTAGTATAAATTTTTCCAAGCCATTTTTAAATTAAATTATCTCAAGGTAATAAATAAATAAATCCAAAAGACAATATAAAGTTTTCCAAGCCAGAAATCAAATTCCTCTTTTGGCTAGTTTGCAATAGCTGCCTTTTTGTTTTTTTATTTTAATATACAGGCTTTTTTCTGATAGTTTTTTCATCACTAATGTTCCGTGGTCACCTTTTTTCCTCTACTGTAATTAGGGTAAGCTGCATGATTCAGCCCAATTGTTGGCCCTTGTAATTGCTAAGGCAATAACATGTGTTATCTTATTCCATCTCTTAATATAGTCCTATATTGATTCCTGTGTTATCTAAAGGTAAGCAATGGATGCAGGCTTCCTGAAAGGCTGAAGATGGAGAGGTCCCCAGGCCTGTATCTTTCTGTTCTTATTCTCTAATGATAAATTCTTTACCAAGACGGATAATTTGACGCCTTGGTGAGTGTGAACACCCTCTGGCTATCTCCTGTCTGCAATCTCTCATCTCGAATTACCATTTTGCTTCCTTAACTCCTGCACTTGAAGACTTCAGGATATTAGCCATATCTTTGTATCAGAGTATCCACTAAAGCCCCACTGTTCCAGCTCCTGAATGCCTACTTGGGACATTTGGCCATATAGTATGATCGACCATAGACATTTGGTCACGTGCCCTGGTCTGTCTTATTCATCCAAAGCCCATTAAGTGCTCAGACACTGAATGTATCTCACAGGCAGGCCAGGTTTAAACAGTAGACAAAATAATGTTATTTCTACACAGTGACATTTACTTCAGCTTTACTAAAGACATTATAGATGACTCAATGGAGGTTAACACGTAGGCTAATCCGCTTCACTGAGGATTTTTTTAAAATAGAATATATAATTTATTATAAACTTAATTACAAGTATTTACTTCAAATATTAAAATTGAGTCATCCATTTCACAAATATCAGCATGGCAGGTGTGGAAGCACAATGTTCTTTAATCTCTAACCATAAATTTGAATAAAACAAAAGTATTTTTAATCTTACAGATCTCCATCATCTAACCAACTGTGGCTGTTTTTCTGAATCATTTAATTTCTTACAGACAGATGAATATTGTACCAAATTTAATTTTGTATGATCTTAAAACAGTGGAAAGTTAAAGAAATGTACGATTCTCAATCTTCTATTGCACGCTCAGAATTAATTTTATGTTCTTATCGTGGGCATTTATCACAGGTACAATCTTGAGTCAGGGAAATTCACTTGATTTATTTCCAATTAACATAAGCTTTTAATCACTGATGCCAGTTGTGAGAAAGAGAGAAGACAAAATGTTGGAGCAAACTCTTCACCTTCATCCACATACCTCTCCCCCCATCCTCATCTCCTGTGTCTGATGTCACTTGTTGCATTTGGAGCCTTCAGTGTTGGGGCAGGTGGTCCTGGAGACTGGTCTGCAGCAGCTCTTTCCTTTTGCTGCTCTTTGTTTTTTATTCCTTTCACCTGCTCTGCCATTAATTGGCACATGACCTGCAGACCTTTGGGGCCCATCAGCCTGCTCCAGCATGGTTTCATCCATGGGATATAACTCTCCTTAGAAGTGCACCTTTATGCTGCTATGCTCACAGTTTTTGGAAGAGCAAAACAAAACTTGTGGTAAGAATGTAATTAGAAATGTGGTATTTAGGTTTTTGTTATTACACATCTCACTTCTAAGACTTAAATAATTTGTGTTTTCAAATCCAAATCAAATAAGACTTTTTGATTTTATTAATCTTCCCCACATTGACTAGAATGGTAAATGAAGAATATTAAATATTTGTTGTAGGTTATGTACTCCCACGTCTGGTGGATTAACAAATGTGAGCAATTCTCTACTTGTTTTACTACTGCAGTGCACAGAAAGCAGCTTTTGTGGCAGTCAGGGCTTAGATGTTTTCATACATCATTCATTGTTTAAATGAGTGGCACAAACTTGGTGCTTAAAAATTCCATGCCACTCTCCCCTGATCCAAGACACTACCTGTGAACCCATGCTATCAGCCTGTTGTTTATGTGTGAGGTGAAGTGGAAATCCTATCCAGCTGCTGGTTTTGGAAAGGTCAGGGTTGGGGGAAGCACCAAAGGTTTTTTTTAATTCCTACTTTGTCTCACAAAAAACACATCCTTGTGGATGATTTCCTACTGGGGAGGCTGTTCCTGAAATGTTTTTAACTTCAGTTGCCATCAAGCCAGCTGCAACTCTATAATTTCTACATCCTCAAACTAATACATTCTCCTGCTGATCCTTGCAGGCTCTGCTAGAGAAATATAATAAATCCGTAGGATGGACGGTGAGACAGGTAGGAGAGGCAAACTTTATCCATTTTTTAATATGCAATTCGAAATTTTCCCTGTGACATCACCAATGCAAACGCCAGTTAGCTCATGAAAGCCCAGGTGATTGCCTAGATTAACAATGTGATTTTGTTCTTCTTCATCCAGCCTTAGGGAGGCTGTAAAGGAGCATCAGTTTTCTGAGGGAAAGAGCTCTGGTCTGGCACTCATGGCAGTGGCTTCAGTTCTCTGAAGGAGTTCTGTGGGACAGGCAGTGTATACAAACATGGGCTAATGCTTCATCTCTGCCTGTAAACAAGGTTGTTGCAAGGCCAGACAAGTCTCCCAAGACTTCCCCAAGTTGTGGAATTATGTAGAAAGCAAATATGTACATTGCATTTATTTATATTACTGTTACTTTAGCAAGGCATGTAATATATTATATTTACTCACAGATTTCATAGTAGATCTTCATTCTTTCTTCTGTTTACACTGTAAAAGCACATACATCCTATATAGATAACACACTGCTGTCTGCAAAGTCAGGCACGTGCTCACTTGAAAATGTTTATATTGTAGAAAAGATTATGCCCTTTTTAGGAGTTCTTTCTTTGCGTTCTTCATCATATTGCACAAAATCTGCATATTGTTGTATATAAAAGATTTGGAATAAAAAGGGTCTGGGCTTACCAGCAGTATGAACTGGACCCAAGCTAATACTGCTGCTATTTTTGTCCTTAGCAAAAATAGTGCATTCTTTTGCCTTAAAAAGCTGCTTCAGCAAGATGCTAGATCAAAAATTGCAGAATTAATTGTGGTCAGACCCTGATGTCTGTGTCTTTCATTTTTAATACATGTGACATATAGGAACAAAACAAACAAAGAAAAGCATAATTTTTCTGTGTCTCTGTGAGTATCAAATGCTTAATAAAACTTTTTTTTTCTTTTTTGTTCAGAAAGGCCAAAAAATGTCAATGCAATGAGTTAAATTTCCTAATATTTCACCTGGCTTTGGTGAAACACTTTGTGACTCTTATAATTAGCATGAAATACTGTAAATTAAGATGGTGATCAACTGCTTCTAACATCCAAATGATTCAAGCACATGCACTTCTTAGTACTGTGTTGCCATGAAACATTACTCTGGAAAAACTGGACTCCCTAAAGTCACTAAATCCATTGGTCCTTTTGATGTTTTTTGATGAAAAGCGATAGATGAAACTTGTTACAACTTCATGTGTTAATCTTTCCTCTTTATTCTGTCCTTCATGGATTCAGATCCCAAATGAAATTCTAACTTGCAATAAGATTGTGTTGATTTGGTTGGGGATTATTTGTTATTTCTTATTAAGTGTCTTGGTTTGGGAAAGGATTATATTAAATTTATATTTAATTATGAGGGTTTTTTTCACTTATGCTTAATATTTTCAAGGAAAGTAAAAAATTAACATTATTCATTGGAAAATACTGGAAAAAAGCCATTGCAGTTTTGCAGATCTACTGCATTTTTCTACATGATGTACAACTATAAGTTGCACATATCATTAAAAAGGAAGCCGGTTTTCATTATTGTGGAGGAAACACAAAATGGGAAACAGGTCATTTTTCAGTGAAATTCTGTCACACATCATATCATGACTTCCTGGTCTTGAGATTGTTCCAGATCTACCTAGCTAATGTGGGCAGCAATATTGGGTTTGGTCACTCCAAGGGAATTTATTGTAAGTGAAAATTAATTCGTTCAAAGGTAAATAACTAGAGATGACATTATTTTTAATGTCTTAGCTTCTTGCCATATATTTTAATTTATAAAAATTGATTATGAATGTTTCATTAAAGTGGATTTTGAAATTTTGAGTTTACTTTGCATTTCCAATAAGTTTTTTACATTTGTCTCCCAGTGTGGGAATCTTTGAGTCAAGTACAAGTATTTCACAATAAGTTTGATTAGAAGGTTGATATAAAGAGCAATTTCATTCATATTGTGTGACAAAATTGAATTTGCAGTCTTATAATGGCCATATATATAAAAGGTATTTATTTATCTTATTATACTGCTTTGACTTATTATACTGTTTTCAGGCTTAAAAGGATTGTGAAAGCTATAAAAAATGCAGAATTAGGTCTTTGCCCAGTACACCTCAGTGTTCACTGTGTAAGGTAGGAATCATGGTCTCAAGGGGGAAATAATGTGGGAGAGCACTTGGGGTGAAATTGGTGTCACAGTCCAAAGAATGTGTCAGCCATTAAACAATTCAGAACACAGGCCAAGTTATCTGAGCTGAGGGGGACACAGCATCCCCAAGTAATTCTGGAGTCAGATGCTACAGTTTCCTTTCAGTTCTAGAGATACTGTGATGGCAGGCTGAAGTATTATCCCACCACTGCTTGTTTTAAGCATCTGTTTTTCTGAAAGAAAGTTTGTTCTGTCTCTTGCCAGATGCAGATATTCTTGCTTTTCACTTTCTCCCTTCCACAAGCAGGATATAGCCTTCCCCTTTTAGAAGGAGAATTAATGAAGAAATCTGTGAATGACAGTAGAGGATGGTTTGTGTCTTTTATGTTTCTAGTGCACCCTCATATATATGCTGTACTTTGGTGGTCCTCCTCAGCCCTACTGGATATCCTGAGGGGTACAGGCCCATTTCCAGGAAACCTGAAGTCTTTGAAGATGGGAAGCTTAAAGGTGCAAAGAAACTAAGTCAGGCAACACAGTCAGTGTAACTAGAAATGTTTGAGAAGCAGAAGTAAAATAATGAGGAGAAATGTCAGCTGCTAAAGAAAGAAACTTTTTTCCTGCCACCCTCCACAGATGAGGTAGTGAACCCTTTCATGCTACCTGCAAAGATGAATTCTAAATATTTGGGATATGAAGAAATGAACAGCCATGTCATTGACAGTAATACAAAAGAAGCAGAAAATTTGTAATTATTTCATGTGTTTCTGCAATACTTACATTGTTAAGGTCAACAAAAGCCTGCAAAAAATGTAAATCAGTAACACTAGAGGAGAGCAAGGTAATGCACTTTATTATTGAACACACAATTATTAGGCATGAGACAGGAAGCCTTTTCATTGACAGGATAAACAACAGCCATTGAGGCACAAGAGAGAAGAAAAAAGTTGGTTGGAGCCATTATTTTTTGCCTCTCCTCCTTTCTTCCCTAGAAGACTGAGGACAGGTGTCTTTATTGTGATGATAAGATAGTTTGGTGAAAGCACTGGGGCCTTGCATCATTAAGATGCTGATTGCCCAGTGTCACAAGCCTGCTGAGAAATTCAACCACTAAGGCAAGTCCTGGTGGGTGAGCTACAATCACATTTTCCTGATGTCGTTATGTTCTGCTGTAATTTTTAGAACAGCAAATCTAATTAACTCTTTCTCTGAGAAAACACTGTAAGCTTATTCTTCATTTCTTCATTCTCACATTGTCATGACTATCACTATGATTTGTTGTTACTATTATTAAGTTACCTCTGACTGACCAGTCCTGTCTGTACTTTTTTTAGAGTTACAGCTATTATATATACTATATAGCTAGCTATTATACTATACTATTGTATAGTACGTATATATTATATATATAGTATCTAGTGAATATATACTATGCTATTATATTATCCTATATAGGTACCTATTATATACCATATTTAGAGCTATTGGTTATGCTCCAGTTCTGGACTTAGTGCTTAACCAGTGTGTTGGAGAACATTCACAGCTCCAGGCACCTCAGTCAGGAATCTCCAGATGAGTTAGGCACTAAGGAGCAGGCAGCAGGGTGATAGCATGTGATTCCAGCTGAAGAAAGCTAAACAGGTCATTCACTCTGAACATATCATTCCACTCCATGGAAAGGTGGTAACATTTTTTGCTCCTAGGAAGTCTGTGGGTTTGTTGCAGAACTGCATGTCTTAGTGTGGTCATTTACAGACCAATCTTGACTGCTTAAGCTTCCAAAAAAGTCACTGAGGAATGTAGTGACACCACTGAAAATAGCCTACTGTCTCAGCTTCTGCTACACTGAAGTTAATCACCCTCTGAGGAAACTGGCTTCGTGGAAGCTCTGAGAGTAAGTGGATCATTTGAGATTTTTTTTTTCATTCTTGTTCTGCTCACATCTTTCTCTTGGCAACTGCCCTTATTTAAGAATAATTACACTGAAACTGTGTCAGGGGTGGACACTGGAGAGCAGAAGTAACTTGAACTTTTTTCTAAATTCTTATTTTGTTCCCTTCCAAAGAACCATCTCAGGAGATTCAATTAGAATAAAAATTATGCCTCCTTGCACAACTTTTGGAAAAAAATAAAACAAAACATCTTTTGATCTGATAGATTTGGACAATCAAACTCAACAAAGATGTCAAATATCCCATGACAGCTGTCATTGACAGTTTTGGCAGTTTTAGACTATTTCTTAGCTATGACTATTCTGATGCCATTAAAAGCTATATAGATAGAAATATCTATACATCTGGAAGGTATATTTTCAGTGTCTACATCTTTGAGTTCTCAGAAGAGCATCAGTTACTTTAGCATTTATGCTAAGGGTTGATTCTTTGCTCTATGTTGGGGAAATACCACATTTCTAAATATGCACAGGAAAGCCTGTAGCTATAGTTTGCTGTATACTTGATAGCATCTTATGAATGGAAGTATATGCTTTTCATTCCTCTTTGTTTTGTGTATATTTAATAGCAGTACGAGGGGGGAATGTTTTGCAGTAAGTAGAACAATTTGATTGAAATGACCTATCCACTTCTGAGCAGTCTTTGGTGTCTTTACAGTAATTTAATGATTTGTCTAACAGTAGAATAGGTTTCCAAAATCAACCAGATTCTCAAAACGTGTGATCTGCAGGTCAAGAGTAAGAGAGAACAGAGCAGGTTCCAAAGCAATATAGTACATTTTATGACTGCCAACTGTTTTCTGTCTATATACTTTCAATCCAAGTCGAGTTGCAAGTGAACTGATTGTCATGATCTCAACTTAGTGTTATAAAGCAGTATGTATATTGCTGCAGATTTGGCACAGTTACGGGAAATTGTTATGTCTAAGTGAGGAGGGCTGATGTTTGCTCAAGCAGTAAGGAAGTTTCTCAACATCTGTAATTTTTTTACTTTAAGAGAAGACACCAGCTTCCATTCTTCTATGTGAATATTGTTCAGGGGCAGATTTTATAAGAATCTGAGAACATCTGTTGATAACTTTTGGATTATTAGACTTTTTTTCCCACTGGTGTGTTATACTCCAATTTCTTTTTCTACTGAAGATGGTTCTGCAGAATACCACCTGTTGTTTCCAGTTCTGTGAAAAGTCTTCAAGTTTCTTGTTAGTTATAACACCTTTTCTGTGAATATCATTCCAACAGAGTAATTCAGCCAAAGGGGGATACAAAGGTCTCACCAGGAGGAAGTCATGACAGAGCACCAAGCTGTAGCTATGTACACATAAGCAATTATCTGTAGCTGCTCACTATTTCAAAATAATTGGATCAACAGTGTGTTTTCTTTAAGAACAGAATAACTCTTATTGCTATTTCTGACCACACATTATTTCCAGTTGTAAGCAAGACACAGGTCTTGTATCTAATGAAAGTTCATTACAAGTTTGAATGGGAGGTATTTTTGTATCTAGTATGATGATTGTTCTTGTTATAGATTACTTCAAACATATCCTATTATGGTGTGCTGGATCTTAAGAAATACAACAGAATATAAACTTTCTTCTTCAGCAATGAAATAGGATTATACTGTTTGGCATTACTGATTTCTGGGCAAAGACCTGTATGCTTCATTTTGGTGTATAAAGGTTCTGAACTCTCCCTCCAAATTTAAGGCTGACTTGCAAGTAGAATAAAATTTAAAATTTAATACCTTTAAGAAAATTCTGTTGATATGTTGCATGCTTTCAATTGTGGAGATAGAACACTGAGTTACATTTAAAACATGTTTTTTTAATATTTGGATTATCCGGCATATTGTAAGTGTTTTAGAGACATATATACCTGTTATATACCTATTCATAGAGAGAATAATTTGTTCTCTTTCAATAAGAAGAGCTAAATGTATATTAGGATTATTTTCATCTCTATTTATGATGTCATTAATAATCATTAAAAACAATAAACATTAATGTGTGTAGAGAATAGTTTAGTATAGTAACAACTATTTGCTATAATGTTCCCTTTGCCACTGCCTTATTTTATCATCAAGAGAGGAGAGAGAGGATCTTGGATTTAAAAACACTGAATTATTTTTTTCCATTCTCTTTGTATGATACTAATAATTTTAGGAAGACTTATATTCTTACTTGATTTTCTTTTTCCTTTGCTTTCCTGTTAATATGTATAGCAGGACATAATGGCACCTGTTCCCTCTACATAGAGTGAGAACTACAGAGATGATGTCTAAAAAATCTGTTTTCTTCCAAGTTTCTTTATTTTTGGGATGATTTTCTACCTATGTCTAGTGAAACATTAGAATAATGGCTTTTTAACAATATCTGAAGTTACAGAATTCGTATTTCTATCACTGTTTTTTGTTTTTAAATCAAGAATCAAAGCTAATGCTTTTGATCAGAATATCAGTAGTTGGTTTTATTCCTGCAATGTACATTGCCTATTTTGGTAACTGTAAGTAGTGTTATTACTGATTGGTGTCCATGAAGGTTTGCAAGGATCTGGCACAATCCCAAGGACTTTTTCTCCAAATTTCAGAGGGATTAAGAATAAGAATTTGTTTTTTGCAACATTGCCATAAAGTTTATGCTGAAGTGAGTCTATCTGTAATATGTGGTTGTACATTACTTCATATTGCCTTTTCTTTTATCTTGAAAGAAGAATTATCTATTTCAAAATAATTTCAAAGCACAGAGCTGAGCCCACAAAAAGTACGACTGCTGATCTTGAACTGTGCAGTGCTGACTTTTTGCCAAGCATATCTTATCTGTCATTCAGATGTCAGCCCTCTAATTCCAGGCACCTTCCTATGGCACAGGCCAGAGGAAGAATACTGAGTGTGAAGCAATGAAACACTGAAAATCCAAATACTTCAGGGGTGATCTGTATAAAATTATCTGAATTGCCTTTTTATGTTTTTGTGATCATTCTTTTTTATGAAGAGTTAACTTACAATCAGACAACTTTCTGCTTATTTTTCCAAACCTCCTTCTGATGGACTCTGCAACCAACAGAACCTGTTTATCACAGTATGTTTACCATGTGTTCATCTTATTTTTAATGATGTCATTTTTAAACTCATTTTTCTAGTTACAGAATTGTTTTGCCATAATATGGTAAAAATACAATAGATTATTTCAATTTTTTTGGCTCTGTCTCTTTCTGTGACTAGTTATTCTTTTTTTATACTATTTTAAGACTTACATAAAAACAATAACTTCTAGTAAATGTTTTTTAAAAATCAAATTTAAAGCACTAATATTATCCACAATGCATATGCATTAGTTTTAGAAATAGCAGTCTCTTCAATATCAATATGAGTGAAAGTTTAGCTTTCTCTCAGTGGCATATGCAATATTTTTGGCTGATTAGATAATAGCTTCTTTGTGGTTTGTTCATTTGTGAGCATAGTGGAAGCGAAGGTGAATAGACAAATAGACACTCCACTAAGATTCTTGTGGAAAACCTTTTCCAAGGAGTGGAGAACCAACTTGTTCAACAGAACCAGTTCCTAGCTACCTCATGTTCTGCCATTTGAATCAGAATAGAGATGCATAAAATGCTGAAAACAGTACAAGTGACTATTAGAGTTGCTAGTCTTTTGTGTTTATTTACCCAGATGTAATTAAGCGGTGTGCAGCACAAAAGAGAATTAAGTCCAGTAACCTTAACTGCAAAATTAGTTTATGCTGCAGTAACTATTTTTAAATAATAAAGGAACAACAGAAACTATATGAGGAAATATGGTGAAGCAAAGTTCCCATTTGTCTTGAATCGTCTTTAGGAAATTGTTAAGGATTCAGCAGGGGAAAAAAATACAAGTTAATGGAACTAAGATTTGATAAATCATGTCGTTAGGAAGCAGAGGCATTACAAGAACAGCATTTGTAAGGAAAATGTAAAACTACGTCATCATGAAGTTTCATAGCAGTAAGGCTTGTACTGAGTGGGGCTCTAGGATTTCAGGTCACAAGCTACTATTTTAGTTACCCATGCCAGGAACTTTGAGAGGATCCAGTTTGAAGTTGAAGGCTGATTTTGCTATCCCTATTTTTTCAGCTAGTCAACCATGGTCTACATTTAGTTCTGAGTCTCATCCCTTCTTCTGCTTGGAAGGGTTCTTCTTCTGGTTTTGGACCTGATGACTCTATCTAAAATTCTTTGACACCTATTTCAGTCTGAGAAAATTGCTTGTTGCTGTTTTCTCTTTTGTGACTAATGTGTCTATGAAGAACAATTTCATTCCTTCTCTTTTCTCCAAGTTTTTTTACTATTGAAATCTAGGCAGAGAATTTGAGATGGAATATGAATGCAGATGCATATTTCCCCCCTTATCTACATGAAGTAGTTCAGATGCTCTATGCACTGTTGAACGCTGTTAACATATGACAAGTACCAGCAGAGGTTTAGCTGGCTTTCAGCTAGAAAACAAGCATTAGCTATAGGCCACAGAATAAACATAGATACAGGAAGAACATTCAGCAGGAAAACATGAAAATTAACAAGCACAACTTATAGAGCACAACAAAATTTTATAAAGCGCACATTACCTCTCTCGTCCCGTTTTCCAATGTGTACTCATGGTGACATAAGGGCCAGGAGCGGTTTCAAGGCCTGAGTAATCTTGGAATCTTCTATGCAGCAGTGCTTCAGTGTGTTCAGGTTCTGCACTGATGGGTGTTGTCCTAAATCAGGTAGTATTACTCTCTCTACTAATTTAGAGAAATTACAGCAAGAAAAGGGAATATGAAACACTGCTGGAAGTCAAGAGCCCTTGCAGAATACATATGCATGACACATCTTTTTTTCAGCACATGCTTCCCTGGGAACGATGTTAAGCTAACAAGGCTATAAGAATGGCATGATTATTTTCCATAGACCTGCTCGTGTGTCACTTATAATTGATAATCTGAGATGCCTAGCTGTTAACATTTAGGAGTGGTCACAAGGAAATCTTATCAAAAGCTGAAACTGAATCCAGACCAACTTGAGCCTAGGGTAAATTCCTGGATACTTTCTTTCACTTGTGATTATTCCTGCTCTTACACGAGCGCTGCCTCATTTGAATGTGGCAAATAGAAGAATAGGTAAAAAATTAAGAAAATAATTTAGCTCAATTCATTTGTGCAGGTTTCTTGAAGCATGACTCAAGAGCTGGGGATCAGCAGAGACCTATTTAGTAAAAAACCCCGGTGTTAAATTCTGTTGTATTTTAAAAAATCATTGCAGAAATTTAATTTGGTTTTTTTTCTAAAATGCACACCATTTCCCTAAGAATATGCACTGTTTGTTACTCATTGGAAAGGGAGGTCAAATGTCCTTTTTTCCAGAATTTGTTTTGCTAAGGGTTCATAAAACAGGTGGCTATAATTGAACAGTCCTTAAGAAATACCTGTAATTTTAACAGATTTATTTTTCTGTTATTAGAAAGAGTGTCTATTAGAAGAGTTGCTTAGACATCTGAACTTCAAGAGATTCACTATATGAGCAGATACAAGGTATTTCATGAGTCACAGAGAAAGCTGTGAGGGGAAGTGGGGAGTCCCAAGGATAGTGTTAAAAACTGCTTGATGTTAAACAGATATATCAGATTCAAACTGAAGGCTTAGGGAGCTTATGTTTTAAGGTGGTATCCAGGAGTTTTGTTTTCTTTTTACCATGACTGTTGAGTGTATATATAACATTTTTCTGCAGGAAAAAAGCTGACATTACAGGTGGATAAAATGAAATTTGATGGCTTAAAGTTATATCTTGATCCAGATTTGCAGGGAGAAAAGAGATGAACTCTGGTGCTGAAATATAAACATACAATAGGTCATTGCAGTTCTTATCTTTGAATTGCTTGTTAAACTCAATATATACTGATACATCAACACACAGAACCCAAAGATATACAGTTGGCTGTATTGCAGGACCCATGTGTATTGTTTCTCTCAGAAACAGTTTTTTCCTCTAATTGACCACAGATGTTTAGATCTTTCCTTTAGAACAGTAAAAGCCAGAAAGCCATAACAGACAGCAAGCCTTTCTCTTTCTCTTTCACCACAACTTGCATAGTTTCTCTGAAAAGTGTCTCTGGAGTTTTAGAGCTTTCTGATGCACAGTAACACTGTCTAGAATTAACAAGCATTGCTATATGGCAGTTCTTTTATGCACCAGCATAGCAAACTTGAGAATCAGCTGCTGGGATTCCAAACTGTCATTTCTTTAGACATTTTTCAGCCTTAGAAAAAAACTATGACAAAGGGTAATCAACTTCATCATCTTTTTTTGAACCTTCCATTAATAGATCTGTCCAGTATTCCTAATCATTTCCCTTCATTATCCAAGGAATATGATGTTTGTGAAGCGGCATAAAAGTGCTGAAGTTCAAAAAAATAGTACTATGTATTGTCTGCATATCTCTCGGGAATATTATAAAGAGAAATTTCAGCAATACTGAAAAGAGTAAACATAAATTTTAAAAAATAAGAAAGCAATCCAATGACCCTTAAGGAACCAAAGCTAGAAATACAGTAATAAAGACACTAGAGACTTGACTCAGAAGATCAGTTATACTCCTACCTCTTCTAATGTTTTCCTGTGTAGTTGCAGGCAAATCTCTTTGTATTTCCATTAACCTTCAAAAAACCGCAATACTGACTCCTTCTTTGTTTTTGTTTACTTCTTTTGTTTTGTTGTTTAGAGGGATTGGAGGAAATGAAAAAGCCATTTTTCCATCATTTCCTGGCTTATTATTCCTACACTAACTTTTTTTGCTTTCCAACTCTAAAAATCAAATATAGATCCTGCAGATCTACCAACTGCAGAAAAAGGACTCCCTCTTTCCAGGAGGCCAGTTTGACAATGATTTTAATCACTTTATAACCCACAGTGTGCCATTAGTTGGGGAATGGAACATAGATCTGAATTAAATACAATGCCAGTCATAGTCAGGAGTCCTTTGGAGCTGTTACCATTACAATAAGTTATTTTTATTACTGCACAAATGTATTGATTTATGAGCACATAATAAATCAAAAAAATAGGCACACTTCTAATATAGAAGAAAGAAATATGAGGAAAAGGAGAAATGTAAATTCTTCCACACTGTGTTTTTTAGAGAAGCCAATGCTTTTAATTAATAAAAGAAAATATATATCATAAAACTGAAATGGTAGGTCATAGTAACTAGGAGTAGGATAATAGCATCATATAAAAAACTCCTGGAAAACAATAGCATTTAAGTTCTTAACTGCCAGATCTCATTTAAAAACAGACTAAATATCGTTTGTCTTTGATTCAATTTATTGGACTTGCCTGAATCATTCAGCATAATTCCACTCTTACACCTTGGTGCAATGTCAAAACAGAATTTTGTCTGAACCAGACAGCAGGCTGCCACCTGACTGACATTTATCTGTATTAACCCTATTCTTCTAAGAATATTCTGAATGGAATTTTGGTTTCATGGAACATGGGAGTTTTGAAGAGCCATATATCTCTTACTGACCAGGTGCCCAGCAATACTCAGTCTGCAGATGGCTCTCTGTCTGTACGTAGCAAACTCTTTTTTGAGGGTGCATTGGCACTGCTTCTCCCATTTAGAAAGCCAGAAAACTGAAACACAGAATGTGTAAGATGTTAAAAAATTTGCTGGCAGGACACAGCTGTTCTGTATGGTTGCCTGTTAGCAGAGCATGCTACTTGACTTCAACCAGATTTTCTGGTAATAATTATAGCATAAAAGGCTGATCTAGCATATACAGTATATAAATTATCACTTCAAGATGGGAATATGGATTTTTTCTGTCCCACTGTTTTCCAACCATTCTCTCTTCATACATACACACATCTAAGCTCTTATGGATTTTTCCATTTTTGGATGGAAAATAGGTGAACTTCCAAATACTCTATTGTTGTCTGCTAGCAATCCAGAAATCAAACAAGTACACTGACACTGTATTGTATGTTTATGACACTGAAATGAAAACTTTGAAAGGTCTTTTATTATCAATAAAAGTAAAAGCAATTATTTACCCTGAAATATATAAATTGATTAAATAAAACCATCTTAAAATCTTTCCTGGCTGACATTTGCTAGTTTTAGAAGAAATAATTTGGTTCCAGTGCTGCACTCTTAGCCTGAGTTAGCCTCAGCCAAATGCTACAAGGTCTTAAGTGTTGCTCAAGCCTTTGAAGGTTTCAGCGGGTCTTTAGTAATGCAGTAGTCCTTAGGCTGGCACCCAGCCCAGGATGAATTTTACTTTTGATGGCAACAGCTGTGTATCTATCAGGTTTCTGAGTATGAGCAGGGTGGGGCAGTCCCCAGGCAGCTGCCGAACGTGGGAGAAACAGAACTGCCTTGCTTGGATCAGGGCTACCAAGTAACAGGCACCAGCTGGGGGTTTTGTCCTTTGGCATGTGACCCTCCTCATTCTGCTCCAAACCTTTCTGGCAGTTTAGGCACTTTGGAAGGCACATTTCTACCCTGTGGACAGCTTTAGTTATAGGTGTCAGTCCTAGAAGCACAAACACTGCCTCTTTTTCTCTTCCTAGTAATCCCTCTGTTAGCAGCAATTTGCCATGTAAATATGGCAACTAGTAATTGCATTTACAAGTCTTGAAAATAAAAAGATTATGGGAGAAAAACTGTGAAAATAAAAAAAATATAACAATTGGAATGCTTTGAATATTGCAAAATCAAGAAATGACATCTCTAAAGCAATAAACAAGCATTTAAATAATGTACTAAACTTTTATGCTTCACAGAAGATACATGACAGCATGCTCTTGTTACCATTATTATGGATGTTTATCTTAATATTTTTGAAGATTCAGCTCTATTCTTTGACAGGCTTTTCAAAAATGGTCAAAGAACAAAGCTGAGATTTTTCTGTTTCCTAGAGATTTTAAACAGAAGAAAGAGGAAACACAATGGGTTTCAATGTTTCTCTAATCTTTATTTTTACTGCCCAATATTGAATAATGTCTTCTTTGATTATTTTGTCATGTGGAGACTGAGTAACCTAGTGACTGTTTAGTTAAAAATAATAATAAAAAAAAAAAGTAAAATCACCTCTTTTCAGATTTATCAAGATTTGGGCTTACTTACTGAATGACTGCTGATCAGCACACCTTAGGATTTTTCTCAGTGACTCATATTCCCTTCACACTGGCAATATAATCTAACACCACCCCAGAGGTGTCAAGAAGGGGGAGCCAGCAGCGCTGCTCCCTGTCCGTCCCTCTCACTGCACCATGAGCAAAATCTGCAGCATGTCCTAGGTGCTGTTCTTTACACCTTGTGTTGATGTGCAGGTGGACCTGGGAGCCCCACAGGTCTGGGGCCTGGGAGGTCAGTGGGAGGGAACTGCAGGACACAGGGAAGGAAGTGGGACCTCATTTTGCACCATGCAGCTGTAACTGCTCTGTCTGCAAAAGAGCATGAGTACTTTAATGTAGCAATCTCAGTTCAAATAAAAGTCAAACCTTCCTTGGCAATTGAAGGATTAACATTGAAATTAAAAAAGGAGGGTAGAGTAGGGTATAAAGGGAGCAATTATACTTTAAGTTACACATTTGAGTGTTTTTAGGTGGTTTGTTTCCAACATACCTCTCCTTGTCTATTGATCAGCATCTCCTGGGATCAAGATATCTTCCTGAAAATCTTCTCTATTTCCTTCTCCATCTGAAAAATAAAGACAAAGCTGTATTGCAGTGAATATCTCTATATAAGGAACCTTTCTCTGCATTCCACTGTCTCACCCTGTGTATCCTAGAAATCAAAAACCCAGTGAAGTGTGCTGAGAATGGAATAGTTCCCCACTCTACTGCTGTAAGGCACCACAGATATACACTTAGTTATTCCTGAGCTCCTCTTACTTTCCTGTTTCCTGTGTTTCAGACCAACCTTCAAGATCAACAGACCCACATATTTTTATTAACTCCTTTTCTGTCATGTTTTATGGTTTTATCACTAGTATATTTTTACCACCATTAAAATACTCCTTGTGGTCAGTCTACCTCTCCTCACTCTCATCCCCTTCATGTTTCATCCTCACAGTGTCTTGGGCTCCATGTAATCCATTCCCACTTTTCTGAACTCTGTTTTGATCTTCCACCAGTTCCTTGGTGCCATTCCCATTCTGTCAGGTCGCTTAGAGCAAGTTTTTCCCTCATGCTCTGCTTAGTCCTTGTCTTCTATCTTCTCATGTATGTAAAGGTTACCTGATTGTCTACCTGAATTTTTTTCCAATTGAGACTATCAAATACACAAAACCTCATGACTGAGGAAGATCATTCCACTTTTATGATTTCTAGTAGCAGTATTTGCAACCTTAATGTGAATGTATTTGTTTTTACTGTGGAAGTTACAAATACAGTATTTGATTTTCCTTCCAATTACATCTATTTTAATATAATTCCATTTGATTCAGTCAAGTTATTCTTAAATTAGCAATATAATTGAGAGGTTAATTGAACTAGGAGGTCATCATTTGCATTTATCTCCCTCCAATCCTTTGTGATAAAAGATGGACTATTCCCAGAGAGAAGTTAAATAGAATAAATGTTATAGCTTGGCAATAGTTTTTTCTAAATACCTGTTTCTAAAACTGGATTGCAAGGCTTTTGTATGTATATATTTCTTTCACCTCTTAGTTTTCTCCTTTCTGTTAACATAAACCCTATTATGAGACTTCTTAAATGCTGGGGATAGCATATATATTTGCATATATAGTTTTGATGAGGGCATTTTCTGTGAATAGATATGAGAAGAGAAAGTAAACCATATAGTCAATCAAAACCTAATTAATTTATTTAAACTGCAAAAGGAAATTTATCTGTCATCTTCACAGACATCTTATTTCATTCTCATAATTCTGCCCACATTTGTTCCACAGAGAAACTCAAAGATCAAAATTAAAATCTCAAATAGTTTAAAATGGAAAAGTAGTTTTCAGAGTGTGTGCAATAGAAGCAACTTTGCACTGTAAGTCCTTGAATTTGTATTTTCCAAGATAAAAATTTGATGCTGATAAACACAGATCTTTTCACGTCTCATTTTCTGCCTGTAATAATTCACAAAATCCAATTTTTTAGAATTTTTTTTAATTCTATCATCTGGACCAATCGCATGATGTAAGCACAAACAACAAAAAATGTATAAAACTTTTTGGAATCAATGAAGACTTCAATTCTGATAAGTTACAGGAAAATACTGTAGTTTCCACAATTTATAATATAAAAATAATTACTCAGATAACCATTTACTTTCAATGAGCATTACCTAATAGGCTCTTATTTGAAAGACTGCTTGATGGAGAAGTAGATGGTTCACAAAAACACTTGATAAATAGTAAATAAATGTGCAGCCATTAAATGGAATATATGCTAATAGGTATGTTACCAAGAGAGAGTTTGAGGGGAGAAAAGAAAGGAAAATATAGTAGAGGTTGAAAAAGAAATAGAGAAGAGACAAAATTTTAGAAATGTTCCTGGGGGCAGGGAAGAAGGGGGAGAGGCTTAATAATAGAGTCAGCTCCATTTCTAGCATATTTGGTTAATATTGTTAAGAGAAATAAGATTTTGTTCAAATAAAGCTTCTGCTCAAATAGCATAAGAACATTTGAAGCAAATTAAAATGTTATTAAATGTCTGTTCCTTATGTGCTGCAAAAACACAGTCTTATCCTACATTAATGTTCATTTTACTAGTATGAAGACAACTGCCATAACTAATACTAACAAAGCTGTTCAGGAATTAGAAATCTGTGGTGACCTGTGGGTATCTGTGTCCTCAGGTAAAAATGTGTTTGGATATGGATTAAAAAGTAAAACTAACTGGTGTCCTGGATAAATTTGGCATTAAGCATTTTGATGAGTCATTAACTCTGAAAGAAAACTTCTTACTAAAAAACAGAAATAACTCTTTTTTGTTCAGTCACATTAAAATTGAGTATTCCTAGAACTAGATTTTTTACATTATCAAACATTCTGGTCTCAGGGAAATCTAAGAACCCACTGTGCTATAAATTTTATTACAGCTCTCAGCTACAGGTATTTTATAGTGAGATTCATCTATAAAGCAATGACCCATGGGTCAGGAAAATGTAGAACAGTTATATCTACAAAGTATTGCCTTCAAGTTATCTCTTACCAATATTGTAATGAGCTTTAATATATTTTTAATTGTAAAATAATATAAATTTCATCTGGTTTTCACTTTAAAACATCTCAAAATTTAGATATTTTTGGCTTTCCAATGTTCTAACTTTTTCTGGTTTATTGTGTTTTGGTGGTGCTTTTTTTAATCAAGGCAACGGATGTCCATTCCTTAGATATTTAAAAATTAAATTTCAGATAAGAATTATTTAATTAAAAATTAAATTTCAGATAAGAATTTCAGATAATTTTGCAAAAAGGACCAAATTAAAAGACAGTTACCTCACCTTTGCAGGACTGCAAAAACCTCATTGCAAGACTTTGTGACTTAATTCAGTGATAGCCAGGTGAATGTGATGGTAAATAGCCAGTAGCCTTATTTGTCTATGCTATCTCTTAGGAACTAGCACACAAAAATCTTAGTCCACAGTTACTTAAAACCCTCTGCTACAAGTTTCTTTAGTGAGCATCACCGTAATTGTAAGATCCTCTGATAGCTGAGTAAAAAAAAAAAAATACAGGTATATTTTGTCTAATTTTCCCTTTTTATGCTATTTTGTAGTCTGTTCTCTTAAGTAAGCCTTGCACATAGCTGACAACAGGCTAGGATTTCCAGAGTCTGGAAATTCTTTGAGATACATTCCTGCCCAATGCAATAATTTATTTTGTATATAATGATGCTCTAATTTAAATAGGCATATTAACAGACAGAAGAGCCACAACAGATATATTGTCTCATTAGTGCTGCTGGGCCAATTACTAATTTACAAATATTGAAACTAGCACTGACAGAGATAAATTAATTTCTCATAATTTAATAATGCTAATCACAGAAGCAGTGAAGACCTACAACTGTTGGCAGTAGAGCAACGTGAATTTTACTACACACATGTAAACTCAATAAATTTTTTTTTCCCTGCATTGCACAATATTATATTGTTAAATACTTCGTTGGTTAATCTTCATTATTTAGGATTTCTGCTGCTGTTTTATCTGCTCACAAATCATGGGGTCAAACTCTTCCAGCAGACAATCTTATTCAGCTAAAGTCAAAAGTGTTTTTTAGTTGAATACCAAAGACATTGCAAGGTTTTATTTTACCCATTCTGTATTCCCAAAAGGCAAAATATTAATGTGAATTGGTGTCATTTAGTCATTCATCAGCTTCTCTTAATTCAATTTCCTTATTAAACAGAGAGGTTGCTTCATATGGGAAAACTGTGCTGTAACAACTTCTTATAATATTTAGTAAATTCTGAGACATTTGAAACATGAGACACAAATTGGTTTTCTGGTCATCCATATAAGACTAATGAAAATGAACAAATTTTGAGAAGACAAAAAAATCAGTGTCCTAATAACCTGCACTTCTCTAGCTGATAAAATGCCTTATTTTGAACATCGTGGAAATGACCCTCGAAGTCCAAACTTCTACTAAGAAGTTTCATTAAAGTACATAAATTACAACAACTGTCAGAGATGGCATTAAGTATTCAATAAAAGTAGACTTAACACAATTAATAGCAATTAAAATTATACTTTTATGATGTCAGCCACCAGCACTGTAAAGACATAATTGCCTGTAAGGACTTTGCTAACCATATTTATCCTCTAAAACTGTCCAATTTATATGAAAAATGCCAAAAACATATCCCAAATGGGTACCATTATCTTCTTGGATTTTTAAAAGTGATCTGTCTTTATCCAGCCTGTGCACATTAAGCTAATTTACTTTAATTAGTTTTTTTCTCATTGTCTTAATAGGCATGTTGATAAGGTTTTATTGGGGAGGGGGAAGGGGGAATATTGGTTGGCACTTTTTATTTCCTTTTCCTGACTATGGATGTTAAACTTTATTCATTGAATATCTTTAAGACTACCTGGAATCCTGCCCTTAGATTTTCCCTGTTCGTATTTTCTCTCTTCATTTGTCAGATACAAACATAATGATAAAATGTTTAGTATTTTGTAAGTATTTGTAAGGCGTTTGTACTTCGGCTGATTAGCTGATTATTAAAAAAGACAAAATAACATCTTAAGCTGTCCTGTGAAAAGGAGGTTTGCTCTGTACATAACAAATTAATTCCTTCCTAGAGCAGTTACTTGTGTCTCTCACATCAACAGAATATCCATGAAATAATTCTAGACTCTTCAGGCAATACTATGAACAAAATACAAGGGTATCATCCACAGGTAGTTGTCTGACTTTAGGATCTAGGTTCAGCCTTCTAATTTAAATACAAAGTTAACTGTTTCCACCTCCTGATGTAATTGGGAGAATCTGTGTAATTGATTGCAGGTGGAAGCTCCTCATCTAGATCTTTGGAATTACCCCTGGAGATATATAAATCACTCTATTGGCTGGTCAGTTGGGTTTTTGGTCTGTTTTTGCTGAGCTACTTTCAGTCTGCATGCATGAAGTTTAACAGAGAGTCTTTCTCACTCTGCTGCCTTCAGAAATATTTTTTATTGATCTGATAAAGTTTACAAAGGTATGTCCAGTGTTTTGACAGCATTCCTGAGGGGCTATTCTTTTATTCTGTTAATTTTCTTACACAGAATGTGATAAACCAAATCATTAGTGTGGCTTTAGCAGATTAGACTGTGATTTGCTCCTTGATTTTCCAAATACATTTAAGATTAAATATGAATTTTTTGCAGTACACAAAAGAAAAATTGTTGTCTAATTTATGTTATTGGATGGATAGTTCCATTTTAAACAAGCATCATCACACAGTCTAAGAATCAATAAACTATAAAGACTGCTCAAAATAGGATGATATACAAATTTATGATAGTGAAAATATCCCCGCGTTACTTTAAAGTTGTACAAATATGGAGAGTTCTAAAGGTGTCTGGCCTTCTTCAGAAATTAAAACTTAGCTATTGATTGCAATTCCTCAAAAAAGCACAGAATTTAGTGATGAAAAAATACTAAACAGTGAAGAATCAATCCCTGATTCAGAGGCTTCAATTGAAAACAAGAAATTTCAACTTAACTTTAGATACTATTAAAATAACTTAATCTTACTTCTCATTCTTAGGCATTTACTTGAAGAATGCCATAGAATGCAGTCTGTTTTTAAAGTAATTTATGAGTTATGCATCACAATATCAAGTCTATATGTAAGGTCTAAAATTATTTTATGTCATGGAATGAAATTATATTCAAAGTGACTGTGAAGAATTCTGTGTACCTGAAGTATTTTCATGAAGCAAATCTTAGAGTACGGAAACTTTTTTTTATATCTATTATAGTTGTGTATTGGTAGCATATCATGTTAACATAATTATTCATAATTCATCCAGAGTATTTTCTTTCATTGAGTCTATACTTTCTGCTACAGGAAATAAGTTAATTAGGTTTCAGACTACTGAATTACAAACCTATCCTACATGTCATTTTGCTGTCCTGAGTTGAACTTTACTAGAAAAATTTATCTCTTTCTTGGAGAAAAAAAAAATTAATCATACTGAGAATACTCAATAACTTGTTGACCAACGTAACAAAGCATGAATGTTGAATCAGAGACACATTTCATACTCTTATATTAGTAGCAAAAATCAACAGAACTTCAGCTGGTAATTTTCATGGCTGAAGTCCTTTCTTTCAAATGGAATTGAAGTTAAAACATTGTTGAACTGAAGGCGAAAAACTTTTACGTTAGTCAAGATAAAACCATCCTATATACTGTGCATGAAATTCTGTGTATGTGTGTGTAAATATGTTTTGATTACACTATAAAAATCTAGTATTAAACTCTATAATACATGCACTTTTGAAATTCTGCTTAGAAGATTATTTTTCAATGTAACTATTTTTTGGCAAAAATGGATAAGAAGAAATATAAATTAATGCAATTACCCAAAACCCATAAGTGTAAGACTGACAGTTCAGACAGTTCCGTTTTGCTATGCTGAATTTGGTGTCTGATTTTGCAGAAATATCTTTCCAAAGCCACTCTCTGTAGAAGTTGCGTAGTAAGAATACAAGAACAGAGCAAGTATGTACAGCCAATTCCATGAAATAAATCAGATTTCTTGAGAGTAGCACCTGAGCCCTCCCTAGTTCTCACTAAAAGTTTTGGGGGAACTTTCACAATTTGTAAGTAACATGCAAATGACATACCATGACATTTATGTCTTCTGCCTCTCAGTGATGTGATTTGTAATTCATTCAGACTTCTGCATCTAATATTTATTGAATAAAATCACTTGTCATAATTGAATTAACAATTGAAAGTGGTGACATTGAAAAATTAATTAGTGTTACAAAATAAGTCTTGGGATTTCCTCATGAAAGCAAAAGCATTCCAAGGCAAATGGCATAAGAAGCCATAAGTATTCCAGATGGTAAATTATTTCCTATATGACATTCAGATTTATCTTTAAAAGATCAGCATTTTTATACATTCATAAGATCTGCCTTGTCTTTAGCTTTTCAGTATTGAAAAATACTTTTTTCAGGGACAGAATTCTGTTACAATCTAAGAAATATTTCACAGATTGGTGTGCTTATTATATGAGCAAAGAGTTACTGGGTTATTGATGACATTGGAGGTGGTTATTTTGCAACTTAAAATTAGAAAGTCTGAATACATCAAACTATGGAAATTTCAGGATAAAACAGAGAACTGAAAGTATAACTGAAAAGGATTAAGAATTTATTAACCTTTACTGTTTTATTAGCTTTTACTGTGTTACATCAAAGTGTATGTTTGTCTTGAAAACAACCGTTATAATTGATTCTTCTCAGTTGTTTCCTGATGTTAAACTTCTAGTTCCTGACAGAAATATTGTTTATATATAATCCTTATTGGAAAACATCATCCCATTTCTACTACACTAGTATTCAAGGTCATCCACTCTTTCCTGTATGATCTGACAGTCATCTTCTGTTGGAGCACCTCTGCTTATATTGTGTCATCCATAAATGTCATCAGCATGCTCCTATATTTTTCCTAGCAAGACCACTAATGAAAATATTAAATCACATAACTGAAAAATCAGGCTCTGAGAAACTCATCCATGTATGGTTTTCACCACTTTGTCAGCTATCTTGCCTTCAGACAATTCCTTACCTATCTAACCTCTATTACCATGAACTCAGTTAATGTGGCATCCTATCAGTTTACTAATGGTGATGAATGAGGGCTACTGCATTTCCTATTTCCAGAAAGAAAACAGGTATTTTATTAAACAGAGGGGTGGGTTGGTCTTGCTTTTGATGCATGAGATACAAACACATTGGGTGGAAGAAGAGACTTCTAAAGAGTACATAAACATATCCATGCAGGCAGTGGCTTGGAGTCTTGTTGTGTCAGAGGTCAGACTCAGGTTGTGCTCAATATGTATTAATGATTCCAATAGACCTTTTGAATTGTTATTCATGCTTTTGCAGTGTGTTATCTTGTGATGGTGACTTGCACAATTAAATTATGTTTCTCTTTAGCAAACCATTGTTTTTGTTTGTCAGAACCTCTTGTAGTATTAGAACTGAAAGATTCCTATTCCGATGAATAGGAATGAAGACTCCTTTTATCAAATGCTTCAATTATGTCTCTTTCAAGCCAATGAACTCTGGTCCATTCCACCATCTTCTTATATGGAATGACTTCAAAATCCCTCTATATTCTTCCTGGGAGTTTTTTTTTGGGTTGTTTTTTTTTTTTTTGCCTCTTTCCTAGATCTTATGGGGATTGGTTTTTTGTTTGTTTTGAGTTTCTTTTGAGATATAGTGATCAAAAATTCATTGTTGAATGTGAAGATAAAGTGTATAGATTTATTGCATTAAAAATAAGTTTCCTTCTCTGTTTTTTGGTTAATTTGGGTTTTTTCGCCCCTAATAATTTCCAATGTTCTAATTCTGGTATTTTTGGCTGGGGTTGCAAGCTAGTGTTTTCAGAGAACTAGCCACAATTAGTCTTTTATTCTTTTCTTGAAGCAGAATTTAGAATCCACTGTTTTGAATGTACAGAAAGGGATATTTATTCCCACATAGACTGTGTTGTATTTATTGACACCATTTCGTTCATTCTTCTTCTGTGAACACCATTCACATCTGTTTCAAACAAATAGCTGTCCCTAATGAAACAGTTTATCAGAGAGGACTCTTGAATTATATGGTCCCAGAGAAATCCTCAATACCCCTTTTAATAAAGGAGATTGCAGTACAGTAAGGATGGACCTTTTAACGTACCCTTAATCGATAATGTTGAGGTGAGAAATGGTAAATTGCAGTGATGTGGAATTGCCACCCTGATACTGCCACACTATGCAACTGAAATAAGGAACCTTTAATTTCTTATTCTTTATGCGAGGAAAATAGAATATCTTTAAAAATCATTATGGTAAGGAAGAATGTGTTCAAGGCCAGGTTGGATGGTGTCCTGAGCAGCCTGGTCTAGTGAGTGACATCTCTGCCCATGACAGGGGGTTGGAATTAGATTCTTTGAGATCTCTTCCATCCCAAACCATTCTATAATTATATGGAATATACTTGGGCCCTGGACAGTTAGATAAAATTTTTCTGTAATACTATATAGCTGAATGTAAACTTGCCTACAAAATAAACACCAAGGAGTGTTAAAACTGAATTGTCTTCATTTTGATCCTTCAGTTTTTATTCACTCTACTTTCTAGTGAAGAAAACCTGTTTCCTAGATGCAAATTTTCAGACTGAGAGTGATATGAGGCAGTATTCGTTTTCTCAGGGTTTTGTTTGGGTTTTAAATTTGGTGAGTTGTGACATTTTCAGGACATCTCTGTTAGTCCTACGTATTATTATATAGTTATGTCTAAGCAGTTAGTTCAGATTAGCAGAAAAAAATTAATTAATATCAATGGAGAATCAAATAATGAAAGATATGTCATCTTTCAACATGAAGAAATGAAATCAAATGCCATGCCAGTTATGCCATGGCATAATAATTCTTTTGTCTTTTAAGATACCCCAAATGTGCATGAAAGAAGCATCCAGAAATCAAGCCCTATTTCTTCAAATACCCTTCTTACCCTTGTTTTTGGTAAGACTAAAATATGGAGATCAGAAAATATAATTAATTATGTACCTTTAGTTACAGAAATCTTTATATTATCTGTAGGAAGATAAAGTAGATACAAAATATATTATAATACCTACTATAAATATATGGTATATGAGATGTTCTGACAGCACTTGACTGTATTCACCACCATTAGTTCAGTGATGATGAAAGAGTTTCATTTAGTAGATTGCCTCACTGACTGTAATTTCTTTGCTGTCAATGTGTTTTCTATATACCTATTTTCTATATACCTCAGTGCACAGACACCTGTATTGGGTTTCTAATGCTGAATGTACACATAACAAGAAATCTCATCTAAAAATCCTTTGAAACATAGTTGTTTTCCCACATTCCAGCTGAACATGCTCATTCTTGCCTGTATTAATTAAATCTGTATTGAAAAAGATTAATCAGACTTTGCTTTGTTTTATAGAAAACATGAATTTTTAAACCATTTCAGACCAATAAAAATACACAAGTTAGATATCGTCTGTGAGAATTTTTTCAGAATAGATGAAATTTTGCACTGAAACAAACATATATTTTTTGCCTTCTTTTCTATTGGTATTTTACTCATAATAATGTGATTTGCCCTAGAGATGTACACAAGGTATATGCCATTAGGAGAATAGGAATTCTGGCAGTAAAAATCAATTCAGAAGCATTAGTACTTTTGTGTAAACAATGAAAGTTGGTCTTCGGTGTTCCTGTCACTGCAAACTGCAGGAGGAAGGTGAAGACTCCAGCCTGCCTAATGTGGCAATGAATGTTGATTTTTTTGCACTTAATGTTGTTTTCTGATTAATCACACATGTGCATAACGTGCTGTCAGTTTGCTCTAATTATTGTAGATCATCTTCATGATCTGCCACTTGCAATCTAATATATTATGATAGTTGAAGTAATATGTTCTGGTTATAATTGGTTGCCCACTATTGATATGGGTAATAGATCTCTCCTGTGAAATACAAACAGTAACTAGATGCACAGCATGCAGGTGAGTTAAGTACCTACACTACCTTGGAATCAGCAGGTATTCTTCATGACTTAGTCTCCAGACATATTTTTTCTGGAAGCTCAGCATATCTCTAATTGCAATTATATTTTGTGTCCATCTTGTCTCAGATCTTATAAAAGGGGTTTCTATGTATAAATATTTAAGTATGAAAGTAAAAGGCAATATCAAGCACTTTTCCGCAGACTTATAGAAATATAACTGGCATAGATCTCTTCACAGAATTCCAATTTATAGTAGTAGAGTTGGTCTCAAGGATAAAGAAAAGAAGGATAAAGAGGAAAATCAAATTTTTAACCTGGAAACTGTGAGCTACATTTTGATGTAGCAGGTCTTCGTATTGCATATCTAGTTCAGTGTAATCAATAGCATTAATAAATCAGTGAATTGGCTGAATTCTGAAAGGATTGCATCTCTCACACAATTAATTGATTTTTGAGTTCTCCATGTGAGCACAGAAACACCATAGTTAAGTGCACAGTTGGTGTAATATTGACTTTTTTTTTTGATATTTAGTCACTAAGTGTCCAAGGTTGACAAAAACAGTTATATTCCACCATTTCCTATCAGGAATCGTATTTGCCTAGAGCATTACTTTCCCCCAAAGCACTTATTGGATTTAAAGGCCTACCCTCTTTTACATATTTTATTCAAAACTTCCAAAATAATCTGGAGACAATATTTACATCTTTGCAAAGTACTATTAGAAAGTTTGATTTTAAAAATGTATGCTTGAGGCATATGTTTGTGGTTCAGCATAAGCTTTTTAAATATCTCACTTGGTTTCTTTCAGTAAATCCAGTTATAGGTGTTGAAGAGCAGACCATCAAAAACTTTAAAGGCTTAGCCCTCTTTGCTCATCCTCACTGATTTGCACCTTCCTAAAAAAACTTTAAAAATAAAAAGAAATGCAAAGGACATTGCATCCAAAACCACACACAGGTTTAGCCTAGGGTGGTTATCTTGGTTATCTTTGGGTTTAGTGAAAAAGTCTCCTTTGACTTTGTGTATTTATAAACTAACTTAGCCTTGGTTATTACTTTTGTGACATCCATTGCAAGAAATCTTTGAAAAGAATAAATTTCATTCTACTGTATTCTATTCATTTTTTTTTATTTGAGCCTTTTAAGTTACTTCTAAAATATATGACAGCAGTTCTTCAGTTCTTACTGAATTTTCTGTTCTAATGACAACTTACCTAGTACTAACCTGATCACCTACCAGACATTGATTATATTTCTGCACAATTTGCAAAGTTGGTAGAGATACATGATACAATCCCAATTAAATTATTTGAAATAAATTTGTTTTTCATTACAATTTATAATTTCAGTAGAAATAGTTAAGTAGATATCACACATATAATACATAGATAAAGCATCATAGTAAAATAATGCCACTTGTGAATCTGAAATGGAAGAAGAGAGTTTGACATTTCGAAATAGCACTTAAGAGTCTGAATTAATTACTGTGTGTTAATATGTCTGGTTTAAACACAGGAACTGGTGAAATCAATGTACCACTTTGAGTAATGCTGGAAGTTGGATTGAGGGGACAGAAAATACTTCATGTTGAATACTTGGGCTGGGATCAGCATTGGGGTCTAACAGCAGGGGTCCTGGTATTCCAAAACATAATTTTCTGCATCTTGTTGTCTCTTCTTAATAGCTTTATTTTTGCTGGGCCAGAATTCAATCTCAAAATTTATTGAAAAAGTAATTATTTCATTAATCAGTGATGAATGGAGTTCCTTTAAAAGCCAGACCCCATTTCATTGACAATTATTTGTGATTTTTGACATTTTAAAGTACTAAAATTCTCTGACAACTGGCTTTCAAATATATTCTCTCAAAACTGCCAAAATTTATTCTGCTAAACATTCAGTGGTAATCTATGGTCATATATGCTCATCATATCCTTCATTCTATACACATTGGCTGTTCTCAGCTTCCTGTGAATATTCATTATGATCTATAGGAACACAAGGGAAAGGCAGAAAATATATTTTTGCATTTAATAATTATAATTATGAAACTTTAAGTATAGTAAAGATGCAGTCTTTATATTCCTCAACATTGCCTTCACATTGCAGTCCTCTTTTTTCTTTTCAAGAATATATATGGACTTTTGCATGCACCACCTTGCCAGAATTGGCATCAGCAGCAAAAATATTTGTATTCTGTGTAAACACAAAAACCATTTTTCTGTTTAAGAAATAAATTCATGTAGAAAAGCTGAGGGACAATTTTGGTTTATACTTATTCAGAGCTTTGTTGAAAAGCTAGTAAAAGTGTATAAATTATTGTAGTCTTTTCTACATTAATTTAAGCAATTAAATATCCTTTGTGCTCTTGAATTCTTTTGCATTTATCCTCTTTTTTTTTTCATGCTTTACTCGTTATTTTCTATTTTAAAAAATCCAATAGATATTTCATAGCAAAAATATAGTCTGTTTTCCTGTTTGGTTTGGATAATGGACTTTGTGTGGGATAATGTGAAAAATTTGTGTGGTGTGGGTGAACATATAATTGAAGAAAGAAGTCTTATGTTCAAAAGAGCCAGTATTGTAGCATGAACTTCATACTTACAAATAGTTTCAGCTGTGCCAGGTTTGATATGAAGACGGATGGACAGTGCTCTAATTATTACACATATTTTTAACATATGTTTTGCATTATATCACAGAGAGACCTGCTCTTTAATGATGCTTCTTCTTGTGTTACTTTTCCTGTGATACCAATTATTTTAAGCATGTATGACAGGTAGCTGGCATCTTCATAGCATCTCAGCAGGTTTTACCAGTAGCACTGTGAACATGAAAATATTATGTTAAGAATCTGTTCTGTGGAAAAGGGTATCATAGACCTTGAAAAAGCACTAAACAACCTTTAAGAAAAAAACTCAGCAGTCATTCAGCAGTGAAGTACATAGTTTCTAAGTAATTACATGTTGAGGTTAAAATGTTGCCTATTCCAAGGCTCTCTTTCAAAACTGTTCAAATTTAGTGTCATGAGCTCTAGTGAATGCACATCACTGTTAATTACCAAATTAATTAAAAGCATGTTGAAGTTCCATAGAGATCATATAGATATACTTCTGTTGCAATTAAATAAAAAATGTGGTTTTGTGTAGAGAGTGGTAAATCATAGTTACTAATATACTGTTCTGTTATTGGGTTTTACTGTGACAAGGTTATAAAAAAATATGTGGCTGCAGAGTGTTTGGTTTTTTTCACACAAACATCAATGTAAGAATTTTGTGCAGAATAATCCTGTTGTTGTTATATATAATTGAAGACATATAGAACTAGATTTATACAAATATAGACATATATATCTAGTTATACATAACTGAAGTATTTTATGCATATTTTTCCATTTATGTTTGTTGTATAAACTATATGTGTGATTAAAGTCATATGTATCAATGGATAGATGGATGGATGGATGTCACAGAGTCCATCCAAGACTAGGTAAGGTTGGAAGAAGCTGCAGTGAGCCATCTGGTCCCTGTTTAAGCAGGGTCATCTTGGAGCACCTTGCACAGAACTATAACTATAATTTTTAATTTTGGGTGTATTTTTTTGTAATTTCTACATAAATTTTACCTGGGTGGATTTTCCTAGATCTCAGGTTATCACTCAGCCTTTCAGTTTTTGACAGTCCTCTACATCAGAGCTAGTCCTTTACATCAAAGCTTCTCTTACCACTGTGGCACTGCTGAGATTATGGCAACAGATTATTGCTTACCACAACGGGCTGTAAAGGGCCATCCATTCTTACTGCATGAGGCTGGTTCTGAGAACCTGGTATTATTTATTCTCCAGAGAACTGCAATTTTTGGCTGTTCATATTAGTTTGTTACTAAGAACTTTGAATCAATTTGCCAGTGATTCAACTCAATAAATTAGGAAATAAAAATGCTCTACATTATCTTTGGCTCAGGACTTTTCCCAGG
Source organism: Melozone crissalis (assembly GCF_028551555.1). NCBI lineage: Eukaryota > Metazoa > Chordata > Aves > Passeriformes > Passerellidae > Melozone > Melozone crissalis. Next base: position 27,777,509 of record NW_026535784.1, on the reverse strand, counting down.
TGCATCTAGGAACATGGCTTAAATACAACTTAGAAAAGAAGACTAGTCACAGAAGTAGTCAGGGTGCTTCTTTAGTTTGGTGCTTAGTGTCTAGCCCTATCTATCTGTATAACTTGTTCTGTGTGGAGGACCCCATTTTGTGAGAAGGTTCTTACCTGCTTAGTTTCTGTGCCATAGGTAAGTGAGATAGCATTATGTAGAGTTGATGTTGTTATCTAATTAATCTAACTCCTCAATTTACAAAAACTTGAGTCATTATTGCTTTGAGTTTTTAAGTTTTATCAACAAAAGCAGAGAAAGATTATTTATATGGGAAAACTCACTACCTGTTTTTACCATCTCATCATGTAACAGAGCAAAACAGAATGAAGTTGCAGTTCAGTGTCCTGAAACTAGAAACTATTTTTCTTATGTGCTAGGTATTCTTCCCCAGTTCAAAACAATATATTTTTCTCTTAAATGTTAGCATAGCAATATAATCACTTAAGTTCCAAGCTGGTAGATCTTTAAAGTTGATAGTCAAACAGATAGGATGTGCTGGATCATTTCAGTGTTTTATCTGACAGGCAGCAGTAAAGTTTTATAAGCTTTTTTTGAGTCATTTTTTTTACGTGAAATAGAATTGATGTTTTCCATCCCTTCTATTTTCCATTTTTTCCCTGGGATGAAAGGTTCCATCTGAGAATGTGTAGTAAATATTCCACTGATGAGTGGTAAGCAAGAATCACTGTCTGGTTGTGTGCTGGAAGCCAAGTGCCATTGCCTAACTCCATGTGTTCTATATGTAGTAAGACCTGCTGCCTTCTGGAAAGGCTTCTGAAGGGAGGCAGCTGTATTGCTGCCCTGTTGCCTGAACCAGAGTCATTGTACATTATTTTCTGTTGTCTTCTTCCAGAACCCAGTTAGGAACAATTGGATGCAATTTAAATTTTCTTGTTGAAGATTGGCCTTTTACAGATTTTGATAGAAACAACTTCGTTTTCTTACACACCAGTACCTTGCACAGTGCTGGGAGACTTTTCCCAGGTGTGTTGTGAGAGCTCAGATTGCATGAGCTACTATGGATTAACTGCCAAAGAGTGCATTTCCTTTTAAAACCACCACACTGCTTATTTGGACTGAATCAGGTGCAACTGATGAATTCCACATCTGAGCACCTTAGAGCTGATTAGGGATGAGCCTGTGTTGCTATTTGTTGCATTTTGGCTGCTATTTTCAGTTTTCCTTCCCGTGTTTCTGAGGGCAGCACTCTTTGATCACGCTCCAGTAAATGAAGATCAGAGCATCAAAGGGAGTTAAATATGTTGGCAGTGAGTGTCACCAAGCTTGACTTTCAAGTGTGCAATGCTGAGAATATATTCAGAAATGCTCATTAAGTGAATCAGGACAGTTAAGCACCTAAGAAATGGAATCATGAAGGGAAGAACTTTGAACACAAGATCATCTAAATCTAGAAAAAGGAAATATTCAAGAGAGCAGAGAAATTTTTCTGCATTTTCTTAAATTAAAATACTTTTATTGACAGTTGTAAAACCATAGCTTAGAACTTCTTCCTGCAAGTGATAACATAAATAGAAAACACAAGGATGAGTATTTCAGGTTTGCCTCCAGGCTCTTTTTTTGTCTGGGGTTCAAGTGCAGGCTTTGTTAAGGTCTATGGTGCAAGTACTCTGAGGACACATGCTTAGACACTCAGTTGGGAAGGTTTTTTGTAATTGTGTAGTTGTGTAGTTTTGTAGTTATGTAGTTGAGTTTATACCAAACTCAAAGTTTCTCACATAGTGTGACTCAATGATGTGATAATTGTTCATCATGAATTAGAGCATTTTTAGTATAGAGCCTTTAGATTTTCAATACCTTGCCCTTACATTGCTACAATTATATTTTTAGTATTTATCTTCTTTTACATTTATATTGTCTGTACAGTCAAGCTGTGTATTCATTTGTATGTATGTCTGCACATATATTTGAAAAAAATATATTTACGGTCGAGGATTTAAACTTAGAGAGATATATATTGTGCCTCAATAACATATGGGAGAGTTTTCACTGACTTTTATTGCCCAGTTTTGTATTTACAGATACCATAGGAAATGGTAGCTTTTCAGGGTTCAGCTAGAACTTGGATGCACAGATCCAATATCCACCCACTTTTAAGGCTGTACAGTAAATCAGTCTTACAATCTGATGTAGTATTTACCCTGTTTTCCAGAAGTTAAAAATAGGATGCTTATCCTCTTAATCTCTGCCTGTCAGAAGTTTGGAGACAATATTTAGAATTGCTTTCCTGCTTGTTCTGGATTAACCCAGGTAGGCAGCCAAGTTCCATGCAGGCACTCACTGTCCCCAGGTGAGGCAGGAAGTGGAATCAGAAGGTTAAAATTGGGACATCTCATGAGATAGAGACAGTTTAATAGGTAAAGCAGGAACTTTGAGCACAAACAAAGCCAAGTAAGGGATTCATGCATTATTTCTCATCAGCAGATAGATGTTTAGCCATTTGCAAGAAATCCAGGCTGCATCATGCATAACAGTTATCTGGGAAGAGAGTACCATAACTCTGATCATCCTTTCCTCCTTCTCCTTCCCCAGCTTTTTTGGCTGAGCGCAATCTCATATGGTGTGGAATATCCCTTTGGTCAGCTGTCATCTTCCAAATCCTTGTGTACTGCCAGCTGGCTCACTGTTAGCTACTATGAAGAAAATTCTTTTCAGAAAACGCTTCCAGACAAAACAAGTACACTACCATTATTTGGATTGTATTGATACCACTCCTTTTAATTCCTGGGTCAGTCAGTTAAACTCATACCTTTAAACAGAAATAAACCCCTGAAAATACTCAACTTTTACACTTGACTTTTTATGCTGGAAATAAAAAAATATAGGTGAAATACACCTTCATACCAGATTTTTGAATTGCTGACAGCACAATGAAATGAAAACTTTTGTCATGGGGGAAAAGTACTAACACAAATACAAGTGTGCAATTTTTTTACATTCCAACCATCATCATAACTTATTCTTATCACTTGCGTAATCACAGCTTCATTGAAGGCTCAGAGAAAAATTGTGCAATCTGTTTTGATTCTTGTTTGAAGAGGAGTTCTAGCAACAAAAAATTGTGGCTGTTCATTTCAAGATATACTGTACCCTTTTCTCCTTCCCTTTTTGGCAGATGCTACAATGTGAACTTTATTGGAATGTGAAAAAGATAAGACTGAAACAAGATTTTCAGATTCTTTTGTTAGCAGCAAGAGCTTTATTCCATGTCTTCATTTAATTTACAAAAGCTCCGTCTTTATATGTGAAATACTCCCAACTTCCTGATTATTAAAATCAAAAATCATTTTATAGTTTACTCCAGAACACTGTAAGCTTGCAATGCTTATGAAAAATACTCTCTGAAAATGGTTCTTTGTATATATTCTAAGTGCCATTATGTTTGTTTTTCTTTAAAAAATTATTATCTTTTCCATATGTTTTATGTTTATTACTGTTAAATACGTTGCCTTTGCAAAGCTATAGCAGTGGGATTTATAGTACATTTACTGTTTCATACATCAAAAAAATTGCAATTGAAAATTCATGTCAGCTGTGCTAAAGTTAGGTAGACCTTTCTCTTAATTCTCCGAATACATGATCTGTTTTCCACAGTGGCAGAAAGGAAAGAACATTTTCATGTGTGACCTGAAGGAATCATATGTGAAAGTAAATGAGGTATAATGAACATGGATCTCCAAAATGCCATTTTTACATTTAGTATTCAACGTGCAATCAACACTTCCATATGGTTCAGAGAAATAAAATTGCATTTTACAAGTGTAGTAACATGTCAGTCCGGCAGTAGCTATAATAAATATTTTATTACAGATAATCTGCATCTCATTTAGACTTTAGGAAAGACACACAGTGTATGACCATACCATATATCACAATGCAAAGAGGAAAATAATAATGAAGAATAAAAAAATATCATCTATCATATCTTGTCTGGATTTTTCAATCTACCGAGGTATTCTGTAATGATCATTAAACAATTACAAAATAAAAATATTTGACCAAGATCTTCATAATCTGTTCTCATTGCAGATTCTTGGCTCATTAGAGATCCACTCCCATGGAAAGCTGAAGGTAAGATCAAACATCCTCTAGCCTCAAGCTCTGGTGGGACCTATGTATTGCATTTGTGTTTTTAAAATGGCACACCATTGTCTAACTGATGGAAGTATATGCACTTTTCTACTGGCTTGTCTATTATCAATAGTTTATGTTGCTGTATCTTATTTATTGTTGCTGCAATAACAGTGTACACAAAAACTAGTAGCAGGGAGAAATTGACAGAGCACAATCTTTAGGAGATATAAATACCTTGTTCATGAAGGAATATCCAGAATGATAAACTCTCTGTCTTGTTACCAGACTCATCAAGGATAGAACATAATTGAATAAATTATAAAATTCTCAAAATTGTTTATTAAATCTGTTGTGAGCATTCTCAAGTTTTCGCAAGAAACTACTGTTGCCTATGTGTGCCATATTGTGATGCTTTTTGATGATATACCTCTTACGGTTAATAATTTGAAAATGTAATTTTTAGCCGTGATCTCAACACAGCTGAAAGCACATAAGGTCCCAGAACTCTGAAATGGTGTCCACTCAAAAATGTTTGAATTTGGCAGCAATCTGGCTGTGAGCAAACCTTAATCTGTCTGATCAGTATGTACCTAGCAACTGCACTGTATTGAGCAAGTACACGGAGTTTGGGTTTTCTTCCTTTGGTTTTACCTCAGTGATTTTTCTCAATGGTAACCAAAGTCAAGTAATTTATAGCTTGTGAACTTCACAAAAAGGGTTCATTTACAACCATATTCTGCATCTTGTGACACCAAATGGAGTGTGTGTTCTTCTACATAACTACAAAAGATTTTAGAACAGCGATCAGAAACGTGTTCTGCTCATTAATGTTTTTACAGTAGCTGCCTTAAAAGAACTACAGTTTCCTAGAGCAAGTCATTCAGAATTCAACTACACTCTTCAAGTTTAATAGGTTGATCTCTTTGAGTTCTCCTACCTCCTCCTGATTGATGGTTTGTTTCTTCTTTTAATACAAAATTCAGTAAAATTTCCCACAGTGAAAAGGGTCTTTTAATTATAAAACATCAGCGTGTGGGAATGATTCAATTTACACATCAGAAAAGCTCAGTTACTTGACCATAATTTATTTTTTGTGCTGATCATTTACAGACCACAGATTCTTCTTCCTCTGGCCCCCTCCTCTTCTCACTTTCTCTCATTCTATGTAAAAGAATAAAAATCTCAATACCCTGTAAAAGGCTTTAGATATTATATCACTTAGTCATCAGAATTAAAGGCTTCATTATCAGACTTTTTTCTACCAGCTTTTATCCCTTTCTCATTTCCTAGTTATGTTGTCTTATTTAATTTAAGTGTGTTCTGTAACTGCTGAGTAATACAGTTTTTTCTTGTATCTGACAAAAGGATGGCATAGGTAAGGAGGAGTATGGTATCTCATTCATGAAACTGTGAGATAAGAGGTATTGCCCGGAAAAGATGTTTGCAGTTCTAATTTTGCATATTAAACAACCAACTGGCTCTTTTTTTTCTGTTTTTTTTTTTTTTTCTGTTTGTTTGTTTGGTTGGTTTTTTAAGTATTAACTAATTAATATTGAAATAAAGGTCTGGAAGTGATGGAGAATTTTCATGTTTGCATGTACTTCCTCAATGCTATATTGGTCATCCTTAATGTTTTATTGTCAGAATGTAGTTTAGGACTTGCACTGGTAGGTAAAATAGCTTTTACTAAGTAAGCTTTGTAGGTTCTAAATGTGATTTTCCTAGCAAAATCAGTAAAGTTAATCTTACTTTGTGCTTATTATGGCCATAAGAGAAATAAGCACTAAAGAGGTCCAGAGTACCATTTATACAAATATTTTTAAATCTATTTACAGATACGTTCCTAAATTTGTTTTGGTTTGAATCGAATGTGGTTTGTGACCATGTATTATTAGATTAGATCATGCTCATTTCAGAATGAAAAGTATATGTAGAGAAATGCAGGTATGAACCATTTGTTTTAGGTTGTATATATAATTCTGGTTCAGCTGAATGCTTAAGAGTATTTGTTGGTTGGATATTTGTTACTGTAGACATATGATCTACACTACTGAAATACATTGCTTTAATTGTTGGGATTTTTAGCATTTAATTTAATCTGTTTAATCATCACTTTGGAAGGGATGTATAAATGGTATTCTAATAAAATATGTGAAACTTGGGAGAATTAGAACTTCTAATTCTTTTCAGATATTTGAAGGTGCTTCTCCTTTACTCTGGAATAAGTACTTAAACTAAAATAGCCAACACAAATTTGTGTTATGTAATGTTCCTATGAGAGAGAAACTAAAATACTATTTTTGTAATATTTGTACCTGCTGCTGTTTGGAATTCCTTTTATGTAGAAGCACAAATATATCCCTGGACCAGACCTGAAAGCCAAAACTTGCATGTTTTTGTAAAATGGACCAATGTAAGAGGTTCTCTTCCATTGTGCATTTGGCCATTACAGGTTGAAGGAATCCAGTTTGACTTTAAAAATCTAAATATCCCCTACTGCAGCTTTCTCTAATTGACCTGTAACTTACTGTATCCCGCTCAGTAAAGGGGATAATCTTTACCATATGAGGACAGCAATATAGGCATGCATCTTAACATTAAGTAAACTCATTTTTATTTCCAGAAGATAATTTTAATATTTTTTTATGATTCCCAAGGAAGTATCAGCTCATTGTATCTTCCATCTGACTGGCATACCCTACTGAATGAATGCTCACATACAAGATCTCACAAATACTTATATGGAAGATGGACTGTACTTCTCTTACACAGAGCTAGCTTCAGGCATACACAGTTATGCTGTGATTTAGTTCATTCTTTTTTGTTGTCATTGTTTGTTTGAATACAATTGAACTAATGTCTTCGTCTTCACCAGTACACCTGAAGCCAGGAGTAGGTAACGGCTTCAAATGTTGTCCAAGGCTGGTACACTGTGGAAACATTGTGTGTCCTAAATGATGTGACCAATCCCTCAGTACTCCTGCTGCTGATGCAGCAGCTGTCCTGTGATGATGCACCTGGTTCTTCTTGGGCTTCTTTTGGTACTCCCCATAATAACATCCAGCTCTGTTTCATTGCCAAGTAGGCCCTGTAGCATTATTCCCAGTGAGTCTGTGTTTCTGATGTTGTCAGCAGTTCCCAGTAGTGTAACTCCTCAGCAGAAACCTCAACTATAGGGATTTAAAAAAAGTCCTGCAGTTTTTAATATGTTCAAATCCCTGTTCTTCCAGACCATTATTATGAGCATTTACTACAGTAAATAGTAACCTTAAAATCAATAACTCTGTACAAAACATTACTTTCAACAAAAAGTCTTTGTTTACAGTTTTTATCATTACTTTTTTTGTGATCATTTATTTTCAACTTCTCTTTAGCTTAAATGCTAGCATTTTGTATTAATTGTATTCAGGACAGTCAAATGGTGTTGTATGTTGTGTTAAAGGTTGCATTTTTAGTAGAGATTTCAATATTTAATAGATGTTCTAATGATAAAGTTTTATGGCAGAAGTTATTATTGGGACAGCCTTTCTTTTCTTTGTTTTCCTTTCATGACAATGTGCATGACTGCTGAGTGTCTGTTAAGATTGCAACGTTCTCACCCCAATACAAAGAGCTTTTGGTTTCCACTGTGTTGTATAAATTTTTGGACATCCATGGAATTTTTCCATTAGTAGGTAAGGATTACAGTGACTTACTCTCTCCTGTTGTAACTTAACTCTGTGCACTAAATATTACAGCATCCCTAATCCTTGCATTGTTGATAAGAGAACCAGAGGTGAATTCCCGGCTGATAGTAGGCCCATCTCCCTGGTGGTACTGCTTTATTATTTTGTTTTGTGGTTTGCTTTGGTTTTTTTTCTACAGTTAACTATCTCTGTGATTACTGTTTAAATGTAGATATGATTCCTAAACATTGCTATCAAGTTTTTGCCAGGCTACCTATATTTATGAGCTGTAGAGAGGCATGGCCAGGGAAATAAATTTTTTCAAGTTGTCCTCAAAAAAAAAAACAAACAGGTATCATATTCAGTCTTTTTAACTGTCATCTTCTTACAGCAATCAGTCAGTCACCATGTCACTGGATGGAGGTTGTTATATTTTTACACATTTATATCATCTTTGCAGAAAACTGAACTGTTTGGCATATTAGTTGCAAATGTGAGAAATTATTTGTTGAACAAAATAAAAGTCTTAGCCATGCTCAGGAAATGGTTGAAGAAGAGTTGGAAATCTCTGCCATCAAAGCTGAGGTCCCCCTCTGAAGGCCTCAAGTTCAGCCTGGGAATCTCACAGGCCTGAATTCCTGGACATAATTGCCTTTCTGAACCCACTACTTCTCATTTTTGCCATTCAAAATCCAAGATGGGATTAGTGATGGTGCTAGTTTCTATCTTTATAAAAGTATTTCCTTCAAAGTGGAAAAACTTCCATATCCTCAGATTCTGAGCTGTAGGAGGAAGGATCATGTTTTAGCCTAGTGCTTTGTGTAAATACTTTAGGAAATGTGGATTGGAGCCAAGATTCTTCTGTCCTGGTCAGATTTCACCATGTCAAGGGAAATTTTTCTAACCATCTTAGTCATGGGGAATTTGGTGTACCTCCCGTGTACAGCTCCTGTTGAAAACCTTTCCTTGAGATGTATTAATTTATTAATTCAATCTCTCAAGCCAGAGAAGATATTAAAGCTATTAAATTTTAATCTGTTATCATCACAATCAACATCATATTTTTAATCAGAAGTGGCCAGAGATGTTTGATCAGTTACAAGCTTAATTTTTTCAGGTTATTAAGCAGTTCCTGAGCATGTCTAACACCTGTTTAACAGCAGAATAAAGTAAAGAGATGCCTCCTTTGTAAAACTCAGATGGAAACCAGCCCCTAAAACGCATTTTGCCATAAAATCAAGATCCTGAACGTCTTGGGACTGGAGCAGAAAATGAAAATGAGCCCTTACTCTTGAGCCTCAGCACAACCTGCTGGCATAGCCACAAGCAAGAGACAGTAGCTGCAGGGATAGTGCTGTTTCACCAGGACAGGGATGCCCCAATGCATACAGGCCATCAAGTGACTCACTATGAACTATTCTGGGAACTATATCCACTGCAGATGTGGTGCTTAAGGACATGGGTTTGTGGTGGGCTTGGCAGAGCTGGGTTAACAGCTGCACTTGATGATCTTAAAGGTCGTTTTCAGCCTAATGATACTGTAATTATCTTTTTTCTTCTTCTTCTTCTTAAAACATGAAAACTTGCTTTTTTCCTGAGGAACCATTTCTGTCTTTATTGGTAGGATTTTCCTTTGATGCATTAGCAGAGATAACAGGCAAAGGGACCTCTGAAGGTTCCCTTCCAGAGTACAGAGCAGTGGGGAAAAGCACTGTGCCTAGGGAAGTGCTGCATCAGCACAATCCAGGATTTTCAGTACTGCCTTTTAGGACCTTTTACTGTTTGGCAAAACTTGATTTTAATTCAATGGCTTGTTGGCTTTAGTAGAGATGTCATTCAGTCCAGCATCAGAGAATAAATATCCCAGGTGCAAAAATCTAGAAAAAGAAAATACTGTAATTGCCCTTCTGTAAAAAATTTATATTAACTGAATAGTAGAATAGTAATGTTTTACTTTCTATGTATAAAATTCTGCACTTTTTTTCAGGAAAAATGCTTACAGTTGAATAGAACTTGGGGTTTGTCATATATTATGAATGCAGTTGAACTAATTAGGGCATGGGTGTTTTGTGTAGTGTACTAGATAAAAAAGAACAATTCTTCTCAAGCCAATGAACTATTGTTTCAAAAAAGAATTTTGTTATTTTCCTTTGAGATACTAAAATCTTTCTTGTGGTTTGTTATGGCTCTTTGAGCAACTTTTAAGGCTAATTTGTGATAGATTCTGTACTGTGATTTTTTGTATTTAGTGTATTGAAACCATCTAACTTGAATAGCCCAAGGGAGCTAAGTCAGGAAGCATAGAAATCAAGAAAACCTGCAATGGTACTTTAAGCTGAACCAGAAGCTAGTGGAATTCAATTTTTGTTGAAAGAACGAAGTGAGTATTTTTCTTGAAAGAACAAAAGACTTTATGTTTTCCCCCAGAATTCTGATTCTGTCTTAATAAATTGTGATTTCTGTATTTTTTGTGTAAAATAGAAAACAACATTTGAATTTTTAATTTTTCAATGTAGTTTAATAATCTCTATAGAAAGGGATAGAGTTTTCTGGAAGGGAAATTTGACCTCCAGATTAAGTCTGAAGAAGTTTGGGCCATATTCTTCATTTAACAGTGATAGGGAAGGACATTTTCGTGCATGCTACACTTCTGAGTTGATGGCAAACTGGTCTCAGGTTCAGATATCAGTTAAGATATTGAGAAGAGGCTTTGCACTGGCTCAGTGTGCTTGAGGCTACTGCGCAAATTATGTTGTTCACAACATTCATTTTAACATTATAGTCAGACAAGCAGAAAGGTGAACAGAAGCTTTATGGATGTCAGTAAGGTGGTGATTGATCTGATTTTCCCTTTAATAGAGAAAAACAAATAAGGAAAGATCACTTGAATGACACAAGTCAATGAACCAGGTGAAACTCACTAGAAATTAGGGAAATGGTTGGTTGTATTGAGACTACCCAACAATTAAATTAAGTACCAAAATCCAGATGTACAAAATCCCATGTTAAAATTGTAATGCACTTGATAATAGCTGTGTCAGACACTACAAAACAGTGTACAATATATGCTAATTTATTAATTTGTTATGAACCGGTCACATGGGTAATGGGTTTTTTGCATAAAATTAGGGATCTTCAACAGGGTCCTACTGAGTTTTGGGCAAGTCCCCAAAAATTGCAACTCTAGCACATGTGAAGCTCAATGTGACTGCACAGTTTAATTACAATTTGAGTTTTTTAAGTGGAACTTTGATATATACTATTTCAGACCCCAGTTGTCAGCAACAATGTTAACTATGCTGTTTTCAAAAGGAAAAAAAAATAAAGTGAAGAATTGTATTCCCCTGGTCTGCTCACTCTGCAGTTGATGAAAGTAGTTATGAATTTAGTGATTGAGGCTGAAGCTGCTGTAAGAGGCAATACAAGCTACCTTCCACAAATACCTAAAAATAGGGTAACCATGCCTGAGTATGGAAGCTCCAGGTGTGATTTTGGCAAGTGTTTCTGTTACTGAATGCGTATCTGTCATGTGGGAAAAATGGTCTAATCTCAGCTGTAAATGCTGAGAATTACATGTCACTTCCCTTCAAGCAATAAATGCTCTTTTGTCTATCTAGATTTTGTTATGTTTTTCACAATAATTCCTAACAGTGCAGTATGTCATTAAAATATCAAAATCCAGTAAGTCAGCTGGCAATAAATGGAAAAATAGAGATCCATAGCAAAGATTAGTGATGTCTAAAAGTGGTTTATGGGTCCTAGTGGGATTCCTCCTTTTTTAACAACAAAGTGCAGAGTGAAAGAATATGCACAGCTTACTTTGTCTTCCTATTTCTTTTGATCTGAAAGAACAATCAGATAGGGCTGATTTCTGAAGACAGTTCAGAATGAACAGATCTCAGTTGCCCCCAGTGATAACCATCATTGTCAACAGGAGGCATTCCAGGTACTGACACTAGAGCCTTAAATGTTCAGATACTGAACATTTTATCTTTTATTTTAAAAACTACTGCTGGGAACTCTCTTTATAGAATGCAATGGATGATGAGTATTTAGAAGAAGAATAAACCCTGAAGGAGAATAAAGCTCAAGCCTCAGAGACCATCACTGAACACCAGAAGGACAGAATAATTTAAGGTTACAGTGGGGAATTTCATGAGCACAGAAAACCTGAAGCTGTGAAAAATGGGATGATAGAACTCAGGAGTTACAGTCTACAAAATGAAAATTAAAATTATTTAAAGACCCTGGCCCTAATGGGCTTTTGTCCAGGTTAGTGAACCTTCTGTCAGAGTTCAGCAACACTAAGTGCTTTTTCATAGGGAAGGCTCAGAACTGCAATCTTTTGCAATGATGATAATCAAATATGAGGAGGCTGGATTACACTGGTATGCAGAAATGCTAATAGGTGCCTTCTGTAAGCCATATCACTTACAAGTGCTATCAGTCGCACTTGTACCCGCAATCTTCAGCGCTCAGACTTTGAAGAAAATATTGATTTTTGACAGGATGTGACAACTTGGTTTTACATGACTCGGGTACATTGTGCAAAGCTCACTGAGCAAGGCACAACGCCAGGCAGTTGCTATGAAAACTGATTGTTTACTAATGTAAAAATGATAATATTTTTCTAGTTTAAGGGTAATAACACGTCATGTGCTGTACAATGCTGCTGATTTTTTTTAATTAGTAGTGATCTTTGTGATCACCTAAGTTAGTAGTGATAGCTTAAGAAACATCAAAACTATTAAAAGATATACTATTATCATTAATCAAGGATAACTAACTTTGAATGAGCGGATGCTATTGAATTAATGGTCAGAGGGGTTTTTTTATGTGCTTATCACTGCTACTGCAAAATACTTGTTATTCCTCATCTATTCCTCTTTCAAATAATTTGCTTACTAAACCTGGATACTGAATCTAAACACATTGGCTCCTATCCCCCCTCTGGTGCCATTGTTGCTGTCATGGGTTTTGGATGAAGGCCTTTGTCTGTTTGTACTCTCATAACTAGAGAAGAGTTAGATTTCAGAGACTTTCCAAATAGGAGCTCTATTAGCATATGCATCCCCCTGGCAGAGAAGAGAAATATGGACTTATATAGATTGAGTCAAACCATACTGTTATTTCTGAGCATGTGGGCAACATTTGTTTAAATCTAAGGAAGTCTTGAAATTATATAACTTTCACAAGTATCTGGCCAGACTTGAGTAGAAGGTAGTGAATTTTGTAGTCCAGTAGAATTTATCAGTGTTGATAGACCAAATTCAGGTGCTGATGAATAGATGACCTGGTTTGTTATTATGAATGTCTGTGAGTAATAAAGAAGATAAATCAAAACATATATTTGAAAGTCAAAATCATTGAGAATTAGAACTAAAGGTCTCTCCTCTTCTTCCTCCCTCCAATACCTGGATTTGTCCCTTCAGCCTTACACCAGTTTCTACTCGTGTGAGAAATGCATGGTTTTTAGGACACATTCAGTGTGTCTCCTTGGGTTGGCTCTACCTATAGCCACTCTTGAGGCCACACTGCCCAGTTTCCTAAGCACACAAGAATGCCTGTTTTTTCCGCAGATTTCCTTGGTTGGTAAGTTACTGCTGGTTCTGGCCAGCAAGGAAAATGCAGTTCTGTGACTTTCACATATATCTCTCAAAACTGATGGGAGTCTTTCTGCAGGCAGATCAGAGCAAGTCAAGTTAGAAGCACCAGATTACTTTTGGGAATATCATGTGTGTCTCTTTGGCATTCATTTTTGTATCACCCAGCAATGGTGTCTGTCAGGTGATGTTCAGGAACACAGGTGTAAACAAAGAGGTTTACGCAATGGGAACGTAATTACTTGGCATGCTGCACAAAAAAGGTTGCAATGATAGCAGGTGTGGAGTATGATTCTCATTTATATATCTTGAAACAATTTTTTTCAAATGCAAATGTTATGTACCAGGTGCAAAAGTAAAACAAATAATCGCTTTGGCTTGTTGTGTTTTACAGAACAGTTTCTAAATAGATGTGCATGAAGGCAATTGAAAATACTGTATATAAAACATGTTGGGAAAACCTGTACACTTTAAGATGAGTTCTAGGTTACATAGAATTCAATTTGTGATGGTGAAACACATTTTAAAGAGAAGCATCTGACGTGTAAATCTGAAGAGACTGTTCTGTTTAAATAAGCGTAATCCAAATTTAAGCCAGCTGGGACTTTTTGAATTTTGACAAGATTTGTGTTTATTGAGCAGATAAACCATTTTGTTGGTGTTCTCTACTGCTAGCAAACATGCACCATTAGGTAACTGGAGATTGAAACTGCACTGTGGGCTTATATAAAACCAGAGAGCATCTTGCTCTTAAAATACATAGAGCAAAAACCTGCTACAAAAACATTTCCATAGTTTCCCCCACCCAAAATGCCAAAGCTCTCCTCATGTAGCGAGTTTTTATCAATGGCACTGATCTGAAAGCCCACCTTGCTGATCTTTTTTCATGACTGCAAAGCCTGTATATTGCTTTAATTTTTTATGTTAAGTTATACAGTGTTGACATATTCTGTAGCCCTTCTCTGACAGGGCAATATGAAAACCTTTCTTTCCATGCCTACCAAAGAAATCATTGGGGTTAAATGACAGGGCTCTACCAGTGATTTGCCTGTCACAGAGAACTGTAAATTGCAGCCTGTCTCCAGGATAGTGTTTAGATATTCTGAGATTAATGGTTTTGCATAGACACTTTGGACTTCAAATGATTTTGAGATAAGCTCCATCAAGAAGATTCTTCCAGTTAGAACTCAACTGAAAGTGCTTTGAATTTCAGCTGTGTTTATATGTAACTTTGTTGGTACAGAACAGACAGAATCTGATGTAAAACCAAAATGGTGTCTCATATGTTCCAGACTACATAAAAATTTTCAACTCCAGTTTAACTCTTTGTGACAGGATTCTTTTTTATGGTAGCTCTTAACACTTTCAAATTAACAGCACTGAGACATCTTTTTTACTTGACTGAGGAAATCATATCTTTTCTCTTGAAGGAGCTCAGCTAGGAAGGAAGGTCTGTATCCTAAATTTAGGGAAGAGGAAACTAAAGTGTATTAATCTCCTGGGAAATCCATTTAAGAATGTGATAATTCATTCACTTTTCAGAATCTGAATTAGTAATTGATATGTGTTCTGCAGCAAATGAGATATTATAATTCAGGAACTCTAACTTTAGACAAAGGTAATAATAAGGTTTCTTTTTTGTTTAATGGGGAAATGAGAAAATGTTTGTCAGAAAAAATGTAATGAAAGCAGGTATTCCTTTTTCATGCATTCTATCGTCTCCTGATTAAAAAAAACATATATAAAAAACCCTACCTTTTTTTTAAAGTTGGTTTTCAGCTCTTCTAATAGGTACTGAAGGTTGTATGGTTTCAGTAGAATAGTGCAGAGTCAGATGCCACAGCACTGGTGGAGCCATGGCAGAACAAGCATTATGGACTAAATATTTCTGTCTTAAGTAACCTGAAGTTCCTCAATGCTACCTCTCCCCCTAGACTAAAAAAGACAATCCCTGATTACTTAAGCCAGCTTTTTAAAAAGATATATTGTATTATTGACCATATATACACCACCAAACTCTGACAGTGTGCAGACCCCTTATGTGACCTGGAGTAGGAATTTTCCTGTTGGATGGCACTCTGTGTCTGCCCTGTTCACCTTAGGATCAGTGCAGGTACATAACATCAGGTTTCTTAGTCATATCATGTAATTTAGAGGAGAATTAGAAGGTCTTTTCAGGAAAAAAATAAAAAAGCTCATCTTTGCAAAATGGTATGCAGATTTGTTCAAACATTTATAGAAAAGTCTTCATGATTTTTTCATTTCAGTGTTTAAGTTTTTACATATAATGTCTGAGAGTCTTGTTTAAAATATTGGTGATTGAAACATTGATTATGATATAAAGAAGGCTGAGATAAAAACAGATGGATTTGAATAGCAGGTTGGAAGTTTATTAATTTAATATATCAAATATTAGATGTGGTCTGTGCAGGAAGTTGCAGGACTCCTTCCATAACATCTCACAGCAGATGTATTGTGCCTTCAGCCAGCCTGCCAGTGATTTGGATGTTCTTTCTGCCCTGTGTCAGGTAAATAACATAGAACCTGGTCACTAAAGGTAACGAAAACCTCACACTGCTGAAGGACCAGTGTCCACTAGGAGAATGCATGAAAATTCCCATGTATGGGAGCAAACCAACTGGAATTTTTTGAAGTGGGCACAGGCCCCAGACTCCTACTGACTGATTAACAGCAAAACTCTTTAAAAGCCATTAAAAAAATAAAATTCTTCCATACATATGTAAGACAGCTAGATTCAAACCACACCAAACTGAAGTCAGTTTGGGTGTGACGACTGAATAGAGCTGCAAGGCTCAGGAACAGAGCTCCTGCAGCAGCATTATAGTTCAGAGTTTATGTAACAACTATAAGTGAGGGGCTTCTGAAGCCCTAGGGTGCAGTTTAGATGATGAATGCAGGAAATTAATGTATAAGCCTCTATTTCCCTTTGTCAGAGAGGAGAAGCCATCCTTCAGGAGAAGTCAGTTTTGTGTTACTCAGTAACATGCATGATTTTCTCCTTTAGAGATTGAGTTGCTTGCATAATGAGGTAACTTGCAATTGCCTTCACTTGCTGAAGACTGGACAGGAAAGCGAGTATTTCAGTAAAAAAACAAAAAAAACTAAAAAACAAACAAACAAACAAAAACCACAAAAAAAACCAAAAAAA
Source organism: Melozone crissalis (assembly GCF_028551555.1). NCBI lineage: Eukaryota > Metazoa > Chordata > Aves > Passeriformes > Passerellidae > Melozone > Melozone crissalis. The sequence goes on along the minus strand of NW_026535784.1, from coordinate 27,760,938 downwards.
AACCAAAAAAACAAACCACCAAAAACCAGCCCAGGACTCCCAAAAAATAATTCAACTGTAATAGCTCAACATGTTTGTTTTGATGCAGCTATGGAATGTCTTTGCACCTTTATTTTTTTTAACAACCAGAGCTAAAGTTCACAAAAATTATAAAGCACTAATGAGTGTATGTAAAAAATCCTATTCTGAATGTGATTAGTGCATGCCCCTTGCTAATGTCAGCAGTTATTTTTAGTGGAGAGCATTTGTAAGATCTGGCAGAGAACTCTTGAAATGTCAGGAGGATAAGAGGAAGCATAGCAGAAGCCAAATACATAGATAAATATGTTAGAGGGTTTTAATACTAAGTCCATCATTTTTTAAAAGACAAGATGCAGCTGTCTTGAAACTGACATGGTGGATCATAGTTCCCCTCCCAAGTCATAGGTATTGTGCAGACATGATGTAATTCCTTGAATTTTAGAAAGAAGCTTGATTTCCTTATAAAAGAGCTTGTTCTCCTTTCCCATCTTGTTTGCAGATGGGTGATTGTTAAGCAGCATATTTCACTCTACTTCTAACTGTGTGTTACAATTATGTAATTTCTTTCTGACAGAAAGATCATCAAGATTTGCCTCAAAATACTTAAGATTTATATTCTGTCTTGCATACCAAAAAATGTACCCATTCAAACCCTTCTGGAAGCTGTAAAGGGAAGGGCAGTTCTTTTGTAGCATTGTTCCAGAGCTCAGGAGCATTTTATCATTTTATTTGATACAGTAATACCTGCTTCTTGCAAGGTATACTTTATTAACAGTATTTTCACAGTGAAATATGGGTCAGATTTGTATGCAGCAGTATTTCAAGCACATCTTTCATCTCATGAGGATTCTCATTTTCTGTGCTGTTTCTAATAACTGATTATATATTTCTATTTACATAGAGCCAGGAAAGCTGCTGAGTCGTTATTGGTGCAAAACTTGATACCTCTTAAGATTAAATAATTTAGCTTTTCAGTAGTGCAGGAATAGCACTTACCTCTTTGATAAACGTTGTGTTCACAGATTTCATGTCATCCAAGCTCATTTTCACTTACACATTATGCAGAGTTTTTTACTGGATGGGTGTTTTCTAAAAGTCTCCTAGATAATTCCCATTGTAAAGTGAGTCCTGTGTCCTCTACACTTAATCAGTTCTGGTGTCTTTGCATCAGAACTCTGTCCTCAGAAATTGCTCTGAATCCCTACAATTATTAAGGTCTCTTTAGACAGACTCCAGGCATCAGGGTCACCAGGAACAGAAAGCTTCCAAATAACCTCCTAGCATCCTTTTCTCATTGGCTATGGAAAACCTGCAGAACTATACCATTTTACAGATGTTACATGCTTCATTGCTTTGCAGGAAAGGTAATTTTCATCCTTTGAAAGTAGATCAGGTTATGGAAAATTACATTCAGAGTTGAAGATAGAATGGAGCATACAGGTAAACAAATGACATACTGATGGCCAAAAAAACCAGTCTAAGTCCTCTTCAATTGCAGTGCATGTTCTGAGAATTAAAATATAGGATTTATTGATAGTCTGATTTATTTCTGCTTAAAATAGAAATGACAGGACTGTGGTGGAAAATGAAAAAGAATAACTTAAGTTTATGAATGCAGTCAGCAATTTTAAATGTGATGCATTTTTATTGTTTTAAAGTAATTTTTAGAGTGATTTTTTAAGTTCCCTTAAAAATATACAGCAATTAAAAATTCTGCTTGCTGCCAAAACATGGAGAATTTGAATAAAAATAAATAGATAAATAAGGTCAGTAAAAAAGCTTAAAGGACATTATCAAATTTTAGCACATCCAGAATTTGACCTAATATATTTTAAAATGTCTATTTTTATATATGCTCTGGGCCTGATAATCCTGCCAAAATTAAAATTCCAATGCAAATAAAAATTATCAGTTATGCAGCCAGATCACATTAGTGCAATTTCTTTTTTGTGTTTGCCGGTAAATTGCCTTTTTCTGTTACTACTTCCTTGTGCTAAATACTTCAATACATAAATACAATGTTCTGAAGCCTTTTTAAGATTGAGTTTGTTTTGCTCTACTACAGTAATACAGCAGGCAGACAGTTAGAAGACTTGTATATTCCCAAAGTCTTATATTATGACAAATTATGTGCAAATTCCATTCGATGTTGTGAATTTATTTTAGAGATTTATTTCAAAATAGTGTTTCTTTTGTTTATATAATTACTCTGTGAAATTTCAGCTACTTAATATCAAAATCTTTGGAAAAATGCTGGTTTGGATTTAAAGTATGAGCTAAAAAGAGGGTGGAAGATAAAACACAAGACCATTTCTTTTTGTTGCATTTTATTCATGCAGAATATTACGAATTTTATTGTTGATGAAGCTAAGAATGAGAGAAGATAGATGTCAGAAGGCAGATCGTTTTGTATTGGTGTGAAAGAAAAATGGTTCACATAAAAATAAATAAGCTTGGAATTATAAAAGTATTGAATATAAAAACATTTTTTGTGAGAGAATAGGAATTTATATTTTTTAATGGGGAATGGATAATGGCATAAGAGTGATTGAGAAATTGCTGATGTCAAAGTACTTTTTCAAGAGAAATTACCATGAGACAAAACTAGGGCAGGGTTCTGAAAAATTAAAAAAAAAAAAAGGCAACCTGAGTTTAGGCTCTGAGTTCAGATTGAAACCTCTTTTATAGTAGTGCTGATATTTGAAAAGTGCTTAACACTCAAGTTTTCCCATTGAGGTCAGTGGTTTAGAACAATAGAGTCCTAGAAACCAAGTGTGAATATAGGCACTGGAGGCTCCTATTTTTGTGATGCTTCATTAATATCTTGATAAATAGCCCAGTACAAAAGGAGCTAAGACAATCTGTAGAGGAAGGATTTGTTGCAGGGGAGAGCTGGGATCTTCATCTGAATCCATGGAGAACCCAGAACAAGAGGCTTAAGAAAATTTCAGGTTACATTAGCAAGATCTAGTTACCAGGAAGGAAAGACAAAAGACTGTCACTTTTTAAAAGCAGTTGTCTTGGAAAATAAATCAGAGATTAATGAAGGGGACCACTAGTGTTGAAATGAGGCAGAAAACCAGATCAAGGTGTGCTGGAGTCTGGAGAAAGAAGACTAGAGAGAGGGAGCCAAAACAGAATGAAAGAAAACTCATAGTGGGAAAAACCTCACCAGTATGCAGAGTTCATATGAAGGCAGAATTTGCTCTCAAAAAAATGCTGGTTTAGCACATTACTGTTTGCCTACACATTTTGACTGCTCTGTGGGCCATGATTGAAAAATACAGATATTTTTGACATACATGTCTGTCATGTGAATACACAGTATAATAAGGAAGACCTAGGGCTATGAATCTCCTCTTTTTCTGTTCCATATGGCATTCCTGATCTTTACTTGACCAAGTAAGTTATGAATATATCTTACAATAACTTGAATAAATTCAAAAAAGACAGAAAAGGCTTTGGAAGTTTTTATACATAAATTTGCGGAATTTGTCGTGTGCCATTTTGCAGTTCAGCAGATTGGCTTTCAAGGCACTTGGCCCACACTAATCTTTAAACCCAACAGAAAAACACTGCTGTTGCAGTTGTATTGCAGAACAGTGAAAAATTGCTAGCAAGCTGGATATTTTGGTTTTTCTGAGGGAGTTCAGAAGTTGCTAATAGCTTGGTAACAAAACAATTAAATACTATTATAATGTTGTAGAGCTTGTCAAACAAAAGGCATGCCATATCATTTTAATTTCCCAAAAGAATCAAAATTATGAGACTCTGAGAATGTACTTGTCTACCTCATCTACCTGCTCTGCTACTTATTACAATCTTTAGTGTAACTATGCTTCTGTTGATTTTGTGGAACTAGAAAAATATGTTTCAAGAAAATGTAATAGGCAGTAGTCAGGTTCCTTCTGAGATGTCAAATACCTACTTTATTATAGCAAGAAAGTGACAGTCAATTTAAACCAGAATTTATTGAGAACATTAAGAGCTGGAAGGGCTTTGGCTAATCACTGTAATGTCCTCAACAAATGGTAAATGAAAGCATGAGGAAATTGAGTTAACACAAGTTAAAAGTTCACATACTTACTGAATTATATTAAAAACCCTATAACCTAATTAAATTATCTAAAACTACTCATTTCAGTCTGTCCTGTTGTTCTAGTGAATGCATATGATGATATTTTCTTAGATGTGTAACAGTTGACAGCTTCAGCATGAGTCAGATAAAAAGCCAATGAACGAGATCAAAGGATTAATTATTTACAAATCTGCAATATTCTGAATAGTTGTACTTAATGATGAAAGGAATTTTGCATTGATGCTTCTTTATATACTTCATATTTTTAACTTAAAAGGTCAGTATTGTCCAAACTTAAATACGTGGATAAAATGCATCCATTTATACTCCTGTATGGAATTTTCTGGGGGAAATGCAAGACAGGGTAAAAGTAGCGTGCAGGGTGGATTTGCCTATAGTTGTGTATTTCAGGTATGGTGACTGAAAAAGCCGTATTTTAGCTGGTTTTGTACCATCACAGTGCTTAACAAAGACCCTCTAAATGCCTAATTTTTACAGTAAGATACAACATCAAAGATCATGTTTTCTGAGTTTTTATATTAACTTACAGGAGAAAAACCTTTCAATTCCTTTGCTTTGGTTTTAAAGTAAAGGAAGAAAATTCCTTCACTAGTATAGCTGGCAAATTTTCTGCAATTCCTCTCACAGATTCAAGTTTTATTGAAAATAATGGGCAAATAATTTTTTTTTATGCTTTCAGCTTATGACTTAGGAATTTGTACTTGAAAATGATAGACAGATCTTTGTGAGAAATTTGAGTCAGCAGTGAGATAGCAGCATGTACATGAAGTATCATTCTCAATTCTAGCAGCACAGGGGACTTTTTCAAGAGAAAAAATTTGGGTAGTGGATAGCAGAAGTTTTTCAATTTGTAGAGTTTTTCACTGTATATATTTGCTGGCTCTTTTTCCCTGAACTGAGAAAATCATGCAGATACAGCTCATCTTTTGGCTGACCACAGAGAACAGAGCCACCATTTGAACACCTTTTCCTTGTACAACTCAAGTGCTACAGAGGAGTCATCTCTGTCACCTAACACACAAATGTATAAGGACAGTCACTGAAGATAGCACAAGAAAGAGACAGTTCTCACCTCTAGGGGAAAAAAGTAGAGATAGTGTGCCTAAAATAAAATATCAAGGTGGCATTCCAACAACATTAAAATTGGATGTATCCCGTAGGAAGTTCCACATTTTATTTTTCCTGGAGATACGTTCTCAGCGAAGAATGTTTGCTAAAAGAGAAAAGCAAATGTACAAATGAGGTTGTTCTCCCACCATTAGATAAAGAATTATTTTATTAAGTGAGAGGAGCTGTCTACTCCTATTCTAAGTGCTTGTCTACCAAAAAGAAAAGATATCATTGATTGTTTATCGCTGACACCAAGATGAAAGAAATTTTGTCTGTTTGGCTCCCTGATGATTAGTTTATCATTAAGGCTTACTGAAAAAGAAATGAAAAGCATTACCTTTTTTTTGCCTTTAAGACTTTCATACTTTTTCTCCATTAAAAACAAAGAAACTTAAAGTGTATTATATGTAATACATAATATGTATTTGGAATAAATAATATGTTATTTCTGTGTAGCAGAGAACTGCTAGTTTTAAAACTGTTTTCCACACACGAATAGACCACCACCAAATAGACAAATACAAGAAAAGAAAACAACCCACACTATAAACAGGATACTTCAGCATTTCTGGGTAATCTAAAAGCAGCTTTAGGGAAACCTATGAAAATAAGGATAAGTTTACCTTTTTGTAAATACAGAAAAAGCTTAATTTAAAATTGAGTATTTATATATATTTGAAATAGAAAAAATCCCATCAATTTATCAGTCAGAAGTGAAGGAAAAGTCTCTTGGAGACCAGCTCAGAAAGCCTGCTACAGTCTGAGATGGTGACCAAACCCAGAGCAACTTTCCAATCTGTAGCGTAATCTAAAAGCATGAAGAATTATTCCAGTGAATGATCACATTGGAGTGCCTTTTTTTCCCTTTCAATATGAATTGTAAAGAGTTGTTTTAACAAATGAGAAGAAGGAAAGGATAATAAGTTATAACTCTGAAGTGCTGTCTGAAACTCCAGCATTTGTAGTAGGTAATCAAATTGCCTTCCCTTTGGTGGTGAGCTGCCCACCCTTGGTGATGAATGCCGAGTATCTGCCGCTCCTGAGCCGTCTCTGCACTGAGGGTCAGGATCCGGAGAAATCAATGTGCTTGTACTGATGTAAAGCTGGGCTAGTGGCTAATGCCATGAAGGAAAATTCAAAAACTCAAAATTCTGTATGTGGCTCTCAAGTAAAAATAGAAACTTCTTTTAAAACTGTTTCACAAAAGACATGTGTAGACATTTTTAGTGAGATTTCCCAAGGTCTTTTATCATAGTAATTTTACTTTAGATTGTCCGAGTGTAGGTCAAAATTCCTTTCACTTGGCACACAGTGGCATATGTGCTGTACCTCTTTGTGCTTTTACAATGTTATGCAACTGCTTTCGCTGCTGCAAATACCACGTAACACAGAGAAAACCATATTTTCTAATACATAGCTTATATTAAAGCAATAGGACATAGTATGTCAGACTTCTTTGAAGTAAATTCTAATAATGGCTTACATAAAAATGAAAGTATTTGTTTCTCTTAGCTCTGAATTTAAGTGTTGCAGGATATATAAGTATCTCTGATTGCTGTGTAGGCATTCATCATGCTGAAATGATTTGCCATTCCCAAACAAGCTTAAACAATATGAAATTTTAAACATACTTCTGTAAGCTCATTCTTTAATTTTAGTAAAATTATGAAGAGCATATATTACTTTAGTTTGCAAAGCACTGAAATGCAATTCTTATGGAATGTTTATTTTCCACACATGTGTAAGGTTGTACATGGAATTAAAAGGTTGTAAGGTTGTACATGGAATTAAAAGCTGTTCCTTTTTTTGTATTTTTTTCCCAATTTTATATATTTTGCAATAAGATGCATGAAGCTGTTAAAATTTGACCAAACTTTCTAGACTTTATCAACATTTTAGGCTGTCTAATATACAAATATTGAATATTGCACATACTCTACATGAGTTAAATACAAATATTTGTTGTCAACTAGCAATAGTGAAACAAATAAAAATTTGAATATACCTCTGTGTGTGTTCAGATAACAGGTGAAATTAAAATAAGAAAATTATGCAACAAACTAGAGAGAGGCCCAAAATTTTGTAGGTAAGTAAAAAATTTTAGCATAATGAGAACAAAGTAAACATAAATTAATTTTTTTAATGGCTATACTCCAACAAGGGAAAACTATTCCACCATTATTTATTAAAATCAAGTTACACCAAAATTGACTTTATTTATTAATTTTCTAACTGCCTTTTAGGCACCTTTTTACTATCCAAAATTAAACATTCAATCTTGTCTTAATTTTTCTCAGAAACAAAATATTTTCTTTTAGTAAAGGACTATCTGGAACCACTTCTATAATACTGAGTACTGCAATGAGTTTGATATGACAATTTCTTTTTTTATATATTATATTACAATTCTCTGTTAATAGAATCTGTTTTTCAGGCACTGTCAGGTTGCTCTCGGTGCATTTACATTCAGACTACATGTGGCTTCCAAAATCACCATCTCATGTAATGGCTTTTTCTTTATTTTTTTAAATTAATATAGTTTTGTGTTTTTCTCCTTTTTTTTTCTCCAGCACTTTTCTCATCCCTAGAGTGCTCTTCTCCTCCCACTTGCCTATATGCAGTTACTAGGATTAAGAGTTTATTCTCTGTTGATGCAGAGTTATTCAGGTATATGAGGTCCATGATTTTTTTTTTCTTTTTTTAATTAATAAATATTCAGTGGAAAGTTATTTGGGTCTGAGGAGTTTTTGGCTTTTTTTTTTTTCTCTCTGAAAGTACATCTAACATTGAAACACATAATTTATATGGATTTACACTGGGAATTAAATGATGAACTACCACTTCTGCTTTGGGAATTTCTGTAAGAACATTCTAGGGGTTTGGCTAGTAAATTCAATTACCTAGCTGTAGTGACAGGAATGCAGAGCACTGCATATGCAAAGATTCCTCTCATTTATAAAAATAAGTATTCAGTCTGAGATGTTTATCTGCACAGATTTACCTGACAGATCTATATATTTCTGCTTCTTATAATGGGCCTTCTCATGGGACTCAGGATTCTGCAGCACTTAGGTAACAAACTGAAAGCTTTTTAAATATAGGGAACTGCATTACTGATATCTAAACATATTTTCTTTTTGTTCTAAATATACCACTGTTTTTTAAAATAAACCCACTTTTTATGTAGTAAACATCTGTCCTTATGTTGTCACTTTGAGACGACAGAGTCTGAAGAGATGTTACTGAAATAACTTCTTTGTTAACATATAATGCCACAGCTGATGTCTGTGAGCAGTAACACATTGCAGAGTGTGTTTGTTTCTCAAAATAAGTGCAGGTGCCTGTTAAGCACGGCACCCTTTGTCCTGTAAGTTCTGAGTGTGTAGTGTAGCAGTGTGCTGTAGCTGCAGATGATATTAATGAAGAATGGAAGCTGAGAAATAGCAGCGCTCATTCTTTGCCCAGCCCCCTACGAGCCAAATCCATTAGTATGGATAGATCAGCATTAATAAACAAGGAGGACAAAACAGCTCTCAGTGCAGGGACAGTTTTGTGTGACCTTGGCTAAGATGAACTTGTACTTGGTCACTGTGATGCTCTGAGCTGACCTCTGCAGCACTGCTCAATCTGATGGAACCATAGAGAAATATCAGCAGTGCTCCACACACAACTCCAGCAGATGAGCTGCAGCAGAAAGAAATGTTGAGTTTCTCTGTTTGTATATCATTATGCTGGTTGCAAAAGAATTTCATCCAGGGATCTCTAGTGTAAATCTATAGAAAATTACTTGTCAGGGTCATTAGGGAAAAGGTGCCATTTATTGCTTTGTAATAAAATTGAGTACTTTTGTGCTGTGATATGCATAAAGACCATCCTGAATCAGGATCCAAATTGTTTCTGGACATCCACCAGAATAATTATTTTTAATTCTTAAGGCTCAATGTAGTCCCAAAAGATTTCAGCATCTTAAGAATTATTCATCTCCTGATCAAGTTTATACTCCAAGACACTGAGAAATTGCTTGGAGATTGAACACTATACTCCTGATGCATTACAGGTCTGCTGAGAACAGTGTTTTCATGAGTTTTGAGAGCTGCAAAACTTTCAGAACTCTTTTTCTTTCCCTAGTCTGTGGTTGGGAGGGGAAAAAAAGGGCATAGAGAGTATTCTTGGTTTAATTAGTTCCTAAGACTGCACAAATGAAGCTTTAAATATAGCTTCCCCATATACCATTTTATTATTTTATTTTTTGGGTAATACTCTACAGCCAGACAGAGGGATTATGAATGTCCCAGAAAAGTGACAGCAGCATTCTTGCATTTTGGTGTGTGTACAGCAGTAAAAATGGCCATAGTTACAGTGTGTTAATGCTTCAAATCACAGATGGTTCTTGAAACTCATGAAGTAATTAATACTGTAGAAGAAGGCTATAAAGGAGGCAAGTACTAATTTTTAAGTGATGTTTAAATAATCTTTGTGCAGAGGTGCAGGCAGTGTATAGTGAGCCTAAGAACAGGGCTGAGCGTGATCCTCTAAGGCTGAAATTTGAGTGCTAGCCTCACTTCTTCCCCAAAACTATTTCGTATCTAGAGCTACTCTAGCAATTTTAAAACTCTACATTTCTTAGTTATGCTTCTGAGTAGGTGCTTTTTTTGTACAGCCTAAGAGAGTTTGTTTGTGGTTAAAGAGTCTTTGCACTTCAGAGATTCCCAAGTTCTCCGGGAATTACAGTTCCAGTCTCACCCAAGTCCTAGCCTGTACCTTTTTTGTTTTTTTCCCTCACTACAGCTGAATTTGCCTTTGGCTTTGCTGCAACCCCTCCATGTTCCCAGTGTTGCTATTGTTGGCTGATGTGGGGAAATATGGACATAGTCCTACTTCAGATTGCAGCGAGAACTTAAACTGTGACCTTTCTGGAGCAGGGGGGAAATCCTGCTGTATTGGTAACAGTGAGTCTGTCACTAGGCAATATAGCTGGGCGCTGAAGAAATTTCCCTGTGTGTGTTTTCCCTCTTATGCATTATTAATACTGCTTTTTAGATCCAATCTAGTTTCTTCTCATTTTTTTTTTTTTCCAATACTTCAGTTTACTTTCCTATCTGGACTCTAGCTAGCTGCTTTGGCTGGCTGATGGAGACTTCTGTTCAGAAACTCATCATCTCAGCAGGATAATTTACTGTTCCTGAAGCACCATCTCTGCTGCAGGAGGAAGGGCCGTGCCCTTCCCTGGGTTGAGTCAGCAACAGCTGTGATAAATACTTTTCAAATGAAAATATTTTTTATATATCTTCAAGTGCTAAAATGAATCTGAATTACAAAAGACAAATCCAGGTCTAAAGGAAAGAAGTGAAATGTCATTAACATTGATCAAGTGAGACTCAGATGAATTTGGGTATTCTGTATCCTTTTCATTCCATTCCAATCTGCTGAAAAATCTTAGTCCTGCTTTGGAGGTAAATATTTAACTCAAACCACAAATGAATCAAGCCAAAACAAAACACTGTTAATTTTAATCCATTTTTAATTAAAACCATGTTAACTTCATGAATATTGCCTTAAAATAATTTCTCAGTATTTCTCTCTTCACTGTTTCTACTATATGCTGACTTTACAACAAAAAAATGATCAGCAAATCATTTGATCACATTTAGGCAAGAATGTAACTGAACAGATTGATTCTGCATGCCTTGAGAAAGATCCTCATTCACAAAATGAATTGTGATGTACCCCAACCACTGTCACATTCTGATTGATACTAAATGTTACCTTAGTAAGTCTGGAGTCTGAAATATTTTAAGTAAATACTGCCAAAAAATAAGAGGGAAACTGGAGCTGTCAAGGAAGAAACAGATGTGAATTCTAGCTCATCTCATTTGTCTGATTGCTATTTCCTTGCGTGTACAAACCTAGAACCTCTACTTAACCATATATTTATGGATAACAAAGTTATTGTGTTAGTGGAATGCAACAGATAAAATTTAAAAACACTATTATAAGCAAGAGAGTAGAAATTGGTAAAATGTATGTTAACCAGCTGGGGTACAGCCCTTGGCACTCTTATTTGTAACTGAAGTGTCCCAGTGCCTGTGTCCAGCCTCCCAGCTCTTCAGGACTAAATCTTTTGCCTTACAGATGATTAACTGCTGATCTCCCTTTCTTTGGGTAATCCTTATGACTAGGGCCTTGGTGCCTCTCTGAAAACACACTCCCTCCTGAAGCTGGTTCCTTGGCACTAAGAACTTCATAAGTATTATTTTACAATTAGGAATGTAGTTATATAGAAGTACAGTATTAGCTTGTTTATAATACAAGGAGGGCATCAAAGATGTTATTATATTTAATAATTTTTTTCACATCCTTATCCTAATTCCTTATTGTGCAAAACACACATCCTTTTCTGCCCATTGTGTTGTTTCTGGTAGCAATTACACCAACTTAGTGTCTGTCAGGTGGAGAAAGCTGATTGTCTTTTGAGCAACCGCACACCACAGGTAGTTTGAATTAGGATATTTCAATAATGGTACAGCTGTGCCACCAAGCTGATGTCACCTTGGTAACATGCTTAGTTTTCATCAGCCTTAGATCCCTGATTCACTCCTGAGCCCAGGTTTGGCTGATTTTTGAACACAGTCCACCATGGCACAAGATCCAGATTTCTCCTCATACTTCAAATAACCTGTGTTCTTGTCATACCTAAATTAGTCATGCAGGTATCACAGTGTCCACATTAGAATAGGATATTATTCTAGAATTATTCTCCTTTTTCAGCCCATAGGTTCATACAATTTTCTGGAGGATATTCTAAGACTAATAGAGGTCTTCTTCATTCAGAAGGAACTTACAGTATTTTTTTCATGGCGCACACTTGTATGAAAAATTGCTTCAGTCTTTCCAACACTACAGTGACAAGAGATTGCAGACAGATCAGATAATATGTGTATCTTTAGCTATCACTTTTGTAGCTTTTCTTTTTAAAAAAATGTACAAATTGTATACAGGATATTTTTTAAATATCACAATTTTGTTCAGAGGGAAATTAATAAGAAATTTTAAAATCATCACTGCATCAGTAAGAAAGATCAAACCTATTTTTAAAAGTAAATTTGCAATTTTTAATTAATCTCTATTCTTTAAATGATATTTTTCCAGTCAGTGTTTTTACCTAAGAACTTTGAATATTATCAGTACAATTGGATAAAGCATTTGTATTTCCACATGTTTGTATTAATACAAGAATATAGGAGGTATATATTATGTAAAAGTAGGATTTCTTTATGTAAAATATCTGCATTAATGAACATGTATCTAGAGTACAGGAATATGGTATTTCTTCATTTGGAAATTATTATGTAGGACTCTGGCATTAAAAGAGACTTGATTAAAAGAAAGAATCTAATGCAATTTTAAGTTTTCTTATGATACCAAGCAAATAATTTCAACTAGATGTTAGCCTTTCACCAAACTAAGGAACATGTGGGAGCTACCAAGTGCAAGTTCTCTTGTTTTACTGTGGGAATTAGATGTACTGTGTGCAAATGTGCGCCGGCAGTTTATATAAGACATGAATGGGACGGGGCTACTGTGACAGGCAGACAGAGATATTGAGATATTTATTTTTCAGCATCAGTCTCATCACATGGTTATGGCAATGGAGCGATGCTGTTTTTACCACCTTCTTAAAATCCTCTGATTTTATAGATTCCCACATGTAAATCACCAAAGATGTTTGACTCTCCATTTTCAGTATTCTGAAAGAAAGGCTGGAACTACAGAAGTAATTTTTAAAAACTGTACTGAAGATTTTATGTGCTAGGGAAACTACAGTGTTGATTTCTAACCTCAGTCAAGAGTGATGTTAGTTCTTGGCAAGTATTGACTTTTTATAAGTAGAGATTTAAAACTGCATATACAAAAAGTTCTGTTCAGATCGGCATCATTGTGTGAGAAAAGGGGTTGTGTGTCGCACTCTGAGAAAGTTGTTTTCTGATCCTGAGAGATAAACATGGGCTCTTGCATCTAACTTACAGATACACTAATGACACCCATTTTACAAAGAGAAAGAATTATAAATACATGACTGCATAGTTATAACAAAAAATAAGTAGTATCAGAAAGGCAAATACATCTGGCAGACTCAAATATTAGCAGGAGACAAAGATGAAAACTATAAGATGCTTTTGGTGCCTATGCTGCTGTATGCTTTGATTTATGTAATGATTTACATTTAATACATAGAATAATGAGTGATATTTTTAGCCTTCTTTTTTGTTTGAAAAATAATTTTATTCCCAATGTGCTGAAAGGATGTTGATGTCTATAATGCAATTAATCTGGGATGTGCATTGCATTATTTTTCTTATCTGCAGTCTTAAAAAACATAAGGTGTATGAATAATGATCTTATTAAAAAGTTTGTTTATCTTTACGTAATTCTACCTTAAACTTTAATGGTTAATAAAAACTTCAAATGGCATGAATGTGAAGTATTCCTATAAACAAAAAGTAAATGAGCTTTTATATTGCTAAAACTGATAACAATCCCATTTATCCATAAAATTCTGAGGAAAAACCCCTAATTTTTCTAGGGATCTGTAACTGAATCAAAATGTTTAAATCCTGAACTTATACTACACTTCCATTCCCTTAAAAAATAAGTAAATAAATGGAAAAAGTAGGGAAGGACAGAGAGAGAATCTTACCTAAATCTCCTAGGAATAGTTTAGGATTATTACTACTCTGTCATTTGGGAACTGGTAAACAAATTTAAAGGTATAAATCCCCTGAAAAAAAACACTTTGTCTTTTGTAATTTTTTTCTAAATTCAGGCTCATGTTTTGGTTTTGCCTGTTTTCAAATAATAATAGAAAGGATTGTTTTCCCTATTTTGATGTTGGCAATCTGATAAAAAAGGGAATTGAAAATAATTATTAGAACAGTCTAAATTCTTATTTTAAAATGACAAAATTCCCCAGACCATGTTTTCATTAAAACATGTGTATTTTTATTTTATTTTGCTTCCTCACAAAAAATGTTAAAGTCCTTCTTGGTTTTGTTTTTTGTGATTGGTTTGGTTTTTGTTTTTGTTTTTTTTTTTGCATTTCAGAATGACCACTGTGTAACTGAGAACATACTTTAAGTGACTGAACTACTGAACTACTTAAACTTTAAGAACTACCAAACCAAGGTAGTTCTTATAAAGCGAGCACCTTTCACTTCCTCTCTTAAGAGCTGCTGGCTCTCCTGGGTGAATGACTCAAACCCAGATGTTTCCAGATTTTAAAAATATTGCTAATCTAAGCTGAATCATTAGACTGGTATTCAACTATTATGCACAAGTTATGTGCGTTTCCTAGATGAGCCTTTAAAAGTAACCACTCTGGGAGGACATGGGGTTTGTGTGACAGCAGCACTGGACATGGTCCCACTGCAGTCCATGCTTCCAGCTGTGCCTGGCTGAGACAGGCATGCTTTGTCCCCCAGTTTGAGTGAGTCTTCTGCCTGCTCTGTACCTTGATTGGTTCCTCAGTGAAATAAAGACAGTAATATTCTAGCTGTTAACCCTGTTTTTAAAAGCCTGTTTTCTCAAGCAATTCTAAAATAGGCTTTTCTATATTCACACTTGATAATAGTACTGGAAATAATTGTAAGGAAGAGAATATTCTTATGTGAAGATGCTTATTTTAATTTTGTCTGGTATGATAAAGGATATTTACAGTGTATAGTATTCCAGTGACTGTTTTACTGAGTCTGTATTTTTTATGATCTTTGAAAAGTAAGTAATAGGAAGTCTTCATATGTATTTGAATCCATATATTAAAAAAGAGGCACAACTCATTGTTCAGTTCAGATGAAGACTTCATTGCAAATGGTAATCAGCATCACTTACCCTCGGGTGTGAATCTTAAAATGTTAAAGAATTTTTCTGGGACATCATCTCTTTTTCATGTGTGCTAAGCACAGCTGCAAAACCTTCAGTCTTGTCTCTTGGAGAAACATGGTTAATTTTGTGGTGTTGGCTCAAAATTTTATTTCCTCTCACTGCAATGGTAGATAAGCAAAGATAAAAAAAAGCACTTGAAATTCCTAGCAACTGATCAAATTTATTGCAAGGAAATGTATTCTACTTTTTTATGTTTAGGTATGAATCTAATTTTTATGGATTATTTTTAAACCAGAAAAATTAAAATTTCCACTGGAAATACTGGCAGACCTTTAATTATAATAGCATAAATGCAGGATGGTAAAAGATAAACCAAAGGAGTCTGCAAATTCCTCTGAGAGCTATGCTATGCACAGGACAGAGGGATAAATGGAAAGACAGACAGATAGGTAGCTAGGTGCATATCAGACATTCTAAACTGTAATTGCCATAGAGCAAAGGAATGTGTGATATGAAATTAGATGCATGTGTTAATGAAGTAGAGAAATCATATACATTTAAGAGTTGTTAATCTTTCATTCCCATGGATGTGTAAACACACAGAAAATAGTACCTGACAAAGAGCTAAGGGGAGGGTTAACATCCAGTGTGAGGTGGAGTGTTTAATGGATGAACTTAAAAGCAGATAACAATATAGCATCCCATGTATACTTTCATAACTGCGCGTTCCCCCAGAGATAATGGATATCATTATCAGCGGCGCCTGTCCTAAGAAACTTGGCAAGGTTATGATTGTTTGTTACAGCTTTGGTTATATTAACATACACATTAATATTTATAAATATTTGATGTCATGTTAATTTTTCATATAAGATGATTTATGTAATGGTGCTGTGCCCTGTTAGAGGGCATTTGCAGTGTGCTTCATAAGGGAAGAGAATTGATGCGTGTTCTTTAAGAGGACTTGCCTGTGTATTTCAGTGCTCACAGTGCATTATTCTGGAGAACAGTGATTTAAGGATAAATTATCTGAATTGCAGATACACTCCATTAACATTTTAAATAAAACATAAAGAAAGGACCACTATAGGAAATAAAACTGTAATATCATCATGGGGTTTGGGGGGAAGGGGGGCATGTGTTCTCCTAAACAGTGAGACTCCTTGGTTTGACCTATATTCCAAGACCTTTTTTTGTATATTGAGGAAAAATTAATAATTATATTCATTACATAGTTGTAGACATTTGGGCAGAAATTCTGCATCAACTTTGCAAATAATTGTTGAAAAAATAATGATTATAGATTATGTAGATATAGATATCTCCATCCTTTGATGACAGAGATAGGTTACTATAAATCCAACTGCTAGGAAACACAAAATTTAGCTCTGTCTAAAGCAGTAAGTATTACTTCAGAAGTGACAGAGAAGTAAGTAATTATGCTGTTCAACTGGACTATTTGTCACGAATAAGTGGAAGCACAATCTCAAATTATTGAATCTGTGAATTAATGGATATACAAACAAGTGCAATGAAAGGACAGTGTATCACAAAATTTTGGGGGATTTCTTTTGGCAAATGTAGCTTCATTTGGTAAATGTAGTTCAGTTTGGCTTGTTTGTTATACTTCACACTTCCAGAAAAAGTCTTACAGGGTATTGATATAAACAATTAAATGTGCATAACAGGAAACCTCACTGCAGCACATTACCTGCTAAGCCATTGGGAAATGGACAAAATCCTTTTTTGTACAGTCCCACAGATTTGCAATTTTAGTGCAGTAATATCACAAAAAAATATATTTGTTCATAAATATATTCTTCTGCAGCAAACCACATTTTTGATCAATATTTTAATTTTTAATACTTGGATTATGAAACAAAAAGATTAAGCAAAGGGTTAAAAAGAAAGCTCACAAGAGTTGTTTATGTTATTTTTTATTAATTTGTTAACAATGTATTTAAAGTCACTTGCAACTTCCAGAACTGCTTTATACTGATGTGGTATTTTTTAAGGTTGTAATTATTAAAAAGCCCTAAGAATAACTCCCAAAATATACATGGAATATATTAGTGAGCTCTCTTTTCAAAAGTTTAAGTGATAAGGAACTTATGACCATCTTTGATTTGATAATTCCATCACAATGGCAATCATTACATGTCTTTAACTTGAGGTATTTTGATTTTGTCTTTGGAGCAGTAGTATGTGCAGTTACAATATGGTTGGTAGGAATCAGTGAGTCCAGATTTTGGCTCTGCTTCTCAGATTCTCTGTGTTATGTCAGGCCAGTTATTTAGGGTGGCTGTCTCTAACTTCATGTCCTATTTTACATACATCTACTCATAATTCATGTGCTTCAGTCTCGTTCTGTGAACAACCCTGTAGCTTTTACAGAGGCAGCAATCACAGAAGGCAGCTCATCGCTTCTGAAACAGCTAACAATGCTGGAACATAGTGCCCATTTCTTTCTAGTCCTTGAGTGGAAGTACAAAAAATTCCAGCTTCACTATGAAGTTATTTTGTGATAATAAAAATGAACTTTTGGAAGTCAGGGTATGCAGAGAATCCCTTAGCTCTGCCATCATTGGATACCAATCCATTCTTTTCAGGGACAATGATTCCACTAAAGTACATCTTTTTTCCTGCTGCTTCTGAGGGGTTTCCTGACTGAGGAGTTTGTTTCTCAATATCTATCACCAGGACACTTTCAAATCAAGGTACAAACAACTGGGAAAATATAAATAAAGCATTATTTCAGAACTCAGAAATTACAAAACTGGATCTTTCAGTAAGTGGACGTGATCAATGAGTAATTTGTTTCTCAGGCATGACCTACGGTTTTTCTTACTAGATATTTTTTTACATTATCATTTCTATTACCAATCTTTATTATTACATCTACAAAGTAGGTTTTTAACACAGATTATGCTGTTTTAGTTGCATGTCAGCACTAAACAGTTGGTAATCTGTTCCAAGTTAATTAATCTGGAACCAACGATAATGTTTTGTATCTTGTAGTCAGCACCAGATCAAAGTAACAGTAGTAAGCAGGACCATTTGCCCAGGGGGAAAGAAAAAAAACCTATAGATTTTATCTCAGTATGGATGTTTCAAAAACCATGTCTTTATAGCTTCAGATTGAGTTGTTAAAATATGTTATCTGAAGAACTTCTCTGGAAGGTATTTTACAAGTAGTGTCAAAAGAAAGGCTTGTTATCAGTCTTAACAGCAGAAAGCCAACGCATTTTTTCACACCAATCTGACTGCACGTGGTGTGTCTGTGCTTTGGTGTAAATCTCTGGAATCTCTATAACCTGCACCACAATTACCTAAACATCCACCTTGGTAACTGCAAAGTCTTTTGGCCTTTGAAGTCAGATGACAGGATTTCACTTTAAATCATAGATTTGAATGAACACTATCTCTTGATTTTGGGGGCATCTGTTTTTAAAGTATTGCCTCTGCTTGTCCTATGAAATATGAGCACATCTTCAAAACCATATCTATACTCTTACATAGAGTTTTGTCTTTGAGAATAGTATTGGATGAATTTGTGATTGGATTTGATCAACAAAATCATTAATCTTTTAAAATAAAAGTGCAATAAAAATCTGGCAGCACTTTGACCCAGCACTGGATTAGACAATGTAGTGATGAGTGTTGTGTGAGATCTTATGCTGAGACTACTGGGTTTAGGCTACAATTTCTTAATTCCTCTTTTCAATACTAAATGAGAATTTCATCAGAGTTAACTGCCATGGAAGGGGAGGGTGAGAAGAAATTATAGAGAATCTCTGGGCTGGAACATGATTAAGTAGTTGTACAATACAATAACTGAAATGACAGTGGACATTAATTGGTCTTCTCTGTGGGAAATGCCAGTGTTGGCAGAGGATGCTGACAGTGAGAAGAAACTGCACATTTGTACAAAATATAAGAGCATATTGTCTAATGAAACTCTTAGAATAAATTTGATCATTTTTAATGTTAAGATTGATTTATGCAGGGTTTAAAAATATATTTATATTAGGACAAGTGTTGATAGTATTATTAGAAGATAATTTCTCAAAAAGGCAAGTGTAAGGAAAAATTACCAAAATATTGTCATTGGGTTTTTTGGACCACTAAATACTCTTGTTCATAATCATGTTTTATTGATGAAATCCTAATGTTGGCTGCAAAGAATGTGCAAGTGCAATGCTTTATTAATTTTCATTACCCAAGTTGTGAGAAATTAAAACAATTTTGATAAACAAAAATCATATATAATAACAAGTACATTGAACAATTAGAGGGGGAAAATTGTAAGTAGATCTTGAGTTTTGCTAATACCAAAGCACGGTATTTGCAATGTGTGTTTGCATGGCTTCTGGCCTTTTAAGTTTCTAAGTGCTGAAATCCTGCCTGATGGGTGATCGTAGCTGTGTTGGCAGTAAGAGGAGCCAAGGAGGCACACTCCATATTTTAGCTATGAGCATGGAAACAAGCATCCTGTGTTCTGTGTAGTGTGAAGTACAACAGTATCATTTCAGTTAGCAGCTAATTTCAGATTTTAAAAATTCACATGTCAAGAGAAATTATTCAGTAAGACTTTCTTGAGTGTATAATTTTTCTCTTTTTTTCAGTTTTAATAATGGGTAGTAGGTAGAATTTAAGATATCCAGGTAAGAACAGATGTATCAGAGTGCACTGGAGAAAAGAATGCAATAATACTATTGTGGAGAAGTTACTGTCTAAGTGGTTATTTTGTAAGGGAGAAGTTCACCAACTGATGATAGTTAGAATGGAGATGATTTCCAGCAAAGAGAGGTCTAGAACCTGTTCTTAATTTACAAAATAAAAAGTAGATTAAAGTCCTACACTATCCATGATACTACACTATACCAGACTAAATGTTGGTCACAGTAATGAAAGGAAGACAATAAGTATACAAAATAGCAATACTGTTTTTAAGCAATGGGTGATTTTAAAAATTCATTTAAATAAAATATTCTAGTGAATAGAAACACTTCAAGTGCTCAGTACTCAGTACAAATCACAGTAAAATACAAATACCAGTAAAATATTTAACATTTCATTATAAAATGGTAATATATACTGTAAAAATACACAAGCATGAGTTATTAATGCATTGATGGAAAGACGTGCAGCTGTAACTGACATTTCTATATAATGGCAACAAAGAAAGGTGACTAACTCCTTCCCATAAACTTAGGAAAAATGTTTTGAGGTAGGAAAAATAGTTAATGTACCCATGGTAAGGTAAGATTAAAAACTGGTTCTTTCCACAGCATAACTTTTGGATAGGTTTTTATTAAGTATTTTCTAAAGCTGCTGCTAGTACAAGTGAAGTAACTAGTTACTGGTACAAAGTGAGATTAATAAAGCCATGCTATTTTATTCTAACATAAGTGTTTGAAATTCTCAGCTAACTTATATTGGTTTTCTCTTAGGCTGAATTAGTTCATTCATTAATTTATTTATTCTAGATTATTTTTTTCCTGCTTAGGAAGGGTTTGGTTTGGGGTTGTCTTTTGAGGTTTTAAAAAAAAAAATCAAATATTAAGATTCATGCTTGTTATCCTGATATCTATTTGTTTTGCTATAAGCTATACCACAAATAATGTGAACATTCAGACATCAGTGGGGGGAGGCCATATTTAAGCAGTGTTCAATCTAGTAGGAAAATCAGCCAGCATGTTGGTTATGACAAGGAATATTTCCTCTAATTTCACCAATGATTGTGCTCAGACTCATGAGTTAGCACAGCTAATCAAAGAAAGCCCCATAGTAAAACTTCCATTTTTCTCCCTTGACAAGCACAGGTGAGGGAACAATCTGGCCAAACAAAACTAGGAAAGAGGATCAGGAGAATAAAAAGCAGAGAGAAGGGCGTGGCATTTTGAACAGGTGTTTAGATACATTGTTTTCAGGATTGTAAGCACTGCTGATACTTTTCCTCTTGTTCATTCAGGTTTTCCTCTAGACATTTTCACAATGATATAGAATGTATATTATTCTATTTTTTATTTTCTACCACTGGTAGAAACATAGCTAGGGGTATTGTGTCAGAATAGTGAGAGATTATACATGAAATATTCAAAAGAGTAACTTATTTTATCCTGTGGTGAGCTAAGTTACAAAGCATCTTTTAGAAAATGTGTAAGATGCACCAAACTAAGCAGTCTCAAATCTATCAGCTCAGTAATAAATGTCTGGCAGAGCTGAATGAGAAAATGGCCTAAAAAGGTTTAAAACCAACTGGTTTTGAATACAACATTTCAACAATTTTACTGTTTTCCTAAAATGTTTCTTTTCCTTTTCTTGAGAATTATATTTAAAAATTAAACCTACTTTCTACTAGTCACCTCCTCCCATTTTGCAACATTCAGAGTTAGTGCAGCAGAGAAAGATTTTTGGTCAGTCCTCTGTTATTAAGGGAAGGATAAAATGGTCCAAGAAAATCTTCCCCTCATTTTCTGATTATTTTGAATTAAATGGGTTAGAATGATGCCACAAGGGCTACCCAAAGAGCCAAGGTTAAATTGAATCACTTCACTGCTACTGGTACACTATAGAAAATCCTTTTAAAGCAAACCTAACCAGCTGACAACCAGCAGCAGTGAAGAGGTACAGTGGAGCTAAGGACTGGATAATGTCCCCTGCTGGGAAGGAAATGTCTTCTTTGGAAGGTGAAGTTTCTGAAGATACTGTCTGAACTAAGTATTTCTTACTTGAAAAATTGAAAAAAGTTCATCTCAGACATTCTGTCTAGTTTCTGAAAGGACACTTGATGATGAGCAGTGGAATTTAAAATAAAAAGAGATTTCTTTTTAAACTGTAGTCTGTCTGCTGGTCCCAGCACAGTCATATTTTAGTGAGCCAATGCCCACACATCTCCTGTGGTCAATTAAAGTGTAAAACTGAAGAGAAAGTACTGGAAGTATGAGAGAGCATTAAGAGGAATTTGAGGTGGACAAAGCTGTGGAAAAAAGTCCAGAGCTTAAGTAATGTGGATTTGTGTCTGACATGTGTGAACTAGAGGGGATGTACTTGGGGAGACCTAGTGAATGTCCTCAGGGAAGCTGAATGAGTGATCACTGATTTAGTCTGATGTCCAAACAGAAAAAGTAAAGAGAGAAGAGTACTGTTTCAAGTAGAACTGAAACAGAATAATGGAGAGGTTTAATGTTACCAGGGAAAGAGAGTGTGAATCAGTTTGCTAATGCAAACTCTTTTTTCCCCAAGTCAAAAATGAAAAGTCATATCCTTAAATTTGATTGTTTAACTTTGGTTAGCATTTTACTTTCAGATTTTTTTTTTCCTAAGAATGGTATTTCAAATTAAAATTTGGTATTTATTTTATTGTAACATATTCCAAAGCCAAACATTTAAAAGAAACTGACAGCTGAGACTGAATAGAAAGAGAATAGAGAGATGGTTCTTTTCATTAGTCTACCATCATGTAAATTTCTTTGTTGATAAAGGTTTGTTGACCAAAGTCTAACATTTCTTAGTACTTGCTGTGAGAGCTAATGTTTATCCATCAAATAAGTTTTTCATTTTTATGGTTTTTTGCTCATAAGTTATAAGCATAAAATAAATTAATTTTAAACTTTGCAAAACTATATTCTACAAGTAAGCAACAGCAAACTATGGGTGCCTGTGAAATATTATTTCTGTGGTGGTGTTACATGATTTCATTAAACAATTGCCTCATGCATGGAGTGACTGTGCTACAAAAATGAAGCACCGGTTTGTGCCAAATGGGTTTTCCTTAGAATCTTTTCTCCTGAAGTTGAAAAGCATTACTGTATGTTTGTGATGGATTGCAAGGCAAAAGGTTTCCTGGTTAGGGAACATAACATGTCACCTGAAGAACACAGCAATCAGTTTGCATCTGCTAAAGGTTTTCATGTGGTTAGGGGTGAGTAGCTCAAGCCCTCTGTTCCCAGGTGGTTCTACTGGGCTAGGTATTTTCTAGAAACATTGCCAGTGCTGTGCAGCACACTGCTTTTTGTCTCAGGCCTACTTGTGGCTTTCAAATTAGGCACACAAAATTTCCATGCTATTTAGACAATTCTAGAGCTGGAATTCTGGGCCCCAGTAGGTTTCTTTTCTATGTAAAATACTAAAACATCATGTCCACAGTAGCACAGTACTGCCTGTGACAGAACTGGTAGTGTTCCCATAGAATTGTAGAATGCCCTGAGTTGGAAGGAACTCACAAGGATCATCAAAGTCCAACTCCTTTTTATTCAGTGCATAATTCTGGTGGCATGTAGTAAGGAAGATCTGGCAAAATCTATTGATTTTAGGGGATAAGACTAAATAGTGATTAACTACCTTTCCTCTAAAAAAGATTGGCCTCTACAAAAGCCAAGTATTTGATCATTAGACTGTCCTTTCGTCTAAAAGCAGGATACAGAGTTACAGTTACATGGGCAGAGCCTTGGTTATTAATGTCATTGGTTGATTATTGGTGGCTATAGAAATCTCATTGCTCTTTGCATATTGCATCTTATTTTAGGGTGTGCTAAGTATATGTGTCAAAATAGCTTGGAATTTACATGTGAATTAACACATCCCAGATGCACTTCCTGAAGCCAAAGTGGTCCTTACACATATAGAAAGCAGAAAAATGAGGAATATTATCAGCAGAGACACAGAACCTATTATCAAATTACCAAAGGAAGTGGTGTGTGAATTTGATTATTGGCAGTGTTGTTACTTATTTGTATTGCCATGGCTTCGATGAGCACTCAGACTGTGAGAGCTCTCAGACATGCTGCATTAGATGTAGCATAAATGGAAAAAGACTTTTCCTGCTTCCAGGGAACTTTACTATCTAAGCATTAAACAAAAGCAACAAGGCAGTGCAGCTAATGGCAGCACAGCAGCACAAGGAGTACTGGTCAGCACAATCACAAATACTGTCCAAGCTTTTTGAGCTTACCCTGGGAAAGAAAATCCCTAAGAACAATTTCTCCCAAGTATGAGAGGAATCATGGGGGTGGGGGGGGGAAAGCAGAGAGATGCATTTCAAATTTTAGGAGTTGGCAACAGCTACTGGTATCATATGCCAGGTTGACATGGGTGTTGAGCTCTTGACAGGAAGAAAGCGGTGACTGTCAGGATGGAAAAGGGCAATTGGAAGATTCTTAAAATGAAGATGAGTAGCTTAAGTTTGGTACTAGAGAAGAGGCTGCCAGAGGAAGAAAGTGCTGTTACCACAGTACCCAAAATGGCCAAAGTGGCAGGCTGTACAAACACAGCCTTTGCAGCTATACTCAAGAAAGTCATAAGCCCCATAAAAACTGAATCAATAGGTGATTTTATCTATTTTTTTTTTATTTCAATTATATGATTCTTTCTGACAGAAACTACATGTCTATTGTTCTGAGATTATTTTGAGCACTATTTATTTTATAATTGAAAAATATAAATGCTAAATTAAATTGAAATTGAATTAAATATATATTTTGAAATTGAATAAATACATATTTTTCAATTAAATTAAATTGAAAAATATAAGAATCTACAGCTCAGTGTTGCCAGCACATGAGCTGTAGATTTCTTCTGTTGCTTCTTTATAAATTTCCATTTCTTTATGACTGGTGTAAGAACAGAAAAGCTGCATTTTTATAATGTGCATATGCAAAGGGTTTCACTAGTTTTCTACAAGTACTGAATATTTAAGAAAGAGGAACTATAGCTGTGTGCTTTAGAAAGCTTCCAAGAAGATTTGTGTTGTGAAATGGAGCTACTTAGAACTATTTCCTTTTCCATTTTGCCTTGTTGCAAGTCCTGTTCACAGAATCTTGGTATACAGCTTTTCTCTGAGTTGGCAAATGTTAGGTTTGGCATTAGTGCTGAACTGGGATTTAGGTTTTCTAAGGTTCTACCCTTTTGTCCAAATTCAGGGACTTGCTGTGATATCATCAACACATCGTAGGTGTTCAGTGGTCTGATGACAATTTTGGCTTTTAAAAGATCCTGCCATTTTGTCTTCTATAGAAAGCTTTGATGAATGCACTATTGTGGATGTGGTGTTGGTCCAATATAATTCAGGAGAAGTAATACAGAATCAGACATGCTTCATGCAATTACACTGCCATGAAATCAACAGCACAAATATTGCACTGCTATGATAGGAACTGAGAGCTGCAAATATGAAGCTAGAGAAAGCAAAATTGTGGTTTCTGTTGTCATCCTGCATTCTACTTCATTCTTCTATTTTTAAATTCTGGGAAAAAGGGAACTCCTACATACATATATTTCTTTTAAAATAAAGAATATATACATCCAGAAGCTGTGGGTGTTTTAACATCACCTCAACTAATGAGGTTGTGTGTAACAGACAACTGAAAGAAAACACAAACAGAAGGTTGAAAGCATGTGATGGGAGGGATTACAGAAGTCAAAATTTGTATCAGACTCAAAACTGTATCAGCTGTTGGTAGTTCTCTAATGCTGAGGTGAAATATGTAAAAGACTACAGGGACCTACTCAAACTGCGATATTTGTGCATATGGAAGTCATGTTCTGAATCTGAGATGAATATCATGGAATCTAGATTTACATCACTTAGGTGGCTGAAGTCAATTCTGTTCTGAACTGCTATTTGAAGTCAGAATTGTATTATAGATAATTATTGTTTAATTTTTTATTACTGACGACATTTGGAGTTTCCATACTTAGTTTCTAGTGTTTTGAGAACTCTATATATTCAATTCCATTTATTTCTGTTTTTAAAACAAACAAGCAAAACAAAACTGTATTTTTAATGTATTATGAACTTTTCTGAAGCCATAAAAATAAACACAGCTGAACAAAAAAGATTTGGAAATCCAGAATGAGGATAATTTTACATCCTGATATAGCGTAAATTTTTAAAAATTGACTTCTGGTCTAGCAACGTTGGTACAAGTGCATCAATATTGACATCTGTGCCAAAGTTTTTGTTGCAGTCTGTATTTATCAGTGCTTCTCTGTGTCACTTCCTTGGTTTTCCTAAAAGGAAATCTCTCTTGGAAGGATTGACTTTCTGCATGATATTTCTTGTAATTTTTTAAAAGGTAAGGCTGATAGGCTGTGATGCAGTTAATGTGCCATATTAACAGAGCTCTTGGTTATAGCTGCCATAATATCACTGGTCTGGCAACAGAGGGAAGGATTGAAACAAGATCTCTACCAAGTAAATTAGGAGTTACCATACTCTGCCACCTTCACACGTGGTACCTGGACAGGGCTGTGGTTCTAGAGCTGACCTACCCTTTATCTGTACCCTTGCTCCACAAAATTGCAGGTAAGAAGGAGCCATGAAGCCTGGAGCAAGGGCACCTTACATCTTGCTCTCTGACCAGCACTCCTCCTTTTCCTAAGTTCCTCCATCATCACATTGCCCCGCTTTTCACAAAGGGAAGACCCCAGAGTTGCTAACAGCCTGTGGGGCACTACAGGTGATTATGCCAACATGTGTAGCATAATACCATATCAACACTGGAAGTCAGCATTTTCAGCCATTCTCTTTTCTTTCCCACAAGAACCTTGTTTTGAATGCCTAGGGGTATAAGCCATTTCAACCACACAATTTTTTAAAAAAATCTTTCAATAAGAAGTAACATTCCATTGCCATGGAAATATATGATAAAATCTACAAATAATGTTCAAATAGGAAATAATGCTGATGAACACAGATCCAAACCCAAGTGTACTTGCATGCATTAATCAATAATAATAATAATAATAATAATAGTAATAATAATAGTAATAGTGATAGTAATAGTAATAGTGATAGTAATAGTTTATGTTGCCATCATGAGATGTTCTGAGAATACATGAGAAGTGGTTATGCAAAAAAAGAAAACCACAGCTATTTTCTCTGATTAGCTCATACAGTTGAAAAAGGACACAAGCTTTCAGATACAGAGTTCCTGCATCAGAATCCTCCATAAGTTATAATAGGAAATTGTTTCCATTAAAAGTAAGGTAACACTTGGCAGGGAAAGTGCACATATATGTTTATATTTTTAAATTTTATAAAGAAGCACTGAAACATCCAAAGGTTTTGTGAAATCAAGAGGAAAAAAGGGTTCTGTCTTTAAGCTGAAAAGACCCAGAAAGTTGTGAACTTAACTGGTATTTTTTTATAGTATAAAGTTCCATAGGGTCTGTGTGTACACAGAGAGGTTGTAGCCCCATGGTAAATGTGTGATGTGCCTGTGTAAGGCTCAATAATCCAGCTCTTCTGAGGCAACTCCTGTGATTCCAAACCTCTGAGCCACTTCAAAGAACTCCTGTTTTAAAAAGTATCAAAGACATGCTGGGGGAAAAAAAATTATCCTCTGAATAGAGGACAGTACCTGTCCAGTGCTCCCAAAGAAAAGTAACTGTCATTGTATGGAGTAGGCAATATTTGGGCCACAACAAGTACTCAGTTTAGTATTTGCAGTCCCATGACATGCCAAGGGCTTTGTACTATTAGAAAAAGAAAGAGAAAATTCCCTCTGCCAGATACAAATCAGTGTTTATTTCTGGTGCTGAACATAAACACTGCTATTCAAGAAATAAAGCCTCTTCTCAACAAACTAGGAAACACAAGACTCCAACGCAAACGTATCTTTACTCTTTCAGAGAAGTATTAGAAAACAAAAACATTAAAAACAACATATTTTTTTTAGGTTTGAGAGGGTTTTTTTTATTGTGGAAGAGATATGCATGAGACCTTTACAAGCAGACAAATAGCAAGAATAGTTTCACAAGCAGAGTACATGTAATAGTCCAAATACAAAAGATGTAACAGCACTCACTTGGAGCACTCTGCCCCACCTCCGTCATGATTTTAATGTTTTGTGTGTATCAATAAAACCAATGAGCCATAGTATTATGTGCTTTCCTTTCTGGAAGACAAGGCACCAGCATGAGTTTTTAATATATGTACATGTTTTTTATAAACAACACATACATTAGTGAAGATATTTCAGGATCTTGTGGTGCAGTCTTTCTGAGCTAGGGCAAAATTATTAGACTTCAAATTTCCATTTGTAGGAAAGTCCTGTAAACACCTTCAGCTACTATTTATTTGTAGGCTGCTACAATTATGCTATATATGATTTGATTATTAGGGTTAGCAGGACCATGGCTAATGGAATCAGTATCATGGCTACAGCAAGCTTTGTGAATTTTCTCTGCCAGTTTTCTGCATAACTACACTTGTTTCACTCATATGGCACAGGGGTTCTCTAACAATTAATTGTAAACCAGAGGGAAACTTTTAATGGACCTCTTCTTGGGATCTCATGTTAAAAAAAGAAAAGTTCCCATGAGTGAAGTATAAGTTAGCTTTTCCAGGGGGGAAAAAAGGAATGAATTACATTTCTCTTCTTGTCCTTTAAATGAATAGCATAGTTTGGGTGAAATTATCAGGCAATTGCATGCCTTTTATGCAGATAATGCTATTTGATGAAAGCGGTGTTTTGATCTGCTGAGGATAATACAGATCCAGGGTTGGATTCATTGGTAAGAGTAAAGCTGTCTTCTGTGATAACTTCATCTCAGCATGAGGTCAGACGGGGAAAACTGGGATGGGGGATTAAAAAATGACACAGTCGGAGCAGTATTCAGTTCCCTGCTGTGCTCCTGGCTGCACACTATAGCTTATGTTTCTGATCTGTTATGGTATTGTCTGCTTTTCTCTCCCAGAGCAGAAAGAGATTGCTTAAAACTTTTCTTTTTTCAGCTACAGGGATTAGTTCAGTGCAGCTTTTTTAATTAAAGAAACTGTATCTTTTTCAATGTAACTTAAGGCTGTACAAGAAGGCCATCAGCATTCATAACTTAGTACTGTTACCTGCAACAAAGCCTAGCCATTCATTTTACATTCACAAGAAGAAATAACTATTAAGATTTGTGAGGGTTAAAATATGATGATTGGCCCTGCAACTGAAAGAATCACAGTTACCCATTGTCTCCTGAGAGTCTTCTGTGAAAGAACTTGAGTTTTCCTGTTATTTATCTGGGCTTTCCTAATTAAATCTCTGTGACATCAGAATGGTGGTTAAAAAATATTCTGATGTGCCAAAATAGATCTGAGCATATCTTTTTCACAAAGAAATGAATGCAAAAATACTCCCAAATATTAAAATGGCATCTACAGAAAATGACTCTGTAACATCAGCCACGTCTGTATCAGAACAATATTTCCACTCAACAGAATTTCTAAATATGTAACTAGTACCTTTATTAATAAGTAATAACATGCAAATAACTGACACATGTTCATGATACCTAAAATGGTCAGTTTGTATGTATGGCTATAGATGTAGATTTGTATTTATGCATATATGTGTATATGTCTGTATTCATGTAGACACATATAGATTTATATATCAATAGATATACACACAGTTACGTATATTTTTCAGCTCAGAGAGTTGAATTTAAACAAGGTTAATAGCTAAAACCTTCAAATGTTTCAAATAAGGCCCATATGGTGATCACTTTACAAAGCATACAGGGACTGTGCTTAGGTTGCAACATACACATTTCCAACTAAATTCCATGCCAGATCAATTAGAAACAGTTCTCCTGAGCAGACAGGAACAAACACAGATTGTTACCACTCCACTGCCTGAACTCTTGTCTTCCAGGAATGAAAGCAGTCATCTTGAATACAACATATTTTACTACTAACAGCCTAAGAATTTTTTTTTAAACTGGTAGTATTTTAATATAATCTCTGTTTCAGCACATCAGAGCAATTAACATCCAAATTATGATAATAAAATAGCAGATTGCTATTAGAGCTTTTGGTTAGAGAGGTATTTTCCCAGACTGCATTTATTAGTGATGTCTTCTGCTAGAAGGAGTACATGGCACAGGAGAAAAAGAAAAGGAAAGAACCAGACAACATAAAAGCACTTTTAGTTTCTTTTTTCCTCGTGCAATGTCCTTTTCTTTAAATCATCTTTTCTGCACATTTCCTAAATCTGAACGTTTTTCTGGTGGAATTTCTTGTTATTTTTTAAAATATGTCTTTTAGCTAGAAAGGAAAACAAAAATGTTAATCATGACTATGAAGCTTAGGTAAAACAAAGCCTCTTCTTTCTTGTAAATATCATAAATTCTGAATGTGACTTAATTACATAAACTTCTATATGTACATATAAGGTCTGTATGTTGACTTCCGAATTGCTATAAATATTCTGCATTCCTCCTGTTAAAGGAAAATATGGATAGTTGCACCTATCTATAGTGGCTGGGAAAGTGTTATACCAGCAAACACAAATCTTACATTTTTCACGGCCTTGTGTAGTAACTCACACAATGATGGCAATAACAGCGCTTTGTGATGGCTCCTACTTATGAATACAAGGTGATTAAAATGATTATGGGCTTTGGTTTAGGGCCATAAGTTTAGCTCAGGCAGTAGTTCCTAATGCAGTGTTAACACAATATGAAAGGCATTTTTGTATTCCAGATCGTATGCAAACTCCTTCAGGTTCTTTCCTGAGGACCCAATGAAGAGGGTCAGCAGTTTTGTGCAGCTGAAGTGCATCATTTTCACTAGAGGTCAGCTTCCCATATAGCTTTATTTTATGCAGTGGAACACAAACTAATGTAGTGGAAAAGCATGACCCCCATTTAAAGGTTGATTTGTATGATAATCAGTACATTTAGTGGCTTCAAAATGAACGTGTGTAAGGCCCTATCTTGCTTTAATTAAGGTAATTAAGACATATTTCCCTCTGCAGACAGCTATTTAATTTTATGCCTTTGTCAGTGATCAGATTAGAATATTTGTTTTACAATTTTACCGCAACTCGATACTCGGGGAAAAGGTGCCTCTCGATGTGCTGCTGGCCGTGAGGCGGGCGAGGCAGCAGCGCAGCCCTCGGCGCGGAGCGAGCCCCGCGCAGCTCCGCGCGTCCGCAGCCGCTGCGCTCCGTCACTGCGCCCCCGCGCACTGCGCCTTCCCCTGGCGCCCGCCGCCACGGGCGGCCCCTTCTTCCCAAAGTTTCCCGGTTCCCAGCGAGGAGCGGTGCGGTTCTCTCCGGGGCTTAGGGCAGAGCGCGGTCACGGCGGGTTCGTCACCTTCTGACCCGGCCCCGCCGCGGTCCGCGCTGGGCGCGGCGCGGGGGCTGCGCGGGCTCGGCCGTCCCGCCGACAGCTCGGGAGCGGCCGCTCGAGCGGCTGCCAACTCCGTCCCTTCGCGGGGCTTGCACAGCAGCGGCAGCCGCGGAGCTGCCCGCGCCAACTAAAGGGAACACTTGTTTCCATTTGATGACCAGCCAGCAAGACTGAGTCGAAAGGAGAACTTTTTTTTTTTTTTTTTTTAAATTAGAGTTGTGATTATGAAGTATCCTGACGCAGGACAATGCTGCCAGTTGTTTCCGTTACGTAGAGGCAATCCCTACCTAGCTGCAGTAAAGCGCGTCTTGACTCTTACCCCGAAGGAAAATGGATGGTTAGAAACAATTTCTTCCTCCATGAGCTGTAGATCCAGGATCGTTAACAATGCAGAGATCTTGAGATCTGGGGTTTTTTTCAGCCGTGCGAATATCCCAAAGAGCGTGGCGCCCTGGAACCAGAAAATGCCGAAAAGCCTGGCAAAGCCCGAGTTACTGTTCAAGTACGGAAGGACACGTTAAGAACAATTTAGGAAGTTTGCAAAGAACGTGACAATGTCTTGAATGTGTGTCGTCTTTTGGAGTTACTGGTAGATTAGTGCAGGAGCCGGCATGTCTCGCATCAGAGGACGTCCTGCTCTTTCCTCTCAGTAGCACCTACCGTCCAAAAAGATTTACTGATAGTCCCGTCTGAAAAAAAATAAATATCTCTAAGTCGATGAGGAACGCATACCCTTTTGTTCTTTCAGTGCTGAAATAGTGAGCTTACTGGAAATCTAAAAAATCCAAATGAGTAAGGAATAGCTGCTCTGTGATTTTAGAGAGTTTAATCACATTTAATAGTTGACATTAAGAAGATAGTTTCCTACAAAGCTCTAACTCAGATGTGCCTGCACACTTTTCAAATTAACTTAAACTCTAAGGGCTGAAATGTAATTAAATTAAAGTAAGCCTGGTAATGCTGCTTCAGTGATGTCCAAGTTAAGAGTGCCAAAATAACTTGTTCTTGCTCAAGAACTTCAAATGTGTATCAATAAGTAGTTGACTTTTGTTGTCTATCCAGTAGGCTTCGCACAAGGAAGGTACGATGTTACCTTTCTATTTATAATAAAGCAGCATCTTAATGTATTTGAGGGCAGTAAAAAGTTGAAAATGTTAATGGATTTAGCAAAGGTATTGAAAATGGATGAAGTAGTAGTGCAAAATACAGTGCTTTAAATTTGCATTTGCAAAACATCACTTTAAATATTGTGTTAGCACTGTAAGCCAAAAGAAAAAAATTGTAAGTAAAACCCTGAGTCTACAAGATTGGCTTGTAGTTTAGCAGAAATGCTATTTTGTGTAACATGTAACAACAATTGCAGTATTTGGTGTAAGTTCAGGGTTGATTGTTCCTGTGTGCCTAGCTATAGGCGTTTTGTAACAATGAATTTTGTGCAATTCACATTTTCACACTTTGAGTGCTTTCTTGTAAGAGCTAAACTCTTTGTAGTATATTTTATTCGAAAGACAAGGTCATGATGATTCCAATTCTGCCTGTATTGTCTGTGCACTTACCTGCACAGAACTCTCTCTCTCGAGGTCTCTGTGGCTCCTACTTTTTGAAATGAAATGCCACCACTTCAGAGCCACCCATGAAGTCAGTAGAGAGTATTCATTTAAATCCATTGGTTTAGTTGTTGTATCTTTAAAATACTTTGGCAAACCTCTATTTAAAAGTAGTTACTTTTATTGAAACTTTTCTGGGGACGAAGACGCGTCATTGCCATTTTAAAACACTTTTTTTCTCTTCCTTTCTGTGTGCTCATATAATGAATTACACACTGACTGTTGACTTAAAAATGCTTGAAACATTTGTGGTTTTGTATTGCACTTGCTGTATAACGGTGCTGTGTGATGCTGGCTCTGTGTGTGTAGTACCTGCTGTAATTCCCACATGCTGACCTCAGCACTGTCGAATCAGTTTATATACCCAGGCACCTTATCTCTCGGGTCGAGCCCAGCAAAGTATAAATGCAAAGAAAAACACTGGAGTAAAACACGGGCATGTGAGAGAAAGCTGCTGGACTGATTATAGTCCAGCTGGCTCCCTCGCAATGCCCGCTGGTTACATCTGCAGTAACGTTTCCATGGTTAGGAGGTATTTCCAGTTATTTCAGGACAGAAGAATACGGGGATTTTCCTTGGGAACCTTTAAGGTAACAAAGTCGTGCATCTTTCATTACAGAGTCAGAGATGTGGTGGATAAAGTTAGGAAAATCAAAGTACTGCAGCGGGTAGCCAGCTAAACGTTCAAAGCTGCTCATCTGTCTAACTTCTCCGGGTGTTTCGCATCTCGTGTGTGAAACGCCTTTGAGTTTAAAAGGGAAGGATAAAGGCGTAAAAAGAGAGCGGTCCTAGATAGGTAGGTAGGTAACATCTCAGTGTGCGAAAAGTTACAGCTACTACTTTGAGCCGAGAGGTTGCTGAGGAGTCAGGGAGAAAACTAAGCAGAAGCGCCTTTGTACACCACGGAGAAATGGCTTTAAAAGCAGATGTTTAAGCTGTAATCAGGTCACTCGGCACCCGGCTCCCGCCCAACTCCGAAAATTGCCGGGGTGCGGCGGGAAGGCCGGGCGGGGGGGCTGCGGGTACCCGAGCGAGGGGCGGGCTGCCGGGCCGGGGAGCGCCGCCGGCACCCTCCGGCCTTGCCGGGCGGCCCCGCCGCGCCCGGGCTGCCGGCAGCGCCCCGGAGCCTCGGCGGGCGGCTGCCCGCGGCGCCGGCTCTGCTCGGCCGGGAACGCTGCGGTGCAGCGGGGGAGCTGCGGATTCTTTCCCCAAATTCTTTCCCTCCCCTGATAAAAATAAATAGGTCTCCGCGGAAAACAAAATGCAGCGGAGGGATGCTTCGTGCCCTGCCGGGTGGAGGGAACGCGCAGCGGAGCCGTGTAAGTTCATTAGTGTTTGCAATCAGGAGCACGCAGACACCCTCATCAGGGCAGACAGCGGCCAAGAGCCATTCATCAGCCTGAAGTGCCGCTCGCGGATGACCCCTAAATCACCGCCGGCGTCGTGGATGCGCTGATTAGGCTCAGCGTGGGAGCCGCGCCGCGGCACTCCATGCGAGCGGCGGGGACGGGGGGACAGCAGCCTGAGGGTCCGCAGCCCGGTGGGTCGTGTCCCGGCCTGGGGCGGCGCAAGGAAGCACCGGGGCCCTCGGCCGAGTCCCCCGCGTTACGGCGAAAGTAGGTGCTGGCGGCGGCGGCTCCTCCCCGCGCTCCTCCCCCCCGGCACGTCGCTGTGCGCGTACCTTCGCCCTCCCCTCCCGTAAGAAGAGGGGCCAAACTCCCTGCCCGCCCGGCAGGGGAGGAGGCGGGGAAAGTGAGCTCCGCGGGACGCGTAAGCTCCCGCGGCGCGGGGCGCGGGCAGCAACTCGTGGCCCTCCCCCCGCCCGGCCCCCGGCCCTCCCCTCGCTCCCGCCCGCCCTCCGCTCCCGCCCGCCCGGCCTGACAAAGTGCCGGCGTGCGCCGCTCTCCCCCGCGCTGCTGCCGGGGCGCGGAGGCGGCGAGGCTCGCGGCGTGCCCGCGGTAAGTGGCGCGCTGCGCTCCGCGGCTGTCCGGCCGGCAGCGGGGAGCCGGGGCTGCTGCCCTCCGCCCGCACCAGAGCGGGCTGGGGCCGGTGCGCGGGGGCCGGCGGAGGTTTTCGCGGCCCTACGTTCCCCACCTCCCCCACGGTGGCACCGTTGGCGGCGGGACTTTCGCCGGGCGGTGGGCGGGAGTCGCGGGGCGTCCCGAGACGCGCGGCTGCGGCCGGAGCGCGGCCCCAGGGGGGGCTACGCGGGCGCGGGGGAGCAGCAGGATGGGGCCGGGGACGCATCTTAACGTGGAAACTCCGCGGTACCGGGCGGAAAACTGAGCGGGGGGGTGGGAGGGGTCTGGGTCTGGCAGCTGCGCTGCGCGGCCTCGGCGGCCTCGGAGCGGGGTCTGGGGCCGCTGCTGTGCGCGCTCCCGGGGGGCTGAGCGCGCTCCCGGCGGCGGCGGGACTGGGCACCGCAGCAGTTTCGGTGCTTTCCCAAGTCGGCATCCTCACTTTTGGAAGATAAACGGAAGTGTCCGCACTCCTGTCCGGTGAGCGTAGCGGCGCGGGCGGAGGCGCGAAAGCTCGTCCGAGCAAGTTTCTGGAGGGTTCGGAACTTGGTGTTTGTTGGCTCGCCTGTGCGGGCGCGGGGCGCTCCCGGCGCGTTGGTCGAGCGGCGGCGGGCGGTGACGGCTGCCGGGTGGTCTGTGCTCCAGGGCTGCCACCGGGGCTCTGCCTGCTCTCCTGCCGAAGGACGGCGGTTCTGAGCCTCGCATCTCTAATGGTCTAGTCAGTAAACTGTAGTGAAAATCGTGTTACCGTGCAGCGAAAACACACGGCGACCAAAGAAATTGTGAGTCACTGTGGTTTGGGGAGAGAAAGGGGTGGTCTCCCCCGCGAAATTCCAAACACTGCTGGGGTTTTTCTTCATGTGTACGTAGGAAGCACATCTACTGTTCTGTGGACTTAAAACTTTTATGTTCTAAAGATGCATTTTAACAAAGTAATGTTAAAAGAGAACATACCCAAACTCCTATCTTGATGTGCTCACAGACTGTTAAACGTTTTTTAATAGGAGCAGTTTCCATAAGGTATCATGTAGGTGTAGCCTCCTTTAAGTAGTTAGATTTAAAATATTTTTGTAGGAAAACTTTGGCAGTATTATTTTTCTACTTTCTAAATATCATGTGTCTCTTAAGCTAAGCCTTAGTTGAATGCTTGTTTGGTTTTATTTGACTGTTACCCTGCATTTTATATTTACTTCCTCAGGCAAAGTATTTTGCTTCATACCACTGAAGAGTTGTAGTGATATTCTGTGGCTGTGTGGATCCTAAAATTCTGTCTAGTAAAGAATAAATTGAAGTATAAATGTTGTTCATCTATGGTCTTAGAGAAAAGTTAATTGTAAAACACTTCAAGACACTCTCTGAAAAATACCACTGCTCTTGCCTTCTAAAATAATCCAAGTGCTATTCAGAATTATTACTACATTCACATCAAGGAGATCAGTTTAATATTGTATGGAGGGAAAAATTTTCACAAAATGTACTTTTATATAATACAAGAGTAGTTTGGAAGAAGGGCCCCTATGTGAATATACATGAAAATTGTATCACTTAAATTTTGGAAAAATATTGGCTTACAATTCTGAAGCTTTGCTACTATGAATTTGCTGGGTTACTTTCAATGGTCTAGTAAATTAGGGGAGGGAAAAAAGCCAACAGTACAGAAATATTAGATGCATACATCTGATTAAAAATGGAAAGGGGCTCAGTGGAGTGAACACTGAGATAAAAGATTCTGTTTAGTATGAGAAATACTTGACCCCACTGAGATTCTTTTGTTTAATATGTTTTGAAGAAAAACAATCCCAAATAACATTCATAATCCAGTTAGCAGGTTAAGACAGGTTAAGATTTAACTTAGTCAAATCTCTTGAAGCTGGGAGTAATTATTCTCTGTTCAAATGAAAAAAGAGAAGAAAAGGATATATTAATAGAAACTAGATTTAAATTACAAATGGGCACATAATGGCTGCTGTAGTAAACATCAGTCTTATAGAAGCCCCATAAAATATTAGAAAATGAAATAATAACCTGGAAGTATTTTTTGTCATTTCCTAGCCTTAACAATTAACAGTCTTGGCTCAGTGAGATTCTCAGAATCTTTACCTTCAGTTAAAATCAGCGAGCGTTGTGCAGACTGACACCCCTGAAGATTGATGCAAAAACTCCCACTAACTTGCATCAGTTTTGGATTAGGCCCAATAAAAGCTGAGAGTGCCCAGCAACTCGGAGGATCAGGTGCTGTTTGTGAAGGGGCGTTGTGCAGTACAGACATAAAAGAACAGAGATGCTAAGGCTTCAGGTCAGAACCGCTCTTATGTTTATACTTAATGCTCTGTTTCTATTATAGAAAACTCATCTCTCTGTCAGTGAGTGAGAGAAACTATAAAATTCTTACAGAGAAATCTTAATTTTTATTTTTTTTTCCAAAATGTTATGCGAGTAAGTTGCGCTTGTGTGAGATTTAGAGGTTTATTCGAGCTATAGTGGTACTACATATTAGAGATTGTTAATAAGATTAATATATCTATATAGTATAATTGTCTCTTAAGAATAACTTCACTGTAGAAAATACATTCTATTAAATGCATACATGTAAACCTGTTAGGTTTACTGTTTTAGTAAATGTAGGGATAAGGTGACTATCACCTGCAAGTTTGTGCAGTATGAAGGGCAGAAAATATTATCAGAAATAATTTTAGAGTGTTCATTAGAAAATCCTTGGTTTGATAAAATAAATTTTTTACCCCAGGCTAACTAGTTAAATAAGTCCTTTCAGGATACCTGTGATTCTTCTTAGACTGAAGAGTGTCTTAAAGTGAAGCTTTTATCTTTCTAACAGAGTAGTATTATTTGCAGAGTTTTAGCTTGTAGAAAACATTTCAGGGACCCAGAGTTAGGGTTGGGGTTCACACTGTCAGATGAACAATTAAAAGAGAGCCCTAAACGTTTAATTTTTTAGAAGTAACAGAGGCTTTAAAGAAGTTGCCATTGTAAAAATGTGCCGCTTTAACAGCCTTTCCTTAGTTCTAAAACTGATTAATTGCTGTGTCTTATAAAACCTGATTTATTTCATACTTTTTTCATACCAAGCATTACCATTATGAAGCTCTCCTTATAAGTGAGATTAATGTTTCAGAGCAAAGAAGTGGTTTGGAGGGCTGCATTCATTTTGAGTGCTATTCTAATCAATTTTAGATACAGCATTTCACAATGTATCAGTCTGCATGCGAACCTGCCTTATTATGTGGAATTAACTTGTTAGTGATTGATAGGAAGCCTGCTCCATCTCCAGAGGTGATTTGTTAGGAAACAAGTGTTGCAGGTTCCAGGAGTTTGCGTACAGGGTCAGGCGACTCTGGTACCCGTTCTGTGGCCTGACTGAAGCTTGACAGAGATGTTAGAAAAAAATGCTGTGCTGTTTGTTGGTTTTTTTTGTTTTTTTTTTTTTAAGCTAAAAAACGCAACACACTCCAAAAATCCTAAACCCACTTATATTAAATGGTGTTCCTTACTGTGGTATTGGGCTTCACAGACAGTCTGAAGTGACAGGTACGAGGCACAGACAGTGTCTTTGTGCATCACTAGGTGCTGTTACAATGCATGTCTCCTGGATTATTTGGAGGAAAAGCTTTAGCATTTGAAATCAAAACTCAGAAGGCTAGTTTCAGATGACAAGGTGCATACCTACTGGATATTGCTTGTATAGTTATTGAAATACATGCCAATTCTGTTTTTTCCCTTTTAAAAGGAGCAAGGGTTGTGCTTGTTTAAATAGCTAGTGAAATATTTGCACATCCTGTCTGTGCACCTTTTGGTCTCAGCTTCACCACTGTTTAATTCTTAACCACTAGGCTATGGTCACACACTACTGCTGAGTGTGATGCATAAACATTTAAAGTCCAGGAAAAAAATGCTTCCTCAATATTGTGAGAAAAATAAGTTTAAAAAGGCTAAATTTAAAAAACATATATGAGAAACCTCTGAAAATTGTAAACAATTGTAAACAATTCTAAGAAAATATAGGTGTATGCATCTGTTATGAGGATAGTAATTTAAATCTAAATTATAGTTATTTATGTGTTTCTTGCAAGATGTACTAATTGCATTCAGTCAATTTTTTAAGTTTGCAGATTGGACTAATTACATTTGTCTTTTAGTTCAAGTGTGCATGTTAACAGTAACAGAACATTGCAACTGAAGCATTGCATAAAAGTATTTCTGGTCTTATGCAGATCAGAAGTAATAAAATTACAAAATGTTTATGAATAACAGGCTCTAAGTGTTCCTCATCTTTTCGTTCACTCTGGCTTTGTAGAATAAACATTATTTGTACAGGTTCATTTTAATATTACAGCTGAAATAGCTGCTACTGAACAAATATGAAGGGAATAGTATCTTAAACATAATAAAATGGAGAGTACAACACAAACTGTATCTCTGATTGCCGTCTTAGATGCAAGTCTGTCTGCATGTTCCATACTTTCAACTTATGGGCAATTTACTCTTATTTTAAAATACATTTTATGCAAAGCTGATACTTGGATGACACAAGATTGAAAAGTTAAGTCTGGAACTGTTTTGTGCTGATACATGCTGTGAGTCTTGCAAAGAAGTGGGTGTGCTTTTATAATTTAGACTGAAATTCAACATATAAGTTCAAACCTAGGTGACCCAATTATTTTAAATGTTGCAATTTAAGTCTGTAACAGATTGAGGTTGTTGATACTTGATATGTATGTTTGTGTCTACAAAAAAAGTTAATTGCAAACATTAGTGCCTAGATGTATTGAAAGCAAAACAGTAAACTAGAAACTGCAAAGTGCTGTACTGAATTCAGCACTGATTAACGTACTCTGCAAATCCACTGAAATCACCAAATTACCTGGATTGTCATGTACTCATGAACTGGGAGGCCGTTGTAGAAGTTTGTGTTAAAATATCTTAATAACTGAAATGTGCGTTAAAAGTTATAGCAACTTTGGTTCACTTTTACATTAGGAGTTTGTGAATGCAAATTTCATCTCTGTGTATAAAGTAAAACTTTTCAACTTGAGAAAAGATGTTTTAAATTATTTCTAATTACTTTCCTGATTTTTATATTTTTATCACACTGCTAGTAAATCTTTAAAATTAAAATCTTAACATGAACTAGTTATGGATTATAATTATGTGATAATAGAGTCTCTATGCCTCTTTTTCTATTCTCCCCCAACACACCTCCATTCCATCCCCGGCAAAATCCTGGAATGATTGCAGAAATTTTTACTGCAGAACAGGTTTGCCAACGTGGTTTACTCTTTCAAGTAATTTATTTTGAAAGAAAGGAATATATCTTTTATAATGATGGTCTAAAGTCTGTATTCTATAAACCTTTAAATTTCATGGGTTAAGATCTACATGTGTCTTTTGCATATGAATTACAGAAGTGTAAAATTGCAAAAATCCTAAGATATTATGACTTCAGTTTTTCCTGTAACAGTATGAAGAACATTCAGAAAACAGCAGTTATTATTGTAAAAGCTGTCTTGGTGTGGAACTTAGAATGTGTTGTGTTGAAATCAGTTGTGCTGGTGATGTTATTATCCGACATTGTATTGAATTTCTAATAGTGTTCTTGACAGCGGTTAAGCCAATGTACAAAGGAACTAATGTGTCTTATTTCTTATTTGAGTCTTGACAATTTTTAGTGTCTTAAGAAAACTGTCAAGGGTATAATTGGTAAAATACAGATTTAAAACATTTTTCTTGGCAGGAGTTGAATAGAAAGTTGCATGTGAGAATTTTTAGAGGAGGGGGAAAGAAATTAATCACCTCCATGATTTATTATAATACAGCAATGGATTCCTAAATCATAGAAGTCCTTGATACACTTTGACTGGTTCATGGAGGTGGGTGACTATGTAGTGGTTGAAGAAATCATCATTGCTAATAAGTGTTACTTTAGATTAGCAAATGAAAGACTGCATAGTCCTTCAAAGGCCTCATCCATTCTCATTATAATCCTTTGAACATTTGTCTGACCTTTCTAAAGAAATTCTACAGAAACTTTATGCTTAGGATTGCACATAAATAAACTGACCAGCACTTGTCTCAAGAAGTTTGTACTCTAATTACAGGAGCAATAATACATCTTTAAAAAAAATTTATCAAATGTTACTTGCCACAGCAAATTGTTAATTTATTTTCAAATACCACAATGTAATACTTGAGACTAATGAGTGTAAAGCAGCTTATTAAAAGCAAATAATATCACAGTTCTCTAACAAAAATCTAAAACCAAATTGTATTGCTAATATTTTTCCTCTCAGCTTTGTTATGATTTGTACCTATAGAAAGCTGGGATTGGTGGGGTAATTTTGCTTTCAAGGCTGAGTGTGTGAAGGTTTGTGCAGCTAGGACATGACCAGCTGAAGCAAACCAGCATAGCTCTACTCACCTCAGGGAAGACATTGCCATTTACCTTCTGGGTCATGACATGTAGGGCTATGCTCATTAAACACTTTCCATTTAGATTTTGCTTTAATTCTTACTTTCTTTTTAATAAGCAGTTTACTTCTTTCCTTTTGTAAAATACATGGCCTATTTGAATAGGCTTTGGTGCCTCTATGGCTCAGATGGGTTTTTTCCATTAAAAGAAAAAAACCTCTTATTCTGCTAGTAAACTTGGCAAAGCAGAAAATAATTCATTTTATTAAATCAGTTTGTTTTTTTTTTTTTTTAAGAAAGACATTCTTTATTCACACTACTGAATTTATTCAAGTATTTGATGTCTCCCTATTCCTTTTAAGAGAGATTCTCAATTTCAGTGTCAAAAGGTTGAGTGGCAGCATCCAAACCTATGCAACTGGAACTGAGGAAAGATACTATATTCCAGCAAATCAGCTGGTTGAAATCTTGGTTACAAGTTGGGAGTGTTTGTGTACTACTTTAGCAACAAAGGCAGAGTCGCTAACATTGAGGCAGCAGTTACTAAATTACTAATTACTAATTACTACATTTGTTTACCATTGTTCCCATGCTGGAAGGCAGAAATGTTGGATTTTTAAAGTCATGAAGGAACTGGAGAAATGCTGGACCTGTGCAAATCATTGAGCTTAGTCCAGGAAAATA
The DNA here is from genome assembly GCF_028551555.1 of Melozone crissalis. Taxonomy (NCBI): domain Eukaryota; kingdom Metazoa; phylum Chordata; class Aves; order Passeriformes; family Passerellidae; genus Melozone; species Melozone crissalis. Next base: position 27,718,966 of record NW_026535784.1, on the reverse strand, counting down.
AACAGGTAATTGAGGGTGCTGAGGAATTCTAGGTTGTGTTTGGTATATCAGACTGATAAATACGAAATCCTCAAATTTGATTTCCCTTCATCCCTAACTAGTTAAAAAATTAAAAATTTAGGCAGAAAAAAGCCCTTTCATATTGTATGGTAGGATATATTCTTTTTCATATCTTGCTTTGCTGGTAATATGCATACATGCACACATGTTTTGGATTGTCTAATCTTCAATATTATTACTTTGGGTTTAGTGTAAATTTGATGGCAGATGAATGAAAAGCCCTCCTGGCAGATTTTTTAAAATATAGATGTGTATCTGCACATGCATGTACTTTGACCATTCAATGGTGACTTAGTAAATATACAGTACAAAATTACAGGAGGATTTGTCCTTTTCCCCTCATTTGTCTGTCAGCTGCTGAAGTTTGTGATTCCAGCACAGGCTGGTGTGTTGGGACGCATAAAAAAAACTTAGGGTCTGAAGTGCACAGTGACATCTCAGTGAGTGCTGGGAGCAGAAATGCTCAGCACTTATCAGGAAGTTTTCCAGTCATTTGTGTCTTGAGAGTATGAAAAAAGACCCACCTAGTAATCCAATCTATCTAAAGGTATGGCAACTTAGAAATACAGCTATGAATGACTGTGCTCTACAGGAAATCTGGAAGTAATAAGTGATTAGAAAAGCTGGGGTTTTATTTTCTTTCTTAAATGAAGAGTATCTTAGCATGAAAATGAAATATCAGCTCTTACGTAGCATGAAATCGTTATAATTACATTTAGAAATGTTTTAAGTAGCTTAAAAATGCATAGCTGCTCTTATTATTTTTTTGATAATTTCATGTTAATTGTGGATTGATACAGGGTTAATGATATATAATGTTAGCACTTCTAATGATATGTTTAAGAACAGTGCAGACATTAAATTCAGTAAACTGAATATGTGGCCTCATAAATAAATGCTGAATTATAATACAAAGCACACCATGACCAAATTAATTAGTATGTTTAATCTAGTGAATTCCAGCTAGGCTGCATATAATATGGACATGTATTTAATTTCTAAATTTAATATTAGCTGCATAAGTCAGCCCTTACTTAATCAGTGCAGATCAGTAACAGAAATGTAATATATCTGGGGTTTTACATAAGCTTTTCTCTTTAAATAAGATGTTTTAGCATTGTTTGAGATTTTAAATATTGTAATTAAAAAAAGGCATGTGAGTAGAAATGTTTCCTGTGTTCTCCCCATAATTTGTCGTCATCAGGAGGTAGAATTCCTGAGGTCCAAAATAAAATATTCATTCAATCAAAATGGCGGCACTCATTAAAATTCATTCAAGGATCTAGGGCAGAATATTTTGTATTTGCTTATTTGATACAAAATTTACTGCTGGTTGCTTAGCTGTAATTATTGTTATATCAGATTTTTTTTTTTTAATTTGGGTAGGGTTAAAATGCCAGTAGAATAATCTTGATTTTTCATTTGAAAGCCTTACTTTTCAAAGAAAGTGCAGAAGAAAAGGCTATTTAATTTTTTAATAACCTGTGAGTACTTTAGATTTTTCCTCTTGTAAATTAGATTTTTATCAAGTGAGCCATAGGGCATACAGATTTTCTTGAACTCATCTTCTGAATTCTTAAACGTGAGTTTAGGATAGAAATAGGAAATTGGGTGGTATTGAGTCCAGTTTTGAAAACCTCTAAATAATCTGTTCAGTTGGTTGTTTCAGGGACTTCAATGAGATTGTGTAGTGAATAGGCATTGTCCCAGTGATCAGTGCTCTATAGGCTTAGGCTCATTGCTTTCAGAGGAAAGTCTGAGAATAATCAGCATGCGTTTTCTTCTTTTTTTTCATTGATACGGGATTACACACTCTGCCTGTAACCTTTGATATAAATCTACCTTTGCTTTGTGTTCTTTTTCTGGTAAATACTTGACTAGAAATGAGTTGATGAACTGCTTAGTTTTTATGGAGAGCCCATAAAGAACAGAATGGGCTGACTGCACTTTGGTCCTCAGTCAAACCTTATTGTTAAATGTGTTTAGGATGATTTCCATCCCCGTTCCCAGCATTTGGAACAAGCAAATCCAATAACTGTTTATTTGCTGAGCCACACAAAGGAGCGCGCTTGTCCGAAAGGGGGCACAGCGAGGTTACGCCTGTGCTGCCCTGTTAAACTCAGCGCTGTCGCTTTCCCACGTGCTGGGACACCATCATCTATGGTTTTTGTTCCTAAAGAGCTCCCTCATGGCATTTTGATCTGTACCATTCATGGGACTCCCAAACATGGTTTAGCAGTTAAGATCAGAGATATATTTATTCTGGGGACCATTCCCATTAAGCACTTGGCTTTCAGCTTCCTAATTTCGAGGGTAAGACTTGTTACTAGCACAGACCTGATTTAATTATATGGGCTTTAAGCATGGTTTTGGACACAACGGCCTCCAGAAGTCTTTTCCAACTTAAATTGTGTGATTCCAAGCCTTTTGGTTGCACTCCTTGCAGTCCTTCTTGGGGGTGTGGAATTTACTATTCAGTAGTCACACCTGAATTCAGGGTTGCCAATGGTAATTTTATTACTAATCTTCCAAAAATAATTGTTTATCAGGCTCAGAAGTAAAATCATCATATTTGTGTTTTAATCAGTTTAAATAAAAAAATGTTAGTGTTTTATAACCTGATGTAGAAGCAATATTTTTTCCACCCTGCTTGTGTAAGATTGTTCCTGTTAACAAGAGGATTTGTGGGAGTGCGCAAGCATAAAGAGGACTCTCCGTGTTAGAATCATTGTTAGGTGCAGTACATTTTCCTGCATTAGAAACTTGATGCAATTAATTTAGATATTAAGTGAAAACTAGCTTCATTTTAGTCTATGCACCTGCTAATTATTACATACTGCTAACCTGACAGAATTTAAGTTTACTGGTTTATAATAAGTGCAAAACAGCTAGCTGTTTATGGGCAATATCATGCAAGAAAACCAGATTAACAGCTTTTTTGTTAAGGTTTTTCTTTTGAAACTAGATTAAAGATGGTATTAACTGATTTATTATGAGAATCAAATCTGTAGGGGTTTTTAAAAGTTTTTCTTTTCTTGTGGTTGGTTAAAGAATATACAAGAGGAGCAAGTCACAATGCTTTTTTTAAAAATATTAATGAAAAAAATAATAAAGTCCACTAACCCATCACTTTTTGTTTGTGAAGAGGCTTTGCTTACATCTAGCCTAAATGAAAGCTAGATCGCCAGATATCACATTGAGCTGTTGTTAACCCACTCACAATCCCGTGCGGGCTGTAGTTCAGTGAGCCCAAGAGACTGAATGAAAACCAAAGGAGGTTTCTGTGCAGCACCTTCTTGGCAGTGCTTCAGTGTCACACCCACTCCATGGAGGAAAAGGAATGAGCAGCCTGTAAGGGATCTGGTGTGCCTGGGATTAGGCACCCAAAGGGGCCATCTTTGTGAAGGTCTGAGGCATGTGGTGACCTTGTCCCCACTGCTTTGAAAGCCGGGCACTTCCTGCAGTGTCTCTGCTGTTGGTGCCTGAAGCGCAGTCTCACTTTGGTGATTTAAGCTAAACAGACGGCATCTCATCCGTGCTGCCTCGACCAAAACTGCAGCAACAGCTATGAAAGCATGGAAAAATAGAGCGGAAGCTAAGGGTTTCTTTGACTGGAACTAAAGTGTTTTCAGGTGTTATTTTTAATAATAATTTTAAATTAAGATTTTAAATATTATAACTGAAATAACATTATGGATGTTTGAAAACTGCTTCATCAATGATTTGTAGGTTGAGTATTGTCCCCAGGTTAAAATAGGACCTTGACTTCTACATTAACATACAGGAACTGCGTATTAGAAGCAAATGTTGCTTCAAATATGTAGAAGGTTTCATGTTTTTAATATGCATTGATACTTTTTCAGGGGAAAAAGCTTTATATATAAGCTTTATTTCCTTGTAAACATATAAGCACTGTATCTTCTGATATTTTGAATATTTTTGTTAAATGCAAATCAAATAATTTTAAATTAGAAAATGTGCAAAAATTGGATTAACTGCATATAACTGTTAAAACTGTTTTAGCTCACTGATATATTCAAAAATCTAAATAGGCAGTAGATGTGGACTTTTTTCCCTCTCATAATGTTACCAATATATTTAGTTTAATTTCATAGCCTACCAATCAAAAGTACCAGGGTTTCTAAAAGCTTGGTCTTAATATTTCTTCTTCCTGCTCTCCTGCGCCATTCACATAACTGCTTCACTCAGCCCTGTTGCGTTCCTCCCTGATGGCTGAAAATGACTGTTAGATATCAATTTCAGCTTGCACAAGATGGGTTATACGATTTTTGGGCGACAAGCGCAGGAGCTGCTTGTTCTTTCATCTCCTCTGTAGTGGTTCATAACTGTCTTTGAAAAGAGTAAGGTGGTGGTTTGATTAACATGTGAAGTTTTTATAAGCTGTCAGTGCATCCTTTAGAAATAAAAAGTTGTCATCTTGCATCCTGTCCTCTCTGTTGCCCTCTCCATTGTTGTAAACTCAGCTGTTTGCTTATCTGTATAGTGAACTCAGAGCAGCCATATAGTTCAAAGCGATTTTGAATGCTTAATTGTCAATTTTTATAATTTTAATTTATTTTTTGCCAGGTTGGTAGTAGCACTGACTCAGTTCAACAGACAGCCACACATAGTGGTAGGTGTAGGGCTGGAATATAAGGCTAGGACTGCATTTTTAGTTTGTTTTTAAAAAGGGAGTAGCACACCACCTACATTTTCCATACTTATTAAATTAGAAACACCTACAGGAGGAAAGTAGGTCCCAGTTTGCAATGTCTGTTTTTTACTCTGTTTCATGCTCAGCATCACAGCAGAAAACCTTTGGGACTAACATAACCAAGAGAAACCATAAATGAAAGAGAGGAAATTGAAATACAAGACTGCCTTTTTTCTTCCCCCCTCCAATAACTCTATGTGCATCCATCTAGTAGGACCACATGGTTACTTGGTGGGGTTGTTTTTTCCCAAAACCACCATTTTATAAAAAGGAAAAGCAGTAATACTGAGAGTCCACAGGGGAGGATCACCAAGGTCATCAGAGAGATGGGCCACCTTTCCTGTGAGGAAAGCTGAGAGAATTGGGATTGTTCAGCCAGGAAAGAAGGCTTTGGGGTGACCTAATTGTCACCTTCCAGTACCTGAAGGGGTCTTGCAGGGCAGTTGGAGAGGGACTTTTTACAAGAGCATGTTGTGACAGGGCAAGGAGGAATGGCTTCAAACTGAAAGGGAGTAGGTTGAGACTGGATGATAGGAAGAAATTCTTTACTGTGGGGGTGGCAACACACCTGAACAGATTGCCCAGGGAAGTTATGTATGCCCCATCCCTGGAAGTCTTTAGGGCCAGTCTGGATGATACAGCTCTGAGCAACCAGGTATAGTAGAAGGTGTCTCTGTCAATCACAAGTGGGTTGGTACTGGAAGTCCTTTTATGTTTCCTTCCCACACAAGCCATTCTGTGATAAGTGATTCTATGCTTCCCTTGCTCTGTATTCAAATTACATTAATTCTTCAGCAGCAGGTGGGACGTCACAGCAATCACCACTTGTTTACAGAGGATGTAGCAGGACCGATTTCTTTAGCCTATGAACTTTGGTATTTGAATTTTTTGAAATAGCAGACGTTGTCTTTAGTGTCAGTACTATCAGTGCTTATGTTGGTGGTTTGTGCTTTTAGAAGTTTTCAAGGAAAGACTAACCGGAATTGATTGCTTTGTCTGAGAAACAAACCTGAAAGAGAGGAGATGCAGCTATTTATATAGCTTTTGCCTCTGCCTACCTATTTCTCTTTCCAGACATGGATATATAAAGGGATCATAGGGGTTTTCACACTTTAACCCTCCCCTTTAGTACCAGCTGATGTGACAGCAGGTAATTCTGCATTCTGTGATGGACTTATGGTTATGCCTTGTGCAGCCTTGCTGTTTGGAGGCAGCACAATTCAGTTTCCTGGAGAAGGTCATCATCACTTAGCTATAGGTTATGATGCTGATGCTTTTATTTTTCCTGTTGGGTCTGTTCTGTTACCCATGAACAACAGATTCATTGGATCAGAAGAGGGCAAAGAAGAGGGGATGTGTCATTGCAGCCTGATGCTTAGGGCATGCATCTGAGAACAGGAAAACTTACAGCTTCTTTTAATCTTCCAGAAGTGTCCTTTTCCTTCATTCCTGGTGCTGACGTGAGAGTTGGTATGCCTTTGGGCTGAGCCAGAATTTATCTGTCTTAAAGAGACACATAGATACATACATACATGCATACATATATATATATATATACACACACACAGATATATATATTTTTTCCCCTGAAGTTAATCTTCCTTTTCCCTTTTTTGAGTTAGTCTTTGCTAGCTCCATTTGTGAAGTGTCTCTTGCTGCAGTACAGTTGCTAGAGCTGGCGTGCAAGAGGAAGGAATTGGTAGCTGAAGCTGAAATTGCTAGCAGGTCTGGAAATGCACTTTTAAAAGAGATTATATGGTATTAAAACACGTACCTACAACATGAATGCATAGATACTGAAAAACTAGGATGGAAAAACATGACCACTTTCTGCTTATAAGGGTTGTTACCACTTTCCTAGTCCAAATCTGAAGCCAAAGGCTTGTGTGCCTTTTTGGATTAGACTTTTGTTTTTCTCTAGAGAAACAATTACCAGTTTGGCCTTTGGGTCAGATTGTGGTCCACAAGGGACTAGTTTTGCACATGCAAAGGGAAGAAATACAAGAAAATCATGTGGCAAAGTAAATAATTCCAAAATTAAATATAATGGATTAAAAAAAAAATCTTCTCATGCTGTAAATGGCACAGTGTTTCTGATGTAATTCAGCAGATTATTCCTGTGTGCATGGGTGCCTGATCCTGCCTTCTAATCACTTGCATGCTTGTCCCCCCAGTGGGAACAGAACTGCTGTCAGTACTGGTTGAAACACAGCTGACACTCCAAACCCTTTTCAGTTGTTTATGAATAGAAGTTATGAGTGGAGTTTATTACATGTCACAAAACCTGTGGAGTTACCCTTTTTTTTACAGACCTGGGCACTGTGGCAATGAAAGACAATTTGCTTGTAGGACCACAAGAACTGAGGAGCAGGGCCCTCATATATCCTGATTCCTCCTTAGGTGGCATGGAGAGTGGTTCATCTTCTTTATGGGCTTATTTTTGGCTTGACCTTAATTTTGACTTGCTGCATTAATTTGTCTTACAGTTTTTTGGAAGCCTATACTTCTGTATCAAGTGAAGTGTGTCAAGCTGTGGTTTTGAGCTGCCTGCCCTCAAATATGGCCATTTGAAAATCATCACCGCTTTTTCTTCCCAGTTCCAGTGTGATTAAATTTCTTTGCAAAACTTTGCTGGGTATATACAAAGAAACAAGGTCTTGACTAACCATGTTTTTAATAATTTTAGGTGACAGGCACAGCAGCTCACATATTTTAGTACTATCAATTCCTTGCTGCTGCCATCAGTGAAAACAGTGATTGTTCTAAAGTGTACATGGTAGCACAGGCATGGCCTTAAATTAAGTGGCCTCAAAAATATTCCCCTGATGGTGTTCAGTATGCCTTGTGAATGCAGATTGGCTGTTTTTTTTTTCTTAGCTGCACCTTACCCTGTAAAACTGTGAATCAAAGATGAAGAAGTCATTGAGGAGAAATGTTTTATATCTAGACACTGATACTTTAACTTGGATAGTAGAAGTCTGTTGTTTTGGTGTTACAGAGCTGTTATTAGGTAGTTGACTTCACAGATTTGTATAGATCACAGTTAAAATGAGTAGAAAATTATCTTATTCCATTTTCTCAAGAGTATATAAATATGCATTAACAGCAATATGAACATATTTTACCAAATCCTATAGTCTGGTAAAGACCTTATAGGATTTGGGTTACCTTTTTGGATCACAAGCTTACTTCTCTACTTAGGAGAATTTTGATGTTTTCTCAGAGGTGAGGTAGTTATCAAGAAAAAGAAGTATTTGAAAGATAAAGATACTCACAGTATTTGGAGCTTGACCATGCTTCTCTAGAAGGGAGCATTAAAAGAAAAGATGGTGACATAGAATAGTGTGTTTCACACGTGAACCAGTCCAAATAGCCTTTTTAAAAGAAGACCAGACAATGATTATTCTGGCATTTTTCTGTTTCATCCTGTCTGAGTGTTCCAATCTAGGTATATATTGTTGAGACCTAATGTGTTTTTGCCCTTACCAGTTTACACACTGGAGTAGTTCATGTTAACTTGGTTTCAAACAGTGTGAGCTGAGCTGTGCTGGGTGGAGGTGGCTGAGCCCCTGGCTGCACGCTCCTGGAGCAGCAGGAGGGAAGATGGTGTGCAGTCTTGGCCTCTTCAGGTCTGTACGCTGCGTCTGTTGAAAAGTCACAGGGTAGAGGATGCAGCTCACCAAACAGGATTATTATTCCAAAGGGGGAAAACATCTCTAGAGAATTCCCAATAAGGTGATGTTTTCATTGTATGTTTAGAAAGTGATCAGATGACAACTGAGATGAAAAAGTCGTACTCAAGTAGTGTGTAAAACGTTTAGACTCCAAAGTCGCTTGTGCTTTGTGAGATTAAGGACCATTTACTTGAATAGAGAATGTTTCATCCGTCACCTTTCCTCTGATCCAATGTCCTTGGATCAACGTGGAAAAGTAAGGTTAGGGAAGTAAGATATTTTTAAGCTGTCTTTAGAAAGAGAATCTGGTGATTCTCATAGCGAACTGTGAATCATGAACCACGTCTTTGCCTGCTGCTTGGTCTGCGGGTCATTGTTAAGAAGGCCCTGGAATGAATACATTGTCCTCCAGAAAAGAAAAGATTGAATTTTGGTTTTAAGAGATGTCCTTTCTTTCTTTTGCTGTCAGCTCATCATTTACAATTTGTGGACTGAGATGGCTGGCTTTGATTGGTCCATAAGGATGGCTAGAATATTTTGTGGCTCTTTTAGTTTAACTTTTGTAGACTACTCTGACTCAGTGCCAGCTGGATTTTAATCCTTCCTACTTTCTCCACTTTTTAGGGTCATTTTAAGCAGCTTTCCAATTTCCATGTGCCTTTCTTATTTTGAAGTAGTGAACAAAACATCTGTCTGACTAGAGAGTTTTTTAGTGTTTAGCTTTACTGAAATATTTAATGTAATATTTTATTCCCTGAAAACACATGATACCTAGTGACCCTGTTTATCTGTTGTCATTATTTATTGTTTTGGACTTTGCCTAGAGGGGTTTTGTGTTCTGCACAATGAACTCCCAAGAGCTGGAGTTCCTTACTGCTGTTGCACAAGGAGTTTGTGTGTTCAGGACAGATTAAAGCTTGCTCAGTCGGTGTGGGGTTAACAAATGCAGTGGGCAGTAGGAGAAGCCATACTGTTCTGGTACTGATGCCAAGCAATTATATGGGATGGCTTTACAGACTTACTTCACCACATTTGAGGACCAGATAATTGAATGTGCTGACATCCATGTGAATCAAAATGATGCAGCTCAGTCCCCATGATTTTAGTGAAACCAAAAGACTTTCTCCTGAGCTGAGGAATCGAGGTTTGGCTAGATGATCTGGTAAAGCAAAAGTCTGACCGTGAGACTCTGTGCCTACTGAAATTAATATTCCACAGATATGTGGGTATTGGGGTGTCACTGTAGGATGCTGTGACCTTCCTAAGCACTGCAGACATTTTAGTTGAGCTGTCTGGTGTGAAGGTAGGCTTGTGCCTGTGGGGTCTGTGTCACAGCAGCAAGTGTGCTTGCAGTAATATGTCTTCAGCAGCTGACCTAGTCTGAACAGTGACGGGAGAGTGACCTTGCAATTGTGCATCTGCTCTAACTTTGATACAGGGGTCATGTTATGTGTTGGTTTTTTTGTAAATCAGGTTGCCTGTGCCTTCTGCAGAGTCTACATTTTTCTGTTTCAAAATACTTTGTGCAAACATCATTTTTTACCTTAGATTGCAGAAATACGTAAGATATGGGGATATAGTGGATTTGAAAAGAAACAAAGCTAGTCTTTTAATTCACCAGCCTATTCTTTTTAAAGTATTGTGCTACTAAAAAAATGTCTTACTTGTTCATATAGCATGCATGTATGTAAACATTTACAAGAAAAAAGAATAATTTTACAGATGCCTGTTCCACCATTTTGTTATTCTTTTATCTTCCTCCAAATTGTTACTGTGCATTACAGTTGGGGTGTGGTATGTCAGATGTGCAAAAACCCCTAAAATTTCAAGTAAGATGGTTTTTTTTTTTATCATACAGTATATAGCATTTTGCCACAGGACAACTTTCTCCCAATGGCAGGGCACTGAACAGCTTGCATCTGTGGGAAAGTGGTAGCAAAATTGATGGAACAGTCTGTTCCTGCCGATGTTCATTTCAATGCCCCAGAATACGGCTTTCAGCGTCTTTGCTGCCAAAGCATACCCGAAATTGATGGGACAAAAGGAACGACCTGGATCTTCCATGTGTTAAAGTGAGGAAATGAAATCTTAAATCTCATTTAGGTTTGGAATTAGGTGGATTGGCAATGCCTGTGGAGTTCAAATGGGGAAAAAGATGAGTCTCTTACTCCACCCTATCATGCAGCTCTCTGAAAGGGGTTGGAAGTATTTAGTGGAGGGTAGAAGCAGACAAGCCGGAGAGCTTTTCTTGCAATAGCCAAAACTGAGTTGAAAATGAGGGGAAAAGGGGAAGACATGAATGTCTAATGAAAAAGCATGTTGAATTTAAAACGTACCTTAAAAGAAAAAAATTTTGTGTTGTCTGCAACAGGAAAATATCTCTGGTATTACTTCAAGCTCTCCATGTGATATGCTCAAATGCTGAACTCTCTGGGGCAGTCCTAATTTATCATCTCATTCTTTTGCAAGGGTTCACAATATTTCCAGGAAGGTACCAGAAATCATGTTGCTTGTATGCAGCTTTTTCTTCTGCTTCCCATTTTTTCCCACAGCAGTGGCACCTACCTCTGCTTCCATTCAGGCTGGAGAGAAGCCTCCTGTTGGTGTGGACAATTTAGGATCTGGTACATTTTATAAAAGAGGTTTTTATAAACAAGTTTAGGCAAGGAAATTGCAACGTTACTTACAAACATCCTCTCCTACACACCTTAATGTGAAAATGCCAGGAAATAGTAGGCTCAGGAATGTGTATAGAACAGGACTTTGAGACTTCTATATGTGCTCAGTAAGGATAAATTTTGTGGAGTGTGTGTACTTTCCTTGCTGGCTTTATCACAATGCTTGAGCCTTTTACTTCTGGTCATAAGCTGTTGCTCTATTCTTCAGCCCTAAAACAAGAAAACTCAAGTACACAACTTTGCAGTTGATTGCTGGCCTTTGCCCTGTCTGACTTAGGTGAAGACATCAGCACAGTTTTGATTTCAGTCATGAATGTGGGGCGTTCAGTCACATCAAGGACCCTTCCCAAGGAAGATTGTTCACAAGTACACTTGGATTTACTAAGGTTATACATCATTTGTATAAATTGCTCTTACATACACCCACACAAAACTGGAACATAAAGGTTTCTTTTATTTTTTTGGATTGTAGAATCATATGACATTCTTTAAAAAATATTTTAAGAAATTGAGAAAAATCAAGCTATCTAAAAATATTTTTGTAGCTAGAAAGTAAGCTTCAATGTCCAACAAACCATTTGATTAAAAAAATATTTTAAAATACCTGTATATGTGAAAATCCAGCTTTCTCCCCAGCATTCCTCCAGAAAAAGACCAAATACATTATCTTTGACTTCTTTTGTTTATCAGTGAACTAATAAGACACTCCTATTGTAGCAGTGGTCTCGGATGTACCTTACACTGTGCCTTGCTAATAGAGCAGGTTTGTTCCATCGGGGGTTAAGAATATTTAATCCTTTAACGCTGACATATACAACACGCAGCCATGTCAGCTACAGCTGTTTCCAAACATCAGTAACAAAATTATAGATGGTTTTGAAGCTTCTGTGTTGGAAATGAATACATTTGAGGATTCAACTTGCTGACAGTGTTTATGTAATTTAATCTTGCCATCTGGAAGAAAGTAAACATTTTTTAGGAAATTGAAGTTAAGGTAGCAAGCCCCTTGTGGTTTCTAGCTATTGCAAATAAGTTAAGTTGTACCAAGTTGATGAAAATCTTCAATAGGGAGGGGATCATGGTTGTATTTTAAAGATTGTTATGCAAGTGCATCGATGCATAAAATTGTTTCAGAATATCTGCATTATTAACTTCTCTGCTTATTCAATTGTTAGATGCCTTTCTTCTGCTCAGATAAAACCAGCATGTTTTTTCAGTGAAATGTGATAAAACATGAGAAGCATATGCATGCACAATGAACAGGTGTAACTGAAGCACTTGGGTGATTGCTTTTCTTCTCATATTTTTCTGTTGTTTATTTCCTTATTCTTCTTTTTGTTTGGTTTTTTTTTCATTCTGTATTACATTTTGCTTTTCGAACATCTACTCTTTTTTTCTTTATTTGTGTGCTTTGTTATTTGCTTTTAATTATTTGAATAATTTTTCAAGATTTTTGCTTAGTTTTCTAAAGAAACAATTTACACAGTCATGCCAGGTATGTGTCAGTTCCCCTGTGATAATTTTGAACCTGTTAGTCACTTTCAAATAAACAGAGAGCCAGAAGAAGATTCCAAAGGCATTGGATTTGCATAGTGTGCGAGTCCGGGTGGCTTGGTGGAGAGGAGAAACAGTGCCCTGCAGCATGAGCTATGTGGAGAAAGAAGGAAAGACTAGAGATATCTTTGCCAACCAGGGCTAATTAGGTTGTTCATAAAGTTGCTTAAGTGCTAGCCCATTCCCTCCTGTTTTCTGTTTGAGCAGTCTGATGAGACCTTTTACATGATGGGGGGAAGTCAAGATGCTTTTATACTTGCCGTGGACTAGAACATTTATATAAATAAAAGATATTTATGATTTGATATGCATGATTTGAAGGGGTGGACAGTTTCAGCCATTTTACACGTGGAACACATGACAGTTTAGTTTGTCTTTAGTTTTGTCTTAGCATTTAAGATCATCTTTATCTTTTTGAAGGATATTTGCTGCTTTGTTATTATTATTTAATGAAATCTTTACGTTAAGATCTCTGAATTATGCAACATTTGTTCAAAATTATAGGATTTTGTGAGAAGACCAATGAGCACCTGAGCCAATAGTATGGTGGTCGTGCCCTTGGCTCCTAAAGGGAGAAGGGCAGGAAAAAATTAGCAGAGGTATGGTCTCAGCAGAAATAGCTTGGTAATAGTAACAAGAGAAAACAGTTTTCAGCATTCTGGAAAGGGTCACTTAAACCAGAAGAAAGGTATAGTCTGTTCCTGCTTAACTTTGGTGTCTGGTGGTTTCACTGGTTCTTTAAAACTCTGCTTTCTCGGCTCTTTGAGATTATATTCACCCTTCCTTCTTGATGTCTACACCCTCTTGCTTTGCTCTGTTCTGCTAAAGCATTGATTATTTACTTAGGCTTGTGCAAGCATGCTAATGTTCTGCTAAAGTTAAAAATACTGTTGCCATGTAGTAGCTAGTTAAATAATGGGATTTTAAACTGAAATATCTAACTTCATATTCAGTGGAAGCTGCCTGTCAGCATTTTTATAGGTCTGAATAGGCTTTTTAAAAGGATCTAGCTCTAAGCCTTGATAATTGAACTTAAGCTTGTAAGTTACTTATCTACTCCTGAAATTTAAACCTGATTCATGTTGTAAAACTGCAATGAAGAACTACATGAAAATGAAATAGGATTTTAATGGAGAATTTCTCATTTAAAATTACTTCCTGGCAAAATAAGCAACAATTTTAGGAATGTTGATCTGATTTTTATTGTCTTGTATATGAATTACTTTATTAAGTGAGCTATTTGGTGTCCAAATCATGGCACATTCCAACTTTGTCAGTGTGATCTAGGCATTGTACTGGAAATAAATACACAGACTGGTGACTTTGTAAACATTTATGGCTGTGCCCTGTGTTAAATAAGGACTATGCTTTATTTTCATGCAATAAAATTTAATTAGTTGTAAGTCAGGTTTTGCTTTAGTTGTAATTAGTTTAGCCTATAATTATTCTGTCTAATAGCAATCTGAAATCTGCAAGTATTTTGATCTTATTCCAAGTTAAAAAAAAGAAACCCTCTTAGAAGTATTCAATCAGTAGCTATAATAGAATCTTATTAGTCAACCATATTATAGAGTGTGTAAATCTTTAAGTGACTGAAGCAGTGTTTTCACTTATGCTTGTTATGTATGGCATTAAGAAGATATATAAAAATGCTTTATATTGGACTTGCAACTTCTATATCATTTGGAAAAAATCAGTGATCTGGTTTTTTTTTTTGTGAACTTAGTATTTCCTGGTTTGACTTTTAGCTCTTTTTAATTTTTATTTTAAAATTACTTTTAAAGGTCTAACTTTTGTAAGATATAACTGGGAACTGTTTGTGTGAAAATAGTAATACTTCAGTTTTAACAAATATACACATGTTAAATCTCATAATTTACACACAAATATTGCTGCCTATTAGAGAGTATTGTAATGATTAATGAGTACTTTTTGAACAATATCTTGTATCTTCTATCTTTTGGATGTGTCTGGCTGCCATTTCTAACAAAGTTGCCCTGCCAAGGCATCTTCTGACAGCTCTTCCTATGGATTTCCTTATGGGAACAGCATTAAAGCAAGAGACAAATGCAGAGTCTGGCATGTTATTAGCTGCAGTGGAGTGACGGGGAGCAGAGCTTCTGTTCTCACTTCCACCCTAAGCAGCTTATTTTTTGCTAGCAGTGGTTTACAATCTTGCTTGCTAGTAATGTTGTTCTAAATTAAATTTCACCTGTATTATTAATTTTAAGGTTCTTATATGTTTCCTCCATAAAAGGGCTCTCTCTGAGCTGCTCATCATTTCATCAGCCTATAGGTCAGGAAATTATGTCTAATCAGAGCATAGGGAAAGGCACTTTTTAAGGAATTGAACAGTCAACAGCCTTTTACTTGATGATATTTGTCTTTTTGAAACTCTGTGGTCTGATTGGGAGGGATAAATGACTTCACAACTAGAAGAGAGATACTCAAACATTTACATTTAAAAAGGAATATGTACTTTAGCTTGGGAAGAAATTGCCTCATCTTTAAGGGATAGGATTTTCAGTTACTTCTCTGCTTTTCCAATTACCTACCCTATAAAACTCAAAAAAGTAGATATTTCTTTTAACTCATACGATATGCCTGCTAACTTTAACTTGTCATTTTCCCTTCTAGGGTTTCTATTTTGCAACAATGATTAGGGTACAGTTCTTAATTCTGTTTCAGTTGCTGTTTTTTTTTCCAGAGCAATCATACCAAAATGATCTCACATATTTTAAAAGTATCTTTTAAGAACAAGTATGTGTTTGTTGTAGTATTATTACCTGCATAATTGTGTGTGTATAAATGCTTATGCATGCAGGTATCAGGTAATTATAGAGCTCAATACTCTATGTGTAAGTGTGAATATGTGCATAATGCAGAATTAAAAGCTTAAAACAGAGCACAGTTGTGTAGCATCTTGAAATTGTTTTATTTGCATGTGCCAGCTTGTTAAATAGCATTATACTGGGGCCTCAGTGAAAGGCTGTTGTAAGCTCTAATAACAATAAGTTAATCTCTAGGCAAACAGTATGGAAAATACAACTTTTTTTGGTGGTTTGCCTTTTTTTTTTTCCTTCCCAAATGAAACTAGTGTAAAAATATTTGAATTATCAAAACAAAAAGGAAAAATAATTTTCCTGATAATAAAGTGTTATCTATGCATTTATTTTTTGTTTCCAGTCTACTTTAAACCTTATTTTAAAACAGCACTCTTTAGGCATCAATGTCTTGACGTTCATTTGCAACCCAAATGTAATAATAAAACCAAGTCAAATATAGTCCCATTATCACTCAAGATGCTGTAGTTAGAAGATGGATATAGAAATAGCACAAAATATCCAGCTGCTCTACATCAAAAACTACTCCAAGTGCAAATAAATACTTGGAAATGTTTTGTCTTAAAATTGAAAGGAGTCCTGAAATAAAAAGTGATTCAATTCAATGTGACAAATGAAGTATGAATTCCATTTTGCAGTAAGTAATAGGGAGGGTTTTATTTTTGTTCCTTTAACTACGTTTCACCCAGACATATGAATATTGTATTTAGTACTAAACAGTTTCAGAAGATGAAAGTTGCCAATTGTTGGAGCCTGTGCTCATTTTCTAGGCTGCAGCCACTGAACTGACAAGGAAAGCAGAGATGTGAAAATCTAGAATAATAGAAAGCATTCACATCTCATGAAGCTGAATTTCAGCTGGGTGCTTTAAATAAGAAAAGGGCAAATATGAGGAGAAGTATCTCTTCTCCAACTCAGAGACAGTTTCAGAGGGTCTTCTGGCCAGTTAGGGCACACCCTTTAAGGTTTTTATTCACTGCAAATTAACACACACCCCGCAAAAAACAAAAACAAGCAAAAAAAATCAAAGAACCACAAAAAAAACCCCAACAACAAAACAACCCCACCAACTCTACAAACTCTACTTTAAACTCAGTATGATCCTTATATTTTATGTAGTTTAAGTATCCTGTACAGAAAAGAAAGTATTCAATATCTACCTCAAAGAATCAGAAAATAGCTGCCTTTGCTTTCATTTGTGTTGGGGTAGCTGTGAGCAGCACCATGGGAAATAAAATGACTGTTTAGCTCGGTGTAGTGTAGTAGAGATCAAGAGCAAAGTAATGGGGAAAATCCTTAATTTTTTTAACAGGTTTTCTAGAGCAAAGATCTAGTGATTTTATTTCCTCTTGTCCTATCCTTTGAGGATTCTGGCTTGCTGTATAGTTAATTATTGAGCAAGAAGTATCAGGCTGATTTATATGGGGTCCCTGTTGGAGAAGGAAAGTGGACATTTCCTACTTGGTGACTTGTTTAGGTGTATGGATTGGCTTTGGGACATTACTGGCATTTCTTTTCTTCTTTTCAGTATCTAATAATTTGGAAAATGTTTCAAGGTTTGTTAAAACTTGTGTGAGATTAAGAGATTATAGGAATATGTTAAGTTTTGAGGACTCATAGTAGAAAAGTAGGTGACCTTCTGGAGAGCAATGGCCAGAAAAGGCAGAGGAGCAGAGAAGCACCTCGCTAGAGGAGGGTGGAGTGGGCACCAGGTGGCAGCCTTTTCCCATGGCAGGCTGGCAGCTGATGGATGGCAGTGCACCAGATCCTTCTGATAGGCTTCCAAAAGCTTCCTTTTATTGCTCTCCTCGCAGTAGCTTCTCACTTATCCTTTCCTTGGTTTTGGAGGTGTTAGCTTTGGGTCAGGAACGTGGGAGGCAGCAGATGCTGGGGTGGATGTGGGACTGCCAGGGTGGTGCATGGCTTGTTGGTCATCAGGGATGGCCACTGGCCACTTCCCAGAGCTGCCAGGGGGCAGAACCAGGCAGGCGAGCAAGTGTCTGCATCAGATGGAGAATGTGTGGGAAAATAAGTGAGAGGATAGCAGCAAAAGGATATGGAGAAAGGAGGAGTCGGGATTTTATCAAAAAGGGGTAAGTAACTGAAAATGAATTCTGTGGAAGTAACATGGAGAAACATATAGATAAGTATGCAATATAATAAATTTGAGGCAAAAAAAATAATGTAAAGAAGAAAAGGCAATTGTTCTGTCTGCTCCTATTTACTTGAGTTCCAGGAAAAGCACCTAAAAAAACATTACAAAGAAAGCAAATAGCCAAAAAGAGAAGAAAGAATAAGATTGAACTGATTTTCTCTTGACTTTTTTTTATGGGCAGTTTCTGGAGAACCTACTTTAGGCTGTAGTTGGGAAGAGAGAAGAGACAGTTGAATGAAACAGTATTGGATAGCTGATTATATTGATGTTTTCTCATTTGCCCAGCCTAGCTTAAACCCCTGGTTGTTCATGATTATAGAGCAGTAGCTTTTCCATCTGATAGCCAAGTTTGTGCTCTTCAGATTTGCATCTTCTCAATTTGAATGGCACAGTGGCTTTTGACACTTTTCCAGAGAGACTGTAAACATTGAAGCTGCCAAGGCAAAATGCATTCTGAACCTATAGTTAAAAACATCATGTTTCCAGGTAGTGCCTCTTGCTGAATCCTGAAGCATGTAATATGAATTGCTTTGGAAAGCATTTTGTATCCTTAAGATAGAAAAGAATATTTCAGCATCTGATAACTATAAAGAAACTTTCAAGGCTGCTGATCCAGATGCTTTAAAATAGGCTTGAATTTAGTTAAATTTTATTTCAGGCTGCTTTTACTGACCTTCGCTCCCCTTCTCCCCTTGCATATTCCCTTCGTGGTCTTTCAAAAGCCAGGTGTCTGGGATTGTCTCCAGCCTACTCTGAAAACACCCCAGGCCTTGGATTAATACATGAGGGCTGCCTTTTATTTAATCCATCCATTTACATAAGGCCTGCTCAGTCAAACCCACTTGCAATGTACAGCCAAGTTGAACCGAAACCTCAGCAGGTCACTGGTGCATGGCCCTGGATTTTACTGAATTTAACTTAGTGTTGCACCTTCTTGCAATGAAAACTGAAGAATATTGCAGAGGTGGTTTGGATTTCTGATTCACAGAGGGATGTTGGAGAAATCTTTGATCTTTGTGTGAAAGAACAGTGTTTGTAAAAATGTGTTCCTGCTTAATGGATGTGAGTATAGATCTAATAGCAGGGTGAAAATTTCATTATATATACATGGCATGACAGTACATTGTTAAAATTCAAAATACTTCCTTAAACATATAGAACAGACTTACTTGGACTGCATCAATGTAATTCTGTTGTACCAGCTTTTCCCTCTGAAAGCATTGCTACTAAATGAAAACACTTTGGGTTTCATTTTCTAAATGTAGTTTAGAACTACTTATGTCAAAATCTAAACAAATTTATTGTTTTCTTTTTCAAGCATATCAAACTATAGATTTTGTGTGTGTGTGTGTGTGGTTGGTTTGGCCTTTTCTGACAATTCCAGTTGTCAGCTTTTACAACTTGGTATTGTTTTTTACTAGAGTCCTTCTCAATCTTGTTGAAAGTGGGTCACAGGACATGGCTAGCTTAGGAGTGAAAGGAACAGCTATGAAAATAGTGAGCTCTGCTTAGACTGTCTGTTCAAAATAGTCACTCTGCAATTTGCAAACAGGAAGTATTATTAGTGATTTTTTTCTGCTAGAGGTGACAGCCAAGTTCTTCTCCCTGATTACCACTTGAATAGTGAGTAAACAATTTTATGAAAATAAAAGTTATCAGGTAAAAGAGACATGTCTTAGAATACCTTTTTTGTCACAAGTTTCTGTCAATGAATGTATTAGAACAGCATTATTTTTCCAGTGTTATTGTCTGCTACCTTTTAGGTTTTTTACATGGAAATACATAATTTGAGTGATCTGAACAGTTTGAGTCCAGAACTTAGATGTGTGATATTTTTGGTACTTACACAATATATCACTGCTTGATTCCCCTGATGAGCAAATAGTTGTTCCCTCTACTTTATGTAAGTAATTCACATCATTATATATTTATTTAGACTGGAATACTGTATTAAGAAACCCTTGATATGAGATTATTCTTTGTCTTAGTATACCATGTTATTGTGTATAGTCCTTCAGTGACTTAAAAAATTAAGTGATTGCTTTTATTACCATTTCTAGATTTTCCTGTTGATAAAAGTTATCCGACTTGCAGTTTTTCATTTTATAGATATTTCAATCACATACATGCAATTCACAATTTTCTGTTGCTATCTTTTGACCCTGAGTTATCTTTTTCATTTTGTAATTTACAGGATTTTTCCATGAAATTCAGAAACATTTGCTGTTTTCTTTAGAATTCCAAGATTTTGTTTGTGCCTAGCACATATGAATTGAGCAGAGACTCATTAGGAATACCTTAAGAACACTCTATTTGTTCTGCAAATTTTTTATCTACATTTTATTGTAAAATCTGAAATACATAAACAGTGGAGTTATACTGAACATTTTCAAAAAGAAGGGAGCATATAAATCACTGGATTTAACAGCTAATCAGGTCTAATATAGGGAAGATAATTGCATGAAATTGGGGACAGATTGAGTCTTGTTTCTCTCTTATAGTAAATGGTTAGGCAAAGAAGAAAAAACTTAAAATCTCAAGGTAGGTTATGAAAAGAAATGAATGTTTCTAAATACAGATGTGTGAAGATTATAAATACTAAAAGCTATACTTTAAAGGTTGTATAATAGTGACAAGGAAATAACAGAAATAGAAATAACTTGTGGGATTGGAATAAAAATTCAGTGTATATTGTGAAATAGAAATATTTATTAGGGGAATTGTTATAACAGGACATCATGCTGCTCACTGATTTATGGTTCAGCATGGTGTAGAGTGGAAAGCATAGATGATATTGGAGTCCTTGATGGTATTCTGTAGATTTGGTTTTTTTCTTGTTTAACCACACCAAAGATATCTCAAAGTCTTATCTCAAAAGTAAATAATAAAGAAATTTCTGTGCTCTTTGCTAGATTTTAAAGTTACTGAAAGCCCTTTAGGAAGGAACTACCTCTTCTCTAAAATGTTCTGTCAATACCAAAAATGTCTGAATGACCAAATAAACATCTTAATATTTTCATTATAGTTTGACATCTTAATATTTTCGTTATAATTAGCAAGCAAGGAGCAAGCAGTGATCTTTTTAAGAGCAAGAGTAGAATTAATTATGTAGGTGAAGATTTGATGGTGATGCATCTCTCGTGTCCAAGGCAGGAGGGATGCTTTGCCTTTCATAGCACACCACTTGGCCCACAGTTCAGTGCTGGTTGTTTTGGTAGTCAGGAGCCCGGTGTGTCCAAATAATTCCTCTTTGCCAGTGGCTTCTGAAAAGAATTGTTTGGAGCTATTGGCATGGACTGTGGTGGAAATTTTCCAGTGCATGATGCTGATGGCTTTCCACCAGCTTTGGCCAGCATCTTCAGCACAAATGGTCTGTGAAGTTTCCCATTACCTTCTGTAAATGCTGAGGCCCTATTGCACTGCCACCTGCCAATCACAATGTCACCATCTGTCATGAGAATTAGGTATGACCTGCAGTGTTTTATATAATCCGGTGACACTTTACTCTTCCTATCATTTCTGCTACTCTTTCCTTCCCTGAATACGCTGGTTGAAGCTTATCTGATGCACCTTGGTTTGCAAACCTTCTTTGAAAAACCCACAATTACAAGTATGTGATAGTGTGTTAGCAAAAGGTGGGTACTGAGAACACGGTCAGTGCCATTTCAGAAAACTTGGAGAATAACTGACCAAAAAAAAAAAAAAGGAAATTGTTTTAATACTCTTGGAAATTTAGTTGTGCAACCATATTTTGCTGCTGCTGAAACACATCACAGTCCTGGTTTTAAAATGAACTTTAAAGAGATGCACTTTTTCATTGTATTTCACTGATGTATATTGTAGTTAAAAGTAAAAATTTCTGAGTTCAATTAGTTGAAAATAACTGCTATAGAGTGTTCAAGGAAAGGTTGAACTTGTGAAGATTAGCCTGAGGGAAAGTACTTAGACAAAAGTTTGGTCATTTAAAATGTATTGATCAGAGAGAAAATGATAAACCATTTTGACTAAAGGTGAAAAAGAGAGAAAAGCTAATAATAAATGGATCATTGTTATTTGAGGAGAAGGGGAGGTTTTTGTTGCTCATCTGGCAGATTCCTAGCTACCTTTAGCCTGATTTCATGAAGTGGAGAAGTTTTCAGCGAGAACCTCAAGAGAAGGACTCTTGTGACTCAAAAAATAAATGTGTTTTACCAAGTATTTTGTGATTTGAGTTTAGCTGAAAGAATCACATCTAACAGAAATCAGATCTTCTCTCTAAATATCTGAGATTTGACAGAGGTATCTTAAAGCTCAGAAACTAATTTCTTTTGTTTATTATTGCTTGATTATCATGTAAAGTTTAAGAGATAATGTTTAGTGGGGTTTTTTTTGGTTTTTTTATAAGTAATGCAATATAAATAATAAGGGAAAGGGCTATTAATGTATTCTGTTTTCTGGGGTTTATTTGTTCTGTAGGGGGTGTTTCGGGGTTTGGTATTTTTGTTGTTTGTTTCTTTTTTCTTTTGTTTTTTTTTTTTTTTTCATGTTAGCACTAATATTGGGAATCATGAAACAGCTTTAAGTGTGAGTACTGTAAAGCAGGATCCTCAATTTAACCACTTGAAAGGACGTATATGCATTGTTAGCAGGAAGCTTATATGTAGAACTGACAACAGCCAGTTAGGACTGCAGTACAAAAATGATCTATTTCAAAGGGCTGAAATGTGCACAAATGAAGTATGCAACTTTAAACATTTTAAGTGGTTGTGTTTCAATCTGTAAAACCAATTTTGTTTCCAAAGTATGAATTCTTGATAAAAGGTAGGCTTTTGTGATTTATTGGATTTAAATTAGTAACATTCAAAATGTTCTGCATTAACTTCTTATCTGTCAAAAAAAATTGTCTTCAAATAAAATTTATTGTAGCATGTTGCGGTTTTGGTGATATAAAAATTGCTTAGCAGACTGTGCAACAATATTTAATTCATCCTTTGTGCTGCACAAAACTCAGTAATTACAAGAAGGTTTTTTTAATATGTATTAATAAGGCATGAAAACTTCCTCCCCCCGCACTTTTTTTTTTTTAAATCCTTGAGTCATACTGTCAGTTTTGACATTTTCTTAAGCCTGCCCATGGAGGAGATTTTTGTCGTGTTTTGGGTAAGACAGGAAGCTCCTAGGGATACTTGGGAACTGAAAAAGTGCCAATCTGTATCAAGAGCAGACTCAACAATGTGGAAGAAAATTGAGCTTGTATTATCCTGAGAATAAGTATTTTGAGATGAAGAAAATGTATGGAACTTCCTAATAGAGAAATCCTAGAAGAAGCCAAGCTCAAGGAGGTTAGGTTGTTACTGTTTTTCTTGGCTGGTGTTGATCATGTGTAGCAAGTACCTAGGGATGGGTGAAGCTGAGAGTCATGGCTCTCAAGTAGAAACTTGAGGTGAGTCTGGTTTTTGAAGGATGAAATACAAGAAATGGATATTTCAATGTCAGCCTCACACATTCTGCCTTGAAAAAAATCATCATTCTGACAATAGACTGCATATTTTAAATATCAATGGAACAGTGATACACTATTGCAAGAGAGTGGAAAGCTGCCTTCAGGAAGTGGACTTTTAAAATTCAAAATTGGGTAGCTACATTAAGTGTTCTTTTGAAACAATTAAGTTATTTTCTGTGTCTTGTTTTGCATGGGCTGAGTTTGAGTAGTACTGCTCTCAGATTAAAAATTGAATCAAATGGATGACTCATATAGCAAAAAATAGCGTGATTTTTCTCTCTGCTGCCCAACTCTGGGTTTTATTTTACTTTAAGGTAAAATATTTTTTCAGTAGTAGTGAAAGTACATATTGGATATCAACTCCTCACAGTTGAAAAGACTTGAACAGCTAGTAGGAGGAAAGTACTTGATATCCTCTGTTTGAGCCTTTGGTCCTTTAGAATCACGGCCATGCATGACAAGAGAGCTCAGCTATTAAACAAGGTCTGGGCAGGAGCAGGTGGGAGGACACAAGAAGTGACCAGAAAAAGTATCGAGTGAGTGAAAAAATATGCAGTCGTTGGTTTGGATAGAGAATGGGCATAGTGCCCATTTCACCTTTTTACTGTTCACCTTCGCTAGGCAAGATTTTTAAAGAGCTTTTTGAAGAGACTAAAATTCTTTGTGACAGGTTGTTTAGTGTCTGGATGTGTTGCTTTGTTTTTGTTTATTTTTTAGGGGGACTGGGTGAAATTGTTTCTATGTGTGCTGGTCTGGGCATCAAAGAGGTGCCTTTATTATTTTCCTTCAAAGTTGTTTTAGAACAAACTGACATTTTTATTATCTGTAGAATTCCTAACTTTATACAAATAATACCATTATTCATAATATTTTTATGCTATAAATACCCCACTTATACCATCTCATGATTTTCTGCCAATGGTTAATTTTGGTGTATTTAGCACTGCTGTACATTAAGATGTTTCTTCTCTGTTTTCTATATACAGAATTTCACAATGCCAATAATCGCATGTGGTTATAGGTAACTAAGGCAGGTTTGCAGTTCAGACTGTGGAATATCTGGCTATAAGAGCTTTTTATCAGTTTCCAATTCTTAAACATTTCTGTTCACTACTCTTTCTATTTTAGTTTTTGTTCTTATTGTAAAGCTGTGTATCTGAATTGATTAACATCTGAACGGTGCTTTTGTACCAAAGATTTGCCAGTTGTGTGGAATAAAGCAGACTGCTGTGTGCACTTTTTTTTGGTTATCCTTTATGTATTCTGTAAAATTCTACTTTCATTTATTTCATGAAAATGAATACTAAAAGGTTCAAAAATGAAACCAAAGCGCACACCACAATGATTTGTTTAATTCAGTGACATTGTTTACATGGTTACTTGAGCCAAGTAGTTGCTCGAGCCACACAGTACGTTCATATTAATGTATGTGTGTATGTCTATGTGTATATATGCATGTAGTCATTTTCAGCTGTTAATTGAAGGTAATAAGGTTTAAATTGACAGTATTTATTCTGTCAATAAACAGCACAGCCCACAAGCACTTGAGTTTTTGACCAGAAGGTGTTTTCCGTCCTTGCAGTGATCCACTGTAGAGGCCATATCATGGATCTGACCAAAGCTACTGAGTCATGCACATGGCTCTGACTTTCTGATCATAAGGTCAGAGTTTGATTGAAGTCACAGATAGCAAAAATACTTTCATTTTTACTGAGACAACAAAGACCTCTTAGCCATTGCTGTGTAGTTAAGGTTTTCTGAGTGCTCTCCCAAAGACAAAGTACTGCTTGGTTACAAATCCATTATTGCTCTTCCCCATGGTCTGACAGCTCTGTGCCCTTCAAAAGGAGGAGAGCAGTGAAAAACGTCGCATGCTGTAAGTGTCCAGTTGTCTTCTCTGACCAAATGAAAAAATGATGATGTGGAAGATCCGTCCCTTTCACAAAATCCTTCCCTTTCACAAAATTTCCTGCTTCCCTTTACTGAATTGATCTGTGAGTGAAACACGCGCTGTGTGTACAATTTACAGTGCAAGATCAAATTGTCCAGAAGAAAATATGACGTGCCTGTGGCAAATGCACAAAAATATTCTGGATGGCTTATCCTTTAAAAACAATGTTTTCAGTATATACTGCTGCAAGAAAACTGGAGATTTCATCAGGAGTTAAGAATCTGTCTGAGCTGTAAACTCTTAGATAATTTGAATAACTGGTCTCTAGCATAACATGTCACTACTATGTACCTAGTTAATGTGAGGTAGTCATGTTTCTTTGGTAAGTGGGTGACTTAGAAATAAAATGTGTCAATTAATTTGGGATACTCTAGAAAAACTCTGGGTATGAAGTTACAAATATATAGATATCAAAGAGAATGAACCAGCTGTTTAAAAATATTCTAAGATGCTTTAAAAGAAAAAATTGCAAATAAGAAAAAAATCTATAATAGAATATTGATGATGTAAATAAACATTATTTCCAATTTGAGATTGTTTTCATCATGGTAGAAACATACCCCAAGATGTACTGGGCAGCTTCTTTATTCGGTGCTTTCATTGAACTAGTAACAGATGTTAGGCCTTTCAGGTAGAGATGGGTGATGTTAGATTTATATAAAACAAATTCTATTTAAGTCTTCCATATTTTGAAAAGCAGATTACACAATTTCAAGGTATTGTATTTCTCACATCTAGCACATTCTTGGTTTTGAGGTGCATAGAAAGGAATGTTAAATATCAGCTTGTTCAGTGTTTAGTAGTTATTTGGGTAAAGCATGTTTTAAGCAAGTTTGGATAAAGCAAGTATTTAAGCATGTTTCACCTGAAATATTTATTAATATTAAAAGCATGTTTCACCTGAAATCTTTACTAATATTAAAAATCAAACAATTAATTAGCATTTAAAGATATTGCATTTTTCTCTTCAAAATACCATAAAAGTATTGTAATTATGGACTTGGATTCTTTTCATGCCTGCTGCTGAGTTTGTGAAAATAACCTTTCACCCTGGTTTTTCCATTTATGAAAAAGGAATGGTCCCAGTCCTAGTCAAGTGCTCTGATGCTTGTTGAAAATAAATCTGCTGTGTGTGTGTGTGTGTTCAGTGTTATCCCTATGATGTCGAGAATTCCTTCAGGAGAATTTATTTGCAATGACAATTTTTTAAAAATTTTGGTTACATGCTCTTTATTTTGCTCATTTGAATACAAATTTAAGACTAAAATGGAGCTCATGTCTACATAATATCTGATCAGCAGAATGCCCTTTGCTGAATAATACTGTGATGTATATAGCATAATTCCATAAATTGAATCAGAATTAGTTGTTTGCTAATTAGTTGTTTTGAATGTAGCTTTATATTTAACACCTCAGTCCTTGCAATCAGAAGTTTGTCTTTCATTTACTTCTTATTGATAGTTTATTTTCCTCAGTGGAAATACAAATAACTTTTGTGTTTGATCGCAGTCTGTATTAACCTTCTAAAACAACACTCTAAGCTTAAACCAACTTCCATTAAGTATGTTAGATTACTTTTAGATTTCTACTTTTTGATGCATTGTGAGAACAGTTATATTGGGGGAAAAGAAATACTCACTGACATGCCTCAGAGATGAAAAATAGGCATTTATAGGAAAAATTAGATCATGAATTACACATAGTAGCATAAGAGATTAAAAGATGTTGATATGGGACGGAAAAATATTGCCATGCTTCAACAATTATTTTCATCTATAAAGGAAAAGATCTTGATTAGAAACAAAACACTCAAAAAAAGAAACTGAAAAAATCCCACACCCACCTCTCCCCCAACGAAAAGCGCAGCAAAAACCAAAACACCCAAGCAAAAAAAAAAAAAATGTCCAAACCCCAAGCTGCACATGCTCTCACATGGCCTCCCAGCAATCAGTCACTGGAAACATAGATCAGAAGAACTAAGAAATATCCTTGTTTTTTGTTGCTTAGCTGGAAGATAGAGTAACTGGTATCCAAGTTAAGGAGTGGATTTTGGAATTCTTAGGTAGAAAAATCTCGTAGTTGATATCACAGTAATTGGTTTGGGCTACTGCTCTTGTATACATTGAGTCTTTAAGCTCTATAAAGCTGTGTGATAAGGAACTGTAGCTCTGAGCTGGAGATGTGAGTAGATCAACTATGTGGTTTTATCTTTCTGGCAGTAAATTATACAGTAGGACCAACAGATAAGGCTCAAGGTTTGGGTGTTTTCTGGTAGAGCAAAAATAAACAGTGATAGGTTGCAAATCAGAAAATATGATAACCACTAAAAAAAGTCATTTTCAGGCTCCTGACAGAACTACTTTATCTGAAGGGTTCTTGGGATGTGAGAATCACTCTGAGGTGCAAGCAAATGTTTTTGCTCATTAAGTAACTGTCTTTAGGTTTTGGAAAACAGTAAAATAAGGACAATCTTTTTGATTCCTTAAAATGATGATAAAGCTGTAAAATGAGAACAGAAATAGGAAAAGTTAATATCTTTGTTAGCTAAAATGTTTTATAATATAATTGAATTTTTGCTAAATGTCCTAGCTTGTTGTATTTTCTGTCAAGACTTGAAATTGATTCCTTAGGACAGCTACCACCATGGGGTCTCTTGGGTGGTTTAACTATATAGTTAGGAGAAAAATAATTAAAGAAAATCTGGCATTTGTATATGTGGTTTCTACAGCACAGAAACTACCTGAACACTCTAAGATTTTTTTTTTCCCTGCTAGTTTGTCTTAATTTGCTTCCTTCTTTTTAATATACATAATTGCCAAAAGTAGAACGTGCCATTTGGGTCAAGAAAATGCTCTAAAATTTTAGTTAGGCCTTTGTGAAATATGGTACGTATATAAATGATGTCAATTCAGATTAGGATTAATTAGTTAATGCTAAGTGGGCTGCATGGTATTTAACAAACAGAATACTTTGTTAATGCATCATTAGCAAAAAAAAAATGTTTTTCATCCTTCATAACTGAGTGTTCATAAGCAAGCCCTGTTTGTTGTTCTGGAGCATAGGTTTGCCTTTTCAGTCTTGCTAAGTTGCAAATACTATTGATTAGCTGTACCAGTACCATGGATGTAGGACAAATGGCTTGGGCGCCAGCATTCAAAAATCTCTCAAATGGGCTAAACTATATTAATATCTTAACAGCAGTATGGTCTTATGGATTTCTGTGCACAAAATATCCCACACTGGTACTTGCAGCCAGTGTTTATTCTAAAGCAGTGTCTGGTGTGCTTCTGAAGGGGTTTGCAGCTCAATGTGCCCTACTACTTGTCTATCCAAACAGCATAAACATGGAAAAATCAACTGCAAGTGCAGAGTGGGAGAAAGTAATGTCTTGCCTGCTGTGATGCTCATGAATCAAGAGATAGTTTATGTTAATGATTCCTGTACTGGAGATGAGTATAGCAAGCTTAGACTTTTGTTTTGAAAGGTTGCTGGAATAGAAGTTGCTGGAATACTAAGTTGTCTCCTTCTTCATGAACAGATGTGGACTGACAGGTTTAATTTTGTGGAAAGAAAAATTTGTCATGTTAGTGCTAAATTTAAGGTATTGTCTCCTAGACGCATGTTTCTTTTGCTCTGCCTTTGTAGTCTAGATTAACAGTGGAAATATATTGACAGAAAATCTACTTGTGAGTTAAGATTTGCAGCAGGATTACTTGCTACATAGAGATTCATACAGGAGAGAAGAAAAAACAAATTTTGCACAGGGGTACCTAAAATATGGAAACATTCTCTGGAGCGGTATTTAATGACACCCTGAAATTTATAATTAGACAAAGCAATCAATCTGCTTTTATACTAGCTTGGAAACTTCCTGGAGAATGTGACAGATCAAAAATTATTTATTTACTAATATTTTAAAATTAAATGAGAAATAATTGTTACATCACCTGAAAAAAAAAAAAAAGAAAATAAAAGAAATAGCATACCTCAGGTGTCCTGGATCTTGTTACCTCTCTGGGTGTTAGCATCAGAAATTTCCAAAATTTCTTATTTCTGCTATGTGCCAGTCAATTATTAATCTTCCATGGATCATGAAAGCTGCCATATTCTTCAGGCTACTTGCTCTGGCAGGAGTACAGTGTACCGAAATGCAGAGGTTGTACGACTAGAAAAAAAAATATTCTTTTTATTAAAAATTATTCTCTGATTGTATGCAAGGAATTATTTGGATTTGGAGGGACCTCCAGTGGTTTCCTCATTCATCTCCTGATCAGCTCCAAGCAGGCCTGGGTGGGGGGGTTCTCAGGGCTGGCTCCAGCTGAGTCTCGGATCCCGGCAGGATGGAGACCCCGTGACCCCTCTGAGCATCCTGTGCCAGTGTTTGCTCGTCCCTGCAGTAAATGCTGACTGCTCTTGGATGAACTAGCAAGTAGGAGCCAACTGCTTCATCCTTCTACTGTTGTCCACTGAATCCTTTTCCTCTTTTCCTGAAACTGAGCATAAACCAAAGAAGCTGCTTTCATCCTGCAGCTCTTGTTGGACTGCTTTGTTCTCCTTGCAGAGGAGAACTCTTCTTACACTGACATACTTACAAAAATATGTAGTTTGATTGTAATTTTGTGTTAGCAAGAAAAAGCACACTTTTGGTTGATTCTGCTTCAGTAATTTGCTTTCCATTTTCCATAGGAGTCTATTGCAAGGTGAAAGAAAGTCTGTGAGGCATTGGCAACAATCAGGCAACTATTTCTTTATCTTTAGAGGTAAGCTGTCATTAAGTGTGTTGTTTGGTATCGTATTGGAAGAGAAGTGAAAAGAAACTGGAAAAATGAGAGTGATGTTTAAGAAACCTGACATTACTATGCATAAAACAGTTTACCTGTTTCTGTGGATGTCTATGCCCAGTGCTTATTTGTGCTTATCTTTTACCAATATTGCATACCTTTTACCCTTCATCCATTGGAGTGCAGAACTTCCAAGTTACCCCACCTCTTGTTGGCAAATGTTTTAAATACGTGTTTCTTCCCTCTCTCACTGGCAGCAGAAAAAGTACTTTAACTGTTTGTTCAGTTACATAACCATGATGACAGTGGATTTTATTGGAGTGTATATAGCTTCTGATTGAGGCAAGGTCAGTCACATTTTTTGCCAGGACAATATTTCCCTGAAGTTTCTCACTGTGAGAAAACTCTATTGACTGAAGATGGGTTTTGCCTGCTTTCAAAATACTGGAGTGCCAGCCCCTGTATCTCAGTTTTTAAAACTGGGCACTCATCAATTATAGAAGGGTGGTAGTAACTCTCCCCTTATTGGGAAAGGTAGGGGCTTACCAAGACAATGAAGTACTGCTTTTATTTTTTAACATCTTAATTACTTACTTTTGTGTTATTATAGAAATTAAAGGATATGCTGAAATATAAATTTTAGTAAGATTTCTTTTCCGAGAAGGAGCAGTGTAATATGTTACCCATCTGTGGAATGCTATAATTTACAAAGGATAAAGGATATACCAAGAGATTAATTGGGTGTTCTCTTTTTCTGAGGCAGCTTTTTCTAGGAATAGCTGGTTTTAAGCTTTTCACTCCAACTTCTGTGAACTAGATTTCTACAATGAGCAGCCCAAAGGAGCATAAACAGGAGCTTCTGTTGTGGAATGCACTTCCTTTTTATTTTAAAGTGTTGATTAACCCTTTTTAGAACTTTCTTTTGATGTGACCAGACAGAGACACTCATATATCCCTTTGGGATTTGCCTGCAGTGAACCTTCTTCAAAAATCATGACCTTGGCTGTCCAAGTGACAAGGCTCTCGAGTTGTTAAAGTAGATTTGAATGAGAAGAAAGCAGGAGGCCAGAATGCGTTGCTGTAGATGTAGTGATGCAGTACTTTGTACTGGCTGAAGCACAAGTGAGGGCATCAACCACACAGGTTGTTGCTGACAGGATGGAAACCAAATCCAGCAGCATGCAGTGAGACACATACAGCAATGTTCTCATATCTGAACATGCAAGCATTTAATACATAAAGATGAAAACACATTATGCTTTCCTTTGTCTGGGCTTAGGAATTTTGACAAAGTCTTTCTTGGTAACAAGGACATTCTTTGTAATGTAGATATATGTATACCTTTGCCTTTACAGTCATAACAACTTCTTGTCAAATGAACCGAAAAGTCCCAAGTGAGACTTTCCCATCATGATAGAACAAGAACTCAATAACTTGTTATTCAAAACCCTGTGATAGAATACATTTCTGTCTTCAGAAATTGGGTTCTTTGCACATTTCCCTGGGAAAAAATGCACTCCAGTGATTGTTTCAATGTATGCACTGGGTTATAAAGGGAGTTTCAGAGATACTGTACTTATCAGCTGCACATGAACAGTTTGTGGTTTGAAGAGGGAACCTGGGATGGAGAAATCCAACCTTCTGTATCCAATTTTACCCCGTGGAATATGGCATTAAACAATCCTATTGTGTTTAAAATTTCATTTTGTCTGTTGGAACACTAGACCATATGGTTTATTTGGAGAAGCTTATGGATGGTTTGTTCATCTTTGTTTCCTGATTTTCTACTTTATATATCAGATAATGTGAGACAATTAATTGTGAATATCAAAGGTAACCCTTGAAGTTCAGCATGGTGTTAAACTATACGTTATGTCTTATTTATTTTATTGGAATACAAAACTTGTGTCTTTTTATTTAGGTTGCACATTTGAACTAGTCAGGTCGAGCTGACGTATAAAAATCCGGTAATTGTGAAATATTAAATTAGAAAAGTGTATGGATCTTGTGTTTCACAAGAACTAGTTGAAGAATTGAACAACTTCAGGAAAGATATCTTGTGAACCAGACTTGAGCTATATTTTCTGACATCAGCCAGTCTTCTTGAAATTTTTAGAAAATCCTGGTGGTGGTGTTTTAGGTTGGTTTTTTTTGGTTTTTTTTGGTTTTTTTTCTTTTCACTGTAGCCAACAGTTATTTACTTGTCTTATTTTATACATTTGTTTTATACAATAGTTTACAAATGGAAAATTTTATTAAGATATGTATTTAGGATATAGTATAGCTAACCTGTAGAAGTGCTTAAGTTATGCAAATATATATGCTGTGTGAGACACACTAGAAGGCTGTGTATCTCTAGTTATTTATATAGCTTTTAGCATTCCTGTGTATTGCAATTAATTTAGATCCATGTTTTGAGCATGTTGCATTGTTTCTTGCTTTTGAGAGTTGGTGGAACACCTCACAAAGAAATGCCCTTTGACGATAAGATTGCAAATTGGGAGTGAATGAGCAGAAGAGGAGTATGCCAGACTATAATAATGTTTGTAGCATTAATTAAACTGTTTGTTAAGTAATATATTCGGACAGACGAGTGTTTCCCAGCTTCTACATAGCCCATTATGTGTTCTAGTAAATTAAAACTAGGAAACCTTTGTTGGAGTTATAGTGCTCAAACTGACATCTAATTCCCCCAGACAATAGGTACAAGCCTGCAAGCCTCTCTAATTCTTTCCAGTCTTTACATTTATTGATTCTTTTGTAAACGTGTTTCATCCAATCTATTACCAGCAGCACTGGTTAGAAGTGTGAAGTTTGCCACGTGTGACCTAAGGCGCATTGAAACCAGCAGCTGTCTGCCAGACAGCCATACAGTTGGGCATCCCAGATTTACTTCCAATCACTAGAAAATTTGGACCTTTATGGCTGGTTTGGTTCCTGCTTTGTGTGGAGGGACTGACATGTTAATTCTTTGATCTGTCTGGTTTGCAACTGAATTTAGTTCAGCTATCATTTGTATTCCTGGTTCTAAATGTTTTATTACTCGGGTTGGCTTATATAAGTAGCTTGTTTTGATTCAGAACTTCATTTTCCCTAGTCCTGAGTAATGTTTTGCGTATACATATGTATGTTTCTTACTGCAAAGTATGGATTTAATCCTTTTTTTTTCTTAACTTGACAGGTTTTTTGCATGTCTTATTATGACAAAGTTACCAAATAATTAATGCATAATCTCTGAATGGATATAGTAAATTTTAGTGAAATGGAACAGCAAATTTTAGTGAAATGAGCACAATACATTTTTATTATTTTCTTCATCTTATACTGTAAAACATATGTAATTAATAATTGATAGTAAACAAACACATCTTATTTTTCCTACCATATTCATCACCAGTTTCAAAGCTTTGAAGTTCAGTAAATAATTTATGATAGTTGTTAGTGTAAGGAAATCTAACTGTACTCCTGATCCTGCTTGCTTTTTGTCCTTGTTGTTCTCAAGCATAGCTTTGATTGGTAGCCGAACTGAATGATAAAGAATGTATGAGTAACTGATGGGGTTAATTAAACAGATTAAAATTAAATCAGCTGTTTTTAATTTTAAAAAAATTATAAATACATAATGGAAATTTTGTGTATCTTTATTTTTTTAATTTTAAATGAATCGCATAAGACAATGAAGAACTGAATGTTTTTAATACAAAGTGAAATGTGTTTTCAGCTTGCTTTTGTTCTCAAAACTTCAATCAGGTTGTCTTTTAGCCTTGTTAAATATCTTGCTGAGATCTGCTGTATTTACTGAGAATGTAACAAAAGGTGTGAGAGTACAAAAATGAAGAAATACATGGTTTTGGCCTTAACTGAAATGTTCCATAAAATGTTAATTCCTTTGCTTTTCCTTGCTTGCATGGATAACCCAAAGATTCTGAAGAGATTTTTAAGCATTGAAGAGATTTTTTTTCCAGATCATTCAGGCTCAAAAGGTTAGCTTTTATTTGTGTCCTTATAAAATTTCTTAAATAATCCAGTAATGTATTGTGAGTCTTCAAATATATTCTGACTTACCTAAAACTTGAAAAAAAAGCAGGAAAAAAAAATACATGACTTCAGGCAGAGAGGTAAAAATTCTGTGTAATTCTGTAACTTCCAGGTACCGGTTTATGGCATCTCCAGTTTAACCCTCAAAACAGAGTGAGATCAGGACATAGCAAAGTAGTTTGAACCCATCCTCATTTGGCTGCAAAAAACAATGCAGTGTAAAACCTCTCATGGAGTTTTGCCAGACTGAGTGAGGAACTGTGGTAGAAGTTTGATGTACCTAAGAATATATTTAATTTCTTTTTATTTTTTAAAATAAAAATTTTTGTGTGCATATAAATGGAGCTGCACGACAGCACTTGTGCTCAAGACGACAGGACTGTGTAGGAATCTGTGGCCATTCTGTCCCTGGGCAGGCTGCAGCCTGCAGTGCTTGTCTTGCTGTGTTGCTGTGCATGTGTGGAGCCCCGCGCCTTTGTTTCTGACACGGGTGGTCTGGGAGCACGGGGTGTAAATGGGCTCTGTTTTGTACAGCTGTAATTACACTGAGGCATCACAGTGAAGCTTTAAAGACTATTTTCAGTGCAGGGCTGAATATATAAGGCACTAACTAGGAGGAGGCTGTTATTCCATGGTCTAGGGTCTTCTGGGTCTGAGGTTTAGGCTGGTTTGTGAGGCTTTCCACTTAAAGATGATTTATAGGTATCATGAGCCAGATGTTGTGAAAATTACCAAGAATAGCAAGAACCTGTTATTGGCTTTCAGAAATTTATTGTCTCTCAAGGTTTCTTGTACACCACTGTTATTTCCCTTGAAATCAGTGTGGGACTTGCCTTGTGTTGGCAAGACCACATTAAGCCATTATTGTCATTAGTTCACTAATTTTTCTGGTATGGCAGATGACAGAAGAGGAATGTTTTGGGAAGTTTCTGACTTTGACCAATATGGTGATAATTTCACTTGGCAAAGGCACGTTACTACTTTCTCCCTATTGAATAGTAAAAACCTTCTCCAGAAAATGAATTTGTTAGATTATTTCAGGGACCAAAAAAAAGGGCCACAATCTTTTATAATTAAAAGAGTTAGCCTAAATATAGATGTTACCATCGACTGCTTAGTGTTGTTTGACAGTGGCAAATTTTTTCCTTTAGAGGTCTGTAAATGATGTGATGAGCAAGTATTCAATCTTCATTTGGTAGCTTTAGCTGCTTCTTGAAAAGTACTTTGGTTTGGTTTTGTTCTAAAAGCTCTTCTTTCCTCCCATGGTTTCTTTCATGCTTGTTTTGTCTATTTTTAACTGCTGCACTGCAAAAACAAGTGATAATGATAAGGCTAATGATGAACACCCATATTCTTTTGGAAGCTTTAAAATTGTTAAAGGATAATCAGCAAATAACATTACAAGAAACGTGTGACTGCAGTGTGATCTCATGCATGTTAATTTTTCACTGCAAGAAGAACCTGTGTCTCTGGCTTCATAGATCACCTTGAAGGATTGGGACTTGCTTTTTGTAAGGAACATGGTTTGCAACAATACATCACCTTCGTTTCTTTGCTCCTAGAGAGAATCTGCTGACAACAGGGCTATGATAGAACAGGCCACATCCACCACTGACTTTTTCCTTTCAGTGTCACCTTGGGACATCATGTCTGCTTTCCAAGTGAGGATAATTTTGTAACTGTGTTTTAGTACTTTGCTTTTTTTGTCACCTTGTGCAGCCTACTGGCTCTTCAGGGGCTAAGTTCATGTGTTGCACAAAGTGGGTGCAAAAATGCTGTAGAAGAGGAAAAATCTCAGTCATTTTCATGCTGCCTTATTTTTATTTTTTTAAGTCAGGCTTTGTGAACACTTAAAAATTGTGCAAATTTTTATTGAATTGTAATCTGGTTTTGTAAACATCTGGATTTCTTGGCAAGGATGATAAAGCAGAAAAGGTGGAGAAAAGACAGACTTCAAGGATAAAAGGAGCCTTAACTAAAGGAAGCAGGTTAGCAATTATGTGTGCACTGCCAGTGTTCAAGGTAGAATACTGCTCACACACAGAGCTCAGTTATCTGCAGAACAAAGGAGCAGCTTACGGAACTCTCAGTACAGAGAGACTCGGTAGTAATTTTCGTGACCTCTTGTAATCTTGTAAAATTGTGAGGTATTCACAAATTCAATGCTTTGTTCTGCTTATTGAAAATCTTTGGAGTTAAATTAATAAAACAAACTTGTGTAGCTATCAGTGAATGCCTTTGTGAACTAAATGTTCCTTTTCAGTCCACTAGCATCACCAGTTAAGCTATCAAAAGCAGGTGCTTTAATTAAAATAATTTTTTTTGTGCAAATCTACTTGAAGAAATTAGTAATTCATGGTAAAAGATATGAAAATTGGAATCTGACATAGTGTATTTGTACATAACCTTTCCACAAGTACTGAACTCTGTCTAATGTGCCTTAGTTGCTAAATCAAGTCAGATGTCTGAGGCGAGAAATGGAAAGCTGATAGCAAATATTCATAGTGGAAGCTGATAACAGCCTTAATTAAGCTGCTGCTATCTTTCCATGATAAATTTAGAACTTCTCCATAAGTCATCTGACTTTAATGCTCTATTTGCATCCAGGAGTGTTTGATTTAGATCAGTGTCTCTGTTAAGAGATCTGCAGATGTCTCTTTGATAGCCCTAGCTGTCTCTCAAGAAGAGCCTGGGAGCTTTGTTTTCCTGTGTTGCAGGGTAGAGAATGAGGTGTACATTGACCTAAAGCTGACCTTCCAGCATTTAGCTTTTTCAAGGCTGGCATACCCTGAGAAATACTTATTTCTTTAATGACTAATGCTTTCTCATATCATTTCTTGAACCCAGAATTCCTTAATCTTTTTGTTACTGTACTTGCTTAATTCAAAGAAGCTTTACCATGAAAACTGGATAAAAGGATAATTTCAGAATAATTCTAGAAGCTTGAGTGGGCACAGCCCAAGACAGTTCTATTCAGGTAGTGTTAATTGCAATTAAATAGAAAGGTTCTAAGATAACAAATGATGTGTTGAGTTTTTTGAGTAACAATTTAGTATTATGTCACCAGATTGTTTGGATGGATTTGTTGTCTTGCCGGTTTTGCTTTCAGCAGTTGTACGCATTGTAAATGCCTTAATCATCAACTGAACTGTCTGAGACGCTTCTTTTTTTGAAATTCTTTTCAGAACAGGGAAAAATAACTTAATTTGAAAGTTAATACTTGTATTAGAATTTTTTGATCCAAAATTAAATTGTTTTTCCTGTCTAGAAATTCTGCCATTGTTTCTGAGCCAGACATTTTAACAGGATTCTTCTTTATAGTTAGAAAAAATCATGGGAGAGTCTGGTGCTGCTTCCTCACAGAGAATGAATACACGCTATTCAGAAATGGTAATTCTCACAGTTCTCTAAACCTGAGATAAAGCAGATCATTAAGTTGATGTAAATTATAAAAGTCATCTGCATGTTTGTCTAGAAGTCCAGTATTCATGTATTTGGTGTGAAAACAAACACAAAACAGGAGAGTTATTTCACCAGAACCTGAGAAGTGGTGTGAGAAAAAGGAGCTCTGCGTGAGAGATGTGGAGAATCTGATGCATATGAGCACTTAGAACAGGCAAAAGAAATCAAGTGTGTTCTGCTGGATTCCTGCTGCCTGTACTTGTATGTGCTAGCATTCTCTCCTAGCTCTTTTCTGCTTTTCACTTTCTCCTTTTTTTTTAAAACATGGTATGCCTCTGGATTAATTTTTACAATTTTTTAAAGAGGATTTTGAAATTTATTTTGAATTTAGTTATTTTCCTGCATGTGTGCACTTATGCATCTCTGTTACTCTGTAGTGCTGCTAATTCAGCAGTATTTTGTAGCTTCTGAGGTGTTAGGATTTCTTGGTGTCATACCTTGGGGACAGGAAGCAGAAACAGTCAAGAATGATGAGCCAATATGCATGATTGTGACATGCTTGAAGTTACAAAAGTTGCTCTTCAGGCAATTGCCATTTGTGAGAACCTGATGGGTGAAGATAATATTGGTAGTTTTCTTATCTATCAGTCACTAAAACAGTGGCCAGTTGAGTGGAATTTGCACCTGCAGAAATAAATTTTTGAAATTACATCTCTGGACGGTTAGTGTAGTAAGATAGTTATAAAATTTTATATATTTTTTAATAGTTTTATATGTACATAGAGTTATATTGATTGATAGCACATGTAGTAAATTAGCTAATGATCTGTCACAAAAGTAGCTGAAAAATACTTTTCCAAAAAACTAAGAAGCTAATATTTACACTTCTGTACTCTATAATTATTCTGTTGTATTTGTCTGCTTGTGATCAGATTAGTTGTATTTTAAGGAATTTGAAACCAAAATTATAGATGTCTCTCTGTGCAGGGCTATGTTACTCTGAGGTACTGGAATGTTTCTGGACAAAATAAATATTCTGTGTGGGTAGTTCTGCATATCAGCAGGTGTAGGAGCATCAACCTGGCGAGTGCAGATCCAGAACACACGTGGGGCTTACATTATCTGAAGAGATTCTCTGCTTTGTGATTAGAAAGGTGACACATGTAAGAAACTCCAACAGATGAGTGGATATCAGTGTTGCTTTTTTGCCTCACTCTCCTCAGTTCACATACTGCCCTCTTTGCTGCAGTATTTGCAGAACACTTCACTGTAGTAGCTGTGTTTCCAAAGTGCTGCTGAGTACAGAAGCAGATGGCAGCTCAGTCATTTTTCCATCTTGCACTATTTATTTCTATTATTTCTCTGGAAACAAATTAATTGATGTTAAGCTGTTGCTTCCTATCTCCTGCTTCTCCTGTTTGCTCACTTTTTGTTTTTTTCATTTTTTAGGAGGAGAAGATAGAAATCAGATCTGGTTTCTGTTGATGGTTTTCTTTTGTCCATCTAGTCACGAATATTTCAGTGCTGTAATGAGAGGTTTTTGAAAAGCTCTGGGAGGTGATTTACCAAAAGACTAAAAATTAACTAAGACAAATTAGTTTCTTCCGTTTCTAGAAGCACACATGTCAAGATGATGATAAGAGTATGTCCCAAATACAAATTAGGGTTGAAGATTTGTGTGGGTTTTCTGGGTGCATAGGGAGACACCACCAGTTTAACTTCCTTCCATTTTGTGTCCTCTTGGGGCTTTTAAAGACTTCTGATGACTCCTCATGTGAAATAAACAGCTACTTTCCTCTCCAGCAGAAACAGTGCCAGGTGGATTTGGCACTGCTTGGAGGACTCTGCTTGCAAAGGTAACTATCAGTAATTCATTGCCTACATGGAAGGTTGTATCAAGTTAGGTCTTGTATGGTGACCGCAAACTCCACTGAATCTTTTTTTATTTGTTTGTTTTTATGAGATCATGGAAAAGACTGTAAGGTTTTTTTGTACTTAGTTGTCAATCCTTTAGAATATGGTCAGAATGAAATATTTTATTTTGTACTTAGTTGTCAGTCCTTTAGAATATAGTCCAAATAAAATAATTTTGACAAAATCAATTGACAGTCTGTTGAGAGGGAAGACTTTTCTCTTCAGAAGACATTTATCTGAAGTGCTAGACCATCATTCTGTGCGGACACATTTAATTGCATATATTTCAATTACTACTGGTGGGCTGGAGGAATAAACTAAATAAAACCAGGGTGGTGAGCATACACTGACCACGACTGTCATTTCACTAAAGAAAAATGTGTAAGGTTAGAGTAGATCCCATTGCCTTAAAGCTGAGGGAGAAGAGTTAAAAAAAAAAAATAAGCAACCCCAAGGCTGAGCTGAAGTTTGTGTTGCAAGATCTGTAAGGTAATCAGTACTGCAAAGACTTGAGCTAGAGTTGTGTGTCCTCTGTTGGAGGACTCTACTTTCTTTAAAGAATAATATGAGCTATGTGGATAGACTTTATTTGTATGGATTGTTAAGTGTGGAGAAGATGGTGGGAAAGAGAGGCCATTCAAATGGGTTCCTGCCCTCACCTCTCAGTGTGTATGATGGTCTCACATTCCCCTCATACAAGTTTGTGGAAAAGGTAGAGTGAGTGGGAGAGCCAGGAGCAGCGTTGATCCATCAGTTTAAATGGTCTCTGCAATCTTCTGGGTGTCCCTGATTTCAGGCAGCACCCTGCCTGACATTGGTGCTTCCTGCTGTTTGGAGGGCTCAGCTGCTTGTGCTGCAGAGGAAGGCAGAGCTGACAATTAGGTGGGCTGTTACTCACATGGCTGCATGGTGCTCCAGTTCCCAGACAGACACAGTAATCTGGGGTAAGGAGAACGCATTTTCTGAAAGCTGGCTGCGTATTTTGTTTGGGTGTTGCAAACAGTGTGAATTTCACCATAGGTTTGTGTGAATGGGACTACATTTTATTACTTTTTTCACTGTCTTTCTTCAAACCCAAGTCCTGATCTGGAAAAGGAAAGGGCACAATGCTGGACTGGTTTCCCGTAGCACAGTGGAGAGGAAGAGGATGGTACTGTGTGACTTGTGTAGGCCTCTGGGAAACTGAGACTCTTTCTTGGATTGACTATGCAAAGAACTGTGAATCCCAGAATAATATTACTCATAAATTGCCCTACATTAATTTCAATTCTGTGTAGCACATGTAAATGAAAATCTTGGAAACACGTTTGCTAAATCATGTGGTAAATGGTCTTGTTGATGACTGCAGAGTTGCTCTGGGGTTGGAGCTATTAAGCCCTTATTATGGGAATCCAACAGGGCAAATTAAGAGAAACCTGTGTGTGTGCTTGTTATTTTAGGACTTTTATGCTTTCTTCTGAGAGACCTCATGTAGGACCCCATGACCTAAAAAGACTTGATATCTTTTAGTCAGAGGTTAAGTTTTGAAATCTCAGTTACTGATCTATCAACAATAGAAACAATCACCTTAAGGGAGGGTTTAGTGTTGTTATTCTTTATTGCTAAAAAGCTAAATATTGCTTTTAGTAATACCTGTAAAATAGGTTTTTGGGGTTCTGCCTAGTTGTATGTGGTGTTTTCACTTACAACTGCGTCTTTTTGTAAATTGGGGGGGGATAATTTATATTTCATTGTAAGTAGCTGCCCAGTGGGTTTCTTGTTTGTTTGTAACACTATTGGAAGCATTCTTTAATTTGGGAGTGTTCAGATGCTATACATGCGTATACCTTGGAAATACTCTTCCAAATACACAAAACCATTGTGCATGGTAGCATTTCCCATTATAATACATTCTATCATAAAAGAACTAATGCATGATATTTTTTGCAAGCTTTAACTTTTACATTTCAAGGCTTAAATGTGCAATCCATTGAAAACAAGTATTGCTCCTGTTTATAGTGCTTGCTGGATACCTCCCCAGAGGCAGGATTTTAGAGATTTAACGATTTTTAATGCCAGTTTATGAATGCATCCTTTTACATAAATTTCAAATTTCACTTTGGCTCAGGTGAATCATCTCTCTCACTATCTCTTTTTCTAACTTTACCCAGCATTCTCTGGAATATTACCTATCTGAAAAACTGTCATAGTCCTCTAGTGCCATTTTTGCCAGGATCATAAGTGTTTTCAGTAATATTCGTGAGCAGCATTACTGACAGAGCTCGAGTTCCAGCTGAATCAGTTTAGTCTTTTGATGGCATAATTATTTTGCCAGCCGTCGCTCTTGTAGCAGTGGAACTCCCCTTTGAGGAAAAATGAGGTCATTCATCTTTTGTAAGATTCATACGTGAGCTTTATCACTATAGTAATAAAATTCATTGCTTGGTGGGTAACCACAAAGGACTCATAGGAATGAAAATTGTAACCATGCTCACATGCATTGCCATGTGCACAGTTAGGTTGCTGTTAGAATAAGCACATCATAATGCACCTGTAAATAAAGAGGGAATGTGTGCTTTGGATTAATTTATGGAATGTTGGACAGTTTGAACAAAATCATAAAAATACCTGAAACAATGCTCTGTCCTTCCTGCATTATCTCAGATTTCGTTGGTAAGGTTTGATAAACCTTTTTTTTCTACTTATTGTATGTATTTACAGCTAATATTCTAGGACCCTCTGTTGTCTTTAAATGACATTTTCCCACCATCATTGCCAGTTTGTTTATAAGGCTGTTATCTGCAATTTGCACAGGCAGTGCTTTGATGTCTTCTTTGTAAACTATATTCTACCTATATATATTCACTAGTGTTCACTTTTTAAAAACATTTTCATCTTTGTGTTTCATTTGAAATATTATTAAAATTATCCAAAATTATTCTTACCTGTGGTTACAGAGAGATTTAATAATTACAACATGTAGTATAGGGTCTGACTGACTGCATTGCCATTAAGGAATGATTTTCATTCACTGATGTTTTGGGAAGTTTCTGACCCTGTGAGTGAATATGTTGGGCTGGGGACTGTGGTAGCTTTGCTTTGGTGCATCTGCCTGTCTTGCCACTGTGAATAATTGTCATCAAGTGCAGGGGCGATTTGTAGAGGTCGGGCAGTGGTGCTGCTTTACCTGCAGCTGCCAGCCTGCCCACCCCTGTCTGCTGCACAACCACAGCGTCCTCATGGCTTGCAAATCACACTGCCTGTAGAGTCTGACAGTGCAGATGGGTGAAAAGAATAACTGAAGTCTAAAAAAGGTGTGTTCAGGCTTTTTTTTTTCCGTGGTGCCAAGCACTTTCAGTTTGTATTTAAGGAAAAGGGTGCATAGCATTTTGGAGGTGGCGTGCAACAGCGTGCAGGGATGCTTGGTAACAGCAGTATAGAAATTTCCATTCCAGAGGACTCCTGAAAGGAATTTCAAAGGCAGCAATAGAAAGGATGAGTGAATGGGCTGGAGCAGAAAAAATTCCCTTTGTTGTGTGAGTACATAAAAAGTACTTTTTAAATGAAGATTGTTAATGAATCCATTCTTGTTAATGTATCACACTGAGGTTCTGCTAGGCTCATCTTTTTTTAAAAAATCAAGGCAGTTGAACACATGCATCCAATGTGCATGGAATGCTAAAGCAAATTCAAGTCATTACCTGCTCTTCTTAATGAAGAAAGTGCTGGTGGTGGGAAGCGTAACAGACAATGCTTTTAATGAAATTAAGTTTGCACATAGTCCCAAGCATACTAATATCTCTAGGTGATACCCATCTCCTTAATTCCAAGATTTCTATTATTTTAAGAGCTATAGGTATCTAAAGAGAAACCATAAAATTAATTTTGTACGCCTTCATTTTTAACTGTTTGTTTTCCATCTCTTTCCCTCTTAGATAGAAGCTGATTTTTCAGGAACGTGTTACCCTTGTAAGTGGATCTTCTGATAAGGTTTTTAAAACATCCCTGAGATCCTAATAAGAAATGCAAAAAGGAGAAAGCTTATATTCCTGCAGACTACAGCTGCAGTGTATTTCAGAATATTGTGTAACAAATCACTGCAAGCTATTCTGTACAAATCATGAAACTGGATAAAATACCATATGGTGCTGCACAGTACTTCAAAGAATTATTTCAATGTTATGAATGGGCTAAAATATCACATGCAGATTTATTCAGTCTAATTGGGACTTCACAGTTGTACTGTTGTAAAGGAGAATATCTGTGCAAGCTAAGTTGTGGGCAGGGGAGGTGGAATCAGACTATAGTACAATAGAAAGTATGTGAGAATTAACTTTTCCTAAAATGCATTACAAACATGATCATCTAGCATGCTGTTAGCAGCAGCACAGTAGGTTTTGTGGTACTTTTGTAATTTGGATACTCTGATTTGGAGTCTAATTGGATTCCTGGGCAACACTGAATGGCAACATTCTTAAGTTGTGTAAAGACTATTTGAAATAATGGGATTGACATTAACCTTTTAAAGTTTCTTTTAAAAAAATCTGTTTGAAAAGATTAAAAATAAAAAAAATAAGCTGCAGAAGAAGCTTAGAGATTTCAGGAAAAATTCTCTTGTGTCATAGACTATAGGCAGTCATTCTGATTGGCTCTGTAATGGATGAAATAAATTTGTTTGGTTTTTTTTTTCCTGGCTTCCATCTACTTGTAGTTGGAGGCCAGGAAAAAAACATCCAATAAAAAACATCCAGTTCAACTTGAAAAAAACAGCTGGCTTGAAATTCAGCCAAAAAATTGTCATT
The DNA here is from genome assembly GCF_028551555.1 of Melozone crissalis. Lineage (NCBI taxonomy): Eukaryota > Metazoa > Chordata > Aves > Passeriformes > Passerellidae > Melozone > Melozone crissalis. The sequence goes on along the minus strand of NW_026535784.1, from coordinate 27,674,939 downwards.
TAGGAGTTCAATAAATACTTACAGAAAAACTAAAACTCAGGGAGGCACAGTATATTCAATGATTTTGTGTTTCAGGGAGGAGATGCTGATATAGATGCACCGAGTACTTCTACTTTTGGAAAAATAAAAAAGGTGCATTTGTCTTTTTTAAACAATGACTCACATTTGTGAGGTTGGTGTTCTATTGTTGCCTAAGCAAAAGTAAGGCAGGGGTGCACTGTTTTACTGGTTTTTGTGTCCTTGCCTGTGCTTATATAAAACAAATCAAGGCTGGTTCAGAATGCTGTGCAGAGCAAATATTTACCTTAAGCTCCTCTTACTTCCTGGAGTATTTTTACTTCTTTCTAAAACTGTGCACCTTGCAATCATTAAAATGCCAATGCAAAAGAGGAATTCTATGGACATGGCAAAGGGGATGGACAGAAGTACTGGGAACTTTGATTTAAATTGTTACAAAATTCATAAACTTCATCAGACTCTGTGATACTTGTAAGTCTCATCAGTGTGTGGCTGACAAGATGCTGTGAGTGTCAGGTAATCTCATGTCTTCTGCACATTGATGCTGTTTGCTGTGAGGCTGTGGAAAATGGATAAATGTTGGGCTGAAAACACCACAGGAAATAAAATCCACAAATGATGGGGTGCAAAACTTTTACCTGGCATAGGACTAATAATGATGTCAATGTTTTCCTCTTTAAAAATTATTATTAGAAGTAGCATCTTTTACAAAGGGATAGCTGCTGGCTAAACTGATTTTTCACATTTGAACTCAGAGACAGTTAATCATCTTTTAAGAGATTTAGAAGACATTTGTGAGTCTGATCTACATGTCATCATACAGAGTGAACTAAGAATTCTAATGGGAGCAGTATTTCCCAGAGCACTGGGAAATACCTGGAGAAAGGAGAAATTTGTTCAACACAGCCTCAGGGGAGCTGAGAAAGTCCCTTAGGACAAGAAAAAGCTATGTTAAGAGAAGCCTGAATATGCAAAATAGCTTTGGCTTGAGCAGTTTGTTCTTGCTATTGAGGAAACTGAGGCAGGGAGGGGAGTGTGCTTTTACAGTTTTGTTTGCATGTGCATTTGTTTTAACATTAACTGAAGTAAAAACCTTAATCTGGAATCACTGTGGTTTAGTGCTATCCTTTTCACTCCTTTTCCTTGTGCTATGACTGATTAATCTAGAATGCCTTCAAGTTCTGGAGCCCTGTGAAGCACTGCACGCACGGTGAACAGGATTTTACGAGGTCGGGCTCTTACTAGGAGGCTTAATCATCACTACTGCAATGCCTAATTTAAGGGAAGAATAGGAATGTTTGCCACTGCAGACCAGGAGAGGAACTGTGCCAAAGCCTCTTCAGAGCCTTGAGCTCCTGGGACCTGCAGTTCTTTCTTGGCAACACTGTGAAAATAGTGCATCTCTGTTAGTTCACTGAAAGATATTCCATCTGACTTTTGACCAATAATCACCTTTTCAGGGTAGTATATAAATTTTTTCTTTTTTTTTTTTCCTTGTTTGGGAAACTCATAATTCAGGTCATGAATGTGTATTTTGTAGTTCTATCAGCTCTTGTTAGTGTCTCATTAAAGGGTTCTCCAGTGTGTGGTATGATGAATTGGGGAATAATTACAGTTGTAGGGGTATTCTTCAGGTCATCTAGTTCAGCCCCTTGCTCAAAGCAGGGCTTCCTTCAAAGTGGAGTCAGGTGGCTGAGGGTGTTGTTAAGTCAAACTCAGAAATTCCCCAAGGATGAAGATTTCACAGCCTCTCTTGGCAGGCAGTTCCAGCCCTTAGCCATTCTCATTACGAAGCTGTGGGGATGCAGGCTTGGGTGACTCATTTTTTACTTCTGGGTAAGATGCAGATTATTTGAACACACCAAGCCTGTTTGTTTTTGATCTAGGGCTTTTAAACTGATGCACTCTAAGAATAGTGAATTGCTTTTAAGTCATTGTTAGGATTTTACTTGTTGGAATCTGTTTTGATATATTGGAGCTGCAAGAGAGTGTTTTGGAGCACTTGAGATGTTGAGTTCTGTTACCTTATAACACAGCTGACACACATTTACAGTTTGTTTCTCCTCTTTGTAATCCGAGTCTGCATTCTTGCCTGAGATGAGGAGCTTGCATCTCTCTGGTTTTTACACCTATCTCTATAAAGAGCTATTATTTTCAGCTGTATTCAGAAAAAAAAAGAAACCAACTGTTGTAATGTGTACATCAAGCTGCATAGCTTGAGGATTGTATTATTCATAAGAGAATATATACTTTATAGATTATAGGGTCTGAAAGTAGTTGATAATCTAGTTAAAACATGAAATTGCTGTTATGTGTGTTCTTGAAGGGAAAATAAAAGTAGGAAGGTGTAGGGTTTTTCTCATGTAACCCTCTAGCTAATCAAGAGTGTCTAAAATAACATAGGTCATTGAAGATAAAGTTATCTGAAAGGTTATATCACTTTTCATGTCTCTGAAAATTATTTTTCTTTCTGTATGAACACTACTATCTTTTGAAGAAAGGGACTTGACTGCAGTGCTAATGAAGTGTAAAGAACTAAAGCTGTCACTGCTGTAAATGGTATTTTCAGGAACAAGAAGTTAGTTTACTTGATACCTCATAGCAAATGTCTTCGAAAGTCTAAGGTGCTGTCTGTGTGAGTTACGATGAAAGTGCTGGGAGAGGAGGTGTTTATGTAGTCTGTCTGGTATCTCTTTTCCAAAATGTATCTTTGGGTACGTACTTTGGGAACACATTTTTAAAGTAAAACCAATGTGTTTAGTATACTTCCCTTACTTAGGGGAACTTGCAACTGGTCAATTACACCAGTAATTCCAAACACGTGTCAGAAAAACCCATCCATGTACTGTGCTCTGCGAGTTTTGACCAATTGACTGAGAAACTGTTTTTAAAATATTGTGAGAAATGTTCTAACATTACTGTTACTAATTTTATATATTCTTAGAGAAAACTTTGTGGTGTATTTTTTCCAAGACTTCTTTTTTTTTCAATATCTTTTAATGCATGTTTGTACTAGTAGTAGAAATTAAGACTTTTCTGTAATATAAACCTAGAAGTTGGAATGGATTGTGATGTAGTGAAATATTACCACGCTTCTGCTCACCTAAGGTTAACCTGGTAGGTCACTGGATCACCATTGTAGAGGACAAAGCAAACAGCAGCTATGTACCTGGTATACTTAGATTTTTTTGTTGGTCTCTGATCCTGTTAAAAGCCACTTGAACTCAAAGTGCTTGAACTAAATTGCCACGCATGGACTTTGCCTTAGAAAATGGGAGCATAGCCCCTGAGTTTTGGTAATCTCTTGTCAAGAGAAAAGGGTTAAGACCCTATTAGGTAGGAATCAGGCATTTGGACTTTTGAGAATCCCTGGATACACCCTTCTGATAACTGCAGGACCCTGTGTGTTTGTAACAATTGTGCTGCTAATAATATATTGATTCTTATTTTTTGTCAAGTATGTGAGTATCTATCTGTTCCTACATAGTGTTAAAGGGAAATCTAGTACATGAAGAACTCCAACCAGCTGTGTGAGTCCAGACTGAGAAAGGTGGAGTATGGGCTGTTAACAAAACCAGTTGATGATTTAAAGATTTAGCTGTATGAAAAAATTTTCCTTTAGATAGTCCTAGTAAATACACTATTACCTAACTTTTACTAAATACTTAATTGAATCTGAAATGCTGAATAGAAATACTTTTTTCCTGATAATATAGTATTATTTGTATCTTAAAGGATATGCAAGTAAATCCTCAATTTATGCATAGTTTTAATTTTATAATGATGTTTCTTGAAAATATGAATAGGTGTGCTGATCTTGCATCCAAGACTTCAATATTCATCTTCCTTATTTAGTTATCTAAAGCTAGGGAAGGTACCTTACACTTGTGTTCACAGTTGTTTGTTATTGGTCATTAAAATGCTGCACAGTCATTTGTTATAGGGTTAAAATCTTGTTTGGCCATTTGTTCTGGAGAGTTAAAACGTTGACTGCAATGTAAGAAATTGAACTCTGGTTGGATTATTAATATCTCCCCTAACTGATGTCTCAAATGAGAGCGTTGTCACTTAAAAGTAGTGGGCTGCTTTAGCAATCTACTTATCATGAACTCATATCCACAGTAGAATTGCATATAATGGATAATGTCAGAAATTTGGGTGGGGAATTAATAGCTGTAATTTACTTTCTGGTTGTGCTGCCTTTTCTTTCTGAGAAAATACATGTGCTTTGATATTTATTGCAGATACACATTCTCAATCAGCAATTAAGTTATGTTTTCTTATTGTGTGTAAAAAGTAATAAATTTAGTGGAGATTCTCTTGGCAGTGTGGGAGGGAGAAAGAAGAGTTCTAGTTCTACATTTACTTCACCTTACCCCATCTCCTTGCCACCTGCTCTTCAGCCATGGCATTGAGAGCTTGCCCTCCAGTTTGCTGCTGTGACTTCTCCATAGCTCCAGCCCTGCACATCACATCCCACTTTCCATCTCTTCAGTCAAATACTGAAAGTCAAATACTGTTTCTTTGTCTTCAAAATATCTTAGGGCTTAACAGTACAATAAATCAATCACTGGAGTATCCAGTACCCCAGTACAAGATCAAAATACAATTCTGAGTCAATTGCAATTCACTCCTTTGGGTTTCTTCTTTTTTACTTCCCAGAAGTGCTTTTATGTTGACATGTGTGTCTCTTGTTCATGCCATCCTGACGTGGTGCAGGACAGGGTGGTCTTGCTTGCACTTTCCTAAGCTCACTCTGGCCTTTTTGGCAGATGTAGCAGTCGTTTTTGTTGAAGTCAAGTTTGTACCATTCGACAATAGTGCAGTCTTCCTCTCTGCTGCCACTGCTCAGAGAATCACTGCCTTGTTAGCCCAGTAAACATTTTTAGTTTGAGTGCTGGCAGCTTATCATGTCAACTATTGACATTTGTAAATTTCCCTCTATATTAATGCAGCAGGAAAATGCCCAAGCAAGCATTTTTCTGCATTCTTTTTTACAGTAACCAGCAATGGCTACAAACTGAGCCTTTTGGGTGTGTTTCTGTGGAGTTGGTCTTAGAATTTCTGAAGTAATCAGAAGTTAGGAATTCTAAAAACAAATACCTAGATAGACTAAATAAGAGGTATTGTAACAAATTAAAAAATACTTTTTTTCTGTAAGAGTATAGAATTGATGCCAGCAAACTGTTTTATGACTTTACAGTACATGATAATGGTTAACATAAGTCAGTTTCTCTGGTTGAAGATATCCATTGTGTGTTCTTCTCTTGGGACATTCCCTTTTCCTTATGCATTACAAGGGAGACAGAGGCATGTGGCTTTACTGCTGAGGGAAAGAGCCTGTTTTAAAATTTGCAGAGGGAATTTGAATTGACATAGTCCAGAAGTTTTGGTTTGTCATAGGCTGTTGGGTTTTTTGGTTTGTGGTTTTTTGTTGCATTTTTGTTTTTTGCCTTGCCTTTCCCCCCCACACTTATTTATCTTTTGTCCCTGTGTCTAATTGAAAAATATTGTGCAATCATTTACTGAAGTCTTCCATTTCTGTGACGCACTAAATTTCCTTATTTGTGCCATATACTATATGGCATAATTACAGAATTGATCCAGGAAAAAAAAAAAAAGAAAATGCCTTTGCTTTTGGAGACTTCCTTTGAATTTTCAGTCACTGGTGTAAAGGCTGGCAATAGTGGTCAAGTTGAATAGACTTAGAGGGTACCTCTAAGAAATGAAACCTCTCCTAGACTGAAAACCACCTTAAAATCACTATCTTATTTCTTTTATTTATGGATACATTTTATGTCAGCATTAATTTTAAAATTTCATAAATCTTATATGTAATACATTTAGATATCAAAATCAAATACAATAGACACACCAAGTTTAGGAAGTGAGAAAATGAGAGAGTGGTCCTGGCAGATACAATCTTGCTACTGCTTTCCTGTGGTATCAGTCATGGACTCTGTAGCAAACATGTAATAAAGATTGCATCAAAATACATGAAACTTACATAAACTGAGAAACATTCTTTATTAATATTTAGCTTTAAATGGAAAATCTCACTTGCCATTATACACATTTTATTCCATAATTTTTTAATGGTTACCTTGCCGCATGTATAATGTAGTTTTTAAATGTGGGGTTTGGACTCTTAATTCCTCTCCATTGCAGGACAGTCTGCTACACAAACTGCAGAAATATTTAGGCAACACCTGGAAAAGGATGACAGGTTTAGATTCAGGAGACAGATGTGTTTGAGAGATCTGGTTGAGTCTGCTCCTTGTTTCAGTAGTTTGGATGACCTCTGTTACTTGAAGGGCTCCAAAACTGGATTGGCAGCACCATGTGCCAGATTGAGTGGCTATTGCCTCAAAGAAAAACCTGGTTGCTGCAGGTGTTCCTACATGTTCCTCAAATGTACCATTCATTTTAGTCTCTTTCGATGGTTTTTGTGTGTGTTAAGGATGTCATGCTTGTGGTGTCAACAACCCAAGGTGCAAAGAAGGTCACTCTTTCCAGTGGTGCAGACTTCATACTTGTGTTTTAAAGAGCATCATCTCTCTCCTGTCCCTGCAGCTGTGTTATTGCACTGTTAATTGATTTGAGATCCTGGACTGTATCTTTAAGGTGTACTGGTAGTGTTTGTGGAATAAGACAGAATTTTACTGACCAAGGCATGAAAGAAAATCAAGGTTTCTGACAGGTTATATGGAAATTAGCTCTGAAACAGCTGATCTGAAGAAAGAAAAGATATTTCTGTAGCCTGAGAGACTTATCCATGCAGAGTTTCAAAGTCAATCTTAGCCCAGTGGATCTATCTTTAAAAAGTTGCCATTTTAATTTACTGTGACACCTGGTAGGCCACCAGCCCCCCAGATATTCCCCTGGTATGCTGTTCCACTTGGTTCTGTCACTGCAGGAGCAGATTCCAGGCCTCAAGCTGGCAGAGGATCACCTTCAGGAACAAATGGGAGTCATGTACAGCTGAAATAATGGCTTCTGTGTCACTTACACTATTACCTTTGGTTCTGACATTTACCTGGTGGGAAAAAGAATATGCTTAAGTAGGGCCATAAAATATTTGGTTTTCTGCCATAAACTAAAAGTAGTTAATAGGGAATAAGTGTCTTAGCTCTAGCCAACTGAACTTCTTGTTGCTATTGGTCTGATGGTGTAATAACTCTGGCAAGTTCTGCGAGCTGGTAAAAATAGTGAATGTCTCTTTATGTGAAGACTTCTCAGTTTATTGAGAAATTTCTAGGAACAAGATCAAGTTCCATTGTTTAAACATATTTTAGTAGTACATATCACTGGAAAAACTTTCAGTATGATTTTTTAGTCTCGCTGCAGAGTTTCTTACTAATGTGTTTGCTTTCTAATGGATAGTTTTGGTTGGAAATCTGTGGGGAAAAAAGCACTATTACTCTGACTTAAGCATTTTAGAAAAGCTATTTCTACCTTTAAAAGAGGTAATTTGAGAAAACCATAACTTTTCTAGTGGTCTTTCTCATGGAAATATGTTTAAAGATAAGTATCAAGAGTAACTAGAATATGATGCAGAAAGAAATAATCTGAGAACTGAGAATTCTGTTCTTTCTTGGCAGCATCTAAGCCAGTCTGACCAAGAACAAGACTTCTCTGACCATCTAAGCCAGTCTGACCAAGAGCAAGAGTACTCCCATAGCCATTGCTGTTAAACTGTTCAGGCCCTTGACAGCTGGATCATTTACTGACCCTTCTCTTCATGTGATTTCTTCTGGGATCAAACACAGCAGTGCCATGCTGAGCATTTCCCAAATGCAGGAGGACTGAACAAGAGACAGACTTATCTTAGATTGATGACTAGATTGATGGTAAGCAGCACAGAAGGTTCAAGCCTCATGCTAGCATAAAATCATTTGACAGATAGAAATATTTGCTTATAAATTGAAAGAGTAGGTAATAATAGTGGTTTTTTATGATTACATTACATGATATTTTGTGATTACATAGACTAATAGCTAGCAGATGGCAGAGTGTACATTTTACTTGTTTACCAAGTTGATGGATGGCAGTGATTGAAAAACATTTTTTCCTTGTTGCATTACTCTAAAAGCTTGTAGTGGACAGGCAATTTACAAAATGAGTCAACAATAATTTGTATCTGCTCTGGATTTTGGGGGGCATCAGTTATTCCCTTTATTTTATTTGACTTCTCTCAATGATATTTTCTTCTTAGAGGAATGGGGTAAAAATGAAATCTACTTTGAAAGCCAGGTCTTTAAAGGGATGCATGTGTGCTTACAGTCTTCATATACAAATAGTGTCTATTTGTATAAAGAATAAATGGTGGGAGGTTTTCTCCACTGTTCTATTTCAATGTTTATCATATTACTTGGACATTTTGATGTAGAGAGATATGCTCTGTCTTTTGTTTAGGCACCTCAGCACAAATCTACATTGCTATATTGCATGCTACCAAGAAAATTAAAACTATCCAGTCGCAATAATAATTGCAGTGGTTTTCATCCCTTCTTTTTAATTGGTATTGACTTATTCATATTATCTATGTGTATGTTTTAGATGTTTCTCCTCTTCAAGTGTTGTTTGGTTTTCTTTCTTAGGTGCAATGACTTGGGAATACTCCATAGCTGTGCAGTTGTTTCATGAGTAGTAGACCTAAAACCTGACTTTCTTTCTAGGCTCATTGCCTATGTATTTTAGTCCCCACTGTTAGGTGCTCTGGCTCCCTGCCATGCTCCTCAAATGTACCATTCATTTTAGTCTCTTTCAATGATTTTTGTGTGTGTTAGGGATGTCATGCTTGTGGTTTCAACAAATAGAACATGAATTTTGATTAGTAGTAGAGTGACTTTTCTTCAAGGGAAGAGGGACAAAGCTGTGGTTGCTCTTCCTTCAAGAATTACTGGGGGTCCTATTGTTTCTGTTAGGTTTCTGTCTTCTGTGAAATTCATATCCGAGACATCTAGTATCTTGCAAAATTTGATAGAACTTGGACAACATGGTTCAAATTTTATGACTTTGTGATTAGTCATCTCATAATAGCATTTTTTTTTCTGGAAAAATCAAGCTAAAACACTTAGATGGAGCCAGAATGTCATTTCTGTTTAAAGAATCCAATAAGACCATGGATTTTTTTCCCCTTGGTAAAAGAGGAAGGGAAATCATTGCAAGAATTACTGTGACTGGACAGGATAAAACATAACTTGAGATACTATTTTCAAATAACAATACTTTTGCCTTTCAGCCAGAGGAGGTTTCATAACATATATGCCTATTTGTAACAGAACTATTGAATCTGTTTAAAACTGTCTTTTGAATTTCCTTTATGAATTTACACACATGATAAGACCTGAAAATACACTCTATCTGTTCAGTTTTATATCAATCATGGATAAATCCACCCAGCCTCTGTAATTCTGCCTTACAACTACTGTCTCTCAAAGAGTTTTCATTGCTCCAAACTGCTAGTGGCCTTTCAGCAGGAGGAAGCCCACAATATTGTCTTATCTTGTGTGATGTGGGGGGAAAAAATATATTCAGATAATTGCTAGTTTAGTGAGCTTGTTTGTCATAGGCCCTATTCCCAAGGTACCCTTTTTTCTGGGCAGTAATTGATCCATTTTTTATTTCCTTCATCTTCTGCTTTCCCCCACTGCATTCAGATTTTTGTGGCAAATATGTATGTATATATATGTCAACAATTACTGCCTTGTTCAGCTTCCCTACCCTTGACTGAATTTTTATTTTGCATTCTCCACAAAGTCCAAGTTTCAGACCGGTATGATAATGTGACATTTTCCAGCTTGTATCAGTAGAGATGAAATGCCTTTGGTAGTGATGCCTAACTCTGGTTGCAAAGAGGAGAATGAGAAATAAACAGTAGAAATCTAGCTACCAAGGCTCCAAATTGATTTTTGTATGGACACCTGACTTATGTACAGAATTTCACTGGTAAATGCTTGAGGTCACCAGGACAGGAGAAGAGCAGGAGTAGACAAGAAAGAGCAATGCTTGTCTGTCCTCGTACATTTGTATTGTGCTCTTGCTGGGAGAAGATGAGTGCTTCAGCAAAAAATGACTGTAGAAACTGAAGTGAACTGAAAAGTGACTAAAGAAACTGCAGCAGAAACGATTTCCAGGTCTGAATTCACTGTGTAATGCTTGCTGGATTCAGATGAAGCCAGGTTATGGGGTGAGGATCACAGTTTCATGAGCGCTGTCAGAGTCCCTGCCTGTGCCTACACCTGCCTGCCTGAGTGTTAGAGGGGATGAATGCAGACGCAGGCAGGAGAATGGACCCACCTTAAAATTTACTCTATGAATGTAAATATTTAACTTAGGTGAGCCTTGGTAACAGGGAGACCCCAAACTTTGGGATGGGACAAGGACCTGGGCACAGACCTGGCTAGGAGTAGCAGAAGATAGGGTTGCTGCCCTTGTGTAAAGTTTCATGAAAACTAATCTAAATCCTGATGTGGAAATACACATCCACCTTTCTGGTTTAGAAAATGACAGTGATTGACATGCAAGTCCTGTTAATGTGCAGATCCCAGGGTTTTGTTAGGATTATAGATGATAAAGTAAGGGATGGGTCCTAATTAAACAATATATAGAATGTACAGTTTACTTCACTTGTCTTTGCTCAGACTTTTACTTGCAACATTGATTCTTACTTATGCATGTAGTCTGCAGACTCTTCTAACAACGTGATACTTCCATTAACCATCATCAATATTTGCAAACAGGAGATTCATTCACATTGGGTAACAAATAATTTGTTCCTCAGAACTGTCTCAAAGAATATGTTGCAGCTTTTTTACCAATTAATCTGATTTGTAAGATGATGTAAATATTGATCAAATTTCAAAACTGAACCTCTGTAGTTGGGGAATGTAGTGAAAGTTAACCACAGACTGTCATAACTGATGTGCTACATATTTAGTTTCTGAAGTGTGAAGGCTTCTGAGAAGGCTATGAACTTTTACCTGGTGATTTTCCAGAGCCATCAGGAGGTGGGTCTTCAAAAAGCCTTGAGAGCCAAGGGAAGCTCTTAGAGAGGAGCAAAGTGTCGTTGTCTGCTCAAAGCTTAAGCTACTGTGCAGGCTTACTCCCAGATTTGCAAGCGTTGGTTCAAGTACCTGCATCTGCTGATTTGTGTGCTGCTACCGTGTCTGTGTCCAAGGAAGGTGGCTCGAGTATCTCAAAATTAGAACAAAAATATTCAGGTTTTCTGATAAAAACTGTCTGCCATTCATGATTTAGCAATAGATTTTGCCTCTGTATGTTTCATAGTAGTTATTTTCACCTCTTAACAGTTTACTAAGTGATACAAGTAAAATTTGTTACTTTTTTCCTAATTTCTGATTTTCCTTTGGTTTTTAGAGAAGACAACCTATTTTATTACTGCCTCTATGCCAAGGAGCATGTTTTACCTTCTAACCAAAACCAAAACTGAAGGTATTTTAAATGGTGCACTACTCCATCTTTGTTTTCAGACTTGGCTGTATCAGTCTCCTCTAGTTGATTTAGGATGATTGCTTTTCAGATTTGCAAATCACTGCTTCATAAGCCACAACAGTTTTGGGGAGGTCATGGAATTGGTGGGGTTTATTCTGTTGTGATTTTAAAAAAGCAAAAACCTGTTGTATCTCTTTAGCAATTAAAAAAATATTTACTGCCTGGCATATGGCAGTGTTTAAGCACCTGATTCAATTTAGAAGAAATAATTTACAAATAGCTTAGTGTTATGAAGTTTGGAATAGAAACTACTCATATATTGTTGCTTAGTCAAAAAACACTAGGTTCAATAGCAATGCTAACACAAGGCTTTGAGATGGTATTTATGAAGGGTTGAGGGAAAACAAAAAACAATATGAGAGAAGAAGTAGTTCATATCTCCAGGAGACATATTTTCAGTAACAAAAAATCTTTGTTCTTTCAAACATTGTTTTTGTAGTCACTTTTCAAAATTAGGCTATTTGTGGTAGATTTTAATGGAATTGGCATATTGCATGCAGAAAATAGAGTATATTTGTAGCAGTGTAGGTATATTAAATTATTCCAGCAAATCACTTTAAAGTACGAAAATTGTACAAATAACACTCAGCCCTGCACTTAAAAAAAAGCGATTAGAAGATTCTACTGTTGTAGATCTCCAAGAGTGACTAGAAAGAATGAAGGAAAAAATTATTTTTGTTTCCCCTCTGTTTGTGTCATCTGTGGACACCAGTCCCCTCTCCCTTTGCCAAATGACACTGATTTGTTTACATGTTTTGATTAGGAACCCAGGCGTGATATGGCTCATATTCTAGATACTATTGTTCGTCAGATAGGAGCAGACATCTTGCTCAAGGTCACAAGAAAAAAAATCTGTTTCATGATGCTGAATATAAAATTTTTTCTCTCCATTTAGTTCCCTCTTTACCCTGTAAAAAGCTTGTTTGGAAAATTGAGTACTATCCATTTGTACTATCAGTTTTCTGTGAGAAAAAATTCTTATAGTTAAAAGTAGGATATTGATCTGTATAACATCTCTATACATAAAACATTCACTGACATATCTTCTCTATTTCCAGTCTATCCCTTACAGGGAAGATCACACTTCTTGCCTTTATTTAAGAATAAATAATAATTTTAAAAAGCACTCTTTCCCTGCATGCACACTCTCACAAATGATTGACTGTATTTGTTTAGATCGCTTGCACTGTCTTGGGGAAGCTAGAGGGAAAATTGGAAATGCATCTTCTGTATCTCTTGTGTAAATTAGTTTTTTGATCGTTTTGATAGAAGATAATTGCTTAAACATGACAGTTAATTTGTGTTGTGTTCCAGTGTAGAAGCTTCAGAGAAAGTGTGTTACAGCATGTACAGCTGACTTTACTTTCAATTTTCTTGACTTCATACCAGAGGCATTTTTATGTCTACTAGAAGTACAGTACGTATTTTTTGCAGTATGCTAATACAGCAATCTGTGCAAGATCTTGCTTTTAATCTTACTTTGGAAGTTACTGGCAATGACCATGTCTTTGCTATAAAAATTACAAAATTGGGAAAATGTAATAGTTAATGCCTGACCCTCAGGGTCTTGTAATCTAGCTGAAATCAGTTTTTCCAAGCAATGAAAAATATACTTAAATCTATTTTTTATCAATAGTTTATGGGAAGGTTAAGTTAAAAGGCTTATTTTTAACACCTTTATATTAAATATATTTATTTGTTATAGTACATGGATAATTAAAAAAAAATTTGCTTCATAATAAAGCCTCTAGTATTCTAATCTGGGATTATAAACAGGCATTGGCTTTCAATGAAATAGTAAGTGAGTGAATAATCATACTGATAATTCTGGCTATAAAAGAAGAAATCCAGGTGTTCACTATTAGTCTGTCCAAATCAGTTCTCAAATCCTGGTGTCTGACATAAATGGAAGTGAAGCAATTGAATTGTAACATAATGCTGTGTCATTACACCTCAGTCTTAAATTGTGCTGGTACTCAAAGTCGTTTGGAGAAACTTGGAAATCTCCGTGGAATTGATGCTGTTATTAATGAGAAAGTAACGAATCACTGTATGTTTGATCGCACTACGGTGTTGCAGAAGAAATGGAACAGGAAATATGAAAGTGTCTGAAGGAAATAAAACAAGCAAGGAGCTTCTGGTATTGGTTTGTTGTAGAGGCTCTGTGTCCCTGCCTTGCTGTATCTTGCTAGACAAGGAATGCTAGTGGCATTTCATAACAGCAAAAGTCTGAGAGGATGAGAACGTGCTGATGACCAGACACTGATTTACAAGGAACACTTTCACTGCTGCTTGGTTATGAGAAACATAGCCAGCCTTAATTTTTCTTAAGGCCTGAAGCAATTGCATGAAGAACAAGTGTAAGGAGAAGTGTTAGGCTTGAGAAAGTACTGATAATTTATGCCCCTTGTTTAATGTTTGTCAGTTTGGGCATTGCCCCTAAATGCAGCCAGTGGCTGTGATGGGGCAGGCTCTGCTGCTTAACCCAGCTTGGGCTCCTGGCAGCTCCGGGCCCCTGGGGTAAGCCTGGTGGCTCTTCTTCTCTCCCCAGCCCACAGTGAGCATGCAGTCAGCAGGACACAGTGAGGAAGGGCAGAGCACTTCAGCATTTGGAGAATAAGCCCTGCTTACCCTTGCTGTGATATCTTCAAATTGCTGCACTTGTGAACAAAAGCCTCAGTTGTGGATATAATGGTATTTTATATTATCATAAAAAGTGGGTTTAATGGTGATTTGTTTGCTGCTGTGGCTGAGTTAGTGAAGCAGCACCTCTGCTTCTTTTCCTGAAGAAATTTATTCTCAGGTAGGTTTTGGTTCCTGGCCTGAATACTCTGTGCAAATATCAGAGTGGTGCTGTCTGTTAAAATACATCATTATTCCTTTTGGTACCGTAGCATAATAAATATGAAGTAAAAGATTTTAAAGGTACTCATATATCTTCCCAAGAGACAGATTTTTGCAAATCTGTCTCCATTTACTCTCATTAGTATTAAATCAGTACAATTGATAACAAATGTCAAACTGTAATGTTTCTGGTGAAGCAGACCATCTGCCTGTTTTGTAATATGAACATTTATGCTTACAATCAGTATACTTCAACAACTGGGCTGGAAATGCCAGGTAGTAATGTCTGTTACTTGAGGTCTCTGAATGCATTATGTATATTGGAGCCATAATTAGTTCCATGCATTCTGGCAAATGTAGTTATTAAAGTGGATTTTTTTCTGTGGATTGCTTACCTCCCCTGAAAGTACCGTCCTCCTCTTAGCCTGTTTTATTTCTCTGTGATTGATTGTTTCTTACTAATATATTTACTTCTCAAGCTAGTTTTCTCTCTTTGAATAACTGGAATTTTTGAAGGCTGACTACCAGCTAAAGTAGTGTTGTGATATTCAAACAGAATTATCTTGCCATCAAGTTACCACTTTGTTTTGACGAAAAGTTTTTGATTAAAAACAAACAGTAAACCAACTAAAAATAAAAATATCTGTGAAATTCCTTGATTAAAGCTTTCAGGACTGAAGAATAACTTGCTTTACTTCTGCAGGGAGCAATGGAAAGGGAAAGATGCCTTATATTTCAGATGACTGTTCAGTTGTCCTTCCCATGTGGATGGAGGTGCTTTTATTGCATGGGTGGGTGATAATGGGCTTCAGTCTCTTTGGTTTCCCATAAATCTGATTTCTTTGTCAGCAGTTGAGTCCATGTTTGTAGTCTGACATGAGCAGTTCTTGGCTCACATGGCCACTCTGTATCCGTGTGCTGTGGGAGTGGAGTGAAGCCACCATGTTGAGGAGAGCTGGGCTGAGAATGTTCCTGTGCACTTTGGGTCCTGCAGCACGGATGGCACAGTGCAACCACAGGAGCTGCTGTGGAGGAAGCAGGGAGGGCTTTAGCACCAGGCCATTGTGGTGCTCAGCTGCCCAGAAAACAGGGAATGCCCATCTGGACAGTACATTTAATTAGTAGCATGGCTTCAGGAAAATCACTGGCAGAGATTAAAAGATTGGGAGAGGGATATCTCTGCTGTTCCAATTTTTTACTCAAGCCTTTCTCATTGAAGAAAAGAGTCTTTGATGTCTTTGACTGTGGAACCTATTGAGATTCTGGTACAAAATAGATTGGGAGTTTTTTTGAGATAAGCATTACTTTTTCTGGAAGGAAACTGGAGAATTGTGGTATATTAATAGCAAAGCTCTATATGTTATGCAGGCATTTTTTTCAGCCAGAAACACTGTAAATAAAATCAGTGAAAAGATGTAAGATGCATTCTTTATTCTGTTTTACAGTAACTTTTTCAATTTGAATATGAAACAGTTGCTAACGTTATGCACTTAGATAGAGAAGATTTGCTGATTTATTGTGTGATACATAAACTGATCCCTGTACTTACTAAATTTCTTTCTCCATTGTAGTTTAAGAATGAAAGATGATTGAGTTATTATTTTGTTTTTCAATATCTAATGACTTGAAATAATATTTGATAAAAAGAAACTTGGGTTTTATTTGTTGTTGTGCTGCTGGTTTTCAAACACTGGCAGAGCTACTTTCCTACTTGTGGCATATGATGCAATCTGTGTTTTTAACAAACTTTCCCTGTTTTGCTGGTTTATTCAGTGTTTTCAGAGCAATATGTTACATTCCCAGCTTTCATGTTTGGCTTGGAAACCTGCACTGTTTAAAACTTGAAAATAAGCAATATTCATTCATTCATCTTGGTTTTTTAATATAGTACTGGGAGATTATTCTTAGAGTGTTATGTCTTAGCAACTACACACATAATATGTAGGTACATATATAGTGTATATTCTTGAACATTTATTTATGTTAGGTTTTTGCATAAGTACTTAGCACGTGTTTGTCATTACCAGTTGAGGCAGGGATAAAAATTCATCCTATAAAATACAAATATCTATGTTCTGTAACCTATTTGTATTTCTGATTTATCCACTGAGTCTTGGTCTGGCAATACAGCAGAGATGTCCTGTGTACTGAACATTAACAATTTTTAGATGCTTCAAAGCATCAAGATTTTTAAGCAGAGGAGTTCAGACGGTGAGAAAAATCAATTGAACAAAAACTTTGCTTGAGATTACTGTAGTATTTGATGCCATTATTTTAAGCAGAAGCTCGGGTAATGTGTATATAGAGTTACAATCCTACAATAAAATCAGAGCCTGCATATTCTGCCAAGGCTCTTAGTTAAGTAAGTATTCTGCAGAATCTGTCACTTCATGTTGAGGAATGCAAGAGGCAGCAGCCATGCAAAATTGCAGCAGGTTTTAAAGCTATAGAACTTCTTCAAAGGAATTAAAATGTTTTAAGTCACAGTGTATCATACACATATCCTTATAGAACACTTAAATGTAGTAATATTAGGATGTTATATATTTATGTGCTCTGTGCATATGATGCATCATTGTGATTTAAAACCTTTAAATCATTTATTTTTTAATCTACTTAGTTTTGTTTGTTTTTTTTTAATTATTTCAGTTCTCCTGATCTCAGTAATAAAAGGCAGCTTCTAGTATTCTGTTTTGATGTGGGTTTTTTGGAAGGCAAAGTTTTGGCAAAAATATGCAGGAATTTCCAGCTTTACAGGCATGCTTCTTTAGATGGCCTGTGCTTAATTAATGTGAGAACTGCAAGACTGGAGAGAGCTCTCCCATTTTCACCTCTAACCTGTGTGTAGGACATACCAAACAAACATAGGCCATAAAGGGATGTCACATGTGTCTGTTTTCCAGGCAGTAAAGCAACTCCTAATAGTCAACCAATATCTGCGTAGTAAAAAACACCAAAAAACCAAGACAAAACCCCCAAAATTGTTTTTACCAAAATGTGCTGTTAGTTAAGGCTTCTTTCTTAACAAAACAAGTACTATTTTCTTACTATTTTAAGTAGGTTTGAGCAAGTTGGTAGTCATTCCATTTTTTCATAAACTGGTTTTTACTTTTATGTCATTGTATTGTGTAAAATAAATAACTGTTATGTGTTTCCTGTGATGACAACTTAGTTGCTTCAGATATTATGCATATTCTATCAAATCTTTAGTTTCAGAGAAGCTGAAGGAGATGATCTAGAAACTGTTCAGGCTCTGAGCAGAACCCTAGGCACGGACTGAGTTGCTAGTTAGTCAGATGCTTAGAGACTTCTCTAGTTTGTTCCTGAAATGTGCAGCACCATTTGTAGCTGATATGTCGCTGACAAGTGATATTCTTGCCTTACAATTTTTATCTAGTTAGGTAATTCAAATAAATGGGTAAATGTATCCAGTATATGGAGTGAGCTTTCTGCCTACTGCTCTGCTAAGAGTTGGCTTAGATTGCTCAGTTAATAAAAGTTTTAGATGTCATGTCTCTGGAAGGCCCAATATAAAATTCCTCCAGCTAAGAAACATTTTTATCATGAATTGTTTCCTAGTAAAAAGAGAAGTCAGTGTTAGACTTTATACATAGTCTTTTCCATAATAGTTGTTAAGAAATTACATTTGAGATTGACCTAACTCAGGATAATGATGACTGCTCTGAGAAACAATGTGCAGTCTCTGTGCAGGTATTATTTCTTTCATTTTCTCCTCCTTATATAACCACTGTATTTCTACAAGTCTCTCATCCAATTGCCGGCCCTATCCTTTTATCGTTGACATTTTTCTACACATCTCTTAAAAAAATAAAAGGTGTGTATTTGTTCATTTCTTACGTGACAAGACCCTTGCTCTCTCGAGTCCTTCTCACAAGGGTCACTTTTTGGCCATTTGCTCTTACTTATACACAGGATCTAAATTATGGTGCTGAGTGACAATTCTGTGCTTGTGATTTTCAGCTGTACATATTCCTTGACACCTTTAATGACTCTTCTCTGTTCTCTTTGCCTGCTGGTTCTGACTTTCCCTCTAAATACTTTGCATGAATGTGTTTCTCCTGGGGACAAATCAACTGTTCTTCTTGCATAGTTGCTATTTAGACTTTCAATGAATAACCTTGGTAGTGTGTTTGATCCTGAACTTCTCAACTGATACTTTTCCTCTACCTGGAAATGTCATTTACTATATATAACGTTGGCATTTTTTTAGTACCCTGTGGTCTGAACTTCCTGTCTTGACAGTTTCATTTCTCTCCATCCCTTCTTTGTCTCTGTATGTGCAGTGTATGAAAGAAGCATTCATTCTTTTTCTGACTGTTCTATAACTTGGCTGCCTTCCAATTAATTTTGGGGATCAATATGAAGCCATTCTCTCTTACTCATAATCAGAATATGCTGTCTTGTATATTTTACTTTCAGTGTTTTCATTTTAGCACAACATGCGTCAGTGAATGAGTTACATGAGTCAAATGAATTTTAATTGGAGCTCTTGTGTCATACATATTGCTTAAAAATATTTTAAGGCTGTTTTCTTGTAGCCTCTCTATCTTATTTATGAGAATTATGTTCAAATGAAGTTTTAAGTTGTTTGTGGTTCTCATTTGTTAGATTTTAAAGTGAGAGTACATTTTTTGTGATTCATATATGACATCTCCTGCAGTCCTTTAGTGTTTGGATCTTGCAGCAGGGTGGGAGCTGCCAGTTTGCACCATGGGCAAGGGCCATGAGACAAGGGAGCGCCTCCCGAGCTGTGGTGCTGTGTACCCCGAGAGCAGCAACACCTCTAGCTCTGACCTTGAGTCTTACCTATATTGACATTGAACCAGCTGTCACATCTGTAGGGCTGATAGAATGTTCCTACCATCGAATTCCAGCCAAAGAAAGTGTGGGGCTTTTTTTTAAAGTGTCAAGGGCTGAGGCATTTTGGAGATTGTTGAATACAGGCAAATGGTTCATTAGCGTGTTGTTGCTAGCTGCAGCTGCAGAACTTGGGAAAGGGTGATCAGTTATGCAAAGGTCAGAGCCTATTTGGAGGCTTGTGTTTGTTTCAGTCAAAATGTTTTAGCTTCAAATGTGAACTAAGGAAAACCAGTTCCTTCCAAAATGGTGTTTACGTGTCATGACAAATTCACTTAGACGTCACTGACTGACCAGAGAGTAGCTCTGAAAGCTATTATGTTTTGAAGTTAGTTCTGTCTAAACCTTTAAAAAGTGTTAGCAAATTTTCAAGTACAAATGACAAGTTTTATCCAGATGCCTTTGAGAGACATTAAAGTCTTCTACTTTGTTTGAAAGTTGAAAATTTTGTTTTTTGTTGGAACAGTTTTCCACTTGAATGTTTTGTCTTTGTGTACAGTATTTCAATATTTTATGTGTATGCAGAGATCTGGGTGGGTTTTTTTCAGATGTAATTTAGTATCTCCTTAGTAGCCATAGAGCAGGAAGGTAATTATTAAGAGAAGGTATTGTTGAGATTAGTCTTCTAATTTTCAAAATGAATGTTCTCCTTTTAAACAGAAAAGTAGTTCAAGCATCCTTAACACAGACCCTGCAAGGCTCTGACAGTAATTTCTTTATTATTTAGATATAAAGGCAAGAGTGATAAATTATCCTTAAGACCTGTCTTGGAATAGTTGGGGGTCAAAAATTTCTGTCATAATAACAGTATGAAATTGTGACATCTCTGTCAGCATAGACATACAGTTATTATTTTCATTAACCTTACCTGCATACTGACTTACTTCGAAATAACATTTTAGTTTTAATATATGACTAAGATTAAGCTAGTTTGTATTGTAATCTGGAAAATTGATTTATGTTGACTTTACATTTTGGTGTAAAGGGGAAAAAGCAATTAATTTTATTCTGTTTTCACTATTGGTCTAGAATGGGATATTCTACATGTGAGTACAGGCCTAGAGGGAGCAGACAGTGGTTAGCTGAACCTCCCTTATTCCTTCCTGGAAATTAGTAGCTCTTGCTCAGTGACAGCCTTGTTTTGTTTTTGAGTTAGGTTTTTTTCTTCCCCTTTGCTGAATTTCTGGCTTGTTTGTGTTTTTTTCTCACTTTATTCTTCCTTCTTGCGGTCTCCCTAAGACAGTTGTTCTGGCAGTCGAGGTGCCCCATCCCACACATCCAGGTAGCCCCTCTCACTGTGGGGTTTGGATTGGTGGATGCTGAGCTCCCCTGGCTACTTGCATTGCTCCTACCCAGTGTCTGCTCTGTCCTGGGGAACACATCCTCCCTCCTCCTGGTTTGTGAGTGGCGTATTGCAGGTGGCAGGGTTGCAGACACCAAGCTTTGCTCCTTGCCATCACTTTGTCATCAATAGTGTGAGCATCTTCTCAGCTCTGCAGAAGCTGCTGTTGTCCTTCACTTTCTGCTGCACGTAGGAGGGCTGCTCCTACAGCCAGCAGCTGTGTGTGTTGTCTGTGTTTCCATCTGCTGGAAGATGCTGTCACAGACAGGATCACTGCAGGATCTTCAGCAGCTGTGCTCAGAACAGTGCTCTGCCTTTGGCAGGTGTGACTTGGAGCCTCCTGGCTAAAGACACCTCGGTGGTTTTCACAACCAAAAGTTAAAGGTGCTAAATGGCTGTGACATGCTGGTGGTGGCTGCTGTGGCTGGCATCCACACCTGGTCATCTGGGATCTGCAAGAAAGCAAGAGGAATAAACTTCCTCCAGTCTGGACAAAAGGATGTCAGTAATCTGAAATGTTCTTTGCTGCCTTCTTGTGACCAGGATCAATGACTACCAAACACTTTGTGTTGATATTGATCACTAGATTTACAAAAAAATATATATATATTCCTGGAAGGCATAAAACTTTCAATAAAAAGAAAGAATCTTGGATGGTATTTGTATTTCATAGTTATGCTATTAGACATCCATAAGCAGTTTTTGTTTTTCTTTAAAAAAGTTTTGTAAAGTCTTAATGCAGGAGACTCACACAGGCTTCTCAGCAATCATCATACAGAATATAAATATAGAAGTATTTCTAGTATGTAATATTTCTAGTGCATTTATTAACAAACAATAGCAAAATACTTTTATTAAAGCAATCATTAAGCTTGGGGAAATTAAAAAAAAAATATGCAGTGTGTCTAACCTAGTCTGTCTAGGCATCCTTTGCCTAAAGGCTGTGGTAAAGCAAGTGTTTTGCTAGATTGTTCGTACAAAATAGACAACTCTGAGTAAGTGTTGCTTCAGATGTGTGTTATTTTGAATATTCATGAAATGAAGAAATTAGAACTGACACTTTTCATGCTGCTAAAATTCTACTTGGCCTCCCAAATCTAAGAATTACTAATTTCAAAGGGACTGAATACATGTATTTCTCTTAAACCATAATCTTTTGTTTGTCCATTTCAATGGCATTTCTCCTTGAAACATATTTAGGAGGTTCAAATGAGGTAGAGCAGACCTCTG
Organism: Melozone crissalis; assembly: GCF_028551555.1. Classification (NCBI taxonomy): domain Eukaryota; kingdom Metazoa; phylum Chordata; class Aves; order Passeriformes; family Passerellidae; genus Melozone; species Melozone crissalis. The sequence continues at coordinate 27,653,110 of NW_026535784.1, read as the reverse complement.
TCCTTTGTTTATCTTGTACTGAATTTTTCCTTTAAGCCTAAAGATTTGGTTTTTAATCTCTTGAGTTCAAGATGCACTTTGCAGAATATTGTTAAATAGATTAAATCCAAATGCAAATAGATTTCTGCAATTGCCTAATTTTCCCTTTTATTTTCTTTTAATGTGTGCAGTTTTTCTATTACTAGTAAAAATAGTACAGTACTGGAAAAAATATTGGAGCTGGGGTAGATGTGGAGACAGAAAATATCTGAGTAAAAAGATAACCTTGCTGCAAACAGACTTTTCACAACACAGTTTTCTATCTTAGGAGTAGAAATTAATACAGTGAATTCATCAAAATATCTTAATTAGAGCTACAGGTACTATTTGCTCTTTCAAGCTAGGTATTGATAAGAATCCAGCATTTAGAAATTGATTTTTTTTTTTAATCTTACACCATTCTCAAAATTAAGATTGATTTGATCTGCCAGCATGTAACCTTTACAAATCACAACACTACTTTATCACTTGATCCTATTTCTGAGGAAAATCTACGCAGATAACATAGCTTCCATTTATTATTATCTCAAAATCAATACATTCCTTGTAAAATTCTCTGCTTTACAGAAGTTGCTGTAAATAAAAATGTTTAATATGGAAGTGATTTCTTTAGAACAATATTTATGAACATAATATTTGATAAATATACAATATTTGAAGCAAAAAATTAGATTTGAAGAGTCATCTATTATGTAGAAGTTATAAGCAGTAGATTTTATTTTGGAAGTGTGGAGATGGAAATATTTTTTTCAGTGGATACCTATTTTTATTCTGTATGTCTCAAATAATGAGCAGTGCACAGCTGTAAACCAGCAACATTGCATGTCAGATAAATATGCTTTTCAAGCTAAACAAAATACTTTCTGCAGGTGAATAATCTTCATTTACCTGTAGGTTTTTAAATTTTCTTCAGTTATATTGTAGTCTTCATTAATTTTCCTGACTTTATGCAGAAAAGCTAGTGGTTTGTGACTATTATGAATAATTCTAAATTAGTATCTAACCATGTTCTTTCTTGTATATATTCTGGTGTGGAAGGAACCAAACTATATAAATTGTCCACCACCAAAAGAGACCTTTCCCTGAGCTGTGCCATTTCCCTCACTCCTCACACCAGCTCTGGTATTCAGCATGGGCAAATTCTTCAGCTCAGTGACCCACTGTGAGCCTGTGTGAGTTGAGGAGCTTGTAAAAAATATAATCTCCTTACCTGAAGGTCAAAGTTATGAAGTTTTCCATTTTTCAACTGTTTTTTCCCAACCACCTGCTTGCCGCTTGCATATCTTGGAATTTTTCATAGCACAGAACCTTATTCTAAGTGAAGGTGTGAAACCAGGGTTTTCTCCCTTCTGCTTCTGTGGACTCAGGAAAGACAAACCCAGTAAAATCAGTTGGCTGTTTTCTCTCTCATCCTGATGTACAGCTGCTATATAAAGCACTGCAAATGGGTGGGAAAAGAGTAGAAGGGAACAAGGGTACCACATTTGGCAGTGGCCTTTGCAGTTTGAATTAAGAAATGCTGTAGATTGTGCTGCTGTAAAAGCATAAAAACAAAGGTACTGGTTAGGCCAAGCATTCAGCTGGTTTACTCTTCTGCTTCCGTCTGTACTCAAATGTGAAGAGGAATGAAAAAAATTGCTATCTCTTTGGTTATAAGAGACAGTGAATAGTTACATCTTCAGTCTCAGGTTGATGTTTTCTAGCACAACTCTGTGGGACCTTTCTCCATAGAGAAAACATTTATTTGTACCCTATTTGTCAATCATCTGTCACTTTCTCTCAGAGAATATTTCTCCCATTACACCACAGCAACTTAGATTTTTGGAGCCTACCTTTGAAAAAACTTTATCAAATGTCTCCTTTATCACATTCATTTTACTTCTGTAAAAAAAGTGTTCCAGAAATTTGAAAGATCTAGAAGAGAGAGAACTGTACAATTGTGTAAAATCAGAAGTTTGAATATTCTCCACTGCATCAGTGGAGTGTTAGATGTATTTCTTGTGTGTGTGTGGGTCAACAAATGGTACTTTTATCATTTCTTGGCAACTACTGCTACTTTTTAAAAATCTGAATTTGATCATTGTAATTCAAGGAGCTACAGAGCTGCTTTGGAGTCTAAGATCTGAACATCTTGTCTCTAAGGCAGCTGTCTGACAGAAGTCTCCAGAACATTATTCTCAAATATTATCAAATTTTTGGGTCAATGGGGAAAAAAAATCCTTCCATGGGATGAATTCTGATTTTCCCATTAGATGGGGAATGGTTGTGCTTTATTGTATTTACAGTCTTATGACTTCCTGATATTCTCAAATAGTTTTCAGTTTGGAAGGGTTAGAAGATAATTAGGCATAAAAAAAAAGTCTGTGCCTCCTTTCAGTTATGTTGTTGTTCCTGCTGATGATTTTTTTTTTAAGTAATCTTGCTGTGTGTAAGAAAGAAGTAGATTTTCCTAAGGTAATAATATTATTTTAGAAGATCTTCTAATATAATAATTGTAAAATATTTGTTGTTTTGCTGATCAAAACATTCTGAATGAAGGAATCAAGTTTTAATTTTTTTCAGTTACCCAGAATACTCAGGGCCAGGTGATAGGTCTGGTCTTCAACTTTATTTTCAAGAAGCTGATAGAAAACTTTGAAAGTCACCTTTTCTACTCCCCAGATGAGACACGGTAGCTATACCCATGGTGTTAATCTTCTCAGAATAGGATCAAAATATGATCCAAATGGGATCATTCAGATCATTTGCCAGGAAGGGAAAGGGAAAGTTTGGAGATCACTTATGAGAAGGCATGCATTTTTGTAAACTGAGCAAGATTTATATAACAATTAGTGAGGGATATTGAGCTAGGCAACCCTTGAACAAAAACCACCCTCTTAACAAATCCACTGGGTTCTGTGTCTGTTATGTATGCCTGAAATCTTTGTGCTCTTTACCTGAGTTAAATTCAGTAATTAGTAGTGAAACCTGGAGAGCTGTAGGAATAGAGAGTGCTGGCAGCCCCTTTTCGGTGAGCTTGGCTTTGGGGCTTCTGGCTTGTAGCAAACCTTGACCTTGCTATGGAGGAAGGGAGGCAAACTCTGCTTCCTCCAGCTGCTGCTGCTGGCTCCTGCTGGGAGAAAAATCAGTGAAGATGGTATATAAATTGGTAAAGATTCCAAGACTGGAAGAGAAAGGCTTCTTTTGGCACATAAAGGTAAACTTTTATGTATTTAAATAGTTCACATTTCTCAAGAGAGTGCTTCCAGTTATACACGTTGCTTCTTTTGGTGAAGGGTGTGATTTCTGATTGTTCTCTCTGTTTGAAACATGGTTTTCAAAGCATATACTGCTCCATGCACCAGTGGAGCTTCCCTGACAAGTACTCTTTACACTAAATAAGCTAGCTATAATGTGTTCTTTATGCAGTTTGTAATAGAACTTTTAAAAATAAAAAAAATTGCCATAAATTCTGTGGTGTCTACTAGGTTTGCTTTGTTGTCGTGAAGAAGTATGTTTGGAAAACTCTTGGGAAGCACCTTATAAACCTGAGCAGTTAGGTATAAAAATATTAGGGGGATTGAAGATTTTCCTACAATCCTGTTAAAGATTTTTTTTAAAGGATGCATAATTGCATGTGGATTGTAAATTATTATAGGAGACAATTATGAAAGAAACAGCTGTGGTAATTATAGTTTCCATCCAGTATGTTACAAACTGTGGGGTTTTTTTATTACTCATCACAGATTCTGAGATTCTGACTAATCACTCTAAGGTGATGTCAAAGCTTACTTAAAACTGGATACTGGAATGTAAATCATTCCACAAGAAAAACAAATTTTTCATAGTGATAGACTGACTCACACATGTGTCTGACCTTGAGAAATGTATGTGTAATTTTGTTCCAGACATCAGATCCCTTCAAAGTAGTAAGATTAAGTATATATGTAAGTGTTAGCAGGTTTAGTGGCATATGGCTGTGTACACACTCCAAAAAATGCATTTGGTTTCATTTTTTATTTTATGCTTGTTTTCTTCTGAGTCTAGACCCTAGTACCCTCTTCTTCCTTTCTCCACCCTCCAATAAAAATTAATGAACAGTGTTTCTTACTGCTACCAGTAATGTTTAATGATCTTAGTAGAAAGAGGCACGCAGTTATTTGTGAAAATTCTTCTGGTTTTTAGCACACAATTCATAGTGTGAACATATTAGGAGGAGACAATGGGAATCTCATAAATAACCAATAGAAATATATTTTTAAGACTTTATGTTGATAATGCATTCACAGAGCTTACAAACTTTAGAGCAAGTAACAATGCAAATCTTTCATGTAGGTATTTTCCATCATTCATCATGTTACATGTTTTCATTTTTTCATGGTACTTCTATACTTAAAAATGAACCTTAAACTGAGATGATTTAATTGGTTTGATTTGTTACAGACAGTTCTGTATGTTTCCTAGATGTTTCTTGGAATCAGGCAATAATTTAAATACAAAAAATTTAAAAATGTATCGAAATTGATAGTATCTTACATGAGTGTTTCTGTTGTATGCTCTGGCTGTGTTTTAACAATAATTTAAAAATATTTGATTTTTTTTTCTTAGTATAATTTGCTTTGGTACTTGTTGTGAAGCATATGACACAACAAATATATTGTACATAGCAGTCATTATACCAGTTGGTATTTCTTGTTTACAGCTGAACATAAATTCTTAGCTCTCCATTTTTGTTTGCCTTCCTTTTCAATATGGTATGCCTTGAAGATACTGCTGGTAAGCAATTCCAGCAAAAAAAAAAATCCCTGTTCCTAAGCACTGGTTATCTGTGTTCATCACAGCAGCCAAGAGAACAAGAGTCTGAGCTGTACAGGTAAACCTAATGGTATCAATTAATTTGAATTAATTGCCTTGAATGAACTGTCTTTTTTGCTCTTCTCCTTGGGTTTTTTTCACCCTTCACCAGCAGAAGTGTAAGAAACCCAAACTTTTGACTTCCTTTCCAGCATGGAAAATCACCAGCAATTTTACAGAGCACAGTGATGTTATTGGTTGTTATTGCCTTGAGACAAAATACTGGAATAATAAGAGAGTTATTTCAATTTCTTAGTTAAAAGTTTTGCTCTAAATAGGAGTTACTGTGCCTAATGATGAGTTGAATATAGTTTATACTGAGCTTTATATCACGGGGGTTTTTTTTTGCTTTTATCATGTTTTTTGTTGTTTATTAAAGCTAAATGGCTGCAGTAATTTGTTGCACTTGTGGTATGAATTTCTAGATGTATCTTCTGTATGCTGATCATCTTACTCTGCTGTGGCCTTTGGGGAATTATTTTGTCCTGAAAGGGCAGGCTGGCTTCTAGGGCTGAAGTGTTTGTTGGAGATGAGGATCAACAGCCTCAAGTTTTAAGCTGTGCTGGGAGTAGGAAGTGTTTCGATTGGTTGTTAGGACAAATACTTTACCAAAAGGGTTGTCAAGAACTGGAAGAAGCTGCTCAAGGAAGTGATTGAGTCACCATCTCTGGAGGTGTTAAAAAAAATGCAGATGTGGCACTCGGGGACACATTTTTATTGTGGGTTTGACTTTGGACTCAATGACCTTAGAGGTTTTTTTCCAACCTTAAGGATTGTATGATTCTGTGGATTGTGTGGCTAAGGAGAGCCTGCAGCTGCTTTTGTGATCAGCAGCTTATCTGATTCTCATTTCCAGGTGCAGTAGCTGCTCTGTTGATTGGTAGGAAAGCAGCCTGACAATCCCCAGTATTCTCTCTGTATGTGGGATGTTCAGGCAGGATGCCTGTCTGAAGGGAAAAAAGAAATCCTTTACTTAAAATTGCTTTATCACTTAGAATAAATGGATATGTAAATTCTACCAAAAAAAAACCAGAGCAGGTATTTGAATTGCTCTCTTTACCAGACATAAAAAAAAAATCTTGCTTTTCTAGAGTTGTGCAAAGGAGCTTACGTGTTTATTAGGATCTTTTAGTACCTGACATAATCCAAAACTTTACGTGGTAGTAATGTAATTTTTTTTGAGATGCTGAGATGACCATATAAAATGATCAAGAACTGCTTTATGACTGTCTGGATTACTCAGTTTTACACAGGATGTTTGCAATGGGAGATAGCAGACATGCAGCATTTGAAAGGAGGGAAGTTTATAACCACTTTTGACTCTTTGGCATGCTGGTGATAGTCTGTATAGACTCAAGATATATAGGGAGATTTTAAATTAGAAACAGAGGCTTTGTCCTGCTGTCAGAATGACAAATATCTATTTCTGGTATTTTCTCTCAAGAAAGTATTAAAAAAAATAAATTATAAGTAAGTGCAAATACAGGTGGGTTTGTTTGTTAGTTGTTTTTTTTTTTAAATTTTGTGAAATTGATAATAAAATTTTTAGCCATGTTTAAGGGAGATGGTTCTGAGAGAAGGACACTTGGGACAAAGATTACCATCCTCAGGATAAAGTGCTGCTCCTCTTTCTGCTGAAGCCTGAGAGAGGAGTTCATTGATCTCAATAATGAAGACATTGAAAAGTCCTTCAGCAAAACCGGGAGACCAAATTTGACATTGTGATGTATCTAAAGTTATTTCCTGAGGAAGAAGGAAATGGGGGAAAGATGTCAGGTAACAAACCATGACCTGCTAGACCTTCTTGGAACACTAAGGATTTGGGGAACAGCTTAGTTTGTTCCCTGCAGAGAGTGTTTAGGGTTTTTATGGGTTTCACTTTTTATTTAAGAAGGAGAGTGTCATAATCTTTCCTATGCTTTTAGGTAGTCAGCTTCCTTGACAATTGAGTTGATTTCAGCCAGAGCAAGGAAAGAATGAAAGAGATGGGTAAAAATGCTTAGGGTCAAAGGATACTCTAGCTTTTCTCATGGTTAAACACAACCTTGTGGGTCAGTGCATGTGGATGCATTCAAAACAATGTCAGATTTATAACTCATCTTTTTTGAAAGATGAAATTTTCATTATAATATCCTTTGTGTATGTATTTAAAATGAGCTTGTTTGGCAAAATAAAAAGGTTATTTAGTGAAGGGAGGAGAAGTTTCAAGTAAACAGTAATTAATCCCTTAAATACTATGTTGCATGAGTCTGTCTTGCTCTGACAGATATAATTTTCAAACAAAACTGTGTATCATATGTGTGTAAATTGACAGACTTCCATGTGCTTGTTAATCACAAGATTAGAGAGAAAGTAGAACTGAATTTAAAGCCTTTTCAAAAAAGGCTTGGAGCAGTGTGTTTTCAAGTGTTAGTCTTTGGGAAACAGGTGATTATACTGCTCATACTTTTGTTTAAGAAACGTTTATCAAGTGCCACTGCTTCTGTGCATCAGTACCAGATTGCTTGGTTAAAATACATATGCTGGCATCTGTCTATTTTGCAATTAAGCATTAGGCCCACTGCACATCAAGTATCTGAAACAGCTACTGCAAACGTGAGTGCTGATACTCTGTGTGTGACTGCTGAAACTTGTCAGTCCTTTGTGCTCCTATTATTCCTGGAGTCTAAGCTAAACAGACTGACTGCTGCTAAGAAGCTGTCAGGGGATGCATGTCAAACACTGGGTGTATCATGAGATCAGACCAGGGCTGGGATACATAAGTCAGTGGTTGGAAGAGGGAAAAAAAGTGACCTTTTTCTCTCAACATTGTCTTTACACTGAATGGAACAGATGAGTTTCTGAATTATTCACAGTACTGGAAGCTTATAATCATTAGCAATGGTGGCAGCAGCAGACTGTGGAGACAGGGCTGAGTATTTTGTTAAAATGCCTTATTCTGAAGCTCATCAAAGGATTCATTTCACAAAACAGTCTCTGGGAATTTGGGAATTTAAGATCTGTGGGAGAAACAACATTTTCTTCCAAAGAATTGAGAAAGAGAATATTTTCTTCTGAATTTTGTAAGGATCAGTGTTAAGATAAAGGTTAATATTAATTACAGGTTTTACACAGTAATGGAACAAAGAACTTCTGTGAAAAGGGTTTGCTGTTTCAGTGAGTAATCCCAATGAGTTGATTAGTGTTAGTAATAAAGCAGACCTTTTAACCCATAATGTAATTACTAGATATATAAATTACCTCTTTATCTAAACAAATAATTTAATACTCATAGTAGCAAAATGAACTTGAAACAAAGATAGTAAGATTGTCTTGGGTATAACTGATATGCAGTGGAAGGTAAGGCTTTTCTTGATCTCATGAATAGTTTTGCCTACCTAAAATACAGACTGTTTATAGTTTCCTCGAAATTGTTAGCTTCTAATGATACAGTCTTTAAAATTGTTTTGTTTCAGCAGGTCAAATTTAGTACCACATTCTCTAAAGTTTCTTCTTTTCAAATTCTGTAATCTATTGAAACTTATTATTATCAAACTGGAAAGTAGAAACTTGGATGCAGTGTGTAATAATTATGCCATGATTATTTAGCATGTTGTCAGTGTCCTATAATGCACCACTCATCAGTCAGATGCTATTGCCCAAATAAGAGCTGGTGTGGCTGCATCCATTATCACTGTTACTCTCTACTGTGAGCTTCTAAAGACAAAGGTTCTGCATATGGAAAAAACAGGGGAAAGGCAGTGCAAAGAGACTGGAAATTAATGTTCACACCTCTCAGGAAACCAAGTTTTTAAAAATCTTCCAAGGCGTTTACAGTTCTCTTTGCTTTTAAAAACTGTTTCTCGTGGATAGGAAAGTGTGCTTTGTAGGTACATTCTGAATCTTCTTAGATAATGTGCCATAGATAATGAACAGAGACTTTCCTAGTGGTCCACTTATTATTTCAACATTGTTACACTCCACAGAATGTATAAAAACATTTAAATATCTGTAATAATACACTTAAGAGTGTTAAACAGAACTTCTGAGTGCCTGCCATTTTTGGTGTTAATTGTTCCTCTGGGTTGTGAGGGTGGAAATAAACTGGCAGGTGGGGAGGTGCTTGCACGATGTCACCGGCATTCTGTGCCTTCCACTGCAGAGAGCAGGGTGCTCACAGTGGGTCTGGCATCCCACTTGATGTTGGTCCTCTTAGGGCTGCTTTTATATGCTTTATTGTACTGCTTTATTTGCATCAGGCCCCAGCCTGGGTTTTAAGGTTTGCTTCAAAGCCTTCCCCAGCCTCAGGTGACACAAAGGGTTCTTCCTGTTACCCAGTGACTACTACAGGGTGTCAGACATTCCCTCTGTGTTTTGGGGGTCAGGCCAGGCGATAATTGCTCCACCACCTGGCACCTGCTAAAACTAGACAGGTGAAGACAAGCCCAGACAGCTCTTGAGACTCTGAGCTGTCCAGTCATTGCAAAGCCTCTGGCCTTTCACCAGCATTGACTAGAATTCTATTTATTATTCTACTTCATATATAGAAATAAAATTAGATTAAAGCTTTCTGAAATCATGAGCATCTGTCTTGTATTTTCTGTCTGAGAGAACTGTGTCGGTCAACACTACCAAATGCACTCAAAACAGACTGACTGAAGTCATAGCTGCAGGTCAGAAAACTTAATAAAATCTGGCTAAGGAGGTCTTTTTTCTTTTTTTTTTTTTTTTTTTTTCTTAATGCTAAAGCAAAGCAGATACAAGCAATAAGCTAATTCTGTACTGCCTGCTTTCTCCAAACTCTATCAGATCCTTCCTTGTTGCTCCCCCAGCCTCAGAACCATCCTGCGTGTCACCAGGCCCAGCATCAGCAGGAGAGGGGTGGGATTATCCCAGGGGTGCTCAGGCCCATTAGGCTGCAGAGCATCAGGATCCAAGGTTGGATGAGTGTTTGAATGAGAGCATGTCCAAGGGCGAGAGAAGGGAAGGGATAGCTATTATAGTAGCTATTGTTCCTCATTTTGCTTTTTAAAAAGAATGGCTTTTCTTGTTTATTTAATTTCTTTTATTTTAAATAAATTTTAACCTTAATTTCTTGTAAGCATCTGCCAGATCCAGTTTGTCTCTTCTTCAGTCCATAGGGGGAACATAGACTCTCTCAAAAGACTCCCAAGCCTTTTTTTCCCTCTGGTTGCATGAAGACCCAGATTCTAGAATTTTATCACCAGGATTCTGGCAAATGTTAGCTTTGTGACTCTGAACTACGTCTCGTTTCATGAAGCGAAACTGCTTCATGATTTATGGATAAGGCATTCAGAAATTCAATTGAATTCCGAAATTGAGACTGACAGACTGCTTTCTAAGGAAACTGCATTGTGTCCTGTCCCAAGCATGGCATGGGCTGAGCTGGTCTGTGCAAGCATTCAGGACTGATATCCTGGTGAGGTAAGGTGCTGCCTCATTAGTTCCTTATATTGTAGCTGTTACTGAGTCACTGTGGCACAATCTCCAATTTAACAATTCTGCAGGACAGTCAGTGCTCTTAAATCAGAGTCATATACCAGCCCGTAGTGGTTTTGCTGATCATGCCATGTTTTTGTGAAAGTAAATAAGTACTTTAAACAGGACATGGAAGATGCAGAGTCACAGCAATGTTGTTGACTTGCTGATAGACAGTATTTCTCAGGCAGCAGCCCCTGATAAATCTGGCACCTTTGCCAAAAGCTTCTATCCCTTAGGTATGGAGGAACATGAGGAACATAGCCCTGAGGGAACAACAGGTAAGGAAACACAAAGCAATACATAATTATCAACATTTCACTCTTTTTAGTGATGCTGGTTTTGTTCCCATAAAAAATTTTATTTTGGTTGATTAAATAGATAAAAGGAATTTGGAGGCAATTAATTTTATGTTTTTCTAGCTTCAAAGTCCAAAACCAGCATAGAATTTTTCTCATCTATGGTATTTTGCACATTTATAGGCTTTGTAACCTATATTTAAAAACTTCTACGCATGTTTTTTTTTGATGGTGAGGATCTCCTGTTATTCTTCAGGAGAGACAGAAGAGTAACTGCTGAAACATTTAACTTACATAGGTATAAGAACATTCCTGCCTTGTCCCTCCAATGCTCCCTGGGGCTCTTGATTTGGTCACTTTTAGCATAAGTTCGTGAAGAGAATTTATCAGCACCCTGGTGGTTTGAATATAAGGTTGCTGAAAGCATGGGGGAGTTAGATTAGATATGTACATTTCCCAAGCTGTCTTGAACTAGGTTAGCTAAACAGTGGGCTTTGTTACTTTAGATTTAGGAGAAGACTACTACTACTACTACTACTTTCCCATAGCATGTCTTTCATTGGTGGTTTTTATTCATATATGTTAAACATCTATTTTTATATGTGCATGTATGTGCACATACACATTTCACCAACTTTGTAATGTTCAATTAAGCTTTCTTAACATTAAGTAAGAGCTGCAAATGGCATAAAATCTGATAGGTATCCAGATACCTAATCATTCCACAGAGCTATAAAATATCTCTTAACTTTCCAATCTCTCTTTTACCTTCTTTGCTCTAGTCTCCATCAGTATATTTCAAACTCTCTGTACAAGTCTGACTTTCTCAGTTACAGCTGTAGTCTTTTTTCCTGGGTTTTGTTTGCACTGCTTGCTGATTGTATGTAAGAATTCTTTGATTACATATACTTCTATCCAGTTATTTGGAGGCCCCAACTGACTAACAGGAATATTAAGATTTCCTTTATTTCTCCTGTTCTCCCATATGAAAGATAAACTCTCCCAATACCAGCAAAGAACCTCTGTTAAATCTTTTTCTTTCTGAAGCCTGCTTCTTGGAAGCCTCAATTAACTTCAACACAAAAATTATGTTACTAATCCTACCCAGCAGCTCTGTGCAGCACTAGCAGGCAGCCTGGGTATGAATCGAAGGTGTGGAGGAGCACATTCATTGTTCCCAGCTGAATGAGCCCTCCCCAGAAGATGAGTGTGTCCAGAAATGATAGCTGAGCAGTCTGAACCCCTTCATTCACCCTGCTGGGTGTGCTCATCCTTTCACCTGGGTGCGTTAAGAGCCTATGATATTAATCAGAACGGCTCCAGTCTCAGAGCTTATCTACATCAGTGGTTTTAAAAGTGCACTCTTCTGTCAGCATTGCTGCATCTGCACAATAGATTTTGCTAGCTTAAGCTATGACTTCTAGTAAATTCAACTGTGCTGCCAGAATTTTTCAGTACAGACCAGATCTCTCAGTACTGCCATTTTAAGCATGTTGCGCATGAGCCTTGCAAATACAGAGATAAGATTTTGATGCCACTAAGTTCAGGTGCTTGTGTAAGGTGTTTCCTTCTTTTCTAATACCTGCATTTCTTCAGTCCTGGACCACCCCTCAGGATCCTTTTTTTTTTTTTTTGTAAAAGTTTTCTAAATTCTTCTAAACAGAGTTAATGTAGTTAAAGAACTTGACCTTGGATTTCCTACTATTCTAGAGTTCTTCACTTTTGGAGTGACATGAGCCCCTCTGCTGCATTGTATCAATCAAGAAAGTTTCTAGACCCTATCTTGTTATGCATCTCATGCCCTCTTTCTGTTTCCAGAAAACTATCTCCAGTATCTAGACAATATAGCAAAAAGTTAATGCTTGGAAGTGCCTATACTGGAACTGATGATTTTGCCCTTAAATACAGAATAAGAAAATCACAAGTCATTTCATATTAAGTGTAAGGCCGTGGAAAGATGGATGATCCACTTTGTGTTTCATATTAAAAAGGAATTATAAATATTTGAAACAGGATAGAAATTAAACTACCTGCTCATCCACCCATATGGACTTGTCTGAGGCATCTTGACTGTCACCATAGGAACGATTCTCTTCCTTCTTCTGCTTGTGTCTTCTGTGTCCTGTAAATGAGTGGAAGCCTCCAGTATTCGTGGCTTTGTCTTGCACCTCTGCTTGCTAAACTTACTTGATAAGAAATACAACTACATATTGTTTAGTTCTGGTGTGACTGACCTGTGGAACTGCTCTACAAACTCCTATTGGATCTAAAAGGACTTAGTTGATAATTGGGAAATATTTTCATTATTCATTTACAGTTAATTGTGCATGTGTTTGGAGACCAAATTTTCATTTATGTTGTTAATGATAGAAATAGCCCATTCTTTAAAGGTCACCTTCAGATCTGTTGCTGAAGTGGATTGTTACGTTAATTAGTAGGACTTTTAATCAGTGCTTGTACTAAGATATTCTGAGTATTATCTGAAGTGGTAATTTAAAGAATTTAAAGAAGCATAATATGAAAGTGCTCAATACTCCCTGCAGAAGCCTGTGCTTGTTTTGCAAAACTGGAATCATTTGGCAGTGAAGCATATTTTAAAGTTGAGACTTGGTTCTCTGACGTGTGAGTGCAGGTGCTGTCCCTGGGCTCTCTAGCAGCAGGTCAGCTTCATGTCCATGGTTGAAATTTGGCAGCATTGGAAGCACAGCCAGGTGCCCAACTGTAGGTAACACACCAGGGAAGGAGGAGGGCAGCCTTTGTACTACTTCCCCAGCTTCCTGAAGAAGGCTTTGAATTATTAAGGGTTAATTGTTCTTTAAGTAGTTACAAGGGAGGGTCTTGGTTGGTAGCCAGGTAGGGTCATGCCGGAGGAGGCTGTGTGGGCACTTCCAGAGAGCAATGTGCTCCTTTGAACACAATTGCTAATTACTGTGGGAAATTTTGTGTCTTACATAGTTAGCCAAAGAATTTATTTTAAAACTGCGTTATCCTTTTGTTTGCCCTAATCAGAGTCTTAGTTCTGTTGAAACTGGAGACAAAACCTGGGAGGTAAGAGTGGAATGGGGTAATTACAGGACAAAAAGTTTTTGTATGACCTTTAAGGTAAGGCTAAAAATCTGATGCAATGAAAGGGATGCTTTGAAGGAGTTAGAACAGGGATTACAGAAAGGAAGTGATCCAGCAGGGCAAACAACCTCCAGCCTTTACTGTCTGCTGATGTTGGATTGTGCTGAAGAAGAGACAATTAGAGGTTGTGACAAGAGGACACAGCTTGTGCAGAGGGGGAAGCAGGAAGCTGGGGAGTATAGAGGAACACATGACAGCTGATACCATCTGAATAGATAGGATAGTTAAATACAGTAGTAGGGATTGCTAATGTGAACATAATCAAGTTAAGCAGTACTTTACTACATCTTATGGTGGCATTCGTAAATGATATTTTACACTGCTTTATTAGGAGTGAATGTTGTGACAGTATGAATATAGAGTACTCATTTCTGTGGGGATTTTTCATTATGTTTTGGAATTTTCTTGTTTGTATCTCTGTGGTTTTGATTTGTTGCTGTTTGAGAAGGTCAACCAGCAGGGCAAGGAGATAACTTTGAATAAAACAGAGTTCTTGAGCATTGTTGTCAGTATGCCTTAAAAATCTTGCTAGTCATTCTTTATAGAGATGAGTCACTAAATAATTCTCCAGGTGACCAGGCTGCAACAGTATCCTCATTATGATGACACTGGAACTGAGAAATCTGGTTACCTGTCAAATCATAAGGGAAAGGAAAATCTTGTGAATGACTCCTGTTTATGTAGAATTTCAGTTTCACTATGAGAAGCTGTATTTGGAAACCAAGGCTGATGCTGCCTGTGTATCCTATGTCATGCAACCAAAGCAATAGCTTCAGCACCTACACTTGGCTATTTTCTTTCTTCCCTCTCCCATGCGTCTGCAATGACATCCTTGTTACAGTTTTCTCAGGTTCTCCTTTCATTTCCAGACACCTTCACAGTAATATTTTCAGCTCAGCCTTGTGACTGTGTGCCCAGCTCTTGCATGTCACATGTAATATACTTCATTTCCCTTATAGTGACTTGAGAGATGTATTGTTTTTGAAACCTCACTACTGTCAAATTGTTTGAAATTAACTCTGAGTTGTTGAAGGGGGACTTGAATGATCGACAGCCTCTTCAGATGGTGAAGCTGACATACTGATAGCTTTGTTCTCCAAACAGAAGTACAGAAATGACTGTGCTGTGCTCCCTGCTTGGGGACACAGGGACTGCAGCACCTTTGCTGATGTTCATGGTTTGTTGTATGTTGTTCTTGTGTCAGATTCTCTGTCCCTCTTGTTTTAGTTGTACAAAATCTCTAGGTTTCTGTATATTTGTTCCACAACAAAAGAGGACTCTGTGGAAGAGCTCTGAGCAGGTGCAAAAGTAGATTTGGGAGACATGATTCAAGAAGGAATTATGCTTGCATATATTAGGAAACCATTAAGATAGCTTGAGTAAAAACACAGTTATGGAAGAAGAGTGTAAAAGATGAGAAGGGATGGAGATGATGACATAAAGGATGAATTTCAAGTTTAAAGGAGTAGAGGGAAGTACTTGGGCCTTTTTAGTTGCTGCTGAGTAATGAATTGCCCAGTGCTGACTCTACGAGTTTAATACTTTGTGCTGAAGTAAATGAGTCACAAAGTTCTTCCCTTCTGAAGTTTTCTTTGTTCTCTTCCTCCACTTGTTTTTTCTCTTAAACATTTTTCTCTTGCTAGGTTTGCTGTGTCACTTGTCTTCCCCAGTGGTGCCCTAATGAGGACTACTGAGTGCTTCTCTCTCCTCTTTGTGTCTTGAGCTTGTTTTGTTATTCACTTTTTCTTTATACTGCGGCATTTCTGCTCTGCTTAACTTCCTTTCCCTCTGTCTTTTCATCACATGTGCTCACCCTCCTTTTTACTAAAGGAGCACACTGTATTATTAGAGTCTTTTGGTCTTCATTTTCCCTTTCTCACATAGCTCTCTCAGCCCTTGAGATAAAACACTTTTTATACAAATTCCCCAAATTAGAGGTAGATGCTTCTCCTCAAGATCAGGGTTCATGACAGTTCCTCCAAAGGAGGAGCAAGAGCTGTCAGTGTCACCCTGGACTGAGTTCCTCTGAAGAGTCTGTTCCAGTTGGTGCAGTGTCTCAGCCCTCTCTCCTTGCAAGCTCTGGCTTTTCTGCTTGGTGACTTAATAACCAGCACAGCCCCACGCTGCATCTGTGTGGCCAGCTTGGGGTGATTTTCAGTTTTGTCTTAAAGTTTGTAGCCTGGCTGTGGAGGGGCTGCTGGCATGCAGAAATAGCTGTAGCTCCATCTCAAATGCTGCTCTATGTCCTCATACCCTCCCCGGAAAATGCAATCCTGAGATGTGCCCCCTTGACTCCCATAATTACATTATGTCTTTCTGCCCATATGAGGGAAAGTATGAGGTGTTCTTTCCCTCTTTCCCTCAACTCTCAAGGATTTAAATTTTAAGTAATGGCACCAATATTGTTATATAATCATCAATGTCTGTGACTAACCAGGATGCTGCAGAACTCTTTTTATCTTGTTGATTTTCCTGACTCTTATTGCAAGAAACTTCTGTAATGAGTATAGAGTACCTTTATTTGTTATTTATTCTGACTCTAATGTAGTTAAGATTTTTAGATAGACTGTGTAAAGTAACTTATATTAACATTACATCCTGTTGTGGTAGTAGATATGAGTGTTCTGTTCCTCTGATGCAGAAAAATACAAAATAATTTTTGCTTGTCTTACTTACTACTCTTTTTTTTGCATGCATGTTTTTGTTAGGGTTTTTTTGTTGGGAATTTTTGTTTGTTTTTAATTTGATTCTAAAATGTAGGGTTAGTTAGTGACTTCAGGAGGCTTCTTTTAAATTGTAGTTTGTGAACTGTCTGACAGGCCATCTGTTTTTCACTCCCCCTTAGGAAGGCTGACTTGGGATACATTCTCTCTAGTTTCTATGCTGGAAGACAGACTTTTTATATTAAGTGAGTTTCTAGGTATGATGACCTGAAATGTCCATGTATTAAGAGTCATCAGTTTAAATAATGGCACACCATGGCTACAGATCATCCTAAGCACCTCTTCAAAGTGTCATTTTTCCAGCTCAGTTGATTTCTGACATATCTCACTTTATCAGCCATTGAAGTGGAAATTTCATCACTCTTTTATGCTTTTTGAGTTTTTCTTAGTATTTGTTTGTAATAGGTTTTATGGGTGATTAGTTGTGCGAATTGTGAAGGGTTTTTTTGTAGACAGAAGATTTTCTTAATTTTTGCATATTGTACCTAAGCTTTTTAATCTACCTGTTAACATGTATCCGTTGAATTTTGCTTTGTTCTTCTGCTGTTAAAAGGCTGTGAAATACTATACCTACTGCAATTTGTAACTAATGCAGTATTTACAGTAATTTCACCTGGTCAACAATTACAGGTACAAAGGAAATTATTATTTAATGAAAGTAATGGCACTTGCAGACACGTATCTGTTGAATAGCACTACTTAGATGCTATTTTCAGCAACTGTTGTCAATGCTGAGAATAGGCACTGTCTTAGCTTGCAGCCTGTAAAATCCTCTGCTCTTACTCCAGACAGAAGCTCAAGCCTGCTGCTTCTCCCAGAAATCTTAGGGTTCCTGTACTGCTTGTGTTTATGTAGAACCATGAAAGCAGATTTGGTCCCCGTCTCAGCAAGTGTTCAGGCTGTGCTTTCACCTAGGAGTCACTGTGGAAGGATCAATGACTCTTCATTTGTAATAATGGTAATTAATAACAAAAATAACAATAATTCACTAATAATGTAGGTCTCTGCAGCTAGGAATACCAGGATTCTTTGGAATGTCTAAGTTTTTAGATTGAGATGTTGGGAGGGAAGTTTGTGATATATAATATGTAAGTTCCTTCCCTATCTCAGTTTTGCTGGCCTCGGGGAGGGAAGAAGGGAAATAATGCTGCTTTCCTTGCTGCTGCTTCTCTTTGAGACTGAGGAGGAGAGTTTGTGCTTCCTTGTATTTCAAACTCTCTTACTGTTCTCCTGTAACAGAGAAATGTACAAGTTTTATCTTTCCTTTCTTTGAATATTTTCTATTCCAGCTCTGTATATATTATTGACTCTTATTATTCTTAGAATTAATTTCAGTTTTGCTTTGTATGTTTAGAAATGTCTAAAATGCATGTAGATGTTGAAAGGGACTATAGTAGATCCATAAATGAACCTAAGCAGTGACATAATCTTTTCTGTACAATTATCTTGTCAGATCAGTAACAAACGTATTTTATTTCTTACCTGTTTACACTTCCATGCTTCTGTAGATTCTTAGATATCAAAGGACATAAAATACTGAGGTATATTTAGAATTCTTAGGTACATTGATGTTCATTGAATCATGTTTAATGCTGGGAGAAGTTTCTTCAAGTGAGAGGTGAGGAGGGAGCACTGTGTAACTTGGGCACGATTGCCATTCTGCTACCAAACTGCAACAACCTTTTGAGGAACTCAGAGTTCAAGGTGTTGAATGAAATGCAGTCATTTTCTGAAACATTTTAAATGCCTGCAGGCATGCTAAAGTTGTACCTGCGTGTTTTGGATAACTGTAGCATGATCTTAATGCCTTTTTTGCATCTTACCAATTTAAATATTGCTTTTCTGTGTTGCAGTGTAGAACTTAAATACCAAGTGGTTTTTATTGAAAAAAGCTAAGTAACTGTGATTTGGTTTTTGTTGGGTTTTTTGTTTGTTTTTGTTTTGTTTTTGTTTTTCACTACGTCAATTTTATTTCATGTTGCTGTAGATGACTAAGAGAAACTGATGAAAGGCTGTCCTGGTAAATTTTAAATGCAGTGTAAACTACACCAGTAGTCAACTTTGTCTGTGTGAGACATCAGTCATTGAAGCTGCTGTGGTAGCTTAGACACTCATGTGTGAACATGCCTTGTGCTCAGTTTTAGTGTTTGCACTTGGTGTCTCTACAACACTTAGAGCAAAAGAAGGGATTTTGGTTGTTTATTTGTTTTAATTATTAATTGCTCATAACTTATCAGACTTGGTAATTAAATATTGTGCTAAAAGTGTTAATGAGGGCAGAGGTCTTCAATGTAGCCTGACTCATAAGGGAATGAGATCTTTGATCCCAATGACCTGATAACAAGAAGAACTGCTTCTCTGTTTCTTCTCTCCTTCTAAAATAAGCTGAAATAAATATGTAGGTATTATTTTTAAAATGGGCATCTTCTCTTTATGATTTCAAGCTGTTTTTAAAATTTGGAGTGAGACTGAGAAAGTAGATTCTGAGTGTGCAATCAGCTGAGCCGATAGAGAAGTGGGCTGAGCGTGACTGTATGAGAGCTGACATGTGAGCCTGGTGATCAGTGAACACCCTCCTGTGGAATTCAGCCAGGAGCCCCCAGCACTGCCGAGATCACTGCAGAGGTCATGGGAGATCCCAATGCTCAGTGACACAGATGAGCATCCTCAGTTTTTATACTTTCAAAAGTATTGCACAGAAACTTGAAGTAGTGGCGTGCACCAGTGAAAATTTTTTTTTATTTTCTGCAGTCCATGCAGGCTGTTTCAGGTTAGCATTGCAATATAACACATGCAGCAGTGTATAGCAGAGCTGAACTGACATCCTTTTGTGAGTGTGTTAGTAGTTCAATAGCTTTGTAAATATTGCTCTGTGTAAATGACTTCATTTAGTTGGGGTGAAGCAACCTGATAGACCATAAATATTGACATATGGGCAAAAATTCTTTGCAGATGAAAGCAAGTGTTTCATAATACATCTCAAAATAAATGTATTCCCCTTGGTTTAAGATTTTAATCTGGTTTTGTAAATTAGTTGCTGTGCATTTGTCTATCCCTGCCAAGACCCCAAGATGCAGCTTTAATGTTGTAGGAAACAGAAGAGAAGAAAAAAAGGAAATATGATCAAATCTGTGCAGCAGTAGCTCATTTGAATCTGTAAAGATGTGAATGGGAAATCTTGTTAGTATTTAAGTAGTGATCTTTCAGAGAAAGGGGCTGATAGATGCAGTAAATGACAGTTTGGTTTTTTATTAAAATAATTTTCTCAATAATTGAAAATATTTCTCTCATTTCTTCTCATTGAAAAGTATTTTTTAGGGAAGAGGAAGGGGTGATTCATAATGTATCAATGATTCAAGTAAAGATGTAGTAAAGCAGTCTGCAGGTCTCCTTTTGTTTGGCTTGTCACTGCTGACTTACCCTACTTAAACATTAATTCTGATATTTGTTGCTGTGTTTTCTGCAAATATGTTTGTGCTCTCCCTTTCTGCTTGTTGTCTGATCACAGTAAAGAACATTTATTTGTAGACAGTTCTTTAAGATAGCTTTTATTCTGTCTTCTATTAGATATGTGTATTAATTCACTGATGAAATAAATTCAGACACAAGCCTGAGGATGTTGTTTCCTAAGACTTGCTGAGAGATACCATAAATTTTTAAAGTTAAAGGCTACTGAAAGTAAACAGGTGATTTGTATAATGCTAGATTCAAAAAGACCATGTTCTTAAAACCTGAAAGGTTTGTTTTATTGTTTGTTTCGTTGCTTGTTTTGTTTGTGGGTTTTTTGTTTTTTTTTTTTCAAAAATGCTCACAAATAATCCAGTAGTCCTCATTATTCTGGCAGGATAATCACTGCTGAAGTGTCTCCATAAAGTGGTGCTGTTAAACAGCTTGTATTTTTTTAACCTTTTCATTCTTTGCCTGGAAAAGCAATAGATAACCCAGAGAACTGCTTTTTGAAATTTTATTGAATTCATAGACTTCTCTGGGAAGCAGATCAGTACTTCTTCATGCTACACCATAGATTAACTCTTGAAGAATTTTAACTTGCTACAGTAATAACGTATTGTGGAAATAAGAGTTTGGGTTGTTGGTTTGGCTTTTGTTGTGCTTTTTTGTTATTGTTTTGGGGTTTTTTGTTGTTTTTTTTAACATTATATAGGATTTTGGAAACTTAGATAAAAATAAAAATTATTTCTTCTTTGATGTGAAGAGTCATGATGATGAATAGTGTGTCAGTTTTCCCATGGTACAGTTTAGAGACACTAGGAATTAGTGGCCCTTTAAAGTCTTGACATGCTTAGATGAAAGGGGAGATAGGCTTTGCACTGCAAAGGAATTCCCGTGTGTATTTGTTAATAATGATTTTTAAACATCACAGCTCAGTTTCATATTAATAAAACACAGAGTTTACAATATTTCTAGTAAACTGATTTTCCTGGAAAGTACTTTCGTTTATTAGTAGATCAAATGTTTTAAAATCTGAGTGTTTCATATAAAGCTAGAAAGATGTGCTATGTGGGCATGCAAACAACTAAACAGTCATCAGTTTAGTAAACTGTTGTGTTGTAAAACTTTTTTTTTTAATCATGTGAAAATATCAGTTAGCCACTTAAAATTTGAAAATATAAAAGTAGATTGTTTCCTTAAATGGAAGTCTTTGGAATTTATTCTTGAGTCTAAACTGAGCTTCAGATAAGCAAAGAAATGCAAAAACCGTTTTGGAAAATTGCAAAACAAAATGATAAAGGACTGGCTCTTGTTCACAAACTTGAATTATAGCTCTGTAGTAAATTTGATACTCTCTGAAAATATTTTAAGAAGTGACAACTAATTAGTTTGATATTAAGTGTTTAAATAAATGAAGAGTTGTAAAGCAACCTTATTTTGCTGAAAAGAGTGCAAATGGAGTTTGCTGCTGATTTGTGATATGTGTTGCTGTGTGATATGCATAGGCTTTCTCAGCTGCTTAAAGATAAAAATTATATTCTTAACTTTATTTTAGCACTTCTCTTGATAAAACAAAAGCAGAATATCCAGTCTTTCTTTCTGTCAGAAATGTAGATATTTTGGTCGAGGTTGCAGTACCCAATAAATTAAACTGAGATGTCTTCTTTTGAAAACTGAGAAGTTTTGTTTTGAAAACACATGAATTAAATATTAAAGCAAAATAAATAGTAATAGAAATATGATTCTTACTGTAATATTATTTAAAAACTTGAGGGGGAAAAAACTATTTCTGACTGTCATTTGCAAATCAAATATTTTCTTGCCTTCTAGCACAGCTTGCATAGAATATACTGGCTTGGATAAACCTTCCTGTATATAACCTGTGTTATTTGTGTAGCTTGCTGTGAAATTATGTGTACATGTTCTCTGAGAATAATTTTCTGGGAATAGCAATTGCAGTAGAAATTGTAGAAGCCTAAAAGTCTGCAGAAAAGTATAAAACCCCAAAATTAATACCACAAGTTTCCAACAAGCAGAAGAAAACCAGATATGCCATTTAAGCATGCAGGCTTCTCAGACAAAGAAAAAAAAAGCTTACCTGCAGATAGACCTTAGACAGCTAACACATTCCTAAAGCTGAAAAACTACTGTTTTTCCAGTCGGTTCTCTGCTCCAATCACTCTCTGCTTTTGATCTTTTAATCTGTTGTATAAAAATGAGTAATAATGTGTTGATGTTTTGCACAAGAATTTTTTTGCTAATGTTTTAGATCAGGGTAGCTCGTGCATGGAGCTCTGGCAAGTCTTACAGAAGTGCTTCTGACCCACTGCTGAGCAGATCTTTTTTTCTTTCCTTCTTTCTGTTCCAGACAGTTAGGGATCAATTACAGCCATTAGAGATCATTGTAACACATCAGTGGTTGTCTTTCTAATTTTATTATAGGTGAATGTAAGCTGAATGTAGAGAAGACTTGCCAATAAGCTGGACTGATGTGCGCAGAGAAGGAATGAAGTATGGATGTGAAGGAACGTAGGCCTTATTGCTCCCTGACAAAGAGCAGACGGGACAAGGAGCGGCGCTATACGAACTCTTCTACAGAAAATGAGGAGTGCAGAGTGCCTACTCAGAAGTCTTACAGCTCCAGTGAAACCTTGAAAGCTTTTGATCATGATTCCTCTAGGTTGCTGTATGGAAACCGGGTAAAAGATTTGGTCCACAGAGAAGCAGATGAGTATACCAGACAAGGTAGGCAAGATGTTTGAATTCAGAGTGTATCATTCATTAGTTCCAAGGCATTCTTGCTGCAGGAAGAGAATGTTATTTCACCAGTTCCATCAGTTTTGGTAAAACTCCACACATGTAGTACACTTCCCTTGTAGCTCCCTAAATGTTTTACAGAGATGGGGAAGCATTGTGTACCATCTTTGGAATAAATAATAGATGATGCACAGGAAGGAAATGGCCTGTGTTGGGCAGTGGGTCAGTGACTATATTGCAGAGTCAAGGGTGAAGCATTCAGGCCTTACAATTTAAAAATAGACCCCCAGTTATTTGACTCATTAATAAGTTGCCCAAAAGTTTGCCATTCCAGTATATCTAAAAATGTAAATAGTTTAAAAATTAATAGAAAAAATAAATACAAGTGTTCCAAGAAGACTGTTCCAAGATACGGGGAAACATAGTATGTCTGGATGAGCATAAAAATCATTCATTAGCTCAGTGCTTTTACTTTTAGCTTACAAGAGCAGTAAAAGACCACTGCTCAGTGAGTAGTAAAGGTAAATTAGTTCACAATTTGTGCATTTGGGTGTGTTGGATGATTTTTGTAGTGGTTATCTCTGATATATAACCAGATGGTAATCGGTTGCTAAAGCTCACTGTTGAGTTGTTCAGTTCAGGACTGGAGTGACATGAGAAGTCTGAATATCCATCAGATGCTCAAAACTTGACTGAATATGGTTCTCTTGCACCTTACTGTAGCTGACTGTGCTTGAGCACTGGGTTTGAACAAGATGATCCCAAGAGGCCCCTTTATATCCCAGGGATTCTGTGTGATTAAACTCGACTCCAGTTATGGTTCAGCACTTATGCTGAACTTTTGGATTCAAAACTGTAGTGCCTGGAACTGATGCTTCTACATTTACACAACTAAGCTACTTAATGTAAAGAGGAAGAAAAATGTTATGAAATGTGTAGAGTGCTTCGGCCCAGCTATCTAAAAGGATAAAGCTAGGCCAAGAGCTGTGTGAATCTGTGGCTCAGTTTTCTGTTTAAGGCTATCTCCTATTTTATGTGGAAACAAAAGTAGGTTTAGAAATCTCACTCCTGGTGAGACAGTCCTTAGTTTTAATTTTAGAATATCTAAATAATTTTTTCCATTGATGTTTTTTCTCTGTTCAATTTAGAATAACTTTACATTAAAATTAGAACTGGGCAGATGGTGTTGACTTCTTTGCCTACTAATGTTTGCAAGGAAAATAAAAATATTTCTCTTATGCACATGTAACCGAGGCTTGCTGCTACTCTACTTTCTGCTGTTTATTCTTTTTTTTCTGCGATGTGTTGAAAATTCAGGTTAACACTGTTTTCTAGTTTTTAAGTCATTAGTCACCTTGACATCATTACCTTAAGGAGGTAAAATCAAGAGGAAGTTTTTTAAGATCTGTACTATAGACACTGTCTTGTACTAGGTATGAAATTATGTCAGAACAGGCACCATTTAGTTAATGAATTAATAAACTATTGCCTGACTAGAGTATTATTCTTTTTTAAATAGCGATAACAAACTGGAAGAAGTTATGTGCTCTGGCATGTCACATATGATGGTACACTGGGGCTTCGTTTTTATTCCCTTTCACTTTCTTCAGAAAAGCACACAGGATTTAGCTAATGATTCTTACCCAATATGCAATAAATTCCACGTCTGTAGGCCTAAAATGGCAGTCTAGGATGGATAATACCCTCTTCACCTTCCAATGGTCTCAGCACTGTCTTCTGTGCCCATTTAATTTCCCTCATTGTCCTTTCAATTATTTTTGTATGGCTTAGTGTCTTCCTGCGCTGCAGAGCAGTTTGGCCCCTTTGGGGACTACCTGCAGGTTTGATAGGGTCAGGTAATAAAGGGCTTGTTTCAGGTAGTGTGTTCCTCATCTTTGACTGAGAATTTACAGCTTCTGGCATTGGGAGTATTTTGTGCAAAAGGTCTTCAAGGTCATTTCAAAGGTTTATAAATAATATATAAAAGATACTTTCCTGTTATTTTTTCCTCTCTGCCTAGAAATTGTATAAGATTTGTGGCTTTGTTGACAGTGTAATTGACAGCCTCCTAATTCAACAGGAAATTATTCTGTAAATAAAAATGGCAACCTTTAATAAATACCTTTAATTAGGAATGAATTTTAAAAATTAATCATGACCGGTGTTTCACTTTCTGCCCTTATTGTGTAAAACAATAATATGAAATTTTCAGTGTCAGCTGGAAAGTTACTGGAGCAGTTATGCAAGATTCTCAAGTCTCTCAAATGTGGAGGAATTAAAATCATAAAATAATAGACTCTTCTGAGTTGGAGGATACCTAACAGGATTTACTGAGTTCAACTCCTGGCCTTGTGGAGCATACCCCAGGAGTCACACTGTGTGCTTGAGAGTCTTTTCCAAACACTCTGGAGCTCTGTCAGCTTTGGTGCTGTGACCACTTCCCTGGGAAGCCTGTTCCAGTGCCCAAACACCCTGTGGGTGAAGAACCTTTCCCTAATACCCAGCTTAAACCACTCCTGGCACAGCTTCAGGCCATTCCCTTGTGTCCTGTCACTGGTCACCACAGAGAAGAAAGAGATCAGTGCCTGCCCCTCTTCCCTCACAAGGGAACTGTGGCCTGCACTGAGGTCTCCCCTCAGTCTCTCCTTCTCCAGCTAAACAGACCGATTGCCCTCAGCTGCTCCTCACACGCATTCCCCTCAAGGCCCTCCAGCATCCTCACTGCCCTCCTCTGGATGCTGTCCAACATTTAACATCTTTCTGACATTGTGGCACCCAAACTGCTCCCAGCCCTGGAGGTGAGACTGCCCCAGCCCAGAGCAGAGCAGGACAATCCCTCCCTTGCCTGGCTGGCCATGCTGGGCTTGGTGAAGGACAGGGCTGGCTCTCCTGGCCATGCTGGGCTTGGTGAAGGACAGGGCTGGCTCTCCTGGCCATGCTGGGCCTGCTGAAGGACAGGGCTGGCTCTCCTGGCCATGCTGGGCCTGCTGAAGGACAGGGCTGGCTCTCCTGGCCATGCTGGGGCTGCTGAAGGACAGGGCTGGCTCTCCTGGCCATGCTGGGGCTGCTGAAGGACAGGGCTGGCTCTCCTGGCCATGCTGGGCACTGCTGACTCACATTTAGAATGTCAGTATGTTTTTTTATGCCTGATATTTTAGAGTAAATCCCTGGAAAGCTTTCTGCTAGGCAATCAGAACTTTGCTGTCTCTTCTTCCTGAGTTGTTTCAGTACATGTTTTTTGTTCTTCCTCTCCCAAAATCCAGTGGTAGGAATTCAGAAAGGGATACTGCTATTGGAGATAGGTGTGCTTTATTTATGGTATCTTTATTCCATGAGCTCTTTTCTTGTGGAGAGGAGATTCTCCAATTGTCTCTTCCAGTCTAATGATATTTTTCCTCATGAGTTGAATTTCTGTTGCTTTAGATTAATTACATAAATAGAAATATGAGCCCAAAAATATATATGATTGTCATTTTGATTCTCAAATGATTATGTCATTATGATTCTCAACATCTAAAACATATTGTAAAGTATTTAAACATGAAATTATTATATAACTGGGGACTATCTTGTTACTTTTGAAAAGCAGCTGACAGAACTAAAAGAGCAAGTAATATGTTTTAGGCAATGGGAACTACATCTAGGCAATATGCTTTCAGCTAACATCCATGAGAGCTAAGACCTAGTTCAGTCTCTTCTTTTTCTTCTGCCCCTTCACCTGTTGCAAAACTGTTTTGTTTTAAAAATTTTCGATGAGGATTATTTAGCCTACTATTTTGAGAACTTTTAAATTAGTTATTTATTTTCTCTTTGTTTATGAACCTCAGAGGAGAGCCATGTAAGTGAAGGCCGTGAGCCTTTTTTACTTAGTTTCAAAAAAGACACTCAATTTTGTATTATTTTGAGAAGATACCTAATCTCATGCTTGACAATGGCTGAAACTCCATGAAAGACTTTACTTTAAAGGTGTGATATGTGTTAGAGAAGGAGATGACACCTGTTTTCATATACTTCAAAGTATCTAGCTATACAGAGCAGCCTGATTTAAGTGTGCTTTTCTACTTGATTTAAATGTACTTCTCTAATTGAATTCAGCAACCTAAGTGCTTGTAGTTAGACTGGAGCCATTGGTGAGGGGTTGAAACCAGATGATTTTTAAGGTCCCTTCCAAGCCAAACCATTCTGTGACTGATTCTATGATGGTTTATTGCATTATGCCCAAATCTCTTGCTCAATTAAAACTGACAGTATGAAGTTGAATTTTTTGTTGTACAGAGAAAAGTTCCTGTGTTTAGAAATTGTATACCACTTCCTGTAAGTGATATAAAGTGATAGTACATAGGAGACTGCTATGGAAAAATATTTGAAAGTGTGGCATGACTACGGTGTGGGTGGGAAGGATGGTGGAAATACAGAAAGTAAGCAGTACTTTTAAAATTGTATTTGGAAAAAAAATTGAAGTAATACTTTAGTAATATTAATATAATTGAAAAAAGATCATGAATCAAACCTGGACTCACAATAACTGAAAAACTTTGTATTAATTTAGTAAGAAAATGCAGGCATGCAAAACCTGTGTTTTATTTACCATTGGATACATGTTAAAGGGAAGAGGTGGCTATGAAATACTGATCAGGTAGTCATTGTTCTATTTCAAAGACTTTTGTAATTGCAGAACAGTGTAGTGGTCCTACAGAGGGATCCATGTATCATGTCAGTGAGATTTTGCACAGGAACAGAAGCTGACCCACAAGCACGGGTGGCAGAATTTAGTGCAGGTTTGTGCATGTTCATCTTTTCTTACAAAATCCTCACAGCGCTGTTTGCAAACTGTGTAAATTGGAAAACTGAATTGTAGGGCACCTTTTTCTATTAGAAGACCCGGGGGGATAGTGCAGGTTTTGTTAGATTTTTACTTTTTGGAAGTTTGAGTCAAATATGATTTAGACTGCGGGTAAAGTTATTTGGTCTTCTTAGATGGCAGTGAGAATGACTTCATTGCATTTATCAGTCAGAACAGTTCGCTGTCAGCCAAGTCTCAAGATCCATTTAATTGCATTCTATCCCTTTCAGTTTTGCTGCAGAAACCATTCCTATGCATAGTTTTATACCTTTACTATTCTGGAATACTTAAGTGCCTAAATTAGATTAAATGCTCTAAATACCTTCTTGAAGCTGCTGGAAGAGAGGACAAATGTACCAAATAAGTAAAGAAAAAGAATTCTTTTCCTTCACAGTATGCTGGACAGTCATTCCTGGGTGCTAAAAAGTAGAGCCATGTGCAGTATGTTACAGTGTGTGGCTATATCACAGCTATTGTTCAACTGCTATTCCATCAAAATTAGATTTAGGTGCTAGAAAAATATCACCATTCAGGAAAAGAGGGACCTAAAGGAGTGATATACACGCTTTGACAATTTTATTTTATTATGTAAGTTATTAAATACTGTCAAGGATACATTTTTAAGACCTTAGAAACTGGTACCTTAATTGCAACTCCTGTCCTAATA
Organism: Melozone crissalis; assembly: GCF_028551555.1. NCBI lineage: Eukaryota > Metazoa > Chordata > Aves > Passeriformes > Passerellidae > Melozone > Melozone crissalis. The sequence goes on along the minus strand of NW_026535784.1, from coordinate 27,624,895 downwards.
TGACTCCAAAGTCTATTGCTTTAAATACTCGCCACCCAAAATGAGTTATTTGGATAGTACAATCTTTAATCTTTTTAGTCACTGTAAATGTCAGCTGTAGGATGAAAGGATTTAAATGGTCATGTTTTTCAACCTGAGGCCTGAGTACTTGTACCTGTCTGAAGCAGTGGAAGGATAGATACCTAAGAACATTTTGGCTTTCCACTACCTGGGCTTTATTGATGAGCAGATTTTGCCTATTGGGTAGGCAAGTGCTTCCCAGTAGAACTGCATCAGTCTGCTTTGCTAGGTGTTTATATGAAGGCATGAAATAATATATTAGGGACTTTGTGATCTCCCAATGAGCAAATTAATTACCATTCAGCAACACGGCAAGCGCTGTCTCTCAAAATCCAAGGCAGATATTAGAATTAGTGTTGTATGCTTCCTGGCTGCAGTGCAAGATGTGTCCTGATTGTCGTCATGACAGATCCTTTTTTGCTATGCTGAAACATGGCCACCTGCAGTGTCTGCCTGATTTCAGTGGGTAACTTCTGTAAGCAGCATACGGTGCCAGTATGTTCTGGATAAATTTGTGGCCTTGAGCTAAGCACAGAACCTTCTGCCAGAGGTGGTTTTTTTCTTTTTTACCTTGTGTCATACAGGAATGATAATACCTACCTACCTCACAGGCATTTGGGGAAGATTAATTAGTCTATGTTTGCAAAATGCTTTGAAGATGAAAAGCACCGTAAGTGCTAAGTAGTGTTATAATCTCTCATTGTTATACTAGTAACTTCTTAAAGCAACAATAAGAAGTTAATTGGTTTTCAGGTTCCAGGTGATAAGGATATGTTGACTTTTAAAGTTATTCTATTAGCTGCAAAGTGGTATGAAGGAAAACATTTCACTTTTATTTGATTAGGAGTATATTTAGTTCACGCTCAGTGATATGCACACGTGCTCTAAGGTATTTATCGAGGTGAAATTGGCCCCTTGTGGGTCATGGCCTGTAGATGAGCTACAGATCTAGAGACAAAGGGTAATTGTGATTCTCCTGGGAGAAATCAGCCTTGGTTACTGGCAGCACGCTGCTTGTTCAGGTAGTTACACACAGACACTGCAAGTCCATAGAGCAGAAACCTTGTCTTCAACTAGTCCAGTTGCAAAAGAGGAGAATTAACTTCTTGATCATAATGATTAAGGATTTGTAAGGTGACCAAGAGGCCTTCACAAGGATTTTCAGCCTCATGGAAAGGAAGATAATGTAGAGGGTCTGTAAGTGCTTTTATATCTTTTCATAGCTCATGTACGGAGATGTATGTGCTGCTGCTGTTCATAATAAAAACTAAATGGTGGACTGGGGAGATGAATGGATCCCATGCATGGCTATAAAAGATGACTTAAGTATGTTAACATCTACAGAGAGGATAAAGCTAGAGCAGTGTGCAGTTAGAGGTGGGATGAGGAGAGGAATGAAAGAAGCTGGAGAGTCCTGTCTCTCCTGTCTGTTGATTCAGTGCTTAGGGCTGAGAGTCAGGGCTGGAGGCCAAGCTGTGAGTGATTGCTTATTCCATCAGATGGCAAATAAATGCATAAAGTGAAGCAGAGATGTAAAATGGGGGTAATTTCTCAGAAAGTTCCTTGATGCTTTTTGAAATTAGTTTGTAAAGTGTCAACTTACAGGCTTGAGAGCCAGTATTCGGTGTTACTGAGCTTATTAAAGCCAAAAGAGGAAATGGCAGAGCCAAGGGAGCACATTTGCTCCAAGCTTTGTTCTTCTGCCTTTTTTTTTTTTGTGCCATAAATATTGCTGAGTGGTAAATCTTTTCATGTCTTCAGCATAATGGACATTTTGCTAGAACATCTAAATTAAAACATTGCTACACTACATTATTATGGGGGTTCACAGAGTGGAAAGCCTTTTGGGGGATTGTGACAGGAAGCGTGAGAGATAGAGGGAATGAGAGGTTTTCATTTCTGCAGAAACTTTTGGGTCAGTATTCTGGGTTATTGCTTCCATTTAGCTACAGCAGTAGTCTGAGCACTTCTTTCTGTCCATGCATCAAAGAGTCAATTCCCATGCATGTGGAATACTTCCGTATGAAGTTCCACAAACTGAAATGGATGGGTGGCTTCAAATAGGCACATTGGGGTTTTACTTTTTACTTTGTACCAGTTCCTAGCCTGTAGAACTAATTGAGTTTTCTACCACGCTGAGAGACATATCCCTCTGGGTCCTGTCCATCTGGTCACTTGTGGTGGCAAATATGCTTTTCCCTCATGGAAAGGCGTAAATAACAGTAGAGTTTCTCACCCCCCTGTATGCAGGAATAGCAGTAAACCTGAGCTCCAGTTTGTGTGCATGCTTCATCCTGCCTCCCTCTCCCTCACCTTCCTTTCCCATTTCAGGCTGTGTGTCATGTCATTAACACTGTACTGGCCCTAATGTGGCAGTTCATACCTGTCAGATCTGTCTTTGTAGGCTCCTTGCAGACTGGATATCCATCATCTCTACATTGCTTACCCTTGGGTCATATTTTCTTCACATCTATCAAATTTAGGCTTTTTGTAATTCTTATTTTGTAATAAATGGCTGCTTGAATGTTGATGTTTTGGTCCCAGGATCCAAAGATTAAGAGAGATGCCTGAACTGTCTATACTGTCATTCTGCTTGTGATCAAGATGTTGTGTTCTTTGCTACTCATGGAGTTGTATTTCTTTTCTAAATCCACAAATCCTATTTTTTCACCTCTGGCAGCCCATGATTGGAACAGCTGTGTTGGATTCTCTTAATTTAGTTTTTATATTGTATAATCATAGTCATAAAATCAGATTTTAATATAAAATCACCAAATTTGGAACCATAATGTTTAAATTATTAGTTCATTTAGTGGAACATGTTTGCTTCGCAGCTTTGAATTGTGCAGTTGTGAAATTATCTTCAGCTGGCTCTAATCTTACTCTGTGGTAACTTCAGATGGGCTTGATGAACAGCCCTTTATCCTTATACTGCTTTAAGAAAGGCTTCTTATACTCTAGTCTGAGGATTAGGACTGTAGATCCCCCAGCACTTCGAGCTAACAAGGAATAAAATTATGAGTTTCTCATATTGCACAGGAGAGTCTGTGTGTTTGACCCTTCATTTGGTAGACCAGTGACAAGAGGATGACTATGTTTCATACACATGAATTCTTCCCTACATCTGAAAATAAAAACTTTCCTAGGCTATCTTTTCAATTAATGTTTTCTTGTGATTCTGTGGTAACAAAAACATGTATCAAGTTTAAAATACTGTATTTCCTGCAAATATCCAAATATATGTGTGTGAATTTTTACCTCAATAATTGACTTGGAGTTTGAGTCTTGCATAAAGCTCTTCTATCAAGAGTAACACAAGAAGTAGAGCTCAGGAAATTCACAGTATCTGGCACTAACCTTTGCAGAAGTCACCAGGACCATGACTTATGTCCCCAAATGCTTTTAAAAGTCCATAAGGAACGTGAGAACTGTGATTAATATTTGTTGAGAATAATGAGCATTTGAAAATTATATGCACATTTGATGAGATTTTATGTATTTCAATGCTCTTTGTTATTATATAGTTTACTGGATATATTAGAGAAGCAACTGTCTTTCATATGAATCTTACAGCTCCACTCTAAATCAGATAATGACAAGAAAAAGTGGTTAAGATGGCAAAGTGAATAGAGCAGAAAGGTCAAGAAAAAGAGATTAAAAGGTGACAAGGAAGATGGTTGAGATGAGTGAAAAGAAAAACACAGGAATTAAGAACAGGAGGAAAATGTGATACAGTGGATTAGGATGGTTTAAATTTCACAGATAATTTGCACAAAAGCAAAAATCAGGCTAAAGTAATAACAACGAAACATTATAGCAAATCAGAAAGAAAATGTTAGCACAGGGAAAGCTCAGTACTTGTCAGTGTTCACTGCAGTTTCTTGCATCCTGGCGGACAGAATTCTGCACGTACAGCTTTGAAAGCTCCCTTTTAGTAAATATATTGTGAAGTTTGTGTGACAGAATGGATGGATCTCATCTGGTAGTCATTCTCTCTTTTGTGCAATTGTATTCTACCCACCTAACATTCTGACTTCTGGAGACAGTGTTTGCACACCCCTTGTCAGAGTTTTCTAGAGCATCTAAGGTATCTGGTTTGCTATTTTTAAAAAAATCTCTATCTTTTTTGTTTTCAGCAAATTTGTTATCCTACTGTACATTTATGTCCACATTCTTTCTCTCAAGTAATTTCCTTACAAGTGACCTTATTCTAAGAGTGAGCTCTGCAGACAGAGCTTCAACAGGAGAAATATATCCCCTGCATAGTGTCTAAATGTGAAATAAAAAGGAAGTAAGTACTTTTCCCATATGAGAGTAACAGAAAACAGTATGGTCCTTGCAGGAACACTTTGATACCAGTGCTATTTGTACAATAAGCTTATATAATTAATGTGCTATTATTGAGCATGTATTTCTATGCAGTAATCTACGGACATAAAAACTAGAGAAAGATCTTTTTCCTCATTTGCTTTCTAAAGAAATGAAACTACTTTTAATTTAAAAGAAAAATTAGGATTAGAGTAGCAAGTCAAGGAAATGTAAGGGAGAAGTTTGGTTCTCCTAAGGACCATGATCATTGTTTCGCATCTGTACAGCTTTAGATGTTTCACAGTTTTACAGAGTTTGGTATAAGTGTTTTTGTCATGCATTTTCACATAGTTTTTGTCATGCATTTTCATATAGGGAAAATGTGCTTGATTTTTGAATGCCTCAAATGTGTTCTAGGCAGGTAGAAAAAGGTTAAATACAAATGAAGGACAGATTAGAAAGGGGACTGACGAGTAATGAATGATGCAGAGAGGCAGATATGGTGTGAAACATTATCAAGAGCCAAACTGAACAGAATTTAAAGTGTGAACTTTGATATGTTTGGGACCTCTGCCTTTTTGGTACTGTGTCCAAACTGATAGGACAAAACCAAAGTCAGCGAAGACACATTATAGTTCCTGTCTTTAAAAGCTAGGGGAGTTTGGTGTATTTTTATGCTAACTAGGCAGGTGCTTTGGAGGCTTTTCAGTATTTTTTTCTATGGTCTATTGTTGCTAAAACCTGACTTGTCAATTTATCAGTGGTTAATGAATTAGTAAGGACAGTGCTGATGGCTGGAGATGCTGACAAATTTTATTTCGGCAACTTTTATTCATTCCTTCTGTTTGATTCTTTCTCCTTTTCATGGTTTTTAAGATAATATCTCTGTGTTTATATTTAGTATAGATCCAACTTAAAGCAGACACTGACAACTGAAGAACCACGGGACCTTTTCTTTTGTTTAGTAGTCCTCTTCAAAAACCCATTTCCACAGATAACATTTCCAAATTGAAACTTAAGTTATTATGGAGGTCTTTGAAGGACTTCCCCAAAATAGGATGGGGAAAGAAATGTAGACAAGTGCAGCAAGTTTCCATTTAATTCCAGCTTTTAACTTACAGCTTTATAAAGAACTACACCATTTCTGCATATGTTAAAAATTCTTATAGCAGTATTTGATTAAACTAAAAAAAAAGCACATTTCTAGATTATGTAACGTGATTCTGGCAGAGAAATATATATAAGCACATTATCTTTTAAGAATAATAATTCTATATATAGACTTATATGTATTGAAAGTATGTTGGAATCCTTTTTTGTGTAAGTGATGGAGTTAAGGAGCTGCACCAATCCTACATGGATCATTGCTTACACAGAAAGTTGCAACATAACAGGTTGGCATGTTGCTGCACAAGCTTTAGGAAGTTATTTTAGAGTTATTAATTAATTAGTTATTAATTAGTTTTGCTCTTGTCAGCACAGAGGATGTCAGCAATCCTTACAATACCCATACATTGATATTCCTAGCCAGGAGAAATGCAGCATCTAATAGTTGAGTGGTAGTAAAACAGCATTATTGTCAGTTTTTAAAACTTAACTTCGTGACATATCATCCCAAATATTCTAAAGTCTCAAAGTGTCTCCAGAACAAGTATCCTTGAAATGTTGTGTCTAATTTTGTTTCTAATTTTCACTTCATACATTTTTTAAAGGAAAGGAAAAAAACCCCATAAAGCATTATGGTACCTGTTCATGCTGTACCTCCATTTTTTTCTCAGGAATTGGTTCATTACAATGGCCAAGCTGTTTTTAAGTCGTTATGAACTCTTGAGGCACTTACTGTCAGTGGGAGAAATTGGAAATGTTAAAGTGTAAGAAACCATTGAGTAAATCCCTCACATGGAAATCATTCTGAAAAGATGAATTAGAAACTCTGAACACAAGAAGAACATCCTCGCTTCATGCTCTTTTCTTTTTTCTCACTGAGCTCATACAACCTCTTTTTCAGCTTTTAATTTGATTTCATAGTTTTGTCCATTATCAGGTGAAAGCTCCCAGCTAGTCTGCTACCCACTAGGTCTGCATCCCAGCTGTATTCAGCTTCCCCTGGATCCTGGAAGATTTCCTGTTTTCATTGTTCAGAAACCTTAAGGCGATATAAAATTTTTCTATTACATGTGTATGATTTCCTTTGGGATTTGAATTTTTGAATTTCTACAGAAATAATTTCTCCACGTCAACTTCTCAGTTTGGGTTTCATGGGTTGTTTGGGATCTGTTTTGTTTTGTTTTTTCATTTGTGTAGGCAACTTACATGGACTACAATCCTCTTAGTGAAGCTCTTAGGATGGCTTTAGGTTAGAAGATTATGTAGCCTGATGATTCTAAAGCTGTTACAACATTTCTGGGCTATGTTGTAAAACTTCTGAGTGTAGTGAAAAGCTCTAATATATTGAATGGGACGAGAGGGCAGTATTCAAATCTTTCCCCTTTTCTGTTTTGGTTGTGCAATGTCATTTTGTGAGGTTTTTTACCATTCACAAGAGAGGGAAAAGATTTTACATAGAGATAGGACATTGTAAACTTCAAGTTAAAAATCCATGACTAGATGGTAGGTGGTATGTTATGCTTGAGACCAAGTCTCCTGTGAAGCTCCTGAAGATGTTCTGGAATGCCTCAGGTGGTTTCACTTAGGTGCTTATGACAAGGAAAGAAGTGTGTGTGTAAGAGCCTTTCCAAATTGCTGTGCCTGAGTGCAGGGGTGTTTTTGCAGTGGGGGAGCAGGGGCTGTGTGCAGCAGGCTGCTGGGGGAGCTGCAGGGTGTGCTGCTCTCCTGCTGTGCAGCTGCCCTGCCTGTGGCTCAGGGGGCAGTGGCTGTGTCTGTCTGCATCCTTCCTTGCCTTCACCTCAGCACCATGAGCCTCTGGGGACCCCAGCTGGAACACCTTGTCCCATTCAAGTCAGCAGCAGTTTTGTTACTGACTCCAGTAACCTTGTCTTTGGTCAGAATATCTCTTTCCTTTCCATTTTGCTTGTCAAAATGCTCTTTTTAGAATAAATAAGGTGCTGCATGTGCAACTGTGTTTACTCCTTATCTACCCCATGTGTGTGTAGAGACACCTGTATACACAGACATGTGCACAGAGGCTTCTTCTGTATTTGTATCTGATTTTAGGCAACTGTTTGAAAATGTAGATTCACATACTAATGTACCAATAAACCAGTGTTCTAAAGTGTCACCCTTAGTATATATCTACAGAAATGCAAAATAATGAGCATTTTAGACACTTTACTACTTTCATCTCTGACCCTATTACCACTGGGCGGTTTGTTTGGCCTGTTTCCTTTGCTGATTAGTTTCAGCTCTCAATAAAACCCAGGAAGTCACATGGCACGACAGCTTTAAAAAGTTACAAGATACTATCAGTGTGCGTGATAATCCCCTTTCTTATACCCTTGACACTGTTCAGACATAGTCATAAATATGCTTGCTCCTTTATGTTTACCTCCCCAGCTTTATTTTCATTCAAATGTCTATTCACAGCTGCATAATAAGTAGTTTGATTTGTACCTAATTGTAGTAATTGATTTTCATAATATATGAAAGTCATTGTCAGAATACATTTATGGTTCTGACTGTGAACAAACTTGCTGCAACAGCTTCAGGTGTGTGCAGGAATAAAATAATTAACCAGATCACTTTAAAAAAGTCAATGACCAGTGCATTAACTGTTAATATTTCAGGAATTATTTGCACTTCTGTATTCATACTTTTGCTATTCTATTTCTTTCTCATGTATAGAATTCTTTTCTTGACATATTATAAGCTTTCATTATCTTGCTAGTGTGTTTTTATGTGAAATGACTAATTACAGAGAAATTAGGATGCCTGTCAGATTCAAAAATTGAATGTGTGTCCTGATTTATTCTCAGAGCTGCGAAATAATTGTGGGCTAGGGTGGAAAGGTATTATAGATATAGGTATGCAAAGGAGCTTGCCAAGTGTCTATATATCATAAAATGTCTTAAATCTACAGACATAAAAGTGGGATGAAGACACAGCCATTAAAAAGGCAGTCATTTTTGAGTGTCGCATAATTTAGACACTCTAAGTTATTGAAGTGTCACAAGTTTATTGCACCTAATTTATTAATACAATCATTGGGATTCACTTATGTCTCCTGCTCTGCCCCAAAACAGGCTAAAAGTCTGTTAAAATGCACAGACTCTGCTTCAGCAGTCAAAGTGTAAAATGCTTCTCAAAATACAGTGACATGAAAAAGAATAATTTTACTGTAACACTTGCAGGTAACAGGTGGTTGTATTTCTGTTTGTAATTGTATATTAAAGTAGGGCAGAGAAATCAAATAAAAACTGGGTGAATTTTGTTCCTGTTTATCTTCCCCATTACCACATTAGGTGATGTTTCTATGGGGAAAATAGCATCTTGCTTTGGCCTCTAACAAGGACAAACAAAACACTCTCCCCAAAATCAACCAAGTAAAAATTCTGACAAAAACCTTGTTAAGTGCTTTTATGCTTGGAAAAATAATTTTTCTTTGAAAAAAGGGAAAGTTTATAATTTTTTTTAAAAAATCCTTTCATGTACTGAATTGGCTTTTCTTAGTTAGGAGGTTCTATTTTGTTTATTTGCTAGCCAGGATCACTTTGATGCATTTAAGCAGTTGACAAAATACTGCTGAGAAGAGCTGGAGACAAAAGCATCCACTTGATTGTAATACAGGTGGAGTTTTGACAAAACACCTTATGTGATATCTAAGACAATTAGAGACATGAAGAGTTTTTTTTACTTTAAAATTCTTTAAAATAAAATAATTAAAAATTTCTCATCTTTTGTTATCTTTTTTTCCCCTAATCAGGACAGAATTTTACCCTAAGGCAGTTAGGAGTTTGTGAACCAGCAGCTCGTCGAGGACTGGCATTTTGTGCGGAAATGGGGCTCCCCCACAGAGGTTACTCTATCAGTGCAGGGTCAGATGCTGATACTGAAAATGAAGGAGTGATGTCTCCAGAGCATGCCATGAGACTTTGGGGCAGGGGGGTCAAATCAGGGCGCAGTTCCTGTCTGTCGAGCCGTTCCAACTCAGCCCTCACTCTGACTGATACCGAACACGAGAACAAGTCCGACAGTGAAAATGGTAAGTTCTTGTGCATATGCCCATGTATAAATGAATGTTTATTTGCTGTTTTGGCTGACACTCAGTAATTTTAAATCATTAAAGGAATGGCCTTGAGTTATTTGCCTTCTCTTTTTTTTTTTTTACCTTCTCTGGTTTTTTTTTTCTCTCCTCTTCCCGTAAAAGTCAATATTCAGTATCAGTCCTAACTAACACAACCTTTGGGCATTATCTCAGGCCATGTCACCTGTTACCCTCTGGGGTACAGCTAAGTGGTGATAAAGTTTTTCCCCAGGCTAGCTTGCATTCAAAAGTTTCATTGTAAACTGTTCTTCACGACATCTTGGAGAAATTGCAGAATCTTGGAATGGATGAGTGAACTCAAAGAATAGCTTATTAACAGGGCTTATGTGATTGAAAAAGAAATTTGATTGTGCTTTAAACTTCTTAGCTGATGAGAGCAATTGGAATTGTGGTGAAGAGGGACATGTGGCCTTTGATGTGCCTGGGGGACTGGATTACTGTGCAATTAAAATCTGCAACAAAAATCTTAGCAGCTTTGTAGGATGTGGGGTATGACCATTGTATGTTAAGTCTTAGAGTTTAAATGAAAATAGGTTAATACAATTGACTGATTCATTTTTAAAGCTTTTCAAAGTTTTTTTTTACCTCCTCTTGAGGTTATGAACAGAATCTAATGTGGTGTTAAATGCTAACTGTACCAATCTTAACTTTTATTTGCAGAAGATTTTCAGCTTTGCTAGAATTAAAACAATTAATTCTTCTATTAATTTCATGACATTCTATGTGAAAAACCCAAAAGAGGAATAAAGAAAAATGAGTAACTATGAAAATTAGTGATCGCTATTGCCTGCATGTCTACATGTCTTTTTATTAATTTATTAAGCCTGTCTGCTCAGCTGTACAAAAATTAGAGCAATTTTATTGCTATCCTCCAGCAATGACTGTAACACACGGTGGGAAACAGCTATGTAGGTATGTATGTATAGAAATGCTTAAAAACTTAATGCACTTTTATTTTAAACTACAAGCAGTGAAGTTTAGTCCTTCTTGTTTATTATTTTAACTTCAGCTTGAGAAAGCAAAACCAAAGCTATAATTTGCTGTTATTAATACTTATTTTTCTGCGGGTGGCTGTTTCTACATGAAGATACCTGTGCAAAACCACTGTCTCAAATGGGACCCTCCTTTTGTGTTGGATATAATGCTACATGGTACCTGAGCAGCTCTCAGTGTTCACAGGTGTCTTGTGTCATGCTTGGAGAATTTGTTTTGAGTCCGAGGCAGGTTCTGAAAAAGGAAGACAGAAGTACTTACCTACCACCTTTTGGCAGTGGAGTTTCTGTGTGATAAGGCTTGGTATTTCAGCTGCAGAGCAATCTAGAATAAGTTGTTGAGCAGTTCTGTGATTTTGAAAGGTCTGTGGTGAAACAAATTCTCTTGACCCTCTTGTAAAATTCTTGCTAATTGATCTTGAAAATATATTTTTATGTGCACATGCATGCACACGCTATTTCCATAGGAAGTCATATCTTTGCATTACAAAAGACGTGACTGCTTCAGAGCTACCATAGGTTTGGTATACTTTTTAATATATTTTATACTTAAAGTTTTTTGAAAAGGAAATTATCTGATTACAATGTGCCAAAACATCCTCCATCAGCTGAAAGTTAGATTGTTTTGTTTTTACATGTGTGAGAAGACTGTGAATGTGTTAAAAAATGCATTATTCTGCAGTGATTAAAATTATGGAAGGAATATCTGGTGTTTGATACGACTTCAGTGAGAAGTTTAGCCACTAAAAAGGATTACAGTTGATTTATTTATTAATAGGGAGGCCAGCGGTCCAATTTAAGAATGTACTGGGACTGCTGTGAAGCTAATGAAATTTTGATGGCTTGAGAGTTCCCCAGGGTTATGAAACATCTATAACTTGGACCATGTCATGGGTCGCCGTTTCAGTGGAGATGTTAAAAGGGTGAAAAGCTTAATCTTCTTTGGTATTTTTTCTCTGAATTTTTGTTTCCACTGAACATGGAAGACTTGGCTGAGAAATTGCTTTATACACGTCATTGGAACTCAGTACATTTAATGTTCACAATAGAATAGAAAATACAATTTAAAGCCAGGGAAACGGTCTTGCCCTGGCAGGCACAGGTGCTCTAATCAAAGGGCTGAACTGCAGGTGCAAGTTTTGTTAATTTATGGCCTGAAGTTAACAGCTGTGCCAGAATCCTGTTGAAATCTGACAAATTTGATAAGGCATTGAAACCAAAGTGAGAGTTACAAGTCCTCTGTACTGCATCCCCCTCTGCTGTGTGGGAAAGATTCCTGACTGCATGTTGTTTAATTTATTTTACAAGTAAATGCATTTCTATGCAGCATATTTGCCTCTAAGGTAAAAAAGGAGCAACTGGTGATGATAAGCAAAGCATAACACCACCAGATTGTACTTCCCTCACCTAAAGACCTCAGTGTTTCAGCAATCCCACTGTTCACCCATTGAAACTACTCACTGTTTAAATAGTCCTTTGCAATCATCAGGCCTTATTGGAGTTAATGGGACTTGTCCAAATGATGAGAACTTTGACTCATCATACGGGTTTATGATCTCAGGATCAGCAATTTGCTGAACATACTCGGGGTTTTCTTTCTTGCCAATTAGGCAGGAAGAGAAGCTCAGCATCAAAATAGCATTTCCTTTCCTTCCTTGCAACTGTAATGTACTTGCTCTTCTGAAATAGTTGTTGATTGCATATCCCTCAGGAAGGCAAAACTTGTAATTCTGCTGCATAATTATAATAAGCAAGAAGAAATAGTTTGTTGAAAATACTAACCTTTTATTTGTCAAAGTCTTAATAGTATGTTTCTGAAATCCTACAAAAGTGACTTAAAGTTTTAAATAATCTTGGGAGGTTTAGAGGTTTGTTTAAACAAATAGCATTGCAAATTATCAAGTTGGAAAGTTTTAAATATACTAAGAACATATTGTGACTGCCAGCAGACCTTAAAAAAAAACCAAAACAGAACACATATCAAACATAGGATTAATAGATGTAGTCTCACATCAAAGGTTGTTTTAGGATATTTCTCAGTAAATAATTCTGAAAAGAAATATTTGACTTCATTGAAGTTCCATGTATGACTCTTGGCATCATATTCTGAGAGATTTGTCATGTCAGCCTGCCTGAAGGAGGGCCTGCATCTGTTAATCTGGGCAACCAACCAGCGTCACGTACAGGGTGATGTATCAGTTGGAGCACACTGAGCATGCACATGCTTTTTCAGTTTTTCTTCTCTATTCTCATTGCAAGTTATTTCATAAATGCTGCATCAAGAAATTTATGTTGGTAATTGTTCTAGGAGCTGTTGCTTTGAAATACAAGCTGGCTGTCTCTTACAAGCTTGCCAGTAATTTTATGTTGTTAAGCTGTTCTAAGATTACTAAAGCTTGTCTTTTAAACTGGATAAATATTCCAGGAGAGTATGAGCTAGAAGTCGTAGTTAGGCTTCAAATGGCCCATTTGCTTAAAGGGTCAATATATTTTTAAGGTTTCTTAGAATCCACTTCAATATTTAAATTATTTTTTAAACCCATTAAACTGCAATCCCTGACTTAATGAGACATCAGAAGGTTAATAAGCAAAACACAAAAGTTAATTCTAGAAGTGCAGCACCTTTTTTTTTTTGTTTTGTTTTAAATTTATTTATTTATTCCTCCCTGTAAAATTATATAACTGGTTTTATTTGTGCTTTTTGTGTGCTGGCCTGAAAGTCAGGCATTGATTCTGACTGGAAAGTCACTCATATCAGACCAAAGTCTTTGGTCAAGTCCATGTCACCTTCTGCTCCTTTGGAAGCAGTAGTGATGGTGCTTCTGAAAAAGGGTGGGGCACTCCAGAGACATGCATGCCACATAGCTGACTGCCACAAAAACTACCTGGGCACACAGAAAGTAGCTCTGATGGCATTAGAAGGTGGGCCTTTTTTTTGTGTGTTTGTTTAGTGAAAGTTTTGCACTGATTGGTGTTTATTAGAAAACCAGAGGAGATCAGGATATAGCAAAATATAACGAATAAAGGGAAAGAGGGAGTCAAGTTCATGGCCTCAGGCAGTCATTCTGAATTGGTTAGATAAATGGTTTGAAACTTAGACCAATTTTTCATGGATACAGAAAAGTAGATATTGCTGGTAGATTGTTTATTGCTGAGGGCTCCTATAAGGAGAAAATATCACTTTATTAACTGCATGGGCACCTACTTGCTTCCTCTCCAACTCCAGACAGTTTCTGAAGATAGCATTCTTGTGAATCTAATACTGTCTTGTCCTTCCAGAATGATGAATTTACTGGCATTCAGATCTCTGAAACTCAAGAAATACATTGGTAAGATACTTGCCAAGACATTTTAATCTGTTGTCTCTAACCCAGTTCATCTATAGCGTATAATTGAACTCTGCATTATTAAATAATGCACATAATTCAGGAAGTAGTGTCATATGCTTTTACCCATTTAACATCTTTCTTTATGCTAAGGCACAAAACTTTATTTAAATGGACCCTATTGAATAGTAGCTGCACCTGCTAGCCAAATGCTGAGCCTACTGATCAAAACCAGCCACATAGCTGGTGAATTAATCTTCATCTTACTGCTATACCACCAATTACAATTTCTTCACTTTTTCCCACAGATTTCCATCTAGCAATTGTCTGCTCCTCATTAAGCATGCCAATATGCCTTAAATCTTGCTTTGCTGCCAAAAAATTTCATGACCAGGAAATCCATCTGTTTTATTTCTGACAGAAGTCAGCTCTGAAATAATATTTAATATTTAACAGGCGTGCAAATTTTTCTTTGGTTACGGAGACATGTAGCAGAAATCCATAAACAAAAGTAATTTCTGGTTTTCTAAAATATTATAAGTTGTCTATAGTTACGCCAGTTTTCAGATTCCATTATCATAGTAATCCTGTGGATATATTTTAGTTAACAATCTAATTGTTAATGCAAGTGAAAATCAGGTTCATGATTCCTTTGGCTAGTGGTAGCCAAAGAGGAAACAGCTGGGCTGATCTTTTTGCAGTAATTTTGTGTGATCTCCTGGGTTTCATAGATTTGAGTGTCACTGAACTTGCTGTTAAGGAAAGGCCCTGGGTTCCAAAGGACTATCTTAATTATAGTGGAGTTTGGTGTAGACTATCAGGCCAGGGGGTGAGGCTCTTTGGCAGCACTTGGATAAATTTTCTGTTGTGCAGGAACTGTAGGTTTAGCAACACTGACACCAATGAAATTAGAATTGGGATCTGCAAGGAAAAACAAATCAAAGCAGAAAATCTCGCAATTCGCTCTTGGCTCTTAAGTCTATAAATCTTTCTAATGTTAAGGAATGGTGAAAGTGATGTTTAAAGACCAACTGTCATATCTCAGGATTTCTCCAAAAATCGGAATTTTAAGGGAAAAAACACCATGCAGAAAAAGGAAGGGAGGAAGGTCAAATTTCAGAGGAAGAGCTTACAAAGATGTTTCAGGAAGACTCTGGGGAGATCTGGACATACAAATAAAATTGAGACAGAATCAGTAAAAAAGTAGAGTTGAATACTAAGAAAAAGAAAAAGAGGGAGTTGATTTATTATGTAGTAATGAAAGAAGACTATATTGCAGATATGTTTTCTTCTGACTGTTTTTCTTTTTCAGCATTTGCTACCTGAGTAACTGATCACAGAGCTAATATTTATACTCCTAAAGAAAGGATTAGAGGTTGCTTAGATAAATAAATTTTTTCCTGCATGTATAGAGTGTCTGCAGGTTCTGGGCTTTTAATGGTTCATGCATGAGAAATCATTGATGATGGGTACGGTTCTGGAAGGTAAAAACAAACAGAACAACTTTAGAAGGGGCAAAGAGAAAGGAGGAGAAACCTTTCTAATCAGTTAGATGGCAAGCATCCTAGGAAAAAATCTGTTAAAAGTTTATGCTTTATAACAAGCAAGAAGAGACATTCTACATCATCTCAGGGCAGCTGTTCTGGTACTTAACTAATTTAGTTGTGAATTTTTTCCCTGTTATATCGAATCAGAGCTTCCCTTGCTGCAGTTGGGACCATTGCTTTGGGTAATGGAAGACCCAAGTTGGATTTTGCCTTTCAGGCTCACTGAGCCTCTCCTCAATTTGTATGCTTCAGCACTCCAGTCACCATGGGCAGTCTTCACTGAATTCATTCCAGTTTATCAGTGTTGTACTGGCAAGCCCCAAACAGAATATTGTCATCTAGATGTGGCCTTCAAATGCTGAATAAAAGGGACTAATCACTTTCCAGGGTATGCTGCCTCCATTCTTCTGAATACAGCCCAGTATGTGGTTAGGCTTATTGTTGAAAGGGCACACTGCTGAACTTGTCCTCATTGACTGCCCAGCTCCTTCACTACAATGGTAATTTCCTGTGGGCTCCCAGCTAGTACTGTTACTGTGGATACTCTGCCTTTGGAATTCATGAGGTTTTTTTCAGCCACTTCTTACAGCCTGTTGAGATCCCTTCAAAAGGCAGTCCTGCCCTGCAGTGTGCTGATCAATCTTTCCAGCTTGGTGTCATCCACGAACTTGGTAAGGGCACATTCCATCTTACTCATTCTCAAGATGTTAAGTACATAAAAACATCATTCCAATATTAGCTCCTGATGAATGCCATTAATGTTGACCAAGAGTTGCTCTTTGCACTACAGAACACTACTCTTTCAGCCTCTTCATACAACCAGTTTTCCACAAAATGCTCTTTGCAGCTCACCCATTTAGCCCATCTCTCTGCAGCTTGGCTAGCAGGGTACTATGGGAGCTCACTCTGAAAACCTTGCTAAAGCCAAGGATAACAGTATCTGCTGCTTTCCCTTTATCTGCTGAGACACCTAGCTGTTGGTAGAAAGCAGTCAGGCTGTTTGGATATGATTTGTTTTTGGTAAATACATGTTAGCTGTTACCATTCACTTTCTTTTCCTGGAAGCCTATCCCAGCATATAAAGGATAACTCCAGCAGTATTTGTTCTGTCATCTTCCCTGGGAGACCGGGATGGGGCTGCTGCCTCTGCTCCCTCATATATTCCATGCCCATCTTGAAGATAACATGATCTTTGTTTTCTAAAGAATCAGCAGGAACTTTCCCCCATTGCCATTACATTTCAAGGAATCAGACAGTGGCCTTTCAATGGCATTGGTCATCTCTGCCAGCACCAGTGGATGCTGCAAGTCTGGGCCCCTGGATTTGTGTATGCCCAGCTTGCAGAAGTGGTGCTTTACAGCTCCCACTTCCTCTGCAGAGCAAGGGCTTCTTAACCATCACTGAGCTTTGGCTTCCCCATCCTGCACGTCCAGGAAACATTTCTGTTTCCTCCTGGGTAGACCTCAGAGTCACAGTGGTCATTGGGCAGTGGCGTTTGCTGTGGTATGTGAGGGTTTCTTCCACAAATTTATGTGTCTTTGTGTACATACATAGTACTACTGAAATAATCTGGCTGCTGCGCTCAGTGCAGTGCTAGGACAGAAGTGGTGTCTCCATGACTGGTTTGGGGCTACATTCTGAGGCCAGTGCCAGCCAGTTGGAGGGCTAGAACAAGGTTAACCAGCATAACCAGAAGTTTGAAATAGAAGACACTAGAAGAGACTGGGAGAGAACTCAGCCTGTTGCTCCCAGTGTGTCCTGTCTAGGTACTGCTGCTGTTACAAAGGCCACAAATGGCAAAAAGGACCAGAAGCAAGCAGCGCAAATAGCAAAAAGCTGAAGTTAGCTCAGACACTGGCATTCCTAAAGTAACTCAGAGAAATTGCTGGAGACCATGTGGTTATTTAATCATCTAATGTATTTTCCAAGACAATTTTTTAGTGCTGCTGTAGTTGCTGTCAGTCCATCATGAAGTGGGTGCAGCACAATATAAATTCTTAAGTTCCTTTCTGGTTTTGTTTTTTGTGAGTCAAGTGTCTTATTCAACCCAAAAATTAGTCAGCAGGAAGCATGTTGATAAAATTAAGGCCATAAAAATGTTGCTCTGCAATTGAATATGATACTAATACTGTTTTTCTCTTCTAACTGGAAATGGTTAACTTTTCACAGACTTTTTTCTTCTCATCTTAATTTTGATATAAAAATATTGCTGTTCATTTTGTCTAAACCATATGTGCTCTTCTGGATGTGCAAGGCTTTATATGTGAGGTTGCCATAAGAGTAATGTATGCTTTGCACATCTGTGAACTGATGATCTGATGTTTTGATTTGGAATGTGGTTTTGATGTCCTTGAAAAATCACAGTGGTAGCAGTAAATTGTTTTAATTAATGAATTAGAGAGCAGCAAATTCGCTGAATCAGGCTTATTGACATAATTATTACTGAAATAAAAAGAAGGAAAAAAAATCTGTCAAAGCTGTGAGATTATCTGGTTATCATTAGAAAGCAAGTTCCTCAGCTACTGCTTCCCTAGTTTCCTGTATAGGTATGTCAACACCAGGGTCGGGGTGTATATACACTCACAGATATTTATATATTCATCAGCTAATACCAACTGAATGGCAGAGATAAAGTCTAAATAGTAGTGGTCCTATATAAAAAGTAGGATTATTCATATTCAGTTGTTTTAAAGGTGTTTTTTAAGCTTAATCTAATTTTGAGGTGAAATAAGATTTTAATTGCATTTCCTTGTATAATTATGTCATATTGAGAAATAATCTAATAATGATTTCAACTTTAAAGTAAATATAAGCTGTGCAATTGTAAGAGTATCAATAATAATTATAGGTAACAGCATTTGTATGCTGGTCAAATAACAGCTGGAGAAAATTTGTCAAGATTTTTTTTTTTTTTTTTACAAAAAGCTGCAAAAGCTTTTGGAATAGATATTGGATTCTTTAACTTCTATTAAAACCATGTAAAGACTTACTTTGATGTTTTTTGGATAAAGGTTTTTTTCTTTGATACAGATGAGGATTCAGTATAAAATTAAGTTTCTAGCCAGAACTGTTCTGGGTCTCAATAATATGCTGCCTGATCTGTTGGCAAAATTTAAGGGTTTTTTTCCTTCATTTAAGATAAGAAGAGGATGAAGTCTGAAATCTCAGGAAAGAAATGCTTGTTAAGAAGCTGTGGCTTTCATTTTTATTCCACACTCTCCCCCTCATTCACTATACCCTTCCTAAATTGTGTTAGGTGTTTAGCTATCTATGGTTTTCACCTGTACGTTGTAGAGAAGAAATGTGGTTTTAGATCACTGAAACCAGGAATAATAATTGTTGGGTTGTGTTTGCACTACAACTTAAAAATATTTCAGTGGAAATGCCTTTCATACTTCTGTGGTTTAGTCCAGGTTTCTGTATCGAACATGGAAATTTGCAAAGTTCTTATCATTACCTTACTCTGGTTTTTGTTCTTTGTTCTTTTTGTTTTAAATTTTACAATTATGAACCCACAGCACCTAGTTAGGAAGAATAAACAATGTAAATTAATTATGGATTAAATTACAAATATGTAAATGTTTAGTAGGTGTGACTATCTCATAACTGGTGTAATAACATCAATAATAGATAATAGTTTTCTCAGAGTTTGATGATTCTCTGCAGCTGCTATGCCAGATCCATTCTGCTGCTGCCCAATCCCTGCCTGGGGTACTGTGGCTGCTGCCTAGGTACGTCTGAGACAAAATGTGAGCAGTTCCATCTCTAGTTCAGTATTCACAATAGAAAAAGAAGCTACTGACCTGGGAAACCCAGGTTCTGGATTGTCAGCCACAGCAAAGTAGAGACAGACCACAGGCTGTTTTTCTAGTTGACTATTTAATGGTTGCTTTTTGTCCTTGTGGTGAAATAGATTTATAAATGTGTGTATATAGCCATATTAATGCATACACAGTCATCCTTGCAGCACCTTTTCTTACGCAGGTTTTTGTCATACACATTGTCTTCTTAGAGTAAACATACAGGGCTGAGGACCAGTTGTTTCTTCTTCAAATGACCTAGAAACTTTGAAGCATTTTCACAGTGAATACATGTGCAGTCATGAGCATGGGCAAGGGAAAGTTATTCTGGTATTTCACATCTGCCACTGAATTACTGTATGCTGGAGAGATTGATTTTCCTCCCTCCCCCCCAGTCACTGGGGTTTTATTAATGTAATATTTCTATAAACGACTTTAAAGTTACAAATAAATTGCTTTGGATAAGTGCTGATGACTAATGCTATGGAGTCTCAGTCTGCACCTGTGGCAGGCAGTCTAAAGAATTTAGGTTGTTTTGTTTCTCTACAAAACTTGAGTATCTTTTTGCAGTGACTTTCACTGAACTATGTTGGTCACTTGTGCAATTTGAAGAAAAATAGCAAAAGTGAGAAGTCTATGATACTTTGAGGGAAAATTTAGTTCTTTGAGAAGGTTTCAGAATTCTTTTCTTCCTGCTGTTGAAGATGAATATTGAATTTATCAAGCTATTTTATAATCTTTGAATTTCTTTGGAATATTCCAAGTTTACAAGATACCTGGGTCAAAATGACTTTGAAAGAATATGGCCTTGGTTAAATAGATAGTGTCCAGTCTCCTTCCATGTAGATGTAACTAGGATTGTTCAAGCTGCTAAGTTCTTCATTGCGTGATTGCTGCATGCTCTGGAAGGAGATTTATTTCAAATTGCTTAAAAGCTGCACTCAGTGGGGAATTCTGCTGCTCCTTCCCTTAACTACTTTAGCTGCAGAGCGCAGATGACGTCTTATTCATTAACTGTCCTTGCTGCTTGTTTGCTTTCTGTAGAGTTCTAGGAGATTGTTATATTGTTTTGTAAACTCAATATTGCTGGATCCTGGCTGCTTATGGCAATTGAGATGAGATTAGATGCTTTTGTTAACAGGCCCCAGACTTTAAATTTATAGGGACTAGGCACCATCTGTTCTCAATTAAAGGTCCTGAGCTCTGAAATTAATTCCTTCCATTGGTCCATTAGACTCAATCTTTTGACCTGAAGTCATGATAAGGTTATATTAGCCTCTAGAGTCTTGCAAAAGTGAGGAGTTCACGCAGGGGCAGTGCTGAATATTCTTTTAGCCCTTGTATCAGTGTAGTTAGAGGGCAGAAAGCAATGATTGTTTTTCCATTTTACAGGTAGAGTGAGATTTTTTTAAAATCACCCCGGAGATTGAGAGCTCACATCCTCGCGAGTTGTAATAGGACTTGTGCTTCTAAATCACTGAAGTGCTGTTGAAAATCTTTCCCAGAAAAAAATCAAATTAATATCGAAAATGTTGACTGAATTCACAGGAAGTCTTGATATAGAAGTGGGCTGAGTGTAAAAGTCCATTGTTCCAGGCTTGCATTTGCTCATTAGATTAGCTGTCTTGTGCTTCAGCTGTCTTTCATTGATTCCTTCTGCAGCTGCAAAAGATTGGGGATCTTACCAGAAGTCCCTGCCCTAGAATTCAGCCAGGGCATTTGCTGAATTTCTGTCTGTCCTGTGGTGTGTAGAAGTTGCAAAGAAGAAATGGATGGACAGACAAATGAGCTCACATTTTTGTGGTTCTAACCCATTTCTCATTTGCATTCTACATTTTACTGAAAATTGAGGTTTTTGCTATGAAAATACAGCAGGACAGTACTGTGGAGTGGAAAGAACCTGTAACCATAAGATTTTTAGTTTCAAAAGAAAAGCTCCAAGGTATCAAATAGCCATGCTGGTTACTGGCAGTTCCTATACACATGAAAATGTGTTTTAAAGGTTTCAGGATCTGATAGTTCATCAGCAGACTTTGATTTTATTTACACAGTGGTAGTAACCCTCTGGAATACAGTTTGTAAGAGTTTCTGAGACTGACGGCTCTTCAGTGTCCCATGAGTATTCCTGTATTATCCCAAAATGCAATTTATTAGGATGTTTTGGGATCTGCTGGCCATTAGACTATGAGTAGAAATCAGTAAAGAGCGAGTTAATGTGCCTGTTTTTATTCCTATGCAATAATCCCCATGACATAAAAAATACAACTAGGTAAAAATAATTCTTTTGTCTGTTTCCTGCTACTAGGATTTCATAAAGATTAGTAACTTGGAACTTAGCTATTTTTCAACATTACTTAAACTGGAATAATGTTGGAGTCCCCATGATACAAGGCAGTATTTGTCAAGTGTGGCTTAGGTGAATTTCAGAATTCATTTTCAGTTGTTACAAATGCTCAAATCCATTTTTGAGAATAGAAGTTATAGTTCTTACCTTTTTCCCAAGTGTAGCATAGCATAAAAAACTATTAATGGAACTTACCCAGAAAATGCTGGTGTCCACTTTGTAAACATTAACAACATTTTCTTATCCAGAGAGTCATCTTTGCACTTCTGGGATTTAGGGAACACATTTAAAGTACTATAACAATATTGAAAATATGGTAACAGAGTCTGTGTACTTTTAGTTAGCAATTTGCTTTTCAAATAAGTTCATTTCTAGTTTTCTTACAAATTCTTTGTTCTTTGCAGTATCAAATGCATTGATTTTTATAAAAAAAGTTAATCAGCTTACCTTCATTCAGAATAGATTTTTGTTCCTCTGATCAGCTCTACACAATTGAATTTTTCATCCTCTTTTCTGAGTTATTTCAGTGTTACAAAAAAGCATTAAGGAGAATTCTGATAAATTATTCCTTTAAAAAAGATTCTACTGCAATGTACTTTTGTTGAAGCTGGAGAGTTAATTGAACTGAGGGATTTCTCTGTTGTTTCAATGATCAAAGTATCTGTGTTTGGTAAATACAAGAGAAAATCTCTCATGGGGAACAGTTTCCCTACTGATTCTGGTTACCCCAGAATTTATAATATGAATTTGAAGTAACCATTTAGTTTTGATTATTTGAAAATCCAGTTTTCTTTTTGATTTTAAAGTAGAGTTTTGTATGTTTTAAGGTACAGGAACAAGCATTTCCCAGTCATATTTAAAAAAAAAAAAAAAAAAAGGCTTTCTGAATGTGTTTCTATCATGCTGTCTGATTCTGCTTTTATGGAGCAGTGGTGGTTTTCCCCAGAACCTGTAAAAAGGCCAGACAGTGTAATATGTTTTTATCCAAATGTGTGGTTATGCTGTTTTGCCTTAAGAAACAAACAAAAAATAAAAAAGCCCCAAACAACAAAATAAGCCAAATCCTTCCCCTCCCAAAAACCCACAGTCTTTTTTTCCAATGTGGTTCTACTTTATTTTTCCTTGTTAAATCAAGCTGACCTAATCTTTTATGAGTTGTTTTTGTGTCTGTATTACCTCAGGCTGTGCTCTCATCAGACTTCACAAGCTAAGTGGACTTGAGTTTTGGATAGTCTGTGGAAATAATCAAAGAAAATGTACCATGCTCCTGGATGTGATGATAATGGCTCATTATGTCCATTAAATTTAGTCCTGAATTGGTGCTGAGTATTCTGCTGTGAGTTCCAGTTAGACCCCTTGGACTCTGTGTGCTGATCACTTGTAATTACTAAAGCACAACTCTTAGCTCAGCTAAACTCCAGTTCCAGTGTCTTTCATTCTGCTTATCAATTTCTTCTGAACTTTACATGTGGGAAGCCTTCAAAGCATTTGCTTTGAAGTAAGAGACACTTCAATGAAATCTTGATTTGGTCACTAATTTGCTGTATCTGCATTTGCACACTGCTTAATTTTTCTGGTTTTGTTTTCCTACTTAAAAATGAGCACCATACTGCCTATTTTCCATCAAATTTATTAACTCTGCCTTTTTAACTTGTTAGACTTGAAACAGTTGGGAATATTTTTGATATATATGTGTGTGTGTGTGTGTGTGTGTGTGCATAAATACATATAAAATCAAAATACATTTGCAGTAGCCCTACCTTGTATAAATTTAGAAGTGCTTCTGAATCCTGCAAATAATCTCTCTAAATTTTATACAATTAAAAATACCCAGTTGGGTGCAAAAACCTGGACAATTTCTTGTAATTTCAGATGAGATACACAAATTATAAGAATTTTAAGATGCTTGGGTGTGCACATTCTGAATAAATGCAAATATTTTTGTATGTTCTTAAAGTGTATTGCTATTGCTAATTGCTATTACTGGAAATGTGTTCTTTGTCTACTTGTACTGGAGTAAAAAAGCAGAGGTTGTGTTACTGCCCTTTTTCAGTTACCTGCACCTCCCCTTACAGCAGAGTACAGTTGAGATGGTATTTTGGTACAGGCTTTGGCTAAATTGCTATGTACTTCCTGAATTAATTATTTTGATTTTTTTATTATATCAGTACTCTTAGATCAAGTTCTTAGATATTTTTCACACTCCTCTACAATACCATTTTTACATTTTCTCTTATCTCTTATTCTGGGCTCTTCAACCTGAGGCTTCAAATTTTATTGATTCAGATTAATTTTCTTTTTTTGGAAAACAGGCACAAGCGTCTCCATCTCCTGTTTTGGAGAGCTGCTCATACTGCCTCGCTCAGTGTGCTTGATATTTTCCCGTAGGATGCACAAAGCATAAGGGAGAGGAGTGAAATCAACTCCATGTAACTATTTGAACCAGTCTCATCACATCTAACTGAAGCAATGGCCTTTCCTCCACTCTTCTCCCATTCCACCAAAATCATGGGAACAGGTTGTTATCAGGTAGACAAGCCAGATTCCATTCTTGCACAAAATGAATGTGCCACATTATAGTCAGCCACTGATTGTTGGAAATGGAGGCAGATGCTTGCACTTTTGGAGTCATAGGTGGGTATCAGGAGGAAGCACACTCAACCTTGCAGGGACATTGGATGGAGATTTACTCCTTTCCTGCAGTGGATTAAGGAAAAGGAAAAGCCTCTAAATTCCATGGTGACAGAAGATCCAATTCTACCAGCCTCCTACCAGCCATGTAGCATTGGGACAGCTGAAGCAGCTGCTGCCACTAGAACACCTGCCATTACGTGTGCTGTACACATGTGTATCACTGCAGCCCATGTTTGTTCTTTCCCCCAGATGAGTTGGTCTGTTGTAGAGTAAGGAAATGTCTGCCCTAAATTTGATAGCTGAAACTGTGGAGAGCAAAGCCAGGGTTAGCCAGGTGCAGGTAGCCGCCCTGTCTGGGCAGAGCTCTCTGCTCTGACACCATACCAGACATGTCTGCTGTGCTGTATTTTCTCTGCAGTACCTCCCCAGGAGCTCCTCAGAGCTGGCTGTAACCAGAAGTGGCCTGATTTGTTTTGCAGCTGTGGAGGATGACACAGCAGAATTCAAGAGAAAGTGCTTGTGTTGATAGTATTTCCTCATTCTGAAATGTAGGATGACTTTAGCCTGTCAGGTGTCTACATTTGAAAAGAGTCAATAAATCCATACATTTCTTATTAGCCCTTCTCATTTTGGTGCTTCCATTCTTCAGACTCCTCTGGTGCACAGCTTTTTAGCTTGCAAGGCTCACTTCTGCAAGAAGTATTCCATTTGCAATTTCACTGCATGGCATGTGACAGGGGACACAGGAATAAAAGGATTTTCCAGACAGCCAAGCATTACAAATATCAGTTGTGGAAATGGGCTTGAGGAGGGACCAAATCCTTATGCAGATTGACTGACATTGCCAGAATTCATGTGAAGCATGCTGCATCAACTAGGATCTCATGAAAGCTGTAACATATCAACTCATACTTTTCTAAATTATAGAACTTGCTTGGAGCCATCACCAATCAGCAGACTGGGAGAGGAAAAAAGTGCAGTCCTGTGAATATGGACAGCTGGAGATGTGAAATCATGCTTGCATATGTATTGCAGCTTTCAAGACTTCACTCCTAACATCTACAGATTTGGCTTGAGTTTGTGTACTGCCTTTCCAGGTACCACCTGAACAGACTGATATTATGGATCAGAATGATTTAATGGAGCAAGGTGCAGCTTGGTGGCTGGATGCCGTGAATGTGTGGAGATTTTGGTTTTTTCCCTGGTTGTGACTGTTCGCATCAAATGCACTAGGCAGGCTGAGAAACTTGCAGATACAAGGGGAGTGATGTAGGGACAAACACAAGTCTTTCTTCCAGTTCTTGTACTTTGTCAGACTATCCCACAAAGTGCTCTGCATCTCATTTTTATGCCTTACTTCAGAGAAGAAGTCTCAAACAACAACACACTTTTAAGCTAAAAGGATGTGACATTGATTCATTTCATCTTTGCTAGGAAGGAGTCTGGCTCAAAGGAGATCTTATCATATAAACTCTATTTCTATGGGTTCTGCATTTTCACAGTAGTTTAATGATGACTTAGGTGTGGCTGTTGAAGGGGCTTCTGGGCAGAAGCAGCACTGCAAGTTACTGTGCTTTGCAGATTCAGGGAATTCCTTTTCAGCAATCATGAGACTTCTTTCCTAAAGTAGATGGATTTTGCAAGTGAGATTTGGAATGTTTGGATCCAAAGAGAGTTTCTGTAACACAGAACCTAGCCAGGCAGGAGCTAGTTTCACATCTGCAGTAGCTGATGGTGAAACTCTGACACCAGGTTTCCATAGGAATCTCCCTCAAACAAAATTGGAGACAGCTAACCTGTGGAATACTGTGCTTAGTACTTTTTTCCTAGAGTTTGCATTTTCTAAGTAACATATATGGCTAAATTAAACATGAAGACAATGGACTCTTTTATTCCACTTTAGGTCTTACTGCTTTCCCTGGAAATATGCAATTAAAATCTGTAAGCATATAGATAGATTTGAAATCCATCAGTTTAAAGCCTTTATGCTGAAGAACTTGCAGCTAGAAGTCTTTAAAGTAGGCAATGGACTATTAAAAGTCTAAACAAAGTGCTGACTATATTCATTCAGAAACTAAATTATTCAGCAGTATCCAATACACATTGTCATAGCATGAATTTATAACTACTTACTCTTCTTGGGAGCATTTTGTGTAATTGCTATAACTGGTATAGTAGGAACTAGATTATTCAATCACTTCAAACTGATCTGCAGAAATTGGATATGCTTGCTTTCGAGTTGCTGGCTTTTTTTCAGGTGGAAATGAAGTATTCTCATATGTAAATGCGAATATATGCAGAAAGTATTCAGTTCTCTAGCCTATGTGACTTTCATGATGTTTGCATGAGAACATACTTCATAGAAACAGAAATAGGAATTCTAAAATCTGGAGAATTCCTGAAGGATATTTAAAAATTAGAATCTTTGTTTTATTCAAAGACCTGTAATAGAATTATCTAGTCTTTTAGAACATTATTCGCATATCATACTACTGTATTTAAGGAATTTTAATTGAAAAGCTTTATAGAAAGCATTTTGATGTGTCTGGATATATTAAAAACTCAATATTGAAGAATGTATCCAGGAGTAAAAAAGTTAGCAAAGCACTCCCCTGTGCTGTGATTAATTTGTATATTATCAAGGTCTTTATTATGAATGCAGTTCCTAATGTAGGCCTGTAATAAACAGAGTGTAATTGAATTTTCAATATTTTGCCATCAGGGAGTGATTTTCTACAAGACCTCTGCTCCATCTTCTGGCTAATTGTCAGCAGTTACTCAGTATTACTGCATTAATGTCACCAAACAGTGAAAACAGAAGTTACCTGCTTCCATTATGTGAAAGAATGTTTCAGCCCTTGCCTATTTACTGATTTTGATTAGTGTGCCATTATCACTTGCACCTTTATTAACATAATGAACTTTTTTGAAATTCCAGCCTTGGAGGCAAACCAAACTTCTCACAAGTTTGTCTTCATATAAGGTTTCAATCAATGTAAGTATTCCACTTAGTAAAAGCAGAAGCAGCCATAGCATTGTGATTGGACTCTTATGATCTGAAAGGTCTTTTGCAACCTAAGGGATTGAATGGTGAGGATTTTCAGATGCACTAGGGAGAGCAGCCTTTTATGTAACACATGAGTGAGTGTTTTGTTTTGTGTCTTAACAAATGGAGTGATAAATTTGGCAATTTTAGAATATACATTGCCTTTCACTTCCATTGCATGTTGTGTTATACTGCAAAGAAAAACAGAATTTTGTTAGGAACAACAAAATTACAGACTACTCTGTATGCAGAGGAAGGGTGAACCAGCTAAACAACCAGGGGCTGAGGTTTGGTGGAGATGTGGGTTCCACTCCTGGTCAGTATTTTCATGGAGGTCTTTGAATGTTTGGAGTAGTTTTATTAACTTCTGCTGGCAGTGCCAGGCAAGGAGGAGCCACAAACACTTGGCTGGAAGGGATTAGCATTACAGTCTTCATATACTGGGCTTGTGAGCATGAGCTGCAGTTAATAAACTGCAATTCAATTCTAAAGTAGCAGTAATTAAGTCATACCTTCAGGATGGGAGAACCACTTGACTGGCAGATGTTCTGTAGAAAAGAGACTAAGTACTACTGCAAGGGATTGTTCATAGACAGGAATCCACACAGTAATAATTTTTTGAAGTGAAAGAAAAAAGAAATCTGTTGGGATGCAAGCTTGAGTGTCATATGAAATAATCATAAAGCAATTCCCTCTGCATCTCTCAGCACTTGTAAGGCCTCACCTATAGTGCCACTGGGATTCACAAACCAATAAAGCTTTGGACCCAAGATGTTGGAAAAGTTACAGAATAAGCTTAAATCAAAAGTGCGGAGTGTTTTCTCTGAAGAAACAATGGCCTAACTGCTGGACTCTTTCTAAAGAAAGAAAATTGGTGGAAAGATCTTGTGCTTTTCCTGAAACCTACAAGGCTGATGGTAAGGAGCTGGGAACAACAGTGTGGGTCATTCTGTCAGCAGGTCAAGAAATAATGTGTTAATTGTTGCAAGAGAGATGTTGCTTGGGCATTAGGGTAGCTAAGCACTGTTTGAGATGTCTTGGGAGGACTGTGAAATCTGTCTCCCAGTGTTTTTCAGACCAGGTTAGTGTTTTATTAAGAATGGATAATCCTTCTCACTGTCTTGTTCATTCCTGTAAGTGTTATCCCTACAGGTTTCTATAAGCAATGTGTAAAAAAAAAGTCACATTTTGAAAGCTGACAGAAGTAAGGTGTCTAGCATATTTCATCTGCCTTGGTTAGCTGCTCTTAAAATAGTGTTTAATAACAATGCATATCTGTTATTTTTAACACTTTTGCAAGCTGGACTGTTGAGAATTGTTTTGATAATTTATTTATTTTCTCAAACACCTGCTGGTATGAGAATTTGCCAGGTTGCTTGGCATGCAAGTGCTGTATTTTAGATTCCAGCCCAAACGTCTATATTGACATGAGAAAAAAATAATCCCAGACCAGCAAATCTTTTTTTTTACAAGATTCTGCTGGCAAATATGTAAATGCTGCTCAGTGCATTTACAACCTAACAAATGAGCATCAGTAACTTTCCTCCCACTTCCTTCCTTGTAGGGGAAAACACAAAGAAATGTGAAGACAGAGAAAGTACTAGAGCAGGAATTGCTACCTATACTATGCTACCCCAATATACTCCAAATTAATCTCTTTCCGGTGCTTTTCCAAGCCAACCACCATTCAGAAATACTATACTGGGGCAGGAACAGTGAAATGAGTGCTGAGAAAAGAGAGCATAAATAAAGGGAGAGAGAGAATTAATTAGAAATGCTGCCCATTGACAAAATGGGGGCTGATACTTGTGCTTGAAGATGTGAATGGATTCAAAACTCAGGTAGGAGAAGTTTTAGGTATGCACAGTCCTTGAGAAAAGGAAGAAACTCAGGCATATTTGTTAGATGAGACAGCTGACAATTCTCTTTCTAATGAAGAATTGGAATAATAACTTCACATGCAATTAATCAGCAATATTATATGATGGTATATTTGTTACTCATGTATAAAAGATTAACTTACATAAGACATAGATTCGGTAGCTGGGTCGTAGCTGTGATATCCTTAAAAATATGTCCAAGGCAATTTTGAAGGTCAGAATTAGGTACAGAGGCCACAATCTATCTCCTTGTCATCCATTAGGAATTGCTTGCACTTTGTTATTCAATATAATCAATATAATTGTAAAAGATGTACCTGAAATTCTATGTACCATATTGTAATTGTGCCTAAACTCTTCTTCCAGCATAAAGAATCTGTATGCTTTGATTCTTTCAGATTATTATGCAAAGAATATTTGCCCTGAAAAGACATTATAATAACTCTATAGCATTCACATGCCTCCTGGAAAGCTTACAAAAAGTTCAAAGTCAGGAAATGCCTTCATTTCCCCCTGGTCTCTTTTGGCATGAGCACTAGGACTCTGCTTTTATCAAACCTGTCAGGACTCATGATTTCAGTGGGAGACTGATTACCTCAGAAAGGTTCCTCTGCCATTGCTTTTGTATCCCCAGTACAGGAAAATAGTGCTGGAATATCTTATGGTGCTGTAATGCCTTGGCTGATGCCTACCTTTGATGGATAGGATCCTGTAACAGTCTTACAGCAAGTGAACAGCCTAGAAATGGTGTGATCCTCTACTTTGGCCTTGCATTGCCATTCCTCTCCCCTCGTTTTGGTACTGTAATCTGCCTTGTAGAAGAGCTGGCATGTTTCATGAGTTTCATCTTTTAGATTGCTTATAAATACTCTTCCCAAATTTCCATGTTGACAAACATACCTTTTCTATTTCATACCTTTCATCTGTGCATTTTGAAGTGTTTCTAAACTTTTTAAGGTTTCAAAATTCATCAGCATTTCCACAAAGCAGTTGATGGTATGGCCCTTCTTCAGACGTGCAGCAGAAATCTAAATACTGGCTTACTAATTTGGCCAGGTAATTGTTATAGGGAAAGCAAGTATTTATGAGGCTAAAAGTATTGTCTTTTTCAGCTAAGGAGTTAAGAATTGCTTGTCAAGTAGTACATGGACAGGTGGAAGGCACATGTGAAGATAAATGTGAAGATTTTAGTATCTGATTCTTAGATGAAATGTGCTCGCTGAAAAATGGGGAGTGATCTATTTCAGTTAAGATCTATCCACTTATCACCAATAAGAAAAAAATTCAGTAAAAATCACTGCAAGGTTTTGAGGTATATTGCTACAGCTCCTCAGCAGCAGGCTGGTTTTGGTAGCTAGTAGGTAGACAATAATTGGACTGGAAATTGGACAGTGAGGTCATTTAAGATGACAACACATAGAGTGAGAATTACTGTTTTGGTTGTAGGTGTACAGTATAGCTTTTGAGACAGATGTAAATTGGAAGAAAAGTTTGCAAGTGGTCAGAGGCTTAAAGTGGCTCTTGTTTTCCCAGCCTGTTTCAGTTCCATGAATGGGGGATATGTCAAATCTGCTGGGAGTTTCTGGAAATTCTCAAACTATAATTTTATATCCTTGAAACGAATCTGCCTAGCTCCTGTTGAAATAGCAAGGACATGCAAATATCAGTTTGAGGTTTAGATGTGTGCTGGGGTTTTTTTGCTTTTGAGGTGGATAATGAGTCTATTTTGGCCCAGACTACCATGATATATAACACAGAGCAGACAAGATCAAACTAGGAGTGAGGTGCAGGTCGGGGGAATAGCTGAGCTCCTCAGGGCCAATGCTTTACAATTTAGGTCTACTGTGTGTAAAGGGACATGACAAAACCCCAGTTAAGAACTCAAAATATAAAGTTCAGCAGTTAAGTGAATACATTTTTTTTCCAACATCACTTAAAGCTGCTACAAATGTAGCACACAATATGTACTTGGTATTCAGCTTCTGGAGCAGAAAGTATATCTCAAAAATTGTCAGTAAAATGTGGGAAAAAACAATTCTATAACAAATAATTTTGCCTATTGAAAGCATAAACTGCTCTTTACTTGTCATTTTTTGAGGCTGGAAAAGGTATATTGAGAAAATAGAGTATATTGAGAAATTAGATCTGTTTCCAGATATTGTTATAAATAAATAGACAAATAGATCTTGTGCATTTCTTGATTGCCTTAAAAAATAGTGTTATTAAAGCAGTAGTGAAACTGCCTTGAAAACAAAAGTAACTCTGTCTGTTTTCTCTGTCTCCTTCGTTTTTTCTCTTGAGGAACATGTTGGTGTAAGTGTAGTCTGTGCTCTCTTTGGTTTTAAGGTTTAAGATGTCAGTAAAGCTGATGTGTGTTTGAAACCACTTGCAGTTTTTTTCATTGCTGTTTCCCACTCTTTTTGAAAACCATCTCATTCTCTCACAGCATCCCTGAGTTGTGCTGTTTTCCACATCCCCGAGATCTTGTCTATATTAGCACAGCACCTCTGATAGATGTTTTTGTCTCATATGCTTAACTGATGCTTTCCAAATGCATTGAAGCAGATGAATGTATTCTGTTTGATTTAAAGGATCAGTATAGGTGGGGTTCATGTCCCTGCATGAGTTCTCTGTCAATTCTGTCTTCCTCAGCAGACCTTGTTAAAGGATCCCACACACACACCCTTTTTTTTTTTTTTTTCTTTTTTTCATTCATTTTTGTCTTTTCTGTGAGTATATAATGAACTGTGATCTTTATATACTCCATCCCTACCACAAAAAATAGACTAAAGATTTTTTGGTCATTAGATTTATGTCAGCTGGTTTGGGGTTTTCTTCCTCATTGCTGTTGCTATATTGCTTTGTGTTACTTTAAAAAAGAAAATCAGTGATTTCTTTGTTTTCACATCCAGAAGTACTTCACAAGCAAAAGTTCTCCATGTCTAAATGGCAATCTTATTTGGCAAAATTAGCTCAAGAAGGATTTGTCTGAATGGAATCTATGCATTCATGAGCAATGGAAAGGAATTCTAGAGTGTGGATCAAGTATTTTGGGGCAGATGTAGATGCCAAGGTTGATTTTAGGTGAAATGTTTCTAACTCTGTGTGTGTCTTTGACTGTAGAGGAAGCATTAAAAAAAACCATTACACCTGATTCTAGCTGTGTGTCAGGACTACCAGGATCTTAAGTCAGTTTAGAGGAAATACACTTTTTTGTTTTGTTTTATTTTCCTTGTGTAAGCTGTCCTATTTTTCTTATATGGACAAAAAGTTCCTCCATAACCCTTCTCCCTTACAGCAACCACCACTGACAAAAAAAAAAAAAACAAACAAAAAAAAAAACTGGGAAAGCTGTGAGCTGTGGAGCAAAGAAAGGGTTAAAGGTAATGCTGATACTGAAAGGAATGTGTATCTTTTGCAGCAAAAATATTATTGAAGTATAATTTTTCCGAAGACTGAAAATAGAAAAAAATGAACAAAAGTTCATGTGTACTGTAATTCCAGCAAGGATTACTTCAAAGAAAGCCATTAGTTTGAAGTCTTAAAACTTGTAGTGGTTTGAAGGTGTGGTCTACTGTCTTTCATATGCTATTTGGAATGTTGACAGCCCTCCAAATAGAATTAAATGTAGTTTTATGAGTGATAGAATAGAATTGTTGCAGTGTTCATTAAAAAATGGGAGACAAATAAAGAGCTTTTATATCTGTGTACAAAGTTATTAGAGCAATATTTCAAATCAATTTGGTTTCTACCACCTTTGAAATGTAAGAAAATGAGCATTGTTGGAAATAGTTTTGTAGGCATTTCTTACCAGAGGATGCTTTGGGGTGGACATGGAACTTCACCTGTACAGGTGCATGTGCTGCTGGCACCTTCAGCATGTGACATGCTTCTTTCTGCTCTGGTTGTCATTGCTAAGCAATTGAAATTTGCAACCCTGTGCGTCATGTCCAAGCTAAGAAAGAACAATTTGGGGTGGAGAGGGAGGTTGTGGCTGTGGTATGGCCAATGAATTTTCAGGTTTTTAGCTCTGAGAGAGAGTTCTTTCTGAAATGCCACTATTATAATCAAGTTTTTTTTCCCATCACACAATATTAATCAATAGGCAAGAGTCAGGTCTGTTGCAAATATAATGTTATTTGATTTTCACTTGTTCTGATTTAAAGTATGTTTCTATCTTGTCTGCCTTTTTTTTTTCTCTTTCTTCCTATGTCATTTCAGAAACATATCCTCCATTCCATATCATGCACATAGTTTTTACTTTGGTACGGTCCAAATAAAGGTTTCTTTGTTAAGATCCTAAAAAGAGTAATGGTTGTTTATCACATTCCTTATGATAGTAGCCATCAAAGCTAGGCTATTGTTCTTTTAATAAAATAAGGTAATGGATTTAGGGTTCTATGGATGGATTTGTTCTACTTACAAAAGTTAAGAAAATGCTTCCACAGGCAATGCAAGTTTGATTTTTAAAACAAGCCGACAACCCAAATAAGTTTCTAGGCTTTCAGTTTTCACTGAATAATCACTGACTGCTATAATTTTAAATTAGTCACCTTAGCAACTAATATCTGATGTGCTGGAGTGTGAAAATATGGAATGCAAGGAAAGCACAAACAAATACATACATGCATATGTTAGTTCAGCAGAAAGAGTGCCAGCACAGTGCATGTGTGTCATTAGGAACAAACCACACACATCAAGGCATTTCTGCAGATGCAGGGAGCTGTAGTTAATTTTCTATCAGAAGGTGACTGTTTAAAGGTCATTTCCCAAAGCATAAGTCAGATTCTTTGGGGATGCATCCTTTAGCTTCATCTAATGTTTCATTGGCTGCATAAGCATTAAACTGGGGAGAATGACAGGCTGTAGTAAGTGGATCCCAGGTGGGCCCTGGGATCTGCAGAGGCAGCTGTTCCCCAGCCCCGATAACTCTTCCAGATTTGCAGATCCCTTTGCATCTGCCATGGCATGCCAGGCCTTTGCACTGCCCACTGCTGATGTTTTAAAGGAGAATGGCTTAATAATTTATTAACTGCCACATTTCCTTTGGGCTTTATCTTTGTGATGCTGTTGAGTCACTGAGATGTGTAAATAATAGAAGTTAACAGGAACACACTTTTAAAGAAAGGCAAAGCTTTTCAATTTCTTTTTTTTCCCTCCCCCCCGCCCCTCCCTTTTTTATTCTCTAAGGAATCCTCTGAGAATTTATTGTTGTTTTTTCTGTGGCAACCAGGTAAAAAAGTTCTGCTTTTTACATCTGGCCTGAAACACATTTTGAGCTTGTTAACATCATGCCCTCCTCAAAATAATTATAATTAATAGTATAATGACATTATATTTTCCCATTTATACACATTGTAAGCTAGCGAAGTTTTTTCTATCTACTAACAATATGAGTCTTCTTTAATATCTATCTCAGCTTGTAGTGTATGCATTTATCAGTTTTTCCCCTTCAAATTCATGAAACATATTCTTGTCCATTACTTTTGCCTTTTTAATATGTTAGTATAGGTTTTTGCCAAGTTTTTTAATCTCCTAGAGGCTCCCTGCTCCACAAATCTAGAAAAACATGATGAAGAAACCATAATACTTCTTCAGCATTTCTTGGCTAAGAGAAACAAAACTCTGTCTTCTGGTTCCCTGAATAAATACAGTAAAAAAATGCCTAGAGTTATTGCATTTTGATACTTGCTTCTTTAATCCCTCCTATCCACTTCTGGAAAATCACAGCTTAATATGCAGTCTTATACATGCATATAGATCTATATCCATTTAAATATCACTCCATATCTTCTGTTCCATATTTAAGACTTAGAGCACAGAATTACAGAGTATTTGTTATTACTATTTTCAATAGTACTACTCTCTTAAGCTCTAGTAGTGCAATAGTGAATTTGTATCTTTGCAATATTTATTGGTCAGATACAAAACCAGTATAGTTATTTGTTTTTTAAAAAAACCTAATATATTTGTTTAGAGATGTAACATAAACCCCCCCCCCCAAAACTAGAGGTATGAAAGCCTACCTTTAAATAGAGTTTAATGTAATTCTTTATCTATATGTTTAAAAAAAATAATTACCAGCTAGAAACCTTTATAATGTTCAGTGCCTCCTCTCTTCTCTTCTATCAGGATTCCACTTAAACATCATGGAGGCACCAATAGGTATTGGGAAGCAAGGTAAAAATTCTCCTATAGAAGAAGCAAAAGAAATGGGCTTTATAGGTTTGTGAAAATCAGTCAGAGAATATCTGTGTACCTGAAAATATGTGGTAGAATAAAATGCTAGAAATTATGTGCTAGAAGTAAATATAATAAAGTTATATGATATAATAGAATGAAGTTATATGCTAGAAGTCAATGCTAGAATAAAATGCTAAAAGTTACCCTGATATGAGTGATTTTTCCAACTCCAGTGGTGCACTCTCTTACTCTGCATCCCTAAGTTTGGGGACAATGCTGTGCAGGTTTTCACATGCTACAATACTGCTTTTATTTCTGTGAAATCACCAATGCTTCATTACTAAAAGAAGCTGAGATAATGATTATGGGGCGCTTGCAGACTTTATGCTGACTTGAGAATGAGGATCTGATAGTGTGAATTGTTTTTCATCTGTTCAGCAGCATTCAGGCTCCATGGAGGCTGAGAGCATTGTGAAAGCTTTTCATATCTGAAAAATAGTAAACCAACCTGGTAAGTATCAACACTGAACAGAACTGGTTCCTCATGTAAAGAATGAGACATCCCTTTCTTTAGATCAAGCAAGTGACCAAGTCCTGCACTGAGAGGCGTTCCGGGTTCCTCTGAACAGGCTTAGGTGTCCTGCTGGGAGTTTGGGGTGTAGCTCCAGTGAGAGAAGGGGCTCTGTGGAAATTGCTGTTTCTGGTTCAGCTGCTGGGAGCTTTATGTGTGCTTACAGTTCACAATAGTAGTGGCAGTGCTGATTTATAAAGCCTTTGGTCTTGCAAAGTTAACATAGCTTTGGATTACTGAATTGTGTATTGGTCTGTCCTGGTCTTGCTTGTAAATTAACAAAATTAGGTAGCTCTAAGTAAATATTTAACTCCTCTTTTCATTGCTTTCCCAAAGATATTCTCAGTGGTGTTGCACTGATGCAGCTGAGACAGAATTCAGCAGAAAGAACAGATCCGATTTAGATCCAAAAACAATTTATCGCATTGACAGCTATAAGAGATTTATTCTTTGTAAAGGCAACAAATCCAGCATTGAAATTAATGAAGAACAATTAATAAAGAGTTTAAATATGCATCTTCAAACCAAAATAATTTAATCTCTTTTTTCCAAACTCACATTAGATTACTTTGGGTTTCCACAATTACCAAAATTAGAATTGGCTTTACAAACACCCAAACAAATATAAAAAACTGTCAAAAGAGATCATTACTCATTAATTCATTTGTTAGTTGTGTTCCAAACTTAACAACCCTTTTTTCTTTGTGAATGAAGTTTACAAACCAGCATTTTTAAAATAGATTTCTGACATTGTTAGCACAAATATCACTTGGAGGAGATTCCTCCTGCAAACATGTGTCTCATACTACCTGTCTCCAAAACCAAATAGAAACTTGGTAACACAGTTAAACTCAACCATTTGTGAACTTCAAGCAATTTTTAACTTGAGGCAAGTGTTTGATTTGACTCTCATAAAGAAAGCAGCAGTTACTAATTTTTTCATATTTGAATTAAATAAATAATTTTAATACCTATTAAAATGGAAAACTGTGCATGTACAGTAGGGAGTAAATGGTAAGAGAAACTGCTGGCTGATGACAGATTACCTTGCCCAGGTAATTCTTGGACAGACAAAGAAAAGGATGGGAGTAGTGAATGTTTGCTCCTGAATATTTTGGAAGGGGAAAAAGCCACCATAAAAAAGGGCAGTGCTTTATTTTGAAGTTACTCTTTGCTTCAGTAACTTTGCTACTTTAAAACAAAGTATATATTTTGTAAGTGTTGTAAATCAATCTCACCTTATTCAGTAGAAGACTTTTCATTAATTTACTAGACATTAGATCATGTTCCTATCTTGATGTTGCTTAACTGAGCCCCTTAGAGAAGTGATAATTCTGGAAAAAATTATAGAACTAGAATATACATTTCTTTAAGAAACATTTTTTTCTCCTGAATCACCTACCGATTATTAATATGAATAATGAAGCACATGTACACTCATTAAGAATTGGAATTAATTAAGTAGTATGTTATGCCTGGATATGTCTACATATACCAGTCTCATTTTTCTTGTGAGAGTGATCAATATACACTGAATAAGACAATTTGGTCCTTTCTTACTTATGTTGCAGTAACCCAATACTGTAAGCCAGGGAAGTTGCTTTGTCATTTTTAATAACATTCTGTTTTGATTTAGGCAGGTTTAATTCTGTTCATTTCTGATCCATTGATCTGTAACTGGGCAGAAATGAAATACACTTATGAAAAAGAAAGAAAGTTTTCATCTTAATCACTCAAGCACAGCCACCTCTGGACCACATGAGTTTTAGTCAGATAAAAAAATGTAATTAGTAATGTAAATATAATGTAATTAGTTCAATGCACAGGAATTAGTATGAGAGAAAAATCAGAATTGTAAAATGACAGATTTAGAAGCAATGGTTAAGATTTTTTTTGTGAATTTTTGGAAATTATTTCAGTTAATCTACAAAGACAGAGTGGATGGAATAGCTGTAGTAAAATCCAAACACCAGGCTTTTTGTGACTAGTATATGTTAACAGATCTTGGAATGTTTCCTTGATAAGACTGGTTGGAATTTGTGCCTTACACATACTAATAAATACTACTGACACCTTACAAATAAATAGCAATAGTCTCAGTCAAGAAAAGCATTGTCCCTAAGCAGGGATGCTAATTTACAAAGTTCAGTTAGATTCTATGAAATTAATGCACAGAAAATTATCCTGAAAGTCAAACATGGCCGGATTTTCTCTCATCATTTGGGAGATTTACTCTTAGCAGGTAAATCAGTGATATCCATTGTTAATTATTTTCTGTGTGTCTCCCACCATGTTGTCATGGGCTGTTTGCTAGTTTATGAGTTTGGCTAATACTACCGCATCAACCTTAGCACATACCTTCAAAAATTCTTTGGTTTTGACAGAAAGCATAAGCAAAAGATTTGGGTGATCTCTGAGGTCTTAATGGCCCTCAGCTCCATCAATCTTGGTATCACTGTGTACTTATATTGATTTTTTTTCTTTTGCAAGGAAACAAATACATTTATTTTGAAAAATAAATTGTAAAATAATCTCTTAGTCAGTCTTAAAAGTGCATCAATCTGATGGGATTTTTGGGCTGACCAGATTTTCAGAGTGTTTTATTTTCACTTTGTTGATTAGCAAAAGCTTTATTTCTAGTCACCTTGCCACTGTTTAGAAATGTGTTTTTGAAAATGGAATTGATTTTTTATTAAGAAGCCTTTACTTTCAGCTAGGGATAAGCCAAATTGACAGAGAATATTCCTAAAGCATATGCAGTGGATTGTCTGAATTGCTAAGCTGTCTTCTCAGGTACTTTGCTAATGTGGCATTGATCAATCTACAGATTCCCAAACTGTAGAGAAGTGATAGGAGTATTGGCCACAGATGCACCACAGGCCAGAAAGATAAATTGTTTGGGTTGTCTTTTTGCAACTTTAAGGTCACAATTCATTCATCTTGTTACTTTTCTGTATCCCTTTAGTGGCTCCAATTGCAGGATTAAATATTGAATGGTGGCAGATCACTCAATACATGGCTCTTCCACTTTGGCATTAGAAGGCATTTCATGCTTAAAATGGAACATTGTGCTCACAGAATGCCAAAGGTAGTCGTGCTGATGATCTGTTCTGTAAGATTAATCCCACAACAACATTATCAGGCAATTCTTAACACATCGATTTATTCCTGATATGACACTTGTGAAACAAATGGATAAATGCTTGGCATATACTGAGCATCCTAGTAGGGGAAAATGTGGAATTGAACTCTCTACAGAAAAGATCCATATTTAAAATTAACCCCTTAAAAGCTTACTCAGGAAAATTTTAGATTGAAATTCATGGCCACTCATGCAAAGATGGTCTGTAAGAATCAAGATGAAGGTAAGGGAGAGGATTCTTCCCCAGGGAGCAGGTCATGGTCTGCAGATTTGCCACACATCTTGTGTACAATAATAGTTGTGCCATTGTACATTTCAAGTAGAGAAATGCTTCATGTTTCGTGTGTTAGTGCCTCTGGCTTGCCTCAGAAAGGCTCCTCTCTGCCCCCTCTGCTGGGCTCTGCTCCGAATTCCCCAGGAAGGTGCAAAATCCCATACAGACCTTTGCCACACAGCCCTCCTCTTACAGCTGGTGAGCAAGGGCAGGCTTTGCAGGGCTTTTCTTTAGGCTTCTGCACTGGTGAAAGGAGCAAGAGAATTTTGCCTCCAATGATTGTTACCTGTACAAACTGCATAAACACCTCCTGTGCCTTCAAAGAATATTACATATGGAATGTGAAAGGCAGCACAGCTGTTGAAGGTGAGTGCATTTGCAGGTTTTCCAACCAGTATTACAATTGTAGTACAAACCACCTAAAGGGAGTTCTATCGATTCTAGCTTTAAAGCTGTTTTCTATAAGGTTTCAGATTTGGCATTGTATTTTGTATGTTATGGGGGTTTTTTGTTAAATCACCTTGCAAGCTGAGCAAGAGGCTGGATTTCCATAGCACATGATAACTTCAGCAGGTAAGAAGTATCTTCAGAAGTGTAAATTTACTTTTGCTTTTTCAAATTATATCTAATGATTAAATATGTGTTACATATGAGTTTGGACAAAAGTGAGATCCGGTTTCAGTCCTGCATCTGACTTGTGGATCCTCTGTCACTGGGTGGAATTCAAAGCCTCAGGTTAGGTGCCTGCACTTCCTAACAGTGTATCAATATACTGCCTGTGCAGATGTCTCACGCTGATATTCACAAAAGGCTGAGCCATCAGCATCACTCATGTAGCCAAGAAGGTGCTGCAGAAGTAATATCCAGGAAGGAACTTGTGCCCAGGGCTGTAAGGTGACACCAGAACATTTACATTTATAATAAACAGCTTTTTCCTTTGGATCTGAGTTTCCAAGCATCCACTTGGAACACAACACATACAACACTTCCTTGCAGAATGAGAAAGAAGTGCCCTTTCTGATTTTGTCTTTTATCATCCCTCAAAAATAACCACAGGTTACTGACACATAGATACATATATCTAATACATGTGTATATTAAACCCCTCTCTTTCCAAAATTATTTGAACCCAGGTATCTCATTTAACAAGGAACTTTTGAGACTCCTGGAGTGTCAGTACTTCTGGCAGTGACACAGATTTGATATGAATATGGAGGAGTCTGCCATACGTGACTAAAATTTTTTTAGATAAGAAAGAACAGTTTTAATACAGAAGGCTGACAGAGACTGTCCAAAGATATCCAGTGTGGTAGTCAGCCCATTTCTTAGAAGTCAGAGGTGTATTTTGTAAACACTTTCATAATCAAATCCTCACTAAGAACCATTCCTGTGCCATGTAAGTGGTATAAGAAAGATCCTCTCATTCACTTGTTTATGATTCAGTCTGTGTGTGTCCAAAAGTGAAGCACACCCCTGGCGCACTTCTCAAAACATAAGTTTTCCTTGTTAAATGGATGAGTTTAATGACACTAGATGACTAGAGATGTTAAGACAAAATAATTTCGGAGATTTATTCAACAATCAATTTGGATTGTGTTCTTAAGCATGAAAACTAGGCCTGTTTGGGTTCTTGGATGGGTGTTTTTTACTGTGTTGAATTTATAGAAATATTAAGATGCATAAATTCTGCTTGTCTGTCTGCCAAAACTTCATCTGGATATGGTTAATAGAGTCTGTGTTCATGTGCTAATGTCTGCAAATACTCAG
Source organism: Melozone crissalis (assembly GCF_028551555.1). Classification (NCBI taxonomy): domain Eukaryota; kingdom Metazoa; phylum Chordata; class Aves; order Passeriformes; family Passerellidae; genus Melozone; species Melozone crissalis. The sequence goes on along the minus strand of NW_026535784.1, from coordinate 27,583,800 downwards.
GCTAGCTAACAAGACTATTGCTTTCTTTGCAGTTTCTTCATGTAAGTGATTCTTTGAACTGCCCATCTTAATACATCTGGATTTTAAATATCTGTTAAAATGAATAACTTGAATAGAGAGTTGAAGCTTTTTGATGTTCAACATGTTTTCTTAATGCCAGTAAAATGTTTCTGTTCTATGCAGCTCTTTTTACAGTTTGTTTTAATCTAGTAATTTGCTTATTTCTAGTGCCAGAAAAATAAAAAGTTTACTTAACAATGGTTTTTTACTGGAAAATAGTGTGTAGGAAATGCTCCAAAGCTGACCATTTGAAAATGTAATCTATGTGTGAATAGTTGTCGTAGTTATGAAATCTGGCATCCTGATTCCTCTGAATTTGGTGACAAGTAATTATATTCAATGATTTGTTACAAAAATCACAAATGGTCTTGAACATAGAATGAAAATATACAGCTATTATTTGGACTTTTTTTTCTTTAGCCAAAATCCTTGTTTGTACCAAAGGGATGTTTTAATTAGTTTGGCTGCTGTTCACATCATAATACCATCAAAGTCAAAATGAAATACAACTGAAAGGTTCTTTTGGGCCATTAGGAGTCTGTTCCAGTATTTGTGCTGTAGATCATTTTTCGTGCTATCCACCTATCATCATGCAAGATTCTTTTTGATCTCACAGAGAATTAGACATAAGAATTACCTGCAGTCATGTAGTAATTCAGATTCAAAAGCAAAATTTCTCCTTGGTGTTTAAAATACATTTTTTGGAATATCTTCTGTTACAATTACATTCCAGATGAGGACGTTCTCAGATAACTACATGTGCTCCCTAAGTGCATGCTTACCTCTAGCATAGATTGCAGACAAATTGCTGCATAGGTGTCATGATGTAGACACCACAAATTTTAATGAAATTCTCTTTTTTTTTAATTGGTGAAAATGTTTCTCCTGGGCTTGAAGATGAAATAGCAAAGATGATAAAAACAGCATGTTGCATTCGTAAATCTGCAGGATGATAAAATCACCAATTACCTGAAAAGTTGGCCGAAATGGTTTTCCTTATTTAAAAAAAAATAAATGTTGATTTTTCTGCTTACAAAGAGATTTAATATGCTCATTTCCTCTTTCTAGATTTTTATTGGCACTGTAAAATGAAGAACTTCATTATTGCATACGCACTGGCCTTCAATGTTGTTTCATTTTTGCCTGTTAGATTGGCATAAAATTCAAGATGCAATTTTGGAGGTGAAAAGCATCACTGGCCTGGAGATTTTGACTTCTGATATATATGAATATGTGAACCAACATCCCTCTGTTGATAAGCAATATATGTGACCCATGACGGGCAGCCTCCTGTTCTGGTCAAGCAAAATATTACAGGTAGACCATGCAGGCTTCTGCTCCACTGGACTTGGAATAGATTAGTAGAATATTCTCCAAGCTTGAAGGGTTTTACTTTGGGGTTTTTTTCCCCATGATGGATAGTAGATAAACTCATATGCAAGTTTATTGCAAGATTCCTTTGAGACCCCTAGCTTTTTATGAATGGAAAGGTCATTTATAAATGTTCAACATCATTGTATTTTATTATTTTTCCCACAGGACAAGATCAGTGTGTTTTCTGTTAGACACTGCAATCAGATTTTACAACTATACAGATTTAATGTTGTACATATTACTTATGTTCAATAACTGAAGCCTCTGTAATGAAAAATACTTTTGATTTCAGCCCATGGAGGTCTCTTTTATTCATACATTACAATTTTCAAACTGGAACACAGACTTCAACAAGGCCAGGAGCCTTCAATTCTAAGTGATTGATGCAGGGTCAATCTTTGCCTGGACTGTGGCTTTCTGTAATGCTAAAACCTTCTATACAGTTTTCTCTGAAACATCTGATATTTCTTTTTCAGAGTGACCGTGACGCCCACTATTGGTAGATCTGTATTTGAGCCATAGGATGGTCATATTGGTGCTTGGTTTGGTCACTTAATTACACTTCATATTTGTATTTGCTGACTCTTACTCCTTTGGGCATAGCACATCTTTTAGTCACTATAACATCTAGTTTGTTATCATCTATTTTGAAAGCATTTATGTTGAGTAGAAAAATCCTTACCCAGGGAAAGTCCAGGACTTGAACATGTGTGGCCACAAACTGAAATCATTATTACAAGAGAAAATGTCAATTAGTAAATTTGAGAGTAAAAGCCATAAAACCAGCTCTGTGATCTGATAGAGAGATTGAGCATCAGGCACTGAAATCCTTCAAGCCTTTTTTCTTTGGTGTAAAACTCTAAAGTCAACTTGGTTTTTTTTTAAGAAAGGCATGATAGCAAACTCCATCCCGTATTTGCATTATCACTGTCTCCAGCAACCCCACTCTGTCTCACACCAGAAGAGACACCATTTCCAACTGCAGAGCTCTCAATCAGCATTTAAAGGAAAATCACTAAATTTTAAAAGCAGTTTCCCAAAATATTGAGAAAGGCATGGGAGTAGGATGAGTTCCTGATCATGGAGTGTTTTGCATATGGGAGAGGAAGAAATCTTTCCATATTCCAAATCAGAAAATTGATGAGAGCCCCGGCTGGATCTGAGAATGCTTCTAAAAGGCTTCTGTGGAACATGTTCTCTAGCATGCAGGTGTATCAATGACAAATTCCATGTTTTGCATTTTTTACATAAAAGAGAATGGTTGGAAGGCTTTCAAAGTCCAAGGTGCAGGAATGTATTTGTACCTCAAGGGAATATTAAATTCAGAGTAGGAAGGAGTATGTGAAGTGTCTCACACACATCAGTGTGGGAATAACGTGCAGTTCAAATCCATGGTATTTCATTTTAAAAGTCTTAGGAACGATTGTTTCTCTTAAACTAATAGATGTTTATGTCAGTTGTGTACAGCTGTGTGAAGTACCAGCTTCTCTGTAAAGCATTCAGTGGCCCATCTAAGAGGCTTAGATTTGTAGATTGAGTTCAGTGTGTAGTGTTGGATGCAGATGTTGGACAGCTCTATCACATTAGTATTTAATTGGCACACAGGTAACACTCGTAATATACTTTTCTGGAAGCATCGAATTGGTGTTTTGACACCATACTAGTGCACTCAGCCTGCACAAGACCATATTTTTGGAAACTGTTTAACATAATTTATTAGCCAAAGAGAAGTGAGTCTGCTGTTTTCACAGTGGGGTCTGTTATTTCACAAGGTGGTACACTGGTTCCTTGTTCATTTGTTAGTGTTCTAGGACAAGTTGATTTATTACCCTGAAAGGAGAGCATTATGGTCTGCAGTATATTTAATAGGTTCAGAAACACCACCTTATCATGTACAAAATCTAGTTGCTCTTTTCTCTGAGAGGTGTCTCCAATTTTTGTGTCAAAGTTTTGTAAATACTGGGGGTAGATGAGGTTCTTGTAAGTACTCATGAAAGATTATTTTGATAAGACATTCTGAAGCTAAATGATTTTGAGGTATTGTTTTAGAGTAGTATTGGCAATGAGAGTACAATGAGATCAAGGCAACTGTAAGTTGCCAAAAAATTGTGTTATTCAAGAAACTGTCACAAGTAGCAACATTTGATAGGGATAAAATTAGCTGTTTTCCAACCCCTTTTGCATTTTCCATAGTTTGTTGTCATCTAGCAATAGACTAGTTTATGTTTTCTTTCAAATGCCTGAACTCCACCTTGCACAGAGACACATGCCTGTACTGGTTTTTCCTAGTAAGCATCTTGAGTAGACAGGATATGTAGCAGCCTTTTTGGAGAGTCCAGAGAATTACTGTCCATATTCCCCTGAAAATAATGTTGTGCACTTTCTGAATAAGAATAGCTGGCATTCATGAGAAGGTGCAGGATAAAATATATGTACACATGCATGTATTGTGTGTCTGTTTAAAGAAATTAATGATTCCTCTAGTTTGCAGTTCATGTCTCCTGTCTTTTTAGAGCCCTCAGCTGTCAATATGGGCAGATATACAATAGGTTATTATGTTCCCACTGTTTGACTTTTTTGTTCAAGGTACTTGTTCATGTTGTTGCACAGAGATGAATATGGGAGCAAAAAATAAATGACATTTTTTGTCACAGCTTAGTTTGCATGTTAGTTACCATCAGATTCCTTCCTCTCTTTTACTCACTCTTTCCCTTCCTACCTACTAGTGAAATTTAAATTTGTTGTCTGGGGAGTTTGCTGAGGAAGTGAAGTTTACCATGGAGCAACCTTATATATGAACCAGACTGAAAGTTCATGAAAGTTCAGGCACGTAGTGACCGTGTAAACTCTTTCCAAAGCCGGTTCACCACCTCCTGTGTGCTGCTCATCAGTGTGCTGTAATAAGACAACGTTAGGCAGGGTTCCTCCTTAACACTCCCACACCCTAGGTAAGGTCTGTTTTAGCTCTGGTTTTACAATTCTCTTTTCTGAAAGTCAAGTTGTAATAAAACCAGCCAAGGCTTTCTCACGTAGTTCAGCTGCTTCTACAATGTACCCCTCAGGACTGCTGATTCCACTCGGCAGTCTGCGGTTTTCAATTACTGCCCACAGATGACTTTTAAGAGAGCTGGCAAAGCTAACCAAGAAAATTGAGCCTGGCAAGATTAAATTTGCTGTATAGGAATCTTCATCTTCACAGAAAAATTCTTAAAGGCTCTGTGAAGAAAAAAAGGAAAAAAATAATTTAAAAGACTGAAAACTACACATACCTCCTCTAAAAGTGACTTTTATATCATGATAGTTCAAAAAAATCATCTGGTCTCTAGCCACGAGCATATACCAAACTTTGGAAGGTGGAAGTAAAGATTCTTTAATATGTTATTAGAGTTACATTTATCTCAGTTACATATGTATGTTATTAGAGTTACATTTATCTCAGGTTTCTTCATTCTATATGAATTCATGTCAGCTGAATTCATATTCACTAGATGTTAACTTGTTCTAAAATTGAGTAGTACAATGATGCATCTGATGTCTTAAGGTGAGACACTGTGTATCTGAAATATGCTTTGTCTCCCTTGCCCTTTCCCAGTTATGAGTTTCTCATTCTTAAAAGGATGAATATAAGAGCTGCTGTTTTATCTCAAAGCATTTGTATAGCTATTGTGCATGTGGTTCATGGAGTGTATCCTTCAGATGCTTCTAAACTAGTGACATGGACAGATTTTACATTTTTCCATTAGTGCTTTCCGTGACTTGTCTCTGAGCTATTATTACAAAATACAGGAATATATTTTGACAGCAAGGCTGCAGGAAGTGCAGCTTGCAGCTTATAGCAGAGTTGTAGTATTTTGCCCTAACAGTCTAGAAAATTACATTCCCAGAAATCAGCAAGTGTAGTCAGAATGCAATTTGCCTACCTACAGAAAGCACTGCAGTTGTTTTTTTCAACAGCTGGCAGCCTGCAGACCTGAATCATTATGTCCTCTTCCCCTGCTTTGTCCCTTGGGCCTGACCGGCCTTGCTTGGAAAGCCTCACTCAGTAAGACCCAGTGTTTGTACCTGCTTATTTACTGGTTCCACCAGTATTAGTCACCAAAGACTCTGGTCTACCATGAGGCTGATTATCCTATTTATATTTATGGCTGGATGTAACTGAGGGAACTACAAATTGTACTTAAGATACCCTCAGACATAGCTGCGTATAACTCCTGAAATATCTGAAGTGGTCATTGCAAGACTGTATAAAGTACCAAGAGAGACATCTCCGAAGTCCTGAATCATGATCCAAATAGCAGATCCCTCCACAGCAGTTTAAATACAGGTTGTTGTAAATATAAAATCAAGTTGTATATAATTACATTTAAAATGTAATTTTCCTAATCTGTGTGAATACCATCTTTATTAAGTGAAATATGATTTGATATAAAAAGAACTCCTAGATTTTCTTTTAAATCGTTATGTTCAACTATCAGGAACAGAAGATCCTTATATATTATATAAAATAATATCTTTATCCTCCCTCCAGTTAGTGTCCTGACTAATTGGCTTTTTGTACATTCATGTTATTGTACTTGAAGTTTAATATTTAAACTGTTCAACATGCTAATCAATTTGTAGGGGAGCAGACCCTGCTACAAGTTTTTATCATGTAATTTCACAGACCTATCTGCAGTTAGTTAATTTTTGTGAATCCTGTCAAATTGTTTGTAGTTGAAGTACTTGTCGTTCCTTAAAGGTACAGATTTACAGTGGAGATCTATATTGGTTAGATCTCTTACTGGTTGATAATTCTGGGCTTTTTTCTTTTTTTAATGTGGAATAGTCCTCTAGTCCATCAGGGCTGAGGATGTGTGAACTAGGGCACAATTTAATTAGCCAGACTTACTTTTGAGACTGAAAAGGATTGCTCTTTGGTAACTTGGTACCAATTATTACTTTCCAAATATTGTAAGGCTCAAATTCCAGGCCTAAACTTAGCAAACTGTTCCTCTTTAAAAGAGCTCATCATACTTTTCATGCAGCAAGTTGATGTGAAAGCATTTATGTGACTTCCTCCTCAATAAGCCCATTATATCTGTCTTTGGCCATGGATTTGCTCTGTTAATATGTCATAGACAAAGCAAGCAGGTGAGTAATCAGAAGGTTAAAGGTGACTTTGTGAAATGGAGCTACCTAAGCCAGACTTAATGCAAAAAGACAAAGAAAAGCAAGGAAGAAGCAAAGGAGAGAGAACAGTAACAGCTTTTTTCTATGATCTGTGGAGTGTGGGTGAGGACAAGCCTGCATGTTCCCAGCCTTTTTTTGGTCCAGTTTGCCCTATTTCTGCATACCTGAAATGAAATATTCCTATTCCAGTGCAGGTTATTTTGCTATTTTTCTATCTGAAATTAAACATTTCCTTGAGTCGGATTTGTGTCTTCTTCCCTATATAATTTGTAAAAGTAAAGGGAGCAAAGGCAGCAGTGTTTCAGAGAAAGTTGTGCAAAGACAGAGCACATTTTCCAAGGCACAGCAGCTTGTGCAGAGCCTGACTGATGGATCTGTGTGTTCCACAGTAACACTCTGCAGTCATGCCACTTTGAGTGCAGAAGTCTGCCTGCATTAGCCAGGAGCTTCACCCAGACTAATAGACCTTGTCAAGGGGTACAGCACAGTGCTAACATGCTTTGATGTTTTGCAGCTCAGAGGTACTTGCATACTTGCCAGGTCAGGTATTTCAGCATCTGTACGAAGACATCCATCCTTAGATGTGTATAGTTTGAAAGATGTTTATATAATAAATGGAAGGAAGGCATGTCCCCATTTTACAAAACAGTAGCACATTCTCAAAAGTAACTTAAAGGGTTTTTTGAGCACATTTGTTGTTAAACTTGCTCTGGTTTTGAAAGCAAAGAGTAATCAAAAAATCCAAGAATCTAGATATGAGTTTCAGATTCTTATTATATTTTCATTACCATAGTTACTTGCACATTGGTTATATAGTAATTATTACTAATATCCCACTGATTTTACCAAAAAATGAGATTTATTTTCCATATAGGAATTTAATAAAACCCAGACACTTAATACACAGATAAAAAGAAAAACACCCTTACCCTTTTTATCATGTGATATAACATTATTAAATTAGTACTCGTGTAACTAGTGTCTATAATAGTCTTTTAGTCATTAAAATCATTATGAGAGAATAATACATTGTGAAAAAGCATTATAAAACAATCTGGAGCCTTTCAACTAATTTCTTTCATGACATTTCATTCAATTTAAACCAGTTTGACATTGTCCAAGTTAACAAGTTACTCTGCTCTGTTCAGCACCTACTGGTGGCAACCCAGAAATCAGCATCTCATCCAGAAGCATGAAAGACCTCATTAAATCTAATTTTGTGTGAGTTAACAGATCTCCAAATTAACCCTTCTTTAAAAATAAAATATAATAAGATAGTAAAGGTCAGCCTTTTTCTACAACAAAGTCTGCTGACCACAGAGATTTTCAAGCCTGATGGCACATTTGACTGCCTGGTTGTCTCATCCTTTTGGCAGGGGTCTGTTTGATGCCAGTGAGGAATGCTAAGACTCTATCTGTCTGAAATATGTTAACATGTACATTTTGTATTTTTTTAAGGTAGGAAATGAGAGGTAAAAGACAAAAAGTTGGGGTTTTTTTTCTCCACAGTAGTAAATCATTGATGTCAAATGACTATTGCTAACAATTTGTGGGGAGAATTGCTCATCTCTTCACTCACTTGCCAGATCTTTGAAATGCAGTACAATCTTGCATTCTACATTTGATTTATTGTGTTATAATTCTCTTTATTTCACTAATAGATAAATACAAATAAATATATTTAGACACAGTAGTTGTAGAAGGGCTATATAACAAAGCTATGCCGTACTTGAACACGAGCTGTTAACAGTTTCAGGAAGAAAAAATAAGGCCATATATGCTGATAGACCTAATAACATTCAGGTGTGTGTGAAGATGAAGGGAAAATTTATTTTAAAGCTATTACTTTTTGAGTATAGGGTATAGAAACTAATGTACTTACAAAAGAAATCACAAATATAATTCACCTACATTATACATAAAAGACGAATTACAAACATTTCCAAAATTGCAAATAGGAATGTCTATAAATAAAACTACTTCAGTAACATCAAATAAAGGTAGAAGAAAAAAAGGCAATAAACTATTAAGAAGAAAAATGAATATGCTAAGAATACAAATAGAATTTTAGTAGGAACATTATTACAACAATATCTATACTTCAAAGTTTATGTGTGTCTTATAGGAACTACAATCTGTTTATAAAGTATGTCAAGTAACACCAAGTGCAGAGCGTGTGGTGCCAATGTTTGTAGTAAGGTACATGACAATTTATTTATGATACTGGTTTAATTACTGATTCGCTGAATAAACTTCATTTTTTTCTTGTCATTTTACTTCAGTTTGCACACTTTAAATAACATATAAAATGTTTCCATGGAAAGAGAGCATCGTATGGCCAATCTGGGTTTTTCCACCTTTTTGTCATTACCTAATAGAACATGATAGCATTAATTGAAGTATTTGGGACTGGTTCTGAAATTGTGCTCAGTGTTGAACTTTATCAAGTATCTATGACATAAAACACCAGGGGACAATATGACACTCTAAGAACCTGCCTATAACATCCAGTAGGAAGAAAAAATACATGGAGATTCAATGTTCTGTTTGGCTTATGCTGACAGTACTGAAATTACTCAGACGTTAGAAAAATCAGATATCCAAACTATTGGTGCATTAAATTATTTATTAAATGTATATTGATGGCTAAAAAATGAAGAAAAATATCACAGTTGGTGTTGTCTAAGATGAGTGAACAGATTAATTTATGACTCCTATATAGATGAAAATGAAAACCAGTAAATATTCTCTGTATGAAAAACTGTCATGTAAAATCTCTCTTAGTAAATTAAAAACACACATTAGAAGCTCAAAATAATATCAAATCCAACATTGAAATGATTCTTTCAAGTTTGTGTTGAAAACTGCCTTAGACATGAAACAAAAAGCCCTGTTAAATAAGTTTGAGAGGATATGTATTGAAAAACAGCTGAAGGAAAGCATAATTTGATGATAATTAGTATGCATCAGCTAAGAAATTCAGAACACTGAAAAAGCAGAAGGAAGAACTAGGGAGAAAGCCATAACCACAAAGTTTGGTGGCTTTTTTTTCCTCCTCTCTCCTTTAATGGGGCAGATGTTTGGCTTCTTGTTGTAGCTGTTAAAATGAAATTGAATGAATCCCAATAATTTTAACCAAATCTAGACAAAGCCAGAAGAATTCCCCAGAGTAAGGCAGAAAATGCTGAGGTTTTCAATAAATATTTATCTTAGGTAGTTAGATGGAGGAAAAGGCGGCAAAGAGGTTGTTAGATCATATGATAAAATATTTACTTTTCCCATGGAAATATTAAATTGCAGCTATTAGTAGTGGATGTTTTCAAGTGCTCTAGACAGATAACTTCATTCAGGAGTGCAAAAATATGTAGTAAAACAATAGGTAGATATAAAGCAGATGAGTTAAGACTGCAAACATTAATGCCAATTTATAGTAAAGTTCCATTAAGGATATTAAAAGAGCTGTCTCAAAGGCTCTTGCAGTTGTTAATGTTAACTTCTATGCAGTTGTCTAACATGGGCAAACTTTTAAAGAAATGAAGTAAGACAGTGCTGTTCCCTATGCTCTATAAATACTGACCATTTATAATTTTACAGGGCTGACTTTTTTTCTGGCAAGATAAGTGACTAAATGATGTAGAAATCATTCATGTAAATTTTAACGTGAACATTTTACATTCAGTGCCTTTTTAGCATGCAGACTAATTAACCACTGAAGCCATCTCTGTGGTTTTATGAAAGATTTCCAACTGCCAGAAATTTTAATCATTATATTTTTTCCTAAAATAAAGTTAAACCAGAAATTTAACTAGTGGTAGCTCCGTGGCCAATGTTCTCTGTACTTGCAGTGGGACCTTTGAGTCTGGCTTCCATTTGTAGCATGCAAGACTATGAACCTGCCAGGTTTATGCCATGTTACAATTGAATTCTTTATTTAAAAATCTTCATGAAGAAAGGTACTAGGAAACTTTTTCTATAATGTCTTTTATTTCCAGCAGCTGTCTGTAGGCTGTTCTTTTACAGCCATAGTTAGAATAATTGATATAGAACCTTTTGAGGTGGTAAGGAATGTGATACTTCAGACCATCTGCAAAATGGTGGCCTTACAATAAAAATGAAATTAATAAAAGAAGCACCAGGTACTCACTATATTAATCTTTTTTTCTCTCTCTATGATCTTTCTTTTACCTGTAATAGAGCTCTAACCTTTAAATGTTCTCTGAGTTGAACAATTTTTCATGATCCAGCTGTCTCAGGATTGTTTTAGTTCAGTTTAATATATCTTTTGATTTGCTGCTGGATATTGGTTTTTTGGAGTGATTTATGGAATTTTACTCCTTTGCCAGATAAGGGTTAATAAATCATAATTTGAATAATTACCAAATTATTCCAGTCGAATAAATTAATAAGACCTCATTAGAAAAAAACTCTTAAGGCCACTGTTTTTTTCCAACTATGAGCTATCTGTTTAATGTTTCTTTTCCATACCCTTTCTTTCAATAAAACATACAAAAATCTCTGATTCAAAAGATTAAAAATAAAAGCTGAACTGTGTATTGATACCTTCTCGATCTGTTGATGTAACAATTTTTCCCCCACAATATCCAATCCAATATCCATATGCATTGAAAGGGGATGATCCCTTCCCGCTTGACTCCAAACAAAGGCAGGGGCCATTTCTTTTGCAGACTTAGCAGTTAATTGCACAGACACAGAGGTTGTCAGTTCCCTGGATGGTGCAGGAGTGATGGTTGATGGCAGTGTAGGCTCTGCTGGGGCTGCCTTGATCCTGAGCCTTGCTATCCAGTGGCTGTTACTTTGTACTGGGACAGGCTTTCATCCAAATTCTTAATGATCTAGCTGAGGCAATTGAGCCAGCAGAGTATTATTCCCTGATCCTCTCCCCAGCCCCTCTACCCCCAAATTCTTTGGATAGTTTCCCAAAGATTTAGTGGCTTGAACTTGCTCCCTGCAGAGTCAGACAAACAGCACGGTTGACAAAACACAGGAGGCAGGTTTGGAGATGGACGTAACTGCAGCAGCACTAAATATTTTAATGTCAACTGTAATGGAACTGTATCCTAACCCTGAAAGAAATTACTTTACATCACCAGCCAGCTGAACCAACTCATCCTGCAGCTGTACAGGCTGATCTAACAAAAGGGATGGGAGGGAGGCAGACGCCTCCCCTTTTGGCAGCTTTAGACTGGCATAACTGTATTGCAAAAATGCTTAAGGTTTACTGAAGACTTGGAGTGTGTAATTTAGTTTTACCTAATCTAATTTGTGCTTGCAGGTACTTTCTCATTGCATTTTGTATTTACATGACAAAATTAGTTGTGAAGCAGAGGAAGGAGAAAATTAATTCAAAACCAAAATTTAAAAGTGCAAATAGGACTTTCCATAAATAACTAACCAGTCAAAATATACATGTAAATTTATTTTGGATCCTGATAGTGTCCCCAAGACCCTTTTGCTCCCTCTTCTAGTACACCAAGCTAGTTGTACATTGGTGCCTTCTTATTTGATCTCCCTTTCCTAGGGAAATGCACAAGGCATAGCAGGGATTGACTATCTGTTCACTTATTTGTTCCATCTTTATTTTCCCAGCCTTCACAAACTGAGTCTCAAGTTAGAGAGAACCATTTTGGTCTGGTGCTTGGATCAAGCAGGAAAGAGTAAATAAACAGGAGGGAACAGGGCTATTAGGTTGATGCTAGTTTTCCCTGCTTGAGAGTGTCATTCCTTTCCTTTACTAATTCTCTTTTGTGTCTGTTTAACCATGGTTCAGCCATTTCAAGACACCTTTCTTCTCACAAGCTTTCTTAGCACTGCTGATGTCCAGGTAGGCTCCCAGCTGAGAGGGCTTGCTGTCAAACAATCCAGATGTTCCCACATGTGTGAGCAATGCCTGGGACTTCACAAGCTTGGTTCATTGAAATGTGCTGGAGTTGATTTGCTTTGGGTAAATCTGATGGTGTCCGGAGAGATCCCAGGAACAGCAGCTCATTCTGTTACCTTGTTTTTTCTGGGTGCACTTGCATGATTTTCAAGCCATGGAAAGATTAGCTGACTTCAGCCTTGTCTAGCTCACAAGCTTTGTCTGGAATAATGTATCTTTCTGACCAGGTTATACAGAAACCAACCTTTTATTAGGGAAGGTGAAGAAAATAAAATCACTGGAAATTATGGTCTTAACTTCCTATCCAGAAAGCCTTTAATACTTAGCTTTTAATACTTAAGTCTGTAGCTTTCCAGGTTACTTCTTCCCTGTCCTGGCAGATACTTGAACACCCATTTGAGAGGTGAGACAGATGTATGTTAGTCATCCCATATACACTGATGAATTATGAGCCAATGCTGTGTCATATAAAAGCAGCCATAGAATTTCTGAGATTATTAAAAGTTGCTTTGTTTCCTTCATTACTCATTACAAGTTTGAGTAAGGAGGGAGGACGTGGTGGTAATTGTACTTTCAGGTATCTGAAATTTCAGCCTTAGGTTTAGAAATTACTGGTCAATATTATGCTAAAATAAGAAGGTCACTTTACAACTGAGAACAAATAGTGTATCAAATTAAAAATAAACTTGTTCTACTGTAAGCTCTGTTCAAATAATTCTACTTGTGGCTTTGTGAAGCATGCTGGGATGTGCACCAAGTCCTGTACCTAAAAGATAATAGTCACTTACTCTCTGGAGGAATAATGAACTACTGAAGAAATAATGTTAAAATTATTTCTTCTCTGCTAGTTTTGTCAAGCCATAGCAATTACCTGTATTTCACCAGACAGCATTCTTGCCTTTTCCCTAAGTTTTGACACTATGACAGGTTTTATAGTTAGAAAATTCACTGCTCTAGCTCTGTGTTTTTGAGAATGTTTTCATTTATCTTAAATCCGTAGTTCAAAATTAATGGAAACATAATCAGTAACTTCAAAATTAGTAATACAAAATATGATTCAGTGAGTGATAAATTTCTGTCTCCAGTCTATAACAAAGTAACAAATTCATTAGTACAGTGCTGCAAATATAACCTCTCCTCTTATGTTTTTTAATTTAAATATTACTGCTTCATACATTTCATTTTCTGCAAAAGTGTTATAGAGATGTACAGTCATTATTTATACAACTGTTAATATCATTGGTGTAGGGGTTTCACACTGGTAAGACCCTGCCAGTTGGTTCAGGCACCAGGCTTTGGGTGAACTTGGATTCTCCTTTTCTTCTCATTTTAGGAAGGAAAAGTAAAATCTGAGCTCATCCTCTGGGTTAGGCAGTCAGCTCCTGTACCATATCCAGCATAACTGCATCATTTTGCTATTTGCTCTGGATCCCATATTCACCTACCTCTGCCTGTGGCCTGAGCTACTATACCCCCAGAAGTGTTTCTGCCCTTGCTGTGAGCTTGCATGGCCCTATCATGCACATTTTTTCCTGGGAAGGGACTTTTCTGCTAGTACTGAACTGCAGCAAGAGATTTCCCACAACAGAAAGGGATGATGTAATTCACTGAGGAGAGGAATGGCAACAGTCTCAAAGCAAGCAGAGTTCCATTTTTACTTGGTTATGTAAGGGTTCTCCAGGGCTCTGGAAATAAATAGGTCTTTTTCTGTGTCTATATATACATTTAGGTGTCTATTTGTAGCTAAATGAAATGTTGAAAGAGCAGCAGTGTTTGCAGCTAAAAATCTGGCTATGGGCTTTCTCAGTACTGTCAAGTAAGAATTCTTTCCAAATGCTGTGCACCTATATGTGCTTGTAAACTAGTAAAGCTGAGATAATTTATGCTGCCTGTCACTTAGCTGGTTTTATCAGTCAACCATGCTTTGGTATTAGCTCTCTACTTACTTCACTCTATATGGTCTTTTTTCCCATTTCCCATATTTCTCATAGAAAAGGTAGGTTAAACCCATCAAAGAGGAGTACTGTTACTCTTTTACATAGAAAAAATAAAATTAAGATTGACATTATTACAGTCCATATGCTCCATTAAAATTAAACTTTTCCCTGGCAATTTAGCACAACAAAAGGAAAGAGGTGTAGGTGAACTAGGATATCCTGTAAGTTTATCTGCATGTAGGCTACTGGTTCACAACTAGATTTATTTTGCTTTATTTTGCAGTTCTAGCCACAAATACTGTAGCTTTGTTAATGCAACATATCTTTTAAAAACCCCAAACCCTTCCAAATCAGTTTTTATTTCTCAGATCACTTTAGCACCACATGAATGTATAAAAGAAAGTATGTAGGTAAGAAAATGAAAAATATTGAGAGCAGTATGACTCTTTATCTTCTTTATTTTATTCTGCACGTGTGGTATTTTGTTTGGCATGATACTTAATGAAGAAATGGTAATTTGTGGATGGGAAACATGATTCAGGATGCAGAGCCATGTGTCAAGCAAAGATTATTTGAAATTATTTTCATCAAGGAAGATCCTGATCCCACCTCTTACCTTTTTTTCAACATCCAGACAGAATGTCCCCTGAAGCAGCTTGGACCCACAGACTCTTGTTCTTTCACCATGCACCCTTTTGAAGAGAGTACCTCCGTCCTCTCACTAAACTCATTTTTGGTACTGGGAGACCTTTATTAGGTCACTATGAGTCTTCTCTTCCCTGTATTGCCCAAATCCTTTCTTCAAACTTCTCTTCATGTGGCAAGTTCTCCAATATTTAAACATCCAAGTGTCTCTTCACCAGACTTCCTCCAGTTTGTGAAATTTGTCATTTTAGTGCTGCACTCTGTGTGTTACCATATACATGGTTTAAACCTCTGGTTTATGTAGACTTTGTATAGGAGATTGTATTCATTTTGTCTAAAGACATCTGTGTTTTTTTGCAATGTTTAGTAGCATTAAAGCATCTCAGTTACATATGTCCATACTTTTTCTTTTGTACTTTAGAAGGCATGAGTATTAGGGTCTGGAGAAGTGGAAGACATAGAGGTTCCTTTTTTTATTTTTTTTTTTTAGCAAAATTCAAAGGAAAAAATATTCATTTGCTCTTTTATGTTTCCCACAATGGAAAACTGGTGAACACCACAATGGAAAACAAGTGCTGAACAGTGGAGTGGTGACTTTGAATAATCAACTGCATAATTGAATGTATTTTGAGGCATGAACACAGCATCTGTAGGGTTGTATACTGGAGTTGAACTGTGAACAGAATCCCAGAAGTAATAGAAAAGATGTTTTTCAAGAAAATCCAACAATCAAAACTGTGCTATTGTCTTAAAACAATGACTGCTGGTATTTGTATTTTTTTATATATCCTAACCTCTGATGTTCTCTGTCACATTAACCTCTTTCACAAGGATCACAAATCTTCAGAGGATCTCCTATATCTATGTAATTCACTCTCTGTCAAACATACAGAACAAATCTCAGTAATACTTTCTGTAAGGGGACGAAAGGAAATCTCTGTCATGGCTGGCCCTGGCAGTTTGACTGTCCATATGAGACAGGTGTGAAAATCCATGTTTCAAGACATAACCAAAGTTAGACTGACTCTTAGTTAAATGCATTAGCTCACAGAGTCTATTTGTTGTGGGGTACTTTCCAGCTTTTGATGTTTTTTATTTGGTTGATTGGTTGTTTGAGGGGTTGGAATTATCCTGTTACAAGATTGTTAATAGTTACTTTTTAGATTACATTAAATAATCCTGGGTAAAATTAGACAGTAATTACTTAATCAGAGTAAGATTAATTGTTTAGTTTTAGCTCCCTTTTAAAAATAAAATCAGCAAAATTCCTGAGCAGCAAAATATTGTTCCTCTTTTTTTTTTTTTTCTTGTTTTTGTGCCAGACATTACTTTGTAACATATCCTAATTCAGTTATAGTTAGAGATCTCCCGAATATCTTCTCTATATATCTCGGTTTGTAATGCAGATCTTTGCTTCTGAGTACTTAATTTTTAACTTTTGTCTTCTTACATGATGTTAGAAATATTTCTGAATAATGATCAATGGTTCAGGTAAACATATTTTATCTATCTTTTTGCCTGTCAGCTTATTTTGTCCTTTTTGCTATACAAGAACATGTCTCTCTTTGCCTTAAAATGTAATTATTTTAACAATATGTTCATCCATCATTTTGAATCTCACTCTGTTGGCATTACACAGTAGAATTTGACAGCTGGGTAAATCCTATTTAAGAGCATATTTTGCTAAGAACTACTTCCTGCAAAGAAAAACAGAAAATATGTAAGTTCCATTTAAACTGAAAAACTGAAAAAGAACAACACCAGATTTATTAAACTTCCTTTAAAACACACAATAAAAACCTAGGAAAAGTCACTTGGGATTACACCCATAGCTTCATTTCAGACTGCTGCATTTTTCTTTGCATTTGGGCTGCATTAGGAGGAAACCGGTGTTTAGATTATGACTGGTTTGGGGAGTGGAGGAAGATGTAAAGTCTGTCCCCACTATGAGGAGCCCATTTCACTGCCTCCTTCAGCCAGTCTGACCTGTGTAGAATCCAGCCTTTAATCTCAGCCCTATTTACACCACTTGGTCACAGTATCACAGACCAATTATAGCAACATCCAGGCTTATCAGAAGTCTTGGCAGAGCAACCTCTAGAGCTATTCACTTACCCTCGATGTTTCAGTAGCTTAAATTTGAGATTTCTGAAAACAACCCTGCTGCTGCTGTTACTGTAGCTGGGTGGTGGACAAATGTAATTTTACTGTCTGATGCTGTCACTCTGGCATCTTTCACGAGCAGGAATTGTATTATGTAGAAATTTAATCTGTCTGCCGTATCTTAACAGGGTGGTAGAGTAGAATACAATGCTTTTTAAAAAAGAAAAAAAAAAATTGTTCTTAGAAGAGATGTAGGGCAAAGACTCCTAAAAAGTTGTTAACTCTGAGAGGACAGACTACTGAAAGGCAGTGCACCATGCTGAACTCTAGTATTGAAAAGTTTTGGCTGAAATACTGGGATATGTAGATAATACAGTCTCAGAAATTTTGCCAGGGAGACTGCAGTTAGAAATGTAGGAAATTGTCCAAGATTAGGCCTCAGACATGCTGCATTCATTACCAGCAGCTGTGCATATATGAAGTGTTTCTTTATACCACAGAATCCAAACCACTGTGGCCTGTCACTGTCATTTTTATAGCAATTTGCTGACTTTTTAAGAAACAGGAAAACATTTAGCTAAAACAGAAGTTAAAATGACTGATAGAAGAAAATTTAAGGGAATTCTAATGGCTACTGAGTGTGTACCTTAGAAATATGCTGAAAGGCACATATATTTAAGACTTGATGTAATAAAACTCACTAAGAAAACAAAATTACACTAATAGTAGTTTAATATTTATTTTAAGTCACACATGCATACCTAAAGAGATCCCTTAAAAAGCCAGAAAGGTGAATGTGATGTAACAGTGGTATTATTTCTAGCAATAGGACTTAGAGTTATTGACATTTTCTTTTAAGATAAATTCAAATATGCATCCATTAGGGGGAGTTACACATTCATCACTAAGTGTTTCAGATTTTCAGACACTATTTCATATGATAGATTTTCTTGGATAGTTTTGTTACCTTTTAAAATATTCTCTGCCTAACATTACTCCTTCTTCCTCTGTAGTGGGACATGTTTTTAACTTGTTTAATCAGCATGCAAAAATTTGCAGCAAAGCAAAAGGTCCAACTTTATCAATTTCTGAATGCTTCAGGGGAAAAAAAAATCTATTACAATAATGAAAATATCTCTATTAATTGGAGAATTTTCCAGATTGAAATATAGATGATAAGATTTAGAAAACCTGAAGCCAAATTCTCTCTCTCAAGCAGTTTTTCCTTTGACCATCTTTTTTTTTTCTTCCATCTGTGAAACAGCTTCTGCCTCAGGGTAGTTTAGGAAATCTATCAGTGTCAGGTGTGTTTACTTTAGTGCAGGAGGGTTTTAAACAGCAATGTGACCCTTGTGCTGGATGTTAGTATGAGTGTTCACAAAAAAAAGGCAAAGAATACTGATGGACTTCAGTTGATAAATTCTTGTGCCAGGCTTTAGAGTATAATAGTTTTAGATGAGGTATTGAAATCATGTAGTACCTGCCTAAGCACTCTCCATCTAGCTGTCCTGTGTGACATGGATAGCAACAAATCCCTTTCCAAGTATACTTGGGTCAGTCCTGAGAACTGAAAACCACAACCAATTGAATTCTTTCTGGAATAAGTCCACTTTGCATTTCCCCTAAAATCACAGCAAGTGCCACTGTGCCTCAACATAGCCCTTGGAGTATTTTTTCCAGTGCCTGTGGTCCAGCTGCAGGAAGCACTGACTCCTGGGGAATTTCAGAAGAATTTCTGGGAGGCCACATAAGTAGAAGGAAGGATTTCCAACACCAAGATTCCAGTACACCACATTTGAGGGCCTGTCTCAAAATGAGTTGCAGTATCAGTGCTCTGCCCTTCAGCACAGAGCTCTACTGGAGACTTTCTGTATCATCCCCACAAAGTTATCACCAAGGTAGGTGGACAAGATGGGGAAGGACAATTCAAAGGAGGGATGAACTGATGGCAGCAATTCCTGGAGTTCATTTTTCAACAATCACTGCCTTTGCCTAGATAAATGACTGAACTGTGTATGGATGCATCACCCCTGTTGTAGACAAAGGTATTTGGGTCTCTGGGTGGTGAACACAGAGATGTGAGAACAGCATATCTACAGAAAGTGAATTGAGACTAGAGAAATGTGGACTAGAGATCTTTCTTGTAATAAAATTAACATTTTTTGCTAGATTTTCCATCCAATTTTAAGAACAAGCTGTTCTCCATACTTTTCTACTATTTTGACCCTACCAGCCAAATACTAGGCAAATGCAGTGAGGTCAAAATTTCAACTCTCAGGAAGCACAAGCATCCCCAGGAAACTGGAAGGAAGGAAGGAAGAGTAATCCCAAAGTAAGGAAACATCCAGATTCTTGAGAAAAGGCTTACAATGCTTCTTGCAGTAAAGTAGGTAGCAGGGAGAAGCAAAGGCAGGTTGAGTGCATGTGGGAAAATACTTCAGGGAATACTGCTGTAGAAAGAAACGTGGACACTGAGACACTGGTTATGCTGTATCTGCTCAGTTACCAATACTCAGGATAGGTTTTATAAACTCAGTTATCTTCAGGACTTTTGCAATACAAGTTGCATTTTTAATGAACACTGTCCTTATCTGTGAATCTTTCTCTAGCAGGCTGGATTCTGACCTTCTCAGATTTTTGGCCTCAAAATTGATTCAGTCACATTGGCATTATCAATGCTAAATGCAGCTTCTGTCTTCCATGTAGTTTTTCATTCAGGGTTACACTTTGCATGCTTTGCTCTTAAGTCAGCATATGGTGGGTAGGGAAGGGGGGGATGGGTCTTTCCTGTGACTTGCACTGATTATTCAGGACTCAAAAACCTGTGCCATGCCATTAGCTTTTGTATGCCCTCTATATATACATGCTGTATTTAATTTCTTGATTTTCTTTGAGAAATACTTTTTAGGCTGAATATTCTACCACTTGTTCATGTTTTAAGGGCTCTAGTATGAGATAATTCAGCTGGACTTTGAGTTCCTTCTCTTGGCAGATAACACCAAAGCTTGCAAATCTGGCAGTGCTTGTGGGAAGGTCTTTAGTGAAATGCAGTTAACAAAATCATTTAGATGATGGAATTAGGAAATGATAGTGATAAAGTTGGCTGCTGTGAAAATAGTAACTGACTGACAGAGCCAAACTGTGATTTCTGAAGCTGTTGAACACACATGGATTCATGGCAGTCTGACATCTATGCAGAGGCATGCCAAGCAAATAAATAGAGTATGAGGAAGAAAGTAAGAAGACTTTTGGGAGTATTGCATGTGATAATTTCTATGCAATATACTGTGTTCTGGAAACCTATGTAATGGTTGGCCTTCCCCGAAGAAAGTCCAGCCCAAGTGATTCTTGTAAGACCTGTGGTACAGCCTCATCGTCTGTGTATGAGCACAAACTATTAAGTAAAAATATTTTCTTCTGCCTTCTTCCCTTTTAAGTAAATGATAACTCTAAATTCTTAGAAGTGTCTACACCATGTTTCTGAATATGCAACACCTGCTCATACAGGAAAAAATCATTTCACTAGCAGTTTGGGATGTTGGCAAATATTAGATGTGTTGGGTAGAATGTAGAAAATTATCACCTTCTCTCCAGGACAATCAGTATCCAACAAATCACATCAAGGTGTGCCATAAATGCAATTCTAGATGCCCTGCAGCACTTAGTCTTGTGCCTAACAACCCACCCATCACCAGGCTTTCATCCTCTGCCAGAATGTTTACCACAGGAAGGTTTGTTTATGTACATAGTTCTGAGTGGACTCAAAATGCATACAAACTCTATTCTTATGCCTTATGAAAACCTCTTTTTTTTTCCTCCAAGGAAATGTAATAAGGTGTCTACTTAACAGCATCCCAAAATGTTTTTCTTATATATATAAAACCAGTTTGATATTTTGGAAAGTATTGATTTTATTTTACATTTATGATTTGTATAACCATTTTGTATATAGACCACTTGCAGGGGTATGGCTCACACCAGGTGTCAGAGGAGTGTGAAATAATTTTTATGCCACCTTTCCAAGGCAATAAATGTCATATAAGCACACCAAAGTGCAGATAGAGTACTTTTAGATGAACGTTCTCAAACTGTATGTAAGAAATCTGTTTGACAGACTTACCCAAAGGATGACACTTTTTTCTGATCTTGCCAAAGCAGCAACTGTGTAAAAAGAAAATTTGCTCTGGTGGTTAGGCTTTTTTCTCCAAAGAGTTATGATGTAGAGGGAGCAAGGAGAAACTGTAATTAGGAGAAAATAAATGGCTACTTTCTACTGAGCAAAAAAGAAATTTCTAAATGGCATAATTTTAGCAATGGCTAAATGACATAGCAAGTTTTCAGTCATCTTTCCCGGAACACAAAGACAAAATAGAAGATGGACGGCAGCAGCTGAAGCCGCAGTCCCAGCCACACAGTTTGTGTCACGATCAGTATAATGCTTATTCCAAGAAATATGTGAAATATTTTTTGTTAGAATCACACGGATATTGATTTTTTGTGTGTGTGTGCCACTGTTTTTAAAATATCTTTTTAAAGATATATTATCAAAGAAGTACCTTGAACTTTTCTTATTCCTTTTTTCTTTTTTTTTTCTTACTACGATTAGGATGCAAGTTAAAATTTTCTAGAGGTCTAAAATTCTAGATTTATCATTAAGAATACAGTGGTTTTTCTTAAAACTTATTTTCTTATACTGATAGGATTGCCCTGATGGTGGTCTTTACCAGTTGTAAGAGATTCACAATAGGGTAGTTTGTTCACAAAAGCCAATTCTTTTTGACAGACCTCTATACAAAACTATTTTAGTCTGACTGGATTGTTTCAAACAGCCTACACATACCTTTTTTGTTAAGAGACATCCTGTATCTCATGAGTTTACATACCAAATTGATCTATTTTTTTCTGCCAGTTACATTTTTATGTCATTTTCATTTGCATTAAATATTTTCCTCTTTTTCTTTCTGAAAAAGTTGTAAATTTTTAATTAACAAAATAATCCAGTAATCCAGAGGGATTTAGAGCTGTGGACCCAAGTATTAAATGTAAACCAAAACTTAGTCAGTTGGAAGCTGCCCATTATGAAAATTAGACACTCAGTCTCCAGTTCAGAGCATTAGCTGTGGAAGCAGCAGCTTCTTTGCCTTTTACAGAGGAGAGCACGGAGTAGCAGCTGCTGATAGAGGTTACTGAGAAAAATGGCAAAACAGTAGGATAAATCGAGGGAGGAAGGGATGCAACTGTGTAGTTTAGGATTTTTCAGGGTCCTGATGATGTGTTGAAGTTAGTCTTGCAAATGCAAACAGGTTTCAGATTTGTAGAGAGTTCAGTTAAAAGAGAGATACAAGGTTCAGATTACAACTGGATTTTCCTTTCTTTAGTGAAGGGTTTAAACTTTTCCCTAAACTACTACTGCCTTTTGTTCAAGAATTAGGTAAAATGACAGGAAAACATTAGAGCATTATTTTTTATCACTTCATCTCATTACTGTTAGTCATATAGCAATTTTTCTGAAAAAAAAACAGTATTAACTTTTTTTGGGGGGGGAGGGGGGTTGGGGATATTCCTTTCAAAGGGCTCATTGATACATCATCTAATTCCCCAGAACTTCCATGAAAATGTCCTTCTCCTCCTCCTCACTTAGCTGTACTATAAGATAAGGAAAGCATGTGTGCTTTGTGTTTCCAAGAGCTGTGTTAATCATTCAAAGCATATGTTCCCTTTTTCTCTGCAGGCTGGCTGGTACTGTAGGTACTAGTACTTTGGTATAAAATTACCTAAGAACTTTATAAGTACTATATAAGCACTTTAAGAACTATAAATACTATAAAAAGCATCATGGTTAATATTTATGTCTTTCATATTTCAGATTTTGGAGATCAAGGTATTTCATCTGTAAATTTGTATTTTGCCATACCTTTATATATGACCAATTAGTGTAGAGTGGGATGATTCTAATCAGGGCAGTCTACTGTTAGGGAGCAAAAATCTAGGTGCTGATAAATAGAAATATTGTGCATTTTATACTTGGCCTCGCACTGCATTGAGCTTGCTGGGAAATTTGACAAGGAACAGAGGAACATTATTTACTTCAATATATGAATCTACAGCACTCAAAAATCACAGTACCAATGTACACTGGGTAGTTTTGGGTTGCTTCTTAGGAAGAAAACCACACATGTTACCCGCTTATATTCAAGAAATGTGTCATAGTTCAATCCCTTTTTTTAAAGAACTGTATTTTTGCTATAACTCTTGCCCTACCCCAGGTACTTCTACTTGCTTACAATTTCCACTTGTATTTTTAGGGAAATAATGATCTGAAACTGTAAAATTCTTAATGCAGTCTTGGAAAGGGTTATAAAAAATACAGTTATGATTTATCTATGTAAATGAAAAGGGAAAAAGTTTATTGTTTTCAGATTTGAACATAAAAAGGGAAAAAAGTTTATTGTTTTCAGATTTGAACACTAAATCTGTGAGCTCATTATGGTCTTAGTCTGTTCTAATTTAAATCAGCATTATTACTGCATGAAAAATGGCCCATCTTAATCCTCACTTGTGAGAAAAAACTAGTCAGTGTAGCATACTATTTAAATGCTTAAAAACTACAAGATGTTCTCCATTAAATACATTTGGGCACATGTACTTTCTCATGGGAACACATTATACTGCTAATCCTGTTGATATCAGATAGTATTCCTAAGACTAATTTCTAGACATGAATTTGCCCCTTTTTTTAGAAAATACATTTCCAGCCAGAAGTGGAAAGCTATATTATAACTATTCTGCTTGATCAAGTCTGTTTTGTAAAACAGACATGAGAATATATGTTGCTGTTATAAATTATACCTTATCTGACAAAAATCTTTCTATTAGGCGCTGTTTAAATTTTATAACTTAATACCCTGTCTTTTTGTAGGGTTGTAAGAAAAACAGGTTTCCAAAGTGATACACTGATGATGTGCAATTCTGGCTTCTAGGTGGATACTCCATTTTTACTTATTTGTAATGCAGACAACCCTATCTCTTTAAAGTACACCTAACATCTCAGTAGAAGTGGTTGTAACACTAATTAAGTATTTATGATAGGATGTCTTAACAGGGCACTTAGGCTACTACTATTCAAATAGGTGAATGAGTATTTGGCTAAAAAGATGTTTGTTCCCTTTTAATAAAAGTCACTGATCATCATGAATGTTGATAAATTGCTGAAATTGTTATTTTGATGAGAAGAAGAAAGGCTCAGTGATTAGGGTAGGCCCCAGAAGATTATCTAAGGCATGGTGTTTTGCCTCCCTCATAGTACTACTTTTGTGGTATTGACAAGTCACCTTTGTGCCTTCATTTGCCTTGTGAAAAACAGACACAATAAGGCTTTCTCCTTTGACACAAAGGCACTCAGAGGAGGTAACAGTGAGGACTGAAGTGTTAGGTGCTGCAAGGAGCACAGCTACTTGTACCTGGGCCACTCTGGTCTAATGACTACCCAGAGTCACCTCCAGTGGAACCTCCTGAGTCCTTTCCGGGTGTCAGCTATGAGTTATGGAATGTGTCCGTTCTCTGTGATAATACCTACCTTTATCAGAGAGTGTATATATGTTTGTTACTATCTTGAAATTCCTGAATATCTGACCAAATTCAAACGCAAATATAAAAATTAATCATTGTGACTAAGCTGCAACAGTCCTCCCTCCTCAGACAAATGCAAACCAGTCAGTTTAAAAGCTGAAGCACAGCCCTGCCTCCATAAACTAACCACATCCACAATTCTCCTGTTTTCAGGCACTCTGGAAAAATATGAACTATGCAACATGCTATGAAGGCCATAAAATTTGAGCTCTTCTGGATCAGGCAAGAGGAATCAGTTCCAAAAGCTTTAAGTTCCCACAAAGAACATCCTGTTGGCAGTTCCTCACCCTTTTATACCAGCAAGGCCCCCAGCTCACTTGTTTTCACTGATCTAAATTGTGGCAATATGACAGAGAGAGTGTAAGAGTGAAAGAGAAATTCTTTCACATATATCAAGGCCAGCTGTGAGGTACCTTTCAGTTCTTCAAAAAAAAGGTAAGTTTTTAGGTGACCCTGCTGGTGACCTGAAAAGGCCACCATGGTTTGAGTTCAGCAGGGGATGAGTGTTTGTTGCCCATGAAATGCAGCTTCCAGAAAGGAGAGTAAAAGTGGCTGCTGTAGTGATAAATGTACCTGCAGATAGCTGCATGGATTAACATGGCTCTAATTTATTCCACATTAAGAAAAAGGACTATAATGAGTTATTAATAGAGAAATACTAAGGATGGGTTCAAATTAAATGGTTGATGCTCTGCATAATTTACTGTAATAATCCTTCTGATCAATTTTTTTAAAGTGCTTCTCCCTTTTTGTATGAATGAAACACATATGCTGTTCTCTCCCCCAGCCCCTCTAGCTACCCCCAAGGTTTTGTTTGATCTTTCTTTCTACTGTTTGGCCATGAGCTGTGTTGGCATAAAGTGTGATATCTCTGCTGGAGTTTGCTTCAACCCCCATTTGTCTATTCCATAGAAATATTTTCCTAAGCAAACATTTATGTTTGAGATGTCTTTAGTGTTTCACGTAATAGATTTCATAAATCATTTGTGTTGGCATTAATGGGACAGTGGAATCTCAATAGAGGGGGCATCATAGCAAAGGAAAATTCCATTGCAGCCAGCTGAAAATGGAGAAAGGGGATGCACTGCAGTGACATCCAGGTCCTGTTTTTTAATAGGGTGCAGTCTTCATTTACTGAATGTAGAGTGATACATATTTGTATAAAAGAAGTACCGAACATATAGTGTGGATAATTTTCCTTTGAAAATAGGGATTATCTAAAGATGTCATTTCTTCCATAGTATCTGACTCTTGGGGGACTCAATATCCTGCTTCCTTCACAGGTCCATGGCAGTCTTGTGTAGAGGGAGTGAAATTACTGGTGCTCTCTGAGGGCAGAAATTCAAATGTACTTGAAAGCTCTGCACAAGCTGACTCTAAGCATCCAGTTCCCCTTCCTCCTCCTTTTAAGATCTGAAAGGATATATTCCTGAAGTAATTACTTGCTTAGTAGGTTTTTCAATGGCAGAAAGTGCTTATCCATAGTACTCCATTCAAGCAGTTTGGAAAAGCGTATTTGTGTGCTCTAATACCTCATATATTGCAACTAGACCCCTTGGAAGTGATCCTGAGAATATGAACGTTGCTGTGGGATCGCTAGAAACTGGCTTGCTTAAACTGACTATATCAGTTCATGATTTCATCTCCTAGCTTTTTCTTGGCTGGTCTTGTAGCTATCACAGATAGGAGTCTGTCCAGAATTTGAACTGCAAAAAGCCTCCCATTTTTATTGAACTGCCCCCAAACCTGAGCAGAGTTTGTCAATGGTGACTATATTAAAGTTTCTCCCTTGTGCTCAAAGCACGCATAGTCTGTTGCATACCTGACTTGAAGAGTTTCAGGTCAAGATTTTTCCCCACTGCCAGCCATGACTGCCCTCATCAGGACCTGGCTACTTAGACCATTATTGTCCCCTGTTTCACAGAATTCTACTATTTCAATCTGTATAGTCTTTGTTTCTATAAGAATTGTGTGAGCTTTTTGGATAGTATTACATTTCTTATGAATAATACATCTGAAATATGTGGTTGTATTGCAGCCTTCTACAGAACAGCGTTGAAAACATATTCTGGAATGGTGTTCTTTTCCCTGGAAGTATTGTATAATCATTAACAACGTCTTGATCTGATTTTTGGCAAAATGTGGCTTCTGGGCAGCTGCTGTGATAACTTGGCCTGAGTCAGCAATGGATCTTGTAATAGGGTGAGAGAGAGTTAAGTTAGTTGTTATAAGCAAAGGTCCAAGGTGAAAAGAAAACCATAATAGAAGTTTTGTAGACATTCCTATGTACCCCTGCATTTTTTGAGCTCAGAATGGTCTTTGTGTAGTGATGTTAAGAATGAAGTTGGAGATATCATTCCCACCGACATTTTAAAACAGTTCCATGTTCCAAAAGGAGGTAGTTAAATTTAAAAAACAAAATAAAAGAGAGAATAAATAATATTAAAACTCTGGTTCTGTTACTCAAGACAGAGGTATCAACTTCAGTTTGATTACCAGCCAAAAATAGGCTTTTCTATTCTGAATGATTTTTTGCATATTCTGTAGGTATCTAGTTCTTCGTGCTCTCTACAGTATTTCAGAAATTAATGGAGAGTTCTGTAAATACCGTATTTTGTATCTATTATTCGATAGCTTTATCTGACAGCTATGATACATCCAGATCAAGCTGGAACTCCAAAGGCTTCATTAGCAGAGGGCTTGATCATAGATTGCCGAGTGTTTTGAAGTAAGCAGAGCGTATTATATTCATGCCTCTATAGACGCGAAGAAAAACTGTCTCCTACGGTGGTAAATGGAGGGGGAGGTGTTTGTGTTTCAATTAAAGCCCAGGTGGTGCGTGATGAGGGGGCCCGTGTCACATCTGCGCGCTCACAGCTGCGCTCTGCTCCCGGCCCGCTCCGTCTGCTCAGCCGCGCTGCTCCTCGGGCACCGGCCGCGGCCAGAGGGAGCCCGCCGTCCGCCAGCCCCGACCGGAGCCGCTCTGCGCCGGTGCCTCCCGCCAGCCCCGACCGGAGCCGCCTTCCCTCGGTGCCTCCCGCCAGCCCCGACCGGAGCCGCTCTCCCTCGCTGCCTCCCGGCTGCGGCGGCGGCTCGCACGGGAGGGAGCAGGCAGGTACTTGACGCTGATGTCCCAACTACCTGGAGCGGCAGGGAGTTTATTTTGTGTCTCGGGAAAGCCCCGCTTTGCGGTGGATGCCCGCGGCCCCGCGCTGCCCGCGAGGCGTACGAACAGCGCGGCGGCAGCGGCTCCGCGCTCTCCGGGAAGGTTCCTTCTGCCCGTCCCCGGAGCTCCGGGCCGTAGGCGCTCACGGCCGCTCCGCGAAGCCGCCGCCGCGGCCCCGAAAGGGTTATGCGGGGCCGGGCCCGGCCGCCGCCGCCGCGGGCTGTGTGGGGCCGGGCTGGCGGCGCTGGGCGCAGACGGGGCCGGCGGCGGAGCGGCGCGCGCGGGCCGCCCGAGGTGGGCGCGGGGCGGGGCGCGGGCGGGGCCGGGCCGGGGGCGGCGCCGCTGCCTCATTGCGCGGCTCGGGCAGCGCTGCGAGGAGCCGCGGGCGGCCCGCACTGCCCGCCCTGCCAGCCGAGCGTGGCCGAGCCGGGAGGGAGCCGCTCGCGTCCTGTGTCTGGCCGTGCTGCTGAAAGAGCCCGAGCCGGCGTCTGGCTGGGATGCGGTAGGAGAGATTCGCGGAATCGGAGATGTAAGAAATGAGAAGTTTTTGCATAATTCGCATTTGAGGTATCGCATCTCGCTGCGGAGTGAAGCCTTGGAGCTCCCTCGCCCGACTCTGTTATGCTCGCATAATGGGAAAAGTGTAAAGTGCCGCTGATTATCGTGCTTCCTAGGGGATGCGATACCTGCTGCACTGGGGGGGGGGATGTGGGAGAGGTTATGCTCGCTCAAAGTCTAGAAAGAAAAACGTAACTTTACAACAGTGCAAATTATGCAAATAAAAGTATGGGGGAAGAATCAGCCCAGATTCATTTCTAAAGGATTGCAAAATCCTTCATTTAAAGCTTAGTGTAATCTTTGACATTTATGTGGGCACCTGAAAAAAAAAAAAAACAGCCCTAAAGCAGAGCTTTGGTATGGGAGTACGGTGCTGCTGTGAGCAGACACATTTCTGTCTGCTTCTCATTTAAAGTGCCAGCTCCTTCTTTTTTGTATACCTAATCCACGATACGCATGGAATATACAGCTGTGTCACAAAGTCATTCTGTATTCTTAAAGCTTAATATAATCAAATTCATTGCCTAAAGATGGTGTAGTTGAAGATTTGATCCTTTTTCACTGAAGTGGAAATACTTTCAGTAATTGAAAGCAGATTCATGTCTGGAGTTGTACAAGCCAAGGTTTTCATTTTTAAAATAAACCTTTTGTTCTTCAGCTTTAAATATTTCAAGTGAGCCATCCGGAGACCTATGTTAATTGCTAGAGTAGACTTTAAGGAAGGATTGAGGAAAAAAAAACTGAGAAAGGTATGTCAGCAATTAAATTTACTTACAATAATAATGTCTGTATTTCAGTGCATGAACATACCATTGCAGTTTTTGTGCACACTACGTTTTAGTTTTCCTGTTCATCCACAGAATCTGAATTTGAACTACCCATCTGTCTGTGGAGTTTTTTTTATTTTAAACTATCTTTGCTTGTGTTCACCTTACTTAGCCCGTTTGCCATTTTTTAACAGTTTATTAAACAAAACAGTCGGAACTTTGAAGATTTGGGGAAATTCTGATCTACTCCAGTAAACAAACCTGACACTTCGTGGTGATAGCTATCCGTTGTTAACTTTGTGTCTGTTTTCTGGCTGAAAATGTGGAAAGCTTCAAAAACCTTGCTTTTCTAATGTTTTAGCAATGGGAAAAGAAACTTAGGATGTGAACTACCAAACTCCCAGACAAAGACTGAGCTGCTCTGGAGCTGTTTGTTAGAAGCTTTGAAGGTAGAGAACAATGGAGGCAGGGGAAGGGAAGTACCTTCTCTCCCCTAAGATCTCTAATCCACAGAGTAAATTCACTGAAAATATGTAGAAAAGTTACTGAAGATGGTAAGAGTCCCCTATTCGTTGGAAAGTGTATAAATTTCTTAATAGACACAAGGATCTAATTGCCTGATGTTAAGTATAGCCTATCATTAAGATAAGAATTTGTAATTTGTGTAATGGCACTAAATAGGCTGAGTTTATTCCCGTGAAGTTCTAGATGGTGTGCACGCAGCTGCTGGAGTGCACTTTTCCTTCATTCAAAAGGTAAATCTTTTCATGCATCCTCAGTAAATTCTGGTGGAAATATTTGTGTAAAACCCAGGAAAGTGCTCAAACAAGAACAGAAAAAAACTAGCTTACCTTTTTTCATCCATCAGATTGGGGTTCAAAACTGTCAAGCAGCTCAGTAGCTACAAATGAGATGTTACAGAATTTTTTGATTCATTGTTCTGCAATCCTGTGTGGAGAGTGGCCTCATATTCCACAGTGTAAGGGTATTTTCCTTTCAAGGAGTTATAAAAGGGTGTGTAACAATTTAGCAAGAAACCTACAGCAATAGAACCTTAAAAAAAACATTTTATGTTTAGATGGCTTTGTCTTGTCAGTTATACTTTCTAAGCTTTCTGACACAAGGAGTTACATGTTCCACGCAGCAGAGGGTATTTCTTTTTTTCATTTGAAGAAAAGCAGCCAAAGTGGTAGCTGCCTAGGAAAAATTGATAATTGATGTAATAAAAAAAAATAAAATATCATGTCAGTTATGTGTTCATTCTGCAGGTCCACACAAAGAATGCTGCCATACACTCATCAACTTTGAAGTCTGATTTTTTAAAATTACAGATAGCAAGTTAGAGATTGAACATTGAAATTAAATTTTATAATAATGGCAAATTTTAGTACTGAAGAGTTTATCCTTTGGCTTGAGAGATAGAGAAATACCTGTAAATATCAGTAGATTATGCAAATGGACCAACTTAGGGAACTGATCTTGAGCTGTATTCTTGCAGTTTGGGCATGCATCTGTGAAGATTTAACATGACTTTTCAAATTACCAGAATGGTCTAATAAGCAATTATGAGATAATACTTTATAACTTCTCTTCCTGTAACTTATATGGCTTCCCAATTCATTTGTTGAACTAAACAAGGAAATATAAAAGGTCTTGCTTAATATGTGCACTTTGTTCAACATAGAATTCAACAAATCATTTGAGTGATGATATGAGAAAATAGGACTTCACTGTATTGTTTTCCAAAATAAGAAAAAACATTAGCTTCATATATTTTCTGTATGTGTTCAAAGATCTTATAGTTGGTTATATTCATTCTAAATATGTCTATAGGCTACACTCTGTTTGAAGGACTTTTTCCAGAGGTAGTTACAGATTTATGCAGTTCAGAATAGTAAGAGGGCTCCTGTTTGTTCAGTAATGTATCGAGTATGATGCTGTGAGCTGGTGACCTCACTAGTGGTTTGAAGATGTATATATCTTTTAGGTTTGAAGATTTTTATACTAAACAAGAGATCAGGATGAAATAAAGCAACTGTACTAAAGAAAAGTTTGTGTAGAAAGAAAAGTTGTCCAGTTAAGTTAATCTTTTTAAATGTTAGGAACAAGTGGAAAAAATGGCTCCTGTGTTCCTTTAAGAAGTGTCACTCAAGTTAAAACTCTGAACAAAATAGGTAGGTGGCTGAAATACTCTGAGTGAGTAGAAAATAGTCATTCATCTTCTTTGTCTAAGATTAAGGAATTCAGAGTGCAATTATACTTCAGTACTCACTCAAGGTAACAGCAAGGTATGCAGTCTTCTTTTGAAACTGACTAAGGCCACCATTTATCCAAACTTGAAAGGAAATAATCGTTTTGTGTAAACTGCTGGAAAGTAGATTGTTTTTGAAGCAAGTCTTTTACATGTAAGAAAAAGGTAGACTTCTCATATCTGGGAACAGTAAATCATTCTAGCTCAGTGAATGGCTTATTTAGGGCTTGTTATTTACAGGAGAAAACACTTTGCATAGTTTTGGTATATGAATCATTGCGAACTTCATGGTTTTGATACTGTAATCACTGATTTTTGTATTTCCTACATGACAGTACCTTTACAGGAGGTTTAACTTCTGGTGTATTCAGAATTCAGGAGTTGAGTCTGCATTAAGAAGTGTTACAGAAAAGATTAAACCAAATACGTGACCATGTTGAAATTTGCAGAAACTCCATCTACAGCTCAAAGTAATGGTGGCCTGACAAAATGGCAGAGGTGGATTTGCTGTTATTTCTGAAGAACTGCATTATGATCAAACTGATTAAAGACATGTGACAGGGTTTCTGCATGCTTAAATTTCTGTGGCAAGGAACAGCAATTTTGGCAGTAGCAGTAAGTTAATATATCTAGTATCACATCAACAGCGAGTCATGTTTTTTTATCTTTCTGATACAACTTGCTGTTTTACCACTTTCTTGCTTTTGAATGGGATTCAGACCTGTACAGCAATATTTCTAAGATGATTAAAGAAAAACAGATTTATAAGAAAAAAAAATTAATCTAAAATAAGGTCTCTTGCATCTCTGCATAACTAACATCCAACTACTTTACCAGCTTTTTTATTCTTTTTATTCTGTTTCAGTTGTTATTAGTGCAACAACTATTGACATGGGGCTTTTTTTTTTTTTCTGGTATCAAGAAGAATTAGTGTCCTGGAGAGCTGTTTGGAATGTAAGAGTATATAGTAATCAAAATTTAAAAAAAAAGCAACTGCTATTACAGAATGATATTATTTGTTTGTTTTTCATAATTGTAAAAATCATAAAAAAGCACTACCTTAAGGTTTCAAATTGTCATAACTGCCAAACTAATTTTTTAACTGCTTTAATTTTCACCTCTATTATAGTTGCTGACCACACTCAAAGGAAAAAAAAAAGGAATGGAAATGGTTTTTTAGAGCAGCTTTTGGTTTAATCATATAGATCTGCTTTTCCATAAAAAATTATTGTAGCCTTGTATGAAATATAACCAGTTTCAAAGCTGCAGAAATTTCAGAGTTGTTAATTTTTGCAGAACATTTTTCCTCTTAAGTCAGAAACTGCATTAAAGAAAAGACTGTTGTCCAGGGAGTTGTAAAAAGTAGCCTGGAAAGCCTCTTATGTTCTTTCTTTTAAATAGAACAGAATTACCTTACGTAGCAAAGTTAACTTTGTTAACCTTTTATAATTATTTAACCATTATTTCATTTTACCCCCTGCTTAAACACTGTACATTAATGCAATAGACACCTGGCTGTGCTCTTAAAAGTTTATTTGTCTTTCAATTCCTGTGATAGTAGGGGGCAGTATATCTCCTTAATTATCTTTGTTCAGGGAAATGTTGAAAGGCCAGGGTAGTTAAACAAGGCCATTTGGATTTGCAGTAAGGTCGAAGTCAGATGCAAGGAAAGTGGTTAAATGCATTATCATCTTATTGAGCACATCGTCAGTAAAGTGACCTTGATGGAGGTGGAAAAAGCCATTTGGCTATTTTATGACAGCCACCTCTCTGCTGGCTTTATCCCTGCCAGAGTGTGCTTCAGATAGCTTTATCACAGTCTTCTCTTGTTGCTTTGAAATCTGATTTTTCTTAATTACAGGTAACGAATCAGAGGCTGAACAATGAAATTAGCTTTCTAATAATGGCAAATTTTACTACTGAGGAGTTTATCTTTTAGCTTGGGAGATCTAGAAATATCTCTAAGTTGACTATTAAGATGACCTTTATGTTAATTATTATAAACCTGCCTTTGAGGATTTAATTAATAATCACTGGTTTTTATTCATTATTCTCCTGCTTTTTAGACTGTTTTTTAGTTACTATGAGGACAAACAAGCCAACTTCCAGCCTTAGCGGCAGGGACATTTTTTGTTTGAATGTGTGGGTATTTATGTTTTTATAAAGATACTCAAACCTTGGGAGGCCTGTGGCTAAGCTGGAAACAAGTAGTTTAGAAAATATATAATTAATGGTTCAATTTCTATCTCACTTGTGTTTTGTAATGGTAGTCAGTATTGATGTCTTAAAAGCTTATAAAAGTATAGTTCTAGCTATTACATGTTAATATAAGTATTTAATCAAAATAATCTCTAATGTCCATCTTCTCCTCTTTCTTTTTTACCTGTCTTTTCTCATTCAAGAAAGACTTCTTTCATTTGTGTAAAACTATATTGATTTCAAATAAACAGGGTAATTTTCAATTTTTGGCCTTTAAAAGAACTTAGTGATATTTCTTTTTATAGTGCTCCCTGTCTAGGGATTGGCATAATTGTTCAGGGAATTTAAAACAAATGCACAAAATACAAGGAAAGACAATAACAGGAAAACTGGATCCGAATTTGACCACCTGAAGGTACAGGTTAATTGACTGAGACTCACAGCAAAGCATTAAAAATTATTGGATACTAGAGGGAATGATTTATAAGATGAGAAGAAAGAAAAACATAATGCAGCAGTCGCGTGGAAGAACCACCTAAAAGATTGTTAAAGACCTAGATGCAGTAAGATGAATTAAGGACCAAAAAATGAGCTGCAGGATGTTACCATTACAAAATCAAGGCAGATTTTGTAATGATAACATCCTGGAGGCTGTGGGAAATACATCAGGACAGTTCATAGAAATACAAGTGCTTGAAATTTGAAATACAAGCATTACTTGTTTTGTGGTACTGTGTTGAGTGGCTGTTACACCTTTGGTTCCTAAGCTTTGATTATATGTTCCCATTTTGAAGGTAGATGATTTTAACTTCCACTTTGCAACCTGTGAGCTCATTTTCTTCAACACATAGGTGATCTCCTAAGAAGAGAGCAGGATTCTTCTTCCCATTATCACTTTTGTCTTTGGAGCTGGAAGGCATTTCATAGCTGTTGCCTCACCAGTTTTATACATTACCTGTGGGTTTGCAGTTTTTCTCTGAGACAGGTTCCTTGGGGCAGTTAAGATTTTAGGGTTGCCAGTTGTCAGCAATGTTTTGGTGTGGTCTTTAGTACAGGATTGTGGAGTCAGAGTGTGTTGTCAGCATGAGGCATCATCATCCAGATGGAGAGAGAATCTTCCCTTTCACTCATGCCAAGTTCCCCTGGTTTCTCACAGTTGATCTAGTTGCCTATGTGATAAAGTGCCCTTTGCCTCTGTAGTCTAAAGAATTTTCCTACATTTT
The DNA here is from genome assembly GCF_028551555.1 of Melozone crissalis. Classification (NCBI taxonomy): domain Eukaryota; kingdom Metazoa; phylum Chordata; class Aves; order Passeriformes; family Passerellidae; genus Melozone; species Melozone crissalis. The sequence continues at coordinate 27,548,820 of NW_026535784.1, read as the reverse complement.
TCTTTCTGTTTAATTATTCTTGCTTCCTCCCCAGCTCTCTCCTTGTACTTGTCAATCATGTTCTGCAATAAAGCAGAGTGTATGTGTGTGTGTTTCCATATGCCCAACCAGAAGACAAGCCTTTTGAAGGCAGACATATCAGTCAGAGTTTGAAAATCTAATTCTGTCAAACTGTCTTTTCTGTCAGATGACTTCAAGAAGGTTGCCACACAGTTAGGCCTATCCATTGTCTTGTAATGATGCTGAATCTTAGGATCTGTCCTGGCAAGCAAGAGACAAGCCATAAGATGCTGCATCTTGGGCTGAAGAAGGTCTCACTGACCCTTGGCAAGTATGCTGAAAGTACTGACAGTATTAAAGCCTTTTCTCTAGACTGGAAGTACCTCAAAGAACTTTTCCTACCCTGTCTTCCTTTTCTTTTGCCCCTTCTTGACAATTTTGGTTTATGGAGCTGAGCACGTATTTTATTTTGCCAGGAGAGTTTCTTTTCAACAGCTGTCCTTTCTGCAAAGAGTACAGTAAAGTTCATAACACTGAATGGGTGCCTTCAGAGCATTCCAGTCTTACTCTGCAAACCCTGCTGCTCCTCATTTGTATGAGAACCCAGTGTTTACCACCCTATTTTTCCCCTGAGGTCAAGGAATCTTAAACAGACTTTTCAGTCAGTGGGTTCTTCTCTGGATGTAAACCCTTCTCCCTTGATGATTTTCCTGTCAGTGGCATTTGGATGGTATTTCGAGTTATTCCTCAGCAGTTCTGCCAGCTTTTCACACAAGAGACCTGTGTATTATTTAGCAATTCTCTTTTCTCATTTCTGCCCTCCAGCTTGTACATTACCCCCTCATCCTAGTCCTTTCCACCTAATCCTAATTTACTGCTGATCAGAGCCATGGCAGCAGAACCAGTTACTTGAGGTGAAAAAAGAGGAATAAAAATAAAGCCTACATCAAAGTTACGTTTTTGCCTTTGAGGCAGTTGGTTTTGCTTGCAGTGATTTTGGTGACACCAGGCAGAGCTGAACATTCTTCATTCTGCTTGTGTGATGTTTGCTTTTGTTTCCTGTAATGCAACTGTACCTCATAAAATAACGGGTAACAAATTGTTCATTTTGAGTGCTGGGTTTCACTTTCCAATGAACAGCAGAGTTTCTGCTAGAATCAATTATTTCATTATTTTTCCTTGTCTTTTTTTATGTGTACTTTTTAAGTGTGTGGAGTTTCCATGTGCTCTTAAGCCAAATGTGGTCAGTATGCAATGGGGTACATGGGAATTTTTACTAAGAAACACAAAAATGTGCTGAGTTCTATGGCAAACTGAATTACCATCACTTCATGAAAGTAGGTTTATTTGGTATAGTCTGTATAGAAATTATGACATTTGTAAACATCATTTTTAGACTGAGCTGTGTTAGTCTGGAACAGCATATGCATGCATGTGTATAGTTTGAATTTTAGCCGAGAGGAGGAGTCCCCTACATTCAGCTGGCTGATGTTCCACTTGTGTTGGTGACTGTAACACAGTACCTCTTTAACATCCTACCCGAGCATTGAAATGTAACAGGCCATGGATGATGGTAAACCCAGCAAAGCAGTAAAACTTGAGAACTTTTGGAAAGTATCAGTTCTGCTTGCCAGCTGAGAGCTGCCTGCAGCTCAGAGTGGTGTGATGCGGGCTAGCACCTATTGCCATGGGATGTTCCCTCCTTTCTTGGGTTTCCCAAATTTTGCAACATGGTGGAAGAGGGCAATGAAAGGGAAAGAAGGAACCAGCCAAGTCTCTTTCTTTTTCACTGTAGAGAGAAAAATTATATTGTAGAGGAGAGATAGATGTGTAGTCCTTGTAAAGTACAGTAAAGGGAACAAGCCAAGGTCCGTTTCAAGTGCTTCACCAGCAGCCTGGGGACCTCCTTCATTCAATCTCCTGTGAGCAGTCTGTGGTTCATACCCTTCCTTGAGCTGTGGGGATGTTATCTGGGAGAGCACTGGCTGTTAGCCAAAAAATAAGGCAGGAACAATACTATCAGTTCCCAATTATTGATGATTTTTTACCAGTGTTTACCCTCACGTTTGCACTAAACTGCTCCTTGAGTTAGTGCAGATAGGAGCATTGAGCCTGAGGCTCATGGTAGGGAAGAGAGGGAAAGGGTAAAACAAAGGACACACCTGTGTCTCTAAACAAATTGGTATTTGACAGAAACCACTTTGAGCATAACATCGCAGACTTAGGAGCACATTCACCCAGTGTATTTGTCTCGGAATATTTTTCACACTGCCATTCTAGTTAGGTCTGGATTTCTTTGTTCTTTTTCTCTGGTGATTTCTGTATGGTCCTGCCAGGCCAGAGCAGGTAGGAACCCTTTGAAAAGTGATCCTGACAAACCTGGAGACTCTCTTCTTAAGAGATAGTACCTATCTCCATTTTACTAATTCTTTATTCCACAGATTCACTTCCTGTGCTAAGAACATGTAAATGAGGCTTTTGCTTCCAGGGTTTTTTTGTCATATAGCTCTGAACGTAGGATAATGAGGGTTTTTTAATTGCTTTAAATAAAAAAAAGAGAACCACACAAGACTATGAAATGTCAGTTCCCATTCAGCACTCAGCTGAGTTGAGAGGCTGCATGCATAACTACCTTGCATGTACCTGCTCTTGCCAGATTTGTTGCTCCTTTATCAGTGAAATCAGCTTGAAAGATGTCCATTTTGCCTCATTTTCATGTACATTTCCATGTTTTTTGAGACAAGTAAAAATACTGTAACTCATGTTGGTGGTCATACTCAAAGTGAGATAACTAAGTAACTAGACATGTTTTGATATGTTTTCTGCATGTAAATGTATGCCATATGGTTTTTTAGTTCACAGAAGTTCTTCCTGTATGCACTCAACATTCTAAGAATAATAAACCTTTGTGTCATGATATTTCTATTGCTACAATCCAATTTTAATTTGGTTGAAAAGCGTAGAAGTAGTCCATTTTGCCTACCCATATGAAGAGCCTGAAGAAATGCACTCATCTCTGTTGTAAGTCAATTGTAACTCTCACTAAATGTCTTTCTGAGGCAAAGGAATGCCCTAGCTAGCTTATGCTTTGGATGGAAGTACATCTCCTTTTAAAAAAGCTACTGTTGTTTTTTTTAAAGAAAATTATTAGCACTGATGCATAGAAGGCAGATTTTTGTAAAGTGGTGGACTTTGCCGCTACCAGCTGATCTGTTAATCCTTAATCTGAGACTCTCCCTTTCACTCAAGTGCTGATTTGAATTCTACAGACAGACCTTCTACCTTTGCCTTTGCCTATCATGATTCTGGAGAGCTCTTCTCCACCTCAGCAGGATTAAAATGGAGCAGAAAGAAGGTATTTGTTTACTTGTCCCAGACAAACAGGTAATGGGAAATTCAGTGTCACTGTGACAGTGTCATGCTTTGGGTGACCCAGGGTCTTTCATTGAGGCAGATGTGTGTGCACTTGCACAGTTAACGTGCCTGCTGTCCGGGCAGGCTGGTGTTTTCAGAAGAGACTTCTGTGGTAGAAGTTTCACAGACTTAGTAGAAGAAGGGTTATTTTACTGGTCTGGTCATTTGGGAAAATGTAACAGTAGCATATTAAATATAGATATGCAAATTAACAATAATATTTATACTTTTCTCTGAAATACCTGAGTTTTGCAAGTATCTGTGGCGTAGTAAGTAAAGCAGATTTTATTAGGTTGCTGTGTTCTTCCACATGGTTAAACTTGCTTCTTTCCTTTATACTCAGCATAAGTTTATGTACCAGTGCAGGGAAACAGTATAATCTTGTTGAAGAAGAACATAAGCTTAATCCGTAACAAAATGTGTAGAAAATTTTAGAGTTTTTAGTGTTGATAGAATATGCAGTGTTCATGGAATCAGTGTAATTACACATCTGTCATATAAGCAAGCCAGGATCAAATCAATTCATATATTTGAATTGACAATGTATGTATGACAATTGCATATTTTTTTTTCCTTATATTTTATTATTGCACTTTCCTGAGTCATTCCAAAAAGGAGATAATGAAAGATGTTACTGTTAGTTACCAGATACTCACATTTAAATATCTGCTATTGAGTATCTACAAACAGAAAACCTGAATGTAATCTTGATAAAACCCACACCAAGACATGGCTCATAAAATAAGGGTTCTTGGGTTATTCAGACTACCCCTAGAGTTCCAGTGAGCTTAATGAACTCACTGTTGGATACAAGAAGTGATAGACATTTTTAGAACATATTATATGTGTTCATACTTTGGGGGTATGCTACAAGTTATTTAATATATGTAATAAGACTTGTCATAATAATTGTGTATTAAGTGGCAGCTAAAGTTCCCTGTGCAACCTGAATTAAATTAAGAAACCTGTTGTAGGTTACAGGTGGGATCTGAAGTCTGAATCTCTGGAGTTTCTAGATTCTATGACAGAATAGGGATTATTGCCTCCCAGAATTATTTCCGGATCATTTCAAGATCTGCTCTCTCCTTGAGAGGCATCCCTGTTGCATTCACATGTCTGCACAGATAGCCCTTGGTGTCCCTAGGTTCACATGGCAGCACAGAGCTATCTAAGAAGGCACAGGGCCAGCATAGTCCTGGCACAGTTTGGACTGGAAACCACTACTCTAGGCTGTTAGACCAAGGCGTGGACTATTGCAATAAAATATTATTAATAAATTGAAATGTTACCAATATTTATAAAATACCTTGGACTTGCAAGGAAGAAATCCAAAGCTTTTAGTTTCCGCCACCCCTTCAGAGAAAATTTGTATACAAGCTGACTAATGCACCAAATTTTAGACAGCTGTGAATTAAAACCACTAAGTTATGAATGCCTGAGAAACAGAGTGCATAGTAGAAATGACAGATGTAGCACAGGAATGCTATAATAACTTAATATAATAAATGCAATAAAATCAGAAATCAGCACCTTCATGATTCAGAGGGAGATTACAGCTAGACACATTGCTTTTGTAGACAAATTCCCTGCTATGTGGCAGCTGTAGCACTTGCAGGTCTTTACATGCCCCCAAGAGCAAATCAGGCTTTAAAGAGGTAGTGCATTTGAAACTAGCAATCAGGTTTGGGGGTTTTTTTAATATCTTTATTACAAGCAAACGTAAAGTTTGAAGTGCTGTCTACTTGAGTAGAGTTCCCTGGAACAGATATCTAGTGTGTGTCAAATGTGTAATACCTTTCTTAGCCGTCCTCAGGTTGGGAACTCTTAAAATCATAAAGTAACAAAATGTTTCTTTATTTATTTTAGGTGTTATATTGATGTTAAATGCAGGTATCTTTTAGATGGACAGGATTTGAGAACTTTTATCCTTTTCATTCTATGAAAGCCTTGAGAAAGAGGAAAAAGTCATTTACTGAGAGATTTGTTAGTGTTCTTCAGAGCTATCCTATTTTGGCTTCCACACTTTGTAACTGGTTACAAGCACACAAATGTAGGGTTGTGGTTTTTTTGCTGTCATGAAACACTCCTGAAGAAAGGATTTGGAAAGCAGGTTTGCAGGAAGCAAGGTAATGGGAGTATTTAAAACTCCTAAACTCTTTCATTCACGTAAGGGAAAAGGGTGTTTCAAGTTGTTACTTGCATTGTAATGTGTGAATAATAACATACTATCAAAACTATTAGGCAACTGACTACCAGCTAGTTTTATTGGATGGCAATAGATTACAAGTGTGGTTGCATTTCAAATCATAAATAGGTACAATAGTCATGACAATAAATACATTGAAAACTGTAGTCTTGCTATCCCTTAGACAATATTGAACAGTTTAATCCCAAGATGCTTAGAAATACAAGTATAATGGGATATGCTTGATAGGGAATATACCTCCTGTATTTCCTACTAAAATTTAAGTGTCATTTGAATAGTATCTTTCCTACTTGTCTCTGGCTGATGTTAAAACTTACATCTTACATGTTCAGGTGTTAAAACTCACATCTGTAGTAAATAAAATAAATAATCTCTGATAATAGGAATGGAAAATGGGTAATAAATTTATGTTCATTAGTAATGAACAGAATTTAAATGTGTAGGTCTCCAAGGACCAGAAAAAGTTTTTCTTTTATCATTTCTAAAAGACTTTGTATAATGCCAAAATTCCTGCTCGAATAGGTGTAAAAAATTAGCTAATCAGAAAGTCACACTAGTCAAATGAATATTTTGAGTAGACAATATTTTTCTTCTTGCATTCTTGAATATATCAAAAAACAATCTTAAAGTTGTTGAAGAATCTGTGGTTCAGTAGCCTGTGTAAATTTGCATCAATACTGCAAAATTATGTGTTTGCTAGTATGTGGAATAACAGAATTTAGATTACAAACTTATAAATGCAGAGAACGTGTTAAAACTCTGGCACCATTTCATCCTGTAAAACCTTCTCACTGGCTACTGCAGATTGATCCACTGTTTCTCTATGAAAATCTTTCTTATAAGAAGTTACAAGGTTAGAACTATTGCAGAAAGCATGTTAAGAATACAATGAAAAAAACCCATAAGTTGCTCGGTCTCACTTGTGGTAGACCAAGGCTGTGACAGGAGCACAAGTTATAGGCTTGCTTTTTCCAAAATATTTGCAGAAGTGGTGTAGGTGTATTGGCAAACTCTGCACTCTGTTCACAGTGGTAGAAGTATCATTTATTTCAGGGAAATTATTTTGGCCTCTGTTTTTTTAACTGAGTTTTGCTGCTGATACAGTTATATCTGTGGTAGAACGTTTACTGGCATAAATGTTTGTTTAGAAATATCATTAAGGTTTTTTCCCTCCATTTCTGTTATGAAAACTGGTCTACCATAATATGCATGTTTATCAATTTCTTACAGTTTATATAACAAATAATAATCTCTCAGGCATAAATATGTTGTCAGCTGTTTCACATTATTATTTTCCCTGGGAACTCCACGATAGCATTTTTAACCAAGAAAAAACCTAATTGGATGCACTAAGAAAATACTGACAGAAGCCACAGGCAGAGACAGTGTCCAACCAAAGAGGTATTACCCTGTGCTCCTTACATGTATTGAGTTTGCTGTAGGGGTGCTCCAGTGACTTAAAACAGGTGCTTGCAGAGAACAACCGGGCATGTTACATTTTCTCCTGCATGCCCTATCCCAGTTATACACAGCCCTGAAAGTCTTATCTCCACTATATTGGCAGTTCAAACTAAGTTTTGTCCCTGAGGCTTTTCAGCCTCCCCTGAGCTAAATTCTGGTTTAATTCTGATTCAGCTGGCTTCCCGGGGTAAGATGTAGGGTTGTAGCACATGGAGGATGAGGAAGAGGAAAGCTGAAGTTTGTATTGCTGTGCTAATAAGGATGCAGTATCTGGGTTAAAAAATTTATCTCATGGTGATCCATGGACATTTGTGTTGCTGCTTTGTGTTGAGCATGCTGTTTCTTGGGGTGGCTGGCATAGCTGAGAGAGGCATTGCTGACAGACTCTGTTTCAGATGTGTTTGGTGTAGGCATTAGTTGCCTCTATTATGAAAACATTTTCTGGCAGGATTTGTCTGTGTTTGATTTTTGTAAATCATTGTTTCAAAAAAAAACCCTAGACAAATCCAAATAGCTGGAACAAGGTGCTGTTTTAGAGATTGTATAATTATTTGTAGCACAGTGGGCTGGCCTGTATTTGTGTGAAAATTGTTACAACATGTCTAAAATGAGAAGAAAATAGCAATATATCTGGAAGTTAAAACCTCTTCTCTGCATGTGGTTTACATTGAATGTGATAATGTGCTATGCATTCATTAATTTAATACAAAAACACCATCTGTATAACAAAGATCAAAATAACTTCTGTGTTTTCTTCATGTTGAACCAAGTAGTTTCCAGATAGAGTTTCCAGATACCACACAGCAGGAAGAGCAAACACCTTACACCACTTTTCCCCACCTCTGGGGTACCATTTCCTTTTGTACTCTCTCCTTTCTGGTGTCTTACTGGGCAGGGTGACTTTTCATTAAGGGGCAGCTGATTGTGTATTTCTGAGCTGTGCTTTACTCCCTGACTGCATTTTGTTAGCTATGCTATCCATTCTTACCAGTGTGGAGGGATAACCCCTCAAGAGGAGAGGTGCAGCCCAGCCTGCTTCCTGCTGGAAACTCACCTGAAATGGCCTCATGGCAGGGTGCTTTTTCCACATGCCTTGTCTGAAATCTTCCTCATATTCCTATCCCTTCTTGTTCATATGTGCTCTGATTTGATAATTCCATATTTTTTCCCATGGACTTTTTTGTTTGTTTGGTAGGTGAGCTGTGATTTTTTTGTTCCTCACTGCAGACTTGGGTTCGTTTTTGGTGCTTCTTTGCCATCTGGCTGGAGCCAGCAGGGCTTTTGGCTTTGGCTTATCTGTGACTGCACTGAACCACTTAGTTCTGGTTGAGACTAGAAATATACACTAAAAAAAAATAAATCTAGAAACACATTTTTGAACTAGACATATTTTTGAAGCAATCTGTGCTTGTTTAAAGGGAGAAAAATGTGAGACACCTTAATGTGAGCATCAATGTCTTATCTCTAGCCTGCCTGTCCATTTCTTTCTTTCTTAGTTGATAATCACTTTTTTGTTAATTTAGTTCAATCTCAGTGAAAACTTGAGGATCAGGCTCAATTCATTTTCAGAAAACCCCCTCAAACTGCAGTTCAGTTCAGTGCTCTGGTAGAAAACAGACTAATTTATGGGACTGCAGAAATTCCCATAGACCCTCGCTTGGGTGCAGTGCATGTGAGCAGACAGAGAGAACAAGCCTCTTTTAGGCTGCCATGTGAGAGTTGTACATACTGGCTTCAGCAAGAGCAGGACTGGTTGCAGGATTAACTTTAAAGAAGTTCCTCACAACTTAATCTGCAGTAGCTGCTGATGGGATGTTTGGTGCATCTCCTTTTACCATGACTGCTCTTTTGCTCAGACCTGGCCTTTCCTAATCCAGAGTCAGTATTGGTGTGGACAACAAGGTTAGAAAACGTCAATTTAGGAGATGAAAGGTAGCTTACTTGCTATCTTAGGGAGCCAGGACCTTGGCACTTCACACTGGAACTTGCGTTTTTATTCGTTGCGCTTTCAAGTTGACGTGAGAGGAAGGATCAAATAATTTTCAAATTTCAGATAATTACTAACTAACTTATTCTAAGGTTAAATTTTCATTCTTACAGGATAGCTATGAACCTTGAAATATTTCAATTAATAATACTTTTTGACTTCAAAATGCTTTTGAATTGCCCGTGACAATATCTGAAGAGATACTGTGGATGCTGTGACTAATTATGAGAACTGCATGTTAGCATTGTAACTGGCTAGCTTTGCCTTCCTCAGACAAAAGAAAGGATTTCTTCCAGAAAGTCTGTGTCTGTGAAGAGCAATAATCATAAATGATTGGCATGTATCTGAGCAGTTACAATTTTGGTATTCCAATTCTGTTATTACTTCCTTTTTTGCTTCAAAACCTGACTTAGAGTAATAGACTAACTTGCATAAAATAAAATAATGGGGCTTGTTTCCAAATGAAGTTTGATGTGCTATAACATGAAGATAACCAGATGAACTTTGCTTGTTCCCAAAATAACTGCAGTGTTGCAGAGATCTGAACAAATACCTCATGATTCAGTATCTTTGAGGATATTGTTTTAAGGTGGCGTTCTTTTAGTTTCTAGATGGGTATTTACTTGCTTTAACTGCTTTTCTAGCTTGTCATGCTCTGCAGACATGTGGGCTGCCCAAGGCTTTAGACTTACCAGGCACTGTCCTGTCCTGCTAGTTGATAACATTAGGTAGGAATTCAGGTTTCTGCTTATGTCAAATTTTAGCAAAGACCCCACTTACATTGGCAGTGTAAGGAAAGCAAACTACAGGGTCTGGTACTGGAACAGACAAGTTCAGCACTAATCCAAATTTGAAGGGGCACAATTTTTGCAAGTGGAACAAGATTTTGTCAAGGATTCAAAGCCATTCCATTACACAGAAGTTCCCAAGATGAGTGTAATAGACAGGATTTTCAATGATTTACTCAGGGACAGGAGAGGATAAAAGAAAGCAAAGTTGTTCCTGCCACTGTGACCCTAAATCTTGGGGTAGCCAATCTTGAGCCAACAGTTCACTGCTGCAAAAAACTTAATACAGAAGGAAACAGAAAGAGGGGCAGGGCAGGTAACGGTGGGGATTTTACAGCATGGTTTTCTGTCGGGTTAGCAAGTCAAATCAGTTTCCCATGCAGATAGATGGGTAATAAAGGGTGGAGAGGGGGAGGTGGAATGGCTTGCTAGAGCAGAAGGAAGGTAAAGTGGGGTGACCCCTTTTTGGTGGCAGACAATGTGAACAGCTCAGCTTTAAACTATTACTTCAGCCTTTGTAGTGCTGATGTTGAAGACCTGTGATCTTTTAAAAACCTGCATCCCATTTTGCATCTTTTTTAGCATTCAGCTGCAGTATTGGTGGTCGCACACTGGCTTGACTTTCTGCAGAGATGTGTCTGATTCCGTGCTTCACCTAAGTCTCCTGTTCTTTAAGGTGTCTTCCTTGCACTTGGGATGTATGTAGGGCAAAGATGTATTAGTTAAACATGTTAATTGATATTGCAGTATCCGTAAAAGTGAAGATTTCAGTGCTGACTTGCAGTGTATTTGCCACTTAGTTACTTTTTAGGATACCCAGTGGGATATGAGAGTGAACTTGTCCTGCTCTTATGCAAGCCTCAGTATGCTTACTGTGCGCATTCGTGCAATTGCTCTGAAGAAAAAAATCCCTACAATACTCTGTAATCCTGAGCAGCTGTAGTGGCTTTCTCCACAGCAAAATGAAAGGATTCTATCTCAGACACCCTATGAGTTTGCTCTCAGTGTCTTGCTGCAACTGTGCCCTGGCAGCACAGAGCATAGTCCTGCCTGACAAACATGCTGCAGTACAGTCTGGGCTGCACTTGGTCCTCTCCCCAAAGCTCTGCTGCTCGATCTTATTGCTCTCCTTTTCTCAGAGACTGTGCACTCCTTAAAAACACCTCTCAAACAGCTGCACAAGGTGTGTGCAGGCAAGCAGTTTTAAATAACACAGCTCCTTTAATAGCTAGTCTGCAGAGCAGAGTGAACTGAGCTTTTTGATTTTCACAGAGCTGAATGTTTGTCAGTTCTCTGTAGCACACACCTATGGAAAAGGGCAGAGCTATCACTTTGGCAGAGCTAGATGCCATGTGGGTGTCATACAGTAGCCACTGCTGGTTACTCACAAGGTACAGATGATGAGGAAGTATTTTGAAAGAATAAGAATTTAAAGCCCTGAACTTTATCTTAAAAAAAAAACGAAAAAAACGCCACAAAACAACAAACCAAACACAAAATGCTGTACTCTCAGTGTATTAATCTCTCTGCTGTTGGGCCCTCAGCTTCAGTGTTTGGTGATTTTATAATCTCTTGAACATAACAGGGGAATGATGGGCAAAACTGGACAGTGAAGCAATAAAAAATTCATTGCTGATTTTTTTTAAGTTTGTTTTTAGTAAGCAAAAAGGTTTATGTTGAATCATCCCAGCTTTCTCCTCATGCTTCATTTTGCAAAGAAGATGGAGAGATGCCAAAATTCAGGGAGGAGATCCCATGTAATCCTGTAGTGTGCCAGAGAGAAAAGGCTGGGTAGAAGGATTACATGTGCTCCTGATGTGTTCATTTATGACAATGCAGCTTTGCTATTTGCCAACCAAATGGATACTTAAAAGAGGAGATTAATAGTGGAGAACATCAGCTCAAACCTACCATGGCTGTTTGAAATAAGGTTTATCTCATAAACAGTACTTCTGTAATGTCATTCTGCATTTTAATTGTTTTACAGCAGGCTCTTGCTAGCTGATTGGAAACTTGGCTTATGAGATCAGGTTTGTTCTGTGGTTTTGTTAAGAGTGAGAGTGTTAGATGTGTTGTGAGGCTGTGCAGCCTTTTCTAGCAGCAGATCCCTGCAAAAAGGCCGGACGTTACCAGTGTCACAGGGATGTGCTTTTGATGTGCACTTGTAGCCCTGGGGGTAGGGACGGCACACGGCCTGTGGGCACTGAGCCTGTGCTGGTGCTGGGTCTCAGACTTGCTTGAGTTTTGAGCAAGTGCATGAATCTTCAAGTCCAGGTTGTTCCAAACCAGACAATGCCCAAAGAAGCAAATCTCTTAAGGTATTGTTTAACTTCAACTGTTTAATTAGTTTTACTGACGATTAAGGAGAACTGAGTGTGATATAGCAGCACACATACTAATTTTTTTAAAGGCATTGAGACAGCTGTTGTGGATCCCTCTTCTGCAAACAGAAAGAGTATCTTTGTGCAATATTTGCATTTCATAAGCTTTGCTGAGATTCATATCGGGGTAAAGAATATGATAAACTGTTTCGCAGAATTTAATAGGAGATAAACACCAGTTTTAGTGCATGGAGAGGTGGCTGTTCATGATAAATCTAAGATTGCTATCAGCAGATAAAATTTTATATTTTCCACAATACACTTTGTTTCCCAATTTTAATATAAAGTGCTGTCAAAAATTGAACTTAAAATGTAACTTGATTCAGCTGGGGGTAGGAATTAGGAAACAAGAAAAAAGTGTAGTTTTTAAATACTTTATTTTTTATTTAACTTGTTTTTACTTGACTGTTGGTTTGTAGTGAATCATCCACTGTTTCTCAGTAGAACATAGATATTAACTCTTGCTTTTAGTGGGATGAAGAAGGCAACTTTACATGTAAAAGTTAGTTCTTAGTAAAACAGGAGATATTTGTAAAGAGAGTAGATATTCCAGATAAACTGAAGGTTCACAGTAGCCCGCCTTTTACTTAATTTTTGCTGAGAGTAGATTATCAAACCAGGTTAAATCAAACAAGTGTGCTTTCATTTCTGAGGCTTCATTCCAGGCTAACATTGAACATGAAAAATGCTGGTTGCCGTTTCATGGAGTGAAGGTTGCCAAATCCACAAACTCTTCCCAGACCCTTTTGCTGGCGTACAGGGACTTACTGGCAAGGCAGAGTTTCAGAAATGCTCCCACATCCACTACATTAAGCATTTAGCAAGTGCCAATGCCCCTTTAGATTTCTACATGATAATTTTTGGTGCCATTTTTTGTAACCAAACCTAACGTTATCTGAGGAAGAATCTCACAAATTCCCTGTCATAATATTTTACTGTGCTGTAGGTGGTTTCACTGCCAGCTCCCAGCAGCTTTGCAGCAGCAGACATTGCCCTCCATTTTGAGAGGAATGCACTGTCTCCTTGAAATGGCAGCTATGGAGTGGATCACTGGGTGTGTTGTCCAGCCACATTTAAAAGAAAAAAAAAAGGAGGGAGGGAGGTTCAGAAGCTTTCATAGGCTCAGAGTGGCCATATTGTACAGAAGGTGGAAAACCTCGCCAGACAAACATTTCTCTAAGGCCTTTCTCTATCAGGAAAATCTTATATTTTCCTGCCAGCACTTGGGATTGCCCAGGCAGTGTCCATAACCACCTCAAGTCTGCGTGCCCTCAAAAGGCTTTGAATTCTCCCTGTTGTCAGTAGGAAATGTCTTTGTCCAGCACTAGTGCCTCCATGGGCACTCCATGTTTTGTTGTACACCAGGTGCTGCTGTGGCCCCAGATGGTGGTGAAGAGTGTGAATCTTGGGCCCCACAGGTGCTCAGCAGTGTGCAGCCTTGGGAGGCTCATTTTGACATGTAACCTTCATTATTACATATTCTAAAATTATTTTGTGTTTCAAGCGTGTTAGATGTTCGTCTTACTGAGTTCAGTACTTTATGAAATCTCCTAAAGCACACCATTGTGACATAAATCCACAGAGGGAAAATACATGTCAGTGGGTGTCATCCTGGAGTGCTTGGCGAAGACCTTTTAGCAGGACTAAAATGTTTTAGTACTCAGGTAAAGTAAGCTGAGTAATATGGGGAACTCTAGTCCTGTTGCTATTAACTGCCTAATTGTAGCATGTTTAACAGTAAACAAATTTAGTACTCCTTTAGGAAGGGCTTGTAGGTGCAGTGACAGAAGGGTATGACAGAAAGATGGACTCATTTTGGGAAACCTAATTATAATGGCATCATTTTACTTTTCTATTATTGTTGCCCAATTTTGTCGTGCTCCTAGTGTTGCTATTAATGTCTTCCTAAATGTCAAATTCAGACTGCTGATGGTGATCATCTCATGTCATATTGCTAAATATATACAGGCTGTTGAGAATGTCTGATGTAAATGTTATGCCAGACCTTCTACATATGCATATTAGAAGACTTTTTATGCTAAATACCTGCTATCAAATACCTACTTGACTGTTTTCCTCAGTGGTATACAAAACAAATTGAGACTTTTTTTAGGAGTCGTCATGCTATTGTATTATTTGAAATTATCTGTGATAGGAAAGATCTCACTTCTGAATGGTTGTGACACTCAATAATGTTAAGTAAGAAATTCCAGATATATCTTCACTTTCAACTGAAAGCTAATGTCATTTCCTTATAAATGTTTCCCTGAGAGATCTGAATGCATCAGACTACCACCTAGCAGTCAAATGAAGAAAAGCAAAAAATGCCTGAGGGACATTCTTAGTAAAACTTCGTAATATATTTTTTAAAAAATGTTCCTTCTAGTCTGGTAAATTCAATACAACTTCAATTATTAATGTTAAATAACTCTTTATTTCTTTTCTCTGAGTCATTTTGGAAATGAAAAGTCACTTTCAAACAAAGGTTCTTCGGGTTTTTGAATTAGCTGGCTGCATGTGAATGAACACTTACTGTGTGCAGTGTAAGTTGTGTTGTTCAGTTTACTTGTTCTTGGAAGCACCTTGTGCAAAATTTTCCTCTGATATATATTGAATTTCGTGTGTTCAAGCTGTTTGAAGTGTACAATATTTGTAAGTTTGATTGAAACATCAATTACATGCTGTTGGAGCTGCTCTTTAAATGCTTTTCTTTGTAAGAAATCACCTGTAGCTTCACTGTGTAAATAAGATTGCAAACATAACTGAAAAATTAGTTACTATCTTGTTGCTACTGAAAATGGTTACAAATTACTGTGGAGATTACATGCCAAGGGAATAAGATTTCACCTTTATCGTAGTTTTGTGATGTCTCCAGTGGCATTAATACCTGCCATTATGCTATTTTCATGGTTCAAAAGCAAAAGCTTTAATTTTAGAATTATAAATGTATTTATTATATTCCTTACATCTGCCAAAAAAAAGTCTGAATTCTATCACACAAATACATAATTGTGGGATTTCAAAGTGCCTGTATCCTGTTAGAACAGCAAACCTTTGGATATCAATTGTGAAGAAATGAGGGATGCCATTTGTTTTTATTAAGCTGGGATTTGAATGTTTGGAGAAAGCATTGGGGGAGGCATTTCTTTTGGAAATGGGAGTAATATTCCTCATTTGTGATATTAAAAATGTTATTTTTGCCATAGTCACAATCTTTAGTAATAAACCTAGGAATATGTGCCTAAAACAAATATGCTTATTTTCAATTTCTGCTTATAATTTTGGCTTTTTATTATCTTAATTTTCAGGATGTTTTCTGTGTAACACCAAAGCCAGAATTAATTATACTGCTCTCTTAATGTGCCATTGTTGTGTTTTGATAGAAAGGACAGTGTATTGATTATAGAATACTGAGGCATTGAAAACTCTTCATTCTGTTATCAAGTCATAAGGGAAATTAGTGAGTGATGCTTTTCAGTCAAGGAACTTGGAATAAGTTAAAATTAACTGTTTTAGTGGACCACAAACAAAGAAAAAGACAAGAATAAAAGAACAAGCGTTTAATTCAGGCTTTTCCTCACTTTTTCTTAATTCAGTGAACATCTTTCCATCTTTTGTGCAGCTTTCCACTCTTGTCTGTTTGCTTAGTCATGTATTCCAAATACCAAATTTGGGTTTAGATTGTCTTATATCCCAACCAGTTTTCTTCACTACAGGAAATTTTAATTCTTCTTGTATTTTTCAGTGTCCGACTTTTAGGCGTTTTGTACTATTTCTCTAATTATGCTTATGAAGTGACATTTGGGGAACTTTTAGGGACTATTGGGAAACATTTTTATAAAGGTTGCTGTTCAGTATAGGATGTGGGAATAATTAGTTCTGTAATGGTGGGTTGTATTTGTTTACAAGGAAATTTTATCCTACATTTAGTAAGGATGCCAGTGCGCTCTTCTTCATGCAGTAATTGTTGTCTTCTGGTATAAAATTAAGTCAAGAATTCAGTAAAACTTATTTTAACTCAAGCTTATAATTTTAGTGCATTTTGTGTTCATGGTGAATATGAGTATTCTTAAATATGTTTGAGATTAAGGATGGCTTTATGAACTCATCATTATAATTGTTGATCTTCATTTTAATGTCTTGTGTTTCTGCGTGAGTGTGAGGACGATTTTGTTATGAGGGATTCTTGCAAGAAGTCCATATGCTGAAGGTGATATAGGTAGTGTGGAGAAACTGGCAAGTACAGAGAGATGCAATTAGCAGAAAAGGAAAAAAAATTTTTGAAGTGATATATATCTAGTAATAATAGAAGTAAGGGAGGAAATTACAGTATATATTGAAAAAATGTGTAGGTTGGAGAACAAAGTAAGAATAGTACTTCTCTGGAGGAAGCTGTCTAAGTTCTAAATTTTTTTAATAGTAGACTGGACACAGCACTGAGAAGTATCACATATAAAAGCAAGGAGAGGAAGGAAGAGGGTAATTTTCTGCCTCTAGCTTAGAGCTGTAGCCTCTGTGTGAAATTCAGTTGAACATGGAAGCTGTGCCATAGATTGAAGTGCAGCATGATCTCCACCATATCCTGAACTGTGAACCAGAAGCAGCTGAGCACATGATGACCCTCTCTCCTTGGGTAGATCAACTTCCTTACGGTAATTCAATTTAAAAAATTTGGTTACAGGTGGGGAGGATTGAACATAATGGTAAGAAAGAAAGTGCATACCTGAAACTTATAAGAACCCTTTCACTAGAGCATATGGTATATGTAGTTGAGTATAGGCATTATTGTCCTGTTTAGTTTTTTTGAGTTGTCTAGTGCCAGTGCAGACTTTGTCAAGCCTGCATTTTGTAGTGTAAATTACAGTAAGTGGCAGCTGCCATTTACAGCAGGTAGTGTGCCAGGAGGACTCTCCTCCATGCAGGTTGGATGGATCTACACATACGTGTCTGAAAATCCAGTCTTTCATCTTTCTGAGCATTCCCTCTCTTGCCAAGATTACACCTATGACAGCCCCACAGAGATATTTGCTGCTGCTCTTGATATTGTTAATATTAAATATTAAAATTAAGTATGAAATATTAATATTTTAGTAGTCACACAAGTCTCCACACATCTTTAGAAACTCTTTGTACTAAGCACTTTCCAACCATGTAGAAGCACAGCCCAGTTGTGAAGAGCTTGTAATATAAAACAAGGGATCTGTAAAAAAGAGGGAAGGATGACTCGATCACATGCCTCTGTAATATATTTTGATTTTATTTTATGAGTAAAACTTGAATTGTTCCCATTTTCTCTTCAGCCAAACTGTTGGTTGGCTGATTTGGAAGGAGAGACTGCAAGTAGGAATGGATTTGATTGCCCTTCCCATATAATTAAGCACATTTCTTTAGCTTATAGAATGCTTGTCACTTCACTTCTAAATTAAAAAAATAATAATTTTAGTTGTAATATTCAAAAATACTAAAGAGAGTTAAATGTATGGGTCATGTTCCTGGCTGCCCCTCTCTTGTATTTCACCATCTAAAGGGTATCCCAGTTCTACAAATACATCTTTTGTAGCTAAAGTTTACTGACTTTAGTCAAATTGGCAACACTACAAATTGATTCCAGACTGAGGATCCAAATTTATTGTAACTGTTTGAAAACAGATGCTGATTCAAATTACTGCATTTAACGGCTAGAATTAAAATGCCTCTCTCTGGTGGCAAAGCGTTGATTTGGATGACTTGGGGTGTGGAGTGAACTGCTCCAAGGGGAGCCTCTGCTGTGCCATTTGTGGCTGTGCTGCACAGGAGAGGCAGTGGGGCAAAGGCACGCGGAGGAGGCCATTGCAGTAGGATGGCTCTGCCACCTGGCTTGTTTGGAACAGCGGGGCTTGGGAAGCCCTGCTTAGGAGGAGGCTCTGTCTGTCTGGGTAGACAGGCAGAAGTTGGGCTGTGTTTGCTTGCAGTTGCGCTGACCAGGAATAAAATTTGTTTGGATAAGATTAACTGAGGCTAGCCAGTTTTTTTGTAGTATTGTCTGAGCAGAAGCAGTTCTGGGAAGAGAAGTTCTTTATTTGTAATGACTTGTGAAGATTATTATGGTCCCTAATATACACATCCTCAGAATGCACTCTGATGATCAAGGATCTCTGTCATGCAAGAACTACTGAACTCAGTCATACAGAATATACATGGAGTAAAAATCCATACACCAACATCAGTAAGTATCATAGACTGATGGGACATGGGCCTTTGAAGGACAGCTTTCATTAGGATTTCTCCTACTTCTGAAGGAGTACCTCAATGTACAGGGACAGGGAGAGCCTCCTGCGTGGGCATCTGGCACAGCTGCTGCATAGAGGTAGGTAGATGATTCACTTCTGAATTTTAGCTCTAGTTGACTTTGTTATTTAGCCCACATACTCTGGTGTCTGCTTCAGTGTATGTGTGGCTTGGAAAGTTTTGTCTTTCTGTGTCTCCTTGCTTAGAATTCCCTAAAGAATCTCCCCCGCTCCATGAGAAAGTGAATCGCTGGGCTCCATAAAATTTACAGGAATAGTCTGTTTCCTTTTGCATTTTTATGACAGTATCAAAAGTTTCTGACCAGTTTCCCTGGCTTGCTTGCTGGGGTCTGGTTTGTCTTGCACTTCATCCTCAGCTCTTGATCAGAGAGGGACTCAGTCCATCCATGCTTTTCTGTGTGCTCCATTGAGTGTCATATTCATTTTCTCCCACTAACCTTAACCTCTCATATCAGTGCTGTAAAAGTTGAAAATTTCTTCAAGTGTTTCTGCTTTCTGGGAGACCTATGTATGAAAAAGTGGTATTTTAAATACTGTGTCCCATTCTAGCTACATGTATTTTTCAGATGTTGTCTGGTTTTGAATGGTTGTAGGTTTTTCTAATTGTTTTTAAACAAACATCTCGTATATATAGCAACTGCATAGTGGCATCACCTATTTAATGAAATATATGTCAATATTTTGTTTTCTGTGCTCAAGGATAGTATCTTACTTCAGGAAAACACTATGTAATGCTTGAGTGCTTCGTTTATTTGGGTCTTCTGAGCCTTACATGTTTTATAATCTAGTTGTTTATAATAACGTGAGACTATCATTTTTATGATGATCTACATTGACTTCCATCCATACATTATTACAAAATACAGTTTTGTGATCTCTGTTTTTACTTCCCCAGTCCTTCAGATTAATCACTAAGGAAATAAGGTTTAATATTTTAAACTGCCATGTTTTCAAATTCACGTCTTCTCAAAGAAAAAGGGGGTCATGACTACACTGTCCAGTGAAGCCACCCTAGTTCATCTTGGTGTCACTCTTCCTCACTTCTTTGCCTTAGTTCCCATGACTGGTTGTCATCATTTTATTAATTCTTAAGAATGTGCATGGTCCATGGCTCTTTTCATCACTCCTGTTACTATGGGGAGGGAGAGAATGTAAGAAAATAGTGCAGAAGGCGGTCTCACACCTGAGGAGTTGCAGATGTAATAATCAAAGATTAGGAGCAGGCCTGCCCTTAATAGGCCACAGCTGTGTCCAATAAGAACATGAGTGCTACAAAAGATTGAGTTAGCTGAGTGAGGAGAGATGGAGTTTGTTGGCTGTGCTGTGAAGGAGTCAGTGCTGTGAGGAGATGCCCATGAGAAATCACTGAGAAGGTATGGGACTTTTGCAATATGATGACAACATTACTATAGTGTTACACAATTCCATGGTGTCCTTCATCTGTTTCCATCTATTCTTACCGACTCCAAATCAACTAATGTTACTGAACTCTACAGAGTATGGTAGAGCTCACTGGAAGCCCATCACACTGCTGCAGCTGTTGAGGGACAATGTGTTGATTTGCCCCAAAGTTATTTTTATCTTGGGTTGTTGCCCCTTTCATTTTCTCCCTGGTGGAGTCTTCCTCCAGCCCCTTCCACAGTGCTGTCAGAAGGAGAACCTTGTGTCCGCGTGTTCTTTCTGCTCTTGACAGTCTCTCAGTCACTGGTGCCCCAAGGGTTATCTTCTTGGAGCTTTTCCTTCCCTTTTCAGAGTTAATCAGAAACATAAAGGCTGTTTTGTCCTGAGACCTACAAGCACTGAAAAGCAACAAAGGATCAGCACAAATCACTAGAATTCTTGTGGCATACAAGACTTGGTCATCTCATTAAATATTTATCTGTACTCTTTTTTTTTTTCTGCACCTGTCATGTTTCTCAGAAGGGACAGAGTACCTTATCACCACATCCTCTTGTTCTTACACCTCTGTGAAACAGCAATGGGAAGCTCAATCTTTTTTACTGAGTCAGACGTAGAAAAATCCCTGTTAGTTTAAATTTTTCACTTTTGCAGGAAAATGGGTGTGAGCTCTTTGAAGTTCTGTTTGCCTAGTATGACAAACCTTTGTGGTACCTGGATCCTGTGAGTTTTGTTTCTGGTGTTTCTCTTTGGATTTTTTTTTTTTTTTTGTTTAACTCTTTGGTTTCATTTGGGAGTTTTGTTGGGGAAGGTGTTGTTGTTAGCTTTTATTCTGCTATTATTTAAACCATCATTAATATGGTTTAATACAGGTACATAATGAGATATTTCCCTTTAGCAGTTTTCTTTTCTGAGTTAAGGGTTTCAATCTCTTGAAATTTATACCTGATTTTGTACTGATCTGTGCATCTACTGCATGCAGGTTCCTGTACTCTTCACATTCTGCTCTTGGTTTTGAGCATCATTGCAGCCTTGGCTGTTGCCAGTGAGTGCATGGCTCTTCTGCCATCTGGGTCACTTTGTGTTTTAAAAGTACTAAACTTCAGTATGTCCCAAAGAGTACTTTCTGACCCAAATGGAGAAATAAAAGTACAGGTCTTGGAACTTGACTGCAAAAAGGAGCTGAATTTGTCCAGCAAGATCTATATGTACTGAAGTTTTTTTTTTTTAACTTGTTCCCATAGGGTGAAATATTCAGATTAAGTTTTCTGTATTATTTAGCTCTTGAGGGTCAAACTCTGCTCTGTTTTTCTATGTTACTGTGCATTGGAACATCTGCCTTGTCATAAGCTATTCTGAAATGTATTAGTGGACCTTTCTAATTTTGTTTTAGGAAGCTTATAAAAAATTTTAGAAAACATGTACGCAGAGCTCCATATGCTGCCATGGCATCTGTTGATGCTGACTCTAAATTAATAAAGGTTTCTCATGCTTTTGTTTCTTTGATTTTGTTAAGAGGATTGCTGGCTGCTCACTTCTGTATGTTGATGTAAACATTTGTATTTCACTAATATTCTGTCCAAGGTCTAGTATTCATTCCCTGCTACAAGTCTTTCCCAGCATTCCTGTTATCCTGTACAATTGAAGTTCTGTGTTTCACTTTGTGGTGTTATACTCAATATGGCTGCTGAACCTCCCTGCTAAGCTACAAGTGCAAAATTTTGATTATATTTCCATCTGACATCTCTGTGCTTCAAACTGCTATCTTGATGCATACCAACTACGAGGTAACACAACTATTAAGCAACTGCATTTAAAAATCTCTATAACATTGCTATTGATGTTAACTTTCTTATCTTATGGTTTCTCAAGTTTGGCCAAAATTCTACTATTTATGTGTTCAAAAGAAGACATTTTCTTGTGTATGACTGATTGCTTGGCATCTTTTTAAAAATTATTTTTATTCTAATTAATTTATTCTGACGACTGATACTCTGCTTTCTATAAGTTCAGTGAGTAGCTTATCTCAGAAATTCCCAGTAAAATGCAAGTAGAGGAAATTATTTCTCTGAGTAAGCTAAAATAAGTTGAATAGAGAAATATCCTTGTCAAAGGAACCTGAGAGAAAATTTTATATCTGATATTCTGAAAGACAGTTTCAGATGTCAGCTATTTTGAAGAAAATAAAAAGTTGAGGCCAGAAAATAAAGAAAACAAGCATCAGCAGTTGTTATCATAAAATCTTTTGTGTGATCCTGCTTTTTTTCTTCCCTCTCTTGTGTCATGAATGTTGATGCTGGACATAATACAAAAATTCTACAGGAGTCTTACCAGAACCTTTACCAATGCTGAAAATTTATTTCCAGAGTTGTTGTCTAGATCCTCTGTAGTGCTCAAGTCATTACATTCTCTAATTTGGTGGCAGGTGGGTGAAATTAAAATAACAGGACTTCAAAATATGCTTAAACTTAAGGCGAGGAGTGAATTAGGTCCTGTGTTCTGGGCACAGCAGACTTGAATGGCTCCTTTGAAGGAATCCTACCCTAGAGGGCTCAGCAACTTCATGCTCATTAAAACTAAGAATCATAACTTGACCTTTGGCAGTGGATTCTGTATGTTTGACTGTGTTTAGATGAGGCAAATAAATGCAGTGCTTTGGATGCTGCTGCAATTCATATGGGGGGTAATGAAGGAAAAACTTGTTCCCTCTACGTGAAGACATTTTCACTCCCCGTGTTGCTACTGCACGTTCAGGGGCACGGAGGTAGAAACGAGTGGCATTCCCAGAGTCAGCAAGGCCTTGGGGACCATTGTTACTCCAACTAGCACAGCAGAACATGCTCTGAACAAGGGCCGAGGGCAGCAGTCTGGGCGCTTCTCCCGGCTGCCCCTTTCTCAGCCGCGCAGCCGCTGGCGGGAGGCGGCACCGGCACGACTCGGTGGCACCTTGGCAGGGCAGCGGCTGCAGGCAGCTCTCATTATTTGTGCAAGTCTGCCGACGGCACAGCAGGTAGTGTCCCATAACAGTGCCGCTCAACTTCACAATTTGCTTCCTGCTCAGAGGTGAGAAGGGCAATTGAACAAGAGCTGTAGGATTATTGGAGGTGTTGAGAGGAGCTGCTGCCTAGAGGGATGACTGTTTTGTAAAGGTGTTTTCTTTTGGAAGCACATCTTTGCAACCATTTCCATATTTACTTCACAAAATATTTGAAACTGCATCTGGTTTTCAAGTAGAAAATGTCTATAAAGTAATTTCAAGATATTTACCAAGCCTTTGTGGTTTTCCCTATTCTTTCTTTGTCCTCTTTTCATCTTCCAAATTGCATTTTCTGGGAATTAATAATGGATCTGTTTTGTCAAAACTCCTTAGCCGCTGCAGTTGACAGCCCAAAGAGAGTGTGGGAGCCTTCTAACAGTACACTGAATTTTTTGTCTGATAATTCTCAGGAACAGAAGTATTATTTCAGTTGCTAAAATCCCAGCTGCTATATTTTACGTAATTGCTGAGAAAAAATTATCTTACTGTATGGGAGATGGTGACTAAATGTACCATTATTTTCAAGTACAAGTAAGTTTAGAGAATGCCTCATATAATATGGGTATCTGCTGCTCTTATGTTATCTTTACGTTTATATAACAGTCTTTGTGATATTATTTCATCTCCCTATTCAATTTGTAAGGAAATTTGGAAGCTTTTGTCCTGTTGGAATGCATAATTGAGTTCTCACATCTGTATCTTAATTTTATTGTCTCCCCTTTTTTTTTCAGCCTTTTTTTCACTTTCCTGTTCTGTATGTATCTAGTCATTACAGAAATAGAATTTATGGTATTTTGTAGTGCCTCTACACCATGGTGTGCATAATACCATGAACAAAGTAACAAAAAGTCAGATGGTGTTTTTAGATGGTGTCACACTAAAAATTATGGCAGGCATTAAATAGTAACATTGTTATGTGCCTGTGATCTTGACAGATACTTGGTCATAATTGTAGCCTGTCTGCGAAGATTTTGTGTCTCATATTTAAGAAATAAAACGTAGAAAAATTATCACTGCATGTGAAATTCTTTTGTTTGTTTTAATGCTGTTAATACTTGTTAACATAAACTTTGGTACTTACCAGTCTCTAAATATTTTTTTTAATTCTGGTGAAGATTAGCCATATATTAATTTTTACATTCTTGCAAAATTGAAAAAATAAAAGATGATATTTCTGATTTTGGGTTGGCATGGGCAGTATTCAGATCTAGGTTACTTTGCTGACTTATTTGCAGGTGACTTCTGACTTTGGGTGTACTGCATGGTTTTCCATTCTGCCAAGGCTTAGGCAAGCAGCCCCAGCCCTCAGCTTCTCTCCTGTCACTGACAGTGCTCTCTGTAGCGTGGCAGGGACGTGCTCTGTCTTACTGTCATTTTAAGGTTCTACAGATTTCGCATTTAGCACTGTCTTAAGTGTCACAGCTTTCATTAGGTGGAAAAGGATTTCTTTGAATAATTAAAAAGGGTCGTGTTTCCTCTCGTGGTGGTGATTGGAATGAGCAGGGAATTGTGCTGAGCTGTGTCGTTGGCAGTGAAGGCTGCAGTCAGACAAGCACTGCTGGCAGCGGCAGAGCCACATTAGAGCTTTCTGCTGCCAGCTGCTTGTCCGAGCCTTCCTCTGTGTGTGCCAGCCGAGTGCCCAGGTAGCTGCTCCCTAACCTGCACTGTCCAAACGGCCCTTCATGCATTTCCAAAGCCTTTCAGCCTGGGATTTTGACATTGAGGGTTAGGAAATGAGTGCGGTGTAGCGATGTTTAGTGGTGTTTCTCCCCGCCCGCCTCCGCCGCCTCCCTGGGCATTGAGCAGCTGGAGGCAGTGACCTCTTCACCCCACTCAGATGCATCCAGGGCAATACATCTGCCGATGGCCTCAAGCACTCGGAGCTTTCTTACGACTACAGAGCCTCAGGGGATTCTGGTCAGTCTAATTTGTGGGTAGCGAAGGGCCTGGAGATGCAATATATTCAGTAAAAGTAAGATAGAGATAATGCTAAGATATTCAGTGGCAGAACTCAGGAAGCTCTTGCAGTTTTGCTGGTGAAAACTTGGACCTCTGTGTCCATGTGACCATGCATGTAAGGTAAGGACTTTTTCACACTGAAGTGCAGAAATTCCCATTGTAAGCATCTGCACATTTTTTGGCTCTTGCCTGAGTCACAGTCCTACCAGGTGTACAAGCACTGTGATGTAACTGTGTGCCTGAGGTATATACTTCTGAGCAGCCTATGCTACAATTCATTTTCCCTTTCTTCATTACAGTTTGAAGTGTGTTACATGATTATCAGGCAACAGAAATAATCTGCATAACTATTCTGAATAGCACTAAAGAAAAGATAGCTTTATTGTTTCAGGAGGAATACTTCCATTCCAAATCAGGACAAAACAGAAATCCTTAAAATTTTCATGATTAGCAATACAAAAAAAAAAACCAAAAAAAACCAAAACAAAACAAAAATTCACTGTAGTTCCTTAGAAACATTTCCCACATATAATTTTTAAATACTTTGTTTAAAGAATATAAAATAACTTTTAATGTTGACTGGGTTACATTTTGAATCTATTTATTTTGAATAGGCAAATAGGAGCATTTCTGAGATATTTCAGACTGATGACTGAGGATGCTTTGGAGTGCACAGCTTTGTAGCACCTCCAGAAAGCTTTGTAAGTGAAGTGACTCCTCCAAAGATAAGGAGCTCTCAAGGATAGCATTTAGGACTTTTAAATTCCTTCTGGAAAGAGGGTTTTTTTTTAGAAAAACCCAAGACAGGAGTATTGCAATGCCATTCTTTTAATGTAGGGGCACTTGAAAATGCACACTGTCTAAAACTGCAGATTTACACACTAATGTTTCAGAATATGTGATGTTGAGTTGATTGGCGTAGAAATGGGTCTATACTGGAAAAAAGGGCATATTTAATATTGTTGCATAACTAAAACTTGATAAATGGCTTTTTCCCCTTCACTTTGTTCTGGTTTTTTTTTTTAATTCGGATTTTTAAGTGTTCTAAGTGCAGTAATATAAAATTACAGTAAATGCAGCTAAGGTAAAATGTCTGTTCTAAAAGCAGGCAACATAGATTTAGCATCACTTCTCTCCTCTTTGTTTTGGACTGTAACAAAGCAAAAACAGTCCCTTCTTTCCTGGCTGTTGCAGATTACCTGTAACAAGACGATTTTACATGAGAGGTGCATGCTTGCTTGTTACCTTCAGAAACCACAACTGAATGCTGAGGTGAAAAGGATGATTCTTATCCATTTGTTTCATATATTTGTCAGTTAGAGAGTCTCCTTTCATAATACTTAGATGAGTGCTTAGAGAGGTCACAGTACACTGAGTTTCAAAGGTTGAAACTAAATTTATGTCAGCGTGTGTTTGCATCCATATAGGGAATCATTTTGATACTTTGGGGGAGAATTGCAAGTAGGGGGATAACACTGTATCATTTCTTCTTGTATACCAAAATGTATGTGTTTAAAAACAAAAGCTTTTCCTATACATTTTAATATAATGCATCAGATTATTTATCTAAATTCTGTTTTACTGAAAGAAGAGAAACAGGGAAAAGAGGAAAAGGCATTTCTGCTAAAGCTGCTCTCTGAAGAGAGGCTATACTGCAATTTCATATTCAAGCTTTTAGTAGTGCCCATCAGTGTTTGTTTAGGTCTACTGAGCCTACAGTAACAGTCATCTTATCCAGTATTGGCATTGTCTGACAAGCTTATGGTATGGCAGCAGGCTAGTGGCTTCTTGAGGCTTCAGGGAACAGTCTCAGCGTAGCGGCATCCACCAGGATTGCTGTGCACCTGAGCTGCACACTGAGACATGGCTGAAACTTTTTTTTTCCCCACTTTCAGAATATTGGTCAATATTAAAAATAATTATTTACAGGTAAGAAAATGTAAAGTATGTTATTTTTTCCTAAAATTATAGGCTTCATGCTTTAATACCCAGCTGTTTTGTCGACTATGTAACAGAGGAATTTGTTCTTCAGTTTAACAAGACATAGATGTGTCTTTTCCATATAAGGCTGTAGGCAGAGCAGATCAAGATAATCTGAACCTTTGTTTTCAGTTTTAACAACCTGGCTACACACATCTTCACGTGTGTTGGTAGGAGTTTTGCGGTAACTACGTGGCATTAAAAAGGCAAAAAGGAAGCAGGTCCTTCTAGACCTGCATCTCTGCTTCTCTAGTTGAACAGAGCCCCTGTCTACACACCTTATTGCTTCTGGGATTTCAATAACAGTGAAATAGTGCTGTTCAACAGCATTTTTCTCATGCATACAATTTCTGTGAATTAAAATTATTCTTCAGTCTTTAGGCTGCATTTATTCACCAGAGAAAGTAAATGAAACTTCACAGCA
Organism: Melozone crissalis; assembly: GCF_028551555.1. Classification (NCBI taxonomy): domain Eukaryota; kingdom Metazoa; phylum Chordata; class Aves; order Passeriformes; family Passerellidae; genus Melozone; species Melozone crissalis. The sequence goes on along the minus strand of NW_026535784.1, from coordinate 27,521,498 downwards.
AAGAAAATCCTGTCAGAATGAATGGTTACAGACCAAAAGAAGAGATTTAAATCCTGAATAATTACCACTACTTTCAGAATAAAAAATTCCAAAAATTCACTATACCTTCTTACAAGAGCAGTGTTTAGAAATTTTCCCTAGTGCTGGAAATGGTTTGCTAGTCCTTGCAAATCCAGATCTTTGGCAAATGGCTTGAGGAAGGAAGTGGAGAACTCAAAGTGCTGAGCTTTAAAACAGACAGGGGTGGTGGGTTTGGGGAAGGAAAAGACAGGAGGGTTTTTGTTTTGTGTTGAAATTTTTATTTTATTTTTTTCCAAATGCCTTGACAAAGAGAAAGGAAAGAAATAACAGTCAGTACATCTGCAAATGGCTACAGCCTGTGTAACCCACTGAGCTAAATGGAGTTCCCTACGAGTTCCCAGAGATCTGGGCACATGGAATAAGATTTGGGATTGACTCAGATTTAGAATATTATCTCTTTTTTTTCCTTTTATATTTTTGTTCACGGTGTTTTTTTCATTTTCTTTGTGCTCACACCCACGTCTCCCAGGATTCCTTTTTCCTCTTTCCAAGTTAGAATGCACGGTTCCCCAGTCTTGTGAACAAAGCTACAATTACCTTGTTAGAAGGAGATAATCTGTGTGAGCATACATGATCAGGTCTTTGAGCACGTAAGCAAAGGTGAAGCAGGGAGGCTCCCATATGAAAACAGAAATTACACTAATGATTTCTGAGAGCAATATAGTTTTCTTCTGATTATCCAGTGTTCATTATTCTGATTATTGTGTTAAGAAATTTTATTTGAAGTTGAAGAGCTGAGTGGAATATGGAATGTGTTTATATATAAAACAGGATCTCAGATCTGTCTGAAGAATAGAGGAAGAATTGTTCTGCTTATGATTAAGGCAGTGCTGCTTTTGAGGCTTTTTATTTCCATTCTTTTTCCTAGATTTATGCCTGATTTTTGTAGTCTAGAAAGCTATTTTTTCTTTTCAGCTGCACTTTTTTAAAGAATAATTTGTTAAAGCCTTGAAGAACTTGTGTTTTAGACATTTACAGTCCATTCAACAGAAACCAACATAAAATATTTTCTGACTATACCTAGGATGGTAAATCCAAACTAATGAGACCTTGAAAGTAAACTGTTCTGTTCTGGCTTGCTGGACTAAAGGAGACGAATGAGCAGAACCAGGAAGGCCTTTTAGCCTGCTGAAGAAAAAGCAAGTAATCTGTTTTTTTCAAGCTTTGTCATCTTGTCTGGTCATATGGTAAACCAGGCTTGCTGAAAGGCTCGTGCTTCCTCTGCTTGCTCGAGTGGATAGGTATCTGGCAAAGGAATGCGTGGCTTAAAAAAACAATGCTCCATTGATGATATTAGTGAAGAAAAAAAAAAGGTAATTTTATCAAATATACCAACTTCCAGAAGTATAATTTAAATTTAGAAATAGCAAGCACTGTACTTAAGTACTATACTATTTCAGTTTGTTTTGTTTTGGTGTTTTAATGGATATCTGTATTTCCTTCAACATTTTGCCAATTTGACAGTATGATCAAGTAGTGTAGGAATGTGCAGGGCCAGACACAGATTTTTTTTCTGAGCACAGTCCCGGTATAATAGTTTGTAGTCCGTAAATATCTTTTCTGCCCAACACATCACAGACATGTTTTTTTCAATCAAGAGGTTTGTGTTTCAGATTTGTATTTTAATTTAAATGCCGTAAGATGGAATGTCTTGGAGAGAGCAGAAACATTTTATCCTTCTCTGATTGTGAAGGGGAGAAGGGAGAGCTTATTATTTAATCAGACGTATTTTTAGCAGGCTTCCATAATTGGCATGAGACCCTCAATCTAAGTACTTGTTTTATAATGGAGATGAGCTGATCCTTTCATGTTCACTGGTTAGCTGGAACACAATTTCAGTTCACACAAAGCTTTGATGCCCTCTCCTTTAGGGGCTAGTGTCTAAACAAGGTCCAAGTCTCTAATATTATCAATTCTTATAAGAAATTACATGCTTATTTATTGTGATAATTGCACTACACTACATAATTCTGCTATTCTGGTTTGAATTTTTTAATTAATTTTATTTTTCTGTCTTACTGTAGAATCATTATTTTAATTAATTTAATTTAGTTGAGTTTAATTTATAAACATTGATACATGTCTGTCTTGATGCTGCTTCTCCACACATTGCTTCTCTGAGTACATCCAATTATTTCTGTAATAATTTGGTGTAGAGGTACCCAAGCTACTGCCCCAGTCCAAAGCAATGCATCCACATGAGCTGACTGCAGTGCCTGGGGTAATCAGAAGCAAGGCTTAGGAGCCTGTGCTCAGTACTGCAGTGAGGTACTTACATTGATCCCAAGATGCAAAGTACTGCTTGCACATTTGGCATCGTGAGGAATTGTAGGAATACACTGGCTCCTTCCAACAGCATTTTTTTTAACATTTGTGCTGCAGCCCTGTGTAATGTAGAAATGATCAAAGATAGTTCAGGCAATTGTTGCATATTGAGAACATTCACCTCCATTTTAATATTTAATTCAAGAGCGTGTAAATATGAAAAGCTTCACAGTTGTGGTCCAAAATACTGATTTTTGATAGAGAATCTGAGCTGTATTCTGCCAAAGAAAATGTAATGTGTATTTCTAGTCTAAAATATTAATCTTGTAAAGCAGAAGTTCCACAGGAAAGTGTCGTTTCTTGATGCCTGGCTGAAATAAGTGCAGCCCATGGCTGTGTGTTCATCGTGCATTCCTAATAAGAAGCTCCATATTCACTGTCAGACTAAATTAACATGGTTTGAGAAGTGTCTTGCAGGTTAGTTTTGAATCAGTGTTCATTTGTCAGCTACTCCTGTTGTCTCCTGCTTGCTTCTCAACCTTTTAATCAAAACCAGCTCAGGCAGAGTAATAGATGCTACTGTGGGTGATAGTGACTCAGGAAACCCTCCCCAGCTTTAAGCCTTCTCAGCTGCTTCAGCAAAGAGAAAGTGAAACATCTTCCCCTCCCTTGGGTCTTTGGGACTTGTGACAAAGAGGCTATTGGACTTCAATACAGCAATGAATAAAACAGAAGCTAGTGCATAGGGCTCTCTGGTTTTGTGGGGGTTTTTTCTTGTTTGGGGCAGGTTTTTTTGCAATAAAATGTCACCAAATTTCACTCTAGTTCTCTGGACTGGCGCCTTGTTTCTGGCTGAACTGCCCCTTTTACCCAGGTATGTGGTTGATAACTGGACAACTGTGTGTCCAACTTCAGCAAATATTGTCAGTAGCGTTCTTCCAGGCTTAATGTTTCTTCATGTCCTCCAGAAGACTTTCTGTCTCTACTTCCCAACTCTGCCCAGTGGGAGACTGACCAAAATAACTATTTTGAACTAGAAGATGTTTGCTGCCTTCTCTGATAGCTAAGAATTCTGAAGTGGCAAATCAACCTCTTTTCTTTGAGATTTGATATGTAGTCATCTCATTTTGGGGCGCTTTTTATTTAGGTTTTTAATTAGGGGAAAAAGTTATAGTACAGATGATAGGGCAAAGATATTTTCAGCCAGATTTGTGTGCTTTAATCTAAAGTAATGCACCAGAAATAGTGAAAGATTAAATGGGCATAAACTTTAATGTCAGATTTAGTAGTCATTAAGAACTTTCAGGTGTTCTGTAATAATTAATTCAGTTCTTGGTTCATTAAAAAAATGTAGTTGTTTGATTTGCAGTTGGAATGGAACTTAAGAATTGTTTTGTTAGTTGCAAAACTTGTATGTGTGTCAGAGATGCCATTAAGCATTTTCAAATGCAACCTTATTTACAAAGCACAGTCACTCTTGTATTTAAAAGTTCTTTTTCACAAATAAAAAGTGCCACTAAAACACCTGCATCAAGAGCACTGTACAAGCTATGGATTTCTATCTGCCTAAGAGCAGACTCCCATTTTCCCTCACTCCCACACGATTTTGCAAATCACCTTTTTGTGAAAATATCAAGGTAAACTTACTAAGGGCTAATGTAACTGTTTATATTACTCTAGTTTTGAATAATGTCTTGACCAGAAATTCATCTGGGTTTCTCTTGTGTTGTCTAGCTGTTGAAGGGTAAATAAGGTAACTGAATATTCAATGTAATCAGCTGGGTGTTCTATTCAGGTAATCATTCGATCAGTAAAGTCACACAGGTATTTTGGAAGATGTTGTGTTTATTATGAGAGGATGTACAGTAAAGAGATGATCAAACAATATTTTTTGAGCTGATGCACAAAAGGAGTTTTTATCAGGTACAGACACTTCCTAGTACATTGTTATTTAGAAATCCAGACTACCTCTTGAGTGCTCTGAGTTGAAATATGAGACCTGAATTCCGAGCTAAAATACCTGGGCTCTCAAGAACTTATATAATTAATTCAGTTTCAGTGTAGTGATTTAATAGATTTTTATAACGTATGGATTTGAACATTAAGTTGTACCCACACACAAATCCCTTTCTTCCATGTTTAAAGTAAATTTTAATGAGGAAGAGCTCAGCAGAGTTGCACAGATTCTAACACTTGTGTTTAAAAGCAGTTTCTCAGACGGGTGATCCACAGTAGGTAGAACATGCCCATACATTTGGTATTAATAAAAGCCAGTGTGTTTTCATGGTATGATGCAGCCACAGTGTCCTGGAGATGGAAATAGTCACACAACTGCCAAAAAATCCCAACTTTGAGTGAAACAGCGCTTGTGTTTGATTTCAGTATATCTTCTAGAATTTCTGTAAGCTTTGGGAATCTTATCTTTAAAGCGCCATTATTTCAAATTTCTGTATTGTTTGCTCTTCAGAGAAACACATGGTATGATATGTGTATGTACATGTATGAGTATTCTTATTGATTTATGTGGTTACAAGTATAAAATATTCATACCTTAATAGAAACTAAAACCAGTCTTTATTGAGTTAAGTTGTGAATGTGGACACCAGGCTGCAGAAATGATTGATGGTTTTCTTACCACATGTAACAGCCTAACAGGATTTCACAAAACCTTTGTTCACACACTTAAAAATTATCAGAGCATTTCTTTAAAATAAAGAGTGGATAGTATAACCTTAAGCTGCTGCTTCAGAGACATTGTCCTAAATGTTGCTTCAAAAAATAGGTGTGAAATTTAAGGACTTTTAAAATTTTTATTTTTATAAATAAGCACTGTAGATTGCAGTTGTATATAGATTGATACATATTGTGTTCATTTTTGTTGGGTTTTTTTAACAAACTTTCCAATGTAGACATTGGAAGTAAGTTTAATTATAAATTACAATTCTATTGTAATTTTTTTTCCGTCTGAAAGTTACCTGAGGTATATTGAGAAGCAGTCACAGTCAGATTTCACCATTTATTTTATAACCTCCTAAACCTGCACTGCTGCCTTTTCCTGTTAAGGTCCCTGCCAGTTGTCACTGTTGCTTCCTTGCCCTCTAGTTTACTGGAGTGAACTCTGCAGCTCACCATGATGTTGTGCATCCCCTCTGATGTGCCTGCTTTAGCTGTGTTGTAGTGTTGTTCAGGAGTGAAACCCTTAAAACACAAATCCCAAGGCCACTGGGTTCTTGGCAGTGGCTGCTCCACCCAGCAGACCTGCTGCTTCTGGCAGTCTTTGCTTTACAGTGTGTCATGTAGCCATGGCCCCTGAGCCCTGTGTCCCTGCTCTAGGGGGACCTGCTTTCCTTTCCAAGGTGCTTCTCTGCTCCTCCACACCACTGAGATCCTGGAAAGAGGTGTTCGAGAGAGGAGTGTTTAAACTGAGTACCACTAATTCATGTCATTTGTTGAAGAGGTATACTCATGTTGTATGCTGTGAGCAGTGTGATTGAGGAATATGCTATTCTGTTGTGGGTAGCACCCTCCTGGTATTTCTTCCCTACTGCTCCTTTTTCTTAGGCTTGCTAATCCTCAGGAGTAGAATTATTCATGGTCAATGTACTTACTCCTGTATCACCCCAGTAATTTACTACAACTTCTCTGTTCCTTGTTCCCCTTTGATTGGCCTCTCCATGTAGTCATATAGCACATAACACAAAGATGGATTGTATGGCATTCTCTGCTGGGGAAAATCAACACATAGAGCAGGCTCACTGCCAAGATGCTCATAATTAAACTGTTGCTATGGATGGGATTACATCAATGTTTCTATCAATCATTTGCTGCAGTTTTGTGGCTATTTGTATTTGGATTTTTTTTTTTCGGTTTTAGATTTTATCATCCTTTTACTTAGTTTTCAGTTGAAGTGTTGCAGCATATAGAGGGAGATATAAATAAAAATAATTATTGGAAGATGTAGGGGGAAAAAAAAGATAAGTCGATTCTACATTCAAAGATTGTGTTTGAAGCCAATATCTTTGTGAGGTGTTCACGGTATTTCAGCTATTTGAAATGGCCAGATGCAGTCATTTCCATTCACTGGTCATCATACTGTTGTGACCTAAGAGTCTGATGCAAAACTCCCATGATGTCATAAGAGTCCATACAGACAGTGTGCTAGAAGTTTACCTTAAAATGCTGCAAATTCAGTAAAACAGCAGGTGTCATAGAAAAAGAGCAGCAAAGCAGTTTTGCTTTGCATTTTTCTTTTGTCCCCCATGCCCTCTGATTCCTGTGCACTCACAGTTGTGAGATGGACTAATGACAGAATAGCATGAAGTACACTGATGGATTGGAACAGCTTGCTTGCTTGTGCTTCACCTGCTGCTGTGTCATTGCTGCTCTTCTCCCCTATGACAATGATCTTGCAGCAATTAATTCCCTTTGGTAGCACTCAAAGTGTTTGGTGTTGGAGCTACGTAGTGTGCAGTGCATTAAATGTAGAGAGGTGCAGGATTACAGCCAAAATAAGGTAGTCTGAGTGGTAACAAATGATATCAAGTGAAGCTGAGATCACTCTAACAAGATAAACAGTGTGGTGTCACAAAATTGTCTCCCAGTTGACAAAAAGATCCATATTTTATAGATTGCCTTAAAAATTGAAGAATGGAGTCAATTATAGCCAATTATGATGCTACATTTACTGGAGTAGTTTTTATATCCTTTGGGGAGAAATAAGGAAATGTTCAAGACAGTCAGAAAAAGCTTTTGCATTTGCTTCCCTTTTTTATCTGAACAGAGTTTTTTCCCATTTCTTCAGGTGAAAACTGTGTATGAAAGCTGGGACTGTATTAACTTTAGGAAAAAGTTTTGGGATTTTTTTAAGTTATTTTCACTTCTTCATGTTGCACAAAAAATTATGATAGATAATATGGCAAATAGAAGAAGAAAATCGAACATCAGCTCCCCCTAGTTATGTTTCGGTTTGCTATAAAGGAATTGTAAAGGCAGCCTTGTCATTGCAAAGCCTGCTTAGTGCATGGTGACATGTTGAATTTGACTTGTTTCTTTCCCAAAAGGGACCTTTCATGTCACTGAAGAAACACAAGTAAATACTGCATATTTCCGTCTTCAGTCTGTTAAAGTGAAAATAAAGGAGTGAGACCATGAAATGGTTTGCTCAATTGTGCTCAGTGCTCAGTTGCAGCCCACAGTTGCTTTTTAGTGAATAGATGTAAAATGGGATAAAAAAGCAGTGTATTGAAGGTGGACAGACAAGACATGCATGTTCTTAAGAGATCTGAGAGGTTGTCTAAATGGCTGGGAGGCAAACATTTATGTAATGGCATTTACTCTGTCATTTAGATTACCTCCCTCCTCCGTCTGGATTCCCAAGAAGCGTGTTGGGGAGCTGTGCATCCCGTCTAGCTCGTGCTGTAGTACTGACCATGAGGAGAAGTTTCCCTTCCCTGGCAAAGCATGCTCTTGGTATTGAGTGGGAGATTCAGATATATAGGCAAAGGTGTATTGAGAGATGAAAGCTGACAATAAACAGGTTGTTCAGGATTTCATTCACCATGTAACTTCGGAGGGTGACCTAGTACATGTGCCAATGACAAAAGCTACTTGTAACAATTCAGATCATGCTTTCTGCTTTATGCAATGGGATTGTAAAAATCCTCTCAAAAATGACATCTGAAATAGCATTAAAACACAATTTCCCTTTGATAAGGTTTTAAGGCACTCATATGAAAAGTGACACTGCTTTGAGTAGCTCTGTGTCAGCATTATGCAATGTGTTGCACATAAGTGACATTAATCTATTAGGGGTGTGAGGGTCACTTATTTTTCTCATTAAATCATTAAATACCTTTATTGATTTCTGTTCAATCAGCTGCATTCTGCTCAAATACAGCAATCTCTAGACATGCTAATAGAGCTGTTTCTAATAATGTTTATAAGCCACAGTTTTAATGACAGATATTGCACTCAAAATAAATTATAAAGCCTAAGTTAAACACAAAGGAGCTTAAGGAAGCAATAATATTGTGCTGTTTGCAAATTACCTTAGCCCACTTCATTGCAAAAAAGATGATTTTGTGATACAGATATTCTAAAATCATTAATTAACCATCATCAGTACATTATTTGCTTTTTCTATTTGTGCAAAATTAAGTTATGTATGTTTGGACTGCATGATGATAAAGCATGTTTTAAAAATCACATGCCAACCTGGAAACCCTGTCGTAGTAAATATAAAATCTGTAGTACTAGCTTTTATGCTGTAGGCTGTTTAAAACTTGGATCATAGCAAATGCTGTATGCTGGGATGGCTCGTACTTACTGTATTACTGGATTATTTTGTCATAGGAAGCAGTGTGAGTGTAGGGAAAGCTAGTAGATCAAATACAAGTAAGAGTGCTTTTCTTCATTTTTTGAAATGATGGAACTGATCTCTTAGGAGGAAGTACACGAGACTCAATTAAATGTAACAGGTACTGTATGAATGGATGCATACTAGACAAAGGAAAAAAAGAAAAAAGTAAGTAATTTTCTGTCCTCCCTGCTTGGATGCTATCCTAATGACTTTATCTGAGTTGTTGACCTGAGCTTGTTTCCATTCCTTACAGGTAACTTCAGCTGTATTTTCTAGGTGGTGGAAGACTTGTGATAGTCTTGTTAATTTTTTCAGTTATCTAATATTGTAGTTGTTGCTTTTTACCACACCTCTTCTTGCTTTTTTCCCTTTGGATGCAAACAGTTCCTCAGAGTAAATTGCCAGCTTTACCCTGAGTGTAGCAAAAGCAGACTGATGCATTTATCTCTGCAGCTGAAACGTGAAGTTTTTGCTTCCAAGCAGTGAATCGCATCCTGCTGAGGAATTACTGTTTGGGTTTTTGAGTTTCTTCACTAGGAGCCTTAAGGGACTCTGACAGGTCTTGTCGAATAGCGTTGGTCATTCTTGTCTCAGACACCAAATGGTGCCAAGTGCTGGCAAGTTTATTGCATTGTGTCTGGAGAAGCTGTTGTTCACTCAGCATTTTCTTCATAGGATGCCTGCCTGATTTCATTGAAGGAAACCTGAGCAAGGCTGTGTTATTAATGAATTATGACAAGCCTTTTGCCTGTCAGGCAGAGAGGTTCCTGCTATCTCCTTTTAAGACAAAAACATAATGGAAGATGCTCAGCTGGGTAAGCTCTCTGATGATACTCCTTAAGTGCTCATCCCAGGCTGATGCGAATACGCAGAGAGCCGTGAAGCTGCAAGTGGCAGCGTTTAATGCCGTCTCCCTCATAATGCCTGAATAATTTTCCGGAGAGCGATCGCCGCAGCTGCCGCGATCGTGGTTATTTGTTTATTTTTCACCTTGTCCTGGCGGGCTGCTGACCGAGCTGCTCTGCGGCGGGCGGGGGCTGCCGGGGGGGACACGGCGGCGTTTCCCCGCTCGCAGCTCCGGCGCTCTCCGGAGCGTGTTGGGATCGGCAGCCGGAGCCCCAGCCCGGCTCCCGGAGCCCGGCCCGCTTCCAGGGGCGGGCTCCCGGGCCACTCTGCCGGGGGAGCTGCGCGATGCTGGCGGAGGATGGCAAGGAGACAGTGAGGGAGCCGGCTCATGTTTTTCTTAATGGATATTTGTGAGCAGGAAGGAGATGGCGTGGGCTGTCGGGGTGAGTTACGGAGCGCGTTCCGCGATCTCCCTCCGGTCGGGCGGCTCATTATGTTAAACAGTGCAGCTTTTAAAGCGCCGTAGCTCTCATTTATGTGCCTTGGCCTTCATTTGCTGAAATGCGTCAAGTTCACGGTGCTCAAGTAATTTTGGAAACGGGATGTAATTACGAGGGTTTCTTATGCTTACCAACAGCTTTTTTGAACCAGTGTAATTATCATTACTTGTGGATACTGTAAATTGAATATCCCCTCCCTAATTACATTCAACTCAGGGGTTGGCTGCTTAAGCAGCCAAATAAGAAAAGTTCACCGGTTACTATAAATAGCAAATTGTTCTTTTAGTCTTCTGACCTTTAAAGCAAAGTGCTTTTCACTGTGTTGTCAGGTGCACATTATAAAGATAGCTTGTAATTAGAGCTGTAATGAGGAATTCTGTTAGAATGGCTTTCTGAAAACTTCATCTATTCAGTGTTTTCTAAGTGAGTGACAGAATTAAAGTTTCAGGGTGCTTTAGGACTTTTAAAGGGCTGGCTGCTGTTGTGCACCTCACCTGTTCTGCCGGTGATCTGTAGCTGCCAGTGCTCAAAGGCAGCAGCTGTAGCTGCAGCAACTTAGCCCTGCCCTTTGAAAACAACGTCGGCTCAACAGAATGATTTACCTAGCGATCCAAGGGATTCTGTGATTAATTAATGGTTCTTCTGTCACTTCAGGAGACAGATTGTCACTTAATTTGTTGTGGGCAGCAGGAGAGAAAGAGAGAGGGATACAGGGGTAGTTGCCTGGTTGGTGATGGTTGATTTTGGTTTTCTTTGGTTAACTAAAGTAAGTGCAATCTTGCCGAAATGTCATCTCACCTGATAGATGGAGCTTGAGTTAGTGAGGTGATGTGCCTTGAACTGCCTTGAGTTCAGTCTGCATCCTGTCACGGCATCACCAATTCTGTGCCTTGTCTTAAGAATGCTGAAGGCATTTCTGTGAGGGGTTGGATTGACTCTCATTTATTTGTGTTGACTGAAATTTTTAGTGCATTGCTACCAGCTAATATTTACTTCGCATTCTTCATTCTGCTTTAATTAAAATCATACTCTTTATTCCTGTAGAAGCTTTTTTGTTATTTGAGATAACTTGTATTTCCAGAGCTCATCCTGCTGAGTGTCCTTCATGATGTGTCTTTAAAACATGCTTGGGCAGCACAAATTGAAAAGTGCCTTCGAAAAAGAAAGAAACTTCAATTACTTCAACAGTAGAAAATTACAGCTGTAGGAAAAGAATAAAAAAGACCAACTTTATTTCATAGTGTAACACTATAGCATTTGAATAGAAATAATCACTAAGGGATTTTTTTATGAAATGTAGGGCTAAAACAAAGGCAACAAATAATTTTTATCTTGGTCTGTTTTAAATGTGTTACTAGTCCATCTGCAGCAACTCTTAGCTAATAGTTTAAGCTAGTTAAATACTCCACATAGCTTTACTTCTTGTTAAAAAATACTCATGTGCATATTTGATACATTTGTGAATTTAAAATTAGGTTAATAACTAATTATCACAATGCTGCTTTTTCTTTCAATGTATTCTCTCTCTTTCTGTATTTATTCTATTACATGACAGGCAAAGCTACTGTGAAAGTTGGGTATAGATTGTGGTGAGAGTATATTTCTCCTATTCACAAGAGTGGGAATATGTGAAGTAAATAGATGGTATTTTATACAAGTAAGTAGAGGGTACACCATAGGTAGCCACTGCTGATAGACAGAACTCGTGTCTCATGTGTAACAATCCAAATAAAATCCAGAATGTTCTCATGGCTCATGAAATTAGACAAAGATACAAGTAATACCAGACCATTAGCACACAGACACGCCCTTTCTCATAAAAGCAAGACGTAGGTGTTGTAGTAGAGATGTGTAGAGATTAGAAATCTGAAGGCCTAGATTTAATTTAGTTGTTTCCTGTTACAGAACCTCAGTAGGTAAAAGTGATTTTCTGTTGTTAAGCACCAAAAGACTGGTTCCAGTGGCATCTTGAGCAGGCTATCTGATAGGGAAGAAAATGAGGAAAAGAGAGCAGGGAATAACACAAGACTTTGAAGATTTTTAGTTTAAATTGTTTTTACTTACCCTTTTGTGGGCTCTTGTACCAACCCTTAAGGCTTAAAACCTTGTTGCTTCAAGATGACATGGCAAAATGAATTTTAGTTGGCTGTATGCTGCTGGAGTGAAGGTAAATCTTCAAACTTGTCCTTTCCCAGGGACTTCAAGTACTGGGTAAAGCCTGAGCACTTAGCAGTGGGTGAGCTTTTGATGTATAGCAATGCCTTATAACAGAGCTCATTGGTTGTACGCATGTAATTCGTCAACCTCGTTTTTTGAGTAGTTTATCTGCAAGTATGTGGAAGACCCTCTCTCCTTGAGTTTTGGATACAGTCTCAGAGAACTCTTGTCTGAAATGCAATCAGTGTTGAAACTGCTGTCTTTGTACCCCTAATTACAGTTCACTCATATGTTTTAAGATGCTTTCTGTTTTGCTCTAATCCTTTTAAGAGTAAACACAAAATACTCAGTGATGAAGCATGTCCCTGAACCATATCACTGGAAGAAGAGACAGTGTATGAACTGAGTGACATTACAAAGTGGCATAATTGTGTTCTCTGCTTTGCTTCCTGTTCAGCTCCTAACAATACCTAATATTTGGGCTGCTTTCTTTTGGCAGCTGAGCACTGAACTGACATTTTGATGGCACTATTTATTGTAACCTCAAGGTCTCACTCCTGAGCGATAATGTTCAGCTCAGAGCCCATCACTGTACATGTGAAGTTAAGGTTATATTTTCCCATGTGCATCACTCTACACTTATCCACACTGAATTAAATTTACCATTCCATTGTCTAGTCACTCAATTTCATAAGGTCCTGTGATTCTTCACCATTTGCCCTCATCCTTACTGCCATGAATAAATTGGTATCATCTGCAAACTTGGTTGCTTCAGTGCTCAGCTATCTTTCCAGGTCAATTACAGGTATGGGAAGGAGAGCAGATCCCAGTGGTGTTCCCCTGGTAGGCTTCTTTCACTATGCAGGTTTTGACCATTTACCCCTCATTTCTGGCTATGTCTCTTAACCAGTCACGTTGCTGTGCAGAGACCTCTGTTTTGCCATGGGTGCTCAGTTCCTTTAAAAGCCTTTGGTAAAGCACTTGTTAAAAGCTTTTTTTTAAATTGATTGACTGGATCACTGGTTTCACATGTTTGTTTGAGCTATTCAAAGAATTGGGTTAATTTTGTAAGGCTTCACTTAATGAAAACTGAAATTTGATTCTTCTTAGACCCCACTTAGGGCCCACTTAGTCTTTTTGCTATTATAGTTTCTATTAACTTCAGTAGTGTGTGGATGTCAGGTTTGCAGGTTGCCGTTCCCCTGGAGCTTCTCTGGGACCTGCATTAGGATTTGGCAGCACGCTCGCCACATTGGAGACCTCGAGTAGCATGGCACTGTGGAGAGGGATGTTCATTAGTAATTCACTTATTCTCCCTTTTCACTTTGCACTCTCAGGTGAATGCTGTCTAGCGCCAGCCATTTCTTATTTCATTCACAGGAAAATTTGGGGTTTTTTTCCCCATACTTCTGTAACACCCACCATAACAGAGTTCCTTGTTCCCACTAACATAATAATAATAATTTTAATCATAAATTAATTAAAACCAAATCAGTCGTTAAAAGCTGGATTTAAAAAATGCAAATCTTCTGTTCTTATTTGCAAGTAACATACTGTTACATTTTTCTTTATTTGATTTTGTGTATTTTCATTTCCCTTGTGTTTGAGAGAATGATGCAAATGGTTGAAGGGCGGGCAAGATTTCATTTGCAAAAAAATATTTTTTAATCCTGGAAATTTATAGAGTTATTTCAGTTATATAAATCTGAGCTGTTATTTCAAACCATGGTCCTCTGGAAAGGAAATAATTTTAATTTGACAGTTTCTTTTTATTGAAAACACATATGTCCTCTATCAGTAATTATCAATCTTAAATTACATTAGACAAATTTTAGCTCGTGGGTAATAAATGTGTGACAGCACCATGTGTGGTTTCTGAATGAAGCTTTTGTCATATTTCATTTTGGGGGAATATTTATTTGACATTCCTCATTACACAGCTCCCATTCAAAACTGAATAAAAAACACCACTGAAGGATACTTGAGGGGTCACAATCTAACATTTCTTTGGACAAAGCTGTTTCAGTGTTTGTATTATATATTCAGATTTTAGGGATTTGGAAATGGGTTTTAGTCACCCTGGGCTTAAATTTTGAATATCTCAAGTTCCTGAGCTCTTAACACCCTTAAGTGGAGTTCTCGCTCTGCAAGGCAGAAGAGTATTGCAGGTGAAATCCTTGACAGCAGGTCCTTTTGCTTCTTGAAAGCAAAGAGCAGTAAAGCTTCTCAGGTGTCTGTGGAACCGTAGCCATGATTTCACTGCAGAGCTCTGCTGAGGGCAGCTCTGTCCCACTCAGTCCATGGAGGCACAGCAAGGGATTGTTCTGTGTTTTTATCTTACAGAAATGGGCTTTGTGGGCCTTTGTAGGGTCCCATGTGATGGAAAAACTGGCAGCTCTGATGCTCTAACTTCACTCTCCTCCGTGTTTCATATCCTGTCAGTCCTCAGTGGGAGAAATGACTGATTCCCTTTTTCTTCTGCCATGAGCATTCAGGGGCATGAGATCTGATTCATCACAGACACACCACTCAGGCTGATACTGCCATTGTGCTCGCATTGGAAGAATGAGAAAAGAGTACAGTTGTAACTGGGATTACAGCATGTTTCCAGTTATGCAAAATGACTTGGCCAATTACAGGAAGAAACAGTTTTTGTATTGGCATGTTTTCAGTTTGTCAAGGTGAAATTAGGTGAGGTGAAGAGAGAGAAAAACAGGGCAAAAATCACTAAGTAATGAGGTAAAATGAATTACAAGTAATACATGGAACTAACATGATGTGCATTTAATTTGAGCAGTTTTGCAGGCAAAGGTTAAATGAAAGTTTACCTGTAGAACTGAGAACTGTTTATGTGGGACTTACTGCTTGATGGTGATTTTGTTCCTGTTCTCTCCCTTTTGAAAATTACTGTGTACAGACCAGAAAACTGAAGTACCGTCACAATTCTTCACTGGTACAGGGAAATAGCACGTAAAAGAACTGCCAAGTTCTAGTCCAACTCTACTTCTTTAACGATAAGTACATGCACTTTGTAGAATTACAGGTTTCAGGAAGACTTCCCCACAGCTCTCCCCACTGTATTCCTAACGTCTAGGGAAATCATTTTGGTTTTGCCTCCTGAAAGACCTCTTTGGCAATGTATATTGGTAGTATGAGAAACAGGACAAGGAACAAGTTGGATATCAACACTCCAGTTTGCTGGGACATTGGCAAGACCCTGCTGTCAGATTTTGTATTGAGGGAAAAAATCCCTTACAAGCCTTAATGACAAAAAGCTTTGAGGCCTTTCATCTTAGGTTGTGCTTTTAGGCAGCGTCACCTGCCAGGATTACAGAGACATATTACAGCCATGTTAAATCTAGTTCATTACAGGGATCTTGAGCATTGGTCTCCTAAGGACTAAAATCTATATAAAAATAATTTAAAAAGTGTAGAAGAGAAACTGTTTAACAAGAGGATTTTTAAAGTTTGCTTCAAACAAAATAGATATAGAAGAAGACACAAAATACTTTTTAAAGAAAAAAAATAGAAAAGTGAAAGTATGGATGATAAGAGGCATTATGTAGAAGATGGTGTGGTGTTTGGGAGATTTCTGAGGATATGCCAGGGGCAGGCATGAGCTGTTGATTTGTGCATACCAGCAACTCATGACAGCATATTTAGTACTAACATTGCCTCCTTTCTACATAGCATATCCAACATAAGACTGTGTAATCCATACACAGTGTTTTACACCTGCACAGTGTTTCTCTAAGACAACAATGTTGATCTCTAGATCTGATATCAGGCTTGATATTTTCTGGCCGCAAATTGGCCATTTGTACTTCCTTTCTAAGTATATAATCCCAGTGACTATAGCAATAATAATGAAGCATTGTGGATTGAAGTGCTCTTGGAGTTTACTCTTGGTAGCGAGTAAGAGTCCTCGAGATAAAGAACAAAGCTTGGTCTATTTTCAGACCTCCTATGGAGAGAGCAGCTACAGAATGCACAGATAAACTGGGAGTAACCATAAAATTATTTCAGTAGGTGACTTAAAATCCAGATAATTTATTTAGAGAGTTTTTTCTGAGTGTTCTCTCAGGGAGTTTAGGGAGGCACAGCTCATAGCCTATGTGACAGGAAGATTTGCAGCCCTGTGGTTAGTTCAGTCAGGTGTCTGCTGCCCTTCAAGGCCTGGCTGAAGTCTTTTGATGATTGGCCTCCTTTCCTCAAGCTCCCACTTGTCCAACACACAGCAGCAAGCCAGCCTAGCTCACAGCCAGCACGCTTTCTGCTCCAGAAAGGCTTTTGGTGAGGAGGGTAACCAAGGCCAAGAAGTGTGAATTATTTTTCAGTCATAGTCTACTCCCAGCTGTCCTCTTTCCTGGCAGCAAGGGAGCAGGCAGGGACTGCGTTGGGCACAAACCCAGAGCTAATGCACATGCAGAATAGCCATTGTGTGTGTGTTTAGTAAATCCAGCTTTTCTGGATCCACCCTATTTGGCTGGATCTTTGCAGCCTGCAGACAGTGCTGCTCCTGCTGTGGTGTGGAGCTGAACCTCACTGTGGTAGCTGACATGGCTTGATGTGTGTGTTGCCAAATGTACCATCATTTCACTGGTGACACTGAGAATAATTTCTGCACTTCACTGGTATGGGCACTGTCTACTGAAAATGTAGACTGGAGGAACAACTAGCAGATTCCTCCTTTTTGCCTGTTTATTTTAGGTCTTAATAGACTTAAGTATTTCAGGACTCTGTAGTAAAATAAATGCCTGAGGGAGTCTGAAATGTTCACACATAACTAGGGCTGGCAGGAGAACAAGAATTCAGTGTCATGAAAAATTTAGCAGGCTTGGCATTCATCTTGATGAGGAACTAAACACAGTTCTTCAGAGATTTTAATGAAAAAAACGAGGGATAACAAGTTGCTCTGCTATTAGCTGCAGGCTATTAGCTGGGGCACTCACCTGGAAGGTAGGAGACCCAGACTTAATCCTCTGGCCCGAATCAAGCAAAACATTCGAGTGTCTTTTCTCTGGCTAGCTGCTGTCTCTGCTGGTTTGTCACTCTGACATGGCCCCAAAGTTGGGGATACCATCTGAGATGTCTCTTCAGCAGCAGGTGGGAGCAGAGGTAGTTCTGGGTGTCTTCTGGTGTTGAAGAGTCTGCGGTTTGTATTGGTGCATGGTTGTGGGACAGTCCATAAGAATTGCCCAACTGTCTCTACTTAGCCCTTTGTTTTTTAAACATGTCTTGAGTTTGCTTTCATGAAAAGTAAGCAATGACATTACCACTATTACTTGTGTCCTTGTGTTATCCCATATACATGTCTCAAAGTGCTGTAAATAATTTCTACATTTATTTTAGTACACCAGTGCTTTACATTAAATGGCATAATTCGTTGACTGGTGCTACAATTAACATGCCAACGTTTTCATAATTTTTTAGTGGAATTTTAGTGAAATGAATTAATGAATTTGTAAAAGAAAAGGTGTCTGAAACTTTTTTATTGTGATGTGAGGGAAAATAAAGAATGTTCATTAAGTAAATAAAAGACTAAGGAAAGGTAAGAGGGAAAAAGGTAGAGATTTCCTTAGTTGTAAAAGGGAAGGCCAAGATATTGGGAAGCGTTGTCCCTAGGAGGTCACAGGTGCAGGTTCATTGCCTTGGCTTCACATGTGTTGTGCAGTTCTCAGAGGTTTGTTTCCTGCTGGATTTGCAGCATTCAGTTCATAACCTTTGCAGGGGATTGGAGGCCTGCAAGATAAAAACACAGTATTTTTGCAAAGCAAACAGGAGAGAGAATATGCATTTCTGCCCTCAGACTGGGATCCTGGTAGGAGATGCATGAAGTAAGAGAATAATTTGATGCACTCTGTCCAGTAACTTTACATTCAACTCACATGACAGCCCCTCCTTCAAAGGCCGTCATGTGAGTTAAATTTTTTCGTTTGGTTTTTATGGATAACATCAATGTAGACTATTTTGAGCCAGAAATGGGAGGAAAAGAGCTGAATGCATTTAATCCAATAGATTCTATGAAAAGAGACTGTGACCATAAAAACATCAAAAAAGCATTTGGGTATTATTGTTTAGGATGAATTGTTTTCTGCTAATCAGGCATTTTCATAAATGTATTTTCCCTCCAAATGGGTATGTTGTTATTCCCATGGAGCAGCTGCAGTAACATATCGTACTGCATGTTAGGATTTTTTTCTTTCAAATGGAATGATGTATGAGTCACTTATGCCTGAAACATAGTAAAACTTATTATGCTATCGTTCATACCATGTCTTCTGAAGTAAATAGATCCAAAAAGACACTTGCAGTGAAAGTTGGATTCCTGAGAGTTTGTATAGGCTGATAAATGTTATGGGCTGATGCATCATTTTTATTCACAAGAAATTTGTGTATGGTTCTTAATATCACTGCCTGCTCACCTCAGCACACATAATCTTAACATCAGTGAGGCAGAGGGCTTTGTATTAAACTGCATTGATTAACAGCCTCCTCTAGTCATAGGATCTGACTTTGAAGTATCCTGTGATTTGTTTTCTGCTTCTGCATCTGAAGAGTCTGACCAAGAATTGACTTTGCCAGCTGTAACTGCTTAGAAATATATAATGAATGGTAACTGCGTCAGAAAACGTGTAAAGAATGAATATTAGGACCGCTACCATATCTCAAAGATAAATAACAAATACAAACAAATCACAAAAAAAAAGGGCATCTCAGATATCTGAGCAAGAGAGCTAAGACTATTCCTTTATCTCTTCATGTAGAAATCGTGACATTTCAAGTGTAGAGGCTAATTTAAGTTATATGTAGTAACCAACTACATGTTGAATGTAGAAAACTGCATGTGCATTAGGCATTAACATGCCAAAGCACAAAATTAATGAAATGTGGGTAAACCTGATTTCAGTTCTGTGTTTCTTTTTTTCTCCATGCTTATAAATTGCATTTTATAAGGTCTGATCCTTTCAGAATGAGCATATTTTAAGTGTTCTGCGTAATCTCTTCCTTACGTGGTGCTGCATTATCAAGCATTGTATAAAATTAGTTATTTTGTGTTGATATGAATGCACACAAAGTCAAGCCATTAGCTGAGTTTTTTAGGAGCTGCTCTCATAATAGGTTGCATTACATCTTTTCATAAAAGAGGCATTGTGTGAATACAAATGTAATCTTGGCCAAGAACCTGTTTAAAAGTGTCTTGTTCAGAGGGGAAAAAAACTAGTCAAGTAAGAAATTTGTTCATGTCTTTTCTTATCAGTAAGTACTTTGGTAGATGTTTTGGCAGTAGAGATTCGTGAACATTGGCGGGAAGGTGTGGCTGGTCTTGGAAAGCACGTGCCATAATGTATGTGGGAATTTTAGTTTTACAGGACAGGGCTTCCAGACCAGTTGTTCTAAATGCTTTCTGTGCAATAACTGGTTTTTATCTGTCAGCTTTTACTGGTAATGAGGGGGGCATCTTGAAAGTAGAATACGTCAACATTAATATTTTTTTCAAGAACTCAGAGACTTGTTTATTTTCTACTGGCAATCCTGCTGTTTAGCTGAAGAGCAGTTGTTTCAGAGTTTGCAAAGCACTCAGACAGCAATTTCCTTTCATCCCCATTCAAAGAGATGGATAACCTCTGCCTGCTGGCAGATATGGATGGCCCAGCTGGCGTGTCCCTTGTCCCTGGACCAAGGCCCAAGGATTCTGGAAGCAGCTTGGTAAAGAGGGTTTGTTACCCTTGGCTCCACTCAGGCATAAACAAGCATTTTCTCTCTATTTTGGAATTTCTTCTCAATCTTTTGGTCCTTTTCTATTTTCTTTGAGATAAAACTACTTCACAGTAACTCGTGTGGTTTACTTGACTATGGTTTTTACTATTCTGAAGTGGTCGAGTTGGCAAAGAAATAAAGATTATAATATTACTGCTGGTTTTCATAGCTAATATTTCATGAAACTTTATTAGAATGCCCTTTTGTTCATTAGCTCATAACTTTATGAAAAGCATTCTTGGACTGAAATTTTCTGTGTTTAGTCTGAGGCCAAAGGTGTTTTTTCAACTCCATTCAGCATTTTTTGACCTACCTAAGCTAATGTGAGGGGTTTGTATATTTATTTAAGAATTGCTAAGTCTGTATTCTTTTGAACTTTAATGGATAACTAACCTGATTTGAAATTTATGGTTATAAATTGTACATATTGCTAGTGCACTTATCCAGTCCTGCCAAGTGTAAATGCAGATTAAATGGCAAAAAATTAAAACAAAAGGTTTATATACTAGTCAAAATATATTCCATTTTAGATACCAATAATTTCTTACAGTGGGAGAATGACTAAAAATATGCAACTCTGTAGTGCTTCACAAAATTTAATCATCAGCTAATACATTATTGCTTATATCTTCAGGCAAAAATAAGGGACTTGGGGTTTTTGTTTAATGCTGAGTTTCCAGAGACATCTAAACACAGAGTCCAGCTTTCTCTCAGTTCTCAGTACCTTACAGATTTTATTGTTCTCAGTTTTCTAAATAATTCCTCAATGAGGCTTTGTCAAAAATCTGGCCCCAAAATGCCACCTCTGGCCCATTTCAACACTGCTCCCTTAGCAGCTTTGGTAGCGAGCTGACTTCAGTGATCATGCAGTGGGTTTTCATTTAAGCTTTCCAGCTTCTTGCCTGTGGTGGTCTATTTGTTTCTAAAGTAGAAACATTTTCTCCACATGGGCAAAACTGATAAGTTCTTTTCCAACAGAGAAATAAATTACATACTAGATGTAATGAGACATCGATGTCCAGTAAATGTCCCGTTGCTTGTGAGAGCGGTGCTGTGTGACACAACAGTCAATAATTTTCTGGTAATTCTCTAATTCCTCCCCTCCCCAAAATTCCTTGTTAGGGAGTCACATTTAATGCAGCAGAAAAAAGCTTGAACAAGAAATAGAACTTGAAAGTGCTGCAAGAAGGAGAGGGCTTTTGATAATGAAGCAACAAGGAACTACCAAGATTACCTATTTTGGTGGAGCTAACAAGAATAGCTATTTCAGTGGTGTTACCTTCAGGCCCTTCCAGAGTTCACCACTGGTTGGGTAAGTTTGATGTTTCAGTGGCAGGACTGCTCTCTCCTTTCTCATTGCTAAAGGCGTGCTTCTGTAGGCATGGGGCGATTCTTTAGTGTTATGGGAAATTTCATGGGTTTGCCTCAGTTTATTGGGAGAAGGCAGGGAGCAGCAGCATGATGTTTGAGTGCACATGGAAGGCTCTGGCAGCAGTGCTGCTCATGCTGATGGCTGCTCAGCATTGTGCTGGTCCCTGCAGAGCCATGCTGGGAGGCATCCAGAGCTCCTGGGGGAGCATGTGCTGCTCTCTGGGGCAGCTGGCAATCAGAAGCTGCTGAAGGTGGCAGCAGTCATTGTATCCTTCCTTCTCTTCCTCTTCTTTTGCAATGCTACAGCTCTAGTCTTTTGAAATAGCTACAATCCAAAAAATGCAGCTCACAGGGATGTAAATAGCCACACTAAAAGAACTAATTGGTTAGAGCATGGTGCTGATAAGACCAAGGTCATGGGTTTGATCCCCATTTACTTGAGATGGGCTTGGTGATCCTTGTGGGTTCCTTTCAAATCAGAATATTGTGTAAGTCTTGTGAATAATAAAAAATAGGATTATTTTTGTAAGTAACGTTGATAGAAGTCTTTTTCAGCAGTTTGTTGCTCTTTGTTCACATCTATCAAAATCTCTTTAAATTGCTATATTTCCTTCTGAGAAAACGAGTCTTATTCTGTGGTCTGCAAGCATAAGCAATTTGATGTCATTAAGAAGTTCTCTGGATGCTTTTTTTTGAAGATGATGTTCCTTTTATGGCAGGCTGTAAGGCAGTGGCCACACTGGTAGCAAAAGTAGGCAAAACTGGTATCCCTGTCCTTGCTTAGACTGCTTTTCTCATGTAGGACCCAGAAGAATTAAGAAAACCAAATTTAGTTAATTAGTATTTAATGACACTCTTCTTCAAACTGCTTCTTACAGGGGTGGGAGGAATGAGGGTGGGAAACTACCTGATTCTAAAACTGAATGATTTGTGAATCATTCTCAGAAGGTTTATTTCCTCATTAAGCAGCCTCTCTCCTACTCCCTTGCAAAAAACCTTCACTTTGTCTGGTGTTTTTCAAGATGCATTTCCTGTCCTGTTCAAAAAAGACATTTTCTGCTCCTCCTAATTTAGCCCAAAGCAACTGTGAAAATACAAAGTGCATCGACTACCACTGAGTTGTGTTGGAAGAATGATAAACCAGATGTGACATGGCTCAATCCATTTCACCTCTAATAATAAAAAGTCATGGATAGGAAGAACAAAGAAGCATTTCTTCAAAGGTTACTTGTATAGGTGATTACTCTTTATGAATTGTCATCTGAAAGAGTATCAACATCCAGAAAAATTACAGTCTTTTACAAAGGTCAGGATTGAGAGTGGAAACTTGGTAAACACTTCAGCATCATTGCTGAGTGAATGTAAGACAGACTCAGAGTGGCTGTCCTTCCTACATTGATTATACTATCTGCCAGCTGCTCCATTTTTGATCCTTCGTTCCATTTCTGGAAATGCAGGAAAAAGAAAAAACCCTGGTGGGATTTTTTCCTGGTTTTAGCTTGTGTCTGTGGCGTGTTTATAGTATGGATTTTTTGAACATGAAAATCCTGGCAGGCATTTGGGAAGGGCTGGTTTCTTTCTCACAGCACTGTGTAATGCTTAGTTTGGTTTGCGTGTGAATCGATGAGTAGCGAGAAGAGGGAACGACTGGCTGCACATTCCCCCTACCTGGGAGATCTCTCCTGCCCTCTCCCTGCCCCATGCAGTGGTCAGTGAAGCAGTAGGCCCAGGTAGATGTGCACAGCCGTGGAGGGCTCTGGCTGAGGCAGAAGTGATTGGCCATGCAGGGTGACTTTTGCAGTGCTCAGGTGCGGAGCTGTGCGTGCGTGCCTGCGTGTGGAGCACCACTGCACCTCTGCCTCTGGCTGTGCTGGAGCAGGTGCCAGCTGCTGTGGTAGCAAAGGGCCAGGTCTGTGGCCAAGTTACACAGGAGCCAGATGGGCACCCCAGGAGCTTCCCTCCATGCACAGTCCAAGTGCTGCAGGCCCCTGGAGACCTTCTGGCTCTGATGCTCCAGCTACTGAGTGCTGGCTGCCTGCAAGTCGGCTGCGAGTGGCGCTTGGCTGGGCCAAAACTGCGAGTGTGCCACTTGTACAGCCAGGTCGGTGGCTGAACTGGTGTCTCCTTGTCCTGATGTGCTGTATGAGACTCCCTCCCATCACAAGGCAGAGGAGTCTGAATCCCAGCAGATGCTCCAAATGGAGAAGTGACATTTTCATGTGAGAACTTCTACGTCTCGAGTGAAGAGAGGAGTTAATCGGAATATTTTGCAATCTGGCATTGATTTCAGCTTGCTTCTGTCCAAAGCTGCGCCCCCAACCCCCCAAATGAGATGAATGTTCTTCTCAAAATACAGAGACCTATCACTTAAAATGATTTGCTTAGTAGAATGAAGATTTTCACTTTTTCTGGGAATAGCTCTCTGTTCCCTTCCAGTATTTTTCATGTGCACTTTTAATTAATATTGGGGGAAATAAACTGGAAGATTCAGTTGAGCTGAGCAGAGTAGCTCCTAAAAAAAAATAAACCCTGGATGCTAGGGATGCTTGAGGTTTTGGTTCAGCTTATGGACTTTGTGCATAGGTGAGTGGACCCTTGCTCTACACCTGGCTCTGAATTTATAAGGTGATTCCTTTTGAAAATAATAATAGTAAAAAAATTATTTTTCCGTAGTAAGAAGAGCTGTGCATTTTGGTTAGGATCCTCTGCCAGTCAAGGCTCAGATTCTGCAATTTCTTTACAGACAAAACTCCCATTTAAAGCAAAAATGAGCACTGCCTGAACTCAGGACTGAAGATGGAGCTGTTGTGGTCATGCAGTCTGACCCCTGTGAGAACAGGGCACTCCTTTTCATTTAACAATCTGCTTAGCAGCAGCTGTTAACTTTTTGAAACAACCAAAATGCTTCAAAACGTAAAGTGTTTGCTTCAGAAATGTGTGTCAGTTCTAAGGCATAACCATTTTTCTTAACAACTCTTTCTGTTTTTTGGAAGATAATTGCCAGTTTTATATTACAGATTCTGCTTATTATATTTCCAAGAGGGAAAAAAATTACAATATTTCAGGCCATTATTTGTCTGGCTTTCTAATGGATTAATTTTGTTTTTCAAATCAATGTCCTTTGATAATGGTTTTGTACAGTTTTAGCTTTCACAGCCTATAGAAGTAGTTACAACTTTGTGAGTTAGAATACATGTTAATATAATACATCTGTTTTGTTTAGAAGTGATAACTTTTTGAAGAAATATAGGAAAAATAGATGTAATTTGTGTTTAAAGTTTGCATCTGACATGAAGGCACAGTTCATCAGCACTCAGAAGGATTTGAAACTTCAAAAGTATACCTCCCAGTTCATGGGTAGAAGGGTCATTATCCATTATGCTTACAAATAAAGCAAAACACCAATGGAAAATCCACAACAGATCACAAGAATGATTTCTATGCATTTGAAAGTATTTATTTTTAAAAGAGTTCTTGGCATGTAATTTCTTCTCACTGCACTGTTTTTCGCTGTAGATGGATTAATACATTCTTAGTTATATGTGTGTATATATTTGGAAGACTGTCTATGCATGTATTTTCTTGGGGAGGTCTTCACAGTAGCTACTGCAGTGGTCAGCTCTGGTATAAAGAGATAAAGAGAACTGTGTTGGTTATAAATAATTGTTCTTTGTGTGCTATATAACAACACTTTTTGGTAGTTCCATTTGCATGTAGAGTATTAATTAAGAGATAACTGTCACTGCAGGTTGGCTGCAGAAGGCTGCAGGATCCAGCAGAGAGATAAATGCCAATGCCAAGTCATACAGGTTGGAGAGCATACAGGAAGTCCGTAATGAAAAATTAGTTTAAAATTAAAACTCACTTGTTACTGACTTACTGTTTTATATGCAGAGATGAAAAGGTCCAAAATGCAGTTGGTTAAGGGTTCTACATACCAGATGCAGGGGCTTGGGGTTTTTAGGAGCTTCTTTGGGTCAATCTACGTGTGATGCACTAGAAATTGAAATTTTGGGATGCGATCAGTAAACTTGTTAGGAGGGTATAGGTGCCCTTTTTAACAAGAGTGTGTACAGCTTTCAGCACACTGGGAAGTCTTAGAACAGATTGCAAAGAGTCATCTCAGCTTGATTCAGAAGGCTTGTAAGTGTCCTTCATGTTTGAAAGTGTTTTGGTTTCTAATTAATTTAGCCAGAAGACGTTATTTCTGACCTTCAAAAACCGCTGTCTGTCTCATCCAAGTTTTACAAGATCCTTAAACTGTTTTCTTAAAAGAAAAAAACAACCTGAAAACAAAACAAAAACAACAAAAAAAAAAACCCAAGCAGCAACCTGCCTTGTCATGTTGTGAGCAGCAGAGTACAAAACAGAGATATATAGCTATTCTTAGTGATCCATTATAACGTGTTTTTCCACAGTATGGGGTCTGAGTTTGGGTTTATATGACATAGTAGGGCCATTTAATATAACATGAAATCTTCATTTCCATTAACTCACCAGCAAAAATCCCATTAATTTCAGTAGAGAGATATCTACTTTGCAAATTGTAATTTAATACAATTTTCTTACTGACATTGAAGTCAGTAAGAATCTCTTTACCACTTCAAAATAAGACTCTCCTTCTGTGTGCTTGAGATGAAGATAGAGGAATTTTTTTTTTCCTGCAGTCTTGGTGACAAGGGGGCTGCCAACACTGTGAATGGAAAACTGCACTGTTCTGCCATAGCTAAACAGCCTAAACAGAGCTGTCTACTGCTGTATTCTTTAAGCAGCCATCAGAAGTTGTACCTAAGTTGAATATAGGATTTATGCAACCTGATTGAGGTGAAAATAATGGCCCTTCAAATTTTTATAGTGAAATTACCTTT
Organism: Melozone crissalis; assembly: GCF_028551555.1. Taxonomy (NCBI): domain Eukaryota; kingdom Metazoa; phylum Chordata; class Aves; order Passeriformes; family Passerellidae; genus Melozone; species Melozone crissalis. The sequence continues at coordinate 27,495,291 of NW_026535784.1, read as the reverse complement.
TCGAAGTATGTAACTTGCAATGCATCTTATGGAAGTAAGTTGATAATGCCAGGATTTTAGGGACAGTCTAGATAGATGAGCAACAGTTCAGCATTAAAGAAATTCATGAAGCAATGAAAACTACGCATTTTTAAGATCATATTTCAGCTCAAGAAAGTTTTCATTGCTTCATGAATTATAGTCAGAAAAATCTAATTTATAATAAGAATAGAAAATAAACAAGGTTTTTTCTTTCTTCTTAGTGTCATTGCCAGCAAAGTCTCTCTGCTTTAAGAGTTTGAATCTAGCAGGAAGATTTCATAAGTGCACATGTTTTAAGGCTCCTCAGAGACTCTGGGTCATCTATTTCAGCTCACCCGCCCTGCAACAGCAAGAAGTCATTACTACTGCTTCTCTCCCATCCTACTTTTCTCTTAAATGCCATTTTCTGAAAGTGTCTAGCACTGCTTTCTCCAAAATACATCTAATGGAGATGCAGTTCATCCAGGCACTCAGTGGTGTTGAAGCAAAGTGTTTCTCTTGCAGCTGGTGACCCATAGAGGACGAAAGCTGAGCAGTTGTTGGGTTCATTCTTTGTAATACCATGTAAATAAGCTTAAATGCTGTGAATAGCTTCTTCCTTTTTTATTTTTTAAGGAAAGGCAACTTGTACATAACTGTAAACTGGGAAAGTTGGGTAGCACCAATTGACAGAGGCTCAGCTTTAGACTTAGTTGAGCCTTAATGTACTTAAAATAGAAATTTCTGTACATTACTACCAGTCCATTGTTGCAGTCTTCCCCATTATTTATTTGCTATCTTTTTATGGGTTGCACTTACCATACTTGTTCCACTGAACTTTTCAATATGTGACATCAGTTCTGCTTCCAACTTGTCATTTGTGCCACGTTTTAAATCAGTGCTGATTGTGGCAGAAAACACTGCAGATTTTTTAATGTAATTGCTTTGTACATATGTATTTAATGTATCCATTATTAGCTCAGGTGTATTTCTTTTTTAATGTTCTTCTTACAACCTATTTTCATTGTGTTTTACTTTCTTTGGGGACTCATATCCTTAGCAAATGTATTCATCTCTTCACATATTGCTATATTAAATCTGTTCTTGCTGGAGTTTGGCTGTATTTTGCATCTTCACATAAGATAATTTTTTTGAAGACCAGAAAGGTCATTTAAAGTCATATGTTTTCAATTATGAAAATGCTAACAAAATAAAGGGTCTTTTTCCTCATAACTGACCTAAACCATGAGATTTAAGTACTCTTAAGTCCAGTATATTTGCCTGTGAAAAAATATCTTATTGTTGAATCAAGTTCACATATTAAAAACAAGAACTTTTGCTTTTTTAAAATTCAGGCATGAAAGTCAAAGCAGAAGAACCAAATGTTTTGCTAGGTGGATACCAAAAGAAGCAGAATGGGGAGAAAATCAGAAGTAGTATTTTTTGAGTTTTCTTAGAATGAAATATTCTTAGTGTTGTATGCTTCTAAGCTGTATGGAAAAAGTGTTATAATCAATCTAATTGGCTTTTGTTATACTTAATTATTTTTATTATTTACAAATGAGTTTGTACAGACTTCAAGAGGTGATATTGCCAAATATTTTTAAATGCCTTTCATTCCATATAAAAAAAGAATTGGAAAGGAATATGCACATCATTTACGATTCCTCTAGAAAGTGTTTTAAGTATTTTTTTCCTTAATGTGTAGCTTATTCTATAAATGGCAGTATAGATAGCTATCTGTCTTTTCACTTGGAATCAAAGAGGAGCTCACTGCAAAAATCTGCTGGTTCTGGATGAAGTTTTACAGAAATAGGTGTCCCAGCTGGTTGGCCTAGGGTTCTTGTGAAAAATTGGCTCAAAGTATAGCTGGCTCCCTTTTCTCTGCAGGCCATGTAACTTTGTGACAAGAAAGCAAAAGGAGGGCTGGGGAGAATAGCCATCCTTTATTCGGTGAAGGTGGAAAATACAGTGAGGAAGGATGAGGAAGAATCTGAGGTAATTTAATGACTTCTTTGCCTCAGTCTTTAATAGTAAGACCAGTTGGCTTCAAGATCCCCAGCCCTTTGAGCTGGAAGACAGGAACAGGGAGCAGAACAAACACCTGTAATCCAAGAAGAAGTAGTCAATGACCTGCTATGCAACTTTGACACCCACAAATCTATGGGGCTCAACCCCAGGGTACTGAGGGAGCTGGCAGAAGGGCTCAGCAAGCCACTTCCAGTCATTTACCAGCAGCAGTGTGAATGTCCCAGGTGACTGGAAGTTGGATAATGTGGCACTTACCTACAGGGAGAGCCAGAAGGAGATTCCAGGGAAGTCCAGAGCTGTCAGCCTGACCTCAGTGCCTGGAGGTCATGGAGCAGATCATCTCCAGTGCCATCATGCAACGTGTACAGGACAAACAGGAGATCAGGCCCAGCCAGCAGGGGTTTACAAAAGGCACGTTCTTCCTGACCAACCCAGTCTCCTTCTGTGACAAACTGGCCCCCTTAGTGGATAAGGGAAAGGCTGTGGGTGTTGTCTACCAAGACTTAAAGTTCTTGACACTTTCTCCCACAACATTCTCCTGGAGAACCTGGCTTTCCATGGTGTGGATGGGTGTCCTCTTTGCTGGGTTAAAAACTGGGTGGGCAGGCCCAGAGAGGTGGTGGTGGATGGAATTGCAACCAGCTGGTGGCTACTCAGTGGAGTTCCTCTGGGCTCAGTACTGGGGCTAGTCTCAGTCTGGCTAGAGTTCCTCTGGGCTAATCCTGTTCACATTTTTTATCAGTGATCTGGAGGAGATCAAGTATGCCCTCGTTCAGCTCACAGATGACTCCAAATTGGGCAGGAATTTTGGTCTACTGGGGGGTAGAAGGTTCCACAGAGGGATCTGGACAGACTGGATCAATGGGCTGAGGCCAATTGTCTGAGTTTCAACAAGGCCAGGTTCTGGATCCTGCGCTTGGGTCACAACTCCATGCAATGCTACAGGCTCGGAGAAGACTGGCTAGAAAGCTGTCTGGCAGAAAAGGAGATGCTGGTTGACTGCCAGCAAAACGTGAGCTAGCAGTGTGTCAGGAAAGTTTAGCTTGAATACTAGAAAAAAATTCTTCCCTTTAAGGGTGATCACAACTCAGAACAGGCTGCCTAGGGAAGTGGTTGAGTCTCTATTCATGGAGGTGTTTTACAGACATGTAGAGGTGGCATTTAGGGACATGATTTAGTGATGGACATGACAATGCTGAGTTTAAGGTTGGACTCAATGATCTTAAAATTCTTTTCCAACCTAAATGATTCAACGATTGTAAGATCTGCCTGCTGGAATTAGGTTTATTTACTAAAAGTTGCATAACTTCCTGGTGGTCTCACAGCCCTAATCAACTGATTTTTGCAGTAGCAGAGATGTGTCCCTGCTGAGTGTAGTGGTGGGAGCTTTGCCAATACCCTTGCACTTCCACCCCACACCTGATGCGCGGTGTGTTCTGAACTGAGAAATTCAGTAAACCAAGTGGTGCATGTTCTGCATGGCTACTCATCACTGCGGTGCAGTGTCAGCTAGCCATGTCACACTGAGACAATTAATCGATTTGAATAAATGGGGAAGTTTACAAAACAATTAAGGAACCTTGGACACGACACATTTTCAGGCAGCATGATATTTTGTATTTGATTGTGATTTGTGCAATCAGGGCTCTGTTATGCCTGAAAGGTAATGAGTGTAAATTGAGAAGGAGAAAGGAAGCATATTGAGAAGTGTTATATACAAGTCCAAGGATACTACTGAAATGTTGACTTGCTTCAAACAGTACATATACATCTGGAACATATTACTGTAGCTCTCCTCTAAGAGAGGTCCAAAGCAGGTAAAGGAGGTTTATTCCAAGATAAAAAATAAATATTACAAAACCCCCACTTTTTTTATTGGAACTATTCAAAAAATGAAATATAACTACTACTTAAATCAGTTGAAGTGTATCATAAATAATGCATTAAATATTCCATCAAGAAATAACCACAAATTCAGGTTACTGAAGCAAGCAATATAAAAAGTCAAAGTGTAGCAAGAAAACCTGTTGGCATTTTATCTCGAACTACAAAATGTGCCCATTCTCTACTTCTAAATTCACAAGTTGAGCCCTGTACAATGTCATTCCTCCATACTTTTTATTTCCCTGATTGTAAACCTTGGATTTTACACAGGAGTTACTTGACTAATAGCAAGTGCTCACTTTCCTTCCGGGACCAAGCCTCCATCTTAAATTATAATGATATGTGCTGTTCACTACAAGAAGGGCTGAATTATATGTGGAAGTATTAAGTAAATAGTTTGTGGTGAGGCTGTCATAGGTTTCTTCTCAAGGAAGCCAATTGGTAAGGACTTAACATATTTTAGAGATATTTAAGATACTATATGATGGTATAAACTGAATGTGAAAGAAAAAAACCAATAATTAGCATGATTCTAGCAGTGTACAAGGGAGGTGGAGGGAAAGTAATTCAAACTACTGGTGCCAGTATGATTTATTAACACTGAGAAGCACAGCACTTCTGCAGCGTAACTATACTACTAAGTGCCATAAAACCAAATCATTATATGATGAAAAAAGCCCCTTTTCCTCTAATTTAAATTTAGATTTATAGTTGTGAATTGTAACCATGCAGATTAATCTAATTTTGGTTTTATCATAAATTATGTAATAAAGCTTCATTTTCTGGCACATTCCCCACCTACAGGCAACAACACTTATTTCTAAAGTAGTCCAGCAATCTTACTCTGAGTAAGATCTGTGCTCACTAAAGACTATAAAGAACCTTTGTATTCACTGAGTGGATTAGGTAATTCTTTGTCTCTTGCATTCTGGTATAATTATTGTCTCATTGAAGGACTAAATGCATTGTAATGATATCCTAAGGCTTTATTTAAATCTGTCTTCCTCCATTATGACTTTAAGATATTTTCAAAATGCAGGAATGGGATGTAGTCATTGTGAATGCATTTTTTAAGACAACTTGTGCACATGGACACAAGTTTGACAGGTGAAACATTTTGACAGGTTTTAAATAGCATATGTGTCTGAGAAACATTGCTGGTAACTAAAAGTTCTGTCAGAGTAACTCCTGTGGTAAAAATTTACAGCAGTAAGTTTCCCTGTATGTGTGAGCTCGGAAAACTGGTCCTGTTTCTCTGTCTCTGTGCCTGCTTTATTTGTATTACTCTATTTCACTAGTAGATTTTAGACGGGAGTGTCCCACTGAAAGAAGCAATCCTGTATGATAAACACTGTTCATTGAAATATCAAGCCATGGCGTTTTGTTATGGTTTCTAAAACACTTAAACCAGTTTATTTCAGGCAGTTGTCATATTTTCTTTGTCCATCTTTTTTTCTTGTTTGAAGTAGAATATTCACCTTTTGCTGATACAAGAAATTAATTATTTGTTTTTCATATGGTATTTTGACCCATATTTTAAATGCTTTTTATTTTTTTATAGGTCCTCCCATGCCATCCTCCTCATCTAGTCCATCAGTTACTGAACATTTACACTCCCCTCCTCCATCACCCAATCTCCATGACAACCAGAGGTGGTTATTAAGTAATAATGCCAGCCAGCCAGTTCAGGACTCTGATACAGATGAGGACTATACTGCCGGCTCATATCTAGTGCAGACCAGTGATAATCCAGTATCTGTCCCAGGTCATGGTAAGAAGAGGACACTTTGTCCATAGTTTAAATACCCTTTTATTTTCCATCTTCTTAAGAAATTGTCTAACAAAACTTAAATATATCAAAATGACTCTGTATTTTAAACTGGTGTTTCCTTAAATGCCACAAATTGTCCTATTTTACTGTAAGATGAGCAAGAGTAGAAAATAACAGTTAATGTAGAAATTCTTGTCTAAGTTGTTTAACAGGCAATGCTTATGTGAAGCAGTAGCTATTAATCGTTTATGATGTAATGTAGTTTTTAGCAAGTGACTAACCTTTAGTTGTACATTTTAAAGGGTAGACTGAAGTTGGTTAAACTGTCATGATATTTAGCTTCAGAATAATGTAAAAGTTGTCTTTTACTACCTCGTCAAGTTCAGCAGGTTCCAGCCATTCCTTTCATTTCCCAAGGGAAGGACAGCAGGATTTTTTTTACTGGATAGTACTTTTTTACTCAAGACTGTGGAAGAAAGCTCTAAAGAGAGCTCTAAAGAGATGACATGAGGCAGTGGTGGCTTCTGGGATGTATGTTTCCACATTTCTCTTCCTTCCAACCAGTATAAGTAAGCAAAAGGAGTGACATACTTTAAACACCAATGCCTGCTTAAACATTGTGCCCAAAAAAACCACTTTTTTTATTTTTCTTTCTCTTTCATCTTCTTTTTTCTTTTTTTCTTTTCCTCTTTCTTCTTTTCCTTTTTTTCTTTTTTTTCTTTTTTTTCCTTTTCTCTATTTTTTCTTTTTTTCCTTTTGATATGAAAAAATACATTAGCCACAGGTTTCCATTTCTGTTGCATGACTGAACAGATTTTCTTGGTATAGGCATAGGCACACTGGAAGAATAATTTTTTTAATTCACAGCCCTTCTCAGGTAGATCAGCAAAGCTTGGAACAAGCCACTTCATATTCTAAGAACCATTCCTGTGTTTTGATTGTTAAAATCTCACCTACAGATGAACCACTAGAGGGGGTATGGAGAAATATTTTTCTGCAGATCGCACATCAGCTGATTGGACAGAATGATTTTGCCAAGCATGGCACTACATTTGAGCTTCTCTTCTTAGCTTTGAGTGGAGTTTTGGTGTTATGTCTAAAAAGCCAGTCTGCTAAGAGCACTCATGTATGTGAATTTGACACATTTGGATTAAGTTATTTAAAATTGATGATAACTTTGTCTTTGCATGTTCAACTTGCTCAGTATTTAATCTGTGAAGAACTCAAAAAATGGTTATGCATTGTCATAATCAGGGTATGCTATGCTTTCTTTTATCTCTAGGAATATGAAATCTGTTAGAAAATACATGCATTATCCAAAAGGTCTCCTGATTTAGTTCAATAAGTCAATATATTTAGATTACTATACCCTCCAACCCTTCTTTTATAAATGAAAAATGCGAAAGCAAGACAAAACTGCTAAAAATTTTGAATAATTGGGATGATCTGCTTGCATCTCTTAGGAAGCTAGTAAGTGTTCATCATTCCTCTAGATTTTGGTCCTTTTGCTGCTTCTGAAATTTTGAACAGTTGCTTGCCAGCGAGTTTACCAACCTTCAGGAATGTTCCTTAACCTGTTCCACCCCAGACAAGCTAAATTAATTTCATCTGATCCTCTGTCAAGTCAAGTCTCAGCCTTTTAGCAGAGCAACATCAGAGGGGTTTTGTTGACAAGTAGGACCGGAGTTAGCACCGTGGTATTTGTTGAGACAGTTGTTCTTTGTAAGACTTTTGCTAAGCAGGAGGAAACCCAGTGCACTCTGCAAGTATGTGTTCTTCTTCCTTTTCCCTCTCCCCACTGTTCTCCTCTACCTGCAGATATCTGATATTCACCCCTTCAGTGTATATGTGTGGTAGAACTGTTTGCAGTTCCTGCTGTCAAGTGATCTTTCTCTCCAAAAGATTAGACTTGTTTTCAGAAGTGCTTCAGCTTGCTAACCACGGATACTGTATGTATAGGGACTGCCATAATTTAAGTCAGGCTTGTTGCTTTTCTGCTGGGTAAGGAGAAGATCATAGGTGTTCAGGTAGTGGACTTGCATTTCTACAGCCACCTGCAGAACGAGGCTTTGTGTTACTGGAAGAAAGATTCCTTTCACTCAGCACATAAATGAATATTGCTTGGATTATCTACCTGATTTGCTTATGGTTGGTTTCTCATAAGATATGCTGATGACCTGTTGGTGGGGGGAAAGTATGTTCATTGTAAAACAGGGAAAAGCAGAATATAGTAAGTGAGCTACAACTTTCTTCTACTTGGCGATATGCATGGTTGTGTAATATTGCACTGTAGGATGTGGATCTCTCTAATTCTGTGCTATTAAGTCAATATCATTTAACTGTGGCCTTTAGAATGCTATTATTTGATTATTGCATTTTCTTTAGCTAAAATGGTCAGTAATGCAGCATGTGTAGCACTTTCACAGAAAGAAGTGAACAACTTTTCACTAGTTGTCTTTTCTTTTGCATCTTCATGTAAGCTTTCAATGCTATCTAATCTTAATGGGTTTAAAGTAAGTCCAGTGCCACATTCCAGATGACTTTGTCCAGTGTTTATGTTGGCAGAGAATGGGGAATCACTGCTGAAGCATTTAGGGATAAAAAAGGTGCTGACTGAAAACAATTATATTATTGAACTGCTTTCAGTTATATTGACTTTATTTGAATAGTAAGTTGAATTAACATCATCTTAGTCTATTCAAACATCTGATTGTTTTCCTTTAGAATGAGTTCATTTGATCAATGTATTTTATTTGATTGGCTCACTTAAAATTTAGAGTATCTGAATATGTGTGTAGAGTTATATTACTCTATGATGCTGGGTTTGATTAGCGTGTTTTGTTAACCAATGGGAATTAGCATCCTTTTCTGGAATTAGCTAAAGGAGCAAAAAGAATTAGTACAATGAGTTATCAGATGCTCGCCATAGAAGCTAAGGTCTCATGGAGATATTACTAGTAGCTTTAAAAATTCAGATCAAGTGAGGACTGTTGTGGACAGTTTAATAGGAATAATTTAATTTCTCTAAGAGCAGTGTGTTAGTAAGTAGTGAAATTCAGGAGGAGATAAATTTTAGGACTATCAGACAACTCTTCTTTTAGACAGCATCTCTAATTCTACTTGTTCCTCTTCTTCAGGGTGCAGCTCAGTAGATGAACTGTTCCAGCAGTCAGTCTGACTGCCCACTGCTATCAGAACAATTTATGTATTACATTTATTGTTTTTAGAAAGAGCAGCAAAATGGTTTATAATGAACAGGGACATCTGAATACATATGCAGGGAAATGAAACAGTTGTTAAGGTGAGAGGGAGAGTAAACTGGAAGCTGAGAGGAAAGGATTCTTAAATGTGATTGAGTTGGAGGGCTTCCTTATGTCACTAAGTCTGCTTATAAAAAGTAGAAGTCATGTAGTATCTGTATTTAGGCATCTTGATAAGTTTCTTAATCTTGTTCCATGAAAACTTACAGATTATTCAGAATTTGGACGGGAATTTATTGAAATTAGTAGTAGCTCATCTTTTAACACAGAGTTTAATATAATAAAAAACGAAGTGCTAAATTCTTAGTTTAAGCAGAGAGTATGAAGACAAGGTATAGTTAATATTTAATGCTTACTACTGACAATGAAATTGAAGAATCTGAAGTAGAAACTCAGATTTGAGAATTTTTACCCCTAAATTGGAAATATTGTGGGAGAACCAGAAAATGCAAAATAGGAAGTATGTATTTCACAGCAGCAATTGTATAGTGCATTTGAACATCAAGATTCTCATGTTTCTTAATAACAGTTTGTGATGATAGTTTGTGTGGTGGGAAGATCTGAAAGAAATTCAGTATAACATAAACTGGTTTCCAGTTGTCCTTGATCAAGGATCCGCCAGGTAATGTACAATAAAAAAGATTTTACTCCAGCCACATGGGAATTGCAGATTGATGGGCTTTTCAGTTTAAAATGGCTATGCCTTCCTACAAATTTGGAAATCTAGAGCACAACTCTGAATTCAAACTTGTGAAAGAGAAAAAGTAATCTAATAAAGCTGGTGGAATGAAAAGGTATTTGAACTCTCTGCATTCAGAGGTCTCATTGTAGGACATGTCACTCTACAGACACCAAATGTGCTGTGGCATAATTCTCCTATAAATTGAGGACTTTATTTCATGATGATTCATTAGAACTTGAAGGAAGAGCTTATACAAAAGTATCTGCCATACAGAAATTATTGTTTTTATTACCCCACAATGTCAAGAAGCCAATGTCAGAACCTTTTCCTTTTGTACAGGTACCTGAGGGAATAGGTGCCCAATGCTCAAGGCTAGCACTAGTAAAGACCAGATATAACACATGTACAGATCATAGATGTGACTTTTATTAGGTGTTTGTTAGGGGTTTTTTACTCTTCAGATTTTCCCTCCATCTCATGTTTTCTGCATAAATCCCACTGTTCATGTATAAGCAGCATGACTAAACAATCTGCCTCACTTCCACCTTTTTCTTTCACCAAGAGCAAAATTAAATGGAAGTGTGATTGGAAGTGTGCACAGGGATTTGTGCTATAAGTTAGTGGAAGATGCCTGTAACTTTTAAGGCATCTTGTCTTCCCTTGCAGCTCCTGTCAGGGCGGGAAGAGGAAAACAGGATTTTTCCCTTCATACCCAACTGGCTTGTGAGAATGTTGGAAATAACCTGTGAATATTGAAGAGGCCCATGGCAAATCGAGTCTTAGCCAATGTGGAAGTACCTTGTTTGGCTTTTTGGTAGTCCTGCTTTAGTGCCTACTAAACACTTCCCAGTCTTTCCTCCATCTCTGCTTTGCCGCAGTTCCTTCACAAAGGAAATTGCATGTACTGGTGAGCTAGAACCTGGCAGCCAGGCTGTCACCAGCCATGTAGTTTCACAGTAGGAGGAGTTCTTTTGATTTCCTAGAATGTTCTTAGTAGGAGGAGATCTACTAGGTCTCCTACACAAGGATCATCAAGCCTAGCTTTTAAGTGGATGGCCCACACAAGGATTGAACCCGCAACGTTGGTGTTACCAGCCCCATGCTCTAATGAACTGCATTTTAGTAGTTCAAGTTATTGGGGAACAAAAGGAGAGGGAAGGGGGTGTGGGGGGTGTTCTAGGACACAAGGAAACAAAATTGAGGTCATGAGATTAAATGCTTTAAAGCTCTTTAGGTTTTTCTCAGTGGAGTACATATATTTACTTCTTTTCCTTTTCATCATTCTCAGAACTGTCAGTCATCTGGAATCTCTGATGGTATCCACATGCCTTATTTTCATTGTTGCCTTACACATTGTTTAATGAGATTTTTATCTCTTATCTCATAAATCATGATAAATTAAATTTTGTCATTGTTGTACCAGTACACGCAATTTGTCCTCAGGTCTGACACTGACCCTGAGACATGTTACATGAAAAATTAACTCAGACCTGTTTGGTTTGAAATACTCCATGATAATAAATTAGGATTAATAGTTCAGACCAGGAGGAGTTGTATTGAAGAACATCGTGAGGATATCCTATAATCTCAATTTTATTTGACATCCTTATTAGTTATATGGATGAGTAAAAATGGCACTAAAGATTTCCCAATGATACTAAATAGCAAGTGTTCTGAGTGCCAACTAGAGACAAAATGTTAATAGAAGAGGGCAAGGAAAGATCATTAATTGTATAGCCAGAAACTAATAAAGTGAAATTAGAACTGAAAAATGCAAGCTGGTCTGAAGTGCAGTGTTTTCAGGAAAAATCTAAGGAGAAATGGTCATAGAGAATTTTAATTAGGCATTAATCTGCAGCATGGTCTGACTCACGAGTACTGGTTGAGCTGGGTATATAAATATATCAGTAAAGAGGGATTCCTAGGCATAGCATCAATGGAATATAAGTTTAGAATTCAGACATCTGGCTGAAAGTTCTTATCAAATTCTCTTATTGCTCTTTATTTTACTGTTCAGATATATGTGCATGAAAACAATTATGAGGTTAGAGGTATTACTATAGGGGAATAGGTAGGAGATTTAGCTGTGGCTTACTTAGTATGTGGCCTAAGCAGTAATTAATTGCTGGCAAAGAGAAGCTAATAACCAAAGATAGAATGGAACATGTTGCATGTGGTGTGGGGATGCAATTAAAAGTAACAGGATGAAAATAAGGAAAGGAAAGATTAGGCACATGGTTAGGAAAAACTGTTTAGCAGTGAACCACATTAAGATATCAGTCTGTCCCAAGGAAGTGACAGAAGCTCTGTCGCTTTGTAACATGATATTAAAACAAACAAAAATATAACTCATACTGCTGAGAACAAATCTACATTCAATTAGGAGAAGGTGAACTGAGATAACCTCCTGGAGCTTTCTAGTGGTGCTTGTGTGTATTTCAGATCAGGTATATGTGAGCTTGTACTTTATGACAGAGATTTTCTTACTAAGCTATGGCTACGCCTGTTAGGTTGGCAGCCTGCATGTTGAAATGCATTGCCTGTTTAAATGGAACAGAAAATTATTTGTCCTGTAGCCCAGACCTCACTCTGAAATTGTCCAGACCTTCCACAATAAATCATTTGCAAAACAGCCACTTTCCCTTCCCACGTACTAGACCATTTTATATCCTGCAAAATTACAAAATAAGATTCCCAGTTCTCAGTGAAAACTGCCAATGTCTTCTGGGCATGTACATATTCATGTAAATATTTTGTAAGCAAAAATGTTTGATACCCATAAATTCTCAATGCCCGCGATGCTGAATAGAGGTACTTGACAAGCTTTCTGTAAATACAGAATAAGTTCATGTTATAAAAATACATGCTGACTTTTTTTCTCAGGCCAGAGACAGTTTTGTTTCAGCCAGTGTGTAGCAATGCTTGCAGCCTTCCTTGGTAGCTACAGAAGCACGTAAATCTCTTATGGTCCAAAGTCAGACATTGCAGGAAGGCAAATATCTTTCAGGAACTACAGATCAACAGATTTATCTGTTCCTCTTGCTTGGGGCAAATGTAGTTGCCTTAAAAACTTGAAAATTGTGTTTTGAATGCTAGCCAGTTTATTTTTTATCTTTTTGATATTTGATTTCAATTTCATGAATCCATCTTTTTATCCTTTCATTGGTTTTTAAGCCAAAATTCTGTCAACATTGTTCCCTTAATGTACAAAAATGTACATTTGTTCTGTTTAATTAAGCATTCAGTCTGTTTGCCAAGAGCAAATTACAGTTCCCCAGTCTCACCCTCACCCCTCCAAAATCAAATTTTGCAAAGTGGTGGGCAATTACTTCTCATATCTGATTGTTGTAAGTCATGCTTTGCTCCTAAGAGATTTTTGTAGTTTTCAATCTCTTACTATGTTAATTAATAGAAGAGCCAAGACCCAATTATTTCTCCTCAGATTGTGGCCTTCGTAGCCTTCAAAGAACAGTCTCCCCCACACCTCCTGTATCATTAGCCGCAAAATATCTTTGCAGAGATGATTTTGGCCTTTTCGCAAATCAAAGGATTCAGAGTGACAAATTATCCATCTTATACTCGAATGCATGCCAGATGGGACAACCTGCCAACTGTGCATCGTAGTGCGGATATGATCTGATATGGAGACATTTTCTCCACTCCTCCTTCCCCATCAAAAATCATATTACAAAAAATCAGGCAGTTTAAGAAAATCTGCGAAGATGAATTCATTCTGAAATACAGTGAAACATAAAAGCAGTTTTACTGAAGGAAGCACGCTGCACCCAAATGTCAGCTCACTTAAGTGAACTAACGTGTACCTGGTGCGATGGATGAACATAAGAGTCAAAAATGCATCCTTCCCTCTTGCCAGTGCTTGCACACACATCGTTTCCTTTGACTGCTTGATTACAAAGCAGACATTTCCTAATTGCAAGATAAGGAGCTTGAATTTAAATTGTCACAGTTTAATGGAAGAATCCTGAAGTCGCAATCAGGAGCAAGGATGTACTGCTCTTGTGCAGAGAGTAGGCTGGAAGAAATTTATTGTAGAAATTAATCTGTAATACAGAAGGTAAGAGGACAAGGAAACAGTTACATACAGGGGGTTTATTTTCATTATAAATTACAAATCTGAGGACTTCACCCAGGTACTGTTTATGCTGACTTCCAGAAGGACAAATATTATGTGAGTGCACAGCAAATAACTTGTATAACATCAGGAGCAGATGCAAGTGTGTTGCATCATCTCATTAAGCTCTTTTTAATTTTGATTTTTCATTTTTTTTTATTTTGGGGAAAAGTCTAGTATTTTTAACTCTATACTGCAATGCAAAATCTTTTTTTTAAAGGCCATTTTTAGAAAGGGAGGACTCAAGATCTTACACATGTTCCCATGTGTTCATCGTATGGTGGCAACAGTCTAAATTTACAGTTTTACAACCCTTTCTTATGAGCTCTAATGCTCACCAATCCTTGATGGATTTGTGAATACAAGAGTTCTTCCAGAAACATAGAATGAGTTGAAGATTGTGAGTTTTTAATAAAATCTTGATTTTTTTTTTTAATATCTAGTTTATTCTATAGTTCCAATGATTGCTACAGCCCTATTCTGTGCTTTTGTGGAATTGCTGTTGGATTAAATGGAAGTTGCTAGTGGAGGTTAATACAGAAATCTGGTCATTGTGATGCAACTGCAATATATGTTTTATTCTATTGTGTTAAAAAGTTCCTGCAGCAAAAAACGCAGATCATTTGACAAAATTTTTTGAAATTCTGATTTGTCTTCTCATCGCCTTTTGGTTTCCAGTTGAAGTCTGTTCTCAGTAGCTGTAAGTTGGAGGATCATGTTTCAGTGCTTTAAACATGCTGCTTGCTGAAAGTGAGCAGGACTCTTATGAAATTCAGCTGGCAGATGCTTGTTGCAGTCTTTCATAGGAGGAATGGTAAGGATTTTGTGCTTGAGTCACTAAGCAAAAAAAATAGTGTGCATTGATGATTGTGAAAACCATTATCTCAAAAGTTGCTTTGAAAAGTGAAGGGCTAAACATTTGTCACCTTTAACATGCTTTATCTTTTTAAATATTATCAATAGTTTTAATAGCCTAAGGACTGTGCTTAAAGCATGAGTCTTCTGCTCTTCTCTCTCATATACAAAGAATTTCTCCATTTAGTATCTTTCTGTGTCTGACATAGCATTGACATGAATTTATTTGTCACTAACCCATTAGGAGTACACAGGAGTAGTAACCCTGCTTTTTAAGGATGCAGAGATCTGACTAGAAGGCACATCAGCCTTCCTTTCTCATGCAAGCCAAGGATTCCTATTGTCAGATGCAGTGGGCATGAAAGCAGCAATTTTACAGCACAAAAACTCCAATAACATTTACTGCGGTTGGCTGAGATTGCAGTGCACACAGGCACTGCTCAGTCTTGGTTGCTTAAGCACCAGCTTCCCTTGGCTTTTTGCCAGCCTGTACGCTCCAAAGAGACAAGTCCTTTAAGGCGAAAGAGTTTTCCTTGTAACTTGCTTTGGGGTAAACAGACCATTCAGGCATAGTTTATTGCATTACATACTTGACTATGCATCCTGGAATGCAGCAAAGTAATTGGTAGCATTATTTTAATCGTTAGAATTCGTAGGTACGAGAGATGGTCTCTGAGCCAGGGAGGGAGGGGAAAGAAAAAAGTAAGGATGTTTCTGCCTGCTAAGTTGCTGATCATTTATTACAAAAGACTAAAAATATTCTCTCCATGGGAATTCTGTGTGTTTACACCAGTATCCCTGCTACAGTTACAGTAAACAGAATTAATTTGCCTCTTTTTGCTATTCTTCTCTTGAAGATAAATCCCATAACAGTTAGTAGCAAGATGCAATGTCAAAGAACAGTTCTGTTTATGTAACAGGATGCTTTGTTGTCATTAAAAAAACCAAACAAAACGAAGTCCTCAATTTGGAAATACTGTAATCGCAGAATACTTGCAAATTAAAAGGAAGTCAGTTACTGTAAATTTTGCCATCAATCCAACTCATCTTTGTGTTGAAAGATACTCTGTTTTGCATTAATCAGCAGTAAACTTATCCCATTATTGCCATAACCTGCAGACTTTACATGAAATGGTCTCTTAAATATTATTTTATATGCATTTCTTGAAGCTTCAATTTAACACTGCAGTAGCTATTCAAACAACATACAGTGGAATTTATTTGTAATAAAGCATATATCTGAATATACAGGAGGCTGACTTATCACTGAGTACAAAATATCAGCTGCTGCTGGTTGAGTCTTGTAGTTCATTCAGAAAGGCTCAAGGAAGAGTAAAGCTTTCCCTTGATTTTGTCACTAGCAGTTGGTGTGAGGGGACTTGTTTTTCTGTTCATTCTTAAATGTATAGAAACCACAAGGGGTTTTTTGTTGAATGCTTCCTTCTTTCTCCTCAGCAGCATCCTAGATTGTGTTCAGGAAAGCTTTAAAATACTGTCTGTGGCATTTCTTGAGTCTCTGGGTTACTTTCTGGTGGCTTGTCCTCTGCAGAGTGGTGAAAAGGTGAGGCTAGGGGTGACCTTGCACCCCCATCTCTGTGTACACCAGCTTCGAAATTGCTTCAGAAAACAAGTGAAGCACTTCTAATGAATTGCGCTTTTGAGTCTTTGAATCTGCACAGCGTCTCCATCAGGTTTTTACAGCTGGACTCTTCCTGTAATTGCTACTGGGGTGAGATGCACAACATGGGGTTGTGGAGCTAAGTACTCACATTGTTTTACTGGCCAAAAATATATAACATAGAGGGAGCAACAGACTTCATGGAATTCACACTTCTATATCTTCATGTTCTTCAACCCTTTCCGACATGCTGCTGATTTGCCAGCAGGCACTCTAGATGGGGATTAAAGGAATGGAAAAGCTAAGATATGGTTTCTTAAAGCAGCAGTATATTAGTAAAGAAGTTGTTTGTTATGTCTGATATATGTCAAAGATCTGTTTATTTTTATTGCTACTGAAAAATTAGAAAGAAGCACTTCACTGTTTTATTGTTGACATTGGAATATATAGTAATGCTCAGGAAAAAAAGTATTCACCCATAGAAACAATAATTGATACCTTATAATTTTCAGTTTCCAAGTACTTTAGCTCTTAATGTGCCTTCAGATATTCAGCATTTGTGGTGTATTTACGTGGATAATTCAAAAATAATAGGTCTTTTTCAAGTCTTTTTTGTGCATTTTTCAAGCACTACAGTATAAAGGTTACTTATGCCTTGTAATGTATGGTTTTCAAAATTTCAAAATTCACTGCAATATTTTTGTTCAGATGTCCTTCTTGTTCTATTGCCTCAAGGCCTTTAATCAGTGGTGTGTAATATGGAATATTTTTCTGTTTGTTTATAGTTTTATATGAATAACTCAAAATAATTGGCATCAGAATGCACCACAGCATCATGTATGGATGTCTTCTTCACTGAAGTTGAATTATTTCTTATTTTAATCTGGTCTCCCATTTAAAAGGATGTCTCTCCTTATTGTAGTGAAT
This sequence comes from Melozone crissalis, assembly GCF_028551555.1. Classification (NCBI taxonomy): domain Eukaryota; kingdom Metazoa; phylum Chordata; class Aves; order Passeriformes; family Passerellidae; genus Melozone; species Melozone crissalis. The sequence goes on along the minus strand of NW_026535784.1, from coordinate 27,478,131 downwards.
TCTGGCTACTATTATTTACCTAAGCCAGTAAACAGGAAGGCAGAGGTGGAGGATAGATTAGATATTTTTACAACTCCTTTCTAGCTTCTAGAAAGCCCTCCAGAATGAACTGCCTTGCAAGCCTTCTGGACTGGAGGCCCTGAGGGACTTTCCTAGGCAGGGTGGAGGAATCAGCCAGTTTTGAGCCTGAAAGGGAAATACTTCCTTGCCCTATTACAGAGATTTATACAGTTAGCTAGACATTTTAAATAGCTAGTTTTGTACAGAAAGACCAGCAGAATAACAATCAAAACAGTACAGGCTGCCTAGATTCATCTAGTTGCTTTATTGTTAGTAATACTCAGATCAACATTTGTTAAATAAATTTATCTGAAAGTTCTTTTGAAACAGTCTTGAGTTTTGGGTGCAACTTCGCTTCATTGTCATACAGTAACTTTCTATGATCATGGCCACAACAGACCAGATATTTTTTCCCCCTTTGTGTATATAGAATTCCTTGAGAAAGAGTTAAAATTCAAACTAGTAAAGAATGAAATGTTTATACTTGGTCATTTAAACCACCTATGTCTAAAAGGGAAGTGTTCTGTAGTACCAGTTTTGTGTTAGGGAAGTTGGGGGAGCTTCCTTCCTTCATGTGTGCTTTAGCAATGTTGATGTTCTTGTATGGTGTGCTGCCCCAGATTTAATCTGTTCTGTCATATCTTAGGAAGAGAGTGTGACTATCTGTTTTGCACCTGGAATCTTAAACTACCATGTATTTATGTATTTTTGAGTGATGGATAGAATACTGCTTCTACAAAAAGTTCAAGAAATTTGAAGGCAGAAAGAAAATGCAGAGAATGATTAAAAGATTGTTCAAGGGGGAGCTATGTATGGTTGGTAGTATATAATTTTTCTGACACTAATCCTGAAATAATCAAATGTGAATACTAAATAGTCTATAAACAATGCACTAACCTTTCATCTTAGTGATGATGATTAGTGATTCTCAACTTGCACAAGTGCAAATAATGTCTTATATCCTGGCAGAATTAAGTTGCAGTTAATATATGCATATGTTTCTATTTCCTGTTACTGCACTACCATGATTACAACAGAGCTGGAAACAAATTTAAAGAAATGTGAAAAGCGTATTCCTGTGGTTACAAAGACTTGAACAATTCAGTGGCATTTGGAGGCAGCCTTTGGGAAATCCTCTTGAGAGGTATGAAGTACAGGAACCTCTAGATGCAGTGCTCTTTCACAGTTGCATCAGTGCTGTTTGGTTCTTTTGGAGATGTTGAATAGTAAAGGAAAAAAGTAGTTGTAGATGCACTATTTCTACCACTCAAAACTTGCTCTCTGCTGATGTAAGCACCAGCCAGCTCCTTTGCCATGATTTCTGCCTCCAAGTGCGAAGCTGTTGCTTTGAGGGTTAACAGTGCTAAAATGGTGTGCTGTTTGCATTGCCCCTTGCCATAGCTGTCTGTTAATAGTGACCGTGAGATAGGAGCCAAGCCAAGGGGTGATGCAGCACAGCCTCTGATTTGAATCCACAGAATACATTAGAAAACTAGATCCCCTTTTTGTGGTGTATTTGTTGTTTGCCACCATAGGAATAAAGATTTCCATTGCTGCTGTGGAATATCAGTGGAAAACTAAACATACAAATAATGGGACTGCTCATCTGCACCCCGTATCAATTTCTGAAGTTGTTGAGGTGGCTTACTGAGGAGCAGGCATGACTCCCCCATTCCGCTAGCAGCATATGCAACTGATATGGGGATATTTTTTTCTGATACCATGCATCATCTTTGAAAAAAAGGCAAGGAAATGTTCTTTTTAGGCTCTTTCAGACCCAAACTGCTGGTAGCCACCTTGAGGCAAAGCAGGAAAGAAATGAGTGTGGATGGGAAAGCAGAGGTTGTCCTGGACTCCTCTGCCCTTAACTTCATCCTTCATGACTCATCTGTTTAATGCTCCTTAAGCAGTCAAAAAGTGCTGAGGAATGCCATATACTCAAATCTACAATTAAACCGATGCAAACAGGCACGAGCCTTTAACTCCCTGAAGTGATCTGTATGCCATGGATATGATATTTTTTTTGCCTTTTTATTCTTTGGAGAGATTGGGTATTGGGTTTTTTCCTCTTGTTCTATCTTAGTTTTAATCCTTCTTATCCTTTAAGTGTGCTCTTTTAATTTCTTCCTTTCCCTCTTTTTGCCCTTCTTCTTTGAAAGCATCTTTTTCTTATTAAGTCATTTAACCTTTATTAGACCATACCATGCCACTCCATCCTAGTTAGTACTTTCTCTTTTATCCCTTTTTCTCTTTTTTTAATGGACTCTTTTCATATCATTTTCTCCTTGTTCAGGCTTCCTACGTCCCCTTCCTCGTTCCCTTTGTTGTTCTCTCCATGGGACAGGTAGATCTCATGAAAAGGTGCTTTGTTCAGAATGTATCTGCCTTGGGGCAGCTATTTAATGAAAAAATCAGCTTCCACCCCATGCTCCTATCCCTCTGAAGCCCGATGCAATAAATGCCAATTACAGTTCTACATAATTAAAGTAACCATGTCATGTTTCTTTCTTAATATTAGTGTCTTCACATTAAAGAATGCAATGCTATGCAACGTGTATGTTTTTTTGAAACAAAAAAGAGACAATTTTGCTCCTAATCCATATTAAAACAGTTGTAATCTAGAATTTTCTTTAACCCTTCTGTTCTGAGAATAGTCTAGACATCTGTAGAAGGATCAGCAAAAACACAAACACGAGTACTTAAAAGTGTAGTTCCTTTATAATTGGGGATGAAAACTGACATCCTGCCTGCTTCTGATCCTTCTTACCGTCTTGTGGCAGGAAAACTATTAGAAGAGATGAAAATTGTTAAAAAAACCCACAAAGTCTTTTCTCTTGATGGCTGCTTTGGCTGTTGGGAGAATTTTCAGCTGCAGACAGGCCAGAAGATACAGAAAAGTATCAATCTTATGTGCTTTTAACAGAGCAGGATAATCTTAACCTTTTGGGTGCTAGGCTACTTATCTGCCCCTGGGAACTGAGATATTCCTCGATACCTTAATAGCCTTACAAGAGGATTAAAAGCAGAAATTACTGAGATGTTGGTACTGGTAATGGCACTAATTTCCACAAATGTGACCATTTTTGCTGTAGAGGGTAGTTGGTTTCAGACTTCTTGGTGAGATGCTCCCACTTGACCTGAAATATTGGAGTCTCTAATGTGTGTGTTTGATATGAAGAGGCTCTTTACACTCACTCTGTGGAAGTTAACATCTGGATTTGTGCTTTTCTCAATCTTTTTTACTTCCACTTTGTACAGTTTTGTAGGCCTGCTGTTAATGCATAATATTGTGCAAATGGCTAGATTTTAATAGCTGAAGCTAACAATTGGTGCAGAAAGAAAAATCTGTTCTATAAAGAAGGCTCTTATTCCCCCAAATGTTGTTAATATTATTAGGTTATATTTTAAAATTAATATATTTAACAGTCAAATGTCAACTCTGGAATTTCAAATTTTTCTGAAGAAATTAATGATATAAATGAACTACTGAAAGCAGTATAGAAAGGGTGTTCTCTGCAGTGTTTCATGTACACTTCATCCCATTAGAGAAAGTATTTTTGTTCAAGAGGTGAAAGGCAGTCAGCAAGCAGGACTTCAACAAAAGTGCTGTGTGTAAAAATGCTTTTTGCACAAGTGGAGGGACATAATATTAGAGTGGCATCAGGATATGATTGCAGTGACAGTGGCACAGTTATGTCTGCATGTGAGATGAATGATTAACTGTTGGACAAAGGATAAAAGAGTTTAAAAGTGCTGGAAAAAACATGCAGCGTTTTTCCTACAGTATGGAATTTTTACACAAAAGAAATAACCTGTCTGGACACGCACCACTGCCTTAGTGGCTCTCACATCACAGACAAGTGAGATCACACCTGAGGATGTTTTCCACCCCTGAAGGAATGCATGTCCTCAGAGAGAGCTCAGTTGCACTTTATCCAGCCATTAATTCAAAAGTTACCTTCCAGCACCCCAGCTGGTTTTCCAGCAGTGTCTGAGGGCCCTGTGCTGCCTCCCCACCTGCTCCAGGTGCTTCCTCTCGGCTGCCTTTGTGCTTCCCTCTTTTTACTCAATTTTGTTTTAAACATCTTTCATCATTCTTTCTTCAGTATTTTATTATTCCCTTGTATGCTAGTAGAAACATCTTCAACTTGTCTGAGTGCTTCTGTCTGCATATTTGCCATTGTGCTTTTTTTTTTCCTTTCTCAGATGTTTGCGTTTTTAAGGGACTTTGTTGCATAGGGGCTTTTTTTTTTTTTAAGGAAGGAGGGCAATTTAAATTGCTTTTCTTAAGGCACAAGGAAAGTAACTTTCTTTTTTCATCTCCTGTCATATTTTAGAAACATGTGAGTATTTTACTTGTGATTATATTATTGGTTTATCATTCAGTAGGTTCTCGATCATATTTCTCAACTGTATCTATATTCAGTATGTCATTATTATGTCTACGGAGCAATAAAATTCTGTGCAACAGGACAATGTGAATTACCTGGAGTATATTAAGATTTACGATGAATCACATAAAGAACTGTGGGGGGAAAAAAGAAATAGTAGTTTTCTTATTATTAGAATCCTTCACATCTGCATGGCCCTTTAATTTTTTTTAATTATAGATATTTTCTTCTGTAGTTTCCTCACTCTGTGTATAGAAAGCAGATACGCTGGCTCTACAGAAATAACGACCTTGCAAAGGAAAGACCTTACAAGAGTGTAATTTCTGTTCATTAATAGATAAGTTTGAACTGATTAATGACACCAATTTTGTATCTCTGAACTAATAGCTTGAGTTATTGTTTTCAAAATTGTTCATATTTTATTGGCTGTTTATTTTCTATTACATTGCTTTTCAGATTTATGGAAAGTACTTGGAATTATTATATCCTTCATTTGATGCAATGAATATATTTGACTGGACAGCTTTATGCATTCAGTGTTACGTGTTTTATTTTGCAGCTGAAGACCAATTTCTTAATTGCTCTTGTGTGTGTGGTTGTTTTGAGGTCTTTTTCTAAGCTGCTGTGAGGATTTGCGTTTACATATCAGATGTGAGGCTAAGTCTATGATTTCACAAGTTAGAAGTCTCAAGCAAGCTTTCATTAGCTCCTCTTGTAGTTTTGAAGATTGCAACTTGCCATTGCACTGTATACTTGCAATTGAATTTTAAACAATAATTCCTAGGTCAAAACTCAGTAGCTGTTAATACAGAAGAAAAATCTTTGTGGAAACTTTTCCGAACTGTTAATTGAAATTTCCATGGAAATTTCTTGCTCTGGACTGCTAAGAGCAAAAACAAGAAAGGAATACTTTTCTGCCTGGGGCTTTTGTGGTCATACACCATAGAGATAGGAGCTGTATAGAAATTTAACTTTGTCTTTTATAGACTGCACTTTGTGTTTAGTCTGAACCCAATGATTTTAAAACATCATTGTAAGAATGGTAAGAATGTAAGGAGTCATTTTTCTCTTGGAAGTAATAAACATGCCACATCCTTAAAAGACAAAGTGTGAGACATAGCTGTAGTTGCTCAGTTTTGGTGCCAAGAATAAGTGGCTTGGAGAAAGCTTAGCACCCTTATCCCTAGGGAGATGTAAGTTGTCACAGGCAGCACCAGACACAGTAACTTCTCACTTGTGTGCTGCTAAACAGTAGGGACATGTCACAAGTATAAAAGACATTCATAAAGTAACAAAATGCATTTCTGACATGTATTTCTATTTTTATTAACAGTAAGTTTGTATATGCACAAATACCTAGAGTATGATGTAAAATACTCATATTCCAAGAGCTGTAACAGTGCTGCAAGTATCAAACACAATATGATTTGTTCTTCATTCTGTAAGAGCAGATGTCTTTCCTAGAGCTGTGCTCCTCACTGTATTCTTATGTGATGCAAAATGAATTGGGAGTGAAGAGGGACCTTATTACTGTAGTAGTAGTAGTGAGATTGAACCTAGTAAATACCTTTCTTGAATGTTCTTTCTGGATATTTACTTTTCAAGTAAGATTTTATTTGCTCAGCAATGATTCTTGTGTGTGAGTTTTGCTGTTTCCACCAAAAAAGGTAAGTAAATGTATTAGAGGAATGGTGGATATGGTTAAGCTCAGGCTTTAATGAAATGGCCTAATTGATAGACAGTGAGAATACTTTAAATGGGAGTAAACTCATCTGCATAGAAGCTAGTTTGCTCTTCTCTTTTGTTCTGTGTACACAAACTGGAAAACTCAAAGTGCATCTTTGTTTAGTGAAAGTTGTTGCTGAGGTAGAAGACGCACAAACCAACTAGGGTTGGCTTTTACAGCTTAAGGACCAGTAACCAGAATTACCATGTTTTTATCAGTAAGAAGAAACTGTTAGAAAGCTGTTTAAGACTACTGGAATTAGCAAAAGTCTCCACATTAATCAAACTACTGAGCACTAACTGTAGAGGGAGTAAATGTGGCATCTTTGCCTATGTTCAGCAAAGATCTGTACCAAGTACAGTGCAATTTGGAGTATCTGGAGGGTTTATCGTGTCAGAGTTCACACATCCTGTTGTACCTGATGAATTGACCACCTGGGACTATGAAAACTGACATGAGATTAGCTGTACATGTAACTGTAATGGAAAACAACACTGGCATGAGCAGCAGCACATCAGCCATCATTTCTTTCTTGGGATTTCCTAAAGAGAAGTAGCATAATCTCTCACTTCAGTATATGAGTCATTTACTTTGATGGCCCAAATGATTTTCATCTATATTCTCACCGTGTGACAAAGATTCAGTAGTGTCCCCATGGCCTACATTTGGGCGAGGATTGAATATAAATGGTCATAAAGGAAGAGTCATGCCTCTGGCAGATGTGATGTTTTTTCTGCAATTTAATGTTTTGGAGACATGATAAATAATAATCAAATGGCGTTTGCTTAAAGAAGCTACAAAGCTCCTACTGGAAACAATGAACAAGATTTATATCAGGTCTCTGAGCTTGAATGAGGCATGGGCCCAGGGGCATTGCAAGTGCCTTCATTTTATATACTTTCCTACTAGTCTGACTCACCCCCCAGGTTACTGTCAGAGCTAGTCAAAACCAGGACATGTTCATCCATGTGGTTGTCTGCTGGCCAAGGCTAGACTTTGCATGGCAGCAACCTCAGCCAGTTGGGTTCTAGAGAAAGTATATCCATTGTGATTCATGGGATAAGGGTGTAAGTTTCTTGTATCTAGACTTCCAGAATTTTTAGGTCTGGCTGGCAGCTGCATGTCATGGTTTAACCCCAGCCAGCAACTAAACATCACACAGCCACTTGTTTACTCCCCTATCCCAGCAGGATGGGGAAAAGAGAATGTGTAACAGGAAAATGGAGGAAACTTGTGGGTTGAGACAAGCAGTTTAATAGTTGACATAAAATATAGTAAGAAAAACTAAATCGTAATAAAAAGGAAAATAACAAAGATAAAGATAAGTAAAGCCCATGAAAGACAAGTGATACAAATGAAAATAATTTTGCTCATCACCAACCAACTGCTGCCTGTCCCTGAGCAGTGCCTTCCCAGCCAACCTTGCCGCTACTTTATATGCTGAGCATGACACCCTATTTTATAGAATATCCTTTTGACCAGTTTGGATCAGCTGTCCTAGCTGTGTCCCCTCCCAGATTCTTGTGCACTCCCAGCCTCCTCACTGGCAGGGTTTAGAGAGGAGCAGAAAAGGCCTTGCCTCTGTAAACACTAAGTAATAATTAAAATATCACAGATTTATAAACACCGTTTCCAGCACAAATCCAAAGCATAGTCCCATACTGTGAGGAAAACTATCTCTATCCTGGCCAAAACCAACAGACTTGCAGCTTCTTTTTCCATTTAAGTCATGTCCAGGTCTCAAAAATTTCAATCCATCCTCATTAACCATGATGCCCATTAATTGTCATATAATCATAAAACCATAGAATGATAAGAGGTTGTAATGGACCTTAAAGATCATCTAGTCCCAATTCCCCCTGCTTTGGGCAGGGACACTTCCCACTAGACCAGGTTGCTAAAGGCCTTATCCAAATTGGCATCAAGCACTGCCAGGGTTGGGGCATCCACAGCCTCCGACAGCAACCTGTTTTGCTGTCTCACCCTCAAAATAAAAAAAATTCTTCCTATTATCTAACCTAAATTTCTCCTCTTTTTATTTGTACCCATTACTCCTAGTTCTGCCACTACAGTTCCTGATGAACGGGCCTTCTCTGGTTTCCCTTTAGGCCTCGTTCAGATACTGGAAGGGTGCTATGAGGTCTCCACACATCCTTCTCTTCTCCAGGCTGAACTACCCCAGCTTTCTCATCCTGTCTTCAGTGCTCCTCTTATCAGCCCTCCTCTGGACTTGCTCCAACAGTTCTACATCCTTCTTATGTTAGGAGCACCATAACACAGCACTCCAAGTGGGATCTCACCAGAACAGAGTAGGGGGAAAGAATCTCCTCCTTTGACCTGCTGGCCACACTACTTTTGGTGCAGCCCAAAGTTTGCTTGGCTTTCTGGACTGCAAGCACACAATGCCAGGTCTTGTTGAATTTTTCATCAATTATCACCCCAAGTCTTTCTCAACAGGGCTTGTCTCAACCCAGCCTGTAGGTGTGCCTGAGATAGCCCAGGTGCAGGACCTTTGATACAATATAGAGATACCATTCCTTTGGTTTGTGGATCACCCCTGAAAAGTGTCTGGTAAAAAGTCCTTAAATATCTACAAATGTCCACTGAGTTCCTTTAGTCCATGACTTGGTGCTCCATCTGTTCTAGTGGTCACTCGGGACAGGAGAGGGGATGTGTGCTGCATGGAGGTATTGGGCACCAAAGACATCTTAGGTGTAGTCACTACTGCATTGCAACTGCTTTTTTGAGGCTTGTCCTTCATTGGTGTAGTTAGCTAATACTATAGTAGTTCCTTTAAAACACAACTCAGATCATGGGTTACAACAGTTTAAATGTATATACATGTGACTCTTTACCCCTGGACCTTTTGGGCCAGTTTATAGGGTTTAACATTGCAGTGAACTCCTCCCCTTGCTCCTAGCTTGGCTAGCAACAAGAGATCCCAGATACAGCAATTCCCATAACATGCCAAAAAAATCATCATTCAGTTTTCCCAGTCTGGTGCATGATAGGGATGTGATATTCTCCCTCAATGCCATGTGTCTATGAGATTGTTTTGAAAATGAGTCCTGTGTTCTGATTCAGTTCATCCAGGGTGGTATGTGTGACCATAAAGCCTGCTTTTCCAGGCCCAGGATAGTATTCCAACCAGTGGCATGGGCTACACAGTATTTTTCCCACCATCCAGTGTCGCTTCCACCATTGTAAGCACATGGTTAAAAAGGTGCACGGTAATGTGATATAATCAGCCAGGCTTTCCCATATTATTTCAGCCTTCACCCTCTATACCAAAAAGGCTTTATCTGCTTTACTGGTTTGATTATGGGGCATATTTGACATTTTTGGATAACCTGTGCAATGGCATCAATTCCCTTCAGCCACAAGCCCATCTATCTCTTGCATGCCTTCCTAAATGTCCTGATGTGTCATTAGCCCATTCAGCTATAAAAGTAGCCCACCTTTATGTTCCCAGTCCAGCTCCATCTGAGCCACTTCAATTCTAGCAGTTGGGTCACCTGTTCATTCTTTCAGTGTTCCTCAGTGCCCCAGCTCTTGGGTACGTGAGCATCTTGTGAGGTACTTTTATAATCACATTCTCTACCTGAGCAACAATGTCTTGCCATAATTCAGCAGCCCAGAGGGGTGGGTGTATCACACCACTGTCGGTTGGCCTGCTTCCATTGCTGCAGCCACCACCACAGAGAGCTTGCCACCATCCAGGAGTCGGTACAGAGATAAAGGACTGGCCGCTTCTCTTGTTCAGCAAGATCTAAAGCCAGCTTCACTTCAAGTCATTTTGCAAACTGACTTGATTCACCTTGTCCTTCAGCACTTTTTGTGTCTTGTCCTGTAGGACTCCACACAGTCCAAACCAGTATACAGTAGGTATGCTGAAGATAAATTAGTCTTTGTCCTTTTCAGAAGTTCTGTACAGCTAGAAGAGGTTCTGAATATAAACCACTGAACATGAAAACACTTGAGATTTTCCATTTGTCTCTAAAGAAGAGCGTATAATACATGTAATGTGCCATGAAGAAGTCTATACTTAGGAAAATTCAATAGGTCTTCACCCAAATTTTACTGAGCGCTATAAAATATTTTGAAATCTATGCATGAAGCTTGTGATGTTATGGAATAATATTGCCATGCAAGCATCTTATTTTGTAACTGTTCTAGCAACTCAAAATAGCTCTTAGTTTTGGTTCAGTTTTTCAGTGGTACTGAGAGATTTGAAAAGTCTTGAGGAGACTATCTACAAAGTCAGGTTTTTACTCCTAAACATGTGAAAAAATTTTTAAAAGAGCAGTTTGGTTCAATGATTATTATTAAATGATAAAAACTAAAAGAGGAAATCTTGGAACTGAAATATACCTATTTAAAAATAAGTATTCACACATGCAGGGCTCTACCCTGTTTTCATTGCCAGTTTAGGCTACACAATTAATCAGTGCTTCTGTTATCTCGATAATCTGTCTGCTTGCTGCTGTAAATAACTTACACTTGCTGCTGAAGTTGCTGACAGCTATTTAGGCTTTCAGCTTTCAAAAACGCTTCTAATTGTACATGTTTGCAGCTTCTTAAAAGCATTTGCTTCTGAGATAATTTTTGCAGCTAATGTACCTCAAAGTCTTCCTGTTTGTTTGTATTTATTTTCTTTAGAGTTGTATTTCTAAAGTGTGAATCTCTCTAATAGATTCAACTCACCTGAGACTATAAAGTGACCCAGTAGCTTTTAATGAAAAAATATTACCTTGTTTGTGAGATTGCTGGTTTATCTTTGTGGAAGACAGGAGATTCTCCTGTAATGCCACATGTAACCTGTGAAACCTTGCACCTTGGGTAAGGATGTGCAGATGAAATTTTCACACTAATACCTCTATGGAGCCAGGAAACTGAGCTGCAGGGAATTCTGTAGGGAGCAGGTGGGATGGGTTACATGTGCTTTCCTACCCACAGATGGTGGAAATTTGAGCAGTATCAGAAAAAAATCCGGTGTTCTGAGTATGCCCTCCCATTCCCTGATGTGGCTGCAGTGTGGAGTCATCGCTCAGCAGGACACAAAGCCTACCCTTGCTCCACCTCTCTGCAAACACATTTGTCTGTGCAATTCTCATTGTAAATTTGTTCTGAGAGCAGAGGACATTTACACACAGAACATCTCCCATTTCAGGAGCAGCAAAGAGCTGTTGGTACATAATTGATTTCAGCAGCAAGACCGCTGGACGTAGGGGCTCTTGCTTGCTTGTGATCACACCACTGACTATGCCAGGAGTAAAAAAAGAGATTTCCTGACGTGCTCTGCTGCGAGCTTACCATGAAACAATTCTCCCTCCTCAAATGTTTGGTTTTAGCCCCCGGTGGTAGTTATAAAAGCATGTTAAATACCAGACTTCTCAGCTTGAGACCATCTGTTTCCCTTGCAATCATGTACCACCCCCACACACGGGTTCCTTGTCACCAGTGTTGCAGTTTCAGCAGAAGACAAAAAGAAAGGTATTTTCCTATGTGATAGTTTAGGCAGAAAATGGACCTGGGAAACATGTTTAGGTGGAGAGGGTGTGATTATGCTAGAAATAGAGGGGTTTTCCCCACAAGTGGAAGGCAGCAGGCTTTCAGGGAGTCCAGTCATTCAGATCTCTGCTGGCTCTGTGCCTGTGTAAAATCTTGTCCCACTTGACTGGGGCATGGCTTGCTTCATAAATCAGCAGTGTTGCATGGTGAGCAAGCTGTCTTCACAAGTGCTCTCCCAGCATACCTAGAATTGCTTTTGCCAAATTTGTTATGGGTGAAATGACAGCTGTTAGGTTTAAAGGGAGTTTACACACTTCCTCTACATTAAGTAATTTGAAACACAAATTCTGCATATGTAGAAATCAGGTTACTATTAGGAGGTTTCAGATATTTTTTTTTTAAGAACTAAATAGTATGTGGAATCTTTATTGCTACCAGAAGAGCATAAAATTGTAACGAATCATTTTTTTAGTCTTTGCTTATACCAGAAGAAGCAGCAACATTTCTTTTGATGCTAAAGTTACTCAGAAGTCAGAAGCATCATGGAATGAATTCAGCTTGCATTTACTGATGATATATGGGAGATTTCATCACATTTCACTGCACCATGGTGGTGATATGCTTTGTGCTTATTTGTGTGTATTTGCAATTGTTTCTAAATCTTATTTTCAAAAAGAATATTTAGCTCTGCTCTTCTGAGGTCTTTTTGTGTATACTATCTAGTTGGCTATTTAAATCAAAGTGGGTAGTATTGGGCTGTGATTTCTCTACCTTTTACTGGTTCTGTCAGTGTCTGTCTGAGAACTGCAGCAGTGTTATTAAATGGAAGAGCTTACTATGACATAAATCAGCCATGTTTTTTTAAGGAGCTTGGTTTGGGCAAGAAGCTGTAAAGTTTACCTTGTAACTGATGTGAAAGATCATCATCTGCTGGAAACTTTGTAGCTTTGTAGCAGCAACACAACTAAGACATAATGAAGATACATCCAGGAAAGACAAAACCTAGTCATTTGTGAAAATATATATAGAATTTAGGTGTAAGAAGAACTGATTTTCTCATTTTCTGTTTTATAAGTTTTAAAATTATGAACTTTCACCCCTATTTTTTTGTTTCATATAGAACAAAACTGTTTATTATCATTAATTAAACTGTATTTTAATTATCATTAATACAGTAAACTTATGCTTAAACTTTTCAGCATACTGCTGTCCTTCACAGCACTTGCAAAATACATAGTGAACACATAAAAGTCTCTAATTAAATCACTCTCCATGTCCACTTATACCTCTGAATTTATAGGTTTGTTTAAAATGCTGTGCTAGGTAGGGGAGAGTTTTGTTGATAAGTTACATGAACTGAGGCAGTGAGGTTGACAGGTAGTTTTTATTTCAACTCTAAGAAATTCAAAGTTGAGGTTTGATTTGAGGGTTAATGACTCAATCTTGCTACTGAAAAAGGAAGCAGCTGTACTGGAAACCCAGAATACCTTTTAAGAAATCTTTTGCAATGGATTTGTTCTCTTGATTGATGCCTAACTAGGTTTGATTGTCATAAGAATAGAATAATATCTTACTAAAATCAAGAGTGGTTTTGTTGGGTTTTTTTTCATAAGGAGGAAGAGGAAAATTCCAATTCACATCTACGCCTAAAAAGCTTATTTAAAGTCATTAGAGAACAATAGTTCTTTAGTTTGCTCTTGTGGAGGCCTCCCCCTATTATGCATTTCTCTTCCTTGACACAGTTAAGAGAAAAAGTATTTAAAAGCTATTTTGGAAGCTTGGTTCCCTATTTTTTTTCCTGTCTTTCATAATCTGCTTATTTCTTATACTTGAAAACCAATCAATTAAATGAAATGATTTGGAGACAAGAATTCACCTGGTAATCTACTGCTTTATTTCCCTCTTGCTCTAAGGCCCAAGCTGCAGTCTGTAAGAATTTTTTCTTTGACTCTAGAGGCCAGGATTAAATTCCTTTTTTAAAGTCAAGCCAGAGTAAGCATCTCACTTCTGTGTTTTCCATAAAATTTTGATTATTATGATTTTTCTAATGAAACTGTATATGCTTTCTCATTTTTTCTCAGAACTTTTCTCTCATCTCTTCACTTTTGTGAGGTCTCCTCTGTGTATTATTCATTCAACCCCTTTTCTGTGCAATTCTACCATTTTCCCCCCATGGATTTCTTTTCATGTCACTGCCCCTGTTCTGTTTTCATTTCCTCCAAAGCAAAACATGAATCCCTCTTATCTGAGTTCTTTCAAATCTGATGAAACAAACTCACCTGTTTTTGCTTAGAAGTCTTATATTGTGTGTTCCCATTCCTAGCTTATCTTTCACAGATTTTATTAGTGTGGCCTTGTGTGTACAGACAAGGGTTGAGCATGCAGAAATTGGTAAAGAATTTAATTGCTTTTAATGAACTAATTTTAGCAGCCTTTCAAACTGCTGTTGGATTTGTAAATTTGCAAAATGTTCAAGGGATGGCATTAACTATTGCAAGTCCATGACAAAAACTTCAGTTGACCTATTTAATGCAGAATTTTTCCTCTGGCTTTTGAATTTGAGGAAGACTTGGGGTTTGCTCCTTCTTCATGAATGTCAGCCATATGTCAGTAAAAGTCAGGTTTAATAGTGAAAGAACCTTTAGATGCTCTTTTATTTATTGGGCAGAAAGGCAGGCTTTTGCAGCACTTGTTGTGTCATCTGTAAGCATTACATAATCATGACTTGTGAGTGTATTTTTTCAGGTTAAAAGTTTTAAGAGTTTAGGTTTTCTTAACCTGTACAGTAGTAACTATGCTTCTAAAATAAATAGCTTCGGCAAATTGTTTTTCTTGGAAGTGGTAGGAAATAAAATCAGAAGACAAAGGAAAACATACACATAGCTCACTCTGGATTAATGATTTTGGATAGGAACCAAACTTATCTAACACTTGAGAATGCTAAGAAATCTATTAAGAAGGCATACATCAGACTTTGCAATGGGAACTGCATTTAACTCCAGCTAATCATGGCGTAAGAGATGAGTACATATTTTAACACACTGTGACTGAGTGATTGTAGGACTTACCCAGGTACAGCTGAAGCATAGTTCTGCTTTTTGACATTTATTTATAAATCACAATTTTTGCAGTCAAAATGAAGTGTCTATCTGTATTTAGTATAAACATAATGTGCAGGGTGAGCAATGTGGGAAATGGCATACTCTGAATCATTTCACCCGTGTTTTACAGGCAGGTTTTGGCTATGTACTTCAAGGTTTTTCAAATTCATTTTAGTCCCCTGTCACCATTTTGGGAAGCTGAATTTTTCTCCTTGTACAAAGTCTTTCAGCTGGACTTCTCCAATTTTGTTTCATGTTTTGTTTTCTTTCAATGGAAACCTCAATTCTGTGATTAACGAGTTAGTCTTCTATTTGTTAACTGCAAGCACGTTTCTCCACTGATTTCCATGAGTTAGCAGCAAAGAAGATTGTATGAAGCTAACAATAATTGCATAACTTTCTCACTTCAGACTCTAAATAAGAATGAAAGATGATTTAATTTATGAAGATGAAAACAGATCTGCTCTGATTAGGAAAAAAACCTTACTTAAGTGAAGCCTGTGGTCTTGGTGATCCCCTGTCACAGACTATTTGTCTAGGAGACTGCTGTACTCCAGTGGGGGGAAAAAACCCCAAGCCCACAGTCATGCAAAACATCTGAACCCCACTGTGGAGAAGCCAGGCCAGGAGCACACCACTGAAGGCTGCATTATTATATTTAGAATCTCTGGATAATACAAGCTGAGTGTCATTTTTTTGTCTCAAGTGAGCAAGCTTTTCTCATTTCTCACAGTGTGATACCAACTTTTCCCAGTTTGATATCCAGTTAAATTGTTGGAAATAAGTCAATGACATTTTACCAGTGGCGGGTTTTGTTAGGTTTTACGGACCTCGGATCCTAAAAAGAGAATATAAATAAATGTCTATTAGTATCCCTGCTAACTACTGTGTGGGTTAGGCTGGAGTGGAAGGAGATGGCATTTGTGTAATACAACAGCAGAATTGGAAGTACACTATTGCTTCTCTTTCTTCCGTTGTGCATAGCTGCCATCCTGGGTTTTATACCCTCTGTTTTATTTCATTTTCTTGTAAAGCAAAATCCTAAGTGTGTTACCCCAGCAGGTTAAATTTCAATTTACTTTAGCAGTGTTTCTGTATTTTTTCTTCTTTCATCTTTCTTCCTAAATCCCTCTGGGGATAAATAGGCCACTATTAGGAAGATTGTTTCCTGAACTAGTTTCTCTAGTGCTTTTTCACTGAAGCTGAAATATATATCTCAGGTTCAGCTTTCATAAGGTGATTAAGCTTCCACAGTTCAGTTGAAAACCAGCAAAGTCCAGTTTACTTTGTTACTTTAAATGACTGCCTTAAGCATGGAAACATCAGTGGTTTTCCCTGATCCAGGTGCTATTTGTTCTCCAAATCTGAGCTCTTTCACCCCACATGCTTTTGTAGCTACTTTTTGTTAGCTGAGCCTTTATATAGGTACCAGATATGAAGACATTATCTCTTTATGGTAGTTAAATTAAACAGATTTTGCCTGCCATAATATTGACTGTGTGATACATATGTATTGAAGGGGTTAATGGAGTGGTTGCAGGCTGGAGGTGTTTATGTTGGAATGCTTTGAGAATCGATTCCAGCTAATGGAAAAAAATGCTTTAAAAGTGAGCTGGTTCCGTTCCCACAGTGAACAACAGAAGAGTGGAAACAACATTTAATAAACCTTTCAGAAGTAAACCCTGCCATTTTTCCTTCCACCACCACCTGTTGAAGAAATGCCCACTTTCTTTTCAATGGGCAGGATTTCTTCCTGCACTGTATTTGCCTTACTTTGTTAGGTAACAAGAGAAAAGTCTTTGGACAAAAACATACTAGAAAAATGTGTTTTGCTCATGTGTCATCTAAGGCCTAAGTTTTATTGACTTTGCAAATTTTTGCTTAAATTGCAGGTTGATAGTAGCCAGCCTTAGTATTCCTAATCAGCTGCCTCTAACTATCTGGTTTCCAGTAAATTGAAGAAATTTGACTATATGCATCTTGTTCTACAAATATGGATGCCACAAATATGGATCCTTGTTGTACTTGGATTACAGGGGAATGTTGCGTCTTCAGTTCTACCTGTGTGCCATCTTTATTTTAAATTTATTTGAGGGCATTTAGAAGATTTGGCAAACATAACCCTTTACTTATGAAACTAAAACATTGTTACATTTTTTGTTGTTCAGAGAGTTTTTTTACTCTAGAGTTCTCATGCAAAGTGGAGGGGCTTACAGTAGTGGTTTTGCTTTGCTAATTAAGGTGATTATATACAGATTTAAATTAAGTAAGAGTTTTGTTCTGTTGATAAACCCTGCTTAAAAATTCCAAGGTTTACTTTCCATTGAGAATTGGCATGATTTTAAATGCAAGGCATATTTGTTGTGAACCATGAACAGTCTTTATGAGACCTGAAGAAGATTTGTGAAAACAGCCTGTAATAAAAATCACACATGCTTCATAAAACAGTACTTGATAGATATCACTTGCACCATTAAGAACTAAACGACAAAGGATGTAATTTCAGTTCTGGCATACAATATTAATCGAAAGGCTTTAAAGCATCTTGCTGATGGGAACTATGACAACATGACATTGAAGAATAACAAACTGCAGACATCTATCTTAATCAGATTTTCAAAGTAAATGTCATAAAATAGAAAGTTATGTTATCTATCTTCATAGGGTCACATATCATATAGGGTACAGCTTTTCAGCTTGTTTATTCTAAAAATACCAGGGTCAAAAAAATGTGCCTTTCAAGTAAGTTTAAAGCTCAGTTAATATTCTTTACAAAGTTTTTGGGAATAGATAAGTAACTGGTGCTTTCTGTTTCTGGAGCAAGGTTATAAAACATTAGGGAGAGCTGAATTATAAAACAGCTGAGAATGCACAAGTATTATCCATATGAAGATGTTAAGGGAAAATATTATGCTCAGTGGATGTGAAATAGACAAAGTTACAAGTGTACCTTTAACTGGAAGAATTATGCTCCTGTAGATAACACAGCTGAAAGACATTGGTAAAAGTATTTTTTCTTCACTTCCTAAAGCTTGCAGATATTTTGCATGACTTGTTTCTTTGTCTTCCTGTGTGTATTTAAGTGGTAAAGAACAGTATCCTTATAGCATGTGGGAAATGATCAACATGTACTTTGTGGTTTAAACACCACTGTTGCGTGCTGGGGACTCCTACTGCCGTCCAGGGAGTTCCAGTTACTTCTTTCCACTCCTCATCTGGTCTTAGACAGATACCACATGAGAGCCATGGGATCATTTTGAGTTTCTCCACAGTCAAGTAAGTCTTTCTTCCCTTTCAGGACAGAAGCCTTTATTTCTCTTTAAAAAGTAAAGTCATGTTGCAATCTAAAGGAAAATAGTAAAATTAAGGTTTTCTTTATTATTTCTCCCAAATTTAGAATCATGAGCAAGGCAATGCAATCTTTCAGAGCTTATCCTGCATTAAATTCACCGATAGTTTCTCAGTCCCAGATAGCTTGACAGGTTTTCAGACCCTACAGGCATTGCACTGATGAGGAGACAAACACTGGCCCACTTTGATCAAGCTACTTGTTTGACTTTTGCCCCTTTTATATTGTAATAGTATACACACACACATACACACACACACACACACAGACACGGTGCATATCTAGATCAAAGTGTCCTTGTCACTTCTCCTTATGCTTGTCACCATGCATTGAGCACAGAGGAAGTCAGCAGCAGCGGCTGGGGGTTAATTCTGTTTCCATCTCTATGTCCATTAGGTATAAACCAAGCAGAAAAGGATGGGCAAGCTGACAGCAAATCAGAGTGAAAGGGCTCTCCTCTGGTGGTGGGCAGTCTGTCACCACAGTCCCTGGGTTGAGTGTGTGGCTTGGATCCTTAAAGCATTTGGCAGAGCAGAGCAAATTTGGATGTGAATGAGACTAAGCAAATACTTGAGATTAACCACAAAATAAGCACATAGAGCAACTTGTTTTAAATTACTCCAATAGCTTGTAGTAAATGATCAGAAAGGAAGCTTTGAGCCTTGCACACCCTGGCAGGAAAAACTGAACTGAAACAGTGGTTCATTCAAAAGACGGATCTGCCTAATTGCAAATGAGCACTTAAATACTCAATTTTTTTCTCAACACATAACCTTCTTTATGGTTTCATTAATTAAATATGGCTTCTCATGGAAGGTGCTCCCAGACCAGAGACTTGTGGAGTGATTGGTTTTAGTTGCCCACAGGATCCCTGAAGCTGTGGCCGTAGCGGTGCAGGTAGCCTGTCTTGCCCCTCCATAAGCAGGAACCTAAAAATGAGCTCCTTTGGGAGCTCTAGGAATAATTAAGCCATAATGCCTGCTCTTTTCAATTTGCAGGGACTTCTGAGGTAAATCCCACTACTGCTTACAGTGCTTTTGGAGATGTGACCATATGTCAGTTAGGTAAAATTTCAAGTCCATTGAAGGGTTTTATTGAGGAAATCAAACCAGGTCTTATAGAAATTATTTTTACTGCTAGCAATCAAGGGCTAGCAGATCCGGGACCAGTGGCTGCAAACAAAAGGTTGTATTCTTTTAAAGTTTTCTGAACATTTCATGCATTTTCTAAAACATTGTCTACTCCAGATTCTTACATCCAGTATGTGTTAAGGATATTTCCTTTACCGTGGCAGAGACTTTTGTAAAGAGAGAATAGAAAAGGAGCAGCCTGACCAGAAAGAGTTGACTCTCATAGACATAGATATTGAATAACATTTTGTTCACATTTGAAATGTTTATATCATAATGGAAGACTTTGCTTTTGTGTTTGTCATGGGAATCTAAGTTCACATTAGTTATACTCTGTTTAAAAGCCTAATCCTTATCAAATGGAAATCACCTCTCTTTTTCTTAGATGAGTAGCTAGCTGACAGGTCTCAATGATCTATCTCTTATAGAAAGACACAAAATATGAAACAAATTACTTTTTGTCATGGATGCTTGGTCTGCTTTTCTGCCTCTGAATTAGCCCCTTTCCCCCGCATGGCTGTAGGTATCAAAAGTCTCTCCTTCTTATGCTGTTAAAATTTTGTAACAATTAAATGATGAAATTAATTAAATGTAGATTACTTTTTGAAAAATAAAAGACGAAAAGGTTTTGTGAAAGGCTACAAAACTGCATATCATTTACCTCTGCAGTTGAAATGGCTCCTTTGCTTCACTGTGATTCCCCAGGGAAAATAACAATTTAAATACGCTTTGAAAAAAATCATGTAACTGTAGTAAGACAGCTTTCTACCCAATTTCTTGTGACTTTTCGGAGTTCTGTGCATATGTTCACACACATAATTATCTGATCTTGACTTACTCAAGAAATGCCTTAAAAGTGTGGAGTTTGTTTGTTGCACCTGAAGAACTTTGACAGACTGGTTGCTGGGCCAGTTTACGTTTGCTTCTTGCTGCAGAAATCTTCTCTTTAAGATGAATGGGATTGCTCTACAGTCATTAAGGTCTAAACCAAACAGGAATGTTATAATTAAAACTTTACATCTTTAGACCTAAACCTACCTGTACCTACCCATATCTGCTTAATTTTAGAGTAAATTAGACATTGCCATTTAGATTAAATCAATTAAGATAGCTTTTAAAATCCAATTTAAAGCAAAGCAACTGTTCCTCTCTGGAATAGTTTTTAAGCATTTCAACCTAATTGTACTTTATCAAATTTGAATGCTTTTTCTTCTAATAAGTGGGTTGTTGTGAGGGAGCTGGCCAAGTCCCAGGGCTGCTGTCTTTTCAATAAGCAAGGGAAGATATATTTCCCTCTAGGATTCCAGTGGTTGATAGGGAGGAAAGAGAAGTTACAGGGTCTTGACACTCGATATTGCAGCACACGGAGGGCTGTTATTACAGCGAGTAGTGTCCAGTGCTGCAGATTTTATGAAGTACATATCGCGTTATCCCACTCTACTTCTAAACTTGTTAAGTAGGAAAAGCAAGAAAACTGGAACTATTCTGACAGTAATGCTGATTTCTCAGGACAGCAGTGTGAATCACTTAACATACGTGCCTCAGTTTCCCTGCATTTGCTGTGGGAATATTTTCAGTGTCGCGGGGATGTTGAGAGGTTCTTACTCCATAAGACTGATAGCTTTGTGTGAAAGCCTCAGGAATACTGAAAGCTGTTCTTTAACTCTTAACTCCTGAAAGGAGTAAAAAAGGAAATCTGGCTCCAGCTTAAGAATGGCATTCAAAACATGACTATTGTGCTGATTCTTCCTCACAAATCAGTGGTGCAACATTAGGTTTTTGTTAGAAATTGTGCAGCAATCAAAGGACTGTGTATTGGGGAAATCTGGCAGGTTGGAGAAAAGATCCAAAAAGCAGTCCTCAGTGATCTCTCACTCAGAATGACGGCGTAGGATGGAGTAAATTTAGAGGAGTATAGATTTTAACTCTGTTGATTTATGGAAAATCTAACCTTGTTAAGTGCAGCTCTACCTGTAGCTTTTGCACAATTAGAAAAGAAATAAATCATTCCAGATTTTTCAGGCATTTTTGATTTTGAGGAAGCTGTGCATTCCTTTCCAACTGAAGCCACCCTCAGACACAAGAAAATGTCACTTGTCAACATTCTGTAGGGAGAAAATGGGATTGGAAGACAAGTGATCTTTGCAAAATCACACTTGGATGGCCTTCTAGCTCCCTTCTAGCCTCTCTTAACTTCTTTTATATGTTCCTCTGTGTCTTCAGTTAGTCAAGTTTGTATGTTATTTAGCAGAAGGGTCTTTTGGTTCACAGTAAATTTATAGGGAAATAATCTAAATCCCAAATAGTGGCCTGCGTAGCTGGCCTGTGGTCTGAGTAATCCAATTTCATTCTTCCAGCGTGTTTTGAGATTAATTATGAACTCTATGCATTTATTTGTGGAGTATATAAATTCTCTTTACAGAACCTTCACTCTCCATCATGGGTTAGAGTGTGTGGGAAGGTGTGACATCTACCTGAGACAAAGCCTGGCGCTCACACCCTCCTTTGTGCAAGAGAACAATGATGATCAATTCTCCACTTTGTCTTTAGCAGAGAATGCTGCAAGACCTTTAGTACTTAAAATGATAGACTGAAAGATTGATTTTCAGCAGAGACTGTAAATGAGAAGAGAAATTAATGAACAAGAGGGATGTCAGGATAACATTTCAGCTGATAGGAGCTGCAGTGTAAGAGAGTTTTGCACTGATCATGGCAAAACTGTCCAAAAAGGCTAGGCTGGTAGGAGAGTCAAAAAGGGGAATAAAAAAGAAAAGTCTGATCCTAAGAACTATTTAAATTAATTTATCTATCCAATTAAAATAAACTCATGTGAATTACTTCATTCCACCTGCCATTTTTCTGTAATTTTTGTAATTAATTAGTGTCATTAATAATTTATATATTTGCATATACATGTGTGTAAATACTTAGACACGTGCACATATATAATTTTTTATACACACATGTGCCTATGTTTTACAAAATATAAGGCCACAGTTAATTTTGCACCAGCTGATAAATAGCACCAGCTTGTTATCTAAATCAGATAAAATTTTAAGAGATATGGGGAAAATTCTTTGCTCTAGTGTTGGTCTGTTAAGTTTCTTCAGCTGGCTTGTTGAAAGGTGGCTTAAAGCCCTTGCCAGTGATTGTAATCACATGGAGTGACAGCCTTTGTGTCAGTGTTGGTGGAGATAAAGTTTATCGGTTGTATCCTACCTGGACTGGAATTTTGCATTAATACATTAGGGATTTGGTGTTGAAAATCTCACTAGCAGTATAAATGCTGTTGTTCTTTTAATGAGAGATTCAGCGTTGCTGTTGTTTGCGACAGAAGTCGTGCTGACCACACAAAATCACTGGAAAGAAGAATGTGGTTCTCAAAAAGGAAATTATTCCAAAGACTTGGTTTTTCTGTTTAAGTCTATTTCTTAACATTTTCCTGTTGTCTTGTGTTCACAACCTCAGAAATTGCTCACAGTTAAGTTAATTTTGTAGGAGTCACCTGTATGTTGTTGGAAACATCTGTTTCAACAGAAATACTTTCCCTGTGTTCTCTGTACCAGAGTTTTATTATTGAGTTTGTAACAATTTGCAATTATAACCAGTTTCAAAAGGGAATTCCTTATGGAAATCAAACAACTAATTAAAAAACTACCTGAAAGCTTTTGCACTGTGAGAGAAGTACATGTCCTGTGTCTTCTGCTCTGCTTTACACTTGCATTTATATTATGAAGTATGTTCTACTACATTAGTGTAAGAAATAGATTGCAATTTTAATTACATAATTGTTAAATGTTACGTGTTTAGGAGTTAGTTTTTGTGCATTGTGTTGTAAAGTGTTTGTCCTATATTTATGACTTATTTGCCAGTGATTTTATGGAACAGATTGCTAAAACCTAACATTGACAGAGATATTTAATTGCAGGTTTTGCTGTTTTCAGATTTTGAGTTTAAGCTTTATGGGTGTTGTGTGCTTTGGTTAAGTCAGAAAATATTTCTTTTTGTTTCGATGGCCTGACTCTCTTATCACCTGTGATTTCCTCCAAGCTGTATTTATATTGCATGGTGTGAAATTGGAAAATCTGTTCTGTGTGTGTTGTAATGGATGTGATGGTCATTAAGTATATGAGTCTTCTGACGTTGTAATCAGATGTGAATCAGTCTGTTAAATATCCATGAAGCAACATCTGCTTCACAGAGTGACCTTCTGCTAAAGAATACTTAGCATCTATTAGCAGATCATAGTGCAGATCTGCCTTATTTGAAATGCACTAAACTAGAGTAGTCTACTGCTGTTTAGCAACTAGCTTGTAATAATTTATTGCAGTTAAATAAAGCTTAAAATCTCCATTAAATAATTATAGGGATTATATGCATTTTGAAAACCTTTGTGTTCTACTGAAATTACCCATTTAATTTCAGGGTTGGTTTGTTAAAAAAAGCTGAAGTCTAAAGGCGCATTAGGGGATCTGTCAGATGCTATTTTCTGTAGGTGTTAATAAAACCAGATTAAAAAAAAAAACTGAAACAAATTAAAACCAAAAGCAATTTTACCATCTGTTGTGTATTAATTAGAACTTGGTGTATCAAGGGTAAACTTGCTCTTACAGAATGTCACTGCATGTCTGCTAATAGAATAATATGCAAATATATTAGATGATAGGATTATATTGAATTTCTCATTCTGCTTTGGTTGTGCAAATGCCAAGATGTATAACGAACTTTAATTTTCTTTCTTCTTAGAGCAACCTCCAAATAACCAAGGCCAGTCGACCCTGCAGCCTTTGCCACCTTCTCACAAGCAACATTCAGCGCAGCATCACCCATCCATCACCTCACTTAACAGAAACTCACTGACAAATAGGAGGAATCAGAGTCCGGCCCCGCCGGCTGCTTTGCCCGCCGAGCTGCAAACCACACCTGAGTCAGTCCAGCTGCAGGACAGCTGGGTGCTTGGCAGTAATGCACCTCTGGAAAGCAGGTAATTATGTAGGTACTACTACAGTCTGTGGCACTGCTAGAGAAAACATTTACCTTAATGAAACTTGACCTGCAGATAATACTTCCCCTCATTCAGCAAGCAGAACTGGAAAATTTTCAGTCCTGAAAAATATGTCCTCTCTCTCAAATCCTCAGTGACACTCTTCTCCCTTACAGTCCTATTCCAGAGTAATTAGAGTATATTAATTTTTCCAGACAAGCGTTTCCCTTCCTGTTCATAGCCTGTGACTTTTGCCTGTTTGAAGAAATTTCTTGCCTTGCTTGCCAGAAATGTGTCAAATATGTACTGTCATACAGATCAAATGTCAAATAACATTCTGTAATAGTTTTTAACTCTTGTACTTGGTACCTTGAAAAAAATACTTATGCGAAGCTAAGTGTTTTTAAAGGTACAAAGATTTGCTGAGAGGAAAGAACTGAGTTTCAGTGTAATGATAAATTTGTCATTGTTAACTGCCTCTAGGAAAGAAGCAGCTAATATGAAGAGTGACACTAGCTTTGTTAGATGCAGAAGAATCTATAAAAATTTTGATAGGACTTACTGGCACAGAGCTGAATTTACCTACAGTGATTAATTGGTATTCATGTAACACTCAATCAGCACTGATTTTTTATTAAGGAAAGCCATAATATTCCAATTTAGTTATTAAACAGAGCGTTTATTACTATATTAAAGTTGACAGTAGTTCTTGAAAGTGTTTGTGAAAATCCCTTCAGATTATGCTTTGAATCCCTTTATATTATGTTTCATAGCAAAGTAAAGATAATTTTGACCAATTTAAAGCATACCCTATCTTAAGATTGTCTTTTAAGTAGTTTTGGTTGCCATATATGTTTCAGGCCATGGCTATTCCTTTTCTTAGTTTTGTTGTACTCTCCTGTGCTGTTTGAGACATAAGCACTGTGGAACAGCATTCCACTGAAGAGATTTCATCATCATATTCAAACAGTTTAGTGCTTTAAGAAAAAATTTTCTTATAGAACTAATAAGTTTGTAGTGGGGAAGAAGATGTTTGATGTTTTCCTCATAGTAGTTAATCTTAAGTAGATGGGTAAGGTCTTTGATGTTTGCTTCTATTGCCATATATGTTTTTATTGTCTTTATAAAGGTGTAGGACTACTTGAATGAGAATGCCACCTCCATTAAACCATAAGCATTTTTTTGCAGAGTAAAGTCTTTTCATCTTTTAAACATTTCTGATTAAAACCTAAGGGTATTTTGAGTGTTCAAATTTTGAACACTTGTGAATGAGGTAACATGTAAAAATTTCATGTAAGACCTGGCAAAGCCCTACTACTTTGGTTTTTTCTAGTAGTCTTACTTGGTTGGAACTCTAGTGTAGAGGTGTAGAACCCTTCTTATTTGTCACTGATTTTTCCCTTTTGGTTAAGGTTCCCCCCTGAGTGTGATTTTCAGGCTCAGTATCAACTGTATTAACAACTTTGTGATAGCTCTCTTCCTTCACCCTTTTCTTGGACTAAAAAAAGTTTATCCCCTCTTTGGCAATATTTTAGTTTATGTTTATTGTTGGGGCTTTTTTTCCTTCTCTCTTTTTTTTTTTTTTTTTATTTTGACTTAGATGACAGCCATTTAGAGGCAGAGAATGGGAATGCCAGCCTGTATACACAACTGTCTTTTTAGCTCTATAGGCTCCTACTGATGATGGGTGGCATAAAAATGACATGCAGTTTGCTGCCATGTATAGCTGGGCAGGGAATTGGCTGGCTTTGTGTATGTGCATGTAGGAGAGAGGGATGTATTTGCAAAGCTTGGGGGAGGTTTTAATCCCTATTGCTCTGCAGTAGTAGTGAAAGTGATTTCAAAAGGTACATATTCCATAATATTGGATTCTGTTGTGTTTTTAATAGGATATATGGCAATTTAGCTCTGTGCAAAGTACTACCAACAATGGATTTGTGTGAAACATTGGTGTTACTGGCTAAAAAGATGTGAGGTTACAGACTGTGAGGCTAAAAACTGTGAGGTTACAGATCAATGATGTCCAACAGAAACTCCAATTCACATTTTTTTAAATATAAAAAGACTCTTAAATGTTTATGAGGACCTAAAACTACAACTTGAATGAATTATGTGAATGTTTCTTTAATCTTTGATCCCGTCTTTAAATAACAATGAGATTACCGAGCAGAGGCAGAAATTGTCGTCCCTCTATTTGTGCTCAGTAGAATCTACATTAACAAAAAGACCCAAAACAATAGAAGAATATTTCCTGTAGGTTTCCTGCAGACTGCAAGACCTTTCATTGAACATTTACTGATCTTTACTATTTGACTGTTCCCTAGCCATATGTAAGTTAGGTTCATTTGTAGAGCAAACAGATCTGCTGGAGGAGCCAGCAATAGAGAATAATATGAACTTCTGAAGAAATCAAAATCTTTCCATTTTCTTCTTTGAATTACTGATTGGACAGCCAGAGTCATGTAAATGTATGACTACATGTCAGATGTCTGAGTATGATAAAAGATCATTTAGTAATTAAATATTAGTGGGTTTTGTATTATCACTGAGCTTTAAGTTTTCATTCAGCTACTAGTTTTAGTAATGATTTCTTGATTACTAGTATCAGTAGTGACCTTCTCATGACTTTAAGTTCTAGTAGGACCTAAATTACTGATATTTAAAAATACATAGTAAATCACTTCATTAAGTGCTCTCTCTGTTAAATATTTGAATGTGCAGAATTTTTCTAATGCACGGTCAATCATGAATGTTAGAGATGCACAGAGGAAAAGTATGTTAGAACTCATACATTTGTAAATTAAAATAAGCTGGTAGCATCTCTTGGTGCATTTCCTAGGAAGTATTTCATTAATTTCAATCATTGAATGTAAAAGATCAATTTATTGGTAAGAGGTAATTTACATATTCCAGTCAAGGAAAAAATCTCTGAGAATATTATATAACTTTATTCAGAATCTGTGCTAACACGCCAGTGAATCAAAGAGCTTTGCTTTTTCTTGCTGTATTTTCTGTAAAACGTACCTCATTTGAAAGATGGTTGCATTTTGTATGATGGACTGTGAATTTTTTATAGAAACAAGCCAAGAAACTAACATGTTTTTCATAGTTTATACAGATACTGCTGAGTCTTCTCTTACAACTGAGTATTAATAGTAGAGTCTTAGGAACATTACTGTATTCAACTACTTAGATACTTATTTTACCAAGAAAAAAAGAAGGAATTGGTTGAAGAAATACTTGATGACGAGAAAATATTTTAATATTTTGAGGAACCTAATTAAAGTACTGGAATACCTCAGAAATCATACAGACAAAATATTTTCTGGAATGTGTTACTTCAAAAATGTTCTGTAAACTTGATTCATAAGTTCATTTTAGAATGTGAAGACTTTAGAAACTCTAAAAGTGTGATGAACATGCGCATGTGTCATTATTGAGGTGGACTGCCAGTGATCCAGTTGCCTTCAGTATTAAGGTATGGAACAGGTGTTGGTAGTTTCCAGGGAAGTTTTAAATCAATTTGTGTAGAGGCTGATTGATTGTCCACAAAAGCACAGTGTTGCTGGAGGTTAAAGTCTGCTCAAACCACCTATTTTACACACTCCACACATTAAAACAGTGCCTGGTTTAATCAAATTCAAATTGTTCTGATCTGTATGTCTGCCAGGTTTGCACACATGGACTTGATTAGAGATGTTACTTCTATTGAGAAGGTGCATGGTACAAAATAAAGGCAGAAACTGGGGATGGAGTTCAAGTCCTGCTCTTCTGAAGACCCTGTTAAGCACTGTGCTCACATTGCTGATCTGCAAGTTGAAGAAACAGGACTCTGCTTAGATTGCTGACAGCATGAGTGCATTTGAAAAATTGACATGCCATAATTATGGGATTATTATATACAGACATTAGAAATTAAATATTGTTTTCAAATACTAAAGTCAAAAAAGTTCTGTTTTCTTCTGACATTCTCTTACTGTCAGGTTCTCACTGAGCATCTGTTTGAGTCCTAAAACACCAAGCCCATATGCTTATAAGCTTTCTTTGATGTCAGTAGTGTCTTACTTTAGATTTTTGCTTGATCTCTCTGGCATCTTTCCTGCACAAATATCCCTTGCTGTCACTATAAGTATTTGGAATTTGATCATGCTGTGTATTTTGTCCCCTGGCTCTTAGGCAAGCACCAGTAGTCCAGAATTTTGTATCATTTGCAGTGTTCCTTGAGTTTATCATCCCTGTTTTGAAAGGTACACAGTCATTGAAGTAAGAATGGACCCAAGTATTTTTTCCCCATATAAATCATTCCCCATTTTAGATAGGACAAAAGAAATAGGCAGTTCTAAAAAAAATCATAGTGACTTACTTAATTTCTCCTCCTCATTTCCTTGCTATTCCCTGAGAGAACCAGAGACTCTGATGCTTCTTTTGCCTCTCCTGCTGCTGTGCATTGTCATTTGCAAAACATGAGATCCCCATTCACTCTGGTAGCCAGCTCTCTGCATATTTTTCTTGCTGGCTGGCTGTGCCAGATAGCCAGCAAGAGACTGTCTTTTAATAGTCTCAGTTCAGTTTTATTACTTCATCTCTGGTCCAGTGTCATCAAGTAAACAACATCCCCCACTATGCACTGCTCAGTCCTTAAGCCTGCCTTGCCACAGGCAGCAGTCAGGAATTTTATTCAAGGACTTGCACATAAATAAGGGATCACCAAAGGGTAATGACCACCTAAAGCTAGCCTTATAACACTGTGTCTTCAGGTTACAATCCAGTATTTAGTTCAGAGGACAGCATGGAAGGCAGATAAATCCCACAGTCAGTTTTGCACAAAGTTATGTGGCAGAATTAGTATATTCTTTTTTGTGGGATCATCCCGTTCTTTAATTTGAAATTGCACCTCTAATTTCATTTTTTTGTATCTTTATGTATAGAGAATTAGAAAGTCAAGCAGTCCTTGCAAATGGTCATGACAACCTTATAGAGATGGATGTGTTTTCTCCAACATATCACGATAGCAGTTATGGGTATGTGACTCTTCAGTGTTTGCATGATGCTAACTGTTGACACAGAAGACAAAGTGTGATTTTTTAAAAAATTATTGCAACAGGAAAACATCTGGAACAAACGTACTCATCCTTATGTCTGATTTTTAAAAAATTAGTCTGAATAATTTGTCATACTGACTCCTAGCAGATACAAAACCTTAAGCTTTGACTGCTAAATCCTGCTTGCTTTGACTTAAGACATTAAGAATGCAATTGACATTATATTAATTCTCGATGGCCCAATTCTGCAGGCTGTTGCAAACTCTTTGCATGATTATACATTTACCAGGCCCAACCCTTCATTTGTAATGTATTTACTACTTGGCAAATATTTCTTTTAGAAATATTATAACGTATATTATAGGATAAAGAATAACCAATCAAAGAAGTTAGCAGGAGTTACATACCTAATCTCTAATATTTTTGCCAGCTAGTTTGAGATTGAAATTGCTGATAAAGATGTAACTTTAAATAGAGAATTCCACATAAATTAATGTTTCAATTTGCTTTAGTAAAGTTTCTATTTTATAATTGCTTCATATCTACTTAACTTTGTCAATTATCTGTGTCTAATTTTGAACTATTTCTTGGCATTCTCATGCCAAATCAGTATAATTCATTTCTGTTCCACACACACAGAGAAAAAAACCCTGATAAAGCAGAACCACTTTTGAATTGTTAATCATAAATTTACCTTTCTCTGTTAATTTGTTTATACTCCACTAAAAATCAAATTTTTATGTCCAAATTCTGTTTTGTTAATGGTAACTCCTAACTTCATAAAAGGGACAATGTGCTATTTGATTAAATGAGGAGATCTGCAGTTGCCTACTAATTAATCTGTAATATATATTGACACAGTACATCGATCTGCTTCTCCCAAAAACTCTTAAGATTTCACCTAGCCACAAATTAAAATCAACAGCAGGAAGAGAATTGTATGTTAAATTCAATTAGTCAGTCATTATCAGCAAACTCAAAGATATTGCAGATTTTTGCCAGAAGATCCCAGTATATTGTCTTCAAAGTAAAAATGTAAGCATAGTGTATTAAAACAGACCAAAGCCAAATATTATTGTTCCCTGTAGAACAATTACCATACAATACTGGTTCAGATGCATAAATGCTGTAGTAGAGTTAATAGAACTGTGCCTGGTTTATGCTTTATATGTTTGTAATAGGATCAACAAATGTAAGTATTTTAGCAAATGGTGTATGTTACATGAAATTTCTGTTAGTTGAGACTAATTCAGGTAACAATACAATGAAATTTATCTTGTTTGTAATCCCTTCATTTTTAAAATTATGCTAGCAGGGATCATCTCCTGGTGTGAAAGTTGTCCAGAGATAATAATACATCAGTTCCAAAGCATAATAGATTTGAGACTACAACATGCTATCAGCATGAAGATTCAGTTTATCAGTGTCACTAACATACTGTGTCACAGCTAGAATCATTATATATTTGTTTCTTTGTTTTCATGTCATGCGTTCTGATATACTATTTCTTAATTTGTATGGCTTATGGAGAGAATATTTATGTAATCAATTTGACAACTTTACTGTTAAGAATGATTATAGAAATATACATTTTACATAGAAATTCTAATGTTTTATAGGCCTAGACCTAAAGAATAGTTGTTTATTGCTTCAGGAGATGTATTCAGTGTGCATTAATTATCATAAGACAGCTGGAAATCTCAGTGTATTTTAGTGGTATGTATTGTTGGCTTTATTATTTTCTCAGATGTACAAACATATGTTAGTGTACCTGTTGAAAAATCAGCTTAGTTTGAAGTAAGAAGTCTGTTTTCCTTTTACCTAACTTGGTAGTCCTCTTCCCTAAGTTACCTAGGTGTCAAAATCTGAAAATATAGAAGATTCACTATTAGCAAATTACTGTATTTAAATTACTTATAGATAAAGCATGCTGGTGTTTTCTGTTTCTGTATTTTTTCTATATTCTGTATTCTCTGTTTTCTGTTGTCCCCAGATTTTCTGAAAATTTCATACTTTTGCAATGTTAGAAAACTTCTGTTGTATTTAAATAGGAATTCTTTGTGAGGAGATTGATTCAGGGTTTTTGTCGTTTGTTTGGGAGAAAGTTCAGGAGAGCTGAGTTTAGGGCATGCTCTATTAAACTTAATACGGTAGAGGAGAAAATTGTAAGAGGCTGAGTACAGAAAGGGTAGGAATGGGTGTCCAAATGGGTAGATGGAGTAGTCCATAAGAAGGAACTTAGACTGGTTGGTTAGGCAAGGTGGGAGACAGATGAAATGCTAGAAGACTAGAGGCTGAGTGTCTACGATGAAAATGGAGATAATTTCTTGTCCTTTACTGCTTGCGATTATTTGTGAAATCCTTTTGAATTGTATGCACCTCATCACCCATGGGACTGACTCAGCATGGGGAGAAACCTTGGCTACTGGCATATGCTCTACTAGTGACAGAGGCTAGAAATAATCAAACCATAGATTTTCTATCTGTGATGGCCTATGCAGATGAGAAAGCTTTCGATATGATTTCTAAAGTTTCTTCAAACTTTCTTAAATAAAATCACAAGTTAACACTTCAGTAAAAAAAGAAAAAATCATAAAGCTAGCACAAAAACCTTGCGAAGTTAAAAGCTAACTTCTTTCTGCAGTTTCTTGGCTGCAGCTGAGCTTGCCATCCCAGTAAGTGCAGGTCAAGTTGAACCAGAAGGGGATTTTAACAGATTCTGGAGATTCTTTCTGTCACATTCAAATAGGTGAGGAAACAATACCGAATGTCATGGCAAAACAAAGACCTGGATGACTGTATAGTGCCTGCATTCAGTATCTCTGATAATGCTGATTGCATGAAGAGAAGACCATCTGCAAAAAGGTGTGTGTGAAAATGAGTACCATTAAATATAAAGCATCACCCTCCTCTGGGCAAAAGGTGTAATCCTCTGCCTTTGTGAATCTGTGAATGGTGGTCTCAGTTCTGTGAAAGGTGGCATGTTGCATATGAGAGACTATGCTCAGTCAGTCCAGACAAAATTTCAACCTTTGTTCCAACTTCTGAATTAATCCTTGGGTAAATAATGCCTTCTTAAACTATATTTCTTTTTTAAATACTCTCTGTGTGCCTTTTGAGACATTTAGAGCAATTGTTCTCTTCCAACTTTATGAAGACAGCAAGAGTAGTAAAAAGATTGGAGGAGTAGCTGTGCTCTACATTCCTTTGATTTTTCTGCTTGGAAGGTGTAATTTATTCATTATTTAAGATAGGAATTGGCTAAGGTTAGAGTGCCTCATTTCAGAGACAGCTTTTCCTGACTGTCTTTTTAGTGATATAATTCCAGAAGAGCAAAGATAAGGAAGTGTAATACAAATCCTTACTGCTCACATAAGCATTTCAGGTCCTCACTGCAAAATTCAGATGCTTTCCTCTGCTCTCCCTTCCTTTGGAGAGAGGAGAACTGTAATAGCAGGAATATTGCATCAGAAATACTGAATTCAGTATAAGTGCAGTAAAGGGCTGCCAAGTTCACTCCCAAGTGCTGCCTTCTTCAGAAGTGAACATCAACAATATCAAGAGCCGAGTCACTCACTGTACCATAGGTCTGTGTGAGTACTAGTCCTGAGAGACCCAGAGGAAGCCTGTAAGGCAACAGAACTACTTGATATTTTTCCAGCAATACACAGATCTCGTTTTGCTCTTACCTGGAAAGTAAGTAGTGGGACAGTCCTGCAGTGAGCAGTATGAGTAGCTACAACTGAGCCAGGTTTCTTTCCTTGTTCACCCAGCACAAGACGTTCATTGGACTCTCTTGCTCATTTCTGCAAAGTGTGGCTTAGCTTTGTTTGTTGCCCTTGTTCATCTTCACGGAGTGCAGCATAGCAGAGGAGCACAAAGGAGCAGGCTTGGCAGAGCCATCTAATTATTCTGATTATTTTGATCCTAGATGTGCAGAAATTAACTACTCCTTCTCTGGGGTCCAGAACTAGCAGCCCAAAACTGGATTTGGAGAAACAAATAAGAGGAAAACAGGTGCCCTTTAGATCCTGTAGCACTACATTCTTTCTTGTACCACCAAGAAGGTAGGGGTGATGAAAAGGAAGATTGACTCTAACGCACTGAAGGAGAGGAAGTTTGGGGTTTTTGTCAGCATTCAGTCCTTCAAATCATGTCCTGGTGACTTTCACTGCAGATTAGAATTGTTCTTTGAAGCTTCAGCTGCAAGTTGCTATGCCTGACTTCTCCATTCTCTCTCCAGCAGCCAGCAGTGAAGCTGTGGCCTGCAAGAGGCAGATGTGAAAGAGCACACAAGCAGTAAGGAAGACACTTTAACCCTAGTAGGACTTTTGTTCTTTCTCAGATGTCAGTGTTCAGTTTGCAAAGAAGGCAGGTCCTTGGTGTAAACCAAGCCAAATTCAAGCAAGTGTTGCCATATGTAAAGTGCTTTTCTGAAACATTTGAATAATCTGGTAGAAGAGGCTTATTTCCATTTCCCACAGATGTTTCCTCTGTTTTTACATATGGGTAATAGCTGGGATAATAGCAATCTACTCTTCCTTTCTTTCCCCCAAACTTTGATCATCATTTCATCTGCTGTGATCTTGAAGCTTTTTCCAGGATTGTGATAGCATTAATAATGACTCTAAGGAAGCGGAAATTCACTTCTATTTCTTCCTAAGAAATTTCTTCTATTGCAGTTCTGCCCAGAAAATAAACTAAGACAAATTCACGGCATAACACAGTTTCTGTGCTGGCTTGGAGTTATGATAAATGCAGCCATATGGTTCTGTGGAAGTCAGTCATAAGCCTGTGCTAAGGGCAAACACCACCAGCTACAAGGTTTCATCTCAGAAGAATGTTCAAAGAAGATGAAGACAGGCATTAGGTGTTCACAGAGAAACAAAAATCCAATTCCTGCTAGAGCCTGCTGGGAAAGCTTTTCTCATGCATCAATGAACCAGAGTTCACATGAAACCTAGCCAGGAATTTCTGTTATCTTTTACATCTTTCCTGTAATGTTAGTCAGCAGAGATTAATCTTTCCTTTCTATCTGTTTCCTTGACTCAGTGCAAGGAATTGTATTTATTGATGTGATCTATCCATTAGAGAATCAGGCAGAGGTCTCTAATGTCAGGTGTCTGGTGAGGGTCATGGTCTCTCTCAGGGAACCCAGTTGAATCCAGCATGAATAGGGTCTGTCAGCAGAGAGAGGGCACACCAGTCAGTAGGTGCAGTACTGTGATAGATCGTGATCTTGGACCACTGTCTTTTACACATTTAATGGCTTTCTCCTCATTTTGACAGGTAATGTACGTCATAGGGTTTTTTGAACAAACAGAAAAGCATGATAACCCACTCCCAGGAGGGAAAAGTTCAGCTGGTTTGCATTCAAGAAAGTCAGGGAGAGAAAAAAAATCTTAAATGAGAGAAGTAGGAGCAAACTGTAATAGTTTGCTCCTACTATATAGCTGCTGCTATAATAGCTGCAGCTGGATTTATCCCTCCTTTCTTTAACTTTAATTGATCTCTTTGTATGGAAATGACAAATAAACTTCTAGGGTCTTTGCACAGAGATAGATGTGCACTATCTCTGCATGTGTCAGTGATGATCTGTTTGAGGCAAAGCTCCCAAACCTTAGAAGTGTGTTCTGTCTGAAAATCTATTCTTCCCATTTGAAACATCAAAAAAATAAAATTTTGGCTACCCTTATGTCTTATTTGCTTACATTGGCCTCATGATGCTGCCAAACTTTTGTAGAAAGTTCTACTATGTTATTGAAAAGCAGAATTATTGTTTACTTCTAACTCCAGATAGGTGCATTATGAACTGGGACCATCTGGGGGAAAAATCTGGTGGTATAATTTTAGTTCAGGTGAGCAGTCATCACAGTTTTGTTCATTACAATACAGAATAGCTAATAGTTTTTATTCCTAGGAATTCAACAGTACCTTTATATTAAAAGTCAAACCCAGGTCATTAGGAGTACTATTGAATTCTAAGCAGAGGAGTCCTGATACAGAAGTATGCCACTGAAACATAAATTCACTAAAATTTACATTTCTCTCAACTTGCATTCACTCAAAGTGGATTTGATAGAAGTTTTTTCCACCTCTGGAACCTTAGGAGAATGAAATTGATGTGTTTCTAATCCTAAGTGTCTAAGGTCTGTTACCTCTTGTGCCTTGGAGTGAATCCAGGCTAATAGATTGAGGACCTTAACAGAATGCATTAGACATTTTGCCTGGGCTTGCTTAAAAATGTGTTAATTCATGTAATAATTTCCAAAGATTCAACACACCTTAGAGGGAAATAGATAATTTTTAATAGAGATGGATACTGGCAGATTTGAGTTGGTTTGGGGGAAGGATTAACCTGTGCTCCACAATGTGAAAATTGGTGTGCTCATTTAATGAAATATTTAATTGGTGATTACAGAAAAAAAGAATGCTATTGCCTTAGCTGGAAGAGTCCAGTAAAGTACAGTGATCTTTTGAGTCGACAGTGGTCTTCTCTGCTGGTGATTGCTGTTGTGTCCAGAGTTTTTCTCAAATTGCAAGGGCAACAGATGAGTCAGATAAAACAGATTAGTGGACTTTTTGCTTACATGAAAGAAAGATTTAGAGCGTCCCAGATATATCTAACTATATGTGGATATTTTGATACCTAGAGGTAAAAGAAGAAAATGCAAAAAATGTTAGGGATAGTTTTTCTTTTCTCCTTCACCTCTCTTCAAGTCACTTTCTATTCTGTCAACATCCAAGTGTCAGTTTTGATTTATTCTGCACTGAAACAACAGGTATCTGAAAATAGCTTTCCTCATCTCCACAGTTGCCTTTGCCTGACCCATAAAAAGCCTGAATTTTTTTTTTTTTTTTGCTTTAGGCAATTAGTTCTGAATGCTTTTTGTGTTTTACCCTAAAAAATGAAGCGAGCCAAACAGTAGTATTATAAAAACTTGTCTTTGTGTACTGTGGGGCAAACAGTACATACTCATTATAGAAGAACAAGGAAATAATCAGTTGAATTTAAATTGAAATTGATAGAAGGAAATACATTTTGATATAGTGCATGTTTAGCCTGCAGAACAAAATGCCACAAGACATCAGTGAGAGCATGAGTTTTGGGCTGCTTAGAGAAAGAGCAAGCTGTTAGTGAATAAACAGACTGGAAGGCATTCATTCCCTCCCTTTGTACTGGCCACTTTCAGACAGGGTGTTGTTCTTGATGGTCTACCCTACTACAATAATTCCTGTTTCTGCTTATTTGGCTACAGTCTTACACAGCTTTTGTAACTGTTCACTGTCTGATAAGTTATCTCTTTCTCCACCATTTTTGGAATAAACTGACTTTCTCATTGTTCTGCATATGCTTTCAGGAATCCTACCTCTTACACTGCTTTTTAGACAGACACCTCCATCAGAGGTACAGAGATAATTTCTAACATTGGATTCCTTTTGTAGTGCAGTCTTCTGAGTTTTGAAGCTGTTCTTCCTCACTTGTCTTATAGCAATGGGCTGTAATGATCTGTAGAGCCATTTTTCACTAACTGGATCATCATGGAACTGACCAAACATTGCATTTAGGACAGTGTAGGAGATAGGACTGCAAGAAAACCTATAGCACTAGGACATTTTTTACTGATCACAATGGAATCTCTCTATTCAGAAACATGACCGGATAATTAGATTTATTCTCCTCCATATTTTTCAGATGCCATTAGTGTACAATGATACACAAGATCCAAAGATTTAGGATTAATTGATTTAGGGGTTTTAAACACATATATTTTAAATACAGATTTATTCTGGATCAGTGGTATTATAGCTCTTAAGATGAGGAGTGTTTCATTCTTGTATGCATAAGGCCTAGCAATATTGGGCTTTATTCTGTGATAGCAGACAACAACTAAATAATAATGTTGCACAAAGTAACAGTAGCTGCCATTCAATCTCACTGGCAGGGTGATAAAATATGATATTTTATCATATTCTGATAAAATATTCTGCATATTCTGATGTACTGTGAAAAGTTCAGTGTAATTTTGCTGGGCCTTATTCACAATTCCATATTTAGTATGAGTTTTGGTAAAGTCCTGTGTGACTATTAATATGGTATGACATACTTGCCATGTGATTCAACGCTCTATTGGCAGCGTTGCACTATAAGAATTAATTTAAAACAGAACCAAAATGCTGCCAAAAAGTTTTTTGAAATGGTAAGGTAGGCTTTTTTACATCTTCCAGGTATTGCAAAGCATTCTATATATATGATGCCCAAAATTAGAGAAATTGTTCTTTAGCAAGGTGAAGCAATTTCAGCATAAGCTAAAAAACTCATGTATCTAATGTAAAAAATTACATCAGAAATGTTAAAATTATGCAATAACTCTATTCCAGTTGAAACCCATCTATTTAAGAAGTAATGTGTAATATTCCTTTTTTGCTTGGTGATAGTTTATTTGTATAATATCTCAGCTTCTGGCAGTCTGGAGTCCAGGGCTTTCCAGATGTGTTTATATAATATTGCACTCATTGATGCATAGTATCCATTTTCTTCTAAACTGCGGTCAAAAGTTCTTGTCATAGATCCTTTCATGAAGAAAGTTACTCTAAATC
Organism: Melozone crissalis; assembly: GCF_028551555.1. Taxonomy (NCBI): domain Eukaryota; kingdom Metazoa; phylum Chordata; class Aves; order Passeriformes; family Passerellidae; genus Melozone; species Melozone crissalis. Next base: position 27,440,236 of record NW_026535784.1, on the reverse strand, counting down.
ACATTTCTGTTGCTGGACATCTGGCTGTCTTATATCAAAAGTACTTGGGCTTCTGGGCTGAGTCTTACCGTCCTTGAATATTTTGATAGTCTATCTCGATTTCTATAAAGACACAGTTTCAGTTAACTTAATCTTTCTGCCAAACTCATGGACGGTTTTTATCACTTTTTTACCCCTTCTGTTTTTCTATTTACTGAGTTTAGTAGAGGTTTATTTTCACAAAGGAAGTGGCAGCAAAAAAAAAATCTGATTTGCTCTGAGCCCTCTCTGCTCACCAGTATGAGAAGGGAGAAACCATCTGCATGTCAGCCAGTGCACATCGGCACTTGGTGCTCAAAAGAGTACTGAGTAAAATTAAGAACATTATTACTTTACTTCTATTTACATGCTTCTGTTTTCTAAGCTGACACCTTTGAGATTTTTGATTCTGTATTTCCATCTTTTATTGTAGGGACAAAAGCTTAAGTAAAATGCCTACCATTTGTGAAATAAGGGTACTTCCCAGCTATCTTTGCATCCAAAGATTAGTTTATGATATAACTTTGTGTTTTGTAGTTTAGATTTGTTAGGTACTGAATACTTCCCACTTAAAATGTTAAGATTAGCTGACTTTTTAATAGCAGTATCTGTTGAATAAGTTGGCAGAAATATATATTGAATAAATGTAAAAGTCGAATATTATTTGCTTTAAAAGTTGAATTATTTAATAATACAGAACTGGCTTGTCTTGTAAAATATTAGCATGATTCACTGGAGTTTTGTACTCTGTAGCTTAATAAAATATTTAAAGTGCTGCTTACGTGAAGATGTAGCAAGTGCATGTAATGTGATCAATTTTGAAGGGAAGATAGACTATTGCAGATGCTATAAGCTCCCTATGAGATGAAATATAGTGTAATTTCCTGTAAGTCAGTGCCTGGTCAAGTAGTGCAAACAGTTTAGGCTTTAGAAATTAGCTATTTGAGCTCCATAGTTTGAAAAGGCAAGGTAGATAGATATATAGATAATTTAAATCATTTGTGGATGGATTATATTTCAAGAGCATAAGAATTTCTGCATTATCTGGAAGCAGCCTGGATTTGTTGTCAGATGCCATATCCTTCCAAGAGTCTCATAGGAACAGTTTGGCATGGCTCAGTGAGGCAGACAAGATGTGCAAGTCTGATAGCATTACACTTTAAATACTTATAACTCGGAGTTAATGTAGCAGGAGAGTCTCTGACAACTTTGTTAGTAACTCCACTCATTAGAAATAGAGATATCCAAACAAATTTTCTTAACCCACATGAAGATGCCAGACTGACTTTTCTGTCATTATTTTTCCCTCAGCGTTCAGCCAGACCGTGCAACCACTCTGCCATTGTATTCATGGGATTTAAAGTAAAGGAGAATAGCTTAAAGTGAGGAGCTGTGGTGTATGCTGCCTAAGACAGCACATTCCTGAATTCCCACTGCTGAATTCCCACAGCACGCTCCTGGAGTAACTGGCTGATCATGCCATGGACATGTGCACTCTTCAGGGGTAGAAAGTGGCTGAATGGCCGGGTCCAGAGGGTGGTGAGTGCAGTTCCATCCATCTGGTGGCCAGTCACAAGTGGTGTTCCCAATGGCTCAGTGTTGGGAACAGTCCTGTTTAATTTTCCAGTATCGCAGAGGAAGCTGTGTTGGAAGGGACCCACCAAGATCATCGAGTTCAACTCCCAGCCCTGCACAGGACCATCCCCAAGAGTCACACCATGTACCCAAAAATGTTGTCCAAACACTTGCTGGACTCTCTCAGGTTTGGTGCTGTGACCTCTTCCCTTGGGAGCCTGTTCCTGTGTCCAACCACCTTCTGGGTGAAGAACCTTTTTCTAATATCCAACCTAAACCTCCCTGACACAGCTTTAGGCCGTTCCCTTGGCTCCTGTCACTGGTCACCACAGAGATCAGTGCCTGCCGCTCCACTTCACAAGGAAATTGGAGACTGCAATGAGGTCTCCCCTCAGTCTCCCCTTTTCCAGACTGAACAGACCAAGTGACCTCAGCTGCTCCTCATGTGGCTTCCCCTCAAAGCCCTTCACCATCCTCATGGCCCTTCTTTGGACACTCTCTAATAACTTTTTAACCTTCTTACATCACGGTGCCCAAAACTGCACACAATATTCGAGGTGAGGCCTCAGCAGTGCGGAGCAGAGCAGGGTAATCACCTCCCTTGCCCAGCTGATGATGCTTTGTCTGTTATCAACAATCTTTATCAATGATTTATTAATGGAGAGATTAAGTGCTCCCTCAGCAAGTTCAGACACACCAGGCTGGATGGGACTGTTGATCTGCTGGAGTGTGGAAGATTCCACAGAAGTATCTGGACAAGCTGGATCGATGGAGCAAGGCCTGCTGTAAAGGTTAAATAAGGCCAAGTGCTGGGTCCTGCACTTAGGTCACAAAAACCTCCTGCAGTGCTACCAGCTGGGGGAAGAGTGGCTGGAAAGCTGTCTTGCAGAAAAGCCCTGGAAGTGCTGGTTGACTGCCAGCTGAACACGATCCAGCAGTGTGCCCAGGTGGCCAAGAAGGCCAGGTGGCTTCCTGGCCTGTCTCAAAAACAGTGTGGCAGCAAATCAGGAGAGGCTCTTCCCTCTGTACTTGGCACAAGTGGGGCCGCACCTCAAGTGCTGAGTGCAGTTCTGGGCCCCTGGTTCAGGAAGGACATGGAGGTCCTGGAGCAGGTCCAGAGAAGGGCAGGGAAGCTGGTGAAGGGTCTGGAGCGCCAGCCTTATGAGGAGCTGCTGAGGGAGCGGGGGTTGTTTAGCCTGGAGAAAAGCAGGCTTGGGGCGGGGGAGGGGTGGGGGGGGTGTTACCACTCTCTGTAACACCTGAAAGGAGATTGTAGCCGGGTGGGGGTTGTTATCTTCTCACAAATAACAAGCCATAGGACAAGAAGAATGGCTTCAAGTTGCACTAGGGGAGGTTTAGATTGGATATTAGGAAAAGCTTCTTCTTTGAAAGGGTTGTCACACGTCAGAACAATCTGCCCAGGGAAGTGGTTGAGTCATAATCCCTGCAGGTATTTAAAAAATGTGTTGATGTGGCATTTGGGGACATGGTTTAGAGGTGGACTTGGCAGTGCTGAGTTAAAAGTTGGACTCAATGATCTTAAGGGTCATTTCCAGCCTACATTTTTCTAAGATTCACATATAAAAGTTACAATTTTCTTTCATTACGTTGATGCCTGAGGTGGAGTGTCAGAGTTATGACAGTTCACCATCGCTGTCATCTCTGGAGTTTATCTATAGGATTAACTCCTCAAAGGCTTTGAGAATATGGATTACACTCTCTAGAAGTCTGTGGTCTACCAGAGCCAGCATCAATTCTCACTTTCTCAGAGAAAATAAAAAAGGAAAATATCAGTGGCAGACTGTTTTATTATGCTATTTTCTTAAAACTTAAAGTATATTAGAGTTCTAGTCAAGTGCTCATATAATGCTAGTTCCCATTTTTAGTCTGTTGAGCGTTACAGCTGAAGAAGGAGAGTGTGAAAATTGCAGGGTGATCAGGCAGCTTCTTATTTTTAACAGGAAGCTCATATATAGGAGTATTGTTGTATCTATTGTATGGCTATTCTTCTGTCCCCCAAAACAATGCACATTGCACATGGAAAGGAAAACAGCTACCCTTGCATTTGTTGGGGTTTTTTTGGGATCTGTTTGTGAAATATACCTGGACATAGCATTTACCATAGGTAGCCAGAAAGGAAAGAGCAATAAAGGTCAAGTGGCTAAGACACTTATCAGGACTTAATGAATTTACATGATTCTCTGAATCTGTACAATCCAAGTAATGCTGTTGTAAATATTTTTACATAGGGCTAGTTATTATTTTGGTCTTTGCTACATTGAAAAATGTCACAGGTTTTAATGAAGTACCTTCTTAGACAGGATTTAAGCTACCAGAACTTTGTCTTTTGAGATTGTTGATTCTACTCTGAGCTCAGAAGCTAAAAAAAATTGTGGCGTGGCTGTTGTGCCAGTGTAGTGCATAAGCTTCTGTTGCTGCCATCAAGTTGAATATTATTCAGAATGAAGTAACCTATGTAAAATATTTCATGGAATCATGTTTGTAATGCAAATATTTTCAAGTAGAGGGCCTATGCCAAGATGTTGTAATTAATCCGTTAACCTCCCATAGCAAAATCATCTGTAAACAACAAATCTTGTTTATCAGCTGCTGGTATTTTTCTCAGGCTGCATTGGGGCAAACTAATTTCTAGTGTCTCTAACAGTGTAAATTGTTCCATTACTATGCAAGAATCCGAGCATGTGTCCCAGAGAATCAAAGTCCCATCAGCTAAGAAGCAGCTCAGTGCCACATGGTGTAACTAGAAGGGCTTTTCCCCTGCACAGCTGGCTCAGTTAGTGCTGGGTCCTCTGAGCAGTGCTGTATAAGTGACAGGTAGGAGGCAAATAAGCCTGCACTTGCCTTCAGGAGGACCTGGGCATCAGCAATTCATGAGTGTCTCTTAGCTATGACAAAACCCAAACCCCTTTCTGGGTCTATTTAGCTGTGTGTTGGTAAGTTCAAAGTCTCCACAGAATGTTTTCTTACCATTTTTACGTATAATGTATTCATTTTGCTGGGCTTAATTAGGTAAGGGCAAGCCATTTACTACAGGGTTGCCACCATAACAACTTGGTGGGAAACTTCTGGTGCAAAGACCTTTCTTTGAATGAGGTTTTGTTGTTCATAGAGTTGTGCATGAGCATCTGGAGAAAAACTCCAGGTAGAATGTGCCATGTTTAGAGACTCTTTCAAAGTAATTTTGATTGCATGAACTGGATTCTACCATATAGAAGCTCAGGGAGTAATATTTCCTTCGGAAATTTTAATTGAAAAAATAAACTGGTAACTCACAGACTGCTTGACTTTGACTTCGCTTTTCACATCTGTTGCTGGGTTTTGGTCTTCTTGAACACTTAGTAGATATATTTCTTTAGACTATTTCTGCTAGGCTGTAACTAGCTCCTTGTATCCATAATCAGATTTTTTTATGGTAGGAATATGTGCAAGTAGATGTGAGCTGAATACTTAGGACAGAACAGACCCAAAAAAAAATTTTAACTGACTATTTTTGAAGAAGTTGCCAGAAATTTGTAACTCAGAGATTGCTGTTTTCTTTGTACTTAACATAGGAAAGCTGTGATAAGTAGTGTGGACTGCAGTCACATTGCTCATTATTGACTTTTTAATGGAGTTCCCTGTAGTCTGTTACAGAAGCCAACACAAATAAACAGCAGCAGAAAGCCTGTCCCTACTTGTCGGATAAACTGTGAGAGACTTCCTCCCTGCTACACTGTATTTTGGGTAGTTCTGTTTCCTGTCTGGATGCCAGTGTATTATTAATGTTTGGGGGGGCTTTGGTCTTCACTTAAAGGGAAAGTGTCTTTTTACATGTAAGTGTCATGACAAGTTATTGCTTCTATGACCCTTTGTAGATTGGATGTTGTTAGCTATTTGAAAAATGGGCGACATCAAACAAAAGAGTTATGATTGCCTGTGCTCCAGCTTGATATACTTTTATACTTTACCATATGCTCTTTCTTTCACAGGCATTTCCTATTCAAAACAGGAACAGGGACCACACCGCTGTTCAGCACTGCCACGCCAGGGTACACAATGGCATCAGGCTCTGTTTATTCCCCTCCTACTCGGCCACTACCTAGGAACACCCTGTCCAGAAGTGCTTTTAAATTCAAGAAGTCTTCGAAGTACTGTAGCTGGAAATGTACTGCACTCTGTGCTGTAGGGGTCTCAGTGCTGCTGGCAATACTGCTGTCCTACTTCATAGGTGAGTCCCATTTTTTATACTTGTCACTATGAAGAGTGGTGTCTGATGGATTGTACATGGACTGTCACATACTAACCTTTAACTAGCCAAGTCTTTGGTAACACTAAAAGCCACAAGGATTTAATGAAAAGTCGCAATTGTTTTGAGAAATTAGAAAATTTGAATATTTTGCAAGCATCCTGTATCTTGATGGTCAGTGAATTAACTTCAAAGAAGTATTTGAACTACAATTAAATTATGTGGGGTCAAGTACTTATAAAAGTATGTGTAAAATATAGGCTGTAAAAATTCCATGATGTGAATATAACTTTCAGCATATCTTAGAACTCTTTTCCTCTCATTTTGCTGAAATATTGCTAATACTATCTTTAGGAATGCTAACTATCACCTATTTCATCATTACATTCATGTATGTTTGTGTATAGAGCTGGAGCAAAAGTCTAATACAGATATTTGATTGTGAAATAGGGAAAATAATTGTCCAAAAGACAATGTGCAGTGAAGATTTAGACTTCTTCCTCTCTTGTGGGTTGTTTATTTTTAATTAATGCCACTTTTCGCTATTTGTTTGTTAAATTCTGTTTTCCAAATTTAATTTTAGAAGATTTCCTTCATTTCTTCATCTCCTTAATTATTTTCATAAATGTTCACTATAAATAGTATGTAATTTGAGTTTTAGGCAGTTAGTAGGAGCAATGGTTGGCTATGAGAAAATGTCCTTGACTTTAATAACGGAACAGAACAGGATCATTTTGCACTCATAACTTCCTTTGCATCTTTGTGCAGATTACAGATTTTTTAATCTCTTGAGACCATAAATGGTCTTCAAAGACTTTCTTTTAACTGACTTGTTAATTAGAAGTTTAGGTCATCACAGTTATGGAAATATATTGATCTGGTTTTTGTTACTGGTTGGACACAAGTTTAGCATCTTGAGGAGTGTAGGAAAGAAAACAGAAAGAAGAGAGTCAATCTCTCTTTCCTTCCCTCTTTTTAAAATCAGTGGTAATTTATGATAGAGCCTAGAAGGCCTTAAGATCCTTAAATCTTCATGTCGTTGTTCAAACAACCTTGTTGCATTTCAGTGCAAGACAGAGCATAAGCTCCATAGAGCCTTTGAAGTAGTTCTTACTGAGTTGAATCTCCTGTGAACAATGCAAGAAACTGGGTTGCTGAGTAGCTGGAGAAATTCCCCTCTGACCCAGCAAAGCTGAGCCCCTGAGCACCCTTTCCACCTCAGCTGCCAGCCCCAAAGAGCAAAGGATGTATATGCAAATGTAGGGCTTGTAACTGCTCTTCAGCTTCCTTCAGTCATTGGATTTGTGGTTATTTTGTGTGAATGTGCAAGGAGTTTAAAGGTGGGGTTTAGAGTTAAGTTTTGTCACGGAATCTTTTTTTAAGTAGGATTGAAATAATCCCACTTATAAAACACATTAATTGTGCTCAGTCTCTGTAATATAGCCTCATAAATCATCAGAAGTAAACATCTGCTGGTAAATAAATGCATAAATATGCAAGAAAGAATTCGGCATGAAGTATCACTGTCAGAAGCCGGGAAAAACAGCCATACATATAGTAAAACACTGGAGACTGATTGTGAGCTGAGCTCTACACTTTGCCAGCCCCAAAGAGCCAGATTACTTATGAATCTGAGGGGCATGGGAAGACAGCTGTACGGGATTATTTCTCCCACAGGCACACTAAGAAATACAAGCATGTCTAATGCACCTCTATTCCTGTATTCGGGAAAGAGGACAGAGCTTTCCAGTGAGCAAGGGCTGAAAGCTCCACACATCATTTATTCGCATACCCTGTAAAGAAAAGATAGCTGTACAACATTTCATTTCGTGGGCGCGCGCCAGCTCACATCCTAGCTGAAATAATGCACAACAGCCTTCCTCTGCCCACAGTCAATAAGGAGCTCAATGCCTACTGGTGATATTACACATATTTCAGCTAGCTCAGCAATCTGAATGTAAAATTCAGCACTCAGAGATGCTCTCTGGAGAACTTTGTGTCCATAAAATGACAAATGGATTGCACTCATTCATATATGTGGTTTTCCCATCTCTGAAGATGTAATATCAGAAATATTCCCCGTTTAATAGGCCAGCCAAGTATAAATGAGTAGAAATCATTAATATAAGATGGAAGCACTCCTTCATCTTAGTTGACTGTTTCATAGAATGGTTTGGGTTGGAACAGATATTTAAGATCATTTTGTTTCAAACCGCCTGCCATGGACAGGGACATGTGCTAGATCAGGTTGCTCAAAGCACCATCCAGCCTGACCTTGAATACATCCAGGGATGGGGCATCCACAGCTTCTCTGGGCAACCTGTTGCATTGTCTGACCACCTCACAGCAAAGAATTTATTCTTAATATCTAATCTAAACCTGTCCCATTTCAGTGAAAGCCATTCCCCTTTCTCCTGTCTTTGTGAGAAGTCCCTCTCAGGTCCCTTTCAGGTCCCCTTTGGGTAATAGAAGGCTGCTGTAAGGTCTCCCCAGAGCCTTCTCTTCTTCAGGCTGCACCACCCTCCTCCCTTTTAGGAGTCTATGAAACATGTCCTCAGAGGAGACATGTTTCATAACATAGGTGTGAAAGGGAAATGACTGAGTAGGAAACTGGCTGTAATATTAAGAGAAGAGAGGGATTGCAGTGTTGTATGTGACCCCTAGCACCCTGTGATATGCCTCCAATACAGTGGTCTGTCATCTCTGCTGAAGTTTACAGCAGCTGAAGTGGCATGTCACATTTGTATAGCCAGTTTGAGACATGTCTTGTACTTCACAGAGATATGTTGCCACAAGTGTGAAAATGTAACCACCTTGTAGTATTTGCATGAAAGTATGAATTCAATATGAAGTATCACTGTCAAGAGCTGGGAAATCACCTGTTTTGCAGCATGATTGCAGCAGAATATGCTGGTACACGTTGATAAGGTGTGGCTGATGTCTGTGGTGTGCCTGTGGCAGCTGCAGACAGAAGGACTAATAGACCACTCTTGCCGTGAGTGGTGGTGTAACCCAGCCCTTCTCAGAAGTGCAGAGATGAACGTGTCATGCCCAGGCTTATTTTAGTTACAGTGAGTATGGGGTAGAGAAAGTGACTTGAGATCTTGCTGCCTCTGCTCAGGCGACATAAGGCAGAGGAGACAGTTTGCTAGACTTCATGTCTGCCTTTGCAGAGCTGCTCAGTCAATTACTGCTCCGTCAATTAGCCCAGCCAGAGGAAGGAGCTGCATCAAGTCTGGTATGTCTTGCACTTCTTCCATCACTCTGACAGGAAAGACTCCTACGTTTACAAAGTCTGCAAAGATGAGGTGAGAGCAGAGAGTGTCAGCATGGGTAGAGACCAGAGCAGACACTACACTCTAAAGCCACTTAATGCAGTCTTGGGGACCACAAGGAATTGAAAATGTTATTTCAATCTAAAGGAAAGACTTCCCAGGAATTCTTGCATTTCTAGCCCACGTGGTCTCTCTCAACCATTCTGAATGTACAAGATACTTAAACTTTCTATTCCTGTCAATTAGACCTGCTAAGAGAAAATAGGAGGGAGTTGTGGAAAATGTTGGTCCTTTGCTTTGAGGCTTTATCTACTGTTAAATGGTTGTCAAAGAAATAAAGCAACAAAAACACGCAAGTGCTGAACCAAAAGATAGTGTATTAACATACAGAAGACAGGAATTAGAAATAGCTCTAGTTTAAAGTCAGGGATTCGAGGAAAAGCTCCCAGAAATAATGGATTACAAAATGGAGAGTGAAGAATTTAAACTGCCTTATTTTGGGATCAAGTTTACACTGGAATTTCTTTAAGCTGCTCATTTGCTTAACTTCTGTCTGTAATCAGATTTGCAACCAAGGAAAAAAGCGACCTTTTTTTTCCAACATGAAGATTTTAGATTCTTCTTCCCCTGTTTGGAGGACTGACTGGGAAGAGCAGTATTAAATATAAGCCATTAAAGAGTAAGAAGAATGAAATTGCGTTTGTTTGACCTCTTTCTATATAGACATTAACAGCTTTAACCAGCTTGGTACAGAGTGTCCGTGTGAAACCAGAAATAGGGTTCAGTTTTACTATGTGGAGACAACACAGGACTTTGTTTCCTTTGTCTCCCCGTGGCTTACTGCCTCTTTCAGCATCCATCACTTGCAGTGAATGAATGAATAAAAGGAAAGTTCTGAAGAGCACCTCCTAGGTCAAAAATAAGCACCAGGTCAAAGTTTCATATGTAACCACCATCCTTCAATTCCACGTTTTGGGATTTTCCCTCTCCGCGTAGGTTTTACTAAGTGAAGGAGCTTAGTTGTTCTTGGATGTGATTTTTCCTAACAGAAAAATCCACTGTGTAATTATAGGGAGCTAACCAGTCAGGAGGAGTTGTTTCCAATATGTTGTTACATATCACAGACTCTGACCAGCTATATTAACAAACTGATTTGTACTGTACTAATTATTTCTGCTGGAGTGTGGATTCAGCAATTAATGGATGAAATTAATGAGAATTTGGGGACCTCAGAACCCCTCTTTCTTCCCCAAGAGTCACTCTAGCAATTGATTCTTCGTTGCCAATGGCACTGTCTTGACATTTTGTAAATCAATATAAGAAATTACTGCCATTTTCACTGTACATGGAAATGAAGAGGGGAGCAATTCAGTTCCTCGGTCAGTGCTGGAACTGCACAATACCACATTCAGTCAACTAAGCATGAAGAGCTGTACACTGAAAAATTGCAGGCATCTGACATGAATTTTGTCTTATGTCTGCTAAATAAGTTTCCATGAACATAAAACATCATTTGAATGCACAGTAGGATGTGAGCTGTTTAGTCAGGCCTTTCCTGTCTTGACTGCTTCACGGCAACCTGTCATACTTTGAAGTTATTGAGCACTTTGCTCTTTGTGTAACTTGGGGTTGATCATTTTGATAGCCTTATCTCAGCTATCAGTGGTCAGAACAAGAATATACACCAGTCAGCTATTCATTGTGATAAAGCAAGTATTTACATGTTGGTGATAACAAAGGGCGTCTCTTCTGTTGGAAGAAAAGAAAACCAAAAACAAACAAAAAGTAACTTCATTTCACTTAAAAGGCCAAATAATTTTGTCACTATTGCCTTCATCACTTGACCACTTTCTTTATCTATCAGTATTTTTTTCCTACTTAAGCAAATTCAGTTTGGACAGAAAAGAAAGCCAATATTTAGACTTAACAGATGAAATATGTTATGGGAAAACATGTATTTTAGTTGGTACTTCATTCTATGGGAAACAGTAGAAAAACCTGGGTTCTACTACAACACAGATAACCATAAGATCATGATGAAAGCTTCAAATGAAATGTGAATGGAAAAAATACCAGACTAGAAATCCATGTTTGATAATTACAGATAATTAGTATTTTCTGCACTGTATAAAAATAGCTACATTGTGCTTGTTTTGCAATTATTATTATAAGCACTCGTGCTTTTTGTCTGTCTAAAAATGTTACTGTTTTATCATCATCCCAAATATTAAAAATAAGCTGAACATTATGTGCCAGTATATTTCAAATAATGGACAGCTGTCTTCAGAGTTATCTCAAAAACTTCATGAGAATAAGAACAGGGCAACTTAAGAGGTTTTTAGGTAGAAAGAGAAGGAAGTGTCTGGGAAAAATTGCAATCAAGTTTCCTTATTAGATGAGACCGACGCATCAGAAGGATGCAAAGTGTAAAAGATAGTGTGTGACTATCTGAGGTGAGTTTTAAGTAATTGTTAAAAATCATTTAATTACCTGTTTCTGTAGACTAGGGCTAACATCCTCTGTCCTCAGTGCTATTTCTGAGTTTGTTGTCAGTGGTTCTCCCATATTAGCCAGGATTTAGTATGACAGCTGCTGGCACTCACAGATCTTCCCAGATTGTGGGGGACCAGCTGCCCTTTCTGTTGGATTCAGTGGCAGAAGTCATAGTAGGGCAGAACCACTCTCCATAACTAATTGATTTATAGCCTTGACAATCACAAAACTGAATTTTGTGACTAAAGCAATGACTAAATATACCTAAGAATCTATTTTACTTTATCAATAAAGTACAATATAATATTTCTTTTTGATTGCAATGCCAAGTTAACATTTTTCTGCTGTTTGTAAGGCTCAGTTACTGCCAGGAATAAGGAAAACAACTTAATTAATAATGCCATTTAAATGGAATTTTTATTGCAATACCCAGCATAGGTATTGTAATGAACAGGCATGAGGGAGAATATTGTTTAATTGTCATTAATTACCTCTCATTATGCCTTTATAGAAACTGTTTTTCTTTTTGACATAAATTTAATTTTGAGTATTGTAATGCTATTGTCACTGAGAGTTTCATCAACAACTTTTGGCTTACTTCCTTCTCTTCCCATTTCTGTCTGCTTCACTCAGTTTTGCTGGGACCTTAGCTATGTCTGGAGCATCACTGAGGTGTGTGGGTTGGAAATATGTTCCCTGTCTACAGATATGTGGCAGATTTTTACAGTTAGCCAGGTTTATGCTCTCAGCCAATTTGTTTTTCCGACAAAATAAAGCCATGAGGTAAACAAATATATTTATATATCTGATTCTTAAAAATAAAAAAAATGTATTTTCCTTTTGATCTGCTGTAATCATTTGAAGGAAGTGCTCTGAGATTTTACAGTTGACCAAATCTACCTATCACAATCTATTCAAATTACCATGCAAAAATTACAGCAGGGAAACTTCTCTTATGTAACCTTTCTGAGAAAGCTTGCCAGCTATCCAAGCACAGCTCTTTAGCATTGTCTGATTGCACCGCTTGGCAGAACCACATTGATGTTCTCATGCTCTTGCTCACTCTGTGCTCACTTTATCTGGATTTGTGAAGACAGCCAGTGTCTCCAGCACTGTAGAAAGTGCATCACTTGTTGCAAAGTGTAGACTGACTACTAATTTTAACAATCCATGGGGCTTTTAGGGAAGATTCCATGTGCATTTGGTGCATTTGGAGGCAGCAGCAATGTTCATTGGTCATCTTTTGTTCAAAATTAAAGCTTGGTGGGATTTGGAAGTGGCAGCCTGTCAATTAAGAGTCTTTGGATTAGGTACATAGTGATGTCTCTCTTCTGTCCAGAATGGATATTTCCAGTTGTGTCTTAGCTGTGAGTGTCAGGGGCAGCCAGGAGCTGGCTGCCTCTGATGGCAGGGCCTTGTGGAGTGCTCTGGCTTCCCAGCACGTGTGCCTCTGCTCTGTGCCTGACAAAATCTGCATGCCTGTTGTTTTAGACATCAGTGCCACATGTTGCTCTCTCCTGCTTCAACTGGGCCTTCAGTGTGAGGTTAGCTACCCAGCACAATAATTTAGCAGCTAGAAAACCACCTCCTGAAATTACTAAAGGTGAATGGACCTTAGAATAGTCCCTGATGTCTGAAGTACCAACCTCCAGCTTCTACTTCAGTACTTAAAAATCTTTAAAGATAAAATTACAAAAGCCAGATAATTGATAAATGTAGCCCTTGGCTTACTCATAGCTAATAATTAATACTGGTTCAGGCAACTCTTTTCACTCACTCCTGACATGTGCTTGGTCAAGGGCAGTATTCAGATACAAATGTGACTTTCCACACTGGCTTTTTGCTTTAGAATGAGGCTTAATATTACAGCTAGTACTTCCTTGACTTTGTGCATTACAGAGGTTTTCAGCTCTAACATGTGATCAAATTATTTTTCTTGGTATCCCAAAGCTATGTATTTTAAATATCTGCATGAGCTTCATATAATGTTTACAGCATTGGTGATGAGCTCATTTGGCTTCCTTAGAGTGGAAATATTTTATAAATAATAATGTGATTTCTTATGTTCACATTCTTTCTTTCAAGACTGGGAGGCAGAGGTAGAATGACTAGTCCAAAAATGAAGTTGTTGTTCTTTACCGCCTTATTGGGCTGAAAGTGTTTTTAACATCTTTTTTGAAATAATACAAAATCTAAACATGGTGAACATCTGTCGTGAAGCATAAACATGAAATATACTTTCTTGTCTCTTGCAAGAATACTATTGTGGATAATGCCTTTGGCTGATGTTTTTTAAGCAAAGATCTCAATGCTGTGTTCCAGATTAAGTGCAAAGCATAACATTACTGTTTCAGGAGTGCAGGGAATTCTTACTTGGTTGGTGTTGTGGATGTCACTTGCTATTATTGTTCGTGGCGCTGAGAATAAAACGTTCATTGAGAAAGATAATCCTCACACGAAAGAATGTAGGAACATGTAATTGACAATCAGGAGGTTAAAAGAGACTTGACAAGATTTCAAGGGATTAAAAAACTTAATCTGTCAAGGCACACCTCTGCTCCAAAGGCTTGTATTCTAATTAAGATTTATCACAAGCTTTTTGGCAATAGTCCTGTCACCCTTGCACTTTTACCCAGTGGAGAAAATTGAAACTCAGTAATTCCAGCAATATAAGAGGCGTAGTAATAATCTGCAAGATGACATGATGATGACATGTCATTGCCTGTAATTCCCACACATCATATTGTGAAGCCATATGATGTTTTCTCAAAACCTGGATGCTGCTTTCAGGAAAACTGAAGTCTCTTGCAAGCAAGTTTTGTAGAGATGAGTGTCCCCCTGCACTTCTCCTGTAGTCTTCTGACAGACTCCCAAATATTAGCAGTTTTTTAGACTAATATGATATTCAGTTAAAATGCACTGGCTTGTGATAAAGAGCAAGCTTAGAGTAGTTTTAAGAGGTATTCTTTGTATTTTATCAGTCCAGGTAAACATGTAGTTCATTTTAGTAGTCGGCAAATGTGTGTAATACTTCAAATTAATGCTTATGTTTAAGAGATTTTGCAAAGCAGATATTTGCTTGGGTGATTACTTGACTTGTTGTGGACATAGGATTAATCTTCTCTTCTTTGCTGGTAGTTTCAATTTATAACTCATGCCTGTGAAGAAAGAAGCTAGCTCTTAGACGTGCTGTCTGCTGTGATATTTGAATTACAGTACATGTGTTAAAGCTGGTCATTTTGTGTATAAATTGCATCTTTTCTGTAAACTGCAATATTTTCTTGGTTTTTTTCTTTGAAAATAATTGCTTGTTCTCTTTTTGAATGCTTTAAAAGAAGTCATGTCTGATGAGATTTTGTTAAACCTCTCCATACACAAGCACTGTAGAATGAAAAGGTTGAGTCCATGTGTCCAACCTTGCTTCAAGCAATACCATTTGATATTACACTTATGGCTGAGATCACAAGAACACATGGGTTTTATATGGGTGTAATTAGCCCACTGCAGGGATTAATTATGGATGAAAGTTAGATGTCCTCTGAAGTAGACAGGAAATTGGTGCCATTTCAGACAACTCCATTCACAAAAAAATACCCCAAGCCCACTGTCCCTTAGGAATTGTCACCTTTAGCAGCATTCGTAGTTTTATAATCCAGTAAAAAGAAATGTGCTACAACTGTTTAGATGACATGGCCATTTGCATTTCAGAAGCTTATTTTTCCTCAATAATAAAACAAATAAAATAAAACCAGAGTGGATTTGGTAATATTTGATAAAATAGGATCACACAAATGAGTGTCTTTTACTTTTTCTACAGAAGCAGTAAGGTGGGGGGTTAGGTATATAAATGAATATCAGTTATTTGGAAAATTGCTTAGTTCCAGAAACCTCCAAGTATAGAAGTAGGAATGTTTCTTGTAGGTTTCTTTATTTAAAAATACTTTTAAGTTACCCTTCTTATGGTACAGGAAAAATAGTATTTTTGTTTCTAAATAAATAAAAATTTAAAAAAATAAAACTAAACAAAAAAAAATCTAAAACAATATCCAGCTGCATAGTGTTAGCCTACTGCTAACCACTGATTTCCTGAGGTGTAACACAGTAACTGGGTACAATAAATTTATCTTTAAATTTATCTTTTTTGTGAAATGTCCAGGATTATCTGTTGTTTTACCTTCTCTTTCATCTTTGGAAAGCCAAGTCTCACAGCCCTTTTTATTCAGGTAATTTTGCTCGACAGTGGGTCCTCATTTGACTCACTCCAAATCTTTTCACACTGCTGAGTAAAAGTTACTTATGTTTTCAAATGATTTCCCAGGTTTTTAATTATTTCTCCAGCAACTTCTTTACTGCCTCCTGTTAGTACTCTCAAGTAGAGGTAATGAAATTGAGGTATCCACATTTGAAAAGGAGAGATGCAATCCTTCCTGTTATTTCAATTCAGCTGTAGCCAAAATTAGAGGACAATTTTAAAACACATCCTTTTTACTGATCTAGTGTCACACATTAAAAGGAGTAGTTGGTTTTCTCTATCAATTTTATAAATGACCATTACTTTAGAGCTAAGACTGGCTATTCTTAATATCACCTGTAAGATTTTACTGTGCAGTGTTGTGGCTAATTTACCTTTAAAGGGGAAAAAAAAAATCAATGTGACACTGTAATCCTAACTTGTTTTTTCCAAGGCTTAGATAATTGATACAAACTACAAAGTGGTTTACAAACTGACTTGCAAGCAATTCACTGGCTTTACAAACAACTAACAGTAAGTTTGTCTTTATGTCACAGTTTCCTTTCATCAATCATGTATGGTAAATTGTTTTTTTCTGTTGATAGTATTTTTCCTGTACCTACAATATAACTTTGCTTACAGGAATAGTTTCATAAAAAAAAACATTTCAGCTTAGTGGACGAACACGGTGTGTTATTCCAGTGCACATAAAACATATTAATGACAATATAATAAAGGATTCCCTATTTAATAGCCAATCCCTGGAGTGGTGATGATGTTTCAATAAGAGGATGACTGCAATCACTGAGCTGTTGTAAGCCCTGGGGTTTTGAACCAAAGGTTTGCATAAGGATTATTTGTTTATGCAGATAGCTAATGGTTTACAAGTTTACACTGGAGGTGTTGGAGTAAGGTAGAGTTGGCCCCCTTGAAGGGGAACTCAGCATGTCCGTTCTGTTTTTTAATATGTATTGAAGAGGAAATTCTGTGAGCTTGCAAGTTGATCTGCATGTAGTGGTTGGCTTATGCATCTACATAATTGCCCTGTTCAGGTAGGTGAGTGATAATTACCATGGAGAGGTCTAAATCACTGTGAAGAAGTTTTGTAAAGAAGTTATAGGTTATTTTCTTTTGGCCTCAATCATGTACCTTTGATCTACAAGTGGACTGCTGTAATTGTGATATCATGAAGCCTGAAAAACAGCAAAGGATTAAAAAACCTATATATTGACTTGCACGTTCAATCAACTTGCATATGATCTCAGCAGGAAATTCAAAACAAAAGCTAATTTATGGAAAAATATGGAGTTCTAATCACAGTTTAGCTCCATGGGGTTCCAAATAACATACTACAATCTCTACGTGCAGATGCTTTCATCTTACATTTCAGATTTGGTGACATTCCAAAAGTTCTTATCAAGCCTTATTATCATCTTTTATTAAAGCTTATTACATTTATCCTTATTGCATGTTTGCTGTAATATTCTGTCATTCTTAATATGGAATAAAAAAAGCTTTGATCTTTTTTAGCCAGTCATGAGATGGAAATATGCAACACAAGTGTTTCACCATATAGTGTAAACTCCCAGCTCAGTGTGTCCTTTGAACATTGCATTAATTGGCCCCTGTTTCTTTTTCCTTTGGTTTATGAATCTATTCATCAGACTGCATTTCTTTGTGCCATCAACATGCAAATAGGCTATGCAGGATCATATAGTGCCACTTAATTATATTCCTCAAGAGGTTTGTGGTGGTTTTGTTGGGTTTGGGTTTGGGGTGGTTGGTTTCTCTGTAATAAATAAGGCTTTTGAACTGTAGGAATGGTTGGATCACTTCGTCAGTGCTCTTACCTAAGAAAGGTGTTTGCAATTAATTATAGATATTACATTGTCATTGCTCTTCTTGACACTGTGGGGGTGTGATCTAAAGGACAAAGCAAGACCTCTGGTGGAATTGTGAAAAAAAATTAAAATAGGTTAAAAAACCTATGAGCTTCAGCTTTTTTCTAAAAAACTAGTTTAAGGAAGAAAAATAGTTACAAAACGAGAAGCAATAATATAAAGAAATCCCTGAAGGAATACAGAAAAGTTATTAGCCTGTAGTGTTAATCTGGCCTTGACATGTGTAAATCAGGAAAATTTTCTTCTCCCCCACCATATTTAAAATAATTGATCATGACTATTAGATAGAAACCCAAAATTTACAGGATGCTTTTCCTGCCCTTGTATGAACAAAGAGTCCACAATCCAGTATGCACTTCCCATCATTTCTGTACTTGTAATGATTTTTTTACCATTTTTTTAAACTGAATAGCATTAGCTGGAAGAAAAAAAAAATTTGTTGAGGAGAAAGCCCACATAATCCTAAAGACTTTAGGTATAGTGAAGACTATTACAAAATGGAGTAGGTTTGCTGTTTGTCAGAATAAATGGGCATATCTGAAACAGGACATAATAGATATATCTTATTTAAATAAGAGGCTGCTGAAAGATTATCTTTGTTTCTGTTTTAAGAAATCTGGATTCTCCCTTAAGCTTTGAATGTGCCTTGTATAATGCAGTTGACAGAATCAGACCATTGTTACATAAAAGTCCCTGGCTTGACAACTGAAATGAGACATCTAGCCATACAAGTTTTCAGAGGAATAAATGTTCCATCTTGGGGTAAATATAGTAAAACTATTTACACCAAGACTACCACACATCTCTCTTAACAGTTCAAATGCAACAATACTTTTAAAGTTCCAATGTAATCATCTTTGATTAGCAGTCAAAGAGAGTAAGTTTCTCCACAGTAGATAGCTGATATACCTTTGTTGCTATATTTTTTTCTAGGCAATTTTTAAAATGTTTTTGAAATTCATTGTTAAAAGATTCCAGGAGAAAATGAGGAATAGACTAGACAGGTTGGATTTTTTTTTTTCAGATGAAACAGTAAAATCAATGGACCTATTCAACTGGATAAAAGGGAAAACTACTTCAGTTACTGTATTGGTCTTGATAGGTATTACTGGGTTTTTCACATAGCACTCTACTAAAATGTTTTACATTCAGTGTATATGTTCAGCAACTTTCATGTGATTCTGCTGGTGACTAATCTTTTGAAGGTGCTCAAAAGCATGTACTTTAAAATTATTTTAAATTTAGAAATTACAGGGATTTTATTGATTTGAGAAAAAGAGTAATAAATAGAGAACTTGTCTTTGTAAATTTTAATTCACTTTATTTAAGATTTTAATTAACTATTTTTAATTCACTATTTGATCTGCAGCAACATCCAAGGTATCCTATTATCTGAGAAAAAAGCAAAAGAATGCAAATCACTGACAGTTCATTTGCACATCTTCTGGTCCACTTCAGGTCCTTCAGAATAAAATAGATTTAGATTCTAATTATGTCTGCAAGAAAAATATATGGAAGATAATTTTTAAAACCACTTCAATGTTCAAATATTTCATTTTAAAATATATTGCCAACAGGGAGATGAACTAGAAGATAATCCTTCAACAAGATTGAGCAATAATTGCAATTTGCTTAGTTTAAATTATAATCTTCTTTGCATTGCTTTAAATATAAATTATGTTCACTTTTCCTTATGTTTAAGCGTGTGTAAAGATTTTTCAATTAATTCTCAGGAAGCAATTTTTAAAATCATGGTTTCAAAATATCAGCACCCAGAAATATGTAGCAGTGGCAGTCCTGGAACATGAGTTCAATAACTTAGCAAGGAACTCATCTTCAAGCACAGCTTCATGAATATTAAGACTTGATTACCATACCTTGTAAAACACATGGGAGAAAGGAAGGAGGGTCGCCAATATCATTCAGTTCCTCTTGCCAACTTCCCCTGTGGTGTTGAGTTCTTTATGTTCATAGAACATATGCCATAGGCCTTATCTCCAGAGGTTTTGGGGAGATGCTTGCTCTTTAGAGACAGCCAGTGTTTTTTCTTTCTGCTGTCTAGTGTTAATTTTTCATCTGTTGCTATTGTGAGAAAAGCTGGAGGAGCAGTGGAAGTCCATTTCCCAATTTAGGCAACTCTGTTTCTTCTTTTTACTTAAAAGAATCCTCTTACCTGTGAATTCTTGTTCTTCTGAAATGCCCTGTGTGAAAATACCTTTACAATTCTTTCCTGCAAAAAACAAGTTGCCATATTTGGAAGGAAAGGTCTTGAATTGCTGGCACTTCTGACTGGTACTTCAGAGTACTTCTTCCATTACAGTACTACTTCCATTACTGCAGGACTGCTTCTGTGAATAAAGGCTCTGCTTGTATGTGTATGGTTTTGTTTGTGCATCCTTATGATCTGCATTTGTGATTCTTTCACCTGCACAGCTCATAGGGTGTTTGCTATGCCCTTTGTGTTTCATGTGAGCATATTTGTTACTTACAGTACTTAAGAAAAAGTTGCAGTTGATCCTGGTGAGTTATGATAGAGACAACCTTGAATTTTGATGAGAGCAATACATAAGTTTCTTTGGCTTTTACTGTATATTGCTACCCTTTTCTACAAAGAAATAAAAATTCTGATAGTCATGGACATCAGAATTGTGTGTATTTGCACATCTGATCTAAACTTTGTGTTCTGTTTCAAGCTACACTGGTTACTGGATCATGCTAATACCTATCAATTTCCTTTATGAACTAGCTGTCTTATCCTCATAGCATTCAAGTGCAGGAGAAGAGGGAAAAAATGCAGACAATCCAGTTCTTGCTAAATGGTAGAACAGGTACATTAATTGGTGTTCTTTTACAATTCTTTTTTGTGCCTCATCATTTTGGCAGAAGAGAACTTTGAGATTTTGAGCAAGGCAGCAAATGCAGCAGGTATGCAGTTGAATGCAGGGTAGTTGTCAGCCCTCACAGTTCTAGTTCTGCTACTTAGTTACATAAATTTTCCATCTTACACCACCTGCTAATAAAGGACTGGTTTCTTTTTGGATGCAAGTCTTGGAGAGTGTTTTGAAGTGATAATACAGTGTATTTCTCAAGAACGAGTTCCTTGTAAAGGCAATGCTTAAAGCACCGAATTGCTAGCTTGAGAAAGGAGCATGCACAACAAATGGGAACTTCTTCTTGAAGATTATTGCAAAATGTTTTACACAGTGTAAACTAGTGATGGGGTTTTTTTCAAGTGTTTGCTGTGAAATGTTTTCTTAGTTGCTGTTTTAATTATTGAGTGGACATGGAAGGCTTTGTCGACTGATTACAAACCAAAATAAGGCTTCTGTGATCGCAAGATCAACCAAGCTTGAAAAAGCAGTTTTAAGATGGTTCAGAAACTCTTCAGTGAACTGTGTAGTGACAGATGGCAAGATTACCCAATTGTCTACAACAAATGATAGCATTTTTATGTTAGCATTAAGGCTGCTGTTGGTACAAATGCACTCCTTTAATTTGAGTTCTGAATATTTGAATATGCCAGTCCAGTGGCAGGGGGAGGGGGAAAGAGGAGGATAAGAGCAAGACTGTTAATTTGGTTAGTGCTTTTATGTTTGGGATTTGTTCTGGTGAATTTAGTTGTATTGACCAGCACCACACATGCATATAGACGCTGGTACTATGTTCATGCCAAAAGCAGCCCAGATCCAAGAGAGTTTTCTCATCTCTGATGCCTCTTCTTTCCGCTCCGTTAGAGGGAATGCACTCCTCACCATTTAGACTATCACCCCTCTCTAAAGGCTGGCCATGCAGATAATTTGTCCAGTAGCAGTACCAATGTCACCTTAAACAACTCAGTCCAAAGGTAAATGCTAGCTTCATAGCTAGAGATTACTTTGCAGAACAGATGTAGGGACTGAAACAGCAGAATAGATAGATCCTAGAATCCCAGGTTAAAGATAGTAGGTTTTTTCATAAATTTAATTTAGGTTAAAATTAATAAATTTAATTAAAATTAAGTTTATTTTTTTTTTTATTTGAGTTTACAAAAAGGTAACTATTTAATCATAGGTTGAATAGTTAAAGATGGAAAATACCTTTAAAATCATCAAATCAAGTCGTCAACCTAGCACCACCACCATGTTCACCATTAAACCATGTGCTGAAGAGCCATAGCCACTGGTTTTTTGGGATGGTGATCCTTCCAGGATGGTGACTTCACTACATCCCTGGGCAGTCTGTTCCAGTGTTTTACAATCCTTGCCATGAAAACATTTTCTCTTAATATCTAATCTTAACCTCCCCTGGCATAATTTGAGGCCATTTCCTCTTGCCCTGTTACTTGTTAGATGGAAGAAGGGATTGAGACTCACCTTACTACAACTTGCTTTCAGGTAGTTGTAGGGATTGTGAGGGTCTCCCTGAACCTCATTTCTCTGGGCTAAGTGACCCCAACTTCATCAGCTGCTCCTCATAAAACTTGTGCTCCAGACCCTTTACCAGCTTCATTGCCTTTCCCTGGATGTGCTTCAGTACCTCGGTGTCTTTCCTGTTGTGAAAAGAGCTGGACACAGCACCTGATGTGTGGCCAAATATGCAGGACAAATCCCAGCCCTGTTTCTGCTGTCCACACTATTTCTAATACAGGCCAGGATGCCATTGGCCACCTGGCCGCTGCTGTCAACCAGCACTTCAGGGTCCTTTTCTGCTGGACATTTTTCCAGCTACTCCAGTGCTACTCCCCAGTCTGTAGCACTGCATGGGGTTGTTGTGACAAAAGTGCAGGACTCAGCACTTGGCCTTCTTGAACCTCCTACAACTGGCTTTGTCCCATGATCCAGCCTATCCAGATCCCTCTGCAGACCCTTCTTACTATCCAGCAAATCAGCAAACATGAATGATTGCATCATTCTCCCTTTGGAAATTCAGAACTAGTCCATACCATTTGACTTGAGGGTCCCAGGCATCCCACCAAGATATCTGTCCCAGGTGCTGCTAAACAGATTCATAATAGCATCAAAAATTTTTATCAGATGCCTCAGTTTTCTTATAAAATTGGTAAGGATATAAAGTTTGCTTTTATATTGATGGCCAGCTGTGAGAAGACAAATTTTGGTTGGCACAATAGTGCCCGAGTTTGTCTTCATCGGTCAATTTAACCATGTTCCTAGAGTTCATAATCTCTAAAGAAATTCTGCCTTGTAATTTGATGCTTTAACAGTAAGCCTGTTTCTTTCATGTTTGCTGTAAAAGGACAATTCTCTAAATTCCATAGCACTAACTCAGAGAGATTGTGTGGTTGAATTACTTAGTGTATTAGTACACACTCTAAGTTTTATCACTGGAATTGTCTAGCAGCAGTTTTTGTCTCCTTAAAAAATATTCCTGCATTCCTGATCTGTGAAACAGCTGCATTTATCTGTCTGTTCATTTTCATTAAACATTGTGTCTTGAACTTGTTTCTAGTTCATTGTCAAAGCTGAGAGAGGAATAGTATATTTGAGGGATGCAGCTAACACTCCCAGTCTTTGACAGTAATCTACAGTGAGACTCACATCAGTACAAAGACAAAGAAAAGGTAGTTGTCACTTACACTGTAGTAATTGTGGTTATATTGATGTAGTCAATATTGATCCCACAGTCCTTGCCTTTGAAGACTTCAGATTCCAGCTGTTTTGAATTACAAGGGAATGGCTAGAAGGTCATGTTGGAGCTTCCCCTTCTGATCTCCCAGTGCATGGAGAGGCACAGGGCATGTACATAGCACCAGCAGATGTTAATGATGTTCTAAACTCCTGTGTTTCTAGAGTTACAAAATGAATATCACTTTCTTTTCTCCAGAAGAACTAATAAAAGGGATAAGAAGACAGCAAAGTTAAGAGAGGTGATTTAGATCTCTGGACTTGAAAACAAGGAATGTACTGGATTTAAATCATGAAATATTTGGCTATTTACTGTCTTTCATTGCTGCCAGTGAAATGAACAAGTATAACAAATTGTAGAGTTTGACCCTAGGGATTTTATTGAAATATATTAAAACAGATACACTCATCAGGTGATTAATACATAAATAACAATTTCAGCTGAGGTAGGGTCAAAATAATGATGACTAATTCTAGTGATGTGCCAGAGATGGTGGTGGTCAGATTTATGATTTAACAAGAGTTGAGAGGGGATAAAAGAAATATGTTTTTAGGGTCAAGGAACATTCTACATTATCAGGCTTTGACAGGCAATTTAAAGTCTGGGAAAGAACTGTAACAGTAGAGTCAGAGACTTGGAACAAAGAGAATATGTCATCTGTCGTGAAGATTTCAGTCTTTGAAGTATTCAGTAACAGATCTTTAGTTGCATTCTGGCTTTTTGTTTTGTTCAGATTAAGGGAGAGTCTTTAAGGCAAAGACCTGGCAAACAACCTCTTAATTTGGCAGGTTTTGTTGCCTGGCTAACTAAACTTCCATTTATGCCTGTTCATCTTACATAAGGGTTGGCATGGTCAATACAGAGAGATTTATAGACTAGAAATGAAACCAAATGGGATGAAGAATTTTTCGTCATTTGCATAGAGGGAATGAAAAAATTAGTAACATTGACTATAGTAGTAATCTTACTTCAGAGAGAGAGAAGTAGCAGAAGCAATAAAGTGCAGTGAATTATTTTCCTTATATTTTGCACTAATAGTTAAAATACATGAGTATGGATTTTTTTTCCCAGTGTATTTTTATTCCCTAGTAGCACTGAAAGACTATTTTAACTGCTTTGCAGATAACTGTTGTCATGGATTGAGCAAAACTACATTAGCCCAAGCACAAAGTAGAATAATTACAATAAAATGCATTTTGGTGGCATTATAGAGAATTGGACCAGAAAAAAATAATCCACAGACAGCATGAAATTGTATGAGAGTATCTCAGTATAGCACTAAGATAGGGGTTTTTTTCCCATATTTTTGTTCTAAAAGTTTAGATGCTGGGTTCATTCCTTAATCCCTGGTGATCAAGGTTCCTTAAGTTCCCCCTAACACCATGGAGGGTTGACTCTGTTTCATAATTAACTCGGCTAAACTCTTTAACATGGTATCAACTTTCAGATGAACTTGGTTGTGGGGAATTAAGTAATTCAGAAACCTAACTTATGCATTACCATTATCAGAGCAAAGTGCTCCAGTGTCCCTGGCTCTGCTCATGGCCTTGGCCTCATTTTGTGGGCTAGTGTGAGGAATGGGCACGTAATGGGAGGTTGTGCAGGGTGTTGTTGACAGCATGAAGTGCTCATGTCTTAGGTTAGCCCTGCAACACCCACAGCACCCTCCTCCCTCTCCTCCTGTATTTACTCTCCTCCCTCTCCTCCTGTATTTACTCTTTCTTTTCCCTTTCTGGCTAACCAGGACAGATCCATCTGCTGGGAAAATCATTTCTTTTAGTAGGTCATTTAAAAGTTCACTTAAATGATTTGTCTCTTCAGAAGGATCAAAAATGAAAAAAAGAGAAAAGAACATAATTACTGCCTATCCTTTTGAACATTGATTTGGGACCGGTAAAAGACTCAAAATGAGGCTGGTGAGCTTTCTGTCAACTGCCTTCACTGAAAGCACTGTATCATTAAAGGACAGTGTTAGTAATTGCTTTGTGCCTTTGCTGAACTATTAGTCTGCAAATGCTTGTTCATGTAATTTAATTTTTTTAATGTATGAGTTGCTATGCCACTACGAGGCATGGAAAGTGGTTACTTGTGCAATTTGTCATTGTGGTTAAAAGCATCAAATAACCTGTATCCTCTACCACCAGCAATGCATCTGTTTGGCCTCAACTGGCAGTTGCAG
Source organism: Melozone crissalis (assembly GCF_028551555.1). Lineage (NCBI taxonomy): Eukaryota > Metazoa > Chordata > Aves > Passeriformes > Passerellidae > Melozone > Melozone crissalis. Next base: position 27,414,696 of record NW_026535784.1, on the reverse strand, counting down.
CAGACTGAAAATGATACATTTGAGAATGGAAAAGTGAATTCTGATACTGTGCCAACACACCCTGTAACAGTTCCTGCTGGAGACAGTGGTAAGTGAAATGGGCACCATTTTTTTTTTCCTTCTTTTGGAACATTTTCTTCCTTTGTGTCTTACTAACATCATCACACTGTAACGGTTTTTGTCCAAGACTCTATATTTAATGCAAGTACAGAGCATTTGTAAGTAATAGTAATTTTAAAAAGATAAACAAGAACAAACAGTTTCTCCTACCTAGCATGTGAAGGGGTCTATGGATCCTGAGCACTAATGCTGATCTTTCTAGGAAAGCTAACTGTCAACCAAAATTCCTCACAGGAATTTATATGTGATACTTGATGAGGATAGGAAAGCTCTCATCATATCCAGAGAAGCAAAACCTCTATTTACTCCAGAACACCTGATAATATTTTTATTGTTGCTGTGGGGTCCCCAGAGGCAGCAGGAGGGTGCTGAGGCTGGCTCAGACCATCCTGCCTTAGGGACCTCGTGTTGAACAAATGACACAACAAAGCCAGGGCTCCAAGGTGTCAGGACATACTGTTTCATAAGGGGGACCTGATACAAGAGTCAGTCCTTGGGACTTTCTGCAAGCTCTCAATAATTCTGGACAAAAGATTACATGTGCGTGTTCCCTCGTAATCACTTTTTCTGAAGTTTTTGCTCCAGAAGAGGCACTTCAGGAATAATTTGCATATTTTTGAAGCTTCTCACTTAGCTATGCTTACAAGGCTTAGAAGTCACGATCAAGGAGTTTTGTGTGGCATGATGACCTCACTATGGAATATCTTGGGTTTTTCTCTATAGAGGTTGATGTTTTCTTCTCTCTTTTTTTTTTTAATTTCTCTCTGAAATTTAATAGGTCAGGTATAATATGTACATTTGTTTTCTCAAAGTCTCTGGCATATAATGTTGAGTCTGAATCATCCAACCAATATATAAAGCAGGAAAAAAAACTTTCTTAATTTTGTTGTAAGAGCTTTTAAAATACAAACCACATAAAGGGATTATTTTTTATCGACCTTTTTCTATGTTGCCCTTTAAGATTCTCCAAACATTTAAGAGCTTGTGCACTTTTGGCTAACAGAGGCTTCAAAATCAATAGGTTTTGAATAGAAAACTTGATTTAAATGGTTGATGAATGCAGTGTTTGCTTCATTACACAAAAATCCATTTTCCCATTCACAAGGAACATCTGACCTCCTTACCACTGAGAAGGAGGAAGCCTCTGCTGGCAGTTGACATCTAGAAAATTTTTCAGGTTATCACAGCTCCAAGTCATAGAAAAGTTATAGCTCAGTTCCCTGCTTTTGTCATTTTTGTAAGCCTGTGAAACTTCTCCAGTAGGACATTTTCTTCTCATTTCCTTTACCTTCCTGCCTTTTTCTTGTACTTAGATAATCATTATCGCTTCCTGTTTTTTCTTACTTATTTTGAATGAAGAGAAAAAAAACTACTTTATGGTTATGAATATTAATGCTGCAGTGACAGCTTTTTATCCCATTGTCTTCTGCATTCAATAGCCAAAATACTTTATTTTATAAAATATATTGATGTTTTTGAAAATATTTTATAAACACTGGGTTTTTTCCCTTGATAATTTTTATTTTTTTTACCAAACTAAAACCTATTACACACTGCCTCAAAAATAAAAGGAAATAACAAGGAAACCAAATAGATTTTTCCTTCCTTATGTCCCTAAATACAGTTCAAGAGAACAGGGTTAATTCCACCCACTTAAAATGCTGTCTTCTGCAGAATATGGTATGTGGTAATTTATCAGCATGCATCAATACTGAACAACAGACAGACCAGAGAGTACGCATTTTAAACCACCAAAGAGGCACCAGTTAGGAAGAAGGGAAAGTTTGATGACTGGATGTGAAATGTGAGGAGCGAGGCCCCTGTGCTATCACTCTGGTTACTGAAAGCTGTAAGGAAGAATCAATGAAACCTTGATTCAGATATTTTGACAGCTGAACAACTTTCAGTACCACCCTTCTCTAGTCCCCTGGTAATGTCCTGATCCTCTGATTTGGATTTGAGACATTTCAACCACCTTAATTGTAAATGTGTATGAACATGACATTCCATGTTTTGGTTTAAAGGTGCCTGTAGGAACTGTTACTGTTTAGAAAATGGAAAGGAAATGATGGCACTATGAAGATCTTTCTTATGCTCATTGAGATACAACAGGGAACAAAGAATAATTAATCCCCTAACCTTAGGGTGACAATCAGCTGCTGACAGCTTTGAGAGAGGTGTTGGGGTGCTAAAGGGGCACATGGCTACAAAGCAAAACCATTTTTTTTCAGTGAAGAACATTCAAGTCCATAAGTGTACTATCTGCTGAGTGTTGAACCCCAGAAATAGGCATTCCTGGGAAGCTGGTTCATGTATTTGATAAACAGCACTTACTCAAGCTGTCTAGCTCATCTTTTCAGTAGTACAAGGCAGTTATTTTTCATTTGAAATGTAGAAATAGGGGAAGTTGCAGATCAATATTGCAAACAAGTGTTTATTGTTTAGTGATTACCTGTCATCAGTGTGTGAATTTGTTCAACACAAATGCTTTAATTTGAAGAAAGAAGTAGAAAACAAATGCTTAAATAAATGGAAATACAGATCCATCTTCTAGAATAACACATGAGTATTATGAAAGATTAAGTCCAAATTCAGAAAACATTAAACTCATCCTAAAAAGTGTTTAAAGACTGGGGTTTTAAGATCAGATATTTCACTGTGTTTTCTCAAGAGCACTCTGATCAATGTGATAATCCTGTGAGACATTTTCAGTGACTGCAATGCTGCTGTGACACAGCTCTGATGATGATACAAGTTCCACTCAAGGCCTCTCAGCAGTGCTTCTGAACCTGTTTAATTCAACAGCAGTCTCAGTTCATCTTGGATGCACAATAAGTGCCGAGGATCAATCTGTGACCTCACCTGGCATTTCAGATTTTAATCTAGTTTTTTTGCAGTCTAAATGTTTGCAAAAAGGTTGTGTCAGTTTCTTCCATCAAATGATGAATAATGTAGAATTTGAACGTAAAAGACAAGGCTGAATTGTCAGTTCTTCAGAATACTTGCATGCAAACAAGTGAGCATCACATGAACTTGCTTATCACATTCAGATGGATTTAGTTCAATCTTTATAATAGACTAGTTGATGAAAGGAATATGAATTGGTAAAAACACAGCAAACTCCAAGACTGTAATGACAGTTCCATTTTTCTTTGTATTGTTTCACTCAAGCCTCACCTTCGTGTGCCAGCTGCTTAAGTACAGCATTGCTTGCTTATGCAAAACCAAAAATAGGTAACCAGAGATGTAGTATTTGGTAGTATTGAATAAATGCTCTGATATTTAATGTAGAAATGTTTGTATTAGTTCTCCTGACTACCTGTGTTTATGTATCTATTATTCTTTAAATCTGTATGCTGCATTTTCCTTTTTCTTTTTAATGTGAGACTTTATTCTGAGAAACCTCTATTAAAATGCTAGTGCAAAAAGTATCGTTTAGTGTAGATTCTAAACTGCTTCCATAATGCTCCTCCTTAGGGATGCTACAGCATTTTTTGTATGTAGGCATTTGGGGTATCTTTGCCTCTTTATTTCCAAATCATTGAATTCCTGGGATCTTCTATTCAAAAAGGTTGTCAGGTAGAATTCTTCCTGAGGTAATTCTAAGTATTTGAAGATATATATGGAGGATGATTGAAAGCTAGAAAAAAACCACTAATTTTTGATCTCCATATTATTCTAAACCATCAGGAAAATTAGGAGGATTTGCACAAGAAAACAACACTATAGATTCTGGAGAACTTGATATAGGCCGAAGAGCGATACAAGAAGTGCCCCCTGGGATTTTTTGGAGATCACAACTCTTCATTGATCAGCCACAATTTCTAAAATTCAATATATCCCTTCAGAAAGATGCATTGATTGGAGTATATGGTCGAAAAGGCTTACCACCTTCACACACTCAGGTAAGAACTGCTTGCATTAAAAGTAGCACATTATTGAAAACCATGATCTTGTATCTTTTATATCTTTTTTCTCTCTCAGGATTACATTCTTTTCCATTTTGCTGATTTTCATTTTCACTGTTTATATTTTATTGATCTCATGTGATGACCAGAACATTGGTGATACTCTGTGTTGGGATCTAGAATGGGGGGTACATGGTATTCTTATTTATGAGCTGTTCTGTTGCCTAATCAATGATTCTTCAGATATGGAGTTGTTTCATGCAGAATTTATAGGTACTTTTTTTTATTCTTTGGTAAATTCACATATCTTTAAAACCTAAGCAAACTAATATAGAATCTTTTCGCCACACATAAGGTGTGGTTGACAGTTCCTGCAAAGAGCAGATTATCCAAATTTCCAAACAAGAAGACAAGCAAATACTACAGTATTTACAGCTTGGTGTCTCTCTCACTAAGAACATAAAAGAAAAAATACATAATATGTATCTACAAAGATACAGTGAACTGGGGTTATAAAAGTGGCAGTCTTCACTGGGCATCTACTGTCTTGAAACTTTGTTATTAAGTGTGCCAGAGGATTTATTCTCTTCCACCCATCAGAAGATTTCTAATGACACCTCTTATAGCATATGGTCACATTTCCTAGTAACAAAAACCCACTTTTTATCCATAGTGATAGGACAGTTAAAGTATAAAAGAATGAACAGTCTTCTGGATTGGCAGGAGAAACAGAGAATCAGTGCCTCAGATGGTACTTTAGTATTAATTGTATTCATATTATTGTAAAGATTTAAGACCCTCCAAGATTAGATTTCTTCCAACACAGTATTTATCCAACTGCTGGCTCATATCCATTTTTCCACCTGAATAGGTATTTTAGTTCATTTTCTTCTACCATATTTGGAGAAATATCTTAGTGATTTTTATTTTGAGTGTATGGGTTTGTCATGGACACAAATCTAAGTATAGTAACCAGATGGTATAATTGTATCAAAGCTTGACTGATTATATCTGATACATAGCAGCAAATCCATAGGTGTAGCAGCAAATCCATAGGTGCAAAATTCATATATTTCAATTCAGTCCCATTTTAAAAAAAAAATATTTTCATGCTACTGCACTATTTAAATTATTTGCTTGCTTTTTTTTATTCAGGTATAGCTTTTAAAATATGTACTGTATAGAAATATATTACTAATGTATTAATAATTATTACACCTACTTAACAGACAAAAACAACAGAGGAAGGGTTAGCAAAGCAAGTAAAGTCATGGAATGTTACATTAACTTTATTTTGTAATTTAGTTTCCATTAAAGTACAAACACTTTACTGAATGCAGAAAGTGCACTCATGTTTACTTAAAAATTTGATCTTCATAATAATGATTAAATGGATTTTCTTCAGACCTTCACATATGAACACCCACCCTCAGGCTGACAACAACCACATGAAATTCTAGCATAAAGAAAATTGATTCAAAAAGTAATCAGCCATTTGAAGTACGGGTTTGGAATACAAATGCCATCTCAATGATAACAGTAACAGGGGTTAGGGGAATGTGTAAAACTGAAGAAGCTGATCTAGACTATGCATTTATATGAGAAGTTATGCAAGTAATTATGACTATTTAAAAAATGATCTTTACTTGATTCCTTAGCCTGTGAAAAGATTGAAATAGGAGTGCCCTTTATCCAAAAAACACAGAGACTACTAAATCTGTTTCCTGTCCTCTGTGTTACAGACTCCAAGTTTTTACTAATGTTTAAGTATGATACAACAGAAAGTATCATATGTGAGTCCTGCTTGACGTTTTGGATATACTGTTCCCAGGATATAGGGCAAGCTCTTTTGTCCACTTTTTGCCTAGTATATAATTAGAGTATTTTTTACAAACCATTGACTGACATTTGATACACTGAAAAATTAGGCATGCTTACTTATCAGTGCCCTACTGAACTTACAAGGCTGCTAGAGCTTCCCAAGGGTACAGGTTTATCAGAATGTTTATATGGCCTTGAACCCAATGATGTCCAGTTTAAGTGTCTGAGATAAAGTATGTATGTAATCTCCTGAAAATGCAGTTTCAGTAAGCAGTTGGGGTTTTATTTGAGACCATGCTCCTTCATGTGGGGGGAAAAAAATGGAATAAAATACGTCTTGACAGTTTAGGCCTTTCTCCAACTAAGTCCTAACACAGGGCTTTGATGAGGACACAACTCATCCTGATAAAATACATATTTAAGTGCAGTAGCTTATGTAAACAAAATAAGGTGTTTTGGCAAAAAGACATCTAATGAAATAGAACACTGAGGGGATTACAAGGATAAGTCCATTTCTTGCTTTCGTATTTCCCCTAACTCTTATGGCTTGTACCAACAAAAGTTCCTAACTGCAAGCTAGGCAGAGGTAACAGGGACAGACTAACAGCTGATGTTTGGCTTCACTGCATCCTTCCATTCCACTTCCATCCTTCACTTCCATCCTGCCCATTAGACAAGGCAGCTCACTCATGCGGCTCCAAGTGTCACAGGAACATGGCAGACAAACACATGAATGTCTATGCTGAGTTTGGTCAAGGCCCATCTGGCCTTCTGTCTGTGATGGGGGCCGTGAGCAGACACAGAGAGATCAGTAAAGCAGCATGATAGTGTTGTAGTTATTCTTCCCACAATATCCTTTTGGCCTCCAGAGTTTTAGGGCTGAAAGACTTTGCTGAGTCAAAGATGCTGTCTTTCATTTGTCTACAAATCTTTGATAGATTCTTTTTTCCTGTGAATTTGCCTAGTCACCTTTGAATCCATGGAAGCTTTTAGCATCTGTGACATTTGCAGCAGGGCTTCACTACACATCTCACACTGTACTCCTCAGTGTGTTTTGAGACAGTAGCTTTTGTTTGACACACTGTTGAAAGTGTTTTGGAAGAGGCAGAGCAGAATTTTTCATTAATTTCTTCTTCATGCCACACTTGATTAAGGGATCTCTAGTGTTATCATTGAGTTGCATTTTTTCCAGAATGTTTCAGTATTCTTTTTATGAAAGCTTTTTCAGTCCTTTGTTTATCCTTTTCTGAAAGTTATCCTGTTTTAATGCAGCTTTTTCAAGGTGTGGAGACCAGAACAGCCCAGAACATAAGAAGTGTTAAACTGTGATGGTTTCATTCAATGCCTTAATTATGTCTGCTTTTTTCTTTTTTAATTATTGAGCTCTTATTTCCATAATCTGTCTACCATAGCTCAAAGAGCACATCCTATAATGACAAAAGTTGGCTTAGAGCCCATCTTTGGATGTGTAAAGCTAGGGTTGTTTCATGAGGACTTTGAAAAGTAGGATCTCACTCACATATATCACTTCATGTCTGTGTCTCTTGAATGCTATCTGCCCTTATCTTCTAGTCACAGAATGACAAGTGCTAATAACAAACTTTTATGCAAATGAGCAACTGCTGCTTGTTTCTCAAACGTCAGTATTTGAATTTTCAGATCTTACATTAAATAATAGAGAACTTATTACTTCCTGCACTCTGCCAGCATTTGTAAAGTTGCCTTGTCACCTGTCCTCCTCCAAAGTCTTTGCTCGTGTGCCTGTGATACCCTACATGTATAACCACATGCACAATTTTCTTTAGCTCTCTCCTTACAACTTTGGTGTTTCTACCAATGTCTGTCTTCTCTCCACTGTCACCTTTGACTGTAATGCAAAACTTGACTTTTACATTTGCCACCTTGTTCTCCACTTCTCTCCTGTACCCTTTGCTGATTTATCCACCTCTTTTTTGTACCTAGTTAAAACCTTACAGTGAGTAAGAGGACACTGTAGTCAATATCTGTCCCTAACTGTACAACCTCTGGTGTCAATTATCCTTCTATTGCAAGGGACATAAGAAAAGTGTGATAGAAATAAGCTTGGAACAGATTTCAAGAAGTCTTTACACCTTTGTCTTGTAATAGGATGAATTGTATTTAAACTATTTCTATAAATCGCTGAAAATTGTATTAATTAAACAGTAACAGAATGGAGAAAATTTAATGCTTGTTCTGTCCCATAATCCAAAATAATAGAGATATAGCATGTAGGAAATGGTTTGATGCATCGTATTCAGGACAGAATTTTTGGTTGTTTTGCTTTATTCTCTTTAGGTGTCAAAATTAGTCTCAAGCAGAGCTACTATTTGTGTGTCACAGACTGATCTGAGATGCATAGCTCTCTTTCTGGGGAATCATAAATAAATCAACCAGAAATAATTGACGGTGGCTGTCCATTCAAAACTCAATCAATGCAAGTCTGAAAGTCTTTGTGACACTTTCTAAAAATGTCAGTTCCATTGCAGCCAGAGAATCAATATGTTTATTTAAAGAGACTTTTAGGAATAAAAAAGAGACTTTGGTTTAAAGCAAAACTGTGTGGAGTGGTAAGGCAAATCATCACATTTAGACTCAATGTAAACAAAATAAATTTGTCCTCATAGAAGGAAAATAAAATTGGTATGGTTTTGCTTATGAAGATAATTGTTTTTCCGGTCTGTTTTTGTTGCCATGTCTCAAATATAAAAAAGCAGCCTTTAAAAGGGTTAGTTAAGATCAATTTTTTTTTTTTTTTTCTGGGGGACAAAATGAACAGTGATTTCCCTTCTGTATGGCTTTTTAAGTGTAGTCTAAAATGGTGTTCTGATAACAGCATATGTCCTTATTACATTACAAATACAAAATTGTGAATTGTACTGTGCTTGTCTGCCATTAGTGGCCAATAAATTGGTGTAGCCACTTGTTCCTGTATCAAAGATACAGTTTTAATCTGAAATTGTTCTTCTACAAAAGTGGCCTCTTGCCATATACAAATTACAAAGTCACCACTAATGTCTATGAGTGACCTGTTAAAACTCAGAGCTCCCTGAGCCTTCCCTTTTTAAAAATACTAAAACCTCTGGAGAGGCAGGAGTGAAAAAAAGCCAAAATTGTTTCTCTCTCTCTCACAAAATAAGATAAATATTTAATACTCTGACAAATGAGAGTGTTGAGTGGTTTTGAATAATTGCTCTCCCAAAGTGATCGCATTGGTTTCCGTGCGGTGCAGCGCATACAGAGCTGCCGAGGCACGGCTCCTGCGCATCCTCATCACACTGTGTGCTGTCCTGCTCCTCCAGACGTCGCTGGAAAAGTGTCTCAGGTGTTGATAGAGTCATGTTAACCATGCATTTCCTTCCTGGCTGGTGGGACAATGATTCTGAGTACTGGGGAGGAGCAATCTTACAATACCAGTGAATTTTGGCCTGCAATTTCCAAAAGAGAGCATAAGTACTTAAACCCTTGTTCCAGGATAAAAGCTATCATATTCTCTTTTGTCTGAGGAGCAGTGTCTGAAGGTCACAAGTCAGGGTCGAAAATCACTGATCCTCTGGTCCTAGGAACTGATCTTATCCCAGCTCAGGTGAATCAGTGGCTCACATGCTGGCCTTTACTCTAAAAGGCCCTGGATGTAATTTCATTTGAGAGAGATCTTCAACATGTGGAAAGATTGAAGGTTTATGTGCTACAGTTCACTTCATACGATAAACGTGTGTCACAGTAGAACTGAAACTTTGAACAGTCTTAGCTGTAAAAGTAGATACCCTCTGCCATAAGCAAGAATGCTCTTCAGTTTTCCTACCTGTTTTATTTTGCTCTATATGTATTGATCTTTACATGTTCAACATGCAGAAGACAACTTTCAAGCCCTGAGAACAGACTCCAGATAGTGTAAAAGCAGTGTAGGGCCTGGAGCGGTTTTAGCCCTCCAGGTGCCTTAGGCCTAATTAAGGTGCATAACATGCATAAAAACTTGTGTTGTGAGTTTACTTGTTTTATCAGCTCAGATGCTACTACATTTTTCCAAGCCCCATGTTAGCTGTTAAAATTCAGTATGTGCTGTCCATTGACCTGGGATACCACCATGGGGCTTGTTCAGTTTGTCATCTTTGGTAGTTGCAATGTTTTCTGCTTTCCTTCTCCTGTTTTGACCTTCTGTGATGAGAAGTAAAGCTCTTGCCCTCCTTCCTCAAAAATTCCAGACGATACAAAAGGGGGATTGAGCAGTTAATCCTTCATCTGGAATTAAATTAAGAAAAGTAGATTATTGGTATCGGATAGTATTATTATTATTTGCCCATATGTATGTAATACAGTTTGAAAGTTAGCTCTCACCTGTAATTATGGTGCCAGTCATGACTGCAGACTCATTTCAACTGCTATTTTCTTCCCCCACAGTGTATGAAATGGGTTCATTGGCCACTTTCTACTGAAAAAGTCTTCCTGATAAGCATGAGAACTAGTTGGTAATTTTATGTGAATGCTTACCAAGGAGCAAAGGAAGAAGAAAGGGTTGGTTTCAGCTCCTCCTTCCCTGCTCCAGAAGAAAACTTGGTCTAAATGCAAGCATGTTGTCAGGGTGGTGCCATGGCCCTGTCAAGCTCTGTTCTGTGCTTCGTTGCAGTATGACTTTGTGGAGCTCCTGGATGGCAGCCGGCTGATTGCGAGGGAGCAACGCAACCTGCTGGAGTCGGAGCGAGCAGGACGGCAGGCGAGGTCCGTCAGCCTCCACGAGGCAGGTTTTATCCAGTATTTGGATTCTGGCATCTGGCACCTGGCCTTTTATAATGATGGGAAAAATGCAGAGCAGGTGTCTTTTAATACCATAATTATAGGTAAGCATAATCTTTAAAGCTCTTACCAAACACTAGCTTGGGGTCAGGCTTTTAGGAATTCATAGAAAGGTTTTCATAGTTAAATGATCTATTTTTTTTGCAGGTTTTCCACTTATGTGTTTCTTTTGCTACTCAGAATAAAACACAGAGTCCATAGTTTAATTCCTTGATCTAAGGCATAAGGGTTTTAATTTCTTAGTCAAAGGCATAAGTACTTCTAGTGAAACAGTGCTTGAAAGAAGGATGCTGTTTTGAAGTATGTATGAAATTGTACAGGATTAGATTTTAAGTATGGATCTCATGTAGTTTTACACTTATAATTTTAGCCTTTTTTTTGGAGTATAAGATAGTGGGGGCATCAGCAGTAGGAAGTCACAGCTGTTCATGCTCTCCAAACAAAACAAATGTAAACACTTCTCAGAGTGAGAACAAACTGTCAGTTAGTAGTGGCTCAAATGATAGCTACTTCATGCAGTGGGCACCTGTGAATTATCCTTCTCTTTTTCCTTCCAGAGTCTGTGGTGGAATGCCCCCGAAATTGCCATGGTAACGGTGAATGTGTTTCTGGGTCCTGCCATTGTTTTGCCGGGTTTCTGGGCCCCGATTGTTCAAGAGGTAAATCAGCCCAATGCTTTTCTCAAGTCAGTTTAAGTGAGCATGAAGAGAAATACATCAGAAAAGCAACATCTCAGATGTTCTTCTTTATAAAGCTTTGGTGAAATCTTTATTCTGATAGTTGTGCTGTGTTCTGTTCCGCAGCAGCCTGCCCGGTGCTGTGCAGTGGCAATGGGCAGTACTCCAAAGGGCGCTGCCTGTGCTACAGTGGCTGGAAGGGCACCGAGTGTGACGTGCCTACGAGTCAGTGCATCGATCCCCAGTGTGGGGGACGGGGCATTTGCATCATGGGCTCTTGTGCCTGCAACTCTGGATACAAAGGAGAAAACTGTGAAGAAGGTAAATGAGTAAATATTTTTGCTAGCACCAGCTGTTGTTGGTCAGGTTAACAGCTGGCACATCTGGCTCTATAAATTTTGCTCTGGATTTAGGTCTTATGCACTAACTCTGTTTCTTCAAAAATCATTTTACAATACTACAAATCAAGTTTGGAATCACTAGTATCGCTGAATTCTACAGAGTTTTTGTGCTTTATTTATTCTCAAGTAAGCAGTGGGAAAATTCAAAGTAACATGCATATAATATTTTTACTTGCCAGTATATTTGGGTTTCATCTGGCTGAAATCAGCTAAGAAGAAAGCACATGAAACACATATGTAGGAGTTCTTATTGAATTTTTCAAGTATAGAGTAGTCATTAATTTATTGCATTTGTTAGTAGTCTTTTCCACTGACCATATTGTGGAAAGTGTTGATTCAAATGCAGCAGGGGGGAAAATGATGCATTTTTCTTGTATTACAGAGATATGCATAATAATATTCGTTCTGGTGTGCTGCAAAATGCAGTTCATTTTCCATTCTATTTTTTAAGGGACTAAAAACTGCTATTTTCTTCCCCAATCAAATTGATTTTATTGATTGCCACATACAAAGTAATGCAATTAAGTCTCTGGAATTAAATTTTCAGGCCATTGACCCTACAAGTGTAACATTTTATTGAGTCAAATTGCTGAATTAAATCTCATCATCTAAAGCACAAGTGAATTAAGACAGATAGACAGTATGCAACTCATTCATTTCTGAAACAATCTGAGGGTCCTGTATAGCTGTCACAACTATGTGGTAGTGGATTGGGTCAGTAGTACCAGGGAATAGTGCTGCAGAGAATCCAACACTTACTCCGTTATGATTAGGCAGAATCAAGATCACTTACCCAAGTGCCAAAGCCAGTCTTGCTGTAAGTCAGAAAAATGATCAAACCTTGAAAGATTCTCCATTGATTCAGTGGTAACCTGTAATTGTCTTGATGTCATTTATGTGCATGCACAAAATTTACAGGATCAGAAAGTGGTGTGAAAGGGAAGTGTTCTTGCAAGGAAAATTGCAGCTATGTAAGAAGTGAGGACAAAGAGTGATTTACCTTGTAGCCAGAGAAGGGAGGCTGGCACAAAGAGATCATAGTCCACTCTGTCTTTTTTTCATTCATTGCCATGAAAGATAGGTGAACTTCTCAGCTTCAGCATGCTGTTTACTTTCCAGATGGGTGCTATGCTGCCTATTTCCTAAGGTCTTGAAATGTGAATGAAGCTCAAAAGTGCCCTTCGCACCTCTGGGTTAATTACTGTTGTTAGGATTGACAGGTTTAAGCTGCTGTTTGTCCTCTCCCTGCAGCGGATTGCTTGGACCCAGGCTGCTCCAGCCACGGTGTGTGCATCCACGGCGAGTGCCACTGCAACCCGGGCTGGGGGGGCAGCAACTGTGAGATCCTGAAGACCATGTGCTCTGACCAGTGCTCTGGGCATGGCACCTACCTGCAGGAGAGCGGGAGCTGCACCTGTGACCCCAACTGGACAGGTCCAGATTGCTCCAATGGTAAGAGTTAAAAGCACTGGCATTTTATAAAATGTTGATGTCTGGAATGGCAGCATTTTAATGACATTACTGTGTTAGGACCTGACCTGCTGAGCTGATTGATCTCTTGGAGTTGACTTCAGCATGAACTGTAAATTGATTCAAAGGTTCAAAATAATTGATGTGTTTGAAAGATTTGAAAATCCATGTATTTGTTTGTATCTTTTAACTGCCTTCGTCTGGCAACTTCAGGTATTTCACAAGCAAGCTCAGAATGTTCTTTGCATGATATGGATATTTCCTAATACATCCACTTAGAAACTTAAAACTACACTAGTGAAACCAGGGGCATTCACATTTTAAGAATCTCTCCAGCTAATTTGAGGTAATTCTCCTGAAAAGCAGAGAGCATTCAAGTTTGAAGGCAAAGGGAATGCAAGAATGAGTCTTAAACAGCTTTCAAGGCAGAATACAGGCTGCTAGGGTGGAAGGAATTGGTACAAGTGAAGAAGCAGAGGAATTTTTTGAAATATGGAACTGAGCTTATTAAAACTATAGTCTGAGCTTAGAAACAAAAGGAGAAAACTAGAGGTACCAGCACAGAGAGCAAAATCTAAATATTTATAAAGTATGACAGCAGTTTTTTGACAAAGACGACTTTTTAGAATCTTGTTTGGTAGCCACATATCAAAAAAGAAATCATGTCTAACCGTGAGACATGTATTTGTCTAAACCAGTTCATCTAAGAACTCAGACGTTTTGTTAATGAAAACTGAACACATGGGCTAGCTGAGTTTATGCCAGCTTATGAATAAATATAACTTTTTCATGAGGAACCATCTTTTTGAAACAAATGCACTTCCTGACCAGGATCTGTGGTACTTCATAATGGTTTATGCATACGGGAGTGATTGAGTTCCAAACATGCAAGAAAAAAGTGACAAAGAGAAGAAAATGTTGTCTTCTGTGAATTTTGTTTAGAAGAAAAAATCCCTTTCTGTTTCTAGCAATAAAAATGGCTTTTTGTGTTAGACCCTGTCTAGTTCTCAGGCAAAACATGGATCCCCTATTTACTGACACATCCTCTGCGCTTCTTTTGATGGCCAGTTACGCTTCATCTTTGACTTATGTTTCATGGAATGATTTGTTATTAAAATAACATAAAATGTTTCTGATCTCAAATATCTCAAGTGTGTCAGACTCAAAAAAGAATGTTTGTAAGAACATGCAGAGATTATTTGCTGAAGCAGTGCAAAATGACCTTCAAAGCAGTACACTAAAAAAAGTAAATCTTACCCATAAACGTGTTGTTAAGCTGTTAGATGAAGAAAAGAATGAGTTACTTCCATCAGAGGGTTTTATACGTTTGAAATCAGCAGAGCTTTCCTCTATCTTCATCAGCAGTTTGTCCGTTAATTAGCCCTTCAATTCCACTTCAATTAAATTAACTCTAATTAATAAATTCATTACAAAGATTGACGCACCTTGCTCAAAGCTGGTGTGCTAAAAGCTGATAAACACCTTCACCCTAATGAAAAATTGATTAGATTGAAGAGAAATAAACCTTTCTTTCTTGGAGCTGCAGTGACGTTTTGTGACTCAAGTTAATCAAATCGTCTTGCATCTTTTAATCAAAAATTTAATTCAAAGTAGATATAAAATGCTGTATAGTTGGTGGGAGGGAAAGGAGGGGGAAATTACAGCTGTCTTTCTCCATAAAGGTTTTGGGCTCTTTCTTACAGGAAATGTCACAGCTCCTTGATACTGTGTTTTATGTTCTACAGCACTTTGAGACAGCAGAGAGAAAAACACTGTTGATGAGGAAACTGGAAACCTTTCTTGCACTGAATTCGAGTTTCTTTTGCTATAAAAAATGATTTGATCTTTTATTGTTGAACTACTTGCTGTCTTTTGCAAGGAAAAAAAAAACTTAAATATAGTATTTCTGTGAACCATACATGGCTACAGCCAGCTGCATGCCAAGGAACTAAAAAGTCCCTCAGGCTGTATTGTATCTCTTTGTTTTTCTGTTTTCTGCTTAGCAGAAGTAAAGTTTGCTGGAGTCTGACTAAATGAACCAAAATGGTAAATACAAAATCTGGCAGTGTAAATTATCATCTTATGTTAGCTGAGACTTAATATGTGTTGTTTGGCCTCTGACTACCTTTGGCTGTTAACATATTTTTTAATTATTCTATCAGATACAAGATCCTGTTACTATATGTAAATGACAAGTTAAATTGCTGTATGTTGATTTATTTTTTTAACAAATTATTATTGAAACCAGACTGTTCATAGCTGTCACTGATACAAATTTACTGAAAGTAAAAGAGTAAAATGATCTTTTATACTTTACAGATGTGTCAGTGTGTCAGCATAGTGCTAATTTGTTTCACTAAGGCTGATTCTTTATAATGAAAAATGTGTCAGTAATGGTACATTTCAACTTTGAAAGAAAGCAGGGAGAGGAGTATGGAGGGGAAACCTTGCTAATTTGAACTTTGTCATAGTAGATTTTCACTCACCACAGACAATGATCAAGGTATACCTTACATTTTGTCATTTTGTCACTGTGAGTACAGTGTAACTTCTGGTAGGTATGAGTGCCATATAATCTAAGATACAAAAGGTTACTCTTAAGACCAACGTGACCACAAAGAAACGTGCTTCAAAATTACCGCAAGCTAGCAAAAGACCTGTGAACGTTTAAACATCACTTAAGTCTGCCAGCTAACCAAAAGAGCATTAGCAAAGAGATAAAACTGTGCTCTCTATTCTGTTGAATCGCAAGTGAAAATGTCTTTCGCAGTAAATTCCTTTGATTTAGCTTTCAAAGATTTTGCCTTTCTTATTCTTGCCATGCCTTTCTTGTTCTCCCTGTCCCCGCAGAGCTGTGTTCGGCGGACTGCGGCGCGCACGGCGTGTGCGTGGGCGCCGCGTGTCGCTGCGAGGAGGGCTGGACGGGCGCGGCCTGCAGCCAGCGCGCCTGCCACCCGCGCTGCGCCGAGCACGGCACCTGCAAGGACGGCAAGTGCGAGTGCAGCCAGGGATGGAACGGAGAGCACTGCACCATTGGTAGGCTGCCCGCGCTGCAAAGCGCAACCGGCCGGCGCTGCTGGCCGCCTCTCAATCACAAGTGTGTCGCTTTGAAAGTGTTTCTTCAAAGAGAGTGTTTGCATGTGTCAGTCTGTGAAAATGAATTGATATTTTAAGAAAGGAAATGGTTATATAATGGCTGATCAAGTTCTTCATAGCTAGCTTGCCATGAAGAGAAGGTGGAAGAATTTCCTCTTCAATCTTTTCCCTTTAACTGCCTTTCACTATGGGGGAGGTTACTTTTATTTTGAACGGTAAATATACTATTTGATTTGTGCTTTTCTATTGTTATGTGATAGCTTTATGTCTTTTGAAAATGAAGTTCCCTATTGTTTTTCTTTCTTTTTTTCTCTTTTAAGGAGAAGAAGCACTAAAAAGTGACTTGTCTGCATAAAAATGTCACTTCTGCCATGTAAAAAATACCTAACTGCCCACAATTATCTTCTTGTCAATATAATGTTCTATTTTAGAATACTGTCAAATTTCTTACGTGTCAATAACGTAACAGCAGTTTAATACAGCTGATTGGGAAGAAGCCACCCTTGTTACAGTTTCTGTAACCAAGTTAGTTCTAGTGCCTGAAAACCTTTGGAAGTTACTATACCATTCTCAATGGAGCTTTTTGTACCCGATCATTTAGAGTCTATATGTCCTGTGTAGAGCAGGATATCCTTCTCCACTACACAGGCTTTGACAGTGAGCTAGCATGAGAAATCATGCATATAAATAGGAGCACTAAGAAAACATGGAGCTATAGTGCTAAGAAATTCCCTTCCGCACTAATGCCCCTTTGTGTAAGATGCTGCAGGTCTGTAACAGTGGAGTGGGGTCCTATCCAAACAATTTTTTATATTGGCAGAGCCACATAGAAAAACTACTGCATGACAACAGGTAGGAGGCCCAGGCAGAGGAACTGGCAATGCTCTGCATATAAGAGATGACTAATTTGCACTTTGGTGAGTGGAGAGCATTTCGTGAAGCTCATTAGAGGCCATGCCAGGACTAACCCTGTGACTGCAGTATTCATGGGGCACATCACCCAAGTATGAGAAGCATCATGGCTAAGCACTTTGAGGTGGATTGAATTGGCAACAAAAGAAGTAGCCACAGGTCAGACAAAGGCAAGCATAACACTGAGTGATGAGGAAATCATGGATAATCTGAATAATCAAAAAAAGTCCAATAAGTAAAAAATCTCACATGGTTCTGTGTTTGGATAGATGGAGAAGAGATGGTTAAAAGAGGTGATGTAGCTGAAGCAACAGGATAGGACAGTAAGTCTGACTACAGTGGATGTGAATGTAGCGTGATTTGCTTTTGCCACAAGCGAAAAAGAGCCTGGAGAATTTTAGCTTCCATGGAAGTTTTGGAAGGGCTCTAACTCTGAATGTGTTAGCACAGCTAAGCCATAACAGGGACATGAGTATCTAGAAAATACTATAATGAGTATCTAGAAAATAGCAAAACCCAAGCTGTGCTCCCAGGTATTTTACAGCCCTGGCTGAGGGGCAGGTGGTGGTGCTGTAAGAGAAGCAGTGGTAAATAAGAGCTTTGAGGGCAGGGAAAATGAGGGCCTATTATAGCTGTGTTAATTAATACCCACGTCACTGTGCCCAGAAGATGAGGCAAGGTTTTCTTTTTTAGAAGGGAGTCAGGTGTGAAAGTAATAAGATTGACTTCAGAATTATTTTTTACAGCAATCACAATTGATTTGTAAAGGTTGGTTGGTTGGTTGGGTTGGAGTTTTTGTTATTTACTAATGAAATTGCTCGAACATATGAGGGAGAGGTAATCAAGATGCATCTGCAGAAGCAGAGGGAGAATCAATAGGGTTAATGTTTTTGAGGAGCTTCCAGAAAACATGCTGACAAAGAGAGTGGAGAGGTGGGGAGAGAACTGCTTTCTGAACAATAAAACAAAGTAAATATTTAGAAGTCGGATAAAGCCTTTCCCCTGACTGCCTTAACTTGCCAACGAGCAATTACTCAGCAGATCACTCTGCTGTTGGTCTCACTGACCTTGGCAGCATTTCAAGGGTTGCAGTTATACACGGATGAACTGCTCTTGAACAATTTTTCCAACATATTAAGCACAAACAAGTTTTTCCTCAGCACTGGGAAAGCAGGTTTGTCTTTCCACCTGTTTATTCTTTAAATGGGTGTTTACTTTCTGGCTGCTGCTGTAAAGATAGTTTGATTTGTTTATATTGCCCTTACAGCCTCCAAGGCAGGTAACAAGGTACAGGCTTTAGCCTGCTGTTAGATTTATTTTTTTAGACCTGTTTCTTTCCATGTTACAGAGAATCCAGGTCATTTTATTGCTCATTTCCAACAATATTTCAACTTCGTGGGGGAAAAATTGCTGCCTCCTTAGCTTGGCAGATGAAGAGTCAATTTGCTTTTCTCTCATCTACAGTAGGTAGTAGCTCTTTCTGAGCAATGAATTTCAAAACACAAGGGACTATGCAAACCAATTTTTTATTGTCACCCTCCATATGTAATCCAGGCATTTTATGCTACCTACAACTCTCTACTTAGTAGCAGAATATTTGCATAATTTGTGTTATGTGTGTGAAAGAAGCCTACTCACTCCCCCTTTATATGTCTAAAAATAAGCAATTGCACCCTTCTTATTTCTAAAAGTCATTAACCATTTAGCTGAGGTACTGTGAAGTATTTTAGAAATGCAAATGTGTTTCTTTGTTGCAGCTATTAGCTGGAAGCCCTATGAAGTGCAGCAGCCAAAATTAACAGCTTCTTTGAGAAAGGAATATTGCAAAGAAACTGTAAATCTTAAGGGCAATTCACTTTTTATGAAAGGAGTAGCCCTCCAGACCTCTGGCTGGATGTTCAAAATGGGGCAGATGTGTATGCATTACTCACAGAGGCACAAACTGAAATATGTACTGAATCATCTCAATCCATAACTCATTTGATCAAAGAATTTATGGTATTTTTGTAAAGCATGAATGCCATTCAAAATGGTAAAAAAAATGTTTTGTACCTCAGCTGACAATTTTTATGTATTCTTAAATGATAACTGTCTGTCCAGTCTCATTTTCAGTTAGCCTGCTGTTTGCATTGTAAGTTGATATGTGTTAAAACATAGCATGAAGGAAAAAACCTGTCTCCTTATTAAAGCAAGTTAGTCCTTAGTTGTATTTCTCTCTAATATCATTTAAATCTTAGATTGCTTCTTGAGTTATGCTGATTTTTACATATACCTCAAAATATTTAAATGGAATTAGGAAATGCTAATTACTTTAAACTGCCAAATACCTATTTCATTGATTTTTTTTAAATTTATTTCAATACTTCGGGATGTTGGGAAGAAAAATTGTAGGTGATTGCAAAGGTATGCTCTTTTTTGTTCAGAAAAAAAATTTAGACATCTGCTTGTGTGGGTTAAACCTCAGGGTTTCCCTAAGGCTGAAGATGACAGGACTGGATTGGAGAAATAATATACATATGTTTTTTATATACTTTCATTTGTGATAGAGAACAGAGTAGACTACATAAAGCAGGGAGGAGGGGAGGTCTATTTGTTTGAAGCAATGAGTATAGTGAGGTGGACAAGATTGTTTGGACTGATGCAGTAAACCTGCTGTCTGTTGCTGATATCCACTGTTCCATTATGGGCCTTTGGCACAGGATGGTGCAACTTCCATTCCTCACCTGCTGTCAGCCACGCTTGTGAGCCACTGCCTTTGCTCTGAATGCATCCTTCCACATATTTATATCAAAGATGTTCAGAGATAAGTACTTGCTCAGCATTTTGATGAATGAATCTAATAGGAATTAGCAAAACTCAAACCCTGGTGCTATTGTTTATCATCTTAGAGGTTTGAACTAAATATAGGCAATGTATGTTTCAAGCACTAAACAGTTTAAGGCACTTGAGTTGCTTATAATCTCTTCCCTCTGAAGAGGAGAACTGTAGTCATAAACTCATAGGATCATGGAATAATTTGGATTGAAAGGGACCTTTAGAGGTCAACCCCCCTGCAGTAAGCAGCATCATCTTCAAATAGAATTGCTCAGAGCCTCATGTGCTGAGAGCCTCATGCAGCCTGGCCTTGAATGTTTCTAGGGCATTCTCCATCTCTCTGGGCAACTTGGTCCAGTGTTCCACCATCCAACTGAATAAAACTTTCTTAAGTCTAGTTTGAATCTGCCCTCTTTTACTTTAAAACCATTACACCTTGTCCTGTCACAACAGGTACTGCTAAAATGTTTAATGTAATTTTCACAATTTCCTGTATCCCCTGTATCCCCCTGTATGAGAACAGGTTAAATCAGCAGTTACTGCAGAGCTACTGCAGTCAATTGTTTATTTGGTCTGCAAGTGACATTCATGGGTCTGAGGTGAGCATCCATGTATTATATATTGAAGCTCAACCTGCATCTCAATGGGATACAAGACAGCAGATGCACAGCTGGTGCCTAGGTGATAGCCTGGATGAAAATCTGCTCTGTAATTAAGTTTTCATAACTGAGTTGTGCTAAAGTATGTTTTTGTTTCCTTTCTGTCCTGGCTTGCAATGAGTTCAGTGACCCTCTCCTGTCTGAGTAGTTGTTTCATGAGATTGGAACAGATATTATTTCAGAAAGTCTATTATTTTTTGTGATATACTGTCATGTACCATAAGTATATAAGGTAACTGTCATAGGAAGCCCATACATATGAATACTTTTCCAGCTGTTTTTCCATTAAACTCAGTTAACTGAATGAAATTAGTAAATAATTATGTTGGTGGGGAACCTGCTATATGGTTGTGCTGTGAAACAACTCACTTTTACAATGCAGCCTAATTTTTTCTATAGACTAAATTAGCTTTATCATAATCTAAATTGCAAATTTGCCAATTTGCATTAAAACTATGCCTTCTTGTTCAGAATTGTCAACACCTCTTTTTTAAGTCTTTAACATTAAGCATGGGTGGGTAAGACCATCTGTTTTAAGCTTGCCTGCAGCTCCATTACTTAACACAAGACAGGTTACAGCTGTTTAATTGTTATCATGTTGAACGATTATCTTTCAATCCAAAATTAATATTTGTATATGTATGCATGGAAAGCATATCGCTAAACATAAATGAGCAAATGTGGATTAATGGCATTAAGCATTCATATTTATCCCTCAGGAGGGCTAAAGTTAGCATCATAGTACTTCCATGCTACTTTTGTGTGCCACATGAGACTGCTTTACCTGGTGTGCAGAACTGAAAATCAAAGCCAGTGGTGGTTCACTGAGAAGTGTACAGCTTATGTTTATATTCCAGTGAGAACTGGGATCTAATTGGTTTATTTTCTAAGAATTTGCCCTAAAATTTAGTTGAAAAAAAAAAAAAGGCAAATTATTTATTTTAACCTTTTTCTTTGCAAGAAAAACAGTAGCATGACATTCAAATCAGTCAAACAAAAAAAATTTTCCTCAGCAAGGAATTTCTAGTTTCATTTATTTTAGTCAGAAAATTTGGAATATCATCTGGCTTCGATATTCAGAATTATGAAAAAAATAAGTGTAGAGCACTTTCCCTTAAGTGTGTTTCCATTAGCACAGACTGTACTGGTGACTGATTAAAATGGTTTTCTGTCTGGGGACAAGCATGAAGGCATCAGCGTGCTTGTTTTCCATGTGGCCACAATCAGATGAGCATAAGCACCAAAGTACAGCAAGTGTTGAGGAATGCTGAGACAGAATCTCCTCCAGTAAGTTAGATGGCCTGCACCTGTTTCCTTCAGCACGTGTTTAGCTTGGGGCTCCTTATACTACAGATTTCAAATATGACTGCAGGGAAATGACACTTTATCTCTGTATAAAGATCAGAGAGCAAGACAAATGTGTTCCTTCAGTTAATTAAATGAGATGCTTAGAGAAAACTTGATATGGCTGTATATCATTACACTATACATTTTTGACACGTGCACTCGACAGAGTAAGTCATGAACCAGTTTGAGGGCTTGGTCTATCTTCTCTACATTTGCACATTAGCAGCACAGATAACCAGTACTGTGATGGCCACTGTCATTTCAGTGCTGATGCTAATTGCCAAGCATGGCTCACTTTTCTTGAAGTTTAATTCCTGACGATATTCACATTGCAGAGCTGTTTAATGCTTCCCATATTTATTGTACCTTATTGCATGCACAGGAATTTTTCATAAATTTTATGATTCTTTTAAAATCTTTTGTCCCTCAAATTGTAGTAATTACTTCTGTATGGATACATTCCGTAATTATCAAAATTCCTATATTTGTGGGTTTTTTCAGTTATGGGTTCATGGAATCATGCCTGAATACAAGTTTCATCTTAAAAATAAGATTGTGTCTGAATGTAGGCATGACCTTTGACAAACAGTTTTTATCAGATAAAATCAATCAAGTATTCAAAACTAATTATATCCAGTCTCAATTAGTTCACCATAGTATTGTGAGTGACACCCTACTTTCAAAACACCTGACTGCTTTGCAGCTGGGATTTTACAGCAATATTTATACCTAGCCCCTCAATGCAAAAAGCCTGCAAGAAGACATGATTACTTTCTTGGCATCCAGAGGACTGATAATCACAGTTTAACAAGATTTCATGAAATTCAGAAAAAAATTGGGGTTTGTATTTCGTGTGCCTAAAGGGCATGTTATTAAATTGCCAGACCAAGCTTTGAATATGCCAAATATCTGTACATTTGGTAACCATAAAAATACTCAATTGCCAGGTGAATTTAAGATGGAGCATGCATTTTTGGAGCTATGAAAAAAGTAAGTTATTGGTCAGATCTTAACACATTTCAAGACCAAGTATCTCAAATACAAATTAACTGTTAGCATACTTTAAATTGCTAATTGGTTAATTTGCATTTAAATGAGGACCACATGTGAAGTTCAAGTTAGGCACATTTTCAGAAAGCAGCAGAATCCTCTGAGATGTGAAGAATTTTAAAGCCTGTTGTGAAGCTTATTTGAGCTGAAGTGGCCAGAGAGTAAGTGCTTTTGTACATTCTATTGTTGCGTGCTGGTCAGACCACATTCTCTAAATACTTTCAGTCGGGGAGAAAGATGGAAACTGTAATGCTTCCCATCCTGATCCATGCCCTAATGTGGTTTCAAGCTAAATTTATCTTTTATGCAGTTCTTAATGTGAGTGTCAGGTTTTTGCCTGTATCTGAGGCAGGTCTTCACAAGTTTGTTGATTCAAATTAACTTTTTCAGCCTGTACGTGTGGGATAGTTTTAACCCCTTAATGGTATATAATCTTTCTTCTAAATCCTCTTCCACCTAAACTAATATTAAGTAGAAAACAGCACTGCTCATGATCTTACCAATAGTGCCAAATTTCCTATGTCTACTACATCCTAAAAATAACTGAACCTTTTATTCTAATACATATGTAGCTTTCCAGTAATAATGGCTAGAAATCTTACTTTAGAGTAAAATTGGGATGATGTCCAGAACAAAAAATGTGAAGGGTAAGGGGCTTATGTGCCTTTGTATACAAATCTCATACATGATTGCTGCAAAGAACAGTTGCAATTTTGGCAAGGGATAAATTGCAGTGATGTCAGGCCTCTCTGCAAATGTTTAAAATGCATAAATGATTAAAAAGATAGGAGTTTGGGGTGACAACAGTGTTTTGGCCGTTGTAAGGAGGAAAAAAGTGAAATTGTGTGAAACTGTAATTCCACCCATGTGGTCTCCTTTACAAGAAGGGCAAAGGGAAATTTAGGAGCAAAAAAGTATCAAAAGGGGAGAGTGTTTGTAATCCCCCTCTATTGGCAGCAATGCTCTGAACATATGGTCTGTCTAAGACAAGGTTCTTACAAACTCAGAGAATGGATGATGACTATGAGCTGCTTACAGTGGAAGAACATGTGCTTTCAGTACTGTTCAGTGATGAATAGAAGGAATTGCATTTGCAAATGATACCAAAGCCTGCTGCCCCCAAGCACTTTGGAAGACAGGACAAGAATTTTAAATTACTTTAACAAATAGCACAGACTATGCAGAAAAATAAGGTGCAATTCAACAAATGCTGGCTTCTATCCTTAAGAATAATCAGCTGCACAAATCCAAGTTAGGAAGCAGTTTGCCAGGCAGAAAACACAGTAGGAGATGCTGAATTTGACATGAGTAAACCTTTCTAAAGACAGGCTACAAGAGTAGCTTTAAAATTTTGTGAATTCTGGACTTCTGTAAGTTTTTGGTAGAGGCATGGAGCGGCTCTGAATTTGCATATGGATGCATGCTTTTTTTAGTTGTTCTTTGGGAGGGAAAGCAGTTGCCTAAAGGAATCAGTATGGTATTCCCTAGGATAAGAAATGCTGGGTTTAAATAATACAAGGCTGTTTTGGGGTTTTATGTTCAAAATGTGGGTTTAATTGTCAAAATAGTTTAACTATGGCTGGGTGGAAATGCGAGGAAATGAGGGTGATCTGGTAGCCACATCAGAAGAAGCAAACCACCGTGGACTGAGTATTGAGTAGATTAGAAAAGCCAGACAGAACTGTCAGCCCTGAGTTTTGTACCAATTCCCCAAAACAAGCACCAAAACTTGTTTAAAACTACATTTTCTCTAAAGCTTTCAGTAAGTTTTTTCTTCTGCTGGCAAGTACCTGTGAAACCCCTGATAAAGTGTGCACCTCATCCCCTGCCACTACTTGGCTGCACAGGGTGTAATGTTCATAAGAGACTGATGCACAGGATGAACTGGTTAAGGATGATTTTGAAGACTTGGATTCCACTCTTGATTCTAACATATATTTTCTGTTAGTTGCTCACAAGTACAGACTGTAAAGAAGTTCTCTCTGACTGTTCTTCACTTTCTGGGAGCAAGATTTGCACATGTGTGATTTGCTTAAAATGTTGGTTCCCGTATGAAACACTATATAATTCTAAGTATTGCAGAAAATCACATCAGAGGTGCTTGTAGTGAAGTGAATGGAGATTTCTCACTCTGATGTTTCTGTGCTTTAGTTACTGGTAAAATGAGGTAACAACACCAGTTCTCTTCACAACAGTAGTATGAAGCTAGTGTGTTAAATAATTGTGACTTAAGGAGGAAGGTAATAGGAAACTCTGAAAGAGAACTGTTGCTTCTTTGTTTAGGTCAGCCTAGTGTGCCTGTTAGGGCATCAGCTGTTTGTTGTTTGTGAGAGAATGAGTGCTGAATGAGGACTGTGAGCTCTGCACATTCACAAGGGAAAAATGTATAAAACTTGCACAGGTAGCCATAAATCCATCACTGCCTAAATTTTGGATGCTCGACATGGCTACTGTCATAATATTCTTCTGATGTGTTCAGGGGTTTTTGGCATATGGATTGTAAACAAAGTTTATACAAATACAAAAGATTAATAAAAATAAGTGAAAATATTAAAACTTTCTACCTTTAAACAGATAAATGTGTGGAAAGCTTAAGGGAAATAGTATGGTAACAAGATAGCGTAGTTTGCTTATGGTCAGTTTTCATTCCAAGAAAAACCTGCTGTCTCACTGTGTGACACTTGGTGCAAGGTTATGTAGGAATGTAAACATGACTGATGCAAGGAATGTCCTTCACATGTTCCTGTAGAGAGCATGGAGTTTGTGTGAGCAGCAGAGATCCTTCTGCAGTCATTCCCCAGGAAATGGGAAGTACAGTAAGGAGTTGTGGGGGATGAGGAGAGGAAGCGAAGCAGAGCTTGCTCTGAGAGGAGCAGAACAGCGTTCTTCATTGTTGCCAATACTGAAATTATTTCTTCGTCATCTCTCTTTTCTTCCCTACTTTGGTTCTTTTCTTCCCCCCCCCTTTGGTTCTCTTTTCTCTTTCTATCTTCTCCTTCTGTTTTCTTTTAGAGGAAGAGGTGGTAATGCAGTAAGGAAGGGAGAGAGGTGATTGTATTAGTGGAAATGAGGCAAGGGCAAAGTAATTCATGACTCTCAAGCTATTGAATTGACACTGTAACAGGCCTTTATATACATTGCAAAAACATGGGGCATGTTGCAGTCTAGTGTACAGATTACAAAGATTATGATGGGTGAAGATATCTGATGGAGAGTAATGATTTAAACTAACAGAGATGTAAATTCACTGTACACCATTTAGAAGCATGTCACCATTTGTGCCAAATGACAGAATAATCAGAATAAAGCAGTGCTATAAGGACCAATTAAGGAACATCAAATCAATGGGTATGTGACTCATGCTGATTTAAACGGGAGCTGATTGGAATAAATAGATTTAATATGTACTTTTATTCTTAGGCTATTCTGTCATAACTGGAGGAAGCAGTATATGAGTAAGGAAGACACTGGCTTACATCTCTGATAGGAAACTAATGGGAGACATTAAATAATTTTTTTTTAAAGTCAGGATTCTGACCAGTTAAGAAATATGTCTTAAGTGTGAATTTGCCTGACTGTTACTGTTTCTTAGTAACATCATTTATCTGCCACATATTTATATAAAGACCCACACAGATTAATGGCATCATTTCTGTTTTATTTTGTATGAATTTTGAATGCCACTTTAGATCTTCTTGGGCTCTGAGTAGCCTAGAAAATGTACAAATCTTGTCTTCATTTTTGTTTTTCTTTTTTCCACTTGGAGTTATGTGAAGTCCTTCTACTTCTGGAGATAATAGCAAGATTTAAATGGCACAGTCTTAAACTCTGCAAGAAAACTCTTGTAGGTATATTGTCTGGTCTGTAATTAGACTTTTTAATTTTATATAACCTTTATGTGCCAGATGTGTAAATACCTTGCAAGGAGCGCCTGCTGAGATGCTCCATCCTACTGAAGTGCTCCAAATCCCACCTAGGATTCTCTATACAGAGGGGGGAAAAGGCTTGTACTTGGTATTTCCACACAGGTTCATTCCTCTTTCAGTTGCGGTGCCGTGAAGATAAGGAAGACAGCATGGCTAGTTAAACTTCACTGCAAAGTTACATAGTTTTTGTCATTCATTTTCTGCTTTGTGGTTTTTCTATAATGTTGCATATTAACCAAAACAGTTTCTAACATTGTCCTTAATGTCAGCTGACCATGAGTAAAAGGATGCTGGAAGGTAGAACTTGTTTTCTGAGAATTACAGTTTTGTGGTTTGGAGCTGACTTCTTATCAGACTGCTGGATAAAAAAGAAAATCTGAAAAGAACATTTTCCTAATCTCTCTTGGGGTTGTGGGGGGGCGTTGGTTTGGGGGTTTTGTTGTTGTTTGTTTGTTTGTTTGGGGTTTTTTAATGAAGATTGGATTCTGAAAATAAATAGTGTGGGGGACTTGGGATTACAGGGACTGTTTTCAGTTGCCTAGGAGGTTTTTTTAATGTTCTGTTACCTATCCTTACACTTGAAGAGGCATTTAATGTTTTACTGGTGGATAGATGAATTCCCCAGACAGACTTGATTGCTTTCATTTTATGAAATAGAGCTTGATTATTCCTCCACACATACTAAACCATGTTTTAAGCTGTGTAGAAGCAAGGGGAATTATACTGGATGAGTAAGAGAAGAATTTGATCCACCCTGAAATGTAGCTGTATCATATTTCTTTTTGTTTGTGATTAATGTGAAAAGCTACCTAGTTTGTTGCTGCTGCTCTAAATGTTCTGTAATTGATGTTTTCATCTTAATTTGTCTGGCATTAACCTCAATGTTATAGGGGAAAAGCAGAAAAAAGCTGAATAGTGGACACCTGACACTTTCTTCAAGAAAAAGGAACTAGAAAATTTTCTCCTTTTAGTTGTAGCAGTTGCAGCAGTTGCCTCCTGATATATATCACCTCCCTCCTTGGAGTCCAGAGCAGCTTTTTTCTCTTCATCCAAACTGCAGAAAAGGCCTTTGTTACCCACCCAAAGGGATCCTAGCAATGACAGAGAACTTGCCAGACAGGGGCCATCATCCATGAGGGATTTAGGAAAGTCAAGTTTTAAAGGAAAGAGGCTGGGGGGGCTGTGTTGAGAGACCTTGTCCCCAGCAAAAGCAGAGGATGGAGTCCAACATTCCTGGCTCAGCTTGGCTGTCCCCACTGCCGTGATCTGCAGTCTCCCATCTCCTTGGGCATGGCTGGCTGGCTGGCTTTGGTAGCCTGCAGTGGACCTGGTGGCTTTGCTGGATGACATTAACCCCTTTCACACAACTGCAGTTGATGTCTATTTCCTGGAAGGAAGGAGGGAATATGTTACCCATCTGTGCTGTGTCTCATGTATTAAAAGTAGGCCCTGCTGCTTGAAATCTTCTTATGCTCTGTATGTCATTCATCCATCTGCCTCCTCAAATCTTTTGTGAAATCTTAAGTGTCATAACTTACAAAAAGAAGTCTTGCTATTCTTGTATATACGGTGTTATTTATTTTTATACATCTAAAGCCTGTTTAATTTTCACCTGCTTTTCAAAATGAAATGGATCATCACACTACTAACCTCACTATGCCCTCTTCCACCCCTTATTTACAATTCAGCTTGTTTTACATACTTGGTTTGTGTGCTTAGAAGAATAACTGTGACTGAATTGAAGCAGAAGAAAAAAAAACCCTCCTAAGAATCCTGTTAATCCATTGAGAAATAAGATAATGTGCTGGTTATGCTGTCAGGGTTACGAGTGACCTGCAAATCAAAAATCTTCTGTGTGGTTGGTGTTTTAAAGCTCATATGCTAAGGAGTTGCTCTTACGTTGTGTTGAAAATCGAATTTTTAAGGTAGCTTTGATTATATTTTTGTTATATAAAAAAAATCAAAGCATGGCAAGACAAGTCAGAAGAAAATGTAGTCTCAGAAATGTAGCTTCCCTTTTGCTTCTGCAGGCCTACTTTCTAAAACAGTTTCATTGATTCATGACGATGCTTGCTGAAAAGAGAATTTCTTGCATTTTTAAAAGCCTTGAAATACATTTTCATTTTGTAATGTAAGACCTCTCATGTCAGGTGCACCTGCTTGATTTGCATGTGAATTCTGAACAATTCTTGTTTCATGTGACACTTCTGAAATGTCTGTCTGTTTTTTTTTTTTTTTCTTTTTAATTCTCAAGCTCACTATTTGGATAAGATAGTGAAAGGTACTGTATATTTTCTCTTTGACATGCCTTTATCTACTAGTTTATCTCTATCTTGGGGTTTTTTTTTAAATATTAATATATAGTTAAAAACATAGTAGTCTGGGCAAAAGAATCTTCTCCTACATACATTCCATGGATTATATATATAATTCATATGGCTTTCAACTCATCTCAAAATTTTGCTTTTGTTGTTTGGTAACACTTTATCAGTAATTATACATTTATGAACAAACTGTATACATGTATTAGATTTAATCTGAACCAATAACTGAAGATAGTATTCATTTGCTGTTTGTACCTTTTTTTTTTTTGTTAGTTTTGTCATTGAACCTCTGCCTACAAAACCCTAAATATCAAGGAAACAAAGCCAATGATACTTTTGTCACAGAACGAGTGTCATTAGTTCTAAAGAACAGATCAAATATAGAGATGTGTGTGTTTATATACTGATATATCAATAGATTTCCTGAGACTTTTAAGCTTTTGATTATCTGAATGTAGAAAATCTACAGGAAATTATGACTTGTGTCTTGTATGAATCTAGAAAAATCTTTTTTAGTGTATGCAACATTTTCAATTAAGAGGTTCAAGGATGCAAAAACCTAACATGAAACAGCAAAGATTCTTTTATCTTCAGTTATGGTAAAAAATTGATTTAGAAAAATGTTTAAAATATTCCTACCCCTCTTTCCCTGAGTATCTTCCCCTATTCCCTGTGTTTTTTCATTAGAATATGACAATATTGATGGCAATATCCAGGCTTTCACACAATAAGTCTTGAGTGTACCCAGTTCACTCCTAAATTGCTTTGTCAGTATTGCAATTATATATGTAAGTCTGTTGTAAGTCAAATAGAAGAACTGCTATGAAAAAATAGATCTCAGTACATTAACAAGTACTATTAGCAGCTGCAGTCTGAAGGAATAAAAGTAGCAAGACTAATTTCAGCCTGGCATGATGGCACAACATCCATAACTGTAGCATACCCATCCTTCCTCACAAGAGGTTTTCCTGATTCTCTGCCTTCTATGAGTGATTTGACAAGAATTAAGCACCCTTTATAACTTTTTTCTGTATCTTTGTAATTTGGAGCTACAAGGTTGAAAGGAGTCAGTAAATTCAAAATTCTTTAGAAGAAAAAAGCAACTTGCTTCTGAAAAACCACTCTAAGCTTAAACAAAATGGATCAGTAGGTTAGTTGACAGAGATAGGTGTTCTAAAAAGTGAAGAATTGTTTACCCAGTTACTTAGGGTTTTTGGATGCAAGTTTACGGAGAATTGTTGTTTCCAGAAATATCTGATTTGTAGCTGCTTCTCATAAGAGAGTTAGTGCCATATCTGTACTTGCTTCTGTCAGTGTCTTATCACAGTCATAGATAAGGAGCACTGAAATCTACATATTTATAGCGTTGTCATTCTCATACAGATCATGTTGGCTGCATGCCAGATTTCATCACTAGGAAGTGACAGATACTGTTTTTTTTAATGCAATGTTAGACTGAAAACAATTATCGATTTTGGATATATTAAATTATGTTAATTGTTTCCCAAATTTTCCCTCCTTGGCCATAAAAGCAGACAAGATAGGATATAAAGGTAACAGCACAAAAGCCTTAGGGAGATTGTCACAAAAAATCACTCTCTGCTATCTGTCTTGAAGCACGTCACTACCGTGTTTTTGTTCAGTCTATCAATGTTTATTGTGGTCCTTATGGTATTTCATTTTGTCCGTCCTAAGTAATCAAATACGCACAGCTATTACATTGAGTTGGAAATCCTGTTGGTCCTGTCCCATCCGTATGCAGCCTGAATCCTAATGTTTGTTAGAATAGATGCTAAGCTGCTTCACTATTCCTGGGCTTTGCTTATTCTGTGAAAAGGAATGTATTTTTGGCATAAAGTATAGTCATTAAAACTGGCCTATACTTTGTGCAATTATTTAACACACTGTAATTTCACATGAATACACGGCAACTCTGAGACCAGATAAAGTTAACCTTCTCTTTTATTACTTGCCTAAATCATACCCATTTTCCTGCTTAAGAATTTGGGGGGATTTGTTCATAGAAACAGGGAGATTAATCATTGGTGCCAGTAATTTATCAATACTGCATAGAGCAAATAATGATCTATTCTATGAGCACAGAAAAATGTATCATTTTACACAGCTGTGTTTGCGCTATGCACTCATCTCTTTTTACTTTGAAAAAAAAAATTAAAAAACCAAACTTAATTTTGTCTGGCCTGCAGGTATTTAGAGGATTGGTGCATTTATTTCCTGCCTGTACAGGTAAGTGGTGTCTCAAGTGTCAGGCCAATCAAAGATGCCACTTTGTTAAGAATTATGTTCCCCAGGTAATGTTGCTGTTCTGCTCCATGTGCAATTACAGTATTTGTGCTGTTCTTAAGGCCTGTTCCCAGTAAGTGTCCCTTGTTTGTATTTTCTTTTCTTTTTATATTGTTGCAATATTTAAATCACTTGTGCTTTTTCTTTGTCTGTTTCAACAGAGGGCTGCCCTGGTTTGTGCAACAGCAATGGGAGGTGCACACTGGACCAAAATGGCTGGCACTGTGTCTGCCAGCCAGGATGGAGGGGAGCAGGCTGTGACGTAGCCATGGAAACTCTCTGCACTGACAGTAAGGACAATGAAGGAGGTAAGAGACACCAAATGGGTCTCTAGCTCTGGGGAGAACATGTTGAGGAACAGGGATTTTTCAGTCAGGTGATTAAATGCTGCCATGAGAACCATACACGCATTTGACTCGCTCTTATGTCTGTAAGGATATGCCATGGTCTTCAGTGCTTCTTTGTGGCATATCAGCAAGGCCTAACAAGCTGTGTGTGACAGGTCAGATGTGTACTTAGGGAAAAATAGGTGTCACCTTTGTTTCCCTGCAGTGTTCTTTTATACTGGAAAAAAACATAGTTTCAACTCAGTGAACTGTTGGAGAGGGGAAAAAAAGGAAGGAGTTCAGAATTTCAGTGACCTCACAAGGAAATTATCCCAAGAGAATAGGCCAAATGGGGGGTTCACTTTGAACTATGATGCAATTGCTGGAAAGAATTGGTTACCCAGCCTACAGAGATCTTACCTCTCTATAGCTTTTGAATGTTCATATAACTGACAGGATGCTCCCAGAAGTCTTTCTTCCTTTTTTTTCTTTTTGGCTTACTTTTCCATAGTCTGTCATTCAGGTGACAGGTAACAATCTGCAGCGAGATGCAGGCAGGATTGCTAGCCTAAGGAATCAATCTGTGATTATTGTTGTAGTCTAGGGAAGCTGGAGGGGCTGTGACTTAGCATGATTCCAGAATCACGTAAAAAACCCCACAAAAACAAGATTTAATGTGAATGCACTCCAATATTAGATTAGCATAATGCTTTTATTGTCTGTCTTTCTTCCCCTTCTCTCATCAATTCTTTTTGCTTAACACCTTCAGATTCAGAGAATAGATAAAAACTCCATTAGGGCTTCTGGATGATGATAAAGTCATCTGGGACTTTGTCTTTCCGTTTTCGACTGTGTATGTCTCTGCAATTGCTGATTGACTCTCTGCTCTCCTGTCCCTACTGCAGCTGGGATCTTACACATCACAAACTATAAATAACAGCAGCATTTACTTCCTGAGGAAAATAAGTAACACGGTTAAAACTGTGCTGCTTTTTATTACTGTACACATCATTTGGCTTGTCATCCTTCTCCATTATGTATTACATATTTTGAGGCAGTTTTCCATACTTAGGGGCCTAAACAGTCTGACCCAGGTTCCAGCAGAAATGTGCTTGTTTGGGGAATTAAGCTCAGGTGGGCCAAGGACTTAACAAGATAAGGAAAAAAGAGAAACCTGCAAACATGAAGCGAGGAGGAGAAGAAACTAGGTGGAAGTATAAACTACCTGGAGAAAACAAGAGATTATGTAGGGGGAGAAAAAGGGAAAATACATTAAAAGTCCAATGGTAGACTAAAACAGATTCAGTAAATGTTAAAGATCATATAAGGATGTGACATATGGCAGCAAGAGCCAGGAGCAGGTAATGGAGTGGTAGGAGGAAGAACAAGGTGAGCAGGAATGCCTGTAAATGGAGCAAGAAAAAAGACGTTGCTCCTTCAGACTGAAAACAATAATAGCTTTTTGGGGGAAAAGGAACAAGGAATTGGAGCAGAACAATCTAACAGGATGAGTTAAAGACAGAAGAATGATTTTGAGGAAAAAATAGCTAATGCTGATAGTTTGTTGCCTTTTTCTCTCTCTCATTTCCTTTATTCATATTGCCTTTATGGACATCATTATGCAGCTATGCATGAGGAAGGGGGTTTCCAGGCTCTTGTTTTGCTGTGGTTGGCCTGTATAATGCTATTTGTCAATGGCATTTATCTTAATTTATATGCTTCAATACAGTGTGTATTCACTTCAGCCTTTAACTGTGGCTGAGAAGAAGGGTTAAAATTTAACAAATCAAATTAAAAATGGAAGTATCCCTAGCAAAACTAGGGAAAGAAAGTCTCCTTTGTAAGCTACCTGGAAAGAGAAGGAGTATTACTTCCCTTTCCTGCAATCAACCCACTAATCTCCCAGCAAGCCATTAAAATTTCAGACAGCTACAGGGAATGGCACAAGTATTCTTCTGCTGTATTTGTTTATCATGGGAGATTAGGTTATCTGAGCCCTTGTGCTGAATTTATAGTGTGGCTGCGGGTAGTGTGATCTACATCTCACTAGGCTTGGTGGTTACCTAATTAAAGTTATCTCAGTTGTTGTCTGTTTGATATGCTGTGGTTAGTATTTATGCTTTATCCTACACTGGGTAGAATATATTTCAGATATTAATATCAGCACAGTTCATTTATAAAAGTGTCTGCTGTTCCTTTGATTCTTTGCTCTTTCTGGGACCGATTATTCAAATTCTGTGAACATGAGCGTCCTAAGGATCCCAGTGGGAATATTCTCCATAGGAAATCCTAATGGCATCAAGGCATACCTAAGTATTTTCCCTTCTAGATATTATTGACATATGATGGGATGATTATTGCTTATCTTCCTTTTAATACAGGTTTTTCAGAGTCTTGGAAATAATTTCTGTTCTCATTAAGGCTCACTCTTTATTTTCCCCTGTGTTTGACTGGATTTTTCTTTACATTTTAGCATCCCACAAGGAAAGTGTGCATCAAGCAGATCTTAGCCTGAATTAAACTCCTAATGACTTTGTGAGGAGGGGGAAGTGAGAGCTGTCTGTGGGTGGAATACGCCTGTCTTCTTGGGGAAAAAAGGTGGCACTATTATACTTGAACAAAGTGGGCCATGCTTTGCTATCACTGTAGAAAGAATAAGAAACAGGAAGAGTGGCTGTTTACTCTTTAGTTTAGATGGGGCCTTATTGAACAGACTCCTTAGTTAAGTTTGCTTTTTATTAGCTCCTATCCAGTTATTTAGAGTAGTTACAAGTTTCCACAAGCAAGATTTAAGGGAATGTTAATATTCTTTCTTTGCTGAAATTAAAATAAATACTGTAATAAAGCAAAGCATACTTAGCACTACTGTATTTTTTTAATTACTTGCATAGTCTAGGACAGCCTGTTTCTGGAAATGTCACAGGATGGTACAAATTCAGCCTAAAGGTTGTCTAAATCAGGACCTCCTCTCTGATAGCGGCTAATAGCTGTTGCTTAGCAAAACATTGTGATAGGATAGATGTGAACTTGCATTTTCGTTTGTATGCTAACAGACTGCGAATTAAAGTGAGGAATTACTGCCACAGAACGTTTTCAATATCAGAAGAGTTGCTAAGTGCAAAGAAAACCCAAGCTAAGGAAATCTCAGGAAGTATCTACTTGAACTAGGAGTGATACTCTGGCATGCTCAGATTCTCTGGCTTGTGCTCTGACATTTCCCATTATTCTTCAGCTTTTTGATTGCATCTGTGGTAGCTGGTGAATGCTGGGTTCATATATCATGGGACTTATCCACAGTG
This sequence comes from Melozone crissalis, assembly GCF_028551555.1. Taxonomy (NCBI): domain Eukaryota; kingdom Metazoa; phylum Chordata; class Aves; order Passeriformes; family Passerellidae; genus Melozone; species Melozone crissalis. The sequence goes on along the minus strand of NW_026535784.1, from coordinate 27,379,430 downwards.
CCTCCAAGATTTCTTTCTGGAATGAGAACTCACTTGGAGCCCCACAATTCATATTTGAATTGTGCAAAGCTGAATTCCAGTGCTTGCACACTGTTCTGGAATAAATCAAGGGCTGTTTGTACTTTTCTGGCTTTTCTGACCAGCTGTTCCTACAAGCAGAGATTTTGATGTCTATGACTGAGTCCATTCAATATAGCCTGTTGCCAAACTCTGAGGTATGTAAGGATAACTGAGATTTGGTTATACAGTTTTCTTTCCTTTCCTGTCTCTTGCCTTGGTTTGGCAGTCACCAAAACTGTCCTGGTGGAATGGCCAGCATCATAATTCCAAAACTATATTCTTCCTATGTAGGCAGTGAATTTCACTCTATGGAGATTTTTGTTGCCTAAATATTTAATCAACTATAATCAACAACAACCAAGAATAGGATTTATGTAGGTCCTTGACTACCATCTCCCCTTGACACTGGCAGATCTTTTGCCCAGGACTTACTTTGTCCCTCTACTTTTCTGCCTTCCAGCAGTTTTATTCCATTCAAAAGCAAGCAGTCCCACTGATACATCTTATTTTTCAGACAGACATTGTGGAGATCCTCTGTCTTGATTCCTCTCATTTAATCACGTAAAGAGAGCGTGGAGAAGAGAAGGGTTGGGTTGAAAGTGACCTTAAAGATCATCTAGTTCCAATCCCCCCTGCCATGGACAGGGACACGTTCCACTGCACCACATTGCTCAAAACACCATCCAACCTGGTGTTAAATACTCCCAGGGATGGTGATGGCTTCTCTGGGCAACCTGTTCCAGTGCCTCACCTCCCTCACAGTAAACAATTTCTTCCTTGTATCTAAAGCCATTCCTCCTTGTCCCATCACCATCTGCCCTTGCCAAAGGTCCCTCTCCAGGTCTTGCAGGCCCCCTTCTGGTACCTGGGGGATGCTACAAGGTCTCCTTGGAGCTTTCTCTTCTTCAGGCTGAACAGCCCCAAGTCACTCAGCCTGTCATCACAGGAAAGGTGCTCCAGCCCCCAGTGATCTTCCTGGCCTCCTCTGGACTCACTGTAAGAGCCCCTTGTCCTTCCTACACTGGCTGCCCCACAGCTGGATTCAGAACTCCAGGTGGGGTCTCACGAGAGCCGAGTTTTGATAGTTTTATCAGTCTGTCTAAATAAACAATTTCATCACCAGTCCATGCTCCACTGCAATTCAGTGCATTTTACAACAAAGGGAAAAGTAACATTAGTCAAGATTTTTACATTAGCAAGACGTCAGCTTTTGAGGAAGAAAACAATAAAGTAGTCATTACATCTTCCATACACAGAACCACTTACATCTAGAACAGAAAAATATAAATAGCCTTCTGAGACTGATAATGACTGTCCAGCTGCCTGTAGGAGTTTCTATTTTCTTTATAATTTCACTGTCATATTTGAGTGATATAACTGACAAGGCAATGTTGAACTAAGTCTCATATTTTTCAGGCTAAACAAAATTCATCAATAATTTTGCAGAGCCATTTCAGAAAGGAAATTTTACTGTACTTCACACAGTGCAATAGAGCACTTGACTTAGTGGTACTAGATAGCTCTAGCCACATAAGTACAGAGAAAGAATGAAAAATGTTTTCTCAAGTTATAAGGAGTCAGATTCATAACCATCCGTCACTCGCCTGGGCAAGTTACTGATAAACTCCACAGGAAAATAACAAACAGCATATCCCTGTATCTTGGCTGGTGAAAATGAGATTCTTTCTCTGATTGATGTTAGTGGAGAGGCTTGTAAAAATGCATTTCCAGCTGATTAGTTCAGAAGGTGTCAATCTCATGCAGTTTTATGACCTGCAGACTATACTCCAGATGTACATTTGCTTTTTATAAACTAACAAAGACGAATGGACCAGATATTGCATGGGGGACCATTCAGATAAATAAAACCCCAAAAATATTCTTTTAACCATCAGTACCCCCCAGCTTTGACACTGATCCAGGCTTCTGGAGTAAAAACCAATGAGGGACGCCAGTACTTCAGCTAGGAAAGAGTTTCATATTTTACAAGAATGATACTAGAAAATCACAAGAGTCACAGCCTATTTGAGCTTGGAAAGGCCTGTAGAAACCATGCAGTCCCACCCCCTGCTCAGGGCTGGATTAGCTAGAGCAGGTTGTTCAGGTATGTACCCAGCTGGGTTTTGAATATCTCCAAGGATGAAGGCTTCACAGCTTCCCTGAGCAACTTGTTGCAGTATCCAGCCACCTTCACAATAAAAAACATTTTTCTGCTCTTCAGTCTCTGTCCATTGCCTTTTTCCTCTTGCTGGGCACCACTGGAAGGATCCTTTTTTACACCCTCCCATCAGGTATCTGTATGCATTGATGAGAACCCTCCCAAGTTTTCTCTTCTCCAGGCTCTGCAGTCTCAACTCTCTCAGCCTTTCCTTGTAGGAGAGATGTGTCAAGCCCTTAACAGTTTTCATGGCCCTTCACTGAGCTTTCTGTAGGATGTCCATGTCTCTTGTACCAGAAAGCCCAGCCTGCACACAGAGCTGTGTGCTCCTAGAGCAGCCCGGGATGGTGTTGGCACCCTCCTTGCTGCAAGGGCGTGTTGCTGGCTCATGTTAATTTTGCGTCCATCAGGACTTCCAAGGTCTTCTCCACAAAGCTCTGTTACGGTGCAGGAGGTTGTTCCTCTCCAGGTGCAGGACTTTGCACTTCTCATTGTGGAAACTTCATGTGGTTCCTGGCAGCCCATTTTTCCAGCCTGTCAGTGTCTAGCTGAATGGTAATGTGACCCTCTGGCATATCCTCATCCCAGGCAAAATCAATGTTCTTTCTTGTCTCTTAAAAATGTTCAAGCTTTGATACACTTAATGATACTTTTTTCAGCCCTTTTATTTTCCCTGAACTGATTTCAAAGTCAGGCAAGTTAAATAAGAATTTTAGATGTGCGAAAGAACAGAAATCCCACTCCTTTACTATTTTGCCAGTCCTGTAACTGATCCACGTAGCACAGCAATACTTAGAATACCTTTAGAAGATCACTGTTTACTTACAGTCTTTCAACATATGATTTAACAAAAATGGATGCTATTTTTCCCTTCAGAAAGAAGTTTTACTCTAAAGGCAGATTCTTTTGTGAGACAAGCAGTCATGGGTTTCCTTCGAATGCTGCATTGGTATATTTTTCAGTTCAGTGCAGCAAGCAAGCTCCCTCTCTAATCTAAATGGAATAATAAAATATTTGAGCTATTTCAGTCTTGCTGTTCTTTTGGGGAAACAATCATCAGCTCTGTGATACCAGATTACATTCATCTAGAAATTTTCTGTAGCTGACATTTCCAGGCTCATTTTCCTTATGACTTTACTTACAGCAAATTAGTAGTTATCAATTTGATCTTGATTTTAATCTTTGATCAAATTAGATTTCCAGGGATGTGACAGATCTAATGTTCCACATATGGGAATATTTCAGCACATAAGCATAAAAGCACCCATGTGTTTAAATCTTATTTATACTGGCCAGCATTTCCCATCCATTTATTCAGAATAGAATCTAAGTGTTAAATACAGATTTTGTTTTCTCATACATTTTCATGTAAAAATTTGTGTGGAAATTGCCTTGCCCCTAGCAACAAAATCTTTCTGCCAAGGTATAAAGGAATCCACCTTGATACATGTTGTAAAATATTTAAAGCTACTTGCAGCATAGATATTACTAAAAAACTTGAGGAAAACAACAGAGTGGGAGTTACTTGTTTCTTTTCTCTAGCAAGTCAAATAACCTCACATTAAAGCTAATTAGACCCACTTAAAATGTTTAATATTTATAAGTTAACAGTGTATGCTGAGCCTGAGTGCCTTCATTTTCTGGTTTGTTCAGCATGTTTTTAGGAAAGTATTGAATAAATAGGTTCGTTTTTACATGATACTGAGTACTCTGAGTATATTCAGCTTGCATGGATTTTCATGGGAGCTTAAGAACTCAGTGGAAACAAACTCTCTTTCTTTAATTGAAAATGAATTCATTAAAATTTTAATTATGAGTATTCTTTCATACTACATAATTTTTTTCATCTCCCTGCTGGCTGGCTCATTCCAATGCACAGGGGCAGGAGGAAGAGTTTGTTCATTTGTGTGACTTTCTGCCAACAGATGGGCTAGTTGACTGTATGGATCCTGACTGCTGTTTGCAGAGTTCTTGCCAAAACCAGCCTTATTGTCGTGGCCTGCCTGATCCCCAGGATATCATCAGCCAAAGCCAGCAGTCTCCATCTCAGCAAGCTGCCAAAGCGTTCTATGACCGCATCAGTTTCCTCATCGGAGCAGACAGCACCCACGTCATACCTGGGGAGAGCCCTTTCAACAAGAGGTGAGCCTGACTCGTCCTGTACTCATGAGCACAGAACAAACTGGAGAGTGGGGTTCATGTGAGGAGATCTGCTATGGCAGCAAATTTCTGATGTGGATTTTGAGCAAAGACCTTTTCGCTTAATATTTCAAATTGCTTGTTTTGTCTCATTTCCTGCAAAATTCAATTTACCAGTGCCACTAGGTTACAGAAGGTACTTGCCATGCTTAGTATCTGTATTCTAACAGGGCACTTCATTAATGATTAAATAAATCTTTATTTAACCAGTTGATTTGGGCTAGCACAGTTGGAAATATATCAAAGCAATGAAAACACTTCAGAAGGAAAAGCAAAGCTGCACTTTTTAAACTGAGCTCACTAAATAATATAAATTATGAATTAATGTAATAGAACTGTTAAGTGCACGACAGTATAATTGCATAAACTATTTGACTGGTGCTCTATGAAGCAGTAATGACCTGAAAATAAGCCAGTAACAGGAAGCAGGTGTCTGGGATCTCACTGAGTGAAAGAAGATGATTTACACTAGAACTACTGCGTTTGCAGTAATTTAACAGCATTAATGTGTTTGGGCACAGCAGTTGATTAAAAGTTGTTGCACCAATGTTCCTTATTGCTCTTTTAAATTTTGTATTTCATAGTCCCTGCAGTTTTACAGATTGCTTTGATACTAATTGAAAAGTACATTTTTCTTTAAAAGTCTGCCAGAAATATGACTTATAGTGGGAACATATAGAGTTTCTAAGTTCTTAAAATTCTTCAGTTAATTTCTGCTCTTAGTAACACAGTACAGACAAAATAAACCAAAGTAAAATCAACAATACTGAAACAAAATTATTATCTGCAGATTCTAAGGCATTTGTTTATATAGTGTAAATTATGTGAACTTGTAAAAGGGTTAGAATCTGAGGAATGTTTTCTAAATGGTAGTTGATAGCATGGGGGGGAGGTGCGTGAGGGTGAATGTGTGTGTTCACTCAATAGCTTTTTTCATGCAAAAAGAACAAAACCCCCCAAACTTGAAATTTGATCCTGCATCTTTTTCATAGTCTTGCATCTGTCATAAGAGGCCAAGTATTAACTGCTGATGGAACACCGCTCATTGGAGTCAATGTTTCCTTCCTACACTATCCAGACTACGGATATACAATCACTCGCCAGGATGGAATGTAAGTTCCTTTTGAAGCACTTAAAAGTCATAAAGACAGCAAAGGTGTTACTGAAGAGCTGCTTGTAAAACTGAGATAATAAAATAACAGGGAAAAAAGACATTAGGAAACTGATTGACTAAAGTTGTACTTTGCACATTCTTAAAATGTAAAACGTGCTGATTATTATATACTTTAGAAGTAGAAGGACTTGCTTAATTTAAACGCAGCGTCCCAAATTCTCTGTTCTCTCTGTGCAGTATAATGTAATGTAATTTAATTGATTTCTCCATTGTTCCCAGTAGAGCCATTCTGCATTCAGAGCAGTACAATGGAATGAAGAATCAATCAGTAGAATAGAGGCTGTGGATGGCTTTGGGAATTTGCTGACTAGCTGGCCCTCTTGGGATTTTTCCCTAGGTTTGACTTGGTAGCGAATGGCGGTGCCTCTCTGACACTGGTGTTTGAGCGATCCCCGTTCCTGACACAGTATCACACAGTATGGATTCCCTGGAATGTCTTTTATGTCATGGACACCCTTGTCATGAAGAAGGAAGAGAATGACATTCCCAGTTGTGACCTAAGCGGATTTGTAAGGCCAAACCCTGTTATCGTGTCATCGCCTTTATCCACTTTCTTTAGAATTTCTCCTGAAGATAGTCCCATCATCCCAGAGACACAGGTAAGGTGTGCTTCAAATAAACACAATCTTATGCCAGGCTAGTGTTCAGCAACCAGAATGAAAACCATGCACTGCTGTAGAAAAATAAGTAGTTCTGAGTAAGTGCTAGGAATTTGCAACATGTGATTATTTTCAGACCAATTTATTTACTCTGTCTGATTTTTAAAATTTCATCTGAAAATGGAAAGTAAGAAAGCTGTGTGTACATCAGTACATTTGTTTCCATCACTTAATTTACAGAATGTATTTAGCATTCAAGTACTGGCCCATAATTAGGGTACACTATGGTACATTGACCTTTTAGGATTGGCCTTTCAAACTTTTCCAAGTGAAACAGTCCTCCTTCTGCCTCCCTCTTTGCCTCTCTCTCTTTCTCTTGCCCCTACTTCCCCAATTTCATAATTACATAGAGCACTCTTTTTTGCATTCATGAAGAAATGTCTTTGCCTCTTCAAGAGAAACACAGAAAATGTATTCAAATGTTTTCATGCAGTGCTCTTAAGAAAAGAGCTAAATCATTAAGCAATTCATGGTAGGAGCAAGTTTAAAGGAAAGATGTAAGAAAATTACAACTAAACACTCTAGACTCTATACAAATCTAGACTGCTAGGAAATTGTTGCTTTTATCCTCACTATCATTTCTGTGCCTTTGATAGCTGCAAGTCAATTAAAAGAAAGTATTTTCAAAACAAGAGTCCACTGAAAAACAGCTCTGATTTGCTTGTTTTGATTTAGTTGTTTTGGCAATAGATGATAGATTCAGTTCCTGAAATTATGGAAAATGGCTTAGCTAGATATAAATCAAGAAAAAAGTTATGATAGAAGAATGTCAGAAAATGCACATTTTAAAAAAACCCTTGTAGTGTCTAGGTAAACAAGTTATTTCTTGAGCAGTGGGACTAATGAGGTCTGGGTTCCTACTAATTCCCACCCACTGCTGTAATTCCATCTGTCTGTCACATCCAGTCCTTCCCCACAGGCTGCATTCAGCCTTTTCTTCTTTCTCATGGGAGTCCCAAATTGACTACTTCCTCCCTACTGGAGCCCTTTTTTTTTTTACAAACATAAAGGAACAGAATTATCTTTAGGGATTTCTACTGTTACTTAAATTGTGGTTGAAATTGTCTACCAGGTTCAAAATTTGTGAGGTGGGAGGTCTGATAGGCAGGACTGTTGGGTCAAGTTGTCTCCCTAGGAAACCAGCTGGAAGGAAAGACATTCTCGGTGGATCCTAGGCAGTTGGTGCTGCTGGGTGATTTCTGATGAGGGAAAATGTTATGTATGCAAAAATCCAATTCAATACTATGTAAGAAAACATTAAGCGGTGCTTTCTTCTATATTCTTTGCTTATCCCACACATAATTTTCTCCTTCAGCAAGTGGGAGCTGCACAACTGTGACTGGCGTGTACCCCTTCGGGTGAGGTTCCCCTCAGAAACGCATAATGCTCAACAATCTGTTGCCCAAAAAAAATACTCCTCTCATAAAAGATGGGCAGAACCAGATACTATTCAAAAGTGTATGTTCAGCTCCAGAGGAACTGCTGCTGATCTTTTCATATAAAAAGGGGCAATGCCAGTTTAAAGTGTGTGAGCCTGGAGGAAGGCACAGAGAAATAAGATGTTCCCCATGTTCTTGCAGTCAGTGTTTAGCCACCCTGTTCGTGTGCTGTGACAGCACTCACCATCACGTACTGCAGGAGAAAATGATGAGCTGCTGTAATCATCATCCCTTGAAGTGCTTCATCATCCCTTGGAGATAATGTTTCCAAGAGTGTACTTAGTGGCTTATGAATCCCAAATTGATCAGAGGGGGAATTAAAGTCTGTGCCAAAGGAGCAGTATGAAAGAAAACTGGAAAAAAAAAAAGAAAGGGCGAGCAAGGGGAAAGAACAAACACAGTGGGTAAAGAGGTGATCACAGCCCCAACAGATCATTACTCAAGAGGGCTGATAATAACATGTTAACTAAATTTGGACTGCTCAGGCATGATTTTATCTACTATTAATTGCAAGTTACCATGCTTTGCCTAGACTTAAGTAGCTGAGATTAATTGGTGTGGAATGAGGCAATAAACTGCATACAGATGAGGGAGTTCAGGTTAAGCTGGAGCTGCTTTTATGTATTAGGTAATATTGTTACTCTCTTTTTCCTAATAATTTCCTGAAATGTCTGTTTTCCATATATTGCCATGTGGTCTGGCAGAAGCCCATGTGACTCACAGTGAGCACTTCTGAAACGGAGTGTTTGAGGGTTTCCCCTCTCCTAAACCTCCATTATCTGCTGTTATATGTGCTTGCAAGATGCCTTCTGCAGATCCTGAGCCTCTTGTTTCCATCACTTCATGTGTATGAGAGAATGAAACCTGGATGTTTTCCTTCAAATTATGTATTAAAGGTTCTTCTCCTCAGACTCTTTCTCACTACTGGCAGTAATGGGGCAGAAGTTGGCAAAATTTATTTACCCGGAGGAATTCAGGATAAAACATGAGCTTCAATGACTTAATAAAAATAATTAATGGTAGTTTCAGAGTGGCTAGGTTTTCAGCAAAAAAAATGAACCTATTTTAACATTTAAACTAACAACATAATAGGATATCTAAAAATATTAGTATTCTATGGATACTGCACCCTAGTTTCACTTACCTAAAATCTTCAGAATTTCAAGTTCATACTTGAAATTTGAGAAAAAAAATTGAGATTATTTGCAGAACCAAATATCTCCATTTATACATTTCCTTCTTTTCCAGCACATTTTATGGTTTTCTTCTCTTTTGCTTTCTGTTTGAGACTTTGTACATACCTTTTTCTTTATTCTGTTAGAGACACAATTTTATATTTCTATATGTATGTGGCTTTTTCCTACCCCTCTTCTCTGTGGTACCTAAACCATGTATTAAGTCTAGAAAAAACAAGTATTTTTACCCTTTCTATTTCTCCTTGATTTAACTGGTAATTTAAGAGCCTCAATTGTAAGGAAAGGCTTTTTTTTTTAAAGGAAAACAGTTTTCTGTCTTGAAATGAGCAGTTTCAGCTTCTACTTAAAGTATAATTTTGGTACTCCCTAATCTCAGCCTTTATGTAATAGCAGCAGTTGCTAGTATCTAAAAATGCCATCTTTACCCCTCTCAAACCTAGATCATGTTACATTTTAATGCAGCAGCTCAGCTGTTATTTCTCCGCAAACAACCTTTTTCTGACACTAGGACTAAAGTTTGCACTCACTTATGAAATTTGTCCTCAAATCCTCTTTTGAAATTGTTCAATTTGCCAAAAAAAAAAAAAAAATCACACAACACAGCAGGCATTTCTCCCCCTAACAGAATTACTTATTCAGTGTTCTGAATACCATCAGAGCATGTCAGCTGAATCATATCATATTTTGGAGCAGGAAGGCATTCTAGAGCCTGGACAGCTTTAGTCCTGCTGGCCATGAGAGATGAGGAGCCTTGCACAATTTATGTGACTCGGAGACCAGCTCGAGCTCTGAGGACAGCAAACGCTGTGAAAATCAAGGTGACCCTTATCTCAGTCCCCTAAGTTAAATATTTCACTGCTGTCCTTAGGAGTAGCTTGATCATGCACAAATAAAATGTCAGCCATTAGAATTTGGTGGTTGGGCAATAAGTCAGTCCCCTTAGGGTATCAGCCTTTCTGAAGGCAGTTTATGCTCAGTGTGGAGAAGGTGAAGCACAGACAGCTTGGTTGTGTTGGTGATTCCTGACGTGACTTTTATTCCCGGTGACTTTCCTGATTGCTTTACAATTGATGTGTTGTCATGGCTCCCATAGGAGCTCTCTGCTGTGCCTGATGATTTACCTTTTTGGATGAACATGAAACTGTTTAAGTCTCTTTGTAATGCTTGATTCTGGGAGATAGATTGAGTTGCTTAACCTTACCTATACATTTCTAAACTTCTCAAGAAAATAAGTTACTACAGGGGATATTTTATGGAAAAAAGGAAGTTATAAGTCAGATTTCCAGCAGGCATTTGAGGCTTCTGCAGAAACTAATAATAGGGGTTTAGGTTTTCTTTTAAACCTCGCTGAGAACTGCATGAGTGTCCTAGTTTCTAATTTGATAGTAATCCAAATACACAGTGGAATTTCTTGAAAATTGAAACTTCAAGGTGTCCTCTTTATTGCCTGCTATCTCAGCCAAGAGCTCTGGAAGACCACCTATGTGTTTAACACTGCTCTTCCACAGTTGCAGTTGTAAAAGAAGCCATGGTCGTAACAGGAGACCACTGAAGTCCATTAAATTGTGTCCTATTACAAGCATATTATTTCTTTTTCTCCTCTTGCTTACAGAGACCTCCATCTGTTATACTAGCTTTAATGTGCAGTATATGAGAGTCCTGCTGGTGTCTTGAGGAGGAATTTGTCTTTTGTTCCTGGGTGGTTTGTGCTTTTCCTTCAAAGTCTCAGAAAAGGAATGTGCTCACAATCACTTTCCTCTCTAGAGAGAGGTGCTTTTGTTCATGTAGGAAAGATTTGCCTGTTCTCTGGATTAGACAGTCTGCATATTGAGCTGAGGGAAAATAGACTAGATTTACAAAGAGAAATGAGGCCACACTCACCTCCTTCAAGGTGACTACTTTCTTTTCAGCCAGGTTCTTGGTGGGGAACAAAGAAATATTCAAAGAGTAAGAATTAAGAATTTAAAAAGCGTAATTCATTTGTCTTGTATCTTCCAATTCATACTTTATTTCCTAAAGTACTGTTATAGTCTATCTGAAGAACAACAGTTTTATGTTTACATGTATCAGATATAAATAACTATAATGCCAGACAATGAGTCAAAATAGTATTTCTGAAATTTTGTTACTGGGGAGGAAGTAGATATAATTAATACTGTATAAACCTTTCTGTAGATCCAACAAAAATGCTAATGTAGAGGATGGTGTAGCATGTGTTGCCCTCCTTGAACATCAACCGCATTACTTCACCCTATTCAACACAGTCAATTTTTTAGAAGCAGTGTCCAGGGATTTCTGTGGCACAGAGAGCTGGCAGCACTTGTGTAGTAGCCAGGTTTTGATCCCACTGAAGTCTTAAGCCTAGTACTTGTGACAGTGCTTCTCCTGAAGTCTGCTTCCCACTAATACTAAATCATGTTTGGTCTTCAGACTTCAGGACCAGGAGACAGAAAAGTAAAATAAACCTTTCTTAATTTACTTCCCAAGAGTGTTCCTGTAACACCACTAAGGTTCTGGGCTTGTGCTTCAGCATCCTTTGAACTCTTCACCAACGAAACATTATCTTTAAGCATGTCTGGATACATTTTTCTTCTTCTTTTTTTTGTTTCAATAAACCAGGATAGCTGGTAGCTGTTCACTGCAAGTGCTGGCTGCAGTGTTTATGTTCTGACTGAGGCATAGAACAATATAGACTGCTTTTATCCACATTACACAGAAACATTTCACATCCATCCATCACCCACAAAAGCTTCTCAGCTCAGAGGCAATGACAAGGTAGAGGAGGGGAGGAACCTTTTAAAAATAAAATTGAGTCATTCCACCTCTCACAAATGTGAAAGTGATAAGCTGATATCTGAGTAGTGAATATTGATCAGAAAATATGGAAAAACTTCCCCTGAGGCATCCTACTTATCTGTCTTCAAAATAAATGGAAGAATGGTCTAGTTTAAAGTATTTACAATCCACTGGTAATGCAAATAATAAAATACCTGGGACTTCTTCCTGCTCCTACAGGAGAAATTAGGCATCCCAACCCAAATCTCAAGCTTTGCTCTCCTTAGAGGCTCTACTGCCTTTATTAGACATGCCTTTATTAGTTGGGACATGGGTGGCAGCACCATAAGGGGCAATTTTCACTTAGTTGAAAGATGCTTTTTTGCCTCTTCAGGAAAAATCAATTGTGAATGTTTTCTCATGCCTCCTTTGCCCCTCATTAAAAAAAAAGGAGATTATTTTGAAATGCTTGAGCAGAAAGTACCAACTAAGCAGCTTCAGTATATTGAAGAATTTAGACTTGACTTTTTAGGAAAAGTGTAAAACATTGTTATTTATTTATGGGTTTTTTAACCATGAAGGCCAAATACAGGTGATATTTCCTAATGGATTGTCATGTAATATGTTAGGCAGCCTTTCATGATAGCTGCATTGTTTTGTTTAATTTCAAACTACTTGAAATACTGTATTTTTCTTTTAATGATGCATAGGTACTTCATGAAGAAACAACAATACCAGGGAGTGACCTGAAGTTATCGTACTTGAGCTCCAGGGCTGCAGGATATAAATCTGTACTGAAGATTACTATGACCCAATCTGTTATACCATTTAATTTAATGAAGGTTCATCTTATGGTGGCAGTGGTGGGAAGACTTTTCCAAAAATGGTTCCCTGCATCCCCAAATCTAGCATACACCTTCATATGGGATAAAACTGATGCATACAATCAGAGGGTCTACGGATTATCTGAAGCTGTTGGTATGTGTTACAGAGGATTTTTGTACTTCTAGTGTTGTCTTGAACATAGGGAAGCACACCTCAAAGGCTTGTATCCTTTAAGAAAATGTTGGCAGAATAAAATTACATCGGTGGGTATTAAAACATATTGAAAAATACTAATTATATTGAAAAAAGTAATCTAAACATTGAATAATGAGAAAAAAATTGCTTCAGAAGGAAAAAGAAACCATTTTTCATTCACATGAAAAGTGACATTTTTAAACTTTTTTTCCTTCCCATGAAGTAGCTCTCAGCCTAATAATAATGGTGTTTAGTCTGCACACTGTGTGTACTTTAGGTAAAGTGCAATAGCAGTATGACTTACATCACAAAATGGATTTCCTCTGTCTTAGTTCACTTACTCTTAATAACTAAAATATTTTAATAACCTAAGATTCTGGTTAGTATCTTCAACATGTCTAAGAAGCCAGAGGAATTTTCATGTGTCCTAGGAGAGCAAAAGAATGTGTGCAGTTTAAGGAAATGCCATTCTTTAAACTCCTCTTCAGAATGAGATCCTGTACTGAATGAGGCCGTGTGCTGTTTTTCAGTGTCTGTAGGTTATGAGTATGAGTCTTGCTTGGATCTGACTCTCTGGGAAAAGCGCACTGCCATTCTGCAGGGTTATGAGCTGGATGCCTCCAACATGGGTGGTTGGACATTGGATAAGCATCATGTATTGGATGTTCAGAATGGTAAGGAGTTCATTTTCTTCCTGCTAGTTTTACTGCTCTACTGTCCTGCACTTCAAGTCTCTCATTCAAACTTTTTGCTATTTGTGCTATTATTTTTAAAAAGGAAATTGTAGAACATTTTGCAAATGGTAATGCTTTGTACTTCCTTGCTCCCCAGGGAAGTGGTCACACCAAGCCAGTCAGGGTTGGCAGAAAGTGTTAGGACAATGTTCTCAGGCACACAGTATGATTCTTGGGGTTTATCCTGTGCAAGGCCAGGAGTTGGAGTCAAGAATCCTGTGGGTTCCTTCTACCTCAGGATATTCCTTGTTTCTATTATTTACACTGAATGTCATGCTTCTGCATCCTAAAAGTACATATACATGAATAAATTCATCAGTCTGTGTCGGATATGCTGTGGTGGATTAACTCTGGCTGGACACCAAAGCCACCCAGTCACTCCCCAGCTGCACAGGGGAGAGAAAACAGAATGGAAAGCTCATGGGTTGAGATGAGGACAGAGACAGATCTCTCAGCAGTCACTGTCATGGGCAAAACAGAATTGACTTGGGAAAATTAATATAATTTATTACCAGTCAAATCACAGTAGTGTAGTGACAAAGAAAGCCAGTCTTAAAAACAACTTGCCCAATCCTCCCTTCTTTCCAGGCTTAACTTTACTCCTGAATTCTTTATCTCCTCCCTGCCTATGGTGCAGGGACACAGGGAGTGGGGCTGTGATCAGTTCACCACACCCTGTCCCTGACCCTCCTTCCTCCTCAGGGGAAGGACTGCTCACACTCTTCCCTGCTCCAGCATGGGCTCCCTCCCACACAGACAGGCTCCATGAACTTCTCCCCTGTGAGTCCTTCCCACGGGCTGCAGTTCTTCACAGCTGCTCCAGTGGGGTCTGCTCTGTGGGGTGCAGTATTTCAGGAACAGATGGCTCCAGTCCTGGCAGCAAACCTGCTCCAGCACAGGCTCCTCTGTCCATGTGTCCAGAGGCCCTGCCAAGAGCCTGCTCCAGCATGAGCTTCCCACAGGGTCACAGCCTCCTTTGGGCATCCCCTTCTCTGGCATGGGCCCTCCAAATGGATATGTGCTCCACCACAGGTGCCCATGTTCTGCAGGAGCACAGCTGCCTCACCATGCTCTTCTCCCATGGGCTGCAGGGGAATCTCAGCTCTGGTACCTGCAGCACCTCCTCCCTCTCCTTCTGCAGAACTTGCTGTCCGCAGAGCTGTTGCTTGCTCATATTCTCACTCCTCTCTCCAGCTGCAATTTGCTGTTGCACAGTAACTTTGCAAAGTGTGTTGGTCAAGCAAGCTGCTCAGCAACTGTTTGCAGGGTGCCATGCTAAGGAAACCTCAGCTCAACACTGAACAGGAAGAAATTTGGAAAAACTTGGCTGAAAGCGTGTAGGAAAGGTGAAGTAAACAGTCACATAGCTTAAAGTAGTAGTTGGTAGCACTTGGTTTTCATGCAAGAGAGGAACCCAGAGTAATTATCAGGAAGATTGTCAGTTCTGCAGTACTTGATGTCCCATGAAGGTCTCCCCATAGTACACAAGCTTAATATGTGTAACGCAGTAGTCGAAACCTAAAGCATCGCCTCTGGTAAGGAAACAAGGTCACCAAATCAAGGGAAAAGGTGTCATTGTACCTAATTTAAAATTAAAAATAAAAAACCAACAAAACAACTGTGCAAATTATTGTAAAGTAATCCATCTAAAATTGTAAAGAGCTATAATTATAAATATATATGTAAGACTGATTCTGTTCACTGGGTAAATTGATGATGGCTTTAAATTGTGTTGAAGAGTACATTTGACAAATAATGACTTTTCAAAGTGTCATGTGTCTAATTGAATAAACTAAGTGGAGAGTTGTAATGACAAGGTGGATGAGATGCATAAATCTATTCAGGAGAGAGTGCAGACAGTGTTTGCATGGAAATCCAGACTGCTGCAGTAAATAGTCTAATGTACATCTTTTACTCTGTGATAATAGAGGAGAAATGTGAAGGACCAATTTTTCAAGGTAATGACAGAATAAATCAGGTGCAATAGTGCACTGTGCTGACTTCTAGAATTCTGCTGATGAAAATTGTAGAACTCAGCTATTTCAGGCAAAATTATAGTGCCATGATTGTCATAAATGATGTAATCATAGGAGAGGGGATTTCGTATACTGTTAAAGCATTCTGGCTTTAACTATTCATGAAAAACACATTCTTCCTCTTTTGATTTAGATTGCTTATTTGGATTACTTGCCATTAGGTTTCCATAAACCATTTTCATTTTTTCCAATTTTATCATGTTTCCAATTTTATCATATTGGTTTTACATTTATAATCTCTTGCATTTTATAACATTAAAAGCAGTGAAGACACCTAAAACATTTAAAGAGGAAAGCAAGGTATTTTTTTCTCCTACCTTTCAGTTCAAATCGTGCACTTCAGGAGAGAGGAGGGAAAGAGAAATACGCCTTAAATTTCTTCTAAACTTCTTAAAAGATAACTGTATCCCTCAGCTCCAAATTGCATGAACCTCTGGGCATGCAATCAGTAAAACCCAGATCTCTGTACAGTACAAAGTGACGTGTGGTTTACATAGATTATACCATGGAAAGACACATGGTGACTCATGGTGACTTATGAGTAGAACCATAATAGCTGACCATTTGTAGAGGACACCTTAATGGATTCATCATGAGACTGAGCAATGAGGGTCCTGGCAACACTTGAACATACATTTTTTTTCCCCACAAGACTGAAGATTTAAGATAAAGCATCCATTTTTCCTCTCAGATTTCCTACGTAGGCTATAAGTAAGAAAAATACTGCTGGCATATTGCTTTGTCTTCACAAAATTATTGTTTCTTTCATGCCTCAAAGCAGAATTAAGTTTTAGAGGCAGGTTGGCTTGGCACCATTTTTTTTGTTGTTTTGACATTTTTAATAACTGCCTTTAGCTGCAGATATGGTACTGAGGCAGACTTTGTTGCCAGAGGAACACTTTTGTTGTGAGCTGAGTAAAGAATCTTTTACAATGTAAAATTGAGGCAATCGACAACTTTTTGAAGTGGCTCTTTAATTAATATTTACAATTTGCAACAGTAGTCCACTTCAGATTACATTCAACATGATACTCATAATTAGTTGTACTAGGACTTTAGGAATACAATTTGCAAATATATTCTTTTTCATTTTTTATAAAGCACTTTAGAATTTCAGTCCTTTCTGTACTATTTCAAGACTGTAAAGATGTAGGAACACAGACCTTCCTTCCATTAATATACTTAACATTTCCTCCAGCATGACAACTTTTATTCATTATTTAAATGTTAAATCATTAACATTTAAAAATAACAACTGAAATTATTTTGGGGTTTTAAGAGCTACAATATTTAGCGTTTCTACTAAATTTTGTGGACAAGATAATGTAATGTTTGCATGTTTATAACCTAAATATAACTATAGATGTTTTAATAAAGTTGCTATCTGTTGTGAGGAAAATATGGTGGTGAAACAATAAAAATTCATTGAATTTTTACTAACTAGCTAAAAGACTATTTACAATACTTTTGCACCATTTTATATGTATACATTTAGAGTTTTTATGAACGTTATTGGGTTTTGATTTGGTTTTTTCCTGTATTATCTGGCAGGAATCCTCTACAAAGGGAATGGTGAAAATCAATTTATATCTCAGCAGCCCCCAGTTGTTAGTAGCATTATGGGCAACGGGAGACGACGCAGCATCTCCTGTCCAAGCTGCAATGGTCAAGCTGATGGTAACAAATTGCTGGCTCCGGTTGCCTTGGCTTGTGGGATAGATGGCAGTCTGTACGTGGGGGATTTCAACTACGTCCGGCGGATATTCCCATCTGGAAATGTAACTAGTGTTCTGGAGCTAAGGTATGTCTTTTTCTCATCCTGGACTTTTGGAGGTATGAGTTACTGTGGCAAATTAAAGTATTGAATAAGTTTCTGCAATTGTGTAAGTTTGAGTTTGCAAATGCTTTTGGGAACAAAACAGAAGTTGAGTCAAAAGATTTTTGAAGTATTTAAAGCTGAAATGAAAATATTTTACCCTCATAAAATATTTTAACTATGCTTATCTAAATGTGAGAATTTAATCTAACCAAAGTAATAATTCAGCAGATTTTAAGAGTTAACATATGTGGTCAATGTAAGTGGACAATCGACAATCATTCAACACTTCACTAATGACAGATGTAAATGTTGCCTTCTTCTCTCTCGTCTTTTAACATCCTTTCTGAATGTTTGTCTAATAATGTTTTTCTGTTCTTTTTTACTTGCTCCCACCAAGAAATAAAGATTTTAGACATAGGTAAGCATTCCTTAAAGAAGATTTATATTTTTCTAACTGTTCTTCTTTCTTTTTTAACAAATGAATGCTTATAATGGGCAAGTCATTTCTGAGATGTATTACTAGAAAAGAGGAGTATTTTTCAAAAATAATGAGTTCATATGTTTTAGTTATGTCAACTGTCAGGCTGTATCGTCCTCTCTGATGAGTTCCTCTTTTCTCATCACTCTCTGTCCACAGTCAGGCTTCTTGTTATGCTTGTGTGTGCCCTCCTCTGCTGTTCCCTCATCTCTGCTCACTCCTTGCTGGCAGCTCTTTTGCTGATCCAATCAAAACTCACCCATTAATCAGATATACCAAATATGATGAGAATGGCATATAAAAGTATCAAGGGAGTTCATTTCATTAGCTTTTTGATGTTGAATCTTTTCAGGCTCTCATTTAACAGATTTGTTTCTTTAAAGGTGAGTTTCTTTTAATAATGGAAGTTGAAATAGCAGTAACACAACTCCAGGAGTTAAGATTTTAAAATACACCCAGACTCACAAAATTGGTCACAGTAACAACAATAATCAGAGGATTGTAGTACAGCATTCATCCGTCCTGGCATCACTACAATAATGGCAAGAACAGAAGAGTAGGTGGATGCTTAGAATTGCTTTCCACAGCAGCTGGTGCAGATAAGGAAGAAAAAAACAGAGTCATGCTAAAATCTTGTTGCAGACATGAAACCCTGCAAACATTTGTGGCAGAACTACTAAGCTTAGCAGGCTCACTGGTAGCTTTCTCTCCTTTTTGCTGCCAATCATTTTCCTTCTTTGTTTTTAAACAAATCCTAGAGTCATATCTCTGTTGTCCTTGTTTTTTAAATTCACTTTTCTTTAACATACTTCTGAGTGAGGAAGGGTTTTATGTTTACAAAAATATGTTTCAGATATGTTAGGCAAAAAATTCCATGACAAACTAAGGCGTCTGCATCAGTGCTAATGATCAGAATTGGTTTTGTGGGTTTTTTTTCCCCAGGGTGACTCAAAGGCAGTGTCTTCTGTTTGGCGGGTTTAGGGTTTCACTATTAAAATTAGTTTTGTATGTGTTCCACCACTCTTAAAAGAATTATATCCCTTGTGGTATCACAAAGTTGTGATTGCAGCTAGATAGGACATTGTCTTGGCAAAAATATAGAATGTGGAATAATAAATACTTAAAAATGGGCATGTGGAATGTACAGAAAGGGATTAAAGAGTGGATGCATACTGAGGTTTGTTTTGCTGTGATTTAGTAGCGCCACCCTTTCCTGCCTCTGGCAGAACTGTGGTCACAGCCTCAACTGCAGTGTTTCAGAAACTGGATCCCTGCATCTAAGAGAAGTTGGTGAGGGAGAATACTGAAGCTTTTCTGTTTTATTCAAGCCTAAACATGCAGAATCTCCAGGTAGAAAAATTGCAGTCATACCAAACAAATTAGAGTAACAGCATGGGCCCATATAGCAGCTGTGACGTGGGGGTTCCTCCTGGGGCAGGAGGAGACTGTGGAGAACTGGCTCTGCAGGAGCAGTTGGGGAGCCAGTAGGCAGGAGGTGTGGAGCCCACTGTGCAGCACAACATGATTTACTGTGAGCCTGAGTTTTCTCTCACATCATACAACATTTTCCCAGGGTCCACTCTCAGCCTTAGAGATTTGCTGATGAGAGACTTCCTAAGCCAAGAGTGAGATCTTGATGCTTAATATCCCCTGGCAGCTTTTTATTCTATTAATTTAGCTGCCTTTTATTTAAGATGTGTAAACTTCTAGGATTCACCAAATCCTCTTGCCGTGGACTCTCCAGCTAAGGACACACTGTGAGACCAAATACCTTATTTTGGCTGCATGAATTCACGCAAAGTCCTGTGAAATGCTGCAGAGGGAAGCACATCTGTCTGGCCTGTAAGAGGAGAAGGGAGGAAATGTCCACTTTCACTGGCAAGCCTTGCAGACTCCTGAGGAGATTTCTACTTAAACTGCAGTTTGGAAAAAAGCCCTCAACAGACCACTTTGCAAAAGATAATTGCTAGGTATTAGAAGAAAATGCACTAAAAAATGCATTCCCCAAGTAAAACTACTGAATGAGGCTAAATGCTAGTTCAGATCTCTTGTCTATTCAAGCATTCACCTTTCCTGGCCTATAAACACAGTGCTTCAGCACAGTGTGATGTGTCTCCTAGCTCAAGAAGACTGTGCTCTCTTTTGTAGAGAGAGAATGCAGATCAAATTTCTCCTCTCATGTACCAGTGACCTCGCATTTTTTCAATCTCAAAGCTGAAATGATGTCTTTATACACACTGCTGCCTGTGGGTGATTAATGCTGATAGACATTCATGGAAGAAGTCATTTTTAGAAGGTCTTTGAAGACAGGGAGGTCTTTTGTAGGCTATGGCACTATCCCAAATCTATAGAGAGGCAGAATAAAAAGTCTAACAAAACATAAAAACAGCTTTGAGGGGATATATGGTTTAGAGGGCACATACTGAAGGCAAGAGAGACAGGGACTGAAACAGGAGGAGTATTTTCAAAAAAACTATACATGGAGAATAGTCCAGGTGATCTGACAGCTGAAGAATCAAAAAATTGGCCTAATCAAGATAAAAGCAAAGAGAAATAGATAGTTACAGCTCTGTATATGTGTGTGTGCACACTTTCAATTAAAAGCACTTACTATTATTCAGAATAGACAGAAAAAGTTAATTTTTAGGCATTTGTCTTTACAGGATCCAGTGTGGGTATGTAACTCCATGTTTTGCAGGCTGCTGAAAGTGATTAGGCAATACTGAATGAGTCAATAAGTCACGGGCTGGGGATTTAATTTCTTTGCATTTGTTGTTATTGGTAGAAGGCAGAAGTTTAATTTCATTTCAGGGTACAATGAAATTGCATAAACTCTGCAGCTTTCCAGCTGCTGGCTGCTTATCCCTGTACTATTTTTGTGATCTGCATAGTGCTCATGGATATTTTCTGGCTACAAAACAAATGTAGTTTTCACTTGACAGTTATTCAGTTCCTCAAATTGTGCCTTTCTCCCATCAATTATTGGGGGGTTTCTGTCCTCCTTGGCTGTGCAACCTTCACCTGAAAAGAAATGCTGAGGTTAAAGCCTGTTGTATCAGCTCAGAAAGGAGCCATGAGACATCTACGTATGGCAAGTTGGAGAGTTTCTGTTGATTCAGTAGTAATATCCTGTGCACTTCCACTCTTTAAGAATATGAGAAAATATATTTAAATTATCAGGTGATTTCTTTTGGTTTGATGAGGATACTGTATTTACCGTGAGAACTCATCACCTGATTTCTTTTTTGTTGGAATTAATGAGAATGTACATCTTCATATTAATGAAGAAAAGAGCTTTAAAATTTCTTTTTGGAAATAAATGGTGTTAGGCATAAATTACTTACTTTTTCATTTGATGACTTCTTATTCCAATGGCTGAAAAATATGATTGAGGCAATGTTAGATGGGTTGAAGAGAGGTACTTTGATTTCAGTAGTGTAAGGAAGAACTTTATTTTAAATTACAATGAAATAAAATTTAATTGCACATTTTACATCTTGCAGTGTGTTTGTATTTGAAGTGTTTGCAAAGTTTCTTAAAGACCAAAGTAATCATGTAAATGAGTATAATTTAATTTGCAGTCTATGGAGGTATAAATAATTCGTACACTACATAGTGATCATATTAAATGATCACCGCATAAATTAAGGGTTTGAAAATACCTTCCAACTATTTAGCACATTGGCAATAATAGATTTGTAACAGACAGAAATTTAAAGTAAGCCTGCATTTGATTGTTTTCAGACATGCTGTACAACACTCAGTGCAATAGCAGAGCTTTTAAAGAGGCGCTAATCACTGTGTATTTGATTTCATTAGTCTGTTTCACTTGGTTTCATTCATTCTGAACCAACATGTTAAAGTCTTGAAACCAAATAAAATCCTATTTATGCAACACATTTTTTTCTGTTTTGTAATTGGATGGCTATAAAAACCTGTCCCTGCTAAAAGACATAATTTGTTCACAAGTTGTTCCTGTTGGTCTCTGTTGCATTTTCCAAGTGGCAGTACATAAAAATGTGTTACATTAGCACAGTTACGTATTTACCAAACGTGAAGTGTAGCATTCTGTGAACAGATGTTTGGCTACCACCAGACTGGTAGATCTGTTTAAGCAGCACTTTTGCAAACATCAGAAGTGACTGTTCTGACACTCTGTTTCAATCCATGAGGGGAGCATCTGAAATTACCTCATGTATTTACATGACCTTATTTCTGCTCTTCATGCCATAAATTAGGTCAGGAATCCCAACTGCAGTGGGTTAAGTTTCTACATCATAATATATCAACACAAAAGGTAATCTCCAGGGCTGTTTTTTTCAGCAGCAGGGAAGAAAAGGCAGTAATTCTCAATTATGTGGCACCAGAGGAGAGGCAAAATGTACAGTTCTGGGAAAATGGTTAGGAATATATATTTTCACTGTAATAAAGACTGTGCTGGCATAGTTAGCAGTTTTCTGCCAATGTGTACAGTTATTTGAAATATGACTCTGACTTAAGAAGAATGGAAAAGCTCTGCCTGGTCTCTAGTGGAAGAGATGACATTTCCTAATGTGTTAAATCATGCACATCACGCATTTGAAAGCAGTGGATTAAACAAATGCTTATGAATGATGTCTTATCTCTTTCCTGTGAACTCATCATTCAAACTCTGTCTTATCTGTTCATGAATTACATAAACCATGAACCCCAGCAGCCTTGTATAACTTATAATAAAACAGATAGGATAATACCAACAAAGTGTAAGTGAGGCCTGAGCTCCTGCTGCAAAATTTGGAACTACATCAAGGTTCCCAGAACTCTCAGACGGTTTTAACCTCCAGTATTTTGATTTGGCCTATTAGAGACACATTTGCAGTCTCTGATGAGAGAGCCTGAACTACCCTGAGAGCATTAAAGACAAAATGGACCATCTTTCCTTGGAGGATTAATCTAGAGGGGGCTGTCTGTGACACAGATGAGAAATGTGGGCTGAAACCATTTTGGGGCCGTGACCTGTGCTACCTGTGCATGGAGCATCACCGTTGACTGTAACTCTGTCTGCCTTACTGCAAACCGTAGGAACTAAACTGTTTTCTCCTTAATCCACTGTTAGCTGCAATTAACTACAGCATATGCAATATGTTATTCCATTTTGCAGCAACAACCCAGCTCACAGGTACTACCTGGCAACTGACCCCGTGACAGGAGATTTGTACGTTTCTGACACAAACACACGCAGGATTTACCGGCCCAAGTCGCTCACGGGTGCGAAAGACCTGACCAAAAATGTTGAGGTCATAGGAGGAACGGGGGAGCAGTGCCTGCCCTTCGATGAGGCAAGGTGTGGTGATGGAGGCAAGGCGGTGGAGGCAACTCTCATGAGCCCTAAAGGTAAAAAGAGCTCTCCCTCTGTAACATTCAGAATAATACAGAAGTTCAGAGCTGGGGGCATGACTGTGTTTAATTACTGAATTCAATAGTTGGCTCAAAAATTGGGGATTTGAGTAATTTTTTTTACAAGTAGAAAGTGTATAGAGGAAGAGAGCTACAGGGGACTGATTTTTTTGAAATCAATTAGGGTTGATTTTTTAGGAAGTATTTGGCTTGAGTGGTTATTGAGCATTTTTAAACACTCAATAAGAGCATTTAGATTATGTGTTTGGCAGGCAGCAGTGAATATCTAAAATGAGCATTGCTTTTGGTTCCATTTATTCAATGTTTAAAGTTAACTTAAAATCTAGACCCTTCCAACACACAAAAGCAATTGAACAGCAAATGCAATCAACAGTAGTAGATTTCATGCTGAATACTGGTTTGTCATGCAAAATACATTAACAAGCTGTATTACTACCTACTCCCTGACACCAGATTTTCTGCCTACAATTTCTACTAAATGCATGCTACCTATACCCTTAGTTGTGGATAATATATTCACTGGTAGTACAACAAAAAAAAAAAACCCTAATTTTTATTTGCTTCACTGAAGGAATAGCAATAGACAAGAATGGGTTAATCTACTTTGTTGATGGGACCATGATCAGAAAAGTGGATCAGAATGGAATAATATCGACATTGCTTGGCTCCAATGACCTTACCTCAGCACGACCTCTAACCTGTGATACCAGCATGCACATCAGCCAGGTACTTTCCAGTTGCTGCTAATTTGCAAAGCTGAGCTGGTGATAGAAACTGAGATGCAGCTTTTGAGCCCCTTAAAATAAAAGTGAGTGGAGTGTGATGGATATTTAACAGCAGGTTTGGGGGAGAAAGCAACCTGTTCCACGGGTGTGAATTGCACTGTATTCGCTAAGCTATAAACGGTGCTGTATTCAATTTTTCTGCCCATAAAGTTCAGTTTGGTTTAGAACAGCAAAACTATCAGCAGGAAACATTAAGCCTGGTAGTAAATACTGGGAGAATGGCATATCTGTTAGAAGTATCTTGGCATGTTGATGTTTTCTGAATTGCTGACATCCTTAGCCTACTAGAGTGAATGAAAGGATTTACACAAACCCCCTGTATTTTTCTATTTTTATTAAAAACTTGTGTAGGTACGAAGGAACGTGTCAGTAGTAGTATGTTCCCAAAATGGAGTACAGTGTTTCATAATCTGGAAGGTAGTACGTTATTTTTGCTACTGCAAGAATAAAGATGAAAACTGTTGGCAAGTATTTAGACATCAATATCTGTCTCTATAGTTCTTTATACATTTGTGATGCAGAAAAGTATTGCATTTATTGGAGGGGAAACTCAGCCTGTATTATAGTTTCAATGCAACTGGCTTTCTTTTCAGTAAAATGGATGCCTGAATATTGTTCCCTTTGCCTTCCTGAAGACTTTAGTTTGCTGAATGTATTCATGCAAGTTCTTCAGTTGCGATTGCTTAAAGCAGATAGAAAATATCCTTACATCGGTATCTAAAACTGAAGGTTAATTAATTCATTTAATCTGCACTGGTTAGCTGTTTGACAAAACACTTTATTTGTTTAGGTTCGTCTGGAGTGGCCTACAGATTTAGCTATCAACCCGATGGATAACTCCATTTATGTGTTGGATAACAACGTGGTTCTGCAGATCACGGAGAACCGCCAGGTGCGCATTGCCGCGGGGCGGCCGATGCACTGCCAGGTGCCGGGCGTGGAGTACGCGGTGGGCAAACACGCCGTCCAGACCACGCTGGAGTCGGCCACCGCCATCGCCGTGTCCTACAGCGGCGTGCTCTACATCACAGAAACTGACGAGAAAAAGATAAACAGGATAAGGCAGGTCACAACCGATGGAGAGATCTCTTTAGTTGCTGGAATACCCTCGGAGTGTGATTGCAAAAATGATGTTAACTGTGACTGCTACCAAAATGGAGATGGCTATGCTAAAGATGCCAAACTCAACGCCCCTTCCTCCTTAGCTGTGTCTCCAGATGGCACCCTCTATATTGCTGACCTGGGAAACATTAGGATACGGGCTGTGTCAAAGAACAAACCCTTAATGAATTCAATGAACTTCTATGAAGTTGCTTCCCCAACTGACCAAGAGCTGTATATTTTTGATGTCAATGGTACCCACCAGTACACTGTGAGTTTAGTCACCGGGGACTACCTGTACAACTTCAGCTACAGCAATGACAATGATATTACTGCCGTGACCGACAGCAACGGGAATACCCTTCGGATCAGGCGGGATCCCAACCGAATGCCAGTAAGAGTGGTCTCTCCTGATAACCAGGTCATCTGGCTGACCATAGGCACCAATGGGTGTTTGAAAAGCATGACTGCACAAGGGCAGGAGCTGGTCTTATTTACCTACCATGGCAACAGTGGACTTCTGGCAACTAAAAGCGATGAGACTGGATGGACCACTTTTTTTGAGTAAGTACATTTAAAAAAGTCAGATGCCTTATAGTTTTATTGAGTTCTAAGGACCATTTGAAATGTTTCTGGGTGAAGTAACTGTAAAGTTAACCCTTGATAGCAAAAAGCACAGAAAGATACTTTCAGTTTCCCATGCTGACTTCCTCTGTCTTACTTGTCTGACTTCTTCTGAACATTGGGTCTGAATAATTTTGAATTCATTATTTTGAACTTCAGTTTTATATATTGAAATAATAGTGAGACAACATTTCACTCTTGTCAAGAAATTTGTAACTCAGACAACCATGGGTTTGTAGATTTGCATCAAAAACTAGATTTTCATCCCACTTGCTCATTAGATTGACATTCTTCTGCTGCAAATACTGACAAGAAATTTATCTTTGCTGCTCAATTATTTTTTTTTAAGAAAAAGCATTTCTGCATGTTCTTTTGTCCAAAAATAACATCTGGGTGGGTTGTAAAAGGTTGTGTTTCACTGAGTGGAGGGTTCACAGGAAGGATCTGCTGGACAGCACAGCAGGCTTTCACACAGGTGAACCCAGTTGGAGGAAGCTGAGAAAAGAAATGTGTGCCATGGGGGAACTGTCATTCCTGTAGGAATAAACTGAAAACACAGAAGCCACCAGCACCATGTCATGTACAGGTGCTAGCACAACAGCAAGAGGTGCTGTTGGAGGTATTACTGGAACAGTAGGACTTGTAATTTTACCAACCTCAGGAAAAATCTTTTCAGTGAATTGCTTTAGCCTTTGTTACACTCATTAAGTCATCAATGCCTGTTCATAGCAGACAGATTAGCAAAGCGTTTTACAGAATCCTCAATTCTATTGACTAAGGAAGATCGTGACAATTTATAGATAAACTAGTGGAACCAGAGAATTCACATACAGGCTTTATCAGCAACTTCATCTCCAAATGATCTGAACTGCCAACTGAATACACTAAGCAAACATAACAAAAATGCAGCTTAAAACAGAAACCATTATTTCAGAAACGGTCAATGTAGAATTAACACAGATTTTTTTCAGTTGTCTCTGAAAATATGTGTATTTTTAACTCACAGGAAAGACATGATGAGGTTGGGTAAGAAGGTATGGATGAAGGAATGGAAGATGTAGTGTTAGTGTGATAAGTAAAACTGTTAAGAGGCCTCTAGTTGAACTATTCAGGATTACAAAGGGCATCATGAAAATTCAGTAAGTCCCTCTTCTTTTTATTTCCCCCTCTTCTTTTCTCGTATCTTTATGATGAAATGCAGTAGCAACTGCTGCCAAGGTCAGGGCTTAAAAAAAAGCTTTCAATTCAACACACATGATAAAGAAAATAAAGTGCCAGTGTCAGGCAGTGGCAGCAAAGCCAAACATCTGTGTTCTGAGATAACTTCGTATTTCTGTCAGTGCACATTTGGCTGAGGCAGTGTGCAGAAGGACTTTGAGCACCTGTATCTACTCTCCAGCCTTTACAGATGCCCATCAGAGACACAAGAGCAGCAGGTGCTGCTTCACTGCATATTGTGTCCTGAAGCGGAGACAGGGCTAGGAATGCTGATCCCTGACAAAGACAGCAGGTGGGATGGTACTGCTGCCAGTTTTAAGGTATTCTTACAATAATCTGTAAATTGGCAGGGCTCTGGTAGTGGGCACCTTCCCAAAGCATTAGCACACATCTGTAATATTTAATTGTGCTTTGGTGCATCCACTGGGGATCTTTTTAGGTCCTGCCAAGAGGACACAGAAGCACAGCAAGGGTACACAGAGGAATGAGAAAGTGTTTGATTGGCAGGGCAAGTGTTCTCCTTCTATTGAGGTAGCCCTGTCCTGTATGCTGAGAGACCAAAGCACAGCATTAGGTGGGCTGGGAGTAGCCATCCATTTCCACAGAGAGTAAAGTCAGTGTTGAACTGTGACAGACACAGCCACTTGTTTCCCATAGGCAAGTTGGGCAAGGCAGTCAGTTTGGGGGACAGTGAAGTCTTGTACAGAAATGAAAGCATCTGCTGGGTACAGCAGGCGCTTTTAATCATGCTGACATTCATACTGGCTAATTGAGGACCTAGAGTTTTAATCAGGGCAGTAATTTCTCACCATGTTGGCTGTAGTTTCTGTGTAGCCTGCTGTGGTGTACTGCAGTAGCTGGTGGCTCCTGAATGTGTCTTAATGGTGTCTGCCTGATCACAAAAAAACTGGATATTATATTCACTATTCAGTGGGTGATGGGTCTGTCGTTTTCATCATGGGGAGAATTTAGGGTGCTGTGTGTCATGAAGCACACAGCTATTTCCTGACTCTGCAAATAGCCATCTTTCACACCTGATCTGCTTTCATGCAGACTTTCTGGTCTGAGTTAGGTTATGTCCAGCTGACTTACAGAGAGCCCAAAGGGCAGGCTATTCCCCTCAGTAACTATTAGGATTATTTGCAAGCTGCTGCTTATGCAGTTCCTAAACAATTACCTCCAACCAATGTCTCGTTAGAATTCCCAAGCTGAAGTAATTATAGAGACAGCTAGGCAATTTCACTCTCCCAAATTTGCAAGTGTATGAGGCTTTTGCAGAAGCAAAGATATTTATCACCTCCCTGTAGCCATGGTGAAGCAGTAATCTGTTTAATTGCAACAAGGAAGATTCAGATCAGACATTTGGAGGAACTTCACGGTGAAGATTTTGGAGCCCTGGAGCAGACAACAATGATAGTGACCCCTTGCCCTTCATAGACTGTCTTTAAAAACAGATCAGACGTCTTTCAGGACCAATGCAGGAAGAACAGATCCTGCCCTGGGGTAGAGGTTGGACTGCATGACCTCTCAAGGTCCCTTCCAGTAATGTTTTCTGTGATGCTCTGTACAAGTTAAAACCAAAAATAAAAAATTGTACTGATTACGTAAAGCCACAGGGAATAAGGGGCAGGAGGAAGGCACTGTTTTACTTTTCTTGCCAAAACAGCATTCTTAAAAACATCCATCAGTCATCATAGCTGCTTGCTTCTTTTGAACATAAAATCCCCATGCACCAAATCTATGTCTGTATATTTCTCTTTTGAAGGAAAAAATAATTGTGAACACAAGTCTTTTGCCATTTTTTATTATAAGATCAAGTATAATTGTGACTTGTTGGCGCTCATGATTTGTCACATTAAATCTGACAATGATGGACTTTGAGAGGTTTCTGCTACTATTGCCAAAAGAGATGGAGCCCGTGAATTATCACAGAAGAGTTTGTGTGGGGGTGATATGATGTACAAGGGTGTCTCTCTCTCAGCTTCTGCATATTCATGTTTGTGGGTAGTATGGGCTGAACCATTTCCACGTGAAATGTTTTCTGTTGAAAAAAACGAAGCCTTGTTAAAATGGAAAGGTATCCCTCAAACATCGAGTGAGGAATAAGAAATTCTGAAAATAAATAATTCTGGCTCCATAGCATAATATTTCAACTTCATTGCTGAATGCATTTTCTTTTAATATCACAGTTAATTTATGTATTTTATTTACTGTGTTACTCAAATTTTCAAAATATTTTGAGAAAAGGTTAGAATTTCTATTCCATGGCGAATCCAGACTTTCTTCCCACTCATAGCTAAAAATGTTCAACTGTTTGAATGTCCAGTGGACCAGAAATGCCTTTTATCAACTAGTTTGGAGTATAGCTGGGTTTTTTCACCTTTCAGTTGTCACAAATCTGTTTAAGTGGCTGAAGGAAAAATACAGTGCATTTAGGAATAAAAAGTTCAGCCTTGGGAGCAACTCAGGAATAGCTTGGTTAACTATTCTTCTGTGCAAGTCTGGTTGTATAAGTGGAGCATGGATCCAAATAACTTATTTCAGCTGGGTTCTCAGTGGTTTGAAAGCAGGTTTATGAAAATGATTCAGTCTTTCTTTTTTCCTTTTCAGAACAAAGGGGAAATATTTGCAAAAACATTGCATCCCAAAAATTGGCAGTCAGTGCTCTGGCACATACTAAAACATTTGGTCTTGTTTCTTTTCATGGCTTTTTTCCACAGTTTAAATCACACTAATATCAGATCCAGAAAAAATTTACTTTTTTTTTATTTTAGCCTGGACACTAATTAATCTATAGTTTATTTTTTTAGTCTCTTCTTTCCCTGAAGAAGGGAAGGACTGACACACAATAAATGGTTTTTTACATTCTTTTTGGTTTTTACAGTGAATTTGTAACTACTAGCTTGAATTACTTAGGATATAATACAATCTGTTTTCTTTGTTTACAGACTTGGGGGATTTTTAATATCTTTATGGCAAAATGGACTTGTAAATTTCTGTTCTGCTAAGGGTTATAGTGTACTGATCAAAAGTGACACCTTAAATTTCAGGAATGTGTACTTTTTCAAAGCACTGTTGCTCAAATTCATAGTAACTGTTACCTGTTTTCAGAGGTCCAAAAACTTGCTGAATAAAAATGATGTTAAGAGAGCATTTACAGAAATGATTGAAAATGCATGCATACTAAAAGAAAACCAATGGAGCCATATCAGGCTAAAAGTTGCCCAGATTAGGTTTTATAATGAAATTATAGTATCAAACAAGGTATAAAAGTAATCAGCCTAATCAAATTCTCTTACAAAATTCTGAGATATCTGAGCTGGAAACTATTAACTGTAACTGCATATTATGTATGCATAATGTGAACATTTAAACAGCTAAATCTTAAAAGTTAAACTAATTATCTGCATATTAGCATTTTGGAAGTGACACTTCCTAGCTAGCCTATATGGCATTATTTCTATGCAGCAGTTTCCATTGTGATTTTACATACAGAAAGCTAAGCCAGGTGCTTACAGAAATACAAAAAGAGCATTTTCTCTTGACCTAGGTTTTGAAATACCAGAAGCAAACGCCCAAGAAGCCTTGCAGGCGCCCCTGTGCAGTGGCCCAGCCGTGCCAGCCTGTGGCTGCTCTGTGGCCCTTGGGCTGTGTGAGGAGCTGGCAGAGGCTGCTGTGGCAGGGAGGGTCCCTGCAGGACACGGGGCTGCAGTCTGTGCGCCGTGGGAGCGCTGGCACCGTGCCCGTCTCGCACAGACACGGAGTCGTTCCCTTCAGCTGCTCGGGGACAGACCCTGCCCAGCCCAGTGCTGGGTGCCTGGCATCTGCCCTCTGGCCCGGCGGCTTCTGCAGGCTCCTCTCTAAAAATACAGCTGCTCCTTCCCCCCTCAAGCTCTTCTGGAAGGTTCAGGTTGCTTGTGCTCTCCTTAGATCTGAAGTAATCCCAGCAGCCCCTGTTCCTTGTCTCTTTTCAGCTTTCTCATATTTTTCTTCCTCTTCTTTTAGAAGCAGTGTCAGCAGGCAGAGATCTGTTTCAGACTAAGATGGCTCCTCCTCTCTGGAAATCCACTGCCTTTCTTCCATTATTCCATTTTGCTCTCCAGACCCCCTACTACGTTTCCTTACTTTCTTACCTTGTATCTTGCTCCTTTCCACATCTCTCATTATTTCCCTAAGGTGTGTTTGACTTTCCTGCTTTTTCCTTCCCAGCAGTGAATTTCTTTGCAGTCTCCTGTTGTATCTCTTGACAGTCCATCCAGTGTCTCCCCTGACACTTTATGCCCTGAGCTCATTTGTCTTCTCCTTCCCCTCCTCTCCCTCCCACTCAATCCTTGTCTTCAAGGCAACAGGAAGCAAAAAGAGTGACATTAGCAAGCAGAGTTCTTACAAGTTTACTTTGCTCCCACAGTTAAATTAACGAGCTTTCCAGCTATTTTGGAAAGGTGGTGAAATCATGCAGAATGTGAAATCCTTACAGTAATTCATGGACTCTAGAGAATCACAAGCAAAAATCTCTTTTCACTGTATGCTGCAGAGTTTGCATATTATGCTTTTATTAGCAATGCATTCAGTGCTGTGGTTTCCCAAAAACTCTGTGATACAGAGTCAGATATTGCCTCTGGCTTGGACTTGTTTAGTTTCCCCAAGTACCAGGCACATCATCTGTAACTGTCAACAGTTGGCAACAGAGAATAGAGTGTTTTGCAGTTTTTCTTTTGCTTCATCTTAATACATTGCCTGTGGAGTCTGGCTTGGAAATAGTGAAATTTGGCTATGGAAAAGTCTATGGAACTTATGCTGAAATGCAAGTATTTGATTTGATCAGATTAAAATTATACCCTAATAGTAGTGTCAGCTCACTTGCACTTCTACTGAATATTAAGAGGTTCAAAATTTTCATAATTACTATTTCTGTAACATTTCAAGTAACATTTGTGAGGGGTTATTTTCCTGTAATATTTGTGTTTCTATTTGTGTTCATTTTTCTATCCTATTTATACTTCAGTACTATGAGTATCTAAAAATGCCTAGGGTTCTTGTTACTTTCAGTTTTGGGGCTTTCATTCTAATTTGATTCTGCTTTCTTAGAAATACCAGAACTTTGTACAAAATTGTAATCTGGAATTTTTTAATCACTACTAAACAACACTATCTGAATGTCCTTGGTATCATAGTGCTTTTTAGGTATTCTTATCATTTTACAACCTTTGGTACCTTCTGCTTTTACTGCTGCTGCTTCTTCATCAGTGTAAAATACAGTGGCTATAAAATAATTACCATATTCATTCAAGCACTTTTGTTTAGCCAGTTATCATGTTCTTGCATTGACTTTTATGGAATCACATGAGCCCTTGATTGCAAACTGTGACATACAAGTGCAGTGTCTTTAATCTTCCCATACTATATGTACTCAAGCAACAAAAAACATATTCTCTTCATTCTTAATTGTTTTCAAACTGTCTTTTTGGGAATATTTTTGAGACAGCCAGTCCTTGCATAAGTGCCTCTGTATCCACATTGCCTGGCATAATGCAGCATGCAATACAGATATTTCTCTCTTACAGCATATTTGCTTCTCCTCCTCTCAATAAGACACAAATTTAAGATCTAGTAGCCATAACCCTCTCTTACATCTTCAGTAGGCCCATGGAGGCAAGGGTGGCCAGAAGGCAGTTAAAACTCTTCCCCTCTATTCAAACAAGCTAAGTATGCCCCCTACCCAAAGAGAACTTGTAGGGAAAAATATCAACCTGACATATTTAATTTGGGTTGTTTTTTTTTTTTTTACTTTACACTGAATACATCAGCACTACACAAGGATGTAACTGTTTCATGCAACATGCAATTTCTGAGAGGAACTCAGTGATGGCTGTGCTTGCTGACAGGACTTACCATGTTTCTTGTTATGATAAATCATTCAATACGTTTTTTAAATTTCTATATTCAACTTTAAAGAATAGGGGTTATGTCTCACAGTTTTCTAAATCAGAATTGTAACTCAGCTTTATAGTAGCTGTCATAATACAACATTATATTATTTAGTCTTATAAGATTTGTGCTAATATGGGAGACAAACTTACGGTTTCAAACTCATCCTGCTTAATAAAAAACAGCCATGTTAAAAATAACCCATTAATATATAACATTAGATACGGATGTGGCGTTTTTTAGAAAACTGCAGTTTGTCCCCAGATTGCCCTGATAGCAGTAGTATGTCTCATAGATCTTCTGCTAATCTGCTAATAGATCTTCACCCATTTCTTCATTCTTGCATGTTACTGTTTCTTCTCCTTAGAACTAGGCTCCATAATAAAAGCAGACCTGAGAAGCCATTGAATAGATAATAATATCAACATCAGAATGCTGAAGACACATAGCAATATTATTACATGTTACGTGTATGGAAAAGAAAGAATTGCTTTGATTTCTGTCAAAAAAGTCAGCATGTGATGTCTCTGGTTTAAGAGAGCACTTAGAAGTAAGGATAGTGCTGCAAAATAAGCAGTTCTGTTTGTATTAATGAAATAAATGTCCTGCACTGTCAACCCAGTCAGCTCTGTCCAGGCTCCCAAAAGTATCTGTCTCACTTCTGGTTTATGAAGGACTCCACAATACCATTTGTTTAGTTATTGACATGTTAATGATCTTGTTCCATGGTAGTTTTCTTTGTCAAACAGAAGTGAGGGAGGCTAGAGTCAAGCCAGCTCACCTTCCTTGACACTCACTAAGCAGGGAACCTGGTGTGGTGGGGGTGGAAGGACAGCTCAGGACCCATGTGAGAAGGCTAATCTCTGTTTTCAGTCATGCTGTATTCAGACATATCCTCAAGCCCCATCAAGGGACTTGGTCTTCCTTGCTGTCTCAGTGAGGCCAGACTGATCAGCTCTCTAAAAAGCCTACAAGGGACATGCATTTTAAAGCCTTACCTTTGGAGGTCCCCCCAAGAAGGGAAAGTTCTCACTTCTGAAGCCTGCATTAATTGCATGTGACTTGTACTCCCAAGGAATAAGGTTGTTACTCTATATTAACCCAAAACCTGAATCTAAAAATTATTGTTTACTATCTTGGTATTCCACTGCCCTAAAAGAAAAGAAAATACACCCATCTAATTTCATTTTCCCATTGCTAAATTTGCTTTTCAAACATAATGTAATTTAATAAGTTGATTTGTCCACTTTTTGTGACCCTGTAAAAACAGCTTTGTTGAGTTTTTACCTTTCAAAATAAAAATTAGATTAAATTAAACCCCCACCCTACCACCAAATAAGAATTACAGGGGGAAAAGCAGCATTACAGCTTATTCTGTGAACATAATGTCTGGCCAATCAGACCAGCCTTATGTCCTTTTTTCACTAAAGGCCGGTACACTCAGCTCTGACAGTGTAAGCAGACCTTACAGCAAGGAACAATATGTCACACAAAGTATATATACACCAACATTTCTCTTAGTTGAAAGGCCATACTCTGGTATTTATATCCGCAAGGCACACAGTTTATTTGTGCAGTAATAGATGAGCTAAAAAGCAGGGGAGGTGACACACAGACAGGGCAGCAGCCCCGAGGAGCCCTGAGGTTAGGGAAGCTGCCCGCTGGCGCACCCTAGCAAACCCAGAATCCTTCCTCTGTGCATCCCACAGGGTTCAGGGGCAGTGAATTCCCATTACAGGGAAGTTGAAAAGTGAGAGATGAGGGTGGAGGTCTTGTAGTTAACAGCCTAGCTGCTGTATTTAGTCTCATCTTCATAAGAACGAGCCCCCTTGAATTGCTCCTGAATTCGCTGCACTCAGTTCAAAAGAGTGTGAGCTGCTGAGGCACACCCCCAGCCCTGGGAAGCTGCTTCATCCCTGACTAGCAATGCCTCTCATGTAAGCCCCACTGCCTGCATCCATCTCTAGCAATGCCTCTCATGTAAGCCCCACTGCCTGCACCCCACTGCTCTCAGTGCACCCCTTCCCCAGGCACACACTCCAGAGCTATTCTTCCTGCTCTTCAGAAAGCAGTGGCTTCATTAATGCTGCTCATTTGTGTGAGTTTGTGTGCATGTAGGCTGCATGCCAGATATGAGTTGTGAGAGACTCCTTGGTTTTGTGGCTCCTTATGGGAATATGGCAGCAGTCAGGGCAGCATGGAGGACTGCTGTACCATACAGCAGTGAGTGAGAAGTTTGGCAGTATTCTGGCAAAAAGTAAAGCATCCCCAGCATGGTAAATTCATGTATCGCTTATTTCTCCACAAAGCACCACTCCCCCAGAGTACCTGGTGCCAAATACCTGGAAGTCATTTTGGATTGGGCTGTGAAAGTGGTCAATCTCTCACGGCACAGGCACTGAACTGAAGCTTGTTTGTCTGGTCGTGCAGTGAAGTGGAAAATGAGCATCAGAACCTTCTCTGTATGGAAGTGAATGAGCTATCATGGGAAAAGGTGTTGATTCATTCCTTTGAGCTCCCTTTCCAACAGACACATTTCCTGCAGTGATTCTCGTTCAGAGTGCGCCTGTTGTTTTGCAGATGAGTTATGGCTGTCAGGAAGGGCCTATTTAAGTGAATTGTTCACGTCTGGTGTGCTGAATGTTGGTTTACAAAAAAAGACTGAAAACTGTCCTTTTAACATTATGACAAAATAGGCACAACAAATAAAAAGCCTCAAGAGCTGCAGTTATAACAGAAGAAGGTGAAAAGAGA
The DNA here is from genome assembly GCF_028551555.1 of Melozone crissalis. NCBI lineage: Eukaryota > Metazoa > Chordata > Aves > Passeriformes > Passerellidae > Melozone > Melozone crissalis. The sequence continues at coordinate 27,343,876 of NW_026535784.1, read as the reverse complement.
AATTGCCAATCACTTTCCAGCTGAGGAAATCTCTTCATTAAACCTGGACTAAAAAATTCATCCTGACCACGTTGCTAAGATAAAAGACCATTACCTGAATTATTTAACCAGCTGTGCAGTTTTATAAGACTTCCCCAGACGAAAACAGAGTGAAGACCCTTTCCCTATGGAAAAGCCATCAGATGAAGGCACAGGAAAAGCTTGAGTTATCTGACAGTTGGATGGACAGGGGGACAGATAAATGTAGCTGATACTAATAGTTTTAATGACCTTGTAACTTCTTTGGTTTTGTGAGTTTGCATTTTTTGCCCAAATTCCATTAAAAAACAAGTAAGCATATAAATTTCTGTCCAGAATTGGGAATCTGGCTGTAGTTAAATTTAACTTTTTCCTAGAATCATTCCAATTTTCTGTAATTCCTGTTTATCCACTTTTTTCTCAGAGCTAGGCACAACAGAAGGGAAAAGGAAAATAAAAAGGGACAGGTGAAAGGAAAAGGGAGAGGGAGAGGGGAAAGGAATAATGCAGGAAAGAAAAGGAAAAGAAAGGAAAATACTATTTTCATATATTTAGAATTCTGTAAAATTGGAAAGAATGTTGATTTTTTTGATAAAATCATATAATATTCTGAGTTGGAAGGGACTCACAAGGATCATCAATGTCCAGCTCCCAGGCCTGGCCCTGCACAGAACAGCCCCAAGAGTCACACCATGTGTCTGAGAGTGTTGTGCAAACAATTCCTTAATTCTGCCAGGCTTGGTGCTGTGACCACTTCCCTGGGGAGCCTGTTCCAGGGCCTGACCATTGTCTAGATGAAGAACCTTTTCCAATATAAACCATATCCAACATAAACCTCCTCTGACACAGCTTCATGCCGTTCCCTTGGGTCCCCATCATGGTCACCACAGAGAAGAGATTGGTCCCTGACCCTGCACTTTCCCTCACAAAGATGTTGAAGCCCACAGTGAGGTCTCCCCTCAGCCTCCCCTTCTCCAGGATGAACACACCAAGTGACCTCAGCTGCTTCTCATGCAGCTTCCCCTCAAGGCCCTTCTCCACCCTCGTGGACCATCCTTGGATGCTCTCTTTATCTCATTCTTACATTGTGGCACCCAAACTGCCCCAGCACTCGAGGTGAGGCTGCCCCAGTGCAGAGCAGAGCAGGACAATCCCCTCCCTTGCCTGGCTGGCCATGCTGTGCCTGCTGTACTCCAGGACAGGGCTGACCCTCCTGGCTGCATTTTTTCTCATGTTAATAATATTCCAGATATGAAAAAAAGGAAAATGCTATCACTTCTTAGATAACAATAAAATAAAATTTTAAAACTCCACTTGTCATAAATTACAGACTACTAATATATATCAAATTGTCATTTGCTTTCTTCTTGCTAAGCAAAACAAGATATTAGGAAGACTTACCACATATTCTTTATTGTTTGAGTTTTTTGGGATTTTTTAAATTGTTATATCTCCAAGGGAAGTCATAGTTTAATATTTCAGGTTTCCCAATATAATTGTAGTGTGAATTCACAAGCAAGATGCTAAACCTTTTAAGATACAAATACAAATGTATTTTGTGGAAATAAAGGAATATGTGCAGGTTATATATGAGTAGTTATGGATCCATTGAAGTGTCTCTTTCAATCAGACTAAATAAGAAATGCAAAAAAAAAAAAAAAGAGCAATCATTTCTGTCCATGCATCTTCAGACTCTTCAGATTATTTTCACCTTTTTCATTCTTAGGCTCATTCAGTCTCTCTTCAGACATATCAAAAGCAAAAATGCATATCAAAAAGAGGAAAGCAATGTACAAATTGAGTAAAGGAAAAAAATGCAAAATTCATTATATTCAAGTTGAAAGTTTTTTTCTTTCTTTCTACAACATAATGGTTAAAGGTGGCCAAAACTAGAGCTTCCAGTAACTTACCATGCCCAATTTTAAACCAGTAGGGGACAGGAAAGCTCCCTACAGGTGAAGAAATGCTAATGAAAGTGATGACATATTAACTGTGGGCTTCTTTCCTTTTGATTGGCAAAATAACCATTTTGGGTACTGGTTGAGAGAAGGAGCTACTAGAGTGGCTTTTCTTTACCATCATTTTCCAACTTTGAATTCGCTTTCATTTGGGAGGGACTAAATCTGCAGTGTGCTACAGAGGCTGAATACAAGTGAAAGAATGTATTTGGAAACCAAAATTCTGTCATGTTAAAGACAACACTGTTCTATGTAAATGCAGCTTAAAGGGCCTTGACAAGCCAAGGGAGACATTTCATTGCCAGGTTAGGACAGATTTTTCAGCATGTTGTCAGCATGGTATGCACCTAAAAAAACAACACATTGCACTCCTGAATGTCAACCTTGAACCTTCTGTTCTCACCTGCCAAGAAGCAGCACTCAGGTATAAAAGGCTTCCCATTAATAGTTTGAAATAAGTAGGGTAATGTTCCATAAATTTTTTAGCCATTCTTGGTAATCTGAGATGCAGAGAAAATACCTAATGTGAGTTGAGTGAAAGTATAACAGTACTTTTCGACTGTCAAAATTATACATGTCTATATTATGAAATGTATTCATGCTTCATTTCTCTATTGCAGCATCCCAACTAATAGTATAATCTGTAACCAGTCTTAAATACTTAATACGCATTTGGACTGCATGTCTTGTTATCTGAAATGTGCTGGAACTGGTGTGCCTTGCTCTTCAACCTGACATGTTTACAACAGAAAAAAAAAAATCACAGAATTTATTTTGTTGAGGGATTGTGCTGCAGAAGTCTGGAGAAAAACACTGTCAGTCATAAATTAGCAATTGGCTTTAGGTTCAGCCTTTACTATACACTTTATTTCTACAGCTCCCTATTCTACATTGAAATAACTTCTGATATAAAACATTAATAAAGCTCTGCATGTTGGGGTTGAGCTAAATGTGCTACGGACTAAGATAAAATACACTTGAGAAACAAGTCAAAAATAAAGAAAGTAGGACATTTCCATCTGTGGCAAGGCTTACCAGGAAGTTATTACTGCAAAGTGAAGTGTCCTACATAGCCTAGAACAGAAAATGGTCTGGGAAGGCATGTAATTAAAACTGAAGGAGATGAGCAATGGAAGAGAGACTTCCAGCAGGTGAAGAGCAAAAGGTCGAGAATCTGGGAAGCTGATAATCATTATCTCTGAGAAATTCTCACTGCTGAAGTGGAAAACTATCTGGCAGTGGCAGCTCATCCTAAGGAAGAAAAAGGATTTGATCTAAGGGGAGCTTCAGCTAGCAGTGGTGGCAGCTGCCCCCACTGCTGCCTTCAGAGTTATTGACCAAATATGAAGATTGTTGCGTTAATGCCAACAGAAGTGAGCTGAGCAGATTAATGCCCTCAAGGTCACGTCCAAGGAGCAAGTTTCTGGTTTAGATTCTTGAAAAGTTTATGTGAGACTCACTCTTCAGGAATTGAAGAGGTTGGTGGAACGGCTTTGCTGTGGAGCCTGGCAAAGGAGAAAGATCAGAGGGCTCCATGGTAACACATGTGCCTGAGCTTGTGTTTGGATGAAAAGATCAAAGAGGCTGTGAAATACCAAATATAGGCACTCACCCTCTAGACTTCAGATCTCATTCCTTCTAGGGCAATTTCAATATTAGAACACTAGGCAGATAAAAAGAAATCGCTCAGTCTAAAACTGACAATCTTGGATGAATAAATTCACCTTGGCAGCAGAATGCAAGGATATTTGAATGTAATAAGAAAAATGGCCTCAGAATGCCCAGAGGTGTGAGTGATGTTGCTATGCTGTGCATTGATAAGGTTTTGATTGTGGGCAAGAAGATAGCAAGTATAAAGTAAGTTTAGTATTCGATGTACAGTGAACAAAATGAAGGACACACATAGCAATCTGTCACCAAATGGAATATGTAATGAATTGTAGAAAGGCCTATTTCCCCTTTTTCTTTTTGTTCCTGGCTATAAAAGTGTGAGAAATCCTATTCTTACCTTTCACATCTCAGTCACATTTTCTTCTTGCACTAGGATGCCTGAACCAAGCAATCACGGCTTTTAAGATTCTTTCAGCTTTTAAGTCATGTTTTTAAGAACATTAATGTGTAACATGATTTCTTCCTGGTCTTTGAACTCTCCCCCACTGTAATATTAACTGCTTATCTCAGGCTCATGATGTGCCTTCCCATATTTGTGGAAGACGAGACCAGTTCAAGAACTACAGGCACAGTCAAAAAATAATAATGTGGAAGCAAGAATGCATAAAAGGATAGCACAGTTCAGTGCTGCATACTGCACTAAAGCCACACACTGTGCTGAATACTACTGATGTGTAGCATTTCCCAGCTCAGGTGGTATACTGAGAAATATGGTAATTAGTTTCTCACAGATACTGTGATTAAAAGGGCAAAAAGTTCTTACAGGGAAATCTCACCATCTGTGGCTTTAGTAAGCATTGTATGAAATAAAGACCAGTACCGGACTACTGTAATCAAAGGATAGAAGTAATTCCCAACAAAGTAATTCGGAATCATTTTCAAACATAAAGCAGAAAATAGAAAAGGACACTAATTGGACAATATATGCTCCCCAGGGAGTTGGAAAGGGAAGTTGTGCATGAAAATAAAATAAGTTCTTGGAACTGAGGCATGAGACTGAAGGTCATGAATAGGCTAGCAGTCACATTCATGCACAAGGAACTTAAGTATGTTTGTTTTGGTCTCCTGCATAAATGGAATATCTCAGCTTGCCAAGTCCAGTATGTGAAAAAGAACCACAATTAGGGACAGAAACACACTGGAAGAAACCGCATTATCTTGAAATGTACGTAACTTCAAAAAATAAGTTTTCTCACTTGACTTCCCTGGCTTGCAGTATGGTTTCTGATTTTTAAACATTCTTTTCTCTTGCCTGTTGCTAAGTGAAAGTCTTACATAAACAAAGGAAATCAACTGTGCTAAAAGGATGGAAATGACTGTATGCAAAAAGCTGTCAAATCTACAGAGTAAGCAAACTGGAAGAAAGCTTTTCTTAAGTTAATCCTTTCAGTTACAGCAATGCTGTGCAGTACTCATGCTGTTCAGAGAAAGGTAGTGTTGTGGGTTACAGCTGTTAGGATTAATTCTCTCATTTTAAGAAAAAGAGTTTCTGTGGCCTCAGTGATATGCTTGGGGCTTTTGGGGGGCTTTTTTTGGTTTTGCTTTTCTTTTCCAGTAGGAGCAATTTTGATGATAAATATCAGCATGAAATGTGTAGCACACTGTGAGGACCTGCAGGGTCATGTTCTAGTTACTTTAAGAGACTAAGGCGTTGTTCAGCTTCCCCCTACATGGTCACAGGAGAGGGATGGAAAACTGAGAGCAAACAGGTCATAAGCGGGCATGAAATCCTCCTTCGGATGCTTTTTTCTCTCTGTTGCAGCTATGGGCAGGCTGTCCTTCAAAACAAGGAGCTTCAGCTGAACACCTAGGCTGACAAATCAGGACTCTAGCACTGGAAGAGCTAATCTTAAAGACAAGCTTTATGACCAGAAGTTCACACAGTGCTTTACTTCTCCCTATACTGTGACCAAAATGCATGTTTGGATTTGGATTTATAAGCATGGTCTCTGGTCATGTACCAAGATCTACTTCAATTACAGAAATTCTATCTACCTATTCATGTTAAATGGATATATAGCTGTTGGGTTAAATAAATGTCAGTAGACACAGAAAAAAAAAAAATCTCATGGTTTGTGTCACAATTCTCAATCAGTTCACAAGTAGTTAACAGTTAGAGATGCTAGCTGTTCTGGTTTCCAGCTACAAGCAGCTTAAGTAGATTAAATATTACCCCAGACTCTGCTCATAGTAATACAAGGGACATTAAGCACTCAGGAGTACAGGTGTTCTGCATACTCATTGAATAGACACTCCTATTAAGATACCCTTATTTCAAAAAATTTGAGGATTCCTACAGTAACAGCAAAATCTACTCCAGTAAGAGGGAGTAAGTACAGAATGCTACAGAATTTAGTACCAATAAATATGCTTCCTTTGAAATGGTGAATTAGATGTGCAGCAGGATCTGGTCACACTTCAAAGAGTAATATGCAGAGCTGAAGATCCATCTGTTTGCTCTTGCTATCATCATTGAGGCTGCTGTATGTTAAGCAGTCTTTTGAGTACTTCAAAGCATGTTTGAAGCCTTTGCTATGCCTATCCCATGCACACAAAAAAAAAGCAGAAGTGCCTTAACAATATGAGTAGCTGGTGTTTTTGTTCATTTCAGTTGTAAGTGAAAACAATTTGTTCCTGCTATATATCATTTCTGGACCTTTTTTTTTTTTAGCTATGATAGCGAGGGCCGTCTAACAAATGTTACATTCCCAACTGGAGTCGTCACTAACCTTCACGGGGAAATGGAAAGGGCCATTACAGTGGACATTGAGTCATCCAGCAGAGAGGAAGATGTCAGCATCACTTCCAACTTATCATCAATCGATTCTTTCTATACCATGGTTCAAGGTACTGTAAACAAAAGATTTCTCACTGGCCTGAAAATTGTTTTCTTCTGGTACAAGCAGCTCCAAATAGGATTGAAACTCTAGGGGCATCATGTCTGGAGGAAGGGTTGATACACACACAGTTTTACACCTATACAGAAACAACTGTTCAGGAAAAGCAGTAGTATTGCAACAGAAGTAGCATTAAGTAAGTTTTCTAACCAAATCGATTTTGTAAGCAGCTATTGGAAGTAGAATACTTACTTTATATTAAAAAGGAATCTTGGAAAGAAGAGATGGATTGAAAGGGAAATAGGTACAGAAATAGTATGAAGTGATATTTTAGCTTAAAAGCAACTTGTAATATCCCAGCCACCACATACTTGCAAAAGTGAATAGTCATAGTATGCTTAGGATTAGGCCAAAAATGCCTAATTAAACAGCAGAGAATGTGTTTTGTGCCAGTCCAAAGAACATGCTATCAGGATGAGACTTTCTTAAGTGTTTAAGAAACTTTGATGATAGGTCCTAAAGGCATTTTTTTTGTTCCTCTGGGATATACTTATTCTTAACAATCTCACCCTGTCTCTTTATTACCATTGGGTCAGTTATGTGCAGTCAAGATGCACATATTGCATAAAGTGTCCAGTACAAAGGCAGTCTTAACCCATGTAGGTAACCTGTAATTCTCTCTCTGGCCTTTTCAGATCAGTTAAGAAATAGCTACCAGATTGGTTATGATGGCTCACTGAGAATCCTGTACGCCAGCGGCCTGGACTCACACTACCAGACAGAGCCACACGTCTTGGCTGGCACTGCCAACCCAACCATGGCAAAGAGAAACATGACCCTGCCGGGGGAGAACGGGCAGAACCTGGTGGAGTGGCGATTCCGGAAAGAGCAAGCGCAAGGAAAAGTCAACGTCTTTGGCCGAAAGCTTAGGGTAAGCACACAAGCATGAGCAGTGTCTACTGCATTGTCATTAAGGAATGAGGAAATGTAAACACATTCCTGTAGGTATTGCCATCCAGCACCCACAGAATATTCACTGTAGACAAGCTGACCATAGATTGGGAAGTACTTGGTTTTATTACTTCATTTATTGGCTGTTTTATTTATTAATTGCTGTTTTCTATGTGTCATGGTTAAACCCCAGGCAGTAGCCAAGCTCCACACAGCTGCTCACTCAGTCCCCCACCGGCAGCATCAGGGACAATTGGAACAGTAAAACCCAGAGAACTTGTGAGTTGAAATAAAGATAGTTTAATAGGAAAAGCAAAAGCCACACACACAAACAAAGCCAAACAAAGAATGAATTCACTGCTGCCCATGGGCAGGCAGGTGTTCAGCCATCCCCAGGAGAGCAGGGCCCCATCACATGTAACAGTGACTCAGGAGGACAAAGCCATCACTCCAAACATCCCCCCTGTACATACTGAGCAATTGGGGTCACCTGTCCTGGCTGTGTCTGCTCCCAGTCCCCCATACAGCCCCAGTCTGCTCTGCAGTGTGGCAGTACCCAAAGCAGAAAAGGCCTTGGCTCTGTGGAATCCCTGCCCAGCAAAAATGAAAACATTTCTAGGTTATCAACCCTGTGTTCAGCACAAATACAAAATATAGCCCTGTAGTAGCCTCTGTAAAGAAATACCCCAGCTAAAATCAGCACTCTGTGGAATTAAAACTGTTGGGTTTAGCTTGGAATGGCTAAAAAGAATAATTGGAATGGCTAAAAAGAATAATTTTCTGCTTTCCTTCACTGTTTTTCTTTCTGGTACTGAATTCATGTAACTGATTCAGAATCCTGTTCTAAATTACTCTACCATAAGTTAGCATGATCTCTGGGTTTGGGTTTTTTTTAATTTTAAATTTAAATCGTAATAAGACAATTTTAATTTGAAAAAAATTTTAGAAAAGACTTATGGTAGAAAGGGTTTAACTGTATGTGCATGAGGATGGCATATTCCTTTAACATATGTCTTTACCACTTTGTTGGCATTCCTTCTTCCTATATAGTGAGTGAAATACAAGTAGGAAACAAACTATGATTTATGACAGCCATTTGGTAAAGACAACACAGATTAAGCATTTAAAATTGTGTTGCCAGGAGACCATTTCAAGATCAAAGGTTTGACTTACTATTAGAAATGAACTCAGTTCTTTAAAATAAAGCCTAGGCAGTGTATCAAATGAAAGTAAGTCATTTCAGACCACTTGACTTCTTGCCATTTGAAGTCTTAAAATATTTTCTATCTTCCATTGGGACAAGAAGGGAGGGAATGTTGTTATGCAGGTTATATTCCTCTCTACTACTTTCTCTATAAGAGGAATGAGCTTTTTTCCAAGAAGGAAGAACAATTATGCACAGCAGCAGCTGCTTAAGAACAATATATTAGTAACTACCTGTGGCAGCTATCTTACATTGGTAAGGAAGAGGAAAAGGAAGCCATAATTCTGAAGCTCATCCTTGTGGTTCTGGTTCATAGGCATGTCATTTTATACCAGAGTGGTATAATACACCTGCCAAGTCCTTTGTGAAAGAAGCCCAAGAGAGGTTTGGCAGTGAAACAAATCACCACAAGCACAGTTCTCAGAAGTGACACTAAGTTTTGGCATTTAAGTGCAGTGGTAACAGTTAAAAAGAGAAGTAGAGTTGACATGGGCAACTTTAACTTAGGAGATTTAAAAAAAAAAAAAGAAAAAAACACAAGGGATAGATTTAACAAGATGGGAGGGAAAATGAAAGATTACAGATTAGGATAAAATAATACTCATTACATAGAAATGGGAGAAGTAGGGCATGCAGAGAATGAGCTAATAAGAGACAAATGCCTAAAAAAAAGGAAAGAAACTTGTCAGCAATGAAAAAAAAAATAGAATGTTTTGTGAAAGTTATTTACATGGAAAGATATTACCAAAATGTCAGTTGGGGATGGATGGGGGGATGTAGGAAAGCAGAAAAAGAAAACAAGAGAAAGAAGAACAGGAATAATTTATGGAGCGCATAATTTCTATGTACAGACAGATATGTCACCAACATTTTTCTGCAAAAAGAAATGTAGACAAGAAACAGTGACAAAATGTATTGCCAGTAAAGGTACCCATCTCTGTGACACTCACTGTGTTATGCATATGCAGTATCTAATGGTAAAAAGTACACTGTCAGTTAATATTAGTTCTACCCAGTACTAGTAATCTTTCTAAAGAAATTAATTAGGAATTATGTTGCCCTTCCTCAACAGTCTTCAGTCAATTTTGATTTTGCTCTGACTTGGTTTGTAATTGTTCAATAAGCTAGTTCTTCTCTGGAGCTGTATGTTTGGTCTGTAAGCTGACTGTGGGCAAAGGTGCTGCCAGTCCTGTGCATGAAAGAGCCTTTTTAGGGCCTTGGACTGAGGGTCTCAGATAAAGGAGCTGGCATGAACTCTGTCTCAAGGGATGCACCCAGAGCAGACAGGTAGCACAGACAAGGGAGCTCACAAGAGGAGTCTCCTCTCGAGACCTGACATACCCCAGGCTATGCAGAGGTCCCCAGCTTTCACGTGACCTCTTGAATCTCTCTGGAAGACACAGCAATATATTCCTTTAACAGAGGACTCAAAGACAGATTTCATACTTCTCACTGGAAAGAAAAACAGGAATTAAAGTAGAGGAGAATAGATGGAGACATAAATTAGTGAAACATATCAGGACAGTAGGTAAAGACTGTCAGAAGACTCAGTTTTGTGTCATTAAGTGTTTCTTCACGGGAAATTTCCTCAAGTACAGTTTTTATCATAATGAAATCCAGAGGTTTTAAATGTATCTGGAGTGTGGTTATCTTGGACACAATAAAGACATTCAACTTTCCCTTAAAAGTATTTTTCTAGCAGAGATGTTATTAAGAAGCACTTTAGAGAAAGGCACTGCTTTAGCTGAGATGTGTTATTCCATCCCTACACTGCCCAATGAAACAAGCTATTTCACCAAAACTCATTGTTACTCTAATTGCCATCTCTATTGTGGGATTAGGCAAGAACAGCCAAAATTTCACCAAATCTCATATTCCTGAACGCAAGAGCTCTGTCAGCAACGTCTGAAAGTAGGAAACTGGCTGGAAGAAGAAGTTTTTCCTTTCCTTCCCCTCATATCCTGCCCTTACACAGACCTGACAGATGGGAAGTGAAAAGGCAAGCAATGTTACCATCCCAGTTAGCAGCTAGGGCAGTCAGACAGTGGATTAAGTACTTTGTTGCAATTTATACCGAAAGGATGTGCTTAGCCAAGAAATTAACCACAATTGCTTGGACATCCACCTTAACCATAAAACCACCCTTCTTTCTTTGCCAGTTCAGAAATCAGAAGAGTCCATTTTAACTTCAGTGTCTAATCCTGAGAGGTGGACAAGAAAATGTATAAAAATCATAATTAAATGTAAAATAAGGAAGGGGAGGGGGAGAGAAAGGGAAGGAAAAAAATCAGAGAAGCAAAACAGGCCAGGACATGCAGAGATGAGTGCAGGCAGACACTGGGGGGAAAAAAAGACAGAGACAAAGGAAATTTAAAAATTACTTTAGGTAAATGAGCTAATGCTAGACGTCAGAAAATTTAAAGAAAAACTCCTGAAAATCAGTTTTAAAAATTACAAAAAAGGAGTTGAATGGAAGCACTTCACACTTAACTTTAACTTACTTCTAGAATCTGTCTTGTAGCATTAATTTTTCAGATTATATTTTAATAACTTTTGATGGTTCATTAAATAGGTAAAACAGCTATTGTGCACCTGCTAGATTTAGTGTTCTTTACTTAAAAGATTTACATGAAAGTGTGATTATTTTTTTTCCTAAATTGATAGTGCAGATTCTTCTCATGCCAGTGATTTCATATAAACAAAGAGAAAGGTATTGTACATAAATAGACAGAATAAGCAAAAAAGAGCATTTGGAGGAACTTTTTTTCTATTTACCTATGACCTATCACCAGCACTTTAGTACTTTTTGTAGCAATAATAAAGGATCTAATTTATATTGATCTCTCTGAAGCTTAGTAGCCTCAATATGTAAGTACCAACATTCATGGCATGTGGAGTTTTGAAATTTCAGCCTGAAAAACCAAAAATCTTCCAGTCATTTCTTTGGTGCATCCCTATCTATTCTCTTGTTCTTTTCTGAATGTTATTTAGCCATCTTTGTTTACCCTTTGTAATGTATGTATGAGGTACTTGAAACAGAATTTTTTTTAAATTCTTAATACACATAGCTCTCTGTCCATTTCTACCCCACTTCCCACATGTTCACAAAATACATTGTTGAAAAAAATCTCAGTTATCAGTTTTTCACCCCACATGGAACAACTTTAAAAAGACACAGAAATGGTTTACAGATGAACAAAGAAATCCTTGAGGGCTGTTTGAGAACACTAAAGCACAATTCAGTGCTGAGAGGAATGGAGAAGTGCAAAGATACTGATATAGGAAAGGAAAACCGGACATTTTCCTTTCATAAATGCAGGAAAGAGAGCCAATTCAATGAAATTGAAAGTTGACATATTTTGAACACTAAAGGGAGGTGGGGGTGGATTTCAGTGTGAAAGTATTACACAGAAATCACTATCCGTCACTTGTAGTTTACGTATATATCAATAACAAGTTTTCAACATAAATGTATCTATGGCTTTATTTAACAAAGCCTTAAGAAAGCTAAGGCTTTATTTTCAAATCAAAATACTTACAAACTTCAAAGCATTTTCAACTGTTTTTCAATGGTTCAGTAGTCTTCCAGTAATTTATGGTTTTAGGTAGTCAGCTTTAATTAGTCAGTTAACTAGGAGAAAGATATAATCCTCTACTAAGGAGTTCAGCCTTATAAATACATTGCAGCAGTGGATAGTATACTGAGTTAAATTTCCACTTCATCCTGAATGCCTGTGTTCTAAAAACTGTTTAACCTTAATTTGAAGACCTAACATGCTTTTGAAGATCTTAATCTTGCATTTGCTATTTTGAAAAATACTTGTTGTGAAGGACTGAGATTCAGTTCTTTCTTAGCATGATTGTTATGAATTGGAAAAGCAGTTGCTGGGAATATATTTTGACAATAATTTTCTAGATATATTTCAGACTGCTTACAAAAGAACGAGTTTGTATTGAAATGACCCCATTTATTACCAAAGTTTTCAGTACACAGCTTTCAGTATTTCCTTAACAGTTGACTAAGCATCAAGAAAGAAAACATTGCAACAAATTTTGAGCCCTCTCTTCATATAACCAGACCTTCTAAGGCAGATGCTATTATAGTGCCTTACAGTTATATCAAGAAGTTGCTAAAATACTTTACACATACAGCAAATCAATCACTGTAAATGGTATTTAAAGAATAGCTAGCTTTGTGGAAATAACAGGTGGCTGGGGTTTGAACAGCATGATTGATTGTGTCATTTTGTTTGCTTTAAAAAGGTTAATGGCAGAAACCTCCTTTCAGTTGACTTTGATCGAACCACAAAGACAGAGAAGATCTACGATGACCACCGTAAATTCCTGCTGAGGATTGCCTACGACACGTCAGGGCACCCCACCCTGTGGCTCCCGAGCAGCAAGCTGATGGCTGTCAATGTCACCTATGCATCCACAGGGCAAATAGGCAGCATACAGAGAGGCACGACTAGTGAGAAAATAGAGTATGATGGACAGGGAAGGATAGTGTCTAGAGTGTTTGCTGATGGGAAAACCTGGAGTTACACATACTTGGAAAAGGTAAAGAACGCTCAGGTTTTTAAAAATGCTTGGAATGTGCTGAAATTCTGCAGCACCTCACTGCTGCATACAAAGCAAAAAATAGGTAGTAGAAGCACATTGCAATTATTCTAAGTATCAACATGTGATTCCAAGGGGAATGTTTCATTCCACAGATATGTAATCATGCTGTAGGTAATTGCTAGGAATTGATGTGTTTTTAAATTATTTAGGCCACTGACTAACAAGAAGCATCTGCATTTACCTTTTATCTTAACACTTAAAATAAGGTACAGGGACTATCTGCAATTCAGTTCAACTGAAAATAATTTGTTTGCAAATGCTCTGCTGTTGTGGGCTTTTTTCACTACCAAGAAAAGCTCTTTTTTCTAAATAATTATAGCTGCCAGTTTGTACTTGCTATATGTTGTAGCATCAAAATAAGGGATAGGCAAAAGCTTAGGAATCAATACATATGTAACAATTGCTGAATCATAGCATGCCTTCTAGAAATGCCTGTGAAAATCACCCTTGTGAGATATGCAGAAAGAGAATCCATGTCTTTTAGGGGTTTAAATATATTTCTGTTGAAGGTGTTGCTCAGCAAATACTGTTTCCTAGTTACCACAGACTTACTTTAATCAAGACCTGTGATACATAATACCCACACATTAGGAAAATGTCAGAATAATTCAAGTAGCTCCTTTCAATATGAATAATCAAACAGTTGTTTTGCCTATGTCTCAAAAGCTTACAGAACAAGAACACAGTATTCAGAGCTCTCAGGCTAGTCAAATTCTTCAAAATCATCTCTAATTGTAAGAGAGAAATTGTATCTCCCATATGTTGTTCTCCTCGTGAGTTAATGGCTCTAAGACAGTTTTACTTCTTCCCATATTAAACATGACTTATCTGAATCCATTGACAATCTGCTGTTTAGCTGTGAATGCTTGATAAAAGAGTGATACAGTCATAACAAGTAGCAAATTATGAATGTGGAACTACTAATTACAGAACCCCTTACAATTAGGCATACAAGTAAATTAGGCAGGGAGATGTTAACAACATGTAAGGTCAATGATAACTCAATTAAAGAGGAGATAATTTTCTCAAGTGGGAATGTCACATTTTTGTGAAGAAATAGTATCAGTATGTGGCGGGAGGGGAGATACCGCACCATTTGTCACATGATAAAAATCTGTTCTTAATTTTCAGTCAATGGTTCTTCTGCTCCATAGCCAACGGCAGTATATCTTCGAATATGATTTGTTGGATCGGCTCTCCGCTGTCACCATGCCCAGTGTTGCTCGTCATACCATGCAGACTATCCGCTCCATCGGCTATTACCGGAACATATACAACCCCCCGGAAAGCAATGCTTCTGTTATCATGGACTACAACGAGGAAGGGCAGCTCCTTCAAACTGCTTTCCTGGGGACAAGCCGGAGAGTGTTATTCAAGTACAGACGGCAGACGAAGCTCTCAGAAATTTTATATGATAGTACAAGAGTTAGTTTTACTTATGATGAGACAGCAGGAGTCCTGAAAACAGTAAACCTCCAAAGCGATGGTTTTATCTGCACCATTAGGTACAGACAAATTGGCCCGTTGGTTGACAGACAGATTTTCCGCTTTAGTGAAGACGGAATGGTAAACGCCCGATTTGACTACAGCTATGACAATAGCTTCAGAGTGACTAGCATGCAAGGTGTCATCAATGAAACCCCATTGCCCATTGATCTCTACCAGTTTGACGATATCTCTGGCAAAGTTGAACAGTTTGGAAAATTTGGAGTTATATATTACGATATTAACCAGATCATTTCAACAGCTGTAATGACATACACAAAACACTTCGATGCACATGGGCGCATCAAGGAAATTCAGTATGAAATATTTCGGTCATTAATGTATTGGATTACAATTCAGTATGATAACATGGGACGAGTGACAAAAAGAGAAATTAAGATTGGGCCATTTGCCAACACCACCAAATATGCTTACGAATATGATGTAGATGGTCAGCTCCAGACAGTTTATCTGAATGAAAAAATAATGTGGCGATACAACTATGACCTGAACGGCAACCTGCACTTGCTGAACCCCAGCAGCAGCGCCCGTCTGACACCACTGCGGTACGACCTGCGGGACAGAATAACCCGGCTGGGAGATGTACAGTACAGGCTAGATGAGGACGGGTTTCTGCGTCAGAGGGGCACCGAAATCTTTGAATACAGTTCCAAGGGCCTTCTTACTCGAGTTTATAGCAAAGGCAGCGGGTGGACGGTGATTTACCGCTATGATGGACTCGGACGACGCGTTTCCACTAAAACTAGCCTTGGGCAGCATCTCCAGTTCTTCTACGCAGACCTTACCTACCCAACCAGGATAACTCATGTCTATAACCACTCAAGTTCTGAAATCACATCTCTGTACTATGATCTGCAGGGACATCTTTTTGCCATGGAAATTAGCAGTGGAGATGAGTTTTACATTGCATCAGACAATACAGGGACACCACTGGCTGTTTTCAGTAGCAATGGTCTCATGCTTAAACAAATTCAATACACTGCCTATGGAGAGATCTATTTTGACTCTAACCTTGACTTCCAGCTGGTAATTGGATTCCACGGAGGCTTATATGACCCACTGACCAAACTAGTCCACTTTGGAGAAAGAGATTATGACATACTGGCAGGCCGGTGGACAACACCTGATATTGAAATCTGGAAGAGAATTGGGAAGGATCCAGCTCCTTTTAATTTGTACATGTTTAGAAATAACAACCCAGCCAGTAAAATACATGATGTGAAGGATTATATCACAGGTAAGAGAAGGTCACTTGATTGCAGCTGTATCTACAGGCATCCAGTTTAGAGGGAGTGAGACTGTAGGCAGAAGGGGTCCTCCTGTGATCAGTTTAACACACTAGCATCAAAGAAAATATTCACTGGAAGCTGGTTGATATTCTCCAGTGTAGACTTTTGCAAGACTGCTAATGTCAATTGCTCAATAAGCCCCAGGGCTAGCACAAAGTAATGTGTACCCAGCCAGGTGCATAGAAGGAGTAGGATAGTATAGAAAAAGGATTCAACTTCTGTTTTGGCAAAAAAAGGTGCTAACGTGCTTACTTTCATATCTCAATTCTTAGGGAACCTGTATGCTTTTTGTTGTTCTAGAGTTAGTGGTGTGTAGTGTTTTCCATTATTCTACACACCAAAAATCTGACTACACGACACCAAAATTTTGAGAAAAATGTATGGCTCCGATACATTTTATTTTTTTGTATTTGAATTAAGTGTAAATAATCCAATTTACACAGACATTGCCAGTCTACAGGAAGAGCTCAGCCCCACTTACTTAGGAGCTGTGAGACTACCACTTAGAAGAGCATCCTGGGAATCAAGTGGGTTTGCATTCATTTAACAAACAGCAGCTATTAAATGGGTTGCTAGCAGGCTGCCTGAGAGTAAGAATAAAAACAGACCTCTGAATCTGTCCTCTTTTAGCAGCATGTGCTGTAGGGAATGCAGCTGGAATCAGATTCTTTGTGCCATTGAAAATCATGCACTTAGTTCAGAAAATGCCCTCAAAATACAGTTTTGGTTCTTTTCTTAACATCTTTGATGTCTGAAATGCACAGGCAGACACTGCTTATATAAGGTTATTATTACAATTGGTAATTTGGCTGACTGGCAGTTTTAGATGCAGCACCTCATGAGGCATAGCATTTATTTCAAAATGTTAAAAATTATTTTAAGATAAATATTTTTTATTTATTTAATTTTTGGAAAAATCTGCTTCCTTATCCCACATATTGTGAGCATTCTTAAATAAAAATTATTAGGCTTGGTAAGGAGCACTCTGCCGATCTCTAAGCTTAGTTTTTGTGGAAGATAGTGTAAAAAAACAGAAACAAGGCAGCGCACTCTTTCTTGCCAAACAATTGTTAACTGATTGTTGACACCCCTAATTTATTTTTAACAGAACATAAAATGTATCATAAATAATGTGATCTAATGGTAATTTGGTATCCTGTCTGCTTACTGATGCATTTCATTAGCTTTTCATTTCATCGATCCCACATCATCTTGAAGAGGAGCAGATTTCTCTTGAATCAACAAAAAATATCTGCCAAATCATTTAAAAGGTAATTGGCCATATAGGTGATATTTCAGGAGTAGTTTGAAGTCATTACACACACCAAAAGGATAGGATGTGCTCTGCAGTACTTTTTTTTGACTTTGTTTAAAAGTATTGATGATGAGGGTATGACATAAAGCGTGTTTAACCTGACTGTGAAATTCCAGTTGGTTTAGGCTGTATGACAAGGAAATCGCCCCTTAATTGTGGTGCCATAGTTGTTTTGGAAGTCACCAGAACCATCAGAACCTGATTGCTGAACTCTGCAATACCTTTCAACTGAGCCTAGTGCAACTCTTTTATAGAATAGACATCTTCTTTTAAGTTTAGAACTGAAAGTTTCCTGTATAGGTTTGCTGTTTCCATACAAAAATAAATCAACTATGCCAGAAGCTATTATATGTAAAAATTGTGTGGTTGCAAAATACAGAACTATTCTAATATTTTTCTCTGTTTTTTTCTTATAATTATTCCCTTTCAGATGTTAACAGCTGGCTGGTGACATTTGGCTTCCATCTGCACAATGCCATCCCTGGTTTCCCTGTTCCAAAATTTGATTTAACAGAACCTTCTTATGAACTTGTGAAGAGCCAGCAATGGGAAGACATACCAGTAAGAAACAAATCTAAACATGCAAATTGAACAAGATAGAATGTTCCCTTCCATTCAGATCTTATAAGGCATGGATAATTCTGACAGCCAGGGTTTTTTGCTAAGTTCAATCCAAACTTAGTACCTTTATCTAGTTTAAGAAATTACAAGTGGAGGGTTTATTATAGATTTGCTAAGTTAGGTACTATTTTGTATAAGCTTTTGATTGCTTTTAGCAATTATAAAAATTTTAAAAGACAATAATCAATGAAAAGTTTAAGATGCTCTAAAGATGTCTAATTTTCATAGCAGAAACTACAGAAATTATATTTTTACTAACATTCTGCCTGAAGACAGTAAATGAATACTGTAGCAAAAAAGAGATGGTGAAATAAACAGAAGAAGAAGAGGTGATATAACATACCCATACCAGGCACCACTATAATTTTGCTTCTTTTTAATATTAACCATGTGTTATGGACACCATGTGTTATATGTAAAGATAAAATACTGAAACTGAAATTACCTGAGGTAAATTCTACTATATCACATAAAACTCGGGTGCTTATGAAGTTCTTTGAAACCAAAAAAAATGAACTTTCATCCTGAAAACCTGCTGCGATTTTAAATAATGAAAGAAATGCATGTGGAAGTAAAATCTAAGTCTGCCATTTAAGAAAATTGTATTTACAAATTAGGCTTACTCAAAGATCAAATACCTATGCCCTCAAAAATCCTATGGTTTTTGCTTTAGAAAGAAGCATTAAGAGACATTAAAATGGGTGATCCCATTCTAAACAGTCAAAGAAAAGATCTCTTTTTACAAGAATCATGATAGAGAATGCTACAAAAATTAAAGATGATACAAAGTTTAAAAATCCTACAACCTAATGTAGATCAAATGTCCTTAGCATGGTGGCCCAGCAGAAGGGAACATATAGAAGCTAACTTTGCATTCAGGAAGTTAGTTAGTAAGTTAGTTAGTTTGTTTGTTCATTAGTTCATTCTTTTTTAACAGCAAGGAACGGAGTAACAGGGAGAGAGTTTAGAGCCCAGCATGAGACTAGTGTCTTCCATGAGCAACAAAGTGAAGGAGGAGCATGGCAAGCATTCCAGTTGTATTGGGAGATAAGAGACCTGTCATCAGGCATGGCTGTGAAGAATGATCAGAAGTTGTTTAGGTCTCAAAGATAGGTCTCAAAGGCTAAAGAATGAAATCATCCACTAACACCAGCAAAATCATACCAGGAATAGAACCAGTCTGGTCAAAGAGATGAGGGCAGACAGCTAGTTGTCAAAAATCTTTGAGAAAGAGCTCAATAACATGAGGAATGCCAGGAGCACGTGATGTGACAGAGCAAGAAGGGCGTGGTAGGAAAACAAAGATTCAAAATTCTCACGTAGGAAGAAGCTGCAACTCTGGTATTCACTGGTGAACAAGCAAATGCAGAAGGAGGCAGAAGTAAACACACAAACCACTTGGTATTTTGAAACATTCTGGAGTGAGTGAGCTTTACTGAGCTCTGAGGATAAAAAAAAAAAAACTTTGTCATTATGAAGTTGCTATAGCATTTTGCTGCTCTCACTGATGATTGCTGTCTACAATATATTTTGTGCCCAATAGCTTTCATGTAGGATTTACAACAGCTGAAATTCATACTCATTAGCAAATGCAGACCAAAATCTGCCACATTCAAGAAGAATGGAGAGTCCAAGTTAATTCATAATTCCCTCAGGAGTTATCCCCTCCAGAAAGCTACCCGTGTGCAAAACAGAGAAGCCTTTGCAAACTTTTTGCCAAGCTTTGATCAGCAGCAAGGCTGAATTAAGGTTGTATGAATCTTAATGACTCCAGTTGGTCTCCCATCCAGAAATTTAGGAAAACAAAGCAGGCTTTTGACTCATTTGTCAGCAGTGAATCAAATGGTTTAAGCAGTATTTTACTGAAAGGAGAAGGGGTCAATTGGAAGATAAACTGGATCATCATCAAAAACCAAGTACTCATTTTCAAAAGTGCAGCCAAAGCTATTTAAATCTTTGTTTCCTGCTGAGGCAACTGCCAGGACAGCTGTCTGCTCCCCACCTCTATCAGTACAGCTCATTCACAGCTTGTTGCTGCTAAGGCCCAGGGTTAGACCAGTAAGTTTTGAGGTCTTATCCCAACCACAGCCGACCCTGTGATTTGAGCTGTCCTGCTGTCTAGGTGCACTAGCTAACCATTCCTGCTAGCTGCTCCTACTCTTTCAGCTGTCCAGGCTAAGCACTGCAGTTGTGCTCACAGGTCCCATTCCCCAGCCATCCTCTCTTTACCAAGAGTGCATCTGGCACAGTGGGCTACACACAGCTCTTCCATGACATTCTGCTATCCTAGCTTTTCCATTAGACTGGCTTGGTGGTTCTTTTCATACATTGCCCCTTGTCTTTGCTAGCTATGAACAAAATGCTGCTATATTCAGGGTTGCACCCACCTAAAGCTCTTGCGGAAAAGCTCTTTTAGGCAGGAAGCTGATACTTGAAGTGAAATGGAAGGTCACGCAGCCCAACCGGCCACAGTCTTTTCACACATCCCCTTTTATCAGTTTCTGCAAGTACTTGCAAGAAAGGGTATCAGCCCCCAGTATTCCACCTCACTGGTCCATACCATTAGCTTCCCTCTCTTTTACTGTAAAGACTGTCATTACAGTTTGATTTCCCTTATTTCTTCAGCAGCTTGAGGGATTGTGAGAGCCACCCTGCAGTTTGGTCTCAGGCTGCAGCTGCTTGAGACTCTTATCTCCTGACTCAGCGTAAAGAAAGGTTTGTTCCAGTTCTAAAGCACAGCTTCATAACCTGCCAAAATCTCCTCAGTTTGACTGGACTCATGGTAGACAGGAATCATAACTGAACAAGCTCAGAGGAAGAGATGCCACCATAGTAAGATGACACTGCAGTGAGACAGCTCTTACCTGTATAACATGACATGGGCTGGCAATGTGCACTGGCAGCCTAGCAGGTCAATCCTGTCCTGGGCCGCATCCAATCAGCAGGGCAAGGGAAAGGAAGGATTTTGCCCCTCTACTCTGCTTTTGTGAGACCTCAGCTGAAACACAGCATCCAGCCCTGGGGCCCCCAGCACTGGAAGGACATAAACCTGTTCATTGAAGTCCAGAGGAGGGCCACCCAGTTGATCAGAGGGATGGGGAGTACCTCTTCTATGAGGAAAGGAATTGGGCTTGTTCAGCCTGGAAAAGAGAAGGTTTTCAGGTAACACAGCTGAAGCCGTCCAGTACCTCAGGGAATTTACAGGAAAGATGGGGTAATACTATTTACAAGAGCAGGTGGTGACAGGACTAGGAAAAACGGGTTCAAATTGAAAGAGAGTAGGTTTAGATTACATATTAGGACAAAATTCTTTACTATGAGGGTGGTGAGGCCCTGAAACAAGCTGCCCAGAGAAGTTGTGGATGCCCTGTCACTGAAGGTGTTCAAGGCCAGGTTGGATGGGTCTTTGAGTAACCCAGTCTAGTTGAAGGTATCCCACAGCAGGGGGTTGGAACTAGATGATTTTCAAGGTCTTCTTCCAACCCAAACCATTCTGTGATTCTTCTGGTTATGTATTGGCATTGCAGGTCTGTCCTGTGCAGCCCAGTAAGTAGCCTCTGAAGTTAAAGCTGATTTTTGTGCAGGTTCTCAGGGAGACAAAGAGTAAAAGCAGTGAGCATTAGCAAAATAGTCTTGTAACTCAGCAGAACAAGCAGTATGCAGATCTAATTAACTCCTTGGCACTGTCAGTTGTGGCATATCCTGTTGTTGTCCACGGGCAGCACACCAAGAAATCCTGGCTGTTTGGCATTTAGGGGGCTACAGATGGCTGGTAAAACTTCTGTCTGTTCTTGTTTACAGCCAATTTCTGGAGTGCAACAACAAGTGGCGAGACAAGCAAAGGCTTTCCTTTCCCTGGGAAAGATGGCAGAAGTGCAGGTCAGCAGACGGAAATCCAGCGGAGAAAAGTCGTGGCTGTGGTTTGCCACGGTGAAGTCTCTGATTGGCAAAGGGGTGATGCTCGCTGTCAATCAAGGCAAAGTGCAAACAAACGTGCTCAACATTGCTAATGAGGACTGCATAAAAGTGGCAGCTGTTTTGAACAACGCTTACTACCTAGAAAACTTGCATTTCACTGTGGAGGGAAAGGACACGCACTATTTTATCAAGACCACCTCCCCTGAGAGTGACCTTGGGACACTGAGGCTGACGAGTGGGCGCAAGGCCCTGGAGAACGGCATCAATGTCACTGTTTCCCAGTCCACCACTGTGGTGAACGGCAGGACTCGTAGGTTTGCTGATGTTGAAATGCAATACGGTGCTCTAGCGCTTCACGTCCGCTATGGCATGACACTCGATGAGGAAAAGGCCCGGATACTGGAGCAAGCCAGGCAAAGAGCTCTTTCCAGTGCCTGGGCCAGAGAACAACAGAGAGTAAGAGATGGAGAGGAAGGCGCCAGGTTGTGGACAGAAGGAGAAAAGAGGCAGCTGCTAAGTGCTGGAAAGGTACAAGGATACGATGGGTACTATGTACTCTCTGTGGAGCAATATCCAGAATTAGCAGACAGCGCTAACAATATACAGTTCCTCAGACAAAGTGAGATAGGAAAGAGGTAACACACTGGCTTAGCTCAGGCTGCCAAAGAGACTGTGTACCAGTGTCTTCTAAAAAGGAGACTAAACTGTTTTGCTGCATTACTACTTGAGCCTAAGCTTACATCTTTGCTCAGATTTTTTCTGTAGCACAATCCAGACTCTGTAACGAAAAGAGCGCCTTCCAGAAGAATGATACTGCTAATGACAAAACTTTTTTTTTTCTCAATGACCTTAAAGGTGATCTGCTTTAAAGAATATGTTTACATATGCATATCGCTGCACTCAAGTTGGACTGAAAAGTATTAAAAAAAAAAGAAGAAAAAAAGAAAATAAAAAGGCCTACAGGTTTTGCAACAGGCTGTTTCTTTGAGGCACTGTATTTAATTAAGATACAGACCCATACAGTGTTTCCAAATAGTTCTGAATTGTTGACCTTTGCTTACAAGAAGTAGTCTCTCTCTTTCTCTCTCTCTTTTTCTCTCTCTTTCTCACTGCATAGGATGTGGTATATATCTGTTAATTTTAAAACATGGGGCAAAAATTACTGTTTATAGACAACCCAACTGCATTAAACTGTGCTGCTTTCTAAAAGGACATTGGCACAAGTGACTTATGCTACCATGGGAATTTAATAATGGATTTTACAATGCTAACATGGTTTGCCTTGGGGGGAAAACAGCAAGTAGAATCCTTGTTGCATATAAGCAAAGGAAACCCTGATTTTTTTGTAAATTATGTGAGACAAGTTGTTTATGGATTTTTATATGAATTACAATTTACTGTACATCAAATATTAGTCTCAGAGGAGTTAATTTATGTAAAGTGTTTAAAAAAGTTTATACTTAAAAATAAAATGATAAAAACATGTGCTGTGTGTGATTTTTTTTAAAGAAAAAGGAATTGCACCTTTTATGTTATAGCTGTACAGTATAAAGGATTATATTGTAGAGATATAACAGTGATGACTAATGTCCAAAAGTGTTAATATTTTTGTATTAGGTTTAAAGCTGTGCATCTATCACTCTGCTGATAGGATGGGACACTCCACAAAGTGGCTGGCTGAATCAGACCACAGCTCCCTCCCCTCCCTCTCCTGTCACCCAGGCCAGTGCCACTTCATCAGTCATTGTTAGAAGGCACAGTAACCAAATAAGTCTCATTTAGTATGATGGAAGACTTTAATAGGTTGGGGTTTCCTTGTCTTTTTCCAGCCCTAATGTAATAAATGGACATTTATTCATACCAGGTGGGGTTTCTGTTGGTTTTTTAGAAGCTTTGTTTCACAATGGAGGAATAGTGTCTCAGGTGCTCGGCAAATTGTATGTAGAAGAAGAAGAAGAAATTATGTAGTTTCATCCAGTTATGTCAACTTTGTCTTCTGTACAATACAGCTCTTTTAGGTGTTAATAACTCCAGATAGAAGAAGCGTACCTCTGACCTGATGCTACAGAATTGCTCTTTAGGCAGGCAGGCTGTTCAGTAGATTCATCTCCTGGCCTTCAGCTGGCAGATCAAATCTCATTACTGTGAACACAACCTGGGGATGGAGAGGAAGGTCCAGTTCTAGTGCCTAGTCTGCATCTCCACACCACTGCATAGATTTGGCATGCTCTGCTCCAAGGCCCAGTATATTTGCTGCAGGAAGAACTCAAGTGTGCAGCTGGTTCCTTATAGGAAGCCTGTGGTGGCATCTATGGCATCTGTTCTACATCTTGGCTGAAACCATTCTTGGAGCTTTAGTCTCATGAACACGAAATTCAGCCACAAAAATAAATATTTTTAAGATGAGACAAAATTGGGGGTTTTGATGTTCATTGAAATATACACAGTATTTCTATCCATGTATTATAATGACAGAACATAGTAAGTGAACGTGTCTTGACTATGAATGGTTCAAGTGGATGTAATAAAAATAGTTTTCTAACTGCTTTGTATTCTGAGAGTCTATGGTAATACATACTCTAAATTGCACATTAGGATTGTTTGATAAACAGATTTGAATTTCTCCCAGCCCAGTCGCTACCGAATCTACAGTATCAGTGCTATTACTGTATGTGTGTATTTGGTAGAGCATACAGAACTAATTACACATATAATGAATGCTAATCATCTATTAGAATTAAAGCACAGATTAGTTGTTAGTACTTTTACCCTTGAATCTTGAGGGCCCTAAATTTAGAGAGGATGGTATTTCAGACCCCAGAGGTGTGTCATTGAGCTACGTATTCTTTTTCAAAGATGTAAAATGCTAGGTGTTTGCAGTTCTGTTGGGTGGCTCTTCCACAGCACTGTATTTAGCATGCTGTAAGTGCTCTCTGTTGAAATAGGCTCATATTCTAAATTATGTCCAATGTTTCTGTTCTGTTTGAATATGAAAAGCTTGTATAACATGTCAACATTGAAATATATCTTCTACTTGGCGCATACCAGTCCCTTCTCCTTTGTTCTGGCACCAATAAACAACAAATTATAGTATCTGTTGGTGATCATTTTAGATACAGTCAAATCAAGCCAATTAGTGGCCTTGTTAGTAGGTATAATGAGCCTATTTCTTGCTAAAAAAGACTTGTGATCTGGACATGTTCCTGCAGGAAATAGTGACCTTGGGGAATATAGACACAAAAGATCTTTTTAAAGAAAAAATATGCATAATTAAAGAAGCATATTACAAAAATAAGAAAAAAAGAAAGGAGATTCTAAGTATTTTAGACAATGCCAGTGAAAATGCTATCCTGATATTTTGAGATGTATATTTCGTCTGATTTGTATTGTTCTTTTAATTTGCCTTCTTAACTTTATATGTGTCCTGAATTTTCCACAAATTGATAACTATAGATTGCATCTAGGCTTTCCAATAAAAGCCAACCCAACGTGTGCGTGTGTGTGTGTTTATATTTGGGTTTTTTTCATCTGTATGTCAGATACTGCACCTGTGCTGACGCTTTTCTCTTATTGAAGAAACAAAGTGATCCCCTTGCACTCCTATTGATTCATTTGCTTCACAGTTGGCTGTACCTTTTTTTGACTCTCTCCAATGGCTTCATCTGCTAGCTCAGCAAAGTGAATTACTCCATGGGATCTCTCAGGGGGCCTACTTTACAGAAAACATTAAATATACCTCCACAAAGCCAAATCTTTCATAGATAAGGAGAGCCAAAGAAAAAAAAAAATCACTTAGAATTGTTTTCTCTCTTATCCTCCTGAGTAAAAATATGACAAAAAGTACTTGATTATAAAGAATTAGATTGGCACTGGTAGTTACATATATACACAGAAGAGATCCTTCAACCTGCATTTAGACCCCCTTTGCAGAAACTGCTGACTTCAGCACAGGTCTTCGTCAAGAGACTGCTTTCATTTTAGTTGGAACAGGCAGACTTCACCACACTCACTTTGCAGTAACAACCTTGAGTTGGTAACATGTTGATCCAGCACTAATCAGGTCACTGCTTTGCTAACTATGGCCTAATTTTGTTATTAAAAAAAAAGGCAGTAAGAGATCTTTGTATGTTCACACTTGGGAGGTGAGAGATTTGCATTTGACAAGGGGGGAAAAATGCCAGTTACCACTGCCACTCTTCTGAGGCATTTCTAAAGTGATGGCTGTAAGGCTGTAAAAGAAAAAACACTACATAAAATAACAGTTAAAATTGTCTATGGGAGAATAGGCTGCATTTGCAGAGAATCAGATGACAAAATGCTTGAATTCTGATTTCAGGGAAAAAAAGGAAGGGAAAAGCTTCTGAAAGTGTTGATACCTTGATATACTGCTATGTCCAGAAGGGCAGGCTATGGCTTTACATATGGGCAGCTTGAGAACCTTTAAGAAAAAGAGGAAGAAACTCATGCATAATTCTCTGGGGATGGCAAAGCAGAGGCACTTATTAGAAACAGCTTCTAAGCAGCTTATTAGAAGCTGCTTATTTGACACTTATTAGAAGCTGCCAGGGTTAAAAATAAGCCAAAGCACAGAGCATCATCCCACAGCATAAACTGAACAGCACAGACAAGTGATATCATACCCCTAACTGCAAAGCCACATCCACACCCACCAAACTACTCAGCTTCTCATCTACAACCAATCAGTCTTAAGGATTAAAGATACAAGCCTTATAAAATTAAATTGATCTTTACACACACAAGTTGCTGGGGCTCAGTCATACCAAACAAAAAAGACAAACTAAAAGTGATAAAAAACAAAATGTAAACCAGTTAATTGATGAGTATGTGCCAATTCTTCCCCCGGGAAAAAAGGAACACATGGTCTATAGCTGTCATGCTGACAGAGCTTAAGGCTTCATTTTTTACCTCTGAAGTTTTTAGCTTTGTGGCAGACTGACCACACAAGGCAGATTTAACTGTGTGAGTACCTAGGCTAGATCTATTCAAAAAGTCAAAATACAAATAATAGGTAAATCTCTGCTCATCCCCCCAGCCCATTTTTTAGCAGAAGTAACATAAATAAGGATGCCAAGTCTTAATTAGGTGCACCACGAAAAGCTGAAAAAAATGCAGCTTTTCTTTTCCCCATCCCAGAAACCTGAGTATTTGTTAGGGACCACTAAAAGTGTCTTAGCCTTTCAGGGGGAAGAGATGGTGGAAAGGCTTGTTTGTTATGCCATCTCCTAATCACAAAGCAGAATACTGGCAATTGCAGGTGGCACTGTGAGGGACAAGAACATGGTCTCTGGTGCTATGGCACAATCTGCCCTGCTTTCATAACCAGATGTGCTGGGGACAACAGGGTAGGGAGAGCAAAAGGGAGGTGAGCTGCCCTTAGGGGGTCTGAAACACAACAGTGAGAATGAAGTCACACAGTACCACACAAAGAGGGGCATGAGGATTATCAACTGCAATATTCTTTGTATGCATGGCTTTTTAAAAAAATTCTTGGCCTGATTTCTAGTATCACAAATGTATGCAATTCTGAGCAGTGCAAGCATAACATTAAATGCATCGATAAGTAAAGATAAATATGCTAAATATAGGTCCCCACTTCTAAACAAAGCAAGCTAAGAAGTAACACCATCCCTTTCTTTAAGTACATGAGAGACTTATATGCAATTTAAAAGGTGAAGAATAAGCATAATATGATGGCAGCTCATTAAAGTGACATGTTGTCACAGAACCTGCTTTATTGCTGGTAGACTCTCTAGCTGTTAATTACTATAACTTTGTAGGTAAATTGAGTAAACCTTTTAATTTACTAAGTTAAATTTCCATCATTGAGGAATATAAGTTTCTAGACATGCATACAATTTTTCCCTACTATTAAACAAGTCAATGCTGTAGTAACATAATTATGCAGCTTAGAGTTAATGGTTCCCACAAAGCTGTCTTAATAAAGCCTTTTGGGATTCAGGAGGAAAAGGAAGAAATTCAGAAACTAAGAACAAGGCTGGAAGGCGACAACATGCTTCAACTGGCTCTAGTTACTCAATCACACTTAAGCAGTCTGAGACAGCAGGGTGAGTGCCATGCATTACAGAGGCACAAGGGAAAATTGTTATCCCAGTGCAACAAAATATTTCCAAATTTCAAGCCCAGGAATCATTTTTAAACTGAAATGACAAGAATGGCTATCTAATGAACCAATTAAAGTTACAGCAATAATAAATAAAATTAAAACAGCATAAAGAAAGATAATTGAGGAATCAGTTATTAATGCAAATCTGAAAGGAACTCTATATAGGCATGTTACAAATGCTATAAAAATAAATATTAAAAAGTTCACCCATTGTTTGCAGATAAAAACCACTATGGAAAAATGAGCTGGGGAGGGTGTGGGTGTACAAGCCCATAATACCAGAACCAGTATTAGACACCAACTTACACAATGACGGGGAAGCACATATTAAAAAAAAAAATCAGTCACGCCAATATCTGCACATGACAAAAATTAATGGAGTGGCAAATAATGGCTAGGACAGAGCAGTCACACAGAACAATATGGATCACTTGCTGAAGTGAGCCCATTCAAACAAAATGCATTTCAAGACAGGCAACTCCAAAAGTAAAATATCTCAGAATAAGAAATGCAAATCTTGCTATGAAAGGTACATGGCCGCCTTCAAGAAAGCACTGACTGGAAAGAATGAGGAGTGCATAATGGATAAATAACTCATTGTGAGATTCCAGTACAATCGTGGTGGCAGTGAAGAGCTTTTAGGGGTGGAGAAGCTTAATGAGATTACTGGCCTTGTTAAACAAGGGAAATAGGAAGGCAATGTTATCTCTGCATATGGTGCCAGCAGTACCACTCTTGCATGCAGTCCTGATGCATGAAAACCGTGGAGAGAGCACAAGGAGACATCACACATAAATCTGAGTCTTGGAACAATTAAAAAAAAAAAAGAAGAAAGAAAAGAAAGAAAGAAAGAAAGAAAAAACGGCACAAAAGGGTGACATGAAAATAGTGTCTAAATGCCCTCACAGAAAAAAAAAAAATTAAAAACAAAGTTGTAGCAAAGTGCTTCCAAATAGACAGGAAAGGAGGGAAGAGAAAGTGGGTGGGAAGGCAATTCTGGTAACTGACTATAGGAGCAGTTTCCAAAAGCTTTTGGCAAAATAGGAGCTATTGGAAGTACATGTAATGGATGCAGGTGATGTGAGTTTACACTAGATTATGGCACCATTCATTTAGCTGCACAGGAGACGTCAAAGTAAAACCCTAATAACTGTGGTAAATTCCAGGCCAAAGGGTTTGGGTTTGTCTTCTCCTTATCACCTCCCCTTTAACAATCCTGAAATATCCCAATTAAGTTGGCACAGACCGAAGCCAACAAACATAACCCTAAAAGTTTCAACTCTTTAAACAGCGAGTGCAAGGCTGAGGCATTTTAAAAACATCCCCCGGTTTACTCAGCAGAGATATGTTGTTCTATTACCTTCTACAGCAGCTGATTATTAAAACTAACTAAAACAAACTTCCTCACTCTCTAATAACATAGCCAGAGCTAATATTTCCGCATGTTTATGTTTTCAAGGCATCCAGAGGCACGTGTTTAGGTTAAACAAAAAAAACCAAACAAAAATTTTCAAATAGTAAAACCTTGCCTGCGCCAGCTCTGACCGCACTCTGCCCTGAGCGCGCCTTGCCCTCAGTGACCGACACTCCCTTCCCAGGTGTTTCACGCTCCGCCAGCTCCGGTGCGCTGGGAAGCGCTGGGTCCTTAACCGGGAGCTGCCTCACCGGGAACGGCAAATTGCTCCCTCCGCTCCTGACCCCTCACAGCGCAGCTCAGACCCAAGGGAGGGCACTGAAGTGCGCTCCCAGCCGCAAGCGAGCCGCTCCCCGCCCCGGCAGCCGGCACGGCGTTCGCCCGGGACAACACCCGCTCCCTCAACCACCTGACCCCCTTCGCCATCAGCGCACCGTCCCTCAGCGCCCCAAAGCGGCAGCGCGGGCCGGGCCAGGCGGGGACCGCTCCCCTCGCTTCCCCGGCCGAGCAGTCCCTTCCACCGGGACACGCCCCGCTCCCCCGGCCGGGCAGTACCCTCCACCGGGACGCGGCACCGCGGGCCGGCCGTGGCTCGCGCGCCCCCTGGCGGGCAGGGGAGGGCCGGCAGCTGCCGACGCTGGGCCGGTGATTGCGGGGGCTCTTAGCCGCCATTTTATCGGCTCGATGGGGCCCGCGGCGCGCCAGGGGTGCGCCTCCTTGAGGTGGGATTGCAACAATGTAAATAAAAAAATAAATAAATTTTTACGTACGTACACTCATAAGTACATACATACTGCCTTAAGATGCCGTGTCCCATAGCAGCAGACCTCGTGCCAACCCGCAGCATGGAACCCGACTGACCCGAGCGGGGCCGGCAGGCTGGAACGTCCTGCTGAGCCAGTGCCACCTCGTGCCCCCTCTCCGGTCTCCCTGAATGTGCCAATCCCGTGGACTCTGGGCCGTGGCAGGGGCTCCACAAGGGCAGCACCACAGTGAGTACTACCCGTGGTGCTGGCTGGCGCTTGCCCAGGCCCTGCTCCTTCTCACAGCCCGACGGCGAGGCCCGGCCGCGGGCCCAAAGCAGAGCCCTGCCCTCGGCAGGTGACCCCCATGACAGCAGTGGGCTCAGACCACCTTGTTCTTTCTCAAGGGCAACCAAAGGGTGCCAGCTTGACTGCTCATATATGCATGTGATAAAATACATGAGGGGTTTTTTCTTTGTTTTTAACTGCACAAAAGGTGTTTTCAGATGGCTTTCATCGGCAGCCAGTGAAATGTACCAGTGCACCGAAAAATTGCTTCCAACAAAGCCCAGCTTGTTTCTCAGACCATAGTCACTGGTGGCCAGCAGTGGCCGTGGGCGCTGCCCCAGCTTCACACCAGTGCTGGGCTGGTAGCTCGGCCAGTGGCTGTGGGCAAGAGCCACCCGGCCAGGAGGACAGAGGGGAAGGGATCAGTCTGGCATTGTGCAGCAAATCATGTGTGTGCACATGCCTGGAAAGTTAATTTGTAATTTTTGCTCCTCAATAAATCAAGACAGATGCCCCTATAAATCCTGCTCCTCAGGAAGGAAGCAGAAGGGCAGGAACTGCATGGAGTAGAGAACAGGGCTATTTTTCTTTTCACTGCCAAGAGCACATCGCTGACACAGTGCTGTGCTGGGTCAGGCCTTCACCCTCTGCTAAGTTAATACCAACAACTCCTTCCTCTAAAGGGCAGATAGAACAGTGAGGCCCCCCTTGCCTTTCTTTCCTCTCATTGCAGTAGCAGTAGCCTCTGAAGGAGCTGCACTAATTAGTTGCTATTGCACTTCTTGGGTGGCTGGAAGAACATACTGCCTCTGACCTCATGCTTTGCAATGTACCTTAACAGCTTATTACTGCTATTGCATGGCAGCAATGGTTCATTTTATAGTTACTTTGAAAGAGCCATTCCTCCAGTGCTGAAAAATAATCTAAGACTAATGCACAGTCTCTCCAGAAGACTGCTGTTAAACTGTCTATAACCAAGTGTCCAAACGCTGTACAAAGCTGTTTCATTTGCTTAACATCGACTCACTAGCAATTAATATGCCTGACATAACAGCACACTACAAGGCCCATAAAATCTGTAGCAGTAGGGGAGTGAAATGATTATAACTTTTTTTTCTTTTTTCAATAATACCAGACTGCAGTTTGGGCACTGTAATCTTTTCAAAGCAAGAAGCTGAGCTGCATTTGAACAGCTGTTGTTTACTGAAGCAATAATTAGCAAGGAACAACTCAAAATACCTGCTACCTTCCACAGCAGCTCAGCATACACTTGCACCCTGTACCTGGAAGCAGAGAGGCTATGAGCTTCATATGTAGACTATACTTATTAAAAATCTCACCTAACTTTAAAAAAGGAAATATTTATAATAAAAGCATCTGCCAGCCAGTAATCCCAGTGAATTCATCGTGATCTGGGAAGCACAGACCACAGCTGATACCAGATGTCCCTAACACGGTGGTTTGCAGCTGGTGAGGGACAGCACATGCTGCACGTGGGGGGTAGGGCGTTCTGCAAATAAGGTGTTAGGCACAGTCCTTCTCAATGTGCTCCAGGCAAGGTCAAGCTGCACGCCTGCTCCTGGGACTGAAACCTTTGGGGAAGTACATCTGCAAAGCCGTTTGTCATGTTTGCAAGTCTCCTGATCTTACAAGACTTTTTTAGCTTAGCTTGACAGAGCAATGGACCAGCAGTGAGAGAGAGTAAAAGGGCTGCAGAACACAAGCAAGCTAAGCAGTAGGCACATTGAAAATGGACCTCCTGATTCCACACCTGGATGAAACCTAGTGATCTCTGTGTTTGCAAGCCGTCCAAAAGTAGTCCTTTTTTCCTTAACGAGGGCTTGCTGCTGGTACATATTAGTTTGCAGCCAGGAATGGAACCTGGGTGTCGCATGTTTCCAGCTCACACGCTAAACACTGGTTACTGGCAACAGTGGTATATGTATACATTCCCTGAGACTGCATGAAAACATCTGTATAACTCCCAGGTAGGGCTCTAAAGAAGCTTTAACTAAGCCATTGTAATTGCCCACTCCTGTCCGAAAGGATAGTCAGTCATATCCCTTTCACCCACCTCTTCCCAGCCAAAGTCTTCCATTGCTTGTGCCAGCTCTTGCATACATCTGAACCTATTAGGAGCCACTCTGAGGACCCAAAACCCTACTTCCTAGAGATTCATTCTCTGTGGATCTTATCTTTCTGGTATGCCTTCAAGCATGACTCTGGGCCTAAGAAGAGGATAGGAATGTGCAGTCGGGCTTGATGTGAAAAAGAGACAGAAGCTGGATCTCACTGACCAGACCAGTTTAAGCAGCTGTTCCATAAGAGTTTCAGTCACCTGCTCCCTCTGTGGCCCAAAACCATTTAATTATTCAGTTAAACACAGAACTAACTCAAGTTTGAGTTAGCCATGCTTCATACTAGCAGTAGCATTCTGGAGTTCTCCTTATCAGAGCATTAGAGAGAGAAGTTTAAGTCTCCAAGCTGAGCACGGGAAGCAATCTCCAAGGACCCAGGGAGAGCTGCCAGCTGAACTAGAGGAAGTGGGATGCTCTGCAGATAGACGTCTGCCCTGCTCCAGAGATTCATTCTCCTGCGTGAGAAGACTCGCCTGCCAAAACTGATAGGTACATTTCCACTAACAGTTGTCAAATCAGTGACTCCTGACTAGAGAAAATAAAAACATTTTGACAGAAAATGCCTGACCAGCACTACACAATAAGCCAGAAGCTGACTTATCTCATTACACCTGTAGTGTCTTAGAACTCCATTTCCTGGCTAGTCAAGGTGTCCTTTTAAGATGGAGTGCTGATGTTAGAGACACAGGGAACTGAGACAGTCAGCCATGAGCTTGAGGAGTTTCAGTTAAATGAAAGAAAATACACTTCAAAGTTAAATATTTTGTCAGAATTACATTTCTTCATATTATTAATAAATGATAGCTATCACTTCTGTCATTGGAAATCCAAATAGAGTCAGGGCTAGTAAAAAAAAAAAAAGAAAGAAAGAAAGAAAGTAACCAGGAAGCCAGTACGGACCAGATAAAAGACCAGTACAGTTTCACTGAATGAAAGCAAAGTAAGAAATGGCAAACAGTGGCCATGATTTTAAATAAGGTCTTCCAAATTTAGATGATAGAAACTTAACTGTCCTTTCAGTGAACTTTACCACCCTGGAGCTGCAACTGCAGAAGTTCAGTCATTTTAAAGTAAACATGGTATAAACATAAATGTAAATAAAATCAAGTCACAGCATGCCATACCTTTCAGGCCTATTAAGACATACCTCATGTGGTGCTGCAAGGCACAAGGCCAAATGAGTTCAGCAATCCAGGAAATAAAATAGTGCCCTCAAAATGGCTCACGTGCAAATCTGGAAGCAGGAGGAATTTGTATTTCCTCATTCCTGTTGGCGTGTACATAAATCACTGCAGGTCAGTAAAGAAGCACCACTTCTTCCAGAGCCCTGTTTAATTTCTCAGAGCAGACAAGAAATATTGAGCCAAAATGCTATGGATGTGAAGCTAGGTGACAAAGAAAGGGAGATGTGGAGCTGGCAACCCGTAGTTAAGAAAGGCTGCTGAGCCTGGTTCCTGCAGCCCACACATTGCACCACATCACATCCTGCCTTAGCCCACCAGCACACGCAGCCAGAGGAGCTCAATTAAAAGCGTATCTATACACAGGAGGTACAAGCTGTAATGGTGCTGTAGGAATTCAGGTGGTACAAGCCCCATCAAAGGGTTCACACAGGTTCAGCTGCTGTGACTAATGGGATTTATACAACCTTTGATCAAAACAGTTCCATTGCCAAAACATTTGTACTGTACAAAATTTGTAAGACCAATTAGGATATGACAAGCTATCCACTGAAATTCATGGATAGAGTCACAAGGTTAGGAGCTAAAAAAAAAACCAAAGTCAATTTCATATTTCAGTCAAAACCTTCCATTATTTATCAGTTAACATGAACAGTACAGTGGTTAATGGTCATATATATCCCAACTCAATACCCCCACCATGAAACTGCTTGTGCAGGGGATCTTTTTAGGCAGTAGGAGAGGCTGAGGCTGTAGAGGGGATGGCTCGAGCAGTATAACATTGGCTTTGCTCTGTCTTCCAGACCAGAGGACTCTTGCTCAAGGGGAAAAGCCACCCAGCTTGGCTCCCTGACTAGAGTGACTCATAACACTGGTGCCCAGGGGGAGCAGTTTCTCTGCACCACATTGCAGGTTTGGGACTTCAAAAGACCTTGCTCTGTGAATTTGCTTCAGGGCTTGTCTGGAAAAAGCTAAAATCACTACTTAAGATCATGCTATGGCATAAGTACTGAGCCATGGGTCAGGTGGAAAAGCAGAGGATGTCCTAGAGCTGGTGACACATACAGCCTAAATAGGAGAGGGAAAGCAAAGTGGGAAAAAACCCAAAAAGAAGTACTAAAGGAGATGCCATTGATTAAACAGACCATCAGTGGCAAGTCAAGGAGCAGGGGAAGAAACACTCTGTATCTCAGTGTAGAACACAGGAGGCAATGTCGCAAGGGTTGGAGCAGAGAAGGATGGAGGCCCTGATCTTGCAAGCAGACATGTACCAAACAGGACCTCTTCTCCACCTGCCCCCAGACCCTGCCTTCTCCCCCTAATATGTC
Organism: Melozone crissalis; assembly: GCF_028551555.1. Taxonomy (NCBI): domain Eukaryota; kingdom Metazoa; phylum Chordata; class Aves; order Passeriformes; family Passerellidae; genus Melozone; species Melozone crissalis. The sequence goes on along the minus strand of NW_026535784.1, from coordinate 27,308,728 downwards.
GCCAGAAGTTAAAAGAATAGGCACAGGTTGAAGACTAGAGGTCACTGATCTCCGTAAACTCTGGCTATAACCAGAGTTACAAACTTCTGTTTGTCATTTCCAAGCAACCTCAAACCTCCATGGAAATAACAGAGGGACAAGGTCCTTTTTTCCAGTCTTCAGACCACCAAGCTGTTCCCTTAAGTGCTTTGCAAATGCCTGAGAAGACCTACATGCACTACATGCTCACAGGAGCAGCAAATAAATCTTGTTAATGGTATCTTGATAATCTGCATGCCCAGAAAGAGCACTTATTTCTTCCTCAGGCTAAGAAGCACCATCTAAGAGCTTTCTTCTCATTTATTTTAGGACATACTCTCTCACGACTCTTCTGGGGAAAACCAAGGTGAAACCATTCACTCTTCCCCCTCACAAACTTCTAATTCAGGCTGTAATAACTCTGGAGCAGCATCTGTCTGGGGTATTACCCTAGGCCTAGGTGGAAAGTTTCCTGGGGTTAAATTTGCAATCAGCAGCCCACTGCTCCGTGCTTCCACTAGGCAAGCTGGCCCCAGAAACAGCAGTGAGAGGATCCTGAGACTGCCTAGGCACCTTCCAAGGCCACAGCTCTTGTAGTACTTCACACCACAGGGACAAGGAGGAAGTGAGAACAGCAGAAGTTCCGAATAAAACTTCATTCTTTTGAAACATTGCACTTTGAAATGCTCATAACATTGTACAAAAGAAGCCAAGCTTTATCCCTCTTTTACAGAGGGATTATAAGAGTTACAGGCACAGCAGGCCAAGAGCAGAGTCAAGAAACAGATCTCAGGTCTCCCAGTTTCTACAGGCCCAGTTGTGGGAACAGGCTGTAGTCATGGGAATCATCTCATAAAGACAGTATCTCCACAAAGGCTCTGGTATTTTAGCACTAATTCCAAAAACATTTCCACCAGCAACAATGGGAGACTTGAATGCTGATGTAATTCTCATGGAAATTAGGTTTGAAACAGGATCCACAGGTCCCTTATATTAGCTTATATTATAGTGCCTTTCAATGAGCATTCAAGCCAGTTTTCAAACATCAGTTTAGAAGCTTTTTTAGTGAGACATGTCTTCAGCCAGTCAGCAGATGCTCTTAGGAAGTTTTTCTACCTATATGAGATCCTCTGGACAAAGAGGAGATCTTCAAATAGATAACAGTGTCTCCTTCTGATTAAAAGTCTAGCTTAGTATGATGACTGAACACCCTGGGTGCATCTTGTATAACACATACTGATCAGCAGCACATTGAACATTCAGAAAAAATAGTTTTCTTGTCCTGTTAGGTTTTATGAAATTTAGTATTTTCAGTGGTTCTTGACTGAAACACATGCATCTTGCAGTCAGCAGACAGCCCTGGACTGACTGTTCAGAAACAGCCATTCCTGCTCTACACCCCTGTCCCAAACATACAAGGAATCATGGCAAAAATCCTATAGTTTTCCACTGTAGTTAGAGGCACTGGCAGTGGTTAGCTGTCAGCAGCTTCCAGAACTTGGAGCAAGTATTTGGGAAAGCCCAAGTCAAATTGTATTGTCAGTGTTGAATGCACTGCTGCATTTACACCTCTTCCATTTAGTGCTGCACCAAAATCTCTGCCACTGTAGCAGGAGACCAGGTTCCTCACATCTCTCAACAAAGATTTGAAAGTTTACTCAAACCACATCATAAAAGTGACCTATGCTTCTCTATTTTAAGTGATTTCCTTATGAGCAGCCACCAAAATCTTCCTGGTTTCTTAGGTAACCTGCCTTGTTTTTCCATATTAGAATCTTCAGAGCAATACCCCGTGCAAAGGGTGCCTTGTTTCATGTCTGTGTCTGCCCCAATGTTATCAAGAGTCCAGCCAGATCCCCACATCCCACAGCAGTGCTGACTTCCTGAGTGATTTGGGGGCCTCCCTGCATGTTCCTGTAATGGACTGTTAGGAGAGAAAATCTCAGCTGAAGCATAGATGCTTGTTTTGTTAGCACAGATTTTTGTACCACTTCCCTGGGGAGGAAAGAGGGAACTATCTTCCCTGCAAATATGTCTACTATACAGACTGAGTTTTAAGAGCACATAAAAGCTGCTGCCACTGCTTAGGAAAAAATGACAATGGTATAGACATGATAGGAGAAACATTTGGTACACAGTGAAACTTGGGTAAGCTACAGAGCCTGACACCTAATGGAGAAAGGGCCAATGAAGGCCAAAAAACAATTACGGTGGGAATCTTTGCTTTGCTTTTAAACTAGAAATGTTGTCTGTTGCCAGTGGCCTTTGGTGTAGTTTTCACTGTGTTCACATGGTAGCTATTCATTGTTGGGTAATTATCTTGTTTTATTTTTCTACTTATTTATTGAATAAATCAAACTAATACAATTCCAACCCACGATTGCCATGGGAACACTCCAACAAGGACAGATGCAGTCTATAGCTGCAAGGAAAGAAAGCAGACTTCAACATTATTAAATTATACACAAGACAATCAATACAATTTAACACAAACAGCCCTTGCAGGCTCTGAACTAACTATCCAGAAGGCTCAGCCAGTTACTTTAGAGCCTCTTGCAACACCAAACCTTAACAACCACCATCTCAAGTTTCTATAAGGGCAAGTGCTCTATGCAGTCTTTTCTGCCTTTCCCTTATGTCCTGCTAAAGAGAATCACAGAAATCATGTAGTCCAGTTTTCCACCCTATGGAAATGATAGGTATTTTTCACTCCTTAAATACAGTAGATGTGTTGAATCCTTGTTCTAGCATTTCCAGAATTTTTATTGAAAATTTAGTCCTAGTGAAGATAACACACTTAGAAAATTTCAAACCGTTTCTGAAGGCAGAAATCAAATCAATTGCAAACAAATCTAAAAGGCTGTTTAGCTTAACTTGGTCACTGTCTCTGCAAAGATGGATGACAAGGGACAGGGAAATAGAAGGCAGAGAGGAGAGGAGATTAAAGCGATAAAGCGCCTACAAAGCTCATAGCAATTTTTCTCCTTAATTTCCTTGTATTCAAGGTAATGCTACTGAGAGGAAGAAGCCAACAAAAAGAATTACATGCACTGCCCAGACTGTGTTTGTAAAAGGCAGTCTCATCAGTCCTGATTCTTTCTGTCACTGGCAGTGAGGGCTGTCTTTCTGGACACTGCAGAGAGAGAAGGTGCCAGGCATTTGATTAAACCAGTTCACAGTCTCCTTAAGTCCCCCAGCTGGGAGCCATCTGGCAGTAACTCACTTTGTGCAGGTCATCCTTTCTATTGCAATGCCTTCCCACCTGCCAGAGTGCTGTGATTATCCTCCCTGCTTACATCCCCCAAAACTTGTCCCAGCAATGCTGACAAGACCCCCTCACCCCTTATTGCAAAGTTAGGAACCAGACTGATCTCCTTTCTGCACTGGGCATCCTATAGCAGTCCTGAGCTCTCTTTCTTTATTTCTAGTCTTCTTTGCATGACAGTTTTTTCAGGAATCAGCTCTATGATTGAACATTTCCTATGAAAACTTTGCAGAGTGAAAGATAATATTCGTTTGCTTTGCTCCCTCCACACAGACTCTGGTGGGTGGGATTCACTATTTCATTTCCAGTACCTGCAAATATCATCTCCAGTCCCTGGTGAGAAAAATACACTGTTTCTGCATGGCAGAACTGCAGCACCAAGTGTGCAACTTCAGAAGAGGCAGACACTGATCTTCCCTATTTTATTAACCTTCCCATTCCTTTCCTCTGCCCATGTTCTGTAGCAGCAACTTGACAATAATGTGGCAAGGTATATATTTTTATACCAACTTACCTAAAACCAGTGACTGACTGAGGACAGCAGCCTGCCCTGGGAACCTTAGGAAGGTGCTTGCTTTCTACATTGCAGTGAAGGTATTTAGTTCAAATGAGGTTTGTCAGAATGCAAAGGTAAATCAGAATGCTTGCAAAGAGCAGAACAGAGCCAATAATAGAAAGTACTGTTAAAGGGCTGTCAAATCTGAGGAAGCATTGATCTGGAACATATCTTTACAAGGACTCCTAGCCTCAGCCTGGAACCAAAATTCAAGCCCTGGAAAGCCTTGAACTCTGCAAGTTCACATCTGTGTCCAATCAGACCACTCAAGCCCTTTTCCATGCAGAGGCAAACTGAAAGGCATGTGGTGTGCTGGGGAGACAAACCACAGATGTTTATTGTACTCTTGTGCCCTTAGCAATTGTTTTAATGGGTTGGAGCTCCTGGGAGGCCATTTGACTTCTGTTCCTGTCTATACTGTTCTCTTGTAATGCTGACTGTGCAGAAGCCCGAAGCTGTCAACGATCTGCTTCCAGTGTTATTTCAAGAAAAGCAAAGTGAAGTGACATCTGATCTGCTGAGAGAGGATGGGGAGGAGGGGTATTTTGAAAATATAAAGCAACAAAAATCTGCATGGAATCAATATTAGAGTTGATGCCTTCTATCTCTGGAAAGCACAGCTTAGTATGAAACACAGGTTTCCTTTTTCTCTGTTGAAACAACTATACATTAAAAAGACTCATACTTTGCCAAGACCACATTGTCAGTAAGTGTTTCGAAGCTCTGCAATAATGATTTTTGTGCAATATTGCATTTTAATAATTCAAACAAACTGTGGAACATTATGATCTCTACAGCTAAGTAAATACTTTGTTGCAACTCCAGCCTTGGAAAGCATCATCCATTTCAGTGGAATGGTCTCTTTGCAGAAAGGAGCATTTTGGAACCACGCTTTGCCTTCACAATGAGCAGCCCTGGCTGCTGCTGATCTCCTCCAATCTGTGCGGAGGGAGAATTTATGTGTGAAGATCATCATCATGTGAGAAGTTTCCTTTTGCTGTCTGTTGTAATGCAACACCTGTGCAAGCAAGAGGATCCATCCATACCTGTCAGGCATTTAGCTCATTTACTTTATTCTTCAGTCACCAAAATACAGTTTGGAACTAGAACCTAGATAATGCCTACAAGAAATAGCTGGCTGTTCAGGCAGGAGTGACACCATGGCATTTCATTTTTTAAATCATGCTACAGGACCTTGGTTTAACACAGAGAGTGTGAACTGTGGAAGTTACTATTCTTCAGTTATTTAATACCTGGGGTGAGGTATTAGCTTTAGCCATGAGTTCTTCTTACATCCAACAGTCACACTGGGCAGAGAGGGAAAGGGCCTTCCTTCCTCTTTGAGACAAAGCGCAAATGGTGAGAGATCCTTTTTAAAGGACACTAGTGAAGGATATGTGCATCAGGAAGAGAAGAAAGACTCAAGGACAATGGAGGTGATGAAATGCTACAATTTCACAGGAATAAGTAGAGCCCGCCAGGAAAGAAAAGAACTAGACAAAATTAAAAAAGAAAATAGAGGTCAGGACTGAAAAAAGAAGTGTGATTCCTCAAAGGAATTGGTTTCAGGGGGAGAAGAGTTAGAGAACGTATTGCTTAGGCTAGAAAGTACACTAGGGAAGCCTGTCAAACATGAATGTTAGCTATGTAAAAATATACTGTTGGTATTGTTCATCTGGACTAACATATGGCACACAAATTCCTGGATCTCCCAAGTCACTGTGAATTTGACAGACTGCTTGAAAAGCATGAGGATTTCATTTAGTGTTCACCTTAAACACAACTCTTTGTGGCCACTGAGATTTAGATAGTAATAAAAGTGCAAATTCTCAAAAAGTGAAGGAAAAGGTTTTCTCTTACTGAGGATAGAAAGCTTTTTTTTCCCAGTTAATTCTTACACAAATGTGACAGCACAGAGACTCATTTCTCTATTTGTACTCTTAAAAGTATGTTCCATAATTATAGTACTAAAATTTGGCAAGGCTGTCTGATCTATTTAGAGTGGAACAGTAAAGACAAAAGACATTTTGTAATCTGCTTAATCATCTAGCCCAAGGATCTCTCCACTGTTCTGTAGTTTTCTACAACCCACCCTCAAAAGATAAGGTTAGACTAGATGGAATATTATCAAAATCAGAATCACTAATGTCTTGCTAGAAAATGAAAGAAGTTTCTGTCTATGAAAGTGTAACAAAACTACTAAACTGGAAATGGGGGACTGGCTACAATAAATCAAAGATTAATAAGACTTTCAATCTATATAGTTTTTTTTATTTATAGCAGAGAACTGAACAGGCTAATATTTCTCATTCAAATTTACATAAAAAGGTTCTTTACTGACTGCTAGGACAAGCAGAGCCCTGGTAGGTGCAAACTTGATTCCCCTGGCTTCTTGGAAGTCAAAATAGCCATGCTTTTGAGGAATGTGTTGCTATGACAAACAGCAGAATCAAAACTACTCTGACAGGTAGGAAATTTGCATTTCCATTAGCAGGGCCTTTGTCAAATGAAATCCCAAAAGGCAGTGAAGAATGTGTGTGGAAGGAAAATGAGGTATATTAATTTACTGCCCCACCCCCACCTTTCCCTGCACCCTGGATAGTTCAGTGAACCATAAGTTAAGATAAAAGGTAGGAGGAAAAGATTTACATTCTTTACATTCTCTGATGGTCGTACAATAAAGGGATAGTAATTTATGCATGCTTTTGCCACCAGATAGCCCAGAAAAGAAATTATGTAAAGTAGTTTGGCTGAGCCAATTTTCTCTTCTGAAAAACCTGGCCTGCATGCTCAAAAACTTGGAAAAACGAGCCAAATTTTTACCTTTTTTAAAAGTTTATCAAAATATGGATACACTTCAAAGGATAACACCTAATCTTTTTGGCTGATGTCTTTTAGAAATTAATGAAAATATTATTGATTTTAATGAGATTCCTATTCTTTTATGCTCTGTGAACTCTGGTTTTCATGGATAAAATACTTACTAGAAATGAACAAATCATCAATGGAATTACAGATAAAACAAAATACTATTTAATGTGAATAAAGACATCATAAATTGGTTCTAAGTTTAATTTGGCCAGCCTTTAAAACACACCAATACTTTCACAACTAACCCTCATCATTTTAGGATGTCTATATCATCCTGCATTTGTTCTTCATTTATATCCAGATATTTATCATCAAAAGTCACTTTATTTTGAGACTGTTGGAATTAAATTCATGGATGTGGCACAAGGAATGCCAAAAGAAAAAATATTTTATTAGTTGATATTGTTTTTCCCAGACATGTTTGAGCATTTCAGGATAATATATGCATTATTTAAACTAACTTGAGATCATACAGAATGTGTTTTCAAATCTTACTGGTTTATCAGCATGTTCTTGCTCACACAGCCCATCCCACCAAGAACTGGCCCCTTCCTCAGCACTACTTTCCCTTTGACACCCCTTCCTTTATTCTGATGCACATGGCTGTACAACATGCTTGCTGAGCTCATTGCAGTCCTTGCCAAAATTTACTTTAGCTTGTCTACATTATTGTCATACTGCAATGCCAGCAGTTTGCCTGGACTTCTGCATTCAGATGTGGAAACAGGATCTCAGCTCTGAGTCATTCAGGGAGAATACTTTTGCATCTGTGAGCACTGTCACTAGCTTAAGGAGAACCTGCAATCTCTTTACCATTTCAGCTAATGAAAGTACATTTCTTTCACCAAGAAGTCTTTTCAGAAACAGCTCAGATGTTTACATGCTCCTTTTCATGCAAAACTCCCATAGATTGACTCTATTGATCACAGCTCAGAGAAAACAAATGTCAAGTAAAATCACAGTAATTCTTGATCAGGCATACTTCTAGTTTATTCCTCCTCCTGTATACAGTCAAGTTGTGTTGGCACATGTCCCTGTGTGGTGCTTGTAAACCATTCCTTCAAAAGAAAATCCCAAAACTTCATCTTATCCAATGTGGTCATATTGGAACAAATATGGCCTCAGAAGCAGGAGTTATGAGGTAATGGGCCTCAGAAGCAGAAGTCTTAATAATATCTTCTCCTGCAATTGGATTTCTGCTGTGAATTCATGTAGGAGCTTTCAAAAAGTTTTTCCTGGAATAAATGAGTATGTTGTGTGACCATCACATCCTGCTCAAAAAATCACAACCCTAGCAGAGTGACAGTGCATTTTACAAGCTGCAATCAGTATGTCTGTGATGAAGCTGTGCTTTCTTCATGCTGTCTGTCTAGATGAATTAAAGAACTATGAGACCATGCACACTGGGTAGGATAGCATCCTGTTATCTATTTGTTCAGATACAGGTGCAAATTGCTTTCATTATGTTTTTATAAAACACTGGGGTTTCTACAGGCTCTAGTAAGTATTACTTTCTGCTTTGGGCTCCTTCTGCCTCTCTACTAATTTATTCCTGCCTCACTAACTTTATTGATAGCAAGGTTTTTCAGCATTTTTTTCTTATTTTGCTCCCCTTTTCATACAGCAATAAATATTATTCAATTCAACAAATGCATACAAATTATTTCCATTAGAATTTTAATCTACTTTCAAAATGAAAGAAAAGCTTTGTATAAATCTTTTTAAATTACATAAATTCAGACAGGGACATCTCCACCTAGGCTGAGCTGGAGAGTTCACAGCCTGCTGTCCTCATTCATAAATTAATTGAGGTCTCTAGCTCCTGTAAATGAACAGTGCATCCTGCAAAAGATCATATCTGTCAAGATTGCAGATTGGTTTCTATCAGAGTTTGCAAAAGTCAGAGCTCACAATGCTTTCATTATGTCTATGAGTATGGCTTCCCAACTGGAAAGAAATGTGTTTTGTTCTGTTGGGCCAAGATTTACAGAAAGCAATTTTCCTCCATGCTCCAGTTATGACAAAACTACTGAAAAATGTCATTTCATGACTTCTTTCATTCAGTCACCTTTTTACTGACAAATATGTATTCTTTCTGTTCCATGTGTATGCACCAACTGTGACATTTAATGGCCAAGGAAGGTTAATCACAGGTGGGTACATATCCCCCTTGGATATTGCAAGCTATACTGCATTCACTGCCACTTATCCATTATAAAGTAAGCATGGCTTTAGCTGACTCACACAACTACCTGTTTTGTATTACAAATTCATACATTTTTTAAAGGCTCTGTAGGATTCAGAATCCCAGACAACATATCCATGAATATCTCTTATACATCTTAAATTACATTAAGGTTGTGACAGAGTGTGAAGTCAAAGGCAAGGTGGATAATACTGAGTCCTTGGTTTCTTTCCCTTGGATTTTTGCACTGTTAATCTGCAAGCACATGACGGGTGGAGTAAAGAAAAGAGAACATCCATTCCCAGAGTTTGGGAAGCAGAGGTTCTTTTACTTTTGGGTCTTTTTTAATCAGTGCCATATTTGAGAACGATGCCAGGGACCCTTTACACATGAGTACCAGTTTGTAAGAGATTGACAATTAAAAGGAGCGTAAGGCAGGCCAAAACAGCTCTTAACACAAGTGAGTAGATTTGGTCTATTTCAATTTACAGGTAAGGGACTAAACCCCAAACACAGCACATGCACATATGTCTTTCCTTGCTTCTGTCTGCCGTGCTGGACCTTCTCTCTTCACAGCTGGAGCTCTAGAGGAGGAACCCACAAATCACCTAAATATCAACTTTCCTACGTCCCTAAGAGAAGAACAATTTCCTTGTTGGGGTATGCTGAGTATTGCCCAACAACTGAGCATGGCTATTCTCTGGAAGCAATAGAAAGCCATCATAGCAGCTCTTAAAAACAATGAGGAGATTTGCTACAACTACAGACACTAGTCACAGAGAGGTCCTGGTGATCGTGGTACACAAAAGAATAGTGAGGAAGGCCTAGAAGGGCATGCTATGGTATTTTCTTCTTTAAATACCCACACAGCCTTTTAAAGAATGCAGATTATTTATGTGCCAAATGTTAACCTACTCGTTAATCTCCGTTTAAAGGCTTCTGCCTTAGCCTAATATTGCCAACCAGTTAGCAAGGTGGCTGCCAGCCACAAGAGATAAATACATACTCAAAATTAATTACTTACTTGGTAGACTCAGCAATCACTATATTATCAAAGCAATTGGGGCAATTCAGCTGTTTTTAATAAATACTCAGTATTTTTGACCTGTGTCACACAAGTGACATTTGTCATCCCAATGTTTTATTGTCCCTTCCTACCACGAGACCACCACACTGTCAAACCCTTCTACAGGGAAAATACTTTCAGGTGGAAACATCAGCAGTTATCCTGCTGGTAATCTAGTTTATAAAGCATTTAGAATAAGTGTTTTAAATGTACAACTGCTCTGCACTGGGACCAAACAGCAGGAGGGGAATTTCAGGCTAGAAGTTTTATTGCAATAAATTGCAGATGCTGGAAGATGTGGATTGCAGTGGAAACTGTGATAGCACGTTCCATAGCAGGGACAAGTAAATATGGTGCAAAGAAAAATCTCTCCTAAGCAAACACTCATGCCAGCATTTTCTGTTTTATCAGCCCATGTCTGATATATAGCATATAGGCATGTACAACACCCCACTAAGCAGCAGCAGGAAAAGGAATAAAGAAAGAAAAAACCCTCAAACCTTCAAGTATCTGTTGGTTTGGAATACAAATGAAGCTAGAGATTTTTGTGCAACAATGGTTTGGCCCCCAAAGCTGTGTTGCTGTTACAGGTTTGCAGTGACACTCTCAGAATAAAATTCCTCCACGTATTTAATTTTCCTCCTTCTTTCATTTTACCATACTTAGTCCCCTAACAGTCCCTTGTTACAGGCTTCTGAGCCAAGTAGTCCCTCTCTATAACTTCAAATATTTGAGAACATGTAGTGCCATTCAGGCATCGTTTAAAGGGGTTACCCATTTTGAGTTCTCCCCTCATCCCTGGGGATAAGTTTCTAATTATCTTTACATCCTCTGTGTATTACCTAAAGCAGAAACTGCCCCAGACAGGACCTTAGCACCTACCAGTGTGCAGAATACCTTGCAGAACAGTTCTGTGAGATTCTTTCTTCTCCATGACATAGTCCAAAAGTCACACTTGCTTTTTTATCCACTGAATCTCATTGCAAACTCATCTATTGTGTTCTGTTGGCTAACTCTTACACTGCTTAATAACCTTTTCCTATATTTCTCCCTCACAGAAACTTTCAGTATTTCAGATGTTTTTTCCCAGATGCAGTAATTTTCTTCTCTCTTTTATCAGGGTAGAGAAGAGTGGTAATGGAGGCTTGCAGTGAGTCAAGGCAGACTTGAGGGCAATTACTTGTGTAATTGCCTGGAGCAAGACCCAATCAGTCCAACTAACTCATCATTCATGCTGGAAGTTTAACACAGCTGAATGTTATGCCTTCTGCAGACACACTGATGAAAGAAACGATCGCTCTATCACACTTTGGACACTTTAGTCTCATGTACCACTTTGGTTAGAAGTGTTTGACTTTGATTTGTCCACAACCTAAGAAAAAGGGGGGAAAGTCAGTGAGACTTAATGACCCCCTTTCCCTCCCTATCCCCTTTTCCTACTAAGGATTGGCTGTGAATATCTTTGGCATTTACCTTCAGGTGACTAAGTTGCATCTTAAATAGATCACATCAAACTGAGATCTTGAGACATTCAATGGTGATGCAGGATAGAAGCCAAACAGTAACTGCCTGAGTTTACAGGAACATAATCCCAGTAATATGCTGTTATATGTTTCTTCATCAAACTGGAGGGGGGAGTGTGTATGTTAGCTGATACAAGGCTGATCCCCATTGAAGTGTCCACCTAAACGTACCACAAGTGTATTTGATTAGGTTGCTGATAGTTTTGATGGTCCAGACAACTCCCCTAATGAAGGCCATGCCTACCAAATGCATCAAGAGCCCCTCAGCTCTAGACCCTGGCATCAATCCCTTCCTACCTTTGTTTGCAGAAACTGTCTCATGGTTCCTCGTGATTCTCATCTTAGTAACTCAGAAGTTCTAATGACCACAATACAGAGGTAAGTACAGAGATATGCATAAAGCAAGAAATTAGCTCTATACATTTTTTTAAATTCAGAGGGAGTTGATGTCTGTGACTACCACGTTTTTATTAAGTCTTTGCTTCAAAGGCCTTAGAGGAGATATGTAAGAGGAGAGCTAGCTCACACAATTGATGTGTGTGTTTTTGTCTTTATAAGCATTCTTTGAAAGTGGCAGAGAAAGGGATTTGAGGATCTTGATCACTAAAATAAAAGAAAAAAAATTCAGGAAGGGTGCTTTATGCATGTGTCTGTATTGGGTTTGTGTGACAAGGCTTTGGCAGTGGGAGGGGGGCTACAGAGGTGGCTTCTGTGAGAAGCTGCCAGCTTCACTATGTCCAATGGAACCAATGCCAGGCAGCCCCAAGATGGACCTTCCACTGCCAAGGCTGAGCCTATCAGCAATGGTGGTAGTGCCTCTGGGATAACAGAACTGAGAAGAGGGGGGGGGAACCCAAAATGACAAATTGAAGCCAGAGGGAGGAGGGAGATATGAGAAAGCAACAGCTCTGCAGACACCAAGGTCAGTGCAGGAGGGAGAGGAGGTGCTGCAGGTACCAGAACTGAGATTGCCCTGCAGTCCATGGAAAAGACCATGGTGAGGCAGCTGTGCCCCTGCAGCCCATGGATATCCATGCTGGAGCAGGGGAACAGCCAAAGGAGCCTGTAACCCTATGGGAAGGCCATGCTGGAGCAGGATCCTGGCAGGCCCAGTGCACTCATGGAGAGAGGAGCCCATGCTGGAGCAGGTTTGCTGCCAGGACTCATGACCCCATGGAGGACTCACACTGGAGCCATACTGCACCCCACAGAGCAGACCCCACTGGAGCAGCTGTGAAGAACTGCAGCCCGTGGGAAGGACTCACAGGGGAGAAGTTCATGGAGCCTGTCTGTGTGGGAGGGAGCCCATGCTGGAGCAGGGAAGAGTGTGAGCAGTCCTTCCCCTGAGGAGGAAGGAGGGTCAGGGACAGGGTGTGGTGAACTGATCACAGCCCCACTCCCTGTGTCCCTGCACCATAGGCAGGGAGGAGGTGGATACTTGAGAATAAAGCCTGAAAAGAAGGGAGGGGTGAGGGAAGTTGGTTTTAAGATTTTTCTTTCTCATCATCCTACTGATTTTCCCTCTTTTGCTCATGATAGTGACTGCTCCAGGCAAGTGATCTGTCTCTGTCCTTATCTCAACCCATGAGATAAGGCCAGCCTTTTGTTCTGGTTTCACTCCCCTGTCCAGCTGGGAAGGGGAGTGGCAAAATGGCTTTGGTGGGCACCTGGCATCCAGCAATGTCAACCCACCGTGGTACCCTAGGAGTGTTAGAGGGATTCTTTGTCAGGAAATTGAATTTCTTTATGGGAAGTTTCCCACTATTGCCATCTCTCTGATAACATCAGATTGCGATGATAACATTATGATGATGATAATATCATAATAACATCCTCTTCACTGAAGCTCCCATCCATAGTTTTCAACAGAAATACGATTCATTAAGCCAAATTTAAGAAATTAATCTTCACCCTTGGCTGCAGATACACAGACTGGAACCATCCCACTTCAGGAGCCTGCATCAAAATCTGCTGGCAGTAGACCAAAAAGCAAATGCTCACATCAGTGCAGGTAAATTCTACAGTTTGGAATAAAATTACAAGAGAAAGAGCATTTTTTTGAATACTATACTGCTCTTATTTAAAAGCAGAAAGAGAGGTAGAATTGTAGTGCTTTATTGAGGGAGCATGTTAGACCCAGCTTTCCTGTGACACAGACTCCACTCATCACCAACATCCAGCTCCTAGCAAGCAATTAATGTCTCACAATCTAGCTTTTAAATGGAAGCTGCCTGCTCCTTCTAGTTATTGGATTGTGTTCTGACAATAAAGTTAAATTACACAAGGAGTATCTAGAATACTTCCACACAAAATCAATGTGCATTATTTTATATTTTGCTTTCTCCCTCATACCTTGCATACTCACACACTGGTCTATGAAAGTTTGTGTTCAGTAAGAACATAATTTCAAAAATCTACTGCTGCCTCAAGGAAAATACTGAAATATATTCTAAGACAGAAAGAATTCTATTTATCAATCATTTTTCTTTCTCACCTCTTTGCTATTTAGAATATTTGCATGAAAATGGGATATTTATTTCTCAAGAGTTCATCAGCTGCTCCTGATATAATTTCCATGGATACCAATTGTATGTGATGTTGCAAGCATATGATGAAAGGATATGGAATAAGGAAGAGAAAAAATCAGCTGCTCTACTCTTTGATTATGCTTTTGAGTAACTCCATAAACTTTATCTAATCAACTCATCACCCACACAAATAACCCACTCAGTCCCTCTTTCTCCCAAGTCCTCTTGGCAAAAATATCCCCACATATTTAAATGTATTCAGTCTTCCCAATATTATCTGCTACTCAATGAGAACAAAACTCAGGAATTTAAAAGGTGACAGAGGGAAAAAATATTTAATTTGTATTTTTAAGCTAAATTTTAAAACTTGTTAATTCAGAAATTTAAAGGTTAAATGTCTCCATGAAATCTCGGTAAGGTATTTCTTTCAGTAAAATACTGGTAACAAAGAATTATTGTTACAATAAAAATCTATCAGAAATATAAAAGGAAACAGCAAGTTTCAAAATGTATTTGTTTCATCAGTAGGTACAGCTGTTTAATGCAATGTGCCTGAACAACTACAGAAGACTGAGCTTCTTCACTGTCTGATGAGGATTTTGATACCTGGGTCTTTTAAAAAATCTTTTGAAGACTATGTTATCTTTTGTTTAAAGCCATTTCTTATAACAGGTTTTGGATGAACAAGTTTTCTCATTTTGTAACTATACAAAAAACATTTTTCAGTTAAGCTTGATCAGACTATGACCCTGGGATTTCAATTTAGCTCAGAAAAGAAATGTCTAGAAGCAAATGGCAGAGTACAGCTGTAGCCTCCATTTATCCAAGGAACCCTGATGTTACTCACAGGCAAGACCTTGCAGTATTTTGATGTGGGACTGTGTGTGACCCATACAGATGCAGGAAGAGAGTCATAACTATAAAGCCTTCACCATTTTCTGTGATCCCTCTTTCCAATATCTCAAAGGAAAGGAGAGGGAAACACATACACAATGAGATCAAGAAACTTGGCCAGAGTCAAAGGCAGGGTTGGAAGCAGAGAGGGGTCCCGCCAGGGAACACTAACCACAGAGGCACAGTCCTGGTGTGGTCAGAGCATGGCAGACAGGAGCACCAGGAATGTCTCAATGTGTTTTTCCAAGCCCTAAAAACATCTCACCCAGCATCACACAAGTCAGTCCTTAGTTACACTTTGCAAACAGAATCAAACTTCTCATGAGCAGCTAAGTGTCCCTGACCCCTCAGAGTCCCCACTAATTTTGATTTTGTTTACGCCAGGCTCAGGCAGCTTGCTGAAGGCAACCACAACAAGCCTCCTTGTAGCTGGCAGGCTGCTGCCCAGCGGCATGCAGCAGCTGGGGAGACAATGCTGTTAACCCTCAGCAGCAGCAGAGCAAGAGCTCTCTCCCCTCTGCCCCAGGAGGTTCGCTGCAGACCCCAGGCTGGGGCAGCACAGGGTGGCTGCTGCTCAGCCCCCGGGGCAGGCACTGTCCTGCGATTTTGCAGCCTCCTCCTGAAACTAAAAGTCAAGGTATGCATGCCCTGCAACACAAGGGACAAGGCTCCAAGTGTGCAATTTCTGGTCACTCTACTGCCAACATTATCTCTGGATTAGAGATAAACTTTTTTTTTAAACTTTGCTCATCTGTCAAGTCTCATTGCCTGACATCAAGAAGATCAATCTGCCTTCCTTAAACACAACTCCTGGCTCTTTTGAGAGGCTTCCCTTTTTAGATGTTGGCCTCCTAAGTTCCTCTCCACAGCCCGTCTCCCCTGCTGCATCCTTCAACAGATTTTTTTCAAATCAGAACAGACAACCCAATGTAGGCTGACATGCTTTTTGCAGTGCTCACTGCTCACATCTGAATGTTACTGCCCAATCCGCAGGCATTCCTGGGCAGCACAGCAGAGGAGAGCAGGGACCAGAGGTGTCTGCTACATGTGTATAGGCATGCACACTGGAATGACTCTTTTGCTGTAGTCAGAAAAAACTACATGGGTGAGGAAGTTCCTAAGTATTACTGCCAGAGAGTTTTAAGTACCAGAACCAGAAGCTGTCTGTGGGATAAAAAAGAAAAGAAAACCAAGAAGAGACAGAAAAAAAATCCTGCAGATGTTATCAGAATCTGCCCTCTGTCTCTTTTGGAGATTTTTCTTTAGAGAGAAAACACATTTGGGTGTGCAAACGCATGACCTGCTCTCCCTTGAATGCCAAATTTTCAGAAACATCATTCATCTTACTCGATATTCCTCCTCTGCCTGAGGTGAAGTCAGTCAGCTCTGCATGCCTGATACTGGTAGTTTTGCCTTAACCTTAAAAAGCAGTTGAAATAAAACAAAAGTGAAGCTCCAATTCCACACAGGTATTTTGACTTTATAGGGAGTTACCCATTAGAGAAAACTGTGACCTGAAACAGCTCTCTTTTGCTCTTCCCCAGTCCATTCCCAACCCTTCTGGGGATATGTGAAAGAATACCTTAGTTACTTCAGTCTGAGCTAAAAGTGCATTTAAAATCAATCCAGGTAATGTGTAGCCTCACTTGAGGGCAGAATCTCAAATTGGAATATTTATTACTGAGCTGTAAAGCTCTGTTTTCTCAGACTTTGTCAGAAAGGAGATATTTGAATGCCAATAGGGACATCAGGCTCCATCTCTTTATAGACCTTGGGTCAGGAAGGGATGTAAGTACATCATCAGCTTTAGCCCTGCTGACTTAAAGGATAGTTAAGCACATATTTTTTCTGTCATGAACAGGAAATGTGCAGTACTATATTCATCTTAGCTGCAAGGGAAATATGCAAACTCACTTATACAAGCTACCTAGCTCACAGCAAAGCGTAGGTGCAGCTTTTCTTGCACTCTAAGCTATGATCAACAGAAAAGGATCTGGCCAGAAGTGAACAGTGGGATCAGCCTATTGAGATTTTTGTTCAACACAAATGTATGAAAGTACTAGTTTATTATGCCACACAGCAAGAACCATCCCTGACATTTTTCCTGGTGGAAAAGGACCCGAGATACTGGATGACATCTGTTTGAACATGAGCCAGCAGTGTGCACAGGTGGCCAAGAAGGCTGGTGGCATCCTAGCTTGTATCAGGAGTGGCATGGCCAGCAGGACCAGGGCAGTGATTGTTCTTCTGTACTTGGCACTGGTGTGGCCACATCTCAAGCTCTGTCGTCAGCTTTGGGCCCCTCACTGCTAGAAAGACATTGAGTTGCTGGAGTGTGTCCAGAGGACAGTGTAGCAGGTGAAGGGTCTGGAGCTCAGGTTTTATGAGAAGCAGCTGAGGGATCTGGGGGTGTTTAGTGTGGAGAAAAGGAGGCTCAGGGGAGAACTTCTGGCTCTTCCCAACTACCTAAAAGGAGACTGTAGCCAGGTAGTGTTTTGTCTCTTCTCCCAGGTCATAGGTGACAGGACAAGCTGTGCCAGGAAAACTACATATTAGGGGAAATTACAGAAAGGGTTGTAAAGCATTGGAACAGGCTGCCCATGGAAGTGGTGGAGTCACCATTCCTAGAAGTGTTCAAACAACGTGTGGATATGGCACTTGAGCACACGGTTTAATGGTGAACATAGTGGTGGTAGTTCTAGGCCAATGGTTGGGCTTCATCATCTTAAGGACCTTTTCCAACCTTAGTGATTCTATGGTTCTATGATCAGGGACCTCTCTAGGCTTGTCACTCCTAGGGTGCCCAGGATGCCAAGGGCCAGGCTCAGGCAGATGTATCCTGCTGGGGGGTGACCTGGCTCACCCGTGCTCATGCAGGGGCATTTCCAACAGGAAGATGGGCCAGCATGAACAATGAGGGGAAGAGCAGTAGGGACATCCTGTTTCTAGAGCCATCCTACCTGAACCATGGCATTGCCCAAGAAGAGGAGAAGTGTTCCTCAGATGGAAGTGCTCACCATGGCTCCCACTCTTCTCTGCACAACATGACCCTGCAGAGGCAGCTGCAGTGCTGCCAGACCCCATATTTCATGGAAGGGCAATGAAAGGAGCAGAGACCTAGAGCCCTGCCAGGGGCTGACCCTGCCGTGCTGACCCATGGCAATGCCACTTCTGCCACAATTCCCTCTTGCTCACATGTCTGTAGAAATCCCTGAAGAGAAAGAGGCTCTGGAAGAGATGATGGGGTCTGCAGGAAGAGACAATGAGAGGTTGTAAGAGGACAGGGAGGGGAGGGAGCAGTAGTCAAAGCATATGCCTGGAAGTCACCAGGGGCCACTGCACTGTGGAATCTACTGCTCAGTTTTATTTTCAGGGTAGAGGTGTGGCTCTCAGTGGGACAGTCACCCGCCCTTGCAGTCCCTGCAGCCACTGTCCATGGGACTCCCTGGAGCAGAGGCTGTAGTCCAGCTGCAGCCAGCCTACACAGAGATTGCAGTGCACTCCCACGACCAACCACACACATGCTCTGCAGTGATCTCTTGGTGAGACCTCCAGGCACACTCGGAGCACTTATGAAGCCTGTCCAGTTCAGAAGTAGATGATTCCAGTTAGCACAAGAGAAGCAAGGATTTGTGGCATATATATTCCCTAGCCACGTCAAAAACTCCTTTGGTTTAGAACATGGTTGTCTGACATACTCAGACTCCCCACCCTCTGTGTTACTCTATTTATTTTTCACCAAATCGCAGGGAGGTTCTTTCCCCCTACCCTGTTTTCAGACAAGCTTCCTTTGGCCTTGCAGAGTCTGACAGGTGACAGACCTCTTGCGCGACCACATGCTTCTTTTCATCCCCACACTTCAACAGCCCATCACAAATGTATTTTGCTGTCCAGGATTTTCTAGTCTCCCTGTCCTTCCCCTCAGGGCAAGTCTCCAAGAACCGACCAACACTCTTTTACAGTGTTTCCACACCTAATTAGCGCCTGGTTTTTCTCCTCTGGAAGCTGGATAAGCAACGTTACAGTAACAAGTACATTCATATAGACTAAAGCATGCACGATATGGCTGTTTGTTACAGTGTGATGTCTCCAGTTGTCAAAGAAACATTTCTTCTCCATAAGATTAAAAACAAAACAAACCAAACCAGATCCAATATAATTAAGTACAGCCAGTCATCCTTGAAAAAAGAGAATATATGGAAAACAAATCCTGGCATCTGAATGTGAAGCTCTTAAGCAAAACTTGTCAGTGCTTCAAGAAATAAATATGAAAACCGTACCACAAAAACACTAGATGCATTATTAGTAGTATCTTTAATAACAGGAAAAATATTAAAGTGCCATATTGTTTACAACACAAAATTAAAATTTTAATTTAATCAGTCCTGTTTACCCAGCAACATTCTGATTAGCAGTTAGAGTTGATTGAACAGTGGAGGAAAGAAAACCCTCTCACAACAGATATGCCACATAAAAGACTTCTGCACGAGTCAACAAGCAGCAACAGCAGAGTTACACAGCCAGCTAAAGAATGTACCCAGGTCTGGCAAACCAAGACACAACTTATGCCTCTGAAGCAGTGATTTGAATATATTTCCTTTCCTCTCCTTTGGTGCGGGGAGCCTTCCTGAATATTTGCCTGGCAGAACTGACTTACACATTAGCTTGAAACAATAAAGGAGTGGGGAGTAAGAACTGAGTAAGAAATCCCAGGAAACCGTTAGCAATTTCTTCTTTATTATGCATATTTTGCTGCTGGAGCACATTATGCTCACTCTCCTTAGGGCAGGGTTTTTTAAGAGCACAGTATATAATGCCAACAACTAAAAATCCAGCACATCGAGCTTGATTTTCTGTCTTTTGCCTCCTATTTAGCAGGGGGAGTGCCTTGGCAGAGGCAAGATTTTCCAGCACAAATCTTAAAGCATACAAGACAGAAGTAGTTGTTTCCCATTCCAACCCCTACGCCTTAATTCCTCCAAAAAAGAAAAAAAAAAAAAAAAACCCAAACAGGTAGATGCACAAAACAAATGATGGTAATTCACGTACCCTGTCTCACATATCTATCTCTATTTTAGGCGCTGCCCTTGCACTGCACAGTTCAGAGCAGGACGTGCCCTTCTCGCGGGTTATTCAGAGTGACAGGCAGCAGCCCTCCCACCACAATTATCTGGTGGTGCCTTCCAGGCACGGCCCCTTCCCCCGGGACACTTCCTCAGCAGGGAAGGGGTTCAAAGCTCAGCCACAGCAGTGTCTTTGAAGCATCCAGACATAAATCCACGGCTCCCGAAGATGAGCAGTGTTAGGAAGCAAGCTGCTGCGATTAAGCTCTTACTCCAGCAGGGAAAAAAAAAAAAAAATCAAATGCCGCAATCTTCCATAGCTTGATTAACCACATGCTTCATTAAAGCTTTCACTGCTGTTTAACTGAGCTGTAAATGCCAGGAAGGCAGTGATATTTTTGAATGAGACCGAGACAGTTCATGAATTTTAAAATTTTTTCCCTTCTTTTCTACTCCACTCCCCCATTTCCTTCTAACCAAAGAAAGTAAACAGGTGCATTAAGTGTAAAAGAAATGGAATATGGATTTAAAAGTTTCATGTAGGTTTTCTCAGACAGCCAGCTCTGTCCATGCTTTTGCACTGTACCTTACAGTAGTTCCCAAGGCTAAAACCAGGTAGTAGATGCAGACTAAGCACTTGAAACAAGTTTTACCCCTCTGTTCTCAAATCAGAGAGAGTTTTACACTAGATAAACCTGGATTTTAAAGGGAAGGGAGATAAATCTGCTAAAAGAAACTATAGTGGTACAAACCCTTTGAGCCATCACCACTGAAGAGAGAAAGAGTTGATACCTCACAGTTTCAGCCCTCTATTATATAAATCCTTTTCTTACCTGCAACTGAGAAGAAACAGCTGCAAATAAATGGCCTTTCAGCTGTGGTCACTTCTGTACTTCATTCTTAAGTGCTCCCAGTGCAGCAGCAACCTAAACCATCCCTGTTGGATAACTAGAGCACTGCTGCCTGCTCCTTTATGAGTCTCATGCTGCTCCACAGCCATTTCCTGGCTCCCTAAAGCCCACCTGCTCCCCACAGCTCCAGCTGCAGCTCATAAACTTATCCCAGGCACCAGGTGAGAATGAGCCCCAGCCCCCTGCAATTGCTGCTTGAGGGCATCAGGTGAGGCCTCTGCGCTAGCCCCACCTCGTTCACTTGCAGGAAGGCTCCTGTGACCCACCTTCAGAGAGAAAAGCCAAGGGTGGCAAGTCAGAATTTTACTTCATTTTGCTTGTTGTCAACAGCCTAAAATCCCTGCAAGTCTTATTTTGTTAGCTGATGAACTACTGCAGCTTCTGCAGTTATGTACATGGAGCTTTCAGGCTGACATATTGCCAGTTATCACAGGCTATTTGAGAAATCAGAGCAACTGTACTGGTCACAGCACTTTTTGTAATCTTTGTGAAAATATTCCTAATATACAAAGCAATAAAATGCAGTCAGTGATCAAAGCTCCAAAGATGCAGATTGTGCTTTTACACAGTATGCCAGGCTATGAAACCACCCTTTCTTAAATGAAATTTATGTAAATAAGACTGCCAGTTCCTTGAGTTTTCTGACAAGGGAATGGTCTAATATTTATAAGGAAAATCTAGATGCTGGCAGGATTTAGATTTAATAGTTAAGACAGCGTTATTTTGAACTGGATAGGATCTCAGCATTTTATTGAATGTGACTTCTTCTAGTTAATGGTACCAAGGTAACTACCAAAGGGCTCCCCAGAGTCTCCTTTCAGGTGGCTGCACCAGGTTTTTCAAGCAATCCCTACCAAGGCCTGAGCCTGCAGCCAGCTCCCCTTCCCAGCAGGCTGGGGGTGGCTGCTGTAGGAGTGGTGCTGGCAGCCACAGAAGGAGCTGAGCAGTTTCACGTGGGTGAACCATCAGGCTCCAAGGGCCAACAGTTCCAACTCCAGCTGGAGCAGTGGCTGGGGGGACCACCTGATGGAAACTTGATGAAGTCCTGCACTGGGAACAGAACAGCTCCCAGCTGGCTGAGTGCCCAGGGGATGGAAGGCAGCTTGAAAGGACAGGATCCACCTGGATCCTGCATCCCCTGAGTGGATCCTGTTGCAGTGCCTGTGTCACAGAAGAGCAGAATCAGTGAGCATCAAGAATTGGAATGGCTGACCACAAAGGCTGCAGAATCTCTGTTCTTGTAGACACTCACCTGGACAAGGCCTGAGCAACTGGAGCTAACCTGTAAGTCAATGGTGCTTTCAGCAAGAGGTAAGACCAAATACCCTCTAGAAATCCTTCCACTCCAAATGGTTCTATTCATCTCAAACTTGAGCTTCAGCAGCAGAAATATACTTTATTATATTTAGCTGTTTTCTTTGTTTCCTCTTCCAAGTGCTCTTTATTTGGAAGTCAAAGCACAATCTCCTGAACCATTAAAACAAAACAAAGAAAAACAGACGTATACAGAGTTCTGGACATGCACAAAGTAAGGATCAAAACTTCTTTAAGATTTTCTCTAAAACATTACTCTCCAACTAAGCACACAGTGTCTCAAGAGTTGTATGTATGCTTTTTCCCTTTCCATAAAGTTGCCCTGGGAATTAAGGGTCCACTCAGTGGCCTGAGTCAACTGACCATTACTCTGAAATCTTGTACGTGCACCTCTATCAGACCAACACCTGATCAGGAGAACTCTAAAATCCTACCCTTTTCTCCAGTACTGCTTTTTTGTTACACAACCAGGGAAGTCCTGGGGGAAAAAAAAAAGTTTATAACAGTACTTCCCTAAAAACATCTGGACATTGGTTCAAAAAAACTTTCAAGTTTTTATGCACATTACATATTCACAGTATCCAAGGCCTAACAAGAAACACTTACAGTAACTCAAGTCACAAGGCATATACATATAAAATCTGAACTTAAATTATCAATTATATATGAAGAGAATAGCAATTTTGCAGCAAAACCCCAAAATTCTGCTTCTTCTCTCCCCTCTGTCCTATTGTCAGACATGTATAAGTCAAAATGCTTTTACTTACTAATTCAGACCAAAGAAAACAATATGCATTAACTGTCTTAGTGACATTTTATTAAAGTAATTTTTCAAGTTTCATGCTCCCCCCCCACACATATGCGCAAATTTCTTCTTCTGGCACTAAGCCACAGACCAATTTTGACATGGAAAACAGCTGTAGGAAAAAGAAAATCAGAAATTATCTTATAAATGGACACATAATACATTACAGTGATCCCTTTAGTAGTCAAATGGTTCATGAACATTATATTTTATGTAATATCACAAATGCACAAAATATGCTTTCCATATGATTGCAAAAACAGCAGCGCTCTGGAGCCAAGTGCATGACTTAATATTATAATAATGAGTCTACTTCAGTGTAGTGGATTTTAATAAGACTTTAATAATACTGGTATGAAGCCAAATTACATAATGTCCCAAAATATGAAACAAAGCTTTTGTAGAGAAAATAAAAGCTCATTGAAGTATAACCACATTAAAAAGAAAAAAAAACAAAACCAAAAACAACAAACCAAACAACCACCAATGTTATCTAAACAAAGCCATTAGGCATACTTAATTTTTAAAAATCAAATTAGAGAAAATGAACTCAAATCTATTCCCAGATCTCCAGATAAAATTAAAAAGGATATTATTTTAGGCAACATTTATGAAAATGGAGGTACTATGTCAGCACTGGGAAACAAGCTAACACCGCAATTACATCTTTTGGCATAGATATGGATATGGGTTGAATATCTCCAATTTCTCTCAAAGGACAAAAATGATTCAGTTACCTTACAGGTAGAATTTAAGACTGAGCTACGTTGGATTATCTAGGAACAGCTTAGACCAATAAAATTATTTTCTTTTACACATGAAAACAAATTCAGTGTAAAAGTCCCAGAGGTAAAGCACCAAATTATTTATTCCCTCAAGCCCCTTCAATTCTGGAGTCTCGGGGAAAGCAAGGATTTGAAATCACCAGTAAAGCTCACTCAGGCATGGACAATTCTCAGAACAGCTTCCTCTCTCAACCCTCCCCAAGTATGACAATGTCAGATAGCAATTAAAAGAAAAATCAGCATTTCATTTGTTGGGTAACAAGCAAAATGGCACACATTCCTAAAGCTGTAAAACCTTTTAAATATTAGTGTTATGCTAGTTGGAAGATTAGCATTTGCACGGATAACATTTTTTGTTCTTTATTAGGATCAGCTGTGAAGATCCACATATCCAACAGAGATCAACATCTATCAGCATATTCCACGTACCACTGGTTACAAGTACTGCTGTTAAACTGAGGCTGAATCTATGCTGACAGCCCACCAGAGCATGTGGTGATGAATACAGGAAGAATCAGAACAGTTTGCTTTATTTATATTGTTTCACCTACGTGTCTCCATTTTTTAAGCAGTTTAGATAAAGGCATAAAACATTTTAAGTAGATTTAGATTCCACATGACAAGATAAAGTGAGCGGGACATTTTATGCCTTGGATTTCTTATAAGTCTACTTTAGCTACAGAAACCATTAAAAAGTTGCAAGTAACTTCAAGATGAAAGGCATTAGCAGCTTTTTAGAAAAGGATAATCATACTCTTCTAAAGACTTAATGAGACATAATTCACAGAAGCTTTTGACTTGGTCTGCTGTTAATCGAATCAAAGTCGATGACGATCTTGTTACACTTTGGCTTGAATTCCCTAAATAAAAAAAGAAAAATACATAGATTAGTTAGTGAGTAGTTAAAACATTTTGCTTGCTTTAGTTCCAGCTAAATTTTTGAAGGAATAAAAAAATTCCAAAAAACACATCCTTGGATTCTTGTAGTTTTCTTCTCTATAGGAGCCAATTATAGTGCACCACACTGAGAGAAACCTGGACAAGAAAGACTAAGACAAAAAGACACATGGGGTGGGTTACCCTGTACATTCTTCAGCTATTGGAATTTATAAATTACCCAGGAGTCAAAGGACTTTTACCAACTTCGCTGCAGGTGGTGGCATAATGTTATCAGTGATTTTTGTTCATATATATTAATATTTCAAATATTTTTAATATATATTTAAAGATCTAGGTACAGATATCTAAATCTTCTGTATTTAAATCTTCTGTATATATATTTGCATATAAAAAGATATTTGGAATACATTTTGATAATATTGATATTTTGATCAGTTTTTTCCTGCCAAGTTTTAGAAAAACACTTTCAAGCTTAACAGAGTATGCTTGGTGGAAGGGAAATAGATCACATTATGCCATACTGGGTAAAACCCAAACTAGTTAAGAGGGAATAATTTAAAAATTGTAACTTTAGAACTCTAAAATTAATACTGCCACAAAATGTTTCCTTTTATTATCATTACAGCATCTGCTGCAGCAATTAGCAAGGAAGGTATACAGGGACTGAGCATATATTTTCCAGTCTACCAGTAAACAAAAGATTATGCAAATAGTGTGGATTTAGTGCCTAATTAAGCTCTGCAGTTCAGTTCAAGAGATTCATTAAGTACCACCTACACCCTCAGCAATCGATACAAGGATAAGTAACAGTCCACGCAGGAAAGCACATGCTGCTGACCACAGAAACTCTGAAGGCTTTGTTCTGAATAGCAATCTGAAATGCAAGAAACATCTCTCACCCTGGAGAAGTTACAAGATTTGACTTGCAAGGGAATGATTTATGCTTCTTAGTCAAATAGTCTTAGTAGACAGGAAATACACCGAAGGACTAAAACTGAATTTCAAGTACTGCTGTGTTTTTCCATGGATGTTTCTTAGCCCAGTAGGTATCTTTCATCCTAAAATTTTATCTGTCAGAATTGTTATGTTTGCAAATTTTTCAAAGTCTTTATATTAATACTGTAAAACTTTTTAGAGTTGCAGAGCCTCCCTGACTACATAATTAGCCTCACCCACAGCATGCTACTCCCATCAAACTTGCTGTTGAACAGATTGTCTTTAGGTATCTCTGACAGTGTCTTTAAAAACCCCACTCTTGAAACATTTTTCAGGTTATCATTACTTTAAGGCAAGTATTCCAAGTTTTATCCTCTTCTCACCTAAAAGCTGACCAAAGAAGAACAGCTGTAAGTACCAAGAATTATTTATGGGCAGCCTGTTTGACACCTTCCCAAACTGACAGCAACAAGATCCTGAAGTTTCAATAAGGATGGAGTAATCCACAAAAACAACAACAAAAAAATCAGTTGGTTGTTTCAGTCCAACTCATATGATCACAGGATAATGCAGGTTCCATGTGACTTCAGGGGATCATTTAGCCCTACCTCCTGCCCAAAGCAGGGTCAAGGAAGACTCCCAAGTACAATATAATAAATAACCACCCCCTTGGCAGTTTCACTCCCATTCCAGGAACAAAATGAGTCACGGACCATTTTCTCTTACAAACGTTTCAGAACTGAACTCTAACCACACACAAAACAAAAGAATGGTGCAACAGTTCTTCTACAGAGCAAGCCATCTACCAACACTACAGAGGAATAAAATGCTCCATGACTGAAAGAAGAAAAACATTTGCCCTAAAGTTGGTATCTTTCACATCCCCATTTTTTTCATTCCAGAGTAAAAATAAAGTTAATTCTCTCACCTGTATATAATACCTGCCAAATCAAACATCCGCCGTGCAGCTGTCATTTCTGTAGTCTCATGATACTTGTCAGACATGAAAATAACTTCCTTTATGCCTAAAGAAGTCACATAGAAAAAATGTTAGAATTACACAAAAGAAAAATAGTAACATCTGGTGCACAAAATCAGAAGAAGCAGCATTCATCCACATGCTCTCCAACTACTTGGTACACCTCTACTGACAAATGTATGCTGTGTAAAATTGCTGAATGATCTTGCCTAAATCACTTAGGCAGGGGAGAAATAAAAAGGCTTCAAAAGAGAATTCACGAGCGTTTCATAGCTGATCAACACCTTCCTGTGTTTGCCAGACAATATGAATACCAATACACTCCAATTTAGTGCTGACCTTAGTGCATAAGGAAAAGCAGGAGTGACTACATTGAGAACAAGCAGCCAATCTACCTTGAAGACCATTTGATTTTGATTCTGTAAGTAAGAGAATTGTATGAAGCACAAATGCAGAATACCATCTTCCTTCACTCTTCACCCCTCTTGATTTCAAACCTTACTGAACCAAAATAAAGAAGCTTCTGTTTGCTGCTTTCTTCCTGTGGCCATTAGTAGTAAGAGACACTCCCTAGAACAGCAACCCATGCTGGGACTGCATGACTTTACTCAGAGAGCAAAATACATCCTACTTTAAGCAGAGATTTTTACAGAACTGAAGCCTGCTGCAGATACTGCCTAATCTCAAAAAAGGAGACACATTTAGGCCAGCACACTAGCTGCAGTGGCACAGATTTATAATAATTGTAATGAAAGACATAATTAAAATAGGATCATAGAAATCTTATGACATTTATGAGCAAAGATATTTTAAAATCTTCAAATATCTACTATGCATCACATTCAAATTAAAATTTCATGTATATACTCCCAACAGACCTTTTGTCATGCAGAAGTTTATTTCTTTCTGCCCTACTCTATTCAATGTGCCAGAGCACAGTAAAATTGACAGTAATTATATGCAAAGCCTGTGTTGTTCTTTGGCAGCTCCTGGTCTAAGAAGTTACAAACCTAAATTAGAAGCACGTTTAGAATCACAGTAGATGCAATTAGCACTGGAAAAATTTGGCACCATTCAGATGCAAAAAACCCCCACAAGTAGCATCTTATGAGGTTGACAGTGCAATTAATTTAGATCTAACATCAGCAATTTAAGATCAAATACATCTATTAGAAGATGCCAATGAGCAGGCAGCATTGCAACCCTGAAAAAGCAAGCTGGCACTACTGCTTACCTGCCTGGATGATGAGCTTTGCACATTCATTACATGGAAATAAGGCAACATACATGCTGCAGCCTTTCACATCAGCTGAGTTTTTGTTCATGATGGCATTCAATTCGGCATGGCACACTGATTAAACAAGGGAAGAAACAATTCATAATGCTGATCATTAAATAAATTGGTCAAACTAAAATTAAAGTGTTACAATATAATTGCTTGCATTATATTCAAAGGCAAATAGCTTGCACAGCTTATCATAAAGGGCAGAGAAAGAAATAAAAGCAGAAATACCAAGATCAATGAAGGTCAATTGTTCTGACCAGGCTGCTGATTAGTAATGATATCATTAAGTGCATTAGCACTGCCATTTGCTGACACCTATTGCAGGCAACAAAGCCGTAGGCTGTGGGCCAAGCCACTGCAACCACCCTTAGTGAAGCAATATCTCACAGCTTCACAACTCTCTGGAGTATCTAACTGCCAGTATAAAACAGCTCATTTATGTGTTTACATGCACAGATAGGAACAGTCTTATGGCTGTAGGAGTGCTCTGTGCGCTCTTAAAGGCAGCAGAACAGCCAAGTAAAACCGAGCAGCTCCGTCCTCTGGGCCTTAGAAAGGCTCAGCACTGCTGCAGGATTCTCCCAGCCACAGAATACACAGGACACACTTGGCCATAAAAACATCCAGCTTCAATATTAGAGTGACTTTACTGCTCATTAAAAGGTGCCAGACTTCATAAGCAGGAAAACAAAGTCCTGTATTTCTCCATGGATTTGAGAGAGGCCAGGTAGCAATGGAGCATCCTGCCTTGCTCCACCATAACACAGCAGCTCTTTCAGGACAGACAGCACCAGTGTTTACAATGAGTACAGAGCAGGTTATCTAATGTGTTACCAACACAGCTGAGAAGAACACAGTTTCTGTGTTGTCCATAATCAAGCTCTGAAAAAAACATTAGGATCTCTGCAAGAACTTCCTGTTTACTCCTAGGAATAACAGCAAGTTGCATAATTTATACACCTACCTACTAAGAAACTGCCTGCTGCCCTGACTTCTTAAACAGATGCTGAAGTGCGGTGTGGGTTTGAGATCATTTAGAGACCTGCATGTGCAGACAACTTTAAGAGGTTTTCCACTGCTTGTTGTGAAGAACAGATTTTTTCAAAAAGTCGTTTTCTTCTCCCTTGTGCCCATGTGAAAATTAAAACAGACCAAGCTGCACAGCACAACTTCATAGTAAACTTGGTGCTATATTGCTGACCTCTGTGTGAATGATCTCACCACACATATAACTGAGCACAGTACCTTCAACACGCAGGAATCATTGCTGAATGGAAATGTTTTCCATATGGGCTAAATGTCTGCATGGAATTTTCTATACAACAGCTAATGCAGTACAAATTTACAGCCTAACTTCCAGCACACAAACTTTCCCATGCAAGCAAGTCACAAAGGACTAAACACTCGCAAAAGAAAGCTCAGTATTGGCTTCCACCACGCCCATGTTATGCTGTCCACATACCTTCTCATAACCAGTAAAGCCAGAAACCAACACAAAAACCAGGAAATTGAAAAAGAAAAAAACCAGCCAATATCCAAGAACCATCACATTAAGGCATCTTTCATTTTTACCGTTTCTATTGCAACTATTATTGGGTCACCCTGTATTTTAAATATATACCATTAAGTGTATGAGAGATGCAGGTAAACGAACCAATACATTTAGAAAATCCAGAAAATAAGTTGAACTCCAAGTGCATTACTAAGGTGCACCAATCTTATAAAGCCTTTACAATAAATAGTCAGAGAATTATTTTTCTGTGGCTACAGAGGACTGAGTAAAAGAGCGACATAATTTCCACAACTGGAAGTAGCGGTTATGTCAACAGGACAGAAACATCACTTTAAAGTTTCTTTGGACAATATATTTGTGTTCTAGGCAGCAGTTTAAAATATAGAAGGCATCCAGAAACAAATATGTTTTCAAAGGCTCCCAAAACTAAAAAAGAAACAAAACTAATGGCTTTAGTAAATATTTTTCCTTCACTAAAACTCAGAAATCTTCAGCTGTAAAACCAGACAAGTTTCATTATTACTACTGCAACAAGTTTCCTTCCTGCACTAATGAGAGAAAAAGGTTCTTTTGGCAGACTTCTAAAAACTTTCAGAAACAAACCTCTTCCCAAGCAAAAACAAGATCAGGCCAAGAATAACTTAGAGAAGATAATCAGTTGGAGCAAGGGAAAACCATAAATTTTGCCTCCTGACCATCTTCACACAATCTGAAGTTAAGAAAAATTACAACTATCCCACGTGGACAGAAGACACAGAGACAGCAATAAGAAACAGACAAATCATTCCAAGACAAAAAGTACTTAAGTCTACAACAAACCCAGCAAGTTTTCATTTCAGATAGAAAATTAGGTACATTTTTCATGTGCCTAACCAAGTATTTCTTACTGAACTTATTGCAGAAACTGGTACAGGACCAGAACCTTGCACTGACTCCAGAGGTAATAACTTTCCATCCAGTGTTACTTTTTTGGTCTACTGGGCTATTAAATACCAAACCATTTTGTCTCAGTTGCTGTGATTTGAAACTATATTCAGGTAAGCTATCATTACACATTGTAATTTGTTTTATACATCTCCCTAGACATGTGCTACTTATAAAGGTTTATTATGCCAGATGGTTCTTAAGAAGGTGCTGGCATCAGACAAGTATTTTTAGGCTTTGTCCCACCATTTTTAATTCCCTCTTACTCATATTCACCTCTCTCTGACAAACAGGCATTGACAGGTAAGATAGGTCTATGACCCCCAGATTCTTCATATAGACCTCCCCAGCTTTTTTGAGAGACAGAAAACAAATTCAGAAGTCCAAAATCCTTCTTGTTAATGACTAACTAGTTTATATTTGGGGTGTTATGAAGTTTTCTAAGCTGTTAAGAGCTACTGCTAGTAGTTTAAATTGTTCTCTCTGAGATAGTAAGAAGCTAACTTAAAATGGCCTTTTACAGGTGCACAGTTTTCAGAACTCTGAAAATAGTTATCTTTAGGCAGACTAGTAAAACTAAGAATTTTTACAATACCCTATGAGGGGATCAAGAGCTTTGGTTTTAAAAAAAGAATATTCACATGTAGCCAACATAATATCAAGTCCACAACAGTGGTTTCCATTCTGGAGAAGTAGCTTGAAAAGTATTCTCAAATGGCTTCATTAGCTGAAGAAATAACCATGCAACGAGAAGTTAAGTGTGTGCTCTGACATTCCCACCACCTGCTACTAGGTTCATGAGAGGGGAAAAAAGGAAAAAAGCCAAAGAATGACTGCTTCATTACTGGTAGTATTAATTGCTAGTGTTTCTGTCTCTTATTGCATGCTGGTCTGTGTTGCATAGCTGAGGTAGCACTCATCCTTAAGCTCCCCTGTAAATAAGAGACGCCTGCTTACCCTATAAATGGTACCTTTTCAGGATTGAACATTGAACATGAGCATGTCCCCAGTGGGTTGCAGGGTCAGAAGTACTCCTCCCACATCCTAAAGGTGTTCTGACTAGCAATTTCATGAGAACCACAAGACTAGTCAAGGTGCTTAACAGTGTTTAAAGGCTTACATGCTTGACAAAGAGCATGCTAAGGACCACCATAACTTTAAAGACCTTTTAAAGAAGCAATCAGAGGAAGGGCTAAGGAGAATGACTTTTTAGTGCTATTAATTACTAATTGAGCCAGAGTAAGAATTTTGTTATCCTTTACTTGCTGGAACTCTGACACTGGACACAGCAAGAATCCCAGAAGGTATCAAAACATTAATTTAAGGAATGGAGTCTGGAGTGACAACCACTGGGGGCAGTGGTTGATGGATCTGGAATTTGTAGAATGACATCTATTTTTCTCAGCCTTTTTGAAAGCATAGGGATGGTTGCTGGTCACTTCATTAAGGGCAGGCAGGACACTGATGCTGGGCTGGCACTGCCCTCAGCCTCTCCTGCTGTTCTCTCTCTCTCCTCCTCTGTGCTGAAGTGCTGTGGTCAGGGCACAGAGGCAAGGATAACAGCAGCAGACTTGTTGGGAGGCCTAGCCTCTTCAGACTGCAGTAAGAAAAACAGAACCCCAGCCTCACAGCTTTCTTCCACAAGAACTGGAAAATGAAGCTGGGAACCACTCAGCCATTTATGAACATCACAAAACTTGCTGGGTCAGACCAGAGAAACACCTCTCAAAATGTGAGCAGCACTAGCTAACCCACCCTATTTCACAGCTTCTCCCATCCTGCTCCAAGCTGGTTCTACTCCTAGCAGAACACAGAAGTGTTTCTTAGCAGGCAAGTAGAAAAGAGGAACTATTGTTTCTAAATCTCCAAACTTTCTACAGGTTTGATGTATGACACCAGAAATGGACAAAAATCCATGCAGGATGAGAGTGAGTGGCTGTAAGAAGAGACCATCTCCTATAGATCCCCTTCCCAGCTGAAGCCTCATCTTTGCACTGCCAATTGGAGAGCACCACACTTCCTCAGAGTGCCTTAGCAAATTTTGTGCTGTCAAAATAACAGCTTCTACAAAACTAACATTTGCCTGAATATTGTTGAGTGTTCACTTCTCTGAAAAATTGACAAAAAGCTCATAATCCTAACACAAGGAAATGTTGATAACAGTTTGTTTCATTTTACACAGCAGGTACTGTTCAATTAGAGCATAATTTTTGCCACAGCACATATTTTATCATATTTGAACCTGTATAAATATTTGTAAGCATACTTATTCACTATTTTCTGTATTGCTCAGAGGTTTCTAAATTTGCCAGTCATTTTAATTTAAAACCCTTAATTAGAGACTGGTTGTCAAATGGATGTTCTTAGATTACAGTGGAGACAGAGGGCATAACAGGAGCACAGCAACTAGATTTAGTGGGAAGATTTGCATTAATAGGACAAAAATGTAGCATTTTAAATGATTGGTGAGAGGGAACTGAACATCAACAAATCCTCAGATTCATCTAACAGAAACAGAGGGCACACTTTTGACTCTGAAAATGAGAATTTTGCCTAATTACTAAGAAGCTTCTGCATATAGTACTGAACACAATGCTTCAGGAAGAGCTTTTAATCTTAGTAAAACTGGCCTTCCATTTCTCTCATGTGCACAGACACATCCCTGCTGCTGTTACTGACTGGCAGCCTGGAGCCAGTTCCAACATAACGATGACATCTTGATTTTGTGCTGTGAAAAATGGCACTCTGCAGAACTCTCTGCGCTTTCTGATATACCAAGGCCATACTGTTCAAATATTCACCACAACCAGAAGAAGGAAGAGCCTCCATCCACTTCAAGAGCCTCATAAGGACGCACAGTACCAATACACGTGATCCACGTCACTGTTCCTGTAATATCCAAATGCCCTGCAAATGTCTGCATCCTCTAAGGAATGGTGAACACTAGCTACCACGATTTGATGCCTTCTCTCAGTAGTAGCTCAGGTTACACCTGGATTTCCTAATCAAGCACAACACTGCCCCTAACAGTGAGCTGAGCAGAAGCCATGCCTGAGGGTGTGAGACAGACACATGCAGTATATTGCAGCAGACACAGGTAACCAAGGCCAATTTCAAACCAAGTTTCAAGATACAGGAAAATTCAAGAGTGACAGGACTTGTTTAACCTCACAACTGAAGTTCAAAAGGTAACTGTTATCAGTAAGTGCACTGGGAAGGAGGAAGGGTTAACCACAAGAAAAGCTAAAAAAACATTGCTGGCACATGGAACAACCTAAAAACTAACCACAGATAAATTTAGGGTAGAAATTGAAAGATTTTTAGCCATGAAACAGTAGCTGTAGCTGATCAGAGCTGTAGGGTCAGTGCATCCATCAGTTCTTCTGGAGCTCAATAAATTTATTACAGGATCACCTAACACCCTTCTGCAAAGATTGCCTGTGGGTCCAATCCTCTACTATGTCTATGCTGCTAAACACACAGGGCCAGGGACTGACGCCTGGCCCTGAGGCCAACTGGCACACACTGGCTCATGCTCATCTTGGGGCTCCATCAGCAACACACTGCCCTCAGGCCTCAGTTTCCTCCAGCTCCAGAGTCCTGTGGCACACACAGTTATTTTGTATGTCTCAGTTCAAAGTGCATAAAGAAGTGAGAAGACTTTTATGCAGCCCACCAGAGAGGGATTTTCAGAGCATGAAACAGAGTATGTGTTGCATATCTGCCAGTATGCCTGAGGGAAGGAGGAGGGTTAAGCATACCATCTCAGCAGGCTTTGCACTATAAGCTATACCTGATGACTGTTTTCTTTGCAGTCTTTTTCCAACCCTGGCCTCCGGAACACCACTGGAAGAGCAATAGTGAAGCTTTGTTCTGGAGAAAGCCACTAACAGTGGTGCAAAACACGGGAAGTGAGCTCAGCGTGTATGGCTAACCCACCGGAGTGCCCAGGACCAGGTGGTCAGCACTCAGATCCAACCCCAGACCTTTCTGTAGCACTGCAGATGCATGAAGTAGCTCCAGAAGACATCTTCCAACTTAGTGTGGTGGTACATGCACAATTACCACAGCTTCACCTAATAAGCTACACTGCAGTGATGAAAGTGCCATCGGTCCCGTGCTTAGCGAATGGAGCTCACAGTAAGATTGCTCTGTCTCTGAACAAGCCAGTCAGGAAGATGCAAGGATAAAAAGTTCAATTTACACAAATGCTGTGATGATTAGCAAAAGGAGAAAGGAAAAATGACAGTTTAATGAGATTTTAGCAGCAATTCTATGTGTCTCTGCATCTACCAAGAATTTTTTTAAGCAGAAGACTTTTTTTTTATATATACTTGTCTGGTCTGTCAACTGTGCTATCACGATTAATAAGAAATTGCTAGAGTTTAAATGATCTGTGAATTACAAAATAGGTTGTTTATTCATCACAGCTGACACTTTGTGTTGCAAAGTTGTGATTTTTTTAATGAGGTAAAGACTAAGATAATGGGGGGAAGGGCAGCAGTTAAACCAACTCCTGGAAATCAACTCAGCACTCCAAGGTGTTGTTAGTTAGCTCATTTTTTAAACATCACATGCTCCTCATCTTCTGCAGTCAGAGTTAACAAAAAGAAAAAATTTCTCACATGGTATTGCACAAAGATTCCTCACAGTACTTTTAGTTTAAACTGATCAGCTCAGATTTGAGTGCCTGGAATGTGCTCCAATGCCAGAGACCACCCACACTGATTTTAGCTCAGAACTGAGACTTTACAGCTGCATAAAAATTCAACCAAAATCAATATTCTGTTTTCAGTGCTTTATATTTAATCAATGGGCTAACACTTGTTTCCTCACCCTATAAATAAAGAGCAGTCATACTAAGTTGTATCATTATGGTCACAGCACTCTATGTAAAACTAGTGGCTCAGAGCAGACTTCAAATTTGGCTCTATATTGGGAATACACCTTTTACAAAAAATAATATAAATGGTCTTGAGAGTTACCATTAGAGGTTTTATAATAAATTGGTGAAGTGAACAAGGACAAAGTATTGAGGTTTTAAGAAGTCAAAAATATCAAACTGATGAATTACGTGCTGAGCTACTGCATATCATCTTTCACTTCAATGCTATAGAAAACCAGTAAATGATTTTTAGAAAGAAGTCTGAGTGAGCTCAGACTATGTCAAAACTCATGCAAGTTTAATTTCTCTGTCACATCAATTGTTAAAGTTACAAGTAAGAAACAGAAATAGTAGGCAGAGATAAATACTGGTCACTGGAAGAGAGTCAGTATATCTCTCCAAAATGTGAACTCTTGTGCTGACTTTCCCCCACCCACACAGAGAGAAAGAAAATTTCCCAAGGCTCTGATTCTCTCTTTTGTGTTTCTCTGCCCTGCCATTCCTGAGCTCAGGACAGGCTGAGATGCAGCCAAGGTTGAAGAAGCTCCTGTTTTTCCTGTGCCTGTGGCTTCTGCTGCGTTGGTGTCACACACGGACATGCAGCAGGAGCTGGAGTGGGTACAGAAAGATGAAGGGGGACTTAGGGAAGCACAGGGACTGTATGGTCTCCTATCAGTCCTACCCAAGGTCTCTTCCCCACATTGCAGGCCACAAGGTAGCCCAGTCTCCTCTGTTCCTGCAAACCACACCTGATCCAGAAGAGCCAGCCCTGCTGATAGGGCCCTTTAAATAACTTACAGAAGGCCAAACTATGCCTGCTGCAAAGACAAAGTCAAGATCCAAAGCAGCACTCAACCACATTTATCATGAAACCATCCTTGCTCTTTGCTCCTTTTGTCCACTTGGTAAATGGGAATCACATCAGAGGCTGAAATAAACAATGAAAGTCACCTCACCCATACAAGGGTAGACCCACGGCACACAGACTTCAAGACAAATGTTCAGCTTCTTCATAGTGTATACAACCTATGCCATCAACACCTGAAATGGAAATTTCCCACAACTACTGGAGTTTATAATTTTAATACCTGTATTTTAGCCCCAATCACTTTTTACATATACACACGCTGTAATTTCTGTGCAGACAAACACACAGAATCAGCAATTATCTGCATGCACTGCAACTGTTTGCTAATGAGCTGCTTCATGTTTACAGGCTTTCACTACCCAATCCAAAATGGCTAATATTTATGAACCTATTTCACCAAGAAGTCAGTCCTTCAAAGAGACTGATTTTTTTATCCTGGTGTACCACATATGGACACATTATCAGTATCAAGTGAGTGGAAGAAAACTGATTGGTACTTTACCAGCTGAACTTTCATAGATACAGACATCACAAGTCTAACCTGCCCACCACAAGAAGCCTTACCATAAGGATATTTTGTGTCTAGTCTATTTGCTCCTGTTCTCGTCCAGGGTAGTACATCATCGCTGCAACCATTAGGCATCCCATTGTATCCAATTCCAACAATCTTGTTTTCTGAATTTACAATGCAGGCACCAACCTAAATAAAATCAGATTTACATAGTACTAACAGCATGCAAAACAGAATGTCAACAATGAAGATGAGACATGAATAGTCAGTCCTACGATTTTCCTTTAAGAGCTACAAGCTTCACTTAGTCACACCATGTAGTAAGCAGGGCTACAATTGTACCTAACTGGTGGGGCTTTGAAATAAGTCAGGGCAGATACAACTCTGCTACCCCTCTGCTCATGCTGCTCCCATCCCAGCCTGCCAGCACTGTCTGCTTAAGAAATAACCTAGTTCAGGGAGCAGAAACAGCATTGAATGAACCCTAGTAAACACACAAGTTCAGCTCCCCAAACTGGCTTTCCAGCAGCAGTAGGAGCAACAGGTTCTGAAAGATGTAACAAATATAAGTGTTGGCTTGTGCAGGCCTCACAAGACTTTGTGGCTTGTTGCAAACATGCACAAAAATTCCAAACCTTTTAACTCTCACCCTTTATTGCTTCAACCTAAGTCTACAAAGAGACTCTTCCTAAAGAATGATCATATGTCCCATTTTTATGTTTTCTCCCTATATTTTTTGTTGAAATTGCAACAGTACTAATTTTAATTCACACAAGGTGCTTCTCAACCAGCCCTTGGGTAACAAAACTTTAGCCAAGTGAATAACCTTCAGAGAGCTAAGTGCTGTAATGGACAGAAGGAAGCAAACAGATTATTTTTCTGTGATTTGCTTCCTGATTTTTTTCACACAAAGGATGATGACTAACAGGAAGACTGGATCCTGCAGAACAAACAGCATGTTTCAGGAGCTGTATCAATCACCTGAAGTCAATATTGAACAATACTGAACAGAGGCACATGAAACATGTGAAAAATGGAAACAGATAGTGAAGCATAGGGAACAGGGGATCCTGAGGGAGGAACAAACTAGAAGAAAATTCCAGTCAACCCAATAACAAGCAAATACTCTTACAGGTGAGGAAAAGAAACTTGTAAAATGCTGTGTCTTAAAAAATTACAACCTAGAACTTCCAGCAGTTTTATCCTCTTCTAAAAGTGACTATATTTACTGGAAAAAGGAGACAAAATGCATGTATTATTTTAACTTCCAGATGAAAAGATGATTTATAAAACTCCAAGCTACAAATGTACACAGAATTATACATATGAGGTCAGGCCCAATAAGAGAATTTTTGTAACAGAAGGTGCTGACTATGTTAAAAACTGAATAGCTATACACTGAAATAACTTTTATTAAGAAATTCCTGAAACCACTATGTGTACATCTGACGTGATAGGCAATATAGATTAGGATAGATTAGGTTATCTTATTATTATATGTTACCTTCTTACCTGAGAGTTTGGATCCTTACTTCTTTGTGCTGACAGAAAAGCTACTGCCATAAAATATTCAGGCCATTCCAAATAATCCTCTCTTTTTTTGCAGGATGCTTCACTGCTGAAACAATAATTGACAGAAAAAACCAGCCATCAGCAAACACCACAGACCTAGAGTTACTACAAATTGTACTATTTTAATGTGCTCAAGTTTAAAGTAACCAGGATCAGAATGTGGCTAAGACCACACATTCACTAATATTTTGATAGTAAAACCATCATTTTCAAGTGCTTTCCAGGAACTTATACATGCAGCATTTCCTTTCAAGGAAAAGGCATCAAGCAAGGTTGCAAATTACATTTTTAGATAAGAAGGCTGAGATATTCAGAGCACTGAGCAATTCAAAGACAGAGCAATTTATCCTTTATAGATAACACCTTGTGTATTTCTAAGGTTCGGGTATATCATGTACTGCCATTCTTCTCACCCAAACAACATAATCTTTTTTATGATGACTGTGATAACTGCCAACCTCTAATCTAAGTTATTTTGTACTTCTGCCTACAAGTGCTCAGTAGCTTCCTATTTGGTAACTTCCTCTGCAGGCATTAATATCTGTTATCACCCTAAGTTTACCTCTTGTTACAACATTTACCACCAAAGATCTGAGGCCATTCCAACAGTTCCTTGCTAATTTTCTCTTGTGATTTTGTCTTATGAAGCCTTCTGGAAACTGACAGGAGATGGGTTCAAGAACTTTTCCTTTAGAAATAATATACAGAAATGCCACAAAAGGTTGCTTCTTTCCCTGCCCTGAAGGGTAGATTTGGGGGAATGAGAGAGGAATTTTCTCATGCCTACTTATGGGTGAAAGCCTGCTCAGACAGTGTAAGACACAACAAGGGAATTTCTGTGCTTTTCAGCTCAAAGAAAAGAAAGGCAGATATCTCCCTCTCCACACATACATTTAAGCTTTGAAATTTTGAAACAGAAGATCAAATTGAAAGAAATTTCCCCCAAACTTTCTCACCTATCATTGCTACAACTTGAAAACCAAACCAATGGAACATCCCAAATACAATATTTAGCCTATCAAAATACAAGGGGCACAGTACTTTTCTTTTTGATCTCCTCTTACCAAAAACTACAGATTAAGACCAAGATGCCCATCTTGTGATGTACAGCTATACAGAAAAATTCATCACAGGTAACTGCAAGCAGCAAGACATCTCCTAGCAACACTAGTACCAGCACTTTCAGCAGACAAACATCAGCAGGCAAGTGTTTAGTTAATCATTATTTTTATAACTAAAACCATGTATTAGAGGCTTGCAGTTAGCTTGTCATAAAAGAGGTTACAGTCTTTGAGTGAAAACAATGATAAAACTGTACTTTAGAAACCTACAATGTGCTATTTACCAAAGACAAATTGCTAGTTTTGAATAGTCTGTATGTGGCACATTACAAGTTAGCAATTTTGGCTTGTTCTTGGAATGAATGAGGATCACCTTTAAGGCCACCATCTCAAAGCAAGGAGGGAAGAACACACACTCTTGATGTAACCCACACACCTCTCTCACACTTTGACAACATTGCAAACAGTGCCCAGAACTGTCAATTGTCAAAGCAAACACACAAATCAAGTATGTGATTCTAAAAATGCCCAAACTGACTTGATTCACTGTAACTAAAGGGCTGGGGCTATATCCTACCGAGAAGAAAAAGTGCTCAGAGCAAGAAGAGATTAAACACATACCCTCACACCACTCTGTGCCAAACTGAACTTTGCCAGGTTAACTAAAACATCAAGAAAATGTTTCAGCTGTACGATTATTTAAAATACCTCCAAAAAAGGGATTTACAACATCTAAACCACAACTGGACTCTCAATGATCACTTCTGGCTAAGTGACATTCACAAGGATGTCTTTGGAGAGGGATAAAACACAATGCAGAACTACACTGAATAAACCATTCTGGGAAAAGGGCCCCAGAAAGATAGCAGTACTCTGAACTAAGAGGTTGTGAGATCTCCTTTTGTTAAATTATTCCCTAGCAACTCTACTTATTCAAAACATAACAAAAGCTAGTATTTACAAATACAGAACTGTATGTAAGTGGAGGTCCCTCAGAGCACCAACTTCACAGGGAGAAGAGCATAGCTAAAAAATAAGCAGAAGGCTTACATCAAAGAGAAATAAACCCCCCCCAAAGCCCTTACTCAATTACTTCTACTTAACATCACCATGTCTGGCAAGACAATTCCCTTACTCAGTGCACAAGAATTCAGGAGTGTGAAATGGGTATAAACCACTTAATTTCTGATTGAGCAGAAGCCAAGGCCTTGGCTAGCAGTCAAGCACACACATGAAAATTAGTTTATGGATTTGGGGCAGCTGATAATCTTCTTTATGCTCATTTGCAAGCTCTAGAATTGCATGAATGAAAGCTACTCTAGAAAATACTATAGCTAGCTGTAAAACAGGCAATCAAGGCTTACCCTTCGGATAATCTATAAGAACTTCTGAATAAAAATAACAGAAACTGAAAGCTATGAAGAATACTGCCAAGAACAATGGGGAGAAAGAAAAACCTAAATTTTAGAATAATTAGTAGTCTATAGAAAATTTTGTAAACATTATTTCAAGGGAAAATAGAGAAAAAGATTCTATAACTAGAGAACACTGCCTCCCTTTTCACTTCTTTTTCATCCATCTAGGCTTCAAGTAAGCTGTGACACCATCTGAAAAAGGAACAAATGTCATTCAGCTACTTAAAAAATGGTCTAGCATAACAAAAATTTATTTTGAGAATCCTAAAACAGAATTTGTAATCTCAAATTTTTTCATACGACAATTATGACAGCTATACCACAATATAGTACAGCAGGAGGAGTGGGGGGGTATCAGATCAATCTCAGTCTTTTATTAAGTTTTTCCTCTGCTTCCTTATCTTTGATGTCATGTGCATTGTATTACAACTCTATTCGAGCAGCATTATTCCCCAGTATCATGTATACTTACTACTGATGACCAACTATCAATACCATGGCATTGAAATCACAGGTAAAAAGTGAAGCGTGTATTAAAAATAAGAAATAAACATCCTCAAATAAGCTCTTCCTCCCCAAAAGCCAAACAGGATACTGACTCTTGATGACCTTTAATACAAGCTTCTTATTTAAATCTCATATTTTATTATCATTACTAGATTAAATGAATGTGGGATTTCCTTTACTTGGGGCTTCTCATTTTTCCCATCATATAGGTACTGAGATAGGGTCATTACATATTCCGTACTGGGAAGGAAGGTTTTCAAAGAGAAAACTCAATCTTTCTTACAGAAAAACAGTACTCAGTTCATTGCAAATTAGTTGTATTCACAATTTTCTTGGGAGATAACCCATCAAACCTGTAAAAATAAACATTGTGTTTGAATACTGAGCCTCAATCAAGCAGTATAAGAACACTTCCCTTCACTGAACGTACTTCACTTCTACAGAGTCACTTCTGACTTTAATTAATTGCCTATTACTCACGCCGGTCCTCATTTCCGGAAATAATGAACACAAGACACCCTGCATGCTCTTCTTCCCATCCCAGCGATTACGAAACCCACGTCAAACAGGCCGTGCCCTCACCACAGAGCCTTCAGGGGCTCCAGGAAACGCCTCCCCACCGGGAAGGATCTCCCCCGGCACGGCGCTGCCCGGGCAGCTGCCGGCTGCGCGGACCTTCTCGTCCTGTCCCGGAGGACTCCAGCGTCCCTCCTTCCCTCCCGTCCCGGAGGATTCCAGCTTCCCTCCTTCCCTCCCGTCCCGGAGGATTCCAGCTTCCCTTCCTCCCTCCCTCCTTCCCTCCCGTCCCGGAGGACTCCAGCTTCCCTCCCTCGCGTCCCGGAGGATTCCACCTTCCCTCCCTGCCGCCCTCACAGGCCGGGGTGGCCGCACGCCCCGCCACCAGGGCTTCCCCCGCGGCCCGGCCCGCCCGGGAAAAGTTTAGCCAGCCGGCGTGCGAGGGGAGCGCGGTGGCGGTGGGGGAGGGAGCCCGGGCCGGCGGGCGGGAGGAGCTGGCGAGGCCTCCCGCGGGCCCCGCACTCGCGTACCCGTTCGGCCGGGGGCCGCTCATGGTGCCGCGGCCACGCTGCGTTCGCCGCTTTCGCCGCTTGGCGCCTCAGCGCGGGAGGGCGGGGCCGGGGGCGGGCCGGGGGTGCCGAGCCGCGCCCCGAGCGGCCCGGCCGGAGCCCGGCTGCGGATGCGCCCCGGAGCTGATCCCGCTGCCACGAGACCCCGCGACGCTGTAAACCAGTCACTCGAATGTCTGTTCAGCTTTCTGACAGATGTT
Organism: Melozone crissalis; assembly: GCF_028551555.1. Lineage (NCBI taxonomy): Eukaryota > Metazoa > Chordata > Aves > Passeriformes > Passerellidae > Melozone > Melozone crissalis. The sequence goes on along the minus strand of NW_026535784.1, from coordinate 27,266,303 downwards.
GCTTCTAATGTTATGCTTTGACATAAGCATGCGGGTTTTCGCCCTGCTCACGCTGTTGAGGTAAATGTTGTTTATTAAAGCTTGACATTCACATATTAAAACGTCGAAAAATCTGAGTTTTTATTTGTTCTCTGGATATAAAATTGATGTGAAAATTGAGTTATGGTTTATTTATTATGGTTTATATACCTCCAGCTGCTGCCAGATCGTAGAAGTCTCCCAGGATGCACAGGTAGCTGAACATATATATTTATATATATGTGAAAAATTTGTATTTTATGATTGGCTTTTCGCAAATATTAAAATTAATATTATATGTGTTATGTTAGAAAGTTATGCTGGATTAATTCTCTTAAGTTGTGTGTTAAATATAGTTTTAGGTTATAACATAATGTTAAAATAGAAACTGTGTTATGTAAGATACTTTTTTTAAAGAAATGACTGGCAGTGAGATAGCAGCCAGAGGACACCTAAATCTTTCAGAGAAAAAGAATTTATTGCTCTCTTAACAGAAGAAACAAACTTCTTCCCACCTCGCTCAGTCATGAAGATGCCATTAGGATTAAGAGGAAGAAGTTGATGATGACCAGACAGAATCCTTTGTTTGAATGGAATTTATGCATCATGGATGAGATGTATGAATATGCAACAGGCTATTGTTTTTAAGGATTAATCCTCTGTTAACGTGTGTCCTTTTTCAGGCTTATGTTGCCCAGGAAAAGGTACCCAGACTGTCTATTGTCTCATATTGTCCTAATCCAAATTGTCCAAATTATTACTACTCTAATTACATGGCTATTTTTATAACCATTTTATTACTATTAAACTTTTAAAATTTTAAAAACAAGTGATTGGTGTTTTTCACATATATATATTCCATTGCAGTGCAAAATAAGAGGTACGATAATAAATATTAAATGTTGATATCACGTGTGCTGTTCCTTGTGTGAGAAGCTGCCTACCTTGGCTGGCTGGCTGGCTGCCTCTAGGGCATGCCTTTATGGAAGCACGCAATGGGAGCAAGGTACACATGTTTGCTCCACGGGGCTGGAGGCATCAAGTGAGGAGTGCCCGAACGCGGTCGAACGTGACCCATTCGGTTCCCACTGGAGGCAGTGACAGGGGCAGCGAACTCCGTGATGGACAGAAGGAAAGCACTTGCCTTGGAGAGCATCCCCAAGAGGGGTTTGTGTGCGCCAGCCATGGGCTTGCACTGCATGTGAGCTGCACCACTGATCTGAATGCGGCCAACTGACGGGGCTGAGAGAATGGCTTCCTGCAGCCCGATCAAAAATCTCCCTCTTCATCCGGGAGGATGCTTCAGGTTGGAAAACAGGACATTTTTGGGAAACTGGGTACACAGCATCTCAGGAGCTGTCTTTATAGTGCCCCCTTATTGACTAGGTGCACAGAAGTTGCACAATTAGTTATCCTACCACACCAACATGAGTGCAAGAAGATGGCTAAGCCAAGGAACCTGTCATGCTCATAGTTATTCTTGAAGCTATGCCAAATCAGCAGTGATCAACACAGAGGAGCATATTGCTAATATGTTTTCATATTAAGATTGCTGTATCAGTTAGCTTTTTTTTAGACAACTGACAAACTATCAAATATGAAAATGTTACTTAATTTCACAGATATTCCTATTCAGTTGTAACCAGAAAACTTGGCAAAAGCAACCTGTTATACTTCAACTGACAAGTTTTCCAGCCCTCAGAGTGGGAAAACATAGCTATTTCAGTTTGCAAGACTTCTATTGGCATAATTTCATATGGACAACAAATGTTCATATATGGTTTGTTAATGAATGAAAAGGAACTATTTAAATGCAAGAAAAAGAAGACAAATTTAATGAAAGTAGCATCATTCAGGAAAGCATGAGCCTGAAGGTGAAATGAAAGACCTGATGATGGTTGATCATTAAGACGGTTAAAGAGCATGCAATTAATCTGGAGGGAAAAAAATAGCATAATTCAGTTCAAAAAGCTCTCTACTGTCTGTGTGTCTGTTTCTGCTCTCTTTAAGTATGAATTAAAATTGCGGTACTACAATTATCCATGCCAAATTCATTATTTTTCATAATTAGGATTCTGAGGATAAACCCATAACATTTACTAACTATTACTAGTACTTATAATATGGCCTGAGGAAGAAAACTTCTGGTGGAATTTTAGTTAGTAGACTCCTGTAATGTTGCTAAGTGGCACATCTTCTGGAAACCTTGCTACATTTTTATTTCCCCTAGGTTTTTTCAAAGAGTTATACTGAAAACTCTTGTGGCCAAGTTGTGACTTGTTCTTCTGACAATGTGCTGTTGTATCTGACATAACAGCCTCTTTCTTTAAGCACACATGGCAAGAAGGGTACACCTGGACTAGGCAAGATTTAGGCCAGGATCCTGTGTTCTAAACACAGGGTTGTGCTGAGGGTAGGTACCTTGACTTACTACTACAGGTGTGGGGCAAAATCATGCTGCCTGGCAGGTTCCATAGGACTTCTCCAGCTGTTGCCTGCTTTGCAAACGCAGCAGCTACCCTGGATCAGCTGTCTGAATCCTTCTCTCCATTAACTCTGAGATCCAGAAGTTTATTTACACCTGTCATCTGCCTCAGAAGCATTCAGATCTCTGTGACAGAACTAGAGGGCTCTAACTCAAAACCCCTGTTAAGACAGACATGCATTCAAATAGGCCAAATTTCTTTTAAATTTATGTCTGAACTCTACTCCTGTCCTTGCACGTTCCTCTCTTGTTCCATAGAAGGAGGATATATATTAAAAAGTTTCAAGTATCTCAGGTAATCTTTCATTAGTTATTTTTGTTTGTGTCTCATTTCCTAACAGGGTCCCAAGTGTGGACTATTATGACTTTGCCGGATAGATGTCAATAAACAATCTGAGCTGATTACAAATAATTCAGATGCTCTTATTAATGAAAAGTGGTACAAGTTTCAAAGACATGCTAAATATGTAACCATCTGTCAAGTTGCTTATATTTTTAGCTTACTTCTTATGAAACATTCACATCTACCTTTTGTCAATTTTGATAAAAGCAAACTTAGTTGAGTTAGGGGAACCCCCAGTTTACAGACCCCCCTCAATTTCTTGTTGCTTGCCAACAGACTCTTTTAACTTTGCTGGCAAGCAAGATCTCTCCCCAAAAGTACCATATGTATAAGTTGTTGCTCAGAGAGCAATGTTTGCTATTTGGCAGAATATGGAGCATGCAATTTGGTAGTCCACCCTGAAATCAATCTCAAAACTTAAGGGAAAAGTAAAAAGAAATTGCTAATGAGCTGTTGTCTTTTTTTCTAATAGAATGAATTTTTCAGGAACTAATTACTATGTTTGAAGAGAAAGACAAATAAATATGACAGTATGTCTTTATATCTTTGTCTTACAGAGAAGAAATTGCTCTTGGAGAAAATAATTTTCATAGCTAGAGAACATTATTTTTTAGGCAAGACTCATCTTCTAAATATTTTTCCAAATAGGAATTTCTACCTGAGTTAAACTTTTCCATCCATACTTGCTTACAGTCTGAGGAGCACATTAAATACAAATGCAGCTGCTGGTATATGCTGCAGTTCTGAATTTCTATACATAATCTAATAAAGAATATGAAGTTATGGCTTCCTCACTGCTCAAATAACATTTGTTGCAATGTCAGGCTTTGTACTGTGAACAAAGTCCTATTTTGGAACCCCCTTGCTGGAAGACCTAAACAGGGTTAGCTGCAGAAGCTTGTTAGCAAACCAGCCCATTAATAGACTGCAATAAACTGTTAGATTTTTATATTGTAGCATTTTCTGTAGGGAGCATAACTATGTCAGAATTACTATAGGATTTTTACCTTTAGCATATAATTCTTTATACTATGCAGTTTTGGAACTACTTATTCATAAAGATGGTAAGAAATGCAACTTATTACCAGCCTTTGATTAAAACCAAATAGGATGATATCATGGTAATTATGGTGCTAATGGAAGCCTGTTGCAAATCCAGTATTTTCAAAGTCAGGTGCCAAAATTCAGGACATTGAAATCTGTGTTTAGATGCCTACCTTTTTTACAGATTTATAAGCAGTAAATGCCAGAGATTCTTGTGCATGGTATCTGTCAGAGTCAGTCAAGCCAATATTTAGGTATTTTTATGCTTTTCATGTCCTAATAGGAAATCATTACTCTTCTCTATTCTTAGATTTTGATGGCTTGTTTATTAGGTTACCTTTCTATAGCATCTGTTCCTTGAAAACTAGAATCTAGTGTTAGATTTAAGTTCTCTTTCTGTCCAAGTGAGATACTATTTTGAGTATCACATTCTCAGTATTTCAGAGAAAATTCTGCAAAATTCCCTAAATCCAGAATTTTTGCACTTTATTCTCTCTGGGGTCAGAAATAAGCATATAAATTATACTCTTTAAACAGTCTTCTGATCAATTTTTAAAGCTACACATTTTTTCATGTCAAATAAAAATTTTATGGACATACAGTGACTTCTGAATTTTAACTGTTTTCTTGTTTTATTCATACTTAGGGTTCTAGTTATAGGTAAATATTGTCTTTGCAGAACCTTGATCACCTAATTTTTTCTTTGGTATCAGTATATTCTCCAGCTAGATTTGCTCTTTCTCTATGCTGTGTGTTATTTGCTGATGCTCTGTTTGTTTTTTCCTGATGTTTGTATCTGTCTCTGACTAGTCCTCTAATTTTGAAACTCCTTTTCCATTCATACTTGCTCTTATTCACATCCAAATTCCCCTTTTAAGGCAGTCTCATACAATTTCATACCAAATTCAAAACACAACACTGTACCAGCTACTAAGAAAAAATGTAACATCATTCCAGCTAAAACCAGGACCGCAGAACACAGGTGCTAGAAAAACGGAAGATATTGCACATGATCTTTTTTCCTATCTCCATCCACAACTGGAAATTACAGATAATCTTGCTAAGCTGTGCTTCGGAAAGTAAACTGAGACACAAAGTCTCAGACTGCAAGTCTTCTGGCAATCCTAGTGATTCCTTCCAAAACATGAATTACCTTCTTTGCCCACCCATACTAGTCATAATCACAGATACTCCCTAGTTGGAAGCAAGAAATTAATTTTTGGCTTTCAGTATAAAATTTCACTTCCTTGGCATGCTGCTTCTAGACTCAGCAGCTGCCTACATACTTCATAGACTTCTTTTTCTTCTGTTACCTTCCCCTTATTTTTCAAGGCTATTTTTAATATCTAAGAAGGTTATCTTCTATTTCCGTCCTTTCTGATTTGGCAAGATTTTCCTGTGATGATATAGTAGCTTTTCACACTACATCTACGAGTTTTCCCCTGTCCTCAAATCTCTTGCAGTGTATCAACTTGCAAAAACTCCAAAATAACATTATCTGTAATCTTTACATCAGATACATTCTAAAGACAGAAATTTTTACTCTTCCATACAAGTTATATTGAATACACGTATCCCTTCATATTTGGGCAAACTAGTTTGCTGTTAGTAATTTTTTCTTCTCCTGATACAAATTCCACTTATACTTGTCTTTTTTTATTCAGTGGAACTTCTGTCTAACCTTCTTTATGTTTATGATAAGCTTTAGATTTTGACTATGGAGAATTTTCCTATTTTTATTTATAATTTCCTGTAATTTATCTTAATTGTATCTTTAGATTTCATTATTACACCGTGTTAACCTTCATGTAAGAGCTGCTATACAGAATCATTTTCTTACATCTTTATATGGGATTTAGCATGGAAGGTTTTAAGCAATGTGCTAAACCCATTCTGTGATGAGAGATGAATTACCCCTTCAGCTAACCTGTGGATTGGGGGGGGGGGGGGGGGGCAAGACAGTATCACGGCATTCTCACATACACTGGCTAATTTAACTAAGTTAAAAAAAATAAAATGAACTGTTGCACTCACTCTGGGCTTGTCCTGTGTCTCACCTCAGCATGATGAAATCTCTTCAACCTACTTACTTGCCTTTCAAATTGCCAATACACCCAATTCTCCAAATTAGCTTCAAACACATTTTCCTTCCTTAGTGGGAGGATAACTGCTCTGTCCCTAGGACATAACACCAGGAGAACAGTGAGACACAAGGCACAATGCCTTCATTTTGTAACATCCTGAGTGTTAGCTTGGCATCAGGGCAGAGGGAGCTCAGGTGCCACTATCATATTATATGTGAATACTTTTCATCTCTTCTGCATTCTGGCTGTTTCCTAACCTCATTGAACTAATTACACAAGGGCAACTAACAGCCACACTGCTCTAACTTATCAATAATGAAAAGTGAGCTGGAGCTGTCAGGAAATACATTTGACATCCTAACTTGGAAGAACAAGAACTCTATGCTCCCACTGTAGATATGAGGGGAAATATAACCATTAGTAAACCTAATTTCTTTCATAAGCAGAGCTGACAGCATGATTCCTTTTCAATATTTCCTGGTACTTCCCTATTATGAGATTCTGCTTTTAGTCATCTACATCAGACAAACATGATTTGTTCAGACTGAAATAGCCCAAGCTGAGCACTCGCTACTACTAAGATTATTTTTTTATCTTTCAGTTTGTATCCATACTTTTTATGCTGTTGTAACTTTAAAACCATTCTAAATAAAAATATATTCACATTAGGAAGACTGACTCAGATGGCAAAGACATCATACAGTGAATGAGGAGTTTTAGCATGGAGGCACAGCAGCTCTGAGCTACAAAAGAGATGATTAGGTAAAGAAGGCAAAGAGCAGGATGTGATTTTGAAGTAGGGATCATTAAGGAATTCAAAAGTGGATGGGCTATAGACTGTGGAAAGGGAAGACAGACATTAGTTAAGATTTATCCAATTCTTATTTTTCAGAATACAACAGAATGTTTTTAGGGTTCAAATTATTGAAGAAAAACTGTCTTTTGAAGCCAGCCTTCACAGCAGCCTAGGGAGATAAAAAAATTAAATAACAGATGTGCTTTATTTTTTTCAGAACTGAGGAAGCAAAAGGGAACTGATATGCGATATTCTTCCTTTACAGAAAAGTAAACTAAAAAACTCCCTATTAGTTCTACAAAAACTTCAATAGGCTCTATAGGGACAGTAAGAAGGAGAACTCCAAATCACTCTGCTGGTATAAATGTCCTCTGGGGTAAGCACTTTTCCACAGAAGATAAATGTCCTAAACAGGCAAAAATAAGAAACAGGCCAAAAATCCTAAGAATTTTATGATCTTTGTGAAGACTGGCTACTCCTGTCGTGACAACTTTTTAGAATAAAAATGGTTTTTATGCAGTGTCTGTTAAATTGACTTTAGTGGTCTTTTAAAGGATTACGAAACACAGGATTCTTGTAGGAAGATATTCTATGGATCAATTTCTTTGTGCATTTTGTGTTAGAAAATTCTTCAGTGTTTTGAACAGCACTTCAGCTGATTTGCAATACAAGAACCTGAAATTAGCACACTGGGATCAATATTGAGCAATATTTTGTCTCTGAAAGAAATTCACTCTGACAGAGATGAGTAAGAGCAGTGCAAGGAAATGGAGACTCTGGCTAAAAAGCTGGATAGAGAAATCTCCTACAAAGCAGTACAAATTAGTTGATGTCACCAGAGCAAGAAAACCATAGTGACAGAACAAAATGTTATCCAGGTTCCAGAATACTTTATTATCACCACCCTAGGTCACTAAGCTTCACAAGCTATATCCATCAAATTTGATAGCAGTATATATACTCACAGCTGAAGCTAGAAGGTGCAGTGCTTTAATATACTAACGATGTACATTAAGACACCTGGGTTCAAAGTCAGTTTATGACAGGAACAAAATGAGTTTGTTGGTCTCAGCCTGCACTCTAGTGGACAATTGCACATAAACCCAATCCTGAGAAGAATCCCAAGATTTACATTTGTTGGCCAAAACATATGGTGAAATTCATATTCTCTGTATGTTATTAAAACCAAAATATTTTTGCATTTTGTGCTCTTCTGAAACACAGCAAGATGAGACATTTCCATCAGCATGTCTTTAATACTGTGTTCAGTATTCAGTTACCAGCATTTGAAAGAATACAACAGAAGGTGACACACTACAATGGAAGGCAGCAAAGGCAATAAAATGCTTCCATGTTAGAGGGAAAATGGAGATATGAGGACATTCTGCCATAGCAGACATATATAATGTTTATGAGTAGGTAAAATATTTATCTTTATTTACCTTTTTTATAATAAAGGACACTGTGAAACAAAAAAATCTGTTACACTTAACAATGATAAAAAATATTTTTTTCACACATAATTAGCCTGCAAACTCGGGTTTGAAAGGCATCTTAGAGGCCAGACTTAAACAGAACTTAAAAAAAAAATAATGCTGTTACATGAATAATAAGAATAGCAAGGTAAGATAGTATTAAAGAGACTCAACACTAACATGAGGGAATCAAACTCTCACGATTCAAGATATAAAACAAATTGCTTTAAGCATGGGCAGAAACTATACCCACAGATGTTTTATTCCATTAGTGTATTCCATACAAGGTTTACACATTTCAGTGGGCAGCCAGTAGAATGCTGGAGTCTCAGATTTGTGTAGTCTGTGGTATTTCCTATTTGAAGAAATTAGCTGCAAAATGTTGTCTGGAACTCTAACCCCACTTCAGGTTATTGCCCTTTATATTGTTTAACTTCTGACCAATCAAGTGAACAATAGTGATACCCAAGCATTTACAGTTACAGTCATATGTCAACTACAGAGGCAATGTAAAAAAATTTATTGAGTAATCCTGTCTTTTCAAAATTTTATTTAAATATAAAAAAATGTTTGTTATCACTAGCTTCAAATTGACCATCACATACTATACATATAATATTAATATAAATACCTATTTTTAAGAGTCTTTCGATCTGTCCTAGTCCAAGCTGACCTTTTCACCATGTCATCTACAGCATTCATTTTCTGGAGTGTTTGAACACTTTTACAAGCCTGCATTTCAAGATCAAGATATAATGAAAATTCATTTTTTAATACAAATAATGTTCACCTTATGGTACGGCTACTGTTTAGCATGTCTGGAAGGGTACGCTTATAGATTTTTCATAGTTAGAAAGCAGTCTTTGTCTGTCTTTTAATGACAGAGCAGTCTCTCTGATAGTATTCTGAGTCCAAATTTAGAAAGTCATCAATTTTTGTAAAATAATATTGCCCTCAATTTCACGAAGAAGTGAACCTCCAGAGAAACTTTAAAGTGCAATTTATCAACATTAATTTCCTACATCCCCATAGTTACTATTATACTATTTGTTTATCAAAACTCTTACTTCCATGTTGCTTTCATAATTACTACTTCTGATTATTTTATTCCCATTCTTCTGATAGTTCATGGTTTTCCAAAAGGTTGAGCCAATAAATATTAATGTGAAAATATGACTAATCATTTACAAAGCCCCCACATTTTTTCTAGATTTTGTAGATAAAAACTGAATTTTAACTACTTTTTAAAAGTGAACTAAGTGAATCTGAAAGTCTCTAAAATCACAAAACAAACAAAGAAATTTTAATCTCTTGTGGAAAGGAGCTGAACTCATAAATTCTGCTTATGCAAAGACAGCAATATGCTTCCATGAGTAAAATCTTGCTCCAAAACTATGTTTTAATGGAATACCTTGACAAGAATAATTTCTTTGAAGATAAAAAAAAATAATTAGAAATGTTAAATAGGACCCAAATTTGTCAAGCATAACACAGAGGAATGAAACAGCTAATGCTCATATAACTTCAAAAGAATTTGAATTATGCACTTAAATTCAGACTTGTAGCATGAACTAAGATAATTACCACGAAAACAGAAGCTTTTGTAGTCAATAACAGTCATTGGATTGAGTTTGTCAATTTTTCTGAGCTGACAAATGAAAGGTGATAGCTGCTGAAATGAGCTGTGGATTATATGAGAAGTACTACGGTCTGTAAGAGCTAATGCTTTTATTCTCAAAGCCTGAAGCTGAAAAAGCATTAATAAAACCATTTATACCTAGCTAGTTTTAGTGCATCAGGTACCTAGGAAAGAAAGGTTTCTTGATAGAGGTAGTCTTTGTTTATACTTGGCATCAAACACAGCTTTCTAAAAATGTTTTTCTGCTCTATTCTCCTGATAATTCAACAGCAGTAGGACCAAGAAAACCTTGTCAGAAGTACCAGCTGCTTGCCCAGAATTTCTGTTGTACTCATGACCACCCGCTGGCAAATACTAATGCACAGAACAAAAATAAGATAGCTACAGCTCAAAATGGATAGCACAGGAAGTGGGATATAGCAAGTGCACGGACAGGAGAAATCCCACCCATGTACGAGTGGTGCCTCACTGCTAGAGAATAAATAAATAAAACCCAGTATTTACGCTATGCAAGATCTTAATCTTTATTTGTGATCTTGTAAAAGAGCATAAAATCCTTTCCTTTCTGCAGAGCAGAGATCTGTGCATACTAAAGGAGGAACACACTGTAACCATGACTATGTATTCCAGGGATATAAACCACTGAATGACAGCTCAGGATCAGTCAAAGCTGATCAAAGCCTCAGGAATTTTATCTCCCCAAATTCTGTGGGAGCCCACTGTGACAAGCTTATCTCTTTGATCCCAAATTTAGAATATGTCAAAATAGGTTAATCCTACATGTTTATTTTCACACTTGACAATATTTTTAAAATTAAAATGGTAGGCAGGACTCAAGCTTTCAATTTTCTCACTGGTTTCTCACTTTCACTTGGAAAGTGCCATGGCACAAAGTTCTAACTTTTGAATTTCACTTTTTGGCTGAAGTATTTTCATCTTTTCCTAAGGTCTTCAAAAGGTTTCTGAATTGGTTTGCAGAGAAATATGAGTGTTAAAAAAACCTTAGAACAAAAGTCTTAAAAAGTGCCATGGAAAGGAAGTAAGAAGAACCCCCACCTGTTACTATTTTTACATCTCATTATTTTCAAAAGTTGTTGGTTTTTTACTGCTGTAATTGAATTTTCTTAGCCATGGTACAGATATGGTAGAGATTTCCCAGACCAGGCAGTCAGTTCCCTGTACCCAAAGGTATGGTGCATCCAGACAAGCAGGTCATCACCTTGAGCAATGGATCTTCCAATGAGCCTGACTAGCAGCTGAGTTACCCAAGGCTGATGAGAGGGGAACCCTACCCCTGCCTTCTGCTCAGTCTCACATTCATTCTCTGCAATCTCACCACCACTTCTGCACAGAGCGCCAACACTGAGCCGTCCCTTTGGTTCTGCTGGCCCTGGGTGTGCCAGACCCGTGACACATCTGGGTCACTGAACACCTACCATGAGGGGCTGTCCCTGGTGCTTTAGCAGGGAAGCTCAAGGCATATCTACAGCCTGACTGTGCACAGCATCACTTTCATTACAACTCTCACTCCAGATGTGACACCAGTAAGAGCCCCACAAAAATACAAATGGGGACAACTGTCCACTAAAACCGATAGTGCTACGAGGGAGGGAAGCACAGGGTGCCTGCGTGAATTAAATAGGACTAGGGGGAAAAAGCAAGGGCAAGTAAGCACACAGAAAGTCCTAGACCAGCAGATATTCCCCCACATTTTTATTTCTTTGTTCTTTACAGACCCAGCTCTAAGGAAAGGAACCTTGTCAGGAATCTCCTTGAAAAACTTCTAGACTAGATCATGGTCAAGGAACAGCTAGGGGCTTACACCCAGGCACTTCTTCCCTACAGTTCTGTTGTAATTCAAAAAAGAGTAACAAAGTGAGAATAAGGAAGTTTGCCAAATGAAGAGAAGGGCAGCTCAGAGTTTCAACTTTGTACAGGCACCAAGGAACCTATTTAAAGATAGTGTAGTTGAAGTACACACTTTCTCTGAAGAAAGACCTCAGAAAGGGCAAAGGAAGCTGGTGTTACTAACCAGCAGGGTAAGTAAGGCTGTTAGAAGCAAAAATCTGTCTTTGAAAATGCTGAAGTCATGTTCAAATGACAAAGAAGAAAGAGTTACAAACTCTGCAAGGTTAAATGTGAAAACATAATAAGGCAGACCAAAAAGCATCTGAAGAATACCTAACAAAGGAATCAAAACTAATAATCCTTTTCACCACAAAACACATCAGGAGCAGGAGGTTTGCCAGAATCTGTAAGGCTAGTTTGTTTTCACAGCATAAAAGAGTACTCAGAGAAGTCAAGGTCGTTGCAGAGAAGCTAAATGAACCCTTTGCATTGGTGGTCGCTGTGGAAGGAACTGGGAAGATTCCAAAATCAGAACCCTTCTTGGCAGGGAACTCATCTGAAGAGCAGTCTGAAATTGAAGAGATTATGTAATAAACAGATAAAGTGAAAATCATCATGAATATATAGTATACACTCCAAATTTCTAAAGGAACTCAAGGACAAAAGATCTGAATTACTCACTGCAGGGTTTAACCTATTGCTTAAAATTGCTTTACTTCTGGAAGGCAGAAGATCTGAAATCGATCTTTTAAAAAGGTTCCAGGGAAAATCTGGAAATAGTAGGAATCTAAGTCTGATGAGTACAGGACAAATGACAAGAAACCTTGATAAGAAACAGAATCAGGAGACACCTGGATAGATCTGATTTATTTGGTAAGAGTTAGCATTCTGTTGAGGAACACACTGCTCTACAATACCGATAGTTCTTCAAAGGAGTTAAAAAGAATGTGGATTATATAGGAATGATGACATTGACACAGCATACTTTGATTTTCAAAATACATGAGTTCAGGTTAGAATTAGGGTTTTCTAAACCCAAATGTCTGCAAGGGTGGTAAGACTGAAGATAGAAAAAAAAGACCCTCAAGACACGCCTTGGGGATGTTGGTTTACAGGGAGCACATTATGTGAGGGCATCCTAAGCAAGTTCAGCATGGTCTGGCATAGACTTGGGGCAAGACTAAGGAACAATTACTTCAAAGAGTGTGAATAGTGTTCTCAAATAAAGGAAAAGGCACAGAAAAGCAAAGGCAATGAGAAACTATTCCCTGTGTTGTTATTTTCAGTGCTTTCAGATGTAGCTCAGTAAATAGGATTTTGTCAATACAAGTAAAAGGCCAGACACTGATACGATCAGATAGTTCTGGGTTTCAGGAGCTGTCTGGGCTTGTCTTGACATAGGCTGATTTTAATTTCGGGTTTTCTTGTGTGTGCGTGTGTGTGTGTGTGACAATCACCTAGTGGTCAAGAGAGTATTGCCTACCTGGGTTGATCACAGTCTGTGTGTACTTTATAGGCAAAAGCATAACTATCCCATTGTAACAGTGGCTTTTTACATTGAAAGGAGCTGTGGGGAAAATTTCAGACTTGAGAATCATCTGATTATCCAATGAGAAGAATGCAGACTGCTGTTAAGAAAACCCAAGCAGATCCCAAATCAGAGGGGAAAGAGACTCCTACTCTGAACACCGAAGTCTTTCCATCAAAGGACCCAGGAGGTCAAAGACACGTCCATTTCTGAAGCAATCTTTTTAAGGAAGATGGAAGTTGTTAACCTTAGGACCCATTGGCACATCCAGAAGGTGAGTACAGCCTCAGAGAAAGTAGGAAAAACAAAGTTTATAGGAACAATTTCAGCTGTATTGCTATTGTATTTTTTCTACATTAATGGGGTAAATTGTACCATTAGATTATTAAAATATTAGCAGGTTTAACACTACATTTGTACCTCTTCTTTTAAGGCATGATCCTTTTAGCCCATAGGATTTGAAAGTAACATGAGTACAGCCTCAGGTTAGGGCAAGTCCTAAGGTCTAGGTTTAAAGTTTGAAAAACTAGAAAGCTTACAGAGGGTGATGAGGCTGAGGGTAGAAAAGGGACTCCAAGGAAGTGCAGGACACGTGTCCAGGAGATTCCAAGGTAGAACATTATTCAAGGGACCTTAAGCATGCCAGGAGGCTTCAGCCTAAGCTCAGTGTTAGCCTTTGACAAAGGTCAGAAAAGGTGGTTGAAAAGAGTGTGCTTCTTGATTCAACATGGAAGAAAATATCTGGGAAAAAAAAGGACCTATCACAAGTTATGACATGCATGTATTATCTCAGAAGCAATATCTGTATTGCTCTGTATAGATTCAGAGAATCATAGAATAATTTAGGTAAGAAAAGGCCGTTAAGATCATCAAGCCCAGCCATAAACCACTTCCAGGTCCACTCTTTGAACCTGAGCTGTTGCTAGGTTATGATTAAAGCTTGTTTCAATACAATCCTGACAGGGATGTGAGGACAAAGTAAGAACTAGAACCCCCTGGGAGTAGAGGGCAGCCTAAAGGACCCTGCATCTGTCTAAACAATAGCAGCTTAAAAAGGGAGGCTTCCTGCATGGATAAGTAGTTGATTAAAAGATAAAAGTGAGAGCATCAGAGTATATGGTCAGTATTCATTGTAAAAGAGGTCAAAAGTGGAGTTTCACAGTGGTCTGTATGAGATATGTTTTCCACTATATTTATAAATGATTTTGAAAGGAGAGCCAATAATGAGATGCCAGTGTGGGCTGGTGATACCATAAAATTAATACTTAGTGAGACAAAAGTTCGTTGTGAAGAACTGCTGCAGTCCCAGAGACCGTGAAGCCCCTAAACACAGAATACAAACTGTGTCTCCTCTTTGAAGGAAGTGAAAGAGAATATGCCAGGAGGGACATCTGCTGGTCCAACATTATGTAGAGGGAGATGCCAGCTCTGTTACTTCACTATATGGCCTCCAGTTACAACTCCATCTGGTAATGGTTCAAGGGGCTTTGGGCTTGCAGAGTCCAAGAGACCAATTGTCATGATGGAAGTGCCCAGGGGCCAGAAATCCTCCAGAAGCAATGTTAGGATGTATCAGTCAGTGTGGTGAAAGCATTAAGTCACATGAATGGCCAGAGAACCAGCCCTCTAAGGCTCTACCAACTTGGGCAGCTGGTTGTAGTGGTCACATTTATGAAACCATAATTTGCACACAGAACACAACTATCTCTGCATGGAGAGTCACAAACTCAGGCTTTGCTTTCAGATTTCAGGAAGGCAACAATGAAGATGCTTACATTTTCGTCTTTATTTTTGTCATTTTTAAAATCTGTATCCACTAATAAATCACAAAGACCAGAAATACAAACTATGCAAGGAAAAAATTTTGTTGCAAATAAAGCTCTACATTACCTTTAACATGTCCACAAAATTTTCAGTGAAGTAAAAAACAGGATATGGCAAAAGTCTCAAATCAGACTTCTTTCCAACATGAATC
Organism: Melozone crissalis; assembly: GCF_028551555.1. Classification (NCBI taxonomy): domain Eukaryota; kingdom Metazoa; phylum Chordata; class Aves; order Passeriformes; family Passerellidae; genus Melozone; species Melozone crissalis. Next base: position 27,251,068 of record NW_026535784.1, on the reverse strand, counting down.
ACTATGGAATTCATTGGGGTTTCAGTGGCAAGAATTTTAAAAGGAATTCCAGTTTTAAATATATAGCAGCCTAATAGGCTGGAACAGTAATTCTTCCATCAAATTTAATGGGTACTTTTTAGATTTCATATGTTAGTGACATTTTTGCAGACTCATATTTCTTTTGCTGTTTTCACATTGTAACAGTCGCACCCCAGGGTACTCTTTGAAACTGTAACTGATGTAAAAACTTGAGTGGCAGATTTTTGTGCACAAAATATATGTTTCAGGACATTTTAAAGTATTTCTTGATGGAATCTACTTTGTTCTCTATTAGGTTGTAGTTCACTTCTGTTATGTGAAAACATATTTTTGCATTGGGTACAGTACCAAACACATTGCTTTATGTACTGCCTGTAAAATGTTAAACATTGCTTATGGCAGTATGACAGGTGTCTAAAAATATAAGAGGAACATTTCTATTTTGGTAAACTGCCCAGATCTTCCACACAAATAGAACATTTAATAGTTTGGTGTGAAGATTACCAAAATGGAAATCATGCATAACAAACTAGCTTTGTTTCTTTGGGAAAATGACAACAAAAGCAGACAAAAGTAAAGAAGCATATATTATTCACTTGGATTCCAAGGAAGCTTTTAATCCAGTACCAAATACATTATTAATGAACACGGTAAGAAGGTAAGGAATAATTCTCAACTGGACAACAAACTGGCTTGCTTTCCAAGTCAAGGAATGGACATAAATGTGAAAGGAAGATGACAAATGCAGAGAGCTTAGCATTAGATCCACATCTGCATCACACTAAAGAACAGAATAGCTGACAGAGCTTCAAGGTGTGCAATTTCATGTGTGAGGAATACAGGTAACAGCTGACCATGAACAGAAACAAGGACAACATAGCTCAAATTCAGTGGGGGAAAAAAGGTGGATATGTATATGCTATAAAAGTGAAAATTTATAATGTATAAAAGTAAGTATGTTAAAAGTAAGTATGCTAAAAGTAAGAATATTTAAAAAACAATGGAGATTATGCCCTAAATTGTAGGTTGTACTGAGCATGTAAAAGACCTTGTGGTGTTCAATAAAAAGCTTACAACATCAGGTAATTAGATAAATGATTTCATTAAATTCTGTTCAAACTATTTGGTAAAAATGTAAAATACCATTAATCATTCAATGTCTGGCAGCAGCTAGAAAGGACAAAAACTATATACAGAAGATGGAGAATGCTAAATCCAGACTCACAGTACAGAGGAGCATGGCAAGAATTGAAAACTAGAATATTGTTTTGAATCTGTTTCAGGAAGACAAAGATTAACACTTCTTTCCATCAGTTTACTTGTTTGTCTATGTAGTGACTGGTAATTATGCCAGCAGGCACATCAGTGACTGATGGAATTGCAAAATGAATTTTACTCTGTGATGCTGCTTGAGGAGTTCACAGAGGCAGTAAGTTTATACTGAACACAAAAAGCAGTGTGGTCAACTAAGTGGCCAACTCAGTCCATAATTATGGATGGTTTGTGGATCCTTACATCTTTGCATCTGGGACTACTGTTTGCTCTCTGGTAGATCTATTTGTTGAACTCCACTAAATAATGATCTTGCTTTGTTATTCTAACTTATGTTAATTAGAGGAGCAAAGCACAGTGAAACCTGCATCTTTCCAGATGTTCCAGCCTGTTTCTCATCTTCTGAAACTCAGAGTCAATTCTGGTCACATAAAACCCATTCTGCACTCCTCACACTGCTTTTTCATGGATTTGCAATCTGAAGATCTTAGATCCCTGTATTCTGCAGCCTCAGGCCAAGCTAACTGAAATCTAGAGGATGAAGAATGTGAGGTTATGGCTTGAAAGAGATGCTTCATTGCCAGCCTCTATCAAAATAACCTCTACCTGTATGACAGACAAAATTCTGGAGGGAGAGACGTAGGAGAAAGAAACAAAAATAGAATTAATTCTTGCAGAGAAGAAAGACAATCACACCTGATCACTACCTTCTGCTTCATCTGCAAGACCAACTACACTATAAAACAGACCCTTCCTCAATGACACAAACCAAAATGATGCATACATATTTCCTCAGTATTTTTAGGCCAGAGGTTAAATGATACCATACCTCATTATTGAAAGAATTTAAATACCAAGATACTAAATGCAGCATAAGAAAATTAATAGAATAGAATAGAATAGAATAGAATAGAATAGATCTTTTTTTCACAGTGAGTTCTAACCTTCACTACATAGAGCAGTATTTTACTACTGATATCAGATACCTATGGAGAAAATGGGATTGAAAGCAGTGATTGTGAGGGATCCTTCCTGACAGGTGTTTTTGCTGGAGATCAGGGTACTGAGAAGAAAATACACATTTTCCTTGTCCCATCTGAATCCTTCTCACAGCAAGGGCATGAACTAATCTCTGCCATGCTGACCCATTTTGTGTTGGCCTTTTTTAGTTCCTCTATGTTGTCAAACCTATCTAAGTGGATATGGACAATGCTCATGGTACTCTTTTATGATTCTTTTGAATTAGCCTGTGGCTGTTCTTGCTTAACTCTTAACATATCTTAGATATTTTCATCATCTTACTGGGTGATGGTAATATAAAGGTGCTGTCAAATGTTCTGATGAATCTTAGATCTATACTTAATATCTAATATTTTCATAAGGAGTTTTTCCTCAAAGACTTTCAGATATCCACCTTTGGTAGGTTTCCAGATTTTGTATCCACACATTAATATGCAAACTATACCTGCTTAAAGCAATCTCCTAACACTTCATAATATTTTCAGCTTCTAACTTTTGAATGCTCATTTTTAATACTAATAACCTTTTTTGGTAGAATATGTAAAATAGAGCAATCTGCAGTTAGCACAACTGGCATCAGTGGCATTATCCCTACTCTTGGTGAGTACAGTGATGAATACAAATAGGCCCAATGCATTTGAGAATAATTTCTTGGGATCCTGTTCTGGACAATTTTCCATTTAATTGTTTGCTTTATGAAGCTTTCAAGACATCCAGAAATTTTTTATAAGTCTTTCTACTAAGTTGGAAGAAATACAATAATATATTTAATAGGAATGTACTGAGTGAAGCTATGAAAATGAAATGAGAGTAGAAGCAGAAATGGAAGCAATCTCATCACGGTACTATAAAAAAAAAGGACTTACTGTGAGTTCCTTGCTTTATTTTATTATATTAAAAATAATTAATATATTATATGTACTTACTGGTAGCTCATTTGTAAGTAAATTGTCATCAACTATGGTCTATATGGTGATCTTACATTATTTACTTGCTCCTGATCCACATCATCCAAATGTAAGCGTTAATCAATAAATCATCAATACGTCACTTCTTTATTTTATGAGATCTAAATTATGTAGCTTTATATATATATATATATATATATATATATATATATATATATATATATGCACAATTATATATATATATATATGCACAATAATATCTAAATGTAAAATGCCCAGCCTTTCCAAACCATCAGAAGTAAACTTATTTCTAATCAGTAAAGATGCACATATCACTTGGGAGTTGTGACTAGTTCCATATACAAAGTTAGGAATTTGAATTGAATTGCCATAAGATAAAATGGCAGAAGTTGTTTATGCATTTGAACCTTGCAGCCTTAGAGCTTCAAAGATGAATGGACTGGGTCCCACATTTAGGCAACGCTTTTATTTTATTAGGAATTTTGCTCATGTGTCATGAGAATAAAGAATGCTCAAGATCTCGCATTTCAGAAGAGAAGAGAAATAGTGTAAGTTAAGTCTCACTGAGGTATAAGTTGATTCTCTCTGAATTCCTGCAGTAATTTTAAAAGGATAGAATAATGGAATGCCTTTCTACAACAAAGTATCTTCTCCTTGAATCTGTAAGATTTGAAGTGGTTGAAAGGAATGGTAAAACTTAATAAAAACAGTTTTTGTTTTTCAATAAACTGCTTCCTTCAGGAAAGTGAGATGGTTAATGACAACAGTAAATGCTGAAGGTACAGCTGACACACTTTCTGTAGTGGAAGTCATGTTGGGCTTGTAGTAGGCCTTAGGCTGAATGTTTAAGTACAGCCATACTTCACCCACAGGCTTGAATGGCAGTTCAGTTCACTTAGGAATTTAACTTTATTTCAAACCACAGGGAAAAACCCCACAACCTTTAAAACTTCTTACTATTACCCTAAAACTTTTTTTAAAGGTGTCTTTTGAGAAGAAAATCTAACCCATTAATCTGAATGACAATTATTACTGTTCTCAAAATGAAACCACTTAAAGAATCTGGGTGTTCTTATGGAAAAGTTTAAAACTATTATACTTCAAATTAAATTTGAATGTATTACATATTGAGTTGCCTTTTTCTTTTCTCCCAACGATGTTAATTACTAGTACATTTGCATGAAAATAGGATCTTTATTTTTTCAAAGCTCATCAGCTCCTGCTGCTTATTCTTCATTGTAGATATCACATGCGAAGGGTTAGATCTTTAGGTGAGGTAGAAGCAAGAGCAGATGTGCTTAGAAGAAAGTAAGTTTTTTATGCAAATACTATTTTTAATAAAACAAAGACAATAAAAAGTGAAGATACATGCTCTGAAAGCAAAATTCCAATATCTCTTTGAGGGTACAGATGTCCCTCCAAACAAAAGTAATTTTAAATTTTAAAACTGTATATAAAACATGAAAATACAATATGAAACCCTAAAGAATTTTACACCATTGCTTACTCAAATTTCTCTTCTTGATACTCATGCCTTTATTGTACAAAAAGGAAACATGACACCCAGGCAGGTTCATTTAAACCCTCAAAATAAGATTTTTCCTACAAAAAGTTTCTAATTTTTGATGGTCCTTTCTGAAACAAATGGCTGATTTTTACCTTCATACTGTAAAAACCAACAGCCAAATGCTTATGTGAAGAAACTATGAGCAGCCAATACTGAATGAACACAAACTATGAAGTAATTATTGGCTTCTCCATCTGCAGATCCAGTTGTAATGCAGTGGTGCAACACTTTGAGGGAGTTTGCACCACCACATATCTGTGCTTTCAAAAAAAAACCTGAAGGTATTTAACAGCATATTTAATATGAGACCCCTGCTTCTGCATCTTGATAATGTAGCTTGATTCCAGCTACCAACAAAACTGAGTATGTGAGAAGAGTAATGAGAATCTGAGCTGTATTTGCGCTACAGGAAAAGCCATCAAATGCTCACACACTGCTCTGCTTTAAAAGTGCTACTGTGCTCTACTAAATTTTATTGAATATTAACTGGTCTTCAGATAGCTCTGGCTATTGAGATAATAAATGTGGCAGTTATGTTTGACAATCATTGCAACTGCCTGCAGCCTATCTGGGAAGCACCCTGAAGTTCATCACACTCCAGGCACCAGACTGGTGATGACAGTAAATGAGCTGTTATTCATCAGGTATTCCAAAGCTGTGAACAAAAATTTGGCTCTGTAAATGCTTTGGAATAACAAAAGGGCAGTAATGACTGTCATGGCCAGATCCCCAGCCTGTGCAGGGTAAACTGGGGGCAGTACCAGTACCCCAGAGGGCACCACTGGGAAGGGGAAGGGGAAGGAAAAAAGAAAGGAGAAAGGATACAGGGTTGGGTTTATAGCATGAGTTCTGCTAAGAAAAATACATCTCTGTCAAAGCTCTGGAAGTGGTATTTAGCCTCATTTCTTCTGGTACAGAAAATGGCACAGAGGCAGAGGTAAGGCCCAGGGAGTATTTTACCTGCAGCCAGGAAATATTGACAGTGCACTCAGATACTTATTCAAATCTGCAAAACAAATGAATTGCTACTAATAAAAACAAAGCACAGATTCCCTTTTACATTGTTTTATCCTGTTTAAAAGACAAACATTTGCACGCTGCAAGCCTCAAATGGATAAATGCTACCATGAGAACTTACAAGCCATCTGCTAGCTTCCTAATGAAGCCAGTAACTATTATTGTTTACAGTTGAACACCGGGGGTCATGTATATTTGCTGTAATGAAAGAATCAATGCATCACTGCAGATGCTAAAAGGGAACTTTTTTTCCAGACAGCTAATTATAAATACAATAAAGTAGCAAATTAAAAAAAAAATCTGTTCATTTCCATAGAGAAATAGTGCTTGGCACAACAATTGCAAAACACAGCACTGCTCTGTTTTCTAGTAGTCTCCACTTGACAGGCTCAGCGTACAGAAACAGAATCACAAAAAGTTTCTCTTCAATACTTAACAAATAGCCGATCACCAAGGGGTTCTTAGCCCCAATGCTCTAATCTTCACAAACCTCCTACATTATTTAATTGTATTGTTTATCTGAATGTAATGATGAAGTGTGCATTAGCAGATATCTCTCTGTTGCTGTTTCACTCTGTTTTTCTTGCTCAAAAAAGATACATGATATATGAAAACTTGGTTGAGCTGTTAAAAACATCATGAAGTTTCTAGGCCTTTTCAAATGTTTTTTGAAGAGAAATTGATGCACAGCAGTAATACAATTAATTTCTAGTTTAAGATTTAATCACACAAAAAATAATACACTTACAAAATCTGACAAACTAAGTAGTTTGTCAGAACATTTAGCAAAACCAAAAAATTATAAACAGCTGGACCTTCATACATTTCACTGAAATTCTACACTTCACTGAAAACAAGCCATTAATTTTGAAATTTTATTAATGGCCTTTATTTTCTGTAAAAATACTATCTTAATTTCAGGAAATTTCCTAAAGCCTGTGAACCAAGAGACCTTACTTGCCTTGCTGAGTCAAAAACCTGCAAATGACTCCTCATTACCCTCTGATACCATCAAGGCCAAGACACAGCCTTCTTGCAGCTTGTGCTCTCCTCATACCACTTTCAACATACAAAGACCTATATACCTATCATATGGGTAAAATGCAGTAAAACATAGTGGCTAGATGGGATGCAATAAACAGGAAACCTGCATTATTGTAGGCCCCAAATTAATAAATCCATAGGAAAGAAAGGGAACAAACAATATTCCACCTTTACAATAATAAATGTTAAATGTTGAAACAAATTTGCTACAAGCATTTATGAAATTGATTTATCGTTGCTGGTCACAATGTTGACTTAATTCCTATAAGAGCTGTTGCACTTGTTCTCAGGGTTGTCTTATGTAACACTTTATTGGCTGTGTATGTTCCCTGTTGTGCTGTTTATCACCTCTGGGGCCTGGATTAAGGGTTTCATTTTGTTGTACTTTGTAAGACTGGCTTATGATAGGATAAAATTACTGCCCATGAAACTAATGTAGTATTTTTACTCAGCATTACCATAATCTCAGTACTTTGGGAGCCATCTCAGAACTATTAATTATTAATAATTACACTCTTTACCTCTTCAACTCAGAGTGCTGATCTGTGGGGAACACAAGGGAGGACACTCTCTTGCTCTTCCACCTTCCCTTTCTCCTTCACCTTCCCATTCTCCTCCAAGCTAGTTAAAACAGCTCTTGAAAAATTTTTATATCCTCAGGATGTTCAAACCAGCACATTCCTGTTGATACATCTCCTACTCCTGAATATGTTTCAGGTCATGTTGAAACAACTGTTTAAGAATACTACTCAGAGATCTCCCCCAAGGCTGGATAGTCATGGCAGGGTATGGGGGATAAGAGCCAGTACCTCGGACAGTGAAAACCTGCAATGTTTCAGAACTTCATTTATGAACCAGTGGAGAATACTGAATAATTAGTAAAATATTTGGGAAAATTATGCTATCACTCTGACCATTCCAGAGAGACACAAATCACTGCAACATGCTGGGGACTGGCCCAACCAAGCCCTGCTCAACACTACTCAGGACCTGCAAGGGGAAAAGAAAGTGGATCTGATGAGAAAACAACAGGTATTGCACTACTCCAACACCTGCAACCTGCACTACAGCTACTCCAACACCTGCAACATGCACTACAGCTACTCCAAGCCCTCTGACAGGCTTGAGTAGACACAGGCATGTAGCTACTCCAACCCCAGTGACTGACAGAGCTACTCCAACCTCCATGACAAGCACTGCAGCTGAACTATTGAACCAACCTTTGCCATAATCAGTTGGCCAATACACGAGTAGAAATGTTGGAAGCAAAAGTCAACTCATCTAGAAAAGGAAGAAATTCTTCCCTTACTAAGGGAAGAAGTGACAAGCAGACTACTCCAGAGCAGGACCATCAGGAGAACATGAGAAAGAAGATGCAAGACTCATAAAGGAGAGGGTAACCTATCCCCAAGTCAGATGTGAGATATGTGAAAAGATTTCAGCCATCATCCAGGTGAGTACATTGTCACCTCACAGCTTTGCTGTGGAGATAACCCTGAAATTAGAAGGTAGGAAAGCCAAAGAGCTGGGATCCTTTTCTAGGGAAGAGGGCATTGACAATGCAGTAGGAAAAGGGACACAAGTATTCAGCTTCTGGAGCTGACACCTGTCAGGCCCTAGGGAAAGGTATCTCTTCAAGAAAACTGTTGCACATCACCCAGACAAACGGAGAAAAGTACGTGTGGAAGTTCCTATCGAGCTCAACACCATCGTATGCCAACTCATTGTCAGTAATGGCACAGAGACAGAGAGGGACAAACAGTGGGTGAATTGGCTGTCCAGCTCTGGCACTATGAAGAAAGTATCCCTGCCTCATTATGGACCTATGCCTCAGCTGCGGAGAAACCGCCCAAAATACTGTCCTGTGAATTCCAGCAATTCATATATTCTACTCCCACCACTACAGACCAGCATCTCAGCTACAAGGACTCTGCTCAAGAGAGAGGACAGAGTGACTACACACCATGGGTCACGCCGTGGCTTTATCTGCATGAATTCAGAGAGGACATGAGGAAAACCAACCTCAACCCTCGAGGGACAGGTATGGGAGGTCCAGAGTGCTCAGTATATAAACCAGGAGAAAAGGTGGCCAGGGGTCACTGCTTGGGAACTGGCTGGACATCTGTCAGTGGGTGGTGAGCAACTGCATTGTGCACCACTTGTTTTGTATATTCCAATTCTCTTTCTATTATTATTATTACCATTATCATCATCATCACAATCACCATTATTCCTTTCTTTTCTGTTTTATTAAATTGTCTTTATCTCAACCCATTAATTTTAGCTTTCCCTCCCCCCAGTTCTCTTCCCCCAGTGGCAGGGGGACAGTGAGCAAACAGCTGTGTGGTGTTCAGCTGCCTGCCAGATTAAACCACAACAATAATTTAATTTCAGTTCCTACTCTGACAATGTTTCCATCTTCATGAACTTAAGTGAATAACTTAATTTATATGTCTTAAGTCATAACATGTCTGAAATAATTCTTTCTTCCCCTTACCATAGGCAAATGTCTATGAACATACTGGCTTCTCCAAATTACAGGAGAGTCAGTTGCAAGAATTAATTAGTTAATGTTCGCAAAGTGCTCTGAAGAGAAAGCACTCTATAAATGCTAATTATTAAATCAAAGGTTTATCTGACTTTATTACCAAACCACTAATAAAATAAGTTACATAGCTGTTGCAGGTTGGAAAAAGCACTTTTGCTGTCTAAAAGATATAAAGGTTTTAATTAGTAAATATTTTGAACGCATTTTGCTGAGGAAAAAAAATGCTAACTGTTAATACAGGTTTTCCCTAATGTATATGGCTACAAAATATGAACTCCTGGATGCTACTGTAACTTATGCATATATCATCTAAAGTTTTGTCCCATGGCAACAATATTTTTATTTAAGACACAATTTTTGTAATATTTATGAAAAAATTTGTACTTATGTTTGTCAAATAAATGTTTGAATGCAGCAAGAGATTAAAGGCATCATTCTTAGCAGAGAATAGCAAAACCTAATGTATTGTCAAATTATACATTTATACACTTACCATTATTTTTGCCATTTAACTTAAAATCATCTTTTGCTAAGTTTCCAAGCTTCTGCTGATTCACAAGGCTCAGCTCTTCCAAATGCTGTACTGTATTTGCATATATGTGTTCTGTTATCCCCATGTGATCACAGCACAAAAAAAAAAAATCTAATCTTTTTAGATTAAATTTTAAGCATGCAAACAGATTTGAAAACTTTTCTGCGTAGGCAGTTAGAAAGACTGAATTTTGAAAGTGCCTCAAACCTTTGGAAACACTGTAGATCTCTAGCTCTTCGCAGTTTGATCCTGCTGGGAGAAACCTTTTGCTCACCTGCTTGTGACACTTGTTTCCCCTCTGGATGTAATAATATAAACTTGGGCAAAATAATAATAATATGTTGATTTGAGTGCAATAATTAATGTACTAACAGAACTGGTTCTGATGCATCCCCTTCCTACATTTTTGACATATACTTTCTTTTAGAGCCTTCCAAATGATGATGATGATGATGATGATGATGATGATGATGATGATGATGATATTATTACTACTACTACTACTACTACTACTACTACTACTACTACTACTACTATCAGATAGTGAGCAGTATTTCTCGAGTACCTGGACTAGTGGTTTGAAAAGAAATTTGAAAGTAGATCACAATAATCTTATTCCCTGTTGTAATGTCTGCCTGTGACTGTAGAAAATCAGAAACCTTGAGCCATAAAAGTCCTATTAGCCTGCTTTGCTGAAAGAGAAGAAGTGTGACAAAATCCTCCCTACTTAAAGCTCTGCTGATTTAAGGATAATAAAGGGGAGGATAAGGATGCAGTCACCAGGCCCATTCAGTGAAGCAGTGCAGCCTGGCGGCTGGGGTCAGTTTCTTCAGTCCAGGAGACAGAAATCCTCCTGCTGTTCCCAGTGCTCTCAGCAGGAAGGAGAGGTCCAGGTGTTTCTCCTACTGAAATCAAGGGTCTGCAGCTTCCCAATGCCACAGACTTGTGGCTCCAAAACACCCAAGAACCCCTGAGGAAGGTGGGAGTGTGTGTTCATTAATTTGAGCCATAAATCACAACTTCATATGGCAGAAAAATGTCCAGAAAATTATATGCTGCTGTAAAGGGTTATGTCCATTTCTGTGCTCTTACCATAGCTCTTCCAGGCAGATGGGGACTCAGAGCAGGGATGCCAAATCTTTATCTTGCCTCAATTTGTCAAGCTGTCCCTGAAGGAAAGGTGACTGCAATTTTCTGGAAAGAAGGCAGGGTTCAGGGCTGAGGACAGGAAGGCCCATCTAGGAATAGATGGGAACTGAAAATTGTCCAGATTTGTCAAAATGTTAAAGGGGCCCTCAGCAAAACAAGATTACTGAATTTCTCTAAGCCCAGGGTTTTTTGATTCTGTTTTCTTGGGTTGCAAACTTACTTTATAAACCAAAAATTATTATATCATTACAGAACAATTCTAGACTACCTAATAAAAAGTTCAAATTATTTTGTGGTTAGTCAAAAATTACACATTTCACATATTTTGAAATAAATTGTCAGTGACATAAAGCAAGATCAGTAGGGCTGAAGTAAGGTCTTGATGGTATTTTTGTTGTTATCGCTATAACTATTAGCCCTTATTTTTAAAATATCACAGAAAATTGCAGGGCCATTCTAGAGAAAGTTTATGGATTTTAAGATTAATGGATGGTATTAAGATTATACTAAAATTTCTGAAAAAAAGAATAAGAATCTCTTAAAAATATTTTTAATACTCCATGAATTAAATCAAAATGGTTTCAAATAAAATAAAGGTATATACAAATCCTTGCTTGGAAAACTTGAAAATGTATGTCAGCTTCCTCAGAATAATTCTGATGGCATCAGAGCTCAAAAACAGAGGCCTACTTTGAGTCCTGTGTTTTGACTTTGTGTAGTTTAGTGTAGTTTATTTTTTCACATTGTGGTATCACAAGAGATTTTGTTCCATTCATGGATAGCAACAAGATAATAAGACATAATATAGAGAAGAAAAAAACAGACATGGCCAAGAAATGCTTCTGTCTTGTAGCTGGGCAAAAGGCACATTAAATATTAATAAATGATGCAAATAAAATACTGCCTGACAATAAATTATGAAAAAGTGGGAGATGGCACTGGAATGGGCTGAACTTTGGAATATGATGTCAAAAGAAAACAATAGGGATTCAATAGGAAAAGAAATTGTGTTACTTGTGCAGGTTATCAGTAGAGGAGGGTGCCCTTTGTCCTGGGAATCTGTCTCAGAAGAGGAGCTTCAGTCACAGCAGCAATTTTCATCCCAATGAGGTGGTGTAACAGAAGGAATTAATCCAGTCTATAGCAAAATAAAATGGAAACTGTTGCAGAGGGGGATAGATGCTTCCTATCTCTGTATCTGGTATTAGTGCGACTACTGATGGGGTGTTAGTTCTATTTCTGACATTTCAAAGAGAAAAGAGCTCCTTTATCTGGAGTGGAGAGAAGAGAAAAATGAAAATTATTAAGTGACTGGGAAGTGGGCTTTACAGGGAAAACTTATCAAAGAAGAGATGAAAAAAATTATTTGATCATATTATGTACACTTGCAAAATAGAAATATTCATTTCCACTTTTTCAGGATGAGATTTAAACACATTTGATAAAATATAAGAGTGAAGAATTCTGTGATGGAAATGGTATAGCTCTGCTTAATTCTGGTATATATAAATTCAAATCTATGGAGGTTTTAGGATGTAAAAATCCCCTGCTTGATTTGTTTCAATTAAAAATTCAACACTTACTAACACTCAGCTCTTTCGGTTTCTTGAAATTATTTGAAGGCAACCCTCTTATTTGGTTTGGTATTCCATTACCCTTGCTTGGTTTAGCAATGTAGTTTTCCTCCTACTGGTTACATGGCTGCTTTCAAGAAAGTCTGCTCCTGTGACTTGTCCCAGAACAACTTGCTTATAGAGGTACTCATTAAAAATAATAACAGCCTAACAACACATTGAGATAATCTCAGATTTCAGAAATCATCCAAATAACAATCCAAGTGGATTATATCCCAGTGTTGGCCAGGAAAAGCAAGGCTTTCCAGAGGTGAAGATGCCCTGTCATATCCTGGAAGTGACACTGCGCTGCACCCAGGCTGGATGCCATCAGGAATATGGGATCAGGTTAAGAACTGAGATCACTGGACTAGCAGGACTTTGCTGGGTGCTGCAGAAGTATCAACTGTCAGGTACTGCAGCAGACAAAACAAAGTTTTGATGGATTCATTACCCTTTGTCCTTCATCCATCATAGCTTGGCTTTGGTTTTATTCACTTTTGCTATTTCTTAGTTTTCTGCAGGTCCTTCAGTTCAGTGTTTGACATGGTTTCAAAAAAACATGACATGACAAAACCTCATAATTATTCTGTCATCATGGCTTTGTATCTTTAAACATATGAATCCTCTGTAAATAAGTAAAAGGTTATGAAAAAGAATTTTAGCTCTTAAGTCTGTTTGTTTTTTTATTTTACTTTGATTTGGAAATGTCATGATTCACTGCAAGCTCACTAGAGCGAGTTTAATGGATTAGAATATATTATTAAAATGAGACTGCTAGAGAAGTATATTGCACAGATGTGGAATACTGTGAATGTGTTACTGTAAACTCTGCTGCATTAAAAGGCAGTGTATCATTATCCTTTCTTTCTTGCCTTATAGGATTACAGGCAGGAACATCACTGCAAGTTCACTACAGTGGGAAAGTTTTATCTATTTTCAGTTTTTCTTCATTTATGCTGATACATCAAAAAAGAGGTCTTAAAGATAAATATATAAAAGCATTACTCTTTCATGTGGTATTATGGACACAAAATGTGCATATATGTGCTTTTGAGATTTTTATTCTATCTTTTGTTTTCTGAAACATGATTTAAGGATTTACTTCATTCAAGAAAATCTCTTTTCATAAACAACACATTATCTTCTCCTTCCTTGCCTCAGGGTATTTCCTTGCCTCTTCTACTCAAAATAAAACAAAACAATCTTGTGTTAGATTGCCCACGATCTATGAAAACCATCTAAAATTTTAAAAATCTGGTTTTCATTGGACAGATCTTTGCTTTCTCTTAACAGCATCTTGGCACCTGTGATTAGCAATGTCACAGGTAGCTCGAGAACAGCTCCTTCCCTGAAAACCGTGTAGAAGACACACTAAAGGGAAGGGTGTCTACAGCCCTCAATCTCCAGTTGCTGCTCCTTAGAGTCACAGAATAAGCTGAGTTGGGAAGTACTCACAAGGATCATTGACTCCAGCTGCTGGCCCCGCACAGGACAACCCCAAGAATCACCTTATGCATCTGGGAGTGTTGTCCAAACGCTTCTTGAAATCCATGGAACCACCGAGTCTTCTTCCAGCTCTAGAGGGGCTATTGGTGCTGTTCTGAGGCCACTGCAGGACGTGCAGCATATTCCCCTCCACTCAGCGCCCTTCCCGAGCAGAACCCAGGCTAAGAACTCCTGGTTTGACTTGGACTCTGTTTTTCTGGCTGAGTGGAATGGCTTAAATGCCAACCCCAGGCACTGACTCGAACAGCAGATGTCACTGTTGGCAGCACGGTCCTTTGCCGCCTGTGCACAGCAGTAGGGAGAGAGGGACTACAGCCACGTACAAGACTCTTCCAAGAAGTGGGGGTGTGGGGGTCTCCAGAGAAGGGAGCAGCAAGCTTGGTATAGGTATGACAGTACATACTGGAGGCACAGTGACCATCAGTGATAGATCAAAATCACCGTGAATCCTGGTTTAAGCAGAGGGGGTGAAACTAGATGGAAGTTGTACCTCGTTCTGCATTTTGAAGACATGCTCCACTTTATTTCCTTGGGATGGAAGACCTAATTATGCAATCTAAAAGAAAGGCCAAACTTATTGTTTCTGTGTTCCTGGAGCAGAAAGCACGCTGCTGCATAAGAGAATTGCTCTTCTTTCCCAATTATGTTTGGGAAAAAAGGTGTCCATGTTAAGTGATCAGAGAATTTCTGTATCAGTATTTGAAAACACCATTTTTCTTCTTTATATTAACCCACTCACACTTCAATTTGTTTCAATTACTGAACATGGCATATTGAGTTGTACAGTCATGTATTAATGCTTCTGTAGAACAACCAAGGTCTTTTATGAGTGATGATGTCCACAGCACCACTGACAGCTGCAGAGACCACAATCCTGAGACAGTTTCTCACTTGTTCTGATTGTCTAGAGAGACTAAAAGCAAAGCACCACTCATTCCAAACATCCAGTCGCTGGCTTGCCAGGCACCTCTGGCCTACAGTTCAAGAAGCCAGTTTGCAGTTCAGCAGATTCTTTGGTTGGGTATGTTTGATTTAAAAGGCAATCTTTAAACCCCTTAAAGATGTGGAGAAATGAGCAAACAGGAATATCATGAAGTTCAGCAAAACAAAATAAGAAGCAAGGTCCTGTACCTGAGGACCTCATGCACCAGTACACACTCCATGCCAAGGTGATCCTTGGTGATACAAGTGACCAAGGAAGGTGACTCTTGTCCTCCACTCAGCACTGGCCACATCTGGCATGTTGTGTACCATGATGGGCTGTCCTGTGCAAGAGTCCAGCAAAGCACCACACAAGGATGATTAGGGACTGGAGTACCTCGCACATGAGAAAAGACTGAGCGAGGAGGAATCTTGAGCCTGGTGAAGAAAAGGCTCAGTTGTATCTCATGAATGTATAGAAATGCCTGAAGAGAGGATGCAAAGATGGAGCCAGGCTCTTTTCAGTGGTGCTCAGTGACAGGATCAGAGGCAATGGTCACAAACTGAACATCATGAAACCCCTTTTTCCTGTGAGGGTGACCAAGCAGTGGAGCAGGCTGACCTGAGAGGCTGGGGAATCTCCATCTTTGGAGATACTAAAAAGAATGCCTGGATAGAATCCTGGGCAATTGTCTCTAGGGGGCCCTGTGTAATCAGATTGAACAGGATGACCTCCAGATGACACCCATCCAACCTCCATCATCCCTGTGATTCCTTTGGTATAAGCATCAACTATATATCCTTTTGCTTTACAGAAAAGCCGGTAATCAGCAACAGCTCTGACATTTCATAGCCCAAGGATTATGCATTATTTATTACTTAAATTTTGCAGACTTTGACTAGATTCAAAATATCTTTTTAAGTTTTGCTCAGTGTTAGCTTTTTATGGTGTTGGAAGCTGTTTCTTTATTAGTGTGTTTCACTTATGAAAACACAAGTGCAGCTAACTTTTATACATATTTTACCTGGGAATAAGATACCCAAAAAAAAAGGGGTTTGTATGAATTATAATGTTTTCCTTGTGATAATAAAGCTTATCCCAAGCATTTCTGAGATCACATACTGAAATCATAAAATTGACATAATTTAGTTCAATAGATTCAGTTCAGGAGCTGAAAGCACCCAATATTCCAATACCTACTCTATTTCATATAGGTATTTTTTACTCCATCATATCACTTAACACAATTCTTTTTTTGATGCTCACTGAAAAGTGGACATAATAATATCATGCTGTGTTCTTCAAATTGTTTCAATCCTCCAAAAAGTGCAAACATTCGGATTCTAGGTTTTGGATAACTAGATTAGAATGAAAATTGCCACAGAATGATTCATACAAATTAGCAACATCACTAGCAGTCTAGAAGTGCTAAATCATGGTATTGATGGATCAGTTCCATTTTTGTTATAAATTTGCACAGACTGATTTCATTTTTGCAGCATGGATTTTAGCCTCACTTAGCAATAAGATAGGATTGAGGTTCTTTTGTATTGGCTAGGTCAGACATCAAAATACTTCAGACTCATGCAAAGAAACTATTTTTGAGGGGAAGAAGAGATGAAAAGTGGGTAAAGGGGAAAAGAAACACTTTTTTATATTAGTTTGGCAAGGCCATACTTCTTTGCATTTAAAATACAATCTTTCATTTGTTAGAAGAAAGGTTCCCTAAGCCTCTCCATCAGTCAGAGAATCATTTTTAATTTTGTAATGCACATGTTAAATACCCCATTAGTCCAGTCTACTTCATTCACTGCACAGTGTTCCTGAAAGTACACAGATAATACAGAGAAGAAATGTACTTCAGGATGCTAAAACATGACATTTCACGTTTCATCTGTTTCCCCCCTTAGATACAACACAGAAAATGCACACTAAGTGCTTTCCTCTGGCTGAGGTGGGAACACTTAACTCCTTGCAATAGTAGAGAGGAACTGTTAAAAGCATTAGCTCTGTAAACCTGTGCCCTTGCATACTACTTCATAAAACATCTTAAATACTTCAAGAAATTAACTGCTGTTCACTGCCAAAGGAGCTGAGAAGTTCCTCCATTCTCCCCTTCATGCCAATCAGCAGTAATCCTCTATTGCTGGCCAGCTTCTTTCTTACATGTGGCCAAAAGAGAAGAGCAGGCTCTTGGGACCCTTCCTGGCTAACCAGACATGCTTTGTGGTTTTCCAAAGCCATCAGGCAGCACTGAATATACAGAGTAATTCCACAGACATGACGAAATGTAGGAAACCTAAATGTGTGTACAAGTATCAGAAATACACAAAAGATACAGTGAGACTGTTACTATGGGAGGTTTAACACCAAAACTGCATCAAGAATGTTCTCGGAATATGCATCAGACAATAATTTGAACCTCATCAGTTCCAGGGATTTTGGAACAACCAAAATTCTCCATCCTCTTTTCTCTTTGTCCACAGAAATTTCAGCAGTATGAATCAGACTTAACAGAATGGAATGTTAAATCAGTTTAATGAGTGGCTTGAGGTGAGTTTGAGATGATTTTACCATGAAAACGTTGCTCACATTTCCACAGCTAACTTTGAGGCAAAGCTCGTATCATTTCCATTCTAAACTTCTAATTTACTACTCTAAACTTTTAATCAGACTAACACCAATTTAAAATCATTCTCTGTGCTTACTTTCAGATTCATATTATGACTGAAAACATGTGATTGCTCAGTATTTTCTCCTGTGCATGCCTGAAAGCAAAAAAAAAAAAAAAAAAAAAAAAAAAAAAAAAAAAGAGGCAAAAATTCTGGGAAAAAAAGGGGCTGGTATATTAATTTGAAGCAGAACCTGGCAGAGTCTTTTTTCACTGATAGTCTGGGAAATCTCTGTAGAACTGTCTAAGCAGCAAGCTGTTCAAATGGATGTAAGTGGATAGAGCAGGCTTTGGAATAACAAGAAAAGCTGGATGAGCATAAACATTATCTGGCTCCATCGATTCTGCAGAGCTTCATCATAAATTCAACCAGAAACAGTATTATTCAAAGATCTTTTACTGTCAGATGTATACATGCATCAGAAGCTGGCAACAGTAAAAGCAGCACTCCTCCTCCTTTCCTCCCTCATGCATGTACATAGTTTTTCTTTACAGGACTTTTTAAACACTTTTGAAAAGTAAAAATCTCACTGTATATGAGAGAATTTTTTGTGTGTGCTTTCTTCTTTGAAACCACAGCTGTCAGATAAAATTCACCATTATTAAATAAATATTTATAATGTTAAATTTTTAGAGTTCTACAGTAGCTACAGGTGACAGAAATCAGACTCATGGAAAATATTTGGTGGTTTAATTGCTCAAAAAAACCCCAACATAACCAATATATATATTTAAATATTTTTGTCAGATGCTTCTAGAAATTAATTCTGTTGCCATACTTCACAATTCATTCTATACTCAAAATCTGTGTGCAAGCAGTGAAAGCTGAGCTATGGAAATTTTCAGGGAAACTGCTGCAGCTCCTGCTTCAGAGCCATTTGTGGATAGTCGAAGTTAGAGCTGTAACAGCTGTACATTTCACCAGGGATGACACTCCAGTGGATCATCACATTAGGGGAGTCTCTATTAGGGAAGGACAAGGTACAAACACAGGTTTATTTGACCACCATCAGTTCCAGGGACAGCCTTACTATGAAAGAAGCAGCAAGCAGGGAGTATCAGGAGATCAACTACATTAGCAATGACTGGAGTGGGTATGTTTCTTGTTGTGTGACAGGATACAAGTACAGGCCTTTGAACACTTCCTTTGGATACATTTCCATACTTGTATTTTGAATTTCCACAGACATTTTTTCTTCTAGTCATGATTCTAATTCCCTTTAGCTCAATTCTTTAACTATGCACTACTTTACCATGGGAATTTCTTCAGGCCACTTAAACATGCATATGCAAAGCAAAATACAGGAATGATTATCTCTTTCACATTGATTACCTCTTGTTATCCATCATATTTTCTGATACAAATCATGCCATAGCTAGATTGTTTTGTGCTTTTGGACACCTCATTCATATGAACCCTTCTGTGTTTTGAATAAAGCATGCTTACATCTTCTGAACTATTCTGTCTTATGTAATTAAGCCAAACAATCTGTGGTATGCTGTCAGCTGACAATGTCAGCACAACATGCTAGGCAGGTTATCAGTTGAAATGCAGGAGGTACACTTGAAAAAATACCTTCAAAAAGCCATATGTTCTCACTGGCAATATTAAAAGTCTGTTTACACAAATAACACCTACTTTTTGTCCATCTGATGTCAAGCACTGTCATGCCTAAGTAGCCCTAAACCAGCATTCTGGACTGTAGACTCTAACAATGGAGGGAAGCACAATGAAGTACTCAAACAATGGAAAATAGAGGCAGGAAGGGGTGAGCCTAACACCATGCAGCAGTTTATACTTCAGTGTAAGCACATCTGTATATAGACACACAAGCATATATTTAAAAATTAGACAACTATGCAATGACAGTGTATTCATTTCCAAAATCTAAGAACTACAATTTCCATTTATTTAGGAGAATTAAAATATTGATGTCTTATGAGAAGTATTACATTGGTAAAGATGGTTATAACTCAGATCCATATCCACGTGGATCTCATCTGACCAAAAATCAAAGATGTGGGTCCACCTGCCTTGGTGGTGACAGAGAGTAGGAGCTGAGTATTCCCTCAGTATGACTGCCTTCAGAGGAAGTATTTACACAAATGATGTTCCAGTTTTGTCTTAGTATAACAGATTTTCTAATTTTATTCTTTCTTCTGTGTGAATTATTTAGGAACTAGGAGTACCGGAGTGCTGCTGTATAACAGGCCTGCTTTTTCAAGATGAAAAAGGCTATATTGTTATAAAAGCTCCTGGGAAATGCCAAAGATCAGTAACTGGCAGTTGGTTTCAAAAAGAAATGTATATCCTCCATAGATTCTTATCAACTTACATATTGAAATGTCTTATTGATAATGCAAATTAACTTTAAAACAGAAAAGGAAATTCAGTTCATCCTGTCCCACAACTGCCACATGTAATTTCTCACTATAGGGCAACACCTATAAACAAATTATAAAATTGAGTATGTTTAAAAGGACACAAACTAAATGCTTGGTAAATGTTTTTACTGATGGACAAGAAAACTGGCCCTTAAAAATCAAAAAGCTCATTGAAACAATATTGTCAATGAAAAGAAATGCATCTGTCTCTTTAACAGCCAATGATCCTGCTGCATTCCCTAAGCAGCTCAACTCTTATGGATATCCAGAAGTTAGCACAGATCAGTTTTTCTCCATTGTTAACTACCAGAACCTTACTTCATGTACGAAGTACAGTTAATGTACAGTTTCACTGCACATTACCTTAGACATCAAAATCTTCAAAAAAGTCTGGAGGAGGAAGGCATATGGGTCATTTGGAGACAAGATTGCAGAATAAAATAATAAAATGCAGATCTTATCTGTACCAGACAGGCAATTAGCTAAATGAAAATAATATCTTGCTGGTACATTTTTCTATTTAGGAGCAGACCCAACAGTAGGACTTATATAGCTGTAAATGAGTTACTTCAATGCTTATCAGATATGTGGCCTCTGAAGTGGAATCCAAAAACTTGTTATGCACAGAACAAGTTCAGTACTTAATAAATGTAAATTGCCCTAGAAGAATAATTTATAGACCTGAGTACTAGAAAGCTATAATGCAGAAGATAAACAGACATTAAAAAAACCCAAAACCAAAACAAAACGCCCCAAAAACCAAAATAGACCCCAACAACAAAACAAAACAAAAAAAACCCAAACAAAAAGCCCCAAACAAACAAACAAAAAAAACACCACAAAACCAGCTCTGGGTTGGAGACTTCCTATCCCAGGAAAATCTTGTCACTTAAAACCGGTAGCTTTAAATGAAAAGAAATAAAACATTCTAGGAAACAGGGACTTGAGTTACCTAGGAGTTCTAACTGCTAAACTAAAGAGTCATATTCCCCCATTGATGCTCTACTTCTGGTGCCAGATCTTAGGAATCAGATACACATGCAAATTAATAGAGCTCATTAAGTTACCTTCTATCAGCTGAACCATGGTAACCAGCCTGGGGTACTCTTCTCCTGTGGCAAATGAGAGATAAACACTCAGTAACTCACACCTGGTGTCTATACTTAATGCGATTTAGCTGCTTGCTTTTCAGGCCACAACAGTCCGGGGCACCCATAGCGTACACGTATTCTTCACTGATGATTCTGTTAAAAAAACCCCAAACCAATAAACACACAAAAACAAAGCTAAAGACACCAAGTTTAGGTACTTCCATGGTTAAAGAGGGGTTCCCATTTGTATTTAAATTTAGAACTCAAGTATTTTAAATAACAAGGTCCTTTTTAGGAACCTTTGAACCTTACTGGACTTCAGCGAGAGTTCACAAGGATGTGAAGGGAGGTTGGCGGGACCCGAACGGCTGGGAGAGGGAACCCGACACCGCCCCGACACAGGGCATAGAGAGAGGCAGCGGCAAAGCTGCCGAGGGCCAGGCCATACCCCGCGGCAGCGTCTCCTGCGCCGCCCGGTGCAGGGCCGCACAAGCTCGCAGACAAAGACCGGGGCGCGCCGGTGTCCGTCATGCCGGGCGCTGCTGTCCCCCGCGGGGCGGCGGTGACCGCGGGGCTCCCGGCCCGCCAGGCTGCGGGGACGCGGCCGGAGCGCCCGGCACCGCCCGTTCCCCGCGGGGGGCTGCCTCCTGCCCCCACGCCCGCCGAGCCTCCGGGCAAAGCTCGATGGAAGCAGGCGGGCCCCTCTCGCAGCCTTTCCCCCGCTCCTGCCCGCCGGCCGGCCCTAGGCGCTGCCCCGCCGGCCGCTTCCGCGCCGGATCCGCGGCCGGGGCCTGCCCGGCCCAGCCCGGCGGGCAGCGCGGCCAGGGTTAACCCTGAGGAATGCGGCGGGAGGAATGTGCATGCAGATGAGATGGATGCTAATCTCATGCTAATGAGCGACGGCCGCGGCCGCCCGGGGCTCAGCCGGGCTCCCCGCGCCCAGACGGCAGCTGGGCTCCGCCGGCAGCCCTGACCCGGCACCGCGGCGGGGCGAGGCGGCAGCCGGGCATGGTGGACTGAGACCCGGCAGAGGGCTTCCCTGGGCTCCGCGAGTCCCCGCTCCCGGCCCCTTCCCCGGCCCGGCCCGGGGCTTT
Source organism: Melozone crissalis (assembly GCF_028551555.1). Lineage (NCBI taxonomy): Eukaryota > Metazoa > Chordata > Aves > Passeriformes > Passerellidae > Melozone > Melozone crissalis. The sequence goes on along the minus strand of NW_026535784.1, from coordinate 27,228,684 downwards.
TCCCGCTTCCCGTCTTTCTTTCTGTCCCTATGGAGCAGCTACCCCCGCCGACCGACCATGCCTAGGAAAGCGGGGAATGGGCAGCTTCCCTTACCCGATGGCTGGGAGGAGGCGAGGGATTACGACGGCAAAGTCTTCTACATCGACCACAACACCAAGCAGACCAGCTGGATCGACCCGCGGGACAGGTGGAGCGCGGGCAGGGAGCGGCGAGGCCCGGGCGGGCGGTGGGCTCGGAGCGGCCCCGCCGGGAGGGACGGGCGGGGGGCGCGCCGGAGGGTCCCCTCTCGGGACGGGCAGCGGGGGACAAGAGAGTCCCTGCTTGCAGCCGGGCACACCGTGCCCTCCTGCCCACAGGCACGGCTACGGGCTTGTTTCTAAGCCTGTGGCGTGAGTTGGTGTTGGGGCGGGGAGGGAGAAGCCTGTGGAGCTCCTGTGGGAGCGGCCGGCGGTTGCTGGCATTTGGGGAGTTCCCGACAGGTACCAAAGTTTGCGAGTCCCTCCCAGAGCGGAGGCGCTGGCTCCTCACCCTTCCTCTGCTCTCCCCCGGGCGCTGCGGAGCGGGGCCGCCTCCCCCCTCCTGGCTGGCGGAGCATCCCGGGCGCGGGGCCCTGCTGTGTGCCCCCGCTGCCCCGGCCCGCCCGGAGCCCTGTGCGGGGCTGCCGGAGGCCTCGTGTGCTCGCTAGGCCTCAGCGAGCCCAAACCCGCTCAGCCCCCGCCGGCCGGAGCCCGCCGTGTGTGCTGCCCCGCCCGGGGCTGAGCTCCGTAACGCTCCTGTGGAAATGCTTCAGTGAGTGAAGCACTCTGCGCCCAGGCTGCTCGGCCCGCAGTGCCCGGACAGCTCTGCCGGCTGGACACGGATGCTGGCTCTGTGCGCCGGCTTCAATGACTGTTTGTAGTAGCTGCATCACAGGCATCTTTCAGTGTATCTTTCAATGTTATGAGATACCTCAAAAACGTATCTTTTGTCCGAAAAGTAATGACACCCCAAAACCAAAACTTAGTGCGTATTATGAAATACGGTGTTGCAGTTGGAAACAGTGCAGTCTTATTATTTAAAAAACCAAAACCAAACAGACTTCTAAAAGACACTATAAACTTATGCCACAAGCACCACTGAATTATAAATGAAGGCCGTGGTTTATGTTTCTCAGGTGAACTTGGATAAGGTGGTTGTGGCCAAGCTTGCTGGCTGCAAGTTGCAAAGGGAAGTTTTGACGAGCGTCATGTGCTGTGTAAGGCCTACTGATCAGTCTTACTTGCTATAACAGCAAATCCCAGTAGTGGCGAACTTCATGCTTAAATTCCTCTGTACTTCACAACATGTTAATTACCTTGTAAATATTATGAGGTGATAAGGTATACAGGACAATGTTATTTATTACACCTGGCATTCTTGGGTGATTTTTTTTAATGCAGGCAGTATAAAATTTCTGTCTTTACTGTCTCTGGAAATAGAGTAGATGAAGTTTGGTTCAGTTTTAGACCTTAAATGTGTGTTTTCAAAGCGGAATAAAAGATAGTATGATTGAGGCAAAGCAAAATGTGATAGGGAATGTACTTGTTCTAATACTGCCTCAATGAGTATACTACTTATTTAATTTAATACATTCTGTAGTCCTGAAAAGTTCAAGACTATTCACATTTGATGGTAAAATTTGAGTCTTCACTCTCATTAACAGAGTAGACAGTGACATAACACTTGTGTGTTTGCCATCCTATAGGGATAGGATAAATATTGTTTCATTAATGCCTTACAGGTGAAAGGGAAGCCAAGTCCTGAGACCATTCTCCCCTAGTTCTCATTACAGATTATAAAGACCTTTTCAGAGGAGTAGCGTTTGAAATAATTGTTAACCTGCGTCAGTCATGCAAAACAAACAAAAAGGGATTTTGCCCTAGGTACTTAAGAGAATCCATGCTTTAGTGTACATGGCTCAGCTGTGAAGCTGAATTGCCTGCACAGAAGAGAGACTGACAAGCCCATTTGATGTGCAAGTTGCAGTATTTGTATTTACAGTATCTTTGTTTGCAGTTTGTGTTTATATTGGTGACCTGTTTTGGAAAAACTAATAAGAAATTGGTGAAAGTCTTGTGGTGATTTTGCTTTAGATTCAGTTTTATCTTCCATGTATTTAGAGACTATACATGTGGAACCCATACAGGACATTATTTGGGCTTGCAGTCAGAAAAGTTGAAAAGTGATTTTCCAAGTTTGTCAATACAATAAAAACTGGATTAATGTCGTTTCTAAAACTCATAATGAATTGTCAGAATGAAGGTAATAGGTTATAAAGAATGACTGAAAACATGTTGCCTTGTCTGGTGATACTTCAGGACTTTTTTTCCCCCAACTGTTTTCTCTCAGAGATTGTAAAGTTTTCTTGGTGTACCTGTGGAATATTATAGTAAGCGGTCTTCCAAAATGTTTCATTGGTAAGGCAAGTGTAAAATAGATAAGTTTTTACTGATAATATTCCTTCTGCTGATGTTACACGGCATTCCCTGGACGATTACATAGAAAAGTCATGCTTGATGTTCTAAAATAATTTTTATCCTCTATGATTTAGAAGATACAAATACTGAAGACTAGTGCTGTGAGACATTAGCCATATGTTTGTAAATTGCCAGGTGTATTTGAGCACAGTTGGGAACTTTGTTACTGGTTTAAAATATTCACATCTAGAAATAAGAGGAGAGTTCAAAATGCCATATTTGAAAGCTTCTTGGAAATTTGTGTTTGTGGTTGTTGTGCTTTTTAATATTTTTTCCCATGTTCTTTTCTACAACATGTATTTGTTACTGCTTAGGTGGTGCAGGTCTGTTAATACAATTATAGCCTTGTGTACAACTGTGGAAAAAAACTGACATCAGCTTCAAGCTTGGGACTCAGTTTTGCCCACTTTATGTATTTGAATAATCCCACTAATGTTAGAGAATCTCACACTTTCAAGGGCAGCAGTGACTTAGCTTGTGTTTTGGGATGTTGTGGAAGCTCGGGGTTTTTAATGTTTTGCAATGTTCAGCAGTGATTTTTCTCTCCAACTACTTATTGTACTGTGCTGATTTGTTTTAAAGGCTAGTGTCCCAAAAGAGAGGGCCACTTGAACTTTAAGATCTGTAATTCAGATAGACAGAGAGACATAAAGGCAAGAATGTGAGACTTGTAGCAACATTTTTCAGTCACTAGATATATAGATGTGATTTCTCTGTTCATGACTCCCTCAAGCTATGGCAAGCTGAGAACTTGCTGGTCATGACAGTTCTTCTGGAACTGGCTTATTGTAAGCAGGGAAACAGACCAAGTATAAATTTTATCCTCCTACTACTTGCTGAAAGTATTAAAAGATAGCTATGGACTGAAGAGGATGAAGCAGATGAAAAGGGGAGAAAGGGTTAGAGGAATGCATACTGTTTTTTGAAGTTCCCTTGAAACTCTTTCAAGTTCTTGGAATACTGAGTAATTGTAAAGTATTGCTTTGGGGTTTTTTTCCCTGTTAATTAATAGGGGCTTGGGTGGGACAGGAATTTGAAAAGGAAAATTCTTCTATTTTTCCATCATTCAATGCATTTTAAGTAGGCCTCATGTTTATTATATTCCTTAGTGGAACCAACAGAGTAACACACCAAGGAGGAATGAAATGGAATCTCAGTAATCTGAATTTTTCAGCAATTGGATAATCCTTGGTTTTCTTACTATGAATTCAGGGCTTCTCATATCTTGGTTTCTACATAATAAATAGTCCAATGCACACTGCTGATCACCATTGACTCAAAACAGATGGGGTTTTTTATTGCTTGCCTATAATGAGTTCTGCATCACAAATTCTGAAGCTGCAAGTGATCTTCATTTAAATCTTTATCTGCACTTCTGTCCCACTTGTGTCAGTGGTAACAAATGGGATGCTATGAAAACAAAATTATCCTTTCTGTTCTCACTTCACTTTCCATTGAGGTCTAAAACCTTTTAAAAATATATTTGTATATTTGAAATAGTTTATAGTATACTTCTGCTAAAATGTTTCGAGAGTACTTGCTAACTGTAGAGCTAAGAAAGTGCTTGAGAAGCATTGGATGTCAGAAAACCAGAGAACTTCACAAGTTAAGAGATTGTGAAAGAGTTTGCTTTGTGAGTAGGGAAAGCAGTTTCCATTGCTGCTCTCTCATCTTTTGGGGAGGTGAAAACGCTACAAATTTTAGCATGGGTTTTTGTAACTTCTGCTAGATTTGTCTGAATTAGAAAATTTACTAGGTTTCAGCAATTAAATGTAATTTTCCCTTTTTCCATAGAAAAGAAGGGCAGTTTATTGCTTACCTTTTCACTGGAACTTGCTTTCTCTTGTCTTGTGGACAGCAGAGACTGTGAGGACTGAAGATACTGAAGTTACTTAAGCAGGGGAGCTTTCATCCTGTCTCTTTCCTGGACATTGCTGTAGCTCAGGGATACATGGTAAAAGACTTTCAGTCACAGCAGAAACTGTGCTTATTAAAGGTAGCAAATAAGAGGCAAGAAGAAATGAAATAACATGGTGAGAGGCATCATCAGAGACTTGAAAATACATTTGAATTGATTCTTTCATGCATGTAAGAGAGTTGTGCTGTGACAGATGAATAAAATAATATGTTAGTTATTACAGCTTGAAAGGGATTGATCTTAATTCTGTTTTAAGTGCTGACCTCAACATTGATTATTTACCACTGCAGCAACTACCTGATAATGGCCTTTATTTAGGCTGCTGCTTGCTAAGACCGAATTTAACTATGACTGGTTTCTCACATCATTTCTCATTCCCTTTCTATCTTCCCTTCCCTTGTTTGCTAGTGACTGAGGAGGGAATGAGGCTTTCATGTTTTTGATGGTGTGGAGCTGCTAAATGATTGTTTCAACATACTTAATGACATTTGAGTCTTAATAGGCAATGTTCAACTTGCTCTTTTGAAAAATTAGTAGAGAATCCTTTGATGGCACTCCAAGATATACAGCTTGAAATAATCCTGTAGTGAGATAGGGCAACAATTTTTTTCTTGAGATATCTTTTTCTTCCCTGTTTCATCCTGTAGAATAATTTGCTGGTTTTTATCCCAATTCCACCTAATTTATTTCTTGCCTCCTTGTCTGCTCAGGAATGTGCATGCTCCCTGTGAAACTCTCTAGTATCTCATTCTGATTTCAGTGACAAGTTGAGGACTGCTTTTACTTAATTGATCTATATTTATTCTAAATAAAACCCATGATGCAAGTACTGAACATTCAAATGAGAGACTAGCTGTGTCTGAAGTTCTGACATCTTCATTTGTTTATCCAGTGTAAAGCAGAATTCTAGTATTGCAATGCTGCCATAACTGTGATAGCATCACACAGTGTTTAAATACAAAGTGATTGTGTGAGTTTTTTAACCAGTCTGTCATTTGCATGGGGCTGTGTGTTGTTGATTTTAGCATTAGTGAAAATGGCTGTGGTAACTCTGAGATAAGGCTTTTATTCTATATTTCTCTGGAAGTGATAGAGCTGCACTGTGTCTTTCATCTCGGGGCATGTGAAATTAACAAGTCAGGAAATGCTGTGGACTGTTTGCTTATGTGTGCAAAGTATGTGCTGCTGGTCACAGCCAAGAACTGTGACCTGGTATGTGAAGTGGGACAAGTGCTGTGGGCTGTGGTTTATCCAGACCTGTGTCTGGAGTACTTGCCTACTAGAACTATTTCAATTAAAACCTACCTTGACTTACAAAATAATGTTATAGTAGTTGTCATGCACAGCATAAGACTTGATGAGAAATTGTACAGGTTAAGGAAAATAGTGAGAGTCAATATATAGATCAAATACGAAAAATTATTTATAACTTTAGACATCTGTACAGATTGCATTAGGAGTTCTTGATTTTTTTTTTTTCCCAGTTAAATAGCCTGTTGTCAACTGTTTGGCTAAAATTCTGTGCTTTGAATGTGATACTAAGGTTATTCTAATAAGATAAGAGGATTTCTCTACTTCCACTTACTAATGTTTGTTACATCAATAGATAAGTTGAATTTTGTGAAAAGTGTTTTATTTCGGTTTTTTGCTACCTCCTTCTTTTTAGCCTAAAAAAGTATTATAGGTATCTGTGATTTAACAACTTATACATCACACAGGTGACTGAAAACTGGACTCATACTCCTGGAAGTAATGAAAAGATTGAAAATGGACAAACAAAAATTTACATACAGTAGTATTTCTATGGTGATACGCTTTCAGAAAGGCATGAATAGAAATGATTCTAAGATTTCACAACTGTTATGCTGTGTGTTTAAGTTCTTATGGATTTAAGCTACCTGGAAGGAGAGCAGAAAAGTATTCCAGGAAGATAATGCAGCCTACTGAGTCTAAACTGGCATGGTTCTGCTTACATGTCCTCCTTCTGCCACCAAAACTGAGCCCAGGAGATGATTTGGCTAAAATGAACCCTATTGTTTTAGGGCTGTTTTCCAGCAGAATCAGCGTGTTGTGTCACTGACTGGGTACTGATGCTAGTGTGAGCCAGGAGGCAAGTCCAGAGCTGGGAGCAAAAGGGGAGAATGGTGCTGTAGAAATCAGGATGAAGATCAGTCCTAGTTGCCATGGAACTATTGTCTTAGGCGTCCATTTCTGTTGTGGGGTGTCTCCATTGTTTTCTTGTGCATGTCTTTGTGTTCACCTTTGCTGGGTGAGTCAGTAGTAAAACTGTCACAGGTGTCCTGATTCTGAATATGTTTTCTGTAACCAAGAAAACTTTATGATATTGCAGAATTTTTTACTGACCTTTTAAAAGTTTGTTGCTGTGAAGTTTGTGTTGAAGAGAAATTTTGTCATTGCATTGTTGCAGAATTGGAAGTTGTATTTTGGGAATGTGCTGCTGTTGACAGTATGCTTATGAATAGCTAATTTCTACTGTTAATGAAAGAGATGAGAAATTCTTTGACTTTGATGCATATTGTTCCTAATTATTCATAAGATGTGTTTTATGCTCTGGTGCAAAGTGTCTCACCAGAATGATGGTGTAATTCAAGATTTTTAATGTTTTATTGTGTGAAGCAAAGTGGAGCCATTTGTCTTCATGCATTTGAGGTCATCATCTGTGTGGACAGCTTGACTTGTCCTTCATTTGGAAGGAGCAGCTAGTTGCTGAACAGGGGAGTTATACATTAGTTATGGTTTTCCTTTTGGGTTTTTTCAGTAATTTTAAGGGATTTGCGTTGCAGATGTAGGTTTTGGGTCTTTTAAATGGTATGTATTGAGTATTGATGAGGACTGTTGCACTTCCCATTGACTTTTTCTGTGCAATACTGTTAATGATGGTGAAGTTCCTACCTGATGAAGTCAATCTCTGACTCTTGTTTTTAAAAGAGCTTCTTGGGGGAGAGATTCCTTCCCCCCTTTGTTTAACTGTACTTTTTAAAAACTAATTTGCTTTTGGATTTCTTTTTTTTGTTGGTTAGGACTTGTGGGCTAGAGGCAGTCTGTCAGTTTATTCTGTTGACTGAAACAATCATTTACATCTTATAGAACAAGATCAGATGCTGTCCTTTGAACTTAGATACTGTTTGTACTTGAAGAAAGGCAACTTTATCTCATCAACTCCGAATACATACTGTATTCAAAGTAATTGTGTGGGTATGTAAAGACACATTATCTTGGGACAGCAAACTTGAACGTATACTCTTGCTGTGTGCAATACAGTATTTCAAGTTGGACGGGCTTTGATGTCTGTGCTATTTTTCTCAATTCATGAAATAAAACTTCAATCTTTATTTGAAAAGCAAAAAAACACAACCTACTGGAATGCCTTCCATAATATGCTGAATTGATTTGGTAATAATGCTTTGAATATCTAGAAATATCGGTATTTTTTGACTTTTGGTACAGGGGGAAAGATTTAGGAGAATCTGTATTTTAACTAAACTTTGTGAGAACACAGATTTTATATAAGCAGCTTTTTCCTTGTTAATGAAGGAATAGTACTTTACACACCTATTGTTTTATTTTAAAATACTTTTAAGTGCTAACCTGTAGTTTTGTCCAGATAAGCTTATTTTAAGGCTTACAGATCTCACTGGTGAAGAAGTCTTTTTCTGATTCAATGCCTGGCCCTTTGAGCTTACCTCCTTCATAGAGCTAGGAATGTCTGCCTGGGAATGGGGCTGATTTTAATCATATGGCAGATGAACTTTTGATAGTGTGCAAATTGTGTACAAGCACATCATGCCATATGGCAGAGAACATGCCCAATGCATGATGAATGTCGCCTGCCTGTTAGCTAAGTGGCAGGCGTATGTCTCAGTAGCATCTTGTCAGGAGGGGTTTGACCAAAGCACAGGTGTCCCCTGTCGTATGGCTGCATGGCAGTGTTTTGTTGGGATCACGCTGTGGAGGAACAATTCTGGTCTCTTCTGCCTGTCACTCACTAGGACACTTCTGGGCAGGGTATTTGCTCTATCGTTCCTGTAGTGCTTCCAAAAGAGGAGATATGACCCACTTTGGCTAAAAATGTGGGCATCTTAACTTTACTTGCTGTCTGTGATGGAGTGCAGAAAATTGTCAGGGAAAGACATTTATTTATTCTTGATAGAGAAAGAATGGGATGGTTTTTTTTTTCCTTTGTCTAGTACTGTCAATGGTTAAACTGCAGTGTAGCCCAGAAATGTCTGTCTTGTGAGAGGCCATGATGATCTGATCTACAATCAGTACTCTTATTCAAAACCTAGTCCCTTCATTCTTAATGCACATTTTCTTGATTATGCAAAAAATGTCTGTTTAGAGTTAAACTTTCTGCCTCTTCACCAATGTTTAACAAAATGTCTCTGTGAAAACTCTTAATTCCTCTTAGAAAACCAGTTAAAAACCAGTTTGCATCAGAGATGTGATTCAGATTTATGTGGTTGATTTTTCAAATGCTGTTATTAGCCAAATAACTGTATTTTTAAAATGCTGTTATTTAGCAAGTGATTCCAGTGTCATCCTGTGGTTTGATTCATGTTCCTGAACCATTCTGACTGTTGCCTGACTCTTGCAAAGCCTGACCAAGGGGTTGCTGGTTTTGGCTTCTGTTCCACAAAGCATGCAGCCAGAGGCCAGTTGTCAGTGGAGAAAGATTTATAGTGCAGGAAGGCCGAAACAGCTGGGAGGTGAACTACACAGGGAATATTTGGATGTTGTTCTTAGTTTTGGGAAGGCAATAGGAAAAGTAGGACATCTAGTGATATCTAATGAACTTTGCTTCTATGAAATAGACTGTGGTCACTACTGCTTATGAAGCTTCTTTTGACTTAGATTTGGTCTTTGGTGGGTTCATAAGAGATGCTAGTGATGCCAAGTTTCCTTGTGAGATAAGTGACATTTTCGTTTCATAGATTATCCACCACTCAAGGGTACTTCTGTTGTCATATGTGTGTTGTTACTTGGGATGTGATTTAAATTTTAAGACATTTTGTCTGTCCTGGTTTGCACTGTGAATACCCAGCTTGAAGTATCTCTGTATACATTGTTTCCTGGTAGACCATGAAATAATCTTTTATTTTTTAATTCTTTTTGAAGAGGGATGGCAAAAATACTCTTTTGTGAGAAACTCAGGAGGCTTCAGAAGTTTAGGAGCTCAAATTTCATATAGGAAGCATTTTCTCAGTGGAAATGTATTAACACATTACTCGTGTTCTTAATTTATTGTTAAAACTGTGGCAGAAGTCAGGGTCTGCCTAAGGGCTCTGAGACTTGATATAGGTTTTATGTACTCTTGGGAATGTATTCCCATGTGTACCTAAACTCACTGTCCATCTAAATCTGTTCCCCCTATTCCCAAGACCTATACAATGTATATTCAGTGTAGTCACATGTTACAGAAAAGAAAAATCAGGTCTTTTTCAGTTCATTCTGTTAGTGCTGTCTTAATGTGTCCTCATCTTGTACAGTAATTTGTAATAAATTCTAAATTATGACCTTGAAAATGTTATTTATGAATGCATTTTTTTCTGAGATTTATTTTAGTTACATTCCCAGTAATGGAAAATTTTATTGTGTGCAGGATCTGACTCAAATGGTATTTTGGGTCTTTTGTTGCTTGAGACTTTAAGTGTGAAGTGCAAAGACTTGCATGTAGCCCCCCTTTTTAGTTTGGATGGAATTGTACAGTGGAAATGAGTTCTCGTTTGGAATGCTATGGGCTTCTCTCAGAAAGATTTACAAAATAAGTTGTGGTATGAGTTTAAGGCACAAAACTATTTAGCATTGCATTAGAGAATGAACACTGACAAACTGACAAAACTGGCATTGGAATGTCCATAGGGTTGGAGTAAAATTAAGAAAACGGGATAGTCCTCAGATAATGTGATCTCTGACTTGACTTTCACCAGTTTCACCCTTCTGAAGTAAGTTAGAGTGTTCCTTTTAATTTATGAATTAGTTAGTTAATTGGTTTGAAATGTAGACATGTGGAGAAACCTCAGAAATCAATGTCTTCTCTTCTATATTTTCATGTCGTAATGATGCTGGCTAGTAGGAGTTTTGTCAAAGTTTTTCATATTTCCCACATTATTTTGCAGTTCACAGCTATGTTTTCACAGCAGAAGAGGCAGGCTGAGGTGGTGCTTTATTGGGCTACAGTGTGAGGAAGACTCATTTGGAATAGAAGTATCAAATATTTAAAATATATTTGCTTAAACATTGAGGAGTAAATGAGCATAGATAAGAGAATGCAATTCAAGGCAGCAATCTGACAGGGAATTGACATGGCCTCTTTCTGTCATGTTGCAATGTTTGAAATGAACTGCTAACACATTTACAGTCATTCTAATGAGTAGTAGAATGCCATGGATGTGAATAATCATCTGAAGCCTCTACAGGACATTCCTGAAATAGTGTTTAAATGACTAGAGATATTATGGGATGCAGGAAAGTATACAAATACCATAAGCCTTTTAGTCAGGCTAGCCTGGTCAGTGGTTTACTACTGCAGCAAGTAAGGCTGACTATGCAGGATTATTTAGTACACAGCAAACAGATATTCTGTTCAAGTTTCTGAACTCTGCATATTCTTTTCTGGTTTTTGGTGGTTTTGTTTTTGGCCTCTGTTATTCATAATCCTTAGGCTCTCATTTTATATTTACTCTTGGAGAGAAAGTTAGTGAACTGAAGTTTGAAGTTTGCTAAGGGGTTGTTGGTTAAGCAGCTGTTAGCTAAATTAATGATGCTATGGTCTAGAAGATGAATAAATTGCTGATAGTAAAAGAAATTACTATGGTGGTATGGATTTTGGTTTTTCGTTCTTGCTTTTGTTCTTGTTTGCTTATGTGGTTGTTCTGGCTCGCTTGCTAGCATGACTTAGAGTGATGTCAAATGAGCCACAGGCTTCTGTGCTGTAGCAGGTTGCTGATTTGCATTCAGGACCTGGCTGGCCTGTTGGCTCATACATGAAAGACATCAAAACTTTATTTTTCCAGGCAAGATTTTGGCAAGAAAATGAGCTTGGAGGACAAATGTAGAACAGTTAGGGATTTTTAATGCAAAATCCTTAGAACCTCCTGGATTTGATATTTCATGGGTTTGGTGGGATTTTTTGATTGTTTGTAGTTTTTGTTGGGTTGTTTGTTTGGTTGGTTGGTTGTTGTGGGGGTTTTTGTTGCTGTTTTTTGGGGTTTTTTTCTTTTTTCCCTTCTTCAGCCAGGTTTTGATGAAAAATTGTAATGTGTCCTCTCTCTGGCCAAAGTTGTGATGCCTAGTATTTTAAAAAATATATGAAGAGTATTTTAAAAAAGAAACAGCAACAACAACAAAACAAACTCAAAAAATGCCCTGAAGTAATGTTCCCATAATCAACACTTATGATTAATCATGTAATCAATTTAATAATTTTTTATTTTATTCTGAATTTGGCTGGTGTCCTAGTTAGTTAAGCAGCTTCATCCAGCTGCCTGAAATTCTTGAAACACTTTCACTGCCGGTGTCTGATGTCAAGGGATGACAGTATTTAAAGAACCCTTCTTGTGGCAGAACTTATAGAGGTAGTTAGGTTTCTGCTTATTCAGGTAATAGGTTTCTAACAGATCTCTTGAGGATAAATGCTCATAAATAGCTATTCTGTGATACTGCATTTGAATTTTTTATAATGGCCAGTATTAGAATTTTGTCTAAGTGCCCTCTTTTTACTTAGATGTGGTAAATATCTGTTTAAGATACTGTTTAGGAGTTGTAGAAATGTTTAAAGCTGATGCTGCATTGATGATGAACACAGTAACATTCAGATATCATGAAAGGTGTCGTGTGGCTTTGATGGTGGTGATGTCCTGATGAGGACTTTGATTACATAATCACTTAATACTGAACTTTACACATGATATGATTGGATACTTGTAAAAAATTTTGATGTGCAAGAAGTTTAAAGGGTCCCAACTTAAGAATGGTTGCATCTAACAGAAGTATGAGCACATACCCTGGATATCTAGTCCCATGGTCACCTGAACTGTAGTCCTGACCATAACAGGTCATAGATCTCTTTTGGACCAGCTGATCCAGAAGGCAGCATTGAGAGCTGGGAGCAGTTCTTCAGCAAGTTTCACTTCATGAATAAAATTTTGTGCTACTAAAGGCTGAAGGTATTTCCCTTTCTATGTATTGCTTCTGTTTGATGCCCGTCTTCAGTCATACTGCAGATCCGTTTGTGGAAATTCGTTGTGCATCAGAGTAGAAGGGTATAAAAGCAGCAAGAAAAGATGATAAAGATACCATTAAAGATCATAGCACAACAAAAGCTTACAGTACTTCTGCACCAGTGAAAAGCCAATTTACCTTTTTTTATAAAAAGTTATTATTATTTTGAAAAGTTTGATCACCTGAACACAGTCCCTGCACGTTGTGGAGACAAAGGATAAATTAGGTATGGAATGTGTACCACATGAATACTGACTTTGGTCTTCCATACAAATGTTTAAGAAACAGCAGGCAGCTGATGAAATTTTTTTCAATAGAAACCACAGTTTTAACATGGAGATAGAATTAATACTGTTCATTGTATTGAAACTGATGGGCCAATATATAATCTAATCTGCATCCCAGAAGTGCTTTAAAAAATTTTGCAAATGGAATTGCAATTGTTTACTGCATCAGAAAAAAAAAATTGGCAGTGTAGCCTGGGATTTGTGGGCAAACACTAGAGTAGGTTGCCCTGAATGCTTGTGGGCATGACTCGGAGCACCCTGGTCTGGTTTCAGAATTGTCCTGCACTGGGGAGTATGTTGGACCAGGAAACCTCCAGATGTGCCTTCCCTTCATTTTTTACCAGGCATACATGTGTAAATGCGGCTTCATTAGTGTTAGATCATCTGATTAATTAGACATCTATTGACTATTTTGGAAAAAGATCCTAGTTTTAGCAAGGTGAAATGTTGATGTAATCTGTTAAAATGCAAGCAAAGTATTTCTACCCTACCCAACATGAAGTCCTTAATCCCAAACACCCGTGCCTGTAAAGGACAAATTACATGATCAAGTAGCTGTGGGACACAGAGACTAAAATGTCTGGATTGGAATGGGAATTAGGAGGGTGGTTGGAACTTTGAAGTGCTGTTTAGCAGTGTAATGGAGGTAACTCAAACACTGTTCACTTCAGTAGTGTCTAAGAAGATTTAAAACTTCAATTTGCTGTAGCTATCAATTCTACAAGCAAAAATATAGAAATTAAATTTCTTTGTCATTTTAAAAACCAACTCTGCTCTGTTTGATATCAGTGTAGATCTCTAACACCCTGGAGTTACCATGTACCTGTAATAATTTGAATTTTATAATTTGGTGAGGAAATTATATATTACATCTAATGATTGCCTTATTAAAGATACCTCTGTGTGGGCTACATCATTTGCAGTGCAATGTTAGAGTTATTTCTAAATGTACTAGAAACATCTTGTTATAATTTTTTTCCTTCAAATGTGACTTTGGAAGAGACAGCCTTTTAAAGTTTGTTCCAGAAGGCACTTTGAGAGATGGATGATTGAAAACAACTCTCCTGAATGGCACCTTGCTGTACTTCATAGATCATAACAGCTTTTATTCACCACTGTGATTGTTTTTTAAATTACTACCTGTGGATGAATACTTGAAAGAATTGGTCTGCTGGCTACATATTTGGTTTGATTGAGGGCTATCTTGAAGTTGCCTTTAAATTACATGGGGTTCTTGATGATCCTAGCATTTTCTAATCTTTTTTGTACTACATTGTCAGCTTTGTTTCTTAAATTCTTGCAATTTTAGGAAGAATAGTAATTCTGTCTTTAATTTATTTTTTGTTTTAAAAAATGTCATTTCAAGATAAGATGTACAGAAAATCTTCTTTAGCAAATTATAGCTGCTTCTTACTTTGCATCATTCTTTCAAAGGAAGTAATAAATTATGTAATAAATAATTATTATACTAATAGCTGCTGATGGACTGGAAACTGTTCAGTTTATAGGAGATACATTTGTTATAGGGATAGCTCCAAGTGATATCCATAACAGTAGTGTACAAAAGCAAAACTGCTTTATTACTTTATTGAGAGTATCAATAAAGCAGTAGTGTGCTATATGGATATTTCATTGAACTGTCACTAATAAACCAGGCAGGAGAAAAAGGAAAAAATGAATGTTTGAAGGCAAACTGACAGTTGAAGTTAGTTAAAATATTTAAACAAACATACTTTTTTTTCCCCCCCAAAAGTTACAGCATTGATAAGTCTATTTAAAAAGTTCGATTTCTTCATTTTTGATGAAAAATTTGTGTCAGAGGCTCTTTTGGGAGTGTAAAAAAAAGTGGTAATATTTTATTGCTTGTTAGCCAGTGTAGTGGTCAGGACTGTGAAAAAGTCCGATTCCAGTCCCTTTCTTGACTCTGAATGGCTTGGTGCTATTGAAAAGCCACCTTCCCCGAGTGAATGAGAGGGAAGAGGTACCTCAGCATCCTAGTTCTGTTTCCTGTGCTGTCGTAACCTAAGGCAACAGGAAAATCCAGTTTCCAGTTTTGAAAATGGATCCATTTGAAAAACTTGAGGGGGGAAAAGCAGACAAATAAATAAAGAGAAACAATACTGTTGAAATTCCTGTGAAATGTAATCATTGTCCCCTAGATAGCATTGAGAGGTGTGCCTCTCACTAGAAGCATTTAGCCAATCGAGCACTGTCTGTGATCTATGTAAATTCCTCTCAGATTTTTATCAGCTTCAGTTCCCAGCTGCCATGTCCTGAGTGCCCTCTGTTCCTAATATTTGAACTTTTCTCTTTCATTCAGAAAATAGCTGGAGTGAATAAACAGCAGATAGGAGTGTGATGAAGAGAGTGGGTCTTAGCCTGTTTGAATATATCACTTGGTCTGTGTGAGTAGTATGGAATAAAGGTAGGTTAGGGTGATGGCAGCTGGAGAATGCAATGTTTTTCAATGCTCTGAAATCCTCAATACATTTTAGCTCGTTGGCAGCTTAACAACACTACTAAGATTGGTGGTGGCTGCCAGAAGGAGCATGGTTTGTGCTGTATGGTTCTTGTTAGTTCTGCTTTTTGGACCACAACCGCAAAACAGAAGGAAACAAAGACATAAAGGTCGGGGCTGGGGTATTTAGGTCTTTGTATTGTCTTAATGGGGAGTTTGCAGGCTACAAACATCTCCCCTAACCTCAGCTGAGGGATTTCCCTGACCCCTCTCTGCCTCATTCTGCCCCTAGTGACTGCAAATTATGCTCTACAAAAAATACTCTGTGCCACTTTGCTCTTCTGAGAGACGGACTCTGTGCCACCCTTCTGCCTAGAGTGTGGATCACAGGAGCAGCACACCACATGCATCTTCTTGCCTGTGTCCCTCCTGTCCCTGCAGTTGCCCATTCTGCAGCACACTCAGCCATTCATAAGTATTTGGGCCATTTATAAAGGAGTTTGCTTATACCTTAAGCATAGGAAATGTCAGTACAGTAAAAGCCCTTTGGACATCAATTAAGCTTCCTAGTCAGGTCTGTGAAAGGAAGAGATTTTGTCTTCCCAAAGCCCAGCGAAAGAATCAAAAAATGCCAGAGCCAGCTTTTTTCAGCTGGCACAGTGGATTGCCATGCTCCATCAACCAGACTAATTCTTTGGCTGCCAGTGAGGGTCACCAAGCACTGCTGCTTCCTTGTGTATCTCCCAGCAGCTGGCTTCAGAGGGTCAACAGGAAGAATAATCCAGGCATGGAAAAACAAGGAGATAAGGCTAGTTACTTGGCAAATTCTATTTGTCTCTCTTGCACAAGGCCATACATTTCTTCTGCAGATTCTTGTCCAAGAATATTGGTTTCATTATCAGAAGTTACGTGTGGTGCTTTGGGTTTGGGTGGGCTTTTTTTGTATTTATTAGGATTCCAAATGAAAGATGAGTACTGGTATGAATGGACTAGTGAAAACAACAATGACTCTGAGACAGAATGTCTTGTAGTGTAGATGCAGAAATGCTGATAATTACTGAAATACTGTAATGTTAAAAAATAATCAGTTCTGTTTCTCCCTGGTACCTGGAGACTGCTCTGGTACCATTTGGTAGAGGTCTCTAGTTCTAGTTGCTATTTATGTAAGTTTATGTAAACCAAACCAGAGACCTTGTTACAATCTGTTTATTGCAAATGCAAATGACTGAAGTACAATGACTTTAATATAGAGAAAGCAGTATGGTGAAGGAGAGAAAATGTGTTGGGTAAAATGAAATCCTTTTTGTGTCTGTGGCATGAAGCAGTGAAGTCAGCAAAAGTCAGCAAAAAAGACAGGACTTGGACTTGCACTTGGATTTCTAGTAAAGAGCAGAGTTTTCCCACTATTTCTTCAGGGTAAAAAACTGATGAAGTTGGGCTGGGAGAGAATGAATTACCATGTACTGAAAATGTCAGTGAAGAGCTATGCAGATTGCATTTAAGAAGGAATGCAAATGCTTTATT
Organism: Melozone crissalis; assembly: GCF_028551555.1. Taxonomy (NCBI): domain Eukaryota; kingdom Metazoa; phylum Chordata; class Aves; order Passeriformes; family Passerellidae; genus Melozone; species Melozone crissalis. The sequence goes on along the minus strand of NW_026535784.1, from coordinate 27,211,760 downwards.
TTATTACAAACCCTGCATTGCTTCCTTACTGCTTTTACCTACAAAAATTTGGTTCTTCATAGTATGGCACAGAAAGAGGTGCTTGTTATACTGACAACTCAAAGCATGGTTTGATCAACTCATAAGTGGGTTAAAAATATTTTGAACCAAATTTAAAAGTATGGGTTTTCTTTAAGCAAGCATATAGTGCTGATAATTAACTTCTACCTTTTCAAGAACTTGACAGAAGATCAGATCTCTCTTTTTATGGCTGATTTAAATCCATCATTATTCTATCCAGCAAAACTCCAAGTCTACCTTTGAAAGCTCTTTTGAGAATTACACTTCCCTACCTTAGGTGATATCTGCCAGATCAGGAAATTCCAACTTCTCTTAAATTTACTGGGGAGTTCCTGGAGTCTAAAACTCAGATTTTTACTGGACTGTGAATAATCATGGTCCTTTCTTTCTTCCCTAACCTTCCCTAACCACATACTTTCTAAATTAGAACTTTAGCCATGCTGAGTGCCTGCAGATAAACTAAAAAAGAATTGCATGGACTGTCATGAGCTTGGAAATCTGTCCTCTTGTTAGTCGAACTCCATGCTCATACACATTCTGACTGAAGGTTAATTTTCCTTGTATTTGTTTTCTGTACATAGCATTTTGAAAAGCATTAAAATGCATGCAGACACCCAATGGTATTTTCAACAGATGAAAAGTTTGACTCCTACTTAATTACAGTGTGCCAACTTTTAAACTTTCCACTACTTCTGGAAATTGTTTTAGATGACTGATGTTTATAGGATGAGAGTCAGAAGCCTAGCCTCCAAGAAGATACATTTTATTTTAAAAACTTGAACGATACATGAAGTAATTTCCTAAAGGAACCTAAGGATATTATGTAGAATTGCAGGAAAAATAGTAGCTCAAAGCATTAATATTTATGTTAAAGATTTTTCACAAAAGCAACTCTTGTAGGTTGATTTATGAGAGATAGTAAGAGCCTTCCATTGAGAAATTGGAAGAGAGTACATAAGTAATTGGATAGTAGAGATTTGTATCTGGACTATCTCTTAAGAGCAATCTTCTCTATTCAGTTTAAAAGAATAATAAATGGAAAATGGAGATGTAATGGTTATCTTGGCAAGGAGTGACCATATTTCCACTGTATGAGCTAATCCTGTGGTTTTTTCATTACTCAAACTATATAAAAACTTTACATCTAACAAAATACTGAAAGTGATTTTTATGAAGTAGTCATTTAAAAATACTGTGTCTAAGAAATTCTAGAAGTCTGTAAAATTGCGGCTTCCTAGTTCAGCTGAATTTATTGAAGCATTGCTTATATGGCAGCTTGCCTCTTACAGTACAAAAGATGCATACAGTGTGGGAGATTACTGTTAAATCAATTGTTTATGCTTAGGTGTTGTTTTTCTATGAAAGTGCCTCTGCTCAATATTTGAGACAGCATTGTAGTTTTTTGTGTCACTGGCAATTATTTTTTAACTCTCTCCTTATGAGCGCCTCATTAACTTTAAAAAAGGTCAAAATGCCTAAGGTAAAGGCTCTCAGAGATGGATGAAATATTTTTTTGGTTTTCTTTTGGCAAGCATGACAAAAGTATTAATCACATACAAAGTTTGCTTCTAGCCTTGTCCAAGGCAAGGCTGCCTTTGACTTGAATGTAGATATTTCCTTGAATGTAGATATTTCCTTGGTTTGTTCTGTGAAGTTTTGGATCTTTCGCAGGACTGGGCAGTTAACTGATTTACATTATTCTAATTTGAAATTCAAGTAGCCAGTAGATCAAGGTATTAGAATAAATAGAAATTTTCCTAACTGCTCAAGCATTTGCATTTCATAATACAACAGCAACCAGTTAAGATTCATTATTAGTCAAAAAAACCCTCAACCTACCAAAATCAGCCTCCTAACTTTCCCCACATTAAAACTTTACAAAGCAGGTAAGCATTTCTCAATTTTGCTTGCTTGATCCTGTCTGTCTTGTTCAAATAGGTAAATCATAAGGAGGAGGAGGAGGTGAAATCATGTATGTTGCAGCACTGCCTTTGATCCCATCAAGAACCAGGATTTCAGTGTCTTTTAGGAACTCTGTCATTTCATGACCAATTCACACCAGTCTGAATTTGGACTGCAAATGGTTCCACCCTTTTTCTTGTATTGGCATTTTTACTGGTAGTGAGCTGGTTAGGCAGCTAAACTGATTTTTAAAAAATTGAAATTCAGTTTTTCCTCCTAGCTTTTTTTCTTTGAACTGATGTACTTTGGAGTCCTAAGAATGCCAGAGAAGAGGTATGAACATGTAGCACGGAGGAAAAGCTGAACTCTGACACCCAGGTTAGGTCAACTTAAATTGTTATGGAACTGCAGTATTTGGTGTGGCATTAGGATGGTGCAAAAATCATTTTTCTCTACTCAAGTTACACAATAATGAAGTTTTAAGCTCCAAGAAACAAAAGCAAGGCAGGAGTGAGTACACAGCTGTTCATATGTGTGCATATGGTTTGGAAGCATGGCAATAGCAAACATTTAAAAATGATGTGCAAAACACATGGTCAGCTGTGAGATCAGAGTTGCTCTCATACAACTACTCCATTTAGTTTTCCTACCATGCCTCTATCCTCATGTTGCATTTTTTTCATTATATTCAACTTACACTTGTTTCAACTCATGTCTGTTTTCTCTCATCCTTCTACCACCTTAACTCTTGCAAAGAGCCTGACAGTCATCTCAGAAACTTCCTTGTAGGTAGGGGCAGCCTGCTGCTGCATCCCTCTGAAGCTGCCTCTTCTCCAGGCTGAGCACCCCTCAGTCTCTGTCTCTTCCCTTCAGCTTAGTGCTTGGGTGCTTCATCTCCCAGGCATCCTGGTGGCTTTCCCTTGGGCTTGCACCAGTTAGGTTTGTTCGTGTTTTTCTTGCCTTAATTGAGATGCAGTCTAGTGAGTGCAGAATAGAGGAGATTATAACTTTCCTTGATCTATTGGCCACACTCTTGCTGATAGGGTAGGCTGTTGGCCTTCTCTACATCCAGGGCACTGGTTTACTGACAGCCCACTGCTCACCAGGGCCCAGAGTTGCTCCCCAGACAGTCCCAGCCTCTACTGCCCTAAGGGGCATTTGCTTCCTGGATGCAGGACTTTGCATTTGTTGATTCTGAGTCTCTGAAGGTTCCTGTAGCCCAACTCCATCTGAATGATGTTCATGTCTTGACTATGTTGGTTGTTCCCACCCAGCATGGCGTCATATGCAAGTCTGATGCCTTTTCCAAATCATTAATACAGGTGTTAAACAGGACAGGTCCCTCCAATAGTCCACTTTTTACTGTACACTACAGTCCACTTTTTATTGTACAATACAATCTGTTGGCCACCAGTCTGAAGAAAGTCAATCATAATGTGCAGGCTGCTGTTGAAAAACTAGGACAGATGAAGAGATTTGGGACTGTGTTTTTAGTCAAAAGTTGAGACTAGCTATGACTTCTTTGTTATTCAAGATGTAGCTCAAACTTGTTAGTCTCTTGACTAAGCTAGCTTTCCATTGTTAGTAAAATTCAATTTTGACCATGTATTATTTGCCAGAAATGGGATTCCTGTAAGTTTAAGAAATGTCAACTTGAAGAAATACTTCTAAAAAAAATCCCTTGTGACTATAATTCAACACAAGCCAAAAAAAACCCAAGTTAGGCAAAACTCTAGTGATTCATTATAAATGGGTTCAACTAAATAATAATTAAGAGTACACTGAAGAGACTTCAAGGATATTTTTGGTTATGAGTTATGATACTCACAATATTCTCTGTAGTAAGACAGTTTTAAGAATACGTTCTAATAAGTTTCAGTTTGAAGTATGTGTTTTGAAGCACAAGACCAAGTAGGAAAATGGTTGTATCTGGAATATCATATTTACTGTCATTGTGAATCTGTTCTTTGTAATTTTTGTCAAATCTGTTTTTGAAAGCAGTTTTGATTTTGAACTCAACAAAATGCAGTGGCAGTGAGGTCCAGGTATGATTGTGCATTGTGCAAAACTTTGTTTTGAGCCTACTCTTCTGTAGGCTTCTGTACTTCCTGCATGTGTTTCTTGTAGCATGAGAAACAAAATAAATGCTGCCTGTGCCTTTCATGTGTTTGGTATTTGCACTCTGTAAGTAACTACCAAGATGAATGATATTAACCTGTTCAGTTATGTTACATTCTATACCCTGATTGCCACTGCCCACTTTCCTCTATGTGTTGATCTGTAGTTTTCCTTTGAACATGTTGTCATGGTGCAGAAGTGCAAGGGCTACCAGAGCTGAATGCAATATTTAAAGGTAATCACACAACAATTTTATATAAATTGTGTGGTGGTGTTTTCTTATTTGTTTTATATTTGTTTCCTCATAACTTGTACATAAGGTGTTTGGTATTTTGACTTCTGCTTAATGTTCAACTGATTCAGAGCCACCCATGAGAAGTTGAATGACTTCCTCAGTGGTGTTGGCAAAAATAATTGATGTCTCTTAGTCTAGTACAGTGGTACAAAATCTCTTCACATATTTTTGTAAAAAACCTACTCCTTTTTTAATTTTAAATGTTAGCTTAAGTGAAAATGTGCAGAATAGCCTCATTGTGTTATTCTCATCTTCTTTCCCCTTCTCACATATGCTTTTACTTTGAAAGAGAGGACTCATAAAACATGGCTGTTACCTACTCATAAACATTTTTTGAATATTGTTTTGATGTTTGTATGCTTATTTGAAGAAGTGCTAATTTACTCTGTGCTGTTAGCAACCACAAATAGGGATGAGGTTTTAATATGTACTGTATTCTCAGAAGTAATAATTTAACCTGGTTTAAAATAATCTTTTAAAGTCAGTAACGCAAACTGCTAATAAAGCTGAAGGGAGTGCATTTTCATGTTTGGGAAAGGTAGGCAGCTCTGTTTGAGTCAGTAAGTAGAGTATTAACTCATCTGGAAACTCCAGGTTCCCTTTTACAGTGTCTCAGATAATTCCTCAGCAATCTTTGCAAATTACTGCCTTGAAAGTATTTCCCCTGCTCTAAACAACTTTGTGCCAACCACACTTAGTAGAGAGGGATGTGTGACAAGCAATGATAGGCTGGAGGTAGAGGAAAGGCTTGTAAGTGTTCAGGGAAAGGGAACCAAAAAGGATAGCTGACCTGAAAGGGGTTTAGTCCATTTGATGTGAGAAGCAGAAGCTGATTTTTTCTTTTCCTTTCCTTCCAATAGAAGGCCATGCTTCAGTAAATTGTGTTTGTGTTTCTGTGTTTCTGCTAGGAAATGCTAGAAAGTTTGCTGCCTCCATGAAAGGTTTTGGGGTGGTTTTTTCAGGCAGCTTCAGGGAGTGGGTGTGTGCGAAGGAAGTCACAGCAAACTTAGGCGTTTCCTGTTGGATAATTGTTACATATTTCCCATTCCTCAAACCCTGATGCCCCTGGGAATAAATTTGATCTACATCTTGAAGTCAATTAATATTGTGAATAAAGAAATGTAAAAGCGGTAGAGCAGCTGAAGGAACTCTGCTTTGATTTTGTTTAGTGTAACACGGTTTTCTGAGCATCTCGGAGTATACAAAGAAAGGCAATTTAAAAAAAGCATTACAATCTAGAGTTCTTTGTATTAAAATTATTAGTGGGAGGGATTAAATGTAGACCAGAACATGTATCTGAAATCATCTTATAATTATAATTTTACATTACTGTAATCTTACAGTACCCTGACTTCATTATCTTGCACTTTTAAGTTCAACATTAGATTTGTATGAAGCAAAGGTTTGTTACAGCCCTTGCTCGTTAGTTCAGTTTTGTGCAGTTTTACTAATATATGTTAGCCCCTGACTTCCATCACTCTGCTCTCAAGAATGATTTTTCTAGAGTCTCTTATCTGTGAAAACAGCTGAGATTGAGGGATATTTTTGAACCATTTGCACCAAGGGTTGGCAGACTTTTTTAATGATCTCTTACTAATATTAAAATACAAATATATTGTCCTTTTCCTCTTCGGTATTTTGTTGCTTGCAGTTTTATAAAATCAATGCTGTGTTTGTTCATTTTCCATGAGCAAAAAATTGTTGACACATTTTTAAAGATTTCTCCTGTAGCATCTGGAAACAGTTACCAGAGACCAGAGATCCACCAAGTGATTTTGTGCCATTTGAGCCCTGATCTAGCTCAGTCTTTTTGCAACAGGAGCTGCATGGTACTGCAAAACACAGAATGTTTAATGAAGTATGCCTTCAAAATTGTTACAAATGGTTGGATGAGATGCTGGAATCAAGATATGAAGAACTCAGTATTGAGAATAACAGAGTGGGGTGCTCTGTCCTGTTGGGTGCAGTTTGTGGGTCTGTAACCAACCTGCAGAGACATTGGACATATTAACTTAAGTTCCCTTTTCCCTGCCTCTGGAATGGTTCTTGGCTGAAGGGCTTCACAGAACTGAAGTTAAATGTCTGTGAGGTTATCTGGGATGTTCAGGTGGATAATACCTTTTGAAAGTATTAGATTTAGGTTTCCTGCTACTGAAATTGGTAATGTTCCTGCTGACTTCAGTGGGAGCAGAGTTAGGTGAGGAGAGTCTTTAAATATCCTCTCTATAAATCCAAAGGTCACTTACAATGCAAGAGTTTGTTTACAGGAGAAGTGGAGTTTACAGAACAGAATTCTTTTTCAAAATAATTTTCTGTGGTGGATGAGGTGAGTAATGGGGTGATTTGGACTAGTGTGTATATGAAATTACAGAAAGGAAGAGGGAGAAAAGTTAGAGATTGGGAAGATCTTTTAATGCTGATATTTAATATGATAATTTTCTGGGGTTTGACTATGTTTTTTCTTTGAAATACATTTCTATTTCTCATATTTAATTATCACAATACAAAAATGTCCTAAATTTAACTGTAACAATATGCCATGAAAACTGTTTTTGGTACTTTGTGCCTGACAGCCAAGATGACAAATCATGAAAATTAACAGAATGTTTTAATCCTCTATCATAAGGCTATCTGTTTTGATTAATTCCTAATAAAGTATTCTAGTCTATAGACATTTTCTACCTGTAGTTTGTTGTATCATACTTCTATCAAACAGTAAGGATTGGTTGCTCCTATTTGCATGTGGAAATTCCTGCAGAGTTTGTGCCATTTTTTGAATTTCATGAACCAGTGCTTGACTGGGTTTGTTTGGTCTTGGTTTGCCTTTTTTTTTTCCTTTTCTTACCTTGAGTATTCTTAAGAGTACATCTTCCTATTGTAGGAAGAATATTTGCTAGTAAATATGTTAAATGAAGAGCAGAGTGGTACAAGACAGTAGAGGAAAACATTTTGGAGTCAAGTTTGCAGCCAGAGATTGGAGGATCGGGAACGCTTAAAATTGCTCGGAAAACAGGATGGCATTTATGTAATTAAATTAAAACCAATAGCTAAGTTTCTTAACAGTGCTGTCAATTGATGATAACATTTTCCCTCTAACAACAGTGTACAGTCATATATATATAAATAACCTATAGCAACACTGCACATAATAGCCTTTTCATAATGTCACTGCATTTGAGCTTTCCAGGGGAATGGCAAAGGTCATATCATTGGTTTATGGCTGTGGAATTATCCATGTGCTAGGCTATGGTTATCAGACATTCCTCACATTCCAGGTGTCTAATATTATAGTGCTTACATGCCAGTGCAGGACCAACTGCTGCGTCAAAGAAAAATGCTGCAGAAAACATTCATGGTATTACCCATTTCCATTTCTCTGTGGTTCCCTTTCCCCCCTAACCTTTCAAAATGTCATCTTTGCATGGAACTTGGCAATGTTAAACAGATAAATGAATTACAAATAGTGATTTGGTTGGAGGCTTTGCCCTACAGAAACAAATAGCTGGTATGCTGAGCTGGAAAATAATGGTTCTCCTTTTCACTTTTACTACCTTCAATGATGAAATGATGTGGTAAAATGTGTAGCTGAGTTCAGCGTGGGGTTTTTCTTCATTGATGGCAACTGTGAAGTGGAAAGCCAAAATAGCTTATCATAATCAAAAGGAAAAGGAAACAAAAAACCAAGCCAGCAGGCAGTTTGACCTGGTCCTGCAACCAGTGGGTGTGGGTCCCTTCCTTCCCAAATGCATTCTTCCCTTTCTGGGTCTCAGCTATTCAGTTCATGTGCCTTTTCACAGAAGCACCTGTGAGGGGACAGAGGGAGCTGACATTGAGCTAATGCCACCTCTTTGTAGCTGGGAGGAGGCAGTTCTGCTCGGCTTGCTTGCTGGTAGCACATTTTTATGGCAGTCATTGACATGCACACAGCATCTCATGGAGCTGGGAGGCAGAGCACTCCCTCTGCACTCGCCTCCCTCTGTCTGCTGCCTGCTGGACTGAGAGCTTAACTTGTGTGTTCTCTGCTTCCTTCCTTTTGAGTGTGTGTGTGAGAAGGACATCAGTTGACCATTTTGTGTGGGTTCTTTTCTGTGGAGGAAGCAGGCAAGGTCTTTGGATGACCTGAAAATTTTCATCCATAGCTTTTCTGTATTGCATAAAGCCTAGGGAGTTTGGGGATGCGTAGAACTTTTCAACATTGAGAACAAGTCTTTTAAAATAACGAAATAAAAAGAGTATTAATTTTTGTTAATATATTGCAAGCACTTAATTTCTGATTTTTTTACATTACACTTGCAAAACTGCTAAATGAAGTAGGAAGGTATTTTTTTTGGAAAATAGACCTTAGGGACCTTAAAGATCATCCAGTTCCAACTCCCCTGCCATGGATTGGGACATCTTTCATTAAACCGGCTTGCTCAGATTTCTGTACAGCCTGGCCTTGAACACTTCTAAGTATGAGGCATCCACTATTTCCCTGAGCAACCTGTTCCAATGTCTCACTATCCTCGCAGTAAAGAATTTTTTCCTAATACCTGACCAAAACCTACTTTCTTTCACTTTGAATATATCCTTTGCTTGTCTGAAGCTATATCATTCTTTCTGTAGTGGGTTTGTTGTTCAGCTATTTTTGCTGTCACGTTTTACTTTTGAATACTTGTGCTGCTGTTACAATAAGTGGACTCAAAAACTTTGCAGTTATATTTTTGTTTCAAAGAACTTGTTTTCTATGTACAATACAATTTTTGTAGTAAAAATCATAGCTGTATTGGCTTAAACTGGTGAAGTTCATAATAGATACTGGAAACTAAGAACTTTTGTCAAGATTCCTGGGGTTTTCCATATTGTGCAAGTTTAGTAAGTTATGTATAAATATAGCGAATTTAAGACTTCTTGTTGTAGTGTGGTTGCAGCAAGGTTTGTTGGCTTGTTTTCATCCTTGTCCTGGCAGTTTAATGTTTAACTAAATCAAAAAGAGCTGGAAAACATGTGAGGAATGAGTACAGTTTGCACTGTAGTTAGTGCTTGTCTCCAAGCCCCAGCATTGGTGAGGTGCTGACTTGTTATTTCTAAGCAGGACTTGCTGAATATGTTGAACAGCTGGTGCTGTGCTACAGCATAGGAGACTGAATTGGTCTGCAGGGAGGCAGCAATCAGAACTGGTGATGGGCTGATATTGCCACTTCACATGGTAGTGGTAGTGCAGCTGTCTCTCTGGAAGGCTGACTGGAAACTGAGACACTCTTCAGCACACTGCCCTTTTCAGCAAAGCATTTCAAAAACACCTTGAGTACTCTGCCTAAATTACAGAGAAGAAACCACTTATTCAGTACTCTAAAAAGGTTTTTTAAAATCCCAAAACCTATGAGGACAGAAAAAGATTAGATTTTAGTTTCTACTTGGACCTTGTGTGCTTCCTGAATATAGTATTGTGTTTACCTGGTTTGCTGGCTAGCTAGACAAGAGTCTTTTAATGGAAAGTGTATTTTTCAAATACACTTAGATATATTTCAAATACACTTCTTAGATATTCTCTGAAACATCATTGAATGTGGTATATCTGTGTGAACCCACAGCTCACTTATAAATGGGAGTTAGAGTAAATCACTGTCAGTAGGAGTTCAGTGCTGGAAACCAAGTTTTTGAGCTTGTTAAATAGTTGTGAGAGCCTGTTATCTGAGTAGTATGTATTCAAATAATGTCCCTCCATTCTGGGTTGCTGTGAGGTAGAGAAATAATGTATGTCTCTTAGCATAATTCTCCATCTGCACGTTTGTACATTTTTCTTTACCAAAGAAACTGCAAAACCAAAAAATATATTTCTTTAAGGTCTGCTGTCTGTTGTAAGTATTCAAGGACTTAAAAGAATTACAGGATAGAAATTGTGAGCTATTAAAAGTGGTACTATACCAGTATATTTTTTTAGAAAACCAGAATCAGTGCTTATTTCAAGTTTCCATTCTTATACAAATTTGAGTGTTTTACCTCTCTTTGTATTACCAGGAGCAAAATGATCTGAAATCTGGAAAACAAGTGAAAATTCATGCAATCTATCCAGGAAATACTTGCTGCAGGAGTTAATAAATCTTTGTCTCCATGAAGTGTATAACTGCTGTGAGTTCAGTCTCTGCAATTAGGTTTTGAGTATCCAGTGGTGCAAAATGTGAAGGTGCAGTACTGTTGCCTGTTACATATCCATTCTAGCCAGGAGTGTAGCTGTGAACATTTGACTATAAACCAATACCATTGTGTGCACGTGTGTGTTGTACAAAGACATTAGTGGTGCACCTGCTAGTGTCTGCAGGCATACATTTAGTGCTATTAAGAAGTTTAATGTTATTGAGAATATCTCATCTTTAAGGGATGGATTACATTTTGTTTGAGCTATTAGTGATTCTGTTTTGGCATAGAAAAGGTAACATGCATGTTTGCTGTCTTTTGAGCACAGGCATTTGTTGACATTTGGTTGCACACATCTTGTGAACAAGGTAAACATGCATGACCTTACCATATTTGTTTATTTTACACGACTATTTCAAGCTGGGATTGCGACCATGCTGCTCCTTGTTTGATCTGTTCTAGCTGGTATTGATGCCCACTTAGTTACTCTTTCAAAATAATACCTGTAATAAAGTGGCAGTATATCTTAATAATACCCTTATTAAAAGGGTACCTAAACAATTCAAAGTTTGTACATAATGTCTTGTACATAATGTCTGAATGGGAGGCAGTACTGTGTTAAGAATAGGGTGAAACATTTAGCAGCAGAAGTCCTGTCTCATGAATGAGCTTTTTTAAGAGAGAGATTTTGTGCGGGATTTGCTAGTTCATAACTTATAGAATTGAATTAAGAAAGAATATGGCAAAAGGGTGTTACGTGGGCCAATTCTGCCCCTTTTGACAGGTAAACAGCCTGATTACCACTTTTTAAAGTTAGGAAAGAGACAGCAATATAATTAATACAAAGTAAATTCATTTGGTTACAGCTTTAGCCACTGTAGTTTGTAGAAGAGAAAATTGTGTTCCCTATGCAGTGTAATTTTCACACTGTTAGTGACCTCAGCCATAGTGAGCAGCAATGCCTCTCTTTAACTCTGACCTGCAATGTGGAGCAGCTGCTGGGTCTCTTTTGCCATTCTGTGTGCACTCTGCTGCCTGCAAAAGAATTCATCCCACTTAAATTTAGTTACCCTTGCACACACTAAGGATTCTTGCATTCAGAATCCTGTACTCACTAGGGAAAGAGGGAAACCCTCAGGTATGAAGTAGATGTACTGAATCTACCTCTGTAAGGAACCTAAAGCAGTAATTCAGGTTTAGTAACTGGCTTTTTTGAAGTTAATGGGATTAATTGCACCCCCAAGTTTTATATAAGAAATTTTTTTTGAGTGCCTGAAATGAGTAAAATCCATGTTTGTGAGCATATTTAGTATGGGATTAGAATGCATGTTTATACATCCTTCAAAGTAGTAATGACTATAGCATTAGAAAGTTAGGTAAGAATTGAATTGATTTTGAGATCCAACTTGAGCACTAAATTCAGGAGGTTTGGTGAAGAATTGAGAACATTTTTCTACTTCTGTTTGTACATTCCTTTCATTCATTAAAATTTTACATTGGCTTCTCTCAAGCTATGGATCAAAATAAGAATTAAATACTTTCAGTTGTCCTTTTGCAAAATAAAAGAACAATTGATACTGATTTTATGTTACTATTCTGTGTAATTGTGCTAACTGAAAGTGCTTGAAGGAAACTTTTTGTAAACTGTTGCATTGGTGAGTATTACTGTGAATAAACCATCTGTACACCCTTCTGTAAGGGTGTATGGATTCCAGATAACTGTGCATGCAATCCTTCCATCACTGGATTTCTTCTCTTACATTTTAATAGATTGCCCATTTCTGCACATCTGAATAGCAGCTTTTGTTTTGTCTTCTCATTTCATTGGAGTTTGGAGAAGAGGTATATTTTTCAGAAAAATTTCTGTCAAGAAAAAGTGCTAACAAATGCTGCACTGTAAAAGAATTAATGTGTAATATGCATCACTATATATGAGAAATGAATGAAATTTAATCCATACAACATTTTGTGTAAGTGTCACACGGGATCTTGCTATGCAACAAAGCACATGAGTTCATTTTGGGTATTTGGAGAAAGTTCTCAAATGCACATTGAAGTTGCTATATTAGTTGGGCATTGACCCTAGTTACAACTGAATTCCAAACTACAAACTTGACTCTTGACTGTAGGCCAAGTACCACACAGCAAAGAAGATGTTCTTGGAAGTAATTTTGAAAGGCATTAAGATGAACCTGTTAATAATTCTTAGGTATTTATGTACCTCTTACAAACCTGTGTTTTCTTCCTTTCTAACTGAGGTAAAGTAATTTCAGGTTTGAGCAGGGTGGGGTTATTTCTCATGTGTGTGTCTCCTTCCCCCTGCCCCCCACTGCCATTTTCTAAGATCTGCCTACTGTAACCTTCTTCTTCTCTTTTCTATTGATAGAGTTCTAATCATAATATGTATAACTTATGTTTCATTATTACAGTTTATTTAATCCTGAATGGATTTTGGAGAAAAAAGGAGTCAGAGAAGGAATGCAGCAGAATCCAGCATTTCTCTTGCATAGAACAGTTTGTTCAAACTAGTGTGTATGTGTGTATATACATATATGTGCATACACATTTTTAAGAACATGCCTCTTGATATTCTCAGGTCAGAGAAATGGGCTATATATTTTACTGCTATATGTGATGTTTTGCTATTACAAATAGCAGTTTTACTACTATATGTAATAAATGCCTCATTTTTGTGGACCTCAGTCTTGGAAAGAAGCCTGTCTTCTATGTATTTCTAGTTCTGGGGACTTCAAAATGTGATTTACATCAAATAAGAAAGTTGTCCAAATGAAGCATTATTTCTGCACTGACAGTCCATCAGTCTGCACTTATGGTTCCATTTTCCAGTGTCTTCACCCTCATTTTTTTAGAGCATGGTGCTCATAACACCAAGGTTTTGGGTTCCATCCCCATGTGGGCCATCCCCTTAAGAGTTGAATCGATGATCCTTGTTGAGTCCCTTCCAACTCAGGATATGCTGTGGTTCTGTGATTCATTATTAACTTTAGCTGCATATACTGACTTATTCTTACAGGTATGGCTGTAGAAGCAAGAACATCTATAAATGGCAACACATAGATTATTGCAGAATCTGCATTTAAGAACTTAGCTAGCTAACTCTGTATTTTGAAAACGTTAAAGAAAAATGTGGATTTGATATGATAATAGAGGTCTTCAGTTTGTAAACTGCATTTGTCTCCTAAGTCTCCCCAAGCATCTGTAAAGTGATTAACATAATCATGGATTGTTTACATAATGGAATTGCAGATTGCTTCCTGGTTTTCCTTAAAATAGCCACTTCTCCTTATGCACACCTGCCTCTTGTTCACTAAGGTTAAAAAAATAAAAAGGCACCCCTAGGTGAGAATACTTAAGCTTAATGATATGCATTAAAGAAATCCAAGCCTTCTATTAACTAATTGAACTTCATTGGATACTAAATATGGACTTTGAAGCAATCTTTAGAGTATTGGCATTCTTTTAGGAACATCTAAATGTCTGGCTACAAACTGAAACTAAATATTATGAACTACCCTTAGAATATCCGTGCCCAAGACATGCAGCATTTAATCCTCTATTATGGTGCAATAAACCTCATTTTTCTTGGATGACATTTAATGAATGTAATGGCAGTCCATCTATCATAGGTTACTCTGTGTCACAGATAATGATCTTCACACTGACAAGATTCCTTCAGTCCTTGTTCCTAGATATTATTTCCTGTCCAATTACATCTTGTAACTCTCTGCTCTCAACTTTTGTCTTGCAAATTTTCCCTTGCTTCCTGTTGTGTTAATTTTATCCATTTGTCATACGTATTTTGAAAGTAAATAGTGCTTATGTTGTGTTCGGAGGGCCATAAGCAATCAGGTATCAATCACCTTGTGCTGATTGCTGTTCAGTTGTAAAATGATGCATCAGGCTCAAAAATTATGTGCTATTAAAAGACTCTGGAACAAAAAAGGGAGTCATGGGAATGTTACCCTCTTAGGTAATTGTGATCTTATTATGGACAAACCTTCTCATGTTTTAAAAATCTACTCTGGGGCAGTTCTGACATAGTTCAGATCTTAAGGATGCGATGTTCAAGCATGATCCAGCAGAGCAGGATTCATAAAACAAATTGTCTTGTACTGCCTGTCTTTTTGGACCTCTGTCTCTCTCTTCTCATTTTGTTTAAGGTCCAGTGTGGGTCACTCAGTACATTTCCAGAGTGTTTTAGTGTCACTTTAATTTATGGAGTGTCTGGGATGAGAGAATGGCTGTTATTCATTCCTATCATATCTGGTTTCAGACAGGTGAGAACACCTGGACAGAACATGTGCATGATCAGAGTCAAATGCAGTCTAACCTAGAGAATGTGCTATTTATAGGAAGAAGTGAATATTTGATTAAAAATAAAATTAGTGTACAGTGGAGATGAAAAGCCAGGGTTGTACTGGGCTTATATCCCTGCGTAGAGGCGATCTAAAAATCCCATCATGACTGTTGATAGCTCTGGTGTGTAAATTTGGTGAATGTGTTGAATGTTTATTAAAAACTATCTGGCTTTGTTCATATGAGTTTGAGTCCATACTGTGATTTCTATGTTGCTATATGGCATTTCAAATATATTTCCTACTAGAACTACCTGAATTGAGTTTTGAGTTAGTGTTGTGATGTTGAGGCAAGGATGACACTAAACTTTGTTCTTCAGTTTGTTTCACGAACATCTACACTTGTAATCAAATTTGAGACAGGACTTTCTTCACAGGTAGGTGTGCCTTTGAAGTTGGCACATCTTGTTCACATGACTAACCAGATTCACCAAAGCACTGTTGCTTTTATGTGATTGATGCTTCCTCTGAGCATTAGTGGCCTGGGAACTCTTTGACATGGATGCCCTGTGTTCAGCCTGCTGCATGCTGCCTGCCTGAAATTGTGCTTGTATTTACCCTGGAGTTGAAAGGCTTCTCCTGCTTCCCTAAGAGCCATCCCTTTCTCTCTAGCTATTACAACAGAGCAGTAATCTTTGAAGTGGTGCTGGTGATTGTAAGTGGGCGGCATTTGGGCAGGTGCGTTTGGTATGGCAGCACTAGGCCAGCTGTTGGCCTGCTGAGCTGCACAGCTGGATCCTGGCCATGGCAGCACAGCTTCTGCTGCCCAGAGAGGAGGAGCAAGGTGGCAGGTCAGAGCTGGGGTTTCTGGAGAGTCCTTGTTGCAGCCCCACTCAGGGCTGTGCCAGTGTCTGGATTTAAAGATGCAGGTCAGCAGTGTGAGAGGATACAATGCATAGGCTTGACTTGCTACAGACCTTCTCTGGCCCTGGAAATCACTGGCAAGTTGACAGCCTGCTTGTGCTGCTTATAATCTGTATTTTTGTGTCCTGGTGATCCAAATGCAATTCCACATTGGTAATTTTATCTGTATTTTATAATAGTTTTTGGTGTGTTTAGTGGTTAACATAGCAGTTTATAAGTGGCAATAAATCAGCAAATTTGTGTTATACATGCAAATTTGTTCAGAACCTCAATAAAGTGTTAGTAACCTTCACTGGATTTTGAGGTAAACTTTGGAGAAATATGAGGAAGTGGATTCATGTTTGCAATTTAAAAAACATAAATTGAAAAAGAATCAATATTCAAAATGTTTTGAATCCTGAGAGCCTTGTTCGTTATGATTTCTGCAACCCTAGCTTGAAGAAATGCTGTTCAACTTAGAGAATTGGTAGGTCATATTCATTGATGATGATGATAATAAAGATTGTAGTGGGGCAATTATTTCTAAATCAAATTTGTGCTTAAATTTGTTTTTTACAGCTGCATAAAGAATTAAATATTTTTGTAAGGTACTTTCTATGTGCTGTTTTGTACACAAAATCCAACTCAGTTTGTAGAAGATAAAAATGTACTATTCTTTTCTTTTACATTTCTCACAAAAGTGTCAATAAACCTGTTTCTTTTGGTCAGGAATTAATAAAGAAAAAATCCTGAAACATATGAATTAACTTTTTATTTGTGTAGAATTTTAATGGTGAAATGAAAAAACAGTCTTAGGTGATGAAACTTAATCAGCAGTAAGCAAAGGAGTGCTGCTTGTGTGTCCCACAAATTTCTCTTCATCATGCCACTCTGGATTTTTTTTTTTTGAAACTCTAGATATCTACTTAATCTTATTGTCACTATGGCAACAATAAAACCTTAAATTTCCTGTTCTTTCTATTAAATATATCACTATGTTAGAGGTGGCATTTATCTGTGGATTTATCAATAGGAAACTCAATACTAATTTTTTTTTTTAAAAGGACCAAAAGATGATCACGTAAAGCTTTGCTCAGCCTCAGTTGGAAAAGAGCCCATGTATTATATTCATCACTCTAGTTCTTATAACAAATAGATGCTCTATTATTAAAGTGAAAAACTGTAATAGTCTGTCTTCCTGCAAAAGCAACATATGAACATCTAAGGCCCATTAAATGTTACTTGTAGTGTCTACTCTGTGCACACTGCTGCTTGTTTTATTCATGTGCAGGGATTGATAAGTGCTGCTAACTGCATCCTAGGTGGCTTTCTGTGGTCATAAGAAACAGTGATGTTGAAATCTTGTACTCTATTCACTGACTTGAATTTGAAGGGTCCAGTTTTCCTGGGGACAAATAGGAATATAGATAATTTCCTCTTTTTAAAGCTGTTGGTTGTTGTTTAATTTTAGACTGTCAAATGTGAATGGTGTTGCAGTGGATTTTTCACTTGAGTTCCTGTACTGAAAAATGTTTGCAATAATATGTTCTGCTTTAAGAGGAAAAAAACCAACTTGCTCTTCTTTCTCCTTGCTATGTTTCTTCAGCTTCTGTCATAATAGGAATTAATATGAAAAACAGATATGTGGAAGGGAGAAAAGCTATATCACTGAATTGTTTCCTTGCTGTAGGTTGACAAAGCCCTTGTCATTTGCGGATTGTGTTGGGGACGAATTGCCATGGGGATGGGAAGCCGCGTGTGACCCTCAGATTGGCGTCTACTACATTGACCACATAAACCGTAAGTACTTCTGGTTTGCCATGTTGGGTATAAAAGACAGCTCATCTTGATTAGAATCAGAATTCTTGATTAGAATCAAAATGCTGGGGAAAATTTGCCCTTTGGTATAACATTATTGGTTTTTAAATGCTTACAGGAAAATCTGCTGGTATAAAATGGCGACGTCTGTTTCTACATATATTTCTAATTGCATAGTGAATATGTCTAAACCATGTAAAACTAGCAAAATATGAAATACAATGCTATTCAGGCCTGCTAAATGGATATACTCCTGAAAGCATTTCTATTTTCTCTTTATACATTTATTACTCCATATTGATATGTTTTTCTATTTTCCGAGAAATAGTCTTTAACAGCACAATAGCAAAGGTTCTGTTTGAGATCAACTCCTGAATCTAGGTACGTGCATCTGTGCTAGCAGTACTTATACTTACCTAAAAATTAGCAGGTATCTACAGCCATTTCAGAACCTTGAAGTTAGCAGAGGCAACTGCACAGGGTCAGTAGATGTGGCATGGACAGTAAGAGACCAGTGGCCTTCTGAATCTGGCATCTCAAAGTGGCATCTCAAATGTAGGGGCAAGTGAATCCAAGTGGCATTGTCTAAGCCACTTTTGCAGTCACAAGATCTCTAGTCAGTACAGTTGGTGTAATGTAAAATGTGATGTATGCTGACTGGTTGGCTGTCTGCTTTGCAGATGAGATAATTTAACCTCCTTTGGTTGGGTTGGACTAGAACTCTGATAACTAGAATGGGACATTAGATATCAGCTGTACTTGTTAAGCACCTGCAGATAGACACCTAATATTGAACTGTATCCCACCCAATAACCTCATTTGTGCTCTTAATTACAAAGCCTTGCTTTGCAATTAGACTCCTCTGATCTTACATACAATGTTAGACACTCCTGCTTGTATGTATTTTAAACATACAAGCATCCTTGATTGAATTCAAAAGGTGAAGAAAGTAAAGGGTTTTCTTCTGCATCTAAATGTGATTATCAGCATAAAATTGTCTCTGACTTCTACTTTGGCCAAAATTATAGGGCATACACCAGTAAAATTTTGAGAGCCAAGTTGCATTTCTGGGTGTTTTGAGAGTGCTTTTAGATCACTGTACTCTGATTGTGCTCTTTTTATTTCATGCTTGTTCAAAATTTTTAATCAGTTCTAAAAACCTCTTGTAGCTTTGTTGCCTGTTATATTAAGAAAGAATTTAACTGCTTTCTTTACTCTTAAATGTTATACCTGTGCATTGAAAGTGAATTCCTGAGTGTTAGGAGCTATTCATGGTTTGAAATTTTGACATACTTAAAGGCAGTTTCCATCCCTTGTTTGTTCAGTAGTGCTCTTGATTCCTCTTAAATTAATGTATGTATTCCTTTGTAGCAACTTCAGTGAATGGTTGCTACACCATTTTTTAAGTGGTGTATTTTAGTTATGTGCACTGTATTTTGCACAGTGTTTTGGTGAGAGTACTCTCCAGCTGCTGGGTGGTAAGCTGCCTAAGAATCTTACAAGTAAGTGATTTGTTTGATGCACCAGAAATGGAGATTATAACTTCTACTTCATCTGACTTAGGGTGCATGCAATGTTTTGATGGTATTGAAATCTCTGGTATGGAGGTCACTTAAAATGAATGGAGAAAAGCCTTTCTAGAAAACAGGTTTTGTGTCTGCTTAGTGCTTTATTGGTTTTGTAACAAGTCAGATGTGCTGAGTATGCTTTTTGGATTTGAACTGTTAAAATTCCCTGTCAGGACAGTGGCTGTGTTAGAACAAGGAAGACTCTTTTACTCTTTTGAAAGTGGTTTTGTTAATTCTCTCTGCTACTGGACAAAGAAGCCAAATGAGGGAGAAAAACTGTACCTACTGCTAGGAGGAAAAACAAATAGATAGATGCCTGAAAACAGGTTGGATAAAGTAGAATTTCAGGACTCATAAATAGCAGCTTGAGAGATAGCACCTTGGGAAGAAATCTGCTCCCATGTGTTAGGTTGGGAGAGGGGACTAACGATGCTTCATGTTCGCTGCTGTCTGCTGAATTTATTTCAGCAAAATATTTGACGGAAGGCCCACTGAGTCTCTACTTTTGCATCCCGTAATTAATTATTCTGAACAACTTCTCTCATATCTGTCCTTTTTCTCATTTGTTTTTCTAGTGTTGTTCCTACTGTGTGCCTTTCTACAAAGCTACATTTGATCCAGCTGTGAAGTTTCAGGTTGTCCACAGGACTTGGACCAGTTTTACTATGATGACTGCAAATTTATTATATTTCTCAAGCCAGCCCACAGAGCTATGGAGGAGTAGGTTGCTACTCATGGTTGTTCCCTCCTTTTCTGTAAAAGGTTGAAAATGTTGAGGTTGAAAATGTTAAGGGTGGAGTTTCCATTAATGATCAGATAGGTACTTGCTGCAGTGGATATTGACAAAACTCCCCAATAATTTAGAGAAAGCAATTGCACCTTGCAAAGTTCTGAAACTTCTACTGAATTTTTATAAAGTAATTTTTTTCAAAAATTATGTAAATCAACATACATGTTATTTTTTTTCACAATATTTTCCTCATCTGTGCAATTATTTGTCTTGATTTTTTTCCTTCCCTTCTCTCACATAAACCTGAGAAAAGCCTCCTCTTCTCTTCTGCAGAGGGTTAAGAGTTGTCTGTGAGCAGTCTGCAAATGTAGAACAATCCCTCAGATTATTTTGGGGTCAATATGTTTAAGGATAATTTAGTTTTATTTTATTCTCACATTTTCTATATTTTCTATATTTAATTTTTTTTCGCCCCCAAATATAGTTTGGGTTTTTCAATAGCCTTAGAGCTTTCTCATGATCCCTTTGGATGATGTAACCCACTTTGAGAAGCACTGACTGAGGTCATTACTTTATGAATATATTACCCCAATTAGGAGTTTTAATGCGATGCTTTCAGCTTCAAGGGAGACCAGATTACAGGCCATCTGGCAAGGCAGAACATGCATATGATCTGGGTAGCTAATACTGTAAGAACTTAAATGCTTACCCTGTGCTTCAGTAGCACCCTTTGTTAGAGGATGACTGAAAGGATATTATTTGGTGGGCAGGGCCTGAGGAGTTTGTTTTGCACAAGGTCCTGATTACTGTGGTTTGAGAGAGCCCAAAGATTTTATGACTTATGCTGTTGACTCCTGTAGTCATTATTGCATACCTGTTCTCATGTGTTCATCTACTTCAGCTAATTTGCTATCATTTACTAATTTTGCTAAACAACATGGTTAGGAATTCAAGGCCATACTAAAAATAATACATAACATATTACTCCACTTTATTTCATGTATCTGCAGGTATCATCACTTTCAGTCTTTTTCCAATTCTTCTGTGGGGTTTTCCATATCAAGCATTAAGTGTCTGAGATGTAAACATTTATGTTCTTAGGGCTTGGATTTGCAAACACCTTTAAGTTGATATAATCTGTGAAAGTATTGTTCCTGCTCTATTGCTACATCTGGCCTTTTGTTCTGTCTCTGCAATGTTTTTGCTTATACTGCCATGAACATTTGCATGGCCAGACAGTGAATCAGATCAGGGAGCTGATTCAAGTTGAAACTAATCTGGTATGGGGGAGGAAAAAAAAGTTGCTATTTGTTCTCCTTTCCACACCTCTATTTATGCAAGCAAGAAAAGGAAGGTGACCTGGGGATATGAATGAACAGTCAGGTGGAAGAGATGGAGGATAGATACTTTTCACAGTAGCAATGGTTAAAGGCATTTTGAAATTACACCCTGGAATTTTCATCTGTTCTGTGCCAGAAAACAGTTTTAACTCTGAGGCTGTGACTTCCAGGTGCACTTCTCAGGTGGTGGTGGCAGCTGAAGTAGCAGCCATTGCTTGATCCAGTTCCTGTCCCCACATTGTGTCCACATGAGGATATGCAGTAGACATGGACAACAGGGAAGGCCTCTGTTTCCTGAGGTGTGAGTGGTTTTCCACTTCCTTTCCCTTGCCCCAGCTGCTCAGGTTTTCTGATCTGGATCAGTCTATGGTATGTTTAGATGAACAGTTGTGAGGTAATGGCAGAAAGAAAAGGAAACTTCTGGTTTGACATGCATGGTCTGAGAGGATCCCGTACTGTGACAAGTTCTGCCTTGCCTTCAGCAGCCTATTTGTTCCTAAATAACTTACCCCACTTACTTTCAATTCTTATCTGCCAGGTAAGTCTCAGGAATAACAGGGCAAATGGTTGTTTTCTTCATTGCAATAATCTAGTTAACTCATAAAACAAATACTCTGCTGTTAGTAATGTTTAGTGGCAAAGGTGGCAGAATGGCAATGAGTGACAGCATTTAAAAGATAATAATGGGAAAGAGTAGTTTTTCCTAGCCCTGTACAGTTTCAGACCATCACATCACTTTCTTTTTGCCAGTCTGTATTTAATATGATGATTCTTCTCCCTGAACTCTACCCAGCACTTTTCTTCAAAATGGAGTTGGACAACTACCTTCTCTGCTTCTGCAGCTCTCCCTACTTAATTTCAACTGTCCCTTTTGGAAGCATGAATGTATCTTTCCCAGAAACATCCTTCTATCACTGTTTCATCCACAAAGAAAAGGAAAAAATTGAGTCAGTGATGCTAAAAAAAAAAAAAAAAAAAAAAAGGAGAGAAAAGGCTAGCTATTTACACTGTTTCACACTTGCAGCACAATGTTTTAACTATAAGAGTTCTATTTCTTGTTGTAATCTTAAAGGTTTTCATGCTAGTTTATGCTTGTGCAACCGGTTTATCTAAGACAGGGACTTTTGTGGACAGACTGCTCCAGCCTGGGAGTCTGGTACATCTGCATCTATGAAAGTAGGCTGGATTGATTTTCAGAAAAGGAAGAATCTGAAAATCCCACCAGGAGTCTGTAATTACCAATAGCTTGAGGCAGTCAAATGCAGAATCATCACAAATGTGCCCGGTTTGTTCCCATGACCTACCACCATCTTCTAAGCAAGTGGTGGCATGCAATCAATTGTGAGGACTCTCTGCTGTCAGCAAATGTACATGGCAGAAACCCAAGTGCAAATATGTGTTATCCTGAATGTTTTTTGTAGGTATTTTCTCTGTATTCTGGCTGTAGGAATGGACTAGAGTAATCTGGTGCATGCTGGCTACAGAAGGAGGGCTCAAGTAGTGAAGGCTCTGGATAAAACATGATTTTACCCGCTGGCATTTATGTAAAGATCATACTTGCATCTTTTTCTTATGTCTTTGTTCTGCTAGCCTTAGCAGCAGAACATTACCTGCTTGCTTGATAATGTAGAACAAAATTCTCAGAGTTACTACTGCATTTCACTCTGAAACACAGAAGCATATTCTGTCCCATATCTGGAAGAAACTAATAGTAAAAATATTTGACTTAATCTTTTTTGGAAATCTGCTCATACTTGGAGAGTATAGCTGGAAAAAGTTCTCATTTTATCTCATTGCCCAAATTCAAGCACAAAATTATTTAATGGAAAAGTGAAGAAAGTGTCTGGAAGAGAGAGGTCACTTTTTGTATGAAAGTTTGATGGTAGGAAACAAGCTGTAGAGGGGTCAGTTTTGAACATCCTCTAAATAATGTAGTTTTCATCCATGTCTCTCTTTAGAACCCATATTCCATTTAATTATGTGATAGAATGTGATTTTCTTTGAGTATCCAGCAATGTGTTAGATCATTTTTAATATGTCATCTTTTTTGCTTGCATGGTCTTAACTGAAACTGCTGTCTCTGTAATGTGCAATTCTTTATTTTTATGTACCTATTGAACAAAAATGTCAGTATGAAATGACGCAATATTTACTTGTGAAACCTTCCACAAATTTTTTCAGTACAAATTTCTTTTATTGTTGTTTGAGTTTGAATTGCAAGTATTTTAAAAAACAGGGAGAAAAGAAAGGAAGAAGGAAAAAAAATTCAGAAAGCATTTACCATGTAAACAATAAAGTACATTTCTTAAGACAGTCTAGTAACACTTGGTTATTCTCCCTGAAACTAGCAGAAGTACTGGAGGATTGAAAGCCAGTCTGTGTATCTAGTAATGTGGGATATACTTGTAGAATAAACATATCCATAGTGATTGTGTAATGCTGTTGATAAAATTGCTTTCATCAACCACCACTTAGCTAACTTGTACTATCCTGTGGTAACTGGTATCTAACAACATTTTTCCTCTTCTGATATTATATGTCAGAGGGTTGTTCTTGGTTTTGTTGTGTCATCTTGAGACATTTTTGTGCAAGTTACCATTAAATTCTTGATTCTCCTTTGCTGTGCCTGGCCCTAGTTTGGTTTGCCTGCAGCCCTTAACCAAGAGCTTGCCCTCAGCATGCAGCAGGATGCTTTGAAGGTATCTCCTTCTCAAACCATCTCCATGGAATAGGATGTAATCCTGCCAAAGCAAAGTTATTGAGGACTGTTGAAAAACAAATCTGTATTTAGCTTGTACACTTTCTTCAGCAGCTAGGCTCAGGAGCAGTTCCAGTGGTGAGGGATCCTGAATGTAGTCAGCTGTTGGGTTTAGGGGTTTGAGGTCTTCAACTCCCTTGAAGGTGGGGTTTGTTTGGCTGCAAGGCGTAGTCCTGTAATTATTATGCAAGATAACCGGAGATGTCAGATAACTCTGGTGTACTGGAGTTATCTTTTCATCACTTACTGTTTCAGGCAGAGAAATTGCCACCTTGACACAGAGTATTGAGCTCAACCATGACATGGAGCAGTAGTTCTGCAGCAGTCACAGCTACCCTTTTCAGGGCTCAGCCACTGCTTCCTGTCTGGTAGTCCAAGTTTCTAGGTTTGGGAATATTGCTGTAAGTTAGTATATGAGGGAGAAGGTATGCAGTATTGATGAGTAGATCCACACTTAAGAATGCAATGGATTACTAGATCTGTAAGTAGGTTACTGTTGCCAGAAAAAAGATCTTTCCCCAGCTGCATTGTTCTTCCTACTTAGTACTGGCTCACTGGACCATGTCACAGCTCACCTAAAAGTTCTCATCTCTACAGATCTTAGGTCTCTGGTCCTCATTTCTTGCCAGGTCAGCTAATTTCCCTTGGGATAGCCTCTCCTCTGAGATGGTGATTCTGCAACAGTTAACAAACTGAAATAATGTGGGCATATGTTTAAACAGACTTCTCTCTTCAGAATGAAAAGTATGTAATTGTTTTGTCTCCTTTTGGTGTGTATGTGTCCTCCTCAAGGAGCAATCTAACATATCTGGCTTGTTTTTTTAGAGGGACCTCTTGAAAGTATTGTTCTCTGACTGTGTTGCCTGAATGCAACTGTCTCTGACTGAACCCAATTTACATGTGGGTTGTTCTAGAGCCAGTGGATGCTATTATTTTGTTTGGCAAGGGGAGTTGTTGGAAAACTATTGCTTCCACATATTGTTAATCCTGTAGTAAAATGTCCAATTCTCTTATGTCCAGCAGTGGGGTGTCAGGGAGCCATTCCTTTCCCAGTGGGATTTTCTAGTGGGATTGTAATTCCATTTATTTTAGGGAAATAAGATCTACTGCTGATAAAGTAATAGTTTCCTTCTGTTGAAGTAGACTGTAAAAATTTGGCAGAACTTCCTCCCAGCAGACAGGAACATAACATGTGAAAATACCTAATTTTAAAAAATTTGGCATGCCTGACTCTCACCTGTATCCAATGTATAATATATATCCTATGTATAATTACAAAGACATGCATAACACTGCTGCCCTTGAAGCATGCTCTTGCCAAAAGAACAATCAAAACTTCCAAGACATAAAGTCAGCCCTGACATTTTGATTTTGAATTATTGTTCTGGCCAGATTTATTTTTTTTCCTGAGTTTAAGTGTATCCAACTTTGCTGGCAGTGAGCCAGGAAGAATGCATTTCATGAATAGCAGTGTGATTAAAGCCAGCACAGCTTCCTCTTCTATGTTACAGGGCTGTGATCATTTCAGTGACAGGAATGTCCTTGGGTGGAGCATGCCATCCTGCCATTTGTGTGGTTCCCCTGGGTGAGAGCACAGAATTTCCCCCAGTGTGGGTGGTCACTCAGATCTGTAAAAATAGGAGGAAATAAACTGCTTCTTTATTGGGGTTTTAAAATAAATTTATTAGCTATGCACTTGCAGTAATTTGTTTCAAGTTTAATTAATTTGTTTTAAATTAAACTATCTTAATAGAATTGAATAATTTTGCTTTGCAAGAACCTTTGCTTACTTGATGCTATATCCAGGTCAAATTAGGAATAAGTAGCCTGAGTATTACACACACTGCCATCCTCTTCATTCTGTTACTATGCATCATAATTTTTGCATTGTGATTGGATAGAGGAACTTGATATACACAATTGGTTTTTAATCTATGCTGTATCTTCACAGAGCCTGATGAAGCCTATTTGTTGAAAGATCCATTTGAAGTAGATTCCTTTAGTTCATACCTAAGTTTATGCAGTAAATGTTGGAGAGGCCCTGCCAAGAGGAGCTGGTTTGTTCATTTTCCACTGTTGATTATTGAAGTCCAGTTTGCATTTTCTAGAACATTTTCAGATGCAGCTCTAGAGCTCTGTCTAGTGTTCATTACCAATGCTTACTCCTCACCTGAGGAGCAGAAATAACACCTCCCCATCTGCCCAGCTGGCAATCTTCTGCAGACAGGGTTATAGGGCATCCTGTTGCAGTCCCCAGTGGGAACATTTATATGCCTTAGAAAAGAAATGAGATCTCCCTACTTTACTTTACATTAGCTGTTGAATAATAAGGAGAGGAAAAAGTTTGGATGTTCCTTGCGGTTTAAATCTCACTCTGGTTTAAGCATGAAAGGCTTCACAACTAATTTTCAAATGTTCAGAAAACTTTTCCACCAATTACTTGCATGTAACTATCCCAATAATATTCTTGTGTGTACAAGTTTGACCTTAGCAGCAGGTGCTCGAAAAATTCTTGTCCACAGAAAAAAATCCTTATCTTTTCTGAGGCTTTATTCTGAGAAGTATAAATATTTGGTTTTGAAAGAGCGCTGCTTAAAAAAAAATTATCGGCTCTTGGAAGGTGTATGTGCTCAAATGAACATACTTTGCAGTGCTACATTTCAAAATGTAGTGCTACAGAAACAGAAATATCATCCATAGTTCTGTCTTTGGGGTTTTTTTTCCTCCTTGGAGTAAGCCTACTCGTAAAAATAGAGATAACTGAGAAGTATAGATAACAAACATAAGGTGCTGTTATACAGGCACAAGTTTTTCCATATATATATATGTATATGAACAACTTGCCAGACAAGAGGCATGCATTTTTGGGTTTTCTACTTCATGCTATTTAAGGAAAGTGCAGAGTAAAATTCTTCAGAGTCTTCTCTGGTAAAAGTTGAGTAACAATTCTAGGATAATCATTCCATACTGCTTTGTTTTTTCCATGGTAATGTATTTTCACAGCAGAGCATTTGTTCCAGAATAAATACATGCAGTTAGAATTGACTGAGAGTAATTTGACCAGCCAATGTACCTACACATGCAAATGCCCAAACGTTGGTAAATGCTGAAGTTAGTGTGCAGTTTTTTTTTAAATGCAGGGTCACCTTTAACTCATTTATGACTATCAGTATAAAAGATACTAGCTCATATAATCATAATATTGTTTTGTACTTGCAGCTTGGAGATGCAAAAAGGAAATGTTTGATTGTATTTGTCAGCAATAGAAAATAATCTGCTGTTGATCAGCTTTGTCCTTCTCTTGCAGTCACAAGGACAGGGCATCTGTAGGCCACATTTTAGAACTCTGCGGGCTACATTTGGTCTTTGGGCTGCATGTTGAGCAATCCTCACTTAAAACCTACAAAGCAATTACCTACAACATGCTCGAAGATGAGACCTTCCAATCTTGTAAGATTATTTGGTGTCTGCTGGTTGCACTCTTAAAACACAATCACATCATTACATTCATCTAAAAAACCACCATAACTGCATTTATCCTATTTGATCATTGACCCATGAGAATTCTGCTTCATGCTCTTCAACCTGCTTCATAAAAAAGGATAACTCTGGAAACCAGCACTTCTTATCTTGTGTAAATAACTGTGAATGTGCAGTGTGTTAAAGCACAACAACAATAAGTGGGCACAGATAAGAACATGTGTTGACCATTTAGGAGAGAAAAGGTATTGATTTGCTTCTTTGTGTGCCCAATATCTTTGTGTAAAAGAGCAGGTGGCTATAAACACAGATGTAGGTGTATGTGTGTCTGTAGCTATAGTTAGGTTTTTTTGAGAGAGTGTTCCTGTTGGGGTTATTGGAAAACCAACTGTGTATAAAGCCTTTCTGCTTTAATCTTTTATGCACCACTCTTGGGTTTGTGTGGGTTATTCTCTCTATGCATTCACTGTGCACATCCAAGAAATGCCTTTCCCAAGTAGAAATGTCATATTTGTAAATGGTGAGGGAGGGTGTCCGTGTATTTAATTGTTTTAAAATGCATCAGTAGTTCCATAGAGATTGTCAGTTTAGGATTCTACAGGGTTTGTTTTATGGGATGCTGCTTTTTCTTTGTATGTCTTTCTGTTATTGTGATATTAACAAGAGAAAATGCTTTTGAAAAACTGGTAGTTAGTCACTATTAGAAATTGTTATTAACCAGATCCTGTCCTTATCAGCTTTTGCTGTTACAAAATATGTTTTCTTACATGGCGTTGAAAGAGTGCCTTCTCCCAAGAGTGCACTTCAGCTACAGTTTAGAGCAATCACGTTGGTTCGACTGCAGTTCTTTTTTCTCTCCACGTCTTCAGCCACTTGTTCCCGTTTTCCCCCCCTGCATTGATTCCCACAGTAAAGCAATTCAGAAGACTAAAGTGACAGAAATCTAACCCAGAGAATAAATGTACCTCCTGCTTTTGCAGAAAAATTCTGAAGTGAATACTTTGCACTTAAATATTTTGGTACTGAATGTTATTTTTTGTCTTTGTAGATCTATGCAGATTTACAGTATGTAACTTAGGAAGAGTGGTGCACATTTGCATTTAGGCTTCAAACTTTTCATGGCTATGTCTTATGAGAATATTTTTGTACTTAGTACAACTTTAAAGGAAGAATATTCATCGTACAGCTTCAAAAAGTGCTGACCTAAGTCAGGAAATATTAAGAAGTTTGAGCATTCAACTATATATAATCTTCTTTGTATGTTTGCATTAGAAATAAAATCTTAAATTCTTCAGTTAGGTTGTCTTATGTCACGTCTCTGTTGTGTCTGATCCTCTTGTCTATGTATCCTGTGCTAGTCTGTGTTGTGTGTGGCTGCTGGACTGAAAATGTTACCTGATGCCCTTTGTAAATTAAAGGCCTGTAAATTCCAGCCTACTCATTTTTATTACCTGAGTAGTCAGTGAACAGGAGGAGGCACCTCAAAAAAGCAATTTGGTCCACATATCTTG
This sequence comes from Melozone crissalis, assembly GCF_028551555.1. NCBI lineage: Eukaryota > Metazoa > Chordata > Aves > Passeriformes > Passerellidae > Melozone > Melozone crissalis. Next base: position 27,182,844 of record NW_026535784.1, on the reverse strand, counting down.
GACACCTGTCTTTGAGAGACAGGAAGTGCCCTCTGAGAGCAGCCCTGTCTGTCTGTTGCCATAAAAGACAGTTGTGTGTTGGATCAGATGTCTGGCAGGCACAGGGATAGAGTTAGGTGAGGTGAGCTGGAGAGTTAATGATCTATTAGTTCAGTTACAGGGGGAAAGATAAAATTGTTTTCATAGAGCAAAAGGAGAGAGATAACCACTAAAAACGTGAATAACATATGGCTGTAAAAAATAATGAAGTAGGGAGGAAGGGAGTTGAAAAAATGTAATAGCTAAGATTGCTTTTAGTTTTTGTTCAGAAATGCATTGTTTAAGATGTCATTGAAAGAATTTGTCGATCTTATTATTTCCAAATACTCCGATGCAAAAGATATTTTCTTTTTGAGATTTAGGATGTTGCTAATTCAAGGTTGACAACATGGGAATGGTCTGCAGAAGCATTTGCCTATTTTACTCTAATTTCTAATTTTGCGACTGATCCCTTGAATTCTGTTTCTTACACACACTGTGGTGGCAGAGGAAGTGAAGCATCTGCTTAGTAATCAACGGCAAACTATGGTTTAGACTGCTCTAGCTGTGAGTTACAGCAAAGAAGCAATTTTAGTTGTCAATGGGTTTCAGCAGAGGTTTCTTTAAATAACTTATTTTTCTCTTATAAAGAAACAACACAAATAGAAGATCCCAGGAAACAATGGCGGCAAGAACAAGAGAGGATGTTAAAAGATTACCTGACAATAGCCCAGGATGCTCTCAGTACCCAGAAGGAGCTGTACCAGGTGAAGGAGCAGAGACTGGCACTTGCACTGGATGAGTATGTACGGCTGAATGGTGCCTACAAAGAAAAATCAAGCTCTCGTACAAGCTGTAAGTACAGGAGAGAATACAATGTAACTCTTTTGATCTCTGCCTTCCAGGGGATCCTGTTTCACTTTAGGATAAGTTTTCAAGGTTTGCTAGGAGCGCCTTGTACTCTGGCCTTTTTAGAGTGAGCATCCCTACATTATTTATTTATTAATTTATTTAAGATAAATATATTCTGCTGAAGAGAATGAATCCTCTTCTCTCTGATACAATTGAATTCCTTTGAGCCATGATTTAGAGCAGTTGGCTCTGAAATGTATTTTGTCATGCAGTTTTTTGAGACAAAATTTTGCCAAATCTACGTTCAAGGTGAGGAGGATCTCTTGTCTTCTTGGCTGCCTGCTGAAATGGCCCTTCAGTGTTGACAGGTGGCTGCAATAGACCAAGAAGGGAATGTGTTGATTATTTATAGGAAGAGCAGACAGTATTTTTGTGCCTGTGTGCTGTGACCAGGTGGAGTATACAGGCTGTTGTCCTGGGCAGGGAATCAACATCTGTAAAAGCAATATCAGAGGCCTGTAATTGGCCAAACACCTCTGTTAGCAGTAGTGTATGAAAGGAGCAGGTACATCTGTGGGAGAACTGAGTGCCAGATCTCTGAGACTTCTGAATAAATCTTCTGCTTTCCTGAGATCTCCTTAGAAATTACAACTTTTGGGAAGAAAGTGATTGCAAGGTGGCTCAGCTAGAAGAATGGGAACAGGGACCAAGAAATAGGATGTCAGGGAGAATGAGTTCTACTTAAGGATACTGAGATAAGTAAAGGAGGAGAGATACCATATAGTGGTGGAGGGAAAAAGGGGAAAATTTTGATTATTCAATAGTTATTGCCATGCTGCAATGCTGACTGCTCTATAAAAGGCTAACTTTTAAAGCATTATATGTTTTTGAGCACATTGTAGGGTTTTGATCCATGTGTATTCATCAAGGAAGGGACTAATTAGTGATCTAAAAGTACTTAAATATTTGTCTTTTTAATTTTTTTTAAAAAAGTGTTTTCAGGCTCTTCATCAAGCACGAAGTATGACCCTGACATTCTGAAGGCTGAAATCTCCACTACAAGATTAAGGGTGAGAGTCCTTAATTCATCTTCATTTGGATTCTGTCTGCCAAGTTTATGATTATAGAATAAGCATAGCTTGAACTAGCAGTTGTGTCTAGTACCCTGGTACTGAATCTTCCTAATAATCTAATTAGATACCATTCAGAGGTTAAAATTCATTTTTAAAGCTGTCTCTGGTACTGTCAGATAACACTTTTTTGGGAAACTTTGACAGATAATCTAATTAGATGTAGGTTTAAATAAATATGATAATTATTTTCAATTGTATGCCTTTGTTTTCTAAAGGAAGAGTAAAAATAGGAAAGAGTAGGCTAAGGTGAGCTGCAGCTAGATGACTGTTTTTACACAATCTTTCTTCTGTGAGAAATGCATCATTAGCTGCTTGAACTGCCTCAGAAGTTTGTTGGTTTGAAAAATACTTTTCAATAATGGTGTGAAACCCCTCTGTTATGTCAAAATGGAGCAGTTCAGATCAAGGATGAAAGTCTGTGTTTAGATTTTGAAATTGTTAATGAACACAAATCTATGCTTTGGTCAGCTGTGTTCAGTGCAGTCAGTAACAAATCCATAGAAAGAACTTTCATTCACAGGTTAGTCCCTAGTGAATTTTCTTTAATAGGGAAGAAATGGTGTGCAAGACTTTTAAAATATCTATGGGGATTTCATTTATTTCAGCTGTGGCATATAATGCTTTATGGATAGCCTAAACTTTCTGTAATTAGTAATGAAAAAAAAATACATCAAAGTCTGCATGTTAAAAAGATAGCACCTCACAGCACAGTTCTTCCATGTGGGCTGAAGTACAGACTCCAGGGGAGCAGAAGCAGCAAAAATGACAGCATTTACTCAGCTCTTCCTTTGCCCTGTCCTGGTTTGTGCACAGAGCAGCACTCATAGAAGCCCCAGAGAGTAACATCCCCTCCTTCACCTGCAGTAAGAGTTGTGATTAGGAATCTAAACAATTTATGTCTGAAAGGAACTGTGCTCATTAAACTTTTAAAACCTAGTAGAAATGATGTGTGATGGAGTGCTCTCTAAAACTCATGTCTGGATGTTGCCCTCCTGACTACACCTGTTAATCCTTGCCAATCTCAATTTGTAGTCCCTTATCCATTAAGGCAAAGGGATAGTGATCCGTAAGGGAACTTATACAAATGCTGGAGGTGGGAAGAAAAATTTTGTAAGCTTAGTAGGGGGAATCAAAGGCAGTAAGGACCTTATCATGAACAAGAAAGAAGAAACAAGGCAATAGCTTCTTTCTAAAATGAGTGGAACAGTAACAGATGCTTCCTTTGACAAGGCAAGCACCAGTATATTTAGGAAATGGACAGTGTTGTTGAAGAACTAAACGTGACAAAAGTATAGTCATCTACTTGTCAAGAGGGCAAAATTCAGGCATGGTCCTGTGCTCACTTTGTCCCTGTAGCATTGACTGCAGATCTACAAATTGCTAACCAAGGTGAGAGTCAGATATGTTTATCATTTTTTGGAGGTGCTTTCCTCTCTTCACTATTTTTTGGAGTCAAGGAGCCTAATACCCTGCCGGTTCCTGATTTATTGGCATTACATAGTCCTGCATATGTGCCTAAAATAGGTGACCTGAATCTTGTCTGCAGAGTTTAGAAGGGTGCGGTCCGAGAGTATCTGTATCAGCATAAAGTGGGTGGTCATCCAAAGCCACTGGATATGAAAATTGAGATAAGAAAAAGTGGAACCCTGTGATGCTAGGGCTGGAAAGTGGTTGTCATGGAAGATGGCAAGAGAGGTATGGCTGTTACCACAGTTTACCCTTATTTGAATGTTGGAAGATGCTTGCTAATGTGCCAGCTTTGGGCATTTTGCAGTATATGCATGCATGGACTTAATGAGAAACAAAGTCATTAGTAAGCTGCCAGCCAGCTACTTAGATTTTGCACTTTGTTAGATCAGTTGTACTAAACTTATTTCTTTGCCTGACAGTATCTGAGGCTTACTGGGATCATCAGGTTAATGGTGGCTGGAGGGGGAAACAGCATTGGAGGAAGTTCTGAATTGGCCTTTGGCCTTTTCCTTGTGTGTAATAGACATGTGTGGAGCCTTCTGGATACATGAACTGCCTGTTGTACAATAGGTCATGGAGAGAATATAACAGAAATCAAACACCTGTTAAATGAAAAAAGAAGGAGAAGAAATATTTTTCTCACCAGACTAAGACTGAGGGATCACATCCTGCAGTAGACTTCTTGAGTGGGGCCATTTGGGGTCTTAATAGCAATCAGCAAGATAACTCAAACAGCACAAAGCATATGTGATCACAGTAAGTTTTATGCACATCCAGCAAGTGAGTAGGAAATGCACCTTTATAAAATAACAAGGGGTGGAGGGGCTGGGGAAGGTGGCCATGTTCTTCCTGTAGGACTTGAGTGCTGGGAATGGAAAGGGATTAGCACGGGAGCCTGCTTGAAGATGCGGTTAGGAGTAGGAAAGAGAGATCTGTCAGGTGACTGAGGATGATGTGCAGAAGCAAGGAAGAGCGTGAATGTTAGAACAAGTGAAGAGTTGTGAAAAAGCAGGATCTACATGAAAGTTTTGAAGGAGAAGACAAGGAGCCTAAGAATAGTTTAATGCAGGGCTGATGCAGTAAACACAGAGGCTATATTACGATGTAGGTCACATCCTTCTAGGATAATGCACCCAACTCACATTTCCTGATAATGAAATGATGATGAAGTGCAGCAGAGGACACTCAGAAGATGATCTTGAGGAAAAATATAAGAGTTTATGAGAGATGCAATCCTCTGAGTTGAAATCAAGTGTGCCTTCTGTTATTAATATAAATACATGTTTGTGATTTTGAAAGGGAAAGGTTTAGCTATTCTGTATTTTTCAGAAAAATTCAGACTTGTTTCATATTTTACACATCACTTTAGCTGGAACACAGAGGTGATATCTGTTCATTTTCCTTAACCTTGATCAGAACACTTGAGAAATTATTCTTGGAGTTTTCATACTAGTCAAGGAGAAAATAGCCAAGCAGCACTGAATGTATATTGAAGAAATTGTCTATTTGTCATGCTAACTATTCAGTATGGTCAAAATAAAAACAGTTTTCTGTCAAGTAAAGCAACTAGTGATGATAGTATGATAGTTTCCAAAAGCCTGAACATAACTCCTCATCCAGAGAACAGATTTCTCTTTGAAGAAAATGGAGATTAAAAGCATTTTATTTCTGTCACAGAAAATACATTAGCCAGAAACTGCAAGCTGGAATGTCCAAGTATCATTCACAACCCCCTACAAAGACTGAGTAAATCACTAGTTATTTTAGAAATGTAAAGCATTTTAAGTCTCTTGTTGAACTGCAGAAGCTGCTGATGCTGAGCACTTTTAGTTACTGGCATACTGGGAATCATACTTTTATTTTTAATTATTTTAAATTATTTTTATTTGAAGAATATCAGCAAGTAGGAAGTCTAAGGGGATATGGATAGAAAATGTCTTGGAGGCCTATTTTGAAATTAATTTCAGTTAAAGTGGTCTAAGTTCATGATATTAGTATAATACATTTTTCAAGAGTTGAGCATCTGAGTAGCTTATAAAAACAAGCAAGAATGTTACAGAGGTAGATGACAGAAGTGGACTGTTAGCTTTTCCTTTTTTCACCTTAATGACTGGAAAATTAGAAAGCCTAACAATATCTGGCTAGTATGTAGAGTGCAAACGAGCCAGCTGTAGGTGTATAAATGCCAAAATCTTGGACTCCACACTTGAAGTAGGCATTTGTCTCTGTGGGTGTGTTGATGATTAATTTGTGTTTAAGTACATTCATTTTTAGATGATTCCTAAAACTTTGTTTCATACATTTGGGAAATATGACATTGAAAATAATATGGAAGATTTTTAAATTTAATCTTGATTCATAAATATTTTGTAAATATTAATCTTGATTAATCTTTAATTTAATCTTGATTCATAAATATTTCGGCTGACATCTCAAATAGCAGTATTAAGGTTAAGAAGCAATTGACCATGCAGATTTAAGGAGAGTAGGGAATATTTTTCCCAAGACATTTTTATTAAATAGACACCTATATATGTGATTCTCATTCTTTAGTTATTGTTGTCTTTGGATTAAATAAGTGTGAATTATATATTTAGAGATCCAGTGTCTGTAAAGCTTTAAAAGAATGGATGGTTCCTAGGGAAAAAAAGAGTCCATTTTGTCTTTTACAGTGCAAATGACTGAACAGCTTCCAGGAATTATAAAGTGAAAATATAATAAAAATAAAAGTAAACAGGCATGTCCCTGTAGGACAGTTGGAATGCATGCTTAACAAGTGAGAAGTAAATTACTTGTTAAAGTTCTCTCAGGTTTAATAACACAGTGTGGTATCAATACAAATAAGGAATGTGATTTAATCTGCTTGTGTCCCTTTAATACTAAAGCATGTTGCCCATAGACATCAGGAAGAGATAAGATCCTTTTTTTTTAATGTGTGTCAGTAGAGCAATTTACTTTTCTTCTCTCATCTGATGTAGTGCATACTTTAATTGTTTAAAGCCATGTGTTACATCGTTTAACAAGAGGAATTTTCTAACTCTTGCTTTGATTTAACACACAAGGTTAAGAAGCTGAAGAGAGAGCTCTCTCAGATGAAGCAAGAGCTGCTGTACAAGGAGCAGGGCTTTGAAACACTGCAACAGTGAGTAAATGAAAATAGTAGAAACTGACTTAATTCAGTCACCGGGTTTCTTTTCTTTGGCATTGAATTGAATCTGTTTTATCTGAGAGAATTATTGTGGAGAAAAAGGAGAATCTAATATCTCTGTTAGAAAATGGGAAATCTATGGAAATGGCAGCCCTTCTGTGCAAGTGTTAACATAAGAAATTTGTCTCCCCTCTTATTTTTTTTTCCCCATGGTGTAGCTTGTGTTGCAAACACGCAGAAAAAAGGGCAGTGGTCAAGGGACCCAAGGACAAAATTAGCTGCTTTCTGTGTCAGATTTAAATTTTGTTTTTAATTTTTGAAAAAGTACTTAGGTCTTTCTTTCCTCTTTCCCCACCCATGAGCTCAAAAGAAAGAGAAAGGTGCTGCTCTTGGAGGTACAAATGGTACACAATTCTGCAGGGCTGGAATTTAGTCACAATTTGAGGATTAGAGACCTGCCTTTCTTTGTTCCAGTTGCTGGGATGCCTGGTGTCCAAAGGGCTGATGCTGAACCGGGTGAGCTTTCTGGGTATTTAACCAGTTAGATTACTAGGGAATTAATTTTTTCAGTCTAAGAACTCCCTGCTGCTCCTGCCTTGCAACATTAGGCCCTAAAATACTAAATATTACTGGAACTGTCACCATAAAGAACTTGCTGCACAGGAAACCTTGCTAACAAGCGTGTTTTCTTGAGTAAAGTGAAGAGGAATTTATTAATGCTAGCTGTTTTCCACATTGTACCGATACATTAAGGATACATTTCCACAGTAAAATGCTGAGCTGCTTGCCCTTAGTACACTGGTTCCAGTAGCAGAAGCAATCCTCAGCACATTAGGAAGATGCCAGTTAAGTCTCTATCCTCCTTCATTTTGACTAAAACAGAAATGTAAGATTTGTCTGTTACTTAAATATAGACACACCAGCAAGGATAATTGATTGAATTTAACCATGAATCAGATCTCATTTGTAGTAAAATTTAAAAGAAGAAAGACATATTGATTCTAAAGCTTAAGGTAATAAAAACTCGTGCTGCTGTCCCAGGATTAAAGGTTAGCCAATCATGCTGGTTTTATTATATTAATTCAACAATGAAGAATTGTTTTAAAGCAGCTTGCTCACAAGCCATTTTGATAGGAATCCAAAGCATGTTTCAGAAACTGTCAACAGCATTCCACAGAAACACAATGGACGTTTGTTTTTAAAATTCAGTCAGCCACTTTCAAACAGTACTAATCCCATTAATTTAAAACAGGATGATGGAATATCTTATATATCAGAGATCCTTCTTGTCTATCTTAATTATATACAGAATAAAGCAGTAGCAATTTGAATGTGGCATGTCATATTACTAGACAGCATGTGGTGTATTACCCAACCGTTCATTCATGATCCCAGTTGTTGGTGTATCCTGTATCTATTTGACCTTAGCAACCTGGTAAGTTACCAAAAATTGAGAGTTGTCAGACAGTAAGTGCCTGCCTATAAAAGAGTTCGAGGAACTTTCAAGCTAAAATAAATATGTCCTTGAATAGGAATGATTGCCAAGTCACAGAGGTAATTTCCTTACACAAATGCAGTTTAGTTTTCTCAAAAATTGGAATGTAGGAGAGGAGAACAGACATGCTTACAGCTTTACAGACTACTTTAGAACTTGGATATTTTTGTGGCTAAAACTTTAAGAAAAATAGAATACAGTTACAGGTGTTGTGTGCAAGTTGCTGTTCTTGCTGGGGATGCTCATGATCACTTCTGGTTTGTTCACTCCTCACTGACCAGGCTGTTAACTTCCAGCAAAGATGATGGATGATGATAAAAAACAGAAAACCAATTGTATTATACAAGAATTTATTCTCTAGTAAATGCTTGATTTTTATCAAGATGGCTGTTGGTTGGTTTTCATTTTTGAAGCACAGCTGCAGTCATTTTCATGATGCTATGAAATACTCTGTTAAACTAGAGACCAGAGAAATGTGTTTACAAACTGTAGTTCTTGAAGGAAATATGGAAATACTAAAATGAATCATCGTTTTATCTCTAAGTTTAGGATAGCCTTTTATTACTTGCAGGTTTCAGTTTCTAAAATCATTGGTAGTTCAGGAATTTAAGTTCAGGAATTGTCCAGTCTATGACATATGGTATCAATTATCCAGAGATTTTGTGAATAAAGAGAGCCTGGTGACTGGCTGAGCAGAACAGCTGTTCCAGACAGTTAATGCCCAGGATTAGAGTGAACTAGAGGGAAGCGGAGACAAGAATGGTGCTGGCTATGTTTCTGCTCAGAAAGGCTGATTAGTACCAAGAAGCCAGCCTGTCTGCCTGTGTCCCATTGTGGGTTTGGGTGGAAGAAGACTACTTGAAATAAATTCTGCTTCTGTAAGGAGCACAAACAGTTATTAGTATGAAAGGTGTATCCAAAAGCTGCTTTATGCTGCAGAGAGTTAGGGTTGGAATGGGAATTTTGACAGTATTGTCAGCAATAACTCTGTGCTCCCTGACATTTTTGCCAAGGATTAAATTGTATTTGAATGGAGATTTCAATGTCATTTTTTCTTTCCATGGCTGTTGAAAGAAACAGTATCTCACCTCCTTCCCTTCTGTTCTCTAACTCAGCTTCTGCCTGAAGTAGAACGGCAGAGACATTAGTATGATTTTCTCTATCTGCTATTAATATTCTGTCTTTCCACAGAATTGACCAAAAAATGTCTGGAGGCCAGAGTGGATATGAGCTTAGTGAGGCCAAAGCCATCCTGAAGGAGCTGAAGTCCATCCGAAAGGCGATCACTTCAGGCGAGAGAGAAAAACAAGATTTAATGAAGGTATTTTGGTTGGTTAATGGAAGTTTTGTGTGGATTTGTTTTAACATGACTCACTTCCCTGGTGATAAATACTTCACATTTTATACTTTTAAGGGATTCTCAAAACTTTTTGGGCCAAACTAGTATTAAAATTAAGTTTCAGATACAGAAACTGAAGCCTGTGACATTCCTAGTTCAAAAACTGCTCTGTGTCAGAGAATATAGATTTTTTTGGAACTTGAATTAAGGTACAATGCATATGTTACCTCGAAAGTAAAATTTAGAATATTAAGTGGACAAAATTGATATATTCTGAGATGCCTGACCATTTTGTAAATCAATGAAAGTTTTCTAAAATAAATTGTCCTATTTCCATACTTGAAAGCAGATTTCCTTTTTAGTTTTTTTTTTCTTTTCAGCAAAACTCATAATTGCTTGACAAATTAAAAAACACAAAGTCCTAAAACAGACAGAAACCCAAATGAGTAGCTTTTACATTTTCACAGGTGTTGGTCATCCTTAGTGTCACCTATGAATGGCTTGATTAAAAGGATGGGTTGCTTAATTTGAAATAAACCCAGAATTTTTATCATTGAGTCTTTTTTGTAAATATCTTTTGGAGATAAACTGGTATAAACATGGTAAAGTGCAAAGGAACTTTAATGCCACTTTCTTTCTCTGATTCCTGGACAGAGTCTTGCAAAGCTGAGGGAAAAATTCAATGTTGACCAAACCACTGAAACATCTGAACCAGACTTGAGTTCCAGCTCTGTAAACTCACAGCTGTGTTTTCCTAGACAAACTCTGGATACAGGGTCTCAGACTGACATTTCTGGTGAGGTGAGCTTTTTTCATTTTGTCCAGTGTAAAGAGAAGTTGAAGAAGAATGCTACTGTTAATGGAATTGGAATCAAATGGCTGTTTGCTGCTGCAGATAGCATATATATGTGTACTTGTTTCACAGAATTAGTTAGAATCACTCACGCTAGAATTACTTTTCTGTTTTTTTGCCCTTGAATTTTAAATCAAGATTCAGATAAACTTTATACATCTGTCACAAAGCATTTATGAAAGTCTCATTTAGTCAAATAGTAGCAGTACAGTGAAGATCAGGAGAGGTGCATAGGATATTTTTTTATTTATCTATAGGGTATGTTTCACCTTACAGACCTATTAAATGTGAAGATGATTTTTTTTTAATTTTCAGGAAAAATATATCAGAATTTAAATGCACAATTTCGTTTCACACGGCTGAAAAACTGTTCATGGAGCTACTTAGTGATTAGTGTTCAGTGATATAGTAAAACCTTATTTCACTGATACTATATTTTATATACACAGAAGGCTGTTTATTTTTGATACCTTCTTTGACATTCTGCAAGCTAAGGTTGTAAGAAAGAGAGTGTACAAGGTTTTCCAGACAAAGAGCTTGTCTATGTTTTGTAACAAATTTCTTAAAGTCTAACTTTGAAATGCACTGACATAGTTCTAAATTCTGAGTTCAACAGAATTCATAGTAGATCAGAATTTTCAGTGCAGTCGCTGCAAGAATTCTTTGAAAAGTCAGAAGGTAAATTCTTTGAAAAGTAAAAGCTCTGGCTTTACTGTAATGGAATATCGGCACTTGATGGTAGAGTAGCTAAAAATGTATGAAGTGGCTCAGAAGAAAACAGCACTGTTTTGTACAGCTGAGTAGATGGGAACTAGGCATTTAAAAGGAAGTGTGGGGCTGGCTGCAGGGGCAGGGTGGTACTTTTATTTTTCTTTAACGTGTAATTTTTCTAGCATCTGCCTGGGTTTAGTTGATTCGTTTAAAACCTTTGCACGGTAACGAGGCTACTTTTTTTGTTTGGTCGGTTTTGTTCCCTCAACAGATCGGAGCAAGAAATAGGTCGAATTTAGCAGAGAAGGTCAGACTCAGTCTGCAGTACGAAGAGGCCAAGCGAAGGTAACGGGGGCGGTGGGAGCGTGCGGGGCCGGGAGGCGCCCGCTGCCCGGGAAGCGGGGCAAGGAAGCTCCTTCTGCCCGGGAAGCTCCTGCTGCCCGGGAAGCTGCCGGTGCCCGCGGGGCAGGGAAGCTGCCGGTGCCCGGGAAGCTCCTGCTGCCCGGGAAGCTGCCGGTGCCCGCGGCTCCAAGGCCGGGCTCGCAGCGACATCCAGCGGGCGGCACCGCTGCGCGCCGTGCCGGGGACTGCAGCGCTCGGGAACGCTGCGGCTGTTCCTTAGTGCTAAACTGGATGTGTTGTGAAACAAAATTAAAACGCTGACAAATTACTGGCTGTTCCAGGATTAAGGGAACAGAGTGAGCTGGCTTTCTGAGGAAAGCAGTCACCAGCTTATTTATGTCCATTATATCCTTCTTCAGGATCATAATTTCACTTTACTGTACCACTGAAGGCTCATCATTTTTAGAGTTACTTCAGACTTCCAGTGCAGATTTAGTAGGCTTAATTATTTCTTTTTTCCCTTGGGACTTTAGATAATTTAAAAACTTGTTATCACTATGGGTTGGCTTTTTTTTTCATTAGTTTAATTTGAGGAGAAAAGAAGTCAGGAACTGCTCCGCTGATGAATGTGGAATGCCTTTCAAATAAAGTTCTGTGGTGCTTGCCCGTGGAAGTGGTGCCATCTTGATGAATTGCCACAGCACTGAAAAATGGGCACCAGGAAGCAGAACATTCAGGGTTCAAATGACATCTTCTGGTGCACCAGAAGTGCTGCATAATACTGGGGCAAGATTTACCACTGGAATAGTACTCTTGTGTGGTGTTATTTTCTAATACTTGTCAGCAAATTATGTGTCAGCTATTCAGAAGCCTTATTGCTTTTTTTGTGGAGGTTCTTTGTAATTTAAGGGAAATAGAAATCTAAGTACTATTCCAAACCTAAAGTTTTGGGGTTTTTTAAACTATGAAGAACTAAACAAAGCAACAAAAGTTAAAAAATAGTGTTCTTCCCCAGATGAAAACTGTGCCTAGAATGACATTTCATCTGAGATTTAAATATTATTTTAGTTGGAAAACTGTGGCATGATCATTAAAAAAACTAGAAAAATAAATCTGCAAGTTAAAAGTACCAAGTAACAGCTTAGTTGTTTTTAAGTTTTAAAGGCAGGAATCTGCATGACTGGTTTTTTGCCTAATTTCAAATGTATACTTCCTCCTACAGGGTAGTAGCTACCATCCTTACCAGTAACAACAGTAATCCTTTATATGCTCATCATGGATCATAAAACCTCGTTGTATAATCAGCACATTCATCAGAGAACACCAAGGCTATTGTGCTTGTTCAATATTGAACATGTATGATTTTGGCTCAGAATCATCATGCACATAACGTTAATTGTCAGGTGGTCACTTACATGGAGATAGGTGGCTTTGTTTCTCAGGCATCATTGATCCAAAACCTGATAACCCTATGTTCTGACTGTGTCTTGATACCAAGAAGTCCCAGCATTGCATTTTATCTTTCCTTTGTAGGAACAAAAAGCTTCCTTGAAGGAAGTCAGTTTGCCACTTCTATCTTGGGGTGTGGGGGAAAAGAGAAAAAAGGAGAAACAGCACAGTGCTCATAGTGTGGAGTATTGCAGCACAGGATCTTTCTTTCTCACAAATTACTTAGCCAAGAATGTGGGTTGAAATTTCAATGTATGTGACTTGGAATAATGAAGATACATACCAGTTTGCACATGAAGTTCAGTGCCTAATTATACCCCTTCTCCAAGTATTGTGGCCAGTGTAACCATCACTGTCATTTAATAAGTGTTGACCATCTTCTCTGAAATACTAAATGTGCAAATTCTCAATTATTTTGTGGTAAAATAGCTAAGATGAAGAGAGGATCTTGTAAATTAATATCTCTACTTGAAAATTATCAGATAATTTTGTACATTGCAGATTTTACATTGCTTAGCCATCCGAATGTCTTGAAGAGGTGGAGTGTTCATAACTATGCTGAATTCAGTTGCAGTGGTTATTCAAAAGGATCTGACACAGCATGCTGACAATCCTCTCCTGATGTAGTGAAGATCTGGCTAATATTCCTTTTTGGCTTGTTGTGGCATCCCACCCTTAAGGGGAAAAGAACACCCAAGATTCATAGTTGCCCATGGTAGAAAAGAAATTACAAAAGTCAAAGAGTCAGCAAAAACTTAGGAACTTGTATTAGTAAATTATACAAATGGCCTGGAAATTGGGATATCAGTCCCTGACCTCCTATTATAAACAAGTGGTGATGGATTTTGAGTAGAGGGTAGGATGAAATTGGAAAGGAAGAGAAAAGAAGAAAGAGAGCAAGGAAACAAACAAACATCACCAGCCCTGGCCCTAGCATCAGTCCATCTGATGGGGCGTCCAAGGGCCTGGGGTGCCTGTGGGGGTACCTGTTTATAGCCAGGCTTGCCCTGCCTGCAGTTACATTTCTCACTTTCTATGCAAATTAGCTATCATGAGCAGTGTGTTCTTCCAGACCTTTCTGGAAATGGATTGAGGGCTTCAGGAGCTTTGGTGGTCTTGATCCCCCCCCCTACTGCAATGGGAACAGCAGTGGCACAAACTCAGACTGTTGAGTTCATGTCTTTTCTCTTTAGGTAGCTACTGTTGTATTGCCTTTTCCTTTAATTTCATACAAGAGCAATGCTTTTGTTTTAAGATTTGCTGCAGTGAGCACCTTGCTGTGGTGCATATTCTTTCACCATGGCCGTGCCTTTTCTGAGGAGCCCTCAGCCTCCCACAGCGTAGGAGAAATCCATCATACTCGTGAATGAGTAAAGCATGGTGCCACTGCTATGTTAGCAGACAGATTGCTTTCAATAAAGCTTTTAATAACATTGTGACTTCTACTTGAACTGGAATAGGAGCAACTAATTTTTAATGCATATGCATGTGGCCTGATTCTCTGGCATAGTCTGTGTTCTTGTGAAACAAAACCTAAAGTAGGGCCTTGAGGTATAAAATGCTGTTATATCCTGATAGGTTTCAAAATATTGTATCGCTTCTCTCTTTCCTGGGCTTTGTGTGCTGTGCTGGACTCAAGTAAATCTGCTTTGTTTTATTTTAGCATGGCTAATTTGAAGATTGAACTCTCTAAGCTAGATAGTGAAGCCTGGCCTGGAGCACTGGATGTGGAAAAGGAAAAACTGATGTTAATCAATGAAAAAGAAGAGCTTTTAAAGGAGCTTCAGTTTGTTACACCACGCAAACGGACTCAAGACGAGCTAGAGCAGCTAGAAGCAGAAAGGAAGAGGCTTGAGGAAGAGCTGGTGTCTGTGAAAAGCACACCCAGTCAAGAACTTGCTGAAAGGTAAGTGGTTGCTTTTTGCTAATATTAAATGCTGCTTTCTGCAGTCTAACCTTTGTACTCATTGCAGACCCTGAACTATGCCTTGATGGACTGTTTTCCTTCAGTGACTGCTCTATGTAGGTCTTAATTAAATTTGTTATTAGCCCAATGGGCAGAGAAACAAAGAAGTCTTCAGTACTGTGAGAGAATGTGAACACCCTGTATCTGCTCTGCAGTATCAGTTGCTCTGCATTTGTTAGCAGCATGAAAATGCCTGTGACAGATGTTAAATAACTGAGGAATGTCAACACACCAGCGGGAAGGCAATACATCATTCACTCGTTTCTGATAATAGCTGTAAACTGTTTGAACTCAGGTTACAAAGATTATCTTGATTGTTGCAACATCTGAAGCCTTTCATTGTGAGTTTTATTATGCACAAAAATGCAGCAAAAAGGGGGAAAATCCCCGAAAGTTCAGATGAGAAGGATAATTGCTGCAAAACTTTCCTAACTTGGTGCTACCTAACTAGTAAGGGTAGCTACTCTCACAATAAATTGTTTTTAGATGTATTCAGACTTTGAGAAAATCAAAGCTGACTGTCACAGATGGACTTTTCATCAGCTCTAAGTGGAAATAAATTTAGGGCACCTCTAGCCCACATAAAATGCAATAAACACAAAATGTCATTGTGTGTATCAGTGTAGTATACTGAAGTAATGCAATCAGCATTGTGTGGCTTTCTTACTTCCCTCTACTAGGAAACACCTGCTGTTGCTCCAGTGTGCTGTATGGCCAAATTCCTGTTATAGGATTAGAAGCTGAGTCCTAAATTCTAGCTGAGTAACAAGGAAGTTTTTTGCTTAGGAAGTACAAATGTGTGTTTTATGCAATATTTTTAAAACATTTTTACACTTTATAATAGTTTAAATTGCAGTATGTTAATAATCCAAATGTGTTTTAGAAGAGGGGAACTATATTTTCACAGGAGAAGCTGCCTGTCTAAGGTAAATTAAATCTAAGGTTTTGATAATATGCTGTTGTATAGCTAAATCTTGACTCAAGCTATAAATAGGTAGCTGGTGTCTGAATTTTGTGGTTGGGATTTGCTTTAGTGCAAAGTAAGTTCTGCCCCTGTTTTCCCATACATGTCAGGTGCCAAACTTGGAGTACCAAGGGCAAGTAAAATTGTCTCCCATTGTCAAGAAGAAATGAATTTTCAATGTGTAGTGACCGAATGAGTTGTTAGAGCTTCCTTTTCTCCTCTCTCTTTTCCTCAAACTTTTTTCCTTTGATTTTTAATCCTGAAAATTTGGAGTGTTTGGGCTTTATTTCCTGAAGTTAATGTACAGTATGTTGTGCTCTGTTGATTGAGGTAGCACTTACAGTGGCTTCTGGGTTGCTTTTTTGTTATTCCAGTGAGTCTCCAGTGAATTTCTAGCTTCAACTGTTTATATTAAAACTGTCTCCTTTGGTGACTTCAGAGCACATAAATTCTTTCACATGAGGCCATTTTGAGGATTATTTCTGGTTTGTCCACTATAAACATAAAGTGAATCTTGTTTTTCAGAAGGATTCAGATGATGAAACTTTTTCTAAAATGTTAATTTAAAAAGAATACATTTAATTGTACCAGATCAATCAGCAGGATTTTGTTTCTTGGAGATGAGGGAGATTCTCCTCTCTGTTCTCAGTAGAGGAGCCATGCCATCTTCAAAATATTGTGCTATTGTTGCATTACCATTTTCTTCTATGAGGTTTCATTAATGCCTTCAGTTTGCAGTGTCTTCACAGGTAATAATAATGAAGCAGCAGCATAAGAAGCTGTGGATTATGCCAGAGCTTAATGCAATGAGGATTCTTTCATTTGGTTTAGTGGTTTGGGTTTTTTTATTTCTAAGGGGAAAAGAAACAGGAGACGTGCTCTGACTTAAAACAAAAACATTATAGCATAGCCCTGGGTTATTTTGGTGCAGGATGCTGAAATTGCCACTAGTAGATGTACGTGGATTCAATTTACAGAAGGAGAGTGTAGATCATAACATATCAACTTCAAAAAGGCAGAGACAGGGCATACTCTGGCTGCTTTAAGAAGCCTTAAAGCAACTGTGTAGAAATAACTGGATTGTGAAACTGTTGAGAGCTACTTGGTACTTTCTTGCCTCTGAGTTCCATTATTGCTTTAATCCTTGGCAGTATCTCCCAAGTAAACACAGCCATTTGAACAGGTCCATGATTTAAGTACTCGATTGTGCTGTTGCCTGCAAAATGGGCACCTGCTCTTGTTCCTGTCACAAACATGTCCACCTAAGTCTGCATTGAAAGGTTAGCTATGTGCACTTTACCTTTTATATGTATTTTCTTTAAATATTCACTGCACCTCTCAGCAATGTTACAATCTAAGATCAAAAGAGAAAGATGTCTCACTAACACTGAAGTCCCTCCTGCAAGGAGGAACAGATTGATTTAAATAGAAGTGGTGCAAACAAGAGAGACAGAGAGAGGCCCGTGTCAGAACAGATTACACAATGGTTTTTAAGGTGTTTACACAGAGGTTTGTGGATATTGTAGTTCCTGCTTGTGCTATAAAGAGGGAAGGTTCATTGTCTGAAAGTTTTGGAGCTGGGGTTGTTGGGGTTTTTTTCCATTTTGCTGGATGTAGGATGAAAAAACTTTACCTGACTCTCAATTTGTTATGAGATCATAAAATTACTTCCTGCATTTCCTCAAGCTTCCACAAGTGATTCATCACTTGGCTTGTGTTTGAGATTTGTGACTAGCATCTTTCTGACATTAGCCTGCAGGTATTAACAATTGTATTTAATTACTAGTAGATCAAATTACTTCCAGGAAAGAATTTTTTTCAGGTGCTAAATTATAAGGACTTCATTCAGAGCAATTCTTAAGCTTTTATTTTTTTTCCCATCTTCTGCCATTAGTAGTTGAACACAGAGCAATTTCTTTGCCTCCTCCTTGAGGAAAAAATCATAGCGCACTACTGAAAAGCCACAGAAGAGCTAGTGAAGAGCACTCTTGCTTGGGAAAAGCAGGATAGATTAGGCTTTACAATAAGACAGAAAGCATGGATAAATAGTAAAATTATTGGAAAGAGTGTCTGATACTATAGATGAACATAATTCCTGGTGTGGAAACCTGTGTGCATGTCTTCCACAGAATGAAATACTGCGTATGCTTTTAACAGCCTTAGCAGGTATTGGCAGATGAGCACATCACTGCAGTGTGAGAGCACTGTGGCGTGGGCAGTGGAGTGGAAGTCACACCCTGGCTGACCTCGGGGTAACTTATTCACCTTTGCATAACCCACATTTGCTCGCTGAATAAGCATGGGTGTAAGCAAGTGCTTTTCATGCTTTGCTGAATCAGGGACTTAATGTACTTTGCTGGTATCTGATGTTCAAAGGGAGTGAATTCTGAGCACTCTTGAGTATCTAATTCAGTTAATTCACTTTGTGTAAGAAAGCAATGGTTGATGCTTCTTGTTTCTCAGATTAGTAGCTGGAGAGCTTGCGATGTATCAGTTGACTGAGCAAGGCCTAGAGGAGAAGGTAGTAATCCACAACTACAGGAGGATTTTAGCTGAATCCACTGAAAGCAAGCAATTTATTTAGTGTAAATGGAGTGATAAAAAGGAATTAAAAGAGGAGGGGAAATCACTCTAAACCTTAGTGAATCATTTCTCCTATCCAAGAGGAATAGGAGAGTTCCCCATTTTGTGGCTTTAGAGCGGTTCTAGATAACAAAGCAGGAGGCAATAAATCCTGCCTTCTCATAAAGGTGAACTTGATGATGAGCATTACAATGCTGTGGGGCTCTGAGGTGCTGACAAAGCTGTTGGGAATGTAGAAATCTCGACCAAGGACTCCTAAATATGGTCTGTAATCTCAGAACCTTTCACTGAATGATGCTTTGATTTGCTGTGCTTTATCTCTATATAAAGATTCTGAAATTAAAGGGAGTGCTTTGATTTTAAACTTCAAGTTATCAAAAATAATACTGGTATTACCGCTATTGGTGTTCTTTTGGTTTTCCTGGTTTTGTTGGTTGGTTTTGTTTGATTTTTTTTTTCCCTGGAACTATATTAAGTGAGGAGGGAGTCTGCAGTGTGGCTTTTAAAAACTGCATGAGTGCAGATCTTATTATCCTGAAGTTGCAGCTATTTTCCCAGTGCTCATTTGTTACTTTTTTATTGGGGGCATGTTCCCCTTGGTACAGTGTGAATGTCCCAACCCTGTGCTTGCTTGTACACTCAGCAGGTTTGTTACAGTTCTTGGTATTCTGCAGGTAAAGTCACTCTGCTGAAGCAGTTGGGGTTTTATGATCAGACTGAGAGCTAACACACTATTTTGGATTTTAGTCACTGGCAACCTGATAAAAAAAAATGAGGGATCTTCACTTTGTTTCTTTTTTATCTATAAAATGTTCTAGCCTATTCTGTAATGCTTTCCTAAACTAATATGTGCATATTTTTGCAGATTAAAATTGGAGGACAGAAGAAAAGAGTTGGTACAGAAACTTGAAGAAACTACAAAGTTAACTACCTATTTGCATTCACAACTTAGGAGGTGAGACTGTACTGCATGATGTAAAACCTGTTTTGTAGTAGATCTGGATGTCTCAACTTCATTCTTAGGCTTATCTCTTAGCTGGAAGCTCAGCAAAATATATTAAAGTAAAAAAATGCAAATGTAATAGCTTAAAGTGTTTTGTCACCATGCAAACCTGGTGTACTTTTATAATTTCAGCAAATTTTCCAAGTTGATAGTTCTGTTATCGTTCAGTAAATATATTTTAAGTGTTTAGAAGGGCCTGCTTGAATTACTTTTCCTGACATTTTTTCCCAGCAGTCCTCCAGAACCAAGGCAGTGGCACTCAGTTTCTCTGGCCCAGCAGGACTCCCTATCTGCTGTTATTAACAGGACAAGACTGCATGTTCCAGCCTTTGCCATAATTTACATAGTTGGATTTACTGTGCACATGGAGTGCGTGTTGTCACGTAGATGGGAAGCAGTTCTGCTATAAATTGTCTATCTGGCATCTTTGCAGGTGCTTGGGCATAGGGTGGGCTGCACGACTTGCTCTAGAGGTGGCAACACTCCTCTGCTATCATAAGCTCCATCTTGGGGATCCCTGTGCTGTCACATTGACCACACAAGCACCCACATCAGAGTGGAGCAGGTTTCCAGTGGGATATAACAGCTGAGAAAGCTGCTGTTACTGCCAGGCCAGCTTGTCAAATCTGCAGCCTTCTCCAGAAGAAAAGGGGTTTAGGCAGGTGGCCAAAGGCTGGGTAAATTGCCCTGGTAGTGTGCAGGTTGGGCACACTAAGCTAAGCCAGGTATAGGTGCTTAAAAAACATAATGCCCCAAGCAGCCTTTGGTTGTGATCTTTACAAGGCAGATTCAGTCAAGCTTCCCTCTCTTTGTTCTGTTCTGTGCTGGTTTAGTTCAGTAACATCAGCATGTGTTTGTGCTTTGTTTGCAGCCTCTCAGCCAGCACGTTATCTGTGTCTTCAGGGAGCAGTTTGGGATCCCTCGCATCCAGCCGGGGATCGCTGAACACATCAAGTAGAGGCTCGCTAAACTCGCTCAGCTCCACGGACCTCTACTATAACCAAGGCGAGCAAATTACAGATTTGGACTACCAGTACAAACTTGATTTCATGTTGCAAGAAAAAACTGGTTACATTCCTTCAGGGCCTATCACTACTATTCATGAAAATGAAGTGTCCAGTTCCCATGGGAGACTCGGTTACAGTGACTCTCCTTCAGCTGCAGACCATCCCAAATTGACTGAACCTCCCAAATCTGTGACATCACTGTCTTCCAGATCCTCTCTCTCCTCCTTGTCCCCGCCAGGCTCCCCTTTGGTTTTAGAAGCTGCATTTTCAGTGTCAGCTCAAAACTCCCCTCTGCATCACCTCACTACGGACTTTGAAGACTCTGACCTTTCAGGTGATTTTGCAGGCATTAGCTTCTGCGAGAACCAAATATTACTGGACTCTGAAGCCAGAGCAGGATCTCAGACTCCTACAGATGATAAAGGTCTAAACGTTAGGCAGCCTCTGCCTTCTCTACACGAAGGAAGTTCAGGTAATTAAAAAAAAAATAATCTAATGTCAAATGTATGTGCAACATGAAAATTAACAGCTGGCTCTTGAAATGAGGAGGTATGTTGTGTAACTGAAGAGTATCTGGATCAGCATGCACTTGCATGTTCTGAGGGATGTTACCTAACTTCTGGTTTTGGCTGCAGAGAGCTGCAATCACTCTGATTCTGTCCATATTTTTCAATAACCATTTTAGAAAGTAAGTTCACGTATTGTAATCTGTCATTAAAACAGTAACACAAAAACCTGAAGATGGCTTTTGAAAGCATGGAGGATGCATGCTGTTCCCTAGTTCTATCAGGATGTATGGATATAGAGCAAATACCCTCTGCTGGTTTTTTTGGTAACTTGAAATCAGATATTTGTTTCTCATTGAAGAGTAACTTACAAAGTGACATCCTCAGTAAGAGAGATTTCTGGACTGTAAATTATGTGTTATGTGTATCTAATTATTTGAGCCTGCTGTCACTGAAAGATCTACATTTCATTTTGAATTGAGAAAGACAGGTGACTACATTACAGTGAGAGTTTCCCCATTTTTAACATAAATTTCACAGCTTTTAGCTTTTTATCCAAGTTAGAACAGAGTTCTTAAGTGAGTCTAGGATCCCCTTGCAGTCTGTGGGTAACTTCCAAAACAGAATGAGACATCTTGTCCTAAAGCATACTTTCCTTTAAGGAAGAAGGGATGAATGACTGTGAGTTATCAAGGTATCCTTAGTTACTAGTTAATTAGGTGTGATGAATTCCACTTCTGGTCTGTATCAAAAGCCATACAGCATACTTAATCATCTTATATTGTCAAAACCTTTGGCAGAGGCAGAATTTCAAAAATCCCAGCTGTCAAGATGGCTCGTGTTCAGTCTTGGAATGCTCGCTTTGCTGCCTTTTGTTCAGGCTGACAGTATGGTGTGCTCTCTCTGCACATTTATTCTTTTCTGGTGTCATTCTGTGTCATTGTCTCCAAGTATGTTGCAAACCATTCATGTTTATGTTACACTCTGTTTTCTCAAGGAAGAACTGAGTGAGACAGATTTCCAGTAGTGCTGAGCACTGGCAGCCCTATTTGAAACCTGGTCAGTACCTGGCATTTCCAATTGTATTTCTGAGCTGGTAGGGAAGCAGCTAACTAAGGAGTTTGGTGTTTTAGAGAATAAACATGGCCTAGCTCTTGAGCATTGTCCAGATTTATTACCAAGTTTGAACCGTTGTGCTTGGAGTTTTTAAATTTTTAATAAAAGTACCTTGTCATGTTCATACAGTTATATATTTTAATGAGAAATTTGCTTTTATTTTTTTAATTCTCTCAAGGAACTGTTATAACATCTGTTGTCTAATTAGATTAGCTTACTGCAGAACTGTGGTAATTTCAAAGTTGGCCAGAGCAAAGTGGCACCAGAAGAGAAAGGTATGGTGTGCTTAGTACAAGCTGGGAGGCCCCACTCTGTTTCGCTGTGCAGAGAGAAAACAAGAAATTGACTGATGTCCTAATGGTCTGAACCTGTAAAATGCAAAATTGAAAAAGCATGGAAAGGAAATCTGAGGGGAGGGGTCTTTTTGTCCTTTGTCTTTTCAGGATAGTGTAGCACAGTAGTTATTTTACTTTAGAGCCATATTATAAAAGATTGAAACAATAATTAATTTTCCTGCCTGTATTTCAGCAGCATATCCTTTCCAAATTAACAACAATTTTCAGTCTGTCTTTGCAATCTGTCTGTAGCTCACATGGTTGGAGAACTGAATTCAAAATGGTTTGGAATTTGGGAACATTTTGGGCTATGTGAAATCAGATTTTTTTTTTTTAATTATTTGTATAGATCATTATTTTTAAAGACATTGTGTGGTTCTCTAACATTTTTTCACTTTTTGAGGACCTCTTATTCTGGATATTGTCTGCTCGCCTTTTAAGTCTATATAAGTAGTTATGGTTTTAAAATGTAAATTCATTCTGTGATTCTTCATAGTGATACTTCCCCATGTAGCACCATATGCATAATACAGTTCATCTTTAAACTTGTATTAAGGCTGCCAAAACAAGTATTTGAATTTTGTATAGCCAGGTATTAACTAATTACACTTCAGTAACTCTGGTTTCCACAGTAAAATGGGCCTCATGGTGAGACTTCAGTAATTAACAGTAAGACACAGATCTGGGGTTTGTTCAGTGTTTCTACTCCAGTTTCATCCTTGAAACTGCTGAATAGGATGCTGAATGGGAAGGTTTGAATAAACTCAGCCAGAGACACTAAACCTGCATTGAAAATTTCAGCCCACACACTTGGGTTTTTACAGGACTACAAATCTGAATACTGCCAAATCTTAACTTGGGCGTTGATAAAGACTCGAAGCTAGTACAGCTCCTTTTCATGTAATCTGCACTGGCTCTCTAGATGCAGTGTTCACCTGCTTCTCTGCCTGTCTGACTTTTCTGTACAGGTGAACCATAGAGATATTTGCTCCTCTGCACATGTCCCTGCTGTCAGAAACCAAGTTGGAATATCTTGTAGTTCTTCCACAGTCAGTCTCTGTCATTGTCAAAGTCAATTCAGGCTGCTGTGGTAATTCCTAAGGGTAATCAATAAATCATGTCATCACCTTCACCCCTCACATGGTGAGGGGGAAGGGAAAGAGCACTTCATCATCAAGGAAATAGTATTCCTGGTGCCATAAATAAAAGCACAAATGCAGCAATCAATCATCTAATCTAGAGCCTTAAATTTTAACATCTTAACAGGATGTAAAGTCATGATTCAGATGGGGATGATAATGCATACCAATATCCTCACCCCTGGCAGATAAAAGGACTGCATAGGCCCTCAGCTTGCTGTGCTGCAGAATATGGCTTCATGGCATGACACTCACATATGAATGCAAGTTGAAGATTAAAGCTAAGTAGTCATTGAAAGCCTGTAGCAGAGAAAGTTTTTGATGATAGTAAACCAGAGAGGATTTTATTTCCAGCAGTTATATCACTGGGGAGAGGATGTCTGTCTGACTTTTGAATATTTAATAAACAGTAGGCAAGCACTTGGCATGTAGCTGCAGTGTTACCACAGTGCTGAATGTGAACAGGGCAAATACTGGTTTAAAGATCAGGAAAGTGAGGGCTGATAATGAAGGATAATAACTAGCTCAATGTGTAAGGGTGATCATAGGAGTCTGTGTCTCTGGAAAGAAGTAACAGTACATTTTCAAGTTCATCAGTCTGGTTATATCTGTAGCCAGAATATGTAGCAAGAGCAGTACAGTCTCAGAATGTTTAATGATATGGAACAAAACTACTCTGTGATACTCAGCTAAGGGTCACTGCTTTCAACGTGACAACTTCCTAAGCTATGCTCATCTCTCTTTCTGACTATTCATCTCTTGGACTAGTTTTCATTCTTTTTCCTTTTTGTAGGTGGTGATTTACCAAGAAGAACAGCAGGTCATCTGCTTGAGGAGAAAACAGCTTGTGTGTCTGCTGCTGTGTCTGATGAGTCTGTAGCTGGAGATAGTGGTGTATATGAAGCTTCTGTGAAACAGTAGGTTTGAGAAATCATGCAAGTCTTCCCACCAAAAATTGAAATATATCTATGATCAGTTACACAGTACCTGCAGAAGATGGTAACCAGCCCTGCCTTTTTTAGAAATAATTTGTATTTTTAGGTGAAAAGAAAGGCGTATTTGCCGAACAATGAAGTTTGATCTGAGGGTTATTTTTTGTGCTTGTATAACTTGGTTGAATAGCATTAATATACTTCTTTATAATCTTGGGGTTTTTTCCTTGCTAGAAGTGTTCCCAAGAGAAACTATGCTATGATTTAAACTATGCAGGTTTTGCCATGAGACTCTATTGTCAATACTCAGAGTTACTGTTTTTACTTCTTGTTTTGTTAAGGATTTTTAAGATTGCATAGCAATTTTTGGAATGTTTTTATTTTTAAAAAGAGGTTATAGAAAAGACATGAAAAAACTTTGTTGTAATGTTAGAATTAAAACAATCCAGGTTGAGGCTTAATGTTCACTGCAGTGATCAGGATATAAGAAACATACTTGCTGTTATTTTTTGACCAGACAACTTCTATAAGATTTTTCATACTAGTTTATATAGTATGGTCTGTAATCTTCAGTAATCAGCCTCAGGCCTTTCTGAATCATTGCTGCAGTTGTCAAACTATTCCAGCAGCAACTGCCCCTAAAACAAGCACTGCTGTTGTGTAGGCTCTGAAATTCTTATTTGGAGTGCATGCTGTAATTAAGTCAGCATGTTTAGAAGGATGGATATATGTTCTGTATATGCATGTGTTAATAATTGCTGAAAGCTAACTATAATTTTCCAAAATTTGAGTATTTGCCTGGTTTTCCTAGACCAAATGAAACTGAGGACACTGTATATAGTGAAGATGATGCAACAACTCTAGAGGCTGCTCAGGTACAAATAGGACTCAGGTGAGTGACCAGCAAGGGGAATATTTCTGTTGATCCAGAAGTGTGAATAGTAAACTTCCCTTGTGTTGTCCTTTTTTAACAGATATGACCACAGCAATTCAAGTTTTGTGATAATCATAGTGCGGCTTAGAAACCTTCCAGCATTTCCTGTCCCCCTTGGCTCTAAGGTGTAAGTCAAACAATCACTGACACAGAGTTGAGATATAAGAGAGTAATAATAAATTCTAAAAATTCTCTAAAGGAATTGGTTGATTTATGGCTTTAGAGCACTGAAGTATGTACAGAACTTCTCAAACTGTTGTAGTATTTAGCATTATAGTATTTATGTAATATGTAGTATTTAGTATTTGCATATTACAGCAATGCTGCAAGAATAAGATGTTATCAGGAAATTTGCACATTCCACTAAACTGGAATAAAAAAGGATTTTAAAATGGTGTTTTATCTACTGCTTCTAAACATTCCAGCTTTGTGAGTGCAAAACAGCTATGCCATAGTTACTAAAACCATTCTTTTGATACTTTGGCATCTTTTCAGCTCAGTGTTGTCTTTTTACATTTCTGTATCTTTTTGATGTAAAATGGTATTTAAAGAAGTATTTGTCTTTTAAGTGAGCTTTTAAAGGATAGTGGTAATTTAATAAATTGCAAGTGGACAAACACAGTCACATTGAAATACACCATCCCTAACTACTAGAGCTTGGGGGTCTGCTAAGAATTAGTTCTTGATTCAAATTGGACCAACAAAGTCTAAAAGTAAATTGCAGTTTGAATCATATGTAGAGAAAAGCCTGAATATGTTATCACTGAGTTTCTAACCCAAAATTCTCATCTGAATAAATAAGTACAGGTTGCCTTGGGGACACTTGTACTTGAGAAGCTTTTTGACAGACTGTAAGATTACCTTAAATTGTTGAAAAGCTTAATAAGATTGGAGTAGGATATAATCAATCCTTGAAAAATTTGGTTTTCTTGCTGGTTCTTTTCCCTTTGTATCCCATTGACTTAAATTTGATTGGCAGATAAATAGGAAGCCACTGGATATGGAAAGGATGCATTAAGGATAGAGGCCTGGGTGCTTGCTGGATTTTTCTGTTTGTTTTTGTTAATAACAAATGGTTGTTCTACTACTATCCTTCCTTCTTTGAACTAGTCTTTCCTCTGCTGACCTTCCAAGTCCACTAACATTTAGCACAAGAAAACAAAAAATCTAGAGAAGAATAAATTGACACAGGTGAGAGGAAAAGTAGATAATGTAGGATGGCAAAAAGATGTTCAGTAACATAAAGCTAGGCCAGAGCAGGCCTCTTTTCAGGAATTAAAGTGTGAAGTTGTAATTGATAGTCAAGAAGTCCTAACCTGCTGCTGCTAAAAGAGATTTGATGAAATTAAAGCTGCACAAAACAAGGAGGAAGAAGGGGCAGGGTAAAGGCAGGACCTTGCAAATAGCATTTTTCTGCCACTTGCACTTGTGTGCATATATGTATAATCTGTACAGATACATACAATAATAAAAATCGGGTCTGAAAAAAGATGCTACATTATAGCTGCATTTCCTAGAACATCAGTTGGATAAATTAGTACTTTGGTGAACGTTTACACATGGAAGAATAGATTTGACATGAGGTGTTACTGCTACTGTAAAAACTGCTCACTTTTAGCCCAGGTAGAGCACATTTGAAGGGTTACTGTGTCAGGGTCACTTCTTCATCAGTTGAGAAGTCATAGGTTTGTCACAGTAAAACCTGATTCATTGACTGACTCTTTAATTTTATTAATTAAAATGAAAGTAACCACTTATATACAACAAAGTGAGAGAACAATTTCTTTCACTTCTTTGTTTACTCCTCATTTGGCCTGATGCCAATAAATTGGCAAACAGTTATTAAAAGAAAGTTCTAATGGACTACCTTTTAAACATACTTTTGATACACTTTATCTTCTATTCCTACATCTTTTATAAATGTTTTTAATTGCTTAGTCTATTAAAATGGCTGTTTTCAGTAGACTGCCAATTGCTCACCTACAGTTACAAGAATACAGCAGCAGCATTACTGGAGTTACAATATGCTACCACTTCACCTCAGGACTGGCATGTCAAAATGCTGGATACCTGCTATCCAGGCTGTACGTGTGAAGCAAACAACCTAGATTTTGCTCTTTATTCCAAAAAGTTTGGCATAACTGGGAAATAAAGATTATGCCCAAATGTAAGTAAAAAAATCATGTTTCTCACAGACCTAATTTCTTTTGATTTAACTAATGTAAAATTAAGTTTTTAATAAAATTAATGAAACTCTGCATGGAGTCAGAAAATATAATAGTAGTGCTATAAATTTTGAGAGAAAAAGTAATTTCCACAATTATTTACATTGACCTACTCTTTCTTCTTGCTTTAGCCAGCTTCATTGCATTCTATTGTCCAGTGAATGCCATTTACATTTAAAGCCAGCACCAGAAATGGACTAATAGATAGGCACAGAAAAGATGTTAAACTATGCTCATTTGTGTGTATGAGAAACTGTGCAATAGGTAAATAGCACATACAAATTGCATTAAAAATGTGTTTACTCTGTCAAGCTGCTGCTAAAGTGACACCTTCAGGTTAGCTAGTACAACTTTTATCCACATAACATCCATTCCTGTTGGGTTCATGGAATTCCTATTGGTTGTATGAAATGAATGCAGCCTTGTAACAATTTCAAGTTACTCTGTGTTTCCATTTAGGCTTGCAAGATGCATTCTTCCAAGTTTCACTTAATATGTTATGAATTGATCTTAAGCAGCTATGGCCCTAGCTATTTTGTTCCTTGCTTTCCTTAGTTTCCTGCTTTCTTTGGAAATCTTGTTTGATTTGCTTCCTTAAAAGATTAAAAGACATCACTGCTTTTCAGTGCTGCTTGCATTATTCTAAGAATTTAATTTTTACATCCACCCCAGTTCTTCTCATTTTTTAAAATTAACATTAAAGGCGTGTTTCCTGCCACTTGTGACATGATCTTCATTGTTTACAGTAACTAACCTTGGATAGAGTCCAAAACTGCTTCCACTCTTGCTACTACTACCTTACCAGGCACAGAAATTCCTTCTTGGGAAATGTTTCTGCAGGGGAGTTCCCCACTCATCTTTGTCACCTCTTTTCCATTCCACTGTTCCATTTTGTTGCTATGCAGTCCTTAAGTTGATGGGGTGAACTTCTCCCCTGCATCACCAGCAAGTGACAGAGGTAAAGATGTTGTTTTGTTTCTGGCAGGTATATCAGAGTGGCAGTCCTTCCATCCTCCACTGATATCAGCTGTCTGTTCCGCACTAAAGTTCATCCTGCCATGGAAACCATTTTATTCAACGAGATATTCAGAGTGGCCATTTCTCAAGTGGCACTGCTACAGAAGACACTGAGAGTAGATGTGTGTGCTGTCAGTAGGACTCGTCGGGAAGAATGCTTGGTATGTGGTTTCATTTCTGGTGCTTTTTTGGCATGCATTTGTTTATAGTGTGCCCTCTTATTTTGATGGGCAAGGCTGCTAAAATTCCACAGCACTTGGAGACAAAGTCTGAAGCATAACTTAGTTGTTGCTACAGTACCTAGAATACTGCATTTCTATGAAACTCCTGGTACAGAATCTAATCCTGGATGGAAGGTGCTTTGATAATTCTAACACTACTTTAACCCTTTAATTACAGAATGATATTCCATCTTTGCCATTTTATACATAAAACCCCTGTAAACTTCAATGCTAGGTTTTAAAGTAAAAACAGAAGAAGAGCCACAGTAAAAAATAATGAGAGCAAACCCTCATTATCACCATTTGTCACAAAGAACAAACTAAATTACATTTTGGATGTTATTTTAGATTATATGATGGACACCTTTTTGGTCTTTATGATCTGTTGAAATAAAAAAGCATGACATTCATATATCAGCCCATTGGAAGCTGTCACTTTGAATGTTGTTGTTAATTGTAGTCATCACTGAATCAGTGATGCTTCATTTGCTTTCAAATTGCTTTTGCATGGTCTGGTACAACTCAAGTCTAGTTTTTCACCACGAGAGGGATTTTAGTAGCACAGTGAGATTTGTGCAGTTACCACACACTGAAGAGATGCTGCAGTCTGCTGGGGTTCATTGGCTCTGACTACTGTGAAACAGCTTCACTTTTCAGAAGTTAACTTAATTCCTGGGGAATGTGTTGGCCTTTTTCAGTATGTAAGAGTTTTCCCCTGAGGAAAGGGAAGGGCAACAGAACAAAAATGCAACCTTAGGCAGGACACAGAGGTGAAGAAAGGACTCAACAATAACAAAAAACCCCAGTGAAGACAAGACTTATTCCAAAGATCAAATGAAAGAGTTGGGAGTATCATCCCCAGCAGAATGCCCTGGACAACATGACCAGAGTCTTGGCAAGAGCTATGTGTGCAGCCCAGCAGCTGTGAAGATAATATGCTTTGCCAAAGAACAAAGGATTTTAATCTCCAAGGCACAGCCCAAACATGAGTACTTCAGAAGTTTTCCCAGAGTACCAACTCAGTGGATGCCAGTGTTTGTCCAAATGAAAGGGTTTCTTAATCTCTTTTACTGGCTTTTCATCTCCTTCTTCCCTGGTTTGAGCAAGCAAGGTCAGCCATTATTTGCCATATGCATGATTGTTGTGGTGGGACAGTTGAAAAATCATGTGACACTTGCTGTCCCTCAAGCTGGTGCTGCACAGGTTTTCATTGCTGAATGCACTACAGCAGGTGTGTGCAGTACTGTGGTATGGTGTGGGGAGACATTTCTGCAGACTGAAATAAGAGATGGCAGAATAGACAATATGAAGGACATTTCCATGTACTTCTATTTGTCAATTTTAACTGGAAGTAGAGGGAAATCAAAACCTGTACAGTTAGAAAGGGAATTAAGGTTCATGTCAAATTTGTGCTGCCTGTTTTGCATGATGAGTACAGTAGAATGTTTTGTAGAAAACAGAACAAATTTAAATAATTTTTTTTTTCCTTTTCTTATTTTGTACAGGCTGGGACTCAGATCAGCCTGGCAGATTTATCACTTTCTGATGAGACCTGTACTCTGTGGTACAACCTGTTGCCTTGCAAGCAGAGTCCTGGCAAAAAACCCAAGGAACAAAATGATGAATACATGCTTCTATTAAGCAAGCAATCACAGTCACTGGACTCACTGGACTTGGTGAGTGATGAGCTGGCTATTACTGTGATAGCAAGAAAAAAGCCAGAGATTCCAATTGTGCCATTGCATTGTAGTTATTTGAATGTGGGAACTGCCATCCTGAAGGTCCAAGGCCCTGTTTTGCAGGCACTTTTGTCTAGACTGACTTTCTGTGAGTAGGGCCTTCAGCTGTGATTCTTTTTAGAAAGAAGGTTATTGAAGAGCTTCCTTAAGTGTGTAATTTATTTTCATATGCATACATTAAAAATTGCAATTTATTAACTGTTGAATCTGCATACTCAAAGCCATTGCATTGAACATGCTGTTTATGCAAAACATACTAACTCTTCTGGTTAAATAAGCTTTTCTGCTTTAATTCCTTCTTAAGAGAACTGCATAGAAAATGTAACTTTGAAAAGCACCCTTCTTCTCCTAAGAACAGTACAATAGGAAAGATGAGAAAATACATTGAAGGATGACAGAAGTATATTTGATTGCATTGTCATTTTAAAACCAATTGTTTTTCATTGAGATTTACTCTGTGTAAAAGTGATTATTTAATGTGCTATACACTGACAATTCAAACCCCTTATCCTCGTGATCTGGGGGTCATTGTGTCTGCTGACATCAGGGAGCAGTAGGGTGATGCAGCTCTTGCAAGAGTTGTCATTTTCCTACCTGTTATGTATCATTCAACTCTGGTTTATCTTTTTTCCTTGTGAGCAGGATGCTGTGTCAGCTCTGCTGGAGAGGACATCTGCTGAGCTGGAAGCAGTAGAACAAGAGCTGGCTGAAGATGAGGAGAAGGAACAAGAGCAAAGGGCCTCTGAAGAAGACTGGTAAAGACACTTTTCCTCCCTCACTTTCAGGCCTGAATGATTCAGCTCATTCTTCCTCTTCTTAGACAAACAAAAGGGCTGTACTTTTGGAGATCATAGATTCATAGAACGGTATGGGTTGGAAGGGATCTTTAAAGATCATCCAGTCTAATGCTGCTGCCATGGGCAGGGACACCTTCCACTAGGTCAGGATGGTCAACACCCCATCCACCCCGGCGTTTTAAAATTTCCAAGGACAGGACATCTGTGGCTTCTCTGGACACCCTGTTCCAGTGCCTCACCACCACTGGAATTGGAGTAAAGTCTTGTTCTCTTGTATGGTCAATTTATTCACATTCTTGTAGGTTTACAGTCTCTTGGCTGCTCTATGAAGTCCTACTGCCAATGCTCCTCCATTCCATGTACATCTTCCTGTGAGACCACCTGGGTTGTGAAGCCACTGGGAGTGCAGCAAAATATCAAATATTATAGTTGCATTAACTGTAACAGGCAAGCTTTAGGTCTGAAAAGAAAGCTGCTGTCTGACAAAGTCAGTGTGGGTGTGCTTCCATTGATGAGCTTGTTTTTGAAGAAAATGTGAGCTTTCCCAAGAAACAGATTTCTTACTAAATTGCTATTTGAGTTCTGTTATTGTTCAGTTTCTTAGCTGCAGTGTAGAAGAAAATACATGCTTTACTGGGGGAAAGGGGGGAGTAGCTTTTTGTTTTATGAACTTATAACAAAAGTCCTTCAACGTTATCAATGTTACATCCATTGAATAGAGTGCAGTGCTGTCATAACAACCTTGAAGGTGAACTGTAGTAGCGCTGGGTTTTGCTTAGGGCAGCAATGAAATGTGCCTTCACATGAACTTAGTGGAAGCATTTGGCTGATAGTTGTTTTCCTTGTCAGGAAAATGCATGCCTTACACATTAGTACAGGTCTGGGCTTTCTGGTATCTTCCTCTGGTGAGCTTTTTCAGTTTTTCATAATAAGCCTGGGCTACTTCTGTCCATACAGGCTAGAGATGCTTGCAGAGGCCTCTGATGAAATTGTGGATGAAGAGGAAGATGGCATTAAGCTGGAAGTAGAAGGTGACTGTAATGATGACCTGGGGTTACTCATGGATGGACCAGAAATGAATGAAGACAAGAACAGAGAGAACAGTGATGAGGCCCAGGAAAGCCAGGAAGCTGCTCTAATTCTAACACTGGTGAATATCTTAAAATTCACATTCCTGCAGTATCTTACTATGTCTAAAATCTATTTCTGAGCAATTAATATAGAAGTCTGCTGCATCTATGCATTTACAATTTGATGAGGCCTTTGCTGTAGCACTTGTATGTATGTACATGTAACAAAATTGGTGTGGTCACTTGTGAACTATGAAGAGGACATTGAACAGACATGCTAAGCAGGACTTGTAAGTCCAGGACAATTAACCAAGACTATCTTCACTTTTTTGTTGCATATGGAGGACATTCAAAATACAAGAGTAGTTCAGTAGCTTCAGCTTGTGCATATTTAAAATATTTCTGCACATCTGTTTCATTGTTTCCTTTTCTTTTTTTCTGATTTGTCTGCTCAACAGGAAAAAATACATGACAAGGGTCAAGATCTTTAAGCCAATGCAGGGATTTCCTTATTTTTTCCCCTAATTTTTGGGCGTGAAATACAAGAACTGTCTTAGCAGAAAAAAGGACAAAAGATTAATGAACAGAAAATTCCAAAATGAGTATTAAAACTGTGTATACTTTTGAACAATTGAGGGTACTATTGTATCCACACAGTTCTTGGTAACTGTTGTTTTTGAAATTATATTCCACTTTCCTGAAAGCACTTTTACTAAAAGTTTAGTAAACATATCCTTGATGTGGTAGAACACTCTCAGAAATAAAATTTTTAGAATCTTTCTGCATCTTAGTAAAAACATTGTTGCATATTTTAAACTCACAAGTTCTATAAAATAACTGCAGTAAAAAGATGAAGAGTGACATCTCGTTCCTTCAACTTTGTGACAATACAAAAGTTTAACATCTCAGTGGACTTGCTGGAAATTGTAATTAACTTCCAATTAATGTGGCAAGATGCCAAATGAGCTAAGGCTGTGGTATTAAAAGGACTGACAGTCTGCTGGGTAGCAAGTAAATATAGATCAAAGCCCTAACTGGGCAAGGGGAGATGGCACGGACGACATGTGAAGGTCAGCCATGCACACAAGTGCTTTGCTAAGCCTGGCCTGGGTGGACCCAGACAAAGAGTGAAAGACAGCAGTCCCCACTGCAGAGCCAGACACAGCACAGATCTCTGTAGGCCACATGCTCTCAGGGTTGCTCTTGTGCTATTTAGGTCACTGTATTTATCTCCTGCACTGTGGAAACCATGAACCTCATTAAATGACCCAAGCTGAAGAAAAAGCCCCATTGCTCATCAGTAACATTGGATGTCCCAGCTGCTGTAGAGCTTGGTCTAGACCAGGAGCCAGGATGATTGCAGCATGGAAGTAAGCACAGGTTGTGCCACCCACAGGGATGGAGCCACTTGAGGCTCCCTCTGGCACATGTGGGACAACTCTAGTGAGCAGCAGGCTGTGCTGAGGGACAGCAGCCAGCAGTGTCTTTTCCCTGGGTTCACAAGGCTGGTGAAGCTCTAGAGATTGCATACAGCAGTCCTGCTGCTGAGGCCTGGGGATGTATGGCAGTATGTCTGGAAGGACCTGAGCAGTGTAACTTTCCCAGCTGCCCCCTTTCAGTGTGCACAGGCACCATCTCTGGCACGGCAGAACTTTGCTCTTCTGCAAATACCAAACAAAGTAAATATAAATGTGCAATAATCATCATGTCTGCAAATGGCAAAGAAAAACATTACTTGCACTGTGTTTGCCTCAAACCTTCTGCCAAGCAGCAAAGGCCTGTCTGCAAAAGCTTCAGCTTTACTGGCTACAAAGAGTACCTTCAAAGCCTCTCCACACACTCTTAAGCCTCTTGGGAATTTTGTATTTCTTTACTTAGAAATAGCTTCTCTGTAAATGCACAGTGCTTTTTGCCGCTGGTCTTTTTCCATCCACCACAAGGTAATGAGAATGCTTGTGAAGTCTGAAGGCACAGAAACTATGTGGGTATCTGGTTATAGTAAGTCTTATCCATTAAATTCCTGTTCACAGGTTGATAAAGAGACTAACACTGAGGAATTGGTTAACGAGAACACAGCAGTCCGACCCAAGGACAGAGCCAGCTGGAGCTGCAGACAGCGTCCCTTTGTCAGGAACAGCATGATAGTGCGCTCCCAAACCTTCTCTCCAGGCCAGCGGAACCAATACATCTGCAGGGTAGGAGCAGAGACACTTGGGATGAAGAGCTATTAACCAAAGAGTCATTTAACTTCTTGGGAATGAAGCATTAATGACACTGAGTCATGTACTGCTTTTCCCTGCAAGAGGCACAGCCTGTGCTTTCTCTAGAGTCCTTCCCTATCTGAGCTGATGTATAGTAGAATTGACTTTCAGCAGAGTTGCATACTCTTGCAAAACACCTCTGCTACGGCAAAAATACATCCTATTGGAGAGAAATAACACAGATGCCTGTGCTGGCTCTCTGCAAAAAGTGTTTCCCTGCACGTCAGCAACTCCAGCACTCTCGCAGCAAAACAATTTGTTACAACATGAAATAGAATTCACTGTAAAATGCCATTGCATTACCATATTCTAATAATGCAACCATTTAAGGGTAACAGTGTGGAAAGAGCTCAGTCATCAGTTTTAAATCTCGCTTTGTATCTCAGCTGGTTTTAAACCTAGGCAGCCCAAATCCTGCTGTAATTGCATCTTTGAAAGATGTGCAAGCGCTGCCTCGGGGCTGGGTTTTAAACGTGGCTTTGGCAGCTACGTTCTCCAGTCTCTCTAGATCTATGGTAGCATGGAAAAAGAAAAAAAGATTTAAATTGTGAGTCTTGCTGCTGCTAAACTAACTATGAAAATAATGTGTTACAAGATATAAGCATGAACTACCAGCTCTATAGATTTTAATCACAGATACCATAGAAAAGGCAGTTTATTTTGATCTTTAGTTTCTACAGGTTATTCATACAAGTATGTTTTTTTAAAAAAAGTAATACCTATGCTTTAGTTCCCCAGTTCAGTTAGAGGCATTTGCCTTAACCATTTGGGAATGTTAATGTTCATCACTTCTCTGTGATCTTTAGTCAATACCTACGTACTTAAATAACTATTCCATATACCCTCCAGAATGAAATATAGCAGATTGTTTTCTAACAGTCTTTACACAATTTGGATACATTATTGGCTGAATTCAGAAGCTAGCCTTCATCTTAGTTCGTGTGCTGGAATTTAATTCCTAAATGGAAATTGGTAGTATTAGCAAAAAAACTTCACCTTAGCCTGCTGCCTCTGTAGGTCTTCAACAGGAAGTAAAACTAGTAGTTTTAGTAGTTTAGGTAGTGCAAACTTTGGAAATTTCTGCATCTGGAAAAGTATTGGGCTTTTGTACCTTTGAACATTGCTACATATCTGCTGCCAAGAGCCAGAATTAAAAAAAAAAAAAAAAACTTACTTGGAATAAACCATTCTGTTTCTCATTGTGTATGATATTGCCTGGAAGCAAAATACCCTGTGAAAAGAACATGTTTGCAGATCTGTCTTTGGCAGTGTCAGAAACAGTTGTTGCCCACTGCTGGGGCTCCAGAGTGGGCACTGTAGCTGCATCCAAGTTCACAAAGAAGGCTGAAGAGCTGGGATGTCCCCAGTCCCAGTTCCCAGCTTGTACCACGGGCATATCCAGCCTTCCTTGCATTACAGTGCTGTAGGAGAGGAAAGCACCTGTTGGATACACTCTCGTGAAGTGCCAGCTGCTCTCTAATCAAAAGAGAGAGCCTGGCTTTAAGAGAGCACCTCTGATATTACAGAAAACAGAGATCTTTGAGGCCTAATGGACAAAACTAAAGTGTTGGTGCTTTGGAAAATGTCCCTTGAAAAGTGCCTAAAGAACATCAGTGACGATGGCTGCTTCTCTGTATCAAGGAGTGAGCTCCCACTAATGGCTCATGGTGAAAAGACAGATTTGTCTCTCAAGAGGAGTACTTTGTATTTCTGACCCCAGCTCTCAGCCAGCCCTGTGTAAGCACACTTTAGGGCCCTGCCTTTGCTTACTGAAATGTTAGCAGGATTCCTTTTCTTGTCCTCTCCTGAAGAGTTGAAATACATATTCTTCAGAGGGATGCTTCTAACCACCTACTGATGCTGATGCACCTAACAATCATTCTGCACTGATGTGTATGAAATAATGCTAAAGTTGTGAAGAAGCTACTGCTGAGCTGTGGCACATGATTTTAAGAAGCAGACAGTGCTTCTGAAGGAAGCTGTAGGCACACTTTGTTTGTTGCAATTAATAACAATACAAAAATACTGCTTGTTGGACGGGTGCATGTCTACAGTAATTTACCTTCCCTGTAGTAAATTTGTTAAAAGCCTGCCCCAGGTAAGCAACATCCTTAGTTTGTATCTGCAGCCAGACAATGATTTATCAGTACTTAATAACCATGGTTACCTTCCTTGAATTCCTGAAGAGACTCACTATTCATTCGGTAAGATCAATGGTTGTCCTGGTATAGGATTATAATTTTAGAGTAAATGCTTATTCTAGTTGCAAACTTGTTAACTTTATAGTAAGAATATGACCTTACATGTATGTAAAGGCTGAGGTTCCCTCACTGGTTCTACCAGTGCAGGTATATTTGCACCTCTCATATTTGGAGGTGCTTTATGTCTGTTTGTTCTGTACGTTTTGGCAGCTGAATCGCAGCGACAGCGACAGCTCCACGCTGGCCAAGAAGTCTCTGTTTGTGAGAAACGCCACAGAACGACGGAGCCTGAGAGTTAAACGGGTATGTGCTGTTACCTGCACGTGGTTTGCAGTGAACTATGGGGACACTGGGAATACCAAATGACATAAAGGATATCCTTATTTCAAGTATTTCAGCAAAAGCAACACAAGTACCACGATTCTGTCCTGTAGTTTCATGTTGAAATATCAACATATTGGTCTCAGTCCAATGTCAGCTCCCCTCCAACAAAGCCTGTGTTGTTTTGGTCATGGCTGAAGCCAGCAGCGAGACACTGATGCTCAGCATCATGGCATTTCTTGTTGAACTTATTGTCAACAGGGATCTGTGTTAAAGAATGTGACACAAGGTGGCCTATGCTGCACAAAAGTCAAAAAACACCAGCAATATACGTCTTGAGCAAATTTTGGTGAAGATTTCAAGGATTTAGATGTCCTTTTAAAGGGAATTGACACTTCACCAAAGTATTCAAGTAGCAAAAGGATTGAAGGACAAGAGAGTAGGAGTCTCTTGCATGAAATTCATTCTTACATAAATTTAGAGAGTTATATTTTAATCTTAATTGTAACTAGAAAAATAGCCCTTTGGAAGCCTTGTTACCAGGAAGCAGGATGCATTGTGCAAAAGAAAGAAAAGTCTGGGATACTGAATAGTCCGAGGTGTCTTCTCCTGCCTGACCTGACTTACTCATGCAGAAAATCACTGTGAAAGGACAGTAAATAACGTGAAATAAGCTGAAGAAGTGCATGTTTACAGAGTTTAAAACATTATGTGTTCAGTTAGGCCTTGAAAAAGCAAATACTTACAAAAATAAATAATGTAGTTGACATCTGTGGGGAATTCTGTGTGGTGTTGTGTCTCCCAGCAGTGTCATCCCAGGGATCAGAATGGGTTTTTTGTTTTTAACCTTAAATACATCATTGTGCACTTAATTGGAGCATTTATTTTTAGCTAGCAACTAAAGAAAAATTCCAGGATAGGTGAATTTTTTTACTTCAGAAAAAAAGACTGGTAAAGCTCCCCCTTCCCCCTCCAGAATATTTGAGCTTTTCTGACTGCAGTATGTGAAGCTCTCCACCAGCCTCTCTATTTTTGTTGTATTAATTGTTACTGTCCTGCCTCCCAACGACTCAGCCCATTTGCCAGCCCATGCTGCGGAGAGCCGCGCCGGAGTGCCCCGTGCGCACTTCCCTGGACTTGGAGCTGGACCTGCAGGTGTCGCGCACGAGGCAGAACCGTCTGAACGACGAGCTCCAGGCCTTGAGGGACCTGAAACAAAAGCTTGAGGAGATGAAAGGCAGAGGAGAGGCAGACCTTCCTCTGTGTGTGCTAGAGGATGAACGTTTCCAGAAACTCTTGAAACAAGCTGAAAAACAGGTATGAGCAGCATTCACATATGTGTAAGTATGCTCCTACCTTGGATATAAATTTGTTAAAGAATTTGCTCAATGATGTTAAAAGGTTTTTACAGAAGCTCACTTTTGACTAATTACCTCTCTGAATTACATAGTGTAAACTGTTTCTTTATTGATTAATACTACATTAAATGTAGAATTTGAGGTAACATTTTCCTCGTGGCCTCTGTTATTTGAAGTAAGAATTATGGTTGGTGTAGTAAATAGCATTTACTTAAAACTTAGTTTAGAATTCTCACATCCCAGCCATGCTTTTACAGATTTGCATACAGCATTTGCATTTGCTTTCTGTCCCTCAGCATCAGTTGCTTTGCAGTCTGCACAGAACTTGTAGCCAAAAGATGCTTGTAACAGGTAGAAGGAGCAATTACCACTCCTTAGAGTGGTAGGGGCATGGAGAAAAGGCAGTGGCTTATTTCTTCATGCAGGACATACTTCTTGTAGTTTTGGCAAAGGAAAGCCAGATTCTCTTCTCTATGTGATGGTCTGTCAAACAGTACAAGTATATATGCATTGCCATAAGGTGAGATGCCCCCACATAATTAAAAAGACAAGAAACAGGATAGAAGAATGAGATGCAACAGTGAGAAGTTGGAATATGGAAAATTCCAACAAGATACATTAATAAGTTAGATGTTGTGGGGCTCTTATTATGTTTTTGGGAGGTTGTTTGGTTTTTTTCATCATTATGGAGCTCATCGACTGGAATAGGGCCCTGGGGAGGTTGTTGGAGGAGTTAAAAACCCAACCGAGCTAAAAAAGTAAATCAAACCCACACAATCTGCACAGTTGGAGGTATTCTAAACCTAACTGGTCAAGACCCTGACTACTCAGTTCTGGCATCATCTACTGTGAGCAGGAGGTTGGAGTAGGCACCTTCTGGAGCCCCCTTCCCATCCAAGTCCGTCAGTGTACATCAGTTTTCAGTGAGGGGAGGTTGTGAGTGACAGTCAGGAGGGATCTGTGCTCCTTAGCTCTTTATGGTTGATAGACTAGTGCTTTGATACACCAGGTTATTCTGAGTTGTAAAAATGGAAAGTTTTAACAAGAGGCCCTCCTCATATGTAAGCAATAGTTGTTTGTTTTGTTGTTTTTTAAAGCTAAATGTCAGTAAATAGCCTTGTGTAGAAGAGAAAAGGATGATCCTAATATTTACATTTACAAAGCTGAGCTCTTTGTTAGGAAATGTTAGGAATGAGGTACTCCACATACGAGAAACAAAACATAAACAAAAACATCACAGGATCAGCAGAGGTCAAAAAGCAAATAAGACAGGAATTGCTAAGAAAAATACTTGGAACAAAATATATCATTGCCTTAAGGTCTAAATATTATTATGCCTGTACCATAAACATAGTTTATTTTCGGTTTCCCTTTTCAAAGTGCGTGATAAAATTGCAGAGAGTTAACAAGGATGGTCAACGGAGGAAACACTTTCTGTTTAAGGAACAGCTAAGTAGCTACAACTGAACTCCACACAACCATGAGTGAGGTGGAAGAGAGCAATTAATCATGGTCTTGTATTCACCAAGAAGTAGAAAATTGAACAGGTGGCAGGTTAAATGCAAGCAAACCTAGCATGACATTCAGAAACTGTAAAAATGTTTTCAATAAAACATTGAGTGCTGCAAGTTTGCATAGGTTCAAAAAGTTATTAATTTATGGATTGGCTCAATTCATAGTGGAAAAATTGTAATGGCACCACATATTTCAAGAAGTCCTTGACTGGTACCTGAGGAAATAAAACTTCTCCCCTGCATGCTCTCCCAATTCTACATTTATGTCCTGTTGTGTCTTCTGGTCCCACTTTTTGGTATCTATTGTTGGTTATAGTTAGTGGAGTACTAAAATGATGATATAACACTAGCAGAGTTTAAGGTGAACATTGATGAGTGTTCTGAAAAACATTGGGCAAAATGGGGGAAGATAGTGCAGTGTTTAAACTTAGTGTAACTGTATTGGTTTTTACCATTATATTCATTTGATCCAAGTTTTAACTCATAAAAATAGTAACTTATAGAAAAGAAGCATAGCTAAATTTATGTGGAATTTAATAGTTTATATCTAGTATTGGATGCAGGACAGAAATTATATTTTCTGAGTGTTTAATTTAAAACTACTCCCATTCTAAAACTTTCCCTCTATAACAGAGTATGCCTCTACAACGTTTCATACTAAGAATCCTTTGGATTTATGCTTTATTTCAGTTGGCTCTTCCAAGGCAGGAGGTAGGTTTGTCACATTTTGTATGGCTGCTGTCTGTGATCAACACCATTACACGCACTGGTGAACAATAAGGGTAATAATACACATTCCTAAAATATATGCGGGCAGTAGCACAGCATTTAAGTCCTCCTTCCCAATGTAAAAGTCAGAACAATGATCACAGTCACTCCACCTCTTTGAAGAGTGCTTTCAAAGTTTCTAGAAATATTTCTACCCTTAAAATCACTGCAGCCTTCCCCTGCGGAGCAAAACAACCCTGAGAGCGCTGTACTGTGTTGTCAGTGTTTCCCCTTGGGTTAGCAAAACACAGCAGCCTAGAGAACATTGTCATAGATTATTTCTTAGATCCTGCAGGCATTATAATGGCACAGACTAATGCAGCAGCTGGAAACACCAGAGAAATTGAGAGAGTCTCGAGTGAAAAATGAAACCACTGATGTGGGGGATGTTAAAAATCAGTGGCTGCTTGCTAGCACGTAGTTAGTTACTCTGCTTGAAGCCAGATCCACAGACTCCATACCTTCCCTCTCATTCCTTCCACACCTCCCTAAGTGCAGCAAGTATGTAATGCCCACTAATACCTGCAGATCACAGAACAGAGATAATTCTGTGTACCAGAAGTATTTTCTCTTGTTTAGATTGGATATTTGTGAGAAATCATACAGGGTTTCAAAGTTTGAGTCTTAAATCCTCATACAAGTAAGTTTTCAGACACCTAGTGTCCTCTAAAGTACTATTGTTGTTAATATCTAAAAAAGATTCCTGTAAATATCTTCTTTATTTCTTTTTAGTACATCATTTATGTTGAGGGAAAATGTAACTATGTCATTAATACCAATATGTATGTCCTTGTCCCAGTGATTTGTTGTTTAGCACAGTTAGTTTTTCTTTGGATTCAGTTTTTTCTATACAAAACCCACAGAAGAACAAGAGAGGAAATAGCATTTCAACTCTAATTTTGATAGTGGTTCTTCTTTGTCATCTTAAACTAACTTAAGCTTAAGCTAAGCCCAGATAGAGAGATTCCTATCTGACACATTTGGTACATAAGTGTCATGAATGAGTGGTTTCAGGTCACTTAAAGAATCTGAGATCATACTGTTGCCAGGGTATGTGGAGTACATCACCACAAAGTGTGCCAGATTTTAGGACTTATTGAATGTCTGGCCTTTGTATTAGTGTGATTTTCTGTATTTTATATAAAGCACTCAAAAAACATAATGTAAATATAAACCTTGTCATGTACATACCTTCTCATATGCATATTACTAGAGACATTGGGATGAAATCCTGGTTTCTCATAGAGCATACTTAAAAAATAAATGGATTCAAAAGTGAAAAAAGGATACACAGTAATAGAGAGTATGAAAACAAGTCATCTATGCTCTTAAACATGAAATGCAGTAATCACAAAAATCTCGTGTATAGTTAGGGAAGGATAAATTAGAAAATTTTGAAATATTGTATGTTTAGTGCTTTGATGGTAAATATTAATTAGGGGAGCTGGTAAAACATATGACCAGTGACATATGTGAAATTAATTAAGACATTACCAGTTGTAGATTGCAAATTTATGTTCACTAACTAATAAAGAAAACAATACTTATAGATTAATTTCATTTTAAAATCACAGCTATTTTGGAGTTGGGGACTGAAGAAGTTAACAGCAGTATAAGCTGACTGGATTTTGAGTGAGTTTTTTGAAAAGGTGGTTCTCTTTCATGTAAAACACTTTCATATCGAAACCAGAGTGCGTTTCAACAGACAGAGGGTACCACTATCCTGCTGTGAGCAGCTTTCTTATAACTACCCACTATGAAACTGATAGTATGGACTAGCTCTTTTGAATTAGTTGGTTTTGTTGTTTAGGAGTCTACTGGATTGAATTCAGAACTGGGATGTGAACTTCTAAGTCACAAACTTGCTTTGAAGATTGCTGTTTCAGCCTTGCAAATGCATTTTAATTTGAGGTAATGAACAGCATTTTCAAGTCTCTAAAGAATCAAAAATTAAAGTCTCTACACCTTTATAGCTGTTTAAGAAAAGAAGCTGTGAACTGCTTCTATTGAATTTTAATGGCTGACAAAATTCAAAATACAATAAATAACATTTGTCTGACAGCCTCTGCAGTCTAGAAAAGCACTGTCCATGCCTGCCATGCATCCCACATGTGATGTGGGCAAAAATGCATTCGTTACAGAACTCACTTGTGTAGGAATGGGGGTCATTTATCTAAGAATTTCAGGTGACTGCCCACCTAAAAAGAGTTACTGTTCAAATTATTGGATATTCAGAACATATATTGATTTTTATATATTGATATTCAGAAACCCTTGATACAGTTTTAAGGCCAAAGCACAGCTATTAATAGCAGTCTTGTTGCTAAAATGGTGGATGGCATAGCTGTAGTTGTCCTGTTGATGCTCAGTAAAGACATAAGTAATAGAGCTGGCAATAGTGAGGTACAGAAATTCGGTCACTTCCTGTGGGGTATGTAGCTGCTCAGCAGTGCTCACAAAGGACCTTTGATCTCTTGTTACCACTGGTGTTCTGTTCACTTGCCTTGGCTTTTAAGTCTCTACAATGCAAATGAAAGAAGTGAGTCTCATGCAAAATAGGTACTATGTCATGAATAAAGTCATAAAAGTTCATGTTCCTTGCTAACATGGTCAACAAAACCTGAAAATGTGTTTTGAGAGCACGCCTTCCCTATTTTTTCTGTCAGTCACTTTAGAGTAGGTATAGGCAACTTTTCTGAGAGCTTTTGTCAGGAAATAGAAGTGTTTTATATGGGAAGAGAATCAGTGGCTTGCAGTTCTAAAAAGATGCTTGGATAGACAACTTGTGCTCATACAATGTTAGGTATTGTCTAACTACAGCTCTAAGAAATATCAGAATTTACAAAACCTAGTAGCCACCTGTGATGGCACAGAATTTGCTCTATTTATTTTTTTAGGAAAAGCCCCATTGGT
This sequence comes from Melozone crissalis, assembly GCF_028551555.1. Classification (NCBI taxonomy): domain Eukaryota; kingdom Metazoa; phylum Chordata; class Aves; order Passeriformes; family Passerellidae; genus Melozone; species Melozone crissalis. The sequence continues at coordinate 27,139,144 of NW_026535784.1, read as the reverse complement.
TTATTTCACAGCCATGGCTTAGGCTTGTGATGTCAGTCTTTTATCTTGCTGACCTTTTATATAGAGATTATCATAGATTCATTTAGACTTGGAAAAGACCTTTAATATCATTGAGCCCAACAGTAAACCTGACACTGCCAAGTGTTTTGCTCAACACAGAAGATCTCTCACTTTGAAATGAATAGTTGTTCATTATCAGCAAAATACAGTTGTTTTTCTTGACACAGGCTGAACAGTCAAAAGAAGAGCAGAAACAAGGTTTAAGTGCTGAGAAATTGATGAGGAAGGCTTCTAAGGATGTGTGCCGGCTACGGGAGCAGAGCCAGAAAGTGCCACTGCAGGTGCAATCATTCAGGTACGGCCTGTTCTGCTTTTCACGCCCTTTTTAATGTAGTGAAGTAACATGAACTGTTTCTAGGTATAACCAGACATGCTCTGTAGTATTAGTAAAAAATCCACATGGCTTTGACTTGCCAGAAACATCACAGATTTCTAACATGGCTTCTAAGTTGGAGTTTCAGAGGGCCAGGCCTTGGTGATCTGCTCACGTGGCAGTTCAGAGGTGGTGAGGAAGCTGAGTGGAGTGTCACACCCTGTGTGACATCTGCTGTAGGCAGGCACATGTGTGGCTCTTGCTGTAGCTCACCTCACCCACATCAGGCTGACTGTGGGCTTTAAGTAGTGGGAGCTCTTCCAGTGATGGCAAGGGCCTGAAACAAGTGGCCACTCAATGAGAAGTAGGACAGGATACAGCTCATCAGGAAACTCATTAACCACTACTTGTGCCTTGCTTAAGACTTAGTATTTAAGAAAGATCTTGAATCCCTCCTCTGTTTTGTTTCCCTTCTCATTTTGGTTGTGAAGCAAACAATTACTTGAAGCAATTAATGAAGTGTTCTTGCTTAGCATAAGACAGAATGAGCACTATTTATCTTAAACCTTAATCCTCACTGGTCTAAATTCCTAAAAGACTGGCCAGTAAGTGGCAGGACTTGCAGCCTGGAGGCCACATTTTAAGTATAAAAAGAAATATGCATCTATTGATTGAAAAATGCAATGCTTGCTCTTGCACATAGAAACAGTACTGCAAGTTAATTTGGTTTGTTTTGTTAGTTACCACACAATTTTCGAGTTTGAATTTTGGATTCCTTTATAAGAAATTTAAGTCAGCTGCTGAGACTTCTTTCCCTTTTTTTGACCTTTTGTGAGCAGTTGGAGAAATCCATAAGCAAGTAGGGGGCTGTGAGGCAGCATGTGTTGCAAACCATGGCTGTAAGTGATGCAGAATCAAAGCAAGAGAGAAAGGAAGGGGGTTCCTCAGCTAAGATGTATTACAGTTGAGTAATTTATCTTCAGCTTGAAATTCAGCGCATCCTTAAGATTTCATTTTTTGTGCATATCTTGAGAAAGGGTTTTGGTCAGCGCTGGTCATTTAAGCATCATCACAGACTGCTGCCTAAATCTACAGGAATGTGTAATAGTGCCTAAAACCCCATTCCCCTGCAAGAAGGATATCAAAAAGCTCTATTTTCCTTTATTTTCTAATCACCACACAACTAAGAAGATAAAGCCAGTTTAGGTTGATTTTGCTCTGAGCTACTGTTTTTCAGGGAAACTCCAGCAGAAAACATGGTTTAGTCTTCTGGATAAATACTTACCTCTGGAGGCTGAATTGTGCATGCCCTGCTAGTTGGACTTGTTACAGTGCTGTGGCCTCAGACTAATCACAGAGAGACATTTTTAAAGCTCTCAAGAAGAATGACTCTTCTGAGCTTTAATTTTTAAGCCCTCAATACTTCTCTTCTGCTTTCTAGTCTGCTGCTAGGCAACCCTGTGTAAACTTGTTATGCTTCAGTAATGTCTCAGTTCATAGGCGACAGAAAAGGTAACAGCACAGGGGAAGCAACTGGAGGATGGGTTGACAATTCTGCTTCTGAGTCTTGCCCAGACTTGACTATTCCCCGCTTGGCCTTTTCCCATGTTAGGATAAAATTATTTATTTTGCCTTCTCATCCCCCTACTGAAAATATCATCATTGGAAATTCAGTGACTGGAACAATATTTCAGTCTTATCATTGCAGTTATTAATGAAATACTGGTATTTTTTCTCTTTCAAAACTGGAACTGCGGAAGAACTACATAAATCTGTGTAAGAAGGTAATTGTGTCAGAATGCTACATTTGTTGTAAATAAATTTTCTGTGTATTTTCCAAATCTGTGTTTTAAAGAATTATGCTCTTATATTAGCAACTCTACAGCAGATAACATTGAAGTCATGCCACAAATGGTAAAAAAAAAAATCTCTTGTTTTCTTTTCTAATTTCAGGGAGAAGATAGCATACTTCACAAGAGCAAAGATCAGTATACCAGCCCTTCCAGCTGATGATGTATAATTATGCAGTTTCATTGAAGTGTTTTTTCCATTTGTTCATCTCTTTTCAGATGAGCTTTGTAGTTCCAGTGATGTGCTTTCAAAGATCTTCTATTTTATATTCACTATTGATATGTTTATTTGTAAAATATAGTGAACTGAATTGTTGTAAGCTTAAAAAAATGGCAAAAAACCCCAACAAACAGAAAACCAAAGTAGATTAATTTTGGTATGCTGATGCTGATTTTGTACAGTTTGTGTGTATCGCATCTGTGTTTTTAGTTTGTAAAGATGGAACAAAGGAACAAACACAGTACTAAGCATGTATCCTGTTGAACTGCACTGTGTTGAGAAAAATTATGTTCAACAGACAATTGTTTATCTTTTCACTATTTTCATGTGAGCAGACTGTGAAAATGGCTGTTCTGCCATGCAATACTTTTGTACAAGGGTGTAACTTTTATAGTTTAAAGTTAACCACAAGCGTAAGCTCCTTTCCAAAACATCCAGGCTGCCTCACAACAGCTGCTGCTTAGATTCATCATCCACAATGTAATTTTGTTTCTGAAAATAATTTTTTCTGGTTTTGTTTTTTTAATACTTTGTAGGGAGATATAGAGTTCAGAGTTTAGTTTTGTGAATGTACAGTACTTTAACCTGCACTAAAAGGTTTCTTGTATCTGCGGGAGTGAGAAAGGCAAGGCAGACAAGTAACCCTAAAACTTAACTTTGAGACTACCAAAAGGGGCAGCTGCTTTCTGAACAGGATGAATCAAATTCATAACACCACCATTGAAATTGGAATAGTTATACCCACTGTGCTCTTAAAACAGAGAGTTTTTCTCTGTTAATCATTTGTCCTGGGAGGCTGTATGATTGCCAGCTAGAAATAATGAAGGAGTGTGCTAGGTTTGCAGATCTGGAGATGCAGCATGAAAGTATTTATACCAGAAAAAAAAATCTCACATGCTAACTCAGATAACAGAAGTCCTGTTGGTAAGGTAAAACATTTTCTGAAAAAGCTCCTTACTAAAAGGCTGCACAAATTTTTGTACAATATCTAACAATTTTTAAAATATAGAATTGTCCCTGTATGCAGTTGGGAGTGCACATGTTTAATGAATAGATGTGAACAGCCTGTTTCAAATGTCTTACATGCTCCTTCCTAGCAGGCTGCTTCATCAGAAGGCAACTAGGATGCCTTCTGTTAGAAGTTCAGAACATTGGATGTAGGTGTTGAAGCAGTCCTGTCTTGGTAAAGCAGTTGGGCTCGTCTTCTGTGGGTACTGTGTAAGTAGGTGGATATTGCAGAGAACAGAAATATTTCATTTTCTACTTAGTATGTTGCACTCAGATGTATTTCATTCACTGGCTACAGTTTTCTTCCCCAAGCAACAAGCCACATTGCATGAACTTCATCTTTCAGAAATGTTATAATTACTTGCTGAGCAAATGGAAACGATATAACCACAATATGGTAGCAGCTGTCTTAGATTCAAAGCGACAATTCTGTAATGACAGGTCTGTGTAACACCCAAGGGTTTTCTTATGCACAAATGCATCAGTTCACTGAAATATAAAGCCAAACATGCTATTTTGAGCAAGATGACTGATTCAACATCCTTTATGAATGCCCCGTTTGTTTTTTGTGTCTCTGGTTTGAGATAACATTCATGTTTGAAAGGTCAATTAAAAAAATCTGGAATTATTTAATGTAGAGGTGAAATGAAGGTTGACAGTTTCAACTTCTCAATTTGATTATATAAAGTGTTTGTAGAATGATATTTAGAGGTCTACTTTATGATTTTTCTTTTTATTTATTTACAGTCTTATTTATGTTCTGTTTAATATAGTTCAGTTCTGGCCATAAAAGTATTTGTCATTAAGGATGCTATTGTTAAAAATACTTAGAAGTGTCTTAATTCTTGCCCAGTTAGCTGTTTTTTCTCAAATGTTGAATAATTTTACAAAAAAAAAGTATTATTGTCTGATTTGTAAGCATATGGTGAAGTCAAAACCTGAGTATTGCTGGCTTTGGCTTACAAAACTCCTTTAAAATGAGAGACAGACATATTCATGCTCTTCATTTTCCAGATTTGTAAAGTTGAACATTTTTATAGGCAGCTTCTAACAATTCTGGGTTTGGAGTTTGGGGTTTTTTACTAATTCAGTGTGTCACACTTGAAACACTCAATAGAATAAGCTAAAATATTACACACAAATAAAGTCCCATCAGTGTAAAGTGATAAATATTACTCTTGGAGTGAAATTTACCCTGCACAGCAGGGTATAACGAATGTAATTAGTTCTATTTCCAGGTACCAATGTCAGTACATTGAATATATCAAAAAGTAAATATTACTGGTACAAGAATATTTAGCCAAATGAGCAAAGTTTAGCAGAAATTGTAATAGAACACAAATAATTTTAAGATTATTTTTCTTTTTACTATTGCTATGTTTATACTGTATTAAATATCAAATGCTCAGGACTGAACTAAATATTTAATCAGGTTATATTCTGAATGTGTTTCTGTTCTAATTTTGTCTGTAAGAGTATGCAAGTACATTACATAGATTAACTTGTCTCTGCACTTTTCATGTGTTTCAGTGATTGGAAAATACATTTTTTAACAAAGTTTTTTTTCAGACTGGTGTTTTATTTAATTCTTTTATTGCTCTTCTCTCTCTATATATTGTCTTTGCAGAAACAGATGGCCGCTACAGCTTTGTCAGTGTAAAATCATGGCAATTTATAGAAATTCACATCAATCACTGACAGCTGTAAGGATAAGTTATGTGGAAACTAATTCATATACTTGAAGTTAGTTCTTTACATTCACAAAGTAAAAACTGCACCTGCAATGAACATGGTAGAGTCTCCTCCAGACAACAGCTCATTATTGCCCAGAAATACTGGCTTTCCTTAGAGAGAGAGATTGGGCAGGGATAGAGATGGTCATATTCTCTCTCTCTCACAATGGAGAATCTTGCATTACATTACATAATGTCTGAGAACATTTAGTTTATGGTAAATGATACAGGCCCAGCAAACTTCATTTAGGCTTGAACTGCATTAGGTTTGTATAGTGCATGGTGAACTGGTGATACAAACTCTTTCAGACTTCAAGTAATATTCTTTTGTAAAAAATACATAAAGCAGCCCCAGTAGGAGTTCTGCCATTTAAAATATGGTCAACTCTCCATTCAGGCCTAGAGATAAAAAATTTTATACTCACGCCTCCAAGTCATACGACAGAAACAAAATCTGCCATTTATCAGACTTGGGAGAAATACAGTGGTGGCTTAAATTGCCATAGCTCATCAATTCATGTCATTAAAAGTGGAAGTAAGTAGTGATTAAAGGAACTACTCGGTAAGAAAGAATCCCAGCCCGGCTCCTGTGAACAGTAACCTGTCTGTTCAGCAAGTTGTTGTCTCTTACTGTACTGCAAGCAAGATGCTGGAAAACCTACCCAGCCCTTTTTTAAGTCTTCCATTTCCAGTTTCCAGATGCTGATGGGCATCTTGTACATCTGCCATTGGATACTGCTCTCGTAAGTGACGGTCAGGTGACAAACAGATTGTGAAGAGGAGTAGAGATCCCCCTAGAATTAGAATAAATCCACAAATTCCTATCTGGGCATCCCCTAATTCTTATCTGGGCAGAACCTCTGGGATGCCACTATTCCAAATCCCCTGGATTACAGTGTAAGCAAGGGACAGGGTCTCCAGACTTCACCTGGAGTATTCTTCCAAGTAGTAACAGCTTTTTTATCTTCAGCACTGTATCCTCCATCTTTAGACAGTCCAAACCAGGACTGGAGATCACAAGGTTCAGAAAGTCCTAGTCCATTTTATGTAGCTACTAAAATAATGGAAATCTTGAATTCCAGGAAAGAATCAAAATCTTTACACTGTGTTCCTACATCATTTCCCAGAGTCCCATGCTCCAAAGCTCTGGTGCATTTATGTCTAAGTTGAGATTTTTCCAGCCTTGTAAGTAGTTACAGGTATCAGTTAAAATCCTTCCTAGCACAGATAACAGAAATCGAGCTAACAGTAGTCTGTGCCTGCTTGCCAAGTTCATTTTTTGCAATCACAGAAGCCCAAAACCATTGGCTTTTACAGGCACTGTTCAGCTCAGTTCTTTGTCATACTCTGTCATAAATAAGCACAAGTTAAAACAATGCTCTATGAAGTACTTCTCCCCTCCCTCCTGCTTTGCTTTGCCTGGTTCCACATGCAGTGTTTGGGGGACTGGGACGTGGTGTGGTAAAGCAGTAGCAGAATGGTGTGGCCACAGTTGGGCTCACTTTTCATTAGTTTTTTGTTGGATTTTTTTAAGAAAAGCATATACTTGGTTTTCCATCAATCAGCCACAGCATTACAGCAATTTTGCTCATTTTGGCAGTTTGTTTTAAAGTTCTATCATCACATTGGTGCACTTCCACTTAGAGCAAATGATACTGTCTGCTTTGTGGCCAGTTAAATGTCACATGTTTAATGTCAAATATACAGCAACATGTTCCAAACATGAGGGAATGGAACTTAAGGGACCTCAGATAGGATGCATAATGACTCAAGACCTGTGTCAGAGGAAGATAGCTACACTGGTTTTTAAAGCAGCATTTCTCAGCCTATTTTTGGTGCATAAAGTATGCAGGTGCCAGAAACACTTAGAATAACTTGTATGGGCAGTTTAATGTGGCAGACTGGAAGAACACAGCTTGCTGGGTCTAAGCACCCACACCATCACACCCCATGCACAAAAAGACAGTTGCAAAGCTTGCTACAATTTCAGAAACCTACTATTTCCAAATACACAGAAAAACCATTTGATGCAATGCAGGTATTCAAATTGTTTAGGATCAGACATCTCCTCTAAGTTCATATGTCACTGCATCAGTCAAGTGGAAAATTGCAACAGGGAGTCAAACTTTGTGGCTTATTTCACTGGTTACATAAAAAAGGAAGCACATTTTGGTTAAAATCCAAGCCGTAAGAGAACATGCATATTCATTTTCATGGTTTTACACTGCAGTTAAGAAAGCAAAAGCACCTTTTCCATGCAGTCTGTGAACACCTCAGCATTTTGCTGCGAAACAGTTTTAAGCAGTTCCACAGGTGAGAAAACACACCACCTTCCAATACCAGTTTATGGAGAAAACAGATAGAAATTTAGGAAATCAGCTGCATAACAAAGAGTCCTTTGAATTACTACCGGAACAAGATTCTGGCTTGCACAAGGGTTTGGAAAAAGATAGGGCAGTATTGCTGTACTGCTTAAAACTTCCCATTTTAAGGCCTTGTTTCAGTTTCCAAGCATTGACACTGATCCTGCTGTTCTGCAGCTGCATAATGGACTGAAGATGGATGGACTTCAGCAGAACAGATTGTGCAATTAAGTAGAGATCCTCCTAATATAAGACAAAATCCAGCAAGCCAGCCAACAAACAGTGCTTCCCCGAAATCCCACCTGGGAACAATATCTGGTATATTCTCATCCCAAAATTCCTGGACTGTGGCATGGGCAACCCAGGAAACTGGGACAATAGCTGTAATCCCCGATATCCAGAAGAGCATTCCTCCAAACAGCAACAACCGTTTCTTTTGTTCCTGTTGTCTTTCACCAATTTTCAAACAGTCCAACCCAAATCCTGAGAGCAGAAGGCCTAAAAGCCCTGATCCATTGGAAAAAAACATCAAAATCCTAGAAATCCTGAGCTCTGGAGGCAAAGCTAGGAAAGAATCGAAGTCCTTGCATTGCATTCCACCTTCTTCCTGGACAACACAAGCTTGCCAGAGTCCCATGGTCCAGATCTCCAGTTCATTTAGTTCCAAGTTAAGGTTTTTCCACTGGGGTAGATAGGTGGTGAGACAGGACAGGACCCATCCCAAGAGAGAGACCAATATGCCACTTAACTGCATCACTGGTTGATAGACTAAGGCCATTGTAAGAGCAGAGTCCTGAAAGCTTGAGGAGAAAGGTCTCCCCAGCAGTTCTGTACCAACTGCTACCTTGAGTGATGGTGGAAGCTGTGATGATTTTAGGTCTCTGCTGCCCCAAATATAAGCCCTTGCTATTAACCCTTTGCAAGCTCTGAAACACGTTTTTGTTCTTCATGAATATAAAGTTTCACATAAAGGACGAAGGACTTCACTAAACCATGAGTTAGGCTTTCCGATAAGGATTTGATCTGTTACCTTCCAATTTGCTTGGTAAAATTATATCCCAATGCCTGATGATTACAAGCCTGAGGATGAACAAAGAGGGCTCTATGACCCCTCACCCTAAAACACAACAGAAATCTTTGTGCTTCAATACGGATTAATTAGATTTTAAGTGGTGATAAAAAGGCAGCTCTGTGTGCAACAGGACTTCATTGTAATAGCTAAATTTGAGATTTCAGGGATGTAAATCAAGGCCTTGTAAAGAAAGGTAGACTGTTTGCCTATAATCTTTATTCTTAGGCTTCCTCAACATACATAATGGCTTATCTTCCACTGCCCTGTTTTATGTACCCAGCACTGTAAAAGACACTTTGTAAAAGATCCTTATGTTTCACATTTTCTACATTCATTTCTTTTAAAATGGGCTTTGTTTTGACGGACTCTTAAGGGGAAAAGGAGACGGGTATGGTGAAAGTACCATAGAAAATGAAATCCTAGACATGCCCTCCACCATAATGAACCCGGGCAGATCATCAGCCAGCGTAAACTTTACCTGCCCCAGGACTTCAGCGACACCACGGTAGCAGCTTACACCAGCTCAGTGTCCCCTTTCCTAAAGAACCTGTCCCACATGGCACACAGAGTATTCACTTAGCATCTAACAACACTTGGCACTCAATGCTCCCAGGGCCAGGAATGCCTAGCACACCTTCCTGATCAAAGCAAGATACCATTATGCCATTACCCCATTAGGAAACCCTGCTTTTTCCTGCTCTCATATCAGCTAACCTTGTGCTTGTCTACAGGGTCAGAAGGAGAACATCTGTTTGCTGTGTCCCTTCCCACATGTAACAGCACAGCCTGTCTGGGAAGGAGCTGAGCAGCATGAACACATCTACAAGAGTATGACCCAGAGACGTTTTCCAGTCTTTCTTTATTTCATTTCCTAGATGTGATAATTTATTTATCTGTATATTTTAATTCTCAGTTGCTCAAAATGGGTTATGTGATGGGAAAACATAACACTGATTTTGAAGTTTTCCAAAATCCTGAATCATTATCATGGGTATCGTTAAGGGTATCATTAAGAACTGCCACTGTGAGATGATCTCTTCTTCCTCATTTTTATAGGGAGTTTTAAATTCAAACCCTTGTTTATTTCCTTTCACAAGCTGTGAAGAACCAACAAAAAGCCTCCAGAAAGATGAGCTATCTCCCTTTCTTTTGTACCAACCCATTAGTTTGACAGCTTATATTTGATCAAAAAAATTACTATGCACAAGACCAGAAATCACCAATGATATAACTGACAACACCGGGAACAAAGTGTTGCAAGCTAGCCTGTAACTTTGGCCATCCACAGGGCAAAAGAAAAATCAGACAGATCAATCCTGCATTCATTCATTCATTCTGCAGATTGAATATTTTCATATTTGGCAGTGTTGTTTCTGTGCCCTTTCTCTGTTCAGAGGAGGAATGCTAGTTCTGGAAATCCTTGTGACTTTCAATGAGAACTCCCATAATACCATTTAAATAATTTTTAAGATAACCATGATTTAGGAGTGATTCTGCTCCTTCAGGGGCTACATGTTTATCTGACTTTAAAATCACAGTTACTGAAAAACTGTTATGGAAGCCTGCTGTGCTTCTCTTGACTGTGAACATTTAATATTTTCTTCTCTGCTCTTAATTCCAATAATCAATATAGTCTGAGAACAGCATCCAGTCTGTGAAGTCCATCCATTTTGCAAATGTTGACTACAACAGGCACAGTATACCAGCCTTTAAATTATAGCCATCAGAAGCACTGGAACTGCTGCATTAGTAGGATCTGCCAATTAAGTTTTGCAACTTACTATTAACAATGTACTAACTTTGAGAAAGAAAAGCTTCCTTACACTATCCTGGATTATATGCAATTCTTGTTCTTTTGGAGGGAAGGAGAAGGTAACACGTGACTTGGGACTAGGATTGTAACAAGGTCTGAAATGCCTTTACTTGGAATTTACTGATCTTACAAAAAACCACAGCTGGACTATGTACATTCTTAGGTCAGTCACTGCCTTAGTCTTATCTCCCTTGTACTTCTTTCACACTTTTCCTCCCCACTGTTACTTCTTTTTCTACATCTAAAAATATGTCATTCTCAGAATACTTGTCTTTGGTGGACTTGCTCCTACACATGTCAGAGTTACTACAAAGCCTAAAGGGCTAGAACTGGGCCCCCATCAGTTTCTGTCCCATGGCTCAGAGCAATTGGAAACATAAGTGCAGGATTTACTGTTACACTGCTGTGACAACAAACATCTGCCAGCATCTGCACAACCCGAAACAACAGATCATCTCGGGGGGTTTCAGTGGAGATGGCCACTGAAAGATGGCTCCCAGGCCAGCAGGCAGGGAAGGTGCCTGCCAGGAACCTCTGCAGCCCGTGGCAGGGGGCCCATGCACAAGAGAGTTGCTCCAGGACAACTCTGCCCCTGCTCCCCTTGCCTCTGCAGCAAGCACTGGGCAGGGGCAACACAGGCTTGTCAAGAAAAGGAAGAGCAGGTACAGCTGTCACTGACCAGTGTGCTTTCAGGTAAGGAAGGTGAGGATGGATTTAGAGGGAGTTTTGACTGTGTTTAGAGCATTTATTCCCCATTCCTTTTTCTGCATAGACTTTTAAGTCTGAGGTATGTAACGTACAGGGATACCAGCCTACAGAGGCCTACGCAGGTAAAATAATGCCTTTGAAGAATGCAGCACAGGTCATGATCAGGTTCATACAGGTTCAGTAATACTTTTCAAGTACTGGAGATCACATCATTCATTCAAACTAGCTTCAAGCATCCTTTTGCAAATTGATTTTGACTAGACTAAAGCAGAATCAGAGTGGTCAGTTTGCATATCATCTTATGTAGTTAAGTGCATTAAATTTTTACTCCCCATAAAATGATTTCAGGCTGAACACAAGGATTCTGAATCTCACTGCAAGTGATACATATTCTCTTTAAAAGCTACACTAATCCTTCTGGAAACCTCCACAGCCAGGGATAGATACACTAATACTTTATTCCCTGCAAAGGAAGCTAGAGAATTGTTGTCTTTACACAGCTCTGGAGCCCACACAATTATCTCAATGTTTAATGGTCAGTGTAAGTGAAAAGAAATACTAAGTTTACCACTTTGTAATCTGATTAGGCAATTTAAGCCCCCAAAAGCAGAATTATGAGACTGGCTCTTTCCTACACTTTCAGTTCCTTTGTAAAGGATGTTCATGTTGTGGGCTTGTTTATTCTGCTCTAGTGGTCCAAAAAGTGTGTTCATCTGAAGTACGATTGTCCCCAGTACCATTGCCCAGACACTGCTCTTGTTTTGTGTATTTGAAGATAGTCCTGGAGTTCCCTAATTTGCTGTTGTTGCTCATTTAAATATTGGGTATTTTCATGAATCATTCCCAGATCGTTCAATTTTAGATTCCCCTCTTACAGACATATGTACAAAATGTGCAAATAAGAGCTAGTGGATAGATTCTCTATGGCAAAATCTCAGTTACAGTCAGTAAAACAGCTGCTGTCAGAAGCTGGCAAGGAAGTGTCTTCAGCATCTTACTATGAGTGACTTAATTCATTCAGCTTGGCAGTCTTTTGCTTTTCAACTTATTGCTTGAGCTGGAAGTCATGAGAGTTAACATTTCCCTACCCAACTAGGAATCCATTTCTCAGTGAAGCTGGAGCATCTTTTGGGTTTGCACAGCCAATGTGCTCTTCAGTGAAACCATAGAAACACAACCCTTACTGCTATCCATACTGACTTCCTCTAGTCTGCAGTTAAGTGAGATATGACAAAAATTATTGTTTGTATTGGTAGAGCTTAAGGTTTCAGGGTGCTTCAGAGAGCATCACAGTACAGAAGTCAACTTCTCCCCGAGTATCTATCTGCATATCTCCAAATCTTGAGAGTCATAAACTTCCCAAGAGAGTGACAGCAGGTACCTTTTGACCTCCCAATGATATGGAGCAATCTAAATTTTATTTATTTATTCCTAAAGTTAGTATGGTGGTTCTTCTGCTTGAGTTCCTCTGTGTCCCTCATTGGAATTACAGTACCAGGTTAGACATAGCCTCACACAGAGCTGGAAGGGTAAATGTCATAATGTGAGAAGTTCAGTGAAAGCAACACAATGTCCACTAGTATTGCCCACTCCAATGTATGAGTGGCACTTGTTATACTTCTTCTTGAACCCTAGTGCAATCCACAACAGCAGCCTTTAATTATGGGCACTTGGAAACCATTGTGAAAGCAGGTAAGGGGCAATACGGAGAGGGGTATGCCAGTTATGAAGATAATGACAATTTCCATCTTGAAAAGGAAAAAGAGTAACTTTAAACACACAGAGTGAGCTCACGGTGTCATTACACTTTCACTAAAAACTGAACTCAATATTTAGAGGCGATGATTTGTAAGACCACATTATTTGTTTCTGCATTACATCTGAAGACACTGCCACTCAGTGAATGGCGGGATGCTGCTAGAGCAAAGTCACAAACCCAAACAACTGAATATTTTGTGGAGAATTTGGAGCAGAATGGAACAGTCCAGCAGAGACAAAGAAAATCATCACAAAGGCCACAACACCTCTTCTGATCCACCCCCCCAGTGTAGGCAGTGAGGACACCCCAGCAGCGCAGCCCCTGCAGATGGTTCCACACTGCCGGGGCCAGCACAGACACAGCCAGGCAGGGCTGGGCACAGCAGGAGAAGGTGAGGATTTAGCACCTTCAGGAGAGCCCCGAAGGGGCTGCAGAACCCTCTCAAGTGGGAAAAGGGTACAGCCATCACTGTCCTGATCTCAAAAGGGCATATTCCCTGCTTTTCAGTATTGCAGGGACTTCCCAAGCCCGCATACCTTCCCTCTTCAAACATTGGTTGTAATTCATTAAGCAACTTTAGCAAGAGCCTGTTAGGCATGCAAAAAAAATGTACTTCTGTGATTGAAAGACCTTGCTAACAGTTTCACTTCCGTAAGATCAATCAAAAGCTTGAAATAGGATGTCATGTAGAACTAATGGTAGTTGCACAAAATCTAGAAGGGAAAGGCACTGAAAGAGTCAAGCACAGCAACATGAAACTGCCAATTTCTGCTTTAGGGACTTATTCAAAGCATTGAAATGAGAGAGGGTAGATTTGCCATCAGTTCACTGGAAGAATAAAGGATGCTTTAAGGCTCAGTACTTCAACCTTTGCAAAACTTTTCCATCACCATCCCAATGCAGACTTCAAAGTGAGGATTGACTGGGTTAGAAAATTAGCCTTTTTCTTCAGGGAATTATTTTTGATATAATGTCAATACAGGAGATTACTGTAAGTATGAAAACTCATGTCAGTTGAGCAGTGATTGGAATGTGATTTCCTTGAATGATGGAAGTCTAAGAAACTAATTTCTGAGCTGTGAAATGTATGGGCTTATTTATCACCATGGATCCCTCGTTGGGAGATTCTGGTTTAATAGAGTGTTACAGATATATATTTATATAATGCTTTTCATTTCACATCTGCAGACAATTATTATAATAAGCTCTCTCTCATTCTTTAAGATATGTTTCTTATTATCAGTAAACTTATGAGAAATTACTTATAGTTGCCAGCTGAACCTACATAGGAATTGTTACTGCACAAGTTGGGATTGCAAAGGTGATAGAGACTTGCTAACCATAAATTAGAAGACTGCACACACCTTGTAACAGCAATCTAGCCAGAATGTAACACAAACTGTAAGTCAAGGAAGTGTGGGGCACCTAGGGCATTTTGCTCATTTGCCATATTGAGATTTGAGGGAAAGGGAGGAAAAAAACCTGAACAAATTTATGGTTGTTTGAAATATGATTGTTCCTTAGATTCTAGTGGATTAAATAGGTTTTTCCCTTTACCTTTTAAGGTTCAGAGAGCTAGGAAATGCAAAAAGGGAAGATCTTTCCTCAGAAGCAATTGTTCTCTCTGACACTACAATATCTTTTCAATTAAAAAGAACACCAAAAAACAAGTAACACCAAAAAATGTAACCAAACAAAAAAACCCCTACACACACAAAACCCCAAACCAGCTTTTCTTCCCTTTCTTCCCTCACAGGATTTCATTAGAATTTAAGTATCCCCTCAGTAATGAAATCTATCTAAGCAAACCTATTGTTCAAAGAGTTCACGACATCGTGTCATTAACAAATTAAAGCATTAACATTTTCAGTATTAGTTAAAGCTGAAATATACACTTTACTGTTGTCCTCTGCCACATTCATCCTCACCCCCTTCTTTCTACTCCCTCCCACCTTCCCTACTTTTCATCAAGAAAAGTTGAAAGGTCACCATCTCTTCAGGTTCCTTCAGCAGGGCAGAGAGGAGGGAGTCAAAGCAAGGTGCCCATGGCTGCTCTGGTGGAAAGAATGGACACATGGAAGGAGGGAAGGCAGGACAGCATTTTCCTCCCTTCACCAACTGCAGCCACCCAGCAGCAGCCTCAGTCAAACACTGCCCACAGAGGTGAAAGGGGTGATGCACAGAATCCACCAGCCCATGTAATGCCCCATGTGCTGCAAAACTTGATATAGCTGAGACAAGCAAGAGTGCAGGAGCTCCAATGAATGCTGCTGGGGAGACTGAGACAATGTCTGCCCACGTTTCATGTCAGCCCAGAGAGAGAGAAATCCTGGAGACTTCTAATATCACACCTCTGCAATGGTTACGGGATAGTTATTTCTACTTTTACTAATTGATGATGACTTTATCTTGGAAAGGTACTAAGCATCTGCTGCAAAGTATCAGACCCTTTCAAACATGTTTGCATAGAGGTGACGGTCCCTTCCATCCAGCAACTCAAACATTTAAACAGAGAATGCTCCATCCTAAATGAAAGTCAGTGAAGGAGCTCAGGTTCCAACTGCAGGACTACAATTATGAAGATGATTGAAATTGGTATTCCCCAATATGAAGATAACCTGCCTTCACTTGAGCAGGCATTGCTTTTTATTCTTTGGCCTATTGCAAGAGTCTGCTTTTAACTTATATGGTACCCTGGAAGAGATACTGAGAAAGTGACTATTTTGAAATATACTCAAGTTTTTGTATTATTTGTACAAAATTCCATGCACAAAAAGGAAGTAGCTGCATGAGTTAAAGGACTGTACAAAGACATGTTACTGAGCTTGGCATACACCTGCAAAGCTACATTCACTCATACAGGAACAGCAGTAGTATGCAAGGACAAGCCAAAACTTTTTCCAGCCCAGCAGGAAAAGAATATAAAAACATAGTGAGGATAGATTGCTGTTGTCTCCATGCTCCAGTGTAAAAATCTCTGAGTCTGGAATTTAAACCTAACTTTAGGACAGAAGTTTTGTTTAAATCTTCCCTGAAGTTGAAAATATTGTGAACAACACCATCTTGTTGGTATATTGGCATCTGCATTTTGGCATCTACATTTTGGCAACAAGACTCTAGCCCTAGAAATAAAATGGAAAAAAGTGAATCATCTCAACAGTGGTCTGCTTGAAATCCAGTATCTTTCACTGTAAGATCTGATCTAAAAATCATTTCGTTTTTTTTTTTCTTAATGGGAAGGATACACTCTCCAGTGAATGTACAAATGAGTTTCCAGTAATATTCTGCCAGATGCACAGATGGCATGAGATGAGAAAAGTGCTCCTTGTATCAAGTGTGTGATGATTTTCATAAAGTACAGGTTCAGTGGTTAGGAGCAATACATCTGTACTCATTTAAAACCCCTTTATACTACAGTATATTATCATGCTTCTCTTTATCTAATTATCACTTCTCCACAGGACAATGATCACAGAATTTTCTGCTATTGTGGTAAATGGAAAAATGGTGCATTATAGCCCTCCAAGAGTGCAAGTGAATTTCACTATCTGACCTATATGTCCAGCTGTATAGACTGTAACCCACAGGAACACCACTGGCAGCAGGTTGCTGAAATGCTTTTAACCAGGGGAGTTTCCCCAAAAAGGTAAATTAAATCACATCTAGCTTCCATACAAATTCAAACAATCAGTAAAAGTCACTTTTGTCCATCTCTGTCTTACAAGACAAAATGAATCAAACAACAACTAATAGACAGTTACTTAGCTTTCCTTTTAAAAAAATCTCAGCTGACAGAATAAACACAGCATTCCTAATAAACCTGTTCTAATGAAGCACTGGATTATGGATTGTATTTCCTAAGGCCATGTTCATGTTCTCACATTTGGTCCTCCCTTTATAAGCAACACTGAGAATCAGAGGATGTACACTGTCAGAAGGATGGGCACTGTCTGCACTCTTACAAACTTTCCTCTTGTTGCAAAACCTTAAAGGAAGTAGCATTTTTTGGTTGTTGTCATCATTGAATCATATTCAGTTTTTGATTTGCTGTTATTTTAAATTCTGGTCTAATATCCACATTTCTTGCAGCACACATACATCCTCTGATGATGTTGATAAGATAAAGCCCTTCCCCAGCTCCTAGCAGATGCATGGAAGATGGGGACTGACAATCATTACCCTTCCTCTACTCCCTGCTAGTATCCCTCCATGCACCATGACAGAAAAGCCTTTGTCTCTCACCTCTGCAAGCGGTCCTGCTTGTAGAAATGTTCACTGAGCTCCCTGTTGAGCTCTTATTTCATCTCCATAAATGCCAGCCTTTCTGAGATTTCTGAATCAGAATTAAGCTATGTCCAAGTTGTGAAAAGCTGGAAATGAGGTGGCTTGAGGAAAGGGCTGGGAAAAGATATAGCCTGGGAACATCTGATTAAAGATCTGGAGCTCAGTTCCTAAATACTGTGCCCATGTGAGGCACAGTGCATATGTGAAGAAAAGATGTGTCAGCATGTAGCTGTGGCACTTTTTCCCACTTAATAAAAGAGCAGTCACATCTCTTTGATTGTTTTCTAGAGCACAGAAAACCTTAATGTGCTCAAATGACCTCCCAGGTACCACACAGAACATTTAGCTTCGATGTGGTCACATTGTGTACCACAAAATACAGCAAATCAACTTCTTGGGCTTGTACAGGAAAACATGGTTTTACCTCCAGCTGATGTGGGGCAGCCCAAGCTGCAAAGCCAGCAATCCTTACAGGGCTGACGAGAGCAGCTGCAATGAAACTAGTCAGAGGAGGGAACCGCTTTTATCAGAGTACAGCAATGGTGCTGGACACAGCCCTGAACTCCCAATGTAACAGGCAATGGTTGTTACAGACACACTGCTGACTACAAAGCTACATGTTTTGTGCAAGGCCAGAAGCGGGCCATGGAAAAGTTTTCATGTTCCCATGGCAAAGAGATAACAAAAACAAAGGTCTCCTTTGTCTTCTGTATGATTTAGCTTTCTATCAGAGAACAGCAGGACTGAAAACACACCGATAGAGCCTGCTAAGTGACCTAAACAACCAGCAACAGGAAAAGATCTTTGAGTGTGATTGAAGATACTCAAGTTTCAATAGATGAATCTACAGTGTCGGGCACTGCAGCACAGCCTGGGACTGCCACAATCCCCACAGCCAGTTGGAACAGGAATTAAAGGCAGAAATGAATGACTCTTGCAAATGAAACAGAAGCGACAAATGCATAATTTGGGAGTTCCCAACTGCTCAGGGAAGAAGCAATAACTGATAGAAAGCTAAGGGCTGCTGAGAGCAGCCTAACATTTCATCAGTAAAGGAAGATTTACAGTCAGCTGGGCAAACTGGGACAAGAAACTGTCTTTGGGAATGTGCCTCACAGAAATGCTGCAAACTGAAGCATAAAAAACATCTTTGAAATGCTATGTATGTGAAGCATTAGACAATTAATACAGAAAACTTCAGACTCTGCAATGCCATGAGCATCTGAAACAGATAAAAACCTAATTTATAGAGACATATCTAGGGCCCTGGAGGCACAAAATAGAATAATTTAGATCATAAAGCAAAGAAACACTGGTGTTAGAATTTGGTATGATAAGCAGTTAAGGAAGGGGGTTGTCACAGGACTCATAATGCAGTTTGTATCTACATACATCCTGAACTGCCTTTGACTACCTTGTTTTACTTTGGTTTTAAATGGTGGCCAAGGGTGTGGGTTGGAGAACCAAGAGCTCAAAGGGTTTCAACTGAAAACATACTGACAGCCCCAAGTATTAAGAAAAGTCTTCTGTTACCCAGACACGTGCAGGTGTGGCCAAATCCAAGAAGGAGCACTAAGAGCACACATTACAGCCATACACCAAAGCACTGCTTAGCCAGCATCCTATTTCTGTCAGGGACTGGCAGAACAACAGGGTAAGGACATCATGCTGGATCATACCCTCAATACCTTTTCCAGCTTTCACATAAATGCAGTCAGGGGCTTCCTAAGTCTACAGGTTGTGTCTTTGTATTTAATGGCTTGCTCATCAATTGTCCAAGCACTTACTGAAATTATTTTTAACTACAAAAAACCTTCTCAGGCCAACACTACAAAAAACTCTTGCCTGTAGAAGTGTTAGTGAACAGTGAAAGATGGTCCCTTCCTCCTCTTTTAAAATCAGCACCTAAGTAAGTTTTTCTGCTTATTTCCATTTGAGGGACTAAAATAGACAGTAAGACACAATAGGAGGACTTTCTAGTTCAGATATCCTAGCAAGACTATTCAAGCTTTCACAAAAATAGGCAGATGACAGAAATATATATTTAAATATATTTAAATAATGCCCATAGAAATGAAATATTTACATATAAACAAGTATATTCCTTCTAGTATTTCATTTATTTAAAAAAAAAAAAAAGCAAAGCTGTTACACATTTCCTTCTTGTTTTTCTTTTTCTTTCTTTTTTTGGTGAATCTAGGCATCTGCTTTACTTTCAGAAACTGAATGCTGTTTCCACTAGCCTCATCTATCCTTGAAGCATATAACTTACACTACAAACTATTTCTTGGTGTTCTGAACAGTGCTTTGTGCCTTCTCTTTGTTTTGTTTTGTGCAAAGTAAACACTAATCCCCCTCCAGGCAAAAAAGACTTACTGCTTCTAATGAAGTGACAAGAAACTCAAAGATAGCCTAAAGTTATTGTCTAATAGAAATCAGAACCATAAAGCCACATCAGTCTTGATCCATGGGAAAAATACATAAAAATATGTATGGGTAAATACACAAATAAAGCATGAACTAGGAGAGTTTATACAATTGGCAATGAGAAGTCCTGAGCTTAAGTCTGAACCTCCACACAAACTGGACCACTAAGAAATCATCACAATTCACAGTCTGGATTCAGTGTCTCTACAGACCAAGGAAAGCAGTATGTAACACACAGAACATGGAAGATGACCAATGGCTGGAAGACAAACTCCAACCTTTTTCTTAATTCTGATAACAGACATACTTTTAAGAAGCAATTTAACTACATTTTCTGCAAGTACTGTTTTCCTTCACCTATAAAAACTATTCCACATTTAAGGTGGCCAGAAAGAACAAAACAACTGTGGAAAATACGTGTACAACAAGCAAACTAATTATGCATGTTTATAAGGCAAATCATTTCACTTTCAAAAAAAAAAAAGGCTTTATTGGATGAACATTTTAGTGCACAGTACATTTGGCAATAAGTGTAGCAGTGTCAGTATTCTGGTGAGGAAAATGGTCCTAAGGGTAGATACATCTAATGACTATAGGAGAACTGATAGTAGAAGAGACTTCTTTGATGTTTTATTTAAAAGTTTTGCTCAATAATTCAATAAAAAGATCCATTATAAATCAGGAAAGAGTAAGAACATGCCACAAGTACAATTCAGTAATGAATAAAAATCAAACCTACACAAGGACAGCAAGTATCAGTAATTTAGGCAGCATATAATTCACTACTTAACCCTAGCAAATTAAGTTATCTGGGGTATAAACCAAGATGGATCTAAACAGTGCCCCTGTTGTAACTGTGAGAGTGAATAGATGAAAAGTACACAGCAGCTCCAATATTTTCCTTAACAGACATACAATGATATGTCTGTTAAGGAAAATACAATGGTCTCGTTTTTTTGATCACCTATTGATGCCAGATTTTTTTTCAAGATTCCAGGTGAGGCAAACATAAAAAGGAAAAACAAGGGGTATGTTTTTTGTTTTTTATATCTTTTTCACTCATCTCTGACCAAGCACTGGCAGCTCAGATAGGTATCCAATGCCTATTAATAAATCAAAACTATGTTGTGCACAAATTTCAAGAACATGATTCAACAGGATTCAACCCAAAAAGGGGATATACCTTTACTTTGTAGAAAAATACGTTGCTTTATTGCTCCTAAGTCTCAAAAAGAACATGCTGCATAACAGGATTGGATTTCTAGAATCTCTGGTGAACACACCTCCAAGGACAATTCATTTTCCCCTCATGCTGCCTGTGTTTATTTTCACACACAGATGATTAAAAATACTAAACTCTTACATTCCAACATACCTAGCCATTCTGTACTTTCTAGCAGGAACTACAAAATTATTTTGCATAACCTCACAAGGAATCTGTGAGCATCAAAGAAACCAAACCAAATTAGGAAATTAATTACCACAGAGTCTTCCATCAAAACACTGCAAGTATGTACATTTTCAACAACTCAGCATGTTCCTACATTGCCATTTGCCCATAAATTCCAATAATACATAGCTCTGGGATCCCACTAGCATCCTAGAGAGTAAATAACAAGTGAGCTATGAATCTCAAGCCCCATAATCAGTCATTTTTACCCTATCTTTGAATCCTAAAGATTTTTTTTAAATTGCATTAGCTATTTTTATTTTATTTTTGTGCCAAAATAAGCAATTCTGAATTAAATTACACCTTTTGGTGTCAACTTCAACTGTAACCCTGTTATCAAACATCACTCTCTGTAAACAAGACCTCCAGGTAGGGGGAAAAAAAGGAAAATAAAGAAAAAAAAAACAACCTCAGGATCTCCTATTACAGCAGCAACATCTCAACTAGATATAGAAGGCTAAGCACTGTGTGCTTCCTCCCTTCCCACAAAGTAATAATGCTAATATTTATTCTATTCCAGACAGTCCTGATTGTCCCTTTAGAATACATCATAATTGGTCCCAGATGCTCCTCTGTAGGTATTGATTAATAGTAATAATAGCCATCTTTCTTTCTGACTCAGGTACCACTGAAGCACCCAAGGTCAATATCAACACAAACCAGAACTTAGAAGGACATGACAGTGGCAACATTTGCAAGTATACAAGATTTTGCTTTAATCAATCTCCTACTACTTTATATACCTAATCTGAAGGCAAATGCCACAAGGTTGATATGTCTTCAGGTAAAGAATATCTGCCTCCATTTTATTATCCTAACAGGATTGTGAAAAAAAAATCAATTAAGAAAATCCATGTCTCTAAGAGATTACTTAGGAACAAGCTCTGAGAATTGTATAAACCTTCCTTATGCTACAATGTAAGGCATAACTCAGAAGCCAGATAAAATGAGAAACATAAGCCTGAAGAACTAAATGCAAGTGAAGCAAAATTAAACCACCTCCTGCTAAGCCTCTATTTCTTCTTGCTTCTGTAAAGCTGTAGTAGAACCCTGTTCTGCTTACATATATGGCAGTGGAAGTTAGAATTTGTTATACTTGCCATTACCTAAATTTCTAAAAGTCAGAACTGACAGTCATCTAAATTATGTTAGAAGTTAAAAAATAAAAAGTTTGTGTTGTAAAGGGTTGTGGTAACATCTTTGAGCTTATTATAACTGTAGTGTTTGGGGATTATGCTAATGTTATCGTATCCAGGTATTCAATTTCAGGAAGGCTGCAATAATTTACTGTACCATGAACTAGCTCTGACTTGCTAGATTTACTTCTTCTCAAGTAGAGCTTGTTCTTTTAAACAAATCACGTAAAAACATCATCCACATACACAATGTCCTCTGTTGCTACATATTTGAATAAGCAAAGTGTAAAGGCATATTTCTGCATAACAATGATCAATCAGTAGTAAAGTGATGAACAACCATTCCAGGTGGTTTGCCCAAAAATAAGTTTCCTCTCCACTTCAACAAGAGACAGTTAGGAGGTTATTTCCAGCTACAGTTTATGTGTATTCATAAACAAAACCAAATGGTTACCTCAGAGAAAGTTACAACTGATATTAACACTATACTTCTCCTACATTACAATTTCTCTTATGTCATGACCTGAGCTGAGTGTTTTCAAAGACTTTCAATTAAATGCAGCTTGACTTCTTCAGCATCTGAGAGACCAACATCTGAACACCTTTATTATGTAGTTTACATTTTATTGCTAGTGCAATAGTGTGCCATAAGCTGATGGTTATAGCCCAAACATGAGAAGGGGCATATGGCTCCTGTCACATTATTCCGTTTATTTCATCTTTACAGCTGTTATGGAAGCAAACAGAAATTTTAGGTAGAACTCTCAAAACTTGAATTAGTTTCTGTATGCATAGCTATTTATGCTAAAACATTTCACTTAAACAAATACCTCATTGCAGTTGGCACAATCAAAAGCAATTGAGTTTGTTTTCCCTTTCAGGATACGACTTGTCAGTGATCCTTCACACAAATGCAGCAGTGCTTTGAGACATGCTATGACAACATACAAAGCGTTACTGCCTGATCCTCAGAACTTTCAAAAAATAAGGATTAAAATCTTCTGTAAGAGTTTCCCCAAGGGCCTGATGAAAAAGTCACATTTAATATTACTGCCAAAGTTCACTGGGGCTCCATCCAGCGTACAATAAAAGTAGATCTTGTGCTAAGTAACAATATTTGCCTCAACTTTCTCTGGTCTTAAGCTGGGTCCCCCTACCAGGAGCACAGCCCACAATCAGATGGGAAGCCTGGGGCTACTTAAAGAAAACATTCACTCTTGTCAGCTTTCTGACAGCTTTTAAACAAGCAGATTAAAAGTGCTTCCAACTTTTGAACATTAGAAATGGTCTCAGCAAAAACAGATCTGTAAGGCACAGAAGGTTGCTGGCAGTGAGAAACAAGTTGAATTGATGAAATTTACTGCCTTGCCATCTGATGGAAGAAAACACATTTCTTCAGACTGTAGCAAATACATGCAAATATGTTTTATTCTAGCAAAATATTTGTTTCATCACATCTGGAAAGATTACAGCATTGCTCCTTTCCTTACCAGCAAATAAAAGCAGCAGCCTGGTAGTACAGGCAGAGAAGATTCATGCCTGGGGTACAAGCTTATGGAATCCTGCAATTTCATTCAAATCTGTGCTTCCAGTTTTTGATCACCAAACACAGCAATGCATGCCCAAGCATGCAGACAGCCTAATTTAATTGCTTTAACAAACACCTCTCTTCTCCATGCCTGGGCTGTAACCTCAGGCCCACTGCTAGACCCACAGGAATGCCTTCCAAAACGGAGCTACTAGACCACACACATGCCTTCCAAAACGGAGCTGTACACATCCCAGGGCTCAACCAACACTGTTGCTCTTCAATCCATGCATTTGGTTTATCTACAGTAAAGCCTGCTGGCTACTGCTCCAAACACCATTCTACAGGGGCATTTGGAAGCATAGAAGGGCTTCACAGCTTGGTGTACAGTCGAGCTTTCAGGACAGAATGCTCTTATGAATTGACTGTGCCCATTCTGGGTGCACTTGTCATCAGCATATATCTAGCAACCAAACACATGCTATGAAAACACATCTGTGCCCAGACAGGGGTACTAATAACCAGGAGGAATAAGTGTGCTTCACATTTCTATTAGCCAGGTATTAACTTGCTGTAAATATTAACTTTGCTGCAGTTTAGACAGCTAAATGCAAACTAATGGAAAGCTTATGGGAACATAAAGAGACTATGCTCTTAATGATCTTCTTAATACTATCTTTCAGCATACCAGGGAATTATAGAGAGATGCATTGTGAGATACTATTTCTAGTGCCATTAGAGCCTTAAGACACACGGATAAAAGTATAAGATAACATAAGTATGCATAAGGAGGATTTTAGTAACTCTTAATAACTTCTTAATTATAAAAGTGTTTCTAATACAATTGTTTCCAGCATGTAATTTAAATTTAATGTTTAAAAGAATAGAAGTAATGAGCCAGTTTTATTAGGATTCCTTATTAGAACATGTCAGTTCTGCAAATTAGCAGAAGCTAATATTTCGGTATCTGCCATGGTAGAAGACAAATGGTTAGAAGACAAACAGCAATGATTCTTTGTTCAGCTATGTTCTGTGAGAGAAATCAAGCACCTTTTCTAATATATGCCACTTAAAAGCATTGAGAGCGAAGAAAGAAGAAAATTTACATCTATAAATTAGTAGGGGAAAAGCAGCTGAATAACTTTATATGGTAAGACAAAATATGTATCCTAGTTGTAAAGGAGACCATTTTGTCTTTGCAGAAGAGATAATTGTTCTGGACAAGAGTGGAATAGATCTTCTCTAAGTAAATTAAATGTTTCCTTTTTAAGTTACTTCTAAATGGAACCATAACAATCTGGCAAAGTTCCACCTGATAACATGAAAGCTCAAAACAGTTGTTTCTGCAATTACCTACATTGCCTAAATTTAGACCAGTCCCATGCAAGAGTTTTGTGACAAGGTCCAGCCCTTACACCACAAAAGTATGATGAAAGACACACACAGTGTCATGGGCAATAAACTCTACAGCTACAGAAGGGCCCCAGGTAACCAACAGACTTCCTCACAATGCCACTATAGAAGCAATTCACTAGCTTAGAAGAGAAAACCTTACATAATTTTTGTCTCTTTTTGAGAGTTGAAGCTAGTTAGAAGTGTGTGGACAAAAAAAGCCCAGCTCCCTTATTTGCACTGTCTGGCGAGGTACACGGGGAATATACCAACAGATCTTTTAAGTCACAAATTCCAGGTGCAGTTAGGCCTATGAAGCAAAAAAGTCAAAAGTTCCCAGTGGTCTTGACCAGTCTGTCAACTCTGCTTCTTGTATCTTTTCTGGAAAGCAGAGTTTCAAAAGCCTCTATCTCAGGCATTAGAAAGAAATCCATAAGCATTCATTCTGCATACCTGAGTGGGGACAGAGAGGACACTGCTTATGAATGCCAAGAAAAAAGCAAAACAGAACTGTCTTAGAAGCATGAATACCAAAGCTATGTAGCATCCTCTGCCCTGCCATAGGCATGCAAGGACCTTGCTACACCTTTTTTTTCAGGAAGGAAAAAAGCTTAATGCTATTTGTGGGGCAAGTGATCAAAGGTATCAACCTCTCTCCAAGAAACCACTCAACTTTTCCCTTTGTTCAATCTAATCTCTACGTGCAAACAACAACTTTCCACACCAGTGCTGCCATACAAATCCTGCTGGACTGTGCAAACTGGAGCCTCAGTCAGGATTTAAGTGCAAGCATCACAAAAAAAAGTGAGCCTCCTTCTGGGAGCCCACTAAGGCCTTGCAGCAACACTTCTCACAGGGGAGTAGAGGCTTCTCAACTCTCACATCCCTTGCCAAACACCACTGCAGATCAAGTAGGTCTGCCCCTCTCATGGCACAGTTCTCTGCAGACCTCCCATTTGAGCCCAGTCTTTCCTTACTCAAAGCACAAACCATAAAATTCCAGCTCTCATTTTGGTTCCTCCAGCTCCCTGTTTCCTCTCAGTTCACGTGGACTGTGATTTTCTTGCAGCCAAGCACTATCACTAACTCCACTACATGGGTTTTCTTCCATCATAGGTCTTTCCTGCCCACCTCCTCAGCTGCCTCCACAGGCTCCTCAAACCCCCAGGCACAGCTGAGAGCTAACTAGGTCCTCAGGCTCCATTGAGCCTCCTTCCTGCTAATTAAGGTTATACCTCTGCAGTGAGCCAACCCCACAACAATTTTCCATCCCTATTGTGAAAAGAGGGCAGACTTCTGTAATGTGTACAGAAGACATTAAGGAATTTTTAGGTTGCATTTTACATGGAAGAAGGCAGGAAACAGACTGCTTTCTGTCACTGCCAAGATTTGCAGTGGTTTCAGAAATACAAGGTTTTTTGCTTTGAGATAGATCCTTATGCTTTAAAACCCTACAGGAATAAAATCAGATAGACCTGTTAATTCCAGAAGAATAAACAGTTTTAGTTGTTCAGCTGAGATACAAGAGACTCTATTCAAACTGATTTTGACCTCCGTCCCTTAGATTTCAACTGAGTGTCCCAGCTGTTTGTGTATGCTTACACAC
Organism: Melozone crissalis; assembly: GCF_028551555.1. Lineage (NCBI taxonomy): Eukaryota > Metazoa > Chordata > Aves > Passeriformes > Passerellidae > Melozone > Melozone crissalis. The sequence goes on along the minus strand of NW_026535784.1, from coordinate 27,112,422 downwards.
ATGACATGTACTCACTTTTCACTATGTCATTGAATGTCATTTACACTGGAGAAGTTTCCAGTGAACAGGTGTGTTCTTGTAGATACTGCTGAGTTACCATACTAGCCCTCCCAACAGCAAACAAAACCACTCCCCTCCCCAATAAAACATGAGATTTTTGTCTTAAATACTGCAAAACTGAACACAAAGTACTCTTGCCACCACATGTCACCAAGTTCAGAAACAGCAGTGAGGAGCTGCTCCTTAACCCAGTATGGAAGTACACAATTGAATGGCCCAGTTCTTAATTCTTGCATGCAAAGGAAGTAACCTCTACAGCCTGGTGGTTAGATCTGCTCAAGAGGGAGCACATGGATTTCAGTCCTTCTTTTGGCAACTATCCTATGTCAACTATTTGGAAGAACCAAGCTCCCTCACCTTCCCTTTTCTTTGGGAGTCCTCTCACCAGCAAGTGACACATTCACTCTTCCTGATCCAAACCATATTTAATCATTTCATGCAAAACTTCAGTAAAAGGAATTCAGTAAGCAGAATACTTGAACATTTTATAGTCTCACAATTAAGGCATTGCATTTGGAATTCCTGCAGGCAGTAAATTAAATGGACTTTGTGCACCTATTGTGTACATTAATGCTCTAATCATTAAGTCCTTGGATAAACAAGGAGAGGGTACAGGCCACTCTTCCACTTTCACTACTCCAATAAATAATTTTTTTCTATGTAAACTTCATTTTAAAACAAACAAAAAATATGTGAAGCAAGTCAACCCAGCAAGCAGGAAAATACTTTTTCTACCCTTTCTCTACCTGACCCTTCAGACCACTGTGTAGAAATGCAACTGTGTCACATAGGGTCACCTGGATATCCACACCCTCTGAACATCCATCCCTTCCAGAGACACTTGTCTTTAGACCACCCACTTCTCTTTCTAGACTGGTATCAAAATTACACAGTTAAGTATGAATCAGATATCCACAGATTAGTTTATTAAGTATTGTGGCTGTTCTCCCAAGCCTATAGAATACCCTTTGCTCCATATTTCCTCCACTAAAAAGTACCACTGTTCCTGAGCTACTGTGTTTTACATGGACCCTGAGCTCATTAAGTCCAAAATGGTGACAGGATTAATTTCCAGTTATGAAGGAGTTCTCATTGTTGAACATCACTGGGACCTTGTCACCATCATATTTTCTGAAAAAACCTCTTTGCCCAGGATTTCTCTCCTGGGAAGCTGAGAAGCCTCAGAGAAAAGAGAAAACAATATTACCTCATTTTCTTCTCCTGTGTTTTGCTGCTTTGGAATGTGGTTGGAGATTGTTTGTCCAACATGTGAATTGTTTTTACTTAATGACCAATCACAGTCAGCTGCATCAAGGCTCTGGAGAGAGTCATGAGTTTTTCATTTGTTAAGCCTTCTGTCTGTATCTTTTTTCTATTCTTTAGTACAGTTTTAGTATAGTATTCTTTAATATAATATAGTGACATAAAATAATAAATCAGCCTTCTAAGAACATGGAGTCAGATTCATAATTTCCTCCATCAGGGGACCCCAAAAATACCATAGATGAGAGAGCTCTCCAGCACCACCAAGCCTGAAACACCCAAGGGCATGGCACATGGTCTGTTGAAACTTTATTATCAGAGAAGCAGCACCTCTGGGTTACTGATCCTTCAGTGCAAAATTTAACATCACATACATAAATACCACTTAAATCCATTGGTAGATCTAACCTTTGGACCTTTAACAAAAACCCCAAAACTTAACTTCAGCATGTATATTTCTCTTTTTTGCTATGTTTCACTTTCCCATCTTACCTGGGAATTAAAAGAGCCAACAAATTTACAACAGGGCTGCAAACCAAAGTTTGGAAATTAAAAAGACAGAAGACCAATTCGCCTAACATCTACCCCATGAATGAACTCCAAATTTCTCTGGCATTTATCCTTAAAGCAAGCTTGACAATGGGGGAGCACGAGGCTGAAATGCTCAAAGGCAGAATTGTTCTGAGATAATCAGTTTATGCTCATTGCCAGAGTGTGCCAGTCATTGTGTGCCCAGCACAAACTCCCTGCCCTGCTAAAGGACAGCAAGGCTCTGGAGGTTACTGCTCATGACTGTATCACGATATATCACGATATAAACTAGCAAATCTGTAATGAATCCATGCCAGTGCATTACAGTGAAGGACAAAATAAAAAACAATGCAGACTAGAAATTCATAGGATAGCTGCTTCCCAGATACTGAAAACATCTAACTAAATGCTACTTTGAAATCTGTGCGGCAGGCTCCTTGACTAACACTTGGCTCTCAATAAAGAGATTATTGTAGGATTAAGCCTTACCTTGGGAGGTAGAAAAGAAACAAATCTCTAATTATCTCTACTCTTGTACTCTGGCCATGATTTCTCTTTCTCTGGGGAAAAATAAGCTTTGTACTGTCTAAAGTTTAATGTGTGCATTCTTTCAGTTTATTTTAATGTATTTTAAAGTATTAATTAGATAACTTGTTACTTTTATATTCTAGTTTTTATATGTACTTCCTAATAGGAATATTTTTTGTGATTGGTCTTGCAGCATATACACATGCTCATGCTAAAAAGCCCTTTTATAAATATTTTACTCTGTAACCTCAAATTCCCTTTTATGTATGGCCTAACCACTTGAACCACTGCAGGAGAAGGAATTTTCGATTTGCAATCACACAGCTTACTTTTTGTTACTATTTAACCAAATTATTGACAAATATTTGCAAGGCAAACTGTCTGTTAATGACTAAACACCATCAAGAACAGAAATAACCTTATTCATGTAGAGAGGAATGCCATCCAAGAGGCAAAACTACTATCTTGTTCTTCCTCCTAGGGGCTAAGTTGAAGCTGGAAGAGAAATAACTGAGGAAAAGCCCCGCAGAAGTCCTGATCTAGAAAACTAAAATCATGGCTATGCTGAGTGAAGAGGGAAGGAAACTGAAGGACCTGCTTTCTAATAATGTGAGAGAAGACTCAGTATGTGATTCTCAGATAGAAAATGAGAAGTTCACATCAGGCTGGAATTGCAGTTTTAAATAACATTAGAAAAATGCATGAGAGAGTGCTTTTGGTTGATTTGATAAAAAGGAAAGAGAAATGCAGAGACATGAAGAGAAAAAAAAATGGAGAAGTGAGGAAAACTAACAAGGCATCACACGGAGGTATAGGAAGATAGTAAGGAAAAAGCATCAAGAAGATGTGAGAGAGAAACATGGATTGTTGCATGAGACAGATAACCAGATACTGCACATGCAGAAGAAAATAGAATAACCAGGAAAACTTACTAAGCAACACTAAAGAAACAAGCCAGAAAAGGAAAAAAACAACATGAAAAACAAAGAAAACCATAAGTTATCTGTCCTTTTCTCATTTGTACTAAACCTAATCTAAATTACACAGAATATTGTTTGATTTAGAGGAAGGCGGGAAGGTTCTACAAAATGTTTTGATTTGCATTTCCCTGGAAAAAAAAGTGTCCAAATCACAATTTTCCTTAACTACTTCTATTCTGTTAGGAAAAGTAGAACAAAATCTATTATGCTGAGTTAAACTGAATTGATGTTTAGTTTGCCTAACCAATCAATCCCCTTGTCTGGGGTTAATCTATAACTAAACTTCTCCTGGGTGAATTGTTGCAGAGCTTCTGGGGAGTTATTGTTCAACTACCACATTCTATTCAATGGATTAGCTTTCCCAAGGAGAATTGCAGCTTTCCATCTGCCAAAACTGTTACATTATACAGTACTTGCAAGAAAATCCATATGTCATGGGACACAGCTCCTAAACAGACACCTAGTCTGGAGATGAAAATGGGAATAGGCCACAGAACACCTTCAGAGATGTCCCCATTCCCATTTGTGGTTATTATTTGCTTCCAGTCCACAGCCTTATAATGGTTTTCTGTTTCCTACTCTCACATCCTTTCACACCCAAAGATACTTTTCTAGGCTCCATGCTCTACACATCTTTCCAAATTTCTGCCACCTTCTCTCTGTTCCCTCCTTCATTTACTAGACACTGCCTGCTAGACAGCCTAGTATGTCTGCAATGAAAAGTAATATTCTCTCCTTGGCATTTTGGGCACACCAGCCTGTCCAGGATTCTTAATTCTCAAATGGCTGCCACTCAGACCCCTTTTCATGAGCCCATAAAACAAGCCTCTTGGCTGATGCTAGTTAAAGGGTCGGTAGAATATGTGAGTAAACCATTACGTCCTTGGTGTGTGCTGGCAAAGAGCATACATATTCATAGGGTTTAAAAAAGAAATAAATTTTTTCAGTGATGTGTTGTGATGTATATACCCAGGAATGTAACATATATGCTGATGATAAGAAATGCTTACGGCTGCCACTGATTTTTTCCTTGTCCCTAGGACTTGCTACAGATGTAAACAGATTTCCAAAAATCTATTACAAAAAATATAGCATGTACAAAAGAAATTGTGTTGGATCATAGATCAATTGTAACTAGATTACTTCTGTTTTGTTTTCTTTATGACAGCAACTTCACGTATTTTACAAACTAAAGAAGCCTGCATGTAAAATTAACTTCTGTGTACTGAAATATGTAAGTCATTTTAGCCCTTCCTTCTGGAATCAACAAACCTCACAGGAAAAACCTTTTCGAAGCTTCCCTCCAAAGAACACTTGTGTCTGAATTATGAGAGACCTAAAGGATGAACTAGTCAAATGTTTTCCAAATCCTGAGCAAATCATCTTTGTGTTGGGGAGGAGTTGTCTTCAACCCCCACAAAGGAATTACAAAGGTGCGAGTTACTCAATGTACTTGTATTTTTCAACAGAAATAACAGATGTTCTCAAGTTTCTCCAAGCTGTGACTCCAACTGTTGTGCTGAAAAAAGTCATGACCTAGCTCCTATTAAGAGTTACATACAAACATATTAAAACTGATTTTTTTCACTTTAAATTTTATTAGCCAGTTGCTTTGCCTATTTATACCTTTAAATGTGATGATTTCAACGACAAAGGGACTCATCACACACTAATTGAAACCAATGTCAGCACTCCAACTGAGTGCCAGAGTCCTTTACAAACATTGGCAAGCATACTCAATAAACTCATGTTTTGAAAAAGTTCAATCTTTGCATAAATTCTCATGTCTCATGCTATTCAGAATACATAAAGAACAGGTATAGGAACCACAGAATTTAATCAAGGATCTGTCCCTTTGTAATTACACCTCAAAACTGCAAGATTAGACCTCCTTTATCCTTATTTTATAAAAGAAGTATTATTAGATTATATTGTTGGAATAAAGCTCATAGGAACCAGTGATGCAACCATGGTATAAATCTCATGAACTGCTAATTTAGGACTGGACTAAATCAAGTGCAAAGTGGATAAAAGCACTATTTTAAAAATAGACAGCTATCATTTCATGTACATTTTAGTCCACCATGAACCCTAGCCATGAGCATAGCAAGACAGCACATGATGTGCAATTGCTGAGTTAGACCTATACCAACTGGTGACCTAGTGTATCTAAGGAAAATGGCAACAGCTGAGCCCTTTCCAGAGGGACCTGGACAAGCTCCAGAAGCTGGGACATAGGAATGTCATAATGTTTACAAGACCAGTGCAAGGTGCTGCACTTGGGTTGGGGCGATCCCTGATATCAAAACAGGCTGGAGGACAAAGGGATCAAGAGCAGCCCTGCCAAGGACTTGGGGATGGTGGTGGATAAGAAGATGGATATGAGCTGGCATTGTACTCTCATAGCCCAGAAAGCCAAACCTGTCTTGGGCTGCACTAAAAGCAGCATGGCCAGCAGAGCAAGGGAGGTGATTCTGACCCTCTCCTCTGCTCCGGTGAGATGCCAAGACTCCACCTGGAATGCTGCATCCAGCTCTGGAGTCCCCAGCATAGGGAGCACATAAACCTGTTGGAGTGAGTCCAGAAGACAGATGCCAAGATGATTACAGGAATGGAGCTATAAGGAAAGACTGAGAGAATTGAGATTGCTCTGCCTTTTTGGAGAAAAGAAGGCTCTGGGGACACCTACTTGTAGCCTTCCAGTACCTGAAGGAGGCCTACAGGAAAGCCAGAGACCTTTTATATGGACATGTAATGATAAGACAAGGGGGAATGGCTTTAAACTGAGAGACAGTAGGTTTAGATTAGATATTAGGAAAAAAAATCTTTACAGTGAGGGTGGTGATACACCGGAACAGGTTGTGCTGAGCAACTGTAGATGCCTCATTCCTGGAAGCGTTCAAGGTCAAATTGGGTGAAGTTTGAGCAACCTGGTCTAGTGGAAGGTGTCACTGCCCATGCCGGGGGGGGGCTGGAACGACATGATATTTAAGGTCCCTTTCAACCCAAACCATTCTAGGATTCTATGATAAATTGGTCCATATATTCAGAACTTGTTATGGGCAGGTTGATAGACAAGTAGCATGAAACCAGGTAAAACAGTAATGTTGCACAAAATTGATGCAACCCATTCTGCATACATTAAAACTGCCTCACTGACAGACCTTAGAAAGTAATTACCATGGTGAAATCATTAACTAGTACTATGCTAACTCTGGGGAGCTCTGCAAACAAAGATTCCCTTTTAGTTTGTCAGAGACACAAGAGAATAGTATCTTTCCGTTCAGGATTTATGGGCTGAAATACTAAAAGAGTTTGTTATCCGAGTCAGACAAGCCTATAACAGTAAAGCCTTCACTTAAAAGCTCTGTTGATAACACTAGTTACTTGTTACAGACATATTCACAATCCCAAGAAACTTTCTTTAACACAATTCAGGTTGCACTTTGTTACTTTAGGAGATATCAGATGATTACAAGCCACTAAAAGGTGTATTTAATTTTATGTCTCTCATAGCAAATAGCCCCATTTTAAGTTTAATAAAATTAAATACACAATGTCTATTCTTATGGTATTGTCTCAATCAAAATATACTTTTGAAGAGAATGAAATGTTTTGACTGCTATCAAATTAACAGATCTACCAAAAAGTAATTTCTGTACTGGCTTTTTCCTACACTCACCAACCAAATATTCAGGGCCCCAATTCTTTACACATTCATGACTAAAAAGACTATGTGTAGTCTTTGAGACTTTTTCAGACAAAGGAGAGACCCTTCCTCACCTGTAGTCAGAGATTTTGTCTATGTGATTTACTCAGAGTGTGTATGTCAATTGAATTACTTAAGTCAAAGACCTTTTCACCATGTACCTGGTAGAATCAACACTTAATACCCAGATGAATAATAGGCTTTGCAGCTTGGGAATCAGGTCCTCCTGAATACCAGAGTCAGCTATCTATAGGTGATTACTGGGTGTATACTCCACTTTTTAAAAGTATAAATACTCTGAAACTTCATGGCCCATCACCTTAATTAGCCAGACTACTAGACAAGTAAAGAGACATTTTATTATCAGTGCTAGGGAAAAAATGGTTTCACCTTTCATTGCTTGCATGGAGAAATTACTAAGACATCTGCTGAGAATTGCACTGAGAAGTGTACTGACATCACTGAGATTAAACTTTGTATAACTTAGTATCAGTGAATGACATCAGGGATTCCTCAAGACCACAGAGGAACTGAAGCTCTCTTCTCATCTGGCATATGTGTTCACACTGCTGAGGGCTCACTCTCACTGGGGGCTTTGAGAGTAGTTTTCACCCTTTCTCTATTCAGCCCACAGATTCTCTTGTGATTAGTCCAACAGCATGAAAATGATAGCAGGATATTTTTAAAGGTATATTTATCCAGTCTGCACTGGATGGAGTCATGCCCTGCACTGGGCTCAGCAGTTGATGAGCTTTATTGCATGGTTGCATCACTGATTCATTCAATTAGAAACCTGATAATACTTATTTCATAAAATACAGAATATGTGACTACCTTAGAGCTTTGAGGTGTAACTAGAAAAGGACACATCTTTGACAAACTGGTTTGGTTCCTGTACCCATTGTTTGGTATTCTGAATACTTCAAGATGCTAGACATTATGCAAAGACTGGGCATTTTCAAACTAGAGGCATTATAAGGCAATAAAACACAGAAAGGAGCCAGGCATATTGCAGGGAGCTGTGACATGGCAAACAACCATATAGAAAAACACTTTTAAAATTTTTTGCTTCCCATACATCTCTTTAATGTAGGCTGCCACACAGAATAAAACAAATGCCCTACATAAACTAGTGCATTATGTCAATAGAGTCATCTTTATCAAATGTACTTGTAATCCTGCCAAAGAACAATATGAAAGCTATTTGACAAGACTCATTTTTCTTGAGTAAAACAGACACTTTGTGGTCATGAATGAAAATGCCATCTTCTAGCTGCTAAATATTGAAAGCATGTACATCTCATTTCTCTAGCTTTTTGCCCACTTCTCAGTGATATTTTAAGTCTCTAAGAATCTTGAATTGCATACCCTGACTACTACTCTAATTTCTGCTCCTGTCTTAACCCTTTTAATTGGTTTTTGAAAAGCATAACTTACAATAGAATATTCTTTACTCCATATTCTTTATTTTACTCTACCTACACATGAGGTAATAAAACAACAGAATTTCCAAAAGGAACAGAAACAGGGGGTGAAATGCCATTTTATATTAGCTCTCCATAAAACAGAATTTTACAGAACCACTCCTAGTTCCATGCTAAAAGAAATGTGGCCAGATGTTTGTCCAGTCAGCACTGTGGGTGAATTTGGCTATGATCCTGGTAAGGGACCTGTAAAACACAACCCCATGCTCCCATTGCTCCACGCTGAGCATGGTTCTCACTGAGTGAATCAAACAGAGTGACTACAGCCCCTCAGGGTGCATGCTGGTAATTCTACTAAGCCAGTAACAGTCATCTGTCAGAAAAGGCACAGTTCCAGTCCCCCTCTTTCTCTCAGTCCCTGCAGCACATTTATGCCTGGAATCCACAGACTTAAGCAGCTTTGGTATGACAAATTAAACAGCCTATGTTGGAACTACTTCCTCCAAGTATCTTACAGACTTAGAAACAAGACAAGTAACTGGGTTTACTGTATTTTTATTGTTAATACCACTCTTAAAATTACACCTAAACCAAACCTAAACCCATCCTCACTGCAGCTTGCACTGAACAGACATAAAACCAACAAACTGTTTTGCCTTTGAAGTGCCTTATAGAGAGAAGATGAGCAGGAAGAGGTTATAATTGGTTCCTATGAAAAAGCATCTCCAGCAAAAGAGTTACGTAGCTATGCTCAGACTCTGACAAAGCTCACGGCAGAGACTTGATGCTTGAAAAAGAAGAGAAAGAAGGGTTTAGGGCTATTACATAGATTTTGTGCTATGCATTATCAGCAACATGGGTGAAAGCATGAAAGTGAATGTACAAGACTGCCTTAAAATACCGGTATCATTTGTATAATGGCAATGAGGATACTTGTTGGTGACGTAGATTAGACATGGCTTGAAAAGTAGAGAGAAGTCATTTGTATTTCATGCAGTGAAGAAAGGCAGCCAATGGCACTGTGCAAAAAAAAAAAAAAAAAAGGGGTGACATTTTCTCAGGAGCTGAGAAAATGACCTTTGCAATTGGACAGAAAGACAATGAAAGTGTTGTTAAGTGCATATATGTTATGCATATAGCTCCTGGCAGCTGGTTTCCTGGGGGGAGGTGGGGAGAGACCATGGGAGCTGAGAAGAGAAGGTAAGCCAAGCACACCTGAAAAAGATAAAAAGCAGTAACAGGACAGATATCAACTGCTGAAAACAAAGCACAGCCCACAGATTAAAACTTGAACAGCTGTTTTGGATGTGAAAAGAGGCAGCACAAGTGTATCTACCATTAAGTGAACTGTAATTAAAGGTTAGAAATACTGGTAAGAAACTTATACAAATCTGAGACTGCAGTCTGGAAAGCAGCAGTAATGAAGACTATATCAAAAACAGTATCAGTCCTGAAACACTTAATCACAACTGGATTCAAGGTAACCCAGACAGTTCTTGGCGTTTGCTTTCTTAAAACAGAGGGGAATCTCAATTGAGTTTAAAAGAATTACAATATATTTCCTGGTTTTTTTTCCCAGTGTCTCTACAGATTGCCCACTGGGACTTAAAAACTGTGAGCAAGCAGAGATGAAGGGCAAGTCTTAAGAAAGGGCCTGTCTTCTGCCAGAACTCTTGAGCACTGATTTGGGGATACAAAGATGTGGATTTGGATTAGCAGGCTACCCATTGATTCTCCCAGCATACTGAATCCCCCTGGATTGCAAGGGCCTGGATATAGTATAAAGAGTAAAGGAGTTCCTGCTTTGTCCAAGAAAAGAACTTTTATTTTCTCATTCTGTCCAGGTGGTGTTGTGCCATGGAAAAGGGATTTGCTGTAAGCCTTTAAGTGTTGTAGTCTGACAAAATATTCTATTAAAAAGTTCCATGTGGACAAATCAGACTACAGCACACATTTAGGAAGACTCAGGAGACTTACAGGAGTACTTTCATGCAGTGATAGCAACAAATACTATGACAGCTAGCGAAATTCAGCTGTGAGCTGCTAATTATTGTGTGCTCCAAATGTCTTTCACAGACTAAAACCCTCTGCAGTTCAAGCTCTGCAGTCTCCGAAAGGCTTATCTGGAGTTTATCCTCTGGAGGCTGTGGGGAGAAATGGAATGATCCTTCCCTGACTAATTATGTAGCATTATCTGCCTTCTCAGATAGAAGATGAAAAGTCAGTTTTGAGAGCATTTATATTTTGGGATTTTTTTTCTTTTTCATATTTAAAAAATAGTTACTTGTTTTTACACTTATTAAAGAAAAAAAAGCTTTTACATATAGGGCTAGAAATGATCCACCATTATTTTCCCAGGAGGAGGAAAAGTTGTCTGTGGGATAATGAATTCCTCTTTCGGTGCTTGCATACAGCCTGGTGGTGTCAGCCCAAGCTGTATCCAGCCTGGGAAGAAATTATACCACTCCAAGGCTGCCTCATAGTGGGGAGAGGTGCCATCTTTCTAGCATGGCCTGTAAGGAATCAAAGACAGGATTACCCTGTGATACTAGCTCACAGCACCAGTAAAAGGAAATAATCCTGTAAATCTTTAATATTCTACATACTCTATCTTGCTAGGGTTTTCCTCCTTTCCTCTTCTAGGACTAGAATCAATTTGTGTTTCATTGTGATCCTCAAGTTGTGAACTTCTAAATACACAGTTATCAGGTCTTGCAATCAGACAGCTCTTCATGGGACCCTGTCTGGGTTGTCTGGCAGGCTTTCACATGACACTGTCTTCTCAGCACAGCAATGTTCATGTGGTTTTGGTGGAACACACACACTTGTAATAGCTTTCTTTTCTACCTGCTAAATGCATTTAATGACCAACATTTCTCACCTAAGTAATAGCACAGCTCTACATTCAGCCTTCGCTTCTTGCCAACAGATTCCCTTCCACTGAGTAATGGAATTGTTACATTGTTTTAATTCTTTCTATACTGTTTTCAAATGTAATGTGTTTCTTTAGGAATGGGGGTTTGCTTCCACCATCTTGTCTAGGCTAAATCTCATAATTTTTAAGCCACAGTTCTGTATTTAAATATGAGGACAAGAAAAAAAAAGGTACCCTTCTACAAACTCATCAGCAGTGTTTATCTTAGACATGTTTCATTGTTTTACTGTATTCAGCAAATAGAAAACCACAAGCTTGGGTATCAGCAGTCAAGTCTGTAGCTTATAAATGGAATTAATAACATCATAGCCATAAGTTTAATATTTTGCTTGTGTTGTTGCCAGCTCCCTGATCGCTCTGCACTCACTGTAGAAACAAACCTCTGGTGCTGGCCCAGAATAAGAATGTATTTGGGTTTTGCCCCAGTGTTAGGTTTTGAGTTCCTGTCTGCAATAATTAATTATAAACCACTGCTCCCAGGCCTTCCTCTCTATTACTGTTTTCTAAAGAGCAGCTCCTGATTTTGTATACAGGATGATTATTATTTCTTCCCAGGTGTATTACCTTACATTTATCTATATTAAATCTCATTTCTCTTTCCTCTGTCCATCTCTCAGAAGTTTTCCCTAACTTTATTCTCCAGTGAGGAGAGATCCTTTCTCAGAGCTGCTTTGTTTACGCAATGCATTGCTAGAAGTGCATAATAGGTAAAATAATTGTGTATCACTTCTAGACTTTTCATTTCCTCTTTTCTGCATTCCAGCTCTGCTCCCTCTGATGTAGTCATTGACTTCAATTCAATCAAGAACAAGCATTTAAAGAGCTGGTCCATTGTTTCAATAATGGCAATAGTCCAGTTATTGAAATTTCTTAATCCTTTGTTCGGATTAAATTTCTTGTTCTCTTCTGAAACAAGCATGGGGAATGAGAGAAGAGATTAAACTATATTACACCGCATCCCAAGCCTACAAAAAGTAATTCATAAAAGTGATTTGTAAATAATCTCAGTGTCTGCTGGTTTTCTGCACCTGAAGGAAGTTGTGTAATTTCATGCCAGCACTTTCATCTTGGCATGTTTGGATTCATCTGTGTCTCTGCTGTATCCAAGTTTGACTTTTAGCTGACAGATACTTGGTTCTGGGCTAGCTTTTGGCACAGCAGCCCCAGTACTGTACATCACCATTGATTTGTACCCTGATGTCTCTCAAGTCTTCTATAATTCTCTCTACATATCCGCAAAATTAAGATGAAGTAGCTGAGAGCAACCCTTTGGGTTTTGGATAGCCTTTGACAAAATCTTGCCCAGGAAGTAGATTTGCCTGGTCCCAGCCAGCAGTCTAACTGAATCTGAGCAAGGCCTTCATACAGATGAGAAAGTGAATCTTTTCTACCAGTGTCACTTGAAATGTTCTTGAAATGCTCTATAGATGACAAGAGTTGCTGCAGTAGTTTCTCAGGGGTTTGGGAGTTCATGCTCCCTTCCTGGCTTTGGCACTAATGATCGCACAGTCCCGCAGGGAGCCAGCTCAGCAATGGAGCTAATTAATTACTGCAGACAGGAGCTCAAAATCTAACATTGTTGAAAAATCAACTGCCTGCGCTGTTTTGTCTGCAGCTGGTCTCTAATGGCTGCATTTGGGGAAAATCTTTAGCACAACTCAGAGCAAAAATGCTCTTTCTTTCTCTCTCACTCTGCTGCTAAACTAATACAGCAGTGAAGATGGAATAGTACCAAATGCAACAAATTAGAAAGTGGCTAACTAATGTCAAATTAAGAAAAATTAGTTCTTAACAGTTTTAACACTAGAGTACTCTTAGCATAGGTACAGCTAAAAATGTAAGAATGGAAGAGACCATCTCAGTCACTGAGTCAGACCCTGCAAACACAAGCTGTCATTCAATAATCACCAAGTCCAGAATGATCCACAGAATACTGACCCTGCATGTTTACATGCAAGACAGGTCTCTTTCATCATTTTACAATAATCTTAAGACCTACTGTGAACACAAAAATTCATATCAATAATACACTTCAGGAAACAAAAAAGGTAATCATGGACATTGTCCATGTCTGAGGACAGAAATTCCCAATCCAGCCCTTCTCCCTTCCCACCACATGTACCAGCACACTAGCATCAGGTCAGGTCACAAGTTTAAAACTTGCTGTATAAAAGAGCAATTCATTTTCAGATACATGAACTCCCTGAAATCAGTGGAGAACCAGCAGGATTTTTTGGGGTTTAGTTCAAGCTTAGTTCTTGGCTGCAAAGCTCCCTGGACCAGCCTCCTGCTCAGCTGTAAAAATACCAGGACAGACCACGATAGCTCTGACTTAGATAAGGATAAACTGCTATGGAACTGTACTTCAGAGATGAAATCTCTCATTGCAGCAAAGCCAACTAAACAGTTAGCTGCCACTGAAAAGAGCAGCTCCACACAAGTCTGTCCCAACTGGCACTGCTATTCAATAAACTACTCAGTAATTACTTACTTTATGGTGATGTATATTTTCTTCTAGTTCAGCTTGCCATGGCCACCAGAAAAAGTGGAAATGCATGGCCAAGGAGGAGGGGGAGAATCAGAATGATCTCACTTTTTTTGTACTGGCAAACTGCAAGCATTGTGGTTACATTAGAAAGCTGTGCTGCATAAGCACTTCCCCTTGAATGCTCCTATCCCCCTTTTACCATTTGTGTCCCAGCATCCACAGTCATATAGCCTATGTCAGACAGGATCAATGCCTAATTAAACTCAAGAAATCTGGAGAAGTAAAAGGTTTTTTTCTTGCTGATGGCGGTGTTCCCTGATTGAGTTCATGTTAGAGCTGAATAAGATTTGCCTGTCTGATAGTCCAATAAGAAAAAGGTGTGGTAGATAAGGAGTTGGAGGAGCTGTGGACAAAATTTTCAGATTTACCAAGGAGGCCCATTCCTAAGTGAATGTTGGCAACAGCCTGCATCAAGCACAGAGCTGGACTAGATGATTTGCACATATCCTTCCCAAACATTTCTGTGATTTTATAATTCTCTACCACAGGAATTAAAAGTCATACACCTGTACAAGCACACATTGAGAATGCAAGTGTCAGACCTCCATAGTTCCAGACACTTTATCAACCAATCTATTGATACATGCAATGTATCAGCAAATGTCAGCTGTAATACACAATAACTGATTTTCCTCTGTATGAAAAAGGGAGTAACTATTAGGATATGACCTTGCCCTACACACAGCATCAGAAAAAGCAGTGCCCATGATTCAAGATGGATATATAAGCACTAGAAAAAAAATTCAGAGGGCAGAAAAAATGATCCAGAGGTTGAAAAATAACACCTAAGGTATAAGGTTTAAGACATCTATTAAATCTGTCAGAGAAGAGTGGTGACTGGATCACTGCACCCAGATAATACACACACAGAAAAGGTACTTGATTGTAGGATGAGCTTTTCAGTCTTGCAGACAGAAACATAAAAAGACATAATGAATGGAAACTGGAGTCAGACAAATTCAGGATTGAAATGATGTGATTTCTTAGCAGTGGGGCTAACTAGACATTGGAACAACTTACCTGAGGAGGTGGTAAGTCACCACTGCTTGGAGTCTTTCAGGCAAAATGAGGTATTTTCCCAGGAGACATATTCCAGTGCAGCCTCTAGGAAATCTCCTGAAAGAGATTAGGCAAAATGATCACTTGTTTACAGCCTACCAGACAGGAAGCTTTTTCATACAAGCCTATAAATGTACCCCAACAAAGTGCCTGCTATGCTGTTTGAGCTGGGGAACTGAGGCTGGGCCTACAGTATCAAATTTATTATGTCCCTTCAGGAAGAAATAGTGCCCTTGTATCCCAGGCACAAATTTGATTTAAATATTTATCATCTGGTAGCAGCAGATGGATTTTTAAAATAAATAAATAATTTTTGAAAAGAACAGAAATCAAACATATACTGCTTATAAATATTTACGTAGTTTTCATGGATAATGTTGGCTTTTGTGTTTCTCTCTTTAAAAGCATTTTGCCAAGTGCCATGACTTTAAAAGTCAGAGATATCTAGCTGTGCATGCATATATTTTTCTGGCAGGCACAGTGGGGAAAAAAAAAAAACTAATTGAAGATAACATCAAAAAGAATTTTAGAAAATTTAAAATAGCCAACTTTTGATAACTTACTCTGTGTGTGCCTTTTTCTAAGCAATATTATTTTTTTAAAACTATGTTCGTGTTATGACATGGTCACTATCACTGCCACACCTTGAATAAGAAAAAATAGGTTGATGACATTATGAAGTTTACAATTGCTCAAATCTTCAGGGAACTGCATCACTCTCTGTGACATTAAACAATTTTAAAAGTGCCAGGAGCAACCATACCAATATCAAAAAACTATGAATTCTCATAATTTCCATCATTTCACAGGTGTCATATCTTAATCCATTGTGTCCAAGTATATTATGCAACATAGTTGCTTGCTGACTTTCCACAGGTCAATTATCATAGACTATAGCACTGTTTGGGTTGGAAGGGACCTTGAAGATCAGCCAGTTCCAGCCCTCATGCCATGCACAGAGATGCCTTTCACTAGACCAGATTTCTCAGAGCCTCATCCAAACTGATCTGAACACTTCCAGGGATGGGGCATCCACAACTGCTCAAAGCAACCTGTTCCAGTGCCTCACCACCCTTACAATAATGAACTTTTTCCTAATATCCAATCTAAACCTAACTCCTTTCAGTTCAAAGCCATTCCTCCTTGTCCTATCACTACATGTCCTTGTGAAAAGCCTCTCCCAGCTTTCTCGCAGCCCCCCTGTATGTTCAAAGGCAATAATCAGGTCTCCCCAGAGCCTTCTGTTCTCCAGGCTGAACAACCCCAACTCCCTTGGTCTTTCCTCACAGGAGAGGTGCTCAGCCTCCTAAACATCCTGCTCTCCTCTGGACTCATTCCAACAGGCCCACATCCTTCTTATGTGGGGGACCCCAGAGCTGGATGTAGCATTCCAAGTGGTGTCTCATGACAGCAGAGTGGAGGCAGAATCCCCTCTCTCACCCTGCCAGCCATGCTGCTTTTTGTTGTCACCTTATTGTAAAAGCTCCCATACCTTCTCAGTGATTTCTCATGGACAGCTCCTCACAGCACTGACTCCTTCTTCACAGCACAGCCAACAAACTCCATCTCTCCTCACTCAGCTAACCCACCCTTTTGTAGCATTCACCTTCTTATTGGACACAGCTGTTAAGGCCTATTAAGGACAGGCCTGTTCCTAATCTTTGGTGATTGGTACAGCTGCAACTCCTCACGTATGAGATTACCTTCTGCACTATTCTCTTACATTCTATCCCTCCACAGCTTTTGGTGCAGCCCAGGACACGTTTGGCTTTTTGGGGTGCAAGTGCACATTTGTTGGCTCATGTCAATCTTCTCATCCACCTATGCCCCCAAGTCCTTCTCTTCAGGGCTGCTCTCAATCCCATCCCTGTCCAGCCTGTATTCATGCCTGGGATTGCCCACACACACAGCGTTGCACTTGGCTTTGTTGAACTCCATGAGGTTTGCAGAGTCCCATGTCTGGAGCCCGCCCAGGTCCTCCAGTGCATCCCTTCCCTGCAGTGTGCCAACTGCACCACAGAGTTCGGTGCTGTCAGCAAACTTGCTAAGGGTGCCCCCAACACCCCTCTCTATGTCACCTTGCCAAGGTGTTAAACAGTGCCTGTCCCAATACAGACCTCTGAGGAGCACCACTCCATCTGGACATTGGGCATTGACCACAACTCTTTTGAGTGAGACTATCCAGCCATATCCTTATCTGCCAGCTGGTCCATCCATCAAACCTGTATCCCTCCAGTTTACAAACAGGGCTATTGTACAGGACAGTGTCAAATGCTTTGCACAAGACCAGATAGATGATGTCAGTTGCTCTTCTCTTATCCACCAATGCTGTTATCCCATTGCAGAAGGCCAACAAATTTGTCAGATTTGCCCTTAGTGAAGTCATGCTGGCTGTCACCAATCATTTCCTTATTTTCCACGTGCCATAGGGTAGTTTCCAGGTGGATCTGCTCTGTGATCTTGCGAGATACCAAGGTGAGACTGACTGGCCCCTAGTCCCCTACATCTTCCTTTTCTCCATTTTTAAAAATGAGGACTTCCCCTTTTCCATTCAGAGGAAACTTCACCAAACTGTCACAGCTTCTCAAATACAATGGACAGTGGCTTAGCCACTTCCTCTGCCACTTCCCTCAGGACCTGTGGATGTATCTCATCTGGTCCCATGAACTTGGGCACCTTCAGATTCTCAAAACCTGATCTCCTAGAGCAGAACTCGATCTTCTTTCTTTGAGTCCCTGTCTCTGCCCTCTGTAACTTGGGCACTGTGGCTGGAGAACCTGTCAGTGAAGACTGAGGCAAAAAAGTTGTTGCTTACCTCAGCTTTCCCCATACACTAGATAACCACATCCCATTTCCTTGCAGACAGGGCCCACATTTTCACTAGTCTTTCCTAGTTATTACTGATAGCTCAGGACATTCTAATCAAACCTCTGTCTCATCTATCTGTCAAATGGAAATGAAACAACAGAGAGAAGTTGCCAGAACGACTACATGGGATCCTTTAAAAAATACAAAAAAAGGAGAAAGATCTTGTAATATCCTTTATCCCACAGGTCATTCTGAACACTGCCTCTTGAACAATGCTTCTTCAGCTTACCTTGTTCTTACAAATAAGCACTAACCTTCCTACAAACATCAACTTGAATATTCAAATTTTGAAAGAATGCTATGTTTATACATATATTAAACAGTTACTCAAAGACAGCAATTCTGCAGTCAGTGCTTTGGGGATATATTTGCCATGCAGTTACATAGATACAGAATTTATGTTGTAGTCATGATTGTATCTCCAATCTGAAACACTGCTTTGTCTCACTCAAGGGGGAAGGCAGGTCTCCTGATAAATGTACTGGAGGAGAATGTGCTTTGCTCTTTGTCATACTGCTGTCTGCCTCCATGACCTTGCAGCAGATATTCACAATTTCTATAAACTTCTGGTGACTGAAAAAATTACCATCCCCTTCTTTCCTGCTCCTCTCAGTACTTACAACCTTAATTAGGAAGTAAAACAGAATGAAAAGTAAAACAGGTTTTAAGAAGCAGCTATGTTGGATGCCCATTATTCCACAGCAACAACTCTGGGCCTGAAAAACACACTTAAAAGTGCATCTTCTGTTTTTACCAAGAGGGAGGTAAACCCTGGAACAAAGCCACATCTGACACCTCTATGTGGCAAATGCATCTGTTACTGAAGCTAAACCCTGCAGGGGTGATGAACAAGAGGCCACGAGCAAACCATATCTCTCTCTGGCTGCACACATATGGGCTCATGCAGCAGTTTGTGCAGAATCCTCCAGCCAGGTCTGAGCTGGACTCACAGCACTGTGTATTTGCATGTGACCACAATGTTGTATCTGACCTAATTAGCACCATGTCCAACCTAATTAGCACCACCTACCACAGGGTTAAGTACTTTGGGTGCAACAGCACTCATACACAAGTCTACAGCTGCTGTCTCCTATTCCACAAGTAACTTGATGAATATATGCTAAGTCCTGTGCTCTGTTGCATGGTGCAGAGGTGCCCCCTGTCATGCTTGTGTTGCTTGTTTTTTTAAATAGCAAACACAGATAATTTTATTTTATTGCTTCCAAGGCAATATGCTGCTTTGGTAATTGCTGTTTTTCTATTCTTCTATATAACTGAATGGGAAAAAGAATGCTTAGCACACCAAGATACTAGGATGAAATATTTTTAGGATATGCTTCTACATGTGTCTATAAAGGACCCAAACAGTAGAAACAGTTAGGTGAAAAGAAATTCCTAAATCTCTATGCTCAGCTGCCCATGTAAGTGCTGACTCTCTGCTATCATATCTCTGGGGCACTAATTTACAATTCTGTAAGATGTTACTGTAAACTGCTTAGTAGCAATGCTATGTCCATTTGCACAAGCATGAATGATGATCCAAGGTGTGAAAGCAACAGAAAATAATCCTTTGATATTTATATATGACCTTAGGGAAGTACATCTCCTCCAGGACATAGCTTTGGGAATTTTTTCTCTTAAAAAAATTAAAAACCCCAAATATATATATATTCTATTTAATCTCTTTTAGCTTATCAAATAAACTGATAGACTGTGCCTGTTTCAAGTTAACACATGGACACATTAAGTGTAGTAACAAAATCCAAAATTCCTACAAGCAACTAAACTGGGCATTATCTGCTGGCAGTTTATAGTATGTCATGGTAATAGAAAATCTTGAGAGATCTGAAAGATGCAGCAATTGCTCCAGGGAGTGTATTCCATATGTTGAGGGTGACCAAAAGGACATCATTAACACAGCAACGAGAAAAGCAGATGGAGTAGATATGGAGACAGAGAGAGGACAGGCAACGACAGGAAAAGACAAAGTTGTGAAGTGCTGTGGTGCAACTGAGGCCCAAGCTGAGCTGACAGAGCACCCAGGTGCTGCTGAGTGGGTGGGCTCCATGGGCTCCTGAAATAATAACCAGGAAAGGCCTCAGAAGGAGTGAGTGCTTCTGTGCTGGGTTAGCTCCCACAGCCGGCTCACTTGGGTGGGATAAGCACCTGTGCTGGCACCAGGGAAGGGACAGGAACCAGCCCATGCTGGGGGCTGAGGAAGGAGCAGCAGCACCCTGCTGGCAGCAGGCAGCCATGAGCTTGGCTTAACATCAGAATCAGGTCACAGCCCAGCAGCCGGCAACAGCCCTACACAAACCAGCACAAGCCATGGCTGCTCTGCAGCCCTGCATCTCTCACCGCTTGTCCCTGCTGCGGGCCCAACTGCCTCATATTGGAGAAATAAGCTGGTTGTAAAAGGCTCCTCTCCTCCCTCCCCCATGCTATTTTTCAGCCAAATCAGGTTCCTAATCTGGTTTATCACACAGCTGAACAAAACAACTGTGCCAGCAAACCAGCGGGCATATCAAAGAGACAAGCACGGATGGCTGGGAGCAAAAACTGTCTTAGGCCAGCACAGCTGCCAAAAAAATTGTCAAACTGCATTCTCAGAGGGCTACAGGGTTTGCAGAGAGAGGGAAATCTATGGAGATACACTAAAGAGGTAAGTACAAAAAGGAACCACAAAAATAGGCCAGGGAGATAAGTGCAAGAATAGTGTTTCAAGGGACCTTTTTGACAGGTCAGGTCAGGCCTGGGAAAAAAAAAAAAAAAAAAAGCTGTCATAAGCAGGATGAGACATAACAAAAGCCTTAAAAGGCATATCTGTGATGTGAACAAAGATAAGAAGATACTTTGGAGAAGAAAAGGAAATAAAATTCATATACATCAAGATAAACAGGTCAAAAAAAGAGCGAAGTCAAAGATGACTCCCATGACTCCTACAGGTCTGACTGACAGAGCATAATTGTGCACCTTCCAGACAGAGTTGCAAACTCCTTATCCAGGAAAAAACAGTGCTCCTTGTGTAGGGACTGCAGATGGAGTTTCAACTCAGGAGGTTCTCTGAAACAATATACTCCATTTCCTCAACAGGTGGAAGCTTTTAATCCTGAATGCCTTCCTAAGTAGTTTTTTTCAAATTAGCTTGAAAACAAAAATACTTGCACTTGCTCATAAGGATAGAAGTGAACAGCATTGCCATGGAGGACAGGAGTCAAAATTTTTCAGATGCTTTGTAAATCTTTACTTAAGAATCCAGAATGGGCCAAAGTCACTTCTCTCAGCCTTTACCTTTGTTGGGGAAGAAGGGGTATTCACATTCAGAAGCCTTAACTCTGCCTCCACTGTAATTTTGCTGCTGTCAAAACATAGAACTGCAGCTAGGAGTGTTTAAGAGCTGATTTTGATGACAAATTTTTACATCAGGATGGAAAATGGGTCCACATTTGTCTGTTTCAGTAATGGAATGAAAAAGTCAGCCACTCTCAATTTTTGGAATTATACCCAACTTCTAGAGATATTTCCAGGCAATCTTGTCTCCTTCAGTGCCATCCAGTGGAATTAATGTGAAATATCACTCATGCACAGGGAGGATATACAAAAATACAACAGCACAGAGCACACAAAACAACTCTACATTTTCAGGAGCTGCTGTTCATACCAGGTAAATTGCAGGTTGTCAGGGATATTGGTAGAACAGTAATGAAAAACAGAACCATGATTTCCAATAGCTATAATTCAAATTAGATCTGACATTGTTGCCTGTATCTTCAGGAAAGCTCCTTATATAATTTCTAAAATAGTTATTTGTGTCTGAAAAATATGTAGGACATACAAAAGTCATACTGGTACAGCATGGTATAATGATTTAACAGCATCTGTTTGTGTAATGCTCCTATCCACAACTCAAGCCAGCAAAACATTATTTGTAATTTTGCTTCTCCTCTGAGGTATGAATACCTTAACTGAAAGATCAGGCATATCTGGATTTACAGGCACTCACATTATCAGTAATACAGGATTTTTAACATATATTCACACACATGTATATTGTGTTACACATGCAGACATGCATACCTGCTGTATACATGGATATGCACACACACAAATAAAGTGTAGGTATGCTGCAGCCTCACAATAGATTCTCTTTTACATAAAGCCTCCTTGCCCTTTTAGTACTTCCCTGAATCCTCTCGAATTACAATGAATTCATGCCAATATTTGCATTAACATTCCTAAGGCCATTTTCTTGATTTTTCCAACTCCAGGTTACAGCTGCCTGCCAAAGGCCTAAGGCTTCCTACCTAAAATCTCTTTAAAGGTGGCTTTCAAGATGGGTTTCTGCAACCAAATGTAGTTCTACCTCTTTTTCTTCCTTTATAGGACACAGAAAAGACAAGAAAACATCTTTTTCTAAATTAAAAAGTCAGAATATTTTCTTGGTTTTACTTACCCTAGCATATAACTATTGGAAATGGAAGAAAAAAAAGTCATTGAAATGCTAATGTCTCTGTGCTTGTGAGTTTTAACTTTCCTTTCTCTAAGTCTCAAATCCCAGTGGTTCCTCTGTCAATGCTCCCCTTCCCATCACAGCTTGTCCCTTTTCTCAGAGTCAAGATTTGATTCTGTTTGATTTTGTCTGCTCTATCAATGTGCTCTCATTCTTCTGGTTTCCTCACTGGCCTCCACATCTATTCTCTCATACAGATTCCTTGTCTATATGTTCTTGTTCCATTGCCTTGAACTCATTCTCCTACTTTTCTCCTTGAGGACTTCATTTCCTTCCTCACCCAATCCCAGTGTCCTGTCCCTATTGCTCTCATGTTAAGGTTTTCCACTTCCAACAGTTTCAGTCTTGCCTCCATACTTACTGTTCCCTTCCCTTCCGTCAGGTCCTTGTTCCCTCACCATTCCAATAAGACACACTCAAAAACCCGTGAAAAAGAGAAAACAGCAGCTTTTGGGGAGCATGGGGGATGATTTCCATAGTGTCACCCAGTCCACAGACCCACCCCAGCCCATAGTGGCAAACAGAGGTCTCTTTTGGGCCCACACCAGGGGAACACATGACTGCAATACTAGTAAGGATGGCAGGGAGACATCCTAATTCAGGAACACGGAAAATGCATTTCTTCAAGGCTCATAGATTATGCTCCATGCAGTCAGAAGACCAGACACCTCAATTTAGCTTTCTTCTGACAAATTCCAAGTTTGCTCTAGAGTATAAAGGCATTTAAGAACCTCAAACATAAGCTCTCCACAATAATTTACCCTAGAAAAAGCCCTTTTTGCTAAGATCATATTTGGTAGTAGTAAAGTCATCTTAAACTTCTATCCTCAATATGGAACATTTCATGCCAAGCAGTGGACTTCTGGCAAGTGGCATGTTACCTAAGGCATAGTTTAGCAAGAAAAATTTAGCAATTGATATGCTACCTTTAGCTGTAGTTAAAGTTTAACAAACTTATTTAAAGAACAACAACTGACAACCCTATTGTAGGCAGTTATATATGTAAAGTATAATGTATTACTAAATGCAAAATAGTGTTTAAGTTAATAATAAGAGCATGTAAGTGTAAAGGAAAATTATTTTGAATTAACCTTCCTTTCCTCCCTTAGTTTTTATACTCTGTAATTACAATACATTTTCCTCAGCTGAGCAATCTCAGAAGAGTGGATGATTTTGTAATCCAGAAGTGCTTATGGCAGCATAAGAACAGTTGCATAACTGTAGTGAAACAAAAACACAGATCTACTCTAGTTTCCATTGACAAGCCTAGATAGTAATTAATGCTCTTCTAGCAAATAATTTCTTTTATTCCAAGGATTAGTTTACTGAACAGTAATGACTGGGTACTTTGGCACATACAGACACATCTCTGTGGAAGTGCTGTCCCTTGCCTGGGTAGGAGAACTTCAATGATCTGCTCTAGCAGAACACAGAACATGGCATCAGGAAACAGCAAAACGTTTCTGCCGCATCCTTCTTCAAGCTGCATTTCTAATGAGCTCAAACCAGAGCTCTCCAGTAGTTTACTTATTACATATAGCAGAGACCAACCAAAGATGGTGTTCAGGGGATTTACTGTGCCAGCCCAGTAGGATTCCACTGTTACTGCTTTCTGTGGCAACAACTCTGAGCTCCCTTTGCATTGCATGATGTTAAGGGCACAGCTCTCATGTTGAGTAGGGAATGTAACTGCACAGAACATGATTGAACTCCATGGGAGATACTGCCCTCTATGTTTCAGTGGGACTTGACTTTGAAGAAACAATAATTCACTGGTTCATAAAGGCACAAATAAACTTCTTATACAAGAAGTGCAGGTGCAATACTGTGATTTATAGACGCTGGTATGATTCACCTTGAGATTTTTGTTGTATCTTGCCAAAAGCAGCTATTATCAAACCCCAAATGACTCCTAACAACACTACTATCAACATGGCATTTAGAAGTTCCTTCCCTAATGGGAACAAAACCATCTCTTTTCTTCCAATGTTGAAAATTAAATGCACAGCATTAACACCATCAGTGAGGTGTTTAACCTCAAAATTGCCTTTCCTAGTGAGAATGAAAATCGTACTTGTTTTGTTTTTCAAAATTAACAGCAGTGTTTTTCTCTCTTTTCTAATACACATACTTATCAACCTGAGACACAGTATATCTCTTAGTGCTCACAGAGTACTGCAGGTATACACCTATGCTTGTCTGTGCTCACCATCCCATACTCCAGGAGTAGGATTTATCCTGTTTCCAGTGTGATTCAAGCACACATTAATAAAGTAGAAAGAATATGACTGGAAAAAAGCAACTAGGGAAGATGAAAGGCTCATTTTAAGTCATATTTGTACCAGCAACAATACATTGAAGCAGCAGTAACACCAGAGAAAATTGACCCAAAATTAAAGCATAGGGCTCCAGAAAGGTATCAGACTAGAGAAGTTCCTCACTACAACCAAAAACTGTTGTGAGCCATTCTACATGCATGCAAAACTGCTCCTGATTTTTCTCCAGATGTCACCAATATTTGTGTCCACAGGTATAGTCAGCAGGCAAAGAGGTGAAATGGTTCTCAGTTAATTTGTCCTCTAAAACTGTGCAAGAGTAAGTTCTTTTAATCAGTCCTTTAGCCACTCTAAGACTGGATAATGTGCTGAGTCTCCAACACTCCCTGGAACAATTCTTCTGCAGGAGCCCAGGACTCACACGTGAGTCCACATAATCTTATGCACACTGGGTGACTGGAAGCACTCACAAAGCCCTGAGGTGTGGAGTCCTGTCTCTGTGGTTTGGCTGTCATTAACCCAGCAACACCAGAATATGAGAACCCTCTCTGGAGTATGAAATCCCAGAGGATTTCTGGAGATCCCTCTGAGTGTATGAAACATTCCTATCACCATCCTGTGGAATCTAACCCTCCCCAGCTCCCACCCTTAACTGGTATCTGAGCAGCTCAATGTGGGCTAGTCCTTAGTCCACTTGGCAACTCAGATGCTTGTGGAGGAGGACAGGACATCCTTGTCTGTACTGCTTGCTCTTCTTCTTCTGCAAGAGTACAGACAATTCTGCTGCAGCTACTCAGGCTTGGTTGAATTCCTGCTCTCTCTGAGGGGCAGATCTCAAGCCTGGGTCAAGTCCCAGCCTTTCATTAGAAAGCAAACTAGTTCATTGAAGAGCATAAACAGGCTGGCAGAATGGATGAACTTGGCTGAGGTGCAAACTCAAACCTATGTTTGCCAAGGATTTCATTCACCCATCAAGATCTGTATGGACCATGAAGTCAAGAACTGTGGTATCACAGACTCAGAGGTCTAGGAGACAGGCTCACCTCACCTCTAAGCAGAAACCCTAATGTGATAGACCATGCCTCTCCTGTATTTGAGGAATTACATTACAAGATAACTACATATGGGACTGATACAACTAATGCCTCAAAATAGATGTGGTGACTACAGTTTCTAAACTTTCTGACACTGTTTTGTAACAAACCCATTGTTCCAAGACACCCACAGCAGAGAGGGTACAAACTTTCTGTCCTTTTCTTCCTGTCAGCCCCATCCCATTCATTACTATTCCCTTGCTCTCTGCCAATGCACAAGGTAACATTGCGTGGCCTAACCAGAAAAGCAAAGAAAAAGCACTTCCATTCTATCAATGGATAAAGAGCAAAAGTGCATTGGACTTCTTTTTTCTGACTTCATTTTCTTAATCCCTTAGTTTTTGCTCTGTAGAGGCACTCTTAGTTAAACCACTACATAACAATTTCCACAAAATAAGACATCTAAGTCATTAAGGAGAAAAATACTCCTTCCTTCAATGCAATCTATCCTGTAGTTCAGTTCATGATGATATGTAGGTGTTAAAAAGTGAAAACTTAAGCAAACCCAGACTTTTAATTCAGGAGGAAAAATCAATACAACTCTCCAGGGACAGCCCTTTGGAATTCAGAATTCTTTCCTCTTTTGCACTGATTCAGCAAGCCCTAACTCAGACTGAAGCTTGTGGTATTTTCACAGTGTGCTTATCCCTTTTTCACAGAGAATTGTTCAAATGGTCTTAAATCAAATTCTGGAGTAATATTTTGCAAACTAAAGACAGCCTACAGAGATGCAAGAGCAATCTGAACCCTTTGTAGCCAGCAGTCCTCATTTAATACGTTCTCAAAAATGCTACAACAACCCATGCCCTTGCCACTACCTTTCTGTCACATGCCAATGTTGTAAAACCTGGAATATGTCAAGATTATTTTAAGTCTGGATAAGTCTTTGGTGCAAGCCATCAGGAAAGGAGACCTAATAGAGAACAGGCAGCATCCCTTAGTCAAGGACACCTAGGAACTAACAGGCTTTAAGAATGGAGCAAATTAAGACATTGATGTACATCTATGTACACATTGCTAACTTGCCAAGTACTCAAGGTCCATATATCCTATACCTGAACTATCTTCTTATAATAGTAGAATTCATGCCTATAGGACAAAAGACCCCTGCCCAGGTGAAGACCCCTCCCCAGAGCATTGGATAGAAGTTAGCTAGGGTTACATAACTTGCATGGAAATTACTAACCAAGCATAATAGAGGGGCTTCTCTCGGAAAGTAGCTAACTCCAAACTTCTGCGTAGCAATAATGGCACGAAAAGTCTGGAGGGGTGCGCCTGATTTGTGGAATACCACTGAGCACCCAGGCTTGTGCAATTCTGAAATAAATAATCATGGTCTCTCTTGAGTATGCAATTTTGTCCTGTTGCACACCAGGCAACAAATCCGATTGTATAGACAAAACCGAGGAGGAAAAGGGCAAAGGACCTGAGGGTCCTTTTCCTTTCACTGGTGGAAGATGATCTGGAGGTGCTGGTGGAACACCAGTCAGCAATACATGAGCCAACAGTTTGCCCAGGTGGCCAAGAAGACTAGTGGCATCCTGGCCTGGATCAGAAATAGCGCAGCCAGCAGGGAAGGGATTGCCCCTTTGTACTCAGCACTGGTGCAGCCACACCTCAACTGCTGTGTCCGGTTATGGCCACTTAATTCAGGAAGGACATTGAGCTGGTGGAGCAAGGCCACAGAAGTGAAATGAAACCGAAGGGTCTGGAGCACAAGCGTTATTAGGAGTGGCTGAGGGAGCAGGGGTTATTAGAAGAACAGAAGCTTAGGGGAGACCTTATGTCTCTCTAGAACTACCTGAAAGGAGGCTGTACCGAGGTGGGGATCGGCCTCTTCCCCCAAGCAACCAGAGACAGGATTAAAGGACACAGTCTTAAGCTGCACGAGGGGAGGCTTAGGTTGAACATTAGGAGGAATTTCTTCACAGAAATGTTGTGAAGCATTGGAACAGGCTGCTCAGGGAGGTGGTGGAGCCACCATCCCTGGAGGTGTTTAGAGGAAGACACGACGTGGCACTTAGTGCAGTGGTCTAGCTGACAAAGCGGTGTTCGGTCGGAGGCTGGAGTCCATGATTTCAGAGGGCTTTTCCAGCCTAGGTGATTCTGTGATTCTGAGGTGAAACACCACTTGATCCCGAACAAACAACCCGTAAAGCAGAAGTTTTGTTCACGCTTTCGCCAGTCACAACGCAGGGCTGGCAGCCGAGCCCAGAGCACCTCTTTTCCCCCGGCACCCCGAGGTGTGCGGGTGGGACAGGCCACAGCCGGTTCCGGCTGAGCGTCAAGGCCCAAGCGGCCCGGGGCGCTTCCCTTCCCGTCCCGTCCCGTCCCTTCCCGCCCCGCCCGCTCCGGCCCGGCCCATGCGGATGTGAGCTCACGGCGCGCCGGGCGGAAGCAGCGGGGCGGGTGTTTCCGCGGCGGCGGCGGCGATGGCGGGGAAGGCGGCGGCGGGCGAGCCCCTGGGGCGGACGGCGGAAGAGGCGGCCTGGGCAGAGACGCTGCGCGGGGCCTGCGAGCCTGAGCACCACTGGCGGTACCGCCGGGAGTTCCTGCTGCGCAACGTGGGGGAGCTGCCGGCGGCGGGCAGCGCCCAGCTGCAGCGCCTGGTGTCCCTCTCCATGGTGTGGGCCAACCACGTCTTCCTGGGATGCCGGTGGGTTCAGCGGGACGCGCCGGGGGACGGGGGGACGGCGCTGCGCGGCCGCCTGACGAGGCCCCTTCCCTCCTTTCCTCTTGTCGCCCCTCCAGGTACCCGCCGCAGGTCATGGAGAGGGCGCTGGAAATGGCCGAAGGCATCCAAGTGACCAACGCGCCTGTCCACACCACGAGAGACGAACTGGTTGCCAAGGTGAAGAAAAGAGGCATATCAAGTAGCAATGGTTAGCAGATCATAGCTGTGACAATACATAGGAGTCTAGAAAATGCTTGTTTCTGAATGTTCTCGGTTTGCCTCGGGCTTAGAAAGTAGTCAAAATAATTTACTTTTTAAACTCCCGCTAATAGTTTCCTCTCTTTGTGCTATTCGTTTTCTAATACAGTGTCTCTAAAATGCGCATAATGTGTACATAGTCATTTGGTGATGTAGAGCTGTTGTTTTGAATTTCTACAGCTGGTGCACTTTAAACTGTTAACTTGTGCGTTGTGATATGGGCTGCTGTGCTCCAGCTTAAATATGTTCTTGTTACTTTGCCTTTGTTGCCAGTCAGGCATTGTTGCTGTGTAAGAAACCAAGTTTCTTAAAGTAATTCTCAGACAAATGTTTTAAAGATATTTTGCGGTATTAGTAGACAAAATACACTTCCTTTATTTTTAGATCAGATAGCCCCTTTAATGTATGTTGGCCAGTTTTGGTTTGGATTTCGAGAATAGAAATACATACTTGGATCCAAACCAACATCTGAAACCTCACATGAGTATTGTCCGGATTTTGTCAAAAAAACCCAAAATTCTGAAATAGTAGGTTAATACTTGAAACAATGGTTCAGGTATATACCCTTTAAATTCACAGATAATATTGCTAGAAAGTTTTAGATTATTTTTCTCTATGTGGCTGTTTGATAGTGCAGAAATCAAAGAGGATCACATATTTTACCTGTTTTGCAGAAGGGGTAGAGGAGCCATGCAAGAGACAAGCTGTTGAGAAAAGCAGAGACTCTAAGGATGTTGGAAAGGATGTGAAAACAACCAAGGCAGAAGGAGTGAAGGAAACTGAGAGCATCTTGCCCAAAAAGCAGGAAAAGGGTACTAGCAAAGATCCAGAAACTTCCCAGTCAACTTGCAGTTCAGATCAAGAAATGGTTGTAGTCTCAGACATAGAAACAGAAGGAAAACCTGCTAATGCTGAAAGTACTGCTGAGAAAAAGCCACCTTCATCTGAAAAAGAGCCAGGAAAGAAGCCTTGCTCAAGCCCACCTAAGGAAAGCAAGTGTGAAAATGTGCCATCACCTGAAAAGAAAACTACAGTAAGTGTAGCGCCACTGGCTGCCGAGAGCGCCCCTCAGGCAGCAGCAGTGGAGGCAGCAATACCACCAACCTCCAAGAGCACCCCACAGGCAGCAGCGGTGGCAGCAGCAGTGCCAGTGACCTCCAAGAGCACCCCACAGGCAGCAGCAGCGCCACCAACGTCCAAGAGCACCCCCCAGCCAGCAGCGGTGGCAGGAGCAGTGCCAGTGACCACCAAGAGCACCCCACAGGCGGCAGTGGTGGCAGCAGCAGTGCCATCAACGTCCAAGAGCACCCCACAGGCAGCAGCGGTGGCAGCAGCAGTGCCACCCACCTCCAAGAGCACCCCTCAAACAAGTGCTGCATTGCTGTCTTCCAAAACCCAGGTGGGTGCCCCAGCGTCAGTGCCCAAGAACGGCGCTCAGGTGAGCAGCTCGCTGCTTCTGGCCCCCAAGAGCGGGACTCAGGTGGGCTCCTCGCTGCTGCTGGCTTCCAAAGGGCCGGCTAAGGTGGGCTCCCCGCTGCTGGCCTCCAAGAGCAGCGCGGAGGTGGCCGCCTCGCTGCTGGCCGCCCGCAGCGGTGCGCAGCCGGGATCCTCGCTGCTGGCTGCCAAGAGCGGCGCCCAGGCGGCGGCCTCGCTGCTGGCCGCCCGCAGCGGAGCTCAGCAAGGGCCCTCGCGGGGTGCGGCTCAGGCAGGCGCTTCCCTGCCGGCCTCCAAGAGCGGCGCGCAGGCAGGCGAGAGCCCCGCCAAGGCTTTGTGCAAACCGCTAACCAGCGAAGATGCCAAGGAAAGACAACCTTTTTTCAACAGACTCTACAAAGCTGTAGCCTGGAAACTGGTTGCCGTTGGAGGCTTCAGTCCTAATGTAAATCATGCAGAACTTCTAAATTCATCTATTCAGTCTGTAAAAGCTACGTTAGATGTTGCTTTCGTTCCCCTGAAGGAGCTTGCAGACTTGCCTCAAAATAAAAGCTCTCTAGAAAATATAGTTTGTGAACTGAGGTGCAAGTCTGTCTACTTGGGTACTGGCTGTGGTAAAAGCATGGAAAATGCCAAAGCAGTGGCTTCAAGAGAAGCTTTGAAATTATTCCTCAAGAAGAAAGTTATTGTGAAGATATGTAAAAGAAAATACAAAGGTAGTGAAATTGAAGATTTGGTGCTTCTGGATGAAGAGTCAAAACCTTCAAATTTGCCTCCAGCTTTAAGAAATCCTCGCGAGATCTTGTAGGGGAGACACTGTTTGTACTGTGTATAGTATTTCAACACAAGGACTGCAGGTTAATTTTGTACTTTAAAAATGTAGGCTTCCAGATATTTTGTATTTCTTTCTCAGTTTTGCAAGACAATGATAGTTCTTTCACTTGGTAGCAATTGTATAAAACTTGTTAGAGATGACAAGTGCGCATTTAAAGGTATTGCCTTAATATACAGCACACTAGTGTGCTGTTGTATTTGCAAAATAGTCTACCTAACTCTTCTATTTTTAATTAAACTATTAAGGTACAATTTGCTGTTTAAAACCTGACGTTTTTGTAATTCTTACAATTTGATGGTAGTGTGCTCAATCGTCTACCATATCTTTTCTAGGCTTGTAGAAGTGTGTACATAGGGACCATAATACTTGAATAATTGAAAGTTGTTTAAAAATTTCAATCAAAAAGTTGAATTATATGTTTCAGGCTTGTTGCTCATAATGTTCACTGTTGCACATACTAGGAGAGAAAGTAGTTGGTTGACTATTTTTATGGGATGTTTTCATAACACTTGCAATATAAGTGACATCCTGATCCCATTTAACATTATGCTATCAGGTTAGAGCCCTTTTAATATCACATTGGCAAATTAGCAATTAGCAGTCAAGTCACAACTATTTCGGCCACCAAAACTGTAAGCTGATTTAATTTATATGGTGAAGTATCATTTACAGTTTTGTTTGGTACTTTTTTTTCCAAATGAACATGGATTTCTATACTAAGTATATTTTGACTGCTACTAAAACAATAAAACCTCTGTGATAAGCATCTATAGTATCTTGGTTTTGGCTACTAAATATTCCAGCCATTTCAATAATATTGCAACACCTTCAGTAAAGCTTTACGTTGAGTGGCTTCAAGGTGTAATCCCACAAGAATTAGTTGGTTTCTTTAGGTGTGTAGCTGAAATACTATAAAACTGATAGAGGGGACCTGTAGAATATGAATTTCAATTTTTGTAACACCAAAGTAAGCAAAATGAAAATGCTGCTATCTACTGAAGGCAGCAAGTGTATTGTAAAACATTCATTCTAATCAAGCCCTTCTTTGCTACATTTTTACTCCCTGTACAGAATAGTTTGAGGCAAAGAAAGTGGGAGATTACCTTTTATTTTCAATGTTCCTGAAATACCTGCACAAACTGCATGTTTTGGTATATTGGATAATGACATGTAATTGTAAAAGCATAATGTCTTCAGTGCTATTTTGAATTAATCTTGTCCTATTACAGTAGTTAGCATCATTTAGTGGTGTCCTTACACTTGACTGACAGATCCATTGATCAAGTGCTAGAGGAATGAATAGGAATTTCTGGGATCTCAGTAGTACATACGTCCACTTTTGGTTATTTTGTATGTTTTGGGACTAAACCACAGTGGTGTTTATACTGTACCCTGTGTGCTTTTGAGCAGCAGTGGCTGTCCAGTCCATAGCACCAGAAGCCTGCAGGGCGCTCGCACTTCCCGGTGGCTGCTTGAGAACCTCCTCCACCTGACCCCTGTGCTTCTGTGCCCTCGGTCGCCCTTCGCCCTAGTTAGATTTCTCAGGAGTTCCCCCCGGCATTCCCGGAGCACCACCTGGTGTTCGGAATGCAGTGTGCTGAATTGTGACTTAGTGCAAGAATTGGTGTCCGCTTCTAGCGCGGGGCGAGCTTCATGCCGTGCTGAGGAGCTGTGGTATTCATGATGGGAAGTGTGAGATGTGTTTTCAAGTAGACACATGTAAGGACTGTGCTTGTGAGGCAGGAGTTGCATCCCGTGCCCTCTGTAGTACAGCTTTCTCTGCTGCTGGTTCGGTCACCTCCAGATCTCTGGGTCAGAATTGCAGCACATGCTGTAATGTGAAAACCTGTGTTTCTCGTCTGTAAAGCAAAGCTCTCAGTATTCACTGACCTCAAGGGGCTGTTAGGGCAACTGTGTTAAAAGGCTGAGGTGCTAGATGCCTTTTTTAAAAGACCTGATTTAGAATTACTTTTTTCAAAATTTTGAATGTTATTCCTCTTTGATGTTTGGTTGTGAATCATTAAAGAACAAGTCTGTAGCTACTCTTAAAAGAAACTGAAAGCTGAAGTGTGTTATTTTTATTTCACATTCTGCATGGAAAGCAACTAAACACCGATTCACATACAAGTGAATAAGCACTAGTCGAGTTTTCAAATGAGAACCTACTAACATTTCGTTAGCCCTAAAGGAAGAAAGAAATAGAAGGAACTGGCTGTGGCAAGACGTGTTTGTTCTAAAATCCTGTGTCCCTCCTCCAGCTACTGTCCTGGTCTCTAGTGACTGAGATGCTGGTCTTTACCTGTCGGACGCCACTGACGAGGGCCAGGGTGAGCACCTGCACTTACACTGTCGGCGTGCAGAGTTGTCTCGGGGGGACAAAGCAAACCAACCAACCGAAAGGAAAACTGACCCCGTTTTTTCTACGGAAGTACGGGAAATCGGAGCCATCAGAAAGTGACTCCCGTTTCCTCTGCTAGCACAGCCTAAGCACGCAGGGCAGGGTCCCTGCGGCCAGCCGCCCGCTGGCTGCTGTTAGCCGCTACCGGGTGCGCACCCGTGCGGGGTCTGTCGCCGCCGGCCCCGGTTGCAGCCTGCGGGCGCTGGGGCGGCCTCAGCGGCGGCTTTAGCGGGGCGGCCTCAGCGCGGCGGCCTCAGCGGCGGC
Source organism: Melozone crissalis (assembly GCF_028551555.1). NCBI lineage: Eukaryota > Metazoa > Chordata > Aves > Passeriformes > Passerellidae > Melozone > Melozone crissalis. Next base: position 27,078,774 of record NW_026535784.1, on the reverse strand, counting down.
CACACGGCGGGGCTGGCGCGCCCGCCCGGCTCGGGGCGGGGCAGAGGCGCTCTATTTGCATAGCGTGTTCCCGGCGCCCCTTCGTTCCTCCACGGTCGCCTCCCGCGGCCGTCCGGGGCCGTGGTGCCCCTCAGGGGGCGGCCAGGCCGCCTGCCCACTGTGCATCGCCTGCGGCGACCAGCAGGGAGGCAAACGCAATGTAGAAAAAAAAGCCAAAAAAAACAAACACTCACCCTGCCTTAGAAGTTCTCCTGTCGGCCGTGGTTTATATAACGTCACTAGAAAGCGAAGGATGCCGGGATGTTCTGAAGACCTGCTCGCTAGGCTACGCACGGAGGACAGCCGTTCCTCACGGGCCCCGCGCCCGCCTAGGGGAAAGTCCCCGGACCGCAGGCAGAGAGTGCCGGGCGCTGCCGCGCCCCCGCCCGCCGCCGCCGCCTCACACCTCCCGCCGAGACGCCTGCGGGCCGAGCGGATGAGCGCGGGGCGGGCTCTCGTCACGGCCACAGAGACGCAGGTAGCGCGGCAGGCGCGCTAACAGAACGGGGCTCACTCTCAGGCCATCCTCTTTTGCCGGGCGAGGGCTGCACGAAACACCCCAAAGCGGGCTGGTGCCTCCCACAGCCTTGCGGGGCGCAGCAAAGCGTGTGGGGGGACCCGCTGCTTGCCCGACAGTGGCGTGCAGGACAAGCGGCCCGCGCCCCGCTGCTGCTCGCACCCGCTGGGCTTCAGGTGCCTCCTGGCCCGCAGAATTATTTAGGTTGGAAAAGACCTTTGAGATCATCGAGTCCAGCCTTTGGCCGAACACCACCTTGTCAGGCAGACCACGGCACTAAGTGCCATGTCCAGTCTTTCCTTAAACGCCTCTAGGGACGGTGACTCCACCACCTCCCTGGGCAGCCTGCTCCAATGCTTGGCTGTCCTTTCTGTGAAGAAATTTCTCCCATTGTCCAACCTGAGCACATACTATTGGAGAAGCACTTCGGGCAGAGCACTTACCTGTAAGTGCCCTCCCTCCTTCCCCGCTCCGGGAGGCAGCCAGAGGCCCGATGGCAGTACCCTGACGGGGTCCGCGCACCCCGCAGAAGTTCGTGGTGCCCCAGCACAGGAGGGCTCGGCGGCTGGCTGAGCACAAAGGCTGGCACAGCACCCAGCACAGGCCACGCTCTTCCAGCACAGCGGCCACTTACCCAGGCTGTGCTGTGCGGGGCACACCTACCCGCGGCAACCCCTGCTCCACCTTCTCAGAGAAGGAGCGCATGCCGCCAGTGTTATTTGCCCGCTTTAATTAGGTTCTCATGCTTAAACTCCCAGGGACTAACTCTGCAAGATGCTGCTGCCTGCTGAAAAACTGAATTAATGTCATAGGCAGTGCCACTTTTGCCTCTAGTATGTCAAGCAAATAGCACATGATAATGTCCCACTGTGGAATAAAGCCCTCTGCTGCACTACAGTCATGTCTGGGTATAAAAAATGACAGAAGAGCACCGGCAGAGATCCCCAAAATGACATAAAATTTGGGCATCTCAGACCCAAAATAAATGGCTTATTACCTTACCCAAATTATCTTTATTACTTTACCCTAAAAGCTCCCAAGCGGTCCAAAGACAATGCTTCCTTCTGGTTCATTCTGTCTTGGTATTTTTGAAGTTCCTGTGGTGAGGCCAGGTCTGCTAAACAGTGTCTTTCTCTTTGGCTGAGCCTCAGACATGTGGCCTAGGTGCAGGCACAGTACAGTTTGTAAACCCTGTTAGTTTCCTGCACCTGCTCTTCCTCTTCCAGCAATATCCTCATGGTGACCTCTTTCCAGCCATGTCAGACCAGTGTGCAGAGTGGGGAGCACCTCTGCAGAGTGGGTGGTGTCAGCTCTGACTGCCTCACATGAGAGCCCTGGAAGGGTTCACAAGAAACCACCTGGCCTGAGCTGTTGTTTTGGTTACTGTCATATACTCGAATGTCTTTCTTTTCTCCTGTGATCCTGCATGTGATCACCTATGTGGGAAAAAAGAGATTTTCAATTAAAACACTATCAAAGAACCCATTCCCAAAGAAACAACTAAACTGGGGCACAGCTCTATGAAGTCTTGTTTTTTTGGCCGAGAAACTGTGATGAAATCTCAGTGTCCCAGTTTCATCTACAAAAAGGATATATCTAAAGCTGTATGAAGCACCTGCTGTACAGGCTAAAGACCACAGTCAAGCTTGTGGAGACAAGCTGAAGCTTGTGCAGTGACTGATGTGTCCTTGTTTTTCTTTTTTGGCCCTAAAATTGCACCATAGCACCTTAATGACTTGAACTGGTTCTGTGCATGTGAACAAAATGGTCTCACTTGTAGGTTATGGTAAATGTTGGTCTTCAAATTTGTTACTAGGAGAGAATATGCCAAACATCAAACTTCTCTAGCCTATAGGTTAAACTAAAGTGACATGACATGGTCTAGTGGTCCAGAGATTGAGGCAAAAAAGCACACATTGAAAGAATTTTGATGCTGTCTCTCACTAGGCAAATCTGTCCCCAAGCTTGTAAGTTGCAAAATACAGAGAAAATAAAAGCAATATCTGTATTTTTAAAGTTTTTCTTTCAGCTAGATTTTCACTTTTGCCTAACTTATAATATGCCACACTCTTTGTTCAGGTAAGAACAATTAACTTGTGTTTGTGTATGTGGCTTCTAGATGGTTCTGTTATTTGCCACTGCCACAGCAAAGGTACTGCCGTCAGGTAGGTTAAGAATTTTTTAAAAAATGCTGTCATTAAATCTGCTGTCAGGATGCACCAGTTTCTAGTCTGTGATTAATTAACACTCACTCACAGATGAGGAATTAGGAAAACAGGTTTTATGTTGATACCTGGTAACAGTTTCAAATATATTGTAGGCTAATCATGAAAATAGTGCATGATAATTTCTGAGCACTACTGCCTGTTCCTAAGGTAATGGAAGATTGAGTTACAGTGGTTACCAACTATATATTTTCCTCCTCTAGTAACATTCCTGCAAATAAAAAAACATTGCTCAGCTCCAGCATCTGAGCCTGAAGCCCTTTAAAGTTTTCATGGCCACTAGTGGTCAAGTAACATTAACTGTTAAGCCCAAGTGGGCTGCAAAAGGACTTCTTCTCAATATGAATGTAGAGATTAATCACATTGGGCAAAAGATATTTTGTCACTAGTTAGAAAACTGATCTAACCAATGGATTTACTAAATCCTCTGATGTTTTACATTTTACATTTCAAATCTTCCAGAGAAAAGACAGCTGAGAGAGGATCTTACCAATGCCTATAAGTATCCAAAGGAAGAGTGTCAAGAGGATGGAGCCAGGCTCTTCTAGGTGGTTCCAAGAAATAGGACAAGAGGCAGCATGCAGAAATGGATATACAGGAAGTTCCACCTGAATACAAGGAAGAACTTCTTTGCTGTGCAGGCAACCAAACACTGGAACAGATTGCCCAGACAAGTTGTGGAATCTCCATCTCCAGGGAGGTTCAAAGCTGTCTGGACACAACCTGTGCAATGTGCTCTAGGGGACCCAGCCTGAGCAGGGAAATTGGACCAGATGACTCACTGTGGTCTCTTCCAGCCTCTCCTGTTCTGTTATTCTGTGATTTTAACTGCAGCTAAGTTCTATGTTCAGTCAGATGCTGCCTATATTTTGACAGCAGTCTTCCAGCCTAAAGCCTCCTTTACACTGGAGTAAATGCCACATTTCTCATTATTTTGGGGAAGAGGATGTTTGAGGGGCGGGAATCTATTCATCTTGTTTAACCATTAATTTTTCTCACAATTACAACTGAATAACACAGAAAATATAAACTGTGTGCTCTTGGGAAGAAAACCCTATTCATTGGTCATATCCTAGTAGTAAAGGATAATACCACTTTTTGGTAACTGGGAGTAAGTGATGGCACTGAAAAATTTGCTTAGCAGAAGCACTGCTGGAAAACCCGTAATGTGGGTGATTTGGTGCTATAGGGTTATTTTGAAGATATGAAATTACTCTCTGGAGCTTGGAAATTACTATGAAATTACTCTCTGGAGTTTGTGGTGACTTTTCAGTTGCACTAGAAATTAATAATTTTTACTAGATGAGGATAAGCAGATTCCAAAGAAGAAAAAAAAAATCCACACTAGGAGGGAAATAAAATGAGGCTTCCTCCTGTTTGTTGCAGAGTTTTAATGACATATGCCAAAACTCTGTCCATGTTTTCGGGGAACTCTGAAATTCATAAATAGTAATCATAGGCATGTAATTTCCCCTTTTTTGCACACAGAGGGGAATTCATTCCACTGACTCCTGTGACAAGAGACCTGGGCTACCCTTACAGTCAACAGAGACATTTTTGGAGCAATACCTGTTTATACTAAGATTTTCTCTCATTCCACATATTTAGATGGGTGACTCCCACCTTTATTTCCTGAGCTGGAAAGAAAAATTAACATCTGCAAATAGCAGAGTATTATGAATGTCTTAAACCTTCACCTACTGAAAGTTTCTGCAGGTGTACTGTCTGCCCTCATTTAATAATCTTGATTACAAAGGTGCACTTGTGCAAATATGTTCTTCACAAAAGGAAGAAGTAAGAATGTGTTTTTCACATGTGCTCAGCTGATCAGCACTGTCCCCCTCCTCTGAGGAACTGCACTTCCTATGCCAGCCAAGCATGCTCCATAGCACCTGTGAGAAGCTGGTGGTGTCCAGCCCCTGCTGGTTTCCGGAGGGTATTCCAAACAGAGCTGATAGCCTCTAAAAGGAGCAGTGTGGTTCTACTCAAAACAAAGTGACAGTGTATGAGTGTGCCCTCATGAAAGCAATGAAATCATATATAAGTGAATTTCTTAACATGTCTTGCCTTGGACCTACCAATTTCTCAAAACACGTTTTGCTGTGGCATTAGAGTATGGAAACTAAATGTGAAGAACCATAATAAATAAATAAATAGTTATTACAAAACAAAGCATGGAGTATACTTAGTCTGCACTTTTTAGTCCCCTTTTCAGTCTGCTCATGGTGAAATTAGTAGAACCTATCTGCTTAAAGAAAAATTGAGCAGGATATTGTGGTTGCCCTCTTTCCTGTCAACTTGTTAATACAAGTCAACTGGTTACTAAGATTCAGGAAGAGATTTTCTATTAGAGCATATTGGCAGAAAACAGAGTAAATGTTGTGGATAAGGAAGAACATACATCTCCTGATGAATGCAGGATATTTGTCACTTGGTACTAGAAAGCTCTTTGGTACAGTTGAGGATAAAGCTAACAGGGGAAAAAGCACATCCCAGTATTTTCAGGAAATCTACTGTTTAGTTTATCATCTGATTGAAATTATCTGTTGTCAGCCCATGTCTTATTTTTAAGTATTCTACACTTGTGTAAATGAAAGAGAAAAATAGTAATAATGACGTGGGGGGATGAATTCATATGATTTGTATTCCACCAGAAAAATCAAGCCTAATATTTTAAGAAAGCAAACAGCAATGTCTGGCATTACAGGGATGTATCTTTTTTGGATGACCTGATGTCAGAGAAGCTTTTGAGAATAGCTTGCCTGGTCAAACACAGCAGTACTTCTGGCAAGGATAGGCTCTTCCCCAAATATCAGCTGTACAACACTCTGCTATGGCCTATTGCTTCTTTCAGCTGACTCTTAAGAAGCCCATCTGGCTTGTACTCATTCTGTTTAAAATCTATTTATTTTTATGGTATCTCAGATAATTCTTCATGCTTTTCATCCCATGGAAGACAGAGAAGCATTTCTGACAAGAAATATCTATCATCAAAAATCAGTTCTTTTGCTTAAAAGAAGGACCTTGTTGTCATCCTTTGAGCATTCCTACTAAATGCTAAGAAGGTCTTCCACAATTACAGCCCCCTATGGACTTGTCCTCATCAATAATGCTGCTTTTCTTTTTCCACAGCTTCCTGGGTTATCAATAAAAAGCAAGGGGGAAAAAAAAGCAATCCCAAACAAAACCAAATAAACCAAATAAAACCAAAACCAAACCAATCCAAACCGAATCCAACAAACAAACCAACCCCCCCCAACACAATAAAATCAAAAAACCCTTACCAAAGTAAAACAAACAAACAACAAACAAAAACCCAAACCAAAACTAAAAAAAAAAAAAAACCAAACCAACCTAACCAACTTATGCATTATTATGTGAAACAGGATAGGAGTCATCGGTGGTTTGAGGATTTAAAATCAGGATTATGAAAGATGAGAGGCAAAAGTTTAATTGGGGAAAATAACTGTTGGATTAAATTTCTGGAAATATTTTTATCATAGTAAAATCTGTAATATAATGAAATCTTTCACAAAAAGAAGGGGAATACTCTGGTTTGGACTTTAAAAACCTGTACTGGTAATTTTTAAAGAAACAAAACCTGTTGGGATCTATTCTTCCTGAAAGCTGTGAATAGCTTAGAGATATATAAATAAATCTAGATAAACTGGATATAGTTCTCTGTATTACTTACCATTGGTGGACAACTACTGAGATATATGTGATGCAATACACCCTAATATCACATCTCTGTGTATGTCAACCTCAAGCTGACAGCTTCCCACTTAGCAGAGAGGGTTGGTGCAAATATATGATCATTCTGCCTGTCCATCTCTACAATTAGCAAGGTTTTGGTCTACCATGCCTGTTCCTATCTCCTGATTATTCTCACATACAGACAGTGAAAGAAGGGACACAATTGGTTCTCAGAGCTATCAATCAACCTGCAAACTTGAGCCCAATACATCAAAATTCTCCTGTGCTTGCTCCTAGCCATTTTGAGCCATGAGCAAAGCAGGGAATTCAATCAGCTCTTCTTGCTTTCCTTTCCCCTGAGGCTTCAAACATGCAGCAAGCTAAGGCTTCTTTTTCCTAGGGAAGTCTGGTTCACTGCCACTGCTGCATTCTTGAGGTTCCCCAAAATTAAAATTTTTATTTTAGTGTTTGAAAGCAGCAGATAACACTTAAATTCAGAACTCATTAGCTATTTTCTGCTGTACCTTAGCTACTGTTTCCCCCATAGTGACAAACAGCAAGCTTTTAGCACAGAAACCACCTGTAACAAATGTTATGCATTATTTTCTTGGCTATTTCTTTATGGACAGTGCATGCACAGTTTCTTGTGAGAAAAAAAAAAGTTATGCCAAAATGTTTGGTTTAAATTAATATTTAATAATAATTATTATTTAATTTTAAATATTGTTAATTTTGAATTAACATTTTTGCTTTGTTTTTTCTGCTCTGTAGGGGAATTTCCTGTTTCTTAACTTTATTTCTTCATGAGATGGCAGAATGTTACACCTATTCAAACTGACTATAAGCAGAAACACAACCCCTCAAAAGAGCCAACACCTTTCTCAAGAACATTGTATCAATTATATCAATCCAGGTAATTTTCACTGGCATAAGTGTTATCTGTTAATATTATATCAAGAAATTCAGTCTTCAGTCACTCAGAAGTGACAGCAATGACCACTACACAGGAAAGTTTCAGTGAGTTAGTGCCGATGGAAGCCAAGGTAACCACGTTATTGCCATTTGCTGAATCTATTTGTGCAAAAATGAGACAAGTAGCAAAAAATTATCTGAGGCCTCATTAACCTGAGCTGTAACAGTGCACAAAAAAAAAAAAAAAAACCAAAAAAACCCCCAAACAGTTGGTTTTACAGGTGTTACACTGTAAATTAAAACTGTTCAACTGTTCATTTTAAGCTGAAGGCGCCCTCTTAAGAACATGAACACTCAAAATTACAGACTTCCTGGTTTTTGGCCAGAGTGACATCAGTGTAGTGAAGGATGTTTTGAAAGTACTGTCTACAACTTTTTCATTCATTTTTATGACCTTGCCAACACATTGCTGACTTGGGCAAAGCTGACTGACTGCAGCTACAATTACTCAACAGCTTGGACATAGACATATGAAAATCCCTGCCATGTAGAACATCTGCCTACAGCTGTGAGACTTGGAAGTTAGGAATGTTTAAATAGTTCTGTGAACTAGGGTCTTAAGAAAATAACACTTGCAGACTGCCATCATGTGAGATATTAATTTTCTTGTAGGAGTAGCCATGGAGCTATTTGGCACAAACCAAACAAAGAGAGAATCCCAGGAAAAAAGAGGGTAGATGGGATCCTTGGGAGGCCACCAAAGCAGAGCCAGCTTCACAGCCAGATCAGGTTGTGTAAGGCCTCATCCAGGCTTGAAAAATATCCAAGGATGGAGATTATGAAACTTCTCTGTGCAACCTGTGCTGCAGCTTCACCAGTACTCCAGATCTTGCCATCCTGAAATGCTATCTACAAGATTACTATGGGTACTCTTTTAGTGCTGGCTACTCAACTAGAGGTAGGAATGTAAGACAGAAGAGAGTCTGGGGATTTGAATTTGCTTCTTTTCAATTTTATTACTGAATTCAATCATCTCTGATTGTTTTTTTGTTTGGTTGTTTTTTGCTACATTTACCATGTGCATTTTCCCCTGATATCTTTTTGGATGCCTAAAGTATAAATGAAACAATGCAAAATATACAGGTCTCCTCGGGGTGTTTGAAGACTCAGCAAAATGAATTTTTTTTCCTGATGCTTACCAATTATTATTCATGTAGTAAAGACCTGAAAAATGCCTCAAAGAGAAATGGAGATGAAATCTCGACATTTTAGTATATAGTCAAAAAGCATAATTTAGCTTTTGTTTCCTACTATAATTGTTGTGGCCAAGATTTGATACAAATTCTACAACTGGCATGGGAAAGACAGGATACTCTGTCAAATTTTCGAGATTTGCTGTTCGGCGAGCGGCGTTGAAAAGGCCAAAGTTCGTTGATACCTTATTTAAAATACTCTTGAAATTATTTCTCAGGATAAAACTGTCACTCAGCTTCCCTAAATACTAGCTCATCCCGAATCCTCTTTGCTCTCCGTTGAAGACAGATGAGGCGGCTCTCGCTGCGGCAGGACCGGGATCGCGGCGCGGGGCGGCCCCGCCGGGCGCGGAAGCGCCGGAGCCTCCGGGCGCCTTTATGGTAGGCCCCGCCCCCCGCGCGCGCTCCCGCCCCTCGCCGCACGCCGGGCCAATGGGAGCGCGCGCCCGGGGAAGGCGGGAGAATGCGAACCCCTGGCAGCGCCGCCGGCCGCGCCTTATAAGGGCAGGGCCTCGCGCATGCGCGCTCCGGGCAGGGGCGGGGGCGCCGAGCGGGGGTTTTGCTCCGGCGGCGGCACCGCGGGAAGGGGAGCGCGACCCGCGGGACCCCGCGGAGGGGCGGCCGTAGCCGCCCGGCCCGGCCCGGCCCGGCCCGGCGAGCGCTCACCGCCCCCCGGGCGCGGCCGCCCCAGGGCAACGGGGCGGCGGCAGGAGGAGGAGGAGGAGGAGAAGACGGAGAAGGGAGCGGGGCCGCCGCAAGGACCCCGCTCCCGGTGCGGGCGGCGCGGCGGCGGCGGCGGATGTGCTGCTGGCGCGGGGGGATGATGCTGGCGGGGCCACAGCTGGTGGCGGGGCCGGCGGCGCCGGGCGGGGAGCGGGCCCGGCTGCTCTCGCTCTACGTGCAGGACTACCTGGAGTGCGTGGAGTCCCTGCCGCTGGACATCCAGCGCAACGCCTCGCTGCTGCGGGAGATGGACACGCAGTGCCAAGGTGGGCGCCGCCGCGGGGCACCGGGCGGCGGGGAAAAGGGGAAAGGGGACGGCCTCCACCCGCCGCACATGCGCCCGGCGCGGAGGAGCCGGGGCCGGGGTGAGACCTGCTGGGGCCCCGCGGGGCTGAGCCTGCGGGGGCGCGGGGCTCCCGGCGGGTCCCGGGGAAGGCCGCCCCGCCTCGGGGCCGCGCTGCCCGGCGCTAGGCCCCGGCTCCGCCGTTTGGGGTCGCTTCCGCCCCGCCGGGCTGCCCTGCTGCCCGAACCGGCGGCGCTGCCGCTGGAGGTGCGGTCCGGAAATCGGCCTCCCCGCAGCTCCTCCCGCCGTGCGGAGCCGGGGGGCGGCGTCCCGGCGGAGCCCAGCGCCCGTCCCACGGTAGACCGCAGGCACGGTGGGGGCGGGGATACATAGAGCGCCAGCCGCGTTCCCTTGGGTCGTGGAGGGAGGATGCGGAGCGGGAAGTTGCCCTGAACCTCACCCGAAGGCTCCTGCGGGAGGCAGGTTCAGTGCCGATGGAAGTCCTTGCGCCCCGCGGAGTTTGCGGGGCACGGCAGCTGCCAGCCGGCCCTGCCATGCGGCAGGAATTTGATCCCGGGCAGCGGCACCGGAGCCGCATCTCCCTCCTTCGGCGTGGGCAGGAGGGACCATGGGGGCCGGCAAGGCCTCTCAAACGCTGAAGGGCCACCTCAGGAGGCAGCTGTTGTGAAGAGATTCTCTCAATTATCTTTCTAATTACCCGAGCAAACACATAAGAACAGGCTTTTGTAAGTTGCCTGGGATTTTAAAGTTTAAATGGCATAGACTTGCCTGCAGCATTTTGAATTCCTAGTCAAGGTTGGCTCTTTACCTCCTGATCGATGGTGACTAGCCAGCAATCCTCAGACTTTAATAGATTAAATATTTTCTTTAGACTGTTTATTACTGACTGTTTATCCAGCCACCAATACTGGGTCATATAATAAATTTGTTGCTAGTTTTAATCAAAGCCTTCAACTGGTTTAAAACAACAACAACAAAACATCTTCAAAACCCTAAAAATGGGATAAAAATATTTTATACCTAAGTCTAAAAATGTAACAGCAATGCTATATTATTTCAGCTAATTTAAAAGGTAATAGTGGTCTGTGGAGAAGGGAAAAAGTCACTCTTGTGCTTAGAAAACAAATCGTTTTAGCTTTTATTAGCTCCACCAAACTTAATCAGATTATCTGTAATGAACACTTGGCCCTGGTTAGGCTTGGGGTTTTTGTTTTGTTTTTTTTCACAGAGGTTTCAGAGCTGTTTATTAGGGTATATGAATGCTTTGTCTAATCTTTGGGGATTTACAAGTAGTTTGGTAAACTTCCATCTCTGTCAGTCCAAAACTTCTTTGCGTTCTGTAGTGGATGTTGATCCCTGTAAAGTTCAGCATATCCTCACAGGCTGCATCCAGGCAATAACCGATGTAGGATGAATGTTGTTCTGTGTCACAGTATGAACGAGTGAACAGCTATTGTTTGTGAATGGCTCTCCATAGGGCATTCTCAATATGGGAAATCTAGCTCATCTATCTGTACCTACACTCCTGCCTCCAAAAAAAGAAGTCTGGGTGGGAGATTGTGTCGTTGTACAATATTGTACTCTGGTTTTATGCCGTTCTTGTTCAACATACAAAGTACCCTACTCCATGCTTCTCAGGAGCTGAGAGTAAGGTTTTTAAAAATTTTATTTCTCTTGTCACTGCCAGAGGCAAGTGATGCAGCTGAAGGTGTAGTGAAATAAAGCTTATGGTTTAAATGGTAGCTGGAATGCTTATATTAAAATACAGAAAATACAAGTTGAGTTACTGGACAGGCCAGAGAAGTGATTTTTATATTACCATAGTGAAAATCTGGAACAGAACAAAATGCAGTTGGCTCCTGTTGTCATACACATTTCAGAATTTGTAGCAAAAAGCAGTTCTTCATGCTTAAGCTACTGTTCCAAGATATTAGCAGGGAAAGAAATATCACTAGGAATGATGTTGAGATAACAAGCTTGAATCAATTCACAACAGTGCAGACAAATTCTTTTAAAATGAAAGCAAATTATTTAAATGCAGGTCTTTAGGAAGAGGTAGATTGTACTGCATAACTTCTGCTTTAGAAGTAAATAGTTTAATACCATTTATAAACTCCCTTACCTGTTCAAATAAAATCCTGGGTTCTTACTGACGTGTTGTGGTGTGATGACTGAACCAGTACTGTACCTAACACTGTACATCAAGTTTCACTGCCAGCTCTTCTAATTATTTCCTTCCCCGTTTGGAGTTTCCCTGTCCTTTATGTGTCGATCTAGTGTAACATTTGCCTTGGAAAAAGTAATTTTAAAATCCAGCAATACAGAACAGCAGAGTACAGACGAAGACTGATTTATAAAACGTTGATCTCATATTCGGGTTCATTCAACTTGCTTCTTATAACTAAATTTAGTGAAAGATTCACAGCAACTCATGCAGTTATTTTGCGTGACTTGGAAGAGGGGAAGCTTGGAAATCAAACTGTGAGCCACTCATTTACTAGTTGCTTAAAAATACCCTATGGTGCACTAAAGAGAAGGTCGCCTATTCTGAAAAGTTCAACCCCGATTTAAAATAATTCATTTTGGCAATAGGGAAAGTATTTTGAGGGGTGTAAGTTGATTTTCATTCTGATTGTAAATTTGCTATTATGTAACTTCAGTTGTCATATTCCTTTTATAACTGTGTCTACTTGAAAATGTAATGCCAAACCTTGAGATGAGTAAGAGGGGAGGGCAGAGGACCTGGATGAACTAATTCTGGAGTGTTATATATCATGATATATGACAATTCTATGAATTTCAGGATTCTTCGTGTGATAAAATAAGCAATTGCTTTGGTTTGCTGGACGAGTTTGGAATTATTGTGGTAAGGACTCTTAGGAGAAACTCCTCCTGTTTCAAATGGAAGGAGGATCTGGATTATCCATGCCTCAACAACTACTGTGTCCCCTCTCTTGTATTATCCTTTCTTTTTCCAATGGCTAAAATAAGCTTGCTCTTTCTTAGAACATGAGAATATTTTCTTGCAACATATTGTAACTTTAAACACTGATTTGATGACCACATGCACTTAAATGATATCTAGGGTGTACTGTAATTAAGATTTGTAGTATTTCTCATCAGTTAGAGAATGTTTTTGTTTTCTTGAGCATGTTCCATCTTGTGTAATTATTCCTATCATTATTTTTATTTTATAGAAGCGCTAAAAGAAATCGATGATGTCTATGAAAAATACAAGTCAGAAAACGATCCTGTTCAGAAGAAACGCTTGCAGCAGCATCTTCAGCGTGCATTAATCAACAGTCAAGAACTTGGAGATGAAAAAATTCAAATAGTTACTCAGATGCTAGAACTGGTAGAGAACAGAGCCCGTCAAATGGAGACGCACTCTCAGTGTTTCCAAGAGCTGGCTGAGAATGAAAAGCCTCTAGAAAAGGCCAAGATGGAGGCGTGCCAGCCAGAGAGATCCTCGCGCAGGCCTCGTCGGCAGCGCACCAGCGAGAGCCGCGACCTGTGCCACATAGCCAACGGCATCGACGACTGCGACGACCAGCCGCCGAAAGAGAAAAGATCAAAATCTTCCAAGAAGAAAAAACGCTCCAAAGCCAAACAGGAGAGAGAGGTTTCACCTGTAGAATTTGTAATTGATCCCAATGAACCAACTTACTGCTTATGCAGCCAAGTGTCTTACGGCGAAATGATAGGGTGTGACAATGAACAGTGCCCTATTGAGTGGTTCCACTTTTCCTGTGTTGGACTGACGTACAAACCGAAGGGGAAGTGGTATTGCCCCAAGTGCAGAGGAGACAATGAGAAAACGATGGACAAATGTACTGACAAATCAAAAAAAGATAGGAGGTCGAGGTAGTGAAAGCAATTTATGTTTTAAAGAGTTGCTCCTTTTATATTAAAATGTTTCATTTCCACAGAACATTGTTTTAGGAAATGCATAAGACTATGCAATAATTTTTAATCTATAATATTAATATTAAAAACTGTTATACCTTCTGTGATCTTTAACTTTCTGCACTGAATAACCAAATAATTGAAACAGGGTGGCTTCAGACCTTTCACAGAAGACATTACAAGCAGATGACGCTTGGTTCCAATTTGCTTTACTATTTTAAAGAACCTTGTGAATCCTGAAATAATGGTGGTGGGAAAGATACTGAAGAACTTCTCATGTTATGGTAAAGGGGTTGAAAGGCCTCATATCTCTGCTAGCATCTTAACAACTGAGTTTGTTCTTTATCCCAAGTTTTACATTTTCAGTTTTTGTGTTAACATCACATGTTTGGAGTTAGGGGTTTTAAATTCAGCTGTAACTGTAAAAGTCTTCCGAGCTATAAGCAGACCTCTCCAGTGACTTTCATATGAACAGTATGTTATTGCAAGGAAGAAAATACCACTAACTTAAACTTTTCTTTTTTGCCAACATTAAACTCTTGTCTTTGTGACTATACTTGGGAGTCAGTTTTTGGGTATGATATAATTATGGTGTATACTCAATTTTTCATAATAGGTTTTGTCAAGCATCCCGATGTGGTCTTTATCATTAAACATGATCTCTCTATAAGCCTTGAAGTGGCAGGATCCCTTGAGAGGAGGGCATATTAACATTTCAGGGAACAGCAACTGGAAATGTGATGGAATCTTCATTATAATCCATCTGTTGAGAGCTGAATCATGACTGGTATTCTCTGGGGTGTAAACTTTGCTCTTCCTCAAGTAGGATTTGTGTGTGCATGTGGCCAGACCTGGGTTTAGGCACAGCACCAAAATTCTTGCACTTGGGCAACTACCTTAAAAGCCTGAAGGCAGAAGCTTTCAATAAAAAGTTGATAGATACAAACTAACAAAACATAAGCATGCATGGCACAGAGCCAATAGACAAATCCCAGCAGGTTTCTGACAGGTGATGTAAGAGCTTTGTCCTGGAGTATGCTGGTAGTATCTAAACACTACTTGGGTGGTAGTTAAAAGTGAACTTCCTCACCCCCATGCCTTAAAGGAGGTGGAAAAAAAGATGAGAACAGCTGTTGCTGCTCCTTTGTAATGGGAGATGCTAATGGAGAGGTGAGTGGGTACCAAAGCTCAGTCCTAGGGTTCCTACTCAGCAGTGCTCTTGAGACTGGAATTGGGGTGGGCTTGGCAAGGCAGGCAGCAGCTCTGCAGGGCTGCCTGTGGGGTTACCTGAGGGTGGGCTGCAAGGGCTCAAAGTCCCTGGAGGTCCCTTGCTGCTAAGGTGTCCCTTGACAGTACAGAGAGAAAAGTGACACCAGCTCTGGCCAAGGCCGATTAGAAACAGTTGTGCTGAGTTGAGAGCAGCCCAGAAGGCAGGCAGTGAGCAGAAGGGAGCTGGGATGGATGGATGAATGCCATCAGAACTCCTTCCTGCATCTCCACTAGAGGGCTGTGCCAGCTGGGGCTCCGGGTGGAATGTGCAGAGCAGGGCACAAAGCCTCGGTGCTGTCAGACCAGGTGCACAAATCAGTGCACAGCATGCTCAGCATCATAAGGTAAGTAACATACTAAGCCTGTTTCCTCAGGTATGATCTGATTCCTTAGCAGGATGGAGCATTTGCAAGTAGTTAGCATGTAGCAGGGGAGTGGAAAGGCAAATGTTTGAATTTTTGCTCTAAAACTGTAGGTTTATGAAGTGGAGCAGTGCTCCAGTAGGGAGATCTGTACCACAGTAAGCAAACAGCTCCTGCAGGAAACTCTGGTAAGGGCTCTGACCATCAGTAGGATGGGATAGAGGGTAAATCTTATCCCTACCTTGCTTTCCAGGCCTACTAGCTGATCTCAGGTTGCAAATACAGTCTTGAGGGGCTGGATCATGGCTTTTGATGGAGAATTATCAGACCTGCTGTTGGAGATAAGTGGCAGTAAGTTGTCTTCTGAACATTTGACTCCTTTTTTATTTGTTACGCCTTAAGGATTCTCAAATTTCCTTTTTGAGAAGATTGATTGGAAGCCTTAGGCTGAGGATTGCATGAAAATCTAACGTTTACCTAAAATGGGCAATGCTCCCTAGAATTAAAAAACAAACATTGCTTAGGTAAGCATTGAAGCTGCAGAACAAAGTACAAGTGAAATTATAACTATTAATGTTACTGATTTATCTGGAAAAGTATTGCTTGAATTTGTACTGCATAAATCAAGAATACTTCTTTCCAATGCAGAGAGGAAATCTGGGAGCCTTACATAATTCATCTGAAATAATTGCTGAAGTAGGAGGTGTATGTTGGGGTGATACAGAAAGGAAATTTTAGATTTTGAAAGTGGTCCAGATAAATATCTTTAATGCAGGGATGCTTTCTTTTATTCTAATGACCCTTCTAGTAGTGAATAGGAATTCTCAAGGCTTCCAGTGAAGATAGTGCTTGAGAAATGGCACTTGCTTGGCCTAATGTATGAAATTGCTCAAATGTAGCAATAGTTCTGTTTATATTGCAAATTAGCAGCATGTCTCAAATATACTGGGTCCTTCTGCAATTATTTCTTTTAAATGCTCTAGCTAATTTTTTGTTAAGACATACATGAGAAAATATCTGACTGATGTTATCTGGTATCTAGCCTTTCACCACTTTTTTAACCAAACCTAAATTTTATGGGTTTCTATCCATTCCCATAGAAGATCAATGATAAATTGCTGAAGATGCACACAAGAGGCTAGTATGAAATCAGAAAAGTAAGTAGAGAATTCTTATGTTGCTTCTTAATGTTGAGTTACATTTCTTAAAGGGATGAACCTCACTAGTGAAGTCAAAATGAAAAGTAAAGACTGTTAAACCAGTATTCAAGATACGTATTGAGTCTCATGAAGTAAGTCTGTCTTCTTGCAAAAAAAAGAATGTAATCAGGGCAATGCATACTTTGGAAGTTGATAGTAGTATATGTGACTACACAGTTTACTGCTTTCTCTTTTGAAAATCAATGCTGCATCCTAATTCAGCCTAGTTACATCTTGTTTTCTTGGAGCTTTTGAAAAAATGGTGCACTTCTAAGTTTGTTCTTTTCGCCTTTCAGTTTTGAAGTAATGCAAGTTTATCAGCAGCAAAATGACCCCAATAAGCTATTTAAAAGAAATTTTATTGGAGTAAGAATGTTTCTTGATCACTGTCCTGTGGGCTGGTTTGATTAATTTGGATGAAATAAGCCTTAAAGCAAAACACAAATGCACACAAGAGAAAGCATACTGTTTTGAAAGCACAACAAGCAATTTAATACTTGTCATCTATATTGTAAGGCCATCTTGATATCTGCAGCACTATGATAAACTATGATAATATTCTGTATTTAAACTAGTTTTAACTGTATTTCACTGCCAAGCTTCAACTAATCTACACATTCAGAAATGGTAATGTGATACTGACAGGTCTTGAAACTGGTTCAGAATAAAGGTAAGGGAAATGCCCCTTTCTTCCCTGAATTTATATAAGGATTTTGTTTTGGATCCTTTTAGAGCTGAGATGGGCCTGTCTAAAGAAGATGGCATTTCATAACTTTGAAGACTCTTCATTTAAAAGTCTCTAACTTCACCTTTAAGGAAACTGCTATGGTTTGTCTGAATTCACATGAGCTGTTTGGCCACACCAGCAAGTTAAGGGCTTGGACTTCTTTCTCCCTCTTATCTGCATATATATTTCTTTTGTTAAGAGGTCTCAATTCCAGCAGCTCTGCAAGTCTTTGATATTGACACCTCAGACTGAAAAATATACCACAGGTCTTTGCATTAGATCCTCTGAAGTTGATGAGCAGGGCTTTCACTCAAACCCACAATTGTTTTTCTGGCCAATGCTAGTTAGGTAAGACATTTTGCTAGCAGTGGTAGAAACAGATGTTAATGTGCAAGTTTTCAAGTCCCACACATACTGTAGAAGGGAAAAGATGTATTTTTCTTTCCTGCCTCTTTTATAATACATGCCATGAAAGAGTTGAAAGGAGTTTGAAATTCTCTCCTGTGACAATTTTCTGATTATTCTGCAGTCTTTGGAACAGCTTGAGAATTATGGAGTGCCACTACAGCTGGGCAACAAACAGTTGTATTTAGTGAAAATTCTGGGAAATTTTTCATTAAGTGAAGCTGCCATGTGCTTTTCAATCCTAGTTTCAAGGTCAAGTTAAGATTGCATCTGAATCCTTTCTAATTTTTTGGTGAGTAAGATTTCTAAAAGCTCATTTTAACAAATTCATTTTTTATCTAGATCTGCATTTTAATTTACCTCATCTAGGGCAAGTTCAGTTTTAAGTGCATGTTTTAACTGCAAGTATTAAACTGAATTGCATTTCTGTTCTGCTGCAGCTGTGTTCCAGCAGAGCATTGCTGGCCAATTCTGTACTGCTCAGAGACACATTTTATGCATTGTATGCTTTTGGGTTTTTTTCTTAAATATACATCAAGGAAGTTATAAGTAGCATAGACACAGATTCAAACTGTAATTTCTGTTTCAAAGGCCTGTTTTCCAGTGTAGAGATTAGTGCTTAGTGTGTGAAATAAAATCCTCCCTAAAGCTTTGCTTTCATACACATACAGAATGCCTCCACTGAAAATGAAAGAACTGGTGAATGAATTTCACTACAGTGATTAGCTGTGCACATGAAGATTAGAAGAAAGTTACAGTTTATAGTTGAAGGAATAGAGGGGAAGCAATTCAGGTACTTTTTGGGTTGAATGTAATGTGGCTTAAGAATCTCAAAAGAGAAGAAAATAGAATGAATTCTAGAACTTTTGATACTAATGTTCAGCAGAAAAATTAGGATTAAATCCTGCCCCAATTTGAATAAAACTCTATTGAGCAGGGTTCTACCCAGCATACTGATTTCCAGCTTCCTTTGACTAAAGCCTAAAAAAAGATTAAAGCTCCATGGCAACTACTATCTTAACTCCTGACAGCCATAGTATAAATTACATCTTGTAAAAACCTAATACTGAAAAGTTTTATTTAGGTCACCAGTCAGGCTAGGAAATGGAAGGCTTTGGAAGGTAGATGCCACCCCAAACTTCATTTTGGCCCTTTATGGGTATCAGTGAGGCAGAGATTTTTGTGGGTGGCAGATTGGATGCATATGCAGTCAGAATAAAAAATCGGACAAGTTTTAGGTGTGTGAACTTTTTTCATACTTCTGGGGGAAAACTGCAATTTACTTGTGACTGTAACCTTCCAGTAAGGAATACAGCAAGGTTCAGCTGGGAGACAACAGCCCAGACAGGGATAACATGAAGTTGTCACAAGAGTTGCATTTGCTGGCAGTGGAGGGACAGTACTGGGTTGGGATTTTTTGTGTTTGTTTTTTTTTTTTGTTTGCTTGGTTGCTCTTGGGTTTTGGTCTTTTGGGTTTTTCTTTTTGTTGTTGTTTTTGTTTGGGTTTTGGCTTTTTTTTGTGGGGTTTTTTTTTTTTGTGTGTGTGTTTTGTTGGTACAGGGGTTTGTGTGTGGATTTTGGTTGGTTTCTTCTCATTTGTTTTTAATGGAGAGGGGAGGGAAATGGATGGAGTACAGAGTGGAATGATCATCATGTACTTCAGCTGGGAAAAGAAGGGAGTCATTCACAAATAGTCATACCTAAAACCAGAGTCCCATGATTACTAAAGATGCATAAAACAAAGCCTAATTTCAAATAAATCATGCAACTTCTTATCAATGAGAGCCCGACATTCCTGCTCATTTCCAGTTTAGAGGATGAGAACATATAAGCAGAAATTAATATATTTGTGTCATTACTTAAAGTAGCAAAAACCTGGCAAAATGACTGACCATGGTTTTATCACAGTGAAAGGAGGCAAATGAGTGGATGAAAATGACATGGGAGTAAGTTTGTTTAAGAAGATAAGTTGAAGTAATTTTTACAAACATTTACACTCCTTGACTTATCAGCAGAAGCACAAAATTTATTAACTTATTCTTTGCATTTCATGAAGTTACCTTATCAGCATTTGCCAGCTTCCTCATTTTTCCTTCTTGACCAAGTCACAGGGTAGAAGAATTTGATAGTTGTGGAGTATACCATTCATGTAAGAAAAAAAGAGGAACATATTCAGGAGTTTACCTATTTTCCATCATGACTCCAAACCCAGTTCTCCTGGTGTCACATGTAATTGTCAAGCAGTACAAATCTGGCTCATTCTTCAGTAATTTTTTAACTTAAAATTAAGAAAAAAAAAGTAATTTTAAATGTCTGTCAGATAAACATAGCTAATATTAATTTGATACCAGTGTTAAGGAATACCACTTCAATGATTATTTAATATAGTACAATAATTAATGATAAAAACCCTGAGGATGTGAAGAGATTAGGATCAACATATTGCTAATTTTGTGCCATAGCAAAAAGAAAGCTGCAAAATCCCACCAAATCTTGTGAGACTAATAAATAAGAATTCTGTTTTCAGATGTTGAGTAATTGTATGCTATTTAGTTTCAGAAACCACACTTAAAGGTGGAGGGAGTTCAAACAAGCAAGATAGAGAAAAGATATAGAAGACAATGACTTCTAATGATAGAACAGAGCCTAGAAATGAGAGGACTGAGGTCAGGAATTCTCAGTAATGTGAAAGTTTGCTTTCAAGAGCAAAAGGACAATCTAAGTGAAAAGGACAGTAATTAATGTCCCTTGGATGGAGCACTGGAAGTTTAAATATGACACTAGGGGGAAAACAAAACAAAAAAATGTGCTGTCCAACCATAGTGACAGTGAAGCACTGGAATATATTACTTTGGAAAGTAAAGATCTCCAGTGACAAAGATGCTACAAGGCAGGCTAGACAATTATGTTGACATCAGTTTAATTGTAACTGATGCTGCTGGCAGGGGAAGTGGATTGGATCAGGAGTTCCTGAGCTGTGGTAAGACAGTGACATATCCTTGGAGGCCCGGGTAAAGCTCCAGAAGAATTTAATTTGGTATTTCTCTTTCTTCCGACCTTTTCCCTTTGAAGTTCTCTCCGAAAGTCATTTGAAGAATGTTGTGCTTCCTCTCAGGCAGCAGGACAGGAAGGGAGCAGAGCCATCAGATCCTCCCTACCTAGGGGCACATTTTGAGCATTGCCAGTAGCCAGCTGGGGACACTTGTTCCATGTTATCTGCATTCCCTTGGCAAAAGTGAACTGAACTGTGGTGAAGGTTATGCTGCTACCCCAGCAGCAGAAATTCCATGTGGGCTGACCTTCCTTTTCTAATGAAATTCAGATCCACTACTGAGGAGCATTTAGAGGCATAGGATGTGAGGAATGGTGTCATTTCCCTGGGGCATCAAAACTTGGATCAGGGAGAGGAAGTTTCTATTGATACTTGGCAATCCAGGCAGTGGCTGCAGAACACAACTACCCAGGGCCAAGATTCTAGCTATTGTACAGAAGTAACACCTACTGGCTGGGCTGAAAATAGGAATATATGTACATTGCAGTAGAAAGATAGGCCCAGTAATAATAAATTTCAGTACCATTGAAATAAATGACCTCCTAACAAGGATTTTCAGCTCCACTTCCTATGTGTTGCACCTAATTAATAAATTATTAACAAAATAATTATATTCTCTGCAGTCATAGAAAATCTGATGTTCAGGTATCTTAAGCAGCAATCCTGGATATTTTGCTTTGGTTTCAACCTATTCAAGAAACTTTGGAATAACATTTCACAGTATTTGCTTTGGTAAGTGTTAATTTTTGGTGGAGGGAACTGGTAAAACAAGAGTATGAACTTTTAGCAACTTATTCAGATAAGATAGTATGTAATCCTTACTGTGCTAATAATTTCTGAGTAGTTTCATGAAACTATTCATCATCCAAACTATTTTTATAAATATAGCAGTCACTTTTCAACATGAAACGTGTATCTAAACTTAGAAAAAGTAATACTTTTCATTCCAGTTTCTATGTTTCATGGTATGATAAAATTGATTTTCTCTTCTTCAGTGTATCAGGAAAGCACAGATGTAAGTCAAGAGAGTAATGTTAGAAAGAGGATAGATGGGCTGCTTTCAAGAAGGCAGAGTTGGCACAAGGCTTGCCCACTGAACTTAGAGACAGTGCATGTGGTGTATGAACCCACTGACCTAAGGAGAGGCAGATCATGTGTAAGTCAGTCACAAGCTCAATAACATTTCTACAGATTTGTCTGCATTTTTCCATCTCATTTCTAACTAAAAATATGTACCCTTTTCTCAGTCTTAGCATATTTACCTACATAATTAGTTAAGTGGCATTGGTGGTGGTCAATGAACTTTAACACCAAATAAACCTATAGGCATAAGTCCTTTCACATGGACATATCAATTTTTTGTATATCTACCTATAGGCACTTGTAATAACTTCTTCAGCTGACCTGTTTACTGACCAAATGCAGTGATGGCTGAGAAAAATCAAAGTTAATCATGTCAAATGAACACAGGGCTGAAAATGCCTCCAGCAGCTCAGATAAAATGCTCACGGTAAAGCCAAGCACAGCCCACCAGTGATACAGCCAGGTGACAGTAAGTAGCAAAGATTATTAATATTCTTCACAAAGTTGTGGAAAAAAAAGTTCTGCTTACAAAAAAATGAAATTGTAAGATTCTTATTACAATTTGAACTTGAACTTTAGTAAGAAAACCAAAATTTCCTAATTTGAAATTTAATCATCAGTGTAAACTAAGCAATTAAAAATGGCCTTAACTATGGTTATGACTCCAGAACACATACCTATTTTAGACCTTCCTGACCAGATCATAATAATAACTATGGAGTGAAATCAATACAGAAATAAGTGGCATAATAATAAAAATGGAAGACATAGTTCGACAAAACAGCTTCTCAGAGTTTTAACAGTTGAAACATAACATATTCATCAGTAAGCAGAACAATATTTTGTGAGCTGAGAGAAACTGTATCAACTTGAGCCATTAGGATATTGTTATCCATTTTCATCTTCACTAAGAGGAAGGATGCCAATTTACCTAATATGTCATCACTGCAAATGTAAGGCTTCTGGAAAATCTGCTTCCTTCTCATCTTTTGTGTATTGTAAATACATGGTGGCACGCTGCACCTTAAGTACTGTGCACAGCAGTGGGAGATGAAGCCAAAACAGGCTGTCTGTAACTCCAGACTTAAAGAGGTGAATGGAAGTAGTGAGGAAAATTGTCCAAATGTTTACCTCCCATTAATCCAGGACTGCCTTGTCAGTGAAGAAAACATGGATGACAGATGGAAAAAAAGATTGGGAACTACCAGTTTAAACTGATGTCTAAAGAAACAGTAATGCTACTGAAATAGTATTTAAGTGAGGTCAGTCAAAATCCCTCCTTCCCACTTCTCAGGCAGCTTGAGTCACTAATTCTTGCAGTTGAAGGAATATAATAATTGCACATCAGTCTGGGCTTCATCTCTTTGATCTCCCTGCTTCAAGACAAGGAGAGTCTGGCTTTAAGAAAGATTACAATGACCTCATTTAGTTATTCCAGTAATTCATACTTCAGTGTAAACCCACGGCCTGGAAAACTGATGTTTCAATTTCAGCTCTGCAGTGTTACAGAAGTTAAAATTGTCACTTTTGCTCATGGTCCTGTTGGGTGGAGCCTGCTGGTACAGCTCCCTGGAGGCTTTGACTGAAGATGGCCTGCCAGAATAGGTTGCTCAGGAGTTCTCTTTGTATTGCAGCTCAGCCAACTCTTTGCAAGCCCAGCCTCTAAATTCCCAGTGACAAAAAGATCCCTGGCAAAACATCAGGATTCTTTGATACCACATGAACCATGTTCTGGGAACAGCACCAAAAGATCTTATCCAAACATTTCTCACAGACTTCACAAACACTAGGGAAAACCAACTCAGTCCAACAGGCACAGGGAAGAATGAGTTGCATCTTTCTGCTCCAATGAGGTCTTTATTACTATTAAAGGGTTTTATCTCCAGGAAGCGACTCCTTTTGTCTCCCTCTATTTCTGGAAAAAGGGGCCTTAGCTCCCATTTCAGATCCCACAGTAGCTTTGTAACTAAGAAGTAAAGCTGACCTTAACCAGACTTAAAGTTTCTATACAGTTTCACAATACACCTTAAAGAATTGCTTATTTTCAGATCTGAACTTTGTTTAGAGACTCCCATAAGTATCTGATGAATTTTTTATCCCTTTATGCTAATAACTATTGTGACTCAAGAAAACAAAATGAAGATGGTTGACCGAACAATCATTCTAATTGAAAGTATTTAGCAGTTAGTTGTATGGAGAGTGAACATATGGTTTGTTCTATATATAAAACTTTGTGGCTGCTGCAGTCAGTGCCAGAGACAAACTCCTACCTATTCTCAGAGAGGCCAAGCAGTAGTCCTCCCTCAAGAATCCAGTACTCTTTACTTTGGCACGGAACAATGTAATGGCCTGATCGTTTCTTCACATACTTTTTCAAAAGGTCATAAGTTAACAGAGTCTAGGAAAAATGTATTTTAAAAATGCCTTGCTTACTTTGTGCAATTAATTATATGAAGACATGTATTATTTAGTTAAGTTTCATAAAAATATAAAGAAAAAAAAAATCCATAAGCATGCACATCCCCCTAAACTTACTTTCTGAGTAAATTTGTGTTTAGTACCTGAAAAATGACTGTTAGAGAATCTGGAAGAGAGGCAATTCCCTTGTTTGTAAAGACAAAGAGTTTTGTATCCCTCATCAGCACAATTTCAAAGCTTTCTACCTTTTCCATTTGAACAGCATGGCATTTTGATTTCCCTGTGTTTAACACTGTAACCACTGCAGCAATGAGATTCCTGTATACATCTCTGAGGGAAAAAAACCCCCAAAAATTCATAATTTATGACAAGTAATTGTTCTGCCCCCAGAGTTGTCACCATTGTGTTTTAAAGTTTGACGTGGCTTGGTTTATGAATCCTCTGAACAATTCTATGACAGTGATTTCCAATTCCCCAGCACAGATGTAAATGTATCCAGTTGTAACTCAGGGCTGAAATCCTGGCCTCACTGAAATGAGTGGGAATCAGGAGTTCACTGTTGGAGTTCTGAGCTTCCCTAATTAAAAAAAATCCTGGTTTTTGCTGTAATTTGGCTGAGACATGGCCCAAAAAAGTCTCCACATCAAAATGCTCCAAGGATGAGTCCTTGGCTAATGGTTTGTGTTCAACTTGCTTTCAAAGGAGATGATTTCAGCAATGCTCAGCATCTATGTAAGTTCTGAATCCAGCCATTTGCTGTATGAAAACAGGCAAGGCAATTCAGGCACAAATTGCAGAAAGTAGTACCTTTTGTGTGTCCTTTTTGGCAAACCCAACCTTTAAGGGTTTCAGTCATGTTTTCAAGGGCAACATCATGCTTTTCATGTTGTCTTGTCAGCTACCTCTCCTCATCTGAAGGGAAGGCAATGTTTAAACATCAAATATCTGTTTATTTTGAACTTGCCTGGAAAATTTAGTATAGTCACAATTTCTCAGATTCCATTTTTGCTTTTTGCTGGTTATTGATCTTTGCAGCCAAGTTCCTTTTGAAGGTAGTCTCTCCATCACAAAAAGCTAAACAAAGAAGTTCAAGAGAAACACCCACATATTTGAGGTTAAACTGAAAAAGAAAGCATTTGTAGCACAGCAATAGAATATTCTGCATTTAACATGTGTCTGTGGTTGTTCTACTGGGACTACCGTGGGAGTTTGCTGAACAGTCTACTTGAATTTTGCTGCCCACCTTTTTGGTAAGTACACAAAAGCCAGGTACACCAATGTTTGCAGTGGTGAACATTTCACTTTCTAGGTGATCACTATGTGCAAAGCCTGATGTAATCTGGCTTATAGAGAAAGTAGAAATCAGCAAAACTTTCTCTCTTCAATTGTCTTACCACAACAGCTGTGTTCAGAAGGAATGTTTCCAGATATCTTCTTCTGAGCCAAGCTGCACAGGACATTTTTTAAAACATGCCATGGTTTATGATTTTAATGCCATCAAATACATGTATTAATTTCTTGTTATTGATAAGAAGATCTAAAATGTATATTCAATTATTGATCTTTGATATCAGTATCCAGTGAAGTCAGCACTGAAAATCATACCTTGGTTTCCAGAATATGGAGATTTTTAGGATTAGAATACATTTCATTGATAAGGAGCATTTGTAACATTTGAAACTTAATTTAAATTATCTTAAAATTCCACCAAAAATCCACATTAAATTTGGTTCATATCTCTTGTACTCTCACAAGCATGAATACACTTATTCACAACTTAAGCCCATCTCCTTTGTCACCTGATTAATTCCAGAACATTCAGGTCATTTGGTATTAATTTCATTAACCAAATGGCACGCTGGTTTTCATTGCAACTTTGTTACAGATGTTCATGTGAAACAGTAGGAAATTAAATAATATACCATGGTAAAGTAGAAGAGATTATTGAAATAGAATATGGAACAACAATAGCAATAGTTTGAAATTTCCATTTGCATGATCCTTTCAGAAATTAATCAAACCCAAAGAAACAATTCTCCTTTTTTAAGAAATAGCAACTGAAGTGAAACCACTCACCTCCAGGGTGAACTGAAAGTAACTGGGCCATGTGCCTGTGGTCTTTACATTCAAGAGTATTATCTCAGCAGTGTCTGCAACATGGATTAATGCCATGAGATGACAGCCCAGACAATTAATGAAGCAGGTGCAAATAAAGTCATTGCAGCAACCCTGAACAGTGTGAGAGTAGACAAAGGTGCCAACACTGAAAGGTTCTACTTCCTGCTCTGAAAGGAACAGCAGAGCTGTTCATAGCAGGAGGGAGGCACTTCATAACAGCAATTGTTTTGAACCCTCTAAGATTATATGAAAAGAAAACATGCTCTATCGAGAATATTTTAGGGTCAAACTTATGTCAGGGAAAAGTGAAAGCAGCCCTGCAGACCCTTCTGCAAGTAATGGAGTAATACA
The DNA here is from genome assembly GCF_028551555.1 of Melozone crissalis. Classification (NCBI taxonomy): domain Eukaryota; kingdom Metazoa; phylum Chordata; class Aves; order Passeriformes; family Passerellidae; genus Melozone; species Melozone crissalis. The sequence continues at coordinate 27,052,215 of NW_026535784.1, read as the reverse complement.
GGATTTGCTCTTGGAGCAACTGCTGGGCGTGAGAGGATGCAGGTACCAGAATCTGGAAGTTGAATGGAGATGTAAAAGAGCTGAAACCTCCTGCCTTCAGAAAAACATAGCTGGATGAAAAAACTGTGGGTAACAGCCCAGACTTTTAGGAAGAATTAGACACATAAAGTTGTTGAAAGGCTTCCAGTGTGATTTTCAAAAACTCCAGAAAAATTTACAAAAGATGCCCTCGAAAACCTCATGGACCACTGCCAAAATATTTTTTTAAACTGCACACAACTTCCTTTTCTGAAGAAGCAAGAATAAAGTCTCTAAACATTTATTAGCTAAAGATCACAGGGAATTAGTCATTAGTTACAGCTTCTCCCTGAACAACGGCCACAGAGTCCCAACATATCAACTCAACCACATCTCCTTTGCTAGTACTGAATACCCTGGCTGCTTTTCTATTTCTGTACAAAAGAGTTAATTAAAACAGAAAAAACCTGTAGCACTAATGTATCACACTACTAAATAAAACCTGGAGACTTAAGTGCATGTACAAGGAAGAATGAACTGTTTCCAGATGTGTATGCTCAACCCAGTGCCAGAGGTATGTGACAACGTCAGGTCTATACTGTCAGAATCAACCAGATGAGCAAGGTGCAGAATAACCCCCACATGCTCTGATGCAGCCAGATTTGGACTTTTCATACCAACTATGACATGACTGGGAAGGGGAGGACTGCTCTGGCAGTGACAGTTCAGGAATAAAAATTATCACCTTGCTAAATACTCTAGTTAACTGCACATTTTAATGCTCTAAGTTGCCATGTATGGTAGTTAGGATTGTTAATGTGATTTGATTTTTCTATTTTCAAACTGTTTTGCCCCATCTCCTGTTTCTGCCTGCATTGAATCTAGATGCAGTGTTCATTATGAATTGCTATCCTCTCAGTGTCATCACCATCTGTAAATCTAGATTTATATACTTCAGATGTTCCAAAGATAAAAACCAGGACTGAATAAGAACACCAGCAGACAGTTTGGATGATTTCCTTTACAATCTCTTGCATGTATGGTCTATTGCTTCCTTCCTTTTTCATCCATTTTCTTTCTAACACTTTATCTTAACTCTTAGCAATTAACTCCTGGATTTACCTTGCAAGTTATTTCTGTCTTTGATACAGAGTATTGCCAGTGGCATTTGAAAAACCAAATCAATGTGAGTGGCAGACACTTGTCCTACGCCTCATAATTCAAGTCCTGTCAAACATGCTGCATAAGTAATTATGACCATCCTTTCCTAGCATTATATGCTATAGAAGTGGCCACCCTTAGGAAAGCCATCACTTTTTACATAACTACAATATTTACACAGCGAAGATTTAGAATGAACCCTGATCTGACACTGGGAATATGACACCAACTGAGGGAGCAGTCCTGCACTGCATTAGCACAAATCTAGTTCTCAGAAAATTCAGTTTGACAATTTCAACAAACATAAAGCTGCATGCCAGACTGGTGTATCAAACCAGGAAAGAATGGCTTTCAAATTATGTTTGGAAGAAGCACTTGAGTAGCAGTTTGTTAGTGGAAGATATAGAAGGTTGCTTAAGACACAAGAGAACTCAAACCTACAAAATTTATCCTTGGAATCCCTTATAAATTTGGATTTGGTTTCTATAATGACAAAATATCAATTATAGACCAATGAAGTAAATATAAAGAAATTATTAACAGACCTGACTTCTCAAAAAGATAATGATGGAAGGCTGATATTCAGTTTAGTTATGAAGAAGAGCTTTTTAATACTGAATTCCCAATGGTGAAAAATACTTTCTCCCAGCCTATAAACACATAGAATGTAATCTTTCACTGAATTTCCAGACATACGTATGGAGAAATTCTTTTGTATAGTAGTATCTGCTGAAGAAATGAGTATTTCATGCAGCAACTGGCATGAGTCCATCAGATCAAAACCTTAAAATAATAAAAAAAAAAAAAACAGAGCTGAGTATATTTCCTGAGTTTGTAGCTGGCATGTATTCCTTTCCCTTTCCTGACCTCAGAATGAAGTATGAACCAATAAAATTCTAAGGGGAAGTCAAATAAGAAAATAGAGAATGTGAAAGTATAACCCACATACAAAGCAAGAGAAAAACAGAGAAAAATAAATCCAGACAAGAGAGAGAATTGAAACAGAGATTGAAATGACAGCAGGAATGAAGTGCAGAGAGAGAAGTAAAAAGATGTCAGAAATAGAATGAGAAGCATAAAAAGTAATAAGAAAACCCTAAAAAAGCAAAGTGAAGGGTCATTTCAAAGCTAGTTAACTTCTGAAAGAAATTATAACGTCTCATCTTCAAAAAGAGTTGTGGAATTTTCTCACGTTCTATTTTCTTTAATGAAGAAAATACAAAGTGTGTGTAATTTATCCAATAGCTACTGCTGAGAGACACAATTGTAAACTGCATAATTTAAGGTTTGTTTTAGTTTTGAAATGATAGAATCTCCTGCTAATATTTTTAAAGTTTTTATCTTACTCTTTTTATTTTCTACATTTGACGGATTCATTCCCATTGAAATGTCAGAAAATACCTATTATAATTCCTGACAAGTTATCCTATTATTAACTAAATTCATAAGCAAAATAAATACAGTAACAAGTCCTCCTCTCTGAAATGCTGAAAAGAAAAGGATAATGAGCCCTTCATAAGTTAGACATTTTTAAAAAAAGGTATTAAAACCTCATGCTCCAGTATAAGAGGCAACCTCTAACTGAGGAAGCCATTAAGTCCATCAGACAGCAATTTTATATAAACTGTGTTGTACCTTCCTTTGAAGGACATGACAAAATGCTGTCAGGGAACAGAAACCTGAGCTGAAACTGAGCTTACTTGATGAGACTTTTACCATTTTTGCAAGACAAAATTTTGAAACTGAAAAAAAAATGCCATAGGAAGTCTAGGAGGTTGTTAAGCCATAATTGGTGGCATAGAAAGCAAATTTAACTACTACCTAGGGAAGTTTCTGTCTCCTGTCAGTCAAAATTCTCATGACCAAAAGACTGACCATTTTGCAGAAGTTAGAGGATGCCATGGCACTGAAAATTACAAATGACTTGAGCAAGTAGCAGAGAGGCAGTAGGGACCAGCTTTGTACATAATTGCTCAGCCATAATTACTTATGTGAGCTTTCCTTCCTTTTGTAGTATAAAGAAGTCAACTCCATCTTTTTCTAAATAGTGTTTTTGTTTGTGTGGTCAGCTACAACTCAGAAATGGTGTAAGAAGGTATTCTTGACCACCTCTCAGCCATTAATCTCTATGTCTCAACATCTACTTACTTCTCTGAGGATGACTTATTCCGAGTGCAGAAGGAAATATGCAGAAATAAACTCATTTGTCCACAAGGACCAGCATTCCTCCCATACTCTAAGTCAAAGGAAGATTTTTTTTTTAATGAAATACAAATTGATCTTATGATTTAACAAACTAGAACTAGAACAATAAATCCCCTTTCACCTTGACCAATTGTTTACCAAAAATAAACACCCCATGGAGTTCCTGCTTCATTGCCTGTGTCAGTACTGGCACACTGTTTGTAGTCAAGAATTTTGGGAGATTTTAAAGACTCAGAGAACCCATTCACACTTGCTTCTACCTGGCCTAATTTTCTTAGGGATGAGTAGTTTATTCCCAGTTATTCATATTTTGTACAATTCTGTTGTCTTTACATGAAGAACAGCACACATAAAAACCAAAGAATGATGACATGTATATCACAAGGTTTTGCTTTGCCTGCTTTGATACTGAGAGTTCCTAAGAGGTAATAGCACAGAGAGGCAAAATTATTTCCTACCTGGTCGTCATGTGCTCCCAATTGCTTGAGGACAAATGCCCAAATCCAAAGCTCTGTGAAGTGTAAGGCATGACTTTCACCTGGCAACCTCCTGGGTATTCAAAGTTGCTCCAGAAGATGGCAGATTGGATTTTAGGAAAAATTTCTCCACCAAAAAGGTTGCCAAGAATTGGAACAGGCTGCCCAGGGAAGAGGTTGTGTCACCATCCCTGGAGTTATTTAAAAGACAAGTAGCTGTGGCACTTAGGGACATGCCTTAATGATGGACTTGGGTTAATGGTTGGACTCTGTGATCTTGCAGGTCTTTTCCAACCTAAATGATTGTATGATTCTATGAAAATCATACTGCTCTTGGCTTCAGCTCCCTCTGGTGGGTAATGCATACTCCAGAGACCAGCAATTACTGCTGAAGGCAACCACCAAAAAATGAAAGAATCTGCAGGTTGCCATATTTTTCTTAAAATACACATAAATACACTGGATGAGCAATGATTACAACAGAGATCAGAATTAAAGCTATAACTTCACATATCTGTGCTGAGAACTTCATGTCAGAACACAACTCCCTTTGAATTCAAAGAGATGGCAGTTTCAGTCCAGGCAGAAACTGATTTTCAGCATCTAACACTGATTAAAATGAAGAACTAGTTAAAAACAATTTGTTTTTATGAGAACATTCACTTGTATTTCTGTTCTTGACTGATACTTTGAGCTGTCCTGGCTTCAGCTAGGATGGAGTTAATTTGCTTCCTGGTAGCTGGTTCAGTGCTGTGATTTGGATTCAGTGTGAGAATGATGCTGATCACACACTGATGTTTGGCTGTTGCCAAGCAGTGCTCAGCCCAAGTCAGGGACTTTTCAGTGTCCCAGGCTCTGCCAAGTGAGGAAGTGCACAAGGAGCTGTGAGGGAGCATGGCCAGGACAGCTGACCTGAACTGGCCAGAGGGATATTCCACACCATGGAATGTCATGCTCAGGACATAAATTTGGGGAAGGTTGGTCAATGGCCACTGATGGCTGGTCAGGGACAGCTGGGCATTGGTCAGCAGGTGGTGAGCAACTGGACTGTGCACCTCTTGTCCTTCTTAGGGTTTATTACTCTTTCTTTTTGCATTACAATTATTTTTATTATTACTATTATTAGTAGTATATTTCATTATTTTTCCATTAATCAACTGTTCTTGTCTCAGCCTGTGAGCTTTGGGGCTTTTTTTCATGATACTTAGTTACTGGCTAGGATTGAAGCACAGCAAAGGCATAAAGGTTGATGCCCTTTCTAAATAGCATTTTGCTGGCAGAAAATATTCATTATTTGGCAAATCTCACACCCCAAAGATTCTTCATTTGTTAAAATTAATTTAGTTTCAGTGAAAAAGAAAACTATGCTTTTAAATCTATGATTATCTTACTATAAAATATGTATGCCCACCTATTTATCTGCTGAAATAACTGAAACTTACAGCATATTTTATAATTTATATACTTGGGGACAAATCTAAGTCCTTCCACAAGGACAATGTGCAGACTGTATGGAAGTATCCCAAATACATCAGTTATGATAATGGCAACTTGTGATAATTCTTATGTTAAAATAAAATCAGTAATCTCTCCTCTACAAAATAGTACTTAAATTTTGATTACCTCTTAAAAATGCATGGAAATGTTGCCAACATCAGCAATCTGACAGAAGAGGCTTAGAATGAATTGTATTTTTCTGCTCTCACAAGTGGCACCAATAAATCAAACGTTAGTTCTTGCGTCTCTGGGTTGGTTTTTCTTTCATTCAGAAGCTTGGTTGTTGGTGTGAATCACATACTGACAGTTGTTTTGGAAAAAAACAACTCCATGTTCCCATCAGAAAACTGCAATTGAGTATGAGAACATTTGGGATGAGAATGGTCAGGTAAACTCATGTCCTTCAATGGATCACAACCATACTGCTCAGGCTGAGGTCCAACTTAAGCAACTGTATAGCCTGTTCATTAAATGGCTTATGGAATTACATTACATTTAAAGACAGCTCACTGGAGGAGAGGCTGGACATGACCTGGCAATGAGCACTGGCAGTCCAGAAAGCCAAACATCTCCTGGCCTGCATCCAAAGCAGTGTGGACAGCAGGGCAAGGAAGGGGGTTCTGCTCCTCTGCTCTGCTCTCCTGAGACACCACCTGGAACCCTGCATCCAGCTGAGGTCCCCAACACAAGAAAGACATGGACCTGTTGGAGCAAGTCTAGGGGAGTGCCACAAAAATGCTCAGAGGGCTAGAGTACATCTCCTCTGAAGAAAGACCAAGGGTTGGGGTTGGTCAGCCTAGAGAAGAGAAAGTTCTGTGGAGACTGGATTCTGGCCTGTCACTGCTTAAAGGGGGCTTCTAACAAAGATGGGGACAAATATTTTAGCAGGGCCTCCTGTCCTAGGATAATGGTTTTAAACTTAAAGAGCATAGATTCAGACTGAATATCAGGAAGAAGATTTTTACCATGGGATTGGTGAAACACAGGAACAGATTGCTCAGAGAGGTGGTGGATGTCCAGTCCCTGGAAACATTCAAAGTAAGATTGGATGGGGCTCTGTTAAAGATGTCATTGCAGGCAAGTTGAACTAGATGACCCTTAAAGGTCCCTCCCAACCATTTTTTGATTCCTTGGTAACTAAGCTGCAGGCATGTGTTTTACATTCCAACTTTCATTCTGAAAGAAGCTGCGGAACTTACAAAAGACATTTCTTTCTTATGAACATTTTTCTCCTTTTAAAAAAGGAAACCATCCAACTTTCAGGTACAAATAAGAACCTGATATCAGAAGCTCTTCACAAGATATGTAATTTTAATTGGAATTCCAAGCAATGCATAAAATACCCTAGAAACTTCTTCCAGAATTATTGTAATTAGCTCCTCTCCCCTTATGCTGCTTCATATGTTTGCACTTCCATGAAGTAACACAAGGCTTTTATGAGGTGAGGGGCTTACATGCAAGTCATATACAGTACAGACAGACATGTTTGTAGGCAAGTAGGACAGAATCCTCCATGTAGTGGAGGGTTGAGGATAAAGCACATTTGTATGAACATGCTTGCAATACTCATAGTTCTGTGCTTAGAAAGAAATACTAACTGACTTCATTAGCTCTGATGTACAACTGCTTTGAACCTCAGAGAAAATATCTGATTTTCATTTGTTCTTAATATTAAACCCAGAAAAGATCTGTTTGCAAGAAGCTCGTGAAATCTGTGGCTTTGCTGTTAAAATATTATTGTGCTATTAAGACTAGTCTGCAGTAGTCATTTTATTCTCTGCAGTTAAATAGCATTTCACAGCATGTTTTATTTTGTTTGGCTAAACTCCAAGCTTTCTGGTCCTCTAGTAGAGCCTAAAGAGTTGCCTGCAGACTGTAAAAAGAGTTACATACATTTAAGTGGATTAAAAAACACATTGAACTTGGAAAAGGCATTTAGGGTTATTGCAAAATAATGTCTATTTTACATATTTATGACAGTGATAACCCTTTCATTAAAGGTATTGCTTGTCCTACCACAAGATTCTGAGGAGTGCCAAAACCGATGACGTCTTCTACCTTATTTTATTACCTAAACTAATCTGTCCCCCTCTTTTAGGAAATAATGTATTGCTGATCATTCTGGCTAAATGCCCTTCTCCTAATTTTGGGTTTCTAGCCTCACCTGTCTCCAGAAGCTCAGTGGAGGCTTCCTTTCTGAGAGCAAGTGGAGCATACTCTTGAAATATGTTCTGCAGTTTCTGGAAAGTGCTCAGCCGTTTGCTCTTAGCTCACTGCCTGTGTGCAGATCCCTGCTGAAAATATCCCTGAAAAATATGTTATGAACATGACTAAAAGGCAAGCTGTGAGAACATAATAGAAAGTTAAGAGGCTTTTCTAATCATAAAACATGATTAAAGAACACCATTACTACTTCAGGTGGGTGCAGCTCTCGCCTACCAGATTGCTGCAGTTTGGCAGATGGGCAGATGTGGATTTGAGATTTATGACCTCTGTTTTAACAAATATATATCTCAACTGGGAAAGTTACACATCTCTAAGATGGGGATAAAATCTTATGTATCTATTTGATGACAGTGTAACCAGCATCATCTATAAAGGCTCAGGGAATATCTTCCTTCAGATAATATCTTCCAGTGCTGTACTTCATGCTATAATGAGAAAAGCACTGCTGCTCATTTAAATATACAATTCATTTGCACCATAAAATGTTGAAGGAAATTCCTCAGATTTAGTATTTTTTAATGTAAGTGCTTAGCAATTAGATTTCCATTGATTAAAGAAGTGAATCACCTTCAGATTAATGAAGAATAAATTAATCTCCTTTAAGGATTGGAAAGAAATGTATATTTATTCCTTTACTGAGCAACTTCTCAGATTTCAGGTTACTCAGGGAACTAGTAAGCGAGATCTCCCAGGAAAATGTTTTTGCTGGTGCTGGGGTCCATCAATGCTGGTCACTTTTTAAACATCACCTCCTCAGAGCACAGGAGCAAAAGTTCCCAAATGTCAGAAGTCAGACAAGGCAGAAGGCTATTTTGGCAGAACAGGGACCCTCTCTTGCAAATAAGGTGAAAAAAGGGAAGGTGTATGCCCAGTGAAAGCAAGGTCAGGTGATGTAGGAATACAGAGATGCCTCTTGCCACTGTAGGGAGAAAGTTGGCAGAACTGTCAGGGACAATAAAAGGTTTTTGTCAAATATATTAATGGCAATAGGCAGTGAAAAATAACATTGGCCTGTTACAGGATGAGGATGGTCACCTCCCAAACAGGGACAGGGACCAGGCAGAGGTGTTTAATGTGTTCTTTGCCTCTGTCTACAACACAGATGATGGACCAAGGGGGTTTCAGTGCTATGAGATGGAAGACCAGGGCTCATCCCAGTTGACCCTGAAGTCAAGCAGATCTGCTGTTTCAGCTGGATCCCTAAAAATCTATTTGGCCTGATGGGATTTATCTGAGAATCTTCAAGGAGCTGGCAGATGTCATTGCAAAACCTCTCTTGATTCTTGAGAATTTTTTTTTCTTGATTTATTTTTTTCAGAATCCAGAGAGATCCCTGTGGACTGGAAGTTGGGTGATACTAACCTGACTTTCAAGAAGGGCAAGAGGGAGGACCCAGGAAGTTACAGGCCTGTCAGTCTCATTTCAGTGCCAGGTAAAATCATGGAAAAAACTATTCTGGAAGATACTGAAAAACACCTGGAGGACAATGCAGCCATCAGTCCCAGCCAGCACAGCTGCTTGAGAAGGAAGTCCTGCCGTCAAATCTGATTTCCTTCTATTTCAGCTTCCTTCTGGGAATGAAGATGACACATTAAACAGATCCTGCTTATCTGAAATGTTTGGGTCCAATTCTCTGTTAGAATGAACTCATTTATACTTTTGATGATTTGCCAGTTCCCAAAAAGTGTTGAGTAACACCTGCTTGATTACAATCTGTCTGCACTGCTCTTTTGATACTCCATGAGATGCAACACAACAGTGTCTGCTTTTGCATTATGTCAGTTAACCTAATTCTTCCAATTATATCTTTAAGTAATTACAAGATTTTCTTTCATAATATTCCTGAGATGATAGGATTATCAGGCCTTTTGCCCCATAAAACCTGAACACAATGGAAAAAACTTACATATTTAAGGACACAAATGCAAACTAATCTACACACAGCAGAAACCTAACAGGTTTCTTATGGTGTGCAACAGCCAAGACTTTGTATTACTGTCCCTTCCTCTTTTGCCTTCTAGATTTACAATATGCCCTTTCTTTACATACCAAACCCAATAATGCACTTACTATACCCTAAAAGCATAAATTCAACAGAATTCCAGAATTAAAAACAACTATCTGGAAAACCTTACAACAAATCTTCAATATCTCATCTCTGATACTTCCTCAAAATTTCCAGATGCAGTGAAACATGATGGTGATAATTTGTGGCATCACCTGGAAGCCCCCACCTCAGGTCCATCAGCTGGAGTTATAACCTCTTTCTTTACAGTAGTTGTCTAACTGAGGAAAGCATTCTTCCATTAATGCATTTCTTTCTGCCTCTGACCCTAGCACAAATAAGCACAGTGAGATCAGATTGTTGTAACTTAAAAAGAAAACACTGCAGTTTTGATTATTTTGCTGTGTTGATGGCAGAAGCTTTGAATGAGTCAGAGGATAAATATTTCTTAAATAAGACACGTATTCTTACAGATAATCTTTGTACATTGATACCCAATGTGATATGATGTAATGAGGTACCTCACTAAGATTGTGTTTATACACACATGCATAGTAAATCACATTTTAACCATTCTGCTTACAAGACACACATTGAACTGGAGATTTAAATACTGATGAGCTGGATTTACATTTGCAAAATGTACATCTAAACCCAAATTTTGTGCACTCCCCTTCCTTCCAGCAGAAAAAATTCTGAGCTTACAACACTCAAAGTATTAAAGTATTCAGAATCTTGCAGAAAAGAGGAAGCGAGGCTTTAGGGTTGTCTCCACTTCTTCACATAACAGAAATTGCATTTGCTTGATATACAAGAACCCCACAGCTTCAAATCAAAATTTCTAGATTTGCTCCTGTGCCTAATTTTTTTCTGGTGACATTCTTTCCTTCTATCAAGGGTTTACTATAAACACTTTAAAAAATACTTTATCTTCTTCTAAAATACCTTAAGAGATATTTTAACATACAGAGAAACAACATATGTTTATCAACTGTAATTTTTAGAAGACTAACCAACCATGTTCTTAAGGCTCCAAATTCGAGATCCTTCCTCCTTCTTCAACTCTTCACTTCTACTGTCATCTTTTCTCCCTAAACAGATATCCAAAGAAGTTGAGTATTTCCTTTTCATATTTAGCATGTGCCTCCTCACAGAATATCTTTCCCATTTCCTAATCTTGCAAGACAATGACCTGCTTTGCTTCCTCTCTGTTCATCAGTAGAGCATCTAACAGAGTAGGGCTTGTGTCTGTGAAACAAAGATTATTGTGATGATCACAAAGAGATTCTGCCCAATTTTTACCAGTCAGAGTTTGCAGCAGAGGTCTCAAGCGCATACATGTAAAACAAGAGAAAATAAACCAGGAGTGACACATTGTAGCTTGTGCATTATATTATATGCAACATGACACAGATTATGTTAACTCATTCCAGGTGTGAGGCATAAACACCACTCAGTAGTTTCTATCTTCTTCCTCCCCTATCCAATACACCTTTCTGTATAAAAGCTACAATTATTTATAAGCATTTATAAGTCACAAATCCACCACATGAAGATAGACTCTGAAGCAGACTAAACCACTCAGATCCAGTCAGTTTTATTAAAGCAAATTATTTGCCTCATTACCTAGCCATCCTGTTCAAAGGTCCACACTGTTCCAGGGACAGGTCTGTTACTTTACTTGCTTTCACTAAGTGAAAACTTTTTTTTCTTTTCAGTCTTAGGAGAGTACTAAAATTGAGTTTTTGTATCGCTTTCCCACTAACAGGGCACTAGGAAGAAAAGCACTAACCATCTGTTCGGACTCTACTGGGGAAAAAAACCAACCCACAAACAAACCCAAAAACACGTAGTCACAGAAAGAAAATCTTCCTAGGAATTCTTTTTTATATAAACATCACATACCCAGCTTTAATTTTGGCACATCCTTACTTCTGAGTAGGATTATTTCCTTTCCTTTAGCACTATTTTAATTTTGGAAATAAATGTCTATATGACATCCTGTACTTTTATCAGCTAAAGACATATGGCATGAGGAGGGGAAAGGAAAATCATAATTATGCAATATACCAGTTAACTAAAACCTGGTAATACTCTAGTGCTGATCTTCACAAAAAAATATCATTTTTCTGATAATGCTTGGCAAAATTTGTTAACTGTCTACAGAAGCTGTCTACTTTTGATCGATGGGCTCTTCCCTGAGCTATTATAAAATCTGTGTCTTCAAGGTCAATTGAAGCATCATTTTCACTGTAGGTAGAGATCAAATGGTTCTCTACAGTGGAACAGCAGCTCTTCACATAGCAATGCTTTGTTCACATTTGTTTTACCTGCAGGAAATCATAGAATGCATTACTGACAGAGATACTTGACTTAAAGTAAGGTTCTGCTCTGAAGAGCAAATTCAGTCAAGGTTGTGTTTATTGTCTTTCAATGACATTATAGCAGATGATTGTTTGAGAAAAAGATTTATTGCTTTCTTCCTTCTATATCACTTCTTGAAGGGTATCTTCCAAACTCAGACTAGGCTAATTTCCCTTTCTGACCATCAGCAGTAATGGAGACACTGCAGAGGCAGCTCTGCCCTCAGGGACACTCACACACCCTCATTCCTCTCCAGTGAGGCTCTGGAGTTACAGCCTGGCTTTCCCTCACTGCTATGACCCATCTCACAACATACACAACTTGTGGTAGCTAACCACAATAGGAGTTTTCAAATTTCTGCTCTATTTCTAACATGAATACTTCAAACACAACATCTGTAGGAACCACAGGCAAGAATGCTCAGACACAGTGGCAGGGGACAGCTATGTAACATGTTCAGTCTGACACAGGACACCAATGCTGGATGTAGATATTCATGTCTTGTGTAACTAAGACATTTGGAGTCATTCTTCACTTTGCTCTGAATGAAGGAGAGGACAAATAGTTAATGATTTTCCAGTGCCTAGTCAATACGTTTTAAGTTATTTCTGAGAGCACACCAGGCTTTCAGAGGCTGCTTACATAGGCTCAGAAAGAGAATAACAGGAAACATAACAGGCAAACACAAATTCTTCTCACAGCCACAAAACAGACCCATTCTGAGATGAAGCCAAATCCATTTTGGTGAAGGAAAACAGAGCAATGAAAAGAAAATCTACAATCATCTTGTCCTTTACCATACCCCAAGCTCATGCTAGAATTTAGCTTTTGTTTTGTTGTATTGTCCTGCAGCCATGAAAATTTATCCTCTATGCTCTTCTAGTTTTGCATATGAGGATGTTTTCCCCCATCCACTTCCTCCTCCCACCCGCTCAGAATTCTCACACTTTTGGTATTTTCTCTGTTGAATGAGCATCTCCTCCCCACTTTGTTCTGCTGTTAACTGCAAGAGCTTAGGGTGCCGTACTGTTGGAAGAAACAATTTCCAAAGGGAAATTATTTCTGGTTCAGACCAGTTCAAGGATTTTCACAGCACAAATTTCACAGTATAACCCAAAGTCATTTGTATTGCCTCAGCTGAGAGGAGGATAGCATCCTTATATTTGCACTTTTGTCACAAGTCCTCTGTGAGGAAATGCTGGCTTTTTTCCTACTGGTCTTTTACTCACCAAAATGCAGTTGCTCATCAGTTGGGCACTCTTCATCTGTGCACCCCACACACAACCAGTCAGAGCAGGACTGCAGAAATTATCAGCCTTGATTTCAGTGTATCTGTGTCAGGCTGACCACGGGGATGAGCAGGATCTGCTAGGCACACACTGCTGACTAATCACAGCTGTCATCTCTATTCAACATACTAAAGGCAGTCTGCATTACTCCCTGGAATTTGATATGTTAGAGAGCAATGGGGCATCTTTGGTCATGGTACCTACAGCATTCTGGATATTTGCTACCTTTATTTTACTGTTACTGGTATTGACACTTGTCTTCTCAGGCCAAACAAAGCTCTACTGCAAAACTCATGGATTTAAATATGTGGTGTAGCCATACAATCAAGACACTCTCATCCTACTGAGTAATCACTGATTTTCCACTGCCACTTGGTCTTTGTAAAAAAATAAAGAAGGTGGCAGGAGATTTTTCAAGGGTTTAGAATTCCTTCAGGAGTCATGATCTTATTTACAATTGTGCCTTGCTTGACAATCATTAGATTTTTCCTTACCCTCATTTATCACTGCTCAGGCCTCTCCATAACATCGAATACCCAGATTCTTTAAATGATCCTGTTCCAGCCATCACATCATATCAGAAAATGGTTTGAACGACACAAATTTACAATTTCACAATTTACACAGAAGCAAAAAATGAGTATAAAAATTTCCAATACAAAATATTTCCTGTGAAATTAGACTTCAAAGTAAATACATTTACTAACAGAACTAGAGAAGACTCTCAGGTATCTTCATGAGAGCATGTGATTTACAGGCAAACTAGGAGCTGAAAAAGCATGCATTTCACAAGGTTACCAGGTTACACACAGTAACTATAGCCATAGAAGGCAAGAGACGTGGTTCTTATTTGTTCTTCCCCCACCCTCTCATAACTAATCTATTCAGATAAACTGTCAGAGCAACTTGATTTATACACCAAGGATACCAGCAAAAACATGTCAATTCCCCTTGGGGAACTCATGAATAGAGTCCTGCCTGTCCTGGTGCTGGCAGAGACTAAAACTAAACGTCCTTCCCTGCTACAGGTTCACTGTGTACTGCCAGAGCAACTTCTCCTGGCACTGGCACTCTGTGCTGGGTGCTCCTGCTCAGACTGCAGCCATGAACCCCCAGTTCATGTCACAGGCAAGGCTGCATCGGTCAGAAAAAGTCCTCCTTTTTCTACTTTACAACATTTTACTACATGAGAGTAAAGCTCAAAAAGAAACCAGCCTTTTTGAAATGATGGATGCTGTACACAGTGGAGCACATTCTTCCAAAGGGTCACTGGACTTGCTCTGTGTGTACTGAATGCAATGGATACTGTCCTGTGCTCCTGGTAAAGTGACTGATCCTCCTATCAACAACAAACACAGCCATCCTAAAGATCATGTAAACATATACCACAAGAGGGTAGAAAGAATTCTTCCAGCAATTTTTTGAAAATAATCCTTTCTTTGTAACAGAGTCCTTTCAATTTCAAATTTGCAAATTGAAAAGTGCAGTAGGCAATACAGAATTTAAAACAATAAACAAATACCACAGCAGATAAATAGGCATTTATTAAAGTTCATCTCAAAACAAACAAAAATAATAAAAGACATTAAGGCATCTTGTATTCAATGACAGTTCATACAGTAAAAATGACTTCTCCTTCTTATACAAGAGAGCAGATTAGGAAAAAAAAAAGAAAAGAGCTCTCACAAAGAACTTCTCCCAAACTGATGGATTACTGATTTCCCCTGTCCCACCAGTTAGTCAGGAAATCCCTCCAAAGAATGCCTATTTCTCCAATGAAGCAGCTACAAAATCCCAACACTCATTGAGACATGTGCAAGAAAGCACTTTTGCCCCTCCTCAGACATCCCAGTGTCTGTAAACATGCACACTGGAGAAAGACCAACAGATGGATGTTGTGCAGGATAAAGAAGCTGCACTCCTGCTTTAACCATTCATTTTTGAGCAGACTAGAATATTTGGCCTTGCTTTCACTAGTATTTACTATTTCAGCCAGTTACTAGTGAAAATGAGACCACAAGCTCTAGCCTGTTCTGCAATGCAACAATTTGTATGTCCTCCTTCTAACTCATACTAGATAAACAAATGACAAAGGTCTTATTTCCATGGAACAATTTATTTTGATGAATTAAGCCATCAAGCCACCAATCACTGTTATAGTGCTTTTTTCTTCAATTGGAATAAGAACATCATGAAATGTTTACAGTATCATTGGGTTCACTATAACAGGATTTTACTACAGACTAAATATAAATTAATAAACACTTCAGCACTATTCACCACACTGGCTCCCTATATCCTTTGTCACATTCTAACCTTCATTTAAGGCAAGTTTGTTGGTTGATTTTTCTGAAGACGACCACATGGTCTCTAGATAAGCTTGTGTGACTAGATTTACAAGTTAGGAAATCGAGCTTTATAAAATGTTTACTTCAACAAATATGAAAGTTATTAAGAGAGAGATGGTGACCCAGAATTGCACTGTATTAAAAGGTGGAGTTTCCTTGTACCAAAGTCCTTTATTCATCATCTTTAGAACCAGTTTTGCTTAACTATAAAAGAGACACAAAAAGAAAGTATTCAAATTTTAGACTGTCATTCCATTTATTAGGAAACAAGAACATTATTTCCATCTCACACTGAACATGCATTTACTTAATCAACAATACAGACTGATTGTGCTACTGTATCAAAAGACTGAAAAGCATCAGAAGTTAATTCTTAAGCTTAAACACTAAATGAGCTTACTTCCTGATCATGAAAGCTGAATTTTAAAAAAACCCCAGAAAAACCTCAGGGCACTGTTTCTATTTAATTTGAAGGCTTTATCAGCAGCTCTCCAAAAAGAAAAAAAAAAGAAGTAATGGAATTTTATCTTCACATATCTCTGAGAGAATTCCCATATAGAAATATAGACAGTATAAAAATAGACATTAACATTAACTTAGTATTTCTCACCTTTGAAAGCTAGGCTTAAAATTATTAAAAGTAGCATGCCTGTCATGGAATCTATCTGAAAACCAAGACATCCACTATAAATAGCCACTTTTAACTCAGAAGGACTCTGCCCAAAACAACCTTCATCATTTACTTGCTCTGACTTAACAACTGGAACTGGTGTTAGGTCTTACAGCAAAAATTACCTCAATTGTGTAAAATAAAATAGTTTGCTTTCAAAAGTGTAAAGCAGTGATTTTCACTGAATCAACAAAGACAAGAGGGTGGAAGAAATCAATACTGAGGGAGCAAGTAGAAAAGAATTATTCACTGGGACAGCTCCCTTTTATTCCTTACTTATCCACTGCCCTCCAGAACCTGGCAGCACTACTAACTTTATTTAAAATCTTCTTGTCATATGAAGACAGAATATTTGCAGCACATTTCGTTAGCAAAGCCCTCTCATAAAATTAAGATTTAATTGCTCAGTAAATAAGAGAACTTGAAAATACTTACATGCTGGACACATATAGAAATTAATCAGACATCATAGTCAAATCCAAACATAGTTAGGAAGAAAAGCAAGAAAAAAATATGTCAGATCAGTTTTCTTCAGATATAAGTATAAATAATTTTCAATTTACATACACAGCATGTTCACAATACTGTATATAATACACTCACTTTACCTTAATTACATCAACCCAGTTCCATCCTCGTGGAAGCTCTCCTTTGTTATCTGCAAAAAAAGGTTTTAATTTCAGCACACAAGCGAAGGGGAATATTTATCTTTCTTCAAAATCGACCCACAAAATGCTAAATAGCCAAATTCCTCAATTTCTGCACTCTGAAGCCATGAGGACAGAAACAGATTTTAATGTCTTAAACACAGTGTGTTCTTCAACCAACCTCAAAGTGAAAGGAGGAAATGAAATGGCCAAGGGAGGTTCAGATTAGATTTCCAAAAAACATTTTTGACTAAAAGAGTAGTTAGGTATTGGAGTAAGTGGCCATGGGGAGTGGTGGAGTCACTGTCTCCAGAAGTGCTCCAGAGGTGCCTGGATGTGGCACCTGGGGACAGGTTTAGGGGTGATTATGGTGGTGATGGGTTGGCAGTTGGATAGATGAACTTGAAGGTCTCTTCCAACCTTGGTGTGATTCACTGATTATGTGACTCAAAGTAATTCAGTTGATATAAAAACACTTCAGTCCACCTGAAATTTAGTTTAGAAAGTAGCTCCAATATGAGCTGGGCTGACCAGCAATGATGAATTCTGTCAAAGAACTAAATTTTATGCAGCTTTTCCTTTATACAGTTAACATTAACCTTGCCAATTATACATTAGGTTAGGTAGATTATATGTAGGAATTGCTATGACAGGGTATAACTTATTGCTACAACAGGATGGAATTATCCAGATCATTATTGAAAACTGAAGGTGAACATGAAAGAGTCATCAGCAAATTAACTGAAGTAATCAACTCTTTCAATCCAAATCCTTCTATTTCATTGAAAGCATTAAGTATCTGCACAAGCACTTCTATTTCTAGAATGCAAACTAAATTAGATGCTTTACTCTGGGTTGCAAATAAAATACTTTTGTTTAGAAATTACATTTTTAATAATGTGAATTATTTATGACAGCCCATCAACAATCTGCATTTTTTGCTGAAAGTCAACAAAAGATGTCATTAAATTATAACTCTATAGAAAGTTGCTGTGACCAGAACTAACATCTCAAGCAAGAACAGTTCATCTAAAACAAATAAAATGGAGACCACAGACTTAAAGTAGCTCATGATAAACAAATTACTAGCTATACTTTCTCTAGCCAGGTGTCCCTGCTATAAAATTTGGATTTTGATACTGATCAAAGCAAAGATTAGTATAGTGAACAAACCTGTTTTATCGGCTAGTTTTCGTTTCTGGGCTTTGGATAACTGCTCCTTTTTCTCTTTTTTCTTACTTGGCGGCACTTCAGGAGTTCCAATTGAAATACTATTGCTTACTGAAGTCTGAGAAGGATAAAAGTGGTTGTAAATATTTTGCATATTAGTTTCATGGATATCCCTGTGTAATGTGATTATTAAACCTGACATACTGAAATACCTTGACTGTCAGAAAGAAGCAATGCTGTCAGCAGCCTGCAGCTTTTAATCCACATATAATTAGGGCTATACTTTTAAAAAACATTTGTTAGGGACTGGAATTTCTCTCTTCCAGTTGCAAAGGGCACCTTTTTCACTTTTAAAATTTCATCATGGAGTGTGATTTAGTCTGAATGGATTCAGACTTCTCAAACACAGAAATCACTCCTACCTCCTCAAAGCCGATCTGCTGCACCATCATGGCAAACTGTGCTTACACAACTCAAAAGCCAAAAATGGACCCAGCCTGACTACTTTAAGACCCTGGAGGTGCACTTATACAATCTCAGGAAGGCTGCAGTAAATTGCCACCCATCCAATCCTCAGCAGACACACCTCTGTTTCAGCTTACTTTAGTTTTGCTTCTGCTCAAAATCTCTATTTTAATGTTATCCTGTGGGACATAACAGCAGGCTGCAAACATTTTGGTGTAACAGAAAAATAACTATCAAATAAAACAATTATCACCACAGAGCATTGTGGCACCATACTTTGTGTGTCACTTTCAGCCACTAACTTGTATAATCAATGAAGTGATTTTCAGCTTAGAGAGAACTCTGAAGTATTCAGGTTATAATATCAATATTCTTTTTCAGTTTTAAAAGCACAAAATTAAAATCAGAATTTATCCACTTACCACAGTGTTAACAGGTTGATTTTCCATGAACACCTCCTTATTGTCTTTGGCATATTCAAAAAGTGTGTATGTCATTGCAGTTCCGAGATTTGCTTCAACTTCTACCATTAACTTATCCAATATACTTTGCTTAATGGCTGAAGATCTAAAAGAGATCATTAAACTCAACTGTAAACTAGACAGATAATAAAAAGCTTTTCAAGCAAAGAGTTCCCACCACAAGGCCAGGGAGTGAAGCTGTCACAAATACATACATTGTGTTGTTGAAGAAAGCATCCATCGATATGACTGGTGCTGTTTGTGGATATGTTTCTGGCCAAGAAACTTCTATTAGAAAGGCTTTGGGATCTCCACTTTCACCTATCTGAAGAGGAAAAAAAACCCAAAACCTTTATAAATCAACAGTTTCCGGTTACTTTCTGAGGATTAAAGCCAATAAAGAAGCCTATTACTGCTTTTAGACCACCAAAATTCTTTGAGATTACTATTTTGATAGTTATCAGTTAGAAAATAGTGCTATTAGCTAGAAAGAGCATTAAGTTTTGGACATCAATATTAACATTTACCCTGCAGTTTTTTCATTCTAGAAGAAGGAGCAGAAACTGACAAATCTCCTTTTATGGTTAGGGTTTTTAAATTCCTTTGTTTAAAAGCTACTTTACAATATCTTCAAGCCAAATATTATACTATCACATATAAGAACAGAAAATATGAAGCCTTTTCTCCCCCACACATCTAATCACAGAGCAATATGAAAACCAGCCACAAGACAGGGCTGAAATAAGGATGGTAATAAACCACTAAGCTAAGATAGCAAAAATAACTGGTAAGTATATCAATATTTACGTCTCATGGCTACAGATATTTTATTTACCTATATGAAAGAATGACTAGTAAAAGATTTAAGAAGTCAGTAGAATGAGTCTGGATTAAAAACAAAAAAGGCAGCATATTACTGACATACAATCAGAAATAGCTGTTTCACACAAGGATCTGGAAGACTAGCACAGTAAGGTTTCTAAAACCACCCGAAATTTTCCCTTATTTGCCTCATTATAAAAATCAGCCTTTATCTAATTATGTAGAATAAAGTGTGTCCACAAGAGAAGTCCTAATCAAGGTAAGGCTATGGTTTCAAAATTTAAAAAGTAAACAAAAAATTGTTGCTTTCTTATTTACAATATCTGTTTCAGCAGACTGGACTAACTGACATTCAAAACCACTTGTTTAATGGTGAAATAAATAAAACTTTAAATCAAGAAACTGCAACATTTTTCAAGGCAGTATTTACAGTTCATTTCCCACTGCTACCAAGAGCAGAAGTGGCTGCAAGGTTCACAGGGTTCTCTCAGGAAAGCAGTCTGTGTGCAGATCAAATCCTACAAAGCCATACAAATTCTTTCTATCTTCTCATGCACTTACTTGCATGATGACTTCTCACAGTACAATTTTCTCTTAATGAGAAAGATGTATTATTACCTTTGTATGACAATAAGTTTTATTGTATTTATTTATTCATAAGTATTTATTATTTTATTTATTATTAACTTTTGACAATTATTTTTTGTCTAATAAAAATCAGCAACAACCAAAGCTGGTGAAAGGTAAAATGACTTAGGCTTGTAGGCATGTCTTATTTCCCTTTTCAAAAAAATTTAAATTTATTAAGAATGATCCAATCAATGAAGAAAGGCCACTCTTACATGGCTGGCATTTCAAGTGCTATTAATTAATTGAGCTGTTTCTCATTACAATAAGTGACATTATTTTAAAGTTATTTGAGAAGCCACAGAAAGGTGATTTCAGATGGTTTCTCCCCGAAACAGGCATACAGCATTTTCAGAAATCTCCCTTCTGTCCTGTGGGTGCCTAAGTAAAGTATTCTGGCCATCAAAAGATCTGCCTCAGTCTGTGCCCAGAAGAACTTCCAGGTTTTTAAATCTGAGAAAGCTGGTGAGAACTTCATGCCAGAATCTAGTTGTGTACCTTGAGCTCAGCACTCCCTGTATGTCTCTTGTGATCAGACTGTGCCAGTGCACACATCCAAAGCATTTGCAGATCTTCTCTTTAGCAGGTAAACAAGACACAATCAACAGTCTTTGGACAAGAGACAGCAATCTTGTAACTACGCAGTTAACAAAGGCTCCAAATTTTACGTAGAAACATCTCTATAAATCTTTCCATTTCTAACCTGTTAGGGTAAATACTACACAGCAGGCCTTCTTCAGAGGATGTGACAGTTCTGGCTAGGCAGGGCACAGACGCACAAGGGGGATGCCTGGCTCGGGGATAACTGGCAATAGGGCAAGAGGCAATGGGCAGAAAGTGACAGACAGGAAGTTTCACCTGAGTGTAAGGATTTCTTTACTGTGCAGTGACTGAGCATGGAAGAGATCGTTCAAAAAGGTTGTGGGGTCTCCCCCACTGTAGATTTTCAGGAACAGACTGGACACAATCCTGTGCCACGTGCTCCAGGATGGCCCTGCTTGAGCAGGGAGGTTGGACCAGGTGACCACTGTGGTCCCTTCCAGCCTCACCCGTCCCGTGACTCTGTAACAAACCGTGCTGGGGGCAGGTTCACATACACGACACTCTGCGGTGTGAAGCCCTGTTGTACCAAACAGCCTGGAAAGAGCGCCCTGTGGATCTATCCTTTACCGCACATCGGATACCCCTTTGGCTTAGAATCCCCCAGAATGGCAACAGCAAGGCAGCAAAGTAACTCCAGGGTGCACCTTGGCCTTACCCTGTACTGGAAGGACACGGGGCTGAGCTCCCTGAAGCACACGTCTCCCTCGTAGATGGAGCGCAGCGCTTCCAGCTCCATCTGCAGCCAGGGCCAGAGCAGAGAGCGGGGGTTACCAGAGCAAGGGTTACCGACCGCAGCCCCGGCACGACCTCCCGCGCCCCGCCGTGCCCGGCCCCGCCGCCGCCCAGCTCCCTCCTCCGCCCCTCGCCCGCTCCAGGGCCGCCGCTCCCTTCCCGCCCCCGCCACGGCGGCCGCCGCCTCTCCCCGCACGGCGCTATCCCGCCCTCCCAGCCCCGGTTCCGCTCTCCCTCAAGCAGCGGGGCCCGGCACTCGCCTCCTGGTCCTCGTTGGCCGCCATGGCCGGAGCTCCCGGCCGCGCTCCCTGGGCCCGGCCCGGCCCCGCTGCCGCCGGGGCTGGGCGGGCCTGCCTGGCGCGGCCCCGCCGGACTCGCACGGACGCGCCTTCCCCGAGGGCAGCGCGGGGCAACCGTGGGCACCGCCCCCTGCCCTGCCATTGGCCGGCCGCGCGTCCCCCCGCGCTTCCTCCTTCCGCTCACTGGCCCCTTCGCGGTGACGTCCCCGCGCGGGCGCTCCTCACTGGTCCGAGGGGCGCAGCGGAGGCGCCGATTGGCCGCTCGCGCTGCCCTTCCGACGCTGCCCGGCGCTCGCTTCCTGAGGCGGCGGCCCGCCCGCGCCGCCTCCCGTGACCCGCGGCCGCTCCCAGCTGGCGCTTCCCGGCGCTTCCCAGCTCCATCCCGCCGCAGTGAGCGGCGCTACGGGGAGCGCGGGCCCGGGACAGCGGGGCGCTCTTGTGGCCGGCCTGGGCCGCCCTCCCGCCGCCGTTCCGCTGTCTCGCAGGCCGCCGTCCCGGGCGCAGGATGACCCCTCCGTCTCACTGGGACTTCCCGGTGGAGCTGTGCTGCCGGCCCATGGCGTTCGTCACGCTCACCGGCCTGGACGTGGTGTACAACGCCGTGCACCGCGCCGTGTGGGACGCCTTCTGCGCCAACCGCAGAGCCGACCGCGTCCCCATCTCCTTCAAAGTGCTGCCCGGCGACCACGAGTACCCCAAGTGCCGTACGAAGGTAGCGAGCGGCGCCGGCCCCGGCTGCGCCCCGTCCCGGCGGGCTCCGTGCCGGCCCGCTGCCCCGGCGGGCTCCGGGAGCGGCGGTGCGGGACTCGGCGGCTCCCGGCGGGGAAGGGCCGTGCTCCGCTCCGCCTGGGCTGCCGCCCGCTGGCACCGCGCTCTGCCGGCCCTCGGCTGCCTCTGCCCCCGATGTTGGAGGGAAGTGTGGGAGCTTCAAGGCAGGGAATTATGAGGGCGAAGGGGAAGCCGAGGGCGTTGTGATGGAGCGCTGTGGGTGCATAGGAAGCCCAGGGGTGCCTTAGCTCGTGAGCCAGAAGCAGAGAAAGCCCGTATGGTTTACTTTTTAAAGTACTTGCTACTCCTGTACATAGCATTAAGGTGCTTTGTAAAGTTTGAGCTTTGATGAAACCCGAAATTTAACTCTGGAGAAACTAGACACTTAATGTATCTCAAAAAAACCCTAACCTAACCTCTAAAGCTCTTTTTTACTAAACATTTCACTTTAACTGAGTGAAACACAGCAGAAGGAATATCTCTGCTATTCTTTCTGCTTTGCAACGTCAATGAGTTTAACTGTTATAAAACTACATAATTCCATGATGCTGGTAAAGACAAGGACTCTAAACTGGTGTGTCCTTGCACTGTTTTGAGAGCTCTGTTTTCAACTGAGCCTAGTATTTCATACTAGCCTATATTCTCATACATGGCAGTGTGTGAGACTTGCTCCTAAACTTGACCCTCTTCTCCAGCCTCCCTGGAATCTGTTGTTCTTTGCTGCTAATATCTCAGGCACCAGGCCCTGATGCCTGAGCTACTGAGGGATATGGCTTAATAGGAAGCAAAAGCTTGAGGGGAACAATGTTAAAGGCAAGATGACAAACATATTAAGTGGCAGGAATGTCGAGGATATGCCCTTTCTCCTGCTATAAATGTTTGAAAATGGGTTTTGTAGCTTGCTTCAATATTCTCAATATTTTCAGAGGACATCCTATGAGTGGTATATTCCAAAAGGAATCCTGAAGACTGGTTGGATGAACAAACACCTGAATTTGGTTCCAGCACTTGTGGTGGTGTTCTATGAACTGGACTGGGATGAGCCACAGTGGAAGGAAAAACAGTTGGAGTGTGCTACTCGAGTTGAAATTGTCAGGTAGATTTTTTCACTTGCTTCATTATGTACTGCAAACTAATGTAAGTGTGAATTGCAGAATCTGTTTGCATTCTAGAACATACACTTTGTTTTCTTAAACATAAATTAAGGGGAACTTGAACTTTGCTTTTTAATATACAACTCAAAATAAAGAACTTTTTAATGGTTTATTTGTAAAACCATTACTTATTTTACTTCAGTAAAAACAGCCCCTGAAATTTTTCTTGCTAAACTCAAGACAATTGTTCTGTCCCAAAAGAAGGAAGACAGGATTTTTTGAATGATGGAGTATATTTTGTTGTTTGGCTTTTTCATGTTTGTGGCATTTTTCCAGTGCTTCCATCTAGACTGATTTTTTTTCCTGTTTATTCAGCAATAAGAAGTGAAACCTTGACACTGTGCTATGTTGTTTTTATTTTAGGCAAAGTTTGCAGGGAAGAAATACCAAAGTTGCTGTGGTTTTGATTCAGAAAAAAACACCATTGCCTCCAGGTACTTGAAAACTCTATGCACAGTTGTGGAGTTCTCATTTTTCAGAAGGCCCAGTGGACTGGGCTGACTTTGGTTTGTCACATAATCTGTGCTTCTTCATCTGATGTCATCTACATTCATTAAATGCACCGTGACTGCAGCAAGGTGTAAGATAAAAAGAGCATTCAGGACAGTTGACCCTAAACATTTGATACTTTTATCCCTAACTTCTTCCTCTTAAGTCCAAGTGCATTTTGTGGTACACAGTATCAGAGATGGCTTATATGGTAATACACCTGACCTGCCTTCTTACAAGCAAGCAAATTTTAAACATTGCTTGGGAAAAGCAGTAAAAGCATTGCGAACTTAGAGGAAGAGTGTTTAGTACCTCAGAGGTCTTTTGTCTTAACTTGGTTTTAATTGATAAAATTTTGGAGCCACATGGAACTGTGAAATGTGATACACTTTTAACTTTACATTTCTGTAGAGCTACTGTGTGCTTTCTAGTGTCTGACAAACCATGTTTTGTTTTTTGCTCTACCTGCTGTATGTGTTTGTCTTTCCTGGATGCCATTGTATTTCTCAAGACATGGGATATTTAATTCTGTGAGAGATGGAAAACTTACATCAGACTCGTAATTTTTTGCTAAAAACTGCTAAAAAGTTTCTGCATGTGTTCTGCTGGATGAAGCACATAGTACTCTGAAAGAAACAAGAATGTGCTGTTGGTTTTATCTTTATTAGATTTTTCAGTACTGTTTAGACCTTTTGGTCTACCTAAGGTTCATAACCTGACCTTTAAGCTTTTAGAACTGGTTTGACATTGCAGCACCACGTACCTCTTACTTGTGTTTTCCTTGACTTCTCTAGGGGAAGATGTTATTGCATCAGAGAGGGCTGCAGCTTTGTGTAATGCTTGTGACCTTTCTGGAAAATCCCTCTTTGTGCTTCCCCACACTGATCATCTTGTTGGCTATATTATAAGGTAAGTGTTGTAAAACCCCTGTCTTGCCCTGTTTGCAGAATGTGGCATGGCTTACAGGGCACCTGGCCTGCTGCCAGCAGATGGTGAACACTTGTCTCACAGGGGAAGAGAGATCTGCACACAAGAGTTAGCAGAGCTTACTGAGGGGGCTTTAAACCAGACTTAAAGTGGGAAAGGGATAAAACCAGTTTCACTGGAAATAAGCCTGGAGTCAGCATGCCAGTGTTGGACTGTTGGTGTGCTAGTGAGGGCCTTCATTCTGCTGGCTCAGTGGAGATGATGGAAATCCATGCAGTGTCCAGCTCTGGGCACCTCAGTGCAGGAAAGACACTGAGGTGCCAGAGTGTGTCCGATGAAGGGCAACAGAGCTGGTGAAGGTCAGGAGCAAAAGCCTTCTGAGCAGCAGCTGAGGGAACTGGGGGTCTGTAGCCTGGAGGAAAGGAGGCTTGAGGAAAACCTTATTGCTCTCCACAACTCCCTGAAAGGAAGCTATAGTGGACAGGTTGGTGTCTTCCCCAGGGCTTCCCTTCAAGCTGTAGGATGGGAAGAAATCGCTTAAGTTGCTTCAAGGGAGGTTTAGATTGGTGAAGAAATTTTTCCTAATATCCAAAGGGGTTATCAAGCATTGGAATAAGATGCCTAGGGAAGAGATTAAGTCACCATTGAAGGTGTATTTAAAAGGCATGTGTACTGTGCTTTGGGACAGTAGGATGGGCTTAGTGGTGTGGCTTGGTAACAGGTTGACAGTTACATTTGATGATCTTAAAGGTCTTTTCCAATCTAAACAATTCCATGATTCTGATGGAGAATTTGAGAGATCATAGGTTGAGATGAATGCTATTGGCACTGATTGTAGACCAGCAGTGAATGTTTTACCTGTTTGCTGGAATTCTTCAGGTTATTCTGATGAATTCTGCACAATTTCATTTCTATGTGAGGTTGAGTAATGACAGCCAGAGATGTTGCTTTTAAAGAAATATTTGTCGATATCCCAAGTGGCCTTTTCTACTTCTACACTGGTTTTGGCCCTGCTGGTTTGAAATGATTTTCCATACAAATATGTTTTTAGATTTATCTCTTAACAGGCTTTTGGTTTTTCCCCCACTTTCGCTCCCTGGCCATGTAGTTTTTTCCTTCTGTTTATGTAAAGTGGCATCTATCTGGTTGCAAATATTATGTCTTTGTCATTTTCTACATTTCTTGTGCCTTCTGTTTTGATATTTACATGGACTACAACTTCAAATAATTTAGGAAGGCCTTTCAAAAGCAGATTGAAGAAAGGTAAACATTTTTGTGTAGCTCTAAAAAGAAGGGCTCAAACTAACGAAATCATGTTTTACAATAATTAGTTCTAATTTTCCCATGTATTCTCAGGGAGAAGACAGGTCACAGTCTGAGGTTAACTTTGCTCTCACCTTCATATTTATATATAAACAGTATAATACTCAACATAAATTAATGCTGCTATTGTATCCAGTCTGCTCACAAACTGCCCTGGAATTGATCAGAACAAAGTAACCATTACTTCTAGCTTTTCATATTTTTTTCAATGCTAAATTGAGATTATGGTAACAGAACTGGTACTTCAGCCTTTATTTCCTGCATGTGCCAGTGCTTTTGCATGTATTCCTCTCCTAGATTTTGATCTTGTTCTAGTTGATTTTACTCCTTACAATATATGCTCCTTAGGTCCTCCTCTCATGTTGCATTTGGTGTGCTTGTCCTCTTTGTCCTCTCCCCCCGTGAGTTGCCGTGGGCTATTTCTCTTGCTGACAAGTTTCACTGTTACCTCTGCAACCGAGGTAGCTGTTGATGTTTGGGCAGAATGATGAGACCTAGTCTGTACCCTCAAAATTTTATTTACTGCTGTTTTTTCCTTTCCACTCCTTCCCCCACAGTCCAGCAAACAGATGCAGTTCAGATGCATTCTGTGAGCCTCAGCAGGGTTTTCTTGTTTTGGCTTAAGGGCATCTCTCATCTTTCTATTACCTTGCAAAATCAGAACAGCTTATTCTGAGACTATCTTAAATTAAATACTGGTGTTTGTATGAGAAGTTAGTATGTAAAGCTCTCAACTTACTTGCTCTACTTATTACTACCCTTTTTGTGAAAGATTTTTGTCTGCAGACTGTTATCCTGTGTGGTAACTCAGAGGAGTTTAGTAATGCCGCAAGGTCCTTTGCCAACACTAAAATAAACATGATTAAAAGTAACTTATTTTGAAGAACTTAAGAATTTCTTTGTGGGAGAAACTTTGTGACACTTATGAGCAACTTTGTTTCAGGTTGGAAAATGCTTTCTATGAGCATGCACAGACTTACTATTATACAGAAATAAGAAGAGTTAAATCTCATAAGGAGTTCTTGAACAAAACCACTCACCAGGTAACATTACCCTATTTGTGAAATACTGTGCAATCTATTTTGCATGTTAAAACATGAAAATAAGTATTTGTTATTTAAATGTTTTTATTCTTCCCTTCCATTTAGAGATGTCCTCTCTTAGTATAGGAAGTAAATTTGGTTCTATTTTCTGCAATGTAAACTTTTATTTTGATTGGTTTTGTTCTTACATTTGTCTTTCTCACATCTTCCTTAGAAGAGCTGCAGGACAAAATTAAGTTCTCAGATTAAAAAAAGAAAAACTTCTCATTTATCTACAGGGTTTAGCATATTTGAGTATAGTATCTTAAGTTGTGGGATGTGTTTCCCTTAGATATTTTGTACTCAGAGTTGCAATTGATTTCAGTTTTTAACTTTTGCTTTTCAAATCTACTCAGACACATTATGTTCTGTTGTGATTACCAGCTCTGCTCTCTTAGAAGCTGGAATCCAAGTGGTGAGCTCCAAACCACAATCAGCTCTGTTGGCATAGAGACTTTGGGCTGTTCCAAAGCTTCTCTCTTGTGCCAGGGCAACGGGCTTTGAGTAGATGAAAGCTGTTGAAAGATGACTGCTGTGTCATGGTGAACTATAGGCAGAGCTATTAGGAAACAGTTGCACAGTCACTTGTTTCAAGTCAAGTGCTGTATTATGTAAACTTCTGAAGTTACCACTTGTATCTCTTTGTAGGTAACAAGGTCTGTTTGGATGTTTGTGAATGATGTACACTGGTTGTGTTTTGCAGCTTTTGTTTGTTAGACACCAGTTCAAAATAGCCTTCTTCAGTGAGCTGAAGCAGGATACACAGAATGCTCTCAAGTAAGACTCACGTTACCTTCCCCCACCCTCTCTACCTCAAATTGCTGCTAATCCATAAACTGACAAATATTTTCCTGAATGCAAAATTATTTAAACATGTATGTAAGGGGCAAGTTCTTCACTGGGAAGAATGCTCAGGTTGGAAGGCTGTTTTTCACTGTTGGCAGTCCTGTTCTAGAACTTTATTATCATGTGTGATTTAACTCTAATTATTCCTGCTTAGGAATTACAGAACTGCATATAATCTTGTGCATGAATTGAGGGCTCATGAAACAAATATGCTGGAAATCAAGACCATGGCAGGATTTATAAATTACAAGGTAATAACTGTACTTCTAGTCTTTGACAACTGTTACTTAAAAGAAAAAAGTTGATGCACCTTCAATGGGGAAAAGTTGTAAAGTTCAGTTTTATATTGCTTTTACAGAGATGGATTAGAAAGAGTTATCATTGGAACACCAATTATGCTCAGACTTGCAGAGACTTCTGAATTCCACACAAATAAAGATTCTTAGCTGAAGTTTGGGATTATTTTGAAGGATTTAGGTTCATTTGAGATGCAGTCTTCTGAAAGAATAGGCTCTAACTCTCACTCTGAGCAGGGAGAATGAACACCAGGGCTGCTTGTTCCTTGAATATTTTTGTCTTCTTGCGAAGCTTAGGCCAATTTAGTTCAGTTACTGCTTGTTAGAAGGAAGAAAGTAATTCTCTAAGAATCACTCCAGACTTTCGTGGTATTTTGAGGGCTTTTAGATAAAGCAGAGCTATCCCACCACTTACAAGAATCTTGGAGTTGTATTCCATCAAATTCCATTTGTGAACTGCAGGCTTCTAAATAATGATCTTTCTAGAGGCTCTGAAGTTCCCTGTTATATTTGGCAGTGAGTTATGCACTCTTCTGTTGATGTCTTGGGCAAGAAGGGGATGATAAATAGTATTAGATGAAATAGAGAACCACATGGTTTCAGGTGTAGTACATTATGGTTTACACCTGTAAACCATAAACTGTTCTTCCTTTTTTTTTTTTAGGCAATTTTTGCTCTTCAGAAATATGTAGAATTAGTTGGGGGACTGGTGGGGTTGAGTGCTATTCCTTAGCAGCCTAACAGTGGTTTTTCATTTTACTTTTATCTTTACCTAGATCTGCCGCCTCTGTTTTCAGCATAACACTCCACTGGATGCAATTGCACAGTTCAGGAAGCATATTGACCTATGCAAGAAAAAAATAGGAAGTGCAGAACTGGCTTTTGAGCATGCTGCCTGGATGTCTAAACAGTATGTTTTTGCTTAGTAGTGTTTTAGACAAACAGTGAACTTCAAAAGGTTTACTTGTCTAGACAAGATACCAAGTCTTAGTTCTCTAAGAGATGCACAAGAACATAAAATACACTGTTGTTCTGTTTTGCATTGATTATTGACTGTTTTTCTCTTTGAATGAACAGAGTATGAACAAATGCAGCCATAGAACTTAGATGTGTCTTGAGTAACCAGAACTTTTATTTGTAGGGTACTTTTCATTCATATTGCTGTTCTATACACAGTCTTGGTTATGAACGTTTTGGGTTTTTTTAACAGGTTTCAGGCCTTTGGTGACTTGTTTGATGAAGCAATTAAGCTGGGATTGACAGCAATTCAAACTCAGAATCCAGGTTTCTATTACCAGCAGGCAGCTTACTATGCACAGGAACGGAAACAACTAGCAAGTATGCTATGTAACCATGATGTAAGTTGGGAGGGAGAAAATGCTTTGTAATTAACCACATAGTGAAATCCCTAAAGTAGTCTTAAATGGAAGTAGAACAATCTGTAATATCTGTAAATTAAATCCTAGTAAAGGACATGTGTCTTTGTGATGCTTGTTAACATTACATGCATTTGTATTGTATGGAAAAAGTTGCCTCAGGACAAATACATCAGTATTTATTTATTTACAAATAATTCTGACATGTTTAAAAATTTTTTTTAAAATATATTTTTGCATCTCTGGATACTTGAGAACTGACTTTGTTTTTTTGGTATATTTACATATGCACTGTGTCTGGTGACTTACAGGAAGCAGAGAAACAAGAGCATTGGTACTAGGATATGGGGGGGTATTGTTTTAATATTTTTCTAACACTTACCTGGCAGAAGATGAAACAGGAACCTTTTTAATTGCTGTATTTGAATTTCCAGCCCTCTGTGCCATATCCCAATCCAGATCCCCTGGAAACACAAACTGGAGTGCTTGACTTCTATGGGCAAAGACCATGGCGGCAAGGAATACTGAGTATGTTTCTCTACTGCTGTGGAAATAGGAGCTTGAATCCTTATTTGAGATCAGATTAGGAAAGGACTAATTTGTCTTAACATACACACTTTAAATGTTAAAATGTGCAGTATAAAGACTAAGTGGTTTGACTGTAATTTGCTGATTTTTTGGTAGATTCTTAAAAGCATGGGGAAAGATAGTTGTGCTCTAGAATTTCCCTTCTAGAGAGATATAGCTGCATGTGAGGTAATAGAATGTGTGAATGTGTTTGAGTTGAAGCTTGCATAGCATATTGCTTATGGTATAAATTGTTCCCTTTGGGTCTGGACAGAATTCTGATTTCATGGGTTTTTTCATTGTCTTATGCAGGCTTTGATCTTTCTGATCCTGAAAAGGAGAAGATGGGGATTTTATCCCTACAGCTAAAAGAGAAAAATGTTCTTCATTCAGTAAGTTTTATTATTTAAAAAAAAAAAAAAAAAGAAATCTGTTGTTTTAACATGACTCTAATGTTTGCATATATAATGATATTGGTAATGGTGTTATCCACTAGGAGCTAATAATCACTTTGTTGAGTAATGCTGTCGCACAATTCAAGAAGTACAAATGTCCAAGAATGAAGAGTCATTTGAGTAAGTATAGATAATCAGATGCATTTTTAAAATTTAATTTTGCAAAGGTTTTCAGTAGTGATCTGGATTTTTTTTTTCAGTGGTTCAAATGGGAGAAGAATATTACTATGCTAAAGATTATGCCAAAGCTTTGAAGTGAGTATCATTCATGATTGCTTCTTTTATGTGCTGCCTTCTCACTAAGATCCCATGTTTTATTGCTATGGAATAATGTTGGAAGCTTGTATGACATGCTTTGTATCTGGTTGTGATTGAAGGACAACCTGTTGAGTCTATGAACCCCACTTATATTAAAGAAACTAAAACAGATGAGTCAGTTATTACAGCATAAAAACTTCCTGCTCTGAGCTGTTGTGGGGATTTGCCATATTGGGCAAATTATCTATTTCTTACTCGCTGATTGAGTGCTGTCTGTCTCTCTTGTTTGAAGTAGGAGAGATGTATTTGCTTGTTTGTAGGTAACTGGAGTTTACATGGAAGAGAAGATAGGCTAGGATAAGCAGATCAATTTGTGTCAAGTCTGATTGTTCCATGAACAAGCATTTTTTGTTTATGTTAGGTAGATTTTTCTGAAGTAGGCAGAAATTCTTGTCTTGAATAGTTGAGAAGAGTTTAAAAAATTACTGCTTAGCTAGTAACAGCAAACAGTGGTCAGTATTAGGAACATATTAAGGTGTGTGGTTTTGCCTGATAAAGATTGATGTGTATGTTGTGGACCTTTGCACCCTTGAAGGGGAATAGGAAAGAAAGGAAACATCTTGGCTTAAGGAACATTAAATTTCTTCTTCTCTTGGACTAAGGCAATTCTGTCCAGTTGCTGTTTTGCTAGTTCTATGTGTGAGGACAGATGAGTTGTCTTGTGAAAATATTTCTATCTAGAAATAGAAAATTCAGGGAATAAATATTTCTTTATCATAGTTTCATGCTGGTTTTGATAAATCATTGCCTTGTATAAACAATAGACTTTAATCTAGCATTTGTATTAGTGAAAATGAATTTTGTATTAATGATACCAAAAAATGCATGCTTCTAAAAAGTATTGGTGAGCATAACTTGTTTCCTCTCAACCTTGTTGTGTTGCAGGCTGTTGGATTATGTTATGTGTGATTATCGCAGCGAAGGATGGTGGACCCTCCTCACCTCCATACTGACAACAGCACTCAAATGTTCATATCTGATGGCCCAGCTGAAAGATTATATCACATACTCTTTAGAGCTACTGGGCAGAGGTATTCTTCTTTGAATGTTTTGAAATATGACAAATCATTGTCAGACACAGTGCTTACAGTACTTCAAATTATTTGACTACAAAAAACTGTGTACTTGTGATGGATTTTCACTACTTTCTGTGCTGCACTGGGAGTTGAGTTGTCTTTCTTCTATTATAAAATTCATTGCATTCAAATAGACTGTGTTAGGATATCTGAGATGCAGAGCTTCATTTGAGACTGTTCAAATAATGTAACAGGAACTTCCTGAGCTTTGGGATGGCAAAGAACAGTAGTACAGCTAAAAGAGAAAAACATTTTTTCCTAGTAACAAACCTAACACAATTTTTCTGGACTTTAATATCCCAAATATGCTTCTCCAAGACTCTTTCTAGAACTCTGCTGATGAAGTATGTATGTGGGATGTTTTAGGGGAAAAATGTGGCATAGGGTGGTTCCACAGTAAAAATGCAAGCACTGGTCTGTGTAATGCCTGCTCCTTGACAATGCAGAAATAATCCTTTGGGTTCCTAAATTGCTAATACCACTATTAGTGCAGGTGTGGGAAAAATGGCTTTGCATCTTCCTAGAGCTAGCCAGGCTATGCTGCTTTGTATTGAAGAATAGAAAATGATGCAAAACTACATTTCTTCAAGAAAAGAATGCTTATTTTAAGTAGTCCTTGTTTCTTCCTGTCACCCACTGTACTTGGTTTTTCCAATATTATCTGAGCTGGCCTCTTTGGAGTTCCAGACTTGTCTATGCTTTCTTCTGTTTTTAAACATAAACGACAAGGAGACATAAGCATTATTCTTCTGAGGCTTTGTTCCAATAAATTGCAAAATGCTTATCTAATAGAAAGATATTTTACTTGGTTCCAGTGAAAGTAAGAGGAAACATTTAAAATGGGAATGTCCTTTGTTATGGTAGATGAATGTTGGAATTTTTTTTCCCTGGAACGTGTTGTTTGAATGATGCAATCTGAGGGTAAGATTTACTGTTAAGTTAAGAGAAAAGTAGAGACCTTTGCTTCTGTCTTGTAATCTTTGTTTTGTTCTCTTTATTAGCATCTACTCTTAAAGAAGATCAGAAATCCCGAATAGAAAAAAATCTCATAAAAGTTCTGATGGTAAGTGGCAGAACTCCTATTCCCCTTTCAAATAATGCTAGGAGTGGTCAGTGTCTGATAACCTTCTTTTGTTGTTCTTTGTAATCCTTTGCCTGCATACAGAATGAAAGCCCTGATCCTGAACCCGATTGTGATGCTGCTGCTGTGAAAGCATCACAGAAATTGTGGGCTGACCGTGTTTCCTTGGCAGGCAGTAACATTTTTACAATAGAAGTCCAAGATTTTATACCATTTGGTAAGTAAGAAAGCAAATTTACACTAGATCATAAATTTGGATTACACCTTGAAAGTAACTAACTAGGATGAAAATATGAAGGATATGTTAAAACTAACAACAGTGTTCCAGCCTTGCTCTGTTCCTTGTCTAAATCAACAAGATAAATAATGAGAGAAGTTGGTGGTCTCTTATCCCTGGTATGGATTACTAAAGAATTCCCTGTTTTTTGAAAGACTTCTGATATTCAGGTGTCCTGTGAAGTAGGATTCTGAGGAAAGAGGGCAGAGTGTGTGCAAAGTAATACTTGCCATCGAAAAGGGAGCATGCATGATATCCAGATGTACAGGACTGTCTGTTTTTTGCTGGACATCTGCATCTCCTCTCCTGTCCAAAGGTTTTGGCCAAGTGCTGAAAAATGCCTTTCTGTGGCAGTGTTAGTTGCCAGATTTGTCCTTGCAAAACAGAGTTGTAAGAGTGTACACAGAACAATTCTTGCCACAATCATTTCAGGAGTGTGCTTCTGGAATTTAATGTTATAGTTTGTTTAACATCTACTTCTTGTTTCTTTTTGCTTTTCCTTTTTATTTTCTTTTTTAATTCCAGTACAGTGCAAAGCAAAATTTCTTGCTCCTAGTTTTCATGTTAATGTTCCTGTGCAGTTTGATGTGTACTTGAGAGCTGATTGTCCTCATCCTATCAGGTTTTCTAAGCTCTGCATCAGTTTCAATAATCAGGTACCTATATTCTAACTATATCTGACCTAGTGATAGAAACTGATAATAAGAATGGAATAACATTTTATTGGTTTTAAACATTAAAAAAAATTGGTTTTGCCTAAAATTATGTTAAGACTAAAGCTGAAAGATGTCTGGGTTTTTAATACATTATCTGTTGCTTTTGACAAATATATTGGTACTGGAATAAGACTGTTTGGTTAGTTCATCTGTCAAGCTTTTTATGAAGCTTGCTAAAGTTTCAGAAGGATCATTTTAATGTCTTATTTCTTCTGATTCATTAAGTTATATTAATATAATGGATATCTTGTGTCAAAGAATTGCAGTGTAATTACTAGCTAGTTTAACTTTGATATTCTGAAAAGTCAGAAAAACCCATACAGTTTGATCCAGTGACACAGAGCTTTAATATTTGCTACATTGCCATTACTCTCTAAAGATGTCTTCTGAATGAATGTATCAACTTTTTTCCCCATTGCTCCATTGCAGGATTACAACCAATACTGTGTTGTAGAAGAAGCCTATCAGAAAAGTGATATTCTAGAACAGTCATCACAAGGAACAATGTGCTTAGTGCCTGGCAAAACAAGAAAGTTCTCTTTCAAATTTGTTGCAAAAACTGAAGATGTAGGAAAGAAGATTGAGGTTTGTCCTTTTGTTTTGTACCCTTCTTACTGTTACATACAATGAACTCAATCTACAATGCACCCCTATTCTAGCACCAGTTAAAAAGTCACTGCAGTTCTGAATGTCTGAATTCTTGAAACTGAGTATCAAAAGTGAGTGAAACTGTTGATAATGACAAAACATTAAGAAAACCAGAAAAACTGAAGAAAATGTTATCATTTTTTTAAAAGATGAGTAGTACTTAAAAAGTGAGTGGTGGTATAGTACTATGGGAGAGTAGGAAATTACAACCTATTACACTGCTTGCACCTGAACACAGATCCTTTTTCCACTGCTGTCTCATTAAATGAAATCCTGGGGTGGTGAGGTCCTCAGTCTCCAAGCTGTCAGAAGCTTTCTGATGGTACATGTATTTATGATGTCTGTCTGTGTTGGAAAACTACATTCCTACAGCAGGTGATCAGAAGACTCACCAATTTTGTGATAGGCGTTTAAATTTGTGTCTGTCAGATCACATCTGTGGATTTGATCCTGGGAAGTGAATCTGGCCGCTGTGTGGTTCTGAACTGGCGAGGAGGAGGGGGAGATGCTTCCTCCTCTCAGGAAGCACTGCAGGCAGCACGGTCCTTCAAGAGAAGACCCAAGCTTCCAGACAATGAGGTGCACTGGGACACTTTGACCATTCAGGCCAGCACGATGTGAGTAACTGGGGTTCCAGACTGGTCTTTTTTTTATTGAGTTGTTCTCATCATGTTGTTTTTCAGGAGTCTCACACCTCTTAATTTAATAGGCCATCAGTTGGGGGAACTTTTATACAATAGGGTGCTTTAGCCTCCTTTAAACTAGGCTTAAAAGCAGGTTATTTAAGAAAGATACAATAACTGAGTCTTTTCTCTTAAAGGATTATTTCTAGAGTGCCGAACATTTCTGTTCAGCTCCGTCATGAACCTCCTGCCCTGACTAATGAAATGTATTGTTTGATTGTGACAGTCCAGTCACATGAGGAGACAGTGGCCAAAGATGTCAAGCTTACAGCAGGTTTAAAGCCAGGTATTTGGGGTTATTTTCTTTTGATTCAACAGTCTCATAATTGACTCCTTTTTGTGGATGCAGTGCAGAGAAATACAGTAAACTGGTTTTATGCAGTAATTAAAAGCCAAAACAAAGTGAAAGTTGGGAATGATGAAATACCACTGGTAAGAGCAGCAGCTAACAGACTCATTCAGTTCTGATTATTTTAACCACTGCTTGTCTGTGGTGATTACATAGGTATTTTCAGAATATAAATCTTTAGAAGTTTGAAAGAAAACATGCAAGTTTTTCTATTCTTTTCTAACTTTTTATTCTGTTTGCTTGTTACTAAAGTTGTCTTTTCCCCAGACAGAGATCTTTTCCTTGCTGAGCTGAAAGCACTGGACAGTGCTAGATCAATGTTTTCTAAGTATAGACTTTGTGGGTTTTCTCTCACACCCACCCTGGTTTTTTTGTTTTCCCTGCCCTGGACAACATGGTTTGGTTTTTAAACCACTTGAAATTTGGGGAACAATGGAGCACTGAAGCAATATTTCTTAAAAAGCAAAGGAAAAAAATGCATATATTGTATGTCTGAGTCCTAGCTGTCTCTATGTAGATATTGCTGACAGTTTTCAGTGTGTGAAGCCCAAATGTTATACTCAGTATTCATCTTTGTAGCAATTCTCCTGAAAGACAAAAGTATTTAAAAGTATTTTTTCAGTCACTAGAATATAGGATGCCATACATTCTGTGTATTCTGAAATAGAGTTTTCTGTAGAGTTGTATGGTTCATTAAAGTCACTGGAGTATTCTTGAAACTTGTTTAATTGGATGTTTGGGCTTGGCTCCTAAAGCACTGTTTAATAGATGGTCTTTGTTGTTCCTAGTTGGTTTTTTTTTCCTTGCTTGATCTAATCTCTTTAACATGGGATATGCAAGGTCAGTGTGGGTTTGCTGATTGCATTAAAAGAACAATTGAAATCTGACATTTCACTTATAGGGAAGGTGATGTATTTTCCACAGTAGTAACTCTTTGGCAAGATGTGGCTTGTTTTGCTTTGAGAGTTATGCCATATAATTGCAGTAATGCATTATTCTAATTAAGCTCTGACTGAAGAATGGTGTCATTTAACATCTATACATTTCTTTTTATGTACTTTCAACACTGACTTGAAAGAAACATTTTTAAAATATGTGAAATCATTAAACCACGTTCTTGAAAACAAAAGAATCACAGAAAAGTAAAACTTCCTTTGTACTTCATTATAGAATATCAAGAAAAACTCGGATCACATAATCCTGTTGTATTACATAGATGGTAGGCAATATCTAGATATAATTTGTGATTTTTGAGATTTTTTTTTTCTAGCCCAAAGAGATGTAACAATAAACTTGCAAGGGTACAAATGCTTCCAAAACTTGGAGAATTTTGAGGTGTTGTCAAATCAATCTTCTGCTGGTACTTTTGAGAGAATCTTGACAAAATGAACTGTGTTAATTCCTCATGCATTGCTTTTAGAGATTTTTTTAAATTTTTTTTCATTTTAGTTATTGTTTTCATGCTTTAGTGATGTAAGCCTGTGTGGATATGAAGACTGTTTTTAATCCTAGGGCAAGATGCTAACCTGACTCAGAAAACTCAGGTGACTCTTCATGGAACAGATGCATGTGATGACTCTTTTCCTGCACTGCTTCCTGATATCCCTGTAGGAGACTTGCAACCAGGGGAAAAGGTCAAGGCTTAAACCTTTCTTCTCTATCACACTCAAGAAAATAGGGACCAACTGATAAAAGACTCCCTTAGACAGACTTCAGTTTACTTTCTGGTATCTGAACCAATAAATTAAATGCTTATGGCATATTTTGCCTACTGTTTAGATGTAGTTTAGTATTATTTTAATGAGATCATCTTTTGGACTAAATTGGAGAATAAGGTATGTTCTGGGTTTGATGATACAGCTGAGAGATAAGAAATAAGGAGGCTAACTTCAACTGCTAATGAAATGCACTGCTTAATGGACAGTAGATAATAGTCAGCAAGTGTGTTCAAGATGCTAGAGGATCAAATATGCACTAAACTGAAGTTGTGACTAATTAGTTAGAAGTTGGTTATGTCATGTACTACAGTTATGGTTCTTTTTTTGTATTCTTAAGTAACAGACAAGTATCTGGAACAAATCCAGTGAAGCAACTGGAGTTGTGCTGGTCTGGTTAAAAACATTTGCTGCATGATCCAGATTGTGCATTCTAGGAGATGCATTATGGTCAAAATAATAATAATAAATAATAAATGAATAAATAAAAATAATAAATAATTCTACTGTTGCCCTGTTGGACTAAGTCAGATAATTAACAACTTTTGGACAGCTCTAGCCCTAATTAATGTAGTTTAGCTATAGCTCACAGAGTCTCCTTTTATTTGCAGCTGGAAAAACCAATATACATCCGTTGTGGAACAGTTGGTGCAAGAATGTTTCTGTTTTATATTTCTTACTTAATCAACACTGTTGTAGAGGGGAAAGAAATCCTCTGCAGGTGTCACCGGGTAGGTTTTAAAGATGCACTGTTTGCATTTTATACGGATAAATCTGTGAAATACAAGAAATATTCTAAAAGCTGTAATTTTGAGTATCTTAGAAACTTTTCCAGGAGATAGAATAAATGCTAAGTCAGCAGTATGGTTGCCCTTTTTAGCATGAGCAGTTCTGTAGTGATTAGCAGAGGAAAAGTTTTCTATATTTGTTCGTAAATATCTTTAAAGAGACATTCTTCCTTGGGGAGGACTGATTAAAATAACAATTAAAAGTAACTTTATATTAATATAATCTTTGACATCAATAGCCAGGCCTTAAGTTGACTATAACTTTTTTCCTCTATTCTTCCCATCTCTTTTGTTGTTTCTAAAGGATGAAACTGTAACCATAGACACAGTATTTCCTTTTGATGTTGCTGTCAAATTTGTCTCCACAAAGGTATGTGTGTGAAAAGTTGTTCATGTTTTGGAATCACAGCACTTTGGAGTCACACCCTGTTTAGTTAGAAATAGTCAGAGCTTGTGTGTGTCTCTACAGCTGGAGCACTTGGACAGAGTATTTGCAGATATACCATTTCTGCTGATGACAGACATCCTGAGTGCCTCTCCTTGGCCTCTCACTATTGTAACAAGCAAGTTGCAGCTGTCAGCTTCCATGACCCCAGTAGATCAACTGGAATCTTATGTGGAGAATGGTAAGTTTCCTTAGAGTATGTTCTCTGTCAGGAGGATACTTTTTGCATAAATTGGGAGTAATAAAGGGGGACACTTTAAATAATGTTTGTTTATTGAATTGGAAGTGGAAGACAGCTGCTTAGTACTTTAGTTGCTTGCCAGAATACAACTTGGACAGCAGCATGCTTTAGAATTTAGTTCTGCTTCACTAGGTCAACTAAATAGACTTGGATGATGGATGGTAAAAAAATTCTGATTATAATAGACATGAGGGGAAGCACCTGAAATACTTCTGAAATGCAACTTCTTAGGTATCCATATCAAAAGATACTCAATATTTCCAGTGTTTCTGGGCCATATATACTTTCTGGAATGCACTTTACCATGTGATAGAGGCAGTATCCAAAGGCCAGTGATCCAAGTCCATGATTACTATCACAAAACTGAAAAATGTGAAGATAGAAAGGGTAGGTTATAAAGAACAACTGGTAGTAGCCAACTTTTTTTTAATATTACCACAGTTTAGTAACTTATTATTTGCATTTTAAAAAGTTATCTTGGTGATCTCAGCCATTAAAACTGCAGGGTGTTAGCTTTGAAGTTAAATAATTGGAGTACTTAAAAGTAGAGCTGATCCAACATCTTCCAACAAAACACCTTCTTTGCATTTGTGGCATCAGAGATGTGAATTATGTCTGCTGTCAAAACTGTGGATGCAATGAGCTATTCTGGGTGGCTGCCATGTGGGACAGCTGTCCACTCCTGTAATCAAGGACCTGCAAGGCTCTACTTGATCTGTTGATTCAAGGATTGCCTGGCAAAAAGCAATTATTTCCTAGATCCTTTCCTCTTCAAACTATGATATTTCATCTTCAGCTCTGGCACTTTGTGCTTCATGGCTTCTGGCTGGTGCTCAGAAAGAGCTAAGTGCCAGGACATGGCAACCATGTAGGTATCAAGTGTTCAGCTGTCCATCTTTTGGCTGATGGGTTTTTTTTAATATTAATGATAAATTTTGAAAGACCAAAACCTATTTTCTTATTACTTTTTTAAAATCACTCTCTACATGCAAAGGCACTCTTTTTTTTAGTTTATTTGAGTGGACCAACAAAGAAAAGAAGAAAAGTGAGAATTCAGTTTCACTGAAAAGCCTGTAGATATTTCTTGTATTCCTTCTCTTCCCCTGCCCTCATCCATTTCAGAGGGAGAGGGGATGTGTCCATGTTAATTTTAATTTTCAAGCATTAGAGGCATCTTATGCTGATGTCTTGGAATCTGCTGTAGAAGTGTAGAATTTGAATTGACATTATTTTGCTTTTTGTGTGTGTTTATGAACTCTAAATTTGCAATGATTCATTCTATGTGTACATTAAAGATATTATAATGCTGTTCATGAAGTAAAGTGACATATATTTGTGTATGTTACCCTTTCATGTATTAGAATACTTCCCAATCTATTGGATTTATACATTATATAGGTATACTTTGCAAAGCACTTGAAAGGCCTTTCTGGCTGAATGCTTGTGTTTGTGTCATATTGCATTTCTAGGCTTGGTGGCTTAGGCTGTTATTATGCTTTGATTTTAAACAAAATCTTGCTGATAGTTGTTTTACAGACAGGTGAGAGTGCCAGTGAGTGCTTTTGCCTTCGATGTCCTCCAGTTACTAATGCTAGTGGAGTGGCAACTGGATGTTATATAATTTCCTGGAAGAGGTAAGCATCTCTTGGCCTTGATAAGGAGAGAAGTAAGCTGATTTGGTTTTAGGAATGATAGTAAGATGTTGGGTTTGGGTTTTTTTGGGAATGAGGAGGAGTGCAAAAAATGAAAAAAAAGTTCTGTATTTTCCTGTAACAAGCACTGTTTAGACTTTGGACCTACTAATTACTACTTAATTTGTATACTTACTTGATAGTTTATGTAGTGTAATGTTCAACATGGTCTGCATTTGACTTTTTCCTGCAGAAGTTCACCTGTGGAAAGTGTCCCTGTTGTTAACACAGTCATCACTCTGCCACATGTGATTGTAGAGAGCATTCCCCTCCATGTTAATGCAGGTAATATTGATTTGGCAACATACATGTCCTAATTAGAATTTCAAAGACTGACAAAATTTTTACAGCACCCAGAGCTGTAAAATTTACTGTAGCAAAATACAGAAAAGTGGTACTGAATATTATGGAGCTAGA
The DNA here is from genome assembly GCF_028551555.1 of Melozone crissalis. Classification (NCBI taxonomy): domain Eukaryota; kingdom Metazoa; phylum Chordata; class Aves; order Passeriformes; family Passerellidae; genus Melozone; species Melozone crissalis. Next base: position 27,010,402 of record NW_026535784.1, on the reverse strand, counting down.
GAAAGATACTCCCTCAAGGTTTGCTCTTCTTTCCCCTTGAGGAGAAGAGGAGGTTGGTAGTTGCACAAATGTGTTCTCCTAAAAGCTGTCAATGGAGCTGACATAATACTCAATGTGTGTTATGTGGCAGCCCAGAGGCTGGAGTTTGCTCTGCTGATGCTGCCTTCCCAGTAGGTTTCTCTAGATGCCTATGGCAACAGTTGTTCCATCCACCCACGTTCTGGGTGCATCCCAGGAAGAAACAGACTGGAGGGCTGGAGATGCTTGTTGGCAGGTGAAATGTTTCTTTTGTAGCACTTCACCTGCACAAGAACAGAGGGAGGTTGAAATGCCCACCAAACACACATCATTTCAATGCTTTCCTCAGCTTGGTTTCATTCATTTACTGAGATTCTTCTACTATCCTCCTCTCCTGATACGCTTTGAAGGAGCTTCCTGACAGTATCTGATTAGATTTTGGTAAGCTGAAAATAGTCAGCAGCAATGGAAGTGATTTCCTAGTTAGTATTCTTGGGCAGTGTTAGCAGCTGGGAGGTTTGTAACTAGATTTTGAAACATGGTACTGAAAAACTCTAATAAAGCTGTGTTCTGTTGTTTAATCTGTTTCTAAAAAATCTCGTCAGAAGGACTTTAGCTGCCTAGTGCTTATATCTTTTTTCCTTGATTTTTCACTGCTTTTTTGCAATAGACTTCTTTTTTTTTTTTTGATTGTAACTTGAAGATGTGTTTTGTGTTTGAGATAACTTACTTTCTCTCCAAAGATCTGCCATCGTTTGGTCGAGTCCGAGAGTCCTTACCTGTGAGGTATCACCTGCAAAATAAAACCAATTTAGTCCAGGATGTGGAGGTGTCTGTGGAACCCAGTGATGCCTTCATGTTCTCTGGCCTTAAGCAGGTACAGAATTGTTACATCCACTGATCCTGCTGGTAGTGAAGAGTACATTGATTAGACTTACACTGATGTACAGAGAGGATAAACTCATTGGTTTTTAGATGTTTAAAGTATGGCAAATTCTGTCTGGAAGAATATATGAACGCAGATTCAATTTTGGGCTAGATGGAAGCCTGTCTAGGAGCTGTTTGTCATGTCATTCACAGGTAACATGTTGTTTTGGTATAGAAGCAATACTTCAACTAGAATTGGAAATTAGTTGCATTCTTTCCAGCTTCAGAAAGTAACCAGTGCATAAATAGAAAATAGGCAGAGCTTTTGAACACAGAACTTACCTATGGTTGTGGCTTTCTTTTCTTCTTTTGTTAAGATCCGGCTCCGGATCCTCCCTGGCTCTGAGCAGGAGATGCTGTATAACTTCTATCCCCTGATGGCTGGCTATCAGCAGTTACCTTCTCTGCACGTTAACCTGCTGAGGTTCCCTAACTTCACCAACCAGCTGCTCAGGCGGTTCATACCAACACACATTTTTGTAAAGGTAAGGCTGAGAGGAGTCACTTGTGTTTCAAGGCTCCCCTTGGGGCTGCTCACATTCTGGGGACAGCCACCCCAGCTGTGTTCAAAGCTGAGTGTCTCTAAGCAGGCTAAAATGTCCAGCTTGTAACAGGGTCATTTGCTTTGAAAAATCTTGTGTTGTGCATTGGTGTTGTCAGCCAAAATCTTTAGGAAGTTTGTTTCAGTGCAGTATGTATTTGGTTACCACTAGGTGAATGAGCTGAATGTGCTTGACATGTCCCTGATGTTCTGTTCCATGTCTGACTCTGTAAAAGGAGTTTTAAAATTGCCTCTATTTTGAGCACAGTAGAGCAAGCTAAGTAACCAAATACTTTTAATACCATGATTCATAGCACTTCTGAAAAAAGTGTTTGAGCAACTCATATGACTAAGTTCAGAGACACTGTAGCATCCCACACATCCATAAATAACTTCTAAAAGCACATTCTGTCAGTGAATCAGTCTAGAATTTTTTTTTCATAGGTGGTATAACACTGAAAACAGTTCAATCATGCCATGAAAAACAGATCTTTTTACTTTTTAAGAATCATTTAAATCCATTTGCCCAAAACAGTGCTTTCTCATTCCACTGCTGCTGTCTCCAGAATATTTGTTCACTTTTTATTCAGACTCTTAACAAGCAAGGAGCCCAAATACTTGTTTATATGATTTGAGATGTACTTATTCAAAAATATGCAATCATGTTCCTAGGAAATTGGCCTGGTGTTATTTGAATTTTGTTTTAATCAAAAGAGATAGGCAGAACTTACTTTTTGAGTGTGCTGACAGTCACTGGCTCTTCAAGACTGGTAGTCAGGGTGTCCTCCTAAGAAAATAGAAGAGGCATTTTTTCTCATAAGCATGGTGTTCATAAAACTCCTGTGGACTCTCAAGCTTCAGAATTCTTTGCTTTTGCTTTGGAGTTGTAAGAACATCAGAAAACCTTATTGTAAGGATGCCTTTCCTTCTTTAGAACTTCTTCCTTGCTCTCTTCTATCTCTAGTGATGTTGCTTAAAATTTCTCCAAGAAACTGTCAGTCTAATTCCTGTTTTACACATTAATATTTATCAGCTTTGTATACTGCAGTAATGTTCAGAGCTCTGATCAGCCAGGCCTTGTCTAAGCTGTGCACATGTGTGTGGAGGAGGCATTTACCAGGGCAGTTGAGGAGCTGAGGCCTCCAGGGGCCAAACTGAAATTTCATTTGGATGTCCTGTGTGTTTGTGCCACTGTTGGAAACCTTTAGGAGTAGGATAAGCTTGATGCTACAATGCAGAGCTACATTGACAACACACTGTGTTGCAGAGTTAGTTTCCAAGTAGTCTATCTTTTCTGCCTGGGTGTGGGTTTTTTGGTTGGGTTTGGATTTTTGAGGGAAGGTTGTTTGGGTGGCTTGTTTTGTTTTAGTTTTTTTTAATTCTCTGTCTTTATTTTCTTAAAGCCTCAGGGTCGCCAAGCAGATGACAACTCGATTGCAGCTGCATAACTTTGAGACCTGTACCTCTGCACCTAAAGAAATGGGATGTTGCACAGAATATGTAAAGCTCACTTTGATCAAACCATAAGAATTCAATTTTATTTTGAAATTACAACTCTTAGCAGAACTAATGTTTAAAAAAAAGCTAGTGTTTCATAGACTTTCTTTAGGGAATAAACACATGGGGAAATCTTGGTGCTTTATTTAACAGGAGCATTCTTTTGAAGTTAATTTTGAATGTCAAACTCTGAAAAGTGTTATTGAGGCATATTAAATGTCTTGAATATTTAAGAAATGCTAATTCATTTGACCAAACCTGAAAGATGTTTTCACAGTTAACAGTGCAAAGTGCAAAGTTTGTATTTACTATTAAAAAAAAATTACCATTTTTTACAGAAGTTTGTCCTGTGCCACTTGCGTTGAAGACAGAGCAGGTTGTGCAGTAGCACTGTAAATTACAGATGGCTACATCTTACTGTTGCAATTGAGCAGCTTACTAGTCCTTTAAAACCATAACTCTCAAAAGGCACTATTTCTCCTAGGTAAGCCATACATCCAATTTTGAATTCAGCAGCAAGTTTAAAGAACAGAGATTCAGTCATACCAGTTGGACTATCCAACCTGGAGCTGGTGTGATTTGGGGTTACTTCTACACACAGTTTCCAGATTAAAAACATGTCTTGATATGCTCCTGCTGTGTGAATTTAAAAAATAAACATCCTACTGTTGTACAGCTCTGGATGAACTGGTGTGTAAAGTACAGTAAAATATGTATATATAAAAAAAGGCATTGTGAAAATTTGTGTTGTTTAACTTTCTAAATAATTACATTTTGATTGCTTGGGAAATACCTTATTTATTGTCAAAGTGAAGTTCTAATAAACTGCTTGTGACAGAGTACTTGTGAAGCTGTCCCTAACTGCATTGCTTTCACAGTTTTTTTGTAACTGATCTCACTTGTGAACTGATACATCCATCTTTGGCATTGAGGTCCAAAAGAACAGCTGGGATACTTGAAGGAAAGCATGAGTGAAGTCCTGAAAAAATATGTGTGAGGATATGCTGTTTTTCCATGGAGTGCAGAGGTAGCTGTATTATGAGGGTTTTTCCAATGTATAGATGGGGATGAGAAGATGACTGACAAACTGTGCTGGGAAGAACAAATTAAACCTTCCTTATTCTTTGCTTAAATGTGCTGAACTAAGTGGCAGTCATGGAATAGGTATCTTATCTTTGTCTTTTATTTTAGGGGTTGTTTTTTTTTCAGAGTGGAAAATGTATTTCTTTTCCAGATATTTTTTTTCTCTTAAGTAATCACTCAGGTTGCAGCAATGCTGGCACCTCTGTTACTTCTTCTTGAAAGACATGTTGATGCAAGTAGTGTAAGTGTTTGGTGGAGAATTGGGTGCCTTCCCCCACCCCAAAAACAGTCTAACAGTGGTTTTTCTCCCTTTGAGAAATGGGATGACATAAAATATTTTGCATAAAATATTTATGGTTACAATAATGTTGAAGTCTTAAGGGAATTGTGTAAATACATTCCTACTTAAAATTGTGAGTAGTAAGAATAATATAGAAAAAACAGGAATGCAGGCATATCCCACACCGTGGCAAAAGCTTGCTACTTTGCCATAGTCACAATTCCTGTTCTTTCATTTGCAGAGTGAATCCTTTCTTGTTTTCTATGATCTTACTATAGCTGTAAATACTACAAAGCAAATATTTTTGTGCTAATTGTCTCTAAAGTGCTAGGCACACCTTTTATGCTATGTAAATGACTGATGTGAATGAAAACATGCAGCAAGCAGGAGCCACCTTGTTAAAAATGCTGGAGAAATGATTAATGATGACTATCTTTCTGACTCATAAGATTCTAATGCTGAGGGGAATGTTTGTGCTTCATTACCCAAATCCCTTTGGAAGTCTTAAGGAGATATTCACATCTATTTCAGTGTAACTGCAATCTTTTTATTATTTACTATATTTTAATAAGCACCATTCACACTTCAATGTGTACTACATAAAGGTAGTCTATTTTAATTGGAACTAATTAAGTATCAAAGAAAGGAGAAGCTACAGATAAGTTTAAAAATAGCTTTCAGGGAAAAAAAATTGAGATGAACGTGTTCAAACTGCTACTGAGCTGAAGACCTAGCCCTAGCACTGTAGTTTCCTCCCCTTTATGCTACTTGCTGCATGAGAGGGAAAGAACTTGTCCCATCTCAGTGCTTGGGAGGGGAAGAACATTTCCCATCCTCTCTGATCTAGCCTACAGCAAAGTCTGGAGTGGAGAAAGTACTCTGTTCCTTCTCCATTGCTTCCAACCACTAAACTCTAGTTGTAGGAAATTAGGAAAAGTGAAAGTTTCAAGGGAAGATTTTAATTTTAGATTCATTTTTAGGGTCTTATATGAAGTATTCTCAGATTGTTGATTTATAGAGGAGTTTGAGGTTCTACCAGCTTACTTTTTGGATAGCCTAATGAACAAGTTGTTTATTTTCATGCTTTCTCTGTCTTCACCTGGGAGATTGGAAGCCTCTTGGGGGTAAGAATATACTACTAGTACCCTCCTTCAGGTTTGAGGTTACTGTGTCTAAAGCAAGAAGGAAAAAAATCTCAAAGGCACCTCCTTCCTTAAACCTCCTCTGCTGCTTCATTTTCCAGCAACAAGCTCCTGCTCCTTCATGTCTTTTCAGGGAAGAAGTTTGGCTAAAGGAGAGCAACATGGGTATCTTAGACCAAAATACCTTCCCAACCCTCCTCCAGGGATGGTTTTGGCAAGAGACTTCTAGGGCTAAGGGGGCAATCTCTGCTGTATTCCAATGATTAGGCATGCTACCTGGTTAACTGAAGTGGAGGATAGGGAGCTGTGCAGGACTTGTGACTGTGTTTAGCTCTCTCAGATGCAGGATGCCCGTGCAGAGTGCTTTGCATGTCTGTTTTCAGTGTATCAGGTGTGCCCTCACAGACACTTGGCTTATTGGGCTGCTGAGGCAGCTCCTGCTCACCAAGTGGCTTTGTCCCAGTGCCCTGGGTTGTAAAATAGTTCATGATTAGAACACTTCTTACCTCACCAGGAATATGGTTGTTGAGTAGCTGTGAAGTGAGTTGTGTTGTCAGTAAGAAAGTGTAAATCCCAATTATTGTGCTTAAAGAAAGTCCGGAAAATAAGTTTATGTGATGTGTAAAATAATTTCAGAGAGTGGTTTCTTTAGAGCTCTCTGCAGGGATGGTTTTGAGTACTGTCTGAAACAACTAGATAAGGGGAAAAGTAGTTTCATCTGCTTTGAGGTTTCTGCTGGAGTAAACCCCAGAGATGAAGAAACCTAGTAGAGGTGTTAAATGCCACCTAGAACCTGTTTAATCCTGCTAAATTTAAGGGCTAGCATGTAGCTGGGTTACATCTGTCTGCTTGCAAAAATCCACAGAGCTGCCTTCAGATAACATAGATGGAGACTTGTCTAGACTTATTGCAAACTGGTCAAGACTTATCCCAGCTGTTCTGTACTTTGGGATGTCAGCAATCTTCTCTACTGCCCAGAATGTCATCCATGCCGAGTGTGATTCCCTGCCTTTCCCCTTGCGGCCAGAGAGGGCTCTACAGAAGCAAGGTCACTGCTTTTCAATAAAATTGTTTGAATGTTCCCTTCACTCAGGCAGTGGCCTTCCTGCTTGCTTGCTTGCCCATGCAAATAGGTGCTGGCTTCCAGAGGGCACTGGGGCCTTCTGTTTGATGTCTGTATGTTGAAGTTTCAGTTAATCTTTCTAGAAGTCTAACCGTTCCTCCTCCAACAGTATTTTTACTTTAAAACATGCACACACTTTCCCCACATAAATAATTTTGCATACAAAAGTTTACCTTTTTTGTACTCTTTAGCAATGACTGTGGGGTTTTTAATATTTTGGGGTAGGTAAGGGTAAATCTTGAATTTGTAAATTTTTTTTCCTTGATTTTTTTTTTTTTGCTAACTAGTATTTAAACTACTCATTTCCCAAACTATTAAAATAAGTAATTAAATTAATTAGCTGTAATATATTGAATCCAGTTGGTTCTCATTATGTAGCTCTTATATATGCATACATGTATATGTACTCATACCTATTATGCCAGTGAAATAAATAAATTCCAGTAAAAGAACAATGAATACCTAAATGAGGATGAAACCCTTCATATTTCAGTTCCCTGTCCTACACAGAAGACATTCCAATAGCCTGCAGCTTGGGATGAACTTAGCCTGATTTTTCTTGCAATGCCATAATAAAAATCTTCTTGGCACCTGTTTTTACGAGCAGCAGAGGTGGGGTGGCTGTCTTGCACCCTCAACCAGGGGCATTCCAAGTGCCTGCTCCAGCCCTAAAATAAACAAAACCATGGGCATGGGCCTGCTTTACAGCAGCCAGTCCTTTGTCCCTCCAGAGCCACCAGCTGTAAGCCTGGCATAAGCACGTAGGTACACACACAAATATATAGATATATAGATATATACACCCTCTGTTCTGTAACTGACATCAAGGAATCCCACCTCAGCATCTCCTGAAGCTTGGGACTGGGACATATGTGCTCAGTAATGGATTGCTTTCTCAAAATAGCCTACAAGTGACTGTGCAAACACTTGTAATGATAAATATCAAAACATATATGATAATTACAGAAGGAAGGAATATAGAAATGTACTCAAAGATATCAAAATGCTCCCTATTTGGTTTTCCATAGAGTGGTTTCTCTGTGCACCAACATTAGGAAGTTACAAAACAAAGTTATTTTAGTCCAGTTTTCAGGGACCAGCCTCTTTCTAACAGGAAAAAATACTAATTCTTCTCTACCTACTACAAAAATCACCTTATAAGATAAGATGTTTATAAGATATTTACCTGGCTAGGAGGTTGCAGAGGTCAGACAAAAGTTATCTTTAATAAAATCTCACTCTCTTTTGGGGTCACTGCTCTTCCACTGAAGACTTTCATGTGGCTAATGTAACAATTGCTTGCATTAATTTATGACCTCAAAGATACTCATCACTTAGAGTGGAATTGGACTTAAGAAACTTTTAGTTCAAGTACTCTTATAGCCCAGGAACAAAGGAATGCTGATAAGAACAATTAATGAATTCAGTGAAGAAGTTTTTGGGTAGTGAGAGAGGAATGCTCTTATCTCCTCAGCTGTGTGTACACCAGCTAAGTTTAAAAGAAATGTTTTTCTAATTCCTGGTTATTTTTCCCTAAGGAGGTCATGTTTTTTGCTGGAGCAACCTGATATTGCTCCACTGACTGGAAAGGAGCTGTGCCCATTTGCAGCTGGGGGGAACTGGCACAATTTCTTTGTGCCACGGTTACTCCATGAGATGAGGCATGCACTGCTGAGCAGAGCACATGAGATCTACCTGGAATTTCATTGCTAGAGGAAAACCAGCATTAGTAACATGCATGATCAGTTATGAGCTATCCATGATGAGCAGAGGGCATAGTATTTTCTGAAGGGAAATAGAGATGTACAGCTATGATTAAACTTTGTGTTTGTTACTGTAATGCAAATCATTGTGGTGAACTTTGGCTTGTGATTGCTATCCTATTTCTAGGTAAATTAATTTGATGTTTTATTACTTTATCCATGTGAGAAGATCTACAAATGCAAGCTGTTTGAATTGTGCTGCATGACTTTACTGGAAGTAACCTGCCTTCTTAGACTGTAAAACCAAGGACTGTCTCCTGAAAACCACGATCATAATCTCTTGGAGTTTCCTCTACCCCATCCGCAAAGGCTGGAAGGAAGATTGGTTTGATTGAAAGACTAATGCAGGGAAAAACTGAATGTTGGGGTCTGTCATGGTTAAACAGCATGAAAGAAAAACCCCACAGGCCATGGAAGGAGGACTAGGCAAGGAATCCTGAGAAACTGTAGACAATGAGTAGTGATGATCCCCGACTGTGAAGTACTCTTGCCTGCTTTGGAGCCTGAAGAAGCCTCAAGAAGAGGGCTGATCCAGCCACCCCCTCTTTACCCTGGCCTGGATGCCACCTCCCTTCTCCCCTTCTTATCCTTTGGTGATGGAGAAGGGGAAGTTAACGAATGGAAGCCCAACTCCTAGGACCACCTAAACCAGCACTGGTGGAGCAGTGGGTCTGCCAGGACATTCTCAAATGAAGTTCTTCCATCCTTGGTTTCAGTGACTGCCAGGTGTCCCGTTGGTGTTCTGCTGTCAGCTGTACCCTTTTGTGCTTTCAGGTTTCCCCAAGGCTACCCACAGCTGAGGATGAAGGGCATGACTCAGTGCTCTCTGCCTGAGCCCCACAGATGGCTACAGACTTTGTGCACATTGCTCTGCATGTCAAAAAGATCAAGTTTGAAAACAAAGGCTGCTGAGGCTCAGATTAGCAGCAAACCCAATTGTTCCTGCTCCCCTCTGTAGAGCACCATCCAGTGGCACCTGCTGAAGCAGGATTGCCACAGCCACCAGCCAGTCAGAGCAGGGTGACCTCCAGCTCTGCTCTCCACAGGAGTGTTTCCAGGTACACTGGCTCAAGTGTTTTGTACAATGAGTTAGTGTGAGCTAAAAAGGAAGCAAGGAAACCCTAAGATTTCCTCTCTCCTTCCTCCCTTCCATTGCCTGGGTTGGTGTGATCTTCCTGGAAATCATCCAGCCTTTGAAAGCAGCAGTAGGTTGGCCTCAAAAAGGGTCAAAAAGTCAAGTATGGGTTGACCACAGCTGGTTGCTGCAGCATCTCTGAATGTGCCCTTTCAGTGTGTGGAAGCAGCTAGTACAAAAGGTGGCTGTTGGGGTCTGTAACTTGCAGCATTTCCTATGGCAAAGAGAAGGAAAAGCCTTAGGAGGTTTTTTCTAAATTTAAAGCATACCCTGGCTTTTCTCATAAAACCCATGATAAAAACGACTCATTCCCACCTCTTCCTTGCAAAGAAATTATCTGATTCTTGGCTACTAACATGTAACTCTCTTCTGCACAAATATGAAGCAGTAATGTGTCCGTTTTTATACAAGCAGGGAACCTCATTTCAAAACCAAGACAAAATTCATTTATGGGTATAATATTTGTTACCTTTGCAGGAAACTGTATTTTCTCCTGGGTCTGGCGTTTACCAATGGAGTGGGCTCAGATTTAGTTGCTGAAATGTGCATTGCCAAAGAAATAACCCAGAAGATCTTACCTGATATGTCTTATGGTCCCACTATTGAACTCTTGAGCTTTTGGTGAACTTTCCTTTCTGAACTCAACCTTCTTATCCTGGTGGGACTGAGATTTCTCCCCAGAACCACAGCACTGCTGTGGTGATTGAGGTCAGCCCCTGCTCTCTTCTTCCACAGAGGATCTCAGCTGCATTCTGGAAATGGCAGGGAAATGCATGGTGGTATTGCATGGTCCCTAGGCAAAGTATGGAAATGGAGGGTGGGGAGAGGAGAGAGAAGAAAAACACTGCCCACCATCCCTGGGATGTTTAAAACAGTAAGCTGATAATGGCTAATAGAAGAACAAAAGCTAAACTTTCTGGTTTAGCCTGGTGTTTGGTCCATGGATAATCTTCAAAGAAGAGCTACGAAATTTAAAAGGAATTAAGCTCTGGGAAATGTTAAATCCGGCACATCTGGTTTACAAAGGGGTTTGTTGTTTTTTTTTTTTTTTCTGGACGCTGCTGTGTTTTCATTTTTTGTTGAAGTGCCAAAGGCAATTCTCTGTCAAATGTTGACTCTTGACCTTCTAGTCAGAATGACAAGAAAGTCATCCCAGGGTGTGTCCACACCTGTCAGACAATATTAGGCACAAAATAGAGCTGTCTGTCTTCTTTAGCTAAAATGGTTTCACAAATAGTTCATAAATGCCTGTCTTCACAGAGAAGTGCCTTATTATCTTGGTGCACTCAATATTGAGATTGATGACAACTGGGGTCATTGGTTAAACTGTCTAATCTTGGCAAGCCAAGGCAAAGAGAAGAGGCAGGAGAATAGCATGGTAGCTGCTTAAAATTACCTGCAAGAGAGATCAGTCCTGAGAGCAGGCAGGGCTAGTGAGGAAACTGGCAGGTCTTCGCTGTGACTCACCCATTATTAGATCTGCTGCATGGAGACACTGCCTCACAGACATGGCTGTACTTGAGGATCAGCACTTGGGACACTGGGCAGGTTCACCTCGGCTCCCATAAAATAAAAGCAGAGCTTGCAACTGTAATTACAGCCATTATAGAAGGCCTAATACAAGGGAGCAATGTTCAGGAGATGGGAGCCAAATTGCTGTTTATGCAAAAGGCTTAGTTATAATGAAGGGCTATTAAACCAGGAATAAATTCTCTTACATCCACCCCACCACCCCTTTCACCAATTCCTTGTTGCCGAAGGGGACCTGAAGGTGAGCATCTAGCCCATCAGCATTCACATTTGTCCCTTTGCTCTGAGTGAAATGAAAATGATGGAGGAGTGAAGAAGCTAGCTGGTGGCTGGCTGACACTGTAACCTGAATGTGTGCCAGTTCTTGGCACTCACCCGACAGGCACAAAACCAGTGCTGGAAGAGCTGTGGCAGGTCCTGTTGGAGGAGGGATCAGTTACCTCCTCCTCTGTGCATTTGCTGGGCTATTCCATCACCCTTCACCAGTTAAAAGAACAAAAGGGAATATTTCACAGCACAGTGCAACAGGTATTGGTCTCGTTTAAAAAATAATAGTTGTTTATTGTAGGCAGCTGTAACGTGCCTGTTGCTCTCCTATTTGTAAACCAAGCATGGCTCTGACTGAACTAGTTCATCAAGAGCAAGCAACTTAAGGCCTGAAGTGAAAAGAGAATTGAGGTTGTTGAATAGAGCAAAATGAATAAGAAATTTCTATAAAGGAAAAAGAGGAGGAAAAAAGCCATTATAGTAATTTATTTCTCAGAGATACTATAGTAGGAGTCCTAGTAAAATATATGTATTGTATAAGTGGCCTTGCCCCAATCCTAGTTGTTCTAAATGGGCTGCAGCTGTGATGTCCTTAACTGGGCGGCAGCTGTGGCTAATGAAGATAACTGGGATAAAAGGGGGTGGGGCGGTCAGGGAGAGCCTTGGAGGAGCCCTGATGAAGAAGCAGGAACAACACTGCTGTGAAGAGCTGCTTGTGAGAAAACCACTCAGAAGGTATGGGACTCTAGAAATATGATAACAACAATATGAATGCAACAGGATACTTTGTCCCTTCCCCGAGGCATTGGTATCAAGTGAGGAAACACCACAAATTGAATTGGTATCCTGATCAAGAAAAGGCATAGATGAGTTAAAAACATGCTGGTTGGTTGGTTGGTTGGTGGCTGGAGAAGAGGCAAGAAGAGCAGAGAATCAAAATTCAAGATGGGCATGTTATCCAACATTCTTTGCTGCCTCCAGCCTTTCCCTACCTGCAAAGACTGTGGTAGGGGTTAGTTCTGCTTCCCACAGGCATTTTCCTATGCCTGATTGTAGAAATCCTCTTTCTGCAAAGCTCTGTGGGTGGGAAAGACAAGCCCTTGGTTTAGGGAGGCCCAGAGGGGGGCTGTAAGCCTGAGTCACATTTTCTGAACTTGGTCATGGTGAGTGGATCAGCAGACAGAAAGTGGGAAGATGTCACAGGCCAGGTACAGAGAACAAGCCCATCCTTTGGCCTGTGCTTCCCAGCAGGAAGAGCAAAAATGCTGTGGCACAGGTTGAATCCCTGTGCTGTGTATCAGGATGGGTGTCTGCCTGTCTGTCTGAAGAGCAGGACAAAATCTCAAAGAGCTTTTACCTGAAACCAGCAACACCAGTTGCTTTCCCTTTGCCCGGTCAGAAAGGAGAAACTGCCACCCAAAAATTGGCAAGACAAATGTCTGTAGAGCTTCCCCACCCTGTGATCTGGGAAAGCCTCCCCATGTTTGTGCCACTGGGATCCTCAGAGAAGCCATCATGCACCAACTTGTCCTTCAGGCACCTTGTGCCAGCTCCCCCCCCATGCCAGAGGGCACCAGTGAAAGTCCCTCACCTCTGCCTGAGGGATGGACTGTATGGTTCCCAACAAGGCAGTTCTTCATAGCTGCATTTGAGCTACAGACGTGGTATTCCTACCCTTTTCAAGCTCACATCAGAGCTGTTCAGACAAATGTCTACTTGTCACTCACAGCCCTGCCACCAGGGCAGAGCAAAGGCTGCTCACAAAGCCATGGCTGGCTCTGGTTCTCTCACCCTGTGTGCTGATCAGCCTGCCTGCAGGATGTCTTGTCGTGCAGAATCCCGTTTTAAATTTCTTTTTTACCCCAGGTGGTCATTGTCATAGCAGCTCCTGATTAAATTCTTCTGGAAGGTAGAAGAGTTCATTTAACTGTTTATTCAGAAGTGGTCAGCTCTGCCTACCTTGCTTTCTTGCTTAGGCACAAAATGTACTTCCCAAATGAAAGTGTGGAGTCACAGATCATCATTCTCCCTTTTTGGCCCACAGTCTAATGGGCTTCCTACAGGAAAACTGAGCCAGTATGGGTTGGAGCTCTTGGCTGTGCATGTTACATGAAGAAGGATTTCCCTTTATCTCACTTTACCTATGTATGCTATTTACATTTGCATACTCTTAGGGTGTAGGTATCTCACTGGAATTTTGTTCTCCTGAATGCAGTTTTCCACTACCCCCAGCACCTACAGGACTTGCCTTGTACTACATGGGAAGGGACTGTAGGAGGAAAGCATTCTATTCAAGCAGAGAAATTTCAGATTAAAATGCCAAGGCTGGGGAAGAGCTTCTGATCTCCTTGGTGTGACTTTGGGGTCATTAATTTGGCAATATGAGATCTCCCAGGGAGCAACCATATGCCTTTGCTAGGCTGGCTCAGGCCACAGGCTGTAAAAGGAAATATGAAAAATGGTGGACAAATAGATTTTATTGCTTTCTTCCAAAGCACTCATGAAAATTAATGGCCACTTCATTCACAAGCTCTTTCTATCACTGGTAGGGGAATCATAAAAACAAACCCTAGTTCTTTTTGCATGTCAGTGCCTGAGCTGCCTCAATGTTTCAGTAGTCCTTCCAAGGCAACATGACAAGCACATATTTTTGAAGGCAAACTGGTGTGCCATTTCTGTAAATAAAATTGTATGTTTCCTCCAAGTATTGAGTCCTTTATGGCTTCAGTAGATTACAATTGCAGAGTTTGAAATAAATCCTGTCTTGGTCAAATACATCACCTAAGCCCCTGTCTTAGTGTCTGAATGTAATCTGGCTAAAAGCAATCATCAATACCATAGCAGGTAAGAGACAAATATAGGTTGGAAGGCACATAAAAAACATCTCTAGAAAAAAATTTAGAAAGTCAACATATAAACATACCCTTCTCTTGCCTCTATTGTTTTAAAGTCAAGAATTTCCTGTGCAGAAAACCTATTCTGGCCCCTTTAACCCACGCTGCTGTTGTCAGCTGTACAACTTTTTTTTCTACAAAAACATCTGCAGGTCTTGTTTCCCTCTGCAAATTCATACATAAATAAAATTAAAGGGCTTTCCAATCCACGTGTTTTAGTGCTGTGTTATTCACATGTCTAAACATAGGCACCTGAGTTTCAATGCGAGAAACCTGTACCCTGTATTGTGAGTAAAGTGAGGATTTATTTTCAGTGTCTGCTGGGAAGTGATTTTCCTCCTAGACAGTTGTAACTTCCCCAGTATGTGTAGGCTATTGTTAAGCAGACAATAGATAATAGCCTACCTACCAGCTCACCTATGCAAGCAGCACTCACCTGGCTGCAAAGGTTTAACACTGTTGCCAAAGATTTTCCTGAAGAAGAAGATAGGCACGCCTGCCCATAACCTGGAGCCTCCTCTCCTCCCTTGGGTCGCATCCTGCCCCCAGGATCCCTCTTGATGCCAGCGTGTCTGAGTCAGGTAAAAGCTCACAGCTTTAAAATCATGCAGTCAGCTATTTCCTGCTCTGTTTATTAGTTGGGTGTTTAGTTTGGACCCAGCTCATCACTCTGCACCAGGAAACTCCCATTGACTTCACTGGGAATACTGAGCAAGGATTTCTGAGAAGGGTTTTTTGATGGAGGAGGGCAGGACAGGGCTGAGCACAGAAAGACTTGGCCCTTAACACAGCAGAGAGAGTGAAACAGCCATTCCTGATTTTTAATAGCTGGGGACTCAAGGGACTTCACAAATGTGAGAAGTATTATTATCCCTGTATTGCAAAAACTGGTTACCAAAACAAAAGGGTGAAGTTAACATGTATTGTTTTAGAAATTATTGGTGGCAAATAATTGTCATCAAGCGATGCAAACTAGGTGAATGTAGAGCTACAGTTACCTAAAAAGGATGCCATGTTTCTGGGAAGAGTTTTGAGGAACAACTACTAGTATTCCCCTTCCACCATTTTGCTTTCCTTAGGTGCAAGTCTCCACCACTGTTCATGATCTGCTGTTTTAAAGCATTCACTCTTGTAAGATTTCTTCTGTTGTTTCTTGCAGTATGACAAGTATACAGCAGCATCCAGCCCGTGTGTTACCAGCAGACCTGCTGCTGGCCCTTCTCCTGCACACCTGCAGCAGCAAAGCCAAACCCAGCTTACATTGACTTCATGTCCAGGAAAGTCTAGCCAGGCTCACGTCAGTCTCAAATGGGACAGGAGGAGGGTATAACACTTCTCAAAATCTGTTATTGAGGTCTGCATGCTCTGGTCTCATTAGGGCTGCAGTCAATTCTATTTCTGACAACAGCAGTCGCACTGAGCTGTGCGACTGCACCACCAGTGTGAGTCTCAAGCTCCAGTCAGCCTTCCACATGGGAATACATGCAGGTGTGTTCAGAAAAATATCCTGTCAGAAATATCTTAAAAGACCATCCTGTAGCTGGCAGTTTTGTGCCAAACATGCTTCAACCACACGAAGACCCACACAATGATAAAAGAAGCTTCTTCCTGGGAGTGAGACCACTGGGCTGGGAAGTATCCAGGACTGTCATGACAGGTGGCAACAGTGGATGGACAGTGGGAGGGCAGGTACCATTTCTACTTGTAAAAAATGACTAGAGAGATTTAAAAATAATTTTCTGATAGGAAATAGTCTTTCAAAACCTCTCTGGAAAGCACTTGCTGACGTGCTGCCCGAGTACTGCATCTGTAGCAGACCACTTGCTGACATACTGTGTAGGCTGTAAAAATTCTGTAACTTGCCTTATTATGTACAATCTAGGGATTCACAATAACTATGTATTCCACCTCAGCCTTGCTTCTCCATCCTGTGGCCTTGGATGAATTCTGGGGGAATACCCTTTTCCCAGGAAGTTTTTAATGAGGCAATGTTTGCAACAGACAGATATGCCACTCCTGAGCTATGGTTCAGTACAGACAGCCAGAGAGCACAGCTCTGTTTGGTTTGTTTGGCTTTCTGCTCCCTCCCAGAATGGACAACACCATTTGCTGCAGACCTCCTGCACCACTGATGTATTTCAGAGACATATCTAAATCTTCAGGGGTTTTGTCCTGCTATCAATGTAAACCTCTGTCTTTCCAAACACTTCAGAGGCACTTAGGAGTTCCACTTCACCTGCTTTCATAATTTGGCCATAAGAAGATGGTAGGCTGTCTTCTCTCTTATATTTCTAATGGGAAATACCGGATGGGCTTTAGTCTGGCTATAGATGTTGATATCTTGGAACAAGTCCCTTGAAGTGAGTGAACGAAAAGGGAAGAGATGCTATTCAACACCAAATCCACAAGCAAAAAATGCAAATAAACAAAAATAAACCAAACACCCCAAATTCTGAGGATAAAAAATGTTTTGTTCAATAAGGAGATGGGGAAAAAAAGGGAAGTAATGAATGATGAACTGTTTACTCAGTGACATATTTGTTGTCCACAGCCTATCCCCTAGCCCTGGGCATTTCTTAACCAGGCCCTCAAGAACTTGCTTAAGCAGTCCTGGCACTGGCTTCTGTGGGGACAGCACCTAACACCTAGCACACTGTGTATTTTGAGTTATGCCACAGCTTCATCTGACAAGTGTTGGACAAATTATTGCACGCCCTCTTTCATTGCCTTATCATCACACTTGTGTGTGACACTACAGGTGGGCAAGCAGCAGAGAGGGGCAGCATGCTGAAAAGGAGAGGAAGGGTGGGAGGGAGAGAGGTCCAGTCTGTGAGCACTCCAGCCTGGAGTGGCGTGAAGGAAAAGGTGTTGAAAGCGGGGTGGGAGAGGCCTAGCAGGCTGGGGACAGCCTCTACAGGAGGTAAGAGGTGACACCCACAAACACTAGTGCAAGCAGGAGGGACATGACTGTGTGGCACGTTTCACCACACCAATTGCTTCAGAAGTGAGTATTGAAGGGAAAAGGAGCTCAGCTAATGGAGAGAGCTACACTGATGCCATGGCCAAAGGCTGACGGGCAGGCCACGCTGAGCATGTGTTTATGTCAGAGGCAGCTGAGGGATCACAGATTTGGCTAGCACTTGGGATTTGGGGGCTGTAGGCAAAGTGTGGGGCTCCACATCTAGGCATTCAGGATGTAACTGGTGCAAAAGCCTAAAAACAGTGAAAGGGCTTAATCTGCCTCCTTTGTTCTGCAGGTAGGAATAAAAATGAAAACTCATCCAAGCCCTGAAGTTACCTGGTGACTCTGCTCTGCAGTTGAGATGTCAATGTGATGCGCTCCACAAAAAAGCTACACAAAGGTGAACCCTGCCCAGAGAACTGAAATGCAAGTATGATGGGCGAGATAAAAGGCTGATATAATACAGAGGAGGAAGGCACAGGGTAAGAATAACACAAATATGACAAGCTCATGACAGTAGTTTCAACACACCAAGACTAGGTCTTTCAACAGACAACCAGTTGAACAGTGGTTCAGTCGAACTTTGGGAAGCATTTTGGAGGACAACGAGGGTGCCAGGGGGGTCCTCTTGCAAAGCTTAATAAAAGACCTCCTTTGAAATACTGACAGCAGCAACATTAAAACTATTCCTGGCTGTGGTGATGGGCCTCTTGAGATCTTGTTGTGCTGGATACTTGGGAAGGGATAGAGATAGAGACTTGCAAACGGAGTATTAATACTCTCTGCTCCTGGCTCAAAACTACTCCCAATGTTTCTGCATAATTTATTTAACCTCTGATTTCTGTATGAAACGTGGGTTTCATACAATTTATTTCCTTGTAAATCTCTTTGGGATACTGGTAAATTTGACCTTCCACAATACAGTGACAGCACTGAATGAAACCCTGAGAAGGAATTGGATGAAGCCAGCTGGCAAATGGCAGAGGATTTGAATGAGATTGCAACCAAATGGGTGATAGTTTAAGGGGGCCAAACATGTCAAGGGATGTTGATGGGTGTGAACTCAGAAGCAACAAGTAAAACATTTTTGTTTGTGCACAGCATAGAGTGTTGTGACTGTAGCAGCTCTCATACTGCTGCCTGGCAGAGTGGCTGCTGCCTGCTCTCTCCTCTCACTCACCTCTCTTCTGCCTGCATTCTTGTCCCTGCTTCTCTACACTAGATTTCTTCTTTGTGTCATTTGTCTTTCTGGAGCTTTCTCATGCTTCACTGCCCATGTCCCAAGTGCCACGGTGCCCTGCTCCCTGGGGCAAGGTGAGAGCTGCTGTTGAGGCCACTCACAGCTCACACACCACCACGGAGTCCAGCAGCTACAGACCATTCAGGAACTCAAGAGTCTTTTCAGAACTGAGACTCAGTTTTGCTGTGGGTTAGAGGGTTCCTATAGAAGATAGGAGTGAAATTCCTAAATCTGCCCTCTCACAAGCATGACCAGCACCTTGCTGCTGGCACCTGCAGCTCAGCAGCCACCTACCACCTTGATGCACAACCCAGCTGCCAGCCTTGCACTGCCAGCAAGGACCCCTCCAGTTCTGCTTGCACCTTGTTCAGCTTTGCTGAGCTCTCCCTTGAGCCTCACGGGCAGCTGGTGATGCAGAACACAGAGGATGCAAAATATTAAATTTCTGGGAAAAAGCTACAGAAGCAAGGAATGAATCTTACACTTCATATTTCAGTACCACTGAGACACAAAGTGACTCAGGACTACACTGAGTGAAGAGAGAGGCGTTTGGACATGGCAGGGTCAGTGCTGCTCACTGTGTATGTTACTTACAGATGCGCAGCCAGGGGGAAGAAACAAAACCATAAGGTATTATAAGCCTTGCTGGGAAACCTGGCTGTGGCTGGGGAATGCTTCAGTCGTGGAAGGGAAGGGTGAGGGTCTCCCGAAGGTGGGGAGAGGGGATGGTGCCGAGAAGCCTAAACTACCGGCCGGGACAGTGACCGTGCTGGGACAGGGAAGCGCCAGGCGGGGAGCGCTGGGTTGCAGGGCGCGCGGACTTCCCGGGACCGAGAGCGGCGGAATGCCGTCCCCGCCTCGCCCGCGGCACCGGACCGCGCCGGGGGTGTGCCGGGGGCGGAGCGGGCCGGGCCGGGCGGGGGCGGAGCGGCGCGGAGCGCGGACAGCCGGCCGCGGGAGGAGCGGGCCGTGGGGAGCTATGTCCGTGCCCGTGCCCGGCGGCGGGCGGTGAGCGGCCATGCCGCGCAGGGTGGAGAAGTGCCTGCAGATCGCCCCGCACTCCCTGGCCATCGTCCTGGACGCCGCGGCCGGGGGGCGGCCGGGGGGCGACGGTGCCGCCGGTGCCGGTGCGGGGCCGGCGGCGGAGCTGGGCCGCCACCGCATCGGCTACGAGATCTTCGCGGACTTCAAGCGGGAGAACATGCAGCACTTCTGGGACCGGCGGGCCACGGCGGCGGTGGCCGAGACCTTCTTCCTGGGCTGGATCGACGAGCAGGTGCTGCTGGTGCAGGGCAAGGAGGAGCACCTGGAGGTGCTGCGGCAGGGCTGGGCGCGCCGCTCCCTCAAGCCCCCCAGCGGCTTCCACATCAAGTGCCTGGGTAGGTGCCTCCGGGCCGGGCCCCCGAGCTGCCCCGGGACACCCTCCGCGGGGGCCCGGCGGGGTCAGGGAGCGGGGGAGGCAAGGGGAGCCCTGGTTTAGCCCCTAAAGTGGCTGTGCGCGGACGGGGTGAGCCGGGGTGGGAGCGGCGGCATTGCGGGATGCGGCTGAGCGGGGCTCTCCCGCCGCGGCTGTACGGTCCGTAGGAGCGGCGCGTTCCCCCGTTCCCCTCGGCGGGCGAGGGTAAAAGCGTAAACTGGAAGGGTTGGAATATACCCCTGCAGGGTGAGATGCCCGCTGGCCTCCTACGGGCCGGCTCCGCCCGCAGCGTGCTCCCGGGACTGCTTGGCTCGGGAGTTAAAAGTTTTGTTTAGTATTTCCAGGTGTGCTGAAACAATATTTTACTTTATGTTCGGCTCTACGTGCTGTATCAAACTTCTATCCCAGCGTTGCTGTGAAGGTGTCTTTCCCAGCGAGGAGTAGTAGTAGGAGATGAGTAACGTGGTTTTTTGCGGTGCAAGCAGGTGGCTTTTGGGGTTATAAACGACAAGGCTGTTATGCCGTGATGGGTTGAAATCTCAAGTTACAGTGTGAGCAGTAATGAGCAGTGGCCTAGGACAAAGCGCACCTCATCCTGAGTTTTCTCTGGGAAACCAAAAAATCCTAGCATGGAGAGCAAAAATGTTTCAGCACTTATTTTGACATTAAAAAAACCCAACACACACGGCCAAGAAAACAACCCAACTCCTCCACCGCCACCCCCAAACCCTAAGATATAAAGCTGTGACTATTTGGTGGGTATACTGAAGAATAGTGAAGAACAGCAGAGCAGAAGTTTTTCTTAAGATTTAAGGCAACTCAACATTCATCACAGCTTGAAACATGCAGCTTCTCTTGTAGAGAGAAGGAAAATGATGAGAATTTGGTTTATTGCTGTCTTACTTACTGGCCATGTCTGCTGCAGTGATGGTGAGGCAAACTGTCTTTTCCTTGTGTACAATTTATACCATCTGTGTCCTGTGCAACTTGTGCCATGAACAGAACTAGAGATGCTCTCTCTGTGCTGGGAGTTTCAGACCCTTAAATCAGGATGCTTCCATGCATTTCTCTTTTAAAAAAATAGCTGAGTAAGGTTCCTGAAAAGAATGGAACATAGATATTCGAGGTTTCCCAGTTTCCTGTTTTTAATCTGGCTTTTGTATGTTTTTAGCTGCCTTTGTCCTTTTGAACAAGCAATGCTGACTCACATAATTTCTAGTTATTAGCAGTCTTGTCTCTTGCGGAGTTGTCAGACACTTGTCTGTCACTCACTATTTGCCTATCAGACTTACTTGAATATTACCATTTTTTTCTGGGCTGAGAGGGAAGGTCAAGACAAGTTTCCCTGTTAAAAATCAGCTGATGGACCTTTTTTTCTTATAACAGCAAATTTTCCTTTGAACCTCAGATGACAAGACAGTGTTGCAGAGCAGGTGGTTAATCCTGTTCTGGTGATAGGAAAGTTTTGTGTGGCCCACCACTACCTGGAGAAGGGAAGGAGCTGGGCAGTGGTTAGTGCTAGCTGCTCAGCCTCGCTCATGTGGGCTTTTTGGCTGCAGCTGGATGGAGGATGCAGAGCTTTTGAACTGGCCCTGTCACCTGATGGAGTATCAGGGTCAGTGTTTGATTTCTGGGGTGTTCCTGGACCTTGCTCATTGGGTGCCATTCCTCAGCCTGCTGCGCAGGAGGGCTGTGGAAAGGTGCTTTCTGACCTTGACTTTACTAAAGCCACCCAGGAATGTAAACAGGTCTTTGTGGCCTATCTTAAAATATGGAAACAAAACTTTTGCTAGAAGTTCACGTTAATAAGTAAGCTCACTGGTGTGCAAATAATATGCATTCCTTTGGGGGTTATCTTTGCTGCAAATTTACAAAAGACTGGAGCCAGAATTTTTCATTTGGCTTTAAAAATAGCAAATGCCTCTCAGCATTTGATTTAAGGCTATGAAAGAAGAGCAGGGACCTGTTGGAGTCTTGCCTGTTGTGTAGTGCCTTAGCTGTGCTAAATATGATGGAAGGAACTGATTGACTTTATTTTTTTTCCATCTTTTTTTTCCCACTCCCAGACTGATAACTCAGGTCTTGTATCTAAGTAGATTCAACTTGCACTTACTGTAAAGTTAAAGAATTGTCAAAATAATGGGCTTGGCCTGTAGGCATGAGCATCTGCTTAAATGCATGTAATAGTATTTTCAGCATAATTAGGTAGCTAATGTGTAAGTGGCTGTGACTTATTGAAGAACTCTCTCACAGTTTATTATCTACTTTGTTTCATTAAAGCAGCAAACAACACATAGACAGAAAGGAAAAGTTCCAAAGATTTTCAGCTTTTAAGGTTGGTATCTTAGGCTGATAGGAAAACCTGCCTGCTGGGAGTTGCAGAATAGTAATATTTTACTCCTGTTAATAAATAACTGGTAGGGTCAAGGGGGAAAAGTGGCATAGTGTTTTTGATGAAGGTGACATTGTTGTTTTCTCTTGCTCTGGGTCCAGCTGGTAGTCCCCACACTGTGGGAGGAATAGGGTCTGCCATGCCTGGGCAGTAGGGGGGTGCATGGGGGGAACTGACCAGAGGGCCTTTCTCTGCACCCCAGGGCCACTGAAATACCTGGACAATGCTGTGATGAGTTGTTGGGTTGGTTCTTGTCTCATTTCTCAGCTGGCTGTCTCTTTGCAGTCAGGTGGGGGCAATTTCTGCCTCACCTGCCCCTGGAGTCCAGCTGGGATGGAGTAGCTGGATGAGCAGCTGCCTGCCCCAGGGTGGGTGTGGGGACAGCATCCCAACCTCCTGCTGCTGTCTAGCATGGCACAAGGGACAGAAAGGTCTCCTCAGATGCACAACCTCCATGCATGGGTAGTAGAGAGCCTTGGACAACACTTCCCCTATATTAAGTGCTAACATGACCCAGAAATCACAACTGCAGCCTGGCTTTCAAGCCTCTGCTGATGTTGCTGGTGTTTCTTTTACATTGTGGTCAAGTGCCTTGGCTCTGGTGGGTTGTGGTAGCTGTGGAAATAATAACTGGAGGAAAATACAGCTGGTGAGGAAGAGGGAATGCTAAATCTCTAGTGTGCATATCATGTTTTCTGCTGCTGGAATTGTAAAATGTAAACCAGGAGAGACTCACTGCTGAATAGTCTTCCCCACTTTAAGTAATCCTGACTTGATAATGAAAAGTTCATGAAAGTACGCATGTAGTTAGCAGGGACTGGGCAGTCCTATTGTGCTCAGTGCAGGTGTACCTGAGCCACAAAGTGAATGGATTAAAATCCACATGAGATTCCAGTCTCTGGAGATTTGAATTATAAAATTAGACCGGAGAATTAAATACAGGAGGAATATGAAGCACATGAGAAATTTGCTTGTTGCACTGACATCTTAGGGCTGGAGGGTATGGCGGATGAAGTGATTCATGTGTGACTTTTAAACTTACTCCTCTGGCAGTTTTCTTGAACTAAATGGTTGCACCATAAAAGCCTGCTCAGTTACCAGTTTTGCAGTGATCAAAGTTATTCGGATATTAGGAAATTGTTGGGTGTATCGAGGTTTTTAAGTTGGCAGATGGGAAACTTTGGGAAACATAAGTAGCCTTTGAATAAACAGAATCCCCAAACCAGCACTTGCTCAATATGTTGATTTAGGGGGTCAAGGAAGCTTTATGCAAATCTATAGGTCTAGTGATGAAATTAATTGTCTTCGGGAGCTCTCTTGTAACTTTGCAAGACTTTGCAACTTAAGTCTTTAATGAGCGTTAGTATTTTAATAAGATTTCTTTTTTTTGACACACCTTCTATTTGCACTTACAAATATTTGTCATCCTGAGAGCTGGTGGTTTTTTTTTTTTTTTTTAACTTTTCAGCTCTTCTGTTCTAGGTACTGTCAGTGTGGCAGGATGTTCCACCTCATTTTCATGTCTTCATCTCCTTTTGTATTCCCAGATGAGACTTCCTTCTGTATCTCTCTCTCTTGATTTCTGTGTCACGGACAATGGGCATCTTTGAGAGGTTTTCATACGCTTCGCAGAAGGGCCATGCCCTTCTGTAAAGATTGCTTGAAAAGAACTGACCAAACTGTATAACAACCCTTTGGCCATGCCCAGAGCAATTTCTCCAATTAGAAGCTGATGTTCAGATGGAGTTTTTAAGAAATGTATGTGCAATAATTAAACTAACTAGCAGGAGTTATAATTCAGCAAAGTCGGCAGGGCCGGGCTGTTGTGCATTGTTCCTGCTTGGCCAGGCGTAGGGGGGAAA
This sequence comes from Melozone crissalis, assembly GCF_028551555.1. Lineage (NCBI taxonomy): Eukaryota > Metazoa > Chordata > Aves > Passeriformes > Passerellidae > Melozone > Melozone crissalis. Next base: position 26,986,329 of record NW_026535784.1, on the reverse strand, counting down.
CTTTTTTTGCCACGCTGGGAGTTGGAGCTAAGTGCTCCTTTTCTTTTCTCTCCCTGCCATATCCTCTCATACCACCAAAAAATTAAATTAACACCCCACCAGTTTAGGTTTGGTAATTTTCACAATAAGTTTTGCAGTCATTAGTGGATGATCATGGTGAAGCATAGACTGTTGGACATTAAATGTTATTCATCTGTAGGCATTTATAAATCATGAATTTTTTTCTCCCAATTATCTCCTTCATATAATGAAAATGTCTTTTCAGTGAGGGAGCATTAGGTTTCATAGTAATAAAACCTCCAGTGACTTTACCACACACTCAACTATACCTTTTGTGTGCCTGACATGGAATTGTATTCCTATCATGGGAAATTCAGTGGATTTACACTACAATTTTTTTTTCTCCTTCTCTTCCACTCTAACCTAGAGCCAGTTAGAGATTCACTAAGCACTTTTTATATCTGTGAGGTGGTTGTTGCAGCCTGAAAATAAAGGGTAAACTTAAGCTTGTGGCCAGGCTGAAGTGCTTATGAATTTACTCCCAACTCTGAGTAAAGAACTTCACTGCTCACAAGTGTTGGGTTGGGCCTTTAATGTAATCTGTAAAAGCAGCTTTCAGAGACTGGGGAGACAGACACAAGAGCTAAATGAGTATGGACTGCATATAAAGTGCCTGATTTCTCAGTATGTGGTTTGTGCTTGTGTTGTGGGAAAGAAGTCTTAGAGTCAGAATTGCTTTCTGCTCTTTAAAGAAAACTGTGGATGGCCTGTGAGGCTAATGCTAGTCATCAAAAATGTATTGTGAAAGTAAAAAACACAAGGGAAGGAAAGATATGGCCTATTTAATTTCATTTTTTCACTCAAAGCAGCTTCTCTTGAACAAGCAAAGTCAAATACACAGATCTGTGGTATTCATTGTGCAACTCAAGGGAAGGATTTATAAGGTTAATAGCCAGCTAGTACTGTCTCCCCACCTCCTTCCTCCCCACAAAGAGCACCATTGTGCAGCAAAGCATCTTTTCCTGTGGCAGATAAGTCACCCAGCCCTGCAAGTGAAGTGCATGCTCTGTGTGAAAAGCAATGTGTAAGGGAGCTGCGGTGGCCAGGAGCAGCCCTTGGCCGTGGGGCTTTGACAAAACAAGAGATCTCTCACTCTCTCCATCTCTTTGTTTGTGTGTGAGGGTCTGGTCTTTAATTAAATGCTCCTCATTCCCTTCCTCAAAGGGCCCTTGTCTTTGCCAGGGAGCAGCACAGTGGTTGTGCACTGAAGGAAGCCCTCGTCAGGTGTTATTCCCAGCACTTAAGTGGGCTCCTTGGCTGCCAGCATCATGTGCCACCAGACCAGTCACTAAATCACCTTTCCATCTGTCCCACTCTTCTTTTTTACACAGTCATTTTTGGATTTAAGAAGACTGAGGTGAATGAGGTGTCCAGGGGCCATGCAATGGATAACCATGGAGCTGCTAGTCACAAGCACCTCCATCCTGCCCACTCATTGTTATTGTTTTGTGGCATGAAAATTCAGTTGTGTTTCCCCTTTTGTCCATCTTTGTAATTTGCTAACAAGAGTCATGTTGTTAAATACCTTACTTATCAAACTGTAATGATTTTAGTTGATGCAGACTGTCTATGCGTGTTGCCACAGTTTAAAATTTTGCTTTAAATGAGTTTTGATTCATAGAATGGCTTGAGTTGGAAGGGACCTTCACAATAATCTCATTCCAACCCCTGTGCCGTGGCCAGGGAAGCTTCCAGCAGACCAGGTTGCTCAGAGCTCCATCCAGCCTGGCTTTAAGTGCTTCCAGGGATGGGGCACCCACAGCTGCTTTTGACAACCTGTTGCAGCAGCTCACCACCCTCACAGTAAAGAATTTTGTGCCAGTATCTCTGCTAAACCTTCTCTCTTTCAGTTTAAGGCATTTCCCTTGTCCCATCCCCACATGCCCTTGTGAAAATTCTTCTCCAGCTCTCTTGCAGGCCTCCTTTAGGTACTGAAAGGCACTAGAAGGCCTCCCCAGAGTCTTCTCAGTGTGTCTCCATGAGAGAGGTGCTCCAGCCCCTGAGCCTGGAGAAATGTGCATTAAGTGCACAGAGAAAGGTGCTAGGAAGGGTCATCTGTGTCTGAAAACTCTGCTGTCCCTGGGCTCGGCTGGCAGCTTTTTGTTTCAGCTCTTTTGTAAAGGCAGTGATAGCAAAGTTGGTGCTCTCTCCCAGCAATTCTGGTGCTGTTTCCTCAGGCCATGAGTTTGGATGATAAATCTCTCCTCCTTTCTGCAGGCCAGGAGAATCACAGCTTGTCCCCTGACAGGATATGCCAAAGCATTGCCAAATTTTTGTCTGCATTTTAGACACTCTTTTGGAGAGTGTGGCAGAAAAGGTGCAACCCAGGTGGACTGGGTGTCCTCCAAAGCTCCTGGCATCAAAAGCTGCCTCCCAAGCAACATCACTCCTTCCTTTGGCTATGGCAAACATGATAGGCAGACTTCTCTTTCCTTTTAGTAGTCAAGGAAAGCCTAAAGTGTTCAGAGAAAATGAAAATTGCAACCAGATGGTGGTTTCCTCTGCAGAAACTGAGGCTGTGAAATGTGAGGATGGAAGGAAAACTTAATAGTTTTCTGCATTAACAGAAATTTAACAGGGTTCTGAAAATTCAAGCTGTCTTCAAACTTTTTCTTCTTTGTTTTAAATACAAAAACATAAATATTTTGATTATTTTCTAACGATGTTGACTGCTGGGAATGTTATTGCAGTCTCTGGTTTCCGATATTGAAACTGCTCCTTGGATGGGCCAGATCTGGAAAGATTTTTAAGGCTATTACATTCTTAGAATAAAATCCCTTCACCTAATACGTAAACATGCTTTCTTCTGTCTGCTGTACTTGATCCCTCTATTTATGACTTGGGATTTCACCTGAGACCTGGGATGAGAAGTATCTGAATGTAAAGAATGTACAAACACACATATTTTGATGAAACAAAGTGTTTTCATGTTGATATTTGAGCAGGTCTTCACGCCTCCTTTTTAAATTGGGGTCCTGTTCTAAGCCACAGTAGCGTTTGAGCATGCATTCAAAAGTCAACAACTACCCTGAATCTGAATAGGGCTTCTTCTAGTTGCATTTTTTTTTCCCCTGTAACAGAAAAGCAATGGTGCAATATTACTATCAACACTTATTAAGCTATATTTGGTTTCCTTATGAAAGCAAGTTAGAATTCTGTGCACTAAATTAATGCACAGAGTAATTACTTCTGTAAGGTATTTTCTGGACAGAATTCTAATCCAGCAATATGAGACTTGGTTGTTGTTCTTGCACGTGTGGTCGGGATGGGGTACCAAAATAGCAGGAGTTGGAGTAAAACAGAGCAGCTTTTTAGCTTAACCTTGAATTCCACCATCAGATAATTGATAAAGAGATGTGCAGGTGTATCAAAGATTGCTCTTGTAGAAGTGCAAACCAATTCACCTAAGCTCTGGGAAATAATTCCAAATTTGGTTCTTTATAATGTACTGTGACTGTGTAAAATGCCTCTACCCAAAGAGCTTGGTTTGGGTATATTCCAGAAGCTTTAAAGCAATTTTTGGTAACTGTTAGTGCTTCAGAGGGTGCATATTCTGGCTCATGTGTGTCTTTAGAGGAGGATGAGAATGCTGAAGGACCCATTGCTGGCCCCAGTGTGGGGGATCCCACAGAGAGAGCAGAATGGGCTCTTGGATGGTGACCCAATGGCTTTCACAGTTACGTGGCCTAAACCACAGTGGCTCCAGACTGGGCTGGCCATGAGACAGGCTGATTGCTCCTTCTGGTGCCAGCAGAAGGGGAATAAAGGTGTGTGCTGGGGCTGGGCAAGTGTCTCTGCTCCCCTGCACTGGTAGCAGGGCAGTTGCATTGCTGTGTCCATCCTCATCAGTAACTGCAGCTCCATAACTCCAGCTTATCAGCTGCCCTGCAGTTGCACGTGCTGCAATGTCTTCTCTCACTGGGTGTTCAGAGGCTCCTGGGAAGGAGTGAAACTGCAAGGACTGTGTTTTCACTGGAGCTGTAAAACTTGCAATGTATTATTAGCATTAGCACCACAAGCTGGGTGCTGCCAGTGTATTTGAGATTTGGCAGGAGAGTCTTAGGTATTATTGAGGGGCTATAAAATGAGTATTTCTTTTTTAAAAATGGATTTTTTTTGTTTTGTTCTTTAAAAAGCCCTATCACAAGTATAGTAAAACTTTTAGCTAAAGAAGAAAAATTAATATTAACTTTTTCAGATTATCATTGAAATATAATCAAGATCATAATATCCATGGATATATTTCTATATGCAAAGAATATGGAAGAAATACATTTCTGGATGCAGCAGCCTTTCTCCAGGTCACTGGGAAAAAGGCTTAATGGCCTAATAAATATATCATGTGTACTTACCTTGTGTTAACAGTATCCTTGGGTACATGAGGTTACAGAGTCCTGCTACTGTGCCAGTAGCAGGGCATACAGTTTATTATTTATGTCCCTTTACAAAGAGATCAACTTGACGTAAATAAGGTTCATCATTGCCAATTAATTTCTTGTGTTTGAGTCCTAAAGGAGTAACTGAAGTCCTGTAAGGTCCATGTGATGCTGCAGCGAAGTTCTGTATATTTGGTGGGGTTTTTTTTGCAGTGTTGGGGGTGGGAGTTGGGTTTTTTGGGAGGTTGGTTTTTTTTGTTTCTGTTTTTTTAATTGCTTTTCTTTCAGGGGAGTTTTACTCAAAGGGTTCATATTGTGGTTTTTGGGTGCCAGTAGTCCTTCCATCCATTCTTCAGCATGTGTAGAAGTGGACCATGCCCTTGACTCCCAGTCTGGCAGACTGGTATTAAATGTTTGCTCTCCTGCTTGTGCATATTGCAGGGCTAAATGGGCTATGGCTGTTTGGGCTGTGCCCAAACAAGTTCCCTTTTCACTGACAGATGAAATAACAATACCTGGCATTAAGAGAAAGCCGAGTGTTTTCTTTGGGTTTCCCTGAAGGGCCTCCTTTGTCTCCACAGTCTCTGCTCGGGGCAACATGTACACATTGCTAAATCTGAGAGTGCTGTTGAGATGCTCTGGCTGGTGAAATCAGGAGTAGGTCAGCACCCATGTGAAGATCTCCATCCACTTGGTGTGCCTGCTACTCCTGGTAAGGCTTTGCAAGCAGTCCCTGTCCAGTGGGGTGGCCCAGGCTGATGTGGGCAATCTTGTGAGCTCAAAGCAGAGGGTGGAATATTCACAGCACCGGGAAGGAGGTCCTGGTGGACTGCCCCTTACTCAGTGTTTGTATGGCTCGAAGGAGGAGAAAGTTGTGGACAGCTGGATGAACCTTAGCAAATATTTACAGATACCTGGTATCACCTGGATGGCCCTGCTCTAGCTTTGGGAAGTCAGCAACTCACCTGGGCTACAGGGATGTCCTAGTTAGTCACATGTTCACAAGGTGGTTTAACCAGTTGAAAACCAGGATTTTAAGATCTATTTGAAAGCAGATACAGTATCCAACATACCAGACATTATTAGCAGAAGGGGTTATTGAAAAGAAATAAAAGGGAGAAGGCATTTTCTCCCTGGTTTAGTCCTAGAGAAAAAGAATTTAAAGGAGCACATTCACCCACTCTCCCTGAAGTGGGGAGGGAAAAAGCTTTGAGGACACTAAACTTCACTGCCATTGCTAGTTTATCATAATTATCCTATTGGATAAAAAGAAACATCTTATTGGTGTTACTGATTGAAAAATCCTAGGCAGCTTGAGGGAAAAATTATAGTTTTGTGAGAAGCTGCAGAGAGAAAAAGTCACAAGGGCTAAACAGTGGATGAAAACAGGGTGAAGAAAAATAACTCCAAAGCTCTGCAATCTTAGATGTTCTAGAAGAAAGTTTATTTTTCAAACAGTTATCTTCAGACCAGATGTCAGCCTTGTAGGGAATCCTCCTTTATGAAAATGAATGTCTGGAAAGAATGGGAGACCAAAAGAGAAGGGAAGCCAGCCAGCCTTTTAGTGAAATGAGATAATCTTGGACATACTGTGGTAGGGAAGCAAGGTAGATAGGTGTCAGGTCTGTTCTGGTTCTATGAAAAATGGATACTTTAATTGTACTTGATGCCTTCTCTTAGGGGGTCTAGCTACATGATATCTCCATCTTTTGGGAGACTGGGATGTGTCTGCAACATGGGGAGGGAAGAACATTGGGCTCATAGGGCCATGAAGCTTTGCAGTGTTTCTTGAAGAAATTGTGTGCTTAAGTATTCCCTGCTGGAAGCTTAGGGCAGTTTTCAGCTGGGCTTGCTTCATACAGACGTGTGTGAGGGTGTATGTAGTGCTTTAAGTGCTGTATGAACAGAGGTTTTCCATTACTTTGAGTGGTCTTGATTCAACAAGATACAGATCCCCACATGTGCTTATAGTAAGTTAAGTCTGAGTCTGGTAGAGGAGTCACCATTTCTGAATATAGGCATGTCATATATTCTTGCATTTACCTGACTGTTGCTAGAGATTAGCCAGAGGAATCTTTTCCTGGTTAATCCCAGAGTGGTCATGTGTGTCTAAACCAGGAGCCCTTTGAGAATTCAGCTTGGGAATCCAAAACTGGTATTCCTTGCATTTGTATTTCGATGTATACAGTACTCTGAGAACTAAATAGCAGAAGAGCTTACCCAGCTTTTGTAGGTGACTTCAGGAAAATATGAAGAGGAAGTATTAATTAATACTGCAATAAAAGTATGAAGAGGAAGTCTTAATTAATACTCTGTCACTAGATAAAAAGTCGTAAAAAGTAGGCAACTTGACCTACAGTCATTCTGATTTCTTTCCTTGTGTAGGAATTAGTGACTATCATCTTGTCATTTTTTATTTATGGCAGCAGCTTGTAGCCTTTAGCTTATAGATTTCTTATTAATTCAAGGTCTTTGGTTTTGTTTCCAAGGTATTTTTTTATCGTTAGTTTGTCTTTGCTAGAGGTGTGCAGATAGAGCTCCTCAGTGAAGCTGATGCCAAATAGCTGTGGGAAGGTCTGTAGGGACTTGCTTCTTGGCTGCCTCTCAAGTGCAGGATGGCTGTAAAATGTTCCAGTGTCAGAATCACTACATCTGTCATTGTTCTGCTTTTCTCTGTCAATAACTAGTCTAATTCAATGACATATTTGTTCTTAAAGGGGAAAGCAGATTTATCTATGTGCCAGCACATGAGTCTTTTCAATTTTTCTGCTCAGATAATCATTGGGCTTCAGGTTTCAGTGGTTACTTAAATTAATCCCAGTGATGTCTTTCCAGTCTCCTCAGTGTTTGCGTTGAGAGAAAGGCCAAAACATATCCTGTCTGTTGGGAACCACTAGACACCAATCATCTGGTGAGATGGAAGAAAAGAGAGTGCAGGCTTCAGTGTTCATTTTTGTGATGAGTGACTGGGGTTAAAAGGAAACAATTTTGGCAGAACTTTTCCCACTACTTAGGACAATATTTAACAACTGGAATGTGTTATTTCAATTTTTCCTTTCTTTATGTGCTGGGAGCACTTTTTCTTGTCAGCTTGCACACCCATTTGGGTCATTTATTCTGCCTCCTGTCCTGGTGAGTAACAATCCACTAGTGTGATATCTTCACTTTTCTTTAGTTTGCAGATTGCTGAGTTTCCAGTGAAAATACCGCAAGTGTAAGTGGTGATTTTCACTTTTATCTTTTTGTGGACCATTTGGAAAAGAGTACAAATCACTTGGCGACTTGCAGACCCCAAGCTGAAAACTCCTGACCTTGCCCACCTCACCATTTTATACCTGAATGTGTGGGTACCTACACAGCTGAAGCTTATGCTCCCCTACCAGTATGCTGCAGACTTACCAAACTTTCCCTTCAAATAATTCACAGTTTATCATCTGCGACAGCTGCTGTGAGCTCGGCACCTTTTCCTCACTGTCTTTTCGGCAAGGACACCTGTGGTGGTAACTTTTGGAGCAGCAGGGATGACTGGGAATTTGGTGACTGCAGGCTGGAAAGGTTGGTCCAAGCACTGGTCCTTGCCTTGTGTTTGAGAGCACAAGTCTTGGGGCAGAGAACCTGGTGGCTCTGTCACACTGATGTGCGCTGCAGTGCTGAGCTGGGGCTGAAGCCCTTAGGTGCTCTCACAGTGCAAACCTTATATAGTAATACACACATATGAGGTTATTAGTGAATGAGAGGTAAGCTGGAAATAGGCAGCTAGGCAAAGAATTCTTGCTCAAAACCTGCCTGGATTTGCTTTACCTGTTTTCTCACCACTTGGGCAATAGTAATTACTTTGTGTGGCAGTCCTCAGCCTGCTCCATGAATGAGTTGCACACATAAGTCTTGAAGGTTTTAGTAGAGCTGTGGTGAGTTTGCAATTGCAGATACGTAGATATGTGTTTGGCTTGAATCTGGAGCCATAAATGTGTAATAGTGCATAAATGGGCTATCCTTGCTTTATGTGCTCTGGTTGTTAACTAAGAAAATGAGAGCAGGGCCCAATGGGTCAAGAGGCGTAAGAGGAGACCTGTTATACTCTCCCAGTCTGTGGTCTTGTACTCTTGATATATGACCAATATACCATATAATATGGTTATTGCACAGAAGAGAACTGGAGCTTCTCATGGTTTATATGATGTTTCTTTTAATAAACTGCAAGATAGTGATTCATGTGTGATGTTACCTGTAGCGTTTAGTACTGTATATGGCTTCTTGCAGGCTTGTTCTTTCCTAATTGTGGTAAGAAAATACGAAATTTGCCCCTCAAGGCATCTCTGCATCTTCTACTGAAGAATGTTTGTCAGTGCAGTCCTTTTAAGTTTTGTCAGTAGGATCTCTTCTCCCTGTGGCAGTGCTCAGAAGTACATCTGTGGAAGTGACCTACTCCTGTCCTGGAAAAGCAGAGGTGGAAAGAGAAGTGGTATCTTGTGGGGTATCTTTCCTTTCCCTTCCTGAAACCACAGGTCTCAGTGCTTCTGCAAGATGACTTCTGCAAGGTTTCTTTCAGCTTTGGGCTCCTTGACTTTTCCTGCCTGTGTTTCAGCTGAACATAAGTGTATCTGAGTTAGTTTTGAAGTAGCCAGCTCAGGTGTGGTTTGCATTCTTCAACTCCAGCAATAATTATGGCTTTCAGCAGTGTCTAACTCCCCTTGCTGCTCGGGGAGCCTGTGATGAGCTGCTGCAGTAAGAGACTTGAGTTCCTAGATTAAAGCCAGCTTGGCCTTATCCAGACTGCAGTGCTGGGATACGGTAACTCTCCTTTACAAACTGAGCTATTGCAGTGAATTCCTCAGGGCTTTTTGCTTCCTGCCTTTTGAATTTCTTTTTCTGTGAACTTAGCAAGTGTGGCCTTTACCTTTATCCACGACTGACCTTTTCTCAATGCTATCTCTCTGCTTAAAAGCTCATGCCAGCATGTAAGCTCTTGTCATCTTCTCCAGCAATGGCTTTGTGCCAGGATCACACCAGTCTGATAAAGTGCCCTGAACAGCCTATCCCTTCACAGCCTACCTGCCTCACTGCTTGCAGCATCATCGTTCTTCTATTGGCTCTGCTCTACCTGCTTCTACAAAATCCACCTTCTTCGGAGACATCTCGTCTTTCCTGATGGCTCCAGAAATTCCACGGGCTGCATTTGGTGCTAGCTGGGGCTGAGCCTTCAAAAGTTGGCTCTTGGAATGGATATGGTGATACTGTGCTTTGAAGTCAGACTGTGTGTTTTGTAAAGGGCATGTTTTTGATCCTTAAAAACATGAGATGGTTAAGGCAGGGCATGATGCCAAACAGTGTGGGAAGAGTGGGCTTGAGAAAGCAACCACAGGGATGTACTAGGTAGATGTGGGAAGTGCTTGAGTTGATCTGTGCCAGTGCTGTCCCTAACTTGCCTTTTTTCTTTCTGTTTACACTTCATTGAGGAAGGCACAGGTCTATTTCCAGATGTTTGACTGCAGTACTGTAGCCCTTCTTATTCTCAGCAGGATCTGAACTTCCCTATGTATCTGCCCTGCCACAGTGATTTGAGCTGGTGTGGGTCAGCACAGCTTTTGCTCTGACATGGGAGCCCACAATGAGCCATCTCAAAGGTGAAAACCAAATCTGGAGAGAGGAAAAGAGAGTTTGGGATAAGTTACTGTGGACCTGCTACCTTATCTTCTCTGCGTTATAGTCCTCAAAAAATACGTGTGGAATCATAAGGTAATTTTTGTAGGAAGAGACCTCTGTGGGTCTCTGCTCTGACCTCCTGCTTGCAGCCATGCATTGGGGTAAAATGCTCCCATCATTTAACCTGAAATGGCCTGCCGAAGACAACAGCAGCTAACAGCAGCTCTGGTGGATGATTTCCCCAATTCCCACATGTTTTGCTGTGGACAGGTCCTTTTGGAGCCCTGGCTGCTGCCTAACAGGTTCCCCTGGTCTTTCTGCCTCCAGCTGCTCTGCGTAATGGGGGACCCGGGAGCACCCAGTGCTGTCTGGCTGTCTCTTCCACCCACACTGTTTGGACACTGGCTTTCTTGAGGCACATGGAATACCTTTTTGAATGCACAGTTCTGAATGAGATTAGGCAGCTGTTGCCTTTAGTTGAAATGTGTTTGTCTAAAAAAAAGAAGTGTAACTCCTTCCCCAGCCTGCCTCAGATATATTTCTATTTTGACAGATCCTTAAGGTGATTGACAGACCTGTAGTTGCCAGCAGCTTTTTATAGGAGCTTTTCTTACCATGCTTGTCTTGGGAAAGATTTTTTTTTTGAACCACTTAATCCCTGACTTAAACTTTTTTATAGTCCCAGCAATAGCTGCTTTAGGTAATCTTGATAGTTCTTTTGGAATGTCCAGTAATCCTGCCCTTTCTTTAATTTTACATGCTGAGAAGTTGTAATGACTTGGTGACTGGAAGTTATGGAAAACAAATCATTAAGTGCTTTTTCTTCTCTCATAACCTCATTTTCCCACTTCTTTTGGGACTTTTCTGTCTGCAGTTGACCTGCTCCTTGTGCAATCAGAGTCTTTTTAATCAGCTCATTAAATCATATTCTTCATCAGAGTTTAGACTCTCAAACTACTCTTAGAAAACATTTCTTCTTATCTCCTTACTTTATTCTTCCCTCAGCTGTGGCAGAAAGCACTGAATGGAGGCTGCAGACCTTGAATTTGGTCTCAGAACAGAGGGGAGGAGGAAATCTTGACCATCCATACTTTAATTAGTGTTTCTGACAGATACCCTTTGGACTGTGAAAATGTGGCTCATCGACTTGCACAGAATTCATTGTCTGAATAAGTGACTTTGCAAACAAAAAGAAAGAAAAGTACCCTGGATATATTTTTTGCATGGTGACATCAGTAAACCTACAGAAAACATACAAGGTTTGTGAGCATTTTGGCTCAAATGCTGCAATTTCTAATACAATAGCAGATCTATTGATCTGCTCCTGGTGAGACTGGCTGTGTTCTGTGTGCCTGGTCAGTGGATTTGGGCATCTGCACCACAGCAGATCTGAAAAGGGCCTTGCTAAAGGAAGAAGCAAAGTAGATGGATGACCCTTGTACTTGTAGAAGCTGTTGCTTAAACCGTGGGGGGTTACTGGAAGAGGCAGGCTTGGGAATTACAGACCTTCCCATCCCTTCTTACATGAAAGATCCAACTTTTACTTCCATCAGTGGGAATTTCCTACTGATAGTAGGAGTTAGAAGGTATTTTCAGTGAAATGAGAAGTAGAGATGCTTCAAGCTAAGAGGAGCACAGGAGAAAAAGAATATATTAAACGAAGACTTTGCACTTTGTCTGATTCTTTCTTTAATATCCATTTCCTCACTTGTCCATTCTCTTTTGCACAAACTGTAGCTTTATTTGTGGTGCTGTAAGTGTCTGTTTTCAGTGAATTGTAGAAGGGACAATTGATAAAACCAAGCAGTTCTCTGCTCAGCTGTCCTAGTTACTCTTGTTTTACGTTTAAGCAACTGAGAAGTTTATATGTGTAAGCAAAGTTTGCTGCCAACTGAGCCAGATTATATACCTTTCATTTGTATGTTGTAACTCATACAAAATACACTGCCCAAAGCATTGCTAGAAATGTGATATAGTGGCATTTGCAAGCCCAGGCAAATATATACAAGATTTTCTACATTTCTAAATGTAGAATCCAGAGCTGCCTGTCTGACTAATACATTGGTAAGGGCATGCCTGACTTTATTAGATAGGAGTCTGCGTTTTGGCTTCCTTAGATGGCCCTTTTTTTTTTTTTTTTTTTTGGTCTTTCTGATTAGCTAGCAGTGTCTGGGCAAGCTATCTCACACACACTGTTAACTCCTGACATCTTGAAAGTAAAAGCACCATTCTGTTTCTTTAGAAATTTGCAAAATTTATTATTGTGCATTGTAAACAAGGAGGGGAAAATATAGATGTTGTGTTAAAATTATTATTGTTGATACAGTTTGTATTTCCTCCTTTCAGTCCACTTGCCACTCATTTAAATAACTTCTTTCCTCATCCCATGTTTGTGTTGGATGTCAGGTTGTCTGTTATTGTTTGTGGTGGTGGCCTGGGCACCCACACTCCTGGCATTCATGACTAGGAGTTCATGCTGATGACTGGACAATGCTGAGAAAGCAGATGCACAACAAATGCAACTAAAATGTCTTTTTTCCTGTCAAGAACGTGTTGTTATGTATATTTAAAGGCAAGGGTGTGAATCACCTTCTAACTACGGTTAGGTTTATTTTTTTCTTTGAAGGTCACAGCTTTTCCATTGCAGGAGTTCTAGTATTTTTTCTGGCTGACCAGAGAACTGGACTAAAGGTTTTTGCTCAGTCTTCTTTCTGAGGTACTGAGGCAAAGGCAGCAAAGTACTTGGACATTTTCTATCTAAAGAATAGGAAAATATTTGAGAACATATTCAAGTTGATAACAAAAAGATAAATTGAGTAGAAATAAATAGAACAAAGGCAGGAACTTAAGCTTCCTCTTTGATTTTTTTTTTTGAAACTCAGTGTTTTGCCAGTTTGGTTTGAACTTAATGTATGTTTTGGAGTTTTTTTCCAACAAACTGATGGCTTAAGAACTAGGTAATAAAATGGAAGGCGGTAGAATATTAATTTTAAAAAGCTAGAAAACTAGAAAAGATGTGAGGACAAGTATTCTTGAGGTTTGGAGAATAATTTTTGCATGCAGCGGCTGTATTGTAGAAACCAACTGCATTATAAGTCCTGGGAGAAAAGAAGTTGAGCAATGATGTTTTTCTGTTCGGGTTTTTTTTTTTTCCTGATGTAATGATTTGGGAGCATCAAATTAAAATATTAGGAGGTAAGTCTGAAACAAACAAAAGAGCAGTATTTTCAGAAAACATAATAAAAAAATAAAATAATAAACATAATAAAAATAATGAGACCGTGAATAATGTCTTAGACTTTCTGTATTCTCCATATCTTACATGAAAGATTGCTCATAAAAAAACCCAAACAACAGAACAGCTTTTTTCCCCCCAAACCTGAGCCTTTTCTCTTCAAAAGGATACATTCACAGAAGAAAAATTTGGCATACACAAGAACTTCTTTGTGTGCTGCCTGACCATTCCTGGCTCCCCGTGACTGATTTGGAGCTGGTTTTTGTGGCCACAGGTGGCTCCCAGCAGAGCTGTGCGTGCAGATGCTCCTTTCTGCTCTGGGTTGTGCCAGTGGCCGCTGAGTGTCAGGGCCAGGGCAGGACCTGCCTGCGGTCCCGGAGCCGTGCGGGTCTGGCTGGGCTGAGAGGGGGCAGCAGGCACAGCAGGCAGGGCCCCCGCTCCACGAGAAGCAGAGCATGGCTGCACTGAGCAGGAGATGCCAGCCTGGAGGTGCTTGCTTGGATTCCCCTGGTGGGTTGAAGGGGGTCAGTGCACTGGTATGCCGCCCATTATACGATCTTCCTTCTGCTCTTACAGACGCATCGTTTTCTTCGTCTGATAATTTGCTTCAAGGACCAGAAAAGTGAGTTCAAGGAATTTGCCCCCAGTGCTGAAAGAAAAACCTGGGGACCTCCCACGAGCTCATTATAGAGTTGTGAGGACCTACATGAAGCCAAGGGTTGTTGGTGTCAGGGGCTCCTTACAAAAGGAGGTATTTGCTACAGTATTGATTTCAAAATGGGCTGTTTTATTAAAAAATGCTGAGCTTGGAACAAACCGAGTTCAGCACATTAGTGGTTTTTGGTCTCTTCAAATGCCAGCAGAGGAGATGAAATGCCTCTTCATAGGGATACTTATAATGACTCTCATGTTTACTCATGTGAATATTTTCCATAGCGTGACCATGAAGTACATTTGGAATAATATGCAAACCTAGGGAAGTGTAGGGAATTCTTTTGTCATGTCTGTTGAATAGCATGAGCAAGGATAACAGTTCATTAACACCTCTAATAAAAGAAAAAAATGCTTTATTGCTACCTGTGTGATGTGAAACTATTTGACAATTAAAAATATACTTGCTGAACTTCTGTGGAATACAGGATCTCACACAGGATCTCATTTAGGATTTTTGCTAATTGCTGATTGTTGCTTAGGAACTTTTTGTTTGTTTTTGGTTTTTTTTTGTTCTGTTTTCCTTTTTCTTTTTTTTAATTTTTAGAATTTTCCTGCTGGAATAATTCAGCATGGCAAATGACATAGTGTGAGACAGCCATAGTGGGCGTTTTTTCTATTGGTGTCACTCCTTAAGATTGGGTGAGCCAGTAGGAATGACTTCCCAGTTTTGGCTTGTTGTATAGCACTGTGTGCAACAGGTAGTAGAAAGGACAGAAGTAGCTGGGCCCTCTATAGGTAATGTATTTCCAAGTAGCAGGATGCTCACTTGAGAGAGGCCTTTCTTACACCATCTCATGTGATGGTTTGAGAAGCAGTTATTTGGAAATCTTCCTCTGCCCAAATCTGCTCAAGCACATCCTGGTTGAACAGGATGTACTGAGCTGAGGCAAGACCTTTTCCGTGTGCAGGGACTTACCTAGAGCAGACACAACCTCTAATGGTGTGTCCCCAAAAATTGCTTTGCTTAGCCAGTCCTAGAGCAAACAAACAGCTGAGCCATGCATATCCAAAATGCCAGGTGTGGTGGAGACAGAGGAAGGGCTCACTTCCACAGGTTGGGAAGCAAGGTCCAGCCCATGCTGAGTGTTGGGAATTTGTTGGGATAGTGAGAGGGGAAGCTGAGCATGTTAGGGACTGCACTCTTAGTTGCTGTGCTTGTGTGCAAGACAGACTTATGGCAGCTTTAGGAAGAAGGCTTGCAGATGTTGGTGTGGCAGACTGAGCAGAAAGAAGAAATTTTGGAATGCTTACTCCTTTGCAGTAGTTCTTCCTTGCTGTGGTGGCTTCGGCGTTATTGGATATTTTTCTAAAACTCTTTGTACCTGCTAGTGTGGCTCAGCCAGACCAAGTCCTACAGAGGCAAAGCAACTTGTGAAAGACTAAATCCTAGGAGAAATCTTTAAATCCCATGCATGCTTTGGGATAACCACTCCCTTCTGCTTCAGTCTGCTGGGCAGTGCACCAAACAGTTTGTTGACAGAACATTTATTGCACTGATACTTGCTAACACAAAGTAAGATTGTGTATTAAGGAGGATTTATGCTGCAACTACATGCAAGGGAATCTGGTCTTCAAGCTTAAGAAAATGAAAACTTTCAGAGGTGAATCCTGATATCAGAGCTTAGTCCTTTGCATGATCTGGCTGGCCCAGGCAACCAGATTGGTGGCCAAGAGACATCATCACTGTATGGGTTATGTCTGGTGTCAATGTTATGGAGAACAGGGGGAAGAGAGAATGGAAAGAAAGAAATGGAATAGTAATAATAAAAGTGAAGAGAACATCTGGGCTATAGATTCATTTGGAGAGGAAATGCCATGTAAGTCATCCTGTGGGTCTTGTACATGTACATGTGTATATTGTGCTGTATATTGTATATTGAGGCAGTATGTCCTCATGGTGGCTGGGGTTTCAGGGCTTTGGCCTTTGTGTAAGCAGGATGTCAAAAAGAGTCTCTGACTTAAAGATTTAGAAGTAATCTCTGTAAGCATAATGTGATATTGGATGTAGAGTATTTATTGATCAAAATGTGAACAGAATAGGCAAGAGTGGCTTCTTGAGGAAGTGAGTTTTATCACTGCATTTTGGATTCCTATTCTTCTCTCCTTCCCAACTATTCTTCCCCACTAAAAAGCCCAGATGAGTTAAGATGTATTAGTGTGCAATCCAGTGGGCTTCCTTGCCATTGTGTAAGGTTGCTTTGCTGTGTATTTTGGAGGATTTATCCCTGTGGTGTTCTGTTGGCATTATGGTACTTGCTCTCGACTTCTAAAATAGAGGCAGAATGTTGTAAAATCAGGCCTTTATCTTTGCTGTGGGTAAACTTTATTACAGAGCAGCACTCCAGCCTGCATCTTCACTTGCCCTGACCTACATAAACGTGCTGGTTTCACCCTCTCTCTTGCTTCCCTCATAGGTTGGACTTGATCGTGGAGGTCTTTTCCAACCTAATTGATTCTGTGATTCTGTAATGGCTTTGTCCAGCTCGTTAGTAGCCTTGTGGAAGTGCAGGTATGTGTGTCTTGCTGGATGACTGGTAAAGCCCAACTCATGTTGCTCTGAGCCATTTCTTGGGTTTATGTTACAAAAGGCAAACCCCTTTGATGCAGTGCAGAACAGAGGGTCAGCTATTAGGGGTGTAATTATCCCAAGGAAGAATGCAGGGTGGTTGAGTGCTGCTGTCAGGCTGGGCTGTGTTTTAGACCTGACAGGTAAAGAGGACTAAGAAATAGCTGTGTTTTTCTCCCATGACCTTGTTTAAAGGTGATACAGGACCCTAATCCTCTTGCCTTTTCTCTCCTGCAAAATACACATATTTTGTTTAAGCGCTGATCCCACAGCCCTGTGAGCAGTTTCAGCTTGACAAGGAATGCTTGATGTAATCTTCTGAAATTAGGCATGTAGGTGTGTTGTGCTCATTAGCCTGCTAGTGGCCATTTAGCTATTTTATCTCAGTTATAATTAAAAGGAATTGTTACCAGGAAGGGAGGAAGAGGAGGTGGGTCAGGAAGCTGAAGCTAGATCCAAGGCAGGATGTGTTTGGGCCTGTGGATGGGCAGTGTCTGGCAAAGATGTGCCTGCAAGTGTCTTCTAGCTATCAGACTATTGTACTGAAAAAGGAGATTTTTGGTTCCAAAACATTCATTTTGAACTGTGATTTGAAGAAGTTTCTTGCCCCTTGGTGCAAACTTCTGCATAAGTCTCCTCAAATCACCCCCATTAATGCACAGCGTGTTTAGGTCAAACTGAGATAAAGTATTTTCCTCCTGTGAAATGATTTCTTTTCCCATACAGAGAGATGACAAGGTGCATGGAATTTAAATGTGACCTGCAAAGCATGTCTATTTGATTTAAAGTATTTTGTTTGAACATCTCACACAGACCATATTTTTCCTTGTGACTTGTGACTGACTCTTCAGGCCTTGGGAAAACAAACCGTGTTCTTGTTTCAAGAATCTTCATGTACAAAATAAAAATAAAGTTGAAGACCTTGCTGCATGTCCTTCTACTGTAATGGCATTCCTTTGGAGTGAATTTGACAGGGATGTTAATGGAGAGCCCTTAAAAATGGCTGGTGCTCTCTGGCTCAGTGTTTATACACCCTTGGAGGATCTGCAACTAAGCCAGTTCAGAATTGCACCAAGAGATTGGGAAATGCCTTCTGTCTAAATTAGTGCATTTGATAGAAGTTTGCAGGGGTAAAATGACCACTTTTGTCTAAATTAGTGCATTTGATGGAAGTTTGCAGGGGTAAAATGACCACCCCTTTAAATGTAACTGGTGGTGTCATCAAGGGAATGGTGTCGTAGCACCAAGTAGTGATGAGGAAGATAAATCAAAGCCATCCTTGCAGAGAACATGCAAAACAGTCCCCTTTGCTGGGCAGAAAAACAGACAGCCTTGTGTTACTTGTGATGGGCCAGACAGGGCCTTGTGCCAGAAATTAGTGATGGTTTAAAGAACCAGATTTTGTTTCTGAATGGGACAATAATTGTGTAAATGAGATTTTTGATTGTTTTTAAAATTATTTTAACAACTGCCAAGTGAATTCTTTTCTTTTGATGAAATTGAGGACAGAGTTGTTTCTGGTAGAAAAGAAAACCCAATTTCTTTATAGAGGGGGAGGGGGCAGAGTGAAAAACCCATAAAGATGAGACCATTGGCAGGTCTCTGGTGAGGAAGGAAACTCAAACTAGGTGTTGTCAAGGAAGGGGTGCTGCTTCTCATAACCCAGAGGAAAGGGTGTGAAATGTGGTAATAATTGTAGGAAATAATTGTCGTCGTTGTTCTGGCTGGACTGCGCCCTACACAGCAAAGGGAAATAAACACGGATCTCTCTGAATCTTGTTACTGCGCTGGTTTAGTTTCATGGTGTAGTAAGAAAGGAAATGATGGAGTAAAAGGGACCTTGGCAGGCTTTGGTTTTCCTCTGCAGAGGGGTGGGAA
Source organism: Melozone crissalis (assembly GCF_028551555.1). Taxonomy (NCBI): domain Eukaryota; kingdom Metazoa; phylum Chordata; class Aves; order Passeriformes; family Passerellidae; genus Melozone; species Melozone crissalis. The sequence goes on along the minus strand of NW_026535784.1, from coordinate 26,967,857 downwards.
GGAGAGCAGAGTTTAATTGTACCCTATAAAATGTGTATGTTTGGTCTGAAGTATTTCAGGCTCAGGCAGAAGGTGAAACACCTGTATAAACTCCTGACTTGTGCCTGTGGGTTATGCCTGTTTGGGGTTCTGATATCCGTGATATATAAAAGTTCTGGAGTTTTTCCTCTGTCTTCCCTACAGTCTTTTTGCTATGCATGAGGAAACTTTTCTCCTTGAACTTTGATTTATATTCACATCCTTTCTGTCTCAACACCCTTTCTTGGCCAGGCCACTGTGACCTCTTGCCATCTGTGTTTGACTGCTTTGCTTTCAACTCTCCTCCTTTGTTATCTCCTGATCCTCACTGACCTCTCTGGATGTCTTGCTGGCCCTTGGTTCAGTTCTCCCTGCCCCTTTTCTGCAGATTCCTGTTGGCTCTCACCAGTCCAGTCTCTTGCCTGCTGTACTCCAGCCTGCTCCATGGTCTTGGCCCTCCTTTCCATACTGCTCACCTGCTCTCCCTTGTTCATTGCTTCCCTCTCAGCCTTTCATTGCCTCTCTCTTGATGCTCCTCTCAGTAGCTTACAGGTGGTATGAGCCATTTCCTTACCCCTCCCTCCCAAACACCTTTTCTTGATCCCATCATGATTTTTGCCTGCCTATCCCACTTGGACACAAAGTGAGTGGCTGTTCAGCATCTTGCTCATCTCTTGCGCCCAGACTACGTGCAAAACCGGCGGCTGCAAACTTTCGAGGAAATCTAATTCTGTTTTTATGAGCTCCAACCTTTGCAGGCTATAATTACCCGTTGCCATCATCACTGGGACCTCTTTGCTGCCGGCTGCCCTGACGCAGGCACACGAGCACACACGTGTACAAATACCAGAGCCCTGCTTGCCCGGCCTCAGCCTGAGCAGCCACCGGCTCACCCGCGCTGGACCCTTGCTGTCACTGCCCTTGGCACAGCTCTTTCAGCTCCTCCAGGCCCTGCCTCATTTCCTCCTGTCTGCCAGGTATTGTTCCCTGTGCTACCCTTGCCCATCAAGCTGGTGAGGAAGGGCTCCCTTGTGTGTGTCTGCAGCGTCTTTCTGGGTTGGCTGGGCCTTACTTTTGCTATATTGAAATGCCCCCAGTGGTTGCCTCCACTGGATACCTTCATACCTTGGTGTGGAGATGCCATTTCTGTAGCATGTCCAGCCCCCTGTCAATGCCCAGCCTTGACACAACTACTGTGATTTTGTTGTTCCCCTTGGTTCTCCTTGTCTTGACCTCCTGGTCTAAGGCAGATGGGCACCTTTCTACATAAGGGTGCTTCCACATTTTAGTCTAGCCTAGGAAATAAACAGCATCTTAACCTGGTACTGAAATATTTTTTAACAGCTCTGGTGAACTTATCCCTAGTGTGACATTGCCTCTCAGTGAGGTTAAATTATTATGCTGACCTTTGTAAGAAACAAAAAAAAAAACAAACCCATCCACTTCAGAAATTACTTGCAGGGTGTCTGCAAATTTATGGAGGACATAAAAAGTAAGCTTTCATGGAGAAACAGCCTTTTGTCAATGTACCTGCTTTTTCTATCCCTAGATGCATTGTCACCACTTGCTTCTTGGGTAGAATGCCCAAACTCTTAAAATACAGAGCAGCAAAAGCCTTGGGATGTGAGACAAGAAGTAGTGTTGCTGCATCCACTCTGGTTTGGGCATGCTTGTCTGATTTCAGAGTCAGTGGAGCAGTCATGGTAGGTCCTTTTGTCTTCTCCCTGCTTCTCCTTGAAGGCCCTCTGGCAGGTCTTCAAGGGCAGAAGTTGCAATCCAGAGTTGCTTGATTCAAGATTTGAAAGCAGAAGCCCAAGAAAATGTCATTTTAAACATAACAAAAAATCTCTGCATATCCAGCCCATCAGCACAGGGCACCCATGTAAAGGCTTCCCTTTCCTGCCCTTCATCTCTTGATTAATTTTCCTCATTTCTTGGTGTACATGAGTTCATCTACTTCAAGCAGTGGGGCAGCAGAACAAAGCAGTTTTCAAAGGAAACAAACGTCATTTATATCTGGTTTTCATTTCCTTTTTTTTCTATTTGGTAAGCTGTACAATATTTAATAACAGAAGACTTGCTCATTCTTGTGTCTCAGACTCTGAATTATTAAATCTCAGAATCTCTGATTCAGATAAAGAGTAATTAGGATGTGCAGTATCTTCTGACACGTGCTTGAGATGTAATCAGGAACCAAGGTGCTCTTAGCTCTTTAACAAATGCTTTAAAGTTAAAGTATACTGCAAAGTACTATCTGAGCAGGAATGGAAAGAGCCTGTAGTCAAAGGGAAGAAAATCTTCTTGGAAGCTGAGAGCTTTGGGAAGGTGGGATCAGGTATATGTAGTGTTAGAGACAGTGCTCATCTGCTGGGTTTATCCTTCATTAAATTTTCAGCATAGATCCTCATAACATAGTGTCAGCAGAAACACAGGCAAAGCTTAAGGGATTACACTGGTTAATACATGGATGTAAGTTTTGGGTTTTGTTTGTTGCATTAGAGCTCAAGGAGTCATTTGGGTGCTTTGCTTGGACTCGTGCCCACATCTAACCATATGGTACAGCAGCTGATGGAATGCAGATAATAACTTCGTTTTCTTTGCTATTTAGGTTCAAACTTGTGCTAACAGGTCCCCTCCCAAGCTTTGTTCCAACCCACTAGGTGAACCTAATAGGGAAATTCATCTCTCCATGCCTCAGTTTCCCCATATAGCAAACAGCAATAATAGTAATAATACACTGCTTCTCTTTTAATGTGTTTGGAGTGTATGGATGTAAAGCACCAAATAGGAGCTTGCTATATAATTATTTGGCCTACTACTTGTACTCAGTTTATTTGGCCTACTGCTTGTACTCAGTTTGTCTGACCATGCAGAGGAACACCCATGTTTGGGAAACCTGGACTTCCCATATCTACCTGGGCAGTGCTGCCAGCCTGCCCAGTTGGGCTGTGACCTACAGCATGGCAAATGCAACTGGCATTAGTCAGCTGGCCACTTCAAAAGGTGAGGGGGAGAAGGAATGAAAACTTGCAGGGGGAAACCATGCTTCAAACCTGAATAAAGGAACCTTTTTCTCTTCTGACCAGGGAGCCTGGATACACAGGCAGTGCCACTTCCTAGGTAATTTTAAGATGTATTCATATTTCAAAAGAGAAGTGAGTCAAACCAGCTAATCCATGTAAACTGTTGTCATAGGTATGTGGTGAAATACACATCTGTCAGCCCTGAGCAGCTGCTGTGCGGGTCTGGGCCAAGGCATGTTAGTGCCCCTGTTTCCCTGGGTGGTGTGGGAAGCAAGGTCAAAGGGTGTGGGAATACCAATTTCTCTTTCCCTAGCAAATTACTGCTGAATGACTCTTCAGATCTGGGGTCTTGAGGCACACTCTGTGAGCGTGGATAGCATGTTGTTACTGCTCGTTACAGGATCAAACTTATCCCAGGAGGAATCTGCTCTGGAGTCGACTTTAAAATTTGGAGGCAGGCTAAACCAGCCCCAGAGGGCTGACAGCAATCTGTAGCTGTCCAGAGGTGTCCTGACCTTCTGAGAACAGGTGTATATATATAAAAAAAACCAGATAGATAGACATGCAATAGCTAATACAGCTACAAAATCTATATTTATTTTAAATCTTCTGATTTAAAAGGAAAATGTTTAAACCTTGAAAATAAACCAGTAGTTTAGAAAAAAGTGTAATATGGAGCAATTGTACTAAGAATTGTGTTGTGCCATAGCATTACCCTAATTCTCCCAAGCCTATAGACAAAGGCTTATGCCTTGGATTTAAAGAGTATCCAGTGTGTCCTGGTCTCACTGTAGAAACCATATGTAGGAGGAGACAGTTTCAGAATGCAAGACTTGCTGTCATTAGTTGTTCCTCAGTCTCCTGACTCTAAAGCTGCTCCACCTGAAAGAGGCCAGAAATCACTTTAAGGGGTGTTGGAGCTGATCTTCAAAGTTATGTGATTTTTATAATGTTTTTAAGGAACAACCTGACTGCAGAGTCACGTGTTACTCCATGAAAATTTTGGGGAGATTAGTATTTAAGTGTAAGTGGTTCTTAGTTCCCCTGAATTTACAGGAAAATAAATATTTGATTTCACAGCTCTTATCCAGTTTCCGCCAATAGCAGTATCTTCCAGTAACAAAGTTATGACCTCTAGATAGAATGGAGAACACAGATTTCTCTTTTAAGTAGCTGAAATATAGATTTTTTTGATGGAATCTGGAAAAAGTCTGACTTTTGGAGCATTCCAGCTGTCTGTGAGCTAGTTTCAGCCTAGCCATTTTCCTGTGTAGTGTGACCTACCTGACATATTATTTGCTTTTCCCCTTCTGCTTTTTTGTTCTTTTCTGGTTTCATTGCTGTTTCTCCTGTTTCATGGAGATGATGCTAATGATATCTTTTCTCTGTGTGTAAGCCACCATCTTTCCTCCTTCTGATCCATAGAGCTCTTGTCACTTCCATTGACTGCCACAGCTTTTATGTGAAATGGAAGTTACTAAATGTAAACGGTATCTCAACAGCAATTACAAGTTTAAGTACATATAATGAAATTGGTTTAGCTTTAAAAGAACAAGATGGAAGTGACCCTGTATTTGGGTTTATGCCATCAGCAATTGTTTTTTTTATCTGAATGGCCTGAATAACTTAGATTCTGCGTGTGATCTGCAGATACCTAGGTTTTGAGAATTATTTATGCACCAAGTAGCTCATGATGATCACAAAGTTTTTGCAGGAATGGTGTTAGTTCTCGCACTAACTTTTTCAAGCACCTAGCCTACGTACTGTGATTTTTTTTTTGCAGTTATGCCTAAACCCCAAACCCAGAACTTGTTTTTAAATACTGCCTAAATATTTTCTTGGTGTGCAAGCTGTCCTACTAACTCTGACTGAAGTCACTGCAGCATTAAATCACAGTGCAAAAAGCCAGAAATATGCAGGAACCAGGCCACTAGTTGTACATGATGAGGGAGGAAAACCCTGCACCATCCCACACTTAAAATTTCCCATTCAGCCAGCCCTCAGTTTAATACCTGATGTCCTCATTTGTGTTATGTGGGAGACACCTTACATGCCAAGAACTGGAGCAACTCGCTCTGGTCCATGATTTTGACATTGAGAAGAAAACATAATTTCTGGTTCCTCTGCATACATTTCTCCCGGTGAGGCGAGTCTGGTGGCAGCTCTGTGCCTTGCTGTGGTCTAGACCAGATTAGTCTTGGCAAATGCTTCCCACTGGTGTTAGCAGTGGTGAAGGTGAGCATGTGAGCCAGGCTTCCTGATTTCTGCTCTCATATTAGTCATGTCTCTTAGGTTATTACTGCTGACCTCAGGAGCTCTCCTTTCTTATCCCTGCCAGCCACCTCCACCTCATGGGAGAGGTATGTTGGGGAAGTTGTAAAACAGTAGGGTAGAGGCAGTCTAGGCATGTACTAATTTTTAATTTTTTTCCCCCTGCTTAATACCTTTTCCAATATTTTCCAAAGGTCGGGAACTGCAGCATGCTTGCTGTCAAGCTTGCACTTGCTTTGCTGCTTTTGAAATCTGAGCTGATTTTGCCTTTTTCCAGACTTTCTGAATGGCTGCAGGTCTTGGAGGTTTGATGCTTCGCATTACTGAATAATTTATTTAAGTAGCAACTTGTGCTCTATTAACCCTGACTTTTGGTGATGATACTGCAGCCTTGTTTCAATGTCTGCTCTGTTTCTGGGGGTCAGTCACTCAGGAGGCAGCTTTGGTCCTTTTCTGGTAGGAAATGTCTCACATGGCTCTGGGTGATGCTGTTGGGGCTTGGTGTGGCCATCTTGGTATTCCTCTACGGGGACAGCGAGCGAGGAGGTAAGAATTTGCCTTTTGGCTTTTTTAATGGTTTGGAGCTGAGTGAACACTCCCCAAGCTCCATGCCTTTTCAAGTCCTGAGACCCTGGGAATGCTGCTGTGGTTGCGCCCTGGCAGTCCGATGGCATCATGGCAAATACCACAGTCTCTGTGAAATGCATGCAATGATGTTTGCAGCTCCTGCATGCTCTGATCATGACAACTCTGGCAAGCTCTGTGATAGCTGCTGGCTGCAAGTAGGTTTTGTGACTTGTGGGAAGAAAATCAAATGCCACTGTGAAAATCTTTTGTAAACCTTCCTGTGTGTCCTTAGCTTGGCTGTGCCTGGCCTGCTCTGAAATTCCAGAGCAGAAAAAAGCACTGAGCTGTTGAGGATGCTAGAAAGAGAGTGTCATGTTAACCCAGGGTTTCTGTGTTTGGGGCTGCCTGGGGCGGTCTTTCTGTAGCCCATCACATTGAGGGGCCACCTCTGAGCAGGATCAGCAAGCTGATGTTGCCAAAGTGTCATTGTGCTGATTTCCATGTCAGCCCTCCTTGGTGGCAGCAGCAGGAAGGCCATCCCTGACAGATTGCTTGTGGTGAGGATGGGTTTTTTTGGATCTGCAGGAATCCAAAGTGGATCTGGAGTACAGATTTTGCACAGATCCGTGCGTGTAGTGCTATGACCATGACCCTTAAACACTGCTGTTTCCCTGCTCTTAGGTGTCATTACCTATCAGGAAACAGGTGGGAAAATTGTCCAGGAAAAATAGACCAGGCTCTTGCAATAGGCAATTTGGGTTTTGGCAGCTGGGGTGAGAAGGCCAGTTTCCATTGAGCATCTGTTTCAATGTGAAAAATGGCAGGAAATCTGTTTTTTCAATCCTTTTGACCCTTGTCTATTCATTGACTCAAATGCCCCAAATATTTCACAGCTGAGATAATACCAATAACAAAATAATGCTTAATTTCAGTGTTGCAAATATATGAAGCAACATTTTTTTTTAAATTGCCTCCATCCAGAACAAGCATTGCAAAACCGGCAGTATGTGTAGCCCTGCATCATGTGAAGTGGTAACTAGAGAAAGCTTTATCCCCTCTCTTCCACCCATTTGTCTTTGCCACCTGCTCCTCTGTTTGGATTTGGGCATCCCTCATGTTTCTCCATAAGAAATCTTTCCAGTTCCCTTAATCCAGGAGTGATTCAAGGGAGTTGAAGGGTACTTAGTGGCAGTCCTGTTCCACTCCCTTTTTCTCCCTGACACTTGTGCCTGCTTAAATGTGCTTTGCCTAACTGGCAGGTGGGCAAGACTGTGTGTTCCTGTGGAGTCAGGAATAAGAGGAGCATCAGGAAACTCCTGTGCTATGAAGACTGGTGGGACTTCTCAGGTTCTGCTCTCTACTTGTAGATCAGGACAATTTCAGAGTCCTAGTTTTTTTGTACATTGATTAAAATGAAAACATGGAGCGTGCAGCTTTGAGCCCTGTGTCATTTTATGTATGGAGGAATAAAGTGGGGCCCAGGAGAGCAGGAAGCAGAGCAATGGTCACAGGCTGCCTTGCTTCCATCCCTAGAAATGCCCTGTTGTGTATTTTTTACCTCTATTACCACGGAAGGGAGCCTAGCTGCAAGCCTGTGCACATGTGAGCTGAGCAGGGTGGTGGATGTCGCACTGCCTGGCTCTGTCCTCAAGTAGCACCAGCTTCCCTCTACCTTCATGATCTCCTCTGTGAAAGTCCTGGGCCCAGCTAACCCCAGCAAACCGATCAGTTTGATTTTCCTTCACAAATTACTGTGAAATCCTGATGCAACACAATGCAAAGGGGCACACAGCTTTTGTTTCTTCAAGACCAAACCTGGACAGAATTTTGCTTCTGAAGTGTTGAAAACATGCAAATGTAACATAAATAAAGAAAAAAAATTGAAAGCAATTTCAGCTACTTAAAATCTATGAAACCTTCGCATTTTCAAAATGCACAGTGTACAACACAGGTGCTTCCAATATCAAACATTTTTTATAGTCAGGAGGAGGTCAGAGCTCCCCTACAGTTCCCAGCAGTTTCAGTACACATTTTTCCACCCCATTTTTGTAGCTGTTTGAACTGCTCTGGAGCAGAGATGAAAACCATTAAAATGACGCCATGACAGAAATACTCCACAAGTGAACAATCTAGGATTTTTAAAGAAAAATTATTTTCCCCTCCTTGACTGACTGCAAAAACAGCTGGAACAAAAAGGATCCAGCTTGATGTTTGGAGAAAAGAAGTCTTTGGGCATTTCAGTAAATAATTGCAGCAGCTAAGATTTTTAGCTGGCTGTAGGGCCCTTTGCTGTTCCTGTGTTTCTACCAGTCAGTCTGGATTGACTTCAGTATTCATGGCATGAACTGAAAGAAGAGGCTGATGGCAGAGCCCTCTTGCAGAGGCTTCCAGTGCCGCAGCCTCCTCTTCATCCTCCATCACCGAGGCACCTGGCAGTGTGGTGATCTGTGTGTCTTGCAAATGAGAGGCCACTCCTCTCCAAAGAATGAGCTCAGGATCACCAACCCTATTAATTTATTTTCATTGGCATTATTAGGAAAACGACCCAACCCCAAACCCTCTATTGTCAGGATTTTCTTTAAATAGCCAGTTCTGGAAACAGGAAATTCCTTTACCTCTGGAAACAGGAAACAGGTCTGACTATTACATATTAGTTTTAAATCTTTCAGTTATTCCCTGCTGCCCATCATCTCTGACTTTCTGCTGCTCAGCAAAATTCACTATTTATTTTTGATAAGCTAGTGTCTGGGGGTGTTGTGCAAGACTCAGCCATGGAGTAAATCAATATATTTTGTTTTAAAGCTGGCAGGGCTGGTGTCTTCTGTGTCCATCATATTTGTTATATGTATGAAAACAAGAAGTTTTTGATACAGAAGGGTACAATCTGTTGATTAAATAAGATAAGAAGGATGAAAATGAGAATTGGCATCACAGAAGTCAGTGAAGGACTAGATTTTTTGTTGTTGTTTTAGGGTTGATAATCAAAGCCTAATGACAAGAAAGGGTATACCAATGAAAATGGAATACTCTTATAAATTCAGGGCCAGAAGCGACTTAAAGATATATTCTAATCCATCTCCTTGTCCCTGAGAAGGCTAGATGTTTATCTTCAAAACCTCTGATGAGGCTGATTTCACAACCCATCAACAAATCCTATGTTAGGGCTTTACTCTCCCTGTTTTCATGATGCCCTCAGAAATTATTAGGTGTATAGTAAGGTTTTGTTCTTCTTTGTGCAGTAGGGCAATTGCTGACCATCCTTTTCAAACAGTTACCTGGCTTTGGGTCTCTGTGTTCTCAGGATGTGTTTGCCACCTCTGTAACCTCTTAAGCATCTGAGTTTTTTGCTATAGATTGTGATTCCAAATGGTTTTTTGGCTCTTGTTGCTTATTTCTCAGACTCTAGGCCAAAATGCCTGCCTTTTTTTTTAAAGGGTTATTTCCCAGATTGGGCAAAGTCTTCATCTGAAGCCTCACAGCTGATGGCAGAGAGAAATAGCTGACTTTTGAATTGTGCCTATGATACCCTCCCAGTCTGTGCTTTGGGGGTCCTTGCAGAAGCTGTGTGTCATTGATGCCTGACCTGTTTCCAAACCAGTTTATAACTTTGGTGACACTGCTGCCTCTCTCGTCATTCCACTTTTGTTTCTGTGGAGCCCTTCTTTCTGAGCAGAGCACAGAGCTATTAACTGTTCTGGGAATGTGTTGGCTCTTAAATAATCACAAGTGGAGGCACTGTGCCAAGTTTTGGTTTGGAGCAACTGTTTTTTCTGCTTCCAGACCTTGATGTAGCTCCAGAGAAATAAAGGTGTTTACGGATGCATTATGAATTAGCACCCTGGCTGCCAGCCCTTTGTAGCCAGGTCCCAGCTCTGGCTGGGTGCTGTGACACCTCTTGTGCTGTGAACATGCTTGTGCAGCTGGGAGTCTCTCCATTGATCTGTTGTGTTTGTGTTCAGATTGTCTCCCTGTCATGGTGCACTGGGTCATTCTCAAAGCATTTTGGTAGCCTCTTGCACACAGGGTGAGATTCCTATTTGCTGCTCCTGCAAACACTGAATTCAATACCTCCTGGCTGTTCCCTCCAACGCTGGCAGGGCATCACAGCCTCTTCTCAACCCCCCCAAAGAAGTGCAGAGCTGCAGGGGGGACAGGGCATCAGTAAGCTGTATCTGCTGTCCAGCCTGTGTAATGTTGGGCTGTAGAGATCTCTGGAATCAGAAGGGAGGAGGGCTCCCTGCTGCTGCCCAGCACTGCAGCTCACCCTTGCAGACCCAGGACACAACACTCATATCCATATTATGCACTCCCTGTTTGTAGCCATACTTGATCCTTAGCTGACTTCCCCTGCAAGAGTCCCAATCAGAGACAGAGTGGTGGTTAACACCAGTTTAGAAATGACCTGCTGCTGATAGATGCAGCTATTGATCTGTACACACCCTCCTGGGTAGCCAAGCAGGAAGCAGCTAACCTGGGGAAGTCAATCTTGTACAGTAAGCAACCATCCTGAACTTGAATTCACTTCTGGTCCTTGCTTTAAACATCACATCTTTGCCAGGCACTGTGCACTGCACTGCTCAGCCCTGTGGTTCCACCTGATCCCTGACATTGGTCTGCTCCAGGACCCAGGGCTTTTGATCTTAACTTCATTAGCTCTCAGCAAAGGGTAGCTGCTCTTGGCAAAGGATCCTAAAACAGTCGACACATTAGTAATGAATTAAAACAAACCTGAAATAACTCTTTGTTTTAATTCCAGCGTAGCGTGTTGAAGCAGTTCAAGTATGCTTTGGCATGCTGAGTAGTAATGGAGATTTTTTTTTTCCCCTGTGTTGGTTAGTTCGAAAAATAACGACTGCTTGCAGCTGAAACAATAAAGATGTGTCTTCCAGATCAACTGTAGTTGTGAAAGAGTCTGCACTGTTCACTGACTGTTCTGATACCTTCTTGGTCTAAGTAAGTGTGATGGTTTTACCTCTGAAATATAACCAATGGGGGAAAAAGTGATTAGCCATTAGTTGCAGAGAAGCTTCCAAGTGATGTCCCAAGAATGTATGGGAAAAGAACAAGAAATAATTTTTTTTTTCTCATCCAAAAGAGTAGTGATATTAATTTTTGTCTTTGTCAAGTTTCTCTGGAGCCTGTCATGGTGTGTTCTAGAGTTTACCTGAGGTCAACAGGAGCCTTGCTGGTGATTTCATCATATCCCCATGCAGCTCTGTCATGGTGACAGCTCATCTTTCCAGCTCACTTGGGGAGGAGGCTGGAAATCCTGATTGTGATGCAGAGGAGTGGAATAGCCAGCTAACCAGTCTGGCTGGGTGGTTTTGGTGTCAGCTTCCTGGATTTCAAAAAGGCAGCTGAATCTGTTTTGTTTGGTGTCCCTGAGATGGGATGCTGTGTTTGTGCCAGCATTTAGGTGGCAGCTCTTGACAGTGTCAACTCAAATGTGTGTACAAATGTCATTTTGCATAGAGGCTGGGTTTCCTATTTATGCAGCAGTGACTTGCCACGGCCCCTGAACATGTACAAGAGCTGGGCTTGGGCTCAGTACTTGCTCTGACTGGCACTTCTTGCAGCTCTGCCCAAGGATGTGGCTTGTGGCTGTAGCAGAGGAGGAGGACTGCTGCAAGAGTCATCTCCCAGGCTGGCCCGATATGCCTCCTGTGCTTTCTTCACCTGAAAGTTGTATTCAGAGCTCAGAATATTTAATGGTGGCTCTTCCCATCAACAAATACAAAGGCCCTGATCATTCTTGTAGTGTTCCCCAAGTGCTGGGCACTGAGCACAGTCTCTGGGACTGCAATGTGTTATTTTCTAATACAACCTTCCTGCAAATAATTTACCTGCAACACACGATCATTATACTCCTGTTGGTGTGTGAATCAGAAGACTCTTTTGGTATAAAGCATGCTAGCATTTGGAGCACAACTTCTCTTGAAGGCATTAAGGTTTCAAGGAGTTAAGTATGTTCATGTGTATTTCACAGAGACCTAAGTGAAAAATGGTAAGTAGGTTCCCTCTGCTGCCTTGAAGGAGGGTTGCTTTTATTTATTTTAAACATAGATGGCCTCTGCTGTCTGCCTTTCCTTTAAATAAATGCATAGCTGGTAGGTTTGTTGCATTTTTGGTGGAGAACTATTGAAATTTGGACCTGTGGCTTCAGACATGTATTTTAAGTATTTTTGTTATTTTCTGTAAAATATGAGTGGCACATTGTGTGAAACAGTCAAACGGCTGGGCTTCTGATGGCCAGGGGCCTGGAGCATGTGCTCTGGAAGAAGAGACTGAGTGACAGGGCTTTGTTCAGCCCTGAGGAGATGGTTTTGCAGGAGACCTTACTGCCCCTATCTATGGGAAAGTTGATGAAAAGATGTAGCCAGCTCCAAAGAACAAGGATTGCAAATTGGAGTGGGATTTTCTGAGAAAATATTAAGGTAAGAATATCTCCATAGGGAAAATTGTGCATTGATAACTGACCTAAAGAGACTCTAGGAGCTTTGTTCTCAGAGGTTTTCAAGGCCCAGGTAAACCAAGCTCTGTGCAGTATCACACAAAGTCAGGCTTGGCCCTACTTTGAGCAGGAAGCTGCAGACTTCCCAAGGTCCCTTTCCACTGGAACAGACTTATTTAGTGACATTATCCATAAATACAGGGTTTAGAAGTGAGTGGAATGCAGTGGGGCCTGTGCTTACATTCCCTTTGGTATTCCACTTCTAAATTGGGTTTAAAAAGTGACTCTAATGCGATTGTGCTGAACTTGGTGTTAGTGGGAAATTCTGTCACCACAAATGTTTCCATGAGCATTTGACTGCTGCCCAAGTGCATCCCCATGGGGGAACAGTGGCAGGGTGAGTGGGGTGTTTATCTGTGATGCAGCAAATACAGCCCTGGAGTTATCCAAGCCTTCAGTCTTGCCGTTATCCCCTTTTTCCAAATTGATGGATGAATGTTGATATACTGTATGAGCTGACCCAGCTAATGCTGCTAATCCAGGTTTCATTGCAGGAAACGGGAAGAAAAATAAGATTAACGTTTTCTGGGCTGTCTGGAGCTTGCTCACCCCAAGCATCCTGGCCGTCCAGTTGCTGGGGTGCCTCTTCCAGAGGTCAGGGGCTGGGCCATCCATAGCTGGGGATGGCAAACCCTTGGCAAGCAGCAGAGCTGGTGTCTGGTGGGCGCGGGGCTGATGGCACCAGGTGGGTGACAGCCACGGGTGGCTCGGCATCCTCGCCAGCTCCGCCTGGTTCTGCTGCTGCTGCGCTTTGACCAGCTCGGGCAGCCGACTCTGGGGAGCGCAGCCCCCGGGGTGTGCGGGTGCCCCGTGGGTGTGCGATGTTCGGGTGTCCCGTGGGTGTGCGGTGTGCCCCGTGGGTGTGCGATGTTCGGGTGTCCCGTGGGTGTGCGATGTGCTCCGTGAGTGTGTTGTGTGCCCCGTGGGTGTGCGGTGTGCCCCGTGGGTGTGCGGTGTGCCCCGTGGGTGTGCGGGTGCCCTGTGGGTGTGCGATGTGCCCCGTGAGTGTGTTGTGTGCCCCGTGGGTGTGCGGTGCCCCGTGGGTGCCCGCGCACGGTGCGCGGCTCGGCAGCGCCGGCAGATCCGCTAGAGGCCCCTCCAGGCGCGGCCTCGGCGGCACCAGCGCCGAACCCGGCCCTGGCGCGGCGCCGGGGGAGGGTCCCGCAGTCGGATCCAGCCTCTTTAAAGGTAAAGATCCTCTCAGCAGACGGGAACAGGGAGGTGATTCCGCCCCTCTGCTCCGTTTCCGTGAGACCTCCGCCTGCAGTGCTGCGTCCAGCTCAGCAGAGCCGTGGACAAGTTGGAGGACGGCCATAAAAATGACTGGGGAGCTAGAGTCCTTCTGTGGTGACAGGCTGGTGACGGGTTGGGGTTGTTCAGCCTGGAGAACAGAAGGCTCTGAGGAGATCTTTGAGCAGCCGTGCAGTACCTAAAGGAGGCTTATAAGAATGACAGAATAAGCTGAGTTAGAAGGGATCCGCAAGGATCATCGAGTCCAACTCCTGGCCCTGGGCAGAACCATTCCCAAGAGTCACACCAGGTGCTGGAGAATATTGTTCAAGGGTTTCTTGAACTCTGTCAGGCATGGTGCTGTGAGCACTTCCCAATACCCTAGGGGTGAAAACCCCTTTTTCTAATATCTAACCTATGAAAGATGGGGACAGACTTTTTAGCAGGGCATTTATTGATAGCACAAGTGATTACGGTTTTAAACTAAAAGAGGGATTTAGACTGGATGCAAGGAAATTTTTACGAGGGTGGTGAGGCACTGGAACAGGTTGCCCAGAGAGGAAGGAGATGCCCATTTCTGGGAACATTCAAGGTCAGGCTGGTTGGTGCTCTGAGCAGGATGATCCAGTTGAAGATGTCACTGTGCATGGCTGGGGTTTGGACCTATAAAGGTCCCTTCCAACACAAAGCAGTCTATGGTTCTGAGAAAAGGGAGGCAATGCATTGTGGCCCTCTATTTTTGTGGGATCTTTGGCAGCAGTCCCCTTAGTGGATCCCCAGACAAACCCCACAGGAGGTGAGCTGAGCTGAAACAGTCAATGGGTGCACGTCTGCCCCAGCAGTGGACCGAGGCAGAGTCCTCTCCAAATCTGGTCTGTGGCTCAGCCTCCGCAGATCCCATGTTTTGCAATTTCTGCAAGCACTCGTCTTTCTGCTGACGCACAATGTGAGATTGCAGAAATGCAAAGTTGAAAGTATTTCCTCTGCCTTTTCAGCTCTGGATTATTTTATTCTGCCTCTGCTTGTCATATTCTCTGGGAAATCTGTGACACTTCAGGTCACTGAAACTTACTTATTCCCTATTTTCCTTCTTGTCCTGCCTCTTTTCTTAGTTATGAGGGTTTTAAGGCAGAAATTACTGGTGGTCTGAAGTCTTCAGCTACATAAATTCATCATATGGATTGTGTTTGGCCATTGCAAAGTATGTTTGACAGTACTAAGGTAAGAGGCTAAATGCCTCGGTGATTTATAGTCCACTTAGGGCACAAACATAATTTTTCATTTACCTCATCAAAACAAAGAAGTTCAGCATTAATGAGGGTAGTTCATCACAGCTCAGCTGCCCTGACGTAATTTGAAACTCGGGGATCTCAGATGGGCTCTCGGAAGGGTGCAGAGAGCAGAGCCTGAGTGCTTGGTGTGTTCTCAAGCAAGGTGTTGCTGGGTGCTTGCCTTCTCCTTGCAGCCTACTCCACTTGGCCTTGCAGTAATTGCAAGTGAAAAGGAAGGGAACTATGGGGTTTTTTTTTAGCATGAATCCTCCTGGATATATTTTGAGTGTTTTTGGGCACTATTCTGCTGAGTGTAGTGTACATAGTCTATATAATAGCAAGCATTATGCATTTAAAGTCTGTCCAAAATTGTTTTGCCAATGTAGGATAACCAGAGTGTATTGAGATACTCCTTCCTTTCAGAAACTTTATTGAATTTTTGGCAAACACTTCTGTGAAAATGGTATATATGTAGTCACATAAAAACAAGTGATACGTGAGCAACTGATGAAAAGCATGTTTTACACTGTTGGTCCTTTTCTGCATCTCCAAATGATACCAGTTTTTATTTAATTTTTTTTAGTTTAGAGGCATGCCAAATCAGCCTTTTCACTATAGATGCATTGTTTTTATAACCTTAAGTACAACAGCACTGGGAGTGTAGTTCTGAGCTGAAACTTGAGCTCCCAACTTTCTGCCTTGCAGTCAGATTTTGTATTTGCATTTTTAAACTTGTAAAAACTAGGGAGTTAAAAGTTGTGCAAATGATGCTTCAGCATGTTTCAATAACACCCAGGCTCCAATGCCTGTCTACACAGCTCACCCCATCTGCCTGTCTCTTCCCTTTTGCTTTTTTCTTCTTTATATTGTTTAGGTTTGACTTTATCTAAACAGCAGGCTGGCTACCTATACGCAGTATCTTCTGCTATTTTAAAGTGTAGATTTACAGTACAGAAAGACAGGGGAAATGCTTCAGAGGTGAGAAGAATGGTGAAAGGGAGGAAATCCCTTTGTGATCCATGACTTTTTAGGGATAAATGGGAGATACATTTCTATTAGCTCTACCTCATGAAGATTTTAACACACCATTTCCCATCTTCTTATCATAGGAGGTCTAGGAGAAAAACTGACCTGCTCATTCATCAATCCATCAGCAGTACCCTCGTTGTTTCTTTCACAATCCCAGCTGCCTAGTCTACAGCAGATGGCTTGCTTTCCACAACCTTCTTTGTTCTTTTTCCATTTTTTAGGGGTCAACTTCTATTTCAACCATATCTCTTCCTTCAAAGCTGCTTTTCACAGAGCTGTCTGCCCTCATTCTGCATCCTGTCCTGCTCTGCAGCTCTCTTGGATGTGCAGTGCTCTATGGTTTGTTCCTGCATGTATCCCATGGTTGTGCATCTTTTTCCTGGGAGGGGGAATGGTCACCAGGGTCCAGCAAGGAGCCTGAAGGAGTCCAGCCAGCAGGAGCCTTTTACCAGGTGAGCGTGCAATGTCAGGCCAAGAGAGCAGGAATGAAGGGCAGGAGGTGTGAGGGAGGCAGCCAGGTCAGGGGTAAGGACTGCCAGGTTCCTGCAGCTGCCTTACCCTCAGGTGTGGTCCCATCCTGGGGTGTGGCACTGGTGCCTGTCCGAGCCTCTGGAGGCTTGTCTTAGCTGCAGTGTAGCAGGCTGAGACATAAATGCACAAAGGGGAAGAAAGAGGACATTTTGAAAAGTTTCTCATTGATTACATGGCAGCAAGTCAGAGCAGACTTGGCCTGGGGCTCAGCCCTGATATCCCAGTAATCTTAACTTTTTAAAGCACTAGAATAACAAACAGTGAAGTGTGCAAGAGAGAACATGACAATCTCCTCTCCCTTTCCATCTCTCTGTCTGTGCTTTTCTTTGGTCCTGGGAATGTTCCACTTTGACCAAAGAGGGTATAAATTAGGGATTCACTTCTGAGCAGCCCATGGAATAGCCTGGGGCAAGTCATTCCTAGAAGGTGCTTTCCTCTTCTTAAATGGGTCATTAACGTTTGCAGCTAAATACCAAAGCAGGGAGAGAAACAAATGAGGAAATAGTTTCCTGAAAGGAGGAAGAAAGAGCTGTTATTCATATTCACTCAGCAGAATATTCTTAGATGTGCGTGGGAACGCCTAACAAAAGCAGGGAGATAGAGAGAGGCAAGCCAGGTGACCGTGATGTGCCTGGGACAGTCCTGAGGGAGTTTGAGCCGTGCCATCCTTAGGCAGAGACCTGGCAATTCTTCCTGAAGGAGGTTTCTTTATTTCCCATCTCGTTCCCCTTCTTGCAGTACAGGAA
Source organism: Melozone crissalis (assembly GCF_028551555.1). Classification (NCBI taxonomy): domain Eukaryota; kingdom Metazoa; phylum Chordata; class Aves; order Passeriformes; family Passerellidae; genus Melozone; species Melozone crissalis. Next base: position 26,950,660 of record NW_026535784.1, on the reverse strand, counting down.
ACTGTAGGAAGGGGAGGTGTTTATGAAGAAGCCCATCAGTTTTGGTGGCTGCTGTGTGAGTGTTAGTTGTTACTGTGGTGCGAGGAGCTCCAGGGAGGCATTGCAATGCAAAGCTGATCTCGGGTTGCTCTCCTGGAGATCCCAAAGTGTTCATCTGCTCCGGTGTGCTCTTCCAGGGTGGCAGGATTGTGCCAGAGGAGCAGGGGCAGTTCTTGTCAAAGTGATGGGGAAAATGTGTCTCTCAGAGACCTGGAGAAGCACTCTGCACAAGGAGTTTGTGTAGCCTATGGGGAGGAGAGCAAACTCCTGAGGGAACTGGTTAAAGGTTTGAGGCACGTTAGGATTAGGTTGAGGCAGAAGATTAGACTTGCTGCCTCTCTCTGTTCCCTACTGTCAGATCACTTTTGACCCTAGCCAGATTTCATTACTCTGGATGGGTAATTAGCAGCCACTCTTACTCAGTAATTAGGGGAGTGTGTGATTATATTGCCGAGGTGGGGGGACAGTTGTGCCTGCAAAGTCCAGCTGGCAGTTCTGCTTTCATTTGTGTGCAGTACCCAGTCGTACAAGGTCCTCAAATCCCTGTAGATCTTCATTCCCATGGCAGCAGCTGGAGGAGGTATTGCTAGAGACTGCTTGGATGTAGGTTTGGCTTTTTTTTCTTTGCCCCTGGCCGTCTGAAATGAAAGAGTGATAAAATAGATTTTAAAGGATGATATGCAAGACAAGTGATTTGTGGAAACTGTGGAAATGCTGGCATTGCTCTGCATGGTTGGCAAGGCTAAGGGAGGTGGGAAGGGTTGTGCTGAACTTCTGTGGCAAGAGAACACGAGCAGTTTGATGGTCATCCCTCCAAGCTTTCATAAAATACTAGATCTTGGGCTACAGTGGCAGCATTAGGATTTAAATGCTGTGTCTATTATGCTGTAGTTAAAAGGAGACAAAGTGTCTTAATAGGTAGCAAGGTTTTGCACCTGCTTAATCGAATTATCCTTCTTTGCCATATTTTCACTCCTGTAGATGCCTCTAATAGGTGCTGATGGATCTACTGTGGCATAAGAAAATAACATTTGTGTTGCCTGTTACATTAATTTCCCAGATAAAATGAGGCTACCAGGACGACCCATCTGACTCCTGTGATATTTCTATAAAGAGCAAAATTGAGTACTACTGTTATGATTAGTGTATTAAAAGTATTAGGTTTGTTGTCTTAGCTGTGCTGTGTTTTCTCATGTTCCCTCTGGTGCTGATTGCTAATGGCAGGCTTTGGCAGGAGCCAGCCTAGGCACTCCTTGCTGTGATGGGAACCAGATGGATGGCTTTGCTCTGGCTGCCCCTCCCACAGGAGCCCCAGGAACAGGATGGGGGGAGCCCTTTTGGGGGGTGGGGGTGGCATTTATAGAAAACTCAGTGAATGGCAGAGAACCAGTTCTTGTCTACCCACCACTTCTCTTCCCTTGAGGCTCCCAGTTTTGCAACTTCTAACCTCACCCTTGGCTTCAACTTCCTGGCTTTCAAGCGATTGTGCTGTACGTTACATTTTCATTACTGGTAAAATTGATGGAAAATCACATTTTATTATGTGAAAAATGCAGTGTTCTTTACTGTCAAAGCTCCATTCAGCTGGAAAAAATCTATGTGAGGCACTCTTTTATATTTCATGTATTTTGTGCATTGGTTGGAATGAAAAAATAATGAAAGGCTGTATTTTGTCAACTTTTGCATCTGTCTGACTGGCAGCACTGACTGATTTGTTTTTTAAATGTATTTATTTCTTGCAGTAAGCACTATTATTCTCCACCCTTTCACGATAAATGCAAATAATATATGGAATGTGCAAATAATATGGGAAAAAGAGAGATGCAAATTATTCAGCCCCTCCAGGTAGGTCTGAGAAGAAACTGGAAATGTGACTGCAACGTGAAAATGTGCTGTCTTTATAGCAGCTGCAGCAATGATAACAGGGCTGCTGTCTGTCTGTGTTTCAGGCTTCTGTGAACACATCTATTGTATCTTTTTAATTTTCTTTTTTCTTCTTCTCTTTTTCCCTTTCCTCTCCCGCTGTGAAACTTTAAATGGGATCTGGGCACTCTGAATGTCTGAAGTACATCACTCCATCCATGAGCCCTTCTGCCCCTCGTGGGGCCTCTGCTGCTCAGGTGTGGTGAGCCCAAACTGCTGAGGCTCTTGGGCTGAGCACAGGGAATGAGCTAAAAAGCCTTGGTGTTAGGGAGCACAGGTGGATACTGCTCCTGAGATCCAGGCTGGAATACCTCTTGGCATGAATCAAGCTTCCCCTCAGGGGAGAAACGTGACTTCCCTTGCTGCAGAGCCATGTGCCAGCTGTGTTGGTACGTGGGCATGAGTCAGATGGAAGGGAGCCAGACTGATTGGCATTGTGAGATGCTGAAGCTCTTGGGATGTCTTTGCAGCAAGAATAGATTGCAGCTGCCTTTGCAATTGCCCCTAACCATGCTCCTGCCTGGGAGGAGTTGTCATGCCACTCTGCACTGCTGAGCAGTGGGGATGTGACCCTGTGGGTCCCCATGACCCAGTGGGGACGTGGCCCTGTGGTCCCTGTGACCCAGTGGGGATGTTGTGCTGAGCAGTGGGGACTCTGCACTGCTGAGCAGTGGGGATGTGGCCCTGTGGCCCCCGTGACCCAGTGGGGATGTCATGCTGAGCAGTGGGGATGTGGCCCTGGTGTCTCAGCCAAGCTCCTGAGCCCTGTCTGGGGCAGGGACTGGGGGAGGGTGGTGAGGTGCCGCTGGCAGACCCATCCTGCCAGCAGCTGGGGTGCACCCCATGGATCAGGCACACCTGTGAATCAAGATCTCCCTGCAAACTTAAAACAGTGTTTTCTTTTATTACAGCTTTTTTTAAATGTCAGAATTGTTTTCCTACTTAGATCACTGTAATTGCAATTTCAAGTGAAGAGCCTGTGAAAAGAGGTGTCAGGGTGTTCCTTCTCAGCATTGTTTCATTGTTGCCATGTGTAAGATTCACTCCCAATTCCAGTAAAGATTTTAATGTGACAACAACTTTTCAGTTGTTCTAAATATTAAAAAGTGATATTTTTATTCTTGATAGTTCCATATAGATTTTTCTATCAGTGCAAAAAGAAAAAAGTAAACTCTACAATAAAAGCTTATGGACAAAGTGTTAGAAGTAAAAGCTTATGGAAAGATCTAGAAAATCCTTCTTTATAACTGAGACATTGTTTATTTCTGCACTTTTTGACTCCCAACCCTGTACGTGTTAGAAGCTCTTCACTGTGAGCTATTAGTCATTAGGAGAGCCCTAGTCCGGAGACCTTCCTGGCTGGAGGAGGGTACCTTGCTGTGCTTCTGTGGTTAATTTGCTCTAAAATCCTTGTGAGGGTGCAGAGCTTGTGAGGACTTGCTGGCTGAAGAGTCAGTGGTCAGCAATGCTGGTTTGAGTGCAGTCAAACAGAAGAGGATTCCAGAAGCTCCTTGTCAGAGCAGTGCCAGCTGTGGGATCAGACAGGGTTGTTCAAGGCTTGATCCAGTCAGGTGAGGCTGGGAAGTCTCCTCCAGAGATGTGGATAGCACATCCCTGCTGGGCAGCCAGTTCCAGGAAACCCTTGATATTTTGATGTTTGTTACCATGTGGCACTTAGAGCGGTCAGAGGTAAATACGTGGCACTGTTCTCTCTGTAGAAGATATCCCTCAGATTCTTTGTTTAGGAGGCAGTGTAAGTAATGATCCCACAAGTCTAGGACACTTCTACGTGGTGCTCCCTGCCATGAAGGGGTGGGTGCAAGGGATGAGGACCTGCTTTTTCCTTTTTTAGGGGGAGGTATGGGGCAAGCCATCCTGCCAATAAAGGAGGAGAAAACCAGTCCAACCCCTTGTGTCCCTGGTTTTCCTTGACCTTTTGCCACAGCCACATAGAAGTGATGCAGTAGGAATGGTGGTGGTCCTGGGCTCTTCTCCTTTCTCCCCAGGAAAGGGGAGAAAGGAGAAGAGGCTCCCTCCTTTCTCCTCTCTTCTCCTTTCTCTCTCTCCATCTGTCCTGGCTGAGATAGTCTGCTCTGGATTGGCAACCTGGTAGCTGTCACTGCAGTTAATAGCAGGGCTGAGCCTTGGTGTCCACTGCTGGCAGAAATTATTCTCTTTATTTATGTTCAGACACAGAGCTGGGACATGGGGCTGTTGCAGCACCTCACTCAGGGCCTGAGATGCCCAGTGTAAGCCTTCAGATAGATGGGCACCTCCTGCAGCTTCAGCTGGGGGTAGAAGACCAAGCCTCACTGGCAGGAGGCAACCCAGGAGGTGCCTGTAGGACTCACTGCAATTTTGCATTTTCTATTCTGCTGCCTAAAGCATTATCTTGCTTGCTCAGACAAGTCATCCACCACATCAGGGACGTGTGGGAAAATAACTCAGTCAGGATAACCAAAGGAAAATAATGGTTGTGTAGTTGGCCATTTGGAGCTGGGCTAGCTTGGGAATTTTTTCTTTCAGCAACACCCTGAAAAAAAGTAGTGCAAATGGGTGTGAAATATAAAGAGAGTTTGCTTCCTTCTTGCATAGGCGTATATCCAAAAAAAGGCAACAGTAAATCTAGAGACATCTACTGCTAAATGCTTTGGTAGGGTTTTAAAGGATCTGAAGGCTCAGTGTGCTTGACTGGTAGGATATTGGATCTTCCCCGCTGAAATGAGCTTTGAATACAAGGGAAGTCTCTGACACAGCAGAGAGGAGAAGCCACAGTGATCACCTGGGGTGTTTTAGTGTGCTGCTCAGGCACCCAGACTCAACTTCACCCCTTGATTCTCCATTTGTGCTTGAAGAGAGGATTCCATACATAATGTAAGTACCGAGGGGGAAACCATGTCCTATGTTACGGGCAGCAAAATCAGACTGCAGTGGGTCAGATCCAAAAAGGCACTGATGTTTGTTACTGGGGTGCAGGGGAAAAAAAAAATATGTTCAGGCTATGGCACTTCTGAAAAATGCAGAATTACTTCGCTTCTGTGAGATGTAAAGTGGATTTCACAGCTACTGTTTCTGTTGCTATTTAGGAGACATCAGTGAAAAAGAACAGGATAATGTCTTCTGCTACTGTAGAAATGCCAGTGTAAATTATTCATTTCCTAATCATTAGACATTGCTCTAATGATAGAGATGTTTAACAACAAGTTATTTGTATCATATCAAACCTTGTATTCTAGAGATGGCTTTTTCCCTCTGTTGGGTGTTAAAGCAGTGCATGGATTAATCACACCATAATGCAGCCAAACAGCTCATCCCTGCTTGACTCAGGGAGAAGAGGCTTTTTGGCTTGATACAAGGAAAATCACATCCCAGTTCTACAAAGTATATTGTATTTTGAGAATAAAAGCTGAAGTTTAATTAAAAAAAACGAAACAAAACACCTTGTTTTTCCCAGCAAATGAGGTCATGCAGCCTGATTGCCTGGCCCATCTGTTGCTGTTCATAATTATGTTATATTTTTTTAAAGGCCAGTATTAAATGGCATTATGTAGTTATCTACTTTTTTTTTTTTAATTCCTCTTGGCTTGTCAAGCACTGTCATTGTACCAACTGCTGTTCTTAAAACAGGGTTTTGGTTAAAATAGCATATACCTGCCATCTGGTTGAAAAATGTAAGCTTCCTACACAACTAAGTGGAGTTGAACTACGGTATTAGGAATAGCTCATGTTCTCTTGAAAATAGCAGCTGATGGCAGATTGCAGAAATCAGCCAGTTATCAGTTGTCATTAAGCTATTTGATATCTGACACACATGGAAAGCATGCTATTTATAAGTATGCAATTATGTTATAGAAGTATTCCTTTTTTTTTTTTTCTCCTTCCCTTTAACCATTTAAATATGTTGGTTTGACTGGACTGGAAAGCAAAGTCTCCCTTGATATTCACAGAATAGATGTGCTGTAGACTGAATGTGTGCCAGACTGTTTGTAACATTTCTGTCATCAAAAAATGATCTGAGGGGGGGTATAGAAATAAATTTAGTTTTCCTGTGCTATATAGCTGTAGGTGTCTAAAGAGAAATATCAGCTACAAAGAGCCCAAGGAACAGAAATATGTGGAACTAACTAGTAGAAGACTGCAAAGCTAGAAATCATAATGGAAAATATGCATTTTACTTGAATAGGTATTTGCGTTTCTGCTAGCAGGAGAAAAGAACTCTTACCATCAAGTAAAGCAGAAACACTAAAAGCATAATTATTTGCTAAACCTGGGCAAGGCACCCACAGACTCTCAGAAGTGTAGGTTAGTCACTAACATGAAAGCTTAATGCTCACCACTAAGCAAGGACTGGAACAAGGCAGGGCAGAGGGTGCTGCTGGAGAGGGCAGTGGGGCACGGTGATGCTGTGACCTGTTCCCTTGTCATACCTTGTGAGGATGATTACAGAAAACAAAGCAGAAACAGCCTGCTCGAAAAGAGGGATTAGGAATTATTTTGTGAGTGGAAATGTGAACAAAAAAGCTATCAAAATAGGATGGGATGCTTTAAGACTAATAATTTTATTCAGAGGGGGTGTGAGGAGGTGTTATTTTCATGTGGGCTGAGGGTTAGACCCTGATTAATCTGCAGCAATGACATTGAAATCTTGTGAGCACATCCTGCAAGATTTTGTAAAATATATATATATCACCTATAAATAAAATATAATGAAAAATTAAATAAATTAAAATATAATTCTATATAAATGATATCTGATTATTCTCACAAATTTTTGGTTATATTAGACCAGAAATGTTTTGACTACAATGAGGAGTTTGTTGACCCCACTGAAAAACCCCCAATCTCTTCTCCTATATTAGCATGGTCTGGAAAATTAAGGTCTGTGGTGTTTTGGCTTCAGCACAGTCTTGATCAGGTTTGAAACTGTTGGGTTTGAATCTGAATCCTCTTGCTTTTCAAATGACATCTGAAATTCTGGTTGTGAAAGGTCTCTAGTCATTTTGCTTTTAAAAGTTACTTCACCCATAACCATCCAACCATATTAAAAATGTATTCAGCTTCATAATTACAAGTTTTAGGTTTTACAGTCAGCAGAGGTATGTTCTAACAGAAAATTAGGTAGCAAAGGTGTGGGTCAGAGGTTGCGGTTTGCTTTTTATTCGTTGACTTTTCCTCACCAGAGTATTTGAAAATTTTATTGTGGAGACTAATCACGTCTCCCTTGCTTCAGGCTTTTGCAGACCTTCTTAGGCCATCAAAGCAGCTTCAGCAATCTCAGCATTTTGGCAACATTGCAACTATCTTGACCATAAAAAGACTTGTTAGTGGAGCAGAGAGCACTTCCCACAATGGAAGGTTTGCAGGAATGAGGGATGCCCAGGAGCGGTTGCAGCTCTCCAGGGCTCCTTCCCAGGTGTGTGTGCCACATGCCAGCTCTCTGTGCTTTCCTGCAAACCAAGCTGCTGTTCCCAATGAAAATCAGGGTCTGCAGCTGCTGGGGAGAAGCCTTCTGCTGGCACACAGGGAAGGCTGGCAGAGGAGGCAGGGGCAGACTCCCTACAGAGTGAAAAACGCAGATGTTTGTCAGTCCGGGGCAGTTTGACAGAAAGTGTCTCTTCCTCTCCACTTCCCAGACTGCATACAGTTATTTGCAACTCCAAGCTGCTTATTCTCTAATTTAGTAGCTAATGACTCATCTGCCCTGGTGTGCTCCTCCTTCCCGCCCAAGCCACCAGCTCTCCCTGCTTGTTCACTTGCTCACCAGCCGACTGGAGCAAACCTGCTGCCTGCTTTAGTTCCCTTTGGCTCAGCCTTCGTAGGTCCTTTCAGCCTCCCCACCCTGGCAAAAGGTCAGTGAAAGCCCATTTATCTGCCTCTCTTTCTTTGATTTGTAATTTTTTCATGTGTTCATTGGCACAGCAGATGGCTAATAGAAAAACCCCAATCAAATAATCTGAGTATGTCTTGTGGGGGGTGGTTGGCAGAGAAAATTGTGAGGGAGAACAAGCACTCGTGGATCAAAAGTAGCTGTGTAGGCAATTTTATTTAAAGGCAGAACACAGTATTTTATTTTGCTTCTCACATTTGAGGTAAAAAACATGTTAAAAATGCTGACTATAGTTGAGGAAAACATTTTTTAAGTGTATTAAAACTTGTAAAGGTGATCAGGAGTGGTCCTTGGTAATTAGATTTCAGGCTGAGAAGCATCCTGGAAGACAAGGACGTTTCTCAAAGGAGCTTGATGGCTTTGCAACTACATAAAAAAATGTTCCTTTATACTGTAGGCAGATGCCAAAAGTACTAGATATGGTGGCATGTTACACCTAGAATTTTTGTAAAGAGGTTAGGAAATGATGTTGCAAAAGGCAGTTGTTTTTTCACATGGGTTCTAAGAGTATTGCATGTCCAGATGAATTTGTTTTGTCAGGTGTAAATGTGAGAACTTACTTTCAGCAGTCCTGAAGTACTAAAGTTTTCCCAGCAGAAACTTGTCTTGGAAATGAGCTTTCTGGGACATTGTTCTGGTGTTGTTCTCAGGTTAATTGTTCTAGGTCAAGTTTTCATGTGGAAGCTTAAGTCATTTTCTCAGCTTCTCAAATTCTGACCTCTTTATGTCAGCGGGGAATCTGGTAACACCCATATTTAGGCCACCAGATGCACTGCATTATGAGCATGTGGGGCTTTTCCTTTTTTAGGGGAAGCAGGAGGTGAGAGAAAGGAACTCTAAAACTGGTTTTGTTTGCAGCAGCATATAACTTGCCTTTGACTTAAGGGGGTATCTTTTCTTTGACTTGGGAACTTCTGCTTTTACTAAGAGAGAGCTAGAAAAGGACAATTTTCTCACTGTGGCCTACGTTCCTTGAGAAACTTTAGTTGTGTTGGAAAATCTGTGCTCTGTCTGACCACACAGCCTTTAAAGTAGCAGCAGCCAGAAAGGTTCTGGGGTTGCCTAAGAAATTGCAGGACTAAGGAGACCTTCCCAGCAGGCAGTGCATACCTCAGGTACTTTGCTGAAGGGTTGATAAAGCCATCAGTTCCAGCTGGGAGCTGCCCAGGAGCACCCTCCAGGCCTTCAGTGCTGGGGAGGCAGCTCTCTCTTGCTTCTGGTCCTCACAAAGTAACCACTGCCTTTCCCCATCATCTCACGTTGCTCAAGATGAGAACACGTGTGCTGAAGTTCAGGATCAAGTTCCATGGGCAACGTCCAATACAATCTGTGTAATCTGAATTTTTTTTTAAATTTAATTGAAGTTTTATGTCATGTAGTGGTTGCTGGTGCCAATAGGTATTTTGCATATATATTACTGGGTATATTGCACAGAAAATTAGTGGTTTGGGTTAAGATCAGGAAAGAAGAAAGAATAACTTATAAAGTCTGTAAACTTGGCACAAAGCACTCTTGGGGGCAAAAATGGTAGAAGCCACATGAGGCCCATCAGGGCAGTATGTTCTGGGATAATGGCTTTCCACAATGTAAGAAAGCAGATGTTTAGGGTTGTATGCATGTAGTGCAGGATGTGCGTGCAATTAACAGTCTTTCTGTTTTTCTTAAGATACTTTGGAAAATTATGTGCTGGAACCTAAAGTTAAAATCTCTGAGGACAACTGCTTTCAGTTTAAGAAATGGCAGGTATTTAATTTCTGGTACAACATAAAGTTCTGGTGCTCTCCTGCCTGCAGGTATTGATGGACAAAACCTCTTTTGGAGTATGCATATAGACTGTGCTGTCTTTGTGCCAGAATGTATGTGACATTTTTCTGAGATCACCAAAGTCCTCTAGGGAGGGATATGTTACAGTTGCCATTTTACAGCTGAGAGCATGACAAAATACATGACCACATACTGTGTTTTTCTTCAGGGCTTCTGTTTCATACCAGTAACACAGGTATATGAGGGAAAATACCTGGGGATTCAAGGGAGGGATGCTTGAATCTGGGCTATTGTGCTGGGAAGGGTGTCCTTGTCCACAAGGCAATGCACTTGTGGCATTATTGCATCACCTCAGGGGCTCATACATCTTCTCACTGACTGGATATTTTCATAAGAAGGTACAGGGAGAACTGGAAACTAACATGCTTTACCTGAAATTATGCAAGGATCCTTATTAAATACTTTCTTTTTGCTGTAGGGGAGACTTGCTTCGTGACTGTGGTTATTATGTGCAAAAATAATGGTTGTGAAGCACTCATTAAACCCTGCTGAAGAGGATGATTTTGGTGTGTGTGTGGGGGGTGGGTTTCCCATGGGTTCAGGAGGCATTGTGCCCATGTCTTTGTGATTTTGTACTGTTCAGTGTGAAAGAGAAGTATTTCTGCTCTAGATAATATAAAGAACTATCAAGAGGCTTTAGAAGAACAATGTCCTTTGGACTTTTTAGAAATGAAAGCATAATAAAGATGTTTCCTTGACTACAGGAAAGATGCAGGCATTCATGTGTACAAGTGGAGCATTACATTACCTTCTCAGGTAGCAAGCAGAAGCCCACACAGTGTTCTACTTGAGGACTGATTTGAGTTGCCCTTGGATCAAGGTCCTCTCTAGATTAAAGGCTCAAATCGAGTCATGTGAGGTGCTGCAACTGCATGCATATTCTTTGCTCATGACAAATGTAAAGTTATTTGAATCATTTGGCATCTCAAGTAAAAGCCCTGCGGTTAATAGTGTAGAGAATGTTCAGCTGATGCCTGGTAGCTTCACTATTAATTGACTACTGAGAAAAAAGGAGGAGTGTAGGTTTGTATGCTGCTGGGTTGGTTTCATTGCTGACAGCTCCCAGGTAAAGCCTTACTTAGCAATGAGATGCAGGTTAGCTTGGTTTAAACCAGAACAGGCTCAATTCAACCAGCCAACACAGCCAAATTCTTGAGGATTGCCTGATGTGTGATGTTTCTCAGCCCTGATTTAAATAGATGTTTGGCATCACCATTGCTCTGCTCCTGTCAGCCAGCAGAGATGCCAGGCATTCAGCAGGGCTGCAGGACGAGCTGGATGGAGTGGCTCGTGACCATGGAGCAGAGCCCCAAGCATCTCGTCTCACTTTGGATCATCAGGGGGACTTCTAGGAGCAGGAGTGATGGCAGTGATCTTTCCTTTTGTCCACTGTAGTGCCTACCATGCTCTTCTTGCTTCAGATAGACCCTACTGGAGCCCTTGGATTTCTAGGAAAAAATACACCAAAAGCTTAGGGCTGGACTATCTGGGACAATGCTGGCTTAGCAGGAATGAGAGAAGTGGGAAAGACAGCTCCCTTGCTTTCCTCCAGGGGGAAGGAGGCTGGACAAAGGAAGTCAGCTGGCTGTATTTTTCTTGTCAGTTTATTCAAAGGAAAAATGAAGGAGAACCCTGAAACTTGGCCAGTTACATGGATTCCTTGGGCAGAGCCAAGCACAGCAATGATAACAACTGTCTGCCTGTACTCAGTCTGTGTAAGATAGAAAAAGGATGTATTAATTAATTGTTCCTCCTTCTATGAAATCTCCCTTAACCAGGCTAGAACAAGGATTATCAGTTTAGAAAACGGTTTTTTAGAATAACTTTACTGCCATAACACCTTTGTGCCAGTTTTGGTTAGTGTGGAGATCTTGAATGCTTCATGTCTCATGCAAAATTAGATACCTTATGTTTTCACATCTTACATTTTTGTGTCTGTGCACATGTGTGACATGCCTGTTTAATGCAATTTGAATGCATGCAAATGACATTTTTTTATGTCCTCACTTCCTTGAATGGGTTTTAATAATGATCAACTGTTGATTTGGTTTTGAATAGAATGCTAATAAACTATTTAAAATGCACAAACTTTGCTTCTGGAAAATATTCTTAGTTCATGAAATGGATCAGAAATAATAGAAATAATAGTCTGCTGCAAAAGAATTTCCATTAATCTTCTTAAAGGCAGGAGATAAGATTTCAGAATCAGATTAAATATTTGTGTTCCACATTAGGAGACCTCCTCGGTTCTGTCTGACAATTAATCCTCTTCAGGGTTGCAGTTGCTCTGGTCTGCATTTACCTCTTTCATGTTGTGCATGAAGGACCTTTTATAGACTCTTAATGCACATTTATTTGGAAGTTGAAAATTGCACTGGAGGCTCGACCTTCCCCTGTGTTTGTTTGTCTTTGTTTTGTTTCCTTTAGCTGAGAGCAGGGGGAGAGGGGCACTTCCCACTGCCCTGAGTTCCGTGGGAGTGCCAGGGGCGGTGTGTGGGCCACGTCCCACTGAGCTGCTCAGCTGTCATGAGCATCTCATGATTAAATCTCACGCTGAGGGTGCTGTACACTCCCCCCACCCAGCACCTCGACTCGCTCAGCGTGCATTTCCCACTGTGTAAGATGTGGGAGATGAGGTGACAGCTTGCTTGCAGGCAGAGCACAGGATACTACATGGGAAGAGAGGATGTAAAAAACACCTGCTTTAAGCTGGTACTGAAGACATTTGCATAATTTATTAGTATTTTTAGAAAACAAGGGCAATTAAGGAAATAAATATTTGTCATAGATGCAGCATAGCCTGTTAATACCAGATGATGTCATTGTTCAGTGATGCTTTGCATATTACCTCTGTATGCAGCAGAGGGCACTAAGTGGTGCTTAGCTTTTAAAGTACAGGAAAATTCTGCATTTTTTTTCCTTCATTACCCAGATTGCTGCCTTAAGAGTACTTCTCACAGGTCTCAATTACTGACTAGTACTTTTTTGTGTATCTTTGTCACATTTGTTACATTTTGTCTTCATAAAATTTAGAGACACAGCCTATCCAAGGACAGTCTGTCTCCAGGTTTACGTTTTGAAAAAAAAAAAAATCAAATGTTATGTCAACTAATTTTCTGAGTTGATTTGCAGTCATCACTGTCATTATGATTCCTCATAAGTTCCCAGGCACAACCATGGGGAAACTGGGGAAGACCTAGACAGATTTCTCATCCTACAATGATGGTGTAGATGAACTCCCAGAAAATCAGGGCCAAATTCTGAAGAATTTGCCAGCCAGCACAAGACTGGAGACAGAAGTATTTTGATGATTTCAACAGCAATGATATTTTGCACAATGACATAATCACTTCTCTCAATATCAAAGTAGTCTAAACTTTTCTGGAAGCTGTATGATATAAAAAGTGTGTGTGATGGTTCATTACAAGTTTCATAGCGCTACACTAGAAAGTAGTTTATATCATTACCATCTTTTGAGTACATTTAATTTGCCTGGTTAAAAATTAAATTGAAATAAAGGAATAGTTCATTGCATTTACATAAAACATGTCAGGGATGAAACCATTCTTGATGGTAAGAGATGAGGTGAACTGCTTCTTCAGTTAAAATAATTTGAGGGGAAATAAAACTAGAGGGAGATGGATTTAAAAGCAAAAGGAGGCAATTCTTCATGCTAGAGACAGGACCTACAGGACTTCAGATGATGCTGTGAGTGCAGAAAGTTTACACAGGCTGATGGAAAGACTGGGCCATCCTTTGGCAGAGAAACCTCACAGAGACTACTCAATAGAGGAACCAGAGCAGGCACAGCAAATCCTCTGAGCTGAAAATGGAGCAAGACAGAGACTCTTATGAGAAGGTGTAAATGCCACCTTATTCTTCCCTGGCTGTGTACTGCCGGCCTTTTTAGTAGACTAAATATTGGAGTAGATTGTACTGGGGATTGCTGGGGAGTTTCTTCTATTTTAATGGAGTTAATGGTTAAAATCTAAAAAAAAATCAGGCTGTTGAAAGCAGTCCTTGTGCAAATGAATCACAAATGTAAAGCAATTTCAGGTGCATGACAGACTACATTCATTGCTTTGCTATCAGACTATAAATAATTTTTATAAACCTCTGCCTCTGGAAGAGTTCTGCTGTATTTGTTTCAGATGACTTTCAAGCCTCACTTAAGAATGTGTTTCTCCAAATGTTTCCAAATGCTGCCTTCTTGTACTTTTTTTGTTGAGTAACTTTCTAGAATGGTTTAAACCAAATAATTGTGCTATTTGTGTTTCATCCCTAATCTCCTGTATTCAGTTGGTCCACTAATACATCTCCAGTGTGCAGAATGTTCGATTAGTAAGGTGAATAGCTGCTTTCTTTAATGTCTTATCCTGACAATCATGCTATTTGAGCTGGTTACAAATGCCACCTGCTATTCAAATGACCAAAACATAGAATTCTGGACTAAATTAATGTGCATCCTGTGGCCACAGTAGTAGGTCCAGCCTTGTCTTCTAGCAGAAAGGCAGCTAGTCCTGGCAGGGAGTTACAGCTGCACGTCCCACACTCACTGCACCTGAGTCCAGCAGAGCTGTGCTGGTGTCAGACACGCCTGACACCTCTAAAGGAGCCTCTCACTGTGTGTGGTGTGATCTCCCCTGCTCTGCAGGGGCTGGTACCGAGGGGGGGAGCCCATCTTACCGCAGCTGCAGCCCTTGCAGGGGTTTGCCCTGGAGGAACAGGGACCCAGCCTGTTGTGGTCTGTTCCCTTGCAGGGTTTGCCTTGGAGGAACAGGGACCCAGCCTGTTGTGGTCTGTTCCCTTGCAGGGTTTGCCCTGGAGGAACAGGGACCCAGCCTGTTGTGGGCTGTTCCCTTGCAGGGTTTGCACAGGAGGAGCAGGGACCCAGCCTGTTGTGGGCTGTTCCCTTGCAGGGTTTGCCCTGGAGGAACAGGGACCCAGCCTGTTGTGGGCTGTTGCCCTGCCCGAGCAGCGCTCACCTTCCCGCTGCTGCCAGGCAGTGCCCGTGCAGGGCAGGCTGTGCACATGCCAGGGGTGCCACAATGCTGTGGGTGCTTGGAGCAGGCAGGCACTGGGGGCTCGTGGGTGCCATGTTTTTGCCATCTTTTCCCTTGGCTGGACTTTTCCGTGGCTGGCTGGCCTGCGTGGGTTTGGAGGGTGCTCAGAAGTACATGATCGAGGTTTGATCTGCATTGCTTTAATCGTCCCAAACACGCCAGTCCTGTCCACATGCAAATTCTCTGTGTAACCCTTTTGTTTTTCATGTAACAGTTTTATATTTTTCTTAGTTTGGTAACTTCTGTCTTATGAGAATCAGAAACAATCCCTTTGCTTGGAGTTGGCCCTTTTGCTTATTTGCATATACAATTTCAGATCAGCATCATTATCTCATGTTCTGCTTTCTCCTTCTTTCTAGCCCAGAGCAGAAAGTGCCTGTGGTGGGCCTGCTGGGATGGTCTAGAGACATGCAATATGCCCCCTGGGAAGGGGGCTGAGGTGGGGCACAACCAGTTTTCAGATGTAAGCTGATGGCAGCTTGAGCCTGGGGCTGGTGGGGCTTCCTCTGACAGGTGAAAGGTTTTTGTGTGGTGATGAGCTCAATGAGCAGTCTTCATTCTTCTTCCTGCCTTAAGCCACTCCTTTGTTAAAAGTATGTTCCTTATTTTCTTCTGTCCTTCTTCCCCATGTCGAACAAAGCAGTTTTATCATGAAGTTGAGCAAAAATTTAAATCCTTTAATTTTTTTTAAAGGCATTGTACAGGTACTTTTGCATTAAAGATAAATGAAAGATTGAGATAATTTTTATCTGTGTATGTCAAAAGCTACCTTGTCCTTCTATCAGTGCTTATTGGTTTAGGGAAAGCTGATATGTAGCCCACAGACAATAGATGCATGAGGAACATGTTTTTAATCTCTTGTTAAGATGTAGGGCTGGCACTAGAAGATGTGAGGACTTTTTATAACTCTGCTCCCAGCGTGGTGCTGGGTGAGTTCCCCGGGACACTCGGGAGAGCAAGCAGTGTGCTGGGGTGTGTCCCTTTAGGGGAAACAGTTGGAAGCTGCTGGGAACTGATTTTCTCCTTGTTTTTTTGCCCTGGGATTCTGAAGCCTAGTAAGAGCCAAGTGGTTACTTTTGCAGTTGTGGGACTTTGGGCTTCTGTTAAAAATAAATTTTAAAATATGATCCTTAAGGACACTGCAAATCACTGAACACCTTTTAAAAGAGAGTGTGCCATGTTGTGTGCCTCTGTCTAACTTGCTGTTGTATCTCCAAGAGCACTGGGGGGCCATTTCAGTTACTTGCATTCCAAGCTACAGAAATGCTGTAAGTAATATATATATTTTCTATAATTAATAGATGATACAGTTGAATTATAGTGATTGCACATATTTAGGAAAAAGGGTTTTCTCCTGATCTGGATGGAAGTTTTTATTGTGTTTGCATTAATGTATGAAATTTAATGTTCTTTCTTTGTAGTAGAATAAATAAAGGTACCATGGGGGAAAAAAAATTGTTTCCTCTGTAGACTTTACAGTACTGCACAGATGTAAGTGTTGCATGTGTTTATGCCTATTGATTTTTATTGAAATAAGAGTTTCATGATCCCCCAGAGTTTTATGGTTTTTGTTTTTTTTTTTTTTGTTTTTTTTTTTTTTTTTTTTCTTTTAAGAAACACTGCAAGCAAATCCAGTTAGAATAACTTGAAGCAGTGTTACGGGAGAAGAAAAATATATTTTGATTTTGCTTTTTGATGGCTCAACATACAGACATGTAAACTGTAGGATTGTATCAATGTGCCTAGACCATCTCAGAATATTACATGCTGGAGGAAGGGAGTCAAATGCCACAGCTGAAGCAGATGGTGTTCATGAGTCTGTCTGTGCAGCACTTCCTACACCACAGAGTGGGTGGAATGATGGGAGTAGAATTCTCTGCACTGTCACAGAGCTCAGATGCTGCACCAGATACAGCACCAGGCTGTCTTGCACCAGATGTTGGTGGGTCAGGAGGGAGCATCCTGCTTGGAGTTCAGCTTTTTTTTCACTGTACCTGATTCCTTCTTTTGGGTTTCAGTCTGCAGACTGCTGCTGTGGGATCTGCTGTACCTGTGGTCCCACTCAAGTCCTCAGGACTGCAGGGGATTGTTGCAGGAGCTGTTTGGAGCTCAGTAGTTTATTCAAAGATACTCCCCTGTCTATCCCCATGGTAATATACCTATGAAGAGGATCTGATCCTTAACCAGCTGATCAATGCAACCATCCTATGTCAATGTTACACCCTGCTCTGTGAGGGTGCCTATAAACACATTCCTCATCACATTTACATCCTGGCAATTTGAAGAATCTACTGAAAAATATCTTGCTCTACTTTCAGGACACTTCCAGTATATAAAATTACACTGACTACTTTGAATGCTTTACTTACTTTAGTTGCACCGCAAGAACACAGTGAAACTCTGCTGGTGGGAAAATAATGCAGAAGCTCTTTGTCCATTGCCTGCTCTTTGCAGGCTAGGAGGTGGTTATCAGTTGCCTTTACAATTAACCATAGCTGAGGGCAGTAGCATTCTTGTAATTGCAGCTAGAAAATACTTCCTGGTGATTTTCAGGGGGGTTAAATGGTCACACACTGATCTTTCCTGATTTTCAGCAATTTGTTAGCTAAAATATTTTAACTCTTTTTCCCAATACTGTGTTTTTACATAATTGGATTTAATGTCCTTAGAAAGGCTGCATTATTTTTCTATGCCCAGAAGATAATGAGAACAATTAAAGTGAAGATAATGAGATCAGTCCTAAAGAGGGGGTGAGATGATCTAAGAAGAATCTGTATTTTTGAGGCTGGTTCATTTGACAGGATCAATGACAAACAAATGGTGCCTGTTGCTTCAGGACCATATGACAGTATTTTTGTCATGCATCATGCAAGGTTAGCATGGGGGTTGCATCAACAGGGAGTACTGAACAGAGAGAAGTAGCAGTTCCTGAGGAGTGTAAAGGATATAGCCAGTAATTACAGACTGGATGGTGTAAAGGGTACAGCCAGTAATTACAGACTCACTTCCCTGCCCCCGAGGGCCTGAGCACTTCTGTCCTGTCTCCAAGCCAGTGAGCAGGGCAGCTGTAACACTGATCCTCTTTTAACCCTTTCTTGAGCTGTGCTGTTAGACGCCAGTCATTTAACTCCCTGGCCCTGGGAAGGGTCAGGTGTGACTTCATGGCTGTGGGAGAGCCCATAATGGGAGGGTAAATACCTGATGCCCTTGTGTTGTGTGTAGGTAGAAGTATGTACTCTGTCTATAATATACATAATATACAATATTGCTGCTGCTAACATAAGGAAAGTTACTTTTTTGCAAATATGTGAGTAAATAAACAAGTTGAGCCCACATAAGTCATCAGATCAGGAGTGATAACTCACTGGCCATCTGTTTCTCTCTGTGACTCTGTTTTTGTTGCTTGCTCTTTGGATACAAAAATGTATCCAAATGAAGGCACTTCAGCTTGCCATCTTCACATAATTCTTTGGTTGCAGGCATCCTTGGGAATGTTGAGTGTCTATGTTTTATTTCTGACTCTGAAAATCATGATATCCAGAAAAAAATTGACTTAAAAAATGCCAAGCAAAACATGAACTTATATATTAATTATAAACATGATTTATCCAGTTTATCTGAATAACTATTTTGTTGCTGGAGTTATTTAATTTTCATCCAGAATGAGTAACCCCCTGTTCAGTAAATGTGAAACCCTACCTTGTGCAGGAATATCTTGAAACTTGTGTGAACATAATTAATAGGAGCATTAAGTATCTGATAACTTGCCTCTACTATTTGGGAGGTGTTGCTGCTTGTATCTCTTGTTGGAACTTAGGTTCACGTTGCATTGTAATTCACATTCACGTTGCTATATATATCTCTATAACTGACTCCATGCCTCTGCTTTGAAAAGGGATTGGACACTTCTGCCATCAAAGATGCATAGTATCATATTTTTTCTTCAAGAAGGCAGAGATAGAATGTTTTCTGAATATGTTTTTTGTTTTGTCCACTGAATTTACTCACAGCTGGTATGCCTAAGTCTCTTGTACATTATTATATGAGTTGTAAGGTTTCAGTTTCTTACCCGATTGTTCTGGGGTGGTGGAATGCTGTTATCAGAAGTTGGATATGGTGAAATTTGTGTTTCTAATTGTCTTCTCTTGGACTAAAATCTATTGGTTCTGAAATCACCAAGCTTTGCACTGATTTTCAAAGTTGTAGCAGTCAGAGAGAACACAGTTTTCTGAAGTGGTAAAGATAAACAGGAATATGTTCAGACATCCTCTGAACCAGGATCTTGCCGTTTTGAAATGGCCTGCTCGACACCACAGCTCACTAAAAGAGAAATGTGTTATTGTAGTCACATGCTCAGAGATCAGTGTTCTTGTTTTTGTCTTTGTGTTGGAAATGACTGGTAACACAGAAACAAGAATACAATTTCATACAATTATGAAAAAAATCTTACTTTTATAATGTTTCTGGTATAGATCTCATTAAAATGGACAAGTCTTATCAGAAAGATGTGATTTTTAAAAACTCCTAATACTGTTGAGTCATCAACATTCTTTTGCAAATAATGCATGGTTGGTTGCTTTACTTGAGCACATAGAGAACCAGGAGTTTAATTTCATACTGAAATATTATCTTTTCCTCTTGGGTAAACCAGGCAGACTGATGGTGGTTGATATTACGTGCAATGTGAGGCAAGGCAAGACTGAACTGTGTCAGTTGAATCATTGCTTCTCATTCCTCGGAAGTTCTATGGACCTGATCCCCTTCAACAATAAATTGCCTTCCTGCTAGGGTTTCTTTAGGGATGCTTTTGTAGCTGTATGCTTTGCCGAAGCCTAGGTTCGGGTTACAACTGCCTGGAGTTTGTTCTTACTTGTTTTATAGAGGTAAGGAGTCCAACAGACAGGCAGAGATCACTGTGTATCTTGAGTTGATTCCTGCCATGAAGAATGAGGATTGAATGCAAGGAGCATTTTTGGCTGCCAGGGCTATATCTAGCAGTGCCTGCTCTCCAGATGCTTCAAAGGCTTTGTGCCACTTCCCTGGCCTAAAGCAGGGAGTCAGGGCAGAGCCTCTGTTTCAGAAGACCCTCATCTTCTTTCAAACTGTGGAGAGCCAATACTGCCTGTATGACTGAGTTACTGAGGCATGTTTCTCTGTGTGCTAGTTTGGCATGTTATAAAAGATGTCAGTGATCTGTAATCATAGTTTCTGTGCTTGTTTAATCATTGAGGAACAATAATTCTGCTCACCCTCCTTTGCCTTTCATCCTCCTGTGTCTCACCTTGCCAAAAGCATGCGATGTTCCTGAGCTTGCTGTAACCTTTCAGTCTTTTTTTTGTAGCTGGAACATTTGTGTCAGCAGGCTTTCCCTCCTGTGAAGGTACCCCAATATTACAAAAGGAGAGGACAGCAGCCTGTCAGACATGCATGTGAGTCACAGCAGTGGCAGTTTCTGTGAGCTGGGCTGTACTAATTTGCAGATAACCCAAAATTAAACATCTTAAATGATTTCAAAGTGCAGCAGCCTGATTCTACAGGATCACCAGTGATTTAAGCATGCATTTGCTGCTGGCTGGAGTACTTGCTTCCATTAACCACTTCATCTAGTTGGAGCTTTTAAACTCCTGGTGCCTTTCATGACACTGAAGTCCAAAGGCTCCTCAGACTGTGAGCGTCACTATGACAACCAGTTACTTTTCTCCTCAAGTACACAATTTGTAAATTTGGGCAGGGATGTTTTTATGGATGTTTGGTGGAACATCTTGTCAGAACCTAGTACTGATAAGGCTCACAAGACCTTATGAGACAAGTAAGCCAAACACAAGTTCTTCAAAATGAATGCAAAACTCATTTTATCATTGAGTTTATGATACCCAAATGAGAAAGAAGAGACACTGAGTGTTCAGGGTGAGACAGGGCACAGAAATAAGGCTTGTATCATCCTGTTTGCCTCCAGAAGAATGGAAGTGGACAGGAAAATGTAACCACCTCCCAACAGTTTGGAACCACAAAGCTCATTGCTTACAGCTGGCCCCTATGTCAGTGGCAGAGCATCACTGTGTTTGCCTGCTCCCCCACACTGCAAGCAAGTCCCTCAGAGTTTGAGGTGACAGTACTTGGCAAAGCTGGTATGCTGAACTGACTGCTTTTTTTTTTCCTTTTACCTACCTTGAAAATCCCATCCTGCATAATCACCTGGTTTTGTTGAGAAAAGCTGCAGTGGAAAAAGGCTTGTTAGTTTATGGGATAAGAGGGGATAAAACACGTTTCTCAGTCCCTGTTCCTTTTGTGTATGCTAGAAGGCTCTTGGCAGAAAGATAGCTGGATTTCCAGGGCAGCAGGGAACCACACTGGCTTCTATTGCAGTAATTGGGCAGATGCTACAGAAGATGATGCAATAAAACCTATATGTTACTTCTACATAGCTGGGCTTTTAGTAATTGCAGTAGGACCATTTACTAGGTAAATAATTCATTTTTCCAGAGAAGAATTAGGATACAGTATATACATTGGAGAGATTTATGAGAGCTAAAAGGTAACAAATTCATATACTGGTAGCTGTTTATAACATTAATTTGTGTGCTTTATTTAATTCCTGAATTTTATTTAAAAAGCTTCAGACAATGCAGGATTGAGAAAATGGTGGCTGGAAGCAAAGCAACTGAGAAATGTATTTGAAAAGCCTGCATATGATATCCATTCCTTTTGTAAAGAATATTTCCTTTATGACCTCCTCCTGCTTTGTATTTAACATTTCAAAGAACTTTGGGGACTCTCTGTAGGCTGTGTCTTCACGAAGCCAGTAGCCAAGGATTTAGAGTATTGTCAGTGCTGGCCCAAAGCTGAAAACTGCAGGCGGTTTTAATCTCAGGGTGGGGGGTGGGTGTTTAAACCCAACCTTTTGTGTTCAGATTAGGGAGTGCAGGAGGATAGACTTAAGGGGTGTTAGTGAGAATTTTTTCACTGGCAGTTCAGTAATAGCATCAGGCTTTGGAAATACTTTTTTCCAATTCTTTGTTATTTCAGTAATTACTATGCGGTGGGTAGAAATCCATAGGGTTTGTGGTTTTTTTAAGTACCTCAGCAATGACATGGGGATATGGGCAATTAAAAAAAAGTACTTGTTTTTATAACGTTTTACTCTTTGGATGACTGTGGGCACTTAAATGCCTTTTCAGATAGTCTATCATTGTTTCAGTCCCGATGTCTGTGTTTATTTTGTCTTGGTTCCATCAGCTGGGATAATAGTTAAGATCCATCTTTAGAGAGGAAGGAAGACAAAAACAATTTGACACTAGCATCATGCTCTGACAAATCTGAACCCTGCCAGTTGTGAAGGCAGATTGTCTGATCTACTTTACACTGTCTGAGAGATGGAAAGGTTACTAAACATCTCTCCCATCAGGAAAAAGATCAAAGGCAAGTCGCTGAGCACCTTGCATTTGGAGTTTCTTTTACTTCATACAACAGTCTGTGAAACCTTTGCCCTGAGTATTTGCTGATTCCTGGAATGTCTGGGGGTACAAAGCACTTGAAATTTTTATGTATGGGAACATGGTGACTCCTTGCTAAAGTTTCTGAGATGATCACCATAACTAATAAGATTTACCACAGTTGGGATGTGTAGGCATTGAGTTCAGCTCAATAGTGATCAGTTTTAATGAAGGCTAAAGAGTTTCTAGCTCTTAATTTTGTACATGATTCTTTCAAATAGAATTCTAATGCTAGGAAATTTTACTTTCGTGTATATGGTCTCACTTAAGATGTTTGTTTCTTTTGAGAAAGATATTTTTGGGTTTCTGGAAATTTTAAATGTCAATGGTTCTCTGTGCCTTACAAAAGTTCATTGTAATACATAAAGCATTTTGAAAGAAATTTTATCCTATGCTACTGCCATTCATGTGCTTTAAAGGATGGAAGTATGGTTTTGTGGTAGATTGTGGTAGAAGTGAGGAGTCTGCTTTTCAGAATTACAAAGAAATTTTCTTATTAAATTTTCTGATTTGATATTCATTTACTTCTCCTAATTTCACAATTTTATTTTTATTTTCACATTGATATTCCTTTGTCATAAGAGAATTTTTTTTTCTCCATAACATCTATATTTTTCACTTGTTATTATCCTTGATCTGGCCAGAAAGTTATAGGTTGCAAAATTCACGCCAGAGATTGTTCTCGTGTCTGGTGTGACACTGCAGTGTTGTGCCAGAAACATTTTGCCAAGGTGAGGCTTTGGATGCCGCTCCCTTCCACTTAGCTCCACAGAGGAGCCAAAGATCTTGCACTGACCTGCAGAAATCTGGGAAGTAACTGTGCTCTCCTAGATTTAAGCCTCTCTTTCTGTTTAAAACAACATTAATTAACAACAAACCAACTGACAGCCCCACAGTAATATAAAAGGATTTATAGAAAAAGAAAGTAGCAGAGCTCCCTGGAGATGATACTTTTGCTTTAGCAGATTGCTACTGTTGTATAGGGTGTCACTTAGTAAGACAAAAATTATTTTGTTGCACTAGACCCCTGAGGAAGAATTTAACTTTCTTACAAGGTGGTGGGAGAAGTTTGAGACCCAGTGCTATAAAATGTCTTTTTCTTGTTCCTCTACTAGAATACAAAAATCTCTGCATTCAGGAGAAGTGCTAAGAACAGCTTCTACAGAGGCAAGTGCAAGTAGTGCCTGCATAAACCTTCATCTGCACAGGGCAATAGGAAATTGTCTCTGGTTGCACACAGGTGGGAAATATCAGAGCTTCAAAAGCCAAGTGGAGGATGGCAACAAGCTGTGGTAACCAGGACTAGTCAGGGTAGGTGTCCCAGGAGTGGAATTATCCTTCTGATGGGTGCTACTGCAGAATCAGAAGAGAAGGGACAAACTCCGGGGTCCCACTGAAAACCAGTGACTAAAGAGTACCACCTTCACAGGAACAAACTGACTCTGCAGTGCTGCAGTCTGGTCCAGAGGACAAACAGACTGATGATTTTGCCTTGATTTTCCAGAAGCCTTTGAGTCAGGCATGTGTAGAGTTGTGTAATTTTTGTCTGTTCTTCTGATTCCTCTCTAGAGTTTTTTCCTGCCCAAATGTATGTGCCAATGAGACAGCCTCTGAATCTGAGACTATAATAAATATCTAAGAAGTGATTGAACTACTTTTCTGTGAGGTGAGAAATTGGTACTTTTTTATTTGTAAGTTTATCTCTTGCTTACATTTTTTCAAACTTATTGGTAGAAACCATACATTTTCAGTACTAAACTGCTATTTTGAAAGTCTGTTTAATTTAGGCAGAGCTTTGTGCACATATGGAAGTAACTGAATGACAAGAGGTTGTTTACAAAGGGTGGAGTAGCCTCTTTAAAATTTTTCTAAGGTTTTAAAGATCTCTGCCTCTTGTACATGCTATATATATACTGTATTTTATAGTCACTATATTGCACAGCTGTATAAGCAAGAATTTTGAGAGGGCCCTTAGTACTGGGTTATTCAGCAAATGTTCTGCAGTGTTATAGCAGCTGCTGGGATTTAGTTTCCTTGGTATGCTGCTTTTAGGACTGCCCATTAAATATGTTCATTGTCCTCTTTGCAAGACAATGCAAGCCATGCAAGATGCAAAACACTGCCCACTTCTTACTGCCAAAGGCCTTTTATTCTTAGTGCATTTTTTCTTTAAAAAATACCTGCCTGACACACAGAATCTTCTTGTTTGTGTTGATGTAACACCCAGAAGTTTCACAAGAGCCCAAGGCCTGCACATGCATGGTGCCATCTTTGCAACATAGACTCTGCGGAGGAATGGGAATAGATAGACACAGAGATGTGGGAATTCATCTCTAGGAAGATAATTTGTGATGGCTTTTACTGCTGGTGGGACCTACACTGGCTGTTGACTTCTTGCTCTCCATTGTTTCAACTCCCAAAGCAGAAGGTTAGGCTGTTATTCTAACTTGCAGTACAGCTGGTCCCCATATATCAGTGTGTTACTTAAATACCAGGGTACTAATGATATGTGACACCAGTGGAAAACAAGAAAGCTGAGGCCAACATTTTTGGCATATCTTTTGCTACTATATCCTTTGGAAGAACAGCCGGTGAGTGAATTGACTTGTGATTGGAATTGCTGTAAGTCCACATCTCCAAGTTTTAGAATTCTGTTATGTGTGAGAGGAAATTTGTGCAGGATTCATGGCTTGTCTCCCTCTCTTGTTAGTTTTGTACACTGAGGAGTTACAAGCCCAGCTTCCACTCATTTTATCTAACTTGCGTTGAGTCAGTGATAATAGGAGAAGAAAAGCATGCATCAAAACAAAAGCTGTATCCTACAAGTGTTCCTGTTTGTACACTGGCTTTTAGGTAGATTTGGGCATCCAGATTGAGAAACCTTCTGCATCAATTGTCTTCTGTGCAGAGGAAGCACAAATGCAATCAGAAGGTCTGGCATGAAAAAAAAAAGAACTAAAACAGGGGAGCCTTTCTTCTCATTACACAGACAGGTTTTTCTTAAAAGTCATGCAAGTTAAAATAAATACCACAGCACATAAGGCAGCACACAGAAAAATGAATCGGTGAACTACAGCACGTGTGCAGCAGCAGCGCTGCATTCCTGTCATCACACATTCCCAAAGCATAACACTGAGAGAAATATGATCTGAAACTAGTTTAAGAGGTGCTGTGAGTAAGCCAGGATTACTACCATGGTATAACACAACCTGATAGCAAGACTGAAGACTTGCTTGTGATAGGCTTTGAAACATTTTTCTTTTTTTTCTATTTGGAAATTTTTTCACTTACACCTTTGCCCTTGGGATTTTTTTCTTTCCCTTTTTGGTGGAGTTTCTCAAATGCTCTCTTCAAGAAGAGAGTTGTCTAGGCAAGCCCAACTTTTCCCTTGCCAATAAATCCATCAAGAAAAGCTGCCTCTTTTTGTGACCTGGACCACAAGCATGGATTACAATTATTTGGCTTCTCTTGCATATTTGAGTAACAACAAGTACTCTAGTGAGAGGTTACAAATTAATAGTGTTAGTGTCAGAAGTCTAAGGACTGATGTGAAAGGGTGTGAGTGAGGTTTCTGGTTTGTTCTTGCTAGTATATCTGATTGCAAATATCTGGAAGAGAAAAGTAGTGCTTCCTACAGACAAAGACAATTATGGTGTATTTCCAGACTGCCTTAACCCATAAAGGATTGCTTAAAAATATGTCTTTCAGAGTCTGAGCTCTTAACCTTTGTTAACAGAGAGATAAAATAATCCACGCATGAAAATGGTGAGTTTACGACATGGAAAACTTTCTTCTTCATGGATTTATAATGTTAGAGATGCTGGCAATGTATTTTCTCAGGAACTCTATTATGCAGAGCTATAAATCTAATAAACCTATAGATTACCAAGGCCTGTAATGTTATACATGAGCTTGGGGTTTTTCACAAGTTCATAATTACATTTTTCCCACCTCTTCTCACACTCCATTTTTCCTCCTCCTCCTCTGCTTTCCAACTGTTTGTACTCTAGGCTTTTTCCCCCACTTTATTTTTTGTTTAGTCCTTTCCGCTCTCCCTCTCCTACTTTCAAAAACCCTGCAATTCCTTCCCAGAATCTCACAGCATCCTATCTCCCCCTTTTAAAATGTTACAGGTTGTGATGGTTTTGTTTTCATAGGCCACAGAAGGACCCTCTGCTCCCTGTTTGTGACTATGGCCTTCCTTAGTGCAAAGTCTCCCATGTGTCCCAGTATTACCAATGTTATTTGTAGTGTTTGTTTCTGAAGCTGGGCAGGGGGAAAGGACCCCTATCTTAGACCTGCAGTGGGATGCCACAAAACTCTGTGTGGCACTTGGCATCTTGGGAGCGTTAGCTCCTCCAGAGGTGCTGGGTGCTTGTCAGGCACCAGCCCAGCTGACAGTAATGAAGTGAAGCCCTCCTAATTTCCTCCGTGAGGCAGCCAGATCAGGCTGTGTGCCACAGGCAAGGTAGTGACAGGGTAAGGGAGAACCCAGGCTTTTAATGCATATTTGAGAGGAAATTATTTTAGAGGTGTAGCTTGTCTTAGTGAAGAGGGGGATTTCCTCCTTGCATGTCCTATTATTTTGCCTTTTTTATTTTAGTATTTGGCTTGTGTGCTTATCTAATTTGAAAAACCTCATGCAGTCAGTCCCCAAGCCAAGGAAGTAGCTAAGGCAGTAACACCAGCCCACCCTCTTACCAAAGCCTGCTGCTGTCCCTATGGAAACTTGTTTGTCATAGGCAGGAAAAAAAAAGTAGTCCCAGCTGAAACTTGAAATACCGCATTACATGAGAGCAATTGCCTTATACGTACAAGCATGCATACGCATACACATGCAGAGACATATAGATACAGCTCACCATATTGTACTCTGCTACATAATTATTTTTCAGATAAGGAAAAATGAACCTTGAAACAGGAGCTGAGATCCCAAAGTTTTTACACTGCATTTGCCACTGATTTCCTACACTTTTCTGGGCAATTTATGTCCTTTTCTGTTTTCCATCTACAAAATGGAAACAGGCCTGCTCAGCAACTAGTAAGTGTTTATGAAGATCACATGCAATAGATATTCTTAGTAAGATTTGTTTTCTCACTTTTTAAAAGATAAAACATATTTTCAGAAGCAAAAACTTTGAATTGTTTCTCCAAAAGACTTCAGGCTCCTTATGAACTTGGGCTGAAGAAGGGTTGTGATGGAACATATAAGAATCCTTTGTAATGTCTGATATGGAACTAAGCTTATTTTTTTAAATTCATACTGTTAAATCTATACTTTTGAAATGGCTACTATTATATTGCCAATTCCTGATAAGGAATAGTTAGGTTATGAGGCAGGCAGGATGCCTAATTTTTGTTTAGTTCAGACCTTTTCCCCAAGATCTCTGTGGTCTCTTTATCCAAGCATCACCTCTCCCTCTAGTAATGCAAGATAGAGATGGTTCCTGTTGGACTTTAAATACCAAATTATAAAAATGAATGCTTTATCTTATTCTCAATGAAAAGTTTCTGAGTTTAACCTTTCCCTTATTAAACAAAAAATCTCCCCCAAAAAACAAACAAAAAATCAAAACCCAAAACAAAACCCCCTCCAAACAATTATGGACAAATAAAAAAACCCAAAACCACAAGCCTTGCCACCATCTCAATTTTTCTCATCACTACCAAGTGTTCAGATTCCCATTAGTATAATTCATGCCTGGAAGAAGAATTTTTCCTTACTTCTAGCAAGCTCTATTAGACAATTTCCATGGCTGAGAATCTTTTCCTTACTCTGCTCTGACATAGCTATATGAATCCAGATATTTATTTTCTTTCATTAAAAAAAAAAAGTAAACTTAAATGTCTCAGAATAAAATGTTGTGGATTTGTTTGTTCTTTTGTTTTGTTTTTTTAAAGCTCTCAAGTTTTAGCTTTCAGATCATATGAAGAAAATAGTTTTATTTCAGTTTGGCCATTGAAGCAAAAAAATCAATTACACTCACAGTTCTAGCTCTTATTCCAAAGAAAACAGCCAAAACTTAAACTTGGTCTTTAATTATATATTTGATTCATCCCAGTAACAACACTTGACTTCAAACAATTCAAGAGCAGGAGGAAACTTGCTCTGAATTCCTCTCTTCAAAGAGGAGTACTCTTTCAGATACCATGTCAGAAGACTTTAAGCTGAAACCAAACAAGATAACTGTGAGAAGACTTGATAAAAGGAACTTTAGGTGACCACAGGAACAATATCTCAATACTGAGATGTTTTTAAATTGTTTTTAAACAGATCTCCCCACATGTGGGAAGGGAAAATTGATCTTGCCAGATGGTCAAACCACTACAGTTGCTTATTTCTCTCATTCCCTCCTCCTTTCATAGTCGTAGGAGCAAATTATTATTCATTTAAAATTACCACACGTTGAAAATGGGTCATTATCTGTACCCAAAACTGTGAACCAGTCTAATTCCTACAATTCGATAAGCAGATGATACCATGTGTTAATTATATGTACTGTATGACTCTTGTGACAATTCATGGAAGTGTACAAATTAAGTCAATTAAAGCCACTTGAAAGACTTCTGTGCAGTCACCAGTTCATTAGTGCACAGCAAATTGCTTGAAAAGAATTGGGATGTGTGCTTTATCTGACACTTGCAGAGCCATCGCATATTTTTTTTATTTGATACTTGTTAGAATATTTTAGTTAGGAATAATTATACAAAAAGCCAGTGTAAAGGTCACTGTGGCCTTGTTTGTTGTCAAGAGTGTTTGTGTGTGTGTCCTGCTTTGTTCTTTCTTTCTACTTCTTGACCTCATTTTTCCTCCTCATTGCTGATTCCTATTTGTCTCTTGTCTCATGTCATCTTTTAATGGAACAGATTGATATCTAGGGCTGTGTCTAGACTAGGAGAAAAGTTAAGTTTAGTTCAGCAATAAGTTGAAGCTAGCTGGCCAACTATATCCAACCACTTCTTAACTGCTGGAAAGGCAAAGCCATCATTCATTCAGTGTTCAGATAGTGCAATGTGAATTTATGCTTCTAAATAGAATTTAATTAGCTTCTACATTTGGTAAAATAGGTGCATTTTTTAGGTTTGACTTGTCTAGGTAGTGCTAACCAATCTACCCCAACCTCAGCCTTCAAGGAGAAAAATGGAATGATTCTAAAAGTTCTTATGGTTTTTCTGGTCTGAGGGTGAAAACATGCTCTATTATAAGCTTTGCGTAGGTTGATGAGTAAATTGCTGGATGAGTAAGTTTCATGAGGGAAAATCTTATGTTTTTACTAGAGGAGCTCTAGGCCATCTTTTTTCTCATCTTAACTTTTTCCTGTTGCTACCAGTATACAAAGTATCAGTGGAAACACGTCTTTCCTGATAGCTTTTCTCAGCTGGAAAACGATGAGGCTGAATGAGAAAGAACCCCATAGCATTTAGCTTTCAGTTTTCTTGCTGAGTTTCATTAATATATATTCTATTCAAGTGAAAGGGACCGCTGCATCCGAGCCCCTGCATAATTCTTTGGTGTGTGTGCTGCCCCCAGAGCGCAGGCAGATGGGCTGAGGTGGCTGCTGCAGTGACTCACCCACAGCCATGCAGCAAGGCAGCCCAGGGAGAATATCTCATGGTCCACTGCCTTTGGTATGGAGTTCATTCTCTGATGGTCATCCTTCTACTGGTTCACCTCTATTGAAAAGTGCCAGGTACAAAATTACAGTCCTCTGTTTTTCCACACTCTTATAAATGTGACACAAACCACTGTAAGAAGGATTGATTATAAAAATATAAATATATAAGTAATTTAACTAGGCTGCAAAAGCAACATTTTCACATCCCTGCATTGCAGTTGTGCCCATTGATAACGGTGGCAGCACCTGACAACACCGGGCGTGCTCAGAGCTGCCTTGCAGAGGAGGAACCGAGTTCCTTTGCACCGTTCTGGTTAACTGGAGTTCATAAAATGCCCAGGTGGCCAGGCCCCACTCAAAGAGGATGCCCTGGGAGTAGATGTGTGAGCCACAGTGAGAGGGCGGGAACCCCCTTCCCGCCAGTGAGGGGCAGCCCGGGTGTCCTGGACACCTTTGTGGAGTGTACTGGGTTTCAATGTGGCGGTGTGGCTGACTGGGCCCTCCTGGGGAGAGCCGCTTCTTCAGGCGCCCATGGGCAAAGGCGGCGGAGGATGCGAGGGTGAGCCCCGCAGGCTCTGCGCAGGGTGCCCCGGGGATGCACATCTGTCCCGGCGCCCTTCCCTCGCTCCTGTCCGTCCGTTCGCCCCGCGTTGCCCGAAGGGGCCGATGGCCAGGCCCGGCCCGCACGGCCGCCCTGCCCGCCGCTCTCTCTGCCCGCCGCCCGCAGCCCGGCCGTGCGGGGTGCCCAGCGCTGCGCACCCGGCCCGGCGCTCCGCCGTCACTGCCGCCGCCAGGAAGGAAGGAAGGACGGACGGAAAGGAGGCGGGGCGGGAGGGGGCCGGGTCCCTGCCGCGCACGGGTTTCGTACGCGGGCGCCTGCGAGCCGGTGCCGCGCGGGGGAGCGCGGAGCCCGGCGGAACTAGCGCGGCTGCGGCGGGAGTGGCATGAGCCCGGGCGGCGCTCCGGCAGCGGCTGCTCTCGGCGCGGCGAGGCGGAGGGCAGGCGGCGGGCGGGCCGCGCAGGCGGGCGGAGCGGCCGGCGGCCTCCCCCCCCGCCCCGGCCCTCCCTAGCGCGGAGCCGGCGGCGATCCAGCCCCGGGGACGGGCGGGCGGGAGTCGGCGCCGACCATGGCGAGGCGCGGCGCTGCCGGGGACCGCGGGCCGCTGCCGGCCGCCCGGGCGCCGCGGGCCTGAGGAGGAAGGAGGCGGCGGTGGCGGCGGGCGGGGGGGTCGCGGCTGCATCCGCTCGTCCCGCGGCCGAGAGAGGCGTCTGTGGGCCCTCCCTCCTCTCCTCTCCCTCCTCCTTCTCCTCCCGCCGCTCCTCCCGCCGCGCCGGGAGCTGCCGCCTCCTCCCCAGCGCCGGGCGCGCCGCGGTCGGGGTCGCAGCCGGCGGCCGCGGGATTTTCCTCGTTTGTTTGGGCCTTTTGTGTCGGGGCTCACAGTTGGCTAAGCACGGCCGGGCTGAATCGGGCCATTGTTCGGGACCCCCGAGCTCCCACGCTGCACATCTCTCGTCCCCAGCCCCCCTCCGGCTCCCCCTCCCCCCCGTTCCTTTTTTTGCCTGAGAAGCCACATAACGTGCCTTTCCTCCACGCAAATCTGGGAGCTATAAGCCGGACCGATTGCAAATGAAGTGTAATGCATTGTGGGACGTGTGTAAAATTGGATCATTCGAGGGAGAGGAAAAAAAAAAAAGGAAGGGACCTGCGGCTGGCGCCCTAGAAGAGGGAGCGGCGCGATGCGCGCAGGTTGCGGCCCGGCGGTGGCCGCGCTAGGCTGATGGCCGGCAGCGCGCAGCCCTGACCCGTGCTGCGGCGGCAGGAGGAGGCTCGGCCGTCCTCAGCATGAAGAAGACGCGGAGTACGACCTTGCGGCGGGCCTGGCCTAGCTCCGACTTCTCCGACCGGGCCTCAGACCGCATGAGGTCCCGCAGCGAGAAGGACTACCGACTGCACAAGCACTTCCCCCCAGCTTTTATTTCCCAGGCATCACGGGGCTACATGACATCAGGTTTGTAACATAATTTGTGTATGCGAGAGAGCTTTATTGCGAGGCTGCTTCGGCATGTGTGTCTGCCTGGGAAGGATGTGTTGGTGGGTACGGAGGGGAGCCTGCGATCGGGAGGCTTAGTTGTTAGGAATAATGAAAAAAAAAAATAGCATACATCCACCATTTTGTACCTCTGCAAGATTCACAGCGGTGTCCTCGCAATATGGTGTTTAAAATCTGTTAGTCTAGTGAAATAAAATGTATGAGAGATACGGTTGCATCTCTGTTGCGGAAGAGCAGACAAAAATGACTGGATGTGCAGAGCATGGAGCCCTTTGCGCCTTTTGTGCGTAAAAGCATGTGCTGGATATTTACTGCTCTCCCACACATTCCTCTTAAAATGCAGTTAACTCTAGTTAGTTCATCAGGTTTTCGTGTTTTTCCATTTTGGAAAGGAAAAGGGTTACTTGTGGTTGCAAATGCAGCTGTCTTGTTACAGTCTCTTAGGCGTTCAGCTGCATGTTTCTGCAATGGCAAGGCATGTGTTGGTGAAAATGACCGTAAACACATTTGCATTTATTTTTTGAGGTGTAGAAGGAGACCAGACCTCTGTATGTGGTGGAACACACACGTGCATGTATATTCATTTGTCAGTGGCTTTCAAGGAAGGCCGTAGGGAAATAATGGACACTGCACCAACATGTTTGTGCATGGGAAAGAGAAAGCACAAACAAAACAAAAAACAGCGCAGGGAAAGGCAGGCATCAGGGAGAGGCTTGGCCTCCGATGGAGTGCTCGTGAGATTTTGGAAAGCCTCAGTACTATTTGTAGAATCTGCTCCATCCAGAAATGCATCTTAATGGCCTTGGAATTAAGGCATTTCATAAACACCCAAAAGGCGACTTGGGAAAATGCTGATGGGGAGGGGGCCGGGGGCAGAAAATCCTGGAAACCTCCTTTGTTGTTCTGCTGCCTGTTTATTGTGATGATAGGACATAATGTTTCATTATTATGATGGCAAATTCCAATTTATCACAAAGACACGTTTCTCCCTCTGAGGCACAATTTAGGTTGAGTAGGCAGATTCCTTGAAAGGAGAAAACTAAGGTATTTATAATGCATTACTGAAAACGTCTCCAGCCCTGTACTGCTGTCCCCTTCCGCCCCATTTCTGCTGCAAAGGTTGAGCCAAAGATTGTGGTTTTCAGTTTTGTGCTCACTTTCCTGTCTCTGGCCCTAATAAACATATCTCTTTAGTCAGGATTGGTTTTTCATGTTTTAAAAGTGCCTCGTGACTAATTTTTTTCTTTCATGCCCAAGTACGAGAGAAATAATGTGCATTTTATTGAAAAATCTGCCTGTGTAAGAGTATTGTGCCATTTTGGCAATTGGTGCTCTGCTCTGGTTCCTGGGAAGTCACATAGTGAGTGGAAAAAAGAAGGAAAATTTATGCTTGGACAGCTGAAGAGGAGAATGGTTGTGTTGGTGAAGTGGTTGACTGGTTCCATTGGTGCTGCAGGACTTGAAAGTGTCTGGAAAGCTGAATCTGACAATACTGCAAAGATTTTTCTTGTTCTGGTTGAATGTCCTGGTATCCCCGGTGTAAGATACCCTGTGTCAGATCTGTTGAAGTCAGTACTTTTAGGCCCTTCTTTCAGTGTGAAAGGCCATATTTAAAAGAGAAGGAGCTCACGTGAGCATTTTTTGCCAAGTGCTGTGGTTCTTGCTTGTTTTTAATTCTTCAGCAAAGTGCTCTGGCTCTGTGAAAGCTTTATGTTGGCAAGGTTGGTACCAACCAACCAGACAGTCAAACACCAGCAATCTGCAGAATCAGATATGTCACCCTGCATTTGTTGGCAGATACCCATGCCCTTGAGAGGTAGGAGGGGGCACAGAATTTTAATCTGCTATAGATATTTTAAAGTAATCTCCAGACCAAGAATAGTTGTTTATGACTATAGTGGGTAGTCATTTCAATTGCAACAACTGAAGATAAGAACAAATGTCATGTTAAGTTTTACTAATTTGTTAAAGTTTTTGGAGGGAGAACACGTTGAAAATTAAAATCAGCAAATATTTGTTGGTTTTGTTGTTTTGGGTTTTTCTTGTTGTTGTTGGTTTTTTCAACCTTAACAACAGCTTGTTAGGCTTTTATCTGGAAATGTAATTGTTCTCTCGTAGTGGATAGTTGCCACATCCATTTTTTTTTAAAGGATCCTTGTCCACTGCCTTTCCAAATATTAGTTTTGGGAGGAATAGCTACTGTGTACACTTCTCACTATTTGAAGGAAACTCTCTTCCTTGCAGGAAATTTGTAGGAAGTCCACTGGTGTAAAAATTGTGAGGATCAGGAATACAAATACTTTCTTTGTCACCCAGAGTGTTGCGGGGGAGAAAGTGTCCTGAAACACATGGGCTTTTCAGAGGGCTGCATTCTGTTTATCCAACCATTTAACCTCATCACCATTAACATTGTTGTGGTTATCTTTTAATTAAATGCCTCATTGTTTGGAATGGGGGTGGAGGGTGGGAAAGAAACCTTGGGGTTTTGCCTCAATTACTCTGCTTGGGGAAATATGGAAATGCATACAATCAAACAACCTTCAGTAAGATGCTAAAAAGCTTGAAATGTTAATATTCAAGTATGCCTGAATTGAATAGAGAAGCTATATATATTTCTTTCAGCACAGAGAAATACTGAGTAATGGTTCTGCAGTGAGTGCCATGGTGTTTTGTATGAGGAAAATACAGTCCCTAAGCAGAACCATGTTTATAATGGAAGTGCAAACCTCATGCTACAGTGGTGAAGCACATCTGATTTTGAGCGGCCTTTTCAGTAAAACTGAGTAAGGAGCAGTTTGATATTTGCTTGATTTGAAGCAGCATTGGTGGCTGGCCAGTCACATTTTCAATACTCGGGGAACAAACTGCCCATAATTATAGAAAATTGATGCAGATGCAATTCATATGAAATCTAAAGATTGTTTGACAGATGAATGGGGATGGAAGTAAGGAGGGAAAAAAGCAGACAATTTAGAAAATCACACATTTTTGCTTCTGAATAATCTCTTGATACGTGCTATTAAATAGGCTGTACTCCAGGGTTTCTTTAGGCCTCCTAGCAACCACTAGGTTCAAAGGCCATGCAAGGAGTTCATTGTTCATGCAGAATATTAATTTCCCAGTGGAGGACTGTCTTGGAGAAAAAACACTGAAAAAGAAAATTACAACAATGTAGAGCTTTGACCTTGTGTGAGAAGAGAGGGTGAAAGTTTGAATCCAATACAATTCGTATACACGTATACAGTACCTCTTACTGAAAAGGGGGAAATATACTTGAAGTTTGTCATGTATTGCTGCTTAAATCAAGGGAAAATAAAGAAATCATATGCAACTGCCAAGCAGGATAAAATTTAATGCAACTTTGGTGGTCTCCAAACAGTTAAATGAAATTATATATATATATATATAGCTTTTCAAATATTGGAAGCTTCTTGCCTTTTTTTTCTCTCCTTTTTTCCTTCTAAATACAAAAGCAAATCCTGGATTTTGTTTTAGCAGAGAGAGGAGCTGCACCCTGTGATCGACCCAGCCATTAAATATTACTGGAACTGAGTAATGCTCTTGAAAGAAAAAAACTTTTCCTGCAGCCTTCTTCATTTACTTTAATTGACAATTCTGGTGTTGGAGGTAACATGTCAGTTTGAGATGGAGGTGGTCTAGGGTATCAGTCACAGCATGAAGAAATGTCTGAAGAGCTTTCTGCAATGGTAGAAACTAATTCCAGAGCCTGGTTGTTTGGAGGTTACTTTTGAAAAGTGTGCAGTTACTTTACTGCTCTTTGCTTTACATTTTCCTTGCCCTTCAAAGTTGAAGAATAAAATTCAGTCTCGTTATTGTCTGCTGTTACTGGAGTTTGATTACCAAGTTCAAGTAGAAGGGAAAGGAGAGAAGTATGTAACTCTGCTATCCAACTGATGGTATCTGTATGCAAATTAAAATTTGCAGGAGGAAAAGGTAACCTCATTCTCTCTTTCAGGAATGTTTGATGAAAGGTCTAGGATAAACTCTTGAAGCTCCTTGAACAGTAAGAAGGATCTTGGGAGTCATCTAAACAAATTTGAGAGTCCTAAGTTTTTGGTTTTTTTTTTTTAAAGCTTCAATCTGTAAGTCTAAAGATTAATATTTGGAGATAATTACACGTGAGCTGAAGAACTCAGTTTAATGTAATTGAGAAGTGCCAAATACACACAAAGCTCATTCAGTTCTCCTGTCCCTTAATTCAGTTATCTAAAGGAATATGTTGTAGCTTGAAAGCAGCTGTATTGTAATTAATATTTAATGGAATAATCAGTATTGCATCACCTTCTTTTTTTTAAATGCGGTATTAAGAAACAGCTTCCCATATATCTTCTTAACAGTAATGTGATCTCTTTGCTTGCCTGAATTCTGAGTAGTTTTGTGTTGTTTTAGGCCAGGCCCACTGCTGGGACAATAAAACCTGAGAGTGTATGGGTGTCAGTGGCTGGTAGGACCAGCTTTACCTCCTGGATCCTGCTCTGTCTGTGGTGAGCTGGTGAATGCTGAGAGGGTCGCTCTGTTCAGTTAGTTCAGGGGCTGTGCCTGCTTTATTGCTTGGGAGGTTACTGCTGGGCTCACTGTGTCTTTCCAGTCCCTTTTGGTCTCTGTGGCATCCACTTACTGTGACAGGAACTTCCACTGCATCCTGATATGGGGGAAGGATCTAAGTGTGCTGTGTCTTCAGAACCACAAACTTGGTTCAAGTTCACAGACCAGTAATTTTTGCACAGTTTCTACTTCATTTTGTTTTCTCCCCGGTTTCTTGCCTAAAAGAATTCCAAAGACAAGCTCTTCTCTCCTGTAGAGCCCTGGTTTTTGTTCCTGTGGTTATATGTGTGGTATTAACTCACAAACAGTGCTGTGCCCATGCCTGTGTGTTGTGTCACGGGTATGCCTGGTCCTTGCCCACCAGGTGCCAAGACGTTTTCTGCATGCCCATGAGCTCACTTTTAGACCGAGCTGTGGGCAGTGTCCTGAGCACTGCCTGTGTGACCAAACTGCAGCTGAGTACCTGTTGCTCTTCCTGGCTGTTGTGACCTATGAGTGTGGGGATCCAAGTCTCTTTTCTTCATGGCATTAGAAGTAAAATCAAAGAGGAATGAATACAACAAAGAAAGAGAACACTGTGTGCCTATCTTACCTAGACCTGTTCATGTTTCTGTCTCAGTTCAAAGCACTCATCTCTGCAGGGCTAAGTTCCAGGTTATTTTTCCTTCCTAGCCCCTTGCTCTTGCTTGCATTCAAAGTCTCCATGTTCTCTCTGCTGGTTTGCTTGGACCTTTGGCCAGGCTGGGGTGCACAGAGGCACTCCACGATCAAGTCACCAAAGGCTGTCATTGACATTTGTACTGGAATGTCAGTCTGGGTCTGAATACATTTCTAGTTGTGTTTTCTGGTCATCCCGTGACCGAAGTAATTTTTCTATATGCACACTAGGTATCATGATAGACTACTGAAGGTACAGGAAGCTCCTCTTTCGAGAGTAGACAAGGGTTCAGAACAAACACAGTACTGATTCATCATGAATAGCTCCCAGCCTTTCACAGGTGTAGAGGTTATAACCCGCTGGCAACACTTGATGAACCTGAAGGGTGTTGAATATCTTGCCATTTTGGAACTGAATAGCAGCCACATCTTTGCAAAATGCATTATTTGTTGGAGGAGCCTGAAATGTGAGGATTCTGCAGATCACCTTGGGTTAGCTCGATAACCTGCTCAGCTGTGAGCAACAATAGGCCTTCATTTGTATGCTGGAGAGTTCATCCCAGAGTAAACTACTGTCTTTGTAACGTTCTTTGCACGGTTTAAAGATGTATAAGTACTATCAGAAGACCAGAAAGAGTCTATTTTGCTAAGTATGTTGTAGAAATCCTCCAAAAATTGGGGGTTTCCTTTCAGTTTTCTGGAAGGTTCTTTAGCACGACTGTGCTTTATATCCCATAGCAGGTTGTAAAATATCTCTGTGAACAGCATTCAAAAAGAATCAAATCCAAATTCTGGGCCACGACTCAAGTAAAGCAATGCTGAAAAAAATGGCAGGTACAGTTACTCTTGGATCCCCCTAAGCATGCTTTTACATAGTTGGAAGTGGCCAGAGGGTATCAGCCAGGACCAAAAATTGTCAGCTAAGTTAGAGCTTGTGTAAGAATTGCTAAATAACACTATGATATTTGGGTTTTTTCCTTGAAAAACATACTTTCCATTAGTGGAAATGACAAAACTACCATTAAATTACCAAAACTGGATATCTGATGGGTTTGGTGGTGTAGGTGTAAATGTTCACTTGGAAATATAGATTGCCCCTTGTAAGAAGTAACTAATGAATGCTTCATGCAATTCTGTCCAGCCATTGGGTTTCGTTTTTATCAGAAGAGGGAAAATGGATAGAGACCATTGAAACTGAGTCCTGAGTGCCTGAACTTAAACTGAACACTTTCATTTAAAGGTCTTTTTTTCTAGATTAATTGAACAGGACAGGAAGCAGAAACAAGGGTTAAAAGCTTTTCTAAGAGTCTCAGGAATTGTCCTTCTGTACTTGTTCTTGCAGAATTTTTGGTATCAAGGCCAGTAGCAACCAGAGTAGTCCTAGGGAAAATGCTTGAATATTGAAATTGCAAAATTTTCCCAAACCAGAATTTGTTGCTCCCAAGTGATTGCCTGTAACTATGAAAGGGTATGAAAGTTGTTTATAGCTACTGGCTTCCTTTTTTCAGCATATTTTATTGAGTTGGCTGCTCTACTGATGCTGTTTTGTATCTCACTCTTGGATGACATATAGGTGCTGGAATTATCTTGCTCAGATTGCCTGTGGAGGGGGGTGGGGGAAAAGGAAGACCTGGCTTTACTGCAAGTATATTTGGGTGTGCAGCATGATGGAGTGGGTAGAGCAGTCTAGTTTAGACAGAATCCTGATCTGTATTGGCAGCTTTTAAACAGGCTGCAAAAGGTAACCGAAACAAGAAAACTTGATTTTCAACAGGCTTGAATTCATTATAAAGAGGATAGCAACTTCCCCTTTTCCTTCCTAAGAGAGAGATTAAAATCACTGGGTTTGAAAGTTAGTAGGCGAGGGAGGTATTCCCACTTGTATCAGTCGCTGACTTTGTTTTCCTGGGTACTTTTAACTGTTTCTGCAGTTCTCTGTGCTTCTGTTTTAATCAGTTCAGTAGGAGAATCTTTACCTTTGTTTTATACTGTAATATTGCCCATCACAAAAAAAGGATCTTTTCTCAACCCAGGCTTTGATTTGGTAATGGCAGGTAAGAACAGACATCCAGTAATAGGCGTGTTCAGTGTGCACATAGCAATCCTCATTCTGCAAGTGAAATCCCATGTTCAGATCAACAGTGTGTTCTCAGAATTTTCCATCTCACTTCCTGCAAGCCAGAAGAGAGAGCCTGTTTATAATACCAGCAGTAAATGGTGTGGTGTGAGTGTTATTTGGTACTGTTATCACTATTACCTTGTCAACCAGCTCCTCACAACCCAAAATAGTTCTGTTTTTCATCAAATTGTAGATTATGCGATTCCTAAAATTTTTGAAGTGTGAGTGTGTTTTCTTGTTGCTTCAGTGGGAAATACTATCTGCAGAAGATAGCTACAAATGCACAATTTACGAGAAATTTTAAGTTGTGATATTGAAAAAACGCATCTCGGTGTTTTTATTTAATTTCATAAGGTGCAAAAGCACCAGAGTAAGAATGAACTTAAACTGCTTTTATTTTGTGGAGCTTATGTGGATATTTGGGTATTGTGAAAAAGAAGACAGCCGAGGCATCTTTCCAGTCTTTCATTTTGTATCTGTCTTGCAAAGTTACTCCTAACTTTTGTTTCTGTGTGATACATTAAAGGTATGGGCAGTACAGTGCATTCAGCTTTCAGCTCTAAACAATTAAGCAGTAACTGCTTCTGTGTAGCAGTTTTTCTTTTCAAAAGTTGTCCAGATAACCTAGATGAACTGTAGCTCTCTCTATTCCCATGCCTCACTGACCAGGGGTTTTATGTTGAAAAGCATGTCTAACGTGAGAGTAGAACAGGCCCACAGATACTACTTGTCATCTTCTCAAACATGATCAGGAGTGCAGGTCAGTTTGGCTGGGATGCTGGAACTGAAGGAATATGAGAATATCTTCTTGTGTTTCGGTGATATCTGTCCTCACTGTGGTATTTGTGTCAATGAAGGATCTTGTACATCCATTGTTCAGGTGCCAGTAGTGATAAATCTGCATTTAATGATCTCAAAACATCTTTTCTAGTTACCATTTCCTTTCCCAGCTATATTGTTTAAAGAAAAAAAAATGGAATGGCTCTTTTTGGTGAATCTGACCTGCACATTTTGAGGCTTAGAGGGTATAATAGACAGTTCAGAAATACTTAATGTGGCCTGGAAAAGGCAAAGTTCAGTATGAAAGCTGAGTTCATCATAACACAGGAAGCTGTGCTGGGAGAACCTAGATTGTATAAATTAGTTTCTTTGCCCATTTGTGTTCTTTTAATTTCCTCCATAATTTCCTATGAATTTCCTGTTGATGACCTGTGACCTAGTTTGTAGATGAACTTCTGACCATATGTGATAATGTTGTAAATGCTATAAATTGGACTGTTTATCCTGTAGGCCAGTAAAGATGATGTACTAAATTTCATTGTGATACTTGACTTTGCCTCTTAAATTTTCACGACATTTTAGAGTGAAGTACCATTCTTCATTTTCATAGGACATTCTAAATTCTGCTCTTGTGAGACTTTGCATTCTTGGACCATACTGTGGCCTGTTTCACAAAATGTGAGCCTTAAACTAAATATTTTTTTAAACAGAGTGAAGCAGAAATATTTTTTTACAAGGTTTTCTTCAGATTTGTGTGCTTTTAGGTGTAATTACTGCATTGCTGGCTGGGTGAGTAGAGTGGCCAGAAACTTGAGAGAAGTTTATTGCCTGTAACATGAAGTTTGGAACAGCTGCAACCTTCACTTGTAAATTAGGCGTGTCTGCAGTACATCTCCTTTGAGGGATGGAGGACAAATTCCAGTGGCCATGGAAAGTTCACCCAAGGCCCGAGCAATCCCTCAGCCTCTGGTTTCTGGGCAGTTTCATGGATTCATTCAGGAGATGGGATTACAGGTGGGAGCAGATTGGCTGGCTGTTTGTCCGTGCACTGACCTCCTCCCCTTGCACTAATCCAGTCAAAAATTATCAATAAAGGAAGTCCATTTTCAGGGAATATTTAGGGGTTTGTAACATGTTACAAATAGATCCTTAGTCTCTGCTTTCATTATGGATGGATGTAGTTACTTTTCTTTCTCTTTAGATACAAATGTTCCATAAGCAATGAATTTCAAGAGTGAAATCTTAAAATGGTATTTGCATGGGATGTCTGCATAGGAATGGTTTTGACTGAAATGTTTTCATAGAACAGAGAAGCAAGAAATAGTTTTCTGCATTTTTTTCCTTCCAGCTTTAATGAAACCTCAGTTTCTGAACAACTTCTTCCAATTTTGTTGGAAAAATATATAGCCATCCCTAAATGAAATATTTTGCATTTTTTGCTTGTTGCTAAAATCATGAGATGTTTTCCTTTGAATCAATCTTGGGTTCAGTCTGTGTAATTATTTTAATTGCAGAAATATTCTTCAGCAACCATAGGTGTAAAATTCAGGCATGTTTTAGAGACCTGGCTTTAAAAATCACATTCTTAACTACCTCTTTTCACAAGAGGCTGGAGTAGCTATGTGAGACATTGTTTATATTAGAGCCACATACAGTAACTCTTCCCCAGATGTGGTCAGCCCTACTGCCTGTTGTGCAGCACAGTAAAATATGATTTATGTAAGTTTATTTAATTGGATACGTGGCGAGCCTGTGCTCTGTGTGCCTGTGCTGATGGTTCTACATGAGCATGTACCTCAAGGCTCCAAGGGTCTGGCTCTGTCCTTTAGTGGAAAAGTGCACAGAGTTTTGGTTGACTGTTTAGATAGGAAACCTTAACACACAGCAGTGCTCCTTCCACGAGCAGTGCATGTACTCATCTCTCTTGCACGTATTCTTGGCCTCCATAGGAGAATTGGAAAGGCTGACAAGAATGTAGCTGTAACTGCTGAGTAATTCTCCCTTTTAATTGGAGTCTGCCTTTGAATTAGGGCCACAGATTGGACAGCTAGAGAAACTGGGACAGGTTTACCAGAAACAAGGGTGAGTATGATGGCAGAGCACAAAAAGAGGAGTCATGGGCAGAGTTGCTGTTCTGCCAGAGAAGGCTGATGTTGTTGTGTTCTGGTCATGAGAAGTACGCTTCACTTTTACCAGCTCGCCCTTAGATCTCAATTTAAGTCCTTAAACTGGCTGTATTTAAATCAGGACCATTGGTCTTTCATTTACATGTCTCTGAGCTAATTTCAAAATTGATACAATATTTTTTCTGCCTACCAGATGATAATCTTGTCTGATTTTCATTGCAGTGCTGATTGTTCCAAACAGACCAACAGGTTCTACAGTATACAGTACACTTGGCTTTTTATGGTTATTCTTTTTTATTGTAACAGTGATCCCTTTTTCACACCCACAGCAGTGTACTTAAGTACAGTGAAGTGTTTCACTGTAGATTACATTTAGAGTTAAATCATGAAAAGGTAAGTTAAAAGAGTTGAGGTAAAAAGCTCAACATGCCTGTGTCATCATAATTCATTCACTAATTAATGTTGCAGTTGAATAGGATGGTGTGGATCAAGCAGTGAGAAAGCATACAAAAAGGTGTTGATACTGAGTTTTACTAGTGTGTTGGTGTCAGACCAAGCTTTGTCAGTACTAGGCATGTCAAAATTGTCTGACAGCACAGCTACCCATGGGAAGTGTCATTTTATCTCTAATAGCAAATTAGCTTCAAACCTGCTCCTCAGATCAGAGGGAGCATTTGACCTCTTAGGTACTCCTGAATGGATGGATGCATGTGTGTGGTTGCTGTGCCTAACTTTGGGAGTGCTATTTTGTTGTGGGGGACCAGCAAGAAGAAAAAGACATCTAAAACCTGCTCTGGTATATGTTGTCTTTCAATAGCAGTTGTGGATTATGTTTTTCCAGCAACAAGTAAGAACCTGAGAGTGGCTGCGCCAGACCCGGGTCTGTCTTGCCCACTGTGCTGTGTCCAACTATAACCACAAACAGGTATCTAAGGAAGTGGAGAGAGAAAGCAAGGGCGTCTGGTGCTCCCCCTGGTGTGCTTCCCATCCTTGGCTATTGGTTGAGGCAGTACAGTTTGTTTAGCAGTCCTGATGAAGCTTTGCTTGCAGGTGCACTCTGTGATAGCAGGCAGTGTTAGGGAGTGACAACCTCGCCTTGCATGAGGGGAGCTGCACTGTGGCAGCCCCAAGTTGTGTGCATTGTCAGTCCTAAACTAGCATTAGGTTTCATCCTGTCCTCTTTTGCTGCTTTTCCTAATAATCAGGAATATATGCATGTGAGAAGGAGGTTTTCAGGTTCTTGGTATTTTTGGTGGTACAAAAGCTGATCAGCTGTTAGGTCAAGAGGCAGCATTAATCCCATGTCTCCAAACAACATAGACATTGCAGATTCCTGTAACTTGGATATTAATAGGATTCATGTCATCACACATTCTCTTCTGAAGTCACGAAAGAAGCATTTGTTAATTATTTCTGTAATTCCATTTACTCCTTTCACATAGTTTTCTTCTCTTAGTTCCTTCCTTTCCTTTCCCTCTGAATTCTGGGCCTCATGAGCCCTCTCATCTTGAAGGTGACATGCCTAGATGAAAGGCCTGCATTAAGCAGGAATTTCTTGTTGTATCAACTCTTGACATTCCAAAAATGTCAACTTCTGATTCAAATTGCAAGCAGGATCTGGTGCCAAGGCATTAGCTGTTTCCAAGTCTCCTGCTTATTGGTAAAGTGGAACTGCTCTTTCAAGACAGCTGTTGACCTGAGAAAAGGATGCAGAAGTGGATCCTAATGTTTCGTGTCTCCAAGGTATCCCTTTTCCTTATTTTGGAGTCATTGGC
Source organism: Melozone crissalis (assembly GCF_028551555.1). Classification (NCBI taxonomy): domain Eukaryota; kingdom Metazoa; phylum Chordata; class Aves; order Passeriformes; family Passerellidae; genus Melozone; species Melozone crissalis. The sequence goes on along the minus strand of NW_026535784.1, from coordinate 26,906,741 downwards.
TGGCTCACAAGATTAATCTTGGTTCAGCTAATAGCTAAAGGCCATAACTTTACAGCATGACTTCCTGAGCTTATGACACATTGGGTGTCTGTAAAAGTGCTGGTTTTTTGAAGAAGGCAAATGTTCAACATCTCTAAAGGCTGATGGACTGCAGGGATCTCAAAATTCACATACCTCGATTTTCATATGGGCCTGAACTAACTCTATCCATGTGCTCAGTGGATTACCTTTGAAAACACTGGTGGAGTGTAGAGCTGAATATAGTCGCCATTCTCTCTGCAGAGCCACCTAAACATCCATCAGAATTATGTCCCAAGCCCTGTCAATTCATAGACCAGCATAACAGAAATATGCATTCTGAAATAAATTTCAGGTGTGTTGTGTAGAAATGGATGGAGACAACTGTGTGTGGTGATTCTTCCAGAGATTGTCTGTGTATGCACTGCACGTGGTCCAGCCTTCCCAAGAGATCCACTATGCACATTCACTGATGCTCACAGGAATCATCTTTTTGCTGTGTATGTACAAACCAACTTTGCTGCCTGTACTGAGTGCCATAATCTATTCATACATGTTTATATAATTTTACTTTATACATATATATTTATATATATGTTCTTTTTAAGACTGCTTTTTTTAATCTCCACCCTTCCTGTGAAGGTTTCTGTATATTACTTGTTAATGTAACATCAGAGCACATCCATTTAATATGTTTTAGTTGGGGAGGCTGTGTTTTATACCAATATGAGTGTATTTTGTTTATGCTTTGTGTAGATCTGCAGGTGTTTATTTAGCTGTGCATACTGTTAGTAATTGTAATTGATGTTGGAAATGTGTTTTCTAACAAGAGTAAAATATAAACATTGAAAAAACAATGCAAATGGTAGAAAATATAGGATAGAAGACAGTAAATACGATAACAAGTGATAAAATTTTCTTAATAGACTTCAGTTTAAAAAAAAAGAAGAATTTTCTCTCAGCACTCTCTGAATTTGTCACTTGTTTTATTTGCAGAACTGTTCTTTAACACCATTATAGCACTGAGATTCTCACAGGACATTGGCTTTCATCCACTCCAGTCCATGATCCAATCTGTCTAGTGGGTGCTTAATCAGAGTACCTCCAGAGTCCATGATTTATAGTCTGAAGCTACTATTCCACATTAAAAAATAGCATTTTAAACTCTAGAGCACAATGAAAACATAACAAATGTCATTTGCAGCATTTGAAATATTTTTTTTTTTTTGTAAATTTTTTGTAAAAGCACAAAAAGTATGTGCTTTTAATCTCTATTAACTAGGTTAGAAGCAGCAGCAAAGATCAAATGTTAAATGTTTAATTTGGTTTCTCTAATTGTAGGATCATTAAAAATCACCTCATTGACCATGAGGTCAGATTCTTCTTTGTATACCAGTACAATTTAATTGATTTTTACCTGCGATATTGCTGGTTTATGGTAGCATGAGAACAAAAGCAAGGCCATTGCGTTCATTGCTGGCAACAGTAGAATGGTTTCTATAGACAGAGCCAGGCCACAAAATTGGACTTCACTTGATGGTACTTAGGGAAGACCAAGGATCATTTGCAGTATGAAAGCCGTCAGGCTTTAGTCCTGCATTTATTAGTGGTGTTGGTTTATTCCTAATTGTCTGGTTTAAATCAGATCATCACACTGCTGTGGAGTATCTCCCTTTGCAGTAGCTGTCACTGCAGTGGGTGCTGTCACTGCTGTGGCAGTGGTGGTGCCCTCAGTGTGCTCTCCCATGTGCATTGCAGCTGGCGATCCCCTGCTTGCACAGGGGTGAAAGGAGGAGCTGCAGCTCCTGGTGCTCAGCTAGAGGGGAGGACCCTGAGGCACTTAGGTCAAGAACATGTAGGTGACAGAAGGGGAAGACCTGGAGCCAGAAGTGGTTACTGCTGAGCATTACTTGTAGACTGTTCTAAAATCAGGGCAAGATGCCTGGTGTTGTGGTGAGATGTCATACATTGCTGAAATGTGCAGTGGTGTGACATCACCAAGTTTGCCTTTCCTTCCTGTGATTCTGACCTGTGCCTTGCTGTCATTGCAATATGGCAGTCCCTCCCCTTGATTTTACAGCAGAAAAGCAGGCAGAAAACTGAAGTGTTCAAAGGGATAATTCTTTGAGTGGAGGTTGCAGGACTTTTCCCTGGTAGTTACAACGAGCTATTAAAGTGAAAAAGACCCAGGAAGTCTTTGTGAGCTGTGTTTTCCATCCCTTTCTCTCATCTCTCCCTTCTGGGTAGTTTGATGTCTCTTTGTATGTCTGGGCTTTGGCTTCAGTCTTACCTCGGTACCTTGTGGTGGGTCACCAAGACTTGTGGGAGCATAAGACCTTTGAGGCTGCTCCCCTCTCTGTCAAGTTTGCTTGAGGCTGTCCAGGAGCTGTGATATGGAAGAACAGTGCTAAGAGATCCAGCAGTCCCCCACGCATGCCATTATGAAACCAAACTGTCCAAGAAGTTTACAAACACGTCTCCTCTGTGGAGACCCTGATTTCAGATGTTATAATTTACTTAATAGTTACTTTATAGAAAAATTATGGTTAAACCCAAAGCATTTTACTAAATGCAAAAGCTGTCTTTAATCCCAATTTCATGTTTTCTTCACAAATTAACACATTCTTTTCTGATTTTCCCCTTTCCTCTTTGAGCAGTGGAGAGGAATTAGTTGGGTAACTGCTAGAAACCTGTAGGCTGTGCCCTCTGTTGTAAAGCATAAGTGCTCCTTTCTACTTTGAAGCTAGGATAGTATATTTAATGCAGCATCAGGGGGAACATTGGATGTGTAAATATTACAGGAGCAGACCATAAATAAAGTTGGAACATTCAGCAGCACTTCACAGCACTGAAATGAAATATATGAAGTGCAGTGTTAGCAAATGTTTATGTAAAACATGCTACAGTATTACATTGAACAATTACACCTCTCTTATCTCAGGCATTTATCTCTAGCTAAAGCCAAGTGGCTTGCAGGTTTAAGTTGCTCAGTATTTTTGAAGTGAGTGTGGTAATGACATATGCTAAGCAGCTGCATTTTATGTGTGAGCATTTTCGGTATTTTTCTTGGCCTGACTACTTTTATCTTTGAAAACACAAATGTAGTCAGAAGGAAAAGGCCAAAGTCTAATGAGTTTAATTGCAAGAACTGATGTTGGCACTTGCATTTAAATCTTTTCTTTAGTACTTGCATCTCAACTTTGCCATTTTTGGAAGTCTTTTGTATAGAAATACTAATATGAGTGTAAGTCCCTCTGCCAGCCCTCTTGTCACCTCTTTCACAGCCAAAAAGGGTTGGGATGGTACAGTGATGGGTTTGGATGGTGAACTCTGAGATCCCTTGCACGAGGGGCTGATGGCCTGCCACCAAGTCTGTCTGACCAAGCGTTTGTGAAAGGATGGGTGTAGTGCAAGCTAATTTGTTGAATATATCATGGCTACTGCTGTGTTGAAAAATTGTAAAAGCTGCCTGAAACCAGTTCAGAGCAGCAGTGAGAGTATATAAAGAGTATATATATGGCTTCTTTAAAGTGATCTAGAAATCATAGTTATGCTCAGCTGTTTCTTGGTATGCGTGGGTCTGTTGTATTGGTTTTGTTCTTTGAAAAGGAAAAGACGTAACCTGCTTTTGTAGATAAGAAATTCATGTTTGCTGCATAGTTTTTTCATTTAGTGTGTGAATCACAAAAGTTGGAATCTTATGTTGCTTGTCATGCATTCATGGTTAGAGAAGATGACATCATTGTGTTTGCAGCTATAATTTACACGGAAAAATAGCATTAAGGATCAAATTAATATTGAATTGATAGCTGTTCTCATGATAGTTCATCAAACAGGACCAGCCAGCTCTTCTTGTGATATTGGCAAATCTCTGTGCCTTGCCAGTAGTGCAAAGCTTGGAAATACTGTGGTCTGGCTTTGGAGGTCAAGGGTGGGATGTGCTTTCTGGTGATTCTCAGAGCATCAGCAGTACAGAACAAGTGAAGCCAAAAGTAGTGATGTGTGAAGGAATTTATAAGCTGTTTTTGGCAGGATTTATAGCCATTTTTTCTCAAAACGTCACTGACAAATCTTTCTTAGACCAAGGAAACAAGTTGTATTTCAAAGACTGTGTCACCAAGAGAAAGAGACCATTTTTATTTGTTTCCTTTGCTGTTATCTTGTGGTGTCTGCTCAAGCACCTTCATAAATCTGGTGATCTGACAGTGTCTCTATTCTGAATTATTTTCAAAATAAAATAAAACTTTTACCTCTTCATATGCACTTTACCAGCAACTTTCAGATAGTTTCCTGTTGTAATTGTAGGCAGTTTGACCTGTAAAATATCAGCAAGTATGAGCAGAATTTCAAAAAACTGTATCAAACCACTGATTTTGAGCTACTGTTGTGTCTGCTTTGCTTCTGGTTCTCAAAGATGAGAGTCCATCTGTGCAACATTTTTGCACCTGGCCTTTACCTTGAACCCTCCTGCTTTTATCTCACCCTCTCTTCTGGGTGCTTGGTCCCACCCAATGACCCTGCTTTCTAGCAAAGCTTCCTTCCCACACCTTTGCCTTCTGCTGTTGTAAAACACAGGCAGAGCTAGAAGTACAAAGCAAGACCAAGTTTACTTTTACAGGGGAATCAAAATAGAACTCTGACTAATCAACATAAGCAAGGTGTCAAGATCTATTGGATTTGGGAGTACAGTCAATTTCTCTTCAAGGTGAAGAGAATAATACTGTGAATAATAAAATACTGTATTTGGAGAAGGAATATTTTTGATTTTTTTATTAGTGGGTGGTGTGCGTTTGTGTACTGTCTTTATATGGATTTATTTACTTATGCCCAAAAGCAGTAGTGCTTTCCTCACACTTAGGATCTTTTTTACTGGGATCCAATGCAGTGCAAATCAGTGTCTTCTCAGTAGAGATCAATAAGAAGTCATAGCAAGTTCAATCTATTTTGAGGTTTTCTTGCTGTCTTTTTATTAAAAAACAGCTTAATTTAAAAATCAAAACCAAATATTGTGCACCGATCATCAGCATGACTCATTTTGTGTTTTGTGGGTAAGTTGTTTTGTTGATTTTGCTGATTTGAAGCTTTATGGTTTGGGGGAGATTTAAGGTAGTTGCATTTATTGTTTGCACAAGCAGTGTGATATTTTGTCTGGAGATGACAGTGGTATGTTCAATTAACAGTTTAAAACTACTTAAGTAACAGTTTAAAACTACAAAATACCTGCTTGTTAGGGAAAAGTCACTAGCAAAAGCTGTAGCAAAATGATCTTGAATTTTTTAAACTAACAAACAAACTTAATCCCAGAAATACAAATTCAGGTGTAGCATCTGGGATACTATTGTTCCCCCATTCTTAGGCCATTTATTAGAAAGAAAGAAAATAAAAAAGAAACCAGGAGTGAAAGCCAAAATGCTCTGACTTTCCATCTAGTCATTCTTCTGTGCAAAAATATTTTTTTTAGATCACGTGGCTCACTTAGGTTGCACTTAAGCTCTGGTGGCAAGAGTACTTGTTCAGGATTTAGTGCATTCAGGACTTTAAAGTAGTTGACCCAGACTTTTATGTTTGAACTAAAATAAATAGGCATATGGCAAGTGGAAGAACATATAACCACTATGCTGCCTGAAAATTCTTTTGAGGTCAAGAATTTGAAAACAGGAACCTATAGTGCAGTTTGTGAATACAATAGGAACAGCTGGTGCTCAGCACTTTTGAAAATGAGGTCACTTTATTCTTGGTTGAAATGTGCAAAATGGGTCATCTGGGCACAGGCTTAAGACAAAGGCTGAGCACGTGGCCATTTATAACCAAGTTGTCCATGTTTCCAGAACTAGTTGGTTAAAAGGATTCAGTGAAACAAGGAAACACTGGGATAGGTCTGCACTATCCCAACTTTTGGAAGCATAGCTCCTTATCGTCTACCAGGACAATAAATCACTGCCATGTATTTTCAAAGATCTGCTAATGCTGAGGATGACATCATCCATATTTTCCACAGTCACCCCTCCCTCTGATGCCTTTCTGCTCGTCCTTCACATAACCTACTTTAGGAAACACTGCTCTATTGTACAGTCCTTGGGAACGCTGCCTCTCCACCAGTCTCAGCCCTGGGACTTCTCTGGTCCTGCCAGCAAAACAAAGGAGAAAGTCCCAAACATGCACAAACTCTGGAGCATCATTAGCAAAATCTAACAGTGCATTAGGAAAGATAACAAAAACACTACTTAGAGCTGACTTATGATTTTTCATTATAAATATTCTGTTAAAAATATACGTAGGTTAATGGCATTAAGGCCACATTTTACACTTTGTTACTTGGACAGCTGTTGCTAACACATCCAAGATGATAGCATGAGTCATAGGATACAGGTATATTGGCAAATTTGAGACTGATACTGGTTGCTGTTGAGTGTTGTATGACATACATAAGAAGTTTGACATGAGAACTTTTATTGCATTCAATAAGAGTGTGCAGGCTCTTCCAGAGCCTGCCTTCAGTGATCCCTATAGCCTGTACAGACTGGCATCTGAATGAGCACCTTGAGTATCAAGATCATAGGAAAAATTCAGATCGGAATGAATCCCAGGTGATTGCAGTCCACCTTCTTCCATGTGAGGCCATGCCATTCCTCTCAAGAGGAGTTGAATCTTTGTGCTCAAACAATGCTTTTTAAATCAAAGTAAATTCTGTTAATTTATTTGGAGAGTACTACATGCAAATCACATTGGCTTGAAGCCCATGCTAAGGTAAATTGCCCATGCTAAAGTAAAGTTAATTCAAGGACTACTCATTTTGTCATTAATGATCTTACCTAGAAGGGTATTTTGTTAAACCTAGCCATTTATTGCTTCAGTTGCAAAAATAATGATTTTATTGATTGCATAACACGTCTGTGTCTTTGTTCGCATTTTTCATGCAATTTCGGGACTTGTTGATGATTCTTGGCCCAAGAACGTATGTAGTTACATTGGCAAGAATAAACAAAGCAGAAGGAGAAAACACCACCCTGTTCTCAAATCCTGTGTATTTTGTCTCTGAAGGTGGACTTGTGCTGGAATTATTCAGGGCTGCAACTCATACCTAGCACCACATTTCAGATGAGCCCATGGGAATGCTTCTCATTATTTTCTTATAACTGTAAGTTTAATTTTCTAAGGCAGGCTTGAAGATTGCCTTTGTATGAGTGAGGTGATTTGCCTGTCTAAACCAGGCTTACATTTTGGCTAGTCTTTAACAAGAGCTGTCAAAATGAGCGTGGAGGAACACAACAAAGTGGTGATAGCAGCAGTACAAGGAGTTCTGGACTGGAAAAGCAGAATGCAATTAGACATTTCCACAGCTGGCAAAGTGCAGCGAGTACTAAGCTGGGATATCAGCACACATTGCTGCAGAACAATGTTGCTTCTTTGATGGAAGGAAACACTTTTCAAATCCAAACCTATAGCACACATGGTACAACATGTGGGTTGTAGGTTTAGATTGGAAAAGTGTTTCCCTTCCCTCAAAGAAACTTTCACTGAACATTGATGTGATAAATGACAGCTAAGTACTTAATATGAAGATACATTACAGGTTGGGTTTTTTTCTTTTACTACCACAAGGCAGTAAAAAATAAAGAAATACTACTTTTTGATACCATGTGGCTTTATTACTTTCAATTTTACCAGTGCAGGAAAGTGCTTAAAAAGTGCAGAAGATTCCCACAGTGTCTTTCTTGTTCCAGAGGTCTGGCTTGGATGAATTGCTGCACTGAAGTGTAATTAATCACTAGCTGCAACATGGAACAAGGGTGGCTGGCATAGCAGATAGAAGAAAAATTGTCTGCAGGATGCACAGATGTATGGGCCATGTCTGGCGGAGCACTGGTGTTGTCTGTCTTGCTGTCATGACATGAATTGTGTCTCTCTTTTGACTTCATTCCAAGTTTGAGTAGTTTTCAGGTAACGAGGGAGGCTGTTCTAGCTTTTGCAATCACTGTAATTGATTCTGGCTTTGCAGAAGAGGTATTTAAAGAGTAATGGCAGTATTTAGTAGTCATTTGTATTTAATTTCACCCTCAGTTGAAACTGTTGTTGAACTAATAAATATAACACTCTCTAAGTTACTTCTCTAGGATATCAGGTGTAGTCTTTCAAATCCTTGCAGAAGTTGCATGCTAAAGAAGTCAGGTTTAATGCGGATCCCACTTAGAAAAGAGCAGTGTCTGGCATCCCTGCAGTACCTTTGATGTGACCATATTTTCTTTATTAATCAGAGCTGAAAGCTTTGTGCATGTGTTATGTGGATAAAACTCTGTGTCCTACAAAAATAGAGCAGTGATTTAGGAACTTGGTATTTCCCCTTGAGGTGGGACATTTTCTTTTAAACTTTCTGCACAGCCAAGACTGGAAAGCAGCCCTTCAGAAAAGTGTAAATATCAATACAGGAAGGTTGCAAGCCAGTTCTAGTTCTGCTGTAAATATTGTCATTGAAAACCTTTGAACTGCATGCGTCCCCTTCATGTGGAACAAGAGGAATAGAGCTGTGTCTCAAAGCCTCTGATCTGCTTGAAAATAAACTGTCCTCAGCACAGAGACCATGGAGCAGTTTTAGGCATGCCTTTAGAGGACAGTGCACAAGCTCTGAGTTGGGTGACTATTAGGGAAAGAAAAAGGTGTGTTCTGGGATAAGACTTCTGCATGCAACTTCAAGGAGACAGCTGAGATCAAACCTTTCTGAGACCACAGAGCAGGGCAAAGGGAGGGGCCCAGAGGCGATCCAAAGTTGCCTCCACCAATCTTGACATTCTCTGGTAAGCAGCAACAAAAGGAGACTAGAGCATAACCTAGAGTGTGGGTATCTGTGCTGCAACAAGAAAGACTGTAAAATCCATTGCCTTGGATTGTAAACTTAGGCATTTTAAGCACAAACAGCTCACTGCCTACCAACTACTTAGGTCAACCGTAGGGTGCTTTGCTTCCTTAAGGTAATGACTAACAGCTCTGATGTCTTCCCCTGTGAAATGCAGTGTTGCTGCTTGCCATACTCAGTCTTGGATGATTTGTCCAACCCCTTGATTCAAACAATATTCAGGGTGTAATTAGCATTGTCTGCAATGTTCTAGTGTTAACTGTCATAAGAAATATTACTCAACATCTTACCTGTGCTAAAATCTTATTCACGTGCTTCAAACCTCCCCCCCAACACTTATGTTGACTGCAGAAGAAAAGTTTACTTAACAAGTAAGGCGTGTTTGTGTGTATGTGTACATATCACAAGTACACAGACATGTTTGCTGTTGCACTTTTTCACTTTTCTGTGTATTTTTTGTACATTCTCTATTATTTAGTTTGTTCAATGCAACTTACTGGAATACTGAACACTGCATCTCCTTTGTTGGGTTTTTGTAGTATTTTCACATTTTTATTTGAAAGCTGTGGGGACCTATGTAGATTCTTTGTCATGCATATGAGCACATTATGCAGGCTTACTTTATTCTATCTCCATGAGTCTTGTTTTAACTGTTTTCTGTCTTCTGCTTCTTGTGCTAAATGCTAAATCACATGCATGATGCTTTTGTTCTCATTTTGTGGACAGATGACTCCCAAACTCTTGAGACCCTTCGTAATTCCTCTTGTCATTATGAATGCTTATATCAATATGTATTTTTAGAACCATTTACTATGCCTTGTGTATCAGCACAAAATTTGCTTGAAATACTCTTGGAGATCATGCACAATGATTTGTTTATGTTGCTACAGTGGATTTTCATTCTTATTTCATTTAAGTAATACAGTTTTGCCCAACAGTTATATTCTAGTTCTTCAAATGCTTGGTGTCAGATGCTTTTGTCTTAGTCTTTTTCAAGGGTATTTTGATCAACAAACTTAAGTCTTTGCTGTTTTAAATTGATTTTCAGAGTAATTCATAGGTATCTAAAAATACTTGTAAAAATAATTGTAGTTTGATTCTGAGGGGAAACAGTGGGAAGGACCAAGAGACAATTTCTTAGGACCCGTAATGACAATGAAGTTTTGGTTTAGCCTGACCTCTGCTGGGTAAGTTTTGGACTTGGCTCTTCCTTACTATCCCAACACAGCACTGCTCTCCATACTGTCAGTGACCTGTCCATGACCAGCAGATCAAGTTTTGACTCTACAAGTAGAGAGACTTCACCTGAATTCAGGTGCCTGATGTGTAGCTGAGGAGAAAACGCCCTTCTATTCTTGTACTTATTTATTTTTTATTGCACTTGGATACCTGTTGTGCTGGGCACATAAAATAAGGGATTGTAAATGCTGTAAAGTCTTAAACTCTATGTACTGAAAGAGAAATAAGATGCAAAAGAGATGGAGGTGCAAAATATATGCAGAATAAAATATTCTCCTGCATTTTATACTGCCATTAAATTCTGTCAGTGAAATAATAGTGCAGCAAAGAAAAATCCAGATTATTAACTATTGTGTGCAAGAGAAACCTCACTTTGAAATTTGGGTTGTGTGGAATAAATCATCCTTTGGGAGCCTGGGAGCTCTTATTCCCTCTTTTTGCAGCATAGCCATTGCCTTCCCAATCCCTGTGTGGAACAGCTGAGTTAAAAACAATTTCTATAAATGATACATTCATTGAGTTGACTCTTGTTTTAAAACTAGCAAGAAGTCAAAAAGAGATAGGAGTAATTCTTAACCTTTAATCATTCAACCACTGTCAGATAATAGGAACCTGTGTGTGTGTGCATGTGTGTGTTAGGGAGTGTATAAATGGGGAAAACTGTTGGTAAAATAGACCCTGTCCACTCTGAAATGAATAGTCCTGTCAGCAGTGAGGATGTAGGATGTTGTTTAGCATTTAGGTCACCTCTTTCTAGTGATTTGATGTTAATCCCTGTTTTCCCAAGACGTTGGGAGAGCAATGGGCATTGCCTGTCTGCCCCCCAGTCATTGTGGCTGCCAGCATGGCCAGAAGGGTCCCACCACAGCGCCAGCCGAGGTCCCTCGTGGTCTGCAAGGAGAGACTCCATAATGTTTGCCTGAGGGTTGTTCAAGACAAAGCTGGTGTACAGACCTGATACCTGTCATCAGCAAGGAAGGGAAAAGGGAAAAAATGGAAATGTGGGGTACCATATTCTCACGTGTCAGTTTGACTTGACTGAACGGTGCTGTAAGGGAAATGGTGTGCATTCGCTGTTGTGGCACGTGTTCAGTATGCATCACTGTGCTGGGTGGTGGGGATGTAAGTGATACTTGTTTTATGAGGTATTATGGAACTTTGAGAACTTGTTAAAAGCTATGACTATAACTTGCTAATTTTTTTTTTCCCTGAGAACTGACACCTAGAGACTGTGAAACTATCCTGATTTGTTAACAAGTTAAAACACTGGAAGGGAAAAAAACCCAAAACATTTTGAGGTTAATTCTGGCTGCTTGTACTCAGTTGTATTTTTCTTTAAATATGTAAAGTAAGGGATGTCCTAGTGCATGGGGAAATAGGGCTTCTCATTTCTAACAAAGCTTGTATTCCGTGTGTGGAGGTACAAGCTCTGCTATGAAGAGAAGGGGTTCATGGAAGTAAAGTGTAACACCTGGTTGTGTATTCTCAGGAGACATGATGCCTGTGTAACTAAATATATAACAAGCAATAGAGATTGGTAACCCATGGAGGCAACCACTGGAAAATTAAGTTACCTCTCAGGTAGATTATAGGCCTAGACTGGGAGAGATTATGGGTAGATATTAACAGCATGTTGAGCTGATTGCTGACAACAGAGCTGGTTCCCTTTCTTTCTTGGCTTTGAACCTTAATTACACCCTGATAGTGAACCAAGAAAGAAAAATAAAATACAAAAAAACCCTCAAAAGAATCCTACAGCCCCCAAACCTCACCCACCCCCTCCAAACCAACAAACAAAAACTTGAAAATGACCAAACCTCCAGCCCCTAAAAAAGTTTTTGAGAATCAGCTTTGGGTAGTGGGTTGTGGGAATGAAGTGAAGGTGTTGCTGCCTGGGAGGAATTCTGACTTCTGCTGTAAACTGAGCAGAAATTCTTCCTCTCCACACCACCAGGTTATCCTGTGATTAGCAGTGCTGAGCAGCATTTGGAGGCTGTGGTTTCCATCCAGCTTCCAGTCCTGCCATTATCCAGGTCAGCAGCAGAGGCCTGTGTCCAAACAAATGCTTGGAAAATGTGTTCAGGATGCTTATTTAGCAGTGGTTCACATGTGCCATCCACAAAGGGCCATGCTTTCACTCCCACAGTGAGCTGAAGAGCTTGTTAGTTCTGTCTCTTTGGTCTGGGTAGCCAAGGGTGCTGATGCTTGTTTGCTTGTAGGTCTGCCCTGGTCATAGATTTGGTTTGCTTTGAAGGAAAATCATTTTCCAGACAACTTCCCCTTAAAAATTCAGGTCTTCATAATGCATGGTGTCAGCATCTACTGGAAATCTGCTCAGGATAGGTCTCTCTCTCACCTTTTACTTTAAATCTTTTGGTTTTTTACCTTTCAGCTTAAATTTTAAAAATGACATCCATTTCCGTAAAGCTGTAGATGTTTTTTCTCTCATGAGTTTAAAAACTGTCTCTATTTGTTCTTCATAACTATTTAGATCCCTTCCTGCTCCCCCTCTACCCTTGCTTCCTTCATTTTCCATCTCATTCTGGAAGAGCGTTTCCCTTTATTATATCACGTGTGCTCTTGTGTGCTCTTTTGCTGTGCCCCATCACTCTCAGCCCTCTCCCCATCCTTTCAGGCAGGATAGAGCACACTTCTAGTTACCTGTACTTTTTATCTTCTTTCTGAATCTTAAGCAGAGCTTTTCTGATCTCTCTGTGTGTTCTGGAGCAGAACATGCCAGGATCAGGACAGGGTGAGGCTGAAAGTGAAATGATGGAAGCAATGATTGAGAGTCATCTTGAAAGTAAAAAGTTAACTTTGTGATTCATTATCTTCTTTACAAGAGCTGGAAGGTTCTTTCCATGTTTGTACATTTAAAGTGCTTGCATTTTGAATGAGCTCAGGAGATTATTTGAAGATGCAAGGTGCTGGGATGAGAGTTTCAAATGCATTGTTCGAGCACATTTATGAGCTTTGGAGTCTGGCATTTGTCACATCAAAACATTTAAATTGTTCTCTGGTTTTTTGGTTTTGTTGGGTTTTGCTTTGTTTTTTTTTTTTTTTCTTCTTTTGAAAGAGGTGCAGAGGGGGTTAGTCAAAGAATAGGGATAATGGCTTTAACAAACGGAAATAGTTTGTGTGAATAATTCCAGAAGCAGGTCCTTATTCAGGCATTATTAGAAACACATTTTAAATCACTTTCACCCATATGTTATTGTGTGCATCCTTTGAGTTTATAATAGAAGGTGGTACAAAATCAACTCCCAATACAAGGAATTCGCTTTCTGAAGAGGTTGCATGGCAGCATCTGGGGCATTCCTGAAGGATCATAATTTTTTTTTTCCTCTTTTTTTCCCTTTTCACATGCTCAGAATTTACTTGGATTATTGTGGCAACTTTCTGCAAAAGTACAAAATCCTGTTAGATAAAGCAGAGGTTCAGGATGAAGTTGCTAGCTAAAATCCTTTTCTGCTTCTGCAAGTTTACCTGTGTCTCAGTTTACTGCACTTTCAGAAAGTTGGTGCTGCTTTTTAATGGACATTTTATTTTTTTCAGCTAATAGCTGGTTAATGAATAGCCCTGACTGTTGCAAGGTTACAAGAATGATGCATCCAATACAAGAGAGGCATTTGGAACATGGGGACATTTCCAGTGGTATGTCTGCCTTGTTTTGTGAGACACTATTTATCATTAAAATGACATTTAAAACAGCTGGTGTTAGGTGCTTCACTTTGTGACAGGCAGGAATTATGTCACAGGACTTGTCTCTTTTACCTATTGGTAATAGATAATGAATATTAAATGATGCTATTAAGGATCTGGGCTCCAATAAGAGGCAATAGAAAGACTTCCAGATAATCTACTGTTGACAGCAGACCTCAGGCATAAGATCACAGAAATTACAGAAAAATGTCTGAATGTTGTGTTCAGGTTTCAAGAACCTGTCCACCAGTTGGATCTTCTTTTCACAATGCTTGTTTATAATTGCTATTTGGTATGTTCTCAGGCAGTGAGAAAATGACAGCTTTTCATGGGCTTTGAACATTGATGAGCTTTAAGACAAAACCACAGCAGATCTTTAAAACAGTTTGGGAACTTTTGCCATGCAGCAACCAAAACTTGTTTTTCCAGGGTATTTTTGTATACTTTAGAAATGGGCAATACAGAATGTTTTGCTTAGTATGATTTGTTCACTTCCAGAAAGGTTACCCTTTCAGATCCCTTGAGCATCAAAGTAGGAACAAACTGAGAGCTGGCAGTCCCTTCCTACCTAAATGCTTGCTTAGGTGCTCCAAATCTTCTTCCCAGGAGCAAATTGTCTGCTCTGAGACTCCCACCTCATTCACAGAAGTTGCTTAATCTGCAGCATTGTACTAGCTCCAGCCTGACCTGAAAAACCCTGCTAGCTTCACATTCTTCCAGCAGCAAGCCTGTGCTGCTAAGCTTGTTAGTGTCCTTCTGAGCTGATAAGCAACTTGAAAGGTGGGGAGGATGAAATCGTGCTCTAGACAACATTGCCATTCTGGTTCCTTTGCTTGTGGCATGATGTTATCACTTCAGAATCAAGATGGAAATTACAAAAAAACATTTTCAAAGCAGTCCTGCTGCCCTGCAGGGGTTTGTCTTAATGCTTGCTCCTTTGTAGCCTGTTTTCCAGGTATTCAGATGCTTTTCCAACTAGCGTCCTTCCCACAGCTGCCTTCTGGTAGGGGCCTGATTCTGAAGGTAGATGCACTTGGGGGCTTTGAGTCCCACCTCTTGCAGCTGCTGCAGGTGACCGTTAAACCTTTCCATGAGTGATCAATTTTTAAACCAGATTTTGTCCCCACTGTTCCTCTTAAAAGACTCTGCCATCACTCACTGCTGTCATGGCTGGCAGTCTTGGTCTCAGTTCCAGTCTGGATTTGCTGTTTGCTGAAACTGCTGTTTTCTGGGTGACGTATGGTGAGTGTCTCCCCCAGTGCTGGTTACTTGGATCCTTACCATTTGTTCTGCCTAAATGCATAGCTCAGCTTAAAGAGTAGCAAACTTCTGTGGTGTAAAATTAGGTATTTTTTGAGGTTTACATTTTAACTGAGAAGGATTGTTGAGATGGTTACATTAGATGCTGAGTAAGTTTTTGGAGAGAATCTGTTCTATAGTATGTCAGCTGTTTCCTTTTGGTTTCTTTTCAGCTTGTTTTCTCTGTGAGTGTGATGAACAAGATCTCTGTCTCAGACTCAAAATATTCTGCTTTCTTCTTGTAACATTTCTTCAAGCTTTTTTTTTCTCCTTCTTGCATGCATGAAGTACTTAATGCCCTCCATCTGTATGAAAATGTTTTGTATATAATTCTAAAAGCTCCCTTAGGACTGTAGACTTTTTATAAATGGAGCAATTTAAACATTTTCCACACAAATGGGCACTTAGGGCAAATGTCATTATAAAAATCGTAAGAATATTTGTTAGATATTTTCACAGTTTATTGTTGGGGTTTTGTTTATTTTTTTTTCTTTCAAGATCTGCCTCTGCAGTCTTAGTGGAAACTGCAAGTCAGAGAGAGTCAGCATGATTTATGTTACTGGCAGAGCAGTAAGGCGTTTGTAAGGCTGGGAAGGCAGGCATTAATAAGGAGGAGAAACAATAGACAGTCTTCTCTGCTTCAGTCAACATGGTGCAGGTGTTGAGGCTGATGTAATGCTGCTCCTGCTTTCCTACTCTGAGCTGTACATACATATTTATAAACACATGCGAGTCAATCAAGACTTGTGTTCACAAGATAAATTAATCTCACACAGATTGAGATACAGAACAAGGCAAAAATGCTTCAATCCAGCTCAGACTAAATGAAAGTTTTCATTTTAAACGAATGTGTTAAGATTCTCAAGTTTCACATGAGGAAATACATGATACTGGATGTTCTTGTAAGGACATATGTTGAAACTTGTTTTGTAAAATTTGAAGCTTGCATACTGTTGACTAGTAGACAGAGGCTCTATTTTGTGGAGGTTTTGGGATTCTAAGGAAATTGTTTTCTGATTTGAAACAGAGCTCCAAAGTAGACAGATTTCATGTGTAAGAAAATCCAAAACCCAGTATTTTTAGATCACATAGAACACTTAATTCCAGCAGGATCAGACTGGTTTGTTTCAAATTTGACTGTTTAAATGTTTTAAATATTGCTCTACCTAATGCAGTCTTTTAGAACAAACTAATTTGAAGGGAGAGAAAGAAACACTTCTTGCAGGAATGCCGTAACAGGAAGTTCTGACATTTGTCAAAATATTTCTCCCTTTTTCTAAAATTAATATGTAAAAAAGTATGGTTTTCTAATACAATTTAATATCAGTGGAATTGTATTCTACACAGTAGGATGTCTGCCATTCTTTGTGAATGTCATCTGTGTTTTGGGAAGATATTGCAGCAGTGGATGGAGAAATGCAGGATCCTTCCTGTCTTCTGCATGTTATATCCCACTAGAATGGTCAAAATCTGATGTCTAATAGACCATATTCCTTGGGAAGCTCAGTTATTGCAAGTGACGGTTTTTACCAGGTCTTTGGAACTACTGATGAAAATGGGTACATGCTGTCTCTGTAAGAACAGCACTATTTTAAAACATATTCTTGGAAAGTGTGCTTGCTACTTATTTCCTTGTTTATTCCAGCTGCATGTCCTTACTTTGTTTAAGTCTTGATGGTCTGTTGGATATGACAAACAAAGCTTGCTTTTGCAAAACTTGCCCTTTGTAGTTGAAACCAGTGCTGATAGACCTGAACCCGGATGCCATGAACATGAATGGAATTTTGTAAGCCTTTTTAAAGCCTTTTGAAAACTCCAGCTGTCACATGGACCTGCTGTCAGGATGGTGACTGTGTCAGTCATTTTAGTGATGAGTGGCCATATTACCGTGCAGTTTTGTGATAACTGAGCAGTTCTTACCCTTAACTGCCAGCTCCCAGAGCAGGAGGTCCTGCTTCTCCACTGCCTGTGCAGACTGCCTCCTACTTTGCCCTGAGACAGGATCTCCTCTGTCTTAACAGACAGGGCACCCAGTTGGAGTTTGGCATACAATTTTTTTTTTTTTTGGCAGGAGTAGCCTTCTGCCAGGTTAGCTCCCTAAACTAACTCATGAGAGCAGATCTAGCATAAATGTGGGCTGTCCTGGCCTGGATGAGGACTGCAATGGATAGATTGCCTTTAGGTTGGGTAGCTCTGTTGCACAGTTAGGCATCTATGATGAATGCTTTGACAAATGATGACTTGTCTGTGCAAGGACTTTCATTTTCCTGTGAACAAAGGAGAAGTACCACAGAATACCACCAGCGTGGTGATGGATTCCTCAGGCCATCTGAAGTAGTGCTTATGATATCCAACAGTATCTTCCAGATTTTCTTGTCAGGCTTTAGCATAGATGAGTACATAATTTCCATCGTACATTGATGTGAATGTTTTGAGGATGGGTATGTTTGGTCTTTTTATTTCTTGTTTAACCCTATTACTCTCTTATAAATGAAAGATTTCTAGCATGGGAGATACCATTTTGAATAAACTATTCAATAAGGTTTTCTAGACACTTAAATTTCAAAATAAATGAAGTCTAAGGAGGCCAAACATATATCTAGGATATGGCATGTACTAAGAGGTGTATAGTCAGGCCAGAGCTCTCTCCGCCCTGGTCAGCTCTGTTAATGTGAGCCAAGTAACTGCTGAACCACAGTGTTCAACACAGACCACAAAAACTGATGCAGGTACATTTCTGTTAGTTCCACTCACAACACTGAATGCAGCACAGATGTCTTGAGTAGCTTTCCAACATCTTGACCATTCCTTGCTTTTCAATCAAAGCTGTTTTCCTGGTGCTGTTTAGGAACTAAAGTAGCCTGCAGGAGTTAGAGTGTGCTAGATCTGTCCTGGAGTTTCTCCTGGTGGTTGGAAGAATCCAGGTCTTCTGTTTGAGAAACTCCTGGGTCCTTACTGGTAAGTGTGGGGTCTCAAATTTGGTTCATGCTGTGAGTAATTTACTTGATGATCATTGGTTCAGTTCAGGTTGACATTTTTAAACCAGCATCTGAGAGGGGTAAGAAGTTGGAACAAATTGAGTGCCTAGTCTAGTTAATCTTTGCCATAATCTTTCCTATTTGGCAGTGAAGGAGAAAAGAGCAAAAACACCTGAAAGCTTACAGCTTCAGAATTTTAGTATCTGGGCACATCCTATATATGGAGGTAGTAATTAGATAATTCCAGGGTTTCAGTTAACAGAAACTATGTGGAGAAAGCTAAGGGATTCTTTGCTTTCAGATACTGCAGAAATATGTGACCATCAGATTATTTTGTTATTTTCTTGAAATGCAAACAAGATGTGCCAATAAAAATTATGGCTGTTGATTATAGGCTTATCATCCTCAAGCTAATATTTATGGCACATCTTCTACAGATGGTCCAATTTGGTTGAGCAGTTGCTAGTTTAGCTGTAAGCTACTGTCAGTCAGTTTGTCCTGCCTAGTTGATTGCCACATTTTTCCTCCTGTATTTGAGGGAAAAGGGAATCATAAATGTTTAATAACTGAAGATAGATGATTGATCCCAAAGTCAAATGCCAAAACTGATAAAATAATTTTGAGTATTTTTTTTTTCCAAAGGAAAATTTAAAAATAGCAGTAATTGATTAGTATGTTAAGCTGAAGCTTGCAAGGATGAAGTGATCTTACTGTTTCCAAGGCCTCACAGATAACCATTGTATCTGAAATATGTTGGCTCCATCTAAGCTTGGTTGTGAAGTCCTTCAGGCAGGGCCAGTCATTCAGGTCTTGTAAAATGCCAGACAGAGCCGTTGTCATCCACTAAAGAACCATTTCCTCATATTTGACTTGTAGAGAAAGCAATGGATGTCAGTGGCATTAGAGAAGGAAATACAATTGCCAGCATGTAAAGGTCTTGGAGATGATTGGCAAATAGAGAAGCCAAAGCAATACTATGTGAAATTGATGTACAGGCTAGAAAATGTTTCAGCACAGTATCGTCATATGGCTTTTTAAAGCAACTTTGCACTGTCCTTGCTTGTAGCTTCTGTGCTGAGTCTTGGTCTGGGATTTCCTGTATGCCAGAGGTTGCATGATCATAGGAATCACCTGCTCTTGCTTTTTTATACTGCCTGGCATGGGGAAATCTGATTTATAGAGGGGTTGGTTGGTTGGCTGTTTTTTTCCACTCAGCTCTTCATTTATTATGAAAGGGCAGTGCCAGTGTTCCTGTGGATATTGGGTGTAGTTGCAGGGTGAGGGAGATCCTAGCACTTATGCTGCCATCCAGTAGTTCTCAGTCTTGCTTGGAGGGGGTGGGAGTTGCCTTTCAAAATTTATACTACTCTGCTGAGTTACCTTCTTGATCTCTTTCATCCATTGTTCAAGTGGAAAGTTTCTGTTTAGTTCACCTCATCTCCAGTAATAGTTTGTATGTCAAAGTTTGGAATGAAAGCATTTGTGCTTTAATGTGTGCACTAAAGCACAAATTGGACATCTTCCTTAAGTAATTAAAACAATGGATGAGCTTATAAAAAGAGGAATATTGAAATTCAAGCTGAATGAGTGGTTAATAGGCTGCCAATCTGAT
The DNA here is from genome assembly GCF_028551555.1 of Melozone crissalis. NCBI lineage: Eukaryota > Metazoa > Chordata > Aves > Passeriformes > Passerellidae > Melozone > Melozone crissalis. Next base: position 26,887,042 of record NW_026535784.1, on the reverse strand, counting down.
CTCCGGTCCCTCTGTGCCTGAGTGCTGGAGGCACATGAGGTCCCGGTGCTGATTCCTGACCACAGCACGCTGCAGACACCTCCTGTGTCTTACCAGTGTTTGCCCAGCTGTGTCCCAAACACCGAATTACTGTGACTGTAGTACTGCTTTAGCTTTCTTGTAAATATCCATCCGCTAGGTGTGGTTAGGCTGTGCATGTTGCTGATGCCTGAGGACCATAAGATACACCAGCCCTAAAAACCAAGATGTCCATTTACACTTGTGAAGAAAGCCCTGAGCCCAGGTTCAGAGAAAGTTCAAATTCATGCTCAGGATCCACAGCAGGCACCTATTGTTACCCTGTGATTTGCCTTCATGAACTTATTCTCCTGATTGCTTTTGATGAAACCAAGAGAGATGGACAGTGTGGTTCGATTTAGCTTTCAATTTGCTCTATAGCTGTGGTTTTTGGCATGTGTGCTGATCACTGTTTTGACAAACCATATTTTGGTCATAGAACCTTCTGCATCCATTAAAAATAGAGGCAGTGGGTCTTGCTACACTTGTTGCGCAAAAACGTTTCCATTATGGTTGCCCTTTCAGACAATAGCTTCTAAATATAGGTGACTAATCAGCTGAAATTTTTGCCCAAGTTCAGATTCAGATTCTGCTCAATAGCAGCCAGAGAGGAGCATTTTGCTGTTGGTCCTTTGACCTCCTTAAACTCTAAAAACAAAACAGCAAAAACCTTGGATCAATCCTGAAGCCGCGTTGAATTGAAAGTTGCATAGAATACTTGATGAGTATTTTGAAGTACTTTTGAAGTGGGAGGTGGGTTTAATGGCAATGGCTGTTCAGATTTATTTCTGGCATCAGCAGCACACATCCCATCACATCACTGCCCTCAGGGAGGCAGAGGGGTTTTTGTCCCTTTGTACTGCTTTTTTGGAGTACCAACCCCAGGGTTTCTTGTGAGGACAGAGTGCTTGTAGATGAATTGGATGGAAATCTGCTTTGCCATCATGTAAAATCAACAACCTCGAACAAAAACACAAAGCTCCACGACCTCCAGGCCAAAGAAACCAATCAACAAACCCCCCCTTCTTTTATTTTAGTTTCTGAGTTCTCCCTGTCTGGGATTTTGGCCGTTCCTGAAGCAGCAGCAGCAGCACACAGGGGTGCATGTCCTGTGGGAGTTGCTCACGCATCCAAAATGGCTGGGGCGTGGGTGGCCTTTGCTAGGGGAGAACACTCTGCTGGCTTTTGGTTGGAAATGTTGTGCAAGGGTGGGAGTAACGTCCCATCTTCCGACTAGGCGCATGGTTGCTTTTTCTCCGTGTTTCGGGGCCTAAAGCGTTGGCAGCTTTCCGGGATGGGTTCGGCATGGGCGCTGTGGGACCGGGCCCCGCGTTGCCGCGGCGGAGCGCGGGCAGTCGCGCCTGGCCGCTGCCGGAGGCGCCGCTCGGTGGGTGCCGCTCGGTAGATGCCGCGTCCGGGGTACCGGGGAGCCGCCGGGCTGGCAGGGGCGGTCCTTGCCCGTTCGGCTCGGTTGCCCGCCGTGCTGCGCGGTAAAAGCTTCGTCAGCAGCGCGGCGCGCTGGGAGGCTGCGCTGTAGCGGCGGGCGGGTTGTGCCGGCGGGGCAGCGCTTCCCCGGCGGGCGCGGGTGGTGCCTTGCCCTGAGCTCGGCATTGGCCTGGGCTGGCTGCAGCGGGCCGCTGGCAGGTGCCGGTGCCGGTAGAGGCCCAGCGTCTCTGCAGCGTTCCGGTGCACGGAGGCGGCCGCGGCGCTGGCAGCGCTCGGCGCTGCTGAGCGCGGGGATCGTGTCGATCGTGTCTCCCGGCACGGCTCAGCCCTGGGAAGCTGCAGAGCTCAGTGCCAAAGCGAGTAAGTCTGGTCTATCTAAGCACTTCCTTTGAGGTTCTTTATTGCTAGTGCTGGAGGGCAAAAGAAACAACCTTTTTAAATAGGTTGCAAAATTTCAAAGCCTATTTAAAGCACACTGAAGCATCTCGTCGGTCCGTCTGTGTTGTTTTTTCTCAACGTTTTTAATAGTTCTCCTGCTGCAAAATAGAAATATAAATTTTCCAGACTGATGGGTGAGACTCCAGGTAAAGCCTTGATCAGCTACTGCAAATCTGTCCAATGTTTTCCTCCAGTTCTAGAACAGAAATTGGTATTAGTGCCTATGCTCATAGTGCTGGAAGAATCTCCCTCTCCAGCTCCTGTTGGGCCTTAGTAAAGAATCTCCCTGAAGCTGCAAGATACTCTCACACTGTACAATTGCTTGCACCACAGGTCAGACTGAAGATTGTGAGCCAGTCTGTTTTAGGACTTTGAGATCTTAATCTTAAAATCTGGGACAGTCCCTGTGGGATAAATTATGCATACATAGTACACCTGATGTGTTGGACCTGCTGCTCATGTCAGATAAGACTATATGCATATAGTAGCTAGTTTCCAGGTAGCCTGAGTTGCCAGTCATCTAGAAAAGTGAGTAATTCAAAAATATGGGAAAAGTCTGCATCTGTAGGCATGCATGGGCCATAGGATTTCTGTGAATAATGTAGGTAAGTCTGTTGTCACCTGGTATCACCCTTCCTTTTATTCCTCCTTCCCTCAGCCGATATTTCTAGACTTCCTTTTGTATTTTTTTTCTAGTCACTTTCTGAAACTTATTACTAGCTTTGAATACTTGTGAATAAACTAACCAGCAGACCCTTGAGGAGAGTGGTCTGACTGGTGTCTATGCTTGCAAAATCAAATGACTGAGGAGTCCAAAGGTATGAAAGTTGTTTCAGAATTCATCTCCCATGTAATAGCTCAGGAGGTAGCCTGCAGTTCATTCCATTACTTAGGAGCTGTTAATGAAAGCAATACCTTATTTTACAGTATTATGGAAAAAAGGATGCATGCCAGACAAAGACAATTTACAACCCATTTATTTTCAGCATTCTCTTAATTCCCATTATTTGAAGTAAAACCCATCTTCTGACAGACCAGCTTCTTAGTTCCCTTAATCCTACAACAAAGTGATAATCCTTTATTTGTGACCTCATAGGCTGTTGCTACAGAGAAGGCTGTGATATCAGAAAGCCAACACTGTGACTTCACTGTTGGTGGAAGCCATAGTTGAAGATGACCCATTCTGGAGGCCTGGGGGCAGTTTATATCCTTTTAGTATTGTGCAAGTGCTTCCTAAGGAGCAGTATCTGGCAAACAGAATTGCATAATGCCTGTCTACCTAGGTGATGAATGAGACAATCAGAGGCCGCGTGTGAGGGGAAAATATGCGGTGATTATGTTTTCAACGTAATTTTTGCCCTTGGAAGATGTTATCAGGAAGAAAACTGTCACTGGGAAGCTACACTCAGCTTTTGTATCCTCAGTCTCCAAAGATATGAAGAATACCAGAAATGCACTCTCTAAAGCAATAACTTCTTACTCTGTGTACCTTAAGAATATAATTTTGTAACCCTCAGACTTTTCTTGGAAACACTAATTACATCAAAACTTCCATCAAAAAATGTTTGTCAGGAGCAAGGCAAAAGACATGTAAATCACATACAAACCTCTATGCCCTAAAGTAGACTTTTAAGCTCTTGTTTGTAAACTGAAGTATGAAGGAGAAGTGTCCAAGACTTTCAGGTATTTCCAGATACCTTACATGCCTGGATTCTTTTTACATTTGAGTGTGAGCTTCTGTGCCATGTTCCAGAAATGAGTGCCTAAAATTAGGCTTCTTAGTAAGTCTTGATTTTAAGAAGTACTGATAGTACAGCAGCACTCAATTGAGATAAAGGGAAATGAAAACCCACATCAGGTTTGAAGCTGCGACTATTAGAAACAACATATGGCAATAGAAGCCACATTTGGCTCCCTTACTATCTCTGCCTTTTCCCATAACAGGAAGATTTTACAGAAATAGTACTTGCAACTCTTAATGTCAATGGTTATGTACTCTTGATGACTGAAGCTATCCGAACCCAGAAAAAAAAATACCAGTAGAAAGTTAATTCCTTTGTTTAAACATTTCGTTTTTGAATGCATCATGATCATATGATTGAACAACAGGAAGATATATGCTTGCCTGTAACAAAATTAGTATTTTATTTTTAGTCTTGTTTATTCCATTTTTAACTTCCACCTTTTTGTGCATGATACAACAGGTCATGCAGATGAATTTAGCAGGATTGTGCATGTACTACCAACCCCATTGATAAAACTTCTGGAAGTTGTACAAGCTAAATCAGGTTAAACAAGATACTCTTACTCCAAAATAAATGGCTATTTATGTAGGTATAGTTACACCAAGATAGTTCTGACAGTAAATTAGTCTTTTAGACCAAAGTCCTGAGGTCAGTTTCCATCTTATCCCTGTTACATAGATGTTCTCCAAATTATGTTCCAAGCTTGTATCAAACTGGACACTGCACAACAAATCCATGTTGGAATAACTCAGTTAAATGCAGTACCAGAAATGAAATACCACAGTTTAAAGCAAAAATTCTCATGCATTATGCATAGGCTTTGCAGACCATGCAGGACACCCTTTGGGTAGCCTCACATTTTCAAGTTCTTGTGGATTACACCATCTTTTTATGCAACTACACGTGCATGTGTGTTTTTAAGAGCTGCTCATAAAGCAGCAGAACACTTCTAAAGACAGTATTGGTGATAACATGCTGAACTGCTTTCACATGTTTCCGTTCAAACTATCCAAACCATTAACATGCTCCCTTAGTAATGTTGTATGTGTGTCTTATTAGCATGCACACTACTAATTTACTCTCAACTTTTTTTACTGTCCTGTAAGCTCCCACCCTTCCCCTAGCTTTGATCTTTCATCATAAAAGCTTAGAAGCAGCTTTTTGGATATGAAGCTAAATGTTTCTTTTTAGCTGTTCTGCCTGTTCCAGGCACTGGGAGGGGAGGAGGGCTCTTTCCAAGGGAGTGTAGTAATATGTGGGTACCCTTGGCAGGTGCTTGGTGCTCTGCTGGGGATGCTGCCTTTCCTGGGCCCTTGGCACCTGGGCTCGGGCTTGGGTCTGCAGCACAAGATAACATTTGTTCTTTCGGGCTTATGTGCAGTGCCATGTGTAGAGCCATGTTTACTGATAATCAGAAGTGCTTTTGCAGCAGAGAGCCTTCTCAAGCTCTGGTTCTGACCTAACTTAAACCTAACTTAGGTTTTCACCTAAGTAGGGGGTGTCCTCAGGCCAGGAAGATCTGGGTGAGTTAAAGTACTGCCTGTGGAGATTGCTTGGTGAAAGAATATGATGGTAACTACAAGGACTTTTTTCTTAATGGCCAAGAGTAAGGAATTACAACATGGTGACAAGATACAAGGGAAGACTTATTTTGTTGTTTTAATGTGTCTTAGAAAATAACTATCTTGCTATGGCGTAAAATGTAGTAATTCAGAGTTTGGGTTTATGTATCCTCTATGCTTTGATCTCAACCTGTTTTGATACATTATTTTTTTCTCACTGTGTCCTGTGTTTGCTTGTGAAATTTGTTAAAGAAATTATCTTGATTCTCCTTTTGCTAGCCTTTTGGTTTAGTTCAGTTGAAGGTGAGATCATCATCAGCTCCTGAGATCATTTCAGGAATCTAGCCTTGATATCCTAGTTTAGGTCTCTCTATACTGAATAAGAGGGCAAAGAGACAACTATTTTTATGTGCTCTCATCTTTCAGAAAACTGGGTCATAGCGACACTCAGGGAGCACAAGAACTCTACGCTCTAGTGCTTTATAAATGCTTGGTGGAAGTCCAAAAGAAGAGTCTTGTCAAGCTCAGTTTAATGTGGAGAGGAGAAAAAAGAAGGATGGCCCCTTCTGGGCCCTGTAAATGGTTAATGGTGCTTTGTGCAGCAGGGATCAATACCAAATGTTTGGGGTTTAATAGCTATACAAGAAGTCTGAAGGATGGAATGGATAATGAAGTGGTAACCCTGTCTGTCCGATCGCAGTTGTTCAGGTTCATTAAAACTGCGGAGGAGGATTTCAGAGGGGACTAGCGACAGCTGAGTGAAACAGCTGAGCAATTCTGCAGAGTAGTGACATCAGCACTGTAGGATAAAGCAGTGCAGTGGGCACTGACAAAATAGTGCTTAAATTGGTTAAGTTTTGTGCTTTTTTAGGAGCATGGTCTCTGCGTGTTGCTGGAGTCGGTGAATGCATTAGATGAGTCAGGAGTGGTAATTAAAAGTCTAAACTTATGGCTATAAATGGGGAGGTGCGTAAGAAGTCATACAAGAGAGGTTGCTCTGTGAAATTGGTAATTTTATCCTTTTGGATACTATGGTTTTATGTACAAGGCAGTTTTCAGATTTCTGAGATTTCATTTAAAAATGGTAGAGCAGCAGGTAGAGATGTATTGCTGTTTAAAAAGTAGTAAAATGTCTGTTGTAGGTTTTAGTTTACTGCTTCCTGTAAATAAGTGCTCAGTAAAATTCAAAAGTAAAAGATTTATAAAATGGACAGGAGGAAATATTTCATCCAGTGAGTTAATTGTGGGAAGCCCTGGTTCCAGGTACTGTCATTTATTTGGGGAGGTCGGTTTTGGTTGCTGCATTTGCTGATAGTTATACTCATTGGGATAAAGAGTCAAAATATGCCAGTCCCTGAGGATCTCAAAAGAACTGTTTCTGGAACAAGGGCATTTCCCTTTAAGGTGCAGTATACACTAGTGGTAATGTGTGCACTTGGATTTCTAATGCTTCCTTTATAAAATGATTGATGAGCATGAGGCAGGCAGCAGATTTGGTGAGTTGCTGAACTGTTGTGCCATGGCATTTCCTTTGTTCCCATCCTCACAGCTAATCCCCACACAGGTGAGACCAAAGGACACAATTTGAAAGAATTTTGAACCATGGTGGGAAGCAGGGGTCATTGCATCTACCTCATGCAGGTAGAGCATAGGGGCAGAATATACTAATACAGCTTCTTCATGTATTGAGGTGTAAAATATTTCAATTTCACTTTAAAGTATATCTTCTTAAGGGTACTCCAGCCATATTGAAAACTCTACTGTCGACCACAGGGAAAAAAATGACCCAGTAAACTCTCAACTGCTAAGTCTTTGGAGCATCTAACCTTTTCCTTTTAAAAGCACTTTGGCACTAATTTAATTGATTCCATGCCTGGCCTTTTCATCAGTTCTCTTCTTGCCAGGAAAAATTGGGCTGTTAAAGGCTGCTGCAGTACCATGGGACTTGTGTTCAGTGTTGCAGGTTCTTATTTTAACCTGATGTTATCTGCCAGTCATCACTATTGGTTTGAAAAGCTGTAACCACTGCAGTACTGTCTTTGGGCTGAAAATCTTTTAATGGTTACAGCAGTCAATATAAATGAGAGAGAGTGCACTATGTCTTCGGGTTGTGTTACTAATTATCACTTCACCTTTCAAGAATTTTTTCTGCTGATTAGATTCTTGCTGAATGTTTGCTGCAGCATCTCCAGCCACACTGCATGTGTTCTGGCTAAACTGAAGAGGATAGTGAAGAACATCTTGTTAAGACCTTCAACAACTGTGTTTTGTGCTTTCAGAAGTGTTTGCAAAGGAGCATTTTTATCTGTGTTTTTAAAATTTCTAGAAGAAAACATCTAGGTTTATCTTTGTTGGGTTTTCTTTCTTTTGTTTCTCATTTGCTTACTCTCTCTTGCCAAACTTCCTCTAGTGTCAGATTTTTAAAATGCTTCTATCTTTCCTTGCATTTGCTGTTTGCTGCCAGAGAACAAGCAGGCTTTGTTTTTGAGGGAGTGGGGTGTTGGTGTGGTTGATTACAATATAGCATTAACATGAGTCAAATTAATTTGATAGTAGCAGATTTCTATGAAAAAGCCCCAAACCCTCCTCTTTTCTCATTTTGTGGTCCTAGTGACAAAATATATTACAGAATTCTTCTGTGTGGTTTAAAATATCACATACTTTCCAGTGAGCTATAATTTAAAGAAAACTCATTTAGCAGTTGAATTCTGAAAAGACACAATTGTTTTAACTGGTGGGCTTTTTGAGGGAAGGAGTTACGTTGGTTGCCTTGGTTCTCCCTTAAGACTTGATGTTTTCATTCAAATGCTGTTTCCTGGGTGGTTGTATTAGCAAGTGTCACACTGGATAATGATTCTGTCCTGCATTAGGTAACACTTAAAACATTGTTTGTTTTTGGTCCTAGGTTTTGAGATTCTTTTTTAGAATGTGGTAAGCAGAGATGCTTAAAAATGGATAACAGCTGAGAAAAACGGGATGGTCAAAGATCCTTAATCATATCCACAGAGCGAGCTGTTGAAGATCGTGGTTTTGGGAGTCAAACCTAGAAATATTTGCTTCAAACTCACTTGCAGTCAGCATAAAAAGGTTAACTGGAACTGCTTGCTCAGTTGTAGAGTGGCAGTGAGCCCCCAGTAAAATACAACTGTGGGGAAAAAAGCAGGGTTTAAAGTAGGATATTTCTACTAAAAGTAAGGAAATTGCAATTTCCCATGCAGGTGGGAGGTTAGCTGGAACACTGGAATATGGTGCAGAATTCTGGTTGTTGCTTTTAAAGGAAAGTTACGTAAGTTAGAGTAAATGTATAGGAGTCCTCTAACAGGATTAAAGGGACAGGAAGGGCAGACATAGAAAAGAACTCTAGAAGAGTGTGATTTTTAAAAGCCAGTGCACTGAGATCTGAAGGAGAGGAGGTGTGTTCTCTGCTAATAAACTGGGGTGTAAGCAGCAGGAGTAAGAAAAAAAAAAGAGGAAGGATATTTAGCTCCTAGACAACTAGCACAGAAACAGATGGGTTTTACTTATTGAGATTTTAGTGAACTTAATACCCTGATCATGTTTCCTCTTGTGATTTCTTAAAGAACCAGGAGATTTGTTCAGGTAAGTCAAGCGGAACTTATTAGCATACTGCAAGTAAGTTGTTGTTAGTGAAGCACTAATATGTCAAAATTTCTTGTATTAAGAGATTTCCTAAAGAAATGGAAGTGTAAGTTGGTATCTTTCTGATATTCCTCAATCTGGTTTCTTCTGAGACCACAGAGTTCCTGCGCTGTGTTCCTGGTGGATGGGTGGTTCCTGCTTTGTGAAATTCATTCTTGTAGAGCTGATCATGATGACCAACACTGAAATTAACTCAGTTGGTTGGAACATGGTTCTAAAAACACCAAGGTTGCAGGTTTGGTCTGCTTATGAGCTGTTTACTGGTGTTGGACTTGATGATCCTTGTGTGTCCCTTCCAACTCAGAATATTCTATGATCCTGTGGTAGATGGTTATGGTCTCTGCAGCTACAGTTGCTGAGCACCGATAGCTCATTTTAGCCTCTGAAATTTGGGTAACTGGTACAGGCAAGATGGACTTGCACTCTTGATAACCTTCTTGGCTTCTTTTGAGCATGTTCTTTTTTTAACCTTTTTTATTTTCTCTCATGTGTTACCATGTGTGTGGGTCAGTGTGTGTGTATCCCCATTTTAGCATATTCCTTTCTTTCTCTTGACTTTCCCTCTAATGATCAGGAAGGGGCTGTGGCAAAGGAGGGGAATCCCAGGCCCCAACTTGGGAAGAGTGAAGGATATATGTAATGTAGCTAAGCTAATGTAGAGTTTGACAAAGGAGTGTGTGCAAACAAAGAAATTGGGATTTTTACATCATCTGCTTCCTCAGTGTGGGATGAAGATTGATGTTAAGCTGTACTGTATTTTGTACTGGTCTGCTTGGATGCACATGCATGCATGGAGTTACACAGAGTGTACTGTACTGTATGCTATCAATAAGGCAGCTTTTGTTTTAGTACCAACCTCCGTCGTGCTACAGGCGGAGATGTGGAATGGAGGAACAGAGCACCTGCCCTGGTTGGGGAGTGCATGTGGGATTTTCACTAGGGCTTCCTCCTGTGAGGCCGTCCTGTGACATCGCTGATGGTGGCAGCACTGGTTTGTCCATCAATTTCAGCTCTTCTAAACATTCTCATTTATATTTCCCCCACTGCTGGTCTCTCACTTTTGCTCTCTGCTATGCTTGAGGTATCAGGTATTTCTTGTTGTTGTTAATACTGCTTAAAGGGCTGTGTAAGAGTGCTGTAAACTGAGGAATTTGAGTAAAGGCATGCCTAGGTGCACGCACACAAAATGTCTGTGCATGCTTGGTGCATTCCAGGTATCCATAGGCATCACACATACGAGAGGAATTGTCTCACTGAAAGAGCTTGCAGTTGTATTAGTCTGTTCAGAATACTTGAGTTTGTCCTGAGCATATAATATGGATTCAAGTGCTAGAGAAATTTGGTAGAGAGAAAAGCTGTTTAGGCTGCAGTATTAATTACCTTTAGCTTTCTTCTGTCAGTGTTTTAACTTTGGTGTTAGTTGCAAGACTACTGCAGCAAGAACTTGTGTGTGTCTGTGAAAACAGTGCTGCATGCATGAGCCCATTTAGCTTTGCATGGCAGCTGTCTGGTGCAAAGGGGAAGAAGATTGGAACTGTTGTTTTTACTTTCAATAAGTGCTTGGTCTAATTCACTTGTTAATTTTTTTTTTCATGGAGTGGGTTTTGTTGCTGTAAAGTGGGTGTGTACTTAGTAGACAATCAGAGTTTCTGAAGGACAATCCTAGGAGACCCAAAACATTGTAAATGTCAAGTTGGATTCATTAGAGATGCTGTGGCTGATGCTGCAGCTCCAGGGAAGGCAAAAATTCTGTGAAGCTGAAGGAAGATTTGCTGGAAGGAGGCCTTTCAGGGAACACAAAAATTGCCGACTGTGTGTATAGCAAGCCCCCATCTTTTAATGTTGAGATTATGGCTACTGTGTAACTACCAGTGTGGTACACTTGTAAATCGATCTGTATGGCTTTGCTGCTTAACAACCCCCACAGACCTGTGGCCAAAAGTGATGTTTGTTCATACAACAAACTGTAGCTGTATAACCCAGCTATTTACTTGTCCTCTTGAAACACACAGACCTGTTTAAGGCTTGGTTGGACTCTCACTGCCAGGGTTTTTGAAGGGCCAGGGTGGTAGTGACTTTTGTACTTCATTCAGTCCTAAGCACCTGGTGTGTTCATTTGGTGAAACACATAGGGGAACTGCCTGTTCCAGCATAGCACAGGTGAGTCCTAAAGTGCTGTGTTTCAAAGTTCTGTGGATTATGTGCCTTCTTTGCTTCAAACCATTTCAGAATGCATGGAATATAGGATCCTTTAAAGAGGTGCTTTGTAGCAAAACTTCCTTTTTCCTTTTGCACCTCCATTTTGGCATATTGGTCTGATTTTGATGATTAGGCCATGATTAGAAATAGTTCTTTTATAGTAAAGTCAATTTTAAGTGTTTCCTTCTTTTAAAAGAATATCTCAGAACAACTAAAAATGTTCCTCTGAAACAGCAGCATCTGTCTCTCATCTCACACTATTCCTATTTCTTCTGTGTCTTCCTGATACTTTACCTTAGCATATCCTCACCAAGTAAAAGAAAACCTAGCACTGGGAGTGAGATCCTGACACAGTGACCTCGTTCTGAGCATTACCTTCTTTGTCAGTGGTAGCAGAAGCTGAAGCAGCTCTGCTGGCCCTCGGCTCTTGGAACAGTTTGACATTTTCTGTCTGGCATGGTTTCAGGGCTCACTTTGTTTTAAGCCCAAATGGTGAATGGGATAATGAAAAATAAGCTTTCAAGAACTTGTCCACTGCTTCTAATTTTTTGATTAACAGTTCACAGCAGCACAACTTTGATCTAGTGTACAGCAGAGCTGCTTGTTACATTTAGATCTGCAGCATTCTTCAGGACTGACAAAAGAGAGTAAATCATTCTTTTTAATTAATAGACCCAAAACTGGTAAGTGTAATGAAAAATAGTGAATAGTTAAAGAAAATACTGCTCTGTGTATCTGTATGCCCATGTATGTCTGTGCATTTATGTTTCTGTGTATAGGGGGAGTTGTGCATTACATCAAGAAGATATGTTAAGGGTGATTTTTTTATCTTGACTAGAGGGTTAAAGCTTTAACTTGTCTGTGCTAATGCATGTAAATAGCTTTCTTGTCCACTTAATGAGAAGGCTGGCTTGTTATCCTGTACAATGCAGCTGGGCACTGTTCCAGAAGCATAGGCACTTCATTTCAAAGACAAAGAAGCCAGCGCAGACACAGGGAGAAACCTGGAACATTGCGCTGTGGATTTTTTCAGAGCGATGACTCATTTCAGTTCACAAAGGATTCTGGGCAGGGTAGTGAGAAGTCAGGTTGGCTGATCCATTCCTATGACTTCACTTTGCAGAGAGCCAGGGAGAAGAGGAGTGACACTGCAGAATCCTGAGGCACTGCAGTGGAGAGGTGCTTTGCAAGACTGTGAGTGCCTTCGGAACAGGGGGTGGTATCAGAACGTGATTTCAGCCATTCCATGGAAACAGGGCAAGAGAGAGAGATGTTTTCAAAACACTGTGTGGGAGTTATATTTGTAGTCCCTTTTAGATTCTTCTCCACCTCCTCTGTAATTTCTTAACCATTTATTTCTCATGCTTATATGAGAATTGCATGAAATAGTGTTCCTTTCAGTGGACCTGCATAGATAACTGCATTTTTTTCTTCAGTATGCCCCTATTTCCTGCTTTGAGAGGTGGGTGTTCAGCATATTAATGCTTAAAAGCATGCTTTGTTTTCCTTCTTTCAGGTCCTGTGGCACTGACCTATGCTGCATTCAGCCAGCTTCCACAGTGATATAAAGCCCCAATATGCACATTGTTGTTACATCACTGCTTCTCTGGATACTGTGCTGGAGCATGGAACCAGACCATAGGGGTTCAGGTAAGTCCCCCTTTTTTAACATATTGTGTGCCAGGAATACAGACATGGACATTTATTAAAAATGCATTTGAAAAATATTGTTTGGGGAAACACATTCTAAAGCACACAATATATTAAAAAAACACAGTCCCCCCACACCTCCTTCCCAGGATAAGCAACGCTACAGAAATCTCCTCAACTGAATCCTCTGGGAAAGTTCCGTGCTCCAGCAGAAACTTTTTATGATCATGGTTGTAACACGTGCTGGGATATCACTTTGGATCAGGAGGCAGCTGGCCACAGGACATGAACAAAGAAATGGAAAATTAAATCACAGGAAATACACAGGATGAATGCACGTAAGATGAGTCTGCTGACTGTGGGTAATTTAGCACCTACTTCTGAAAGTTGGTGCCACTTGGTGAAGCTGGAGATCATTATTTTAGCTAGGTCTGAATGATTAAAAAGATCAATTTACACAGTTGAAGTTAATAACTAGTAAGGAACTAGAACTCTGTTTAGGTTTGTTATATTGGTTATGGTAAGTTTGATGTGTTTTCTTCAGGCTGTGTAGATTTGGAGTGGTCACATCCTTGGAAGTGTTCATTACTTATTTTGATAGGTGTGCATTTCAGAGTTGCAGAGGGAACTTGCTTGTTAGTGAATGAATGTATTACTGCATTTGTTGAGCCTTTGTTTAAGCTGCTCTTATACAGGAATAAATGGAAAAATCTTTAATGTATTTTTTTATTGTTGTTTTCTGTCCTCTAATATGTGTATCTGTCCAGTAAACACAACCTGCAGCATTTTTCATAAAATACTCCAGGAAATGTAGCTTAAAAGGAGGATTTAGGCTATGTCTGGAAACCGAACAAGCAACATTTCTTCTAATTTTCTTTGTTTCTGATTTTGTCAGTGAAATGGGATCTTTTCTGTGTTAGCATGCTAGTGCAGATTCAAGGTACTTCACAGTAGTCTGGTTAATACTGAAGAAATCTGCATATTCCTCCTTTTCCCTCCTTTTGTTCAGTCAAATGGGAATGTCTAACTTAAAATGGCAATTCCTTGTTGTGAATTCACATCAGAGTAGGTTTGCTGCATCTACTTACAAAGTATTCTTTAATTAGCATAATTCAGTCAAGCTGGGGTTTGGGGCAAAATGGGATAATTGTGCAACCCAGGCCAGACATGTAACTTCTTCAGCATCTGTCCCATCATTAAGTAAATCTGAAAGTGTACTTTTTCTAGAAGAGACGTTTTACTTTCAGTATTATTGGGGGGAAAAAAAGATAATATTCTAGGCCCTCCTTTGCCCATCACAAGTAGTTTTGTTAGAAAATGACCTTTCTGTAGTTATTCCAAGGATGAAATCATAGACAAGTGTTGATGACAACAGGCTGTTGGCGAGAACATTTTTGTAGGGGATTTCTATTGCAGCCACCACTGTAATCATGAGATGCCATGAAGTTACTGTGCTCTAGCTTGATGTTTTCTGATTAATAATGTAGTTCTGTAAGCAGCAAAAGAAGTGAAGTCAGATTTCCCTTGTCAAGTGTTTTTTGACTGGATTCTGTCCTATGTAGTGGGAGGTTGCTATGCCTGAAGCTCTGTATAGATGTAATGTGTAGCATCTATACAAAGTATACATCTATACAAGTGTAGCAAGCACTTGTTTTAGAATCCCTACGCTTGTCTAGTGAGGCTCAATCTCCAATACAAACACCCAGATTGTGATTGTGCAAGCCTCATTTTCTGTGTAAACCAGGCTAAAAATTGTGTTTAAAGGTTGTCTTGGGCCATAAGAAACAAAAGATTAAAAAGGCATTGAGTGTCTAAAGAAGGGCTTTGACTTCCTGTACTTTACAGGACGCAGTGTGTAAATCAGAGGGTTTCCTCCCTGTTTCAGAGAAATAGGGTGTATAAATTCTAATATAGTATGATTTTGCACTGTAATTTCTTTAATTCATATACAATGGTTGTACTGAATTGGTTCCATTTGTAAGTCAAGAGGTGATTTTTCAAGTAATCTTTATGCAAAGTTCATGAGACAAAGAGTTTGACTTCCAGGTCACTTCTTTCCAGCAGTAGAATCACTAATAAAAAGTCTGTCATTGGTATGTAGTTGATAGTTAATTGCTGATACATGGTACAGAATGTAGTCTGCCTCATTTTCTCTCCAAATGGTGTTACCCAGACTTGCAGAGAACAGACACACTAGATACACTGGCACAGGAAAAGTTCTGGCTGGTATGGGTTCAGGATGTGGGTTCAGCTATGTTAGACCATCAATTTCTCATCTGTATGTTAAGGATAGTTATGGTTCCCAGTTTTTCAGAGTGTTTGAAAACCGCTGAAGAAAAGTGCTGTGTAAGAGCTAAGTGTTTATTTTATGTGCTACATTATCTTTTGTTCTAAGTAATAAAAATAATTTTCCCCCCAGGCCAGCGATACAAATCCCCAAGGCATAAATGAGTACAATTCCCGTTCACTGTTTCTTATGTGCTTCGACATTCTTTAAAATTGAATGTCACTTAATACAATAATTCTAAAAAACTTTTTTTTAAAATTATTTAGAGAAAGGTTTGGAAAGACATTGTAGAAACAGAGCTGAAGCTATATATACATGTATATATCTCATATTTAAACAAAACATGCAGTCAGCTGGTGAAAACTGCTCTCTGAGCTCTAGTTTTCATATAATTGGGAACACAAACATATGAAAGTTGAGGCTAGTAATTTGATTTCAAAAGAAAGCTGCTTGAGACAAACATCAGTCACAGCTAACAAGAGCCATATGCTAGATGTAAGTGATGTGGTCTTCAAAAAAATTAGGAAAAGCGTATTTGCCTTTTTTTTTTAGCAGATCTTTTCCTAAAGAAGTTGTAGTAAACCTTCTGTTCAACAGCCTAACAGTATTTATGTGTGTAATTGATGTTAATGTATTATATTATCTCATAGATGCAAGATATTTGCTGTTACTGTGCATCAAAGAAGTTTGTTGACTTAACTATAACCACAGAGTGTGTGTGATTTCTCAGAGCCATGGGACAGTCAAGATAAAATCTGACAAATTAGAGCTTCCCTGAGTGAGGGGAGTTTGGCTTTCTATCACTAGGTCTGCTCAAAATCTGTGCTAGCCTTTTGAAACAAGAGCTAGTAACTATCTCTAGCAGACAGTTATGAACAAGCTGTGGAGATCATTCTATCTCAACAGAGCTGAAACAAGTTTCCTTGTCATAATGAAGAAGGTTGAGGAGCACTCAGTGGAAAGGAGTAAGGCTTAACTCACGGTATTCCCTTACAAACCAGAAAGGCCCTCACATAAACCAATATTTTTTAAACATCTCTATTTCATTTAAAGCCATTTAAGTTAAAATTTAATGGGCAATTATAGTAATCTTTGTAGTTAATTAAATGGTTGTTAAGCTCCCAAATATTTGCAAGCAGGGTGTGCATTACCCTGGTATACTAACTATAATATGCTGTGCTAGAAATTGTGTTAACATTGAGGAGCCACTACTGAATGTTTCATATTGAGGAATTATGTGACCTATAGTTAGTATTTCAGTGGAAATCCCTGGCTTGTTCCTGGTGACAAGAGCCCTCCTGGCAGGGGGTCAGTGAGTGTTTTCTGCTCACTAACCTAGAAAGCAATTCCTTGCTGAAGGCCTACTTTAAAAGGGAGAATTGTGGGAAGTTACTAAAATCAGGTAAATTTTATTATTTCTTAGCTTGTACTTAGCCAGTTTTAAGTTAACAAGTCCCAACTGGAAGTGATCTCAGAGGTGGATTTCTGCAGGTTCTTGGCAGTCATGGCAGAGGGATGGGCCACTCCTGGACATGAGCAGAGCAACTGGTTTCTGAGTTCTTGTTCAAGCATCCCTCTGTGGGTAACTATAAGGCTGCAGAGCAAAGCTTCAGGTATAGAACTCCTTGAGTCCCTTTCCCACTTCAGGAGGCTGGTTATGGTATTATGGCCTCTTCTCTACATCCTGAGTATCATGGTGGTTAGCTGTGAATGGATCATTCCCATGTCAGGGAAAGGAAGAAGTCTTCCTCTTGCTGTCTTGTCCTGGCACCTGTGTAGGTGGCAGTGAGGGTGCATGGCTGGGAACAGGCACAGGGATACTCCTGCCAGGCTGCTTAGGTTTGAGAAATTGCCAGGTCTTTGATGATACAGATAGAACAATTAAGGAGTTGCTGCCCTTTGCCTGGATGCCCTTAAAGCTGCTCTATCCCAGGCAAAACCAGGACACCAGAGAGCCCATTTCAGTGCCCTGTGAACTTGATAAGATTATCAGCTGTGGCCACTATATGCCAATCTGTCTGACATTGCACTGAACTTAATTTAGTAGTTCTCCCAAGGATACCCATGACATAATCTTTGTGTCAAAGACAGTAGTTTCTTATATTATTTAGCTAAATCTACATAATTCTTACCTTAATTCTGATGCTTCTTAGACATGAAACTAATCATTAAAGAAACTGATGTTCTGTACAAAGTGTATGATGACTGGTGATCAAAGTTGGTAAACTTACGTGTCTGGCTGATTACAAAGATTTGTCTATGAAGGAGTTTAAACTGACAGCAGAGATAATTATTAGTAAATAGCAATATAATAACTGTGATGTTCTTTATCCATACTAAAATGATGAGGAAACAAATGGTGTTGCTCCCATGTCATGTGGAAGCATATCTCTCATGTTTCCCTGTAAATTGTGTGTCATCTTCTTTGCTGTTCTCTGTAATGCATGGGGCAGGAACTTTTAGGTGTATTTGAGTAAAAAAATGTCCAGAGAATGTTATATTTTAAGGTCATAATTCTGTGGTCAGATAAGAATGAGTCGGATCTTGGGCTTCACTGTGTTGAAGGGGGAGGAATGCTGCTGTGCTGGGAAGGGAGTGCAGCATTGATCTGGTCAGGCCTGATTAAGCAAAAGCAATCAGGAGATAGCATAGCACAAATGTGTTGTTTTAAATCATTCTTGTGCCTTGGATAATGTGTATCACTGCTGTAAAGCAGATTGTAGAACTTGTGATTGAAAAATGTTGCTCATAAGTCTCACTGAGACAGCTATGCAGTTTACTACTCTCACCAATTTTTTCCCACCAAAGTGCTGAGTATAATGCTAGAGTGAATGCATTTTGATAATCAATTTCGGAAGCTGCTGCTCTTGCTTAGTAGACATAATAGGAATATAGAATTAATGGGGCAAATATTAGATCTTCTGAACTGAGAATGAAAATTTGAATTTTAATTAATTTCTAGTAATTTGATTCATGGCGTGATCACAAGGTGTTGCTCTGTGACAGCAGAAATAAGATGATTTTTGTGACATTTCAAAGCCATTTAGGTAGAACTTAATCCCTGGCTATTTACTGACCTGTGGGCAGAATAGGATTCATAATTAAGTGCCCTTTGTTCTGTCTGTTACTCTTTATTACTCCTTTTTCACTGGCAAGGAAAATATTTTAGCCTGTTGCTTTCCTTTCTTTGACATCATTGGGGAGCTGTTACCACTTCAGGAAGATTTACAGAGCAGAATCAAAGATTTATGTACTTGGATAAAACATGTTAAAATGGCCTTGTATATGTGTAGTCATGCCAGTATTATCAAATTGTAATTTCTCCCATAACTTTAAGATCTTTTAATGATTTTTTAAAACTGTAGGTTAATGAATAGTTTGTAAGACAACATGAGAAAAGTTACCATAAAACTTCTCTTCTAAAAAATGTATCGTTTGTACAACTATATATTGGCATGTAGATCCAGGAGAGGTTTATTCAGAGTATCAGTCTTAAGGTGTTTTGATGCTTTTGGGCCTCTAAAGAGTTCTGTGCTTTATCAGCTGAGTTAAAATGTTATTCATTAAATTAGCAACATTTTTTTTATCTTTGTTACTATTAATAAAAAATACTATATCAAATGGGAATGGTGGGTGATCTATACTTTGAAAGGGGAGTGAAATTTCCCCTTTTATGTCCAGAGAAATACATGCAACTGTTTTGTTTGTGCTGTTACCTAGTAGGATGTTAACAGGAGATTTTGCAACCATGAGTGTTAATTTATTGGCATTTTTCTGAGTCTGTCAGTTGTACCCTTTGAGAAACTATGTCTGCATAGTGTACATTTCTCTTTTTTCAAATTTCTCTGTGTCTTAAGTTTTGAAATAAGGTGATGGTTCTCCATTGTAAGGGTTTTATCCCCAGCTCAGTACAAAAACTAGAGATCTCTGAATTTTCACCAGCTGTATCTCTACCTCTTTGTCCTATGAGCAGATTTTTGAACAAAATGCTTCATTGCACATCTTTTGTCTTTTTACAGGTGATGTATCACCCATCAGCATGTCTCCCATCACTCAGTCACAGTTTATTCCACTTGGGGAAATCCTTTGCCTGGCCATCTCAGCAATGAACTCTGCCCGGAAACAAGTCACACAAGAAGCACTAATGGAGCACCTAACCACCTGCTTCCCAGGTAACCAGTCATTCATGAATCATCAGTCAGATGAGCACATGGCTGTAAAAAGGCAGTTAAAGAATCCTCAGTACCTTCTGCATGGCAATATTGACTAATCCGACATTCTAACCAAAAGTAAAAGGGACAATAGGGTTCTAATCTTGGAACTTGTTCTTTATCCTTAAACATATAGAGAATTGAGTTCTCTTTGATAAGATCATTCAAGTGGAATGCATTCTGCAGAGCAAACTCCTGACTTCATATAAGTAATAAAAAATACTTGGTGTACTAAACAACAAAATATTGGCTTGTTTCTTTTTTCAGACAGTATCAGAATAAGCTTGTTTGTGATTTTTTTCTCATAAAATAACCTTTTTTATCATCATAGCTAAAGAAGTGCAGGGCTTCTTTAATAACTATGGAGAACAAAGCATGACGTGATATAGCCAGAGAAACTAATTTCACCTTGTGGCTTTCAAGCTGGTTGTAGTAACTCATAAGGTTGTGTTGGCATCATTCAACCAGTTGAAGTGTCATTGTCCAGCCTCTGAAGAGGTAACCTCATGGAGATCTCTGTAGAGACCTCCCTTCTAAAGACCAGATTTCCCACACAACTGCATGTCTTCCTTCACCTAGAACAGGCTCTCAATGTGTGGTCTGATGCCAGTAGTAGAGTCCAGTAACAATGATATGACTGTTTCAGTGGGAGATCAATTTAAAGTGAAAGGATTGTGTCAGCCTGCTTTCCAAGAGTTCTCAGATCCTTCCTGGACACAGTTCTGACTTTTGCTTCTGCACTGCCCTTGGTTGAAAAACAGCAACAAAAAAAGGCATCTCTCTCCATGACTAAACTAAAAGTTTTGGAGAGCTATAGATACACTTGCTGTGTTCACATACACAAATGTACTGTTCAGAAGGTATTCTTGTCAGCATTTGATATTTATCAAATGGTAAATGGAAATTGCCTCGGATTAGAGGCAAAATACCACAAAAGGGAATCCTATAACAAAGAATGTATTCTTGAACATGCTGCTTCTCTGCTGGCTGTATCTGGAGCAGGTGAATCATGCAAAATGCATCTTGTAGAGAGTTTTTGCATTGAGGCACTAAGGCACTGGGCAGAGGTTTACTGCTCAAGAGAGCAGAACTTCTTCATTTGTGCTTTGTATGATCCTGGGCAAGATGTTTATCTGTTCTGTGTCTGAGTTTACAGTTCTCTAAAGTAGCTGAGAAACTTCTCCATTGTACCTATTTATAGTTACATAAAAGTAGCTAATTAAAAATACCTCAGCAGGAAAACTACTGATGCATCGGTCTCGTCTAGGCAGCCCGACCACAGCCATGTTTTGATGTCTGGAATTTTTTTGCTTACATTTTACAGCAAGAGATACTTAAAGCCTTGCAATTTACATGTCTTTTGCTATAACTGATGCTGAGTTCTGAGAATTTAAAATATAATTCTCAATTGAGTGCTATGTTTGGAATAAACAATTGTCTGACATTTAATTATTGCACTTTGAAAAAAATACTGCAAGCTTATTTTCTAAATACTGGCTTTATCTCCATATTTGTAGTTTTGTTTATCAGGCTGATTTTGAAAATAGTGGTAAAAATTGTAAGGGCTAGAATGTGAAGAAGGCAAAGTTCACTATTGTAATTCTCTGAATTAATTTTGATGATTTTTTCCCAAGTTATCTTTTCTATGTATGCTATGTACTAGAAGAATTTCATAGATTGCAAGTATTTTTTCAATTATTTGATCAATATTTTTATATAACCATTTATGGTGGAAATAATAATTTATTGGTGACATGCCTTGAGTTTCCTGGGAGCATGATTATCAGTTCACTTGGTGTGTTGTGCTATTCTTGTTAGACAGAGCCAAACATGAAAAATTATTCAACTGGCTGGATTATTTTGTAGACGTTGCTCAGACGAAGCCTGAGGCAAGTTAGCACATAGTCTCTTGCTGCCTTTTTTTTTTCCACTAGCCATTAACATGTGAATTTCTCAAGTCTGAGATTAAAAAAAAAAAGAAAAAAAAAGGGGAGAGCCTCACTTCCCAAAATGTAGATAAAGTTATTTGAAGAAAAAAAATTCACCCTTTGTTGACCAATTTTTCCCCTTCACTAGAGAAATGCCTTTTTCTCCCAGCCATGGCATATTTAATATAGCAAGCATACATGTTCTCTCAGTGTATGAGGATTATCCAAAATTTTTCTCCTTTCCAATAAAAAGAAATTCTTGTGCTGACACTTTTCACTTTTCTGCCCAAATCCCTGTAATAAATAATCTGTACCTTTTTGAGCCTTTGTATTCTTTGTGGCTATTGTAAAATAGCCTCTCAGATGTCCTCTCATATTCTGATAGTTTATTTTTCCTAGCTAGGTGCTGATGCTCTGAGGGAGAGAAGAGCATTACCACTGTAGATGTGTCTGTTATTATCACATAACCTCTCTGTATCTCTTCCTGTAGCAGCACTTGTCTGCCTGTGTTGTTTGTGCTTTAATGAACAGATGCTTCACTGCGTTTCATGGTGAAGATAAATTTCCTAAGACCCCAGATGCTATTTTCAAAAGTGCCTAAGAATAATAAACCTTTTTGCTCAGTGCAGGCTCTTACAGTTGCTGTCTAGCCCTCTAGTTTGCTGAGCCATTGTGCAGGCATAAATCTGGGCCATGGCTCTATCTGAAATAAGGTATGCTAATTATTTATAACATCACATAGCAACCACTCCACATCTTTAACTAGTATTTCATGAGCCAATCAGAGTATTTCTTTTATCCCTTGTTAAGCCTTAGCATCAGCTCAGGAGAAAATCATTTTAGCAGATTTAACACCATTTAAGTACTACTTCAGATGTATTTTTCATGAATTTATTTTATTCAAAAAGTTTGTATTGATAATGCACATCTTATTTGTGGTTTTTGTTATTTGTTGGGTTTTTAAAAAAACAAGAGGGCTGCTCCTGCACGTGCTTCCATTATTCTAACTTAGAATTAAACAATAAGATGTTTGTACAGCCCTGCTTTGTAATTTATTGACCATGGTTTAAATCCCATACATTAAATGTAAATCTTTGAAATCCAGTATAAAGAGCTAAGAATGTAACCCCTGTTCTGTGTTTGGCAACCAGACCCTCTTATCTGTATGAACCTGGACAAAGACAACATCAAACCTTAGTCTGTGCTGCCTTTAATAAGGATATTTGTCTCCTTTTTTTTTTGTTTCCTCACCAGTTCTGTCCACATATATGTTTAAATAATTTTAAGACCTTCAAAATTTCAGTGTAGAAAATACTTGTGTATTGGCCTAGGTTACTTTTGAAGCAAGCAGTTTTCTGAAAGCTGGCAAATTCCTCTGACAATCACCTTTATAACTTCACTCTTTAAATATATGAATTATATGTGTAGCACTTAAAAGAAGTGTCTTACATTAACTGAGTTCACTCTAGGTCAGTGTTCTTTGTGAGCAGCAAACAAGACATAATCTTCTGTCTGGAAGCTCAGTGGATGGCATAGTAGACTCTCTTGAGATACAGAAAATGTACATGTCTGATGATTCAGTGTCCAGACAGTTTCTGCTTTTGAATTATTAAACCACTACATAATCTTAAATAACACCACTGCTGTCATGCAATATTTTATGGGCTGGAATCTGTAAGTCACTGGGGTTTTTTCCCTTGTTCCTATTTAATGGAGGAAGGGAGACCATAAGGAGACCTTTGAGTGCGGGGGGGCAGATTGCTTTAAAGAGGAAAGTCTTGAGAAAGCCAAGAAATCTGTATTCACTCTGGATCCCATTATTCCTTTTTTAATGTCATTGCTCCTGTCTGCATGCAGGAAAGCCGAAGCTGAGTTTGGGTCTGTTTCTGCTTTTGTAAGTACCTAAAAGAGCTTGGAATAAAACCCATAGCTACCCTTAGCTGACAGTGCTGAGCTTCCAAGATCTGCATCTGCTGTCATCCCTGCTGGCTTAGTGAACCACAGCATGGACTGTATGCTGGGAGTGATAAAAATGATAGGCTTCAACTCCAGAGAGAAGGCTGACACAATTAACTTTGCAGCATCATTGACTGCCAGGCATGCTGATTTTTTTCCCTTGGTGTTTATCTGCACATTCTCCATTCATAGGACTTACTCAATGTAATTACTGTGTATCCAGTGTTTAGAGACTTACCCAACACATTGTAGCCCTTATAGTTTACTGGGTGAAAAATGCATATTATTATTTTTGCCATGTATTTGCAGTGCATTTTTGCCTAAATTGCTGTAAAACATCAGTACATCCATTTCAATCTCTTTCCCTAACTTTTCTCTAAGCTCCCAGGAGAAGTACTTTCATCCCTTTTATTTGTGTTGTGATGTTTTTGAAACAGTATGTTAAGAAAAGTCTTTTTAGTAAAATAAGGAGGAAAAGCCAGGTTCTCACAAAGCTAAGTATGTGTTGGAGTCTTTACTTGTAAGCTTCTGAAGAGTGCAATGGGTGGGGCAGGTTGTTTGTGTAGGGCAAGGAAGAGAGGTTGGCTGCTGCAGGGCAGGTGCACCAGCTGGACCATGGTTGGACCCTGCAGTGCATATTCAGCACAGGATGGAGAAACAAATGAGCTTGAGTTTTGCAGTCATCCACGTCTTGTTGTGATGCACATCATAATGTCAAAGGGGTGGCGTTGCCCGAGCAGACACAGCAGCTCCACTGCAGGAATGAAGAGTTAGGTGACCATGGGTTGTTACAGGGATTGAAATCACTCTTCATGTTCCTGTGTGATATCAAAAGGTCATGCAGAGGACAGCCTGCTCTGCTTCATAATCCACAGGAAGCCAGCATATTGTCTACTTAGTTCAGGGAGATTCAGAATTCTGGGCTAGATTTTTTCCCCCAGCTCTCTGGATTTTAGCTTTTCCCACCTGTTGCTCTTTCTGGCATGTTAACTCATCTAGAGGTTCTGGGGATCTTTGTTACTCTCACTCAGATTATTACAGAAATTGTGGACACCTGCATGAAAGAGGAAGAAAATGCAAGCTCCTGATTCTCCATAATTTTTTTCTAATGTTCATTCTCATTTGTGCTCTCAACTGATATGGTATCTTGGCCTCTCACTTCCTGTGTCCACAGTGGCCCAAATATTTCAGGCCTATGGATGGTGGATGAGCTGTATTAACTCTACCCCAGTCAAAACCAGCACATGTCCCTGTGTACTTCTTCCTGGTGTCTTTTGTGCTGTAACTGCTTTCACTCATGTCCGTGTTGTTCCTAACCCTTTGTGTTTCCATTTTAAAATTTTAGTTATGTGTATGAGTAGTATGGTCATGTCTCTAAGTTCAAACAACACTCAGAGTCAGATGTAAGAATATGTTGCCTCCAACCCAGTTGCAAGAAACAGGATGAGTCCAAATTCTCTTTTTCTTGTTGTTTTTAATGGGTTTTGCTGTCATCAGGAGATCAGTCAGCTTACAGGCTCCAGCCTTTGACATGTTGGAGAAGAGTTGGTGACCAGACTCTGTGTGCCCCTGGAGATGCTGTGTTTGGGGCAGGTACCCCAGCTGAGATTTCTCCATGAAGTGTTTCTGTAAAAAAGCAGATGCTTCACTGAAATGTTTTTGCATGCATTGAAATACTATTCTTCAAGACAGAGTTTGACTTGACAAGCTCCTGACCAGCCTCATCTAAATTTGCCAGGATTTGAGTAGAGATGCTAACCAGATTAATTCATGAGTTCTCTTCCAAACTAAGTTGCTCTCTGGTTCTTTTTTTTCCCCCTAAATTACTTTTGTTTAAAACTAAGACCCAGAATAAATAATTTCAACTTTTTCTGTTTAAAATAGAGCATCCAAATGTTTGAAAAAAAAGTCCTTAGTTCTAAAAATGTAAACCAGACTAGTACTCAGAATTAAAATGCTTTTTAGTTAAACAAAATGTATTGATTGAAGATAGCTTTTTCCACTTATAACATGGAAGTATTTTAATTTTTTATTCAGCATAAACAAACTTTTTGAAACTAGTTTGTGAACTAAAGTTCTTTTTTCCTTAGCTCTAGATGGAACTTACCCCTATACACAACATGCAACTTAGTGTTTTATCTAATGAAGTATTGAAGACTTGGTCAGCACCCCTGAATCCAGCAGGTGCACTGGGAATGGGAAGGATCTGGCTCACAGTGCCAAGTGTATCATATGCCATTGATGTGGGGTAGTCATACTCGTCCCTCTCTTGGTATGCAATACATGCACTTAGGTAGTGTCCCACACATCTCACCTGAAAGACAAGGAACTGAGAAGCAAATTTTTGGGAGCTAAATCTGTAATTTCCAGCCTGATGGAAAAGACTTTCTGGGTAAGATGAACGTGATCATTCAGAATGTCTCTGTTTTGAAGCAGTTGATATGGTTGAAACATATTTTAATGGGAGAGCAAATCAGTTAAATCAGGTGATAAAGGGACAGTTTGAGGAACTGGTTTTTTTTTTTTCCTGTGTACTATTCTGTGGGAAAAGCAGCTTAGTTATCCAAAATAACAAATACCTACTGCCTTTTATGTGACAAGGCGTTATAAGAATAGTTCTTGTGAATTTGGATATAAATGTTTTGTTGGAAGAAGAATAAAAGTAGAATATTTCCCTTGACATTCTGATTTTCAGTGATTCCATCTTTTAGCTTAAGGTCACCTGCACTTGGAAGTGACTAGAAGTTCTCTTGGGTTTTTTTTTTTAGCTCTTTATTAATGGCCTACTATTTAATTAATAATTGATATGTCTGAAGTGTAGGAGATAAGTGGAGAAATAAACAGAGAAGAGAATACCTAAAACGCTTTATGTTTGTTCAGCATATTTCGGCTTGCACATTGGGAAAACTAGCGTTTTGCTGGGAAGGGGGAAACTAGAGAGTCCTACACAGTTTTATGCACTTCCTGATATGTGTTTACTGTTATTTCTAGGAGTTCCAACACCCAGTCCAGAAATCCTTCGACATACTTTGAACATGCTTGTACGGGAGAGGAAAATATACCCAACTCCGGATGGTTATTTCATTGTAACCCCACAGACTTACTTTATAACGCCATCTCTCATAAGAACTAACAGTAAATGGTACCATTTGGATGAGAGGATACCTGACAGGTCTCAATGTACCTCTCCACAACAAGGAACTATAACTCCCTCCACCTCGGGATGTGTCAGGGACCGAACACTACCCAAAAACCACTGCGACTCCTGCCATTGTTGCAGAGAAGACATGCACAGCATGCATGCATCCACCCTACAGAGGAAATCAGCAAAAGACTGTAAAGACTCATACTGTCCTCCTTCATTATGTCAGGTCCCACCTACTGAGAAAAGTAAAAGTACTGTCAATTTTTCATATAAATCAGAGACACTCACAAAGCCTAAGGATGTAGAAAAGCAGTCTAAGAAATTTGGACTCAAATTATTCCGATTAAGTTTTAAGAAGGATAAGACCAAACAGTTGGCAAATTTCTCTGCCCAGTTTCCTCCAGAGGAGTGGCCGCTGAGGGACGAGGACACCCCTACCACTATACCTAGAGAGGTAGAAATGGAGATTATTAGGCGCATTAACCCAGACTTGACTGTGGAAAATGTCATGAGACACACTGCACTAATGAAGAAACTTGAAGAAGAAAAAGCTCAACGAAGCAAAGCAGGGTCTTCAGCTCACCACAGCGGACGAAGTAAAAAGAGCAGGAATCACAGAAAGTCTCATGGGAAATCAAGGTCGCACAGCAAGACCCGGGTGTCCAAAGGAGACCCATCAGATGGCTCTCATTTGGATATACCTGCTGAAAGGGAGTACGAGTTCTATGATCCCTTGACTCGATCCCCACGGGAAGGGTGTTTTATAATAGAACACAAGGGAGATAATTATATAATGCACAGCAATCCTAACATGATTGAATCTCACTTTCCCATGACACCAGAGTGGGATGTGTCTGGTGAACTGGCCAAAAGAAGAACTGAAATGCCTTTCCCTGAACCTTCCAGGGGAAGCTCCCACTCCAAGGTCCATCGGAGCCACAGCCATACGCAGGATAGACGATCAAGGAATGAGCGGTCCAGTAAGGCTAAAGAAAGGTCTAGATCCATGGATAACTCCAAGGGACCTCTGGGCTCAGCTACTTTAGGCACACCTGAAGATATAGGTGAAGGCTGTAGCCCAGATGACCAAACAACTAGCCAAACCTACATTGATGATAGTACCTTAAGGCCATCTCAGTCGCTCAGTCATCAAAGGGCTCTGATTTCATCCGCAAGCTACAAAGAGACTTGCATCCCTGAAATAACCGGGGGCAGCGCAGAAACCCCCAGTTCTTGTAGCCTATTGGAACAAGGCAAGCCTACAGAGAATTTGCCATCATATAGTGAGCTCAACTCCTGCACAACAAAATCTGCAGTTGATGACTATTTTCAGTGCAACACATCCAGTGAGACTGTGCTTACCGCTCCATCACCACTGGGAAAGAATAAAGAGGATCATGATACGCTAACAGGGACAGATGGGCTAAAAAAAATGACTCCCACAGAAAGACAGTCTCAACATATTGCTAGGGAGCCTGGGGTGCACAAGGAGGAGTCCCCAAAGGGCCCAAGCAGTGGCTCAGTGATTGCTGGCCAAACTCCAGAGGTGATTGCTAACGGGCGGCTAGTTCAGCACCATAGCACTGAATCAAGCAGCCTTGATAAAAGGAAAGAAATATTTAGCAAGGATACACTCTTTAAGCCTCTGCACAACACTCTCTCTGTGAATAGTTATCATAAGTCTAACACCCCTCTGCTAAAGCCCCATCAAAAGACCCCCTCTGACACATTGCCTGTCAGATGTGAGAAACTTGAACAAGCGATGGTAACCTCAGTCACACAAGTCATGCCTGTTTCTCAGAGACAGCAGGAGACAGCCGGGAACCAGGAGGCCTCCTTTGACTACTACAACGTATCTGATGATGATGACTCAGAGGAAGGAACCAACAAAAATGCTGAGGAAGAAAAGAACAGGGATGATGTTGGTACCATGCAATGGCTCCTAGAGAGAGAAAAGGAAAGGGATCTGCAGCGAAAGTTTGAGAAGAATCTTACTCTTCTCACCCCGAAGGAAACAGAAAATAGCAACAACCAGAGAGCCACCCACTCAGCCCGCCTGGACAGCATGGACAGCAGCAGCATTACTGTGGACAGCGGGTTCAACTCTCCACGGTAGGACTGTCACATTCATTGCAGCTTTACAGACTAGCAAGTTCCATTTATGGTTTTATGGGTGTGTGATATTGGTGACAGAATGTAGGGCTGTATTTGAAAATTTCACACATTTTCAGACAGTGTTTTTTCTACAGCTCTGGAATCCTCTGTTCAGATGTATGGGTTTCCCACCATACAGTAAGAAACCAATGACTACTGGCGGCATTGACTCTGTATTAGTTCATTTTCTGTTTGCAGAAAACCTCCCTGTGTCCTTCTTTTTCTATATTAAACTTGTGTTTGCTTTTAGAATAAAAGGGATGAGCTCCTGCATACTCTTCCCTTGCCCTCTAAGGCACCATCAACAAGACTAATGGAAAGACTAGGCATGAGCAGGTGGCATAATCTTTGGCTCAGCCAAAAAGAAAAACAAATTATGTTGTTTTATGTTTGGGCTTCCTTGTTTGTTTTCTTCAAAAGTTTTGAAAGTGTATCTAGTCACAATTTCAAGCTGGTGAAACTGGAATAGCCACTCCCACTACAAATTAAAAGTGCTCAGGATATTTGAACTTGATATTTGAGATGTGACTTAGCACTGCTGAGAGAGAGGTGCCTTGTCTAAGATACTTGGGAAGAGAGTCCAGATGTTTGCATGTGGTGGTGCTGGTTAGTAGTTACTGTTCCAGGGATTTCAGGCATCATGGAAGTCTCAGTGTGCTAGAAGTCTTAGAAATGTAGGGAGGAGAGAATTGTTGGTGCATTCCCTGCCCTGGAGATTTCAAAAGTTCATTTCCAGGTTCAAGAATCCTTTATGCTAGCCTTCTTCCTTGTCTGTCTGACCTTTGGCAGTCCTTGATGGAATGGAGCATGACCTGCTTTGTTTGGCCTGCATAGCAACTCATCAGAGTTCAGAACAATGACTCTGAGAACACAGAAATAATGTACAGTAGTAGTTCTCTTAGAGTGGCTTACTTAAGCTTAAATTATTTATTGCCTGTGTTTAAAAATAAAACCTCCAAGACTGATTTTATACTATGTGAAAAAAGGGGGGGAGGAGGTTTGTGGGTTTTATTTTTTCTTTTTTTTGGTGGGTTTTTGTGGGTTGTTTTTTTGTTTTGTTTTGTTTTGGGGTTTTTTTTCTTGGCTTGGTTTTTGGTCACTTTTTTTTATTTTCCCCTATAAATGGTGTTCTTTTTCCTCAGAAGTATGTATATTTTTTTACATCAATAGCAAAGACTCTCAGGCATGTGAAGGATGTCCTGTTCATACACGGGACTAAATTTCAATTTCAGTCGAAGTCCTGTCATTCTGGAAGAAATTCCTCTGGATTTGATGGTTACTCCCTCTTATGTTAATGATGAGAGAAATTAGAGAGCCTGATGCAGCTTGCAGTGATGTATCAAACTACAGTGAGATTCTAATGAATGAATATTTTTTCCTGAGCAAAAATCCTGAAAAATTGAGTAAATCATACCATTACCACTGAGTCTGCTCTAAAAAAGAAGCTTGAGAAGGCTTTGAATTTATGTTATTGATTGTTCTGCAGATGCCTGACATTTTTCTCACATAGAACTGTTGTATGAAACTGTTTGCACTTTTCTTCTTTAAATGCGATGTCTTCCAGTAGTTGAAGTGCTGTACTTGCAGTCAGTTTTTGTGGGGGAGTATGTTGCGGTGTGTGCTTCTTGCTCAGCCTGTCTCACTCCAGAGTATGAGAGTCCCCTCCAGGACAGGGTGTCAGCTGGATGAAAAATCAGTTCTTGGACTACTGTTTTGTACGCTAGCTGTATATCAAACTTGTGTTTCTGATTAATGCAATGGTAGACATTTTCTTCCCTAATTATTTACACAAAAGATAAAATTTCTGTTTATGCTAAACTTGGCTAGCAAGAGAACAGAATGTGGTGAACATACTGGATTTAGTGCTGCTATACCACCTTGTTTAAATCATAAAGGAAACAGATGAGCAACTTTCAATTACATTTGTGTTCCACACATCCTTTTTTTAAAATTTTTTATTAAAAATTTTAATTGTTTAATTATTAACAAATACCATTTTTTTGCAAGGTCACATAAAGTAAGCTTAAAAAAAAACCAAGCCAAAACATTCTATAGGGCATTTTGTTTTGGGAGACTGGCATATAGTTAGGATAGGATAGGATATTTCAAAGCTTTTTGATAAGCTTTGCGTGAAAATAATTAAATTTGGGGATTTTGCTGAGTTTGCGTCATTTCTTCACATAAGTCTCCAAAACTAAATTGAACTGAGGGTGAGTTCAGCCCTTTGGCTGAAAGTACCATGTTGTTCTTATTATCCTACCTTATAATAAAAAATGTACTCCACAGCCCTTTTCCAGGAAATACAAAGTAGCATCCAGCATCCATCTGGCAAGATTCAGCTAGGTGTGACAGTGTCCTTCAGAAGATGCCATGGGAGGAATAGAAGAACAGGTTGTGCATATAGTGATGTTCCTCAAGTATATTCTTCTAGCTTCCACTGGTTTTGTAACTCTGCTTCCTGAGGTAGGGTGGTATCTTGTCATTCAAACTGAAGTAGACAACATTGTTTGGGGAATCAAAATTACCAATTTCGTACTATAAAAGAAAAAATACATTTTTAAAGTCTGATAAATTGAAAAAAGGACAGTAAAAAAATCAGAACGAAATGGCTGCAGTTAAAGAGATTTGCAATGGTCATTTGACTTCCAAAGTATTTGTGTGCAAAATGTGTGAAGATACTAATTATCATTGGGAAGAAAAACCTCACAATTTTTCATGCATTGCTTTTATGCAAGTTATATATAGGAAATGTTAGCTGTCATGATTAATTTTATTCCTTTATTTTTAGGGCTTATATAATACTGTTGCTCCTTTGTCACCTAAAGAAAGCTAATTTTGACATTACTCTGCATGCAAAATTTTCAATGCAGTTTTTGTGTATACATGTTGTAACAGTCACTTTGTAATATCAGAGTTGAACATGTCTGAAGATTTGGAATTGGTGGTCCCAAAAAGAATGATACAATACTAAATCATCTCTGAAAACTAAGATTTGCATCTATTTTCATTAAAAAGCAGAGGGAGAGGAATTAAAAAATGAGCAAGAGAAGTGCACCATACATCATTGCAGCTCACAGGAATCATGTACTGTGTGTGTCACCCACCATAGCTCTTTGGAACTGTGGAATATAAAACAATCATTGACAGAAGAATATCAGTACCATCCATTTCGACCAGTTTAAAAGATCTATGAGAGTTCTTCTAAAAGCCTCATTGATTTTCCAGACTCAGTCAGTTTAAGATTATTTAAATCTGTCCTGATGACTAGGAACAGTGTTTTTTTCCTTCTCTTATGCCATGCACTCCCCTGCCATTTAAAGCTGTGCATTCCTACTCTTCCCTTGATGCTAGGACTAATTTTTTGTTTTTTCTTAGGGCTAGTATTTAACTGAGAGTGGCCCCTGATTTGTCTGGCTGCCTGCAAGGCTTAGTCAGGAAAGCAGCAGAAACATGTGGCAGGGTCAGGTCCACACAAGGCAGGCAAGAGCTACTACCCCTTTCAGTAGCAGGTAAATTTAGGTTGACTTTAAACTGACTATGAAACTTTTGTCATTAGTATCCTCGTTTCTAGTGCTTGTTTAGTAAGTGCATTCAGTCCTCTAAATCTATTCTGTGAACATCTCCATAGCAAGTGGTGATGTCATTTTACAAAGAAGTAGGGGTACAGTGAAGGATACATGACCAGGGGGCCACATGGATGTTTGAAAGCAAATCTGTTCCTGAACAGGCACACATTATTTAGAGAGCAAAAATTATTTATTAGTGTAAAGACAACAGAAGCAGTAGTACTGATAAAAGTACCCTTAGCATGTCATGGCTGAGCTTTGTAAAAGCTGTAGACTAAAATACAAGCTTCTCTGCATTCATAATTAGACGTATCATTAAAAGGCCTAATCTTCAAAAGTGTTAAGTGTTCTGTCACTCTTGTGGTTAAATTATATGTTAGAACTGAAGGAACATTATCCAGTTTGTGAATGAAATTGCAGCAGTAGTTGTTGTCCAAGGCAAGGTCACAGACTGGCAGTTAAGATTTCTCATTGTCTTGTTAAGTTGTGATGATCTCAGCTGCAAAGCAAAATTACAGTGTTGGGTTTAGAAGCATTGGGTTTAATGTAAGGTAAAACTTTTATGTAATATTTTGTGTACAAAAACATAGGTAGAAGAGGAGACAACAGAAGATACTGTGTTATATGATTGCTGTCCTAACTCTGCCTAGTCACAGAATCTATTTGATGAAGCTACTTTGTGCAAAACTGCATCTAGGAAAGAAGCTAGGAAAGAAAACTAGTAAATTCCAAGTGCAAGATGGAAGCTATTTCCTTGAGTGAAAAATCCAGATGCTTGATACTGGTTCAGCTTATAGTCTGTGTGACAGTTTGAGCTGTGCTTAGTGCTATACCTGTATGATGATTGCTGAGCACCTCTGGGACACATTTTGGGAGTAACATATGTGTACTATCAAAATGAGAGATTTCATTGACGTGACATTACATACAAACACAGGAAACCCATTATAAAACACTGTTCTCCTTTCCTGTCTGGTCCATAGGTATATAGGCATGTCATATATGAGTGTGTATATATATTTCTTTTCCATTCCAGTACTCGTGAGAGCCTGGCATCCAACACTTCAAGTATTGTCGAAAGCAACAGACGCCAGAACCCCGCTCTGAGCCCTGCACACGGCGGCGCAGGCCCCACGTTCAGCTTCCGAGCCACTGCAGACCCGCCCACGAGCGAGGCTGAGAAACTGCAGAAACCTGGTAACTGCCTGCAAGCTTCTGTCACTAGTGTCTGATAGTCAGCCTGCCTCAGATCGTCTGTCTCATCCTATACAGCAAAGTTTACCACACTGGGACTGATGTTTACATCTTTGGGGAAAAATAAAGCAAGCATCTCAACCACAGTTTTGGTGTTCACTTAAACTGTGCTGCTACGTAGA
Source organism: Melozone crissalis (assembly GCF_028551555.1). Taxonomy (NCBI): domain Eukaryota; kingdom Metazoa; phylum Chordata; class Aves; order Passeriformes; family Passerellidae; genus Melozone; species Melozone crissalis. The sequence goes on along the minus strand of NW_026535784.1, from coordinate 26,853,662 downwards.
CTAGGGGCAACAAAGAAGTCTTTATTTCAAGGTATTGCTTTTCACATTTGCGGCTCTGTAGCAACAGAATAGCAGTAGGGATAATATGTACACTTTTTGCTTCACTTAATTGTAACTGAGCACATATATGAAAGTCTAGACACTGTAAGTGTAATCTGCATTTTCAATGTCCATGCAGTTGCCAACTTCATTTAAAAAATGCCACAGATGTGTGATGCCCCTGGTCAGAGGCTAAACTCTGCCGCAGAGTTCATCATTTTTTTCTTCGAAAACTGAGCCACTGCTGAAAGTAACCAGCCAGGATCACCATGAGGAAAAACAATGCCAAACATGACAAGTCATGACCTCAGCTCTATATGTGAATTATTAATACTAATCAGTCATTTTCACTGTGCATTTTTGTGACACAATTTTACAAATACCTAGTTAAGCGAGTAAAAGGAGGTTTGGGGTTTGTTTTGATTTGCTTTTTTTCTAGGTATGGAGGGTGGGAAGGGAGGCAGCTCCTCCTTTTGTTTCAAAAATACGAGAGATGTTTACTTAATGAGACCTGCTACTTGACCTTCCATAGTCACCCGTGAGGAGGTGGGCCTTTGCAGAGTGGGGGGAGTGGGGAGGGAAGGGAAAGATGTAACTGTCATGGAGCCACCATGTGGAGTGACACGAAATATATTAAATGTCTTCAGTATAATTCACTTATTTTAAAAAGATAATCTAATTCTTGTGTCACTTCTGGTATTGCAACTTGCCATTAATATAGAAATCAGGATAACTAATTTCTTGGGACAAAAATATCCTTTATGATATAAATGACAAGTATGGCCTGAAGAATTGATTTCTTTCTAGTGGAAGGACATAAATCTATTTTATGTAGCTTATTAAATAGAGTGCCTAAATTAGGCTATTAAAAATAGCATACAGTGTAATGATTATCAGAGAACAAAATTTAGAGAATTATAAACTTCTGGCCTTTTTATTCAGTGGATGTTATTTGCAATTTACCATTTTATGGACATGTCTGGTTTCTAGAAATTCAATATGTCCACTTGGTTTGCAGTAGAAATCTGAGTCCTGCAGGCACGGTACATCCCAATTGCTCTCCCTAAACTGTTACTCCAATGTAATTAGTACTATGCTAATTACTGCAGAGTAAACTCTACAGATAGTTAAACTCCAAGAGTAATTTTAGGTATAGGGTCACATTCTGCTCATGCAACCTGGTAGTGCAACAAACTGACTTTTTTTATCAGAACAGACGAATTGGTGGAATAATAACAAAGATACTAAAATGTGCAACAGCCCAAATTGTTCCATAGAAAAGGGACATTTACCCTGTCTAGCTCTTGTAGTACATAGGTATGAAACCCAACTGTACATATGAAAACCCAGTATTTTCATCAGGTTCTGGTGACATTTATTACTCTGTATACAAAGTCATTTGAGCTTCACTTATGTTCTCTATTGTGATCGGAAGTCTTTACTGACAATTCAGCCTTATGTTACACCATGGGATATTGATCATTTGCTTATGAAACAGCTTTCTAACTCTGGACACAATCAGTTCTGTCAAGAATACACAGCCAATGCACAGGTCTGTTTTCATTGATTTCAGTGTATAATTTCCATTTCATAGGAGCAATAAGACCTTTCAGTGCACACAAAGGAAATTATTGTGCTTTTGGTTGGTTATCAAAGTCACTTGGCCTTTAGCCTTCTGCCTTATCATACCTTCCAAGATGTGCTCTAATTACCATATAATGCTTTGCATGATGCATCTTCTTATTCGATATGTAACTCCAGCCGTACTTATTCCATGCGAACTGTAGAGTCAGAGTTCTTGTGGGAAATTGTCATATACTATGCAGTGGCTGACTGTGATTTTGTTTCTGAAATGAGCTCTGACATCAGTAGTATGTATCAATTCAGTAAATAGAAATGTTGAAATGGTAAAAAAATTTACAGTGATCATCTGAAGTACTAATGGCAGTATTAAAATGTGAAGAGCAGAAACAGGTGTCACCTTTGGAGAAATAATTGTTTGTCATAAGCTAATCAGAATTTGTGCAGGCAGCTGGTTGTACAGAAGACATAATTCCAACAAAATGTGATAGTACATACCTATAAACTGTATAGTATGTTATTTCCTGAAGTTCCCAGAGACCAGCAGACAACATAAATGTCATATTAATGTTGACATGGCATTGTACCAATATTAATGTGACTCTTGGAATATGGAATGTAAACAGAAGTTTCAAATAGAAACGTTCTAATCTTGATTTTCTTTTTTCCTTTTAAAATCAACAATGGAAAATAAGAAAATTCCATCTTGAGGTTCTGGTAACAAAACCACGAGAGTGGAGCTTGAGTGCTTTATGTCACCCTAATCCTTTGATGAAATCATAGCCTTGTATTATGTGGTTGCTTATCTATCATTCTAATGTATCAATTTAAAGGTTTACAGAGTTAGATTAGGTTGAATCTGTGTTGTGTTCAACTGTAAAGGGTCAACACAAATCTGTCGGCATTTTGCACACTTAATATGTATTATTATAATACAACATGTTACTTTTATGGTAATTTTTTTTACACATATAACTACCTCCATGAATTTGATGAAATGCAGCAACATGAAAAGTGTATTGTACAAAGCAAGATTAGAAACTTTGAAGCATTAGGTCATGGCGTTCTCTTGTGTGTTAAAGCTTGCATATGAAGTCATCATGTTTCCATTGCCACAATTTCCTTCTACAATGTTAAAAAGATGGCTTTCAGATGAGTCAATTAAGACTTTGACAAGGCTGCATAATTGGGATAAAAGTGAAAGGGAGGCTGAAACCTTCCATCCTCTCCCCCAGTTACTGCTAAAATTTCTGCCTGGTAGAACTTGAAAATGTATTTGTAATTTAGCAAATTAGAAACATCTACAGTCTGTGAAATATGATTGACAGTTTGGGGTTTAACAGAAGACACTCTGGGTATTTTCTTGGCAGCCTTCAGATACTTGGGGCCCTGTTCTGCCTCCATCTTTGTCAACATTAGTACGTCATGGTTTCTCTGAACTGGCAAGGGTGTTAAAACAACTCTTCCTTTAATGATGTGCACTCTGGTCTCTAGATTGTGTGCATCTAAAACATTTGCTCCTATAGAAATTACCAACAGCCTTTCACTGACGTTGCTGGGAGCAGTATTAGGGTCCCTACTCGAGGTATGTGCCTATTGTTCAAAGAACATGGGCAAGTTTCCAAGAGAAATTAAGCTGGCTTTTGAAAAGTAGCCAGCTGCAACAAGCCACCTTTCAAGAGGGAAGAAAGAAAGATTTTTCCAAAAACCAAAGGAAGAAAGTGGCAGTTGAACCTAAGCAGATCACATTGTATACAAATCCCGATTTATAAACACCTTTCAGCAAACCTAGTACCATTATCCTGATGCAGATTAATAAACAATCATCAGTTGAGCTAATTTTGCCATTTTAAGTATTTCAGTTAAAATTTAGAAGAAATCATTAGCCATTTGACTCCCAGCACCACTGTAAAATGACTGTTATATGTGAAACAACATTAACTCAACTTTAAAAATAAAAATGTATTGGAAAACAAATATTTTAATGAAAACCGTGGCCGAAGTGCTTGCCAGCAGTAGTCATTGTTAGGAAAGAGAACAAGCAAACCAGTATTCAGAGGCCATCATGAACACAGATAATACTTTGCACTTAAATCACACCTTTTTGCCTGAGGGTCTCGAAGCACTTGCCTGTGAGGTAGGCAGAGTTCACTGACCCTACTTTTTGTCGGCCCATTGGAAATAGCAAAGGCTAAGAGTCTGCAGACTAATTTATTAACCAGTTGCTTTTTTAAAGTTACTGAAGTAAGTTAACCAAAGTGTTTAATGTTTATATTCTGAAATTATTCTTTTGACGCATTCAGTTTGTTTAAGCAAGAAACTACTTCACAGCCCTGTAGACACTCTTGGATTAGCAGTTCCAAAAACAATTTTGCAGTCATATGAGTACTGGCAGCAGTGGTTTTAGAAACAGTCATGTTAATTAAAAATTTGTTTTTCAGATACATTTTCCAGTGCTTTTCCCAAACACTTGTTCAAATTGTTGTGCTGAGAAAGCAAATAGCACTCCTAATCTGGTGTCATACCCACAGTTTACAATTCTCTTTGCTCTTCTGAAGAAAACTGTACAGTATTAGAGAGAAAAGTTCTATTTTTTACAAAATTCTTAAAAAAAAAGGCTATATATCTAAAATGTTCCCCCCAGCATAAGTAAAGTACATCATTACTGCATGCGACGCATGCAGCGGACCCACCAAAAGCCAAGCTGGTGCTAGAAGAAAACGGGACTATCACATGTCTTTTATAGTGGCGCTCTAAACATTGGTTCCAGTTATGCGAGAGTGAATCTGGCATAACTCCCCTGATCTCTGAGGATCTGAGAGATGGGAATGGGTCGTTAACTCCATTGAAGCTCAGTTCTGAGCTGAGGGTTTCCGTGTTCCTCCCCCCGCCCCGAGACACTAAAGGCAGAGACTGAGCAGAGGGCCATGCACCTGGCTTTGGCAGGGCAGCCTGGGCTGAATCCCTGCTGGAATGCACCTGGCTTTGGCAGGGCAGCCTGGGCTGAATCCCTGCTGGAATGCACAGCCACTCGGCCGGGATCCGGGCCAGCCGCCAGCGTGCCCCGCCTTGCGAGGGTGATTCTCCACATGGTGCACTGCCCTCGGTTAGAGCCACCCAAAGGATACCCACCCAGATGTATGAAAGGGCCCTTGGAGTAATTGGCACAGATGTTACTTTTATGTGTGGAGGAGATTTTAAGTTTAAAGGGATCATAATTCTGCAGGTAATTTTCTGTGAGTGACTGAATGTGGCTGTTGCATTAGGTTTAAATGAGTTAATAAATGCAAGTGGGACTTACTGTATGTTAGAAGGGAGTTTTGCAGCCAAGACTGCCTTGTATAAATGTGTTTGCACTGAAAAAAAAAATTAAAAAATTACTTGGTCTCTGGTTGCTGTAAAGGTCATCCAAGATGGATGTTCTGTTTATATTGTATAGTATTTCATATGAAATAATTGCAGTTCATGAAATGTCTTCCCTAACGTTACTGATTTATAACAGCACATTTGTAACATGGTTTTTATTGTGTCAGTGTACCATATTGTAAATGATGATTACTTGTCATGCTTAGTATAATAATTTAAAGGAAAAAAAGGACAGGGATTTTTGTAAGTCTATATTTGAAAGTCCCTCCATATGGTAATATTGTGTTCATGTTGTTTATGTAGTGTTGTGTGAAATATCCATTTTGGATTGTGTTACTTTTTAAGATATTAAATAACATTTGGTTATATGTTCTAAGTGGATTCTTTGCACTCATCGGTGATTTTTAGAGAGTATACTTATATTTCCATTTAACATGCTGTTTCTCTCCCTCACTTAGGAAACCTTGCACAGCAAACAGAAATCTCAGATAAACAAACACTGTAACAACTCGCTGTGTTCCCCTGTACTTTATAAAAGCTCTTTGGGCCATTAAGAGTGCAAGAGAGAAAATAACCTTTTTTCTGGCTTGGACTGGATGTGAATTTGACAGCTGCAGGGAGAGTGTGATCTCCACTGAATGTGAGTGTCCAGCTGAGATGCACCCAAGCTCCAAGAAATGAGAAGTGCATTAGGACCTCCTGATGCCAAGGGCAACAGCTGTCAGGTTCCTCATTTCCTCTCCTCTCCATCCTCGTGAGCCAAAGGAGGACCTGGTGCATCCAAGAGAGAGGGTTCTAGGAAGGAGTTTTTTTAACATTCTTCAAGAAAACTGATAGCTGCTATTTGGAAAGGCCCAAGTGGACAATGTAACATGCAAGTACCATTTTCCAACCTTCTGCCACCACCTGGAAGAAAGTTTGGAGGAAGTTTAGGGTCCAGGAGATTTGCCAGAGCTGTGTCATGAGAACTGCTGTTTGCCAAGGTCAGCTATGAGAATTTACAACATTTATAAGATAAAAAACAGAGCAGCATCTCTTGAAAATTGGTGCTGTCTTAAGCACCTTGGCTTGTCACCTGCTAATGGCACATACTAATACCACACTGTTCCTAGTCTTAGCTCATTCCCCTTCATCCATCTGCTTCCACTGTAATTCATATTCATGAAATTGTGCATTTTGAATTACAGGGGCAAAAAAATCCCAAAACCAGACAGGGTTTGGTTAGGGCTTTATGCCAGCACTAGTGCTTTGCACAGGCAAAGTCAATTTTGGGTTTTGGTAGACTCAAACTTTCAAGGCCTTTTCAGTATTATTGGAGAAGTTTGCAAGCACTATTTCCCCTCACAGAGCACTTTGTTTTATTTTCTCTCCTTATGGTGTGCTTTTATTTTAGGTGCTAAGTTAGCCTAATCAGTAATTAGAAAGAAACGACTGTTGTCCAAAGTTACCACACCATGCACTTTAAAACTTGCTTGCAAACCTGGCTTGAATTCTCTTTATAGTTAATCTGCTGACAGGTAAACTGAAGATCTTGATCAAGTGACATCTTTTTTGTCAAACATGGTCTGTAACATACTGAAAATGTCTAGGGCCACTGCTTGGCTGAAGAAGTACTCTCTTGCTCTTAGGTCACACCTTTCTGCTGAGAGCACTGAGTAGATTTACATCCCTCAGTATCTACAGATATCTTTCCTCTGTAAGATAACTTTTTCAAAGATCTTCTCTCCATATTTTGTCTCCATTAGCCTCTCAACTGTTTCTTTAGTTTGTTGTTTTCCTTATAACTTACTTTCTATAATATCCTTCTTCTGTTGAATCCCCTCATCTTCTGCTTCTTTTTGACATTTACTTTCCTTCAGGTTGGGGTTTTATTTCCCTACATATTACTTGACTGGAGAGTTCTTCTGGCTCATTTCTCATCCTACCCTCTCAAAACCTCATTCTAATCTTAAAGCCTAATCTTCCACTTCTCCATTACTTTCCCTTTTTCATTTTCCCTGCTCCTCAGAAAGACCTTAGAGAAGAAAAGGTGGTCAGCTGCTTCAGGATAGGTGCAGTGCTCCTGTCACCACTTTCCTTCAGGCCATGCTGTTGCAGTTTATAATTTTAAAAATGTTTAGGAATGTAAATATACCCCCATATTTTAATCCTTTCTGTTCTCTTCCTCCTTTTATCTGCTGCTTCTGGGTTTTTTTTAGAGACTATGTGCTATTCTGTCCAGCATCTCTGTGTCTCTGTGATTTGAGGGCTGAAAGAGAAGACACAAAACCCCTAACTATACTGGAACACCAGGTCACATCTGTCTTCCTTAGGGCATCAAGCAAGGCCTCAGGTAAATGCTTAAAAAAGCAATCTATTCAGCTGTGCTTTGCAGAATGGATATGAAGAAAATGGCCTCAACTTACTAGCCTGTCCTAAACTGCAGGGAAGGAGCCCATGGCTCTGAGTCCTGTTCACTGTAGCTGGTACTTAAAGAGAAAAGGGTTTTGAGCAGTCAGTGATGCTGGTGCTTTGATAATTGCCTGTTGTTTTGTGTGGAGATGGCTGAGCTTGCATTTATAAGCAACTTCCTTTCATGCCCATGGGTCCTCATGTTTAGCAAAGTAATTTTAGCCCAGCTGTCACAGAAGTGATGAATGAGGACAAGGAACGGGAAATCCCAAGTACTTTTACTTAACATCTTTTTTCTTCTCTCTCATTCTAATAAGCACATAAAACCTAACCCTGTTCTGCCAGCTATGTGAAAGTAAGCAAAGACAGTAAATAAATTTACCAACATGGCTGTGCATACACTGAAATAGTTGTATCTTTTGGTTGCTTGCTTGCTTAGGGAAACCTGAAGCCTTTTGTTTTGAGTTCTCTCAATCTCTTTCTTCTTGTCCCTGTGCTTGTTGCTGGTAAAATTAGGCCAGTTGCTTTTTAAATACCAAAGAGGGTCACTCTGGCAGGAAGCTGCAAAATAGCAGCTCCCAGTGTTTTCAGTAGTGTACCAGTAGTGAGAGGACAAGCAAGAGCCAGGGCCTCTCCTGTAGATATGGGCTTTCCTCATGCAGAGCCAGAAGGTACACCAGCACTAGCACTTGAGATGCAGCAGGGCTGTGCTCCAGCAAGGGCTGTCCTGGGTGCCCACACACTCTGTGACTCTGTGCTGTGGCTCCAGTTGCAGTCTCAGCACAGATGGGCTGCACCACTTGCTGATGAAACTTCTGTACCAGAGGATGCACATCAGGAGCAGAGCCACAGCACTACAGCCTTTTTGGGTCCTGTCAGCTGGGTTTTGGAAAAGGAGGACCTAAGTAATTAACTTAACAGGGCAGCTTGTGCACTGGAAGGGTTTGAATGCAAACCCCACCCATGACCCATGTACCTGGGTCTCCACCATGCACACACTGAGCGTGTACCACTGTGCAGTGACTGCCAGCGGCCGTCAGGGCTACAGACTTACGGACTCAGAAGTGCAAACCTTTGGGGTAGGCGTGCCTTAGGCTTATGGGCAGTGACAGGGACAAGGACAGGAGAGAGGGACATTTGACTTGCTGGTTATGGCAGATGGTAGATGTCCCTGCCTCCACAGTGAGGTCTCCCCCTTCCCTCTGCACCGCTGTTCCTTGCTCAGTAGCCTTGAACCAAATCCCCAGTCTCAGCTTCCTCCCTGAAGGGCTGTGGGGCCCCAGCCCCTTGCTGCCACTCACCCCCCTCATTAATTAAAATTAATTAATGCTGAGGGAGAGGCTCTTCTCTGTCCAGTTTAGTGCAAGCCTCTGGCTTGGGCCCAAGGTGAAGCGTTCAGAGCAGCCCTATTGTACATCCAGCTGCTGCAGTTTAATGTGCTTCTTTGTGACACAAGCTGATGGTGACTTTAAGACACTTGTAACTGGTCCAGCTGTAAAACTCACCTAAAACATGACCCTGGCACAGCTCACTAAAACAGTAACCACGTGGGTTTTTTCCCCTCTTCTTTTTTAACCTGGACAAAGCAGTGTGTTTTTTTCCTTTTCTTCTAAAGGAGTGCTGAAAATTCCCAGGGCACTCTGTGTTGAGGCAGAGGTCAGATGAAGTCTGTGGCACAAGTGTCAGGGCAGGCAGGAGGAGAGGGGCAGGAACTATTTTGTCCATCATGATGCAAGTGCACAAGGCCACCCTGGTGACCAGCCTGAGGAACAGAGGTGCCAAGTCCACAGAGGGACCCCAGCTGGAGCCTTCTCCACTTGCCTTGCCTGGTGGGTGAGGAAGACACCTCCAGCCCATGAAGTAGAAAGGGAAACCTAAAAAACTCCTCAGCTCTATTGTTCTGCTGTCCCATGGCTCCTGTGCCTGGCAGCTGGCAGCTCCCCAGAGCCCTCCCAGCATCATGGACTGTGTCCCATCTAGTCTAGATGGGACTAGTGTCCCATCTTTTCCCTAATTACTTCTTACTTACAAAGAAAATTATTCTATCTTGTAACCAGAGTGCTTTATTTGTAAGTAGGTGCCAGTGGACCCTGGAGATTTATTATTAATTCATGATGAAGAAACTCAGGAGTCCTCAGACCTAAGGCAGGCAATATATTTATTGCTCCTCCTTAAAGTTAGACCCCTTTGCCCTTATGGTTTTATTGTTATCTATAACACAATATCAAGAGACAATTACCTCTCATGCTTTGCTGTTGGGAGCAAACAAGTTTCACCAAATCACAGAAAAAAAAAAAAAAAGGGAGAAACCCACTCATTTTTGCACACAGAAGTAAGGAAAAAAAATCCTGGAAAGCGAAAGCTTTACAGAATGACAAACAGCTTTGAAAAGCTCCTTCACTGCATTTAAAACACTTGCTGGGAGATGGGTGGACCTTTTTTGATCCAGAAACTAATGAAAGACTATTGCCTTAATATATTTAGACCATTGCAGTTTCAGAACTGTTTGTCTTTCTAAAAATTAATTGCTTGGGATGTTGTAGAAGAGGAAGCTGCCTTTTTTGACACTAGATTAGGAGTTAGTCTCACCTGCCAGCCTCTTTTTTTTCCCCCTTTTTTTTGTCTTTCTTTCTTGGTAAAAATAAAAATAATAGTATAATCTCTAGACTATATTGGCATGTACTATGTGAATTCTGTGTCTCCTGACTGCTGCCTTGTGCCATGGATAATGCAGTCAGGGGTGCAACTCTGGCATGGGTCTCCATGAACAGACGGGTCAGCAGGCAGAAGGAACCAGCTTCTGCCCAGATTTCTTCCAAATTGGGATCCTTGCAACTCAAGGGGAAGAGAAGGAGGGTGGATACTGTTCTCCATAAGGAAGATGAAGGAATTGGAATATCAGGGCTTAAAATCCTGAGAGAGTTCACCAAATAAAGAGGAAAACTTGAGGACAGAGGAATGTGAGGATGTACTTCAGTAGCAGGGGATTCACAGTTAGGACCAGCAGCTGGAGAAGGAATGTCAGTTCAAGACAGATGAAAAAATTCTTTGCATTATTGGGAGGCTGGAGGATCCTGAACTCCCAAAAGCCAGCTGAGGTGGGGAACTACATGTGACTGCCTTCATGGTTTATACAGACTTAAAATAAATAGGAACTGATACTGGAATGTTCTGACATGTCTGTGGTGGTACTGTAAGCATTGGTGTCCCTGAGTGATGCCCAGCTGGGGCCAGGAGATGGTGCAGCCACTGAGGGCAGCAGAGATTGGCTTTCCTGGAGGTGCCCTGTTTGTAGGCAGAGTGGGGTCCTGGAAAAGCCCTGTGGGAAGGGATGGAGAGAGATCCTGGTAGGAGCCATCTGGCAGTCCTGCCATGCAGACTCCTCCTCTCTGCTGCTCAAGTGCAGTGGCCCTCCTCACTCCTGGTTTACTCCTGGCCTGAAGAACAACTTGCCACTCCTCACCCAGTAGGTAGGAACTCGGCACATCTTACAAACCTGGTGAGGTATTCCCCTCTGCTCAGGCAAGGCTCTAAAACACAAGTCATAATTGCTTGTCTCAACCTATCAGCCTCCCCCTTCTCATGTGTGCAGGAGGTTTCTGCTCCTGAAAGTTTTGGTCACCCTCAAGGCACCCACATTTGTCTTAGAATAAAATCTTCTCCCTTTTTTTCCCCATTCTTATCATACATGCAATAGCTTGCTGTTCATTCCTTTGCAAGGCCTGCAAAGTGTCTCCAAACTTATTTTGTGTCCAAAAAAACCAACTTCTCTCTCCAGCAGGTCTGTGGTGCATCCCAGATGTTCGCACGTGGCTGCAGTCACCAGTCACCACAGATTACAGGAGGAAAAGGGATGAGCACCAAACAATTTCTTCTCCTCTTGTCCCTTCTTGGAGGCTGGGAAGTTGTTTTGTTGGCTCTGTTTGCCATGCTGGTACATGAAACTTTTTAAACATCACTTGAAAGCTTCTCCATTTCTATCTGTGATTGTCAGGGGAAGTGGAAGGGGGATGCAGAACAGGTTTAGATAATTCTATAAGATTCATCTTATATCTTCTCTTTGTTTACCCATTGCCAGTTCCAAATTAGCCCATTACCATCCCTTCAAAGAGAGGAAAAGTGCTGGCAGAGATCATCTCCACCCTGTGGCTGCTGGTGGTGTGCTCAGTACAGCCTCAGGCTGTCTTCATGGCTCTCTCTGGTTGCAGCCTTTCTCCCACCCTTGCAGGATTTTTGGCAAAAAATTCCTGCTTTTTGATGCTGGGTTTTTTCCTGGCCAGCTGGGGCCCTTGTCCCTGGCTGAGACCCTGGATGCTGAGCTTGTTATAAAATTTATTCAGTCTTAGGGTGTGTTTACGATATGAAAGCTGCTAGGCCAGAGAGGGTTTCTGTGCTGCAATGACTTCCTGTGCCCAGGTACTGAGGTGGATGGTACTTTCTCACAGTGAATCTGCCCTCCTGCCTTATTATTTGGCATTCTGGTTAGGATGGCACTGTGAGGACTGTCATGATGCACACTGGTGACAAGCAGCAAGTGTTGAAGGGGAACACAGAAAGTTTCCTATGCTTCACACTGTCAACACTGTGCTGGAAATAGGTCCAACAGAACAAGATTTTTTTTTTTTCAAGAGAGAAGAGAATACTCATCTTCACAGAGCCAAGCAGGTGGCCGAGCAGCTCTTCACTAGAGAGATCTTTTTATTTATTACCAGTTGAGACTGGTAAGGACCTGTCTACTCTGCCCTTTATCAGCAGTCTCAAATAAAATGCTGTTAGCTCAGCATCCTAGAAGGATGCCAAAGCTTAACTTTAACAGGAATACATGTTTCCTATGGACAAGGAGAGAAAAAAAAAACAACCAAAAAAGTAATGTATAATGATCTGTGCTGACAGCTTTTTCTGAGAAATAGTCCATAGAATTCACAACAGGAAAGAGATTTTTATCAACAAACTACTTTAGAAGAACAGACTGATGGGACCAGTCCCCCAGCCTGCACTTTGGTAGAAGGTAAATTCTGTCCAGTGATGCCTCACACACACTGGATGTGTGGAGAAAGGCAGAGTAGGAGTAGACGTGTGAGGAACAGCCCTGAGCAATTGTGATGAAAATCATGGGGACATCATTTTCCAAATGAGATGAGGAGCTCTGGCTTGTACTGATACACAGTTTGTTTGCATGGCACTGTTTATAATTTTGCTCACATTTCCTCAGTGGACATCCTGATGGAATGTCCTTATAATCTGTCACGTGTCTGAATTATTTGCTGTATTTTCAATGGGACAAACTACCATTTTCTTGACTGATTCAGAACAGTGAACACTGGAGACAATTAACTGACCAGAACAATGAAGCACTGTATGTGAAACTTGGCTGGATACTACCTGTTGGATTGGAGCTCATTGAAGCTGATTTGGGAAAATCCACCCTTGACCTCATCCATCGCCCTTTCCATCACAGGGTACCACAGACAATTTCAGATGTGCCCAGGCCATCTGCATCAGACATCCTTGAATGCCGCTGTCCCCTGGACACCAGGGGAAACTCTGTGACACACAAAGCAGGAACTCCTCTGGTTTTTGGGGTCCTTCAGTGAGGGGTTCGTTTGAAGCCTGTCTCTGGCAGCTCTTCAGGCAATGGGGATATGTGGCTGTCACCCTTTGAGCATCCCACATGATAAGGCACTTCACCTGCCATGGAGCAACCCCCTGGGAAGAGCGGGTCCTGTTCCTATTGCCTCAGCTCCTACACCATTTATTCCTCCATCCTCTTCCTTTGTATTAATTTCCTGAGCTGCCCTAGCTGTCACATCTGCACAGTTACCAGCTGGTTTCCCATTTTTAATTGCCCTCAGAGGGCTTTTTCAAGAGCCACACCTGCTTTTGTGGGGGCCTTAATTTGTCACTGTCCAAACTGGAGCAGCAAGCATTTAAAATTCAGCCTCTATGAGCGTGTTGTATTTCTTCAAGTGCGTGATTAATTGCTAGGCCTTTACAGGCTGCACTCAGCTATTTCTGCTGAGTTTTTTTCTGCTGGAAAGCTCCCCACATTATGGATATTAAATATCTTCTTCTCTGTAGGACCTGGGTTTGTTCATCCCATTTGTTCTTGACAAAAGAAGTTGTATGAAACACAAAGAAAGCTCAGTGCCCTCACAATTTTATTCTGTTTAGAGGGGGAAAAATAGTTATTTTTCTTTGTCAGAAGTGTTCTTGTAAGGAATCACTTGAGATTAAGGCAAGAGGGGATGTTTCAGGATGTTTCACCCAGCCTCTGCAGCAGTGTAAGCAAGCAGCTTGTATAATCCAGCTCATAAACTGCTTGAATTCTACTGTAAAAAAACATTCAGCTTTTTTTTTTTGGTCTTCTTTCACAGCTGCTATTTGAAGACTACTACAAAATCTTAGTTTTTAAGACCAAAATTATTTCCTTGTTATAGCTGTTCTTGGAGAATCCCTCCATGGATAGGCAAGGGCTGCTATCCCTGTCTCTTACAGAATTTACTCAGTTGAGATGGGGTCAGCAGGATTACCCCTCTTTCAGCCCTCACATTCTCATGGACAATGAATGAGCTGTAAGATGAGAACCACATTGATGCCTACTATGGAAAGCAAGGGCACAAAGTCTTGCATGCCAAACCTCCGCCAGTATGGAGTGCATGGAAGAAGTATCAAGGGAGAGTGCAATTTACAGGTGGATGGATGGATGGATGGATGGATGGATGGATGGATACATTGGGAGGCAAATAAACCCTTCCAAAAAAATTAATCTTTAATTTGTCAGAGCCTCCTTCTGCCCAGGGATCACGTAGAGGGTGTGAGGCACCTCTCGGAAATCAGAAGCAGGCTCCTGCTGAGTCCCTTGGGATGGCCCTGTCCTCGCAGGGCTAAAGTTAACCTGAACAGGGGGTACAGTGAATGCCAATGCACTGCTTGTTTCAGTGTTGTAGGATGGGCAGCACCTGGGACTGCTGAAGAAAGGTTAAAACTGCCTCTAATGGACACATGGCAGAGATTATGTAGATTTACGTGGAGCCTTTGCCTGGAGGCAGCCCAGTGAGAGCAGCAGGATGAGTGAGTGTTCAGTGGGGATTGTGGATGATCCCCTGCAAGCCTGACCTGCACTCCAAAGACTTTGCAACAGCTGATGCCACCTCAGCCTCCCTTTTTCTGTCTGGCAAGGAAGAAATGACAGTCCCCAGCCAATTTTGTGGCTTAATTAATATTCGTTGAACAATGTGTGTAAGTGATGAGTAATGTTTTAGTGTATTATTAATTTCTTGGGAAAAACAGAGGGCTGCTCAAGAGCTGTCAATGCCCACTCTGGCAGCCACAAAAATTTGGTTGGTCGTGTTCCCAGCAGAGAATGCCGACATTCTGGGGCTGGCTGGCTCCCTGCAACCCCTTGGTGAGGGATGGAGGAACATCCTCTATGCCTGCACTGGTGTCCCTTGCTCCTGAAGACAGATACAATCCTGATACTAAAATGCCTCATTTGCTGTGACCAAGGGAGGATCAAAATCAACTACCTGGAGCTCAGCTAAGCCCTGATCTGTGCTGGTGTGGAAAGTGGGCACTGAATTTCCCCCACCTCAGCCCATTCTTCCATTTCTTTGCTACCTGTGTCTGTTCTAGTCGGAGTTCCCCTGTGCTGACAAAAGCTCAGAGTTCGCAGTGTGGCACTGCTGGGACATCTGACCCAAGGATTCTGCGTTCGAGCCAAGCTTCCAGCGGACACAAGCAGCAGAGCAACAGGTGGGTCACTCCCCCTGCTCCCCTCCCCTCGTGCTTTTATGTGCTTTGTTCCCCACCAGTGGGATCAGACTACAATGACAACAAAGGCAGCTTGAGACGCAGCCCAAGTCCTGAGAGTAGGGATTACATCCAGCTGGTTCCTCTCTTGGATCACTTAGGGCCATGTACACACGAAGGTCTTGTTCTGCCCACTCATCTCTCGGGGAAGCAGGAGCAGGTGGGAAGATAGCTCAGAGTGCTACATGGAGGCAGCACGTTTGGGTGAGGAGGAATGGGCCCTAGCGCAAAGGGTACCGGGAGAGTTAAAAGGGAGAAGGAGGAAAAGCTGCGGGGAGAGACGCAGAGGGAAGGAGAGTGCCCGTCCCTCCGCCCCTCACCAAGGCCCGGATCACGCCGGTCCCACGGCGCGGTTTGCGGCAGGGCCGCCAGGGGGCGCGGCCGGGCCGGGCTCCGCGGCTCCTCCCGCCCGCCCTCCCTCCCTCAGGGCCGCGGCCTCGGCCCCGCCTGGCGGGCGGGAAATGGGCAGGAGAGGGGGACAGGCGGCGTGCGGGGAAATGTGTGTCCCGTTCTGGGCTCCGCGGTACGTGAGAGACGTGGAGCTCCTGGAGCCGGTCCAGCGGAGGGCAGCAGATCCGCGGCAGCCTCGGTGCTGCGGCTGCACAAGGCGTTCCGCATGTCGGACAGACAGACACCTGGCTGGGTGCGGCAGGACAGGGCAGGGCAGGGTAGGCTGCTCACAGTGGTTTCCTGATGGAACTGGGCTGGCAGGGCTGAACTGGTGTAATTGATACGGCTTTGGGACAACTCATACTGGTTCTAAAGTCCATATCGATTTCCATGTATTTGGAATGCCGGAATAATCCATACAGTCCATATAATCCATGCAGTCCATCTCTATGAAGCTTGAGAATTACTGTATTTAGTCAACTGTAATTCTGAAATGTTCTTATTTTTGAACCTTGTCTTAACTTAGATTTGTTTCGATACTTACACAAAAATTGTTTTTCTGTGTATGTGACAGTTGTCTTTTAAAACAGCTGTTAAATACTTCTTATGCTAAAATGCAGGGTTTCACACCTTCCTCCTCATTAGGCCATGTTTTCTTAAAAAATTCCAGTTGGATTTGCTGCTACCTGCCCTCTCTGCTACAGCCCTACAGGGAAAAGAAGGTGAGGAAATGTTACACTTTTCCAATGCCTCTCACTTCCCAGTGGGCAGAGCTCGTTTGGTCTGCACCTCCCCTGGGGTGTATGGGCTAACATCTGACAGATGCCTCAGCACCAAGCCTGACAAAGTTCAGGAAGCATTTGGACAATACTCTTGGACACAGGGTGTGATTCTTGGGGATGGTCCTGTGAAGGGCCAGGAGTTGGACTTGATGATCCTTGCGGGTTCCTTCCAAGTCAGAATACTGTGTGATTTTGTGATGTGATGTATTAGTTTGGAGACAAGGAAGATGACCAGCACTGCAAAACCCTCTCATTCACCCCTTATTTGCAAAGTCTCTGTACTTGTGAAGGGTGCAGGCTGGTGTCTGGGCCAATGGAAAGTGTCTCCATGGTGCTGCAGTCTGTGCAGGCAATGCAGGCTGCATCCAGAGGGATGCTGGAGGGCTCACCCGCTGAGCCTTAGCCAGCCATGCCACTTGCATGGCCACCAAGGTCATTGGTAAAAAGGACTCATCTTATTAAGCTGTGAAAATGCCATTTTTGGCACTGTTATGGGGAGCTGACAGACTTATTCCTGTGCAGGTCATCCCTCAGCACCTCCCTTTCCTGAGGATCCATGTTCATGGAACATGAGGGGAGCATCTCTGGCAGACCTTGGCAGTGCTCCTGGTTCAGAGAGAATCCTGCTGGGAATGAAAGGACTTGTTGGCATACCTGCACTGGTCCTCCTCCATCATCCCCTCCCTGCTCTGTGGTCAGTCAATACAAGGAAAAGGAGATAAATTCTACTGAGTAGGCTTGGAGACTTGTTTCTGTTAAATTAGTCTCTTCCATGGACATTGTTGGTTTGTGGAGCTTAGGGTGGAGTAGGGCCCCCTTGTTCTTGAGGCCTCTAGGGTTGGTTTTTGAGCTCTTGTTGACATTTGCACCTTCTCCCACCGGGAAAGGGGGGCTCTGGACAGCCTGAGCCTAATGCACCCTCATACCAGGGACAATGGTCTTAATTTCTGTGCAAGCAGCTGATGTGATGGTGACACAGGAGGCTTGGAGAAGTGAGAGAGCATCCAGGGCTCACCTCTCTTCTTAGAAATGCAAAATGTCTTGTCATGTCCATTGCCTAGTGGGAATGATGTGTTCCTCAATGGATGTTCAAAAGGTTAAATAATGAAATACATCTGGAAAAAAGGACTGCATATACGAGCTACATCATCTCATGTGATGCATTTAATGTCCTTAATTTACATGCTGACAACTTTGCCATTTCTAAACAATGTTATCATTCGTCTTTCTGATAATTAATCAGCACAAGCTTCAAACACTGTTTATCACACTTTGATGCAGCAATTAGACAAGAAAGGCAAAGTGTTGAAGGGAAGGTTTTGGGCTATTTTTTTCTTCAAAAATCTTACAGTATTTACAAAGAAGTGCTTTTTCTAACACCATTTTTAGAATTATTCACTCATTCACAATCATTGTATAAAAACATCATTCAGAAATAGGTTTTAAAATACACCCACCTCCATTGCATAGTATACAGAAAAATAGGCGAGAGTTAAGACACTTGATTTTTGAATGAGAACGTGAATTGATTCAGAGGTATGACATTTCTGAGGAAGAAAGATGCAATTTCTAAAAAATAATGAGCTGTAGTTCTCCTGAAGCTAGCGAGCTTCTTGAAGATCTGCCATCAAATTTTGCTTTTACAGACCAAGTATCTTTTACCATACACACAATGCTTGCATTAAGGTCAAACAAATCATATTGCAATTGGATTTACCCTTCAGTATTTGCATGTGGACCCTGACAAAAATGAGTTACACAAAGTACTCACAAGGATCAGTGTTGGTTTCATGTGTCATGGCCCATCCATGGAACAACTCAAGGGATCCAATTTGTTATTTTCAGTTTCTGTTTGTATAACTGAGGAGCTGAATGTACCCTTATAGCTTTAGAAACATTTCTTCTGTAAGAAGACCTTGGCTTCTGCTCTCTGGTAAGACTTAAAATGGCACATTGTGGAGGGGTTAGCAGGCACTGATGGTGTCTTAACCTGATGATTTTCAGACAAAACTTGGTAATTTAGTTATCTTGTATGCTGACTTAATTTTTTCTTTTTTTCGTTTTTCTTTTTTTTTTCTTTAAAAATGTGCTCCAGTGATTTCATTGAGCCTGATCCATTAAAGAGCAACAGGGAACTCTGAACAATAGGTGCTTGTTTTACAGCTACTGCAAATGCTTCGAAAGCACTAAATTGCCTTTTATACTCAACAGTCTAATAACAAAGCCTGATTTTTTCCATTTTTCTCCCAACTGATTTGATGGTTCACTTGAGCTTTAATAACACATTACATAAATCTTTACAGCTATTACAGAAGTCTTTTGTCAAGTTTAATTTGGTGTTTGTTTTTTCTCCCCCCCCAGTGTAATCATTCACCCTTAAATGCACTGTAGCACACATACTGGGATCGTGCTTGTCCCTGGATCCAGAAGAGTTGTGAGTCCTAGGGGTTTGTTTTACATGGGGAGGGACCTCAGTCCTTCCAAAGGCAGTTGTTGCTGAAAGCTCCTGGTTCAGAGGTATATCAGATAAAGCGCTGTGCACTCCCAAAGGCACCTCTGGCAACAACTCTATCTTCTCCTGCTGTTTAATTTAACTTCGCTGTTACAACTTTGCTTGTGCTTGATGGCCCATGGTGGAAAAAATCACCTGGATTAGCTGGGAGGGTGGGAGATCTATCAGTGTAGACCTCTCTCCCTGCTGCAGAATAAAGGGAAATGTGCTGATCACCAGGCAGAGGTGTAGAGAGCAAAAGCTGATAGAAGAGCAGTAAATGTTGAAAAAACTTCAGACATGCAATTGGGTATAGAACATGATCAGATGATATTATCTTCACCAGGAAAAGCAGAGAGGCTGTTAAATGCCAGCCTTCCTCATCCTATGTTCTCCTGACCCTTGTGTGTCCAGATGTCTATTCATTTTCCCACTGGCTTTGAAGTGGAGGATTTCTGTCACTTTCTTCTTTCCCAGCCTTTCCCTCTGCTGTGGTCTGTGAGGAAAGCCTGGCCCTGGAAATGGGCAGAGCCAGGACTTGTGTTGGTGAAAATAAAGAAGCAAAGGCTGAGAGAAGCAGGATGCTCTCCTGCTGACCCACCTCTCTCAGCATTATGGTCCCTCAGCAAAGCTCTTGGCTCTTTAAAGACTGTGTCTGTATAGACAGGGCTTGGCTGGTGCTGTAAGGAGAAGATGGGACTCTGCTGCTGCTGGAGCTGGAGATGAAGGGGTGAACCAGGATGATCCCAGCTACACACAGAGAGGTTGTCTCCACTCCTGAACTTCTCAGTATGCCCAACCAGAGTGAGCTCCTCAGTGAAAGATGCTTGGGTGAGATGTGTTTGATGCTCAGAGATCCCCATGTGCACCCACCAGAAAACTTTGTGGACACCCAGCCGGGACTGTGCCCTCACTGGCAGTGCTGTAAATCTAGGTGAGTGACACCATTGTCCCTGGCTGTGTTTGGAGCAGCACAAAACCCGGCTTCATGTTAAAACCATTGTAAATGCAGGATGGGTCAGATTCATGCCTGGTGGAGCACAATGGAGGAGTGGGGGACAGCCCTCTATTAATGAAGCTATTATTCAAATGAAGAACTTTAAAAAAACAAACAGAGAAGGATGGAGTTGCTGGTGACACTGAGTGACATTGTTCAGGGATCACAGTAAGGAGATGTGCCTGGAGAACAGGGAGAGCAGAGCTAGTGCCAGGGCACAGCTGCTGCGCGGGGGGAGCGGTGCCAAGGGGGCTGTGTTTCGGAGCATGCACTCCACCCTGGACCAGGAGCCATTGTTGGGCAGTGGCTGTACTCCTGCCAGGCTGCACATGATGTTGTAAACATCCACAGATCGGATGGGAGGCGCTCGGTAGTTGGATCGGAAATCTGCAGGCAAAAGAGAGGAGTTGGCATCAGGCAACCCTGGAACGTGGGGTGCTGTGAGGCAAGGGCTCCTTTGCCTTTCCTGAGACTTACCCACCAGGCTGGGATGTGGCATGCTATACAATTTGGAGCACAGCTCAGCAAAAACATTAATTTAAACAATTTTATTCATTATTATTACTTCTGGGCCAATTTTATTATAAAAACTAAAGAAAGCTCTGAAGCTTTAAGTACAGGAGTTACTTTACTGGATGTGCTTGATAGACGTAATAGCCTGACATAATTGTATTGCACATTCTGCTTTCACTGGTGCAATACAATTAGCCTGGTGCTCTGCCTGGTGCTCTGTCCTGTTTAAAGGGCCTGATGAAGTAGAAACCAGGAGTTATGTGTCTGCCCATCAGACACATGGGTGAGCTATGCTGCAACCTTCCCAAAGAAAGTGCCCTGCTGTAGCGAGTGTGAATTCCCCAACAAAAGCAGGATTCATGTGTTTCAAATAGAATTGAAAATTTAGGCCAAAATTTAGGGAAACATTTAGGCCAAGAGTTCGTAACTGCCCTGGGACATCACAGAGAGGCTAACTAAATCCCTTCATATCTCTCTGCCCTGTTTTTTCAGCTATAAAATAGATGCAGTGCAACAACCCCTCCATTGTGAGGAAATCCTGCCATCTATTTGTAATTTTTGGGTGTCACAGAGTGCTGCATCGGGGTCCTGGTGTGCCAGGGGCTGCAGGGCTGCAGGGGTGAGGACCCTGGGGCTGCAGGGGAAGGGGAACACCAGGGATGGTGGCACTGTACCTGGGCCATATGCGAGGAAGAAGCCTCTCATGTCCATGAGCTCGTTGTCGTAGCCATGCCAGCCATTCTGCCAGGCCTCCTTCCTCCCCGTCCCGTTCTCCCAGTAGGGCAGCTTGTCCCTGCTCTGGGTGACAACAGCAGAGCATGGTTAGTGCCTGCCTGCTGAGCTGTGCTGGGCACTGTGGGGTGCCATGTTGTGTCTCCATGTGCTGTACCACCCCTTCAGGCCCCACACTGTGCTGTCACCTGCACAGGAGCTCATGCCCAGGAGGGGTGAGCCCTCCTGACAGGCTTTGCTGTCTCAGTGAGTAACCACCTCCCCCTCCACAGGGAGGGGAGGACAACTCATGTAGATTTCTGCCACAAACATGAAGTACCACAGTCGTATGTGACTTGTGTAAGGAAGGTGCTGTTCCTTGCCTGCAGCACTGCTCTCCCACCCAGCACCATGCACTTCTGTGGGTTTGCTGGGGTGTTGTTCTGCCCCACATGCCATTGACACCTTAAAAAAATAAGTAATTTTTTCTCCATTTGACTATTCAGCCTAATAATGCAAATATTCCCCCTACTAGATATTTTCTAATCATTATTTCTTCTCCCCACTGGTTTTTGTATTACAGCAATGAAGTTTGTTCCAGGGAACACTGGTTCTGGCCTGAGACAGTCCCACTCTCTGTGGCCTGTGCTCTGTTTTATTTCCTTGCTCAGTGGATCTATGCTTTATTAATTTATCATTATAAATCTTGTTCTTCCTAGCCCATACTGCACTTAAGATGTACTCTTAAAATCCTTCCTTACTTTCTCCTGCTTTGTATCCACAGCTCTTACCTACAACAGTGCCATATCTGTCAGAGCAGCAGTCCCTAGGGGCTGATCAAATGCTGGACCAACCTGTCCATGAGTTTCTCCTGTCCTGTGCTCCTTAGGGATAGCAGCAGACAGATGTGGCACTCTACATCACCCCAAAACTGTGGCAGGAATTTCACTTAAACAAAGAACATCAACTGACAGTTCATCAGACCCATGGCACTAATTTCTCTGATGATTACAGAGAAGGAGCTGCACAGTCCTCTGGAGTGTTCAGGTCTAGCCTTCACACTCAGGTACAGAAGGACAGAAGATGCCCACAAGAGTTTCCCACATTCCCACTTTGGGCAAGTGCTGCAGCTTCTGCAGATGGTGAAGCAGATTAAATGAGGTTCCCTTTCCTTTTATAAACATTTATTTTGTCTGATTTTTATCTTTTTAAGAAAGAAAATTGAGTGTGCAATGCCTAAAGGATGGGGACCACTCACTCATGTGAAAGGAACAAGGTCATATGAGCAGATCAGCTTTGATACAGCATGAAATCCCTCCTCATCCTGATTTAACCAAAACATAGATGGGCTTCAGTTCCTATGCTCCGTGATGAGGGAAACAACTTTCCAGATACACCCCCTTTGTCTCTTTCAAAAACCCCCACCATCAACAGAATCCCCTTTTTCAAACAGCTTTTAGCTATCCACTAGCTAACAGAGAGTTTAAAAGCCCTGGGAGCATGACAGGGAAGAGCTGCACATCCTCTCTTCACTGGTTTGGGCAGGAAGTATAATAAAAGGCTCAATAATTTCTTTAAAAATATGACAGGAAACTTTAATTTTCATATCCCATTCACAGATAATGAAAATGTACTGAAGAGAAGGAAAATCTGACAGCATTAATGAGAGGACATTCTTGAAAATCAGAAACAATAGGAAGGAATGGGCAGAGAGACAGAAATAATTATCATAGCAGCAGTGTTTGCTGCACTGTTATTAAGGTTTGTCAGACTTTCAATGATTTTTAAAGTGCTTTTTTATTTTCTACAGAATATGTAAAAGCATTCTATTTTGAACTTTTGTGCAAGAGAGTTTAGTTGTATTTTTTAAAAATAATTTTGGAGAAAACGTTTCAGATTCCTACTTTACCTGTCTAAATCTTAACTCTGGCTTTTAATACTTTTTTTTTAAATCAGAAATGTGGTACTCATCCAGCTGTATTCAAAAGCCATCAGGTTTTTTTAGAGGTGCATTTTTATTCAGCTGTAGAAACTATTATGCTAAATTCATGTTGGCTAGTGAGAAATGCTGTAGTGTGGACTGAGCAAAGCTTGGTGAGCAGTAGCTCTGAAGGCCATGAAAGGTGCTGAGCTAAGTTACAATCACCTACAAGGCAACAAAGTGCACTGTCTATGCTGGGACACAAAAGAAACCCAGCACTCTGTGGTTCTGTTGCCAACTTACTGAATTCATGTATGGCCTTGGGCAAATCACTTAATACACTGCTCAGTTTACCTCCTTAAAAAATACACAGTTATCTCACCCTCTGAGCTGTGCTGAGCTGCAGTTAGTATCTGTAATGTGGAGGTGCCCAGTGGTGACACAAAGACAAAGTAACAACAACAATTCATAGTAAGAAAATAAGTTAGTATGAAAAATCTCTTCATGTTTGTGTTTTCTGCTTAAGTTCCCAGGTTTTCAGTGTGTGCATGGGAATCTCTGAGGAGTAAATCTCCAGTCTGACCCTTTTGAGACTGGTGGTCTTGGGAGAAATGGGGCATTTTTTAGGACAGTCTGATGGGAGGAAAGCCAGGGAGAAGGAAAAATTGTCACAAGGTACTGCTGATTGGAGCATAATAAGGAGGAGGAGGATAATAAGGACTTGAAATGGAAACACTCTTTTTGTCTGAAATGAAAGTAGATAGCAAGGGGGGAGAAGAAGAGTAAAGCAACAAAACTGGAATGTGAAATACAAGAACTACTGCTTTATGACAACAGAGCAAAAAGAGGCACCTTGACTATTTAACTGGTTGCCTCTAGGATAGCTGCAATACATTTAAGTTCTTTTAAGCACACAGCAGAATTTGACATTAGTTTTGTAGTCAGGCCATTGACTTTAACTCAATGATCAGTAATATATTGCACCTTTCCACAGTCCTGTCTAAGTATTTTGCTTCTATACTTTACCTCTACTATGAACCATCCTTCTTCAGCCACGAGAGTTAGTGGAGACACAAATTTTCCTTTTTTGTAGAAAAATCTGTTTGGAATATCCTGTATGTTATAAACATCCATGTGTTCCACAGCTTTCAGTTTTTGATATATCTGCAAAACAAATGAATGTTAGAACACGATCAGGCTGTAAAATCATAAATACACTAATGGGTACATGGAAACACCTGGATTTGCAGAATGGCTAATCCTCTGTAATGGCTAATCCTCAGCACATTCACACCAGGACTTTGCCTGTCCAAAAATCATGGCTGGACAAAACCTGCCTGTGTGGTTTAGGGGATTCTAAAAACTCGAATCATAAACACATAGGAATGCATGAATTAATGTATTGTGTGTATTTATAATACACATGTTCACAAATGTATACATGTGAGTGTACCAGCCTGCAGAAACAGACCAGGAGAAACCACACCTGTGGAGACAGGAGGCAGTGAGTGAAGTGCTGAGACACTCAAAGGCACCATGTGGACTGTGGACAGGCATGGAAAAGAGATATCATCTTTACTGTCTGCCACTCATTCCCTCTTTGTGCTCTTGAGTGGAGAATGAATGTCACCTCACCTGTGTTTCTGCACTCACCCACTCAATCACTATCAAGGGATTGATAGTGCTCAGTTATCTGCTTCGTTAGTTATCTGATGTGAGGTTAATTAGCCAAAACCTGCAGCTTTGAATCTGCACAATGCCATACAAGTGGTTTATTAATATTAATTATACTGTCTGGAATATAATCACACAAATGTCATTACACCACAAATTATTCAGAAAATAGATTTTAAATGCCTCGAAAAGATGTTCATATGCCAAAGAGAAGGCAGCTCTTGGAGCCTCCAGACTCTATATTGTTCTTTAATAAGTTAAATATAAATAATCTTCAGGAATAAATAGCTCAGTTCTTCAAAGAATGAAAGGTTCTTCACTAGCCTTTCAGCTAAGTCACTCTGGTGTGTATATGTGTGCCAGATATGTGCACTGATGTGCAGTGACCATAAGGACATCACCAGGGTGTGATGGCACAATTTCTCCCACCACGACCAGGGCTAGAGAGTTGTCACCAGTACTTCTGGTGCTTTGAAATGGGGTAATTCTTGGAGATGATAACCACTATGTTATAATATACTACAACTCATAAACATAGCTGTTTAAAATTCATTAGAAATAGAGAATCTAGCTATTGGGAAACTGAAAATCAACTTCATTTTGCTTAAAAAGCATCCATCCAGTAAGAAATCCTAAAAAGAAATGAAAGAAGGAAACAAAACAATAGTATAAGGCATTGTGCTTTATTCTCCTTAGGAATATTAGGGTGTTTAACAAGAGAGAAGCATGTGCTGAAGAGCTTTGTTGGATGAAACCCTATGGCTGTGTGAAGTTGCAACTTGCCCTTGTTTGAAGGTCTGGCCTACAAAACCAGGGAGCTCTGGGTTAAGCACGTCAATGCTGTGATGCCCTGTGATGCACTTGAGAGTGAATTGCTCATGCATGCCTCTAAGACAACTTTCAGTTCTGGCACTAATTTGAAATGTTCACAATATCACAGACACACAATTCCTAAAGAGATTGGGTGCAAAGATCAGCAAATATTCTCTTTTAAAAATTGCTCAGGCTACAATATACTGTAACTGGATGAAATATAATGTAGAAACCAAAATTATTTGCCTGGGGAACAGCTTGCCCATTTTGTACATCCACTCATCTATATTCTGAGAACAGCAGTAATGACTCCTCATGCATTGGTTTTGGGTTAAACTATAATGTATTTGTCTATTAGTTAGAGAAATTACATTTTAATTCTTTTCAAGTGATTTTCAAATCTTTTCTCTATTGTTTTAATTTATCCCTCAAAACCCTGAAGTTCTAGCATTGAGCTTTTATGGTTGACTCAATCCAACATGCTTCATGAAAAATTCTTCCAAGGACAATATTGCAATTCTGGTCTAATGGAGTTGGTTCTTCAGTGGAAGTTTACTGGAATATAAATGCTTGAACCTGCTTCAGATGATTTGGACATCCTAGCTAGAGTGTCAATAAATTGACTAATATATAAAATCCTAAAAGCGCATTTTGAACTAAAATATTTTAGCTATTTATCAGAAGCTAATACGTGTCCCTGCCATGTAACAGTGCAAGTTCATGCTTTTTTATTTGCCTGGTGTTACTTTCCTTTGGAAACCAGCATCACAAGGATGTCACAGGATCCAAGTCTGACTCCTGATAAGAGCTGATTTTTGCACACATCTCTGAGAGCAGTATTTGGATGTTAAGAGAAAACAGAAGACACAATTGGCATAAAAACTGAGAAAACACAAAACTGAGGTGTACAACTAGGCTGTACTCACCTCTGCATGCTTCTCTGGAGCTGGCCAGAGGCTCACAACAGGACCTCGGTCTTTCATTTGTATGGTGTCACTCATATTGATATAGTTTTTCAGCTCAATCACTTTATCTGCCCAAGAGATGTCTGTCATCCCATGATCAGAGAAGAGGAGGACGTTGATATCATTCTGAAGGCCTTTGCTCTGTGAGGAAAGTGTATGACAGCTTTTAGGGCCAGGTAAGAGCTTTGCACTGTCTGTGCTTCTTGAAAAATGTAAATCTCCTTTTGACCTCCACTGTTTCTGTGGAAGTTAACCAGAAGGATCACATCCATCAATGTCCTGCAATGTGCTTTGCCACCATCCATAATGGTGGATACCCACTTTTAATTGCTGCTCTGGAAGAGTCTGAGAGGTTAGCACCAGAGTTTTTCCTAAACAAGTCCACACAGCAATTTTGCCATGATACCACTTGTGGAAGGGGTGTTTCTCTTTCCCTCCCAAACATGAGCACTTAGCATTAGAGCTTTTAATATTTAGTGAAATTGAAGATGCATATTCCTCTCTTTACTGAAACATATAAAAACTCCAACATGCATTTATCATTGTCAGAAATATTCATAGAATTGCCATTTACCCAAAAGATTTTCTCGCTGCAAAATCATTTCAATAATGCTTTTTTAAAAACAAGTTTAAAGTACAGAGTTCTGAATGCTGTCATAAAAGCTGCTATAGAAGTTAATAGTCTGATTCCACAAACCTTAGGAAACACAGTTTTGATTTCTTCACCTACAATGAAGTCCAGCTGGCAACACAAGTCATAAACAGAGCAACATGTATATTGGTTTGTGGCTTCCTGTGGCTACTGGTATAAATCCACCAGGAGGGTTATAATGCCATCAATGAAAATAATAATCAGGGTAATGGTGCCTTGACTTCCACATGAACTCAGTAGCCTGTTTCTCAGGAAAGAAAAATTTGCAGCCACTGCATTCAGTTACAGATGTTAAACGGACTCTGGGCCGTGCCACAAGGACCAGTTTTAAAAGCCTTGTCCAAAGGCACCCAGGAGCTGGGTTTATGGAAGCCACTCACCTTGATGAGTGAGATCATGTTGCTCAAGGCTTTGTCCACTTCCCTCAAAGCGTTCTTGCGCTGCTGGGACGAAGGGCCATAGTGGTGGCCTTCCACGTCGATGCGCTCGTAGTACACTGCGGCCATCTCGGCACTGTTGTTGCTGGGGGTGGGACAGAGGGCAAGGAGTGAAAGGCTGACACACATGGAGACCTCCTGGCTGCTGGCACTGTTGTCTTCACAAGCACATAGAGCCACAAAACCCTGTTTTCTGCTTCCACCCTATGCTGTCCTACCACCTATTGCACTGCTGGGCTCATTATTCACACCCAGAGTCTCCTGAGTTTGCCTGAGACTCCCATCAGAGGCAGCAGGTGGAAACTGCCATGTACAGGCTGGCCTGGCAGTCCTCTACTAACCTATTTGAATCAGGAAAGAAGCTTTCCCTTTAAGAACAAAGAAATTCTGATTTCTGTGCTGAATGGCCCTATTAAAAGGATTATGGGAATTACCAGTCAAATGTGCTTTAATTAAAGTTTGGCACTCTTGCTTTCTCCTGTGTGAGGTCTTCCAAACCACAGAGGTCAACTCAGGATGTGCTCTGCCTTACAAAATACCAAGCATTATGAACTGGGATGAGATTTTAGGAGGGGGTTTTATTCAGGAACACGAGCAAGGGAAACAAAGGTAATCTCAGAATTGCACAAGTTTAGCTGATCACACTTTTCTGTATTGATTGCTGTCAGCCTCATTAGTGGGGATAGCACACATATCAGTGCTTAATTTCATTTTCATGACCACTTTACTGTTCTCTGTAAATCTCCCTGAGAGAAATTGTGTGGATAAAATAACAAACCTATACTCATGAACCCAAACCCAGTCTTTTTGTGCTGTACTTAATATATGGCAGAGCATGCCATCCATATTACATGCTCTCATCCATATTAAGATCTCTACAGAAAGACTTGTTTATCCAGCATGTCTGATTAAAGACACCTGGGTAGTCTGGTGTCATTAGTGGGACAGAAGAGGCAAAATCAGAGATGAGGGATTGAGTGAATGAATTAGGGTCTGTCATTTGCATTTCTCAGTTTGTAGAAGGCTCAGAGGAGCAGTCCTGTGAGAAGCTGAAGATGTCTGCTGGGGTGGGAATTTCTCCACTGCTGGCCCTGCAGAACAGTGTTGTTCCTCACTCTTCAAGGTTTTAAAATAATTTAAATGAAGCAGCACTTCCCTCTCCCCAGTTTCATTTTAAGCATTACTTTCCATCTGTATTAGGCATAAATTATTTTCTAAAATTTGACCCTGTAATTTCTCTATTGCATACACAGTCATTGAACCTATTGAAATAGTTCTCTTCTGCTGCAGTACCTGTGTTATAAGCTACTTAAACTAATTTATGTCTTCTCACCTGTAAGTAAATTATCATTTTGACCAAGATAGAAGCTAAGAAAGAGATTTACTGCATAAAGCAAGTGATCTCATTTAGGCTGTGGTGAGATTTCTCCATGAGGGCTTAGTGCTGTAAGGAAGAATATTTAATTACTTCAATGGGACAAGATCCAGTAATGCAGCATGCTTAGGAGTTTGCAGGATTTGGTACAGCATGTCTGGGGCTTGACTTTGTTTCCATTTTTGCTTGTTTTTCTATGGATAAAAGGGGTTTTCTAAGTTTTCTAAGAAAACCCTTATCATGGCTTGCATGGGAGAAGTATTCTGTCTTTAGACAGAAGTATTCTGTTAGTTCTGTCTTCTTCCATCACCAGTAACTTTCCAAATAAATGACTTAGAAAAGAATGCTGAAGAAAGTTGGACAGCATTGATGGCAACATCAAAAAGGGCTTTTATATTCTACCAGCACACTTTGCAAGTACAATGCAGACCTCAGGACACCTCCCCAGGCAGGTAGGTAGACTACAACAGCCCATAAGTTAGAATTGTTGAAAAGATTCAAGGGAGGTTTTAGTTTCACTTGCCAAAAACAGATGCTTGACTTTGTTTTGAATATTCTTGGTCCAAATAGTGGTCTTGAAGCACCTGTTTGAAAAGACTGGAGAATATTGCTGAAGGATGATTTCCTTTGGTTGCAAGAGAAGCTCAGTGGCTCCCTGATGAGTTAGGTACTTCACCCTGGAGTCCCTGCAAGGTTTGCTAATGGTGGGAGCCCAAGTGCAGTTCTTTAACTACTGATACCTGCCATTAGGGCTGCTGAGCGAGGCACTGCTCCAGGCAACAGACTGCCCTTGCCACAGGCTGTTTTCTCACATACAGCTAAGGACAGGCTCAGCCTAATGGGCTTTTCCAATTACCTAGGGTGTGGAAAGGAAACATGCTGCATTTGCCAGCCTTTGAACAGCTCCAGAAGTCAAAAGCACTTGTGAAACATATAGATGACAAGCTGAGGACTCTTCTACTGGAGATGCTAAATCCTCCTAAATGAATATGACTACAATAAAAGCATTTCAGAGGCTTTACTTCTTATGGGCTGGCACAGCAGCATGGAACTTCTAAATCTTAAAGAAATAAACAAAGAGGATGGATGAGAGAAAGAATAAGGAAAACCTACCAGATTTTTAATATTTTCATTCTCTACCCTCCCTTCTTACCTTAAGTCCCTGCAGTATTCACACCCAAACCTGATTATTAGTTTTATGTAAGAGCATTAATTTTTCCTCTTTCCCACCTTGTTGGATACAGGGCACTTAGTTTAAAGGAAAAGAACTCAGGAAGAAATTCACCAGGGATGGTGTGTAAACAGACACCAGTGACAGGACCTCCTGCTACACTGGGATGATCTATGGGATTTGGGCACTTCAGAAGACTGTAGCTGTTATTTATGACATCTTGGTGGCAGGGACTTACACTTTTCTTGAAATCATCAGCTTTCACCTCTTCCAAGTTGTTCCACCAACACTGTTGTGTCCCTTTCCTTTTCCACCACAGCCAGCAACAGGCAGCCTTGTGGCTTGGACAGAATTAGCTATTGAAACTCTCCAGCTACCCAAAATAACAGCTTGAAGGGCTGGTACTTTTAGCAGTTTGTGCCTCATTTTTCACTATGTTCACAATTACAGAGCTGAAAAACAGCACTGAGCACCCTTACACACTGTGCTTCACAGAAACCAGGCAAGAAGCTTCAAGTATATCTTGACCCATCCCAAAATGATACCAAACCAAAAATCTTTCTACATTAATTCTGGGTTTCTACCAGAAGCCAGAGCTGATGTCTGTATTACATCTTCCATTCCCTTTTTTATTCACTGAATTAAAAGCATTGCAAAAGCTCCAGAAAGCCTCCTATGACACATATGGCTTCCTCATGTCACATGCAGGTAACTTTCTTTAAATCTAAGCGAAATAATTTCAGGATAAAACCTCTCACATGGTCTCAGAAACCTTCTGTCTGAGCCCATGCTGCAAACAACACTTATTTGTGAGCCTCTGTGCAGCAGGACCCAGTGTGCAACTGGGAGCAACTTCCCCAAGAGCACTCTCATAATCTTGGAGCCTTTATTTCAGGAACAATCAACACTCAGCACCTGAATAGAAAACTTTTTGGATTCAAATTGCTATGGCCATTGCAAGTATTGAAGTAGAAGGATCTCCTAGGATTGGATTAATTATGGAACCAACAAGGCTTTAAAAGGAGGAGCTCAGTTATAGCCCAAGTAAGGCATTGGTGCTGCATGTGATGGTGCAACCTTCCCTGATTTTACACCCTATGTGGAATTGTCTCTTGTAAATGTTTGGATGAGAGATGGTGGAACTTGAAAGCTGGGTCTGGAGCATGCATTTTTCCTAGGAGTTGTCTGAGAGATATATTCCCATCAGTTGGACTATATGGCTGTTGTAGGACCCTCCCAATAGAACTATTCTATTCTATTCTATTCTATTCTATTCTATTCTATTCTATTCTATTCTATGCTATTCTATTCTATTCTATTCTATTCTATTCCCATATTTGCACAAAAGAAATGCCCTGTCCCAAAAATATTTGGCTTGAGATGTTCTAAAATGAAGAAAAAGCCAGACCATCACTCTCATAAACAAGTGACTGGAGCTGAATTTCAGAATTTCCAAATCCCCTGTCTAAATACAAGCATTTCAAAGCCTTTTCTTGCAGGAGTAGACATGCACAGGCTCATCCTGAAGTTGTTTGAAACAGCAAATTACAAGCCTTTTAGTCAGGATGTCTCCTCCTTGTTGCAGACTACACCAAAACAAAGGAGCACATCTTTCCCTCCACTCTTAATGTAAGGCCCTATTTCTGTTATGGCGTTGTTTCTATGATGATACTCTAAAGCACTCTTGGCCCCCCTCTTTCTGCCTGGAAGCTCATCCTGAAAATTTCCCTGATAGTAAATCCAAAGATTTGTCCCAGAGAGAGGAAACCCCACACTGCAAAAATCTCGTGACGTACCACAGAGACTCGATGGCATCGCTGATGGCGTCTGCGAAGTTCCTGTCTGTTGGAACGCTGAAGTACTCGCGGCAGTAACTTGGTCTGACTCCAAGGATTTCCACCTCGCAACCTACGAGCAAAAAATGTGGTAAGCTCTGCTATTTCACCTTGGTCACAGACCTCACACCCTGGTGTGCAAGTTCAGGTCTGTAAATTCCCTGTGACATTACTTACCTTATGTCTTCCCTGCAGGAAACCATGTGGTTGGCAAGGGAAAAGGGGAGAGAGGTTGGTTTGACAAGTGCTTGTAGCAAACTGTACATTGCACTCTTTTATTTCCCTCTCTAAAAGGAAGGTCTCTGTGCGAGCTGCCCACAATAAAATGCTTGATTCCCTTGTGGCAGACCATTTCCACCTAAATCACCAGCTTGTTTATATTTTAACTTCTGTGGCCATATAGCCTCATTTCCAGGCTTCCAACATAATAGATTTAGATATTGTTCTCTGAAACTTCAGCAAATACTTTCCAGTTAGACACACTGTATCTTACATTGCAATATCCTCTATAAAGTGTATTTTATGATGTGATACTGGCTCTCCACTATTATATCTGTTTCCCAGGAGGTCTTATTAAAACAGTGTAAACCAATTAACTCTCTTGGTAACTGGCAGCCTTTCTTGCAAAATAAAGTCTGTTTTGTGGCCTAAAAATTTATGGCAACAAATCCTACAGGAGAACATGGCCTTGAACATAGAAAAACATGTTTTTGTGAGGTTTCTTTGCCCTTTTGCTCTCCAGTTACTATGCTGCTGAATAATATTAATATTTAAAAGAAGTATGCTTCCAGAAACACTGGATTAATGCAAATCATCATTCCAGAACCCCAGAGTCCTCCCATCACAGTTAGGCATTTTCTGATGTATTCAGAAACACATCAGAAAACAAGGGCCACAAGGAGGAATCAAAACCAAAAAACCCCCACCTTTTGCAAAATGGCCTCTGCATATAGCAACACAGTCTGGTCAAAAAGGCAGCTCTAAGCCAAAGCCTGAATCTGTACATCTGGGTCCCTCTGCTTCTCCTTTGGGAGGAAAGTGAAATGCATTAAGGACTGTCATATGTTGACTTGTTGCTTGGGGTGTGAGAAGGAGGTGTAAGTACAGGCAGGGCCCTAGAGCAAGCAGAGCTACCAACAGAGGTGATTTACAGTGGTTTGCTTACTGGGACACTCAATAAAGAGAGTCTGTCAGCCTTGCATCTCAGCTCCCATGGGCTCACATCACTCAGATGCAGTGCTGGACGTAGGGAAAAGCACACCACTTGCAGGCCAAGATGGCTAGGAGTCTTCTGATGTGATAGTTCAGGACTACCATGAAAAATGAGAAAAACGTATGTGTTTAAACTTAGGAATTTTTTAAAACCTTCAATGATTTGCAGAAAGCCAGATAAGTCAGATGGAAATTATCTTTTCCAAAAGTGAAAGGGCCATAGCACACATGACAGATTCAGTCTCTTCACCTGTGGTAGCAGCTCCCAGGTCTCCACATGCTCTGTGTGTTTCAAGGGACCCCATCTGTTATGATTAATTAATTATTTGCAATAATAAACATCTAATGTAGTCAACTGATTTATTTTCCTGTAAAAACACATTTGCCTACTCTTGAAGCTATATCTAATTTTTATTTGTATCAAAATTGCGGGATGGTACTTACTTTTTATTCTTCCCCTGTTGCCCCAAACATAGGATTTACTCTTCCACTTTCTGCATGAAAATACCTCAGTGTTCATCTCTCCACCATGATTCCCCATGACAGTTGTCTGCAGCCTGGATAAGCAGCCAGCAGATTATGTGACAATAACTGAGTCTCTTGATCACCCCGCAATAAAACTCCTTTACATCTGCACACAGTGTCCCCAAGAAATTACACTGTGCAGCAGAGATGGGTCTGAGCTGATACTGAACCAAATCATCATAAAAATGTGTTCCATGAATGGCCTGAAGTCATACCCAGGAAGTCCCTTCCCTGAGGGCTCAGAGATCCAGCCTTTTGTAGGGTGTCCTGGGTGCTACCAGCAGCAAAACAAGGGCTTTCGGCTACCTCAGATGCTAGAGGTGATGCAATTGTCCTCTACAGGCTTTGCTAGTATTTCAGGATTGAATTGGAACTTTGGAGCCAATTTCTCATTTCATACTTGAGTCTGGCTCAAGATTGTCTCCAAAACCAAGCAAGAAGTTAAGAATGCATTTGGAAAGTCATTAGAAATACCTTGTGTTTAACTTCAGCTGGATAACTGCTTGTAGCCAGTGACTAATATGATCATTCTGCCTCTTTTTGCCTTCAGATACTGACATCAGATTGTAATTTTCTCAAATAACTTTCTTCAGAATTACTCATGAGATAATTTTAACTGGGTAACTGGGAGCATTAACCTCTTGGGGATCCGGGATATTTTAGTTTCTGAGTTATCTTTGCTATTTCTAGGTTGTCAAGTGATGAGCATGACGTAAAAGACTACAGGGTGGCAACAATTAGAAATCATTTAATCATTTTGGCCATGAAATAGTGGTCTTCAAGTGTGCTTCTTTTTTTCTTTTTTTTTTTTTCCTCTATGAGGAATAGAACTTAAATTAGGGTTTTTAATGTTAAGGCTTGTTACAAGTCCAAAATAGTGGCTATGAAGACCCTTTAATATTTAAATTTCGTTTTGGAAGAGGCCAGGACAGATGGTAAGTTTTTTCTTTTAGATATTATGGGAAAGAAAATTTAAGCAGATTTGGAGGCAGCCAAAGGGAATGCCAAGTTTTTCTTGGTTGAACTACAAATAGTTAAGCTGTATTTACTAAGATGTCATGCTAGATCCCTCTGCATAGTTTTGCATGATGCTAAACCTTTATTTAAAAACCTGAACTACTGGAGCAGGAATAAGGACTTCTTTCAGAGTGATAAACCCCTCTTTATCTATCTGACATGGAGACCAGAATCTCTGCCGGCTTTAAATTACATTTCTAAACATTTATTTAACAGTTGGACACTTCATGTCATAACAGAAGATTTTGAAAACTTTCCAGACTAGCTGTATGGTCTGGTAAATATTATGTTTAAATGGCAAAAGTTGAGTTTAGAGTCTTTTTTCTTCCCCCTTCTGTCTCTTATTTCAGTGTTTAGAGAAGTTGTCACTGCAGTTCAGCTGAAGTAGTTGCATGGGCTGCTGGAAAATGAAGGAGCTTGAGCATCTGGGATGATGGCACTTACTGGGCTGAGGGCAAGGATCACTCCAAGATTTTGACCAGGATGCTCTTGCACTCCTCTGGGCATTCTCCACCTGCTGGAGCAGCAGTGCTTTGGACAGGCAACCTGGGGGTGAGGCTGTGCCTTTCACCCCACATAGAGCATGAAGAAAGGAGAAAAACATCCCTACAAGGCAAGGCCTTATGTTCTGGCAGAAGTGGTGTTTGGGACCCCCAGCATGGTGATAGTTTGGCTCCACTGCTTCTAGAATCACAAGATCTCAGATGCATTCTGCTCATGAGTTGTCTTTGCTGGGTTTGTGTCAGGCTCACAGATAAAGCTGTGTGATTGTTTGCATCCCAGAGCTCTCCTGTGTTCTGTGTTCCTGTGTGCTGGGGTCTGGATTTTATTTCTTTGGGCAGTGACTACACATGAGAGAGGAACATAGGGAAGAAAATGAAGCAGCAGATTTTGGGTTTAGGCTTTGCAAAGCTTGGAACTGACTCTGAGGAGGAAATGACGCTGGTAAAAGTTAATCTTGGGAATCAGCACTCTGGTGTTTCCAATGCATTCCTGCTATGGTTCATTGATGTTGTTTGTCTTTATTGATAGCTAAAGAGAAAATAGCATCTTCCAGAACAAAGTGGAATGAATTTGGCTACATATTGCAGTTCCTATTAAGAGTTTCCCAAACTTTTCTGTTTGGATCTTTATCATAATTGCAAGATTCATTACTAAGCAGCAGTGTGTATTCATGCTGGAAAGCTAATTGCTAATAGCAGATCATATGCAGTACAAATGCCTTCCTCTACTCACCTTGGTTATGAAATCTTGGGGTTTTATTTTCATTTTGTTTGGTATCGCTCCCCACTCAAATGGCTTGTTAAGAATTTAAGCTTTGAAATGATAGATGTAGAATTTTTAGAAAGGATTTTGTCCTTGCTATGGAACAAGAAAATGCTTGGAAAAAAAAATCATATAGGGAAAACGTAACAAATGCTGTTGCATTTGAAGAGACTTCTGTTCACCCCAGTTATAGCTGGAGTCCTACTGCACCCCAACAGCCCTGTATTTTAGTTCAGAAGTTCCATATTTCACTCTGCTTCCTGTGTCTGACCCTGTATGGCCAATGTGTCCTTTGAGACCACGAGTACCCTGAAAATAAACATGTGCTTCATGCTTTTGCTGAACTGAAGCGCTGATGGCTTTGCCAAAGGTCAACCATCACAGATAAATAATTAAGAATAGGCAGTTACATGTCACAGTCCACAGCTAAAATTCCAGATCCATGCAAAAACTCCCCCTCTGTATCATAAGAGAGTTCAGTGCATATACTTGGAAGTATAAGCACTGGGGGAAGGGGGTTTCTCTTGTTCCTTGCAATTTTCAGCTAGAAATTGCAGGCAGAGTCTGCATATACATATATACATATATAGTATAAATATATATATATACAGGGATACATATATATTCCCTGGGAAACACTGCTCAAAGGGCAACATGAAGAAGCTAGGTGAAGTCCAAAGGCACTTAATGGAAAGTGATACTGGTTTTTTGGATTTCAGCAGCTCTCTGTAGGCTGTTACATCTATTCAGTACATAATTATACCTATTGACAGCAATTACAATAGTAGTTAAAAATGAATAGTCTACTGAAAGAGATATTTTTGTAAATTTTTAGAAGAATTCGTACATTCTTGTATAATTTCTATATCCTACTATTTGCCTTGTTGTTAGATCACTTGAGACATCTTCAGTAGGAAGCAGCCTTTTTTCAGGGCTGATGTAAACTCTTTGACTGCCTCTGAGTCCACAAAGCAACATTGTCACCCTCAGATCTTTTTGCTCTTCAGTACTGTAGAAACACTCTGGATGGCTTTTCAATGTTTTTCATCTTGGTTCACTCTTACCTCCCATTCCTTAGAATCATGGGCTTTTTGCCAGGGCACCCTTAGTCACATTGCATGGGAAGCCTGTGGCCAGGCACACACTCTGCATTGGGAAGCAGAGACGAGCTGGCCAGGAGCCCATGGCATGAGTCAGCTGCCTCTGCCCTGCTGGCACTGGCTGTGCTCAGCACAGCTCTGCTAACAGCTCTCTGGTCCTCCTGCCTGCGCTTGCACATTGAGGGTGTCTGCAGACTGCTCAGGGTAGGGAGCAGTTAGAAGGTAAAAATGTTGAGAATCTGGGTGCTTTGCAAGGGATTTGGTCTGGTTGCTCAGCTGGAATGTCTATTTCCATGTGAGTCCCTAAACGTGTAGTCTAAGGGGATACAATACTTCTGTTTGATAAAAAGGACTCATTATTGCACATCCCTAGTCATTCCAGTGGTCCAGTATCTAACAAATGAGGAACAGAAAGGCCAGTCCCTCCAAATGAATGGCCCAGACTCAGACCAACTGGGACCACAGATGAATTAACAATGAAGGAGGACCAGAAGACAAGGATGCTTTGCTTTCAGCTGGATTTTCTTGTTCTCACAGAGCAGATAATCTTCAGCTCTCAGCTACTAATTTCCAGATTAAAACCAAAGAAGCATTGGGGGAGGGTGGTTATTGTTTAACTTTGATTGGACCGTGAACCATGGAGCAACCATTGAGCATAGCAGAAGTTACAGGTGGACAAGAGGAAAAAGCAGTTGATGGAAGAGGGAATGCTCTTCAAGCCAGCACCCTCCTGAAGCTAGCATTTAGTGGAAAGCTGCCTCTACTGAACTTCAGTTTTCTCCTTTCTAAGCAATATGCAAATTATCATGACTGAAAAAAAGCTAATTCATTTCTATGCCTGGTTAGTAAAGCACAAAAAATTCCTATCTGTATTTCAGAACTGTATTAGAGAGCCATTCTTACAGCATATGGAGTGCTCAGGTGTCAAAGTGCATTGTAGGAATTTTTCACATACTAACCTGGCCAGTAGTACATGGAAACGTTCTTTTTAGCTTTCATCATAGTGACCCACAGAGGCTCTGATCCATTCCACCAGAGAGGCAGCAGGCTTTCTTTATTCACACCAATATCAAATGATACATTTGCCTTCTGGTCCCACATGTAGTTTCCAGTCATCTGATGGACCTCGCAGTGGCGACCTTTGAGAGTGGAGACAAAAGCAGCACAATCAGACTGGTGTTCTTCAGTAGAAGGTTGCTGGCATCACCACCACTGCTACTACTGGATCATCCAGCAAATCAGCTGAAAAGCCCTGTCTTGAATTCCAGGATCTCTTACCTTGCAACCATTCATGAAATCTCCCTGACTCTTACCTTTCACTGGGGTGCTCCAGTTTGATTACTAAATCCCCCAGTTCAGACACCCAAAAGTGAGTTGCTAAAGTTTGTCAGCCCCCTGTGTTCTCTTCACAATCAACAGATAAGAAGAGTCATGTCTAGAAAGCAATTCATGCCACCCTAAGATAGGCATTTGGGTATCTGGAGGTGCAGATGCTCTCAATTATTGGTAGAGAAAGATCACGGCCTTTTCTCAGCTTCAGATAGCCAAATTTTAAACAGCTGAGGACAGAAAAAACAAACCTTGCACCCCGTGTCTTGCTCAACATTTCAAACCCAGCCCCACACACAAACTGTGTCAGCAGCAGCCCATGGGTGCCACATGCTTGGCTGACACCTGGCTCCTTCTACACACCCAACAGCTGGCAAGTCTGAGGCCATTTTAAGGAACCCATCAGAACTCACAACCTGCTGTGGGAAGCAAGCTGTGAACAGAAGGTGATAAGAGCACAATCTAGAAACACAGAACAAAGATTGAGAAATTTGTATTTCTCCTTCTTTGATCCATAGGGCACACTGTTTTTCTGCAAACAGGCAAAATCTAGGCAAAAACATTTATATGTTACTGTTATTTTCGATTATTGTTCATTTTTCTTTTTTTTTTCTTGCAATCATCATGCTTTTTTCTTGCTTGTGGGCACAGCAATAACTTCATCAGACATGTTCAGGCTTGTTACTGTACTGAGGGGCCCTTGGGCTACTTCATATTACAAGAAACTAGTATATCATAACTGAGAGAGATCTTCTACCTCTTGAC
Source organism: Melozone crissalis (assembly GCF_028551555.1). Taxonomy (NCBI): domain Eukaryota; kingdom Metazoa; phylum Chordata; class Aves; order Passeriformes; family Passerellidae; genus Melozone; species Melozone crissalis. The sequence goes on along the minus strand of NW_026535784.1, from coordinate 26,814,535 downwards.
TTCTTGTAATTTTCAGAAGAGAAGATGCTATATTTTAATAATTATTCTGAAGATGAATTAACATAAATGGGAAAAGAAATGATGAAGAATAAGTTGTACTGGAAGTTCCTTATTTACATATCTTAAAAAGCAATGACTGAAGCATGTGATAGACACTGTCCTCATTAGCTGGTGAGTCATGTTATTGCAAGGATTCAGATAACAGGTTTTGATTATTTTGAGCCTGAGCATGGTGATCAGAACTGAAATAACCTTGGTATTCTTGTTCTGAAAAGATGTCATTTCAAGCAGAGGACTCTGTATGCTTTGGGAGCATGTGATCTTGAAATGGATTTTGAACTCTCCTTCCCTACTAAAAAGTATTTCAATTATGCAGAACATTTCCTCTTTCCCAGAGGAAAAAAGTGGTCCCAGTTTGTGGCAGTCAATCCTTATCATACTAACCCAAACAGGTTTAACATAGGAGATCTGGTGGATTGGATGGGCAGTGATCTGTTCTCTTCAGGCTGCCAAGTTTTCTCTTTTCTGTAAGTCTCAAAAGAGAGAGAAGGGAAGTCTCTAGAGAGCATCAAAAGTACAGCTGTACAATTTACAGGACAACCTGAGCTTCTTGAATTCCATGTATTCCTAAGCATCTATCAACCTGATAAACTGCAGCAGGCAATTTGTGCCAGCCTGGGAAACTTACAGGTCAATGCTGAAGCTCTATCAGTGTGAAACCTACATATTAGGGATCTGTGTGATGTGTAGTGTAGTGTTCATATAGAGCTAATGAGCTCTAGCTGCTACTGATCCTACAGGACTTAAGATCTGTTGTTTTAAAGGAAGAGATTGGAGATAGTTCTTTGTAGTATTGTTGGGAAATTTAATTAACTGTTTGAACTAATACAGAGGACAGTATTCTGTTCTCCACATTAGATTAGTTCAATTTTCTATGGACTCCAAATCCTTTCTTTTATTGTTGAAAAAGAGACCTAGAAGACTGTAAGGCATCCGTTTTCATTGCAGACATCCCTGGTTGACAGGGTCAGAAGAGAAGGTCAGGTGAGCAACACATCAAAGACATGACCATTTAATGCCATTCATGCCTGCTTACCTGTGGCCTGTGTCTCAGAAAGACCTTGGACCTCCTTGGAAGACATCAGTAATCAAGCAATTAACCTCTTCCTTTGGTTTCTCCACCCAATATTTGTCATCAGTTAACATATTCAAAAGTATGTCTGATGTCCAATTTTATTTTTGACCTTGGTTAATCTTTAACCATGGCTATTCTGAGCCTTGCTCACTAGATTGAAAAGCTCTGGAATAACTGGAATTTCTGCCCGTGCCCCCTCCCTCCAGGATACTTGTACACAGAATTTAGGCCATTTCTCAAGTTTCTTTTGGGTCACCCATCCAACTCTTATTCTTTATATCCTGTTTTCACTTGTTTTCTCCAGCCTAAGAAAATTACCTTTGGTGTACTTCCTTAATCATTATCAAAATAGCAACATGGTGTTAGAGAGTCACCATAACATTCAGAATTTATTACTTCTTCCATTACTATAGCTTTCCTCAGTAATCAAACTCTTATCTTAAGGGTTTCAAAATTAGAAACAGGGCAGCAAGCAATTTCAGCACACAGATGTCACTATTTAAACTCACTGTAATTGTAGTAAAAATTACTCCTTCCTCAAGCAACAGAGGAAAACAAAGAGGGTATAGTTCCCAAGAATATGATAACTGCTGTATCCTTCTGGAGGAGAGCCAGCAAAAGCATTTGCAAGTCTGCATGCTCCAGCTTACTTGGACTCTACACTTCATACAGCATTTGTCTAAAGCACATTCCCGTGTCTCCAGGCACTTTCGTCAGCATTCAAATGAATCTCTGCAAAACAAAGACGAAATTTAAAAAGCCAGCAGAACACACAGCCACTGGGCCACCCACAGCAGCAGCACAGTCACACTGAGTGCTGTGCACCCTGCCCTGGCTGTGTGTGAGATCCAGAAACCAGCATGTGCACTCCTGGGCCATCTGCCATCTCTGCACTCAGCAAAGCAGATTTATCAGAGAACCCACAGTGTGTCTCTTAGCCAATGCAGCAAAGGTACCACAATCTGATGGCGAAGACCAGTACCTGCATTTAGCTAAATGTACTATGCAATATTTTGTATGTGCCTTGCTGCTATGGTGAGACCTTTCTTCTCATCTCCCACCACCATGTCCCCACTCTCTGGAAAGTGGCAAGAGTCAGGGGGGCAGATGCAAGCACTGCAAGGCTGCCACAGGGCTATGCAGTCTGGGGAAGAGTTAAATTCCTCCATGCAAACAGCTGGATGACTTGCCTTGGGAAATGCTCTGCTCATGCTGCCTCCTATAAGGATGAAGAAAGCAGGACTTAAAAAGTCACCAGCACCATATTCCTGTTCTGGAGCAGATATAGCAGTTGCTGTCCCCAGGAACTAAGCTTTGATATATGCACTGCTCTGCTGTTCCCCTGATGGGTCTCACTTGCTCTGCTTTGACAAGAAAGACCACAGGGTAAAAAAAAAGCCCTTGTGCTAAACCCTGAGGAGCCTGGAGAAGGCCAGAGCTCATGGGAAGTCTTGGGGGAATGCTGGCCTGGACAAATGGGGGAATGGTGGCCCTGCCATCTGCAGACCCCCAAGCAAAAACAGTACTTGTATGATGTGCATGGGCAATTCATGTTCCAAAGGAGTTTGCTGGCAAAGTCTCTCCAAATTTTTATGACCTCTAATATCAGACAAAGCCAAAGCATGAACACCTTAGCCTGTGTCAGGCAAGACTTTGCAATTCAAGTAGGATCACATCAAAAAGCACAGAAAAAAATCTCAGCTACACACAGCATTATTTTTTTCCTTAAAGGGAATTCATTTAGTAAGACCTTGAAACTCTTAATTTAATGCTTTCATCATGGAGCCAGGGCTGGGATGCACAAAAATTGCTAATAAATCATCCAGCTGAGGCTTTGCAGATGCTTTCTTGTGTGGGAAGTCAGGTCTTGTGTCCCTGGAGAGCCAGGACTGCGAGCTGTTGATTGCTCTTCCGAACTGTGGTGGGCTCAGGGAGCACTCTGGGACCCCTGAACCCCCAGAGCTGGGTGTGACTAGAGGGCACTGAGGTTCCAAGCACGGGGCAGAACAATGGGCAAAGCTGCTGCCTGCATTATTGGGCAGAGTATGAGCCTGTGGCAGGGACTTCAGCTCTGGGCTAAGAAATACCTTGATATGTGAATGTCTGCTTAGCTAACAGCTGGCAGTAGGTACACTAGTTGTGAGCTGTGAGATTGTAGCTAATGAGGAGAAAAAAAGGTCTGTATTTTAATTTGTAGCATTGTTGCTACTTGAACTTGGGTTAGAAAAAACTTTCTGCTCTACATTTTAGGAGTGTTTCTAATTCTTTAACTGGTAGAAGCAAACACAGATTTTTGCAATATTTTGTCTGAGAAAGAGAAAAATCTTGATGCTTGGCATTGCAGCTTTTCTGCAGGTGGTGAGTAAACAAAGTGAGAGGCAAAATGTGGAAAAAAAAATCCTCCTGGTTCCCACTAACTTTTCCAGCCTGTTCTTGCTGGGACAGTACCCTTTCTTTGCCAGTTAACAGTATTACCACAGCTCATGCTGTTTTGCTTCCCAACACAGAATTTTAGAAATGGAAAGCTAATGAATCCAAGAGGAGACTTGATTTCAGAGCTTTATGTAACAAACAGAATCTTTTAAATCTCTGCTGCTGCTGGCATCTGTAGATGTTTGAGAGGATCAAAAAGAAAAAGTAATTTTCCCTTTTCACTCATCATGCACTTTGTGTCCTTCTGGATTTTTTCTAAGCTTCTAGCTTGTGAAGTAGAGATAGTTTTAGTTCATGTGTATGTAATAAACTTCCCTGTTGTACTCCTTTCCTTCCATTTTTTTATTCCTCAGAAAACGGTATTGCTTACACAGAATTTGCTTAACTGCTGAACAGACATTGTCAGCATCCTTCTCTGGACCAGGCTGGAGTCAGGATGCCATTACCTGTGCAGCAGAAAAGAGGCATCCACTAGAACCATCACCAGGCTGGGCTTCCTTCAGGTGCTGGGTGGAAGGAGCCTGGAGCTGCTGTGCTTTTAATCAGGAAACCTCTCACAGTAAGCAGTAAATACATGAGTATGTGTGCACATCAGCCAGACTGCAGGGGATTCCAGGGCTGGGAGCCCACAGGGTATTTTCTCCCAGAAAACATGGGACAAATGGGGTGCAGTGTATGTTGAGTTGCTGTGCTCAGGGGAGAACAGATGTAGACTGTTTGTTAGACTTTGGCATCATCCACCAAAGCCCCTCAGCAGTTAAGTATGCCAACATCAAGAGTGAGGAGTGAAGGGAAGATTGTTGAAACATAGAAGATGGGTGAAATCTTCAGTCTGGCAGAGTGGACCTTGATGTCACCTATCCGTGGGAGCTCTGCCATGTCACCCCATTCCCTACTGCTATGCAGAGGAAGAGGTCATGGCATGTGTAGGGATGAGCTGCAGTGGCTGAGAAAACACCTCAAACCACCCCTGTATTTTAGACAACACCCAAATGTGTCATCACTGTGTGACAGTGATGACACACCCCTGCAAAGGGCCACAGCCCTCACTCTGGGTGCAGGAGACTGAAATGTTCTCTGGTCCACCTTTTCCTCCACCCCTCAAGCCTCAGGGGACCTCACAGCCCCTCTGCCACTTATTTAAGATCAGGTCCTGTCCAAAGAGGCACATGGAGGCTCCTTGCTGGCTCCTCTCCAAGCAGTTCCCCACCCATCTCTGCAATCAGGGGCTCCCTTTGCTTCCCATGGAGGCCAAGTGAAATATGACTCTTGGATGTGGGGCTGCACAGCTGACCAGCAGCTGGCACATCCACATGGAAGACCTGCCAGAAAGACTTCATTTCTAGCTATGATCTAGGAAAAGAAATCCTTTCTGGATTTCTATATCAGATGTGATACTCTCTGTTCATGTTTAAGCTGGCTGGAAATGTGAGGTGCCCCTGAGTGTTCTCAGCTGGGGGAGACTTCAGGAGAGCTGGGCTGCAGGGAGTACTTCATCACCCCTCCAACACCTGCAGGTTGTTAGGTAAGGGAGACCCAACCAGAGCATGAGCAGCTTTTCTTGACAGATGTGGCAGAAGTGCTCTGGAGCAGTAACTCCTACCTTGCAGTGCTTACAGGGAAGATCTCAGACTTTCCACTGAACTTGGCATGAGAGCTCCCTGCAGAGCCAGGCCATGGCAGGGAAAACTCCCCACAGGATAACAACCCAAGAGGGTTTGTGGACTTAATTCCTGCCTTTCCAAAACAAACAGCACATGGTATGATTAAGGGAGCCTTTTCAAATAGACATATTTGGACTTCTTACCTCCCTTGCCAAGCCCACAGAGTCCTGCAAAAGCTCTGTCACAGCTGCAACATCTCCTTCTACCTAATTCTCCATTTCATGTTTTTCAGGTCAACAATTGCAATATTGTAACTGCACCATGGAGAGCCAGCACACCAGGCAGGATTCAGTCCAGCAGCTCAGAAAGCAGCCCAACCACCTAAAAACGAGCCTTTCTGCCACAGTAGAAGCCAATACTAAGAAACACGGCATGCTGGAAGTTGCCAGAGGAGACTGCTTTTCAAAGAGTTAGATTTTAAGCTAGCATATCCTTGAGCTACCTTGCACAGCACCAGGTTTTTGCAACAAAACAGCTTCTCTGGTTGCTTGTCAGTAAGATGCCTTTGCACCAGCCCTAATTTGGATATTTGTTTGAGGCTTCTTCAAGCAAATAGTAGGTCCTGATGCCATGCTCTGGCTTGCAGGAAAACTGGAGCTTCGTCCCAAACTCTGAGTTACTTAGTGATTTTACATTTTTCTATGCTCTGGTTTTCTTTCTTGCAGTTGGAGTAGGAAAGGAAAAGACCTCTGGGCTGGGGCTTTCTGTGTGTCTTGGGGACGCTCCAGCAAGTATCTTCTCACAGGTTAATAGCAGCAGAAGGACACATGAAGAGCTCTGCCATAGCCCTGCAGCACTGCATGACCACAAGCAAGCCACGTCCCTCCCATGTTTCCTTCCAAAATTTCACCAGGCTGGACCCTGCTTGTCCTGCTATGTCAGTGCTTCACCTAGAAACTCTCCTCAGCAGAAAGGGGTGGGGTTCTCATCAGCATAAGTTAGTTGCTTTTAGATATGTGGTTTCTGGTCAACAGTTATGGTTTCATCTGCTTGGCATCTGCACTGAGAAGCGCTGGGGCCGATGCTGCTGATCTCCACAACCTCTGCCTGCAGGTCTGGGCAGGAGGAGGAGCTGAGTTCATGTCTGAGGAGACTGACCAGCCCCAAGTGATGGTATCTGAGGGGCAGAGTCCACTGTCCTCCTCCAAAGCCACAGAAATGAGGCAGAACTTCTCTCATTTGGTAACAACTCAAGTGCTCTGGAGTCCTGAAGGTTGCATGGATGTGGGGTGGAAGGCAGTAGGCAGAAAGGAAAGGCCTTGCTCACAAGAATGAACAGAGAGAAATCAGATACACACAAACTACAACACTTGTATGCACATGTTATCCAAGACCTGGCAGCCATGAGTGCTCCTGAATGGATGTGGAGCCATAAGGCCTTGTGAATGAGCAGAGAGAGAAGGGGCAGGAGTATTTATCAAAACAAAAAACAAACAGAAAACCCAAAGTGGGATATCATGAACAAGCCAGGGGTGGGAATGTGCAATTTCTTAAACTGATTTGAAAGACTCCAATATACTATGAAGAAAAATACAATGTTTTGGAAGTTAAAATGTGACTTTCTTAGCAGCTCCTGAAGCAGCAGTGTAGGACAAGACATGAAGAATAATTTGTTCCTGATTTCTCAGAAGAAATTATGGCAGCATTTAACTCCCAGACATCCTAGCCACAAACAGAAATAAAAGCAGTTACGGTTGTGTCTGCCTGCAGCAGAGGGACTGCATGCCTGGTGAGATACGATGAAGCTTCCCCATGCCCATGCAGCAGCACCAGGGAAACAGCAGCTTGCCATTCCCTAAGCAGGTCACTGTGGCATGATGCTTGTGTCCCCTTGCCATGCTGAATTTTCTGTTAAACCTGTATAATGTATGTATTCTGAACACAGCTTAACACTACATCTGCCATGTGTTCTGCACTCCTAACCTCACCATCCCATAAAATCTCAGTGGAAATGGCACCATGGCCCTAAAGGGTAAGAACAGTCCAGCTATGGGAGTTACCCTGCTGTCGTACCAAGACACAGTCATGGGGGTAACTAACACCCCAAGGGCCAAAGGGCAGACTTGGATCTTCCTCTGGGCAATGTTCTTCACCTAAACTTAGTCCTCAATTGGTTCCTGACCTACTTAATACTCCTGTGACTCATGTGTTAGGGAGGTGAATTGCTATTTCCAATTAAGTTGTATTTGCATTGATATCTCTATCATAAAGTCTGGGAGACTTGCAATAAGAGTGAGTTTTATCTCACAGACTATCTTATTGCTTCAGACTGAGGTGCAGGACTCTACTAAAAATATTAAAAGTCCAGTAGTGGTGTTTCATCTCTGAAAACAAAACTCTTCTTTCTAAGTACAAAGTAGGAGGTTTTCAAAACTCTTCAAAAGGCTGATAATAATAGACTTCATTTTACATATATATACTTAATAGGAGTGATGACTAAATGTGGTTAGGAGTGAAATGTCACTCACTTTTCTTCTCTCTTTAACAGCTCCATCCAAATTTCTTTTTGCACCTGTGAAGTGTTAGGTCGGTATGCCTATGTACACCTAAAGAACATGGCCTGGAGTGGAACACCTCTGTTTTCTCTCACAACATTTATTCTGCATTCATGTATTTGCACCAAATAATGAAAAAGAATCAAACCCAACCCTGTGATGGTTTTATACTCTTCTCTGATCAGAGATGAGCAAGAGAAAAGGGTTTCTCTTGAGAGAGAGTGAAGAAGGAGTTAAGCAGTTTCAAAACAAGCTGGGCACAACTGATGTCAGATTTTTGTCTTACAATGGCATCTATTTGCTTTCCCAGCAAGCAGTATGTGAATCACTGGGCACTGCATTGTTCCAAGAATAGCAGAAGATGGCACATATCTTAGGAGAGGATAGATTTTCTTACACCTCCTCATTGGTTGGAAACTCCTGCTTATTAACTCCAGAGAAAAATCCAAGCAGAAACTCCAGAAAAAAACCAAAAAAACCCCCAAACCTGTTCTGTTGGGTTCTGTTGTTTTATTATTCAACTTTTGCTTTCTTGGTGTCTGTCTCTGAAGGAATTGGCCCAGCTCTACTCTCTGCACCTTCCTAGTGTCCCTGTAATCATGTGTTTTCCACATAAGATTAAAAGAAAATCAGCATAATGAAAACTATGACTGTCCTCTCAATTTTCTGAAAGCCTCCTCTGGACATTCTGAGAAACTGCAGGGGGAGGAAAAGCAAAAATCCTGACTGTTTTTCCAATTGGCTATTTTGAATTATTACAGATATGAGGACTTGTAGCAAAGTTAAGAAAACAGAAAACCTACTAAGTTTAAAAAGAAATTTAATGCTGAACTTGCCAAAACAGACCTGCTGACTGAAAATAAGTTCTTAGTGCAGCCACACTCGGTTCACATGCATTTTTATTAAAGCCCCTGAGCAGTCTCTGTATTCATTTCCCATGCAGGCCCAGTTGTTTCTATGTTCTCTCTCTCTATATATATATGCAGTAGCCCCCCTGGTGCTTGCTCCAGGTGAGCTGAGGTGGCAGCAGGTAGGAACATAGCTACACCTTGCATGAGCAAAAGGGAACTTAATTAGTGCCAGGTGGCATTTCCAAATTTGGAACACATTTCAGAGAAACAATTCTGGGCGGTAATGCCACAGTGCTTTTAAACTCCCAGCTAAAAGCACGACTTGGGTTATTTTTATATCTTCTTTGGAAGCAAAAGTCACCGGGAGCCGCCTTCCACCTTGGCACGGGGAGCCGGCAGCTCTGAGGAGCATCCCAGCACAGAGATACAGGTACTCACCCGTCATCAGTGTGTAGTAATTTGGGTAAGAGAGGCTGGGGAAGTCTGGGGTCATGTAATCCACCTTCACCCCCATGTTCACAATGTCCCGAAAGCCCGGCAGACCCTCCAGCTCGCTGTCATCAATGTAGTCGAAGCGAAAGCCGTCGAGCAGGAACACCAGGAGCTTGCGGTGGCCCGAGGAGGCGGCGGGAAGCGGCAGGAGGGCGGCGAGGGCAGCGGCCAGGAGGGCGGCGAGGAGGCTGCGGCTCTCCATGGCAGGCTGAGGGATCTGAGGGATCTGAGCGGCTCCGGGCCGGCCCTGCCGCTGCTGCCCCTCCGCTCCAGCGCCCGCGTTAAAGCTACAGCGCTGCCCGGCGGGCGTGGGAGGTCACTGGTTAATTGCAGGCAGATGATTAACCTCGAGCTGAGGGAAGAGCTTGGTCCTGCCCAGCTGCAGGAAAAAATGCTTCGCGTCGGTGGGGAACACCCAGCATAAAAGTAACCGGAGCCTCTCCGGACGCTCCGCAGACGCTCCCGAGGCGGTGCGGGCACGCTGCCCGACGGCCCCGGCCAGGAGGGGCCCGGCGCGCTCCCACCGCCGGCACGGCTCGGCACGGCACGGCTCGGCACGGAGCGCAGCCCGCTTACCGCCCAGCCCCGCGCCGAGCTGGGGGCTCGCAGAGAGGGGTTGCAGCCTTTGGAACACAGCCTCACATCCCCAGCAGCGCGAACGCCGGCTTCCTTCGCTTCTCTCCGGCTGGGGCTTCTGATAGAACTCAGAGCGAGGTTAAGACAAAGCATCTCCCACCTGGATGTGCTGAGTTGATGGCATGGCGGTATCGCAGAGCTCCAGCTGAGCAGGCTCTCCTCTACCTGGATGCAACTCCCTGCAAAGGTCCCTGTCCTCTCGGTTTCCTCTGTGCTGCCCTGCTCCTGATGTACCAGCAGAAAAATCTAGCTTCAGCTAGATAATAATTGATACATGTATTTTCTGGCCGTTGAAATTATTTAGATATTCAGTGCTGGATAGCGCCTAATTTCATATTAAAAATTAAAAAATGCTTGCATTTTAGTCACGAGTCACCACCAGGTGCCTCTTCTTCACAAAAACCTAACTATACCTCTAATGCAATGCCTGCACCTGTTGTACACCATAACTACACTTTACTTTCTTTACTTTATTTCTTTTTCCCAAATAAAAGAATTTCATTGCATTGCTAACATTGTCCAACTGTGGGAAATGCCTTTTGCAGATGTTTCCACGGGGGAAGGTTGCAATAGCTGGCCACCACCCCAGTGTGGGCATCTGAACTTCTCCTTGCTCCTTACAAATCTCCTCGTAGCACATCCAGTTACCTCTTGCCAAATACTGGGTTGGTGCAAGCTCAGCAAGACAGCTGTCAGCCCCATTTGCCCCAAACACTTATTTAGCCCCTTGCAAACCCTCCTCGTGTCCTGACCTGCCTTTTGCACAATGTTGGACAGGGTGCTGGTGCCCATGAGCCAAAGCTGCTGCCTGCAGGTCACTGCTCCCAGGACATGGCTGGGGATGTTCTATTCATGCCTTCCTCCCACAGGGCTTCCTGCTCCAGAAAAAAGATGCCCTGTCAGGGAAGGGGTGCTGGAACTTTCTGTAGGAGGTAGACATTCTAGGAAGGTGGAAGAGGATGGAGTATGCGTGCAGCCCAGCAGAACTGCACAGGCCCTTCAGCTACCGGCGCTTTTGTTCACCTTCTCAGTAGAATTCCTCATGCTTCCTCCCCATCAGCAGACTAAATGCGCTCTTTGTCGACATCTCCCGCTCTGTCATGTGCCCAGCCACATTTTTTCCCCTTTTTTTTCATGTGCCCCTTTTTCCATTCCCATCTTGGAGTCCAGCACTTGGGAGATACCCTCACATCAGTTAAACCTGAGGCAAGAACTTGGAGCATTTCTAAGCTGCAGCTCAGGGATCTTTAAAGAAACATAGGGACCTAGCCATTCGGGGCTTTGTCCCTCTTCACATAATGTTTACTTTGGAAGCCTTGCATTGCTAGCTATCATCATCTTGACAACTTTAATTCTATGTTTTGACTTTTCTTATCTTGCTTGGCTGTAGCTAATTTGTTTTCTCACAGTGCAGCAGCAGTTTCCTCAGCAAAAACCAACCTGGGGTCACACAGCTGTGCCACACCTTGTGTCAGAGACAGCTGAGCCCTGGGGCCATCCATAAAGCTTACTGCCCACAAGAGGGAAATCTGGACCATGATCCCCTGGGATGATTAAAGGCCTGGTCCCCTGAGCAGACATGGGCATGCTCGAGCCTGGATGTGGAAGGAGCACACACCAATCCTGTGTGCGAGGGACAGGCGCGAGGCTGCGTGACCGGGCGGTTGGTCCGTGCTCGGCCGGCGTCCCAGCCTGTGCAAGGCTGCCCCTGCCCTGCCCCCAGGGACGAGCTGCAGCTGCACCAGGCTGCTGGAGACGTGACAGCCTGGGCACTGCTCTGGGCAGCTGCCTGCCTGAGGGATGGCACGTGCTGCCTGGCACACCTATGGAGAGTCACCGCTCTTCTCAGCCAGCTCCAGACCCCACGGGGTCTCAGCCAAGAATCTGCCACTTCATCCACCTCCTGAGGGGAATGTGCACATCCTCCTTCTGCTGGCCCTGGCTGGGCTGCCAGGATGGGAGGTAGCCCTGCAGAACTTGTGTTCAGATACAGCACTTCTACTAGTGCTCACTGTGGATTTTCACTACAGCAAAACCTGGATGTTATGGGCTTGGAGCCACCTGTAGTGTCATGTCTTGGCCAAGCCACTGTGGTAATTTATTGTGTCCATACTTATGTTGAATGAACTCAGAAACATGTCCAGAAATGGGAAGGGAAATATTATTATGCACCTCTTGGCAGACCCACGAGGTCATTCACATTGATGTCTTGGCTTGGCCTCTGATGTGTGGCCTCTGGGCTTAGCAGCAGGGCTCAGCAGCAGCAGCAGCTGCTGCCCGTGAAGGAATGGGATAATAAAGGAGAGACAGTAAAGTGTCTGAGATGGACTCTCACCTTGAAAGGATGACCAGGTTTTTGAGGTGGTTAGACCAAGAAGGCAGGCTTCTATCATGAGATGGTACAAAATATATGTCTTCTTAACCTTATGAAATAATGCCTTCCTTTCAAAAGGGTTGCAATCTTTTATTTAACAGCCCCTTAAGAGAAAGCTCTATCTGAGCTGACAGTGGCATGAGCAACAATTGGAGCAAGGTACCAGAGCTCAAAGTCTGCCTTTAGAATTGGAATTTACAGGTTTCCACTCAACAAATAAGAGTAAGGCCTGAGAGGGGTTAAAGGACTAGTGAGCCATGTAACCATGATGCTGTATAATACCAACTTGTGTTTTGACAGACAATCCCCCTGAAGAGTGGGACTGGAGCCAAACAGTCTCTAGCTTGGCAGAGACAGATCCTAGCAATACATTTCATTGATTCCAAGCAATGTTGATTTGCTTTGGTTCACATTCATTTGTAAGCACCCTGTCTGCACAAAGCCCCAGATGGTCGTGGAGACTCCAGCACAACAATATTTTGATACAAATGCTCTTACAAAAGCTAACAGAGCCTGAGCTGGTGTCTAGGGAGAACAGTGCTCACTAGTTAGCTGTTAGACAGGGTTTAGGAAGAAGCATGCATAAAGGAAAGAAAATCCCTCAACCCAAATTGAACATGAGGAGATACCCCATTGATCCAAAATTATTTGAGAAGATATCCTCAGCCACTTGGATTGTTCAAGAAATCCTCTTGGCAGAAACTGCCTCCAGTGTCCTTGAATCTATCATTTTTTTTCCCTAGTCCTACAGAAATCACAAACATAACAATAGAAATGAAAGAAAATTCTTTGGGCTGACACCAATAGCTCAATCTGCCCTGTCAGATACAAGCCTTACACAGCCTTCCTGGCAGTGCAACTCTGTCTGTGCTCTTAGGTCCAGGAGCACATGCAAGAACAACAGCTGCTAAAAGAAAACATAATTTCCCTTTTCCCCAATGAACTAGAAAATCTAAGAGGAAAACTTGTCCTTCTTTCTCTTCTGAAAGAAAGAAGAGAAACCATAACAGGACTCATTGACAGCTTGAAGTTCCTTTTCAGTTCCTGTTCTCCTTCACACACAGCAGTAGTTGAACACTTTGGCCAATACAGCCTGACTAGTTTGGTTGTTTCTTTTCTGTCATTAGAGAAGAATGCAGGCCACATCCAGACATATAAGCCTTGAGCTGCTTGCTTTTCTTGGAAGAAGGGAGTTTGTGCCAGTCTGAAGTTTTGATCCTGCTGGTCTAAGGTTCTTCTTCCTCTTCTGCCCACCAAGCCCAAGATAAAAAAGTCACAGGTGGTACTAGGCCCACTGCTGCCTTCCACAGAAAACCTCTGGCAGTATGTGTATCAGCTTCTGAGCTGATAGAAGGGCTTACCTTGGTAGAGGTCTTGGCCTGCAGGGGTTTAGTATCCCTTTCTTTGCTCTCCTGCCCTGTGCATTCTCACAAATGCTTCTGCGTGGAGGTGTGCATTAGGCAAAGCATCTGCTGTCCCTTCAGCTCTTCCTGGATGATACTTTATGTCAAGTCAGTTATTTCTGTGATCTTGTGGTATGCAGTAGTTCATCCACGAGGAATTCAAGACATAAGTGGTTTGCTCTTGCTGTCAGTCATGTACAGGTATATATGATAAAGTCACACACTTGTTAGCTACAGAGCATTTCAAAGCCAGAAACTCCAGTTTTCCTGGAGAAAAGCAGGGATCTTTCCCTATTTCTTGAGGCAAAGACCTAACTATCTGATATGAGACTTGCCTTACTGAAAACTTTCACATGCTGAATAAGAATTACATCAAAGTAGGACAGTGACCACCCTGACTGACAGCCAGGGGCTGTTTAGTGTTCTTTGAAGTGCCTCAATTCAGGCAATTGTGACATTTAGAGAACACCTCTCCAAATCTCACTCTGTCTTTCACTACAACAGTCACAGGTCATATCAATAACTTTCCTAGTTGAAGATCTCCTTCTTGGGCATGAAGAAATTTAATGAATTAGTGGAGACCCCTCCATGGCTCCCAGTTTCCTTGCAAGGAGCTGCATGGGCTTGGTACATCATTGTCAGCACTGCTCTGTGCATGCTCCCTGACAATGGTGTCCTTGGGGAACAGGCTGTGCTTTCATTAAGTGTAACTAGAATGAACAAAGAGGGTGGCTCTTGGCACCATAGCCCTGCTGGGGTGTGCAAGGCCTTTTGCCTGGAAACCCTGACTGCTAAAAGCTTAGGTGGGACAGATTCACAGGAAAAAAGGGCACCCAGGGCTGGTAAACGCAATCAGCACGCACTCCAGCCATCCTAGAGCTTTGTGTTCTTACAGAGGGTGAACAGGAGTATTTAATCACTGGGAGGACCTTTCAAGTGTTTTGCTTAGCTCCTCTCTTAACCCAGTGTTGTACGATCACTACCCAGAGCTCCAAGAGCACCTTCTCTCAATGATTTCTCTTGGGCACTAACTGCAGCTCACTCTTGCCCACTTTACACAGATATCTGAACTGCTGCAGAGCACATTCATAGCCAAGAAGAGAAGAGAAGGGTTCTGGGGCCAACAGCAGAGAGGATGTGTCTCCAACAGGACTGAACCCAGTCAGTGCTGCCTGCTGTCAGCCCCTACATCAGCCAGGTGCTGCCCAGCAGGAGAGGCTGCACTTCTGCACACCTGAGGTGGGAAGGAGAGGATGCAAATATCACTTCAGAGGAGCTCCCAAAAAGGCCCCTAAGGAAAAGCATGTTTCATACAGCCAGTGTGGCCTGGAAGAACAGTTTTGACCTGAACCCTGCAGAGCCACAGAGGGTTACTACCTAGTGAAGGCAATTAAGAGAAATAAACAGTTCACCAGTGGGCTTAAACTACACAGGGAACCTCTGTCACTGAAAGGTATAGGAGCTCAGGTCAAAAACCCCTGGGAAGCCTGCACCACCAGATGGCTGCATGTGACACAAAACCACTCCTCCCTCAGCCCATGATGTGGCAGCCTGAGCACAGCACTGTCCAGCTCAAGGGCACTCATTTTCTTGGACTGAAACTAGTCTTCAGCTCTTCCAAAGAATTTGAGTTTTGCTTGGATATCAACCCATCTCCACCACCACTATTTCCTCAACATTTCTAACTCACATCTCTGCAACATTACTGCTTAATTAGCCCAAGACTGTGCATGTCTGAACATTGGTGTTCTGTAACACAGGAGATAAAACCAGGAGGTTTTATCTCATTGAGGAAACCTTGTGCAATGCATTTCTCTGTTGAAATCAGAGAAGTTAAGTTTGCTAGACAGCAAAACCAGATAGTCACTCCTAAGCACCTGGATACTGTATGCTCTACTTCATCTATGCTGTGTGGTCATTTCTCATACAGGGGGGACTGTGGTGAAGGTTACTGCTGTTCTAGAAGCTGGTGTCAACATGCCATAGTGTGAGTGGGGATGAAAACTTGGCAAGCTAAGCAGGTGGATCAAGATTATTTGGTTTATTTAGTATAAAAATACAAAACTATGGTCAGCCAAATAAAGTAGGTGTCACTAATCCTGCTGTGCAGTGACACTAACATGTTCCTGGCACTCAAACTCAACACATCCATTCATGTGCCAGTGGCTCCTCCAAGAAAAGAACAGGGTATTCTGCACGTCCACCAGTGCCTTGCACAGCAGTTCCTGACAGTTTATGCTCTTGCTGGAGCTTCAGCCTTAAAAGATGAAAGTATGAGATTAAATCCAACAATCTTGCACAATCTTACAGCCATCTAGTGCTAGTCAAATGTAGACCTATTCAGTGAAGTATTTGAGTTTCAGATTTTCCCATTAAATGAGGGGTATTTTGAGAGGTTAAAATATCTGGCAAATAAGTATTCCAGTGCCCAATTTCCAAGAACAAAAAAATTTCTATGTTTGATCTTTCTGCTAGATTTCTACATGGAGCACAAAGAGACTTAAAACATTGGCTTGAACTTAGTATATCTACAAAGTAAACTATCCAGGTCTAACATAAAATGTCATTTTAAAACTCAAAAAATATTTGGCATTTGGCATCCTTTATAGCCCAGAGGTTACAGGGAGTTCAGCTTTAACTTTTGACATTAGTGTTTAAGAACTGAGGGAGTTGGGCTTGCATCATGATCTAACAAAGAAACAGGCCTTTATTCTGGCAGTAGTTATTTAAGCTACCCTGAGGATATTTATAATGAGGTGCCAAAGGCTGGTCTCTGACAGGCTGCCTGCAGCAAGCATGCCCTGTGCTGCAGAGAGTTTGCTGCCTCCAATTGCCCTCACTTTTTTGGTGTGCCACTGCAAATTGTCCATCTTGGCTTTCCTATTTTTGATCTCATCAGTCCTGGCTTTTCATTGCTGTATCTTATTCATTAGTAAGGCCATGCTGGAGGTTGAAGTCCTTACCTGGAGGACACAAATTAAAGTCTCAGTTTTGCCCATTGTTCAGAAACTACAAGCGTCTGGTTCTCATGATGCTGAGTGCTGAGTCACCCCTGGGGAGTTTGCTCCCAAGAGAAGAGACAGCTGTTTTACAACCCAATCACTACTCTGGGTAAAGAAATAGTCTCATTATATCTGTTCCCCAGCTTTGGGTGTTTCTCCATCAACAGGCTACAACTTCTCAAGCAAAGCCTTATCTGCATCAGATTTTCTTACAGGCAAAGTCCCATCCCTGCCCAAGCACCATGGATGACGTCCTTCCCTACAGGAAGGCAGGGCCATATCTGGGCATCAGGATCAGCTTTACTTTCTCTCACCAGCTGTGGGCTCAGGTTGGGAAATCCTAATATATTACTTATGGCTGGAACTGGTCTCAGTGATGGCAGGAATCTTTGATCTGAGGACAGGAGCTGGAACAGCCCTCAGTGCTGGGGTATCTGATCTGATTTTTCCATCTGAGTACTCAGAAGTCTCTGTCTGAGACAAATTCCCTTGATTTCTGTCTATTGAAGTGAAGGGAGACACGACCATCCGATTGATGCATCGAACTCCAACTTTATTGATCAATCAATCACCTTAAATAACAAAGTTAACGAACTTCATGCATATTCTGTAATCCAATGTCATGATAGGCTAACAGAGAAATTTCTAACCACTCCCTTTGTTTTAGAATACCTACAATTGTTTATTAAAAACAGAAACCAAAACAGAAACCAGAAACTAAAACAGAAACCAGTGTTCCCAAAACTTCTACATCTGTTCTCAGGATGGCAGGCCTTCCCAGAGACGGTGTTCTGCTTATTATGGGAAGACAATCTGAGAACTCCATTGTTTATAGAATGATGCCTGAGAGAGTCTAATTGTTTATACAAATCAGAAGGCTGAGAACTGTTAGAAACTGCTTTACTTTTCCCCTATACTTTTCTCTCAATTGTATGTCTCATGGCCTTTTCTTTAAGTCATTCTCCGACATCTGTCCTCATTATCTCTCACTGCAAGTCCAAGCAGACTTCAGCAGGATTTCAGTGGGATCTGAATGTTGCAGATGGGGTGTTTATTCTGCTCTGAATTCACTATGCCACATCTGCATCCTATTTCTGTTACCTTGACTTTGTGGCTTTGTGTTACTCCACTTCTCTGCAGTACTGAGATTTGCAATCACATCTTTCAATTCCAGTAGTGAACACAGTCTGTCATTTAACATTCTTCTGCTCTCTGTCAAGGCCCTTATCATAGACTTGAGTGAAATCATACCTTTCCTTTCCCTGAAATATGCCCCCAGTGTGGAGGCTCCTATTTAGTGCTATGTAAAAACACTTTTATCTTTGTATGGACATCGTGAAGTCAATATGTTTTCAATCACTATCACCATTTCTAGAAAGCAACCATTCATGCTGCCAGGAGAAGCTGAAAACCTGAAGAGCCCCCCTCCTTTCCTTTTCTCCTTCTTTTGTAAATGACTCCAGGGGCCATCTCCTGTCTGTGGGGAGACCTCTCTGCCTCCAGCCAAGGGGATCCTGCTTGTCCTGCTGTGTTACACATCCTCTGTGGCACACCTTTTCCTCTAGCCTGAATGAGCCCATCTGGACACTGGCAAACAAGCCAAGGGGCAGCATGAGAGAAGCATGTTTGTACATGCACACTGTTGCCACTTGTGCCTGAGTGACTGGGCTGCTCTTGAGTGCTCCCTTCAGCTGGAATGACTCAGAGAAGTTCAAGTGTCGGTAGTTTTATGGTTTTCTTGGAGAAGAAGCTAAACAAAGCTCTGATTACCTGAAGTGAAGAGAAATAAACAGTAGGAAGGCTTACTTCTTCTTAGGAACCATCATCCCAGGGGATCCCAGAAGTCACAGCGCTTTGCATTCTTTCTGAGGGGTGCTTTTCTTCTGGTAGCCCTCCAACATCAGCTGCCTGATCTATCACCTGTTCAGGGCGCAAGGAAGGTTGTCATGGAGCCAAATCACTTCAGGCTCTTGTTTCCCCATACTGTTCCCTGTAGCTATTCCTGAGGCTGACACAGGGCAGGGAGGAGTGGGATGGGCTGGAAGGCACCACGCTGGCCACTGACAGAGAAGCAGGTGAAAATGTGCCCTTTCCCCTGCTCAGGATAACCAGTAAAAACTTGCCATCCTTTTCATCCTTCCTCTTTTATCACCAAAACAAGTAGCCCACAAAAATGGCACATGCATCTTGGCAAAATGACGTGTTCTCACTGCCACTTTAAGCGGGCACCACAGAAAGCTATGGCAAAGTGGTTCATGTTTCCAGAGTTCATTTTCACCTTGTTTCCAGGGAACCCTGTGCTGTGCCTGTGAGTGCTGGAGGCCACAACTGTTTCCTCTGATATACTGTGTCAGAAGCAGTCAGCCCCCCACCCCACTATGCTTTTTGAGTGAAAACCTATTTGAAAAAATGGATTCTCATTTGCCACAGGCCAGGGCTGACCAGCACTGTGGTTCTGGGCTGCATGCTGTTAGGCACGTCCCTGGCCACCTCCCGTGCAGAGAGGAGGAAAAGCATGGCCGAGGCCACATGGGCAGAGCAGGGGCAGCTGGTGGCCCCAGGTGGAGAGCATGGGCAGTTCCTCCAGCACCAGCCCACTGGAGCAGCCTCATGCCAACCAAGCTCTTTGATCAGTCTGTTTTAATAGCATGTGGCTCATATTTTCTGTGTTTTTCCTCCTGACATTATGCAGATGTGTTAACCCCCAGCATGGCAGCAAGAAATGTTTGAGATTTCCTGCAGCACTGTCAGCTCATGGAACTGGACACCCTGGAATAATCTCCAGGGCCAATGGCCCTCTGCCTCCAGTTCCCAATAAGGACTTATTTTCCTTGGCATAGCCAACACGTGCAAAACTTCATTTGAGGTTTTTTATTAAAGAGAAAATAGGTGGCAAAGTGCTTAGCTCTTTCAAGGAAGTTTGGAAATGATGGAGAGCAACCATGTGAGCACTGAGTGTGGCTGTCCAGCTTCCAGCACAGAGCTGTAAATCATCTCCTGAATGGCTGTCACAAGCACACCAGGTCACAACAAAGAAGCTATTTTTCTTTCATCAGGACTGCTCGTTCAGGATACAACACCACTGCTAGTGCATTTCGCAGGTGCAAGACACATTTGAAATGGATATCTTTTTTCCAAGAAATAAGGTTAGGAGCTTGTTTGCTTTGCTTGTTTGGAGTTTGACTTATTTTGTTATACTTCCCCACAGCTGCAGTTTCCTCCACAAGCTGGAAATAGTTGCACCAGAGGCAGCAGAGTCTTGGGGAAAACAGGAATATTTCCAGTACTGCAGGCAGGGATTTACGACATGCTTTAAGGGAGCATCTCAAACTGTGTCCACCCTGGCTGGACTGGAGAAGTATTGAGGTCCCCACACCTGGGTGTGAAGCCCAAATCCAGGAGATGATCCTTTGCTGTGGAAGCACAGCCTGTGCCAACATGCTGTCCATGCTTTGTGCACAGTGCTGGAGTTATCCACTCCCTTTCCTGGGGGAAGGAGTCAGTGTCACTGAGGCTGACACCAGCTCAGGTCTCTTTGATGTGGTTTCCTCTCATCTGGGTGCTGGGAGCTCACACTGCCCCTTGCCAGTCACTGTGCCATTCCCCAGGCTCTCCCTTGTGCCCAGCATCTCCAGCATCCCTCCTGGCTCTGGCAGGCTGGGAAGGTGAGTTCCAATTTCTGTTCTCCTTTGGGAACCATATTGCACAGGGTCAGTCACATCCCTTGGGAGTGCTGTGGGGTACCACTCCCTGATCGTTCAGTCCTCATAGCACAGCACTGCTGCCAGGGTGGAATATGCCACAGGAATCACCTACAAGTGGTAGATTGGACCAATACTTTCTAAACATGAATTACAAGCATGTTATTTTAAAATGTGTGACATGAGCATCTATTAGCAAGACACTGGATGAATAGTAATTAAAGATACATTGCATGAGCCATTAAATGTTTTCCTGCTGATGACACTTGAAGCACATCTGAAACCAAAGAAACTGAAAGGTAAATGCTGCTCATACCCCAGTCAGTGTGAGATATTTTCCTTAGAAAACTCTCTGTGGGTGGCACAGCATTGTTGCCATCAGCCAAAAGGCGAGACTCAAAAGTGCCCTGGAAGCAAGTCAGCACTTCCAAGCAGCCAAAACACTGGACTGAGCAACTTCATCTGTGGGATACTGATCAGAGGAGCTTGGAAAAGCTCTTCTGAAGAAGAGAAGAGAAGCATCAGTCTCTGAAGCAAGTTTCATGCTGAATAGCCCATAGGTAGAAACTCATGATTACTCATCCAGAGTTGTTTTTTTATGCGGCCCTTGTGCAGCTGCTAGTTTGCCTTTCCTCAAAACAAGAGCATTACATGGTTTTATGAAATGTGAAACCACTAATGCTTTACAGCACTCACTCTAAAAGAATACATTGTAAAAGAAAAGTGGATTTTGTCTTCTTCTTTTGAGCCAACACATCAGATTTAATAATTGAGGGGTGGTCTCAAAACAGCCCCTTGTGCTGCGGTTTGCCAAGGCAGAGGCAGTGTTTGCCCAAGTGGGTGCCTCCAGCAGCAGCTGGCTCAGGAATAAGGCTTCTGGAAGAAAACTCTTATTCTTCAAGTGCTATAATGGCCTTGGTATCACAGAAGAGGGTTATGAAACCCCAACCTTTGCTGCTACCCTTGATGTATCTTGTTTGTGCTGTGTCAGACCATTTTCTCCCTGGAGGATGCACCATCCAAACCCCTTAGCATCGTGGCTGAGCCAGGAGAAACCCTGTCACTGAAGGATGCTTTCAGTAACTGCACGGCTTGGTGACAGGCTTGTTCCTCTCCAGAGGTTTGTTTCCAGTGGCTGTTTCTGCATGCCAAGATCAGCTCCCTGCTGTTTTGGTTTTGTGTTGGGGAGGCAGATTGCATGTGGAGTGATGGCAGCAATGTGGCCATGAAGATAAAGAGAGGGTCTGTATCAAACATAAACAGCGCCCGTAAATGCATATATGCATATATTTGAATGTTTCATGAAGTAAAAGATACTGTAATTAAAACAATATGAGGGATTATTTTGTCCTTAAATCAGCCACAGTTTAATATAAAGTATCTCTGTGTACATTCTGAAGTTCAAGTGTGTGTAAGAGCAAACAGTTTATGGTTCCACAAGATTCCCTGCTCCATCTGAACTGAAGTATGAATACCCTGGCTGTCTGAAATGGGCTATCTGATGGGAAATCTGACAAGAAAGACCACACATTTAAAGGTTAAACAGCAACAGGAAACTTCCTGGGCAAACATCAATGGCAGGATGCCTGCTCTGTCAGGATGATAAGATCTGCTCCCTGACTGCATCTGACCCTATTAGCAAAGCCAGCTCCTGCATAAACACTGTAGACTT
Organism: Melozone crissalis; assembly: GCF_028551555.1. Taxonomy (NCBI): domain Eukaryota; kingdom Metazoa; phylum Chordata; class Aves; order Passeriformes; family Passerellidae; genus Melozone; species Melozone crissalis. Next base: position 26,792,677 of record NW_026535784.1, on the reverse strand, counting down.
TGACCAACAGGACCCAGGGAACCCTCTTGCACCACCCCAGTTTTCTGGGAAAAGTAGAGCACAAACACATTTTCCGCTTCCTTCACAAATTTATAAGCCTGAAGTCTGTTTCTGCAGCTTCAGATAAAATGCCTGCTACAACTTTTTTTTTTATGACTTAATGACTATATCTTTATGACTTCAGATAAAATGCCTGCTACAACTTTTTCTTTTTTTTTTTTTTTAATGTATCCTGTGGAAAGGTTAGAACAGATCTAAACCAAAACCAGAAAAACAGATGTGAAAGGTGACAAAGGGTGATAACTGTCCAGCCAGTGAACAACTGGAAGACCCCAGACCCAAAAATAACCACTGGAACAGGTGGGTAGGCTGTAAGGGTACAGAAGCCCAGGGATTCCTTTGTTTGTGGTCCCTCCCTGCAGCCCCCAGGCTGAGCTGCTCCTCTTGCTGTAGCAATCAGTTATCTCATGTTTGCCCCCTGCTGAAATCAGACCCCTGACACTCTGCTGCAGGAAATCTGGGCTAGGGAAATTTCCTTAACAATATTTAATTTCCACTAACAATTGAATTTCCTTAACAATATTTATTTCCACTTCTGAGCGTTCTGTGATTATTTATTCTGTTATTATGATTCGGTCTTTAACGGAGCAAAGATACTCGCGGGTTTATGGGTCAGGTCTCTCGCCAGATTGAAAGTACTAATGCAAAGGAAACTCCCCTTCATTTTTCTTCCACATCACCTGTCGGGAGGGGAGGCGCCGCTCCATGCCGACGCTAGATGTCAGCCCAAGCCCGCGGCGCTTCTGCTCCGACCCCGAGCGCCTCGGAGCTGCCCCAGCACGGAGGGGCTGCACGGGGATGGGGCTGGGACCTGCGCCCGGCACGGAGCGCCGGGGAAAGGAGGGGCGCTCCCGCCGCCTCGCACTGAGTCCCTTTCTAAATTAACATGCGTTTGTGCATTTTAAGGGGGGAAAACTTGCGCCCGAAGTTCCTGCCCTTGTGCCAGGCGTGGCAGAAGGAGGCTGACATCTCCCGGAGACCATCCATGAGGGGCACCTTCCCCGGCCATGGGGAGGGAAAGCGGCTGCACCGCTGCCCTGGAGGAGCTCCGGGCTGCTGTGGGCCAGAAACAGCCCCGGCTCTGGGCTCTCCTGAGCTCAGACTGATGGGGCACCTTGGGTGTCACAGCGAGTGACAGCAGTGGCAGGGAAGCTGCACTCACCAGGGCGCTTTTTGCAAGTAATTTAAAGCTCCATTAGGGTTTTTTTCCTCCTCACGGCATTGTTGTCCCAGACTGTTTAGCTCACAGACACCAGTTACCAAGGTTAGTGTCGACTGAAAACCCTGAGAGAAAAACAGAAATTGCCCAGTGAAAACGTAGCATTTCCTCATATTTCCACTCTGGGGACGGAGGCAATTTCCCCTTCCCTTGTTTGGAAAACAGCCTTCCCCATTTCCCTCTCATTCTCCCAAACTCACTCTCTGGCAGGCCCGCCTGGCAAGGGCTTCAGGCTACAGGGGTGACATGCCCTTGTGGAATCCAGGGATTAAAGGCTGGCAGTTAATACCCACTCCTTCACATCTCTTCCTGCTTTTCCACCCTCTGTTTTTTCTGTTTTGTTTTTTTGGGGGGGGGTTGTTTTTTTTTGGGGGGGGTTTTTTTTTTTTTTTTAAGGTATGAGAGTTTCCCTGCCCAGCACCTGTCCTTCCTTCTGCCCTGTTGTGCAATGAGAGGCATTCAGGAATCCCCCAGGCAGAACCCAGCTGAGCTGCAGCTCCATGGGGTGCAGTGCACTTCCCATATGTTTGTTTGGGACACCCCTGGCCTGGCAAGAGCTCCCCACAGCAGGGATGAGGTTGCTGCATCTGAACTGGCTGGCACAGGAAGGGCTCAGGCATCCCTGCAGCCAGGCCTCCTGCTCTCTTGGTGAATTTGCCCCTCACAAAGACAAACCTAGAGACACCTTCAAGCTCTTGCACTTTCGAAAACCCCTCTTCTTTCAATCAAGGGATTTTCAGCAAAGAAAATGCAAACAGCTCTGGGTCAAAAGAACAAGTATTGAAGGTGCTCCAGCCTGGTATCCTGCAGTAGGTAGCCTGTTCTGCTGGCTTAGCTGCTCGGTAAGATGTGTTTCATTTCTGAGCCACTTCCTTAAAGAACAGCTAGATGTGTGGTGGATACAATTTGTTCTTGACTATTGCTGAGGAAGAAAGAACACAGCAGCACAAACAACCACATGCACTGGTTTGAGCAGTGACTCTTCAGCTGCTGCTCCTTGGGTCAGCAGTGGCAAGGCTGAATTGCAGGCAGCCTGTGTGGGAAAGCACGTGTGACACCAGGCAGAGGGGGGACTTGGACTTCATTGCCTTGACATCATGCCTTTCCATGGCTTGATCTTTTTTATTTTTCATTTCCTTTACGAAGCTCTGCTCCTGGATCCTGGCAACGCTTCATTACACAACAACAGTTGCCATGGCCACTGAAGTGCAGGCAGCAAACAGCATTGCTGCAGGGCTGGCAGAGATGCTGCAAGGATGGCAGGAGATGCTGCAGGGCTGGCAGAGCTGCTGCAGGGCTGGCAGGAGATGCTGCAGGGATGGCAGGAGATGCTGCAGGGCTGGCAGGAGATGCTGCAGGGCGGGCAGGAGATGCTGCAGGGATGGCAGGAGATGCTGCAGGGCTGGCAGAGCTGCTGCAGGGCCGGCAGGAGCTGCTGTGGCTTCCTGGGCACACGGAGTCCTGGTGCAGGGGAAGGTGGGTGCGTGGGTGTGCAGGTGCATGAATGCACTGCTGCATGAGTGCATGGGGTGGGAGTGCATGGATGCAAGGGCAGGCTTCCTACTGGGGGCACAGCACCCTTCTGGTCACTTGCAGGCATGAGCATCCCACAAAGAGCCACCAGCTGGGAGCAAGCCATGCCTCACAGCAAAGGTCTGATGTGAACAGGCTGAAATATTTTGCATGAGCTCAGTATGGGCATCTGCAGCTTCATGCCTGCTTTAGAAATAGGGATGAGTGCTGGAAAGGCAGGGAGTGGAGCTGCAAGGATGCTCGACATGCTGCCAGCTCTCTGTGCATGTGCAGGTCATGAAGGTGACAAAACACAGGTGACAAAACTGTCAAGGGGTGAGCTACTCTGAAGGGGCAGCCCACCCCTCTGTTGGTGCTCTATCCTGCTGTGCACAGGGCTTGTGGAGGAGTGGGAGAGATCCTCTGAAATTGTTGGGGCTCGCTGCTCTGCTGATGCACTGCAGGCAATGCAGCCAAGGAGGAAAGCAGTGCCCAGCAGCTGCTGTTCAGGCAGCTGGAGGGAGCAGGTGAAACCGTGTACAGTCCACACGGGGGCTGGCAGTACTCAAAAGAGGGGTTCTGGTGTGGGGCACCACATCAAGGAGTTTGCTTTTGTTACCTCACCTCCATACAGATTTATTGAAGACCCCCACGGAGAAGCTGCTGCTGGGGGTTACTCACAGCAACAAGAAGCTCTTGCTGGGGTAGCTGTGGAAATTGCCAACCACTGTTTCCCCTTCATCCCTGCACTACTGGAGATATTGGGGCAGGAACAATGGCAGCAGACTGCACTGACCAACCAAGCTCACCCAAGTTTGGCATGCCCTTCTAGCCTGGAAGAAGTGAGGATTTAAATCCTCCATGCAGGGGCTGCCAGTGGAGGGAAGGCTGCCCTGCCTGTCTTGCTGCTGCCCCTGGTGTAGCTGGGGTGCAAGAAAAAGGACTGGTAACTTAAATCAGGGCAGTGAGACCAGCAAGAGTTAATTTTGTAGAGCTCTTTGTTACTCATGGCACATTCATTTTGTTTATATTCTGTTCTATAAAACTAAATAGTTCCTCTCTCAGTGGTTTTATAGTCTCTAAAGAGCTCTAGCACATTGCTCATCCCATTTTACATTTGTTTGCTCGTTTCTCAAGCCAGTTCTTCCAGTGTCTCCTAAATCATGTCTACTGTTGTTTGAGTCCCTTCCAGTTTCTTGCCATCTTCTCAGTGCCAAAATGAACAAAATATTTGTGGTTCATAGCAATATTCACTATGACACAGAAACAGGAGCCTTGTGCATCAGAATTTCTGGGCCTCCCCAGTCAAACAGCATACAGATCAGTGCCTTTGTGGCTATAGTGACTGTACCTTTTTAAGCTTTTAACTCACTACAAGTACATAGGATTTCCTTCAGTTGGATTTTAAATCTTCCCCTTCCCTTCCCCTCCCCCTTCCCCTCCCCCTTCCCCTCCCCCTTCCTTCCCGCCCATTCTTTTTCCGGAATCCAGGAGTTGCACTTGTTTTGAGTTAAGGACCCACAAAGGCAAAGCTTTAGGCCTTAGCCCATTGCCTGTTCTGCCATTCCTGATCTCTGCAGCATGATCCCTTACTTGGGCAGTGGTATTGTGCTCTGCAGTCTCTTTAATGTACCACTTTTTGATGGCTTCAGCCATACAGTGCCCTGAAATCTATCTCTGACCTCTATGGTTCAAAATTCCATATGGACCTTTCAGTTGCTCTGGAGTCAGATGGGGTCCTGGTTTGCTACATTTCATATTTATTTTGCTGTCAGAGTCCCAAGAGAAGCTGTGCCCCTACAAAATCCTGAGCAGGCCACTCTTTTGACATGTCTTCAATCACATTTTGCTCTTCTCAGATATCCTTAACATAATGTTCACGAAAATCAACCTAGCTGATCTTGCCATTCACCATTAACTCCTGGAAACTGTGAAAATAATTTTTTCTTTTAATCCAAGAGTGAGAATTCTCCCCAGGCTTTCTGTCTAATGACATGTCCCATTGTGTTGTGAGAAACCTGCTTCAGAGCAAGGCAGCCTGGGGCAGGCTCCTGGTCACCACAGCCCCTCTCCTGGGAGCACGAAGCCTTCAGAGGTCACTGCTCTTGCCTCAGGCAGCTAGGTCACACTCTCAGTGCAGATGAAGCTCCTCAGCCACACCAGCCTCACAATGCAGTGTCAGCTTTTGGCACACTGTGGGGCAGGGAAAGGCTGACCCATCAGAGACAGCAGCTTGGAGCAGTCCCTTCAAGACACACTGAGCAAAAGCTCCAGATTTTGCTTTTCTGGTAGTCTTGGGTTTCATAGCTGTTGCAGGACCAGGCAGAATTCTCTGTAAATGCTACTGTTTGCTGTGTCTAATTTATTTCACAGCAAATAAAAGTGCACATGACAGTTTTCCATTCCCTCAGAGAGTAATGTTGATTCTTAAGCCTTTCCCTCCCTTAGTCAAGACTTTTCCCCCCTGCTGCTCTAAGTGTGACATTTTTCTCTGAGGTAGGTGACTTTACAGCTCTGTTGGCTAACCTTGGTGAAAACCTTTTCCCACAAGTTTGATGATGATTCACTGGCATTATCCAGAGCACAGATTCTCCTGTTTAAGCAACTCACACAATTTCTGTCAGCAGCATGTCTGAACACCAAAAATTGCCAAGTGATGACAAGCCCGAGAAGAGCTGCTGTTGGCAGAACAAAGTTTTCTCCTGTCATGTTGAGGTTACAGATACTTTAGTGTGTCGGCTGTGGGTGCACAGCTGTAGATCCCCTCAGGAAGCACCTTTTCTCCCCAGTAAGATCATATCAGAAAGAAGTATTGATCCAAATAACAGCAAAAAGATTAAAGCTGCATTGCAGAGTGGGGTGTTGAAAGAAGCCTCAAGTGAATGTCTGTGATTGTGTTCAGGTCTTGCAGTCTTCTGCTCTTGTTTCCTCCTGTCTTCAGCTCTGCAATTGACAGCGAGGTTCAGTGCAAACATTGGACACTTTGTTCCACATATAGCTTCACATGTAGGTGGGGAAAGGGCCAAGGCTGAATTTTTTCTCTGCTAGTCTCTATAAACAACCTGAACATCTTGCAGCTGTCAGAGCTCAGACCATCACATCTCAGACCATCTGCAAACCTCTATGTGATATGGAAGATAGAAGGAACAGGCAGTGTTTGTGAGTTGTTCTCATTAAAAATATCTAAGTGTGTACTGGCTTTGGTGTATGCCAGTGGGTCATGGGGTAGTCTCACACTGCCCTGGCAAAACAAGTACTCTCTAATAACCTTCCCATGGGGACATGCACTGCAAGAGTGATCTTAACACTCTCAGCCTGCTAGGGAACAGTAAGACAGCCTTGGGCTATGGGACAGTAACTTGGTTTCTGCAAAAGATTGAGCAGCACAGCCTGAAAACGGAAATGGTGAAAATGCTTTGGTGGAGAGGGGGATGGAAATGCCCCCACCTCAGGGCAGCCATACCTGCTTCTTCCTCACACCTCATCCGAGCACTCCTGTGGAGGAGCTGTTGCTGCTGGCGCTGTCTCTGCTCATCAGTGTCACTTTCATTTCTGTGTACTCTGGTCCAGGCTGTGGCACACCTAATTTGCATCTAAGTCCACTTTGTCAAAGAGCTTGCAGTAGTGGAGATCCCAGTGTTTCTTCTTCCCTCTACCCTTCTGTTAGAGATAAATTTCAGTTCCAGAATATAGACAAAACAAAACCCCAGCAGCAGCTTCACTGGCACCCTCCAAAGTATCTGCAGAAGCTAGCTAGAAAAGGTGGCTCAGTTCATGTTCTACTGAGCAAAGCTCTTGCCTCCATGGCCATCACAGCCAGACTCAGACACACATCAGGGGATGGGAAGCTTGGGCTGGCACCAAGAAACCTATTTTTAAACTGTCTCTGCTGCATAACGTAATATGAGACTAAACTGCACGATGGTTCCTCCCTGATTGCTTGGGGTGATGGCACAGGAGGCCACAGGGGTGGCCCTGGGGCGTTCTGCCCCCCTGCATCCCCCGCTGCCTCCCAAGGGCTGCGGGAGCTGCCTCGCCCCCGAGCTTTCGGCGCTCACAGTCAGGCGTTCGGGGCTGCCCAAGAACAGCTTTTCACTTTCTCAGGCATGCAGTGACTTCTCAGCAAGGTTTTCTGCATGGCTTGTACTTTCTAAGAAAGGAGCTGAAGCGAAGCCCACGAGTGAAGAAGCAGCTCTGCTTACTGGCCCCAGGGACAGCAGGCGCTATGCACACGCCCGGAAAAAAATCCCTGCAGATCAGACAGAGATGTAAAACCCCATCAAACCACTTGAGAGAGGGAGTGAGAGGGGTTTTACACCATCTACTTGGATGAGATCTCTTTTAAACTTAGCTGAAATGAAAGGAGGGTGGGGAGTTTTTGTATTGCTACTGGAAGCATTTTTCAGTCTGCCCTAAAAATGACATGAAACTGCAACCTCAAAGTAGTTTATTTACAGGCTTGGGTTTAAAGAAATCTCTGTGTGATGGGGAAAGGTTATTCCTCAGCCAGCAGGCAGAACTGGAGCTGGGGATGGCTGATGGTTCTGGCTCCTTAGGTTTGAATTAGGTGGGGTTGCTGTTGGTAACTAGAGCCAAGAGGAAATATTTGGGTGAGGGAGCTATAACTAGGCATGCCATCTAACCAGTCATAGGCTGGGTCTGGACAACAGAAAATGAGAGATTTGGTGTCTAACTTCCCATGAATGCCAGGGGGACATAACTGCTTTTTAAAATGAAGAGATGGTATTACTGCTTTAAAAATGTATAAAAAGTCAATGTGGCAAAGCTAAAGATGGGGTAAGGCAGGATCTTATGGTGGCATGACCTTTCATAGTACTATTAACAAAATTGGGGTTTTGGACTGACATACTCTAATGTTCTATACCAGCTAAGGGGTAAGTGCTCCAGGATAATGTCTGGACATGATGAAAACAAATCAGCAGCATTTTTCACATATACTTTCATTTAAATGGAGCATTTAAATGGAGGTAAAACTGTGTAAGAACAAGGCCCTAGGGCCCTCAGCTGAGCACACCAGATGAAGCAGGTGCTGCCCCAAAATTGTGGGGTTGGACTGACACCATGCTCACAGAGGCACCATCATCCCTGCCATGCTTGGCTGCCTATGTCTCTCTGTGTTCATGTGTTTACATTTCTATTTAAATTTACCTGTAAGTCTGATTTTTCTGGAGTTTTAACATGCTTTGTTTTGATAGATAATTGCCAGTCGTGTAGTATATTTTACTTTTGGAGTTTATTAATCTGCTTCCAGCTATAATTCCATCTTAGCCTAGTTTTGTCTAAGAAATAGGAAATGTTTTCTCATTCCTAGAGCAACAGATGTGAATATCATCCTAAGGATGGGAAGCTTATCAAGTGCCCAGTACAGTATTTTTCAATGATATTTTAAGAAGCTCTTTATCTTGAGTCTCTCTGATGGGAGACATTGCTTTTTGATCCCTGGATCACAATGAAGTTTTACTTTAGGAAGCTGTGGGGGAGCATGCCATAGTTTTCATTTATTTTCCCATGGAAATTGTAAATCTGTACATATTTCATGGCTTAGTCATGTACATTACAGAACAATGCTTGTGGTTATCCCTTTTTTTTTTTTCTTTTGCAATCTGAAATAAAAGGTTACCTCTTTTGATCAAAACTGGTTTTGACCACATCTGGAGCATGCAGTGATGAAACAAGAAGAAATGTCAGGGTCTTTTTCACACTGGAGCACAGTTGGCAAGTGCCTGGTGATACCTGTGGGGTCACTGGTACCTGCTAACATGTTGTCTTCCTAGAGTTTAATAGGATTGCAAGCTAGATTTGCACTAGAGTTGATGCTAAAAACTTCCTGACCTGCCATTCAACCTTACCACCCACTTTTGGAAGTTCCTCTGGGTTGAGCTCCCACTCTGCTGCTCTCAGCCTTCAGAACTGAAAATTGTATGAACCATTCGTCTGAAGATCAGGCCCACGCTTCTCCTGTGCCAGAGTTTTGTGAGAGATGCAGGCACTGAGGAATAGTCAAGGTGCTGTTTCTTTTTTGGGCTAGGCTAAGTGTGTGATACATCATGCTAACCACAGTGGGTGTAGAAAGCTGCTCCTGCTTTCATCCAATGCTTCCCTAGTAACTCAGAAGCTGAGACTTCAGTACTTTTTGCTAAATTTCACTCTAGAGATAGTCTGAGATTTCCCTCCGCATTGGAAGACACAAGAGAATGTTTCATATAATGCCAGCTGGTAATTAACACAGATTAGTGACAGGAAATATGGAGCTGGAAATGTTGCACTGAATTAAGCCATGCCTCCAAGGACTGTAGCATAGGAACTGCTCACTGTGAGGTTAGGAAGTTCAACAGCCTCTGTTAAAAACAATCCCTTTTATTTAACTTTCGCTTCTGCTCTCAGTTTTGGGCTGATGTGATTCCAAAGAGAAGTTCCTGTTTCTCTTCCCTCCTCCCTTCCATTCAGAGGCCTGTGCAGTGGCTGCAGGAGGGGAAGGAGGGCGAGCAGGCTGTGCCTGTGCCGTGCCATGCCCAGGCTGCCCTGGCACTGAGCAATTCCAGCCCTGGGGTGCTCAGAGGGAACCGAGCCCTGCTCCTCACGCCGTGCTGGCCTTGCCCCGAGGGTCCCTTGTCACAGACAGCCTGGGAATAGCTGCTGGTCAGGGTGCTCCTTCCCAAGGCCACACAGAGCACCCACGTGGGCACAGGCACCATGGACACCCTGGCTCAGCACACACACAAACCACTGCCACGGAGGGTGAGGGTGGGTAGTGGGACCTCTCCCCACGTTTGGGAGTAATTCCTGTGTGGTGAAGCAGCATTTCATCCACAGCTGCTCTGAAATGGTCAAAGTATTGGTGGGATAGTGAGATGAAATAAATCTCTGGTTAAAACTGATCACCTGTCTTTATTTCTTTGAAAAGCCTGTGAATAAGAAGAAAAAAATAAATGTATTCTGCCAGGTTTGTGGAGAAGCAGGTGGCATAGCAGTTAGTAAATACTGCTCAAAAGCTTCTCAACCCAGTGGCCACTTTCACTCAAGTAGGAAAGAAAGGGTAACCAAAGAAAAGGACAGAGAAAGAAGTCAGTATTACCTTCCTCTCCTCTCCTCCCCCTTCCCATCCCAGTCAAGTCTAGACTTTTGGATAAAGCCTGTGAGACTCCCCAAGTACAGGGTGCCATGTACAGCCCGTGACTGACAGTGACACTTGTTTCCAGGCGCGTTTTGTCACCATAGAAATTTCTCTTTTATCTCTGTTTTCTATCAGGCAGTGAAAGGTGAGGAGAGCCTGCTGCCCTTCCCAGGGCAGGGGCAGCCTGTGTGCAGGGACACGAGGGCACAGGCGCCAACTGTGCCCCCTCGCCCTGGGCTGCCAGGGGAAGGGGCTGCTCCTGCTCCCACCCCGCAGGCTGGGAGGGAGTTGGAACCCAGGACATCCCTCTGGCTGTGCAGGATGGCCAAGACCCCTGCCAGGGGGCTCAAAGCCCTGGCACGGAGCCCAAAACACCTGTGGTTTTGATTATGATCAAATTACCAGCCTGATATGAAGATCAGCAAGCCACAACGGTTTAAGTAGAATAATAGTGAAGTTATCACAAGGTGAAAAAGTAGATTTTGGGGTTTCTAGAATGGGGGTTCAGGGGACAAGATGAAGGGATCTGGGCATGTCCAGCCTTTCTCCTTCTTCTTCTTGGCCTCCATCTTCTGCTGTGATATTGGCACTTACAGATTGGTTTAGAGTAGAAGCTCACTGTCTAACATAGGTTATAGGTGTTGGAAAGTAATTGTAAACATGTTATATGTAGTTTCTAGTATAAAGACAAAACATCGCCCCAGGGGCAGGCAGAGTGCCTGGAACCGTCCTGCTGGACGGACCTGGGCAGGGCAGGAGAAAAATTTTTATAGATAAGATACAATAAACAACCTTGAGACTGAGAAATGAAGAGGTCTCACTTTTTCTTCAAGCGCTCGGGGTGGGAAAAGAGACTTTTAATATTCTCGGGGTCATGGTGACCAGCAACGGATCCTGAGGGGTGCCCAGCACACACAGCTCTGCTGGAGGCTTTCTGAAGGCTTTCTGAATCAGGCAATGTGGGGCTGAGCTATGGCCCAGTGTTCCTGCAATTCCCCCTCACTGCAAAAACAAATCCTTTCTAAGCACCTGCTTCCTCTTTGAAAGAAAGTAACACTCCTCAGTGAAAACCAGACAGCGGTCTGAAAGAAAAGCTTTTAGAAAAACCTCAAATACAGGTTTGTTGATCACACACAATGGGCTATTTTCTTTGCATAGGTGGAAATACAGATGTACAAGACATTTGCATGCACTGTCTCTTTGCAGAGTCCCTAGCCCATGGTCGGGCAGGGAGCACAATGGCAGGCAGCTCCAGAATGCTTCCAGAACAGCAGGGATGGGTGACACAGTGGCTGTGTGTAACCCATCTGGGAAATGTGAACATACAGGCATGTTATCACTTTCCTAGCCTGTATATCTGACAAAACCAGAATGCTTGTTTGATGGTTGAATTGTCAGGCAATTGCTCTGAAGCAGTTGAAGAGCAGTACTTTTTACACAAAGTATATCTGGATGAAGAAACTCATTGTCAGGGAGTATCAGAGTGCCCATCTGTGCAAGGTGTGTCCATTGGGATTAAATAATCATTTGGATACAACCTCCAGCTCACAAACTCTTCAAAATGCTGATTAGCAAATGGCAGGGGGATTTACCAAGGACAAATTCACTTGCCCTGGCTCCAATAATCTTGTCCAAATACTTATCCAAAATCTTGGGGACAGGATACCGGTCCATTCAGGCCAGCAATCTGACGCACATCCCCGTCCTCCTGTTATAAAAGCTGCGGCATGGCTGTAATAATTAATCATCTGGAAACAGCCCAAGCCCAAAGAACAATGTCATGGCACTGAGTACATATTTACTCAGTCAGGGAAAGCAATGAAAAAAGGAGTTTGACTCCAAGCACAGCAGAAACACCTACCAGAGATTCACAAAAGCAGAATGAGGGTGTGGTCTCAGTGGAAGATACGGTTGGACTTTTGCAAAACTGCAGCCCAATTGTGACAAAAGTGGAGTTGAGCTCAATGTTGTTGGGCAGGACTGCCCATCTGACAGTAACTACACCCATATTTGCAGGAGACAACCAGTTTGGCAGGATTTTAAATAGAAATGGGGTCAAAGCAGAAAAATATTTCATTTTTTAAAGAGTTTCTGAAGTATTTATACTGTTTTTTTTGTAAGCCTGAAGGTAGACAGCTTGGGAACAAGGTGGGCAGGCTCTTTCCTGGATCCTGGGAAGCAGAGGTGATAGACAGCGTGGGGTTCCCGCTGGAGAAACAATCAAGTGTGAGTTTTCAGGGCAGCGCTGCAGCAAAAGCAGCTACAGGAATTTTCTGGATGCATAAGAAGGTGTGCAGATTATCAGCTGAAGGACATTAGTGCCTGAACACAGGACTCTGTGAAAGGTGCTGCTGCTGCAATAAGGAGCACGTAAAAGATCTTCAGATGAAGCTGAAGGTCATGGACACCCCTAAGAGTAAGGTCTTCATCAATTTGGCCTCTGCCAAAAATCCAGAAGAACTGGCCTCAGCCAATGCATATAAATTTTATTAGACAGATAAAATTCTCAGCATAAATTTGGCACAATTTTTTATTCAAGAGCATGATTCACCCTTCCAAAAAAGAGGGTCCCCACTCTTTCCAAACTGACACAGCGTCCAGAAGGGTAACCTGAGCTTTGGCCAAGCAGACCTGGTTTGCTGCAAGGAGAGGTGTCTAGGATAAATGCATTTGGCTTGTGAGTTACAGCAGTTCCCACAGCCTGAGCCCTCTGAACATCAGGATCTGGCCATCCAGGCCCTGCACCCCAGATGCAGAGGCACCCCAGCATCTGAGCTGATGTGGGGATATCCTGGAGGATATGATTGCTGTCTCTGTCCTAGCAAGGAACTTGAGGGGTCACTCTGCACATATTAAGGGACATACAACATGACAGCTGTTGTAGCTCTAAGGGACAAACCATGTTCTTGTCTCCAGATCAACAAAAGCCATTGGAAAAAGTGACAGAGGTACTGGGCAGGAGGTCCCTCCTCAGATCCCACGACAGCAGTTCTCTGAAATCCCTCAAGCACACTTTCCCTCCATGCTTGGGCTCCAGCTGGGTACACATTTTTCTGGGGGCTTTGGGGTCATGGCTGATGACCTGACAGCCATACCTGCCACCTTCACCTCCTCCGCTGGGCGCAAGTGGCTTGGGGCAGGCAGCTTGCTCTTCCTCACACCGCTCTTTGAAGCTGAAGCCTATCTTTGTAACAACTTTCTTCAAGTTAGCACATGAAGCAACATCCAAAGGAGGACCAAAATAACCCAGGCAGCTTCATGCCTGATGAAACCGGGCTTTCTTTTGTAAGGTAACAGAATGGCTTGGCATTGTGAGCCATTTAGCACCGGAGAAAAAGAAGCTGCTCTTGTCTGGAGGGTGCCAGCGCTGTTGGACAGCGTGCCTCTGGTCACAGGCACCGCTCCCGGCGCGCCGCTGGGGACGTTTGTGCTGCTGCCAAAGGAAGGGAAGCCAGTGCACATCCTGCTGCCTCACCTGAGGTGACCCAGCTGGGACATTGTTTCAGCTTGGTGGGACTGTGGTGATTACATGCACAGGGAGTGAGAGGGGCCGTAACTCTGATGAAGGGGGCCCGGATACCGCTGTCCTGCGCCTGAGTGCTCCGAGTCCCATAGAGCAGCAAGAAGCTTCTTTACACAAGAAGATGGTGTTTGGTTAAGTAAAGCATCTAAATAAAAATCACATCACCCTGACTTACTGGGATGGATGTTCCTTTAGCTAATCCCTTTTTGTCCCTTCATCGAGGCTATGTTACCTCAAATTAGCATTTGCTGCAGTCAAAGTGGATCAGTGGGATGGGATGATTTGTCCCTGCAGCTAAGCCTGCAGTGAACTTGATTTATTATCATCTGTCTGCTTTTAAGGACCTCATTCAGATGGAAACTTAAGAGATTTAAGTAAAACTATTTAGAACCCAGTTAACCAGATTTCCATGAATAAATGCAGACTTGCTGTAAATGTAATTCCTTGCTATTTATCGTGCTGCTCTGGTTTTGCTTTTCTTCTATCCCATCTGGAATCTGAAAGTATAAAACCGTAAAATGAACAAGCTCAGGTGAGGATAGCTTCGGCAGAGGTGGCCACTTGGCTGTGTGAAGGAAGCCCTGCTGTCCCAGTGCCGTGAGCTCCCCAGCTCACATTTACCTGTGCCAGTTGTGGGGACGTTGACTCCAGCTGTGGCAGGAGCTGGCTGGGACATTTGGGTGCATTCCCCAAGGGAGGGTGTACTGAGCCTGACACAGGGCATGCAGGTGCCCAGGCAGACTCCCCCAAACAGCTGAGGGGCCAGGCATGGCAGAGTGAGTTGTTCATCTCTAGATAATTGGTTCTAAACTGATATTTCTTTTTTTTTTTTCTTTCAGAAAGGTTGCACTTATATTTTAGTCGTAGAATCATTTACTCCTACATCATCAAGTCCAATCATTAACCTAGCACTGCCAAGCCCACCACTAAACAACATCTCTAAGTGCCCCATCTACACACAATTCATTTTAGAAGTATTCATCCTGTTAGAAAGGCCTTGAGGGGAAGCTGTGAGGAGTGGTTGAGGTCACTTGGTCTGTTCAGCTGGAGACTGAGGGGAGATCTTACCATGGTCTACATCTTCCTTGTGAGGGGCAGCAGAGTCAGGCAGTGATGTCTTCTCTGTGGTGACCAGTGACAGGACTAACAGGAGGGGCAGGAGGCTGTGCCAGGGAAGGTTTACATGGAATATCAGGTTCTTCATATCAGGTCCTTCACCCAAAAGGTGGTTTGGCACTGGAACAGGATCTCCAGGGAAGTGATCACAGCACCAACCTGACAGAGTTCAAGAAGTGTTTGGACAATGCTCTCAGGCACATAGTGTGACTCTTGGTGTTGTCCTGTGCAGGGCCAGGAGTTGGATTTTGAATCAGCCTCAGGAGATTCTATTACTCTATAGAATTAATTTTATATAATTCATTTTAGAAGAACCCTTTGAAATGCTCATGGAGAGGTCTTGTATCAACTTTGGTCATATCCATCATTTACATTTTCTCTGTAAATTTTCCACTACCAATAACCATCAAATGCTCACGGAGTCTCTCTGTGATACCAAGAAACTCCAAATGGGAGAAGCAATATTCTCCCAAAATGCACTGAGCCATGGCACTGTAAGGCCTTCCAGCAAAACAGGAATTGTCTCATTTTCTCCAGCAAAGTGTGGCAAATGCCAAAGGAAGCTGCAAAAAGTTCAAACACAAAATGAGTCACACCGCGTGTGCTGGGGCAGCGGAAACCTTTGGGGAAATGGCTTTTAGGGAAAGCACCTTGGATGGCCTCACCTGCAGGGCCTCTGGGCTGGGCCAGCGGGGATGTGGCTGTGCTCAGTGGGTACCACAGCACCCCACGGGAAGGTGCAGCACCCCAAAGGCACCCCTGGGGCTGTGAGGGTGGTGAGGGGGTGCACACCCCCAGCTGGGCTCCATGAGCAGCATTGGGAGGAGCAGGGCAGGGGTTTGGGGCGGGGAAAGCCCCACACTGGTGAGTTCACCTCAGAGCTGCCCCATGCCATGTGTTGTGCAATCCCTGTGAATTGGTTTACCCTCTTCCATCACGTGGCTGGAGGCAAAAAGGCTTTGGTGGCACAGTGGGCAATTCTGATTCAAAATCCAAAACACAGCCTCCTCCTAGTACTGTGAAGAAAATCAACTCTACCCCAGCCCAAACCAGCACATTCTCCACTCCTTATCCCACACAATTTATGCCATTCTTAGGTCCCACAGTATCCAATAAATCCTAATTAACCACCATCCCCATCCCATCCTTTGAAAGACATACAGATATCATTCCCTTAGGACCACCCCTGCAAAATGTCCATAAAATGTCCATGAAGTGTCCACAGAATGTCCATTACGTTCATTTAGTCCAAGACTTTGGCCCCAGCCAAAACCAGCACACTGCCCCAAGGGTGGTAAAGGATGGAAATATTCCCTGCAGATTCCCAGAGCATTGTTGGAGGCTGCTTAGGAGAGGATGAAAGCACCAAGTCAAACCTCTGGGTGGGGTGGTTGGCAGGGCCCTACAGACTGATGGGGGAGGAGGGCAGGAAGGCAGCCAGGGAGGAGGGACAAAGGAGGAGCAGACTGGAAAGGATATGAGACAGGCTCCAGCTGCAGGAGTCACACAGTGCACATGTGAAACTTGGCTAAAGGAACCAAAGATGTGAAAGGAAAACAAATGGAAAACAAAAATGAAGGCAGGAGGAGCAGGGCTGGGCTGCAGCAGCCCCACAAATAAATACCCAGGTGGCTGAGTGTGCACACAAATGCCATGACCACCTGGAAGCTTGACACAGCCTCTGGGGGCACTGAGACTGACCCCACCCCAGGCACTAAAACACACTTTAAGAGCCATCAGCTCTTCAGGGCTTGCTCTAGAAACAAGCCCACACCCCTGTTTATATGTTTATATCTCTATATTTATATATGTTTATATCTCTATATTTTCTTGTGTTCAAGAGAACTGTATTCAGAAAAGTACCTCAGCACAGGACAGACCTGTGCCTTGTCATGTGCAACAGGAACAAAAAGTGGCCTTTAAAATATTACAGTGGCTTGTGTGACAGTAATTTTTAAAGTTCTTAAAAAAAAAAAAAAAGGGGGGGGGGGGCAGGAAAAAAGAAAGAAATTGCCCGAGAGTAAAAATACTACCGAAAACTGAAACTTAACACCAGTGACTGTGAGAGATAACATCTCTAAACGGGCACAGAGCAGCCGCCCAACTTCCTGCTGCTCCCCCACCTCTCAGGGCACAAACTGTCAGGGGTTAATAATGCTGGGTTTGGACATCTTAAAAGTTCACCTTTTCCTAAGAAACAGTCTGGAGAAACATATACAAAGGCATTAACCTTAAAGGGCAGGATGAGGTGTAAAAGTCAGCTGAGAAACCGTACCTCAGAAGAGCAGAGGGAATGAAGGCAGTGCCACAGCAGGTGCTATCAGGTGCTCTCCAGAGAACAGTACAGCACAGAGGTCTGAGAGAGGGGCTCCTCACAAAATTAAAATAAAATCAGTGACTCAGATTCTTCTCCACTGTCTCTACACCAGTATTAGCTTGAATAAAACAAGGAGCTATTTCCACTGACATTTAACCTTCTGACACCAGTCCAAAATTAGCTCTGAACACAAATTCACCAAGAAGGCTGGGCAGTGCTTGAGTTGCAGTGGTGAGAAGCTTGGCAGCACACCTTTTAGCTGCTGCTGAATTATTTAGACCATGGGTATGTAATTGAGAGCAGAACAAGCCCAAAGGAGCTACCTATCATCAGCTACTCATCAAAAAGTAATACACCAAACTTTGACAGGGCTTTCTGTGCCTTTGCTGAGTGATTTAAAGCTCATTTGAAAAGCTGTAATGTACCATAGCTGAATTTCGTGCATCCCAAGCCTTTGTGCAACTGCCTTTGCCTCCTCAGAAAGTCTGGGGTCTTGGGCAAAGCACTATTTGTGGTCCCCATGGTTTCCTTCCTCCCCACTACTATTTTCATTGTTGTTGACAGAAACAAGAAACATTGTGCACCTGCTGCTGTTACTGCAGAGGTGGAAATCCCCCTCAAAGCACTCACCAGAAAGGTCATTGAGCTGGTTCTTCTGCTGTAGCATCAGCAGGGAGACAATGCACCCTCTCTGGCTTAAGAAAACACCCACACATGTGGCAGCAGCCCCCTCACTCGCCCCTTGTAATAAATCCAGTTGACAAAAGTAATTAACAGACAGACTGCAAAAGCAGCAGGAATGAAGCCAACCTGGCCTGCCACCTGCACCACCAGGTGGGATGATGCCAGAGGGGCACAGGGGCAGGGAGTGTTCCCCTGAGACTAAGGGAAACATCTCAGGAAGTGAGATGGGTGTCCCAAGCATGGGCAGTGCCTTGGTCACTGTGTAGCTGCACAAGGAGAGCCTGGCCCTTACCTCCCTGCCAGCCCCCCATCAGAGATTCCTGCAGGCCTGTTGGCTGAGCACATCACAGCATGGCACAAGATTAACTTGCTGGCGGTGCTCATGGACAGGCACCTGGCTGCCAGTGCTTCAGAGCTGAACTGGCAGATCAAACAGCACTTTAACTGCTGGGAAAGGCTGGGTGGCTTTTATGGCTTCGTGCAAGCACAAGTAACAAACACCACTGAACCCTGGATTTCAGAATGAATGTCTGATGTCCCAGCCCAGAGAAATCCTCTGTTGCATTCCATCACCCCACAGTGCATTTGGTCTGAGCACGCTGCAGAGGTGTCACTGTCTCTGCAAGGTGTGTGCTGGCTTTGATGGACCAGTGTTATGGATGCACACTGTAACTCCCATGCTTGGATAGCTCCTGGGAATGTGTCAAACATACAAGCCCCGGCAAGAGGGGACTTTGCCAAGCACACACACTACTCCCAAAGTGAGGGGTGTGTGTCTCCTATTGCTCACTTCTGCAGCAGGGTGGGGGTCAGTGGTTTTGCAACTCAGCTGCCCTCCTTGCAGGATCTAGAGGAGACCAAGCCAAGTTGCCTGGCCATCTGCATGCTGGTATCAACTCTCACATGGATGGCCAAAGTGGAGATGTGACCTCATAACTTCCTTCAGCTATGTCAAAGTTAACTTGTGGGTTAAGCTGAGCGTGCCTGCCTTTCCCTGCTGCCTACTCCTGAGTTTCAGATAGGTGATGCTAAGAGCAGCAAATCCTTCTCCTGGCAAGTGGTAGTTCTTGCTTTGCAAACAAGCATTTGTATAGCCCAGGGCAACTCTTGGGCAACCATCTTCTCACCCCAGTGACCAGCCAGGCTTTCTGAAGGCAAGTCAGGCAGGACACACAGAAAAGACAGCTCAGCCCTCACTCTGCTCTGGCAGCCCTGTTGGGGGTCAGGCTCTATGTAGGCAGCTGAATCAGCCTTAGAAACTAAGAAACTGGAAAGGTAAATGAATGACCAAATGAAAAGGACAGAAAATAGGAAGTTTACATATATAATTTTAACCCTTGCAAGTTTTTAGATCCGTTCCAAGTACAGCTTGGACATTCCTCTTACTCCCAACTCTAACCAAAGCTCTAACCTTGTCTTCCCAGGCCACCAGGCAGTGGGTGACAAAATTACAAGTTTTACACGGACCTATGAAGAAACTTGGAACTGTAGGATCAGGTTAAGAACACAGCAAAATTTTTCTGTTTAGTTTCCTTTTTTAGTAGCCAGCTAGCATCTCTCCCTGTGACACAGCCATTGCTGTGCATGTTATTGCTCATCAGCCCAATACACTCTGCTCTCAGCTCACACACCTGTCAGGCTGGTATGAGAATGATAATCACATCTGAAGGGCACTCTGTCCACGCATTTTATGTATCTGAATCAAACTGTGTCACACCCAACAGCTTAAACAACTGCAAAAGGGTGAGTGCTCTCAACTTCTTTCCGTCCATGCCAGCCCCAAGTGCACAGTGCTGTGCAATGGGCACAGCCTGCCCACTGCCACAACCATGTGAGTCACTGTGCACCCTCACTGACATACACTACAGCTTTCCAGGAATCACAACTTGCCATCAGGCAGCAATGTTGAAAGCCCTGCTCAATGCTAACTTGATTTCTGATTAATTCTATTAATTGGTTGAAGCTGCAAAATGAGATTTTTCCAGACAAGGAAACTGCAAGCAAGCCATATGGGGATCTATGAGGAACAGTGGGAGTACAGCTGGGCTTGCATGGGGTGGGGGATGGATTTTGACATGATCCCTTCCATGAGGTAACTTGTTCAAAGCACAGCCATGGAGAAACAGCTGAAGAGGTGCCCAGCTCCCAACCTCTACATTTGAGGCCAAACTTGAATAAATCACCTTTGAGTTCTAATTGCTCTGTCCACCTTGAGCTGCCTCAAGCACAGCACTTCCCATCCTGTTGAATGGGTGTTGCAGAAATTGCACAGGCAGCTTATGCCAACTGCTCACTCTGAGAGGTCACATTCACCTATCAAACCCATACCATCTGGGGCTTCTGAAAGATTAAAAATGAGAGACAAACAAGAGGATTATTAAAAATTTAACTATATACCATATTTATTATCAATCCACAGGATAATCTGATTGCTACATGAGCTCATAAAAGCTATTTCACCTTTACAAAATTAAAAAAAAATGTGCCACAAGGATGTCATAACTGCTGATAACCAAGGACTGAATCTTAAAATTATAAATTTTGCTGTAGAAAAGATTAAAAAAAATTATATTCACTTTAGAATTTTACTTTGAATAAAATATTCCCCTGTATAAAAAATAAAAAAGCTTGCTCTGGTTAGAATTAGAGTATTTTTCTTCTTTTTTAAATCTGGGAATTTGCATAATATCTCTGTAATAAGTTTCTTTTCTTTTTTCTATTGTACCACGCGGCATTCAAGCATAGCAGATTAGAAACAAACATGATGAAAGCAGTCTCAGAACATATGAAATCCACATGGAAAGTTTTAGTTTCCTTTCCCTTCCTCTATTCTTTAAAGACACTTTAGCAAGAATAGCCTTGGAAAAGAATACAGGTGGAGAGGGACCTTCAATGTGCCATTAAGTAGAGCAAGGTAATAAAAGGCCTTTTGTAAGTGCTTTCTTAATAAGGTGCAGAAGCAGACTGCAACTTTGCTAGTACTGCACTATATACAATATTCACAATAGATTTTTCTTTATTTAAAAATATTCCAGCTAGTTCACATTTTCTCTCCCATTCTGAGGCTTTCAGTTCCATCACAGCCTTGACAGCAAGAAGCGCAGCAGCACCACTTCCCTTGTGGTGGGTTGGTCCTCTTATGAAACACTGGAACCTGCGAGTGGGCCAAAGTTCTTGGGTTCTTTTCCTATGTAGCAACCTTGGAAAGATGGGTTCAGGTGTACACACTGACTGCTGGAGTCCTGAGTTAAAACCACTCCGGCACTGGAGTCAGACACTGCAATGTTTTCTATTGCCAAGGCTTTACCTTAGGGTTTGTCTCGTGTGCGTCAAGGGATGAACCTCTCTCAGAGAAACGTAAAATACAAAACCAAACAAAACAAAGCTAAAAAACCACACTGTCAAAGGCTTAGCAGCTCTTGACTCTTGACTGAGTGATGTCTGACGTTTTCTTGATGACGCTGGCCCGTGTCTCACGGTCTGGCTGGCTGCTGCTTGTGGAGGCTGTGGACACGACTTGTGGCAGAGGGATGTCTGGGAAAGGAGGCCAGGAGCTGTTGTAAGGCAGTGGGCAGCTTTCTTCTTTCACGGTGACTTGGAGGTCAGGCTTGTTGGCTACAAAAGTTGCCATGCTGGGAAGCATATGAGAAGTGTTCCTCATTCCTAGATTGCTGAGATACTGTTTGCCTTCAATGTTTTTTTTCTGCCAATGAAGTCGTCCCTAGAAATGGGGGAAGAAAGAAAGAAAGAAAGGAAGACTGTATAAGTGAACACAACTTCGTGAAGTACTCCAAGTAACAAGATGAAGATAGAAATATCCGCATATTGCACAGGAATTATCCTGCCTCTAGGAGCCTGAGCCTCTAGCCACTGGCTTAGGATGTCTCTTGGCCATTTCTACTTTTCTGGAGTCATCTTAAATTTTGTTGGCTCTCCAGCACTCAAGAGGCACTATCTGCTCTTCTGAATGGAAAATAAAGGCCTTATTCCCAGGATGCCAGAGACAAAAATGGATACAGACATTTAGAACTCCAAATGGTTGTGTCTCCTCTGTTACCAGAGAGAGCACCTTCCTGTCAAGAGGCAGGCACAGAGACCCAACACTACCCAAGCTAGCAACACATGCGAGGCTGCTGGCTGGGAAATCACTGTCATTGACAGTGCATCCCTCATCACAGGGAAGAAGTTCATCAAGGGAGGATGAGCATCCACTTGTTTGCCCACCACAGATGCAGCAATGGCATGTTCTGTTGGAGGAGGTCTGTGGAGTCACTACTGGCAGTCTACATGGGCACCACCCCAGCCAAGGCACCAGAGACCAGGTGGGTTAGCTGTGTTGTTATACAACTGGTGGTTCTCCAAGAAGGAGGATTCAGAGAGCCTTTGGTGAGGGACACAGCAGGAGAGAGCTTTGCAAAAGGACTTGTGCGAAAATACAGCTGGAGCACAGGGCATCCAAGAGTCCTCAATGAGCTTCACTTGGCCTTTAAGTACACATGGTACTGGTCTGGTACAAGGTCTGGTACCTTGATGGCAGCCCCAAAATAAAAGGCAAGTGGTGTTTTTGTATACGTGCAGCTTAGGTTATTCTCCCCATGGATTCCTTTCACTCAGCAATACCCAAATGACTGCTCAGGAAAGCTTTCTGCCCCACCTACCTCAAACATTCTAGCCTAATTTCAGTCATAAGTGTAAGCATTTCCTCCAGTTGTATGAGTTCAGATGCCATTTAAGGAAAACAAAGCGAGCAAGCTTTCAACCAAGATAAAAAACTCACTACCCAGCAAGGTCAATGCATCATGTTAACATACTAGCTGGCACTGGTGATGGCACTGCAGAACACCTTATTGTGCAAACTAATCTTGTTGTTTGGACAGATGAGGAGAAGTTAATTTGTAGAGATTCTAATTCTGTGACAATCATCCAAATGTCTGTATCCCCTGAACCTTCCTGGTCTGCTTTTCTCCCCTAGCTATTACCAAAATGAATATTCCACTGGTAGACAGAGCTGCAGTAGAGAAGGGGCAAAAATATCTCAGAGCATGGATCTTGAGACCTTGGTCCAAACTGCTAAAAATCCAAAAAGCACTTACCTCTGCATTTTCTTCATCGCTTGGAACGCTGTCAGTTGTTTCACTTTCTGTCAAACAAAATAGAAACAAAAATGAAACTCATGCTGTTCTATCTATAGTAACATATTCCAGCTCAGGAGGCCTGATGTGTGTCCAACAAGTGGAAGCAAACAGAGTCAAATCAAACAACGAGAAAACAATGGAGAAGCATGGAGACCCTGCCACAGCAGGGCTAGACAGCACAGCTGCCTTGAACAACTGGGGTAAATTCACATGGTTATCACAGTTAACATGTCTATGTTGTGGAAAAGACAGCAATAGAGAGGGAAGAAGTAGATATGTGCTTTCTGGGAAGAATCTCCAGCAAGCAGGGGATGCCCCCTCTCCCTTGTCCCTCTACAGCCACTCCAGGCCCTGCAACAGATAAAGTTCTGTCCAAATCTTTATCTCCTGGCAAAATCACTAACAACTCCATCCTAGAGGAGATAAATGTGGTTTTGTTTCATTAACTGTTATCTCAGCCTGCTACCTCAAGGGCTTGTTGTCACTTCTGGGGCTTTATTACTATTGACATACTCTGGTACAGTTGATATAGTTTTGCTTTTGCTACTACTCCCAGCCTTTCCCAACCCTTCACCCCTCACTTGAGCAAGTGGCAATACCACAGTCTCCAGCCCCATCACCTATCCCCACTGCCCATGGCCTCCCTCACCCTCATCACTTGAACCAGAGCACAAATGCAGGAGCACAGTTCCAGTGGAACCGCCATCGTCCTGCAGCTGCAGCCCTCCCTTGCAGAAGAGCCTGAAATGCAGGAATTTGTACTGTGTTTTCAAGCCTGTGTGTGCCTGAAGACATGTCTCCTAAGGTCAGGCTCCTGGCCCATGAGTGGTTGAGACTGCTGTGCCTCAGACACCTCTGAGACAGGGCAGAAACCCCTCTTTTCAGTCTGTAGTGATGGCTGCTGCCTTCAGCACAGCCACTGGGTCCCAGACTAATCCAGTGGAGGTCTGGACTGCAGGTTTTCTTCAGACTGTGGGGTTTTGAACCACTGTGTCCTGTTTCCTGGGAGGATAACCCATGGCATCTATCAGGATACCAGCACTCCAACCCCCTGAGCCCTGCACAGACAGGGCTCATCCCCAAGGAACACAGAAATCACACAATTCAGGGAATGATGTGATGAATTATCGTAGCAGGCAAGAGAGCTCTGAAGCCCCAGTTTTCACCCTCAGCTCTGTGTTATGCATTTCAGTCCATGCAAACTGCTTTGCACAGCCCCTGCAACTCCACCTTCCCAGAGCCCAACCTCATGCTCTGCACCGGACATAACATGAGTGCTAAGAGTGCATAGATCATGTCTCATGGACTGTGCCCCTGCACACCTTCAGAGACACTGGCAGTACCTTGCCATCCTCTCAAGGCCTGGCTCAGCATTAGGTTTAGGCAGGAGACTGTAAACCAATGGGCTGAACCACTGTTTCAGCCCCCCAGGATCTAAACTGTACCCAAAGTCCTTTTAGTCCAGCCCAGCTACTCCAGACTGCTGCTTCCAAAGCCAGCACCTCTCCTGTGCCAGAGTCTCCACCACAGTGTGCAGGAAGCAGAGGAGCAGTCCAAAACATTAAATCAAGCTGCAATGCCCATGCACTGCAGGGCTTCTCCTTCACTGGCCCAGGCAGAGAAAGATGTGCCAATGTGACTAAGTTGGCTAATTAAGCCATACTGGGGGGAGGAGAGGAAAAATTAATTCACACAAAGAAGAGAGAATCAATTGAAGGAATCCACATAGAGACAAGTAACAGATATTCCTGGACATGAAGAAGCATGTCACAACAAAAACAGAGTGATGCAGCTGAAAAGGAATCCATCCTTGGTGTTTATACATAACAAAATGCTGAGTAAGAGATAGCACTATAGCTAGCAAAGCCAGGGAAGCTGGCCACACAGGCATGGAAAGTTAGAGAGGTTATTTCTTTCAAGAAGGGTATTTGAATCAGTGTCAAACATTGACAACAGCTTGGGTAATAAGAACCAAAAGGATTTCATAGACATCAGCGGATATATGAAAAAACTCACATGGGTAACTCATGTCATTTGCCTGAGTTACCTCAGAAAGGAACCAGAGGTGTTTTGAAATAAACCAGATTTATGTAGGACAGCTGACATATCTGGCTACTTTTTTTGGTTGTTGTTTTAGAAGAGCTCAACTAACTGTTCCTGCACAGCTGTTATGGTCATACTCTTTCCTGCCATTCAGCCAGTAGCACCTGACAGAGCAAACCACAAGCACAGGGCCAAAGTTCCTGTGGTTCTATACAGGTCTGTGTGCAGCAAGACAAAGCAGAAATCGTCACAAGAGTGTCCTAGAAATTTTAGGGTTCTAACACACAGACTTCTGTCCTTGCTCCAGCCTCAAGAGCAAATACATCCTTAAAAAAACACTGGTTCATAGAACAATTCAGGTTGGAAGGGGCCTCAGGTAGTCTACAGCCCCACCTCTTGCTGAAAGCAGGGCCAGCTACAGGACTAGATTGGACTGCTTGGGGTCTTATCCCTTCAGGTCTTGAAAACTTCTCAGGATGGAGGCAGCACAATCTTTCTGGGTATCCTGCTCCACTGCCTGACTGTCCTTGTGGTGGAACAGGTGATACTTGTTCTTATATTCAGCTGGACCATATTTTTTGTTTCAATTTAGCCTGCTGTTTCTCATCCTATTACCATGCACTGCTGTGAAGAGCCTGGCTCTGCCTTCTTGGGAACATCCCTGCAGTAGAGGCAGCTGCTATGAAGTCCTCAAAACCATCTCTTCTCCAGGCTGAGCAAGCCCCAGTCCCTCTGTCTTCTCACAGAGTGAGAGGCCATACCCTGCATAGCCCTTCTCTGCATTGCTCCAGTTTGTTTGTTTCTTGGGCAAGGGAGCTCAAGACTGGATGCAGTACTTTTAAAGTAGTGCAACCAGCGTGGAGCAGAGGAGGATAATCACTTCCCTAACCTACTGGCCATGCTCCTGAAAACTGGTGCCTTTCTCTGTGCCTGAGGTGCTCTGGTGTCTTGCACTCAGCTCACTGCCTACCCACCCTTCTGCAGAGCTACTCTCCATATCATCAGCCCCTGCTATTGCTGTAAATATCTCTTCCTTCCAATGCACAGGACTCCACATGTGCCCTTGCTCAATTTCATAAGGTTTCTGCTGACCCATTCCTGCAATCTCTTCAGGACTCTGGATGATGTCTCTGCCCTCAAACAAACTCGTGCACCCTATTTGGTGTCACCTGTGAAGCTCACAAACATGTCTCCAACATATCTTCTGCTCATTGATATATTAAATAAGACTTTCCCCAGGACAGACCCTTGCAGTACTTCACTTCTTACTGGCCTCTAGCTACAGTAGTCAAGATCATCAAGAGCTGCCTGGAAATGTGCTCAAAAGCATGCCAGTGACATGAAACTCTTATCTGAGTTTTGGGCTAGCAGGTCCAGATATAATTTAAGACAACTGAAGACCATCAAGGTACTAAGACAGAGTAAGGGGATAGCAGAAGTACTTCAATCTTTTTCCTTTTGCAGGCTGATTGCAATGACCTAAGGGCAGGTAGGTCATGATTTACTCATGTCAAGGTGGTCACCAGACCACCCTTCTCTATCATTCCAGTCCAAGAAACCACCATGACTTCCAAACCAAGACAGTGACTTCTGTCTGCATTTCAAGAATTTATATCCTGTAGCAGAAGATAAAAGATTGCATCATTGTGATGTTTGCAGAGATGGAAAAGTTTTCTAGGACGCATTTGTAAAGAGGAAAGATGTTTCAAAGGCCGTTGTCTCCCTCCTGCTAATAAATTTAGGCACTCTCCTATCTCCCTGCCTTATGCTTTGCAAAGGTCTTCTACATGCTTTGGTCATTGCAGACTAAACACATTGGAAAGCATAATTGTTTATCAACATATGTGAGACTAACAGTGGACACAATCCAAAGGAACATCATACAATTCACTAGGGCCCAAAGATAAAAATTACTAAATAAATACTTTATAAAAATGTGTCTAGAAGGAATTTCAGCCTAATAAGTCAAAGGCAAAACCATGTGTAAAATAATAAAATGCATGGAGAACTATTTATACTTAAATTTGCCTTAAAAGGTGACATTTGTGTTTCTACCCAGTCTCCTAAGGCCTGCAAATTAGCACCATGTTAAAACAGACAGGACAGTTTGGATCTGAAACCTTTTTACTTTCAAATGTGGCTTTGTCACATTTGTTTTTTTCACATTCCTATGAAATAAGACGTATGATTGTGGGAACTCTACATAGCATGTCCACACATACATTTGTGTCTGTTCACCCCTAGAAACTTCTGAACACACTGTTAGACTTGGATAAGGGATAAATGAGTGCCAAAGACTTCCTAACAGCTATGAGAAAATAAGGGGCCAGATGAAAAGGGAAACCATAACGACCCTCACAGGGAGTAGGGGGAAGCCTGTTATCTCATCCTCTTTTTAGGTATCAGAGAATCCAGACGGCAGGCAGACGTTGGGAGCCAGATGTCCACAGCTCTGTTGTTTGAAAGATCACTTGCTATCAGTCACTGCATGGCTCTTCTAGTCTGCAGCAAGGCAAACCCACTCCCCCCAGGCCCTCAGCTCCATATCTGCATATATACCATCAGTGCAGCCCTTAGCACTGCACACTGTGCTAGACACTGAGTAAACAGAGAGCAAAAAGGACCTTTGATCTTTAGTAAGGTAGGGGCATGTCATTTGCACCAAAAATCCCCCTTTAAAAGATCTCTGCATTATACCTAATGCTCTTTTTCCATTGCTCACAAGCTAAAATCTGCAGCTCACATTTCCAAACTGAGATCTGACAAGTTGTTTCCCAAGGAAATAGGCAGAGGACTGTGCATTTTTGAGTTTCATTAACAATTCAGAAGGCAGATGGGTACACATTTCTGAATCTTCATTAGCTAGCCCCTCTTTCCCGCAGGGTCTTCCCAACATTTCCAGAAAAGGGAGTGCAAAGAAACACCAAGTTGCTTACCTGCATAGGATGAGACAGGGGAGATCTGTAGAGGGTACAGCTGGCTCATGCTGAGGGGCTGTTCATCACTTTCTGTTGTCACCTCTACCACCTGACAAACATCAGGAGGGTTGGCAACTATCACCTGCTCCTCACTGCTGCCATCAAGGTGTGGCTGTCCTACAACTTGGGATTAGAAACAAAAAAATTGATTACTGATAACATCTCAACTCTGTTGAACCTCTAAGAGCCTGCTTGGTATCTGAGTCTTCAACAGTCTCAGCACTTTTTTCCATGGCCACCACCTGCTTTCAGGGGATATAAGTTTCAGTGAGAGTTTCTCTAAAGGAAATCTGTGATCCTCAACAAGCAAGCTGTAAACCACGGTCTCTGAATGCTCTAAGGTAAACTTTACAACAGAAGACCTGAACCAGCATGCAAAAACCTTGCCATGGGGTCAAGCAAAACACTGTGGGACTCTGATGTACATATGACATGAATCTATAGAAAATTTCTGCTCCAGGTAGATGGCTACTGTCACTGACCCTTGCAATGCTATCGATGGTATGCAGAAAAGAAGTTTGTACCTGCAATCCCCACAGTTTGTGACAGAAAGCTACAGTATGGTTAGATATTAACTGAGGGGTTTCCTATTCCCCCAGGCACATGATATTTAATACCAAAAGAGCACATGAAATTTAATATCAAAGGAGTGTTACTTATTTCTACAAAGTGAAGCAACCATGGATGCTTTCCAAGTGTCCTGAAATGCTTTGCAGATATTAGTTGTTCTACACTACAACCTTTTGAAAAAGGTTGACAAACCAAGGTACCAAGAAGTTACTGAGCAAAGCAAAAGTATGGTAAAAGCCAGAATCCCATTTGTCTGAAGCTGCTTGACAGAATTTCCTGTCTTGTACAACTCCTCCTTTAATCCCAGCTGTATGAATACACGACAAATGCATTAATCCAGCACAGAACTGAAAGCCAACGAGTTAGATCAGAAGAATGCACAGGGATGGAGCCATCTCAGAGGATGGCTAACCTGAAACCATGGTTACCCAAGAGAAAGACTATAGATATTCTTTCACTGAACATAAAGCTTCACAAGGAACAAAGGGCTAAATTCTGTACAAACACAACACTGTGTTGTTCAAACGGTCCATTTTTTTTCTTGACCCATGAGGGGAAAAACACGTAGGCAATGAAATACAACAGATCTTGCAAGTTTTCAGTTAAGTAACCTGAATATACTAATTATTAAATTTGAAAAAGTCAAAAGATAGCATCTATTCCTTGATGAACTGAGATAAATAAACATGAATGCACATGTCTATACACACAATCCGCTACAGCATTCTATCCTTAGACAGGGCTTTTTGAAAAAGAAAAGTGACAGGTATTTTTCCCAGGGAAAAGCTGCATATTAGTTTGCTTTGTGAAGTGCCAGGTTACCACTGGAAAACCTTCAAAACTTAGATGTGTATTTTAAGAAACAAAGCCAGCATAAAGAAAATTACATACATACCGGATAGACTTTTTAAAAGTTGATCATTACAATTAGTATAATTATGTTTCAGATATTTTGTTTCACCTTTATTTCACCTTTCCTGGTTCTGAAACAATCAGCTTTTATTGAGTGTGGTGAGAGTGGTGCAAGAGCACACACAGTTAATTTTTTATCTGGGAGAGACTGATATTGCGCAAGCCACTCAGGGAATGAGCAGGCCATCTGCACTGTTTTATCTCTTTCCTCAATACCTGACAAATTCTAACCCACCCTGAGAGATAAAATGCACAGCAAAAACTACTGCTCACTTGAGCAATATGCCACAGTTTCCAGTGAGCTGCACCTATGGCAGAAACTCTGCAGGTGCTGTTTGCCTTTCATCCACTCTGGCTGATTTCTTGTCTTTCTGCAGAACAATTCTATTTTACCTTTTCCTCTCTGTTTACATTAAAATCCTTCCTGCAATCCTAAATAACAGCTTCTTTCTCCAGTCTGGATAAGCAGCACACCTCACATTTCAATAATTAAACAACACTGGGTGACAGTTTCCTGCCTGATCCTCAGTCAGTGAACAGGAAGCACTAATAGCACTATGGTGCTACTCCTTCAAGCTATAACAGTAGGAGCATGTTCTAATACTCTTACAAAGCAACAGCTGCTTAAATGAAGTACCATAAAGAGAGCAAAACTACTCACAAACTCCTCAGCCACACAAATACTTCAGGGGAATGACTATGCAAAGCCCTGTGACCTAAGAAATGGGGATCAAAAATAGTCACTGCACATGATTTCTGCCGTCTTTCCAAGCAGAATACTAACATATTTGTCATATTTAAAAATGGAATTCTAGACAAAATGGTATGTGGGTCATACTGTTAGGAGCTCTTGCTGCAATGACAACCTTAGCCAGAAAAGAACTGTCAAAAGCCCAGTCCAATTATTCTACTGAGGACCAATTATTCACGTGCTGAGATGACAGCTGATTTCTAATGTACTGGTTTCTAAATGCAGCCTTTGATGATCCTTTTTGTTAGCTCAGTGATGTTAAGAACTATCTCTGCTACTGAGGTGTCAGTGAAAAGAACCAAGTTTCTACATTTTGCCTGCTGGTTTGAACACCCAAATAAAATTGTATTCTATACAAACCTCTGCTTTCAGCAAAGGGGAACTGCCATCTGATTGCAATTTAACTTCCATGTGACATTGGCTACAGCCTCTTCGTGGCTCAGGACTATCCTATGGAATAAGTCCCCACCATGAGAAGCCAGCTAAGAGTGCCTGGAAGTGCTTTACTCTCAAGGGAACCCTCTCAGTGGCCCAGTACTGCTCACTGTCTCTGCAAATGGTGGGGCTGGCCTGCAACCACAATCTTGCATGGCCTAGGCTGCTGAGAAATGGGTCTACCTGACTGCAACTGTGGCATTCCCTGAAGTGCAAAATGCTGATGGAAAGATAAGTCTGGCAGACCAGAAGGGTTTTTGAAGTCATCTGTGTACTTAGTATGTAAAAAAGCATAGGAGTACTTACCTACAAAGTTCACTGTACTGTCAACTTCATTTTTTATACTGGAGGACAGGAAATAGTCAGAAGTGACAGCATTTAGCCCATTCATCCCAAAAGATGATTCAACTGGCTCTTGCTAGAATGAAAACAGTACAGTTGGGTCAAGATTACTTTATTTTAGGAGATGGCTTATCTCTTTGTTCTGAGATGGTAATAAATCCCATCACCTCTGCCTGCCATATACCCCCTGCTCTCTGCAGGACACTGTCTTAGAACAAATACCTCTCTGAGGAGAAGACTGGGACTAATTCATTTCCAAATCTTGTGCTTTGAAAGGAAAGCTATTTTTAATCTTCAAATTTAGAGTAAGCCTTCAGAGAGCAAGGAAGCAGCAAGCTATTTACTACAAGAGATTAACATTTGAAACAAACAAGGAAGAAACATTGCTTTAAAACAGTACTCTATTTAATATTCATCCTCAGTCCCTTCCAAATATGCTCTCTTTGCACTCTCTAAAAGGAAGTCTTAGTTTCTGTACAGCAATTACTAAATTCTAGCCTTAATTTTTCTCTACAGCAAGCCTGAAAGCAAACCAAAGTGTTTACACTAAATACAGCCTTTTAGATCACATCATAAACATTACCACAGGGCAACAGCATTTGGAAAACACCACCTGTTCTACACAGACTGAGCTTTCCACAAGATGCCTCTCTGTAAGCCTGATACACTCAAGCGGGAATCTAAAAAAATCCCTTCAGGGTAGACACCAAAAAATTAATTCCATTAACTCAGGATTTCTTTAAAAGGATTATTCTACATGTGCAACTTCCTCCCCACTATTGACTCTCACATGTTTATTGGTTACAATGTCTAAAGTCTTCTGTTCTTACTCTACCAGCCCTGCAAGGCTGCAAGTTGTCCCCTGCTTGCTGAGCCAGAGACACCCACAGAGAGGTGCAGAGCTGTCCACACCGTGCTCATTTTCACTGCTCTAAAGCATTTCAGCAAAGGCAGGCAAAGGTAAGCCTCAGGGCCTGCAGTGCCAGCCCATTCCAGTACTGCTGAACTGTTATCTTTGGGACAAAATACTGGGGGGCACTGTGGTAGGTTTTTTCCTGGATGTCACATGCTGTGATGGTGATCTACTCAAAAAGAATTGTCACTTCCACACAAGCACCTCCCCAGACACTAAAGCAAGGCAAACAGCACCCTGTCACAGCATTCCTGGCACATCAGAAGGGTGGAGAGTTAAATGTTAATGGCAACTAGGTCTTTGATGAGATGCACCAGTTCTGCTGCCCTACAGGTCAAAGACTTGGAGAGCTTGAAAAGATAAAATTAGCTGCTATTGATCCATTGAGGGTCACAACTGCAAAGATAGGTTAGGGCTGCACTCTGGAGCCCTGAGTATCTGGTGCTGTTTGCTTTAATTCACAGCAAACTCAGCAGCCCCCATGGAAACACTGTGCAGGCAGCACTTGCTCAACTTTACTGAGGCTTGATTACTGACAAGTTTATTTAGTAGCCCCTTTCAAGCTTCAGAAACAAATATGCATCTTAGAACTCAGGTGATGGTGCCAGATCCACAAAGAGACTTGGATACTGGCACAGTTGGTGTTAAATCACCTAAATTTTGAGTGTTCAGATGTCTACCCTAAGCCGGATGCATGGAGAAAGCTGTCACTAGGATTTTAAAAATAACTCTCAATGTGGAACTGCATGGTCTAAAGGATACATCTAGGATAAGGTAGAAATTAAGCCTCAGTTCAGTTCTTTGTTTCAAAAGAGACTGGTTTTATCTGGGCTGCTCTGACATTTCCCTTTCCTTCCCATTGTTGAGAATTCATTTTAAAAGAATTTAATGAATTGCAATGACAGACTCTGTTTGCCCAAAAGCCCAGTGACAGGAGATCTACCTGTGGGGTGGGAGATTTGCTTGCCCCTTTGCTAAGGTGGAGCAGGGATTTGGTAAGGCCCAACACTCTCACAGGCACAGGGATAAGCAGTGACTGCCCTGAGCACTGTGCTCAAGCTCAGCCCACCAGCAATTGCTGTGGGTGCCCACAGGGTCCAGCAGTGGCAACAATGGGAAGCTCACTGCAAGGCTCTTGCTATGCTGAAGTCCCTTTGCAGATCTGTGCTCAGATTCTCAGCTTCTCCCTCTGCTGCTACCACCCCACTGCAGTTACCAGGCAAAGTGTGGAGTAACCTCCCACTGGGTTCCACTAAAAAAAAATTTTCATGGTAACTGTAAGGCATTCAATTCAAAAGATACAACTTAGACCTCAGGAATTCTCATCACCAAGCAAAGCAATTATAACAAGCTTTCATGCTCAGAAATGTGCATTTGCTTTAATTCACCTACTACCCTTCTTCACTACTAGAGCCTTCAGCATCCAACAGTCAGCCTAAGAGTGGCTGAGTACAGGAATAGCACCTCTTCAAATCCAGACTAGCCACTGCACATTTCTGTCACAATGGGGGAACACCTGTGACACCCATTTCTGTCACAATGGGGGAACACCTGTGACACCCATTTCTGTCACAATGGGGGAACTACCTGGCACCAGCTCAGAGCACAAGAACTAGCAGTAGGTATCACTGGTAGGTAGGTGTATGTGCTGGCACACTGCTCTGCTCTGACCAAAGCAGTTTTACTGCCCCCCTCTGAACATCAGCTACCATCAGAGTCACTTGATAGCAAGCACATGTGGCTGTAAGAGCCACACAGGAACAGGATAGTTACAAAGTGGTTCTTTTATGACAATTTAAAAGTCATAGCATTCTGACATGTAAGTGCACAAGTCACAACTGCTGTGGCAGCACCTGCTTTCCAAACCCTTTCAGTGGAGACTTTTCCTCACATTTCTGGGTTCACCTGGCCCAGAGAATCTCCTGGCCAGAGCCTGCAGAGCCTGAACCCAGGCATGGGTGGCACAGCCCTTCACAGGTGAGCAGCAGGGGACCAAGCTGCCCTTGCACTGTAGACACAGCTGCTACACACAGACCAAGGACACCAATTTTACTGAAAGCTGAGTCTGAAATCTCTGAGATTTGCTTTTTTGTTACAAATTTGAAGGTGGACTGTCTCCTGCTGGTGTGTAATACTGACCACCTCGCAGAGGCCCTTGGCAGAGGTGTGAAAGCTAGGAAACACCATGCCTCACAGGGAGGGCAGACATCAGTCTGGGCCCACGCTCTGAACGAGCAGAAATCTCAGGCTGCAAGTGAAGAGCTTTACAGCTGAGGCCTTCTAACTGACAAAACACGAGCACAAAGTGCAGCTCTGACCCTTGCCTAAATGAAAATGCATTTCCAGTGCTTTACACACAGAAATTAATTGCTCCAAAAGGTAGCTCTATTGTTCAGAAGCATTCCTTCCCTAATTACTGTATTTCTCCTTACAGAGACAAACAAATGGCAAATGTATTGCTGAGACTGCCAGTTTTCCAACCTCCAGGCATTGTAACACAAGGGCTGTGTCCATTGATGACGTAAGTGACGGCTTTAACAGCCTTCACATTTCAGAAAAAACAACCCCAAACATCCCGGGTAACTGTAGTTACTTAACCAAACCACAAGCATTTGCAAGTACCCACCACAATATACTGTTGGGGCTGTTAAAAAATATCTGCAACAGATTGTATTCACAAGCTCTTGCACCATTAAACAGACACTTCTTACCTTAATCTGTTTGAATTTGTCATCCTTCTCAGATTTCGTCTTTTTTCCTGCAACAACAGAAGGGAGATTTCATAAAGTCCTGTGTGCCATGAGTTATCCTTCACACTTTCTATATTCACCAACAAATAGCCCCAAAATGAGCCTCAAAATAGCACGACTTCCTAGCTAAGGGAGAACACATTTTGCCTAATTTTACCCTTCTCTTAAGGCCTGGGCAGCAAAAAATTCACCTTGAATTGCTGGCTTTGTGTTTCTTTTTTAAAAGGCTACAAAAGAGAACCACTATGGGACCAAGGAAAGCAACCGCAGTCAAAAAACCAAAGTGAAAATATGGAAGAATGACAAATTAAAACACAAGACCTGTTTTAAAAGGGGGGGGGGGGGAGAAAAATATTCTTAAGGGGAAGAAAAATCAAAATATATGCCTCATCACATTTCTGATGCTCTCTCTGTAGCTACAGGAAAAGGGAGATTGTTAATTGATTTAATGTGAAAAGAGATCACAATAAACTTCAACCAATATTTTTGTAAATAGCTGCAGCCTGGTAAGGAAATACAATTCATGCAAGAGTGGTGGTGTATGCAATCATGATGGGCTTGGGAATCCCAAAAACCATACTGCATGTGACCTTCACAAAATGTCATGCACCTTGGCAGACCCTAGTGCTGCTGCCCCTGCTCTGATCTGATGCAGAAGCTCAGACTTGCTGGTGCAAGCTCAGCTGTGCCCCAGTGTCAGCACAGACATGTCCCAGGAGCTTCTCCCATCTCTACTACATGATACCACAGAAAATTAGAAATGTTTGCAGCCAGATTCTTTTGCTCCCACAAATGTTTAGCACATGACACAAAAAAAGGGCATGTGAAAATATATGTGAGGTCCAAACTATCTCAGGGTTTTACAGTAACTGGACTTTCTGCAGAATCTTCTCCTGCTACAGCCCCTGTTCCCAGAATCTCAGCTTTAAAGATGAACTTTTGTAGCTCCTTCAGGAATCTACTGCCAAGAGACATGTTATGGTCCAGGGGAATGTGTTTAAACATATAAAATACACTATTGACAAGAGACTGGAAACAGTTTCAAGATAAACGTTCTACCTTTTGCACATTGATCTTCCTTTCACAGTATGATTCTGCCCAAAAATGCCATGGTTCATAATTTCCAGTCACACTGACCTTAAACTGAAAATCTGCTTTTCACTTCTCAATCTAAGAAAGTAGCAAACTGTAGCTACAGGTGAACTGAATTGGATTTTAGAGGAACACCTTGTGTCTGGTTTGCAGGTTATCTTTTCATCCAAAATTCCAGATGACACAGGATACCAGAGGACTAAGGAAACCGTTGTTCTACTGCATAAACCAGTAAGGAAGCCATATGAAAGCTAATGAGACCTAAATAAAGCAATGTTTCTACTTTGAAAGAAACCAAATACTCATGAGATTGACCTGGTGGTTAGGCCTTCTCCTGGCAGGCAGGAGATTTAATTCCTAAATTTGGGGATTCAGATGATTTCCCATTTCAGTGTTATTGTGCTCTGTGGCTTGGTTTTCCACGGTCTTTGTAACTAACAATGTGGTTTCGTGGTTTAGTGTTCTGAGTGTACTGCTCTCAAGACAGAGCCAGTTTAATTGTACCCTTGCTTGAAAAAAGATACCAAAATGTCTGCCACCATATTCTGAATGATCCCTACTGAGTTCAATGCGTTGAGCTCTAATACCCCCTAATCACATTCCTTGACTAAGGAGACCCAGGACTAGATTCTGAACACACTCCAGCAGCTTTAACAGACAAATATCAACAGCTTGGGGGTATCACAACTCATTGATCCTCTCTTCTGAATGCAGCCCATTTTTCATACAGGTGTTCCTAAGTTTCAGTCATTTCCCAGCCAGCCAGGGCACCATGTGCAGCTTGCATTGGTGGCTTGTTGCATACTGAGCTACCTGCAGCAGGTGTTTTTCTCAACACAATGCCCTCAAGAGCATTTCATGTTGACAAGCTCTCCCCTGTACCTTTTTTGGAAGGTCTTTCAGATAAGGGCAGCATCCTGTACACCCTGAAGGCATTGTTTCCTTTCTTTATGCTTTTGTCCTTCACTTCTTCTATGTCAGGCAGGGAGTTCATAGCACAGCGGAAGTTTGCCTTCCATGTCTTTGGATCAGGTTTATCTACTCCTGACTGGTATTTCCCTGAGCAAGAAAAGAAAAGTTAGGCACATATGACACGTGATTCAAGATTTGAGGCAAATTAATAACAGCACAGGTTAGCTTCAAGGTATCAGCCTTTGGTTCCCATGGCAAGCATTCTAACAATAGCTGAGGTTGCAAGAGAGTGCTGTGATCTCATTCTCATGCACATTTCTAGAACAGATGATGAATGGTTTGTGCTCAAGAAAGACCCAGGGCACTGCAGATCTGATGTGACTCCATAACAACATGGAAAAGCTTGCACAGCATTTACTTTTATTATGTCAGGTTCAAATCCATAGAAAGGCATAAAATGCCTAAAGGCCTATGTCTACAAAGTGCTGACTGTGCTCTACTCCTGACAGTTTTGAACCCAATTGCTAACATTTAAATCAATTAAGTTTTACTGTGTTCCTCAATGCAAATGAGTTATGGCACTTCAATTAAGCTAGAGAGTATCATAGGCCTTGAAAAAACACTTAGCCTCCCACAAATCTGGAAACTTAAGTTCATTCTCTGTATTAATAAAAGCAAAGAAAAGAAAGAAGGAAAATGTAACTTTAAAAGGGAAAACAATGTGAAAATCTGTCCTGTAAAAAGAGAGTTCCAATACCTGTGTGAATTGCCCAGTTTCTAAATAAGGGAGCATCTTTTTCAACATCCCAACCATGTCTTGCGGCATGCATCCAGGGAATCTGAAAAATCTTCTTCTCCTGGAAGGGAAAACAAACAGGAAATGCCAACACTGATAGACTTGAGGAATCTTCTGATGATTTTAAGTCACTAATTTATAAGCACAGTTTCAGCATCTCCAAGTGTTTTGCTCCCTTCTAGTATCACTGAAATCAGCAGGAAAATATCCACTGGCATCACCAAAGCAGAACAGAGTCCAAGTGTATGAAATACTCAGAAACCACTCCACGGAAGATGAGCCTGGCAGCTTTCCGAGCTGACACATGGAACAAACATGCAGTGCTACATATTTCTAAGCTTTCATACAAAGGGTAGTTTTGTCACCACAGACACTTTTATGGTTAGCAAAAATAGATCTGAAACAAAACAACCATAGGAAAAGAGCAAAATCAAGGATTTAGAATTCAGCCAATAAATACTAGTATGGTAAAGAAAAGAGATCTTGCAAATTTGTATGCCAAGAAAAAGAATATATCAGCAGTAGACATCTCTCCAGTGAGGTTAAAAAAACCAGATATTCATGTGAAGTGACACTCATGAAGAAGTGCATTGAAGATACCTAAACACATTTTAGTTCAGAAACTTTAGACCAAAGAAAAGTGCACTTAAAAAATGCAAAGGAAGGTTTTTTAAAAATTTGGTTTTTTAACACACAGCTAAATCAGGGCATATCTTACATGGTGTCAGTATAATCATTCCTCAAGGATCATGGAAGATCCCTGGCAACTATTAAAGATGATAGTTTTAGCATGTAGCTCCAGCTCTGGGGGCCCAATGATTTTCAGAGCTTGAATAACGTGTTTCCTACACTCCTTCCACAAGCACTTAGCACACAGGATACTGGGCCAGAAGGATGCTGGATCAGATGTGCTTTTATGTCATACAACATGGTAATGAATTCCTTTGTCCTGACTAGAGGGCTGCTTCAGAACTCTTCATGCTGTTTTCTGCAAAGCCATACAAACTGAGCTTGTTCCACAACACTTGTTTTTTCCTCCCCTGTTGGGAAGAATACTTATCTGGCTTCACATGCAGACATCTTGCACTATAAACTGTCACTGCAGGTTCACATCCAATTATCAGTCTCTGAAGAGAAAAGTACTTCCAGGGCAAAATGCACCCTCCTCCTGCAGCAGCCACCTGAGCTATGCTGCCTGAATTTCACCCTAAAAGAACTTATTTCTCTCTACTGACTACATACAACTCTAGACAGGCAGCTCTCACTTAAATGACTGTATTGTAGATATCTGGCTGGGTGAGATGAATCCTTCACCCTTTCCCCTTCCCCCAACAACCACTTTTCTTTCCTGACTGTCTGGTTAATATTTCACTCATGCCAAGGCTAGGTTTATTTCCCTTCCTTCCATGTGATCTTTTCTTCTCCTGAGCCTGCCTTTTGTCCTTCAACTCGTCTTTAATCCTTTCTGTCATATTTGCTTGTTCAGAATTGCATTTTTCCCTTCTTGCTTGGCTTCATCTTTAATTTGGTGCAAACAATTATTTAACATGTTTCTCACTCCCCTCAAGACCTCACACTCAATACTCCTCTTAATGTAGTTACATCATTTCTGTCACGTGTCTTTTGCCTCTTTACTCTTCCCTCTACGTATAAGTAAATCATCAACACAGATACTTCTTTCCCCAACTCAAAGCAGTCAAAAGAAAGCCTCAAAGCCACTGTTTGGGGTCCACAACACTACTGCATTCATCTAGACCTAGAATAAGCTTCCCTGCCTTTACTCTTCATAGACTATAATAAGCATGGGAAAAAAAATCATCACTTCAACAGAAAACAGTTTCTATCAACAAGAACTTTAAGAATAGATCAGATTAAAATAGATGATATGATAATTCAAAACCTAGCAGACTGAACAAGACTCCAGACATAGCATCCTGTCATCATCAACTGTACTCACTGCTTCAAAAGAAGCTGCAAGGACACTCAACAGCAGTCTAAGTGGTCATTACAGTGCTTCTGCTCATTACAGAAAGTTCTTCCCAATCCCAGATGTATTGAAGCACAATAATTATATGAAATTATAACACAAATTACAAAATCACAGAAGCTATGTGTATTACAATTTTATAATACACATTTTATTCTGTCACATACTCTGTGACAGCTCAGGTGTTTCTGTTTCCAGTGTTCAGAGGAACACTGACCTCTCACACTCCCCCTCTCACATCCCTTTTGCTGAACGATGTTGTTTCATTCACAGCTCCCAGTTTTGTCTCTCTGGAAAAGTAAAGAAATTCCCTTCCTCCTTCATGCCACTCAGAAGGACAACAATTTCACCAAAGAGGTCCATAAGTATTTATGCTTTAAGCCCTGTAAGGAGGGGCTTGTTCTGGAGGTATAATGATGAACTGACAGTAGGGGAAAGAATTATGTGTCACCTGTACCTGATTTGTCATTTCTAATTGAGAGAGGTTTAATTCTTTCTTCAGTTCAGAAAAAGTCCCCAAGAACAGACAGCCAATGACAACCCAGAATGGTAATAATTTCTTTCATATTTAAACCTTATTTCCTTAAAAGCTGTGCACACACATGAGTTTCATTCTCTTGATTATCTGACACACCTTCTTATCTAAACTGTGAACTATCCTTTACCAAACTCTGATTAAAACACTACAGCCTATGAAGTTGATTCTGTGAGTATAGAACAGGCTGTGATACACGTGACACTTCAATGATTCCATGCATAGCTTTGTTTATGGTCAGGATTTAAAGCAAAAATAGAAATATTTTTGGTTTAATGATCAGTTGTTGGTATGAATGTGCAAACATTTTTTAACAGAAATGCTCAGAAGTGCAATTTTCTTGTTGAGCATAGTAAAGACAATCCAGGCTGATGCCAAATCAGAGGGTAGAAGTGGAGAATCAGAGTTTAATAAACCTCAAGGCAGAGAAATTATTTCAGGATTAGGCAAGAACACCCAGCAAAGGACAGCAGACACAGACTGTCAGTAGGAAACTTAACACCAAAATAGAGATATTCAAGGAGAAGGACCCGAACATCGGACTCAAATTACAAAGACAACAGTAAAAACCTGTCTCCTCTTCAGCTATGACCCCATTATGCAAGATCAAGGACCTACTCAAATTCACAGTGCAGCTAACTAGGGAATGGATAAAGCAATATTTATTTACCCAGCCACAGCATGAGACTCACTGATGCAGGAAATTACTGAGAAACAAGGTTCATAGATGAAATTTAAAGCACTCCTTATAATTTCAGTCATGAGCATTTCTAGCTTTGAAAGATGAAAGAAAAGGTAGCAATTTCAATTGTCATCTTTCAACTTTAAAAATGAGCACCTGAGTACCACAGCTACTACTTCTATAGGGAGGATACCAGACTATTTGTCCTAGTCACTTAACCAGACAGGCAGTTCCTATGTTTCTGCCCCTGATTTTGTGCATTTCCATCCATTCTGATAATAAAGCAGCTTCTGTAGCAAAAACAGGTTCATGCTCTTCAGTGTGGTGAATTGCTCTCCTGCACAGTGCAGAAAGCATGCCACATTTCCACAATTCATTACTATTCAAAGTCTCAAATACACTCCTAGATATTACTTAACCAATCGTAATAAATTCAAATTGGGCACTGACATTTTTGAGTTCTTGATTGCACTCTCAAAGTGTCTTCAGCACTTAGTAAGAGCTCAGGACCAGAGATATTAGGTTTGAGTCAGACAGGGGAAAAGTCACCCTATTTTCTCTCAAGTTGAGAAGTGTCAGAGAAGTCACACAAGTCTGAAACAGCAGTTAATTCAACTCAGAGTCTAGCACAGAAGAGTATTTTGAACACATCCCTCTGATGCTACTTGTTGAACAATGTGTTCCCAGGTTAAAAATAAAGTCCAAGCAGAGTCTCCAGAAACACTCACTTCAACAACAAAGAGTTGGAAAATTCTTTTAAATGAGCCACAAATCCACCAGGCCAAAGCAGGACACTTCAGATCTGGCAGGCGAGACTGGAGGAACAGGTTCAGCAGGAAGCATTCAGCTTTGCCCTTCCTCCCTGTCACCCCTTTGAAAACCAGGAATGAGCTCATTTACCTATGCAGACCTCAGCCACTGCTATCAAGTTCCCCTTCAGCACATGCACGCACCCCCCCTTACCTTATTTAGCCATTTCAGCCCCGGTATTCTGTTGGAGTTGATTTGTTCTTCCAGCCAGGGCCGCATCCGCATCCTTTCGACAGGCATTGTCACCCACCTGGGAAGGAGCTGCAGGGAACAAGGGACAAGGTTACTTGTTTGCCAGGCAGAACTCCCAGGCAGCTCCCCCACCTCTGCACACTACACTTATTACAGCTTTGCAGGCACTGAGAGATGGTAAATGTAAACATTATTGTAGCTCTGTGTGTGAGCCTCCCCTAAAAGCAACTTAGATGAAGTCTCCTTTATGGCAGAAAATATTCTTCTGGTACACTTGCATTAGGAAAACCTTCATCTGAAGATGACATAGAATATCAGCAAAAGTTTGTCTGCTGATACAGGTGGGATACCAGAAGTCACAAAGAAAAACACTTACACTCTTGGAGACACCACTTTTCAGTCCACATACCTGCATTTGCAGACCTTATTTTGCCAAGGAAAAAATATGTAACGAAAAAATAACACATGCAGGAGGCATCATTGTACTAGCTAAAATGATGCTTCTGCTAATGAAAGGGCTTTCAAATGGCAGTTTCAGTCCCATGAACTTGACTGGAATTAATAAAGTTACATTTTACATCACAGCAATTTAGCAGACCACTTTGTTTCTAGCTGAGTAGTTTGACTCCCTCCCTCCAGCTTTCTCTGATCAATCCACTCACTGATTTTTAGCTGTTATTTTACATTTCAATGCTGTTCAGATATGAAGTGAGTTCTTCACACACCCCTCAACTACACTATGCCACCTTTTATTATCCAGTTAAGACTTAAACTGACTTCTTTTTCTCTCTCTCTCTCTCTCACACACATGCCCACGTGACCTCAATGCCACTTCCCTGTTTAGAGCTGTAAATTATTGACATAAGAGTCCAAAGTCTTGAACCTGAGGCAGAAAATTTTAAAAACATTAACCAACTGGCACTAGGTGCAGATTAAAGCACCACATTAAATGCCTGTTAAGCACCCTGGAACCCATCATTTCCACATTCAAGTACTTGCATTTAGGCTGCTGCTTCTCCTTGCCCCCTCTGCACTGGGCTCAGCTCCTTCCTCTCTCTTTTGCTCTTCACATCTGTGTTCTCTGCATCATTCGTAACTTCTCTGCTCCACTGTTCTTGTCACCTTTGATCTTAAAAATAAAAAAGAGAAAGAAAAATTTGAAAGCACGCAGGAATGGCACAAATGTAAATGGGTTTGTTCTCACTTCCTATGGGAGTACAGGCATGGGACAGACTAACAATTAGGCAGTACCAAGCCCACACCCAGCACAAGAGGAAGAAAAATGTTCAAAGTTTCCTCTCATTGCTCTGAGGACATGTATTTCCTTGAAACTAACAAGGAATTAAAATCTGAATGTAACAATAAGATTCTTTGATGTGTTCAGAGAATTTACCAGCAGCCATGCTCACACTAATCTCTCAGCAAACATACTAGTATTTTGTTTACTACTCTGTGGAGCTGGTCACTCACGCTTCAGCTGCAGCCTCTTGCAGTAAACTACCATTTTCTAAAATAGCTCAGGAAACAGCTGCAACTGCTCAGCTCCCTTTCAGGTTCATTTCAGATATGAAAAAACAGCCAGCCCCAGGAATCGAACAGCAGACAAGCCCTTGTGCATATCCCCTCTCTGTGTAAGAGGGAAGCTCTTTTCTGGGCAAGGGTGATGTGGGTTCAACTTTTTTAGCCCCCAGATTGGTGGCAAATAGCCACTGCACTCCCCCCTCCCCTTGGAACCAACAATCCTCATCCAGGTTGCAGAATGTGCACAGGAGATCTCTACCATCTTCCCCTACTACAGTTTGAGTCAAAGCTAAAAAATGCAAATGGCAATGTACTAAAAACATGAGCAAATTTTTATTTGTCTGACAAGGAAGAAACAATTATCTACAACAGATGCATTTCTTTGTAAGGTATCTTTGAGTATGCATGCACTTTGAGACAATTCCTGGAAACACTGTGCATGAGGTTCAACACTCAATATAAATGTTCCCATTTAGCAGTCGGACTCATCTTCTGGGTAATGAGCCCCTAAGACAAATTTCAAGCCCATCTGAATGAACAACTTAGACAGAAGGCAAAAAAGTAATCTTGAAAGCAGCAGCAATGGATCCCACTTGGGACAGGCAACATGGAAGAAACAGAAGCTGCCTTTGTACAAAAGCAATACATCTCAGGAAATGAGAAAGCTGCCAACAATTGCTACCACAAGGAAGCCAGTCTTGCCAAAATGGCAGAGTTGAGCCAACCTGTCTTTTCCCTCCCACATCCCTGCAGGCTTCCCCAGCTGCTCCTCTCTAGATGCTGCTGAGAGGTGCTCATCTCCTTTTTGTCACCCTGGGATTCCTCTGGGATTAGCAACTGCAGCTGTCAACACACACC
Source organism: Melozone crissalis (assembly GCF_028551555.1). NCBI lineage: Eukaryota > Metazoa > Chordata > Aves > Passeriformes > Passerellidae > Melozone > Melozone crissalis. The sequence goes on along the minus strand of NW_026535784.1, from coordinate 26,748,897 downwards.
TTCCCATCCATCACCCACACCAAGACAAATTAATCCCAGGTAATCAGGGGAGAAGTTTGGCTTGTGAGAAGAGAGGAGTGGCTCCCAAGACCTGTTCATCTGAAAGTAAATTCAAACCCAGGTAAAAATAATCCACAATGATGTTCAGCTGGAGGGAACAGAGAGAATCTTCTGGAGTTATGTCCTTCACAAAGGAGCAAGCAGAGCTGTGCTTCTGCTCATCAAAACACATTCCCTAACCCATGCTCCTTTAAGAGCATATGCTGATGAAAATAAAGCTGGATGGCATCAGAAGACATTCCCAGACCTATCTGTCTCAGGACAGCAATGACCACAATGGTGCTAAAATGTAGCAGGGTTTTTATCAGTTGCATGTTAACAAGATTCTTTTGATGAAAATACCAAGTCAACTCTACCCAGTAATTGCCTGTGGGAAATGAAGGTGCCTTATCTCCATCCAGGGCTGTCAAATGCATGATTTATTTGTACAGAAAGCAACATCAGCATCTGCAGTCCCTTAAAAGTAGCTCCTGTCTGTCCATAAATGGCATTACTGGGTGCACTTGAAGCCTTATTTCACTGACTCCAGGTGGGAGGATCTGGAGTCCATCTTTCAGTGAGTACAGATTAAATCACCTGACTTTAAGAATCATTCCAGTTTGTAAAGACATTTGAAATGCTCCAAAATGGGCAGCAAATACATGTAAAGTTTCAGGGGCCATTGCCTAACACCACGCCAGCTTCACCATCCATCAGGATATATCAATTATTAAACAAACCTACAAAGTCAGAAACTAAGGTAAGCCCTACAAAACAGCAGGTATGCCAAGTTCCTTGCCAGCCTCTCTCCAGTGTTTACCCAGCTGAAAGAAAAAAAGTAGAAACAGTCAATCCTTTTAAGGATAACAAAACATCAACATTTATAATCTGGAGCTGGCTGTAAAACCAGATGCACTTACTCACCTATTTCCCACTCCTGGTCAGCCTCAATGGTGCACTTCCCCTGCACATTCACACTTAGAAGAAGCTACATACAGCTGTTGAATTTTTTGTACCTGCAGCAAGTGCGTACCTAACAATATTTTTCAGAGCTGCCAAGGCATCCAGGTGCCGCTGGCTTCACTGCTGCCATGATCTCCTGAGCTGTGGGTACCCATCTGCTGGCCTAAGCAAACCTCTCCAGAAGCCTGGTTACTTTTGGCTGCCTGAACCTTCACCCTCTGGTTAACCAGGAGAGAAATGGCTTAATGCCTGCCTTGGGTCACTTGGCACCATCCTCCTCCACTCCACAGAGACCATGGATGGAGGCAGGGAGAGGAGCAGAGCCAGCTGGGAGGAAGGAAGGAGCAGAGGGGAGGTGCAGCACCAGCTCCTCCAGTGGCAAAGAAGCACCTTGTACTCCATCACCCTTCAGTCCCATCCCAGTTTTGCTGCATGCTAATGCTACTCTTTCCCTTGTCAGCCTTCTGAAGAAGTCCAGGAACTTAGCAGGCTTCACAGGAAAATTATTAATATTCCCAGAGACACAAACTTGAAGTCTTTCTGGCACTATGTTGATAATAATTCCTGTTTGTTTTTTCTTCTGGTTTCTCATGGTGGAGGAAAGGAAGACTAATCACCAAGAAACACAGTTAACTGCAGATGGGACCTCAGAAAGCTTTTTTCACTCTATCTGAAAAGAGGAGCTCATTTAAGCACTGTAAGTAAGACTACCTGCTAGGATATCACTCTACAATTCTTAGTAAGGCATTCTTAGTAATGACAGCCAGTCTTCAAAAATCAGTATTTTTAATCGTGCCTCCTAAAAATGTATTAAGACTGGTAGCTCCAGAAATTAATTTCCTTTTCTTGCTCTATTTTAACCACTTGTCTTAATATTAGAGGGGACTACAGTCAGGGGCATTTGCTGTTTCAGAGGTGGGAGCTTAAATACATCAATGGACATGAAGACATCAATAAAATTATTCCCAAACCAGTGGCAAGTGCACAAGACATCAGCCCCAGCTCACTGGGATTTGCATAGAGGGGGAGCCCACTGGGAACCTGTGAAGAGCCATTCCCACACAAGAAGCATGGCCCATGGATTGGCTGCCACCACAGTTTATGGAGGGATTATTCTGATGTTCTTTGAAGCTTTAATTACTGCACTATTCCTGCTAGTCCTGTGGTCAGTTCAGCCTATTTTTTGCAATGAGAAACTTCAAGAACACGGTGAAGGCTACTCCCCAACAAGGTATAAACTGGTTGCAATATGCACGTACACATATTTTCACTCCATAATGATTGATAAAGAGCGTGTAGTCCCTCCCTACTCACCGCAAGAACATTCTAGTAAGTCTGACTTGTTTTTTCCTTCACAGAGATAACACTCCTGCCATACAGAAAGTGTAACCTTTGAGAATGAAGAGCTCTTCACTAGAATTACAGCAGCTGTAGACAGAAAGTGAAAGCAATGGCATGGCAGGCATTACATCTGAGCAGTACACGATGTTCTCTTTCCTTCAGTTTCACTCTGGCAGCATCTGGATAACTGAAAAGGCACAAAGGTTATCCCAAAACCACAAACTAATCTGTATCTGTGGGTACTTTCTTAAAAGTATATTCCTATGGAACAAAAAAAAACCCAAAACCAAAAAACCTCTGGAAAAGCAGCTCTTCTTTCCCTATCACAAGGTACCCAGTTAAAAGATTTGTCAGTATATGGAAATATTATTAACAGCTGTGAAAAGTTATGGTGGGACAAGGTCTTGGAGGCACATTTGTGAAGCAGGTTACAGCCTCTGCTCAAAGCTGTGGAAAAACATCTGTTCCTCAGAGGACATGTGCAGAACATTGCATGGTATCAATTTATCTTTTCTCTGCAAATACAGAACGGGTAACACTATTTTTTTGAGAAGCTATCTTTACTTGTGCTTTGCTGATAAACTTTTAAACCATCCCCTTTGTTTACTAAGGCTGATGCAGTCAAGAAAAGCATCAATCACCCCATGTGACCAAAGAGATATGCTGAAATGAGACCATATGCTAAATTTAGGATTCAGAGAACTGGGTTCTGTATTTGTGTCCCTGCCAAGACTGTTCCAGCATACACGGAAACATGATCTTTTTTTAAAGAACAGTACTTGGAGCAAAATTCTGCTCTTTGGTCACAGACTGAACTCTGCTTTCATATAGGATTTTGCAATATGACCACCTTTTTCAGCTATTCTGCTGTGAATACCGCTTTCAAACATTTCACCATCTGTACTCTGAGAAAAGCCCTGCTTAGAAGTCAAACTCATCAGAGGGATAGAGCCTTCTCTCAGGTAAAAAAACCTGTTAGACTCATCTGCCCAGAAATACTTCAGAAATTGAGATTGACACCGAAAGGAAAGCAGAAATGCACTTTACTCAGTTGCTTTGATGTGGACACCTGAATTCCCCCTGCCTGCAGTGTGTGGGGAGACAAGACCTCTGCCTGGTACCTTTCCTATCTGCCATGAGGTGGAGGAGGATCTTACCACAGGTGCTGCAGAACATGCCTTCTTTCTGATAATCCCAAATTATCCTACATCTGTTTTTGGAACCAATGGCAAAACACTTCATTAAAGAGAAGTAAATGAGGAAAAGTGGGCATTGCCATTCTTAGAGATACAAGGGTTACAGGTTCAAAGTGAAATCCTCACTTAGAAATGAAGCAAGAAAACCCATAAAAACCCGTAATAGACATTCTGGACTCATAGCTAGTTAGAAAGCAAAACCTACACTCTCTGGTCTTTTAACTGCATGTAATGGTGCCTCTTTTTTCTTCACCATTATTCTGTCAGTGATGCCCTGATGAACAGGGAGAGATGGGGAGACAACACTGGCAGATTTGTTTCTCACTAAGCACCTCTTGCTGTGAGCTCCATTAGAGTATTCACCATGGCCAGTCTGCTCCACAGACCCAGTTCCTGTGTTGGCTGTAACACCTTGATCCATACTGTAGCCACAGCAATATCTTTCCTGCTTTTCCTAATGTTTTGGTGGCAGCAGAAAAGACTGTGTCCTTCCTGTCCTTCACCAAGAAAGAGTTCACTGCAGCCATGAAAGGTGGTCTCTTATTTACTCTGGTGCCTGCAGGAAGGACGTAACTTCATCAAGAAAGGCCAGAAAGCCAAGAATTGGAGAGCAGGCAGGATGGGAGAGCACAGGTCCTGGGCAGAATGGTGTAAGGCATGGCCTGGCCATTAAGAAGAACCTGTACAGGCAACCACCAGGCAATACTTCACCTGCTTCCCTAGATTCCCAAACAAAACGTGACAGGGCTACAACAGGACTATAGCTGCTAAGGGGAAAGCTTTGTGGGGTGAAAACCTGGGAAATCGAGCTCTCCATGGCAGATTCATGCTAGCAACAGCTACCCAACCTTGCAAGGCCCTGCAATGCAGTGTCCAGGTTGTGCCCACCTCATTGCAAGGCAGGTGGAGGAAGGAAGCATTCAGCATGCACTCCTCTCCTGCTGCTGTACCCAAGAACAATAGACAAAGTAGAATGAAGAAAAGCACTTTTATCCTCAAGCAACAGAGGGCAAAAAACAACCAACCCGTCTTTCCCTGAAAACAAAACAAAAACCAAAGAAAACAAAGGCAAAAGTAACTTAAACATGTACTGAAATCAGCATTACAGACTGCACGTTAAACACGCCCAGGAAAATGTTCTGTGAGAACTCCTACTGTATATGGAGTGTGTTTCATCAGCCCTATAGCATTTCTGTTCCACCCAAAGGGTGTTAACATGCCCTGGCTGCGATTCAAACGTTACACATCAAAACACACTCTTTCCTTTGGTTTCCATGCACAGCTTATTCTCCCTCAGCAGCAAAGACATGAGTTGTTACTTTGCAGTGATCTCAGGCTTCATTAAAGTTAGCCCTTGGATTTGCAGACTAGAAGTGCACCGAAGAAAGTCCATCTTATTTTAATACAATAAACCCAGAAGGTTGCTCTTTTTTTACTTCTGCACTTAGCCATGATGAAGCAAGGCTCCAGCCTCTCAATACCCACAATGAAATTTCCCTTGTGATGGCTCTACCTATCACAACACTTGAAGAACACAATGTCTGTGGCTGAGCACATCCACTTCTCTGGCATTGCAGCAGCCTACATCAGCTGGGAATTTGGGCCAGGCTTTTAACAGAGTGCTAAAGATCATCTCCACGGTATCCTTGCCACAACGCTCATCTGCACAAGCATGGATGTCTGCTAGTCCGGTGACAATACAAAATGATTGCTTTCGTTTCAGCTTTACAAGAATACTTTGTTTCCTGGAGGTTTCTTTCTTTTTTTTTTCCTCAGGTGTTCAGGGAGTGAAGACAGGAGATGCCAGAATCTGCTGGCATCAGGATGACAACACATCTTGCCAGCTCCTCCAGGAGTCTCAAAAGCAGTCATAAATCGATTATTTATAATCAGTCCAATATCTGATTAGTTTTCTTCTTAAGCTTTGTGTTACATCTGACGATTGACCATGACTTGTCCTCAGTATCTGGGATTTCTAAATATTTTTCTCTCAAACGCTGCCTAAAAGAGAGGTGGTGACTTTTCTGTACTTCACTCAGACAAGTTTGGGAGGGACTTGTTTACAAGAAGAGATTTGTTGTCATGGTTGTCAGGGAGTAATTAATTCCTTGCATTGGAGAGTAGTATAATCTATTTTATTCTGGAATTAAGCACTCACATGCGAATCCACTCCTGAATACCCACAGGTAATTGCTGCTGCTCCTTAGCTGTCATTTGGAATCCATGGAAGCCAAACTCTGTGTGTTCTTTAAAGCTGCCAGGAAAACTCAGCACTTGACACCTGATTCATAAAGAATTTTCCACCAAGGTGAAAACTAGAAGGCTATTAAAGCTCAAACAATTATAAACAATCACTTCACTGATGCAACTCGATGGCATGGTTCTGTTAGACCCCTGCATTCTCATGAGCTCCATGACTAAGTTTACAGGAGACACCCCTAAAACTCTTAACAAGCACTTTTACTACTTGGATCCCTCTGAAAGCAGTGGGAAATTATGCATGCACCCACCGGTAGGATCAGAACTTAAACTGTGAGAGTACCTTTTAAAGCTGGGACAGTCTTTACCTCAGTGTCCTCCCTAACATTCCTGTGCTAAGTACAGGGTGAGTGCCTTATAGGGTGCTATACATTAGAAAAGAGCCATTGTAAAAGAAAAGTGCTTAATCTCATTGTTCCCACACTGATGGCTCGTGAGGCTCAGACAGGATTGCAAGAAGTCAATGATATTTTGGAGGCACTCATGGATGCAGAGAAAAATTATTCCTGACAGCAAGCACTGAGAAATGTGTTCAAGGAAGAGTTTTCACATTCACTGGCCATGACCTGTACCTGATATGGATATCAGGATAAGTCCACCTTGCTTGGACTGGGCTTCTTTCCCACAGCTACCTTTGTTTGTATAACATACTGTTCTGCAACACACAGCAAGAACTATTTGCACACTACACTAAAGTGTGATTTAATATTTGCTTAAAGCTTTCATTTTATTGTCTAGGCAAGGGCAGTTTCTACCACTGAAGTTAATAGCTAACCCACAACTATACCTCTGCTATCCAAAGTTGTAATTGTTAGCACAGCACCCAGATCCAGCAGCAAAAGGCATAAACTACCTCTGCCTAACTGAGAGAAGCAAATGCAGCCCTTTCAGCAAAGCAATTTCTCCTATACTTCTAAGAAAAGGTATTCAAGAAAAGTATACACTATTTCAGATTTGTAAAAAATACTCTTATGATTACTTAGACACTTTCTTTACAGACAGATCATGGCAGGCACATACTTGGAGGTTGAGATCCTCTGAATCACCCACTGTGAGCTGGAAACATGTCTGTCACATGAACTTATTTACAGTTACAAAAATAGCACCATGAAAGACACAGATGTGTTGAGCATAAAAAAGAAATTGAATTAGTTATTACAGAGATTCTGCTGGACGCTGGAGAATTTAAGAAAGAAATATCTTTCTCTTGCACACACAGCTGAAAGAAGTGCACTTAAAGTGTACTAAGCATTAAATGCTTGTACTTATGCTTGTTGAAATATCACCTAATGCTCCTTTTTCTAGAAGTGCTACTCTTTCCTATGCCACAGGACACACAGGATATGAATAGTTAATAGCATTGGTTACAGAATATGCTTTTAATTTAAAGGTTTTGTGTTGACTGCAGACCAACAGCAATTAGCCTCACTTTGTGATCTGCAGCAGCTATTTCTATCTTGGAAGTTTCCTAAAATACTACTGAGCTAGAGTGAGGCAACTCAACTCATCTTCATTTCTCATCTAAGCTGCATAAATATTATTAAACTAAACAAAGTTAGACTTCTTCATATTCTCTCATCAATCTCAAATCTCAGAATTGTTCTGGCATCCAAAACATTTCGTTTTTATATACTTGAATGCAATGTGTTCAAATGTGTGAGAATTGGACCTCTGGAAATAAAGAGCATTAGCAGAGCAGAGATTGTCCAAGCTTCTTGTCAACACCCAACCTTTTTTTCAATGCAGCCCAGGAGCATGCATCTCCAAATAGGAAAAGGAGAAATGAAATCTCAAATCTAAATAGGAGAAGGAGAAATGAAATCTCAAATTAATGTATTTGAGATTACACAGCCATCCAATGTTTGTCCATCTTCTGACTAATTCACCAGGTAGTTCTCAATGTCACAAAGTACATTCTAGCTGTTGACTGATCTGTGGAAATTGAGTGAAACCATTCACAGTCATTTCATACCATCAGCAAAACTGATACTGGATTACACCTTTTGGTTACCGTTGATCTGGCCCCGGTCTAAGTGGATGACCTCAAAGGTGAAATTAGAAAAAACAAACAAAAAAAACCAACCATGTATTTTATACCCAATTTTATTAGTAACTCAAACCTCAACAAGACTAAAGCTCAAGTGCTCTGGCCAGCTGAGTTACTGACTCCCGTTCATCGTCCTGGACGTCATCACTTCCACTGTACTCCGTGTACATGTTTGCCACAGATTTCAAAACAGCACTTCTGTTACTGGAGAAGACAGCACTTCCCATATTGCAGGGCCTTTGCCCAGACCTCTGGCTGTGAGAAGTGGTACCTGGATAAACCAGGAGTGCAGCCCCTACCCTCCATTGTGTAGTTTGCTAAGGGGGTGCTGCCATGCAGCAGTCTAATTTAGATGACAGATTAAATAAATGGTAAAACTGAATTAATTTTTCAAGCTCTCATGCTTCTTTGCTCTGTGCTTATTTCATTTTTGCCAACTGGGAAATGAAAACCAACGGAGTCGGTTTCACTTTTGTTTATATTTGGTTTCAATTTTATCCTCAAGTTTTGCTTTCATCTTTTTCATGTAACACTACTGGGATTTCAAATGCTGCAGGCAAGCTCTCAGTAATTTAAAAACATTGCTCTCCTATCCTGCCTGTTTTCTTATTGCAGAATTTTTTTTCCTTAGATAAACTTTTTAACATGCTGTCACAATTTTAGAAAGTGTTTTGGGGCAGAGCTGTTTAGTTTTGATTTTACAGATTTATATGCCTCATCCAATTAAATTCAATACTTCACTATTTTCCACTTGATTCATGTCTCAGTTGCATATAAAGTCCTGAATACAGGAGTCAACAAAACACCTTAAAAGACAGCCAGTACACCAAATGCACAAAAGCCCACACCAGGCACGAAATGTGATATACACATATGTATGAAATGCACAGAAAGAGCTGAATTTATTGCTACCTTAATTTATTAACCAAGAAAGGCAGTGTCTTGCTCAGATAAAGCTGTAAGAGGCCTGCCTGGAATGCTGTCAAGCAACATGCAATATCAACAGAAATATCACAGTCCAGGCTTTGTCTTTTGTGCACTTATCAGGCCCTTCAAGTCACATATATCCCTCCATATGAATGAGAAAGCAGAACTTAACCACAGGTCACACTTTCAAAACCAAATGCGTAAGCAACCCTTCCTTCTTTTGTGCTGCATTAATCTTAAGTATCTAAGTCTTTTAAAAGTACTTAAAATAATTTTACAGCAAAAGGGAAATGGTCAGACAACATCCACTGTCACGTGCAGTTCAGAACAAAGAACAAATTTAACCAGTTTTGACACACCTTAATGCCATTCCTAACACCAGAAATATGCTGTGAGCTACAAACCAAGCCCGTCAACGTTAGCTGAAAAACCATCAAATCTGCCCTCCTCTTTAATAGACAGGAATATGAAAATTATTACTTCCAAGCTTATCTTGAAATATAGCAACCTATATAGCAACAACTGAATGTTAAAATAACTTAAGAGTTAAAATTTAAATTCTGCACCTGGGGTGAAACAATATGCCACATGCAGGCAGATTTGCTCCTGGATGTGTGTCCAAGGTGCAACAAGATAAAATGTTTGCTTTGTCCTAAAGACTGCTGTACTTGATCTAATGCAATCTGCTCCCAAGCAAACAAAGGGATCAGAAGATTTCCGGCATACAGAAAGTTGGGCTTGCAATATATTACAAATCAAGAAATCAAACATTACTGTACTGCTTACCACTTCTTTCTTTCTTTCTTCTCTGGGTCATTCAAAAAACCAGAAATTTTACATGAGCTTCCAAGAAATTGCAAACATATCCAGCACAAACTGTAAGAGCAAATTTTAAAACCTTTTCACAGTTTATTAATAAGAAGTATGTGCTGTACAATGTATTATTTATGCTATATACAAACTATCTAAATTTTATATATATGTAGATACGTAGATATGTACATCTGTATATATATATATTTACATACACATAGGTTGATATTAAACTCTAAACTGTTCTCATAGATTCCATTCCACTAACTGTTAATTGTTGATTTCAGTTTTTTTTAGTGGCTATTTTAATCTTAACACAAGAGTTTACACATACTCAATACAAAAAAGAACCTTCATACATTCAAACTTCTGAAAAAAATGAAACCAAAACAAAACCAAAAAAACCCCAAGAGGAACTTATTTAATTAAACAGAATAATATTTTGCATAATGCTATTCATACATGAGGAATATGCACCTTAACAAATTTGTTCCTCTCATTCACTATATCCAGAATCTTTTAAGCTTACTTATTCTTTTGTTTTGCACTTGAGATCTCAAAGGACGAGCCAGAAAATGTTTTGCACTAATCACAGTTTGCAGCAGCACTAGCTACAATAAAACTTCTGTAAACACTGTCTCATGGTTTACGTCCTCAATATCACAATCATTGCAGGCCTTTGAAGAATCAGGTTTCAAAAGAACAATCTTTACAACTGAGACATGGAGATAAGCAAGAGTAACACGAGATTAGTGCTGTATCTTTACCTAGAAACGGACCATGAATTTAATACATGATGCACAAAATACAAGCTGAGGTTCTAATCCTGCAAATGTCAGAGGGATTGTGCAGGGGTACTGCTCCAATGCAGTGTTGAATGCACACAGGATACATTTTACCTGACTGTAACTGGTGTCAGCTTAACAAGGGCTGGGGCAGCAAGCCCACATTAAACAGGATCAGCACAGGCTATTTTTTCCCCTAGAAGTTTGGTAAAATCTTATGTCACAAGTTTCACAAAACAAAGGGCAATAAAAGGCCTTGCTTCTCTCTGCTATCTGCAAACGGATGGTGGCTTATGCTTCTCAGTGGAAATTTCTACTAGCAGTTTTCAGCAATTCTCTGTCAGCAGTCAGTGCCCAAAATTTGATACTGAACTGTCCTGACTGCTAAGTTGCACAGCAAGTTTCTCTCCAAAAGACTGACTAATCACTCGTGAACCCGAGTAAACCCCAGACAAACACGCAGTGGCTGTGAGCACCACAATTTACGTATTGCAGGACAAGCATCTGGTTTTTTGAAGTTGCCTCCCAATTGTTTTATTCGGGTCTCATTTATCTTGCCTCTTCACTTTCTTCATGACACTAATGATTTTGAAGAAAATCCCCACAGTCCCTTCAGTCACTTCTTTTCCAAGCTACTTGCTCTTTCACAAAAGCTCATTGCTACCCTTCATCATCTTTGACATCCTCCTCTGTAGCTCAGCAAATTTCACTACTTCCTCAATCAGGAGAGGGGAGTAACATGCATTTGTAGTGGCGTGATGGTGCTTTTTATTTCTTTTTTTAACTCCTTCCTAATAATTCCTAACCTGTCCTGTCCTTTTTTGCCACATCTTGGCACAGAGCTTATATTTTCATTGGATTTTACAAGCTGTATGATTTTTTTCCTGAGTAGAAAGTTAGTTCATGCTTCATTTTTGTGTACAGAAAAATTAGGATTGCAATCCCTTCCACATGTATTACACTGAAATTGGGCTGTACTGAACTTCATCTGCAAACTTACACCCACACTTTCAAAATAAGATTTTTCTGCAGACTTTGGGGTTCAGCCTTTGGGATTTTCATGCTCCAAATGAGTTAATAGAACTGGAAAATTTGCCACATTCCCACCTGTCTCTTCCTGCATCCCTTGAGTCGCACAGGCCCTGGGCAGACTTGGGGTGAGGGTACAACCTCTTTTCAATGAGCAAACTGGCCGTGACTACACAGCCCAAAGCAAACTGATCCCACCTTGAAACTGGCCCTGCATCAACCAGACAACAGCTCAGTAACACCTTCAGAGAACGCCACAAGAGTCATGACACTCACCTCCCTGGCAACATAAGCCAGGCCTAGTCTTTGTCACTGTTTCACATTTATACCCATGTTCACTAGTCCCATTCACTAACCCTTGGCAACCAACAAACCAATCAACCAAAAATGCCCATCCTCGAGTTCTGGGTCTCCAGAGAAACCCTGGAAAAGGGACAGCTCATTTGTTACATTCTATTTCTGGAGCACCAAAGCAGGCCTGCACAAGGAGTTACACACAAGAGGCAACATTTCAGCAACTTTCCATTTCGGTTGTTTCAAAACTCTGCAACAAGTATCACCTCCTGCCTCCAGCTTCATCCTTCCCAATGCTTTGTTCCCATACCCTCTCTCACCGACGCTTGGCTTTGGAGAGCTCCCCGACATGTTCACTCCTTTAAAAAAAGAGAAAGCCTCTTGCAAAAGAATCTCTTTTGACTCTTTCTTGGTGAAGCAACGCTCAGAGAATTTGTTTCACTCTTACACTGACTTTATCTTCCTTGGGCACTTCTTCTACACATGGATAACTTATCAGCAAGCTTCCTGGGTTTGATGAGCTGCAAAGAGTATATTCTAATTGTTCTCATGCCTTTAGCTGCATGACTCTTTGGCTTATCTAACTGTGTGTGAACATTTGTTATGTTCTTTTCCACCTTTCCCATCTGAAAACAAAATCTTAACATTTGAGAGAGGTCTTTTTACTTGTACTGAGCTGCTTTGCTTGTCAGCCTGCTCAGCTTTTTTGGTATTTTTGACAGCTGGCACACAATTGCTTAGAGCCTTTACTCTTAGTGTCTTTGAAGAAATACATGCCACTTGCAACAATTTTACACTTTTGGCTGCCTGTCACCATTTGATTAACTTCTTTCCTCGCTATATGAAGAACTACTTAGGAAGAGTAAACACTGCCTCAACAATCCTTGCCTTTGCAGCTCCTGAAACAACATTGATTTTAAGGACATTATGACCAGGGTCATGTCAGAACTTGCTGGGATTTTGAATGAAAATTCTGAATTTAATTCTTGCTGGCCAGTACCTTGTCCAGAGTTGTTTCCCCCAGTGCATCTGTACAAACTACACCCAGAAAGCAGGTTTTTTTGGCACCTGGGCAAAGTTCATGTTGGACCATGACATAATCTACACAGGGGCAACTGCGGTCCCTCATTGACAATCATATTTTCTACTCTTGGAGCTTCTCTACACTCCCTTAATACATGACATTTTTGTCAACATCTAGGTTGGGCAGTCACATAGCCCTAATCTCTTCCTACACAGGCCTAGGACATCAGGGCATGGGACCCTGTGTTACTTCCCCAAACAGTTATTTCCTCTTTAACAAAAAGTTTCCCACATTATGTGTGTGCAAGCTACTCAGTCCTACTCAGTCTCCATGCATCCGCAAAGTTTTGGTATTCCAAGTATTCTACCATGAAGGTGTTTTAACACCATGAAGGTGATGCATCACCTCAAGAGAGAGAGTATCATGGCAAACCTTACAATCCTTATCCATCAGCTTTTTCCCACTGTTTGGTTTTTGAACATATATTATTATATATACTGTACATATAAGCACATGTTTTCATTGAAGGCATACATAACCTGGCTGCAAATTTATTTACATAAAGTCTATTCTTCTAATGTAGACTCTATTTATTCAAATAAAGATTTTTATTTTCTCTTGAATCTTAGCACAGCTTTTTCTTCATCATTTTCTCAACTCTGTATTAAAACTGCCCCTAACTCCACTTGGTCCCACACATTTAAGACCTTTCCTCAATGGAGAAAGGGGCCTTTAACCCCTCCTTCCTAACAGCCTGTTATTTCTCATACCTCTTGGCTACCCATTTCCACATAGCATGGCCTGTGATGAGCAGCTCTTCTCTAGAGACTGACTTGACAGCCCCTAAAATCTGTCACTTCTGTCATCAGCAAGTAACTGGCTAGCAGTGCTAATACATGTGCCAAACAATGACAGTGACTGACTGCTCTGCCTGCCTCTGCCAGCCTGCTGGGACCCCCAGCCTCGGGGAGGTAACACAGGCTCACAGGCTGGCACCTTGCCGTGCCTGCACCTCACTGAAGAGCTGCAGTGTGGCACATGAAGTGATACTGTGCCTGAGGAGTTGGAGCTCTCACACCTTTCATCATGGCTTACCAGCAAAAGGAAAGGGGAACATGAAGTAATTCCCTGGCAGCATGTTACCAACAGGGCCAAAGAAGGACACTGATGCATCTGAAGGGGCAGGCAGCAAAGAAAGACTGCGATTCAGACTGAGACCATCTGCTCAGAGATCAGTTCTGCTGCTTTTGTGCGACTGTCTCTGTGTTAGGGTGAATTTAAATGTTGCTGCTCCACTCCCTTTTTATGGTACTAACACAGGCATCCTGCAAAGATTGTTAAGACTTAAATAAAATAACTGTAAACTTAAACACGTTGTATTTCATCTCCAGAAACTGAGGTTATCTGTTACAACTGCTCATACCTTCAAGAGAATGCTGTCTGCAAGCCCTGAGCACGGTAAGGTGAGCTATAAATTACAACCGTACACTCACCGGAAGGAAAGTTCTGCACTCCGGAATTCCTTTATCTGAGCTCTGTGTCTGAAGAATAAAGGTTAAGACAGACTCTGCTGCTTACGAGCTCACACTAATCAAAACGAGAGTTAAAGACCTAAGTACCTCTGGGAATCTGGGCCGAGGGATCCAACCCTTCAGGTACTTGCAAATTCGATCCCAGCCATGGCAAGACGCCGGACATTTGACCCTGCGTACTGCGCACAAAGGAAATCCTTGTTCCTAACCTCCCTCTGGGGTTACACGGCAGCGCTGGGCTCTGCTCGCTGGCGTGGGGCAGCGCAGCGCCTGCCGAGGCGGCCACGCCGCCGTGCCCGCCCGGGAGGCCCTTCCCGCCGGGAGCCGAGCGCCACTTCCTCCTTCCGCCGCTACCGCGGAACCCGCCTGCCCGGGCCCCGCCGCCTCTGCCCCTCGCACTGCCGCGGCCGTGCCCTCTCGAGGCGGGGATCCCGGGCCCCGCTGCCTCCCGGGCCCGGCGAGCGGCGGCGCTGAGGGCTGGGGGGGCGGCCCCGCCCCGCGCTTGTGTAACGGGCGCTCGGCGAGGCGGGCCGGGCCCCGCCCCTTCCCGCCCCCGGCCCGCGGGGGCAGCGCCCCCCCCGCACACCGACCCCCGCCCGCGGCCCCTCCGCCCGTGCCGCCGCCGCTCCCCTGCCCTGCCCTCCCCTCATCGGAGCCACCGCGCCCCGGCCCCGCAACAAGTGCGGGGCCCCCCGGCCCGGCCTGGCCCGGCCCGCGGCCCTCCCGACCCTGCGCCCCCGCCTTTGTCCGTGCGCCCGGGCTGCCTCCCCACCCGGGGAGCGGCGGTACCCCCCGGCCGCTCTATCTCCGCCGCGGCCGCCTCTTCCCTTCCCCCCCAGTTCTCAAACGTAGCGGCGGAGTCAGGCTCGGCCCCGGTCGCTGCAGCCCGACCTTTTGTTTTTAAAACCGATGCGCATCTGCCCGGGAGCCCCCGCTGCCCCGCACACGGAAACGGCAGCAATGCGGAAAAATAAAATGAAAATTAAATGTGAAGAAAAGAATAAATAGGAAAAAAATTAGAAAATAATTCAAAATTACCTTGCCGGCCCGTTTTCGCGGCCCTTATATAATTCCTCAAGGTTACCTCCGTTGCCAGGGGACACGAAATGGAAATGAAAACAGGCGCTGAATAATCGCGGGAGCAAAACTAAAAGTTCAGTGCCTCCGCCCGGGCGGAGAGAGGGCCAGATCGAAAGCAAAACAAGGAGAGGAAGCGGCGAGGCCGCCGGCGCTTGGAAATCCCCCCGCCTCTCCGCCGGGCCGGGCCGGCCGCGCAGGCGGCGGGGGCAGGGCTGCGGCGGCGGGCGCGGAAGCGCTGAGCCCGTCACCGCCGCGCCGGGGCACGGCACGGCACGGCACAGCACGGCTCAGCGCTAGGGCACAGCACGGCTCAGCGCTAGGGCACGGCGCGGCTCAGCGCTAGGGCATAGCACGGCACAGCACAGCAGAGCGCCGGGGCACGGCACGGCACAGGGCCGGGGCACGGCACAGCCCGGGACTCCGCCGCCGACCCCCGCCCGGCACCGGCTCCCGCTGATCCCCGACCTCCCGCAACACGCAGAGCCGCACCGAGAGCCGGAGCCAGCCCCGAGGAGCGCTGCTCTGGGACGCACAAACCCAGCGCTCCAAGCAGGTTTTCCCGGGGACCAGAGAGGAATCCCCGCCGCTCAGCTCCACCAGCGCGGACTGAATCGCTCCTTGCGTCTCCAGCCCCTCTGCTGAGGTGGGAGTCTTGGTTTCGGTCTGGTACACGCGCATGCGAGAGCTGTCATTGCCTTTGGAAAAGTACAACGTCGTAGTTCCACAACGAGGACAATTACAGATCAGATCCTTTGAACCCAGCGAGGCTCAAGCGGCTGGCTTACTGCGAGAGAGCTCTTGGATTTCAACGGATTTTACAAACTGCCGTTAATTATGGAGTCAATGTAGCACCAAAGCTTTCTACAGGGTTTTGATAATCCCGATTCAAACTACAGTAAATAAAATCCACTGAGGTTGCAATGTGCCATTCCTAGCCCTAGCCATAAATGAGAAAGGAAAAGAGCACTTGGAGGCTGGCGGAGATATGAAATGTAGTCATTCCAAAGAGCTGTATACGGAGACAGAGAGGGGCATGTATATATTTCCCTCGCACACATATCCATCTATGTGTGTGCTGTATGCACAAACATCCAAGGCGCTCAGGTAGCCAAGCAGTGCAGCTCCGTGTGCTGCACACGATGCACGGGGTGGGAGAAGTGCCGGCACACCGAGGGTTGTGTGAGGAGTGGCACAGAGGAGTGGTTAAGGAGCCGTGTGCTCTCCAGCTGTGCAGCAAATGGAGGGGGAGCTGTTCTCCAGGTGCTGTGGGCACTGAGGATCCTTTGTGGCAGCATCCCTGGACGTGCAGAGGACACCGAGCTAGCAATGAGATAGGGAGTCAACCCTTGTGAGACCTCCTGTTGTGAAAAGGCTTTCCTTGCACTGAGAACACAATCACAAAACAAATTAGGTTGGCAGAGACCATGAATCTCATGGATCTCAGCACCACCTCCCAAAAAACCACTGCGGCCTAGAAGGTGGCTGTGGTCCACATGTGCGCCAGTGAAGTAGGAAAGGTCAAGGAGGAGGTTTGGGAAGTAAGACATAGCATGCCAGGTAGAACAGTAAAATCAAGCATCTCCTTCTAAACTTCTCTAGAAACATTCCCAGCAGTAAGGAGAGATCCACATTCATGTGGAGGGACACAGGTTCCCAGAACAGGTGCACAAGAGAAGCAAGAAAGGTCCTACCCACATGGCTGATACTCCCAGACACTTCCAGAAGAGACTGATTTCCATGGAGCCACAGTGGAATGAGAGTGAGGGATATGGGACACCTGGCTCAGATTGGCATGTTGACTGATTAGATGTGCAGGGAAAGGAAATATTCAGCAGGACACGGTAGCGACAGACCACAGCTTATGTAGGAGGGTCAGACCAGGCTGTGGCTATAGGGCAAGGGGCTATGAACTCCATGACAAAATAACAGCAAAATCAGCGATCTCCAATAACTAAAGGCAAATTTTCACAGACTGAAGGTCCAACTAGGATAACAGTAGGGTATTAGTGCCCTCTGACCAGGCTAGAGATGGTTACTATGGCCAGGTTGGATTAGAAAGGAGTGAACTGATGGAAAATGAGAAATTTCTAACCAACTTGTTCCCACTCAGAAATAAGATCTAACAGTTGCAATAACTCATGGAAGAATTGGTTCAGCACTCAGAAGCTGTCCCAAAGCTGGTGGAAGATGGCAGGGTGAAATGCAAAGAACAGAATGGGGAGGGCTGCAACATGCCTCCATTGATCATGTGTAACAGGAACAGCAAAGATCCAGAGAAAAGCAACAAACACAAACATGAAGCCACCCTGATGTTAGAGTGATACAAGGATTTAAGTGACCAAGATTATACATGATGGAGAAGTGATAACAGAAAACAGTCAGACCAGAGAGAATAATGAGTAGAGAGGAGTAGGGGTGGATTATTTGCTTTCTTTTCTAATATAAGAACTAGAGAGCATCAAGTGAAACTAGCAGGTGGCCAATTTAAAGCCAACAGAAGGAGGTGGATCTTTATGCAGTAGGTAATTAGACAGTAGGACATCCTCCTTTGAGGCGCCAGTAGTTCACAGAGGATCCCAAAAAAGCACCTGTACGCATTCACAGAACAAAAAAAATTCCACGAGGTCTATTGAATGCAAAGACACCAACTCTGCCTCAGACAGCCCCCAAAGGCACAAATTTCTAGGGGCTAGAACCTCTTTGGTACCCTTCAAAAAGTCCTGCCTGAATAGAAATGCCTGCAAATGGTTCAGGGCAGGAAGGCTACTCCCACACCTCCCTCCAAGCAAAGAGTAGAGTGACTTGGGCTGGCTTTTGCAGTACTCAGTAGTTGCTATTTTTTCTAGTATGAGCTTTTAATTTGTTCGCAGAATGAGCCAGCTGTGAAAAATACTGTAGTTTATGTATCAGTAAATATTGTGTAGAAAAAATACCATAATTTTAATACTTTAATGTCTCATTCAGTGGACACTAAGTGTCATTGCTGTGAATTACATGAGTTGGTTTTGGTCAAAGGGAACAGTGAGATCCCTGAGACACACAAGCCAAGGCATTGGGCAGAATTTGCAGCTCGGTCTTGCCATCTCCTCCTACCACCTTCACCTGTTCTCAGTGGAGCACATTCAAGGTCTTGATGCATTTTGTGCATTGACAAAGACCTTTCCCTACACGGCTCCTAGCACCACAAAATCAGAAGTTATACCAGAAGTTAAATCTTCTCTTGTGATTCCTTTTTTAATGCTGAAAGGTAATGGGAATGGGCAGCTTTAGTTTTCTAAACTTAACTTTCAGCTGTGACTCATTGCCTCCACAAAGAGACTTTAACCTCTTGTGACTTTGCTGTTTCAGTGAGATATGGCAGCTTAAAACCAGAGAATTTAACCCAGAAGCATCATGTATCCACTGCCTTTCTTCTGCAGAACTGCCAAAGTTTGCAACTTATTCTTTTAACGACCTTCTTTAGGGATCTGGCTACTGGAATCAGCTGCTTCCATTAGCATCCTGCATTTTCTTCACAAATGAGTCTCTTTTTCTGGCCTGGAGTTCATTTCTGTGAGAAAAAAATCTCAGACTAGGAATCCCTTAAGTTCCAGAAAGTAAATAAATATGCAATATGCCAGTCATTTTGGTGTGGGTTTTTGTTTGTTTTTGTTTTGATTGTTTTGTTTTGTAAGTTTAATAGTATTTTTGAAAAGTTTAATAACATTACATCTTCCCTTTCTGGTGCTTTTCGTGTGAGTTTTACCCTGTCTTTATGTGGAGCTGACTATACCATCGTTTTTGTTCTTAAAATCACTGTCACAGGCATTGGGACTATTCATAAGTAGAATTAGAAAAGGTGAATTTTCTCATAGAACTGGGACTCAAGCTTACCTACTCACTTACAGCTGACCTGTTTATTTTTCTGATACATTAAAGTGGGAAAGCTAATTTATGTTACAGGACAGTATCAAGAAAATAAATCAATTACAAGAGTTGTATAATTCTTACTTTAATAGTATTACCCACATCTTCCTGAGTGCCTACGTTTTGGAGCAAATGCACCCATGGGATATTTCCTTTGGTTTTGCTTGGGCTGGGCCAGCAGGGACACCCACCTATTAGAGGCCTAACAGGGTGTCTAAACTAGTGAGTACTTCTCAGCTCTCATATTCCAGCTGTGCTGTTCTTCTGATTACTGAGAAATGAGATGGTGGGAGTGGGGCTTTGTTTTTATAGGTAATAATTACAGAAAACTCTTCCAGATGGAAAAATCTATTTGCTCAGACCAGATCTCTAAAGAGTAGCTTCTCTAAACTGCAAAATAAAACTTTTCTGTTGCAATTCAAAGCCTCTTGTACTTTCAGTAAAGCCAAATGTCTTCACAAAGGTGTTGTTTTATCCAGCCCTTAGCAAATTCGGTCTGAAAGAGCCAAGAGATAAAGCAATAACCTGTGACAGACATTATTCTACTAAGAAATTGTTATGCCTTCCCAATCACAATGGTCTGGCGGCAGCCAGGTGCTGCAGGAGGACAGGTAACTGGGAAGAGCCTGTCCCCTGAGCCCAGAGCAAACACGTGACATAGCAGAACACTATTGAGGACTGTAGTGCCTGTTCATATTACTTGTCACTGCTTTTATTTGGCTGCACTACTTCAGCCCATGGCTCTGCCAGCTCAGCTGCTGGACACAATTCACTTTATTTAATAGGAGAGAAGAAAGGGAGCCAGGAATTTGATTAACAGCATTGTGAGATGGTTTTGGTTACTCACATCTCTTGGCCCACACAGTAAAATGTAGGGAGGAAAGAAGTCCTTTAAAAACACATGACAGCATCTTGACATTTCAGGGCTGGAGTGGAGTTGGCAGAGAAAGCCTGGATGGGAGGCAGGCTGCTTCAGCAGATCACACCTGAAAGTGATCCTGCTTAGCCCTGCTTCAATAGAGTGTTTCACTGTAGTGGAAGTTTTATGGCAATTTTCCCAGTGAAGCTGAGGTAGAATATAAAGAGAAGTGATATGTTGTCTATTGGCTCGACAAAGCAGAATGAATATGTTTCTTCAGGATAATAATCAGGTATTAGGAGCTTTGCTTCTCCACATGTATGAACACATCCTTTGATTTATTAATTCAAAATGTATTTACTGTTTAAAATAGCTCAATTCTCTTTGTAGAGGGGGAAGACACTTTTCTCTTTTCTCCTTCCTGTTTGTAGTAGATTTTCACATTAAAAGGAGACTTTGCAGGGATATGCATTGCAGAAATGTTCACCAGGCACATTGCCCCATCAATCACTCTCCCAAACAGATGATATTCTTCCTTAAATCCTGCCGT
The DNA here is from genome assembly GCF_028551555.1 of Melozone crissalis. Lineage (NCBI taxonomy): Eukaryota > Metazoa > Chordata > Aves > Passeriformes > Passerellidae > Melozone > Melozone crissalis. The sequence continues at coordinate 26,728,253 of NW_026535784.1, read as the reverse complement.
GGTCCCATGGCTTTGTGGGGAGAAAAGTTCCACCCTGTGACAGGGGTGTTTTCCTCCCGTCCAAAACTGGAGGACAGGAGGACAGAGGGAGCCAACCCAGGCACTGGACTTACCCCAGACTGTGCTGGGCATGCCCTGACGGATGGACAGCCAGCATCCCAGCCCCCATCCCCACTTGCCATGGTCCGTGCCAGTGCACCCCTTTGCTGGGGGATGGGAGCTGTCAGGGACATTGCCCATCTCAGAAGGAGAGGCAAGAGGTGCTGGGACGTCACCTCACTCACCTCTCAATGGTGAAGGAGGCATAGGGGGGTCAATAAGGGGCTCCTCCTCAGGAGGTTTCCTGCTGACAAAACTGGAAATTCTCTCTGCGCCCCCCAGCTTGTCGGACCCTGCAGCAGCCTCCTATGCTACAACTTTCGGGGGTTATTTAAATATAGCCTTTCCTCCTTGGTGCACTCTCCAGCTCATACTGCAACACCACCCAACGTGACCACAAAAAGAGAGAAAAAAAGAGGGGACTCAGTTATAAACAGTTAATTTGAGGCTTTTCTATCTGAAATTAAAATGGTCACTATGAGTTACAAATTTGTTTCCAACTCACCACTCTCTTTAAAGCTTTGGCTCTTTCACCTTTTCTAATCAGTGTTTAATTATTAACAAAAGGGTAATTTTTGGATAACATGTCCTGTCTGCTGACTGCCTTCATGTATGTGGCCTGGCAACACTGATCTCCAGAGTGCTTTTCCATATCGTCTGCACATCCACCTGACCATCCTCTCAAAGCAAGAGCAGATACAGCATCTTTTGGATGCACTGTACTGAGCTCCTCTGCTGCACCTCCAGTGCTGGCTTGTCGAGTCCAGCAAGTTAATTTTCTGAAAGGCAGCAGCTGGCCCTGCTGAGCTGTTTCTGGAGTGCAGCTCATCCATGACTCATGTCTCCTGTAGCCCATCTTGCTGCATTTCTTTTCTGACAAGTCATTTCTGCCACTCTGGCCGTTGCCCTGCTCTCAGGTTTGCTAAGCCCACAGAATTGAGGCTTTCAGAAGTGAGTGGATAATCAGTGTCAGGGTCTGAATAAGAAACCTTTCATGGCATAGTAAAAGCTGACATCAATTTCAGGTAATCTATTCCCAGAATCTTCCATTGCTACTGATATCTTGATAGGGTTACAGGGGTGTTATGTGGCATATTTTTGAGGAAAATGCCTTGAGTTCTTCAGAGAACTGCTGTAATGCAGCTGGGAAAATGCTGAGCTGGTATCTGAGTGCAAGGGGTCTCAAAACCATGGACAGGGCTGCTTTATCACTTTAAAAGAAAGAGGTTGTGGGAGGGTAGGGTGGAGGAAAACTCCTGGCTATTAATAGAGAGCATGAGTAGGAGCTTTGTTTTGAATGGCCTCTTTAATTAGTGACATGCAATGCAGAGGAAGGCTCGTGATGCACTCTACCTGCTGACTTCCCAAGCACAGATCAGAGGGAGGCAGACAGATAAAAGATCATTGCCATGCAGGGGAGGTTTGAATAGGCCAAGATAAAATGCCCAAATTAAAAAATAACCAGGAGATCAATCAACCTTGATCTTCAGAGGTACTGTCTCTTAAGGTAGGCCAGTGGAGTCAGTGCCAGCTCAGACTCAGGAAATTTAAGTTACCTTCCCAGTCTTACCTGTCTGCTGTGAGTTTTCCTCATTACCTTTATTTCTCTCAGACTGTGTGGAGGATAAGTTCCCAGAGATAACAGCTGTCTCTTCTTACTCAGTGTTACAATGTCTGGTACAAAAGTGTCTCTGTCTCAGGAATCCTGCTCTTGTGCAGTGCTACAAGAAATACTATTGCTTTGTATGGTGGTTCTCCAGTAGCACAGTTAATTTGTGCTTGTGTTTTTAAAATTTCAAATAAATCAACTACAATCAGAAACAACAATGTAGGCAGTGTAAATCTAGGGAAAAGGTTCGTTCCTTAGCTCTGTAAGTCATGGCATGACGCCTGGACCCATGAACCCAACTGGATTTCAGTAGCACATTATGACAGTGGGACTATTTTGAAAAACATAATTCAGGTGCTTGTGGTCACTATTTGCACCCTGCTTTCAGTAATTACATGTGGGGTGGCAAATCCTCCTTCTAATGAAAGGGATACTCCACAGGTATGCATGTTATGATGCTTATAAGCAGTAACCAATCCTGCAGGAAAACTTTAGTATGCTGAGGCAGAGTTCCTTCTTTCACAGTAAAGTAGTTCCATGGGAATGCTGACTCACAGGCTCCCTGTATAATAGAGGTGGAGAAAAAGCAATTATGTATAATTTCAGTGTATTTCTTTTCCTCCTGCACTGCCATTTCACTTGTGGAATGGATCTGGCTGAAGAGTCAAGATCTGTCTGTATGGGAAGGCCTTGTAAAATTATACCTTGGGCTGGATTTGTAAAAGTCTGATGAGCAGATGCTAATAGTGCCCAATCAGCTTCAAATGAAGGGTAGTGTTTCACTGCTTGGCAAGCTAAATCTTAATGCACATAAACCTGTTGTAAATAGTTTGTGGAGTAGCTGCAGAGAACATTCACACAAAAGCTGTTAGATCTGCTGGCAGTGTTTGTGCAGACTTCCCCACTCTTTTCCAACTGAACTGTGTATTTAAGGTTTTCATCACATTCTCTCCCCTTTCTTCCCAACCTGGGGAATCTTGTTCCTCTTCTTGAAAGAAGAACATTTCAGCTCATCTGCAAGTACTTGCTCCTCTGCTGGTACTGCTTCATGACCAGTTGTCCAAAGCAGTGTGACTTTTAGCACCTGGCACTCTCAGCAGCAACATTTCACTTCACCAGTTGAGAAGTCACAGCCTGTCCAGCCAATGACTTCTCTCCCTTGGCCAGAGCCAAATACCAGTGCATTAAATGGTTTCATGTGCAAAAGGGAGCAGACATGGAAGATAGCTCTGAGAACAGCTTCACTACATGGCCTACCATCACATCTGATTACTCCTGTCAAAAACTTCAGCTATACTGTTGCTTTCCCGTCCCTCAGCTTGACAGCACAGCTAAACTATAACACCAACCAGAACTGATCAAGATACACTATTGTTTTTTCTCCTTAAGTCACAGGTCTGGATTAATAAAATCAATAGAATGGCTTGGGTTGAAAGGGACCCTACAGATCATCTAGTTCCAACACACTTGCCATGGGCAGGGGCATCTTTCCTTAGACCAGATAGCTCAGAGCCTTAAACAATCTGCCCTTGAACACCATCCACAACTGCTTAGGCCAACTTGTTCCAGTGCCTCAGCACCCTCAGAGTAAAGAACCTCTTCATACCATCTAATCTAAACCTGCCCTCTTTCAGTTTGAAGCCATTCCTTCTTGTCCTGTCACTACATGTCCTTGTAAAAAGCCTCTCTCCATCTGTCCTGTAGGTCATCTTCAGGTGCTGGAAGGCCTCAGATGGGTCACACCAAAGCCTTCTCTTCTCCAGGCTGAACAACCCAAATACTCTCAGCCTTTCCTCATAGGACAAGTGTTCCATCCCTCTAAACATCCTGGTGTGTCTCTTATAGATTCACTCCAACAGGTCCATGTCCTTCCTGTGCTGAGGACCCCAGAGCTGGACTCAATACTCCATGTGGGGGTGTCGCCAGAGTGGGACAGAGGGGCAGAGTGACCTCCCCTGACCTGCTGGCCACACTGCTTTGGTGCAGTAGTTGTCATAGCCCTAATGAGCTGAAGACATGAGGAAGGTAAAAAAGGACAGGTTGCTCAAAATGCCCCTTTGCCCACTTTGTTCATGGATCTGGAGAAAACACGACCTCTCCCTAAAACCCAGTTCTCTTCAGATCCTCATCTCCCACTTTGTGCCAGAACTTCAACGCTGTTGCTTGCACACTAAGGCTGGTTATTTTGTTAACTTAAAGGAGATGCACAAAGGACAAAACCCACAGGGCTTGGAGGGGTCATTGTGTGTCCATTATCGCAGGACTGCTGTCCACCTGCCTTTGTTATTCCATGATGGTGGAAAGCTGGGAATAGTGGATGCACAGGCCCCAGCCCATCTGACCCAACATGGCTGTCTGGATTTTAGCAGGCCAAAGCCAGCTAATCCCTGCTGGAAGTTAAACTTCTGTAAGACAGCAGGACTTGATGCACTGCCAGGTACCGCAGCAGTCAGTGGGGCACACAGGTAAGACCTCAGGAAAGGCCTCTCCTCGCTGCCCAACACACTGCCCATGCGGCTGGCAGGGCTGCCTTAAAATGCCTGTTCTCCCATCCCCTCCCAGCCCCACTCAGGACCTCACTTTATCTCATTAGATCTGAGTTTCAGTTTTCCCATTTCCCAACCCAAATGCCCACGAGACCCCAGGGAGCGGAGTTGCAGAGTTTGGCTGTGGCTGTGCTGCTGTGTCCCATGTACAGGGAGCAAAGCCAGCCTGGCCACGGGCAGCACCTGCAGCGCTGTTGACTTATGCCTGCAATCAGTGTTTGGAGTGTTTTGCAATATTTTTCAAGATGGCAAAACAAATGACCCTCTGTTTTAGAAAGGAGGTAGATGGTGAACTCCACTGCAGATACCTTATCTCTTGCAGTTATGGAGTGATCAGGACATGGTTGAGAAAAGAAGTCTGAAGTGGAGGAAGCTTGTCTCTGTATTTTTACACTTTCTCAGCTCTTTGGGTTGCACAGGTTCATGGCATTTTGCTCCAATCTTTTGCGGGGCCCTTGCCCAGAAATGTCTCGTTGCTCAGTGCCACATCTACACGTACATCCATGCTGGAACCTTGTTTCCCAGCTTTAGTGTGACACCACCATGGGATTTTTTTCCCCTGCTATCACGATTCACCTGCAGGTGTGACTCCAAGGGACGCGGCTTAGAGCTCAAATCCAGGGTAAGGCCAGTGAGTGAACTGGCTCCCAGCAAATCTCCCCAAAGCTTCATACTTGGAACCTAAATGCAAGATAGTGGCAAGTTTAATGGGGTACTTATCAGTCCTGTGACATGTAGATTCTTTTTAAATCACCTCCATCCTTAAAATGAAGGAACAGTAGAAGGTCACAATGTCTTTGCACTGCTTTCATTCTGCTCAGCTGCACGCAGGTTTCAACACCCTGTTAGTCTCTGGGCCACTGTAGACACCTGTGATGATCAGTGCAAGAACAAATCACCCTCAGCAGCGGTCACTCACCTTCTCCCTGATGGAGAAACATGCACAGGAGTCCTTTGCCACAGCCACAGGCACCCAGAAAACCCTGATGAGACCTCACCCCTTCGTATGTGTGGCATGAAAGGAATATAAACAGGAAGCAAAAGCCACAGGAAATTTGACAACTGAAGTTTCTCTGCTCATAGGGTTTGGGGTTTTTTCTAGTTCTATGACTATGTCTTATGTCAGTAAGGAATGTTTGCTTTCTCACTCTGTTTAGACCTTGGGTAAGAAGCATATCCAAGGTGTTATCCCTTTAGGTTATGGATTGCTTTTTGTTCTGCCTCCTGTAGTGTTACACCCTGGTAATACCAAGCTCTAAAGATTCACACCAGGGGATGCTGAAACCCAGCCACAGGAACACAGCTTCAGCCAGAACGTGTGAAGACTGTATCAATGGGAATATTGTATTGATTTAAATGGGTTTGTAGAGCTTGGCACCTGTGAATGTTGCTGCTGTCACTTGTGCATGCACTCAGTGTCAGTAATAAGACAGCCTTCAGTTGCAGGACTTGTTTCAGTCACTAGGACAAGGCTGATAATTACTATTTTGTTTTGAAGTAAGGGGGGAAAAGGTATGTGCTTTGTAGCTCTCTCAGAGCACTCTTTTTAATCCTTCACAACACCTCTTTTTCTGCTTCTCTCAGCAAAATCCTCCAATCTATGAATTTCATAGATGAGCTGTTTTACTCCCAAATACTTCCAACTTTCAGCAGTGAATGAGGAACACTCCATACTTTTCTCCTCCTTTTGTCCTGACCCACCTCTCCTCAGGGATTTCTTCATTCACAAACACAAACTCCATTCCCTCCTGTGTGCTGCTGATCCATGATCCTGTCAAACTGAAACCCAGGCTGTACTCAGGGGCAGGACAGAGTGAAAGCTGAAGCTTCCAGGTCAGTCAGTCCTGAATAATCACTGTGAGCTGGCAGGGAAGCAGCACAGGGAGACCTCAGCACCTTTCCAAAGGGGGAAGCAGCCTGTGATGGGCACCAGCAGAGCCCACCTTCCCTGCACACTTGCTGCAGAGGATCCTTGACCTGGTGTTTGCAGGGCACTCTCACAGCTCCAGCTCTTGCTCAAGAGCTCCACAGCTTGGCTGCTGCCTGTGCTTTGCTGGGCCTTCCCCAGGTGCCTTTCCCAGGGACACCTTCCTGGAGGTGGCTGTGCTGCTGCTTTTCCCAGCCCACCCTGGTCATTGCTCTATTCCTCTTGCATCTCGCTGCTGCTTCATTGCTCTTTTCCAAGCACAGCTTTTTGACACAGCTTGCTGGTCTGTTTGCAAGGCCTTTCCTGCACCCCATGCCCACCAAAGCCATCCTTTCCCCACTGCCCAGCAAGTGCTGCTCCACTTTCTTCCCAGCTGCCACTCCCATTTGGGTGATGCTCTAGAGCTGAATCCTGCAATTCTCCTGGCATCTCTCCAGTTACTCCTTAAAATTCCTCTATGCTAACTTAGCAAAACCCACAGCAGGTCTTTTTCTACACTGGCATGGCCTGGTAGAAAGAAGGCCATTTTCTTGCCTTCTTTTCTGCCCCACTGGTCCTGCCTGCTGTATCCTTTGCTTGTGAAGTCACAGAATCACAGAATCATTTAGGGTGGAACAGACTTTTAAGATAATCAAGACCAATTCTTGGCTGATTACCATATATTAACTGGATCACAGCGCTAAACACCATGTTCAATCTTATCTCGAACATCTCCAGGGATGATGACTCCAAAGCTGAGGAGTTTGAGCTGGATGATTCTAAAGTTTGAGGCTGCAAAGTCTGGGCCTTTCCAGGGAGCTTTCCTGGAGCTTTCCTCAACTCTCTGAAAAAGCACAGGTCTGGCAGCCCTGCTGCTCAAACTCATGGCTGACAGAATCAGCTGCTCCTGGGTACATTTTGTGCCCACCTCACAGGGCTGGGCAGGACTCTCAGCTAGAGCAGGTGCCTCAAGCTGCTGGTCACTCACAGCTTGCACTTCTCCTTCCCTGCCTCCTTTGCCCTCTCTTTCTGCCAAGCTCCGTGAAATGCTTCCACCTGAACTCAATTAGCCCTGATGGTTTACCTGGAGGTTTTTACTTCCAATATTTAGGGCATTCCCTTACTTTTGGGTTATGCTGGTTTAGTCTTTTTTATTGCAGGTCATTGTTGTGTTTTAACTCTGAGGTAAGCCTGGCCCATGCCTGGCCTGGGGTCCCTCATAGTGACTGTCCTCCCTTCTTAATTTTCTCTTCTCCCTGGCTTGTTCCCCCTTGTCCCTCACCCTCAGTTTTGTAAGGCAGGCTGCTTCCCCTTTCCCCTCTCCCTGGGACCATTTTTTGAGTATTTTTTAGCACTTCTCTTTTTCAGACTTGCTGTGCAGCCATAGATGACAGAGATTCAGCATCTTTAGCAGACACTGGAGTAACCCTCTGCTTCCAGCTGCCTGTGCTGCCTGTGTGGCAGCACATTTTAGTCTCAACAACAACTGCACAAACTATTTATAATCAGCTCTCTGATTACATTCCTGAGGTCAACATCCAAGTTAAAAGACTCAGTGTAGCTGCAAAGTCTCTTTCCTCCCAGAGGTTTCCAGAGCTGCTGGTCAGCAGTTCAAGGCTGCAGTCAGAGGTGCCACCTTCTGACCTCCTGATCAGGTCTCCCACCTCACTGCTGCCCTCCTTGCTTCCCCTGCCCTCCCCTGCCTCTCACAGTGGTGCCTTTGGGAAAAGCTGATCAAACATGCCTGTGTTGGCATGGCCCAGTGGGTAAAGCCTGCATCCCATATTCCTCCAGCCTCTGTCCTGAGGGGACACAGCCTTGCAGCACCCAGCTGGTGACACAGATTCCATTGCTTGCCCTGCTGTTGTCCCTCCCTGCTGCTCAGGCTGTTGCTCTGCCATCACCACAGAGCCAGGTCACTGGGAGCAGCCAGGGCACCTCTTGTTTTTGAGCTGCTTTCAGTATGACCCAAACCCCCAGTATTCTTTTGTGACTCACTGGTCAGTGCCAGCCTTTGGGCTTCCCTACAGAAACTTGGGGTGCTGTGGACACCAAGCCCTGTGCACCACTGGCCCTTAGAGGTGGTCTAAAGGAAGCCCCACTAGAGCAGGATGCTATCCAGGGAGGCTTACACATCACATGCAGGCATAAAATACAGGCACTAGTGAAAGGGGTGGAAGAATCTGGTTTTCATTTTGCCTTTGGATGTGGGTTGGTCGCCCTGGTGGAGGAAAGGCTCTGGAATGACCTTACTACAGCCATTTAATACCTAAGGGGTTCTAAAAAAGCTGAAGAGGGACTTTTTACAAGGGCATGTATTGATAGGACACAGGAAAATGGCTTCAAATGGAAAGAAGATAAATTTAGAACAGATAATAGGAAGAAATTCCCAACTGCCCAGAGACGTTGTGGATGTGCCATCCCTGGAAGTGTTCAAGGCCAGGTTGGATGGGGCTTTGAGCAATGCAGTGTGGTGGAAGCTGCCCAGGCCTGTGGCAGGGGGTGTTGAAGCTAGACAGTCCCTAAGGTCCCCTCCAAGCCCAAACATTCTGTCAGTCTGTGCTTTCACCCAGCAGCATTTCAGCAAGCAGGAGCTACCAAACATAGAGCTGAGCTCCTGCTGTGCTGCTGGAGACTCAGTAAAGCTGGATTTGTCTTCTGATGCTTCTCTCATCTTCCATAGATCTCAGGGGACAATTTTATCACAAGAGTGCATGCATTCTTGTATAGAACACATCCTGGGAAAGAAAAGGTTAACCAAGAATTATAGACTCTTGGCCTTAAAGGTCAAGCCTGAAGAGCAGTGAGATCAAAGCCCACTTGGGGTTTTTTATTGGCTTCCTGAGGTCTTAATAACAGGCAGGCTGAATGAAGAAAGCAACACCTGTGGGGTCACCAGTTGCAATGGGACCACATGGCAGGTGGGGAAGCCACAGTCTCCTGAGTGCATGCCCAGGCTCAGGATCTCCTGCAGCCACAGCTTCCCCATCACCTAAAGGCCATCCCTCATCCAGAAAGCTCATAGACCCAGCTGAGGTGAGGTAGGAGTGTTCTGGGCACTGGGAGCCAGCTGAGGATGAGGAGGCAAAGAGGAGTGAATAGACTCAGCAGGAAAAGCACTCAATGCAGAGAAGGTTACTCCTGCCTTCAACCAGCTGCTTGCATTGCATCATGCAGGAGAGGTGTGGACTGTGCATTTGAGGAAGTGGCTTGTAGCTGAATGGAATAAAAGGGAACACAAAGTGTTCTTGTGTTCAGTATCAGAAATAGAAAGAGGAAATGCTTGCGTCTGTTGAGAAGGATTTTGCAAATTTAAATCACCCTGTTAGTGTTTACTATTAATCATTTTTTTATGCAGATGTTGGTAAATTGCACAGTGATGGCTCTTTCCACTACTCTTTGTAATGTCTTGTGGTTAAATAAATAGAACCAACAATTTTTAATGGTCATGGAGTACTGTGGTTGGTACATCTTTGCATCAGATACTCCCAAACCACTCAGACAATATTACTACTGCTTTATGCCTGCTCTGGAAAACCTGTTACTGCTCATCCTTCAGAGGTCATGAGACAGACTTGCAAGGTACCTTTCTGTGTACCATTTGAAACCAGGAGGACATATTAGATCATCCAGGTTGGTCTTCTAACACCCCATCCTATGGAATTTCATCAGGTAAGTCCCTGTAAAGCTCACCATGTTCAACCAGGGAGAAATATTCTGGTCTCGTGCTCAGAAGCAAAGGTAGAGCATCATTGCCAGTCCTTTGACAGTGGGGGCAGCACTGGTGAGTTATTTAACCTGATGTCAAATCTTGCCTGCAAACATTAAGCAAAATCACTTTTGGAAAATGACTGCTCTGCATCTTGTTTTCTGTTGAGACCCTTTAATTACACAACCATCTTCATGACAGAACATCTTGGTCCCTAGGAAGAAAAGAACATTGCTTCATTTGTGAGGAGAAGACAAGTCCTAAGTTTTTGGTTTGTGATTATCCAGGAAAATCTGAACTTCAGAATTTGTTTCAGAGACATAAAATTAAAATTAAGAGCTTACAAGGTTTTGTCCTCTCTGTTTCCACTAATTGTCATGATGGAAGCAAAGCAAGCTATTGCGCCAGTCTTGTTTGAAGATCATCACCACAGATACAGCAGAAACCTGTTTTGGGGGTGTGCTGTGGATTTTTGAATTAAATGTTACAGGACTATCAGTGGTACGACAGGGATCTGCAAGGGGACATGCTCCATAGTTGGAAGCATTCTCTGTGTAGGTCTAGGACAGCAAAGACAACCCTTTTTGCCCCAAAATCAGCCAATTCTTGTTTACTCTGACATGCAAAAAGACAGTGTGGCTTTCTTGGGAAACAGCAATACAATGTTCTCCTATACTTCGGGATGCAAGTCCCAGGATGTAATAAACACTCCAGCTGACAGCAACCAACCAGTGACAGCTGTGAAAGCATTGCTTCATTCAGCAGGCTTTGGATTTCATTTTGCATGACTCATTGATGTGGGCTCTGGAGATTATTGTGCTATCTGCAGTGACACCCGGTGGTGATGAAGCAGTAGTTTGTTTACCTCTGGTCCCGGTCCCTCAGAAAGGCAGAGTTCTGTGACTGTTCTGCTGTCTGCAATCAAGAGCAGGAGGAAATACACAGCTGAAAGGTTGTTTTTCCTGGTAATGAGTACCATTCTTTACAGAATATGAGGTCACAAGTCTTAACTTAGCTGTTATTATTCATACTGCTAATATTTCTAATCACTAGATGTGATTTCATATGCATACTGCCTGGGTTTAGCAAAAACTAACTGATATGCATGTGATTGTATTGTAATCCAGTGAATGTATAGTAATACAATTTAAAATTCAAGGAGAAACCACAGAAACTTCCAAGAGCAATGCAACAAGCACAGAAGGAGACCCAGTACATGTTAAGAACCATATCATCATAGAAGCAAAGAGTGATTTGTGTTGGAAGGGACCTTTAAAGGCCACCCTGTCCACCCTCCTGCAGCAAGCAGGGATACCTTCCACTAGACCAGGTCGCTCAGATCCTGTCCAACCCGACCTTCAGCATTTCCAGGGATGGGCATTAACTGGGCAACCTGTTCCTGTGCTTCACCACCCTCATCATAAAATAACTTCTTCCTCAAATTTAATTTGAATCTACCCTCTTTTAGTTTAAAACCACAATCCCTTGTCCTGTTCCAACAGGCCCTGCTAAAAACTGCCCCTAGCCCCCTTCAGATACTGACATGCTGCTCTAAGGGCTCCCTGGAGCCATCTCTTCCCTAGACTGAGCAGCCCCAAATTTGTATTTTAAGTAAGTTCCATGAGTTTTCTTATGGAGCAGAGTACTAAAAGTGTGGATTTTGTTCTCAAGGAAAGACTGTTTCCATGGGGCTTACCAGCATTAGTGTCTGACTCGCCTTCTTTTCTTTTAACAAACTCATCTTTGAAATGGGTACTCTCAGGGACTGTTAGAGGAAGAAGGCAGACTGACTGCATTCAAAATAAGGATTTGCTTAGCCAGCAGGGAGTATTTGACCTGCTGTACACCAGGCAGCATGAGTTGCCTCCCCAGTTTCAGCCAGGGTATTTGCTTTCTTCCTCCTTCCGTTGCTTAACATTAAAAGTGGTTATTCAGAAAAGAAATTGGTGCTGGTCTTATTGATTTGGTTTTTTGTTTGTTTTATTTTACTAGAAAACAGTGTAAGTTCTTAGATATCTCGTATGCCATCTTTTTTAACCTCTTAACTAATTTTTGAAAAGTTTGTGGCTCTGTTGGCTTTTCAAGTCAGCAAAATATTGTCAGAATTCTTAAAAGCCTTCTGGACATGATTTAACTGGACTTTATAATCCAGATAGTCACAGACCTTCAGGCGGAAACAGTTGTTTACTTTCCAGCTGAGCTTGGAAACTGCAGCCATGGCTGGCATGAAAGGGCTCCCTCGTGGAAGTGAACTGCTCCCACCTGGGTGGTACATTCACTTTCATGGAAAGTGCTTTCACCCAGCCTTTCACCTGACTTGGCTTGGCAAGGAGGTGGTGAGCTACTGAGCTCATGGATAACTAGGAAAAGGTGATCTAGAAAGAAGGTTGAATTTGGGTAGGAGGCAGTGAGATGAATTATTACAAATAAGGTGTTTAGGAAAGACATGAGAAAAATAGGAGACAAGTAAGATGTGAGAAAAAATGATGTTATCACCTCTCCCTCTGCCTTCTCCAACAGGCTCTGTCTCTACAAGCAAGTCCTACAGACTGGAACACCATCCCTCAGAAGTAGCTAGGTGCCTCCTTAGCACTGTGAAGGAATCTATTGTCTTGGAGTGAAACGTGGCTCTTGTCCTGAAAGGACTTGATGGGAATACCTCATTTCCCAAGCCCTACCTCTGCTAAATGATTGGTGCTTAGAGTATAGAAATTAATCAGAAAATAAACTCCCCTGCTTTCCAAGTAGTCCTCAGAGAAGCTGGATGGGGCTAATCAAATTTCTGATTATAACCAATTCAGCACTGTGAGTCTGGCTGTGTTCAGCAAGATGTCAGATGTACAATGTGGGCTATGCTCTAAGTCTGGGCTCATTCATGACCACACATTAACAAATAGTGCAGTTCACTGGAGCAACAGGCAATCTAACAGATTCTTGTTGGATTGTCAGTGATAAATTCACTAGACCTACATGATCTGAGAGCACAGCACTATGCACAAGTGTTTCCAGGCATGCTCTGGTATAGGTGGAAATCTCACTGGAGATGTCCCTGCTTTAGGGAGGAGACAGGAGCAAGCCCATCACCTTGTCTGCATGGTAGTCACATTCCCATCCTCTGTCACAGAAGATTTCAAATACTTTCTGGAGAAGTGAAAGTGAGACTGTAGTCAAGTATTCTGTTACTGTCATCATGAACACTGGGGTGGCCCAGCCACTTTTATACATAAAAGAAGGATTTGGAGAGAGTTACAGAGAGAGAAACCACAGAGACTCTGGGTCATGCCCAGGGTAGAACATGCAGTGTCACTCTCTCTTCCATGTGGCCAGCTGCAGAGCTAAGGTGAGATCAATGAGAAGCCCTGCCCCCCATCGCCAGACCAGCATGCCCACTGTAATCCCTCCAGCACCAAATCTCATGGCATACTCAGGAAATCCCCTTACCACATATGCCTCAGTGTGTCTCATGGCTGCAGGCCTCATTCCTCCAACTGGATACTCATTGTAGCCAAGCCTAGGTTTTGCTTGGCTCTGTTTTAAGGACTATTGGAAAAGCTGTACAGTAATTTTCCTTTAAAGGACCAAGACAAATTCAGACCAGAACTTATTAAATCTAAGGGAAGAGCAAACTGTGACAGGAGTTTTTCACAGCAAAATAACTAATAACTCAAGGAACATCCCTCTGCCCCATTACTCTGAAGCAGATTAAGAGAAGTCTTGTCAGTTATTTACAACATAAAACCTTGCAAATGCTTGTTGTAATTCATAACCTATGAGAAGAAGAGGCCTATTTAATTTTGCAACAGGAGCATGGGCAAGAATCTGCCCAGAAGTGAAATTTCAAGGAGTTAAAATAGACCTACCCTCTCTCACAGAACATTTCTATGAGAGAGAGAATTGCTCCTATCCAGCAGGCAGTCATCAAGGAACTCATCTACAGTGTTTAAAATTGCCTCCTCTGCATCCCTTTTGAACCTGGATTTCCCATGTCTCAAGTCACTACTCTACCACCTGGCTGTACAATGGCATACAATGCTTTCAAGGGGATTCTTTTCAATTTCAGGTGGTAAGGCTGATGGGGGAGAAAAAAGACAATAGTAATTTGAGGAAAGGAAAGAATTAAAGTTAAAATTAATCTGCAAAAGCTATCAATCCTAAACAAATAACACACATAGAAAAGCATGATACAATCCAGGAAACAGTATTTAATTAAAAAAAAACACGTACAAAATGCCTCTTGAAGTGGACATCAATTTTCCAGCATTGTTTTTGCTACAGAATTTTAAAAGGGTTTCAAGTCTTGTTTCGCAAGCACCAATAATAAGTCCATATTCTGTCTTCCACTGATCTTAAAAAGACTGCCACAAGTTGAAATAACAGCAAAAATGTTTTGCAATTTTGTAAAAGTCTGTCTCACAAAATTCAGAGTCAAGAGATATAAACTTACTGTTTGTTAACACATGGAATTACCATTATGAAGTGAAATTTCTCCAGTACCACAAATCTAGGTTTTCACACAGATTACATGTGACATACACAGAGCCAACCCATTCTTATTTAAGGCTAAATAGAGGAAAGCAGACTGCCCAGAATGCAGACTTCCTTTTGCATTAGTTCTTATAGCCCCAAAGATGCCCCAACAGCTCACCCTTAGGGAGCTGTAGAAAAAGACATTTTGGAAGACTGGTCCCTTGGGCACTCAGCTTCAAGGTCAGAATACAAAATTTATTTTGAAACAGCTTCCATGCTGATATAATTGTTTTATCTAATATTCCATACACAAAGTTAGTAAATTATCACAAATTATCAGGAAAAACTGACTGTACTTCTAGACATGCTTCGTAATTGTATGCAAAAATATGAAATGGCTGTTTTCCACAGTTTACGCCCAAAAGTGTAAAAATAGTTTAGGTTATAAACTAACCTAAACTTTAAGAACTTGAGTTAAGAAGAAATGTGTGATGACATTACCATATTACCAGCAATGACATTCTGAATCTTCTTGGTAAGATTTGAAACCAAACTATTTACAAGAGCTGTTTATTTTCTGTGCCCCTTCGGCAAAGTGAAATGTAGCACCAAAGCGCTCCAATAAACAATCTGATCTTTCTTCAGTCTCCCTTTCCTCATTTTCTGCAATACTCAGAGCACTACTTTCAAATCTGCTTCAGCTACTTAATGCAAGCTAAAGAGCTTTGCATTTCTACACAGCCATACATACTATGTTTTATCTCTAACAACAGACATATATCTAACTTTGAGACACTTCGTTGTGCCACAAACAGTAGTGAACAGTTATTCAGATTTAAAAGTGGTATTTTGTACTAATATTGCATATAAAATGCAGATAAATAGCATGAACTGAAAAATTATTTTAGGAAGGGAAATAAAATTCTTTGGTGAGCATAGAGACAATACATGGAATCTGTTTCTTTGCATTAAAATCCTGTTGAGTTGAGCAGGACTCGTACTCTGCCACTTTGCGATTGACACGAGTTAAAATCTGCATGAGTTCAAGTTTCCCTGCATGTTTCTTCAGCATTTCACACAGTGACTGAATAAACCACGAGCCTTGAACTGCATTCCTCCAGGAGTAATAGCCTGTGGAAGAGAGCAATGTCAAAGAGATGAGAGGGAGCAGCCTTTGATACAGGACAGGTCAGCAATTAGGAGAACAATGCACTGTTTCCAATGGCAACCAATATTTTAAATAACTTAAAACCACCAACCAACACCATTTAGATTTTATAATCTCCACAAATTCCAACTGAATTTTTTTCTAATCCTGTCATCTTTTATAATCTAAGAAAACCTTAAGTAGGAAGAAAATCAAAAGTCAGGAAAGTTATCTTCTGCTGCAGCAATCTTAGACATTAATCACTTACTACTTTTCATGGGGTACACAAATACAAAGAGGTGACAGTACAGATGGAAAATGGGTTTCAGTGTCATTAATTTCACAAATATGTGCAGAATTAAAGACTGAACCTACCTCTGCTAAGTGGAAATAGGACATATGAAGGGCTCTGCCACTACCAATTTTGCTTAAGGATGCAATACAAATACAGTCAATAGACAAGTAATATGCTGCTACTTATCATCCACTTCTGCACATCTGATTATTTTGTTCTCTGAGAATAATATCTTTTCCTCTTGCTGTAAATTATTTGCACAACTCCCATTAACTGAATTTCCAGCAGACGAACATTTGAGGGTTTGCTAGTGAGAAGGATATATTCAGAGTTTGGTAAGGGTTTTGTAGGAACTGAGAATAGTAACTACTTCAACAAGAAATCAAGTCAAACTAAAAAAGTGATGGAGGGAAGTAAATATTTATTTCCATGAAGGACTGTATTTGGTCTGGCTGAGGAGGAAGAGTTTGTTTTCCCACAGCAGCCCTCACAGTGCTGTGCTCTGCACTGGCAGCTGGAAATGTGCTGATAAGACCTCAGTGCCTTGGGCTGTTATCAGCACATTGGGAGCAGCACTGCCTCCCCAACATTCCCCCACCAAGGGGCTGGGACTGGGCAAGAGCCTGTGAGGGGACACAATGGGACAGCTGACCCAAAGTGACCAAAGGACATTGCACACAAATGAATTCACCCACTGGCTGGGTGCCACTCCAAGCTGTAATTTACAGCATGAGTACAGGCTGACATGGATACAGTGCCTCACCTGGAGCTGTAGAGTAGGCATACAGGAAGTCTGCCTCTACAGGTATTTTCTGACACATTGATTCTTCTGATCCACTGTCTGTCTCAATACCAGCATCTAATTCTGTCCCTCTACAAGCCTATTTGGTAGAAAGAAGAATGGAAAAAAATGTTAAAATAGAAAAGTAAAATAATGTTAACATAGAAAAGTAAAGGCAGTGATCATTATAAAAACAATGATATTTTGCGTTTTAAAAATTATATCATGATTAAAAAACTGCAAAAATAACAATTTATCTGTCACACTTCCATTAGACAGACTCAGAAGATAACTACTAACATTTATTTAAATCAACTACACAATTTGAGTATTCATTCAAAAGTGTACTCAGAAACTCATTAAAATATTACCTAATATTTTATTTAATACATAGAATTAACACAGTGCCAGCTGTTATAAATACAGCCTATCTAACAGGGAAAATCGTGCCACTTTAGATCTGAAGAGAATCATACTCTGAAAGTAATTACATTCAAATCTATTTTAGAAAAGATTAACTTTTTGCACTAATAATTAGTGGGAAATGGTATTTTTTTAAACTATCTGGCTGATTTGATCAGCATTGTTCAGCTGTACATCACCTGAATGAAAAAGAGCTTGGGTTTTCCTGCTAAGCTTCTGCACCTGTCACCTCTGAAAAGGCTTGTTAGTGCTTTCAGTTCAAGAGGCCCATCTGTACCATAGATCAATCCTTCGTCGCCATGGCTCAGCAAGACACAAACAAAACTGCTTCGCTCGCTGTGATCCTCTTCAGAAACTTGAAAGAAAAAAGAAAAATATCTTAACTTCCTGTACTCTGTAAAAATTTGGAGCATTTGATCCTTCCTAGGTCACACAAGTTTTTAAGAACTAATTAGCATGTTTAGAAACCTCCAAAGAGTTTTCACTTCTGAACACAAGAAGCCTGCCTACTTTACTTCAGAGGTTGGGCAAGCAAATCCCAAATAAAGGGCCAACCCTCCCCACTGCAAGACATGGCCACAGAGCTAGGCCAGGAATAGTCAGGAGACAAAAAGGGTATTCCCACAGTGTCTCCAAGCTGGAATGATACAGCTCATTCATGCAATAATGGTCAGCCTTGTGATCTGGGATTGGGCTGATGGAATACCCTGGGTTTTGGGAAAGAAAGGAGAAGTCCTTCCTCTCTTTCCAACTGGGGATGCTTCAACCACTTGGATTACATGGGAACTAAATGTAGCATGACCATGGCTGCTGCTGCTCCTGCAGGTTCTAGCAGTACACTTCTCTCTCACTTTTTACCTCTGCTGAGGTCTAGAGAGATTTCTGAATCCTCTTAATTTTGTACTTACAGTTATTTAAGCTTGATATCAAGTGTTTGTAGTTTTATACTTTTTTTTATCTCATGGTATACAAATAGCACAGAATCTATATTCTCCAATGTCTTTTGTTGCCCGACATTGTGGGAAATGTACTTGAGGACCAAGACGACTTTTTCAAATTTATGAAAAGATACAAACAAGGTTAAAAGAAAGGATCCAAAAGAAATTATGAGTGGTAACTCAAAAAGATGCAAGAGTTTCTAGATGAAAAATAAAAACAGTCCCTAAATCTGAAGTCTTACTGTTTCGTGCTTAACAAAACACTAAATTTCTGCTCTGGAAGAAATTAATTGTTTCAACTTTACTCAAGCGATGTACACTCAGGCATTTCTACAATTATGGACAATCACTGCATTCAGAAGAGTCACATTTTCAGCTACTTTCAACAGACCAGCTACAACAATACTAATGAATTAACCATGTCTGGGAACATTTTCTGGCATAAATATTACCTGGCACTAAAGACCTACATCTATGTTAGCAAACACTTTCATTAAAAAAACAAACAAACAAGAAAACCCCAAACAAAACCAAACACAAAACCCAAGACCAGGATCACTGCAGGCTAACTGCTGTTGGGAATAATCACTGGAACACTTTCAGTGTTTCAGTATGACCTGGAACAGTGTGGGAGAGCACCAGTGGGCATGAGGCCCAGCCATGGCAGAGAACCTTGCACCAGTTAACTGGAATGGCCTGTGTCCCAGGGCACTGATACCTCCAGCACCATTTAATGTATGACTCTAGATGCAGCCAAGTCCAAAGCAAGCAGGACTGACACGGCAGTATAAAGCTCTCACTTGAAAGAAGGGTGTTTTGTTTCACAAGGTAAACAAAATGTGTGTTTATCCAAAAGAAAATTCAGTCTACACACCTGCAGTTCTGGTCCCTCAATCAGAACCCCTCTTTGGGCCACACCATTAAGCATTAAGCACAGAACCCCTCCACCCAATCTAGCAGCTTTCTTTACAACTCACAGAGCTTCAGTGATCCCAGGGTCAGAATATAAATCAGTCTGCATTTAAGTTTCAGCCTTTTTTCCATCCTTCTTTAGAAGATGAGAAAGGATACGGACACAACAGTCATGGCACAAAAGATGGAGAGACAGCTAAGATGAATAAACATAGAAACTATGATGTACATGTTATCCTTAGCAATAAATCACCAGAAGGTGTGAAAAAGCCAGAAAGAAGAGATGTGAGGGCAAGAGATGTATTTGGAAACAGTAGTTGACTTAATGCACACACACAACATATAATAACTTACTCTTTTTCAATAGTTTAAAAATGTTCCCACATGAAAGATCATTGTTGATCTTTACTTTATATTTCAAATTCATAAAAACTTCTCTGACACTTGCAGCATCTGCATCTGTACCTGAACGGGATGACATCCCTGTACACAAGAGAAATGTGTTATTTTTTCTTATTATATAGATGGAATGGCCTGATTGAGCCAAATTATTTTTCTTGTTTATAGCTGTATCAGTCTGAAATATTCCATTATTCCAGATTCACTCTAGCAGAGACAGCATTGCACTGTTACATGGGCATATCATCTCCCACCCTCTGTACCTATTGTAGATTTATCTGCATCTTATTTTTATATCTACTTCCCTATTTAAGGACATAAGAATTTCATTTACAAAAGGTAAGAGAGACTTGTACTGCAGATCAGTTTTCCTCCTCATTACTGCTACACCTTAATGTGTTCCCTCTATGCATATTTGGGAGAATGGACTGAAATTAATACACCCATGACTTAATTTTAGAGTGCAATCAAAACTGGTCTGCATATTTAATTTTGAAGAGTAACACACGGCACAAATTTATCTAAATTAAGGAAAAAAGTAAAAAAAACTTGTGAGTGGTACTGGTATGTGGCAGGAAGTTCTTATTGTTTATTATTACACATTCCCCCATCTCTGGATAATCCATTTTGTAACTGTAGTCTGTCAGAATTCCAGAGTCCATAGACTTGCTAGCAGGTAGGCTCTTTCTGTATAGAAACCAGACAAAATGTAGGTGTTAATTTCTGATCTCTCTTTTCAAAGTAATGACAACAATAGGCTATTTTAGCAACCTAAATGGAACTGGTGAGGTTGCATTTGTAGCAACCTTCTGTGGAACTTGCAACAAGCTTGAAATTAAAAGAATCAAGGAAGAACTGTGTTTAAAATTGTAATGCCTCTGTGCAGGAGAATATGAAAACTATGAAAACTTAGTTTAAGGATGCCAATTACTGTATCAACAAGAAATCAGTTGGGCATTTTTACTATCATCTTTTGAAATCTATGTATCTGGAGGAAAGGTCAGCTCTGAGAAAGCAAATCTGTTCTGAATTCTAAACAGAAGTTATTATCATTGAATTTCCACATTCAAAACACAAAGACGTGGCAGATGCGTGCTCCTTTCTGCTTAAGCAATGGCTGCCAGCGTGATGGCTACACCTCGATGAAGCTGACTTTGGGAGACAGCTAACACAATGGCTAAGAGCCATAAGTCTTCTTCAACATCTAGGGGCTAGCTGAGCATGCACCATCCCAAAACATGGCTCATTTGCAAGTTTGACTGTAAGTCACCTGTCCTCCTCCACACACAGCAGGCTGCACACCAGGATCTCCCTGGAGCAGAGATGCCTCTCTCAGTTACTCCTCGAGGCTGAGACACCCTTGCCACAACAGCCTCTTGGTAAGTAATTGCTAGCATGCTAAACTTTAAAATCTTAGCTCAGTGATACCAAGGATTGATTGTGCATATATAATCCCTTAGACATAAGTTGCTGAGCAGACTTCAACTGAAGACTTCAACCAAAAGTACCTCACTTACCCTTTAAAACCTGGAATAGATTTTGCATCTGCCTGATCTTCCCCCAGATGTGGTCCATCTCCCATTTCTGTCATTACTGCTTTCAATTATCAGCTTGAAAATGCAAGAAAATAGAAGTATTATGACAGTTCACAGAATAACTTTAGCCTAGGATATTAGTAGGCAAAAAAAGAAAAAAAAAAGCTTTCTGAGTAATCTCTACACATTTTATATTTGAAAGAAGAACATTATTGCCTTCTAAAAGAGCTCTGGGAAAAAGTCTGCAGATCCCTATGACCAAATCTTTCAAAAAATCTACAAAAAGCAAGGTAAGAGAGAAACAAATCAAAAACAATCTTTAAAACATTGTAATGTCCCCAGATGCATTAGAAATTAAGAACCAAAAATCAAGCAATACAAGTTATTAGATATGTGCAAAGATTAACACAGATTAGAAATTAGGTCATAGTAGTTTGAGAAATGAGTAATTTCTCTGCATTCCATTTCAAATGAAACATCACTGCATCCCTTTCTAACTGGTGTATGTGAAGGCAAGTGCAATGGTGGTAAAAGAAAACCACAACAATATAACTTAAATCATTTGATGGAATGACCCCTATGCTGTGGGCTATTTACTTTTATGAGAATACAGGCCAATAAATTATAATGGATACCAAATCAGAAATCAATTTAAAAGCATTAAACCTCCTCCAGGGTTACTTTGTGTATACTCATGGAACATACTACCAAAAGTTACCTTAAACTCAAGTGCCAAAAAACAATTATGCATCAAATTTAAACCACCAGATAGGACAGAGTAATAATTGCTTAGTAGTGCTAAGACCTTAAGAAGGTCAAACAAGGCATTACAAGGCAAGAATTTAAAAAAACTTACTTCAGCAGATATATTTATGGTGAATAAGAAGGTATGAATAACCAGACCAAGTAGCAAGATTTGCTGGTCAGATATGACGAAGATTCTTATTTAAGGCTTAAGTTCTTTGGGGCAAACTATATTTGCCATCTTACATAATGATATTATTATTATATTAAGTCTCAACTTTGTATCTGTACTCTTCTTAGTACAAGACAAACACCCCTTTTTGTGGCAACAATTACTGATGCACCAGAAGCAGTAACTTGGTTAGGTATAATCTGCATTCTTAACCTGTTTCTAGGAAGACATTTACTTACATTTTTAGTGGCTTCAAAAGATCTTCTGCGTTGCTCAGATTATTATTTCAGAACACTGATGTAATTAAGTCTTCTTCTTCACCAAATTGTTCCAGACTTGACAACTGTATTATGTAATGCAAGAAACAGAAAATTTCCTGAAAATCAAATGACCAAAGTACAAAATAAGCTTAGTGTTTTAGAAATATAATGTCTAAAATACATTTTATCATTATATTTTAGATATTTACTTTAAATGCAGTATCATAGGGTAGGAACTAAATCTACAATGCTGAACTAGACTGCCTAGCCTCTTGATCTGGATTCATCCGTCCTAACTTCAAAGTCTAACTCATTATAAGTACCCTGTGGGAAGAAAAAGGCAAGAAACTCCAAAAGGCAATTCAAATATTTATGACCTGTGGCATGACAGAGATCCAACCCTATGCCCTAGAGAGCAGGGAACATCAGCACTGCCAGCAAAGTCTAGTCTAGAGTGACAACTGGTGTGTGCACCCAGCTCTAACTGAAGGGCAGAGCTTCTGATCCTCAGCAATTGAAAAGAACACCTCTCATTGACAAGGATGCTTCAAAGTTCTGCTCCAGCACAGCCCAGCCTCAGGAGTTTCTATGACTTTTTCAACCATCCCTACTACAATATCCTTTGGTTTGGGTCTCAGCTTTCCTGAGCTCTCAGCCTGAGCAGAATTGGTAGGAAAACACCCAAGCAGACTGACCCACCATTCTGATGCCACTCATACTCTTCCTTGTCCTGGAGAAGAACCAGGTGCACGAGCACAGCCCACACCCTTCAGTGTGGCTGGGATTAATAAGAGATAGGGAAATTATTAACTTCCTTCATCTGTCCTTTGGCTAACAACAGCAATAAACAGCCAAACCAAATGAAAAAGCACAGCATCATGTGCCAACTCTATCATCAAAACCAGCTAGCAGGTGCACAGACAGCAGTGCAGCCATGTCAGCACAGAAATCAACCTCTGCTCAACCCCAGGTGCTGACTCCAGCTGCCTGGCACTGTGAAGTTCTGCAGTGCCAGGGCTGCCAGTCCATGAAGGAGAGAGGGTGAACTAGTAAATATGTGCCTCCACAAGCTGTGGCTAGCTCCTGTTTATCAGATGAGCCACACAGCAAGAGCTCCTTAAAGAAAGACTCAGCCAAAGCACAGGGAAGGCCAACACACTCTGGCCAACAGATGAGCCCTTGGAATCTGGAGGGAGGCTGAGTGGTTATTGGGCTCTCCTGCATTCACATCAACCAAACTGCTGAACAGCAGCAGCCTTAGCTAAGCAAACTGCAGACCCTGACAGCACTGAATGCTTCTCACAACATAAATGCTAAGGCAGGATGCAAACACTAAGAGAGATATTCAACATTTAAGTGACCTTAAAATAAGACTTACGTCTTTGACACTTTAGGGACCTTAAATTTTAAAGCTCTCAAACTGCTGTCCTTGATCCAGCACCAAAGAAACAAAGAAATTGGAAGCAGCTAGCAAAACCTACAATTCCAACAAACTATATTAGTTTCTTTTTGAAAAATTTAAAACACAACTTGCAATACTGTATCATAAAAATATTTCTTACTAAGGCCTCTGGGAGCTTAGTTCACAGCCTACACTTTCAATTGTTCAGTGAAGTGTTAGAGCTTCCAGCACCCTGCTTCATCACAACTGCAGCTTGTCTGAGAGACTTTACAGAAGCTATAGGGATTGTCCAGAAAAACTGGCTGCAACACGTTGAGTATTTGAAATGCACATGGCTTATCTTCAGAACAGAATCTGTAACTCCCTTTTAATATCCACCAATTCCTGAGCACCCTCAGGCACCAGGTCACCTGCACTCTTTGAAGAACAGAAGACACCCACAAAGAGCTTTCTCTTTTGTTGCTCGGCACTCAAATGTGTGTTTGAGCCAGCAGGGTGTTCTGTGCTCTAAAGCACCGGTCAGGGTAACAGCAATGCTCTCCGGAGGATGGTGCTGATGCTGACAGGCCACTAAGAATTGCCTCATCTTGCTTTAGCTAATGCAGTGATGCCATGCACCTCCCTGTGGAGGATGATCTCATCCTGGTGGGGGGAAGAAATCACGGCAGTCCTTTAAAAATTTATTACAGATTTTTATTCTGCTCTTTGATATTATTTGCTCTGAAAGCTTAGGTAAAATGAGGTTTCAACTGTAAGGAAATGCAGAAAAAGAAGTTCTTGAAAAGAACAGCAGCATTTTTACAATCTAGCAAAATATATTCTGCAGATTTTAAGAAGCTTATTTTATAATATTGTATCTGAAAAAAATACAATTAAAAAAAACCCCATGAGACAGAGACAGCAAATATAAAGGTGATGCTACAATGATCTTTACATATACTAAATAGGAAGAAATAAAGTAGCTCTAAAAGGTCCAAAGCTATGCTCTGCAAGCTACCAAAAATGACCAATGTCTCTCTGTACAGCAATAACAGCAAAAATATCTTCCCCGACATAAATGCAGTTGTTCTAATGCTTTTCTTTTGATAAGAGAAAACAATAAATAAAAAACAATAAATAAAACAACTCTTTATTCCATTCCAGCCTAGGTTTACTTATTCTGCCTGGACCTAAGGAAAATAAATTCATATCATCATGTGTCCCCACTGCCATAAGAACCACCAGGTTTCTTTTTAAAGTAACAGTTATTTGAAATGAGACTCAATTCTCATCAACAGAAATGAATGGTATAATGCTAAAAATAATACCAAAGCTTCTGAGACGGGAGAAAGCAAATAACTAAACTGTCTTTAGTTACCAACTGGATCCTGAAATATGGAGACAACACATATTTAGTATCTATCTGCTGCTACAAAGCAATGAGTACAGCACTATTAAAACACATGTTCAAAACAGACATCAGCAATGTAAAACATCTCCCTAAAGATAGGAAAAGGGCAGTTTTCTACATCACATGACTGCAAAAGAAAATGTCAAGCATTCAAAGAAGTATTTTTTTTACATGAATGCATACAAGACATATGATACTAATGTGGACATGCACATTAAAAATTTTTCCCTCTATAATGTATAATGCTAAACAACAATTATCTGACTAATAACAGAAGGAAAATATAGATACAGACTACATGAAAAAACGAAAAACATTTGAAATATACCATTACATTTTCTGTGTGACACTATCCCCCTACTAAATACTGCTACCCCAGACGGAAGCAGGCTGAGAGCGCTCTTCCCATTGCTTCTGGTCTGGATGCAGCTGCTGGAAAGCCCTGATACTGGGCCAGCATTCTGATCTTCCAAAACCCAGCATGAAGCTGTAACATCAGCTGAATTACTCTGAGTGTAGCTGGGACCCCTGAGTTATTAATTCACCTGCAGCTATTAGTCACATCACCACCGCTATAAGCAACAGCCACATCGTGTTCCTTAACACAGTGTGCTAGTTCTAAACCTACCACTTGGCAAGCAGATACCTGAAAGAAGAACTGTGAGTTACAGGGTAAAGGACTACAGATGGCCAGCCCTATCCTCCAGCCCAGAGGGAACAGACAGAACACAGTTCACCTCGGGCAGAGCCTTTTCCATGCTATCAAAAGTCGGCCACGGTGCCTGCCAGGGCCCCAAGCACGCTTTCCGTCAGGGCAGACGGAGTTTAACACGCTTTGTTCTGGAAGACCCAAATACAGCTCCCGACCCCGTGTTTCCGGTCAACGGGGCCACCAGAGAGCAGCTCGGAATTACAGCGCCTTGCTTTGCTTTTCCTTCTTTCTGCCCTCTGTTTCAACCCCTTCTCCACAGAGACAGGCTGAAAGGGCACAAGCCAGCTACCGTAAGCGTCTGCAAAGCTAACACCTGAGCCATGGCTCTGCCCCCGGGCAGGGGAAGCGGCGGGCGCTGGGCTGGCACCGGGCCACTCTCTCCTGCCTGGCCCGCCGGCAAGGCCGGGGCTCACCCTCATCCGCCCCCGCCACCGACCGACCGACGGATCGCCGGGCCTGCGGGAGCCCTGCGGGCAGCCGGGGGAGCGGCGCTCTCAGCCAGGC
Source organism: Melozone crissalis (assembly GCF_028551555.1). Taxonomy (NCBI): domain Eukaryota; kingdom Metazoa; phylum Chordata; class Aves; order Passeriformes; family Passerellidae; genus Melozone; species Melozone crissalis. Next base: position 26,702,303 of record NW_026535784.1, on the reverse strand, counting down.
CCGCCCCGGGCGAGACGCTGCTCCCCTCAGCCGACCTGCTCCGGGAGAGACGCGGGCGGCCACGCGGACCTGGAGAGCCACAGCCTGGCCCACCCCCCCCGCCCCGCTTTGTTCGGCCCCACCGCCGCCGCGCCCGCATCCCGGCCCCGGCCCGCACCCCGGCATCGCCGCCACCCACCAGCTTCGCCGCCTGCTCGCTGTACTCCGACCGCGTTTTCCCGAGCCTGGCTTAGCTGAGCGCTGCTCGGCGCGGAAAAGCCCCGCCGCCGCCGCCGCCCGGCCCGCCCGGTGCTCCCTGGCCCCGCCCCGCGCAGGGCGGGCAGCCCGCTCCATGGCGGCGGGCCGCGGGCGGCGGCGGTGAGTCCGTGCCGGCGGGAGCGGCGCGCGTGAGGCGGGCCCGGCCTCTGGGCACTCCCGGCGCTGAGAGAGGCGTGCGAGGCCCGGCTGAGGAGGCACGGGGTGGCTGCTCTGCTCTCCTCTGCTCTTCCCTGCTCTCCCGGGCCGGGCCCTATGGCGGAGCACTGAGCCGCCGCGCCCTGCGGGCTCTGGGCGCTGAGCTGGGTAGGGCTGTCCTTGCTGCTCCTGGGTGTGAATGGTGTAACCCAAACCTTATCAGGTTTGCGCTGTTGCTTGAGTTCTTCTCCCTGCTGAAACAAATGTGCCGTTCTGGTACATTTACACTGTGTTTGTGCGGCCCCATGTTAAAAGCAGTGTGCAATTCTGGGCACAGTGAGGATGGTGAAGGGCTTTGGGGGGAAGGAAGCCATATGAGGAGCAGCTGAGGTCACTTGGTCTGTTCAGTCTGGGGAAGATGAACAGACCAAGATGAAAAGAGGCTAAGGGGAGATCTCCTTGTAGTGTTCAGCATCCTTGTGAGGAGAAGAGGAGGGACAGATACTGATCTCTGTGGTGATCAGTGACAGGACCCAAGGGAACGGCCTGAAGCTGTGTCAGGGAAGGTTGAGGTTGAATATTAGGAAAAGGTTCTTCACCCAGGGAGTGCTTGGGCACTGGCTCCCAGGGAAGTGATCACAGCACCAACCTGACAGAGCTCAAGAAGCATTTGAACGACATTGTTATATACATGGTGTACGTGGTGACTCTTGGAAGTGGTCATGTGTAGAGCTGGGAGTTGGATTAGAGATGATCCTTCCAACTCAGAATATTCTGTGATTCTGAAAAAATGGTGGTTTGTAAAGGAACTGGCCATTTATCAGTGGGGATAATTCCTAAATGAGCACACTCCCTCTTGACCTCAGTGAGCGACATCCCCGTGGGTGAGCTGGCCTGTCCCATGGCAGGACAACCCTCGGACAGGGTTTTTGCCCACCTGCATGGTGGCTGTCCCTGGCTGCCCACACACCTGTCTTGTGCAACAGCGCTCTGGCGCTGAGGGCTGATTCTGGCTTCATCATCAACTTTCAGGTCAGTTGGTTTCATATTTGTACATCGACCTTCAGTAGCAGAAGTCAGATAACACTGGAAGCTGTGTATTGCAGCTTCTCATAGCAGGTACTAACCTACTTTTGCAGGTCTTATCACCGGGTCTGATGTACGGAGTTTTGCACTTGCAATCCTAATTTGAGGGTCAGATGTTCCAGAGGAGTTGTGGGGTCTCTTCCACTGGAGATACTCAGGAACTGACTGGACACAATCCTGTGCCACGTGCTCTAGGATGACCCTGCTTGAGCAGAAAGGTTGGACCAGGTGACCACTGTGGTCCCTTCCAGCCTGAGCCATTCCATGATTCTGTGATTGTAGAGGCCACTTCCTCTGCTAGGAGAGCAAGATGAACATTTGTTGTTGGGAAGATGAGTAGCATTTGTTAATGTGCCACTTGTCAGCTCAACCTGAGTATAGCTAGGCTAATTTTCACTATTGTTAAGGAATTTAATGTGTTCTTCTAAGGCTGAATCAGTAGCTGGGAGAAAATCTCATGGATTTATTTGTGTCAAGGACTGTGAATTCTGCCATAGAACTATGTTGCATGATACACACCGGCCAGGAAACAAGTGTAATGTTATTTTGAGTAGCACCTGATTTGCATGTCTCAGCTTCAGTTGTCAGCAGGTGTGGGTAATATGTTTTGTCATTATCATGAGAAGTAAAGGGAGAAGTCGTCTTCCAAAAAAAGAGAAAATGAAATAGCAAGTTCTTTAAGTCATTGCTCAGGAGACATTTTTCCAGACTCTCCATGCAGTCATCCTGCTGAGTCACTAACACTGAAGTCCAAACATGTTGTTGACAAAATTTCTTTCAGTCAAGTCAAACACAAATAAGTACTGCCCTTACTTCTGGTGGGACATAGGAGAGGAGGATGCAGTGAGAATTTCCCAGTGAACTCAGAAGGCTGGTCTGTAAGTGTTCATTGTATGTGCTCTGAATAGATTTGTTTTGGCATGGTTCACACAGGAATTGAAATTGCCTTGAAAAGACTTGACATGTTGGACTCTTGAGAGACCAAGTGTTTGGACTGCAAGAACCATGATAGGTTTCAGTTTAAAGTAAGGGTTATTGCCCTTCTGCCAGGTTCAGGTATCCTCCCAGCTGTGTTTCTGCAAAAATAAGGCCTGATATAACTAGGCAGTGTAAAATTAATGAAGAATTATGGGGCTTCTCCTTTGCTTTCCTTTTTTATTGGTCACCTTGTGGGAAAATGCTCATGTAGGGATGTCTTTTTCACCCACCCAGTTAATTTACAGCCAGCAATATAAAAATGAAACTGAAAGTTTTGTTAGCATTTCTGAGAAATGCCAATTGCCTATAATCTAACTTTTCATTCCCAGAGAAGAAACTAAGAGCACAAAAAAGGAGTGAAGAAAATGCACAGGTCAGAAGATGGACAAGGGGGATAGAGGTAATGTTTGACCCCTGTTGCAGAAAAAGCATTCTGGTTTTAGACTTGATGCAGGCACTGACTATCAAGACATTGGCAGGCCTAGAACAGTGGGCAGAAATGTCAGTGTCCAGAAACTTCTGCTGTGGAAAACTTGGAGGGGGAAATGAAAGGATCTAAACTTTGGGCTTTGGGGCTCCACAAGAATATTGAAGTACTTAAATTTGCCTTGTGGATCCAGCTTGTTAAAGGTTTGAATACTTTTGAGTATGCTCATTTTCATTTTTATCTTTCACTGCAACCCAGGGGCTGTTAGGAGAACCAGGTGGTTGTGCTGGGCAGAACAAGAAGATTCCCCTTCATGTTACTTCTTGCCTCTCTTCCTCTGTTTCACAATTTCCTGGCAGTGCTTTTTACTGATTTGCAGGTGTTCCACTTACAAATAATTGTACATGTGTGTGTTTATGCTTTACTACATTACTCTGTAACATTTGGATTCCTTTATGGGATTAGAAGCTTAAAGGTTGCAAGATAGCAAGATTTACTGCATGATTCCATTTCTTGGAAAGAGATAAGATTGCTGTTTTAAGGTTGTGAAAAATACATGAGCTTTTAAAGCAGGTGAAAGTATGAGTGATCAATAGCAAAGGTCAGCAGTGGAGAATGGAGCCCTCATTTTTGATTTCAGCTCTTTTACTTCAAGATACAGAGCTCAGAGCTAAAGTCCTGAAGTCTTAACTCCTCCTATGAACTCAAATATTGTACTTCCCATACAATTAATTATCTCATTTGTCTCCTTAGCCACAAAGGAAAAATATTTTTTTACTCGTAGCATTTTTTTACTTTTACTCTTAGTATTTTTTTACTCCTGACTGATATAATGTGCCTAGCCAACAGTTTGTATACTTTCTGAGGAGTGTAATACCATTCTGTAGACAAAAATGAAAATTCCTAGGCCTTCTTTCACTGTCTTTATTCTGTTGTGTTTATCTTTGATAGTGTTAACATGAAGCTCTTGTACTTCCAAAACAATGTAGAGATGTGTAATATTAAAATGAATATCATAGCAAGGTTGGGTGTTGATTTGGAGTATTGGCTACTCCCAGTTAATTAATAAATTACATTCAACAAAACCAGAATCAAAAGCAGTGAGGAGTACGGGATATGTTCAAATTAAAATTGCCTTGCAAATGGATTAATACTGATGTGACTCTCTGTAATTGCTTTAGGAGAAATGAAGAGAAAATGGCAAGAAAGACTGAAGAAAGTGGAAGAACTAGCATCTCACTATGCAAGAAATCCTCTTCCTACAGTTTATAGACCAAGACTGTCCAAACCCTCTATGCCATCCTCTGTTTGGAAAATATTTTCTCGACAGGCTGAAGCATTTAATTATGTAAAAGCCTGTGAAGAGGTATGTTAGGTGTTTGGGAAATGTCTCTATTCTTTATATACTGCATCATAAGACTGTATGATGCAGTATATAAAGAATAGAGACATTTAAACATCATTTAAAATTGCTGCTGGCAAGTGAAGTCTTTCTCAATTTACAAGATCTTTTTCCTCCTAATCCTAAACTGCAAGTTTTGGTTTTTTTGTCCTTGTAGGTCACGTTTGCACTGGAGGTCTCTCTGAGTTGAAGTACTAGCTCTGTTCTAACATACAAGCTGATATGTGGTGCTAACTTTGAACAGTAAAAGTGCTTTTTGGGAACATTGTAGTGATAAATTTGCTCCTTCTCAAGATGAACAAGCTGTCAGGGTGGGAAGGAGAATGGGAAGGTTAGTGAGCATTGAGTAGGAAGAAGAAGGGAAAAAATGAGGAAGAAAAAGAGAGGAAGAAGAGGCAGAGACTAAATAAAAACAATGCAACTCTCCAGGGGCATCTGAGTAGCAAGTTCAGATGATTAGAAGTGATTAGTCAAATAAATATTGTGTGAAAGATATCGTCTGCTTTCAGTTTAACACTTTTAAAATTGATTGCTATTTTTAAAGAAAGTATTGTGTTTTTCTCCATACTTGTTTCAGGTATTCAGGTAATCCTAACAGCCTGTTTTCCAGAATGGGTTCTCATTGGCTTGGCAGTAGTTTTTTTCTATTTTCTTCTCAGTTTTCTGTTTTTGGATCTAAACAACATAATGTCTGAAGAATATTTGCCCATACAGCTTATACTGCCACCATGTCCATGAGGCTGCTCCTTTCAAGACATTGTTCCTCCTCCCTTTAGATCCACCTGATACTGATCAGAAAAAACAAGAGTTTAAAGAGAAAACAGTTTAAATTACTGCACAGCAAAGAAAAGCTTCAAAGGTTTACCCATGTAACAGAAATCAGAATGATGTTCTAAATTAAAACTAGATGCTACTGAGTGTGGAAATGGATAAGTGATCTGTTTATAGTTCTCTAGTATTTACTAACCTTCAACTGATGCCAAGTAGGAACTTAGGAAGATTTAAACTGGTTTTTTGAATAAAACTAACAAAAAAATGTCAATGTTTTTACTTCAAAAGGATGTTCATGTATTTGCTTTGGAAAAGAACACACGGAGTGGACAGAGGTTTTACCTTGTGACAACATATGAAGAGCTTTGGTTTTATTACACGTGAGTATTTGAGCAGGTGCCCTGTATGTTACTAAAAGTTAGTGGTACACTGGATATCCTACCTAGTAAGAGCTGTCAGTGGCCAGGTATTCCCAGAAGCCATCTGCTGCTCTGAGTAGCACAGAGCTGGACTGGGTTACCTGAGGTTTCATCTTGGCAATGGGAAAAATCTTTACAAGGACAAAACAATATATTCTATAGTGGGTTTCAACTTCCTATTGAGCAGCAGGTTGCCATTATTTCCTGTGAATTAAGTACTCTGTCTGTTGAACTGAAATTTATTAAGAGTAGGTTTGCTTTTGCTGTCAGCTTTCCTCAGGGGATCATGCCAACACATGACAAAACATACTTCTCTGACTAGTCACACACCAGTTTCAGTGGGCGTTAATGCAGGTGTCTGGAAACTGATTTATGGGTTTGCATTTGCATGATGGAGTTCCAAGTATTGACAATTCAGTCGTGTACTGAACTTTCCCCCCCATTTGTTTCTTTTACAATAAAACATTTGGCTGTGAAGTGAAAGAAATAAGACTCAATCTTTTACATATAAAGCTTGATTTTTTTTTTCTGAAACTGATGATGGGATTATGTTTTAATATAATTAGAAAAAACTCCATATAATCTGTTTGTGCTAAAGACATATGAGTGATAACCTCAGTTTTTTTACTGTAGTTTTCACAGTTCCTTGAATTTTCAACATTTCTGTATGTGTTGTAAGACTGGGGGGGCATGGGGAGGAGAGTACTCTACAAAATTAAATTCTAGGCCAGACAGTCTTTGCTGACACTTGATGCTGGTGTTAGTTACAAATTTTTCAAAGCACTATAGGGCTACTACATTTTTCAAATATGGATGGTTGATTGCAGAATAAAATATGTGAGATCCTTGTTTGCAACTGATAAGCATGTTTATCATGCTCATAATGGTTATTATGAGAGGTTGTGATTTGTTTGTGTTTCTCCTTAGTCAAGGTTGCAAAACAAGTCTTATGCATTGCTATGAAGTAATTCCTGAAAAAGAAGCTTGCAAACTTTATTTTGATTTGGAGTTTTACAAACCAGCAAATCCTGATGCAGATGGCAAGAGTATGGTCATGAAGTTAATTGAGGTAAACTGGAGCGAAGTCATGCTGTGGATGAATATGAATTTGTTGTTAATATAATAAGAAACAAAAGTATTTATCACTTTATATTGATTATGCTATAGTAAAATTAAAAGAATTGCAGACCCAGTGGTTATTTTCAATTAAGTAAAAATCCTATTTTAAATAAAGGAAGGGTTTGATCTAAGGGAGACAAAAATTTAACTGAAAGACAAAAATAAAGAATGATGGCTGTTGGACTGTTTGTGTTCATGGTAGGTTTACTTTTGAAGATTGTGTTATGTGCTCTGCCACTTCAAAGCTGTAAAACTGCAGGAATGTTTAGGTACTCTTTAAAGTAGCATCAATAAAAGTTCCATTCATATATTCCTCAGTTCATTCCCTTAGCCTAATGGTGCTGTCCCATATCAAGGCTTAGGTGAATCTCTCCTGAAAGTTTCTTTAGACGACAGTTCATTATAATTTAGATAAATGATGATGTAGAGGGCATCATGTGACTGCATGTACCAATTTAGTACCTAAAATTAAATACCTTTGCTAATTATCAATTTTTATTCAATAGTGCAGTTTCCATTTTATTGCGATTTTTTTGGTTAATGAGCTCTCTGCAAGTTCAATATGACATTCATATGTTTTTAGAAGAATATCTTCTGTTTTAATAAGATCCAATTGTGAGTGGATGTCTGTTTGTGAGACTTCTGTCACTTACATGTCTCTATCTAGAAGTGAGCAAAAGTAAAAGATTATGGAGGTAATTCCTTCATAAAGAACCCTTCATTGATACAGAATCTGGAGGGGTTTATCCATTGTGGATTTCTGCTCTGAAATGTAGAATTCCTCAGGTTAAGAAGAGGGTTTTGGATTTGCTGGGTGGAGGATCTGAGCTGCTGAAACCCAAAGCTTCCAGATCTTTAGGTTCTGAGTCCAAGTCCTAAACATGAGTAATCAGTAGCTTGGTTTATAAAAAGTTTTTTTAGAGCTAATTTAGAGTGCAATCTGTTTTCTGCTTAGTTGTTGTTCATTGGGTGGTACCAATGAATTAGCTAAATCATCACAGTGAATTAGCTCACCAGTGCTGTGTATCATGACAGCCTCCATCTTCCACTCCTGTGAGTCTGCATTGCAAACATTGTCACTGTGGGTGTGAACTGCTTGGTGGTGGTGGAAAACAACCTGCAGGGTAAAGCCTCCTCACCAGACTTTGACCTGAGAAACTGCAAGTCTTCTCAGCTTATCACTGTTAGTTAAGTGACTTGCATGTTTAAGGAAATAAAGTCTATGTCAAACTTGGTTAAAACTTGATATAGGTTAGTTTGAATTAAATTATTTGTATGCTCAAAATGAGGGGGAAAAAAAAGAACTTGAGAAAAATGTAGAATCTGAATTTGTATTAGGTTTTGTAGATACAGCTACTAGAGTAAAACAATATAATTAATGTTTATAATTTCAGCTTGTCAGCCAAAAATTAAAAGAATTTTATGATGTAAATTGTTCATCAGAAGATGTCTTGAACTTGGATTCCAGTACTGATGAAAAATTTAGTCGACACTTAATTTTTCTGCCGCAAAAGACTGTGTTTAAGGATAACACTCATATTGGTAAGTGTGTTCTTTTCTCTTACACCTAGAAATAAAAGGTGAGCTTTTGACTTTATACAGTGACAACTCCCATATGAGTATTTCTTTTAATGGAATGATATGTGGAAACAAATGTGTATTCTCAGCATACACATAATTACTCTATAGGAGTAATTAAGCCTCATTTTTTCTCATCTTCTACTTTCTTTTCCTATAATTAGCATGTGTTTACAAAACTGTAACTTTTTGGTGCCTGTATGTTTTATGTACAAAAATACTGATTTCTATGAAACTGGCAAGTCTATGGCTCCTTAATTTTCAGATTAATGTCAGTCTTAACAATTAAAGCTGCTGGGTTTTGCTCTAAATACAGTTAATTTCTGCTCAGCACTTTGTCAAAAAGGCAGGACAAAGATGATTTCAAGCCACCTGTGCATAAATCCGCTTAAGAGAAAGCTGAAAGCAATTTTAATTGTTTACATGAGTCAGGATTTCTCAGATATGGAAACTCCAACACAGAGAATTGCCAGTTTAGGGTTGTCTTGACTAATTTGTGGCCCAGTAGTCCTGTAATGAATTGAGGATGATGATTTTGATGCTTGATGTGCTGAGTCATTCTGCTGAGATGTAGCATGGGAGGAACAATATTTCATCTTCATTCATGTTCCCCATGGAAGCTTCATCCAACAGTGCAGAATCATCCTTGCCAGTATTCCTTCCACTTCATAGTTTTTTCCCCACATCTGTGTTTATTATCTTCTCTTGCTTTCTCCCTAGAACTAATTTGGCCATGGTTTTTATTTGTCTGTCTTTGGTTTCCATCTAGCAGAGCCTGGAGTTTTACAATGGGAGTTGAATTACAATACTGGGAGTTTGAAAAGTCATTACAAAATACTTCTGTAAAAGTAATTTTTTGTTTGAGTAAGCTTTGGTCAATCTCTTACATCAGTAAATACAACATTTCAATCATTCTGAAAGTGAAATTAGGGAAAGCAATACTGAGGGGACAGTCACAAGCTTTTTAGAATCCTAAACCTGAGCTTGTTAGTATTGAAGTTTTGGGGTTTTTTTAAGCTGTTTAGTACAAATTCTTTCAAGGCCACTGGCCAGAACCATTTTATACAGTGGGCTGGTCAAAAGATTTCTTTTTAAAAATCCAGAAGGGCTAAAAAATCCCTGAACTTCAACCACTTCCATCTTGGCTGTTTTGAAAAATGTTTGCACAGAAACTCTGTAAGTTCTTTCTTGACTCATAAATGACTTCTCCTGCTTGTGGCCTTTTTGGTTGTTTTTAAGGTAATTTTGTGAGAACCATTTTGCAGCCTGCCATAAGATCAATGCAGAGTAGGGCTGCTGTCATTCCAACAGAAGAAGCAGAGAATGTTTTCCAGTGTTCTGCAGGAGCTGGATTAGATAGTTCTCTTACAAACCTCCCAGCTGTTGAAGATGATTCTAAAGACAGGCCAGCCATTGCTCATGAAACAAAGGATGTGGAAATGCCAGACCGGGCAGAAAATTTGGATTTTTCCTTCCTAATAGTAAATGATAAAGAAGGCAACAAGCAGCTTTTTGTGGATCTAGGTAAGTATAAGTGTTTTTAAACCCCTTTGGGATGCAACAAAGGTTAAGAATGAAATGTTGCTTTATCTTTGATTAATGTTGTCCCTATGGTCAGACTTTAAATACATGCTGAAACTGCCATCATAAGTGCTGTGCTTTAAAGGAGCCTTAGATTCATGGTCTATGGAACTTCTTATATTACTACATTTAATTATTTTGTTCTGAAGTTTAAAGTAGTTCTTTCCACACAAGACAATTTTTTTTCCCTTAAGGGCTTAGTGCTCCCATTTGATTGGAAGAGGATAGCATCTATTGCATTTTTGTTATTTCAGTTGAATTAGAAGCTGCTTAATAAAAGAAGTCTTACAGGCTTGGCTTTCTGTATTCTTCTACATGTATGAATTGAGTCTTCTTTCCCTGTTTGGAATGGCAGCTGTTAGCTTTCAGTGATGAAATAATAGAAATTTTGGATTGGGCACTTCATGGCCCAGTTGGGCATAGCCTGTTCATGGTATTAAAATGTTACAAATCTCCAGGAGCATAACTCCCATAGTCAAACTAGAGTTTGAAAGTTCCATCCTTCTTTAACTCCATATCTGGGTTTTTTGCTTTTTGCCTTATCTCAGGGAAATGAAAATAGCTTAGCACACTTTTGCACAGCAGTGTGTTACACATTTCAGGACTTTACCTTGGGTTTTTTATTCAGACTCTTCTGAAGAACTTCCATTCCTTCAAATTCTTCTCATGGAATTCAGGATCACTTTTATTGTGGGCCTCTTCAGTATGTCTGATCTTTTGAAATGTAATCCCAAAGTTGGCTACAGTAGGCTTCTCTGTACTGAGTCAGAAAGGTTACTTTCACCCACTGTTCAAAATTCCTTCAAGCATATTTGTAAATGGAATTTAAATCAAAACAATTTGTTTCCTGTCTCGCTTTTTAAGAATTTGATGGTAGTTTCCCATAATTAACCACCCTCAGTATTTATGTTATGCACATTACCTCAGAATTGGAAAGCTAAAGTCAAAATTGCTGAACTACTGAATTATATCATGAGGCTGCAGTGACAGAAAGCTTTGTGATGTTCTTCTTGTATGAGCTCTGTAAGTGCTTTTCTCTTAATGAAAGTCAAATGCAACCTGCAAATAAAACTCACCTTCTCAATTAATTATTAGATAGATTGTGCAATGTTAAGATACCTGATTGTTGTTTTGTTGTTTTTGAGATTGGAATTAGGCTGTCTTTATACATGTCTCAGAAAAGCTGTGAAGAAGTCCACAGAAAACAGAAAGGTTGATTAAGTTCTTTCTGGTTAAAATAATTGTGCAGCTTTTTGGGCTCAGTTGTATTTCACAAAGTTATTGTGAAAGAACCAATTTGTTGTACTGAAGGGAAACTTTTAACAATTCGAATGTCAGAATGATTGAAATGCCTATGTAGAGGTGTTGAGCATTTGCCTTAATTATTCTGTAACATAAAAGTGTACATGTGTGCATGATCTTGCTGTGTTGCATTTCTTCTATGGGATGTGAGCCAGTCAGTTTTTGTCCATTCATTAGACTCTTAGCTGGGCCTAAGGAAAATGGTTTAATTTACAAGTGCTCAGTATCTTAATTCCTAGCCAGCACTGCTGTGTTAAGAAATATCTTTTTTCCTGTAGGAGTTTATACAAAGAATAGAAATTTCCGGATGTATAAGTCATCAAAAGCAGGAAAAAATGTGATTCTGAAGATAGCAGAGGATAATAAGTTTATCCCCAACTGTGAAAAGGATGTTTCCTTGGAAGAAGCATATTTTCTTTCCTCTTTAATCTGCAACGTTGGGTAATAACTTAATTCCAGTCAAATGTACATGGATAGAATAAAATATAGATAAAACATAGATAAAATATCTATTTTAATGATAATTCTCCTGTAGCAGTTACAAATAACTATTATGAATAAGCAGTTATTCAATTAACATTGTTACAGTGTAATTTAGGAGTTCCTAGTAAAATTTCTTAGTTTTGAAGAAAAAAATTTTTTGGTAGTCTTGTTATTTTGTTAAACCTGCCTTCAAATCTGTTACAGCCTCTGAATTGTGCCTCATTTTTCTATACACACTCAAAATGCCAAAACATAACCATTGTTAAGTTGGTCAGATTCTGTGTAGTTCTGGAAGCAAAACTTAACAGATTTCTAGTCAGTTAAATATGAGAATTCTGAATATGTTTCAAAGTAAGATAAGAAATAAAAGGGTTTCTGTCTGTGTTTTTTTGCATACCAGATTTCCCATTTGATGCAGACCCCTCCGTAGGCTGGGTACTTGTACAGACAATAATCAAGTTTTCTGTATCTAAACCTCTGATATGTCATACCTTATCTTAAAAAGATCCTAAACTGCTGTAGCAGAAAGGTTAAAATAGTATTAATATATTTATTGAAAACATGTATTTGTTGTGACTTCAGGTTTTATATCCTGAAGTGTTCATTATCCTGAGCTGATGCCAGTAAAGCACACAGTGTATTCAGACCATAGGCATCAGCTGAATCCACCATAAATATGGATGAGAAATTCTGCTGTGTTGAATTCAGACTTGTTATCATCTGGCTTCCAGTTAGCAATATGGCAGAGAAACAGTTCATTGTAGAGAGAGGGAAAAAGAAAAGAAACCTTCCAAAGGGTATATTTGCATCAATACTACATCTAGAGCACATCCTGCTGTAGGGGTGTGCAGCAGCAGTTGTTCAATGGGTGGGTCCTGGGACTCTGGCCAGGAACCAAATGTTGCTGCTGGGGAGGGGGAAGCCCTGTCCTGTGGTGGGAGTCAGGGAAACTGCCAAGGCCAGAAGGAAAGTGCTCCAGGAACAGGGAAAGGTGCACAGTGAATCACAGGCTGCTCAAGGTTGGCAGGGACCTCTGGGGGTCTCCTGGCTCACCCCTGGGCCCAGAGCTGTGTCCTGTTGTTCTACCCTGTTACAGGGAGTTATATTGTACTGTGTTATGCTGTAAGAATCTTACTCTTTGTATTCTCCCCTTCCTTTAGAGCGAGTGATGACATAAAAGTTCTGTCATCTGGCTTTTCAGAGGAGGAGAGAACAATGTCTGCTTTTTTAAACAGTAAAACTACCAGAAGCAGCAGAGGTACCTCAAGCCTTTACTACTGCATAGAAAAAAATACTCGTAATGTAGATGTTGTGTGACTTGTACACGTGGTAATTTCTGGGAGGGCCTTTCTGGAGGAGGCAGAGTCCATGTGCACTGAAGGATGCTCTGCAGCACCTGAATGCCACTGACCCTCCCTCCTGTGCCACAGCTGTCTTGCTTTGTCCCAGCTTCCTCTGCACCTTGGGCATGGGGGTGGCACTTTAAAGACCTACAAGAAAGCAACAGTGGCTTTCTCCCTGGTTTTATTTAAGAGTGTGATGTGATTCATGTACATTTTCTGCCTGTGGCCTATATAAAGTGTAAGTGTTCCAATGTCATATTACAGTGGAGAACCCTGTAACAGTGTGTGTTTGTGGCCTTTGGTTTTGCAGATCCCATGGAAGGTTACCAGGGTTCGCCATATCCAGAAATTGATAATTTTGTTCGTTCCTTGGTTAATAAAGATGGGCTACAAGGAGGTAAAGAGACCACCTTACATTTACAAATGACTGTTCTGCAGCACTATTTCTAAAGAATTTAAAGATTTTGGTTTTTTTCCTCAGGGATAAGACAATGGAGTTACTTCTCTCTCAAAGAACTACTTATTTATGATATTTCTGGTTACCGCTGGTGTGAAAATATTGGAAGAGCTCACAAAAGTAACAATATAATGTACGTTCTTTAACTATTCAGGTTTAAACAGCTTTATTTATTTTCCTGAGCAACTGTTATTCTCTAGAAATGCTGAAAAAACTCTTATGGATAGAATCAGCAACTGTTGCAACTTCTGCTGTCTTGCTCTGTGGGGATACAATGTTTTAATTATAAAAAGCCCCACAAAACCCAAAGAAACGATTTATGCCCTCCCCAAGTTTACTTTGTGATAACTGGACTTTTATTTCCACTAATTCTTTGCAGTAATCTTCATGGTATTTAAAATATGGGCCCAAAGATGCTAATATAAAAGTCAGAGTATATTAAAGCTATTAAACAATACTATGTTTTGATACTTCCCAGATAGGAAGCTGAAAAATAAGAAAGCAAGCAGATTGCTTTTAAATTAATTTACAGTGCTTCTTAAATTACATTCTTACATTATTAAAATGACTCTATCATTTTAACAATTGAGAATTGCTGTTTTAGAATGGTAATTCCTGCCACATGAATCAAGATGAGTTTTGCTAGTTACTCTACAAGGAGTCAGGCTTCCTAGTTTTAGCAAAATAAATGATGGAAAGTCAGTTTTTTAGATTATATTAGAATTATGGTGTATAATTAGTATAAATATTTTAACTTAGAAATAATTTTATGTAACATTTAAAATCACTGAAACATAAGAAATGTGTTTCTGAGAAACAAAGATTTTCAAAAAACCCCACATCTGGATGAACTTGCTGTTTCTCAAGTGAGTTGCTTGAAGTTTGGTTTTTCTAAAGCACAGTTGAAAAAGCTGGGTGGCCTATCAGCTGACAGAAAATAGTGATTTCATGTGGCTTTTATAATTTCATTATCTGTAACAGCAGCAGCAGCAACAAAATCTTATCTTACAGTCAAGTGCTATATGCCAATCTTAATTTGATGACTTTCTCTTAATGTAAGAGAAGCTTAATGTAATGACATTGACTAAATTTCACTTTCAGATGTTAGTCTTAAAAATTTATTTCTTTAAACTTAAGAAATCTGAAGTTTACTAAAAATTGTACAAAACAAGTACATAGTAAGTATGCCAAGGCTATGAAAGCAATGTCCCTAGCTGAGGATGAACAAAACCTGTTCATTTAGTGTTAGAGTTTCCTACCATATGAATTCAGTTCATTTATGTACTGACACTAAAAAACGAAATAATTTCCTTCTTAGGATTCTGGTAGATCTAAAGAATGAAGTCTGGTATCAAAAGTGTCACGATCCTGTCTGCAGAGAACAAAACTTCAAATCACAAAGTATGTAGCCTGTGATCTCAATTATACTTCATACATTTTGGAATGTTAACTTTAATGAATGTCTTATATTTGATTTAGGTTTCCCATTGCCGCCTGGGATATGCCTCCCTTCTCTTTTCAAAGAGGTACGTTTTTGTCCTGGTGAGATGCTCAGGTTCTTGTTAGGCTCTGGAAGTCCTTGGATATTCCCACTAACATCCCAGTCTGCTGGGAGAGCCCCACACATTGTTCCAATGGTATAGGAGAGGTTCCCAGAGCAGCTGTGCTGGTGTGGTAGCTCCATATATTCATTTTTAAGTTCTGCAGCAGTGCTAAGTTACTGAAATTGTCTGACTTCCCCTGGGACTCAAGACTTTCTGTTCTGATGTGAGCAGCAGTTCCCAATGTCCAAGCCACAAGGTTGCTCCAGGTGCAGAACAGAGAAACTGCCCAAGTTTAGCTGTGCTGTGCATGTCTGACTTCATGCAAAATAGAACAGAAGTGGTTCTGGAACACTGGTGTCAGTCAGAGCCAAATGAAGGCAGCGACCCTCATTTCTGAAATTCATTTATCTCCACTGTCGTGTACTAAAGCAGCACGTTTCCCCAGACAGGCAGAATGTTTAAACTGACCTGATCCTGCACCTAGACTCTAGGTGAACTCCTTGAACAGACAAGTTTTTCCAGTGCTTAGGCAATAACAATTGGTATTTTTTCAACTTTTAAATTTAACTATACAGCTCTAAATATCATACAGCAGAATGGCACCTTAAGCTCTACACAAGCAGCTCATCAATAACTATTCATTTTCAGAAAGTGTCATTTAACTGTATTTTCAGGTCCTGACAGTATCTTTGAACAGACACTTAAGTTAGTCTTAACTTTATATTATTTTATGAAGCTGTATTCAACAGGCTACTTGTAGGGTGCTAGAAAAACAGTGGATTTCTACTCCTATTAAAATAGGCTTCCACAGGTTAATGTGGCTATATATAATATGCTGAAAGTCTTGTAGTGTTGGCCAACTTTCTGCAGTGTCCATTCTGTGTGACAGCACAAACTCCAAACTTGCAGAGCAGTTGAAGGTATCAAGAGTATTTGCATATGAAATGAGTAGTGTTGTTGTTTCTCAAAGGAAGAAGAGTCCATGCTAATGGATGACAGGGGGCACACAGAAGGAAAAGTACATCCACATTCTCATGTGTCAGACTTGTCAAAAAGCTCAGTATCTCCAGAGACCAGCTGGTCTCAGGACTTCCTGTTGTCAGACAGTGAGTGGGAAAACACAAGTGATGATGCCTGTTTCCTAGAAGCTGTTGAAGATGTGGAACTAGCTGAAGCTGCAGATGACAGTCTGAATTATGGCATGGAAGAAATCCCAGATGAAGTTCTTTTGGAAGCTTTAGGGAAAGAAGACCTCCACACTAAAGAAGGCAGCTAAGCACAGGCCTGGCCAGCAGTGAATGACACTTGTGTGGCTCATGCTGGTGTGAAAGGTCCTGCAGGGTGGTTCACAGGCACCACTCCAGAGCTGCAGGACAAAGAATGGAGTGCCCAGTGAACTTCAGCAGGCGTGAGGAGATCATGGAAGGCTACGTGGGGGCTGAAGAGAACGGGACTAGAATACTCATTAGGAATGCTGCTCCAAGCTCAGCACTTTTAATGCTCTTTGCTGCACAGTTTCTGTTTTGTTAGTTGTATGTCCAAGTTTTATTGAGAAGCCAACAAAGCCTTATTTCCATAAAAAAAGATTAAATTATTTATCAAATGCAAATTTAATAAAAATATTTGTTTATTCATCTTTGTTGAACCAGAGTCTGTGTTCTCTTTATGAATATAGTCTTCTCAAGATTAATAGGACAAGATTAACACCCAACATTGTTCAGAGTACAGAAGTGTTTTATTAACTGTGAGCACTATTTCCTTTCATTGATATTGTGAGACTATTTGACAATAAAAAGTTGCTGACTTCTTTTAAACACTGAAACAAAATAGAGTAACAATGATTAAACAAGCTTTAAGCACTGACAATTCTAATAACTGTTCCTACTGAATGTCTGAAAGTCTTAAAAGGCCATTTAATTTTTCTTTGATTTCTGCTCTTTTTGTGCAGCCAGAGCCTCTTCAAGTTTCATATTGATACTCTTAAAGTGCCTTTCTGCTCCTAGAATTCTCCGAGACTCCAGCAGAAGAGCAGGGAGGCTGGAAGTTCCATACTGTTGGTAAGGAAATAAAATTACAAGGCAACATTTTTAGCTCTTGGAAAGATCACTTACATATCAGTATTTATTTTTCCTCTAAAGTGGTGCAAGATGACCTTTAAAAGTGAACAGCCAAAATTAGAGTGCCTTCTGAAATGTGAGGGTTTCCCTTGCACAGGGCAGGTGTGTAAGCCTTCTCCACAGAAAATACCACGCCAGGTGCTGGGTACAACAGGGATGGATTCTAAGGCTACATGAGAAGTTACTCTGGTCATGACATACCAGCACTGTTCTCAGCATTAAATATCTTACATGGAACTGCCAGAGCTTTCCCTACTTCTGAACAACAACACAAAAAATTCATTACTTCTTGATTAAAGAAATTAATTAATTACTTCTTGATTGAAGATTAACTCACTGTTAATCTTCAATTTCTATTAAAAAAAGGACAACTAGGGACAACTGCTTTATTTCTATGTCCTTTGAATTCCTGGATACTGAGAGCAAGGCAGCAGAATCTGCTCTGAAATACTCCAGCTTCTAATATGAGACCAAAAAAACAAGTGAGATACTACAGTAAAGTTCAGCAGTGATTCTCAAGCTGCTTCCACAAAGACAATTAACATAATACTACTACTTAAGAGATGTTAATAGAGAAATGTCATAAATTAAAATAAAAACTTGGAAAACTGAAACACATGCAGAATATGTACTTACTACCACTTTTTTTTTGGGGTTTTCTTCTCTATAATCCAAACAGTCTTGCTGTAGCTCCTTTAAATCAGTAATTAATTCAATTGTTTGCCTCAAGGAAGATTTCCTTTCCTGTAACTCAGCAAATTCTCTTTGTAGTTGCGTCAGTTGCGGTTCAGCTCTGAAAGAATATCAAGACTTTGATGCTTACATCTGCATATTTATTGCATGAATAACTATGTGACCCTATTTCCTCTGAAGGAATTCTTAAAAGGTTGGTCAGAAACACAAAACACAGCTTACTATAGAATAGTGCTTAGGTAGAACAAGCATAGTACTTAAACAGGGGCATGAGTCCAAATACACCAAAAAGACCCAAACCTCTCTTCTGAGTCTGCCGCTCTTTTCTTAAGCATTTATGTTCTTGAAGCGTAGTTTCTTAAATACAAGGTGTTGTGCTTCTGCACACCCCTGCCTGCAAAGCTGTTGGTCAGTGCTTATGCTGAAGCATATTCAGGATCTACAAACTAGCTACACCTCTGCTAAATAAACTGCAGTGCTTAATCCGTTAAAGTGGCGCTCCAAGAACAGAGCACCAACAGTGATTTTCATATAACAGGGTTGCAGGAAAAAAAAACTAAAATGATCAAAAGATTAAAACACAACATATAAAAATGTGCAGACAGCTTTCAGGGCTTCAAATAGTTCTTTGAGAAAAGTTTGTCCATAGGACTACAAAGAAAAACACCTCTCATGGCCATAGAGAAAAGGTTTTTGCCCTGTTATTGTGGATCCAAGCCCGTGGTTCCCTAGAGTTACCTTACAGGGGGTGTGTTAAATGCAGCTTCAGTACAAAGCTTGTCACCAGCAACCCGAGGGCTTTGGGGAAGTCTAATGGTTCTTCCAACCACATAATTCCTGTGCTGGGTATCTAAATGACACTTAAGATTAATGCCAAGTTAGAGAGTGGCAATTGTGTGGCCACATGAGAAGGAAATAAGCCATGTACTAAGAGTAACCCCTGCCCACCTGCAGAGCTGAAATACACTCTCCCACCTCAAAAGCAAAGAAGTCCTCTGCATTACCTTTGTAATTTATGATCCAGCACCTCTGCAATTCAAATCCTAACACTGGTGTTCTTCCTGTCAACATATGGTGAGAAACACCCTCCCAGTAACTAGTCAGCTAAAAGAGCTTGCAAGAATGACTGCCTAGACAACTGAAATATGTAAAGGAGAGGTTATCACGAGCTTATGTAAAAACAAAAAGCAAAGTGGCAATTTCATCAAAATAAAATGAGAGAACAAAAGAAGTTACTTTCCCTTCCGAGTTACAAAATACCAGACTCTTTAAGTTCTTCAGGCTATTATTGTCCATTGTTAGATACACACCCAATTAGCTCTTCTCTGACTTGCACCAGTTGCTGCCTTTTCTTTTTGATGTTGGCTATTGCCTGAAACAAACAGTGAGCAAAGTCTGTGAAACAGTTTCTAAAACTTCAAAGGCAAACAACTCAAATTTCATTGCCTTTTTTTTCCTCTGAAGTTTTATGCTGATTGTCATTGTGGAAAATTGTAAGATACCAGATCTGATAAACGGCCATATGTTACAACTCTATTTGAAACAATTTAAAGCTGTTTAAAGTGTCAAACTGTAATCTCCATCCAAAAGTTTTCTTAAGAAACATTGGATTTACAAGCATAAAAAAGCAGTTTGTGACTTTTTCATTTCAAACATTACAAACTCTAGGAGGTTTTAGGTTTAAAGATGAAAATTAATGCGAATGTATGTTCAAGATGATTGCCATAACTAAGTAAGCTTTCTTTAATATAACATGCAATTTAAAAAAAAGCAACACCCAAAACTCATAATTTAAATTTAGCAACTAAAAATTTAATTTTAAACAAATGTCTAAGAAGCAAACTAAGGATAAATCTGAGTGGCTGTGAATGTTAGGTGTGTATTAAGATTTTCATTTCACATGCAGAGCAGTTTACCATATCACCCCAAGTCAACAAGGCTTTAGCATATTAATTGCTGCTTCCCAGGATAAGCTTTATCTTGACTATTTGTTAAAGCTATTTTGCCATTGAACATTCTGCAGAGGATGTTAACTTGGGCAGAAATCCAGACAGTGCCTAAGCTGCTCTGAAATCTCTCTTCTGTAGGGCATTCACCTCTCCCTGATGAAACCACTGCAATGTTTTTATGCCCTTACACTAGTGCCTCCTTCTGACAACATTCCTATTGCATTTTCAGCAAATTCCTACTTGCTATAAATGAAGAGAGGAACTGTCTTCCTCTGAACAAAAATTCTGCATCTATTTAGGGAATGCA
The DNA here is from genome assembly GCF_028551555.1 of Melozone crissalis. Classification (NCBI taxonomy): domain Eukaryota; kingdom Metazoa; phylum Chordata; class Aves; order Passeriformes; family Passerellidae; genus Melozone; species Melozone crissalis. The sequence continues at coordinate 26,682,354 of NW_026535784.1, read as the reverse complement.
GCTGCCTGAGTCTTCCCTTCTTTAAATTAAGCAATCCCATTCTATCCTCACAGGTTTCTATCTCTGCTGCTCTCCTAGATTTTATATTCATTTATGTTTCTTTAAGGTTAGCTCTCATTATTTAACTGGCTCTCCAGAGGCCTCACTCATTAAAAAAAAAACAACCAAAAAGCCAAAAGAGTAATTGACATGCACAGATCTTACCCATCCTAATGTGCACTCATTCTTTTTACACCATATAGCAGTACACATCTGGAGTTTGCAATCCACCACATTTACTCAGATCTATTCCAAAAATCCTCCTGTGGTTCCCTAACCTCTGTTTGTGCAGTTGATTCTGAGTACAGTACACCTTTCTGGAAATTATTTTATCTCTTCCAGTCAAGTTGTCAACATTTCAATGCCCACAACTGTATGCTCTACAATCTAGTGATATGTATGTGCTTACCTTAGCATTTTTCTTCTTCATATTCTTTAATTCCTGGACTCCTGCTATCTACAGAGAAGAATTATAGGTTGACAGGTCATCACTATCCTCCTAAAAACATGGCTGCAATAATTACTTTGGAATATCATAAAAAGTTGTTTTTTTTTTTATTTTTAAAAAAACCAACCCTGGTTCAAATGGACATCACCAGTTGTGTATTGACTCTTTCTCCTCATGCCAGAGGAAAACTGTTGCACAAAACGAGCTTGTGCAAATAATACTCCTTGTACCAATTCTTGTAATATTACCTTCCTTAATTTTTCTATATCTTTATATAGATGTATAAATCTGGTAATCCCAACACTTGTTACTGCTAATGAACCACTCAGAACTACAGCTTTAGTACTTGGCCACTGCACTTGGCACAAGTCCTGCAAAGTTCTGAGTTCATTTTACTCATCAGAATCACCTTGATCTTTCCTGCCAATAAATCACAGCATGGCTCAGGCTGGAAGGGACCACAGTGGTCACCTGGTCCAACCTCCCTGCTCAAGCAGGGTCATCCTAGAGCACGTGGCACAGGATTGTGTCCAGATGGCTCTTGAATGACTTACAGTTATGTTCAAAATGTTAATTAAAAAAGGATGATTTTCCCTGGAATATGTTAGAGGTCTTACTAAGAAGTCACTGAGACAGCACAAAAATTAAACCCACCTTTTAAACTTCTAGTCAATGAGCTTTGAAAGCAGTGTTTGACATAGCTGTATGCTCATCTAAATGATGCAGCTCACCAGTTTTACTACATAATGATTTAAATATGACCAACACTTCAGGATTACTGGATGCTTCCCTATTCTCAAAAGGTGACAATTTGGCAAAGTACTTGCATGACCCCAGTGTTGTGTCTAGAGGCAGTTATTGTGAAAACCTGTACAGAGGCAGCCAATTCTAACCTGCACACAACAAATTGTGTTTTCATATTATAATACTGACAACAGACTGGAAACTTTTACAGCTTGTAAAATGAATGTGTAAAGGGCAATATAAAACCATAGGTATTTTGACCACAGAACTGATTTTATCTCTGGTGTACTTACAAGATCAGTGATTTGATCCTTGAAAGCAGAAGAAAAGTCACTGATAGCCTTTCTGGAAATGTTTGATTCTATGCTTTGTCTGGAGAAGTCAGAGGGACAAAACATATTTGGTTTAGTAAAGGGGAAATCTCATCCAAAACCCTTCCTTTGAGTAACAAATGAAACCCAAAGTTAAGCAGATAGACAATGGAAGATCTTTCATATACCAGCAATAGCTTTATTTCTGCCTTGAAAAACAGCAGCTGAGATGTGCTGTTCATGTTTGGAAAAATATCAAACCCCTGGAGACCATGTCAAGATTACATGTGAAGAAACATTTGTATCATAGATACTTAATAATCCTTAACATCAGAATGTAACCATGCAGCACTGATTCCCTAAAGGAGAGCCCATTACCAAAACCACAGCTATTTCCTTTGAAAACTTTGAATATCCACTCATGGAAAAGCAGAATATTTACCTGTAATTTGCTGCTATCTTCTCAACTTCAGCCAGAACAATATCCAGTTCTGTAATATCTCTGGGAGATCTCTTCAGCTCTTTGGGACACCAAACCTGTACAGAATGTGGGTTATCCACTGGAACAACAGAATGAACATAAGCATTGCACAATTCTGGTACACATGGTGAAACAACACAAAAACTCTGGTGCCCACCATCAAAATAACCATCCAAAAGTTATGAGTATTTTAACATGAAATGTGAGAAGAGGAATATTCTAATTATTTCATCTGTCTTTGCCCGTGCAACTGTGATAGATTTACCTGGGAACACCTTAGAACTGGGATGATCAATGACATGTAACTTAATTCTTATTATTTATTGTTTCAAGCAAGCCAGGAACACATCAGTAAACTAAGTAATAAACTATGTAGTGTATGTAGATGTGATTTTTTTTGTGTTAAAAAACTATTAGCCTGAATTTGCAACTTGCATTACTCAAAGAATCACAAGCTTTTATATTTGTATACATTCTTTTATTAATACCCCATATGCTCCAAAAACCCCACTACACACAAATGCATTTCTTTAAACTTTGAAATAGCATTATAAACCAATTCCACAAGAAGTTAAACCATGTTTCTTCACACACTCCCCAGTGTAAATCCAGTACTAAAACGTGATGGGGTCCTGTTCCAAGGAAGCAGGATGACCCAAGGGACAGTTTCTTCCCACTGAAAAATGCCATTGTCTTGGAGCTCCCTGTCTCAAGGGACTTTACATCAACAGCTGCTCCTGCACTGCAGCCAGGGGTGCTCTGCCCCACAGCTGCTGCTCCAGGCTGCAGACCAAGGGATGTACTGACACCTCCTACAGCCCCACAGCCATAATTCCAGGCTTCCCTCCAAAGGAAACCAGGCTGCCTTAGAGGTGTAATGCACATCTATGCCTTACCCCTTCAGGACAGGAACAGCCACATCCAGGGATGCAAACCACGGGGATCAAATGGGGGGTCTACACCAAAACTGAAACTGAAACTTCCCATTTCTAGAAGCACTGTGTTGCTACATTCCAGAAATGAAAACCATTGAAAAACTTTGATCTTGAATGAAGAAAAGATATACGGGAGTTCTGAAAAGTGTACTTTACCAGAAGGATCTGATGTGTTCTCCTCTGAAGGCTGCTCCTTTTCTTCCTGGAATTCAGTATTCCGAGTTTTCTGTGACACGAAAAGCAGATTAACTTCCAGAAGAAATCCTAGGTTTACTCATCTGAACTCCTGAGAGATGACAATCAGGCAGCATGCAGAAAGCACTCCCTGACTGAAGCATCAGTAACATTTCCTTTGGCCTGTTCCACCAGTCCCAGCCCAGTGTCACCCTGCTGCAGGACAGAGGCTGCCTGACTGCCCTGGCCACCGATCCTCCAGCCACTGGCCAGGCAGCAGGGAGTGGAGTAATGTTCAAAAACACTCATTCAAAACTGAATGGCATTTAATTCTAACACACATTCAAAATTAATTTTATCAATATTCTTTTTCCCATACGCCTGTTCTGCTTCAATAGCAAACAAGTGCAAAGGATTCATGTTCCATCTAGTATGCCATTCCTTGAGAACATATATTCCAGATACAAAGAAGATAATTGAAAAAATGAAAGCATATACTCCCAAATCAGCAAGAGAATAGGCTACAGGATCCAGGAACACCTGGCTATTATATTCCTTGTTGATGTGACGACTTGTAGCTTTGGGCTTTTCACTTGGGCACCTCACTGGAATACTCTGAGGACTGATTATCTGGGATACAATTAAGTACTAAGAAACAAATGGAAGGTCTTTCTCTGCCCCAATCCTCTAATGCAGGCATGGCATGAAGTAAACTAAAACTAAATTGACTGAAAATAATCATGAAACTTTTTTGGTACCACAGTCTCCTTAAGGGGCTCCTCTCCAGCACCAGCTGTGTTGAATTCCTGAGCATCACCACTGGAGGGCTTTGAGCAACGCCGTTTTTTACTGGGAAAAGAAAAACATGCACTGCTACCTCTGAGGAAGGATGAGCCATACACATACACAAAACCCTGTGTTTTGGGGAACATTTTGTACAGCTGTATCTCATACAAGTACTATTAAAGTTCTTACTTGAATTCATTAGCAAGACAACTTCAGATTTGAACCAAATTGGATTATACATAATAGAAATATACTAAAATTTTAATTCAAATATTTTAGAAATAATTTTCTTTGTTACGTACAATTGAAGTAGAACACTTTTCCCTTCAAATCTAAATATCTAAAGATTAAATTAAATGCTGACAATTTTATTTTTTTCCAACAGACCGTGTGTCTGTATTTTGCCTTTGTGGTGCTGAAACACGACCGAGTGCCTCGTTTTGTGACTGTTCCTCTCCATAAGCATCCACAGCAGTACTGTGCAAAGGGTGATCTAAAAAGAACAAAAAATAAACTGTGTGAGCACTGCTCCCATCTGTTAAGGCAAAGAGCACTGCCAGCCATTAAGCATTTAGTTAGAATATTTGTGGTTTGCTAACTAATAAAAAGGAAGTTCTTGTTACAAGTGTTATTTGAGTATTACGAAAAGATATAGAGTGAAAGGTTTCATAGTTTCTGTACCCATCCACCTTCTATTTCTTTATGAACCCAAACCAAGCTCAGCATGTACACATGGCACAGAACAAGTAAAATACTTGGTACAGTTTAATTCAAGTTCTTCCTTGCTATGGCATATGTAAGCCTTCTACACATTTAAACAATTACTTTCTTTTTTTTTTAAATAAATTTTTAGTAAATGTAGAATTCTTGAAGGTAGCTACCAAAATAGATTAGAACTCTGAAAAATTTAGGTTTCAGCATGCCTTCCACAGTATAAATTTCTTTTTCAAGCACACTGCCACAAAACTTTTGTGTTGGTTTACATAAGTGTCAGTGGGCATCCTTTTTGCAGTCTAAATACATACCACAGAAACAAGAGCTTTTCATTTTGCAGCCTTGCCTTACAAACAACCCTTTTGCTAAATTGTTTTTTATAGCTCATTGTCAATGTAGCTAAGCTGCATTTATAGTACGTGGTTTGCTCAGAGTAATAACTATTACAGCTGAGAAACAGCTCTTAAAAAAAAAGTACAGATAGCTATAACAGAGGACTCCACACAGAAGAGCATCTACCCCATCTAAATTGATTCTCTTCCTGTGTATTGAGGCCTCATTACACAAGTCCAATATAAAACATGGAAGTGGTTTCAATCCTTCACCACAAATTGTATGGCTTTATGTAATTTCTTTAAGTAACACCTGAGAGTGGCAGAAAAACACCCCTGCAAATGTCCAGGTCTACTACCATGAATATTCTTACAATGGTAAAAATGTCACTTCATAATTTGTGTAATTTAATAAAGAATAAGTTAACTTTGGGTTTTAACTGTGAGTTCTTACACAACTGCAATACTATGATGTGTGAAATTCTACCATTCAGACTATAAAGGTGGAATAGCCAGTACTTTCCCATTAACTTTTATTTGCACATACTACAGCATTATTCCTGTTACTTCCTAAATTACAGAAAATAACAAAAACTCCCATCTGTCTTTCCTCTCCGTTACTTTCTCTTGCAAAGAACCAAAACCTTTTCCTAGGTAAGCACCTGAAGTATTTTGTCCATGTGGTTGGTTTGTGAAAAACATGCATTAAATGACACTCAAGATAATACTAACCAAAGGAATCATCAAGCTCATCAAGTTGGTTTCTGTCTGCTACCTTCAATATCCTTGAGACATCTGGTTCCTCAAGTGGAAAAGATTTCACACGAAGATTGGAGTTGGTTTTGTGCTCCTGGATGGGGATGAATTAACAGCCACTTTACCCAGCTCTCTGAATGCACAGCAGATTAAACGTGACAATACACTTCAAGAACATTTGGCTAGGAATACACTTAACCAGAACCATATTGACTCCTAAGCTATGACATAAGGATTTGGAGCATATTTTTGTCTCAGGCTGTGGGGTTTTTCCATTAAAAGAAGCGATGGTATAAAATGTTTATGTTCTGCTATTTGATACTATATTCTGCTGCAAGCTTTGTCTTATTTCATAAACCTATACAAGCTTAGAAATCTTATAACACTCTAATACCTGGTTTCTGTGACATGTAGTCTTTCTTTTCAGGCATTAAAATATTTTTCTTCCATTTCTATATCACATAAATTTCCACCCTGTCCAATTTAATTATTTTCATCTTAAGAAACTGAAAAGCTATAGAGCAACTTCTTATTAAAAAATGGTGGAATTTACAAATCAAGGATTACAGAGACACTTCTGTAAAGCAGAAGGGTAAGGGAGAATGACACTAGTTAATGAAACAGTTGTATGCCATTCACAAGATGCACAAGTGACTTTCCTCACTAATTTCTGTGTGTACCTGTAGGGTGAATTATAACCAGAAAAGATTGACCTCTGGAGCTTTTTAATTTTACCCATGCTTAGCAGTGCCCCAGCATTTCTATTATAGTACCAAATATACACATCAACTACTTTCTCTACAAATCTTCTTTTATGAGATTGTTTATAAACTTTTTTCTGTTTGAAAGTCAATGATCCATTTTGTGCTACACCTAAAAGGAAAAAAGAAAACTCCACAGCAGCAGCCCAAGCCCACCCCAGCAGTTCCCAGTGCAAAGCAAGCCCTGCATTAACCCCTGTGCATCCGCCTCTGGGGACAATGCCATAACATAACATAAGGGCACAGTGACACAACACAGAATCACAGAATTTCCTGCACCGGCAGGGACCCACAGGGCCTTGCACAGGATACCCCACGAGCCACACCCTGTGCCCAAGAGCACCGTCCAAACAGTCCCTGAATTCTGTCAGGCTCGGTGCTGTGACCACTCCCCTGGGGGGCCTGGGCCAGTGTCCAACCACCCTCTGGGTGAAAAACCTCGAATATCCAACCTCAACCTTTGAGGCCGCTCCCCTTGGTCCCCTCGCCGGTCCCCAGAGAGGAGAGGTCAGTGTCTGTCCCTGCAATCCCTTGGTGAGGAAGCTGAGCCCACTCCGAGGGCTCCCTCCCCTCAGTGTCCAGCTGAGCGGACCGAGACCTCAGCCACCCCTCACACGGCTTCCCCTCAGCGCCCGTCACCTTGCCCGCCTCTGAACACTGCAAAACCGACACACTGGCGGTCTGAATTCTGCCCTGCCTAGCCAAACTTACCTCTGGCTTATAGCTGGTACGATTCTTCTTTATTTTCTTCTTTGAGGACATTTCGCTGTTCAGTAAACACTGCTGAATACAAAATCGAGGATGAAGTTAGTGAGAAATTGTCCCCGATGGAACTCAGCTTTCTCAGTGTGGGCACTTGGGAGAGAACGGACTATCTTTGTTACCTCAAGCTATTCTTTGTTCCCTCAGGCTATTGGGCTCAGCTCACTCCAGAAGCGGTACAAGCCGGTCCCGCCGGCCCGGCCCCTCAGGGCAGCCTCCCGCCGCCTTTGGAACGCGCGCGCCGAGCGGGCAGGAAGGAAGGGGAGGAGCGGCCGGCCGGAAAGGGAAGCGGGACCCGGGACGGCGCCGCCGCAGCCCCGCTCCGCCGGGAGAATTCACCTAACCCCACTCCCCTCCGCAGTTTTCTGTCAATGACTCTGATTAAGTACAAAAAATAAACCACAAGAACGTCCGGGTTTTTTCTCCCCTCCCTTTCCCTAAACTGACGCTGTGCATCTGGAAAAGCGAGTCAAAGAGATCGCTTCTGCAAAGATAAGGTGAAAGATGCGGTCACAAACAGTTCAGAAATTTATTTAAACAGCGCCAAAAAAAAGTAGGCTTTAGCTTGAAAATATAAAATTCCATCTCTGGCAATTAAAGTGTTAAGAGGAGATTTAGCAATTTGTCACGTCCCGTCAGTCGGACGGACTGCCACACCTCTGTATCCACTGGCGGTGATGACACCCACACACACCCCTTTGGCTTTAGCCAGGCAAACTAAAACACTGAAACACACACTTCAGGCTTAAGAGGCGGTAAGCTCTCTGTCGGCTTCAATTTTGCTGGCTATAGCACCTAGCCCCTTGAGCCACAAATAAGACAGTACAAATTTGTTTCTGTAGTGATAGATGCTTTTCCAGAAAGGTTTCTTCAATAGAACGTTGTTAAGAACATAAACCTTGGATCCAATTCTCCACCATTGCTCAGCTATCTCCAGCAGGTGACGTGTGGTGACACTTGCCTGCCTTTCCAAGCAGCATACACACAGATATGAGTATGTTATTCAGTAAGTGACAAAATCTGGTTTAGGTTTCTCGTAGTATGGAAGAAACGTATAAAAGAAAATAGAAAATTACGTGAGAGGAGAAACTCTACAGTGAGTAGGAGCAGAAATTTGCTTAGCATCTTGCACTGACATCTATATTCTCATGGAGCTTTAAATAATGTGTGGGTGGTGGTCCTTCCTCGACCCTGCTCTGGTAACTCCAGCCCTGAAATCTCTCAAACCATACCCCCTGGATTTAAGCCAAATGCAGTGTGAGGGCAGGATTAAGGAAACCCACTACCACCCAGGCAGTGTTTCAGAAAACTCCACCTTTCACTTAAGTCATCTGAGGTGATGGTAAGAACGCAATTGCCAGGAAAAAGACAAAAATAAAAGATTTGCTTGTTTCGTAAAGTACTGAAAGAGCAAGTTACATACAAGAGCATCCTTTTCCTACAAATATTGGCCAACACCTTAAACATAAAGAGTTACTTTCCAAAAGCAAAAGTGTAAACAACCAGCCTTTAGAATGTATTCAGTATGTCTGTAGCAGTGGAGTTTTAGACCCTGTCAGTTAGAACATTACACCTGGGCTTGTTAGTCAGCAGCATTTTTCCTTGATAAACAAACACATCACAGCATTGAAATGCAGAAATATTTATTTTGGTTTCCTTCATTGGTTTTGAAAATTGTTTTGGTTTTATAAAACATAGAAATAGCCAACACTAAGCAAACATTTGAATTTCAATGTAAAACTACTGCTCTAACAGTTGACTTGGATTTGTGTACCTGAATTGTATACACATACGAAATTATGCTACAGAGTAGTGCATTACAATCACACACAAATCTTAGTGCAAACCTTGTTGTGCTTGTATTTTACATATATCCATGTTTTCAAAAAACAGCAATGAATGTTAATGCAAAACCAACTCTGTTAAGGATAGCAAAAGACTTATGCTGGAATAAGGCTTATTTCTGCTGATTTTTCAAACAAAAGGTAATAACTAGTTTTTATTTTGCAATTTATCTGGGAATTAGGTTTTGATCCCTGAACAAATACCTATCCTGGGCCAGCACACAGTTCAGTTGGCATGTATAAATCATTCCAATTGCTGCAAAGCATCAGGCAAAAACATTCTACCTGACCTATTTTGCTGTTCAGTGAAGGGTACTCAGTGGCTCATACATAAAGCACAGGAAACAGGTTATGTCAGAAGTCTTCCACTTAGAGAGGGCCTGGCACATTTTTATAAAAACACATTTTAAATACAAGTTCATTACAGGGCAACAAGTGTCTGGTACAGGTGCAACGTTTACCCTGACTGTTAGCATAGCCCAGCCTTCTGATTTGGTTTTTAGGTCTCTAGTGTTCTTGCCAGAGTTGGGATCTGCTCATTTGCAGGGCTGGCACCACTCCAGAACCATGCTAATGTAGCAGAGGCTACACTTGCTGAAAGAACTGCATCCACACAGTGCAGAACCACCATATGCAGACTCTGAGGAACTTCTATTCATCAATCTTCTTTGTGGGGAGTGCTGACTTCTACCTTATAGAGGTACATCCCATAACTGGCTGCACATGTAGAGGGGAGATACAGCTCAGATGCCTTGCCCCAGTTAACATTGGGACTAACAAAAGATGTGATACCAGCCATGCAAACTGTAAGGGTTTGGGTTTTTTGGTGGTTGGGTGGGTGGGGTGGTTTTGAACAGCTTAAGTAATTTTTCTGAGAATGCAGGATACTTAGAGGCATTTTCAAAGCTGCCAAATCCTTTGTGGAATTGACAACTGCAAAACACACTGCAGACAGCAAACATGCTGGCAATAAAACCTTAGCTCCTTGGTGAAGGTGAGTCCCATTTTTGACCAAGGAAATATTAAATAACTTACATATAGTTACCATTTACAGTTAAGGCTCTTTTTGGAAATTGTAGGTCACCATAAAAACAGTATGCAACACGACTTGACAGTAAGGCAGTGTTCCATTTCTTCAATGTTCCTATGGCAAGTACCCATTTTTGTACAAGTTAATGATTGCACAGTTTCCTTCCCTATTTTTGCTGTAGTCAAAATACAGATACAAAGGCCAACAGTAGACAGACATGTGCCATTTTTCTCTTCCATTTGCAGTTACATTTTGGCATTAGCATAGAGTTCATCTATCTGTGACTGGAAGTATTTTCGCAGTTCTGGTCTCTTCGCCTTCAGTGTTGGTGTCAACAGGCCATTTTCAATAGAAAACATTTCAGTGTGCAGGACAATGTCTTTCACCTGGAAAATAAAAAGTTACTAGCCAAGCTGTATTCCTTGAAATAGACAAGACTGTTACAAACTTGCCCAGACATCTTACCAAAGCTCATCACTTGAAAAGTTTTCCAGACACAAATTAAAAGCAGTGTTTGGAGAATCGGATCATATTGGTGTTGACAAGTTTAAAAAATTAGGTATTTGGTTCTCATAAGCATCATACCTGTTCAAATGACTTCAAACCAGACTCTTTCCCAACTCTCACCATGTCCTCCAGAATATATTTTTTTACATCCTGTGGATACAGAAATATGTTATATAGCTTCATGCTTCCATAAGCAGCAACTTGAAAAAGCTGATGCAGAACATTTAACAGTTCAGCTAGACATGCCCCTTACCTTGTTTCTGCATAGCTCTTGATAGGAGCCTTCACATCCCCTTTTCTTGGCCCAGCTGTTCAGAGTCTCAGGATCAGGTACCACAACACCTACTAAGAAGGCCTAAAAAAAAAAAAAAAAAGAGAAACACTTCAGTTCCTACACATTTCATTGGGGAGCATTTTTGATCCTGCTGTAAAGTCAACAGCTTTCTCTGATACCTACCTGAACACAGCAAGTGCAGTTCAGTTCAGCTGAACTGAAAGAATTAAGATCCACATTTTTCTTCACATTTGAAAACCCCCAAGATATCCAGGTTCTTTCTTGGTATGCATGGGTTTTTCTGTTTTGTTTTTTTGGTTTTTCCCACTGCACAATGTTAGCAATTTATATACAGTCATTAATATGCAAATTAGTTTAGTTTCACTACCTGGTGTGAAACTAAATCCAGAAACATGCTATGTAACTGCTGGAATCCAATCACAACCAAAATGCATAATGATAATAGTTTACAATAAAAATTTAAATGTCAGTCCCAAAATTTGGGGTGAGGGGAAGGAAGAAAGGAAAACTTTGCTGCAGTCTTCCTTTGCATTAATTTTTAAAATTACCTGAAAAATGCTTACCTGCAAGCTCTCTCCATGGACAAACACCTGTGCAACAGCTTCACATCTCAGATACACATTCTCTATTTTTTCTGGTGCTATGTACTCTCCCTGGGCTAGTTTAAATATGTGTTTTTTCCGGTCAATGATCTTCAATGTACCATTCTGTTGGCAGAAATAACTTTTACTCAGAGGAGGCACTTCAGGTGAAAAACCAATCTACACACCATAGGCATGCCACACTGGCACAATGAAACTGTGTTAAAATCAGAGAATAGTCAAACTAGTGTTAGAAGAAAATAGGTTATGTATCCATCTAATCTAAAGTGGGGAAAGCCTCAGCACTGACACTGTCAATCCTTTTTTAGGCCCAGGCATACAGATTCAGCTACAACAGTGATTATCCACAAATTCTTGTCTTTCACCTAACTAATTCTGTTCAATAGCAAATGTTTTCTAATATATTTATTAAATTTCTGCCAGTTACTATGAAAGTATTATTGCAGCTATGTAAGTTAACTTACTGGTAGCCACTTGCCAATATCTCCTGTGTGAAGCCAGCCATCTTTGTCCAGAGCCTCTGCTGTTTTTTCCGGATCTTTTAAATAGCCACGAAACACATTTACCCCTTTAATACACACCTGAAAAGAGCCATTTGTTAATATGTGCCACAATGAAGGAAAGTTAGCAATCACTACTATAAAAAAATTCATCTCCAATGATTCTTAATGCCCATTAAAAAGGCAAGAGGAAATTTGTGTTTGTACAGGAATTTCTCATGGTTTTTGGAGACCTAATGTTTTCCATTGGTATGAAATTGAGTAAGAAGCAATTGGAAGGATCTGATCTCTTCCAGTCTAGCAGTAGTCTTCCTACCCACTATTTGAATAATTGGAACCTATCAGAAGAAATTTGGTTTTATTTATGTGAAAAAATTCTGCTGCATCCAGAAATACGATCTCTCAGCCTGGCAACATTTTCATTTCAGCTTTGGTAAACAGCAGGGGCATTGTGCTAAAACTAATGGAGAACAAACCAGTTGGGTATCAAGCAAATGGCATTTGTTGCCCAAAAATTAGGCTAGAAGGAATTACTAATGTGGCACAGCAATCAATTTTTGAAAAACGTTCAGTGCCTACCCAGTATGCTGGTGAGCTACAATATAATGAACATGAGATGTTGTCAATAGGAGGGAGATCAGAGTACTAGTGAGGGTTCTCATGACCTTATGGAGACAGTAACAAACTTGGGACCAAACTAAAGTATTATTTGCAAAGCAACTAACTTCTGTTCTAAAAAAGACCTTATCTGGAAGGATACAAATAAAAGAGGACTCTACGTGTTCCAGTCAGGTCAAAGACTGAATAATCAAATGTTAATTTTTCACAGCCCCTGAGATCACAGCAGGTCACAGCTTTTCCCAGTAGAGACAGCCAACCATTTATCTGTATCCTGCTAGCTGGCACTGAGACCTCTTCTGCATATGCTCATATATAATTCTATTCACATATTTATTCTTCTTGACTGGCAAAAGTGAAAATCAAGGCTGACAGAGCAGAGAATATTGCAAGCTTACTCTCAGAGAAGGGGACTAGAAATATTTAACCCAGATAAAAAACAGAAAATAAGGAAGAATATTTCTTTTAGGCAAATGCATAAGGAGAGCCAATTCAAAAGCAATGGGCTTTGAGTTCTGTGAAGCAAGTTACAATACTTTTTTGTTATATTTCGAATAGTTTATACTGAGGAAATTAGGCCTGAAAGACTAAGAGGGCAGCTGATACATTAAGGAGCTACCATTTTTATTCAAGTCCAAGTAATTCCTAATGCAGCATATTTTCACATTAAGTGAAAGCAAAACACTTTTAGGAGACTCTAAAAAACTATTTAACTATTTATCATTATAAGAATTTATACTCAGTTCCTCTAGCAAACCAATCTCTAAGAACATACTGAAAGTGAAGCAAAATGTGCTGTTGAAGACTACATATGGAGTCATATGCAAGACAGAAGACTTTTGACATTGTTCTTCACTTGCAAGCAGTTTCCCACCACGAAGACCAACAAAATCCTTGAGTATTTCTGGGAGTTAAAGCTCAATGATTTGTTTCTAGTCTCATACGAATCACAACCAAAACAAATAAATATTATAAATCCTTATAAATATTATAAATCCTAGCCACAGATCAGTTACTTGCTTAAGTTACTTTTAATTTCTCACTTCCCCAGTTGCCTCCACATGAAAGACACCACAGTAAATCTGCTTTCGAAGCTTGGGAAAAATAAATTACTACATGAACATCTCTTCAAAGTAGATACAAAGTTAAATCTGTATACACTTAATTTTGAAAAAATACTTTAGAAGACAGCATATAGCATCACATGTAAAGCTGAGTCCTCAAAATGCAATTTGTAAAACATACGTGTTCAATTTGTGCAGATTGCATTAAAAAGTTCAGAAAAACGTGCAGGCACAAATCACAAATCACCAGCAACCTTCATGGCACTTGATGTTCATTTCTCAGAAGTTCCCAGCCACTTTAAGTGACCTCATCTCATCTCTTAACTTTGTATCTATTTTGAAGAGATGTTCATGTAGTAATTTATTTTTACCCAAGCTGGGTAACTGGCTGTATGCATCAGCTGCTCTCTGGCCCTTGGCAGCAGGGTGGGAGGGAAGCCCTCTGCCAGCATTCTGCTGAAGGGTAGCTGCACCATGAGGTGGCCACACTTCCCAGCTATTCCACAGCTGGAAGATGTTGCCTTGTCAAACAGCCTTATGTATGGTCATAAAACCATCTGTTAGCCCGTGGGATAACATTGCTATGTAAGCTCTTTTCCCTCCCCCCATTTATATTTCCTGATTTGTTTCTGTGAATCATTAACAAGTATGGCATGCAGGCATCTTAGATTTCATGTAGCAGGCCATGTTTAGCACTTTTACTAAACTCAGTTATTTCAGGAACAAAAAAAAAAAAATTCCAAAAATTCCCAAGAGGGTCATATTGCCTTTCTTACTTACCTCACCCTCTCCTTTGGCAGCCAAGTAATTCATTTCTTGTACATCAACAAGCTTGATGATATTGCATGCCATTGGTGCTCCAACATGACCTATTAAATACAGTAACACTTCAATAGCCTGATGCTTTTTAGTCAGATTCTGAAAAAAATAAGCTGCTTACATACTGAAGAAAGATGGAAAACTGATTTCTGGTAGCTTAAATTTGCCAGGACTGCAACATTAATTTCTCAGATATCCCTAAGAATGTTACAAGCTGAACCATGTATTCAAGCTTGCTTTTTCTTATAATCAGGATCCTCACTCTACAGACATATTTAAGTAGCAGAAGTCCCATACAGTTTCCATTAGCAATATTATATCAGTTAGGGAGCTAGAGATGTAACAGCTCAGGGAAGTGCACACGCTTGATTCCAAACACCAAGAAATGGCATTTGTATTTCCACAAGTGCCATTATACACAGAAGATTTGTGCTTGATAGAAACTACAAGGGTTAATACTGTGACCTCCCCTCTCCTAAAGCTACTTCAGCTTACAAGAACAAATCCTAGAAGTTTGAATTACTGAGCATTCATAGCTATTTAGGGTAGAAATGTCAAGCGATCTCTTCAATTATTTTTATTTCACTTGAAGAAAACCAATCTTATCACTCACGATAGGTGAAGAATAAATAAAGTGATCTGGGATAAAGTTAGTGAAGATTAAACAAAGTAAGTCATCAGGGACCTCTAAAAATTTCACTAATCCTAAAATTTAACAGACAGGTAGACAGCTGAACATCATACCTGCAGTCCAGTCACCAGGCAATGACAGGGAGCATCCAGCTGTGCATTCAGTCTGTCCATAACCTTCATAGAACTAGAAGGAGAAATCAAAATATAATCTAAAGACCATTACTTTTCAACACAGTTTCTTCATTAAAATGCAATTAATATTATGTTTATTTTCTTCTAATTGTTTAAATTTGAGTGTACCAAAACCCTCAGCACCTTCTAAAAAACCCCCTGAAATATTAGTTTTATCACAATACAGTTTTAAATGCTAATATTCCACCTTCAGTTCCAATATCTACTCCAAAGTTTCACACAGCATGTGACACCTGTGTAGACTAAAACAGAAAACAGCAGAAGAAGCAAGAAAGAAGTGAAGAACCATAGCACTAGCAGTGACTTCATTCACATAATTTAAAAATAGGCTTGTCTGAGACAGCCAGAAATGGAATCCCTATGCCCCATGACAGTTCTGTGATTGCTATACACATGACAGGCTTCCCTTTTCTATGCAAAACACATTGTTACACCAGCACACCACTGAAAAACTTCAGGAAATTATGGAAGCCTGACATTTTAGATGATTTTGCTTTCTATCCTTGAAATTTAATTTTAATTGAATTTATTTAATTTCAACACATTTGTTCTATTTTATGCCATTGCTGTTGAATTTTACCTCCAGAAGCTTATACTTGGAAGAGGCTCTGAAGATAAATGCAACATGTGCAAATTGATTCACCTCATGTTCAAAACAGCAACACTACAATATTACCACACTGATTATTAGATTTTCTACAGTAGTTAAAAATATTTCTGTAAACAAGGCAAACTCCAGAAAATTAAACAAAGTAGGTAATTTATTACTTACTGCAGCCCACAAAAAAAGTCTTTCCTAAGACAGGTCAGCTGGTTACTTCAGTTAAAAGACTTTGGGATGAATACAGAAACTTCAGGGGACTGAGAGAAACTCAGGAAAAGAGCATGCACTTGTATCATCTCCAAGAACACTAGAAAGAGTTATCCATATAATCAGACTGCTAGACAAGCTCTAACAAGGGAGCTCTCTAAGGGAGAGTAGAGATGTTAAACACTCCAGGTGTTAAAATATTTAGGGTTTGGGACTTAAGGCCAGGCAACTCACCTGACAACCAAGAGCTGCTCTCAAGAAGGTCAGTACACTTGCAGACACAGGTGCTGCTCCTGTGATCATCAGCTTTACTCTTCCTCCCAAACTTGCCTACAACAGACACAAGATACTGTGGACACCAAAAGCATTTCAGAAATATTTCCAGAGTCATCTTCTATGACACCCTTAGCCACTGTTGACATACAGTGCCACCCACAAACGGTAGAGAGTAAAAGTGTAGTCCTGCTATTGCAAGCTGTTTTTCTTGCAGTGTTTCTAGTCTCATTATTGGCTGGAAGATACAGAATCTCAAAGTATCTGTACATGGTGTCACTGCAATGCAGACCCTGCAAAAAGGAGCTTAAGCCATGGCCTTACAGTGATGGCTTTATATTTAACTGCCTTGTATCAGTTTCTCATACACCCTGAACGCTACAAAGAGCAGCAACACAGGCACGTTGTACTGCCAAGGTTAAGGCCATATCAAGTGAGGGTCAGATATAACAGCAGGCATGACAAACAGGGAGAAGACAGTGGGAGTTCCAGGTGGCACTGTATCATACTTAGCATTCTTCCTTCAGAAGGACAATGTTTGCTTTCAAAGCAGTAAGAGAGAAGCACCAGACTGCTTCAGAGTGACTTCCTTAGTACAGTTAGCTGATACTACGACAACTAAGGGAATTGAAAAAATGAGGTTGAAAATAAAAAGCCAGCTCTGATTTTTACTCTGAGTAGCCAGGTAGTCTTAACTCAGTGAAAAAGCCATACCAAATTATAAGTATTGGTATGAAATCCAACAATGGCAAAGTTTAACTCGGAGGCTTTCAAGCATACCTGTATTTTACGGAAGATGACTTTATCCCAGAAACTGTTATTTCTAACTATGCCACTTCTGAGTTCTGCTTCTTTCCTCTTGGAAGCGAAGTCCAACAGCCACCTCTTTATTGAAGAATCTGCCTGCCCAAAAATCTATTAAGAAAGATGAACTATGGTTAGAATTCTCATAGATTACCATTCCCTTTTTCTTACATATGCATGCATAGACACTCTTAACAGTGAAAACCAAATAAATGAAAGCAACCTTTATTGATAGGCATCTTAATTCTAGTAAGAAATACTTGTGAATTTTTATTTTGACCTCAGTTCAAGAGTTGAAATCAGCACTTAATTCTTGATATCCATCAAAATGTGTGATGTTGTTTCAATGCATAATTTCTTCATTAACATGTATGAATGAAAATGGATGGTTTACTTCTCTTTTCTAGTATCATCAAAATCCAAATTAAGCATCATCCTCAGCTTTTTCTAAAAAGAATCCTACCATAATACATAATGCAAAACATGGTGTTGTGAGGAGATGCAGGTCACTTCAGAAATACCAAATGGAGATCTGTCTTGCATATACAAATTTGCCCTTTAGATCACTTTTCAAAGTCTCCTTCTAGTTGTTCTTAGGAAGGCAGAGAGCAGGCTCAACAGCAAGCCAAACATTAGTACATTCATTTGGAAAGAGGAAGACAGCACTATGACTGAAAGCATGCAGACTGCAGCATTATGTCCCCCTGCTATGGCAAGTCCCCAACTTGCTGGCTTCACATGCTAGGTCACTGCAAGGGTGGGTGAGGTGGAAGCCTCAGACTAAAGAAGCAAGAGGAAATCATGAGAACAAAGTCCCAAACTTTGACTGTGCTTCTCAAATTCCAGTAGAGAATGTGTGAGCAGAATAAGAAGCTACATTTTAAGTACTAAAAGCTAGTCTCAGGTTTTCTTCCCCTCCAAATGAATTCCAAAGCCAAACAGAACCTTGTGTTACTTGGTGTTTCTCTAGCCTCATGATCAGAGAAATTTCCTGGCTAAGACAGCATAGACAGCTCTGCCACTTCTTTAGCAGTCATAGGATTTATTATATCCTTTAGCTCCCCTGGCTGTACCCTAAAAGGAGTCAGTCACCCATAGGCAAAAGGCCAGTTAAAATCTGAAGCTCAGGAAAGAATCTACTTTCAAATTCCCATCTCAGTTAACTGTGAGCAGGCACGCAGCACACACAGGAGAGTGAGGCTACAGACACCTCCCCAGCACTCCCAACTAGCTGCTTTACAGTTCTCCCAGCTAGAACACACTCTGGCTGCCATGTAGGAAATTTGTCTGTGTCCAGCAAACACAGGCAAACACCTGACCTTGCTTTGCAAATTCCACTCCATGAGTCAGATGCTAAAAGTGTGGCATGCAGATGCCAAGCCTCATTTTCGTGTTGTAGACTAGACTTAAATAACTTGCTCAGAGCAAACACTAAGTCATGAATCGACACAGAGAGAATCAAGTCCCCTAGTCAGACTTTTCAATACTAGTATTTGCTGCCTGAAAGTGTTTTAATGCAACAAGTGCTATTCCCTGCATTTTCAGCTCTCTTTTAAAAGAGATGCACACATTTGTTAGCACGCCAATTTAATATCCCAGACACAGCAGTTACTCTTACTCTGGCAGCAGAAACTTTATGGAGTCTTTTAAAAGCCTGCACTCATGCCTGTAGACTTACCTTGTCAAACATTCTGTTCAACAGTCTTGGTACTACAGGAAATACAGTTGGCTGCAGTGTTTTTAGGTCATCCATGAGTAGCCTGATATCCCCTTGAAAGAATCCTATCCGGGCTCCATGGCACAGAACCACACACTGTTAGAAAAAAGTAAACACTCTGAAAACACAGGAGGTACAATGTGCTCCAGCTCTGTATGTAGGACAGTCCTATGCGATGTGGATTGACCTTAAACCCTCTCAACTTCTGGACTAGTTTTGTAGCATTCTCACATTAAGACAGCACTAGAAAGATCAAGTAGCAAGACACATCTGGTGTACACAAACCATACCTTCAAGCTTAGCACAAAAGCCTCTATCCAAAAAGGGCAGTTGCTCAAATAAGGTAATGCCAGTAACTCAAGAGCAGGCAAAAGACTGAAAAGGAGAACTTCTCCATTTGAAATAATTAGCAAGCTTATTTAAAAATATTGACTTGTTTGTCCCCTGCTTTATACCTAGAAATTCTGCATTTATAGTCCACACATGCTATTTTACTAGGCCAGTGAGGATTTCTGCATACTTGCTACTTCATTTCCAATCCTTGCACTCTGGTTTTCCTTCTCATTTCACAGGACTGATGTGAGCAGAGGACTTGTTCTTGATCAAGATGCTCTTCAGAAGATTCTAGCAGAGCCAGAGCTTATTTCTGTATCACTTCAGACCCACATAAAGGTAGGCAGACTAAATCCTGTTGTGTTTGACATTTTCTGTCTAGAAACCAGAAGACTAGGAGTTTCACCACCTACTTTACACACCTCACTTTATTTTCCTACTTTTTCAGTGTTTAACATCTCTCCTCTCCCTTGTGTTTATACCTATCTGCTTTTCCTTCATTCCCTACTATCCATCCTCTTATTTACTGCATGAGACATGCTAAAGTGTCACTTTCCCCCTCTACCTTATATTTTACCACCATCTGCTAAAAGCAGCAAATATCAGTCCTTATGGACTGAGCAGCAACTTGCCTTTACTAAGCAGGAACAGTATAATTGTCAAGCCAAGTTCATTGACGCTCTAACTTCCACATGATGCCAAAACCAAGGAAAAGTCAACTTTAAAACAGGACTGTACAGACTGGTTCTCACAGAGAACCAAACAGCAAGAATTCTTTTCTACTTTCTACCAATAATGTCTTATTATAGCTATGCCACCTATTTTGTACAGGCAGAGCAATACTGCAATCCAAACACTCTTTTAATTTTTTCTTTTAAAATGCAAGTTCCCATCCTGTTTCTACTGCCTAATCAAGAGCAGAGCTGTTTGTATGTTCTGATGCAAGATAGGGGAGTAGAACAGACATGGAGGTATAACTGATATCAAGGTGACCAGGAAGAAAAAGTGCTGAATGCCCAAAGGCACCTGTAGACCTCAATTGTGTACTATTCCAAATCTTTGTGGCATATACACACAGACACATATATATATGCACACATATGAATATAGACATTTTTGCTTATATATGTATACACACAGACTTTCTACAGAAAACTTAGGATTCCTAATGGAAGTCATACAACAATTTCTAGCTTCATATGCATTTTTCATGCTTGCATGGATGCTCCCTCTATAAAACTTCAACATATGTATTTGCAATCTCACCTGAGGAAGAGGTGTTAATTCAACTTCAGTAAGTACAGTAATTAATGCATAAACTTCTTGCATCCTGTAGAGGCATAGTTGCAGAATTGCATCCATTCAATAATGAATAGCACCCAAAATGGGCGCAGAGGTCTTCAAGACTGCCAGCATTAAGACAACTGCAGCCATTTCATTCTCAAAAATTAGGCTTCAGATTTTGCTACAGGGTAAAACAAGTGATCCAAGAGAACTTCAAAGTTCGTCATTGACATGGCCTTAAAAGCCACTTCCATTTCCCAGAAGAAAATTACCCTGAAACAAAATCCCTTCCTCTTTACTGAAATTTCTTGGAAGCAATAGTGAATTTAACTTAAAATTAGTTTTGTGTAAGCAAACAGAATGCCTCCTTATATTATAAATTTTTGAAGTTTGCAGACTAAAGAATGGCATGGATTTTTAATAATGCATTAATTACACTGGAAGGCATTTCTAGGCGGTGTACATGTGCTAAGGGATTGCCTCATGTTCTAGTAAACCAGTTTCTAATTAACCCTAGCTCTAAGGTTAATGTTTCTATTCTGGCATAAAAACCAATTGCCTAGAGCTCATCATGTACTGTTTATAGGACACTGCTTTCCTGAACCTTATTTCAAGCTTTCACACACATTTACAAGAGTCAAGAAGGAAGAGCATATTTCACCTGGATGCATGCTGTAAGAGAAGTAAGCTTCTCAGTAATTTAGTACAACAAACAGATGCTTACCTCAACAACTCTCTCAAACATATGAGCCAGGGGCAGGAATGATATCAGCACATCATCAGAAGAAGGTATAAATGATTTCTGGAAGTGTTAGCAAAAGTTTAATTCTCATTGAGTCTATTTAGCCTAAGTTAAACACAACAGTAAAATCTAGCATCTAAACTCTAGAACACAGCCCCTACTTTAGTTTTGCTTGTAATGAAGCTGCATTGTTTTTTTATTAAGGACTACAGCAATGACTTTCTAGCGTGAGTAAAGACACACAGCAGAAACAATCTTAGAGTTGAGTATAGTGACCAGATTATTACAATTTATCATCCATAGAATTCTGAGAAGAAATAAATTCTGATATAAACCACAGAGTTCCACTACATATATTGAGAGAGTAAAGGGACAATAGAGATTAAAATAGCATTGGTTTGAAAAAATATACTTTCATCTAAGATTAGGAAGTTTGTTTACCTTATTTACCCCAAGGTCAATATCAAAAGTACCTTACATGAGCTAATTGTGAGACCAGTTGCTTAATTTAGAAACAGTACTCCTTGCACTAATGAGAAACATTGTAAGCCCATGGCAGAATGTAATCCACATTCACATCAGCATCATTGTATCACTTTGGTTACAGCAGAACAGATTGGAAATCTGTTGGGTTCTTGACCCTGGCAGAATAGCCAATACACACTGACTTCTGACTAGTGGACACAGAGTGCTGTCAAGTAACATTTTCACTTGGATCTTACTACAGCTTAAGACCAAAGTTAGAGATTTCAATGTTTGTTTTACTCATGAGATTATTTCCCTTCAAGCAAGTCCACAATGTTTATATTTTCAGTTTACCTCTGTAGATTTCAAAAAAGCTGAAGCATTGCTGACAATGTTTCGATGAGTGAGCATAGCTCCTTTAGGGTTTCCTAAGGAAGAAGGACATCAGGATTCAACAGTGAAATTCAGATCCTTGAAGTTAAGGTAGCAGTGGCAAAACTAATGTGATAGCATTTTTTGATACTAATACATTTCTTTGTGTATCAAATAAATAAAACACTGTCAAGAACAGCTGGCAGCAGTTAAGTAATCAGTTTATGATGAAGTCTTGTAACTTTTTAAGGAGCCCAAAACTTTAAGAAATCATCATATTTTTTGATATGTCTCTCACTCAAAATTCAACTCTTCTGTGAAGATGCAGCTATCAAATCCAGATTAATTTCTGTTCTCACATCTGTTTTAAAAATATAGCTTGCTGCTGTATTCTTTCCTTATGCTCCATGCCAGTGGGTATGAACTTCACAAATGTCAAGTGAGTGACATCTAGACAGTCTGTTTTGATCTTACAGCAAGGTTCTTAGACCTATGGAACAATGTTGCTGATAAAGTACAAAAAAACCACTACGGAAGAATTGATAGTCTGAAGTCTGATGCAGAGCCCTTATTGTTATGTAAATATAAATTCATTATTTGTTTCTAAACCCAAAAACATTAACGCCTCCACGCCCTAATACTGCAACTCTGTATTAATAAACAGGAAAAAAAATTTAAAATCCAAGGGAACTTTACTGTAACACTACCCCAGCTACTACTTGCCAAAGAGGTGCAGCAGTGGGGGAAATCTTGGAGGGGAAGTAGGAGGGCTTCTGAATTAATTTTGCACATGCAGAAGAATAAATTCCATGTAATGTAATGAGGTGTACCTGTTGTTCCACTGGTGAAACAGATGACTGCTAGATCTTCTGGCTTTGGAGGCTACAAGAGTTAAGAAAGTATTAGTATGGTTAAGACAGCAAGGGAAAATATTTTCCTGGACAAAACATCAGGGTACTAGTGTTATTTCTGAGCTATGGGAGATTTGCTAGCTTGATCTAAAGAATGCTAACCAGCTTCACATTGTCACTTGAACCAAGTTCACACTTACCATAGGTTTTTGCCTGTGTGCTCTTCCTAGCTCCTGCAGAAAGAGAGAAAGTGTAGACATAAACATGTAGCTTTCTTGTTTTAAATTTACCAAACATTATTAAATACCATAATACTTCATTATTTAGACTCTCTGCTAAGGCATTTTAACTTGTATAGCAACCCAGTGCAGCAATTCCTACCCATGGCTGGAGGGTGGATGGGAACCAGATCTTTAAGGTTCCTTCCAACCAAAGCATTCTGTGATTCTCTGGTTAATGTAAGAGTAACAAAAGCTTTAAAGCACATTTCAAAAATACATAGAATAACTACCATGTTTTACAAATGAAAAAGTGATAAGTTATCTAAAACTGACAAGGCTTTTCTGGCTAATAAACTAGAAGTCACTAGGGAAGCCCAAGGTTATGATAAGACAATCAATCAAGCCTATACCTCATGGAGAAGATGTGCCACCAACAATTATTGGTTAAATGAAGGAAGACCGTTTCATTGGTGGTTTGAACTCCTATACAGGAAAAACTCATCCAGAACCATTCTTCCTCCTTAGTTATTCAGGCCTGACCACTGATGTTAGGGTTCTTTAGGCAGAAGGGAAGGAATACCAAAACAATCCTTTTACCACCAAGGGTATAGCAAAAAAAGAGGAGACATTTGCAAGTCAATGTTGAGTATCTATGAGCTTTAAAGTTTCAAACCAAGACTTACTACTGTCATGCCTATTTAAAACTAGAAACAAAACTACCTTAAGGGCTTATGCAAGTTAAAGAGGTCCTTCTGTTAAGTGTATCCTTGGAAGAAGGGTAACTTTGAGGACAGACATGAACTTCACCACTGACTTTATATTCCAATTGCACAATAACAGCACATTCATTCCTTCAAACCCTAGAGTTCTTTAGTATCATGTACCTCTAACATTTACCCAATGAGGTTTAAGACAAAGGGAATGTCTGGAAAGACAATGAACATTCCCATACCTGTAGGCTTGCCTTTTTGAAAGAGTTCATTATGCAAAGATTTACCACTATGGCAACATAGCTGTCTGCTCAAAACAGCACCTCCACTTGATGTACCACTGACAAGCTCAGTACCTCCCTATAACCTGCTTTGAGTAAAATCTGGGATTTACTGAATATACAGCTGAAGTCTCCAGACACTTGTTATGATCTCTTACAACAAAACTCCACCATCTCTTCCCATTAAAGAGCCATTTATTTACTCAGCTACAAGTAATCATATGATACACATTGGGCATCAGAAACTAAGCTGATGGCTTCTAGGGCATACACAGCAGAACAGTTCACATAACCCACGCACAGCTGAGCAAGAAACTCAAGCCAGAAATCCAGAAAACAACTACTCAAAGCTAGAAATAGTCATTCTAGTCTAAGCCCCTAAACAGCTCATAGTTACCTTTCAAGAGACACTCTAAGTCTCCAACCTCTTAAAAAAAAAAAAGTGAGAAAACTTTCCTGCTCACTGAAGGACTACTACAATTACTTAAGCTTGCCTCTAACTTCTTGCCAGAGATTTAAACAAAAGGCTCTTGGAACACCTATTTACTTAACATTTGATGTGTGCAATAATGAAATAAGAGCTATATACTACTACTGAACATCACTACTTACGCATACAAACATCTTTTGTAAAGGCAACATTTACCCTCAGTTTTGTTTTTCCATAGCTGGAAGATCCAGTGGAAAGCATCTTCCTCTGTCAAAAACTGCAGTTCAGCTCAAGGAAAGTATCTCATTTTATTCTAACAACTTACAGTTGGACCACTCTTTTTTTAAGTTTAACCCAACCCTTTGGCCAGTGAACTGTAAGCCATTTAACTCTAGCCCTACTTCATGTTTTTAGCTCTGTTTTAACCTGGCACTCTTAATGAGGCCAGTTTGCTAGTCAGTCTTTTGAAAGAAGGTGAGCCGACATTTTCGTATCTTTACCAGAAGGTGGCCCTATTAACATAGCTGTCTTAACTGCTATGAAAACAAGTTCAGTGAAATGAGGCATTTCACACTGGCTACTGACACCTGCACAAGACAAGTACATTTATCTGGAGATAGTCAAAGCCTAGTGAGCCAAGCCTTCATCAGAACTACATCTGAAACCAGGCTAAACCAAATTTCATAATCTCAGAGCAAACATATACCTCATGCAATTTGATCCTGGAAGAAGGTTCTCCAAATGAGTGAAGTTATGAAATAAACTTGCATAAGAGATCTACGCACACAAAAACTACATGCAAAACCAAGACATGACATCAGGTGGTTAATTAAAATGATTGCTACTTTCAAAGCCTGAAAGTTCATTCCCCTATATCACCATAACCTCATCCTGTAAGAGGCTGACTGACATGTTCCTTCTCCCCCAGAAAACATCTTGTAGATTCAGTGTACAGAGAAAAGTGCCATTTTTCACAAGACCAAAACCCACACAGGCTCTCCTTGAAATAAGCATTTCTGAAATATTAGTCACAGTATATAATTATCACGTTATGCTTCACATGGGCAAGCCTTAACACTGAGATCTAGTCTTCAGTCTTGGACTATGTTAACAAGCTTTCACGCTGTCATCTTGGTATATCCACTTCTATACTTTGAGCATTGTGAAATACCATTAGCAAGTTGTTCTCCTCCTATTATTTTTTATATTTTTGAGTAAACTTCAATCCAAGAGATATTTAAGGATTTTGAAACTAATTTCTGGCAAGCAAACAGGATTAAAGCAGTTAAGCATTCTTACCTCTATTTGTCTCATGCTGAAGACTTCCACACCACACTTTTTACCACGTTCCACAAGATCCACATCAAAAGAATCCATGATAACAATGGTGTTGAGTATTGGAGTTTCTCCCTTTTCCACACTGGTTAGCAGAAGCCTGGCCTTGTCAGGTTTGTCACAGAAAACCAATGACAAGTCAGCTGATGAAAAAGAACTATATTATCAACATGACAAGTGCAGCTTAGACTAGATCCATATGTACTTCAGTATGTTGCAATGGAAGGCTTTTCTGAAGAAGGCTACAGTTCTGCCCTCACACAGCTCTGCCATCATATATTCAGTTGCTGAGCTACTGAAAGTGTCCTACCTTTGTTCACAATGTATGTAATAGCTTCAGCTCCCAGTGTATCATAGAGGGGCACCACCACCATGGAGAATGCATAGCATGCCTGTTCAATGATGACCCACTGCACAAGGAGAAGAGATGAAAGTCACTACGTTTTGTTTATTGTTAGAGACCTCCAAGGATGATTCATTTTTAAGAATCTAACAAGGAAGATAATGGGACACAGCTCACATGGACAAGTCCTTTTAGAAAGTGGCAGTTTTTACTGTTTTTTCACTTTGAATACCTACTCAATTTTTATCTGTGGAAGGAAGAAAAAAATCCCCAAATAATAAAGAGCTCTAGGAAAGAATCCAATAAAATTCAACCCTATCCCTAAAAGTAATATTAAGTACTTTTGAAAAAAGCAGTTAATATTAACTGTCTCCTTAGTTTACCTACTAACAAAGACTTTGAGCAAGAGTACTGCACTTTTTATTGGGTTTATGTTATTGAGGTAGGCAAAGCTTTCAATTTCCCTTATTACCATGAATCAGTGAAGGACTCACTTATGTCTTGACCCCACATTAAATTTATGTACACAGTATTCTTACCCCTACATTATGCACATCTCATTTGATGGTCAGACATGCAACACATGCAAATGAAGTAAAAGTTCTTTGGAGAGTCAGCCCCAGAAAGTTTCTCAGCATTTCTGAAGACTAACCATTCTTCTTTATAGGAAAACTTCTAGTAAAAAAATGCAATTACATCCCTGCAAGCTGCAGTAAGAAGGATTTACCTGCTAATGAATATAGTACTCAATAAACATAATGAATATTGCAGCCTTATGATGTGTTATGAGAGTTATGCTTTACAGCCAGCCTATTTTCATCCACAGTATCATCAAGGTAAGACAGTAATGCAATTCCTTTTTTCTGATAGTAACTCTTGGGTGTAGTTTGTAACCAACTAGCTACACCAAAATACAGAATAGCATGCAACTTCTCAAATAGGAATCTCCAGACACATGAAAAGGTGAGCAGAACTAAAACATTTCTGATTTTCCCATCAAATACTGACAAAAACTCTCAGTACCTTTAGTGAGTTCCAATGACAGGAAGAAAACAGCAAGCACCTTAAAAACTCACCAGAACTTACAATTCAACAAGACTTGCATTAACAAGGGTGTTTCCTTTACCCTCCCTCAAACTGTTACACTTTCCAGGGCTTTTCAGGACTAGCAGCTACCTCACCCCTTCATGATGACAAGTTTAAACATGATTCAGCTGATTATTCCATAAAATATCTAATAGAGACTATGTCAAAGTTGCCCAATCTCAGTTTTACAAACTGTTTATTAGGGGTCAGTTTCCCAAAGTACTGTATTGATTCAGCCAGCCTTAAACACAGCAAATTTTTCTGACAGCATTCATGCAATGGACAAGTTGTACATCTCTTGTCCAAAAAGACTTCTTATAAGAACTAGTGCAATGCCAGCTAACAGGTAACTAGACTTTCATTAAGACATTACACATACTGGTAAGTCTAAGCAGGCACATTTATAATAGCCACAAAAGGGTCTGCTGAATAGTTCTTGTTAAATGGCATCCTCCAGGACATGTAAAAAAGGAACAACTGGGCTGCTGTTCAGCAGCCAGAAGTTTAGAAGTTACTTTAATAGGGTGGGGGTTTACTGCAAAGACTTCAGAAGTGGCACACAGCCATAAAAGCTTCTTGTTGCAGCCTCCAACAGCTCTTGCACATCATTCCCAACAGTACAATCAGCATCTTTATTTTCTGGGCTATCAAGACACTTTTTTCCATTTTGCATCCAAAATTATGAGTAAATGTAAATATCAAACCATGACACTCAAGTTCTCTCAAAGCCAAGCAAGCAACTAGTACTAAATATAGACAGTCAGACTTTTAGTTTCTTTTCTGACATAGTTCTGATCTTCTGTTAGGAAAACCATACTTCATTGTTGTGTTTTCTCTCCATCAAAAAAAAACCTCTCCACTTCCAGAAGAGATGACTGTTTTCCAGGAACTCAAAGTAATACTTTTATTTACAAATCCAAGTTTTGGTTTTGCTAGGATTTTCCCCATTAGGGGATTTCCCTAGCAGCTGTTCCCTGAAATAACAAATGTGAGTAATTTCACACACACAAAAAAAATCTTCACATATTCTCCTGTCTGGATTAGTGATTATGACTGGTAAGTCACAATACCCATCCAGTAGTTTTGAGCAGGGAAAATCCCAGATTTGAAATTGCTGGTTAAAAAAAAAAAATTTTAATCTCATTCCTGACCCAACTCAAAGCAATACAACTTAAGCATTTTATTTTTACAATCAGAAAGAGCAAAATTCCATGCTCTCCTTCAGAAATACCCTAACCCAGCAGAGACCATGCACACTTAGCTCTCTAGAGAAATGATTCAAATGGGCACAACAAAAACATGTCTCCCTTTTTTACTTCTGGTTCATCATGTTGTATGCACAGGAAGCTGAACTATGGAGTCTGTAGCTCCATATAATTTAACAGCTTCCTAACTGAATACATTCCAGCCTTCTTTATTACAGAAATAAATCTACAGGTGTTAGAAATAGAATTCCTTTAGGAAAACCCAAGAGCTCGGGAGTTTCTTAGCCTGAGAGAGAAAGAAGGAAGCCACAGTCACTTGTCATACAGCTTGCATTTTAGTGACAACAAGAGACTGAGACACTGATAGAACTTCTAACCCTGTCAGAACTGTGGATGTCCTTTGATGATGGCAAACACAAACAGGAGTGTTTAATCAAGAGGGACAGCATCCTTTTGATAAAGGGTAAGAAGCAGTCCCCTGTCTTAATATAGGTTTACACTGAACTAGCTCAGTGCAGCAAGTACTAGCTCAAACTACTAAACACAATTCTAGGTTAGATAAATTCAGTCCTATAAAACAGATTTAATAAATAAGTCTAGAGAAAACATACTTACTGAATATTTCATAATTTTTTTAGAAAGGGCAATCTAGAACCACTTTATGGGTTAAAATGGATAGGCACTATCAAGCTGAATATCCCCATGGCTGTCTCAGGTGATTTTTCATTGTGCCACTTTCAGTCTTTCTACCCATTCTTATTAAATTAATTTCCAATTTTTGCCTTCAGCAGCAGTTTTCCCCTTCCAGAATCTTTGTTCCCAGGGCCTCTGGCAGAAACAAGAATTATCACCTTAACACATTTTTGCCCAAATATTTAATCAATAACTCTTCCTTGATGTTTTAAGTTTAAACACCTCCTTGTGATTTCCTGTCACTTACAACTGTCTAGGTTGTCCAATGTTACTTTTAAAGAGAAACTAAGCAGTGTTTACATTCACTAAGAACTACATCCACTTCCTATTAAACAAGCCACCTCTATAACATGGAAACAAGGTAATTAGATAGGTTCTTCTGAATTCCCTGATTTTTTTTTCTGCTCTCTAGTCTTCTGCATTTAGCTCTAGGGGCAAAAAAACCCCAAAAAATACCCCAACCAGAACACAACAATATATGACATTATGTCAACTACTAGTTTTGGTTCTTAGGTAAAAGCTGCCATGTCTATAGCTCATGGATCTACAATGTCAGTCTTTAGGCTTTTCCTAACACCAAACAGGCTCTCAGTAGAGAAGTGCACTGACAAGAGAGAAAGGAGTAGGCCCTTTTAGTAATGGTCAGACCACAAATACACAAAATGTTCGTTTAATTACCTCAGGTCTGTTTTGTGAAAAGATTCCTATGTACTGAACATGAGATGGTTTGAAGCCTCGGTGCAGTAATGCAGAACCCACATACTCAGCTCTGTCTGAAGCCTGGAGGGACAAAAAAAGAGGAGGAACAAAAAAAAAATAAGAGCAAGCTCATAATTGCTAACTCTCCTCAACAATTATTAATTGGTATGAATGAGAGAGAAGTTTTTTAGGTTAATCTGGATGCTCTCCGTGGCTCTGATAACCTAAACACTGCAATGCCATTACATGGCACTGATTGTAATTATTACACTTGCACTCAATATGCAGCAGAAGAAACACTTGATCCAGTCAAACTTGAAAGTGTTAAGCATAAGTTTAGAGGTTCAGCACACAAACACAGAAAAGGTTGTTTTGCTGTATGTGTGTTAAACCCAAGAAGTGACCCTGGAATAATTAAACTTAATATTTCTGTTTAAGCACAGGCATTACATACACTCTCCTTTTACTTCATTCAGTGCCTATGGGAGTAGCATTTCTCCCTTCAAAAAACAATAGAACAAGGAGCCAAAACCCTCTTAGTTCTATTAAGAAAGCTTGGGAAGGCAATTTTCTAAATTCTTTTTGTATAGCACATGACCTGAAATAATGTCAGTCACACGACCCCAAAAGCAAAGCTTTAATAAAAGAGGTATGCCTAACAAATTCCCAGCAAAGTCACCTTGGGAAAAAAGTGAGGGCTGTTGCACACAGAAGGTGTTTAATGACCTTAGCAGTATGCAACAGGCAAGGTTTATGCAAAT
Organism: Melozone crissalis; assembly: GCF_028551555.1. NCBI lineage: Eukaryota > Metazoa > Chordata > Aves > Passeriformes > Passerellidae > Melozone > Melozone crissalis. The sequence goes on along the minus strand of NW_026535784.1, from coordinate 26,651,591 downwards.
TTGAAGACCAACTGATTAAATCAGGAACAACCTAAGTGTGCACAGCTGTTAATGGAGATTTGCATACAGATATTTTCAGGGATCAAGAAGCAGAATGCTGCTAGTTAGAAGCACATCTGCTAGCACCCTATACAACTGTCATTCAGACTATGGAGACAAGGTGTCAGGAAGCCCAAACATCACCTATAGACAGAACTCCTGGTGTAAAGTGAGCCTCTTGGAAGCAAGCACAGTCTGAGCAGCTGAACATTACTTCAAAGCTGCTGCTTCGCCCAAGTTCTAAACAATTCAGCGTTGAGATGCCAAGATAAGTTTTATTTCAGAATTGTTTGGGGTTCACAAAACAGGTGCAGGAGGTGCTCTTCTTTCTCTCCCTTGCACATATTTAAGGCTGTTCCTTTAAGACACTGTAATAGGAACTAGCACCTTTCTGCAATATTCTGCTGCTACTACTTTAAAACATAAATAATTCAAATTTGTTATATCACATTACTGGATGTTGTATCAATGGTCTCAGCAAACAAAAGCAAGTCTAGCACTAAGAGACTACTTACCTCTTTATAGGAGATCCATTCATATGGCTGGTTTGGTTTTCTAAAACCAAGACACGGACCATTATCTAAAAAAAAAGAAAAGAAACAGTCACTCAAAATTCAACCCCAACTCCTCTGTCCTGACACCACTCTTGGTGTTAAGCCCCTAGATTCTCAGCAGACACTTTCAGATGAAAAATGGGTTTTTTTCAGGGAAGGAAGCTGAGAAAGACAGAAGCTACAAAGTTTAGGCCAAGGAATACAGCACTGACTTTATTCACAGAACTCTTTCACAAAATAGCAGTTTCATTTGTCCTCAAGAAAATTCACATCCAATACATCCATCATACTGCTAGACTAAGACCCCCTACTCCCAGCTGCATTTCAAAAGAGTTCAAATATGTAGTTCCTGACATATTTAAAATATTATCTTTCATTTTAGACTTACTTGATACTTGTACACCCCTTTGGAAAATATCATAAACTGTTCTGACATCATCATAGTAGTAGGACAAGAGTTCATCGCTGCTGAGAAGAGCGGACCTTCGAGCACGCTCACCACCCTAAGAAAGGCAAGCAGAAAGGTCAGACACCCTTGGGGGCTGGAAGGAATATTCTTCTTGACAGAACTTGAGAACTATGCAAGGTTTTCCAGGACATTGTTTTAAGAGTCAAACTGCTCCCTACATTACCAAAAACCTGCCAAAATCTTATTCCCCAGCTACCTATGATAGCACAGAACAAATGAGAATAGTAAAGTCTAACAAGGGGCATTTTGTCAAAAGCACTTTCTTAAGAAATATTTTACTCCATTAGTGCAATATAGACCATAATTAATTTCATCCAGCTTCCTAAATCCAGCCTCAGAGCAGTCTAGACAGAATATTAATGGTGCAATCCCAATATATTTTTCTAATTAAGATGACAGAACATAATGACACTTCAATATGTGGTTTCAAACCCTAAATGATTTTAAGCATGGCCACCAATACTCTACAAACAAGTGTTCTCATAAGCAAAATACTCTGTTCCAGATAGAGTCCTTTAATCCAATTAAAAGCTGCATCTTACAAAAAAGATTTATTGAAATGCAGTCAAGACAATACTATCTTGAAAATTGAAATCACCATTTTTTTTAGCTATTGAGCACTTAGAGAAGCTAAAATTGGAAGTCAACACAAGAATCTAATAATTCTGATATAACATTCCTTTTTTTAGAGTGACTGATTAAATAACCTCATTTTATAGAGAGCAATCAAGTTTCACAAACTACAATTATGCAATTACTATTAGGCCACAGTTCTTAATTAGTCCTGTTATGATAACAGACACCTACAAGCAAGTTTTTATCAGGAACAGCCCAGCTGGTTAAACAGAGGATCTTGAGTAAACACTGCGTAAGATTTTCTCCATCAGTGTAATCAATTTCTGGCTCTTTCAGAAAGTCAAACCCCAGACAATTCAGGCACAGATTTAGTTAGTCTATCCTCCACAACTCAAATCTCTTCATATGCAGTCATAGGTTCTTCTCCTGTTTTCAAAGTATTCTGGAAGACCAGACACCCTCTGTTCATGTATAAGCTAGTTAAATACCAGTTTGTGTACAGAAGATGTCATATCACCCATGTCTGTAGAAATCAGCTAGCACACAAAAGGCACAGAGAGGAAAAATATTTTTACACTAAAACAAGCCTAACTTGTTTTAGCAAAACAGTATGAGTAATGCAGAGCTTGCCACTCCTTTGACAGTAAGCAGAAACGTACACTGTGAACATGACCCAGAACAACTTAATGAGTGGCTTACCTCTAAAAATTCATAACATTAGAATTTCAAGAGTCTACTTGCTCTCAGACCAACATCTACTCTACAGGAAATTAACAGATCACTAGTACATGTCTCTGCCTGGAAAGAAAAGCAAGACTGCTTGCTTCATTTCACTGTGTTCTCAGATCTTGGATAATCAAGGTCATCTTATAGATTTTCCCAGTGTTGCCCCTCTGGAGCTAATCTAAGAAAGATCACACAATGTAGTTTGTTGCCATGGCCAAGGGTAACATCAACAAGCGCAGTGTATCACATGTGCCACGTCTGACGTGCTATAATTGCCTCATCAGGTGAAATACAATAGCCTAAGCCATTCCTCAGCAAGAGGAGTCAAGAAGTATTTGCTTCTCCTCATGTGGCTACTACTGTTTTGTTTACACACCCTATTACACAGCACCACAAAAGCAACTTTTCCAGGGCCTGAGGCACTAACCAAATTTGAATATGAGTTATCAGATAGTACACTGCTTAGATACAAGACTGATGGCACTGTCCTTCTGAAAAAAGGGGAACTCTAACAGACTGCTGTTGAAAAGTTCCCATTGGTTCTTATAAGTTTTCAGTAAGTGGAAACAATCACCTTTCAGTTTTGCTTACTTTGTTCTTTTTCCTATAGTAAAGTAGAATTAACTAGATTTTCAACAGTCTTAGAATAAAAGTTTTTAATAAAAACACCCATCTCCTTGTGTGAAGGCCATAAGGAGTTGAACATCAGTGATGCAGTGGAATACTCCCAGGTATGTTGAAGGTCAAACCAGGAGCGTAATGCAAGGTCTAAACTGACTCATCTACTAAGCAATAGATCTCATCTACATTTTGCTTGAAAGCAGCAAGAACTACTGTTTTAAGATCTAGTCCAAACAGTCCTTTATCCAGAATGTTTGTGCAATATGAGGGAAAGTTCTGTTTGCAGCAAACTTTTTTAAAAAATCACTGGTCATTACCACCAGGTATCTGAATCCTAGGACTGGAATGTTTGGCTGACTTCACACAGGTTAGTTTGAATAGGTTTGTCCAGTAAAAAGATAAGCAGTCAAAAGGGTTGCCAGTTTTAATAACTGTCCTTAAAATAGCCAGGCAATAAAATCTGATTAATTTGAGAACAGATTCTAGTAACTCGTGTAAAGCAGCCCTTGCAGCAGCTCAGGGACTTGCAGGAAATTACCCTACTGCACATCAAATGCTAGTCATAAAGTAAAACCTTGGCATTGGTTAAAAATAGCAGCATCTGAAGGAAACAGATTTATTCAACAACAGAGTGTATATTACTCTATCAAGGCCTATTCAGGTCATATAAAGTAACTGCTTTTGTTCAAGTCATGGACTTGACACAGGGTTCTTAGGATTAGCAGTAATGTTGAAGGCATGCTGAAGACTCCACCATGCCTCAGGGATGAGAGAAATTTCCCTTTACCTGGGAGGGAAAATATACTAGCAAGTGGTGCTTAGGTCACCAACATACTTATTCTGAGCAGCAAGTAGTACAAACCAGAGTTTTCAAAGTAGCCATTTAGTTCTAAGTATGTTATTCCCTAAGAAAGCATACAGCACCTCAAACTGATCATTCATAGGGAGATAAGCACATGTGTAATCAAGTGATTCTTGAAAGACAAGGCATGCTAGAATTCTGGCAATGGATCAGAAAAACATAACAAGACTTAAAGTTTTCATGAGTTGAAAGCCAGTCAAATCCAGTCTTACTCCTAGAAAATACTGACATCATAATATTTATTTCTATCCTATTTTTCTACATAGCATTAGTTGGGACAAAAAAGTTTTTAAAGCAAGATTTAATATACTTGACAGCCATACACCTGCACACAAAATCAACTCAGCTGTTAGTCAGCAGTGGAAGGGAAGCAATCTACAGGCAGACAGGTCCAGATGTGGATGACATCCCTGAAGTGTTGAAGGCCAGGCTGACAGGGGCTCTGGGCAACCTGGTCTAGTGCAATGTATCCCTGCCACTTCAGTAACTCTTTGCACTCATTTTCAACTACGTGTGCAATCTTTTTGCTCATCCAGGGACTGTTAAAATGGGTCATAAGGTGCTGGCCTACCAAATCAAAGTTTTGGAGAGATAGGAAGTGACCTGGAACAACAGTAAATAGGATCTTCTTTCTCCCATATGAAGTTATGAAGATAAAATATCAAAACATGTAGAAACCCTACTCCAGGCACTGACCTCACTTTTATTTCCTTGGCCTCTAACAAAGTTAAGTCACAAGAATTATGTAGAAGCTTATTTCTAGTTCAAATTTCTTTCTGTAAATGAACAAGCAGACTAGATAGTAAAACAGTAGCAGAGAGACATTGCCTTCTGACATGTCTTTTTTGGAGCAACTGCTCAGGCCTTTTAAAATTGTATTGTTCAGGCAGAAAAAAAAATGTTTAGACGATTTCAGAGCAGTATTTGATTTTTTCCCCCCTGTAGAAGACAACCCATCTCAACATATACATAGGAAAATTGAGTCTATGAAGTTAAATTTTAAGCAAAATGTAGTGAGAACGTGAATCCTGAGCACTGTAATAAAGTCTTTTCACTGTTATAGGAGTAGTAATTCCAACACACACTTGAAACTTGATTCAAAGCATACATTCTCATTTGATTACCATTTTAAACATTATTAATAGTTCATTATTAATGAAAACAAAATTGGACAGATCTTAACTCATTTCAAGATATTCTCTAAGTTTGAGCTCCCATCACTGCAACATGCTAACACATTCAGGTGTTTTTCATTTAAGTCCAACTAGTATTTAGCCCATTAAAACACATTTTCTAAAGGAGCAGTGAAAAATAATACTGTTATACCTATCTTGCTCTGATCAGAGAGCCAATTAGTGTAATTGGATCAATGATGCATTAAGTAGCTTAGTGAAGTCTCATACTGCCAAACAATGATTTCAATCTCAGAATCCAACAGTGACAAGTAATTTAACTTGAAGAAGTAAAGGCAGTGAACTGAGACTGCTGTCAAGAGTCTCAAGCAAATAGGCATTTGTCATGGGATTTATGGCCAGCTAAGAGCTACTGTCTTACCATCTTAAAATGCAATGCCCCCCAAAAATCTGCTGAAGTCTACACTGCCTAATGAGGCACTCCACAGCTGGAAAACTTGCACTGCTAGCTCATTCCAGCAACCAAGATGTGCTGGTTTACAAGACTATTCTACCTGCTGTCTACATGTCTGCTGACAGACTTGGAAAATCTCACCACAAAGTGAGATCTAACTCCTAGATCCTTACTCTACACATTGCTTGAACTTAGGTGTTTTCTGGCAATTATCACATTGCAACTGCATTTTTTGTTTCCCTTTTGTGTACCTCTCATAGCAGACCATTATGTGCTACAGTAACATGATGTGTCCCTACACTTGCTGCATGCTCCACTGAGAAGATCAGGAAATAAACTGTGAATGGAGGGGCCAACTAATGTGTCATTCTTCAATCTCAACACAATAAAACACTGAAGAAAGTGCCCAATTTGAAGTAATGACAGGAGTTTCCTAGAGTTCATGAGCTGACCTACTCTGCCACATTTGTTTACATCAGTTTGTAATCATATCTGGTCTTAAGCACAAAAGTCATGTTAATTTAATTTGATACAAGACAACTAGATGCAGTCTATCCATGCAGAAGAATGTAGTGTAAGGGGAGACTTCAGTGCCAAGTATATATGTATAAAAATCTATAGTAGTAATCTCTATCATCAGTAAGCCAAGAAGCTGTCAGCTTTAAAACTCTACATTTTTTATCTCCCTTAAAGATCACAACCTTCCAAAACTCCCCTGCCTTCAAAAGGAGAAAACACCTTGTCCCTCCTGAAGAAAGAGAACACTCTTGAAAGAATTATTTGACTCTGTAGTGAGCAAGAGAATCAATAAACCACAACAACCAAAAAAACCAACCTTGCAATCGGCTGTCTGTATTTGCTCACAAAGCAACGGTTTCTCCCACTCAGACTATTTGACTTCACTTTTTAAAAGCCACCACCTGAAAGTAACTCTGCTTCTAAAAAGTGTAAGACAAAAGCTAAGTTAACATCCAGAGTTTAGCAGGTGGCTGGTTTAATTTCAACTTACTCTGTGGCTGGGATCTTGGCAGACTAGTATTTCTTTCCACAGATCATCTGAGGACAATTAGTACCCTCCTGACGCTTGTAACACAATATAAAGTCTCATGTGTCAGCTATTATACACTAAAAATAACGGAAGAGTTATTAGCCAAATCAGTATATACCAGTATACATACTCTGACCCCAAGACCTAATTTAATAGGTCATCATGCAGCCAGAAATTGAGAACTACACTCTGCCAATTGTACTATGAACAAGTTTTGTCACTAGTGAGATCAGAAGCTCAGCTGTCTCAGCAGAATCTTCTTCTCCTGTGATAAGTTATTTCCTCAGGCCTCTAGCTGGTTTTCATACTCAGCAAGCCAAAATAATGAGTTCAAGCCACATTTCAGAAATGTATTTTTCCCACATTACGGGTTTAGAAACACCCAATGTAAATCAAGCGTTCGGTGTCTCTCAGTGCTGCATTATGGTTCAAATGTCAGTGAACTACAGCATCCATCAAGTGGCACTTACCTGTACTTCCACAGACTGCATTGCTAAATCACACGGTGGTTTTATTGCCTTTGGTCTCGTTGCATACCAGTAGGTTGTGAGGGCCGCAAAGGCACCGAAGCCCATCAGTGTGTTTGTCGGAAGGGTGCGCACATACTGCCTGACATCCCCCAGCTCGGGCATCCGGAGGTATCTGAACAGCTCGTGTGCTTGCATTGTGGCTCACTGCAGTTGTTTCAGCGCTGGAATCTGTTGGTACGAAAAAAAGTTGCACAAAAAAATCTGAAATGCACTTTTGATTCATTGTTGCTATAGGGCAGTGATGTATGCTTTGTCCTACTAGCTTCCCACTGTCAAAATAACCTGATCCTCCACTAGGCAGGCAATATCTTTAGAAGTCTGTGCTGCAATTAAGCAAGCAATTATTAGTTGATATTCCAGAAAAATAGATGGGGCTGAGAAGAGGGAATTTCTTCAGGCTTTTCGTATTGCTTTCAGCAGAGACTGGACTCATTTTTTAAAAAAGATGACCTTTTGTTAAAGGAGAGAATTTCACAAAGGTAAAATAGTTATTTGTAGAGTAGATGTATTGTAAGACTGTTTAAACAGTTAGTCATCAAGCAGGGAAGTCTGGGAAATGAAGGGCAGGGACATATGTTATCCTGCCTGCATGTAACAGAGTATCCCAATCCTACAGGAGTATAGCAGGAGCAGATTTTTCCCGTCCTAATTCCAGTAAAATAAACTCTTTTCTACTCTCCCTTCAGACATGCACAGAAAGGTCAGTATAGCAGGCTGCTTTCAAAGCCAATATCCTCCCATAGCTTCTCCATGGTACTTAGCAAGTTTCCTATTTCTCCCAGCACCATGCCAGTAATTTATCTCTGGTCATGAGGCAGACCGAGGCAGCGGCAAATGAGGCCCACGGCAGCAGCACGCAGCAATACAATCAAGCACAGGAAGCACATTTGATTTGTCACGTTCGCACAGAAGAAGAGCTGGAAGAGGCTGCTCCCTGCCAGCACTCACTGACACGGATATTCCACAGCAAGAACCAGCTGCAGAAAAAAAAAGGGATTGCAGTCCGCTCAGCTGGTGCTCTCCTTCCCAGCCAAGGTCTCCCGGGACGCGTGTCACATGCCGGAGGGCCGGCCGGTGCCCACTAGGGGAGAGGTGAGCGGGAGCAGCCGGCCCGCGCGGGGCCAATGGCAGCGGGCAGCGCTCACCCCACCGGCCCCGGGCCCGGCCCCGGCACGGCCGCCCGACGCCCCGCCACGGCTGGCAGCGCTGCCCCGCCGGCTTGAAGAACAAAGACACGTATTTACTTAGGTAATTTAGGTCCTAGCCATGTCCTACGGACAACGGAATTGAACAAAGGTCCTAGAGAATGTCAAAGAGGTAGCTAACAGCTACAGTCATAGTGTGTAAGGAGCCACCGCTGCAGGAGGGTGACACATGAGACTGACATCCAAACGTGCAGAATTACGTTTAGAAGTTTTAAGACCAACTATACCCGGTTAACATTTCATATTTCTACAGGAAAATTTCTAGTTTACAGTCTGACCTTGAAATCATTACTGCTGCAATCAGTTATTCAGCCAGACAACAGAAACGTGGTCTAGTTCACAAAAAGTCTAACCAGTATTTGGACAAGATTTGCTAGAGACAGCAAAACAGTAATAAAATTGGTTCAAAGGGCCCATGCTTTCACAATGTTAACAGGGCAGGCTGAAGCAAGGTCACGAATGGGGGCAGTTGGGATGGAGTCAAGTTCCTTCTCTGGAACAGTCCTAGACCCATAGAGTAACCCCCAGGCAGCAGGCACTGCTCTCTCCCCCACACCTTTCTCTTCTGGCCTAGCCTTAGGGCACAGGGCTGCATCACCCTGGCATGCAGTGCAGGGCCACTACACAAATGCCTTCTTGTTATCTGCACAGTGATATACAGCAGACTATAATCAAAATCCACAACACATCAGGCTGTAACAATTGAAGGTAGAGATGAACTGGATATATAAACAAGCTCTTCATCTTCCTTTTTTAAAAAAAGGAATCAGTTATTGACTTAACAGTTATGATCACCATGCAGTTGCTTTTTACACCCCTAATCATGTTCATTAGCATTGCAGGTGTGAAAACTACTAAAGTTTTACTATACACTAATGAACAGTAAGAATAAAAAAACCTCATACACCAACAAGGAAGTCTGGACATTAAAGTTAATTTCACATTTATCACAAGCACCACATTATAAAACTAGACAAAGGGGTCTATGATGTGGGTAACGGCTGAGAGCAAGCTTAGCTCTTTGCTCAAGCTCCACAATGTGCACCTTTGACTTTTAAAACTGCTTTCCTGACTGCATTAGTCGTGAAGTGTCCTGCACACACACTATGATTTAGGAATGCAATGTAATTTGAATTACTCAAAAGGCTGTGATGCCTTTACAGGTAACAAGAACAGAAGCAAACATCATTTAATTCACACAACAGTCCCATTAGAGTCAAGGACTGGCTATGATTTCAGCCTGGGTGAAGAGAAGAGAAACACACCTCTGCTTTTCATTTCCTTGCCCAGCTCTTTCTAGGGAAGTCTGCAATATAAAACTGTTCTTGAGCAGTTATACCACAAGTTATCAGGTATCCAATGATACATTTTGCTGCTTATGTTTATATTGAGATAATATCTTATTATATCTCCTGCCTCATCCACACAAAAGACGAGGACACAGTTTTCTGCAAGACTAAGCCATTCCAAGATTTAATACTGTCTGTTAAGTCATATGAGCTCATCTTCTGCATTTAGGGCAAAGCCAGGTGTAACCAAGACAATAAATACACATTCTGAACATATGCATCCAAATATACCCCATCACGAAAAGTGGCTAAAATGCCTCCCAGCCCTCAAGTCATCTCAATATCTACTTGGCTCATGCTCCAACATCATCACACACCCTGGGTTTTTATCATGACCAAGGAGAATGGTTTAGAGTCCTTACACTAAGATACAAAGAGCCTCACAGTGAAGCTTGCATTTAGCTTTCAGTTGTTTTCCTCAAGGAAAGGCCCAGCTAAGTTTGCTCACTCAAGACAAGTAAAAAAAGCCATGCTCTCTTCACAAATTCTAGTCCTGCAATTCTTTCTTACCAAGCAGGATCTGGAACACAAGGGACAGACCCAAACTAAGCCCCAGTGGGAGACACAGCTGAAGACCAAAAGGAAGGAGATGCCAAATGAAAAGTACCAGTCTGTAATACTCAGATTGCTACATGTAGGGAGGAAAGAGCAGCATCAACATCTGAGGTCGAAAGCACTTTTTTCTCAATGCCATCAATACACCATGCTGTTTTTTTAAAGACCAGAGGGAAAGAAGTTTGGGTAATGAGCCAAAATTACCTCAGAAACAATTATCTGTCTTGACCACCTCCAAAGAAACAATTCCCCCAGTGCAGCTAAAAAGGCACCCCTCAGCACTCACCGTATCAATTTGGCTAAGGAGCTCTGTAAGTTTCAGACAAAGCCAGCTCTCTGCTCACACACACCCACCCGCCCTGCAGCACCCAAGACTCGTTCTTTACAGCACAGCCAGTATCTCAAGGCAGCGACCCAAGTTGGAAGGGCTCAGCCGCTCTCTGCTGCTCCCACTCTGGGGATACAATGGTCTATTTACAGTGGGCAGCAGCCTGCCTATTGTCTGCCCACAGCCAGGCATGGTCCGAGTGCAGCGGAAGAGAACAGGAGAGCAGCCATCGGCTTCTGTAGCGCAGAGAAAACAACCCCAAGAACCAATGGCCTTTCTTTCTCTCTGTGCTAATATTTAGATAAACAACACACTAGCACTGCCATAAAGGCAGGTCCGTCACATGGTGTAAAAGAACAGGCTGTGTTATTTCTACAGCCTCTTGCAGGGAGGAGAAATCTTCAAGACACGCTGCCTCTTATTAGGAGCAATATAGCATTATGATGTTTTCATTATGATATGCTGAAACAGGGAACCAGCCACCCACATACCTTTGAGTTGTCCTGACAGCTACGTGCCACTGCAGTCTGTTTCTTTTTACTTACTCTTACAGGTTACACTGCTCAGCTCCCATGGATCTCTTTTTTTCTTAAGCCTTTCTCCCCTCAGCCTTTGAAAGAACAAGTGCAGAATCATGTTCTAGCCCCTTTATTATGTATAAAAAACCAGGTAGAACAAATAGCTTTGGTTATTAACCCGAGAAATCCTTTTGTCTGAACAGAATACATAATCCTAATCTCAGAGTGCATTTATAATCACCTTAAATTTGAGTCAGTCCACCCTGTCCTAGGTAATACGCTGCCACAACCCTTTCCACACTAGCCAGGCAGTCACAAAGGAGGTGATCTGGCAAACACAATCTTTCTGTATTATTCCTGATGCTAGTTCTCAACTAGATCAACTCTCTTTTCAGTGACCAGATAGCCATTAGCTCCCAGAAGGAAACAACAGCACAGCTGGGGAAGAGGGTGGACTACTGTAATACTACACATTAGGCACAAAACTGTAAACACTGCTTACAAATCCTCCCAGGATTTTCTGCCTGTCCTGCAGTCAGAGGGAATCTGAGCTCTTGCAAACACCTGTAACACAGCCAAACTAACCAGCAAGAAAACCACAACCACCTTCAAGATACAGCAAAGGAGCTTTGGTATTTGAGACCTGAAGGAGAAATCCTAGTTTAAGCTCTGTATAACAAACAAGACAGCAACATGCCTACTGTGGTGCAGCCTGTCACGTCATATACGACGAGTCATATATGGCTCCTCAGGCAGAGAAAATTTGCCTGAAAAAACCAAACACATTGAACTGTCTAATCCACTACTATGACCTCCTCCTCCACCACTCTGCCTCACCCCTCGGCACCTCCCCAACTTTCCTTTTTAAAAAATCTTACCCAGAAATCACCTAGTTTATCCAGCCAAGCTTGAGAGCTATAAACCCTTCTTTTAAAGCAGTAACTGACCTATTTACCTTCCTGCAAGAGTGAAGAGGAAAGAACTAGAAAACCAGGAACACATCCCAGGCAGGAGGAACCACCAGGTCCTTAATATTCACACCTCACATCCAACTCCTCTTCAGCTCCCTAAGTCAGGCTCTCAGCAACCATGGGGCATCACGTACTGGGGTGTAGGTTCATTCCCTCTACTGGTTCAGATTCTCTTCCTGCATTTGGGACAAGGCAGAACTGGAGGGAAACAACCTACAAGCTGGATTCAGACCCATAAGTTAGGACACTGACTTACTCATAAAGTGCAATCAAATTTAAGGCTGCAACCTTTAAGGGGCACTAAATCTGAAACAGGTCAAGGTTCTGTTCACACCAACAAGGAAAGTCACAGGCCCATCCTCAGACATTTGGCCTCAGTCCCCTTTGCAATCAAGTGGAACTCCACCTGGATTCTTGCCTCTCAGTGAGGTCCAGTAAGTAATTTGAGTGCACACTGGTGAGGTCACTGGAGTTTATTCCAGTTCAGGAGTTGAAACACGTGACAAGAATCTGCTCAATGCCTTTTGTGCAATTACAGTCCTCCAACAACATTTGGTAACCCTGTGTATGAAGGAAAATCAACACTTAGCACTAAAACCTTTCAGAGAATGATTGCTTTGAGTTACCTTTAATCCATGCCTGTACATACACATCATGGCACTGAGCAATCTTGCTGGTTTCTCATCTCCAAAAACCAGATAAGATGCCTGCAAATATTTATTTTTCAGCCTACGCTGCTATCCACTAGAACTGCATCCCTGCAACTCTGATTTGCAAGTACATCATGGCCCTACTCTGTCAATCTAGTGTCATTGTAAACACCATTTAGATGAAAACCAGCATATAGAACAAAACAGCTTTTTCCTGGTATGATCTACTCAAGCTGAGTAGACCGTACTCAAGGTGAGTAGATCATACCAACTTACTCATTCTACTCCTCCCAGGAAAAGGTTACCATTCACAAAGCCCAGTATGCAGTATCAAGCTAGCACATGGTTTAAGTGCTCACTTGAGACTCTGTGAGAAGGAGTTTCTCACTCATACTTCTGATACCTGAACTCCTGCTGAAGGCAACCTGGGGCAGGCACACTAAGCCCCACTGCCCTGCACTAGATAGGGTTTACATCCAGCAGGCTGTTACAAAAAACAAATCCCTTAACACACTGAGACTGGAAGATCAGTAAGTACTTAGGAAAAGCAACTGGCTCACTGAGTGACCTCCCAACACCAGCAGCCCAAAAAATAGTATGACAAACAGAACAATCTTCTGACCACAGGTATTAAAGTATGCCTGCATCTACTCCGAGTCAGTGATAGTAAGCATCTTTGTCTTGCTTTCCTAGGAAATTAATTCAACCTTACTAGGCTATTATTGCAGTCTGACTGCAGAAGCCAAATTTCCAAAACATGGCACATGCAGTATCAAACCACATGCAGTATCAAACTAAAAAGCTTGAGAGTTCTGGGTTCAAGAACAGTAATTAATAAAAAAAGGTGAAATCCTCTTCTGGAAATAGAACATCATGCACTTCTGGTATAGCACTTAAATGGTTCAACTACAAAAGCAAACTTCATTTTTCCTCTACACCTCTATAAAATCATGCAAGCTGTTTTCAATCAGTCTTGAGCAAACTACCAGTACTACTAAGATTCAAATCCTAACAAAAAAAAAAATTACTATCACAGAATGGTTTGGTTTGAAAAATATCTTAAAGATGATCTAGCTCCAAACTCCCTGCCAGGGGTAGGAAATCATATTTTACCCTGTGTAGATGAGCAATTCTCAACACCAAAGGCAGCAAGAGAGCAGAAGCCTTATACTATCAAGTGTCCTTGTTCCAGGAGTCAGGTGGGATCTGCGGAAATGCAAGCCCCACATCCGCTGACAGGGCTCAGCCTACAGCCTGGAAAGGTCAACGCTGTACAGCAGAGCTTCCCTGAGCCACACAGCATTGTAAACTCCCCCACAAAACCATGCACCAATGCATAAACCATCACCCCTCTTACTTGTGAGGATTTCTAGGGAGTTACCGCTGGTTATATTTACATAGTGAAACATTTAAGACATCTGAACTTTTAATTTAGCAGAGCAGGGAAGCAGGATATGGCAGGCAGTCTGCTCATAAGACCACCAGAAGCCCAGTTTATCAAGCAATGTATTCCCTGGGCCAGAACATCTCTCTTGTCTCTGCTGCACATTCAAAAAATTTCCTGCTATTAGTTTTCTTCAGTCTACCCAACTCCATCAACCCTATTAGCAAGAAAAACAATACACAAAAATCTATTTTTACCTTCTGTTGCTCACTTTACTAAAAGTGTTGTTTTCTTGGAAGGATAAGAAAGAGAAATGAAACCTTTTACTCTGCCCCACTGGAGAGCAACACACACAAAACAGGGAAGGTACAACCCACCTCTGCCTCCTCCCAAAAATCCCATGAAGTCTTCCTTTCTAGTGGAGCAAGGAGAACCAGCTACACAGACTTTGCTCAAAAAACAGGCAAGTCACCCCCAAAAATATTTCAAAGTTGTCTTACCATCTACTACAAATTGCTGGGTTTGTTTTTTCTACCAATATCAACCTTGTACTTGTCCTTGAAGCAAAAAGCTGCTTAGGAGTCTCATCCTCAAAAACTGAAGACTTATTTCCAAACTCACGTTGCTCAAGTTGTAGTTGTAAAACAACATGTACCAAATTTAGAAGCTACCTTTGTAAATTCATGGTAATCATGCAGTCCTCACACTAGGCTAAGGCTGTTTGCTTAAGACCTTGAATTGATAACACAACACACAACAGCTACTTGGAATGACCAGCTTTAGATTTTTCCCATCAGCCATCTTTCAAACATTTCCCCATCCCAATACAAACAAGCTACATATCCTTAAACTTTAAAAAGGCAGTAACAGCAAGAGTCCATGAGGAACTCTATGTATCAGTTTTTGCATTATTAACACTGCTATTGTTGCAAGAGGAAGAGAAAGGTACTTTTCAGTAAACTCAATACCCTCTTATATTCGATTTCTTGATATAAGAAATCTGATCCGAATCCTGGTGCTGAGAAATCTCAGCTTGTGAGTTTGAGAGCACGTTCCAAAGCAAAGAGGCAATAATAAACTTTCCTGACCAGGCTCAGGAGAGTGCATGATTCCCTGTAAAGCAATGCAGATGAAAAAGGAAATCTATTAACACCACATGGATGAGGTCTGTTCTTTCCTATCAAGAACCTGACCATCATATCTCGGACGCTAACCCAAGTGAGGCATATGTTTAGATTACATAGTCCAGGAGGGTGTCCGTAATACTCCAGACAGCTCACAGACATGCCGTTTAGAAATTTAGAAGGCTTCAAGTGTTGCAATTCCTGTTCAACAGGAACAAGAAATATATGCATCCTAGAACAAAAGCGTCGGGTAACCAGGCTAAATCTCTGTGCTGTAGCACTGCAAGTCCTACCTAGCAGCAGAGGAGGCCTGCAAAGTCAAGGCCACTCAACCTTCCATTTTAGGCCAGTTTGCCTCACGCTGCATTTCCACACGTACTCTACACTGCTTTAAAGGAAGAAGAAAAAAAAGCTGTATCAAGTACACGCTGCATTCACGCCCGAAAGCCAACGTACTCGAAGGCAAAGTCCGGCAGCTAAACGAACGCGAAGCCGCGGGGCCAGCGGGCAGCACCGCGCTGCCCTGCCCGCTACCTGCTGCTCGGCCCGGCCGAGCCGCTCACCCCGCGCCAGGCCAAGCCGAGCCGGGCTGGGGGGCAACGCCGGCGCCGAACAATGACCGGCCAGCCCGAGCTGCCGCAGCGCCGGGGGGAGGCCGGAGACAGACAGCTACGCTTTCCTGAAGGCTTTTGTGCGAGGGGAAGCCCAGCCGGCTCCGGGGGACGCTGATCCCACTGAGGGCCGGGAGGAAAGCCCCGCGGCCCCGCAAAGACAGCCTACAGGGACCGGCGGCGGGAGAGGACGGGACCGCCGGGCCCCGCGGTGACAGCGGCCGCGCAGACCACCCCGGCCCCGTGGCGGCCGCTCCGGCAGGCCCGGCCGCCTCCCTCAGCGGCGCGTCCCTGACGGCCCCCGGCCCCGACGGCAACAGAGCCCCCGAACCCCGCTCACCTCCCGGCAGCAGCAGCGACCACGGCTGTACGCGCCGCCTCGGCGCCGCCCTTTTTAAGCCTTGCACGGCGGGAGCGGCGTGTGCGTGTGCCGGGCCCGCCTCCGCCTCCGCCTCC
This sequence comes from Melozone crissalis, assembly GCF_028551555.1. Lineage (NCBI taxonomy): Eukaryota > Metazoa > Chordata > Aves > Passeriformes > Passerellidae > Melozone > Melozone crissalis. Next base: position 26,635,428 of record NW_026535784.1, on the reverse strand, counting down.
TCCGCCTCCTCCCGTCCGCGCCGCCCGGCGGGGGCTGCCACTCGGCCTTGCCCGTGTCTGTCTCGCGGCCCTGCCCCTCCCCTTGCCCCTGCCCACAGTAACTCGCACAAACCCGCCGGGAGGGCGGTGGAAATGTTGTGCTATGCGGGCACAAATGACAGAGATGGCCAGGGAGCTGAGAGGAGCCCTGGCACTACTGCCACTTAACACCTTTCAGGTCTGATGTGACAGCTTGCAAAGCAAGGGCTTTCTTACAGGGCTTTCTTACGGCTCCCGAAAGGACATCTTCATCCAGTATGAATATGCTAAACGGACATAATTTGAAGTATTAAGGTGTTGGAAGAGGACAACGACCTTGTTGCAATTTGTTGCTTACCTCTGCCAAACTTTTTTTGTGAGGTGCTGTGAATTTGAGGGGCATGTTGAGATGGCTGGGGCTTGATCAGGACCCCAGTAGTTATCATAGAATCATAGAATGTTTTGCGTTGGAAGGAACCTTAACAATTGGCTAGTTCCAATGCTTCTGCCATTGGAACTTCTGCCACTGGAACTTCTGCCTGCATACACCAGGCTGCTCAAAGCCTCATCCAACCTGGCCTTGAACATTTCCAGGGATATAGAATCCACAGCTTCTCCAGGCAACCTGTTCTGGTGTCTCTGAACTCTCATAGCAAAGAATTTCTTGTTCAGATCTAATCTAAACCCACCCTCTTTCATTTCATAATCCATAACCTATTTTCCTATCACTAAATGCCCATGTAAAAAGACCCTCTCCAGCTGTCCTGCAGACCCCACATCTTCCCTTCAGATACTGGAAGGCTGCTGTACTTTTTCTCCAGAGCCTTCTGTAGGCTAAACAACCGCAGCTCCTTCAGCCTGTCTTCACAGGAGAGGTGCTCCTGATCATCTTCATGGCCCTTTTCTGGGCCTGCTTGAGGGTGTCCATGTCCATTGTGTGCTTGGGACCCCAGAGCTGGATGTAGTATTCAGATGGTGTCTCATGAGAGCCGTGCAGGAGCAGAATCCTGTCCCACACCCTGCTGGCTACACTCCTTTTGATGCAGCCCAGGACACATTTGGCTTTCTAGGCTGCAAGTGCCCATTTGCTGGCTCACGTCCAGCCTCTCATTCACCAACACCCCCAAGTCCTTCAACCCAGGGCTACACCTCAATCTGTTCTCTGCCCAGCCTGTATTCATGCTTGGCATTGCCCCAACCCAGATGTAGGACCTTGCACTTGGCCTTGTTGAGCTCCATGAGGGTCATGGCTCCACCTCTCAAGTCTGTCCAGGCCCCTTTGGATGGCAGTTAAGTTACCTCAACTATTTCGGTTTGGCTATGTGCTGCATTGGTCCATTAGACATGTAAATCATCATCTCACATGTCAAAGTCCCACTATGTTGCACATTCTGCATTGCCATAATTTCCCTATGTTTCCTGGGTATTCTTTATTTTAAGTGTGTGTATGGGTGTTAAGGCTGTACACTTTCATATAGAGATACACACACATACACACACACACACAAATATATATAGTATTCTATAAATTACTGGAGGTACTTTTATTTTACATAAAGGCAACTAGAGTCTCCTAATGCTTCAGTTTATACTGGAGTATAAACCAGGCAAAGGACTTCCCACAGAACAGCATTTTAAGAAAGGAAGGAGCCTATATTCACTCTTTAGCACAAAGGAGGAGGGCAATTGTGAAGCTGCTGATAGTCCCCACGTAACTGCACTTGGTTCACGCTATGGAGTGACTCAGAAATTCAAAATAAATTGCTTTCCCAGGAAAGGAAGTGAAAGCATTTAATCCAGGAGTGCAACTCACTGACTGCTGTTGCTAAAGGGCACAGAGTCTCTAGTACCACACGAAAGCTCCTTGAGGAAAGCCCCAGAGCACAAGCAGCATGGACACCAGCTGCTCCGCCATGGGTAGGCTGTCCTGCTTCCCTCCTATTGCACTGTTGGGATTTTAGCTGACTAGAGATTGGAAAAGTACAAGGCCGTGGCTAATTCCAAGTCCTGCACCTGCAAGATGGCGTGTCCTTGGGCCTAGCTAGAATATAATAACAAATAGTGAAAGAGACATGAGAAAAGAGAGATGTAACTCCTAAGGAATGGGGAAGAGCTGATGTTGTGGTGGGGCCAATAGACAGTGTAAACTACAGAATATTCATGAGCTTATTACTTGCTGTATAAGTGTCTGATGCTCTCTTCAATAAACAGAACTTGCTGAACACTCATATTGAGTGTCCGAGTTTTCCCTGCACCCGACAAATGGCTCATCCCCGACAAACGGCTCTTTCTGCAACATTGCACCATACTTTGTGCTCATGTAGACACAGCCAGACTCTGCCATATGATTTTTGCATTTTGTCCAGGATTTTGGATGAAAGAAACAAGTGAGGTAGAGTTGCATACATATCTCAGGCACAGGTGATTTCATGCTTTGTCCTGAATGTGTTTATGCTCCATCTGCCAAACACCAAAGCTTACTGTTGTTTTATCTACTATGCTAGTTAATCCTTTATTAGCATGTTTCTCCATACCTGAGTTTCTAAAGGCCATAAACCACATTTTAGTGCTTCTTCCAAGAAACTTTAGTGAACTGGTTTTGTCTTGTATTTCACCGGAAAGAGAGTGTCTAAAAAAATCTCTCTCTCTTTCTATGTCTTGCACCTTTTAATGAATTCTGTCAGCAACATGAAATTGCAAAAGTCTCAGCAACACAATATTTAAACAGGTATCTCAGTAGTGCCAGGTATCACTCCTCTGAGGCCCCTTGATGCTCACCACATTATACATCCAGGGACTATTCTCTGAAATCAGCTTTTTGCCAGCTGATCAGAAAAGACCGGAACCCAGTCTCAACCAAACTGTGTAGGAAAAACACAGGTAACACAGAAGTAGGAGCATAAAATCTACAATGAAAATATTGGACTGTCTTACACAGGGGAACAAAGGAACCTGATGTTCCTCTGGATCAGGAAGGTCTAGGACCCTTTACCAATTACATACACATTTTAACTATATTTGAGGTTTCACCAACTCTTTTTATTGGTGTACAGGGCATACAGGCTGTGAACCCATTTCATTATGGAAATCAGCTCTTTAAGTACATCAGATACACCAAATAAGTAAATAAAGACATCCAAAAGGACATTCTGGCTTTCTTGTTTAAAGGGAGTTCCCTGTATTCCAGTCTGTGTCCACAGCCTCTTGTCCCTTCATCAAGAAGGGTCTGCCTCCATCTTTCCCTGTAAAATAGATATTTACACACCAGCAAGGTCCTCCCCTAGCCCCAGGTTTTTCCTTCTTGAAGTTTAACCTCACCTCATATGACAAAAACTCCAGTCCCTTTACCATAGTCATGGCCCTTCACTTGACTCTTTCCAGTATTCCATGTTTCTTTAGTATGGAGGAGACCAGAGTGGGCAGTGCTCCAGCTGTGGCCTCCCCAGTGCTGAGTAGAGGGGGATGATCATCTCTGCTTCACTGCATGTGAGGATGGACTACTCTTGAGCTTGGAGAAGGTGATCCTTGGAAAAATCAATCAATTTTCTTGGATTCCTTCTCTCTCCAGGACCATAATATTAACACAATGTTAACAGCTGTTAATAATTATCCCATAAAGAGATTACCCAAAACAAAGGATTTCCATTTCAGCATATGAACATTATAGAATTTTCAGCTTGGTAATTTTTCCCTGTAATATCGATATCAGAGTACTGTTCTTATATATATGTACTGTTTGTCATTACTGTTTTCTTTTTATTTAATTGTAGTCTCTTTATTTTTCTCTACAGGGTATGCAGATCACTCTACTGAATTGGGTAATCCTAAGTGTATAATCTCAGAACCATCCCAAGTGTATCAGTTTTACACAAAACAGACTGTTTAGCCTTCTACCATACTGTATCTGCATCTGCTAACACTTGGGTGCAATCTCAAGAGAAGAAAACCAAAGAAATGTTATATAAATAAGCACTTCAAAATGTCTAACATATATAGCAACTAAAACACATGAGCTCCTGGGTCTATGGAGCACGAATAGTTGCTTCTATCTTGACAACCCTCTTCCTAGTGAGAAATGGAATAGTGCTCGTTTTGCATGTGTAAATTTCATACACTTGAGAAATGGAATGTCAGTACTGACAGGAAACACCAGGGAGCAGGAAAGGGAGGTGGGGTCCCTCCAGAGTCAGGAACCAGCAGGACCTGAGGACAACTCCAACGGAAGAGATGCTTTTCCCCAGGAGCTCTGCTGTCCCCCAGGGCACCCCAACAGGTGATACCAAGCAGTTTAACCAACAGCCTTGGGCAATTTCAGGTGACAAGTCATGTCTGGGATCTATGTGGAGGCCCAGTGGGGAACAGCAGGAACCAACACTAGGACTAAGGACAAGACTAGGATATATGTCACCTCCCTTGACCTGCTGGCCACTCTTCTTTTGATGCAGCCCAGGATGTGGTCAGCTTTCTGGGCTGCAAGTGCACATAATATTCCTGCCATGTATCGAAAGACAATGGTGACATGGGGACCGAAGTTTGAGGTTATATGACAGTTACATAATGGTTGGATTTCACCTCAGAGCTCTTTTACAAACTAAATGACTCCATGATTCTATGACAACTAGAGCTGGGATAAAAAGGTAGTCTGTGAAGAAGATACTGGAATAAGATACTGTAGGCTTGCAACAGATGAACTGGTTTGTTGAGGACAACTGAATTTGGTTATCTCTACACCCTTTTTTTCTCCTGATCTATGTCATCATCATACAAATGCAGTTTCACCTAAGAAACAACATATCATATTGGGCACTGCAGCAAACGTCCCAAAGGTAAGAGAGGCCCAGAAGTAAGAAACTCTGTCCTAGGTTAGAGATGAAAAATATATGTAAAGGGATTCCCACAGACTACAGTCATCTGCCTTCCTTTCACATGGATGAAAACAAACTCAGACAAACTGAGTTAATGAATGAGCTGTACTGGCAGGGCCCTAGATAAAGGTCTGTGCAGAGCCAGCCTAAAGCTTGCTTCACTCACCCTCAGTATGTTGCCTTAAATAGTTCTTCAACTTAGAAAGACAGAAGTAAGGAAGTCATGAGTGTGTTGAGTATTAAGTCTTCTGAACAATGAGATACCTAACCAGAAAAATAAAATGTTTAAAAATCCTCTGTATAAAGGCACAGATAAAAAAATTGTGACATTTCTATGGCACACCAGAAAGGAGACCCGATATATATACACACACAGATACATACATACAAAAAGATATCTAGAAAGTTTTTCAGAAAAAAAAAGGAAAGAAATTACAAAGCAAATTTAAATAGCAATTCCATGTTTTTAAGCATGTAATGACTTTGTTGGGTTTTGAGGACTTTGCAGGTTTTTTTTTAAATACAGGAAGGATTTTTCATCTATGTTTACTACTCTTTCCACTTTATATTGCTGCCTCTGTTTATCAAATATTTCTCCATCTCTTTCTCCCTATCCTCTATAATAGAAATGTGTATCTTATGGTTTGGGATCTGAGGAACTTCTGAATGAACTGGAAAAGGTCTCTGTTTAGCTCACACTCAGCACACAGGAACTGCCCTTTGCACAGCATTAAGGTGTCAGTTTGAATCCCAGAAGATATGAAGGAGACAGAGGAGTTCCATGGAAAGAGTATTCTGTTCAGTAAAAATAAGACAATCTGGTCATAACTGATTCAGCTTGCTTATGTCAGGCTAACAAAAATGTTATTTCCTCAAATGACAAGGTTCCTATGTAATGACACAGGACTGGAAAAGTCAGCCTAAACAGCAACAGACTAAATTGTGCCTGTTCATTTACTGCCAGTGCTTCTTCTTTCTCTGAACTTTGGTTCACAGTTCAGAGAAAGAACACCTCTTTCCTCCTCTAAGCTGTACACAGGTGCAAGTTTACTAGCAAGTTTACTACTTACCCCATCAAAATGATCAACAGAGAGCTTTTCAAATTTGAAAGTTATTTAAGTGAAACGACAAATATAACAAGAATGTTCTGCTGGTTGTTTATGCCAATGCAATATGAACGATCTGACTTGTTCACTTTTTCTGTTGTAAAAATTTTCCCCAATCACTATTCCTCTCTGTATCAATCTTTTTGAGGGATAAAGGCATCACACAAAAGAGATAAAGTATATGTTCTTGAGAACAGACATTGAATTGTATAAAGCTATATCGCTAAAACAGATGAACCAACAATAATGTTTCATCTGCGTAACTGAATATCAAGTAAAATATTACACAGAAATAATCAGAGCAAGAAAGCTCAGAAGTTAAATATTTATTATATTTAGACTCCAACTAAGAAGCAAAGTGTATGAAAAATAAAATACCATCTATTCTGCTGAAACATATCTTGATCACAGTCTTTTCTGGCTGACAAAAGGAGTAAGTTGTTCTATTCAGTAGAATTTACAGTTCACTGGCACATGTTTAACACAAAACCAAACAGGAGAACCCCAGATAGTGCCAGACTACAGTATATTGAATATCCCTCACCAGCAATGACCTCTAAATGCACAACATGTTCTCACATTCTTCACATACCCACACCTCCTTGCAACTATCTCTAATGAGAATTGATGCACAAGCCAAGTTCAGCCCCAGGAGCAGGCCAGATGTCATGGTAAGGAACATCTCCTTTACAAGATGTCTCAACCTGAGTCTGCTCACCTCCCCAAAGCTGTCAGCTAAAAAGCATGCTCCACCTTTGCAAGGATTCATTTGGGCTCCTCCAACTCAATGCTAGTACCTACAGGAGACAGAAAGGGAAAACAGAATGAATTCATGAGCCCCAAGCTTTCTCCCAAAGTCAAAGAGCTTGTACATAGTGATTTTGAGGCTCTGATTTTAAATTAGTGCCTAGCATTCCAAAAAGCCTCTTATTTCTTACAAAACTCATCTGCAGACTGGAACATGTACGTTAATCCTGTCACTTGCATTTTCATGTAACACTTATGTCACAATACTTGAATCGTGCGTAAACAGAGCTCTGCATTTGAAAGGTTGGCCCCACATCTCATCTGCCCCAGGCCATCAAATGCCAAACAAATCAAGCTTGCAGATGCCAGACCAAAACAATGGACAAGCAGGCATTGGAAGTTATCAGCTGCCTGCCTTAAATAGATGGAGAGGATGCACAGGAGCCACCCCTGTAAGCACAAACAGGTGCCAAAGCACAAGCTTCTGGAAAAAACCTAAGAGTTCCCATGTGTGGCAAGCCTCATTCCAGTGCTGAGCTTCTGTGGGAACAGGGGACTAAGTGCAGGGAGCTCAGGCTGGCAGCTGGAGTAGCTCAGGTATTGGTTCATGCTCCTTCACACCTACAAAGCTGAGGTTGCACACTCCTTCCTGCTTCAGTGCAAAGCAGTGTTTAGACATGGAGAGAGATAGAGCCAACTCACGAGTTAATGTTGTGGTGAAGAAAAGTCCTGGGAATACTTTTCATAAAAGGCTTGAGGGATATGGATAAGATCATCATACAGCCCATGAAAGTATTCCACAGCAAGGTATGTCAGCAAACTACATCTTCATTTGGGATAAAAGCCAATCCAGGGATTAAGTGAACAACCTGTCAATGCCCTTCATCATCAATCACCTGCATTGTCTCTGAAAATGTGTGGAAACAATTCCACCCTCCTGCCTCCACTGCAATGGGGTGATTCACAGAGTTGCTGCAGGGAAAAAAAATAGGTCTGGCTTGTGAATAGCAAACTTGCCTACACAAACTTGTGTTTATGGGAAATAGACATGAAAAACAGTTAAATATGCCTCTCCTTAGTTAAACATTGTTATAAGAGGAAAATAAGAATTTTTTGGCCATGTCTATGGTATAAGGAACCACCATAAATCAAGTTATCTGCAGCACATGTATCCAGTTGTCTACACAAAACAGGTACCAGGTATTGGCACTGTTTCCCTGCGGGTGAGTGCTGGCTAGCATGAACTCTGCCACCATGCATGGACCCAAGAAACTTTTAGAGTTGGGACACCAAGTAGTTCTTGGAAATGATGCTTCCCTATCCTATTCCTGAACAGCATGAGCTGTTCAGGCCATCACTTCTACTTCCCCAGCACATCCCACTTACAACACCTACCACTCCAATTACCTATTGGAGAGATCTCACTTTATCATAAGCCTGATCTTTCCTTGTTCCAGCCATGGCCTGCCATCCATGCAACCCTCCATTGCCCCATGCAACACCACAGCCCAGCTGGAGCAGAGTTCGTTCTCTGTTTTATTTTCTTATATTTTAAGATGCAGAACTCCTAGAGTGATGAGAAGGCATTTATTTATTTTTGGAAATATATCTTTTATTATGCATCCTGGTAATAAAATTCCCATTTCTTTATATAGAGATGGGCCTGTAGGAATATTTGACTACTACTTCTTGTAACAAACCACCTAATGGTACTAAAAATTATTATTTGAAATGCTTTGTTTTATTTTTACATAACATTCATGGACACCTACATATTGGTATTTTAGAAAACTGGTTTTTCAAAATCTCTGTCTAGAAGTATCTAGCAGCAACAAAAATTTACCAGACAGAAAATCCCCCAGATTTATCTGTCCCAAAAATTAATACATCAAGTTTCTTTCTTGTATTTTTTTCTATGAAGCAGTGACAGATCCTACCACAAGGTTGTCTAACCTCTGTGTGATAATGCAAATTTTATCCGACCACATCTCATATGTATTCTGAGCCTTGAATCACTACCAGCCTGAATGCTGATATATAAGCAGAAAACCCAGCTGTTGGGTCACTATTTAGATAATGACTCTTTTTCTCCACAAGGCAAAGGCAGCATATAGATATGCAGGAGAGCTGTAAACAGTTAGAAGCTAAGAAATTGATAGGTGAATATGATGGATGAAGAGAGCAAAGATTTTAAGTTCAGACTTAAAGCTTAATTTTAAATAAAAATTATTTAAGCTGATCTAGCCAAACTTTAGATTAGCTAAACTAAAGGCAATTATTTTATGTGAGGTTATATAAACATTTTATGGCTTCTTTTCCTATTTGACCCTCCATCAATTGTTTTTTCAAATTATTACTATTACAAAGATGCCTGGAGAGAGATGATACACTCAATCATTTTGAAAGAGTAATTTTAAGCCAGGCTCCCTGCAGCAGCAGCCAGCAGTGCCTGCTGTATCTGGCCATGGTAGTGGCAGTACCAGGTGCAGGTGCTGGCAGTGCCAGCAGGCAGGAGCAGAGCTGGCAGCGGGTGAGGCCGGGGGCTCTCATGCCACTCACAAGCATTTCACGTGCTCCAAACCAGACTGTTCTGCCAAGCTGCTTCACTGCCCTCCTGAGCTCTTCTTGCTTCTCCCCAGCGAGGTCAGTGCTTGCCCTTGCTGGCTGGCACAGCCTGCTTTTGTATAAAAAGGGCAACAGGTGGCAAGGCTCACCCCAAGGTCATGGAGAAGCCTGTGCCTTCCAGCTGCCCAGGAAGGAAAACTGACTTCATGTTCCCAGTTCACCTGCATGGCAGCAGGTACTGCTGTAGTTACACATGAAGTTTCCATTACATAAGCATTTACTGACAGAACTTTAGAAAACCCACACATTTAGGGCAGTTCTTTTTTTTTTCAAATTTTAATTTCCTGATGTGACTATGGAGAATGATGACCCAGGGATATTAGCTTTGAGCACTGAGTACATTAAAGAAAAAAAAAGCCAACAACAAAAACCAAAGTAAGATTGAAACACACTCCTAGATGAAATTACTATGGGTTGAAACATATGATTTGGCACAAATTATTGAAGACTAATGGATATCAGTTTGGCTTGTCAGAGTTAATAACAAGCTGAAAATTATTTCATAAGCCCATAGAAGGAAGCCTTTGCTTCTTGTTTCTGTTCTTAGGTTGTTAACTGGATGCCAACACAGTTAAATACAGCCCAGGGTGTCCTAGAGTGAAACCACAAACTCCAGAATTCCTTACCCCATTATTCCCCTTCAGGTTTTGACATTAAATGGATTGCAAATGTGCAGCTTACATAGGCTCTTTCCCATTCCAAGAGGGCAAATCCAAACTTCCCTCTTCTCTCTTTGGCTAACACACCTGAACTGGCAACATAAAGCAGAGGTAACTTTTCAATAACAAATTAGAGATTAGCTGGTAACAAATTAGAGAAATTAGAAATTTAAAATTAACAAAAACAAAACAAAAATATTTCCAATAGCTAATAACCTTTCCAGAAAGTGGGATAATATTTTCACCTCCATGGCAAGTGCCTTATTGTCCATAATGGGACTGCTCTGCCTGCAGCTGGCCTATGGCCTCCTCAGACAAGGCTGCAGGGTGCATGATCCCCATATGCTGTACCCCCTTCAGAAAGAAAGCAAAGAAAACAACACCAGGTGTGTCTAGTAGCATGTCCTTCTTAGTAAGGACACACTAATCTTGGATTGTTGATGGTAAGTGATGAAGCTGAAAGCTTTTAGCTTTGTAAAAATACAAGTTCATTCTGTTTCCTTCAATACATTCAATATTCTCTTTTTACCTTCAAACACTTGTTGAATGCAACTTCCACTCAACTGTTGTCTACCCCACTGAGCAGAGAAAAAGAACTTCAAAGCTCACACTATAAACCCTGAGCAGCCACAGTCCCAAACTATGCTGAGTTATCCGAGATCTTCCTTCCACAGGGATGAAAGAACCTTCATCACATTCCCAGAAAGCAGTGGAGGGCATGGCTTTGCCCCATGCAGAAGGAGTTATCCCTCCCATGAGAAGAGGTTTGAGCTTGCCTGGAATGCCATGATGGTGTGTTGGTGTCCAGCTGGGTGCTGACAATCCTTCAGAATGCAGAGTGAAAGCTGCATAATTCTAAACTTCAGGAAAAGCATCCAGCTGAAGCACATCAACAGATGGTTCCTGACATATGTTATCACCTTATGCAGCACAGGGTGGTGAACCACAGGGACATTTCTGACATTAATTCAATAAGAATTGTGAAATAGAAATACAAAGGGAGCAGAAGGAATGTAGAAATCATCTTCAACCATTTTTCAACTAGTCCAAATAGGCCAATGTTCAGTAATGGTCTCGTCCTTATCACTATAATAACTAATAAGGCAGCACTGAATTTTTTAAAGTCTTTTAGCATGATTACATGGACACATGAACGCTGTGGTCAGCTAATAACCTTATTTAACTTCTTCTGGAGTTGGTGAAAATCTTTCCCCTAGCTTCAGCAGAATCTAGATTAGGATATTAATTATACACAGAGTACTGCCTAGAAGATCTATTGCTGCCTAGCGAGTTTTTATCTATAGTAAAATGGCACTGGCTTTCCACAGTTTTATTTACCCTTGGTACACTCAGATTTTAAATGCACATACAATTTAGAGAATTTGCATATCTTAAATGTTTTTTTACAAGTTTTACAAGAACTTTGCAAGTTCTCCAGCAAGTAAAAAATTCACTTAATCACCCACAAATAATTCCCAAAGAGTATTACAGTCCCAATGCAAATGGCTTTGACCAAAGTGTCTCTGAAAATTTTAAAACTTTAAGTATCTAAACTCTTCATGGTATCAAATGTATCTCTGAAGAAAGAACCTTTACTGAGCTTTTCCACTGATAGGGCATGTGGCATGTTGACAGAGCAGCAGATCCCTCCCACTAAGCAGGGTCCTTTCTGCAGGACAGGAAAATATGGATGGGCCTCCTCACCAAACTGCAGTTGTGTAGATGCACAACCACAGATCCTGGTTTGAAACAGAGCAGTCTAAATTTGCAGAAGCAGGTATACTCAAGGTATCTTTTTTTTGGAAGCAATGTCTTTTAAGTCTTTTGAAACAACTATGAAAGTAATTTGTTCATTACCCTTTAGAAATAAAAACATGAAACAAATTCAAAGTGGAAGGTCAAAAATACTATTTTCATTAAAAAGAAGCTACTAATGTCTTTCAGATAATACTCCAGATTAAAGATTTATGTGATTATTTTTCTGCATCAAAATTCTTGTAAATAACTCCCAGTCCAACAGAAACAAGTTACCATTGATGCTGAGGGACTCCTAGCCCTACTTCCACTGAAATCTAGGATAAGATTCCCCTGGCTTTCCACATGGTATGATCCGGTAAAAAGAAGGTCATCACCAACTTACCTAATATTTCCTTTTAAAATCAGCAACTCCAAATTCAGACCTAAATCCCTAATAAAAGAAACTTAAAAAGAGTTTGTTCTTCCTCAGTCATTCTTGCTCAGCTCAGTGTACTCTTGCTTATTCGGTAACCTTCTAGCATAAAAGTGTTTCAGCTTCTCAGTTAGGGAAAGTGTGAGGGTTCTTTTAAAAAACTTCTATTAGGACCTGGGGCTTTTAAGCAGGAAGAGGATCAAGAGTGAGAATATGTGATCAGTGGGAAGAACCAAAGAGATTTCACCTCTGATAAATTCCCCTTTCTTCCTCAGGAGCCACATTTCTGTCCTGCTTCCTTCAATGCAGAAAAATGGATTCTTTTCCAAGGCAAGCAAAAAAAAAAAAAAAAAAAAAAGATTTCAGTCCTTCAGGTCATAGAAAATCACTTGCCTGGAGACATTAGTCAGGATGTCAGGATAAGTTCTTCTCTTTCCTGTTTGCAATGTCCAGAACTGATACACTTTGTTTCAGAATGGTTATGAAACATTCATTTTCAACATGATGTGATCTTGTAGAATTTCAGTTTCCTTATCTGTTTTATTCATACACATTTTGTGTGCATACAGTTGAAATAGACTTCAGAAAATTACGCGTATACAGTGATATTAGACTTGCTACAAATTTCACAAGAATACTTGTGTTAAGTGAAAAGAAAAAGAATTGTTCAGCCAATACCTACGTGTGTCAAGGGACCAACAAACTGGAGAATATTCTCATTTATATGTACAGCATCTGAAAATACCTCGTACAAGTGAAATTCAAAAAGATTATGAGAGATAACTAATCCAAAGGCCTCTGCCCAATGAAGAAGCATGCAACTGGCATCTTGCCTTGAGTGAATGGGCTTGCAAATAAGTACAGGATGTAGTAAGTATTCACTAACTAAAGCACCAGGCATAGAATGGTATATCCATCTTAAATTTCAGCAGGCTAATTGTCATGATAATACTGACAGTGCTCTCCAGATAAAATCAACAGCAACAGCAAAATCTTTGGATCGTGGTTAGGAAGAAGAAATCATCAGGGTAAGCATGTTACTTGATGAAAATTTGTTTTCATACCTTAATCACTACTTCCAAACTTTTTTGTTCAGTTGTGAATCTCTGGATTGACAGTCTGCATGCTGTTGTCACACCATGATCTCATTTTTCCTTTCCTCCACTACACTGCTACCCCACACAGTTATTCCACAAGTCCCACACCAGGACAACAGGTCACTCTAGGCATCAAAAATTATTTTAAAGGATTAGAAATGAACAGTTTTACACAGGCAGTGTATAACACTGGCAGATTGTGGACCAAGTAGAAAGATGCGGTGTTTAAAACAACATTTGTCTGGGGTTCCTGTCGGGGACCCTGGTGTGTAATCAGTCACAGGGTTGAGCTGACACATGCACTGTTAGGTAATCCAAATCCCAGGCTGCATAAACAGAACAAACCAGCAAGGAGTTCTGAAACCAGCATCACTGGGTTACTTAGAAGCATCTATATGCTCTGCTTCTCTCTCTGCAGAAAGCTACTATCACATCTAAGTTGGGAATCAGCCCCAATCTGGCTTTCAAGAGCATGACTGTGAGACAGATAAATCAGGAATTAAAACATTCACAAGCAGCTGATAGGTTAAGCATGGTTACAAGGAAAGAAAACCAAGAAGCTTTTCTTAAACTAGGGGAAAATCATCATTCTCATGGATGAAGCCTCCACCCCACACCTTGGGTGCAAAACCCCAGAGAAGGGAAGGCTTGCAGGACCTTTCCCTTCAGTTCACCCAAGCCCTGCAGGCAGCTCATTTGCATCTTCACACATTACAGCAAAAAAATGGAAGCATAGGTATAAACTGAGTAAACACCATGCAAATGATTAAGTGCTCCAGAGATATCTCCACACTCGTGCTCTCAGGGTAGAAGATTATTAAATAATTCACAGGATTAGCCTGGAGCTGACACTCTACTTAGACAAATGAGTCCAAATGGCTTTGAATAGCTCATTATCCATCATGGTTGCATAGAGCAAGCAGAACCTGAGAAATGCAGCTCCCTCTCTGCAGTCACTAGGAGTTAGAGAGGCTCAGCCATCAGTGGACATTCATCTCACTGTTACAGCAGAGAACAGCACAGTGCAGCTCTTCATACTGTGCCCTGGTCTGTGCTATAGCTTTATTCCCCTCCATTACAGAAGATCCAAGACTCCTCACAGCAGCTTCACAAAACTCAGTGTGGATCATTTTCAAGGGAACAACAGCAGCAATAAAAGGAACATTTTGAGTTCCAAGCCAGTGCCACTGCACAGCCATAGAGGGCTGTTGATTATCTTTCGTGGCCATTAGAAGATGAGAAGTAGGTTACCCTATGTCCTGCAGGAAGGGAAAAGCAGAAGTGTTTCTAATTCCAGGGAATTCTTCCAACTCTGTCTGCCCTGTGCAGCATCCCACACCTTGCAGTGACTTCAGGAGTAGTCAAGTGCCAAATACTGTGTGTCAATGCATTTGACTCCTCTACAATTCCTTCAAGAATGCACACCATTTTCTCCTTAAAAAGCTTGCAATCTTCATTTATGTGAAGACAGACTAAACTTCTCCTTTAACCTTAAGTTCTAGAAGAAATTAAGATCAATAATTGTTCTTTCTAGCAATCTTCTCTTCTGTGTAATGAGCTGAGCCCAAAGCAAAACTTAATCATCTCCAGGCTTCCAAAGACATATGAAATCACACTGAGCCTTTGCTGTAACAGGCTACTCTTCTCCAGCCCCCTACCCAACTTCACTTACCCAGCAACTAAACTTTGAAACCTCAGACATGCACAAGTGCACTGTGCTGCTTGCAGACATCACCTGTTGAAAGACCAAGCATCTGAGTGTTATTTTGGTGGAAGTGTTGTAATAATACCTTACCTGAATCTTTTTATCTTGCTACCTTGTGTTCCTCATATCTCCAGTGAAAGATCATGTTCACTTTCACATCCAAAACCAGCATCAATTTCTATTACACAGTGTAAGGCTCAACAACCCTGGGCTCACAAGGATTGCTGGCAAGCTTCCTTATTTCAAGTCCCCTACCATTTTCCAGGAGTTGCACTTCCATTTTCATTAGGAGATAAACAGTACAAAGCATCTACAGATAGGTTGATTGATAAATTCTGAGTACAATATTGATATCCATATCTCAAACATCTGCAGTCTGTTACCATCAGAGCTATTTACAAGCATTAACAATAAGCCCTCAATGAGACAGGAGTGGGTAACACAGTGCTAGGCTGGAACTGAACACAGAAGGTCCCAGAAACTTCTGACTGATAAGAAGGGCTGATCTGGAAGTGTTACATTTAAGCAAACCATTAACAATCTTAACAGTTATTTAGGTTTCATTTCCATGGTAGGTAAAAATGCAAGCCTGGATTTTGTTATGAAGGCTTTATCACTTAAAATAAAACAAGTTAAAAATCTCCAGTGCACAGGAAGAAGGGCACTGGAGGCTTGGTTGAGATGGATAAAATTAAAAGCAAGACTGATTTTTCAGCTAGTTCTGGCACAACAGTGGCAGAGTGCTTGATTATTACCCCTTGAGGCACACAGCACTGCAAACACATAAAACCAGAGAGAATACCCACAAAGAGATGGAAAGAACTGTTTTACGATCTGTGACATAGCCCACTACACACAATTAGTCAGGCCACAACAGGAGAGGAGCACAACAGTGAAGACAGTCATAACTACATCTCTAAGCAAGCCATTGGTCTCCATAGGTAGTAAGCACAACTCTGACTTACCTTCTCACATAGCACACAGTCGTCTGTCTCTTTCCTTCTGACTAGCTCAGCTAGGAGCAACAACTCCCTGACTACCCAAAGAAAAGGTTAGCTACAGTAATATCTTGAAAGAAGGTATTCAAATAGCTGCTGCTCCCCTGGATTAACTTCATCCTCTTATTCAATGTGGATTGCTAATTCTACATTAGTGTGGTTACCCACTCACATCCACACTGTACAGGTGTGGTGTCTACAGACAGCAGAGTTGGGAACTTGCAAAGCTTACAAAGTAATTTAAAGATGATGGATGGGCAGGAAATTATTTTCTAACTGCAGACTCTCTGATAAGTACATACTTCTTGCTTCCTTTCTCCCTAACACAGGTGCACATGGTGGGTGGAACTCCACCAGCCCACGACTCCACACCACTATCTGCAAAAGCAGCCCTCTTCCCATTTCTGCACTACAGATCACTGCCATCTAAACCAGATCATTTCCCACATTAATCCAACAATAGTGGTAAAAGTCCACTAATCCCTTGGCACCTGCCCTCACTTCTGGGTTAAAATCTACCCTAGGGTCAGCTCAAGGATTTTATATGTTAATAAGTTGGGAAGGGAAATGTTCTTAGGGTTAGTTTGTTTCCAGCTGGGCTATTCCCTGCTTCTTCTGTCTGGAGAGAGGAATTAAGCACTTATAGACCTGACACCTCTTCAGAAAGGATGGAGCAGCTGAGTTATGAACTCACCACCTCTCTCTGCAGTGATGTTTTATAGCTTTGCTGCTTTATGGCCATGCTGCTATGAAGCCCTTTATGCCAGAACAGTCTGATATAGTGAGTGCTTGAGCCATACATTCCTCCATGCTCCCTATGAAAGTCCAAGAAAAATAGTATTTATTCAGGTTTATACATGCACTGGCATATTTGTTCAAGGATGTGTTAAAGAAACAAGAAGTCCTGAGCTGTCCTCTGTGACATGAAGATATCCTAATACTGCAGCTGCCTTTGAGGAGGAACCCCTTCTGCTTCAGAGAGCTCGTGTGGTGCAAGGTGGGGAGAATCAGAGGTCTGACTGGATTAAGCAGTGCTGCTGCAATCCTGAGCTCAAACCACCCTGCCTATGCTTCAATCACTCTGATAAGCACAGCTAATTTACATGAGTGGGGGAGGAAGGGAGAAAGTTTCCAATATCATCAGAGAAGGACAAACAGAGTAAGAAGCAAAAGGCACCTATGTGCTACAGTAAGGTCAGAAATGTTCAGACACATCTGAAGAACAATTGCAGAGACTCTCTTTCTTAAAGTATTGGTCATAGTTTTGAAACAGGAACAGAAATAACACCTGATGCAGAAATCAGGAATCTGAGAGATAGGGTAGTACTTGACCCTTGCATAAATCTAGGCTATAAAACTTGGTGTTCACTTAAATATTATTTGTTCTAAATATGTAGTTTGGCCAATGGTCAGACAGCAGCAGAGAAATAGTCTGGCTTTCCCCTGAGCCCCACCATGCCTGTGAGCACAAACCACCTGACTGTGGAGCCTGCACTCATTTTTCCAATCCGGTTCTTTGTCAGCAGAGAGCTTTTTAATCTCTTACTCCAAGGTGCTATGATTGATCAGTGATCACAAATACTGTTTCTACACCAAGGGCTCCTTGGTATAGTCTCCTCTCTTGGTAAGTAGTCCCTCCTCCTTGCCATTTCTCCCAAGGCATACACTTCCTCTCTCCTGGCAGTAGTTTTTTTGCTTGCTCTCCCTCAAAAATGGCAGTCAGCTCCCACCAGCATGTACCCCAGCCTTCCTCCCCACACCCAACTCTTCTTACAGGCACAGCATCAGCATGGTCAACGCTCCCCAGTTTCAAGAAGACAGCCCACAAACTTGGCAACACAATTTTTCTGCTGCTCTAAGCAGAAGTCCAAACATAGAGAGGGGCGTAGTAACACCCTTAAAAAAGACCCCCAGTTCCCTTCCCACTCCAGATTAGCACAGAGGGTGTGCCACAGGAGTATCTCTGGGACTAACTTCCAGACACACATCTGCAACAGCCCCTTCCAGGAAAGCCACCTGCTTCCACTGCATGCTGCAAGGCATCATCAGGCTCCTATGCATGTGATACAGTCAGAAGAAGGAAGAGGAAGTCCTGGCCCGTTTTGTGTCAGCACAAGTTTCTGGTGTGTTAAGAAACTTCCTGGGGGCTGAGCAGCCGGACAACTGTGATTAATGGGGTCCTGCAAATACTGACGGCGTAAAATTGGAAGGTGACCATATTCAACTGTGATTTTACTCTTTGTATGCATCAGTTCTCTGACGACTCCTACCTACCCCAAACACCTCCCAGAGAGAAATAAGAATGTACCAGCTACATCAGCTAGCAGCAATGCAGCAAAAGCTCTGGCACAGGGTCATTGCAGGGCCTGCATGGGGAATGGAGAGCCAGAAACAAGGACTTGTGAAGACACCAGTCTCCTGTCATTCCAATCAGTGCTCTCTGGGATTTTACTTTTCAGGTAACATGTCAAATTAGTCAAGAGCCCTACAGTACATTAAACCTCCTCTGCAGAGATTTTGGGTGATCTCTTTTTGCTGCTAGGGTAATTTTGAAAAAAAACCCAACCAAACAACAAAATACAATCGGCATTATAACCTGAAGTGGTGTCATTTTGTTCTCTTCAAAGCAGAAACGAACAAGAGCAATGGTACAAGGGCTTAAGAGCCTCCAGTGTGGCAGAAAGACAATTTCCCACAGCACAGGTAAAGCCTGACATTTTTCCTCTGAGCATATCCTCCAAGCCTTAAATAAGGGGCAGTGAGACTATAAACAAACCATGGACACGTTACAGGGCTGCCCAGAGGGCAGGCTGGAGTGTGACTGAGGGGAGGTTGCTATAAGTAACAGAGCCAGCCTTTCAAGAAGTCTCTTTGGAACAGAATATATCTTTTATCCAATCATAAAAGAAATTAGTCAATTCCTGTTATCCTATAGCAGAGAGGGTAATTCTCTCCTAGTGCTCCAGTCAACATATTTTTTCTTTCACAATCACATTTTCTAATTTCCTTCCAGACCTACAGCTACCACAGAAGTAACCACAAGACACTTACATCTTTGAATGTACCAACAGCAGCACGTCTCCTTCAACAGTGTGGATCTTTTCTTGCATTTCACAGCATTATCATCACTAGTAGAAAAGTCACAGTTTCAGTCTTACCCTCCTGAGGTCAATTTTTCTGCTGACACATACCTAGACCAAACCAGGACTGTTCCCAACTAAGTCACAGTGATGCTGATTCCTTCAGGTTTCTGAAACTGCTTTGGGATTTAGACCACAATGGCACTGCCCAGCCATCTCAACTCTCAGAGCAGAAGTATCTCTGTTTCACAGATTGAGAAAGAAGGGCAAAGAGAAATGCACTGATTTGCCCACACAGCAAAATGAATATCAAGAATAAGATATTCTTAACCTCCAAATGTTTCTCCCTCTACACCTACTACTAAGACTTCACTGAAAAGTGGCAAGATAAAAGTATGTGTTTTTTCACTGTTACTCTGTTGTGTACTCATTAGAGAATAAACCTGGGGGAAAAAAAAAGATCTTTACTTTTATTTTGCATTAAACGGATCAGATATAAGTTGCAAAACTTCTCTGATGTAATTCAGGGAAAGGTGGCAAAAGATAAAATCCCTTATCAACAGTTTGGTAAGGGCTCCTGGTGACAACACAATGACTCGAAAGAACTGGCATGGTTTATTTCATCCAGAAAAATAGGGAGTCTTACCATGTCTGCTCTGGTTGTTAAGTGCCCCGACAACATACTCCTTCACCAGATTTGGCTGTGCTGCTCCACTCAGGATGGAACTGCTGCAGCTGAAGTTTCCACAACTCCCTTTAGTGCTAAAGTCACTTCTTGAGAGGTAGCTGAAAAAAAAACAGAGAAAACCCCACCCATTCTATGTATGTTCTCTTTTACACATTTCTCAATATCAAGTACTTTTCTTAAAGAACATAAAAAGTGATAAAACATTTTTCAAAGCAGAATGTCAGTATTCTAGTTTACTTTGTAATTGCCAGTTTTGAGTTTTTAAATGGTATAGAATGTATTCGGTATCTAAGATGATTGCAACAGAAGTCAATAAAAACTAGTTCTTCCTGTTCCAACCATAGCACTTACTTTTTTTAGGCTCTTCTTGCTCATAGCTTGGCAAATTCCTGAATTTCTCCTCTTGCAGACATCCTCAGAAATTATGCAGGAGCACCACAACTTTAATCACACTATTGACAGCATCAAAGCCAGCAGATCTCACATTCAAGTGCGCAGCAACGTCATAAACTTAACCCTTGGGTTTTCCCTGCTTTAGTAAGTAGGGAAAGAAATCAGCATTGAGACCAAATAATTTCCCTCTTGTTTCTAAAATTATTTTTGGTGCTTTGTGCCCTCTAAAACCTCCCAGGATTCCCACAGGATATCTGGAGTCAGAAGAGGATCATGCTCATTCACCTCTGTATGATGATCATAACAAAAGGAAACAAAAAGAAATTCATTCTCTGAACTTTCAAGAAAAAGTTCTACAATATTCCTGCTCAGACAAAAGCTATGGTAGGACAGAAATTTATACTCTGGGTATTTTTCATTACTTTAAGGATAATTTTGTGCTGAAGCTGATGTTTTATCATATCTTTCTCCATTAAAAAACCTTCCATAACAATAAAACCTCTGAAGAAATGAGGCTGAGGTTGAATGTAGAGTGGCTAATGTCATCAATGCTGAGCTAATAAGTGACTAATCTTTGACTTGCATTGGAATGTCATGCAAGGTTCTTCTGTGTCCTCTTCCTCTTGAAGCCCCCCAGCAGCTTTTGGCAGCACTTGCCCTTCCTGAGATTAGCCCAGATTGGGTCAGAGTTTATCTGAGGAGGGGGAAACTCTCTTTTCTGCTGTCTGAATGCACACTGCTGGGGAAGTGGTAACAATAAGAGCTAGTGTTAGGATCTGTCAGATGCAGTGGCATAAATACAGAAAAACTCTCCAGAAGTAATGAAAATTGAGTGATGAGATGCACATTTTTCAGTAAACTCCAAGAAATACTGTCTCTTCAAACTGATGAACAGAAATCTGGACTTTCAGAATTGGCATGTACTTTTGTCTTTCCATAAACTACTTTTATGGTAAATGCAGGGATGTCACTTGTGCTGATTTTTTTTAAGGAATTTAAGGTCATTTGGATACCTTGAGATATATTGGAAACTTGTTCAAATTGGTGGCTTTTCAGGGTAAAACCTCCATCCTACATTGATCCACTATGGACAAACTCCTTTCTGCAGTTTGAGGGAGAGTAAATTATAGAAGGAGTCAGAGTTAAATAAGAGCATGCTTTTCCTTTAGTGATCCACTAATGGCAACAGAGTGCTGCAAGAAGATGTAGTGGATGCCAAGATGAAAACAGTAGTAAAAGGACCCACAGATGCAAGATCTGGGTAAAAACTCAGGTATCACTGGAATGATAAGACGTTCTCCACATCTTTCATGGCATTCCCTGAACATTTGTTCAACTACTTTGTTGAGGATTCCTTAACAGCAGGAACAGACCTGAGACTTTACTGGGCTGCACACTATAAGAACAGCAGAGATGATCAGTAGAACAACAAGATCCTGGGAAAAATGTGTCAGATTTGAGATCTACCTGAAAAACACAGGGGGAGGATGGGCAAGAAAATGGGAAGGAAGCCAAACACAGCCCATAGGATGTGAAGTAAAAGTAAAAGTAAACTTAGTTTATACACTAAGTATAAACAGTGAGGATTCCTGAGCCAGTTTTCTCACTAGAAGAATAGGAGTCATGTTCACTTTAAACAGAAGTATTATTTTTCTAAAAACATAGAAACTTTCTAATGAATAAAAAGATCATGAATGAAAAGTCTCTATTCTTCAGAGGTGGTAAAAATTCCTCCAAGTTACTACAATGCCTCTGTCAGCATTTCCTCACATACTTGATATTCACTGTTTGCAAAAATCTGCAAAGTAACAACACTGCTAAAAAGTAAGCACTAAAATGTCACCCTGTTAAGTGTGCACAGTGGGAACCTTGATCTTCTTGGAAAGCCCTCTTTTGAATGCCCTCTTTTGAATGTGACACAGTTATGGCCAGATGAGGAAAAAAATAAAAAGGAAAAAAAAAAAAAAGCTGTACCTTCCAAATGTCCAAATGCCATTTATAAAGCCATGTTGGTACAATCCATCAGGAAACATTAGTGCAAGTACACAATTATCCTAGGACTGTAAAAAAGATAGCCCAAAGGAATTTTGGACATGAACATAATTCAATTTTACTGCTATGCAAAAAAATGTAGCCTCCCTATTGAAGGCAATGTAGTCTCCCCATAGCCAGTCATTGAAAAGGACAGAAACCATGTAGGGACTTATATTATATAGTAGTTGTCAAAATGTAGATGCCTGTAATAAAGGTCACTACAACTGCTCAATTATTGCTGCTTTCTGCAACATGCATTGACCATTAAAGCCCAAGGCCTTGCAAAATAACCAAAACAGACACAAAAGCTCACTGAGATTCTGAGCAGTGTGGTTAGAGTAGGGGTAAAAATCCACATCCAGAATAAAGCATGCATCAAGTGATTTCAAATCCTTTTAAACTATTGTTTGTTTTAGTGACATGAGCTCCCCTCCTTCCATCACCCATCCAAAAAAAAAAAAAAAAACAAAAAAAAAATTGGAAATTTTCTCTTTTGTCTGCAAGCATCTAGCATTTGCCCTGTCTAGCACTGTCAGGGTGGTCCAAGCTTGTACAGTCCATAGGCACAGCCCCCAGCACCCTGCCCTGCCAGGCTGTGCTCACTCACCATGCTGTCTCCTCCCTGCCTTTTAATGATGGAGAACAAGGGAACTGAGCTTAATGGATCGAAAAACAAATTAAGAAGACATGCATAACCTCAAAATTTACTCTTCTATACATTATCATCCAACTAATCTGCTGTTATTTCAGGATAGGTGAATCATGCCCTTAGCAGGTAATATAGCTTATGAGGAGCTATCCTGTTGCCTGCAATCAGGTTACTTCTTATGAATAAAGACTTCAGAATCTTGCCCTTAAGGAGAAAGAATTCAAGACTCATGCAATCTGAATTAAAAAGTTAAGTGACAGTACAATTTGCAACTTCATTTCACATAATTTGTTATCAGATGACTTTTCTTTCCACAAATCCACATTAGCACTGCCTACGATGAAGGTGTATAATAATCTATGATTTAATAAACAAGACTTTTTAAAAATACAAGGAAGAGTCTCCGTATCCACTGCCTACAGAAATTGATGTAAATATCAGTCACCCACTATTTTTAGGCAGAACTTACTATCAATTTGTTAAACTCCTTTTAAGAGTCATACACAAATATAGCTGAAATATATAAAAAATCAGAATTGTGTGTCTGTAATGTCCCAGATTCACTAAGGCCAAATACTACTTTTCCTACAACACTGCTTCCTAAGTAGTAAGTATTTTCAGATGGTAAAGCTGAACTGGGGATTATCTTTATACAGCAAGATCTTGGCAGCCTGACAGAAAAAATTAAAGGAGCCTGCTGATCAGTTAAAATACTACAGCTCCAAGTGTGTTTGGATGACCGCCAAAGTCTTGGAATTGTTTTGCCATGAAATCTGCTTTAAGACAGGAAGAACAGGAAAGTTTTCAGTCTGGAAGAGGCTTCATGATGAAAAGCCTGGAAATCAAGCCCATTATTCACATCCAATCAAGCCTACCCCTCCCTGCTCCTTGCTGTCCTCTCCATTCCCAGCACAGGAATGTCCATGCATACAAGTGCACCCCACACACCACATACACTCCACACCCCTTACATGCCCTTGGACTTTATTTTTGATAAAATTGCTCAATATTGAATTCAAAATTATACTGTACCATTTGATGAGCTATGCTGCTTTCATATACTACAGGTCACAGAGATGACTGCCATTTAAAATAAGTTATTTGCCAGTATTAGATGCAATTTAAACCTCCTGGCTCCTAAAGACAGAGTAAGTTCAGGTGTAACAAAGAGGCTCTACCTTCTTTTTCCTCTGCCTGCCTGCACTGCAGCCTTTCAATCATCACATAATCTTATCTGACACATAGGTTTCTACACAGTCAGTGCAGAACAGATACTTATTTAAAATCCAGGTGACATGTAGACCTCTACTACTCTTGTGGCTGTAGCACAGGGAGCTCTCCAGGGCTGCTGCTCTTGGTGAATTATTGTGGTCATGCCCTCTCTCAAGTCAGCAAGAACACAGTCCAGGGTCTAATCCTGGAAATCACAGGCAATTAAAAAGCAGAATCTGCACAGCTGTAAAAGACTCCCTGAAAAATATTTAGCCATCTTGGTTCCTGGGACACACAAGGAGACCCCTCCATTCCTACCCAGGCCTGCATGTATCTGAGCATCTGCCCTTTGTGCCCAGCAAGACTGGAGAAGCAGCCCCACAGTTACAAGAACACTTTCTCTGCACTGATCCCATATTTGTTTCCATACAGAGTATTCAAAATCTTTTCATAAGAGCAGCTTGTCACCACCCTAGATATTAGACTGTATAGACATTGTAGTAGTTTCACAACAATAAACTGAGTTTCACAACTCCTGCTATTCAATTAAAAATGATCTCCTATCAGATGGCAGAAGCCTCAAGTGTACTAACTCAAATTTCTCTGAGAAATTGTGAGAAGTTAACACTGTACTGGCAGGCCTTGGGCTAGCTCAGGTCACCTCTCACACTGGCATCAGAGCATGGATGTCATGGACTCCATGTCAACTGTTCCAGGGCACTGGATGAAAATGCAGCTGTCTGTCCTCAGCTGGTCTGTGTGCTGCTGTTCCTGTGCCTGAACCACACTGAACTGCTGTGCATGCCTTCCCCACAGCCTGTGGAAAGCCATGGTCACTGACACGGGGCGCTGCCACCAGGGCTGTTATCTGATTTGAATACAAATCTGATCAAGCCTGTCTCACACACACCCTTTCCCTTTCTCCCTCCCACAGAACCACCAACAATGTGAACTGAATCTTAAGTCTGAATTTCAAGAAGGCCACTCTTTCTTAAACTCCACACAAGTGTTCTAATACCTATTTGTTCTAGAAAATGTACTTAATTGCAAGATTTCTTGGTGTAACTTAAATGACCAAAATACAGCTTTTAGACCAGATGTAACACAAGTAATTTCAAATTAACATGGAAAGACCATTTGCCTTTAGGTTCTCTTGTTCCCAGCTTGGAGGCTCTGAAAATTGGTAGGGATCATGGCAGTTTTACTCACCAAAGCTTAAACATGACTGAGAGATATTTATGCATTGTGTTGAAGCCTTTTGTCTGTGCCAGTCTGTACTTAGCAAGTCATGGGCAATTTCATAGTTACAGTTTTACCCAGCTGTCTTTTGGATCACTTGCTGCTACTACAGAAATATTGAAGTGATCATGCAGACCCTCATGGCTTTTGAGTACTGAAGAGAGACCATTACAACCCCAAATGGAGTTATTTCACAGCAACTGAGCATCTCCTTGTCAAGCCATGGCAGTCAAGGTCTGACAACCTTGGCTCTCAGAAGCTGTTTACAGCTGTTAGCTCTTGGATCTCACCTTGTCCCCTCAGCCATCAGGAAGAGAAGAGTCTGCAGGAAGGACAAGACAGCTCTAAAAGAGCTGGATGAGAAAAAGTTATGCTTCCAAGACTTGAAGCTCCTCAGTGATCCTTCTCCTGCTACCCAGGCAGGGTACTCTTACCTACAGCTAGCCCTGATCTCAGAGAACAATCTTACAGCCTTTGAGGAGACTTCTTGATGGAACCCCTCCAGCACATCTCTTATTTGGTGTATTTTATCTATAAGCCACTTTCTCTTGTTACAGAACCATCAGAATCCATGGATCTTATGCATAGGTGTGCTATACTCCATCCAGGTCATGAAATCCATTGTGCAGATTTTTCAAATTCTTCTGCCTTCAGCTCCAGGTGAGGAGTGAAATGGGTGGGGTGACCACACGACTGTGTAGTCTAGCAGAGCTCAGCTGCCATGGGATGCCAGACTCTCCTGATCCTCTCTGCGTTAGGGTGGCACAGGTTTATCAATGGATGGCAGGGATCAACTAATGGTAGATAAAATGAACCATGGACCACTTGCAAAGGCATTAACTTTCTCATCCTGGACACAATGATGTAACATTCTCAGAGGAATAGATGAAACTGCCTCTATTCCTGATCTGTTGCTGCCATGAAATTTGTTTACATTGTCCTGAGATCTGTTTGTGTTGAGAGGGATTCTTTTTGTTGTGAAGAGAATGCTAAATTTCTGAAGATGGTCAGTTATTGAAAACCTGCATGTGACGCAGAGTCATATGTTTTTATATTATGTGGCATACCTCCTAGGAATATTTTGTTTATGAAGATAATTTACTGCTTCATGACTTCTTTTTGATCCTGAATATCTTCAGAAAAATTTAAATATTTCATTTAAATGCTTTGACTATCTTTTGAAACATGCAGAATAAGGCATTGCAAACATTCTTAAATGCAATGCCTCTCAAAGCATGGTTTATTTCTTCTGCTAACTAAGCTCGTAATGGATTTTCTGCCAGCTTAGGTCTGTAGTCTATTACACCAAATTAACAGCACTGAAGTCCACTGTTTCAAGTCCAAAGGTTTCTGTTTCCTTCTTCTATGTAGTCAGAGATTTGACTTTGCTCTGGCAGCCCCATTGTACCAATCTCAGGGGGTCAGATCTGCACGCTCAGCACTTCTCAGCAGTCTAGACAAAGTTGAACCATGCTTGCTCTGAGGATGAAGCAGAATGGCACACTTTGCTCTCGCTTTTGGACAGGTCGAAATTCAACTGAACAGCGGTGGCAAAAGGGCTCTGACAGGACTGCTTCAGAGAGGTTCATGGTACTAGGGCTAGGTGAGCTCCCTGATCACAGAACAGGAGGCCACAGTCTAGTTTAGCTCTTTGCACACACAAATGCCTGCAGTACTCAGCTTTTTTTTTGTTCTGCACCCCATCACATCTGAAATACACAGATATGGTACAGCTGACCAGGGGAGAAGAAGGTGGAAAACTACTTGGTGTGTTATTTCCACTCCAACTCCTTTGTCAGGACATCATTTTTCCACACATGTCTGTCTACTCTTGAGCAATGGTCAACTTTGCTTACAATCTAATGTCAGATTTAGGTGCTACCAAGTAGTTTAACATATGAAGACACAGAAATTCAGGTATGACCTTGAGACCCAGGGTTATCTCAGAGCTCCTGAGACAGTCAGGTTTCCTCTGCTCTAAATTGGAGTAACAAGCAAGTTCTCCTTTGCAGGCTACTGTGCCCATACTACCTAACAGTGATGAGGTAGTCCCTTGAACTGGTGTCACAGTCCACAAGTACCCTGAATTTTGTCCCTGTATTTTGTACCCTGTATTTTGTCTGACCTTCAAAAGGGGTCATGTTCCCTGATTAATTGTAGTTGGTTGGGTGTGACATTAATGTTATGCTTACATGTATTTGTACTCACCACTCTCAGAGCATTTTGACTGAGTATGGCGCAGACATGTCACTATATGAAAACTGAGAGTTTGTCAGCACTAAGAATTCCAATTAATTAGACCGCAATAGTTTTCAAATTGGTTTCATTTTACAAATCTGTACAACCCACCTGTGAGGATATTAGTAAAAGTATAAGAACACTTAGGCTGGCATCACATACAGTAACAGCAGAGTATATGCTCAGAGGAAGAGCTGTTGTGTAGCTCTTATGTATTTGCAGATACTATTTTATTAAATCAGATTTCATCTCAAGAGAAATTGAGTAAGAGAAGGCCAAGGGAGTGCTGGCTATTATCATTCTCTGCATCTTTCTTGCATTGTTAAGTTGGTTTATGGAATGGTTATGTGGGTATTCTTGCAAAACTAATTCTAATTCACTGCATGATCTTATTTGTTTAGTTTGGTTCCAAAGAAAGATGAGTGTAACATACCAGTGTATGTGTTCTCAACACTAGAGCTCTTACATGTCACCATAGATACGCTTTATCTCACAGCTAGCATCTAGATTCTTACTTTATTTCCCAAACAATCACAAGAGAATGGTTTCAGAGAGACAAAGAGAAAATATCTGTTCTGTTTATGATTCAAAAGTGCACAGGAAAAACTTTAGAGTAAGTAAAACTATCATATGAACTGTGAGGTCAATGGAAGCCAGCCATTGTTTGGTTTGCAGTTAAAGTTCAAAGTGATCCCAAATTATGCCAAACCCCCACCCACTTTGGCTGAAAGACAATCCCTGCATTTCAAAATAAGTCAAGAAAGGTATGCTTAATCAAACTCAAGGCTTCTGCCTTCAAGCCCTACAGACAGACTTGCAAAGGCAAATATACCCTGACCTGACAATCCACTAGAGTATCTGCTTTTTCTCATCCTTCTCATCTTTGATCAATCCCAAGAAAGGGAGGAGAACAGACTTCAGGAGGTGGGTAGTTCCTGTTATATTGCTGCTGCTTACAGTTTCCACCATCTCTATCATTCTCATCCAACCCTGTACAGTCTCTTCTCTGTCATGTTATTACCTGAACTTCAACTAGGTATTTTCCATCAGCCTTCTGATTCAAGACTTTTCTTCCTCTGTTTTCTCAATTTGTCACATTCATCCACGGTAATTCCATTTTCTTCTCAAGGAACCATTCCATCCCTCAGTTGTATGTTTTATCATTATCACAGCTTCATGAAATTCACAGCCCTTTTTACTTCCATTCAAAAGAAGGGTCTTGAATTAAGATGTTTTTTGCAAACAGTTCACCTCCATTTCCTCATTTAATGTATAGCTGTTCTTTGGTCACCAGCTCCCTAAGCTTTTCCCCAAGACACTCCATCCTCTGAGATGTGGTTTGCAAGGAATTGTTATACTTTGGCCCTTCCTTCTTGGTTTCACCTTCTCTTATCCATTAACACAGTATTATTTCTCACCATTCCATATCCTCTTCTATGTTTAATTCCCATTTTCATCCATCACAACTTCTCCTACTAATTTATCAACACTTGTCACCTGGATTGATATTATAGTTCATCTCTGAGAGAAATCCTGCAGGAAGGAGGGTCTTCCTTATCACAACAGTGTTCTGTCCTATTTCAGAAACACCATCCCCTTGTTACGGTTTGGCTCCTGCCTCTAACATTACATCCTCCCACCAGTTCTCTTTGCACAAGTTGCTGCTGATTTAATCTATTAAAAAATTGACCATATTAATTTTCCCACAACTCCTTTTATCCTTCCATATCACCAGATTAGAATTTTTCATGTTCACAGGGCAGCCCCTGATCTTGCTTCCAGCCAGGGACAACAAATGCCACTGCCACTACAACAGAATAAAATAAACAAAACAATTCCCACTACAACAACCAACCCCCCCCCTCCCCCCCCAAAAAAAGCAAAACCAAAGAAACCAAGAAGACAAACTCTGTCAGCCAGAGCTTATTTCATAAGCAAGAGAGTATAAAGAGCATTCAGTTCCTGA
Organism: Melozone crissalis; assembly: GCF_028551555.1. Classification (NCBI taxonomy): domain Eukaryota; kingdom Metazoa; phylum Chordata; class Aves; order Passeriformes; family Passerellidae; genus Melozone; species Melozone crissalis. The sequence continues at coordinate 26,605,939 of NW_026535784.1, read as the reverse complement.
ACAAAATACCTCAGAATTCTTTCCAAGCCTCAGTGGTGAGGTGAACCATTAGCTACAAATGCAATTCTTCTCCAGAGTTCTTCCTTGGGCAAGCAAGCAGTTCTAAGAAAAGCCTCAAATCCTACCTGCTCCTCTTGTACTGGGGCCCAATATATCAACTGGGGATCATATTCCTGGGCTTACTTCCAACACCTGTCTGGCACAGGGCTAGCTGCTCCCTTACATCCTTAAAAGCATTTTCTCCCTATTGCACTGCTCTTCAACTTCTCAGTGCACTGGTGATCCCATCCAGATGGATGTAACTCACACCTGTGCCCATCCCCTCCCCTCTCCCTGGACCTAGCCTGCCATTCTTCCTCCAGTGCAAAGCGAAAAGCCTCTCCCAGCTATTGACATCCACCCTCAGTCACTGCCTTTCTGAGGTGCTTCCATGCTTTCTTTCCATCTTAATGCTTTCTTAGAGCCCTGCTTCACTAAGAAGGCCTTCAGGAAGACCATTAGAAGAGATCTGCTGGCATTATTGTCTATCAGGCTGTACTGCAGCTTCTCAGCTTCCTCCTATCCTGCCAAAATGCCTTTAGCCTTTGACCCAGACTAAGCTCCTCAGGGTGGGCTTTGACACAGACCGAGCTCCTCGGGGTAGGAACATTTGTTTGTTCAGAATCTGTTAACACTCAGTCCAAAAGCAATCTTCTATGCTCTGGCAATTAATAACAACAATTCAGACACCTATGGCAGAACATTTCCATGCTTGACAACTTTATTTACGGAGATATTTCCCTCCCAATTGTGTCTCAACAATTATTGTTTTAATCCCTGGCCCAGTACACAGAGATTTCAAACCCATGATCTGCAGGTCACTGTGTTTTTCCCTGCAGCTCAAAACTAGTCATAAATTTATATCAATATCAACAGTTTCAGGCTTCCACCTCACCATTTACTCACCACTACATTTTATTTTTTCCTTTTGACATTTTCAGTACAAAAGTTCAGCCTGTCATTTCAAATCAAATTTAATTTAAAAATAAATAGAAAACAAAAAGGAACATTTCTTTGGGTTTTTATCCTGAACCAGTGGAGATTTGTGGGATGTTTCAGGGGAAAAAAAAAAGAAAGAAGAGGGGGGAAAAATTACTTCTCTGTCTTCAGTTTTTCTCACATTTTTACTAATCCAAATACTGTTATTAGTAAAACTGTAATTTGCAAGCAACTGCCTTAGTCTAGATAGTGCATTATCTTCTCCAGGTTTCCAGTGTTGAAAAAACCATGAACATTACTGATGCCATTGCCACAAGAATGCCCCTGCAGATAACTGAATGGTCCTCTACCTCTTCAGCACACCTTGGTGGCAGAGTGCTCCATCAAAGCACAGCCTTGGGCTTTTTGCCCAAGAACTGTTTCTGCACAGACCTGTGCAGGCAGATTTGTTGGGGAACATCCCTGCAAACCCTATGGCCACATCCCTATGATCTGGGTGTGCTGCAGCCAAGATATTCCAGGTGCCCATGACCATCCATCATCCTCTGTAGAGCTTCTGTGAGCCAACAAGGTCAGATCCATGAACTTTGGCATGGATGCAAGCTGTATTTTAAACACACCAAAGAGCAAAAGACATCTAAGGTGCATCCTGACCTTGTAGATCACATTACATCTGCACAGCCAGGCTGAGCTGGGTTCCTTCCCCAGGGTCATCAGCACCATGGTGACCCTTGGGCAAGAGGCAGCTTCCCCCACTGGAGGCTGACTGCATGGCCTCTGCACCTTCTGGGGCTTCAGCAGACTGGCTTTCCTGGAGTCTGGACTCTCCACACTCCCAGCCCCCGCGCCTGTTGCTCACCTCTGCCTGACTTGCAACACTGCTTTTTCCACAGCATTTCATCAGCCTGTTGTAGCAATTTGGGCCCATGCTGGCTTTCAGGCTGTCTTTGCCAAGCCTGTTGTGACACTGCATATTGGAGAAACATGCACAATTCCAACTGAAAAACTATTTTAAATGGTCATCCCTGCAGTTCCTTCAGCAGCCAAGACTGGACAATAACATGGAGGAGTATGTTAGCATTTTGCAAGTTACAAGCATATGTGTTTGCATGCATTATATATTATTTGTTATGTATCTTCTCTGAATACCTGAGCCTTTTGCTGGATGTGCAAGGTAGGTAGAGCAGAGGGAACTACAGTTGTTAGGGAAAAGTTAAGTAGGTAAAAGGTTAAAATAATGTCACTGGCTTGGGCTTCCCGAAAGAATGCAACCAGTTATCTGAGATCAGAGTTAACCATTCACATATGCTGAGGTGCCCTGAGGGGGCAAAATAGGATCAAACTGCTCCCATTGGTACAGAGAATTACAATTCATTAGGGAGAGGATCACTGAGGCAAGAGATAACCTAATAAAGAAGGGAGGAGGTTACAAAAGGCTGACTCTCATTTTCACAATGATTGTACAACCTGCACAGTATGCCTATCAAGTGATTCTACATTAAAAAAAACAAACAACAAACAAAAACCCTTCAGTCTCCCAAAATACAGTGAGCACAGTTTTTAATGAGATAATCTGAAACAAAAACATTCATGATCTTGCATATTAATATTCACATCTGCGCATTTCAATATGCTAATTCACCCATGCTCCTCGCTGTTGGCCCAGAGCCCACATAAACATGATTATATATGCTGTATTTTATAGGTGGACCCGTATATCTTAAGACTAACCAGATTAGACTGGATTTGCACAACCTGGCCAAAGACTGAAGGAGCCCCTGCAAAACTGTTTGGCAGACAAAGCAACTCTTTGGTCCCACTCAAATACTTCTAAGAGCCTTTTTCCCAAGTCACAAAATGTTCTCAATGTATTGCTGATGGAAGCTGTGCGTGTTGCATCACTTCACAATACAATTTCAAATCAGTTATCCTTTTGAAATACATCATACATGTCTACTGCTTGTAAAGATTATTTGTCTTCTATTATTTGTAAAAACTCTGTAAATAATGTTGCCATTTCATATAAAACAGAGATTCACACTTTTCCAGGATAGTATGCAGACAGAGGTGTCCCAAGGCTGTTTTAGCACCATTTCATAATGGCATTTTAAAATAACTTTTTCCTTATACATATTTAATATTTACAAATATCCATTTGTTTTTAAAATACTTTATTACATTTAAAGACTTACTAGTAAAAATTTCATCTTAAGATGTTTCTATTTTATCTAAAATACAAAGTGCAGACAGACTCAATCATGGCAATGATTCAGCTGAAACTCCTGGTCTCAGTGACAGTTTCTTGAGTAACAGAAGAGGATTAAGTACCTAGCTTAAAAGCTGCTTTCAAATCAAGTAAACAAACTGGTCTGAGGTTCACCACACCTTTCTTACCAAGAGTCTCTAGCTGAAAGGCATAATGCAAAAGAAACACCTGTCAGAAAATTCAGTGGCAATACTTCTAGGCATCCCACCTCAAGCAGTTCCTAAGATGTTACATTTACACTATATTTTAGGCTAGTACTCTTTCCTATCACACTCACAAAAGGAAAAAAACTATCTGAAGCATAAGAGAAACAGAATAAGGACATATGATTACTAGGTGGATCAATATTATTTTTCAATGCTGACTTCTCAAAACAATCCAGCTTTGCTCCTTGGGGTCCTCCTGAATAAAATGTGCTGTCCCACTAAAAGCATCTACCAGTTCCATCAACTTCTTCCAGGGGCTGCTCAGCTCACCTTTTTACCAAATAAAATACATCAGTCCAGTCACACTTCCTCCATAGCTCAATTCCTCTTAAGCCATCCCATCTCTTGTTTTTTCTCCAGTCCTCATTGAGGTGTCCATCATATCCATGTGCAGAGTGGGAGGGTAGCAGCACACCATGCTTGCAGGGAAAAAAACCTTTACAAAACTGCTGTGAAATTAGTCCTAGTGCTGCACAGGTAGAGCTCAGACATCCAAAGACAGATCTCCATCAGAGTCACAACTCCTAGTGTATACAGAACCCAGGAAAAGAAACCAGGAGAATCACCTTGGACAAGACAACCTATGTTTTACCCACAAGCCCCGAGTCCCAGCAGAAAGGAAAACAATCAGAAATAAGTCTAATTTCTAGGAACAGGCAGCTCAAAACTACTTGTAGGAGCTTCCAGCTGACCAAAGAAAATGGACTTAACTGTGAAAGATTGTAAAAAGAATGAAGAGTAAGGTGCCTTATAAAGTTGAGACATGTAAGCAGTATAGTTTAAAGTACAAAAAGAAAGAGGAAACAGCAAGCAGATCTGTCACTAAGAAGTTTGGTGAACTTCTAACAAGAGACATAATTATACTTGGGACAAGAATTGTTTAACAAAATAGTACAGGGAGATTCAGAATTAACTTTGGACAAAGCAAAGAGAATTTGGTGGCCAAAGAAAGGCACAGCCATCACACTGACCTATGGCAGTGCTCTGGTACTGTGAGCACAGATCTGAAGCAGCAGATGAAAGCACATGTGAATCAGAGCCATGAAGGACAGCAGTGCCAAAATCCCCATGAAATCAAAGAATACTGTAGAAAGACTTCAGTGCTGAAGTTTTTTCTATACTTCATCATAGAATCACACAATGGTTGTGGTTAGGAGGGCTCTCTGGCTCTCTTAACCCCTTTGCCAATGCAGGTTCACTCAGAGTAGGCCACACAGGATCACATCCATGTGGACTTTAAATGTGTCTAGAGGAGATATATGTCAGCATTGCTCTGTTCTTATCATGCCAAGCTGTTGCTGAAAGGGTCTCCCTCTTCCCTTGCTCCTTTGAAAAATGTTGACTTTTTTAATCCCCAAATGGATGATTTGTGATTTAGACTGCAAAATTGTAAAACATGCAGAATGAAAGACTGGTGAAGGGCAAAATCCTGAGCTGAGCTGACATGTCAGTCCAAGTCAAATACACACTGTTTGGTCTCTCATGGACTGTGAACTGCAGCTGTGTCATGGACCAAATTCTGAATAAAACTGTCAAATGTCCTAGCATGGGATAGCCAGACCAGTATTTTTGTGACCTTATTACAGATCTAAAGAAGAACCCTCAGATTTAACCCAGGTTCCATTTGAAGGAATCAGGGAGATAACTCCTTGCATTAGAAAAAGTTGAACGGCAACTGTGAAGAGCTTACAAAACCTCAACTAAATGTTTCATCTGGAAAATGACATTAATGGTGCTGCAGAAGCAAATATACCCAACAGAGAAAACAAAAGAAAAATGTGGGAAAAACCTCCCAAGGGGAAGCAGGCATGGGTGCATTGGTGGCAGGAAGGTAAGCGCTGTCTCCCATGTGCCTGGCAAGAGCAACCACCAGGCTACAGTGCAGCAGCACCTCAACTCTGGGTGCTGCTTGGAGGGATGCATGATATCTCAAGCATTGCACAGGACATCCCTGGGATTAACTCAAGGGTCAGGTCTCCATTTCTCCAGTGGGATACCTGAGGTGAGACTCAAGGACCATTTCCAAATGCAGCTCACAAATGTCAGAAAGGTCAGAGAGAGAAAACACTACTTTCTACCAAAACAACAAAAATTAGGTCAAATAGTAGAAAATATCAAATCCACTGTTTTATCGAAACCTAGTATTGCTGCAACAAACTTTTATCTGTTGGAAGAGCTTTCCTCAGTCTGTAGGAGATGGCCTGATTGTTTACCAATCTTCACAGCAGCTTTGGAGGTCAAATTGTATCACCTTTCATGTATGTTGTTTTCCGAGAACCACAGGAAAACAACACCCCCTTAGCAAGAGCTGATTTAGGTATTTTACTGTTTGCTTATCGAGTTAAGCCCTCAATTGACAAACCTTTCACACTGACTGAAGAGTACAAATTCCACTGGAAAAGAAGCAAGCTTAAATACAATCTTATTTAGCAAAATACTTGAAGCACCTGAGCTTATCTGGCCCTTTAAATTTCTAAAAATCTTAAACTTCTTGACAATGCATCTCATTGATACTGACTACCAGCAATTTGCCTTCAGCAAGTTTATTACAAAATCTGCTTCTGTGCTTCTGGAAACTAAAAATTACACTGCTAAATAAAGCCCCCAAAATCCCAAAATAGTACTGGAAAATTAATTTCTCAGAAAAAAAAAGGGAAAACTGTCTGATATGAAATGTACGGCTTCTGCTATCACAGCCCTTGCTGTTAATGCCCAGTGATTAGGGTGAAATGTAATAAGGATTACAAATGGAGAATAGCTTATTAGGCAATTTATTTCTCCCTTTTACCAGGGTTGGAAAATTCCCTACAGTGTTCCCCTGAGCTTTCTGCCCAGGACATTTAAAGATTACTGCTAATGCAACTTTGAAAGATTATGCCTTAGTATAATAGATCAAATCAAGAAAATTAGTCTGGTTTTCTTCCTAAATTTTGTTTTAATGTCATCCTCCTTCTCCCTTTAACTGTTTTGCCTGAGACCACAATTTATCACTTTGATAACACAACAGTGGCACATAAAAAAGTGCTTTGAAAGAAAAAGAAGGTGTGCCCCAACTTCCAGTAAGGAGAGTCTGTATAAAAACTATGAATGAAAGTGGCTTTTTTTTCTTTTTCTTTCTCTTTTTCTTTATCTTTTTCTTTATCTTTTTCTTTTTCTGGACTCCCATAGATTTTGCTAGTGCTAGTTGTGGGCTCCCTGCACCATGTCCTGCTGCATGGGATACATTCTGGGGCTTTTAATTTCCTTACAGATCTTTCTTCTCCTGGCACCCATCCTGTAATTGCTTGTGCTTGAACATCAACATTACAAGACATTTTTGCAGCTCAAGTGCTCTTTTATGTTATATATTCCCTATTTGGGAATAAAGGAGAAATATCTCTCTCTCTTAACCAAACACATCTCCAAAACCTATTTAAGAGGTTTTTTTAACAGTGAGGTTAAAGACTAGAGCAGATTGACAGTTGTTGGTCAAATTTAACACTAATGTAAATTCACTGAGTTCAGAAGCAATACAACAGAGGTAAATAAAATCTTTTTATCCACACATATCTGAAAAACCACAGACTTCTTCAGACACTACCTGCCTTAAAAATAAAGGTGTATTTTTCACAGAAATAAATATTCAGTGCAAAAATCAGTAGCATCATTACCACAGAAAGTATGAACTGACACTTCAGTGTTTTAACTCCATGTTTAGAAAATGACTAAGATGAACATGCAAGTTTAAAGAAAAATACTCCATGTTTAGAAAATGACCAATATGAACATGCAAGTTTAAAGAAAAATAATAAGTGGGCTGAAACTGTTAACAAGTGAAAATAGAAGTTTCCAGTGCCATCAGAGACATAATTTAATGCCCTCTGGTGTTAATGGAATTACTCCAATAGTTTCACAAAGACCGTTTTGAAGTCAAGAGGCCCAATAGCAGTGAAATAAAATTACTTTTGGTCTGGAAGAGAAGACTCAAAATCAAGAGTGGCAGTAGAGCTCCTTTCCTCCTTCTGCTCATTGCCCTGCACTGTGCAGTCAGTGCCTGCAGTACCAGCTGCTGAGCCTCAGCACTCCTCTGCAGAGAGCTGAGAGGCACCCAGGCAACACTGCCAAAGGGAGAAGGCCTAAAATAATAATATAACAATACCCCAAACACTTACATTGCCATGACTAGGGCGACTTCCAAGACCTCCTCCACCACAGAAGGGGAATGGTTTGAGATGCAAGCAGTAGCAAGGCTAGCTCACACAGAAAGAGGAAGAAATAAGTAAATAAAGACCAGAAACTGTGCCTAAAGGCTCTAGTGCTGACATCAGTAGCAAAATGACTTAGTTAGTGTAAGTAGTCTACACATATGGTATCATTTGTGTTTACCATATATAAAGGAAAATTTCTATAAGCCAATGTTAGGTAAGGATCCAAGTAACAGAACATGCAATTCAGGGGCTTACAAAGCTGTGGATAAAAATCATTGATTAATAAAAATAGCATCCTTGTACTTCAGAATTAAACAATCCTGTTCCCAGGGCCATCAGGCACAGTTGTGTGCATCCAGCATCTCATATACATTCTTGACCAACTTGTCAAGAATATCCCCCATTTCTGTCACAATGGTCAAGAGGACAGCTCAGATTTCTTACCTTGATGGGAATCTAAAATTAATATTAAAACAGCCCCTTAGTGTTCAAACAGCCCCTCAGTGTTCATCAGTCTATTAGTTCATCAACATATTTCTTGGCAGTCTCCTTCCCATCCTGCAGAGCAATTTCATCTGGCTAATACGACATTTTAAATAAAGATACTTTTTTTAAAATATGGAGGTACTGAAAAAAAAGCAACAAAAAAACCTGTACTCACCTAATTTCACTTCCAGATTTATTAGTGCTTTTAGCTTTCAAGCCAGTTTGAAGGTTTATGAGAACAATCTGCTGATGCATGCCACTGATATATCTCAAAAAGGCAGACCATAGCAACATCACTTCACGTGCCCCCTTCTGATTTTAGGTAAATCTGTTTAGTTTAGCAGTATGAAGAACAGGATCAAAGCCATAAGTGGTGTTTGTGTTTTATACAACAAATGCACTGAAATGCATTTCTTGCAGCCCTGTGTGTGCTGCTTGCCAGTGCTCTTCACTGCACATTTGCCCTTGAGTACCATCAGAGCAAGACAGCCACTTTTTCCCTCTAATTATTTCAAACCAAATTCTTTCAGACAGATAGAGCATAACATACTCTAAACAACCTGCACACGTGCTGAATTAATAACCTGTGTCTGTGAGATTATCTTTGGACAATCTTCATCTCAAATTGTCAAGCAACTACATGTTTCCTATAGGTTTTTGATCACAGGTCCAACACAAATGGGGGAGGCTGTGGCTTTCACTGCCACAAAAACACTGGTAAGAGGAAATAGCAATATGCAGAAGACTGACTGTGTATATCCTGGCCACACGGAAACAGATGGATAGTGGAGGAAGGGATTCCAAAGCACAAAAGAGAGAAAAAAAAGTAATGAAAGATGACAGAAAAAATCTGGGAAAATAAACTTTATAATCTTGATGATCTCTTCTCCCAGTCTAACTCCTATCCTTATCCAACTGCCACTGAGTATCCTATGTATTATGTCAGTGGTGCTAAACATTATTTATTACATCAATATTAAATGGTTGTCAAAATTCTCCTGGATGCCTCATTAATAAAAGGCTGTATTTCCTTCCTGCTGACCTGCAGTGTTGTGGTAGTTTCCTCAGACTGGGGCTTTGTGCTGAGATTCTGAGCAGCAGTTAGCATGGGCAAGTCCACCATTTGCATACAAACAGCTTTATGCAGGCCTGAGCAACAGACACCAGAGAAAAATGTCCAATGTTTAAACACCAGTTACTCCCCCAGCTTTAATTTTTATCTTTCATCACCCTCCTCCCTTGTTATTCAGTTAGCTGAGCAGAGCAGTGGGGCAGGCTGCTGGCAGATTCCCTGGGCCTCCCTTGTGCAACCCAGCCCAGCCCCTACGTCAGATCTGCTGGGACAGGACTCTGTCCCCACACGAGTTCTTTCACATGGGATTGCCAGGTATCAAACCAGACAGATAGAATAACTTGTGACAATTCAGATGCAGGGACTAAAGTCACTTATTATCACTTGCTAATATGCATAGGGTTCTCTCTTCCCAGGAGCTGCATGTTGGCAGCCAGGAGCAGGTCAGAAGGAAGGACAGGCTGAAGAAAGATAGGGCTCTGCAGACCACCATCTCCAAAGGGAGGAGGCCAGTTATAACATTGGAGAAGGCTACTGAGATGCTGTTCCCTGGGGTGAATTATTTTTCTTCTTCCACTGTGTGGTTTTAGGTGACAGCACATATTCTGGCTGGTGACCAGTCACTAGTAGGGTTCCACAGGGTTCCATTTTCGGCCAGTTCTCTTCACTATCTTGATAAACAACTTGAATACAAGATTGAGAGGTAGTCTAAATTTGCTGATAATACTAAACTAGGGAGCTGTTGACTCCCTCAAAGTCAGACAGGCCCTGTAGAGAGACCTCAACCAATTAGAGAGCTGGGAAATCACCAAGTACATGGAGTTCAACACAGAAAAGTGCTGGATTCTGCACCTGGGACAGAGAAACCCTGAAAATACAGACTGGGGAATGAGAATGCTGGAAAGCAGTGCCATGGGAAGGGACTAGGGGGTGCTGGTTGATGGCAGGTTGAACATGAGTCAGCAGTGCCCTGGTAGCCAGGAGGGCCAACTGCATCCTGGGGTGCACCAGGCACAGCATGGCCAGGCAGGCAAGGGAGGGGATTGTCCTGCTCTGCTCTGGGCTGGGGCAGCCTCACCTCGAGTGCTGGGGGCAGTTTTGGGTGCCACAATGTAAGAATGATATAAAGCTGTTAGAGAGCATCCAAGGGAGGGCAAGGAAGATGGTGAAGGACCTTGAGGTAAAGCCGTATGAGAAGCAGCTGAGGTCACTTGGTCTGCTCCTCCTGGAGAAGACTGAGGGGAGACCTCATTGTGGTCTCAACTTCCTCATGAGGGAAAGAGGAGGGGCAGGCACTGATGTCTTCTCTGTGGTGACCAGTGACAGGACCTGAGGGAATGGCCTGAAGCTGTGTCAGGGGAGGTTTAGGTGGGATATGAGGAAAACGGTCTTCACCCAAAGGGTAGTTGGGCACTGGAACAGGCTTCCCAGGGACGTGGTCACAGCACCAACCTGATAGAGTTCAAGAAGTGTTTGGACCAGCACTCTCAGTGCCTCTCAAGAGGCACCTGATGTGACTCTTTCAGTGTCTTGTGCAATATCAGGAGCTGGACTTGATGATCCTTGTGGGTCCCTTCCAACTCAGGATATTCTGTGCTTCTATGCTGTAAGATATTAGTCATGTAAGTTTGACTTGTAGGCCAAACATCTGCAAGTGCCTCCACAGAAACAGCACTGTGGGATGTGCTCAAGCAGTAGCAGAGTCTACTGCTTCATTGAGCTGCTGTTTATTAAGTTTTCAAAGATTTGGAACCACTCTCCTGTGGACTTTCTGGCTGTTTTCAGAGCACGCTTACTGCAAGCTGACTGATGCACCTGGAGCAATGAACCATATGAGATGGTCAGGATTTTCACATTTCAAATGCTGAACTCCTAATGATACTTAAGAGATTCCTCTGTATCTAGTATCAAAAGGCATTGCTGTAGGCTGATTTTAGTGGAAATCAAGTATTTCCAGATTCCTGGCTTTTGCTGGAATCAGTATGACTCTGATAAGAGTGGAAAAAACTCCTAGCAAGCTTCTTCTGCATAGATGTATGCAGCAGCAGGGGGAAAAGGTTTTCAGGAAAGGGGCAAAAATCGGCCTGACTCAAGTTTAGCTAGTTTTTAGAGAACATGAAGCTACCCTAAAAATTTTCTGGTTTACCTCACTACGTGGAAAAATCTGTTAGCAAAGAACCTGGTGAGATCCCTGTTCACCTTTTTGAATGGCCCAGGTACCAGCTCAGGGGACATGAGACTTTCCTGCCTCTGCAGTTGTCAGCCATAAATGGGGTTATCTTCAAAGGTATCTAGGACACAATGAAAACCATAGGAATTGAGAGGATGCTGTTTCGGAAGGTAGTATATTGCAGCAGACAAACATCATCTTCCCATAGAGATGAAGACAGAGTATTGTTTTACATAACCAATAATTCTGCTGTCATTTTAGGGAAATTACTGGAAAAATTGGCATCTCCAGTACCAAGCTATTTTTAGGACCATTCAAGATCATTTCAAGATAAGTGACTGCTGAATTTGGAACAATCATCAAGAAACAGATAGCTATCACCATGGTTTATGCAGAGGTGATTCATGATCTGAAATACGTTCTCCTCTAGCTCATAACTTTTTCCACACATTTTTTTAACCTTTCCCTGCCCTCAGCTGATGGATGAATCATTATCTTCTGACAGTCCGATGTTAATTGAAGATTATTTGCTCCAGAACCTTTCCTTATAAGTAATATAAATCTGGGCTTTGTAAATTGTTCTCATGCCTTTGTAAGGTTTTATTTTATAAAGCTTCCTTAAGGACAGTTTTGTACAGCACACAATTTTTACTGTATAGAAGGCAGCCAAACCAGCAGACAAAGCGAACATCTTATTACCCAAACATATCTCCAAAAATATCAGTAGATTACACAAGAGACTCTCTGCTGATGCAGCTTTCCTCCTACATGATATGGCAGATGCCAAGAACTTTTGTAACCTTTGCCCTACATAAGTCTGAAGGATAAGCAATGAAATGAGAAGACGTGGTACCTACAGATGATGGTAAGCAGTGCTCATGGGCCTAGAAGCTAGAGGCCAAAAGGCATGGCCTGAGAACAAGTCAGAGCTGTGAACCACTCAATTACTCCTGCAGGATAAAACCACTCAATGACTCCCTTGCCTGGTGTGTTTCATACACAGGCCAATTAGATCCACACTTGTTGCTCTGAGGACCTGGAAATTGCAGCTGTTGCACCTGCAGAGCACTCGGGCTGCTCCTAACCCAGCTTGTTGATGTTCAGCAGTGAGCAGCACAGCTGGGTGCTGGACTTTATGACACAGGGGGTTTTAAATGACTGTTCTGCCTTTAGAGCAAAAATAGCCTCAAGCTGCTTTAAATTAGATCCTAGCCAGACTGAATATTAAAAAAAAAAAATCGAATAAACCCTCAAGGCTGCCCTCTAATGCCAGCATCAGAATTCTGCTCAAGCAGCCCTTCCATCAGGTAACATTTGCTGAGCACTTTGCATCAATAACTAGAGCAAAGAACCACGCATCCTACTTCTTAACTAGCAGATATTTGATCATTTTAGCACAGAGGAAAAAAAAAAAAAGAAAAATGGAGAGAGGTGTCTAGTGCTACTCACAAATTCAGCTAAACCATGACTTGAACCATATACTCTGTTTCTCAATAATTTATGTTTTATAAAGCTTCCCATAGTCATTGTTTGATTATGTTGAGGGTTTCTTTGAAAGAAGGGTGACTTGCTTATTATTGAAAGGCTGTATTTAAAATGTAGCAATGTTTTTATTTAGGCAAAAATTCTATTAATAAGCTTAGTCTAACCAAGGTATATCAGTTTCTTAAGAATTGGAAAATATTAACTTAGGTGATAATATAAATGCCTAACAACATTCTTGGATTGCATTAACTGTATTTTTAGAGCTGTATCAGCTGGTGTCCATGCTAGCAACATTTCATCATCTGATGTAAATTCTGAGATCTGATGAATCAGGCACTGTTTCATAATACTGAATTTCATGCATCTGAACACGTACAAAGTTTATTTTTAGCAATTTGATTAGAAAATAAAAGGCGAGTTAGAAACCTCAGGCGCTGGTGACGATCACTAGAGGGCAGTAGCCAACCCCTAATGTTCCCACAGTATTCCACAAATCTTTGTAGGATTCCACAGGGGAGCGAGCGGAGCAGCCTCCCCGGTGACGATGCTCGTGTGATGGAAGGAAAGCCTGCCTGTTTGCCACGAGTGTTAACGCTGTTCGACATTAAGCTATTTTCTAAAAGTGCGTGGTGACAAGTAACACAGGCAATGTCGTTTCTTTATCTAATGGTGCCTATCTCCAGCACCACAGATGGGCTGGGGAAGAAGAATTTGGATGTTCCCACCTTGCAAATGCCGGGACCAAACTGTGGGACTTATTCTCCACTCCCTCCTAGCTTGTCAGCCACATGTGCCATGGGGCACAGTGACATTCCAATCAGCATTTTATATGGATCTTCACCTATTCATATAACAGTGCAGAAGTTAGTGCCCTGTATATCACTGCCATTTATGTATTATTTTCATGCACATACGTATATTGGGTGAAACAATGCTAAATCAGTAGAATGGAGTAAGTGATTCCAATGTTTGTCACTGAGAAACTCTTCCCAGTTCTCCTTTCTAGCATTGACACTTTCATGTTCTATTTTCCCCTGCCTATAACCAAACCAAATTTATTAGAAAAAGCAGTAACTAATGTTCAAAGCACCCCAACAGGCTGGGTGCCCAGACACACTCCTATCTGTGCCATCAAGAGGGTGGGATATGAATGTGAAGGAAGAATGGGACCTCAGACCATGCACAAGATGGTTATACACGCTCATGACATGTAAAGTAGCTTTCCATCAAAATGGACATGGCATTAAAGCCAGAGGGGACATGGGTACTTCTTCCCTGCCTGCTATAACCAATTTAAAAATGAGCCAGATTAAATGAAAAATGGGTGGCACCATATCTAGCACTGAATACACTTTCTAGTATTCCTAAAACTGTTACGTTTTCACTTAGAAAATCTAATTATAGTTGTGCTTTACATTTCCATTTAGGATCAAGGATTTCATAAAAATTACTTTTCTATTCTAATGGTTATGCATAATGCAGAAATAACCAACCTTCTGACTAACCAGCTTGTTGTTATTGCTGACAATTTTAAGTTCCTGACTCTTCACTTATCTTAAGAGTTTGGGGGCTCATGACTTTTGAATGCTAGGATTTCAATATGCTCTTAATTTTGCCCAGAAAGGGAGAGTTACAAAAATATTTGGTCACCATCTGCTATCCCTGTGTCAGATATACACAGTTTTGACAGAAGAATGTCCCTACAAGGTATGATCAGGGCTCTGTTATTCTCTCTCAGACATTAGATAGACATGCACTAAGAAAGAGTCAAAGAACAGGGCGAGCAGGGGATGATGCTTACCCAGAATACTTTGACAGCTTTTAAAGAAAGTGTTTGCATTTAACAGTCATGTTTTTTTTGTCTAGCAGAAGAGATCTCCCTCTGCTATCACCAAAGGTATACTTATGCAAGAAGTGGTCATTTTAAAGCCAGGACATGCAAGCAAATGTCATACTTATTTTTGAGGAATTTGTGGGATCTTCACATGTTATCATAACCTTTTGGAGTTCAGAAACAGGCGAGGGCTATTGGCAGTGTGCAAGACAAAGAACTTTACTTGAAGTAAAGCAACCTAAACTTTCCAGAAGCAGAACACTTTTCAGTGCTCAGTCAGAAGGGTAAGACTTTGACAGAACAAAAAGTCAGATTGCCATGGAAAGCCTTTAACTCTTGAAACGTACCTTTTTCCAGCAGGAGACAGAACAGCGCCTCCAAGCTGCATCTTCCTCCCTTCCTGGCTGTATCCATCTCTCCTCTCTTTTTATAAAGGAGACAAGCAAGCCTCTAGATAGCTCAAAGCTGCTATAGGATACAGAGAAACAAATGCAGAGTCAGCCTTCAGCCACAGAGACCACTCAGCATCCATGATAGAGAGCCAGCAGCATGGCTGGCCACCCCACCTGCACAGCAATAATGAAGCTGCAAATGGAAGTGGATACGACTGCAGTTCTTGTCTAGAAGGCAGGTAGACTCTGCAGGAACACTGAGGCATCAGTCCCTCTCTCTTTTTTATTTCACAGCATAAACTTTATATTATCTGCCTTCACAAATCTCTGAGATTTTAGACTTATGCTGCTTTCCATATGCTAAGACTGGATTAACCTCACAAAAGCCAGCCACCAGGGCAGCATACAGGACCATTGATATCACCTCCTTGTTATACAGGGGAACCTTAAACCTAAAAAGCTTGGCACAGCCTGTGCATAATGCAGCATCCTAATTCTCTGATTTAGCAACAAGGGCAAATTTCAGAAATAATTCTCTAGAAGCCAATGTAGCAGGGACTAATGTTTGGTCCATTCAATCTCTGGGGAATCAGAGCAAATCTGGGCTGAACCAAAGAATACTGCTTTACTGAAAAGTCCTATAAGTCCCCAGTCCACTCGATAAGCTCAGTACTGAGGGTTCATAATAATAAGATGCTTGAACTATGGCATTACTAAATTAATAGGCTTTGCAGAGTCCATAAATCTCTCACAGGGGTCCCCTTTTCCACTTCAGCTAGAAAGAAAGTTATGGCTAGGAGTTACAAAGGACTCTAGAGGGAATTAAGCTCTGAAGTCCTATTGAATTAGCATTGTTTACAAAGCAGTCATAAGTATAATGGATGTTAATGAGTCTTTAATGGACCAAGTTGCAATACAACACGTCGTGAAGTACAATTAACAGAAAGACTGTGCTTCCCTCCCATTTATTCTGCTTGACACAGGTGTAAAAACCCTGAATCTAAATTAATTGTCCTGTTGAGAACAGAGTAAAAGAGCTCAAGCTGTTGTGTAGAGTAAGAAAAAATACATTTCTTCTATGCCAAACCAAAGTGGGGCTGAATAACACCAAAACTAGATGTTCACACAGGAAGTGCACAGAACTTGGTTGAGGTTGGCAGACTCTATGGAGGTCATCTGGTCCAGCCTCCCTGCTCAAGCACGGCCACCTAGAGGCAGTTGCCCAGGACCACATCCAGACCGCACAAAATCTGTGGGCAACTTGTGTCAGTGATTAACCATCCTCACAGCAGAAGAGTTGTTTTCTGTTACAGACAGAAACTCCTGTGTTTCTGTTTGTGCATATTGCCTCTGCTTTCATGACTAAGAACCACTGAAAACAGTCTGACTCCAACTTCTTTACACCCTTTTTTCAGGTATTTGAACACAGTGGTTAACTTTTCCTGAGCCTTTTCTTCCTTATGCTGAGCACTGTCAGCTCCTTCAGCCTCTCCTCCTACATGAGGTGCTCCAATCCCCTGATCATCCTCATGGCCCTTTCCTGGAGCCCCTTCAGTGTGGCCATCTCTCTCTTGTACTAAAGAGCCCAGAACTGGACCCAGAACTCCAGATGTGGACTCCCCCAGTGCTGAGTCAGGGGGCAGGGTCACCTCCCACAACTTGCTGGCAATAATCCTCCTAATGACCCCCAGGACACCACTGGCCTTCTTGGGGCACACAGCTGGCTCATGTTCAACTTGATGCCCACAAGGACCCCCAGGCCTCTCTCCACAGAGCAGCTTTCCAGTCAATCAGCCCTCCAGCAGGTACTGGTGCAGGGAGTTGTTTCTTCCCAGGTGCAGGACTTTGGTTTCCCTTTGCTGAATTTCATGTCATTCCTCACAGCCCATTTCATCAGCCTGTTGAGACATCCAGACCGTTCTGGATGACTGATCAGAATGATTCTCTGGTGTATCAGCTGTTCCTCACAGTTTTGTGTCATCTGTGAACTTGCTGAGGGTATGTTCCAGATCATTAATAAGGATGTTAAACATGCCTAGACCAAATTCTGAACCCCAGGGTACACCAGGAGTTCTAGACACTAGATTTTGTGCCACAGATCATCCCTCTCTGAACTGGGCAATTCAGCCAGTTTAAGTTCTGAGCATCCAGCCTGCATGTCATTGGCTTCTCTTCAAGGATGTTACAGGAGACAATATCAAAAGCCAAGCAGACCTCAGAATCATAGAATAGCTTGGGGATCTTAAAGATGACCTTGTTCCAACCCTCCTGCTGTGGTCAGGGACACCTTCCACTAGACCAAGTTGCTCAGAGCCTCATCCAATCCGGCCTTCAACACTTCCAGGGATGAGGCATCCACAAATTCTCTGAGCAGCCTGTTCCAGTGCCACCATCACAGTAAAGAATTTCTTTCAAATAACTAATGTAAACCTACTTTATTTCAGTTTAAAGCCTCTACCCCATGTACTGTCACTATGTGCCCCTGTAAAAAGTCCCTCTCCATTTTCCTGTTAGGTTCTTTTCTGGTACAGAAAAGCTGTAATAAGGTCACCCTGAAGCCTTCTCTTCTTCAGAGTATCCACTGCTCTTTCCTTATGCACCAAGCCAGTCGCTTCATCATAGAAGATTATTAGGTGGATTAAGTATAAGTTCACCTCTGTAAAGCCATGCTGAGCAAAAGTTTTTACACTTGTTTGGTTTTAGTTTTTACTAAGACTGGATAGGAGGGGCTAGACATTTTTCAGCATTAGACATGTCATTGCAGAAAAAGTCCTTGTATTTTCTGCCTTTATTTGTGCCAGTCACTAATCTAGCTATTTAGAACACCTGGTCACAAGCAATTTAATGTACACCTCCCCACTGATTCATGATTACCTAAATCCCACTGAAATTAATTTTAGCACTCTGTTCTCATTCTGACAGGCTGTCATTTAAAGAGCAACATATTCTGTCTCAATAGTGAGGTGGCTGAGAAGATAGCTGTCACTGGGAAAACTGCAAACATCTATCCGCTGTCTTGGGGAGACTCACCTTGTACAAACACGCAGTGAACAGTCTTAAGTTTTGCCATGTATACACATTTGATGGACAAAAGCTCTATCAGGTCTTCTGTTGACGTAAATCAGCCCCTGTAAATGGCTATAACATATATAACTACACCTGATTTTAATCAGTGAAACATTTTACTCAATGTAATTCTGAATACATTATCTATACTACATATAAATCTAAACATAAGCTTAAAATCTTGTATCTGGGGGGAAAAGTCAACAAAGGAGATATTACAAATGACAGAAACATATGAAAATT
Source organism: Melozone crissalis (assembly GCF_028551555.1). Lineage (NCBI taxonomy): Eukaryota > Metazoa > Chordata > Aves > Passeriformes > Passerellidae > Melozone > Melozone crissalis. Next base: position 26,587,554 of record NW_026535784.1, on the reverse strand, counting down.
ACTTTCAAGCAATCCATACTCAAAAAAGTTTGCACAAAGAGTAATCTAAAAGTAATCCATATCAGAGTTTACATTCCTGAAAAGCTTTTAATCATGAAGAACAGAATATGTTATATTGAAATTACACCACAAAACATACTTACAGTGAACTATGCCTCCTCAGACATGGAATTTTACAAGCACATAGCAGCACTCAGGAGCACTACTGACCTGGAAGTCCTGTCTTCCACCACAGAGATACTTGACAAATTCCTATGACAAAGATCAAAGTTTTAGAGATTTTAGGATCAAAGTTTGGCTTATGGACATATTACCATATCTCACAGAATGAGAAGAACATCATCTCCTGCAGCACAAACAGCACCTCTTTGAGCACTCTGGGATTTTGACTCCGAATCTACCCAACAATACAAGAGACTCATAGTTACAAGAATGGCTTCTTCTGTGAAGGACCATATCGACATGGAGTCCCAAGACCTGTCATGTTATCACCTCCCCCCTGCTGATGCCACTATTCATGGCAGGTGAGCAAACAGAGGAGTGTGGTCCTTCCATTAGGAAGGAAGACACGGACGTGGAGTACAGCTGGAACAAGCAGTAACATTGAGGTAAGGAATACCTCTGCACCTGAGGAGCAGGACATGGACCAAGCGTGCACAGAGGCAGAGTGCATTAGGAGCTATGAAAAGACTGGAAACTTGCTAACCTAGCCTAGCCTCGCTCAGAGTGCAAGAGTAAACTAACTCACAGCAAAAGCTGGCACCACGAGATGAACTATATACAGCTGAGGGTTAAGCCCCTAAACAAAATGCTTTCTCTTGAGTGGAGTTCACTGCTTCTTTCCAGATCCAGGATTGCCAAGTAATGAAGCTATCACTTCTATAAGTAGGACCTTTTGCACCTTGTGTGTTCTCCCATTCCCGAGCAGCCATGAGATCATCCAGAAGTGTGAACGCCTCTCCACATTACACAGCAGGATCTCCAGTATGGGGCTGAACCATGCTGGCAGGGCCAACCCCAGCCCTAGCCACTTGCACTTGATTCACCAGTTGCATGGACAGCTCTTTCCATGGGAGACTGGTTATCTGATTTCTTGCTTGCACACAGCGACAATTATTGTCAAACCTAATGTCCACAGTTTTGATTACTTGGTGAAGTAATTGCAGGTAACCTCAACATTACATAGGAATCAAAAAAGAAAAGAGAGGGTGAAGAAACAGAGGGAAGATGATCTGTTTTCACAAAAAGGCAAACCTAGATGCCAATTCAAAGCAGCTTGACGACTTCCAGAGGATCTCCACCTCCCTGTCAGAGCCCATGTCTGGCAGATGTCGGCAGCGCCAGCGCCCACGGCACAGGGGCCACACGCCGCTGAGACGCGGCACCCTTGCGCACCTCGGCAGCGAACCGGGGGGCTGAGCCGGGCCGCTCCCTCGGGGAGCAGCCCCGCCAGGCGGGGACCCCCGGGCCGGCCGCGGGGACGGGGAGAGAGCTGCAGGGCGAGGCAGGCAGTGCTGCCCCGGCCGCCCATCCTCCTGCAGCCTCCGGGGCGAGGGCGAGCTCCTCCCGCTCCGCGTGTAGCGGGCAGGGCTTTGCGCCCCGGCTGCCGGCCAGCCCCCCGCCTGGGGAGAGGGCTGCGGCCCGCGGGGCTCCTGGGCGACGGGCGACAACCGCCGGAGGGTGATGGGGACGCGGTGTCCGCCGTGGGTTGCCAAAGAGCCGTGCACGCGCGTCTCGCAAGGAGAGCCAACAGTCGCTCGAAGGAAACGAAAAAATAAAAAATACTCAAAGCTGAGTATTCTCTTCTCCTGGCTTCCCTACAAGGGTGGCAGTCCGATAGCGACAGTGTCGGGTGATTTCCCCCTGGCCTCAGCTCCGCCGAAGCCCTCCGAGGACGAGGCCTCGGTACACACGGGGATGCCACGGCCACCCCGCGCCCCGCGCCGCTGACCCAGGCAGCCCGGCCCGCGGGGGAACCAACGAGGGGAACAGCCAGCGAGCAAATAAACAACTTCCCTCGTGTAAGAAGTTGCCTTGCAGGTGCCTGCAGCTGGCGGTTAACACAGACAGTAAGAGGATCAACTCCATCTCCAGCAGCAAAAAGAGGAGGAAAAAAAATAAAAGCCCCCTCATTTGCTATTCAGAACTTAGTTAATTTGGATGATAACGGTTAGTGTTTAATCCCATTGTACGAGAATGAATATACTAAAACCTACAAGGCTCCTGGAAGAATAATGCGGCCGGCGGCATGGCACGCAGGGGTGCCCAGGCGGGCAGCCGGCCTTGCCCGCTCCGTCCCGCCGACCGGGGTAGACGCGCCCCGGGGCCACCACCGCCTCCTCCCGCCGAGTCGTTCGGCGCTCCCGACCGGCCCGGAGAGGTGGGAACCATCCCGGGACAGGGGGGCGAGGGCCGGCACCTCTCCTATCCTCCGGCCGCTTCTGGGGAAACGAACGGGCGAAAGCGGCGGTGCCACCCGCCGTGCTCACCCGGGCACATGTGGTGGGGATGGTTTCCCCATTTTAAATCGCAAAGGGAAAAGGGTGGAAAAACGCGGAATACGGGAGAGGACGTGGGAGTTTCCGAGAGAACAACTGCCCGAGCTCCCATGGCGGGGATATGGCTGTTTACCGCAGCCCTGCCCGGGGCTCGGTGGCGTCGCCCGTGAGGGCACAGCCAGGCTCCCGGCGGCCCCGCCGCCGGCCCGGTCGCTCTCGGCTTTTCCCTCCCCCTCGGGGGTGGCGGAGCCCCGCGGCAGAGCCGGGCCCGGGGGCTGTGGCGGAGCTGGGGGGGGTTAGACGGGCGGGCGGCCCCGCGGTCCGTGCCGGGTTCGGAGGCGCACCGGCGGCCGTGGAGAGGCCCGGGGGGGCCGCGCCCGCCGCCGCGCTGTCGGAGGAGCGGCGGGCGGCGGGGGCGGGCGGCCCCCCCGGCGCGGCGGGGCGGCCCCGGCGGGGGCGGTGCGGGGCGGTGCGGGGCTGTGCGGGGCGGGCGGGGGCTCGGTGCGCTCGCCAGGCGAGGAGCGCGGCTGCCCGGGCGGAGGGCCGCGGAGAGGAAAGCTAACAATGCTGTGAAAATATGTTTGCAGAAAATAGACAATTGTTGGATTAAACGTATTCAAGTATGAAATAATGCCTTTTTGTGTAAAAAACCTCAGCAATGTGAGCGTACAAAAGTTCCCCTGTGGCAGTTACTTGCTCCCTTTGTGAGCTTTGCGCTCCGGCGTCTCCACTTGGCGCGTTTAACTCGGAGCCCCCCTTTAAACGCGATTGTTTCTTTCTTTTTAATGACATTTACCGGATCAAAACATGCTGTTAATTCGATCAGAAAGCTTTACCCTCCTTAACAATGCCACAATAATTTCTCCTGAAGTTTGTTAAATTGACCAAAATTAGGCAAATGAATAGGGGGTCTGTCGGCGATCCCGCTCGCAGGTGACACCGAATAATGCACTCTCGGACCAGCTGCGATCCCCTCTTTATTTGCCCCTCTTTTCTTTGACCCGCATTATTAAAATTTAGGCCCAATGAAACTATTCATACTTTTCAATGGGACATTTTCCTATAGGATAATAGGCTACAAATTGAGCCTCTCCAAAGGAGAGGGGGAGAGCAGGGGGGGTAAAACAACAACGCACAGACGCGCACACCACACAAAAAAGGAGCGTCGTGTGCCAAAGGCTGGCGAGAGCCTCCCCGGGCCGACGGAAAAAGAAAAGGGGGGGTGATGGGGGGGGATATCGTGTGCCAGCCCCCCGGTCCCACACCTGCCGGGGTGTCCCCGGCGCATAAAGCGGTGTAAACAAAAAAATCCTCGCTGCCATCTCTTATAAAGATGGACGTGTCACCAAGTCGTGTGAGAAAAGCCTGAGAACAAACGGGGCCACTCCGTCTCCAAGGGTTCTCCCTTGAACTGGGCGGAACAGCCTATTAAGGGCTTACTTAATTACTTTAATGACTCTGGACAGGCTTTAAAATGCAGTCAGCTCCGGGGCTAAGGGGAGGGGTAGGGGGTGCCGGGGATTTGAAGGCTGGCGGCGGGGACGGGGCCGGGGATGTGGCGAGCGGGGCGCAGGGCGCGATACCGCGTCCTGCGCCCCGCTCGCCGCATCCCGGCCCCATCCCCGCCGCTATTGTGGGACAGTCACGTGTGTCCCCGAGGTCCACGTGGGGCGACACAGCTGGGCCGCCCCCGGCTGCGTGGACGGGGGCGAGGAGGGGGAGAAAGGAAGAAGAGAGAAGAAGAAAAGCCCCTCATCCCCTCGCCCCCTTCCACCCTGATCTTTAATGCATACACTCCCTCGGCGCCGCTCTCCCGTAATCCTATGGGATCAGCGGGCCCGTGGAGGCCCCCCGGGGTCCCCCCCAAGTAGTGATGGCTTTATAAGGGGGCCGGAGAGAGAGGGGATGCAGAGCCCACCATGGCTTCCAAGCTCAAGGAGCGGAGGGTGAGTCGTCGCCCGCCTTGCGCGCACGGGTCTGCGGGGCCTCCAAGCCGGCCTAGCCCCGAGCCCTTCGCCGCCTTTCACTTTGAAAAGCCCCCCCACAAAAAACAACCACAGCCCCCTCAAAAAACCAGGCTGCCGTGCCAGGGCCGTCCGCGCAGTCGGGGAGCCACCAGGGCCGCGCGGAGAGGATCGGCCACAGGAGCATCATCATCCTCCCCGAGACCGCGTCGCGCCTGGCACCGCTGCTCGGAGCGGGGTTGGGGACTGCCTTCCCTGGAGGGGTCGAGACCGGGGCCGGGGGCAGCTGTCACAGCGAGACTGGATCCGTCTGTTTTCTCTTCCCCCACTAACGCGACCCATATGTTTTGCAGAGGACGCCGGTTTCCCACAAAGTGATTGAGAAGCGGAGGAGGGACCGCATCAACCGCTGCCTCACCGAGCTGGGGAAGACGGTGCCCATGGCTCTGGCCAAGCAGGTAGGCGGGGGGGAGCAGCCCCTACGCCCTTTTCTCCCCGGTGCGCCGCGATATCCCCCCGATACGGCGGGGCTAGGGGGCGGCCCAGTGGAACGCAGAGCAGTCTCAGGGGAGAGGTGATGCCCACCTGCCCTGCCCATTGCAGAGCTCGGGGAAGCTGGAGAAAGCGGAGATCCTGGAGATGACGGTGCAGTACCTGCGGGCCCTGCACTCGGCGGACTTTCCCCGCGGCCGGGAGAAGGGTAGGTGGGCGGGAGTGACCTCCCGCGGCCCCCGCCGGCTCACTCGTGGCGTGGAGGCGGCTTTCCCCGCTCCTCTCCCGGTCAGACCCTGAGGAGCTCGATTCTCTTCCCTTTCCTTTCCAGCAGAGCTGCTCTCCGAGTTCGCCAATTACTTCCACTACGGCTACCACGAGTGCATGAAGAACCTGGTCCACTACCTGACAACGGTGGAGAGGATGGAGACCAAAGACACCAAGTACGCCCGCATCCTGGCCTTTCTCCAGTCCAAAGCACGCTTCGTTACTGAGCCTCTCTTCACGTCCCTGGGCTCCCTCCCGGAGCCGGACTTTTCCTACCCGCTGCACCCTGGGCCCGAGTGCCCCGGGCACGTCCACAGTCCCGCCGAGGGCGTGCTCCAGCCGCCCTCGGGAGGGCCATTCCCCTGGCACGGCGCCGCCCGCAACCCCTCCCTGCCCTACCACTTGCCCAGCGCCGCCGTACCGCTCGCCAGCCCCGGCCAGCAGCGCAGCACTTTCCTCTCATCCGTGCAGGGGCTGGACCGCCACTACCTCAACCTCCTCGGCCATTCCCACCCCAACGCGTTCGGGCTGCCCCCGGGCCAGCACCCCTCCATGCTATAGAGACTCGTCCCGCCTGAAAAAACACCTATTTATGACCGCGGACACTGCGGGTTACACCCGGGCGCACGGGGAGGCTGCCGGGAGCAGGGAGATGCGCAGGGGTCCCGGATGGCGAGGAGGAGCCCCCTGGGGCCCAGATCTGCCCCCGCCCGCCCTCTCCGAGGGCCTGAAGCTGCCCCCACCCGCTCGTCTTCCCACCTCGGGGTCCAGTGCCTGTACAAGTGATGCCTTGGAATAAAAGTTTATACCCGCCGCTGCTTTTTGTTTCCGTGAGGGAGCTTCCTCGGGTGGCGGTGGGAGTCTCCCCACGTAGCCACCAGGGCAAAGAGACGAGCGAGACGTGGTCAGCGAGGGCCCGGGAGCTTGCTGCACGCACCGGCCGTGGCCGGCGCTCCGGGCAGGCGGCGCAGGACGTGACGGGCCGGGTGTCGGTGCCGCCTGGCCTCTGCTCGCAGGCCGTCACCGGGGGCTGGGAGGGAGTCCCGGCGTACGCCGGAGGTGGTGGATGCCGCCCTCGCCCGCAAGCCCTGCGGGTGCTGCCCTCCCACGCGCCGGTGGAGGGGTGCTCCAGGGGCACGTGTCCGAACCGCATCTCCCGTGTGCTCTGTCAGAGAATTTTTCTGAGACGCAGCTCGTTCAGAGGAGGATGAATAATGGTGAAGGCACAGGACGGGGCGGGGAGGGCAGGCGGCCGCTGCGGAGGTGCGGGTGGCTGAGAATAAAACCAATGGAAGCTCCGGGAGCGAGTCCCTCCAGCCTCGCCGCTGGCGCGGAGCCGCGCACGGCTCCCTCCCGCCGGGGCAATTCCAGCCCCGCCTGAACCGAGCGTCCCGGGTGTTCCATAGCCCCTGGAAACCGGGTAGCCCGGCCATGCCCGGCGGGGCCGGAGCCGTCGAAGGGTAAATTAACTTATTCCAGTTGGGTGGGGAGGCTTTGAGGAGATTTGACCTGGACTGTTTGCCCAGGTCGCGGAATGGGCTGACCCGCAATTTGTAAACCAATCCGACCCTTTATTCGGAGACAGACAAAAAGATCTTCATTACAATGAGTAAAAAGTGGAATGTGTATCTTCCATTTAACCTGTAAATACAGGAAAAGCTCCTATCCCAGATTAATGGGGAAAAGGTCACGCGGCGGGATGGTGAGGAGTCAGCTAGGAAGGAGAGAAAAGCACCCCCATTTCCTCGGGACACCTTTAGGATGGTAAATCCAGAGGGAACTTCTCTTTTGGTCAGCGTACACAGAAATACAGACTCAACCAAACACATTCAGCAGCAGGAATGGCTGGTGCCTATTATGAAAACACATGTCCAGCACTCATTTTTATCAGCGCTGGGTGCAGAATATGGTCAAAATGCTATGTGACTTATATTCTGTGAGCTTTAAGTTCTTGTGATCCCACTTTGTGCCTGAAGCATTAAAGATATGGCATTTTCCTGAAAATATAAATATATTCAGCATTTTGGTCCCTGTTAACCAAATTAAACAAAACTTTCCTTTGCTAAGTAGATTTTCCCTGTGGGATTAGCAGAGGGCCACCATGGTAAAAACTGGGGTCATTTGCATATAATTTTGCGAACTCGCACTGGTCCATGACAGTCTTTGTCTCTCCAATGTTGCTATCCTGCATTTTTTTTCTTTTTTTTTTTTCCCTTTTCATTTTCATTTAGCTGTGGAGGATAAACCCCTCTTTGGCTTTACAATGACTTTAGGATAAAAGTTTCCCCTCCCTCCACTCTTTCAGGGCTCTGAGCTCACCCTCCTGCTTTTGGCCCCAAAATTATTTTGGAATTTGCTAAAGTCAGCTGTAGCAGGCATGGGAGCTGAGCTGCCTTCCCAGCTCAGACCCACACCTGCACACCATGCTCTGCGCACACAGGTGGGTCAGCATAGGCAGTGGGGTACAGAGCTCCCTTGGGACAGGCATCCCCTGCCTTTTGACAGAGGTTCAGCTCATTTGTCTTGATTTTATTTTGCATTTCTGTGCCTATCAGACAGAGACTTTTAGCCTTTTTTCCCCCTGGGATTTATTTTAGCTCTGCCATGAGCATCGCCTTCCAACCTTGCTGGGAGCAGGTGGGAGCTGGATGACACCTGTGCTGGGCCTGATCATGGTCCCAGGTAGGGCGCCTCTCTGGGCTGGCAATGCTCATTGTCTGGCATAGGAGTAACATTTACTGCTGTCCAGGACCAGCTAGCACAGGGAATGAATAGAGAGGAGCTGCTCCTGAAAATAAACTACTTTAATTCCCAAAGCCCTCAAAATACTAGATTCTGTGTTATGCACCTGCTTGGCTAAAAATCTAAATAGTGAATGATTTGCTCTATCATGTCCTATTCCTTTCCTTCAGCTAGCATCTTTCTCATTCCTAGACCTTCACATCTCTTTTGCCAGTTTGCCTTGCCTTCTTTTCTCATGCCTTTAAATACCCTCTTTTCCACCTCCTGCTATTGGAATTCCTCTCTTTTCCTCACACATTCCACGTCCTACATGTACTGCAATTCTTCTCGCCCCAGAAAATAGTTGTACAGCATGGTCACACCTCAGTAATTTCTTTATATTGAGAGCAAATAATCATGTTGGGATCAAAGGACAGCAAAATGTAAGTTTACAGTTCTGTATCTGATACTGACTCTCTCTTGCTATTTACTCATACAGTAGAAGAGTTTATGTTGATCTTTGGAATATTGCATTACTGAAAACATCTCCAACTCCCTAATCCATCCCAAGGATTTATTTGCATTATTATTTAAATAAAACATCACCAATTAGATCAAAGGGACATAAGTAGCCTGTGCATAAACTCTCCATCTTAAAGCTTTATGTTTTCAATAGGCAACAGGCAAAGCCTGGAGGAAATTCTACTATCTCACTTTTCCTATTTAAATAAGTAAAAAAATGTTTATGGACTTTGAGCGTATATAACACAGATCAGAACTCTTCTTTCTTCCCATGGTTTTACACTAGTCTGAATGCATTATTCAAAGACCTAGGGGCTTTGCTGGTAGTGCCACACTGTGGAGTTTCCAGCCTTGGAAAAAAGAGCCGATGCCACTGAACAAAGTCCCCAAATTCAGGACAACAGTCATTCTTGGGGCATCTTATCAATCAGGTCAATAGCTAACTAGAAAAGAGTATTCTTATTGTACTTTGGGTCTGTGACCACAAAGAGCTGCATCATTACACCTATAGGGACTGAGCCATGAGTTTGAAAGAAACAATTGCCAGAAAGAGAAGGAACTGCACCAATAAAGGCTTTTAATTACAGATCTGTTCCAGTAGAGATGTACACAATAATTGGCTTCCTAGTGGTATGGATATGATCCCTTTCCCATGGTGAAGATCCTGCCAGTTTATGCCTTGTGGCCCCACAGCTCTGTGGAATGCTGCTGCTATTCCCCATGCAGGCTCAAAGGTAGCCTGCATGATTTGACCAGGACCATCCCAGAAGTGCTGAGGAGAGCAGAGGGTCTTAGGTGCCAGGGTACAATGATCACCCCAATCAAATCAGCTTCTTGCCCTCCTGCCACATTCTTGGAGAGAATCAAATAGTGCCTAGAAGTCCAGAGGGATTGTTTTTCCATTATAAATTGAATCAATTATAAGGAGGAGGAAACCTTCTGTTTGCCTGTGGAACAGTCTGTGTATTAGACACAGCTACTGAAGCAGCTGCAGGCTTGTCCAGCAACCCTTTTGCAAAGGCATATTTTTGGAAGGAAACCCTCCAGCCAACAGTTCCATATTTGCTGAGCATTTGATCCCACAGATTTGCCTCCTGCCTTGAGTGAGTCTCAAATCATCATGTCTATTTCTAGCAAAATTTCCTGCATAGTGCATGAAGGCTGTTTTAGGAAAAGAACACTAAATTCTCTTGAAGAGAAAAGGGATTCTAGAAAGCAGTACAAGAAAAGTCATTTTAGTATGTATGTAAGGTTAAAACTTGGATACCTACCCATGCAACATACTGCATACTGAATTTAACATAGGCATATCAAAACAAACAAAATTCGTTTTAAAAGATGAGAAAAAGCAACATTGAAGACTATTGGATGAAACATCACATGGCAAGAAAGAGGAATAGTTTGTAAGATTCAAACTCAGAATATTAAATTAGGAAATTTATCAAACAAAAAAATATTAAATTCAGGAAAGAGATTGTTTAACATTTATCTTCAAGCTACAGCAACTGAATGTTAATGTGCATTATGCTTAATCAGAAGAAATACAATTAATTGGGTTGAAAAAACCCACTTTTGCTAACAGGAAATCTAAACTTTAGTATGTATGATCTGAAAAGTTAAGTAATTTAATTTTTAATTACTGTAAAAATACAACACCTCCAAGTAGTTCTAGTCTATGTAATGATTGTGCAATTAAAAAATGAGGCCCTTCAAACAAGGCAGTCCTTCAAGGCTGTGGGATCTCAGCACATCAGCCCTGATGTGCAGAGACACCGAGATAACCCTTGGGGGGCTCGGAAGTCCTGGAATGTTGCCAGGAGTGTCTGGTGGCTGGACTTTGATCCTGCACAGGAGATGACACCTGTATGAGGATGGGAGGATCTCACGGGGATAAATGGTGAAGGGATAGGTTAATTATAGTGTGAAACACAGGTTTTAGAATTTCGGTACAGGGGGGTCTAGAGAAACAAGATGGAGGAATTGGGGCGTGCCCTGTCCTTCTTCTGCTTCTTCTTGGCCTCCATCTTCTGTGGTGGTGGTGGCACTTTGGGATTGGGTCTTACTAAAAGTGCACTTGTCAATAAGGGTAAAAGGTATTGGGGAAAATAGGTAAATATCTTATACGTAGTTTTGAGTATAAAGATAAGTGACCGCCCCGAAGGCAGTCAGTGTGTCCATGGCTGGCAGACCTCTGTCGGGCCGAGAGAAAATCTTGTAGATAAAAACTAATAAACACTGAAGACCGAGAAAAAACCTGAAGACTCTTTTCGTCCTTTGGAGCGCGTGCTGTCCAAGGCCATCCCGAGCCTTTCCAGGCCATCTAAAACAGCCGAGAACGGGACACAAGGCAACAGGGAATTCATTACAGGGTCTGTGACTCAGTTCTTATGCTTTTGGTGAACATTATGAAGTTATTTTTACCCCCAGAGCATGTAGAAATATTTACACCAGCTAACCCTGCAGCACTTGTTTAGAGAATCTTGGTCTCCTACTAGCTTTGTGGAAACCAGGCAGTGCCTGAGCTCTGAGCTCATCTCCATCTCTTGTGAATTCCAGCACCAAAATTATCCTTTCAGTCCCATAAAGGGTGCAGGTGTTTAGAGTAGGGCCCAGTCCAACTGGAGCCCTTTAGGCCAGGATCATGGCAGAAAGTGCCTTCATTATAATTCAACCTGTACCTCCATCTGACTGCCCTTAGTTCCTAGCCTGAGGCTGAGACATTCTTCCAGAAAGTTGAAGTCTCAAGGATGAATGCTAAAAACTGTGTTCCTCTTTGGGGGCACCTTCTTATAACCACTCTGCCCCTACAAAGCAATTTCTGTGTTCTTTTTAGAAAACACTGTGTCCTGGTTCAACCTTTCAAAGGAGAAATCAGATGGTAGTCAGCCAGGGGAGGGTTTGGTCTCAAGGTATCAGCTTGAAGGAGATGTTCAGTTTAGAGGCATTAGCAGGAAGCTGTGACATGGCTTCAGTGCTTTCTCACTGCTAGCGAGGAGTGGAGACTGTGGCTTTTGCCTTTCCCTCCATTCTCCTCCTCTGGAGGTACATGTGATCATGTGTTTACCATTGTGCACTACGCACAGAGGAAGCTTGTACAGGCCCTCTTCCACAGTACACGTGGATTCAGTTTAGCTTCTCTCAGTAATCCCTAGTTTGGTTTGGCTGTTATTTCTTTAAATGTGGCTTTATTCAATCCTCACAATTTTCCATGCATGCTACATTAGTGCCATTCCAGGGGAAGAATTCACAGAGATTAGCCTTTGAAGGTCAGTCTTTTATGACTAAGATATAGGATTAGTCTTTTCTACTTTTCCCCCCAAACTAAAATGTCCTTCAATATATCCTAGGGTAACCTCAAGGTTTGCCCTGACAGGTTTTTGATACACCCGTACAACCTTATTCACCACAAGAAGTGATACTACTACAGTCATGAGTAAAGGTTAGGGTATAGACTTTTCCCCTAAACGTGGTAGTATGGAAATAATTTACCCTTACTGACATTGCTGCTGGGGTTCCAGGACTGGAATATGTAGAAGGAACAATAACAACAAAACCTATTGAACAAACCAACCCCACATGGCTTTAAACTCTGAAAAGTGTAACAGGGGTCACTGATATTCACTGAGAACAGATAACCAAACTTTAAGAACCTCAGGAAACCCTGAGACAGTATGTATCCCATCCAACACAATTACACACTGGAATGCTCAAAGGGAATCAATATAACCCAAGTCTTTCCTATTCCATTACAAAATGCCTTTTTATCATATGATGTAGTAGTAATTTTTCTATGCCACAAACTGTTTTTGTACAGTACCTTCTCCTCTCTTGAAGAAATGAGAGAAAAACTACTCTTGGAGTTTTATTACTGAAATAATTGCCAGAATTATTGCTGTAATAATAGTAATAGTAATTAATGTTTTAAATTCTCTCTGATGTCTAGAAAAGGCAATAAAGTAATTGGGAAAAAAGTGTAAACAAGAGTATATAATTTACTGCATAATGTCAAAACCTGCTGGACAGCAAAGATCTAGGAAAATGAATACAATTATTATAAAGGTACCACTGTTTTCAAGGCACCATCTGCAGAAAGGAGAGTATGTTAAAGCAAATAAGGGACTCCTACATGCTTGTTAGCTATATGCATATACTGCCTGTATTCCTCAGCTAGTTCAGGTGGCAGATCCCTGGACATCCATGAAGCTATAGCTGCTTCCACAAGAAGAAGACACAGTGGAGTTGCATCATTTGAGACCTTGCCAAATAGGTAAGCAATACATATTTCAGGGGCTCCTCATGCTCATTTTGTTAGTACAACTATGCAGTCACATGTTTATAAAGATACACGGGAAGAAAATAACCTCATCTTGTCTTAAACACACAATTATTCTGATCATGGAAGGGAAGTCATGTAGAGAACAGGTCCTTCTGCCTCTGGTACTCAGTGCATAAAATATTCCTCCAAGAAAAAATGCTGCAACTAGGCACAACAGTCTACACTTAAAGGAAAGGCCAGCCTCCCTCAGTGTGCATATGGAGGAGCTAATCCAGCTCTGTGAGGTCAAATGGTCCTTCCATGGTGAGGAGGTTTCAAGCAGCAGTATGGTATGCTGTTCTTCAGCAAATATTGCATCTTCTCAAAAGTTATTTGCAAGTCTCCATGCTGCAGCTTTGCATCTTCTTTTCAGGAAATTAATACAGAATCACAGAATGATTTGGGTTGGAAGGGACCTTAAAGATCATCTCATTCCAACCTCCCTGTCATGGGCAGAGGCACCTTCCACTAGAAGACCAGGCTGCTCAGACCTCCAGCCAGCCTGGCATTGAAGACCTCAGTGATGTGTGGCATCCACAACTTCTCTGGGCAACCTGTTTTAGTGCCTCACCATCCTCTCAGTAAAGAGTTTCTTTCAAATATCCAATTTGAACCTACATTCACTCTGAAGCTATTCCTCCCTGTCCTGTCACCACACACCCTTGTAAATAGTCTCTCTCCATCTTTTTTGTAGGCTCCCTTCAGGTATTAGAAGGCCACAATTGGGTCACTCCAAAGCCTTCTCTTTCCCAGGTTGAAAAATCCCAATTCTCAGCCCTTGCCTTTAGGAGAGGTGCTCCATTTCTCTAACTCACTAGGTGTCCCCACTCTGTACTTGCTGCAACAGGTTCATCTCCTTCCTGTGCTAAGGACCCCAGAACTGGATGTAGCACTCCAGGTGGTGTCTCACCAGAGCAGACAGGCAGAATTTTCCTTGATTTTCTTTGTTTGTTGTATATTACACATAGTTAGCAATTGTGTTACAGTCAGCTTTGCTTTATAGTCCCAGAAAGAGCTGTTCACTGTCTCAAAGGAAATGGTCTGAGAATGAATTAATCATTCTAAGCAATCTTTCTAGTCAAGAGGGAAAAACAGGCAGCTCCTGAGGCTAATTTATCAGACTGATTTTATTTTCTCCCTTAAAAAATAAGTACATTTTCCTTGGAATATATATATTTCCCCTTTTAATTTTGTGGGAATGTGGGATCAATAGGTCAGATTCAGATATACAAGTAGGGGAAAAAACCAGGGCAGCTGAATCCCACCCTCATTGTTGCCTGGCAAGTAGCCTAATTTATCTGCTCAGATATTTCAAACAGGGCTAGACATCTCCATGCTAAAATATTGCATTTAATTAAAAAATGCAATATTTTGTGTGCTTGTTATACAGTCAGAAGGTGTAACAAGTTCAATCACTGAACTGAAACAGCTGTGCAGTTGACAAATACTTTTTACATACTAGTTGCATGTACTACAGACCAGATGGAAAGAATTTTACCTGGGGAAGATTGGATTATTTACCATTTTCCTCCAGCAAGCACTGTTGCAAACAAAATTGTTAGCCATCCACTGAAAGCCAGGGTCCTTTCTCCATAATCTGGTTGTCAAAATGTCAAGCTCAGAAGCTTGATCCCCTCCACAGCACTGGTTTAGCTCTGAAATGTCTGCATCATTACAGGCACCTTATTTCCCTGCCACTTTGCCACCATGAAGCAAAGGCTTCAAGGATTTCAAGGACTCTATGTATAAAGCATCTACATGTAAAATAAGAAAATTTATATTATTAAGCACATGCATACTAGGGGAGAATTTTGCTTTCCATTGCTTTAAATGGAAATAAATTATTTTCTCCTTTCCTCTCTTTTCCTTCATTACAGTCACTGAAATTTTACCAGCTCTGGCTGCTAACATAAGTGAAGTGATTAATGCTGTGTTCTCAGAAGTGTACTTGGGAGCTGGCATTTCATTACAAATAGGTACCTCATAGCATAGCCAATCTTTAAACCTACCTTTAGAAAAAGAATTTATTCTTATTTAGAATTCTCCAACAACCAGTTTTGATGCTGAAGCTTGTCCTTTGTACATTTTAAAAAGAAAGATTATGCTTAGACAAGGTGCTATTTTGGTGCTGAACCACTTACTCATCCAGTTTCTTTCCATTTTTGGAACAGTTCCACATTAGAACACAGTTTCACAACCACCATATTTTTCCCAATTGAAAGAAATTTTATTTGCCCACACCTGACTACCAGCATGTCAGAATCACAGCTGAGCTTCTTCATAATCTTAAATTATTGGTTCCTTTTCAGAGTGGACAATGCCTGGCATTGGGAAAATATGCTGAGCTCAAGGAGTAGTCAAATGTCTCACAACCTCCTGAAAATGTGTTGTCCCTATAACTATAACTAGATTTCCAGGGCTATTTCAGACTGGTTGTCAAACCTTCCCTACATACCCTAAAAAAATGTGCCATGATTATAATCAGACTTTAAAAAAAGTGTAAGGATACTAAATTATAGAATCAAAAAATGTTCTGAATTGGAAGGACATACAAGGATCATCAAAGTCCAACTCCTGGCCCTGTGCAGGACAGCCCCAACAACAGACAATGACCATTTTGAAGAAAAACAGGAAGTTATTCTAATCATTAGCCAAATAACTGTGTACTTATCCAGCAAACTCCCAGCAAAGTTATTGATAACTTCAGAAATTTTTCTACAGATCATAGTTAACATGCTAACACACCACACTGCTAAATGATGCTTGCTCAGATCTTATGGATGAGGGATATTAATGGATCTCCAGAGATGTCACCACTCATCATGGTTCAGCCTTATTGTCACCATGATTTCCAAGGCTGTCTTATTACTTCAGCATAAGATACATGGTGTCCTGAGGGAGACACTGAGAGTTAACTTCACCTCAATCTCCAAATTCCTTCTTTATCACTGCATAGTGTTTCTTCTGTAAGCTTAAAATGCTCCTGCATAGCTTGAGGCAGAAAAAGAAACCAATGCAAAAAAGCTATTAAAAATACTCTTCCTGTTACCAGATTGGTACAATTTCTCTTTGTGGGTTGACTTCTGGTGCCTTCAGAGGCCTCTGCAGACTCAATATATCACATTATCACAATTTCTACGTGGTCCCAATGACGCATTCCAGGACCCACTATCATCCTGAAGTTTTCTAGGAGATGAGATTAACCAGTTGACACATTAAAGAGAGCAAGCAGGACTCTACTGACAGGGGTCCCCAAGTCAAGATTAACTAGATGATCTTTAATGTTCCTTTTAAATGAAACCATTTCATACTTTCAAAATAACTGCCAGATTGTGGTCCCAAATTCTTCTCTAATTTCTCATTTCTCCTTGTTTCTGCCATTCTTCAGACCATAATGTAACTATTACTTTGAACTATGGAGTAGACCCCATAGTTTTCATGGTATTTGACACTATATCCAACTAATCACTACTCAAAATTTACGACAGTTGAAAAAATAATGCATATTATGCATTGTTGATAATGCAGTGTTGACCCTGCAAGGATTTGCTTATAAGCTCAGCCTTGTGCACATGACTTCCATTACTTTACTGAGTGCTGCCCCATTCAGATTTCAGAGGAACCAGATTGCAGAGGAAAACTAGATTGAGGTGAAGTGTTAATACCACAGAAATATCATAGGAGCTGTCAGGCCTGGAAAAAATCAGTGGCCATAATGGTACATTCTTGCAACCCAACAAGGACTCAGTCCCTGGAAACAGCCAGGATAACGATTAATGGCTACAAAACTGCCACCCTGCATGCTTGGAAGTAGGACCTCAGCTACAGCCCTGAGCTTTTCTACTGAATTTTAACCCAGAAGGATCAGTCACTTCTAACCCAGCGCAGGACAAGCTGTCCTTCAGGACAAAAAGAAGTAGCATTGCAGGAGCAAGACATCTGTTTTTCTGTACCTGCCCTGACTTATCTTCCTGGCTTCTACATTTTTAAGATCTGCTTATTTTCCTTCTAATTCTGTGAATCACTCTTCTCTTTAGACTCAGATCCCAGCCTGAACTGAGATGTCTCATCAGAGACACCAGGCAGCCCTTTTATGGAAGAGAAACAATCAGTTTGCTCCTCTTTCTTCAGTCATGAGGTCTCTTCTTAACAAAATACAGGGGCCTAGGCAAGTGAGCAACATTAGTCACTGTAATACCTGCTCTCGGGGTATTTACCTGGCCAGAGTGGCTCTGAGATATGTTGGAAAGTCTCTTTTCTTAGCCCAGTGCCTCAAGAAGGAGTCAGAGCCCTTCATTTCTCAGTCTCAAGGTTGTTCATTGTATCTTATCTATAAAATTCTTTTTCTTGACTTGCTGAGGTCCAGTCAGCAAGACAGTCAGAGGGACTTTGCTTGCTCCCGGGGTGGTGTTATCTTTTTATACCAAAAACTACGTGTACAATATGTACAATTACTTTCCAATACCTATCACCTATGTTAGACAGTGAGTTTCTACTTTAAACCAATCTAAAAGTGCCAACATCACAGCAGAAGATGGAGGCCAAGAAGAAGAAGGAGAAAGGCTCGATATGCTTAGATTCTTCTATCTTGCTTTCTGAATCCCCATTCTAAAAACTCTAAAAAATCTATTTTTCACCTTGTGATAAATTCACTATCATTCTACTTAAACTTTTGCGGCTTGTAATTCTTCATATAAGGTTGGTAATTGTTTTATCCAATACTTATCACCTACGTTAGACAGTGAGTTTCTACTCTAAAAGTGCCAACATCACAGCAGAAGATGAAGGCCAAGAAGAAGAAGGAGAAAGGCTTGATATGCTTAGATTCTTCTATCTTGCTTTCTTCTTTCTCTTGAATCCCCATTCTAAAAACTCTAAAAAAATCTGGTTTTCACCTTCTGATAAATTCACTATCATTCTACTTAAACTTTTGTGGCTTGTAATTCTTCATATAAGGTTGGTAATTGTTTTTTCTAAGGGCTAAATCAAAGGCACAGGGGTCTAGGGCTCTGTGCCAAGGTCTCTGAGCCCCCTGACAGGGTCTCGCGTTCTCCAGGGCAGCCAGAGGAATTTCTTGGGTTCTCACAACCTGCCAGTACAATTTCCAGTGATTTTAATTCTTAAAAGGTAACCCCAGGTGTGGCGTTGCTGGGCAGCACTGTTTAAGCCCAGCAGATCAGATGCCGTTCTGATTTATAACCTCTGGCAGCTCAAGTGAAGGCAGGAGCTGGCAGCTTTGCCCATGCCCTCTGAAGGGTGAGATGCCCAGATAAAGCATGCTGGCAGGCGCGCTGCCTTCCCACCCGCCCCCTGCACGAGGAGCGTGCCTCCCCAGCGCCGCAGCAGCCCCACAAAGCGGGTGCAAGGCAGCTTTCAGAAGGACCAAGCACCTCCAGCTGGTTAAGGGCACGGAGCTGAGGCAAATGTCTGCGGTGGGCACAGGCACAGTGCAGCGGGGTTAAAAGCGAGGCCGTCCAAATCCACCCAAGACCTGCAAATCTTGAGACACGTAAACCCTACATGCGTCAGATAAAGAAGCCAGAAAGAAAGGTGCCCCCTAATGAGTTTTTTTTGCGCTTGGGTGAGCGAAAGGGCTGCTTCAGGAGGCTAATAACTGAAAACCTTCCAGGCTTTTGTCCGGAGAAATGGCAGGCACTTTCCATCCCTTTGAAAAAAAGAAGGCCTTTCGGAGTCTTCACGAGAGATGTGGATTTTAAGGGCGACCTTAGGTCATACAGAACTAATCAAGCGAAAACAATAAGAAAATTAGACTGACAGTCAGCAAGTATCTGAGGACTTTATCAAAAAGAATTAGGAATGGACAAATTCACTGGGAGCAAAGGATCAGATCTGCAAGGTGGCATTGTGCGGTGGGATTAAATTATTTATTCATTGTTAATTTATTTATTTATGTATGTGCAAATGACCTAGCTGCTGCAGGTGCTGAGGAGTTTCTGAAAAGGCCCAGTTTTAGAGCCAAGGCTAGAATATTGGTCCATTTAACTCATTCTTTTCCTTAAGGCGATCAAACAGTGACTTTTATCTAGGAGATAGAGGAGGAAAACCATATGTGTACTGGGAATGATGCGGGGTCTGAGCAGCACTAAGTACCCAAGTATTCCAGTCTCATTCAAGAATGCTGTGCAGTTTAATGTCCAGCAAATTAGCAAATGAATGCTTATGTCAATATGTGAAAAATCCCTAGTTGGTTTAAACAGATAAAAAGCCTCTTGGGAAATGGCAGAAAATGCAGGCTTTCTCTCCTTGTCTTTTTTAAAGAAAGAAAGAGAAACAGTACTTATTAAGTTTTCCCCAAACTTACAAAAAGTTGCAGAAAACAACAACCTACATGGATGCTGGATCTTATATGTACATGAAATTTTTCCAGTGCTGCCACAATACAAGAATCTTTTGCACTCTTTGAATCACATATTTGCTATTCAGGAGGAAACAGTTAAAATCTGGGACAGTTACAGGGCCTGTAAGATGCCACCCTGCTACTCCTCTCTTAAAGGTACAGGACGTCAAAAGCCCTGGAGAGGGTCTGTCTTTACATTTTTCACTGATTTATAAATTCTGCCTTGAAGATGAAATCCACAAACACCTCTCATTTTTTTTCTTCTCCACATTTAATCATTTATAGGAAAGGGTAAATTGTCATCTCATGTTCCCCTTGACCCAGCAGAGCAAAGCCACAGTGGGGACTCTGTGTCTGACATGACCCTGGGGAAAAAAGGAACACGAGATCTCAGCATGGGGGTTGGAGGCAAGAAGTCACACATATCGAAAATGACAGCATCACATCAGTTAATGCCATGTGATAAGGGAGTCCTGCTGGGGTTTACGTCCTTCTGCAGAGATACACTTATAGGTTGGCTGCTAAAGAAGATTTTTTACTAATTCCAGAAAGGGATTGCGGATGTTTGGTCAGGAAAGATCATAATGCATTATCTTTCTTCAGGACAAGCATCAGTAGCTATGATAGGGATCAAAAAACTGCCCCATGAGATACACCTTGGAACCAGATAGGCAGGTTTATCCACTTCTGCTTTGCACATGGGATTTCCCTCCTCTTGGCCATACCTAGGCCCTTTCTCAAAACCAGTCTTCATCATGTCCTATTGGAGAATGGCTACTAAAGAAAAAATAGAGGATATTTTAAAGAAGAAATATCTTTAATATTACTAAATTTAAAATATCACCTCAGATTAAAAGCTCAATGAGACAATTTCTCAAGCCCTGCAAAACAGGCACAACAGAGGCCATGTAGAAAGTCTGTTTCCTCCCTGGAGTGATAAAGTCCTCCTTTCTCCCCTGAATGTAATGTGTGAGGATGAATTCAGTGACAATGAATGCCAGCAGGTCACTAATACACTACCACTTGCCTTCTGCAGCCCACTGAGAGCTGTGACACACAGTAACCAGGGAGCCTGCTGACCTATGCTCTTTGTCTATCAGCTGTCAGGGTGCCTTTTAAAATGGCAAGAGCCAAAAGCAGAGTTAAATAGCATTGAGAATTCAGCTGTATCAGAAACAAGCAGCACAGGCCAGGCTTCTTCTTGGTCATCATTTCAAATGGATTGAGTCCCAGCTCATAAGAGAAATACTATCAGTATGCAAGGACATGATCTAGTGTTATTCTTGTCCCCAAGACTATCCAATTCACCTTCTGTATTGTCTCCAACTTCATCATATTGAGAATGTTTCACAGCTTTATCTCATAGGCAAACTTCATTTTTATCTGCCCACTTTTGGTGTTACAGTCATTAGATAAAATATCAGTATTTCCATCAGTATTATTAAAACTGAAAGTAGAATACTTTCAGTATTATGTTCCAATTTTTCCACTTCTGGAGTGGAATGAACTTCCAAAATTGTGCGGAATAAAAAAAAAATCTTTTTTTGCTGCTAATTAAGAAGTTTTGCTTAATGTCTCACTGATGTTTTACACAGAAGAGTCAAACTGGCTATGGGTCCTCCTTCTGCTGGAGAAACAAACTGGCTACCTACATAAGTGGAAAGGGCTGCCTCAAGCCAGAATGGAAATACGACCTTCTGCAGGCAGGGCTCATGCAGGACCAGAGGGAGGACACAGGAAAAGGTGATTTAAAGTGTCCTGGCACTCACCAGCACATGGTGCTCAGGGATGCCCAGGAGACCTTCCCCTTTGCTCTGTCTATTCCCTGCTGGATGCACAGCTGCCATTCATTCATGTTTTCTGGCAGCTGGTAGTACAACTCCTTCAGGGAGCAGCAGTACAGGAGATTACAAAGACACTAGATTCATAGGGCTAATAAATGAAATAAGGGCAAACTAAAACAGGGACATCTTGCTGCTTCTGGGGCTCTGCACAGTTAAACGGGCAAGGAGCTGAATTCACACAATCCCAAAGGAGAACCCCAAAAGGAAATTCTTCCAGGAACCACCAGACTCTGAAGCTTAGTCTTGAATAGGATCCCATCAGCTAGTGCCATTGTCATTAACTACCAAGTCCTACTGGAAGTGGTTGAAAATTATAGGATAGATAAAATTATCAGAGGTTTTAATAGCCTTTCATGTAGAGTACAAGACTGAAGTGAAAGTATAAATATATCTTATATTGCTTACTGTTATTAAATTCTGGCTTCTCTAACATTTTGTGTTTAAAAGAACTCTTTCCTTCAGAGATGCTGTGGACAAGTATGGGATGTTAAGCTCAGAGTTAGTAAGGCTGTGCTCTAATACCATCTGTCCAGGGCACTGAAGGATGAGTGCAGGCACAGTGTTTGCTTCTGTTTTCATGTATGTAAATCAGAGACCTGAACAACTATTGCTTTTGTATTTAAGATGTATCAAGTACTATTGTTATTGCTATTGTGCCTTTGGTTTAAGATGTGGACCCACAGAGCCATTCTGCCTAGACCTTCTCAGCACCATCCTAGTTCAGGCAGCCAAGGTGTTGAAGTCCCTTGCATTTTCACAACACTGAAGGTAAAGGATGGTACCAGAGATTTTCTCAGCTGGATTAGCTTTCAAGGAAGGGTAACTTCTAAGTGAGACAAACCAGAATTTTATGCTACCTTTCCAATGAAACTTTTGTCTCCTTGAAAAAAGACTTATCCAAACAGATCCACAGATTTTACTGAAAACCAAAGATTTCTCCTTAATAAGAAGCAGACAAAGTCCATTTAAATGTATGATAACTCTTGTTTTAGCATTTTTCAGCATAAAGGATAAAGGGAGAAAAATGTACAAGATCATAAAAAGATGAGCAAAAGTAGAACAATGTCAAGAAAGACATTACTATAAAATTCCTGTCAGAGTAGAACAGATAGTTTGCATTAATAAATATATCAGTAAGTGACCCAAACAGCCCTTCCTAGAGAATAGGAACTTTGACTTGGCTGATCAGACATTCAGCAACACAAAGACTAAGGTGGCAAGTGCAATGCAAATCTGCCCTTTGGGATCTGGTCTATGATGACGGCTGCTACCACACAAGTACTTTCAAGACCCCTTTATATTTTCCCTACCACTCAAAATGTGCAAGTTCTGAAACTGAAACACTGTGTTAGTCCCCGACGTCAAAAGTCAAAGGGGACTAGTCCCAAAACAGGGATGTTGCTAGGCTGAACTAGCAACAAATCCATTCCTTCAAACTCTGCTTAGTCTTAAAAAAATACAGATTGGATTTCCTTCAAATATTACAACATTAAACAAGACTGGCCTTCTTTCAAATGTTATAATACTAAACAAGCTTAAATATGTTCATGGAGGAAGGATGAATTTCTAACATACTTACTGTGTGGCTAGTCACAGCTGCTGTTGCTCTTTTATATAGTCTTCTGAACAGGGTCTGAGATAATATATACAATACAGACAGTAGAGAGAAGTCCAGACACCCTGCAGCTCAGCCCTATTTAGGTGTTTTCAGGAAATGAACCAGGGAATTAGCTGTTTGGCTAACACAGATGCATATTGTAGCCTTCCTCTCAAGGGAAGCAGTCTGGCAAAATTTGCTTTGGTTTAATTTAAAGGGAAGACATGGAGGAAAAGAAATCAAAAAAGTAAATTATTTTGCTGGATAGCATCAGCACAGAGCACTTAGAAAGTCTACAGAAGTAGTATCATTCCAGAGAAACTCTGCCCCTTCTACAGACAATGTATATATTGTTTCTTATACTTTGATCTGAATGAAGCATACGAAAATATAATTTATATACAATCAAATATATTATTGTTTAGAAGAAATGGCATTTTCACATTTCATACTGATTAGAAGCTATCGGGGGAAAAAAACACAAAAAATTTCGAGATCATTTCTTTCTCATCCTGCAGGAGGCTACTAAGTGGAAGAAAACAGTTTCACAAGGTCTCCCTGACTACTGAGATGTTGCAAACATCAAGGGTTAATCAAAAGTCAAGTGCAAATACACACCAAGGTGCTTTGTTTAATGATTCAAGAGTTTCTCCTAGAACTGTTATCATCTTCTACTTTTTTTTTTTTCATAAGACGTCCCATCTAGATAATCTAAGAAAAAAAAGGAAAAGAAAACAGCAGGTATGACATCACATATCCCTGGGATGGAAACCAGTTCTTTCTCCTTCTTTACAGAGACACAGGAGGTTACAGTGATAATTCAAAGTCACATTAAAAAAGCAGCATGAAATTATGAACTAAAAGTGAAAACCAGATTTTATAGACCTCAGCTGCTCTTGGTCTATTGGCTATTCTTGAGCAATTGTCTGAAAATCAAACCCAGAAATTAACTAGATTATTTCTGCATACAAGGCACATTAAATTACAGTTTTCTGATGAAGCATCCAATAATAATCACCTAATTGTTACCAGTCACAGAGAAATTGAAGCAATTCCTATAGAGGAAATTTCAAACTGTATGAGTTGGTGCAACCATCCCAAGGAAGTGACGGCATTATGAAAGCAATGCACACTGTGTACTCCTGGCCCAGGAGATTGTCGTGCTCATGCATCACCTGCTGATGGAGGTGAAATCAGCAGATCAGGCACCCAAGTGTGCCAGGTCACTAATGGCAATGAGAGCACTGCAAGATGGCTGGGCAAAGGAGCAGCCTTATCTCCCCATGCCAAGGTTCCTTGGTTTGTAATCGCTTTGGCCTTTCAAACTGATCTAGTTTGATTTACAGGAGAATAAGATGAAGCAAATTATGAACAGAATTATGGAAAAGGCCCATTCCAACATCCCATTTACAATAATGATTGTTTTAAACCTTTTTGTAGACTCAAATCAAATTATTTCGTTTTGCATGGACTAAAACTAGATTACAATACCCTGAGATGTGCACAGGTCAGGTCCAGCTGGGACACAGCACCTCACATGCCTCTTTATTTCACTGGCAGTAAAAAATGGTAAGGACTGGGAAAGACACACTGGCAAGGAGAAAGATCTATTGTATTTCTATTTTTGTAACAGACTTGCCAGGCATGCACTGCTGACTGCTGCCTGCACATCCACGTGCTGCTGTCTGACGGCTCAAGAATGCAAGTGGGACCCAACAGTTCCAGCGGAACGTCAGCTCCAGTGGCTGTGCCAGGCAGCTCCAGCAGAGGCTGTGCTACAGCAACTGTGCTCAGGCTGCAGTGACTCCTTCCTTTAGTGCACTGATTTCCAGCTTAGCTTGCCTCAAGTCAGCTGTGCATGTGATATGCCTGAGGATGGGGCCTGGGCCCTTCTGTCTGTCCCTTAGTCTCCTGTTAAAATGGGATTTAAACCAGCTTGGGTTTAAAAGATTTGACAGCAGTCCTATGTCTGTTTAAAAGTTCCATTATCTGGAAAAGCTATCCCTCCTCCTTTTCCACCTCCCAACTTTGTCAGGTCACACTCCAAAACAAGGCTCACTAGAGCCCAGTTCCCCCTGAGAGGAGTTCCACCAGCACAAGCATTCTGCCCAACAATTTCTTTGCAGAGGAGGGACTTCTAGCTGCAAACTAGAGTACCTTTCCAGATGTTTGTTAATTCAAGATCTATCCAACTGTAGGAAGAACAGCTATGGTGGAGGAGATTTGACACAAATAAATAGCAGCAAATCTAAGCTTAAAAATGAGTGTACTGAACAGGCAGCAACATAGGCTCTGGCATAAGGTTATCCTCAGACACGTGCTAGATGAGATCTGAATGCTGGTCACGAAGCTGGTCAGGGGAAAGCCTTGTTGCCCCAAGTATGGGATTTCTACTGAGCTCCCATACCTGGAGTTGTCTGAACTGAACGGGATCGAGTTTCAACTGCTGTTTAAAGCAACCACAGCTATCTCACAGAAAACACGGCCTTCTGCATCTGGTGCGATTTTCAAACTTTTCCAGCACTCCCACAATAACCAACCAACAAAAACATGAAATAAAAAACAAAAACATGAACCCAACCAAAATCCAAACAAACAATAACTCCACAAACAAAATAACTCCCACAGATGCACAAAACCCCCCAAACAAAACACTGTATTCCCCCACAAAATGCAGGGGGAAAGCTGGAAAGCTGGAATGTTTCTTTCTGACTTCACGAAGAGCTTATCAAAGCAAAACTATTTCCTTCCTCCTCTGGCTCTTCAGTCCCCGAGTACAGAGGGGAGGGGTCCCAGGTGCGGGAGCCGGGGATTCGGGATTGCGGAGGCCGGTGGTCCTGGGCTCCCGAGAAAGCAGGGGTGGGGTGTCCCGGGGGTGTAGAGGTGCGGGATCTCGGGTCTCGGGGGTTCCGGGGGCTCCGGGAGCGGAGCGCCCGCTGTCCCGCCGTGCCAGGCCATGCCGTGCCGTGCCGTGCCGTGCCGTGCCGCGCCGTGCCGGGCCGTGCCGTGCCTGGCCGGGCCGGGCCGGGCCGTGCCGTGCCGTGCCGGCGGAGCGGCGCCGCTGCACCCCCTGCAGGCCCCGGCGCGGGGCGCTCCTCCGCGGCGCTGCCGTGCCCAGGCGCCAGTGGCGGTCACCGCTGAGCCCCGCACCGCCGCTGAGCCCCGGCTCGGAGAGCGGCAGGAAGGGAGGAACATTTGCGTGTGAAATGTTTCTGCTTGTGTCCTGCAAAACTGGCCTACCGCGAGAGGCCTTTATTAGACTATATGTACACCCCAGGCTCCAGCGGCTCTTCCCACCCAGAGTATGCAGGATGAGATCACAAGGAATACTGCCACTGTCAAAAGGAATTACAAATAAATGTTGGAAAACTTAATTCTGATCTAAAACTAATGACAAACTTTTGGAGGAATAAGAAAGAAGCAAAGCCACAGGTTTTAACCCTATTTGCTCAAGAAAGCTGTGCCAAAGGGCATCCTCCGTTTTTCTCCCGGTATTTTCAATCCATTTTACAGCTGCTGTGACTGAGGTCAAGTGATATGTCACTCTGTCAGATCACACAGCGAGTCAGTGGCTCTTCTCGGATTAGACCAGTTCCACATGGCCCTCTGAAAAGATTTGTAACAAATGTCAGAGCCAACCATCCACTGTTTAAAGCATATGTTTAAAGCTCTTAGACATCTCTGTCAAAAGGTATTGTAAATATAGGGACAAAGCTAGTAAATGGTTCACTGTGGCATTTTAATAATGGAAATCAGAATCTAGCAAGGGTAAACAGCCCTAAAACAGGTCACCTTCAGGAGGCAATATGTGCTCTGTTTTGGAACCATTCCAAGAACACGAAAGGATTTGGTTTTTTATCCTCCGGTAGTAAATAAAATGGACAGGATACTAATGGCTCAGCACAGTAAGGTCACAGGGACAGAGGGCACAAAGTAACTTGAATATAACTTTCTCTGTGTTGCTTCTTAGCCATTGCTATAAGTATCTTTTTTTTTTTTTTTTTGGTAATAAAATGTCTTTGAAATGGTCATTCAGTTATGCACAACACAGAAAAAAATTAAAAATGCCTAATGCTGTGGCCTTAACATATTTCTTTATTAATGTAATCAAAATAATAGAAATTTCCTTCTAGAAATCTTTCATGTGCAGAGTAAGCATGACTTCATGACTTTTAAGCAAAATCAAATACACAACAGCACCCCTTTATAATATTTTCATCTCAATAGGAAAGAAATTTTACAGCTATTTAGAAAAAGACCATCACGAGACCCACAAATGGCTCAGGTCCCACTAGAAACTTGCTTGAGGTTTAGAAGGAGTGTAGAAGTTTAGAATGCTTTAGTAATGTGACTAATGAGCTGATTCTGTGAGCAAAACCTGGAAAAAAAGTAAAGATAAAGCTGGGAAGACTAAAAGGAACTCCTCTTTTGAAATCTCAAGATGGGACAAAGTTGCACCAACAGATGTAGATAAACTAGGATACCTTCATCATAATATGTAAATTCATGCTGTACTGTCATTGCCCTTGTTTTCTAAGACTCTCCTGGTCTCTCTGGGCTTCTCTCAGAAATATCAATCACATTGTGCCTCCTGTCCTGCTCCTTATGTTTGAAACAGTCTATAAAAAACATGTTCATGAAGTAATCAGAGAAAATACTGATTACTTTAAGACAGGAAAGATTAAGGGCAAAATAAAAATAAATCTTTAGACGGAACTTTTTTGGTAAAACATGTACCAAATCCAGAAAAACCTGCCAAATCTTGCAGAGATTTGTACCTTGCAGAGACCTTTCCTTGAAAACTCAAAGGAATGTTTATTTCTTAAAAATGCCAATGCTATAAGGTGATCTAAGAAAGGCAGTAGGCATTTTAGGATGTAGCCACTAGTAGGCTAAAATCCTGCAATACACATGGTCCTTTCATAACAGATGAGTGCTGGCCTCTTTTCTGAGCAGAGGGTCATGGAATGAGCAAAGGAAAAGAAGGTAATGAAGGAAAGATCTGAGTGTAAAAACACATTGGTCTTGCTGAGAGATTTTGGCTGTGAGTTTCTCTTCACTGAAGATTGCTTCCCTCCAACCTGATCAGTAACATCTTAAAAAGTTACTATATTGCTTTATACAGCTTTAACTTCAGCTTCATGCTCATCCCATTACAATGATGACAACCCTGATATCATAAAAAAAACCAATGTTAGCTTTTAAAATGCTGCTAGAGGTGAAGGGAGAAGAAAGGAGCAGTCCAGGAATGAAGTTCTAAGACTTCAGTTGGATTTCTTGTGGATTCTGGTGATCTGGATTTTTTTCCTCCCAAAATTCAGCAACTTTCTTTCCTTGTCTAAGTTTTGCACTCATATCAATGAGCTATATGATGCAGTGATGGGGATTTTATTTTAGTTCCTTTGTAAACAGCAATGAGACACTTTAAGTATGTAAACTGCAAGTTTTACATGTTCCAATTAAGCAAGCATGACTTCCTCTGTCATTGCTGTTTCCTGATGCTACCTCATCAACATGTTCCTTTGACGCAAAAAATACTCCCATAAGTGCCTTCAGATTTTGCCATATTTTCTTACTTTGTGTAATGCCTTTCTTCATAAATGATCCATAACAATATTAACACTGGCAAAATTAGACCCCAAGATACTACTACCATAGCAATAAATACCCTGTCAAATTACATACAACTTGCAAGAATCGGTCTGGTGATGAACATTACCAGTACACTTTTCGTTTGTTTTTAAAAAATGAAAAAGTTGCCAAATATGTCTACAGTCAGTTTATAAATAGTCAGAGGGTAAATTAATGTGCATTGAAAAACTCCAGGGACCACAAAATAAGTAGTCTAATGCCTGGGGTTGAGCTGCATTTGGGGCACTTCTGCTACTTGAAATCTCTTGGTTTCAAGTACTTGGTGTCTCAGGAGCTGTCCACATGAGCTGAAGACCATGCCCTTTCTACAGCAGATTGGCTATACAAGTCATTACTGAGTAAGGCATAGAATCATTGAATACCCTGAGTTGGAAGGGACCTACAAGGATCATCAAAGTCCAGCTCCTGACTCTGCACAGGACAACCCCAAAATCACACCACCTGCCTGAGTGTTGTCCAAATGCTTCCTGAATGTAGACAGGCCTTGTGCCATGACTGTTGCCCTGGGGAGCCTGCTCCAGTGCCTGACTACTTTGTGGGTAAAGAACCTTTTCCTAACACTGAATGTAAACCTCCTCTGACACAGCTTCATGCCATTCCTTGGGTCCTGTCACTAGTCACCACAGAGACGGGATCAGTGCCTGCCCCTTGCCCTCACAAGGATGTTGAAGACCACAATGAGGTCCCCCCCAGTTTCTCCTGTTTTCCAGGCTGAACAGACCACATGATCCCAGCTGCTCTTCATATGGTTTCCCCTCAAGGCCCTTCACCATCTTTCTTGCCCTCTCTTGGACACCCTCTAACAGCTTTATATCATTCTTCTATGGTGGCACCCAAAACTGCACACAAGGCTCGAGGTGAGGCTGCCCCAGTGCAGAGCAGAGCAGGACAATCCCCTGCCTTGCCTGGCTGGCCATGCTGTGCCTGGTGCACCCCAGTCACTGCTGATTCAACTTGCCATCCATCAGGACTCTCAGATCTGTTTCCACAGTCCTGCTCTCCAGCCTCTCATTCTCCAGTTTGTCTGGCAACCAGGATTGCTTCATCCCAGGTGCAGAATCCAAACTTCCTGCAGTTGGTGATTGCCCAGCCCTCTGATTTGTCAAGGTCTCTCTCCAGGGCCTCTGTGTCTTTGAGAGAGTCAATAGCTCCTCCCAATTTGATGTCATCACCAAACTTACTAGATCTACTGTTGAGTCCTGCATCCAAGCCTTTTATGGAGACACTAAAGAGCACAGGGTCAAGGATGGAGCCCTGCAGAAACAACAGGTGCCAGTCTGATGTCACCCCATTCACTACAACCGTTTCTGCCCAGTCTGTGAGCCACCACATGTGTTATCCAGGTGTGCGCTGTCCAGAAGGATCCTGTGAGAGACAGTATGAAAAACTTTACTGAAATCCCAAAAGATAACATCAACTGCTTTCCCTTGAACTGAGTGGGTTCTGAGTGGGTTACCTTGAACTGAGTGGGTTCTGAGTGGGTTACCTTGTCAACATTTAATAAAGCTGATGTGCTTCATACAAAGCACATACTGCACAGAAATAAAACCTGGCACAGAGGTATCTGATATCACTTATAGATCAATCCCCCTTTATACACAGACTTGCCAGTCACCACTACTTATGGAAATGATCTTTCACTTTTACAGATAAGGCTGGTGGATCAGAGAACTTCCCAAATGAAACATACATTGGATAAGCTATCATCTTCACCAGCTACAGTGCAGATCAGGCCACCTTGGCTTTGTAAGGGTATTAACCATGCTTGTATTAAACTCATATTCCTAGAAGAGACTCTTGTTTAGTAAAGACAGGATTTATACC